>NC_060143.1:93402819-98402819 GCF_021461385.2 Schistocerca piceifrons | reverse complement strand
ACCATGTCTGCTGCTGTCAAATAAAACGTTGCCTGTTAGTTCATGTACTAAATACTATTCATCTTAACATTCATCTGTCTATATTTTAAATGTTACGTAGCCTGCTTATATTTACGGCTACTAGATGGCTCTCTTGGTGCAATGTTCACCTACCTGCCTTATCGCTTAATATTTATCTTATACGTAACTTGTAAGTACTGTTTCTTTTTTGTAATGTAAATCAGTACTTACAGTTTTATATAAAAAATTTCCCATAATTTTGTAGTTATGTTATAGGCCAATTTTAATATTTAGTTTCTGATGAAGGCACTCATAGAAGTGTCGAAACCTGGTAAGAAGTCTTAAATTTTGTGACTGAGGACTGTAATTGGTTTAACTATAATTCGTAAACTGTCACTGACTACGCAGCCATGTTTAAAACTTTAAGATTTTCGCCATGTCAATCAAGTACTGCATTTAATAGGAGAGAAACCTAATTCACGTACTGCTTTTGTTCAATGTCGTGTGTGAAATCACGTTTCAGTTTAAACTGTGATTTGAAATTCGTTTAATACTTGCTTCAAGCAAATTTGCTATATTATCAGTCCTTCGTCAAACTGTCTTAAATTAAAAGTTCCGCAGAAAATAATGATTTATTTAAATGTGTTTGATCATTGAAAGCTGCTCCCTAAATTTCAGGTTTGTGCTAGAACCAAAAGTCGGCTTCGGAAACTGACATTAAAATTTACCCCTTCTGTTTACTGAAAAAGTGCCTGAGTCAAATCATTTTTGCCATGTTACTATTTTTGCTTAGTTTTTATTTGCACAGGTCATTAACTGAAGCATTCTGAAACCATTATATAATCCAAGTTCCATTTAAGAGTTATCTCAGATGTCTCATCTCAGATTAATCTTTAATTAATTTTAGAGAGCCAGTCATTACTCTTTTACTCTGTTGGTCAAATACCTACCGATTTGACGGAAACCCCCTGCCCACACATTACAGACATCGGCAGGAATGGTGTTTGGTTCCATATCAGGGTGTCGAGATTTTGTTTTCCTTCTCCAGTCTCGTCCATCTCGTGTTCCATCTGTAATGACTTCGTTTTCGATGGGATACTAATTACTGATCTTACTTTACGACTAGTCTAGAGATGGACAGACCTCCTAACACAATTTAATGCCACATATTTTATGATAGTGTATGTTTCTGGATATTTATTTACTTTGTTTTATCATTATCAAGCAACAAATCGTAACTTTCCTTAAAAGAACATGGCAGTATTCTGTGAGTTAAATAATTTTATGCTGCAATCGTACTTCGTGACTTTGGCTTATCGTGAACATGCATTATAATCGTTTCGTTGTAGAGGGCAAGGTTCTAGGGTGCGATATAGCAATGCTGTTGGGTCTGGGGCTGGTCAGTCGTACGATAAGAAAAATCTGTGAAACTATGACAGTGTCACCCAAATCATTAATGTTGCCTGATAAGGCTGCGCGTGGCTCCAGTATACTGATGCTTTGCTTACGCATTGTGTATCATAGTTGTCAACAAATAAATTTTTCTATATTGCAAAAAATAAAATAAAATAAAACAAAAATATGACTTACTGGGACGACAGTTTTCATTCTGATCTGTCGCGAAGTCGGTGTGGGTGCCATGAAACTAGTTACTCTCTTGACAGAAGAAAATGCTTCCTGGCGTCATTATCCGGCCAATGTGGCCGAGCGTTCTAGGCGCTACAGTCCGGAACCACGCGAGCGCTACGGTCGCAGGTACGAATCCTGCCTCGGGCAAGGGTGTGTGTGTGATGTCCTTAGGTTAGTTAGGTTTAAGTAGTTCTAAGTTCTAGGGGACTGATGACATCAGAAGTTAAGTCCCATAGTGGTCAGAGCCACTTGGACCATTGGTGTCATTATAGGTTCACTAGACAACTACTACGGCGACAAACATGGGCACTTTTTCTCACCTGTATCGCTCACCCCATCAACTGGCACAAATTAATAGAATATTGTTCTTCGACAAAATCGTCAGTGTCTCTGGCCGTCGACAAAAATCGCGGACATGATTAGCGAAGTTATGGAGCGCTACATCGTCCACATAGGTTTCCAGTACTTTGCTCAATGTGTGCAGGCGGGATTCTTTTTGACAAAAGCTGTGAAACTGACTGAGACTCCAAATGGATCTTTGCATTTCGACAATAACCAGTCTCTCATTCTGCACTGTTTCATAGGCCTACGTCCCACAGCTAAAGAGTCCAGTGAGAAATAAAGGACAGCTTCTATAGACTATAGAAAAAAAATAGTGTGGTATCAACTTACTGATGCTACAGTTTTGAGTGCCAGGTCTTCTCCTTTGTGTAGTTCCTGCTTCTAGGTTAACACGGCTGTTACTCTGATGGAACAAAAATCGCAACACAAAGAAGAAATCGTGTGACATAAACGAAAGTTGGCAGGCGTGTTTTTATATCTGGAAGATGATGTCTAATCAAATTTCGCACCAGTCGTATAATTGTGGCGCGGCTTTAATTACACACAGTAACGGTCGTGAGCGTTAATTACCTATGAGATTGGACATAGTGTGTTGATGCTAGTTAAGAATTCCTTTAATGTGACAAAGGCGCCATTATCAACACCTCACTGAGTTTGAATGAGGTCATGTAATACGGCTAGGAGGAGCTGTATGTTCCTTATGCGTTACTGCAGAAACACTTGGCAGGAATGTAGCACTGTACGTGACTGCTGGCAGCGGTGGTCATGAGAATGTACGGTCGCAAGAAGACCGAGCTACAGACGGCCAAAGGCATTACCAAGAGGAAGACCATCGTGACCGGCGCTTGGCTCTGGCGCATCGTACTGCATTTGCAGGAGCAGTTTAAGCAGCAGCTGGCACCACAGTGACACAATGAACTGTTACAAATCGGTTACTTCAAGGACAGTTCCGAGCCAGACACTCTGTAGCGTGCATTCTACTGATCCCAAAACCGCCGCCAGTTCCGACTCCAGTGGTGTCAAGCGAGAGCTAATTGGAGAGCAGGTTGGAGGTCTGTTGCGTTTTTTGATGAAAGGTGTATCTGCCTCAATACTAATGATGACTGTGTGTTGGTTAGGAGGAGGCCATTTGAGGATCTACAACCAACCTACCTGTGTTCTAGACACACTGGACCTATGCTTGAAGGCAAACTTGTACGTCAGCCTGGTAATTCGACCTGTTATACTGACATGCATGAACAGAATTCCAGAGACTGTATTCCAAATGAATAACTCTCGCCCACATACCGCTGTTGTAATCCAACATGCTCTACAGAGTTTTGCCATGCTGCCTTGGCCTGCCCGGTCACCATCGGACCACAACTCCAGCGTCATCCACAAACAGTATTAAGCGTCCCTGTAGGGACCTGCACAACACAATGCGTGCAAGTTTGCTTGCTTGGATTCAACATTCTGGCGGTTACGCCGGCTATTAATGAACAAGCATTTCAGATTTGCAATGGCTTTTTTCGCGCTCACATTAACCTGTGATCTTGCAGTGTTTATCATTTAATTGTCACCTAGACAAATTTATTTCCAAAATTTCATTGACGTATATTAATTATTTTTTCGTCAGTGTATTAATTACCTGATACCTAGTGATACTGTGACCTTCGAGAATTTCTTCTTCCTCCGTCACCATGGTCTGCCTTGTGCTTGTGTGGAAGAGAAGAATAGCTAAGTGCTTTGGATAGGTGAAAATTAAATAATGAGGGAGAACTTAGAATGTGTGTCCATGGGCGAGATCACTGCTCTGCAGTTGGCTAAGCTAGGGGAGCGTCTGTTCCAAGCTCCTTAGAAGACACAGGTGGAAAATAGCCTCACTGGGTGGCACAGGTTGACAGCATTCATAGGGCACAACCACTACGGTAGAAGTCATCTTCCCATTTCCACACTCGCTTGTGGGTGCAACAAGTAGGCATGGGGTGCGGCACGCTACTTTTTACCGCCCTGCAAGTGTCCAGCAATGTTCATTTGTCTAGCTAAAAGCTGTAGTAGAAAGTACTAAACCACTACTGTCTATTGCAGGTCGCAACATACATAGAATTGTCCGGTAAACAGGATGTGGCTATCTACTGAAATAAAAGTTTTAACTTGGCAATGTAAATTTTCAGGTGTATCTTTACGATAAAGATCACAGTTAATACTGCCAAGTCCGTACGAAGTGGCAACACAATGTAAAGTTCACACGCACGCCACAATCACACATGTAGCCAGTTTATCGTATTTACACCCGTTACCGAAGTTAATAGAGTTCACCGGGTCGTTTAGTTATGAAAATGCTCGTTCAAATGTTGTGCACTCTGCTCTACACGTAATACCTGTTCCAGTCTTAGATCGCACAACACGCCACGCGGTTTTAACTAACAGTCAAAAGCAATAATTTTGATATTCCGTCCGAAATTCCACACGACTTCCACTATACCGTTCACTTAAATACACTTTGTACTACTTCACGAACTTGTAATTAGCATTTTTCCGCGATTTTACAGTACTTTCGTAGGAGCTGCTTTCAATGAGATGTTACTAGTTCGAACCCTCAGCCTCGACTGCACTAGATCACACCAAAGGCTTTGTTCCTAGCACAGATTGGCGGGAGCCCGCATTTATCTAATTGGCTGATATCACAAACAGCAATTCAGGTTGCAGTATTATCCCGCGCTAACCCGCGCTTTACTTCAATGACCAATCATAGTAACATTTCTTTCTATGGCAATTGCTACATAAATAAATTTAGAAAAGTATCAAATATAAAATTACTCCTTCTGAAATTACCGATTAATTTGTGTTCTACTCACGATTTATTAGTACCATAAACTGAGTGCACATTTCATTATAGTAAATCCTCTATGTAGTTTAACTGGTACTTCGTGAATAAACAAAACTATTTTCATTTAACCGAGCGTGGTGGCGCAGTGGTTAGCACACTGGACTCGCATTCGGGAGGACGACGGTTCAATCCCGTCTCCGGCCATCCTGATTTAGGTTTTCCGTGATTTCCCTAAATCGCTTCAGGCAAATGCCGGGATGGTTCCTTTGAAAGGGCACGGCCGATTTCCTTCCCTCACCCGAGCTTGCGCACCGTCTCTAATGACCTCGTTGTCGACGGGACGTTAAACACTAAGCTCCTCCTCCTATTTTCATTTACTTCTGTTCTTCTTCACTCATACAACACTCACACTGCTAATTACTACACATATAAAACAATTATAACTATGCAAATACATTAAATATTAATCAAACATAACTTTACAACATTGTTTTGACTACGACTGCTAGCACTGTTCGACAACTGCTGACCTCTGCCACCTACTAGTACAACTACGTGCAGCTCTGTAACTCAGGTCCATGTCAGCTGGTGACATCTGTCGATGACTCATGCTATAACGATATCGTCCTAACAAGTGACAGGAGCGATGCGAAGGCGTTACGCCTCAGGCAGAGCCTCAGTATTGTCGCAACTTTATGGGCGATAAATGTTTCCGCTCACATAGCTTCATCACCGCCAGCAGCCTTTTACACTTCGCAGCTAGAAGCTGGTAACAGTGCTGCCAAGGCGTTTCCTTCGCCATAATACTTATAGTGTCTCTGTGGTCCTAGAAGACTTCCTTCTTACTCTTTCGTTGTGAACGGCGTTGTGGGAATGGAGCAACGTCTGGACACTTTATACAAGTGTGCTGTAAATAATGAGACTGTCCACTGCGTGGAAGTGCTGACGGACACCGGCGTGGAGTTGGCTAGCCTGTGAGCGGGTCTGCCCCCGTCTCCCTCGCTGGCGCGGCTGGAAATTGCCTCTCTGGGCGGCACTCGCGGGACACAAAAGAAGGCCGAACTATAATCGTCAGGCGTAACGGCGACAAATGCGCCACGCCACCCCGCTAAAAGGGGAAAATATGCTGAGTGTAAGGAGATGAAAGAAATTAAATAAACCACTAAAAGAGCCAGCGAATATATAAAAATTTTCATTGTACGTATGATATAAAGAGGGGCGGTCGAGGAAGAGCAAAGGGGAGGGCATAAAAGGCTACGCAGCGGCGCGAGGTTTGTGACGGTTTAAAAACCCTTTTGTTCCCGAAAAGAGTCTTGCATTTGCAACTCAAAGCCGTTACTAATTTGCATTTCAATGCGTTGTTGTATTTTGGCGACCGCCCGCCGAGCTCAGGTGAGGCGCAGGCGTTTTCGGCGCCCCACGGCGCAAGCGCCGTCAGTTTCCTTCTTGCTCCCCCCCCCCCCCCCTCCCTCTCATTTACCGCTCCTTCCTCGGCAGGACTCAAAGACTTCTCGGGCTGATTTAGCGGAATACAAGCAGGCGCTTCATGAGGCTGCTACACAGTGATGAAGGTGCACGGGCCCCTGCAGAGGTGGAGCAAAAGACACGACGACAGAGGCAAGCTGCGTGTCACAACAATGCGACGTAATTTAACTCTACACCTATTTACGAAGTATTCTAATGTCAACCAGCTGAAAGGAGCACCTTGGTAATAGTCTGGCAAGGAAGTCGCCCTGCCAAGAAGGTAGCCCTGCAGCTCCACGAAATCATGCGCATAACAATCGGAACACTAAGACGTACTCCGATAGCGCCGCTCTCCGCTTTACAGGAGATGGACACAAATAGAGAGAAACCAAGAAACACAATACATTAACATGCCTAACACATCACAAAGGCTAAATTTTATACAGATACGTTGACTGTGATGAACAGGGGAGATGTGACAATTCATCTCCGTGCGTAAGGAACCACCCCTGGAAGTATGAACAGGAGCCATGTCGTCTTGCAACACAGCATCACTACTGGGGAACAAACATCGTACCATGCAATCCCCAGCTTATGGAGTTCCCTTCTTCTATTTTGGGCCGGTCCGTGTGGCCGAGCGGTTCTAGGCGCATCGGTCTGGAACCGCGCGACCACTACGGTCGCAGGTTCGAATCCTGCCTCGGGCATGGATGTGTATGATGTCCTTAGGTTAGTTAGGTTGAAGTAGTTCTAAGTTCTAGGGGACTGATGACCTCAGATGTTACGTCCCATAGTGCTCAGAGCCATTTGAACCATGTTTTTCTATTTTGGTGCTGACAGGGTTCGACAAAGCAATATTTAGTCCTATAAAGACTTCTGCAGCTGTCGTCCTCTTATATTTCGTCACAATGCTGTTAAATTACTGTCAGTCACGTTCACTCGACACACTTTTTCGTCCGCGTTGTGACCTTGCGAATGATGTTTTGCGCTTGCCCTGCATGCGGCATAGATTTTCGATAGACGCCTCTTGAAACACCAAATACTGCAGCTACCTTGGTTACAGAAGCAACACCAACAATGCCCACGTTCGAAGTTTCTCAGCTCACTCATAACGCACTTGAAAAAACTGTTTTGACCACAACTGATGCTTGCAACTTGCGATGTAACACAGCAAGTTATTAACGGGATAACATTCGTTGCAATAAGACACAGCCACCTAGTACGGTGGCTGCAGGATGGCTATTTTTTCTTTCGCTCTACTCACAGCACAGCTGACGCTGCCTGCCGTGAGAAGTGCATAGTGTAACATTCAGTCGATATGAAAATTCATACCCTCTACGAATCTAAATAATCTATATTATATATTATCCGATTTTGTTCAAATTTCGTACACAGCCCTTCGTTATTAATGGAACGATACTGTCAAAATTTCAGACTTTTCTTTATTATAGCTCAGGAGATAAAGAAAATTACCTAAAAGTCCTAAAACATACGCTTTTTTTAAAAAAAACCAAGTTAGGAACAATAACAGATTGATTTTCATTATCAGCTGAGGCCGTTACAAAGTTGACAGTGCATAAAAATCAATGAATTAGAATTTTCTTTTTAAAACTTCAGTCACTTTGCATTACGTAATACGAAAATGGGTCAAAATTATTATTTGATTATATTTTGTTGTGCGAGTGACTGACAATGTTTGAGAGAGTGTATGTGCGACATACGTTAAAATTTAATATTTCGTTTTATGTACAACCTTGTACAAACGAACCGTAGGAATGTTATATTGCAACCACGATTCAAGTGATGTATGTCTGCGTGAGCATGCTTTTGTATAAAAGCAGCCAGAATGGAAGTCCGAGGCAGAAAAGTTTATTTAACAATTGGAAGAATATTTCGCACTTTGCTTGTTTTAATTAAACATAATACTAGAAATTAAAGTTTTGCTAACATTATTTACTATCAAATTAGTGACTCGATAAGACAAGATTTGCTTCGAAAATAATCAGGAAGGAACGTTCTAATTGGTCGTTTAGATCAACAGCCAATCAGAATTAAGCTGTTCCCGCGCGAATAGAGGCGTGGGCAGAGAGGAGAGCACCTCGAGGCAGGCGCTTGCTCGCCGGCCTACGGATAACACGAAGTCAGATCGCTCCTTAAAAAAACTCTGTAAGATGAGGAAATAGTGAGCTAATTGCGGATCAAACATGTCGTGACTGAACCGACTGGAGTTACTAACATTTTAATGGAAGTTTGGTGTTTCTAAGTTAAATAGTTTGAGAAATATGAGGGTGTGAACTTTCTGGTCGTAGTAACAACTCCATGTGGCGTGTTTTGTGCTCTGTACGGAATATTTTGGCGATCACTTCTTACGAAGAAGACAACTGAAACGACCGAATGTTTAACTCACGAATAGTTGTGGGCCTGTGACTGGTAGAACGAGAAAATTAGTCGGGTCGGACTTGCTAAATTCTGGCTGATTTTCGAGTGAATATTTGTTTTACAGACAGTGAACTTTCAATTAATACGTTTCACAATATTAAATACGGACTTGATAACCATTTCATGTGTTTCAGTATAAATAAAACAAACAGAGTGAATCTAATTTTACACGTTTTTCTGCAAGTAGACTGAATATCCCGAACGCTCGATTTTTTAATCATGAACTTTCAGGAACTGACTTTCAACTGGAGTTACGCGGCTTCTGTGTGGTAGGTATTAGGCAGTGGTTTCACCAACGCTGCTTTACACTGCCTAGCACGTATCTGCTACCACAGCGTGAAGGTGGACTGAACGATAGCGTTAACAACACAGACGTCCGACCGCGCCTCGCCGCAGTGAGGACACTTCACAGGTCCTCAAATACAACAGCGCAGCATGCAGGCTTGACCAGCATCTGCATTTATGTTCAAGCATGCATCTAGCGCGGTATTTCCGTATTTTTGTCCAACCTCTGTAGCTTCACCAATACTAAGACAACAAAAGCAACTTTTTCAGAATGGAAAGAATTACCACAGACAGACGATGCAAAACATTACCTGTACAAGATGTAGTAATGAATTTACCGAGTACAACATTCGTTCAAAAAATTCCAGAACATTCTTAATTACGCGCCAATGGTGTTCAAAACTTGTTCATATGGCTCTGAGGACTATGGGACTTAACATCTGAGGTCATTAGTTCCCTAGAGCTTAGAACTACGTACACCTAACTAACGTAAGGACATCACACACACCCATGCCCGAGGCAGGATTCGAGCCTGCGGCCGCAGCAGTCGCCCGGTTCCGGACTGAAGCGCCAATGGTGTGTTGGAGCGAAATGCAGTCAGCATCTTTGCACACGCCTGTGTTTAATGTTTATCTGCCGGAAGTTTCATTGCTGTATGTATATTAGTTATTGTCCAGTGCCGTATTGAGTGTCGCACAGTTTGCCAACTTCGAGATCGCAGAGTTAGAGGAGCAACGAGTCGTCATTAAATTTTGCTTGAAACTGAAGAAAACCTTTACAGAGACACACCAAATGATGCAGGAAGCCTACGGTGATAAGTGCTTAGGCCGTACTCAGTGTTACGAATGGTTCACACGGTTTAAAAGTGGCCGAGTGGAAGTTAAAGACGACCCTCGTTCAGAACGCCCTTCGACGTCGACCTAAGACGCTCATGTCAGGAATGTCAACGAAATTGTGTGTGCCACTCGAAAACTGAGTGTCCGAGGGATTGCAGAAGAATGTAACATTTCAGTTGGATTGTGTCATGAACTCCTGACACAGCATCTTGGAAAGCATCGTATTGCCGCCAAGTTCGTCCCATGGCTCATGATTCAAGACCAAAAAGACCTTCGCCTCGCAAGCTGTGAAGAGCTTTTGGATCCCTAAGATTAGAAGTTCCTAAAGAAAATCATAACTAGTGAACTAGTGGTGTGACGTGGGTCTACGGTTATGATGTTGAGACCAAGGTTCAATGGGTCGGAAAAGTTCTCCAAGACAAAAAAAAAAAAAAAAAAAAAACTCAAATCATTTCAAATGTCAATGACATGCTGATAATTTTCTTTGACTTTGGAAGATTAGTTCATCATAAATTCGTGCCACAGGCACAAACAGTTTATCGATGGTACTATCGGGACGTTTTGGACGTCTGCGAGAAAATGTGAGAAGGAAACGGCCTGAAATATGGTGAGACAGTTCATGGCTCTTGCACCACAGTAACGAACCCGCTCATTCATTCCTGTTGGTGCGTGACTATTGCACAAAAAACGAAATCGCTGTGCTGCCTCATCCTCCGTCTCCGTACTCTCCCGTCGAAAGTACAAAGATATGCAACGATACACAAGATAAAAGAAAATTCGCAGACGGCGCTTCGCTTCCAGCAAGAGGCATTCCAAGACTGCTCCCCGAAGTGGAAACGGCGTTGAGAGCCGTGTATCAGTTGTGGACCATAGTATTTTGAACGAGACCATACACAATTAGTAAAAGTTAAACGCCGAAAAATTTTGAGGGGAAAGTTCCGGTATTTTTCGAACAGACCTTGTACAAGCGTGAACTCGGGGAAGACAATACGGAACAATAGCCATGTAAGAGGACAGAACACCTTTAACCTTACAGATACCTGGAAAAAATCAGGAAGAACACAGTTCACATCACCTCATAACTGATCCGTCAGAACCACTGCAAGGGCTCAAGCTCCCAAGCAAAGATTGGAGTAGATTCGTTAGTGTTCGGAGTGGCCTCTCTTCACAAACGGGGACTTGTGCAGAGCCCAAGTTGTGACTGTGCAGCGCTTGAACAGACCCTAGACAATCTCGTAGAAGGGTGCCCTATAGGGAAATATGATGTGTCAGCTGGGGATTTTATGGAAGCTACAGTACAGCTCATGCTGTGAAGTGGACACAAAGTTTGGACATCGGTGTGTAGTCTGCAACTAGTCTCACATGCTACATATCTTACTTCTGCGTGTCTGTTACGTGATACTTACTATCACCTTTCCGGTATCGGCCGCTATCCGATCGGCTGCACTTTTTTTTCTGTTTTTGCCAGTCGAATAACATTTACAGACTTTCATAGTGACCAGGGCTCAACATCTTCTGAACAGATATTGTACTGAAGAGTGACAGGTTTATAAATATTTCGTATCTGTACATATTTCTACATTCAAATCTACTGTTAGCAACTGACACTGCATCTTCAGCAACAAAAGTTATGTATTATTTATACTATTTGATATGAGATGTAGAACAAATTAATATCCGAATTCTCTCTTCACGAACGGCACCTGTTCCTCGCTCCTGTATCTACTAAAGAAACACACAGCGCGCAAAGAAAGTCATAACTTCCTTTACTTTGTCTTTATTGTGAATTTTCTATTCTTGTTTATTATCGTACCAGCATTTATATTTATATATGTATTGCTGTCATGTTCCATATAATAAATAAATAGATGGATAAATTTAGACCACTAGTTTCGATTCGTAATTCAAAAAGTCTTCACTAGATCCAGATAACTGATAAATGAAGAAGAAAGTGGTGAGATAGTACAAACCCGACAGCAATGTGGTAATGTGAGATAGAGAAGATACAGTGCCAGTATGAAAATATCATGAAGAAACGCGTGCCTGTTACTGTAGAGCGGAGCCTCTCAACAAGGCAACGACTCCCAGAATACTGCTGTGAGGAAAGTTATGCTGTCAGCCACGTGACACTAAGTGCTTATTCCAGTGCCCTCATATAGTTAAAACTCACCTTCACGATAAGTTAAAATTAGAAAGCTATTGAATTATGAGTGATAGCGCAATAGAAGACATATTAAGGAAGCAAGATAGCAGAGAAGAACTACAAGTTTTGAGTCCAAATGATAAAATTCTAGGTTACAAAAGGAAGCAAAATGTACACCTAGAAAGAAACGAGAGTGAGAGATCCCCCTTGAAGGCTAGAAAATATAACTGCCAAGAAAGAAGAGATAGGAGAAGACACCGGCAATGACGGGTACCGCAATCGGCATTTTTACCAAAAACCTGTAGAGAAGAAGTGGAAGAAGAAGAAGAAGTAGAAAAGAAGGAAATGAAATGGAATGTTGTGTGGCGAGGGCCTCCCGCCGGGTAGACCCGAGCGCCTAGTGCAAGTCTTTTTGAGGTGACGCCACTTTGTATGTATTTGCAACAGGCAAAGCCAAATAGATACGTAAGACAATTATGATGATGACAGTATCCTTCATCTATGCTGAAGGCATTAATTTTTTTCCCTTTCCCACACTTTCCTCCAATGCTAACTTAATTACTGATGTCTCAGGATGTTTCCTACTAAGCTATCTTTTCTTTTAACCGGACTGCGCCATAAAGCAATTCTCTTCCCTATGCGATGCAGTTCTTCTTTAGCTACCTGACCCACCCATTTAATCTTGAACATTCTTCTACACTCCAGTAAAATTTGAAAGTTTGAAAGAAGACTCCCTAACTTTTATTATTGTATTCAGTGTTTTTTTTTATGAAACCCTTAGTTTCCTGTTGTCAGCCTGCAATTTATATCCCCTTTACTTCGTTCGTCGTCTGTTCTCTTGCTGTCCCACTAGCAACAGTTGTCCATTACTTTAGGATACCCATTTACTAATCTGGTTTCATCCCAAGCATCACCTGATTTATTTCGAGAGCTCATGTTTTACTTTTATTAATGTTCAAGATCAAACCTCGTTCGAGAAGACACTATCCCTCTTGTTTAAAAGGTTTTAAGAGTCTACTGCTTCATAAGAATTAAAATTGAAAGTATCATATCCAAACTTTTTTTTTCTTTGTCCCTGATATTCCATTCTTTTTCCTAATATCTCCCAAATGGTACGGTAAGAAATGTACTTCACGAAGCTCTCACAGTTATCCAGTTTATCAAAATACTGCCAAGTTTCACTTCTGGTAGGCGCCATTCTGTCTGCTGATTCACTAATTGCTGCATTTAAAACGTTTGTAACATCAATATAAAAACAAACAAGTCGAATAACGAAAACACAGGTGTTCCACGTGAAAGAAAAGTTTCCAGGTTAGAGAAGCACCGCAAACGCCTTCCTGCCTTCACTGCGTCGCTCGCACGTACACTGCTCGTTCAGTTGTTGGCCTGTTGATGCCCCGGCGTCCATTTATTGAAGGTGTGACAGAGAGTCAAGCGGCCATAAAACTGGGTAAATCATAAAAATGTACTAAATAATTATAGTGTCACTCGAAGGGAGACCAGCCATAATCTGCTAACCGCATGAATTGAGAAATATCGAGTAAAAAGTGTCGGTATCTTGATGAATCAACACTTGTCCTATTCGTCATTGACGTAGTTGTGGGAAGAGTCACAGCAGGCAGGAGAAGAGGGATCCAACAGGGAATCCACAAACGATTGGAGGATTTCGATTTTGCAGACGACATAGTTTTATTATGATGAAATGAAATATACGCTGACATCGGCCGCAACTGGGCACTGAAATAAATTCAACGAAGGCAACTGAAAATATATGCCGGACCGGGACTCGAAACCGCATTTCGCGTTTTACGCCAGCACGCACCTTTCGAGCGCGCTTTCCGTCCTATACAAATTCCCATCTTGTTAAACGCTACTTAAATAGTGTCCCCTGTCCAACACACTCATTGCTCCCCGCATCACGCTGGATTCCCGCGAGAAAGAAAGAGAGAGAGAGAGAGAGAGAGAGAGACTGAGGCAGACAGAAAGAGAGCATGCGCACGAAAATAGTCGTCATGGCCGACTAGCCGTATAAATTTACATGTTTTCTGTCTGTTCTTTAGGATGTCTGTTCTTTCAGAGATATCCTAAAGAAAAGATACCACACGTACATAAATGCAGTGGCTTACAGATTTGAAACATAAACTCTCTGAGAAAAGAAGCTGAGATTGCTGGCCTCGAGATAGGTGTAGGTAATACGAAGGAAAAAAGAGTTAATTCTGGGAACACGGAAGAGCGTCTGTCTGTAGGCCATCAGCAGGTGAAAACCGTCGTCTCATTCTTGTACCCGGTTAGCGCGGTGACAGGAGATGGTGGAGCTGAGCAAGTTGTGGAAAGCCGCACAAAGAAAGTAAATTCTGTATTCATACAGTTGTATCCGAGATGGTAAAACATAAACATAACAGAAAAAACAAAAAGAGAAGTTTGGAATACAAATTTAAAGGTTGCCCTTCTACCAGCCAGTGACAAACGGAAAGTAGAAAAGGATATAACATCATAGTTATGAGCTTCATCAGTACGTGCTCCGACGTATCGTGAGAGTTTGGTGGCCAGAAAAAATAAGTAATGAAGAGCTTTACAAGAAAACCAACCAGGTACATATAGAAGACGAGGTGCGTTGGGGAAAGTGGAGATGGATGGGGCACACATCGAGAAATCAAGAGGAAGCAGTCAATAAGAAGGCACTGGATTGGAATTCCCAAAGAACAAGGAAGAGAGGCAAGCCACAGATATGCAAGAGGACGGCGATAAGGAAAACAACTAAATTTGGCAAGACCTCTTCGGAACTGTGGATATGGCCGAAGAGAGATGCAGATTCAAAATGGTTCAAATGGCTCTATGGGACTAAACATCTGTGGTCATCAGTCCCCTAGAACTTAGAACTACTTAAACCTAACTAACCTAAGGACATCACACACATCCATGCCCGAGGCAGGATTCGAACGTGCGACCGTAGCAGTCGCTGCGGTTCCGGACTGAGCGCCTAGAACCGCTAGACCACCGCGGCCGGCGGAGATGTAGAATTTCTGGGTTTAGGAGCGATGATATACTACCCCAAGCTTCATACTTTAGTTGAGATTGCGTTAGCCAATGTGTGACGTAAGAAGTCGTGTGAGAGGTGAACAACAGATGGCTCAGTGGGTACCTATTCTGTGAGAATACGCGCCACCTTGCTAGTCGGATAATCCGTTTGGTTGGCACAATATGAGCTAATGCGTCAGATCTATAGTTCTCATTTATTGACACTTTTTAAAAGTATATCTTAGATGTAATTGTCCATCATGCTAAATATCTTTCCTGTGCTAAGCTATCGTCCACTTATTTCACCCGTCATTTTTATAGCAACTCTGAGTAATATTAGAATAACGATATTCAGACGAATTGCTTCGTGCATTACTAGCTCCCGCCAAAATTGAGCTCCGAGCGAAGTGTTTCCCGTTCCCCACAGATCACCGAAGTTAAGCGCTGTCGACATGGGCTAGCACTTGGATGGGTGACCATCCTGTCCGCCGAAAGCTGTTGACAAGCGGTGTGCACTCAGTCCTTGTGACTGAGAAGCTACTTGACTGAGAAGTAGCGGCTCCGGGCTCATAAACTGACCTACGGCCGGGAGGGGAGTGTTCTGACCACATGCCCTTCCATATCAGCATCCAGTGACTCCTGTCACCTAACGTTACACGGCGGTCGGTCGGTACCTTTGGGCCTTCATGGCCTGTTCGGGCGGAGTTTAGTTTAGTTTAGAGAGAAGTGTTTCGTGCTGAACACGCCAGTCCTGAATAATGGGTCATAAGGCGCAGTTCAATACAGAGGGTCCGTACAGTTAAAATCTGAGTTGTGCTTCATATATCACGATATTAGTGACATACAGTGAAGACGTAGTATGCGTTCTGAAGTGAACATCTCGCGAGCTATGTTGTACTTCATAACTAATTATTTGAAGTAGGAATCTATTGTTTCCCTGTGATTCAACTTATATTTTATTTAATTGCTGGACCATCGACACCAATAAATGTTTTGCAAAAATATACCGCATTCTCAAAAGTACTTCCACTATCGTACCCATCATTTAAAGTCGTTAAGATAGTACCTGCAGATTTTATTTAATTGCAATCTTTCCTTTATAAATTTATATGCTACTTTCATAATTCGCAATTGCCGAGTGATAGAAACCTTTGACCATTCGATTCATATGTGTATTCTTATCGTATACTGTAGACTCAGCAGTATTTCGCCTGTAATGCGGTAACTACGTATCCCAGCTCCTAGACGCGGAAACCAGCCAAAACTTTTAATATTGCAACGTTGAGTCGGAGGGTGCGTAGTTGAGGGCCACCAACATCATTTCATTATATTATTATATTGGAAAACCCGCAGTACACAGTGGTGTGTGTGACTTTGCAGGCGTACATTCGCGATGTGTTTTTTCGGGAGTCTGTGGCTTTGTCTGCTATGTGTCTCGTATGGTAATTACAGAAGGGCCTCCAGCATTCCAGACTGAAATTTGACTAACTATTATGTAGCGCTGAGAACTCAGCCATCTATCTAGTAAATTTCACAGCACTCATAACCTGAAAATCCTCTGCAAAAGGATAAGGACATCTTTAGAAGACATCGTGCGGTTGGGCAGTTCCCAAACCTCAGTGTTCTGCCTCAATGCGACAGAGAACAAATAGACGCAACGTGTGACCTGCATTTCCAGTATAAATGGGACCAGTTACGTGTTATCTGTAGTAACACAGAGGAGGGAATGAATTAATGGATGTGCAGAGTACGTGTTGCACTGAACAATTTAGTTGCTGTAAGTAATTAGTTAATTCTGCGAGCGTCCTTTCATTTTATTTTATAACCGTTTCAGGGATGGACGGCGAGATCTCCCGGATTTCCTACCGCTCCAAGGAGGCCAAAGCATCTACATCTACATCTACATCTACATACATACTCCGCAATCCACCATACGGTGCGTGGCGGAGGGCACCTTGTACCACAACTAGCATCTTCTCTCCCCGTTCCACTCCCAAACAGAACGAGAGAAAAATGACTGTCTATATGCCTCTGTACGAGCCCTAATCTCTCTTATCTTATCTTTGTGGTCTTTCCGCGAAATATAAGTTGGCAGCGGGTAAAACTGAAATGCAGTCAGCCTCAAATGCTGGTTCTCTAAATTTCCTCAGTAGCGATTCACGAAAGGAACGCCTCGTTTCCTCTATAGACTCCCACCAGAGTTCAAATGGTTCAAATTGCTCTGAGTACTATGGGACTTAACTCCTGAGGTCATCAGTCCCCTAGAACTTAGAACTAGTTAAACCTACCTAACCTAAGGACATCACACACATCCATGCCCGAGGCAGAATTCGAACCTGCGTCCGTAGCGGTTGCGCGGCTCCAGACTGAAGCGCCTAGAACCGCTTGGACACACCGACCGGCCCCACCAGAGTTCCTGAAGCATTTCCGTAACACTAGCGTGAAGATCAAACCTACAAATAACAAATCTAACAGCCCGCCTCTGACTGGTTCTGTGTCCTCCCTCAGTCCGACCTGATAGGGATCACAAACGCTCGAGCAGTACTCAAGAATAGGTCGTATTAGTGTTTTATAAGCGGTCTCCTTTACAGATGAACCACATCTTCCCAAAAGTCTACCAATGAACCGAAGACGACTATCCTCCGTCCTCACAACTGCCATTACATGCTTTTCCCACTCCATATCGCTCTGCAATGTTACGCCCAATTATTTAATCGACGTGACTATGTCATGCGCTACACTACTAATGGAGTATTCGAACATTACTGGATTCTTTTTCCCATTCATCTGCATTAATTTACATTTATCTATATTTAGAGTTAGCTGCCATTCCTTACACTAATCACAAATCCTGTCCAAGTCATCTTGTATCCTCCTACAGTCACTCAACGACGACACCATCCCGTACACCATAGCATCATCAGCTAACAGCCGCACATTGCTATCCATCATATCTAAAAGATCATTCATGTAGATAGAAAACAACAGCGGACCTACCACACTTCGCTGGGGCACTCCAGATGACACCCTCACCTCCGATGAACACTCAATCAAGCAATCAAGTAAGTCATGACGATGAAAATACTCGATACCTACAAGTATCTACAAGTTTTTCCGTGTCCCTGGGTGCAACAAAAATTTCCTCTGTCACGCAGTGATTCGCCGTGAACATGTCGATTCCCAGTTTGCAGCCGGCCGCGGTGGTCTCGCGGCTCTAGGCGCTCAGTCCGGAGCCGCGCGACTGCTGCGGTCGCAGGTTCGAATCCTGCCTCGGCCATGGATGTGTGTGATGTCCTTAGGTTAGGTTTAAGTAGTTCTAAGTTATAGGGGACTGATGACCACAGATGTTAAGTCCCATAGTGCTCAGAGCCATTTGAACCATTTTGAACCCAGTTTGCAGGGTGGCTGAAAGCTCCCGAGTGCGCGGAAGCCCCAAGAGGAGGTCCCTCCATCTGGACGCCACTGCGCCCCTTCCGATGGTTGGCGCGCGCACCGCCAAACTTGCACACACGCCGCAATTAGCTGCGGCGCTTGCGCGTTCCCGAGGGGTCCCCGGCCTTCCGTCTCGCGCCGGCGCCCACCCTGTTGTTCAGACGACAGAGTGGCTCTCTTCCACGCGTGCCCTCCCCGTCTCCAGTGCCGGCATTCCGAAATAACTCGACAAGCAATCAGCACGAGCAGACTCCTCATACCTCTCAAAGTGCTCGAATCGCCTCGAGCTCTTCCATTTTAGTTCATGAGCTCCGGGACGCGAATACGCTTTCTCCGCAGCTCAACAGCCTTTTTATTTTATCTCTCTCTGTGTGTGTCTCTCTCTCTCTCTTGCGCTCCCGCGCTTTCGGAGACGATATCGGAGAGAGGCCGGAATCCACTCCGCGCGCGAGGAGGACCTGAAGCTTATCTGGGACTGGATGCGCCACCTCTCGCGATCGCTTTCCGCGCCCGAGACTCCCTCACCGTCGGCAGCCCGGGGGCATACGCGGGACGTAAATCAATATGACACGGGAGGCGCGCCCGCCGCCAAGTTTTGCTGCCGTCTTCTATTTCGAAACACAACTAACGCGGCGCAGCTGTCCGGAATAATACCCGAGTCTCGGGGACGGCCGCGGCCGCCTCACGGCCCTGCACTTTCGTCTCAACTTCGCCGCCCTGGCACTCCACCCGCACACGCAGTAAGCAGCAGCTGCCGCGTTCACACGCCTCCTCTGCGAATCACGGGCGCGAGGCCGGTCAACGTCCTTGCAGCACACCGACCATTGACGTAAAAGATTTACACTCGCAGTTCATACACTGAAACACCAAAGAAACTGGTATAGGCTTGCGTATTCAAATACAGAGATATTTAGACAGGTAGAGTACGGCGCTGCGTTCGGCAATGCCTATACAGGACAACAAGTGTCTGGCGTAGATGTTGGGTCGCTTACTGTTGCTACAATGGCAGGTTATCAAGATTTAAGTGAATGAGATTTTTACTCTGCAGCGGAGTGTGCGCTGATATGAAACTTCCTGGCAGATTAAAACTGTGTGCCGGACCGAGACTCGAACTCGGGACCTTTGCCTTTCGCGGGCAGGTGCTCTAGAGCAAGTCCCGAGTTCGAGTCTCGGTCCGGCACACAGTTTTAATCTGCCAGGAAGTTTCAAGATTTAAGTGAGTTTGAACGTGGTGTTACAGTCGGCGGACGAACGATTTGACATAGCATCTCCGAGGTAGCGGTGAAGTTGGGATTTTCCAGTACGACTTTTCACCAGTGCACCATGAATATCAGGCATCCGGTGCAACATCAGATCTCCCACATCGATGAGGCCGGAAAAAGATCCTGCAAGAACGGGACCAACGACGACTGAAGAGAATTGTTCAACATGACAGAAGTACAACAATTCTTCATATTTATGCAGATTTCATTGCTGGGCCATCAACAAGTGCCAGCGTGCGAACCATTCAACGAAACATCATCGATATGGGCTTTCGGAACCGAAGGTGCACTCGTGTACCCTTGACGACTGCACAACACAAAGCTTTACTCCTCTCCTGGACCCGCCAGCTCCGACATTGGACTGTTGATGACTGTGTCCAGCGGATGGACGTGTAACGGTATGGAGACAACGTCATGAATCCATGGACCCTGCATGTCTGCAGGGGAGTGTTCAAGCTGGTGGGGCTTCTGTTATGGTGTAGGGCGTGTCGCACGTGCGCAAGCACCCTGTCTGATCACCTGCATCCAGTCGTGTCCATTGTGCATTCCGACGGATTTTGGCAATTCCAGCAGGACAATGCGACACCCCACACGTCCATAATTGCTAGAGTGGATCCAGGAACACTCTTCTGAGTTCAAACACTTCCGCTGGCCAGAAAACTCCCCCAGACATGAGCATTATGGAGTGTATCTGGGATGCCTTGCAACGTGCTCTTCAGAAGAGATCTCGCAGTCCTAGTACTCTTACTGATTTGTGGTCAGCCCTGCAGGATTCATGGTGTCAATTCTCTGCAGCACTACTTCAGACATTAGTAGTCCATGCCAAGTCGTGTTGCGGCACTTCCGCATGCTAACGGGGGCCCTGCACGATATTAGGCAGGTGTACCAGTTTCTTTGGTTCTTCAGAGTAGTAAAATACACTGCTACCCATTTAAACTTGAATTCAGCGTGCAACAGATATTACACTGGCATGAAGTGTACTGCATTCTGGGGTACGCAAGTGGTTAGCATTTCAGCGCAAGCGTGCAGAGTTAATTAACTTAATACCACCTACATCTTCTATACATACGACGGTAGGTTGAGAAGTTCATACTATCATCACCAGATGTCAGCACTAGCACAACGAGATTCCCGCGTAATAATAGCTCATACTTTATGAGTAAACACGTGAGGCGTCTCTAATCTGCGTAGAGATCTGTGGTGCGGGCGTCTCTTCCTTGTTGTTCTCGTGCAGTGACGTGTGAAGACGGAAAATTTCAAGCACTGCTTCAGCACTTTATAAAGCAAGGTATGGAAACAAAGGAACCTCATGCCTATTTTCAGATCACACTGAGAGACTCTGCTCCTTCGTATTCAAGTGTTCCCAGGTGGAGAAACGAGTTTAAATGTGACCGGGACAGCTTAGATGATAATCCACATAGTCCTCTGCCAAAATGTGCCAATATCCCAGAAATTATTCCATAAGTGCATGAAATCATCGTTGTGGTTCACGGACTGAAAGTGTAAGAAACTGCTGAAGCTGTAGGGAGGTCATCTGAAAGGGAATGTCGCATTTAATCAGAGGAATAGGATACGAGAAAATTATCTGGCAAATGGATTCCGCGACTCTTAACTCAGAATCAGAAACGCAGTGGAAATATCCGAACAAAGTATGACTCATTTTCACAGCATCCAACAAGATTTCTTGCACCGATTTGTGACCATATATGAAACTTTGTTCCCCTACTATAGCCCAGAGACAAAAAACGGCCAAAGGAGTTGTAATATGCTGGTTCACATCCACCTAAGAAAGGGAAGTTAATACGGTTGGCCGGAAAGTGCATGGCTTCAGTTTTCTGGGATGCGATACGGACTCTGCTGATAGATTAGCTTTCTACTAGTCAGACAATTACGCGATAGTACTATCTTAACCTCCTGAACTAACTGCAGCAAAATATGCACGGAAAAAAACAATAGTGCCGACGAAGAAGGTCATCATTCATCAAGACAGTGCGTATTCGCGCGTCAAATGTCGTCGCCATGGCAAAAGTACACATGAACCAAGATACGAATTCTTGCAACACCCGCCTTGTTCATCAAGTTTGCTGCGTCAGCCTTCCATCCCCCAAGCTCAAAATTTTCCTCGGTGGACGGAGATTATCTTCAAACGAAGTACTGACGGCCCAAGCTGACAGAGGCGGGCTGTTAGATTTGTTACTTGTAGGTTTGATCTGCAAAGTACATACTTTGCAGTCACAGACGATTCTAATTTTCGAAATAGGATCAAGGCACTGGGACTTCGCTGGACCAAGCGCATTAGCACTCAGAAAGCCTTCAATGAAAAACAGAAAAGGATGGACATCAAACCGATTGTTTTCCGTTCCGAGAACTCTTCATACTACCCTCGTATCAATTAAAATCCACCACCGCGGTTTATGTTTGTATGTTCAGACTAATCTGAGGAATGTTATAGGGATTTTTGTATGGTTTTCACGAGGAAATATTACATGTTTAAATGGCGTTTGGAGTGACATCTAGTGTCAGTGACCGAGGAGGTGGTACCTAGTGAGAGGAGCAGGAAAGTAAATATTTGCCACAGTACCAGCGAGCCGCGAAGCTTGACCACTCTCTCTGTATCGGGCCTGGTGGTTTTAGTCGTAAAACGCATGGCTGGAAAGAGAAAGGACTTAGGATAGGATACCGATGGGCCGACAAGTTTTTCAGTCTGCTCTTTAAACTAGGATTCACCTCTGAATGTTGCAGAGATTCGACAGAAACTACACTGAAAGAAGACCTGCACCACCAGACTCTGTACATCTGCACACATCTTTCTCTTTTATAGATATTCTTGAACTGTGGTGATTTGTGGACAGACGCTTTTGTACTATTACATTCTGAGAATATGTTCGTAGATCTACAACAAACCGACGTTAAGAATGTTGGTATGTAATTTTGCGGGTCCGTTCTTTAACCCTTCTTATATACAGAAATAACCCTAGCTTTTTTGCAGTCGGTTGGGACTTAGCGCTGGGCGAGAGATTAGCGATAAATGCAAGCTAAGTAAGGCGCCAATTCTGTAGAGTATTGGTTGTAAAACCTGACTGGAATGCTATCAGGATCTGGCGACTTATTTGCTTTCGACTCTTTCAGTTGTTTACTATGTCCTCCATACGGGAGTCTGTTAGATGGTCAAATGACGGTACGTTTCTACGATTTTCCTCTGTGACGATTTCTTAAATGCGAAATTTAAAACTTCAGCTTTACTTTTGCTATCTTCTGCTGTCACACCAGACTGATCGACGAGTAACTGGATTGAGGCCTTACACCGACTTGGCGATTTTACTTGGGATCGGAATTTTCTCGGTTTCTCTCTCAAATCTTTTGTTGAGGTATGGCGGGAATAGTTTGTTGTGAGCTTCATGCATCGATCTTTTTATAGACGTACGAATTTCTATCAACTTTCGTTGTCGTCATTTACGTATTGTCCTTTGAACAGCTCAACAGCCTTTGCTTCCTCAGTATAATTCAAATTTCGTTGTTACATCACAGTGGAGTTTTTCCGTCCTTAATCTACTTACTCGACACATATTTCCCCAGAGTAAATTTACAGTCGCTTTAAACTTTACCCATAATTCCTGTATGTCCACCGTAATGGAACTAAATGATGTTAGTTCATTGTCTAAGTGGGATGCTAACAAGTGTCTGTCAGCTCTTTCTGTCAGAAATACTCTCCTAGCCTTCTTCGTTGATTTATTAAATTAAGAGACCAAAGTCACTGTGTTGACATCGTCCTCGTCTTGAAACCAACCACTATTGATAATTTAGTACATTTCTTACTTCTAATGTAGTGAAAATTTCATTCATTAAAAACTACAAACAAAATAACCGTTCCATGATATACTTCTGGGTGTTCAATTGATTTCTTGTATCAATTTCATGCAGAATATTTCGACGAATGGCCGAGTCCTGTTCTTCAGTTGTTGCAGGTTTTGCTGTTGTGTGTACTCCCGCCTGGACTCCAAGATCTTTTTTTTTTTTTTTTTCATTGCATTCCTACTAGGAGTGGCGGACTCGTTTCCGAACACATTAGTTCGTTTGAGCGGAGGCAATCGTTTATGCTGAGGTGGCCCACTTTCTTTGTTTTATATGGGACTTGGGCTATTTTGCGTATTTCAAGTTACTGTCCTATTTTGGCTGGGAGACAAAGTAATTAAGACCCAGAATTTTCTTCCTTTCTGAGGGAAAACATCCCTGAAGACCTCAGTAAATTTGATTCGTATACTTTATATTCTTATTGTTTTTCATGCTCATTTTGATCTTGTAGACGCTGCAGTATATTATCATGTTGTTGAATTCCTTCAGAATTGTGCAATCCTGGATAAATTGTTTCGTGGCTCTAGCGATAATACTTGAAGATATGAGTAGTTGTATCTTGGAAAATTTAAATTTATTGGTAACTGTCTTAGGATTTCTGTTGGTTTAGTTTCTGTAGCAGTGCCTGATAGTCCATAATTAGCTGTTAAGTGTATCAGTCTTTGTTGTAATGGCCGAACGTTGGCTAGTTGGTGAACATTTCTACTACTGTTGCTACGGTTAGTTCCTAAGGCTATCCATAGTATTCTTCATTCTGTGCTGAAAGGTTCTGCTGTGTGTCCTTTTGATGATAGTCATAAGGGTGCTGCATACTCCAGTGTTGGTCGTATGAAGCTGCAGTATGTGTATATTAATGCTGGTGTCGTCGCTCCGTTGAATTTTCCTTTTATTAAACTATGGCTGCTCTCGCGCCCCCATAAATAGCCTAGTTCGACTCACGACCTCCATTACACCTTTCGCTGATCTTTCATTTTTCAGAGCCAGCACCGATATTCCTTGAAACCGACATTCCGTCACGGTTTCCCAGTTCTTGTGAATATGGTTGTAAGGTGTCAGGCAAATCCAACACCTTCAATGAAAACCCATACATGATAAGCAAATCCAGTAGCATGTCACATAGCTCAGAATAAATCGTGACATTAAATTAACCAAAGTAATACGAGTAACGAGTGAGCAAATGGAATACCACAGACTAACACAAGAATGCCTAAATGCATGTCATACCTTCTCACCGTGAGACAGACGCAGCTCCGAGGGGAGAAACGAGAACAGAAGCCGAGAGCAGAACCGTGTTAAGCGAGAAGGCCCTACGATAAGGGACGGACACTCACGTCGCCAGCTAACCGCTACGACCACACCAACCGCAAGTTTTTAGCGTGAGACTTTTTCGCGTCTCTGTTACGTTAGGACCACCCCCCAGCCCATGTTAAAGGATAGAGCCCTCCAGAAGAACAGTATAGATCTTACGATAACGCTAAAAGGACCACACCAGCTGCAAGTTTTAGCGTGAGACTTTTTCGCGTCTCTGTTACGTTGCAAACTTTAAAAACATTGCCCCACCATGAAACATATAACATTTCTCATTGGATAGACAGAATTTTTGTAGGCAGAGCTTAAGCTTAACATTGTGACCCTGATTGGTCAGATGAAAACACAGCCAGATAGTTTTTTTTTTTAACCAACTTCGGTAAATTGTAGTAAGGAGAAGTTAGAAGAGAGTTGCTTCCGAGAGGGCAAGCTGGACGGAGCTGTGCCGGCCGCCGCCCCGTGATGAACACCGACAAGGTAATGAACGCATGCGATGCCACATTTTTGAGCGCATAAGGCTTCACTCAGAACTGCAGAAGTCTCGTCTGTTACATCCCCTTTACGTAATACTAGTGTCGATCGTCAATTAAAGCTCATGGTGTTCACGTTTGCCACTTGAAGTAAAAATCTGAAACGCGATGATTTTTCTGTTATATAGTTATTGAGAAGCCACATCAGCCACTGTAATTTATGACAAGTTAGATAAGTAATTAAAGATAATTGAGGGTCACTGTAGACCATTTTGATAGTTTTCTCTCTTGTGAAACTTAATTTAAACCTAGATTGTAGATGTGATATGGCACAGGTCATCCTTCGATCCATTGTAGAACTTGGAAACCCATTCAGGGAATATTCGTTCACATTTTTGTTGAACGCAGTTGGTTTGTATCATCCTGTATTAAAACATTTCCTTTTATCAATAGTGAAATTTATAAACGATGTTTTGGAGTAGAATAAAATTTCCAGTGGTAAACTTAACTGCTTTTTCGACGTTATTTTACCAGCTAACTAAAAATAGGAAAGCCCTGAACCCCTTCCACTAAAGTTAGTTATTATTAAGATTCCTTTACAGGGAGTGCAGTGGAGCTGACGCTGAAATCATAAAGTATTTGGTTATATCATCGCTAGTCTCACTGAACTCTTCTGAATTCTACATGTCATGTGTGGTCTGACGTCTCCTTACCAGCAACAGGTCCCAGGTTCAAACTAGTCAATTCCCTAAAAAACACGCTCAGAGCGTTGTTGCGCGAAAGTGGTAGGGAGACACGATATAGAACAAACAGACACCACGCAGAATGTTTAGATGGTGGCCGCTGGGTCCTAATAAATGTAGTGCCAGACCCTGGGCCTCTGAAACCTCCGTTCCGGTTTATTAGGTTTCCCAACATCTTTATTCAGACTCCTTAGATACGGTATGCCAGAAACGTGGAGTTGGCACCACGACCCTTGCATCACCGTGCTTCATGTTCCTTGCAGCTCTCCTCAGGTGTGCTGAAAGACTGCTTCACCTAAGACAAATGGTTCAAATGGCTCTGAGCACTATGGGACTTAACATCTGAGGTAATCAGTTCCCTAGAACTTAGAAATACTTAAACCTAACTAACCTAAGGACATCACACACATCCATGCCCGAGGCAGGATTCGAACCTGCGACCGTAGCGGTAGCGCGGTTCCAGACTGAAGCGCCTAGAACCGCTCGGCCACAAAGGCCGGCTTCACCTAAGACACGCCACACTCGCAAGGAATTCGGTACACACCCAGCTTTGGGAGACTTAGGTCGTCTTTACCATTATGAATAGGACTTTTATCCTTCAGCTGAGAAATTTCACAGCCAACCGGTTGCAAGTAATTGTTTAATATATTTCATGAGGGTATTTTTGATCCGTCGTTGCAACTACAAAATGCGTGATTTTTTCACCAGACGCGTTTCGCTTTATTGAGGAAAAGCATTAGTGGTCTGTAATTAAGTTCCTATTTCCTTAGGTTTCATCATCTCTAAGGATTTCTTCATCAGAATGAAAATTTAAAAGCCGTAAAGTTACATTGTGAGAAGACGATACAACTTTGCGACTTTTAAATTTACATTCTAATGAAGGCATCCTTAGAGGTGTCGGAAACGTAGGTAAATGTATTAAACAATTATTTGCAACCGGTTGACAGTGTTATTTCTGCATTGACACTTACATACGGTAGACGAAAGACAGCCACTTTCAAAACCGTAACTTTTATCGTTGTAGATGGGAGTGAAATACTCTGCACGTCATGTTTCCGTAGGAATCTACTACAACAGGGCTGAATAGGGAGAAGAACGCAGCTAATTATTCACGTCAAGGCTGCTTGACACATCAAACAACCGCTTCATGCGTTGGTAATTGTAAAATTAATTGTGAATCAATATGTGCCTTACGACGTGATATATGTAAAATATACAGTAACACTGTCTGATCAAATTATACGGAAACTTATTAGTGGACATAAATATGGAAAGTGTTCACCCTTCGCATTTCTGACGGCTTGCACTCTCCTGAGCACACTTTCAACGAGGTGTCTGAATGCTTGGGGAGGAATGGCAGCCTATTGTTCCCCATCATCGGAAACCAGAGGAGTTTGGAGGCTCGGGTCTGGAGCGATGTCGACATTCTGTTCCATGAGGTTATGGGGTTCAAATCGTGACTGTGGGCAGGCCTGTCCTTCCCAGGAATGTTGTCCACAGACCATTGCGTCACTGATGCTGCCTTACGACAGGGTGAGTTGTCATGCTGACAGAAATCTTTTTCGCATCAGAACGGTGGACTACAGCAGCAGTTATCCAACCATTACCATGTTGCGCGTCATAAATTTGAACATTACTGTGTCTAAAAGTCATGCCGTGCAACACGGTAATGGTTGGATAACTGGTGCTGTAGTGCGCCGTTCTGTTGCTAAAAAGATTCCTCGTCTTGAGAGTTTCAACAGTCGTAATGTCATTGCTTATGGGACATTTCAGTTTGGAAAGGCATATAACAAACATATGGGCCGTCCGCATTTCGTGTCTAGCATGCCATTGGTTTTGAGGACTAGAAATAGCCGTAAGCTAAATGAGTATGAGGCAGTTTCGATTTGGTTTGAAGGTGTTTTAAATTATAAAAGTAGTAAGATTCGTGGTGATGTAACATTTTATTACTGTAATTGAGTAATAAAGGTTAATAAAGCTGCACGTTGATCCTGCCAAAAGCGGAGAAGTGATTTCAAAATTGATCAAATGTGTGTGAAATCTTATGGGACTTAACTGCTAAGGTCATCAGTCCCTAAGCTTACACACTACTTAATCTAAATGATCCTAAGGACAAACACACAGGCCCATGCCCGAGGGAGAACTCGAACCTCTGCCGGGACCAGCCGCACAGTCCATGACTGCAGCGCCTAAGACCGCTCGGCTAATCCCGCGCGGCGGAGAAGTGATTTGTTTCCTTTTGTAGCACCTCTGAGTACCTTGGTTCTTTGGGACACAGTGTTCTCAACGCAGTATCCTAATGACATAGTGAGTCTGTTGTCAAATGTATTAAGGTGGCAGAATGAGATTTTCACTCTACAGCGGAGTGTGCGCTGATATGAAACTTCCTGGCAGATTAAAACTGTGTGCCGGACCGAGACTCAAAAACTCGGGACCTTTGCATTTCGCGGGCAAGAGCTCTACGAATAAAGTTTGGAAGGTAGGAGACGAGGTACTGGTAGAAGTAAATGTTTGAGGACGGGGCGTGAGTAGTGCTTGGGTAGCTCGGTTGGTAGAGCACTTGCCCGCGAAAGGCAAAAGTCCCGATTTCTAGTCTCGGTCCGGCACACAGTTTTAATCAGCCAGGAAGTTTTGTATTAAGGTGGTTTGGCTAGGGGGATGGTGTGGGTGGCAAATTAGTGCCGTACATTCTGGGAGCATTGGCTTCGGAGCCTGTTGCAGAGTGTTACGTAATCTACTGTAAACAGGGCGTAACCTTGATCATTCTTATCTGATCCTTGCGCCGTCCCTGAACTGTTCTTCTACTGTACACAGTACACAGTGCTGCGAAATGTGTTCGTGTCCTTCTACATTTGGCACATTTTTAAGCGTAAAAATAAGAGCACACGAAAATCATCCCCTTACCTTAACAGCACCCCCGCCGTACTTCACTGTTGCCACTACACCTGATGGCAGGTGTCGTTTTCCGGGCATTTGCCGAACCAAAACCCCACCACCCGGTTGCCACAGGGTGTAGTGTGATTAATCACTGGTTTCCAGTCATCGACTGTCCAGTGGAGTAGCTCGCTACCACCACCTCAAGCGTCGCTTATGAGGATTCACTAGTTGATTGTACCCCATTATTTATATCTCCTTACGCACAGCCATTGTGCTAGCTGGTCAGCCGGTAGCACTTTGGATCTCATAAGTGATTTCGAGCCACA
Source organism: Schistocerca piceifrons (assembly GCF_021461385.2). NCBI lineage: Eukaryota > Metazoa > Arthropoda > Insecta > Orthoptera > Acrididae > Schistocerca > Schistocerca piceifrons. Next base: position 98,373,584 of record NC_060143.1, on the reverse strand, counting down.
TTTTACAACCATCCTCTATGCTGGGCCGTCCCTGTCAGTCAGTACATGAGGACTGTCTGATCTCGGTTTAGCAGCAGCTGTTCCTTCACGTTTTCACTTCGCTATCCCACCATCCACAGTCGAGTTCGGCAGTTTGTAGGAGGGCTGAAATGTCTGGGTGTGTCGCTCAGGTGACATCCAACTACTAGTCGGCGGTCGGAGTCATTGAGCTCTCTTGACCGACTCATTTTGCTGTCACTGTTCCTCTACTGACAACACGATACTCCCCGCCTCCTTTTATACTGGCGGGTCAGCCTCTCATCACACCCAGTTGTCAATTCCACATAACGTAATGGTGATCGGATACCTTTGATCACATAGTGAAAGGTCTTGCTTGTAGTCGAGACACAGATCAAAGCGTTTATGGCAATACATAAATAATTAGCTTTGTGTTCTTTCCCACTGTCACGAGGCAAGTAAAACATGTACACTACTGGCCATTAAAATTGCTACACCACGAAGATGACGTGCTACATACGCGAAATTTAACCGACAGGAAGAAGATGCTGTGATATGCAAATGATTAGCTTTTCAGAGCATTCACACAAGGTTGGCACTGGTGGCGACACCTACAACGTGGTGACATGAGGAAAGTTACCAACCGATTTCTCATACACAAACAGCAGTTGACAGACGTTGCCTGGTGAAACGTTGTTGTGATGCCTCGTGTAAGAAAGAGAAATATGTGCCATCACGCTTCCGACTGATAAGGGTCGGATTGTAGCCTATCGCGATTGCGGTTTATCGTATCGCGACATTGCTGCTCGCTTTGGTCGAGATCCAATGACTGTTAGCACAATATGGAATCGGTGGGTTCAGGAGGGTAATACGGAACGCCGTGTTGGATCCCAACGGCCTCGTATCACTTGCAGTCGAGATGACAGGCATCTTATCCGCATGGCTGTAACGGATCGTGCAGCCACGTCTCGATCCCTGAGTCAGGAGATGGGGACATTTGCGAAACAATAACCATCTGCACGAAAACTTCACGATGTTTGCAGCAGAGCCGGCCGCGGTGGTCTCGCGGTTCTAGGCGCGCAGTCCGGAACCGCGCGACTGCTACGATCGCAGGTACGAATCCTGCCTCGGGCATGGATGTGTGTGATGTCCTTAGGTTAGTTAGGTTTAAGTAGTTCTAAGTTCTAGGGGACTGATGACCACAGCTGTTAAGTCCCATAGTGCTCAGAGCCATGTTTGCAGCAGCACGGACTATCAGCTCAGAGACCAATGCTGCGTTTAACTTTGACGCTACATCACAGACAGGAGCGACTGCGATGGTATACTCAACGACGAACCTGGGTGCACGAATGGCAAAATGTCATTTTTTCGGGTGAATCCAGGTTCTGTTTACAGCATCATGATGGTCGCATCCGTGTTTGGCGACATCGCGGTGAACGCACATTGGAAGCTTATATTCGCCATCGCCAAACAGACGTATCACCCGGAGTGATGGTATGGGGTGCCATTGGTTACACGTCTCGGTCACATCTTGTTCGCATTGACGGCACTTTGAACAATGGGCGTTACATTTCAGATGTGCTACGACCTGTGGCTCTACCCTTCATTCGATCCCTACGAAACCCTACATTTCAGCAGGATAATGCACGACCGCATGTTTCAGGTCCTGTACGGGCCTTTCTGGATACAGTGAATGTTCGACTGCTGCCCAGGCCAGCACATTCTCCAGATCTCTCACCAATTGAAAACGTCTGGTCAATGGTGGCCGAACAACTGGCTCGTCACAATACGCCAGTTACTAGTCTTGATGAACTGTGGTATCGTGTTGAAGCTGCATCGGCAGCTGTACCTGTACACGCCATCCAAGCTATGTTTGACTCAATGCCGAGGCGTATCAAGGCCGTTATTACGGCCAGAGGTGATTGTTCTGGGTACTGATTTCTCAGGATCTATGCACTCAAATTGCGTGAAAATTTCATCACATGTCAGTTCTAGTATAATATATTTGTCCAATGAATACCCGTTTATCATCTGCATTTCTTCTTGGCGTAGCCTTTAAGGCCAGTAGTGTAAATTAGATCTCCTGTTCGTACACGACACACCACTGGCTCCCAGCTGAATAAAGTCGATCGCCTCGGTGCTATCACCGGCGAGACGTCACCAGCCCGCCAGGTCGCCTCTTGAGAACGGTGCCGGGGTCTCGGCCTGGGGAGATTTATGTGCGGGGGCGGGCGGAAGCTATCGGGGCCGGTGTGGGCGAGGAGACGGACGCCGTGGCCGCTGCCCCACCCTCTCCTCCAGTAGATAAGCCGCGGCGCCGTCGCCTCCTCGTCCGTCTGTGCAGCCAGGCGCGCCAAATGAAGCGACGCGCAGGCGCGCCGCCGATAACGGAGGGTCGCGTCGCCTCCTCTGAACCTGGCTGTCTAATTTATAGACCGGCCGGTCGGTTATCGCTGCCGCTCCAAGAAGCCATAACGAGCAGCGAAATTAATACGTCCTCCCACGTATCAGGGCTGACGATCCGCCTTTACCGATATTGGAAATATTTATCTTTTGCCGCTACTTAGTATTCAAGATAAAGTTGATGATAACAAAAGGTTGTGGACGAAGGCCTGCCGCGTGATTTATCGATCAAGCTTGTGGTGAGTAAGAGGTCTTTGCTCTCTGTCCATAGGTGGCATTTTCGGCGGTTGTCACCAGGAGACAGACGGAAGATGAGGGATATACAGGTGATTCTTTCCACTGTGTACAAACTCTAGAGATTCCTCGATAGAGAGGATATGGTCTCTGGTTAACGTGTGGGTGCTATTCTGTCGTTCTGCGCAACGGATTAACCTGAGATGTACCCTTTACCCTGTGGCTCCTGCAAGATGCAATTTTCACCCCCACACTACTACAGAAGTCAGACAGACGCTCCTAACGTTCTAAAGAGAAATGCCTGAAAAACTTTCAGCAATAAGCGTCTTCTGGAGTCGTCCACTGTAAGGAAATGACATAAAAATTCACAACATTTCTTACGTAACTAGTGGGATACTTGGGTACTGGAGTAGTGCTAGTTAGTGTAAGAAAAACATGAAACTAACGAAAATTATTATTTTTTTTTTTTTTTTGCAAAAATTCTGAGAAATCACAATGGCACTTTCAGTTATGAACTGAACAAGTTATTTCCAGGTTCTTTTCGGAATGTGAAGTTACCTCTTAAGGATAGGATTCGCTAATGAAATTTCTATAGAAAGTTTAAGATTGTTATTGACTTGGCAGAATGGCTGAGAGGCGCGCCTACTCAACTTGAATAATTATCTGTTAGAATGTTGCTAGGTACGGTCGAGGCTGTCGCATGTGAAATGCAGTGAAGTGTACTGTTGTGGGGGAAATATGGGGTTCGCAAGAGCTGTAGCGCACAATACCGTCAGCTGCGATGACTGCTGTCTGCGCCGCTCGCTGCTGACAGATAAGGTAACTCTCGTTCTATCTGGATTGACCTTCGCCAATCAAACTCTCCCTACACCTTGATGAAGTCAAGGACTCCTATTCGCCCCTAGTCTATTTGCGTGGAACACCGGTCAGATAACCAGTCCACCGCAATGTCACTCAAAAATTCGCTCAAAGGCGTTTAACTATAACTCTGTCCGTTCACACCGCACAGTAAGTGTGTCAGCCAACACAGTGAACAACGCTTAATCGCAAGGACTCAATATAGAGTCGCATTCCGATTCGCTCTCGACAGAGGTGCTCTCCCAGTGAAGTACTGAGGAGAGACTTGTTCCTTGCTCTTTGAGTACACGTACGAGCGCACACGCTCTCGTTACGTGTTCTCGCTCCAAGAGCAACAATGGAACGGCCCCTCTCCACGCCAGACATGAAGGGGTATATCTTTCGGTCTCTTCCATTACTCCCACAGCTCAAGGTGTCAGGAATATTGTCTGCCAATCAGCATTCCTTTTCTAAAACGGGAGAATGACGTTTCGTTTAAGGCGACTAATCCGGAAATCTGTAGCGTCGGCGTTTGGCGTTTGCTGTCTCCCTGTGAAAACCTCTGCAACTTTTTTTTTTGTTTTGGTTTTAGGGCGCAGAACTGCTATGGTCATTAGCGCCTGATCTGTGACTTAGAAAACGGTAAAAAACGAAAATGGAAAGCAGCAGCAATGGGAACGACACTCAAAAAATTGGAGAAACTAAAAGCAGAAGGAAAGCTTAAAAATCCACTACAGAAAGGGGTTGGTTGTCCCCAAAAAGAGCTTCAAATGACTGACGTCATCTCACTGGCACTAATAAACTCGAGAACGCGATCGGCCAAGAGCGTGTCATCTGCTAAAATGCACGATATATCAGGCGACAGCTGTAGACGAGCGCGTAGCGGAGTAAAATAGGGGCACTCAATTAAAAGGTGTCTTACCGTCCACAGCTGAGAGCAGTGGGGACAGAATGGGGGAGGATCGCCGCTTAAAAGATGTCGATGGCTAAAAAGACAGTGCCCTATCCGGAGTCTAGTTAAAATTACCTCCTCCCGACGACGCGTTCGGGAGGAAGAGGTCCAAGCACAGGGAAGAGCTTTCACGTCCCACAATTTATTATGGGGAAGTGTCGACCAATGTGCGTGCCATAAAAGAACAACACGACGACATAAAACGCTCCGCAGATCGGCGAAGGGAATGGATCGAATAGCTGGCCGAAGAAGAGAGACTGCAGCCTTGGCCGCTATATCGGCCGCCTCATTGCCACAGATACCAACGTGTCCCGGGAGCCAGAGGAACGCCACAGAGACGCCCCCCAAATGGAGCAAGCGCAGGCAGTCCTGAATCCGGTGGACCAGAGGGTGGACAAGAGCTTGGAGACTGAGGAGAGAGCTGAGAGAATCTGAACAGATAACATACTGTATCCGCTGATGGCGGCGGATGTATTGGACAGCCTGGAGAACAGCGTAAAGCTCCGCAGTATAAACCAAACACTGGTCAGGAAGTCGAAATCGATTTGGGGTGTCGCCAACAATATAGGCACTCCCTAAACCTAACGATGTTTTCGAGCCATCAGTATAAATAAATGTGGCTTCCTTGATTTGTGCACATAGAGCAGCAAATGCCCGACGATAAACAAGTGAAGGGGTACCATCCTTGGGAAATTGACAAAGGTCACGAAGCAGGCAGATCCGGGGATGGAGTCAAGGCGGTGCTGTACCTCAAGTTGTCAAGAAGGTTTTAGGAAAGTGGAAGGAAAGAGAATGGAGCAGTTGACGGAAGCGGACTTCCGGTGGTAGTAGGGAGGAAGGGCGGCCTGCATACCCTACATCCAAGGAGGCGTCGAAAAAAATGTCATGGGCCGGATTAGCAGGCATGGAAGACAGATGGCTAGCATAACGACTCAGAAGGACAGCTCGCCGATTGGACAGCGGAGGTTCAGCAGTCTCAGCATAAAGGCTTTCCACAGGGCTGGTGTAAAAAGCTCCAGACACTAAACGTAATCCATGGTGGTGGATAGAGTCGAGACGACGAAGAATAGACGGCCGAGCAGAGGAGTAAACTATGCTTCCATAGTCCAATTTCGAGCGCACTAAGGCGCAATAGAGGCGGAGAAGGACCACTCGGTCCGCTCCCCAGGAGGTACCACTCAGGACACAGAGGGTGTTGAGGGATCGCAGACAGCGTGCCGAAAGATAGAAAACGTGGGAGGACCATCACAGTTTTCTGTCAAACATAAGACCCAAGAATTTAGCGACGTCCGAAAATGGAAGGTTGACAGGTCCTAGATGTAAGGAGGGTGGAAGAAACACCTTACGTCGCCAAAAATTAACACAAACGGTCTTACTGGGAGAAAAACGGAAGCCGGTTTCGATGCCCCAAGAGTGGAGGCGATAGAGACATCCTTGAAGACGTCGTTCAAGAAGGCTGGTCCGTTGAGAGCTGTAGTAGATCGCAAAATCGTCCACAAAGAGGGAGCCCGAGACATCAGGAAGGAGACAATCCATAATCGGATTTATGGCAATGGCAAACAGTACACCTCTGAAACTGCGTTATATGTTTGTAAAGAACGCGTAGGCTGGGCGCTCCCACACACTGTATCGGAATTTGCTTTTAAGCTGAACATGGGGTCGTTCTCCTTTTCATTCGGGCAAACGCTGTCTGCTCTACAGGCGATCGCTAGCTGACGTGGATAGGTTGACTCGTCCTCTGAAGGGACCGGCCTCCTGGCATGCGGTATGCCTCTCCCGAACTAAAAGCTTTCGTGACCGTTGTGTCTTGAATGTGTGTGTGTACGCCAGTCTCGAGTATTTCAACTCCCGTGTGCACTTGCGATTTACTTGTTATTTGCATTACGTTTACATGAATTCATACAACATTGACTTTATCTTATCGAGTTTGGGTTCGAATGAAGCGTCTTGATGTGTGGAATATGATTGTGAGGGCGGAATATGTAAGCAATGAAGGTCAGGAGACCACAATGTCTTACAATGGAATAAAAATGTCTAATGAACGTATGTCTGGAAATGCATGGTTTCCATGCAAGAGATCATTTATTCAATTATACGTTGTTACAGAGACTGCAGTCTAATACGCGCTACACCACGCAGCCACAGTTTCAGTATGTGCTGAAAATGGCTTCCGTGTGCCTCATCGCATTTGTGTACTTGCCGTAGCAGGTTCTGTCTCACACGTTCACATCGGCCAGGCCGCATCGGAACAGTGTCAAGAAACAGCATCAATACGCTGCTCCAGTGTATCCACATCTGGAATGGGCTCTGCATACACGATACTTTTGAGACGGCCCCATAACCAGAGTTTGCACGGGTTGAGGTCCGGTGAACGAGCAGGACTCCCTCGTCTGATCCATCGACCAGGCCCTCCCACCGGAGGTTCGAATCCTCCCTCGAGCATGGATGTCGGTGTTGTCCTTAGTGTTAAGTTAGTTTAAGTATTGTGTAAATCTAGGGACCGGTGACCTCAGCCGTTTGGTCCCTTAGGAACTCACACACATTTGAACATCGCCTGGGCAAGACACGGTTGAGATGCGTCTGGATGTTAACGGCGAAGTGGTCTGGAGCACCATAATGTAGCAGTCATATAACTCTTCGAATCACCAATGACACATCTTCCAACAAGTGAGGCAAATTCTCCCGCAAGAAACGCCAATAGTTCCGGCCTGTTAGGCGACGTGGTAAGAAGACGGGTCCCATAATACGATAGCCAATTATCCCGGCCCACACATTGCAGCTGTTCCGATGCTAATGATTCGCTGTCACCACGCCATGGGGGTCCTGCATACTATCCCACAGATGACTGTTACGCAAGTTGAAGATACCACTCCGCGTAAAGGTGTCCTCATCTGTGAGTAGGATGGATGACACAGATCACGGAATGGTGGCAGCCTGGTGAAGAAACCAGTGACAAAACTGCTCCCGATGTGGAAAGTCTGTCGCTAGTAAGCCCTGCACAAGCTGTAAGTGAAGAGGATAGTAACAATTCTCATAGAGAATGTTCCACATTGCCGTCTCTCTTACCATGTACTGGCGGCCCAACTGACTTCCACAGTGTTCATCACATTTTCCTCCAAGTCTGTTGTCCAAACATTTCGGGAACATCCTTTGTGATTTCCCACTTCCTGAATTTACTCTGTCTCAGACAAACGGTGAAACACTGTTGCAAACATTGAATGCTACGGTTGTTGTCGTCGGCGACAGGTCTCCTGATACATCCTTGCTGCCCGACGCTCGTTGCTATTTGCCTTTCCGTAAGTAAACACCATATCGGCAAGTTCTCAATTCTAATACGGAACCACTGGGTATAATGTCAGCCCCCGGTAGCTGAGTGGTCAGCGCGACAGAATGACAATTCTACAGACCCGGGTTCGATTCCCGGCTGGGTTAGAGATTTTCTCCGCTCAGGAACTGGGTGTTGTGTTGTTCTAATCATCATCGTTTCATCCCCATCGACGCGCAAGTCACTGAAGTGGCGTCAAATCGAAAGACTTGCACCAGGCGAACGGTCTCCCCGACGGGAGACCCTAGTCACACGACATTTACATTTACATTATTGGGTATAATGCTGTCTCATAACCACAACAAGGTGAGTCAGCAAGAGAAGTAAATCGGACACAACATTACTAATTACTACTGCAGGAGACGGCGCTAGGGCATGCCTTACGAGGAACAGTACCACCCTCTAGAATGAAACCGAGGGTACTGTACCCGTGGCTGCTTGGTACAGCGCGTACTAGACAGCAGTCACTGTAACAATGTATGACTGAATAAATGTTCTCTAGCGTGGAAACCGTACATTTCTGGACATAAGTTCATTAGACCTTTTTCGTTCCGTTTCCTCCCATCGATCAGTCCGTATAGTTTGTACACAGTGGAAAAAAATTCAACCTTTAGAGGCGCGCATGTGCAGGTTATTCTCTCTTGAGCCAGTAATGCTGGAGCGGTAACAATTGGTAGTGCTTTGGTCTGCAAGTAGGGTGAACGCAGCGCTCTCGGCAAGAACGCTCAGCCGTGTTTCAGGGTCTGGCCCAGTGCAGGGGAGAGATGTCCAACGTGGGGTGCAGTTGACAGCCAGCAGTAAGCGACAGAGCTCTGTTCCCCGTCAAGAGGTGTGAGTTCCTCGTGAGGGTTCGCTATCCAGGGGCAGAGCGGACGGATTTACCTCTGCAGTCTGTAACTTCCGAGGAGCCGTAGCGAGGACCGCACGGCAGTTGGTCCATAGGTTCGGACTCGGACGTGGTCACTCTATGGTCGCTACTACTGTATTACAACTGCGTCTGTGTTAGTTGGTGAGCCTTTGCTAAATTCTTTCAAGAAGTTATACGCTTCATTCCATATAGCTTACTAGTCCACGTGATCGTTGTTTCCAAGCTGTCGTATTTTGGTGTATTTAGACGGCACTGGGAAAGCAGTGGAATCTAAGCTGTATTTACAATAAAGTGTAACATCAAGTAATGTGAGTACCGCCGCTTTGCACGTAAGAAATTGTAGCGCTTATCCGATGTTGATGGTCCGAGAGAGGGACGGGTGATGCTCCGATTAACGTATACACTGAAGCGCCAAAGAAACTGGTATAGGCATGAGTATTCAGAGGTATGTAAACAGGTAGAATACGGCGCTGCGGTCGGCAACGCCTATATGAGACAACTAGTGTCTGGCGCAGTTGTTAGATCGGTTACTGCTGCTTCAATGGCAAGTTATCAAGATGTAAGTGAGTTTGAACGTGGTGTTATAGTCAGCGGACGAACAATGGGACACGGCATCTCCGAGGTAGTGACGAAGAGGGGAGTTTCCCGTACGACCATTTTACGAGTGTACCGCGAATACCAGGAATCCGATAAAACGTCAAATCTCCGACATTGTTGTGGTCGAAAGAAGATCCTATAAGAACAGGACCAACAAAGACTGAAGAGAATCGTTCAACGTGACTGAAGTGCAACTATTCCGCAAATTGTTCTAGATTTCAATGCTGGGCCATCAACAAGTGTCAACGTGCGAACCATTCAACAAAACATCATCTATATGGGCTTTCGGAGCCCAAGCCCCACTCGTGATGCCTTGATGAGTGCACGACACAGAGCTTTACGCATTGCCTGGGCCTGTCAACCGCGATATTGGACTGTTGATGACAGGAAATATGTTGCGTGGTTGGACGAGTCTCGTTTCAAATTGTAGCGAGCGGATAGACATGTACGGGTACGCATACAACCTCAAGAATCCATGGACCCTGCAAGTCAGCAGGGGACTATTGAAGCTGGTCGAGGCTCTGTAACGAACTTGGGCGTGTGCAGTTGAGTGATGTGGGACCCGTGGTACGTATAGATACGACTCTCTCAGGTCACACGTACGCAAGCATCCTGTCTGATCACCTGTATCCATTTACGTCTATTGTGTATTCCGACGGACTTGGATAATTCGAGCAGGACAATGCGACACCCCACACGTCCAGAATTGCTACAGAGTGGTTTCAGGAACACTCGTCTGAGTTTAAACACTTCCGCTGGCCATCAAACTCCCAGACATGAACATTATTGAGCATGTCTGGGATACCTTGCAACGTGCTGTTTAGAAGAGATCTCCTTCCCCTAGTACTCTTACGGACTTATGGATAGCCCTGCAGGTTTCATGGTGTCAGCTCCATCCAGCACTACTTTAGATATCAGTAGAGTCCATGCCACGTAGTTTTGCGGCACTTCCGCGCGCTCGCGCGGGCGCTACACGATATTAGGCAGGTGTACCAGTTTCGTTGGCTCTTCAGTGTATATTTCTATGGTCTAATAAATGCTCCTTCCGTAAACATTGACAAATAGGGTTTAAACTAGCTTCACCCTTCGATACTTCCTGTTCTTCGTGAGAGATAGTGAAGCCCACGAACTACCACTCTTCGACCGATCAGAATTACTTGTTCCCACTCCTAAATGAAACTATAGAAAGTTTACTACAGCGTTTTACCTTGGACAGTCAGCTACACACTTAGCAACAACGGCCCCGACTCTGTGCTAACACCCACTGCCTATACTACTCTTTTCGCTGCTGTACTCGGGTACAGAAATACAGAAATGAGAGTCACTTAAGAATGAAATAAATCGGAAGTGCAGGGAAGCTAAGGTGACAAGCAAAGCACTTTAGCGTTTGGTGGCTCATACAGCTGTGGCCCATTGTAATAATTTAAGGATTGTCTTCAAGCCTTAAGTACTTTTGGCTGTTGAAGTTAGGACGGGTTATTTTATTGTATGGCTCTGTTAGCTGTGAGTGTGATTATATACCAGGCGTTTCACGCTCGCCGTCCTCCGTTGACGTTAGTTAATCCCGGATACCGAAATGTCTGCCTAAGCAGGACAGTAAAGTGGAGTCTCCCCACCAAAAGGGAGTGCTTTACTGCTGTAACTGGTCCTAAGCTCGTTGCGAGGAAACTTGCTTTCTGTAGGAGTTGGTGTCGGGTCAAATTCCTGGGCTCGAGAAAGGTGTCTGTGTAGAAGAATGGTCGTCCCTGACCAAAACAGTACTCATAATGGTCAATGCATATGAATTACCTATTTCAACGCATATCAGCGTATGAGAGCTAATTGACTAACAACACACAACGCACCAGTCGTGCTTCACAATTGGCGGTCTTTCATAAATGCTATATAATCTTTGATTGCAATAAAGAACAATGAATATAACGAATATTATAAATGATTATCCTTTAAAACTATGTATTAGACCAACAGATCTATATAATTGCTTTATTGATAATACAAATGTTCAAATGCATGTCCACCTTGCTGGATGCATTGATGCAAGCGCCTCTCAGTTTCAGCATGGACAATTAATATTTATGCAGGTACTGAAGCGCAAGCATGACGTATTCGTTCTTTTAACACATCTGGATTATCCGGTTCCGTTTCGTAAACCCTGGCTTTGATATAAACCCATGAGAAAAATTCCAAGGGCGTTAAATCAAGCGATCTCGCTGCCGGTCGAATGCAACCACCATGACCTATCCACCGTTTGGGGTGCACATTGTTGAGGCATTCCCTAACATCTCTACAATAACAGGGTGGCACACCATCGCGGAGAAATCAGTGCCTCATATCTAACTGAAGCGGGATGTTTTCTAGGAGATTTAGCTCATTCTGTAGGAATTACAAATACAGCCGACCAGTTAGTCTGGGAGGCAAATAAACTTGTCCAATGATGCGGTCTCCTAGAATGCCGCACCATTCGTTAACACCACAGTGCACTTGCAACTGATGTGTTCGTAACCAATGAGCATTTGCAGGGGCCCAGTAACATAGCCTGCGCCTATTGACAGTGGCGTCATTGGAAAACAGCATTCATCTCACCAGAAAATGTGCCTCATGAAATTCGGATTACGGTCACTTTATTTACGAGACGTCTGCACAACGATACCCGATTTTGGGAATCGTTTCCATATAGATATTGGTGTAGGTGCAGCTTAAAACGATTCAATTTTCGTTCCTCCAGAATCCTTTGTACGAAGAACTTGATATTCCCAGGTCCACTGCAGCTCTTCTTTGTCCTAATTACGATGAGAAATAGCTACTACTGTGCAAGATCTAATGATTTTCATAATATTAATAATAATTACCACATTGTTATTATTATTATTACTATTATTAAAGGTACAAACAATACTGCAACCTAAATGCAATAGCATGATAAAACTTTCGCTTATACTGCATTGTACGTACGCGTTATTTTCATTTAAGCTACGCTCGCTGTTCGTGGAATGTGCTCCAAAACACTAAATAACAACCCGCGCAAATTCGAGTGAATCGCGGATTAGTATTTCCACGACACGTTGTACCTGGAAAGCTCTCTAGGTTCTTAAACGCGTCTCTGTACGTCTAAAAACATACCCAGAAGGTATACGTCGCGTTGGAAAACGTTGTGACTACAGCATTCGGGCCTCACCTGCACTGCAGTGCGTCTCCCCATAAATCAGTATTATGTCGGTGTAGTCTTCGCTACACTACACATCAGTTGTTACCTGTGTGACTGCAAGAACTGACTCGAACTACAAACAGACGGCTACGTGACCTTACCAGAGAGGAACGAGGAAGAAACCGCACGCAGATGGCGGCACAGCTCGGTGGAGGTTCGCTTGTACGTGCACTTCCCCTTTGGACAGCAATGACGAGACGAACCTTCTCGCACCAATGTATGCGGGAAACACAAAACTACAGGGGAAGGCTCCCGTGGGCTACCTGGTATATTTGGTGTGTTTCAGGTAACTTATTTACCCTATCATCAAAGTCTTCAAACCATAAGAGACTATGTGGAGGCCGTGTCGTACGCTCTAGTAATCAGAGGTGGCTCTTTTCGACCACAATGCAATTGGGACCTTCACTTGGTGTAGCAGCGCTTGCATGAATGTGGGATCTCAAAATTGCAGTTGTTAACCTTGTATTTTGTTTTCTTCAAAAAACATCTCTTAAACATTGAAGAAAGTTAATGTTCACACATCATCATTGATTTTTAGAAATTTAATTGGCTCTAGCATTTATTTATAAACCTTAAGGTTTCTCATTAATAATTGTGGGTTTTAATTAAATTCATACTAATCGAAATAATTCTTTACCATCGTCCATAGCGAACGTTTTGTATTGTAACAGAAAAAGTTAAAGCAGTTTCCACACACTGGGTTTTTGAATATTCAAATCAATTTGTTTAAAGTATTATGGTTTTTATTACAGCCCAGTACGTTACCACTCCCTTCACTTATGTCTCAACCGTATCAAACACAGTCTTCTAAGTTATAAAACCCTGCATTCGTCGCTAAAAGGACCGTGAATTCCAACTTTAACGCTGCGCGTGCAGTTTCTGACGCCGTAGCGTGGAAAAAGCACACCCCTCAGCAATATGAAGCATATCACATATTCTGAACGCTACTGTTTATTGCAATAAAATGACGGGAACCGTCACTGGTGGTTAAAGAATTTTAATATTTACATGTTTTTGCATTACATTGATACAGCGATATGCAAATATACGTATGACTGTAGTATCGCGTACACAACGTGTAAAAACGCAGTGCATTGGCGGCGCAGTCATTTGCACTCAGGTAATTCATGTGAAAAGGTTTCCGACGGGGATGAGCAGACTGTGAAAGGGGAATGATAGTTGGAGCTATATGCATGGGACGTTGCATTTCGGAAATCGTTATGGAATTCATTATTCCGAGGTCCACAGTATCAAGAGTGTGCCGAGAACACCAAATTTCAGGCATTGCCTCTCACCACGGGCAACGCAGTGGCCGACAGCCTTCACTTAACGACCGAGAGCAGCGGCGTTTGCGTTTGAGTTGTCAGTGCTAACAGACAAGCAAAACTGAGCGAAATGACCGCAGAAATCAATCTGGGACGTGCGGCGAAATTTGGCGTTAATGGGCTATAGCAGCAGACGACCGATGCGAGTGCCTTTACTAATAGCACGATTTCAAAAATGGTTCAAATGGCTCCAAGCACTATGGGACTTAACATCTGGGGTCATCAGTCCCCTAGACTTATAATTACTTAAACGTAACTAACCTACGACAACACACACAACCATGCCCGAGGCAGGATTCGAACCTGCGATCGTAGCAGCCACGCGGTTCCGAATTGAAGCGCCTAGAACCGCTCGGCCACAGCGGCCGGCCTGCACGACACCGCCTTCAGCGGATCTTCTGGGCTCGTGACCATATCGACTGGATGCTAGATGGCTGGAAAACCGTCGCCTCTTCAGATCATCCCAGATTTCAGTTGCTAAGAGCTGATGGTAGGGTTCGAGTGTGGTGCAGACCCCACAATGCCGTGGTCCCAAGTTGTTAACAAGGCAGTGTGCAAGCTGGTGGATGCTCTATAGTTGTGTGGGCTGTGTTTACATGGAATGGACTGGGTCCTCTGATTCTACTGAACGAATCGTTGACGGAAATGGTTATGTGCGAGCGTTTGGAGACCACTTGCAGCATTTCATGGACAACGATGGAATTTTTATGTATGACAATGAACCATGTCACTGGGCCATAATTGTTCGTTATTCGTTTGGACAATTCAAGAGAATGATTTGACCACCCATCAGACATTCGTAGGACATAATCAATAGGTCAATTCGTGCATAAAAACCTGCACAGGCAACGTTTTCACAATTATGGACGTTTTTAAAAGTAGCGTGGCTCAATATTTCTGCAGGAGACTTCCAATGACTTGTTCGGTCCCTGCACAGCAAGTTGCAGCATTACGTTGGGGAGAAGGGGGTCCTACACGATAGTAGGAGGTATTCCAGCCGCGCGGAGTGGCCGCGCGGTTAGAGGCGCCATGTCACGGATTACGCGGCCCCTCCCGACAAGGTTCGAGTCCTTCCTGGGGCATGGGTCTGTGTGTTGTTCTTAGCATAAGTTAGTTTAAGTAGTGTGTTAGTCTAGGGACCGATGACCTCAGCAGTTTGGTCCCTTAGGAATTCACACACATTTGAACATTTGAGGTATTGCAGGACATTTGTCATCTTCGTGTATGTTGTGTGTTGTGACAGTATGGCATTTCAAGGCTGCAGGACATTGGGGAGACATCAAATTCGACGTTGTTCTAGGTACAGTTAGCTCCAACTAAATAGCAGTAACATATTAGCAATTAAAATCTTCAGGAGATGGTCGTACGTTAAGAAAGTTAAGCGACCTGTAATGAATATACACCCAGAGCTACTAAGTGGTGAGTGTGCTGTATAGCTGGTTGGAGTTTTGTTGAATGTAATCTCTTTATTCGGTTTCGCCTTTTCTAAAAGGTTCTGCGATATTTTTTGTTACTTTAGTAGAAGTATGATAGTAATATGGGATGTTACGTAAACATAACTGCCTAGAGAGCTTGCACTGCTTGCAGTAGGGTATTGTGCACTTTCTTGCTACAGATCTTGTATTTTATATATTCTGTAAGTAAGAATGATCTTAGGATTTTACTAAAGAGTGAGAATCATGAAATAATTTTTATCTTATGTAGAAGACACCTATAAATTTGTATCGTACTATTGTAACGGGACTTCTATAAGCTGTTGTGCTTACTGACTAGACATGACATATCCTTTTGGCTCATAATGTTTTTACGGAAAATGAAGATTTTACTTATGAATAATACAAACAGAACAATATGGCTAGCTTTATGAACAAGGGAGGAAATTTGTGACAGTGCTAACGAGGTATTTTACGCCCGTCCATTTCGTAAAGAAAGTATATCATCTGCGAGCCATAGTGGGTTTTTCCATGGCTGTTTTATTACAAATCACAATAAACTACTAAGTAAACAACACAATTAAATGAAACACCAAGTTTTCTGTTACCAGTCACTGTTTATTTATCTCCACGCCGCGTTTCAAAGGTTTAAATTTCCATCATCGAGTGGATTTACATTTGTTAATATGACATTTGTGTGTGTTTTGTGTTACGATTTTTGGAGGAACTTGTGGAACTGTCTCCAGTGGTCACAGGTTCCTTTCACTGTCGCAACACATCACATGTATAGTGTCATATTTTGTAAACAAATATGGCGTTGGAAACTGTTGGGTGCACCCAGTAGTTTCCGACGCCACATTTGCATGTCAATAACAGTCACGGTAAAGCCTAACCTAAAAATGGTCGTATTTAAAAATCACACAATGTACATCTTACCATTTGGTAATGGTTAGGCAACAAATCGTGGTGTCTTCTTCACGCCTTATAATAACGGGTTTTTCTGAATCCAGGTTCCTGTTGACTCATTGTGCGAGGAACTACAGAAAAGTAATGCCTCCTAATTGGCAGCCCCGTCCCTATAGTGGCCCCTGGGTTGCAGTATGTAACAAAGCGCAGTGCAATGTAACTATGTTGGTGCGTGAGAGACAGTGCGCTGTAATCGAGTTTCGAATCCGGAGAGTTCGTCCACACTTGGAGGACTCTTTCCTTCAGCATGACAATACCAGACCACGCACTAACGCTGCGGCATTTGCAGCAATCCGACTCCTTCAGTTCACTGTCATCGATCATCTTCCATACCGTCCGGACTTGACCCCATCCGATTTTCAGCTGTTTCCAAACTTTATAAAATATCTTAGAGTACTTCAGTTTGATAGTGATGATAGTGATAGCTGTGCATGCAGACATCAGAGTGTCAAACATTGTACAGTGACGGTATCAACAGACTGTCTCTCGTTGGGAGAAATGTGTTCGTCGCCAGGGTGACTATGTAGAGAAATATCTGGGTAAACATGAAGATAAAGATGTAGAATGTTAATGGCGTTTATTTATCTAAAAAGCTTTAAAGATTTTCGCATAACGATTTTCGGAGGCATCACCCTTCAGCACGCCCTGGTATACTGCTGCAGAGGAATGCAAACATATGTATGTCTGAAACGTCCATATAATATTTAACTTGTTGCTTTTGCCTCATGACCACTTTCAAGCCCGTACTTTCATCTTGTTGGTCGAAGCTTCAACAACTTTAAATGGTTCAAATGGCTCTAAGCATTATGGGACTTAACATCTGAGGTCATCAGTCCCCTAGACTTAGAGCTACTTACGCCTAACTAACCTAAGGACATCACACACATCCATGCCCGAGGCAGGATTCGAACCTGCGACCGTAGCAGCAGCGCGGTTCCGGACTGAAGCGCCTAGAACCGCTCGGCCACAGCGGCTGACCTTCAACAAGTAATTAAGAGTTCCCACATATAGCATATCTTTCGTTTCTGCAGGATACATTCGGTAATTACAACCCAATAACATTAATTTTGTGTTACCTAATGGCTTGCCAATACTACTACGCATCGTCCACCAACAAAATATCTACAGTTCCGCATTTTGATTGAAATTGCACATATTATTTGTTTGGTGCATTAACGTTAAACAAATCATTACGATTCATCTTTTAAACAATGCTAGAAATACAAATATTTCAGTAGATTCACAGTGCAGAGGAGTGTGCGCTGAAGTCAAACTTCCCGGCATGTCAGATTAAAACCGTATGGTGACGGATGGAGACTCGAAACTGCGACCTTTGTCTCTCGCGGTACGGACTGAAGTACGGCTGCGACAGGAGGTTGTGGGTTGCGCTTGGACAGCCAGTCGGCAGTGTACTTGCCTGCGACAGTTTCGAGTCCCAGGCTGACATACAGTTTTAAGCCGCAGGAAGTTACAACACAAATATTATTTTTCCGACCAAGTTTGCAAAGAACCATTACACTCTTAGCAATCGTAAATGTGCGCTGGTTGCACCAGCGGACGGTCCCTGCTAGCTCAAGAATTCGCATTCTATCCGACAGGTCACGTAAGTGTTTAATTCTGGTGCGTTTGTCATGCGCCGCAACCTGAGTACGACTGCCTGACCGTATAACATAAATCTTTATGTAGTAGTGACGACATGTTAATCTAATTTTGTTTACAGTCAATTTCGATAGTACATTACTCTGTCTTCAGCATCCTCTATAATACCATATGATCATGTAGATCCCGGGCATCAATACGAGCATCTGGAATCATAGATGGGTCCGAAGGTGGTCTAATTTTACACTAAAAATGATTACAAATAAAATTTGGCCATCGAATACAGCTGAAGGTGTCATCCCTGCTACAGCAACTTGTAGTAGCGGCGGTCGTCGCACAATCTATTCGAAGATGGATGTATAGGGAGAAGACGTAAAACAGCAGCAGGTAAAATAGTGTGTTTACCGTGGTGTTGCACGGTAAATACGAGACTTCATCAATCCACTCTACGAACTGTTCTAAGAAAGGCACCAGCAGCGTAAGAAGAAAAAATAACATCAGAGAGAGATGTGAATCTTAGAGCAGAAATCACAATGAATTTTGAAACTCCCCTTAGAATTTACCGGAGCTGAATACGTGGGCCCTGTGAGAATTCCGCCGAGCGTTTTCAGGGAGGATGTTTCGGCGCCGGTCGCCGGGGGCGCGGCGGCGTACCGCCCGTCCATGCGAAACGTCGGCACGGCGGCGCCTGTCGAATTTCACGCATGTCCGACCGCATAAATATTTACGGGCGTCTCGCCGGAATGGCAGCCGCCTGCCGGGTATCCCCCTCCCCTCCAGACAGTGGCCTCGACGTCTGGGAGCTTCGCACTGCCTGAGATGCCCCACAGCGTTGACTGGCTTACGGTAGCTACAGATACGTCTGCCGTCCATATCGAGCAGGAAATCTCTCGAGGCCATAACCGGGCGCAAGGATTGGAAACATTGTCATTACCCCTCCCCCCACCCCCCTCTATATCTCTCTCTCTCTCTCTCTCTCTCTCTCTTACACATTCACTAATACACACACACACACACACACACACACACACACACACACATACACACACACACACACACACACGTGTACATACACATATACATACAAACACGTTCTTGACAGGTGCAAAGTGGTTTCCAGCTCCATTGTCTACACACGAGTATGCTACTAAATTAAAGTGCCACGCCGTGTTTTGTTCTCTGTACGTGAAGGTTAATCTAACAAAAATAAAGTCGGGATTTTGATTCGCTTTCCACTAACAAACTCAAATCACTTAAGAAAGGCAAGTCTTCCGGTCCAGATGGTATCCCAATCAGGTTGCTTTCAGAGTATGCAGACACAATATCGCCTTTCTTAGCAATCATATATAACCGCTCACTTGACGAAATGTCTGTTCCTAAACACTGGAAAGTAGCACAGGTCACATCAACATTCAAGAAAAGGAATAAGAGTAACCCACTGAATTACAGACCCATATCACTGACCTCCATTTACAGTAGGATTTTAGAGCATATACTGTACTCGCACATTATGAATCACCTTGAAGAAAATGACTTACTGATACATAACCAACACGGATTCAGAAAATATCGTGCTTGTGCAACGCAGCTAGCTCTTTTTTCCCATGAAGTAATGAGTGCTGTCGATAGGGGATCTCAGATCGCTTACATATTCCTAGATTTCAAAATGGCTTTTGATACCGTTCCTCACAAGTGACTATTAATCAAACTGCGTGCATATGGAGTATCGTCTCAGTTGTGTGACTGGATTCGTGATTTCCTCTCAGAGAGGTCACAGTTCGTAGTGATAGAGGGTAAATCATCGAGTGGAACAGAAGTGATATCTGGCATTCCGCAAGGTAGTGTCATAGGCCCTCTGCTGTTCCTGATTTACATAAATGATCTAGGTGATAATCTGAGCAGCCCCTTAGATCGTTTGCAGATGACGCTGTAATTTACCGTCTAGTAAAATCATCAGACGATCAATTTCAATTCGACAAAGTCAAGAGAGAATTTCTGTATGGTGCGAAAAGTGGCAGTTGGCACTAAACAAAGAAAAGTGCGAGGTTATCCACATGGGTGCTAAAAGAAATCCGATAAATTTTGGGAATACGAGAAATCGCGCAAATCTAAGTGCTGTCAATTCGACTAAATACCTACGAATTACAATTACGAACAACTTAAATTGGAAAGACCACATAGATAATATTGTGGGCAGAATATTGTTGGCAGAACACGTAGAAGATGCGGTAAATCCACTAAAGAGACAGCCTACCTTACACTAGTCTGTCCTCTGCTGGAATATTGTTGCGCAGTGTGGGATCCTTACCAGGTAGCGTTGACGGAGGACATCGAAAATGCGCAAAGAAGGGCAGCTCGTTTCATGTTATCGCGCAATAGGGGTGCGAGTTTCACTCATATGATACGCGAGTTGGGGTGTCAGTCACTGAAACAAAGGCGGTTTTCTTTTCGGCGAGATCTATTTACGAAATTTCAATCACCAACTTTCTCTTCCGAATGCGAAAATATTTAGTTGAAACCCATCTACGTAGGGAGAAATGATCATCATAATAAAATAAGAGAAATCAGAGCTCGAACGGGAAGATTTAGGTGTTCCTTTTTCCCACCCGCCATTAGAGAGTGGAATGGTAGAGAAATAGTATGAAAATGGTTCAATGAACCCTCTGCCAGGCACTTAAGTGTGAATTGCAGAGTAACCATGTAGATGTAGATGTAGATTGATTCTCCAGAACGGATGTACATACAATTTATGATTACAGTAATTTCGTAATATGTGTACTGTCCTGTGTTCCATAATTAAATGGCGTCGTACCAGTCATCATTTAATCTCACATGACTACTCTGTGGTTTACTTAGTGGGACTACAATCTGGAGGTAAGGTTAAGCTCGATATTGGCCATGACTTAATCAAAGGCAGCGGGGGTGGGAAGCCTGCTGCTTCTGCTGCAAGAAGAGTCGCTGGGTGGATGACGGTTTCCAGCGATGTGGAGAGGGCGACTGGCTGCTCGCTAGGTGCCGAGAACCCTGGGAATGCTGGACGCACGGAATTTGTCCCATTGTTGGAAATATTTGTCAAGCCTTGGGTCCACCTGAGTCGCCGTGGAACCATGGCGCCTCTAGGAACTTCAAGGCTATTTTGGAAACATAGAAGTCTCTTGGCAGCTGCCAAATACCAGACCAGCCTGACTGGGCCGTACCCTGATGTTTTTGTCAAGACACCTTACGACAACTACAGTCAAAATGGAACCATGGCAGCTCTGGGAACTCCAAAGCTGTTTTGCAGACATAGAATTTAGGTCTCTCGGCAACTCTCAAACGCCGGAAACAGCTAGATTGGGCTGTTCCTGGAAGAGTTTGTCAAAACATGGTGACCACTGGGGTCCTAGTAGTACCATGGCGGCTTTGAGAACTTCAATGCCGTTTTTGCAAACCTAGAATGGAGGACACTCGGTAGCTGCCAAATGCCGTACGCAATAAGATCCTGCTATTCCTGGAAGTGTTTGTCATGATACCTTGTCACTCCTAGAGTCGTAGTGGAGCCATGGCAGTTCTGTGAATTTCGATACTGTTTCTCAGACATAGAACGGAGGTCTCTTGGGAGCTGCCAGACACCGGACATGACCAGTTCGGCAGTCCCCGGAAGCGTCATCTGTCATCACCGAATCTTACTGTTATCATTTCACCCTGAGTATTTATCCTATTCTTGAATATTTCCTTTACTTCGGCCATTGCTTTTTCGATATATAGGTTGAACAGTAGTGGCAAAAGACTACATCCCTGTCTTACACCCTTCGTTCTTGGTCTTCCATTCTTCGCTCTTCTACTTATTCAGTGTTACCCATTTTCCCTATAGCTTGCCCCTATTTATCTCAAAATTTCCGACATCTTGCATCATTTTACATTGTCGAACGGTTTTTCCAGTTCGACAAATCCTATTAATATGTCTTGATCTTTCTTTAGTGTTGCGTCCATTATCAACCGCAGTGTCAGAATTGCAACTCTAGTGCCTTTACCTTTTCTAAAGCCAAACTAATCATCTGATACATCCTCAATTTTCCTTTCCATTCTTCTGTATGTCATTCTTGTCAGAAACTTGGATGCATGAGCTGTTAAGCCGATTGTGCGAGAGTTGTCGCACTCGTCGGCTCCTGCAGCCTTCGGAATTGGGTAGATGGTGTTCTTCCGAAGGGACTGCCACACTCATACATTTTACACACCAGACTGAATTATCGTTGTGTTACCACTTCCCACAACGATTTTAAAAGTTCTGTAGGAGTGTTATCTGTCACTTCTACCTTGATATTAAATCTCCCAAAGGTCTGAAAAATCTGATTATAATTCTGGATCCCCTATTTATTCCGTGTCGATTCCTGTTTCTTCTTCTGTCACGTCATCAGACGAGTACTCCCGCTCGTAGAGGCCTTCGATGTACTCTTTCCACCTACCCGCTCTCTCCTCTGCATTTAGCAGTGGAATTTCCACTGCACTCTTAATATTACCATCCTTGCTTTCAGCTTCATCGAAGCATGTTTTGACATTCCTATATACTTCGTCAGTCCTTCGGAAAATCATTTCTTTTACGAATTCCTTACAATTTTCATTCAACCATGTCACCTTAGCTTTCCCGCACTTCCGATTTATTTCATTCTCAAGTGACTCTCATTTCTGTATTGCTGTACCGGAGTACAGCAGCGAAAGTAGTAGTGTAGGCAGTGGGTGTTGGTCCAGAGTCGGGGCCGGTGTTGATAAGTGTGTAGCTGACTGTCCAAGGTAAAACGCCGTAATAAACTTTCTATAGTTTAATTTAGGGGTGGGAACAAGTAATTTTCATCCGTCGATGAGTGGTAGTTCGTGGGCTTCACTATCTCTCAGGAAGGAGAAGAAGTGTTAAAGGGTGAAGCTAGTTTAAAGCTTATGTGTCATTGTTTATGGAAGGAGCATTTATTAGACCATAGAAATGTATACTGAAGAGCCAAAGAAACTGTTACACCTGCCTAATATCGTGTAGCGCCCGCGCGAGCAAGCATAAGTGCAGCAACAAGATGTGGCATGGACTCGACTAACGTCTAAAGTGGTGCCGGAGGTAAGTGACGCCATGAATCCTGCAGGACTGTCCTTAAATCCGTAAGAGTACGAGGGGGTGGAGACCTCTTCTAAACAGCACGTTGCAAGGCATTCCAGACATGCTCAATAATGTTCATGTCTGGGGAGTTTGCTGGCCAGCGGAAATGTTTAAACACAAAAGAGTGTTCGAGTGTTCCTGGAGGCACTCTGCAGCCACTCCACGACTGGGGTGTCGCATTGTCCTGCTGAAATTCTCCAAGTCCGTCGGAATGCACAATGGACGTGAATGGATGCAGGTGATCAGACAGGATACTTACGTATGTGTCATCTGTCAGAGTCGTATCTAGACGTATCAGTGGTCCCATATCACTCCAACTGTACACGCGTCAAACCATTATTGAGCCTTCACCAGCGTGAACAGTTTGCTGCTGGCATGCAGGGTCCACGGATTCATGAGGTTGTCTCCACACCCGTACACGCCCATCTGTTCGATACAATTTGAAACGAGACTCGTCTTACCAGGCAAGATGTTTCCAGTTGTCTACAGTCCAACATCGGTTTTGACGGGCCAGGAGAGGCGTAAAGCTTTGTGTCGTGCAGTCATCAAGCGTACACGACTGGGTCTTCGGCTTCAAAAGCCCATATCGATGATGTTTCGTTGACTGGTTCGCACGTTGACACTTGTTGATGGTCCAGCACTGAAATCTGCAGCAATTTGCGGAAGGGTCGCACTTCTGTCACGTTGAACGATTCTCTTCAGTCATCGTTGGTATCGTTCTTGCAGGATCTTTTCCCGCGGGAGCGACGTCACGGGTTTGATTTTGACCGGATCGCGAAATGATCGTACGGGGAAAATCCTCACTTCATCGCTACCTCGGAGATGCTGTGTCCCATCGCTTGTCCTCCGATTATTACACAACATTCAAACTCACTTAAATCTTGAAAACCTGCCATTGTAGCAGCGGTAATTGATGTACCAACCGCGCCAGACACTTGTTGTCTCATATAGGCGTTGCCGACCGCAACGCCATAAACTGCCTGTTTACACATCATTGTTTCGGAATACGCATGCCTATACCAATTTCTTTGGTGCTTCAGTGTGGATACTAGAGGAGACCGTAATTGTCAAAGTGTAAAAGGATGCAAACGGATATTAGAGGATGTGAAGAGTAGCCCTTTTCATTTTTAATTTATATTGTCATATCCTTTTAGCAATTAGTCCCTCAGCCTGTGTTAAATGCCATATGTGCCGTCTTTCCTTTTTCTGTGTCCACCGTTATCCTTGTACGAGGATAGGTGGTGTCTGTATTTCTGCATTGGCTTCCCTGTGGTTCGACGATCCTTATTTGCGGACGCTGGTTCCTCGCGACTGTCAGATGGCCAACTTTTATAGTGAGGCTGGCGAACCACGATAATTAGTGTTATCAGTGTTGGGGCAGTTGGTATTGACAGCTGCTGAGAATAACTGACTCGATTTGAGTGGTATCCTGAAGAGAGTGAACATTGCAAGAGGATTCATATAACCTCTTTCAGACTCTTTCTCCATCGTTACACTCTCTAGTAACACATGGGAAAATGATCACCAAAATCTTCCCGTGCAAGCCTTCATTTCTCTTATCTTATTACGATGGCCACTTCTCCCTATATAGGTGGAAGTTAATATTTTTACATTCGGAGGACAGTCTTGGTTCATGGAAATTTTGTGGAAAGATATCGCCGCCAACGAAAACTGCCTTTGTTTTAATGAATATCATCCCAACTAATGTTTCGCATTGCTGACACTCTCACCTCTATTTAGTGATAATACAAAACGAGCAGCCCTTCTTTGAAATTTTTCGATGTCCTCTGATGCGGATCCCATACCGCCGAGCAACGCTCTAAAAGAGGACGGACAAGTTAAGTGTAGACTGTCTCTTAATAGATTTGTTGTATCTTTCAGATTTAGGTTTCCTGCGATTTCCCTTAATCTCTCATGGCACATGGTGGGATGGTTCCTTTGAAAAGGGCTCGGCTGATTTCCTCCCCAAAATCTCGTAATAAGGGCTTGTGCTCCGTCTCTATTGACCGCGCCGTCGATGGTATGTTTACTCTTCCTTCCTTCCATCGTAAGTGTTCTACCAATAAAGCGCTTCCTTTGGATGGTCTTCCAAAAGCATTTTCTATATGACGGGTGTAATTTTAATTATACGTAATTGTAATCCCTAGGTATTCAGTTAAATATACCTTTTTATATAAAAAAGTGTTGTTTATAGTGGAACAGAAATTTTACAGATTCCTTTTAGTAATCATGTGGAGAATTTCACACTTTTTTGTTATTTAAAGTCAACTGCCACTCCTCGCACCATACAGATACATTTTCTAAATTTCTAATTATTTTCTTTTGACGTTTTGATGACTTTAGTACGCGCTAAACGACAACAGCTTCCGAAAATAATCCAAGAGTTTGGCTACGACCCGGTCAGCGAGAGAAGTGGCGGTATCTGGCGGGAAAAGCAGTAAACTGCCCCCGCAGGTCCAGACAGCAGCGTTGTGACGTAAAAGTGCTCGCTGAATTATCTGTCGGTATGTGAAGGCTAATCTTTGGAACTACTGTAGGGATTTTGATACGGGTTTCACTAATAGATAGACCGATTCAGGAATAAGTTTTGTATATGTAATTTGTTATCCCTATGACGGACTTGGTGCCATCTGTGCAAAGCTGAGGCAGGTCGCTAGTTTCACTGCTATTTCATGAAGTTCCACACATGTTACGTCGCTGAAGTCGGCTTCCAAGACTCATACCAAATGTGTAGAAAAAGTATATATTAATGAAAAAACTGGCTGTCATAATTCGACAACTATAAAAGTTAAAAAATCATTCGCGTTCCTCAGAAAATTCGTTACATTATCCGCTATTAAAACTTAGTGAAGATAACACGAAGACATACTGATTCGTTTTGCATATGTATAGGGGCTACCTGTCTTAGTTGCCTCTCCGTGTATATTTCAACCTTATTACGCGGGAAGACATTGTTTGCGCACACTAAATGACAACATGGAGGAGGACGCTGACGTGCCGTAGAGAGCATTTCACCGCTGCTCGAGCAAGAGGGTGTGGGCTTCAGTTGCGGCAGCGTAAAGTCTCCATCTTATTTTGTGCCTTCAATGAAAGTCACGTGATCTCTCATTTTATTCGATGTGCCATACTTCATACCTGTAAACTGATTTTTTTTTTTTTTTTCAAACAGAAGTGTTCCATAGTCGATATGTTACACCACAGAGGATCTGAGTACAATCAATATGATCTTTGGTTGTCAGTAGCAACGTGGTTGCAGGTACTGTTCAGTGAGGAGTAAATGAATAAGTCGGATGTTGATTACGCTGCTACATAGTCTGGAAATAACTAGCAGAACACGGAGATGCAAATGCAGAGGATGTTGAATTTTGGAAATATGGTTTTGCAAAGATTTATTTGAAAACTGTGGAGATGTTTAGGTAATGTTGTCGTTGCATTGCTCCCTCACGCGTAATTTATCACGAGTTTAAGAAAGGCAGATTCTTGGAAAATTTTCCCTTCATTGGTTCGGGTCAGTTAGTTTGATTGTCGAGACGAGGCACATTATATGTTCACATGGCTTGCTCTCAGAGTTATAGATGCACCCCTCCTTTACAATTCTATTAATTAAATTCGTGGCAATCATATGTCTCTAGAAGAAGAGATTCTTGTAAAGATGATCGTAATTGTTTCTAAATGAGGCTCACAATATATTTTTGAATGTAAGTCTCTTTTAAATCTTTTACAAACTTGAATTTATACCACCATCTCCTCTTGCAAATTTTGTTTTGTGACTGCATGTTCCTACATTGCACTAAGTGGATCATAGTCATCAAAAGTGAAGCACGATGTGCTTAGCACAGCTGTTTTCCCCTGCACTGCATTGGGGCGAGGCTTTTTACCTTTTTTTAGCTGGTTTACTGCTGTGCTGCGTTTTTATGTTCTCAACTTTTGGGCAGTATCTTGTTTTCTTTACCACTAGGCAAGTCATGAAAATTTGTAACAGCCACTCTAACATTTCATTCATGATACAGCTAAATCATTCGCTTTCAACCACGGCATTTCAAAATTATTATCAGGTTCACTTCAGGTAAAGTGCAGTCTAGATATCACTACTTATGCAGGCAGTGCAGCGTTACGTTCGCGTGTGCTTCATTTAATGTCTGGAATTTTATTTAGTCAGTTTGCAATAAAATACTTTACAGGGTAGTTTTAATAGAAGTGTTGTTGACATTTATTATTTCAAAATTCAATTTGTAATCTGATACAGAATTTTTATTCTGTTAGTTCCGAGTGTTGTAACTTCTAATCACGTAGTGTTAGGTCACGCATTTTAGATCTTCACTACACTGGGTAATACAGAATTTCTCAGCACAGCTTATTTAGTATTTCGTTTTACGTTTTCTAATTATTTTTGGTAAAAGTTACTTTCAATGCAGTTATACAGTTACAGATTATTAGATAGCGTTCTCGTAATCACACCACCTGCATTTTTCAGTTTCGCATTCAACACAGACATACGCGAAAGTTGAAGGATAGGAAAACAGTTTAGTTTCCAGCAACAGCATCAGAGAACACAAATATCAAGCACAGTTAAGGTTCATCAATACGCCCGCGCCCAGAACTGCACTCAAACCTGCAGCCTCTATTATGTGAAACACCCATGCTGCCGCGTGACCACAGTGAACAGTGCAGTGCACTACTTGCCGAAAAAATATTTCATACTAAGGCTGTCCAACGCAATTAGGAAATAAAACGAATCCTAATAAACGCTGGGTAACGGCCTTGCCGCAGCGGATACACCGGTTCCCGTCAGATCACCGAAGTTAAGCGCTGTCGGGCGTTGCCGGCCCTTGGATGGGTGACCATCCGGGCCGCCATCCGCTGCTGCCATTTTTCGGAGTGCACTCAGCCTCGTGATGCCAATTGAGCTGCTACTCGACCGAATAGTAGCGGCTCCGGTCAATGAAAACTATCATAACGACCGGGAGAGCGGTGTGCTGGCCACACGCCCCTCCTATCCGCATCCTCGCCTGAGGATGACACGGCGGTCGGATGGTCCCGGTGGGCCACAGGTGGCCTGTTGACGGAGTGCTTAATAAACGCTGACTACAACGATGTTTATAGGAGAATCTGGACCAGCTCTACGTCCACCAAGACTGAACATCGCTGCATTTAACCTGATAATCTAATGGCCCATCGGTACGTCATTGAGTTACTGGAGTCACTGGTATGGTTGATTGGGATCAACAACACAGTACTCTGTTTTAGCCCAAACACCTCAAATGACAAGCGGTAGTTGCATGAAGTTGTTGTGGTATTTCAATCGAATGACGAGCTCGGCTCACAAACGCGCACTTCATTATATGAAGTTATGATGCTCAATTTCCAGCTAATAAATGGCTCTTAAACAATATTACGAAGAGGATAGACAGCTACTCACCGTAAACAGGACACGTTGAGTTGAATACAGGCACAACAAAAAGACGAAGCCTTCTTCAGAACGGAAAACACACATACATTCACACAAGCAAGCACATCTCGCGAACACACGATCGCTAACCCCGGCTGCTTAAGATGACTGAATGTGTAACAGTCTTTTCGTCGTGCCTGCATCCAACTCAGCGTGTCAGCTGTATGGTGAGTAGCAACCTATCTTTTCCATAATAGTGTTGATATTCCAAACTGCATTTTCCACTGTTTGAGATGCTTCACGAGAGATGGTCCACGAACGGCTAGGAGTGAAGCGGTACGATAAAAAAGTCGTCTGTTTTCTGTCAGGAAAACATGGATCTTTTCACATGCAGAGAACATGCAAACTAAGCAGAACGAAAAGTCAGATTACAAAAGAGCAGATAGATAATCTGAATGTATCCTCGAACATTGGAAGGAAATGGGTGGTGTAAAACTTCGAGATCAAATGACAACTGTCTTTCTAGTCATGTGTGCGACGCAAAGTGAAAGAGTGTTGCAAGATAAATGTTTACATATCTTCTTGAACTGTGTGTTTTCAACTCCTTCACTGCTTATCACAAGATCATTGAAAATAAAAAAGTCTGCTACACCGAGGCTGGACCAACATCGCACTATCTCTGAAGGGTAGAAAATTTTAGTGACTGGAGAGAAATCACGAAAGGAGTCCCACAGGGTTCAATTATGGGTTCAATCCTATTACTTGTGAGGGTTATTCAGAAGTAGGTCCCGATCGGTCACGAAATGGAAACCACTTGGCTTTGCACATATGTGTTGGACAGTGTCTCTAGCATGGCCCTCGATCGCATCATGTCGCTCTTTTCAGTTCTGAGTACAGTGAGCACGTAAAGATGCCTACAAAATAGTGGCTCCCGCCAATTATGAGGGCCTGGTGAGGGATTTCGCCTAATGCCATGCAGCCCACATAACGTTACTGTCATACGGTTCCTTCATCTTGACAATTCTCTAACCCACTCTGCAGGAGCACTGATCACGTTCCTCTAAAGTTTTCCAGGGGAAGTGTTTGATCACCAAACATACAGCCCGTAATTGACTCCCTGTACGTTTCATCTCTGCTCACATGAACTGCTGGCTATGAAGACAACGTTTTGTCATAGACAAGAAGCTACAAATCAGCGTAGAGAATTGCCGGAAAGCACAGGTGGCTTCCTTCTACAGTATAACAAGGGTAGTGGAAAATTGGTACAACATAATTTATCACTAGTTGAAGAAAGGCAGATTCTATGAACATTTTCCTTTTATTGTTTCGGGTCAGTTAGTTTGGCTGTCGAGACGAGACCAATCATATGTTCACATGGCTTGCTCTCAGAGTTATAGATGTACCTCTCCTCTACAATTCTATTAATTAAATTCATGGCAATCATATGTTTTTAGAAGAAGTGATTCTTGTAAAGATGATCGTAATTGTTGCGGAATGAGGTTCACAATATTCTTTTGAATGCTAGTCTCTTTTCAGTCATTTAGAAACTTGAATTTATACCACCATCTCCTCTCGCAAATTTTGTTTTGTAACTGTGTGTCGCTGTATTGCACTGAGTGGTCATAGTCATCGAAAGTGAAGCACGATGTGCTTAGCACAGCTGCTTTTCCCTGCACTGCACTGGGGCGAGGCTTTTTATTTATTTTTTTATTTTTAACTGGTTTACTTCTGTGCTGCGTTTTTATGTTCACAACTTTTGGGCAGAATCTAATTTTCTTTGCCACTAGGTAAGTCATGAAAATTTGTAGCAGCCAATCGAACATTACATTCAAGACACAGCTAAATCATTCGCTGTCAACTACGGAATTTCAAAATTATTATCAGGTTCACTTCAGGTAAAGTGCAGTCCAGATATCACTTCTTATTCAGGCAGTACAGTGTTACGTTCACGTGTGCTTTATTTAATGTTTGGAATTTTATTTGGTCAGTTTGCAATAAAATACTTTACAGGGCAGTTTTAATAGAAGCATTTTGGACATTTATTCTTACAAAATTCAATATGTAATTTGATAAAGAATTTTTATTCTGTTAGTTCCGAGTGTTGTAACTTTTAGTCACGTACTGTGACGCCACGCATCTTAGGTCTACTCACTGCACTGGGTAATAAAGAATTTCACAGCACAGCTTATTTAGTATTTAGTTTTACGCCTTGTAAATATTTTTGGTAAAAGCTACTTACAATACAGTTATACAGTTACAGACGTTTTCGACTCTTTATTAGACAGCGTTCTCGTAATCACACCACCTGCGTTTTTCAGGTTCGCATTCAACACAGACATACACGAAAGTTGAAGGATAGGAAATCATTTTAGTTTACAGCAACACCATAATAGAGCACAAATATCAATCACAGCTAAGGTTCAGTAATACGCCCGCGCCCAGAACTCAGAACTGCACTCAAACCCGCAGCCTCTATAATGTGAAACACCCATGCTGCCGCGTGACCACAGGGAACAGATGATAAAAACAAAGTGCTCTGCACTACTTTCCGAAAATGTATTTCATACTAAGGCTGTCCAAAACAATTAGGAAATAAAACGAATTCAAATAAACGCTGAGTACAACTACGTTTCTAGGTGAATCTGGACCAGCTCTACGTCCACCAAGACTGAACATCGCTGTATTTAACCTGATAATCTGATGTCCCATTGGTACGTCATTGAGTTACTAGAGTCACTGGTTTGGTTGATTGGGATCAACAACACAGTACTCTGTTTTATCCCAAACACCTCAAATGACAAGCGGTACTTGCACGAAGTTGCTGTGGTATTTAAATCGAATGACGAGCTCGGCTCACAAATGCACACTTCACTATGTGAAGGTATGATGCGCAATTTCTAGCTAATAAATGGTTCTTAAACAAGATTATGAAGATTATAGATAGCTACTCACCGTAAACAGGACACGTTGAGCTGAAGAGAGGCACGACAAAAAGACGAAGCGTTCTTCAGAAAGGAAAACACACACATTCACACAACCAAGCACATCTCACGAACACATGATCGCTAGCCCCGGCTGCTTGACATGACTAAATGTTGCAAGATACCTCGTGTGGGAGGGAGAAAGAGGTGTGAATTTTGATTTAAATTCTATAAATGAGATCCAAGGAGTGCTGTTCAACATATAAGTGGTTTATTCAGTGAAACTGCATTAAACGGCACATACAATAATTATTGAAATTTTATCAAATTCATTTAACAATCACTCACAAATTATTCAAATAATGATAAACAAAAATAAAAAAATTGGGTCGCCAGATACTGTAGAAAGTATCAAATAAAAAAACAACAAATAGAATTGAATTGGCACCAAGAGCTCACAACAAGTGAATTATATAAGGTGCCTGCCCTGGTATTTGCCTTTTAACATGGGCACTGTATGACTTCATTCTAATTTAACATATAAATAAATTACGCGAGACGTGTTGACCTGATGTATTAAATGAGGAAGGAATAAAAAAAAACAGCTGAACATATTACTCTCTTAACGGGCAAACGGTGAATACTATGCCTTGCGTCTGTATGAGCATCTAACACACTGCAAGGAAATTCAAGAAAGCGAATGAAGAATGCGCAGCTAGAAAAGCGTTTTCTGTAGCTCCATGTTCATAGCGTGGTCGGCGTGGCGGTGGAGTCGGCTGATTGCGTGCGGCTGCATCAAGACCCTGCCGGCGACGTAGTTGATAGCGTCTAACATGCCCTACGCTGAAAATAGTGATCGAAACCTGCTACTGGAAGTTATCATTACTGGACGACGGTATGCATCCATCTGCAAGTGCAAACCTACGTGAAACTGCATTAAACAAAGCTCAAAACTGTTCTAACAGTACTACCGTCATCGGACAAGTAGTAAATCAAAATGTGATCCTGAGTTAAGTTCTTGATAACGCGCACAGTGAGTGAAGCTCGCCTACTTGGGTCTAACAAACTTTGCTCTCTACGCTGTTTGCGACGAATGCAAAGTGCATCGTCTCATGACAAGCGATAAGAGAATCCTTACGGCTTATCGGAAGCAGTCAAGAGTGAACTCCTGCCTCCTCAGATGCAATATCCGGAATTCCATACTAGTGCACTCCTCGCACCTGGAGAGAGAGAGCCGCTCCCCTCCAGCGTCTTGTCTCCGCCCTTCCGCAAATTACGTAGCTCGTACTATTTTTCAAAGCGAACGTGAGATTCTTGCCATTGAAGAGGTCCGTTTCAAAATTTCCTCCCTCCTTGCCATCGCATTCCGCAAGGAAAATAGAGCGATACCCTGTGTGAGACAGAGTATATAAATAAACCAAGACTTCTCCCTTTGAGTATTGCTGCTACGTTCCCAGGTGTTCTGCTCGTGGGAAACGGCCAAAATTCCCCGGGCCACTTGAGATTCTTGGACACCCAAGTCGTGTAGCTGCTATTCAACTCGCCGCTCTGTTCGCGTTACCTAGAATCGTGACAAAACTGGTTTTCGCTCTAAGTTTGTAGTTTCCGCTGCCTCGGGCACACGTGCGAATGTCCACGGCTTCCCTTGGCAGCATGTTGATGTATTCAGCGTCTTCACCTGTCGCTAACCCTCTGGGGGCTGCGCTCTGTAAAGCGTGCCGACATGGGCGCGCGACAGCCGCTCGCCCGTGGACGCACCTGCGTCCACCTGGTCGCCGGGCTTCCCAGCTAGGAAGGCATTAGAACTACTCCTTTCATGCACACAGTGTTCCAAGTTTGCAAAGAGAAGAATCATAGCCCTTTACCGATGCTTAATGACACAATAATTCACCTCCACCACACTTCATACATTGCAATAAACTAATGACTGATTTTAAAAGCAATTATCTCCTTTAATTATAAACAAGAAAAGCTTTGACGTTTTTCATGGGTAACAGTCTTTCCGTCGTGCCTGCATGCAACTCAGCATGTCAGCTGTATGATGAGTAGCAATCTATCCTTTATCCTTTTCATAATACTGTTTATATTCCAAACTGGCTTTTCCATTGATTGAGATGCGTCACGAGAGATGGTCCACGAACGGTTGGGAGTGAAGTGTTACGATAAAAAAGTCGTCTGTTTTCTATCAAGAAAACATGAATCTTTTCACATGAAGAGAATTTGCAAACTAAGCAGAAAGAATAGTCAGATTACAAAAGAGGAGGTAAAAAATCTGAATGTATCCTTGAACATTGGAAGTGAATGGGTCGTGTAAACCTTCGAGATCAAATGACAGCTGTCTTTCTAGTCATGTGTGCGACGCAAAGTGAAAGAGTGTTGCAAGATAAATTTTTACGTATCTTCTTGAACTGTGTGTTTTCAACTCCATCACTGCTTATCACAAGATCATTGAAAAGAAAAAAGTCTGCTACACCGACGCTGGACCAACATCGCACAATCTCTGAAGGGTAGAAAATTTTAGTGACTGGAGAGAAATCACGAAAGGAGTCCCACAGGGTTCAATTTTGGGTTCAGTCCTATAACTTATGAGGGTTGTTCAGAAGTAGGTCCCGATCGGTCACGAAATGGAAACCACTTGGCTTTGCACATATGTGTTGGACAGTGTCTCTAGTATGGCCGTCGATCGCATCATGTCGCTCTTTTCAGTTCTGAGTACAGTTACCACGTAAAGATGCCTACAAAATAGTGGCTCCCACCATTTATGAGGGCCTAGTGAGAGATTTCGCCTGATGTCATGCAGCCCACATAACATATCTGTCATACCGTTCCTTCATCTTGACAATTCTCTACCGCACTCTGCAAGGGCAATGATGATGTTCTCCAGAATTTTCCATGGGAAGCGTTTGATCACCCTACATACAGCCCGTAATTGACTCCCTATAGGTTTCATCTCTGCTCGCATGAACTGCTGGCTATGAAGACAACGTTTTGGCAAAGACAAAGAGTTGTAAATCAGTGTAGAGAATTGCCGGAAAGCATAGGTGGCTTACTTCTACAGTATAACGAATGTATTGGAAATTTGGTACAACGCTATGACAAATGTCTAAGTCGATGCGGTGAAGCTAACTGTCGAAAAAAAAAAAAAAAAAGAGTGATTTCTATTTCGCTACCGATCGGAACTTACTTTGCGAATAACCCTCATATATGTGTGTAACCTTCCACTTAACTTTCAATGAGCAGAATTGGTACTTTTTGTTGATGATATCGTGTTATAATAAATCTCATTAGAGAGAAAGTAACAGAAGAAATTGTAAGTGATATTTTCCAAAGATTATAAAGCAGTTCTCAGAAAATTGGCTCACCGTAAGTTTAGAAAAAGCACCCTGTATTCAGTTCTATACAAGAAAAGGAATCATACCAACAATTGATGTAGCACACGATTAGCAGTCAGTATATAGGGTAGAATGGTCCAAATTTATGGAGCCTAAAACAATTCAAGTCAGCTACTTTTGATCTTCATATAACTGCTAATCTTATAAACAAACGAATTAACCTTCGCACATATTTTGCATATTTCCAATGAATAGTTTTTGTTGTGGTCTTCAGTCCTGAGACTAGTTTGATGCAGCTCTCCATGCTACCCTATCCTGTGCAAGCTTCTTCATCTTCCAGTACTTACTGCAATCCACATCCTTCTGAATCTGCTTAGTGTATTCATCTCTTGGTCTCCCTCTACAATTTTTACCCTCCACGCTGCCCTCCAATGCTAAATTTGTGATCCCTTGATGCCTCAGAGCATGTCCTACCAACCGGTCCCTTCTTCTTGTCAAGTTGTGCCACAAACTCCTCTTCTCCCCAATTCTATTCAATACTTCATCATTAGTTATGTGATCTACCCATCTAATCTTCAGCATTCTTCTGTTTGCACCACATTTCGAAAGCTTCTATTCTCTTCCTGTCCAAACTATTTATCGTCCATGTTTCACTTCCATACGTGGCTACACTCCATACAAATACTTTCAGAAACGACTTCCTGACACTTAAATCTATACTCGATGTTAACAAATTTCTCTTCTTCAGAAACGCTTTCCTTGCCATTGCCAGTCTACATTTTATGTCTTCTCTACTTCGACCATCATCGGTTATTTTGCTCCCCAAATAGCAAAACTCCTTTACTACTTTAAGTGTCTCATTTCCTAATCTAATTCCCTCAGCACCACCCGACTTAATTCGGCCACATTCCATTTTCCTCGTTTTGCTTTTGTTGATGTTCATCGTATATCCTCCTTTCAAGACACTGTCCATTCCGTTCAACTACTCTTCCAAGTCCTTTGCTGTCTCTGACTGAATTACAATGTCATCGGCAAACCTCAAAGTTTTTATTTCTTCTCCATGGATTTTAATACCTAATCCGAATTTTTCTTTTGTTTCCTTTACTGCTTGCTCAATATACAGATTGAATAACATCTGGCCGGCCGAGGTGGCCGTGCGGTTAAAGGCGCTGCAGTCTGGAACCGCAAGACCGCTACGGTCGCAGGTTCGAATCCTGCCTCGGGCATGGATGTTTGTGATGTCCTTAGGTTAGTTAGGTTTAACTAGTTCTAAGTTCTAGGGGACTAATGACCTCAGCAGTTGAGTCCCATAGTGCTCAGAGCCATTTGAACCATTTGACCCATTTGAATAACATCTGGGAGAGGCTACAACCCTGTCTCACTCCCTTCCTAACCACTGCTTCCCTTTCATGCCCCTCGACTCTTATAACTGCCATATGGTTTCTGTACAAATTGTAAATAGGCTTTCGCTCCCTGTATTTTACCCCTGCCACCTTTAGAATTTCAAAGAGAGTATTCCAATCAACATTGTAAAAAGCTTTCTCTAAGTCTACAAATGCTAAAAAAATAGGTTTGCCTTTCCTTAATCTTTCTTCTAAGATAAGTCGTAAGGTCAGTATTGCCTCACGTGTTCCAACATTTCTACGGAATCCAAACTGATCTTCCCCGAGGCCGGCTTCTACCAGTTTTTCCATTCGTCTGTAAAGAATTCGCGTTAGTATTTTGCAGCTGTGACTTATTACACTGATAGTTCGGTAATTTTCACATCTGTCAACACCTGTTTTCTTTGGCATTGGAATTATTATATTCTTCTTGAAGTCTGAGGGTATTTCGCCTGTCTCATACATCTTGCTCACCAGATGGTAGAGTTTTGTCAGGACTGGCTCTCCCAAGGCCGTCAGTAGTTCTAATGGAATGTTGTCTACTCCCGGGGCCTTGTTTCGACTCAGGTCTTTCAGTGCTCTGTCAAACTCTTCACGCAGTATTGTATCTCCCATTTCATCTTCATCTACATCCTCTTCCATTTCCATGTGTGTGTGAAATCTTACGGGACTTAACTGCTAAGGTCATTAGTCCCTAAGCTTACACACTATTTAACCTAAATTATCCTAAGGACAAACACACACACCCATGCCCGATGGAGGACTCGAACCTCCGCCGGGACCAGCCGCACAGTCCATGACTCCATTTCCATAATATTTTCCTCAAGTACATCGCCCTGGTATAGACCCTCTATATACTACTTCCACCTACTGAAGAAACAATGGATAGTATCTTAAGGAATAACTTTCTGGAGTAATTCATCAACATAGACAGAAAGCGAACAGTAAGAGTACTACGTGATGTTTATCTAAGGACGTCGTTTGGTTCCTCTTCAAGTAGCTAGACATTTGAATTGCACCATCACAGTACGTATATTCGCTAGTAAAATTCCTCATAAATAATCTATCACAATTTGAAAAGAATTGACTCCCGCAGCACTAGAGGAAAATTAGCTTTATTACCCAATGTTAAACTGTCAGTGGCTCAGAAAGGAGTTCAATATGAAGCCGGCCGGTGTGGTCATGCGGTTCTAGGCGCTACAGTCTGGAACCGCGCGGCCGCTACGGTCGCAGGTTCGAATCCTGCCTTGGGCATGTATGTGTGTGATGTCATTAGGTTAGTTAGGTATAAGTAGTTCTAAGTTCTAGGGAACTGATAACCTAAGATGTTGAGTTCCATAGTGCTCAGAGCCAGTTCAATATGAAGCAACAAAAATTTTTGATCATTTGCACAATGACATAAACTGTCTGACAGGTAACGAAGCAAGTTTTAAATGTAATTTAAAATCATTTCTGCTGGACAACACCTTCTGTTCCACTGACGAATTTCGACTTAAAAGCTGGTAGTCAGCAAAAATAATATCAAATGATCTGTGGAATACGTAACTAAGTAACCACAACAACTGCTACGTGACCCTCTGTCCACGGGTGACCACGAGCGAGTATCATCCCCATAAGACTTAGGGCGAGAAAAGAGGCTCATTTCTCGATGTACATGCCTCCTCCATCTAGGGTGGGGGGGCGAGGAGGGACGTCACAAGAAGATGTGTTGTGTGCTATTCATGAGGGAAAAGAAGGGAAAGTGAACGGCAGGGCAAAAAGTGTGGTACTGCTCTACATTTAGAAGGGTGCTGTGAAGTCTACCGTACCCAGCAGTCGTACTGGTTGATAATAAAAACAATCATACTGGCTGATATCTATTAGATCTGATTTCAAGGCAACAAGGAGGGCATTTAAATACGATGTCATTGGGTTAATACCTGGCCTTCCGTAACTCACTGTAATGTATGGTGTGGTATCAGTCATACTATCAAAACTTCATCCTCACCTAGATATGTGCAGGAAATACGAATTAGAGGTGATGGTGTAACACTACCGACCTTTTGAGAGTCGAGACGCTTTGCATTAATGAAGCAAAGAATGAGATTTGTACAGTATGTAGAGTATAAGAGTGTCTGCAGAAGACAATATTCTTTGACTATGTGAAGTTTAATGTTTATATCTAATTAACAAATGTTTATAATGTTATGTAAGTAACAATAACTATCTTTTGTTTAACTATGTATAATTGTTTGTAAATTGAAGTCAACACCAGCTTAGGGCTAAAGTTAAATATTGGTGAAAACCAATAAGAATCTACCGACGTTCTGGAAGACCGGAAAAGGTGGAGATTTTTTGCTGCTGACAGAGCAGGTAGGAGTGAAGAGAAGTGGAGCGGGTCAGACAGGTGCAAGACACTGTTGAGGCAGGTGACGAACGCTGATGCGCGCTGTACTCCGCAGTATTGTTTAAACAAAGTTAAAGTTTAACTGCTTAATAGATGTGAGTGAAGGGGAAGTGCTAAGGTACAAGTCTGCAACGCTTTAGGGGAGATATAAATTTACGTCTGCAACGAGTGTTGTTCTTTCCTGGATGTGAAATGGTATAAGGCATTCATTACTTATACTGACGCAGATCCCCAGGAAAGCCAAACTCATATTTGCGATGGTATAAGTCGCATAATTCGACGCCACAAAGACAAGTAATAATCTCCGTCGCTGCAAAACAGTACGCGCCTTCTAAGCACCTAAATCTTCAGCAACTGTTCTCACGACGACAGTACTGAAATTAACGTACCATAGTTCTGTATACGAGCTGGGTTGACAAGTTTTTGCGTGTTTTATTCAATAATCATTTCATTGTTTTTTAAACGCAAAACGACTCATTTAACGCCGGCCGGACTGATGACCTCAGAAGTTAAGTCCCATAGTGCTCAGAGCCATTTGAACCATTTGACTCTTTTAACCTAAAGTGTTCCAAGTAGGGATCCTTCCCTATACTCAAGAGAGAGAAACCGAGAATCCATTGGTGTGAAACATTATTGCGCAACTGAGTGTTTTCTTTCAAAGTAAATTTAAACTATCAATCAAGTGTAGTAATTAAAGTAAATGTGGAGAATTGTAGATTGCACTGAAAGTACGTAAAGTAAATAACAATTATATCTAGTATGTGAACTTGGTTATTGGGACCTTCTGTCCAAGAAATTACATGAAGTCACTATTCCAATAAAACTAAGAAAAACCGAGTATAAAACCTTTTGCAATCATTTCGATAGTTACAAAAGTATCGCAAAATATTTCTTTTGTATAATACATGTATTCAGTGGCAGTCTTGTTTTCTTACCTTCAGATACTTAAGTAGGTATTATTGTCGTTCCGGCGTTGTTTTCATCTACCAAAACATCCTAAGTGCGTGCGAGTGACCTATTCTGAAAGCAGTCATTATTCAGCTATGTACGTGCATTAGCGTGTTCCTTCAGTGATAGAAATTATTAAAAGAGAAAAAGTTTTAGTACGACCCAAAACGTAGTATAGACCAAATTTGGTGAGTTTGTTGAATAACGTCAATCGATTCTCCGTTTTGTCTGGCGACCGTGTTTTTCAGTATTATTATCACTCGCAAGAAGTAGTTTGACGGTATAGAAAAGCTGCAACCAAGACTATACGATAACTTCACATTTTACCGAGTTTTATCCGCTACGCGGCATCTGAGGTCACTAGCTGTTGCTAAGGAGGTAGTTGTGTTTAAGTGCTTCAATTACCGAAGCTAGAATAACATCTGAAGTACTAAACGTAATTGCAAGAGTAACAAAAATGGTTCAAATGGCTCTGAGCACTATGGGACTTAAGTGCTGAGGTCATCAGTCCCCTAGAACTTAAACCTATTTAAACCTAACTAACCTAAGGACATCACACAGATCCATGCCCGAGGCAGGATTCGAATCTGCGACCGTAGCGGTCGCGCGGTTCCAGACTGTA
This sequence comes from Schistocerca piceifrons, assembly GCF_021461385.2. Taxonomy (NCBI): domain Eukaryota; kingdom Metazoa; phylum Arthropoda; class Insecta; order Orthoptera; family Acrididae; genus Schistocerca; species Schistocerca piceifrons. The sequence continues at coordinate 98,333,741 of NC_060143.1, read as the reverse complement.
GCGCCCAGAACCGCTTGGCTACTACGGCCGGCTGCAAGAGTAGAAACCGTGGTTGTTGTAAGCGGCCTTTAGAAGGTGACAGAACAGCACTTACATCGCCGTACTACCGTTAAAATGGGATAATGGTGGACGCCACATGAGACTCAGATAGTTCTATGATTCGACCTCTCAAAGACTGCGTTCGCAGATATGATGGGCTGATGCCACACCGATGCACTCGTCTCTAATTCGCAATAAATGCTCCTTCTTTAAATGGCAAACTGCAATAACTTTTCGGCCTCGGTAATCCTTACCTGCTTATCAAACAGTATTGCTGCAGAGAGCCGGTCGCGTGTGGCCGAGCGGTTCTAGGCGCTTCAGTCCGGAACCGCGCTGCTGCTACGGTCGCAGGTTCGAATCCTGCCACGGGCATGGATGTGTGTGATGTCCTTAGGTTAGTTAGGTTTAAGTAGTTCTAAGTTCTACGTCTATGGGACTGACGACCTCAGATGTTAAGTCCCATAGTGCTTAGAGTCATTTTATTTCTACAGAGCTCGTCCTTCTAGGAGAATTTTTCGACAATGAGAGTATTGAAAAAGTCAGTCGCAAAATCGTTTAATGATTTTCGTACATGACGAAACTTCCATCATCCTGAGCACCACAGTATTCCTCATATATTTGTGGGGTAACGTTCCAGTGTCGGGGTGGTCGTCTGCCTATTTCCAGCACGAGTAAAAGCAGACATTGTCATCGTAACAGTGGGAATATTGTTTGTTTGTTAAAGTATCCGGAAAACAAGACTGTCTCATAAATTGTGTTGGAGAAGAGTGTAAACAAATCAGAGAGTAATGAATCTTATCTTATCGCGCTAATCACCGCCTGCCGGGCATAAATCAGGTGGTAATAAACTGTTGCTGTCGATCGTAAATATTGTGGTCTGTGCATTAGAGCGCCGAGCGCCACGCCAGCGCGCACCGTATATTTGCACAGCCCAGTGACAACAGGGCATATTTCACGCTCTACGTCACCGTTATTCGTGCTGCACCAGATAGCTACGTAGCGGATGCCGGAGTGTGCAGTGTAAGCTTCTTAAACACGATGCTGCCCTTACTGTTCTCATTTCCTTGCGTTTCCTCTCCCAACGCTGATGAAATGCATTCCTAAATTCAGATAATAACGTACTCATACATCCAAGCATGCGTTAAAAGTTAGTTGTGGCGGCGTTTGAGGTTATTGCTCAATCTGAATGTGAAATAATATGTGTAAAGGTAAGTATCAAAATTGGACAAAATAGTAATCGGATGCTTTCACATGCCACCTGTCATAGGAGTCGTATTGGCAGAACACTTTGGAGAAAGCTTGGAGAATATTACAGCTTTTCTGATCATGCTATTGTAATACGAGGGCACTCCAGTTTACGAGCAATATGCGGTGTATCAAAAACAATGATCCGGTTTTACAAAAATCATAACTATTATGTTATTTGGCATATGCCCGTGAACAACGTACTGTTGGAAAGAGCAAACTCTCCAGTTTTACATGGTTCCCGCTAGGTAGCAGCAGTGCGCACCCACTTCAGTTCCAGTAAACATGGTGTCGGAACAACGGAAAGAGTTTTGTGTTCTACGTTTTGTGCAGTGCTGGTCAGTAATAATCGTTTAGCGTGACTTTACTACTAGCTATGATGTGGATGCTTCTACCGCATGGAGCATTAGGTGATGCCACGAACAATTCCGAGAAACAGGCTGTTTGTGTAAAAGCAAATGTGTTTTGTGCAGTTTCAGGGGAACAGTTGTGTGGTCCACTTTTCTTTTCCAAAAACACTGTTACAGGAAGCGCATATCTCGATATCCTTGAGACCTTTCCTTTCCCACAGTTGGAGACTGATTCGAACGACTTCATTTACCAACAGGACGGGGCACAGCCACATCTGGAAGTGGACCAAATGATTCAGCCTTACATTGCTGGCCGCCATCGTCACCGGACTATACGTGACTATTTCTCGTGTGGAATTATAAAAGACTCTGTTTATGTGCCTCCGTTACCAACAACAATGAATGAACTGAGACACCGCATAACATCAGCTGTGGAAGCTGTAACTCGCTGCAGTGTGGGAGCAATTTGAATACCGCATTGACTTATGCCATTCATCTCAAGTGGGGCGTATTGAACATCTATGAAAAGGTATGAAAACAAACTTTTTAAGTTTTCATTTCATCAACAAACAAAGTTCATTGTATATGTTTATTAGTTTCAGAAATATAGGCGTGCCAGATCTGATGATTGCTTTTGTTACATCTTGTATAATGGGAGAGCATGCGAATGAAACTTGAGCCAGACACAAGTATTCGTGTGATTGTTCCGAATGTTTCTCTGAAGATAATTTCGAGCAGACAGTTAGTGAACCTACCCCAGAAGGAAACGTCTTAGCCCTCACAGTAAGTAACAGAACCGAACTTGCAGAATTTGTTAACAAACACAAGTTAAACGAAGCGGAGTGAGTATAAGGAGCACAACGTGAGAACTCCAAAAGTTTGCAAACAAATCTGACTAAAATCCTACTTTTTTGCTTTCAGCCAATAAGCTGATGAATATCATTTATTCAGTCACTCAGTGCCCATATCGTATATGAAATAAGTAGGCCGATAAAACCATTTATTCACTCGCTCAGTGATCACACCGGTAACGAGACAACAGATGGCAATGGCGAAATATTGATCTCACTATTAGAAATTTTTTTGCTCCGGTGTACAGTTTCTCCCTTCAATCACCGCACGAACGCCAAAAGAAAATATACTCTGATAAGTGACCTCGAAATAGAAAATCAACTGAGATCCCTTAGCAGTGGAAAGGAGAGCAGCTTAAGAGGTTCCTCAGAGGTTATGAGAAAGAACTTGCTCCAGATCTAGCAAGAGTTAGACGTAGGTCTCTGAAGCAACAAATGGTACAAAGCGATTGGAAGAAAGAACGTAGGTGATTCTTGTATTGGAGAAGGATCTTCGGATGGATGCATATAATTATAGAACTGTATCACTAGCGACAATCCCTCTTAGAATTTTAAGCTTACGATCTATGACCTCCTTCTTAGAGAAATAAATCCTTTCCGTAAAGATCAACCTGGCTTACGCAGAGATCTTGCGATAGTTAACTCGCTCTGATTTAATATGAGAGCCATAGCCAGGGCCGCCTAGGAATAAGCCCTCTGCACTCTCTTCGCAATCGACCGTGACGTAAGCCCTATGGAACATAACAAACAGTTCGAGATAAACACTGTCAGTTGTTGTTTCCCTGTCTTCGTATGAAGATTCTGAACCCGAATACCGCGAAGAAATTTTAATTCTTTTAGTTAATACTACTTTAATATTTAACTATGCCACGTAGAAGCTGTGTGCATGCTTCTAGAGGCAGTTATACATTGAAGCGCCAGAAAAACTGGTATAGGCATGCGCATTCAAATACAGAGATACGTAAACAGGCAGAATACGGCGCTGCTGTCGGCAACGCTTATATAAGACAAGTGTGTGGGGTAATTGTTAGATCGGTCACTACTGCTACAATGGCAGGTTATCAAGATTTAAGTGAGTTTGAACGTGGTGTTACAGTCGGCGTACGAGCGATGGGACACAGCATCTCCGAGGTAGCGATGTAGTGGGGATTTTCCCGTACGACCATTTCAAGTGTGTACGGTGAATGTCAGGAATCAGGTAAAACATCAAATCTCAGACATCGCAGCGGCCGGAAAAGGATCCTGCAAGAACAGGACCACGACGACTGAAGACACTCGTTCAACGTGATAGAAGTGCAATCTTTCCACAATTTGCTGCAAATTTCAGTGTTGGGCTATCAACAAGTGTCAATGTGTGAACCATTCAACGAAATGTCATCCATATGGGCTTTCGGAGACGAAGGCTCACTCGTGTAACCTTGATGGCAGCACGACACAAAGCTTTACGCTTCGACTGGCCCGTCAACACCAACATTGGACTTGAGAGCTGGTTTCTCAGGATGGGGCAGGACAAGGTTACGATTGTGGATGATGGCGTAATCAGTTACTCTCGGGTGCACAACAAATATGTAAACTTTATTTAAAGAAATTAAATTTTTAAAACAATCTCTTAAAAAAACACAATTGACTGTATGACGGCTGAAGGCCTCATCACAAAAAATTCCACATGTTTTAGGGCCGAAGGCCACCAACAATAACCTCAAACAACAAACGGCTGAAGGCCTGAATTAGAAGCCAGGAAAACAATTCCAAATAGCACACATCTCAACAAATACCTTGCTTTCAAGAAAGGTTTGCTCGAAAAAACTTACTGTACCACGGCTGAAGGCCTTATCATGAAAGAAGTGAAATTATTGCTCGGCTGAAAGCCACACACAACTTCAAATAACAAACGGCTGAAGGCCTGAATTAGAAGAACAATTCAAATAGCACACACTTCAACAAATACTTTGCTTTTAAAACAAGTTTGTTTAAAAAGCTTGCTGTAACACGGCTGAAGGCCTCATTATGAAAGAGGTGGAATTATTCCTTGGCTAAAGGCCGCACCAACAATAATTAGAAAATTACAAATATCCTTAAATCTAAGGAATCAGGACAAGCGGTTTTCAGTAAGTGTTCTAGGTGTCGGCCTGGGAAGGTAACTCAAACATAAGGTAAAGTGTAACAGGCAGCCAAGAGTTGTACTCACGTAACAGGATGGCAACTCAAAGTAGGGGCAGCTTAAGCGCCGACCGATCGACTAACCAATCCGCCTAACGTCCGATTACTGACACAACGATGAAATATTTTTAGGTGAGGGCGAAGAGACAGTCAGCACTACGTCTTCAGAAAACACCCAAGGCCGAAGGAAACACCAGAACCAAGGTAGACCTCCCCATAAAAGTATGCACAGTACTATACATGAGGCTGTCGAACTATACGCCATGTCGGACAGCATCAACACGACGAAAGGTACACTGCCGGAAAAGTATGCTAACCTCCAGGGCAGGTAATTGGGGTGTTAGCGGCCACAAGGCAGAAAATACCGCTGGTTGCACTTCACAAATAAGAATAATACTAAATTCAATGATGAGTGACAAATAGAGAGGGACGGCTGCAAAATTTCACCGCCTTGAAACACTTCACTCGTTGCCGCAAGGCTCAGCGGCCCTGGGAGCACGATCCACCGATCGAAGGCGAGATCTCAGAATAGTCGAGGTTGCATTAGCAGTTAACTCTTCACTCAACTTAAACGTCCAGGATTAGATGTGCAACGAAGTGGTCGCTCTCACAGCTACCCCTCCTCGTTCCGGCAGTGGCAGCACGCTGCCAGCGGCGCCGGCTTGCCCTCGCACTGCATGGACCTGCTCGCTGCTGCGTCCCCAACCAACCTGATGTCCGTTCGCAACTCTCCACACCATACAACGCGACCTGGAAATACTAGCGGTCACTCCAAAGATAGTACCACAGTACTTGTATCGATAAGCGCTGCTGCTGCCACTCATGGGCAGGCAAGCCAGCAACTTTGTGACGCCAGTAAATCGAATAAGAAACGAGATGCCATAACCGCAATGACAAGATGCCACGCAATAAACGGCATGAACACGAGCCGCGCACGGTTCAGGACTGTTGATGACTGGAAACATGTTGCCTTGTCCGACGAGTCACGTTTCAAACTGTATCGAGCGGATGGACCTCATGAATCCATGAAACTTGTATGTCACCGGGGAACTGTTTAAGCCGGTGGAGGGTCTGTAATGGTGTGGGGTGTGTGCAGTTGGACTGATACTGGACCCCTGATACGTCTAGATACGACTCTGACAGGTGACACGTACGTAAGCATCCTGTCCGATCACCTGCATCCACTCGTACCCACTGAGCATTCCGACGGACTTGGACAATTCCAGCAGGACAATGTGATATCGCACACGTCCATAATTGCTACGTAGTGGCTCCAGGAACACTCTTCCAAGTGTAAACACTTCCGCTGGCCAAAAAACTCCCCAGACATGAGCATTATTGAGCATATCTGGGATGGCTTGCAACGTGCTGTTCAGAACAGATATCCACCCCCTCGTACTCTTACAGATTTATGGACAGCCCTGCAGGATTCGTGGTGTCAATTCCCTCCACCAATACGTCATATATTAGTCGTGTTGCGGCAGTTCTGCATGCTCACGACGGCTCTACACTATATTAGGCAGGTGTACCAGTTTCTTTGGCTCTTCAGTGTGTATCTGTTATAGGTGTAGCAACATCCCTATTACCTGGATGTCCTGGATATTAATCTACACCTTCAGCATCAAAAGAACCTTCTGAAGATCGAAGACAGCGTTTGGAAAATGCATACATCAACTCTTCTCTAAAGGAACGTTTGAATAGTCGAGAAGAACATATTAACACAAAACCATTCTTTTCTCTGAACGAATTACATGACATAATTAATACTTGTGATTTCAGTGAGTGGATCTGTGATATAATTAAGACTAGTGGATATTTCATCTTAATTACTGAAGTACCGTTTCTGAAAGTTCTGTGTCACGTCACTGTTAGCGCAAACTTAAGCCTCGCTATTCATGTAAATGATCTACAGACTTGTAAAGTAGAGAACTTCATGTTTCCTGTAAATGTAAATAATACGACACAGTGTTTCATATTACGAACTTGAAGTTTATCGGTAGAGAAGACCAAGTACTACTGAGAGTATTGATTTTGTATTTACTATTTTGAATAAATTATCTTAAAACTTGCCAGATAAACAAGAAATGATTACATTTTTAAAGAACAGGTTTCACTGCTAAAATGTCAAAAGAACAGGGCAAGTTATTCATGGGATATTTTATTTTTAAGGTGATTAGTTCATTCCAATTCTCCTCACTGTTACTAGTTTTTAAGAAACAGTGGAATAATAATGATGCCTAGCCCTGCTACTCTGACTAAAATATGTGGTGGATTTTCTAGTAATCTTGTTGTTGAACATGTTTCTGCACATTTTCTAGGATACGCAACTAAGAAAGTGTCATTTGTAACTGAGCAATACCGAACAGTTCTTCTCTCGAGGGATGAAATCCATTCAAAGTCACAGATGGATTTGAGACAGGGGAATATTATGGCTGAAGGTTATAATAGTAGAGAATGTCCATCTATAGCCTATGACTCATGCTTCGCAGTTTGGGGACACAATGCACGGATGTAGCTCATATTGTACCTGTCAGAGTCATGCAGCTATCTGCTCTTTTCGCCTTCTGTAAAGATATTTTACTGAAATTGGAGGACAAAGGGATCGAAGTTATTGGCATCGTATCTCATAATAATACTATCAATAAGAAAGCACTATCATACGTCATTGACCCTCCAGAGCTTAAAATAAAATGCCTACACTCTTTCCCAGGTGTTGGGTGTAGGCCATTGTATTTTCTGTTCAATAGTGTGAACCTATTGAAATGCATAGATAATTGTTGGCTAAATCAGAAAGGAGAGATTACAGGGTTTCCAGAGTTTAGCAATGAGGTTAATGGTGGTTTTGCAAATTTTTCATATTTTGAAATCTCTTCATTCGCTTGAAAAGGCATATTTACTTACATTTGCCAACAATTTGTCTCTTAAATCACTGTATCCATCACTACAGAAACTTGTTCTTCATATTTTTGACCATACGACGGCTATTGCTGTCAAGTAATTAGGTTCTAGACCTAATACTGAATACTGGAATGATATTGCAAATTTCACTGAGATAATTTGCAAGTGGTGGGATGCAGATTTTGTTTGAACTCTGTTAAACCGTCAGCGGTTATTAAATAGAGTTCACGAACCAAAACCAGGAATTCTAAAGACATACTAGAATCCCTAAGTCAGTTTGCAAATTGATTAACGATGGAAAATTCTAAGGGTCTTGGTCTTAGCAAACAAATTCATTTAGCTCTTAGACACACCACTCTTGCCTTGGTGGATTTGGCTCAGTGAGAAAGAGAGACGATACTTCCTAACAAGCAAGACTCAAACTGCTAACGTGGAAACTAGGTTTGGAAAGTATCTTCAGTTCAATGGTCGTAATTACCATGTCTCAATCAGACAGATTTTTAAGATGGGAAATAAATTGAGGGTAAAAAGCTATGTGTCATTTATGTTAAAGTCACAAAAATGGCTAGTATGTGTCCAAGGACTTCGTCTAATGCGTGAGATATAAATGACTTTGACAAGTGACATTTAATATAGAGTTAAATTAGGTGAGATGATGCTGACACACAGGAACTAGATGAGGGCATGTGGCCTGTACTTCATTATATAAGTGGCTACTGCACATATCCAGCCATTAAGAAAAATAAATGAAATTATTGTAAAATGTATCTAACAGAAGATGATGAAGATATGAAAGATGACCAGAATCACTTAACATCTGTTACCAGTGGAGGTAGAATGTGTTATCCTAGTCAGGATGCTGTAACATGTATAATAAATGTAAATGTTACAGCACAGAAATTGCTTACTGAAAAAGAAGAGTTGTTTCTTTGGGAAAGATTCAAAAGAAATGTATTGTTTTATATATGTCATAGTAATATGGCCGTACCGTAGGTGCAGCCACAATGGAGGGGTATCTGTTGAGGGGCCAGATAAACGTGTGGTTCCTGAAGAGAGGCAGCAGCCTTTTCAGTAGTTGCAGGTGCAACAGTCCGGATGATTGACTGATCTGGCATTGTAACACTAACCAAAACGGCCTTGCTGTGCTGGTACAGCGAACAGCTGAAAGCAAGGGGAAACTACGGCCGTAATTTTTCCCAAGGGCATGCAGCTATACTGTATGGTTAAATGATGATGGCGTCTTCTTGGGTAAAATATTCCGAAGGTAAAATAGTCCCCCATTCGGATCTCCTGGCGGGGACTACTCAACAGGATGTCATTATCAGGAGAAAGAAAACTGGCGTTCTACGGATCGGAGCATGGATTGTCAGATTCCTTAATCGGGCAGGTAGGTTAGAAAATTTAAAACGGGAAATGGATAGGTTGAAGATAGATATAGTGGGAATTAGTGACGTTCGGTGGCAGGAGCAACAAGACTTTTGGTCAGGTGATTACAGGGTTATAAATACAAAATCAAATATGGGTATATGGGTAATGCAAGAGTAGGTTCAATAATGAATAAAAAATAGGAGTGCGGGTAAGCTACTACAAACAGCATAGTGAACGCGTTATTCTGGCCACGATAGACACGAAGCCCATGCTTACTATAGTAGTACAAGTTTATATGCCTACTAGGTCTGCAGATGATGAAAAATTGATGAAATGTATGATAAGATAAAAGAAATTATTCAGGTAGTGAAGGGAGACGAAAATTTAATAGTCTTAGGTGACTGGAATTCGAGTGTAGGAAAAGGGAGAGAAGGAAACATAGTAGGTGAATATGGACTGGAGGTAAGCCGTCTGGTAGAATTTTGCACAGAGCATAACTTAAGCATAGTTAACACTTGGTTCAAGAATCATAAGAGAAGGTTGTATACCTGGAAGAATCCTGGAGATACTGGAAGGTATCAGATAGATTATATAATGGTAAAACAGAGATTTAGAAACCAGGTTTTAAATTGTAAGACATTCCCAGGCGCAGATGTGGGCTCTGAGCGCAATGTATTGGTTATGAACTGTAGATTAAAACTGAAGAAACTGCAAAAAGGTGGGAATTTAAGGAGATGGGACCTGGATAAACTGACTAAACCAGAGGTTTTACAAAGTTTCAGGGAGAGCATAGGGGAACAATTGGCAGGAATGGGAGAAAGAAATACAGTAGAAGAAGAATGGGCAGCTCTGAGGGATAAAGTAGTGAAGGCGGCAGAGGATCAAATAGGTAAAAAGACGAAGGGTAGTAGAAATCCTTGGGTAACAGAAGAAATATTGAATTTAATTGATGAAAGAAGAAAATATAAAATTGCCATAAGTGAAGCAGGCAAAAAGGAATAGAAACGTCTTAAAATGAGATCGACAGGAAGTGCAAAATGGCTAAGCAGGGATGGCTAGAGGACAAATGTAAGGATGTAGAGGCTTATCTCACTAGTGGTAAGATAGATACTGACTACAGGAAAATTAAAGAGACCTTTGGAGAAAACAGAACCACTTGTATGAATATCAAGAGCTGAGATGGAAACCCAGTTCTAAGCAAAGAAGGGAAAGCAGAAAGGTGGAAGGAGTATGTAGAGAGTCTATACAAGGTCGATGTACTGGAGGACAATATTATGGAAATGGTAGAGGATGTAGATGAACATGAAACAGGCGATACGATACTGCTTGAAGAGTTTGACAGAGCACTGAAAGACCTGAGTCGAAACAAGGCCCCGGGAATAGACAACATTCCATTAGAATTACTGACAGCCTTGGGAGAGCCAGTCCTGACAAAACTCTACCATCTGGTGAGCAAGATGTATGAGACAGGCGAAATACCCTCAGACTTCAAGAATAATATAACAATTCCAATCCAAAAGAAAGCAGGTGTTGACAGATGTGAAAATTACCGAACTATCAGTTGAATAAGTCACAGCCGCAAAATACTAACGCGAATTATTTGCAGACGAATGGAAAAACTGGTAGAAGCCGACCTCGGGGAAGATCAGTTTGGATTCCGTAGAAATGTTGGAACACGTGAGGCAATACTGACCCTACGACTTATCTTAGAAGAAAGATTAAGGAAAGGCAAACCTACGTTTCTGCCCTTTGTAGACTTAGAGAAAGCTTTTGACAAAGTTTACAGGAAAACTCTCTTTCAAAGTTTGAAGGTGGCAGGGGTAAAATACAGGGAGCGAAAGGCTATTTACAATTTGTACAGAAACCAGACGGCAGTTATAAGAGTCGAGCGGCATGAAAGGAAAGCAGTGGTTGGGAAGGGAGTAAGACAGGGTTGTAGCCTCTCCACGATGTTATTCAATCTTTATTGAGCAAGCAGTAAAGGAAACAAAAGAAAAATTCGGAGTAGGTATTAAAATGCATGGAGAAGAAATAAAAACTTTGAGGTTCGCCGAGGACACTGTAATTCTGTCAGAGACAGCAAAGGACTTGGAAGAGTAGTTGAACGGAATGGACAGTCTCTTGAAACGAGGGTATAACATGAACATCAACAAAAGCAAAATGAGGTAATGGAATGTAGTCGAATTAAGTCAGGTTATGCTGAGGGAATCAGATTAGGAAATGAGACACTTGAAGTACTAAAGGAGTTTTGCTATTTGGGGAGCAAAATAACTGATGATGGTCGAAGTAGAGATGATGTAAAATGTAGACTGGCAATGGCAAGGAAAGCGTTTCTGAAGAAGAGAAATTTTTTAACATCGAGTATAGATTTAAGTGTCAGCAAGTCGTTTCTGAAAATATTTGTATGTAGTGTAGCCACGTATGGAAGTGAAGCATGGACGATAAATAGTTTGGACAGGAAGAGAATAGAAGCTTTCAAAATGTGGTGCAACAGAAGAATGCTGAAAATTAGATGGGTAGATTAGATAACTAATGAGGAGGTATTGAATAGAATTGGGGAGAAGAGGAGTTTGTGGCACAACCTGACAAGAAGAAGGGACCGGGTTGTAGAACATGTTCTGAGGCATCAAGGGATCACAAATTTAGCATTGGAGGGCAGCGTGGAGGTGTAAAAATCATAGAGGGAGACCAAGATATGAATACACTAAGCAGATTCAGAAGGATGTAGGTTGCAGTAAGTACTGGGAGATGAAGAAGCTTGAACAGGATTGAGTAGCATGAAGAGCTGCATCAAACCAGTCTTAGGACTGAAGACAACAACAACAACAACAACATAGTAACTCGCCTGATGATATATTTCTTTGGTTTGATTGCACTGCAAACCACATTATAGATGAAATCATTGACTGTATACTTGGCCGTGCAGCCAGTATCCTTTGGTATAATTAGACTAAAAGAGTGAATGACAGTGTAAATGCAAATAGTGTTACAACACTAAAAAGAAACAGATAAGGACATTGAAAATTTGGTTCTGAGAAAGTTTTGGCACTATTAAACACAAATAAATAAATAAATGATTATGTAAATATAAATACTAATTCATTGCTTATCGAATTTCCAAACCGTTCCTTGATTCCCCAGAAGAGGTATGTGTACAGATACCAGTCAGTGGGGAGGTGGGAAAGGATGAGGGGAAGGAGGAGGTCGACGGATAAAGGGAAAGAGAAGATAGGGAAAGGAAGGTGGAAGAAGATATGGCCAGAAAGGGGAGCAGGAGGGACACATAGTGGGGAAGGAGATGAAGTGACAGAGAGAGTGGGGAGGAAGAGATGGACAGATGGATGTCGGAGGGTAAGATGGACAGAGCGACACGGGAAGGAAGAGGGGGACATATAGAGGGGGTTGGAGGAGATGTGTGCAATACATCTGTAGATGCAGGCGAAGTTTCTGCAAAAGGCTAATATAACAACCGAAGCTCAATAAACCTGTTTGAAGTCAATGTAGTTGTCTGTAGGAAGATTTATGTGCCGTAAGAGACTTACAAAATTTAGTAATAATTCCAGATGGTCGACTCTTGGTGCAAGGACTAGCAGTTGACCGTGAACGACATTTATTGCTCATACATAGCTGAAGATATCCATTTCGAATTGATTATACAACTGACGATAAGTCACTGGAATCACTAACAGCCACAAAACGCATTGTATAACCGTCAAGAGTCGGAGTAGGTATTAAAATTCATGGAGAAGAAATAAAAACTTTGAGGTTCGCCGATGACATTGTAATTCTGTCAGAGACAGCAAAGGACTTGGAAGAGCAGTTGAATGGAATGGACAGTGTCTTGAAAGGAGGATATAAGATGAACACCAACAAAAGCAAAACAAGGATAATGGAATGTAGTCTAATTAAGTCGGGTGATGCTGAGGGAATTAGATTAGGAAATGAGGCACTTAAAGTAGTAAAGGAGTTTTGCTATTTGGGGAGCAAAATAACTGATGATGGTCGAAGTAGAGAGGATATAAAGTGTAGGCTGGCAATGGCAAGGAAAGCGTTTCTGAAGAAGAGAAATTTGTTAACATCCAGTATTGATTTAAGTGTCAGGAAGTCATTTCTGAAAGTATTCGTATGGAGTGTAGCCATGCATGGAAGTGAAACATGGACGATAAATAGTTTGGACAAGAAGAGAATAGAAGCTTTCGAAATGTAGTGCTACAGAAGAATGCTAAAGATTAGATGGGTAGACCACGTAACTAATGAGGAAGTATTGAATAGGATTGGGGAGAACAGAAGTTTGTGGCACAACTTGACCAGAAGAAGGGATCGGTTGGTAGGACATGTTCTGAGGCATCAAGGGATCACCAGTTTAGTATTGGAGGGAAGCGTGGAGGGTAAAAATCGTAGAGGGAGACCAAGAGATGAGTACACTAAGCAGATTCAGAAGGATGTAGGTTGCAGTAGGTACTGGGAGATGAAAAAGCTTGCACAGGATAGAGTAGCATGGAGAGCTGCATCAAACCAGTCTCAGGACTGAAGACCACAACAACAACAACCGTCAAGAGCGACCGAAAGTGGAATGACCACATAAAAACTAATAATGGAATGTGTAGATTCCACGCTAAAATTCGTTAGTAGAATCTTAACGAAATGTAGTTCAACCAGGAAAAAAGTGGTTTACAAAGTACTTGTTCGACCAATTATTATTTGTTTGTGATCAATTGGGACACCTTACAATGCTAATAAGCTAACAGAAGAGAGAGAGATAAAAGCTGAAGAACAGTGACAGGTTTCGCCACGAGATCGTTTGATAAGTGCAAGAGCATTACGGAGATTCTCAACACACTTCAGTGGTAGATGCTACTAGAGATACGTCGTGCATCTCAGAGAGGATGCGAGAGCATACGTTACAAGAAGATTCAGGTGACACATACTCCCCCTCCCCCCCCCCCCCCCCCCATGTCCCACAAAATGACCACAACGAGAAAATTAGAGAATGTAGAGCTCATATGAATGTTTAATGGCAGTGCGGCTATCCACGCACAGCTCACCACCGGAATAATAAGGGGGCAAATTATAGTTGTATCAGAAGTACACTCCACCAAACATCATGAGATGACTTCCGGAGTATCAGCTTCATCCCCAATGCGACGCACCAGTTCTGCTGAACAGTTAGTACGAAGCATTAAACATCATAATTATTTAAAAGAATTAGAACACTTGCAACATGCATCAGATCAAAAATTTATTGTTTCTAAAATGGTGCCGTCTCCGGATCAGATACATAAGAAATAATTCCACCGAAATCAGTAAACTCAGTTCAAAGGAAAAACTGAATATAATTTTACTGGTAGCAACGAGAAACGCACAGTTGCTTTCAGTTTTAATTAGTGTGAAGGACGTGTGATGGCCATTGTAAAAGTAAGTAAGTTAATTAATTAGAAAAGCAAAAGTCTTGGTAAACGAGTTCTTTAAAAGTAAGAGAAAAATTGATTATAGAAGCATTTGACGTGTCTTTGATTGATGCTAGTAAATATCAATCGGTACCTCGTCTGCTGTTCATGATTTCGAGGTAATTCAAAGGGAGATCTAATTTTTCTCTTATCTACTTTACTTTTTTCTTTTACGCAGATCATTTCACAAAAAATGAGTTTTTTGATTGAAAGTCTTTATTTTTAGTTTTATTCAGTAAGTATGAAATACAATATACTGAAACATTGATTAGAATTCCATTATTACTGATAATATATAGATCCAGAGAATGCACAGAAGTTTTAGTTTATAATTTGATTAGCTATTTACTCGTATTTAAATTTTTTAGTATGCTTTAGTGTTTCACTCTGCATCGACAAAGAAAATTCGGAAAAAGATACGTCGTATTTTTCTCTCTGGTAACTAATATTTTTTCTCTATCGCCCTGGTTACTTTCAATTAAAAATATATTTGCAAAACTACACCTCACGCTGGACAATTTGACAGCCCATTTATCCACTCATCACTCTTCGCGTGTTTGGTTTTGAAAACTTGGACAAAAATTTTCCCGCAAATCACTAAGCTTTTCTTAACTGCTCTGATTACTTTTAAGCAAATAAATCCTTCTTTTGGCAATCCTAGACCTCACACTTGTCAATTTCAGACTATTTCTCCATTTTACTGTCTTCGTTTGGCTATAAAACATAGTACAAAATCCTAGGCAGTTTTGTTTCCGCTATATTCAACATTTGACCAAAAAAGACATATACTAATTAAATGACCACCAGAACACCTGCACCGTACTTCACGTATGAATTACAGGCGAAACTTTGTTCTATTAGACGAACGTGGAATACCTTTGTACACAATCAGCCGTCACAGTTACTTCAGAAGATTTATAGTTTTTTTCGGAAAATCTAAATCTACGCAAATACAGGGCGTTCTAGAAAGATGGTGCGATTAAAATGCAAGTCATTTTCTTACCGATTGTTTGGCAACGCTTGAAATTCCTCATTTACCATCTACAGACACTTTGGTTAGTGATATAGAATTGCTTTATCGTCGATCTACACGACGTCGTTGTCCAATAGTTTTACAAATGCGGAAAAAGTCTAGAGTTATTTTGAGACTCTCCGCTTGCGTACAAATTTCAGTCGACGAAATGTACCCGATACATTAGTAAATCGAAGAGTAAGTGCAAATTTTGAGGAAAGTGCTTCAGTTGTTGTTAAGACACCAAAGTGAGGTCTAACCAGCGGGTCTGCTGAAAACGTTGCCTCCCTAAATGAGAGGATAGCCCAGTCTCCGAATCTGGATATACCGTCGATCACAAAAAAAAAAAAGTTACCGAGGAGCACATAACAGCAAATTCTGACAAAGAAATTTCATCTATACTCTTTCAAGTTCCTACTGAGGTAACAACTACCGCCCACCGACCATGATCAACGTCATAAAAAGCCGAATGCATGTTGGAAAATCAAAGTGTGAAGGCAACTTTGCGAGGAATGTCATCTTTACTGATAAGACGCATTTTCAGTTGGACAGTTACGTTAACAAACGTAACTGTCATATATATGGCAATGAGAGTCCTCGCGTATCACTTCAGCAGTTCTCGGACACACAAGCGGCCAATGTTTGATGCGGATTTGGTACGGGTGTAGTGATTCGGACTCATCGCCGGTAGTCCAGTGGTGGTCAATAGCGTACTCCGACGCGCACTGAAAACTGAATTTATTTGACCCCATCTGGAGGGCAGTGGATCCCGAAAGGAAAGTGTTGAAGCGATATGGCTCCCACAGATACCACGCGCAAATCACGCTCGTTGCTACAGGATAAAGCTGCTGGACGTTTCGTCTCATGACGCCGTATGGCTATTTCCTGTAGGGTTACGTGAAGTCATGTGTTCACGGGAAACAACCCAAGAACGATTCCTGTGTTAAGAGACCAAACTGAGAGTGTCATTGCGGAAATCGATTCACAAATATCGCAAATATCATTAGAATTTTGTAGGAAGTGTATGAATTTGTCAAGTAGGTTTTGGGGTACTTTCGTCCGACATTGTTTTCCACACTTAACCGCACTATGCGCCGATTAATTTAAAGGGATTCATTGCTCTACCTATGCTGTTGTTTTATTTTGCAAAAAACTCTTTATTTCATTATTTCGTAATTAGATAATTTCTCCGCTTTAGTCACTATCGAGCTCCATCATTATAAAAATTGTTATGCTTGCAGCATATAAAGGTAAACATAACAGCGTGGAGAGGAAGTAACGTGTGATGATGTCCCTAATAACAGTCGCGCACAAACGAAGTTGGTGTGGGATGTGACGTCTGTATATAAAATGGGAAAAGTGCTACCTTATGAGGGTGCTCTAACTGTGTCAGCATGCATAACGCATTAAAACGTGTTAACCTGACTACTGAAGTGGAAACACGTTCCCATGGAATAGGATGCGAAGAGCTTCTAGATCTAACGATCGAGTGGTTGGTTCGAAAAAGTGTGGCAAGGCTAAAGGTTTACTAGTCAGAAAGAAGATAGCTGGGTGGTTGGTGTCAAGGGTAGGGAAACAAAGTACATCCAGCGGTGTTCAATGAGGAGAGGAGGAGGACGAGGTAAATCAGCTGATACAGGATCTGAGTGGAAAAAAGAAGGTGGACAGCGGGAATGTAGCGAAGTGCATGACATTCGGGTTTTGGAGAGAGTGATGATACTTTGTTACAGCAGAAATCCGTGCCACGTTATCAGAAGAGAGGATAGGTGTGATCAAACCTTTGCTGGAGTGTTGTAGATGCTATGCTAGTAATTGGCCGATTAGTACTTTAATCGATTTTAGTCCTGTGGTTTCCAATGATTGAATAGTGGGTATAATGGCCTGATAGTTTACGGTCGAGGGCTAGTCCGATGTATTTTTGTGTCTCAATTGGATAGAGCTACCATAAGTAGTTAGGCAGAAATTATAGGAGTGGAAGGTATGGGCAGCTCGATCTGTCATTATTGCCTACATAGTTCACGCAACGATTTAAATATTATTTTAGTTTGAGGCAGCCCGCCACGAATTCTTTTCCTGTGCCAATCCTTTCATCTCAGTCCATCAGTTGCAACCTACATCCTCAATCATGTGCGGGATGTATTCCAATCTCTGTCTTCCTCTACAGTTTTTACCCTCTGCAACTCCATCTAGAACCATGGAAATCATTCCCTGACGTCTTAACACATGTCCTATCATCCTGTCCCTTATTCTTGTCAATATTTTCGATATTTTCCTTTTCCCGTCGATTCTGAGGTGAACGTCTTCATTTCTTACCTTATCAGTCCACCTAATTTTCAGCATTCTTCTGTAGCACCACATCTCAAATGTTTCGATTCTCTTCTCTTCCAGTTTATCCATAATCCGTGTTTCACTATCATACAAAACAAATGCTGTGCTCCAAACGTACATTCTCAGGAAGATCTTCCTCAGTTAAAGGCCTTTGTCTGTTATCAGAAGACTTTTCTTGGCCAGGAATGTCTGCTCTTTATGTCCTACTTGCTTCGTCTGTAGTGGGTTATTTTGCTTCCAAGGTAGCAGAATTCTTGAACTTCATCTACTTCGTGATCACCAATTATGATGATTTCTGCTACTTCTCATTACTTTCTTCGACTTACTCTCAATCCATAGTCTATACCCATTAGACTGTTCATTCCATTCAACAGGTCCTGTAATTCATCTCTTTCACTGACGATAGCAATGACATGAGCGAATGTTAACATTGATATCCTCTCACCTTGAATTTTCATCCCACTCTTCAACCTTTCCGTCATTGTTTCTTCGAAGTATGGATTGAACAATAGGGGCGAAAGACTACGTCCCTATCTTACACCCTTTTTAATCCGAGCATTTCGTTCCTGTTTTTCCAGTCTTATAGTTCCGTCGTGGTTCTTGTATACATCGAATATTACCCGTCATTCTCTATAGTTCACCCCTACTCTTCTAGGAATTGACATTGTCGAATGCTTTTTCCAGATGGAAAAATAAAATGAAAGTGTCTTGATTTTTCCTCAGTCTTGCTTCCATTATCATCTGCAACGTCAGAACTGCCCCTCTGGCGCCTTTACTGTCTTTCTGACACCTTTACCTTTCTTAAAGCCAAACTAATCGTACTTTTCCAGTTTTCTGTATATTATTCTTGTCATTAACTTGGATGCATGAGCTGTTAAGCTGATTGTACGATAATTCTCGCCCATGTCAGTTCATTCTGTCTTCGGAATTGTGTGGATGATTTTTCTCCGAAAGTCTGATGGTATATCGTCAGACTCATACATTGTACAAACCAACATGAATAGTCGTTTTGTCGCCACTTCTCCCAGTGGTTTTAGAAATTCTGATGAACTGTTATGTAACCCCTCCGCCTTATTTTATTTTACGTCTTCCAAAGCTCTTTTAAACTCTGACTCTAATACTGGATCAGCTATCTCTTCCATGCCGACAGCTGTTACTTCTTCTATCACGTCATGGCATAAGTTCTCTTCCCTCATAGAGGTCTTCAGTGTGACCTTTCCAATTTTTTTACTTCCTTCTTTCATCGATCGACTCAACTATTCCTTCCCTTACCAAAGTTTTTTCGCAGTTACCATTATTGCACCATTGTTATCCTTTGCAACATCTCCGATTGCTCTTTTTACAGACGTCCATTCCTCTTCAACTGAACTGCTTACTGAGTTCTTCGTTTTTGCAGTATCCATAGCCACAGATAACTTCAAGTGCATCTCTTCATTCCTTAATACTTCCGTGTCCCACTTCTTTGCGCAGTGTTATTTTCTGACTAGTCTCATAAACTTCAAATTACTCTTCATCACTACCAAATTGTTATCCGAATCTATATCTGCTCCTTGTTACACCTTACAATCGAATATCTAATTTTTTAACCTCTGCCTGACCATAATGTAATCTAAAGGAAACGTTCCTGTACCTCCCGGACTTTTCCATGAACACCTCCCCCTCTTGTGAGTGTTGAACAAAGCATTTGCTATTACCAGCTGATATTCATTATAGACCTCAGCTAGTCTTTGTATACTCTCATTCCCAATACCAAGCGCATATTCTCCAGTAACCTTTCTTCTACTCTTTCCTCTACAATCTATTGGATTTTCATCCCCCTTTATGTACTAAATTACCCTTTTTAGTATCATTATATACTCTTACTTTCTTCATCTGTTTATCTTTTGCTTGCGACGTCGGCATAGATACTGTCTTGAACTACTGTTGTCGGTGTTGCCCGTTGTCGCAAGTGATGAGAAAAACTTTATAACGGAACTGTTTGCAGTAACTCACTCTCTGCCCTACCTTCCTGCTCATAACGAATCCTACTCTTGTTACACTCTTCTCTGGTACTGTTGATATTACCTATGCTCCTTTGACCAGAAATCCTTGTCTTCTTTCCATTTCACTTCACTGACACCCACTGTATCTAGATTGAGAATTATCATTTCCCTTTCCAAGATTTCTACCTTCACTATCACCTTTAAATTTTGGACATTCCATGCATCATATCGTAGAACGTTTTCCTTTCATTGGTTATTCAGTATTTTCCTCAGGTCACCTACTGCTTGGCAGTACCTCTCCCAGAGATCCGAATGTGAGAGTAGTCCGGAATCTTTTGTCAGTGGTGAGATCATCATGACACTTTTCAATTACGCACCACATGGCCTGCGGATATAAGTTACACTACTGGCCATTAAAATTGCTACACCAAGAATAAATAGAGATGATAAACGGGTATTCATTCGACAAATATATTATATTGGAACTGACATGTGATTACATTTGCACGCAATTTGGGTGCATAGATCCTGAGAAATCAGTACCCAGAATAACCACTTCTTGCCGTAATAATGGCCTTGATAAGCCTGGGCATTGAGTCAAACAGAGCTTGGATGGCGTGCACAGGTACAGCCGCCCATGCAGCTTCAACACGATACCACAGTTCGTCAAGACTAGTAACTGGCATATTCTGACGTACAAGACCTGCAACATGCGGTCGTGTATTATCCTGCTGAAATGTAGGGTTTCGCAGGGATCGAATGAAGGGTAGACCCACGGGTCGTAACACATTTGAAATGTAACGTCCACTGTTCAAAGTGCCGTCAATGCGAACAAGAGGTGACCGAGACATATAACCAATGGCACCCCATACCATCACGACGGGTGATACGCCAGGATGGCGATGACGAATACACGCTTCCAATGTGCGTTCACCGCGATTTCGCCAAAGACGGATGCGACCATCATGATGCTGTAAACAGAACCTGTATTTATCCGAATAAATTACGTTTTGCCATTCGTGCACCCAGGTTCGTCGTTGAGTACACCATCGCAGGCGCTCCTGTCTGTGATGCAGCGTCAAGGGTAACCGCAGCCACGGTCTCCGAGCTGATAGTCCATGCTGCTGCAAACGTCGTCGAACTGTTCGTGCAGATGGTTGTTGTCTCGCAAACGTCCCCATCTGTTGACTCTGGGATCGAGACGTGGCTGCACTATCCGTTACAGCCATGCGGATAAGATGCCTGTCATCTCGACTGCTAATGATACGAGGCCGTTGGGATCCAGCACGACGTTCCGTATTACCCTCCTGAACCCACCGATTCCATATTCTGCGAACAGTCATTGGATCTCGACCAACGCGAGCAGAAATGTCGCGACACGATAAACCGCAATCGCGATAAGCTACAATCCGATCTTTATCAAAGTCGGAAACGTGATGTTACGCATTTCTCCTCCTCACACGAGGCATCACAGCAACATTTCACCAGGCAACGCCGGCCAACTACTGTTTGTGTATGAGAAATCGGTTGGAAACATTCCTCATGTCAGCACGTTGTAGGTGTCGCCACCGGCGCCGACCTTGTGTGAATTCTCTGAAAAGCTAATCATTTTCATAACATAGCATCTTCTTCCTGTCGGTTAAATTTCGCGTCTGTAGCACGTCATCTTCGTGGTGTAGCAATTTTAATGGGCAGTAGTGTACTTTTACACAATGCAAGCCACGGGACGGTGCGCAGCGTAGGGTACAGCGAACGAAAGTGATCGATTTTCTTTCTTATTACATCCGCGCATTGAGAGAGGGAGAAATAACTGACAGTCTGTCGCTGTTCGTGCGCATATCTCTCTTATTTCATCTCTGCGCGAGAAGTACTTCTTAAAAGGATTGCCATTGTACATGCTCTGTTTGCCAAACACTGCTTAAATTTTGTAAATTGCACACAGTTCTGTGATGTTGATAACCACTGTACGTCTCCTACCCACATCCAATTAATAAAAAGCTCTTTGCCACTAGCATTCACCAAATCCACTTATGGATTACAGCGATTTAATATCGTTTAGGCACCAGGGGCAACGAAGTGTGTGCTAAACTGAACCTTCGAAATCATAAAAAGTACTTAATCCTATATGTAATTCAAATCCGGCCACGCTGTGACGTCCGCAGTGGCCTTCCGCACGTGGTCGCTGCCATGAATTATGAGCGCGAGCTACCGCGGCCGGCGGTTCTTTGTTCGCTGTCTGCAGCTCCCCATCCAGCCCGCCTCCCCGAGTAAGAGCTTCTTTCCACTGCACTGAGGACAGATTACGCTTCACGAAAGGGGGACTCTAAGAGATGAAAGGCTATCGCATTAGTGTGGCGTGTGAGGGTTCTGGGAGAGAGGGGTTGTGCCTATGTAGGAGAGCTGCAGCGCGACTGCTAGAGGAATAGTTCTCATATATGAGGTATATTTACACTAACCAGTGACGTTCCAGTACGGTAGTGAGGTTCTTGTTTTGTTTCTGGACAGAGAGGATGTGGCAGTCTCAGTACTATTACTATTAATATTAGTATTACTATAAACATGTGCGCCGTACTGGATCGCTCGATATACAACAAGGGGCATTTTCAGAGTTTGTTTTAGCTTTCCTTTGTGCCCCTACTGCTTTCATTTTCTCATAATGGTCCGTTTTCCTATCGTCAGACAAAAGCGTTCCAGTTTACTTTAAGGTTTCTGGCAGCCCAATTGTCCACTCATGAACTTTCCATCTAAAATTTTTTCTTGTTGGTATATCAGCATGTGTTATTCCTGCTTCTTTTAAATCTTCTTTAACTGCACCGATCCATTCCGCAGTTTCAGTTTCAGCTTTACTGTAGATTGCCTACAATTCCACAACCTGTCTACCTATCTGATCGGTTCCATTATTTTAATATGCCCGTAAAATTTCTAGCCTCTCTTTCTTCATATCCCAATAAATGTTGGTTTGCTTTTAAATTTCTTTATTAGCTTTTAAGTCACATGTTCTTGCTTCGGAGTGATTTGGCCGATTACTTTTAGTTCCCCCTTTTGTATTTCTTCAAAGTCCTTTTTTCTTTTGAAAGTGTATGCGTGTTCTGTTCCCACAGTTTGGCGTATTTTGAGATGCATTTTTTGTTATAGCTGACTTTTCTAAGCCTGAAAACTGTTTCTGATTTTTGGTAGCAAATTTCATAACCAGTCTTCACTGGGCCAGTTTCTGCATCTACATGGATAATCTTCAAATCACATTTAAGTGCCGGCAGAGGGTTCATCGAACCACCTTCACAATTCTCTGCCGGCCGCTGTGGTCTAGCGGTTCTTCAAATGGTTCAAATGGCTCTGAGCACTATGGGACTTAACATCTATGGTCATCAGTCCCCTAGAACTTAGAACTACTTAAACCTAACTAACCTAAGGACAACACACAACACCCAGTCATCACGAAGCAGAGAAAATCCCTGACCCCGCTGGGAATCGAACCCGGGAACCCGGGCGTGGGAAGCGAGAACGCTACCGCACGACCACGAGCTGCGGACCTAGCGGTTCTAGGCGCTCAGTCCGGAACCGCGCGACTGCTACGGTCGCAGGTTCGAATCCTGCCTCGGGCATGGATGTGTGTGATGTCCTTAGGTTAGTTAGGTTTAAGTAGTTCTAAGTTCTAGGGGACTGATGACCACAGATGTTAAGTCCCATAGTGCTCAGAGCCATTTGAACCATTTTCACAATTCTCTATTATTGCAGTCTCGTATAGTGCGCGGAAAAAACGAACACTTCTATCTTTCCGTGCGAACTCTGCTTTCCCTTATTTTATTATGGTGGTCGTTTCTCCCTATGTAGATCCGCGTTAACAAAACATATTCGCATTTGGAGGACAAAGTTGGTAATTTAAATTTCGTGAGCAGATTCCGTCGCAACGAAAAATGCCTTTGTTTTTATGATGTCCATCCCAAATCCTGTATCATTTCAGTGGCACTCTCTCCCCTATTTCGCGATAATACAAAACGAGCTACCTTTCTTTGAACGTTCTAGACGTGCTCCGTCAGTCAAATCTGGTAAGAACCCCACAACGCGCAGCAGTATTCTCAAAGAGGACAGACAAACGTAGTGTAGGAAGTCTCTTTAGTAGATCTGTTACATTTTCTAAGTGTCCTGCCAATGAAACGCAGTCTTTGGTTAGCCTTCCCCACAACATTTTCTGTGTGTTCTTTACAAGTCAAGTTGTTCGTAATTGTAATTCCTATGTATTTAGCTGAATTTACGGCCTTTAGATTTGACTAATTTATCATGTAACCGAAGTTTAACGAATTCAATTTAGCGCTCGTGTGAGTAACCTCACGCTTTTCATTATTTATGATGAATTGCCAATTTTTGCACCATGTAGATATCTTTTTTCGTGAATGATTCCGAGTGAATACTTAAACTGAGACATTCCGTAGAATTTCCCATACTAAATTTTAGAATTTTTGGGTGCTAGGCAGTCGCAAGATGCGTATTTTGCTTTTTCGAATTTTTTTGGAGCTCCACTCCGTCCGCTGTTCATCGATTTCTATTTATTTTTACTCTGTTTCGATATCCTGACATAGTATCACCGGTCGTCTGCAAAAGCTAAACGGTCTTGTCGTGGCACAGTATTTTCCTCTGCGCAGTCTGATACATTCTTAGTCCAAGTGTGGTAGATGATGGACGTATTCTGTAGTGCTGTGTTGACATGTGATTCTATCCGTTAGATCGAGATTGTGGTTGTGAAGGACAGCAAGGATGAGTAAGATGTACAGTATGTATTAAAAAGTGAAGAGAATATAAGTTTTGAGTAACATTATTTTTTTGAAGAGAAGAAGCTCGAGGTGAGACAGCAGCACTGCTCAGCTAGTTTGTCGGAATGATTTTAATATAATAATTTATTAATCTGTATGATTTTTACAAAAATTCTCTGTTAACGTTGTACCCCTTTCAAATCATTGTTCAGTTTGTTAAGCGTAGTATTGTTCGGACGTATGTTATGTGTGAAGATCACACGGAGTTTTACTCTGTCGTTTTGAACATATGTAATTCATTCTAAAATCGTTGTATTGGAATATCATGTCGTACGAATAGTTACTTTCCACTCTATCTGTCGTTTTGAACATGTGTACTTCATCCTAAAATCGTTGTATTGGAATATCATATCGTAGGTATAGTTACTATCCACACTATCTGTCGTTTTGAACATGTGTACTTCATTCTAAAATCGTTGTATTAGAATATCATGTCGTACGAATAGTGACTATACACATCCCACTGTTTATCATTACGCATTACCAAGTGTGGTATGCAACACTTGAAAATTTCATTTAGAAATAGAAATCCAGCTTAGCCGCTGCTCGCTTGCTGTTTGCTGTTGTGTTTTCGTGAAATCTGCAACAATTTTGTGAAGACACGAGGTATGCGGAAATTTTGATTAGGGCCAAATACTTGTTTTACTTCACTTGCGCATCTGATATAAGACAAGCTGCATTCAGATCCATTACAGCTCAGTCAAATTAGGTACTGTTTAGTGAAAATTAACGTACGAGTTTAAGTTGGATAACGGTTTATGGGGACACAGTTTTGGTAACATGTAGACTTCTGTAGAGTGAGAGGTAAAGTTGAGCTAAATTTCTGACAGAAACAAATATAGTGGGAATGTTACAATGCATCAAAACTAAATGTTGGTATTATTAGCATCGGTGGCCGGCAACAGTGTCCGTTTACAGCTTGCTCGATCGTTCACTGCATCATAACGCACTACTCGAGATGTTGATAACACGTCGACGAAAGTAGTTCAGTAAGTGCAGTTCAGTCACAAATACCTGACGTCATTTTCGTTGAGAGTATGGATCTGCATCTCCACACAGCCTCAACAACGGGTCTCCAGTGATGGGCGGACGGACTTCGCCCTGCTGGCCGCCAAGGTACCCTGATCTCACGGTCACTTTTGTGGAGGTACCTCAAAGACTCCATCTCTTTATCTCACAGCCGCTTGCGTCGAGGTAACACATGGATTCTGCCTGTTTATCTAGCAGCCATGTGGAGGTAACTCAAAGAGTCCGTCTATTTATCTCACGGTCATTTTTGTGTGACTAAATGAAGTGTTCGCCTATTTACCTCACCGTCATTTTTAATGGAGATAACTCAAAGACTCCGTCTGTTTATCTCACTGTCATGCTTCCCGACGTAACTCAAGGACTCCGTCTTTGGGCCTCCTTTTCCAACGACTTTGGGTGAACAACGGCTCCTCCTGGCAACAGCAGTGGATGCAGTAATTCTACATGCTCAGAAGTATGGGATTAGTCTGAATATCGTCTGCATGTTTGTCGTTCGTTTGAAGGAGGGCATATTTAAAATTTGTCAAACGTGTATGAAAACTTTGTTAGTAAACGTCATTTGTGTAATTCCAGCATTGCGTTCTCATAAAGGACTAGCAAACTATTGAAATCCCTGGGCTAGCAGGACAGAGCGGATGCGGCTATATTTGTGGAAAGGGGCCAAAATGAGTTACTGTCAGTTACACTTAAGATATAAACTTTATTTCTTAAAACACACAATCACACAAGCAAGAGTCAGAACTTTCAAGGTTTTAACGAGAGACCTACTTTGATTTAATTTAGATCGGCTGAAGGCCACATCGAAAATCCAAGGCACAAGGCCTAAGCAAGGAAGTGAGGTACAGGAGTTCTTCTGGAGGTCTTACTTCTATAGAAAAAAAATTTTATCTTCAATATAAATAGTCTGAAAGCCTTAGCTAAAATTTTTCCCATAGAACTCGGCTAAAGACCTCACATTAATCAAGAACAGTATTACGGCTTAAGGCGGAGACAAAGATTTTTGATGTTTAATCCAAATAGGCTGAAAACTCGGTGGAAGGCCGCGTATCAAAAAACGATTTAATGGCTTAAGGCCTAGGAAGGAGAGCTTTCAATTTTCAAAGGCTGAAGGCCTTATCTTAAAATATTTCGTGTAAAACTCAGCTGAAGGCCTCACACTAAAGAATAACAATCTCATGACTTAAG
Source organism: Schistocerca piceifrons (assembly GCF_021461385.2). Classification (NCBI taxonomy): domain Eukaryota; kingdom Metazoa; phylum Arthropoda; class Insecta; order Orthoptera; family Acrididae; genus Schistocerca; species Schistocerca piceifrons. Next base: position 98,307,039 of record NC_060143.1, on the reverse strand, counting down.
GGGAAAACAAGTATTTTGAATTTTTAATTTAAGAGGGATTAAAACCTGGCTGAAGGCCACATAGCATGCAGAAAACAATTTTGTTTACGGCGTAAGGCCTAAGAAGAAAAGCCTTGCAATTTTAATAAGCTAAAACTCTGCTGAAGGCCACACAGAGTACTTAAGCCTAAAAAGGAATCACTATGTAAAAGGAGCGGTGCTCAGAAGGTTGCAAGGATCGGCCTGGGAAGGTAATACTAACGCACGTTTAGGTGAGACGGGCAGCCAAACCGACAACCTCTTAATCGGAAGGCAACCAAACGCAAGCCAGGTGACAAAACAACCAACAAGATCAGTTCTGCTGCACCCGACCAGCAAAACGACAACAAGATGTCAATACCACAACGTTCTGGATACTGGTGCCCAATCCAGCCAAGTCAGAAAAACTACCCATAAACGACCCATAAATGATGTAGGCCACACAGTTGTGATTTGGTTAGAGTAATGTTTACTCAGAAAGCAAACTAATAGCGAAAGTGGTCGTATTTAGAGTTACTGTTACACTGGAGCTCATATCCATTTGACACAGTTCGATCATTCACAATCTTATCGCGAAATACAAGTTATCTACGTGAAAAGATAGATTTCACACCAGGCGCGCGGCTGCTCACCGCTCGGAGACATAAGTCCCACGATACCACACAACGCGAGATTTTCTAAGTCGTTTCATTTCCTAGTTGCCTAACGACCGATCGTCCGCTTTTGCGGCTGCATCCGAACTGTACACTCTGGTGTCTCCAGCCAAACTGTCCGCTTTCGCTTCTGCCCCAGCACTGTCCTCTGTCCGTCCCCGGACGCGTTTCCCGCGCTCAGAATATCCTCACTCAACTGACTAGGGTAGTTCCCTTTCCTGTGGCCGTCCATCTGATTGGTTACAGCTTATTCTACACTATTTTACATTTATCGTACTTAAATAATCAAAACTTGACCACTTTTATGTTTTAAATAGAGTAGCAATAATATCCATACATAATAAACGTTAGATTCTTTTACATAAAACCAATACAATTTCCTTCTTAGCTTTGAATTCCACAGCCGGTAGCCTTGCACCAATGTGCATTCTAAAAAATAAATAAAGAAGAAAAGTAACTATTATGCACTAAACTTTACAACAGATATTCTATTACCTTATGATTCAATAAGGTGTCATGCTGTCATCGTTGACGTGTTTTGTGTGGAGGAAATGATGATCTAATGCTTAACTGTAAATAATGATAATTTAAATTTACTATTTCTTTTAAACAAATAAAGTTACAGAGTTGATATTTACAATGTTTGTCATTTTAATGATACGCCTTTATATGAAATGTCGATCGTTAAGATCGACCAAAGCGTGCAGATTTTAGGATCCAGGGTCTTTGTTACAAATATTGTTGATTTCACTTAAACAGTATATCCTAAACTTTTATAGATATGATCAATATTTAAGTTTTATTGGGACCACCATGAAAATTTATGGAGGATGGCAGATTAAAATTACTGTGCCTTGATTCCCTGCATCACTACAGAATGCAGAATTAAATAGTTTTCGTAAATGTTTCCCTTTATGGCCGAGCTTAGGTCCGCTCTGTTTAACACTGCTACATCTCCTTGGCCACAAACGGCTTCTACTGGGTTTCCCTATGACGTAGGTGCTCGTCTGTCTCACTCGCACACTACAGTGCTTAGGTCTCAATATACAATAGACGCCTGTGAGTTTCCCCATCTCGTGGTAAATCTGCGCCCTTTGTGGCACACGGTCCTGGACGACAGGGTTCCTTTCAGAATTCCTGTAAGCTGACTCATTCGGTCATATATTTAAATGAGAGCGCAATGCTCGTTAACTCACACCTGTCTCGAATGCCCAGTGGGATTCGTGTGAAGGATTGCGTTTTGGGGGTGGGTGAAGTCAGTGAGACGTGGAAAATCTTCTGGGTTAACGCAATTTCTGACGGCAGTAAAGGTGCGAATCCGCTTTATTCCGCACATGCCCGACAATAGAATGACTTACACCCATTTCCCGAGCAACACTCACCGAGCTTTTTGTGGGCATGTTTTTCAGCAGTGCTAATGCGTCTTTTTTAAACTCTGGTGTATGCAAACTGTGGTGTATGCACTGTGCTTAGACGACCGCTTCTGTCTGGCCTTCGGACGTGTAACACAAAATGAACGCATCGAGTCTTGATGTAGGCATTAAACGCATAAGCTTCAGTGGACAACTCACTTGAGTGCCGCTGTCGCTCTCTAAGGGTCCTGTGGATGGCGGCCAACGAGCGTGTGTGTGACACTCAACATTTCGCAATCACTGAATGTACAATCATTGAGCAACGAGAGCATTTCCAGCCACTGCGCTGTGAGCACAGTGTATGTCTGCGCCTTTCTCCAAAGAAAATATCTCCGCACATTACCGAACATAAGAGTGTCTCGTTTGTTGTCACACTAACGCAGGGAGAACGAGACCCCACGGTGTGCACAGCTGCCGCCCTCTGTGCGACAGCAATCAAGCAGTCTGCTACAGTGCTAAACGGAATCCATTCGCATCACAGAGGATGCCGGAAGAAACTGCGTGGTGTTATCCTGCGCGGAATGCCTGCTACCATTTAGATTCGGATGGCGTAAGAGTGTCTCGTTTGTTGTCACACTAACGCAGGGAGAACGAGACCCCACAGTGTGCACAGCTGCCGCCCTCTGTGCGACAGCAATCAAGCAGCCTGCTACAGTGCTAAACGGAATCCATTCGCATCACAGAGGATGCCGGAAGAAACTGCGTGGTGTTATCCTGCGCGGAATGCCTGCTACCATTTCGATTCGGATGGCGTAAGAGTGTCTCGTTTGTTGTCACACTAACGCAGGGAGAACGAGACCCCACAGTGTGCACAGCTGCCGCCCTCTGTGCGACAGCAATCAAGCAGTCTGCTACAGTGCTAAACGGAATCCATTCGCATCACAGAGGATGCCGGAAGAAACTGCGTGGTGTTATCCTGCGCGGAATGCCTGCTACCATTTCGATTCGGATGGCGTAAGAGTGTCTCGTTTGTTGTCACACTAACGCAGGGAGAACGAGACCCCACAGTGTGCACAGCTGCCGCCCTCTGTGCGACAGCAATCAAGCAGTCTGCCACAGTGCTAAACGGAATCCATTCGCATCACAGAGGATGCCGGAAGAAACTGCGTGGTGTTATCCTGCGCGGAATGCCTGCTACCATTTCGATTCAGATGGCGTAAGAGTGTCTCGTTTGTTGTCACACTGACGCAGGGAGAACGAGACCCCACAGTGTGCACAGCTGCCGCCCTCTGTGCGACAGCAATCAAGCAGTCTGCTACAGTGGTAAACGGAATCCATTCGCATCACAGAGGATGCCGGAAGAAACTGCGTGGTGTTATCCTGCGCGGAATGCCTGCTACCATTTCGATTCGGATGGCGTAAGAGTGTCTCGTTTGTTGTCACACTAACGCAGGGAGAACGAGACCCCACAGTGTGCACAGCTGCCGCCCTCTGTGCGACAGCAATCAAGCAGTCTGCTACAGTGCCAAACGGAATCCATTCGCATTACAGAGGATGCCGGAAGAAACTGCGTGGTGTTATCCTGCGTGGAATGCCTGCTACCATTTCGATTCGGATGGCGTAAGAGTGTCTCGTTTGTTGTCACACTAACGCAGGGAGAACGAGACCCCACAGAGTGCACAGCTGCCGCCCTCTGTGCGACAGCAATCAAGCAGTCTGCTACGGTGCTAAACAGAATCCATTCGCATCACAGAGGATGCCGGAAGAAACTGCGTGGTGTTATCCTGCGCGGAATGCCTGCTACCATTTCGATTCGGATGGCGTAAGAGTGTCTCGTTTGTTGTCACACTAACGCAGGGAGAACGAGACCCCACAGTGTGCACAGCTGCCGCCCTCTGTGCGACAGCAATCAAGCAGTCTGCTACAGTGCCAAACGGAATCCATTCGCATTACAGAGGATGCCGGAAGAAACTGCGTGGTGTTATCCTGCGTGGAATGCCTGCTACCATTTCGATTCGGATGGCGTAAGAGTGTCTCGTTTGTTGTCACACTAACGCAGGGAGAACGAGACCCCACAGAGTGCACAGCTGCCGCCCTCTGTGCGACAGCAATCAAGCAGTCTGCTACGGTGCTAAACAGAATCCATTCGCATCACAGAGGATGCCGGAAGAAACTGCGTGGTGTTATCCTGCGCGGAATGCCTGCTACCATTTCGATTCGGATGGCGTAAGAGTGTCTCGTTTGTTGTCACACTAACGCAGGGAGAACGAGACCCCACAGTGTGCACAGCTGCCGCCCTCTGTGCGACAGCAATCAAGCAGTCTGCTACAGTGCTAAACGGAATCCATTCGCATCACAGAGGATGCCGGAAGAAACTGCGTGGTGTTATCCTGCGCGGAATGCCTGCTACCATTTCGATTCGGATGGCGTACTGTATGCCTATCTTCCAGTCGCACGCGTCACTACGCATAGTTCTTTCGTTCTATTCTTACAGTATACCGATGAACTGTCTGGCTGCGAGATAAACAGGCAGAATCCATGTGTTACCTCGACTGACTTCCATACACTAGGTCAACTTAGCAAATTTATGGGGAAATCAACTGTGCCAAGGAGAGACAGTTCGAATGTATAGGCATACTGGAGAAACAGAAGAAAACTTTAATATATTACACTGGAATTATTTCACTGTCATATGATAAAGACGCAGGTAACCGTTAGAAAATGGACAGACTCATTTGAAACTAGTCACAATTTAGGAATATATATGCAGCTGCGACAGGAAACTAAATAAGTAATAAAATATAGTTGAGCCGTGCACGGCTTGTGTTCATGCCATTTATTGTTTGTCATCTTCTATTACAGTACTGCCGCCTCGTTTTCTTATTGCATTTACTGGCGTGACTAACTTCCTGCTTTACCTGCCACGAGTGGCAGAAGCAGTGCTTATCGATAAGTGCACTGGCGTACCATCTCTGGAGCGACCGATAGTATTTCCGGGTCGTCGTGTATCTGGTGTTGAGACGGGATGCAGCAGAGGTGAAGTCGTGGTCAGAGCACCAGTGAGGTGCGGACAGCCAGTGCTCGCCAACCACTGGCGACACACATGAACTGTTCAATGGAAGGAGATTGGAGCGGGACGACCGTTTGGTTGGTCGTTCGGTCGGTCGTCTCATTGGGCGACATATAACTGGTTCTCTGGCCGTTTCTGGGCCCCTTCAATTGGTCATCTCGCTGGACGTGGGTCGGTTCCTTGCCTGTGCAGAGATGTCGGAGTGTTCCCTCTGTGTGGTTGGGTCCGAGCCAGTCTCTCCGCATCGTGGTGTGTTCGAGTTGCGAATGGACATCAAGGAAGTCGTGGACGGACCTGCAGTTGGTCGGGAGGCAGCAGCACTGAAGTCGGTCGGTTGGGGCAAAGCAGCAAGGAAGTCTCTGTGGCGCTTAGTCAGGCCAGAGTCGCTGGCGGCTTGCAGCACGGTTGGAGTTGTGAGGCGCTTCTTAGCGAGGGTTACGAAGTTCGTCGCCCACCGATCCTGGACACTAAAGTTGAGTGCTCACTTAACCTACTATCAAGCTCAACTGCTATCACATCTCTTCATTTGATCCTAGTTGTCGCTTTCTGGAAGATTTCCGCGAGCAACAACGTGTGTGCATTGAAGCTGGCTAAAATTGCAGCCATCTTCCTATGTGGTGTTTAACTTAATTTAATTCATTCCTTCATTAATGAAGTGTACCGGCGGTACCTTCTGCCTTGTGGCCGTTGACGTTCCGGTGACCTGACCTGGTCGTTGTAGTTTTTGGCAGTGGATTTTCCTCGTCGTGTTGATGCTGTCCAGCACGGCATGTAGTTCGACAGCCGAGGTGTTGTTAGTAGTAGAATCAGAGCAGTTACTTTGCCTTTAGATGAGCATACTGCTGTTATACATGAAATGTATTCGTAGTTACGAATATGAACAACCATTAGCTGTATAGTCGAATGACGACAGTGAAAATATGTGCCAGACCGGGACTCGAAACCGGATTTCCCGCTCATCGCGAGCGGTCGCCTTACAACAGGCTATCCGAGCACGACTCACCGCCAGACTCAAACTTCCATATGACGTCGACCGTGTGCGTACAATCTATATTCGTACATGCATACATGTCCAAAGGAACATTGCATCGTAAATCGGAATAACACAGGCATTGAAATATCGTATTTATTTGCCGATTCCGGGCAAGCGACTTTCAAATGAGATGTGTCCCTTGTACGGGAATACACATATATGTAGAAATAGAGGTTGTAGACATATGGTTGACGACATATGGGAGTTTGGGTCCGGCCGTGAGTTACACACGATAGCCAAATGGAAAGGCGAACGCTCGTGATAAGAGGGAGAACCAGGTTCGAGTGCTGGTCCGGCACAAATTTTCATGGTTTTCATTCCACTATGCAGCTAATGGTTTTCCATATTCACAACAGCGAGTACATTTAATGTATTTCATAACAGATTTAGTCACCGCAGTGCCTGTTCCTTCGGATGTGCATGCATCTCCGGAGGAACATCGCATCGTAATTCCGAATAACACGGACACCGCAGTATCGTATTGTACTGCTGTTAATGTCGATCCTTGACCTCTAACATCTCAGATCGGGAAAAAATCGTTTTTCACCGTACGCACTCTCGCGTTCCAGGAACGAAACTGACAACGGCGACAAAGAAGTGGTTGACGGACTGCGGACGCTTTTCAGTGGCAAGGTGAGGACAGAAATGTTCAGCAAAGTACAGCCGGAACTGGTCTGAGGCAAGTCCCACGCTTCACAGCAAGCGCATTACTGTTTTGCTCCAACTCACCAGAGAAAAAGTAAGGCAAAAGTCCGCAAATGCAGTTATTGGCTACCCTCCAGCATTTTCTGAACAACAAATGTATGGACTTTCCCTCAACGAAAGTCGTAGTTTCATTTGGAGCTCATTCGACCCATTTTTTCTTCAACAGTGTTTTTTAATAATATGTCAGGACAGTTAATCAATATTGGGGCGATGCCTGGCCTCGGATTCGGTTTCACAGTGAATAAACGACGACGGACCGTGTGCCAGCCAACCTGAATGTGGTTTTTATGTTTCTCACATCCCACTAGGTGAATACCGGGTTGGAACCCAAGTCCCACGTCAGTTACACGATTCGCAGTCGTTTGGAAAAAGTTGGCACTTACTCTCTCATATGCCTAACACCACAGGCATATACAAGGGGTAACATATCCCCTCCCATTGGGTAACTGGGTGGCGAGAGGAAGGACAACTGGCCACTCCTTAAACTAAACATGCAAAGTTCACAGTCACCATGCTGACCACGTGTAGATGCGGAACAGTAATAGAAGAAGATAATTAATTAATACAAAATTATTATTTTTATTATCATCGTATGCATCAATTAAAGAACAAAATTCTTATACATGTTTAAATTAAAAATACACATTCGTGACTAAGCGCACCGGAAATAAAGTTAGACACCGGTATAGAAATCATTACGAGCATCATTTAATTTTCTATGGGGTTCGTACCAAGTGATTTCGCAGGTCAGTCGAAATGTAATAGGGTGAGGGATTTTCCAGAAAACCAGTCATATATTCTTCCAGCCCGATGAACTTTGCTGCTGTCGTCTTGAAAAACGGGAGAATCAATAGCACATTCATAGCGCAGGTGTTGACTGAAAGGCAGCACCTGATCGTTCAAAATGTTTAAACATTCTGGTTCGTCTTAGAGGTCACCTCGGTGAGCGGGCCCAGTTGATGTTAAGAAAAACACCCGCAAAACATCACAGACCCACTTTTGGCTTGCGCTTGACGTTGCACACATTCAGGATGAATTACTTCATTCGGCTTTGGTGCACTCGACGTCGTATGTAATTTGAATATAGGCAAAAACGTGATTCGTCAAACTGTTTTACCTTCCGCCAGTCAGCTACTGTCCACGTTCGGTGATTTCTAGCTCACTGAAGACACGCAGCGTATTGTTTCTGTTTTATACATGGCCTTTTGCGATTTGACGCCGGCTCCGAATGTTGATTTCACGCAGTTACCGTCACAATGTTCTCTCGCTAAAATGTTGGGATGGACTTTCATTCACTGCCTGAAGAAATTACTGTCGAGTGTGGAAGCGATTTTGATTCACAAGCCCTGAAACGCATCTCCGGTCCATCTCAGTCGGGTTCTTTCTCTGACGACAATTCTGACATTGTGTTTCACCACTGCTTGCAGACACGTCGAACACTGCGTCACGAAACACCGACAAACCCAGAAACTTCACTCGACGTATGGCCATGGACACTGCAACATGATTGTCCCTTTTTGCCGTTGTCAAGTCTTTACATTTACTAGTGTTTACGTACAATGTCCGCTTAAAACACAGATGACTCACTGATCGCCACCGCGTGCGCACCGAGGTGACTAATGTTTTTTTTTTTTTTCCGGTGACGTTATTTACACCATACAGACATGCACCGGCACAGACTACACAAGTGTTTAGAAAGACTCAATCAAGTGGAGCGCCTCGTCGGATGGTTCATGAAGACGCTCGATAGACGTCTGTCAGGGCACCCATTTATGATGAGGCTCGTTGACTGTGTATTACCACAGTCACACGCACTGTCAGTGTAAAAGCCCAACTTATGCATGCTGTACGTATTTGCACGTATCTCTCCCATTCTAGAATCTATTAAGTTGTACCACACCTTCAAAGGATGATGGAAGTATGGAACTTAAATAGCTGGGTCGTCAGTAAGTTTGTGGTCCCGGGTTTTTGTGGCTTACCCACCACGTTTCCATCCAGCGTACCGGCTGAACCCATTGATGAGCATTTCGATTCCTTCTTCTTATGTTGGCCTTCTGAATTGGATGTGTCTCGAAGGCGGCGAGAGTAAATCGTAGTGAAGAGGGGAGACTCATTTTTAGAAACTTGCTGGCACTCCCCTTGTACTACGTACCACCTTCCTAACCAGGTTCATCTGGTTTTCTACCTTCTTAGCTGTGTTGAAAAGTGTTAATCGTATGTCCGCGTTCTGTCTAGAGTGACATCAAGGAATTTCGGTTTATCGTTGTATTTCACTACGCCAAGAGGTGCAAAACGTGGGCTGTGCTTCGCTGACGCTAGACAATGAGAGCGTTGCAAAAAGCACGCTACTGTTTTAGAAACATTGGGTCTAAATCGCCATGTTTTAAAACGTTCATAAAGTTTGGTGAGCCTTTTTGTTGGGTGTTCTTCACATTCCGAAAGCTCTTCGCTCTGACATGGAATTGCAAGATCATCTGTACTCATTTTCCTTTTCGTTTTCATTGTATTCATTGCATATTCAGAGGTCAGTTGCCTATAATTTTAAAAACATGTCGTACATTTTACATTTTCTCATACGATAACATAAAATGTTCCTTATTCCAAGAAAACACTGTTTTCGGTAGTAGAAAACCGAAATAATAGTAATGAGTTACGAAGAAAAATTGCCGGCCGCGGTGGTCTAGCGGTTCTAGGCGCTCAGTCCGGAACCGCGCGACTGCTACGGTCGCAGGTTAGAATCCTGCCTCGGGCATGGATGTGTGTGATGTCCTTACGTTAGTTAGGTTTAAGTAGTTCTAAGGTCTAGGGGACTGATGACCACAGATGTTAAGTCCCATAGTGCTCAGAGCCATTTGAACCATTTTTTGAAGAAAAATTAAGTTAATTAGTGCAAACTGAGAGTGTGTATATAAGAATTAGTAAGTGTTGGAATTGAAGGAAGTTTGATGATAGGAAAGATTATAGGTGAATTGTAGATTCCGGCACTTCAGTCCATTGGGGACTGGTGGTGCAGGGGGGCTGGATACCTCGGAAATTCGGAAACACTTCGAGACATGCCGCCTTGGTGCAGGTCTTATTACATTCGACGCCACATTGGGCGATCTGCGCGCCGGAGGCGGATGAAATGATGCTGAAGACAGCACAACACCCAGTCCCTGAGCGGAGAAAATCCCCGACCCAGACGGGAATCGATCCCGGGCTCGTAGGATGGCAATCCGTCACGCTGACCACTTTTTTTCTTTTTTTTTTTTAATCTCATTTTGTGCGCTTTCGTTTGTTGCATCTGCTCGAGGTGGACGTCGTAACATCCGTTTTAAGTTCGTTATTGATCTATTAACTCAGTTTTTTTTTTTTATTACAGAGGGCAACTAACCCTCCGACCGAACACGCTGAGCTACCGTGCCGATACCACTCAGCTGCCGGGGCGGACAATGGCAGGTGAGAGTTGTGCAACGTGAATGAAAGTTGGTGGACGTGTTTCTGCATCTGAAACATGATGTATATTGAAATTTCGTGCCAATCGCATAAACAGTGGCGCTAGTAGCGCCACCATGAGAATCGAAACGAGGTTTTCTTTAAAACACACGCTGTGTTGGCCGTAAGCGTTAGTTACCTTTGTGATTGGACATGGTGAGTTGATGTTAGTCAAAACTGCCTTTAAGGCGTCAAAGACGTCATAGTCTACACCTCACTGAGTTTGAACGGGGACGTGTAATTGGACTGTGAGAATGTGGGTATTCCTTCTGCAATACTGCAGAAAGACTTGGCAGCAATGTAGCCACGGTACACGACTGCTGGCAGCGGTGTTCGCGAGAATGTACGGTCTCAAAAAGACAGGGCTCTGGACGGCCACGTGGCACTGCCGAGAGGGAAGACCATCGTGTTCGGCGTATGGTTAGGGCGCACTGTGCTGCCTCTGCAGCAACAATTTGAGCAGGAGCTGGCGCCACTGTGACAACGAACCGTTACAAATCGGTTACCTCAAGGACAGCTCCGAGCCAGATGCCCTGTAGCGTGCATTCTACTGACACCAAGCTGCCGCCATTTACGTCGTCAGTTTTGTCAAGTGGGAGCTCTTTGGAGGGCAGGATGGAGATCTGTCGTTTTTTCTGCTGAAAGCTGCTTCTCCTTTGGTGTCATTGATGGAAGGCGTTCGATACAGTTCCGCACTGTCGCCTGATAAACAAAGTAAGAGCCTACGGAATATGAGACCAGCTGTGTGGCTGGATTGAAGAGTTCTTAGCAAACAGAACACAGTATGTTGTTATCAATGGAGAGACGTCTACAGACGTTAAAGTAACCTCTGGCGTGCCACAGGGGAGTGTTATGGGACCATTGCTTTTCACAATATATATAAATGACCTAGTAGATGGTGTCGGAAGTTCCATGCGACTTTTCGCGGATGATGCTGTAGTATACAGAGAAGTTGCAGCATTAGAAAATTGTAGCGAAATGCAGGAAGATCTGCAGCGGATAGGCACTTGGTGCAGGGAGTGGCAACTGACCATTAACATAGACAAATGTAATGTATTGCGAATACATAGAAAGAAGGATCCTTTATTGTAGGATTATATGATAGCGGAACAAACACTGGTAGCAGTTACTTCTGTAAAATATCTGGGAGTATGCGTGCGGAACGATTTGAAGTGGAATGATCATATAAAATTAATTGTTGGTAAGGCGGGTGCCAGGTTGAGATTCATTGGGAGAGTGCTTAGAAAATGTAGTCCATCAACAAAGGAGGTGGCTTACAAAACACTCGTTCGACCTATACTTGAGTATTGCTCATCAGTGTGGGATCCGTACGAGATCGGTTTGACGGAGGAGATAGAGAATATCCAAAGAAGAGCGGCGCGTTTCGTCACAGGGTTATTTGGTAACCGTGATAGCGTTACGGAGATGTTTAATAAACTCAAGTGGCAGACTCTGCAAGAGAGGCGCTCTGCATCGCGGTGTAGCTTGCTCGCCAGGTTTCGAGAGGGTGCGTTTCTGGATGAGGTATCGAATATATTGCTTCCCCCTACTTATACCTCCCGAGGAGATCACGAATGTAAAATTAGAGAGATTAGAGCGTGCACGGAGGCTTTCAGACAGTCGTTCTTCCCGCGAACTATACGCGACTGGAACAGGAAAGGGAGGTAATGACAGTGACACGTAAAGTGCCCTCCGCCACACACCGTTATGTGGCTTGCGGAGTATAAATATAGATGTAGATGTAGATATAGATGGCCGTGTGTTGGTTAGAAGTAGTTGAGGGCCTGAAATCAACCAGTCTGTGTGCTAGACACAGTGGACATAGACCTGTAGTTGTGGTCTGGGATGCAATTTCGCACGACAGCAAGAGAAGTCTCTTGATTATCCCTCGCCACTCTGACTGCAAATTTGTATGCCAATCGGGTGACTAGAACTGTTGTGCAGCTATTGCGTTTTCCAATAGGATAACGCAACATGCTGTACAGAGTGTCGACATGTTTCTTTGTTTGCTCGATCGCAAGATCTGTCTCCAGTCGAGCACATATTGGACAACGTCAGACGGCAACACCAGCGTCATCGGCAAAGAGCATTAACCGTCCCTCTGCTGACCAAGTGTAACAGACATGAAACTTCGTCCCACAAACTGACATCCGGCACCTGTACAACATAATGCGTGCACGTCTACACGCTTGCATTCAACATTCTGATTGTCATAAGGTTATTAGCGTAACACTATTTCACATTTGCAATGGCCTATCTCGCGCTTAGTTAACCTTTGATCTTGCAGCGTTAATGACTTACATATACAGGTTGGTCCATTGAAAGTGACCGGGTCAAATATCTCACGAAATAAGCATCAAACGAAAAAACTACAAAGAACGATAGTCGTCTAGCTTGAAGGGGGAAACCAGATGGCGCTATGGTTGGCCCGCTAGATGGCGCTACCACAGGTCAAACGGATATCAACTGCGTTTTATTAAATAGGAACCCCCATTATTTATTACATATTCGTGTAGTACGTAAAGAAATATGAATGTTTTAGTTGCACCACCTCTCTCGCTTTGTGATAGATAGCGCTGTAATAGTCACAAACGTATTAGAACGTGGTGTCACATAACATTCCACCAGTTCAGACGGTGTTTGCTTCGTGTTACATTACCCATGTTAAAATGGACCGTTTACCAATTGCGGAAAAGGTTAATATAGTGTTAATTTATGGCCATTGTGATCAAAATGCCCAACGGGCGCGTGCTATGTTTGCTGCTCGGTATCCTGGACGAAATCATCCAAGTGTCCTGACCGTTCGCCGGATAGTTACGCTACACGCTGTTTAAGGAAACAGGAAGTATTCAGCTACATGTGAAACGTCAACCACGATCTGCAACAAATGATGATGCCCAAGTAGGCGTTTTAGCTTCTGTCGCGGCTAATCCGCACATCAGTAGCAGACAAACTGCGCGAGAATCGGGATTCTCAAAAACGTATGTGTTGAGAATGCTACATCAACATCGATTGCACCCGTAACATATTTCTTTGCACCAGGAATTGCATGGCGACGACTTTGAACGTAATGTACAGTTCTGCTACTGGGCACAAGAGAAATTACGGGACATTGACAGATTTTTTAGACGCTTTCTATTTAGCGACGAAGCGTCATTCACCAACAGTGGTAACGTAAACCGTCATAATATGCTATTGGGCAACGGAAAATCCACGATGGCTGCGACAAGTGGAACATCAATGACCTTGGCGGGTTAATATATGGTGCGGCATTATGGAAGGGAGGAAAATTGCCCCCCATTTTATCGATGGCAATCTAAATGGTGCAATGTATGCTGATTTCCTACGTAATGTTCTACCGATGTTACTACAAGATGTTTCACTGCATGATAGAATGGCGATGTACTTCCAGCATGATGGATGTCCGGCGCATACCTCGCGTGAGGTTGAAGCGGTACTGAACAGCATATTTCATGACAGGTGGATTGGTGGTCGAAGCACCATACCATGGCCCGCACGTTCACCGTATCTGACGTCCCCAGATTTCTTTCTGTGGGGAAAGTTGAAGGATATTTGCTACCGTGATCCACCGACAACGCCTGACAACATGCGTCAGCGCATTGTCAATGCATTTGCGAACTTTACGGAAGGCGAACTACTCGCTGTTGAGAGGAATGTCGTTACTCGTATTGTCAAATGCATTGAGGTTGACGGACATCATTTTGAGCATTTATTGCATTAATGTGGTATTTACAGGTAATTACGCTGTAAAAGCATGCGTTCTCAGAAATGATAAGTTCACAAAGGTACATGTATCGCGTTGGAACAACTGAAATAAAATGTTCAACGTACCTACGTTATGTATTTTAATTTAAAAAATCTACCTGTTACCAACTGTTCGTCTAAAATTGTGAGCCATATGTTTGTGACTATTACAGTGCCATCTGTCACGAAGTGAAAAAAGTGGTCCAACTAAAACATTCATATTTCTTTACGTACTACAAGAATATGTTGAAACGTCCCCTTTGAACAATTATACATGACTGTGCTTAAACTGATACACAATATTTTTTAGCGCAACGCAATCTGACTTTCAAAATCCCTACAAAAGAATGGCCCTGACTAACATTAACCTATGCGTTTCACAAATCGCTTACCTCACAAAAATCTTGATTACTCGAACTACTGCAATACAGCAAGCGCCACTACTGCCAGCTAAATAAAAGATTCAAACTATGGAAGGCACTAACTACTGATAGGGATAGTTAGCAAATGAAAGATATTAATAGAGAACAAACAATGTATTTACCTTAATACCATCATCATATATATATATAGCAGTTCATGACAAATTTCAAAAAACCGCCATCTCTTTCCCCACATCCACCACTGCTGGCGGCTCACCTCCAACTGCGCAACGCTACGCGCTGTTCACAGCCAGCTGCCTAACACTACAATGGCGAGTATTACAACAATGCAAAGCAGCCACAGACTGCACACAGCACAGCCAGTGATTTTCATACAGAGGTGGCGTTACCAATAAAAAAACCTAAACAGCCTACTTACGTAGCCCCCATGCTCCCCACAAAAAATTTTACAAATTGTTTTGGACAGTGGCCAATAATAATTTGATAAAATTTTTTTTTATAATTACAATAACAAAGATATCAATTGCACACACTTATTGATACAATGTTGGTCAAAAGCTAAACTTTCTCACAGTCCATAAAGACAGTCCTAATCGTTCATCACAGTAAAATAGCAGTGTTTTTCTCAAAGTCTGAGCAGTAAAAGAAAATGCACACGGAAGTAGTGGATTTCCATGCAGTCTTGAAGAAGTAATGTTGTCCTTCCAACGGAAAGACAGTGCTGACTCTTGACATGCAGACAGGTAATGGGCCACATCAGAGCAAACCCACAGCAGAGTCAGTCGAAGTTTTGAAGAATATTGGTAGGTAGGTCATCACAGAGCAGACCCACTGTAGTCCTGGTAGAGATTACGGTATTGGTGGGCCACCAGAGGTGCAGACCCACTGCAGTCCTTGTAGAAATAATGGTATTGATGGATCATCAAAGATGTAGACCCACTGTAGTCCTTGTAGAGATAATGGTACCGGTGGGTCATCAAAGATGCAGACCCACTGTAGTCCTTGTAGAGATGGCCAGCAGCCATCTGTTGTGACTGTGCAGGTGCACAATCACCACTGAAGAGTCTTGCGGAGAATATAGCAAGTCCATAACCACCACTTGTGCACTCACGAAATTTTTGGAATTGTCCTTAGAACCAGCAATGCTGTTATCCAGTCCCTTGCTGAATCATTAACACATGTGCAAACACTATCAGTCCCTACTTCTCACATATTGTCCATATACTATGACCAACAGAAACGTGTGCAGTGAAACGTAACTTAATTTGAAGAACTGGTGTCTATACAATTATAAATTTACAACATGAAAATACAATTACAAAGGTACAAAATACATCATTAAAGAACATAATAATACAGATAACATTTGTAGTAAAACAGGCTTTACAAAAGAATCGAAATAACATATACATCAGTGTTACAGGAATTATAAGTACCTACATAAAAGATCAGAATAACTTTTGAAACATCAACTTCACACATGAGCAACAAAACAGAACAGATAAATAACGTCTAAACATCTTTACAAAGTAAATAACATATTATTAATGCAAATTGTATTTGAGGATAACAGTATTCCTCATCATAGTGAATGTAGCTTAGTATTAGAAAAATTCTACAACGTAAGTCTTATCAGATAAACACATAAAGACAGGAAGTACACAAATACACAAGGGTACACAAACACATAGCATAATAACACAAAAGGAAAGGACAGGGTTTGTTTTACTGCAGTATTTTGCAAACAAAACTTTCTTTACTTCTTGGAGATCTCCCTTCATACATCATTATTCCCAAAAAGTCCTATCTATACCTGCTTTCTGTATTCTATTTATATTTCTTGCAAAATAATTATTTCTTAGTGCACAATACTCATTTTTGCCAAATCTGTTTCTTATAGCTTCTCAATGCATTTCTTCCAATTCATGGCAACTCATTCTCTTATATAGTCTACCCCCTCTTAAGCTAACTTAAATCTACTAAACTCAGATATTAAACTAAGGGGCGAGGCAATGCAGCAGCACGAAACAATCAACACAAACAGCAATGACAAAATATTCAAATTGGCCAAGCAAGCAGCAATATTACAACTAATATAACGCAATGAGCAACAAACAAGAAAAATAACTCAGTAGTAAACTGGCTTAGAAGAGTAACACAAAGTCAAATTCAGTAACACTATGCCTGGCAAACAGCAGCAGCAAATAAAAAACTTGACAACAATGCAGAAAAAGGTAAATGTATATTCACATCTTAATGTCTATGTAATTAAAGTGGTGCACCACAAGAAGTTATTCTACCAAAAAAGTTACCAAGTACTTGAAAAGAAAATTATGAATGCAGTTCCTGTGAAGGTAAATGTCTTTTTGTGCTGCCTCATTTTTTTGAAAAAAATATTATTTACTCGATCTGTAGACAGAAAATATTTATGTTAGTACATCTATAAAATTTTATTTTAACCAATGCTACAGTGCAGCTAGAAACTAAATATTAAACAAAAGAGGCAAAGCAAGGCGTCAAACGTCATTTACTAGCCATATGGCATTTCATAATGTAGTAAACAATCTTTCAACTAGCAAGACAATAGACATAAAATGTTTCTCATCATTTCATTTCAGTAAATATCATAAATTAAGAACTCTACAGTGTAATCATATGTTTTCAAGTTCGAGCGTGTCGTATTTGCGATGCTTTCTACAAAGGAATGTCAATAGCGAGGATAATGGCCTCCCTTTTTTTTTCACCTGTGCCTCTGGAAGGCACACGCTAATGGCTTTTTTTCCAGGCGACTGTCGCCCAGCTGGGTGCCCACGACGCATTACGTGCAGGTGGTCACTTAACTTTCTTACCGAAATATTTACGACACCAGTTTCCGCTACAGTGACAGTGTCATATGAAAAAAAAAAAATCACAGGTTGAGAATTTGCGTTACAAATGTGTAGAAACAAAATCCTATGAATATAACAGTGTTCAAAAAATTTTCGCCGGCATTGTGATACATTCACGCATTTACACACATTTCATAACTCTTAAAGTACGATTCTTGGTTTCCAACATCCTTTTTCACAAGTCAGAGTCCCTAACCACTACTCATTATTCCTTACCTTATTGCACATATACATATTCGTCGACACTTCTTCAATATTTCATCATAATAAATACGTAGCATAATCAAATTCCTCATATACCAACAGCTTATTGATCATAAACATACCGCAACAATGTAATACACATCGTTATCATAACATCATAAAACCTCAGCCAAATCTCAAAATCGTCGTAGCTTCCTTCAATAATTTCAAAACCTAAAAAAATTCTCTGCTCATGTCAAAAGTGTCATCTACCTCAAACGTACTTTAAAACTCATGATCCCATACCAAATACATCATTCAAAGCTCTCATAGTATCGCAATGGTTCCGGAAAAATATGAGCATTTCACAAAGTACAGGCAAAATACAATTTCATAAGTGTGAAGTTATCCAACTGTGTAATTACGTAAACATCTGTCACTGATGTAGTAAAAAAAAGTTTCTTTCTCTGTTAAATGATCGGATAGGTGTGTAATTTGTGTGTTAGAGAAATATGGTACCGGTGTGTAGAGTTGTATAAGCAAATACCATATTAGCTAGGGCTCCTTATGCTTGCCAAACACATGATACACAAAGTAAGTGTGTACCCCTCTGAGGATTAATGTAATTATACCCTCAGATGTTACAGATTACAGCAATGGAATGAAATGTGTCACGGAAAACCTTTGTATCATTGTACTTCAAATATCTTTAAAAATAAATTATTTAAGTGCAAGATTAATCACTCAAATACGTGTCCTGTAGCGCTAAATGTGCGTCTTGCTGTAAGATAATCTCTGTGGAAGTGTCGTAGTTATTGTCCTCCAAAAGCTAAGTTCTGCAGAAGTCAATGTACTTACCTCATGATAAACAAAAGTGAAATGCTTTGCGTATAGATATCTTAGTTATTACGCTTATTGCCATGATGAAGAAAGTACTGTGCTGTAACGTATTGTTGTGCTATGGAAAAGGCAGTCTCATTGTAGCTATACCACAAAAGTTACTACTAAAACATGTTTTACTTTCCAGAATAAAACAGAAAACTGTGCAGATATAAAACAGAAACACTGCAAAAGCAACATTGTAAATTGTCACTCATTAGTAGCGTCGTGATAAAATCGTGTAGCTGTCACATAAACTAACCACTGTGTCATCTGGTATCTAACTGAAAGTACTTTAAATCCAGAATGTATTTTCAAGTAAACCAAAATGTTGCATTAAAATCTCATTAGCAGTACTGGTAAATGTTCTAAGTATGTAAGCCTTATAGTCGTTACATAATCGTGCAACTAACAAGCAAGAATGTACACACACAATAACACTGTGACGTCTGTTCACTATAACAATGCATTCGTAATTTCTGTTTAAATAAGTTCTCTTGGTTCTTGAGTGGATATTTAACTTCAAACATTGTTGTATGTTAACAGATTCTAAGTCTGACAAAGCATACTAGTAATGTGAAGCGAAAAATTTTATGGCAAAGACTAAGTTAAAAAGCAGATTATCTTTCAATAAACAGTTTTACATGTGAAATGTGATGTAAACCTTTACTTTTCCTAGTACGCAGAGTTTCAACTTCAATGCAGTTATCATGTGGTATACGTCAGATTCTGTAAGGTCCATTGTAAGCTAGAAAGAATTTGTGACTCAAGTGTTTCTTCTTATGTGACAATGAATGAGCTTTAATGAGAACTTTCTGACCAATATATAATTTCTTTGCATTTGCTTTACCGTGTAGTTTTTTCCTTTTGTCTGCTGCAGATTTTACATTTTTAAGAGCCAAATCAATTATGTCTTTGTGTCGAAATTTACGTGTATTCAGGAAAGGTAAAAGCTCTCTGATTCTGTTCGGTGGTTCTTCATTCTTCAGTACAAGAGTAGGTGGTAAAGCAGTGGAGTCGTGAGGCATCTCATTCAGCACGTTTTGAAATAAGTGTAAATATCTGTCCCAATGCTGATGCTTTCTGTGACAATAAAGTCTGCAAAGCTTATTGATTTCTTTCATAATCCGTTCAGATGGGTTACAATGTGGTGAGTACAATGAAATAAAAACAGGTTTGATTTTATGATTCCGAAGCATGTGTGACCAAACAGCAGATCTGAATTGCGGTCCGTTATCTGAAATGACTTTACTAACGTGTCCAACTTCACGTAAGAAATTTTTAACAAAGGCGTTGGATACAGACTGTCCAGTGGCTTTACGTAACAGAGTGAAAGAAACAAATTTTGAAGTGAGTTCAACAGCGACTAGAACGTACGAAAATCCATTAGATGTTCTGACAAGCGGTCCCAAGAGATCAACAGCAGCAAATTCTTTTAATTTAGAAGGAATGATAGGAAACAGCGGAGCACGATGGGAGATAGTAGATGGTTTCGCTTTTTGACAAAGTTTACAAATAGACAAGACTCTTCGAATTCTCTTTTCCATATTGTTAAAATTACAAGTCGTTCGATGACTATGATAACATTTTCGTGGGCCAAAATGTGCATAACTGAAATGAATGTACCAAATGAGCTTATTAACAAAATCGTCAGGAATGCAAAGTACCCATAGCTTGTCATCAACAGTGCAGCGTTTGAACAGTATGTTGTTTCTAACCAGATAATAATGCCGAATCTGTGTGTGTGTCTTTTCATGCCATTTGCTCTTGATGTCTTTCCAAATTGGATCTTTATCTTGTTCATGAGCAATGTCCTTTAAAGATGTGGTGATGAAGTTTTCAAAGGCGACTTTCTGAATGTAAAGAATACTGAAATTTTTCTCGAGGTTGCCTTCTGTGTTACTTTTCTCAAGCCCAGCCGGTGCACGTGACAGTGCGTCCGCAACAATGTTCTCCTTGCCGGGAATGTAGACTATTGTGAAGTGGAATTCTTGCAGAAACAATGCCCAACGTTTTAACCTGTCATGATTTAATTTTGAAGACATAAGAAATTGTAATGCACGATGATCACTGTATACTTTTACGTGCTTACCAGAAAGAAAGAAACGGAATTTGTTAAATGCCCAAACGATAGCTAAAGCTTCTAATTCAGTAACGAAATAATTTTTTTCGGATTTTGTTAGCACTCGGCTAGCAAAAGCAATGGTTTTCTATGGCTTCTTGAAATAAATGGGCACCAAGACCGACTTTAGAAGAATCCGTGCTAAGGCAGAACTCTTGTGACAGATCTGGATGAGCTAGTATTGGCGCGTTAAGTAGCGATTCTTTCAAAGAATTGAATTCCAACTGTGCTTGTTCGTCCCAGTTCCAAATAGTATTTTTTCCAGTGAGAGAACAAAGTTTTGGCGTAACAAGAATTTGCATGTTCAGAAAACGACGGAAAAATTTGCGAGACCTAGAAAACTGCAGACTTGTCTTTTTGTTGATGGAACTGGAATGGCTCTGATTGCTTCTAACTTTTCAGGATCCGGCTGAATACCTTCAGAAGAAATAATATGTCCCAAAAACCTCACCTTTGACCTACCGAATTCAGACTTTTCCAAGTTAACTGTAATTCCAGATTCTGCAAAAATACCTAACAAACTGTTGAGGATGCGATTATGTTGTTCCCATGAAGCTTCTGCTATTAGAATATCGTCCACATATAAGGTGATGTGACGTTTTAAGAACTCAGGTAATATGGAATTTAGCCCACGAATGAATGCTGCCAAAGAAATGTTCAAACCAAAAGGAAGCTTCCGAAACTGATAACAAACACCGAAACAAAGGAAAGCTGTGTATTTTCTACATTCTGGATGATGTTCGATCTGATAAAAGCTGGATCTGAGATCAATGGAAGACAACACTTTTACACCATTAAAATTTTGAAGAAGTTCTTCCAACGTTTGCGGCCTGTCTGTTTCAGGAATAATGATAGTATTGATTTGTCTCGAATCTAAGACA
Organism: Schistocerca piceifrons; assembly: GCF_021461385.2. Taxonomy (NCBI): domain Eukaryota; kingdom Metazoa; phylum Arthropoda; class Insecta; order Orthoptera; family Acrididae; genus Schistocerca; species Schistocerca piceifrons. Next base: position 98,285,633 of record NC_060143.1, on the reverse strand, counting down.
AGCCTGATCGATCCATTTTTCTTCTCAACAACATGTAATGGATTGTTGTATGAGCTTACTGCAGGCTCAATAATGCCCTCGTCAAGCATAGATTGTATTTCTGTTCTAACACAGTCCCTATAATGTGCTGGAATTACGTATGGTCTAACACAAAATTTAGTATGCTCACGAACACGAAATTGGTACTGAAATCCATTGATTGTTCCTGTTTTGTGAGTAAAAACTGTGGAATGTGCTTGTAAAATCTCAAAAAGGTCCTGCCTATCAGTGTCATTACAATTCTCAATTGTTTGAATTTCATTCTGAATTAACTCAATAATTTCAAATATGCCGTCGATATCATCCCTGTCAGTACTTGCAGAGTGATTGTTAGTGTCTAGTTCCGTAGAAAATTCCGAACTGTTGTCCAACAGAAGGTAAAGCCGATTAATTTCTTCGTCATGGTTTGAGAGCCAATCTTCAAATTTCAAAGCTATTGACTTACCTTCCTTCTCTAAACTTATTTCAGCATCGTGACAGTTTAAGATTGCTTTGTAATCATTCAAAAAGTCTACTCCCAATATAATTTCCGTCGACAATAATGGAACAATAAGAAAGTTCATAGAGAAGCTGTGGCTTTGACAAAAGAATTCTAAGTTGGTTTGTTGGCGTACATCTACACTTTTTCCAAAGATTACACCTTGTAATTTAATCTTACGTAACGGAAGTGTGGGACAATCGTCCGAATTGTTGCATTTGCTAAAAGCTGTTTCACTAATTACTGAAATGCGACTGCCAGAGTCAAGTACTGCCGTAAATTTTACGTCATTTACAGTAACGTGAATCACAGGATATGCAATGTTGTTATGTTTTACGTCGTGTTTCTGGAGTAAGATGTCCCTAATGTCTTCCATTTTTACGTAATTACTAGCTACGGCAGCTGCGTCGTCAGTTTCATAAGTACGTTTTGTGGGTGCCAGCGGTGTGAGTCATCGCCTATTGTCTCTTTGTTGGCGCGCGTCGTTATTGGGATTTGGAGACCTAACTTCTACAAATTCACCGTGACGAGAGGGCCCTGCCCTGTTTAAATCCCGCCAGTTCTGATGCAATTCAGGTCTGTCGTTACGATCACATCGTCTGTCGTCATGTTGGTAGTTCCTGTAGTTTCTTTCTTGTCGGTTAAGTGGTGGAGAATTTCTCCCTGAATCGTAACTGCGCGCTGGACCGTTGCGTCTAAAGTTATTCAGTCTCCCTTGGTAATAATTATTTTGGTTCCCAAATTGTCTGTTTCTCTGATTGTCTCTGTGATAGTCACTATTGCGGAGAGGTGATCTTTCCCTGTAATTATTACTACTCTGCCAACGGTTGTCATACGGGTGGTGTCTGTTTTGGTCACGATATGTGTTGTGGGAATAGCCTTGTCGTATCCAGTTATTATTTCTTTCATTGCGGAATTGTGACAGATGTGACCTTTAATTGTTGTGCTCCTGTTTTCGCGTTCCCCGATTGTCAGTGTCAATTTCCAGTTCTTGTAACAGTCCCTGAAAAGCCTCAATGTCTTCTTTGCAACGTCCTGCTAAAATAATATGTCGTAAATGTTCAGGTAATTTGATTAAGCAAATGCGGATGAGTTCTGAGGGGCTGTATGGGTTTGACAGGTACTGATTCTTGTGCAACATGTCTTCAAAATATTTCACAAGACTGGAGAATTCAGATTGTTCGAAATGTTTCATCATTATGATGCTATGTTTTACTCGGTCTTGTGTAGCTTGAGACCAATATGCTGAGAGGAAGGCATGATAAAATTCTCCTTCACTGTGGCAATCGTGAATGACCGATCGCATTCTTACAGCTGGTTCATTCTCTAAGTAGCCACACATAAATTCTAATCTGTGTTCTAACGACCAGTTGGTAGGAAAACAATGAGAGAATTGATGGAGCCATGCTTGTGGATGAATGTCGTTGGCAGAATTCTTAAACGTTTTGAATTTACGTGTAGTAATGAACAGCTTATAGTCAAAATCATCATGTCGGCGAGTCGCATATCGGTCATTGTTACGTCGTGTCGGCGGTTCCATTTCAAAATTCGGTGCACCTTGCCAATTTCTTTCATAATTTCCGAAATGTGCTGTGTTATTATTTTGTGGCTGTTCCGTATTTCTATGTCCCTCTTCCCGTATTGGGGCGCGAGTGTCCTCTGAAATACGTAATTCTTGTACTATCTGTGTCAGCTGATCTTGTACTTCGCGGATTTCTCTTTGGTGTTGCGTATTAATTTGATTCTGATTTTGTTTGAATTTCCTAATTTGTTCGCACTCTTCTGTGTCATTAAAGACTACCGGTTTTGTGTCATTCAGATTATCATCTACCTTCGTAGATAAATTATTTAGCTGATCCGAAAGTTCAGCTACTTTCTCTGATAAAGTACTAATTTCCTCCATGTGTCTTTCTACTGTGTCCTTTAAGTTTTCCTGAGTTTTTGCAAGTTGCGTAACCGAATCGGTAGACGCAACTGAGTCAATTTTAGCTTGCAAGGTCTCATGATTTTCATGAACAATAATTTGCAGTTCTTTTATGGCTGCTTCGTGATTCTGTAATGCATTTTCATGCCGCGAAAAAATAGGTTGAAAATGCTCACAAATTTGTGTTTTTACGTCATTACAGACTTATTGACATTTCGATTCAATGTTATGTAACTCAGTAGTTAAATCTTCACGTGTTTGTTCAAGCGTGATGTGAAGATTTTGTTCCATTGCGTCTAACTGTTGCTGTGTTTGTCTCTGGTGTTGTTCCATTGTGTCTAACTTTTTAAGATTTTGTTCCACTGTGGCTAACTTTTTAAGATTTTGTCCCATTTGTCTCTGATTTTGTCCCATTTGTTGCATTAATTGCAATAATAATGTATTGGTGTCTGGAATATGTTTCTCTACGCTTTTCGGCAGTGCATTTGCACCGGCAACATTCACATTTTGACAAGCAGAAAATGTGTCTTGACTTATTTGAGAAAACGGTGATGACCAAAACCTGAATCTACAGTATTTGCGAAATTGTGTCCTGTCATTTCGGATTCCTGTGGCGAGCTGTTGCCGACCGATCGATCGATAATGCCTCCCTGTTCACTACCTGTTTCACTGTCTACACCATTGTTTGAAGCCCGCTCCATTTCCCTATGCACAATTACCAAATTACTACTTTGAACATCAGTTAATTCATTACTCGGTGGCGCTAACACACTGATTTCGTCTTCACTGTCATTTCTCAGTTTACTTTGGAGCCTAGTGTTACGTTTTTCACACGCCATTATTGTCACAATATTTCACACGATAACACAGAAAAGCATAATTTGAAGAGCAAAATAAAATAACATAGCAATGGATATAATGTCTACTTAATTGCAAGCGCAGCTGCGAAATACTTGGTGCAAATCTACATGCATGCCACACCTGTTTTACTATACAACAATGAAAGACTGCAACTACAAAGGAGATTCTCTCTACAATTACGCGCCAGCAATAAACAAAATCTACACTAATTACACAAACTACAAGAAAAAAATCAGAAGATTCCAGTGAGGTATCCTCGGCTAAGGGTCGACATATGAAACGTCCCCTTTGAACAATTATACAAGACTGTGCTTAAACTGATACACAATATTTTTTAGCGCAACGCAATCTGACTTTCAAAATCCCTACAAAAGAATGGCCCTGACTAACATTAACCCATGCGTTTCACAAATCGCTTACCTCACAAAAATCTTGGTTACTCGAACTACTGCAATACAGCAAGCGCCACTACTGCCAGCTAAACAAAAGATTCAAACTACGGAAGGCACTAACTACTGATAGGGACAGTTAGCAAATGAAAGATATTAATAGAGAACAAACAATGTATTTACCTTAATATCATCATCATATATATATATAGCAGTTCATGACAAATTTCAAAACTCCGCCATCTCTCTCCCCACATCCACCACTGCTGGCGGCTCACCTCCAACTGCGCAACGCTACGCGCTGTTCACAGCCAGCTGCCTAACACTATAATGGCGAGTATTGCAACAGTGCAAAGCAGCCACAGACTGCACACAGCACAGCCAGTGATTTTCATACAGAGGTGGCGTTACCAATAAAAAAACCTAAACAGCCTACTTACAATGTAATAAAAAATGGGGGTTCTATTTTTAAAAAACGCAGTTGATATCCGTTTGACCTATGGCAGCGCCATCTAGCGGGCCAACCGTAGCGCCATCTGGTTTCCCCCTTCAAGCTAGACAAGTTTCGTACTTTGTAGTTTTTTCGTTTGATGCTTATTTAGTAAGATATTTGACCCAGTCACGATCAGTGGAGCACCCTGTATATTTCCGAAGTTCATTACTCTACAATAATTATTTTTTGATGTTTTAGATTTTTTCTGTCAGTGTAATCAGCTATATTTACATAGTAGTAAGGTAACTACTAAGCCCTTTCGCTAGATTTCTGGAAAATTTCAAGACCTGTGCAGAGATCCCACAAGCAGCAGCCATGTGCAAGACAGCCCACTGGGGTTGACCCCGGACGTTTTACTGCGAGCCACCCTTCTAGTCTTGCGAGTGAATCACACGCAGGGATCCCCGACGGTAATCAGGGTGGGTTGGAAGAGCAGGAGGAGGGTGGGAGGGCGAGGGGAGTAGGAGGGGACGGAGAGGGGGAGGACTCGCCAGAATGGAGCCCCGCGCGACGCGCCTCGTCAGCTGCGCCTGATGACTGCCTGAATCACGGCTGCCGAAGCTCCGCACATCCATGCGTGGACCCTCCTCCCTGCCTCAATAGCTTCCCTAACAATAAGCACATCATGCGGGACCGCGATATTACAGCCCCACTTACAACTCATCTCCGAGAGTAGAAGTGCGGCGACAGCAAGATCAGTTTCAGTCGCAGAAATACTTCTTCCTGTCACTGTTTAGCTAAAGTAATTACTTTCCAATGACGCTTCTACAATGAAAAGTTCCATAACGTTTAAAATATCAAGCTGCAGGGGAGAAAATGAAATGGAATACACTCATTCCCGCCAGTACTCTGCCCAAGAGAAGGTGTAAGCTTTCTTTCTCAAAAATTAAAATACGTTGGTACACAACGAATGGATAATGATAGGACTTGTCCCACACACACCATCTCGGTTTCTAAATTGGCTTCTATCGCCGAAATTGTGCAGTCATGGACTGCCAGTAAGTTTTAATTTTTTGTTGAAAACTCACATCCTCGGTGGAACTATGGAGGTAACCTTTATCAAGAACATAGTGGCTTTGGAAATTATTTAAAGTACCGGTTCAGGCTACCACCATTCTTCACAACATATCTGCTTCTTTGAACACCCTCCCCTCCTCTGTCTAAAAACAATAGTTTGAGTTCATATACATCTTCATACCAGTAGAAAATGTGATTTTCCAACTGAAATTTATCCTTCCTACAGTGACAGTTACTTACATTGTGACATGTGTCCGCACTCAATTGCTTTTTCGCTGCATTGTTGTATCCCGTTACAGCAAGTGAAAGTTACTAATTTGTCGTACTCTGCCCAAAAGAATTACGAAAACATGACTTTGGACGTCTGCTATACTCCATTGAGCAATAATTGAAGACTCGCTATGTTACCAAATTATACCCTTATCATTCACAAATTAAGTGCACAACAAACATTTACATCTACATCTCTGCAAACCACTTGACAAAGTGTGACGGGCTGCCAGTTCTGGTACTACTAACTGATTTCCCATGCCCTACTCCACTCGCGAATGGCGGGTGAGAATGATCGTGGGTAAGCCTTTGTATCATCTCTAGTTTCCCAAATTTTTTCACCGTGGTAATTTCGCGAGATGTGTGTGGGAGGATGTAATACGTTTTTCGACTCTTCTAAAGAATTCTCTCTAAATTTCAGTAGTAAACTTCTCCGTGATACACAACGCTTCTCTTATAATGCCTGCCTCTGGAGTTTGTTTCGCATCTCCGTAACGGTCTCGCGCCGACGTAACGATCTTGTGACGAAACGGGCCGCTCTTCGTGTTGGATCTTCTCTATCTCTTTTGTCAGTCCTGCGTCGTAACGATCCCAGACAAATAAACGGTACTCAAAAATCGGTCGAACAATCGCTTTGTAAGCTCATCCTTCGTGGATGAGCTACATTTCATCAAGATTCTCGCTTTGAATGTCACTCTGGCATCTGCCTTTCATACTATTTGTTTTATGTATTGATCCTATTTAAGGTCGCTCTCGATAGTTAACCCTAGATATTTTACGTTATATACTGATTCCAGAAACTTTTATCAATAGTGTGGTTGTACAGAAGCGGATTTCTTTTCCTCTGTATGAACAATGTGTTACATTTATTTACGTTAAGGGTAAACTGCCAGAGACTGCGTCACTAATTAATCTTTTGTAGATCATTTTGCAAATCGGTGCTGTCTACTAGCGTTCCTACTTTCTTATAGACCACAGCGTCATCTGCGAACAGTCGTAAAGAGCTTTCCTTTTCTTCTACTAGATGATTTATATACATTGCAAACAGTAACAGCCCTATAATGATTACATCCTTATTCGTCTATACAACAAGAAATCAAATGTGTAACGTGTGTCGAAAACAAAGTGAAGACAATCATTCATCCCGTCATCCTGGGTGCCTTTCATTGGACTTCGGGAACTTCAGTAACGTGTATGCCCCCCGTGAGCGTTTATGGCTCTAAGCATTATGGGACTGAACATCTGAGGTCATCAGTCCCCTAGACTTAGAACTACTTAAACCTAACTAATCTAAGGACATCACACACATCCATGCCCGAGGCAGGATTCGAACCTGCAACCGTAGCAGTCGCGCTGTTCCGGACTGGAGCACCTACAACGGCTCGGCCACAGCGGCCGGCGGAGCGTTTATCACAGCCTCTCACCTACATGGTATGCTTCTGTGATATCCGTTCGATTCTTCAATGAAAGTTCTTGAAAATTCTTGGGAGTTTTTGGCGGAACAGGACGACTTCTATCACGTCTGTCAAGCACCCCCACACATGCTCGATGGAGTTTAGGTCGAGACTCACCGCTGGCCATCCAATTACTTCAATGTCCAAGCTTCATATGACACCCTTGGCGACGCCTGCCACATGGGCCCTGGCATTACTGTGCATGAGAAGGAATTCAGGGCTACCACCGTATGCAGCACCCACAACATGGTCTAATGCAATGGCTGTCGGTAATGCCGCTGTGGACAATGACGAGATCCGTACGACTGTCAAGACTGACGCCCTCCCACACCACCATAGTACCTTGGCCGAATCTGGCGATTTCCTGGACAACATTAGGCAGGTACCGCTCATCATGGCTTCTCCACATACGAACACGCCCATCACCGTCTGTCAGAGAAAATCTGGACGCGTATGAATAACACGTTTCCCCAATGACGAAGTTATCACTTGACATGGGAATGGTAGAACTGAAAGCGAGCTGCAATATGTTGTCGTTTCAAGCGGGGTACTCGAACAGCACGTCTGGGTCATAAGGTCCTTCCTCATAACCTGTTCATCACAATCTGATCGGACATCGCGACTCCAGTCGCCCTTGTGACATCGTCTAGCAGTGCTCTGGCGGTATCCGTAAGGCACCGCAACGCAGAAATGGCCAGACATCGGTCTTCACGTGGGGTTGTAATGCGCCGGCGACCTTGTCCAGCTTGACTTGTGTGCTGACGTGTCTTCCTGTAGCTTGTGCACAACCTATGAGAGACATTGGCATCTGCAGCAACACAACCGGAAGTCCCTCCTTCTTGGACGAAAGAGACTCTTTTGCAACTTACACTCCATTAAGACGTCGCATTTCACGTGCTGGGTTGAGTAGAATGACCGCAAACAACAACTGCCGTCTGTGTGCCTCATTACGGAAAACTGGTCCTCACTTCCTTGCGAGGGATCACCTGATAGTGTAACGTATAACACTGCCGATGGATAGCGAGTGACTTCAGTTGTTTCATACATTGAAAAGCGAAAATCTCAGGGTATGCAATACGATCAGAGGTTGCACCTGTATCAAAATGTATTCAATGTAGCGGATGTTGCTACATGTGTTCCCCTAAAATTTTGAGCTGTTTAACATATTTATATATAGATAAGTAATGACCACTCGATATGATGTTCCCTGACAAATCTACCATCAGATATTCTGTGCAGTTGTAAATATCTTTGTTTCATTCTTCGCACGCTACCGTCCGTGAACTTCGGGAAGTTGTTGCCTGAGAGCGGCTCATAATCCTACGACGGGTTAGTAGTAAACAAGGGTCAGTTGAGTAAAACACAGTTTGTTTAGGTTTCATCTTTAAATATTAAATTGTTTTTCCAAGAGCGAAACTGTGGGACCCTGTTACTTGCCTCATTCGACCATCCGACGAAACGGTTCGCCTTCTTTCTTGTGGAAAATGTGAACAAATATGAGTGGTTCATGGAACTTCAGCCAGATCAGGTACGGATGCAGATGGTAAAACACACACACACACACACACACACACACACACACACACACACACACACAGAGAGAGAGAGAGAGAGAGAGAGAGAGAGACGCAGTGGCAGTTTGCGACTTTACCTTCTTTAAAAATACCTAATTCCTTAATGGCACTGGAGCTGTTTTGCTGTTCACAGAAGCTGATGTTCGCTTTTTTCTTATTTGTATTTCTGTTTCCTTATATTTTCTTCTTCTTCTTTCACTTCACCCTACTTTGAAGTACTTTAAATCAATCACCTTTTAATGTTTTTTCACCCTTCTATTAGCCCAGTATTGTTTCATTCTTTCTGATCTTACTTTCCTTTCTACTTCAGAGATTTCGCTCGTTCGTTTCGTTTCGATTTTGACTTCAAACCTCTCATTCTTATCTTTGGTTTGTTTTATGTGATTTGGCGTCCTCTTAAGTCATTCTCCGTCCCTTTAAATCAATTATTTTTTTAAATTTTTTGTTGCAGAAGCAGCCAAAAACTCTTTTTTGTTAGTATATTTCGGTTTATTGCAAAGATGTATCCATAAAAATTAATTCTTGCTTTCCTCAATATGTCTGAGAGTTTTTCGCTACTTTGGTAAAGGGTTTCATTTCTGATGTGGCTTATTTTGTTGTTGAGGAACATGGAACCAAAAAGTTTTCTTAGTATCATCCTTTCTTTGATCTCCAGCATTTCAACAGGGCCATGGTTGGCAATGGACAATGTTTCGGCTGCATACAGGGCTCACGGTTTGGTTACTGTGTTGTGATTTCTTATGAGAGGAAACGTTTGTTATCTGTGATTTTTGCTGAGTTGGAAGGCGAGTTCAGCTTCACTTGTTCTAGATTCCTCCCGAGGGTATTCCAGCAGATATTTGAATTATTTAGCAATCTCCGTTTTCTTTCTCCAACTTCAAAATATTTTAGAAGATTTTTTATGTTTTTCATTATCTTGCTCTTTTCGAAGGAGATTTTAAAGCCTTCTTTTTCGAATGGTCTGTTCTTTGGCTTCCTTACAGGTCTTGGCTAATAGCGCCATATTATGTGTAAAGGCTAGACAATTGTCGTTGATGCCTTTGTCCTTCGCTCCTAGCGGGATTCAACTACGGATTTTCGTGTTCCAGTCTCTGACTACTTTTCTAGGGGGCAATACGTAGCAGTGGGAGAATGATTGCCTATAGTTCCTCGGTGGTCAGTGGTTCAGAGTTGAGGTGGTTTCTGAAATATTCTGTCAATATTTAGCAACTATCCCTATTGTTGTGGGCAATATTTTCGCTTTGTCATGGAGTTGCTGTGTCAGTGGGCTGTATTTGGTCATTTTTTGCTTAGATCACTATATAGGAAGAAATATAGAATTTAACATTGCGTCGACATCGAGAACTCGGTTTGACAAGGGTGGAAGAAAGAAAAAATCATAGCATCCTGAAGAATCCCCTCCAACATAGATCGGAAGTAATTTAGGGGAAGTACAAAAGAAAATCGTCAAATTCTTCTTAGCTGTATCGCTATTTAGGATAGCGACGGAATTCCGTACTATCCAGTGGCAGAAATGTCGCTAAGTGCCACTGGAATGACTTACCCCTAAGTATTGCAGCCCGAATTTCCGTGCTGGAAGAAGTTACCAGGAATGGTTTTCTATGCTGAGGTTGCGTCTACAGGCACCGTGTGTATCAGCTCCAAGTCGTTCAGCAGCCAGCACAACTTCCGTGGTGACGCCAAACTGAAGACTGCTCTCTCATCCAGGGTTCAATACTCGTGCAGTTATCTTCATTTATCACTTTTGTACTTTCTGTAAATCACTTCAGGCCTCTGTTGTGGGGTATCGTTGAAGAGTCCACGGTCTCTTCCTTCTTCCATTCTTGCAAAACTGAGCTAGTTCACTGTACCTCAGGATCTCGATGTCGACGCAACGTTGAATTTTAAATTTCTTGCTCTATAGTGACCAATCTGTCATCAGAATATACACGGATATTCAAAGGTAGAACTCACTGAATTATTTAAGAAGTCTCATTGTTCAGGTGTTGCTTCACTTAAGAAGGATTTCTCTATTTTTGGCTCGAAATATTTTAGTTTCTTGAGCTACTGATATACATTGTTCATCTATGTACTGAATTGAGAACCTAGAAACGACGGAGAGGCTTCGTCCCCGCCATAGCCCTCAATGGCACATAACCCCACAATAGGCTACAGCAGTCCACTTCTTAAAATTACTTGAGAGGTTGGGCAGTGCTGAAACACTACTGTTAGAAAACAAAAAAAAGAGAAGGTGGTACACGAAAACTAAATAAAACAGAGAAGTCGTAAATGATATCCAGAAACCTGCTATCGCATCTCCCTGTTGATTACCACGTCATCTTTCCTGGATTCACGGTGACGTAGTAATTCAAATGGCTCTAAGCACCATGGGACTTAACATCTGAGGTCATCAGTCCCCTAGACTTGTTTTTGTTGTTGTGGTCTTCAGTCCTGAGACTGGTTTGATGCAGCTCTCCATGCTACTCTATCCTGTGCAAGCTGCTTCATCTCCCAGTACCTACTGCAACCTACATCCATCTGAATCTGCTTGGTGTATTCACCTCTTGGTCTCCCTCTACGATTTTTACCCTCCACGCTGCCCTCCAATACTAAATTGGTGATCCCTTGATGCCTCAGAACATGTCCTACCAACCGATCCCTTCTTTTAGTCAAGTACTTAGAACTACTTAAACCTAACTAACCTAAGGACAACACACACATCCATGCTAAAGGCACGATTGGAACCTGCGACCGTAGCAGCGGCGTGGTTCCGGACTGAAGCACCTAGAACCGCTCGGCCACAGCGGCCGGCTGGTGACGTAGAGCATGGAAATTTGCAGAAAGATGCATAGTATGGCAATTCGATAAGAACGGCAGTGGTAGTTTTATAGTCTAGTTAGTAAGACAGTTCACAATTCTTATTTGTAACTGTCAATCAGGAGGTCAAGGGACGATCGAGGAATGCCACAGTTGTCGGTGCCATAGGCTATACTGCGAAGGTCCATATTCTACGTGCCAGGAACCTCACACCAAACGTCATTAACATCAGCTTCAAGTCCCGGTCTAGCATTCAATTTTAACCTCTCAGAATTCATTCTGGAAATATCAAAACAGTTCCTACTTTTTGTCCACGAGCTTTCATTGCACTTGTGTAGACTTCTATTCCACCGCTCAGTCACTGCAGAACTGGCGTTTCGGTGGCTAATTTAACTTCTGGCGTTGCAATAACTGACGTCGAGTTTACCAGTAAGGCTTCACAAGACACACGTCGTTACCATGCTCCTAGACGCCCCAAATACCATCACAGTCCCAGACGTTCCGCTGTTGATGCAACAGATGTTCAGAGAATTAGTAATCTGGCTCTCAGTTTGAACTGGAAAGGACGTACTTTAGCAGGAATTTTGATTTCAGTTGCGCTTGGTAAAACTGTTCTTTTTTCCAGTGTGATGTGAGGATTCTTACTATGTACCATGTACAGCTGAATCTAAGGTACAAAATCAATCACGGCTGCAGTTACTGCAACAAACCTCGTAAGTCGTGGTGGAGTGCCAGGTCGTAGTAATGCCTTTGTGGATCCATCATTCAAGTCCGACACCTCAGCTACCATGCAGTATGTCACCATCATCATCATGATCATCATCATCATCTCAGCCTTTTCCCACGTCATGTGGAGTCGGCGTTGTTTTCCTGGATCTGGACCCTTCTCATTCATAAATGCTTCTTCTCTGAGCCATCCTTTCTCCCGTAGGCCCCCTGCTACCTTTCCTTCCATCTCAGTTTCGGTCTTCCTCTTCTCCTTGATCCTTCGATTTCTAGGTCTTCAACTCTTCTCCCCACGTAGTACTCCCCTCTTCTCTGCACATGTCCATACTATCTTAGCCTACTTTCTTCGATCTTCTCCCTTATGGGCCCTAGTTTCACTGTTCCCCTGATGTACTCATTCCTTAGTCTATCCTTTCATGCCACCCCACTCATCCACCTTAACATTCTCATTTCTGCCACTTCCATCTTTTTCTCTTGGGCTTTTGTAATTGGCCAGTTTCTGCACTATACAGCATTGCAGGCCTCACCACAGACTTTTAAAGCCTTCTTTTCATTCCGCAACTAACCTTCTTATCACACAGTACTCCGATCAGTTTTCTCCAGTTCAGTTATCATGTGCTGTATTTCGGCCTCCAGTCCTCCGTCACTTGGCATGTAAGAGCCTAGGTATTCAAATTCCTTTACCAGCGTCAGTTGTTCTCCTTGGAAGCTAATATATAGATCTTTGGCATCCTTTGTAGGCGTATACTCTGTTTTCACACTGCTAATTCTCATTCCCCTTTCCTCTAGAGCTTTTCTCCACTGTTCAAGTCTGTCTTGAAGTTCCTCCTGGGTGGGTTCACAGATTACAACATCATCGGCAAACATCATGCTCCAAGGTGCATCTTCTTTCACATCTTTGACTAGCATACTGCCATGCAGTACGTTCAAACTGTTGTTTGCTGTTACGAGTTTATGTGCTATCAAAAATAAAGCATTTCAAATCAAAAAAATTGTTGTATTGCTTTGCAAGTTCCATTTCGAAGATCGGAAATTCTCTCATTATCAAATACTTTAATTTCATGACGTAAGTGATATAGCATTTACTTGCTCTTCTGCAAATACACATGTTTCACGCAATACCACACTAAACAGTCCCTCATCGAATTACAGCAATATTTAAAATTTCATCTAATGATAGTCTTGACTGATGATAAGTAATTAAATTGTTTGATTTTACAATTTACCTGCGAGAGAAGGCGCAGTTTCAGTGTTTGTAAGTTAAGAGAATTTCGCGATACTAAAGTTCTGCTGTTTGAGAACCCTGTATTTACGTTTCCACAAATATTGGAGTAAATAATTTAGTTGCGTTTTAGTAATCATCGCCACTGTATTTTCTTTAATTTGTCTTGTGTGTATAACATCTACTGTTGAAGTGATCAGCAGGGCTTATAACAAAGATAGGTTGCAAAGGTCTTCACTACTTTCTCCGGCGTTATTTTTTTCCAGTAAGTCTGTAACTGTATCTAATTTTCTGCACTGCATAATGCACTTAACTTCTGCCGTAGACGGAAATCCACCGGTGTAAAATCTGAAGATTGGGAGAGAATTCCGTCCGACCCGACCCAGCCCAATGACCTGGGGCAGAATAATTAAGCTGAAATAGTTCGTTTGAGTAGCCACCTAGTGGAGACCTTGCTGGGAATAAAATTCTGATATACCATCAGCAGGTAAAAATAATGATCTGTGGTTCGCGGACTCCATCAACACTACGTACTGATTCTAGCAAACTCGCTTATTTTCCGTGAAGACATGTGGCTACAGCAGGATGTACAACAAAATGTGGAAAAGACTGAAAATTCAGCTAGTAAGCTAAGTGAAAGCTCTCTTTGAAAACTGACAGATGAATCATTATACCAACAAGAAAGAGAAGGAACGCGGAAGTATCTAGGTAGAAGATAAGTGGTTAACTTTTGGAACCTGGGGCAGAATGATTAAGCTGCCCAGTTATATACCTGGTAGTAATATTACGAAATGAAAGAAAGCCGCCTATACGTTGGTACGGGCATGTCCTTAGAGCAGACGAGACAACAGTGGCAAAGACTAGTTTCAACCTAAATGTAAATGAGAATCGGCCAGTAGGACGACCAAGGCAGCGATGGCTCGACACCCTGCATGAAGACCTCAAGATCTCAGGCCTCCACCGAGATCAGGCACAAGATCGCAAGAAGTGGCGACAACGAGCCAAAACAGTGAACCCAGCCAGCACGCGGGACAAACGCTAAGAAGATGAATATCATAAAACTATGTGAATTATGACGAATACGTGAATTCCGTAGTACGGGCGGCAATTGGAGATCTTAAAATTGTTCAGAGAATTAAGTGTGCTGCTACAGAACCTAGAGTCCATATCAAGCAGGCTTCATAGCAGAAACTGCATGAATTTCAGAGAGACTGTTGTAACAGTGTCCGCAGCTCGTGGTCGTGTGGTAGCGTTCGCGCTTCCCGCGCCCGGGTTCCCGGGTTCGATTCCCGGCGGGGTCAGGGATTTTCTCTGCCTCGTGATGACTGGGTGTTGTGTGATGTCCTTAGGTTAATTAGGTTTAAGTAGTTCTAAGTTCTAGGGGACTGATGACCATAGCTGTTAAGTCCCATAGTGCTCAGAGCCATTTGAACCATTTTTTTGTTGTTACAGTAACGGAAGACTAAACAGAGATGCTCATGGAACTCGAATGCGTATGTTTGGAAGAAAAGTGAAATTATTACCACGAGACCATGTTGGATAAATTGAGAGAAGTGGTACTTGTGGGTATATTATATAACAATTTTGCTGCCTCCTATTGTACGAAGCGTAGGGAAAATCATAATAAGAAAGATTTACAAGCACACTGAAGCATCTCTGTCGGCGAATGGCATATTACTGTGTTGTTTAGGACTGGTACAAAAAACGTTCCTTGGTACGCTGTGCAGTCAACCCTTGTCTCCAGGCCGTTTTTCATTATTCTTGAACCAAGTGTTAGCAGTCATTCAGTGGTGCTCTGTGCAAAAGTCTACAAGGCGGCTTCCCTTTTCATTCCTTTTCCACAGCCCATTTTCTCACACTATTTTTCCTTTTCTTCCATTCCTTAGTAACGCATTCCACACGTAAAATTAAATTTTCATCTCACTCAATTATCTGAATAACTTATTTTATGTCCTCATACATTGCTTCAGTCTCTTCGTTATCTGCAGAACTATCAAGAGCAGAAACTTGTACTATTGTGGCGGGTGTTGGGTTCATAACTAACTTCGTCACAATAATGTGTTTACTATGTTCTTCGTAGCACCTTATACACAACCTTATTTTCTTATCCCCAATGAGACCTACTCCTGCATTATCCCTATTTGATTTTGCATATATAACTATGTTCTTACCTGACCGGAAGTCCTATTCTGACTGCCACCCCAGTCCACTAAATCCTACTATAACTAACTTCAGATTATACATTTCCATTTCTAAAATCTCTAACCTATCATCCTGATTAAAAATGTAACATTCCATGCTCGACCCGTAAAGCACCACTTTTCCCGCTCGGAGACAGGGAACTATTTTACCTCCGGAATGTTTTATTAAAGTCGAACCAATCACCCTTAAGCTGGACAGTAGAGTTGCATGCCCTACAGAAATATAACAGTAGTTTCAGTTTGCTTTCACCCGTTCATGGTACCAACATAGCAAGACCACGTTGGCTAGTGTTAAAAAGACCGACCAGCCAGCCGTCCAGACTGTTGGTCCTACAGCTACTGAAAAAGGTGCTGCCCTTCATCAGGAACCATAGGTTAATCTGGCCTCTTCACCGGTCCCTTCCGTTGTTGACGTATCTGTCTTAATCGTTGACAAACGCAAGCCACACGACCTCCTGCAAGGCCGTGGTTCGTGAGTGCCATGGGCACTACACCTTAGGAGCAGAAGTAAAGGATGAAATTCTCTCTTCCTCAGTTTGTGATTGTTATGTGAGATGGGAGTCCTAAATGATGTCCCTTACTCCGGTTATTTTGAATGTCTTTATATACAGGAACGGCTTTCAAATGGTTGGTTGGTTGGTTGGTTTGGGGAAGGAGACCAGACAGCGAGGTCATCGGTCTCATTGGATTAGGGAAGGACGGGGAAGGAAGTCGGCCGTGCCCTTTGAAAGGAACCATCCGGGCATTTGCCTGGAGCGATTTAGGGAAATCACGGAAAACCTAAATCAGGATGGCCGGACGCGGGATTGAAGTGTCGTCCTCCCGAATGCGAGTCCAGTGTCTAACCACTGCGCCACCTCGCTCGGTTTTCAAATGGTTCAAATGGCTCTAAGCACTATGGGACTTAACATCTGAGGTCATCAGTCACCTAGACTTATCACTACTTAAACCTAACTAACCTGAGGACATTACACACATCCATGCTCGAGGCAGGATTCGAACCTGCGACTGCAGCAGCAGCAGCGCGGTTCCGAACTGAAGCGCCTAGACCTGCTTGGTCACAGCGGCCGGAGGAAGGGCTTTGTTGTCTAAGATTTTTTTGTATTATCTCAATACCACATTTTTGTTGTATAAACTATGTGAAATATGCGACTCAGAATAAGCAGAAAAGATGCTTGAATTAATCTTATATCCCCAGTAAATACGAGTGTTGTATACTTGAATTATCGTCTTTTTTAAATTATTTGTTATGTCAATAAAAACATTGTCACTACTGCCTCTCTCTTCTCGAAAACACGTTCGGTCAAAATATCTCCAGAGATTATCAGTAATAATGCTGTCTAAGAGAGATGGTCGAAGTTTTTCGGATTCTTCATGATAATAACTGAATGATCACACACACTGGAATGATGTAATTATCCGAGACATCATAAAACATGGACTTAGGCATGCAGTATTGTAGGGAAGCAGCCTACTCACGCTGTAGTAAATTCACATTAGTTTCCATTGTGTGCCAGCCAGTCTGCTGTAACTAGCTCTGACGTCATAAATGTTGCGCAATACCTTAAAAATCAAGCGAATGACCTAAAACTTTTCTAGCATGTCAGAAATAATACTAAATTAATGTGTGTTAAATATCAGTTCGATAACTTCAGGCATTTCCGAGATTTGGACGTTTTTCTGGAAAAATCATTGGCGCAACAGAAAAGAGCTAGAGACTTCAAAATTTATATTTAGATTCATTTTTCATAATGATTTAATAAAAACAGTACTTTGGATTTCACAAATTAAGACTTTAGTGGAAATTCATGATTTTCTGGTTTTCGTCTCAAAACTGAAGGAAGCAAGATAGATTAAGTAGGTTAATAAATAAGGCTAGGATGTTTAGATTTAAATAGGTTGGAGGTCCGCTATGATTATGAAAATGTGTAAAGTTTCTTTTTAATACCTATAAAATTATAGCGATAGCGGATCTCAAAAGGGACAGTTCAGAGCTCATCTGCTGCGTGCAGTGTAATTTAATTAATTCTCTCGCTCAAAGTATTTAACTCAGCCACGTCAAAATTTTATTATCAATACTTACCTGCGTGCTGAATGCACGTTTAAATTAAGAACTTCTTCGGCCATCAGCCAAAGAAGCTATAAATTATTATGTAACTTGAAGTGGTGCGTTACTAGCCCAGCGGCTAGTTGGGAGAGCGGATTTAATCAGGCGTTCCCTCAGCCGTCCGCACCGCGGCTTTATATATAAGAACACTGCGCGAGGAAGCAAGGCCCCAGTTCTCTCCAGACGCTGAATGACACGCCATATGTGTCGGTAGTCGCGTCGCATCAGTGTATCTGCTACAAACAGCCTCGGGTGCCGTATTAAGTTACTAGAGATATGCGGAACCATGAAAACATTTTATGTGAAGTGTTAATTCTGGAATGATTTTCATTATCTAGCTTCAGTTTGCGTTTTGTCGTATTTTCACGTGCCGTCGCGGGACAGACATTCTACCAAAAATTTTAGCGTGGCGTTTGATGAAATATTTTCATCAAATTATGGCGAGCATTCTTTTTAACATTTGATTCGGACATTTATAGTTGCATCAGCGCATTAGACTCTGAACTGTTCTGTTAGTTAGGTTGTAGGGATACTTGTGTTGTTTATCAGTGAATTTCAGAATATACTGAACTATTTTGGAAAACCGTTTTTGATTAGAAATCCCGGACAATCTCCTAATTCCTCAGAGCTATAAGCTGCAGTTATAATAACATTCTCAGGTAAAGTGGGCACTAGGATATCTATTTACTGGCTCCAAGTTTTATTACATCACTTTCTGGGGGCCACGAAGTAAATAGAGAGCCAGTGTTGAGAACGGCAAAAGACAGCATTAACAACATTCAAAAAGCTAGAACTAATTCAACACGCAAGCGTTTATCCAGCAATAGATTTACTAATATTACAAACTTATACACATCCGCCGCCCCACATATGGTGCATCGGCCGGGAAACAACTAAGTGAAAGTGATTTTTTAACTATTCGGATTCGCGAGTGAAATGCGACACGCAACTGAGTATAGAACAGTGAATGTGTTACGTGTGCATGTGGACGACGCAATTGAATTAACAACGCATCTGGATTGACGGAGCTGGCACTGAGTCTAGCGGTGCTGCCGGCATCGCGAGAAGCCAGTCTCGCCGCACCGCAGTCGTCCGCTGGAGCAGCCGACGCAGAGCCTGCAATTGCGGGCCACGCTAACACACAACAGCCGTCGGAGAGCCGTCTGCAGTTTAACGTGCCACGTCGCATCAGGAATCCTGGTACGCCGCGCCGGCAACGCCATACGTCGTGCAGAAGGAACTAAGTTAAGTGAAAAACTGTTAAAAATTTTACTAACCCGCACTAAAAGACTGTCGGCGATGGAACCGCCAAAAGAAACTGAGTTTAAACTTAAATTAGAACCTATGTCTGTTGAGGGAACTGTAAATTCAGACAACGTTTCAAGTATAAACATGCATGAAGGTAGTAATGTTAAAGTGAAAAATGAAGTATTGTCTCCTGACAATAATGTGCGAAGGGGCAATGATTCAATAATAGAGACCCCTGTAGTAAAGCGGAAAGTAGAAATGGTAAATTTATTGGATGATAGTTTCTCTGATGAATTAAAAATGAAACAGTCATCAAAGATGGTAGAGTTTAAGAAGGAGAAGTTAGATATGACTAATCAATCAGAAGTTTCATTTAGTTTTGATGATTCTGGTGTTGGAGCTAGTTTTATGTCACCTGAGTGTGATAAAAAACCCGCCAGTGAGCAACCCAAAGATGCTGGGGCTGTTGATTTAAATGTTATATTACAAGCAATAACTGCCAGTCAAACAAATTTTAATATGCGGTTTGAGGCAATGAACAATAAATTAGAATCCAATAATGCTGAAATGTCAGCCAGTAATGCTAGAATGAATGCTGAGTTAAAGTCTGAAATAAGTGAACAGGTCAAAAGCAGTAATGCTGAAATGTCAGCCAGTAATGCTAGAATGAATGCTGAATTAAAGGCTGAAATAAGTGAACAGGTCAAAAGCAGTAATGCTGAAATGTCAGCCAGTAATGCTAGGATGAACGCTGAATTAAAGTCTGAAATTTTGGCCAGCCAAACAAATTTTAATAAACGATTGGAGGTAATGGACGATACCTTCAAGGCTGGTTGCAATAAGTTGAAAGAGGATCTAGACAGTTTGAATTACAAAATTGATTGCAATCATGAGGATATTAAGAAAAAGGTTGCTCAACAGTTTTCTGAAATGTATAAGACAATAAAATCCGAAGTCGCTGAGGTTCGCAAAGACTTCCAAATGGAAGATGCGAAGCTGGAGCACAAGTTAACAGAAAAGATCGAGGCGGAGTCTGAACTGTGCTCAGATAGATTTAAAGATGTTAATATAAAAGTAAACATATGTCAAGCAGAAGTAGAAGCAATCAAAACTGACACTACTCATATTGTGCAAAGAGTAGATAATGTTGAAATGAAAGTAGAAAATATAAGTACTAACATTGCTAACATTGAGAGTAAAGTAGCTTCAGTAACTTCTGGTAATGGTAATGTACAACAAGTTGTAGCTGCAAACGCCGCTTTTATCGGGTGTCGGCAGTTCTTGCGGTTCGATCCAGATAAAAATATCCACCCGCTAGATTTCTGGAACGATTTTGAAAATGTGATTCCACCAACTTGGTCTGAGCGAGAGAAAATCTCATTTATTAGAAGCCATTTAGCAGGTGACGCCATGCGTTGGTCAGCTGATGTTATGTTGAAATGTAAAACATTAGCGGAATTTAAAACAGCTTTTATTAATGAATATTGGTCTAGCAATAAGCAAAATGAAGTGTTGAGAGAATTTTGGAGTGGAAAACGCTTCAATGCAGGCAAGGAATCTATTAAAGAGTTTGCTAGGTCATGGATTTCACGTTTGTCACATTTGGCGGATAAGCTGAAACCTGAAATGATTATACTAGGTCTGGAAGCCAAACTGCCATGGTACTGGCAAACTAGAATTATATCAGCCCCTAGAGACAATCTGGATCGTTTCATTGAGTATTTGGAACGTGTAGAACGTGTTGCTGCCAATGAGGAGCAAGCACGTAATAACCGTAATGCCAATAATAATAATAATAGTAATTTTAGGAACGAGCAAAATGGCAATGTAAATATCAGAACAGTAGGTGTTCGTCATCCTAAGAGAGGTAGGAATTGGGGAAATAATTATCAGAACCAACAATGGCGTCCAAGGGATAATAATTTTGTTCCAAACAGAAATGTGCATGTAAACAACAGTACGGAAGGTAAGGCTATGCCAGCTAACTATAATGAAACTAAAGGAAACAGTAGTATGCCGAGGCAGGAAAACTAGTTTCCGTCTATGAGGACACTGGCGCTCACCAGGCGGTTACTTTTCCTAAGCCAGTAGTTACGGGAATTGGTAAGACAGATCAGAATACTCAAACCGAACATGTGGATGAAGAGTCGGTAGCACCTAAGGATACAACAGAAATATTAGATCACTCACAGTATTTGATAGATACCGTGTTAGAGACGCTTTCTAAGTGGGAAGAGAAAGAGAAGGCGCAGCAGTGTAACAGTAGGGATGAGCTACAAAATACTGAATTGACAGGTGAAGAAGCAGAAGAAATTCATGCTTATATTTACGATGAGGATGATGTGCTCTTATCTAAAGTGCCTGTGCAGGATGTTGATAATGTACTAATAAATTTAGGACAGGAGATAAGTGGGAATGTAGAGGGTAGGCAGTTTGGGGTCGATGAACCCAGTAGCTGTGACCAGTTGTCACTTGAGAAGGAAACCGACGATAATGGTGAAAGTGGTTTAGCTGTAACTAATGTTATGCCCGGTCTGGAGGCGCAGAATCGCTCAGACTGCAGTAATTTGGGTCATGTTCAGCAAACTAAATGTAATGAAGTCGTGCGGTGTTTCGATTTAAAATTAATAGACCGACTGGAAAAGGCAGCTGAAAATGTAATTCAGGAAACCCCTACATACTGTGACCTAAATGTAATGAAGACAGATGTTGATCACTTTAGTTGGAGACAAATCCAAAAGGAACTACTAGATGAATCTGAGGAACCACCTGTACAACCTAGAATAAGCCACCCTATAATAATAGTGAATATGTTGGGTATCAATGTACGTTGTCTCTTAGACAGTGGAAGTGAGGTGAGTGCAATATCTCAGTCCTTCTTTGATGCATTACCTGGTAAAGACAAGCTTACAGTAATGAGGGTATCAGGACTAAGAATAATTGGTGCTACTGGCAAGGTTTCAAAAACGGTAAAGCAAGAAGCTTTACTACCCTTTAACATTAATGGTAATTTAATTGATCATCCATGTTTAATTGTAAATAATCTCAGTATTAAGGTTTTAATTGGCATAGATTTCTTGTCGAAATATCAGAGTGTTGTTGATTTTGAAAGAAGCCAGTTAAAAATGGTCTTGCCAATAACCGGAGTAATTATAGTACCTTTTAGTGATAAACATGTAGTAACTGATCATGAAACTTGGGAGCTGCCTATGCGAGTTCTGAAAAATAGGAGGTATTGGGACGAAGGTGTTAATCTTAATAACAATAAGCTGAATACAGAAGAAGAAGAAGAAGCAATTATTTTAGACAAAATAAAAGCTAAATTGCAGGAAATCGATAAGATTTCAGACAATCAAAAGGAAGAACTGAGACAGGTTCTAAAAAGGCATCACAAAGTATTTTCAGATCGACGTGGCGTGGTCAAAGGTTATGAATGAATGCTGTAGGGAGGAGGTTGTTCTATAACCTCTACACAGTGTGGCAGCTGTGCAGTCCCAGCTGTGTGAGATCTTCTTTCCATTTCAGGTCTCACTCACTCTTCGTCTTTTCTATCCACCTAAAATTTCTAACTCTTCTTTACAGCATTAAACTAATGAATGCTGTAGGGAGGAGGTTGCTCTATAACCTCCACACAGTGTGGCAGCTGTGCGGTCCCAGCTGTGTGAGATCTTCTTTCCCATTTCCGATCTCACTCATTCTTCCTCTTTCCTGTCCTCAAAAATTTCGACCTTTTCTCTCCAAATACTAAAATTTTCCGTTATGACTATCAAGACAGCATTAAGCTAATGAATGCTGTAGGGAGGAGGTTGTTCTGTAACCTCTACACAGTGTGGCAGCTGTGCAGTCCCAGCTGTGTGAGATCTTCTTTCCCATTTCAGGTCTCACTCACTTCTTCATCTTTTCTATCCTCCTACAATTTCTAACTCTTCTTTACAGCATTAAACCAATGAATGCTGTAGGGAGGAGGTTGTTCTGTAACCTCTACACAGTGTGGCAGCTGTGCAGTCCCAGCTGTGTGAGATCTTCTTTCCCTTTCAGGTCTCACTCATTCTTCATCTTTTCTATCCACCTAAAAGTTCTAACTCTTCTTTACAGCATTAAACCAATGAATGCTGTAGGGAGGAGGTTGCTCTATAACCTCTACACAGTGTGGCAGCTGTGCAGTCCCAGCTGTGTGAGATCTTCTTTCCCTTTCAGGTCTCACTCATTCTTCCTCTTTCCTGTCCACAAAAATTTCGACCTCTTCTTTCCAGACATGAAAATTTTCTGTCATGGCTATCAAGCCATGAGTTATGTAACCATACTATCTACCGATTAGTGACAAAAAAATACCTAATGTGACAAACCTAATAGTGACAAACAATAGAGAAGTATGACGTAATTAAGATATAAAATGTATTTGAGTAACACGTATGTATAGTACCCTGGTAATATAATAAGTACAAAGTGTTGTTTTATTGGAAATGGTCCACCAACAGTAATTTAAAAAGATATATGAATTCATGTACAAGCAGGATCTGAAGTGGTAGTGAAACCTAGTGTATGCATTAGAGCTAACTAAGAAATAGTAAAAGAGATTGCTTAGTGTTATGGAAAAATATGCACATAAGTTGTAAGGATGAACTCACCTGGTGTAGCAAGGAAAAGCAGTGTAATAGAATTGAGCAGTGTTTGTGGTTGAGACGTGAAGGACACGTCCCTGAAGTATTTATAAGGTTGGAGCTGGCCATTATTTTAGTGTAGTGTGTGACAGGATACACCTACACGTATTGAGGTTATGAGTTGGAGGCGTGAATGCGACCATAGGTACCCTTATGTTAGATGAGACAGAGCAGCTCATGGTGTCCTATAGGTTTAAGGAATTTAGCATTACGTTCGTCCATAATTATTTGATGCAGTTTAGTGGTAGGTCCGAGAGAGACTACCTGAGGTTTCAGCGTCCGATCGAGTGGAAATGGATTGTCGCGTGAGCAAACTAATCAGCTGCAATACACTATGAATATGAAATAAATGTGCTTTCCTATGCTTTAAATTTAAATGGAGTGAGTATTACTTAAGTTCATACACTAGCAAAGTAAGTAAGTACATAATGACAGACGTGAAATATTATTTTAGCTCAGCATAAATACACTTCAAAGTAAGTAAGTACCTAATTGCAGATGTGGAACTGACAACAGCAGAGGACCAATAAGTGGATTTAGTAATCAACTAAACGTAGTGTGTTTTGAACACTCACAACTGTACTATTACCAAAAGTTACTCACATGTACAAAGAAGCTGAGAAAACAACCACTAATCATACTCATACTATCTCTAAGAATAAAGTAATCAAAGATGAGTCAGTTAAGTAAATAAGATGCAGATTTGTCAGGAATGTACCGAACATTGGTTCAGTGTTCCGGCCCAGAAATAATAAATTCAGATTAAATATGATTCATGACTGTATGCCTGGAGCATAAATTTTCTCCAGTACGTGACTAACGGCGTTTTGAGCCATTTGTTTACCGATTTTGTGACAGTTAAGTAACCGTGAGAGTAAAATTAAAAAGGTTCTGTTAACTTTGTTCCAGCAAAATATTGGAAGATAAAATGTATATATCCCCATTTCATTGTGATCCACCCATAGATATTAAGTGAACAGAGTCTGAGGCACTCTTTTTGTTTG
Organism: Schistocerca piceifrons; assembly: GCF_021461385.2. Lineage (NCBI taxonomy): Eukaryota > Metazoa > Arthropoda > Insecta > Orthoptera > Acrididae > Schistocerca > Schistocerca piceifrons. Next base: position 98,261,169 of record NC_060143.1, on the reverse strand, counting down.
TTCTACAGGACAAACCAGATAATGGCAGCCTGGTAGCTGCGTGAAAGCGTGGAGTGACTTGGACACAACTCACAGTGACCCCTCCCCTTTCCCCCATGTAATTTAGAGAGAACGTGAAGGACGCACACCATAGCAACTTCCCCTCCTCTACCCTTGTAAATGGAAATGTAGGACGCCAGCCAAAGCGGCTACAACCACGTGTGTAAAAATTATTTGTGAACTTTTCTTTCAGGTTTAGAAAAGACTGCTAAGAGATGATCATCTGTTTATGTGTCATGTTATTTTCTTTGAATTTGTGTATGTAAAAATGTATTTGATGTAGTTAAGATTTTTATAATTTTTCAATTTCTATGTGTGTTTGTTTGTCTAAGGCAATATGTATGCCAAAATATTTCATGACTTTGCTTTAAAAATTTGAGTAATGACATTGTTTGAAAGGCAGTGAACATGCCTACAATTTAAATAATTAATGTAGGTAATCAGTTTTCTTAAATGTTTCTACAGGTTTATATTTCAATTTTGATTTTTCATAGGGAGTTAAACTGTACTCTTGCTTCCCTTTTTGTAATTAAATTTTTTTTTTCATTCATTAACATTCATAAACAAAAAATTTAAGTAGAGGGTGATGTAGGGAAGCAGCCTACTCACGCTGTAGTAAATTCACATTAGTTTCCATTGTGTGCCAGCCAGTCTGCTGTAACTAGCTCTGACGTCATAAATGTTGCGCAATACCTTAAAAATCAAGCGAATGACCTAAAACTTTTCTAGCATGTCAGAAATAATACTAAATTAATGTGTGTTAAATATCAGTTCGATAACTTCAGGCATTTCCGAGATTTGGACGTTTTTCTGGAAAAATCATTGGCGCAACAGAAAAGAGCTAGAGACTTCAAAATTTATATTTAGATTCATTTTTCATAATGATTTAATAAAAACAGTACTTTGGATTTCACAAATTAAGACTTTAGTGGAAATTCATGATTTTCTGGTTTTCGTCTCAAAACTGAAGGAAGCAAGATAGATTAAGTAGGTTAATAAATAAGGCTAGGATGTTTAGATTTAAATAGGTTGGAGGTCCGCTATGATTATGAAAATGTGTAAAGTTTCTTTTTAATACCTATAAAATTATAGCGATAGCGGATCTCAAAAGGGACAGTTCAGAGCTCATCTGCTGCGTGCAGTGTAATTTAATTAATTCTCTCGCTCAAAGTATTTAACTCAGCCACGTCAAAATTTTATTATCAATACTTACCTGCGTGCTGAATGCACGTTTAAATTAAGAACTTCTTCGGCCATCAGCCAAAGAAGCTATAAATTATTATGTAACTTGAAGTGGTGCGTTACTAGCCCAGCGGCTAGTTGGGAGAGCGGATTTAATCAGGCGTTCCCTCAGCCGTCCGCACCGCGGCTTTATATATAAGAACGCTGCGCGAGGAAGCAAGGCCCCAGTTCTCTCCAGACGCTGAATGACACGCCATATGTGTCGGTAGTCGCGTCGCATCAGTGTATCTGCTACAAACAGCCTCGGGTGCCGTATTAAGTTACTAGAGATATGCGGAACCATGAAAACATTTTATGTGAAGTGTTAATTCTGGAATGATTTTCATTATCTAGCTTCAGTTTGCGTTTTGTCGTATTTTCACGTGCCGTCGCGGGACAGACATTCTACCAAAAATTTTAGCGTGGCGTTTGATGAAATATTTTCATCAAATTATGGCGAGCATTCTTTTTAACATTTGATTCGGACATTTATAGTTGCATCAGCGCATTAGACTCTGAATTGTTCTGTTAGTTAGGTTGTAGGGATACTTGTGTTGTTTATCAGTGAATTTCAGAATATACTGAACTATTTTGGAAAACCGTTTTTGATTAGAAATCCCGGACAATCTCCTAATTCCTCAGAGCTATAAGCTGCAGTTATAATAACATTCTCAGGTAAAGTGGGCACTAGGATATCTATTTACTGGCTCCAAGTTTTATTACATCACTTTCTGGGGGCCACGAAGTAAATAGAGAGCCAGTGTTGAGAACGGCAAAAGACAGCATTAACAACATTCAAAAAGCTAGAACTAATTCAACACGCAAGCGTTTATCCAGCAATAGATTTACTAATATTACAAACTTATACACATCCGCCGCCCCACAGTATGTCTTTGTCACTACTTATCATGTAAAAATATGAGTTGATAAGAACCTGTAAAGTGGACAGCCCCTTACTAGGCAATAAAATTGGGAAACCACGCATCTGTGAATACTTAATTCTATGCTGACCATGAACTAGTTACGAATTCAAGAAAGTAATGATTTCAAAAATTAAGACTAAGGTAGTGGCTCTTTTGTGAAACGAACCAGTTACATCAAAGTCTGAGTGGTTTGTAAGCAACGGAGCAAGTTAGAAGGACTTCATTTTCCGCTTATTACTGTAGAAGTTTCTATGGCAGCATAAAATCTTCTACAGTTATAAGCGAAAAATGACACCCTTTAAAATGTTAATGGAGGCTGCGGACCAATATTATTGAGTTGGTGCCTAAGTTCGTAGCGCTTTTCCACATGTTAATAATAATAATAATAATAATAATAATAATAATAATAAACGCAACAAATACATGTGACAGAGACTTTAGCCAACACTAATACATTCTCCTTCACTGCGTACAACTGCTAATGCAGGAGTAACTTTTCGATCCCGCGACATTAGCCGAGCGGTTTAGGGCGCTGCAGTCATGGACTGTGCGGCTGGTCCCGGCGGAGGTTCGAGTCCTCCCTCGGGCATGGATGTGCGTGTTTGTCCCGTAGGATAATTTTGGTTAAGTAGTGTGTAAGCTTAGGGACTGATGACCTGAGAAGTTGAGTCCCATAAGATTTCACACATTTGATCCCGCGACTGTAGAAATCACTCGGTTCCGAGACGAATCTCATCGAGCCATGTTTGGAGCGCTTCTTCATCCAGAAAGGAAGTTCCTTGAAGGCTGTTCGATGGAAGGCACAAGGTCAGGCGAGTAGGTGGGAGCGGAATGACTTTGAAACCCAACTTGCGTGTGGTGTTTTTTGTCACTCTAGCAGAATGCGGGCGGACGTTACCGTGGAGTAGCATTTTCGCTCTGTCTTCCTGGTCATTGTTCTTGGATTTCGTCTGCAAGACGTCACAGTTGCTGACAATAAATGTCAACAATGGTGGTACACCTCGGGGAAGCAATTTGTTATACACCACACCGTCCTTGTTCCACCAGATGCAAAATATTATCTTTTGTTGATGCCCGCTGTTCTTTGTACGTGGAGTTCCTGCTTCGTTTCGGCTCAATCATTCTTTTCCTTGTTAGCGTAAAGACACCAGTCGCGTCGCCAGTAACGGTGCAGGACAGGAACGGTCGGTGTTGTTCACGAGCCAATTGATGACCAGTAAGCAGAGATTTGCTGGTAATTTTTGTGATTTTTGCCTTAGAGCATGCAGTACCCACACACTCGATTTTTGAACCTTCCCCATTGCACGCAAATGTGCCACAATGATCACAGTTCATCACATCTACCGGTTCTCGAGTACACTGAGGTCGATCGTTGTGGGTTTCATCAAACCCCGAAGGTCAAAAGGATCCTCCCTAAAAGGAGATAACCATTTTCTTTCCGCGCTCTGTCCAATGGCATTATCGCCATACCAGGCTCAAATGTTTCCGGCTACCTCCGTTGCTGTCGCCCATGTGTTGGACTCAAACAGAAGAATATTTCGGATATCTTTCGATTTCTCCACTTGGCTCTCAATTTTCTAGCGTTCACAGCACCACCCTAGCAACAGTTGACTACAAAAAGAAGACTATCGATAACTAAACCCATAGCAACCGGAATACCAACATGCAAAACAAAAACGCTACGAACTTATGCACCAACCCAATACAAGAAGTTAAAGGAACAAATCCCTAGGTTATTGTACCTCGGCTGCGAAATAACCTGACATAAAGAGCTCTCCGCGAGTATATAGGGAAAATGAGAAAACTCTCAAAGGGAAACCGAGGAATGAAATGGAAAAGAAATTTTATAGCCATGACAGTTTACACACTGTTCTACCGAGAAGAATGTTGAGTTCTAAGAAAGGATGACCTCGGGTATTTGAAACCGGTTAGATATCAAGATCATCAGTTGTGTATAAGGCTGCAGCTGACAGGATAAAATCAGGAACAGCTACGTAAGATTGTATATGCTTAACTGTGGGGACGATGTACGCTAATATAAAATTAGAAGTGAAATCTTCAAACGACCAAGATTGCTTCAGTACAACATTTATATCGATTAGCAGTTTCAGCAAGCTATGTAGTCATCTTCGGATCTGTGAAGCATTAGATCGAAATAGTAAGTGTAGTGTGGCCAGAAATTAAGGGGTCGTGATACATATTTACATAATACAGACAGATACCACAGGTCTGATGATGCAACACATTATATCGTGTCATAACATAAAAAGATTTTACAAGAAGTATATAGGCATGTTAAATATAGAAAAGCCATTACATAAAATCCCATGCTTGTTGCACCGACTATACATGCTCATGTTCGTACAACAACTGAATGAAGACTGCTATTCTGAAGTAAACAACACAGCCGTAACGATCAACCAGCAGGTGGTACTGTAGTAGTAATGGACAAAAATACGTCGTACCATGTAAAGCATAAGGGCAAAATAACATTCTAGAATTACGTAGTGCAATTATACTATTTGTCTGCACATATGACAAGAAGTAGTCCAAATCAGAGGACATTAGAAAATGATTTTTTTTAGAATTTGAATGTTTTAAAAATAATTTTTAAAAAATATTTCATAAAATCTCATAGAACATAACAGAAAGCGTTGTGTGTTCATTATATTACTCAATGCATATGTAACCAGGACGATTATATGGCATGTTGGTGTAGAAAATGTGTCGAGAAAATAACCTGCAGAAGTTCACTTAAGGTGTAGGTAAGAGGAATACATAGACAATATAGAAAGTACGTATCACATTATTGCAGGCAACTCAAGGATAATTAAGTGGGGCATTCTTAAAATACCGTATGCAAATCCCTTCATTATACACCACCAACAGAATTCATCGATAACTTTGTGCTATATAAACTATTGCTCCATGTCTAGGTTTAGTGTAATCAGCAATGTATATTGCGATAGGGAACATTCAGGTTTTCCTCTATTAACTAGCAAGCACATGTCATAACATAGAAAATGTAGAAAATATATCGTCATCAACTACGTTTAACAACACTCATTCGAGAATTAAGTGACAAGAATACTGAAAACATGAAGAAAGTACATGTCATAACGTATGTGATAACAACTGGTATCAATTACTCACTATAAACACTTCACAACATTATAATCCATCAACAATACACAACTAACTCTAAATGCTATCACGGTGCCCGAAGTCTAGGCTTAGTATAACAAAGATGTAAGGAATGAAGGGGACGAATAGCAGAGACCTGAAAATTGCAATGTATTGACGTAAATTAACCTTTATCCAGATAATATAATGTCGTAGACTCATGGTAACTCGAGGTCTGCTATAAAGTATATAGAGTCATTCGCACTAGAGAGCGTATTCGTGCTGGGGAGTATACCAATAAGGATGTAGCAATATCATGTAAAAATGAGATAAAACCAAAAAGAACGCGTGCTATTGTAACAAAATGTATAGTATGCACCAGAGTGTAAGTGCTACTTCGCATAGCGCTCGAAGTCTGTGTTAACCACAAATACATTAAAACGTGCCGGCCGCGGTGGTCTAGCGGTTCTAGGCGCTCAGTCCGGAACCGCGCGACAGCTACGGTCGCAGGTTCGAATCCTGCCTCGGGCATGGATGTGTGTGATGTCCTTAGGTTAGTTAGGTTTAAGTAGTTCTAAGTTCTAGGGGACTGATGACCACAGATGCTAAGTCCCATTGAACCATTAAAGCGTAATCTCTATAATTGACATAAAAAACGAAAACGATCCCTCTGGTTATGAGACATTGTAAGACATCAGATAAAGGTACTGATGCACCCTGCAGTATACACAGTTAAACCGATAAACCGATAATACAGCAAATGCAATGTGAAACATTGCTAGACAATAAAAAACGTCAACAAATCGCTCCAGGTTTAAGTAATAAAAACATAAACAACGAACACGTACATACCATACGTTACATTCTTAATACCACATACTAGTACTATAGATCCAGAACAAATCAATGCAGAGCCTACATGTATAGTCGAGACAGCATAAGGAGAACCCTGACAGATCACAGACCTGTTGCCAGCTTGCTACTGCGAAGCGCCAACGGATGCGAGAAAACAGTTGCCGTCTACGGGACTGTAACAACACTGAGGCGTCGCCATAGAAACGTTTACTAAATTACGTTACGTTGCTGTTGACGCAGTCGCGCAAAGCTGCAGCTCCCAGCCACTGCGCCAGGAATCAACTTAGGCCGACTGAACTACAGGTGCTAATACACTACGGTGCTCGACGGCCAGCTGTAGAATGGCAAGAGTCTCGTATAAGACCAAAATAAGTTATGCGCAAGTGTATATAATAAGCTCCAGTATAATGACATAAGTGCAATACCATGTGACCTACCTTAGATTCTGTGCAGATATTTGACAAACATCTAACCAAACCTAACCAAAAAAATCTTAGTAGCCAGAGGTCTTGATTCAGAATTTATATAAAGCTAGTTACACGAGGAAGCTTACCAAGAATAAGGGGTATCCCGATACAAGTGCAGCAGTAAGACCAGATCATAAATGATCAACGAGTGTATACAATTTGCAGTTGAAACCTTCCCGTCTCCTCTATCTATTTTGTTAATGATAACCTTCCCTTCTACGATAAGCTATGAAACCTTCCCTTTTGATTTCTATCTCTTGCATAATAATAACAAATGAAATCTTCCATTCGAAATTTATTCTCTCTCTCAATATTCGCATACAAATTTAATTGCTGCTTATTAAAAGTGATTTTCTGATTATTGCGACGAAACATAGAATGGCCCTCAGTCGTTATCTGCAATAACCCAAAACTGTTCCTTACCTTTTCTACTGTTACTGGATCGCCATCTGACTGCTAAATCGAACTGCGACATGAATATACTTACTCTGTTTTACTATACTCAATTAACTGCTGGTGGGCTTTCATAATAAGTGGCTGTATTTATTACCAAAGCTGACGTTATTCTTTAATAGCAAAGCTGACGTTATTCTATAATTAATTTGACAGAAATTACGTAATTCATAGTTAAACTTTTTCTTGACAACAATAAAATTTTGCAAAGTTTTACGTTGATGGTTTTTGGGATGGATTATAATTAGAAATGCAATATTGCTGGCAAAAGTTAATTATATTCTGAATGAAATGATTTTACAAACGTTCAAATGGGACTTACTTTTTACAATAATCTTACAACTAGCAATGCGCAAACGTACCTTCAGTAGTCTTGAGTTTCTCAAAAAATTAATTCAATAATATTAGTTTCTCTTATGATAATAGTTAGCTGATGTCTCTGTACATCCGTTTATAATCTCTTGTAAATCATAGCTGGTGGCTGGCAGGCACACCGCTCCTCTCAACCTCTCGCTTCAGACCCGCTACCGACTTGCTTCACTTCTCGCTTACTACTGACTTCCTACGAACGCTAAAGTGCGGCCTCTCCTGCCAACAATGCTTCTGGTGCAGACAATCCCTGCTACCGTTACAAAATGTATCAATGCGCGGTCTTTCTCGCTCTTTTCTTAAAATGTATCCATACGCGGTCTCTCCCGCCCTTTTTAAAATTACATCAATTTGCGGTCTCTCTTGCCAACAACACTTTGGTGCAGACATTTCCTGCTACCACAATTATTTCCAACATGACAAATATTAATTATTCCTACTTAATCCTATTAATAAAATATAAACACCTTTCATAAACTGTGGTTTGACAATAGACAATAGAAATATACGCGTCTTACACAGTGTAATAAAGAACCAAGAACAAGCACAACTGTGACCAGATGCGCCACCCAATACCAGTGTGTAGCCCGATGTCCTAGTGGTGTTCAAAAATTTTCAGATGTGTGTGAATTTCTAAGTGACCGAACTGCTTAGGTCATCGGTCCCTAGACTTGTACCCTACTTAAACTAACTTATGCTAAGAACAACACACACACACACACGCCGGAGGGAGAACTCGAACCTCCGGCGGGAGGGACCGTGCAATCTGTGGCATGGCGCCTCAAACCACTCGGCCCACATCGTGTGATTGTGATGTAAATGCAAATGACACGCTAGCTACCCGCGGACATAGGTTGTGATGAATACTTTAAAAACTACGATGGACAGTAACACATCATTGCCCACCCGGTTAGCCGTGCGGTCTAACGCACTGCTTTCCGGGAAGGAAGGAGTGACGGTCCTCGGCAAGAATCCGCCCGGCGGACTAGTGTCGAGGTCCGGTGTGCCAGCCAGTGTGTGGATGGTTTTTAAGGCGGTTTTCCAGCTGCCTCAGCGAACGCTGACTGGTTCCATTTATTACTCCGCAGTTCCACTACGTAGGCGATTGCTGCAGCAAGACTTTCTCCACGTAGGCGTACACCATAATTACTCCACCACGGAAACATTGGTGTAACATTCGTTTGGAATGAGGCGCCCCGGAGCGGTCCATTGGCGGGGTTCGGTGCGGGGCGGCGGTGGGGTGAGTGGACTGCTGTAGCGTGTTGTGGGGTTGTGTACCACTGAGGGCTATGGAAGGGACGAAGCCTCTCCGTCGTTTCTAGGTCCCCAGTTCCATACTGTTATATCCTAGCCAGTAATGCCACCCGAGCCCGCTGCCAAAAGGTTGGCAGCATCAAAGTCCGGACGCCGTCCGCATAAGCAGCGCCAGAGAGACAGGAAATCGCCGCAAGTCTGCGCGCGCCACCGCTGGCTTCTGGTTTCTTAAGCGCTGGAGTCGCGAGCGCTAGGACAGTTCTGTATTCGCCGCTCAGTTGTATACTCGCCACCGAATTGTGTACTTGCTAGTCAGTTGTGTGTTCATCGCAGCAGAGATGTTGTTTGTCGTCAGCCGACGCTGACCTAGCCGCTCCGACTCGAACTAGACAGATCTCTGTAGACACGGAATTCACTACTGTGTTTCTGTATCTTCGTTAATAAAGATAAGTACCGACTTTTATTTAATCAGAGTGTTTGGGTTTTCATCTTTCTGTTCACTGTTCCAGCGGACCGGTCAGCCCGCTATTAAAAGTGTGGCGGTGACTTCGTAAGCCGTTTCTACAGCGAATTGTTTGTCGCTACGAACGCCGCCACAAAACTGGCGACGAGGGCTTCCGAACTCGTGTAGGGCTGGTTCAACTTGTTTCTGGTTATACTAATTATAGCGATAAAATTTTGGGGGCTGGTTTAATTTGTGTTCACTATGTCTGCCGAATTACAACAGTTGATCTTGTTACAGAGTCAGCAAATACAAAGTCTGGTGGAAGCAATCGCCAAACAAGCGGCTAATCCTCCGACACAAAAGGAACAAGCACAGGCAGCACCACCTTTCCGTGCTTTTGATGCATCAAGAGAAGAATGGCGAGAATATTTCGCGCAGTTGCAGGCGCACATGACAGTCTACAAAATCATGGGTACTGAGCGGCAGCTTTATTTCATTTCCACGGCAGGCGTGGAAGTCTATCGACTACTTTGTAAGTTGTTCCCGGAATCCAAGCCAGAAGCTTTAGACTATGACGTTGTTGTTAACAAGCTTGCTGAGTATTTCGAGTCGCGAGTTCATGTGGCAGCAGCCAGATTCAAGTTCTTCAGATTAAAGAAACTGCCACACCAATCTAATAAACAGTGGTTAACAGATTTACGGGGCCTCACCCGTCAGTGCCGATTTAACTGTGTGTGTGGAGCTTCCTACAGTGATGTCATGTTACGAGACGCTATTACTCAAAACATTGCAGATTCTCGCATTCGTGCTGCTATCTTAAAATTGCCTGACCCGTCCTTAGAGACTGTGATGAACATCATTGAAGCCCAAGATACTTTTGACTATGCTGAGTGTGAGTTAGATCAGCCATGTATTTCTCAAATTGCCTGTGCTATGCAAGTTATGTCACGCCCGCGGCCCCACCGGCAGAGTCAGACTGTAAACACTAGCCGGCCGCGTCATGTTAAACACATTCATCAGCCGTGTGTGCAAAATGATAGAGTTAAGTCTTGCCCTAAGTGTGTTCTTGCTCATCCTCGTGAACGTTGCCCGTTAAGAAACGCGGTTTGTCACTTTTGTCAAAGGAAAGGACACATCCAGACTGTTCGTTTGCGTAAACGCACGAACAATTCTAGTGCTGCCCAGCCCATGGATATTCATGTTCTTCAAAGCCAGCCCGCCCAGAAGGTCGCGTTTAAAGACTCTTCCACGGTTAGTGTGGGTAATAAACTTGTTCGCAATAAGCCACCCACCCAGCCCTCTGCTATGCGACCCAAGCGTAATTCAAACGCTGTAAAAAGTAATGTACAGACTGCAAGTGAAGCGGGAGTTGTTGTTCCACCCGCCCAACCCACGAGTTGTCGTAAGCAGCGAACACGCGCTAAACGCGCTGATTTTGTGTCTTCCGCCTCCACTGCACCGATCCAGAGACAGTGTAATAAACTATTTGTGAAGCTACGCATCCAGGATAAGACCTTCAATTTTCAATTAGACACTGGTGCGTCTGTGACTCTCATAAATAGTGCTACGTATGCGGCTATCGGCCGCCCTAAACTTTCAGCGGCAAAACATTCTTTGGCTACTTATAGTGGAGAACAAATTCCTGTGTTAGGTGTATGTAGCGTGCCAGCCACATTCCGTGGCAATACAAAAACAGTTTCATTCACAGTGCTCCGCGCTACAGACAGTGTAAACATTTTCGGATTAGACTGTTTTGACTTGTTTGGCCTGTCTATCCAAGACAATGTGTTGCAAATTAATTCTGTTGTTGTTCCTCAAGACAGCATAACCGATTTGTGTAAACAATACAGTGACATATTTAAAGACGAACTAGGTTGTGCTGCGAACTTTGCCGCTCATATTACGTTAAAAGATAATGCTCAGCCTCGATTTTTTCGTGCTCGTCCAGTGCCTCACGCCCTCCGGGCACCTGTAGCAGATGAACTTCGTCGTTGGCAAAACAACGGTGTTATTCAACCCGTTTCAGCGAGCCAGTGGGCTTCTCCCTTAGTTATTATAAAGAAACCGTCTGGCAAGTTACGTTTGTGTGCTGATTTTAAGTCGACAGTTAATCCTCAGACTGTCATTGATTCTTTTCCTTTGCCTAGACCGGACGAGCTGATGGATAAGTTAGGGGAAGCTCGTTTCTTTTCCAAAATTGATCTCCGTGAAGCATATTTGCAATTGCCCCTCGGCGAGCAATCACAACAGTATTTCGTCATAAACACGTCGTTGGGGTTGTTCCGTTTTCTGCGTTTGCCTTTTGGTTGTGCGTCAGCTCCAGCTGTTTTTCAGCGTTTTTTGTCACAACTTCTGGCTAATGTGCCATCGTGTTGCAACTATTTAGACGATATTGTTGTGTCCGGTCGGACGCCTGCTGAACATTTCCGTAATTTGGAGTGTTTGTTTAAAGTGTTGTCTCAGGCAGGCCTACGCTGCAACATCGATAAATGTTCATTTTTCCTTACGGAGATGGAGTATCTGGGACATGTTATTAATGCTCAAGGCATTCATCCCTCCCAGTCACATTTAGCAGCTATTCGTGATTTGCCCGCCCCTCGCAATCTGCATGAATTGCAAGCAGTTCTTGGCAAATTGACATATTATATTAGGTTTATACCTAATGCATCCCCCCCATGAACCATGGACCTTACCGTTGGTGGGGAGGCTTGCGTACCTCAGCGATACAGATAGCCGTACCGTAGGTGCAACCACAACGGAGGGGTATCTGTTGAGAGGCCAGACAAACGTGTGGTTCCTGAAGAGGGGCAGCAGCCTTTTCAGTAGTTGCAAGGGCAACAGTCTGGATGATTGACTGATATGGCCTTGTAACAATAACCAAAACGGCCTTGCTGTGCTGGTACTGCGAACGGCTGAAAGCAAGGGGAAACTACAGCCGTAATTTTTCCCGAGGGCATGCAGCTTTACTGTATGATTACATGATGATGGCGTCCTCTTGGGTAAAATATTCCGGAGGTAAAATAGTCCCCCATTCGGATCTCCGGGTGGGGACTACTCAAGAGGATGTCGTTATCAGGAGAAAGAAAACTGGCGTTCTACGGATCGGAGCGTGGAATGTCAGATCCCTTAATCAGGCAGGTAGGTTAGAAAATTTAAAAAGGGAAATGGATAGGTTGAAGTTAGATATAGTGGGAAATAGTGAAGTTCGTGGCAGGAGGAACAAGACTTCTGGTCAGGTGACTACAGGGTTATAAACACAAAATCAAATAGGGGTAATGCAGGAGTAGGTTTAATAATGAATAGGAAAATAGGAATGCGGGTGAGCTACTACAAACAGCATAGTGAACGAATTATTGTGGCCAAGATAGATACGAAGCCCACGCCTACTACAGAAGTACAAGTTTATACGCCAACTAGCTCTGCAGATGACGAAGAAATTGAAGAAATGTATGATGAAATAAAAGAAATTATTCAGATTGTGAAGGGAGACGAAAATTTAATAGTCATGGGTGACTGGAATTCGAGTGTAGGAAAAGGGAGAGAAGGAAACGTAGTAGGTGAATATGGATTGGGGGACAGAAATGAAAGAGGAAGCCGCCTGGTCGAATTTTGCACAGAGCACAACATAATCATAACTAACACTTGGTTTAAGAATCATGAAAGAAGGTTGTATACATGGAAGAACGCTGGAGATACTAAAAGGTATCAGATAGATTATATAATGGTAAGACAGAGATTTAGGAACCAGGTTTTAAATTGTAAGACATTTCCAGGGGCAGATGTGGACTCTGACCACAATGTATTGGTTATGACCTGTAGATTAAAAATGAAGAAACTGCAAAAAGGTGGGAATTTAAGGAGATGGGACCTGGATAAACTAAAAGAACCAGAGGTTGTACAGAGATTCAGGGAGAGCATAAGGGAGCAATTGACAGGAATGGGGGAAATAAATACAGTAGGAGAAGAATGGGTAGCTTTGAGGGATGAAGTAGTGAAGGCAGCAGAGGATCAAGTAGGTAAAAAGACTAGGGCTAGTAGAAATCCTTGGGTAACAGAAGAAATATTGAATTTAATTGATGAAAGGAGAAAATATAAAAATGCAGTAAGTGAAACAGGCAAAAAGGAATACAAGCGTCTAAAAAATGAGATCGACAGGAAGTGCAAAATGGCTAAGCAGGGATGGCTAGAGGACAAATGTAAGGATGTAGAGGCCTATCTCACTAGGGGTATGATAGATACCGCCTACAGGAAAATTAAAGAGGCCTTTGGAGATAAGAGAACGACTTGTATGAATATCAAGAGCTCAGATGGAAACCCAGTTCTAAGCAAAGAAGGGAAAGCAGAAAGGTGGAAGGAGTATACAGAGGATCTATACAAGGGCGATGTACTTGAGGACAATATTATGGAAATGGAAGAGGATGTAGATGAAGATGAAATGGGAGATATGATATTGCGTGAAGAGTTTGACAGAGTACTGAAAGACCTGAGTCGAAACAAGGCCCCCGGAGTAGACAATATTCCATTGGAACTACTGACGGCCGTGGGAGAGCCAGTCCTGACAAAACTCTACCATCTGGTGAGCAAGATGTATGAAACAGGCGAAATACCCTCAGACTTCAAGAAGAATATAATAATTCCAATCCCAAAGAAAGCAGGTGTTGACAGATGTGAAAATTACCGAACTATCAGCTTAATAAGTCACAGCTGCAAAATACTAACACGAATTCTTTACAGACGAATGGAAAAACTAGTAGAAGCCAACCTCGGGGAAGATCAGTTTGGATTCCGTAGAAACACTGGAACACGTGAGGCAATACTGACCTTACGACTTATCTTAGAAGAAAGATTAAGGAAAGGCAAACCTACGTTTCTAGCATTTGTAGACTTAGAGAAAGCTTTTGACAATGTTGACTGGAATACTCTCTTTCAAATTCTAAAGGAGGCAGGGGTAAAATACAGGGAGCGAAAGGCTATTTACAATTTGTACAGAAACCAGATGGCAGTTATAAGAGTCGAGGGACATGAAAGGGAAGCAGTGGTTGGGAAGGGAGTAAGACAGGGTTGTAGCCTCTCCCCGATGTTGTTCAATCTGTATATTGAGCAAGCAGTAAAGGAAACAAAAGAAAAATTCGGAGTAGGTATTAAAATTCATGGAGAAGAAATAAAAACTTTGAGGTTCGCCGATGACATTGTAATTCTGTCAGAGACAGCAAAGGACTTGGAAGAGCAGTTTAATGGAATGGACAGTGTCTTGAAAGGAGGATATAAGATGAACATCAACAAAAGCAAAACAAGGATAATGGAATGTAGCCTAATTAAGTCGGGTGATGCTGAGGGAATTAGATTAGGAAATGAGGCACTTAAAGTAGTAAAGGAGTTTTGCTATTTGGGGAGCAAAATAACTGATGATGGTCGAAGTAGAGAGGATATAAAATGTAGGCTGGCAATGGCAAGGAAAGCGTTTCTGAAGAAGAGAAATTTGTTAACATCGAGTATAGATTTAAGTGTCAGGAAGTCATTTCTGAAAGTATTCGTATGGAGTGTAGCCATGTATGGAAGTGAAACATGGACGATAAATAGTTTGGATAAGAAGAGAATAGAAGCTATCGAAATGTGGTGCTACAGAAGAATGCTGAAGATTAGATGGAAGAGATGAATACACTAAGCAGATTCAGAAGGATGTAGGTTGCAGTAGGTACTGGGAGATGAAAAAGCTTGCACAGGATAGAGTAGCATGGAGAGCTGCATCAAGCCAGTCTCAGGACTGAAGACCACAACAACAACAACCTAATGCATCACAGATTGTTGCACCGTTGCATCGTCTCCGCCGTAAGAATGTTCCATTTGTGTGGTCAGCTGATTGCCAATCAGCCTTTCAGCAGCTTAAAGAGGCTTTATTGAATGATCGTTGTCTGGTCCATTACGACCCTAACAAGCCTCTGGTGTTAGCTTGTGATGCCTCTTCTTTCGGCCTCGGTGCTGTGTTGTCTCACCGAGTCGGTAACACCGAACGTCCTATTGCGTTCGCATCTAAATTGCTAAACAAAGCTCAGTGTAATTATAGCCAATTGGACAAGGAAGCGTTGGCTATTGTGTTCGGTGTCACAAAATTCCATGACTACCTCTATGGTAGACCATTCTATTTAGTAACAGATCACAAGCCCCTGACGTCACTGTTTCATCCGTCTAAACCAGTTCCTCAGCTGACAGCTCAGAGACTACAACGTTGGGCTCTTTTGTTATCACAATACCAGTATGAGATACTGTATCGCCCTACAGCTCAGCATGCAAACGCTGACGCGCTTTCTAGATTGCCGATTGCTGCGGATGATGTCTTCGATTCCTCTGAAGACTCTTGCCATCAGATTGACGCCGATGAGCATCAATCCCTCCGGGATTTTCCGATTGATTATCGTCAGGTGGCACGTGAGACAGCTACGGATCCTCATCTGAGTTTACTATTACGTTTTGTTCAACGTGGTTGGCCGTCCAAGGCAAAGGACATATCGGATCCTGTGGTTCGTCGCTATTATCCGCAACGTCATCTGTTGTCTGTTTCGCACGGAGTTTTGCTGTTACGCACCGAGAATGACCAGCTTCGTGTAGTGGTTCCCCAAGTGCTCCAATCCAAAGTCCTCGACTTGTTGCATCAAGGTCATTGGGGAGTGGTCCGCACCAAGCAGCTTGCCCGCCGTCATTGTACATGGATCGGCATTGATAAGCCGATTACGCAGATGTCTACAGATTGTTCGACGTGTGCCGAACACCAAGCTGCTCCGCCTCAACGCTATTTTGAGTGGGCACGCCCTGCCGGTCCCTGGCAGCGAGTACATATTGATTTCGCTGGTCCATATTGGAATTCTCGTTGGCTCATCGTGATAGATGCATTTAGTAATTTTCCGTTTGTTGTGCCCATGCAGTCTACAACGTCTGCACAAACTGTACAGGCGTTGACTTCAATTTTTTGTATTGAGGGTCTTCCAGAAGTTTTAGTGTCTGACAATGGTCCACAATTTACCTCTGCTGAATTTGAAAGTTTTTGTTCTGCCAATGGCATTCGCCATGTTCTTACTCCGCCGTTCCACCCTCAATCGAATGGTGCAGCGGAACGTTTTGTACGCACATTCAAGGATCATATGGACCGCCTTCGTGCTACGCACTCTCGTCAGCAGGCCCTCATCATGTTCCTGTCGTCGTACCGGACCACGCCACGCGACGGCCCTTCGCCTGCGGAGCTTCTCCACGGCCGTCGTCATCGCACCCTACTACGGTTGTTGCACCCCCCGGATCGACCCGCCGCTTCTGAGCATCGCACGCGTTTTCAGCGCAACGACGCCGTTTTTTTTCAGAGTTTATCACGGTCGCCGTCGTTGGGAACGTGGTACCGTGATAAGTGTCCAGGGTCGCAGTTTTTATGCTGTTCAAGGTGCTACTGGGGTGCACAGGAGGCATCAGAACCAGTTGCGCCGCACTGGCCGCCCGGATTCTGCCGCTCGTTCTTTGTCCACAGATTTGGTCCGCGGCGGGTTCCAGCCGCGCCTTCCGACTTCGCTGCCGCCCCCAAGGCAGCAGCAGCAGCCGTCGCCGCTACCACGCCGACAGCCCGTCCCGTTGATGCCTCCCGCGCAGCTTCTTCCGGGAGCGCCCCAGATGGTCGCTCCGGCGCCTGCGGTCCCTCTTCCGTCGCCACCGCCTTCGGAGCTGATGGACGTCGACCCCTCAGCCGGGCCGCCTTCCCATGCGGTGGCTGTGCAGCCTGTCCTGCAGCCGCTTTCCTTGGGCACCCCCAAGGAGTCTGACACCGCAGCGCCTTGTCCGGCGCCCACTCAGCAGCCGTCGACGCAGCGACAGGAGACGCTGCCTCTCTTCGTGGGTCCCGACGCCCCGTCGCGTCCAGTACCAGAAGCTGCGCCCGTGGTCACAGGCGTGCACCCTGACCTCGGTTTTCAGTCGGTGTTTCCCGAGGCCACGCGCAGCCAATGCTGGGGTGCGGACCGGGGACTGCCACCGACAAAAGTCTCCGCCCCGGTCTCTTCTGCTACGCCTGCGGCCAGACCCCTCCCCCGCCGTCGACGCTCGCCACGTCATTATTCAACGACGGTGCGGCGATTTGGGGGGGATGAGTGTTATATCCTGGCAAGTAATGCCACCCGAGCCCGCTGCCATAAGGTTGGCAGCATCAAAGTCCGGACGCCGTCCGCATAAGCAGCGCCAGCGAGACAGGAAATCGCCGCAAGTCTGCGCGAGCCACCGCTGGCTTCTGGTTTCTTAAGCGCTGGAGTCGCGAGCGCTAGGACAGTTCTGTATTCGCCGCTCAGTTGTATACACGCCACCGAATTGTGTACTTGCTAGTCAGTTGTGTGTTCATCGCAGCAGAGTTGTTGTTTGTCGTCAGCCGACGCTGACCTAGCCGCTCCGACTCGAACTAGACAGATCTCTGTAGACACGGAGTTCACTACTGTGTTTCTGTATCTTCGTTAATAAAGATAAGTACCGACTTTTATTTAATCAGAGTGTTTGGGTTTTCATCTTTCTGTTCACTGTTCCAGCGGACCGGTCGGCCCGCTATTAAAAGTGTGGCGGTGACTTCGTAAGCCGTTTCTACAGCGAATTGTTTGTCGCTACGAACGCCGCCACAAAACATACAATACAATATAACACAATACAACACATCATTTCAGTGTGGACTAACTCATGTAAGACTCGTGTGTCAGAATGTAAGGAAATCACAGATAAAGCGAACCTAGGATTTAACTGATAGCATAGAAATAAAGTATTCTGACAAATATATATGTCTCAAAATATCATCAAAAATAGTTAGACATTTTTCTGATTAAATTCTAATTAATCATACAGAAAATTATTCGAAAATCTTTTCTTATTACCATAATTCTTTGTTTTTCTAGGACATCTATTTTTTTACGTTCAAGGACATTATGTAAGACTTTCATATTAGGACGATATTTGTCAACATCCTTATCAATTTTGTGTAATTTACCAAGATAGCAGCCGGCCACTGTGACCGAGCGGTTCTAGGCGCTTTAGTCCGGAACCGCGCTGCTGCTACGGTCGCAGGTTCGAATCCTGCCTCGGGCATGGATGTGTGTGATGTTCTTAGGTTGGTTATGTTTAAGTAGTACTAAGTCTAGGGGACTGATGACCTCAGATGTTAAGTCCAATATTGCTTATAGCCATTTGAACCATTTTTGAACCAAGTTAGCAATAATTACATCTGACTTCCGAAACTACCTATCAGTCTTGTCCGATATCTTCCCTCTTGATTTGAAGTAACTGTGTTCTTGTCATTTTTATTGAGCTTCTATTTTAGTTCTTAGTTTTTCATAGTACTTCTAAGTTTAGACCTCTCTGAGCTGATGTTATACTTGAGCTCTACTACATTCAGCTTAGTCTTAAAACACCATGCTGGTATCATCCAGACTGGTTGTGTGAGCATGCGGATGAACTGTCTCATCTTCCCTGGCCACTACAGTCACCAGATCTTTGTGGTCTGCTTTGGAGTGGAGGGTGCTTGATTGTTGTCCAGTTCCATCATCGTTACCTGATCTTGCTACCATTTTGCAATAAGAATGGAATGAGATTCCCTTTGAAACCAAACGTGAATTGTATTTTTCTATTTGGAGACAATTGGACGCTGTTTTGATTCCCATCGGTTTTCCTGCACCTTATTTGGTGTGGTAATGTGTTGCGTTTTTGTTGTTTTCCATATTTTTGGCCGCTTGTAGTACATACCATTATGGAAGACATGGCAGTTAGATGCAAGTAGTATAACATATTCAACATAAGAGACTATCTGCACTTAGTATACCGCTCATGTAAACACCCACCTTCTGATGATGAGCTTAAAATACTCAGAAATCTTTCTAATGGAACAAACAAAAGTTTTAACCAAAGTTAAAGAAAGACAACAGTCAGTCGGAAAAGTTCGTAATTTATTGCAGATCTAGACTTCGGTTATCGCATAGTCGTCATCGGTTAGTTACCAGAAGAATCATACAGTTGCCAACATGTCAGAGCGTAAACTTGTAGTAAAAGACCCTAGCTTTTATTTGATGGAAACAGAACGCTTCTGGTATTGCACCGATGGTGACTATATTATAGTCGAAATCTAGATCTGCAAGAAATTAAGGACTCTTGCGACTGAGTGCTATCTTTCTTCAAAATTTGCATATTCAGCGCTCGTTGCGCACATAGGCATCCAATGGATTTCAGTGTAGTTAAATTTTTTAATGATGTTATAAAATGAATGGGGACAGTTTCCATGACTTGAATATTGTAGAGCCATATTCAAAGACAATGATAGGCAGCATACTACACAGGGCAAGTGCAGACAGTTCCAAAGACGAACGTTCTCATTGTTAATTAACACTGTTCTTTCTTCAGATTCCGTTGTACGTAGTGTCATTTGAACCCTTAACCAAATGGACTTTATTCAGGCTGTAAATTGAGCAAATTGTGAACGAAGCAAAGGAGAAATGAAAGTAAAATTCAAAGAGAGGAAATTAATAACCTGAGATTGTACAAATGGCTTTGCAGTTCAGAGGCAGAAAGGCCTTGGAAGATAACTTGAACGAAATGGATTCTTTTCGAAAAGAGCTTACTATAAGGACATCAAAATAAATAAAACAAGAGAAGTAAAGTGTTGTCGGATTTAATCAACTGATGGAATTGGATTAGGCAATGCGATACTAAAAGTAGTAGATGGGTTTTGTTATCAGGGCAGCGAAGTAGAGAGCATATAAAATGCAATCTTGCAATAAGAAGAAGAGCAGTTTTGAAAAAGAGAAATTTGTTAAGATCGAATACGAATTTAAATGTTAGGGAGTATTTTCTGAAAATGTGTGCCTGGAGTGTAGTAGCATTGCCCAGAAGAGAGATGTGGACGGTAAGCTATTCAGACAAGAAGAGAAGAGAGGCTTTTGAATGGTGGTGCTGCAGGCGGATGTAGGTTATTGCGGTTTAGGACAGGTGAAGCGGCCTGCGTGAGAAAGATTAGTATAGCTCGCTGCGTGAAACCGGTCTTCATGCTAAAGACCACAACAACAGCAACCAAATGACCCTGTCCCACCTTTTATGACTTTATTATTACTATTATTATTCGAATTTGGCCTACTCATGGCCACATGAAACAGATGATGTATTTTTCTTCTTTCTTTAATCACCAATAATCCTTCATTCTTGCTGTCCATTGTTCGGTTCTTTCTTCGCTCCATATTCCTCGTGTTTTCTCGTAGACACGCATTGTACGTTTTCCCTGAATTCATGTCTGTTTTATGTCTGTGTCTGTTACTCCTAACCTCTGTAGTTCTTTCTCGTCTTCCATAAACCCTGAAATTTTTTGGATGATTGTCAAAGAAACAGAACATTTTTTGTCAGACCCCTGCTATCCATTATTTTGAAGCAGCCATAAAATGTAATAATCTGTTTCTCTATTCTGTCTATTACGTTATCTATTTTCTTCCCATCAGCTCTTTGTTGGTTCCGAATTTCCAGATCTCATTTTCGTACTTCGAGCCCAAATTTTTTCGAAATATTTTTCTTTCTTTCTTGTCTAAATTACTTGGGTGTTTGGAAGTGTCTATGGTGAAGCATCCTGAGGCATAAAGACACACGGTTTTAATTATCACATCGTAAGTCTTAGTTTTGCATTAATAGATAAGGATTTTATACTGTAGATGTTGTTTGTTAACTGGAATGCCATTGCCATTTTCCTGGATCCATTTATGTTAGCTGCTATGTCCAGATCGTTTAGCTGCATTATTTCTCGCAAGTCTTTAAATTCTGATACTGCATTTTTCCATGTTTTGATTCCATATGCAG
The DNA here is from genome assembly GCF_021461385.2 of Schistocerca piceifrons. Classification (NCBI taxonomy): domain Eukaryota; kingdom Metazoa; phylum Arthropoda; class Insecta; order Orthoptera; family Acrididae; genus Schistocerca; species Schistocerca piceifrons. Next base: position 98,240,182 of record NC_060143.1, on the reverse strand, counting down.
GGTGTCTCAAGAAGAATGCTCAACTTTCAGGGATTGATTCCATATGTAGGGTGTCCTACGAAGAATGCTCGACTTTCAGCGATCATTGGAGGCAAGAAGTCCACTAAGCATGGCCCCTAAAATGGATACCTTAAGAGCTATGGGCACTCATGGACGTTTTCTGCTGTTAAAAATCTCTTCTAAGGTACTAAAATAGCTCCTGCGGTATGCATTTTAGAGGCCATGCTTACTAGACATGTTTTTTCTTGTTTTGGTCCACTCTACACCGTCCTAAAGCATGGTAAGCAAAGTCCCTGCACTGGAAGACATTTATTTCACAATATCGAAGATGAAGAAATGCTGATAGGTCTTAGTGTATGCAATTTAGGGCCCACGTTTAGTTAAGATTTTTGCTTAGATTGATCGTTCCTCTCAGATCCCTAAGTATTGACCGTTCCTCCCGGGACAGCCTATACTGGTCGTCTCCACGGCTTTTTCCATCGGAATTCTTAATAAAGTTTTCCTCAGTTGCGTCTCGGAGAATTTTTACCTGTTACATCTTGTAGTTTCTCTGACATGATTCCTAAATCATCTGCAAAACATAAGCAGTCGATTTGAAACGTATCTCTGTTTGTTACAAGTCTCACTTTATTTATTCACTCTTCTTCTATTCTTTTTCTCCATTCTCATGATACTTTCTCGAAATTGCACTGGAACAGTAATGGAGAAAGTGTATCCCCGCGGCTCACACCTGTTTTAATTTCGAAACAAGCCAATAAACTGTATGACAGATTCTGTCATGGGCACTGGGACGTTCGAGCCACTTGAAATAAATCGGCGACCTCAGATCGCACACTTGACGGCGACAGCGCGGAGGGGGCCGGCTGCCCTTAGGAAGGGAGTTACGCCCCGCGCGGCGCCTTCGCGCACAGCCACGGCGCCAGATTTACGGTGGCGAACACCGGGCCCTTCCAGGCGGAGGAGGCGTGGTCGCACGCGGTCAGCACCCACTCCGTCATAAATGACCCCTCCAGACGCCCCGCGACCCACCCGTCGCCGGAATGTAAAGTGCAGGCAATTTCTTTTTCGTTCGCCGTCCCCTTTCCTTTTTTTCTTCCCCCCGCCCACACCACCGCCTCCGCCCTCGGCCCGAAAGAGAGACTTTTTCGGCCGCCGCGACGGCAGTCTGCCGCAGGAGGAGGCAATGTTTTCAGGCGGCGCCCTCTCGTGGAGAGGAAGGCGTCAAAGCCAGGCGCCTCGCTTCGCCTCCGCCGCCGCCCCCGCAGCGAGCCGCCACCGCCAACCCCCTCCGCCGCCCCCGCCGCCCCCGCTGCCGCTGCCGCGCCGGCTCCGGCGCCCAATAAAACTCTGCGCTCGTCTTTTTTTATATCGTGCCAGCCGCCGACGCTCGCCTTTCCACGGCGCCGCTCTTCCTTGTACCATTGTCTTCTGTCCCTTTTTATTGGATTGGCTTTTCTTGTGACCAGGACACGATGAAATGCGCCGTTCTTTTGTCTCGGACGCAGCAGTCGCACGCAGGGAGGCGGCGCCGGTTGAGGAGGTTGAGGACTAAGGAGGGCCCACGCTGAGGAGTCGGGAAGAATGTTACGCAGAGGAGCTGGCGTCCGTTCGTTCGCTTACTGCCAATAATGGACACTCCACGTTGCAAATAGCGTCTTCTCGCCAGCCTACAGTCGCAGCCATACGCGAGCACGCAGAGGAGTCCGACAGTCGTCATAAAGAGCTGCCTAGACATCGACGTCTACCATCTGATCATATTAGTGGACACTAATATGGGATGTGCCCCCCTTCGGATTTATAACGGCTCGCTGGGGACGCTTTCAATGAAGTATGTTAAGTACTGCGAAGTAATAGCAGCCCACTCTTCCTCAAGAGCCGAAATCAGGGACGGTACCGATGTTGGCCACTGGTGTCTCGAGGAAAGTCAACCTTATAATCCATACCAAAGGTCTTTCAGTGGTTTCAGGTGGGGACTCTTGAGTCCGCATTTCAGGAATGTTATTGCCAACACATCACTGCCTCACAGATACAAGTTGTATGACAGCGTTCATTTCTCACACCCCTTCTGGGTTGAGTGAGTGTGTTATACATCTGTTAACTCTCGCGGTACGCAGGCAGACAACCAACAGTACCTATAAGTGTGCAAATTTGCGAAACTGATTTGCCTAAAGCAATATGAACCGACAACAACAAAGACTTACATCACAATGAATAGCCAGCAGCTGTGGCCGTGCGGTTCTAGGCGCTGCTGTCCGGAACTGCGGGACTGCTACGGTCGCAGGTTCGAATCCTGCCTCGGGCATGGATGTGTGTGATGTCCTTAGGTTAGTTAGGTTTAAGTAGTTCTAAGTTCTAGGGGACTGATGACCTAAGATGTTAAGTCCCATAGTGCTCAGAGCTATTTGAATCACAATGAATATCCTACAATGAGAGCATATACCATGGACTGTTCAGTGACTGTCTATGATATTCAGACTGATTTTTCTCCCCAACCTCATGAAAATTAAGTATTGCATCAGTAAATTCTTCATAAAACACACAAAACAATGGAAATCAATGATCAAGGCCACCTAATCTGTACTGAAATGATAAATGCAATTCTGTGCCATACAAATTTATTTTCACTAAGAACCCACTAAAAAAAGCTGAAACAATGACATGATCGTACAACGGATATATAAAACGAAATAGAAGTCACTTTAAAATAATACTATCAATGAACTTGTAGGCTCCCAACAGATTATTTCCGTAACCTCGCAATAAAAATGTGTCTAACCTCACAATGAAAATGTGGCTAATATATAACCTTTTAATTATAAAGTGACTGTGAACCTAAACTGGTAAATCTGGACGTCAGTATTGCTGCGTCATGGCCCTGAAAAGTCATTCTGAATAAACTGAAAATTCTTACCTCAATTAAGTCGCCGGATAACGCGTATATATCTGCTCCTATAGAAAATTTTTCTGGCACAGCCCAGTGCAATGCTGGCCACTAGAGTTTGTTATGTATACAAAAAAACTGATTTTTCTTTAAGATAATTGGCATGGCTATCGATAGGAGAAATTAGTGAAAACTTTAAATTCAGATGAATGCCTGTCAAAAGTTATCTTTATAAGAAAGATTATTATTCAAAAATTATTCAAAATTATTTACATGTGACTTTGATATAACAATAGTACAAAATGAGTTATTGCAAATTACATATGCGTGGGGCAATAAATAATTTTTGCTTTTACCTTATACTGCATCGGTCAGGCACCGCCATCGTTCTCCACGACCGGCCTTTGTAATTCCATACAGAACACAAGCGATCTTTGTGAGCTATACAACTAGACAACTGCTCTCTAAGAACGACCTGACCCAACCGCCTGACTACGTGCTACTACTGCTACTGCTGCCAACACTGCTCTCTGGTCTGCGATTCTATTGTAGTTTACACATCGCAGGCAGCGCATGAGCAATCCATCGAAATTCCTTAGCCATAGACCTCTTACAAACTGCCTGGCTCTGCCTTGTTTTGGGATACATCATCTCTGAAATAAAATGCGAAATGACTGACATCACCTCAGTACGACACACCAGAAGAAATTACTCCCAACTGGTGTGAAACTTCAGACGACATAAAAAAAATACGTTAATCGTCATCGCAACAATTTAGTTTAGAGACCTACAATGCCAGAGTGATTCGCATTCTCTCCGCGATTGCAGCGTGGTGACGAATCGGAGTGACTATCCTGGAAGAAATCTGCTTCGTCGGCAAAGCTGTAGCCCTTCAGAATATTCTGAAAGCTAAAATACAAGACCTTGGACAGCAGACTGCGGTCCACTAAATCTGAATACTGTCTTGTGGCACGTAGCAGACGAGAGACGTGAACTCCCAGCCTGAACGCCGAAATCCAGAAACGTTTCAACCTGAGAGCATAACAAAAGAAATGATCTCAATACCACCATATGATGGTGCGTAATAGGCGAGAACTCTCAGCCAGAGAGGCGAAGTTCAGAATCGTCTAAGTTTACAACAGCTGCAGTGACCTAACTGCTCGCTAAAATACAAATTCGCCTGAGGGCAGAAGACAGCAGGGCCATTCGTCGACAGCAAGAAGTGACACAGAAGTTGTCCATTCCTCATTGGCGTCCAGATGGAAGACCCTCTCTCATAACTGCTGGCTCTCCAGCAGTCCTCTAGTCTACTACCTCCAAAGTGCGGGCGGTGAAACATAATCATAGAATTCCCTGTACATTCTCCCTCTCTGCTCATTCTTCCGGCTGCCGAGCAACCCCAGACTTTAGTTTGGTTTTTGGCGTCTAAACTTCTAGAATTTATCTCCGCTTTGTTATGTAAACAAAATTCCGGTTATCAGAGACCACTCAGCGAAAAATTCCCGTGAACTAGACTGGCGTACCTGACCGCCGATCTATCGGCTGCTGGCGCTCAGGTGCACACACTGTCCGCATTCTCTCAGTCCAGCCTGTGACGTCACCGACCGCTCTAACATGAAAGGATCCTAGCGGCCCCGCTTGCCTTTGTGGGACCTCCTGCGGTAAGCTGTGCTACGATGTCGCCTTGAAAGCTTTGCCGCCCAGTTCCCACACTCATCATTACTTCCTTTCTGGTGAGACTTGCCCGCACACACACACACACACAATGAAACCTATTCCCCATTTCCATTTCTTATTCCACTGAGCTCACAGTCTTTGATAATAAAATCACCCGTCATTCAATGAACATTAAGAACTGATATCAGTCACATTCAAATGTCCTCATAAACAATACAGAACCTATGGAATCTAATTTCAAATTACTCACGTGACAAGGGGTGGAATTTGAATCACTCTAAGCTGCAAAATGCTGCCATCTCACACTCTGTCACACTGATACAATAACCGTCTCCCAATTGTTGCTCCAATGTACGCAGCATACTATGCAGTAAAACGTGTTCATATCCTTCCGCATTTATTATTTTCTTAAGCGGAATAATGGGACCACACACTAACCACGAGAAACATTTCCACAGTCACAGCACCACCTCCTCCATACTTGAATGTTGGCGTTACACGAGATGGCACGTAATGTTCTCCACGAATTCCATCGGTTTGCCATGGGGTACAGAGCGATTCATCACAGCAAATCATTCGTTTCTAGTCATCCACTGCCTAGTGGCCTCAATCTTCACATCACCCCAAGCATCGCCTAACTTTCAATACCAAAATGTGTGGCTGATGAAGAGCTGCTCCAACATTGTACCATGTTTTTCTTTTTTTACTCCCTGTTCTCAAGGGAAAAAAAGTTCAAATGGTTCAAATGGCTCTGAGCACTATGGGACTTAACATCTGAGGTCGTCAGTCCTCTAGAACTTATAACTACTTAAACCTAACTAACCTAAGGACATCACACACATCCATGCCCGAGGCAGGATTCGAACCTACGACCGTAGCAGTCGCGCGGTTCCGGACTGAAGCGCCTAGAACCGCTCTGCTACAGCGGCCGGCTGGAAAGAAAGTTGAGGATGTGTTAAACGACGATCAGTTTGACTTTAGGAAAGGTAAAGACTCCAGAGACGCAGTTCTGACGATGTGGTTGATAATGGAGCAAGACCGAAAAAAAATCAAGACTCGTTCGCAAGACGTATCGACCTAGAAAAAGCATTCGACAATGTAAAGTTGTGCAAGATATTGGAAATACTGAGTATAATATGGAAAAGCAGGTAATATACAACATATGCAACACCCAAGAGAGAACAATAAGAGTGGTAGATCAAGTACGAAATGCTCGGATGGAAAATGGAAATGCTGTGTGGCTAGGGCCTCCCTTCGGGTAGACCGTTCGCCTGGTGCAAGTCTTTCGAGGTGACGCCACTTCGGCGACTTGCTTGTCGAGGGGGATGAAATGATGATAAGGACAACACAACACCCAGTGCCTGAGGGGAGAAAATCTCCGACCAGCCAGGAAGCGAACCTGTGTCGTTAGGTATGACATTCCGTTGCGCTGACCACTCAGCTTCCAGGGGCGGACAATGCTCGGATTAAATGTGTGTAAGACAGGGATGTAGTCTTTCAAGCTACTGTTCAATCTCTAAATCGAATAAGCAAAGACGGAATAAAAGAAAGGGTCAAGAGTAGAATTAAAATTAAAGATGAATGGATATCGATGATAGGATTTGCTGATGACGTTCCTATCCACAGTGAAAGTGAAGACGAATTACAGGATGTGTTGAATTGAATGAACAGTTTAATAAGTAATGAATATGATTTGAGAGTAAATCAAAGAAAGACGAAAGTAGTGAGAAGCAGCAGAAATGATGACAGAGAGAAACTTAACATGACGACTGGAGATCACGAAGTAGATGAAGTTAAGGAATTCTACCTAGGCAGCAAAATAACTGATGACGGATGGAGCAAGGAGTACTTATAAGCAGACTAACACTGGCAGAAAGGGCATTTCTGACCAATAGAAGTCTGCTACTATCAAATATACTTCTTAATTTGAGGAATAAATATCTGAGATACATGGCTTCTGTAAACTGGAACAGAAAAGAATCGAAGAACTTGAGATGTGGTGCTACAGAAGAATGTTGAAAATTAGGTGGACTGATAATGTAAAGAATGAGGAGCTGCTCCGTAGGAACAGAGAGGAAAGGAATAAAGGGAAAAAGCATTGACAAATAGGAGGGACAGGACGATCGTACATGTGTTAAGACATCAGGGAATAGTTTCCATTGCACTAGAAGCAGCTGTAGAGGGTAAAAACTGCAAAGGAAGACACAGATTTAAATGCATCCAGCAAATAATTGAGGACGTAGCTTCCAGATGAAAAGTTTGTCACAGGAAATAAATTTGTGGCGGGCCGCATGAAATCAGTCAGTAGATTGGTAACAAGAAAAAGCTCATTACACCACTCTTTAGCCTCTGCCCTCCTGCTATTTGGCATCTTGTAAATCCCAGTGCAAAAGCTCTGCGTCGTCTTGGTTTTGCTATAGTTGCTCCTTCGCGTTTCGACTTCGCAGTTACATCATCAACAGTCAAGATCTGCGTCATTACAAAGGTTCAAATATCCTTGATGGATTTGTTGCTCATCTTACTTCCAGATACTAGTCCACGTCCGAAGTGAGTATTAACTGTCCGCCACTTCCTGGCGGAACGCTCATTTTTTAACCGTTTGTGTTTGCCGTATGAGTTATCGACCGTTTTAGCAAATGACGCGCGGGCTGTCGACCGCGTTTTACTTTTCATTCGCCAAAGCAATATGGCGAAGGCCATTCAATTTTTAGTTTTGGACCTACGTTTCTGAATCGTGTCCTTTTTTTACTCTTTCTCCACGTCCTTGTTTTTAGCTGTCTTCTCTTATGTCAATTGGGACTGACATATGGTCGTTTTCTAACTCCTGTCTGACTTCGTGTTCTATAGTTTTGACTTGGTCGCGTCTGACCCCAGTTGTTTTTGCGCCCTAAAGCAAAACAATACCAAACCAAGCCCTTCCGATCGACTCATTCTGCTTCTCTGCTGACAACACGACCCTCCACGCCTCCATTTATACTGGCGAGCCCGCCAATCGTATCGTCTTGCGTCCGACTGTGCACTACACATGGTGTCCGGATGCTTTTGATCAGACAATGTATACGAACTCCAAGGTGCGTGGCAGAGATTACTTTGTACTAATACTGGCGATGTTCTGTCCCATTCCATGTGCGTACTGAGTAATGACGCCTACTTAATAAAGACCCTAAATCCAGGAGAAACAGACTACAACTGGTCTACACCATTGGCGACAATTGTGACAGCCGTCTATTCGAATGCGTCCTCTATACGTTTATCTTTACACGAGTTGTAAGTTGCTGGCGAGGTGCAGTTATCTCTCAATATTAATAACTGTAACCTACTGCGTATAAAAAGGCGAAAATCCCAATTAATGTACAAGTACAAAATAAATGCCCAGTATTTGGAAGCGGTAACACACGTCAAGTATCTGGGTGTGACTATTCAAAATGATCTCAAATGGAGTGATCAGATTACACAAGAAACGGACAAGGCGAAGTCTAGATTGCGGTTTACTGGTAGAATACTGAAGCAATGCAGTCCTTCAACAAAGGAAATTGCTTACAATAGTTTAGTTCGTTCAGTCTTAGAGTATTGCTCGTCTGTATGGGACCCTTACCAGTTGCGTCTGATTCAAGAGACTGAGAAGGTCCAAAGAAGAGCGGCAAGATTCGTGAATGGTACATTTAGCCACGGCGAGAGCGTTACAAATCTCATAGAAAGTTTGAAGTGGGACACACTTGCAGATAGACGACGCGCTAAACGGAAGGAGCTGCTCACTAAATTCCGAAATCCGATATTCGCCGAGGATTTAGAGCATATATTATTACCACCAACTTTCAAATAACGCAATGGTTACCATTCAAAGATAAGGAAAATTAGAGCTCGTACTAAGGCGTTGAGACAGTCTTTTTTTCCCTCGCGCGATCCGCGAATGGAACAGAGGGGGGACTTTGGCGCCAATTGCGCCCTCCGCCACACACCGCTTGGTGGCTAGCGGAGTATATATGTAGATGTAGATGTAGGTACCCATAGTGGAGTCTGGAGGGCTGCTGTGAGGTTTTAACAGTCTTTCATAGTTTTGAGGTCAGAAGTTGTGACCACACAGATCACTCCAGTACAGAAAGCATACAAGAATTCGGTAGAATCTTTTCCGTGGTAGGACGTGAAATTATGCTCAGTACATTTTATTTTGCAGGCTGGTGTTGAGGCCTAGTAACTCTTATTTAGACTGAATCACTAAGGAAACTGGTACAGGCATGCGTGTTCACGTATTCAAGTATAGAGATATGTAAACAGGCAGAATACGGCGCTACGATCGTCAAGTGTCCGGCGCAGTTTTTAGATCGGTTACTGCTGCTACAGTGGCAGGTTATCAAGATTTAAGTGAATCTGAACGTGGTGTTATAGTCGTCGCACGAGCGAAGGGACGCAGCGTCTTCGAGGTAGTGATTAAGTGGGGATTTTCCGTGCGACTATTCCATGACTGTACCGTGAATATCAGGAATCCGAAAAACATCAAATCTCCGACATAGCTGAGGCCGGAAAATTATACAGCAAGAACAAGACCAAAGACCATTGAAGAGAATCGTTCAGCGTAGTAGAAGTGCTGTCCTTCTGCAAATTGCTGCAGATTTCAATGCTGGGCGATTAAAAAGTGTCAGCGTGCGAACCATTCAACGGAACATCATCGATATGGGCTTTCGGAGCCGGAGGCCCACCCGTGTGCCCATGCTGACTGCACGACATGAAGCTTTACGCCTCGCCTGGGCCCCGTCAATACCGACACTAGACTGCTGATGACTGGAAACATGTTGCCTGATCGGACGAGTCTCGTTTCAAATTGTATGGAGCGAATGGACATGCACAGGTATGAAGACAACCTCACAGATCCGTGGACTCCGCATGTCACCAGGGGACTATTCAAGCTGGTGGAGGCCCAGAATAATGTGGGGCGTGTGCGGGTGGAATGATATGGGGCCCTGATACGTCTAGATATCGCTCTGACATGTGACACGTACGCAGGCATCCTGTCTGATCACCAGCATCCATTCATGTCCGTTGTGCATTCCGACGGACTTGGGCAATTCCAGCAGGACAATGTGACATCCCACACATCCAGAATTGCTACAAAGTGGCTCCCAGGAACACTCTTCTGAGTTTAAACACTCCCGCTGGCCACCGAACTGCCCAGACGTGAACCCATTATTGAGCATATTTGGGACGCCTTGCAACGTGCTTTTCAGAAGAGATCTCCACCCACTCGTACTCTACGGATTTATCGACATCCCTGCAGAATTCATGGAATCAGTTCCCTCCAGCAGTACTTTAGACGTTAGTCGAGTATATGCCACGTCGTGTTGCGCCACTTCTGCGTGTTTGCGGGGGTCCTACATGATTTTAGACAGGTGAACTAGTTTCTTTGACTCTTCAGTGGATCTTGGAGTTATTACAGTTTGCTGCTGGAGTTATTGAATAAACAAGTCAATTTTGCAATGTTTAATTAAAGCTAACGAACTACACTTGGACGCTGACGGAAAGTTAAATTTGTTTGGTGTGACTCTTGAACTGTTATAGTGATTTTCAGATGTTTTGCCCTGTGTGACGTATTGCGAAACAACGGGATGAAATAAGGTGCATTCAAGACATTGGATACTAGGTATGTACGGAGACGAAGAAAGCACTCGGAGGTTTTTACGGATGAAGCGAGACGCCCTGGTTAGTAGAGGGTGTGGGACTGGCATTCACATTTCATGTTAGTAGGCCTATCGGTACCGTAGCGAGGCTAAGTCCAGCTGACATGACCCAAATTTCAGGAAACACGCCAGTGACCTGAGAGGCATTTCTTTGAGAAGGAGGCCACAACCAAAAGTAAGATCAAGACTGATTAATAGATAATAGGCGACAGGTGAAAGATACCATATAGTTTTCACAAGTTGAACTCGAGTATTTACGCAAAAATTGTAATAATTATTGAGGTAAGGAGAGTAAGATAACTTAGCGTGAAATGAAGGCTCTTCACTGGCCATTTTGTACCATCTTTCAAGGGGAGGCAGTCTGACGGTTTCGAGCGACAGGAAGAGCTCTTGGCTAGCTGATCAGTTAAAAGGATTTGTTTAAAATTAAGAACTAAAGTAACCCATGCGCCGTTTCGACATGAATCCTAGAGGGTGATAAACGTCTTTGCCTGTAGCTCAGCAAACGCCTGCTTTGCGTCTCGTTAGGCGGCAGCAGAGTACTTTGTCGCGCTGACGTACCGACGCGCTGCATTAGTTCGCTCTCACTTGTCAGTCGTTTACCACGGACAGCTGGAGGATGGCCACCCGAGGGCAAGGGCTCTTAGGCATCTGGAACATGGGCGCTATGAGCAGTTGCTGGAACTCAATATTATTTCCAGCGTGTGGTGGCGCTCTTCTGTCCCAAGAAGCACGTCGCTCGGATTTGGTGGATGATAGCCCTGGAACTTAACCTGCTATTTGTGGCTACAGAATTCACGGGCTAAGTTGAATTACTGAATCATATTCATTGGCGACCGTTGGAAAGGCTTGGTGAGGACACTAGTGTGTAGACTGTACAAACGTTCGGAGCTATCCGCTGTATTGTAGGGACTTTTATGTGTTTTAGGTCTGATTCTTTACCGGTGGCTAACCTGCAATTTGTGTCTGTTCATCGCACGTTCATTCTTGTTCAGGGGGTTTGAGGCGTTTTTTTTTTTTTCCTCGATATTTATACTGAATTTGGTGCATATGTCTAATGTAATTGCTTATTGTTCTAGTGGCACTCTTGTCACTGTAATTGTTTAAATTTTATTTATGCATTTTTTTAAGCAATCAGCCGGAGTCATTTGTATTTTATCTAAGGAGATCAAGTATTACTTTTCCAATTTAGCTAAGACTTATACGTTACGGTTGCCCATTTTTTGTTCGACTTACTTGGCTTACAAGTCTCAGTTTTGTTTACTACTGATGCATTAGCTTCCTTGGATCATGTGTTAACTGAAAATTTAGTGTGCGTTCTTGTAATGACTGAATTTTCAGACTGTCTTGCTGAAATTGTCACAGAAGGTCAACGCAATGCCAAGCTTTCAAACATTAACTGAAAATTGTTTACATTTCAAACATTCATGATTCATTGGCAGTTTTCTTCCATTTACTTGAATTAGTCCAAGTGTCCATCTCAAAAGGAAATTCATAAGAAATTTTTTAGTTTTCTGGAAGAAGTATTATTTTTTGTTGTCTGGCACCTTACCACGCCCAGCTCCTCGCAGGCTTCAGCGTATGAGAAAGCGTAAAGTATAGAGTCTCTTCGCATTGAAGACTTATGATTTTGCATACTTATTGTGGTGTCACCGCCAGACACCACACTTGCTAGGTGGTAGCTTAAATCGGCCGCGGTCCATTTAGTACATGTCGGACCCGCGTGTCGCCACTGTGTGATCGCAGACCGAGCGCCACCACAAGGCAGGTCTCGAGATACGATATAGCACTCGCCCCAGTTGTACGACGACTTTGCTAGCGACTACACTGACGAAGCCTTCCTCTCATTTGCCGAGAGACAGTTAGAATAGCCTTCAGCTGAGTCAATGGCTACGACCTAGCAAGGCGCCATTAGCCTTACATAGTTTGATAGTTATCGTATGAAATGTCTCATCAAGAACGTTGTAAACCAACAACGAATAAAAGTTAAGTATTCGAGGAGCTGCATACTTTTCTTATTAACATTCACTACTTATCCTGTTCCAGAATTCACGCCCGTCTGCGTTAGATAGCGTGCGTTTCGGCCTCCTCTATCTACAAGGTGTTGGCACATTCGCCAACACATCACTTATCTCTGATTTGATTGATATAATTACTGTCTTAATACTCCTAATAGTTAAGAGAGTCAACTGTTGTTGTTGTTGTGGTCTTCAGTCCTGAGACTGGTTTGATGCAGCTCTCCATGGTATTCTATCCTGTGCAAGCTTCTTCATCTCCCAGTACCTACTGCAACCTACATCCTTCTGAATCTGCTTAGTGTATTCATCTCTTGGTCTCCCCTACGATTTTTACCCTCCACGCTGCCCTCCAATACTAAATTGGTGATCCCTTGATGCCTCAGAACATGTCCTACCAACCGATCCCTTCTTCTGGTCAAGTTGTGCCACAAACTCCTCTTCTCCCCAATCCTATTCAGTACCTCCTCATTAGTTATGTGATCTACCCATCTAATCTTCAGCATTCTTCTGTAGCACCACATTTCGAAAGCTTCTATTCTCTTCTTGTCCAAACTATTTACCATCCATGTTTCACTTCCATACATGGCTACACTCCATACAAATACTTTCAGAAATGACTTCCTCACACTTAAATCTACACTCGATGTTAACAAATTTCTCTTCTTCAGAAACGCTTTCCTTGCCATTGCCAGTCTACATTTTATATCCTCTCTACTTCGACCATCATCAGTTATTTTGCTCCCCAAATAGCAAAACTCCTTTACTACTTTAAGTGTCTCATTTCCTAATCTAATACCCTCAACATCACCCGACTTAATTCGACTACATTCCATTATCCTCGTTTTGCCTTTGTTGATGTTCATCTTATATCCTCCCTTCAAGACACAATCCATTCCGTTCAACTGCTCTTCCAAGTCCTTTGCTATCTCTGACAGAATTACAATGTCATCGGCGAACCTCAAAGTTTTTACTTCTTCTCCATGGATTTTAATACCTACTCCGAATTTTTCTTTTGTTTCCTTTACTGCTTGCTCAATATACGGATTGAATAACATCGGGGAGAGGCTACAACCCTGTCTTACTCCCTTCCCAACCACTGCTTCCCTTTCATGTCCCTCGACTCTTATAACTGCCATCTGGTTTCTGTACAAATTGTAAATAGCCTTTCGCTCCCTGTATTTTACCCCTGACACCTTTAGAATTTGAAAGAGAGTATTCCAGTCAACATTGTCAAAAGCTTTCTCTAAGTCTACAAATGCTAGAAACGCAGGTTTGCCTTTCCTTAATCTTTCTTCTAAGATAAGTCGTAAGGTCAGTATTGCCTCACGTGTTCCAGTATTTCTACGGAATCCAAACTGATCTTCCCCGAGGTCGGCTTCTACTAGTTTTTCCATTCGTCTGTAAAGAATTCGTGTTCGTATTTTGCAGCTGTGGCTTATTAAACTGATTGTTCGGTAATTCTCACATCTGTCAACACCTGCTTTCTTTGGGATTGGAATTATTATATTCTTCTTGAAGTCTGAGGGTATTTCGCCTGTTTCATACATCTTGCTCACCAGATGGTAGAGTTTTGTCAGGACTGGCTCTCCCAAGGCCGTCAGTAGTTCCAATGGAATGTTGTCTACTCCGGGGGCCTTGTTTCGACTCAGGTCTTTCAGTGCTCTGTCAAACTCTTCACGCAGTATCATATCTCCCATTTCATCTTCATCTACATCCTCTTCCATTTCCATAATATTGTCCTCAAGTACATCGCCCTTGTATAGACCCTCTGTATACTCCTTCCACCTTTCTGCTTTCCCTTCTTTGCTTAGAACTGGGTTTCCATCAGAGCTCTTGATGTTCATACAAGTGGTTCTCTTATCTCCAAAGGTCTCTTTAATTTTCCTGTAGGCAGTATCTATCTTACCCCTAGTGAGATAAGCCTCTACATCCTTACATTTGTCCTCTAGCCATCCCTGCTTAGCCATTTTGCACTTCCTGTCGATCTCATTTTTGAGACGTTTGTATTCCTTTTTGCCTGCTTCATTTACTGCATTTTTATATTTTCTCCTTTCATCAATTAAATTCAATATTCCTTCTGTTACCCAAGGATTTCTACTAGCCCTCGTCATTTTACCTACTTGATCCTCTGCTGCCTTCACTACTTCATCCCTCAAAGCTACCCATTCTTCTTCTACTGTATTTCTTTCCCTCATTCCTGTCAATTGTTCCCTTATGCTCTCCCTGAAACTCTGTACAACCTCTGGTTCTTTCAGTTTATCCAGGTCCCATCTCCTTAAATTCACACCTTTTTGCAGTTTCTTCAGTTTTAATCTACAGGTCATAACCAATAGATTGTGGTCAGAGTCCGCATCTACCCCTGGAAATGTCTTGCAATTTAAAACCTGGTTCCTAAATCTCTGTCTTACCATTATATAATCTATCTGATACCTTTTAGTATCTCCAGGATTCTTCCATGTATACAACCTTCTATCATGATTCTTAAACCAAGTGTTAGCTATGATTAAGTTGTGCTCTGTGCAAAATTCTACCAGACGGCTTATTTCCAATCCATATTCACCTACTATGTTTCCTTCTATCCCTTTTCCTACTCTCGAATTCCAGTCACCTAAGACTATTAAATTTTCGTCTCCCTTCACTATCTGAATAATTTCTTTTATTTCATCATACATTTCTTCAATTTCTTCGTCATCTGCAGAGCTAGTTGGCATATAAACTTGTACTACTGTAGTAGGTGTGGGCTTCGTATCTATCTTGGCCACAATAATGCGTTCACTAAGCTGTTTGTAGTAGCTTACCCGCGTTCCTATTTTCCTATTCATTATTAAACCTACTCCTGCATTACCCCTATTTGACTTTGTGTTTATAACCCTGTAGTCACCTGACCAGAAGTCTTGTTCCTCCTGCCACCGAACTTCACTAATTCCCACTATATCTAACTTTAACCTATCCATTTCCCTTTTCAAATTTTCTAACCTACCTGCCCGATTAAGGGACCTGACATTCCACGCTCCGATCCGTAGAACGCCAGTTTTCTTTCTCCTGATAACGACATCCTCTTGAGTAGTCCCCGCCCGGAGATCCGAATGGGGGACTATTTTACCTCCGGAATATTTTACCCAAGAGGACGCTATCATCATTTAATCATACAGTAAAGCTGCATGCCCTCGGGAAAAATTACGGTCGTAGTTTCCCCTAGCTTTCAGCCGTTCGCAGTACCAGCACAGCAAGGCCGTTTTGGTTATTGTTACAAGGCCAGATCAGTCAATCATCCAGACTGTTGCCCTTGCAACTACTGAAAAGGCTGCTGCCCCTCTTCAGGAACCACACGTTTGTCTGGCCTCTCAACAGATACCCTTCCGTTGTGGTTGTACCTACGGTACGGCTATCTGTATCGCTGAGGCACGCAAGCCTCCCCACCAACGGCAAGGTCCATGGTTCATGGGGAGGTAGAGAGTCAACTATATCAGTCATTTTAAGAGAATGTTATGCTTTGTATCATCAACTCTATCAGTCATTTTAAGAGAATGTTATGCTTTGTATCATTTTGACACATTACACCCAACTTTATTTGGTGAACATCGAAAGAATAAATAGGGCTATGTTCTGATACTGTGACACTATTCTGGGATGTATTCCAGAGACGATCTGTAACGGTTAGTTTGCTCATTCTTGACATTGTTTTTATATTTTCTGAAATACTATTCTATCTGTTATACAATTATTTACCATTTTGACTATCTGTTACAATGATTCACCCTCCGCCATCACTCCCCCCCTCCCCCCCTCGCCCGTACGGTGGCTTGCGGGGTATCTACGTAGATGTAGAAATGAGTTCCGGCCCGAAACTAGTCATTGAGTGTATAAAGAAAAAGTGAAATTTGCAACATTGACTAGTTTTTTGTTGTAGTGATGATTGATGGAAGTTGCTGACCTACAATTATCCCAGCATGCTGGAAGTTCGCAATATATTTGAGTGGTTCCAGCAACACTCCACACAATAGCACCGCACAAACCGACTACGTAGTTCCCGTTGAGCATTTCCGCGCAAACGGCAAAGAACTGCTTGGCGGGGATGCATTCGCTGCTAGTAGTAAAAGATTTCCAGTGTGAGATTTCTGAGTGTAATTAGCCTGTTATAGGGCCCATGCCATTGGTGTACTTGCAATGACTCTTTTTGTCTTGTGCGTCATAATGTATCATGCGCCCTACATTACGACTATTTTACAACTGTAGCACAGTCCACAAATGATGAAAGCTCGCCGGTAAACGTTTACTTGCTAGTTAGTAGTCATATACACTATCTGATCAAAAGTATTGGGACAACACTACGTAATGTCACGAGATCAGGATCCGGCAGTGGCGGTTGGCACTGTATTCTAAGTGGATAACGAGCAGCAGCAGACTGAACCGGTGAAAAGAGCTCAGTCACATCGAACGTGGTTTAATCGCTGGATGTCACCTGAGTAACGAATCTATCAGGGTACCAGTATTCCAGCTAGCTGAACGACTGTGCGTAGATAGAAAGAAGGGGGTGCAGTGATAATGGAACCTCGTAAACTGCAACTTTCTGTAGTCAGTCGTAAGCGAAGCTGGAGGTGGCGCGAATAACAACGGGAAACGGGCGGTTTGGAGTGATGAATCGCACTATACCCTGCAACCATCCGCTTGTAGGGTGTGAGTTTCACGAATGCCTCGACAACGCTATCTGCAATCTATTGTACTGCCAATAGTAAAGTGCGGAGTTGCTGTCATGGTATGGGGGTGTTTCCGGCGAATATGGTGTAGTCCCTTACTATGCTTAAAGAAAGCTAAACCCAAAAGGAAATGAACACTTTTTAAGCACTCTGTATTGTGTACAGCGTAGGAAAGTTTCTTCGGCCTCGACTGGGAAGACTCATCAGCAAGTATAGAAGCAGTTCGGAGCAGCATCTGTGAGGCAATGGTTTGAGGACAATAACGTTCCTGAAATGGACTTTCGTTCTCAGAGCCTCGAACTGAAATCAATAGAATACTTTTGGGATGTGTCAGAACATCAACTTTAGCTACGGACTCAGCGTTTTGGCTCTCGAAGAAAAGTGGGCTACCATTTCCCAATATAGATTCAGACACCTCATTGAAATAGATAACGTCTAATCAAAACAATCAAAACACCTTTCAGCCTTTTAGATGTGCAATTGTTATTTTATTGAGCAATCGGTTTCGGCGATATATTACATCATCTTCAAGCTCCCTGACCAACGTGTAGGAAGATTCCCACTTCCGGTCCAGTAAAAAATGGTTCAAATGGCTCTCAGCTCTATGGGACATAACTTCTGAGGTTATCAGTCCCCTAGACTTAGAACTACTGAAACCTAACTAACCTAAGGACATCACAAACATCCATGCCCGAGGCAGGATTCGAACCTGCGACCGTAGCACCAGCGCGGTTCCGGACTGAAGCGCCTAGAACCACTCGGCCACATAGGCCGGCTGTATTCGGTTTGTGCGGTGCGATTGTGTAAAGTGTTGCTGGAACAACTCAAATACACTCATGCTCAGAAATTAAGGATAATGCTGATACATGGTGAAACAACGCTCTGTTGGGCGGTTTGCGCGTTTAAATCACCTCGGCGTATGACCATGCGGTGCATTTGACCTGCGGTCGTCGCACGGTGGCGCTGGCAGCAGTCCACATACTCAGAGGTGTGTTGGTGCAGTAAAAATAGGGCCAGCATTCAATGACTGGATTCAATAGATTTTTGAAAAAGCTATTATCCCTTCGATCATCGCTTGCCTTACCGACTGTTCACTTGCTGACTGAACAGTCGGCACGTGATGATCGAAGGAATCGCTGTGTGAAAAATCTACGATACCGATCTTTGAATGCTGGCCCCTATTTTGACCAGAGGTGGGAATCTTCCTACATGTCGGTCAGGGGGCCTGAAGATTGCGTAATATATCTCCGAAACTGGTTGCTCAGTAAAGTAAAAATTTGAAATTTAGACGGCTGGAAGGTGTTTTGATTCGACATGCTGTACCCAACGACCGAGATCCGGCAACCGTGTGTATAAAGATGGATATATAGAGCCCTTACTGAAATTGTCCTCAGCAGTGTTCAGTTCGCCGTAAGGGCGTAGAGTGGACACAAACCATACTGATGTACACCAACAAGTGTCCACATACTTCTGACCAGGTAGTGTACGTCCCAGAATTTTGTGACAGTCACTACTCACGGCTAGAAGCGGGTAAATTCCTGACGTGGAAGTGTGTGCTACTTTGCGGAATGCCGCGAAGTCACGAATCACCAGAGGTACAGTGTGGTGCTGCACACAGCTCGCTGCCCGGGCCCAGTACCTAGCGCAGTAGATGATCGGGCGGCATTTTCCCTCCGGAGTGTCGGCTTCCTGCAGACGCAGTCTCTCTGCGGCAGTAGATGCAGCGATGCCGGCCAGTGGCGTTCGACGGTTGTTGGGCGTGGCTGAGGCGCACTTTACGGCTTCGTGGCGGCTGCCGGCGCCGCCTCTGCCCCCCGGCGGGGGCGCCGAGCTGGTGTCTTTACTGCCGCCACCGAGCCGGGGGGCGCAAGCCGCGCAGATGATCCAATGGCGGGCACTCCACGGAGCAGCTCCCCCTGCAAATAAAATCAGAAGGTGGACAAGTACAACGTGAATAGTCAGCCTCGTACCGTGCTGCGTGGCCTGTGTTGTATCTCCGCCAATTACCGAGGACGACATCCAATCAGAGGGCAGTGATATGGCGGTGGAAGCAATTAGACGTCTCGATATACCGGATGGTTATAATCAAACCCTACCTATTTAACACGTTATAACACAGAAACTAGCTACCGTTCGAGCACCAAACTTGGTGGCATTAGTATCAAGGACTTGGGGAAGAGAAACAATGCAGAATCAATTAAATTGAAACTTCTACGGTACATCGTAGTATTACATATCTGTACCATTACTGCTACACTGACCATCAGTGTCCAGAAGAGTCTGAAAGCGCATGATTGCATTCTGCACAGCAGAACGAAGTATGTCTGTAGGCATGTTGGCTAGCTCTCTTGATATGCTGCGTTTCGGATCAGCGCAAGTGTGAATGTTACCCAAACCCTCTCCTTCAGGGAGCCCCACGACCAGAAATCACAGGAAGTGAGATCAGATAACCGTGGCGGCCAAACATTTGGAAACGATCGGCTGACAATTCGATCGTTTCCAAATGTGCTCCGGAGAAGCAGGTGAACTTCACGAGCGGTGTGCGGTGGGGCCGCATCTTCCTTGAAAGCTATTGCGTTCAATGCGTCTCTTTCCTGTAGGGCGGGTATGACATGCTGGCGAAGCATATCGCAGTAACTCTGGCCAGTGACACTGCACATCTTTGGTCCTTGAGCGCCAATCTGTTCAAAAAATAATGGGCCAATGACGAACGTAGCCGTGAAGCCATACCATATGGGACACGTTCACCATGCAAAGGAACTTCATGCACAATGACTGGAGGTAAAGATCCCCGCACTTGACCGTTCTGTGTGTTTACCTCACACGTCAGAGAAAAATGAGTTTCGTCTGTCCATAGGATGGTCCAGGGCCAGCTCTTGTCAACGTCAATCCTTGCGAGAAAGTTGAGAGCGAAGTCAACACGTCGTTATGCGTCCTGTGGTGCAAGCTGCTGTACGATATGGATCTTGTACAGATACCGTTTGAGAATGGTTCGAAGCAGCTTCCGTATAGTGGACCACGGGATGTTCAAGTACCGTGACACAGCATTCGAACTGCCTGACAATCGGGGACTGCGTGCAGTGTTGTCTGCCATAGCAACAGCAATTCCATCAACCACCTGTGATGCAACCGGGCGTCGAACTCTTCCGGGAGCGACGCCCAGTTCTCCAGTTGACTCGAATTTCTTCATCATACTCCGCACAGCAAGAGGAGAAAAAGGATCCTTCCGTAATCCTTTCAGCAACTGTAGCTGTAGCATTACTGTTGTTTTGATAACAGAGTTTCACCAATAATGCCGTGCTCCTTTTTTCCAGGCTCATGTTTTACAGATAAACAGGTACACTGCGACTGTTCAGGTGTGTGAGACTACGAATCACGATGACTGATCACGGCACTTCGCGCCCATAGTTGGAACTGGACGGTGGGATTGTAGAGCATGGAAATCATGCACCCCATACTCTATACATTAATGCTGCCAAATTTGGTTCTCGTACAGTAATTAGTTTCCGTGTTATAACTTGTTAAATAGGGAAAGTTTAATTACAGCCACACGGTAGGTAGGAACAGCAGACGCCGTCAGGTCTGGTTTCCCTCTGGCTTTAAATCCATGTACATCTGCATAATTACTCTGCAATTCACGATTAAGAGTCCGGCATAGGGTTCATCGAATCACCTGCAAGCTATTTCTGTACCGTTCCACTTTCGAACGACGCGCGGGAAAGACGAGCACTTAAATCTTTCCGTGCGAGCTGTGATTTCTCTTATTTTGGAACGATCATTATTCTCCCTTTGCAGGGGGGTACCAGAACAATATTTTCACACTCTGAGGACAAAGTTGGTCAATGAAATTTCGTGAGAAGGTCATACCAAAACGAAAAACGCGTTTGTTTTAATGATTGCCACCCCAACACGCCTGTCACGTTTGTGACACTCTCTCGCCTATTTCGCCATAACACAAAACGAGCTTCCCTTCTTTGGACTTTTTCGATGTCCATAGTCAATCCTATTTGATGGTGATGTAACACCGCACAGCAGTACTCCAGAAGAGAGCGGACAAGCGTTGTGTAAGCAGTCTCTTTAGTAGACCTGTTGCCACTAAATCGCAGTCTTTGAATTGCTACTCCCACAGTGTTATCTCTGTCATCGTTTCAATTTGAATTACTCGTAATTGTAATCCCTAAGTATTTCGTTGAATGTATAGCCTTTAGATTTGTGTGATCTGTATTGTAACCGAAACTGAGCAAATTTTTTTAGCACTCGTATGGATGACTTCACGTTTTTTGCACTTTTTGCAACATACAGATATCTTGTGTAAATCATTTTGCAATTGGTTCTGATCATCTCATAACTTTTCAAGATGGTAAATGACAGCATCATCTGCAAACAATTTAAGAGGGCTGCTCAGATTGTATCTTATGTCCTTTACGTGGATCAGGAACGGCAGAGGGCCTACAACAGTTCCTTCGGGAACTTCGGATATCACTTCTGTTTTACGCAATGATTTTCCGTGGCCTTCCTGAGAGGAAATCACGAATCCAGTCGCACAACTGAGGCGATACTTCGTAGGCACGCAGTTCTATTGGAAGTCGCTTTTGATGGGTGGTGTCAAAATCCTTCTGGAAATCTAGAAATATGGAATCAATTTGAGAACCCCTGACGACAGCACCCATTACTTCGTGAGAATAAAGGGCTCATTGTGTTTCACAAGAACGATATTTCTGAATTTGTTTTCACTATTTGTCAATAAACCGTTTTCTTCGAGGTAATTCATAATAGTCGAACACAGAATAATTCATAATATTCGAACGTAGTATATGTCCCAAAATCTTACAGCAAATCAACGTTATCAACGTTAGTGGTATGGGTCTGCAATTCAGCAGACTACTCCCATTTCGTTCCTTGGGTATTGATGTGACTTGCGCAACTTTCCAGTGTTCAGGTACGGATCTTTCGACGAACGAGCGGTTGTGTGTGATCGCTAATTATGGAGCTATTGTATCAGCATAGTCTGAAAAGAACCTGACAGATGTACAGTCTGGATCGGAGGCTTTGCATTTATTAAGTGATTTAACCTGTCTCCCTACACCGGGGGTATCACCTGTAAGCTACTTCAGTTCACAGATGTTCTAGAGTCGAATTCAGGAATATTCACTTCGTCTTCTTTGGTGAAATGATTTCGAAAAACTGTGTTTAGTAGCCCTGTATTTCTGGCGCTGTCATCACTGGCATTACATCGCTGTCGCCCAGTGGAGGTCCTGATTGAATCCTGCCGCTGGTGTACTTACATACCGTAAGAATCTCTTTTCGTTTTCTGCCAGGTTTCGAGACAGAGTTTCGTCGTGGAAACTATCAAAAACATATCACATTGAAGTTCACGCTAAATTTCGAGCTCCTGTAAAAGGCCACCAAACTTGTAAATTTCTTTCAAACTTGGCATTGTTTTTTGTTGCTTTCACAACAGTGTTCTGACCTGTTTGTGTACCTTGGGGGAACGGTACCAGGAGGGATCACTGCGACTTCTTATTAATTTATTTGGTATACAGAGTGAATCATCTAAAACTTGTGTCGCCAATACTGCGGAAACTGTAAGTGCTATTGATGTGTGATTTTCACAGAATGGATCGGTATTCAGGGGCTCGTACTGTTGGCCAATAAACAGATTGTAATAATACTTATAAAATGTATTTTTGTGGAAAAATACACTTTTTTATCCAACAATAGCTATTGACATTAACAGACTAAAAGAAGGGTAAATTAAAATGTCAGTGGGGCTTGTTGCAAGATTCCAGTGTGAGTCGTTTACGACATACCGTATTTTGAAAAATTTTCACACCGACATTTGTTTGTACCATTAACCTGCGTAGTTGCTAGTGAAAGGTGGCTACACTGAGCCACTGCGCCAGAGATTGCGCCAAAGAGTATTATTAAGCCGCCTCCACAGTGCTTGTTGAGAGCTCGTGGTAGTCAGTGCGTAGGCAGAGCTCGTAGTAGTCAGTGCCTGTTAAGAACTCGTGGTTGTCAGTGCCTGTCGAGGTCTCGTGGCAGTCAGTGTTGAGATGTGCGAGTGGGCAAGGCTTGTCGAGAGGTTGTAGTAAGGAGTGTTTGTTCCATGTTTTATCCAGTTATTTGATGGGAGAGATAGCAGATGTTATTCTAATGAAGATATTGTAATGATCAGAGTGCATTTCGTCAATATGTATGAAGGTAAAAACCACTATGTTCTTTTATTATTTGTGTGTCTCAAATAATGCATCATTACAGGTTCAGTCAACAAAGCATCTGGCTTGTGCTCTTGTATTAGAGTGTAATTCTGGTTTTCTTGCGTAATTATAGTTTTTCTAATTTTCTTTTATCACGTCAGTATAATTGGTATTTAAAATTCTTGTCTTGTTGAAGAAGAACCGTGCCAGATGTGCGTTGAGTCATACTACCACATACAGAACAGTTACTCTTGTGCTTATTGGTTTCGTAGGTTTTATAGTTGCTGGGGACTTAATTAATTAATTGTGTCAACGAAAATTTTCATTTCATTCTTTGTTGTTGTTCTAAGCAGTCAGATTGCGTAATAATAATAGTCAGGGCCAACCGTTTACGAAACAGCGTAATCGGACATACAGCTACTAAAAAAAAAAAAACTAAAAATATTTTCAATCATATTTAATTAAGCCCCCATGCACGTGGCGACCGCTGCTTCGGATCGTCCCTTGGATTCTTCTGATTGTAAAAGTAGTAGATGGTAGTATTGTTGTAGTAATTTGTAGTTAGTAATTGTAGTCTATTTTGCATGTGTAGATTTGGTAATTGTCATTCTTCTAATGGTATTTTTTCTCAGAATTTGATTTGTTGTCTTGTTTACGTGTTTGACAATATAGTACAATTATGTCAATTGTTTGTTAATCGTGTTTGAGGGAAACATTTCATGTGAATGGTATTGTTGGAGATAAGGAGTCATTGTGTGTAATTTTCGTACAGTGACGAATTTTTTTTATGTTTTGTAAATGATTACGCGATCAATGAAAAAGGCAAAAATGATGAATAGTGAGAATGACGAAATTGTTAACATGGCGAACTCGCCAACAGAGGAAAACAGTGCGATGAATAATGAAGTGGAAAACAATGTCGGGAAAATAGTCCGGAACCATTTCAAAATTTTTCTCAATCAGAAAATTCACAGAATACGAGATTAACGATAGAAGATTCTGAAATAGTATCGAACACAGATAGCTTTACAGCTATGAGGAAGGAAACTGGTTTTGCGGGAAATGTTAGGGGCGAAAGGAGTTTCGAATCAGTTACTATGGGGCAGTTGATGAGTGCTATATTAAAAGTGGAAACACAGTTTGGATCTGAATTAAAAACACAGATGGGAACAATGGAAACACGGATGGGAACAATGGAATCACGGTTAGACACAGTGGGATCACAGTTAGGATCTGAATTTAAAACAGAGATAGGAACTTTATGATCTGAATTAAAAACTGATATAGGAACAATGGAAACACGGATGGGAACAATGGAAACTCGGTTAGGATCTGAATTTAAAACAGAGATGGGAACTTTGGAAACACGGATAGATTCACGAATAGGGACATGTTTCAAAAATATGAAAGATGACTTAAAGAAAGAAATCAGAGAAGAAGTACAACCAATTTTGAATGCTCACAATAATAGATTAATTGCAGTAGAAATCAGACAAAGGGAACATGATAGAGAACAGGAAGAAAAAGATCGAGTGATAGTACAGAAATTTTCAGAGTTAAATTTACAACGTGCAAAAGATAAGGAAGAAATATTTGAGAGAATCGAGGAATCCGTACCAAATGACAGATTAAATAACCTAACACAACAGTATGAACAGTTAACTACTAAATGTGTTAATACTGAAACCCGAGTCGCGACACTTACGGAAGACGTAAATAAACAGAAAGAACAAATAGGTGATTTATCGGAAAGAGTTGAGGAAATTTCAGATAAACTGACAAATCTTAGTTTACATGGGGACAGAGATTCGGATGATACAGCTCCATTGCCATTTGCAGAAACCGAAGAATACCAGAACATAAATAAGCATGTTGAAAATCAGGGAAAATTTAATGAACGCGTGAAAAGGGAATTTGAGGCATTACGAAAGCAAGTCAAACAAATTGAAGGCGAAATAGTAGGAAAGGACAGTAGAAGGAACTTAGAATCACAGATAGCAGAGGGGTATGAAGAAAGTAATTTATTTCATTTACGAGAAGCAACAAGAGAGCGCCAGGCGCGCGAACTTGACAATAATCGACATTCGGACTAGGACAGACGCGGTAGGTCTTTGTCGCCACGAGGCGAAAACTTTGACTATAAACACTTTTTGACTGTCCGGAAATTTAAGATCTTCCGCAATTCTAAGAATGACATACATCCATGTGCATGGCTAGATCAGTTTATGTACGCACTTCCACCAAATTGGCCACTAAGTCACAAATGAAATTTATGTGTGGATATTTAGAAAACGAACCGGCGACGTGCATGCGTGCACTCATTAGAGATTGTAATAATCTAAATGATTTTTATCATGCATTTCTATCGGCATATTGGTCCGAAAACACGCAAGACAGAGTCAAACACAGTCTTATTATGCAGCGTAATTTCAAACAGTCTGAGTTCCGCACGCCAGCAGAATATTTTGAAGACATGATTCGAAAGAATCAGTTCCTTTCCAACCCTTACAGCCCGACTGAATTAATTCGCATTTGTTTAACTAAGCTGCCACAATCCATAAGACAAATTGCTTTAGCCGGAATATGTAAAGACGTCATTGAGACTTTTAAGACTTTGTTGCAAGAACTTGAGTATGACAACGATGACGGGACCTCTTGTAACTTTTTCATTAACAGTAATTACAATAGATTTTCAGAGAAAAGGGATAGTGGTCGGAACGGACGTTATAGCGGTAATTTTGAGAATGACAGACGTAACAGACAGGACAACAGATACCAGCCTTATGACAATAACAGACGTTCTAACAGAAATTACACAGACAATAGCGGTAATTCGTACCGGAATGATCAATCATACGGAAACAGTAATCGGTATCATCAGGACAGAAATTATTCATACAGTAATAGAAATTCTTACTACAGAAATAACCAGGGTAGTAGATACAACAATAATTTCAGAAGTGACAGTCGAAATTACACAAGAAGTAGTTATGCAGACAGACAGGAAAACAGAAATTTTAATAACAGACACAGCCAAGAATTTGCATCTAACAGACAGGAGGGACCTAATTGGCACCCTCCACGTGACAGAACTTCGGAGACACAAGTGCAAATAGTAGAAATTGATCCGCGAAATGACGCGAATAATCAAAGACGTGACGCAAACAATCGACAATGACTTGCAGCTTCGGCTTCTGGCAGCAATATAGACGGTTCAGAAAGTAATGACACTACGACTTTACACTACGTACGCCTGGAAGACATGAGAGACATTTTGTTAGATGAAAAGGAAAATAATGTAGACGCATTTTTACATCCTGTTATTGAAGTATGTGTGGGTAAGAATAAGTTCACTGCAGTTTTAGATTCTGGGAGCCCATTGAATGTCATTAGTGAATCAGTTTTTCGTATATGTGAAAGAACTATTGCCTGTCCTTTGTTACCTATTTCTAAAACTACAATTCGAGGTGCTATTTCTGGAAAAAGTGTGGAAGTCAAACAACAGACCAACTTAAATTTCATTTGTCAAGGATACGAATTTTCTGCTAATTTTATTATTGTTCCATTACTCGGTACCCAAATTATATTAGGTATGGAGTTTCTTAACGTACATAAGGCAATTTTGAACTTTAAAGAAGGAAGTGTGAATTTGACTGTTGCCGGAATGCCGAAATGTTTGAAATTTTTCGAGTGTTTAACAAGATCTGAGTCAGATACAAAATGTTTAAGGTTTCTTACTTCTGATGTTTTCGTTGAGCATTATGACGACAGTGTGTTTATTCATGACAATGACAATAGATACAGAGACGCGATGGATGATATAATTAATAGCGAAGAATTAATTACTGAAAAGGTTAAGAAAGCTGAAGTGCCAGATGACGTTGTAAGAGAAGAGCTGCACCACATTTTGACTTCACATGCTACAGTATTTAGTCATCACACAGGAACTATACAAGGCTTACAATATTTATTTAAAGTAAAAGAACACACACCATTTCGGGGGAAAACGTACGCTATTCCTTTGGCTTACAGAGACAAGGTTAAGAATGAACTTCAGTACATGTTAGATCAGGGCATTATTGAGCCTGCAGTCAGTCCTTATACTAGCCCATTACACGTTGTTCTTAAAAAGGATGGGTCAATTCGTTTGGTTCTGGATTCCAGACAGATAAATAATATCATCATTCCTGAAACTGACCGCCCACAAAATTTAGATGAACTTCTTCAACATTTTCATGGAATTAAAGTTTTATCCACGATTGATATGCGCGCAAGTTTTTGGCAAATAGAACTCCACCCTGATTGTAGAAAATATACTGTCTTTTTAGCCTTTGGTAACTGTTACCAGTTTCGGAAATTGCCGTTTGGACTTACTGTGTCTTCAGCAGCATTCATTCGTAGCTTAAATGAAATTTTACCTGTTTATCTTCGTGACAACATTACTTCATATGTTGACGACATTCTTATTGCTAAACATTCTTGGAGTGAGCACAACAAAATTTTGGATTCATTATTACGTATCTTTGCAAGAGTTGGCATTACAGTGAACTTAGAAAAATCTGAATTTGGTCGTTCTCAGGTGAAATTTCTCGGTCACATTATTTCTACAGAAGGTATTCTTCCTGATCCAGAGAAATTAGACGCTATTCGTAACTATGCTGTTCCTACCACAAAACGTGATGTTCGTAGTTTCCTTGGTGTCTGTAATTTTCTTCGATGCTTTGTTAGATTGGACGATTTGGCCACACCTCGTTTATGTGAACTATCTGGAAAGAAATCTAATTGGTGTTGGGATGAGGAAGCTCAGTCAGAATCTGAACAGCTTCGTGATGCTTTAGTTGCTGCTCCACTTCTTTCACATCCGGATTTATCTAAAGAATTTTGTTTGGCGACGGACTCATCATACAAAGGCCTAGGTGCACATTTATTTCAAGAGATAGAAGAAGAAGGCGTTGTAGTACAGAAGACTATTGAATTTGGAAGTCGCGTTCTCTCTAAATCCGAAAAGAATTATTCGATTACGGAACTTGAAGCTTTAGCTGTTGTATGGGCTTTCACAAAATTTCGCACATTTTTGTTTGGCAGACATACTAAGGTTTACACCGATCATCGGTCTCTGGAATTTCTTATGTCAACAAAATTAACTCACGGCAGATTGTCACGATGGACGTTGTATCTACAGGAATTTGATTTTAGTATTGTTTACATACAGGGTTCTTCAAATATTGTTGCTGATGCTTTATCACGTGCACCTATGGGTTTGAAACAAAGTGCTGAAGAGGACTGCAAAGAAAACAATTATTGTTTGATGTATATTCAAGGTGTTGCGTTTGAGAACTTTATTTCGTCTTCGCTCCAGGACATCGCTAAGGAGCAAAATAAGGATCCAATCTGGAAGGACATTAAGGAGAAGTGGAGGAGAAAGGAAAGCGTAGCGATTAGACAGCATTATTTAGTTCGCAATGACATTCTTTTTGAACGAAAATCGGTCGACAACTCCGTTTGGTTAGTTTGTATTCCTGATGAGTGGGTCAATAAATTGATTTGGTATACGCATTTCAGTTATGCACACTTTGGGCCCAGAAAATGCTTTCACAAATTACGAGAAAATTGTTATTTCAGTAATATGGAAAAACGTATTCGATTTGTTCTGGCCAAATGCAAATTATGTCAAAAGGCTAAGCCGCCAACAGTTTCTCACAGAGCACCGTTGTTTCCTATCATTCCAGCGAAATTAAAGGAGATGGCTGCGGTCGATTTGTTCGGTCCAGTGGTTCGATCTACTAATGGTTTTGCGTACATTTTCGTAGCAGTGGAACTGACGTCAAAATATGTGTGTTTTACACCTTTACGCAAAGCTCGTTCAGTATCTAACGCTTTTATCAAACATTTTCTTAAAGAAGTTGGTCATGTTGATAAGGTTATATCAGATAATGGATCACAGTTTCGTTCTAAAATTTGGCTTCATACTCTACAGCGTCGTAAAATTAAACCAATTTTCATTTCACTTTTTCACCCTCAATCTAACGCTTCAGAGAGATGGATGAAGGAAATCAATAAATTGTGTCGTCTTTATTGTCATCAGAATCACAGAACTTGGGATCAGTATCTTCATATTTTTCAAAACATTCTGAATGAACTCTCTAATGATTCAACTTCTTTACCGCCTATACTGGTATTAAAAAATAAAGCACCGACAAATCGCATTTCTGAAATCGTTCCTTTTCCGCCTACACGGAAACTGCGGCATTCTGAAGTTGTCAACCTGGCTCTGCAAAATATTGGATCTGTGGCTGCTAGAAGAGAGAAATCAGCTAAGCGTCCTGGTCGTTTAAAAATCTTGTCAGTTGGTCAAAAGGTATTAATTAAATCTCATCGTTTGTCGCACAAAGGAAAAGGCTTGTGTCGCAAATTTTTTCTGCTTTATGACGGTCCATATAGAATTCGCAAAATTATTCATGATAACACTGTCGAAGTAGAAACTCTTAAATCTCGACGCTCTAAAGGAATACATCATATATCTAACGTCAAAATTTTTGTTGAATGACATACTTTAGAGAAACTAACAGCTAGATGTAAACATGAGGAGAGTACAAGGATACCGCACTGTGTTTTGGCGGCGGCATATACTCAAAGCAACAGTCAAGTCTGCGCGCCGC
This sequence comes from Schistocerca piceifrons, assembly GCF_021461385.2. NCBI lineage: Eukaryota > Metazoa > Arthropoda > Insecta > Orthoptera > Acrididae > Schistocerca > Schistocerca piceifrons. The sequence continues at coordinate 98,210,378 of NC_060143.1, read as the reverse complement.
ACAAGGCAGTCGTTGACCGCGAACAATTGCTTCCTACGTCACGCGCCTACAGCTGATCGAGCGCTCAGTGCGAATGCACTGACAGCCGTAAACAAATACACAGTTTAATTTTTCCGACTAAATTCAGTATACAGCTATAGTGAGTTGATGAATTCTGTTATTAACATTCAGTATTTTTCAGGATACGGTTCTATAAAATATTTAAGAACTTCAGGTAAATTCTGTGTGTCTCCGACGTTAAGAGGACTTGCTATCGAGAAATTTTCAGGAAGAATGTAATTTCGAAGAAGAAACTAATAAACTAAAAAGGGTAACTATTAATTGAGTTCATTTTCAGGTAACATATTTCCACTTAGGTACGTACTTTAGACGTAATTTGCTGCTCGCGATTACGTGATTCATACTTTGTGCTAATTTCATGTTCTATGAATTTACGTGTGAAGCGACGTGCTTGCGTACATTTGCTGATTTTTGTCAATGCTTTATTAATGAACAGGATTGTTATTTGTATATATTATGCATCGCTTGGCTGCACTGCTTTTTCACTGATGTCATATTTTTTTTAAATTATGTGCCTGCTGTGCTTATTTATTTAAATTATAACTGTCACCTGATTAGTTGTGCTGATATGTATGTAAGTTATACTTTGTGATTTATCTGCTGGCGCCTTCATGTTTACTTATTAAGATGACATATGAACATTTATTTGCTTATGCTGATATGATGCTAATGACATGTTTACTGCTTTACGTATGGATTGCGTATCTATACATATCTGTTGTTGTCATAACTACTCTTTAATTTGGTGTATAGAAATGCTGATATACTGTGTTCAAACAGAGAGTTTAGGTCACACTATTGGATTAATTACAGATTGTTCGCTTGGCAGAGCCTCGTTGTAAGGATTGTGCTGCATCCACTTTTTGACATTCTGTTCTCTACTGGTATATTTACTCGCTATTGCTTGTTTTGCTTACGCTCAGTGCCTTATATTATTTTAAGATAAGAAAATGAACTGCTATAATTCGACGAACATCATTAGTACAAGAAACTTCATAGAAGTCACATGAGCTGGAGGTTTTATGGAAGCTGTATAAATTTATGCTAATAGGAAGGAAGCTAACGACATGACATACCAACACTAGGTTTAGACCATTGACAGTCATTACACTGCATTTTTCGTGAGCAATTGAAATAGGAAGTGACACTTGACACAAGAAATACTCCACATGTTTGCTTCTGTTTGCCATAATTCTTGAAGTGGTGTACACACTGTGAAATATTATGATCATTCACACTCCGTTATCGTACTTAATTACTGAGAGTTATTCGAACTAAGTCTGTTAGAGGTCATGTGTGCTTTTCTTTTGTTTATAATTCATAATGAGTAGAAGATTTGGCTCAGATGGATTACACAGAGGTTGTGTGTTGACAATGTGTCTTCGGATTGTATGGGATGATGAGGTTTGCATTAGGATTTTATCTGTACTTGTTCGAGGAGACTGACTAGAGGAAAGAGTTGTTATGGAAGTGAAATGATATTGGTAATAAGGTTCATATGTATCGACGTATTGAAGAGGTATTATTGAGGTATTGTTGAGATTGTGTGAAGTTGATGATTATTGGAGTTTTGGTGGATAAGAGGTAAAGTAAGTGAGGAGCATATATTGGCAATAAGGTTTATATGTATCGACGTATTGAAGAGGTATTAGTGAGGTATTATTGAGATTATGTGAAGTTGATGATTATTGGAGTTTAGGTGGATAAGAGGTAAAGTAAGTGAGATGCATATTTTTTTTTGTTGGTCTTATGGAACAAGGAGGATGAAGATAGCAGACTAGAACACTAAAGTAGAAGGAAGATAGTCTATACACACACTTTGTTAAATCACTAAGCAGTATATATATTTTTTTTTTTTTGAAGAGAGGAAGTATTTGCATATCTTGGCTCACTGACAGTGGTTCAACAACAGTACATTCGATCTGGCTTGGCAAACATTGGTCTTGACATGATGATTATGACGTTGACCTAACTATTATTGACTGTTATACATTGCTGCCACTACTACTTGATACACATGATGAGCATCAGATTTTGACAGAATTGCATTTACACAGTTAACACTATTCAATTACACAGTAGTACTTAATGTGGATGAAAGATGAGTGAGTGTGTTTTGTGTGTTTTCCTTTCCTAATCCTACCCATCTATTTCCTAAATATTATTTTATTTGTTTGTAGTGGCTTGCACTGACACCCATAAATATTATAGGTTTACTGATATTTGAGTATTTGTAATAGTTAATATGACAATTATTTGATATCATTTGTGTGTTTATTAGAATTTGTATGTTTAGTGTAAGAGCATTGTAAAAGCATTTGTATGTGTATTCAAACTATTGTTCATGCCTGAACTGTCAGATTAGTGATGGTGAATATTATGGACTGTTATCTGCACTTTTCAACGTAATGTGTGACACTTAGGAATGATTAATTTCTGCTGATGAACTGTGTGATCAGTGATAGTGAATATCATGGACTGCTCTCTGGACCTGCTCATCATTGCTAGATGCAACTGATGGACCACTTGTATGGAAATGAAGTCACTTCTTGCTGTCTGTACCTACTCAACATTGCTGGGTGCCACTGATGGACTGCTTCTACTGAACTAATGTGACTTGTTGCTGTGTGTACCTCTTGAACATTGCTAGGTGCCACTAATGGAACTGCTTCTAGTGAAATGAAGTCACTTGTTGCTGTCTGCACCTACTCAACATTGCTGGAAGCTACTTCTATGGAAATGATGTCACTAGCCGGTGTCTGCACCTGCTCAACATTGGTGGGTGCAACTGATGAACTGCTTCTACTGAAATAATGTGACTTGTTGCTGTGTGTACCTGCTCAACACTACTAGATGCAACAGATGGAACTGTTTCTACTGAGATAATGTCACTTGTCGGTGTCTGCACCTGCTCAACATTGCTGGGTGCAACTTATGGACTGTTTCTACTGAAATGATGTCACTTGTTGGTGTCTGCACCTGCTCAACATTGCTGGGTGCAACTGATGAACTGAAATGAAGTCACTTGTTGCTGTCTGCACCTACTCAACATTGCTGGGTGCCTCTGATGGATTGCTTCTACTGAACTAATGTGACTTGTTGGTGTGTGTACCTCTTCAACTTTACTGGATGCCACAGATGGAACTGCTTCTACTGAAATGATGTCACTTGTTGGTGTCTGCACCTACTCAACATTGCTGGGTGCCACTGATGGACTGCTTCTACTGAACTAATGTGACTTGTTGCTGTGTGTACCTCTTCAACTTTACTGGGTGCCACAGATGGAACTGCTTCTACTGAAATGATGTCACTTGTTGGTGTCTGCACCTGCTCAACATTGCTGGGTGCAACTGATGGACTGCTTCTACTGAAATGATGTCACTTGTTGATGTCTGCACCTGCTCAACCTTGCTGGGTGCAACTGATGGACTGCTTCTACTGAAATGATGTCACTTGTTGGTGTCTGCACCTGCTCAACATTGCTGGGTGCAACTGATGGACTGCTTCTACTGAAATGATGTCACTTGTTGGTGTCTGCACCTGCTCAACATTGCTGGGTGCAACTGATGGACTGCTTCTACTGAAATGATGTCACTTGTTGGTGTCTGCACCTACTCTCAACATTACTGGGTGCAACTGATGGACTGTTTCTGCTGAAATGATGTCACTTGTTGGTGTTTGCACCTGTTGACCATTGCTGGGCTGGAATTATCAACTATTTGTTTTTTTTAATAATTAAAAGTATTATATGTGAACATTTGTATAAACTGATTTTTTGTGTATTGTGCAAACTATTATGTAAAGCCACATGTATGAAAAGAATTTGTATTGCCTACTGTATTTTATATATTAGGTTATTGAAAGGTCAGTGCAAAGCCAAAATTTTAACTAATTATGTGATATTTAGGTATTAATATTATCTTTTGTTTTGTCTGTATTTTTGTGGACGAATTTGGTGGTATTTTCACCACCAATGCTGGCAAAAATACCATCAAATTCTGGCCTGTGGAGGAGGGGCATATGAAAGGTGGCTACACTGAGCCACTGCGCCAGAGATTGCGCCAAAGAGTATTATTAAGCCGCCTCCACAGTGCTTGTTGAGAGCTCGTGGTAGTCAGTGCGTGGGCAGAGCTCGTAGTAGTCGGTGCCTGTTAAGAACTCGTGGTAGTCAGTGCCTGTCGAGGTCTCGTGGCAGTCAGTGTTGAGATGTGCGAGAGGGCAAGGCTTGTCGAGAGGTTGTAGTAAGGAGTGTTTGTTCCATGTTTTATCCAGTTATTTGATGGGAGAGATAGCAGATGTTATTCTAATGAAGATATTGTAATGATCAGAGTGCATTTCGTCAATATATATGAAGGTAAAAACCACTATGTTCTTTTATTATTTGTGTGTCTCAAATAATGCATCATTACAGGTTCAGTCAACAAAGCATCTGGCTTGTGCTCTTGTATTAGAGTGTAATTCTGGTTTTCTTGCGTAATTATAGTTTTTCTAATTTTCTTTTATCACGTCAGTATAATTGGTATTTAAAATTCTTGTCTTGTTGAAGAAGAACCGTGCCAGATGTGCGTTGAGTCATACTACCACATACAGAACAGTTGCTCTTGTGCTTATTGGTTTCGTAGGTTTTATAGTTGCTGGGGACTTCATTAATTAATTGTGTTAACGAAAATTTTCATTTCATTCTTTGTTGTTGTTCTAAGCAGTCAGATTGCGTAATAATAATAGTCAGGGCCAACCGTTTACGAAACAGCGTAATCGGACATACAGCTACTAAAAAAAAAAAACTAAAAATATTTTCAATCATATTTAATTAAGCCCCCATGCACTAGGTACGATGTTATTATGTTTGTTTACACTGTACCCGTGTGTTCCTTGAGTGCATTGCTACTTGCTAGTCAGTTAGTCTGTGACCATCCAAGCAGTAGGCCGTGAGTGGACGATGTGGTTTACCAACGTAGAAAAAAGCACTGTATGGCGAGTGTAGGAAGAATGCAGTTCGTTCTTGTGCGGTGTATGCAGCAATTTATCCCAGCAGACGTCAACCAGCAAAGGAGTTTTTTTTTTATCAAATTCCTCAATCAGTTACGTGTAAGTGTCAGTGTAGCCCCTAGACAACGTAACTGAAGGAAACGAGTGACTACAGAAGAGGAGCAAATTAATGTTATTGCTGCTGTTACAGTTCCCGCGCAATCGCATGAGCCAGGCAAATGTCCTCCGCATTCTCCATCCCTATTACATCTCTCCGTCGAGAGCTGTATGGAAACGATTATGAGAATCATTTTAACTTCTGTACATAGGCATTAAGGCAGCATACTCAAGATGCATCACGTATCTTGTTTAATGATGAAGCCACATTTACAAATCATGCTCAGGTAAAACACCGGGATATGCACTATTGGCCTGTTGGCAGTTCCCGTTGGCTTCATCAGGTGGAACTTCAGCGTCCATGGAGTGCAAACGTGTGTCGTGGGATAGTGAATCATCATCAACTCATAGGCCCATGTTTCGTAGACGGAACACTGAACGCGCACAAGTATCGCATCCTCCTAATGGACCATCTTCCACGGACGCTAGAAGACGTTCCTCTGCAGACTAGGAGCAACCTGTGGTACCAACGTGATGGCTATCCAGCCCGTAGTGCACGAAGTACTATAGCATGCCTTCAAGAATTGTTTCCAAATCATTGGCTTGGACGCAGAGGACCTGTACCTTGGCCGGCCCGTTCCCCAGATTTGCTTTTTTCTCTGAGGAGGAAAGCTGAATGATGCTGCCTACAAGGACATACCAACTACAACCGATGATATGCAACGACGTATTACTGCAGCCTGCTCGGACATCTCCGCTCCCTCCCGCCGGAGGTTCGAGTCCTCCTTCGGGCATGGGTGTGTGTGTTGTTCTTAGCATAAGTTAGTTTAAGTTAGTTTAAGTAGTGTATAAGTCTAGGGACCGCTGACCTAAGCAGTTTGGTCCCTTAGGAATTCACACACATTTGAACAGCCCCACTGAAATACTTCACAGTCATTCCATACCACACTGGAAGGGTGTAATGTCGCTGCCGGTGGTCATTTTGAATAAAACCTGTGATGGTCAATTGTTTCGTTACTAGTCAGAATCAACATAACTAGTGTATGCACTTGTGCTGTTCTTTAGTGTTTGCTACCACAGATATTGTACAAGTGTCGGTGTGGGAATTCTGCAGATACGACATCTCGTAAACCAATCGCACTATAATCCTGCAACAAACACCACTGACATTCTGATCTACCCTAGTTTTAGTTTGTTAATGTTAGTAGGCATTGTTCCGTTTAGAGAAGTGTATGTTTGCAACAAATACCACTGACATTTTAATTTAGCCTAGTTTCAGTTTGTTAATGTCAATAGCCGTTATTCCGTTTAAAGAAGCGAATGTTTGGACAAAAAGTACACTTTGTAAGTATTATTACAGTGATTTCATTGGCCAGCAATACGAGCCCCTGGCTACCAATACATCCTGCACTTTACATCCCCGCAATATGTGCGTTGCAAGTTTTAGGTGAGTCACTCTGTGTATTTCTCAATTACCGTTGACACTTTTTCTTTGAATTCAAACGACATCTGGTACGCTTACATAGTGAGACTGGAAGGAGTGGAGACTGCGTCTAAGTAAGGCATCAAGCAAATTTTTATCTACTTTTTTAAATATGAGTATTTTGCGTTTATTTTCAGTTGGTTTGTATTTTACTGTGTTCAGTCACGCGACAACAACCTTGTGGTCACTAATCTCTGTATCCGTCATGATGCTCGCTGTTTGGTCGGGATTATTTGATAGCACGCACTGTGTTTGGGAAGTCAGTTCCGTGTGATATGAGGGATTATTGTATAAGTTGCTAACACATGGAGCTGCAGCACACGTAAGACTAAAGTACTTGGATGGGCACACATTCCAACTAGGTGCTGCCGACGGGGTGTCATTGCGTCCTCCCAATGCCGAAATCGTACCAGTAGGGTCGGCACTTGGCTCGATCCTGTATATGTTGTATACGGCAGAATTCCTCACACTACGCCGGGTGAAGCTGTCCGTACACGATCATGACACAGTCTTGCCGCCCTGGAGCGTTGAGGGGAATTTGAACGGAAAAATATATTTTTTTTACATTTTCGGATTTTCATCGCATTATAAGATTTTCAATTTTCCGAATATATTATAAACTCACATGAGAAGTGTTTTATTTTATTTTTTAAATATAATCTACACCAGTAGAAAATGCTAAAAATGCACGTGCATTACTTCAAGATCTAATAAAATCGGTAATTTTTTATATAGAAGTCTGTGGATTGCTGTGTTATAAAGGTCATGTACAGAAGAGGATGGCCACCAGGTTGAAACAAAGTTTGAGGGACAAGAAACTATCCTCCGATGTGAGGTGGTTGTGGCGTGCAGATCACGGTGCACCACATTTTATTGGACTGCATTTTATTTGCTGACCAGCGGACTGCAGCGGATTTGCCGGCGGGTCTACAGCCTATTTTATGCAATGATCAAAGGAATGTGGTTCGCGTTTTAAAGTTTTGTGAATTGTCTCACTTTTTAACAAAATTTTGGGGAGATGTTTTTAATGTGTCAACAGGGTGGCTGGCTCACCCAAGATTTTTGTAAGTGGCCAGCCAGTCACATTTCCCTCTGCTGTTCTTTTAGCTCTGCTGTGTTTTGTTTCCCCTCTCTTTTAATTTCTTGATTAGCTATTTTGCCTCCTCATTAGTTTTAGTGCATGTGAGAGTTCCCGTGCGATAGAGTAATTGTGTGGTCATTTCGTGTGCATGCACGTACGACAGTTCTCGTTCTTATCCACATTCGTTTATTTTAATCATTGTTAGGGCGCTGATAACCTCGCCGTTGCGCGCCCTTAAGATCCCCAAACCACACATACACAACTTTCTGATGGTAAAACCATTGCAGGCTGACAGACAAAATGATTGATGAACTATAGCAGTATTATGGGATGGTCATTAGAAATAATACTGAGGATTTGTTGAAAATGAAGCAGGCAGTATGGGCTACCATCTTCCGCAGACTGTCAACTGATGAAAAGCCAGTACACCACCGTTGCCCTCCTGTACCTGATTCGTGGTGCAATTACCGCAATGCCCAGTACTCAAACAGTTCATACAGCCATAAACATTCCATACCAGCAGCAGTCATGGATATCATAAAACCTATTTACAGAGACCTGTTCAAATGGCTCTAAGCTCTATGGGCCTTAACATCTGAGGTCATCAGTCGCCTAGACTTAGAACTACTTAAACCTAACTAACCTAAGGACATCACACACATCCATGCCCGAGGCAGGATTCGAACCTGCGACCGTAGTGGCCGCCCGGTTCCGGACTGAATTGCCTAGAACAGAGACGTGTCAAATCCTGAATTACTGAAGAAGTGTCTGCATTGTCAGACTCGGAATCCCAGCGACTCGTTCAATAATCTTATATGGACTCGCTTACCAAAAAAATGTTTTTGTTGGAATGAAGACACTACAGCGGGGATCAGTGATGCTGTTATTGTTTTTAATGGTGGAAACATTGGTAGGGTGAAAGTGCAACAGCATATGGGAATTAATTCTGGAGCAAAGCCGGCCGGGGTGGCCGAGCGGTTCTAGGCGCTACAGTCTGGAACCGCGCGACCGCTACGGTCTCAGGTTCGAATCCTACCTCGGGCATGGATGTGTGTGATGTCCTTAGGTTAGTTAGGTTTAAGTAGTTGTAAGTTGTAAGGGACTTATGACCTCAGAAATTAAGTCCGATAGTGCTCAGAGCCATTTAGAACGTGGAGCAAATTGAATGGATCGACAAGGTTCGCATTGGTTAAGCAGAGTATGTTGCACAGTTGGCCACTAAGGAGACCAGAAAGCAGAAAAGAAGAAAAAACTTGGAAAAAGATCAAGAGGATGATATACAGTATATTGCAGGTTGTTTCTGAGTGACTTTAAATTAAAAATTAAGCGTATATTAAGTGAGTTACAGTCTTCTGAAGCTTTAGAAGCCGTTCCTGAAAATTTACATTTTCTGTTGCATTTTTCCCTAAATCTCTGAAACCACTTCGAGTAGAGTATTCAAATTTTCAGGGAGTAATAACATACATATCCTGAAGCTACTGAACTAAAAGAAGAAGATAATGTTATGTATAATTAAAATTATTTAGGGTAACGTACGAAAAAGTACACAAAATTTTAACGTGTAATTAAAAATTGTATTTCCGAAAGCAGTGGCTGAAATGCAATTATTGTAGTTCAGTAGGCTCAGAACATGCAGTTTAATGTCCTGTAAAAGTTTCATGTCAATGGATACCGTGGTTCCTGAAATACTGGGAAAACAAGTCACTAAATTTAACATTGTCAGGATATGGCGTTCCAACTCCCCTTAATGCGCGAATACCGCAACGACGACTTCAGACGGTGATAAATCAATATGGCGGCTGGGGAAGACAAATCTCTCCTAGCTCTCCCAGCCGTCGTCGTCAGAGAAACAGCCGTAAACTGGGTATCTGGCGTCTCGATGAACGGACGTCTGATGTGGCGCCAGCAGAAGTGCGAGGCGGGGCCCTCGGACACGAATCTGGGACCTACACCCAGCTGTCAACCCCCACTCTATGCTGCCCACCCACCCCGTCCCGCTACCTTCTTGCGACAATGCTGCCGACGCTCACATCCGAAGGGCTGCAACTGGCGAGGGATTGTCCACCGCGAAAACATCACCTGTTTCGTGACGTACCTTTAGTGAATGAACGCTATCGAGAAATCGTATGCTATTTCTACCAAGAGACTGCTAGCTCTGCAAATATTCTCTTTAGAAACCTGGGCCACATCATCTTCCGACTAATATGATGCGATATAAAACAAATAAATATATGAAAATTCGCTACTTTGGAAGCAGCAATAGGCTTCACCAAATTTACGGCAAGAAATTACTGCCATATGTAAGGAATAGATTTAAACCCACCCAAGAACATTGTTAGTACAACACAGTGTTAAAACTTCGTCTTAAATTGGGACTTTTCAGTAAAGAAGTTCTTATCGTCCGGGAAACCAGTACTGTACATGAAGTACTCCATATCGATCCGTTATTGTGTTGTATTGATAACCTCGCTCTGGACTGTGATTTTCATTTAGATACCAATGGGAATATTTGTATATTGCTTACGACGGACTCACGACATGTTCAGTTTCTGTTGATCCATTGTGGATATGGGACAGCGGTTGGTCAAGTATTTAACAATGAAATTGGCCAACAGCTGTGCAGTTGAGATGTTACTTTATTTTTGTTACCAGTTTCTGAATTCCATCATGCCATCTTCAAGCCCCGTATGCATCTCTCAAAAATAAACGATAATGACATACTGGCCTATGTTCCTGCATGATGTGAATTCTAAACCGTATCCCAAGTGCTTCCTTCGAAAACCTGATTGCAATCACTGCAACTTACAGCCTTCTGAATCTGCTTACTGTATTCACCTCTTGGACTCCTTCTACAATTTTAACACTCATACTTCCCTCCAGTATTAAACTGGTGATCCCTTGATGTCCCAGAATGTGTCCTATCAACCGATTCTCTCTTCTTGTCAGGTTGCGCCAAAAATTCCTTTTTCTCCCGAATTCTATTCAGTACTTCCTCATTAGTAACATGATCTACCCATCCAACCTTCAACGTTCCTCTGTTGCACCATATTTCAGAAGCTTCTATTCTCTTCTTGTCTAAACTGTTTATCGTCCTTTTTCATTTCCATACTGACTATACTCCATACAAATTCTTTCATAAAAGACTTCCTAACACTTAAATCTATACTCGATTTTAACAAATTTCTCTTCTTCAGAAACGTTTTTCTTGCGATTGTCAGTCCACATCTTATGCCGTCTCTACTTTGTCATCATCAGTTGTTATGTCGCCCAAATAACAAAACTAATCTACTACTTTAAGTGTCACGTTTCCCAAACTAATTCCCTCAGCATCACCTAATTTGATTCGACAACATTCCATTATCCTTGTATTGCTTTTGTCGATGTTCATCATGTATCCTCCTTTCAAGATACTGTCAATCCCGTTCAACTGCTCTTCCAAGTCCTTTGCCGTATCTGACAGAATTACAATGTCAATAGCAAATTTCAAAGTATTTATTTCTTTTCCTTTAACCTTAGTTTCTACTCCAAATCTTTCTTTGGTTTACTTTACTGCTTCCTCAATGGAAAACCAATGGAAGACCAATAACACTTGTAAGTAAAGAAAAATAATACGAGTGCGCTCGTGTTCCCCCCCATAAAGTTTTTGAGTTATTCATGATCAAAGGTTTTACAATTAAAATGAGTAGTCATTTGTTGAAAGGACAGATGTCCATCGTAATTGATTTTCGGGTATGAAGAAAACGTTTATTTTTTACTGCATTTTGTAAGTTTTCCATTCCAGTACAAAGTACTGGCACTCTTAATGTGGATGACAGATGTCCTATATTGAGCGGAATAATAATGTTACTACATTTCAAAAACTCCTGATTGTACCCTTTTGACAAATTTTGAAAAAATACCAAACATATAAATTTAAATAAATAACTATTTTACTGGGTTTTTAATTGTTGTACATGACCCCACTTTTTTATTATGTTTGGAAAGGAAATCCAAAATAAAAACATGGGTAACAATTTCATATTAGTCCACTAGTTCGTTATTTTCTTCCATCAAAGCGTCCTTCAGAGTGTCCACATGAAACGCAGTGCAACAGCAATCCTACACATACTCAATGACTTTGTGAACGTCCTGCATCTGTTGCTTTTTATGGGCATTTAACAAGAGGGATGTCATCCAGTTCTAAGTAGTTCAATATGCTGGCTTAGGCCAACATTATGTTGGACCAGACTAGTGATTAATGCTAAGTAAAAACATGGCCAGGGTTGTTGGAATCGTAAATGATGTAGTGAACTTATGCTGAAGTGAATTATCTCATTTCTGTGTTTCAATGATGTTTCTAGAGAGACAGTTGCCCTCTTGTACAACTTATTTAACTTCACGCACAAAAATAGTAAATAATATGAAAGTATCTGCATTCTCCACCAATTACTTTGGCATCTACATTCTTTCGAGAGTAGTTCTTATAAAACGCTCCCCGGAATCTTTTTTGCTTTACTATATTTCTCTTAGAGCTTTGAGGGTTTGATATTCTTTCCCCTCGAAGAATACCTTGTTCTTCATCGGAGGAAAGAATGGTGCTTAGTTTTCTTTCAAATTTACACACAGTAACGTATATTTTATAATGCAGTGTTGAGCTGTGAATTAACAGTGTCCAAGTATTGTCAACTGTGATGCACTGATGTGCTCTCCACTAACCGGAGCCAAAATACACTGCCAAGTCAACAACAAGGGAACAAGAAGTATTTTATTAAAAAGGCGAATTTTCGTAACAACAGTGTGAGGGCATAAGTACCGGCGACCATCTTGTCCGAGGTCAGTCATGAGCCAGAGTCGGAACAGTGAACCCCATATGTATCGACGACCGGCGACTGGGTTGCGTTTCTGTAGTGTTGAGAAATTTTGGAAAAACGAGTCACGGGCTTGTGATATTTCGCGCATGTCAGCGGCGAATACTGAAAAAATCTACAGCCATATATTCGTGTGGACTTAGAAATATTTCTGAGATTTAGCAAGAGGAGGGACTTAGAACAATTCACATGAGGTGAAGGACAAAGCTCTGAAATATTTTTGCCATTCTTTAAAAGTTTTGTACTTGTATCTGTAACTGGTCTGAGGCAGTGTACAACTTTAATTTCGAACACTCGCGTTTTTCGGTACTTCGTGGGAACTGCTCGTTAATATCATGGCACACTGCTTTGATTTGTTTTATTTAAACGGCTTAGCACAATTTTTACGTTGGGACGAACTATAAAAGGAAACACTAAACTATGTTTTAATTTGAATCGAAACTTCAGTGATTTGTGAATATTATGTATCTTCATCGCACAGTAAAATGCTGTCAGCCTGTTTTTCTAATTGTGTGATTAATCATCAATGTGATGCGACAAATGTGCTTGGTTGTTCCCTAAACATTAATGTAGCCAAAGAACGAAAACCAACCATGCATTCTAAAACACTCAGGAAAAATTTAAACAAGCATTCGTTTTACTCATTATTATTTCAATTTACAAACTGTGCAGGCACAATGGGGCTCTAGAGCAACATTTTGCTGAAGAAACATTGTTATTAATTTTAAGCACGTACGTCGCATATGATTGGTCACGACTGAGATAAAAAAAGTTAAACAAAAATCACGGCGTACGACGAAAAAGGATGTTCAGTTTAACGTGGAATCATGACTACATTCTTGGTGAATGTTTATTTCATTGAGAGGTGAAGGCCAGATTAAAGGCAGACTGAAATAATCTGTGGTCCTACCACGATTCGAGACTGCCACCTACCGGTTTCCGGGCACAGGCTTTACCCGTGTACCACCAGGCCCGAATCCTGATAGATTTAAGTTTTGTGACAGACCGGGACTCGAACCTCCCACATTGGTAGAAGAGAGACATTGCCGATTGTGGAAGGGACGAAGGTAGGGCGGTGGTTTGTGAGGCGTTGTGTGGACAGCTTAGTCTGCAGAGCGATTACATCTACATCTACATGTACATCTACATCTACATTTATACTCGGCAAGTCACCCAACGATGTGTGGCGGAGGGCACCTTACGTGCCTCTGTCATTACCTCCCTTTCCTGTTCTAGTCGCGTATGGCTCGCAGGAAGAACGACTGCGGGAAAGCTTCCGTGCGCGCTCGAATCTCTCTAATTTTACATTCGTGATCTCCTCGGGAGGTATAAGTAGGGGGAAGCAATATATTCGATACCTCATCCAAAAACGCACACTCTCGAAACCTGGACAGCAAGCTACACCGCGATGCACACCGTCTCTCTTGCAGAGTTTACTAGACATCTCCGTAACGCTATCACGCTTACCAAATAACCCTGAGGCGAAACGCGCCGTTCTTCTTTGGATCTCCTCTGTCAACCCGAGCTGGTACGGATCCCACACTGATGAGCAACACTCAAGTATAGGTAAAACGAGTGTTTTGTAAGCCACCTCCTTTCTAAGGACTCTCCCAATGAATCTCAACCTGGTACCCGCCTTACCAACAATTAATTTTATATGATCATTCCACTTCAAATCGTTCCGTGCGCATAATCCCAGATATTTTACAGAAGTAACTGCTACCAGTGTTTTTTTCCGCTATCATATAGTCGTACTATAAAGGATCCTTCTTTCTATGTATTCGCAATACATTACATTTGTCTATGTTATGGGTCAGTTGCCACTCCCTGCACCAAGTGCAGATCTTCCTGCATTTCGCTGGAATTTTATAATGCTGCAACTTCTCTTTATACTACAGCATCATCCGCGAAAAGCCGCATGGAACTTCCAACACTATCTACTAGGTCATTTATATATATTGCGAAAAGCAATGGTCCCATAACACTCCCCTGTGGCACGCCAGAGGTTACTTTAACGTCTGTAGAATCTCTCCATTGAGAGCAACATGCTGTGTTCTGTTTGCTAAAAACTCTTCAATCCAGCCACACAGCTGGTCTGATATTCCGTAGGCTCTTACTTTGTTTATCAGGCGACAGTGTGGACCTGTACCGAACGCCTTCCGGAAGCCAAGGAAAATGGCATCTACCTCAGAGCCTGTATCTAATGTTTTCTGGGTCTCATGAACAAATAAAGCGAGTTTGGTCTCACACGATCGCTGTTTCCGGAATCCATGTTTATTCCTACACAGTACATTCTGGGTTTCCAGAAATGATATGCTACGCGAGCAAAAAACATGTTCTAAAATAGTACAACAGATCGATGTCAGAGATATAGGCCTATAGTTTTGCGCATCTGCTCGACGAGCCATCTTGAAAACTAGAACTACCTGTGCTCTTTTCCAATCATTTGGAACCTTCCGTTCCTCTAGAGACTTGCGGTACACAGCTGTTAGAAGGGGGGCAACTTCTCTCGCATTACCCACGCAATGCAAAGGTTCCGCACTCTAGTCTCAGTCCAGCGAACAATTACTTTAGTGTACCGGAAAGTTTCGAATAAAGTGTGTTTTTCAAAACAGAAGAACAGCCGAGGCAGCAAATTGGTTTCGCTTCAGAAAGTTGTAGGGGCTGTGGATCCGTACATAGAAGAGGACTGTTTTTGAAACAGCAACTCCAGATAACGCACGTTCGTAGAGGTGGGAAATAGTAGTTCCAACGTACAGTGGGGTACCGCAGCAGCAGGAGACGGCGAACGGTTGGCGGCTGCCCACCAGTTCGTCCAGTGGAGCAGAGAGCCGCAGTAAAGCCGTGGCCACGCCCCGCCGCTTCGCTCGCCGCCTGCGGCCAGGGCGCACACCCTGCCGTGTCCGGCACTGCGCGGCCAGCCCTTATCTGCGCCGCCGCCGGCCGCTAAGCCGCAATTAACGAAATCGCGGCGGCCGCCGCCAGCGCCTCCACTCCACCGGAGCCGGGAAGCCGGGAACCTGCCCTGCCCTGCCTCTTCTGATTGGCTGTCAGCTCCTTCGCCCGCAACAATTACTGGACCGCAGCGCCTGTACGGCGGCAGCGCTGATTGGACCGATTGTCGGCTGGGTCTTATCGGAGCAACCACACCCCATGGCCTCACACGTGCGGGACGAGGCCGCGGAAAGCCACACACACACACACACACACACACACACACACACACACACACACACACACACACCTGTTTCAATAGGAAACACCGAAGCCCTTTTAACAAATAAATGCCTCTTGGGAATGTAATCATTTTCTGCATCCGTCTATTTCTTTCGATTAACTAATTTTGTACCAGTCATCATTATCAAAACACATTTCACAAAATTCCTTAATGTGCTTACAGCACGCTGTTATGCACATGTTGTTGTTGTTGTATTCTTCAGTCCTGAGACTGGTTTGATGCAGCTCTCCATGCTACTCAATCCTGTGCAAGCTTCATCATCACCCAGTACCTACTGCAGCCTACATCCTTCTGAATCTGCTTAGTGTATTCATCTCTTGGTCTCCGTCTACGATTTTTACCCTCCACGCTGCTATTCAGTATTAAATTGATGATCCCTCGATGTCTCAGAACATATCCTACCAACCGATCCCTTCTCCTAGTCAAGTGGTGCCACAAGCTCCTCTTCTCCCCAATTCTATTCAATACCACCTCATTAGTTATGCGATCTACCCATCTAATCCTCAGCATTCTTCTATAGCATCACATTTCGAAAGCTTCTATTCTCTTCTTGTCTAAACTATTTGTCGTCCATGCTTCACCTCCATACATGGCTGCACTCCATACAAACACTTTCAGAAACCATTTCCTGACACTTAAATCTATACTCGATGTTAACAAATTTCTGTTCTTCAGAAACGCTTTCCTTGCCATTGCCAGTCTACATTTTATATCCCCTCTACTTCGACCATCATCAGTTATTTTGCTCCCCAAATAGCAAAACTCCTTTACGACTTTAAGTGTCTCATTTCCTAATCTAATTCCCTCAGCATCACCCGACTTAATTCGACTACATCGCATTATCCTCGTTTTGCTTTTGTTGATGTTCATCTTATACCCTCCTTTCAAGACACTGCCCATTCCGTTCAACTACTCTTCCAAGTCCTTTGCTGTCTCTGACAGAGTTACAATGTCATCGGCGAATCTCGAAGTTTTTATTTCTTCTCCATGGATTTTAATACCTACTCCAAACTTTTATTTTGTTTCCTTTATTGCTTGCTCAATATACGGATTGAATAACATCGGGGATAGCCTACAACCCTGTCTCACTCCCTTCCCAACCACTGCTTCCCTTTCATACCCCTCGACTCTTACAACTGCCATCTGGTTTGTGTACAAATTGTAAATAAATAAATGCACATAGTAATACGAAAAGAGCTACTTCTAATGAAGTCTTTACTATGAATGTAACACAACCATACCAAATATCTTCAACATTTCGCGGCCCTGTCAGCAACTGTGTAAATATTTATTATAATTTTAATAATTAACAGCCTCAGTTGCACCGTTAGCCCAGAATTCACTTAGGTTTCTGTTGTGTACATAGTTCCGTGTAGTCAGCGCGTACACAACTTTCCCACGAGAGCGCGCCCCGCTAAGCACAACAGGGCAGGCGCAGCGTTCGTCCGTCTCCACACTATGAGATGGTGCTGCCTTAGAGACGGGCCAAATTCTGCTTCCGCCAATCCACATATTAATATGTAACGCAGCCAATTAGATTGCTGCTAATGTAGAACCTTTTCTCCTCGCAGATCACACTCGCGCAGTGATACCTGCATGCGCAAGGTATTATAACGAGTGAACAGACCTCCGATTAGTCAGTCTGCATTTGTCTGCACCAGTCTGTACGAGTCTGCATTAGTCTGTACCACTCTATAGTCAAGTTTCAGTCTGCGCCTAATAAGATTATCATATTCCTGTACATAGCCATGAAGATAAATGTATAGACACTTTGTCAAGTATCAGAGATATGTGAGAATAAGATTAACGTACCAAGACCAAAGGAACTTCAGATTTTCAATTGTAAATAGCATCCACAACCAAGTTAAGTAATTTTATGCTTGTTATTATTTTAATAAATGTGCGTGAAAATTAATCAAGTTCTGTTTAAAGTTGGTCACCGTCAATCTGCTACTGTAAGCGTGCAAGTGGCATTTCTATCGTCTGACCTAACGGCAGAAGATAAACACGCCACAATAAGACCACGAGACGTATTGCTGACACTCGCCTACTTCATTAGAGCGACATGTCAAATAAACTGATGGTGTGTGTACGGAAGGTCTTACAGTACGCACACCACAGTTTCAGTCGGGATAACCCAATCTTCATCAGAATAACAGTAACTACCGCCTCTCCATAGTGGACATCGTCAAGCTAAAACTATAAATCCATAAATTATCGTCAGACTGTAAAAACTTATCTGGAACTGCCTCGGCCCCACTTCGCGACCGCGATGCGGCAGCCACGAGTGCTGCACTGGAACTGACCGTAGCGTCATGAGGCCCGCCTAGGCGGACTCAATACCTTGTGGCTGCGCATAAACTGTATGATATTTACTTGTTGCGACAAGACGTGAACTTAACTCCTGACCTTGAATTTACAAGTAAAGTGAAATAAAAGGCATAGCTGAGGAAAAGGGGGTATATGTTAACCTGTGCAGAACGTACTTAGATCGACTGTCTTAACATTTATGAAGTATTCATTGGTCATGATATGAGGAAGAAATGTGCTTACAAGGTATGGCCTATCTAGGTTTTGTGCTTAAGCACGAAGTTTAATCAGCTAAGAAGAACTTAGGAGTGGTAATTGAATGATAATATAAAGCCAACATCGTCATTATTACGACTAGTCTAGAAGTTTTTAAGACGTAATTGTTAAGCACTTGCTTAGCTATGGTTACAACGCATGAACATCTTATTGACTTAGCACACAAATAGTCATGATTGAACACAGGAATAAATCTATATCTAATCTGTAACATCCGGCAATACGGGCCATATAAAATACATGGTCATTATTCAAGATTAGTATATTTGACCTGAAATGGTCTAGAATCAAGTTAAAAACTAATGCACGTGCCTGATTGAGCTTCTTGGCGAAGTTATGGGCATGAGTTGCAGAAAACGCTATAGTAGGGGATAATGTGGCGGCAATGGGATACTCAATTTGCGTTCATGGAGGTGATCCACACACATACTGTAAAAACTGTGAGTGGACCACTGCCATCATAATACGGGCCTGGAGACCACTGCCATTGAATTTAGGGAATGACAGCGGAAATATGCTTAAAGCTAAAGTGTAACTTGGCGAACATCGCTCCAGTCAACACACTTAAAAACTATTGACCAACATGGGTCAACTGTGCTCTAAGCTAAAGTGTGACTTGGCGAACATCGCTCCAGTCAACACACGTAAAAACTATTGACCGACATAGGTCAATTATGCTCAAAGCTAAAGTGTGAGTTGGCGAACATCGCTCCGGTCAACACACTTAAATTAATTGACCGACATAGGTCCCGTCATCCTCCCATAATTTAGACTAGTTCTTTAAGAACACATTGACCTTACTTATGGATCTGTAGTTTTAGCTTGCGATGTCCACTATGGAAAGACGGTAGTTACTGTTATTCTGAAGAAGGTTGGGTTATCCCGACTGAAACCTAGGTAAATTTTAGGCAAACGGTGCAACTGAGGCTGTTAATTATTAAAATCACAACCATACAAGGCTCACAGATAAAATATTAGTCTCCTTCATCTCTTTTCAAAAGGCTACAACCGAACGAGGTGGC
The DNA here is from genome assembly GCF_021461385.2 of Schistocerca piceifrons. NCBI lineage: Eukaryota > Metazoa > Arthropoda > Insecta > Orthoptera > Acrididae > Schistocerca > Schistocerca piceifrons. The sequence goes on along the minus strand of NC_060143.1, from coordinate 98,190,976 downwards.
GCAATGGTTAGCACGTTGGACTCGCCTTCGGGAGGACGACGGTTCATACCCGCGTGCGGGACAGATTTAGGTTTCCCGCGCTTTCCCTGCGTCGCTTCAGGCAAATACCGGGATGATTCCTTTGAAAGGGCACGGCCGATCTCTTGCACCATCCTTCCTAAGCCGAGATTGTGTTCCGTCACTAATGATCTCCCTTATCGACGGGACGTTAAATTAATCTCCTCCAACCCGTCAGAAATCTACAGCCTATGCAGAGTAGCTACAGAAGTCTTCTTCCTCTCCATGTACGAGGAACATCTCATCTCAGTCATCACTTTTCTTTCTTTATAGGATGTTCTCGCTTGGCTTCTCGTTTTCCAACTTACAATCTTGCCTTCGAAAATGCTTTGTAGAGGGATATAATGTCTAATTAAATGTCCAATAAGCTTTCTTTTGCAGTGGCCTTTAACGTTCATCAGTTCTTTCTTTTCCCCTGTTTCTCCTGGAACCGTCCCATTTGTTTTTCTGTTAGTCCAGTTACATCTACATCAACGTCTACGTGATTACTCTGCTATTCACAATAAAGTGACTGGCACAGGGTTCAATGAACCATCTTCAAGCTGTGTCTCTACCGTTCCACTCTCGAATTGCGCGCGGAAAAAGCGAGCACTTAAATTTTTCTGTGCGGGACCTGATTTCTCTCATTTTATAGTGATGATCATTTCTCCCTATGTAGGTGGTCCCAACACTTCTCGCAATCGGAGAAGAAAACAGGTTATCGAAATTTCATGAGAAGATCCCGTCCCAACGAAAAAAACCTTTGTTTTAATGATTGCCACCCCAATTCATATATCATGTCTCTGGCACAATCTCCCCTATTTCGCGATAATACAAAACGAGCTACCCTTCTCTGAACTTCTTCGATGTCATGCGTCGGGCCCACCTGATGCGGATCCCACACCGCACAGCAATACTCCAGAATATGGCGGACAAGCGTGCTGTAAGCAGTCTCTTCAGTAGATCTGTTGCACCTTCTAAGTGTTCTGCCAATGAATCACAGTTTTTCGTTTGCTCTGCCTACAAAATTATCTATGTGATCGTTCCACTTTAGGTTATTTGTAATTGTAATCCCTAAGTATTTAGTTGAATTGACAGCCTTAAGATTTGTGTAGCTTGTCGCGTAATCGAAATTTAGCTGATTTCTTTTAATACTCACATGAATAACTTCACACTTTTCTTTATTCAGGGTCAATTGCCACTTTTCACACCATACAGATATCTTATCTAAATCATTTTGCAATTCTTTTTGGTCATCTGATGACTTTAAAAGACGGTAAATGACAGAATTATCTGCAAACCATCTAAGACGGCTACTCAGATTGTCTCCTATGTCGTTAATATAGATCAGGAACAATAGACGGCCTATAACACATCCTTGGGGAACACCGGAAATTTCTCTGTTTAATTCGATGACTTTCCGCCTGTTACTACGAACTGTGACCTTTCTGACATTAAATCTCTAATCCAATCGCACAATTGAGGCGGTATTCCATAGGCACGCAGTTTGATTAGAAGACGCTTGTGAGTTGTTCTGTTTCTCCTCCAGAACGACATTTCCGCAGAATTGCGGCGAACGTTCCCCTGCTTTGCTAACGTCCATGTTTCACATACGTACTTCATGACACTCCAAACAGAGACATTTACAAATACCTCTTAGTTTCGAAGCTGTTGTGGTTGTTCACCAGAAGGTTCGTCCTGTTTCTGAAGCCGTCCAGGGGCAGTGCTATTCCTGTCTTCAGTTTCTTCAGACATCTATTGTTTTCCTGCACATTGCTACCGAGATAGCGAAACTGTTTATTTTCTCTACGTTCTCACTGCCTATTCTTATGTAAGTATTAGCTACACCTCCTTTCTTGTATGTAACCACGACATTTGTCTTGTTCGTAATTATTTTTAGTTTGAGTGTTATCTCTTAATTTAAAACCCTAACCATCTTATTTACTTAATTCCCTGAGTGTGTCACTATTTCAGCGTCATTGGAAAATCTGATGCAGTGAATATGCGTACAATTAATTTTGATTCGATTCGTCTTTTTTTCTCATTCTTATTATTGCTCCTCAGTAAACACATTAAATCAGTGATGTGATAAAACACACCCCTGTCTCACTCCCCTTTTGATTTTTGTATCTTTCATGCTACCAAACCAGAATTAGTCGTCTGTCCTTCCAATCACGTCATAGTCTGCGCATTGCTTCAAAACAACAACCTGCAGTCAACAGTATCGAATGGATTTTCTAGGTCAATAAATGCTATACATGTTGTTGTTTTTTTCTGACTACGTCTAATCTTCTTTCCAAAATTTGACGTCGTGCCCATATTGCTTCCCTCGTTGCTTTCCTTTAGCCAAACTCGTCATTCGCTATGTTTCAATCTATTTTCTTTTTCAGATTTAATGGCAGATTAAAGGTGTGTGTCAGACCACGACCTTAAACTGTGACCTTTGCCTTTTGTTGAGAAGTGGTCTATCAGTTGACCTGCCCAAGCATGACTCACGACCTCCTCCCACAGGTTTACTTCCGCCAGTATCTCATCGCCAAACGTCGAAATATTACAGAACTTCCTCGCTCCTTAACTGTTGTTGTTGTTGTGGTCTTCAGTCCTGAGACTGGTTTGATGCAGCACTCCATGCTACCCTATCCTGTGCAAGCTTCTTCATCTCCCAGTACTTACTGCTACCTACATCCTTCTGAATCTGCTTATTATATTCATCTCTTGGTCTCCCTCTACGATTTTCACCCTCCACGCTGCCCTCCAATGCTAAATTTGTGATCCCTTGATGCCTGAGAACATGTCCTACCAACCGGTCCCTTCTCCTTGTCAGGTTGTGCCACAAACTCCTCTTCTCCCCAATTCTATTCAGTACCTCCTCATTAGTTATGTGATCTACCAATCTACTCTTCGGCATTCTTCTGTAGCACCACATTTCGAAAGCTTCTATTCTCTTCTTGTCCAAACCATTTATCGTCCATGTTTCACTTCCATACATGGCTACGCTCCATACAAATACTTTCAGAAACGACTTCCTGACACTAAAATCTATACTCGGTGTTAACAAATTTCTCTTCTTCAGAAACGCTTTCCTTGCCATTGCCAGTCTACATTTTATATCTTCTCTACTTCGAACATCATCAGCTATTTTGCTCCCCAAATAGCAAAACTCCTTCACTACTTTAAGTGTCTGATTTCGTAATCTAATTCCCTCACCATTACCAGCTCCTTAACTACTGACTGTAATATTTTTGATGGAAGTGACGTGAGGCTAGTATTCTGTAGTTACAAGTCGCTTGTCTCTGCCCTCTAAGTCATATCCTTAAAAAAAGCATACTGGTCTACTTTGAGCATTATAGATGGTGCAGAACTGGTACAAGAAAGTCACGTGACCACCTGTGACTAAGTCTTGGGAGCGAGGTGGTGAGCGTGTGTATATGTATGTGCTAACCTACTGAGTGAAATCAGCGCATTTACATGAATCGACGTGGAGACATAACAGAGGGGTACAACGTAGCTACCGTTCCCATTATAGTATCGTCCAGAAATCGCGGTGCCACACCACTTACTGATACCGCAGACTTTAGCGACGTCTCGCGACAATACAGAACGATGTATTAGACACGCTCCTGAAGATCACGCCTCACCTCTCAGCACAGCAGCGCCCTCTCACCGGAGGTCAACATAGAGCCCAGCACAGAAGCGCTCTGCTTCAATTTGTGACCTCGTCTGAAGGAGTGAACATCATAGTGTAGGACTAACGAGTTGTTAAAACTTCTCATGAACCTATACTGTTGTAAATGTCGAGCATTATACCACAAGACAGCAAAATGGTTCAAATGGCTCTGAGCACTATGGGACTTAATTTCTAAGGTCATCAGTGGCCTAGAACTTAGAACTACTTAAACCTAACTAACCTAAGGACACCACACACATCCATGCCCGAGGCAGGATTCGAACCTGCAACCGTAGTGGTCGCGCGGTTCCAGACTGTAGCGCCTAGAACCGCTTGGCCACCCCAGCCGGCCCTCAAAGCAACAGTTTGGTAATTAGTGCATCAACTGATGCTCTGCTGTAGTTGGAGTCACGAACGAGGGTGGCCGAGTTTTGACTTGTTCTGCGCACCTACGTCCCGTATGTTACGACAGCCAATGAGCGTTCAGTATGTTCTGAGCGCTCTGCTGCGAATGCCGTAGCTGATGCGAGCATTAAACGTGATCGTAGCGAGTTGTTTAGTGAATTTCGATTCCATTTGTTGCGAGTTTTCATCGGTACTTCTGGTGGTAATTGTTAAATTCTGCTTAAGTAAGCGAGAGACATACTCTGCAGCTTTCTTCAAGCGGGAAGCACGCGCATGCGCGTATGCCAACTGTCGCTTGGAATCGTCAACAATGCAATGCCCGTCTGTGCCTTCACACGCGCGAACCGCCATCGTTCGTGGATTGGACTATAGTCAATGACAGTAGTCAATTATCGAGCACTCCTGTGACATGAAACAGTGTCAAAGTTAAGTAAATCTTCTAGTCATTTTGTACCATTCTCAACTATGTAATACGTCATACAAACAGACAGAGAGGAACCAGGGACCATTGTCCCATCTCGATAATCACGATCGGTTTTAAACAAGCAGAGGTTTGCGCTGTCAGTGAATAAGCGGTCATTTCAACCAGTTTACGACCAAACATCGGTATTTGAATGGTTCAAATGGCTCTGAGCACTATGGGACTTAACTTCTGAGGTCATCAGTCCCCTAGAACTTAGAACTACTTAAACCTAACTAACCTAAGGACATCACACACATCCATGCCCGAGGCAGGATTCGAACCTGCGACAATAGTAGTCGCGCTGTTTCAGACTGTAGCGCCTAGAACCGCTTGGCCACTCTGGCCGGCAGGGGCTCTGACATTTGGAGCGACGTAGCCAGCAACAGTCTTATAAGGTATTAGTTTGAAGTGTCCCGGAAATGACTACTTGTTTTTCCAGTCCGATTAATTACAAAAGAATTACTGCAATAAATAGTAACTGCGCAGCCATAAACGATAATTAACACGTGTAAGAGTGGGATGAAGGCTTTGGCCCCTTTCTTTTATCAAACATTTGTCTTGATTACGGTTAAAATACATGCACCTGCGGCCCTAGTCGGCTACTTGGGTTTTTCGACCGTGGTGTTTGTGACACTTTTGCAAGTGCCTTAGGTATTTCCGCCCATGCGATTTCGCACCGTGTGACCTCCCCGACAGCCTCGTTTAGTAGGCGTGAGGTACTCGAATTCTATACACTGTGAGTAATGGAATTAATTACACCACTGAAACAGAAGCCATATCTCCTCAAGCATAGTCATCGCTACCGGATACACAGAAAATGTGATGATTACACGAACTGGTTCTGCGGGAACTCCGAACGGAGGCGCCGAGGCCATTTAAAAATCGCATTACATTTCTTACAATTTCCACTTTATATCTAAAAATTCTCCTATTGAGTAGAAGGAGTTGTCATTCAGAAATTCTTTTAATACGTTTTTAAATGCTACTTAGTAAATGACCAAAGACCTTTTTGTCAGCATAATTCACCCCTTTCTGGGACAAAGTCAGATTTAACCCAGAATAGTGATGGTCATCCTTTCTTCCAGTGTTGTAGCTATGCAATCTACCATTATTTTTGAACTGAGATGAGTTATTAATAACAAACTTTTAAGTTAATATATGTATTCTGAAGTACTGTGAATATCCCTAGTTCCTTAAGTGACTGTGTGCAAGGTGATCTTTGGTGGCTCCAACTATTATCCTGATTACACGCTTTTGTTCAATGGATACTTTTTCTCTTAATGATGAATTACCCCAAAATATGATGCCATATGATAGCAGTGAATGAAAACAGTCATGGTAGTCTAATTTACCGATGTGAAAAATTTACAAAACCCTAATAGCATAAGTAGCTGATCTCCAACAATTCAGCAGATCATCAATGTGTTTCTGCCAGTTGAATTTCTCATCAGTAGACACACACAGAAAATTTGAATATTCTGCCTTTTAAGGAACAGACTTCTGTTCAAAGTGCATATTTTTCAGTGGTGTTATGGCATTTACTGTACAGAACTGTATATGCTGTGTGTTATCAAAATTTAGCGAGAGTTCATTTGCAGAGAACTGCTTAATAATTTTCAAAGACGTTACTCACAATTTCCTTAGCTAAGTCTTGTTTATTGGGTGTGATTACTGGACCTGCATCTCCAGCAAAGAGAACTAGCTCTGCATCTTCATAATTATGAAGTGGCAAGTCATTAATGTATATTAACTACAATAAGGGATCCAAGACTGAACCCAGTGGGACACCATTCTTCATACTTCCCCAGTAAGACGATTCTGCTGATTTTTGTAGACTATGTGTACTGTTAATTTCAACCTTCTGCATTCTTCCGCTTAGATATGAATTAAACCATTTGTGCACTGTCGCACTCGTACCACAGTACTTAAGCTTACCTAGAAAAAATTCATGATTTCCACAGTTAAAAGATTTCGGGAGATCGCAAAAGCTCAATGGGTGATGTTCGGTTATTCAGAGCATTTAATTTTGATCAGTGAAAGGATGTATAGCATTTTCTGCTGAGAAGTCTTTCTGAAAACCAAACTGGTACTTTGTTAGTACTTCATTTTTGCATATATGTGACGCTACTCTTGAATGCATTAGTTTTTCAAGAATATTGAATAAAGCTCTCAGAAATGAGATTGGGCGGTTGTTGTTAGCATCAGACCTATCCCCCCTTTTATGAAATCGTTTGAAAATAGCATATTACAGTCTATCCAGAGAAATTCCCTGTTTCAGTGAGCTACTACATATGTGGCAGAGAATCCTACTTATCTGTTGGGAACAAGCTTTTAGAAGTCTGTTGGAAAAGCCGTCAATTCCATGCCAGCTTTTACTTTTGAGTGAATTTATTATTTTCCTAATTTCAGTAGGAGAGGTCGGGTGAATTTCAGTTTTATCAAATTGTGTAGGTATTGCCTCCTCCATATACAGCCTTGCGTTTTCTACTGAACATCTTGATCCTATTTTCTCTATTACACATAAAAATGATTATTAAAAATATTTTCTACTTGTGACTTTTTGTTAACAATCTTTTCATTGAGCGTCATATAAATATATTCTTCCTGTGATCTCGGTTGCACTGTTTACCTTTCACCAATATTCCAAATTACTTTAATTTTATTATCAGAGGTGCTAATCTCAGAGAATCGTGGCTGAATAGCAACACTTTTGCGCGCTAGATGAAGCAGATGTGCAAATTAAGAAACGAAAGCATAACAGCAGGAACAAAGTCCACGAAGAAAAGACAGTGCTGTTTTCCAGCTTTTTAAAGAGTAACTTCAAGATCTGAAAGATAAAGGTTAAGATTTCGTCGCAAATATGACAAATTACGATAACTCGAAGACTGCATTTTGTAAAGCAAGAAAGGAAGTTACTGGGACGACATAGAACCTTGAACTATTTCTGAAATTCAACTGAGTGAAGACGATGTGATATTAACTGGAAGTATAAGTTCTTTGAAAATTGCCGATTGGCCTGTTCCCGACAAAGGAATGCTGGTGATCGGTTGTGAAGAAGCGGAGAAAATCCGACATGAGAATGGATCTGTTCTTATGGACGGGGCATCTGACACCATAGACGTTGACATAGGATGCAGAGGAGACGGGACGAAGGTATTTCGTGTTTTACTTTGTTTACTCCCAGACAGAAATCTAAATATGAAGAGGTTGAAAAATCAGCCAACCAGTTCCAATCAAACGTTTATTAGCCCTTGAACTAGGTTTAGATATTTGTAAAAATATCTTTTCCAGAAGTAATGGGCCTTGTTACAAGATATTTTTACAAATATCGAAACCTAGGTGAAGGGCTACTTAACCTTTGTTTGCAAATGGTTGGCTGATTTTTCAACCTCTCCAGATTTACACAGTTGGTGTTTCGCAGCCGTGTTTAAGATTTTGAAAAGTCTAAATATCTATGAAAATTTGTTTCTGTATTGGAAAACAAGATGCTTGGGTGGTCATCGCAAACTGCACCGCTGCAATTAAAGTTGTGAAAACAGTGACCCCTCAAAACACTCCTTTCCACTTCCAGTTATCACGCGAACCGACTTCTGTGGAAGAAAATACAAGAACTGGGATTAATGGAGGAATTAAGGGACAGAGAAGATGTCAGATTGTTGTACCGCATGTGTGCTGCAATCGCACATCTTCCACGAAATAATGTTGACGGCGCGTGGGTGGTAATAATGGGGAAAATGCGCAGATGGGGCGAAAAGGTCATGTTGTTGTTGTGGTCTTCAGTCCTGGGACTGGTTTGATGCAGCTCTCCATGCTACTCTATCCTGTGCAAGCTTCTTCATCTCCCAGTAGCTTAGTGTATTCATCTCTTGGTCTCCCTGTACGATTTTTACCCTCCACGCTGCGCTCCAACACTAAATTGGTGATCCCTGGATGTCTCAGAACATGTCCTCCCAACCGATCCCTTCTTCTAGTCAAGTTGTGCCACAAACTCTTCTCCCCAATTCTATTCAATACCTCCTCATTAGTTATGTGATCTACCCATCTAATCTTCAGCATTCTTCTGTAGCACCACATTTCGAAAGCTTCTATTCTCTTCTTGTCTAAACTATTTATCGTCCACGTTTCACTTTTATACGTGGCTACACTCCATACAAATACTTTCAGAAACGACTTCCTGAGATTTAAATCTATAATCGATGTTAACAAATTTTTCTTCTTCAGAAAGGTCATAAAATTCGCAAACTGTACGGTCATTCAATGGATGCCAGGTCTTAGTACACCAATTAAAATATGGAACGTTTTTAACCTGGGCGGAGGACCACCAGTGTTGTGGAAGGTTGGGACAGAAAACTAAATCTCCTCAATCAGTCAAAAATATCCGACCGTATACTTCCTGAAAAATTAAGCTGAAGGAGGAAGCATTAAATGCATTATCCGAAGTTAAAAAAGATTCCACTGGCATTTCTTTAAAAAAAATAGAAAAAAAAGAAAAAGAAAAATATACGTAGATCGTGATAAAAATATGAAAGACATTATAACAACACACAGTGACTCGAGGGATTTAAGAAAATGTTTAAAACCTCTGGATTGCTTGTAAAAATTGAGTTAAGAGCTACAATTCATAAAATAAGAGAAAATATTTAATCATTTACTGAAGTAATGTTGTAGAAATAAAGAAGGTAGAAAATAAAAGATAATAAAAAATAGAAAAAATGAAAAGGTAAAAATATAGCAATAGAAATATAGCAATAGAAAAAGCATTTAAACATGGATTTATAGCATGTTCGTAGCAAGTCCTAGGGCAGGATAAAATATTAAGAGATGTTCTAATTAGAAGATGGTCGTCAGAGCCTCACCCACTGTTGTGGGTTCCTTTGATGCTCGGAAAACCTATGGCTAAAATATTTGTAGTCGGAAACACCACAGTGGCGTCACGGGTTCAAAGGCCACGGTCTGAAAGCCCACGACACCGACGAGTTGCGCATGGATGCTGACAACACACGTGACCTTGTATGCAGGCAGCGTCTGCCGCCAAGTGTTGTCTTGCTGTGCGGCAGTAGGTCGAGGAGCAGCGGAACGTTGCTGAAGTGCGCACCTGGGAGACGAGCGATGTTTGGCCACGACAGTGTCGTCCCCCTGTAACGGCCCCGTGAACTGTGAAGTCGGAGTGACCGCTCTTACTTGCGGGGTGCCGAGCGGGATTAGCCGAGCGGTCTAAGGGGCTGCAGTCATGGGCTGCGCGGCTGGTCCCGGCGGAGGTTCGAGTCCTCCCTTGGGCATGGGTGTGTGTGTGTGTGTGTGTGTGTGTGTGTGTGTGTGTTTGTCCTTAGGATAATTTAGGTTAAGTAGTGTGTAAGCTTAGGGACATGACGTCAGCAGTTAAGTCCCATAAGATTTCACACACATTTGAACATTTTGAACTTGCGGTGTCGGGAGTCCTTTAGGGAGCAGCGGTGCGGCCCAGGAACCGAGTGGCACAGAGAGAGACGGGCGGTCCGGATGGTGTTTTGCTGGCACCCGGGAAGACATTGCCTGAGGTCTATTGACGTGGCTCCGGCTAGTACTCTGCTCAAATGGCTCTAAGCACTATGGGACTTAACATCTGAGGTCATCAGTCCCCTAGAACTTAGAACTACTTAAACCTAACTACCCTAAGGACATTACACACATCCATGCCCGAGGCAGGATTCGAACCTGCGGCCGTAACAGTCTGTAGATCTTGATATGAATATCGCGTCTTATCACGGCGAATTGGTTTTGTTATGTACTTCTTTTATTTTGAAACTTGTGTAGCACATTGTTCATCATCTTCTACAGGTGACTGCATACGCAACGTCGTTATCACAGTCCCTTGCCTGTCTTGCTCAGTTTCATTGTTCTGACAGTAGGAATGATTTAGGACAGATTCGCATATGTACTGCTGAAACATTATACCCTATTGGTCATGGAGCTGTGTCTGTTGGTTGCTGATAGTATCAACTGGTTATGAAACGCTCTCCCCGGTGATAAGAATTATCTCATAGCGGGGTAAGCTATGTATAATGCATCACGTCTGGGGGAGACATAATGATAAATCTTTTGCTCTGCTTGTCGCAACTGAGCGAGGTGGCGCAGTGGTCAGCAGAGTGGACGTTCATTCGGGAGGACGGCGGTTCGGATCCCCGTCCGGCCATCCACATTTAGGTTTCCTATGATTTTCCCAAGTCTATTCAGGCATATGCTGAAGTGGTTCCATTAAAAAACGGCACGGCCGATTTCCTTCCCCATCCTTTCATAATCTGAAATTGACCCCAGTGACCATACCGTCGAAGGTATGTTAAACTCTAATCGTCCGTAATCAGTTGTGTATCAGAACGTGCACCGTACACATAAACAAGTAACCCAGAAAAAGGGACGGGGGAGGGGAAAGGTGCCACTAATTACGTTAAGATGACAAATGGGTTAATTTTTGGTTCGCGACGGATAATGACTTGATTAACGCTTCAGCGTAACCACGGATAGTGCACTTGTAATGTTTTATTCATCATGATCGGGACCATATGGGGTCTACTGTACCACGGTCTAACACAGTGGTTCGTATTGGCAAACTGAGACAGTGACTGAGAGAGGGGATTAGTAACATAGTAGTCGGAGATTGCCAAGAACTTCCATATGGTGTTTATTAACTGACAAAAAAAAAGTTTTCGTTGAACACTTAACATACACAATGAATAAATGAAACTGGTCGCCACTAATGGTGATAAGAACAAATTTAGCATTCGAAGACACTCCACTTTAAGTGCACGTTCATAGACCCTACGCACTAATACAGTATGGATGGGCACGTGGTAGCGCTCTGTGGCGGCATACGAAAGAATACGAGACATTAGTGCGTACGTCCTAAAGGCTACAACCAAAAGATTTCTCTTATAGAATTCCAGAAGCATGTCACGCTACGACGAATTCGACAGAGAAGTAAACTGTGTCGGCAGAAAAATATACAGTGATTCATGAAGAACCGAGAAATTTACCATGGGTTCTGATACCCGATAGGGTTTCAAAGCACAGCTCTTGTTCATTGAGTAACATCACAGAGGCCTATGGAGTGTCTTAAGAAGAGGAGGGAGAGTGTTGTCTCACCTATAATGATGCAGAACAAAGGATTACATCAAGACAGGAACGTAATCCTTGCTGGAAATGGCCCCATACAACAAAAGCATAACACGAGAGCACGTTCGCCGCGGGGTCCTGTCTGTGCGGGTTTAGCTATGAACGAAGCCTCACCTGCTCCGTCATGTGGAAACTCAGCAGATTTATATGTATGGAATATAGATGTGTGCCCACACATGAAAATATTACTTCCTTCCGTTCAGTATTCATATTACCGGTTGGTACAACATAAAAAAACAGCAAGTCTTGTTACAGTCTTATCAAAAGACGTTCCATTACAATAAACACTTGCAACAAACAAACGTACTTTAGAAAAGCCTTAAATACGTATGGGTCTCGCAAAGACCCGATAAAAATTTTTACAAATACTTTTCTGCACAATTTGAGCATAGCAAGCAGGGTGCACGTCACAGGGATGAGGCGAAAAATTACTTTCAAATAATTTAACGTGTTTATCAGTTATGGCCGACGATAAATGTTATGCATACTCAAACAAGATTCTGTCAGTCTGATTGGTGCTATAAATTATATAAGTACTTGTAGCATGTGCAGGAATTATTGGATGAAGGAGGCCTCTTTTGTTTGCATATTTAGGACTTACTTAACTGTTAAGAATAATTCTCAACGTGTTCTTACGTAATAGCGCTGATTCAAGAATAACAAGGAATTTAGCTATTTGGTGACTGAAAAGTGAGAATATTTCTTTCGAAGGCAAAGAGTCGAGAAGACATCGATCGCTTATGATCTAAATGTCTTATGAACTGCATAATAGAAATCATTAAAGGTGGAAGAAAATTTATGGGATAGGAACTTCGAAAATTATTTACAGAATATTTGCGAAACAAGACTTACCAAAACTAAAACAGCGATGTAATTGTTCTTCATTACGTGAAAGGGGACAAACTTGTAAGGTGTTTATAATTTCGCACCTCACAAGCACTCATCTATATACTTTGCCGTGACCTACAACCACAATTAGGTATCATTTGATAGGTTGTACATCGTATATATGAATATTTAAAGAAGACTGACAATGTCATGTACGCCTTCTAAATAATTGTTAACGCTTTTGCATTAAATGTGACGGAGTGTCTCTATTATGAAAATGGGATTGCCTATACTAATAGAGGTTGGAACACCAGTTGAGATGAAACGGCAGGCGGAATTCGAGCCCTGGGTGGAAGGCCCGCACAGGTGTGTTGGTCCTGCTTAAACACAGGAAGTAGCAAGACGGTCGTTGGGGCACCTGAGCGCTGGAGCACAATAGAGTCACGGCCGGCCGAATTGTAGCCGGACCGGAATAATAACCGGGAATTCTGCAAATCTTTGACGCAGCTGAGAGGAACGAGGAAGCATCACCCCGGAAATCACGCAGGCTGGGTTATTTCCAAGGATTTTTACTCAGAAGCGTACCATTGTACTAGCATAGGTATTCCCTTGCAAACTTTCCGTGCTGGACGACAAAAGACTAAAATATGGTTGGTCGGCATTCGGGAGAATCTGTAGAGAGGGAGAAAAATCCAGGGTTTCGAGAATATGATTCGCCCTCTGCAGTTACGAGGGATGGGAGCCGAGTCTTGCTGGGAAGCCAGTGGTAGAGAGGAGGAGGTCTTCCGTTTTTGAGCACACGTGTGTCACGGTCCCTCAGTATCAGCTTTGTTGGTACAGGCGGACTTGCTGTCTTTGCTCTCACGAGAGTTTATAGTTAAAACGGTTAGGCACTGTACTGTTGCGAACTTATACGATTCTGGACTTCGCCTCCTGGTTGGAAGTCGTCATTGAGTACGCAGCGTTCAGTGATTGAGAGCACTTCTTCTGCTTATACTTACGTTGAGACGTTATTTGATCTCCGTCCTTGTGGTTGGGAGTTCGCGTTTCTTGTCTGTAGAACACAGAGAGGAGAAGACAGTATTAGAGTATATTGGTCAGACGATCGCCTTCTGCCGTCCTAGTGTTTGAAACAGTTTTATTTTGTAGCTAGAGTTCTGTCGTCGCAGACATGCACGAGAACCATCACTCCGACGAACCGGACGCAGTACATATGGTGATATTGCTAATTGTTTCAGCTTATTAGGGCTACAATGCTAAACAGCTGTGATCATGCTAGTTTATTTCCACTGAGGTTCCACACCACCATAGATCATCTTTGAAAGTAGTGTCTTCTAGTGTTTGGTACGTAGATGGTGTCAGTCATTTCGCGTTATTTATGTTAGACCGCGTGGCCATAAAAAGAGGCAGAGTTGGTTGGTTGATCAGCAATTTTTAGTCAGGAAATATAGACAATTGTAATATAAAGGTTTTTTTTTAAATCTATAATAAATGAATAATGAGAAACAACGTTTATCATTTAGAAGTATTAGTTGCCTTAATCATTCATTTATGTTGAGGTTGTAATTTATATGTTGAAGAGCATTAAGAGCTCTTAAGATCTGCTTTAGGGGGTAGTCAGACGGGGCCAAATCACCATTTTAGCGTTCAGTATTTTCCGTCGCGCACATCCATTTTACACCCGCCTGGAGTAGCGTCTTGGAAACTGTGAACTGTAAAAAACTATGACCCTATGAGTGACACCTCCGTAATATACAAGATATTCACTAAATTACTCTCTATCTTGTATGAGGGACAACCGCAGCCTTAAGTGGACACCTTGAATGATAACCGCTTAGCTGCTCTTGTAAATAATTTATTTAACGGCTGTTTCGTACACTAGAAGCCACATCATCAAGTTGCAACTTTAATGTCAGGATTCACCAATTTAACCTGGTGATGTGGCTTCCAGGCTACGAAACCGGTCGGTAAATAAATTATTTACAAGAGCAGTAAGTAGTTATTATTCGAGATGTATATTCACTAAATTGCGTAGGAAATCCACCACATTCTATGTAGATACTGATCGTGATGATATTGACTAAAATGATGTTAGACATGTGTGATGTCTATCTCCTGCGCTTTCTAGTGTACATCTGAAAGATGTACAAATGTAGATACTTCAGTTTCATGCAAGTATTCCGACTCCTGTGAATAGTGCATAAACCTGCCCCTTATATGCAGATGGTACAAACTTTTAGCGGGAAAAAAGACTACAAAAAGGAGTGTACTAGTTAGACAGAAGGCATAAACAATAGAACCTGACGATTCTGCTGAAGTGGTCAGCATCCTGCAAGTTAGTTTGCACACCACAATGATTTACTAGACGCGGTCTGTTCCAGTCGAAAAATTTTCGTTTTTCTCTGGCCCTTCAACTAGATCACTTTCACCTTATCGGGATAGGCGGGCCTAGGGTTTTAAACATATTTCGAACCGTGGGGCAACAGCGAAATAGTTCCTTCCCAAGAACTAGTGCGAGTGTTTTAATCCAATGGGAAATGAGTGATTGTATAAACAGCGTTAACGACGATTCTACTACTCCAGTTTCACATTTAGTATCCATCGGTACAGAGCAGTAAGCCACCGGGACACGTTATAAGTTATATTCATTTTCAGAGGAATTCACGGGAATATCATGCTGAGTTGTGGAAACGGAAATGACATCCAGTTTTTTTTTAACGTTATATAGTACTAGAGGTTCTGAAATTGCGTCTCATTTAGTAGTATTTAGCTCCTAGAAAGATTTCCTTCACAAAAATTATGCCCTCAGGATCAACAAACATACAAAACCGAAAACTTAGAAATATGATTATACGTAAAATACTTACGAAACTGTTGCTTTACAAGTACTAAGTTTGATCTTCAAACTGATGATGGAATAATAAATCTTTATTTCCTTCTCATCGTCTAGAAGATACTACAATGACAGTGAGTAGAGTATCTGTTCTATTGCAAACAGTTTTTTTCTGACATGTTAATGAAAAGTTTTCTAAATTCATTTCGTGCAATTGGAATCAGTTTCCGTGATAAGAATATCTCAGTTTCTAGTGTCCTTGTTCCATAACTATGACAAATCTGTTTCATTTACCAAGAAATTATTCACGACTCAAGTTGTACCTTTTCATGTGTTGAATGTAGAGGCGCAGGACATCAAAACATGTAAATATCTGAAACGTTGAGTCCCTGTCAACGTATACCCGCCCATGTACGTGCAACCGAAAAATACGCACTGCCAGAATATCAGGCACAAGGCGGCTCCGTCGTCGCAGAGATGCACAGTGGTTTCAACAACAGACATCGCTGCCTTTATCAGGCACACTGAAGCACGTAAAGAGGTTGGTCGATCAGTTTAGAAACTTACTGTACAAAAGTCATTTCTTATTATGAGTGCATGACGACTACTGACAGAGAATGAGATTTTCATCTGCAGCGGAGTGTGCGCTGATATGAAACTTCCTGGAAGATTAAAACTGTGTGCCGGACCGAGACTCGAACTCGGGACCCTTGGCTTCGCAGGCAAGTGCTTTACCACCTTTTTTATCTTATTTTGTTCTATATTGTTCATTGACTTTGTTCGAGGCGAACGTCCGACGACATCCGTTTTGGATCTACGTTGATCCATTCACCCAGGGTTTTTTTTCCCGGAGGGTAGTTAACCCTCTGACCGAACACGCTGAGCTACCGTGCCGGCTGACCATCTGAGCTACCCAAGCGCGACCCACCACTCGTCCTCACAGCTTCAATTCGTGTCGCGGTACGGCACACGGTTTTAATATGCTAAGACGTTTACTGACAGAGAATTACACTAACAAACCAGATACAAATTAGACAGTGAGAATAAACATATTAGCCTTCGTTAATGTACACGATCACACGAATAACAAAGGAAAATTAATTAAACGAAGTTGTAGAGGGTTTCTGGTGTCAATAGTAAGAGGAACGAAAGTGATATACCCAAAAATGTGATAAAAGCTTTCTTAATTCACGTGTTAATAGTAGTAAGGAGTATGAATTCAAAAACCGTTTATGCTGTGTCCGCCGGTAGATGTGGTACACAGCCTCACTACACACAGGCAGTGCATCACATAAAAGTCAGTCTCCAGAGACACGCCATATAGCTACGGTCAGACGCCATAGAGGGCGCATGTGACGAACTGTGTTGCGCTTCCGCCGTACGACATTCAAATTTACCCATCCCTTACAGTTATGGGTAGACCAAAGACGTTGCAAAAATAACTCGACTCCCAGGAGGCGCAGTAGGTGGAGGATATTTTGAACCTTCGGCTGGACGCCTTGTGGTGTTGAGTGTTTGCTAAGTAGAAGTGTATTGCGGCTTGTAAGGACACAGATCGAACATTATATATCAATTGCTGCATCCACGCAGTATTTGTTGACCATAACTGTTCTTTCTAGACATTTCATTGTGCGTGAAGAAAAATGATGAAGAGTTGTGGAGCGTTTATTTGAACCAATAAATTTGGCAAGGGAACCAAAATTACCCTTCACTTGTGTGTAGATATGTTTGTATTACCTTTCACAGGCACGTGGATATGTTTAGATGTTTTACATTAGTGATTTTCAGATACAGCGTTTACATTTTCAGAAGAGATACACCACTGAGTTTAAATTCCTTTCTTTTTTTCTAAAAACAGTAGCAGCTATTTTTAACAGTGCTGAAGGACATGGAGCTCAGAACGTTTCATTTTGTGGTGCTGTAAACTAGCTGAGACGTTGGTGAGAACACCACACAGTCAGGTATCGGATTCACCATTATACTTCACCTGCGCCTGCACAAAACGGTAATAACGTAACGTATCAGATAACTGAAAAATAACGTGATGCTAAATACATTTCACCTCAAATCTTTGGAGCACTAAACAACGAGATGCTACAATTCACGTCCATACTAACGTAATAAGCAGTATTTAGTTGAGAACAATCAATTATAGTGAAGTTATTGAACTACGTAAAATAATCGGTAAAAAGTGACTGGTTACCGTTTGTTCATAAGTTCAGTAGTTGTCTAGTACTTACATGCTTAAACGAGACATTGTGATATAACTCAAAGGAAGATACGTTACAACAAAAGGCGCGTAAGTTTATCACCACACTGGCCGCCAGTGTTGCTTTCAAACTGCGCGCTGTTCACAGCAGGCCCCTTACGGGATTGTGTGGGCCTCAGGGCAGACACGGTAGACGGCGCTCAAATCACAGACTGTATGACATGTTACCGTCTGCCGTCATGGAAATAGTTGGGAAATGAAAATTCATCCGCAAGTTGCGGATAAAAGGAGACACATAGTAGCAATCGCCTAGTGTCAGTCGCAACTAATTTCTCCACTTTACGGTATACTGAAAATTTTTACTTTTGGACCGTACAACTACAACTGAATGGTTCAAATGGTTCAAATGGCTCTGAGCACTATGGGACTTAACTTCTGAGGTCATCAGTCCCCTAGAACTTAGAACTACTTAAACATAACTAACCTAAGGACATCACACACATCCATGCCCGAGGCAGGATTCGAACCTGCGACCGTAGCGGTCGCGCGGTTCCAGACTGTAGCGCCTAGAACCGCTCGGCCACCCCGGCCGGCACAACTGAATGAAAACACAATTTTCGCGCCATACGCGTTTCGCCTTCATTCTCTGCAAGGCATCTTCAGTGACCTGGAATATGTACATATTTTTACTATTTAGTGTGTGTGTGTGTGTGTGTGTGTGTGTGTGTGTGTGTGACCAGAAGTATGTGATAAATGAGGAAACACATACGAGTACAGACTCCCTACTACACCTGCGAGCAAACACAAATGAGTACAGACTCCCTGCTACACTTAATAAAAGCAATCATAACATAAAAATGATCGCTCTCACACATACAGCCACAAAAAATCTCTCTCTCTCTCTCTCTCTCTCTCTCTCTGTGTGTGTGTGTGTGTGTGTGTGTGTGTGTGTGTGTGTGTGTGTGTGTGTGTGTCCCTCCCCCTCCCCTCTTTCACCTTTTGGTCACACACACACACACACACACACACACACACACACACACATGCATACACTAGCAGATCACAGCTATCTCAAAAATTACACTCAAAAGTGGGCAATAATATTCGAACTTTGGTAACAGCATCCGACAGTCGGCAACACAAACCAAAACATTGCATCAAAACAAGTGTTCAGTTCCTAGTGTTGTGAAATGTGGAAAACAAAAACCCCAAGTGGCAATTGTAAGAAGAGGAACAGCACCAAAAACGGAACAGAAACATAACATGCAAAAAATCGTCACGAACCTGTAAGTAGAATTTAAAATACTATTACGTCATAGAAACAAACCAACCACCAGAACTGTTTATAACGTATAGGTACACTGCCCCAAAATGTAAACTAAATAGTAAAAATAAGTACAAAGGGCGTTCAAAAGTTTTCCACAGTCGTCTCTAATTTTTTTAATTTTTTGCTGGAGGAGGTGAATGAGATTTTTGTGACATACTTGGAACATTTAGCTATAAATTGGTGTATAAAAGTATTTTCTTTTATTTACAGGTGAGCCATAATGGACCGCGATGTAGGTGTCAAGCTGCGACAACGGTCGGTGATGGAGTTCCTTTTCAAAACCGGCGATGACTGCCACATCGATTCACAAGAAGCTGCTCCTTGTTTACGGGGGGACACAGTGGATCGCAGCAGTATCGAGAGGTGGTTGCAGAAGTTTAAAGAAGGTGATTGCTCTCTGCTGGACAATCCACGATGTGGTGGACCATCGACGGCAGTGAGTGATGTGAATATGGAGAGCATTGATCAATTCATCCAAAATGACATATGTGTGACGTCACGACAGCTTGCTGAAATAACTCGTTTGTCATTGGGTAGTGTGATATCACTGGTACAGTCACTAGCGTACAGAAAAATCTGTGCTCGTTGGGTGCCTAGGTTATTGACAAGAGAAATGAAAACGACGAGGAAGAATGTGTGCGAGGGTCTCATGAAGACCTGTACTGAAGAGTGGAAACAGTGGTTTGACGGCGTCATTTCCCAGGATAAAACATGGTTGTTTTTGTCCAAAACCCAATCCATGGAGTGGTGTCATCCAGGTTCCCCTCGGAAGAAGAAACCAAGACTTTCACGAACAGCTGGCCGAAAAGTGATGGCTTCCTTCTTCTGGGATTAGTGTTGAGTCATTTGCATTGACTTTTTGTAACCTGGCTCCACAAACAACCGGGACCGTTACTGTTTGTTATTGGACAAGCTCCGACGTGCTATCAAGACTCACAGACCACAGCTTCATGGTCAGCTCATCAGACTACACCATGACAGTGCAAACCCCACACAGCCCTTATAAAGCAGGAGAAAATCAGGAAAATGGGTTGAAAATTGTTTCTCATCCTCCCTAGAGTCCGGACTTGGTTCCGTCTGATTTTTACCTCTTTGGTCGTCTCAAGGTCCACCTGCGAGGATAGTGAGAAAGAACTTATTTCCTGTGTCAAGCAGTGGTGTAAAAGCCAATCCCCAGAATTTTAGCAAAGTGCATTTACATCATGGAAAGAACGTTGGGCCAGATGCGTCACAGCTGATGGACGCTACATTGAGTAAGTTCAATGTATCGCTAAATGATACAATTATGTTCACAAAAAATTTCATTCTCCTCCGGCAAAAATAAAAAAATCAGAGACCACTGTGCAAAACTTTTTGAACGCCCTTTGTACATATATCAGGCCACTGAAGATGCCTTGCAGAGAATAAAGGCGAAACGAGTATGGCACGAAAATCGTGTTTGATTCAGTTGTAGTTAGACAGTCCAAAAGTAAAAATTATCAATATACCGTAATATTAAACGCAACTGAGGAAGACAGGACTACACAAGTTAAAGATGTTAATGTCTCCACTGTTCCACAGTCTCCCAGTGGTGGCTTGAGCGCGTATCAGCAGACAGCGCCAGGAGCTTACATTCTGGTACCACCAGCACTGGCCGTACTATTAGACTGCTCGGCAACGAGATAAATAAAATAACATAACATATTAACGACTCTGTGGAAATCAATGAAAGAGCGGGAGCGTGTAGCCAGATGTCTCCCTGTCGTGGACAGAGCTGGACGTCACGTGACATGAGGTCAGAGTGACTATGGCACCAAACGGGTCTGGCCCTGCAACACGAGGCAGTTGAAGGAAAGGGAAAATACGGTGTGTGTCAACTAGCGAATATTTTAGTGGTGTTATTAACTGCAACATGTTCGGGAGACAACATTTGGAAGACTCCACACAGAGAAGACTCATCGGGAAAGTGGAAGAAAGACGAAGAGTGACGAGTGTAGCCCAGAAGCTTGGTATTGCTCACGGCATTGTGTCTCGTGCATGGGCAGCGTTCCGTGCCACATTGTATTGTATCCCTTTTCCTTCAGTACGGGTTTTTGTGATTTTAAATTTATGTATGAGCGTAACATGTTTTCACAGAAAGGACACATCACGTTGCCAGCAACAAAAGAATATTATTAGCTGTAATATTTGAAAGAAGATATTTCAGTTTCCATTCTTTTGTTAGTGAATATGTAAGAGATTACTTCTTTACTCAGTGAGCTTCACTTCATTCTCTCAGAATAATTAGCTTCAGGCCCACAAGTCGTCGCTGCAAAGCAGCAAGCTTGGTGAGGTGAAATCGTGTTATTTTTAGGTGTGAAAACATAGAAATAGCTTGCATAGTAATAACATAGACTGCAGCTTCGGCTTACAAATACTGAAAGAGAAAAACAATAGTGCGCTTATGGCGCGTGATAGTTGTGTCACCAAACTGACTTCTTCCAGCTAATGTACAAGTCAAGATTAAAAAATAAATAAACTTCATTAATGAGCGTAAGTTGGGCTTTATACGATGGTACCGAAATAATGAGGAAATAGTCCAAATAACATTATTATTGAACACAAAATGCAAGTTACAGGAATGATACATTACATTAGATTATCGAGGCTTGAGGAAGAGGAAGGAAGGCTTCACAGTTCTACTATTGTAAACGATCTGAAAAGTGTCTTTCTCAGATGTTTAAGATACAAAGATATACTTGATTTTCTTCTTAAAATAAAATGTTCTGCTACGCAGCCCCCTTGAACGACGGAGACAGTATTTATAGAAGTACATGGATGCGCCATGTTCTTTCCCACTTCACTCTGGAATCTGAACAGTCGACATTCAGCAGTCCAATTACATAGTCATTTTAAAAGGAACACGGAGTAGCTTTGTTAAAACAACTGTATAGTTATAATAATTGTGTTTCGAGAACATCTCAGTAAATCAGTATGGTACAGAATTGTCTCTTTGTCATGACACTCTTGCAATTGATTTGAGAACTTACTTATAATTACTTATACTGGCCACACAAACTCCAGCTGGTCCTTGCCCTCACTCATTTCAGCCTTCCACACCTTCCTGGCTGCCGCATTTTCATCTCCCAGACCCAGTATCTGCGCGTCTCCTTCCATCTCGTTCTCGGCCGTCCTAGTGGTCTCGTTATATTCGGCTTCTCCATCCATCACTGCCTTTATTACCGCGTTCTCCTCTCTCCTCCTTACATGTCCGTACCACTTGAGTCTTTTAGTTTTCACCGTCGCTACGATGTCAAGTAATGTGTACAATTGTCTTACTTCCCTGGTTTTCCTTATTCTCCACTGGTCACTTACTTTCACTGGCCCATATATTTTTCTCAGTACTTTATTTTCAAGTGTGATGAGCTTATACTCTGTTTTTTTTTTTTTGTTTTTTTGTTGTTTCTTTGTCCAGGATCCATGTCTCGCTTGTGTAGCGCACTATTGGTTTGATGATGATCTGGCGTATACTTATTTTTGCCCGTCTGAAAAGTAACTTAGATATTATTATGTCACGTATAGCTCCTAGACATCTTCCCCCAGCTTCAGTCCTCATTACGACCTCTTGCTCTATATGGTTTTGTTGGTTGATGTGTTATGTCTTCTGTATTGTTAGACGGTCTGGTCCTAACTGAGCTCTTTTTCCTATTACCATGAACTTCGTTTCATTTCCATTTATATTTAGACTTACTTTTTAAGCTTCTTTCATGAGTACATACCCCATTGTCTCCAGGTCTTCCATGTTCTTTCCTGTCACCACTATATCATCCGCGAAAGACAGAACATTTATCTTTTTCCCTGTGCTGACTGCTGCAGATTCTCGTATTACTCTCCCTAGGATGCTGTTGAGTGCCAAACTGAAGAGCTCTGGTGATATAATATCTCCCTGTCTCACTCCTGTTTTTATCTCAAATGTTTCTTTGAACTCCTCCTGTACTTTCCGTCTACACTTCGATTCCATCACACACATTTCAGTTAGCTTTGTTTGGGAACTACAGATCGGAAAAAAAATTACAGTGCAACACTAGGCATCACGACTTAGGGTTTAAGTCTGGATTTAGTTCTACGGCCAGGAATGTAGTCAAGTAAATTTGTCCACACCCGTTTTGACAACAAAGGATTGGCAATTTTAAATCATATAGTATTAAAGTAATTCTAATAAACTATCAAAAATTGTGGAAATTAATTGTTCAAGTCAAGAATCTGTACACTGATCTTGTGCAATACTATAGCAGGTCGTCTTCAGTGCCGTAGTTCATGTTCCATCCAAGATACACACTAATACTAACAATGTCTTCTTGTTCTGTGTCTCTGGTATCTGTTACTTACATACACTAATTAAAAGTGCTACACCAAGAAGAAATGCAGATGATAAACGGGTATTCATTGTACAAATATATTATACTAGAACTGATGTGTGATTACATTTTCACGCAATTTGGGTGCATAGATCCTGAGAAATATGTACCCAGAACAACCACCTCTGCCCATAATAAAGGCCTTGATACGCCTGGGCATTGAGTCAAACAGAGCTTGGATGGCGTGTACAGGTACAACTGCCCATGCAGTTTCAACACGATACCACAGTTCATTAAGAGTACTGATTGGCGTATTGTGACGAGACAGTTGCTCGGCAACCATTGACCTGACGTTTTCAGTTGGTGAGAGATCTGGAGAATGTGCTGGCCAGGGCAGCAGTCGAACATTTTCTGTATCCAGAAAGGACCGTACACGACCTGCAACATGCGGTCGTGCATTATCCTGCTGAAATGTAGGGTTTCGCAGGGATCGAATGAAGGGTAGAGCCACGGGTCGTAACACATCTGAAACGTAACGTCCACTGTTCAAAGTGCCGTCAATCCCAACAAGAGGTGACCGAGACGTGTAAGCAATGGCACCCCATAACATCATGCCGGGTGATAGGCCAATATGGCGATGACGAATTCCCGCTTCCAATGCGCGTTCACCGCGATGTCGCCAAACACGGATGCGACTATCATGGTGCTGTAAACAGAACCTGAATTCGTCCGAAAAAATGACGTTTTCCCATTCGTGCACCCAGGTTCGTCGTTGAGTACAGCATCGCAGGCGCTCCTGTCTGTGATGCAGCATCAAGGGTAACCGCAGCCATGGTCTCCGAGCTGATAGTCCATGCTGCTGGAAACGTCGTCGAACTGTTCGTGCAGATGGTTGTTGTCTTGCGAACGTCCCCATCTGTTGACACAGGGATCGAGACGTGGCTGCACGATCCGTTACAGCCATGCGGATAAGACGCCTGTCATCTCAACTGCTAGTGATGCGAGGGCGTTGGGATCAAGCACCGCTTTCCGTATTACTCTCCTGAACCCACCGATTCCATATTCTGCTACCAGTCATTGGATCTCGACCAACGCGAGCAGCAATGTCGCGATACGATAAACCGCAATCACGATAGGCTACAATCCGACCTTTATCAAAGTCGGAAATGTGATGGTACGCATTTCTCCTCCTTACACGAGGCATCACAACAACGTTTCAGCAGGCAACGCCGGTTAACTGCTGTTTGTGTATGTGAAATCGGTTGGAAACTTTCCTCATGTCAGCACGTTGTAGGTGTCGCCACCGGTATCAACCTTGTGTGAATGCTCTGAAAAGCTAATCATTTGCATATAACAGCATCTTCTTCCTGTCGGTTAAATTTTTCGTCTGTTGCACGTCATCTTCGTGGTGTAGCAATTTTAATGGCCAGTAGTGTATATAAATCTCAGGAGGATGAGGGAGGAGATTAGTGTTTAACGTTCCGTCAACATCGAGGTCATTAGAGATGGAGCACAAGCTCAGATTAGGGATGGATGGAGAATGAAAGCGGCCACGCTCTGTCGAAGGAACCATCCTGGCATTTGCCTTAAGCGATTTGGGGAAATCATGACAAACATGAATCAGGAAGGCCGGACGAGAGTTTGAAGCGCCGTCCTATCGAATGTGAGTCCAGCGTGCTGACATCTGCGCTACCGCACTCTGTCATGTACTTCAGTCGGTTATTAAGAGACACATCCACGGCAGTGCCCAGTACTCACAATCAGTTATCTGGTGTGACAAAGACTGCTTATTCTGCGCACTAGTCGTTCAAGTTATCCACATACAACAAATGTTTAACTGCAAATAGTATAGACTCTTGTGCCAGTCCATGAGGAGTCCATGTATAACCATGTTTCCAAGATTTTCCCCTGATATCACAAGTTAACTACTGATATACAACTGACTGGTCATGTATTTACAAACATTAATGAAAGGTAAACAAAATTAAGCATTAGTGTAGGTATTTCTTAAGATCATGATGGGAATAGAGTTTCATTAATAGCCAATGCATCTAGTACAAGGCGGACATTACTACCATATTTGGCTTCTGCCAATAGATGGCTGCAACGAAGTGATAGTGATAGTTCTAAGCGATTCCGTTCCAACATATGTCTTATCTCTCTGGCAAGTGCTTCTTGTTTTGTCCATGGGATGGAGTATACGTTTTGGTAGTAAGTTTTGTGTGGAAGCATTTGCATATGGAATTGATAAGTATGTATGATATTTCTTGTCAAAATGTGCACATTCTTTGAAAGGAGACTGTTCTATTCGCCATGACAATTTTCAGGTAGTTTTGGCCATAAATGCGAAGGAAGTTGTGAGTTTGATAAATGTATTCAGCCTCTGTCGTATTGATATGACCGTATTATCAGTAAGTCTTTTCTTGAGACCACAGAAGTGGTCAGAGAGGTCACTTCTTTTGAAGAGTGTACCAAGTAGTGTGTGTTGGACAGTCTGGCTATGTACTTGCTCTGAGAAGGATGAAAACTGGAGTGCCGTGTAGTGGAGGCAGCATTATTTGAAATGGATTTTGTATTAATTTATTTTGAGGAAAAATTTAGTGGAACTTGGATGATATGAATGCAAGAATGTCAGAAGGTAAGTTTTCGAAGGTACTCTAGCTTTTTAAAATAATAGTAATTGTGCAGTTTCTTATTGTTAGAACATTGTGTACCATTGAAGTTTACTGTAAGAGGTCTCATAGTGAAGCACATGGATTTGTCTTATAAATGAAATAATTGTCAAGAAAAGTAATCGTACACAGGAAAATTATAGAGGAAGTTTTTTGATAAATTGTGTAGATGTGAAAAACTTATGAAAGGGTGTACTATTGTTAATGAAGTATAGTTATACTTGGAGTCTTTTTCTCATTTATCAGTCATTAAGTTTAGTTCCTCATTTTTCGTTCTTTATCTTTATGAGTGCGTTTTGCATACTCGCATTGCACATCGCGAGTTGTGACCTGAAGAAGCATTTTTATGAAAAGTGATAAGATACCATTTTGCACTGCACATTGCAAGTACAGTAAATGAAATCTGTTTCTTGACAGTTTCATCATTATCTTAATAGTAACAGATTGCAGAACAGACAAAACGTTCCTTTCGCACAGGTAGTCCAACAAATTTAATTATCATCAGTATTCATGTCCACTGTAAGATACAGTGATCGTTAGAATGTATCTGTGAAAATATCATACCAGTTCAGAGGTTTTATATCAGTAAAAGATGTCGGAAATGCACTATCTTGTGAGCTTTCATGCTTTATCATGAAATCAGATGCTTTAATTTATACGTTCATTTTCTGTGTAATTACAATAATAGTTCTGGTATAGTGATTATCTACAAGATAAAGATTGACAATATTCATGGTCATCATTTTAATCTGTGTTATTTTGTTTTGCAGTCACATAGCAGTCGTAAATTCTACGGAAAACGGGTTACTGTCGCGCAGACGAATTGTTTGGTGAACTGGCTAGCCTGTATTTCGCATCGTGTAACGTGTGCTTCTCATATTTTCGTTCTAAATTTTACACAGTTCAGTTGCCCTGAACTGAGATTTTCTCATTTTAACATCAGAATAAGTTTTATACATATTTATCAGATACTATCCAAACACATACAAACACGGGTTTAACTATAAACTTTCAACTTCAAGAACAGTTCTTTCAGTATGGCCAGCTGTTATGGGTTAAGAGTTGAAGATTCAACGATTTTGTCGTTTAAGTGAACTTCGTCATTCTTCATGGTACTACAGTTAAGAGGTTGGATACTCATTTGTGAAGCTTTTCTCTCAATGAACTTAACTTTCAAGCGTGGGCAGTATTTAATGTGTTCAGCTTCTGTCTTTATCAAACCGAAAACAACATCTTCACTATCGACGCTCAGGTAGCACTTGCCGAGGGAGGAGTCTATTTTGTGTCCTTCTTCTTCAGAAATTACATGCTGAAAATACATCAATTATTAATCCATTTAAAAGTAGGAACGGACAGAGTGTAGAACTGTGTGAACAGCAGAGTGGATTGACCTGCGCAATCGTTATTATTGTCCTCCTTCACCTGCGAATCCTCGTGTACTAAATCAGCAGAATGCAGTATGTACATGAAGAGTTATAAGTCTGTCTCTGGAATGTGGATTAACTTTTCTCGTATGTCCAGAAACAGCTTTGCTTTAAGTACTCGTAGCACATCTCTGTGCAAAATAGGTTCATCCAAATATCTGGTTTTATTTAAATACTTGTCGGAATATTATTGAAGACTGTTTTTTCTACTGTGGAATGGCTCCGTGTTCATCACTTGTTTGTGGAGTTTTCCTACATGCACTTCGGCCAATACTTCGAGAAAAACGCTTCGTCATATTGCTCATAGATTTCATAGTTTTCAGCCGTTTCAGTTTCCTAAAGCGCAACCTCCCCTTGGATAAAACCTCTAGTGAAATGTATTTTCTGTTGTTCTGACCAATAAGTAGTTAACACTCCGTTAAAATATTTTATGAACGCGACAGGGTGAAAATTTTTCTTATGAGCTGTGAAAACCTGAAACTGTCGGTGTTTCGATAAACGTTTTTCTAACAAAATGGAATAAAGAAGTGGGTGCCCCCACCTCGCACAACATACGGCTAGTTGTCGGACTAGCGTCATCTGCCTCGTTGCTGTGCATTATCTATTACGGTGCCGGAATATTATAGTCACCACTTGTCCTGGTAATGGATGGCAGTGTGTCATGTTCCATTTCTCTGACATCAGACAACTTTTGCGGCTTACTGCTTATCTGAGAAGTGACGCCGTTCAGGCAAATATTTACTGGGAGTGGTTTTTGTGGTGTCACCGCCAGACACCAAACTTGCTAGGTGGTAGCCTTTAAATCGACCGCGGTCCGTTAGTATACGTCGGACCCGCGTGTTGCCACTATCAGTGATTGCAGACCGAGCGCCGCCACACAGCAGGTCTAGAGAGACTTCCTAGCACTCGCCTCAGTTGTGCAGTCGACTTTGCTAGCGATGGTTCACTGCCTACTTACGTTCTCATTTGCCGAGACGATAGTTTAGCATAGCCTTCAGCTACGTCATTTGCTACGACCTAGCAAGGCGCCATTATCAGTTACTATTGATATTGTGAATCATGTACCATCAGGACCGACGTTCGTCATTGATGGATTAAAGTTAAGTATTCCACCAGCTACGTCCGTTTTTTCTAAATTCTAATTTCCTTGTCCTGTTCCAGACCTCACGCCAGCCTGCGTGAGCTAAAACGCGTGCATTTCTCGTCTATGTGAAGAATTTGCAGACATTTTTGCACCGGGCCTCGGTTGCGCTAAGAACTATAAAGCACATTTGGAACTGAAAGTAAACGCGCAACCGAAATTTTTCAGAGCGCGCAATGTTCCCCACGCAATGCGTGATGAGGTCGCAAAAACATTGCACGATTTGGAATCACAAGGTGTAATTGAACGTGTGCAGGCTTCTCTCTGGGCATCACCCTTAGTAATTTTGCCAAAACCTTCCGGAAAATTCAGACTTTGTGTGGACTTCAAGGCAACAGTGAATCCACAACTAGTGATTGCAACTTTTCCTTTACCCCGCCCAGAAGATCTTTTTGACAAACTGTGCGCGGGTAAATATTTTTCGAAGTTGGACCTAGCAGATGCGTACTTGCAAATACCGGTGGACGAAGAATCCCAGCGCGTTTTGGTGGTTAACACGCATCTTGAGTTGTATCAGTTCAAACGACTGCCTTTCGGGTATGCATCCGCCCCTGCATTGTTTCAGCAATATCTACAAACTGTTTGTGCGTCGGTCCCTACTGCAGCAAATTATCTGGACGATATTGTGATCTCCGGAAAGACGGAAGAAGAACATGTGGCCAATCTCAGAACATTATTTCAGGTCTTGCGACAAAATGGTCTTCGCTTGCGGAAGGACAAATGTGTGTTTTTTGCTCGCGATTTGCCATACCTGGGACATGTACTCAATGCCCAAGGCATACATCCCAGTCCCACGCACCTTCATGCCATACAAGACTTGCCTTCGCTGCAGAATTTGAAGCAGCTACAGAGTGTCCGGGGAAAAATAAATTACTATAACAAATATGTGCCGCACGCCTCTTCCATTTCAGCTCCGCTTCATTGCTTACGCCGTAAAGGTGTTCCGTTCGTCTGGACGACGGAATGCGAACGCGCCTTTCGCCAGTTGAAATCGGCGTTGCTTTCCAATACTTGCCTTACGCCATTCGATCCCCAGAAACCCCTTTAGTTGATGGTGGATGCATCGGATTTAGGGATCGGTGCTGTGCTTGCGCACAAGGATGGATCGCACGATCGCCCTATTGCCTTTGCGTCCAAATTGCTCTCGTCTGCGCAGAGAAATTATTCACAGATCGAGAAAGAAGCATTGGCTCTCGTATTTGGTGTTACAAAGTTTTATGATTTCTTGTATGGTCGTCACTTTACCATCATACAGACCACAAACCTTTGACATCGCTTTTTCATCCGAACAAGCCTGTACCTCCACGTACAGCGCAGCGCAGAAATTCATTCGCTGGTCTATTTTCCTCTCGCAGTACCGCTACGATATCTTGTATCGGTCCACTGCTAAGCACGGAGACGCCGATGCGTTGTCCCGCTTGCCTGTTGCTGAGGATAGGGCATTCGATTCCCCCGAACTTGCTTGCATGTTCATTGATGCGGAAACCGATGACGTGGTCGAATCGTTTCCGATTGATTTTCGTCGTGTAGCTACAGCCACAGCTGCCGACCCTGTCCTTGCTACCGTTCTGCGTTTTGTTGCTGCGCAATGGCCCTTGTCAAAGTCACGGATCGGGAACCCGTTGGTTCGGCGATTCTTTGCTCACAAGGAGAGACTTTTTGTTCGACGTGGTGTTTTGCTGTTGCGTTCTAATAATGATCAGTCCCGGGTCGTGGTCCCACGTTCGTTACAGTCCTGTCTTACAGCTTCTCCACCAAGGACATTGGGGTATAGTGAGATCGAAACAACTTGCTCGTCAGCACTGTACTTGGTTCGGAATCGATGCCGCGATTACGAATATGTGCTCTTCTTGCATGGTGTGTGCCGTACAACAATTAGCACCACCGCGGAAATTCTTTGCATGGCCAAAAGCCACTTCCCCTTGGCAAAGCTTACACATCGACTTTGCTGGTCCATTCTGGAATGCTCGATGGTTGGTTGTGGTAGATTCATTCAGTAATTTTCCTTTTCTTGTCCGGATGTCTTCCACGACGTCATCTGCCACCATCCAAGCGTTATCTGCTATATTTTGCATTGAAGGTCTTCCACAGACTATTGCTTCCGACAATGGCCCACAATTCATGTCCGCAGAATTTCAGTCATTCTGCAAGGCCAATGGTATTCAACATCTGCCGTCCGCGCCGTTTTCGCCACAGTCAAACGATTGGTCAGGACTTTCAAGTCACAGATGTTGAAGTTGAAAGAGTCGCATTCTCGGGAGGACGCGTTATTGCTCTTTTTGTCCTCGTATCGCTCTCAGCCCCGAGATGGTCGCTCGCCGGCTGAGTTGCTCCACGGTCGTCATCATCGAACCTTGATGTCTTTGCTACATCCACCGCATCAGGTTCCTGTGCAGCGGCAGACACCTGCTTTTGCTCCAGGCGACGTTGTCTACTATCGCCATTATCGATGTTCACGGCGTTGGCTCGAAGGGCGCATTCTTCGCTGCCTCGGTCGCGCTATGTATCTGGTTTTGGGGGCCTCTGGTGAGGTGCGCCGGCATCTCA
This sequence comes from Schistocerca piceifrons, assembly GCF_021461385.2. NCBI lineage: Eukaryota > Metazoa > Arthropoda > Insecta > Orthoptera > Acrididae > Schistocerca > Schistocerca piceifrons. The sequence continues at coordinate 98,159,959 of NC_060143.1, read as the reverse complement.
ATCAGCTGCGCCTCTGTCGTCGCACGGGATCTGCCGCTCGCCGTCTGCTTTCAGCGATGGTGCCGTCCGGTCAGCGCCCTGGGGACCCATCTACTGGCTCGCCTCAGCCCCAGGTGTTACCGACGCTGCTTTCCATTTTGCCCCATGGCGACGCGCCGCCGCCACCTCCGCCGCCGCCCGTTCTCCCGCCGGCGACGCCCGCAGTGGACGCGTCGCTGCAACAGCGGGGCGCCTCCCAGGGTCACGCGCCGACGATTGCTTCCCGTGACCAGTTGTCCTCCGACATGGAACTCTTGCCCGCTCCGGACCATATGTCGTCTTCGCCCGTCGGATGCCCCGGCCCGATGGAGGTCGACCCTTCGGCCCCTCCTGTCTCTCTGCGGGCGCATACACCGCATGTTGGCGTGCACCCTGGAGCAGGTTTTCAGGCGTTTCCTAGCTCCCCGCGGTCCGAATGGCAGGGTGCGGGTGGCACAGCCTCGCCTGTTGTTAGGCTCCCCACCTCGTCGCATACGTCAACATGGGGTCCTGCCCACGGCGAGCGGAAGCCTTATGCCACAACCGTACGCCGATTTGCGGGGGGAGGAATGTGGTGTCACCGCCAGACACCACACTTGCTAGGTGGTAGCCTTTAAATCGGCTGCGGTCCGTTAGTATACGTCGGACCCGCGTGTCGCCACTATCAATGATTGCAGACCGAGCGCTGCCACACGGCAGGTCTAGAGAGACTTCCTAGCACTCGCCCCAGTTGTACAGCCGACTTTGCTAGCGATTGTTCACTGCCTACTTACGTTCTCATTTGCCGAGACGATAGTTTAGTATAGCCTTCAGCTACGTCATTTGCTACGACCTAGCAAGGCGCTGTTATCAGTTACTACTGATATTGTGAATCATGTACCGTCAAGACCGACGTTCATCATTAATGGATTAAAGTTAAGTGTTCCACCAGCTACGTCCGTTTTTTCTAAATTCTAATTTCCTTGTCCTGTTTCAGACCTCACGCCAGCCTGCGTGAGCTAAAACGCGTGCATTTCGGCCTCCTCTAGTAACACGGTGTTGGCTCTCCTGCCAACCACAACAGTTTTGATGTGATTCAACTCTGAGTTAGCTGAGTCCTCTGAAGCACCTCTCTCAGATAACACATCAGTAGCAGTCTGTTCTATAACAAGCTGTAATTGAAGACATGCGCGGAAAAACTGGCTAATCCTCAAATGTAAATGCTTAGAGATAAGTGTTGCCATCTGTGGCTGGGTACGGGAACTATCAAAATTGACATTGGTCTCACCCTTAAATATCACTTAGGGGTGAGGCCAATGTCAATTTTAATAGTTGCCGTACCCAACAACCGATGGCAATACTTATCTCTAAGCTTTTACGTTTGAGGATTAGCCCGTTTTTCCGCGCATGTCTTCAGTTCTAAATCTAGCATTTCATTGATCTGGGTGTCGTTATCTGAAATCCACCCTGAAAAATCCTGTGAGAAATTTTCCCTCTATGCATCATACTGCTGCTTTAATTTAACCTCTTGTTGAGCACTAAAATCATCTACCTTTTTACCTAACTACCGAAAACATTCTTCTATAAAAGTTCGTTCAATGGTCAATTTTCGAGTGGCCTCAGGAATTCCCTGGCATACAGTTTTCAATTACGAAATTCGATTGTTACGATATCTTGTTGAAACTAAAAATTTGCTAGCTCTGTTGACAATTTTGTCAGTTTAGACGACATACGAGTATTTTCCTCTAATGATAAGTGTTTAAAATTCGTTTTCATCATTACCTATAAGCGTCGATATAGTGCTGTAAATGGGTCTTGAGAAGGACTAACTGGTGGAATAAGTTCCTAGCTCTCGGCCTGCGACTCCATTTCATGAGCTAAAGCATCTGTGTTTTCGATAGCTGTATCAATGAATTCGCTGGCTGAAGACGTGATTTGTGTTAAGGAGGGCGTAGGACTGGAGAAATCCGTGGAGCCCTTTCCGTAACAATGCCAAAGTGGTCTGCTTAGTAACTAGCAGACTTGGGTTCACGTCCCGGCCTTTGCCCAAATTTTGATCCATTACTTCAGATTCCTTCCTTATCAAAGTGAACTTTTCAGTAAGAAGATATTAATCTGTTCGAACAATTCAACAGCATTAGGCCATATAGCGTGCTTGCCGCATGAAGTCATCCATCTTGTGCAACTTAATTTACAAGTAATCACCAAAAAATTTCATTGATCAAATTTTGAATAAAAGTGGACCGAGAATGATGAGTTTAACTGGTACCAATTATGATATTCATAGGCAAAGGGACTAAGTAGTACTGTCCTTATCTTATACGTTGCGTCGTAATGGAGATTACTAATATTAATTTCCAAGAGCAATTGTGTTTCCCTTTCCTGTTTCACTTTTTAAATTGTTTGAAACTTTTGTACCTAATATTGTTTCCTTCAGTGTGGCTTATTTTCCTTCAGTCTGTCGTTATTAGTATTTTATACTTTCAGTTCATGAAACAAAGAAAAACAATTTGAAATATCGTGATGACAATAAAGTTTCATACACAGAATATTTACAAAATCGTCCTGTAAGATGACCGATATTGAAATGTATCCTTTGCCTCCGGTATTAATTTTTGTGATTTTAAATTTAAATGTGAGAATAAAATGCTATCAAAGTGTGACACACCACACTCCTGGCAAGAAAAGAATTTCGTTCTCAAAGAATGGTTAGCTGCAGGCTCAGAAGTCGTCATTGGAAAACAGCGAACTTGGTGATGTAAGACTGTGTTATTAAGTGTCAATGCAAAGAAATAGTTTGTATAATAATAGTAATAATGATAATAATAATAATAACTGGACTTCGTTAAACATGTAGGCTGCAGGTCCGAGTTACAAATATTGAAATGGGGAAAAAATAGTGGAGAACCCAACAGCAAGAACTCTTTACCAGTCTTATGGCCAGCAGCGGATCATGTTGCACCGTGTCCATTGGCATCTTTGGTAACCATTTAAGTCGCGGTGATATTGTCTTTGAATGAAGGTGTCATTGGTGTGGCCGAGCGGTTCTAGGCGCTTCAGTCTGGGACCGCGCGACTGCTACGGTCGCAGGTTCGAATCCTACCTCGGGCATGGATGTGTGTGATGTCCTTAGGTTAGTTAGGTTTTAGTAGTTCTAAGTTCTAGGGGACTGATGACGTCAGATGTTAAGTACCATAGTGCTCAGAGCCATTTGAAGGTGTCATTTCTGTTCGTCTCATTTAAGTCTTTCTCTCAATTACCTTCTGAACTATGCAGTTGCTGTTCTTGGTGTTTATGGTCCAAGTTTCATCGAGCTACGTTACAGCAGAACAGTAGAAGGGAAAGAATGCATCTCCGCCTTAAGCCATTTCCAAACCGCGAGCTTCCCCTTTATTTTTTATTTTTTCACTGCTCTCTCTCGGTGCTTATATACAGGATACTAACAAGGGAAACTCCCCATGAACGCAGATCAAGCATGGAAACGGGAAGAAGATGTACTGAACTGTGGAAAAGGAAGAGGAAGCAAAATAGAAACAGTGAACGGTCCAAGAACAAGAACTGCAATAAAGAGTAACTTAAAGCAGCAACGGCTTCGTGGGTAAGTGATCATGGCGTTTGGCTGCAAACCGGGCGAACCGTGTCCAAAACTCTCTCGTGCCATTTTTTTTTCCACAACATCATGAACTGTCCGTCTGGTCATTGAAATGTTTGTTCTCTTTCTATAGTCTGGACGGTTCTCATAATATACAATGATTATAGAATATGAGTCATGTCGTAAAAATACGTCACCGTTGCAAGTAAATGTGATGAATAGTGAAAGCAAGCGAGATACCATCTAGACGTCTCGCAGAAATGAAAATAACAAATAAACAGGTGTGAACTATGTTACAACAAAGGAATTAATGAGTCAAGACCTCCAAAACGTAACGCAACTACAAAAACGTTAAAAACATATGTTTTGACAGAGTACGGAGAAACCGTGTGATCGTGAAACTGTTGCGTTCATTTGTTGCAGCTTATGTGACTTTCATCATTTTCTTGGGACTGGTCACATTCACATTAACACCTATATCGGGTTCAAATGGCTCAGAGCACTATGGGACTTAACTTCTTTGGTCATCAGTCCCCTAGAACTTAGAACTACTTAAACCTAACTAACCTAAGGACATGACACACAGCCATGCCCGAGGCAGGATTCGAACCTGCGACCGTAGCGGTCGCGCGGTTCCAGACTGTAGCGCCTAGAACCGCATGGCCACTGCGGCCGGCCCTATATCGGGCAAGGCAGCATATCTCACTTACCAGTCGTACAAATTAGGTAAGTCGATAAGAGATTTCTATCATATGACACACGCACTGTCACTAACTTGCCAGCAGGGAGATTTCAACACGGCTCGGCCGGTCGCTAGTCCTACATAGTAACCATTTATCCACGACGCCATTTCTCTGCCCAGCTGCTCATTATTGCACTTCTTGTACTTGGTCCGTTCACTATTTCTATTTTGCTTCTTTTTTCATAGTTCAGTACACTTTCTTTCTGTCTTCATGCATGGTCTGTGTTCAGTGTTTGACGGAATGTCCACTGGGCCCTCTTACCATTAAATCTGAGAGGCGTGCGATGGTGAGTTTCCCTTCTAAGAAACAGTCTGAAAAGCTTGTAAGAGTGTTGCGGTGTAGATTGTGCTGAGAAATAATTTTTAAGGAAAAAATTCGATACGTTGCGCGGTTTGCAACTTCATTAACATTGGAGTTAGCCATTCAGGCCGCTGTGCGTGCAAATTCAAGTGGCCCGTCAGAGATGGTGTCGCCAAACGTGTTCTTCATTTGCTTTCATAAATACGAACAAGAAGGCGATACTGGAGATGGGACGATAGTGAGGATCGAACCTGAGCCAGGGAGTGAGTAGCCTCGTGTCTACGCTGTGAGTACAGCTGACGCAAACTGTCTCTGACAGGATGCTTGAAATAGTGCGGGTAACTGCCTATTTGCCAGTTTCAACACCACTTAACTCTTAAACGGCGCAATGTATCGAATTTTTCAGCACAAACTTCCCTGCAACGCCCTTACAGGCTTTTCAGATTGTTTCTGACCACTCTGTGTATTGCATAAACCTTATCCTTCTCTATAGAGCAGACACATTTCAAACATCTTGTATCATTTTAAACTGTCGAACGCTTTTTCTAAGTAGAGGAATCATACAAGTAGCTAGCATCGCTAGGAATACGCCCTTGATGAGCGGATTGAACTGGGATGTACTCAAGAGAATAAAGGGCAACGGCCTCTTAACCAACTTGGTGACCGGCATCCTGAAAACATGCCCTTTTAAAATTGGCGTCCACTGACTCCTTAGGAAGAGGATAAGTCAGTGACAGATCTACAGACCAATGTTCCGTACAACTTGTTGCAGCAAAATTGTATTTATATGAAGATTGTATCTCTTCTGTTGGACATGTCGGAAAGAATAGGTACCATTCGTGATCTTGCAGCTCTACAAGAATTAAATTACAATGAAATCCAGACTTCAGCTGCTTACAGGCGTTGATAAATGAGGAGCGCCGGAACAAAAATCGATAAATCCGCATTTGCTGTTAATACAGAAACTAACAAATAGTGATCTCTAAATGGCTCCACAAGCTACAAAGAGAAGAAACACAGCATAAAACACTTGATGTCGCGTTGTACTGAAAATTATTTTGTGGAAACATGTATTATTACTCCCATATCTCCGCCCTACAGCTCAAACAGGCGAATACAGGAAAAGTGGATATATCGGCTTTTGTTCCGACGCTCCTGAAATATCAACGGGGACAAATGAAAATATGTGAGCACCGACCGGGACTCCAACCCAGGATCCCCTCCTTACACGGCATACGCTCTATCCGACTGAGCCATCGGCAACACAGAGGGTAGTGCGAATGCAGGGACTTATCTCTGACACGCTCCCCGTGAGATCCACACTTACAACTTACTGTCCACACACTACATTTGTGGTGACCCTACCCACTATGCTCATACTATATGCTATATAGATAAGGCTTACCGGCCAATGATCTTCTTCAGTGTGGATGCACTCACATTGCCTGAACTCTTACGGGAATCGGTAGTTTGACTTCCGCGGGTAATATGTATAGTCGGCAGGTGCACTACAAATGTAGTGTGTGGACAGTGAGCTGAAAGTGTGGGTCTCACGGGGAGCGTGCCAGATATAAGTTCCTGCAGTCGCACTATCCTCTGTGTCGTCGATGGCTCAGTCGGATAGAGCGTCTGCCATGCAAGCAGGAGATCCCGGGTTTGAGTCCCGGTCGGGGCACACATTTTCAACTGTCCCCGTTGATATTTATCAACCCCTGTAGGCAGTTAAGTTGTGATTTCAAATTGCAGTTAGTTTCACTATTTGGAAGACACTTCCTCTAGCGATAACGTAGTCTATTAATCCTGTCCTACTAAAGGCACTTACAGCTTTGAAAAAGATTTTCCACCAGATAGAGAAATCAGTTCCAGAGATTAACATTCGACCAATCCAAACATTCTCGCTGAAACTGAAGACTGTGTGAAAGCTTCCCTGCTTCTGAAATCAACTTTTTACATCAGAGAGAGAAATCCATACATATTATAAAAATGTGTGTCTGTATTACGTTGTGTGTGTGTGTCGTTTGTTCACATCTCCCCCTGAACCACTGGAACTATTTCAGCCAAACTTGGTAAACATACTTTATTGTAAGGCAACAATTGATATGGTAGTAACAACCACCAGCCTTGCGTTGTTCGGGAGATATGACATCATAAACAACTAGATTCGTGAAAAATTGCCGCACCTTACATGACTTTTAAATGCATTAGTTCTGTGCTGCTAACTGCATTCGCAATAAATTTCGCAGACAGTATCCACATACGCTGCTAAATGCACCTACAAAAATATATCATGGTACCACACACAATTCAGGAGATATGACCTCATAAACACAGAAATGCGTGAAAAATTGCCGGATCATTCATGAAGTTTTAATACATTTATTCTTTCCTGTCAAGATGCAGTCGACTCAAATTAAGGAAATTCCTGACACCTGGCAGCGCTTTTGACAGCATTCAACTGGGAAGCGCAAACGGCTGTAGGCTAAAACAGTAGGCGTCTGTAAGGCTTTGTGCAAGCGTAACCGTAGACACATGTACAAAATCGCGTTGCAGTCACGCTTAACATCTGTCCACAGCATACACAAACTGTCCGGGATCATGTTTTTTTTTTAAATTTCGATATTGTATTTATACATTTCTACTTTACGCATATTTCTTTGCAGGACAGTTTCATAATTTCAAAGGTTTTCTCACTAATATATGGAAATGAAATTTTTTCGATACTTCACTACAAACGCAGTTTATTTTTGACAGCGTATCTAATATAAAATTGGAAAAGTTAATACCTGGTCAGTGCTGGTTTTGTCAGCTGGTAAACAATTATAATAAAAGACGGTACATTAAGTTTAACGTGCAGTAGACAAGGTCTTTCTTGAAATCTTCCCGAATCCCAGTTCAAACCACGGTGCTGCGCAGTTTGGTTATGTGTAATGAAGTATTGAAACCAGGCGGTATATTCACTTCGGTTCCTTAGTTTCCTATGATGAAGAGAATGGCGTTGAGTACAGTCTGTCCAAATTTTAGCAAATTAGAGTTACAGGACTCTTAAGAATAGAATTAACAAAAAGCTTCATTGAACTCTTACAAATTAATCGTTATACCTATTATAACGCACTGAAATGAAAATCGTGAGTGACGGCTTAAAACGAGTTAGTGACCAGGTACGCAGTTCTGATAACGATTCACAGACATAGTTTCAGGGACCATACCAGTACTGCAAAAATCAGACAACAGTCGAGTATCTTTAATTATCAGATGGTATAGAAAGCTGATAAAGTAACAGAAGGAATGAACTCCCTCAGATTGGCCTAACAATCTCTGTCAAAGACACTAGAGTGACCTCAGTCCAGAGATAGTTCAAATCTACAGAGAAAGGACAGCCTTCGAGACGAAAAGGGCTGACAGTTCACCCATGGAGAAGAACAGTTTGTTACGACTGTCATTATGTTATTTTGGGTAACACAAGGTCCTACATCATTCTAGATTTACTTGCATCAAATATCGTTTGTTCATATAACAGAGTTCTTCAGAGTAAATGTGAGGCTCAACTTGCACTTTCGCGAATAAATTTACTAACGGAAACCAACAACTAACATAGCCGTAATTGTTTGCCGTCAGTAACATGCAATATTATGTCCATACTAATTTAACAACGATGTATGCCCATATTGCATAAGACCTAGCAGCAATAGGGGGTGGGCAGCAACGCGTACAATTAGGTTAATGAATTTAAAGCAATTCTATTACAGCCCGCGTTCCATTTTGCTGATTAGTGGCCACCGTTACCAATAATACAGAGAAACCTCAACTACATAATTATATGTAAATATTTTATGTAAAATATGGACTCGTTGTGGAAGCTCTCAGTTTTTGAAAGTAGTACAGTGTACCCAGTGTTGCATTTTGATACGGCCACTAATCAGCAAGCATAAATAAAGTGTTACTTCACTATATGCAGTCAAATTTTCAAGGTACTTCCCTCCACAAACAAAAAAATCACATTTGATGGGAAACATTTCGAAATGACCGACTCTGGTAGCGTTATTGATACATATTTTTAATTTGGAAGTGATATTTGTTCATTTTTTATTTACACCAGTTTGTTCTTGTCCTGGTGATCACCTCGTCGGCGGGATCTTATATCCAGCTCACCCACCCACCATCGCGCTCGCTCTGCCTACATAGTGTCAGGTTATCACTCTATCACTGGAGGTATGAATTAAAAGACCTCTTCAGTCACAACTTCTCGTGTTTTATTAAGTACACGATGCATTTCGGGCCCTGTGTTTGCATAATCACGTGTAATTTGTCTTAATACATGCTTTATTTTTTTCTCTTGAATGAGGTGAAATGCATATTCCCGTCACGAAAAGATTTGGTGTTAGGTTATCAATGTCGTAAGTGTGGTGTGCGTACTGTAAGACCTTCGGTACACACACCATCAGATTATTTGACTTGTCGCTCTAACGAAGTAGGCGAGTGTCAGCAATATGTCTCGTGGTCTTATTGTGGCGTGTTTATCTTCTGCCGTTAGGTCAGACGATAGAAATGCCACTTGCACGCTTACAGTAGCAGATTGACGGTGACCAACTTTAAACAGAACTTGATTAATTTTCACGCACATTTATTAAAATAATAACAAGCATAAAATTACTTAACTTGGTTGTGGATGCTATTTACAACTGACAATCTGAAGTTCCCTTGGTATTGGTACGTTAATCTTATTCTCACATATCTCTGATACTTGACAAAAGTGTCTATACATTTATCTTCATGGCTAAGTACAGGAATATAATAATCTTCTTAGGTAAAGACTGAAACTTGACTATAGACTGGTACAGACAAATGCAGACTGACTAATCGGAGGTCTGTACACTCGTTATAATACCTCGCGCGTTCAGGTATCACTGCGCGAGTGTGATCCGCGAGGAGAAAAGGTTCTACGTTAGCAGCAATCTCATTGGCTGCGTTACATATTAATAGGCGGATCAGCGGAAGCAGAATTTGGTCCGTCTCTATGACAGCGCCATCTCGTAGTGCGGAGACGGACGAGCGCTGCGCCTGCGCTGTTGTGCTTAGCGGGTCGCGCTCTAGTGGGAAAGTTGTGTACGCGCTGACTACGCGGAACTATGTACACAACAGTAAGTCAAACGCAGAAAATATGTGCGAAATAGTGGACAAGATGAAGAATGTAAACTTACCACATAATCCAAGAAAAGCGTTTTTAACGTTTTAGCACCAGCATGAAGTAATATGTACGAAAACGATGGAGAAAAGAATGTATGCACCAGCATGAAGTGATATGTACGAAAACGATAGAGAAAGAATGTATGCTGGCGTTAAAACGTTAAAACGCTTTTCTTGGATTATGTGGTAAGTATACACTGTTCATCTTTTCCACTATTTCCGCGTTCGCAACCTAACATCAAACCTTTTCGTGACAGGAATATGTATTTCACCTCCTTCAAGATAAAAAAAAGCATGGTTGGTTGGTTTGGTTGGAGAAGGAGATCAGACAGCGAGGTCATCGGTGTCATCGGATTAGGGAAGGATGGGGAAGGAAGTCGGCCGTGCCCCTTAAGAGGAACCATCCCGGCATTTGCCTGGAGTGATTTAGGGAAATCACGGAAAACCTAAATCAGGTTAGCCGGACGCGGGATTGAACCGTCGTCCTCCCGAATAAAAAGCATGTATTAAGGCAAATTACACCTGATGATGGACCCACAGGCTCTGGAATGCATAGCTTACTTAATAAAACACGAAAAGTTGTGACTGAAGGCGTATTTTCATACCTCCAGTGTATTGAATATAGTCACGTTTAAAGCTGTAAAATGTGGATAAAATTAAATATCACGCCATCGTCTGCTGTATTCCTTTACGTAGTACGCTGAATACATCCTTGCGTACTTCTTTATTTTTGCCCTGTCTTTTTCAAAGAACCCTCCTACAATTCGAAGGAAACTCGTTCAGTGTACTACACAATCAGTTCATCCCCTTCTGTGACTGCTCACATTGCGCTTCCGTAAAATCCTGTCGACAATACCATTGTTTTGTCAGATGTTCTCCTTCGCTTATTTTCTTCTCTTGTTACTCTGAATTTTCTTGTTGCGCTACTCCCATTGCACTCATTTTCACTGTGCGTAGTTTTTATTGTTCGTCAAATCGTCCGCTTCGCTTGGCTGTACGAGGTTCTCTTCGCTTTCGCATCACCTTTAAAGCAACCGTTGACTCACGGCGGGTTTTTCCTATCCCTTATAGCCGCGCTTGGCACACGTTTCTCTTAAGTGTCGTGTACAATATTTTTGAATTTTTCTTCTGCTTCAAATCGCAATTTTTAAGCATTAGCAGCTTTCTATGTTTCTTAATGACTATTAATTACTATTATAGCTGTTACACTAATTGTCATGGAAGCCCCCGTGGTGTTTGTAACATATGGCTTGGGTATGTATGGTTCCCTAATGTTGTCCGCGCAATGGAGTTCTCACGCCTACAAATGATTAAGATGCCCCTGCCTTTGACATCCCACACCTAGCGATTTCCATAAAACGAAGTATCGTATTGTGGTTTTACTTCAGTTTAGCAAATCAAACTAATGATGCCTATCGGGATGCTACTACAATGAATCACAACGTCGATACAATAAATTATCTATTCTCAAAAAAGTATGTAGAGTGCAAAAAAATGTATAAATATGAAGTATGCAGTACTGAAGGTTATCTAATTCCCTGCCACGGTGCGGGTTGCATGGGAATAGGCGTGTGGTATGGATGACGAAATAAAATACAATCTCTCTCATCAACTCGCCGAAAATCAAAGTTCTAAACTGTTCGTAAGTCTTATATCAGCTCGGAGCCCCAATGTGCTACTGCTCGAAAAGATGTAGCAAGACACACACACAGCACAAACACTTCCATGGGACCCCGTAAATGTGGTTGGACTGACACAAGTTTGGTTACGTTTCGTCTGTGGGGCGCTGTCTCACATTCGTCGCAATGCACACAGTGTTGCACAAAACTATTTAATATAAATGCAGGCAGAATTTGTTACGCAAAAATCACGTACGCACTCAGGTATTTTTTAAATTCGAATTTATTTCCACTAAGAACACAGAAAAATCGAAAGTCACAGTTCACAATATCTCAATTTCAGAGCCTGACCAAGTTTCTTAAGGTCTTGAAGGCGGTTGAATATACCACGATTAATTCCGTGACTTGTCTTTAGAAAACCGGTAAAGTTCCACAGAATACCAAACAATAAATTCCACAGTGGCTACACACGTAAACCTTATACGTGCGGCTTGTATCACACGCAACTGGAAAAGTAACAAGTTCATGAGATGCCGAAAAAATCTGTGTCCGAAAGTAGGATCTCTGAATAATTCACACACACGAAGTAGCGGCTTTTTCAGCGCTCATCACATAAAATTTTCTCCTAAGACAGCCCGATCGCCTCCAACGATGTGCAAAACTAGACTCCCCTCAAAATTGCCGCTGTTCACCTTGGAAACCTCGGTCAAGCACCACTGAAGTCAGTTAAACTACTGAACATGAAAATTGCTGAAATCCTTCATTTTAACCTTTTATACACATATCATACATCAGACCACACAGGAGATTTTCAAGAAGTATTATGCTATTATGAGTTTTCTTTCATCTTCCATAGTTTATTTGCAAACAATAATCTTCACGGTTTTCCTCCGTTTTCGGATTGACATGTGTAAATATTAAATTCTGCATAAAATGATCTCCTATGTATCTAAAGTTACAGTACTGAGGTACTTTTAATGTTTATCTATTTATTTAGTAAGAAAAGTTGTTTTTAATTTGCGAAATCCACTTTTCGATCTCTTATTGAAATATGTGAATAATTTCAGTGAATCGACTTTCACAGTACGATACAGTTTTACGAGATGTATCCATAGACACCTCGTTTGTTGCAGTCGCATAATGCACTGCCGAGATATTCACTTTTACAGTTCAGAAATTGCAGTAACTTATAAACTAATGCTGATACCGAAGGCACGTCATCGCATGCGTAATCGTCCATCTTTTTCGCTTCAAATGATCCACTTAGTTCATCAGTGACACACGTGGCTCAATATTTATTAATTATGGAGTAAGCTAAAATTCTCCAGTGGAAGCGAAAAGCGGCCACGAGAAGCGAGCAACCGTTGTGCTCCCCAACGAAAAGTTTTTCCCGGTCACGCGGTCATCTTAGCGGCCGGTGGAAGTCCAGAGACAACCCCATCTGTGGAGCATAGTGTGAAACTGGCCCTCCACGTGCTCCTGTCAAGCTAATTTCAGCTGTCAAAACGAATATGACCCGATCTTAGCCGCCGCCTGTGCGTCTGCGGTCGCGTGTTTGTGACTGAATAAAGCGTCTCTTTCCTTTACAATAGGCTGTCGTGTTGCAACTCTACATGTAATTTCGAGTGCAAAACATTCTATAAATATGAATTACACAATATCAGATTCTACCCTACGTGTAATTTCGAGACTGGACGAACGCATATTTGTATCTTTCAGACAGAGCCCCCCGTTATTAGACGGACACAAAGTTAGGTGATACTGCTTAGAGGTGATAAACAGAAGACATTCTTCCCAACTGGTACGCTCAGTAGACTAGCAAATGGAGTTCAACACATTTATTCAGAGTGTTTTCATATCCGCCGATCCGGAGTGCGCATATCACCTACTGAAGTACGGCAGGCAGTTTTACTGCTACTCGCTCGGGCGTTGTCTGCTGACCAGTGGCATACACTATGTGATCAAAATTATCCGGACACCCAGAGAAACATACGTTTTTCATATTAGATGCATTGTGCTGTCACCTACTGCCATGAACTCCATATCAGCGACCTCAGTAATCATTATACATCGTGAGAGAGCAGAATGCTGCGCTCGGTGGAACTCACGGACTTCGAACGTGGTCAGGTGATTGGGTGTCACGTGCGTCATACGTCAGTACCCGATATTTCCACACTCCTAAACATTCCTAGATCCACTGTTTCCAATGTGATAGTGAATTGGAAACGTGAAGGGACACGTACAGCACAAAAGCGTACAGGCCGACCTCGTCTATTGACTGACAGAGATAGCCAACAGTTGAAGAGGGTCGTAATGTGTAATAGGCAGACCATCACACAGGAATTCCAAATTGCAAGTACTATGACAGTTAGGCGGGAGGTGAGAAAACCTGGATTTCGTGGTCGAGTGGCTGCTCATAAGCCACACATCACGCCGCTAATAGCAATACGGCGCCTCGCTTGGCGTAAAAAGCATAAATGTTGGCCGATTGAACAGTAGAAAAACGTTGTGTGGAGTGACAAATCACGGTGCACAATGTGGCAATCCGATGGCAGGGTGCGGATATCGCGAATGTCCGGTGAACCTCATCTGCCAGCTTGCGTAGTGCCAACAGTAAAATCATGAGGCGGTGGTGTAATTGCTTGGTCGTGTTTTTCATGAAGGGGGCTTGCACTCCATGTTGTTTCGCGTGGCACTATCACAGCACAGGCCAACATTGATGTTTTAAGCACCTTCCTGCTTCCCACTGTCGAAGAGCAATTCGGGGATGGCGATTGCGTCTTTCAACACGATCGAGCACCCGTTCATAATGCATCGTCTGTGGCTGTGCAGTTACACGACAATAACATCTGTGTAATGGACGGGCCTACATAGAGTCCTGACCTGAGTCCTATAGAACACCTTTGGGATGTTTTGGAACGCCGACTATGTGCCAGGCTTCACCAACCGTCATCGATACCTCTCTTCAGTGCAGCACTCCGCTAAGAATGGGCTGCCTTTCCCCAAGGAACCTTCCAGCAGCTGACTGAACGTACGCCTGCGAGAGTGGAAGGTGTCATCAAGGCTAAGGGTGGACCAACACCATCTTGAATTCCAGCATCACCGATGGAGGGCGCCACGAACTTGTAAGTCACTTTCAGCCAGGTGTCCGGATACTTTTGATCACATGGTGTAAGTGACGTACCTGCAATTCTCTGCCTACACAGTGGGCGCAGTATGCCATCTGCAAACTCCTAAGGCTGAAATAACCGCAGTACAAGGCAGAACACGAGTCAACATTTCTGTTTGTTCACTAGCCAGGAGTAGAAATTATACTCCAGTATTCTCCCGTAAAGAAACACTTCATTCGGACTCCACAGAGATTGAATACTCGTCACTCACACAACAAAATAGCAAATGTCATGGAGAACTTCAAGTGCTCCATTTGTCGAAAGCAACACCTCTCAAAATCTGTCCACCAGGTTCTCCACTGTGGCTCTCGTCAGCGGAGTCTCCAGCTCGTTCCCTGGAGGGAACTGTCTTCGATCGCTCCCGGCAGGGAAATGCTCTCAATCGATCCCCGGAGGTAAGACGTCGTCCTCGCCGTAATCCGCATCCTCCTGGACACGCAGCATCTGCCGGCCGGTGTGGCCGTGCGGTTAAAGGCGCTTCAGTCTGGAACCGCGTGACCGCTACGGTCGCAGGTTCGAATCCTGCCTCGGGCATGGATGTGTGTGATGTCCTTAGGTTAGTTAGGTTTAATTAGTTCTAAGTTCTAGGCGACTGATGACCTCAGCAGTTAAGTCGCATAGTGCTCAGAGCTATTTGAACGCAGCATTTACGTTTGCGCGCATGTGACGTAGCCCAGCGGCTGTTACAAAAACATTTCCTACCACTAAATGGGTCATGAATCTGCCAGCCCACTACCCTAAGCTCATAGTCATTGCAGAGGATTTTCTGGAAGGTTCCATCTCCCCTCCTACATTCTGAGCACTCCACCAGTCAAAACATGTTTCTGCTTTTTGGCGGGAAGCGCATCCCGCCACTGCCGATGAGTCGATTCCTTGGAGGTCAGCTCGCGACCATCGTTTGTGACAACGGGCATTCCTTCGTACTACGAGGGCGTCTTCTCGCATTTCTCCCCCCCCCCCCCCGCCACCCCCTTCCCCTGCCAGCGTTCTTTCTGTAGGTAGGCTACTCTGAATTTTTTTCCGTTCCACCAGAGTGCAAACCCCAGCCCCCGCTGTCTGCGCTGCTTGGGTTCTACGGCCTCTAGCTTTGTAAACCGCCACCTCTTTTCTCTGTTCAGTTTCAGAGAAGTAAATGCAGAACATGACGAGTCTCTGCTCAGTCCCTCTGTAGCCAACAGAGGCTTCTGAGGAGCCCGTGACCCACTTCACCTTTTCTGTCAGTGCTCCGTCCTAATTAACTCCCAGACGTGCAGTACTACAGAAATTGCTGGTATTTGGTGCTAGCCAGTATCAGCTAATGGCATGATTAATAATCCGATTGTACATCGTAAACAGAAAAAAAATGGTCAAATGTGTGTGAAATCTTATGGGACTTAGCTGCTAAGGTCACCAGTCCCTAAGCATACACACTACTTAACCTAAATTATCCTAAGGACAAACACACACACCCATGACCGAGGGAGGACTCGAACCTCCGCCGAGACCAGCCGCACAGTCCATGACTGTAGCGCCTAAGACAGCTCGACTAATCCCGTGCGGCCAGCGTAAACAGGACCTAATATAAATATAAATCTACAAGAATATTCAATGTGTAGTCGAAAAATCTTACAGTATCATACACTAACTGCTTCACTAATTGAACCCAAAGTTTGATCTGTTTGCCTAAATCATTGCCCTCAAGAGACATTTTCCAAGTAACTGATCATGATAGTTTTCTAATAAGACTTATATTACTGTTGTGCCTTGCCCACTCGTCGCGTCGCTAATAGGGTGCCTATAGGATGCAGCGTTCTCGAAATGCTATACAACAATTCAAACAAATAACATTAGTAGTTTTATATCCAGAAAGCAAATTGACAACACTTGACTATAGCAAATGTCGCTAGAGAGAGGCCACATGAAAACAGTACAGCTCTTGTTACACACAGATTCCAAGAAAACACTTGATACGAATCACGACAGTCTGACAGCGTAGCACTAATCACGTTGCAGACTCGGACCGATCTGAGTGGCCGAGGCTGGCAAGAGCTGTGTTTATATGCACTTGTTGCAGGGGGCGCGCCTAACTCGGCGCGGTCCGATTCCGCGCACCATTGGCCGCCGTTTCCTCGCAGCCTTCTCTGGTCTTGCGTTCCGCCCCTTCGTTCCGGTGTTTGTGGTTACGCCAGAGCAATTACAATACGGCTGTTATCCTACGCCTGTCAGTTCCTCACTAGAATATTACGCAAGACACCAGAAAGAAGAGGCCTTCTGGTTGAACGTAAGATCGACTTCAGACAAGGGAAAGCAACACGAAACGGATTTTTGGTCTAACTCCAATTAGTGAATGAAGACTGAAGGAAAGCCAAGATGCAATCTTGGTATATGCTAATGTATAGAAATCCTTGCCGGCCGCTGTGACCGAGCGTTTCTAGGCGCTTCAGTCCGGAACCGCGCTGCTGTTACGGTCGCAGGTTCGAATCCTGCCTCGGGCATGGATGTGTGTAATATCCTTAGGTTAGGGGACTGATGATCTCAGATGTTAAGTCCCATAGTGCTTAGAGCCATTTGAACCATTTTTAGAAATCCTTCGCCAGTATAAAGTGGATTAGAATCAAGAAAATTGGGTTAAAATACAGAGACAGTCAAGTTGGTGGCAATGTAAATAGAAATTCGAGACAGACAATACGTTCTAAGAATGGCGTAGGGCAATGCTGCAGCTTATCGCCGTACTCACAGTGAAATGGACGTGACTGAAGTCAAAATAAATTTTGGAACATTAATTGATGTGTGTTTTTAATGTGTGTTGAGCATAGATACTGAAGCTAAAGTTTCGTTCTCCTGGTCAGAAGTAAGAGAGATGAAATGTCAGCTCGACTAGAGATGCTACGTAAGACAGACTTTGAATTGATGGATAAACAAAAGAAATATGAGAGTCAAGGAAGGGTAGTATGTTCTCTAGACATTGTAGAAGAAACTAGAGAATTTTACTGCATAAAAAACAAGACTGTGAAAGAGGACACAACAGAAATACATTTAGTCAAAACTTCATGGTGGAAGAGTTTTCCTAAAACGAAAGAAATCTGCTGGCAACGGATATTTGAGAAGAAATGAGGAAGACGTTTATCAGACTATGTAACTGGAATGCAGTAGTAGGCAAGACTGCAACATTGTCTGTGGGGAGAATCGTGAGGATGAGTCTGGAAACATGTACAGAAAGACGTAAAACTAAATGTAGCTAAACAAATATGCATAAAATTGGAAGTATAATTCCGTAAACACCAGAGGAAAACAATATCGATCCAGTCGGAATATTATGACTACAAAAAGGGGCTTACGGCAACGCAGAAAAAGTCTGCAGAAGGTTCTTCTGTTTGGACGCATCATGCTATTGTGCTCGCTGTTACTGACAAAGAAACTTTCAGAAGAAGTGACCTGGCAACTGCAGCATACAGTGAGGTAACGAAAGTCGTGGGATAGTGATATGCACATATACAGATGGCGGTAGTATCGCACTCACAAGGTACGAATATGAAAGGGAAGTGCATTGTCGCAGCTGTCATTTGTATTCAGGTGATTCATGTCAGAGGGTTTCCGACGTAATTACGGCCGCACGACTCGGATTAACAGGCTGTGAACGCGGTGTAGTAGTTGTAGCTAGACGCACGGGACATTCCATTTCGGAAATCGTTAGGGAATACAATATTACGACATCCACAGTGTCACGAGTGTGTTGAGAGTACCAGATTTCAGGCATTACCTCTCACCACGGACAACGCAGTGGCCGACGGCCTTCACTTAAGGACCGAGAGCAGCGGTGTTCGCGTAGAGTTGTCAGGGGCAACAGGCAAGCAACGCTGCGAGAAATAACCGAAGAAATAAATGTGTGACGACGGTGAACATGTCCGTTAGGACAGCGCGGTGAAGTTTGGCGCTAATGGGCTAAGGCAGCAGACGACCGATGCGATTGCCTTTCCTAAGGGCACAACTTCGCCTGCAGCGCATACATAAGGGGCAGTCAAATTAAAACGAGACGGATGGAAAAAAGTAAGTAAACTGTCTATTATTTCAAAAGCATTTGCCTTAACTGTTAGGACATTTATCCCACTGTGAGTCATGACGGTCAATGCTCTCTCGTGGAAAAATGTTTCCGGTTGCCGATGGGATCCTGATTGTAACCACGCGTGCACTTCTTAGTGCGATGGAAATCGGTAGCCACGAATATCAAAAAGTATTCAAACCACGGAGGGAGAGATCGAGACTGTATGGACGTTGTGTAAGGGCTTCCCGTCGAAATCTCAGTATCGTAGTCGAACCAGCCTTGCAACATGTGGCCGCTTGTGCTGCTCGTTTAGCCCACAGGAGTTGTAAGGTAAACAGACAATTGATGGCACAAATGTCTTAAAATAGTTTGAAGAGCTGACCATTCAGAATAAAACGCACAAATAATTTTGGAGAATCAACACACGAGTGCTTTAAATACAAAAGATTTTGTAAAGGTTTGAACACCAGAGCATTCAAAATAAAACCGATACAAATTTAAAGAATCAGTCTTATGCTCCGCTGACTGATAATGGAACTAGAATTGACATCCAATCCTCCAGATGCCAGACACTCAGATCGGTACCAAACGTTAAATGTCGATGTAGTATCAACCAACAATGGTTTAGTTCGTACTGTTTGCTGTCGTCCAGTAGAACAAGCGTAAACAGTAACTAAAAGTAACGCCAGAACTACCAGAGAACAGGAAAAGCGTAACTCTGAGAAACCAATAAGTATTGCTGCCGTGGTGAAATTGGCAGAGCGTTGGATCGTCGTGCACTGCGTCCTCGCTTCAGACCCTAGTGTAACAATTTTGTATTGTATTATGCGTGAAAGTGTTATTCGGACGACATGTTTATGTTATGTAAAAGGCTGTTTAGAGTTTACAACAATATTCTCTTGGCAGTCTGCTTCTGCTTCGTTTCTTTGAAAGTAGTAAACCTGTACAGTACATTTCTAGTTTCACAGTATACGCAATCAGAACAAAAAAAAAAAAAAAAACAAAATGACGAAACAACTGCATGACGCGTGCGGAAGTAATAGTAGCAATAATAATAATAATAATAATAATAATAAACACCGTGGAGGCCCGGGAAAAGTATAGGCCTCCGGTATGTTCTGCCAGTCGTAAAAGGCGACGAAAAGAACAAACCACTAATAGGGCTAACCCCAATTTTAGTGTGATTAGTTGGTTCAGGACAGAACTAATGATGCCTCGGACAAGCGCTGTCATGGTCCGGGACGACGCTTGAACCCTATGCCCGTCCACAATGGTAACGACACTGCTAGCCGCACGGAAGACGATTTAAATCCAAATAGAGGTGTTTTGCAGGATATGCTTCCTGCAACCACTCTAGAAGGAAAACAAAGACAGAGGATGAGATGGTCAGATAAAGTTAACCGACACCTCATGTTCTGTTATCACCAAGCAACAAACTTAGGAACCAACACAACTGGATACAGATCACAAGTATACACAGAATTTATTACCAGATACCCAGAATTAAAATTTTTAACAGAACAACGACTAGCTGATCAGATCTGTGTAATAATCAAAACTAACAGGGTACCCCAGTCAGAATTAGAAAACATCAAACAACAAGTATAACAAATACTGGAACAAAATAATTTGCAATCAGAAGAAGAAGAAAATACAGTAGTGGACTCAAACATCCCAGAGCAAACAAACAAAGAACACCACGCATCAATTAAACAATCAGAGGAAAACGAAATCTTAAGACGGCCACCAGAACAAGCACAAATAGAACATGAAGTGACACACATGTTAGATATAGAAGAAAAATTTCAGCTAACATATATAGAATACAAAGACACAAATACAGACATTAGACCATTCTTTCATAGACCACCAAATAACCCACAAGTCGAAACAACAATAACAACTATCAACACAATCATACACAACAAAATAAATGAAAATACAACTAAGGAAGAGTTACAACTATTGGTTTATATAGGAGCACTCACTACACTAAATATACACACTAGGCAGAGATCAGAACCAACCAACACACAGAAGAAACCCACAAAACCAGCATGGCAACACAGGCTACAGATCAGAATAGAAAAACTGAGAAAAGACTTTGGAGAGCTAACACAATTTATAAGAAATGAAATGTCAGAAAGAAAAACTAAAAAGGTTAGGTAAAATCTCACAACAAGAAGCGATAGAGCAATTAGATCAAAAGAAGCAGAAATTACAAGCATTGGCCAAACGACTTAGAAGATACAAAGATAAGTGAAAATAGAAAGAAACAAAACCAAACATTCAACACAAACCAAAAGATATTTTGTCAGACAGTAGATAACACACACATTAAAATAGACAACCCACCAAACATAACAGACATGAAACACTTCTGGAGCAACATATGGTCAAACCCGGTACAACATAACAGGCATGCACGGTGGATACAAGCAGAAACAGACACATACAAGATGATACAGCAAATGCCTGAAGTGATAATTTTGCAACATGAAGTCACCCGAGCAATTAATTCTACGCACCATTGGAAAGCCCCTGGAAAAGATAAAATAGCAAATTTCTGGCTAAAGAAGTTCACCTCAACACATTCACATCTAACTAAATTATTTAACAGTTACATTGCAGACCCATACACATTCCCTGATACTCTCACACATGGAATAACCTATCTGAAACCTAAAGATCAAGCACACACAGCAAATGCAGCAAAATATCGCCCCATAACATGCCTACCAACAATATACAAAATATTAACTTCAGTCATTACACAGAAATTAATGACACATACAACACAGAACAAAATTATAAATGAAGAACAAAAAGGCTGCTGCAAAGGAGCACGAGGATGTAAAGAGCAACTGATAATAGATGCAGAGGTGACATATCAAGTTAAAATTAAACAAAGGTCGCTACACTGTGCATACATTGATTACCAAAAAGCTTTTGATAGTGTACCCCGCTCATGGTTACTACAAATATTGGAAATATATAAAGCAGATCCTAAATTGATACAGTTCCTGAACATAGTAATGAAAAATTGGAAAACAGCACTTGATATCCAAACAAATTCAAATAATATCACATCACAGCCAATACAGATTAAGCGTGGAATATACGAAGGAGATTCATTAAGTCCTTTCTGGTTCTGTCTTGCTCTGAACCCACTATCCAATATGCTATATAATACAAATTATGGATACAATATTACTGGAAAATATCAACACAAAATCACACATTTGCTATACATCGATGATCT
Organism: Schistocerca piceifrons; assembly: GCF_021461385.2. Classification (NCBI taxonomy): domain Eukaryota; kingdom Metazoa; phylum Arthropoda; class Insecta; order Orthoptera; family Acrididae; genus Schistocerca; species Schistocerca piceifrons. The sequence goes on along the minus strand of NC_060143.1, from coordinate 98,138,071 downwards.
AAAACTACTGGCAGCAACAAATCAACAACTCATCCAATTACTAAAGATAACAGAAGTATTCAGCAATTCAGCAATGATATAAATATGGCTTTTGGAACAGACAAATGTAAGAAAAATAGCATAATCAAGGGAAAACACACTAAACAAGAAGATTACATATTGGATAACCACAGCTACTGCATAGAAGCGATGGAGAAAACAGATGCCTATAAGTATCTAGGGTACAGACAAAAAATAGGAATAGATAATACAAATATTAAAGAAGAACTAAAAGAAAAATATAGACAAAGACTAACAAAAATACTGAAAACAGAATTGACAGCAAGAAACAAGACAAAAACTATAAATACCTATGCTATACCAATATTGACCTACTCATTTGGAGTAGTGAAATGGAGTAACACAGACCTAGAAGCACTCAATACACTTACACGATCACAATGCCACAAATATAGAATGCATCACATACATTCAGCAACAGAAAGATTCACATTAAGCAGAAAGGAAGGAAGAAGTGGATTTATCGACATAAAAAACCTGCATTATGGACAGGTAGACAATTTAAGAAAATTCTTTATAGAACGAGCAGAAACTAGCAAAATACACAAAGCAATTACTCATGTAAATACATCGGCTACACCATTGCAATTTCATACCCACTTCTACAACCCTTTAGATCACATAACATCAGCAGATACAGAGAAAGTAAATTGGAAAAAGAAAGCACTACATGGCAAGCACCCATATCATCTAACACAGCCACACATCGATCAAGACGCATCCAACAAATGGCTAAGAAAAGGCAATATACACAGTGAGACGGAAGGATTCATGATTGCAATACAGGATCAAACAATAAACACCAGATATTACAGCAAGCATATTATTAAAGATCCCAATATCACAACAGATAAATGCAGACTTTCAAACAACAAATAGAAACAGTAGATCACATCACAAGCGGATGTACAATACTAGCAAATACACAATACCCCAGAAGGCATTACAATCTAGCAAAAATAATATATCAATAACTTGCCATACAACATAAACTAATAAAACAACACGTTCCCAAATACAAGTATGCACCAGAAAATGTACTGGAGAATGATGAATACAAATTATACTGGAACAGAACCATTATAACAGATAAAACAACACCACATAACAAACCTGACATCATACTCACCAATAAAAAGAAGAAATTAACACAACTAATCGAAATATCCATACCCAAACAACGAATATACAGAAGAAAACAGGAGAAAAAATTGAAAAATACATCCAACTGGCTGAGGAAGTCAAAGACATGTGGCATCAGGATAAAGTTGACATCATACCAATTATACTATCAACTACAGGAGTCATATCACACAATATCCACCAGTACATCAACGCAATACAGCTACATCCAAACGTATATATACAACTACAGAAATCTGTAATTATTTATTCATGTTCAATTACCCGAAAGTTCCTAAATACAATGTAACATATACCGTACAGTTAAAAGGAAATCACGCTTGATCAAGGTCCGCGTCACTTTCCATTTTTAACCAGACGTAACATCTGAGACAGAAAAGAATAATAATAAAAGTAATAGTAGTAATGATAAACAAAATAATAAGATACCCACACGAGATCTGCAAACACTAACTCACGGATACGATTTTCCTGTGCTCCGTATTTATTTTTAATTACCGTTTACGCTAGTTCTACTGGACGACAGAACACGGCACGAACTAAATCGTTGTTTTGATTGATACTCTATCAACATATAACTTTTGGTACCGATCTGATTGTCTGGCATATGGAAGTTTGGGTGTCAGCAAGACGTGGTCCATTTTACAACTGTCTTAAGAATTTGCTTGAAATCTGGCAGAAAACCCAAAGAGATTCTAGTCATATACAAAGTACTCCAGCGGCAAGACGCAGTCGTTACCTTGATTGTGCAGTAACAATAGTGATGTCACTAATGGCGGTGCCACTAAAGCAGAGTCACTAAACACGGTTTTCCGGAACTTCTTCCCCAAAGAAGACGAAGTTCATAGTGCAGAATTCGAATCGACAGCAACTGCCATCACGAGTAATTTAGAAGCAGATAGCCTCAGTACATCAGAGGTGCTTAAATCATTCGATACAGGAAACGCCTCTGGTCCAGACAGTATATCAGTCACTTTTTTTGTTTGTTTTTTTTTCACAGCATGTTAATACATTTGCTCCATACTTAGAAATCATATACGACAGTTCAGTTTCTGGAAGATCCATACCTAAAGACTGGTAAATTGCGCAACTCACACCAGTACCCAAGAAACAAATTAGGGTTATCCGATGAAGTACAGACCTATATCACTAACGTCAATTTGCGGTAAGATTTTGGCACATATACTGTACTCGAACATTATGAATCACTTTCAAGAAAACAAGTTATTGACAAACAGATCTGATTCAGAAAATATCGTTCTTATGAAACACAACTACGTCTTTACTCTCATGACACCGAGCGAGGTGGCGCAGTGGTTAGCACACTGGACTCGCATTCGGGAGGACGACGGTTCAATCCCGTCTCCGGCCATCCTGAATTAGGTTTTCCGTGATTTCCGTAAATCGCTTCAGGCAAATGCCGGGATGGTTCCTTCGAAAGGGCACGGCCGATTTCCTTCCCCATCCTTCCCTTACGCGAGCTTGCGCTCCGTCTCTAATGACCTCGTTGTCGACGGGACGTTAAACACTAATCCTCTCCTAATCTCCTCCTCCTTTACTCTCATGGGATAATGAGTACTACCGACTGGGGATATCAAATTGATTCCGTATTTTTAGATTTCCAGAAGGCTTTTGAAACCGTTTCTCACAAACGACTTCTAATCAAACTGTGTGCCTATGGAGTATCGCCTCAATTGTGCGACTGGATGCGTGAGATCCTGTTAGAAAGGTTACATTTGATTGTAACTGACGGAAAGTCGTCGAGTAAACCAGAATTAATATGTGGTGTTCCCCAAGGAAGACTTGTGGGTTCTCTGCTGTCCCTGATCTACATAAACGACATATGAGACAATCTGAGCAGGCCTCCTAGATTGTTTGCAGATGATGCCGTCATTTACCGCCTTGTAACGTCATCGGATGATCAAACCAATTGTAAAATGATTTAGGCAAGATATATGTATGGTACAGAAAGTGACTGTGAATAATGAAAAGTGTGAAGAAGGCAAGCCATGACTGCTTAACGAAATCCGTTAAACTTCGGTTACATTACAAATCACACAAATCTAACCAGGTACTTAGGGATTACAATTGCAAATAACCTAAATCGAAACGATCACATAGGTAATATTGTCGAGAAAGCATACCAAAGACTGCGTTTTATTGGCAGGACAAGAGATTACATGCACTACACTTGTCTGCACTCTTCTGGAATTTTGCTGTGCAGTGTGCGATCCGCATCAGATGGGACTGACGAAGACATCGAAAAAGTTCAATGAAGAGCAGAACGTTTACTATCATCACGAAATACTGCATACTAGAGAAAGTGTCTCGGATATGATACTTGAGTTGCCGGCCGGTGTGGCCGAGCGGTTCTAGGTGCTTCAGTCTGAAACCGCGCGACCGCTACGGTCGAAGGTTCGATTGCTGCCCTCGGGCGTGGATGTGTGTGATGTCCTTAGGTTGGTTAGGTTTAAGTCGTTCTAAGTTCTAGGGGACTGATGACCTCAGATGATAAGTCCCATAGTGCTCAGAGCCATTTGATACGTGAATTGGCGTAGAAAACCATTAAACAAAGGTGTTTTTCGTTGTAGCAGGATCTTATCGTGAAATTTCAATGGCCAGCTTTCTCCTCCGACGGGAAAAATGTTTTGTTGGTGCTCATCTACACAGGGAGAAATGATCATCACAATAAAATAAGAGAAATCAGAGCTGGCACGGAAAGATTTAAGGCTCGTTTATCCAGCGCGCCATTAGAGAATGGAACGGTAGAGAAATAGCTCGAAGATGTTTCGATGAAAACAATGCCAGGCTCTTAATTGAGAATTGCCGAGTAATCATGTAGATACGGATATCAATGTAGATATAGACTAACTTGGGCATGTTCAGGTTACCGGGGATGCTGATCCACGGTAAGAACATAGGCCAATATAATGGCCGCTAAGGAATCCTTCGAAACTATAGACGACGTTCCAAAACAAATGTCAGTGACAACGGCTCAGCAAAAGAACAGGGATTTTCGTGAATCACATCCAATACCTAATAACACCAAAAACCAGGTATTTGCCAAATATTTCTACCATGAACGTCAGCGAAATAAGGAATGCAACCAAGACAACAGGAATGGGAAGAGTGCCGACTCGGAAAACAAAGCCAGCGACAACGAAGGCATAGCGAAGTCGAGATTCTTGAAATGGAGCAGGCACGATCTTCACATTAAACGGTCGCCAACAACAATACCACGACTGTGCTTGGCGAACGACTCCTGTTAGCGCCTCGAAAAGCCAACAAGACAAAACACAGCGTAGAGTGGCGCGTATGACTGAATGCCGCCGAAGAACCGTAAGGTTCAAATGGTTCAAATGACTCTAAGCACTGAGCTCATTATTCCCCTAGACTTAGAACTACATAAACCTGACTAACCTAAGGACATCACACACACATCTGTGCCCGAGGCAGGATTCGAACCTGCGACCGTAGCAGCCGTGTGGTTCCACTGAAGCGCCTAGAACCACTCGGCCACCGCGGCTGGTGAGCCGCAAGGCTGCCCCCTCGCGGGATGCAAGGGAAGTCGTCACCAAGAAACGAAAACCAGAGAAATTCTACGAGCGGCCCGAATAGATGTGATCGCACGCACTGCTAAACGTACCCAGCGCCATCATAATTTTTTTTTGCAATTCGTAACGGGGTTGGTACAGCAACCAGCATACATGATATGATATGAAGAACCAAGCAGTCTTGCTTGCCGTGTTATCAAACGACACGTTTCTTATTTACTTAGGTATCTTCGTATTGGCTGACATTTGGTAGGGGTGGTTACGTGGAAGACCGCGCATAAAATATCCCAAAAGCTTTAAAAACACTGCCTTGTGTCCTGTTTGCGGCTTGAGACGCAATAGAGTACAAACCAAACGGGACCAGGCCTACAGTAACGCTCTACACCATAAACGTCCCGGAGGTGTTGTACATATTCTGGTTGCACACGTCACACTCGACTGTACCCATCGCTACCAAATATCAGCCAATCCGAGGATGCCAAAACAAAGCTGAAACGCGTCATGGCGAAATGATGAGGGTTGCTTGTTTCTTCGTATCAGCGTCAGCCGCTCGTAATGTTACAAACTTTCCTCGTAATACCGCCATGGACACATCGACAGTGTGTGCGCAGACCATATTGATCTCGAGCAGCAGCATCTGAGTACGTTGGCTGTTTCCCTACTGTTACTCTGCAAGGTTTCGGTGTTGACAACGTGCACAGAACCGCGAGCAGGCGCTGCTTACACAGCAGTCCGAATTTAAAAATCGCTTAAACATTTCCCTTACGTCACTCCAAGGGCGCTCCTGATTCATCTAGTTCTGCAAAATCGGTTACACCACCTGCCGGAGTCTGAGGAAAAGGCCAGAGCGTGTAACGCCGGAAATGCATATCCTCCTATTTCCATCTATTGTACTATTATTTTTTTCCTTGTTTTGTTACCTCAAGATATGACATTTCTGTCTCTTTATATATTGTAATTGCTTTACTGTTTGGATATATATATATTTATGCACTTATGTCGATGTATAATTGGTTTGTTTCGTAAATATTATTTGTATTTTTACGCTGGGTCTTGCCTAGGGAAAACTGCTATCGAACGATTACGTCGATAGGTCGTGTGAAGAATCAAAGTGTGTAGGATCTTTGGTAGTGTTAACTCTGCCGCGTGGAGCGCGGGCAGAACAGAAGGAGGCTGGCGGGAGTAGCGAGTGGAGCAGGTGTGTTGTGTGACGCTCCCGCGAGTTGCCGCGCTTTCGGGGTTTGGCAGTATGTAATTGCGCTCGACTCGCGATGATAGTTTCTGACATGGTGTCGCGGACGGGAAGCATTAGCTGGCGCACATCAAGAGCCCGTTTCGCCTGGTGACCGTGTCGAGAAGAAGGCGCGCCAACATCCAGCTTCTGCAACAGCGACGGCCGACAATGAGTGGCTGTCGCCACCTCCTCGATCGACGGCTTCAAACCTTCAATCAACCAACAAGGAAGACTAAAAGCACGTAAAGTTTCAGAACTGTATGGCGGACCTCAGCTTTTCAAATTGTTCCATTTGCCTCGCAAAATTACAGCAACTTAGCATGAACCTTTGTTGCTCATTGTCCCAATTGCATTGCCAAGCAGGGTCCCTTCCTTTTCCGAAATGAACCCGAGTGTCGTTGAAATTCAAACGCCAACATAATTCCATTTCACTGCTTTAATTTCAAAGTTCAATTCAAGCATTAGCTGGCTACAATAGTTAGATTACACAAGCACAAATTAAGAGTGCGAGTTTTGTTACCGTATTTTAGCTTACCTGTGACTGCAGCTCAGCTTGGTACGTACTAAATTTTACTATTGTTAATTGTTCAGAATCGTTTAATTCAAGTTCAAAGTTAAATCTCTTCTTTCTAAATTGCGTAGATTCAAGTAGCTTTAGAAATGATTGTTGAGGTAGTCCAAGACTAACTGTATTTCGATGTGCTTCAGAAAAAAAGCTCACTATTAACTTCAGTCACTAAATTAACTATCGATTTTCCGGTTTTATTAATTCTTTTGCTAAATTAAGTCAGAGTGTAGCGAAATTTATTACTTCTGACAAACTTTCAGTTTTCACACTACACGTGTCAACCTTCAGTTGCCACGCTTCTAGCGTTAATTATATGTGTAATAACCTATCTTTTTCAGTTACTATGGTAATTGTCCTTAGGACTGGCGACCGTGATTTCCCCCAAATCTCAAATATCTAATTACCGCTAGTTAATTGTTAACGTAACGGCCGCACATTTACTTTCTTTATTAACTTTACCCCTTTTCAAAATTAATTTCCACCAGTTTCATTTGCATTTTTTCTTTCATTTAGATGTAACCCTTTCCTCCCTCTTTACCGATAGATTAACTTCGGTGACGATTGCTTTTCCCAAATTTCCATTAGGTACACGCGGTTTAATTTTTCACTGTCATTAAGGTCGATAAGTGAGGGGGAGGTTACACGTGGCGACCTGGTGACAGGACAATCTTCGGATTTGAGGTTGTTCTGGACACGAATTTTGTATGTTGCAAATCTCGTAACAAAGTACTGGTTACGTACAGGCCGTTACGTCAGCGAGAATAAGTAGTGGGAGTAATCCTAATTATATTTGAGATTTGGCAGTTATATTGAAAATTATTAAAATGAGTGAAGGCAACAATTGCCAAAATTTGGTAGACTTGGATACGGAACAATCGGTCGAACAGTGGGAAACGCGCGCCGCGGTACCCATTGTTCAGGGGCAGGCGGCTAGCATGAAAGACGCGACCGCCGAAACGCAACAAAGAGCAGAAATGGAATTCCAAACTTTAGAAAATGTTTCGGAATCGGAAGCGAAAATCAAATCTGTACCCCTTGATGATGAATACGGGGGAACATGTATAGAGGAACCAGCTACGGAAGTAAAACCGGTAGTCTCCGGGAATTTAACTGATTTATTGAATGTTTTGATTAACGAAATCAAGAGTCAATCGGTCAAGCAAGAAGATCAGGCTGCCAAGCAAGAAGCTCGGGCTGCCAAGCAAGAAGCTCAGTCTAAAAAATTTGAACGAATGCTAGACAATCAGAACAAAGCTATTAACGTTGTTAACAACAATGTTGGAGTTGTTAACACAAAAGTTGATAAAATCAAAGAAGATATTGTTGTAATTAATACCGAAATCGGTAATCTTAAACAGGAAATGATAGGCGTTCAGGCGGAAATTGCGAGCATAAATACTCGTTTTGATTCCGAAATTAGCAGAATCGAGAAAAGTGTAGGAGACGCAGTTGCTCCGATCATCGAGAATAAGGTGACGGAACAAATTCAATTAGTGAGAAAAGAGGATCATCAGAAGGTGGAAACTTTAAAGGCTTTAGTATCCGAAGTAGATACCAAAGTGACGAAGCAGGCTAATACCTGCGGAGAGAAAAAGAGGGAAGTGGAAACGCTTGCGACAACCACTTGCCAAGTGATTACGAGGGTGTCGGAATTAGAAAGGAAACTTGACGAAAAACAGAGCTATGTGCCAATCTGTGCACATAGTTCGGAGTTGTTGACGAAAGAGGAGCGGTTCGACCCCTTGAAAAAAGGCGGTATACACCCGACGGATTTCATTAAAAATTGTGAAAGAGTTTTACCCAGATCATGGACTAATGAGAGAAAAATTAATGCGGTTATTGACGTGTTGGCTGGTGACGCCAAGCGTTGGGGCTTAAACCTCAACATTACGGACCTGACTTTTGACGAGTTTAAAAATTTGTTTCTGGCTGAATACTGGTCAGAGCAGAAACAGCAAAGTGTCTGGCGCGAATTTGTCGTATCGAGGCCTTTCGATGCGAATCCGCGCGGTTCGATGAAGGAGTTTCGTGAGGGCTGGATCCGCAAGTTGGAATATTTGCGTGACCGCCGCTCGGAATCCGAAATTGTCTGGGAACTCTACATGAAGCTTCCAGATGATACAAAACGCTACATAGGAAGCAATTACAGGACAATCAATGATTTCCTGGAAAGAGTGGAGGACGAGGACAATTGGCGCAATAATCGCGACAGTGGTAGAGGCCGTGGTAACAACAACGGGTACCACAGCAACCACACCAACGATAACCATGGGAATAATGCATACCGCAACCATGGCAGCAATAACAATAATGGTTCGGACCGTAATAACAATCGGTACAATGCAAATAATAACCGGAATGACGGAAACCAGTATCATACTAGCGTGATACGGGCTGCGCAGAATAGTAATAACGCCAGAAGGTGTGACCAGCCGCCTCAGCAGTATCCGGGGAGCGTATCTGCTGGGACGAGACAGGGAAACCATTAGCCGCGCCGGTGAGGGGCCGACCGGGCGTGGAGAAATTTTGGCGGCCCAATAACAGGAGAAAACCCAGGTGTCGTCGTTATGAAAATTCCGTATGGAATAATCAACGGCGGGAGAGTGTGCCAGTGTTAGGAGAAAGGAGTGCGCCCACAAGTAGTAGATCACCTGTAGACACGGCAGTAGGAAGTACATTCACTGTCAGTGAGAACAATTTAAGTAGTGTTCCGGAAATCGATTATAAAGTGGCAGCTGTAATACCCACAGCGGAACTGGAGATTGAGTTTAAGAATGATTCGCAAGTGTCGAAAGAAGATCAGATGTCGGATAAAACGTCCGTCATCGAGCGAGGGGATGCAGAGAGGGATGAGGTCTGGTTAAGGCAGTTCGGTCGCTTATACGACGAACTAAGAGATTATAGGGGCCTGTACGGGAGGAGTGTTTATAGGGAGCGTGGGCAGGATTTGCCGCGTCTCGTCCCACAGGAAGATAGTATTTGTGAAGTGATGGAAAGTTCTGGCCCTAACCGGCAGACTTTACCAGAAATAGTTGATGTTAATGGGGAGCACGAGCAAGATTCGTCGTGTTTCGTCCCGCAGGAGTTAGATGTTGAAGTAGTAACGGAAAGTTCTGGCCCTAACCGGCAGACTTTACCGAAAGTTATAGTGGTAGAAGTAGCCGACCCATCCGACGCAAACCTCCAGTTTAAACATTGCGAGAGTATTAAGGAGAAAGATTACGAAAATTTTAGTGACAGCCGGACACGATTGGTAGAAAAGCACATAGATTACAGCGTGTATGAGGTTAGAGCTGACATTATACAGTCAGACGATAGCAGTGTGGGTTGCGCAGATCCAGAGGAAGTAATTTCAGATGCTACTGGGCACATTCTTCCAGGTAGATTGGCAGATGAGATCAATCTGATTAAAGAGGAATCAACGAAGGTGACAATTAGTGAATTGATAGCAAAGCAACACTCACTAGTTGACGAGTTACAGGAAAAGGTTTCGGTATTGGAGGCGAAGCTAGAGACTAAGCCTCAGGACAAACGTGTTGAAATTAAAACTGTATGTGAACAGAGGCTGAAAAAGCCGCCAGATAAGCCGGATTTAGGATCAAAGCCGGATGGTTTTTTCTGGAATGACCTGGATATAGACGAGGATTTACTGTGGGAAAATAAAGAAACAGTCGAGGACAAGTGTAGACAGATAGTAGTGTCTGTTAATATGCACGACCTACAACTAAACGTGTTGATTGACACCGGTGCAGAATTGAGTGCTGTATCTGGGAAAATATTTGAGTTACTGAAAGACAAACCTGGTATCGTAGTTATGCCAGTAACAGGAGTGAAAATTATCGGTGCTACTGGGAAGGCCAGTAAACCGGTCACAAAACAGATTTTTGTCAACTTCGAGATATGTGGGGCACGATTTGAACAAGAGTTTGTCGTCGTGCCAGACTTAACTACGGAAGTAATTATCGGGTTAGATTGGCTATTAAAGTACCGTGCAGTGATTAACTGCGAAAGCAAAACTTTGTCATGTATGTCACTAGATAAAACAGTAGTAGTTAGTTTTGACGAGGCAGGAGACGGTGTGCATAGGCAATACCAGCCTATACAAATTGTTAACTGGCCGAATGGTATTGACGTAGGTATGAATTTGAACTACTGTAATGTGAGGAATCTCGGCATTGACAATAGTGTAGAAAGTGAATTGGAAAGTATTGTAGACGGTGTGTCAAACGTAACACACGAACAAAGACGAGGCCTGTATGAAGTAATAATGAGGAATAAGAGTGTGTTTTCAGACAAACCGGGTCTTGTGGAAGGATATAAATGCAAGTTGCACGTAATTCCGCACGAACCATTCTTCGTGAGACCGTATGCTATACCGCTGTCCAAAAAGGAAGCAGTGCAACGGGAGATAGATAAGATGATCGAATGGGGAGTGATTGAAAGAAGTACAAGTCCATACAATAACGGTTTGGTCATTGTAGCAAAACGGGATGGTAGTGTGCGTATTGTGATTGACGCACGCACGTTGAATAGGGTCGTTCAACGTGAAACAGACAGACCAGAGAGTATGGAGGAGATTTTGCAACGTTTTCATGACGTTAAGTTCATGACTAGCCTCGATCTGACGGCTAGTTACTGGCAAATAGAACTCGAAGAAGAATCTAGGCCATACACCGCCTTCTTGTTTGCGGGCAGGTGTTATCAGTATAGAGTACTGCCGTTTGGACTTAATATATCTGTGTCCGTATTCATCAGGGCCCTAGATAAAGTGCTAGGACCGGCTTTGAGTTCAAGATTAACTGTATATGTTGACGACCTATTGTTGGCCAATGCCACTTGGCATGACCATTGTGACCTGTTAGATGAAGTTTTTAGAGCATTGCGCCGTGGCGGAATGACTCTAAAGCTAAAGAAATGCGAATTTGTGAAGCAGGAACTGAAATTTTTAGGGCATGTAATTACCACTGCTGGTATTACGAAAGACCCAGAGAAACTAGAGGCAATAAGGAATTGTCCTCCACCCAAGTCTAGGAAACAGTTAAAAAGTTTTCTAGGGCTCACAGGATTTTACCGTAAATTTGTAAAAGGACAAGTGTTTAATGATGAAAATTTGAATAACCTCTTACGCAAAAATGTTCCGTTTGTGTGGACTGACGGGTGTCAGACCGCTTTCGAGAGATTAAAAGACGAGTTGTTAAGATCTAACATACTATTTCATCCTGATTTATCGCTACCCTTCCATCTGGGAACGGATTCGTCGAATTACGGGGTGGGGGTAGAACTGTTCCAAGAAGTTGGTAAAGGAGAGGATAAGGAACACCGGACGATAGCGTTCGCGAGTCGAACTTTATCAAAAAGTGAGCGAAACTACACGATTTCTGAGAAAGAGTGTCTCGCTATCGTGTGGGGATTCAAGAAGTTCAAGGGTTACCTATGGGACCGTAAGGTGATTATTCATACGGACCATAAGGCGCTCACTTATCTGAAGGATTGTAAACTACTTCACGAAAGACTGACTAGGTGGTCGCTGTATTTACAGCAATTTAACTATGACATCTGTTACGTAAAAGGGACCGACAATTGCGTAGCGGATGCGCTGTCGCGGTTGCCCGAGTCTAATCAAGGTCTATTGAAAGATGAGGCAGATGGAGTGGTCAAATTGTACTATTTTAAAGAAGTTGAGGGACGTAAATTAATAATGAACATTTGTAAGAATCTACGTCGTCATCAGAACGAGGATGGTTGTTTAAATATGGTGAAAACCCGATATGATGAAAAGAGTCCAGAAGGAGAGAAATTAAGGAAGTATTACAAGATATACGATCATATCTTGTACATACGTAAGGGTGAAGATAGTAATATTTGGCGGGTATGCTGGCCCACCAAATACGTCACGGAAATAATAGACTACTACCATTTGGCGTATGGTCACTGTGGACCAAAGAAATGTACGGAAAAGCTGAGTGAAGTAGTGCATTTCAACAACATGTTAAAACGAGTTACTGACAGAGTGAAAACTTGCGATTTATGTCAGAAGGTGAAGGTTACCAACTGTACGAGTCGTGGTCCTATGCAAAGTATAAGGCCTAACGACACCTTTGAGTTACTGTGCGTGGACTTGTACGGACCTTTGCCCAAGTCATCAGGAAACTTTGCCTACATTTTAGTAGTGCTAGAAGCTTTTTCCAAGTTCATCAAACTATACCCGATTAGGAAAGCTACAGCCAAAGCGGTCTATAGCAAGCTGGTGAACGATTATTTTGTTCATATTGGTAAGCCCAAGGCGATTCTATCAGACAATGGGGCACAATTTACTTCTAAGTTGTGGAATGAAGGCATGGAAAGTAATGGGGTCGAGGTGATCCATATTTCAGCTTATTGTCCGGCTGGGAATCCCGCTGAGAGGTATATGCGCGAGCTAGGCCGACTGTGCCGTACCTATTGCCATCACAACCATAGGGCATGGGGCAAATATGTAGCAGTATTTGAGAGAATTATGAACACCTTGAGACATGAATCTACGGGATTTTCTCCAGAGGAAATCCTGTTGGATGACAGAAGTAAAAGTTTAGTGGAAGAGATAATCAAATTCCCTCCACGGATTGACATTAGTATTGGTGTGAAAAAAGATCGTTTGCGAGAAGTAATGAAGCTTAAAGCCGATGCTCGCATACGTCGTCATGACGCTAAAGCGCGTTTTGCTAAGTTTGCGATCGGAGACTTAGTACTTGTAAAAGCTCATGAGAAATCGAGCGAGATAGACAATGAAATCTCTAAATTTAAGTTTGTTTATAATGGACCATATAAAGTAATTGGTATACCTCACACAAATGCTTATTGCTTAGAGTATCCAAGCTCTGGAAAGCTGTTAGGTATACGAAATATAATAGATTTGAAATTGTACCAACCTAGGATAGATTAATACCACACAATGGGTAATTTGTACAATATGTAAATATAGAGTGTAAGATTTAAGGTTTGCTAGATTGCCATGATTTTGACTGACCAAGAGGACATTAAAGAAGTTGTAATTAATAAGTAATTAATTTTGACTAAATGATTTAAGAGAGAGTGATTATTTATCAATTGAAAAATCCAAGCTGCTAATTTAAGTTTTCAGCTGAGTCACAGTAGATTAAGCAACGTAAATATGATTTTGTAACTAGCTGTAAGATTTCATGAATATGTGTTTTACTAGTCATTGCCGATGTACTTAGACGCTGTTTTAAGTTTCAGGCTAGTACATGCGTGTGATGATGGACAGTGTTGAGTTATCCACTGTGATAGTATTAAGGGACTCCTTGAGATTACTCGGGAGTGAGTTTTTCCCAAAGAATTCAGTGAAACGGACGTTCTGGAAACGCCGTCACAAGGGCGAGTGAGATCAAGCGTGCCGCACACGCGGGCGCAACAATACTGGCGAGGCGAGCCGCTGTCGGCGGCTCTTGTGCCGCTGTTGGCTCTTGGGCCGCTGTCGGCATTCTTTGTACTTGCGAGTGCGGAAGGCGGAATTGTTTTTCTTCCTGGACAGCTGAAAGAATTCTACTGTCAATATTTATGTTTTTTTCGATCTGATGTGTGTTATTTTCTTGTTTAGCGTTTAATGGACTCCCATGACGAGAATATTAATTATGAAAAGGTTACATAAATATGTGTATTCTATGTAATTAATTATTAGTTTGCGTATTTTGATATACCTGTTTTTTATGACCATGTACTCTGATCAATTTTGCAAATAGTATTCCATTTCTTATAGTGTTACGAATTTTAATGATTTTGGAATAGCTAAACCGTTTTCTATGTTTTCTATGAATTTTGATATGTTGTCAACCTGTTTTATTTTGTGCAAGATGACAGAGTGGAATAAGATTAGGAGTTTCTCCACTCAATTACTATTGTCTACAAATTGGTTTATGGTTAATTAGACGAATGCTAAATTTGTTGATGTTTTGAGCATATGCATTTCCGCTGTTTCTTTTTTGTGACATTTTCTGAGTCTGTTTACGTTACACGAACATCCTCAGACAATGTGGGGCACGTGTAACGCCGGAAATGCATATCCTCCTATTTCCATCTATTGTACTATTATTTTTTTCCTTGTTTTGTTACCTCAAGATATGACATTTCTGTCTCTTTATATATTGTAATTGCTTTACTGTTTGGATATATATATATTTATGCACTTATGTCGATGTATAATTGGTTTGTTTCGTAAATATTATTTGTATTTTTACGCTGGGTCTTGCCTAGGGAAAACTGCTATCGAACGATTACGTCGATAGGTCGTGTGAAGAATCAAAGTGTGTAGGATCTTTGGTAGTGTTAACTCTGCCGCGTGGAGCGCGGGCAGAACAGAAGGAGGCTGGCGGGAGTAGCGAGTGGAGCAGGTGTGTTGTGTGACGCTCCCGCGAGTTGCCGCGCTTTCGGGGTTTGGCAGTATGTAATTGCGCTCGACTCGCGATGATAGTTTCTGACATGGTGTCGCGGACGGGAAGCATTAGCTGGCGCACATCAAGAGCCCGTTTCGCCTGGTGACCGTGTCGAGAAGAAGGCGCGCCAACATCCAGCTTCTGCAACAGCGACGGCCGACAATGAGTGGCTGTCGCCACCTCCTCGATCGACGGCTTCAAACCTTCAATCAACCAACAAGGAAGACTAAAAGCACGTAAAGTTTCAGAACTGTATGGCAGACCTCAGCTTTTCAAATTGTTCCATTTGCCTCGCAAAATTACAGCAACTTAGCATGAACCTTTGTTGCTCATTGTCCCAATTGCATTGCCAAGCAGGGTCCCTTCCTTTTCCGAAATGAACCCGAGTGTCGTTGAAATTCAAACGCCAACATAATTCCATTTCACTGCTTTAATTTCAAAGTTCAATTCAAGCATTAGCTGGCTACAATAGTTAGATTACACAAGCACAAATTAAGAGTGCGAGTTTTGTTACCGTATTTTAGCTTACCTGTGACTGCAGCTCAGCTTGGTACGTACTAAATTTTACTATTGTTAATTGTTCAGAATCGTTTAATTCAAGTTCAAAGTTAAATCTCTTCTTTCTAAATTGCGTAGATTCAAGTAGCTTTAGAAATGATTGTTGAGGTAGTCCAAGACTAACTGTATTTCGATGTGCTTCAGAAAAAAAGCTCACTATTAACTTCAGTCACTAAATTAACTATCGATTTTCCGGTTTTATTAATTCTTTTGCTAAATTAAGTCAGAGTGTAGCGAAATTTATTACTTCTGACAAACTTTCAGTTTTCACACTACACGTGTCAACCTTCAGTTGCCACGCTTCTAGCGTTAATTATATGTGTAATAACCTATCTTTTTCAGTTACTATGGTAATTGTCCTTAGGACTGGCGACCGTGATTTCCCCCAAATCTCAAATATCTAATTACCGCTAGTTAATTGTTAACGTAACGGCCGCACATTTACTTTCTTTATTAACTTTACCCCTTTTCAAAATTAATTTCCACCAGTTTCATTTGCATTTTTTCTTTCATTTAGATGTAACCCTTTCCTCCCTCTTTACCGATAGATTAACTTCGGTGACGATTGCTTTTCCCAAATTTCCATTAGGTACACGCGGTTTAATTTTTCACTGTCATTAAGGTCGATAAGTGAGGGGGAGGTTACAAGCGCATGCGCCAGTCGGAGGCTGGCTTGTTTCTTGCTGTTATCAGTTTCGTACGGTCAGTTCACCTCCAGAGAGCTCTACCACATTCATGAGGGGCGACAATGTTTGATTGTTGTTTGTCTTTCGCGGCATGACACCTGGAAGTTACAGACGGAATTTCAAATCCCCACCCAGTCATCCACATTTACATTTCATTAGATCGATTACATCAGATTCCAGACTGCCTTCTTTGGAAAGCACATGGCCAGTTCCTTTCCCCACGTTTCCTCCATCCGGAGTTCTCATGTGTCTCTAATTACCTCTTGTCTGTGGGGTGTTAAACCCTAATCTACCTATTACCTCATGAAATCGAAAACAGAATGGCCTTCGGGAGGCAGCTCCAGTTTTATTTCTACAAATTCCGCTTCATGGATGTGAAGAAATCGAAATTCGTATGTTCACTGGAAGTGCAGATCCAACAAAAAGAGGCAGCAATATTGAAAGTTGAAAGGAGTATACTGGGGCGCACTTGCATATGGCGCCAGAATAAGGTAAGAATATTGATAAATTAAAATGAAACTAATATACTATAAACGATGAAAGTCTCTGATAGGCTCGATAATGCGGATCCCTGACTGCGTGCGACTGCAGAGCCAAATATACTGCTAGTGTTGGAGTAAGAGAGCGCTTGGCGCACAGCAGTAGGTAGCTGTCTGTGAGGGAAAGACGATGGAGTAGGCAGTCTTTGTGGCGTGCTGTGTGAAGCCACCAAGAGTTAGATAATTGTAGGTATGTCACAATTGTTGAACATGGAAGCAGAAGTCTTCATGCAAATAAGGTAAAGATGTTCAATAATTATGATTTCAGTTTTCACCAGCGCGTTAGTATAGATGAGTTGGCTGATAATTTGTAACTGTTGAGTAACCCCAGAATGTACGTAAATGGTTTTTGTAAGAATTCTAGTTAGATATTTCATTTTTGTAATGCTTTTAAGATTTGTTAACAGAGCTCTGTGTAATTTGATGATTTGCATTTCTGATGGATTAATGAAGTTAGATAATACTTGCTGTTTAAATCTCATTGTTTGTGAATCAATTGTGAGTATTGTAATTTCAATTGTCAGATGTTTTCGAAAAGACAAACTTAACTTACAATATAATTTTGCTAAAAAAACTAAGTGTTAGTAATTCACCATAATCAGTACAGCCTGCAAGTCCAGGTCATATATTTTTCAAAGAATTTGGATTTTCTTAAACGTTCTCGTTTATCAGCCAAATGAATATTGTGTGCATTTCAAGTATTATGGACAGCAGTGCACACTGCTGAGCCTGTAGTCAGCATATTTATATTCTTTTTATGACAGACCAGAATATATCGCGTTCCACCATTGCTACTCTAAAGGTAAGACAATTTAATTTATTTGTTGTGTGCACAGGGACCAAAATTATTAGTTCTGAACAGGGCCTGAATGTATTTTCCTGTGACAGTATTTCTTTATGGATATTGGAAGTTGCATTACCCAATCGATTCGTGTAAAGTTTTGCTAACAATAACACAGACTAAGCACACCACTTGCAGATACAACACGCCACACGATAATTCGAATTCTGTATCCACTCCACAGTTCAGACATTCATTCAACACAATCGTGAAGTTCATTATTTCATTTCATGAAAGAACGTTAAAAAGTGTACAACGAATTTCACTGGTAATGCAGATGAGTGAACCGATAGGTGGGAAGAGTACATCGAGGACCTCTACGAAAGGGAATTACTGCCTGGTACCATCATACAAAACAAAATAAATATCGATATGGAGGACAGAAGGGATTCAGCGTTACGAGTCAGAACTTCAGATACTCGTAGTTTTGGAAATCTTGATGCAAAAAGGCAGAAAAGGTAACATTCTACAAAAACTTCTGAAATCATTAACGCGGTGTTACAAGCAAACGATTATTCAAATGTTCAAATGTGCGTCAATTTCTAAGGGCTCAAACTGCTGAGGTCATCGGTCCCTAGACACTACTTAAACTAACTTACGCTAAGAACAACACACACACCCATGCTCGAGGGAGGACTCGAACCTATGGCGGGAGGGGCTGCGCAGTCAGTGACATAGAGCCTCTAAACGCGCGGCCACTCCGCGCGGTGAACGATTATTCAAGTGGCTGTGTCAAACAAAAAATAAAATTTAGAATCTCTTAGCTTAGTTTCAGTTTGTCCTCATGAAACGTAATGCCATCATCAAAACCGTCCTGATATTCTTGTTAATGTAAGCAACGCTTTAGAAAAATCGAGACACTTTCGTATAACGTGTCGTCTTAGAAAACGAGTTCGACAAGATGTCGCAAGATGTTTAAAAGCCTTAGGAAAGTAGGTACACACTACAGAGTGAGTGACAGGGAATATTCAGTACGTACAAGTACCAAGATGGAATAATAAGAATGTAAGAACGAAGGAAAAGTGCTCGGATAAAAAAGGACTGAGAAAAGGATGTGGCTTTTTTCTTCTGTTGTTGAACGCATACATCGAAGAAGGGACTGGCACAAAAAGTAAACGGTCAATCGGAATCATCCAGTCGGAAGACTGGTGTCGCAAAGAAAGAATCCATACTACAACTAACAATAATTTTTATTACTACTGATACAGCCATTTCCCCAGAACGATAGTACAGTGTTAGTATTTATTTTTTGCACATTGTTGTAGATGTCGTGAGCAGCGCGCTCATCTCCTCGCAAAATGCCTTGCCACATTTTGTACAGTAAGACAAATACGGCTATTTTCCAGTGCAGTTTGTTGCCCTTTGCTGCACGGAAGAGGTCTGGCTCAGTTATTGTCGCCTAGCGAGAAATTACATACGACAGAGTAATGGCGCTCAAGTTTGCACTGTAGCTCGGCAACGAGGTAGGTCACGTAAGCCAGGGGTTCCACCGCGGCCAGGTAATAAGGAAGTCCGCCGTGGCGGAAAATGAAATAACGCTACAGCAGCAACACCGGGACCCGACCGCCACCGCCGGCAGGGGCGACAACACGCTGGCTGGGCCCTCCCAGCGTCCAGGCTCCAGAGCGATGAGCTGCCCGTTGTTCTCGGGCTTAAACAAAAGACACCGTTGTCGTCTGTGCGGATTGTACGACCACTTGACGGCTCCAAGACTTTCAAAATACGAGTTTCAACTTCATGTGGTAGTAACGCAAAATACTGTAAAGCTTCTGTGGTGTGCGTACTGTAAGACCTTCAGTACACACACCATCAGATTATTTGACTTGTCGCTCTAACGAAGTAGGCGAGTGTCAGCAATATGTCCCATGGTCTTATCGTGGCGTGTTTATCTTCTGCCATAAGGTCAGACGATAGAAATGCCACTTGCACGCTTAGAGTAGCAGATTGACAGTGACCAACTTTAAACGGAACTTGATTAATTTTCACACACATTTATTCAAATAATAAAAAGCATAGACATTATGTAACTTGATTCTGGATGCTGTTTACAATTGACAATCTGACGTTCCTTTGGTCTTGGTACGTTAATCTTATTCTCACATATCTCTCATACTTGACAAAGTGTCTACACATTTATCTTCATGGCTATGTACAGGAATATGATAATCTTCCTAGGTGCAGACTGAAACTTGACTATAGACTGGTACAGACTAATGTAGACTGGTACAGACTGGTGCACACAAACGCAGACTCGTACAGACTAATGCAGACTGACTAATCGGAGGTCTGTACACTCGTTATAATACCTAGCGCATACAGTTACACTGGGCGAGTGTGATCCGCGAGGAGAAAAGGTTCTACGTTAGCAGCAATCTCATTGGCTGCGTTACATATTAATACGCAGATCGGCAGAAGCAGAATTTGGTCCGTCTCTAAGGCAGCGCCATCTCCTAGTGCGGAGACGGACGAGCGCTGCGCCTGCGCTGTTGTGCTTAGCAGGGCGCGCTCTAGTGGGAAAGTTGTGTACGCGCTGACTACGCGGAACTATGTACACAACAGCTTCTTATTATCTATACAGATGGACATTCATTTTATCTTTAATTCTCATTTTAGTACGTGACGTAATCTCTGGTTAATGCAAGTAGAGATGGAAACTTTAACGCAAAGTATAATACATTTGTGCACTGATATTGCAAGTCGAAATAACGATACGTTTCCTCGATATACCGCCCCTTCATAGGTTTATTTCCTATACAGCGTGGTCCATTGATAGTGACCGGGCCAAATATCTCACGAAATAAGCATCAAACGAAAAAACTGCAAAGAACAAAAGTCGTCTAGCTTGAAGGGGGAAACCAGATGGCGCTTTGGTTGGCCCGTTAGATGGCTCTGCCATAGGTCAAACGGATATCAACTACGTTTTTTTAAAAATCGGAACCCCCATTTTTATTACATATTCGTGAATTACGTAAATAAATATGAATGTTTTAGTGGGACCACTTTTTTCGCTTTGTGATAGATGGCGCTGTAATAATCACGAACGTGTAAGTACGTGGTATCACGTAACATTCCGCCAGTGCGGACGGTATTTGCTTCGCAATATATTACCCGTGTTAAAATGGACCGTTTACCAATTGCGGAAAAGGTCGATATCGTGATGATGTACGGCTATTGTGACCAAAATGCCCAACAGGCGTATGCTACGTATGCTGCTCGGTATCCTGGACGACATCATCCAAGTGTCCAGACCGTTCGCCGGATAGTTACGTTATTTAAGGAAACAGGAAGCGTTCAGCCACATGTGAAACGTCAACAACGACCTGCAACAAATGATGATGCCCAAGTAGGTGTTTTAGCTGCTGTCGCGGCTAATCCGCACATCAGAAGCAGACAAATTGCGCGAGAATCGGGAATCTCAAAAACGTCGGCGTTGAGAATGCTACATCAACATCGACTGAACCCATACCATATTTCTATGCACCAGGAATTGCATGGCCACGTCGTGTACAGTTCTGCCACCGGGCACAAGAGAAATTATGGGACGATGACAGATTTTTTGCACGCGTTCTATTTAGCGACGAAGCGTCATTCACCAACAGCGGTAACGAAAACCGGCATAATATTCACTATTGGGCAACGGAAAATCCACGATTGCTGCGACAAGTGGAACATCAGCGTCCCTGGCGGGTTAATGTATGGTGCGGCATTATGGGAGGAAGGATAATTGGCCCCCAATTTATCGGTGGCAATCTAAATGGTGCAATGTATGCTGATTTCCTACGTAATGTTCTACCGATGTTACTACAAGATGTTTCACTGCATGACAATATGGCGATGTACTTCCAGCATGATGGATGTCCGGCACATAGCTCGCATGCGGTTGAAGCCGTATTGAATAGCATATTTCATGACAGATGGATTGATCGTCGAAGCACCATACCATGGCCCTCACGTTCACCAGATCTGACGTCCCCGGATTTCTTTCTGTGGGGAAACTTGAAGGATATTTGCTTTTGTGATCCACCGTCAACGCCTGACATGCGTCAGCGCATTGTCAATGCATGCACCAACATTACGGAAGGCGAACTACTCGCCGTTGAGAGGAATGTCGTTATACGTATTGCCAAATCCATTGAGGTTGACGGACATCATTTTGAGCATTTATTGCATTAATGTGGTATTTACAGGTAATCACGCTGTAACAGCATGTGTTCTCAGAAATGATAAGTTCGTAAAGGTATCAGATTGGAACAACCGAAATAAAATGTTCAAACGTACCTACGTTCTGTATTTTAATTTTAAAAACCGACCTGTTACAATTGTTCGTCTGTTTGTGGCTATTACAGTGCCATCTATCACAAAGCGAAAAAAATTGGCCCAACTAAAATATTCATATTTCTTTACGCACTACACGAATATGTAATAAAAATGGGGGGGTTTCTATTTAAAAAACGCAGTTGATATCCGTTTGACCTATGGCAGCGCCATCTAGCGGGCCAACCATAGCGGCATCTGGTTTCCCCCTGCAAGCTAGACAAGTTTCGCACTTTGTAGTTTTTTCGTTTGACGCTTATTTTCTGAGATATTTGGCCCGGCCACGATCAATGGACCACCCTGTATATTTTTGCTGGCTATTACGTGAAGTAGTCAATGTTTTCTGCAAATCCTGTAAAAATAATCTCAATACAGTAAATATTTATTAATTGCGAGGGGTGTTCAGTAAGAAATGCAACACATTTTTCTCGGACATTTTCGGCTGAAAAACTTCGGAATCTATTGTGCGATATGATGAAATATTCGACAGGTGGCAACGTTATATTTAGCATTCAAAATGGCGCCTGTACCGCAGAGAGCTCTCATTGAGTTTCTCTTGGCAGAAAACCAGAGCATTGCAGAAATTCATAGGCACTTGCAAAATGTCTACGGAGACCTGACAGTAAACAAAAGAACGGTAAATCGTTGGGCGAGGCTTCTGTCACCGTCGCAACAAGGACGCGGAAACCTTTCCGATCTCTCGCTTGCCGTCCGCTTGCTCTCAGCTGTCACTCTTGGATTTTTAGAACGTGCGGACACTCTCTTCCAACTAGACGTTTCTGTTCGCGGTGCTGACACACTCGTCCACCAGTTGGAGTACTTGAAGGTGTGTTCCCGCTGGATACCTAGCCGCCTAGCAGCAGAAGACCATAAATAGCAACGAAGCTCCATCTGTGCAGAGTTGCATGCGCGTTACGAGGCAGACGTGACCATTTTTTGTCGAACACCATCACAGGCGCTGGAACATGGGTTCATCACTTCGAACCGGAAACAAAGCGGTAATCCAGTGAGTGGCGCCACTCCACCTCTCCTCCGAAGAAGAAGTTCAAAGTCGCTCCCTCAGCTGATAAAATAATGGCGACGGTCTTCTGGGTCTCTGAAGGGGTTCTTCTGTCCGATGTCCTCCCTCATGGTGCAGCGATCTACTCGGAAGTGTATTGCACTACCCCCGGGTAGCAAGTCACAATCATAAAACATTTATCGGTAGTCATTAACGGTGATGGCACTAAAAAAATTTATCCTCTGCCCTATCACTTTTTTACGTTCTTCTTAGAGCAACAAATTTTTTTTATATTTCACCCTTAAATTATTGTTCTTTTAAAAAAGTTTTGTTCTTCGTCAAATGTTGTAGATAAAAACAAAACAAAGAAAAAACTACAATCAAAATGACGACGGAATCGGATGCGGCCCGCCTTGAATTCTTCTCCTATGCCAACAGCTTCATTTCAGAGTAACACAACCTACGAACTTAATTGTAGGATGTATAATTGTTGGATGTATATCAATCTCTGTCTTCCTCTACAGTTTTTGCCCTCTACAGCTGTCTCTAGTAGCATGGAAGTCATTCCTTGATGTCTTAACAGACATATTCCTTTCTTCCCCGATTCTGCTGAGAACCTCCTCATTGCTTACCTTATCAGTCCACCTAATTTTCAACATCCGCCTGTAGCACCACATCTCAAATCCTTCGATTCCCATCTGTTCCGGTTTTCCCACAGTCCATGTTTCACTATCATACAGTGCTGTGCTCCAGACGTACATTCTCAGAAATTTCTTTCTCAAATTAAGGCCCACGTTTGATAATAGTGTAAGTAGGCTGTATAGGTTTTTTTTATTGGTAACGCCACTTAGTGCTCTGTATGAAAATCACTGGCTGTGCTGTGTGCAGTCTGTGGCTGGTTTGCATTGTTGTTGGCTATTGTAGTGTTGGGCACTTGGCTGTTAACAGCACGTAGCGTTGCGCAGTTGGAGGTGAGCCGCCAGCAGTGATGGAAGTGGGGAGAAAAATGGCGGAGTTTTGAGAGCGGATGATCTGGACGTGTGTCCATCAGAGACAGTAAATTTGTAAGACTGGATGTCATGAACTGCTATATATATTATGACTTTTGAACACTATTAAGGTAAATACATTGTTTGTTCTCTATCAAAATCTTTCTTTTGCTAACTATGCCTATCAGTAGTTAGCGTCTTCAGTAGTTTGAATCTTTTATTTAGCTGACAGTACTGACGCTCGCTGTATTGCATTAGTTCGGGTAACGAAGATTTTTGTGAGGTAAGTGATTTGTGAAACGTATGGGTTAATTTAGTCAGGGCCATTCCCTTGTAGGGATTATTGAAAGTCAGATTGCGTTGCGCTAAAAGATATTATGTGTCAGTTTAAGCACAGTCATGTATAATTGTTCGAAGGGGACGTTTCATATGTCGACCCTTAGCCGGGGATACCTCACTGGAATCTTCTGACGTTTTCTTGTAGTTTGTGTAATTAGTGTAGCTATTGTTTATTGCTAGCGCGTAATTGTAGAGAGAATCTTCTTTGTAGTTGTAGTTTTTCATTGTTGTACAGTAAAACTGTAGTGGCATGCATGTAGATTTGCACCATGTATTTCGCAGCTGCGCTTGCAGTTAACTAGATATTATTTTCAGTGCTATGCTAATGTTTTTTCTTATTTTGCTCTTCAAATTGTGCTTTTCTGTGTTAGCGTGCGAAATATTGTGACAATAATGGCGTATGAAAAACGTAATACTAGGCTCCAAAGTAAACTAAGAAATGACAGTGAAGACGAAAGCAGTGTGTTAGCGCCACCATGTAATGAATTAACTAATGTTCAAAGTAGTAATTTGGTAACTGTGAATAGGGAAATGGAGCGGGCTGCAAATAATGGTGTAGACAGTGAAACAATTAGTGAACAGGGAAGTATTATCGATCGATCTGTCGGCAACAGCTCGCCTCAGGAATTCGAAATGACAGGACACGATCTTGCAAATACTGTAGATTCAAATTTTGCGTCCTCACCGGTTTCTCAAATAAGTCAAGACACATTTTCTGCTTTTCAAAATGCGAATATTGCCGGTTCAAATGCACTGCCGAATAGCACTGAGGAACATGTTTCAGACACCAGTGCATTGTTATTACAGTTAATGCAACAAACGGGACAATGGCTACAAAAGTTAGACACAACGCTTGAAAAAATGGTTCAAATGGCTCTGAGCACTATGGGACTCAACTGCTGTGGTGATAAGTCCCCTAGAACTTAGAACTACTTAAACCTAACTAACCTATGGACATCACACACATCCATGCCCGAGGCAGGATTCGAACCTGCGACCGTAGCGGTTGTGCGGTTCCAGACTGTAGCGCCTTTAACAGCTCGGCCACTCCATCTGGCACAACGCTTGAACAAAATCAGAATCAAATGGGACAAAATCTTCAAAAGTTAGACACAATGGAACAAAATCAGAGACAAAAACAGCAACAGCTTCAAAAGTTACACTCATTGGAACAAACGCGTGAACAAACACGTGAAGGTTTAACTGCTGAGTTACATAAAATCGAATCGAAATGTCAAAAAGTCTGTAATGACGTAAAAACACAAATTTGTGAGCATTTTCAACCTATTTTTTCACGTCATGAAAATGCATTACAGAATCACGAAGCAGCCATAAAAGAACTGAAAACTATTGTTCATGAAAATCACGACACCTTGCAAGCTAAAACTGACTCAGTTGCATCTATCGATTTGGTAACGCAACTTGCAGAAACTCAGGAAAACTTAAAGGACACAGTAGATACGATTTCAACACAAATGGACACTCTGAAACTTGGTTCAGAAAAACACACTGAGGTAATCTGTTTAGTATCGGAGAAAGTAGCCAAACTTTCGGATCAGTTCACTAACTTATCTACATAGGTAGATGATGATCTGAATGACACAAGACCCGTAGCCTTCACTGACACAGGAGAGTATGAACAAATTAGAAAATTCAAACAAAATCAAAATCAAATCAATACACAGTACAAAAGAGAAATCCGGGAAGTACAAGATCAGTTGACACAGGTAATACAAGAATTACATATTTCAGAGGACACTCGCGCTCCAATACGGGAAGAGGGACATAGAAATACGGAACAGCCACAATATTACAACACGAGGCACTTCGGAAATTATGAAAGAAATTGGCAAGGTACACCGAATTTTGAGATGGAACCGCCAAAACGAAGTAACAATGACCGATATGCGACTTGCCGACATGATGATTTTGACTATAAGCTGTTTATTACTACACGTAAATTCAAAGCATTTAAGAATTCCGGCAACGACATTCATCCACAAGCGTGGCTTCATCAATTCTCTCATTGTTTTCCTCCCAACTGGTCATTAGGGCACAGATTAGAATTCATGTGTGGCTATTTAGAGAATGAACCAGCAGTAAGAATGCGATCAGTCAATCACGATTGTCACAGTGTAGGAGAATTTTATCATGCCTTCCTCTCAGAATATTGGTCTCAAGCTACACAAGACCGAGTAAAACATAGCATCATAATCCAGAATGAGATTTTCACTCTGCAGCGGAGTGTGCGCTGATATGAAACTTCCTGGCAGATCAAAATTGTGGGACCGACTGAGACTCGAACTCAGGTCCCGAGTTCGAGTCTAGGTCAGCCACACAGTTTTGATCTGCCAGGAAGTTTCAAAGCATCATAATGATGAAACATTTCGAACAATCTGAATTTTCCACTCTTGTGAAATATTTTAAAGACATGTTGCACAAGAATCAGTACCTGTCAAACCCATACAGACCCTCAGAACTCATCCACATTTGTTTAATCTAATTGCGTGAACATTTACGACATATTACTTTGTCAGGACGCTGCAAAGACGACATTGAAGCTTTTCAGGGACTGTTACAAGAATTGGAAATTGACACTGACAATCGCGAGACGCGAAAACAGGAACACAACAATTACAGGTCACATCCGTCACAATTCTGCGATGAAAGAAATAATAACTGGACACGACAAGGCTATTCTTACAACGTAAATCGTGACCAAAACAGACACCACCCGTATGACAACCATTGGCAGAGTAGTAATAATTACAGGGAAAGGTAACCTCTCTGCGGTAATGACTATCGCAGAGACAATCAGAGAAACAGACAATATGGAAATCAAATAAATATTTTCAAGGGAGACAGAATAACGTCAGATGCAACGGTCCACCGTGCAGTTAACGATTCCGGGAGAAATTCTCCACCACATGACCGACAAAAAAGAAACTATGAAACTATCGACAGAACGACAGACCTGAATTTCATAAGAACTGGCGGGCTTCAAACAGGGCAGGGCCCTCTCGACAAGGTGAATTTGTAGAAGTTAGATCTCCAAATCCCAATAACGACGCGCGCCAACAAAGAGACAATAGGCAATGACTCACACCACTGGCAGCCACAAAACATACTTATGAAGCTGGCGACGTAGCTGCCGTGGCTAGTAATTACGTAAAAATGGAAGACGTTTGGGACATGTTACTCCAGGAACACGACGTAAAACATAACAACATTGCATATTCTGTGATTCACATTACAGTAAATGACGTAAAATTTACGACAGTACTTGACTCTGGCAGTCACATTTCAGTAATTAGTGAAACAGCCTTTAGCAAATACAACAAATCTAACGATTGCCCCACACTTCCGTTACGTAAGATTAAATTACAAGGTGCAATCGTTGGAAAAAGTGTAGATGTACGCCAACAAACCAACTTAGAATTCTTTTGTCAAAGCCACAGCTTCTCTATGAACTTTCTTATTGTTCCATTATTGTCGACGGAAATTATATTGGGAGTAGACTTTTTGAATGAATACAAAGCAATCTTAAACTTTCACTAAGCTGAAATAAGTTTAGAGAAAGAAAGTAAGTCAATAGCTTTGAAATTTGAAGATTGGCTCTCAAACCATGACAAGGAAATTAATCGGTTTTACCTTCTGTTAGAAAACAGTTCGGAATTTGCGACGGAAATAGACACTAACAGTCACTCTGCAAGTACTGACAGGGATGATATCGACGGCATATTTGATACTAATGAGTTAATTCAGAATAAAATTCAAACAATTGAGAACTGTAATGACACTGATAGGCAGGACATATTTGAGATTTTTCAAGCACATTACACAGTTTTTACTCAAAAAACAGGAACAATCAAGGGATTTCAATACCAATTTCGTGTTCGTGAGCATACTAAATTTTGTGTTAGACCATACGTAATTCTGGCACATTATAGGGACCGTGTTAGAACAGAAATATAATCTATGGTTGACGAGGGCATTATTGAGCCTGCAGTTAGCTCATACAACAATCCATTACATGTTGTTGAGAAGAAAAATGGATCGTTCAGGCTTGTCTTAGATTCGAGATAAATCAATACTATCATCATTCCTGGAACAGACAGGCCGCAAACGTAGGAAGAACTTCTTCAAAATTTTAATGGTGTAAAATTGTTGTCTTCTATTGATCTCATATCCAGCTTTCATCAGATCGAACTTCATCCAGAATGTAGAAAATACACAGCTTTCCTTTGCTTCGGCGTTTTTTATCAGTTTCGGAAACTTCCTTTTGGTTTGAACATTTCTCCAGCAGCATTCATTCGCGGGCTAAATTCCATATTACCTGATTTCTTAACGTATGGGTTAATTTAGTCGGGGCCATTCTCTTGTACGGATTATTGAAAGTCAGATTGCGTTGCGCTAAAAAATATTGTGTGTCAGTTGAAGCACAGTCATGTACAATTTTTCTAAGGGGACGTTTCACTAGTAGGCTTCTTTTGGCCAGCAATGCCATTTTTGTCAGCGCTACTCTGCTTCTGACGTCTTCCTTCCTCCATCCGTCATTAGTTATTTTGATGCCTAGGCAGAAGAATTCCTTGACTTCATCTGCTTGGTGACCATCAATCCTGATGTTAAGTTTCTCTGTTCTCATTTCTGCTACTTCTACCTACCTTCGTCTTTCTTTGACTTACTCTTAATTCATATTCTGCACTCATTAAATTATTCATTCCATTCAACAGATCATGTAATTCTTCTTCAGTTTCACTCAAGATAGCAATGTCATCAGCGAATCGTATCATTGATATTCTTCCACATTGAATTTTAATTCCACTCATTAACCTTTCTTTTATTTCCATCATTGGTTCTTCGATGTACAGATCGAATAGTAGGGGTGAAAGACTTCATCCCTGTCTTACACCCTTTTTAATCCAAGCACTTCGTTTTTGCTCGTCCACTTTTACTATTCCCTATTGGCTCTTGTACACATTGTGTATTACTTGTCCCTCCCTGTAGCTTACCCCTATTTTTCTCAGAAAAGTTTTTGGAAATTTATGGTAAGTTCCTATGGGACCAAAACTGCTGAGGTCTTCGGTCCATAGGCTTACACATTACTGAATCGAACTTTAACTTATCGTAAGACACACTCCCATGCCCGAAGGAAGACTGGAACCTCCGACGGGTGGAACCGCGCAAACCGTGACACGACGCCTAAGACCGCGCGGCTACCCCGCGCGACATTTTTGTCAGAATTTCGAACTTCGTCCATCAGCTTTTACATTGTCGAATGTTTTTTCCAGGTAGACAAATCCTATGAACGTGCCTTTATTTTTCTTTAGTCTTGCTTCCATTATTAACCGCAATGTCAGAATTGCCTCTCTGGTGCCTTTGCCTTTCCTAAAGCCAAACTGATCGTCATCTAACACATCCGCAATTTTCTTTTCCATCCCCTTATTCTTGTTGGCAACTCGAATGTATGAGCTGTTAAGCTGATTGTGCGATAATTCTCGCGCTTGTTAGCTCTTGCAGGCTTCGGAATTGTGTATGATATTTTTCCGAAAGTCAGATGGTATGTCACGAGACTCATACATTCTATAAACCAACGTGAATAATCGTCTGATTGCCACTTCTCCCGTTATTTCAGAAATTCTAATCGAATGAATTTTTATAATATGTGTATCTTCATAAGAAAGACAATGTTAATTGGAAGCTGGTTCATGCTTAGGGCACTTGTATTGTAAAATGTAAAAGGTGCAGTGAAGTCCCTCCACAAAGGAAGTGGCACGGCACGATGTAAAAGGTGGTTTTGGCGGTCGAACTGTGCGGCTCCTTGGTGGGAATGGAAAGTAGTAAGTGGCCAGCCGTAACATGGTACACTTCTACGGTGCCAAGTGGGCAATTGGAAGCTGCTTTGCAAGGGATTTTTACCTTGGATGTGGATCAGGATATTGTTTGGTGTTCTCGGCACAAAGGAATGGCCCTAATATGTTGCAAATCCGACGCCAGGAAGAGATTTTATAGAGCATTCGAACATCAAGAGCTGTGAGTAGTTAGCCGCCATATCGCTTGCCACCAATACTTAACCACAGCTTCACTAACTTCATACATCCAGATACGTATATGTGCATGGACCAGTTAATTTGTGTGAGTGGTTTTAATAATAATCCAAATACATACAGTAACATTTCAGTATTGATTTAAGTAAAGATCTTGAGTGTAGCTGTTATTAGTATGAGTTTAGTGCAAATTTGCTTTCCATAATTACTTGAGTGTGCGTTACTGATAACTGCTGCTACACATAGCTCAGAGTATCCTACGTCAGTTTGTATCCTATGCGCTATTCAAAGGGAAATATTAGTGAAAGTAACTTTAATAACCATTATCCATTTTCTTAAACATATAGTTCCAAATTAATGTGGCCAATTGGGCTGGTGACCATTCATTTTTTTTTATTCGCATATGAATTTTATCACTTCCATTAACTCCCAAGGTTAAATTCTGTTTAGTTTTTCTGTTAATTTCGCCATAGTCAAAATTATAGTCCTATACCTCTATCCATTACACACACGCACGGTCAAAATTTCAAAATCCTCTCAGAGGGTAACATTAGCTTGTTTCACGGCAAGTTAGCGTTGTACCTGGCTTTTCCCGTGACAGGTCTAAAGGTTCGGTTGTTAGGGAAGAGTGACGTGTAGCGACAGGCTAGTGTTATAGGTAGGCAGACACAGTCAATGCTGCTGCGCCCGCGCCCCCGGTTAACCTCCTCCACTGTCATACAGTACACGTCGGCAACAATTAAACTACTCAAGCTTTTAGTCGCAAGTCCATTGTTTCAGTGTAGCTTTCTGTTTACTTGTACACAGTTGAACGTGTTTACGGCGCATAGTGTGTAACGTGTTGTGCGCCATGAACACTGAGAAAAGAAACGTCGTTTCGTGGATAGCTGACCATCCTGGAACATTTACTATGGCGGAATTGTTTTATGTTTGCGAGAAAAACGTTTCGTGCAAAAAAATGTTTCAAACCAGCATGTCATGACAAGTCTTCATATCGCAAGAATGCAGAAGAAAGGACCACGACAACAACTTCTGACAACAGGAAGTTGCAGTTGTAGGGATTTGTCCAAAGGTAACCAAAAAAGTCGGTTTGACATGGATCTGTGTGAAGCATTTATTGAAAGCAATATTCCTCTTCACAAACTTACAAACACTACTTTCAAAGGCTTCCTGCGCAAATATTGCTTAAATCAAAATAACCAGATCAATCAACATTGCGTAAAAATTACATACCTTCAATTTACATAAATGTTATGGAGTAAATACGCAGTGAACTCAAAGACAGTATTATCTGGATTTCAGTTGACGAAACTAAAGACACTTGTGGCCATTATATTGCAAATTTAATTGTTGGTGCTTTGAAAGAAGAGTCTTCTTCTTTCTATTTAGCGGCCTGCAAAGTACTTGAAAAAATAAATCGTTCTAAGATCGCCTGATTTGTGAATGAGGGTATGAGAAAAATATTCCCAGAATCTTCTGCAGATGAAAGGGTGTTTGTATTTATTTCAGACTCTGCTCCCTCTATGATCAAAGCAGGAAAAGCTCTCCGAGTATTTTATCCCAATTTGATTCATGTTACGTGCTTTACTCTTGGAGTAAATTGCCTTGCTAAAGAAGTACGTTGCACGTTTGTGAATGTAAATAAACTGATTTCATCCGCAGAGAAAGTGATTCTAAAGGCTCCTGCTCGCATCAAGACCTAGAAAGAAAAACTACCATATGTTCCTTTACCTCCAGAAACAGTGGTAACTTGTTGGGGTACGTGGGTCGAAGCTTTGTTGTTCGACAGTGTACATTTCGAGGCCATTAAAGCGGTAGTAAACGACTTCGATAGTGCAGACGCTTTGGTAGTTTGCCAGTGCAAGGAAATTTTTAATGATTCCGGTATTAAAAAAGACATTGCTGTGATTAGCACTCATTTTTCCCATATACCTGCAAGTATTAAAAAGCTTGAAACTCAAGGTTTGGCGCTCAATGAATCTGTTCAGTTAATGAATGAAATTATTCTATTGAACTCCTCATTACCGGAGGTATTCCCAAGAAAACAAAAAAATATATTTAAAAATATTTTAAACAATAACCCAGGCTATGAACCCTTGTGCCTAATTGATAGTTTTCTTAATGGAATGGGTGAACTTTTACCAGAAACAATAAATGCCAACATAGCACCCAAATTCAAATACTTCACAGTTACCTCACTTGATATAGAACGGTCTTTTTCTGCCTATAAAAATGTTTTGAGTTATCAAAGACACGATCTTACTACTGAACATTTGGAAGAGTACTTGGTCGTTTATGTTTACAATTGTAGAAAAATGTAAAATAAATTGTAAATTATGCTTTGGTTCCAAAGTATTAATTAAAATTTTATACTGTTCAAAAAAATTCATTATTGTACGTTTTTTTAATAAAATATTACAGAGATTTTGAGGGTGCTACTGTGCGTGCGATATATCTCGAAGTTGGTCCTGTACATATCGATTGTTTCGCTGCGACTTACTCGCATCGCATTCGCTTGCTACCGACAAAAATAGTGAAGAGGGAACAGTTCTCGAAACACGGTATGCGTCCCCAGCTTGGAAATTTTTGAAAATAATACCAAAAAGGACTTGTTCCTGGCCCCTACAATAAAGTATTCAGAAAATAATATAAGCGTCCTAAATGTTCCGATTTTTCGCGTTGCCGGCGCTCTTCCTCGTAACTGGTACGCACAGGTTCGACTGTGAGGTATAATGCACGCAGTAACTGCAATTATTTTTCATTAATTGATATTGCATATTTCAACGCTTTTCATGCATTTTTAAGGCCTTTTCATGCATATTTGCGCGCGTATTTTAAGGTTTTTATGATGTATATAATCCGGTCTCTACTTATCAATGTACCAGCATTTCGCATTTGCAATGGCTTATCTCGCACCTACATTAACCATTGATTTTGCAATGTTAATCACTTAAATATGTTACCTAGACAAATGTTTTCCAGAAATTTCATTACTTTATTATTTTTTGGTAATGCAATTTCTTTCCGTCAGTGTCTTACTTGTAATTATTGAGTTTATGTAGCCTTGTAAGTTGCTGTAAGTAAGCTGAGACCTGATGATGTCCTGTGGGCAGAAAGTGGATGTGAAAGTAACAAAAAATGGTTGAAATGGCTCTGAGCACTATGGGACTTAACATCTGAGGCCCCCTAGAACTTAGAACTACTTGAACCTAACTAACCTAAGGACATCACACACATCCATGCCCAAGGCAGGATTCGAACCTACGACCGTAGCGGCCACGCGGTTCCAGACTGAAGCGCCTAGAAGCGCTCGGCCACATAGGCCGGCTGTAAAAGTAAGGAAGTTTTATCAGCAGCTCTTGGCGGGGAATTATCACTTTTATCGAATGCGAGCAAACTTCCAGCATCCTGCATTTTATGCCCATGGCAATCATCATATGACGACAGGCTGAGAGTAGCGTTTTTCTGCTCTCGCTAGAGCTCTATGACGTCAGTGTAAATACCCCGAATAAAGGCGCAGCTGGAACGTTTAAGCTACTGGAGCGGCGTTGGTCGCGGAGCGGTTCACGACCTTCTAGGAGCAGCTTCAACTGGAACTCCGTGCGTCGCATATTGGATACAGAGGAAGGAAGCGCAATATGAATGAGGAGGGCACTGCTTGCTACAGAGGTGACGCGAGGCGGGATTGTCTAGCGAGCCAGGGGCTGCTGGCGAGATGAAGCGCAGGCGGGATTTGTTCGCAGTGGCGCGGCGCAGTGCCTGCCCGATTCTCGGATTGCCGGCGACGTGGCTTATTGTTTTCTTGAGTGCGCCTGCCGCCGGCGCCAGCACAAAGTGACTCTGCAAAGGCGGAGCGGGGCTCCGCGCCGCCTAACAGGGCTTTTATGAGGCGCCCGGGCGCCCGCTCCACCCGCTGCCCTCGCCCGCACAACACCCCCTCCCCATCCCTTCAGTCATACCATCCCCTCCCATCGAATTTTAGAGACGTGCTGCTCGCTGCTTCACCTCCTTTGCAAACTCCTCTCGACGATGTCTCTACGCCGCGCGCAGATCAGCGCCAAAGGAATTAGCCACATTCGCTGGGAATGTCTCTGCTTTCTCTCGCACTCCTTCCAAGTCCGTTTTATACGACCGACTTTCTGGTCAAAGTAGACTATTCGAAGTGCCCGCGCCCTTGTACCTGCGCGTAAATCAGCAACCAACCAGGACGCCTGTGTGTCTATGGCGTCAGTGATTTATTGATTCTGCCCGCGGTTCGCTGACGCAAGTTGCGACCCTCTGCCTCTAGAGGGCTCCGAATTGTACCTTGTGACGCGGCGGTGTGTAAAGTAAATAAGCCAGTGCGTGAGAAACCCTCAGAAAACTTAAAGCGCGAATCCGAAGATTTCGTCGACACAATGAGCAGCTTCTCCTTCAGCATAACACTGGAGCGCTGCGACACCTGCAACAATATGACACCGTAGGTGCACTCTCTGTTGATCCATTGTGGACATCGGGCAGAGGCTGGTCAAATATTTAACAATGAAATTCAGCAAACAACCGCACAATTGAGATGTTATTTTATTTATTTTTCCTACCAGTGTCGCCAATTAATTATCCCATCTTTGGGCCCCATATGCACCTCTCAAAAGTAATCGATATTGGCATTCAGGGGGCCATGTGTTTCTGAATGTCATGAATTCGTAGTTCATGCGCTTCCTTCGAAGACTTGACTGCAACTACTGCGACTGCAGTCAAGTCTTCGAAGGAAGCACTTGGACTACGAATTCATGACATTCAGAAACATATGGTCTCTATATGCCAATATCGATGATTTAGGTGCATATGGGATCTGGAAACGGCATAATGAATTGCCGAAACTGGTAGCAAAATTGAAATAACATCTCAGTTGCACTGCTATTTGCAGAGTTTCACTGTTAAATAAACCCTAGGTTCACTGTCATCGATCATCCTCCAAACGCTCCCAACTTGGCCCCATCTGATTTTCATCTGTTTGCAAAACATAAAGAACACCTTCCAGGACTTCACTTTGACAGTAATGAAGTGGTGCAAACAGAGGTAAGGCTGTGACAACCAAACCAACCACTGTACAATGACAGTATCAACAAACTAGTCTCTTGTTTGGGGAAATGTATTCGTCGCCAGGGCGACTATATTGAGAAATAAAAGTGTAGACACGAAGAATAAATATGAGGAATGGTAATACAGCTTATTTTATTTAAAAAGCTTTAAGAATTTGCACATAAAAGAATTTGGAGGCGTTACTTTTCAGCAGGCCCTCGTAGAATTTGATTTTATGTTTTCTTTATATTCTTTATCTTTATTTTGCTGTTTAATTTGCTTTCGTGAGACACTGAAAAGTTACACAAGCTCCTGATATTTTGCTTACCGTGTTCCCCTACAAAAGAGATGAAATATCTGAAAACGAAAAGGTATTTACGTTTTACAAGAAAACAAGATACAAATAATAAAGCAATAAGGCGCTGTTTAGTACGATCTAGATATCGTTTGTGTTAGCAAGTATGTGTTACATCGAGCATATGAATGTGTATGTTCTGAAATGTTTTCATGATACTTTCCTTATTCTTTACGTTCACAGGAGTGTACAGAATTAACGACACGGGCTTTGACAAGAATTTTCACTAAGAATAGTCCTACTGCGTTGGTCATTAACAATATTACCATTGCTTTGTTTTACATTTGGTTACTACATTTCGATTTTTTCGCAAAACTGATAGTCCCTCACAACCTCAGTTTCCCCGATCAGATGCGCAACTGGCGGTTCTCGCAACACACGCAGTTTTGGCGCTGACGTGTCAACGAAAATGACCGCTCTAGACAGACGGGACTCGGTACAGAAATAAAGCGACAGAGATGCTCCAGAAGATTCACTTGTCTCGAGTAGTTAGTTGAGACAAGAAAGTCGATGTTGTAGAACGGACTTTATGACGAGCCCCGCTTCGCCAGCAAATACGTCTACATCTACATTTATACTCCGCAAGTCACCCAACGGTGTGTGGCGGAGGGCACTTTATGTGCCACTGTCATTACCTCCCTTTCCTGTTCCAGTCGCGTATGGTTCGCGGGAAGAACGACTGCCGGAAAGCCTCCGTGCGTGCTCGAATCTCTCTAATTTTACATTCGTGATCTCCTCGGGAGGTATAAGTAGGGGGAAGCAATATATTCGATACCTCACCCAGAAACGCACCATCTCGAAACCTGGACAGCAAGCTACACCGCGATGCAGAGCTCCTCTCTTGCAGAGTCTGCCACTTGAGTTTGCTAAACATCTCCGTAACGCTATCACGCTTACCAAATAACCCTGTGACGAAACGCGCCGCTCTTCTTTGGATCTTCTCTATCTCCTCCGTCAACCCGATCTGGTACGGATCCCACACTGATGAGCAATGCTCAAGTATAGGTCGAACAAGTGTTTTGTAAGCCACCTCCTTTGTTGATGGACTACATTTTCTAAGGACTCTCCCAATGAATCTCAACCTGGTACCCACCTTACCAACAATTAATTTTATATGATCATTCCACTTCAAATCGTTCTGGACGCATACTTCCAGATATTTTACAGAAGCAACTGATACCAGTGTTTGTTCCGCTATCATATAATCATACAATAAAGAATCCTTCTTTCTATGTATTCGCAATACATTACATTTGTCTATGTTAAGGGTCAGTTTCCACTCCCAGCACCAAGTGCCTCTCTGCTGCAGATCTTCCTGCATTTTGCTACAATTTTCTGAAATAGATGTAGATGTTGCTCCTTTCTACTATAATGCAAGCTTTTTGCGAATGATTGACACAAAATTAGGTGTGGATCAGTGGATCTCGTTGATCGATGACTAAGTCGGACTTGCGAACAGTGCACTCCGGCACTGACAGGAGTACAGTTAGCTAGTTAGCGGGTCCGACTAGAGCTTCCGACTAGTGCGAAGCCTCTATCTACGGTTATCATAGGAGGCGGATATGCGGAATCGGATGAGGCGACTACTTGATGAAAAGCGACGGGCGTGAGCTGGTACGCTGCTGGCGCCAGTCTCCATAGATTCTCATCACGATCGTCTGAGTCGACTTTCGATGCCTGCTTGGCTTCGTACCTTTGGCGGATGGCTATTTAACGGCGTCGCGCGCGCTCTCTTCCCTTCAGTTCAGGTATTAGCTGGGTCAGCGTCAGTCACGTGTGGCGTGGTGCCTGTATCCTGTGTGGCGAGCGGTCGAGTCGGTTCGACGAAGGAGCGTGGGCCGCTGCTGCGGCGTGTTTAGCCGTTGTAATGTAGATCCGCTGCCGACGTGATTGGGGTTTCTCGGATATGTGAAGGACAGATTTCCTTCGTGTCTCCTGCATGTGATTCAAAGTCAACGAACTGGAGTCGTCGAAATGTTCCTCGGTGGGTTCTGCTCATGATAACTGAATACTCCTGTGCACTGAAAACTATCATGGCTGTTTCAGTTACCTTTGATCTTGTTGCCTGATATGTTGAAGGCATTTAAGGGATTGCTAGCGACGCACAACCGACTTGAAGCCGTGTTTAATGCATACCAAGTAGTGCGTAAGTTTGTGCCTGGCGTTCAGAAGCGGTCCGAAATATTTTCCCTAATTCCTTTTCTATTTTACTGTTTTATTTGTTGTTTTAGGGATTGTCTAATCAGATCTTAAGAGCCACTGTCACGTATGTTAAGTCTGCTTAAGGCTCATTTGTGCCGCGTGGAATTAAAGCTTTATTGATAACTAGTTGGGTTAATATCCTGTGTATCTGTTGCGTCAGAATGTTGTCTGCCGCTGATGTGTTTATGTTTCAGATAATTGGCGGTGGTCGACGCGAGCAATCTCCGGTCGGGGTATCGCGGTGGAAAAGTGAAAATTAAGGACCTGGACTGGTGTCTATGGTTACGTTGTTAACGTGTGGCAATTCCACCTTGCCGGTGGAGCGTTGTGGTTTTCCTCAAGCTTCCTTGTAGATCAAAGTCGAGTATATTTTTATTCCACCTTCTGGTCCATGCATCTCCTGTATCTGCTAGATCCTTTCGGTTTGCTTGCGTTCATCACGAATTTAAAGTAAAGTTGAGGCGGTCTCATGTTAAGACGATTTCATATGTTATTATTTTATTGAATGTATCATAATCCTGTTAAATTGTCAGAAATTTCAAGACCAATTTTGGAAAGATCTCAGCTTATTGGACTTAAGTGGATTAATGTTCTTAGCCGGGTCCTGAGTTACATGAAAATCAGTTTCTATGTTAGTTGAAGCATGTTTCAGATTTAATTAATTGTGGTTTTATGAATATTGTTTTAATTAATGAAAATTGGCGAAGCAAATTTTGAAAGATCTGTATTGGTTGGACTTAATGCGGCCCCTTAGTTGTGGAAGTAGTTTCGGAGTTTTGATGTGAATTATTTGGAAAACCCCTTCAATGTAAGCTGTGAAACTTGTGAGGTATAGTTATGGCAGTTATATTTTATTAACAATGGTTTTATGGATATTGTTTTATTCAATGAAAGTTGGTTAAGCTAACTGTGAAAGATCTGAGTTTGTTGGACTTAACGTATTCTTTAGCTGTTGGAATCAATCAGATTTTTGATGTGAGTCATGTGAAAAACTGTTCCAACTGTCATGAAATTTGTGTGATTTGGTTCAGTCAGTCATATTTGATTAATGATGCTTTAATGAACAGTTTTAACTAATGAAATTTGGTTGAGACAATTTTGAAAAATATGTGTTGCTGCTGCTAATTTGATAAGAGCAATACGTTTGTAATAAAGAAGTGTGTGGCAACTACAAATTGGTTATGTCTTTAATTTCGATGTGTCGAAAGACTCCACACATCAGGGCGTAAATTGACTCTATTCTCATATATACAAGCTGACTCTGTGGTGGTATAACAAACATTCAGAGAAAGAAGTGTTAGTGTATCAATTTTCGGTTAGGGCCGCTAGTCCGATAACGATCGAGTCGAAATCTATAAACGAAAATCTACTCAAGTTCCGCCATAGCCTCGCACAGAGTTCTAAGTAAGTGCCCCAACTTCCTAACACTGATCATGGCGTACAGAATTCCCGCAAAATAGTCCCCAATACCCTTACAGAATTTCCGCTGTTGATGGACTAGCGGCGGCACACACGTAGATGTGAGACAAACCGAACATCATACTTCCACGATACACTAATAATGAATTCCAGTTACCTGCAAGAGTTACCCAAACTGCTAGATTAACAAGTTCAAAATGGCGTCCCCCCTTCCCAGCGTCTTGCAGCCGTGGCATCATCACTCAAAGCTGTGTCCTATCCGTTTTATTACCTCTGGTGTATTTTGAACAGTGTCGCTGCCAGCGAGAATCCTTGCCAGGAGATCCTCTTCACTCCCGACAGGCGTCTCGTATGCATGACCTCTCACACGACCACACAAGAAGAAATCAAACGGCGTGAGATCACGTGAACGTGCTGACCAGGAAGCAGAACCTATTCTGCCTGTCCACTTTTCAGGGACCGTCTGATCTAGGCGTTCACGAGCCCACGGTCCATAGGTGGGCCTCCATTATGTTGCAACCACGTCCGCTGACAAATAACAAGTGGAATACGTTCCAGGAATCTGGGCAGCATGTACCGTTACATGTATTCCACTGTTAAAGATGTCAGAACGATTTTCGCTTATTCCTTTTGACTCGGGGTCCCTTACCTCAAGTTGATACCTTTACTCCTCTCCATTATCCCTACAAGTCTGTAACATCTTCACGAAATCACGCTGTACTTTGCATGTAGTACAGAGAAGCAGGTATACTGAAGTTTATGTACTAGGGAACTTGAAAATATACACTACTGGCCATTGAAATTGCTACACCAAGAAGAAATACAGATGAGAAACTGGTATTCATTGGACAAATATGTTATGCTAGATTTGACATGTGATTATATTTTCACGCAATTTGGGTGCATAGATCCTGAGAAATCAGTACCCAGAACAACCACCTCTGGCCATAATAACGGCCTTGATACGCCTGGGCACTAAGTCAAACGGAGCTTGGACAGGATGTACAGGTACAGCTGCCAGTGCAGCTTCAACACGATACCACAGTTCATCAAGAGTAGTGACTGGCGTATTGTGACGAGCCAGTTGCTCGGCCACCATTGACCAGACGTTTTCAATTGGTGACAGATCTGGAGAATGTGCAGCCCAGGGCAGCAATCGAACATTTCCTGTATCCAGAAAGGCCCGTACAGGACCTTCAACATGCGGTCGTGCATTATCCTGCTGAAATTTAGCATTTCGCAGGGATCGAATGCAGGGTAGAGCCACGGGTCGTAACACATCCTAAATGTAACGTCCACTGTTCAAAGTGCCGTCAATGCGAACAAGAGGTGACCGAGACGTGTAACCAATGGCACCCCATACCATCACACCGGGTGATACGCCAGTATGGCGATGACGAACACACGCTTCCAGTGTACGTTCATCGCGATGTCGCCAAACACGGATGCGACCATCGTGATGCTCTAAACAGAACCTGGATTCATCCGAAAAAATGAAGTTTTGCCATTCGTGCCCCCCGTTCGTCATTGAGTACACCATCGCAGGCGGTCCTGTCTGTGATGCAGCGTCAAGGGTAACCGCAGCCATGGTCTCCGAGCTGATAGTCCATGCTGCTGCAAACGTCATCGAACTGTTCGTGCAGATGGTTGTTGTCTTGCAAACGTCCCCATTTGTTGACTCATGGATCGAGACGTGGATGCACGATCCGTTACAGACATGCGGATAAGATGCCTGTCATCTCGACTGCTAGTGATACGAGGCCGTTGGGATCCAGAACGGCGTTCCGTATTACCCTCCTGAACCCACCGATTCCATATTCTTATAACAGCCATTGGATCTCGACCAACGCGAGCAGCAGTGTCGCGATAAGATAAACCGCAAGCGCGATAGGCTACAATGCGACCTTTATCTAAGTCGGAAACGTGTTGGTACGCATTTCTCCTCCTTACATGAGGCATCACAACAACGTTTCACCAGGCAACGCCAGTCAACGGCTGCTTGTGTATGAGACATCGGTTGGAAACTTTCCTCATGTCAGCACGTTGTAGGTGTCACTACCGGCGCTCTGAAAAGCTAATCATTTGCATATCACAGCATCTTCTTCCTGTCGGTTAAATTTCGCTTCTGTAGAACGTCATCTTCGTGGTGTAGCAATTTTAATGGCTAGAAGTGTCAGTTTAACTTTATTATGGCAGGCCGTGAAACTCTTACGCACTAATCTTCAAACTGACAGAAAAATGACAGTAATTTTCACCATATTCACCAAGCCCCTGTAAACAACGGTCAGAAGGTTCTACCAACCTTTCAGTTCCTTGACAGTAGTTACCCGCGCCTTGGTCGCGGAGCGATGCGAGAAGCGCTCTATAAACGTCCTCATTTTAGGAGAATCTGTGGTTACTACGCACCTGTTTCTCGACTGCCTGGACGTTGTCGTACGTGGCCGACATCGATAGCCTTAAATCCCGATAACCATCACCCAAGTCAGTGCTGACGCCATTTCGCTACTACAGGAGACACTTCATTCGGTCCGCATAGCGAGTGAATCTGTACGAAATTTAGACGTTTTGTCCACAAGAATCGTCCCTTCCTGCTTACTTCAACTTTGAGGTACGTTTTCAGTAAGCGGGGTCGTTTCACTCGCACACTTGCAATGCACCTGTTATCCGTACAGCCGCGGGAGTGTGGTCTGCAGGAAACTATGAACACATGCTCTCTCCTGACAATACGTCACCCTCGTTGCACAATGTTCTCAGTGTGGACCAACAT
This sequence comes from Schistocerca piceifrons, assembly GCF_021461385.2. NCBI lineage: Eukaryota > Metazoa > Arthropoda > Insecta > Orthoptera > Acrididae > Schistocerca > Schistocerca piceifrons. The sequence continues at coordinate 98,095,966 of NC_060143.1, read as the reverse complement.
GTGGATCAGTCCCCTCCTAGTTTCGTGGATTCTTCTTGTAGAAGTGCCGTATCTGTGAACGTTACTTCATTGATAACAGGAAAATCATACGTCAGAGTCGAGATCGGATATGTGGTTCATTGTCTAAACATCGGTTCTTTACCAAAGGTGGAGGAACTTCTAATATTCACAGGCATTTTAAACGATGGCACCAACAACGATGGAGGAGGCCCAAAACATTGAGAAGTTCTGGAAATTACACACTTCGTACGCAGCGATCGGAGAGAAGACTGTTTTATTATACCAAGATCACTGGTTTCAACAGTGTTATGCTGCCATCATGTCACATTACGGAATTTACGCCTGCAGCGTAGTACTGGGCGTCAAGATTGTTAATGTCATGTTTGCCGTCAGCGTGCGTGGATGTACGAGGATTTTATGGATTTTATCAACAGTGTGCAAGTTATCAACAGTGTACATTTTATCAGCTGTGTACATTTTATCAAATAAATTTTAATCAAGGTGTGTATACGTGGAGAGTGTCTTTTGTGCTTTGACTTCGTGTAATGTAACATGGCAGTTTTATAACAGTTTCAATAACATCAGATGATGGCAGTATAAGACTCCTGAAACCTGTCATCTTCAACAACAAAAATGTCTACACTGCGATTGCGGCGTACGAAGTGGGTTCATTTCCGACCATAGGGAATACCCTACAGCAAGACATGTGCACGAATGCTCCGTATGCATTCGACAGTTCATACAGTACGGTGTTTGACGAAGCTTGTTAAGAAACTGTTTAGTGCGATTTTCGCTGTGGTGTGGCAACATGTCTGCAAGACATCATTTGAGTGCTTACGATCGTGGACGAGCAGTTGGACGACTCGAAGGCGGTCACTACCGTGACCAAAGAAATGAGTGTGTCCAAAAGTGTCATCTCGCCATTAAAAAAGGCTGCCGAAGGTGGAAATGGTACGCGAAAGCGTGCGGGTGATCGTAGACGGAACACCACACAGCAAGAGGATCGGTACGTAGCCGTAATGGTGAAAAAGAACGACTACCTGTGTATCTGCCAGAACCATTTCTAAATCAGGCTGCCTTGTACACTAGGACACGTGTTAAACGCGTTCCTCTTGAACTACGCCACCCCCAAGAAAGAGTTCGTTGGTGCAGCCAGTATGTTGGTTGAGGTCACCAACAGTGATCCAGAGTGATACTCTGTGGCGAATCCCGCTTCACTGTGGCAAATGACTGCGGCCACCACTTAGTGGGGAAGAGAAACGGGTGCGCGTTACACACCACAGAACGTTTATGAGCGTCATCTGTATAGCCCAAACGGTATGGTGTGAGCGGGCACTATGCACAATGGCAGAACACCGCTATCATTGCTCGAGGTACCGTTACAGCATAGGGATACTGCAGCTGGATTACTCTGGATCATCTCCGTCTGTTTATGGATGCGGTGGGTCCCGACATCCTGCTTATGGACGACAATTCCTGCCGACATGAGACCGCTGAGGTGTCACACACTGAAAAGGAAGATATTGAGAGACGGAAAGGGCTGCGTACGCCCTGGATCTAAACCCTATGAAGCATTTGTGGGATGCTATTGACAGAAGTGTTTCTCAACGTATACCCCTTCTGCAAGTAGGCTGTTTAGGTTTTTATATTGGTAACGCCTTACTGGCTGTGCTGTGTGCAGTCTGTGGCTAGTTTGCATTGTTGTCTGCCATTGTAGTGTTGGGCAGCTGGATGTGAACAGAACGTAGCGTAGCGCAGTTGGAGGTGAGCCATCAGCAGTGATGGATGTGGGGAGAGAGATGGCGGAGTTTTGAAATTTGTAAGACTGTCATGAACTGCTATATATAATATGACTATTAAGGTAAATACAGTGTTTGTTCTCTATTAAAATCTTTCATTTCCTAACAAAGCCTATCAGTAGTTAGTGCCTTCCTTATTTTGAATCTTTTATTTAGCTGGCAGTAGTGGCGCTCGCTGTATTGCAGTAGTTCGAGTAACGAAGATTTTTGTGAGGTAAGTGATTTGTGAAACGTATAGGTTAATATTAGACAGGGCCATTCTTTTGTAGGGATTATTGAAAGTCAGATTGCGTTGCGCTAAAAAATATTGTGTGTCAGTTAAAGCACAGTCTTGTATAATTGTTCAAAGGGGACGCTTCATATGTCGACCCTTAGCCGAGGATACCTCACTGGAATCTTCTGATGATTTTTTTCTTGTAGTTTGTGTAATTAGCGTAGATTTTGTTTACTGCTAGCGCGTAATTGCAGAGAGAATCTCCTTTGTAGTTGCAATCTTTCATTGTTGTACAGTAAAACAGTTGTGACATGCATCTAGATTTGCACCAAGTATTTAAGTAGACATTATTTCCATTTCTATGTTAATGTGTTATCTTATTTTGCTCTTCAAATTGTGCTTTTCTGTGTTATCGTGTGAAATATTGTGACAATAATGGCGTGTGAAAAACGTAACACTAGGCTCCAAAGTAAACTGAGAAATAATAGTTACGACGAGCGTAGCTTATCATCACCACTCTGTAATAAAGTAACAGACATTCAAAGTAGTAATTTGGTAATAGTGCCTAGGGAAATGGAGCGGGCGGCAAATAATGGTGTAGACAGTGAAACAAGTAGTGAACAGGGAAGCATTATCGATCGATCGGTCGGCAATAGCTCGCCTCAGGAATCCGAAATGACAGAACACAATATTGCAACTACCGTAGACTCAGGTTTTGGGTCCTCACCGTTTTCTCAAAATAGTCAAGACACATTTTCTGATCGTCAAAATGTAAATGTTGCCGGTGCAAATGCACTGCTGAAAAGCATAGAGGAACAGATTCCAGACACTAATACATTACTATTGCAACTAATGCAGCAAATGAAACATAATCAGAGACAAACACAGCAACAGTTAGACACAATGGAACAAAATCAGAGACAAACACAGCAAAAGCTTCAAAAGTTAGACACAATGGAACAAAATCAGAGACAAACACAGCAAAAGCTTCAAAAGCTAGACACGATGGAACAAAGTCAGAGACAAACACAGCAACGGCTTCAAAAGTTAGACTCATTGGAACAAACTCTTGAACAAACACGTGAAGATTTAACTACTGAGCTACATAACATTGAATCGAAATGTCAAAAAGTCTGTAATGACGTAAAAACTCGAATTTGTGAGCATTTTCAACCTATTTTTTTCGCGGCATGAAAATGCATTACAGAATCACGAAGCAGCCATAAAAGAACTGCAAACTATTGTTCATGAAAATCATGAGACCTTGCAAGCTAAATTTGCCTCAGTTGCATATACCGATTCGGTTACGCAACTTGCAAAAACTCAGGAAAACTTAAAGGACACAGTAGATACTCTGAAACTTGGTTCAGAAAAACACACTGAGGAAATAAGTACACTATCGGAGAAAGTAGCCGAACTTTCGGATCAGTTCACTAATTTATCTACGAAGGTAGATGATAATCTGAATGACACAAAACCGGTAGTCTTTAATGACACAGAAGAGTGTGAACAAATTAGGAAATTCAAACAAAATCAGAATCAAATTAATACGCAACACCAAAGAGAATTCCGCGAAGTACAAGATCAGTTGGCACAAGTAATACAAAAATTACAAATTTCAGAGGACACTCGCGCTCCAACATGGGAAGAGGGACTTAGAAATACGGAAAAGACGCAGAATAATAACACAGGGCATTTCGGAAGTTATGAAAGAAATTGGCAATGTGCACCGAATTTGGAGATGGAACCGCCGACACGACCTAACAATGACCGATATGCGACTCGCAGACACGATGATTTTGACTATAAGCTGTTCATTACTACACGTAAATTCAAAACATTTAAGAATTCTGGCAACGACATTCATCCACAAGCGTGGCTTCATCAATTCTCTCATTGTTTTCCTCCCAACTGGTCATTGGAGCACAGGTTAGAATTTATGTGTGGCTACTTGGAGAATGAACCAGCTGTAAGAATGCGATCGGTCATTCACGACTGTCACTGTGAAGGAGATTTTTATCATGCCTTCCTCTCAGCATATTGGTCTCAAGCTACACAAGAGCGAGTAAAACATAGCATCATAATGATGAAACATTTCGAACAATCTGAATTTTCCAGTCTTGTGACACACTTTGAAGACATGTTGCATAAGAATCAGTATCTTTCAAACCCATACAGCCCCTCAAAACTCATCCGCTTTTGCTTAATCAAATTGCCTGAACATTTACGACATATTATTTTAGCAGGACGTTGCAAAGACGACATTGAAGCTTTTCAGGGACTGTTACAAGAACTGGAAATTGACACTGACAATCGCGGAACGCGCAAACAGGAGCACAACAATTACAGGTCACATCCGTCACAATTCCGTGACGACAGAAACAATAACTGGACACGACAAGTCTATTCTTACAACGCAAATCGTGACCAAAACAGACACCACCCATATGACAACCACTGGCAGAGTAATAATAGTTACAGAGAAAGATCGCATTTCCGTAGTAATGAATATGACAGAGACAATCATAGAAGCAGACAATTTGGCAACCAGAACTATTATTATCACGGGAGACAGAATAACTTCAGACGCAACAGTCCACCGTGCAGTGATAATTCAGGGATAAATTCTCCACCACGTGACCGACAAGAAAGAAACTATGGAATCTACCGACATGACGACAGACGATATGATCGTAACGACAGACCTGAATTGCATCAGAACTGGCGGGATTCAAACAGAGCTGGGCCTTCTCGGCAAGGGGAATTTGTAGAAGTTAGGTCTCCTAATCCCAGTAACGACGCGCGCCAACAAAGAAACAGACAATGACTCGCACCGCAGGCAGCCACCTGCGCCCGCTGGCTCAGGGAAAAATAACACAGACGCTAACCTTAAGCAAATTTTAGCATTCCTTACCGACGTATACAACATGATAATTGCTTTGAAGTTGAAACTCTGCGTACTAGGAAGAGTAAAGGATTGCACCACATTTCACTTGTAAAACCGTTTATTGAAAGATAGTCTGCTTTTTAACTTTGTCTTTGCCATATAACTTTTCACTTTACATTGCTAGTACGCTTTGTCAGACCTAGAATCTGTTAACATACAACAATGTTTGTAGTTAAATATCCAATCAAGAACCAAGAGAACTTATTTAAACAGAAATTACGAATGCATTGTCATAGTGAACAGACGTCACAGTGTTATTGTGTGTGTACATTCTTGCTTGTTAGTTGCATGATTATGTAACGACAATAAGGCTTACATACTTAGAACATTTACCAGTACTGGTAATGAGATTTTAATGCAACATTTTGGTTTACTTGAAAATACATTCTGGATTTAAAGTACTTTCAGTGAGATACCAGATGACATAGAGGTTAGTTTATTTGACAGCTACACGACTATATCACGACGCTACTAATGAGTCACAAAATTTACCTTGTTGCTTTTGCGGTGTATCTGTTTTATATCTGCACAGTTTTTCTGAATTCTTCTGGAAAGTAAAACATACTTTAGTAGTAACTTTTGTGGTATAGCAACAATGAGACAGCGTTTTTCGTGGCACAACAATACGTTACTGTACAGTACTTTCTTCATGGCGCCAATAAGCATAATAACTAAGATATCTATACGCAAAGCATTTCACTTTTGTTTATCATGAGGTAAGTACATTGACCTCTGCAGAACTTAGCTTTCGGAGGACAATAACTACGACACTTCCACAGAGATTATCTTACAGCAAGACGCATATGTAGCGCTACAGGACACGTATTTGGGTGATTAATTTTGTACTTAAATAATTTATTTTTAAAGATATTTGAAGTACAATGATACAAATGTTATCTGATCCTCAGGGGGGTACACGCCTACTTTGTGTACCACGTGTTTGGCAAGCACAAGGAGCCCTAGCTAATATGGTATTTGCTTATACAACTTTACACATCGGTACCATATTTTTCTAATACACAAATTACACAGCTATCTGATCATTTAACTGAGAGATAAACTTTTTTTACTACATCAGTGACACATGTTTACGCAATTTCACAGTTGGATAACTTCACACTTATGAAATTGTATTTTGTATGTACTTTGTGAACTCTTCATATTTTTTCAGAATCATTGTGATACTATGAGAGCTTTGAATGATGTATTTGGTAAGGGATCATGATTTTTAAAGTACATTTGAGGCAGATGACACCTTTGACATGAGCAGAGAATTTTTTTAGGTTTTGAAATTATTGGAGGAAGCTACGACGATTTTGAGAGTTGACTGAGGTGTTATGATGTTATTGTTACGATGACTATGTGTATTATGCTGTTGCGGTATGTTTATGATCAGTAAGCTGATGCTATATGAGTTATTTGATTATGCTATGTATCTGTAATGATGAAATATTGAAGAAGTGTCGACGAATAAGGTAAGGAATAATGAGTAGTGGTTAGGGACTCTGGTTTGTGAAAAAGGTTGTTGGAAACCAAGAATCGTACTTTAAGAGTTATGAAATGTGTGTATATGCGTGAATGTATCACAATGCTGGCGAAAATTTTTTGGAAGCTGTTATATTTATAGGATTTTGTTTCTACAGATGTGTAACCCAAATTCTTGACATGTGAAATATTTTTATATGAGACTGTCACTGTGGCGGAAACTGCCATCGTAAATATTTCAGCAAGAAAGGTAAGTGACCTTGGCGTAATGCGTTTTGGGCGCCCAGCTGAGAGGTAGACGTCTGACAAAAGAATGCCATTAGGTGCAAAAAAAGGGAAGAGGCCATTATCCTCGCTATTGACATTCCTTTGTAGAAAGCATCGCAAATACGACGCGCTCGAACTTGAAAACATATGATTACACTGTGGAGCTCTTAATTTATGATATTTACTAAAATGCCTAATAAAATGATGAGAAACATTTTACATCCATTGTCTTTCTAGTTGAGAGATTGCTCATTTTGTTTAATATCTAGTTTCTAGCGGCACTGCAGCATTGGTTAAAATAAAATTTAATAGATGTACTAATATAAATATTTTCTGTCTACAGGTCCAGTAAATACTAATTTTGTAATACACTTCCCAAAAAAATGAGGGAGCACAAAGACATTTCCCTACACAGGAACTGCATACATAATTTACTTTTCAAGTACTTGGTAATTTTTATGGTAGAATAAGTTGTGTTGCACCACTTTAATTACATAGTCATTAAGATGTGAATAGACATTTCCCTTATATGCATTGTTGTCTTTAGTGTACTATTTCTTCTGCTTGAGCTTTGTCATGCTTAGTTATACATTATAGCATTTACTGCTGCTGTTTGCCAGGCATAGTGCTACTGAATTTTAATTTGTGTTACTCTGCTAAGCCAGATTTATTTTTCTTGTTTGCTGCATATTGCCTTATATTAGTTGTAATATTGCAATTGCTTTGCTAATTTCTATAATGCTGCTTCCTTTGCAAATCTGTATTTTTCATCATTGCTGTTTGTGTTAATTGTTTTGTTCTGCTGCATTGCCTCATCCCTTAGTTTAGCATCTGAGCTCAGTAGATTTAAGTTAGCTTAAGAGGGGGTAGACTATATACGAAACTAACTATGATGAATTGGAAGAAATGCATTGAGAAGATATAAGAAAATGGTTTGGCCAAAAAAAAGTAGTGTACAGTGGAGAAAAACTATTTTGAAAGAGGATATGAATCAAAAAAGTATGGTTTAGGGACAACAGGTTTAGGTAGGATTTTCTTGGAAATAAATGATGAGGTAAGATAATGGAAAATAAATAGAGGTAAGAAATGTGTGAACATATAAATACAGAAAGCATGCTTGGATAGAATATTTTTGGTGGAAACAAATGTTGAAATAAGAGGAAAGTTATATGGAATGAAGTTTTGGGGTGGACTGCAGTGCCAAATGTCACAATGAAAACAAACCCTGTCCTGTATTTTCGTGTTATTACACTATGTGAATTTGTGTTTTTCCTGTCTTAATGTGTTTAGCTAATTAGAGTTATGTTGTAGAATTTTTCTGATAATGTTATTTTCTTTGTAAATATGCTTAGACATTATTTATTCTGTTTCGTTTTAAAGCTCATGTGTGAAGTTGATGTTTCGAAAGTTATTCCGATCTTTTATGTATGTACTTATGTCATAATTCCTGTAACACTGATGTATATGTATATTTCTGTCTTTTGTAAAGCCTGTATTACTACAAATATTATCTGTATTGTTATGTTCTTTAATGATGTATTTTGTACCTTTGTAATTGTATTCTCATGTTATAATATTGTAATTGATACCAGTTCATCAAATTAAGTAACTTGTAAGCATTCATTTCACTGTACACATTTCTGTTGGTCATAGTATATGGACAATATGTGAGAAGTAGAGACTGTTAGTGTTTGCACGTGTGTTAATAATTCAGCAAGGGACTGGATAACAGCATTGCTGGTTCTAAGGGCAATTCCAAAAACTTCGTGAGTGTACAAGTGGTGGTTTATGGACTTGCTATCTTCTCTGCAAAACCCTTCGATGGTGATTGTGCACCTGCACAGTCGCAGCAGATGGCTGCTGGCCATCTCTACAAGGACTACAGTGGGTCTACACCTTTGATGATCCACCAATACCATTATTTCTACAAGGACTACAGTGGGTCTACACCTTTGCTGACTCACCAGTACCATTATTTCTACCAGGACTACAGTGGGTCTGCACCTCTGGTGGCACACCAATACCATATTCTCTACCAGGACTACAGTGGGTCTGCTCTGTCATGACCTACCTACCAATATTCTTCAAAACTTAGACTGACTCTGCGGTGGGTTTGCTCTGTTGTGGCCTATTACCTGTCTGCATGTCAAGTGTCAGCACTGTCTTTCTGTTGGAAGGACAACACTGCTTCTTCAAGACTGCATGGAAATCCATTACTTCCGTGTGCATTTTCTTTTACTGCTCAGACTTTGAGAAAAACACTGCAATGTTAGTGTGATGAATGATCAGGACTGTCGTTATGGACTGTGAGAAAATTTTAGCTTTTGACCAACATTGTATCAATAAGTGTGTGCATTTGATATCTTTGTTATTGTAATTATGAAAAATTTTATCAAATCATTATTGGCCACTGCCCAAAACAATTTGTAAAATTTTTTTGTGTGGAGCATGGGGGCTATGTAAGCAGGCTGTTCAGGTTTTTATATTGGTAACGCCTTACTGGCTGTGCTGTGTGCAGTCTGTGGCTAGTTTGCATTGTTGTCTGCCATTGTAGTGTTGGGCAGCTGGATGTGAACAGCGCGTAGCGTTGCGCAGTTGGAGGTGAGCCACCAGCAGTGATGGATGTGGGGAGAGAGATGGCGGAGTTTTGAAATTTGTAAGGCTGTCATGAACTGCTAAATATAATATGACTATTAAGGTAAATACAGTGTTTGTTCTCTATTAAAATCTTTCATTTCCTAACAAAGCCTATCAGTAGTTAGTGCCTTCCTTAGTTTGAATCTTTTATTTAGCTGGCAGTAGTGGCGCTCGCTGTATTGCAGTAGTTCGAGTAACGAAGATTTTTGTGAGGTAAGTGATTTGTGAAACGTATAGGTTAATATTAGACAGGACCATTCTTTTGTAGGGATTATTGAAAGTCAGATTGCGTTGCGCTAAAAAATATTGTGTGTCAGTTAAAGCACAGTCTTGTATAATTCTTCAAAAAAGGGACGTTTCAGTGTCACACACTGAAAAGGAAGATATTGAGAGACGGAAAGGGCTGCGTACGCCCTGGATTTAAACCCTATGAAGCATTTGTGGGATGCTATTGACAGAAGTGTTTCTCAACGTATACCCCCTCCTCGAACGGCGCAAGAACTGAAAACTTCCTTGAGAGAAGAAAGGGCCAATATCCCCCAAGTTTAGCAGCCAGCGTGAATAACAGGTAAAAAGATGTGCAGTAGCGCCTTAGGAGGGCATATTCCTTACTGAGAATCTGCTGTCGATCTTTATGTTGTGAGTCTGACCTGTACCATTTTTTGTTATAAATGTACCACTCCACCTCTATTACGTATGTACTGTGTTTCATGTCGTCCATCAGAACCTGTGATTATTCATATCCAACGATGTCTCTGTTCCTTAGTCATTGTCAAGAAGCATAGATCGCTCCTCACAGTCTCTTTTATAGGTAGCAGTCAGCTACAACAGGTTAAGGCCTAAACTGTCAGTCGTATCTATAGGTTTTTGATAGGTAACTTGCTACAGCTGTTAAAGATTTGAATAAAGCATTTCTATAGCCATCATCTGCAAACATTCAGCTGTATTCCTTACCGGTTTCGGTTTTTACAATTACCATCACTAGAAGAAAAGCAATGCTTCAGATGGATCACAAATGTACATGTCTCATAGAAGGAGCATTAGTATACCAAATACAATGATATCTTACTATGGTGAGTAAAATAACTATAATTTAGCCAATGTTATAAACCACACAGACATATTCTGCATAAACTACTGTCAGCATGAACTACAAACAGTAGCCCACTTAATACGCCGACAATAAGACGTCCGGTATTTCCCACTGAGACTTCGGTAGTGTGGTGCTGTGCATGCGCACACGGCGCTTCCCTTGTGCTGAGCACGCGTCCCTCTGATACTGGACAACACATGAGGCGGTCATGGTATTTCTCTCCTCCTGCCTTTATTAAACGTACTAATTTATGGTAATGTAGTTTTCTGCCGAAAATGCCACTACAGTTGTGTTCTGACGCAAATACCACTACAGTGGCCGAATAGACCCGAGTGCATTTAAAGAGGATGAACTTGTATGTACTTTCGATCTATTTGCTGCAATAGGCGTCCTTCGATACTTGACCTCTTGTTATCCTTGCAGAAAGCTTAGAGACCACTAGTCACTCGCAATTGATCGTTCGGTGGCTGGCCTCTTGTAACACACGCGGTGGTGTCAACCCAACTGTGTGCTGCATTCAGTGTTGAGAGATACTGGCATTTTGGTAACAAATGCCTCCCATCTGAACAACACCTTCGTCTTCTGCATCTCGTGGCAAAGCACATGTCTTCTATTTCTCCTTTGTTGCCGACTGTGTCGCCTGTCTCCACTATTGTCTTCTTGGCCACCACATATGAAAATGGGCTCCTTCCGATTAACTGGAGTCTTCCTCTCTCTCCCATTCCTTGGTTTTTCTTAATGACGACTTCGCAGCAGGCACCGTCAAAATACCCGACCTTTGCAGTTATCTTCCTGTTACATAAACTCACAGGGGAAGGTGATAACGATCCCCTTCAGAGAGCTGATTCCCGGTCTTGAGCGGTGCTGATGGCGTAGAAGTGGTACTAGATGCTCGTGCGTCCCTCCATGTGACGTAAGACACGTCAGTGTAGTGGTTTGTATGTGACAGCCCGTTGTATAGAGTCAGGCCAGTAAGGTGGGTGAGCATAGAGACATGAGAGGATGGCAGAAGCAAGGTGTCGCGGATGAAGTCGCCCGATTTCTTAGCGTATCAACGTCTACGTCCATTATGTCTACAAGGAACGCTGTGCCACTCGTAACAATGTAACACGGCGTAAAAGCGGCGATCGTGAGTGATAAATGGTTTCCAGTCTGACTGAAACTGCTGCTGGCTGTAACTGCAGGTCCAACTAAACCACTTTCCAAGCGAACGTTGTGAAGTGAAGTATCTCGAAAAAGGCTATTCTTGCTAGCGACACATATATCTACACGTCTTCAACAGCACAGAGACTGGAGAGTAGCTGACTGACAAGTAGCGATGTTTTCTCTTTCCAAACTATGCAAGGCTTCCACAGAACGGATGACCCAATGAACATTCAACATGCAAGTAGTGAGACAAAGCTGCCACCAACCCACGTTGCATCGTTGCCAAATTTATTCAGTGTAGCAGATCCAAGATGGTTGCAATAGATGTGGCAATGTTGCAATGGCGTCATGGTGGGAAGTTACAATTTTGGCACTAAAAAGGTCACTTGGGCTACCTCCACTAACCTAAGAAAACAGCAGGAAAAAAGGTCACTTGGGCTACCTGCACTAACCTAATTGTAAGTTACCCAACCACCACCTCTTCCCTGGAATTGGCGGGAAAACGACTCAACCTGTGCTGGGCTGCTGGATAAGATGGATGTAAGTCTTTATTTTGCTTGCAGTGTTCATTTAAACGATTTGAGTTGCTACAGGCAGTACCTCTGTCCAGTGATTTCACCATGAGGTCTGGAGTCCAACTGTCCTAGTACACAGTATTGCCAATAGAGAAAACTGTCGTCCCATGGCTGTCTAGGGAAAATGGCGGGAAAAGGACTAAGCCTGTGTCCAGCTTCTGGAGAGAGGAAGAAGTGTACTTTACTTATTTTGAGTGAGAAGTTGAAACTGTTTACATAGGGACGGATTACAAGTAGTTTATTTATTACAATGAAACAAAACACTCGCCTTGATGTGCTTGGGGTCACAGTAAAAAGCCTACAAATCTGCAAACTGCTCGTAAATTACCGTAATAATGCAGTACACTGATGTACAGACAGTGTACTGCATTATTACGGTAATTTACGAGCAGTTTGCAGATCTGTAAGCTATTTACTGTGACCCCAAGCACGTAATATAGGTAAGAAAAGGGGTCACTAGGCTCTCAGCTACCTAGTTTCAATTACTTTTCAGGGTCATCCAACGACCCACTTCCACATCCGAAATACATGCACATAGATCATTGTATATAGGAAATGTCTTAGGATTTTTGGTGGGTTAGCGAATAAGACAGGTAAATATTCTCGTACAAAATATTTATTAACTTTTGCATATACATATACACACAGAAAACAACTCGTTCCTTATTTCTGTTAGATGTAGTTTTAATAATGTCCAATTTAATTTTTAACTTGTAACTTAAATCGACATCTTAATCACCTCTTTCTTTCTCAAACCAGCAATTTGACAAGTATAGAGAAGGTATATTCACGTTCTAATACATATCTAATTTTATTCATGTAAAATACTTTTTTTGTGGCTTTAACTATTAGCTCAGTTGAAAGTTCCTGGCAGATTAAAACTATGTACCGGACCGAGACTCGAACACGGGACCCTTGCAGGAGAGCTTCTGTAAAGTTTGGAAGGTAGGAGACGAGGTACTGGCAGAAGTAAAGCCGTGAGGACGGGGCGTGAGTCGTGCTTGGGTAGCTCAGTTGGTAGAGCACTTGCCCGCGAAAGGCAAAGGTCCCGAGTTCGAGTCTCGGTCCGGCACACAGTTTTAATCTGCCAGGAAGTTTCATATCAGCGCACACTCTGCTGTAGAGTGAAAATTTCATTCCTGAATCATTAGCTCAGTTCATTCCTGCAGTTCCTCTAGGCGAGAGCAATAGGGGATTTTAATTTTTCCTCGTATCTCCTCCATGACTTTATTGTGAAAGCGTTCCACATCTTCCTGTGTGTATGTCGGCAACTCTGCTACTCCACATTCTTGCGGAATATCTGTATAGAACTTTAAGTTTACAACTTTTGTAAACGAGTATCCATTAAATGTAGTTATTCCACCATGTTTAAACTTGGCAAATGGCTCTTCTGTTGCTACGTGGACAACATCCAGCTTGCCACCCTTAGGTAAAATATAACTACCCTACCTCTCTGTTATATGTTCATGGATGGTGTGCTGTGGACACTCCCATTTTGCCGATACCGTGTTCACATAGTATAACTCTCCCTCTCCTATAGAGGAGGAGAGCTATATTGGCAAAGAAAATTATTTGTGAATGAAGATATGTAGATTCATACTTCGCTGCCAGGACGACAGGAGCGCAATTTCTAATTCGCGTCAGCCTGAATATTATTCATTATAGGCACACCAGTTTTATTTACGCCTGGACATGAAACTTCGTAGTGAAATAATAGCTGCCGGCTCTGAAAAAGTTTGCTACCGTTAGCAGCGATGTGCTTAAGATGTAGAAAACTGCTAGTAACTGTTCGTAGTCAAGCCTTTCCTGTGGAAAGCATTACAAGTTCTTACAGAAACAGGAATCTCCGGTTCCTCAGCTGTGAAAACGGTGATTATTACTGTTGAAATAATGACACATACATCATTTCCAATTAATGCAATTATTATTATCTAATAATTAGAAATGTTTATTAAAGCAATGGCCAACCCACGAGAGAGAAGACTAGCTGAAGCATAAGAAAAGAAAGAAAAGAATGTATAAAACAAGTGATGAAGAACTTGCAAGAATTCAGAGATGACATTTTTGTTGACTTTTATCACAATCACTGATGTATATTAAGTTTTTCTTCTTTGGCAATGAGTATAAAGGGTCACTCAATTACAGATTCGTAATAGCATTTATTATGCAAAATATATACAGCTTCATGAATGACTTGATATATTCTTACAATAGGTTCCTCGTTTCATGAAAACACTGGGATCCTATCGCTGGCCCATTAAATCATCCGATCTCAGTGTCATAGAAAATATTTGGGAAGGTGGGTGGAACGTAGTGGCGGACATTCAAGTAATTTGGTAGTTCAGTGGAATCTGCTCACCAGTGAGCCACTTCGGCTAGAGAAACCACACCTGAAGAAACTCGTGGGCGCTCCATCTCGACGACTGGAGGCCCTTACCAACACCAGTAGCTGTAATTATGTTTCCAATGGGCCCGCAGCTCGATATACGTCGTGTAACGGCATTATGAATTAAGTCAAAAGAGCCTGTCGCGATTAAATAAACATCTCAAAAAAAGAAGCAGCTTTTTTGGCTTAATTGATAACGTCTTTACCAGCAGCGGTGTTATGGTTTATTAGCGTGACGTGTACTTGGGGGGTGGGGGGGAGGGGGGGGGGACTAACCTTTCCTTCTGTGTGTTTAGTTCACACAGAGTACGGAGACTAATTTCTGGTCTCCAGGGATTTAATCCGTAGACGGGGCAACAGTTACATAGACAGAGTTCTTCATCATGGCGAATCGTAGGCGAAAACGTTGAAACATCCGCTTTGAAAAATTAATGAATGACTGTGCTGATAAACCTCTTACATTATTTGCTTTTCAAACAGCTGAGCAAAATTGAACGTACTCAGACATTACTCTCTTTACTTATTCTGGTCAACACTAAACTGACACACAATAGTTTTAGCGCAACGCAATCTGACTTTCAACAATCCCTACAAAAGAATGGCCCTGACTGACAATAACCTATAACTTTCATCAATCACTTACCTCACAAAAATCTTCCTTACTCGAACTACTGCAATACAGCGAGCGCCAATACTGCCAGCTAAATAAAAGATTCTAACTACTGAAGGCACTAACTATTGATAGGCATAGTTAGGAAATGAAAGATTTTGATAGAGAACAAACAATGTATTTACCTTAATAGTGTTCAAAAGTCATAATATATATATATATATATATATATATATATATATATATATATATATATATATATATATATATATCAGTTCATGACATCCAGTCTTACAAATTTACTGTCGCTGATGGACACACGACCAGATCATCCGCTCTCTAAACTCCGCCATCTCTCTTCCCACATCCACCACTGCTGGCGGCTCACCTCCAACTGCGCAACGCTACCCGCTGTTAACAGCCAACTGCCCAACACTACAATAGCGACTATTTCAACAATGCCCACCAGCCACAGACTGCACACAGCACAGCCAGTGATTTTCATACAGAGCGCTAGGTGACGTTACCAACATAAAAACCTAAACAGCCTACTTACACAGTATTGCTGGTCCCTGTTTTGACCAGAACCGAGGTGGAATTTTCCCACACGTCGGTCAGGGGCCTGAATATGGCGTAGCAAATCGCCGAAACTGGTTGCCAAGTAAAATAAGTTTGGAAACTAGACGGCTGAAAGGTTTTTCACTTGACATCCTGTATCGAACTGCCGAGTCCCGCAACCATCTCCCATAAGATGGACATACAGAGGCTTTATTACAATTCTTATTGTCATTACTATTAATCTGTATATTGAGCAAGCAGTAAAGGAAACAAAAGAAAAATTCGGAGTAGGTATTAAAATCCATGGAGAAGACATAAAAACTTTGAGGTTCGCCGATGACATTGTTATTCTGTCAGAGACAGCAAAGAGCTTGGAAGAGCAGTTGAATGGAATGGACAGTGTCTTGAAAGGAGGATATAAGATGAACATCAACAAAAGCAAATCGAGGATAATGGAATGTAGTCAAATTAAATCGGGTGATGCTGAGGGGATTAGATTAGGAAATGAGACACTTAAAGTAGTAAAGGAATTTTGCTATTTGGGGAGCAAAATAACTGATGATGGTCGAAGTAGAGAGGATATAAAATGTAGACTGGCAATGGCAAGGAAATCGTTTCTGAAGAAGAGAAATTTGTTAACATCGAGTATAGATTTAAGTGTCAGGAAGTCGTTTCTGAAAGTATTTGTATGAAGTGTAGCCATGTATGGAAGTGAAACATGGACGATAACCAGTTTGGACAAGAAGAGAATAGAAGCTTTCGAAATGTGGTGCTACAGAAGAATGCTGAAGATAAGGTGGGTAGATCACGTAACTAATGAGGAAGTATTGAATAGGATTGGGGAGAAGAGAAGTTTGTGGCACAACTTGACCAGAAGAAGGGATCGGTTGGTAGGACATGTTCTGAGGCATCAAGGGATCACCAATTTAGTATTGGAGGGCAGCGTGGAGGGTAAAAATCGTAGAGGGAGACCAAGAGATCAATAAACAGATTCAGAAGGATGTAGGTTGCAGTAGGTATTGGGAGATGAAGAAGCTTGCACAGGATAGAGTAGCATGGAGAGTTGCATCAAACCAGTCTCAGGACTGAAGACCACAACAACAACAACATTATCAACTTCATTTACGAAACCCCTACTCTGTGTTATCTAACTAATCATTCGAAATACAAACAGTTGCCACACCAATTACAATAATGAATCAGTCACGTAAGTAGTACCAAGTATAATCGTACACCAACTGAACATGTAAGTGACAGTGCATGAAAATCTTCTGTGCCACCTTTCACAACTCGTGAACAGTTGCTGCACCTTCCTGCTCCCTAAAGAAACTAATATGCAGTGCCGTTAGACGCCTCAGTTTCGATTTAATTTTCCCGTAGTTTCGCTATCCATTTGGCACTAAAAAAGGTACGGTGTTATTACATCAAAGCTTTCTAACGTACTTCTCTTAGCCCGAGAGTTCAGTTTAACTTTCCGGAAGGGCTTACAGCGGACAAATAGAGTGACGGCGACCTGAATACGAATTCGCCGAACACCCACGAACAACGATTCTGCGAAGCCAATCGATAAACGAGGACAGAGTCGTGTAATTAAATACTGTCCGAGGTCGAGCAATTTCAACAAAATTAATTAAAACTGCAGGGAAAACATGAAACAAATGGATTCAGACTTTAATGAATTCCCGACAGAGGCGATCAGGCAGATCCCGACAGACGACCGAGCCGGTCAGAGGTCGATCTGACCGGTGCGGTCAGCAGGCGCCGTGACTGCCGCGGCCAACGCGTTGCTCAGCTGTCTGCAGATGCCCGGCAAGGGATGTCGCGACACTAGCGAAGCTGTGTCCGCCGTTGATCACAATAACATCGGTATATGTCCTAGAAACAGTCGCCAACATAATTTTCAGCGAAGTGACTAGATCGTTAACGTGTTGGGTGGTTCAGGTAAGGGGTGTTCTCTGTAATTTTCAAAAAAATAAATGAAAGTAATATTTATTTAGAAAGTAAACGTAGAAACGCTACTCTTTATCTGGAGTAGTGTATATGGTTTATTTAACTATTTTCCAGAGAGTTATATACTGGGTGATCAAAAAGTCAGTATAAATTTGAAAACCTAATAAACCACGGAATAATGTAGATAGAGAGGTAAAAATTGACACACATGCTTGGAATGACATGGGGTTTTATTAGAACAAAAAAAACAAAGTTCACCAAATGTCTGACAAATGGCGCTGGACAGCAAAACGTCAGTGACTGCGCATGACAATCGTGTATAAAAGGAGCTGTAATGAGAGAGAGAATCAGATGCGCCAGCAGTCGCAGCATGTTCACGTTACCTGAAAAGGCGCTTTTAGTGAAGCTGTATTATCAGAATGGGGTATGCGCTAGTTCAGCGTTACGATCCTATCGCCATAGGAAGGGGATTCGAAGGGGTAAAGGTCCGTTGACAAATGCAGCTGTGGCGAGAATGAGTTCGAAGTTCGAAGCCACGCGTTGTTTGGACGGTAGACCCCGTAGTGGCCGACCGAGCACAAGGCGTAATGCTGCTGAGACAGTTCAGGAAGAAATGGAGACTATAGCGAGTTCGTCTATGCACGGGGAAGTCAGCGCTCGTGCAGTCGCACGTCGCACCGGCACTCCATACACTACTGTTTGGTTGGCACTTAGGCGTACCCTCCGATGCTATCCGTACAAAATCCATCGGCATCATGAACTGTTACCTGGTGATTTAGTGAAGCGGAGGGCATTTGCGGTGTGGGCGTTTCAAAAGATGGCGGAAGATAACGATTGGTTGAGTAACGTGTTGTTGACCGACGAAGCTCATTTCACGCTTCGAGGGTCTGTCAACGCCCACAACTGCAGAATTTGGGCTACCGAAAATCCTAGAACTGTCGTGGAAACTCCACTGAACGACGAGAAAGTCACGGTATGGGTTGGATTTACCACATCTACCGTTATCGGGCCTTTTTTCTTCGAGGAAATGCGTGATTCTGGTTTTGTAACTGCTACCGTGACGGGTGAGAGGTACGCCGATATGTTACAGAATCGCATCATCCCCAGCCTGGCTGAAAAACACCTGCTGGAACGTGCGATGTTTATGTAGGATGGTGCTCCACCCCATATTGCTAGACGCGTGAAAGATCTCTTGCGCGCGTCGTTTGGTGATGATCGCGTGCTCAGTCGCCACTTTCGTCATGCTTGGCCTCCCAGGTCCCGGACCTCAGTCCGTGCGATTATTGGATTTGGGTTTACCTGAAGTCGCAAGTGTATCGTGATCGACCGACATCTCTAGGGATGCTGAAACACAACATCCGACGCCAATGCCTCACCATAACTCCGGACATGCTTTACAGTGCTGTTCACAACATTATTCCTCGACTACAGCTATTGTTGAGGAATGATGGTGCATATATTGAGTATTTCCTGTAAAGAACAACATATTTGCTTTGTCTTACTTTGTTATGCTAATTATTGCTATTCTGATCAGATGGAGCGCCATTTGTCGGACATTTTTTGAACTTTTGTATTTATTTGGTTCTAATAAAACCCCATGTCATTCCAAGCATGTGTGTCAATTTGTACCTCTCTATGTACATTATTCCGTGATTTATTCAGTTTTCAAATTTATACTGACTTTTTGATCACCCGGTGCATACATATAGTGTGTGTGTTGGATAACATTGCTGTCTGGCTATCTGTCTGTCTATCCGACCTTTAAGGCTCCTTTGTGTCAGAAAATGGTAGATGGATCAAGTTGAAATTTACGTCTATGGTTTGTTGACGATGTGAAGAATTTAAACTTCTAAGTCAACGAAATCAAACGATACCTCAATTTGTGTCATGTATTTCTATACTCGCAAATTCAGTCATTAAAAACGGTAGATGGGCCATTTACGTACATGACGGGCCTGATGGTACAGTGGTAGCTGCCACTGTAGCTCAGTGTGTTTGGTCAGAGGGCTGGCTACCCTCTGTAGTAATAATAATAAAAAAAAGCTAAATTAAGGGGTATAATCTGACGCCCGCCCAGGCCAAATGCCGAGTACAATAACGAAATGGGGAAATGGGGAGAAAAGTAGTATAGCGCGTGCCTGGAAGCCGAGAGGACGCGAGATCAAATCTCGATCGGGCCACGGATTTTTCACTCATCGTTTTAACCTAACTTTTATCTTTCAAAGATGCGAGAAGCCCTCATAAACGACACGTAGTTCGCATTCCACGTTAAACTGTAGGTCCCCCTTCCTCGTTTGGATAACTGGCTTTGGTTAGGGACACGAAAACCGTCCAATGGAAAGACTTGCGCCAGGTCTTTGAGCCACGCAACATTATTACTCTCTATGACATTATTATTATCTAGGTATACATACGTAATTAAGTTTCTACGGAACCCTCAGGGCTTGAGCCAAACTCGGACCTATCCGATTTTTCTTTTTTTTTTTTTTTTTGTTGTTGTGTCGCTGATGTATTTAAGGAGCAACCACTCTACAGGGTTCTCGTTCACTCAGTCGCTGGGATTTATACGGCCCCCAACCCGCTGAATATGTTGTGGTGTCGATACGTGGGTGTCGTTCGCAGAGGTCAGTTGCTTGACCCGGTCGTCGACGTGCGCCATTTACCTCATCGCGCGAGAGTCGACCTATGTATACATTTCGATATTTACGTTTTTCAAAATGTCACATTATGTGTATTGTTCTCGATTTTTTGAGTTTTTTATTGTTTACAATGGCTAAGTATACTTGAAATGAGTAAACTAATATTATTTTGTATTTCTATAGATGGACAGACAAGAAGAAAGAATTTTGGGGTGAATGGAAAAAGAGGACCTAAAAAATGTGGCAGTACCACTTGTTAGAGACGATGACATTAAAAGTGACCTAGACAGTGAACACAGCGAAAGCTGTACCGACACGGAACAGGCATTAGAAGAAGATGAAGGTGAAAGTCTTCCACCCAGGCGGGAGATCAGTTATTTTACTTGGGCAAATACAAACAAACTGAGTTACAACCCAGGTCGTTCCACTGTGAGGACAAGATCTAATAATATTGTTATTTGCAGACAATGGGTCAAACCTGTAGCAAAAGACGACAAATTTGTTGTGGATTGTTTTCTTCTTTTTGTAAGTGCAGAAGCGCTGACTGACATAGTTACATACGTGAATGTTCATATTAGAAAAATCAAGGATCGATTTTTAAGAGATAGAGAGATTGAAAGGAGACTGATATTGTTGTTGATGTTGTTGTTGATGTTGTGACCTTCAGTCCAGAGACTGGTTTGATGCAGTTCTTCATTGTACTCTATCCTGTGCAAGCATCTTCACCTCCGAGTAACTATTGAAATCTACATTCCTCTCAATCTGCTTAGTGTATTCATCTCTTGGTGTCCATCTACGATTTTTACCCTCCACGCTTCCTTCCAGTACTAAATTGGTGATCCCTTGCTGCCTCAGACTGTGTCCTACCAACCGATCTCTTCTTCTAGTCTTCAAGTCCAGTGACCTTACAACGACGGCGTTTCTTGCATGTCGTTCGATGTTGCACATCTTGAGCATGGACCGTTCACTGCTAATTTTTCCACAGTTCGGTCCACCCTCTTCCTGTGTTCATCTTGATCTGTATTCAGTTTCTGACGGGCTATCCACTGGCCCATATCGCCACAAAGTCTGAGACGGGGGAGGGGGGGATGCGAAGGGGAGCTGTGAGATATTCGAGTCCCGCACCATCACACGATTTTAATCTGCCAGAAAGTGGCAAATCAGTGCACACTGATTCCTAAAGGGAAAAGTCATTCTCCAAACAATAATTCAGGTACACATATCGACATCACAAGCAGAAGATGAAAGATAATGTCATGAGGGCACTGAACGTTTAACTCAGATCATGAAGGGGGCTCAATGTGCAGTAATTGTTGAGTAATGGACCATTACAGTGAGGGGGAGAACACAAAGGCCGCACGGAGTGGCCGCATGGTCTGTGGAACCATGTCACGGATTGCGCGGCCTCTTCCGCCGGAGGTTCGACTCCTCCCTCGGGCGCGGGTGTGTGTGTCGTTCTCAGCATAAGTTAGTTTAAGTAGTGTGTAAGACTAGGGACCGATGACCTCAGCAATTTGGTTCCTTGGGAATTCACACTCATTTTGAAGAATAGAAGCAAAACTAGGGAGAGAATATGGTTTCGTTAGGGGAATGAAACTGAAGAAGAAATAGAGGATATGCTGAATGGAATGAATAGTGTAATGAGTACAGAATGTGGAGGAGAAAATAATGGGAAGTAGCAAAAATGAGAAAAGCGAGAAATTTAACATCAGAATTACGAAACTTCCTGGCAGATTAAAACTGAGGTGCCGCACCGAGACTCGAACTCGGGACCTTTGCCTTTCCGCAGGAGAGGTTCTGTGAGGTTTGGAAGGTAGGAGACGAGATACTGGCTGAATTAAAGCTGTGAGGACGGGGCGTGAGTCGCGCTTGGGTAGCTTAGTTGGTAGAGCACTTGCCCGCGAAAGGCAAAGGTCCCGAGTTCGAGTGTCGGTCCGGCACACAGTTTTAATCCGCCAGGAAGTTTCATATCAGAGCAGACTCCGCTGTAGAGTGAAAATTTCATTCTTATTAGAATTACGTATCACGAAGTAGATGAAGTTAAAGAATTGTGCTACCTAGGCAGCAAACTAACCCATCACGGACGGAGCAAGGATGACACAAAAAGCAGACAAGCACTGCCCTTTTTCGCATTCCTGGCCAAGAGCAATGTACCAGTATCAAATATGAGCCTTAATTTGAGGAAGAAATTTCGGAGAATGTACGTCTGGAGGACAGCGTTATGTGGTTGTGAAGCATGGAATGTGAGAAAACCGGAAGAGATTCGAAGCATTTGAGATGTGATGCTACAGAAGAACGTCGAAAATTAGGTGTATTGGTAGGGTAGAGAATGAGGTTCTCCGCGGAATCAGATAAGAAAGGAATGTTGCATGGGGGCTTAATTAAATATGATTGAAAATATTTTTAGTTTTTAGTAGCTGTAAGTCCGATTACGCTGTTTCGTAAACGGTTGGCCCTGACTAGAATTATTACGCAATCTGACTGCAACAAACAATGTAAGAAAATTTTCGTAAACACAGTTAATTAATTAAGTCCCCAGCAACTATAAAACCTACAAAACCAATAAGCACAAGAGTAACTGTTCTGTATGTGGGAGTGTGACTCAACGTACACATCTGGCACGGTTCTTCTCCAACAAGACAAGAAATTTAAATACCAATTACACTGACGTGATAAAAGCAAATTAGAAAAACTATAATTACGCAAGAAAACCAGAATTACACTCTAATGCAAGAACACAAGCCAGATGCTTTGTTGACTGAACCTGTAGTGACGCATTATTTCAGACACACAAATAATAAAAGAACATTGTGTTTTTTACCTTCATATATATTGACGAAATGCACTCTGATCATTACAATAACATCTGCTATCTCTCCCATCAAATAACTGGATACAACATGGAACAAACACTCCTTACTACAACATCTCGACAAGCCTTGCCCACTAGCACATCTCAACACGAACTGTCTTCTACGAGCTCTACCCACGCACTGACTTCTACGAGTTCTTAACAGGTACTGTCTTCTACGAG
Source organism: Schistocerca piceifrons (assembly GCF_021461385.2). NCBI lineage: Eukaryota > Metazoa > Arthropoda > Insecta > Orthoptera > Acrididae > Schistocerca > Schistocerca piceifrons. The sequence goes on along the minus strand of NC_060143.1, from coordinate 98,072,626 downwards.
CTCTGCCCACGCACTGACTTCTACGAGTTCTTAACAGGCACTGTCTTCTACGAGCTCTGCCCACGCACTGACTACTACGAGCTCTCGACAAGCACTGACTGCTACGAACTCTCTCCAAGCACTGTGGAGGCGGCTTAACAATACTCTTTGGCGCAATCTCTGGCGCAGTGGCTCAGCGTAGCCACCTTTCAATGTATCTAAAAGGACAGGATGATAGAACATCTATTAAGACATTGGAGAATAGCTTTCATGGTACTAGATGGAGCTGTAGACGGTAAAATTGAACAGAAAGACAGAGATTGTAATACATCCAGAAAATAAGTGGGGATGTAGGTTGTAAGTGCTGCTCTCAGATGAAAAGGCTTGCACGGGAGAGGAATTAATGGCGGGCGGGAGAGTCACTCCTTGAGAGAATCGGCAAGTTACGCTTCATCGCTTTAACCCTATAGTAACTGTAAGCTTTTGTGTGTTGTATGTCTGAGTTAGATACGTAATAATCTAACGTTTGACCGAAACGAGCACAATCGATCAGGCTGTTGTCCAAAATACGCGCGAACCCGTTGCTGATTTAACCTGCCCGTTGCTTCGCACACTGTCGCGCTGTACGTTGAACTACCCAAGAGCTGCACACCCGAGTACTCCATCAACGTCCACAAAGTTTGATGCCCGGGACAAAGTACTGGTGATACCCGCGTTCTGCATTGCAACGGAGGGGGAGGAACAGTGAAACTTAGTTTCGGGTAATGCAATAAGAAGTGCATGCGGTAATTGTATCGGCGGGTCCGCTGCCGCTTGCATTCGGAATACGTCGGCCCGCGCCGCACGACCGCCGTAGTTACACCGACTGCCGCGTGGCGGCGCTCAGCTCGCAGGCCACGTCCGCGCGCGCTGCCCGTCCCCTGTTATACCGCCGCCGCGCGCGCCATATTCTGCATTTCAATGGCGCGGACGGCGCCGCGATTAAATGAAACACGGCCGCGCCTAATGGCCGGGCCTGCCCTGGCGCCTGTAATTTGGGCCGGCGACATGTGTCTGGCCCGCGGCTCTCGTCTCCAGGTGGCGCGAACGCTAAGAGGAGTGCGCACGCGCAGCGGCACAGTGGAGACAACTCGACTGGCCCCCGCGTGCTAAGCGGTCCTCCCGGCGAAAGCCGCGACCGCTAATTAAAGTGCAGTCTCAAAGTTTCGTCCGAATTAATAAAACTCCCGCCTCGTGCTGCGGAATTACTGAATAATGTTAATGGGCTGCCATTACAGAAGTCATTTTCTCGTTCCCTCTCATCCGAGTTTGGGGTCGAGCTGTACTGGTTCCTGCGCCCCGGTTGTTTCCCCGGGAGAGCAGTTGCGGAATTACGCAGATTATGTTATGGGGCAATTCTACTGTCGTCAGTAGCGCTGAAGTTTACGTGTCGCTCGGGAGTCTCTCACAGGGAAATGGACGCCACTGCAGAACAAGTGTCGACAACATTTTCCTATTTTAGAGACCCACAGGCATGAAGAAGTACCTAAACAGTAACATTGTCGCTAATGTCGCTGCTTTTTTACGTTTCGTTGAACACTTTGCAGTTTCGACTCTGTTATCAAGTGAGTCATTATTATCCTATGATAATTAGTCACAATGCACGCCGTAACACGTGTCAAATTAAATAAGGTGATGCTGAAGGAACTATATCAGAAAGTCGGACACTAGAAGTAGTAGATGAGCTTTCTGATATAGCAGGCCGGCTGTGTTTTTATGTTTGGTGGCACTGAGTGGTCTTAATATGTATTTCTGGCTGAAAATAAGCAAAAATGTGACAGTAATCCCTTAATCACTGATTACTTTCGTTCTTTTAATAGATCCACTGATGATGATGTCGTACCCCATAAGTTCAATCGTCACACTGTGATTAATTAAAGTAGGACGAATTTCTGCCATGAATACAAAAAAAAAAAATATTCAAATGTGTGTGAAATCTTATGGGACTTAACTGCTAAGGTCATCAGTCCCGAAGCTCACACACTACTTAACCTAAATTATCCTAGAGACAAACACACTCACCCATGCCCGAGGGAGGACTCGAACCTCCGCCGGGACCAGCCATGAATACAAGTAAAACAATTTCTGCAACCTAACGCAACAGAAATAAGTACCACAATACTACCTTATGGAGGCGAAAACAACGTTCATCCGTACATAATAAATTTCTTAATCTATTACCTGATGCACCTGAAAACTACCTGAGGGGAGGGACTTGAAGTAACTATCTGAAATTCAAACTTCTACGTTTATTAACAGTTACTTTTAAAAGAATATTCAAATGTGTATGAAATGTTATGGGACTTAACTGCACTGGTCAGCAGTCCCTAAGCTTACACGCTACTTAACCTATACACACACACCCATGCCCGAGGGAGGACTCGAACCTCCGCCAGGACCAGCCGCACAGTCCTTGACTGCATCGCCTTAGATCGCTCGGCTAATACCGCGTGGCAGTTACTTTTACATAAACGAAATTTGAAATGCGTAACACGTGATGTTCCTACACGCTACTGTCCCTTACGAAGTGAAGACTTCACCATAACTCAGCAGATAAACCCCCCAGCATGGGGGATCGGGGGCTGCCTCAATGGAAACAAGGGAAAGAATTTCATACGTTTGTACGTGATCCAAGATGCTGGAACAGACCGAAGAGTTGCTAAGCCAAAGATCAAGAGACAAAGTTGCTGTTACTCATTCAGAGAGATTCGCGGGGTTGATAAATTTACAGTTTCGTGACAAAAGCAGAGAGAGAGGAAAATGTATATTAGTTACAGTTTTTGAAGCAATCTAAAACTGGACGCTGTAAGGAATTTAGCTTACAACATATGTGGCAAAGATTTCTACAATTCGGGAAGATTTTAGCACAAAGAATTGCGACTACGAACAAGTTCTGACCGCAAGCCAACTAGCAATACGCCAGCAAGCAGTTACATTGCCTCTCACTGCCATCGCCTCATGGTACAGCTGCACAGCGAGTCCCCATCGGCCAACAGCATCTCGAGGACGTCCAGACTGCAGCTCGTGCCATCTTCAACTGCCTCCCGTTCGCTCCTCTACACCCCCGAGAGGACGCACGTTTTCCTACACGTTCCGGCCAGTCACGGGCTTAGCTTCCGGGCGCAGAACGACGGCCCAATCGGTTCGCGTTAAAAAAAATGCTCCCTACTGATCCCTTGTACATCCGTTTTAACTGACAGTTTTCTCGAAAGATCTCGAAGCTTCTACCAAAAACTTCTAGCAACCAACGCAAACACTCGCCCAAAAATTCAGAGGCAAAGGCCGTTCCGCTTATGCGCTCCAAGTCTCGTTCGCCAAGATGACTCTTGCCTGACCAGTAAAAGATAAGTGCTCACCAGATCAAATAAATCCGCACTTAGTCCACCAGATCGATTTCCAAGGTTTCACAACCTTTAACTGGGACTGAAAAGGGGTCACGTTCCCCTCCGGGGAACAGCAATCAATCCACCCAATATGTTACATCCGAGTCACTGTATTCGCATACTTCCAGAAGCGAACACCCAACGAGCAGTATTCGGTGGACCGCAAACAACATCGCTCTCTCTCTCTCTCTCTCTCTCTCTCTCTCTCTCTCTCTCTGTGCAGTCGCAGCCACACTTCCCGACACTCGCTCTCCGTCACCGTCCCAACTTCCATACATATGCACGTGACTTCTTCCCACCGTAGCTCGCTAGCTTGCCTGTCTGCACAGACCGAAAATACGTGCGACCACTGCCTGGCCACGGGTGGCTCACTGTCCGTCTCTACCGCGACGCCACCACCCTGTCACTCACCGATCAAAGATTATTTTTACAACGGCCGAATCGATACGGACAGAACTGCACGGCTCACCAGTTAACGCCTGTATTTTATGGCGAGCACAGCTCGCTTCGTGACGAATGCTCTCTATACCTCTGCTAATCTGCTTCTTACATGTGTTTGCATCGTCTATCATGAATATGGTTGCATCCAAGGCAGGAGAGTTCTTTCACCTCGTATAACATGTGGCCTGCAACTTTTTATCGAAAATATAATCTCTGCTACTCGTCGCTAATTTCATCTTTCTTTTGTTTACTATAAGTCCATATTCTGTGCTCATTACACAGATCATTCCATTCAACAGGCCCTGTGCCGGCCGGAGTGGCCGAGCGGCTCTAGCCACTTCAGTCTGGCACCGCGCGAACGCTACGGTCGCAGGTTCGAATCCTGCCTCGGCCATGGTTAGTTAGGTTTAAGTAGTTCTAAATTCTAGGGGACTGATGACCTCAAGTCCCATAGTGCTCAGAGCCATTTGAATAGGCCCTGTAATTCTTACTCATTTTCCTGAGGATCATTTTTATTGTACCATATATTCAGCTTCAACCCAGTTCCATTCATGCGTGGAGCATAGGTAAATGGCTGTTTGCACGTCTCCACTGGGAGCTGTTATTTGCCTTCGTCGTGACCGAGAATCGCGTGACCGCTACTGCACTGGAAGCTAGCCTTCCCTCTAGCTACAGAGGTTGCGCGGGTCAGCCTACTCGCCAGGCGGAGCGAGACCGATAGCTATTCAAACGTACTACATAAGAAGTAACCAGATTAACAGGGACTGTGCAGTCACGGGGAACAAATAGCGCTCGGTTTCACATCGCTACACAACCGGTATATAAGTAGCGTTCGTCGGCTGAACGTGCAGTTCCAGTGGTATCGAGATCAGCAGTTCCATCACAGCTCACCCGCCGAGGAGCGTCTGCCTGTTCGCCGAGGAAATCGTCACCCACGCCGACGGCGAGTGTGACAAGGAACAAGCAGTGGCGACACGCAAGGCATCGCCACGGAGCAGTCAGTGGCAGAAAAACAATTCTAATCACCTATCTGATGACTAAATTGACTAAAGTGGTCCAGTGTAGACAATAAAATAAATAAAAAAGGATTGATTTCAGAAGAGTGAAGTTTTCCAAGTAACGTTGTCGTTGCATTGCTTGTTCTTGGGTAATTTATGATGTGTTTGGAAAAGGGAAAGCTTTTGTGAGGTTGTTGTTTATTGGTTAGGGTTGGTTAGTTCGATTACTGAGACGTTAATGAACAAAGTTACCTGTTCACATGGCTTAAACTCAGAAGCTGAACCATTTTAATTCTTTTCATGTACGGTCATATTTTAAAGTAGGTAATTTTTCTAAAGATGGTTGTAAATATTACGGAAAGAACTGAAGTTTCAGTATAGCTTTTGAATGCTACTTTCTTGTCCATCATTTAGTGAATACAGTACCATCCACCGTCTCCTCAAAATCTCTATTTTTTGATCGTATGTATCGCCGCATTGCACTGAGCGGAACTCAGCAGTACGAAAGTGAAACTCATGCTTAATGTGCTTCGCGTAGTTGCACGTCGCTGCGTTACACTGCGCAAGGGTGTTCTTTCATTTAGATAATTTGCTGCTATGCTCGCTGCATTTTTTTACGAGTATGTTCATGACTTCCAGCAGTGCCAAGTTTCCCTTACCACAGGCAAGCTATACGCTTGTTAGGGGCAGTTTAAAATTATAGTCAGAACATAGCTAAATCATCCACAGCATTTCAAAATTGTTATCAGGTTGAGTTTAAGTAAAGAACAGTTTAGATTTCATTTCTTATGCATACAGACTTATTGTTACAGTGCAGTCTTACGTCTAAGTGTGTATTATCTAGCGTTTGGAATTTTGTTTACTCAGTTGCTTATGTACAATCAAAGAACATTTTTGGGAAACATTTTTGGTTATTTATTCTTTCAAAATTCGTTTTTTTAATTTCATCGAGCTTTTTTACTTGTTAATATTGTCTGTTGGAATTGCAAGTCATGTGTTGTGACGTCACGCATTGTGACACTGTCCACTGCACTGCACTGCACAATACAAAGTTTCACAACACATCTTATTTAATGTACAATTTTACGTTTACTAATTAATTTGATAGAAGTTAACTCAAATAGTTTGAAACAGTTTTGGTGACTCAGTCATATCAGATAGCATTTCCGTAACGACACGACTTGCATTGTTCAGGATTACAGCACAGACACATATGAAGACAGAAAACCAGTTCAGTAGCGTACGGTCATAGTTCACAATACTCAATATATTACTTATTTATACACAAAAAAGTTCACACTCGAGCTTAGAAAATCTTCCAGTATTAACGCTTACGTCACGATAATTAGCGCTTCTATTACCTCCATCCATATACTCAAGTGGTCTCGTCTACAAACTTGACTGCGTAACAAAAGCGCGAAGCACAAGGAAACGGAAGAGGAAACCAAACTTCACGAGTTGAGAGGCTATATTACGTTAGTTTGGTGATCACAATATCGAGTCAAAATTGCAAACGATTTGGCAGTATGAGTCCACTTATCAATGTGACGTTGCACGAAAACTAAAAAACGCCTGGCGTCGCCGGGAAACATCGGTGAACAATTTGTCTGTGGTAAAAGTTGCTCCCCATGGCGCGATCTATCAGCTAGATGTCGGACGCAAAGATTATATATACTTTTCAGTTGTCGGTTTTCTAACTAGTTTGATGCGCCCCCCCCCCCCCCCCCTCGCCCCATGAATTACTCTCCTGCGCTAACATCTTCATCTCAGAGTAGCACTTGCAACCTACGCCCTCAATTATTTGTAGGATATTTTCAAATCTCTGTCCCCCATCCCCTACAGTTTTTATTCTCTAGTGCCATGGAGCTTAATCCATAATGCCTTAACACATGTCTGTTATTCTGTCCCATCTTCTTGTTAGTGTTTTCCATATGTTCCTTTACTCACTGAATCTGCGGAGAGCCTTCTCATTCCATACCTCATCAGTCCACCTAATTTCCAACATTTTTCTGTAGCAAAACATCTCAAACATCTCAAACGCTTCGATTCCCTTGATTTTTACACTGCCCATGATTCATTGCCATACAATACTGTGCTCTAAAAATACATTCTCAGAAATGTCTTCCTGAAATTAAGGCGTAAGTTCGATACCAATAGACTTTTCTTGGGCAGGAACGCAATCTTTGCTTCTGCTAGTCTGCGTTTTGTGTCCTTCCTTCGTCCGTCGTGGATAATTCGGCTTTCGAGGCGGCGGATTTCCTTAACTTCGTCTACTTTTTGGTGTTAAAGTTCTCGCTAGTGTCATTTCTCCTGGTTCTCGTAACTTTCGTCTTTTTCAAGTTGTCTTTGAGTCCATATTTTGTATCCATTCGACATTCAAAAGACCCTGCAAATCTTCTTCACTTTCAAAAGGGATAGAAATTTGATCAGCGAATATCATTAATATCCTTTCACCCTGAATGTTAATCCCTCTCTTTAACATTTCTTTTGTTTCCGACGTAACTCCTATGTATGTCTCTCATTCTCCCTCAGCACTTCGTTATCCCACCTTCATCCTCAGCGTTTCTTCCGAAAGATTCTCTTAAAATCCATTATACTTTTCACGATTACCAAATTGCGATCTATGTCTGCACCTGGGTACACCTTACAATCCAATATCTGATTTCGGTATTTCTGTCTTACCATGAAGTAATCCAGCTGAAAGTTTCTGTGTCTCTGGGCATTTTCGAAGCACACGTTTTCCTCTTGTGATTCTTCAACAGAGTATTTACAATTACTATCAGAAATTTATTTCAGAACTCTATTATTCTTTCTCCTCTCTCATTCGTTCTTTCCTGTGGATATTCTCCAGTAAGCCTTTCTTCTATTCCACCACTTAGAACGGCGTTTCAATCCCCCATGATTGTTAGATCTTCATCTCCCTTTATATAACAAAATACCTGTTCAGTATCCTGATATACTTAATCTCTTCATCTTCTGCTTGCAACGTTGAAATGTAATCGTATTGTGAACTATCGTTGTCGGCTTTGGTTTGCTATCAAATGCGATGGGAACACCACTTTTACTGAACTCTTCACAGTCGTTTGCTCTCTGCCCTACTTTCCTTTTCATCATAAATTCTGCTCCCGTTACACAATTTTCTACTGTTGTTGATATTACACTATATTCTTCCGACCAGAAATCCTTATCGTCTTTCCCTTTCACTTCACTGACCCCCAGTATGTGTAGACTGAGTCTCTGCACATCCCTTTTCAGGTTTTGTAGCTTTCCTACTTCGCTCAAACTGCTGGCATCCCAAGCTCTGACTTGTAGAGTGTTATTACGGGGTTTCTTATTTCACCTGTTTCTCATGGTCACATGCCCCTTGGTAGTACCCTCCCGGAGATTATAGCGGAATCTTTTGGTACTGGAGAGATCATCATGACACTTTTTCAGTTACACTCCGCATGTCCTGGAATGCAGATTATGTGCCTTTAATGTAATGCTTTCCATTGCCTTCCACACCCTCTTGCTGTTGATCACTGCTAATTCTTCCGCCTTTTAGGAACAGGTTCCCACCCCAAGGACAGGAGAGTGACTTGAATCTCTGACCGCTCCTCCGTCTTCTTTGACAAGATAATTGTCAGAACGGAGGTGACTTCTTAAACCGGAAGTCTTCGTCCGGCATAGCTGATGATTTTTATTCAATACTTAATCAGTGGTCGGGTTCGGACCCGCGAATCAGGACTTTATTATTGTTATTATTTTTAATGTTATTGTTATTATTATTTACATTCTGTAGCCGACTGTTTTCTGCTGTTGTCGGGCTCCACGATTTCTCTTCTTTTGATCTGTAGCCTTGCTTTTGGTACTGCTTTATGCTGCTGGTCAACTACAGGCTTTAAGGACAGTACCGCCGTGTGACGGTAACACAGGCATGCAAACGCTCATAAAGGTGTCTAATCTTGCGATAGACTGTCCCAAGCATCTTACGCCTTACTTGCAATTCGGCAACGGTTCTTGCATATCGCCTTCCTTTGGAAGAAATGGCAGTAGCAGGCGTAAAGCAGCCTGTACAAAGTAGCGATTGCTGGTTACTTCACCCTGCGGAAACACCAAATACGACAGTGAATTGTAACTTATGGCCCCTCCAGTATGAAATCTGGAATGCGACCCGTGTGTCGTTAGTGAATGCACTCCGGAAGAGGTAGCTCACCAAATCTACGCCGTACACGAGGACGTCCGCCACTCGCATATAGAGAGAAATAACTCTCATCAGTAAGAACAGAGAGGGCCAGTCCACTCTGCAGCTGGTTCTCGCGACACCAGAGTACTCTTGCTCTGGCCCAGAGGTATACGTGAATCTCAATCCTGTTACAACCAGACGGTTCCCTATGGTCCCTGATGACACAGCAAGTGCAACTTGTGGTCGGATTTCGTCCCTGGATGGTGTTCGATCGGCCACCGCCGCTCGCATATGTGGGTCGATCTTGAGGTGTGTCTGTACTACGCCGACCTCCAGAACCTGGCCTGAAGCTGTGGGAATGTTCCACAGACCAGTGATAAAAGCAGCGACACGCCACCGACACACTGTGCCCAACATGTGGAGCGATCCGTCGATAAGTCCGCCCAGATTTCCGCAGACCGACAGTGCGACCCAGTTCAAATGGCTGAACCTCTTAAGCAGCAGTCCGTTTTCATCGGTGGGGCATGGTTGTACTCTAGAATGAACGTTGAAACTCAACGCAGTTACTGCCTGCAGAGACAAAACGAAGGGTGCGCAGACAGACCTCCGGAGCACCATTTGATCCCGGATGATCGTGACAAATGATTCAGTAAACCTACAACCACTCAGAATGCACATATTATTCCATGGTGGAACAAAACACAGTCCTTGAGGGAGTTGCATTTTTTTTCATCAGTGTACATACCGGGTGGTGATAATTAAAGTGCTGCTACTCACAGATATCCAAAAAATCAAATGGCTCCAAGCACTATGGGACTTAACATCTTAGGTCATTAGTCCCCTAGACTTAGAACTACTCAAACCTAACTAACCTAAAGACATCACACACATCCATGCCACATGCAGTATTCGAACCTGCGACCGTAGCAGCAGCGCGGTTCTAGACTGAACGGCCTAGAACCGCTCGGCCACAGCGGCCGTAACACAGATTTCCACTATGGACGCTAATTATCGTATGGCAGCGACACTTGGTACATGTGGTAATGCGTTAATGCGGAACTGATTTACGCCGGAAAAAATTAGTTCCAATTTTGGTCATTATGTGCAAATCTGGCGGTGTACAGCATCTCGTCGATGCCTCCGATCCTCATATTGAACGAGTTGTGTAAGTGGTAGTAATGAAAACAAAACACATGCTTCTCTTACTTGTTTCACCTTTCTACCCACGTTCCGTTTCAAATCCATTAGATATGGAAACATTTCTCTACGTATTTTGCATTCACAACACCAAATTTGCACCTGGTGGCCAAAACTGGAAGTAATTTTATTTCCGGGAAAATCGATTCCGCATTAACACATTAGAATATCTAACAAGTTTCACTGCCACATGGTAATTACAGATCCCACTGGATCTCTGTGAATAGCTGTACTGCCACGCGGGATTAGTCGAGTGGTCTAAGCGCTGCAGTCATGTACTGTGCGGCTGGTCCCGGCGGAGGTTCGAGTCCTCCCTCGGGCATGGGTATGTTTGTTTGTCCTTAGGATGATTTAGGTTAAGTAGTGTGTAAGCTTAGGGACTGATGACCTTAGCAGTTAAGTCCCATAAGACTTCACATACATTTGAACGTAGCTGTACTTTAACTATAAGTATCTAGGGAAGCAGCGGTTGGGAAGGGAGTGAGACAGGGATGTAGCCTCTCCCCGATGTAATTCAATCTGTATATTGAGCAAGCAGTAAAGGAAACACAAGACAAATTCGGAGTAGGTATTAAAATCCATGGAGAAGAGGAAATTAAAACTTTGAGGTTCACCGATGACACTGTAATTCTGTCAGAGACAGCAAAGGACTTGGAAGAGCAGTTGAACGGAATGGACAGTGTCTTGAAAGGAGGATATAAGATGAACATCAACAAAAGCAAAATGAGGATAATGGAATGTAGTCGAATTAAGTCGGGTGATGCTGAGGGAATTAGATTAGGAAATGAGACACTTAAAGTAGTAAAGGAGTATTGCTATTTGGGGAGCAAAATAACTGATGATGGTCGAAGTAGAGAGGATATAAAATGTAGACTGGCAATGGCAAGGAAAGCGTTTCTGAAGAAAAGAAATTTGTTAACATCGAGTATAGATTTAAGTGTCAGGAAGTCGTTTCTGAAAGTATTTGTATGGAGTGTAGCCATGTATGGAAGTGAAACATGGACGATAAATAGTTTGGACAAGAAGAGAATAGAAGCTTTCGAAATGTGGTGCTACAGAAGAATGCTGAAGATTAGATAGGTAGATCACATATCTAATGAGGAGGTATTGAATAGAATTGGGGAGAAGAGGAGTTTGTGGCACAACTTGACAAGACGAAGGGACCGGTTGGTAGGACATGTTCTGAGACATCAAGGGATCACCAATTTAGTATTGGAGGGTAGCGTGGAGGGTAAAAATCGTAGAGGGAGACCAAGAGATGAATACACTAAGCAGATTCAGAAGGATGTAGGTTGCAGTAAGTACTGGGAGATGAAGAAGTTTGCACAGGATAGAGTAGCCTGGACAGCTGCATCAAACCAGTCTCAGGACTGAAGACCACAACAACAACATCTAGTATACACAGGTTGTCCTACCTAAGAATCATCAGACGCATTTTCTTTGGTGTCTCGGAGCATGTTGGCAGTTTCGTTTATGCAATGTGTACCTGGACTCTGCCCGAACAAAACACTGCTCATAACGTCTTTCATGCGACGCCCAGTGTCGGCGAAAAGTCTCAGTTTGTTTCCAGCTGCAAACGAAATCATTTTTAAAGAGACATTTTGCATGCCCATTGCGCAGAGCGGCTGCAAATGAGTCTAATGCAATACTGGTTTTATCGATATGTATTAACAGTCACAGTAAACCCGGATGAATAATCTACTCCAGCAGCCACTGAGCAGCACTGCTACATGGCGGTAGCAATCAGTGTGGGGCAGAGAGGAGCAGTAGCTCCTGGCGTGCTGGTCATTCTGCGTGTTTCATTGTCCCTGTTAATACATGTCGGCAAGACCGATATCGCACTAGATTAATTTGGGGCCGTTCTATAGAACTGACACGAAAATTACACTTCAAAAATCATTTTGTTTCTAACAGGAAATAATAATAATAATGTCGTATGACGAGGCCCTCCTGTCGAGTAGACCACTCGCCTGGTGCAAGTCTTTCTATTTGACGCCGCTTCAGCGACTTGCGAGTCGATAGGGATGAAACGATGATGATGATGACAACACAACACTAAGTCCCTGAGCGGAGAAAATCTCCGAACATGCCGGGAATCGAATCCGGGCCCTTAGAATTGACAGTCTGTCACTCTGACAACGCAGCTACCGGGGGCGGACTCTAACAGGAAAAACTGGACATCCTATGAAAGAAGTGGTGAGCAGTGCTTCTTTGGGTTGACCGCAACTACATTTCGTTAACTTTGCAGGACGCTTTCGTGAAGAATGTGCAGTGACATACTTTTTTGTCGGTGAAATTCGCCAGAATAAAATACGTCAGAATTTCGGTCAGGTACGTCCACCAATCAAAATTATGTAATTAAATAAAAATCGTAGTTCGTTTCAGTGTTATCTATTCCCACAACCTTAGATTTTTGCGATTTCATCTTTGCTTTAGCCTTACATTACGGTGATCATGGAGTGCTAGGGTGCTTTAATCCCACTAGGTAGATCTTGGCCCTTATGACTTCGTGGAGCAGTCAATGTGGCCCGCGGACTAAAATGTTTGGAGACCCTGCTCTAGAGGTAAAAAAGGGTTGAAAGACTGCTGCAGACTGACGTGTCTCTAAAGTTGCTTTGTTTCACACTTTTCATTCATTGACAAACTTCTCGAGACGTTTGCTCTGTTTCAGTATTGTTACAACGTCGGAAATGACACTTGGTCGCATGTTATTCTGTTTTTTTTTTCTTTTTTTTTTTCAACAACAGACGGCGGTAGATGGTCATATTGACCAGTCCTTCAGTTGGGATTTTATAGAACTTATTAATGAGGCCACAGCCTTTAAAATTCATACTGAGTGGAAGTAAAATGAACTGCAAGACAGCTGTAATTGGTGATTTCTTTATTGTCACAGTCTGTTTCGCTGCATAAAAACAGCGTCATCAGGTGAAAACTGTGTCACATTAGCGTACTGAGAATCCCCGAGCGATCGTAGTCAAAACTCAAACACGTGAAGAGGGAAAGTCGTCAAAATAAATAAAACAGGACATCGTGACCAAAAGTGGGGTGGCGCACCTGTGGTGGTTGCAAGGGTACAGCACGATTTCCCCTCTTCAGTCTTTTATCATAATTAGGAAAGTGGCGAGATTGGAACTGGAAAGATTGGGAACCTGTACAGGAGCTGATGACTTCGATGTTGAGCGCTCCACAAACCAACATCATCGTCATCCTCATCTTCAGTGGTTTTATTTTTGCTTACGATCGTTGGCGGCGTCTTGGTGCGGAAATGTGATACTATTTTCGGTTGTGATAGTAAAGGAAACACCAATTACAGCAGTCTTGCGGTTAGTTTTACTTCCATTCGTTATGGGATTTTATAGAGTTCGCCTTTCTACACTGAAGAGCCAAAGGAACTGCTATACCTGCCCAATATGGTGTAGGGACTCCGACAGCACGCAGAAGTGCCGCGACACGACGTGGAATGGACTCGACTAATGTCTGAAGTAGTGCTGGAGGGAACTGACATCATGAATCCTGCAGGACTGTCCATAAATCCGTAAGAGTACGAGAGGATGGAGATCTCTTCTGCACAGCACGCTGCAAGGCATCCCAGATATGCTCAATAGCGTCCATGTCTGTGGAGTTTGGTGGCCAGTGGAAGTGTTTAGACTCAGAAGAGTGTTCCTGGAACCACTCAGTAGCAATTCTGAACGTGTGGGGTGTCGCATTGTCCTCCTGGAATTGCCCAAGTCCGTCGAGATGCAAAATGGACTCGTGAAATGGTCCTACGGGAAAATCCCCACTTCATCAGTACCTCGGAGATGCAGCGTCCCGTCATTGAATTTCTCACTGCAGAGAAGGACCCTGTGGGGGATATTCACAAACGCTTGTGCGAAGTCTATGGAGCATCTGCTGCCGACAGAAGTACAGCGCGTCGCTGCGCACGGAGGATGAGGTCATCAGAAGGCGGTTCGACGGAGCTCCACAATTTGCAGCGGTCGAGGAGACCATCCATGACTGTCACATGTTGCAGCTAGCTGATGTTGTCATTCGCGAGGACAGACGCATTACGACTCTGCACTTGGCGCTGCATCTGTCAATCAGCTAAGGAAGTTCACACAGTGAAGCACTAGCTCCGCCACCAGGAAGAGGATTCCCACTGACAGGGCACACACGCCCTTCTTTCGCGATGGAGGAGGGCCACAGGAGGGAATAGAGATTACGTGTAAAAATAAGATGTGTAGATAAAACACCGTTCTTTCGTATGTGTAATTCTCATTATGTTCAGTAAAGAAATGTTGAAGCCAAAAAAATGCGTTGCATTACTTTCTGGGCAACCCCCGTACATAGCCGCCAGTTGCGTATAAGTGTTCGAAATTACACAGACATATTTTTTGTGGTTAACTTTTTTAGTAAAGCCGGCCGATGGTGGCCGAGCGGTTCTAGGCGCTACAGTCTGGAACCGCGTGACCGCTACGGTCGCAGGTTGGAATCCTGCCTCGGGCATGGATGTGTGTGATGTCCTTACGTTAGTTAGGTTTAAGTAGTTCTAAGTTCTAGGGGACTGATGACCACAGATGTTAAGTCCCATAGTGCTCAGAGCCATTTGATTTTTTTTTAGTCAACAAATGAATATTGTCCATTGAGGTTATTAGAACCTACACTACTGGCCATTAAAATTGCTACACCAAGAATAAATGCAGATGATAAACGGGTTTTCGCTGGACAAATATACCATACTAGAACTGACATGTGATCACAAATTCAAGCAATTTGGGTGCATAGTTCCTGAGAAATCAGTACCCAGAACAACCACCTCTGGCCGTAATAACGGCCTTGATACGACTGGGCATTGAGTCAAACAGAGCTTGAATGGCATGTACAGGTACAGCTGCCCATACAGCTTCAACACGATACCACAGTTCATTAAGAGTACTGACTGGCGTATTGTGACGAGACAGTTGCTCGGCCACCATTGACCAGACTTTTCAATAGGTGAGAGATCTGGAGAATGAGCTGGCCAGAGCAGCAGTGGAACCTCCAGAAAGGCCCGTACAGGACCTGCGACATGCTGTCGTGCATTATCCTGCTGAAATGCAGGGTTTCGCAGGGATCGGATGAAGGGTAGAGCCACGGGTCGTAACACATCTGAAATGTAACGTCCACTGTTCAAAGTGCCGTCAATGCGAACAAGTGGTGACCGAGACGTGTAACCAGTGGCACCCCATACCATCATGCCGGGTGATACGCCAGTATGGCGATGACGAATACACGCTTCCAATGTGCGTTCACCGCGATGTCTCCAAACACGGACACGACCATCAAGATTCTGTAAACAGAACCTGGATTCATCCGAAAAAATGAAGTTTTGCCATTCGTGCACCCAGGTTCGTCGTTGAGTACAGCATCGCAGGCGCTCCTGTCTGTGATGCAGCGTCAAGGGTAACCGCAGCCATGGTCTTGCAAACGTCCCCATCTGTTGACTCAGGGATCGAGACGTGGCTGCACGATCCTTTCCAGCCATGCGGGTAAGATGCCTGTAATCTCGAGTGCTAGAGATACGAGGCCGTTGGGATCCAGCACGGCGTTCCGTATTACGCTCCTGAACCCACCGATTCCATATTCTGCTAACAGTCATTGGATCTCGACCAACGCGAGCAGCAGTGTTGCGATACGATAAACCGCAATCGCGATAGGCTGCAATCCGACCTTTATCAAAGTCGGAAACGAGAAGGTACGCATTTCTCCTCCTTACACGAGGCATCACAACAACGTTTCACCAGGCAAGCCCGGTTAATTGCTGTTTGTGTATGAGAAATCGGTTGTAAATTTTCCTCATGTCAGCACGTTGTAGGTATCGCCACCGGCGCCAACCTTGTGTGAATGCTCTGAAAAGCTAATCATTTGCATATCACAGCATCTTCAACCTGTCGGTTAAATTTCGCGTCTGTAGCACATCTTCGCGGTATAGCAATTTTAATGGCCAGTAGTGTAAATACTCGTTAAGCGAATAGTGTCATCATTGTTAGCTTGTACATTTAAAGCAAATTTCATGTCACACAGCATTAACCGGGGAAGGCAGTCGGTGCTGAGACTCTTGGTGTGCATTTAGTTTGCAGCCCTGAGCCGCGCACCACCGCCGGCTCTGCTGCCACCGCGGCTGAGCAAAATTCATCAAAGAGCGAGTCTCGAGTGGGGCGCAGCTGTGAGCGGCGCGCGGGGACGTCTGCCCGCTACAAGAGAGTAATTACCGGCTCGACACGGCGCGGGGGTGGAAACGAACCGTGGGAAGGCGGGGGCGGACGCCTCCGATGAGAAGGCGCGCGAGGCGGCGGAGATTGATGAAGAAACACCCTCCTGCCCGGTAACTACCCTCGTTGGCGAAGGAAAAAAATGACGGTAGACTGCGCGGGCTGGGGTGTGTTGTGGGGCGAGGCGAGTGGGAGCAGTGCGGGGTACTGAACAACACGAGACGGGGGGAAACAGGAGGATGAAAGAGGGTAGGAGAAAGTAAGGAGTAAAAGGGGAAGGGCCGCTGGGCTGGAGAGGGCCTCTGGAGCCCGGAGCGTGGTCGATTTTTCCTGCGGGGCGCGCGATCCGTCCGGCCGGCGCCAGTGAATTTGTCACGCGGGTTGACACTCGCGCGCGCCCCCCAGCACCGCCGGCCGCCGTCCACTGTGCGCACAGGGCACACGTTTTTCTTTTCTTTTTTCCGCGTGCATTGTGCGGTCGACCCCAGCGCGGCAGCGCGCCACTTCTTCGCGGTCCGCACCGGACGCGACTGGCCGCTATTATGCGCGGCCGGCCGCCGCGTTTGATGGATGCTGGCGCCGAGTGGCGTTCCGTGTCGCGCTGTCGCCGCCGCCGCCGGCCGTCGATACTGCCGGCGCTGCTGCACTGGCCTGGACCTCGCCGCACCGCACCGCACAGCACTGACCCTCGCTGCTGTCGGAGGCCACACAATAATAGCGCGCGCCGGGCTCAGGTCGGGGAAGGGCAAGCGAGGGCAGCGCCGGGCCAGGGGATACGCCGCTGGCCGCCGGCTGCGAGTGAATGTTTCAGGCCGACCAGCCGCTGCGTCACGGGGAGGCACAGTCGTCACTTCACTGCACTCGCCTCTAGGGAACGAAATATACACTACTGGCCATTAAAATTCCTACACCACGAAGATGACGTGCTACAGACGCGAAATTTAACCGACAGGAAGAAGATGCTGTGATATGCAAATGATTAGATTTTCAGAGCATTCACACAAGGTTGGCGCCGGTGGCGCCACCTACAACGTGCTGACATGAGGAAAGTTTCCAACCGATTTCTCATACGCAAACAGCAGTTGACCGGCGTTGCCTGGTGAAACGTTGTTGTGATGCCTCGTGTGAGGAGGAGAAATGCGTACCATCACGTTTCCGACTTTGATAAAGGTCGGTTTATCGTATCGCAACACTGCTGCTCGCGTTGGTCGAGATCCAATGACTGTCAGCAGAATACGGAATCGGTGGGTTCACGAGGGTAATGTGGAACGCCGTTCTGGATCCCAACGGCCTAGTATCGTTAGCAGTCGAGATGACAGGCATCTTATCGGCATGGCTGTAACGGATCGTGAAGGCACGTCTCCATCCCTGAGTCAACAGATGAGGACGTTTGCAAGACAACAACCGTCTGCACGAACAATTCGACGACGTCTGCAGCAGCATGGACTATCAGCTCCGAGACCATGGCTAGCTGCGGTTACGCTTGACGCTGCATCACAGACAGGAACGCCTGCGATGGTGTACTCAATGACGAACCTGGGTGCACGAATGGCAAAAGTTCATTTTTTCGGATGAATCCAGGTTCTGTTTACAGCATCGTGATCGTCGCATCCGTGTTTGGGGACTCGCGGTGAACGCACATTGGAAGCGTGTATTCGTCATCGTCATACTGGCGTATCACCCGGCGTGATGGTATGGGATGCCACTGGTTACACATCTCGGTCACCTCTTGTTGGCATTAACGGCACTTTGAACAGTGGACGTTACATTTTAGATGTGTTACGACCCGTGGCTCTACCCTTCATTCGATCAGTGCGAAACCCTACATTTCAACAGGGTAATGCACGACCGCATGTTGCAGGTCCTGTACGGGGTTTTCTGGATACAGAAAATGTTCGATTGCTGCCCTGGCCAGCACATTCTCCAGATCTCTCACCAGTTGAAAACGTCTGGTTAAGGGTGGCCGAGCTACTGGCTCGTCACAATCCGCCAGTCAGTACTCTTATTGATCTGTGGTGTCGTGTTGAAGCTGGTTGGGCAGCTGTACCTGTACACGCCATCCAAGCTCTGTTTGACTCAATGCCTAGGCGTATCAAGGCCGTTATTACGGCCAGAGGTGGTTGTTCTGGGTAGTGATTTCTCAGGATCTATGCACCCACCTTGCGTGAAAATGTAATCACATATCTGTTCTAGTATAATATATTTGTCCAATGAATACCCGTTTATCATCTGCATTTATTCTTGGTGTAGCAATTTTAATGGCCGGTAGTGTAGTTACAGACGCCATTTTGAAACTGTTCTGCAGCTACCCTGTCTGTCTGAAGTGACGGAAACTTGGCGCGCTCACTCAGGAGATTTTAGATAGCATTCGTAGCATTGTTTTCGGCTGAGAAAGAAGCAATGCAGTGCATTACTTTCTGGGCAACCCTCGTAAATGATTACAGGTACAAATCTCTGCCATTGGTGGAACGGTCACCACAGTGCACCAGACTTGTCCGTGTTCAGTGTTGTTATCTGTCGTGGTGCGGAATATAAGAGGTGTGAGCAGCGTCGCATGTTGAGCCATCTCTCTGAAGCACACGAAGATGAAATGTTACCTCTAGTGGGGTAGCGTTATCAGCTCCTGACAGAGTTTGAAAGCGGCTTCATTGTGGGTTTACATTTGGCTTGCTGGTCTAATCGAATAATGCTGGGGCATTCGGATGCAGCAATGTCCCGATCATGAACTACGTGGAAACGTGAAGGCAGGAGCACTGATCGTCAAGGCTATGGTCGATCAGATGTGACCACCACAAGGGAGCATCGCATTATAGATCACCAAGCACTCTCTAGCCCGTTCATACCTGCGCCTGCCATTGGAGAGCAACTGACTGGCTCTGTGACATCCCTCACAGTGATCACAGAGTAGTAGCAGCCTGGCTAAACAGTAAACGTACCATCTGTAGCCTGCCGTTAACACCACAACACAAACGGCCGACTTTGCCGAGGTGGCGTGATCTGCAAGCAAGGGATGCTGATGAATGGCGTCGCCTAACCTTGAGTCACGGATCGCGGCTCTATACTACCCTGATCTCCATCGTCCGTGAGTAAGGCAGCGACCCGGTGAAAGGTCCCAGTCGTCAAATATTTCAAAAAAGCACGGCCGTGTTACTTCTGGCGTCGTAGTGATTCGATGCCCGTGCTGAAGGAACCCGACAGCAAAACTGTACATCACGGGACATCCTGCACTCTCACGTGTTACGTCTCATGTGAGATTATCCTGGTGCCTTTTTCAACAGGGCAATCCAAGTCCATAAGTAGCACATGTTTCTACAAACTGTCTGCGTGATCTTGAGGTACCTTTGTGAGCCACATCTGTCTCCATTAGAAAGTTTGTATGTAGGACCAGCTTGGGGTCCACTCCCTCCCAGTTCCAGTACACAAGAAATCGAGGACCATTTACTACAGACACCGTCCAGTCTGCCTCAGGAGACGACACAATGCCTTTATAACAGCCTGTAAGGTGGCAGAATAAATGAAGGTCAGATTCGCACCTTACAGGAGAGTTTCTGCTGTAAAATTCAGCAAAGGTGTAATTTTTTAGTAATTTCAGCGGAAGAGAGCGGCCTAGCAGACGACAGCTCATCACAGCTTAAGGTAAATACAGTGTGCAGAGGCGTAAACTTGTTGGTTCACCAGCTTGCATCCACTGTAAACTCGAGCGACCTTGGATAATCTTTTGCTCAATTTGTCATATGACTAACCATCCACAGTAGACTTGATTGCCATCCTAAACATAGTACTGAACTTTGAACTGGAATCGGATGATTTTCGTAGTACTGACCAACATCATAACGTAAGTGTAGGAACAGTTTTGTAAAGAAACATCTAGTTAAACTTTAATATTGTCATGTTTAGGATAATTTAACCTTCTGAGAGTTAATATGTAATATTATTGTGTTTAGGGTTATTTCACTTTTTGATGTTGACGAGATGCGTTATCCTGACAACTTTTTTTTTTTGGTCACATTGAAAACTGTGTAAAAGCATGTATGTTTGCGCTAATATTGCGACGTTAAACATGTCATTTCAACTTACACAGTTGTCTTCAGTCCTAGAATAAGTAAACCAAAAATACTTCACCTTGCAAGCCTTTCCCAATCGAATCAGTGTATCGTCGAATTGATAAGTGAGGCCAGACAGGCAGGTACTCTGTAAATCTTATTCTATTTTCTAATCACTGAAATATCATTTATCCTCTTAACTAGTGAAGCTCCATTTCTTTTCCTCCTCCCCTTCTATGTGCTTCACCTTTTTCTCAGGCAGTCTACTTGGCGAAGAGCTGCCAATTGCGAGAATTATCGCACAATCAACTTAACGGTTCATGCATACAATTTGCTGACAAGAATAATATACAGAAGAATGGAAAAGAAAATTGAGAATGTGTTAGATGACGATCAGTTTGGTTTTAGGAAAGGAAAAGACACCAGAGAGGCAATTGCGACGTTTCGGTTGATAATGGAAGCACGACTAAAGAACAATCAAGACACGTTCATAAGATTCGTCGACCTGGAAAAAGCGGTCTACAGTGTAAAATGGTGCAAGATGTTTGAAATTCTGAGAAAAGAGAGAGACGGGTAATATACGATATGAACAAGAGACAAGACGGAATAACAAGACTGGATAACCGAGAACGAAGTGCTCGGATTAAAAAGGGTGTAAGACAGGGAAGTATTCCTCCGCTCCTACTGTTCAATCTGTACATTGAAGAAGCGACGATGGAAATAAAAGATAGATTCAGGAGTGTAATTAAAATTCAAGATATAAAGATATCTATGATACGATTCACTGATGAAATTGCTATCCTGTGTGGAAGTGAAGAAGAATTACGTGATCTGCCGAATGGAATGAACAGTTTAATGAGAACAGAATATGGATTGTGAGTTAATCGAAGAAAGACTAAACTAATGAGAAGTAGTAGAAATGAGAACAGTGACAAACTTAACTTTAGGATTGGTGATCAGAAAGTAGATGAAATTAAGGAATTCTACTGCCTAGACAGCAAAATAAACAATGAGGACAGAGCAAGGGGGGCATCTAAAGCAGACTA
Source organism: Schistocerca piceifrons (assembly GCF_021461385.2). Lineage (NCBI taxonomy): Eukaryota > Metazoa > Arthropoda > Insecta > Orthoptera > Acrididae > Schistocerca > Schistocerca piceifrons. The sequence continues at coordinate 98,051,105 of NC_060143.1, read as the reverse complement.
GCACTGCTAGAAAGGGCGTTCCTGTCCAAGAGAAGTCTACTAGTATCAAACGTAGGCCTTAATTTGAGGTAGAAATTTCTAAGAATGTACGTTTGGAACACAACATTGTATGTTAGTGAAACTTGGACTGTAGGGACACCGGAACAGAAGAAAATTGAAGCATTTGGGATGTGATGCTACTGACGAATGCTGAAAATTGGGTGGACTAATAAGGTATGGAATGAGGAAGTTCTGAGAAGAATCGGAGACGAAAGGAATATGTGCAAAATACAAAATACTGACAAGAAGAAGAGACAATATGACGACGTGTGTTAAGACATCAGGTAATGACTTCCTTGGTACTAGATGGAGCTGTAAAAGGCAAAAACTGTAGAGGAAGACAGAGATTGGAATACATTCAGCAAATAATCAAGGACGTATGTTGCAAGTGCTACTCTGAGATGAGGAGGTTGGCACAGGACAGGAATTCGTGGCGGACCGCATCAAATCAGTCAGAAGACTGTCTCAAAAAAAAAAAAAAAAAAAAAAAAAAAAAAAAAAAAAAAAAAAAAAAAAAGTCTTGGGGATTTTGCAAGAGTTACTAGTAAAAGCTTAAAATAAATAAGTTCTGTCAAACAGGCCAAATAACTCTAGCGATGAAAAATCATCGTACCTCTCCTGTTACATACCATTCTATAAATGCGCTGTGCTGAAATAATTTCATCGTTGACATTTGAAAAGGATGGTGCAATAGAGAGACGTTTTAGACTTGCGTTACATATCATGTGCGTAATCGCTGCGCTGTTCCACGCTATCTATGCACTGAAGATGGAAACTTGTGGTGAATCTTAACTTAAGCGTCGAAACTAAAATTTTTTTTTTGGCGTCAGCTGTAAGTTGCCGATTCCAGTGAAGGACGGTGGAGATATCTCCTTCGTTCATTAACGACCCTGCGTCCAGTTGAGATGTTGATAACACTACAACAAAAGACGTTTTGCGTTCTCCGTTTCAACAGCGGCAGTTTCGATATAACTGTGCTGCGTGAATTTCGTGAGAGAACAATACTGCTGCTCCTACAGCGTAAGGGGCGAATGGGTCTCTCACTGGTCTCAAGGTATGATATTTTTGTGGTGTTTGTGAGAGACTCCGCCTGGGTGCTTTTCAGCAACTTTGGGCAAACTGCGGCTCGCCAAAGAGTGGGGCGAGTTCGATTATAGTTTACAGTGCGTGCGGTGGAGGGCACATCAACGTTAGTGGATGGTAGATCAACAACACTTTGATCCTAACGTAAATTAAAAAATTTACTCTAGGTTGTTCGCGCACGCATGTAAAAGATGTAACCTTGTAAAATCAGATGGTTTATTTTAAAAACTAGACCTGTAAGTTGAACATTCTCACGACTTTATATTATCGCTTAATAACACAGTCTTGTTAATCAGAGCGCTTGAAACTAATAAAAACCACGGAAATATTAGCTGCGGTATATAACTATGAACATTATATCTTACAATAATTCCCAGTTTCGGAAAAATTCTCGAGGAATAAATAAAGTTGCTTTACAAAAATAAGAAATAGGAGTGCGAAAGGTAAATAAACAAGCCTACAGCTAATTACCTATACAAGCTGGAAGGAACAACAATGAATTGAATGAATTAAGGTTACTGGGTCCAAGCTAAGAACACAATTCACAAATAAAACACAAATGAGAGCTGACGTAAGACACCCAAAAAAATGGTTCAAATGGTTCTAAGCACTATGGGACTTAAAATCTGAGGTCATCAGCCCCTTACACTTAGAACTAATTAAACCTAACTAACCTAAGGACATCACCCACATCCATGCCCGAGGCAGGATTCGAATCTACGACAGTAGCAGCACCGCGGTTCCGGACTGAAGCGCCTAGAACTGCTCGGCCACAGCGGCCGCCTAAGACACTCAAAATCTAATTCTAATTCTGCTAGTCAGTTACAGATGGCAAGAATGAGACAATTTAAACAACACAGAAAATTGAACATGATGGTGGTCTAAGAACGAGATAGACAAATTCAGCTAATTCAAAATACTACACCAACAGATTAGATATACGCAAGATTAATCAGTATAATGTCACTTAATCAATTACTTGTAATCAGCTGGAAATTTGGTTAAACTACCTCACTGTCAGCAGGGTGTAAGGAATCTTGCCTCTTCAGAACTTTTATGCTGCAATTGAAATGATCCATTCAATATAAATTTCGGCCTAAGTTAATTTTTATACTTAAATTATATATTCCACATCTAAAGATAATTTTTGATATATTTGGTAACCAAAACACCATTTTTCTGATAATATAATTTTACTTTACATCTAGATCCATTTAACAGCACATATCTTGAACCGCGAAAATTAGTAAGCACGATTGTTAACTTCAATGAGTTGCTTAAATGAGTTACAAAACCGCTTTACAATGAAACTAATATTATTATACTTTTGTTATCATGCAAACAAATTTTCTGTTTTAAATTTTAATTTTTCTACTTTTACTGTCGATAATTCAATTGACAATTCTACAAAGACAGGAATCTGATAGTTTTATACAGCCAGATTTGCAACATTCATTATTAATTACTTGGCGCATAAATTTAGACATAAAATAATTATTTCTAGAAAACATTACGTAAATTATACCTAAAAAGTAATTTCAGTTAAGACAATCATGATAAAATTCATTTGAATTACATCCTGTTCTAGAGGAATCTGGAAGCTGTGTACGTAAAACTTACGGAAATTTCAGACGCCAGACGTGTCATGGTAGTTTCAGTTGTCGAGGTTGGCCAATGTAACTATTAAGTTCTTTGCGTTCAGCTGAAATGTTGCACAACGCATTTACTTAAGGAGCGGTGTGGCAGAAAGTGTCAAGACTTTATGAATAAATATCGACGATGTCAAAAAGCAACAAAATTGCAACGACTTTTACTGAAACAAAAACGAATGGGTATATTAACTGGAAAAAATAAACAGGAACAGACACCCTAGACAGCCATAGCAAGATAAGCAGGAATTCTCCGCTAATACAGTGTTTGTGCCCTTGTGAAATTATGTAAACATTGACAACACTATAATAGTTAGCGCAACGTAGGATGTTTACTTTCTGTAAGTCTAGGAAGATTTTGATAGTAAATGATACGTAGAATTACGCTTAGATGCTGTAGTAAGGTGCTTGTTAAAATTAATTTTATATCGTGCTGACTCATAATCTTTGAATTTGTTATACTTTATTGCTGCAAAAATTCTAAATGCAAATCTTAATATCAAACGCTGAAACAATTCGGACCTTTCAAACTTCTGTTTTTGAGAGGTTTCGGAGTAATGTTGCGTTAATTCGTCCAACAGCTAATCGACAGCAAGACAATGATAACCCATCCTATGGTGCATTCTGTTTCCAAGTAAACAATGTTAAGTACTCACCGACGAATTTTTAAGAGTAAAATTGTGGATAGAATATTCATTTTAAAGATACGTCGTCAGTGTAAATATATTTGAAACCAATGGCTAATGTGAATAAAGAAATGACATTATGTGTACTTGAAATATCTTGCTTATGAGTTTTTATTGAAACATTACCACTCAGTTTCTCGAAAAAAACCTTTATCGCTTACCATTGTTTGCAGCGGAGATCTTCACATAGTCTTGTAATATCGGATGCATACTTCTGAAACGTCCTCTATTTACATCCAATACGCTAAAGTCAGGACACTGTTGAAGTTACGGGCATATTTACATCTGCGATTATTACATGATTTATTATTATAGTTATTACTATTATTATTATTATTATTATTATTATTATTATTATTATTATATTTTCACTATGTTCGACTTGCGGCGCAGCGGCGTTAAGAAACTTCGCTAGCACTGAGTGAAGCAAGTTGCAAATTAATGTACACCTACCTCAGTACGGCGTTCGTTCACCATCAGTTGCTCTGTATTCGAGGTACTATTTAGACGATGTTAAAAGCAGCGTTGAAGAAAACCATCGTCCATACTTACGACTGCATAGTCCGCGTAACTCAGGTAACAAAATAAACCTGTAAATCTCTAGTAATAACGGACAAAAGCGGATGCTTCCTTCCTTCATTGAAAATGTACGCTTCCCGATACTAATGTTTTTTATTGTCTTTTAGTTATGGTGTCAACAAGCCCACATTTACATCGATAGCACAGCTACTGCTAGTTCATGCAGCTTATTTCACACGCAAGACAGTCAGAAATGTACTAAGTCCAACCCGAAATATTACGAGATTAATACAGTCAATACTCTGCTACGAAATGAGTTTCACACTCGGTCCTTTTCAGTGGATTCTTCAAAGAAAGATGCCAGCCAAAAAATGTTATGTGAATGCATACTAAACACGCCACGTAGAATTCTTCACACAGGCCGATAGTTTCACACGCGGTTTTCTCTACAACGAACACTCCGAAATATCCCAAACTTCACAGAGCCGTCCGTAAATGCATCTGCTTGCACGGCGATATAAACCGAACGCGAAATAACAGTCGCTTCTTCACTTGACAAATAACTTTTTCGGACACGTCTAACATGACCTTCTCGTCCGGCAGCTAGTCCACGACTGTCTGAATGCCGTTGCTTTCAGGGCATATAACTCATTCCAATGCGCGGGAAAGACTTTACTCTGGTTGGTTGATCAAAACGAACAGCCAATCAGATCAATCTTTCAAGATCATATTCGCACTTAAACTGTTTTACTACAATCAACATTCGCAGATGCATTTACGCCATTTCATGCTGCAAATATTAACAAAATGTTCCACCAAACAAAACCAAACGAAAACTAAGAGAGAACTATGCTTGAAGTATACTTTAGAACTGATTATCCTCTTATTACCTTTCTGGCTGCCGTATTACAAAAGCAAACACTCGTAGACATACGTCATCCGCCAGTTAGGGGGATTTACAGTTTTCATGACATCCTAGTGGCGTAACACTTGCTAGTTACATAAGGTGTAATACAATACAGAATTTAAATCTGACGTATGTCCCACATACACACTCACATTCACTGTCATTTACTCCCACCCTAACACAGAATATAAGTATTTACTTTTAAACTGCTATTTTCATTAAGAGAGAAAAATTATCGAAAGTTTAGAATTGAAAATCCTTATAAAATAAATCAGCACAATGAGACTACTATTACTGTTTTCAAATAACAAAAATAATATAAACTGTTATTGTTCCTATCTGAATTGACTTTCTTAAGTGTCGGTTAAGTACTTATTAATGTTTTTTTTATATATCCGAAACTATTATAGTTAGGGGTATCAAATGATGACACAAAGTTCGTCTCATAACAAAAGATCATGTATCAAATTTGGAATAGAACAGATAAAATTTAACGTAGCTATTTAGTTTCTTATATGAGGTAAATAAGTGATTTTAGTACATGCCACAGTGGGCATTCTCGCGGTCCGCTTTAGCGCCATGACGCATACGGCAGGCCACAAGTCGGCTGCCGCCGAACGCTACTATACTGCAGGTTTCCAAACAGATTGACAAAAATGGTTCAAATGGCTCTGAGCACTACGGGACTTAACTTCTAAGGTCATCAGTCCCCTAGAACTTAGAACTACTTAATTCTAACTAACCTAAGGACATCACACACATCCATGCCCGAAGCAGGATTCGAACTTGCGACCGTAGCGGTCGCGTGGTTCCAAACTGCAGCGCCTAGAAACGCTCGGTTACCCTGGCCGGCAAACAGCTTGTCATAACGTAACAAAACTTACTGCAAAAATCTGCAGTAGCGTAATAGCTGCGACGCTACAGACTCACAAAGCGTTCTCCGTCTTCGGTGCTTTTGGAAAAGAAGTTTATATTCATTAATTATAAGAAAATTGCTTTACATAGTCCACATTCTTTTTATTTGATTTTCGTCAGTGCAGCTGTCCAACTCTTGAAACTGACATGATTAGCCAGCCAGTGTAGCCGTGCTGTTCTAGGCGCTTCAGTTCGGAACCGCGTGACCGCTACGGTCGCAGGTTCGAATCCTGCCTCGGGCATGGATGTGTGTGATGTCCTTAGGTTAGTTAAGTTTAAGTAGTTCTAAGTTCTAGGGGGCTGATGACCACAGATGTTAAGTCCCATAGTGCTCAGAGCCATTTTTTGACATGATTAACAGTAGCCGGCCGGTGTGGCCGTGCGGTTCTAGGCGCTTCAGTCTGGAACCGCGTGACCGCTACTCTCGGGGACTGATGACCTCAGAAGTTAAGTAGCATAGTGCTCAGAGCCATTTGAACCATTTTTGATTAATAGTAGCACAGAACTAGATTTCCTGCGTCCTTTACTTTAAAGAATCCACTTTCTTTGCCTGGCAACATACCAGTGGCAGTTGCTCAGTAAGAGCACAAGTGCGTATGAACATCCTAACTTTCGACACCTTGCGGATTTGTTATTTTTCTTTGAATGCTATTAAACGTAAAATAGATACTGCAGTCTGAAAGATACGGCACTTAAATTTACACTTAAATCTACTGTGCCGCTGCTCCTCTAGATTCTGTGATCTTGGCGACAGGATAGTGAGCACACCTACAGTTGTGCACGTTTTAAGGAGCCTTTGCGCATGCGCGATTCGCGTGATACAAACAGATTTGATAACGTGAACAGATCACGTTGTGCACATCTAGCCCTTGCTGGTTAACTAGATGTTTACGTCAGTGCCACCAGGTGGCAGGACACTGCAGCAAATTTATATACCCGTTCGCTCGGCATAAATAGTGCTAGATGAGAGTACACTTCTCAGATACGCTAATTCGCTCACTACATACACTATGTGATCAAAAGAATCCGGTCACTCCCAAAAACGTACGTTTTTCATATTAGGTGCATTGTCCTGCCACCTATTGCCAGGTATTCCATATCAGCGACCTCAGTAGTCATTAGACATCGTGAGAGAGCAGAATGAGGCGCTCCGCAGCACTCACGGATTTCGAACGTGGTCAGCTGATTGGATGTCACTTGTGTCACATGTCTGTATGCGAGATTTCCACACTCCTAAACATCCCTTGGTCTACTGTTTCCGATGTGATAGTGAAGCTGAAACGTGAAGGGACACGTACCGCACAAAAGCGTACAGGTCGACCTCGTCTGTTGACTGACAGAGACCGACGAAAGTTGAAGAGGGTCGTAATGTTTAACATGCAGATATCTACCCAGACCATCACACAGGAATTCCAAACAGCATGAGGATCCACTACAAGTACTATGACAGTTAGGCGGGAGGTGAGAAAACTTGGATTTCATGGTCGAGCGGCTGCTCATAAGCCACACATCACGCCGGTAAATGCCAAACGACGCCTCGCTTGGTGTAAGGAGCGAAAAACATTTGACGATTGAACAGTGGAGAAACGTTGTGTGGAGTGACGAATGAAGATACACAATGTGGCGATCGGATGGCAGGGTGTGGGTATGGTGAACGCCCGGTGAACGTAATCTGCCAGCGTGTGTAGTGGCAAGAATAAATGTCGGAGACGGTAGTATTATGGTGTTTTTCATGGAGGGGCTTGCACCCCTTATTATTTTGCGTGGCACTATTACAGCACAGGCCTACATTTATGCTTTAAGCACCTTCTTGCTTCCCACTGTTGAAGAGCAATTCGGGGATGATGATTGCATCTTTCAACACGATCGAGCACCTGTACATAATGCGCGGCCTGTGGCGGAGTGCTTACACGACAATTACACCCCTGTAATGGACTGGCCTGCACAAACTCCTGCCCTGAATCCTACAGAACACCTCTGGGATGTTTTGGAACGCCGACTTCGTGCCAGGCCTCACCGCCCGGTATCGATACCTCTTCCCGGTGCAGCATTCCGTGAAGAATGGACTGCCATTCCCCAAGAAACCTTCCGGCGCCTGATTGAACGTATGCCTGAGAGAACGTAAGCTGTCTTCAAGGGTGGGCCTACACCATGTTGAATACCAGCTTTAGCGATGGAGGACGCCACGAACTTGTAAGTCATTTTCAGCCATGTGTCCCGATACTTTTGATCACATAGTGTAGTAACATTAGTTCCGACGCCAGTATACGTTAAAGTTGTACTGACAGTAAAACTATTTTGTCGGTTTCTGGGCCGGCCGCTGTGGCCGAGCGGTTCTAGGCGCTTCAGTCTGGAACCGCGCGACCGCTACGGTCGCAGGTTCGAATCCTGTGTGTGATGTCAGTCCTTAGGTTAGTTACGTTTAAATAGTTCTGAATTCTAGAGGACTGATAACCTCAGATGTTAAGTTCCATAGTGCTCAGAGCCATTTTTGGGTTTCTGAATGAGTTGTAGTATATTAAGTTATGAATTTCGTCGTACAGTAATCCATTTGAGGCGCTGAGAATCCTAAGGGCCTAAAGCACATCACCATCGATTGTGAGGTTGTAGCATTTATCCATGCTTCTGAAATACTCGTATACTGATCTTATGTTGAGTCAGGTTTATCTGTGCTGTAGGCCCACACTGTGAGTATGAAAATTCAAGAGACTCTCTATGTCTGGTTTCTCTGAAATTCACTTTAATGTGGGAACGACGGCGGTGTGCTTTAGACCCTTATGGATCTCAGCGCATCATTTGCATTCTAGTTGGTACCGTTTGTGTTTGAAATTTGTTCTTTATTGTGCGGGAATCGGCTTTCGTGTGCAGAGTAAAAATGAACTATGGTGAATTTATTTTAAATGCTAACAGAAAAGTAAAGCTGTGAGGACAGGTGGCGACTGGTGCTTGTATGGTTCAGTCGGTAAAGCAATTGCTCGCTAAAGGGAAAGGGCCCGCTTTCATGTCTCGGTCCGGCACACAGCTTTAATCTGCCAGGATGTTTCATATCAGCGCACACTCCACTACAGAGTGAAAATCTCATTCTGGGAACAGAAAAATAAATTACCAGGAAAAGTTAGCCGCAAAGGAAGTACGGTTTCCGAGAACAGACCCTTTGATTAAGAGAGCTACGAAATCAAATAAGAGTGACAACAAGCGCACATTCATCAAGGAAGAGTACAGTTAGCAAAAGTTGTTCTGTGGGTGCAGCGCAAGAATATCTGATTTTCAGATTCGTGGACTAATAAGTCTGTTAGGGATCTTGTATATACGTATGAAAAATTGGAGAAGCACGAAAACTCTCATTTGTATATATGAAGATGGTGTCTGTTCTCTCGGGCATGTCCCAGAGAACAGACACCATCTTCATATATATATAGTTAAGTATCACCGGCCATTTGACCGTCTTTTGTGCGGATGCACACACATTGCCCGAACTCTTACGGGAATCGGTAAAGCCGCGAGTAATGAGTGCAGTGGGCAGGGGCACTACGAATATAGTGTGGGACAATAAATTGGAAATGTGGGTCTCACGGGAGGCGTGCCAGTGGTAATTCCCTGCAGTCGCATTATCTTCTGTGTCCTCGGTGGCTCAGATTAGCCGGCACGGTAGCTCAGCGTGTTCGATCAGCGAGCCGGTTGGCCTCTAATAAAAAACTGAGTGGAAGGATCAATCACCGAACTTGAACAGGATGTCTTGCGACGTCCGCAACGACCAAACACAACGATAAAAAAAAAGAAAAAAAATGGATAGAGCTCTGCATGCAAGCAAGACGTTCCGGGTTCGAGTCCCCGTCGGCGCACACATTTTGAACTGTCCCCGTTGAGGTATATCAGCCAGTGGATGCATTTCATTGTTGGTTTAATTGTAATTTAACTCTCATTTATACAAAAATGCGAAACAGAGAGTTGCGAAATCTTACACATTATTTCATTATCGCCATTATCTGTACTTAATTATGTACGAAGCATCAAAAATCCACAAGAACAATTCTTTCTTTTGTCAGATAAGTTTTGCGTCTTATTATTATTATTTGCGTTGTTGTTATTGTTGGCTGTACCTGTAGTTGTATTAAATTTCACGTTTTCAAATTTATCTGAATCTAAAAATCTGGAAACATCCAGAATGTATATTCAAGAGTCGTCACTGCAATATACCATTTTCCATCCCTTCTGCCTTTCGGAACAATCATCAAAAGCGTTGCCAGCCTAACGCCTGCTGACAGTGAGATGGTTTAATCAGTTTTTCAGGTACTGTGACTGATTCAGTGGTATTAAGTACCCTGGCTCTGGCGGTACTCGTCAGCTGGTGCAGTGGGAGAGCAGCGGGAGCAGCGCAGAACCAGCCGGCATCCGCCTGCCGCAGATGGATCCCTCCCCCCCCCCCCCCGGCCACCACTGCGTGTGCCGGACAGAGTGGCAGCTGCAAGGCGTATCATTGGCCGACCGCGCGCGCGATACGATATCTTACAGTGGCAACCCGATTGAATTCCCCCTCTCGGGCGCAACAGCCAACGGCCGGACGCAGCCAGGCCTGTCGGCCGCTCGCTTAACCTCCCTGAACGGATTTTATTCTCCGTCAGAGGCTATCATTCCCTCTCCACGGCGTGCTCTGCGGGTTTCCATTTACTGCAGACGCGTGCCGCTACTTACAAGCATTCACTAATTTTACATTTTCAAGACGGAAAATTATGGAACTGATTCGAAAAGAATTGCATTGTTATTGGTAAATATTATCGAAAAAGATTTTTATTTCCTTAATGAAGGAATAACATTTCTAAATTCAAACGTAGTGTCAGTGGACAACACTTCATTACACAAACCATCAAAATGGTTCAAATGGCTCTGAGCACTATTGGACTTAACTGCTCAGGTCATCAGTCCCCTAGAACTTAGAACTACTTAAACCTATCTAACCTAAGGACATCACACACATCTATGCCCGAGGCAGGATTCGAACCTGCGACCACAACGGTCGCACGGTTCCAGACTGTAGAGCCTAGAACCGCTCGGCCACACGGGCCGGCCGCAAACCATCTCACGAAGCGATACTAAGATACATCATCTGGAAGCTCGTCGTTCTCCATTACCTCTAAGAATCGTTTTGACATTTTAGCGAATGTAGTTGATAATTTTTACAACTTCCTGCTTGATACTGTAGATCATTTATCCTGAGCGATTCACGGTCACGGTGGTGAGGCCAAGTAGACTGTTACATCCAGCCTATATGAACAAAGAGCATGTTCCCAATCACTTCCCTTACATTCCGACCACAGATTCTAACAATTGGTGAAATTAATAATCAAATAACAGCAATCACGGGTCGACTGCATGCGCATTTAGCAAGTGCATAAACTACACTACTTGCCATTAAAATTGCTACACCACGAAGATGACGTGCTACAGACGCGAAATTTAACCGACAGGAAGAAGATGCTGTGATATGCAAATGATTAGCTTTTCAGAGCATTCACTCAAGGTTGGCGCCGGTCGCGACACCTGCAACGTCCTGACATAAGGAAAGTTTCCAACCGATTTCTCATACGCAAACAGCAGTTGACCGGCGTTGCCTGGTAAAACGTTGTTGTGATGCCTCGTGTAAGGAGGAGAAATGCGTACCATCACGTTTCCCACTTTGATAAAGATCGGTTTATCGTATCGCAACACTGCTGCTCGCGTTGGTCGAGATCCAATGACTGTCAGCAGAATATGAGATCGGTGGGTTCACGAGGGTAATGTGGAACGCCGTGCTGGATCCCAACGGCCTAGAATCGTTAGCAGTCGAGATGACAGGCATCTTATCGGCATGGCTGTAACGGATCGTGAAGGCACGTCTCCATCCCTAAGTCAACAGAGGATGACATTTGCAAGACAACAACCATTTGCACGAACAGTTCGACGACGTTTGCAGCAGCACGGACTATCAGCTCGGAGACCATGGCTGCGGTTACCCTTGACGCTGCATCACAGATAGGAGCGCCTGCGATGGTGTACTCAACGACAAACGTGGGTGCACGAATGGCAAAACGGCAAAACGTCATTTTTTCGGATGAATCCAGTTTCTGTTTACAGCATCTGGACGGTCGCATCCGTGTTTAGCAACATGGCGGTGAACGCACATTGGAAGCGTGTATTCGTCATCGCCATACTGGCGTATCACCCGGCGTGATGGTATGGGGTGCCATTCGTTACACGTCTCCGTCACCTCTTGTTCGCATTGACGGCACTTTGAACAGTGGACGTTACATTTCGTATGTGTTACGACCCGTGGCTCTACCCTTCATTCGATCCCTGCGAAACCCTACATTTCAGAAGCACATGTTGCAGGACCTGTACGGATACAGAAAATATTCGACTGCTGCCCTGGCCAGCACATTCTTCAGATCTCTCACCAATTGAAAGCGTCTGGTCAATGGTGGCCGAGCAACTGGCTCGTCACAATACGCCAGTCACTACTCTTGATGAACTGTGGTATCGTGTTGAAGCTGCATGGGCAGGTTGTAAGTAGGATGTTTATGTTTTCTCTATGTAAGTAGGCTGTTTATGTTTTCTCTATGTAAGTAGGCTGTTTATGTTTTCTCTATGTAAGTAGGCTGTTTATGTTTTCTTATTGGCAACGTTACGTAGCGCTCAATATGAAAATCACTGGCTGTGCTGTGTGCAGTCTGTGGCTAGTTTGCATTGTTGTCTGCCATTGTAGTGTTGGGCAGCGGCAGCTGGCTGTGAACAGCGCGTAGCGTTGTGCAGTTGGAGGTGAGCCGCCAGCAGTGGTGGATGTGGGGAGAGAGATGGCGGAGGTTTGCAATTTGTCATGAACTGATATATATATTATGACTTGTGATGATATTAAGGTAAATACATTGTTTGTTCTCTATTAATATCTTTCATTTGCTAACTATCCCTATCAGTAGTTAGTGCCTTCAGTAGTTTGAATCTTTTATTTAGCTGGCAGTAGTGGCGCTTGCTGTATTGCAGTAGCTTGAGCAGCGAAGATTTTTGTGAGGTAAGTGATTTGTGAAAGGTATAGTTTAATGTTAGTCAGGGCCATTCTTTTGTAGAGAATTCTGAAAGTCAGATTGCGTTGCGCTAAAAATATTGTGTGTCAGGTTAAGCACAGTCGTGTAAGAATTGTTCAAAGGGGACGTTTCATATGGCGACCCTTAGCCTAGGATACCTCACTGGAATCTTCTGATTTTTTTCTTGTAGTTTGTGTATTTAGTGTAGCTTTTGTTTATTGCTAGCGCGTAATTGTAGAGAGAATCTCCTTTGTAGTTGCAGTCTTTCATTGTTGTACTGTAAAACAGTTGTGGCATGCATGTAGATTTGCACCAAGTATTTCGCAGCGGCGCTGGTAATTAACTAGATATTATTTTCAGTGCTATGTTAATGTGTTCTCTTATTTTTGATCTTCAAATTGTGCTTTTCTTTGTTATCGTGTGAAATACTCTGACAATAATGGCGTGTGAAAAACGTAATACTAGGCTCCAAAGTAAACTGAGAAATGACAGTGAAGACGAAAGCAGTGTGTTAACGCCACCATGTAATGAATTAACAAATATTCAAAGTAGTAATTTGGTAATTGTGCATAGGGAAATGGAGCGGGCTGCAAACAATGGTGTAGACAGTGAAACAATTAGTGAACAGGGAAGCATTATCGATCGATCGGTCGGCAACAGCTCGCCTCAGGAATCCGAAATGACAGGAAACAATCTCGCAAATACTGTAGATTCAGGTTTTGGATCCTCACCGTTTTCTCAAATAAGTCAAGACACATTTTCTGCTTGTCAAAATGTGAATGTTGCCGGTGCAAATGCACTGCCGAACAGCGTAGAGAAACAGATTCCAGACACTAATACATTATTATTGCAATTAATGCAACAAATGGAACAAAATCAGAGACAAACACAGCAACAGTTAGACACAGTGGAACAAAATCAGAGACAAACACAGCAAAAGCTTCAAAAGTTAGACACAGTGGAACAAAATCTTAAAAAGTTAGACTCATTGGAGCAAACTCTTGAACAAACACGTGAAGATTTAACTACTGAGTTACATAACATTGAATCTAAATGTCAAAAAGTCTGTAATGACGTAAAAACACAAATTTGTGAGCATTTTCAACCTATTTTTTCGCGGCATGAAAATGCATTACAGAATCACGAAGCAGCCATAAAAGAACTGCAAATTATTGTTCATGAAAATCATGAGACCTTGCAAGCTAAATTTGACTCAGTTGCATCTACCGATTCGGTTACGCAACTTGCAAAAACTCAGGAAAACTTTAAGGACACAGTAGATACTCTGAAACTTGGTTCAGAAAAACACACTGAAGAAATAAGTACACTATCGGAGAAAGTAGCCGAACTTTCGGATCAGATCACTAACTTATCTACAAAGGTAGATGATGATCTGAATGACACAAGACCCGTAGCCTTCACTGACACAGAAGAGTATGAACAAATAAGAAAATTCAAACAAAATCAGAATCAAATTAATACACAACACCAAAGAGAAATCCGGGAAGTACAAGATCAGCTGACACAGGTAATACAAGAATTACGTATTTCAGAGGACACTCGCGCTCCAACACGGGAAGAGGGACTTAGAAACACGGAAAAGCCGCAAAATAATAACACAGGGCATTTCGGAAATTATGAAAGAAATTGGCAATGTGCACCGAATTTTGAGATGGAACGGCCGACACGACCTAACAATGACCGATATGCGACTCGCCGACATGACGATTTTGACTATAAGCTGTTCATTACTACACGTAAATTCAAAACATTTAAGAATTCTGGCAACGACATTCATCCACAAGCATGGCTCCATCAATTTTCTCATTGTTTTCCTCCCAACTGGTCATTGGAGCACAGATTAGAATTTATGTGTGGCTACTTAGAGAATGAACCAGCTGTGAGAATGCGATCGGTCATTCACGATTGCCACAGTGAAGGAGAATTTTACCATGCCTTCCTCTCAGCATATTGGTCGCAAGCTACACAAGACCGTGTAAAACATGGCATCATAATGATGAAACATTTCGAACAATCTGAATTCTCCAGTCTTGTGAAATATTTTGAAGACATGTTGCACAAGAATCAGTACCTGTCAAATCCATACAGCCCCTCAGAACTCATCCGCATTTGCTTAATCAAATTACCTGAACATTTACGACACATTATTTTGGCAGGACGTTGCAAAGACGACATTGAAGCTTTTCAGGGACTGTTACAAGAACTGGAAAGTGACACTGACAATCGCGGAACGCAGGAGCACAACAATTACAGATCACATCAGTCGCAATTCCGCGATGAAAGAAATAATAACTGGACGCGACAAGGCTATTCTCACAACACAAATCGTGACCAAAATAGACACCACCCGTATGACAACCGTTGGCAGAGTAGTAATAACTACAGGGAAAGATCACCTCTCCGTGGTAATGACTATCACAGAGACAATAAGAGAAACAGACAATATGGGAACCAAAATAAATACTATCAAGGGAGACAGAATAACTTTAGACGCAACGGACCAGCGCGCAGTTACGATTCAGGGAGAAATTATCCACCATGTGACCGACAAGAAAGAAACTATGGAATCTACCGACATGACGACAGACGATATGATCGTAACGACAGACCTGAATTGCATCAGAACTGGCGGGATTCAAACAGAGCAGGGCCCTCTCGTCACGGTGAATTTGTAGAAGTTAGGTCTCCAAATCCCAATAACGACGCGCGCCAACAAAGAGACAATAGGCAATGACTCACACCGCTGGCAGCAACAAAACGTACTTATGAAATTGATGACGGAGCTGCCGTAGCTAGTAATTACGTAAAAATGGAAGACATTAGGGACATCTTACTCCAGGAACACGACGTAAAACTTAACAACATTGCATATCCTGTGATTCACATTACTGTAAATGACGTAAAATTTACGGCAGTACTTGACTCTGGCAGTCCCATCTCAGTAATTAGTGAAACAGCCTTTAGCAAATGCAACAAATCGAACGATTGCCCCACACTTCCGTTACGTAAGATTAAATTACAAGGTGCAATCTTTGGAAAAAGTGTAGATGTACGCCAACAAACCAATTTAGAATTCTTTTGTCAAAGCCACAGCTTCTCTATGAACTTTCTCATTGTTCCACTATTGTCGACGGAAATTATATTGGGAGTAGACTTTTTGAATGAATACAAAGCAATCTTAAGCTTTCACAATGCTGAAATAAGTTTAGAGAAAGAAGGTAAGTCAATAGCTTTGAAATTTGAAGATTGGCTCTCAAACCATGACGAGGAAATTAATCGGCTTTACCTTCTGTTAGACAACAGTTCGGACTTTTCTACGGAACTAGACACTAACAATCACTCTGCAAGTACTGACAGGGATGATATCGACGGCGCATTTGACACTAATAAGTTAATTCAGAATAAAATTCAAACAATTGAGAATTGTAATGACAATGATAGGCAAGACCTTTTTGAGATTTTACAAGCACATTCCACAGTTTTTACTCACAAAACAGGAACAATCAAGGGATTTCAATACCAATTTTGTGTTCGTGAGCATACTAAATTTTGTGTTAGACCATACGTAATTCCGGCGCATTATAGGGACCGTGTTAGAACAGAAATACAATCTATGCTTAATGAGGGCATTATTGAGCCTGCAGTAAGCTCATACAACAATCCATTACATGTTGTTGAGAAGAAAAATGGATCGATCAGGCTTGTCTTAGATTCGAGACAAATCAATACGATCATTATTCCTGAAACAGACAGGCCGCAAACGTTAGAAGAACTTCTTCAAAATTTTAATGGTGTAAAAGTGTTGTCTTCCATTGATCTCAGATCCAGCTTTTATCAGATCGAACTTCATCCAGAATGTAGAAAATACACAGCTTTCCTTTGTTTCGGCGTTTGTTATCAGTTTCGGAAACTTCCCTTTGGTTTGAACATTTCTTCGGCAGCATTCATTCGTGGGCTAAATTCCATATTACCTGAATTCTTAAAACGTCACATCACCTTATATGTAGACGATATTCTGATAGCAGAAGCCTCATGGGAACAACACAATCGCATCCTCAACAGCGTGTTACATATTTTTGCAGAATCTGGAATTACAGTTAACTTGGAAAAGTCTGAATTCGGTAGGTCAAAGGTGAGGTTTTTGGGACATATTATTTCTTCTGAAGGCATTCAGCC
The DNA here is from genome assembly GCF_021461385.2 of Schistocerca piceifrons. NCBI lineage: Eukaryota > Metazoa > Arthropoda > Insecta > Orthoptera > Acrididae > Schistocerca > Schistocerca piceifrons. The sequence continues at coordinate 98,034,055 of NC_060143.1, read as the reverse complement.
GGATCCTGAAAAGTTAGAAGCAATCAGAGCCATTCCAGTTCCATCCACAAAAAGACAAGTCCGCAGTTTTCTAGGTCTCGTAAATTTTTACCGTCGTTTTCTGAATATGCAAATTCTTGTTACACCAAAACTTTGTTCTCTCACTGGAAAAAATACTATTTGGAACTGGGACGAACAAGCACAGTTGGAATTCAATTCTTTGAAAGAAGCGTTACTTCACGCGCCAATCTTAGCTCATCCAGATCTGTCACAAGATTTCTGCCTTAGCACGGATTCTTCTAAAGTCGGTCTTGGTGCCCATTTATTTCAAGAAGCCATAGAAAATGACACTACCGTTCAGAAAACCATTGCTTTTGCTAGCCGAGTGCTAACAAAATCTGAAAAAAATTATTCCGTTACTGAATTAGAAGCTTTAGCTATCGTTTGGGCATTTAACAAATTCCGTTTCTTTCTTTCTGGTAAGCACGTAAAAGTGTACAGTGATCATCGTGCATTACAATTTCTTATGTCTTCAAAATTAAATCATGACAGGTTAAAACGTTGGGCATTGTTTCTACAAGAATTCCGCTTCACAATAGTCTACATTCCCGGCAAGGAGAACATTGTTGCGGATGCACTGTCACGCGCACCGGATGGGCTTGAGAAAAGTAACACAGAAGGCAACCTCGAGAAAAATTTCAGTATTCTTTACATTCAGAAAGTCGCCTTTGAAAACTTCATCACCACATCATTAAAGGACATTGCTCATGAACAAGATAAAGATCCGATTTGGAAGGACATCAAGAGCAAATGGCATGAAAAGACACACACACAGATTCGGCATTATTACCTGGTTAGAAACAACATACTCTTCAAACGCTGCACTGTTGATGACAAGCTATGGGTACTTTGCATTCCAGACGATTTTGTTAATAAGCTCATTTGGTACATTCATTTCAGCTACGCACATTTTGGTCCACGAAAATGTTATCATATTCTTCGAACGACTTGTTATTTTAACAATATGGAAAAAAGAATTCGAAGAGTCTTGTCTATTTGTAAACTTTGTCAAAAGGCGAAACCATCTACTGTCTCACATCGTGCTCCGTTGTTTCCTATTATTCCTTCTAAATTAAAAGAATTTGCGGCTGTTGATCTTTTGGGACCGCTTGTCAGAACATCCAATGGACTTTCGTACGTTCTAGTCGCTGTTGAACTTACTTCAAAATTTGTTTCTTTCACACCGTTACGTAAAGCCACAGGACGGTCTGTATCCAACGCCTTTGTTAAAAATTTCTTACGTGAAGTTGGACACGTTAGTAAAGTCATTTCAGATAACGGACCGCAATTCAGATCTGCTGTTTGGTCACGCATGCTTCGCAACCATAAAATCAAACCTGTTTTTATTTCATTGTACTCACCACATTGTAACCCCTCCGAACGGATTATGAAAGAAATCAATAAGCTTTGTAGACTTTATTGTCACAGAAAGCATCAGCATTGGGACAGATATTTACACTTATTTCAAAACGTGCTGAATGAAATGCCTCACGACTCCACTGCTTTACCACCTACTCTTGTACTGAAGAATGAAGAACCACCGAACAGAATCAGAGAGCTTGTACCTTTCCCGAATACACGTAAACTTCGACACAAAGACATAATTGATTTGGCTCTTAAAAATATAAAATCTGCAGCAGACAAAAGGAGAAAACTACACGGTAAAGCAAATGCAAAGAAGTTGTATATTGGTCAGAAAGTTCTCATTAAAGCTCATTCATTGTCACATAAGAAGAAACACTTGAGTCACAAATTCTTTCTAGTTTACAATGGACCTTACAGAATCCGACGTATACCACATGATAATTGCGTTGAAGTTGAAACTCTGCGTACTAGGAAGAGTAAAGGTTTACACCACATTTCACATGTAAAACCGTTTATTGAAAGATAATCTGCTTTTTAACTTAGTCTTTGTCATAAAATTTTTCGCTTCACATTACTAATATGCTTTGTCAGACTTAGAATCTGTTAACATACAACAATGTTTGAAGTTAAATATCCAATCAAGAACCAAGAGAACTTATTTAAACAGAAATGACGAATGCATTGTTATAGTGAACAGACGTCACAGTGTTATTGTGTGTGTACATTCTTGCTTGTTAGTTGTACGATTACGTAACGACTATAAGGCTCACATACTTAGAACATTTACCAGTACTGCTAATGAGATTTTAATGCAACATTTTGGTTACCTGAAAATACATTCTGTATTTAAAGTGCTTTCTGAGAGATACCAGATGACACAGAGGTTAGTTTATGTGACAGCTACACGATTTTTATCACCACGCTACTAATGAGTGACAATTTACAATGTTGCTTTTGCGGTGTATCTGTTTTATATCTGCACAGTTTTCTGAATTCTTCTGGAAAGAAAAACATGTTTTAGTAGTAACTTTTGTGGTATAGCTACAATGAGACAGCCTTTTCCGTAGCACAACAATAAGTTACAGTACAGTACTTTCTTCATCACAACAATAAGCGTAATAACTACGATATCTATACACAAACCATTTCACTTTTGTTTATCATGAGGTAAGTACATTGACTTCAGCAGAACTTAGCTTTCGGAGGACGATAACTACGAGACTTCCACAGAGATTATCTTACAACATGATGCACAGTTTAGCGCTATAGTACACGTATTTGAGTGATTAATTTCGCACTTAAAACATTTATTTTTTAAGATATTTGAAGTCCAATGATACAAGGGTTTTCTGTGATACATTTCATTCCATTGCTGTAATCTGTCATACCTGAGGGTATAATTACATTAATCCTCAGGGGGGTACACGCTTACTTTGTGTACCATGTGTTTGGCAAGCACAAGGAGCCCTAGCTAATATGGTATTTGCTTATACAACTTTACACATCGGTACCATATTTATCTAACACACAAATTACACAGCTATCTGATCATTTAACTGAGAGATAAACATTTGTTTTACTACATCAGTGACAGATGTTTACGCAATTACACAGTTGGGTAACTTCACACTTATGAAATTGTATTTTGTCTGTACTTTGTGAACTGATATTTTTGGAACCATTGTGATACTATGAGAGCTTTGAATGATATATTTGATATGGGATCATGATTTTTATAGTACGTTTGAGGTAGATGATACTATTGAAATGAGCAGAGAAAATTTTTTAGGGTTTGAAATTATTGCAGAAAGCTACGACGTTTTTGAGATTTGACTGAGGTGTTATGATGTTATTATTACGACGACGATGTGTATTATGCTGCTGAGGTATGTTTACGATTAATAGGCTGAGGCTACTATATGAGTTATTTGATTATGCTTCATATTTATAATGACGAAATATTGACGAGTGTCGATGGATACGTATATGTGTAATAAGGTAAGGAGTAATGAATAGTGGGTAGGGACTCTTGACTTGTGAAAAAGGATGTTGGAAACCAAGAATCGTACTTTAAGAGTTATGACATGTGTGAATCATGTGTGAATGTATCAAAATGCCACTGAACATTTTTTGGACACTGTTATATTCATAGGATTTTGTTTCTACAGATTTGCAACGCTAATTCTTGACCTGTGAAGTATTTTTATGTGAGACTGTCACTTTAGCGAAAATTGCTGTCGTAAATATTTCCGTACGAAAGTTAAGTGACCACCTCCACGTAATGCGTCGCGGGCACCCAGCTGTGTCAGACGCCTGGAGAAAAAGTCATTAGCGCGTGCCTTTCAGAGCACAGGAAGAAAAAAAAAAGAAAGGGAAGGCCATTATCCTGGCCATTGTCATTCCTTTAGAGAAAGCATCACAAAAACGACACGGTCGAACTTGAAAACATATGATTACACTAGCTCTTAATTTACGATATTTACTGAAATGCCTAATAAAATGACAAGCAATATTTTTACATCTGCACACCTGATTATGACAAGCGTCTTTCTATGAGAGTTGAGAGAATTTCTACTAACTTACGAAATGTCACATGACTACTGAATGATATTTTTATGCTTTGCTTTTCATAGTTGCTTATTTCATTTGACATCTGTTTTCCAGCTGTGTTGCAGCATTGCGTTTATAAAATAAAATGCATTTGCTAATGTGAACACTTTCTGTCAACAGATCTATTAAATAATTATTTTATGATCCACATTCTTTAAAAAAGGAGCACTTGGAAAGGAAAGAACAATAAGAAGGAACTAGTAACTGCATTCATAATTTTCTTTTCAAGTAATTGGTAACTTTTTGGTAGAATAACTTCTTGTGGTGGACCACTTTAATTACATAGACATTAAGATGTGATTATACATTTCCCTTATCTGCATTGTTATCTTTAGTGTACTATTTTTTCTGCTTGAGCTATGTCATGTTTTGATATAAGTTATTACATTTGCTGCTGCTAGCTTTGCCAATCTGTATTTTTTGTCATTGCTGCTTGTGTTAATTGTTTTGTGCTGCTGCATTGCCTCGTTCCTTAGTTTAGCATCTGAGCTCAGTAGATTTAAGTTAGCTTAAGAGGGGGTAGCCTCTAAGAGAATGAGTTGCGATGAATTGGAAGAAATGCATTGAGAAAACAGGTTTAGGTAGGATTTTCTTGGAAATAAATGTTGAGGTAAGAAATGTGTGAACATATAAATACAGAAAGCATGCTTAGATAGAATTTTTTTTGGTGGAAACAAAGGATGAAATAAGAGGAAAGATATATGAAGTTTTGGGTTGGACTGCAGTACCAAATGTTACACTGAAAACGAACCCTGTCCTTTCCTATTGGTGTTATCCCACTATGTGTTTGTGTACCCTTGAGTATTTGTTTTCTTCCTGTCTCTGTGTACTGTTTCATAGAATTTTTTTCTCTTCTAATACTAAGCTATATTCACTATGAGGAGGAATACTGTTATCCTCAAATATAAGTTGCATTAATAATATGTTATTTTCTTTGTAAAGTTGTTTACAATTCTGTTCTGTTTCAATGTTCATGTGTGAAATTAATGTTTCGAAAACTATTCTCATTATTTTATGTATGTACTTATGTCACTATTTTTGTAACACTGATGTATATGTTTATTTCTATTCTTTTGTAAAGCCTGTACTACAAAGGTTATCTGTATTATTATGTTTTTAATGATGTATTTTGTACCTTTGTAATTGTATTCTTATGTTATAAAATTGTAATTGTCACCAGTTCATGACATTATTAACTTGTTAGTTACATTTCACTGCACACGTTTCTGTTGGTCATAGTATGTGGACAATATGTGAGAAGTAGGGACTGTTAGTGTTTGCACGTGTGTTAATAACTCAGCAAGGGACTGGATAACAGCATTGCTGGTTCTAAGGACAATTTCAAAAACTTTGTGAGTGCACAAGTGGTGGTTTATGGACTTGCTATATTATCCGCAAGACTCTTCAATGGTGATTGTGCACCTGCACAGTCACAACAGATGGCTGCTGGCCATCTCTACAAGGACTACAGTGGGTCTGCATCTTTGATGGCCCACCAATACCGTAATCTCTACAAGGACTACAGTGGGTCTGCACCTCTGGTGGCCCACCAATACCACAATCTCTACCAGGACTCCAGTGGGTCTGCTCTGTGATGACCTACTTACCAATATTCTTCAAAACTTCGAATGACTCTGCTGTGGGTTTGCTCCATTGTGGCCCATTACCTGTCAGCATGTCAAGAGTCAGCACTGTCTTTCCATTGGAAGGACAACACTACTTCTTCAAGACTGCATGGAAGTCCACTACTTCTGTGTGCATTGTCTTTTACTGCTCAGACTTTGAGAAAAGAAACGGCAGTTTCACTGTGATGAACAATGTGGACTGTCTTTATGGACTGTGAGAAATTTTTAGCTTTTGACCAACAATGTATCAATAAGTGTGCGCATTTTATATCTTTGTTACTGTAATTGTGAAAAATTTTTATCAAATCATTATTGGCCACTGCCCAAAAAAAATTTGTAAAATATTTGTGGGGAGCATGGGGGCTATGTAAGTAGGCTGTTTATGTTTTCTCTATGTAAGTAGGCTGTTTATGTTTTCTCTATGTAAGTAGGCTGTTTATGTTTTCTCTATGTAAGTAGGCTGTTTATGTTTTCTCTATGTAAGTAGGCTGTTTATGTTTTCTTATTGGCAACGTTACGTAGCGCTCAATATGAAAATCACTGGCTGTGCTGTGTGCAGTCTGTGGCTAGTTTGCATTGTTGTCTGCCATTGTAGTGTTGGGCAGCGGCAGCTGGCTGTGAACAGCGCGTAGCGTTGCGCAGTTGGAGGTGAGCCGCCAGCAGTGGTGGATGTGGGGAGAGAGATGGCGGAGGTTTGCAATTTGTCATGAACTGATATATATATTATGACTTGTGATGATATTAAGGTAAATACATTGTTTGTTCTCTATTAATATCTTTCATTTGCTAACTATCCCTATCAGTAGTTAGTGCCTTCAGTAGTTTGAATCTTTTATTTAGCTGGCAGTAGTGGCGCTTGCTGTATTGCAGTAGCTTGAGCAGCGAAGATTTTTGTGAGGTAAGTGATTTGTGAAAGGTATAGTTTAATGTTAGTCAGGGCCATTCTTTTGTAGAGAATTCTGAAAGTCAGATTGCGTTGCGCTAAAAATATTGTGTGTCAGGTTAAGCACAGTCGTGTAAGAATTGTTCAAAGGGGACGTTTCATAAGGTGTACCTGTACACGCCATCCAAGCTCCGTTTGAGTCAATGCCCAGGCGTATCAGGGCCGTTATTACGGCCAGAGGTGGTTGTTCTGGGTGGAAGTGGAAAAAATTAGAGACCGACTCAGGAGCATATTCAGACCTCTCGAAATGTAAAGTCCCTTCAAAAGTTAGAGTATTGTAGCGGTCGTTCACAGACCACAGTCTACCACTCGTTACCACAGCCAGGTCTGCCTCCTTCAACCACAGATTTAAAAGTATCCTCAAATGAAAAACTCTCGTAGGGGCCATTCATCGCCCATAACCTGTCAGCCACATGACTGAACAAATTCTATACACACTCAGGTCTGCTTTCTTCAAGAATGAATGGAAAAGCGTGCAGAATCACTCCCATGAGCTCTTCACTCGGAAAGTCCCTGTCTCCACTTGACTCCTGTAGTGTAGTGCTACTGTCTGCTTTTCCATTTGCTGAAGGCCGTCCCCACCAAAAAATACATCGTTCCTAAGTTCTATAGACATGATTTGACTCAACTTGACCACTTCCCAGATTAAACTAATATATTACAACAATAGTTAAATAAAGCAGTGTTATAAATATTCAGGCACATTTAGACTATTCACGGTAATTACAAATATCGGTTTGTTCATAAATAAATAATCTAGTGTTCTTGCGCAAGTGTGCTCACGTTAAATGACAACGAATTGTCGTTAAATATTGTTTAAACAATTATTTAGGTGTGCGTTTTTTGGCACTATTTTCAAGAGCGGTGTCAGTTAACACATGTGGCTGACCACTTCTCAAATGATCAATTCTTACCAAGTTATCAGCCGAGTGGTGGCGTCGTCTTGTCGCAACGTTTCAATGAGTTTCGTACCCATCATCTTCTGGCCAGAAGATGACGGTTACGAAAGTCATTGGCACGTTGCGACAAGACGTACGCCACCACCCGGCTGATAACCCGAGAAGGATTCATCAGTGGAATACGCCAAGAAAGACTGTAATCACATATACACTTCTCAAATTACTATGATTTTTAATGGTACAATCACCATTTAAATAAAATTACTGGCAAAATAGTAAATTGTCCATTAAATGGCCACAAATGTATGATTACATGTGAGGTTTTCACGCTGCGCCGACCGGAGTGGCCGTGCGGTTCTAGGCGCTACAGTCTGGAACCGAGCGACCGCTACGGTCGCAGGTTCGAATCCTGTCTCGGGCATGGATGTGTGTGATGTCCTTAGGTTAGTTAGGTTTAATTAGTTCTAAGTTCTAGGCGACTGATTACCTCAGAAGTTAAGTCGCGTAGTGCTCAGAGCCATTTTTCACGCTGCATTCATTTGTTGTGTAATTGTTTTGACAAACTTTTGCGTAGTTACAAAGATAGAAGTCACAAGTCAAAAACAAACCAGATATAGATGAGTGTTTTTAGGGTTGACAACTACTGCGAAATGCTATCTTCATCTGAAATATCGTTTCCTGAAATCATATGAAGCGTTTAAAAGCCGTTGATTCAGACGTTCATTGTGAAAATATTTATTCAAAAATGGCTCTGAGCACTATGGGAGTTAACATCTATGGTCATCAGTCCCCTAGAACTTAGAACTACTTAAACCTAACTAACCTAAGGACAGCACACAACACCCAGTCATCACGAGGCAGAGAACATCCCTGACCCCGCCGGGAATCGAACCCGGGAACCCGGGCGCGGGAAGCGAGAACGCTACCGCAAAAACATTTATTCACTGTGAAATATTAACTTCTGTCGTTTTAAAAACATTGAAATATTTTTGTGCCATTGTACGTGCCTCATTTATCTTAAGGTCGTAGATGTATTCACATTTTCTTTAATACTAGACTGTACATTCCCAACAAGCTGTAAGAAGCCCTCTATCAGACTGTCTGACATTCAGCCATTTTTGGTGTACTTTCCGCACAAAGGTCATGCAACCTAAAGCTAAAGATTTCGTATTTACCCACTACCAGTGACGCTGCTCGTCTGTGCAGCAGAATTCGCCGGTATCGGTCACAGTCGGACCTATCGCGGCGCGCCCTGAACTCTGCGCCTGCTAGCATTCAAGAGTACAACAGTTTCACCTCCCCTCATACCATCTCCATGCAGCCAAGTCGCTCGCCTCTATAGATACTGCGTTGCATACTCGTACATTGATTACAGCGTGACAGTGGAGGCAGTTTTTCCGCCGTGCGTGAAATACCCTTTAGGTAAAGGCATACCAAGAGAGAAGTGAACCTTTTCGTCGTGAACAGCAACCTTGTTTTTACGACGTCATATTCTACAAAGTCTTTAGGAACGCCTGAAGGGCAAAAGGGACGTTGTGAGCGCTAGAAGGAAAGTTTGAGACCAAAAGCGAAGGACGACTGCACGCGTTTGCCGGCGAACAACACCGCCACTGTTTATTAGTCTCGGCGCCCTGAGCGGGCCATAACGTGAGCTGTTTGTCTCACTGGTTCTCGGAACGTCCTACCTTTAACATCGTAGCGGGCGTCTCGTCTTTTGACGCAGAAATAGTACCGCAACTGTAACGGTAGCACCGGTCGCCTTTAGTGACAATTCCTCTGCGAGGAATTTTTGACAATTGTGACAGTGAGATAACCTAACAGAAACAGAACAATCAAACTAGGTTTCGTTTCCGAAACACTCCAGCAGAGTACAAACTAACAGTAAACAAGTGGGCCACGGAAGAGACGTTCTCCCAGCACAAAAACAAGTTGTAACATTACGTGTTACTATCGGTCGCCAGCCTAATTAGCCACTCTTCTGTCAAGCAATAAAATAAAGCAGAAGACAGTGCTAAGCCTAACCTAACCTTCCTTGATACTCACACTAAGCTGTTTCTTTATACCCATTCACACTACAACACAGTAACCTAACCTTGCAGATAAATGTACTACGAAACTGAAAATCAGACAAACAAATGGCGAATGAGATAGCAGACAGTAATCTATCCCTCTCAAGTGCACGTAGTTTAAGTGAACTATACTCAACAGTTTATGGAACCAATCACCAACACACATGAAACTAGTAGCAATACTGAACAAGAAAGAGCATGAAATGACTCTGATTTAAATCAGGGGGTCTGTTAATGATCATAATCTATAACTTCATTACTTAGTTCAGGGTCTCTGTGTATTAACTAACTTGCTTTACAATAACTAAACTCGGTTTGAAGCAATTAAATAGAATGAAATGTAACTACACTGGCTCTGAAGCAGTCTTTGCATTGCTTCATTAACTGACTAACCTACTACATGAGGATCCTTAAACTTTCATGGCTTGACGAACCATGCTCATTAACAAAATACACAAGTAAGTATGAGAAAAGGTTAGTATTCTTATCAATTATTATTAATTAAGTAAAGCAGAACCAACTATCATTCTTTCAATCACAAATGTGGTTTGATAAGCTGTTTTTTAACCTATTCAAACATATTTCGCTGTGCAAATGCCAGCCGGCCGTTGTGGCCGAGCGGTTCTAGGCGCTTCAGTCTGGAACCGCGTGACCGCTACGGTCGCAGGTTCGAATCCTGCCTCGGGATTGGATGTGTGTGATGTCCTTAGGTTGGCTAGGTTTAAGTAGTTCTAAGTTCTAGGGGACTGATGACCTCAGATGTTAAGTCCCATAGTGCTCAGAGCCATTTTAACCATTTTGCAAATGCCAGCAGAACATTAAATTTAAGTTCAAACACTTTTTCATGACATGAACACGGATAAATTTAGTAATTATGATCAAAGTGAGTAAATGAAACAATTAATAATCTTTTTCATTACCTATTAAATTTACTATTTTCAGGCAGCTTTTTAAGTAAGACAAGTTATTTACAGAAAAGGCTGCAGATTGTTCTAAAAATGTCCTGGAAGTGGAGTATTTCTCTAACTATAAAACTGAAATTTAAACATTATAGCTCCACACAATAGAAAACAATCATAACTATTTTTACAGCTGCGAAATACGTATTTCCGTAATACATTAGAGCACTCGAAATTAAATTCACTAGGATAGGATTCCTGTCCAGGTTTGTGATTTGGGATAGAGTTTTTAGTAACACCGCGATTATCATTAAAATCAACCAAATGTCACAAATACCTGGTCCATTCACAGAGTGCCAAATATAAACAATTTAGTGGAATGCTGGTGGCACTGGCGGGTAATTTGCAGAGGCTGTTAACCTGGCGACGATGCAGTCATGGCAGTACTGTTCGCCTCGCCCTGTTACTGATCTTCTTGGCGTCGTAATTATATCTTTACAGGACCAAAAACCGTGCCATGATAATGGTATTACCAAATGCAGCATCCGTGGTCCATAAATACTGATCTCAAGGTCTTCTGGCCTCAAAACTCCAAGAATATGAGCCTCAATAATCCGCTACAGTTAGCGAGGTGTTACCCACAGCACTGCTCAGCCCAGACTCCTTACCTGCCACAAAGGACGAGTTGCCACTTGCGCGCCAACCGCACCATTTCCATTCCGCCAGGCTACTTCCGTAGCTGTGGGGCTTCCTCACGTATTTTACATCAATCCTACGTTCCCTAACCACGGACCAAGTCATTTACAGTACGTTATATAACAATCATTCCAGTAGTTATTTAAATCCACAAGCATAATTTAAACAACATCATTCAAAAGTTCGCATAACTAAAATATATATACATATTCTAAGAATTTACGTGATAGATACAACATTCTACATACGCAACACTGAAACAGCAGTATCGATACAGATACAAAATAGGTCAAAAATAGGTTTTACATAACAAGCAGCGACAACACGGAGGGTAAGGAAATTAGAATACATTATAATGAACGCGTCTGAACCGTGTCGTTTGCCACGGCTCGTATTTTTCTCTTGGTATACTCATGTTTGTAGTTTCCGCGCTTCCCTAGAGGGCGTTGCGGAGCCTCTGCGAACGCGCTGCTAGTATGCCCGCTGGGAGGAGGCGCTGTCTGCCGTGGCCAGGGCGGAGGAGGCAGTTTAGACGAGTGTTTGGCCCTGGACGACCGTTCTGCACCTGGGCCCTCGGTCCCTCTATGCTAAGTCTGGATGGGCCCAAAAATCCGGGGAGTGAGGACACAAGAGGCCGTAAATCTGTGGACAACGTTTGGTTTCCGTTCATGGGCTGGGGAAGCTATGAAGTCCGTCTGCGGCTGCCAGTAACCTCCGGAAGGTGGTGTCGTCACTGAAAGTAAGATTTTTCATCTAGTTAGTGCAACGGCCGTCGTCTGGCGGGCCCAATCTCCCGATGTTGTGGGAGCTATTAATAACTGTCTGGCAACGTTTCTCTGCTTTGAGTTTGTGATCGGAAACTGCCTTGCGAGTGTGTTACTGCCCCCTTGCATGATCGTCCATTTGCACCCCACAGTGACTTAAGGCACACCGCGTAAAGAAACAAAAAGAAAAGAAAATTTTTGGCTGTTTGGTTGTTTTCCCATGGACGGCGTAGGTCACTGTCTGGATAAGCACGTTGTAAAATGTTATATAACCTTGTACTGTCTGGCGGAGAGATAGAACCAGTTAATTTTATGGATGTCAGAAATGCGAGATTATGTTAATGTTCGTCAATATTTCTTATTTTAGTACGTAGTCATATTTAACTTTAGTCGTTATTGTGTATGTATTCTTGTGTTAATGAGTTTAGCCCCCGTGGCATTTAAGTGCTCTATTTAATCATACACTCCTGGAAATGGAAAAAAGAACACATTGACACCGGTGTGTCAGACCCACCATACTTGCTCCGGACACTGCGAGAGGGCTGTACAAGCAATGATCACACCCACGGCACAGCGGACACACCAGGAACCGCGGTGTTGGCCGTCGAATGGCGCTAGCTGCGCAGCATTTGTGCACCGCCGCCGTCAGTGTCAGCCAGTTTGCCGTGGCATACGGAGCTCCATCGCAGTCTTTAACACTGGTAGCATGCCGCGACAGCGCGGACGTGAACCGTATGTGCAGTTGACGGACTTTGAGCGAGGGCGTATAGTGGGCATGCGGGAGGCCGGGTGGACGTACCGCCGAATTGCTCAACACGTGGGGCGTGAGGTCTCCACAGTACATCGATGTTGTCACCAGTGGTCGGCGGAAGGTGCACGTGCCCGTCGACCTGGGACCGGACCGCAGCGACGCACGGATGCACGCCAAGACCGTAGGATCCTACGCAGTGCCGTAGGGGACCGCACCGCCACTTCCCAGCAAATTAGGGACACTGTTGCTCCTGGGGTATCGGCGAGGACCATTCGCAACCGTCTCCATGAAGCTGGGCTACGGTCCCGCACACCGTTAGGCCGTCTTCCGCTCAGGCGTGAATGGAGGGACGAATGGAGACGTGTCGTCTTCAGCGATGAGAGTCGCTTCTGCCTTGGTGCCAATGATGGTCGTATGCGTGTTTGGCGCCGTGCAGGTGAGCGCCACAATCAGGACTGCATACGACCGAGGCACACAGGGCCAACACCCGGCATCATGGTGTGGGGAGCGATCTCCTACACTGGCCGTACACCACTGGTGATCGTCGAGGGGACACTGAATAGTGCACGGTACATCCAAACCGTCATCGAACCCATCGTTCTACCATTCCTAGACCGGCAAGGGAACTTGCTGTTCCAACAGGACAATGCACGTCCGCATGTATCCCGTGCCACCCAACGTGCTCTAGAAGGTGTAAGTCAACTACCCTGGCCAGCAAGATCTCCGGATCCGTCCCCCATTGAGCATGTTTGGGACTGGATGAAGCGTCGTCTCACGCGGTCTGCACGTCCAGCACGAACGCTGGTCCAACTGAGGCGCCAGGTGGAAATGGCAAGGCAAGCCGTTCCACAGGACTACATCCAGCATCTCTACGATCGTCTCCATGGGAGAACAGCAGCCTGCATTGCTGCGAAAGGTGGATATACACTGTACTAGTGCCGACATTGTGCATGCTCTGTTGCCTGTGTGTATGTGCCTGTGGTTCTGTCAGTGTGATCATGTGATGTATCTGACCCCAGGAATGTGTCAATAAAGTTTCCCCTTCCTGGGACAATGAATTCACGGTGTTCTTATTTCAATTTCCAGGAGTGTATTTAAGGTAGTGCTAGAGTTTCTATTTGGTAATCCGCGTAGCCACGACTGATGTCGGTTCCTCCGTCAGTCTGAAATGTTGGGCCTGTTGGGTAGAGACCGTTGTTGACTAGCTCTCCTCAGCTCCGAAGTCCCGTATTGATACTACGGTGGTAGTTCTGCTGGAATCTCGTTTGCAGAAGATATCAGTTCTTGTGAGCATAAATAAAGCTACCTTTGCCTCTGTAATTTTCGTCCGCTGGCCAGCAAGCTTTGGTTAATGATTAAAAATAACCAACTGGTCTTTGACCAACCTAGTGGTTCGTGTTAGACGAGTTCCCTTTCCAGTTCGGGTAAATGTTTCCTCCTCCTGGTGGAGCCATCATCTTTCCCGAGCCACGCTGGGTTAAGAGTTGCTCGAGTGTCTATTGCCGCTCAATGTTCCAGTAGAATGAAATAAGAGGTTAATTATCTACTCCACCGTTATGCCCAACAAAAGGCGAATTAGAGCATTCTGGATAACCTAAGTATTGAACACTATTAAGATAGTTCTAGGCTTGGAGAAATTGCTGTTTGGTAAAATTTAGCCTTCCGGGTCGGTAATCCGGCATATTCCACGATCCAACATTGTTATAGAAATGAAAGATTTGGTTTTGATAAATTTACTGTGATGTGACTTAATTATTTGCTGTTGATGTTGATTGCTTTAAATGAATCTTCTTTAATTTGTGAGTGATCGACCTTAATGGTGTAACATTTAATGTACGTCTGGTTGTCCCCTATGTCACCTACTGACTTCATTCAGAGACTGAAAAGGTGATCCTTGCACAAGTTTATGGAACTTTATTAACCGTTGATCTTCGTTGTTTATGATCTTAAAAATGTTTGTTAAAAAAGGACTAATTTTAGATTCATATTGTTTATTAAGTAATCCTTAAGTTATATAGCAAATATTACGAGTGCTAATATTCTCTCATTGTTACACTTGCTTGTTCTGTGGTTTACACTGAAGGGTGTGACAATAAATGCAAAATCTAAAGTGAAGCATTGGGGCAAATTAATCCTTTCCCTTATCATTACCGTTAAAGTTAACTGATTGTTTGTCACTTGTTATTGAAACTGGTTGGGAGAATAGTTTGATTGACCCCGTAGAAAGAGTACATCACCGTCTTTTAAAAATAACCCTCGCGCTTCAAACAGGACATGGAAATTATTACGGGTAGTGTATAGTTCGGAATACACAATCGCTCCACGGCCGAGACCGCCAACGCATACTTGAACAATTGACAGTGAGCCCTAAAGCGGCCATCATCAGAGTGACAGAGGATACACTTGTTGCATTTCTGTTTTCCCCCTTTTAGTTCGGACACCAATGCACGCGTTCCAGGTTTTTGGAATGCAAGATCCGTCTAAAAGACGTAATTGCATCACTGCTGACGAATAAACTATTAATAGTCGATCCAGATCAATGCACAACACTTTATCACCTCAGTGAATTGGTTTTAGTTTCAGAGATCGGCAGCCTGGAACTGAAGCGTGAGACAATGTTAAAAATTCACCATTGTGTAGCTACTAATCACCGCCGTCAAGCAGCACGATTGTCTCTGGGTAATTTCCAAGAATTAACCACTGGACTGGAAGCAAACAACACAAAAAATCCCCATTTCACATCCAACCGGCTCAACGCAAAGCCAACAGATATCTCAGAAAAAGAAGAACGGCTCAGGCGATTCTTCAGAGGCACGAAAACCACAAGTAACTTCAATCTCAAACTCCCTGACTTTCACGGAAACAGTACTGGTTTTTCTGACTTCAAAAAACGTTACCAAACCCCTTTCTACAACAAGAATCCCCTTCACCTACCTACTAGTTCAATGATCTAACACAAAACTGCTGCCGAGTAAAAACAGCAACGTACCTCCCACGTCTGAAAGTTGCTATTACTACTCTAAGGAGTAGCGCTAAAATTTATTTATTTATTTATGCATTCAGTTTAGATAGCAAGAAAAGGGCCTTCAAGCTCTCGGTTACATCTAACTAGACTTCCTTACTGATAAACATTAAAATTAGTACAGTACATGAGCAATATATAATAATAATAATAATAATAATAATAATAATAAACCCCGTGGAGGCCCGGGAATAGAATAGGCCTCCGGTATGTTCTGCCAGTCGTAAAAGGCGACGAAAAGAACAAACCACTAATAGGGCTAACCCCCTTTTAGTGTGATTGCTTGGTTCAGGACAGAACTAAAGAAGCCTCGGACAAGCGCCGTCATGGTCGGGGACGACGCTTGAACCCTATGCCCGCCCACAATGGTAACGACACTGCTAGCCAACTGGAAAATGATTTAAATCTAAATAGAGGTGTTTTGCAGGATATGCTTCCTGCAACCACCCTAGAAGGAAAACAAAGACAGAGGATGAGATGGTCAGATGAAGTTAATCGACACCTCATGTTCTGATATTACCAAGCAACAAACCTAGGAACCAACACAACTGGATACAGATCACAAGTATACACAACATTTATTACCAGATACCCGGACCGAGCCAGGTGGCGCAGTGGTTAGACACTGGACTCGCATTCGGGAGGCTGACGGTTCAATCCCGCGTCCGGCCATCCTGATTTGGGTTATCCGTGATTTCCCTATATCGCTCCAGGCAAATTCCGGGATGGTTCCTTTCAAAGGGCACGGCCGACTTCCTTCTCCGTCCTTCCCTAATCCGATGAGACCGATGACCTCGCTGTCTGGTCTCCTTCCCCAAACCAACCAACCAACCAACCAGATACCCGGAATTAAAATTTTTAACAGAACAACGACTAGCTGATCAGATCCGTGTAATAAAAAATAACAGGATACCCCAGTCAGAATTAGAAAACATCAAACAACAAGTACAACAAATACTGGAACAAAATTATGTGCAATTAGAAGAAGAAAATACAGTAATGGACTCTAACATCCCAGACAAAACAAACAAAGAACAAAACGCGTCAGTTAAACAATCAGAGGAAAACGAAATCTTAAGACAGCCACCAGAACAAGCACAAATAGAACACGAAGTGACACACATGTTAGATATAGGAGAGAAATTTCAGCTGACATATATAGAATACAAAGACACAAATACAGACATTAGACCATTCTTTCATAGACCACCAAATAACCCACAAGTCGAAACAACAATAACAACTATCAACACAATAATACACAACAAAATAAATGAAAATACAACTATGGAAGAGTTACAACTACTGGTTTATGTAGGAGCACTCACTACACTAAATATACACACTAGGCAGAGATCAGAACCAACCAATACACAGAAGAAACCCACAAAACCAGCATGGCAACACAGGCAACAGATCAGAATAGAAAAACTGAGAAAAGACATCGGACAGCTAACACAATCTACAAGAAATGAAATATCAGACAAAAAACGAAAAAGGTTAGGTAAAATCTCACAACAAGAAGCAATAGAGCAATTAGATGAAAAGAAGCTGAAATTACAAGCATTGGCCAAACGACTTAGAAGGCACAAAAAAGTGAAAATAGAAGGAAACAAAACCAAACATTCAACACAAACCAAAAGAGATTTAACCAAACAATAGATAACAAACACATTAAAATAGACAATCCACCAAACATAACAGACATGGAACACTTCTGGAGCAACATATGGTCAAACCCGGTACAACATAACAGGCATGCACGGTGGATACAAGCAGAAACAGACTCATACAAGATGATACCACAAATGCCTGAAGTGATAATTTTGCAACATGAAGTCACCCGAGCAATTAATTCTACGCACAATTGGAAAGCCCCTGGAAATGATAAAATAGCAAATTTCTGGCTAAAGAAGTTCACCTCAACACATTCACATCTAACTAAATTATTTAACAGTTACATTGCAGACCCATACACATTCCCTGATACACTTACACATGGAATAACTCATCTGAAACCTAAAGATCAAGCAGACACAGCAAACCCAGCTAAATATCGCCCCATAACATGCCTACTAACAATCTACAAAATATTAACTTCAGTCATTACACAGAAATTAATGACACCTACAACACAGAACAAAATTATAAATGAAGAACAAAAAGGCTGCTGCAAAGGAGCACGAGGATGTAAAGAGCAACTCATAATAGATGCAGAGGTGACATATCAAGCTAAAACTAAACAAAGGTCGCTACACTACGCATACATTGATTACCAAAAAGCTTTTGATAGTGTACCCCACTCATGGTTACTACAAATATTGGATATATATATATATATATATATATATATATATATATATATATATATAGTAGATCCTAAATTGATACAGTTCCTAAAGATAGTAATGAAAAACTGGAAAACCACACTTAATATCGAAACAAATTCAGATAATATCACATCACAGCCAATACAGATTAAGCATGGAATATACCAAGGAGACTCATTAAGTCCTTTCTGGTTCTGCCTTGCTCTGAACCCACTATCCAACATGCTAAATAATACAAGTTATGGATACAATATTACTGGAACATACCCACACAAAATCACACATTTGCTATACATGGATGATCTAAAACTACTAGCAGCAACCAATCAACAACTCAACCAATTACTAAAGATAACAGAAGTATTCAGCAATGATATAAATATGGCTTTTGGAACAGACAAATGTAAGAAAAATAGCATAGTCAAGGGAAAACACACTAAACAAGAAGATTACATATTGAATAACCACAGTGACTCCATAGAAGCGATGGAAAAAACAGATGCCTATAAATATCTAGGATACAGACAAAAAATAGGAATAGATAATACAAAAAAAGTATAGACAAAGACTAACAAAAATACTGAAAACAGAATTGACAGCAAGAAACAAGACAAAAGCTATAAATACTTATGCTATACCAATACTGACCTACTCATTTGCAGTAGTGAAATGGAGTAACACAGACCTAGAAGCACTCAATACACTTACATGCTCACAATGCCACAAATATAGAATACATCACATACATTCAGCAACAGAAAGATTCACATTAAGCAGAAAGGAAGGAGGAAGGGGATTCATCGACATAAAAAACCTACATTATGGACAGGTAGACAATTTAAGAAAATTCTTTCTAGAACGAGCAGAAACTAGCAAAATACACAAAGCAATCACTCATATAAATACATCGGCTACAACACTGCAATTTCATAACCACTTCTACAACCCTTTAGATCACATAACATCAACAGATATGAAGAAAGTAAATTGGAAAAAGAAAACACTGCATGGCAAGCACCCATATCATCTAACACAGCCACACATCGATCAAGACGCATCCAACACATGGCTAAGAAAAGGCAATATATACAGTGAGATGGAAGGATTCATGATTGCAATACAGGATCAAACAATAAACACCAGATATTACTGCAAGCATATTATTAAAGATCCCAATACCACAACAAATAAATGCAGACTTTGCAAACAACAAATAGAAACAGTAGATCACATCACAAGTGGATGTACAATACTAGCAAATACAGAATACCCCAGAAGACATGACAATGCAGCAAAAATAATACATCAACAACTCGCCATACAACATAAACTAATAAAACAACACGTTCCCACATACAAGTATGTACCACAAAATGTACTGGAGAATGATGAATACAAATTATACTGGAACAGAACCATTATAACAGATAAAACAACACCACATAACAAACCTGACATCATACTCACCAATAAAAAGAAGAAATTAACACAACTAATCGAAATATCCATACCCAATACAACAAATATACAAAAGAAAACAGGAGAAAAAATTGAAAAATACATCCAACTGGCTGAGGAAGTCAAGGACATGTGGCATCAGGATAAAGTTGACATTATACCAATTATACTATCAACTACAGGAGTCATACCACACAATATCCACCAGTACATCAATGCAATACAGCTACATCCAAACTTATATATACAACTACAGAAATCTATAATTATTGATACATGTTCAATTACCCAAAAGTTCCTAAATGCAATACAACACATACCATACAGTTAAAAGGAAGTGACGCTTGATCAAGGTCCGCATCACTTTCCATTTTTAACCAGACTTAACGTCTGAGAAAGTAAAGAAATAATAATAATAATAACATCACATTTTAATAACAAAAAGGGAAAAATATCAGTGTTTCACAGTTACTGAAAAAGACTTCGGAGGGATTCAGGGCCAAAATAAAACAATTTCAAACATTTTCAAGAAATAGAGAAGAAACGTCAAGTATTTTCTCTCAGGAACAAACACAACATCATCATGTTTATCTGTGCATCGTCTTCTTTGGGAATCAGTAATGTACTTTAAAATGGGCTTATAACCCGAAACCTAGATTGTGCAGTAGCACTATTGAGAAATTTGTGAAACAAGGCAAAAACAGTGTTTGTTTAGTTAAAAACAGCACAAGAACGAGGGAACAAACGGTTCTGGGATGATACAAAGAAGGATGTTGTTCGAAAGAACAGTTCTCCTAAGTAGCTGTTTTACATGGTCTTCACCTGGCTGGAGTCGAAGACATACGTGGAATTTAAGAAATGACTGTCTTAGTAACATTATTAAATTTCCTCTTTACCTTCTTGTAGAGTGTTAGTAGTATCTAACAAGAATCCATGTGGAGAAGAAGTTAACCGTTCAGAGGAAGAGTGAGATTTAATACGGTACGATTAGCAGATGAAGGGGAGGGAAAAAATTATAGAGAGGAATGATAAAACGTAGACAGTTTACAATGTGACAGAGATACTGCATTCCTGTTGTACAGAAAGAAAACCACTGCGACCTGAGGAAAGGTAAGCTACGGCATTGACAAAATATGAAGCTTTAATCCCCTCTCGAATGTAGAGTGACTAAACAGCCGACGAAGCAAAGGGTGTGAAAATCGCACCGCCCATACGGTCGTATCCAACTTCTCTGAGTATAGGAAACAACAGAATACTGAACACGTCTTACGCGTGTGTTTGTAGCTAGCTCAGGTCGTCTGAAGTTTTCTCTATTGCTACTGTCCTGAGCTACATCGCGGTAACAAAGAATTTACAGGATTGCACACCAGACTATTTTTGTCTAATTTGAGTTATCATACGGTTAATTTACATTCTCAAAACCAGTTTTTGACATTCATTCATGTTAGATGCAGAGGAAATAAGCACGCCGAATATAAAACTGCTTCATGTCCACGGTAAACTGAGTTAGTGGACCCAGTTAATGGCATGAAAAAATCTTGAAAACACCACAGAACAACCTTCTGCCAGAATTACGAGTACACACTTCACACGCAGCTTGTTAAACGCTCCTCTGCGAGCAATGGCCTTGCGTGGGGTACCCGATCGAAAATGTCCACTGCATGCAGTTCTCGTTGTAACGTTCGCTCGGAAACTTGGTGAGATGGTCGTGCACTCATTGACAGCTGCAATCCCTTTCGGGCTTCAAACAGATAGGCATTGACAAGCCGTGACATTCGTCTACAGTCGCAGTCGGTTGGGCTCTCCTTACGCCGTGTTACTTTGAGAGTTGGCAATACTCTCTTAGGATTTAAAGGTTGGCTACAGTGCGCATACACAAGCTCTCGAATCTAAGATATTGTTGTCGTGCTTCGCAGCACACGGGTTAATTAGTGGCAGTTTGGAAGCCAGTGTAGGAGCCCACTTGCTGTGGTGCACACGTGTGTTGGGCGAGGGGTTGTCGCCGAGCTGCCGTACTGCCGTGTCCGCCAGCAGCGACACAGGATTTGGTATTGAGTTGATATTTTTTATAATTTGCAGCGCGCTTATTAATTTAAAGAAAAAGGGTTTGTGTATGTGCGTAGCAGCAGAAAGTAATTTTGATAATGATAGGACTTGAATTCTTAAGGGAAACCACTGTTAGGCGAATAGATTAAGTATTGATTTTTGTCATTGATTTCTTTTGTAATTGTCAGGGAATTGTTTCACTATGTGTTTAATTGAGAAGTACTTCAGTCTGTCTCAAGAGTTTGATTAATTTGTAATATTGCTTTAATGCCACTGGAGGCAGATTTACATACGAAGTGATTGTTCAAAGAGCTTCTAGCGTTTTGTTAATTGAATGAGAAAGAATCGCTTTCAGAATATAGTTTTTGAAAAAAGGAATTACTTGTTTGGGTTATCATTTATCGTGTGTGTGTGTGTGTGTGTGTGTGTGTGTGTGTGTGGAACAAAAGTAAAAAAGTCTCACAAGTGATGAATTACTAGTGCTTTGTTTATTTATTTATTTATTATTCCAAAACTTCTGCGCTACGTGATTCGGCGGACCACAAGCAGCAGATACACTCCTCTTCAGATATCTGTACAGAATCTACAGTATGAGTGACACAGTGACATTTGACCGTTATTCTGTTTACATGGGATTTACCATGTACGTAAAGTGTATGTGTAAACTGCTGTTACTGAGGTTTCTATTGCACAAATAGTGGACTGTCAGTATCGTGATACATCTGTTGGTAGCGTAAATCCGGGAGACTCGCCGCATGCGGAACAGACTGCGTGCCTCTTGTAGTTTCGGTAAACACAGACAAAGTATGCCCGTATCGGCAGTGCAGTTGCTCAGTGGATGTCAGCCCACAAAAAACGTACTTACGTTTTGATCGGGTAGGTTTTACATAAGCTCTGGGGGAATAGCTGATGTAAGTCTATAAATATCCCTTCAAAACTTTTTCATCAACACGTTTAGTTCTTAGTCTACGCTAATCAGTCAAATATTTCCAAATGTTTGAGCGGTTGTATTAACACTAAGTTCTGTTGGTCGTGTTTTGATTCTAGATGGCCATCTTGGCTATCAAGGGCATAAATTTATAAGGTGCTGCGTCTCTTCCCTACAGATCGAGATACACGCTGCAATCAAATCCGGTACATACGTCACACATTTTTTCGTTGGGGATAGTTGCTGCACAAATCAGATAACAGCTTTAGTTAAGTGAAAACATTTCTATTTTGTATGTATTTTAATTCAGATGACTTAGTATGCATTCTTAGGGTGTTCACATAGTCTCATGAAGGTGAATGCACAGTATTATTCTAAAAAAACTAAACTCCTCCCGAACAGGCCATGAAGACCCAGTGGTACCGACTGGCCGCCGTGTCATCCTCAGCCCATAGGTGTCACTGGATGCGAGTATGGAGGGGCATGTGGTCAGCACACCACTCTCCCGGCCGTTATGTCAATTTCCAAGACCGGAGCAGTATTATTCACTATTCCCGAATATATATGGAATTCATCAAAGAAACCTATGAAGATGCCCTTGACAGATCCAAATGGAGGCAGATGTATCAAGAAACGCACCCTGCAAGCACGGGATACACGCTAAGAAGAAGAAGATTCCCGAATATAACACCTAACCAGAGTTTGTACATATCACGTCTGTTTTAATGTTTTCAACTATCAATAAGTAAAGTAGTTAGTTATCTAAATCAGCCAACTGCTGACAATAATGAAAAGAATAGTTGCTACTCACCATATAATCGAGATGCTGAATGGCAGAAATGAACAACAAAAAGACTGTCGAAAAATTAGCTTTCGGCCAACAAGGCCTTTGTCAAAAATAAATAACATACACACACACGCAACTCACGCACACGTGACCACACTCTCTGGCAGCTGGAGCCAGACTGCGAGCAGTATTTCAGTGAAGTACTGATAAATAAGATAAGATAAGTTATTGTTAACACTTAATATTTTTCTCTTCGCCCCCAAACACATTTCTTAGCAAAAAATGTATTTTTCACTTGCCCGCCGGAGTGGCCGTGCGGTTCTAGGCGCTACAATCTGGAGCCGAGCGACCGTTACGGTCGCAGGTTCGAATCCTGCCTCGGGTATGGATGTGTGTGATCTCCTTAGGTTAGTTAGGTTTAATTAGTTCTAGGCGACTTATGACGTCAAAAGTTAAGTCGCATAGTGCTCAGACCACTTTGAACCATTTTTCACTTAAAAACAGGGTAGGTTTGGGTTTTGCAGGATGCGACAAAAGTCCCATGGCATAAGGGATAAATTCCGCAATGTAAAAACGTTTTCATGCTGAAATATTATGTTTAAATATTATATTTAAAAAATTAAAAAACTGTATGTCATTGATAACTGGTGTGTTTAGTTGTACAAAAAAATTACTAAAAGTACACCGTGGGACTCCACATAAGCGATGTTGAAAATGTGCGCCAGCTCTCCTGGATTTATCCTACGTGAATTTTTTTTTTTTTTGGGGGGGGGGGGGGGGGGAACAGTTGTCCAAATGGTTCAAATGGCTCTGAGCACTATGGGACTTAACTTCTAAGGTCATCAGCCTCTAGAACTTAGAACTACTTAAACCTAAGTAACCTAAGGACATCTCACACATCCAAGCCCGAGGCAGGATTCGAACCTGCGACCGTAGCGGTCGCACGGTTCCAGACTGTAGCGCCTAGAACCGCTCGGCCACCTCGCCCGGCGGAAACAGTTGTTGCGAAATATCTGTGGCTAGTGGTGCTGATACAATTTGAAATTCTGCCACTTATGAAGAAGTGGCTCATTGTAGTCCTACTTACGTCGTGCTGCAGTGACTACTAATTATAAGGAAGTACCTGCCAGTAGAATCTTTGTAGAGCTCACTGTGCTTCGATGTTTGTCTTGGTACACTAGGCACTCCAGGATGGAGGCGCAGCGAACAGTACAGGTGACCTTAACAACAGCTGCGTAGTCGCATCTGTGTGCAGTATGGGCATGAAACGAGGTTGTGGGAAGATGAAACTTACTGTGATTTCTTTTGCGGGAGGGGTTGGCATTGCATCCGAGAAGCAATATGGTTGCCGACTGTAGTTACTCTGGATTTCGGGTAGGATGTCAGAGAACAATAAGTATTTTCTTTGCACACGTACCAAGAAGTTCCAGGCATCACCAGCGTACCATTGAGTGTTGATATATTGCACAGACAGAAAGTACAATAAGGCTCACCGATAGTGTGACCCCGTAAAAATTAATCCACTGTCGTTTAATACACTAGAGCAAAAAATTTGCAAACACATTTTAACTGGCACGCCCAGTGGTGATATTCATTTCTACATTGATGTGTCTCAAGTATTTACTCGAGCCCTATTGAATTCATATAATAGGAAATGTAACAGCAAAGCAGCGACACTTGCGACCATCAACATTCTCCTCGATACAAAATCTCTATATGCTACACATCCTGTTTTCTTAAGCATTGTGCAAGACAGTACATCTCGAATTATGTCAGCTTCGTCTTTTCAAGCACGATCATAGTGATGTGGCACAGAGTAGTGGGTAGTGGCGCAGTATAGCGGTGACGGGGGGGGGGGGGGAGTGGGGGGGGGATGGGGGGGGTAGTAAGGTATGGTCTATAAATAATAACCACGTTAGCCCGTAGAAAAACTACTAATTTACTATAGGTCCAGTCCACTGACTTCCAAGTCCGTCAAAGATTAGCATACACGAATATTTCGAAGTTCAGATGTGGCATGTGTCACCTTAAATAAAACGGGCATTCACTCCAACACCATTAAAAGGTAAAATTTAGTAAAAAGTGTCATATGTCACCTTGGAGAGCGCCAAGACTTTAACATAGATTGAAGAAAAGACATAATATGGCTAAATCTGACGTATGCTCCAAAAAGAAAACAGACATAAACAGAATCCAAAGATATAATATAGCATAGACGTGACGTACGTCACGGAAGGATTTAGGAAAAAGAACATCTATAATTAAAACTGATAAATTATACACTAGTTGGACTATTTGACCCTTGAAGGATTTACATACGTGTCAGGTGTTGAAAATCATATAACACCGACAGTGCCTCAGTAGGATGAAACATGCGACTCCAAGCTGCGGTAAGAATAACCGTAAAACACAAGATAAACATGAATGCAGTCGATCAAAATTTTACAATACCCACCGCTCCACAATGGAGCCTTAGCAACACAGGCTTAATATCAATTACTTCTGTGCTGTAATCAACTAACAGAGAACACATTCTGATGAAGGTTTAAGTTTAAAACTATGGCGTTAACCTTAAAACAAGATATCAAAACTTCAAAGGAACTAAATTACTTACCCGGTCAACTTACGGTTATGAATACCAGCGACCAGACAACACGCCGCTGTACAGGGCACAAGGTCGCGGGCGGTACACAAATTTAAACTGAGCGGACAGCCAGTGGTCGTCTAGCCTCAACTGACTCCTGCCGGTAACTCACAAGTCTGTTTCCTCACTTATACTGGAGTACTCAACAAATTACAGTAATTAAGTAAAATACAAAGCACAGAATACAATCACCTTAGCAGTCCTGCTCGAATTTACAGTCACTGCAATTGCATCTGAACATTAACAGACTTCGTGCGAATGACGAATACATAAATCCTCTACAGACCAGCGAGTAGTGCGCTTTCAGACGAAACTACACTATGTGATCAAAAGTATCCGGACACTTGGCTGAAAATGACTTACAAGTTCGTGGCGCCCTCCATCGGTAATGTTGGGATTTAATATGGTTTTGGCCCACCCTTAGGCTGGATTACAGCTTCCACTCTCGCAGGCATACGTTTAATCAGGTGCGGGAAGGTTTCTTGGGGAATGGCAGCTCATTCTTCACGGGGTGATGCACTGAGGAGAGGTACCGATGTCAGTCGGTGAGGCCTAGCACGAAGTCGGCGTTCCAAAATATCCCAAATGTGTTCTGTAGGATTCAGGTCAGGTCTCTGTGCAGGCCAGTCCATTACAGGGATGTTATTGTCGTGTAACCACTCCGCCACAGGCCGTGCATTACGAACAGGTGTTCGACAGTGTTGAAAGATGCAATTGCTGAAACCTGGTGGTCAAGGGAAGGCAGGATTCGGTTACGAATGTGGACGGGGCCGTAATCAGTTACTATTGGTTGCCTTTTACAGTTACACACATTTATTTTTAAAACAGTAATTCCAGACTCAACAACAAATAAAAAACACCTCACGTTATTAATAAAGGAATAAACAACTGTGTAAATAATAGTGTTTTCAGTGCGTTACAATTTAGCAAATCACCATAAAATACAGATACAGATAACGTTTAAAAAAACAAGCCACTGTGATCACGGCAGAAGGCTTTACACACCAGGAACGGCAATTATATAAAAAATTTAGAAACCTGCTGTAAAACAGCAAATACAAGCAAAGGTTAATTAAAAGAAACAAGCAACTGACCACCAAATGGATGAAATAAGATGATGGTAACCCTGTAACACAACCCTTACACTGCTAGATTTATTAACTAGACATACACAACCTTTAATGTAGGCATTACAAAGTATGGTAATAAATGATACAATAATAAAACACAAGGACCAGTCACAGACAGTGCTCCAGGAATCAACCTCTGAGAAGGTCCGGCAACAAACACTTTTGCAAGCGATGAGATAGGCAGCCAAGAGTTGCATTCACTCCACAAGATGGTAACTCAGACGAGCGGCAGTCTAACGAATGACTAATGATAATCTTCCTGAATCTACCTGACGTCCAATAAACCAAATGCTAGAATGTAACAACATGCCAAAGCCAGAACCGGCGGACTGCACTACGCCCCCAGCATATTGTGCTTAGAGCCCCTGGAACGAGAAAGGAATGACTACCACCAGAGTAGAAGAATCACAAACGGCCTACAATCAAGAAAGCTGTCAAAACTACACACCTTACTGAACAGCAGCGGCAAAGCGAGGAAACGTACTCCGCCATTACATACGCTAACCCAGGGGCAGGCAACTGGGGCGCTGGTTGAACTTAACAAATTGTAACAAGCTGAACGCAGTAAATAGTAATAAGAAGTCGAGGAAAGCTAATCAGATCCGATTTCCCCAAGCACTCCAGTCGCTGCTCCTTGCCTCGGCGACACTACGAACAGCGACACGAACCCAAGCCACTGGAGAATCGCGAGATATCACAATGGTGGATGTTTCTCTACTTGAATTGAAAGGTGCTCATCTTAAAGCTTGCTGGATCCCGTTTACGACGAGGTCGTGCACCCTCGTGACCACAGCCCTTCCATTCAGCAGTCCATGCGTGCCGCCAGCGGCGTGTTGTAGCACTGCACGGACCTGTCTCCTCCTGAGTCCCCAACCGAACTGGCACTCTCATACGACCCGTAAAAACAACCACGTCCCCAAAAGATAGCGCAACAGTTACTACATATCTATAACCGCCGCTGCTGACACTAGCGGACAGGCAACGCTTGCGAAACCGAGTGGCGCCAGTCAACAGGAGAAGACAAACAACCGCAATAATGCCAACTAAACGATACCGTCTGTCCTCCAACAGAGGGCGGAAACCTACAAACAGCACCAACGCCAATCGCAGCACGGCTCAGT
The DNA here is from genome assembly GCF_021461385.2 of Schistocerca piceifrons. Taxonomy (NCBI): domain Eukaryota; kingdom Metazoa; phylum Arthropoda; class Insecta; order Orthoptera; family Acrididae; genus Schistocerca; species Schistocerca piceifrons. The sequence goes on along the minus strand of NC_060143.1, from coordinate 98,005,929 downwards.
TGCCATCCCCGAATTGCTCTTCAACAGTGGGAAGCAAGAAGGTGCGTAAAAATCAATTTAGGCCCGTGTGTGATAGCGCCACACTAAAAAACAAGAAGAGGTACAAGCCCACTCCATCAAAGAAACGACCACACCATAACACCACTGCTTCCGAATTTTACCCTTGGCACTACATACACTGGCAGATGAAGTTGACTGGGCATTCGCCATACCAACACCCTGTCGTCGGATCGCAACATTGTGTTCCGTGATTCGTCACTCCACACAACGCTTCTCCACTGTTCAATCGTCTAATGTTTACGCTCCTTACACCAAGCGAGGCGTAGTCTGGCATTTGCCGGCGTGATGTGTGGCTTATGAGCAGCTGCTCGACCATGAAATCCACGTTTTCTCACCTCCCGCCTAACTGTCATAGTACTTGTAGTGGATCCTGATGCAGTTTGGAATTCCTGTGTGATGATGTCGATAGATGTCTGCCTATTACACATTACGACCCTCTTCAGCTGTCGGCAGTCTCTGTCAGTTAACTAAAAAGGTCGGCTTGTACGCTTTTGTGCCGTACGTGTTTCTTCACGTTTCCACTTCACTATCACATCGGAAACAGTGGACCTAGGGATGTGTAGGAGTGCGAAAATCTCGCGTACAGACGTATGACACAAGTGTCAATCACCTGACCACTTTCGAGGTCCGTGAGTTCTGTGGAGCGCCCATTCTGCTCTCTTACGATGTCTAATGACTATTGAGGTCGCTGATATGGAGTACCTGGCAGTAGGTGGCAGCGCAATGCACCTAATATGAAAAACACATGTTTTTGGGGGTGTCCGGATACTTTTGATCACATAGTGTAAGTAAACGTCACCTGAAACGTATAATGACCATTTATGACCATTTAGACACCGAGCCAGGTGGCGCAGTGGTTTACACACTGGACTCCCATTCGGGAGGACGACTGTTCAAGCACGCACCTCGCCATCCTGACTTAGGTTTTCCGTGATTTCCCTAAATCGCTTCACGCAAATGCCGGGATGGTTCCCTTGAAAGAGCACGGTCGTCTTCCTTCCTCATCCTTTCCTAATCCGATGTAACCGATGATCTCACTGTATGGCTCCCTCCCCCAAATCAACCATCCAGCCGACAGTCACACTTGATATTTTACATCATACATTCTCGCAAGCAGTATAAATCGCAAGGTACAATAACCGCTACACTGCCAAACGTACTAACACTAGGCAACCCTCACTACTATGACACTGGTAGTAAAGAAGGCGAGGGAATCCTACGGGCTTGATAGCTGCGTATTCCAGAAGCGAGCTTCTCGGAAGCCTTCCAGTTCCCCAAGTGCACTAGTGAGTAGCCTGACGTGCCACACGTTCCGAGAACACTAACATAACTGCATGCGGCTGTAACATCGGCTGCCGCCGCCGGAACTCGCCAGCCAAGTTCACCACATCAGCCCGGCAGAGCCACGAGCCACACACACTCCCCCGACCCAAAAGCAGTGTCCCTCCCCACACTGCTCGCGCAGAGCCTTCCAACCTCTCTACTTGCCATATATATATACGAGGGCTATCCACAAAGTACATTACGTTTTGGAATTAAAAATTAATGAAGTATTGGAATTTTTTTTTATTATACACAGATGAAAGCCACACTTAAATACTACTTTTCTACATAGTTGCCATTTAAATTAAGGCTCTTATCGTAGCGATGGACGAGCTTGGAAATTCCTTCGTCGTAAAATTCGGCCGCCTGCGCCTTCAACCACGTGGTTACCTCTTCTTTTGGGACAGAAAAGGTGTGATTTTTGTGGATTTCCTGGAAAGAGGCTCTACAATAAACTCTCAAAGGTACTGTCAAACTCTGCACAACCTCAGAAGAGCAATACAAAACAAGCGCAGGGGAAAGTTGGGCTCAAAGATCTTGCTGATTCACGACAACGCCCGGACCCACACGGCAAATGCCACTCGTGAAGTCCTCGAATCTTTTAAGTGGGAGTTGTTTCCTCATCCGCCGTACAGTCCCGACCTGGCACCGAGCGACTTCCACTTATTCCCAGCAATGAAGAAGTGGTTGGCTATGCAGCGTTTTGATGACGACGCACAGCTTCATGAAGAGGTAACCTCATGGTTGAAGGCGCAGGAGGCCGAATTTTACGACGAAGGAATTTCCAAGCTCGTCCATCACTACGATAAGTGCCTTAATTTAAATGGCAACTATGTAGAAAAGTAGTATTTAAGTGTGGCTTTCATCTGTATATAATAAAAAAAATTTCCAATACTTTATTTATTTTTAATTCCAAAATGTAATGTACTTTGTGGATAGCCCTCGTATATGGACCTCCTATATTTTTTCTGTAGCATGACAAAGCACATACGCAATGGCGTTGATTGCATCGCAATATTCCCATTACATCCCGAGAAATTAAGACGCGAAGTTGACGCTTGAAACACCCGACATGCGCTGCTAGCGCACGTCCTGAGGCTCAGTCGTGAACCCCATGCTGCCCGTAATCGCGATGTGATTGACATGCGTAATCACACTTCCATACTTATCAAGAGGTCCGAAACGAATAATACGGTCTGCTGACATCCTGCATTAGCGTCGTACTTTCCAGCAGGTATTTATCCCATAGGCTAGGGGTGATGCGGTTCTGTAACATATCTGTGTACCGCAACGTTAGTCACAAAGTTAACTTCGCTTATCGTTAATCCGTTACTTTGTGACTAACGTTGCGGTACACAGATATGTTACAGAACAGCATCACCCCTAGCCTATCGGATAAATACCTGCTGGAATGTACGACGTTAATGGAGGATGGCAGCAGACCATATTATTCGTTTCGGACCTCTTGATAAGTATGGAAGTATGGAAGTGTGATTACGCATGTCAATCACATCGCGATTAAGGGCAGCATGGGGTTCACGACTGAGCCTCAGGACGTGCGCTAGCAGCGCATGTCGGGTGTTTCAAGCGTCAACTTCGCGTCTTAATATCTCGGGATGTAATGGGAATATTGCGATGCAATCAACGCCATTGCGTATGTGCTTTGTCATGCTATGGAGTGCTGCAGAAAAAATATAGGAGGTCCATTTAAAAAAACATAAGTTTGCGTTAAAAAACACATATGCTTTCGTTTTGGAATGTTTCTAAATATGTACATTCATGGGCCCCAGCCCTACATTGATACCGGTGAAAGTCGTTTTCCAATAGCTGTTATTGTTCCAGAGATATTTTGGGCGGACAAGATAGCTGGGACACCCTGTATATATATATAAAATTATACAGATGGCACATCTCGCAATGCTTGACAAAAAATTCTAGTAACATGTTTGCGTATTTTCTACCGTTGTCCCAGAAAAAAAAACAGTTCGTCTCAGGATAATGGTTTTGAAAAAGTAGATACTTGACCGTGCACGTACATAAGCAATCGGTTCCTGTTATTGCCCGCTGCGCGTATTGACATCGCGAGCGCAAATCGTAAACACATAGCCAACTGCGGCCTGAGCGGCTGCGTCATTGTAATACACCGAGCGACGACAGTAGGCGAGTAACCTGTGCAGATGTTATTGCAACTCTGTTAACTGTTAGGATGGAAAGGAGATTTACTATAGCTGAACTACGCGATATGCGTTTAATTTATGGCGAGGCAAAAGGTGTTGCGAGGGCAACTGTACGAATTTATCGAGAACGCTTCCCGCAACGACGACTTCCTGCACGAAAGACATTTGCTGCTGTGCACCAAAGGTTTGTGTCATTGTAATTCTCTACTTGTATGCGATTATTATGCATTTACATCGTAAAGTACAGTAGTTATCTGCACCTTTGTAAATTTTCGTCCGTATGCGAAACGTATCTTCTGTTCTGATTTGCTTTCCGTTTTTGTTACATCATGACAGAATACAACTGACGAGTACGTATTTAATTTCCTCAGCTTGAGAGATACTAGCTCTTTACTGCCCCGCGCAGAAGGCAGAGGCCCACAACGCGCCAGTCGTACATTGGAAGCTGAGGAAAGAATTCTGGACCGCATCCAGGAGGATAATTCTCAGAGTACTAGAAGCATCGCCCGTCATGTAAGTATATCGCACGACGACGGAACCTTTATAGGCAGCGAATATACAAAAGCGCATGAAGCTGTGCCTCTGGCGCAAGAAGAGTTGCAGCGCCTCCAGTGGTGACTACTGTCGAAAAATGATGTATCGCTAAAAATTAATGCGTTCTTACTACATATATGATAAAACAGGATTTCAAGTTTTACTTAGCGGGTATAGATTATTACGCTTGATGATATTATTTGTTAGTCTGATTTCGACAGATTCATTTAAAACACAATTCCAATAGCGCGAGGCGTTTGCAACCACTTGCGTCTCATTGTACACTGAAGCGCCAAAGATCTGGTATACGCAAGCATATTCAAATACAGAGAGACACAAACAGTCAGAATACGGCGCTGCGGCCGGAAACGCCTGTAGAAGACAACATGTGCCTAGCGCAGTTGTTAGATCGTTTACTGCTGCTACAATGGCAGGTTATCAACATTTAAATGAGTTTGAATGTGGTGTAATAGTCGGCGTCCGAGCGACGAGAAACAGCACCTCCGAGGTATCGATGAAGAGGCGATTTTCTCGTATGACAAAACATCAAATCTCCGACACCACTGCGGCCGGAAAAAGATCTTGCAAGAGCGGGACCAACGACGACTGAAGAGAAGCATTCAGCGTGACAGAAGTGCAACTCTTCCGCAAATTGCTGCAGATTCCAGTGCTGGGCTGTCAACAAGTGTCAGCGTGCAAACCATTCAAAGAAACATCATCACTAAGGGCTTTCGGAGCCGAAGGCCCACTCGTGCACCCTCGATGACTGCACGACAAAAAGCGTTATGCCTCGCCTGGGCCCTTCAACACAGACATTGGACTATTGGTGATTGGAAACATGTTCCCTGGTCGGACGAGCCTCGTTTCAAATTGTATCGAGCAGATGGACGTGTACGGGTATGGAGACATCGTCATCAATCCATGGACCCTGCATATCAGCAGGGGACTGTTCATCCTGGTGGAGACTCTGTAATGGTGTGGGGCGTGCGCAGTTGGAGTCATGCGGGACCCCTGACACATCTAGATACGATTCTGGCAGGTGACACGTAAGCAAGCATCCCGTCTGGTCACCTGCATCCATTCATGTCGATTGCGCGTTCAATACAGTTCCCCACAGTCGTTTAATGAACAAAGTAAGAGCATATGGACTATCAGACCAATTGTGTGATTGGATTGAAGAGTTCCTAGATAACAGAACGCAGACGCAGCATGTCATTCTCAATGGAGAGTTCCGAAGTAAGAGTGATTTCAGTTGTGCCGCAGGGGAGTGTCGTAGGACCGTTGCTATTCACAATATACATAAATGACCTTGTGGATAACATCGGAAGTTCACTGAGGCTTTTTGCGGATGATGCTGTAGTATATCGAGAGGTTGTAACAATGAAAAATTGTACTGAAATGCAGGAGGATCTGCAAGGAATTGACGCGTGGTGCAGGGAATGGCAATTGAATCTCGATGTAGACAAGTGTAATGTGCTGCGAATACGTAGAAAGAAAGATCATTTATCATTTAGCTACAATATAGCAGGTCAGAAACTGGAAGCAGTTATAACCTATCTGGGAGTAGGCATAGGGAGTGATTTAAAATGGAATGATCATTTAAAGTTGATCGTCGGTAAAGCAGATGCCAGACTGAGATCCATTGGAAGAATCCTAAGGAAATGCAATCCGAAAACAAAGGGAGTAGGTTACAGTACATTTGTTCGTTCACTGCTTGAATATTGCTCACCAGTGTGGGATCCGTACCAGATAGGGTTTCTAAAAGAGATAGAGAAGATCCAACGGAGAGCAGCGCGCTTCGTTACAGGATCATTTAGTAATTGCGAAAGCGTTACGGCGATCATAGATAAACTCCATTGGAAGACTCTGCAACGGAGACGCTGAGTAGCTCGGTACGGGCTTTTGTTGAAGTTTCGAGAACATACCTTCACCGAGGAGTCAAGCAGTATATTACTTGTGACGTCATAAGCGCGTGACTGCGTGTGAGATCGCTCTCTTTGTTTTCGTATACTAAGGGCCCGGGCTGGATTCCTGGTTGGGTCGGAGGTTTTTCTCCGCTCGGGGACTGGGTGTTGTGTTGTCCTAATCAACATCATTTCATCCCAATCGACGCGCAAGTTGCCGAAGTGGCGTCAAATCGAAAGACTTGCACCAGGCGAGCGGTCTACCCGACGGGAGGCCCTCGTCACACGCCATCATCATCATCATACATTTTTATGTTTCAGATATATATTTTAACGGTTTTTGTGATAATATTTACTATGTAAGTGACTTATTAGTGGTTTCTTCATTCCCCTCTGCCTTTATTGTGTTGTGTTGTGACCTGACGTTTGTGAGTGTTTCGTATCGAGCAACTTAATCTCTTACCTGTGTTTACATTCCGCGCTGACCAGTTGCAGCTGTAGCGGCGCATCGAAAGCTAAGTACTAATTAATTGTTTGTGTATAGTGGTTTATTTAGGAACTTCAGTAGTCTTCAACCGGTGTTCTTGGTGTTTTCTGGTGAAATAATTTCAGAAGAAATTTTTGGGAACTGCTTTCAGTTTCGCTACTGTGTCATTAGACGTTTGATTTTCTTCTGTGTTAGTCTTTTGTTATATTCTCATTTGTTGTTGATTAATACTGTCAATAATAGTAGTTACTTCCCTTGTAGAGCAAGTTTGTGATTACTGTAGTCAGTTTTTTAACACCTTCTTATTGTAGTAGCGGAACTTAGATAAAATGTTTTTCTTGTTTCAATAACTGTAAAATTTTAACATGAGTGAGAAGTGTGGGCTTTGCCGTAGGTTCGTGAGGAGTGGTCGGTTTCCTGGCCGATTAAAGGACTCGGTAGTGAAGCCACTTTATAAAAAGGGAGACATTGATAATGTTGACAATTATAGATCTATTTCTATGCCATCGGCGCTTGCTAAAGTTATTGAGAAGGTTGTATATACAAGGTTACTGGAGCATTTAAATTCACATAATTTGCTGTCAAATGTACAGTTTGGTTTTAGAAATGGTTTAAAAACTGAAAATGCTATATTCTCTTTTCTCTGTGAGGTTTTGGACGGATTAAATAAAAGGTTGCGAGCGCTAGGTGTTTTCTTTGATTTAACGAAGGCTTTTGACTGTGTTGACCACAAAATATTACAGCAGAAGTTGGACCATTATGGAGTAAGGGGAGTAGCTTACAATTGGTTCGCCTCTTACTTTAAGAACAGAAAGCAGAAGTTAGTTCTCCGCAGTATTGAGAGTGGTAGTGATGTTCAGTCCCAATGGGGCACTGTTAAGTGGGGCGTTCCCCAAGGGTCGGCGCTGGGGCCACTGATGTTTCTTATTTATATAAATGATATGCCTTCTAGTATTACAGTTGATTCAAAAATATTTCTGTTTGCTGATGACACCAGCTTGGTAGTGAAGGATCTTGTGTGTAATACTGAAAAAGTATCAAATAATGTAGTTCATGTAATAAGTTCGTGGCTTGTGGAAAATAATTTGATGCAAAATCACAGTAAGACTCAGTTTTTACAGTTTCTAACTCACAATTCAACAAGAACAGATATTTTGATCAGACGGAATGGGCATTTTATAAGCGAGACGGAACAGTTCAAGTTCCTAGGCGTTCGGATAGATAGTAAGCTGTTGTGGAAAGTCCATGTCCATGATCTTGTTCAGAAACTAAATGCTGCTTTATTTACCATTAGAACAGTATCTGAAATAAGTGACAGTTCAACACGAAAAGTAGTCTACTTCGCATATTTTCATACGCTTATGTCGTATGGGGTGATTCTTCTGATTCAAAAGGGTATTTTTGGCTCAAAAACGGGCTGTTCGAGCTATGTGTGGTGTAAGTTCGAGAACCTCTTGTCGACCCCTATTCAACAGTCTGGGAATTCTGACATTGACCTCACAGTATATATTTTCTTTAATGTCGTTTGTTGTTAGCAATATTAGCTTATTCCCAAGAGTTAGCAGCCTTCACTCAGTTAATACTAGGCAGAAATCAAATCTGCATGTGGAATGCGCTACCTTGACTCTTGTGCAGAAAGGAGTGCAGTATTCTGCTGCATCCATTTTCAATAACCTACCATAAGAACTTAAAAATCTTAGCAGTAGTCCAAACACTTTTAAGTCTAAAATGGAGAGTTTCCTCATGGTTCACTCCTTCTGTTCTGTCGAGTAGCTCCTGGAAGAGCTGCAAAATTAAGCAAATTTCAGTGTTACATTGTTGATTTTCTTTATTTAAACTTACGAATTGTCGCCTGAATATGTTTCTTATATTTCATTTTATCTGTTTCTACTATCGTGTTATAATTTCATGTATTGACTCGTTCCATGACCATGGAGACTTGGTCCCACGGAACAATAAATAAATAACGTATATCTCGTGAAGAGACTATGGGGGTAAAATCAGAGAGATTAGAGCCCACACAGAGGCATACCGACAATCTTTCTTTCCACGAACAATACGAGACTGGAATAGAAGGGAGAACCGATAGAGGTACTCAAAGTATCCTCCGCCACACACCGTCAGGTGCCTTGCGGAGTATGGATGTAGATGTAGATGTGAATAATGGAGTAACCAAAAGGCAAACACAAACAGTGCATGAGGTCGCTCACGTCTCAGTCTTGTTTCTCCGTTCATAGTGAGCAGAGTGCAGTCTCTTGGTGAAGCTGGCAACACAATGCCACAAAGACGCCACTTGGTCTCTGTTTTGCGGGGTAGAACACTCGGCCACCTGGAAGCACACCAGACACAGATCGAAGTCTCAGTGTCCTCGGATGTGCCGCAAAGCGTTATTTCGAAGCTTTGGCGACTGTTTCGAACCACACGTGATCTTCGTCGTAGACCAGTACAAGATCGACCAAGAATATTCACCTCACCGCAGGATCGATCTCTTGCCGTAGCAGTCCGACGAAATCGAATTCAACTGCAGATCTTGCTGCTGCCGCAGCAGTTGCTGTTTCCTGACAATCTGTGCATCGGAAGGTCAGAACAGCAGGGCAGTTTGCCAGCCGTCCGGTCGTGTGCATCCCGCTCACTTCACCACAGAGACGTCTCCGTGTCTTGTGGAGTCGGTAACACCAAAACTGGACCACGAATAAATCTTCACGGATGAATCCAACTTCAGTGTGCAAAATGACTGTCGTGGCCCATTACCCTGGAGAGAACCTGATAGCCGATACATCCCCGGGAATTTCGTGGAAAGAGACTCGTTTAGCGGTGATGATGTCATGATGTCATGTTGAATTGTCATACGGAGCTGCAGGTCTTTGTTGGTGGTCGGAGGAACATTGTAAACACTCACAGGTACATAGACGAGGTACTGCGACCACATGTTCACCTCTTTCAGAGGTGCAGTTGGTCCAGACTTTCTCTTTATGGACGATAACGCCCGTCCACATCGAGCAGCTCCGGTGGACGAATTTCTTGAAGGTCAAGATACTCGTTGCATGGAGTGGCAAGTGAGGTCATCGGATCTGAATCCCATAGCACATGCTGAGATAATGGGCGAACTGGATACCCTCAGCCTCCATCCAGGACACTTCTAGACCTCCGCACTGCTTTTGCTGAACAGTGGGATCGACTGCCGAGAGAGATCTTGAACCGTCTCTTAGGCAGTCTCTGTGGAGCATGTGTGGCTGTTAGAGGTAGCCATAACATCTGTTAATAGCTTCTTTTTCTGTGGAACAGATTTCTCAATTTTACTGTCTTTTTTTCTTTTTTTCACCTACACACTGCCCAACGATTTCAGGTTTCCTGATGTTTTGGGGTGGCATTATGCGGGGACGACCTATGCCACTGGCGGTCATGGAAGGCGCCGTAACGGCTGTACTATACGTGAATGCCATCCTACGACCGACAGTGCAACCATATTAGCAGCATATTGGCGAGGCATTCGTCCTTCATGGACGACAATTCCCGCCCCATCGTGCACATTTTGGGAATGACGTCCTTCAAGATAAGTACATCGCTCGACAAGAGTGGCCAACATGTTTTCCAGACATGAACACTATCGAACATGTCTGGGATAGATTGAAAAGGGCTGTTCATGGATGACGTGGCCCACCAAACACTCTGAGGGATCAGCGCCGAATCGCCGTTGAGGAGAGGGGTCGATCTGGACCAACAGTTCCTTGATGGACTTGTGGATAGTATTCCACGACGAATACAGGTATGCATCAATGCAAGAGGACGTGGTACTGGATATTACAGGTAACGGTGTGCAGCAATCTGGACCACCACCTCTGAAGGACTCGCTGTATGGTGGTATAACATGCAATTTGTGGTTTTCATGAACAATAAAAAGGGCGGAAGACAGCGTGGTTCCAATCCTGAGCGGTCCTTTCGGTATGTTGATGGGCCAATCTCTACCGCGTTGCATGGTGTCGTGGTTGCAAAGGTGGACCTCGTCATGGACGTCGGGAGTGAAGTTTCGCATCAAATGGTTCAAATGACTCTGAGCACTATGAGACTTAACATCTGAGGTCATCAGTCCCCAAGAACGCAGAACTACCTAAACCTAACTAAGGACATCACACACATCCATGCCCGAGGTAGGATTCGAACTTGCGATCGTAGCGGTCGCGCTGTTCCAGACTGAAGCGCGTGGAACCACTCGGCCACTACGGCCGGCAAATTTCGCATCATGCAGCCTATTGCGCACGATTTGAGTCGTAACACGACGTCCTGTGGCTGCACGAAAAGCATTATTCAACATGGTGGCGTAGCTGTTAGGGTTCCTCCGAGCCATAATCCGTAGGTAGCGGTCATCGACTGCAGTAGCAGCCCTTGGGCGGCCTGAGCGAGGCATGTCATCCACAGTTCCTGTCACTCTGTATCGCCTCCATGTTCGAACAACATCGCTTTGTTTCCCTCCGAGACGCCTGGACACTTCCCTCGTTGGGAGCCCTTCCTAGCACAAAGTAACAATGCGGACGCTATCGAACCGTGGTATTGACCGTCTAGGCATGGTTGAACTACAGACAACACGAGTCGTGTACCTCCGTCTTGGTGGAATGACTGGAACTGGTCGGCTGTCGGACCCCCTCCGTCTAATAGGCACTGCTCATGCATGGTTGTTTACATCTTCGGGCGGGTTTAGTGACATCTCTGAACAGTCAAAGGGACTGTGTCTGTGAGACAATATCCACAGTCAACGTTTGTCTTCAGTTCTGGGAACCAGGGTGATGCAAAACTTTTTTTGATGTTTGTTTTACACAGATGGAAATAAAATCGGGACAGCAAGAAGTACTACTGCGACGTACACGAAAGCTGATAGGCGTATTTCTACGCCTGAAGAGGATGTGTATTCAAGTTTCGAGCCAGTGTTATAAGACTTGCGCTAGTAGCGCCACTATGAGGATGCAAATCAGGATTGTTTTAAATAACAAGCTGTAACAGTCGTGAGAGTTAGTTACTTTTAAGAACGGACTTGTGGGTTGCTGTTACTCACGAATGCCTTTAACGTGACAATAACGCCGTTATCAATACCTCACTACGTGAACGAGATCGTGCAATAGGGCTATGAGAAGCTGGATGTTCCTTCTGCGATACTGCAGAAAGACTTGGCAGGAATGTAGCCACTGTACATGATTGCTGGCAGCGGTGGTCACGAGAATGCACGGTCGCAAGAAGACCAGCCTCCGGAAGGCCACATGGCAGTACCGAGAAGAACGATCATCGTGTTCGGCGTACGGCTTTTGGTTATAGTACTGCAGAGCATCAATTTGAGCAGGACTTGGCACGACAATAGCACAACGAACTGTTACAATTCGGTTACTTCAAGGACAACTCCGAGCCACACGCTCTGTCGCGAGCATTCCAGTGACCACACACCACTGTCATTTGTGAGTTCAGTGGCGTCAAGCGAGAGCTCATTGGAGGGCAGTATGGAGGTATATTGTGTTTTCTGGTTCTGCCTCGGTGCGCGTGATGGCCGTGTGTTGGTTAGGAGGTGGCCAGTTGAGCGCCTGCAACCGACCTGTCGTGTGCTGGACACACTGGACCTACACCTGGAGTTATTGTCTGGGATGGGATTTCGTATGATAGCAGAAGCATTCTCATCGTTACCCCAAGCACACTGATTACAAATTTGTAGTCGACCTGATGTACCGTCCGAGCGATCTAAGGCGCTGCAGTGATGGACTGGGCGGCTGGTCCCGGCGGAGGTTCGAGTCCTTCCTCGCGCATGGGCGTCTGTGTTTGTCCTCAGTATAATTTAGGTTAAGTAGTGTGTAAGCTTAGGGACTGATGACCTTAGCAGTTAAGTCCCATAAGATTTCACACGCATTTGAACATTTTTTGATGTACCGCCATTCATCAACAGGATTCCAGGGGGTGTTTACCAATTGGTTAAGGGTCACTCGCGTACCGCTGTTGTAATCCAGCATGCTCTACAGAGTGTCGACGTGTTGTCTTGGCCTGCTCCATCATGAAATCTGTCTCCAACCGAGCACGTATGGGATATCATCGGACGACAGTTCCAGCGTCATCCACAACCAGCATTAACCGTCCCTGTGTAACTCGACAAGGTCGATTATGGTAATTACTACGCGAAAGGTAATTAAGATTTCAGAAGTCGTCAGCTAGTACCGATTTGCAAATACATCGCAGGAAAGAGAGCGCATAATTACTTGAGGAGTGTGCAACCTTCTGAAATCTACCTGGAGCAACTATTAATTGCACTGTAATAAGCAACTGTCATCTAGTGGCACAAAGCGAAACAAATTGCCAGTTCAGTTGTAGCGACTGCATATACCGATGTGCCTCTGGCCACATGATTGTTATTGTTGCTAGTAACTGTACACGATTCAGAAAAGCTGTGTTTCGTCGAAAAATAATACTGGATTCATCCTCAACCACCGGTGCAGTTTCCGCGCCGTCATGCAACATGATTTCCGTGTGAGTTTTGCTTTTGCGGATGATGAACTGCTTGTGATTACGGCAAGTTATGTATGTGAACCCCAACTACATATTAAAGCTTTGGAAGAGTGTAGCAATCTTCAGTTAGGTGAACACTAATGCTCACGGAAACAGCAACAGACTAAAATATTACTTTCAAGTTGTGTTTGTGAAAGTAACGGACGTGACTGAGACTCCATTACGTACAAGATAATTTGGGAAAGTATTATTTAAAATTGTGTAGCCAAGTTTTCTCCAGTTTTCGTGTTATTTACCATATTGAATAATAATTTTTTTCTGAAAGAGGAATTAACGTCATCTTATCATTTCATACAAAGTGAGTCTGCAGGGTGGTCCATTGATACTGACTGGGCCGTAAATCTCACGAAATAAGCATCAAACGAAAAAACTACAAAGAACGAAACTCGTCTAGCTTGAAGGAGGAAACCAGATGGCGCTGTGGTTGGCCCGCTAGTGGCACTGCCATAGGTCAAACGGATATCAACTGCGTTTTTTTTAAATAGGAACCCCCATTTTTTATTAAATATTCGTGTAGTACGTAAAGAAATATGAATATTTTATTTGGACCACTTTTTTCGCTTTGTGATAGGTGGAGCTGTAATAGTCACAAACGTATAAGTACGTGGTATCACGTAACATTCCCCCAGTGCGGACGGTATTTGCTTCGTTGCTTCGTGATACATTACCCGTGTTAAAATGGACCGTTTACCAATTACGGAAAAGGTCGATATCGTGCTGATGTATGGCTATTGTGATCAAAATGCCCAAGGGGGGGGGGGGGGGTACTATGTATGCTGCTCGGTATCCTGGACGACATCGTCCAAGTGTCCGGACCGTTCGCCGGATAGTTACGTTATTTAAGGAAACAGGAAGTGTTCAGCCACATGTCAACGTCAACCACGACCTGCAACAAATAATGATGCCCAAGTAGGTGTTTTAGCCACCGTCGCGGCTAATCCACACATCAGTAGCAGACAAATTGCGCGATAATCGTGAGTCTCAAAAACGTCGGTGTTGAGAGTGCTACATCAACATCGATTGCACCCGTACCAGGAATTGCATGGCGACGACTTTGAACGTCGTGTACAGTTCTGCCACTGGGCACAAGAGAAATTACGGGACGATGACAGATTTTTTGCACACGTTCTATTTAGCGACGAAGCGTCATTCACCAACAGCGGTAACGTAAACCGGCATGTATGCACTATTGGGCAACGGAAAATCCACGATGGCTGCGACAAGTGGAACATCAGCGACCTTGGCGGGTTAATGTGTGGTGCGGCATTATGGGAGGAAGGATAATTGGCCCCCATTTTATCGATGGCAATCTAAATGGTACAATGTATGCTGACTTCCTACGTAATGTTCTACCGATGTTACTACAAGATGTTTCACTGCATGACAGAATGGCGATGTACTTCCAACACGATGGATGTCCGGCACATAGCTCGCGTGCGGTTGAAGCAGTACTGAATAGCATATTTCATGACAGGTGGATTGGTCGCCGAAGCACCATACCATGGCCCGCACGTTCACCGGATCTGACGTCTCTGGATTTCTTTCTGTGGGGAAAATTGAAGGATATTTGCTATCGTGATCCACCGACAACGCCTGACAACATGCGTCAGCGCATTGTCAATGGATGTGCGAACATTACGGAAGACGAACTACTCGATGTTGAGAGGAATGTCGTTATACGTATTTCCAAATGCATTGAGGTTGACGGACATCATTTTGAGCATTTATTGCATTAATGTAGTATTTACAAGTAATCACGCTGTAACAGCATGAGTTCTCAGAAATGATAAGTTCACAAAGGTACATGTATCACATTGGAAATGTTCAAACGAACCTGTGTTCTGTATTTTAATTTAAGAAACCTACATTTTACCAACTGTTCGTCTAAAATTGTGATCCATATGTTTGTGACTATTACAGCGCCATCTATCACAAAGCGAAAAAAGTGGTCCAGCTAAAACATTCATATTTATTTACGTACTACACGAATATGTAATAAAAAATGGGAGTTCCTATTTTAAAAACCGCAGTTGATATCCGTTTGACCTATGGCAGCACCATCTAGCGGGCCAACCATAGCGCCATCTGGTTTCCCCCTTCAAGCTAGGCAAGTTTCGTTCTTTGTAGTTTTTTCGTTTGACTCTTATTTCGTGAAATATTTGGCCCGGTCACGCTCAGTGGACCACCCTGTATACTGTTCTTGTGTCATACAAATGCACTTACGTGTACCCAGTTTACAGTGTTACTAATGTCTATCCATGCTATGGAAGCAAACATGAAACGTAAAACAAGTCAATACCATAAATTCTGCGTAACAAATCTAGCTCTGCCAGCGAGAACATGCACAAGCTGACAGCATCGCTGCATAGTGAAGACTACAGGTACTGTGCCACATCTTACACTATTCAGAACTGGCACTGTGGCTTTCCAGTTGATTCAGCCAACTGTTAAACAGACCTTACTGTCACTGCATTGGTAATAATTATAATGTTTAGCGACTGCATTTTTACAACTGGAAACAGATTTAAAAATAAAATGTTACATTCAATTCGTATAATTTACACCCAACACATTGCGCGTTGTGTCTTCAACGCATTGAAGGGTAATTAATTACTTTTTCATTTAGTTTGACTCTTGCACTCGCAGAACTCAGCTCACCTAAATTCATTCAGTAACACTTTCATGAATAGTAAAACTATGACCTGTTCTTATGCCTTCAGCACACAACATACCAAATACAGTTTCAAACTTTATTGACATTACAATATTTATCAGTCTTTCCTGCAATATTATTCTGTGTATTAGAAGTTTTATGTTTTGGTGTTATCATGAATGTTGACTTACAAAATTTATTTGCATGTGATAAACCCGCAGAGATTACTCCCATTGTTCCGTCATCTCAAAGTGTCTAAAAAATGGGCTCTGAGCACTATGGGACGTAGCATCTGTGGTCATCAGTCCCCTAGAACTTAGAACAACTTAAACCTAACTAACCTAAGGACATCACACACATCCATGCCCGAGGCAGGATTCGAACCTGCGACCGTAGCAGTCGCGCGGTTCCGGACTGAGCGCCTAGAACCGCGAGACCACCGCGGCCGGCTTCGAAGTGTCTATTCAAGCTTTAATTCACGGTCAGTTCGCATTATAGTCCATTAAATTGTTATCATTTATAAATTACCATGTGAAAGCTGAGCATTAGTAACAATACCGTTCAGCCATTACACGCATATGCTTCTGTCCTGAAGTCTGGTGTTACACGGTCAAGTTCAAGAGCAAATTATAGGGCAGGGATATCGCACCTGTATTGCCACACCAAATGTAACAGGCATGGAACTCCAGCCCATAAACTGACAACCGGCACCTGTACAACACAATGTACACACCTTAGAAAGCTTGTATTCAGCATTATGGCAGTCACACCTGTTATTAATGAATCAGTATTTCACATTTGCAATAGCTTATCTCACACGTTAACCTGTGATCTTGCAATATTAATCACTTAAATATACTACGAAGACAAATGTATTCCCAGAATTTCGCTACTCTACATTAATTGTTGCTTGACGTTGAGATTTTTTTCCGTTACTGCATTTCTCCTGACCGCTTTTGCTACATCTGTCGTAAGCTTGTAGTGGAAAATCAGCAGCATACAATCTCAGACTTTGCAAAAAAGTGTATTTTGGTTACTTTGTCGTAAAGGCTGGTGGCCGGGACAAGGACTCCCCACGTGGTCCAAGCATAAGATGAAATGTTTCCATTTTGGCGTGCGAATGTTACGGAGGAAGTCTCGAAATAACAGTGACGACTGGTAATTTGGTCGTGTAGGGCACAACTCATATCCTGAGGCAACTCATCAAACCGAGCAAAAGTTTTTAGGATGCAAAAGCGTGTGATAAGTATCATTTGTGGTGTAAATTCAAGAATATCTTGTAGAAACCTGTTCAAGGAACTTTGTATTCTAACCACTGCTTCTCAGTATATTTATTCCTTAATGAAATTTGTTGCAAGTAATACATCACTATTTCCAACGAACATCTCAGTACAAGGTATCAATACTAAGAATAAGAAGAATCTACATAAAGGCCTAAAATCACTTACCTTGGTCGAAAAAGGGGTCCAATATTCAGGAACACAGCAACCATCAAAAACTTGGTTTCAGTTAAAGCATGGTTTAAACAGAGTTTGAAAGACTTTTTGACAGGCAACTCCTTCTACTCCATACATGAAAATCTTAAGAGAGACTGTTAAGTCAGCATAAGTTAAAATATTTGTTAGATTTCAGTTTTGACAACACTTGGTCACAACAGTCAAGATTTGGTATTTTTGCGTATGATAAATTTATTAATAGTGTATAACAGTGTTTCATTCTGACACTGTGTTAATTCTATAAATATTAGCTGTCCCAGTTTACTGCATTGTATTAACTTATTTTCGACTATCTCCTGACAAATGATCAGGGTAGAAAGTATTATAT
This sequence comes from Schistocerca piceifrons, assembly GCF_021461385.2. Taxonomy (NCBI): domain Eukaryota; kingdom Metazoa; phylum Arthropoda; class Insecta; order Orthoptera; family Acrididae; genus Schistocerca; species Schistocerca piceifrons. The sequence continues at coordinate 97,988,433 of NC_060143.1, read as the reverse complement.
TCTAATGTTTTACGTTTTTATGTCATACTTTCTGATATGTTTCATATCCATGAGAATCATCTCATTTTTTGAGTCCATGGAACGAAAACTGAATCTAATCTAATCTAATATAGATAATGTGGTTCTCACTTTGAGGGAACGAGACGCAAGACAGCCCTGATGAACATTATGAAATCAACGACTGCCGTGAGCCACAATCGGAATTGGACGATTTGACTAGACTCCTGTCACTCGCCAAAGACGATGCACATCTGTTAGCCTTTAAATCGCAGCAAAAGAACTTGTTGGCCTCTTCAGCTTCTTTTTCTTGGTTCTGATGTGGAGAAAAAGATTTTATTCGTTACTTTTCTCATGACAATGACCTTCTGTACTACTGTGGCGTTCATGGTTTGATGCAAATGTTTGGAATTCTGAAAGAGGCAAATGATTGGAGATTCTTCATTAATTCTTCAGATGAAAGCACCGAAGCTTGTAACGCCGGAAATGCATATCCTCCTATTTCCATCTATTGTACTATTATTTTTTTCCTTGTTTTGTTACCTCAAGATATGACATTTCTGTCTCTTTATATATTGTAATTGTTTTACTGTTTGTATATATATATTTATGCACTTATGTCGATGTATAATTGGTTTGTTGTGTAAAGAGTATTTGTATTTTTACGCTGGGTCTTGCCTAGGGAAAACTGCTATCGAACGATTACATCGATAGGTCGTGTGAAGAATCAAAGTTTGTAGGATCTTTGGGAGTGTTAACTCTGCCGCGTGGAGCGCGGGCAGAACAGTCGGGGTCTGGCTGGAGTAGCGAGTGGAGCAGGTGTTGTGTGACGCTCCCGCGAGTTGCCGCGCTTTCGGGGTTTGGCAGCATGTAATTGCGCTCGACTCGCGATGATAGTTTCTGACATGGTGTCGCGGACGGGAAGCATTAGCTGGCGCACATCAAGAGCCCGTTTCGCCTGGTGACCGTGTCGAGAAGAAGGCGCGCCAACATCCAGCTTCTGCAACAGCGACGGCCGACAATGAGTGACTGTCGCCACCTCCTCGATCGACGGCTTCAAACCTTCAATCAACCAACAAGGAAGACTAAAAGCACGTAAAGTTTCAGAACTGTATGGCAGACCTCAGCTTTTCAAATTGTTCCATTTGTCTCGCAAAATTACAGCAACTTAGCATGAACGTTTGTTGCTCATTGTCCCAATTGCATCACCAAGCAGAGTCCCTTCCTTTTCCGAAATGAACCCGAATGTCGTTGAAATTCAAACGCCAGCATTAAAGTAATATAGCTAACTCGTTTTCACTGCTTTAATTTCAAAGTTCAATTATGGCATTAATAGCTGGCTACAATATTTAAATTGCACAAGCACAAATTAAGAGTGCGAGTTTTGTTACCGTATTTTAGTTACCTGTGACTGCAGCTCAGCTTGGTACGTACTAAATTTTACTATTGTTAATAGTTCAGAATCATTTAATTCAAGTTCAAAGTTAAATCTCTTCTTTCTAAATTGCGTAGATTCAAGTAGCTTTTGAAATGATTGTTGAGGTAGTCCAAGACTAACCGTATTTTACTGAATTTCGATGTGCTTCAGAAAGAAAGCTCACTATTAACTTCAGTCACTAAATTAACTTTCGATTTTCCGGTTATTAATTCTTTTGCTAAATTAAGTCAGAGTGTAGCGAAATTTATTACTTCTGACAAACTTTCAGTTTTCACCCTACACGTGTCAACCTTCAGTTGCCACGCTTCTAGTGTTAATTATATGTATAATAACCTTTCTTTTTCAGTTACTATAGTAATTGTCCTTAGGACTGGCGACCGTGATTTCCCCCAAATCTCAAATATCTAATTACCGCTAGTTAATTGTTAACGTAACGGCCGCACATTTACTTTCTTTATTAACTTTACCCTTTTCAAAATTAATTTCAACCAGTTTCATTTGCATTTTTCCTTTTATTTAGATGTAACCCTTTCCTCCCTCTTTACCGATAGATTAACTTCGGTGACGATTGCTTTTCCCAAATTTCCATTAGGTACACGCGGTTTAATTTTTCACTGTCATTAAGGTCGATAAATGAGGGGGGAGGTTACACGTGGCGACCTGGTGACAGGACAATCTTCAAATTTGAGGTTGTTCTGGACACGAATTTTGCATTGTGCAAATCTCGTAACAAAGTACTGGTTACGAAATGGTCGATACGTCAGCGAGAATATTCGTGTGAGGAATCCTAATTAGAGTTGAGATTTTTCTTTTATATTGAAAATTATTAAAATGAGTGAAGGCAACAATTACCAAAATTTGGTAGACTTGGATACAGAACAATCGGTCGAACAGTGGGAAACGCGCACGGCGGTTCCCATTGTTCAGGGGCAGGCGGCTAGCATGAAAGACGCGACCGCCGAAACGCAACAAAGAGCAGAAATGGAATTCCAAACTTTAGAAAATGTTTCGGAATCGGAAGCGAAAATCAAATCTGTACCCCTTGATGATGAATACGGGGGAACATATATAGAGGAACCAGCTACGGAAGTAAAACCGGTAGTCTCCGGGAATTTAACTGATTTATTGAATGTTTTGATTAATGAAATCAAGAGTCAATCGGTAGAAATTATAGCTCTGTCTGCCAAGCAAGAAGCTCAGTCTGAAAAAATTGAACGAAAGCTAGACAATCAGAACAAAGCTATTAATGTTGTTAACAACAATGTTGGAGTTGTTAATACAAAAGTTGATAAAATCAAAGAAGATATTGTTGTAATTAATACCGAAATCGGTAATCTTAAACAGGAAATGATAGGCGTTCAGGCGGAAATTGCGAGCATAAATACTCGTTTTGATTCCGAAATTAGCAGAATCGAGAAAAGTGTAGGAGAAGCAGTTGCTCCGATCATCGAGAATAAGGTGACGGAACAAATTCAATTAGTGAAAAAAGAGGATCAAAAGAAGGTGGAAACTTTAAAGGCTTTAGTATCCGAAGTAGATACCAAAGTGACGAAGCAGGCTAATACCTGCGAAGAGAAAAAGAGGGAAGTGGAAACGCTTGCGACAACCACTTGCCAAGTAATTATGAGAGTGTCGGAATTAGAAAAGAAACTTGATGAAAAACAGAGCTATGTGCCAATCTGTGCACATAGTTCGGAATTGTTGACGAAAGAGGAGCGGTTCGACCCCTTGAAAAAAGGCGGTATACACGCGACGGATTTCATTAAGAATTGTGAAAGAGTTTTACCCAGATCATGGACTAATGAGAGAAAAATTAATGCGGTTATTGATGTGCTGGCTGGTGATGCCAAGCGTTGGGGCTTAAACCTCAACATTACGAACCTGACTTTTGACGAGTTTAAAAATTTGTTTCTGGCTGAATACTGGTCAGAGCAAAAACAGCATAGTGTCTGGCGCGAATTTGTCGTATCGAGGCCTTTCGATGCGAATTCGCGCGGTTCGATGAGGGAGTTTTGTGAAGGCTGGATCCGCAAGTTGGAATATTTGCGTGATCGCCGCACGGAATCCGAAATAGTCTGGGAACTCTACAAGAAGCTTCCAGATGATACAAAACGCTACGTAGGAAGCAATTACAGGACAATCAATGATTTCCTGGAAAGAGTTGAGGACGAGGACAATTGGCGCAATAATCGCGACAGTGGTAGAGGCCGTGGTAACAACAACGGGTACCACCCCAACCATAACAACGATAACCATGGAAATAATGCATACCGCAACCATGGCAGCAATAACAATAATGGTTCGGACCGTAATAACAATCGGGACAATGCAAATAATAACAGGAATGACGGAAACCAGTATCGTACTAACGTGATACGGGCCTCACAGAATAGTAATAACGCCAGAGGGTGTGATGAACCGCCTCAGCAGCATCCGGGGAGCGTATCTGCTGGGACGAGACAGGGAAACCATTAGCCGCGCCGGTGAGGGGCCGAGCGGGCGTGGAGAAATTTTGGCGGCCCAATAACAGGAGAAAGCCCAGGTATCGTCATTATGAAAATTCCGTGTGGAATAATCAACGGCGGGAGAGTGTGCCAGTGTTAAGAGAAAAGAGTGCGCCCACAAGTAGTAGATCAGCTGTATACACGGCAGTAGAAAATACATTCACTGTCAGTGAGAACAATTTAAGTAGTGTTCCGGAAATCGATCATAAAGTGGCAGCTGTAATACCCGCAGCAGAACTGGAGATTGAGTTTAAGAATGATTCGCAATTGTTGAGAGAAGATCAGATGTCGGATAACACGTCCGTCATCGAGCGAGGGGATGCAGAGAGGGATGAGGTCTGGTTAAGGCAGTTCGGTCGCTTATACGACGAACTAAGAGATTATAGGGGTCTGTATGGGAGAAGTGTTTATGGGGAGCGCGTGCAGGATTTGCCACGTCTCGTCCCGCAAGAAGATAGTGTTTGTGAAATGATAGAAAGTTCTGGCCTTAATCGGCAGACTTTACTAGAAATAGTTGATGTTAAGGGGGAGCACGAGCAAGATTCGTCGTGTCTCGTCCCACAAGAGTTGGATGTTGAAGTAGTAACGGAAAGTTCTGGCCCTAACCGGCAGACCTTACCGAAAGTTTCAGTGGTAGAAGTAGCCGACCCATCCGACGCAAACCTCCAGTTTAAACATTGCGAAAGTATTAAGGAGAAAGATTGCGAAAATTTTAGTGATAGCCGGACACGATTGGTAGAAAAGCACATAGATTACAGCGTGTATGAGGTTAGAGCTGACATTATACAGTCAGACGATAACAGTGTGGGTTGCGCAGATCCAGAGGAAGTAATTTCAGATGCTACTGGGCACATTCCTCCAGGTAGATTGGCAGATGAGGTCAATCTGACCAAAGTGGAATCAACGAAGGTGACAATTAGTGAATTGATAGCAAAGCAACACTCACTAGTTGACGAGTTACAGGAAAAGGTTTCGGTATTGGAGGCGAAGCTAGAGACTAAGCCTCAGGACAGACGTGTTGAAATTAAAACTGTATGTGAACAGAGGCTGAAAAAGCCGCCAGATAAACCGGATTTAGGATCAAAGCCGGATGGTTTTTTCTGGAATGACCTGGATATAGACGAGGATTTACTGTGGGAAAATAAAGAAACAGTCGAGGACAAGTGTAGACAGATAGTAGTGTCTGTTAATATGCACGACCTACAACTAAACGTGTTGATTGACACCGGTGCAGAATTGAGTGCTGTATCTGGGAAAATATTTGAGTTACTGAAAGACAGACCTGGCATCGTAGTTATGCCAGTAACAGGAGTAAAAATTATCGGTGCTACTGGGAAGGCCAGTAAACCGGTCACAAAACAGATTTTTGTCAACTTCGAGATATGTGGGGCACGATTTGAACAAGAGTTTGTCGTCGTGCCAGACTTAACTGCGGAAGTAATTATCGGGTTAGATTGGCTATTAAAGTACCGTGCAGTGATTAACTGCGAAAGCAAAACTTTGACATGTATGTCACTAGATAAAACGATAGTAGTTAGCTTTGACGAGGCAGGAGACGGTGTGCATAGGCAATACCAGCCTATACACATTGTTAACTGGCCGAATGGTATTGATGTAGGTATGAATTTGAACTACTGTAATGTGAGGAATCTCGGCACTGACAATAGTGTAGAAAGTGTATTGGAAGGGATAATCAAATTCCCTCCACGGATTGACATTAGTATTGGTGTGAAAAAAGATCGTTTGCGAGAAGTAACGAAGCTAAAAGCTGATGCTCGCATACGTCGTCATGACGCTAAAGCGCGTTTTGCTAAGTTTGCAATCGGAGACTTAGTACTTGTAAAAGCTCATGAGAAATCGAGCGAGATAGACCATGAAATCTCTAAATTTAAGTTTGTTTATAATGGACCATATAAAGTCATTGGTATACCTCACACAAATGCTTACGGAATATTGTAGACTTGAAATTGTACCAACCAAGGATTGATTAGTACCACAGATAGGGTAATTTGCACAGTATGTAGATATAGAGTGTAAGATTTAAGGATGTGCCATGTGGCGATGCTTTTGCCTGACCTAGAGGTCATTAAAGAAGTTGTAATTAATAAGTAATTTATGTTCATTAAATGATTTAAGAGTTTCTGAATATTAATCAATTTAAAAATCCAAGCTGCTAGTTTAAGTTTTCAGCTGAGTCACAGTAGATTAAGCAATGTAAATATGATTTTGTAACTAGCTGTAAGATTCCATAAATATGTGATTTACTAGTCATTGCCGATGTACTTAGACGCTGTTTTAAGTTTCAGGCTAGTACATGCGTGTGATGATGGACAGTGTTGAGTTATCCACTGTGATAGTGTTTATGGACTCCTTGAGATTACTCGGGAGTGAGTTTTTCCGAAAGAATTCAGTGAAACGGACGTTCTGGAAACGCCGTCACAAGGGCGAGTGAGATCAAGCGTGCCGCACACGCGGGCGCAACAATACTGGCGAGGCGAGCCGCTGTCGGCTCTTGTGCCGCTGTTGGCTCTTGGGCCGCTGTCGGCATTCTTTGTACTTGCGAGTACGGAAGGCGGAATTGTTTTTCTTCCTGGACAGCTGAAAGAATTCTACTGTCAATATTTATGTTTTTTTTCGATCTGATGTGTGTTATTTTCTTGTTTAGCATTTAATGGACTCCCATGACGAGAATATTAATTATGAAAGGGTTATGTAAAAATGTGTATTCTATGTAATTAATTATTAATTTGCGTATTTTGATCTACCTGTTTTTATGACCATGTACTCTGATTAATTTTGTAAATAGTATTCCATTTCTTGATACTGTTGGGAATTTTGACAATTTTAGAATAGCTGAACCATTTTCTATGTTTTCTATGAATTTTAATATGTTGTCAACCTGTTTTATTTTGTGCAAGATGACAGAGTGGAATAAGATTAGGAGTGTCTCCACTCAATTATTATGGTCTAAAAAAATTGATTTATGCTTAATTAGACGAATGCTAAATTTTGTTGATGTTTTGAGCATATGCATTTCCGCTGTTTCTTTTTTGGGACATTTTCTGAGTCTGTTTACGTTACACGAACATCCTCAGACAATGTGGGGCACGTGTAACGCCGGAAATGCATATCCTCCTATTTCCATCTATTGTACTATTATTTTTTTCCTTGTTTTGTTACCTCAAGATATGACATTTCTGTCTCTTTATATATTGTAATTGTTTTACTGTTTGTATATATATATTTATGCACTTATGTCGATGTATAATTGGTTTGTTGTGTAAAGAGTATCTGTATTTTTACGCTGGGTCTTGCCTAGGGAAAACTGCTATCGAACGATTACATCGATAGGTCGTGTGAAGAATCAAAGTTTGTAGGATCTTTGGGAGTGTTAACTCTGCCGCGTGGAGCGCGGGCAGAACAGTCGGGGTCTGGCTGGAGTAGCGAGTGGAGCAGGTGTTGTGTGACGCTCCCGCGAGTTGCCGCGCTTTCGGGGTTTGGCAGCATGTAATTGCGCTCGACTCGCGATGATAGTTTCTGACATGGTGTCGCGGACGGGAAGCATTAGCTGGCGCACATCAAGAGCCCGTTTCGCCTGGTGACCGTGTCGAGAAGAAGGCGCGCCAACATCCAGCTTCTGCAACAGCGACGGCCGACAATGAGTGACTGTCGCCACCTCCTCGATCGACGGCTTCAAACCTTCAATCAACCAACAAGGAAGACTAAAAGCATGTAAAGTTTCAGAACTGTATGGCAGACCTCAGCTTTTCAAATTGTTCCATTTGTCTCGCAAAATTACAGCAACTTAGCATGAACCTATGTTGCTCATTGTCCCAATTGCATTGCCAAGCAGGGTCCCTTCCTCTTCCGAAATGAACCCGAGTGTCGTTGAAATTCAAACGCCAGCATTAAAGTAATATAGCTAACTCGTTTTCACTGCTTTAATTTCAAAGTTCAATTATGGCATTAATAGCTGGCTACAATATTCAGATTACACAAGCACGAATTAAGAGTGCGAGCTTTGTTACCGTATTTTAGCTTACCTGTGACTGCAGCTCAGCTTGGTACGTACTAAATTTTACTATTGTTAATTGTTCAGAATCATTTAATTCAAGTTCAAAGTTAAATCTCTTCTTTCTAAATTGCGTAGATTCAAGTAGCTTTTGAAATGATTGTTGAGGTAGTCCAAGACTAACCGTATTTTACTGAATTTCGATGTGCTTCAGAAAGAAAGCTCACTATTAACTTCAGTCACTAAATTAACTTTCGATTTTCCGGTTATTAATTCTTTTGCTAAATTAAGTCAGAGTGTAGCGAAATTTATTACTTCTGACAAACTTTCAGTTTTCACCCTACACGTGTCAACCTTCAGTTGCCACGCTTCTAGTGTTAATAACCTTTCTTTTTCAGTTACTATAGTAATTGTCCTTAGGACTGGCGACCGTGATTTCCCCCAAATCTCAAATATCTAATTACCGCTAGTTAATTGTTAACGTAACGGCCGCACATTTACTTTCTTTATTAACTTTACCCTTTTCAAAATTAATTTCCACCAGTTTCATTTGCATTTTTCCTTTCATTTAGATGTAACCCTTTCCTCCCTCTTTACCGATAGATTAACTTCGGTGACGATTGCTTTTCCCAAATTTCCATTAGGTACACGCGGTTTAATTTTTCACTGTCATTAAGGTGGATAAATGAGGGGGGAGGTTACAAGCTGTTCCTCTACCCTACGGGAATAAATGTGTTTCCATTCCTGTTGCACATGCCACAAATTTGAAAGAGATGACTTTTTGTCCTTTATTCTGGACAAGCCTAATTACAAAGAAAACGAGTGGATCATCTGCCGAGATTTTAAAGTACTGTCCAAGATCCTTGGCCAAAAGTGTGGTTATAACAAGTAACCTTGCTTCCTGTGGATATGGGACAGTCGTGAAAAAGCGACCACTGGTCTCAGAAAATCTGGTCAATCAAAACCTCTAAAGTTCTGGCGGGGTGGGACGGGGCTGGGGGAAGTACTGGAAGTATTGTTCATTTCTTTAGTGGACCCAAAAACACTTTTAAGTGTCTGGCAAGCAAGTTACTTCAGTTATCAGTAGTTAAGATGAAAGAAGAGGTTTACGTCAGTCATGACATTCAGAAATATATGACAACAAAATATTTGAGGACAAAATGTATGAAATTTGAATGTAATCTTAGATACTACAAGTGTCATGGCAAATGCAAAGACCTTGATTACAAGAATAAAGTTAGAAACACCTCGATAACTAAGAAGTATTGAATGCCTAAGTGAGATTGAACTTGCAGTTTCTTGACTTCCAAGTCAGCAACTTTCCAGTAAATCTAGATGCTGTGGGCGAAGAAAAGGAGAAACTTCCACCAATACATTAAAGGAATAGAACGGAAGTACAAAGACCGTTGGGATATCAGGACGGTAGCAGACCACTGCTTGAAGGTGGACATGGGGTGTTCACAGACACTGCACACAAGAAAACACTATTCATATTTCAGGGGAAGGAGAAGAGTCATTAATTTATGACTTTGTATTAGCCCCGAAGAACATACAGTAATACTTCATTACAATATTTTTTAAGTGCGCCTTATTTTAGCATGTTTTTTCTAATTTCGTATTTTAATGTATCTGTTTTGTATGAGTCATCTGAATCTTCGTCATTACATCGTGAAAGACCGTATATGATAGAAGGAAACACTTAGCATTCCTAAACTTAGAATATATACCGGGTGGTTATAATTAAACTTTCCCTACTTAACACGTTCTAACACGGAAACTAGTTACCGTACGAGGACCAAACTTGGTAGCATTAATGTCAAGGACATTGGGAAGGGAAATAATACAGAATCAATCCAACTGAAACATTTTTAATGTGCTGCTACGGTACATCACACCATTACATACCGGTACCATTACTGCTACATAGGGGGTTCAATATCGCACCCATCAATGTCCAGAAGAGTCTGAAAGCGTAGTATTGCATTCTGCACAACAGAACGAAACATGTGCATAGGTATGCTGGAAACCTCTCTTGATACGCTGCGCTTCGGATCAGCACATATGTGAATGGTCCCCTGGCAAACCCTGTTCAGCTAGCCTCACAACCAGAAATCACGGGGGTGAGATCAGGTGATCGTGCCAGGCAAGCATTTGGGATCGATGGGCTGATGATTCGATCGTTTCCAAATGTGTTTCGGAGAAGCAGGTGGACTTCACGAGCGATGTGCGGTGGGGCCCCATCTTGCATGAAAACTGTTGAGTCCAATGTGTCTCTTTCCTGTAGGGCTGGTAGGACATGCTGACGCAGCAGATCGCACAAACGCTGGCCAGAAACACTGCACGCCTTTGCTCCTTGAGCGCCACCTTGTTCAAAACAGAATGTGCCAATGATGAAAGTAGCAGTGAAGCCACACCATATTTTCACACGTTCATCATACAGAGGAACTTCATACACAGTGACTGGTGGTGAAGATCCCCACACTCGGCAATTCTGTGTGTTCACCTCACAAGTCAGAGAAAACTGAGCTTCGTCTGTCTGTAGGATGGTCCAGGACCAGCACTCGTCAGCATCAATCCTTGCGAGAAAGTGGAGAGCGAAGTTAACACGTCGTTGTGCGTCCTGTGGTGAAAGCTGGTGTACGGTATGGATCTTGTAGGGATACCATTTGAAAATGGTTCGAAGCAACTTCGGTACACAGGACCACGGGATGTCCAACTGTCGTGACACAGCACACACACTGCCTTACGATGGGGAATTGCGCACAGCATTGTCTGTCATAGCAACAGCGCTTTCATCAGATACCTGTGGTGTAACCAGTCGTCGACCTCTTCCCGGAGCGACACCCCGTTCTCCAGTTGATTCGAACTTCTTCATCATGCTCTGCACAGCAAGTGGAGCATGAAGACCCTTCCGCAATCCTTTCAGCCGGCGATATTCTCGAAGTGCAGCTGCAGCATTGCTGTTTTTTTTTTTATAATAGAGCCGCGTGGGAGTAGCCGAGCGGTCTGAGGCGCTGCAGTCATAGACTGTGCGGCTGATCCCGGCGGAGGTTCGAGTCCTCCCTCGGTCATGGGTGTGTGTGTTTGTCCTTAGGATAATTTAGGTTAAGTAGTGTGTAAGCTTAGGGACTGATGACCTTAGCAGTTAAGTCCCATAAGATTTCACATACATTTGAACATTTGATAATAGAGCTTCACTAGTAATGCCCTGTTCCTTTTGCCCAAGCTGAAGTTGACACGTCAATAAGTGCACTGCGACTGGTCAGGTGTGTGAGACTATGAATTACGATGACTGATCGCGGCACCTGGAGGCCATACAGTGGCACTGTGAAGCCTGGAAATCATTCTCACCGTACTCTGGACATTACTGTTACCAACTTTGGCACTCGTTCGGTAATTAGTTACCGTGTTATAACGTGTTAAATAGGGAAAGTTTAATTATTACTACCCAGTAGATATAAAAAAATTAGTTTCAGTTAAAATGTTTAAGAAAATTGAAAAGTATGAATTTGTTGACCAGTATTGCTCAATAATCTCAAAATCCCGTTTTGATCCTAGTAGATTCATTGAGGTAGTCCCTCCGGGGTAGCCGAGCGCGCTAACACGCTGCTTCCTGGACTCGCGTAGGCGCGCCGGCCCCAGATCGAATCCTCGCAGCGGATTAACGACGAGGGCCAGTGTGCCGGCCAGCCTGGATGTGGTTTTTAGGCGGTTTTCCACATCCCGCTAGGTGAATACCAGGCTGGTCCCCACGTTCCGCCTCAGTTACACGCATCGCAGACATTTGAAACACGTCCGCACTCATTCACGATCTACTCTAGACGCAGACAGTTGGGGTACACTGATTCCGTCCTGGGGGAGGGGGGTGGGGGGGGGGGGGTACGGGCTGGCGGCAGGAAGGGCATCCGGCCATCCCTAACACTAACACTTCCAAATCCGTTGTAGCCACGCCGACCCCGCGGTCGCTGCGGGACGATGGCATAAACGAAAGAAAGAAGAAAGAAATAAAGATTCACTGAGGTAGTAGAAGATGTCTTGTTGGAAATCATAACAGAGACATGGCTACTCAGGCGTAAGATGTCCAGAAATACGAAGTGACATCACATCTCTGCGCAGGAGCACACGAAAATTGAATTTTACTTCAGTCACTAGGGAGCGAGGGTGTCCTGTGGACCTTCGAAAAAGCTACAATCTCCATTGAAGATGTCCTCCATAGACGGGGACGAAACGTCGCGTTTCAGCAAGAGAGTAATCCGAGCACGGCCGTGAAAGTTCACAATTTACACCTATTGCAGTCAGCAATACGGACGATTTTCTTGGCTGCTACAGCAGTGGGAAGCCGTAGTCTGCACCAGAGGGGGTGGTATTTGGCGGAGCGCTCATAGAGGGCCAGCCGCCGCGTGCAGCTAGCATCCCCCTCGTCACCCCTCGCCGCTCTGCCGCACCACCGGTTAATTATGGCGCAGGGCGGATTCTGACGGAGGACGGGCCGCAGACTAATGAAGACAGATGCGCTCTCAATGGGTCCGCCGGCGCTGGTCCGCTTGTGGCGGGTGCGTTCTATGTAATAAAGTCTGTGGTAAACGAATCAGGGGCAGGGGACCGTGACCAAGGCAGGGAAGGGGGTGGGGTGGGGTGGGGGAGGTTGTGGTTTGTACGTGGGTGTGGGAGACGGCTGGTGGTCTGGCAGAAACATCACAAACAACGCCGCCAGATATGGGCATCACTCCTGCTGCCCACTGGCGAAACCAGCGACCACTATAAACAACTTACAAGTTGATACATTTGCCCTCGAATGTTCGGAACCGCACGAAAACACGCATATACGAGGGTGAGTCAAATGAAAACCTTAAATTTGTAATAACAAATCGAAATTTCGCACCGTTGTCCTGTAAGTTGGTAAGCGCGCTACAAACAGCGTGCAGAATGGCCTGTAGGTGGGAGCGTAGTCCAGATGCACACATACCGTCGCAGTATCAATATAAAGATGGCCGCCCCACGTGCGACTTGCACCAGGGAAGAATATCGTTCTGTTATTCGGTTTTCGCGTAGTGAAGGTGTGAAACCTATTGAAATTCATCAACGAATGAAGGTTCAGTACAGTGATGCATTTTTGTCACAGCAGCAAGTCTACGAAAGGAGTAGGAAGTTCGCAAATGGTGTGACTTCAGTGTAAGATGCTCGTCGTCCAGGTCAGGCACAACGAGCTGTGACTCCACAGAACATTGCAACAATTGAAGCCATAGTGAAGGAAAATCGCCGAGTGCCACTGAATGACATTGCAGCATGATTATAGATTAGTCATGGCTCAGCACACCACATTGTGCATGATGTGCTCCAGTTTCACGAAGTGTCTGCAAGATGGGCGCCACGGCAGCTGACTCCTGAAATGAGAGAACGACGTGTTGATGCTTGTGAAGAACTTCTTCGGCGCTTTGAACGAGAAGGTGATGGCTTCCTTGCAATAATCGTTACTGGGGACAAAACCTGGGTTTACTTCCACCAACCGGAAACGAAGAGAGCGAGCAAGGAATGGCGCCATTCCTCATCACCAAAACCAAAGAAGTTTTGAACAGAACAATCAGCAGGGAAAGTTATGCTGACTCTCTTTTGGGAGGAAAAGGCGTCATTTTGGAGCATTACATGCCTAGAGGGACCACTGTCACCAGTGCATCATACACAGATCTCCTAAAAAAACTCATCTGCGGCCTGGAATCAAATCAAAGCGACGTTGATTGCTGTCAGCAGGTGTCCTATTGCAACATGACAAAGCAGGGTCCCCCACTGCCAGTACAACAGTGGCAACAATCAAAGACCTGCAATTTGAGTGTCTTCCTCATCCACCATACTCACCAGACCTTGCCCCAAGTGATTTCCATATGTTTGGACCACTCAAAGACGCAATGGACGGAAAGAAGTTCCATTCTGATGAAAAGGTACGCCACGCGGTGCATGAGTGGTTGCGCGGACTACCAAAAGAATTTTTTTCTAAAGGAATTAATGCACCTTGTAAGCGCTGAAGGACTTGCATTGAGCGTGGGGGGGGGGGGATTATGTTGAAAAGTGATACAGTTTTATACGACTTCTGCACAATAAATAATATTTAAAAAAGTATTTAAGGTTTTCATTTGACTCACCCTCGTACTAACACTCGATTGAAAAACCGACAGTGCTGTGTGTCACTTTCATGCAAAACATGCCATCAAATGGTACCATGTTGTAGCTGCACTAACAAATGCCCAACTTGCGTGAATGATGTAGCTGCAGTATGAAAGTGTCTCTTGGAGTGTTCGCATGTGTGTTACTGTGAAAACGGTGTACAGTGATATCGTGAAGAGAATTATCCTACGTATGTGGTCCAAATATTATGGACAAAGTTGTCACGTGCTGAATATGGAAATGAAATCGGGGTCGAGGATAGAAATTCACAGATATATTACATAAAATAATGACTCCGAAATATAACGGAGATGACACAGAAATACATGATGCTTCGCTGGACAGATATACCGATTTTGAAGGACAGAAAGAAAGCGGGAAGGTGGCTGTTCAAGCACTACACGACGTTGTTCTCCTAAACAACATTAACAGCTCAGTCAAAGCGAGTACGAACTATCTCCAGCCTAACTTTCGAGGACCAGTGTAGGAGACTGTAATATGAGGGTTGTCCAGAAAGTAAGTTTCGATCAGTCGCGAAATGGACACCACAATGAAAACCCAATGAAGCTTTGCACAGATGTGATGGGTAGTGTCTGTAGTATGATCGTCGATCGCATCAAGAGGCTCTTTTCGGTTGTGAGTGCACTGTGAGCGAGTAAAGGTGCCTAGAACAACAATGTCCCCCGCGAAGTAGGAGGGCCCGCTGAGAGGCTTCGCCTTCATGAATGCAGCCCACCTAACACAACTGCCACGCACTTCCTTCTTCATGGCAATTCTCAGTCGCACTCTGCAGGGGCAGCGAAGACGCTCCTGCAGCCTTTTCCATGGGAAGTTTCGACCACCCACAACACAGCTCTAATTGGCTCGTCCTGAGTATCATATCTGTTCACAAGAAACGCTGGATACGAAGACAACACTTGGGCGCAGGCTACGCGCTATAGACCAGCGTAGAGAATTATTGGAAAGCACAGGCGGCTGCCTTCTATGACGGTGGTATTGGAAATTTGGTATAACGCTCCGAAAAATGTCTAAGTCGGAGCGGCGACTATGAAGAGAAGTATCTGGAAAGTGTAGCTAACTCTAGCAAATACAGTGATTCTGATTTTCACTGTGGTTTCCATTTAGCGACCCATCGGAACTTACTTTCTGGACAACTCTCGTGTTTCTGGCTTTGCAGCCATCATATTCGGCTGCAAGAAGCTCTTTTTAGAGCAGTTGAGAAGACAGTTGTCGCGAGATGACGTAATGTGGTATGAGGTACCGATGACAGATGGTTTGTTCCGTACCGGTATCGTAAGAAAGACCGGCTAAATTGTGGTCCTTCTCCGTGATTGGCTGCTACGTTCGGAAGTTGCACGCCAAAATTGTGATCTTCTGTTACCAATATTTGAAAAATTAAACAGCGTATTTACTTGAATTTCAATTTAAAGCATCTCTCAATAGCGTGCTGTCATTCCATTGTTTCACAAGTATTAATAACCAACAGAATAATAAACAACTTGTAACACTGCGCTATTGCACACGATACTCTTTAAAGCCTGTACTATGGTAAGTTGACGGGCTTCACCTTAAGAGAAAGGATTTTTGTATAGATTTTGAGCGCGTGTTCCTGAATGGAGGCAAATCAGACTTACACCCACTCAGTAAAAACAATGATTCGTCAAGCAATTCCGGAGTGCAACCACACGTTAGGACAGACAAGAAACAACACAGCAGATGCTACCAAATTATTAATAATACGGTCGCCAGCCTAATTAGGCATTAACTGAGTTTCTTCCCTGTACAAGTTGATGTACTTTCATACAAAACAACACGTAATAACATTGCATAATATCGTAAATTTTAGAACCAGAAAATCTACTGAACTAATAATTTCACTTTCCGTACTAATATGGACAAGCCATAAATACACAACAATACACTATAATGTTTACTACAAACTTCGTACTGTCTATTGATCTGATTAAAATCGTACATAGGTTACCCCAGAAATAGCACTTTCGAAACACACATACAATGTCAATTTTGAAAAAGGTAAAACACTGATAAATTTTGGTTTTATATTGACTTTAACTTTGCTGGTCAAATCAGTTCAGTACACTTCAGAATTCAAATGAATAGAAAAGAAAAAGGGGGGGGGGGACCCTGAAACTGTTATGATCACTGTATTGAAAATTTTGGTTATTGAAATCATTAAGCATTCAGGATTTCCAATATATGAGTTACTACTCTTTTTAGCTTATTTCCTGCTCATTTAACTACCATTATTTTTGTCTCAAATTAATTAAACTTCATTACTAAATCAATTTCAACATTATCTTCCAACTTTGTCAGACCTTTGTTATTTACCTATATATTCATTAACAACAAAGTTCTTTAAACATCATTCTAACATAGATAGGTCTGCAGGTAATTATTATTAACATAAACTTTGAATCTTCATTTCGGGACACTCGGATTGCACAACATGTTGAAAGGACCCTGTCTAGGTTAGTTGTGAGGATAATTAAATGATAGGACCGTTCTGGTAAAATTTATGTTGTTATTGAACAGTATGGAACAAAAGTAACACTGGTCCACACGAATACAGTACTAAAAGTTTCAACCTGTTCGTATCGATGCGGCAGTCGGCAGGCGGCGAGATGGCGAGGCACAGAGCACACATACAATCACAGCAATAGCTCTTGATGTATCGGCATTTTGCTTCTTCTTAGCGTCGCAGTACCTTTCCATTTAGTGCCTATGGAATATTGCCATGCTGTATAGGCGTCGGAGACGGCACATCCGAGGCTCAACGAAATCCCGTTTCCCAGGAGAGCCTCCTCGATCCAGAACGTGTTTCTCAGACCGATGCCCAACTCCGACTACTACCGCTGAGCCCGCTGTGCCGTGCAGCGCCCGTGTGCATTTTCCCGCGCTCGCCTGCCATCCACCTTTTACCGCTCCCCTATAGATAGGGTATTCACCAAAGGTTTTACATTCCACATATCCTAATACATTGCCTACGCATGGACCAGGCGCACAATTACAATTTTAAACATGTTACAATAGATTCAACATGGGTTACACTTCAATTCTGTTATAGCATAGCTTGAAATTTGACATAAACATTAATATTCACTTCAAAAGTTGCTTACAGTTTCTTTAACATAATGTCACGAAAAGAAAAAGACATGATATCAAAATATTGCTTACACTAATTTATCGAAAATCAGAAGAAAAAATCATTATATGTACAGTTGTTGTTGTTACACATGCCCCTGTTTCCAGTAAATGTTTACTAAGTATAAATTTGATGGGAACACTAAATTTTACATTTATACAGTGGTTCTGAATCTTTATGTGAATACCCCAAAAAATTTTATATCACAAACTTCCTTTCACTCACATTATATAGGTCTATACTTTTTAACATATCAAGAACATTTACTTGTCATTTACTTAAGTGCCTTTTGCACAGTCCAACCTCCCATCACAACATTATTAAAATAGCAAATTACTAATTTTTACTAAATTTTTTCAAAGAAATAATTTCAAAATCCGGTACATAAACATTTAACTACAAAAGCAAATGCAAATACCTGTATACACTATAAGACAATTTGTTGCTGCTTGCATTGAATGGCAGTCCATTTCCTTACTTACTAGAAAAAAACACACAATAATATTCAGAAAATTACTACACACATTTGCTGCCTATTATTCGGATTTGGGCAGTCGTTTTCACCTCATATTGTCACATCTTCTGTATCACACTTACAATTCTCCATTGACTATTTATCTGCCCTCATTGGTGTTTGGCAGTCCTTTATATTATGAGTCATATACTGTCCACTTTCATTTTTGACAGTCCCATCTTTTCAGTCCTTTTCTCCATACATTTTTACATTTACAGTACATTTGGTAATCTGAAACTCACGTAAGTACATTAGCACACTGATATTGGTACACATATATTTACAAAGATTAGTTACATTTGGAATAACTTAGTTTCAGCATAAGATACAGCATATTTACTGCAAATTGGTTTCTGAGTGTACTTATGTCACTCACTCCTAGGAACATACAGTTTCGGTCCACAACACTTCTTACACCTAAAGGTTTTTTGGATTTTGGGTAGATCAGGTAGTAAGCATTATTGTGTGGAATGTTCTGTATTATATACGGTCCATTATAAATATATTTAAATTTGGAAATTTCATGATTCAGTTCACTAGATTTTTCGTGGGTTTTTAAAAGAACATAATTCCCAATTTTAAATTTTGACACTTTCAGATTTTTATTGTGTCTTTTAGATCTAGATTCAGCTTTTTGCTTTGCCCTTTTTCTGACTAATTCGTTCTTTTGATCCAACCCCAAACTTGTACAAGGTGGAAACTCTAGTTTTTCTTCAATCAAACTTTTGCTCCTGCCGCCTAACAAAATTTCTTCCGGTGGGAACCCAGTAGTTTCATGATGTAATGTGTTCATGACATTCTCAAAATTCGATATAAATCTGCCCCAGGCTCTATGGTTATGACTGCAGTACGTTCTACACAATCTTCCGGTCTCTCGCATGTACCTTTCAACCGGGTTGCTAGCAGGATGATAGGCTGCGATATGTTTAACCTCCACTTCATTTTGCTCCATTCCTTCTTTCCAAATTTTGGATATGAACTGGGGACCATTGTCAGACAGTACTTCCTTGGGTTTGCCAATGGTTCTGAAGTATTCAACCATCCTACTAAATACAGATTTTGCTGTTGCTTTTTTCAAGGGGTATAATTTCACAAACTTTGAGAATACTTCCAAAATTACTAAAATATATGCACAACTTCCCGAAGTCTTTGGAAGGGGACCATATAAATCTACCGATAATAAGTCTAGGGTGTCTTCAGGTAATGTAATTTGCATTGGACCCCTACTAGTTTTGTTCGGTACTTTGGCCTTTTGACAGACATCACACGACTTAACCCGTTCCTTTACCTTCTTACTAATACTACCAGCAATCACTACTACATTATTCAATTTATCCAAACATTTCTTCGGCCCACTATGCCCCAATGCTAAATGAAAATAGTCTATGACATCAGTATCAAACTGGTGTGGCCAACATACTCTCCATTCCTCAGTGACGAAATCCTTCCTCCTATATAAAATGCCTTTAAAGATTTTGTAATACTTCTTAATTTGAGGATATTGCACACTGTCAAAATTTACTTTCACGGATTTCCATGTCGGATCCTCATTTTGATGGTATCTCATATTTTTACATATTTGCTCAATTTTCCTTTTTCCTGAAACCTCTTTCATATACCTTATCTGAAAAGTACTCTCTTCACCATTTTCATTGGGCACTTCACTCATACCATTAGGCATTCCAGATAAAGCATCTGCCACATAATTCTCAGTACCCTTAACATAGCAAATCTCGTAATCAAATTGTTGCAGGTACAAAGCCCAACGAGTTAGCCTGCCATTAAGTAAACGACAATCCTTAAGAAAAGTTAAAGCTTTGTGGTCAGTATGAATGATGAGCTTATGGCCCCACAGATAATTTCTGAACTTCTTTAACCCCCATATAATGGCTAAAGCTTCCTTTTCCGATATAGTGTAGTTTCTCTCGTATTTTGTTAGAGTCCTACTTGCAAATGCGATCGTCCTGTGTTCGATTCCTTTGCCCCCACAGATTTCTTGGAAAACTTCTGTACCAATTCCATAAGCACTGCTGTCAGTACTCATATGGAAAGGTTTTGACAGCATGGGGTGATGCACAATATTGTCATTCAAAAGTTCCCTTTTTAAATTTTCAAAATCTCTCATGCACCCTTCGGTCCACACAAAAGCACTAATGCCCCCTGCTTGTAGAGCAACAAAAACTTTCTGCAATAATTCACAATGCTCTTGCCATTTTTCTGTAGCAATCAGTAAATCATCTACATAAATGGTTAGCCTGGAACTCAGTTCTCTCCCCAATACAAAATCCAGTGCCCTAATAAATACTGCCACAGAAGTGCTAAGCCCAAATGGCACTACTTTATACTGATAGCATTTCCCGGCGAATAGAAAAGCGGTATATTTACGGGATTCCTTACTCAATGGGATTTGCCAGTATCTGGCGGTCATGTCCAGACTGGTTAAATACTTCACGTTATAAAATTTTTGGAGCATTTCGTCCAGATTTTCAGGTCTGTCTATTTCCTTCTTTACAATTTTGTTCAAAGTCCTGGCGTCGATAACTACTCTCACTCCCCCATCCCTTTTGTTCACGATGATAAGGGGACTATTATATTCGCTACTACTCCGTTAGATTACACCCCATTCTATCATTTTATCTATTTCCACTTGAACAGCCTGCCTCTTTGATATGGGTATCGAAAACGGTCTTACAAAGAAAGGTTTATGCTCTATTGTCTCAATCTGGTACTCAAAGTTCTTAACTAGGCCAGGTTTGTCCGAAAATACGGTGCTGTTACTTTCTAAAATATCAAGCAATTCTGTTTTCTGTTCGGGAAATATTCCCTTCAAATTTTCCACCATTTCTTTAAAATCATGCCCCTGCTTGTCACTCTCATCTATTAACCTCTGGACATGGTATATCTCATACATATTTGTCAAACCATCATTCCCTTGGTCAATCTCCAACAATAAAGAATCAATTTCGGAATCGAACACCTTCCCATTTTCCTCAAATTTTATTTCCAAATTCCTAGATGCATTATTAATTTTGATCACTTCCTGGCTACAATCAATAATAACCTTTTCTTTATCCAACCAATCTATTCCCAGAATCATTTCAGTACTCAAGTCTGGCACTACCAAAAAATTGTGTTCAAATGTTTGTCCTTTTATATTAAATTCAACCAAAATCTGGTTCTTTACCGGCTTGCTAGTTTTGCCCGTAGCACCAACAATTTTTACACCCGCCACTGGCATAATTACTATTCCAGGCTCATCACAAATGTGTTCGAAAAACGACTGGGAGATTGCGCTTATCTGAGATCCTGTATCAAGAAGTACCTGCAATTTCACATTATGAATTTCAACTGGTATTACAGTTTGTTTCACCGTCGAATGTTTTTCATTATTGTGATCTTCCCTAAGCAAATCCGGGTCGACGATAACATCGTCCCAAGATATGCTTTTAACATTCACCCCACCTGTATCTGGCGGTTTCTTTGGTTCCGGGAGTTCAAAGTCATTGATTACTTGAACTCTTTGTAAAATGGACTCTGAGTCGTCAGGTGGCTCTTTCTTTCTTTGTTCGGTCTCAACATCTGGATTTTGTTTTGAAACTTCGTCATCATTAGGTACAATATCGCAATTAGCTGCATCCCCATTATTTTCACTATTACCGAAATATTCGTCATCTGAACTATCGTCAGAATCCGACCATTCTAGATCGCTTTCAGGTTCTAACATAAAAGCTTTTCTGAGACAGGCACTAATTTCTCCCTCTGCATTTTCGTCAGGCTTTAATTTTAATTCAATATCCTCTTTTGGCGAAACGGCCTCATTATCAGCCTTACTCACATCCACTGTTACTTCATATTTAGTGTAATCCTCGTGGACTTCAATTACTTTTAGGTAATCACCTGCCCCTTCCTCACGGTGTCTTTCGGTAGCAGCTTGTACTGTTGGCGGATTGTTAACAGAAGTTACTTCCTCGTCAATGCTTAGTATTTCATCCTCCAATTCCTTCCTATCTTTAACCCTCGTCCTATCGGCAGCACGCGTACTTTGCGCGGCGCTATTTACTCTCTCCTCTTTAAACTCGGACCACGTCACCTACTATTTCCTTTCTCACTAATTAACTTCCTTGTCTCATACTCCTTCTTAAAATCCTCGCACTCACATTGCTTTAGGCCCTTGTACAGATCGTCGATCTGCACACGCCAATTACTTACTTCTGCTAATTCATTCTCGCCTTTTACTTCATTGCAAACACTGCTAACCGCACCTCTCTGTGTATCCACAGTTTCATCTATTATTTCCTTCGCCACGGAATTATCACTCGTAAAATACTCATCAGCTCTTACGGCTATGTTCATACCTAATGCTGCCGTATTGCTAGCCGCTTCTATCTGAACAGCTGTTCTGCTAGGCTGGGCCGTTGCCCTCTGATGCTCCACTCGCCTGTTAACAAGTAGCGCTCTGCGCGGCCGAGATGACTCATTCATGCCAGCACCTGACGCTTGTTTCGCAACGACACGTTGCGTCGTTCCACGCCTGTCTCTAACCTGTCTCATAACTTTACTGTCGGTCCGGTAACATTTCTTAAATCGGGGCCGGTATATATTGTCCGCTTCCGTTTGGCCCGCAACTTTCGCGGAAATCAGTTTCCCGCGTCGTTATTATTTTGCGCGGTGTACCCTCTACCGCGACCTGGATAACTTCCTCTTTCTCTGCCTCTACCTCTACCTCTCTGTATCATATTGACGCGAAACCCTTCGCCGTCATTTCTCTCGTCATTATTACGGTTATTCCTGTTACTAAAATTTTGATGATTGGTACGACTTTCGCGCCAGTGGTCTTCGTCTTCGACCCTTTCGAGAAAAGCTTGGAAGCTGCGATGATTACTTCCCACGTATCTCTTCGAATCTTCTGGAAGCTTTTTATATAGTTCCCAGATGATTTCTGAATCGGATCTTCTTCCTCTTAAATGCGTCAACTTCCGGTACCAATATTCGCAGAAATCTTTCAAAGAATTCCTGCCCCTGTTATCATGAAGCTTGGCCATGATAAACTCGCGCCACAAATGATCCTGTTTTTGTTCGGACCAATATTCTTCCGTAAATCTTTGCTTAAATTCTTCGAACGTCATTCGTTCGGTATTCAAATTAATTGCCCAGCGCTTAGCATCACCTGCTAAGGCGCTAATTACTACGTTTATCTTTTCCTGATCAGACAAGAATTCAGGAAGTATCCTCTCGCAGTTTTTGATGAAATCTAACGGATGCCATCCGTTATGTTTCTTGGCGGGATCGAAGCGTTCCTCACCTAACAGCTTCGTAATTGGTGTGCCATTACAGAAAACATCAGGTCTATCTTTAATTTTACTCTCAAGATCGAAAATTTTTCCTTGAATTTTCGAAGTATTTTGTTCACATTTTTGTACACATCCGGTAACTTTCTCACCTAAATCTATTTCAGTGTCTGAAACTGCCTTTTTCAACTGTGAGATTCCGTGTTGACATTCGTTTACGATCTCAGTTTTAAGACCGAAAACTTTTTCGTCTACTTTGGTTTCAACTAGAGGCTCTACTTTCTCTTGGATGTTGAGAATTTCATCATCAAACCTACTGTTAATGTTGTCAATTTCCCCCTGCATAGTATCCATATTTTTATTAATTGTGTCAATTTCAAGCTTCATAGTATTTACTACAGAGCTTAAACTACCCACTTTTTGTTCTACCTGTTCTATTTGTTTACTAATTTTAATTCCTTGCTCTTCGACCTGTGCTTTAACCTGACCAACTTGTGTTTTAAGCTGCTTGTCAACGTGTGTTTTAAGCTGATCATTCTGTGTTTTGAGCTCCTCAACATGTGTTTTAAGCTGATCATTCTGTCCTGCAATTTGTATGGTCAATCGTTCAAATAAGTCGTTCATGCTTAAAATTTTCACACTACCTTGTTCTACGGAATCGGTGCGTTCCGATCCTACCTCAAAATTTTCTTTCGATTCTTTCTTTATCTGTGGAGAATCAAACAATTTCAGTGGATTCGTCCACGTACCCACTATCATCTACAAAGTCATCCTTTACTTCTTGTATTATTCCTTGCTGTGTTCGAGGCGATCTCGACATTTCAATCTGTTCGTTAACATGTTCGTGATATTGTATATACGTCAATTGTCTTCCGCTAACGCCATCTGTTATCTGGCCACGTAAACTCCTGCTATTACCAGCCGCATTTTCCATTACACTCGGCACATCTACTGTTTCTACGTTCTTGTCCATACTGAATGCAAATTACACCTCTCGACTGTATTTGACGTTCACTGCTATTTACGTTACTGAATATTATTACAATTCGTGCCCCTGAACATCCACTGTTCGGTATTCACATTAATTTGTAACCGACAACAACTGGACGTCCTGTCACCGGGAGCCACTTGTAACACTGCGCTATTGCACACGATACTCTTTAAAGCCTGTACTATGGTAAGTTGACGGGCTTCACCTTAAGAGAAAGGATTTTTGTATAGATTTTGAGCGCGTGTACCTGAATGGAGGCAAATCAGACTTACACCCACTCAGTAAAAACAATGATTCGTCAAGCAATTCCGGAGTGCAACCACACGTTAGGACAGACAAGAAACAACACAGCAGATGCTACCAAATTATTAATAATACGGTCGCCAGCCTAATTAGGCATTAACTGAGTTTCTTCCCTGTACAAGTTGATGTACTTTCATACAAAACAACACGTAATAACATTGCATAATATTGTAAATTTTAGAACCAGAAAATCTACTGAACTAATAATTTCACTTTTTGTACTAATATGGACAAGCCATAAATACACAACAATACACTATAATGTTTACTACAAACTTCGTACTGTCTATTGATCTGATTAAAATCGGACATAGGTTACCCTAGAAATAGCACTCTCGAAACACACATACAATGTCAATTTTGAAAAAGGTAAAACACTGATAAATTTTGGTTTTATATTGACTTTAACTTTGCTGGTCAAATCAGTTCAGTACACTTCAGAATTCAAATGAATAGAAAAGAAAAAGGGGGGGGGGACCCTGAAACTGTTATGATCACTGTATTGAAAATTTTGATTATTGAAATCATTAAGCACTCAGGATTTCCAATATATGGGTTACTACTCTTTTTAGCTTATTTCCTGCTCATTTAACTACCATTATTTTTGTCTCAAATTAATTAAACTTCATTACTAAACCAATTTCAACATTAACTTCCAACTTTGTCAGACCTTTGTTATTTACCTATATATTCATTAACAACAAAGTTCTTTAAACATCATTCTAACATAGATAGGTCTGCAGGTAATTATTATTAACATAAACTTTGAATCTTCATTTCGGGACACTCGGATTGCACAACATGTTGAAAGGACCCTGTCTAGGTTAGTTGTGAGGATAATTAAATGATAGGACCGTTCTGGTA
Source organism: Schistocerca piceifrons (assembly GCF_021461385.2). Classification (NCBI taxonomy): domain Eukaryota; kingdom Metazoa; phylum Arthropoda; class Insecta; order Orthoptera; family Acrididae; genus Schistocerca; species Schistocerca piceifrons. Next base: position 97,963,200 of record NC_060143.1, on the reverse strand, counting down.
AAATTTAAGTTTTTATTGAACAGTATGGAACAAAAGTAACACTGGTCCACACGAATACAGTACTAAAAGTTTCAATCTGTTCGTATCGATGCGGCGGTCGGCAGAAGGCGAGATGGCGAGGCACAGAGCACACATACAATCACAGCAATGGCTCTTGATGTATCGGCACTTTGCTTCTTCTTAGCGTCGCAGTACCTTTCCATTTAGTGCCTATGGAATATTGCCATGCTGTATAGGCGTCGGAGACGGCACATCCGAGGCTCAACGAAATCCCGTTTCCCAGGAGAGCCTCCTCGATCCAGAACGTGTTTCTCAGACCGATGCCCAACTCCGACTACTACCGCTGAGCCCGCTGTGCCGTGCAGCGCCCGTGTGCATTTTCCCGCGCTCGCCTGCCATCCACCTTTTACCGCTCCCCTATAGATAGGGTATTCACCAAAGGTTTTACATTCCACATATCCTAATACATTGCCTACGCATGGACCAGGCGCACAATTGCAATTTTAAACATGTTACAATAGATTCAACATGGGTTACACTTCAATTCTGTTACAGCATAGCTTGAAATTTGACATAAACATTAATATTCACTTCAAAAGTTGCTTACAGTTTCTTTAACATAATGTCACGAAAAGAAAAAGACATGATATCAAAATATTGCTTACACTAATTTATCGAAAATCAGAAGAAAAAATCATTATATGTACAGTTGTTGTTGTTACAAACTGCAAAGCGAAAAGGCAGACGAAGCACTTCGGTGATTTTCGGATCGCGCCTAACTTGGATGGCGGGCGAAGTGGTTCGACTGTAAGATCAGAGCTGGTACAGCAGTGTCGAAGGACGGACATGTTGTCACCGCGGTATCGCCTAAGACTTAATTTGCAATGTCCAATTTGTAACTGTGAGAGCTGGTTGGGAAACCTCGGAGGACAGACATGTTGTCTGTCGCGGTCGGTGTTAGTTAAGACTTTATTACCAATGTATGGTTATTTGGACATACAGTTGAGAACAGTGTTATACTAATTACGGAACTATGCAGTTCATTAATTTGTTGATGAATAGAAATCATATGTAACTCTAAAAAGAAACGTAATTGTACAGTTTCTCGTGTTCTGTCTATAAAAAGCGAGTCACATTCCGTGTAAACAAACTGATTGGAAATTTGATTATTTCTATAACAACAGTTCCTCGCAAAGAGTTTCTTACACCCTCAAGTTTACGAATTCACGACCTAAGTGCTGTTTTCTTCGCAGAGGACAACAACTGTAGAAGACTGCAGGTTGATGAACGTTTACTAGAACTTCGTGCATTCCACTCAGGGCGGTGGAAACAAATAGGCACCTCGCGTGTACTGCAATCTAAGTACAAATGAGATCAGTGACACATCATCTGTGGTAACACGGAGGAGATAGGAAATAGAGATATATTTTTGAGGGAAGGGGTTTATCATACGCACGTTCATATCACTTCTCCCTCACTCTCTCTTTCTCAACTTGCCACAAGACTATACTGATGACAGCGCACCAGGGAACATTTATGAAGACAAATACAACCGTGGCCCCAATTCGTACAGCAAAATAATAAGGCGTTATAAATGCATTAAAAGTAAATCAAATTGCAGATTAATTCTAAATTGTGCATCTAGCAAAAGGCGTGCAGAAGCTCGTTTCAAAGGAAACAGATGGTCGCAACTGCAAACTATCAAAAAATCATGTAATATCGCAGTTTGATAGCCCAAGGTCGGGTGGATCTACAGTTCGCTATTGACATCTGCAAATGTGGCCACTAGAAGCGTCTAAAATGTTTGGCTTGGTTATTTTCAAAGCTTCGATTTCTTTTATCGGCAATATTAAGGCTCAATATGGCGTTTCATCCAGGCATATTACTACAATTGTTACATGTAACAACATAGAAGACGATAATAGTATACCTCAGAAGCCACAACAGTTCGTGGAGGAAGTGAACATGTTTATGACAGATCAGGGTGAGGAGAAATGAAATGTCTGGATCAGTGAACAAAGTCACTTAAAGTACAAAATGTCTTCATCATCAACACCATGTCACGGAGGAGAGAAAACTACAGCTGGTGTGTCGCAGTCTGTCCATTGCTCTATCCACAGCTACACAGTCGATGTGGCTATATCACTGACAGGCAGACTAGCAAACAACCCGTACATCTATTTTCGAGAGGTACAAGACACTTTCGGGCCTAACACTTCAAAGAAACTTGAAATAACCTGACCACGAAACATCTACATCTGCATATATATTCCACTAACCGCCAAGCGGTGTGTGGCGGAGGGCACTATTCGCGCCAAAGTCATATCACCCCCCCCCCCCCCCACCTTCCTCTGTTCCACTCACGGATCGCGCGAACGAAAAACGACTGTCTGAACGCCTAAGTACGAGCTCTAATTTCCCTTATTTTTGAATGGTGATCGTTGCGCGATTTGAAAGTTGTTTTTTTTTTATTTTGTTATTGTTCCGTGGGACCAAATTAAGGAGAAGTCTCCATGGTCATGGAACGAGTCAATACATGATATTATAACACGATATTAGAAACAGATAAAATGAAATATAAAAAAAAACATATTCAGGTGACAAGTCGTAAGTTTAAATAAAGAAAATCAACACTGCAACACTGGAATTTGCTTAATTTTTTAGCTCTTCCAAGAGCTCCTCGACAGAATAGGAGGAGTTAGCCATGAGGAAACTCTTCAGTTTAGAGTTTGAACTACTGCTAAGATTTTTGAGTTCTTTTGGTAGCTTATTGAAAATGGATGCAGCAGAATACTGCATTCCTTTCTGCACAAGAGTCAAGGAAGCGCATTCCACATGCAGATTTGATTTCTGCCTAGTATTAACTGAGTGAAAGCTGCTAACTCTTGGGAATAGGCTAATATTGCTAACAACAAACGACATTAAAGAAAATATACACTGTGAGGTCAATGTCAGAATTCCCAGACTGTTGAATAGGGGTCGACAAGAGGTTCTCGAACTTACACCACATATAGCTCGAACAGCCCGTTTTTGAGCCAAAAATATCCTTTTTGAATTAGAAGAATTACCCCAAAAAATAATACCATACGACATAAGCGTATGAAAATGTGCGAAGTAGACTACTTTTCGTGTTGAACTGTCACTTATTTCAGATACTGTTCTAATGGTAAATAAAGCAGCATTTAGTTTCTGAACAAGATCATGGACATGGACTTCCACAACACCTTATTATCTATCCGAACGCCTAGGAACTTGAACTGTTCCGTCTCGCTTATAAAATGCCCATTCTGTCTGATCAAAATATCGGTTCTTGTTGAATTGTGAGTTAGAAACTGTAAAAACTGGGTCTTACTGTGATTTAGCTTCAAATTATTTTCCACAAGCCACGAACGTATTTCATGAACTACATTATTTGATACTTTTTCAATATTACACACAAGATCCTTCACTACCAAGCTGGTGTCATCAGCAAACAGAAATATTTTTGAATCACCTGTAATACTAGAAGGCATATCATTTATATAAATAAGAAACATCAGTGGCCCCAGCGCCGACCCTTGGGGAACGCCCCACTTAACAGTGCCCCATTGGGACTGAACATCACTACCACTCTCAATATTGCGGAGAACTAACTTCTGTTTTCTGTTCTTAAAGTAAGAGGCGAACCAATTGTAAGCTACTCCCCTTACTCCATAATGGTCCAACTTCTGCAGTAATATTTTGTGGTCAACACAGTCAAAAGCCTTCGTTAAATCAAAGAAAACACCTAGCGTTCCCAACCTTTTACTTAATCCGTCCAAAACCTCACAGAGAAAAGAGAATATAGCATTTTCAGTAATTAAACCATTTCTAAAACCAAACTGAACATTTGACAGCAAATTATGTGAATTTAAATGCTCCAGTAACCTTGCATATACAACCTTCTCGATAACTTTAGCAAACACCGATGGCATAGAAATAGGTTTAAAATTTTCAACATTATCAATGTCTCCCTTTTTATAAAGTGGCTTCACTACCGAGTACTTTAATCGGTCAGGAAACCGGCCACGCCGGCCGAAGTGGCCGTGGGGTTAAAGGCGCTGCAGTCTGGAACCGCAAGACCGCTACGGTCGCAGGTTCGAATCCTCCCTCGGGCATGGATGTTTGTGATGTCCTTAGGTTAGTTAGGTTTAACTAGTTCTTAGTTCTAGGGGACTAATGACCTCAACAGTTGAGTCCCATAGTGCTCAGAGCCATTTGAACCATTTGAAACCGGCCACTCCTAAAGGAAAAGTTACAGATATGGCTAAATACTGGGCTAACATTCATAGAACAATACTTCAGTATTCTGCTAGATACCCCGTCATATCCATAAGAGTTCTTGGTCTTTAGTGATTTAATTATTAACTCAATCTCCCTCTTGTCAGTATCATGGAGGAGCATTTCAGGTAACAGTCTCGGAACACTTTTTTCTAAGAGCGATATATGATTCCCTGTTGGGACTAGGTTTCTATTTAGTTCACCTGCTATATTCAGAAAGTGATTATTAAATACTGTACATATATGCGACTTATCAGTAACACGGACATTCCCACTACGCACTGATGGTAATAATATATGTTCTACATCCTTGGCGAAGATATTCTGGAATTTAGTGAGCAGGCCCTTCCGTTTAGCGCGTCGTCTATCTGCAAGTGTGTCCCACTTCTAACTTTCTATGAGATTTGTAACGCTCTCGCGATGGCTAAATGTACCAGTCACGAATCTTGCCGCTCTTCTTTGGACCTCCTCAATCTCTTGAATCTGACCCAACTGGTAAGGGTCCCATACAGACGAACAATACTCTACGACTGGACGAACTAAAGTATTGTAAGCAATTTCCTTTGTTGAAGAAGGAGTGCATCGCTTCAGGATTCTACCAATAAACTGCAATCTAGAATTCGCCTTAGCCGTTACTTGTGTAATCTGATCGTTCCATTTGAGATCATTTCCAATAGTCACACCCGTATACTTGATGGAAGTTACCGCATCCAATGACTAGGCATTTATTTTGTACTCGTACATTAATGGGGATTTTCGCATTGTTATAAGCAATAGGTTACACTTACTAATATTGAGAGATAACTGCCAGTCATTACACCACGCATTTGTTTTCTGCAAATCCTCATTGGTTTATTCACAACTTTCATGTGATACTACTTTCCTGTAGACTACAGCATCATCGGCTAACAGTCTAATGCCGCTGTCAATACCATCAACCAGATCGTTTATGTAAATCGTAAAAAGCAGCGGACCTATTACACTGCAGTGGGGCACACCTGAAGTTACGCTTGTTTCTGTTGAAGTCACCCCGTTCAGGACGTCTGTTAGAAAACTATCTATCCAACCGCATATGTCATCGGATAGGCCGTAAGCATTTACTTTTTGGAGCAAGAGACAGTGAGGAACTGAGTCGAACGCCTTCGAAAGTTGAGAAATATGGCATCAACCTGGGAGCCGGTATTAAGAGCTGTTGTATATCATGCACAAAGAGGGCCAGCTGTGTCTCACATGACCGCTGTTTCCTAAAACCGTGCTGTTTTCTGCTGATGAGCTTCTCAGAGTTTAGAAAGGTCATTATGTCTGGACACAAAATATGTTTCACGATTCTACAACAAATCGATCTCAGTGAAATTGGCTGGTAATTATGTGCATCCGACTTTCTACCCTTTTTATAGATTGCTATGACCTGGGCCTTCTTCCATTCCCGTGGAACTTACCACTGTTCGAATGATCCCTGATAGATGATGGATAAGAATGGTGCTATATTTGTAGCGTAGTCAACATAAAATCTTACGGGGATACGGTCTGGGCCAGATGCCTTCCTGGCGTCTAAGGACCTTAACTGTTTTACAATCCCAGATACACTAAACACTATGTCAGCCATCCTTGCGTTAGTTCGATTACTGAAAGAGGGAATGATGCCGCAGTCCTATACCGTAAACGAGTTTTTGAAAGCTATGTTTAGAATTTCAGCCTTCTGTTTATCATCATCTGTTACATTACCCGTACTCTCAGCAAGAGAAGGTATTGAATTATCTGTAGCGTTCATAGATTTTACATACGACCAAAATTTTTTGGTGCTATTTTTAGAATCTGCAGATATTGCTTTCAATTTCGTTAAAATAATCTCTCATTGACCTTTTGGCTGCCGCTTTCTTTTCATATAATTTCTGTTTGTCAGCAGGGCAGTGACTAGGTTTAAAACGACTGCGCAAAATTCTCTGTTTCCTCAGCAACTTCCTAATATGTTTGTCGAACCAAGGTGGATCCTTTCCCTCCCCTATATTTTTGCGACGCACATATTTCTCTAGCACGTGGTGGACGTTATCTTTAAATTCCGACCAAAGATGCTCAATATCTCATTCATGTGGAGGCAAGCAAAAGTGAAAAATGGCTAAAGAACTCATGAAACTATTTCCTACTTCTGTCCTTGGTGAACATGTAACAAGTGGAAAGTGTCTGTTTCTGTATGCTTCCTCGCCGGGTCATACAGATGGGACCCTTCGAGATGCAAGTTTTCTAAACAAAGATGTAATGTTGAAGATATTGCCACCGAAAACAACAAAATATTGCCAACGCATTGATGTCTCTTTTGGCAATATAAGCTCTGTATCAGAAGGTTCGATGATTTTGTAAGACTATAATGTACCAAACCCCAAGTGAAGATTCATTTTCGTTATTTCATCATCAAACGTGACTCTGTGATTGAGAATCAGTTTTCTGCACAAAAATATGCGCCTATGATGCAAAATACTTGGTGAAAGGCAGCTAATGATAATGGCATGTCCATTTACCATCATTTGAAAATGTAATTAGCGTGGCATTTGATACTGGACTGCTTCAATGTGAAAGTGACTTTGTATTGAAAACATGACTTTAGTGAGGTGTGCACGTTGTTCTCTTCCACTTTGTTTTAACCACTTCATCGAAATCCCGCATTTGCACTATGAGGATTAATATAAGCAGTGTGTAGGAGATCTGTATTTTGCGTTCTTATAATTACTTTAAGCAGAGGTTTTTTTCGGCGCTGTTGACTGAAAATTTAGTGATACACTGACGTCATTAAATTATATGTAATTTCCTTCCTATGTATTGATATCTTGTTAATTTGTTTCCCTCCATTAAAATGTCACTTGTCATAGAATGCAACGGTTTACGTGGAAATGTCACAGGCCACTGCTTTTTTATGATCGTGTATTACTCTAAGCAAGGTTTCGTGCGGTTCCGAGCTTTCCAGGTGAAAGGCGTCCCTTCTTAGTCTGGTTATGGCGCCACCCTGTTGGGAACTCAGCCGCCATGTTCTGTATCGTTATGCTGTGTTATATTAATCAACTGTTAGAAAGGAATCGTATGGCTTTGTTATAGAATCACATTTGATGCTGTCAGTCGCTATTTTTCTTCGGTTATTGCCGTCTCCTCCCATTACTTTGATGCAATCTGAATACAGTGACATTTTAGTGAAAAGATCTGCAACACGCAAACTACACTCATGCGCATAAATTAAGGATAATGCTGATACAAGGTGAAACAACGTTCTGGTGGGCGGTTTGGGGGTTTAAATCACCTCGGGGTATGACCATGTGGTGTATTTGACCTGCGGTCGTCGCACGGTGGCACTGGAAGCAGTCCACATACACAGAGGTGTATTGGCGCTTGTCAGAGTACGGTGCAGCGAGTAGGTAATCAGACGTTTTCAGTCGTGATAATGGTGACTGTGTGTTGAAAATGGCTCAAGGAACACATATTGATGACGTTATGAGGGCTAGAATACTAGGTCGACTGGAGGCTGGTCAAACACAATAGGTCGTAGCACGGGACCTCCATGTGCCACAAAGTGTAATCTCAAGTTTATGGCAACGATTCCAGCAGACAGGAAACGTGTCCAGGCGCTACAGTACGGGACGTCCACAGTGTACAACACCACAAGAAGACCGATATTCACCATCAGGGCCTGCAGACGGCCACGGAGTACTGCAGATAGCCTTGCTCGGGACCTTACCGCGGCCACTGGAACAATTGTCTCCAGACACACAGTCTACAGACGACTGAACAGACCTGCAAGACTGAACAGACCTGCAAGGTGCATTCCACTGACCCTTGGTCACAGAAGAGCCCGTAAAACTGGTGTCAAGAACACAGTACATGCTCATTGGCTCAGTGGTTCCAGGTTATGTTCACGGATGAGTCCAGGTATAGTCTGAACAGTGATTCTCGCCGGGTTTTCTTATGGCGTAAACCAGGAACCAGATACCAACCCCTTAATGTCCTTTATAGGGACCTGTATGGAGGTCGTGGTTGGATGGTGTGGGGTGGGATTATGCTTGGTGCAAGTACACCCCTACATGTCTTTGACAGAGGAACTGTAACAGGTCAGGTGTATCGGGACGTCATTTAGCACCAGTATGTCCGCCTTTTCAGGGGTGCAGTAGGTCCCACCTTCCTCCTGATGGGTGATAACGCACGGCCCCACCGAGCTGCCATGGTGGAGGAGTACCCTGAAACAGAAGATATCAGGCGAATGGAGTGGCCTGCCTGTTCTCCAGACCTAAACCCCATCGAGCACGTCTGGGATGCTCTCGGTCGACGTACCGCTGCATGTCTTCAAACCCCTACGACACTTCAGGAGCTAAGACAGGCACTGGTGCAAGAATGGGAAGCTATACCCCAGCAGCTGCTCGACCACTTGATCCAGAGTATGCCAACCCATTGTGCGGCCTGTGTGCGTGTGCATGGTGATCATATCCCATATTGATGTCAGGGTACATGCGCAGGAAACAGTGGCGTTTTGTAGTACATGTGTTTCGGGACGGTTTTCTCAACTTATCACCAATACCATGGACTTAGAGATCTGTGTCGTGTGTGTTCCCTACGTGCCTATGCTATTAGCACCAGTTTTGTGTAGTGCCACGTTGTGTGGCACAACATTCTGCAATTATTCTTAATTTATGAGCATGAGTGTAGTATTTATCTTGAAACAGTGTTCTGATGTATCTTCTTCTCTGACGAAGTCTTCTGCTACACATAAATATAATTGACCGTGTATTACCTTCAGGATGATAGTGAGCCCCGCCTGAGCCCGTTGATCTTTTCTTGGCGTTAATTTCTGGGTAAAAAATTATATGAAATAATAGACCAACAGTTATTCCTTTGGAGTACCACTTATGATTTCCAGTTTATATTTTGGCACGAGCCGTTATCACAACATCACCATTGATTCATGATTGCACCACGTTATTTCGCTGTGTTCACTCTTTGTTAAAATAAAACTTTTTCGATAATTTTCTGAATCAGTAGTCAGCCCGAGATTATGCCCACAGTATTCTGTCTACAATTGTTAGTTATCTCACTATTTCTACAGCACTCTACATTATTCGTTACCGTTCTACCTTCCCTCTACCACTCGCCACGGCTAACGCCGTCCACCTTCCGTGTTGAAACGCTACTTCAACGACCATCCATGCGTCGCACGCTGTGCTTTTCACCGATTTCACCACATGGTTTCAGCTATTTTGCTGATGACTACAATATTTTTCCGAACATATCTGTCTCTTACCGGAGCTTTTTCTTATCAGGCTTCGACATAAGATTGGGGCTGAGTTCAGAGCTAATTTAACTATTCATTTATCTAAAAAAATCTAGTTTTTTTCAATTAATAAATATTTGTCGTTACTGTGAAGGTTTCCGATGGCCAGCTTGTAGTTTGAATAAGAGAGAAGAGGTTTCGAATTGGATATGTGACTTTGTTGTGGTGATACGAATGAACTGTACAGTTGTTCTCGCTATAGCTACTAGGTACATTCATCTCTATATCTGCATGGCTACTAAGCATTTCGCACTTAAGTGCGTGGTAGGAGGTTCATCGAACCACTTCCAGACTATTTGTAATCATTCAATTCTCTAACAGTGCGCGGGAGAAAAGAACACTTAACAGTTTCCGCGAGATCTCTGAGTTCTTTTATTCTGATGATCGATTATCTCAGCAGTTAGCAAAATGTTTTCATATTCGGAGGAGAAAGTTGGTGATTGAGTGTCGTTAAAAGATTTCGCCTCTGAAAAAAGTATTTGTTTTAATGATTGCCATCCCAACTCGCGTGTCATATTCACGACTCTCTCTCCCCTATTTCGCTATAATACGAGCTGCCCTTCGTGAACTTGTTAGATGTTCTCTGTCAATTCCATCGGGTAAGGATCTCATAACAGAAGTGATTTCTGGCGTTCCACAAGGTAGTGTTATAGGCCCTTTGCTGTTCCTTATCTATATAAACGATTTGGGAGACAATCTGAGCAGCCATCTTCGGTTGTTTGCAGATGACGCTGTCGTTTATCGACTAATAAAGTCATCAGAAGATCAAAATAAACTGCAAAACGATTTAGAAAAGATATCTGAATGGTGCGAATTTTTTTTCTTTATTGTTATTTTTAAACCTGTTTACAGGCAGGCCTGCAGCAGCATACTACGCCGCGGTTTGGCCGCAGAGAAACACAAAAGATACAAATGGAGACAAATAGAGAGAAAAATATGGTGGACATATAAAGGGAGACAAACACTTTTTAAAATATATAGAGCCGTTCACGGGCGTAGAGTCCAAGATAAAATTTGTTCAGACACTTGTACAAATACATAGACGAAAATTGTCACACGTGAACGTAGGTGCACAAAACGAATAAAACTGAACCACTTAAGCACAAAACGACGGCACACACAGAAACACGAGGCGTTGATCTCCGGCGCACGAATGTTCACTAACCGTGTACAAGTCCGGGGACCTGCCAAGAGAGGAGGAGGGGGGGTGGGAGAGGGAGAGGGGAGAGGAGATGCCATGGGCAGGGGAGATAGGGGGGAAGGAAGGAAGGGGGAGGGGAAGCCCGGGGGAAGAGGGGTGGAGGGAGGGGAGGGGTTAAAAGGAAAGAGAAGGGAGGGAGGGAGGGTGCCTAAAGGAAAGGACACAGGAAGTGGGGGCGGGGAGGATCAAAGTTGATAGGAGGGGTAGATGGAGGGGAGGAGGACATCATCAGGGAGGGGGAGCTGGCGGAAGCCACCTTGGGAGAGGGTAAGGAGGGTGGAGAGATGGAGACTGGGTGGGACGTGGGAATACAGGCGCGGCAGCGGACGGGGGTGGGAGATGATGGGCGAGACAGGTGGGTGAGGAGGATCGAGTTTGCGGGAGGTGTACAGGATCCATATCCTTTCAAGGAAAAGGAGGAGGTAGGGGAACAGAGTGAGATCATACAGGATCCGCGTGGGGGAGGGGAGAGAGATACGATAGGCGAGGTGGAGAGCATGGCGTTCAAGGATTTGAAGGGATTTATAAAAGGTAGGGGGGGTGCGGAGATCCAGGCCAGATGGGCATAACAAAGGATAGAGCAGATGAGGGATTTATAGGTGTGGAGGATGGTGGAGGGGTCCAGACCCCACGTACGGCCGGAAAGGGGCTTGAGGAGACGGAGTCGGGGGCATGCCTTGGCTTGGATTGTCCAGAGATGGGGGTCCAGGAGAGGCGACGGACAAGGGTGACGCCAAGGTACTTGAGGTTAGGGGTGAGGGCGATAGGACGGCCATAGACGGTGAGATAGAAATCAAGGAGGCGGAAGGAAGGGATGGTTTTGCCTACAATGATCGTCTGGGTTTTGGAGGGATTGACCTTGAGCAACCACTGGTTCCACGAAGCGGTGAACCGGTCAAGATGGGATTGGAGAAGGTGTTGGGAGCGCTGCAGGGTGGGGGCAAGGGCAAGGAAGGCGGTGTCATCGGCAAATTGGAGAAGGTATGTCCGCCATATACAAAACGTATAGTAGGGGGGAGAGGACGGAGCCTTGGGGCACACCGGCGGAGGGAAAAAAGGTGTAGGAATCCGTGTTATGGATGGTGACGTAGGAAGGACGGTGGGAGAGAAAGGAGCCGACCAGACGGACATAGTTAATGGAAAGAGCGAAGGTTTGGAGCTTGAAGAGGAGACCGGAATGCCATACGCAGTCATAAGCACGTTCGAGGTTCAGGGAGAGGAAGATTGCAGAGCGACGGGAGTTAAGCTGTTCGGAAAGGAGATGAGTGAGGTGGAGGAGTAGGTCGTCGGAAGAGAAGGAGGGCCGAAAGCCACACTGGGTAACGGGAAGGAGGCGGTGCTGGCGGAGATGCTGGTGAGGATAGATTCCAGGACCTTGGTGAAGACCGAGGTAAGGCTGATGGGACGGTCGGAGGAGGTGGCGGTCGGCGGTTTGCCGGGTTTAAGGAACATCAGGATATGGGAGGTTTTCCACAGGTCGGGGTAGTAACCAGTAAACAGGACTACATTGTAGAGCCTGGCCAGGGTGGAGAGGAAAGAGACAGGAGCTTCACGAAGGTGACGGTAGGTGACATGATCGTGACCAGGAGCAGTGTTGCGTTTTGTGCGGAGTGTAGCAATGAGATCCTGTGTAGTGATAGGGGCATTGAGTTCTGTGTGTGCAATGTTGTCCAAGTACTGGATACCAGGTGCGAGGGGTGGGACAGAGGTGTCAGTTCGATCGCGGACATCCGGGAAGAGGGAGTAATCGAATTGGGGATCATCGGGGACGGAAAACACATCGGAGAGGTAGGAGGCAAAGTGATTGGCCTTACTAAGGGTGTCAGGGAAGGGGCGATCATCATAGAGAAGAGGATAGTAGGGGGAGGATTCAGTTCCGGTAAGGCGACGGAAGGATGACCAGAACTTGGACGAGTTGATAGGTAGGGTAGCATTTAAATGGGTGCATGTCTGTCGCCAGTCCCGGCGTTTCTTAGCCGTGAGCAAATTACGAATGTGTCGCTGTAGTTGCCGGTGGCGTCGTAGTGTGTCTGGGTCACGCGTGTGGAGAAAGGCGTGGTAGAGACGACAGGATTCACGGAGGAGGAGGACGGCCTGTGGGGGTAGGGTAGGACGGGGGGGTGGATGGCGACAGTAGGGACGTGGGCCTCGACGGCCGCAGACAAGGTCTACTGGAGAAAGGAGGTGGCATGGGTTACATCGTCAGGGTGGTGGTAGGTGAAGGGGCGGCTATCGACCTGGGTGAACAGGGTATCCCGGTAGGCATTCCAGTTGCCACAGGAATAGTCATGGACGTACTTTGGGGGAGGGTCAGTACGAGGGTCTGGCGGGGGAGACGACCGTCTGAAACGGTGAGGAGGACAGGGAGATGGTCGCTACCAATAGGCTCCAGGACATCCACCGTTATGCAGCCAAGGAGGTTAGGACAGGAAAGGATAACATCGGGAGTGTAATTGGATTCGGGACGGGTGTGCTCGAGGATGGGGATGAGGTCACCTTGAAGGGAGGAGAGGAACTGATGCCACCACTGTAACTGGGCGGCGGAACGACTATGGATGTTGAGGTCAGTGGCGATCACGTAGGAGGAGAAGGTACAGTCAATGTGGGAGAGGAAGTCGAAGGGAATAGGGGCATTATGGCGGACATAGATGGTGGCACAGGTGACGGTAAGGCCGGGGAAGAAGAGACTAAGGGTCAGGTGTTCGGTGGGGTCAGGAAGGAGAGGTTGGAGCCGAACGGGGATCTGGCAGTGGTGAGCAATGGCAACTCCGCCACGCACAATCTGGAGGGGATTATCGGAGCGGTTAAGGAGTTAGGGCGAAGTGTAGATGGTGTGGTGGGGTTGGAGGAAGTCATCCACGCGGTGGGTGACAAGGGTGTGCAGGAAGAGGTTTTTGTTGGCAGGAAGGGAGCGGATGTTGTTGAAAAGGAGACAGTACTGTCGCACCATGACAGGGATTTAGACGAGGGTGTCAAGATGGGAGAAGGTGAAATGGGCCTGGTTGTTGGAGTAGGTGGCGTACATTTTTAGGGGGAGAACGGAACGGGCGGCGAGGGATATCTGTTGGAGGGTGTGGGGCCGCTGAAAAGGATGAACATTCTGAAGGACGATGGTGAGGAATCTGATGATGTCCTCAGCGGTAGGAGATGGGCGAAGGGAATTGCCGGGAGGGGTGGGGGTGTCCAGAGGGCGGATAGGAACAGTGAGTTCAGGAGTGGTAGGAGGGGGTCGGGCCTTACATTTCTGGGAGTAAGTAGGATGAGGTAGGTTACAGGTATTACAGGAGGGCGGGGACTGGAGACTGGGGCACTGCCATAAGAAGTGGGCTTGTCTACAGTGCAGGCAGGTGGGGGCCTCGTGGCTCTCAGATGTCGTGTGTGCATTATACCGCAAGCAACTCTGGCAGTGGAGGGATTGGGGAAGGGAACGGGAAGGGTCAACTGGGTAGTATTGGTGAAAAAGAAGGGCACCCTCCTTCAGGAGACGGTCTATGGAGGGGGTGTGTTCGGAAAAGACCCGGATAAGGCGGGAAGGGCCGGCTGAGTTGTGGATGCGGCGAACCACACACACCTCCAGATGGGGCTGCACCTTGAGCTCCGCCAACACCTCCTCCTCCATGATCTCCGGACTAAGCCAAGTGATCACTGCGGTGAGGGTCGGCGGGCGACGCGGGGTTTGGGGTTGGCGGGAGGGAGGCGGGCAAGGAGCAGGGGTGAGGGAGGCATTAGGGCCAAAGCGGGTGACAGGGATGCGGGAAAGGAGATCTGTGTGGAGGGTAGGGCTGGGGGAGGAGATGAGCACCGAATCATGGCGAGGAGTGAGGAGGGAGATGGGGGCACCAGGAAAATTCTGGTGAAGGAGGAGGGTGAGGTTCCAGGCCTCAAGAAGGGAGGGATCAGGACGGGAGAGGGGGGTAGCGGTAGGAGGAGGGGGTGGAGGAGGAGGAGGAGGGGGCAGGGACAGGTGGGGAGACATCCATGGCATCATGGGCTGGGGAAGGGGGACGAGGCCGAGCCTTTTTGGGAGTAGAGGAGGCAGGGGTGCCACTGGGGCGCTTGACGGCGGCGGAGGAGCTGATAAGAAATTTTTTTAGGATAAGGATCTTTATTAGGAATGGTAATACAAAGTAATGTCTCCTTGTACAACAATATATTTAGTTAAAACACCAGACAGTTTGCACCAAACATTCAACTTCTCATCTGCATTAAGCCTCCTTTGATTCCTTGTGTAAAGTGAAAATGGCTTGTCTGTTGTAACAACACATGTTCCGTAATTCCGGTTGGGTATAACACCAACGGCAAAAGTGCGAAAAGATATAATGTCCCTCTCATTGTAGGCTTCCAATCCTTCAAGAGGTTTGTCAGTACCTCTAACAACAGCAATTGTTAACCATGCATTGCCACTAACTACTTCTGTTGTAGTACAAGAAAATTGAATCTTGCAACCAACAAAAGTAATAGGTCCTTGTAGTAACTCCTGTTGACCAGTCACATTTGGAGTAATTGAAAATGTATCCACTGTCTTGTACACTGGAAGTCTGCTCCTCCTCATGTATCTTCTGAGACGGTACGGCATGGCTGTGTGCTTCGTGCGGCTGCCTCGAGTCGAATGAACATGCTGCTGCCTCTAGACACAGTTACAAGCAACATGACATCAGAACTTCCTGCCCCCACACGCGCGCACTGCGCCAGCGTGCCTTATCAGTGTTGCGCAATCTTGATTTTCCAGCAACACGGGCCTAGTAATACTAGGGCCCGTGTTGCGCGGCAGCCTCGCTCAGCGGCTAAGTCCCGCTCAAGATCACCCACCTTACACAGCAGCATAAGTGGAATACACACAGCGGCGGCGGAGGAGGTGTGGGGGATGGGAGCGACTGGAATGTGGCGGGGAGTGGCAGGTCCCCTGCTGGAGTCAGCGCCAGAGATGGTGAGGGCGATGGCGAAGGCGACGGTGAAGACGATGATGGTGAAGGCGAAGGGGAGAGTTGAGTGTGGGCCGTAGCCCTCCGGGCGACCACCCTAGCGGGGGCCGCAGAAACGGAAGGAGCAGAGGGAGGGAGTGGAGGGAAGGGATCAGAGAAGGCACAGGAGGGAGGAGCCGGGGATGGGGCGACAAAAAGTGAGGGAAATGGGAGAGTGAGGAGTGGGGGGATGGACTGAGGAGGGAGTGATGCAGCACACCACGTGATAGTGGTGTCGGCGGCGGAGGGGGATGTGTATATGATGGCAGTGGTGGTGGGTGGTGGCAGTAGTGGTGGTGGTGGGGGTCGACATTACGAGAAGGGGAAAAGCACAGGACAGGACAAAGAAGCAAACGAGGGATAGACAAGGCGATGAGAAACTCAGAGTAAAAGAGACGGAGAAACTATGAAGGAGACTGGGGCCGAAGCCCCACTCTGCTGCTGCTGGCGGGGGAGGCGACCTGGCTGTCCGGCCGGCGGGGACGCTGCTGCTGCTGCTGCAGCTGCTGCTGTTGCTGCTGGACGCTGCTGGCTGCTGGACGCTCCTGGCTGTTGGACGCTGCTGGCTGCTGGACGCTGCTGGCTGCTGGACGCTGGCTGGGACCACTGCTGGATGCTGGCTGGGATCGCTGCTGGACGCTGGCTGGGACCGCTGCTGGACGCTGGTTGGGACCGCTGCTGGACGCTGGCTGCTGGCAGGGACCGCTGCTGGATGCTGGCAGGAACCGCTGCTGGCTGGGACCGCTGCTGGACACTGGCTGGGACCGCTGCTGGACCGCTGCTGGACGCTGGCTGCTGGCAGGGACCGCTGCTGGCTGGGACCGCTGCTGGATGCTGGCAGGAACCGCTGCTGGCTGGGACCACTGCTGGACACTGGCTGGGACCGCTGCTGGACGCTGGCTGGGACCGCTGCTGGACGCTCGCTGCTGGCAGGGACCGCTGCTGGCTGGGACCGCTGCTGGATGCTGGCAGGAACCGCTGCTGGCTGCTGGCTGCTGGCTGCTGGCAGGAACCGCCGCTGGCTGCTGGCTGCTGGCAGAAACCGCGGCTGGCTGCTGGATGCTGGCTGGGACCGCCGCTGGCTGGACCGCTGCAGGGTGGCTGGCACCTGCAATATACCTAACGCTTCGATTAGAATCAAAAGGCCAATCGAAGGGCGGTATCCTTCCGGATTACCGCCGGAGATGTGGTGTGAAAAGTGGCAGTTGACCCTAAATAACGAGAAGTATGAGGTCATCCACATGAGTGCTAAAAGGAATTCGTTAAACTTCGGTTACACGATAAATCAGTCTAATGCATAGGCCGTAAATTCAAATAAATACCTAGGTATTACAATTACGAATAACTTAAATTGGAAGGAATACATAGAATATGTTGTGGGGAAGTCTAACCAAAGACTGCGTTTTTGTTATGTACATAGTTCCGCGTAGTCAGTGCGTACACAACTTTCCCAATAGAGCGCACCCTGCTAAGCATAACAGCGCAGGCGCAGCGCTCGTCCGTCTCCGCACTACGAGATGGCACTGTCTTAGAGACGGACCAAATTCTGCTTCCACCGATCCACATATTAATATGTAACACAGCCAATGAGATTGCTGCTAACGTAGAACCTTTTCTCCTCGCGGATCACACTCGCGCAGTGATACATGTACGCGCGAGGTATTATAACGAGTGTACAGACCTCCGATTAGCCAGTCTGCATTAGTCTGTACGAGTCTGCATTTATCTGCACCTGTCTGTACCAGTCTGCATTTGTCCGTACCAGTCTATAGTCAAGTTTCAGTCTGCGCCTAATAAGATTATCATATTCCTGTACATAGCCATGAAGAGAAATGTATAGACACTTTGTCAAGTATCAGAGATATGTGAGAATAAGTTTAACGTACCAAGACCAAAGGAACTTCAGATTGTCAATTGTAAACAGCATCCAGAATCAAGTTAAGTAATTTCTATGCTTTTTATTATTTTAATAAATGTGTGCGAAAATTAATCAAGTTCTGTTTAAAGTTGGTCACCGTCAATCTGCTACTCTAAGCGTGCAAGTGGCATTTCTATCGTCTGACCTAACGGCAGAAGATAAACACGCCACGATAAGACCACGAGACACATTGCTGACACTCGCCTACTTCACTAGAGCGACAAGTCAAATAATCTGATGGTGTGTGTACCGAAGGCCTTACAGTACACACACCACAGTTTTATTGGCAGGTCACTTGGAAAATGTAACAGACCTACTAAGGAGACACCTTACACTACGCTTGTCCGTCCTCTTTTAGACTACTGCTGCGCGGTGTGGGATCCTTACCAGATAGGACTGACGGAGTACATCGAAAAAGTTCAAACAAAGGCAACACGTTTTGTATTGTCGCGAAATATGGAAGAGAGTGTCACAGAAATGATACGGGATTTGGGCTGGACATCATTAAAAGAAAGGCGTTTTTCGTTGCGATGGAATCTTCTCACGAAATTCCAGTCACCAACTTTCTCTTCCGAATGCGAAAATATTTTGTTGACACCAAGCTACCTATGGAGGAACGATGACCTCGATAAACTAAGGGAAATCAGAGCTCGCACGGAAAGATATAGCTGTTCATTCTTTCCGCATACTGTACGAGATTGGAATGATAGGAAATTGTGAAGGTGGTTCGATGAACCCTCTGCCAGGCATTTGAATGTGATTTTGCTGAGTACCCATGTAGATGTAGATGTAGACATACTGTGCAGCAGTATTCTAGAAGAGATTGGAAAAGAGTGGGGTAGGCAGTCTCTTTAACAGAGCTGTCGAACCTTATAAGTGTTCTGCCAACGAAACGAAGTCTTTGGTTCGCCTTCACCACAACTGTACCGGTGCGATCATTCCAGTTTTAGTTGTTCATAATCGTTATTTCTAAGTATTTAGGTGAATTGATAGCCTTTAAATTTGTGTGAGTTATAGCGTAACCGAAAATTAGGACTCATGTAGGGATGACCTCACTCATTTCATAATTTAGAATCAATTTCCTATTTTCGCACCATACACATATCGTGTTTACATCATTTCACAGTTGGTTTTGATATAATTATGACTTAATTAGATGGTAAACAGATTAGGAACAACAGAAGGACTACAATATTTCCTTGGACAGTGCAAGATATCCACTTCTGGTACCACGCGCGTGCGACTTCCTTGGCGACCTGCTATCGATTGTTTCTCTGCCCTGTGCTTTTCTCTGGTCCGTTGCTGGGCAACGAGATGACGCCTGGCCGCGGGACGTCGCGTAAGCAGCGACAGACTGGGATATAGAGGCACGCTCGGCTAGCTACGAGAAGGAATTTGGTGGCAGCAGTGGGCAGCTGGAGGCCAGGGTTAACCGAGGACTTGTGAGCGCTCTGCTGGACCGCACGTAGCTGGACGGCGACGTGGCGTGTGGAGTATTATTGGCGCCATCACGCCGGTTGGAGTTTAACTGGCAGCCACTCGACTGTTGAAGGGAGCGAGCATGCTTGGGGACCGTTGCGTGACCATGCTGTGGACTACACGGTGAGGCCTTTTTTGTAATGAGCAGTAATTTTGTTCTCAGTACGTGTGAGGTATTGCATGCTGGTTCGTTTTGTGAATATCTGATATTTCTGGGTTAGCCAATTATCGAGTTTAGCGGGACAAAATTTTCGAAAATATTTTTTCTCACTTTTTGATCAATTAGACTACGTTGATCTCGAAGATGTTATTTATTTTCATCACCGATAAAAACTTTTTAATATATCGAGAGAAAAAATTTTTAATGAATTTTTTTTCTCATTTTTGACCGGACCACGAATATGTTATTTGCAAACATCATTCAAGCTAAATCGTAGCACATCAAAGCACTCGCATAAAATCGCCTCATTCAGTTTACACTAAAGTCAAATAACAGTGTAGTTAAGTGTTAGTTCGGTGTTTGTTCTGTGCGTTTCTTCTACTAACTCGTAATGACTAGAATTTTCCCTGATTTGACCGAATTTCGTACGATAAATTTGTTCGACGCTTCAGCTATCGAATGGGCTTTCGTTATTAGCATAGTCAAATTCACAATAATCGGTAAAAAATCAAAGATTTCATGGGTGTCCCCCTAAACTCGATAAGTACCCTGGGTTACTGAAGAATGAGATACAAACCGCCGGTTTTGATCAATGAGATCAGAAATTACCAGAGATGATGTATTGCACAGATTTAACAGCAAACACGAATGCTGAGAAACAAAGGAATGCCGGGCTGAGAAAACAGATGATAGACACATAAAACGTACATTCATATTTTGAACAATAATGTTAGGTATATCACTTCTTTGGGTCCTAGTATCCCATTCCTCAGTTAAACTATATAGCTCAACTGAAGAATGGGATACTGATGCAAAAAATAAAAAAAAAGATAGAAGTAACGTTAGCATGGAATACCTCAGTTGACACATATGAGCTGTATCCCGAACTTCTGTTGATCTACACTCCTGGAAATTGAAATAAGAACACCGTGAATTCATTGTCCCAGGAAGGGGAAACTTTATTGACACATTCCTAGGGTCAGATACTTCACATGATCACACTGACAGAACCACAGGCACATAGACACAGGCAACAGAGCATGCACAATGTCGGCACTAGTACAGTGTATATCCACCTTTCGCAGCAATGCAGGCTGCTATTCTCCCATGGAGACGATCGTAGAGATGCTGGATGCAGTCCTGTGGAACGGCTTGCCATGCCATTTCCACCTGGCGCCTCAGTTGGACCAGCGTTCGTGCTGGACGTGCAGACCGCGTGAGACGACGCTTCATCCAGTCCCAAACATGCTCGATGGGGGACAGATCCGGAGATCTTGCTGGCCAGGGTAGTTGACTTACACCTTCTAGAGCACGTTGGGTGGCACGGGATACATGCGGACGTGCATTGTCCTGTTGGAACAGCAAGTTCCCTTGCCGGTCTAGGAATGGTAGAACGATGGGTTCGATGACGGTTTGGATGTACCGTGCACTATTCAGTGTCCCCTCGACGATCACCAGTGGTGTACGGCCAGTGTGGGAGATCGCTCCCCACACCATGACGCCGGGTGTTGGCCCTGTGTGCCTCGGTCGTATGCAGTCATGATTGTGGCGCTCACCTGCACGGCGCCAAACACGCATACGACCATCATTGGCACCAAGGCAGAAGCGACTCTCATCGCTGAAGACGACACGTCTCCATTCGTACCTCCATTCACGCCTGTCGCGACACCACTGGAGGCGGGCTGCACGATGTTGGGGCGTGAGCGGAAGACGGCCTAACGGTGTGCGGGACCGTAGCCCAGCTTCATGGAGACGGTTGCGAATGGTCCTCGCCGATACCCCAGGAGCAACAGTGTCCCTAATTTGCTGGGAAGTGGCGGTGCGGTCCCCTACGGCACTGCGTAGGAGCCTACGGTCTTGGCGTGCATCCGTGCGTCGCTGCGGTCCGGTCCCAGCTCGACGGGCACGTGCACCTTCCGCCGACCACTGGCGACAACATCGATGTACTGTGGAGACCTCACGCCCCACGTGTTGAGCAATTCGGCGGTACGTCCACCCGGCCTCCCGCATGCCCACTATACGCCCTCGCTCAATGTCCGTCAACTGCACATACGGTTCACGTCCACGCTGTCGCGGCATGCTACCAGTGTTAAAGACTGCGATGGAGCTCCGTATGCCACGGCAAACTGGCTGACACTGACGGCGGCGGTGCACAAATGCTGCGCAGCTAGCGCCATTCGACGGCCAACACCGCGGTTCCTGGTGTGTCCGCTGTGCCGTGCGTGTGATCATTGCTTGTACAGCCCTCTCGCAGTGTCCGGAGCAAGTATGGTGGGTCTGACACACCGGTGTCAATGTGTTCTTTTTTCCATTTCCAGGAGTGTATATAGGTTAACTGCTGTACGGGATACGAATTTAACATATATAGACTTTTTCGCCTTCGCTAGCCGTAGTATACTATTCTGCAGCTGACCTATACATATAGGTCAACTGAAGTACGGGTTTCAAATGTTACAGATGTTGCTTTTTTCGCCTCCGCTACTCCGTATTGCAGTTGACGAACCTTGCTTCAAGTCTTCCATATTCATAGGAATAGGTAAATCCATACCGACAAACGAAAATCAAGAAGTAAAAACTGTCCAGAATGAAAAAACAATGCTAGCAAAATATATCAAAATCACTAAGAATGAAAATAAATACCGAATGATTTGGACGAACTAATGATTTAAATTACTCGTACAGGCGACAAACATCGTACACGATGTCTACCCCTGTTTCTCAAAAACACATTCATTTATTTCAATTTAGAATGATGGCGCCTCACCACAGAAGATAACCGATTTATTATCAATGTCTCTAAAATAAAGACATTAATGTCTATGAATAACTATGACGTCAAAGCCGACCGGTTGTATTCCATTCTTCAGTTGACCTGATATTTCTTAAATTGGAATGGTCGGACTGCTATTTTTGTGAGAAAGGCGAGCCAAATTGATCCACAGCTGTGGTCCTAAGCTCTCGTTTGCTCTCTGCTACTGGGCTGTATCTGACCATTTTTCTGGACGTTTTCTCACGATTTGTGGCAAAATTATACTAGATTTTGTTTCGTTGCCTACTCGCCCCTTATGAGCAGCGTGGTTGGCTTGTTTCTGTGTGCGACAGGCGCATTCTGTCAAATCGTTCCGTAGGCTGCCTGCCTGGCTTATTACTTATGCTACACTTGGCAGCCTTCTTTACAATGTGTTGTATTTTATTAAAGTAGAGTTTAACGCACTTACTGCTAAGGATAACAGTTAACTACCAGCCTGACATATTATCTAGTGTCGTTAATTTTATGAAAATAGCGTTTATTCAGATCTCACCAGCCATTTTGTTCATCGACGTTTTGGTATAGATACCATTAGAAGAGTGTTCAGGGATTATTGTTTTCGAAACTATTAGACGGTTTCAGTGCGTGTCAAGCTTATTTTATACATGATCGTTTTATATGTAATTAGACTAGTCTATAGTTCTTTCTGTATATGTATGTGCTACTGGACAGATTAGTCTCTATTTAATGCATTATTTATCAGAAGCCTCATTGTTTGGTCAGTCTGGTGTCATTTACCGAACGATTTTGTAAATGCCTCACACATGTATGGGAAAGGTGTCTGTTTTGGAATGGAAAAAACCTTTGAGATGTTCAGAATGTAACCGTATGTACAAATTAACTTGTTATGTGAATGTAAAATGACTCGTTCCACATCATTAAGATCCCTCGTGCAAAATGATCCATGGAACTTGTAACTAATTAACAAACTAACTAGCTAGCTAGCCAGTTGACAATAGCAAGTTCACATTACTTATCGTTTTATATTTTCTGGATTAGCCGCCTGTGTAATAATAGTCTTGTAAGTTGCTCATCTACCCAGCGGGTTTAGTTGATTCCGTCTGCATCTTTGGTCGGAGACTGCCGTTGTTCGTTTTCTTATTACTTCTAAAGTCAAGCACTTGTTTTTCTTTGGTTTTTATGTTTCATTTGTATTTGATTTAACGCACCTGATTGGTTATAAATCCTGTCTGAATCAACCTAAAGAGTCTCCAAAACAGATACTAATTTCTATAAATCCTGAAGCATGGCCGACGGTCGTTAATCCAGTTATCCTCTTTGTGTTGCAAAATCTGTTAAGGTTCCTTGTAGGGTAATTGTGTCCAAATAAGTTTGGTCGGTGTTACCAGTAAACTGGTGGTATGGCTGAGGCATCGTGTTCCCGAATGAAAATTGCATATAAAATTGTAGAACTTGAAATGCCTTTACCATGGCAGCTATTTATCATTGAGTCTTAAACCATTTGCGCAGTTGCTAAGAATAATAATCTGATTTGTCTTGACCTGTAACTCTTTTGTTAACCACTTGTACTGCAGCTACATGAAACTTTGAATTATTTTGGGCCCGCCCTGAAAGACACTTATCATTAGGCCATAAGCCATTTGTGCAGTTGCTAAGTACAGTTAATTGATGATCTGGAAGTATGAGTAACGAGCAATGTCATGCGGTTGTTAACAGCTTGGTAGCAACTGCTAACTACTTGAATTAATTAATAACTACATTTTGGCCCTCCAACGAGGGCGACCTTTGTTATTTTTTAATCATCATCTTAACTCTCATGTGTTTGCAGGATTGTACTTAACCATGTATTTTCTAAATGTGAAAGATTTATTTTTTTATGTATAAATTGCTGTTTTAGTACACTCTGTTTTGTGGTGCCAGTACTTTCCACTACCGAAACAGCTCCATACCGCTTCACTTCTGGTTTCCTCGATGACTTATTGTCAGTTATTACGACCTGGGACATCACTGGCAGGAAATCACGAATCCAGTCACACAACTGAGACCCTACTCCATAGGCACGCAATGTGATCAGGAGACGCATGTGAGGAACGGTGTCTGAGGCCTTCAGGAACGAAATCTAGAAATACGGAATCAATTTGTGATCCGATGTGAAAGTCTTAATCGATTCAAGCGAATAGAACGATATTTTCCGAATCCGAAATAACTACGTGTCAATAAATCATTTTCTTCGAGGCAGTTAATAATGTTAAAACACAATGTATGTTCCAAAATTCTACTGCTAATCGACATCAGAGACACGAGGTGTCTGTAATTCTGCAGAATACTCCTATTATATTCCTTGAGCACTGGTGTGACCTGCACAACTTTCCCGACTTTTGATACGAGTCTTCCAACGAGCGAGTGGTATAACTGAGATTGCCAAGTGAGGACCTATTATATCAGTACACTCTAAAAGTAACATAACTGGTATATAATCTGAATCGAAATTCTCTCCTTTGTTAAGTAATTTAAGCTGCTTCACTATACTGAAGATACTATTTCCATGTCACTCATATTGGCAGGTATTCGAATTCTGGAATATTTACTTCGTCTCCTTTGTTGAAGGAATTTCTCAAAATCGTGTTTGGTAACATCGCTTTAGCCGCACTGTCATCGATAACGTTACCATCGCTATGGCGCTGTGAAGGTGTTTATTGTACCTTCCCACTGGTATACTTTAACCTCAGGTGGAAAAGTCCTGCGTCAGCAACATGCACATATACAGAATGTAGTAGTATCGCGTAAGCAAGGGTTAAAAGGACAGTGCTTTGGCGGAGCTGTCAGTTGTACTCAGGTGATTCACGTCAAAAGGTGTCCGACGTGATTATGGCCGCACGACTGTAATTAACACAATCTGAACGTTGAATGGTAGTTGGAGCTAGACGTATGGGACATTTCATTTCGGAATTCGTTAGGGAATTCAGTATTCCTAGATCCAAAGTGTCAAGGGAGTGCCGTGAATACCGTATTTCAGGCATTACCTCTGACCATGGACAAAACAGTAGTTGTAGGCCTTCACTTAACGACCAAGAGCAGCGGCGTTTGCATAGCGTCGCCAGTACTAACAGGCAAGCAACACGGCGTGAAATAACAGCAGAAGTCAATGTGTGCCATACAACGAACATATCCGTTAGAACAGTGCGGCGAAATCGGGCGTTAATGGGCTATGCCAGCAGACGACCTACGCGAGAGTCTTTGCTAACAGCACGACATCGCCTGCAGCGCCCCTCCTGGGCTTGTGACCGTATCGGTTTGGCCCTAGACGACTGGAATACCGTGGCGTTGCCAGAAGAATTCCGATTTCATTTGGTAAGAGCTGGTTGTAGGATTCGACTTTGATACAAGACTCCACGAAGCCATGGACCCAAGTTGTCAACAAGGCACTATGCAAGCTGGTGGTGGCTCCATAATGGTGTGGGCTGCGCTTATCTACATCTACATCTACATCTACATGATTACTCTGCAATTCACATTTAAGTGCTTGGCAGAGGGTTCATCGAACCACAATCATACTATCTCTCTACCATTCCACTCTCTAACAGCGCGCGGGAAAAACGAACACCTAAATCTTTCTGTTCGACCTCTGATTTCTCTTATTTTATTTTGATGATCATTCATATCTATGTAGGTTGGGCTCAACAAAATATTTTCGCATTCGGAAAAGAAAATTGGTGACTGAAATTTCGTAAATAGATCTCACCGCGACGAAAAACGTCTTTGCTTTAATGACTTCCATCCCAACTCGCGTATCATATCTGCCACACTCTCTCCCCTATTACGTGATAATACAAAACGAGCTGCGCTTTTTTGCTACCTTTCGATGTCCTCCGTCAATCCCACCTGGTAAGGATCCCACACCGCGCAGCAATATTCTAACAGAGGACGAACGAGAGTAGTGTAAGCTGTCTCTTTAGTGTACTTGTTGCATCTTCTAAGTGTCCTGCCAATGAAACGCAACCTTTGGCTCGCCTTCCCCACAATATTACCTATGTGGTCTTTCCAACTGAAGTCGTTCGTAATTTTAACACCCAGGTACTTAGGTGAATTGAAAGCCTTGAGAATTGTACTATTTATCGAGTAATCGAATTCCAACGGATTTCTTTTGGAACTCATGTGGATCACCTCACACTTTTCGTTATTTAGCGTCAACTGCCACCTGCCACACCATACAGCAATCTTTTCTAAATCGCTTTGCAACCGATACTGGTCTTCGGATGACCTTACTAGACGGTAAACTACAGCATCATTTGCGAACAACCTAAGAGAACTGCTCAGATTGTCACCCAGGTGATTTATATAGATTAGGAACAGCAGAGGTCCCAAGACGCTTCCCTGGGGAACACCTGATATCACTTCAGTTTTACTCGATGATTTCCGTCTATTACTGCGAACTGCGACCTTCCTGACAGGAAATCACGAATCCATTCGCACAACTGAGACGATACCCCATAGGCCCGCAGCTTGATTAGAAGTCGCTTGTGAGGAACGGTGTCAAAAGCTTTCCGGAAATCTAGAAATACGGAATCAACTTGAGATCCCCTGTCGATAGCGGCCATTACTTCGTGCGAATAAAGAGCTAGCTGCGTTGCACAAGAACGATGTTTCCTGAAACCACGCTGATTACATATCAATAGACCGTTCCCTTCGAGATGAATCATTATGTTTGAATACAGTATATGCTCCAAAACCCTACTGCAAACCGACGTTAATGATATAGGTCTGTAGTTCGATGGATTACTCCTACTACCCTTCTTAAACACTGATGCGCCCTGCGCAATTTTCCAATCTGTAGGTACAGATCTATCGGTGAGCGAGCGGTTGTATATGATTGCTAAGTAGGGAGCTATTGTATCAGCGTAATCTGAAAGGAACCTAATCGGTATACAATCTGGACCTGAGGACTTGCCTGTATCAAGCGATTTGAGTTGCTTCGCAACCCCTAAGGTATCTACTTCTAAGAAACTCATGCTAGCAGCTGTTCGTGTTTCAAGTTCTGGAATATTCCATTAGTCTTCCCTGGTGAAGGAATTTCGGAAAACTGCGTTCAATGACTCCGCTTTAGCGGCACAGTCGTCGGTAACAGTACCATCGGCACTGTGTAGCGAAGGTATTGACTGCGTCTTGTCGCTTGTGTACTTTACGTACGACCAGAATTTCTTCGGATTTTCTACCAAATTTCGAGACAATGTTTCGTTGTGGAACCTATTAAAGGCATCTCGCATTGAAGTCCGTGCCAAATTTCGTGCGTCTGTAAATTTTAGCCAATCTTCGGAATTTCGCGTTCTTCTGAACTTCGCATGTTTTTTCCGTTGCCTCTGCAACAGCGTTCGGACCTGTTTTGTGTACCATGGGGGATCAGTTCCATCTCTAACCAATTTATGAGGTATGAATCTCTCAATTGCTCTTGTTACTATATCTTTGAATTTGAGCCACATCTCATCTACATTTGCATAGTCAGTTCGGAAGGAATGGAGATTGTCTGTTAGGGAGGCTTCTAGTGACACTTTATCCGCTTTTTTAAATAAAATTATTTTGCGTTTGTTTCTAGTGGATTTGGAAGAAACGGTATTGAACCTACCTACAACGACCTTGTGATCACTGATCCCTGTATCAGTCATGATGCTCTCTATTAGCTCTGGATTGTTTGTGGCTAAGAGGTCAAGTGTGTTTTCTCAACCATTTACAATTCGCGTGGGTTCGTGGACTAACTAATAATTTTCGGAGAAAGCATTTAGGACAATATCGGAAGATGTTTTCTGCCTACCACCGTTTTGAACAAGTATTTTTGCCAACATATCGAGGGAAGGTTGAAGTCCCCACCAACTATAGCCGTATGAGTGGGGTATTTATTTGTTACGACACTCAGATTTTCTCTGAACTGTTCATCAACTATATCATTGGAGTCTGGAGGTCGGTAGAAGGAGCCAATTATTAACTTAGTTCGGCTGTTAAGCATAACCTCAACCAACACCAATTCGCACGGAGTATCTTATGTGGAATGGACTGCGTCCTGTGGTCCAACTGACCCGATTATTGAGTAGAAATGGTTATGTTCAGTTACTTGGAGGAGGGGGCTTCCAACGACTTGTTGAGTTCATGCAACGTCGAATTGCTGAACTACGCCGGGCGAATGGAAATTCGACACGATATTAGGAGGTATCCGATGACATTTGTCACTTCAGTGTAAATACAAGCAGAATCTCTTTGTGTTCCCTGCCAGAAGTCGAGGCAGTGTTTCGTTATGGAAACTATTAAAACCATCTCGCATTTAAGATCGTGATAAATTTCGAGCTTCAGTAAAACACTGCCAAAATTGGGGGATTTTGCGTCGTTTTAAAGTTGGCATGGATTTTGCGTTGCATCTGCAACAGTGACCCGTTCTGTGTACCATGGGGAAAGTCAGATTTAGCAATTAATGTCAAAGAATTTAAGGACTTACTAGTATAACCTGTGTAAGGACTGTGTCGATTACGTTGATTAAATACTACTATGACTATCGAAACAATATAACCAACTTAAGGCTATTTTTTGCGTAGAGTAAGATTCTACGATTCTCTATGGAAATAAGTAAGCACTCGTATATTGATAGTAACAATCTGAGGGCGGAACATGGGAGCGCGATTCTAAGCATTGTTGCAAGATGAGGTCTGACTGCGAGAGTAAAATTTCAGAAGTGTTGGTCGAGAGCTCGGAGATAGAAGAAGTGTCACGCTGCCATCACGTCGGTGATCTTACCATATTTAAGGCCTGGTTTCATTTTTATGCCCAGGAGAGATTGAGATGGCTTAACTACGCTTGAAGATGGAATTTAAGGTAAAATTCACAAGCATAGCGTAAAGTGCAATTGCAGGGTTAGGCTCTTGATTGTTAGTCCCAGTCTGCAATGATCCCTTGTTTTGCTTGTCAGTTAAAGAAGCCTCCTTATACTCCAAATGATAACAATTATTCTCCACATCTAATTCATCAATATGCTGTGGTTATTAAATGTTAATGCAACTTTGAAATTGATAGAATTTGTTAATCTGCCACTCAGCCATTACTAATACTTACAAGGCCACATTGTCAGGCATTTCACCATTGTTAATACCTGTAACACTATCATTGGTCATGATCGTTTCTGAAGATTTTTAAATAGACTTAATTTATGAAATGCGTTCTTACAAGTTATTTAGTAGTTAACAGGATCCAAGCAACCTCCTTCCTATTAAATTCATTCTTAGTGACACTAACCTTTAGCCACTGCTGTTGCATGCTGCTGCAAACTACTGTAAACCACTTGGAATAAGGCAGCCGTCTAAAGAGGTGAGTACAAAACTTAAGGCCAAAACAGAGACACTGACACACCATAACGTGTCATGTACTCTAATCCAGTAAATCCCGTTGCACAAGCCAGATTCTGTATCACTTGTAAGTTCTTATTCAAATATGCATTCATATAGCTTATGAATTCTGTGTTACAGGTTCATTTGTTCCTGTAGTTTTCATATTCAAATTCGCAGTCAGATAGCTTATCCAAATGTTAGTTTTAAGTTTTTCATGCAACTATCTGTTGAGGGCTTAAATGACAGTGAAACTGACACTCATACAACACGCACACAGTGTTATGCAGGTTACATTCGTTTATTAATAGCTCAGGTTGCTTATCGAGTCCATTTTCACAGACGAACGTAGGCTTTTTTTGTTGTAGGTACGTTACATCTCTGACGATGTCTTCAGCAGTGGCGAATTCTGCATAAAGCAGAAATTTAAACCCCGAAAACATGCATCAGGAAGATGAATATCTTTCGCGAGGCCCTCCACTGTATGAATATCTTATAGACATTTTAGAACTGGAAAAGGATAAAAATTCATACTGTTTTGCGTGGAGACAGTAAAGATACCCTTTATTGATGGACGCCACAGATGGATTTCAAGTTGTTGTTGCAGCCGGCTGCTTGGTCCACTCTTTGTCCGCTATTTCCTCCTCCCTGGCTCGATACATGTGCGTGTGTGTGTCGCGCCCCGTCGTTCGGACTCTCTTATTCTTCCGCCTCAGATCCCGGCCCGGAAATCGTCCGCAACCGCCGACGACTGGCCCGGCCTTCTGTACCGAAATAGGCGGCCTGCTCGTATGGTTGGGTGCGGGGATGGGGATGGAGTACTCTCAGGATTGGCAGATGCCAATACCGGAGCCCGGCCGGCGCCCCGTCTTCCGGTCACGCAGGCGGGAAGCTGAGCACCAGCTAGCCAGCTAGCGTCAGCGCTGCAGCCACGACCACATACCCTACGTTCTCGCAGCCTCTGGCAGCGAACCAAACTCAGTATGAGAATGTGTGAGAAACGTAATTTGGAAACTTCCAAGACCAGTCAGTGTCAGTGTCTAGCAATGTTTACAGTTTTCGCAACAGGTCACCTGTTACGGGTAACTGTAGATGACCATATACACTGAAGCGCCAAAGTAACTGGTATAGACATGCGTATTCAAATACAGAGATATTTAAACAGCCAGAATATGGCGCTGCGGTTGGCGACGCCTATGTAGAACAACAAGTGTCTGGCGCAGTTGTTAGATTGGTTACTGCTGCTGCAATGGTAGATTATCAAGATTTAAGTGGGTTTGAACGTGGTATTATAGTCGACGCTCCAGCGATGGGACACAGTATTTCCGAGGTAGAGATGAAATGGGGATTTTCCCGTACGACTATTTCACGAGTGTACAGTGAATATCAGGAGTCCGGTAAAACATCAGATCTACGACATTGTTGCGGCCGGAAAAAGATCGTGCAAGAACGGGACCAACGACGACTGAAGACACTCGTTTAACACGACAGAGCCGCGCGGGATTAGCCGAGCGGTCTAGGCGCTGCAGTCATGGACTGTGCGGCTGGTCCCGGCGGAGGTTCGAGTCCTCCCTCGGGCATGGGTGTGTGTGTTTGTCCTCAGGATAATTTAGGTTAAGTAGTGTGTAAGCTTGTTAGTCCCCGTCTGCAATGATCCCATGTTTTGCTTGTCGGTTAAAGAAGCCTCTTTATCCTCCAAATAATAATAATTATTCTCCACATCTAATTCATAAATATGCTGTGGTTATTAAATGTTAATGTAACTTTAAAATTGAAAGAATTTGTTAATCTGGCACTCAGCCATAACTGATGCTTATAAGGTCATTGTCAGGCATTTCGCCATTGTTAATACTTATAAAACTATCATTGCTCATGATCGTTTCTGAAGATTTTAAATAGACTTAATTTATGAAATGCACTCTTACTAGTTATTTAAGTAGTTAACAGGATCCAAGCAACCTCCTTTTTATTAAATTCATTCTTAGTAACAATAACCTTTAGCTGCTGTTGCTGCAAATTGCTGTTAACCACATGGAAAAAGGCAGTTATCTAAAGAGGTGAGTGCAAACTTAGTCCCAAACCAGAGACACTGACACACCACAACTTGACCGAGCGAGGTGGCGCAGTGGTTAGACACTGGACTCGCATTCGGAAGGACGACGGTTCAATCCCGCGTCCGGCCATCCTGATTTAGGTTTTCCGTGATTTCCCTAAATCGCTCCAGGCAAATGCCGGGATGGTTCCTTTCAAAGGGCACGGCCGACTTCCTTCCCCGTCCTTCCCTAATCCGATGCGACCGATGACCTCGCCGTCTGGTCTCCTTCCCCAAAACAACCAACCAACCACCACAACTTGTCATGTACTGTAATCCATAAAATTCCGTTGCACAAGCCAGATTCTGTATCGCTTGTAAATTTTTATTCAAATAAGCATTCAGATAGCTTAGTAGTTCATTGTTACATGGTCCCGGCGGAGGTTCGAGTCCTCACTCGGCCATGGGTGTGTGTGTTTGTCCTTAGGATAATTAGGTTAAGTAGTGTGTAAGATTAGGGATTGATGACCTTAGCAGTTAAGTCCTATAAGATTTCACACACATCTGAACATTTTTTTTAACGTGACAGAAGTGCAGTCCTTCCGCAAATTGCTAGATTTCAGTGCTGGACCATCAACAAGTGTCGGCATGCGAACCATTCAACGAAACATCATCGATATGGGCTTTCGTACCCGAAGGCCCACTCGTGTACCCTTGATGACTGCACAACACAAAGCTTTACGCCTCGATTGCGCCCGTCAGTACCGACAATCGATTGTTGATGACTGGAGACATGTTGCTTCGTCGAACGAGTCTCGTTGCAAATTGTATCGAACGGATGGACGTCTACGGGTGTGGACACAACATCATGAAAATGGTTCAAATGTCTCTAAGCACTATGGGACTTAACATCTGAGGTCATCAGTCCCCTAGACTTAGAACTACTTAAACCTAACTAACATAAGGACATCACACATATCCATGCCCGAGGCAGGAATCGAACCTGCGACCGTAGCAGCAGCGCAATTATGGACTGAAGTGCTTAGAACCGCTCGTCCACAGCGGCCGGTCAACCTCATCAACCCATGGACCCTGCATGCCAGCATCGAGACTCTGTAATGGTGTGGGACGTGTGCAGTTGGAGTGATATGGGACCCCTGATACGTCTAGATACGACTCTGACAGGTGTCATGTACATAAGCACTCTGTCTGGTCACCTGCATCCATTAATAATGTTCTTTGTGCATTCAGACCGACTTGGGCAATTCCAGCAGGACAACGCGACACCCCACACTTTCACAACTGCTACAGAATTGCTCCTGGAGCACTCTTCTGAGTGTAAGCACTTCTGCTGGCCACCAAACTCCCCAGACATGAACATTATTGAGCGTATCTGGGATGCCTTGCAACGTGCTGTTCAGAAGAGATATCCAATTCTTCACACTCTTACAGGTTTATGGACAACCCTGGAGGATTCATGGTGTCAGTTTCCTACAGCACTACTTCAGACATTAGTCGAGTCCATGGCACATCGTGTTGTGGCACTTCTGCGTGCTCGCCGGGGGGCCCTACACGATATTAGGTGGGTGTACCAGTTTCTTTGACTGTTCAGTGTATGTGAGTGATCTAAGCTTGTATCTCTGAATGCAGTTAGTAGTTTCCTTGTTACATTTGTCTGTATGTACCTATACTTGATTGTAACTCTTATTGTGACGTGTAACTGAAGCTCTCTCCTTTTATCATTCGTAAACTGAAATGCCCTCGTTAGACGTTACTGTGTGCAACCTATTGCTAACATAGTGTTAGGCCGCTATGGCCGTTTACTCTAGTTAGTTAGTTGAAGCGTCTAATAAAAGAGTAAGGTTGTAAGCCTTTTCTATGTTTTACATTTGCGTTAAGAGGGTTTTAAGACTTAACTGATCAACTACTGTTTGTTCTCCTAGGCATGTTCATGTAAACACGTGATCAAGCATTAAAAGCAGACCAAAAGTTCCTTATTGACACCATATCTACATCCCTAGCCTGGCATTCGAGTGATTTTATTCGGTCTCCAACCACAGAGATGTAAAAAAAAAAAAAAAAAAAAAAAAAAAATTAAAAAATTGTCATTTCACCGTTAATCCGACGCCGCATCCAATGTGATTGTAACATACAAAGTAATTGTGTTGCAACCCACATCGGGCCACGGCAGTGTGCACCAACACGCAGCCTGCAGAAAAAGGTACGCCTTCCCTTGACTTAAATGTTATTTTATCTAGAAAATGAGATTTGAAATCTCTGCCTTGTTGTTGCGTATTGTGCAGCGTAGAAGTTATTTACCATCGGTAGTAATACTGACTACGAGAAAATACTTCAATATTATATTAATTAATGCTTCCATTGACGACGAAAATACTTCAATATTATATTAATTAATGCTTCCATTGACGACGAAACTTTTTACAGTGTACAATAAGTCTTCGTGATCGTGTATTGTTCTGCGTAGAAGTTATTTATCATCTGTGGTAATATGGACTGTGAGAGAAATACTTCACTGTTATATTATTTAATGCTTTCATTGACTTCATACATCAAAACTCTTCGCTGTTCACAAAAATATTGTAAGTGTCTACGCTAGCCCAGGCAAATAGCAATTTGGGCTTTAAGTCAAAATTTAGTAAGAATATGTTTAGAATTTGCACTGCTCAGCTTCTCTGTTGCTCTGAAAATGAAACAATTTAACTCGTTACAAGTCGCGCTTTGCACGGTTAGTTTAAATTCATATTTGCCGCGTAATGGCGGCGACCGCAGCTCGTCAGCGATGATGCTCGAACAGCTAAAAATGCTAAATGCTTAATCTTAATGAATTTGACATGGAAGGGTATGTACAGCACTTAAATAATTAAATATTTAACGTTTTTACACACACACACACACACACACACACACACACACACACACACACACACACACTGATTACTCAGACAGATACAGTTCGACCATTAACATCGAAAGCAAACAGAAGAGAGAGCGCAATCTGTAATGGCGCTCTTTTAGTGACGAAAAATTAAGATGACTCAGATATTCTTATAATGTGACTCTCAGATATATCTTTTTTAACATATGGTTATATTTTAATTACTACATTAATAACGAAAATAATGTTTAATGAATAAAATACATATTACATTTTCGACACAATGATTCTTGGCATTTTGTGAATGTTTGTTAGAAAAATATTTACGTTATTGTTTATTATTCATCGTTCGTAAGAGCAGTTTATATGGACCAGAATTAGCATCCAGTAGTTTTGCTTGGTCCCTGCTCGCAAAGATGGAATTTTCAGAAATGTAACCACATTCAGTTCATTACACTGGCAGCTGATACGCACAGAGTGACATATCTTGGGAAGGAGGCGGACTAACACATGGTCACGCCTTAATGATTTCGTTTGTACTTTCAGCCGAACAGATTTGTGCGACATGAGGAGAGCTATGTAGTGGTGGCGGCAAAATTCGTTACGCCGACTACTAGAGACCCTGGGATGGAATGTTAGTTCTAAAGTACACGACAGCTGGGACGCTTCCATGGCACTTTGGCAACGAAAACTGAGGCAGAAATTGAAAATGGGAAGGAGGAAGGATTTGGAGAGCCGTTCTTGTTAGAATGACATTTATCATGAAGTCGGCCAATCGTGACAATTCTAATCGAGGTCGTAGTCCCACGTGAAAAATGGAGGAGAAAACGAATTGTTTACATGGAGAAGAAAAATGAGATGTTAGTTCCATGATACTGGGAATTTAACGAAAACATCCACTATCTCCTCATTGACTTCCAGCGAGCCTACGACAGCATCCACAGAAGTAGCCTCTACAACACATTACGAGAATTTAGTATACCCAGTAAAATCATTAGGATGATACACCTGTGCATGGATGGCTCCCAGACAGCAGTGAAGTTCAGAGGATCCGCATCCCCCACCTTCCCAATTACAACAGGCTTACGACAGGGAGACGCTCTTTCATGTGTCCTCTTCAACCTTGCATTAGAGAATTTGGTTCGGGAGAGTAATTTACATCTATGCAATGGTCTGTGATTCGAACACAGTGAAGTAAAACTCCTGGCTTATGCAGCTGATACAGTGTTGCTGAGTGAAACTGAAGAAGAACTGAAAGACATGTACAGATCTCTCAGGTACAGTGCCAGCAAAATGATTAACCAAGAGAAAACCGAATATATGGAAATAGGTCGAGTCATAAACCCAAATCCTTACTTTGAAATTGACCAGCATTCTAAATTCAGAAAAGTTCTCCAGTGTAAATACCTTGGATCACGTTTCAACAGTAAAAATATCATAACAATGGATATAAATGAAAGAAGAGCCTCAGGGTCAAGACGTCTGTACTCACTAAGCAATCCACTCAAAAGTAAAGCTTTGTCAATCACCACAAAGATGAAGATATACAACAGTATCATCTTCCCGATAGTTCTGTACGGTTCAGAAAGCTGGACGCTTACAAAGAGCAAAAGAGAAAAAACTGAAAGTTTTCGAAAGAAAAGTAGTGAAAAAATCTGGGGACCTGAGTTGGAGAATAGTGTATGGAGAATTCGAAAGAACAATGAAATTTATCAGTTAATGAAGCAACCCACTATCATCCATATATTAAAAAGCAGGAGACTGCAATGGGCTGGACATGTGGCTAGAATGGAAAGCAACAAAATCACCAAGAAAGCATTTGAAGGAACTTTCCAGGCAAGAAGACCATCGGGCCGACCCCGTACAAGATGGAAAGATGACATAGAGAAGGACATCGCAGCATTACGAATTTCCACAGGGTGGAGAGAGGCTACGAGAGATAGATGGTGGTGGAAGCAGATCGTTGATGCAGCGCGTGGTCTACAGAGCCTGTGATCGCTGAGAAGAGAGAGAGTGGGAGAGGGAGAGAGTTCCATGGTAACCCGTGGATTGGGGGACTTTGTTATCTGAAGCTGAAGCACGGGGGGGTCAGCAAACAGCCGTCCAGAACACAACGGCCAAACTCCACACGACAGAGGCCAGCGACTGACTGCCGTCATCACCGTGTTTGCCGACTGACGGCCCTCTTACACAGTGAGCCGGCCCCAGGATCTACTGGGTATCTGCCGCTGTAGCAGCATCCGTGACGCAAACTGACTCACTCTCCTACCGCTGACCTAGTTCAAGTGGCCCTGAACGCACCGTAAATTCTTAATCATTTGTAAAATTAACTGTTTATGAAGTTATTCAGAATCAATGTTATCTATTTTATGCCTCAGTTGAAACTTTCTGCAGAGCCACAAAGCTCTGGCCCGACTCGCCGATACGCAGGAAACGTTGGGGTGGGGTACGGGGGACGACCAAAACATTGGCGGCCTCGTGGTGGCCAAACTGCAAGGTAAGCCCAACTGAACAGGAGACTTCCGCTGTACCGGCGTTTTCTGTGATCGCAGCGGATGAACGTGTTGTCCGAAGGATGACTTGGTGGTAATCCCAGTTGCACAAGTGGGTTTAACGGCTTCGCAGCAATTTTTCCATTTCTGGAGAGTTGTCCCGCAGTTCGTTGCATCATGGATGCCTCCCGTTCAGCACAAAGAGAGGTTATCAAATTTCCTGACACAGGAGCGGAGAATGCTTCACAAATTTATCGCATGTTGAAAGAGGTGTACAGAGAGCAGTGTCTCGCATGGTGCACAACACTCTGGTGGGACGTGTAGACATCGAGGGCGTAACACGCCCGCCGGTGCCACGATGTCGGATTTGGGGGAGCTCGTACAGACGATTAGTCGGATCACCACGCGTGACATTGCTGTAGAACTGATGATAAGCAAAGGGACCATGCATCACATTATCCATGAGAAGCATATTTATGGCAACATTTGTGTACAGTGGGTCTCCAAGCACCTTTCTGGGAATCAGGAGACGCCGAGAATGAATGTCTCCCTGACCCAACCCGTGAGATATTCGGAGCAAGAAACGGACTTCACTGCCTCATTTAGTGGCATGGTATGAAACAACGACTCTGCTGCCAAACGTATGGGCGTGGAATGGCGGCATCCCGGCTCACCTCGTCCAGAAAAGACCCACTCTGCCCTAAAGGTCGGAACTACGAAACGCAACAGTTAACTCTGATCGGCATTTCAACACGTTTCTGAGGCTCAAACAGGACATCACGCACAAGCGTAGGAGCAAGTTTTCGGATGTTATAGTGCTTCTCAAGAACACACTCCAGTTCCTTCAAAAATTTTGCTGTGAGGTCCTGGAACATCCTCTGTTCTGCCCCAACAACTCGTGTGACCCTCATATATTCGGCCTCTTCAAACTACCTTTGAAAGATTAGAAGTTCGCCTGCGACAAGGAAGTGCGGGACACTGCGGAAAACGGAATCCACATGCGACCCAGCAGTTTCTACACTGAAGCCATTAACTCCCTTGATACACGGTGGGATTGGTGTATCAATGTCATTGCAATTCCGCATAGTTGTACTTTCCACATGAGCTGTAATTATAGGATTGTTATCACAATTTCTTTACATATAACTGTGGTCTCCTTTTCATTTGGACACACATTATAGCAAGTGCAGACATCATGAACAGTGTCCAGAACAAACACTAACATAAATGAACTTTTCCAACCAAATTGATTAAAGAATTAATAGTTTTTATACCATTCGCCATTTAGATCTGCACATAGCCTATAACTACGTACGAGATCTAAGTGAAAATAGTAACAAAAATTAGCCTGACTGCTAGAATGGTTTATTATACTTCAAGCTCGATTAGATGTTGAAGAGCAACCAGGAACGACTGTCACAGATGGGATCCACATTCTGTACCACCCAACACAGGTCTATCGGTATGAAGAAACAGGAATATTTACATGTTACTGAGAAGCAGTAAGAGACACTTTTCATGAAATCTCGAAACTATGGGGGGAATCCCAAAAGTAACATCATCTATTTTTTTATAAGTACAGAACTCTGTTTGTGTGGCAATTCGTCACACTGTTATGAAGAGTGCTTCACGCGCTGTGTGTAAAAATGCGCACGCCGCGCTGAGGCGCTCAGTCTTGGCTTGGCAGCATTGAGAATGGAGCTCGCGTTGGATGTTGCCGCCAAGTGGGAATTGCTCGCAGTTATTCGGTTTTTCAACCCAAAGGGCACTGCGCTGATTGAAATCCATCGCCAATTGATGGACGTGTATGGTGAGTCGTGCATGGATGTCAAAAATGTTCGTAGTGGCGTAGAGAGTTTGCAGCTGGTCGGACCGATATTCACGATGCACAAAGGAGCGAGAGAGAAGACCACATGCGGCAACGAGTTGATGCTTCCCGCGCATTTCTTCACCGCCTTGCAGCCGAACAGGACAACTTCCTGGACTCAATTGTCACGTGACGAAACCTGGGCATACCACTTTACACCTGAGACCAAGCAACAATCACACCAGTGGCGGCATCCTTCTTCGCGGCATGGCGGCGAGCTGGTATGACATGGGCATATAAAAGGTGCCACAGCGTCTACAAAAATGCATCGACAGGAATCGTGATTATGTCGAAAAATAGCTACATGTTCAAGCTGTAAACCGATGTAAACCATTGTAGAAATAAACAGGTCTATGTACTTATAAAAAAAATAGGAGACCTTACTTTTGGGATTACCCTCGTGTTTAGTCACTTACTGGATCACTAACACGAGCTGCTGTGTCTTAACAACTCGTCATAAATTACCACAGTAAATCTCTCCGCGACCGCAGAAAAGTTCATAAAAGCCTATATGGGTGTACATTGTTTTCTTTTTGCTTCCACGTGTAGCTTATTGACATGGTGTCAGACAATATCTGTATCCAGCAAAATTTACATTGTCAAGGTACATGAATGAAATAATCTTTCATACTCAGTGAAAGCAGCTCGACTCAACGTATCATGCTCAGAAGATTGTCCTTGACACCACTGCTCTCTATACAAAATTCTAGGTATTTTTTCGTTGCTCTAATAGTCAATGAGGGAACTGCTTAATACGCTGTCAGTAAGTTCCACATTCCTAAAATTCGAAATTTTCATCTACATATCGTCTTATTTCTTCTCTTTCTCTTCGTATGAGCCACTATCCAC
This sequence comes from Schistocerca piceifrons, assembly GCF_021461385.2. Lineage (NCBI taxonomy): Eukaryota > Metazoa > Arthropoda > Insecta > Orthoptera > Acrididae > Schistocerca > Schistocerca piceifrons. The sequence goes on along the minus strand of NC_060143.1, from coordinate 97,923,610 downwards.
TGTTTATTTCAGCTGCTTTCCTTTTTTCTCATACTTTCTTGATGCTTCTCTCTTCTTTCTCATGTCCAAGTGGCTCCAGTATTCTTCTTGGGTTTTTCGTGCAAACGTTCGCAGTCTTGCAGTCTGTGTTACTAAACAGCTAACCTTAGGCATTATTTCAGTTGCTGGTTGCCTATTTTTCAGAGGCAACAAATGTTTGATTTTCAATATCTTATGCAGTTATTGATCGAATTTAAAAATTTAAAAGGCTTTCATAATTACTGATTAGTAGCTATAATTTTATACCCAGTGTTTAACACAATAAACCTAGTATTACAGTTGTAAACGGTGTATATGTCTTGAGGCAATGTAATACTCGTCCCGAGTTCGAGTCTCGGTCGGGCACACAGTTTTAATCTGCCAGGAAGTTTCGTATCAGCATACACTCCGCTGCAGAGTGAAAATCTCATTCTATGTTCGTCCAGTATTTAAGAATTAGATCTCTTAGCTACTTCCAACTAACTTTCAACATAATCTGAAATCTTCACAAAACATTTTTTCGCTGACAGCTCCAACAAAATGATGACTACATTTTCACTTTTCATGCTGTAAAAAAAGTGCAGCATCAGAGATGACGTTTTAATTTATTACTTATTTACTACTAACTTGATTCCCAACGCGTTTTGTAGACAGTATACACATATAACACTCGATGTACCTGCGTAGTTATATGAAGGTACGACACGTGGTTCGGAAGGTATGACGTTTTATATATGGGAGTTCGATCCATTATAGAATCAGGATTCGAGGGGTTACTGGTTTCTCACTGAGCGGCAATAGGCATCTTGTGGAGTGATTTGGAGTTCGTCCATGTCCCTTGAAGTTTATTTGCGCCGGATGTTACCCATTTTCAATTTACTGAAATAAGTGAACAGTCTTTTGGCAATCTGGTAGGACTCATCTTTTCCTTATGGCCGTAGAAAACTGTTCTTTTTCCTAATCATGTCCGTAAATTTTTCTGTACGTATGTAAAGTCCAATATTATGACGTTTCCTGTATTGATTTTGCGTTCTAACTGATCCCTAAATTTTCCTTAGCAGTTTCATTTCTATGAGTTCCATTACTTCCATCATCGCCTTTTTGTTTAGAATTAAACATTCTGTTACCTGGCAGTTATGCCCAGACTGTCACTGAAACTATTTTTATAGTGTAATGTGCAGATTCCGATAGAATAGTAGATAGTGTCGGAAGTTCCATGCGGCTATTCGCGGATGATCCTGTAGTATACAGAGAAGTTGCAGCATTAGGAAATTGCAGCGAAATGGATGAAGGTCTGCAGCGGACAGGCACTTGGTGCAGGCAGTGGCAACTGACCCTTAACATAGACAAATGTTATGTATTGAGAATACGTAGAAAGAAGGACCCTTTATTGTATGATTATATGATAGCGGAACAAACACTGGTAGCAGTTACTTCTGTAAAATATCTGGGAGTATGCGTGCGGAACGACTTGAAGTGGAATGATCATATAAAATTAATTGTTGGTAAGGCGGGTACCAAGTTGAGATTCATTGGGAGAGTCCTTAGAAAATGTAGTCCATCAACAAAGGAGGTGGCTTACAAAACACTCGTTCGACCTATACTTGAGTATTGCTCATCAGTGTGGGATCCGTACCAGGTCGGGTTGACGGAGGAGATAGAGAAGCTCCAAAGAAGAGCGGCGCGTTTCGTCACAGGGTTGTTTGGTAAGCATGATAGCTTTACGGAGATGTTCAGTAAACTGAACTGGCAAACTTTGCAAGAGAGGCGCTATGCATCGCGGTGTAGCTTGCTGTCCAGGTTTGCCGGCCGAAACGGCCGAGCGATTCTAGGCGCTTCAGTCTGGAACCGCGCGACCGCTACGGTCGCAGGTTCGAATCCTGCCTCGGGCATGGATGTGTGTGATGTCCTTAGGTTAGTTAGGTTTAAGTAGTTCTAAGTTCTAGGGGACTGATGACCTCAGCTGTTAAGTTCCATAGCGCTCAGAGCCATTTGAACCATTTTTTTGTCCATGTTTCGAGAGGATGCGTTTCTGGATGGGGTATCGAATATATTGCTTCCCCCTATTTATACCTCCCAGGGAGATCACGAATGTAAAATTAGAGAGATTCGAGTGCGCACGGAGGCTTTCTGGCAGTCGTTGTTCCCGCGAACCATACGCGACTGGAACAGGAAAGGGAGGTAATGACAGTGGCATGTGAAGTACCCTCCGCCACACACCGTTGGGTGGCTTGCGGAGTATAGATGTAGATGTAGATGTAGAATAATCACTTCTTTAACGCTGCTTGAAAACTGCTAACAATATTCACATGACCGTCTGCCGTGTTACACAGCAGGAGCGTAAGAGAGGTGATATAGCTATTATCTGCACTCCTTTGTCCACTTTTAAGTGTTTATATGCTTGATTCAGCGGGTAACTTATTCAATTTGATGGATCCCTTCAATAATATATATGTGTGTGAGGCCCTTAAATCGGCCACACTAGTAAGCGTTATTCTATAAGATATTATCCACCGCACGACATTATCTCTCTTAAATTTGCATCATCTTGTGAGGAGCATTTCTTCGCTGTAGGTCACCTGGGATTGGATTTGTAGCACCTTAGGGATACGCTCAATGCCTGAACCAACACTTCACAGTTCCGCTCCATAAAGTATTTCTGGGCGAATTACTGTAGTGCCTGGCGATACACCGTCTGACTTTCGGAGAAACATCATCCACAAAATTTTGAAGATTGTAAAAGCCGACAAGTGCGAGAATTATCTCACAATCAGCTTAACAGCTCATGCATCCAAGTTGCTGGCTTTATGGTATACAGAAGAATTAAAAAGAAAATTGTGGATGTGTTAGATGACGATCAGATTGGCCTTAGGAAACATAAAGGCATCAGAGCGGCAATTACAACGTTGCGATTGATAATGGAATCGAGACTAAAGAAAAATCAAGACACGTTCATAGGATTTGACGACCTGGAAAAAGCGTTTGAAAATGTCAAATGGTGCGAGATGTTCGAATTCTGAGAAAAATGGGGTAAGCTTTAGGGAACTGCAGGTAATATATAATATGTACAAGAAACAAGAGGGAATAATAAGAGTGGACGACCAAGAACGAAGTGTACGGATTAAAAAGAGTGCAAGACAGAGATATAGTCTTTTGCCCTTGCTGTTCAATCTATACAGCGAAGAAGCAACGACGGAAATAAAAGAAATGAAGACTGGAATTAAAATAGAAGGTAAAAGAATATCAGTGATAAAGTTCGCTGATGACATTACTACCCTCAGTGAAAGTGAAGAAGAATTACAGGATTTTCTGAATGGAATCAACAGTATAATGATCACAGAGTGTGGACTGAGAGTAAATCGAACAAAGACGAAAGCAATGAGAAATAGCAAAAGTGAAAACAACGAGAAACTTAACATCAGGATTGGTGATCTCGAAGTAGATGAAGTTAAGGAATTCTGCTACCTAGGCAGCAATATCCGTGACGGACTGAATTGGGAGGACATAAAAAGCAGACTACCACTGGCAAAAAGGGCATTTCTCGCCAAGAGCCGTCTACTACAATCAAACATAGGCCTTAATTTGAGGAAGAAATCTCTGAGAATTTACGTCTGGAGCACGGCATTAACGGTAGTAAAACATGGGCTGTGTGAAGACTGCAACAGAAGAGAATGGAAGCATTTGAGATGTGGTGCTACAGACGAACGTCGAAAATTAGGTGAACTGATAAGGTAAGTAATGAGGAGGTTCTACACAGAATCAGTGAGGCAAGTAATATGTGCAAAACACTGACAAGAAGAAGGGACAGGATGGTAGGACGTCTGTTAATACATCGCAGAATAACTTCCATGATACTAGAGGGGCCTGTAAAGGGTAAAAACTGTAGAGGAAAACAGAGATCTAGCAAATATTCGACGACGTAGGTTGCAAGTGTTACTCTTGACACAGAGATGGGGACAGGAGAGAAATTAGTGACAGGCTGCAACAAACCAGTGACAAGACTGATGACCCCCCCCCCCCCTCCTCAAAAAAAGGCAAGAAAAATAGCTTGTCTAAGTTTAGCACCAAGGTTTTTTGATTTCTTATTGCACACAAGTGGGGTAGTACACTGTTTTATCGTATTAACTCCGAAATGTTTTCTTCAGTTACTTATCCTAGATTATTTTATTATTATTATTATTGTTGTTGTTGTTATCATTATATACTTTCAACCCCGGATCTACGATATTTCCGAACAGGCGCAAAAACTAACTAGATAGTGGCGCCCCCTCCCCCCACTTCCCACACTCGAGCGTGTCAGATAGGACGTCAAAATGTTTTTAAAAAAATCTGTTTTTCAAAAATATGTTCATTTTTATAGAGTATATCTTTTGAAGAGTTTGATATATAAAACATATATGTTCGAGAAAGGTATTCAGTCTGCAGTGTGCCAAAGTGCAGTGCGACGCCTTTTCGTACAGCATTCATCTATCGCACGCCATTGTATTTATCTCTGTGGAATTCAAACGTATATTTCTTGTAATGGAAGCTGTCAACCAATATTCAGAACATTGAAAATTAAAATGTGCGGCGGCGCCTCTGCTGCTCGCAGTCGGACGGTTTCACATCCTACCCCCCTTAAAAAAGCTCACAATTAATACTGGGTTGGATCATTTGTGACCTGGAGGATAAGACCTCTTCAGAAAATTTGCACTCTTTGTTGTCTATCAGCTAATAACTTTCTCTTTTATGTGACATAAAATTAAATATAGGAAACATAAAACCATTAAAGATAAGCAAGACAGTACACATTTCTTCAATCCTTAGGTCCCAGCATTTTTTTCTCTCTAATCTTGCTACAGCTTTACACGGCGTGCTTTCCTTTCTGCTACATAAAAAATCAAAATGATGTTGGCTAACACTGAAAAAGCTGTTAATACGAATAGTACCCAAGATTAGTGTGTTTTCTCTATTTGATTACGTCTATTTTCACTGTCTGCTAGATAAAACGAAGCAGGTCTTTCCAATATTGGAGAAATTTTAGCACACACCAAATAAGCGAGACTATTTTGGCAGAAATGGTCATTTTTATGTACATCACTTACATAAATAACACGACAGAACATAATTCACGAAGTACCAATATCAAATGCCTATTGGGCCTACTACAAGTTTTATATCAGGAAACAGTTTCACGTTTCATTCATACGCTCCAGTTTCTCAAACATGAGATCGAGAATTAGCAGTACGAAATTTTGCAATCGTCATATTCTTCCATATAATTTGTGTGATGACCCCGTTTCTTCTTCTTCCTCGTACTCACAATCTTGTCTTCTCTAATTATTGGTACCATTGTGAAAACTTATTCTCCGGTTAACTTCACTAACCCTGCCAGAATCAAAGGCTCAGCTGTCTTGCATTTATTCTTCAGTTAGGCGTTATTACGTATTCGTACGACGCGCTTTTCGTACAATTCCGAGAATAGAACTTAAAGCGGGTGTTAATCTGGGACTGCACAACCGGTAGTGTAGCGATCTGGCAAAAATTTTCTGTCAAAATTTCACTTTCTGGGATGCATCTTGCAACGTATATACAAAAAATATGTAACGTAGCTACAGCCAATATTACCTACGTTCGTCTGTGAAAACGGACTCGATAAGCAAACTGAGCTATCAGTAACCGGAATCTAACCTGTATAACACTGTGTGCGTGTTGTATGAGAATTAGTTTCACTGTCATTTAAGCCCTCAACAGATCGTTACATGAAAAACTTAAAACTAACGTTTGGGAAAGCTATCTGACTGCGTATTTGAATACGAAAAACTACAGGAACAAATGAACCTGTAACAATGAGTACCTAAGCTGTCTAACTGCGTTTCTGAACAAGAATTTTCAGGTGATACAGAATCCGATTTTTGCAACGTAATATAGTGGATTAGAGTACAAGACAAGTTGTGGTGTGTCAGTTTCTCTGTTTTGGCACTATGTTTTGCACTCACCTCTTTAGATGACTGCCTTTTTCCAAGAGGTTTACAACATCGGCTAAAGCTTATTACTAAGAATGAATTTAATAAAGAGGAGTTTGCTTGGGTCCTGTTAACTACTAAATAACTTTTGAGAAGGGCTTTCATAGATTAAGTGTATTTAAAACTCCTGAATCATCATGTACAAGTATTATTAATGACAATGACAAATAACATATTTGTCAATAATTGCTGATGCCAGTTTAACAAATTATTTTAATTTCAAAGTTACATTAACGTTTAGTAACCACAGTGTCAGTCGATAGCTCCGAGACAGAAGACGTGTCACGCTGCCCTCACGCCGGTGGTGGCAGATCTTACCACACTCAAGGCCTGATTTCATTTATATGGCCAGGAGAGGTTTAGATGGCTTAACTACGCTTGAAGTTGGAATGAAGGTAAAATTCGCAAGCATAGTGAAAAAGCAATTGCAAGGTTATACTCGTGATTGTTAGTCCAAGTTTGCAATGATCCCATCTTTTTTTTGTCGGTGAAAGAAGCCTCCTTATTCTCCAAGTAATTATAATTATTCTCCATATCTAAATAATATGCTGTGGTCATTAAATGTTAATGTAACTTTGATACTGAAATCATTTGTTAGTCTGGCACTCAGCCATTATTGACTCATATGTTATTTGTCATTGTCATTATTAATACTTGTTCATGATGATTCTGAAGTTTTAAAAAGACTTAATTAATGAAATCCCTTCTCAAAATTTATTTAGTCGTTAACAGGACCCAGGCAAACTCCTCTTTATTAAATTCATTCTTAGTAATAATAAGCTTTAGCCGCTGCTACTGCAAATCGCTGTAAACCACATGGAAAAAGGCAGTCATCTAAAGAGGTCAGTGGAAAACTCAGTGCCAAACCAGAGACACTGACACACCACAACTTTCCTTGTACTCTAATCCACTAAATTCCGTTGCACAAGTCAGATTCTGTATCACTTCAAAATTCTTGTTCAAAAACGCAGTCAGACAGCTTAGGTATTCATTGTTACAGGTTCATTTGTTCCTGTAGTTTTTCGTATTCAAATACGCAGTCAGATAGCTTTCCCAAACGTTAGTTTTAAGTTTTTGATGTAACGATCTGTTGAGGGCTTAAACTACAGTGAAACTAACTTTCATACAACACGCACACAGTGTTATGCAGGTTACATTCCATTTATTGATAGCTCAGGTTGCTTATCGAATCCATTTTCACAGACGAACATAGGCAATATTGGCTGTAGCTACGTCACATATTTGTTGCATATGTAATCTTTAACTGTTATTCCTATTAGTCGTTTATTTTTACTCTGGTACTCTGGAATTATGTATTTCGCTAGTAATTATCACAACGATGATCATTCGCACAACCAATCAACCACACAAATGAACGGCGATTGGTATTCACCATTTCGGGTTTATTCGGCTCAAATTGTATGTCCCCATCCTCCTTTGTTTGCGGGATATATTTTTATTTCTAGATGCGATGGGGATTCTCCTGGCAGAGACACCACGTACGCTATGCACGCATTCCAAAATCAACTTATGATTCGTTCAAAAATCAACTTAGAATGTGTTCAAAAATGTTCAAAAACCAAGTGGGATGCCTTTCAAAATGATATGAAGAATTGATAGACCAGCCTGCGGTGGATGTTATGCGCTTTTTGAGGCAAGGGTTTTTTCTTCAAGAATATGAATTTGGCGTTCCTCAAAATTACATTACTTTACATTAATGCTTGTTCCGTAGATCATGAATACATTTCGTAATGACATGGAGCATGTCAGTTTAACGTAAGTTTTCTTTACACAATAGAAAAACTTTTTAACAGTTACTACTTCATATCTAAAAATTTCATCTGTTGAGTAGAAGGAGTTCATGTTCGCTGTCTGTCTGTCACACTTTCAATGCTATTTGCCAAATGAACAAAGATTTTTGTGACAGCATAATTCACCCTTTTCTGTGCCAAAGTCGTATTAAATCCACAATACTGAAGATCAACCTTTGTTCTAGTTGTAGCTATGCACTTCGTTGTTATTTTCGAATTGGGATGGGCTATTAATAATAAATTTCAAAAGTGGATAAATCTATTGCGATGGTATCGTTAATATCCCAAGTTCTTTAAATTCTTGTCTGCAAGTTGATCTTGGGTGGGCTCCGGTTATTATTCTGATTACACACTTTTGTGGAATGAATACTTTTTCGTCAAATTGCAACGGAATATTATCGGAGAATGGGGAAAACGTATGGAGAAGATAAAATAGTGTGAAAATTGAACAGTAGATGGCGCTGTATATGTCAGATTGCGTAAATGAAAACACCTGTCATGCGCACGACCCATTGAAGTTGGTATAAACACGCTGGGCGACGCCGGGCGACGTTCGCCATGACTGTCTCAATGTAGGATCTGCTGTGCTTGTAAAGCTGTATTACAAGAATGATGACTGTGTACACTGAAGGGTTTGAAAAAGGCGTTGGCCCGATGACTGCCATGGGTCTGAAGAAAATGATTCGGAAATTTGAAAAGACGGGTTTTTTTGGAGTGCAACCTGGCAGAGGAAGGAATGAACTGATTTGCGTCAGTGGAAGCAGTAGCCACAGCAATGCAGGAGGAGACGAGTGGAAGCAACCTGGCAGAGGAAGGAATGAACTGATTTGCGTCAGTGGAAGCAGTAGCCACAGCAATGCAGGAGGAGACGAGTGGAAGTGTGAAAACGTGTTGTACACGGAGAATTGCCCAAACATTGGACGTACCCATGAGCACGGTGCGTAAAAACCTACGAAACATCCTTCTTTTGCTATCCATTCAAAACTACCCATGTGCACGAGTTGCTTCCTGTTGACCTGTCAGCAAGAGAGACCTTTGCTTTAGAATTTTTTGCTCGCATGAAAGTGGAAAATGATTGGCCGTGGAAGATTTTGTGGACAGACGAAGCCCACTTCCATCTGACAGGATATGTCAATACCCAGAATTGTCGAATATGGGCAACGGAAAAGCTACGCGCAAATCAACCAGTACCACTTCATCCTGAAAAGGTCACTGTGTGATGCGGGTGTACGGCATCATTTATCAAAGGACCATATTTTTTCGAAGAGACAGGTGCTTCCGGTCCTGTTACCTGTACCGTCACTGGTAAGCGCTATGAGTGTCTTTTGCGGCCGGCCGGAGTGGTCATGCGGTTCTAGGCGCTACAGTCTGAAGCCGAGCGGCCGCTACGGTCGCAGGTTCGAATCCTGCCTCGGGCATGGATATGTGTGATGTCCTTAGATTAGTTATGTTTAATTAGTTCTAAGTTCTAGACGACTGATGACCTCAGAAGTTAAGTCGCATAGTGCTCAGAGCCATTTGAACCATTTGTCTTTTGCGCAACCTCGTCATTTCAGCTCCCCAACAGCGTGGATCTGTGGATGGGATGGTTTTTATGCAACATGGCGCACGTCCGCACATTTCAAATCCAGTTAAGCAGCTGCTGAAGCGCCATTCCAGAAACGCTACAATTATCCTCCACCATTTCCTTACAGCCTGGCCGTCCCGATCACCTGATCTTAATCCGTGCGACTTCTGGCTGTGGGACTATCTGAAAGATGTGTTCAGTGTTCCATTTGCAAACTTAGCTGCATTAAAGGCACGCCTTGCGCAACGCATTCTGAAGGTGATCTCAGAAACATTTCGATCAGTTGTGGACCAAGCTGTTTCTCGATTTCAACTAGTTGCAGGAAACGGTGGACAGCATATTGAACTTGTTTTGCGCCAGTCACACGGAAATTAATAATCAGATTTGATTTTGACTGATGCTTTTTATGAGGTTTTTGGCCTCATGGCCATTAAAAACCGATGTGATTGATGCTTTTTATGAGGTTTTTGTCCTCAGGACAGTTACAAACCGATGTGAGTTATACTTTTTATGCAGTATTTGGCCTCATCACATCCTATGTGATATGACCTTGCCGTATGGTTGGGCTTACGTAACTAACAGTATCACACCTGTACCCACACCTGAGTAGTGCAGCCTGTGTAACGTCAAACGTACACCTTAGGCATTGTTTCATGACTCATTTATCCTATGTAGACGACCACTATTAAATTATGATGCTTACAGCGCTATCTGTTGCTACACTTTGTAACTATTTACTTTTCTTCTGCCATACGTTTTCCCAATTTCCGATAATATTCCGTTGCAATTTGACGTCATTCTGACCAGTGGTGTTATTTCTACAGCTGTTTGAAAGTTTAACTTCAATTGTAATCACCCAGTATATTAAGAACAATAAGGGACCCAAGACTGAAAAGTCTGAACCCCGTGAGGCATCATTCTTGGTACCTCCCCAGTCAGAGGACTCTGCTGATTGCGCAGACGGAGATACCCCGATTTGCCCTCCCCCCCACCCCCCTCCCCAGATCCAGGCCTGTGTACTTCATAAGTGATGTTGACATAATAAGGCTCCCTGGTTAAGTGTAAGCGGGACCTGAATGCCCTAATCGTGCCCGGTGAAATAAAGAATAAATATGCAGAGGATGGACAAAATAATATGAACACTTGACATACACATATAAATAAGTATTTATTAATAAGGAGATGAGCCACCACTGGCTTTGAGAAGAGCTACAGTTCTTCGCGGTATAGATTCGTATAGCGTCTGAATAGTTTCCAGCGGAATATTCTCCCATTCTTGTGCAAAAACATCCGCTAATTACTTCTACGATGTTGGAGCTGGAAATCTGATCGTCACTCTCTGCTCTGTAACTCCCCATAAAGGTTCGATCAATGATACTGAGGTCTGGTGATTGTGCTGGCAGGGAAGACGTTTGATGATATTGTGATGCTTCACAAATCAAGCCTGAACATTTTTGGGTGTGTGTGTGAGCATGTTATCATCTTGGAATATGGCAGTGTTGAGCAGCGATATGCTAGTCACAGTCAGCATTTCATTGTTGAGGTTGTCGAGATATTCATTCGTAGCAATCCGGCCAGTGAGGGTAATGTTAGGACCAGCTGAATATCGCGATACAGTCGTCCATAACGGAAACTCCCCAGTGCTTGACTGTAGGAAGCAGGCAAGTCGAATCATAGGCTTCTTTTGGTATTCTCCACACATAAAACCGTCCGTTTGTAGGAAACAAAGTAAAGGATGATTTGTCGGAGCGTTCCACATTCTTCCAGTCATCAAGCGTCCATGTTTTATCATCGTAGCACCATTTGTTTCGCAGGTTTGCGCTGGCTTCTGTTATTAAGGGTTTCGCAGTTGCAGTCCTTCTATGAATGTTAGCCATGTGAACCTCCCGTCGTACTGTTTTTGTCGCAACAGTATTACTCAAGTGAGTGCGGAGTTCTGCAGTCACTTGTGCCGCGGTAGTTTCGTGTTGTCTGGCAACAATCCTTTTTAATGCTTCTCGGTCTCTGTCAGTACACTTGGGCTTTCGCCACTATTCCTCGTCACCTACGGTGTTTTACCACGTTTTGTGTGTGCTGTCATTACCGTGGATACTGTCGCCCGTGAACCGTTAAACAGTTATGCCGTTTTCGTCACAGAAGCTCCCGCTAACCGCACACCAACGAGTTGCACTTTTTTGAAATCTGAGAGATCACATATCTCATCAATCGCTTGTGTTAACCGTCGCAGAACGAAATGTATAATACACTGAAAGATAACCTGCAATACTTGGTACGTCAATTGTGCTCTGCAGTGGTGCGAACTTGCAACAAGATGTACTCTATTGCGTGGTGTTCAAACTTTGTCTATCCCCTGTATACAGGGTGGTCCATTGATGGTGACCGGGCCAAATATCTCACGAAATAAGCGTCAAACGAAAAAACTACAAAGAACGAAACTTGTCTAGCTTGAAGTGGAAAACCAGATGGCGCTATGGTTGCCCGCTAGATGGCGCTGCCGTATGTCAAACGGATATCAACTGCGTCTTTTAAAATGGGAATCCCCATTTTTTATTACATATTCGTGTAGTACGTAAAGAAATATGAATGTTTCAGATGGACCACTTTTTTCGCTTTGTGATAGATGGTGCTGTAACAGTCACAGACATGTGGCTCACAATTTTAGACGAACAGTTGGCAACAAGAAGGTTTTTTAAATTAAATTACAGAACTTAGGTTCGTTTTAGAACATTTTATTCCGGCTGTTCCAGTGTGATACATGTGAACTTATCATTTCTGAGAATGCATGCTGTTACAGCGTGATTACCTGTAAATACCACATCAATGCAATAAATGCTCAAAATGATGTCCGTCAACCTCAATGCTTTTGGCAATACGTGTAACGACATTCCTCTCAACAGCGAGTAGTTCGCCTTCCGTAATGTTCGCACATGCATTGACAATGCGTTGACCCATGTTCTCAGGCGTTGTCGGTGGATCACGATAGCAAATATCCTTCAACTTTCTCCACAGAAAGAAATCCGGGAACGTCAGATCCGGTGAACGTGCGGGCCATGGTATGAAGCTTCGACGACCAATCCACCTGCCACGAAATATGCTATTCAATACCGCTTCAACCGCACGCGAGCTATGTTCAAAACATGGTTCAAATGGCTCTGAGCACTATGGGACTCAACATCTGAGGTCATAAGTCCCCTATAACTTAGAACTACTTAAACCTAACTAACCTAAGGAAATCACACACATCCATTCCCGAGGCAGGATTCGAACCTGCGACGTAGCGGTCGCGCGGTTCCAGACTGTAGCGCCTAGAACCGCTCGGCCACTCCGGCCGGCTCCACGAGCTATGTGCCGGACATCCACCATGTTGGAAGTACGTCGCCATTGTGTCATGCAGTGAAACATCTTGTAGTAACATCCGTGGAACATTACGCAGGAAATCAGCGTACATTGCATCATTTAGATTGCCATAGATAAAATGGGGGCCAATTATCCTTCCTCCCATAATGCCGCACCATACATTAACCCTCCAAGGTCGCTGATGTTCCACTTGTCGCAGCCATCGTGGATTTCCCTTTGCCCAATTAGTGCATATTATACTGGTTTACGTTACCGCTGTTGGTGAATGACGCTTCGTCGCTAAATAGAACGCGTGCAAAAAATCTGTCATCGTCCCGTAATTTCTCTTGTGCCTAGTGGCAGAATTGTACACGACGTTCAAAGTCGTCGCCATGCAATTCCTAGTGCATAGAAATATGGTACGGGTGCAATCCATGTTGATGTAGCATTCTCAACACCGACGTTTTAGAGATTCCCGATTCTCGCGCAATTTGTCTGCTACTGATGTGCGGATTAGCCGCGACAGCAGCTAAAACACCTACTTGGGCATCATCATTTGTTGCAGGTCGTGGTTGACGTTTCACATGTGGCTGAACGCTTCCTGTTTCCTTAAATAACGTAACTACCCGGAGAACGGTCCGGACACTTGGATGATGTCCACGATACCCAGCAGCGTTCATAGCACATGCCCGTTGGGCATTTTGATCACAATAGCCACACATCAACACGATATCGACCTTTTCCGCAATTGGTAAACGGTCCATTTTAACACGGGTAATGTATCACGAAGCAAATACCGTCCGCACTGGCGGAATGTTACGTGATACCATGTACTTATACGCTTGTGACTATTACAGCTCCATCTATCACAAAGCGAAAAAAGTGGTCCAACTAAAACATTCATATTTCTTTACGTACTACACGAATATGTAATAAAAAATGGGGGTTCGCGCTTAAAAAAACGCAGTTGATATCCGTTTGACCTATGGCAGCGAAATCTAGCGGGCCAACTATAGCGCCATCTGGTTTCCCCCTTCAAGCTAGACGAGTTTCGTTCTTTGTAGTTTTTTCGTTTGATGCTTATTTCGTGAGATATTTGGCCTGGTCACTATCAATGGACCACCCTGTATCCATGTTTCATGTTATTTTAACCTGCAGTGCCTTGTACTGACAACAAATTCGGATCAGAGCTGCTGGATTGGTAACGGTGCAGTGGGTGGACTCAACTTGTGCTGCCGAGGGGGCGACTGCAGGGGACCGTTCGGTCGGCGACGGCGGCGGCGGCAGCGGCGGGCCGGAAATTAATTCAGGCGGCGCGCAACAGGCGGCAGCAGCGTCGGCGCCTGCTGTGTCGGCTGCAGCAGCAGCAGCAGCACCTGCGGCGGGGAACCCCCGCCGTAGCCTGCCTGCCACTGCTGGCTCCCCAGGGCCGTTCTCTGGCCATCACATCTCCCTTTCGGCGCGGTCGCAATCCGGTACCTACTGAAAGTTCTCTTCTTCACACCGTTTGTAATATTGTCGTGATGCTTCCTTCATCATATTCGTTTCCTGTTCATCCGATCTACGAAAAGCCATGCACTCCATTTATCTTTCGCTATCCATTTATCTCACAAGCTGCGACATATTCGCGAATACAAACAGTGATCCATGTACAGTCAAATGATCTTCCACACACCGTCAGGTGGCTTACGGAGTATGGATGTAGATGTAGATGACCGGTTTCATTCAGTAATGACCATCTTCAGATCTACCGTTGTGGGGTTCTCCATCAGACATCACGGCGCCAAGAGTATCAGCAACAAAACTGACAGCCTGCAACCGCGGGTTGCCCGATTTGCAGGCACACCGAAGCACTACACAACCGACAGACAATACTGATGAATGGCCACAACAACAACAACAACACGGCAAAGACACCAGCGGCCACTACCGGCCCACATAAACATAAGGAAGAGGTCGCTGCAGATCCCGGAACTATTTTCACACGTCAAACCACGTGATGGAAAATAGTTCCGAGGTGCTCACCTGCCGAAGCACTATAAAGGCCAGCGCACATCCGCACATCGGCAGTTCATCAATGGCCGGCAGAAGTGAATAGCTGCCACCCGGCAGCCCGGCTTGGATCTTCTCGCTGATCTCTGCATTAGGCTTGGTATATCGGAGAAGTCTCTGGCGGAGACTAGTAGGAAATTATTTCAGTTGTTTTCTGTATTATTCTTGTATGTAGTTGTGATTCGAAGACATATCACTGTTTGTGTTGGTGTTATACTTGGAGAATTTGTTTTGGTTAATTGAACAGTTGAATAAATTGTTTTCGGCCTTTGATCGTTAGTTTCTTCTGCTTACGCAGACATATCATCTACAATATAAAAAATACTCAACTAGTGGGCAGTCTATCTATCTTTTTCTTTTCTTTATTGTAATTTCAGTCCCCTGCCCGACACGGGCAGGGGAGGGCTAGCAGCAGCACAGTCCACCGCTCTTCAGCCAAAGGGCTTTAAAAAAAAATACAGAAATGCGAATTCTTACATAAAAGGTGGATAAAAAGGGGGACATAAAAACACTGTAAATGGAGAAGATGGGACTTAAAATACACACTAATATGGTGACATGCACTGGGGGACAGTTAAAAAGTCGACATAAAGTTAAAAGAACACAGCTGCCAATTTGAAGCGCACTTAAAAAGAACTGGAGGCAAAAACAAGTTAAAAGTTGGCCACAGTATTAAAAGCACATGAACTATCATGGATTATATACAGGTCGAGCACACAATTAAAACCAAATCGCTAGATGACACTGTATAACAGCACCAAACACAACACTAAAGCAGCACACTTGATAAAAACCTGGACGTTCTGCCTGGGGGGACGGGGGGGGGGGGGGGGGACAAGGGAGAAGGGAAAAGGAGGCGAGAAGTAGGGGAGAGAAAGGGGGATGAGGTGGGGGAGCGTGCCGAAGGAGAGATGGGGAGGGAAGGGGACGGGAGAGGAAAGCAGCCAAGGAGGGGGAGCAGGGACTCAGGGGGAAGGAGGGGAACCCACTCTGGTAGAAGGAGGGGAGAGGTAAAGTGAGGCTTGAGGAGGGGGGCGGGACAAAGCCAGGCTACAGTTGCTAGAAAAGGTAGGTGTCACAGTGAAGTTCAACATCAGGGAGGGGGAGATGCTGAAAATTTACCTGATGAAGGAGATGGAGATTGTGGAGGTGGAGAGAAGGAGGGATACAGCAATAAAGGTGAGGCAATGGACAGAGGCTGGAGAGGAATAAGGAAACCAGGGGGTACAGGGATCAAGCCTGTGGACTGTGTAAAGGATGTGGAGATGTTGGAGGAAAAAAAGGATGTTGGGGAAGGGGATGAGATCATACAGGAGTCGTGTGGGGGAAGGAAGGTGGATACAGAAGATAAGGCAGAGTGCAAGGTGTTCTAGGATTGGGAGGGCCTTACAAAAGCGGGGGCAGTGGAGATCAGAATGGTCAGGAGATGACGGATCCAGGTGAGGTGACAGTTGAGCATGAGGCCAAGCTGTCTCCGGGTGGGGGTGAGCTGGATGGGATGACCATAAATGGTGAGGTAGAAATCATGGAGATCGAAAGAGCCGCTGGTGTGGCCTATGATGATTGCCTGGGTTTTGGAGGGGTTGATACAAAGGAACCACTGGTTACACCAAGTGGTGAACTGGCCAAGGAGGGTTTGGAGGGTGCGTTGGGACCATTGAAGGGTAGGATGAGAGCCAGGAAGGCCATGTCATCAGCATAGTGGAGGAGGTGGACAGGTGGGGGCGGCTGTGGCATATCTGTGGTGTACAGGAGATACGGGATGGGGGAGAGGACAGGACCCTGGGGGACACCAGCAGTGGGATAAAAGCTAAGGGAGTTGATGTCGTGGAGGGTGACATAGGAAGGACAGTGTGAGAGGAAGGAAGCGAACAGATGACAAAATTGATAGGCGGGGTGTAGGTTTGGAGGTTAAAGAGGAGACCGGGATGCCATAAGCAGTCACAGGCATTTTGGAGATCGAGGGAAACAAAAATGGCAGAGCGACGGGAGTTAAGTTGGAGGGAAAAAAAGTGGATGAGGTTAAGGAGTTGGTCTTCAGCGGAGAAGGAGGGTCGGAAGCCACACTGGTTAAGAGGGAGGAGGTAGTGTTTATTGAGGTGGCGACGGATACGATGGGAGAGGATGGAATCAACGACCTTTTATCTATCAAAACAATATAAACTGGTAATGTACAGATAAATACGATAAAGCGTACCCGTTCTACACCATATCCTAATGTGATAAAGCCGTAATGGCGTCGTCAAAACATATAAATACACTCAGAAAAGCATCGTCATGTGAAACTAAAATATGGTGTAAAATAGGCCACATAGTCCACACAATCATTTTGCAACTGGCGTTGCTGTACAAAACATAATGAAGTGCAGTATCTACCAGAAAATATGTTTGTCTGTACGTTTCATAGATGTCACTACTGTCGACTTAGATGTGTTCTTCATTTACGTAAGAATCATAATGTGATGAAAATACAGTAGGTAAAATACATATAGCAGAGTTTCAAATTTTGAAAACTCTAATAGAATCCAAATGTAATAAAATAAAAAACGAATAGAGTTAAACACATAAAATTACTTAAGGGAAATATATAAAGGTAATAGGTCTGACACTTTTATGGTGAATTTATGGTCACTATAAAATATATGTAATACATTGCCTATAGCAACCTACGAATGACCTATGAAAGATAAATTGTCTATATGACAAAATAACTGCATGGAAAAAAAGACAGATCAATGGCCACCAAGAAGTTACGTAGGTGCGCAGTGATCGTAAGAACTTAACCGCTAGAGGGCTTTTCGTACATCATGATATGTCTTCCACAGAAAAGGGTTATACAACATACTAACAGTCAATAAATAAGATTATACAGTCTGACCATACCCTCCATGAACAGGTAGGATATAATTAGTTACAGGATTAGAGCGATGAATATATGTTTTTTACAGTAATGCCAGTAACAAAATGGCTGTGTGGACGATGTGGCCTATTTCACACCATATTTTAGTTCCACATTCTTTTCTGAGAGTATTTATATGTTTTGACGACGCCATTAAGGTTTTTCATATTAGGACATGGTGAAGATCAAGTACGCTTTACCTTAGTTTATCTGTGCATTCCCAGTTTGTATGAGAGTAAATCGTGCTATGAAATACTGTATTGTTTTGATAGATAGACTGCCCACTAGTTGTATATTTTTTATATTGTACTTCTGAAGATGTTTGAGCCATGCTGGCCCTGGCTTACGCATTGGTTTAAACCTTGACTGTTAGTCTGCGTTTGGATTCCTACAGTTATTGCGCTTATGCCATGGTTCTTCCTCTTTCTACATGTTGCAGCAGTGGTGTGTACCGATATTCACACCATGCGCTATCTTTGGTCTGGTGCTTATACACTCCTGGAAATGGAAAAAAGAACACATTGACACCGGTGTGTCAGACCCACCATACTTGCTCCGGACACTGCGAGAAGGCTGTACAAGCAATGATCACACGCACGGCACAGCGGACACACCAGGAACCGCGGTGTTGGCTGTCGAATGGCGCTAGCTGCGCAGCATTTGTGCACCGCCGCCGTCAGTGTCAGCCAGTTTGCTGTGGCATACGGAGCTCCATCGCAGTCTTTAACACTGGTAGCATGCCGCGACAGCGTGGACGTGAACCGTATGTGCAGTTGACTGACTTTGAGCGAGGGCGTATAGTGGGCATGCGGGAGGCCGGGTGGACGTACCGTCGAATTGCTCAACACGTGGGGCGTGAGGTCTCCACAGTACATCGATGTTGTCGCCAGTGGTCGGTGGAAGGTGCACGTGCCCGTCGACCTGGGACCGGACCGCAGCGACGCACGGATGCACGCCAAGAACCTAGGATCCTACGCAGTGCCGTAGGGGACCGCACCGCCACTTCCCAGCAAATTAGGGACACTGTTGCTCCTGGGGTATCGGCTGGGCTACAGTCCCGCACACCGTTAGGCCGTCTTCCGCTCACGCCCCAACATCGTGCAGCCCGCCTCCAGTGGTGTCGCGACAGGCGTGAATGGAGGGACGAATGGAGACGTGTCATCTTCAGCGATGAGAGTCGCTTCTGCCTTGGTGCCAATGATGGTCGTATGCGTGTTTGGCGCCGTGCAGGTGAGCGCCACAATCAGGACTGCATACGACCGAGGCACACAGGGCCAACACCTGGCATCATGGTGTGGGGAGCGATCTCCTACACTGGCCGTACACCACTGGTGATCGTCGAGGGGACACTGAATAGTGCACGGTACATCCAAACCGTCATCGAACCCATCGTTCTACCATTCCTAGACCGGCAAGGGAACTTGCTGTTCCAACAGGACAATGCACGTCCGCATGTATCCCGTGCCACCCAACGTGCTCTAGAAGGTGTAAGTCAACTACCCTGGCCAGCAAGATCTCCGGATCTGTCCCCCATTGAGCATGTTTGGGACTGGATGAAGCGTCGTCTCACGCGGTCTGCACGTCCAGCACGAACGCTGGTCCAACTGAGGCGCCAGGTGGAAATGGCATGGCAAGCCGTTCCACAGGACTACATCCAGCATCTCTACGATCGTCTCCATGGGAGAATAGCAGCCTGCATTGCTGCGAAAGGTGGATATACACTGTACTAGTGCCGACATTGTGCATGCTTTGTTGCCTGGGTCTATGTGCCTGTGGTTCTGTCAGTGTGATCATGTGATGTATCTGACCCCAGGAATGTGTCAATAAAGTTTCCCCTTCCTGGGACAATGAATTCACGGTGTTCTTATTTCAATTTCCAGGAGTGTAGGTTCCAGCTAGGCAGTGTGCAGCAGTCGGTCGGTTGGTGTGGATCAGCCAGGAAATCTCCTCGCCGCGTAGTGGGCTGGGCCCGCAAGCGGTCTAAAACAGAGTCTGAGTGTGTGGGAGCTGTTCTGATTGCTACGAGGTTCGTGGCTCACCGACCCAGGATATCAAAGTTCAGTGGTGATTTAATTACTGAAGCCAGGCTTTTCACATTGTTCCGTTTGTTTTCTTGGTTGGCTGTCGGGGGTGTTTCCATGAGCAACAGCGAGTGCTCGAGTTGGTGAAAGTTTGGCCACCATCCAGTGGAGTTTAACTGTATTTTGGTTATTTGAAGTGCACCAGCGGAATTTTCTGCCTTGTGGCCATTAGCGTTCCGGTTACCTGCCCTGGCCGCTGACATAAAATTCAGGCAGTGTCCTTTCCTCACCGTGTAGTCACTGTCCAATAAGTGTGTGTAGTTTTGACAGCTTATGCATACTTGATTGTGGGCTGCTACGCCTATTACATTTTGCCTTTGGAGTTCCTTGATACTGGTCAAGTGGAAAGCAAGTCGTCTTGTCGGTGGGTCTGTTGACTGTCTTTTGGTTGGGCTTCCGGCGGATAGGATATAGTTGGGCCGACTACCTGTCTCCCTTAAGCGAACGTTAATATTTCAAGTGCAGACCGACCGAAACTTCTGAGCGCCGCTGGCTGTACTGCCTTTTCTTATTGGTGTTTCATGGTGTATTTTAATGGCTTATAGCGGATGGTTTGAATTTGTATGCTTTTAGTAGGGTTTTACATAATGAGCCTTCAGCCGCTTTAAAATTTAAAGTTCCTTACTTGTCAAGTCTTGCGTTGGTTTGGGCCTTCAGCCTCATTTAATTTTTTTTATAAAACTTTGGCCCTTCTGCCTTTTGAAAATTTATTGTAGTTGTGTTTTTCAATAATGGGCCTTCAGCCATCTTAAAATTAAAATTCCTTAATTGCTAAGTCTTAGTTTGTTTGGGCCTTGAGCCTCATCTAAAATATTTTTTTTCTGGATAAAGCTTTGGGCCTTCTGCCTTTTGAAAATTTATTGCAGTTGTGTTTTTCAGTCGTGGGCCTACAGCCGTCTTAAAATTTAAATTCCTTATTTGTTAAATCTTAGATTGTTTGGGCCTTCAGCCTCCTTTTTTTAAATTATTTAAGGGTAAAGCTTTGGGTCTTTTGTCTTCGAAAATTTATTGTACTTGTGTTTTTAAATCATGGGCCTTCCGCCGTCTTAAAATTAAAATTCCTTACTTCTCAATTCTTAGATTGTTTGGGCGTTCATCCTCATTTTAAATATTATTTAAGGATAAAACCTTGTCCTTTCTGCCTTTTGAAAATTTATTATAGTTTTGTTTTAAATCATGGGCCTTGAGCCATTTTAAAAATTAAAGAGGTTGTGCCTTTAATCCATAAGATTGTGTTACGTATTCAGTCGATATTTAAGCTCAGAAATTTGCGCTGTAATGTTTGAGCAACTAAATAAAGCTATCTGTGTTCGAGTGTAACTGACAGCCGCTCTTTCTTGGCCCCTTCCCGCAATTCCAGCTACCTATTCTGTCCTGTGGATTTAACCAGGCGTTTCAATGGTCATTATTGATTGAAATTGGTCATTGTCGAAGGACTTTATATTATGATCAAAGACGAGAATAAAAAACATTTGCTTAATTTATCTTCTGCCACTTGGAAGCATTACTGCTTCATCAAACTCCCACCACTCATTGGCCCCACTGAACACGTCTATGCAACCTACACTATCCATAAACCAAATTCCAGCAACGGCACTGTTACCCCTCTGATTTTTCAGCCCTGGTACACTGTCCACACACACACACACACACACACACACACACACACACACACACACACACTTTAGTTCTTCTCCCAGCGAAGTTTCAACTGAATCACTCTCACAGACAATGAAATTCGTCCCACTATTTATTCACCCAGACACCTCTTACCTCCCTCGCTCTACACCCCTCTCCACATCGTGGCTGGCCACTCCCTCTCCATCTTCCCCAGTCCCTATTCTCTTTATGCCATGGTACACAGCAGTCCTCCTTCAACGAATGCGCCGTACTTCATTTTAAGACTTCCATCTCTCTGCTTGTGAGCGTCTTGTATCAATTCCCCTCATCTCTTCGGGTCGTTAGCTTGCAATGAAAGTGACCACTTCTGTATGAAATGCATGACGTGCAGCTGTCTATTAAATAACTGATTTAGAAGTATCGATACACACTTATGTAATGTGGAATAGGTCATCAGATCTTTCCAGAATGGGATTTTCACTCTGCAGCGGAGTGTGCGCTGATATGAAACTTCCTGGCGGATTAAAACTGTGTGCCGGACCGAGACTCGAACTCGGGACCTTTGCCATTCGCGGGCAAGTGCTCTACCGGTTCGTGTCTCAGTCCGGCACACAGTTTTAATCTGCCAAGAAGTTTCAGGTCATCAGATGTCAGGAGAGGCTGACCAGCCAATATAAAAACCAGCAGACAGTATTTTGTTCTCAGTAACTAATCAGTAATAGCGGGAGAGCTCAGTGACTTGGAACGTGGACTAGTCAGTGGATATCACCTGAGTAACAAATGCATAACTGACATTTCAACCCTTCTACTGCTGGTGATGATACTGTCAACTGGAAACACGAAGGAAAACCACAGCTAAATCAAGACCACGTCAACCTCATGTACTGATGGACAGGAACTACTGAGCATTCCAGAGGGTGGCTGTAGAAAATCGCATGGGATCAGCGGAGTTTTGCAGTGCTACCAGCAACCCAGCTAGTGCAGTCAGTGAGCGCAGGGAACTGAAGAATGGGGTACAGTTGTCGAGTAGCTCTTCATAACGCACACATCTCTGTATCCAGTGCCAAGTGAAGCTTGACGTAGAGTAAAAGGCGACGCCACTGGACGGTGGACAAATGAAAACGAGTGATTTGGAGTGATGAATCACGCTGTACTCTATAGCAATCCGATGAGCCGAATGCCTGGACAACACTACCTGCCACCATGTGTATTGCTGGTTGGTTCGTTGGTTAATTTGGGACCAGGGACCATACAGCAATGTCATTGGTCCCACTGGATGAGGGAAGGATGGGGAAGGAAATCGGTCATGCCCTTTCAAAGGAAATATCCTGGAATTTGCCTGAAGCGATTTAGGGAAATCACGGAAAACCGAAATCAGGATGGCCAGACGTGAGTTGAACCATTGTTGTTGTTGTTGTGGTCTTCAGTCCTGAGACTGGTTTGATGCAGCTCTCCATGCTACTCTATCCTGTGCAAGCTTTTTCATCTCCCAGTACCTACTGCGACCTACATCCTTCTGAATCTGCTTAGTGTGTTCATCTCTTGGTCTCCCTCTACGATTTTTACCCTCAACGCTGCCCTCCAATACTAAATTGGTGATCCCTTGATGCCTCAGAACATGTCCTACCAACCGATCCCTTCTTCTGGTCAAGTTGTGCCACAAACTTCTCTTCTCCCCAATCCTATTCAATACTTCCTCATTAGTTATGTGATCTACCCATCTAATCTTCTGCATTCTTCTGTAGCACCACATTTCGAAAGTTTCTATTCTCTTCTTGTCCAAACTATTTATCGTCCATGTTTCACTTCCATACATGGCTACACTCCATACGAATACTTTCAGAAATGACTTCCTGACACTTAAATCAATACTGGATGTTAACAAATTTCTCTTCTTCAGAAACGCTTTCCTTGCCATTGCCAGCCTACATTTTATATCCTCTCTACTTCGACCATCATCAGTTATTTTGCTCCCCAAATAGCAAAACTCCTTTACTACTTTAAGTGCCTCATTTCCTAATCTAATTCCCTCAGCATCACCCGACTTAATTAGACTACATTCCATTATCCTTGTTTTGCTTTTGTTGATGTTCATCTTATATCCTCCTTTCAAGACACTGTCCATTCCATTCAACTGCTCTTCCAAGTCCTTTGCTGTCTCTGACAGAATTACAATGTCATCGGCGAACCTCAAAGTTTTTATTTCTTCTCCATGAATTTTAATACCTACTCCGAATTTTTCTTTTGTTTCCTTTACTGCTTGCTCAATATACAGATTGAACAACATCGGGGAGAGGCTACAGCCCTGTCTTACTCCCTTCCCAACCACTGCTTCCCTTTTATGTCCCTCGACTCTTATAACTGCTGTCTGGTTTCTGTACAAATTGTAAATAGCCTTTCGCTCCTTGTATTTTACCCCTGCCACCTTTAGAATTTGAAAGAGAGTATTCCAGTCAACATTGTCAAAAGCTTTCTCTAAGTCTACAAATGCTAGAAACGTAGGTTTGCCTTTTCTTAATCTTTCTTCTAAGATAAGTCGTAAGGTCAGAATTGCCTCACGTGTTCCAGTGTTTCTACGGAATCCAAACTGATCTTCCCCGAGGTTGGCTTCTACTAGTTTTTCCATTCGTCTGTAAAGCATTCGTGTTAGTATTTTGCAGCTGTGACTTATTAAGCTGATAGTTCGGTAATTTTCACATCTGTCAACACCTGCTTTCTTTGGGATTGGAATTATTATATTCTTCTTGAAGTCTGAGGGTATTTCGCCTGTTTCATACATCTTGCTCACCAGATGGTAGAGTTTTGTCAGGACTGGCTCTCCCACGGCCGTCAGTAGTTCCAATGGAATATTGTCTACTCCGGGGGCCTTTTTTTGACTCAGGTCTTTCAGTGCTCTGTCAAACTCTTCACGCAGTATCGTATCTCCCATTTCATCTTCATCTACATCCTCTTCCATTTCCATAATATTGACCTCAAGTACATCGCCCTTGTATAGACCCTCTATATACTCCTTCCACCTTTCTGCTTTCCTTTCTTTGCTTAGAACTGGGTTTCCATCTGAGCTCCTGATATTCATACAAGTCGTTCTCTTATCTCCAAAGGTCTCTTTAATTTTCCTGTAGGCGGTATCTATCTTACCCCTAGTGAGATAGGCCTCAACATCCTTACATTTGTCCTCTAGCCATCGCTGCTTAGCCATTTTGCACTTCCTGTCGATCTCATTTTTGAGACGTTTGTATTCCTTTTTGCCTGTTTCACTTACTGCATTTTTATATTTTCTCCTTTCATCAATTAAATTCAATATTTCTTCTGTTACCCAAGGATTTCTACTAGCCCTCGTCTTTTTACCTACTTGATCCTCTGCTGCCTTCACTACTTCATCCCTCAAAGCTACCCATTCTTCTTCTACTGTATTTATTTCCCCCATTCCAGTCAATTGCTCCCTTATGCTCTCCCTGAATCTGTGTACAACCTCTGGTTCTTTTAGTTTATCCAGGTCCCATCTCCTTAAATTCCCACCTTTTTGCAGTTTCTTCAGTTTTAATCTACAGGTCATAACCAATAGATTGTGGTCAGAGTCCACATCTGCCCCTGGAAATGTCTTACAATTTAAAACCTGGTTCCTAAATCTCTGTCTTACCATTATATAATCTATCTGAAACCTTCTAGTATCTCCAGGGTTCTTCCATGTATACAACCTTCTTTCATGATTCTTAAACCAAGTGTTAGTTATGATTATGTTGTGCTCTGTGCAAAATTCTACCAGGCGGCTTCCTCTTTCATTTCTGTCCCCCAATCCATATTCACCTACTATGTTTCCTTCTCTTCCTTTTCCTACACTCGAATTCCAGTCACCCATGACTATTAAATTTTCGTCTCCCTTCACAATCTGAATAATTTCTTTTATTTCATCATACATTTCTTCACTTTCTTCGTCATCTGCAGAGCTAGTTGGCATATAAACTTGTACTACTGTAGTAGGTGTGGGCTTCGTATCTATCTTGGCCACAATAATGCGTTCACTATGCTGTTTGTAGTAGCTTACCCGCATTCCTATTTTCCTATTCATTATTAAACCTACTCCTGCATTACCCCTATTTGATTTTGTGTTTATAACCCTGTAGTCACCTGACCAGAAGTCTTGTTCCTCCTGCCACCGAACTTCACTAATTCCCACTATATCTAACTTCAACCTATCCATTTCCCTTTTTAAATTTTCTAACCTACCTGCCCGATTAAGGGATCTGACATTCCACGCTCCGATCCGTAGAACGCCAGTTTTCTTTCTCCTGATAACGACATCCTCTTGAGTAGTCCCCGCCCGGAGATCCGAATGGGGGACTATTTTACCTCCGGAATATTTTACCCAAGAGGACGCCATCATCATGTAATCATACAGTAAAGCTGCATGCCCTCGGGAAAAATTACGGCTGTAGTTTCCCCTTGCTTTCAGCCGTTCGCAGTACCAGCACAGCAAGGCCGTTTTGGTTATTGTTACAAGGCCAGATCAGTCAATCATCCAGACTGTTGCCCTTGCAACTACTGAAAAGGCTGCTGCCCCTCTTCAGGAACCACACGTTTGTCTGGCCTCTCAACAGATACCCCTCCGTTGTGGTTGCACCTACGGTACGGCTATCTGTATCGCTGAGGCACGCAAGCCTCCCCACCAACGGCAAGGTCCATGGTTCATGGATGGCCAGACGTGAGTTGAACCATTGTCTTCCTGAAAGCGAGTCCATTGTGTTAACTACTGCGATACCTCGTTCAGTGTGTGTATTTCCAATAGTGAAGTGGGGAGGAGGTGATATTACGGTATGTGGATACTTATTGTGGTAAGTCTGTCGTCCCTTTATAGCGTTTATGAAAACGCTAAGTCCAGAAATACTGCGGCGGGGCAGGGTTTTGCTCTCTGTACAGGCTGCACATTAAAATTCACCTACCTCAGAACGGCGTCTCCTCCGTGTCCCTTCATTCAGCAGCCGGCCGCGGTGACCGAGCGGTTCTGGGCGCGTCGGTCCGGAACCGTGCGACTGCTACGGTCGCAGGTTCGAATCCTGCCTCGGGCATGGATGTGTGTGATGTCCTTAGGTTAGTTAGGTTTAAGTAGTTCTAAGTTCTAGGGGACTGATGACCTCAGATGTTAAGTCCCATAGTGCTCAGGGCCATTTGAACCATTTGAACCTTCATTCAGCAACGTAGATACTTACAAGATGATGTAAAAGCAGCGTTGATAAAAAACACCATCTAATATCTACAATTACTGGGCAGTAAGAAAATGGATTACCTTCTGGAAAATAATTTCCGAAATTACCACACAAAAATGTTTCTTTTGTCCCTGTAACCAAAGAAATGCTACTGTTCAGTCCACATTTAAACTATTGGCTATTTTCTTCCAGTTCACAATTCATACACACATTTCAGATGCACAACAGACAGAATTCTGGCCTGACCCAACCCGAATCAAACAACGATTTCACAGTCATTAAATTTCACCACTAATTTGAGTTATTACATTTGGTCCTTCTTGTGGATTTCTAAAAAAGAAATTGGTCTCCAAAAATGCTCAGTGGTTGAATGCTGAAACATGCCACACAGATACTACGAAAGCCAAATTTTCACGCCCGAATATCTTTCCAACAAAACAATTCCAAAACTTCCAAACTTCACAAAACTGTCCGTAAATGCAACTGCTACTATGGCCGCACAATCTGGATGTGCAAAGCCAAATATTTCTTCATTTTACACATTATTTTGACTCGCACTAGTAACAAGACTGTCCGCATTCAAAGCTAGCGAGCAACTCCCTTCTTCCAGCCTCACTC
Organism: Schistocerca piceifrons; assembly: GCF_021461385.2. Taxonomy (NCBI): domain Eukaryota; kingdom Metazoa; phylum Arthropoda; class Insecta; order Orthoptera; family Acrididae; genus Schistocerca; species Schistocerca piceifrons. Next base: position 97,896,399 of record NC_060143.1, on the reverse strand, counting down.
CAAATATAACTATCACGCAACGAGCTGGAATCGTCTCAGTTCTGATTGGCTGATCATACTCGCTGCCAATCAGCACGATCGCTCATGATCATACTCGCTCCAGAACTGGCCTGCACCAATCCTTATACACAGACGCATTTGTGTCAATCTGACATGCAAAAGTTAAAGTAATGTTTAATAAATGAAAACGAAAAGGCAATAATTTTGGAAATATTCTTTAGATACAGATTTTTACTCCAGCTGACTTTCTGGCTGCTCTGTTACAATAGAATTCACGCCTAGACATACGTTATTAGCAAAGTGGGTAAATTGCCTAGGATCATTTTCCAACAACAGGCTTGTGTAACTCTTGCAGGTTACTTAAGACGGTACATAATGCAGCATTTAAATCTGACGAATGTCCCACGTACTCACTCTCATTTACTCACATTTATTCCTACAACAATATTATACACAACTAATAATTTTGTCTGATTTTTTATATTACGAATACGAAAAATAATTAAAGTCTTAATATGAAAATCTCAATTAATTAATTATGCACACTGAGAGTTCTGTTTATGTTTTCCAATTATACCAAAAGATAACCTATTATATTTCCTAACTGAATTTAGTTCCCTAAGTGTCGGTTTTTGACTTTTTCAGCAATCTCCGAAACTATGATAGTTACAATAATGAAATTTTTAAATAATCTTCTCCTGAATAACAAAAGCTAGTGTACCTATTTTGAAAATGATTGAATAATATATAATATCATTTATTTAGGTTCTCGTAGGTGATGAATGTACGCGTCTAGTAAGAAACCTTGAATAGCTTTCCCACGGCAGGCAGTGACAGATACACGTGTGTCTCTCGGTTAGGCCACTAGACGTCAGCCCCTAAAGTTACATGCAGCAGGCTATCCTAAAACAAACGTTCGCTAGGAACAACTTGCGACGCTACAGTATATCAAGACATTTTATAGTTATGTGTACTGCGTGCAGTAGAGGTACAGTAGCGTTTGATGATTGTGTTAGCATGAGAACCCAATCTGCCATAAAGCAGCATTTGTTGAGGCTACGGTTTGTGGACAACAGCATTCCACAAATGGACTGGCCTGTCCAGAGTCCCAATGTGAACTCAGTGGAACATTTTTGGGATGAGTTATAACCTTGACTTCGCTCCAGACCCCTACATCCCACGTCAGTACCTTCTGTGCTTTAGCCTCTGTAGTAATAAAGGGAGTCCGAAGCTCGTGGTCGTGCGGTAGCGTTCCCGCTTCCCACGCCCGGGTTCCCGGGTTCGATTCCCGGCGGGGTCAGGGATTTTCTCTGCCTCGTGATGACTGGGTGTTGTGTGATGTCCTTAGGTTAGTTAGGTTTAAGTAGATCTAAGATCTAGGGGACTGATGACCATAGATGTTAAGTCCCATAGTGCTCAGAGCCATTTTAATAAAGGGATGCCATTCCTCCACAGAAGTCAGACAGCCCTTTAAAAGTGACCCCAGCTGACAAGCAGCCGTGGTAGAGATGAAGTTTGGGGACACCTCATATTAATGGCCAGTAATTGGTGTTGTTGTGGTCTTCAGTGCTGAGACTGGTTTGATGCAGCTCTCCATGCTAATCTATCCTGTGCAAGTTCCTTCATCTCTCAGTACCTACTGCAACCTACATCCTTCTGAATCTGCTCTTGGTCTCCCTCTACGATTTTTACCGTCCACGCTGCCCTCCAATGCTAAATTCGTGACCCCTTGATGCCTCAGGACATGTCCTACCAACCAATCACTTCTTCTAGTCAAGTTGTGTCACAACCTCCTCTTCTCCCCAAATTCTATTCAATACCTCCTCATTAGTTATGTGATCTACCCACCTTATCTTCAACATTTTTCTGTAGCACCACATTTCGAAAGCTTCTATTCTCTTTTTGTCCACACTATTTATTGTCCATGTTTCATTTCCATACATGGCTACACTCCATACAAATACTTTCATAAACGACTTCCTGACACTTAAATCTATACTCGATGTTAACAAATTTCTCTTCTTCAGAAATGCTTTCCTTGCCATTGCTAGTCTACATTTTATATCCTCTCTACTTCGACCATCATCACTTATTTTGCTCCCCAAATATCAAAACTCTTTTACTACTTTAAGTGTCTCATTTCCTAATCTAATTCCCTCAGCATCACCCGACTTAATTCGACTACATTCCATTATCCTCGTTTTACTTTTGTTGATGTTAATCTTATATCCTCCTTTCAAGACACTCTCCATTCCGTTCAACTGCTCTTCCAAGTCCTTTGCTGTCTCTGACAGAATTACAATGTCATCGGCGAACCTCAAAGTTTTTATTTCTTCTCCCTGGATTTTAATACCTACTCCAAATTTTTCTTTTGTTTCCTTTACTGCTTGCTCAATATGCAGATTGAATAACATCGGGGAGAGGCTACAACCCTGTCTCACTCCCTTCCCCTCGACTCTTACAACTGCCATCTGGTTTCTGTACAAATTGTAAATAGCCTTTCGCTCCCTGTATTTTACCCCTGCCACCTTTAGAATTTAAAAGAGAGTATTCCAGTCAACATTGTCAAAAGGTTTCTCTAAGTCTACAAATGCTAGAAACGTAGGTTTGCCTTTCCTTAATCTTTCTTCTAAGATAAGTCGTAAGGTCAGTATTGCCTCACATGTTCCAACATTTCTACGGAATCCAAACTGATCTTCCCCGAGGTCGGCTTCTACCAGTTTTTCCATTCGTCTGTAAATAATTCGCGTTGGTATCATGCAGCTGTGGCTTATTAAACTGATAGTTTCTTCTGTTACCCAAGGATTTCTACTAGCCCTCGTCTTTTTACCTACTTGATACTCTGCTACCTTCACTACTTCATCCCTCAGAGCTACCCATTCGTCTTCTACTGCATTTCTTTCCCCCATTCTTGTCAATTGTTCCCTTATGCTCTCCCTGAAACTCTGTACAACCTCTGGTTTAGTCAGTTTGTCCAGGTCCCATCTCCTTAAATTCCCACCTTGGTGTCCAGACATTTTTGATCAGATTCTGCATTTCCTTCACTATCACCACCAGTTTCAGTTAATAACCATCATCAAAATATAATAGTTCATTATTTAGATATCATGTCATGTCATAGCAGTTTGGCAATGTTATCAATCCACCTACATCAGTGCTATGGTTCCACATCTGACACACCATTCAGTAGGTATGGATACATGTATGTTCTTTTGATGCTCAGCAATTCTAGTGGTTCTGTATTAATAACACTACCATAGTCTCTTCAGCCCTGGTTATAAAATAAGAAAAATGTTTTACCATTTGTTTCATTGTTGTTGCACATTTACATATTAAATTAAACTGTTTTAATGTTTTTATTTTTTTAATATTTAAGGTACACATATGTGTACTTTGATTCTTAACCAGTAGAGGGACATATGTTTTATAACTTACAGGCTTATTACAAATGATTGAAGCGATTTCACAGCTCTACAATAACTTTATTATTTGAGATATTTTCACAATGCTTTGCACACACATACAAAAACTCAAAAAGTTTTTGTAGGCATTCACAAATGTTCGATATGTGCCCCTTTAGTGATTCGGCAGACATCAAGCCGATAATCAAGTTCCTCCCACACTCGGCACAGAATGTCCCCATCAACGAGTTCGAAAGCATCGTTGATGCGAGCTCGCAGTTGTGGCAATTTTCTTGGTAGAGGAGGTTTAAACACTGAATCTTTCACATAACCCCACAGAAAGAAATCGCATGGGGTTAAGTCGGGAGAGCGTGGAGGCCATGACATGAATTGCTGATCATGATCTCCACCACGACCGATCCATCGGTTTTCCAATCTCCTGTTTAAGAAATGCTGAACATCGTGATGGAAGTGCGGTGGAGCACCATCCTGTTGAAAGATGAAGTCGGCGCTGTCGGTCTCCAGTTGTGGCATGAGCGAATTTTCCAGCATGTCCAGATAGACGTGCCCTGTAACGTTTTTTTCACAGAAGAAAAAGGGGCCGTAAACTTTAAACCGTGAGATTGCACAAAACACGTTAACTTTTGGTGAATTGCGAATTTGCTGCACGAATGCGTGAGGATTCTCTACCACCCAGATTCGCACATTGTGTCTGTTCACTTCACCATTAAGAAAAAATGTTGCTTCATCACTGAAAACAAGTTTCGCACTGAACGCATCCTCTTCCATGAGCTGTTGCAACTGCACCGAAAATTCAAAGCGTTTGACTTTGTCATCGGGTGTCAGGGCTTGTAGAAATTGTAAACGGTAAGGCTTCTGCCTTTTCCGTAAGATTTTCCAAACCGTCGGCTGTGGTACGTTTATCTCCCTGCTTGCTTTATTCGTCGACTTCCGCGGGCTACGCGTGAAACTTGTCCGCACGCTTTCAACCGTTTCTTCCCTCACTGCAGGCCAACCCGTTGATTTCCCCTTACAGAGGCATCCAGAAGCTTTAAACTGCGCATACCATCGCCGAATGGAGTTAGCAGTTGGTGGATCTTTGTTGAACTTCGTCCTGAAGTGTCGTTGCACTGTTATGACTGACTGATGTGAGTGCATTTCAAGCACGACATACGCTTTCTCGGCTCCTGTCGCCATTTTGTCTCACTGCGCTCTCGAGCGCTCTGGCGGCAGAAACCTGAAATGCGGCTTCAGCCGAACAAAACTTTTGAGTTTTTCTACGTATCTGTAGTGTGTCGTGACCATATGTCAATAAATGGAGCTACAGTGAATTTACGAAATCGCTTCAATCATTTGTAATAGCCCTGTACATTAAGATTTTGGTTCATGTAATTTAAAAAAAACATTTTTTTAAGAACAAACAAACATATGTTCCACATCCTGTACACGGTTCTTGTGCATGAAGTACACCCTTCGTAGCTACATTGAATCGTGGATCCGGTTGTTGTTGGCGCCCAAACAGGCATGGAGTGATCACGTGCATCGGACGCTGCGACAAAGTGCGTGCACTGTCGGTAATTACGGCTATTTTGTATAAAGTGATAATGGGGATTAAAGAGTCATTTCTGTCTGCGCTTATGGGGTACCACGTAAGAACGGTTTAATGGTTGAAATCTAAGGCAAAAGAGCTCCTTCCCGGTGACCCGTGAGACTAGACTGCGTCACAGATTTGGACTGTAACATAAGGGTCAGTGATACCGGAATAGGCTCAAAATTTACTGCTAAGTGAAGCCACTGATACTCAGTGGCTGTTTAATGGACCTTAGTAAAGGTATGATGCTCCAGAACACTAAGTGCCGATCACGCAGCAGAGCGCTGATCACAGAAAGGCCCACGACAACTTTTGATAACAGTAACTGTCTATTATAGAGTGAACAGAGAGAACTACATTATCTGTTTTTATTCGGGCAATGTAGCAGTTTTTCTTTAAACTGTGACTCATAAATTTACGTCGAGCGTACGTCCAGCCTAGTGAACGCACGCCAGTTCTAGTGCAGTGCACGACCACAGTGACTGGGTAGAACAATGTGAACGATATTTGTGGTGAATCGACCTCAAGTGCTCCAGGTAAGTACAACTAGGCAGCGGTCGTAGCACCTTCACCGCGGTACTCGCCTGTCGGCCTAGACGTTGCTGTTTGGCAGAGTAGCGCTACGCCAGACCACTCACAAACAGTGGGTGTTTACCTGCCGACTGACGGCCGCTCCACTTACATACTGTCTCCTATTTACATTTTAACTGGAAAGCAGAAAAGCCAGCAGCTGTTTTATTTCAATACCATGAATGAAAATCATCTTTCCCGTCATTTAGAAACAAATGTAAATGTTCCACTTTTTTAATTTTTTAAATATATCATGTAATCGGCGACCATACCTGAGGGCAAGGGAGCTGATAGCTCTCAGAGAAAGGGAAAAAGTAATATGGTGCAGTCAGGTGTTTTTCTTTCTAGAAAACGATGTAAAAGACTGTATTACACAAGTTTTTAATAGTGTCTGAATCGGAATTTTTTTATCGTAATTCGTCTTCCAAAATATTTAAAATACTTCAACCGCTCTTCCCTCCTCCCCCCGGTTTGCCCCCCACCCCCTTGCAAAGTATCGTTCGGGCGCTCTTGTATCATCTCGATTACATGCACTTTAAACGTATTGGGTGAAGAGTGTTTGTACCGCTGGTAGCCCGCTCCCTGCCTATTTGTGACGAGGAGAACGAAACATCAAAGAAGTAAAGGCAAAAACTTTATAATGACTACGACAAGACTGTGAGCGCTTGAGGAACGTGTGTTGAGACAGTTCCCAAGACAGACTGGTGCTAGCAGTGTCCAATATGCTTTGAAATCAAAATTAGAATATTAATTAATTTCCGTCATGGTTTCCGAAGGAAGAAATTGACTGAGACAGTTATCTATGAGTGCATAACTACTGTTGTGAGAGTAATAAGTAATAAATCGACATGGTAAATCATAGGACCATTAATACTACGGCATTAGGGGCCTCTTAAATGAATGGATTCATTGTCTTTTTACACCCATGCTCATAAATTAAGCATAATGCTGATACATGGTGAAACAACGCTCTGGAGGGCGGTTTTCTGGCTTAACTCACCTCGAGGTATGACCATGTGGTGCATTTGAACTGCGGTTGTCGCACGGTGGTGCAGGCAGCAGTCCACATACGCAGAGGTGTGTTGGTGCATGTCAGAGTACAGTGCAGTGAGTAAGTGTGCAGACGTTTTCAGACGTGCTAATGGTGACTGTGTGTTGAAAATGGCTCAAAGAACACATATTGGTGACGTTATGAGGGGTAGAATACTAGGGCGACTGGAGGCTGGTCAAACACAGCAGGTCGTAACACGAACCCTCCTTGTGTCACAATGTGTGATCTCAAGATTATGGCAATGATTCAGGCAGACAGGAAACGTGACCAGGCGCTACACTACGGCACGTCCACAGTGTACATCACCACAAGAAGACCGATATCTCACCATCAGTGCCCGCAGACGGCCACGGCGTACTGCTGGTAGCCTTGCTTGGGACCTTACCGCAGCCACTGGAACAGTTCCAGACACGCAGTCTACAGACGACTGAACAGACATGGCTTATTCGCCCAGAGACCTGCAAGGTGCATTCCACTGACCCCTGGTCACACGAGGGCCGGTAAAGCCTGGTGTCAAGAACACAGTACTTGGTCATTGGAATAGTGATCCCAGGTTATGTTCACGGGTGAGTCCAAGTAATGTCTTAACAGTGCTTCTCGCCTGGTTTTCATCTAGCGTGAACCATGAACCATATACCAACCCCTTAATGTCCTTGAAAGGGACCTGTATGGAGGTCGTGGTTTGATGGTGTAGGGTGGGATTATGATCGGTGCACGTACCACCCTGCATGTCTTTGAGAGAGGAACTGTAACAGGGTAGGTGTATCGGGACGTCGTTTTGCACCAGTATGTCCGCCTTTTCAGGGGTGCAGTGGGTCCCACCTTCCTCCTGATGGATGATAAAGCACGGCTCCACCGAGCTGCCAACGTGAAGGAGTACCTTGAAACAGAAGTTACTAGGCGAATGGAGTGGCCTGCCTGTTCTCCAGACCTAAACCCCATCGAGCACGTCTGGGATGCTATCGGTCGATGTACCGCTGCACGTCTTCAAACCCCCAGGACACTTCAGGAGCTCCGACAGGCACTGGTACAACAATGGGAGGCTATACCCCTTCAGCTGCACGACCACCTGATCCAGAGTATGTCAACCCGCTGTGCGGCCTGTGTACGTAAGCATAGTGATCATGTCCCACATTAATGCCGGGGTATACGCGCAGGAAACAGTGGCGTTTTATAGCACATGTGATTTGGGACGGTTTTCTCAACTTATCACCAATAGCGTGGACTTATAGATCTGTGCCGTGTGTGTTCCCCATGTGCCTATGCTATTAGCGCCACGTTGTGTGGCACCACATTCTGCAGTTATCCTTAATTTATGAGCATGAGTGTAGCAACTGCAAGTAAGAAGCAAGCATAAGACATGTAGATGTAAAATCACAAATACCCTCTCAATGTCCGCCAGAAGAACGCTCAGCCTCCTGTGGATTACCGGAAGAATCAGTGTAAAGCGACTTCTTTTCCTTTTTCCTGTTCTACATCAGTGAACTGAATGTTCATGTTGATTCACACAAAATAATGCTGTTTGCTTGTGATACAATAGTGAAATATGCAGAAAATTATGATATCCAGCATACAGTATACTCTGTTACAAGTCTGCTAAGTAAATGGTCAACAATTAACCAGCCCATAATAAGCAACAAGATAACATTATATTTCTGTAGCTGCCAGAATAAACCCTTGCATTACTCTGATATCTCCATCAACAATTAACATATTACAAATTAAAAAATCAACAAAATCTTTTGGTAACTGAGTACAAAGTGACTCAAAAATGCGAGAAACATAGTACGCATCAGTTCCAAGCTGAGTACAGACTGTTACGTTTTAGGGGCCTCCAAACCATGTATAAATGAATAGTCGCTAATGAGTGCGTATTATGCCTAATTTAATGCTCATATTACGAAACGTGGGCTAATATTCTGGGGAAATTCCCCAGCAGCTCAGGAGAGCACCTATAGGGTCATTACACGAAGCTGAGTTAGATACACATGCAAACTATTGTTTGAAACGCTGGAAGTGCTAGCATTACCATACACATTTATTATGAATACACTAATCTACTGTATAATAAAAAATGTTATTTGTTTATGATATTAGTACGAGAATAATCGTGAGTACATGATCACATTACTAGATTAAAGGATATCGTTATGTAAGCCGACCTAAAATAAGCATGTCAGAAACGTACATTCTATATGGGAATAAAAGTGATCAACAATTCAATAAACGATTTAAAGTGTATGCTCAACATAAATACCTCTGAAATATCTACGGTACCACTGCTTCTGTTTAGTAAATGATTACATCAACGCAAATAGACGTAATTTATAATATGCAAGCCTACTTATAGTCTTGATTATTATATTTACTTCATATTTAGTATTACCCCGTACAAAGTATTCCATATTATCAGTGGGCTAAATAAACAAATAAAATAAATACTGCCCACTAATGTAATGGAATAGTGCATCTTAGCTGACATTAATTTGAGATGTGCTATTACATTTGTTGGAGACTGTTTCTACCATTATCCGTGAAATTATTTGGTTTCTATAAAACGGTCAACCATCGCACTTCGATATGCGTGTGGAAATGAACAATGGATAACCCTCGTTGTTGGACTGGAAGTGAAGCTTCTGCCCCATGAGCAGAGGGTCAGCGGATTTCATTTCTGTATGAAACTTCTGCTTTCCCCTGCTGCGTCGAATAATCAGTGATGAAATAAGAAGAAAGGTTAAAGAGTTGGATTAAAAGCAGCGTGAAGTGGTATCAATGATAAGATTCGCTGATGATAATGCTATCTTCAGTGAGAATGAAGAAGAACTGCAAGTCGTGGCTAATGGAGTCAGTAGTATAATTAGTACAGAATATAGACTGAGACTGCGCTGAGCAAAGATGAATGTATGTAGAAGAAATGACGTTAACAATAAACTCAACATCAAAATAGGGGACCAGGTAGTAGACAAAGTCATGGAATTCTGTCAACCTTGGAAGTGAAATAAAACATGACGGATGAAGGAAGGGAGACGTAAAAAGCAGGCATGTTCAGGTGAAGAGAGAATTCCTAGTCAGGAAGCGTCTTCTGATACCAAACATACGTCTTAATCTGAGGCAGAAATTTTTGAAAATGTACGTTTTGAGCGTAGCAATGTATGGTATTGAAACATGGGCTGTGCAAAATTGGAACAAAAGAGAATCGAACCATTTGAGATGTGATGCTACAGAATGTCGAAGCTTAAGTGTAGTGATAAGGTAAACAAGGAGGAGGTTCTCCGCAGGATCAACAAGAAAAGGTGTATGTGGAAAACACTGACAAAAAGATGCAATGGCGTGGTTATTGTCATTTCTCCCACAGAAATTTCCAGTCATCTTCGCGGAGATCTTCTTGTCTTCTGCAGCTCCAACACACGCCATTCTTATAAAAAGCTTGTAATGCTTTTCCACTGTAAAAGCTATAGTAGAACCAGCAGCATTACACGAGCCCAAAGCATGCATCAAAAGCTTTTTTCAGCATCAGGCTAGCTGCGTAATAGCCAGCTTATGATAGTTCACACAAGCTAATACCATAAAAATCACAAGGCGGATTATCTGTGACAGAACGCTCGCTCTAATATTAACCAAATCGATCTCTTTCATCTTTCATTTCTCGGACCCCACTTGCACAATAGCCATGCGGATATTGGTTATTCGAAAGTCACATCTCACACATAAAAAGAGGAAATTTGCGTGTTCATATTTCTCTCTCTTACGCGTTCAATTTGTTGCACTCCAGGGCCAAGTTCAGCTCATAGTCCCGCAAAATTATCACATCTATCCTGTGCTCCTTACGACCGCGTCCGAACATAATGATGCCTGAGCTCCGAAGTGCCCTTAGACTTTAGAAAGCAACTCTCTAGCCCACAAATTACGTGCGAACGTACTTTCCTCTGATTGACTGATACGCATCATAAACAATCCGATATTAGTATTAAAACGCATCTTTCACATTTGACCAGTCAGAATCTGATAGTCGTTACGAACAGTTTATCAAATGGACAAATTTAGAAAATCCACAGTTAACATCTTTAAATAACAGAATTATCGTAATACGTTTTTTGTTTACACATTATCCTAAACTGGCTAGCTGCAGTTAACAAATTTCCTCTGAGTAGGCCTCATTCTCTCTGTACAGCCACAGATCTCACGCTAAAGCATACTCCGTTCATAGACATAGCAGTATTCATTTATCTCATTACATAACACTCACACCTTCATTCACACTAATAGTTAAACAAATTTAATTAACAAGAGTTAATGAAAGTCGAAATAGTCACAATAGATACAGTTTTGCTTCAGAAATATACTACGTATGATTTTACGGTCCCTAAGATGCTGAATCCTTTTGGGCTCAACCGTAACTACTTGAAACTATTGCCGGAACAGATTGTACATCTGTCATGCGAGAACCATGACTCGTTGCCCGCTAGGACACCGTCTGACTTACATAGGAGCGATGGAAGCCGCTATGCCTCAAAGGGAGATGAGAAGATGTCTTTTAAGATATCAAGGAATAACTACCACGGTGCTAGAGTGAGCTGCAGAGGGTAAAAAGTGTAGAGGAAGGCAGATTAGAATACATCCAGCAAATAACTGAAGACGTGGGTTGCAAGTGCTACTCTGATGTGAAAACGTTGAAAAAAATTAAAAAATTTTAAAAAAGGACGTAAATAGTAATTTTTCCCCGCCGTTTTTTCGAGTGGGACGTACTGTGACCCAATGTGTCCCAGATACGTGAGATTTATAGTCTGGGAATAAATAAGGCAGAGGCTTGTAATTTTCACCCCAGGACTGTTTACCTGCCCTTAAGAATTTCAAATAATATCGTGGCAGGATATTCAATCAAAACACTTAATGAAAGGTCGATAAAACCTGACCGACTTTTAATTAAATTTTCGAACAAAATATGGACCCACTGCAGGTGAGACAACGTGCTGACAGGTCTGGCCATGAAAACTAAAAATCAATTGAGTTTTGGAAAAGCACGAGAATCAATGACATGACTCAAAATATTTCGTACCTTTTCGTGGTCAGTCCGTTTAGCTCGAGACAGATTTTACTACTGAAGGCCACAATCTCGTTGTGAATCAGCAACGGAATAACTAGTTGATATTAGGGATGCTGTTAGGATGTATCCCGTTGATTCAAAAGCAGTATCTCTAACTTCTAACCTATCATTATTACAGGGTTCCGATATACGCCCTAGGTATTCTGTCTGCTCGATCTGATGATAATCCCAAGTACTTTGCATTGATATTGCGTGTAATTTATTTCACAAATGATTTTCTGAATTCTCTTGCATAGAATTTCTAGGAGTTCGTTCGCTTTAACTCAAGTGCAAAAAAGGCTTCTGTTCCCAATTTTAGCAACAGCGTTTTTGAGCCGTCCTCGATATGCAGTTCTTAAATTTAACAGAATGATTCCCGCTAATCCTTCAGCGAAGTTTAAGGCTTCTTGACCAATATCGTGCACAGATGCATTAACCTTGTGACCCACTTCCATCCCCCGCGAGAAACAACATCCATCAACCTCACCACTAAGTTATCTCACATCTAAATTGCACTGCCAAAAGAATAAAAAGTAATTTATCGCCCTTGTCAAATCTTAAAGTGGCCAAAAACGCTTATCTCCACAGGTGGGTATTGAAGCAATAATTAAGACACTTTTTATTAATTATAACAGAATCAGATAGTTATGTCGCTGCAAATTACATTGAAAACGTCACTCAGCGTGGTGTATGAGAAGAAAAGTGCTTCAGAATGGCTACTCACATTCATAATGCTCTGTTTAAGGTGGCGTCCATATGCCTGGACCACGGAGCATTTCGCGGTATACTGACCCAAGGTACATGCTTCGAACACCGGTCATGCAACTGTACGGACAAGTAAAATAATAAATAATCAGCATTTAACTATATTTTCCTCTGGGTACATTTACAGTAGCGTGCTAGATGGCGGGATAAACCGTTAAAATACTCTATGAGAAATCATAAAATCTATGTATGCAGATTTGACTAGATACCCCAAAACACGTCATAAAACAAATTCGAGATTGCGGATGGTAACAAGAAGAAAATTATATGCTCACTGACTGTTGATCCAAGTATTAAAGCCCAAAATTGTTCTTATACAGGCTTCACAAGGGAAGTGTCACGGGTGCGACATTGATGTGGAATAAATCAGGGAATGCACATGACCTCAACCTCTCTCTCTCTCTCTCTCTCTCTCTCTCACACACACACACACACACACACACACACACACACACATACATACACTTGCGCACTCAATAATTTTACTGTGTACTGTTCCTGTCATTATTCAGAACAGAATTTTTATTGCCAACATGAGCATTTACAAGGTCGAATTTTTGATGAGTTTCTTTACAAACAGCGAGAATTAAGGTCATTTTGCTCCATAATATTATTCTAGGAAGGCCGTGTCCACGGTAAAAAAACTTTGAATGAATTCTTCAAACTGTTGGGTTAACTGGTAAAAACAGATAAGCACCACGTACTGGCTACAGTCAGTCCAGTTGGGGCCGACGGACTACCATGTTAGCCTTTGCCAATAGCGTCATTTGTATGCTGCGCTGGGGACCAGCAAACCACACTCCTGAGCATCGTCAGTTTAGCCGACATGGTACCGCTACCACTAGCTCCACCATCACGAGGATCGGTGTACCCTTTTCCATCCCCCCCCCCCCCCCCACCCCGCCCTCACCCCAATGAAAATGAATATCTGCTGGCAGTACTGGAAATCGAACTCAGACCTCCCTCATGGCAGTCAACGACATTGACTTCTCAGCTATGGAGGTGATAACTGGATGTAACATAACTAACAGCGAAAACTAACACAAGGCAAAGTACTGAGAACAGAAGAAAGAACGTTCCAGCAAACATGGACATGCAAAGTAGCAACTTGCGGGATAATTGCAAATGTTTGGTTACGAACTGTGGCTAATTTCAGTATGAAATAATAGTCTTAATTAGTACACATGTATCTGAAATTCAAACTTTACGATTACGTCCTCATCCAGTTAGACTCAAAGTTCACCGATGGCCTATGTTAACAACAAACGCAATACTGATTCAGCATGTCACATGTTTTAGTTTCCTGCACACTCGTACCTGTTAAGTGTCATTCTCCCATTTGGATGCAACATTGTACTCATCTCTGCAATGAGCTACCGATCATTTCGTGAATCATAACAAGACTCTTGCTATCGCTCCTCCAGTTCTTCAACCATATTAACGGGAGTGCTGTACCCGTCAGTTTCGAAATACCCACGTTAAGCAACTGCTTTTCCAAAAACCGTCTCGTAAGTGATATAAAATCAGAATTAAAAAGATCAAGGAAATAGTAGTAATTAATCAAAATGGTTCAAATGGCTCTGAGCACTATGGGACTCAACTACTGTGGTCATAAGTCCCCTAGAACTTAGAACTACTTAAACCTAACTAACCTAAGGACAGCACACAACACCCAGCCATCACGAGGCAGAGAAAATCCCTGACCCCGCCGGGAATCGAACCCGGGAACCCGGGCGTGGGAAGCGAGAACGCTACCGCACGACCACGAGATGCGGGCAGTAATTAATCCCCACTGATAAATGAGATGTGTATCAGTACCAGTGATTGCCAGTACTTAACTAATACAGATTACATTTTCATATGGATCTCCATGGTTCATCAAAGGCCGGAGTGGCCAAGCGGTTCTAGGCGCTACAGTCTGGAACCGCGCGACCGCTACGGACGCAGGTTCGAATCCTGCCTCGGGCATGGATGTTTGTGATGTCCTTAGGTTAGTTAGGTTTAGGTAGTTCTAAGTTCTAGGGGACTGATGACCTCAGAAGTTAAGTCCCTTAGTGCTCAGAGCTATTTGAACCATTTTTGGTTCATCAAAACAATAGGGCACTATAAAAAGTGTATTGAGCTGAGCTGCAAGTCAGTGGGTGTGCAGCGGGTCACGTTAGCTGGCCAGGGTAGGCTACCCCTCAGGACAAGTCCCGAAAGGTCTCAGCGGCAACTCCAGATGGCAGTGCCCCTTGGTCAGGCTGCTTTACAGAGTCGCCTCTGGGGACTTCATATGGAAGAAGAGGCTGTGCCATTTTTGGCAAGTCTCAAAAGAGAACTTTTGTGAACAGAACAAGAAAGTAGGTCTTCTTCAAAATACACTGGCCGCCATAGATAACACTGGAGAATGGAGTGAGAACCCAGGACGTGGGGCGCCTTTGAAGGCGTGAGATGTCACCGAGCTCAGGCATTCCAAAAACCAAGTATTTAACAGAATATAAGAACAGCCAGGACTTAATAACATGAATTATTTAGAGGTTATAGAGAGTAACTGGACTGTACTTCTGTGGTCCAGCATCATCGGGCACAGACAGAGACAGAAAGAGAAGCGGACACAGTTTTTCAGCACCAGGTGTTAGGGAGTGTGTTACTGGTTAACCACCTGAAACAAGAGCCAGTGAAGGGAACCAGCTTCTTTGAAGGAATCTTTTTACTGGTCGCCACTCGGAATACCAATAGTTCAGCCAATTTAAACGATGTGACGAACGAGAAATGTGAAAACAAGAGGCTTCCTTTTAGAAAGCAGTCAGTACAAAATCACTTCTCCACCTGACTTCTTCTCTGCCAGGGTCTGGCTCTGCCAGACTTCTTCTGCATCATAGTTCGAATTCACCAGACTTCTGTTCTGCTCTCCATCAGCTGAGTATCTCTGCAGCCAAGCACCTTTTTGAGCAAATGAGTGTAGGACATAGAAATTTTTCCGACTGATTTTAACTTAGCCGCAAAACACAAGTTGTTGGTATGAAACCAGTGACTGAGTTTGCAGCAACTTCAGTCGCCACTTGCAATTAATGTGATGAGACCTATCTGTGCCAGCGAGACTGTTTTCGGGCTCTTGAAACATTTTTAGTGAGTTTCAGCCATTTGAGGCTTCAGTCTGAAGACTTACTTACAGATTTTACGATCAGTATGCTTCCAAAAAAATGGCTCTGAGCACTATGGGACCTAACATCTGAAGTCATCAGTACCCTAGAACTTAGAACTACTTAAACCTAACTAACCTAAAGACATCACACACATCCATGCCCGGAACAGGATTCGAAACTGCGACCGTAGCGGTTGCGCGGTTCCAGACTAAAGAGCCTAGAACCGCTCGGCCACACCGGCCGGCAGTATGCTTCCAACTCAAGGCACAGATGCAAACGTGTATCCTTCTCTAGCGCGATCTGCCCATTAATATTGACATCACTGCAATCGTGGTACGACTTTGCAAATATAATTGTTTAATACTCATACGCGTTTATTGGAACCGGACCTCAGATCCTTTAACCAGACCTATTGAGGCATTAGTTTAGATTTGTCAGTCTTTGTCAGGTGATCTGTCATATATTTTTAATATAATAAACTGAATTAATTACGATTCTAGTTTAATTTTTTAGCTAAAGAATTACTTGTTCATTATTTTGGAGGGCGACAATTAGTTATGTCAGATCAACAGGCCCACTTTTGATACCTCTAGTCAACATTCTGACCCACAGCCTAACTTCCGCAGACAAAAAAATCCAAGGGATTGTGGCCAGGTGATCTTGGATGCCACAGCCAATTCGTACTGGACCATAATGGCACGTTGTACGTCGTACTGCATCAGCAGTAAAATACGCCGCTGCTCTGTCAAGCATGTACCACGTTCTCCAAAGTTATATGAGAGAAATATCCTCGAGCGTTCCTGGAAGATCCCGCCGCAGAAAGAGAAGACTCCCTCATCCACCAAGACGATCACTTAGTGCCCCTAACACATTCTATGAGAAACGTTGCTGATGTGGTGATTCATGCAGAGCATGTGGGTTTACGAAAAATTTGATCTCGGTTGGATGGTCGTTTGGGCCACTTGATCGAAAAGTTTACATTTCAGATACAATTGTAATAACTGAGACAATACTTGATACTGAACTCACTCGCAGCTCGTAAACACGCATAGCTAAATATCTCGCTCCTTTGCGGTGCCATGTTTACGAGAATGTTTTTGACTATACAGTTGTGTACTTTCTTTTACCCTTGTCAATTTTCGCTATTAATTATGATACATTCTGTGTAAGGAGATTTTCTTATACATAATATTTAACCATCGTGTACAGTCAATTCCCAACTCAAACGTCTACAATTTTGGTGTCGTCTGCTTGTATTCTCGTTAAAGTACAGAAAAGTTTATGTCCTACACCCTTTGTGGCAAACGTATTAGCAGGGTATAGAAAGTATGAAATGAAGAGTCACTTGTAGGAGTAAGTGACGTCTACAGAATACCTTTAGCAGAAAGAGGGAAAGGGTAGGTGGAACAGGGAGAGACTTGTTGTGCGACACCCAGGATCAGTTAACATAGTGTTCGAAACAGCAGTAGACAGGGAAATCTACTTGGTGAAATAAGGATTAGTATTTTGCTATATAAGACAAGTTAGAGGAAACACTGAGGAACGCAGGTACGCAGAGGCCGCACAATTGGTACAGGACATCAAGAGCTGGCGATATATCAACGGTTTTTTCCCCTTAAGAGTAATATGGTTAACAACATGTTGCCATTAGAGATAATGTTCCCCTGTCTTACTCCGGCCTGATAATCGATTTACTGAGCCAGTTGCAGTGTGTCGAACCACCACCTACACTACTTCGGACTTCTATCTTACGTAAAATGTACGAATCTCAGAAACGTACAGAAACTGTTAAAATAAATAAACATGCCGAATAGAATGTAGAAAACTTGCAGATGGATAATTCATTCACCTCTCCCTCCCATATTACATTGAGACGTATTAAAAACTAACCTAAGGAATCACACACATCCATGCACGAGGCAGGATTCGAACCTGCGACCGTGGCAGCAGCGCGGTTCCGGACTGAAGCGCCTAGAACTGCTCGGCCACAGCGGCCGGCCGACTCAAGGTTCCCTACATCAAATTGTTCAGTAGAGCATCCTCTATGTCCTCCTAAATTTTCGCTCGCTCTCACGGAAAGACCCTACATATATACAATATGGCCAATTATGTCTTCAGTGCCGATGCACACAATGCTCCAAGTCCTACAGGAATCGGCGAAATATAGCGAATAATGCGGATAATGGGCAGGGGCACTACGCCAGTAGCGTCTGGGTAAATTGAGGATTTGAGTCTGACGGGAGGCGTGCTACGGCAATCTGTGCTGCTGCACTGACCGCTGCGTCCAGATGATTTAGTGGTCAGAGCATCTGCCTAGTAAGCAGGAGACACGGGTTCGAATCCCGGTCCAGCACAAATTTTCAACTTTCCCCACTGATTGAAATAAATGCCCACTTACATCCAATGCCTGTAATTACTTGGTGTCTCTTTTAAATCTGCCTAACTGGACTTTTAATGAAGAAAAACTCGAGAAACTACAGCTAAACCAGGATCATACGTACCTCATGAACTGATAGACAGAGTAGTTGTAAAAAATCGCGTGGAATCAGCGGAAGGAATTGCTCGCGAGTTTCAGAGTGCTACCAGCAGTCCGGCAAGTATAATGACTGTGTCGTAGGAGTTGAAATAATGGGGTACAACGCTGAAGCAGCGCCTCACAATCTACACATACTGTACTAGTAGTGAATGCTTGAGGTGATGTATAGAACGACGTCTCTTAGACACTGGATGTCTGTAAATGAGTGATCTGGAGTAATGAATCGGCTATACATTGTGACAATTTGATGGAACGGTATGGGTTTGGCAGGTGCTTGGAGAACATGACCGGTTAGCATGTGTGGTGCTAACAGTGAAGTACGGAAGAGGTGGCTTTATGGTATGTGTGGGTTTTTCGTATTGACGCTGTGGTCCCTTCATTGCGCTTATGAAAACGTTAAATGTACAGCATTGTGTATGAAGTACAGTAGAGGAACAGTTCGGTGACGATCATTGTATTACCAAGAGAATTCAACCTCTCATAAAGCAGCATGTATGAGACATGGTATGTAGACAATAACATACCTGAAATGGTATGTGCTGTCCAGAGTCCTGGCCTAAAACCGGCGAAATACCTTTGGGAAGAGCCAGAACGTCGATTTCGCTCCAGCTGCCAACGTCCAGCATCACAACCTTTTCCAGTTCGGGCTCTTGATGGAGAACGTGGTGTCTTTCTTCCACGGACATTCAGACACCTCATTGAAAGCACCCACGCTGCCCTTGAGGCGGCGGGTGGACACACTCCACATTACTGTCTGCTAAAGGGCTAGGCGTCCGGATACTTTTAACCAGTTAGAGTATCATTTATTCGACTTATCGAAGGATTTGGGCAATCGTGTCGATTTACCGAGAAATTTGATTAATGGAAGTTCTAATTAGTAAGAATCGACTGTATTTTCTAAGCATTTTGATATGTGGGACCCGCGCTCTTGCGTTCTCCGGTTGCACACTAACAATCACGACATTCCTTTTCATTTATTACCTTCATTTATCTTTATAGGACTGAAAATATCTGAACAACAGTGAAAATGTCGACGCCATGCGCGGAGTTATCATGCCTGGAAACGAACTTGTTCGATTCAATCGCGCATTTTGGTGTTAGACGTGCTTTACTCTTCGTCCTCAATCTCGTATTCGATACTGCTCGACCCTTATTAGTTTTGTGTTAACAGTGATAAATGGAAGTGTGGATCCGTTTACCGTTGATGGGTTACATGAAATTACTGCATACTGACAAAAAATCATTTATGGGTCAAATGGCTGTAAGCACTATGGGACTTAACATCTGAGGTCATCAGTCCCCTAGACTTAGAACTACTTACACCTAAGTAACCTAAGGACATCACACACATCCATCCCCGAGGCAGGATTCGAACCTGCGACAGTAGCAGCAGCGCGGTTCCGGACTGAAGCGCCGAGAACCGCTCGGCCACAGCGGTCGGCAAAATCAATTATAATTGGTTCTTCTGTCTTACTCTTCCTGGAATGAATGAGAGTGTTTTTCACTAAAAGTTTTTAGTTTATATTTATATAACATCTTCTGTGGTCATTGGTGTTTTTGTCTCTTGTTTACATATCTGCAGACCACAGTTGTTTCCTTTGTCGTAAGAGGAGGTTAACATAGAAATAAAATTAGTCGCACATTCACAGTTGGCAGTTTTCCGTCTTTTCGAAAACACTTTTTTACGCTGCGTTGTTTTACCTGTACACCTGACTGTTACAAAAACTCCACAAGATAAGTTGTACTGTAGTTTCACGTGATCAGCATTCAGAACAGTGTTTATGTTTATTCATTTGTTTTCTGTGAGTAGAAACATGAACACTGTGCAGAGCGCTGATAACGTGAACCTATAGTGCTACTCGTATTGTGAAGTTTTTATAACAGTGAGATGAAGTGGAAAAACTTCAACACAGTGTAAGAAAAAGTGTTTTCAGATAAGCCTAAAAATGCCTAAGGCGAATGTGCAACCAATTTTCTTCCTACGCTAAACTCTGCTTACAACGAAGTCAGAGTTGTGGACTGCAGAACATATAAACAAGAGGCAAAAAAAAGAGTGACCACAGAAAATGCCATATAAATAAAACCGAAACGTGTCTATTGAAAACACACTCTTTAATTACTTCTAGCAAGCTTAGGACGGAAAAAATAGTAACAATTTATTATAATAGCTGCGGCGGAGGACAGCGTGCTAACAAACATATTACCGACAAAAGAGGTTAACGTGCTGTGATAAAAGTGTGTGACAGCTGTTGCATTGCTCTCCGTTTTGTTTTGCACATAGTCGTAATCCCATATTTCATGCCTTTTAACTGTTATTTTCCCAAAAGTATGACAATTGCAACAACGAACCGAATGAATCACAGTTACATTTTTACTGTACCACTGTACGCCAGAGACTAAGCCTCCCTTACACCAAAATTCTAAAAATATTCCTGAACATCTTCCGAAATTATGTCGGTGGAGGTAGGGTTCACGCTGCACATTGTCAAACAGCTGAGAAATACAAGGGGTCTACTAAGCTTCTGTTATGAAGCCCTAGATACGCAAATCTTTTATCAGTTTGAGACATGTGCGTTTAAGTAAACATATCTAAAAACCGGGTGTGTCTCTCTCCCACTGCCTCCTCTTTCTCTCGTCCATTTACAGTTTATCCCGCTGTCCTTGCATTCTCTGTCACTTACACTGTCTCCTTTTGACTTTCTTTCACACTGCAATTGTCTCCACCATACCTCGGCGCTCAAAAATTTCCCTGTACTAACGTGTTTAAACTTTCGGTCCAAAATGCGTTCACTACCATATCTGCACATTACAATTCACAGATCTGGGAGGGTCCAGAACACATAAGCCTATGTAGGGTCTCCAATCATCTATTCTTTCATTTCCACTATATCCTCTCTCTTTTTCTTTCACTGCTCCTCTCCCCATCCATCTCTCTCCTTTACCGCCTCTGTCTCTGACTGACCATCAGTATCTCTTCTCTCTCTCTTTGGCTCCCAATGGTATTGTCTTCAAGCATCTCTCCCCCTCTTTCGTTGCCACCATCACAGTATCCTCTCTCTTCCTCTCGCACAGGCACTGTCTACCCTTTCTTCGCCGTCCCTCTGCTACTCTCTTTTAGCACAAAAAATTGCGAATATGTTAGCATGCCAAAATTTTTAATGAGGAAGGCGGAATGAGGATCCATGTAGCTGGTTCTTCCCTTTCCTGCGAGAGTCTTTTAAAGAGCTGAATATTCGTCTTTGTTGTTCTCCGACAGGAACATTTTCCAGCTGGTTGCCTTCTTTTCCCTCTTACAGCAGGGTGTGCTGCTTATATGAAACGAATTCTGTAGGCCTATAAACTTTTGACAGTTTAGTTATATACAGGGTGATTATAATTAAAGTTAAACTTTCAAACCGCCGTAGAAATTACACCACTGGTCATAACGATGTCAAATTACACATCGGAGAAGGGGAAAAACGTATGACAAGAGAAAAATAAATAGTTGAAATGTCCAAATGTGTGTGAAATCTTATGGGACTTAACTGCTAAGGCCATCAGTCCCTAAGCTTACACACTACTTAACCTAAATTATCC
Source organism: Schistocerca piceifrons (assembly GCF_021461385.2). NCBI lineage: Eukaryota > Metazoa > Arthropoda > Insecta > Orthoptera > Acrididae > Schistocerca > Schistocerca piceifrons. The sequence continues at coordinate 97,874,698 of NC_060143.1, read as the reverse complement.
TGAGGACAAACACACACACACCTATGCCCGAGGAAGGAGTCGAACCTCCGCCGGGACCAGCCGCACAGTTCATGACTGCAGCGCCTCAGACCGCTCGGCTAATCCCGCGCGGCAAAAATAAATAGTTACAAAATGCAGCAGTAAATTACTCTGTAAACATAATTTAATAGTGGTCGACTACAAATGACAAATGAATCGTATAACAATGCCTAAGGTCTACGTCTGACGTTAAACAATCTGTACTGCTCAGTGTGCATGGGTGTACAGAAGCGATACAGTTATCTACATAAGCCCATCCACTACGGCAAGGTCATATCACATCGAATAGGAAAAATCGGATTTTAATTGCCCTGAGGCCAAAACCGCATAAAAAGCATCAATCAAAATAAAATCGGATTATTAATTTCCGTGTGACTGGCGAAAAACATGTTCAAAATGCTGTCCACCGTTTTCTGCAACAAGCCTGTTCCACAACTGGTCGAAGTGTTTCTGGGGTCACGATCGGAATGTGTTGTGCAATGTGTGCCTTCAAATGTAGCTAAGTTTGCAATCGGATCACTGAACACAACATCTTTCAGATAGCCCCACAGCCAGAAGTAACGCAGATTAAGATCAGGTGATCGAGACGGCCACGCTGTAGTGAAATGGCGGCTGATAGCTCCAGCGTTTCCGAAGTGGCGCTTCAGCGGCTGCTTAACAGGATTTGCAATATGCCGAGATGCGCCATCTTGCATAAAAATGATCCCATCCACACATCCACGCTGTTGTAGAGCTGTAATGAGGTGGTTGCGCAAAAGACACTCATAGTGCTTACCAGTGACGGTACAGGCAACAGGACCGGAAGCACCTGTCTTTTCGAAAAACTATGGTCCTGTGTGGAGTGAGCTGCCTGCCGCCGTTGGATAAGCAGCAGCCAGCAGCAAGTCGCACTCTTAGCTCACTTATTTGTTTTATAGTTTAATTCTTAATTCTTAATTTCTTTGCGTGTTTTTGGGTACGGCCGGCCGAAGTGGCCGTGCGGTTAAAGGCGCTGCAGTCTGGAACCGCAAGACCGCTACGGTCGCAGGTTCGAATCCTGCCTCGGGCATGGATGTTTGTGATGTCCTTAGGTTAGTTAGGTTTAACTAGTTCTAAGTTCTAGGGGACTAATGACCTCAGCAGTTGAGTCCCATAGTGCTCAGAGCCATTTTTTTTTTTTTGGGTACGTGCATAGTTTAATTCACAAATTTCGGGCGTATTATAGTATTTGAGAGTTGTAACATTGCGTTTTAGTACTCGTATAGTGTAAAATCGGGTAGTCGTCAGTCATCTGTTTGTTTTGAACGTCTTGTGAGATAAAAGAGAGAAAAAAATTGTTAGGGATGGATAGGGACTGCGGCTGTTGTGTACGGATTCAGAGGGAATTGGCCACCGTCCGTAAACAGCTGGAAGCTGTTTCGGCCATGGTCGACAGGCTCCAGGCTGTTGCCCTTGGTCGCGGTGACATTGTGGCACCCGAGGCGAGCGCTCTGGCGCCTCTGGGATCTGTAGCATCGCCTGCGATCTCTGATGCCACTGCACCCTCGGATTCGGACGTCCCTGCCGGTCGACACTTGCCTGACGGTGATTGGCGAACCGTGGGCGTGGTCGCGAATCCATGGGCGGAAGGCGAAATTTGGTGCTGGCGGCAAGGCTGTACCCTTACGCCTCCGTAACAGGTTTGAGGTACTGCCCACTGATGAAAGTACTTCTGAGACAGAAAGGGCGGCCTCTCCTGTTGCGGCAGTGGCCGGTCTTCCTGAGAGGTCCGGACAAGCGCAGAGGGTGGGATTGGTCATTGGGTGCTACAATGTTAGGCGGCTTTGGAGCCCCTTAGGGATCTGGCAGCTAAGGACGGGAAGAAAGCCAATGTGCACTCCGTGTGCATACCGGAGGGATTCATCCAAGGTGTGGAAAGGTTCCTTCCGGATGCCGTGAAGGGTACAGGGTGCAGCCAACTGCAGGTGGTGGCTCATGTCGGCACTAATGACGTGTGTCGCTATGATATCGGAAGAGATTCTCTCTGGTTTCCGGCGGCTATCTGAGTTGGTGAAGACTCCCAGTCTTGCTAGCGAGATTAAGGCACAGCTCACCATCTGCAGCATCGTCGACAGGACCGATTGCGGACCTTTGGTACAGAGCCGAGTGGAGAGTCTGAATCAGAGGCTCAGACGGTTCTGCGACCGTGTAGGCTGCAGATTCCTCGACTTGCGCCATAGAGTGCTGGGGTTTCGGGTTCCGCTAAATAGGTCAGGTGTCCGCTACACACAGGAGACGTGAACTGGGCGGTTTTTTTAGGTTAGACAGTCTCGGGAAGGATCAAAAAAGGGCTCCAGTCTCAAAGAGTACGGGGCAAAGAAACGACGAGAATCGACCAAACAAAAGTCGGTATTGGAATCGTAAATTGGCGTAGCTGTGTTGGAAAAGTACCAGAGCTTCAAGCGCTGATAGAAAGCACTGAAGTTGAAATCGTTACAGGAACAGAAAGCTGGCTAAAGCCGGAGATAAATTCTGCCGAAATTTTTACAGAGGCGCAAACCGTGTTCAGAAAGGATAGATTAAATAAAGTAGGTGGTGGTGTGTTTGTGTCTGTTCGTAGTAGTTCATCTTGCAGTGTAGTTGAAATAGATAGTTTCTGCGAATCACTATGGATAGAGGTTATACTCAACAGCAGTACCAAAATAATAATTGGCTCCTTCTACCGACCTGTCCAGCTCAGATGATATAATAGCTGAACGCTTCAAAGAAAACTTGAATCTCATTACAAATAAGTACCACACTCATACAGTTATAATTGGTGGAGACTTCAATCTAACCTCGATTTGTTGGCGAAAATACTTGTTCAAAGCCGGTGGCAGAAAGAAAACATCTTCCGAAATTGTACTAACTGACACGAATTGTAAATGGTTGCGAAAACACACTTGACCTCTTAGCCACAAATAATCCCGATCTAATAGAGAGCGTCATGACGGATACAGGGATTAATGAACACAAGGTCATTGTAGCGAGGCTCAAAACCATATCAACCAAAACCGCAAAAACAAACTCAAAATACATCTATTTAAAACAGCAGATAAAAATTCACTTGATGCGTTCCTAAGAGAGAGTCTCCATTCCTTCCAAGCTAATTATGTAAGAGTAGACCAGATATGGCTCGAATTCAAAAAAAAAGTATCGACTGTAATAGATACATTTATACCGCATTAAGTTAATAAGAGATGGGACTGATCCACCATGGTACACAAAACACGTCAGAACACTGTTGCAGAAGCAACGAAAAAAGCATGCCAAATTCAGAAGAATGCAAAATCCCCAAGACTGTATAAGTTTCACGGAAGCTCCAAATTTGGTGCGGACGTCAATGCGAGATGCTTTTAATAGTTTGCACAATGAAACATTGTCACAAAATATGGTAGATAACCCAAAGAGATTCTGGTCGTATGTAAAGTACACCAGTGGCAAAAAACCGTCAATACCGTCACTGCGTGATAGCAATGGAAATGTTACCAATGATGGTGCCACTTAAGGGGAGTTACTAAATACAGTTTTCCGTAATTCCTTCACGAAAGAAGACGAAGTAAATATTCCAGAATTCGGAACCAGAGCAGTTGCTTGCGTGAGTGACATAAAAGTAGATATCTTAGGTGTTGCGAAACAATTCAAATCATTTAAGAAAGGCAAGTCTTACGGTCCAGATGGTATGTCAATCAGGTTCCTTTCAGAGTATGCAGACACAATAACGCCTTTCTTAACAGTCATATACAACCGCTCACTTGACGAAAGGTCTGTTCCTAAAGACTGGAAAATAGCACAGGTCACACCAATGTTCAAGAAAGGAAATAGGAGTAACCCATTGAATTACAGAGTCATATCACTGACCTGAATTTGCAGTAGAAATACTGTACTCGAACATTATGAATCACCTTGAAGAAAATGACTTATTTATACATAACCAACACGGATTCAGAAAATATCGTTCTTGTGCAACACAGCTAGCTCTGTATTCCCATGAAGTAATGAGTGCTGTCGGCAAGCGATCTCAAATCGATTCCGTATTCCTAGATTTCCAGAAGGCTTTTGATACCGTTCGTCACAAACGACTATTAATCAGATTGCGTGCATATGGAGTATCGTCTCAGTTGTGTGACTGGATTCGTGATTTCCTCCCAGAGAGGTCACAGTTTGTAGTGATAGATGGTAAATCATCGAGTAGAACAGAAGTGATATCTGGCATTCCGCATGGTAGTGTCATAGGCCCTCTGCTGTTCCTCATTTACATAAATGATCTAGGTGATAATCTGAGCAGCCCCCTTAGATTGTTTGCAGATGAAGCTGTAATTTACCGTATAGTAAAATCATCATACGACCAATTCCAATTACAAAATGACCTAGAGAGAATTTCTGTATGGTGCGAAAAGTGGCAATTGGCACTAAACAAAGAAAAGTGCGAGGTCATCCACATGGGTACTAAAAGAATCCGATAAATTTTGGGTATACGATAAATCGTGCAAATCTAAGGGCTGTCAATTCGACTAAATGCCTAGGAATTACAATTACGAGCAGCTTAAATTGGAAAGACCAGATAGATAATATTATGGGGAAGACGAAACAAAGACTGCGCTTTGTTGACAGAACACTTAGAAGATGCGACAAACCCACTAAAGAGACAGCCTACATTACACTTGTCCGTCCTCTGCTGGAATATTGCTTCGCGGTATGGTACCCCTACCAGGTAGGATTGACGGAGGACATCGAAAAAGTGTAAAGCAGGGCAACTCGTTTCGTGTTATCGCACAATAGGGGTGAGAGTGTCACTGATATGACACGCGAGTTAGGACGACAGTCATTGACACAAAGGCGGTTTTCGTTGCGGCGAGATCTATTTACGAAATTTCAATCATCAACTTTCTCTTCCGAATGCGAAAATATTTTGTTGACACCCACCTACCTAGGGAGGAATGATTATCATAATAAAATAAGAGAAATCAGAGCTCGAACGGAAAGATTTAGGTGTTCCTTTTTCCCACGCGCCATTCGAGAGTGCAATGGTAGAGAAGTAGTATGAAAATGGTTCGATGAACCCTCTGCCAGGCACTTAAGTGTGAATTGCAGAGTAGCCGTGTAGATGTAGATGTAAATGATGCCGTAAACCAGCACCACACAGTGACCTTTCCAGGATGAATTCGTACTAGGTGATTTGCGTGTAAATTTCCGTTGCCCATATTCGACAATTCTGTGTACTGATATATCCTGTCAGATGGAAGCGGACTTCGTCTGTCCACAAAATCTCCCACGGCCAATCATTGTCCACTTCCATGTGAGCAAGAAATTCTAAAACATAGGTCTCTCTTGCTGGCACGTGAACAGGAAGCAACTCATGCGCGTGAATGGGCAGCAGAGAAGAATGTTTCGTAGGATTTTACGCACCGTGTTCTCGGGAACTGGCAATTCTCAGCACACTACCCGTTTGCCCACCACCACTCTTCTCCTCCTGCATTGCTGTGGCTACTGCTTACACTGACGCCGAATCAGTTCGTTTACTCCCTCTACCAGGTTTTAAGCCAAAAGAAACCGTGTTTTCGAATTTCCGAATCATTTTCTTCAGACCCACGGCAGTCATCGGACCAACGCCTTTTTTCAAACCCTCCAGTGTCCGGATCTTATGCAGAGCGACGTGTGCACAGTCATCATTCTTGTGGTACACCTTCACAAGCAGAGCACGATTCTGCATTGAGACAGTCATGGCGAACGTCGCAGACACGAAAGGAGGAAAAGCCTTGTACCTGACGTGTTTGTACCAACTTCAGTGAGTCGTGCGCATCACAGGTGTTTTCATTTACGTATTCTGACACATAGAGCGCCCTCTATTGATAAATTTTCACACTATTTTTTTCTTCTTCCATAGGTTTTCCCCCTTCTCCGATAATATTCCGTTGCAATTTGATGTCATTCTGTGTTATTTCTACAGTTTTTGAATGTTTAACTTTAATTATGATCACCCTGTACTTGGACACATTTACATACTTTGACACTTATAAAAAACAAATAAGTACGGACAGTGCATGTATAACACAAAATTGTCTGCCATACAACGAAAGTTCACTACACACTACTTAATATAAAATTGCACTTATTTAAGCTACACCTAGTACAAAAATGCGTGTTTGATTTGCTAGTACAGAGATGTCATACGACAAAATAATCTTTCGCGGGGTGCTTACGCTGCCAGGTGCATCATTAAATAATTTCCATATGAAGACAGCCTACTTAGGGCTGTATGTATACAGAGAGAGTGCATCATAAAGTTTAATTGATGAAACAAATAGCCACTAAAAACATAGTTCGGTGACTTTAGAACTCTTGCAATGATCCCAGAACTCTTTCCATGCGTTCACTACTTCAATTAAAACCTTATGTATGTCTCAGGCGGGACATTAGATGCATATTTTAGATGCAGGAATACGGTACCTCTGAACCTCTGGATCTCTATAGGTAGATAATGATATCGACAAGTTTCAAGGTTCCACAAGAACATTATCATAAAAACATACGGTGAAAGTTTCGACGACTTGTCGTGAACAGTAATTATAGAAGTGACCATTGATTGACCATCCCCCCCCCCCCCCCCCGTCCAATTGGTACTTTTGGTACCTTAGAATCACGTTTTTTTTAGTTTTCTCAGGAACCTCTCATGAGCAAATGGTGCTTTCATTAGCACTCTAAAATCAATCCTGGACCACAGCTAATGCGAAACAAACAACGAATTTGCTCAATTTGCCTAGGATGGAGGAAGTGTGTGATGTTTAAATCGTGACCCTGTACTGTAGGATAGGTACGGTATTCACGTTCTTCGCCTAGGCACGCAGGTGGTCCACAGGTCAAGAGCTACCCACAATGCTTGATCACATATCTCTTTGACCAATGGAAATCGAGATACGACCGCCTGCAGAAATCCGCATTTTTGCGAGCGAGTTGCTGAAACATACTGGTACTCTGCACTGTATTGCACTGACATATCTGATTGCACAATCGTTTTGTATCCTTCCTAATATTACTGAACAAACACGAGGGTCACTCCAAAAGAAACGCACGCTATTTTTGTAAAAATACAGTTTTCATTCTGCAAGTGTGAAAGTTTTACAGTGTGTAGATACATCCTTCCCGCTTGTCCATTATAATTATCCGGGCTGTTATGCCGTGGTCTGTTGATGAATTCTGTGTCGAATTCTTTATATAAGAGTCCGAACCACATGTGGGCCGTTCGGACTCTTATATAAAGAATTCGACACATTTCGTCAGCAGATTGAATGGCATAGTGGTTCAGCCGGAGGACATATTGGTCAGCTTCGATGTGGTATCGCTGTTTACCATGGTTCCACTTAATGATGTATTGGAACAGCTGGATCGAATTTTTCCTGCCGATATTTTAGAGCTGTGTAAGTGTTGTTTGACGACCACATACTTCAAGTGGAATGAACAGTTTTATGAGCAAACAGATGGCGTGGCTATGGGAAGCCCCCTAAGTCCCGTAATTGCAAACTTCTTTATGGAGAAATTCGAAGAACAGGTCTTAGGTACTGCCAGCAAGAAACCAAATGTATGGTTCCGATACGTGGATGACACGTTTGTGTTGTGGAGACATGGTAGGGAGGAACTAAGCCGGTTCCACGAACATCTGAACAGTATAAACTCCAGAATTCAGTTTACAATGGAGGAGGAGGTAGACGGCAAACTACATTTGCTCCATGTGCTTGTGTTTAGAAACGAAAATGGTAGTTTGGGCCACTCAGTGTACCGAAAACCCACGCACACGGACCGTTATTTGCACCGGAATTCGAACCACCACCCACAACAGAAGCGGGGTGTTATCAAGACGTTAGCGGACAGAGCTAGAAATATTTGTGAACCTGAGTTGCTCCACGCTGAGATGGAACATCTCCACAATGCACTAACGAAGAAGGATATTCGTCCGCCGAAATAAAACGTGCGTTGAGGCAGCCACGCAGAAATCATACTGACGTACAGGCTACTGCAAAATCTAAGGTTTTCCTGCCGTTTGTTAAAAATGTAACGGAAACAATAGGGAGAATCTTGACGAAGCGGAATATTACCGTAATTTACAAGCCCATCAGGAAGATACATGAATACCTTAGGCCTGCCAAGGACGCTCGCAAACCATTGGAAAAATCTGGAGTGTGTAGGATCCCATGCAGCTGTGGTGATGTTTATGTGGGTACCACCAAAAGAACTGTTTCTAAACGTTTGGAAGAGCACAAGGGAAATTGTAGAAGAGGAGAAACGGAACGATCAGCTGTTGCGGAGCAAGCTTTACAGCCAGGGAACCACAATATTCGTTTCGAGGAGACGCAAGTACTAGCGGCCACGAGCGGATACTACGAAAGGCTCTACAGGGAGGCAATCGAAATCGCTAAACACCCAAATAATTTCAACCGAAAGGAGGAGGGCGTCAAATTAAACGGTATATGGATGCCGGTGTTAAAGAAGATGTGTACCACTCGTCCACTACTGGGTGATGGCAACGGCGATCGACGGCGACGGACAGCGGCCAATTGCACTGACGTTTTTCAAAACACGTGACGTCACGCCGCGGCACGGGGGCGCGCGGACACGGAATTTAGCGGCAGTCAGTAGCGAGCCAGTGTGTGTGTTGGACCTTCCATCAAGCTACGGACCCCCTTGAAGATGTCTCCCGCAGTCGGAGACGAAACGTTGAGAATCACCACGGAATTCATCAACCGACCACGGCATAACAGCCCGGATAATTATAATGGACATGATATTTCCGGCCGTGAAAGCTTACATTTTAGTATCATCCTTCCCGCTTGTTTTCAAACTTAGTTCAACCTGTTCCCGTGAGTGGCGCCATCACAGCATGTCTTCAAGATGGCTGCTACACTTAACGTTCGTCAGAAGCAACGGGCTGTCATAGAATTCCTGTGCTGTGCAAACGAAACAGTGGGAAACATCCACAAGAGGTTGAAAAAGGTGTATGGAGATGCTGCTGTCGATCGCAGTACAGTTAGTCGGTGGACAAGCAGGTTACGTAATGAAAGCAGGCACGGGAATATTGAGGATTGTCCCCGCAGCGGCAGGCCTCATACTGCACACACTCCAGACAATGTGCAGAGAGTTAACGAGTTGGTGACTGCTGACAGACGTATCACAGTGAACGAATTGTCACTCTACGTTGGGATAGGGGAAGGTCCAAATGGCTGTGAGCACTACGCGACTTAACCTCTGAGGTCATCAATCGCCTAGAACTTAGAACTAATTAAACCTAACTAGCCTAAGGACATCATACACATCCATGCCCGAGGCAGGATTCGAACCTGCGACCGGAGCGGTCGCTCGGCTCCAGACTGTAGCGCCTATTACAACACGGCCACTCCGGCCGGCGGATAGGGGAAGGAAGTGTTTGCAGTACTGAAAGTCTTGGCGTTAAAAAAGGTCTGTGCCAGGTGGGTTCCCAGAATGTTGACAGTGGCTCACAAAGAAACAAGAAAAACGGTATGCATTGAACTTTTGGAACAGTACGAGAATGGTGGAGATGAATTTCTTGGAAGAATTGTGACAGGTGATGAAACATGGCTCCATTATTTTTCACCAGAGACGAAGAGGCAATCAATGGAGTGGCGGCGGCGGCACTCCGTCTGCAGGCCACAAGTGGCCCATCGGAACCATCCGACCGCCGTGTCACCCTCAGTTGAGGATGCGGATAGGAGGGTGGTGTGGTCAGCACACCGTTCTCCCGGTCGTTATGATGGTTTTCTTTGACCGGAGCCGCTACTATTCGGTCGAGTAGCTCCTCAATTGGCATCACGAGGCTGAGTGCACCCCGAAAAATGGCAAAAGCGCATGGCAGCTGGATGGTCACGCATCCAAGTGCCGACCACGCCCGACAGCGCTTAACTTCGGTGATCTCACGGGAACCGGTGTATCTACTGCGGCAAGGCCGTTGCCAATCAATGGAGTGGCATCATGCAAATTCACCCAAAAAAAAAAAAATTCAAACCCACACTTTCTGCTGGAAAAGTTATGGCTACGGTGTTTTTCGATTCCGAAGGACTCTTGCTTGTGGACATCATACCAAGTGGAACCACCATAAATTCTGATGCGTATGTAACGACACTGAAGAAACTTCAAGCTCGACTGAGTCATGTTCGACCACATCGGCAAAAGCAGGATGTTTTGCTGTTGCACGACAATGTACGGCCACATGCCTGTCAAAAAACCATGGAAGCGATCACAAAACTCGGATGGACAACACTGAAACACCCGCCTTACAGTCCTGACCTGGCTCAATGTGACTTTCATCTCTTTGGGAAACTGAAAGACTCTCTTCGTGGAAAAAGGTTTGAAGGTGATGATTTCCTTGTGCACGCTGCCAAACAGTGGCTCCAACAGGTTGGTCCAGAATTTTACCGTGCGGGTATATGGCGCTGGTTCCAAGATGTTTCACAGAGGAAGACTGCACTGTAGTTCCTTCTCTAGATTGTCGTACAGATGACAAAATGGTAGATATCGTAATAGACGACAGATGGATAGAGAAACAATTAAAATCGCTCAAAAGAGGAAAGGCCGCTGGACCTGATGGGATACCAGTTCGATTTTACACAGAGTACGCTAAGGAACTTGCCCCCCCCCCCCCCCCCCTTCTTGCAGCGGTGTTCCGTAGGTCTCTAGAAGAGCGTAGCGTTCCAAAGGATTGCAAAAGGGCACACGTCATCCCCGTTTTCAAGAAGGGACGTCGAACAGATGTGCAAAACTATAGACCTATATCTCTAACGTCGATCAGTTGTAGAATTTTGGAACACGTATAATGTTCGAGTATAATGACTTTTCTGGAGAGTAGAAATCTACTCTGTAGGAATCAGCATGGGTTTCGAAAAAGACGGTCGTGCGAAACCCAGCTCGCGCTATTCGTCCACGAGACTCAGAGGGCCACAGCCACGGGTTCCCAGGTAGATGCCGTGTTTCTTGACTTCCGCAAGGCGTTCGATACAGTTCCCCACAGTCGTTTAATGAACAAAGTAAGAGCATATGGACTATCAGACCAATTGTGTGATTGGATTGAAGAGTTGCTAGATAACAGAACGTAGCATGTCATTCTCAATGGAGAGAAGTCTTCCGAAGTAAGAGTGATTTCAGGTGTGCCGCAGGGGAGTGTCATAGCACCGTTGCTATTCACAATATACATAAATTACCTTGTCGATGACATCGGAAGTTCACTGAGGCTTTTTGCAGATGATGCTGTGGTGTATCGAGAGGTTGTAACAATGGAAAATTGTACTGAAATGCTGGAGGATCTGCAGCGAATTGACGCATGGTGCAGGGAATGGCAATTGAATCTCAATGTAGACAAGTGTAATGTGCTGCGAATACATAGAAAGATAGATCCCTTATCATTTAGCAACAAAATAGCAGGTCAGCAACTGGAAGCAGTTAATTCCATAAATTATCTGGGAGTACGCATTGGGAATGATTTAATATGGAAAGATCACATAAAGTTGATCGTCGGTAAAGCAGATGCCAGGCTGAGATTCATTGGAAGAATCCTAAAGAAATGCAATCCGAAAACAAAGGAAGTAGGTTACAGTACGCTTGTTCGCCCACTGCTTGAATACTGCTCAGCAGTGTGGGATCCGTACCAGATAGGGTTGATAGAAGAGATAGAGAAGATCCAACGGAGAGCAGCGCGCTTCGTTACAGGATCATTTAGTAATCGCGAAAGCGTTACGGAGATGATAGATAAACTCCAGTGGAAGACTCTGTAGGAGAGACGCTCAATAACTCGGTACGGGCTTTTGTTAAAGTTTCGAGAACGTACCTTCACCGAAGAGTCAAGCCGTATATTGCTCCCTCCTACGTATATCTCGCGAAGAGACCATGAGGATAAAATCAGAGAGATTAGAGCCCACACAGAAACATACCGACAATCCTTCTTTCCACTAACAATACGAGATTGGAATAGAAGGGAGAACCGATAGAGGTACTCAAGGTACCCTCCGCCACACACCGTCAGGTGGCTTGCGGAGTATGGATGTAGATGTAGATGGCATAAGGCAGTTGAGAGGGGTGGAAATTATGTGGAGAAATGAAAATATTCTTACTAAAGGATGTATCTGCACACCTTAAAACTTTCAAACATGTAGAATAAAAGACGGATTTAAAATAAAAGTAGTGTACATTTCTTTTGGAGTGATCCTCGTATAACGACAACTCGTTCATCATCAGTATACCTCTTCCCAATCGAATCAGGGAAGATGTTCCGCACCAATTCTGGTAGAGAAGAAATGAAGGACGCGTCTCCTTTGCTGTGTTGGTGCGACGTCGTGCCTCGCAGACGTGCAGAAGTGCTTGCGTCTCTGGCAAGGCAGCCCCGCCTCTCTGGGGGATTTGGCCCTCGCTCCTCACCCCCCCCCCCCCCTCTTCACTCCGCCACCGGCAGCCCTTCGCGAGGCTGACGCTTTCGGAGTCATCGCAGCGTTATATCCGACCATCTCCCGCCGCCTTCGCCAGCCAGGCACTTTACACGCACAGTTTCTTCCGCGTCGCTTATAAAACTTCGTTAACGGGGAAATTTTTTCCCCCCGTCCGCGGCGCTCTCCGCCTTTTTTTGGCGGACCTTCACCCACCGGCCGTCGCTGAAAGCTCTTCATTAGAAGCACCTCCAGAGCGCTGCGCCCTTCTTCGCCCGCTGCAGTCGCGCGTAAAGATGCAAAATTAAAAGCGCCGGCGCCCGATCGATAAATAAATACGTTTCCGGCGCGCCGTGGCCAGGGGCGCATCGCTTCCGGACCACAGCCCTCCTCCCGCAGGGTCCAGCGACCAGGACGGGCCGCTCGCATTATTCATCCGCTCTCTCGTCGTCTGCCTTTCTCGTACCTTCGGTCCTTCTGTGCGCCATACGCTCAACTTACACTTTTCTTCCAACTGCCACATCCACTGTGTTGGAAGATACCGAACGAAAAATCAATATTCCGTGTCCTTTGTTACCAAGTCCTGTCCCTTCTGTAGACACTCGGAAGGTAACCAGGCAAAATACAACGCCTGCCAAGAACAGTTAAGAACTCACAAGACATGATCGTATGTCGGTCTAGCTTCGTAAACGTACAGACTACAGGTGGGCATATACATGATTAGAGTTCCAATGCCCTGTGACAGGTGGAACGGCGTTCACAGTGCATCTGCATGCACATAGATACTCCGAAAGCCACTGTACGGTCCGTGGCGTAGGGTACCCTGTACCACTACTTGTCGTTTCCTTTACTGTTGCACTTGCAAATAGAGCGAGGGAATAACGATTATCTATATGCCTCCGTGTGAGCCCTAATTTGTCGTGGCTTATCTTCGTGGTCCTCACGCGCAATGTATGTTCGACAGTCAGCTTCAAATGCTGGTTATCTAAATTTTCCAAATAGTGTTTCTCGAAAAGAACTTCGCCTGCCCTCCCGGGATTTCCATCTGAGTTCCCAAAGCATCTTCGTAACACTTACACGTTGTTGTTGTGGTCTTCAGTCCTGAGACTGGTTTGATGCAGCTCTCCATGCTACTCTATCCTGTGCAGCTTCTTCATCTCCCAGTACGTACTGCAGCCTACATCCTTCTGAATCTGCTTAGTGTATTCATCTCTTGGTCTCCCTCTACGATTTTTACCCTCCACGCTGCCCTCCAATACTAAATTGGTGATCCCTTGATGCCTCAGAACGTGTCCTACTAACCGATCCCTTCTTCTGGTCAAGTTGTGCCACAAACTCCTCCCCAATCCTATTCAATACCTCCTCCATACTCACATGTTATTCGAAATTACCGGTAACCGACCCAGCAGCCCATCTCAGAATTGCTTCGATGTCTTTATTCAATCTGACCTGATACGGATACCAAACACTCGAGCAGTACTCAAGAATAGGTCGCACCAGCGACCCACATACGGTCACCTTTACAAGTCAGCCACTCTTAGTAGTAGGCTGGTGGCGTTATGAGCGCAATTTTGGCATCAAATCGAGATGTAAATTAATTAAATTGATCAATTAATCACCTCCGCCCCCATCAAAGGCGCCCCCCCCCCTACCCACCCCTACCCGCAGATGACTTCATGTGTTTTTCTCGGCCTGCACATGTGCCCAAGCCCACTCCCCCCTCACCACTCTTCCCCTCCCCCTCCATCCAAACTACCATATTGGCGGGAATTTCGATTCGAATTTTGGCGGGATTTCTTTGTATTGGGGTTGTGCTGATGCCCCCCCCCCCCACCACCACCATCCAAGAATTGGCGGAAAATTAAATTTGGCTGTTTCCTTTCCAGGACTCGAACCCTGGCCTTCCTGGATGGAAAGCCCAATTGCACCCGCCTAACACAATTATACCACCGGAGGAGCTTGGAACTGATGGAAAATTAAAAATGGCATCGCCGTTTCTGGATCTCGAATTCTGATTCTACTGGAAGGAAAGCCCAAGTGTGCAGCCCCAACATATGGAAACTGTCCAACTACGGGAGAGGAAGGTTAGTTTAGTGTACTTCATTTATTTTGGTCGGAAACTGACGCAAAGTTCGGTCCTAATAACGCAATTAATCAGAAAGATTGGGTCTAATTACACAACTATATGCATGAGCTACACAAACATGGCTTTAATTCGCAATACAACTCAAAAACTGACGATGGCATATAAGTGGTGTTATCCTAGTGGGGAAAAACACCAGTTATATGGCATTGTCAGTTTGCGATTTTATGCTCTGTTTGTGTAACACATGCATATAGTTATATAATTAGACCCAATCTTTCTGATTAATTGTGTTGTTAGGACTGATCTTTGCGTCAGTTTCCCTACCAAAATAAATAAAGTACACTAAACTAACCTTCCTCTCCCAAATCTGGACAGTTTCCATGTGTTGGGGTTGTGCACTTGGGCTTTCCATCCAGTAGAATAATGGTTCGAGTCCCAGAAAGGGCTTCGCCATTTTCAGTTTCTGTGAATTCCAAGCTCCTCTGCTGGTGTAATTGTGTCGGGCGGGGGGAGGGGGGCGGGAGGTGCAGTTGGCAGTTGGGCTTTCCATCCAGGAGGACTATGGTTCGAGTCCCAGAAAGGGAAATGCCAATTTCAATTTCCCAACAATTCCTGGGTGGGGGGTTGGGTGGGGTGTCAGCATAGCCCCAGGACAAATAAATTGCCGCCAAAATTCGAAATTCTGGCCAATAGGGTAGGTTGGCGGAGGGGATGACGGAGAGGGGAAAGGGGGCTGCGGCACACGTGCAGGCTGAGAAAAACACGTGCCATCATCTGGGGCGGGGGTGGGTGGGGATGGGGGTAGGTGTGAGTGGGGGTATGGTGATTAATTGATCAATTTAATTAATTTTCATATCAATTTGATATTAAAATTGTACTCATAACCACACTAGCCAACTTTTACTCTTTGCTAAAATTCTCCCAATAAACCGAAGTTCGCCATTCGCCTTACGTACCACAGTTTTCACATGTTCGTTCCATCTCATATCGGTTTCCAGCATTACGACCAGATATTTAAACGGCTTGACTGTGTCAAGCATGACACTAGTAATACTGTATCCGAACATTACTGATTTGATCTTTTTACTCATCCACATTAACTTATAGTTTTCCACATTTTGGGGGTATCTGCCATTCATGTCACCAACTGGAAATTTTGTCTAAGTCGCCTTGTATCTTCCTACAGTCACTCAATTTTTCGAAATTGAGTGACTATCATTACATTAGTGTCGTTAGTTTTTAGTGCTGATACCAGACCTGGTACAGTATAAAAAGGGCGTCTTGTGTGATCACCATGAAGGACTCTGAGGTGCCACATACCTGTATGAGACAGCGCTTATCAGTACCTGGCAGAGTTTGAAAGCAGTGTCATTGTTTGTATCTACTTGGTCGAGTTAAGCAATTGCCCAGAGCATTCGGATGTGACGACTCGATGTTGGACTGTACAGAATCGTGAGGGCAGGCCCACTCTTCATCAAGGATCCTGTCAAATATATCTCTCCACCACAAGGAAGAATCGCACTGTTATGGCGTAAAGTCAGTGCCGGCATGCCAGTGGGGAACGACAGAGAAGAGAAGGCTGTGAGAAGAGGTCAGCCAATCACATGCTGACTGACCTCCCTCCAGAATGACACCGTAACAGCAGCGGCCCTTACGTGAATAGGACATAAGCGCTGCGCCTGAGTGGTGGCAGCCACTTCGATAGCAGCTGCAACGTTAGCCACTTAGTTAGCTGATGCATCATAGCCTCTTCATGTTTGTCTATTCTGAAGAAGACTGATTATTTTGTTCGTCGCCCTTTGCTTGCGACACACCTGTGTAATTACACTTGCGGATGCTCATGTATGAAGGACTATAAATGTGGTGTCACCGCCAGACACCACACTTGCTAGGTGGTAGCTTTAAATCGGCCGCGGTCCATTAGCACATGTCGGACCCGCGTGTCGCCACTTTCAGTGATAGCAGACCGAGCGCTAACACACGGCAGGTCTAGAGAGACTGACTAGCACTTGCCCCAGTTGTACGGACGACGTAGCTAGCGATGCACACTGACGAAGCCTCGCTCATTTGCAGAGCAGATAGTTAGAATAGCCTTCATCTAAGTCAATGGCTACGACCTAGCAAGGTGCCATTAGTAACATTGCCTGTATCTACAGAGTCTCACTTGTATCATCAAGAACGCTGTATACAAATGATGGATTAAAGTTAAGTATTCCAGAAGCTACGTACTTTTCTTTATAGCATTCATTACGTATCCTGTTTCAGACCTCACGCCCATCTGCGTGAGCTTAGCGCGTGCCTTTCGGCTACTTCCGTGGCGTGGCTGTCTTGCTTCGCCACAACAATAAGAATTCTCAGATCAAAGTTAAATACTTGTTGTAATAAAACTCATTAATACGAGTTGTTTGATTGCTCGTCTAGCGATTCGGTGCTAGACACAACACGCTCTACAGTGCACCGAGCATACAGTAACCCCTTCTCATCTGCGTCTGCCTTCAGACAATAGGAGCCATCCCACACAGCTAGTCAGAGGCTAGGAGCAGCCAGATTACACAGCTACAAAGCCATGCGTAGGTTGCAGTTAATACCACAATACAGACAGCAACATTTGGAGGGGTTCCGTGACTGCTAATTAATGCTATTGCATTGTGTCGAGCAATGAATTGCGGTTCTGCACTATCCTGGACGGCCGTAATCGACGAGTTGGGCAGAGGTCCCATTTCCCCAATGTTTTGGAAAGGCACGGTGATGTTACTGTTGGCGTCGTGACGTGGAGAGGCATCCAGTATGATCTCAAGTCACAGGTGGAAGTGACTGAGGGAATTCTGATGGGCCAAAAGCTCGACACAGACATTCTGTGTCCTCGCTTGTTACCCTCAAAAAATGGTTCATATGGCTCTGATCACTATGGGACTCAACTGCTGTGGTCATTCGTCCCCTAGAACTTAGAACTACTTAAACCTAACTAACCTAAGGACATCACACACACCCATGCCCGAGGCAGGATTCGAACCTGCGACCGTAGCAGCAGCGCGACTCTGGACTGGAGCGCCTAGAACCGCACGGCCACCGCGGCCGGCGCTTGTTACCCTTGTTGCGGTAATATAGTGATGCAATTTTTCAACAGGACAAATCTCGACCACACACGGCGCATGTCTCTAAGACGTATTGCGGGATGTTAACGTACAGTCATGGTCAGCAGTATCTCCAGATATGTGCCCGATAGAACATGTGTGGCAGCAGCTCGGACTTGGAATTTCGCCTAGAGCAGGTATCCAGGATATTAACGACCGGTTACAACAGATTCCGACCAGTTTGCTTCAGCAGAGAATGTAACTGCCATACGACACCCTTCCCAACAAAATCAATGAATGCTTCTGCGCCAAAGTCGATACGACGCCATATACCTAAAGATCTTTGTACATTGGACGCAGTTTTGTAATTGCCGAAACAACATCACATACCCTCTGAAGTAGTGAAGTTCCACTTCGTTGCAAATGGTTCAAATGGCGTTGAGCACCAGGGGACTTAACTTTTGAGGTCATCAGTCCCCTACAACTTAGAACTTCTTAAACCTAACTAACCTAAGGACATCACAAACATCCATGCCCGAGACAAGATTCGAACCTGCGACCGTAGCAGTCGCGCGGTTTCAGACTGTAGCGCCTAGAACCGCTCGGCCACCGAGGACGGCTCCATTTCGTTTCATCCTCCCATTTGGGTACTTCACTTTTTTTGTCAGCCAGTCTGTAACAGCTCCTTAAAAGAGCGCACTAGTACATCTACATCATACTCCGCAAAGCTCCTAATGGCGTGTGGCAGAGGGTATTTTTGTACCACTAAGTGAGCCTTTCAACCCTGTTCCACTAGCGAATAGAGCGTGGGAAGAATGATTGTCGGTAAGCCTCTGTATTGGCTCTAATTTCTCGAATTTTTTCCCTGTGGTCATTGCGCGAAACGTATGAGGGGGGAAGTAATATGTTGTCCGACTCTTCCCGGAAAGTGCTCTTTCGAAATTTCAATAGTAGATTGTATAAAACTGGTACTAAACGGTCGTGTGAATGCCCTTAGCTGTCAAAAGTTACGACAGGTAAAGTAGTGCATATGTGCAACTCACTTTTGACTAATAACGATATGAAATGTTTCGACCCAGAAACATGACAACAGTAGAAGGGAGCTGTCGTACTTGGACGTGCCCGCGACCACACTGTGAATTAACTGTCCGATTTGTTAGCGTGTCAGTGCTTGCTGCACCTAACTGGAGTTGTGTAACGCATTCCGACGAATCGGGAATTTTGCTCTCGTCGAATAATGCGACGTGTGGGTGCTCCGATGGCACAGTGAGGCGTGCAACCCGTCGTGTGCGGAGGCTGCAATTCTGGCTGGAGGCTGTTCTGCGATATTTTGCAGGTGTTTTCGTACCGTCACCTGATCAAACTCACTAAGGTAGCCACGACGCATTAACCACGGTGTTTATTTCAGCGCTCTTTTCTACATCTTCACAGAAGGTAGCCTACGGTCACTCTCGTCTTTCAGAACAACAGACGTTTTCACTGTCGCAGAAAGATAGCAATCAACATCACACTATTTTGATAGTTCTATAACATTTAATGAGCTGCGAGTGACTTAAGCGGGATACGACATGCTGGGATTGGGCCCATTATCAAAGTTAGACAGTACTGAATGACTTACTCTAGTCTTAGTGGCCAATATTCTGCTATTTTTAGTCCTGGCGTGTTTCACTGTGCAACATCCTCAGGTCTGTGGTATTAGAAACAGCATAAGTATGCATGGAAAACAGATTTTATACAGTAACAAGATGTAGCGCAAGTCTTGATGGCGTGTTAAGTCGAATATTAAGCTTCATTAGGCCCTTAATGGAATGAATGCACTGTATCTAGTCAAAGCTGAACATCCTTGCTTAACATCAGTGACCAGATTGGCTCACGCCATGCGGCGTGTGGCAAAGAAAACATATTAAGCCAGAAATTGACTTTGTAGACATTTTTTTAATATGTCTAGATCAGAAGGACCAAATTGAGGAGCAAATCCCCTTGGTCATGGAACGTGCCCGTGCATGAAATTACAACTAAAGTAGTAAGAGATAAAATAAAATACTTATGAATCCTAAAAAGACATCAAGCTATAAGTTTATCTAAAGACAATCAATAATATAACACAGGAATCAGCTTAATTTTTCATGTAACTCCTCGACAGAATAGAAGGAGTAACCCATGAGGAAACTCTTCAGTTTGGATTTGAAAGCGCTTGGATCACTGCTAAGATTTCTGAATTCTTCTGGTAGCTTAGTGATGATGGATGCAGTAGAATAATGCAAACCTTTCTGCACAAGAGTCAAGGAAATGCGATCCAAATGCAGATTGGATTTCTGCTTAGTATTAGTGGAGTGAAAGCTGCTAATTCTTGGAAATGACCTGATACTATTAACAAGAAACGTCAGTAAAGAATATATATGTTGTGAGCTAATGACAGAACACCCAGACTAGTGAACAGCGGTTGACAAGAGGTTCGCGAACCGCAAGTTTATGAGCCAAAAATACGCTTTGAGAATGGGAAGAGGTACCCTAAAATATAACACGAAATACCATATGCGAATGAAAGTAAGCAAAGTAAACTTCTTTTTGCGTTGAACTATCTCTTACTTCAGATATCGTTCTAACGGTAAAAATTGCAGCATTAAGCCTTTGAACAAGATTCTGAACATTAGCTTTCCACGACAGTTTACTACCTACATGAACTCCTAGAAATCTGAAATGCTCAGTCTCACTAATCATTTGCCCATTCTGTCTAATTAAAACGTCTAATTTTGTTGAATTGTGTGTTATAAACTGTAAAAACTAAGTCTTACTGTAATTTGGCGATAGCTTATTGTCTACAAGCCATCAACTTGTGTCTTGAACTGGACTGTTTGAAACAGTGCTACCGCCACTCACAACATCCTTTACAACCAAGCTAGTGTCATCGTCAAACAGAAATATTTTAGAATCACTTTTAATACTAGAAGGCATATCATTTACGTAAATAAGGAACAGGAGTGGCCCCAACACTGATCCCTGGGGCATGCCCCATTTAATCATGCCCAACACAGACCCCACATCATAGCCATTCTCAGTATTATGGAAAATGACCTTTTGCTGCCTGTTGTTAAAGTATGAGGTGAACCAACTGTGAGCTAGTCTCCGTATTCCATAATGGTCCAACTCTTGGAGCAATATTTTGAGACCAACAGAATCAAACGCCTTAGTTGAGTCAAAAAAAGATGCCTAGAGTTCGAAACCTTTCGTTTAATGCAACCGGTGCCTCGCACAGAAAATATAATATAGCATTTTCAGTTGTTAAACCGCTTTTAAAACCAAACTGTGCATTTTACAGCAAATTATGTCAAATAAAACGATCAAGCCTTTCAATAACTTTACCAAACTCTGGTGGCATATAAATAGGTCTAAAATTGTGTACATTATCCCTTTCTCCCTTTTTACAAAGCGACTTTATTACTGAGTACTCAATCGTTCAGGGAACTGGTCAGTCTTAAGGGAAAAATTACAAATATGGCTAAGTACAAGGATAACATGTGCAGCACAGTACCTTTCTATTCTGCTAGATACTCCATCACGTCCATGAGAGTCCTTAGTCTTCAGTGATTTAATTATTTACTCGATCTGCCCCTCATCAGTATCACAGAGGAGTATTTCAGGTATCTGTCTTAGAAAGGCATTTTCCAAGAGAGTTATATGATTCCCTGTACAAACTAAGTTTTTGTTTAATTCACCAGAAAGTGATTGTTAAATACTGTACATACAAACATCTGTCTTACCAGTAACAGAAACAGTTTTACTACATACTTATTCTTTATCCTCGACCTTTTGTTGCTGACTGGGCACTTCCTTCGACACTACCCATATGCTTTTAATTTTATCCTATGAATTAGCTATTCTATTTGCTTACCGCATACTCTTTGCCTTCCTAACAACGTTTTGAAGCACCTTAAAGTACTGCTTGTAGATGGGCTACTGTAGCTCAATTGTGACTACTTCTAAAATTCTCATATAATTCCCACTTTCTTCTACATGATAGTCTTATCCCACTAGTAAGTAGTCAGGTTGCCTTTTACTGCTAGTACCCTCTTTAGAACGTTCCAATGGAAAGCAGCTTTCAAAGAGCATGAAAAATGTGTTGAGGAAAGCACTAGATCCGTCATCTATGTTGTCAGCGCTATAGACAAAAAATGGTTCAAATGGCTCTGAGCACTATGCGACTTAACTTCTGAGGTCATCAGTCACATAGAACTTAGAACTACTTAAACTTAACTAACCTAAGGACATCACACACATCCATGCCCGAGGCAGAATTCGAACCTGCGACCGTATCGGTCGCTTGGTTCCAGACTGTAGCGCCTAGAACCGCACGGCCACTCCGCCCGGCCGCTATAGACATCCTGCCACTCTTGTCTCTTAACGAAGTTTAAAGAACTCTCTATTGCTGTTGGATTAGCTTTTCAACAAAGTTTATAATTATATATAACATTTGTTTGAGGACAAAAATCTATTAGGGTTAAAATTTGAGCATCATGGTCTGAGAGGTCATTCACCCTTTTGCTAACACAATACTCATCTAGCAATGAAGAATGAATAATAATATTGTCTATGTTTATACTATTGTACCCCTGCACTCTGGTTGGCAAATACAGCCTGTATCAGATCATATGAATTTAGCAGATCTTCCAGCATCCTTTTTCTTGCGCAGTCATGTACAAAATTAGTATTGAAGTCACCACATGCAACTAAGTTTTTGTACTTCCTATAAAGTGAATCAAGCTTGAGTAGAAATGCTCTGAAGTCAAAGTGTCACTAAATTCGACTGTCCCTGCACAAAATTCAAATAGCTGTACAGTGCAGTTATTTGATACAGATACAGATTCAAATGGAATAGTTTCTTTACGTACGTGGCCACTCCCCCATTCCACAACGAACTCTCTGAAAAACAGCCAGCTAATCTGTATCCTGGCAAAGGAAAACTCTCAGTTGTCACATTATTTAAGTGGCGCTCTGATATACCAATTATGTCAGAGTCAACATGTACAAGCAGATCACTAACCTTATCTCTGATATTTTGATGAAATGTGCTAATTCCTTCACTACTTGGACACCTGACCTTCTCTGAAGGTGGTACTTTTGTTACAGACTTTCCTTAAGCGGGGATAACTATCAGCTGACTTCACTCTAAAAATGGTGCAGCTGTAACACTAACTACTACAGGAATTTTTCTAGGAGTGATCTCACGACCGCTCACTACACTGTCACCTATAAGCTTTGCCAACCTCCCCTTCCCATACCTACTGAGGTGCAGGCCATACCTAGTGAAACCCGATCTATTGATAGACTCAACTGGCACCGCTGCAGTATGAGCCATGCGCTACGCGATCAGTGCCTTCTCAAGTCCCATGTTAACATGCCTAACAACAGCATTAAGACGAGGCCGATCATTACGCTGAAACAGTTGCACGAAGTGCCTATTTGTTCAGCAGTTTGAGTATCTGTCTTTTCCAGATTATCATCTACATCATACTCCCCATCCCTATTACGACATACTCCCAGCTCCATCCACAATCACCACCTGATTCTCTGTCGCAAAATTCCTTTATAACTCACCTGAGCCAGCACTGCATTAGGCTTTACAATACTGGTGACCTGGTGCTCACTCCCTAACACTTCCTGCAAATGCTGGCCTATACCTCTGCCGTGTGAACTACGTAACAGCAGAAGCTTCGTCCTTCTATTTGAAACTGCAACTGTGATGGGATCCTTAAATACTTTTCGAGACGTTTCTCATCTTCAGCTGCGTTCACAGTGGCACCGGCATCAGTCGTCAGACACCATCGCCATATGTCGCCCGACAACGTCCGCCGACAACTTGGTCGCTATGCGTCCGACCTCCTTCGTCAGTTTTGGCCGTGTCAGGAAGGTTATGATAGATTGGAATCTGTTCTACGTATGAAGTAGGATGGATTTTAACCTCTAAGCATGGGATGGACAGCACGACGCTCCTGTACTTGGAGACGAGAGCTGCAGTGCAGCGTTTGCTGTTAAGAAGATGACACATGCATGTAAATGAGGTATGTCTATCTCGAAAAGAACGTGTTAAGTACTGCTTACTCTGTGTTCAGTTATTGGAATTAGCAGACAAGTTTTACGAACATTTGTGATGAAGGGAAAAAAAGCAGTGCCACATGAGTTGAAAACGCTGTAATTTTGTGACGCCTTTTTCCTTCCCCACCATCTACTTGCGTCAGAAGAGGCCACCACCTTTGAAGCTAACATACCGTAATTGATGTTTTATCACCTATTTTTATACGTGTGTGATACGAAAATATGTAGCTTCAGAGATACATCACATTAAGGATCGCTCCAAAACACTTTGTTGCGCGTGCCTTTTTATTATGCTACAGTGGTTGGATGTCTGACTTCGGTGTATAAAGGTGTTATCAATGAGGTTATGAGCATATAATCATTAATTTACCTTGTGAAAGTTGATTGTGTTTCTGTTACATGATGAATGGATAAAATTTTTGTGTGAGTGAGCAAGTATAATTTAATTAATGGAAAGATAGTTTTGTGATTTTACAGCGGCTCTGTTCATTATAAAAATGGTCAAAATTAATGCATTACTTGCAGTATATTCAGAAAAACGAGATTACAATACGAGAAACTTCAATGCTCTTTTAAACGCTTGAACAGTAGATTTGAGAAATGAGGTAACAAGGTTTCATATTTCGTAGTATTCGTTCGGGGTGCAAGACTGAACATATTAACGTTTAAGTTAGTGTTTACGGCATCGTAAATACCAGCCAACGTTTCGGATAAAAACTTTGAAATTGTATATTTTTGAACGCAGTAGAGGTCTAAATATTGGAGAAATGTAATCGCCGGATGTCAAATATGGAAGTGTCTCTTCTAACTATACTTGACCCACAACTGAATCCTTAATGAGAGTATTGGCTTTTTTAATACTTGTCGAGTCACTCCTCTTCAAGTACTCGAAATTAACTTTCGTTACCCGAAACTGTTTCACGTACACACTCGAACTGGTTCGCGGTGAGCCTGAAAAGCACCATTACAAACACACTTTTTTGCCGAATTTGTTTGAAGTTGTGCAGCCGTGCGACAGTTAACTTTCAATGACTTGTCTTTCAGCATACGTGTGAAAGGCAAACATTAGTTTAGAATAAGATACTATGAACAACTAAAGCACTGAAAAGTGGAAACAACACACACCATATTTACAAACCACAAACAGAATTACGATCCTATGGCATCAAAATGAGAGTAAGCAGTAACAGTAATTTGTAGACAGCCAATGTCCATTTTCTCAACTCAAACCGAATCTACTGCAGTATCTATAAGCAAAAGATACGCTATCCTTCTCACTTGAACAAACGACTTTTGAGAATATAATTTACACCTCAAATTTCCGATAAAGATCTTGGCTACTTGTGGTTCCCAGTAAACCAGTGATTTCAGTCCTTATATTCCGAACTATATCTCGACTATTATATTTTGTTCCTCAGGATGCTACAGAATCCTGCTTTGACAAAAATTATCAGTTGCTCACAGTCCATGAATCGTGTCGTGTCGGTCGATACGGCCGAAGAAAAGAAATTTATCTGAATTTCATCGACTGTCGTCCGAAATCTGTACTTTCGAATGACCAGATCGGCTGCATTGTGACTGCACACATAGTGGCTTACTGACTTGGAAAGGTCGGTCGTCTTCGGCCGATGTCGCTCGTCGGCGGAGTCCACCAATCTCCATGCCACGGTGACCACAGCTTTACAGGCCTCAAGGCGTAATTTCACCGAGATAACACATGACATGCCACTATGACGCATGCTACACGAAGCAGTTCGACCAGGGAGACACACAGCAGCCCGGCGCATGCTGTTGCCGTTGCACGCCACGTGTGACAAACTGCTGTCAGCTTGATGTGGCACCTGTCGACAAGAAACTACGTGTTTCAGTTCTTTGTCAGCCGCCTGTTCCTTAGCGCATTCACGTGAGTTGTTGAAAGGGACTTGGGAATGGATATACGTGATTCACATGAGTTGTGGATTAATGTACTGACTACGACGATAACAGATTAAGAAACGACATGCTGCGGCAGCTCACCAGGACATACGCTCGTAGTGGTTTGGAAGCAAAGAAGAAAATTAATAATATGTGGCCAGCTCTCCATCTTGAACGTAATAAATTTCAGCAGTCAAATAAAAGTGGTAGAACCCCTAAGAAAAGAGGAAAATGGTTTGCGTATGACACACTACACATACGCAACAATTTGGAATGACACTTAGCTACACAAAATCACGGAAAGCGCGTGTTATAGTTCTGCATACTTGTACGAAATCGTACATCAATGATGGAGAGTTGTCACCTGTAGCTGATTATCTCAGAGTCGCTGTATAGTTCCAGAATAACTGGTGTCACTTTTTTCTTGTCATTGGCATGATCTTATCCAGCAAGTACCAAAATCTAACTTCATATGTATATAATTTTTAACAAAACCTATTGGTCATCCAAAAATTTCCTAAAACGTTCTTTGCGAGAGTATTACCTCCAACAAATACTTTTCTTCTCCACCTCTTACCTTACTGTGTATTTTTCGTTCTGTTATTCGAGGTCAGTGGAATTCTTCTTTTATGTACTAACTGCCACATCGTCAGGACTTAAAAGACGTTTGCTTTTGCACTGCATACGTAAAGAACATTACTTTTTTTAGTTCACAGCTGTTAAGTTTGATCTTCCTATAAGTTTGCTACTATAGTCTCCTTCCAGAAATGGCTCTGCGCACTATGGGACTCAACTGCTGTGGTCATAAGTCCCCTAGAACTTAGAACTACTTAAACCTAACTAACCTAAGGACATCACACACACCCATGCCCGAGGCAGGATTCGAACCTGCGACCGCAGCAGCAGCGCGGCTCCGGACTGGAGCGCCTAGAACCGCACGGCCAGTCTCCTTCCAGTTTTCTCCATATATCTGTATTTGTTCTGATTTTGATTGCTTACAATGTGTGTTAATTTCGTTTTCAACCAATTACAGGGTGGCCTTAGGTATGGAGGCACCTTCCTAAAACTAATCGTTTGTGTCAACAAACGTTTAAAATCAAGTAGTATAACAAACGAATGGGAGAGAATGTATGAGGCCATGTTACCAACACTGCAAACATTTTGCAAATCACCGTCTTGAACGAAATTCGGAATTTTCAAAGAGAAAGTGGATCATCGGGCATATCAAACAGGAAGACAATTACACGAGAAAGGCAGAGGTGACTTCAAATTTCTGTTTTTTTTTTTTTTTTTTTAATCTTATGGGACTTAACTGCTAAGGTCATCAGTCCCTAAGTGTACACACTACTTAACCTAAATTATCCTAAGGACGAACACACACACCCATGCCCGAGGGCCCGCATCTCGTGGTCGTGCGGTAGCGTTCTCGCTTCCCGCGCCCGGGTTCCCGGGTTCGATTCCCGGCGGGGTCAGGGATTTTCTCTGCCTCGTGATGGCTGGGTGTTGTGTGCTGTCCTTAGGTTAGTTATGTTTAAGTAGTTCTAAGTTCTAGGGGACTGATGACCATAGATGTTAAGTCCCATAGTGCTCAGAGCCAAGCCATGCCCGAGGGAGGACTCGAACCTCCGCCGGGAACAGCTGCGCAGTCCATGACTGCAGCGCCTTAGACCTCTCGGCTAATCTCGCGCGGCCTCCAGATCTATTCACCAGTCTTTGTATTGCTGCCTAAATGCCTTTTCGTTTTTCTTTATCAAACGGACGTGTTTGAGGCGTATAGCAAAACGAACTGAGAGAACATAAGAATCGACACAGACCAGCACCTATCGTAAGATACACACAGAATGTTTGAATATCTTTGTGACAAACGTTCAATGGTTATAAACCACATTATGGGAAATGACTTTCTTCGGGGACAAAATGTTATCTGAGACTTCCTGGCAATGCCAGACGTCGTTTAAGAGTGGTTATGCCCATTAGAGGAAGCAGGGCGTAGGCAGTCTGTTGTGTTCCTCTGCAGTGTGTGTCGCCTGTTATCCAGTCATGTGCTCAGAGTGAAAGGCAGTACTCCTAACAAAATTGAAGCTCCTGATACGCTTCTAAAATATCCTTCACTTAGAGACACTCATTGCCATGGTTTCCTCGCTGAAAATTAATGTCAGTTTACTGGGAAAGGTAGAACGCATCGTGCCTGGGTAGTATACCCTCCTAGTTTGGTCAAATCTCGTCGTCGAACGCTAAAGCGTACACGGCGTTGCCGGGAAGCGTCAGCGAAATTTTTGTCTGCAACAAAAGTTGTTCCCCACGACGTTGTCTACCATCCCTAGACGTCTGTCGTAAATATTTTGATACAGTTTGTGTAGACGACGCCAGTAAAACGTCAGGTCGTACTTGGATGTGTACAGCTGCAGATCGTAATATGTGAAGAGAGGGAAGGAGTCGCTGCCAACAGTGGATGAAAATTGGCTGTTACTGATAATAATAGTGTTGCTGTTGAGGAAGACGGTGGTGATTATGATGGTAACTGTAGTGAAGGTTACTAGAAGTTTAAGTGTAAGACTGCAGAAGTACTCTTCACTTGTAAGGAATATTTATTTCTATTTATTCGTTGTGCCTTAAGTGTACTTCTGTCTAGTTGGCATTTTGTGTGATACCTACAAAACTATTTCATAAGAGCACCACTGCACGGAATAGTGCTACGGCACACACAGTATCGCCCCGAGACGGAACAGGTTGGGTCGCCTTCTGGGTAACGCAGCTTCATCATCCCACTTTCCGCAATCCGCTGCAAAGGCCGGTCGTTATGTCTGCAGAGCTCAGGTGGCGAAACGCCTCTCGTTTCCCCAGGCGCTCGCGAACGTGTAGCAAGAATGGCGTAACAACAGCATCCTGGAGAAGTCGGTAAAGCGATCCAGCTGCCGCTGCGCAGCGGTCGGGTGAACGTCGGCGTCGGGTGCGGCCGCTATCTTTACGACCAGCCATCGGGATGGGTAGAGTCAGTGGAGACGCCACTAGCGATAGCGACTGCAGCGCCGCGGCGGCGGGCGGCTGCGGCTTAAATCCCCCGCGCGGCCGGGGGTTTCCCTCAGTAGCGCGGGGATCCCCGCCACCGACTTGTTGCGTGCGTGTTTGTTAATTAAAGTGTCCCTCGGAATTAAGTGAGTGCGGCGGCTGGCGGCGTTGCAGGAAAGGCGCGGCGGTTCAGGTCGCCGCTAATTTAATGAGCGCCACCCGTGGTATCAAGTTGCTCGCGCTGGATTACAGACAAAGGCGGATGGCGCGCGTCGCAGCCGCTGATTCGCTAATCGACTACCATCTGCTGGAGCGACGGCAGCTGCTCAGCACCGCTGCGGGCCGCGAGTGACGGCGTGCGTCCGCCCGTGTTTGTGGCAGCTGAAAAGGAGACCTAGAGAACCAGCCCCGCGCGACTTTGTCACTAAGCCATGTTTCTGTCTTTTCGTTTTATCCACTTACTCTAAAAGTACGCTATTTCTTTGCTTGGACGAAAGTTGCGTGAACTCATTAGTGTCTCATTTATCTACTACAAATAATATATTTATCATTAATAAATCATTCCTTAATTACAACATTGACTCATTTGGATGAGAGTTTCTATGCACGTTCATTTCCTTGTCACTTTCTCTCACATTTCCTTAATTCACAACCCTATTGTGACTTTTTTGTCATGTTATATATTTACCCACAGGCTAAATCAGCCACCTGAGGCCAAAGGGAACAGGTTGTATCTAATATACGCAGCAGAGTTTCAGATTTTTTCTTACATCATGGATGTGATTACATCACTCCATCTCAGGATCTCATGGAAAAAGGCCCATTGTTAAACATTGTAATAGTCGGTATAAAATTTTCTTTGATTACGTTTTCCGTCTATACCAACACATGTTCTCCAGTTTCTTTATCACATACTGCACCACAGATGTTTATCCCTTGTCTGAGAAAATACAGCAGCAATAACTTTATTAGATAAGATTCTGATGAATTTTCGAAGAGTTATATGGAATTAGAGTTCTAGAATTCATGTTCTGGACAATTAATTGTCAGACACATCTCAAAACATCGTGATTGTTATGGTGTTTTGTCCAACAACTGACAATGTTTTCACAAACAAATTATCCCTTGAAAACGTCCTGTGAAGAAGTGTCAGTATTTTAAATGCAAAAAGCTGTGATTTAGCTTCACCAAAAACGTGTGCCTTTTAAATGTTAACTGGTCAGGGGACAATTAGGGAATAAACTGTTTATGTAAGTCAGTAATGACAAACTAGAAGTAAAACCATGTTTTGGGTTAATGATGGTGAACCAGAGAGTGGAGGGCTCGATGTCTATTTTTTCCAAGGTCAATTTCATATATTTTTCATTTATTAAAGATTCAGAAACAAAATTTTGAAGCTCATTAAGAGGGAATTGCGTAATAAGTGCACTTATTAGCTGGAATGCAGAAAACCTCTTCATCCAACTGATTGTGCAGGGTCGACACAGCATAGACTCCCATGTCGGCTGCTACAGGAAACCTCAAACTATCACACTGAATCACTGCGCTGTCTTAGTGACAGATCCACATTTGGCTGATGACCGATACAACATTTAAAAACAAGTACTTTTTTTAAAAAACAAGCACTTTTTTTAGCTTTGCACATAGTGCCATGTACAAAAATCAAAGAGTACTACATAAACATAAAAAGGAATTGTGCACCTGCTTTGAAACTACAAGTACTATGTTGAGAACCATCCCAAAATTTAAAAATTCAACGGGCCATCATAACACAGCAAATTCTTTTGATGAGAAATAATCAGCCAACTTAAGAGTGAGATAGTGATTTTATTACTCAATTAAAAACATAAAATTAACCCTTAAAGTAACGACAGCTGTCTTGGCAACTAAGTAATAAGGCTGCAAAGAAATACTCCCAAGAAGAAAATAAAATATGCCAGAACATTTAAATATTTTTAAATACGACTACTAGGCCTTGTAACGTTCCCTGGCAAACTCACGTTATTTAAAAAAAAAAAAAAAAGAGTTTATTTGTACCATATACGCCGCTCTGGGCAAGT
This sequence comes from Schistocerca piceifrons, assembly GCF_021461385.2. NCBI lineage: Eukaryota > Metazoa > Arthropoda > Insecta > Orthoptera > Acrididae > Schistocerca > Schistocerca piceifrons. Next base: position 97,844,004 of record NC_060143.1, on the reverse strand, counting down.
TGTATATATCGTAATTATTGAACAAAAATATTACTGAATGTGGTGTAAAAGACATTTGTTATTCTCCTTATATTTTTTGTTGTAATATTTGTCTGTATTTAGGATAGGAATTTTTCTGTATTTATTATGTGATTGTAAAATGTGTCAGTATTTGCGATAGCAGAGATATGTTGCCAGAAGAGAATAATATCGTCAATTTGCAAAGAAATGTTAATAGTCAGCAATACTATTTAAGCACAATGCATTATGTATTCTTTGGTCTTCTCTGTTCAGAAGTCATTGCGGTAGGACACTGTGAAAGAGTTTTATACAAATGAGTAGACTTCTTTTGTCTCTGTCTGGACTTAGCCGCCATTAGACGATGCGTTACGAATTAATGTGAGTTGTATTGTTGTTTGATCTAAATATATTAGAGTTTGTCAAAAGTGTGAATTATTTATGTAAATTAGCTTGCCCACGTCATCTATAAAATTTCTTTAAGAATTTTTCAGCATTTTTAGCGGTGTTGCTGGGCTGTGCCGCGACCAACAATAGGCGGCACATTTAAAAAATTATCAAACCCGTAAATCGGGAACAGAAGCATAAAAATCAATAGTGAACTAAGAAATTGTTCTTCTTTTTCAGTGATCCGGTGGCTGATAAAATTTGAATTAATTATACGTTTGTGCATTCGTAGGCGGATAGCTAATGTTAGTTAACATTGAAATTTAAACAGTTTGGTTCTTTCAAAATATCTTAAATGCATAGTGAAGTAGGTTTGATCAGTGGTAAATGTCGGCTTGGCAATAATTAAAACATTTTCTGCTAATAGAGGTAATCTTGTGTTCTATGGCTAGTACCGGAATAAAATTCAGTAAAAATATTTAACAAAAAACCCACTGCATCTGGAAAGTGTATGCCAAGGCCGAAAGATTTAAAGGACTCAATTCACAACCTAATATTCTTAACCAGTTCATATGAGTTCACGTAAATATTATTTTTTCTTTAAAAGTACGTAATACTTAAGAAAGTAAAAAATTTTTATTACCACACGAAAATAAGAGAGTGGTTCTACAACAAAGTTCGCACGAAAGAAAATTAACTTAAAAGCAAAAGATAAAATTTATTACTCTTCTTTAACGAGATTTCAAATCAATTCCAATTCATTTCCGACGATTTCGTTAAATTGGCGCCCAACGTGGGGCACGAATATGCAGTGGCCACTAAATACCCGTGAGATAACTAGGGAATTAATATAGTCGAACTTTGTTGCAGAACATTTAATAATTTTTCTATGTATTGTATGTATTGCATAACCAATATTGTGTGGTAATACCTGTGTATGATTTTTTGCATGAGAACACTATGTACCCAGAGGCAAGCTGAAGAAGAGAGCTCAATATTTCGAAAAATTAATTACCTACCACAATATCAGGGGGCAGCTGGACCCAAGATAGATCACCAAAAGGTAAAGCTACAGTGTAGTTGTCCTGTGGGTAGTAAAGTAGCCTCAGTGCGGTGTTCTCGGATCATTAGTGGTGTGCTTGTTGTTAGTACTTTGTTTTAAAATAACAGGACATTTAGGTAGTTAGTCATTGTAGTATATAGTAAGTGTGTATTAGTTAATGTCCATTTCTTGTGTGATTATGTCAGTGAAACCTGAGTGTTAGGATATTTAGTTCAGATTTTATTTCTTTTGTTTACTATGGTTAGATTGCGTAGTCAGAAAGATATCAACATGGATAATGAGCAACAGTCAGTAAGTAGTGATACCGAGTTGGAAAGTGGGACACAAAGTAATGTTAGTGACGTAGTTCAGGAAGTACAATGTGAGAATCTGGGGGCAGAAGGACAAGAAATGTTGCCATTGCCACCCAGTGATTCAGTTGATAGCGGAAATACTGTGCCATCCGCAAGCACTGGACACGGACCAGAGAGTGGTGAGGTGTCAGAAGTGCAATCATTAAGAGTTATGTTCGAGCGCATGCTCAATTTCCAAGCTGAATTTGTACGTGTGCAAGCAGAGCGTGATAGAGAACGTGATGCTAAACAAGCAGAACGCGATAGAGAACGTGATGCTGAACAAGCAGAGCGTGACCAGAGATTGGTAGCTGAATTTGCCAAACAAGCAGAGCGCGATAGAGAACGTGATGCTAAACAAGCAGAGCGTGACCGACGCCTGCATGAGAGGGACTTGCAGTTGATGCAAACTTTAGAAGTTATGCAAAGTGAGATTGTTAGTTTGAAACAAAAATATGAAACCATACCCAAAACGGTGCAAGAATTAAGCGAAAGAGTAGATAGTGTTCAAGTGGCTAACGACAATATAGTAGAGGAAATCAGTGTCCTGACTAATAGGGTCGAACAACTAGAAATTGACACAACTCAAGTAATTGAGAACAAAGTGATCGAACAAGTGCACAAAGTAGAAAATGAAGTCATAAAAGAAATAGATCAGAAAGTGCACGCCGCAATTGAGGCCAGAGATGTGGGCTCAAGTGCGGATGTGCAAGATCTAAAAAGGATAGTGCACAAAGACATTCCGCTGTGGCAGCGGAGTGTGGACCGTCGTCTTGCTGAGATGGAGCTTAGCTTGCGGCATGACGAGGCACGGGTGTATGTCACGCCAGCCAGGTCCAACAATGATAGGCATATAAATACTGCAGTAAAAAATTGCGACTGCGAGACAGAACAGGCAACCAATGTAAGCGAAACAAATAAATGTCATTCCAAAGTAGTGATTGAAGAAAGCTTGATTAGGAACCGACAGTTTCAGATCTTTACAACGGAGAAGAAATCTGTTCACCCTGTAGTGTTTATCAAGGGATTTAGAAACATTTTGCCTAGCGTTTGGAGTCATACCCAGAAAATACAGTTCGTTATGTCTTACATACAAGGAGATGCTGCATTATGGGCAACCGAAGCAGCTGACAGTTGTGATACATATGAGCAATTTGAAAAAGCATTCTTGGCCAAATATTGGTCAACATGTATCCAGGAGACATTACGGAAGGAGGTATATAATCCAGAGCCGTATTCTCCACGACTAGGCAATTTGCGAAAATATTTCGAGAAGTACATTAATAAGACCCGTTACTGGGACGAACAGATTTCATCCCGGGATTTGATCAGGCTTTTGAAATCACACTTGCCGATACATGTAAAGGAAAAACTTATACACGTGCCTGAAAATGATATGGAACATTTCTTGTCTGTTCTGGACTCAATTGACCTGATTCAGGAGGACGTTAAGGCAGCCTCTGAACAGGCTAGAAGTAACGGAAATGGTTATAGAAATGGTAGAAATAACACGCCTCCACCAAGTAATGGAAACGGCGGAGGTAATAATAGGAGACAGGAGTATGCACAAAACGGAAATAGAGGTAGAGACCGGAACGGCAATAGTCCGCCGGTGAATAATGACCGGAAAAGGAGGTTCGATGACCGGTATGAGACAGGCCCACCAAGCAATAATAGATGGAAAAATGCCAGGGGGCCGAGCAACACTAATACTTATAATGATGCAAACCGAACTTGGCCGCAGAACCAGAGGCCCAGTCCGGACCGGCAAAACAGTGATAGATATGACAATAACCGACCGCCACCACAAAATGCGCCAATTGTGCAACCGTGGCGGCCGACGCAACACAACGTGCACATAGTGGAGGTCAGTGACACAGAGCAGCCACGCCCATCCACTAGCAATAATTCAACAAACTAGATGCAGCCGAGATACGCTCTCCATCGTCGGCTGAGGTTTGGAGTGAGAGCAGCCCGACACAGAACAAAACACCGAACAAAATCTGTATCCTTAGGTATAATGACGGGGTACAGATGGGAGATGAATTAATAACTGAATCATCCACGTGCATAAAGGAGCACAAAGACAAAGTACAAGCGATAATAGAGATCAAAATTAACAATATTGATGTGCAAGCGGTCGTAGATACAGGTGCTACTGTCAGTGTTATGAGTATGGACTTATTCAAAGTACTGGGGAAGGAAAGGCGTATGCTGACTTTTCCCGTGAATAATTGTAAAGTCACTGGAGCCATAAGTGCACAGCGACAAATAATTAAACTCCAAGTGCGGGTAGAGATGTATGTAGGGGATGAAGCCATAGCGTGCTCATTCCTGGTAGTAAAGGGTTTAAAGGTAGCCTGCATTTTGGGGGTAGATTTTTTAAGAGAAAGGGACGCAATAATCGACCTTTCTCGGGGAAAATTAAGTTTGATGAATGCTGGTAGGAGAATAGAATTGTCCACGCTCAGATCTGAAGAGGTACCTGTACCTAATTGTAATGCTATTAACATAAAGTGTAGGAATCAGTCGATACTACATTTAGACAATCATTGTCTAACACAGAATCTCTATTATCCTGACGTACAATGTGATCAATCAAAAGCAAATGTGGACGCATTAGTGAACAAAGTATCACAGTCCGAAAATTTGAACTCTATGCAACAGCAGGATTTGGTACAGTTATTATCTAATTATGCAGATGTATTTTCAGAACGACCAGGAATTGTTAAGGGATATCAGTACAATATCGAGGTGAAGCCTCACAAAACTTACTGTCGAGCCTCATACTCCATTCCTTGGCCCAAGAAGGAAAAAGTTTTTTTACGAACATTTGGAGAGTTAAATAAATTGTTCAGGTTATACATTGCATATAAGCACACAAGATAAGAAAAGCAGGGTGCAACCTTACCAGGTGCGCTCAGAAAAGGAAAGACAAATATAATCGAAATGTGACGAATAACCAAAAATTTAGTGTTGGGGACTTGGTACTCTTACGCAATCATCCTAAGTCCTCGGCATCCTTGAAACAGAATAGCAAGTGGCAATTGGTGTACAATGGACCTTTTAGAGTAGTAAGTGTGCCACATGAGTGTAGTTATCTCTTAGCAGATCCCCACTCAGGGAGAGTACGGGGACTGTATCCGTGTAAGGATGTAAAAGCATTCCTACAGTAAAAGACTAATAGTCATATGTGGACACCATTCGTTTGTAAATAATGAACGTTAATGATGTGTGATCTGTAGAGATAATGTACTAGTGTAGAAGTGTTTAGTTATAAGAATATGATTGACTTTCTCATGTGTATGGATATTTGTGTTATGTACTCTTTTAATTTGTGTTATCTAGAACATGCTCTAAATGTTTGCACAGATAATCTGATTAGTGCAATTATTTGTAGTGTTAAGCTGTGACAGAATTCAATCAAAAAGAACATTTTAGTAATGATTAGTTAGTGTACTACATAATTTTCTATGTGCCCAAATTTGAAATATTTCTTGGCACAATCTTCTCTATTATGTGTATGTATGTATATATGTGTAGCTGTCAGATTGACAGATTCGAATCCAGAATAATATCAATAATATGAGGCCCTGAGAACTTTATTATCTAACCAATGTTATTAGAGAAAATAATGCACCCAGTAGTGACCCGAGGGCACCACGGGAGGCAAACTTGTTGCAAATTTATGTAATGCAAAGTTACGCACAAAGAAGCTTCAATTGAAGCATGTGCAGATTCAAACAGTAAAAAAGAGCTAGCCAGATACAGTCCAAGTCAATTTTTGCCTACAGAGACTACACTGTAGTTACGTAGGACGTTGATAGTAAAGTGTGACATGAGTTCAAAGGAGTTATTGAACAATATGCCTGAATCCGGCTGGAATGCACAAATAAAATCTACTCGAACACGAATATAGATGACTTTTGGGCAAACTAATACCAAATTTTAATATTTTGTTACCATGTACGCAAATATCACACCTTGGTAAAGAGTTACAAATGTGCTATTACAAAAAAAAAAAAAAAAAAAAAAAATTGCACAGCGGACATTGTAAATAAAAATAAAGGAACTTAATCAAAAGTGCAGTATTGTGCGGCAGAGACAGACAGTGACTGTTAAACCTGCAGCAATACGTCACGGAGTAGTTGAGTATAAGCAATAAAAAACTGTATCATCGCCGTGTGTGCAAGTGGACAAGGAACTAGCACGACACGAACAGTGAACCGATAACGGACGGTGGATCAAGCTAGTGTCAAACTTTAACTCTTTGTGTGTCAAGGGACGCTAGGAAAGCGCATTGACTACGAAGATACATTTTGTCCTAAGGTGAAAACTTGCGTGTGACTAATGGCAAGTCATGACATGGTGAAAAATATTGTGTGCCCATAAAACGTGTTATTGTGACAACGAAATATTGTGCAAACCAGACTAGTGAAGGCCTACTGAGTAATAACTGCCACTAACTGTGTGCGTTCTTTCCCACAGCAGGAAAAATGCCTATAAGGATAGTACACTGTTTCTGAACTTGTTGCATGTTTCCTGGAGCACTGCAAGAAAACGTCGCACGGGCGAGCGGATATCCAACGCGCATCCGGCTACATCAGCTATGCAGCGGCCGCAGCAGCCCGTAGCAGACCAGACAGACAGCCACGCCCCTCCGCGCCGTAGCTGTCAACGCCGGGGGCGGTGACCTACACGGAGTCAGCGCGCCGCGCCGAGCGCCGCTCAACAATCACTCCGCACCGCTCACCTAATACAGCATTATTGATTTTTTTTTTATTTTCACATAAACTGAATAACATGTCAATGACTTCATTTCGATAAACATTGAACATTTACTACGTAGGACAAGTGACCTTGTAGTGTATCACACGAATAATAGTATCACACACAAAAAAAAACTTCAGTCGAACTGTATGTGACTGTGATATTGTGTAATTGTGTAACCGTTTGTGACGAACTGAATTTAATTCAAATGAATAACTGCATTTAATTCAAATGACCATGAACCAACTGGGATGGCTGGGCTCCGGCACAGTTTTGCCCAGGTTTCCTGTTTGCCTACGCCCAAATGGGGGAGCCATGAACTTATATAACCCTCGGACTAAATAAAAGAGCCATTCCGTAAAATATACAAGTGTAAAGAACGTTACTGGCACCATTGTGTCAAAGTGTAAAAACTCTTTGCCAAATGCTGCCAGGGGGCAATGTAACGTTCCCTGGCAAACTCACGTTATTTAAAAAAAAAAAAAAAAAAGAGTTTATTTGTACCATATACGCCGCTCTGGGCAAGTTGTATATATCGTAATTATTGAACAAAAATATTACTGAATGTGGTGTAAAAGACATTTGTTATTCTCCTTATATTTTTTGTTGTAATATTTGTCTGTATTTAGGATAGGAATTTTTCTGTATTTATTATGTGATTGTAAAATGTGTCAGTATTTGCGATAGCAGAGATATGTTGCCAGAAGAGAATAATATCGTCAATTTGCAAAGAAATGTTAATAGTCAGCAATACTATTTAAGCACAATGCATTATGTATTCTTTGGTCTTCTCTGTTCAGAAGTCATTGCGGTAGGACACTGTGAAAGAGTTTTATACAAATGAGTAGACTTCTTTTGTCTCTGTCTGGACTTAGCCGCCATTAGACGATGCGTTACGAATTAATGTGAGTTGTATTGTTGTTTGATCTAAATATATTAGAGTTTGTCAAAAGTGTGAATTATTTATGTAAATTAGCTTGCCCACGTCATCTATAAAATTTCTTTAAGAATTTTTCAGCATTTTTTAGCGGTGTTGCTGGGCTGTGCCGCGACCAACAATAGGCGGCACATTTAAAAAATTATCAAACCCGTAAATCGGGAACAGAAGCATAAAAATCAATAGTGAACTAAGAAATTGTTCTTCTTTTTCAGTGATCCGGTGGCTGATAAAATTTGAATTAATTATACGTTTGTGCATTCGTAGGCGGATAGCTAATGTTAGTTAACATTGAAATTTAAACAGTTTGGTTCTTTCAAAATATCTTAAATGCATAGTGAAGTAGGTTTGATCAGTGGTAAATGTCGGCTTGGCAATAATTAAAACATTTTCTGCTAATAGAGGTAATCTTGTGTTCTATGGCTAGTACCGGAATAAAATTCAGTAAAAATATTTAACAAAAAACCCACTGCATCTGGAAAGTGTATGCCAAGGCCGAAAGATTTAAAGGACTCAATTCACAACCTAATATTCTTAACCAGTTCATATGAGTTCACGTAAATATTATTTTTTCTTTAAAAGTACGTAATACTTAAGAAAGTAAAAAATTTTTATTACCACACGAAAATAAGAGAGTGGTTCTACAACAAAGTTCGCACGAAAGAAAATTAACTTAAAAGCAAAAGATAAAATTTATTACTCTTCTTTAACGAGATTTCAAATCAATTCCAATTCATTTCCGACGATTTCGTTAAAGCCTGTAAAAAAAAACCACTGACAGACAGTAAATAATAGAGAATGTCAAATCAAACACCTTTCATCCCGCTAATTTCCAAACTGTTACTTTATTTGGCTACCAGTTTTGGCGATTTACTACACCAGATTCAGGCTCCTGGAGGAAGCTTCCAGCCTTGGTTCCGGTCAAAATAGGGGCCAGCATTCAAAGACTGGTATCTGTAGATTTCTGCTTGATACAGCGATCACTTCAACCACCATATGCCGAGTCACATTGTGCATCATTGAATGCTGGCCCCTGTTTTGACCGGAACCGAGACTGGAATCTTCCTACACGTCCATCAGGGAACCTGAAGATATGTAATAAATAGCAGAAACTGGTACCCAAATAAAATAACACTTTGGAAATTAGACAGCTGAATTTGATTTGACACCCTGTACTGAACAGCCGAGTGCCGCAATCATCTCTGAATAGATAGACATACAGAGGTAAATAGTAGAAGTGAATTCAGAAGAGAATGCCTGTATTCGTTGTGGCATACTATCCACAAGTTCATCAAGGCACTGTTGGTCCAGATTGTCCCACTCCTCAGCAGCGACTCGGCCTAGATCCCTCAGAGTGGTTGGTGGGTCACTTCGTTCATAAAAAGTCTTTTCAAGCTATCCCAGGCATTTTCGATAGGGTTCATGTCTGGAGAACATGCTTGCCACTCTAGTCGAGCGATGTCGTTATCCTGAAGGATCATTCGCAAGACGTGCACGACGGGGGTGCGAATTGTCGCCTATGAAGACGAATGCCTCGCCAGTATGCTGCCGATATGTTTGCACTTTCCGTCGGAGGATGGCATTCCCGTATCGTACAGCCATTACGTAGCCTTCCATGACCATCAAAGGCTTACGTGGGCCCCACATAATGCCACCACAAAACAGCAGGGAACTACCACCTTGCTGCACTCGCTGGCGTTCAGCCTGACCAGGTTGCCTCCAAACACGTCTCCAATGATTGTCTGGTTGAAGGCATATGCGACACTCATCGGTGAAGAGAAATTGATGCCAATCCGGAGTGGTCTATTTGGCATGTTGTTCGGCCCATCTGTATCGTGCTGCATTGTGTCGTGGTTGAGAAGATGCACCTCACCATGGATGTCAGAAGTGAAGTTGCTTATCATGCAGCCTATTGCGCACACTTTGAGTCGTAACACGACGTCCTGTAGCTGCACGAAGAGCATTATTCAACATGGTAGCGTTGCTGTCAGGCTCCCTCCGAGCCATAATCCGTAGGTAGCGGTCATCCACAGCAGTAGTAGCCCTCGGGCGGCCTGAGCGAGGCATGTCATCGACAGTTCCTGTCTCTCTGTATCTCCTCCATGCCCGAACAACATCGCTTTGGTTCATTCCAAGACGTCTGGACACTTCCTTTGTTGAGAGCCCTTCCTGGCACAAAGTAACAATGCGGAGGCGATCGAACCGCGGTATTGACCGTCTAGGCATGGTTGAACTACAGACTACACGAGCCGTGTACCTCATTCCTGGTGGAATGTCTGAAACTGATCGGCTGTCGGATCCCCTCCGTCCAATAGGCGCTACTCATGCATGGTTGTTTACATCTTTGGGCGGGTTTAGTGACATATCTGAACAGTAATAGGGACTGTGTCTGTGATACAGTGTCCACAGTGAACGCCTATCTTCAGGAGGTCTGGGAAACCGGGGTGATGCAAAACTTTTTTTGATGTGTGTATTAAAAACAAACAAACACCGTGCGAGCAGGCCTTGGAGGCCCAACGGCACCTATCGACCGCCCTTGTCATCCTGAACCCTTTGGCGTCACCAGATGTGGAGCTGGAGGGGCATGTGGTCAGCACACTCTTTTCCCTGCCTTGTCAGTGGCCGGTTCTTAATATTAAGCCTCAAGAAGTATTTGACTTCCACGACCAAGCGTCAGCATAATCCATCCTAAGAACTTTTGATTTGATGTGATTTGCTTTTAACAGGGAAACTAAAACAGCTTAGGTCTAACCCGCCACTGCCCGCACCGAAACTAAGTTTATTGTGTGGTATCGCTCCCTGTAAATCAGGTAAAGCCAACCAATGCCCTTAAATAGTGCAAGGAGTCCCTCTACCAGTACCTTGTTAGACACAGTTTCTTCAGGTCTAGTTGTCCCGAAGATTCTGTTTCTTTTACTCTCCAGTGCCATGCATTATAAGATTAGGTGTGTTGTGGCATAACAAGACAGCCACGCCACTCGGAAGTAGCCGAAAGGCACGCGTTACGCTCACGCAGATTGGCGTGAGATCTGAAACAGGATACGTAATGAATGCTATAAAGAAAAGTACGTAGCTTCTGGAATACTTAACTTTAATCCATCATTTGTATACATCATTCTTGATGAGACATGCTTCATACGATAAATATCAATTGCTATGGCGCCTTGCTAGGTCGTAGCCATTGACTTAGCTGAAGGCTATTCTAACCATCTGCTCTGCAAATGAGCGAGGCTTCGTCACTGTCCATCGCTAGCTACGTCGTCCGTACAACTGGGGCGAGTGCTAGTCAGTCTCTCGAGACCTGCCGTGTGGTGGCGCTCGGTCTGCGATCACTGACAGTGGCGACACGCGGGTCCGACATGTACTAATGGACTGCGGCCGATTTAAAGCTACCACCTAGCAAGTGTGGTGTCTCGCGGTGACACCACATTCCTCCCCCGCAAATCGGCGAACGGTCGTGTTATAAGGCTTCCGCCCGCCGTGGGGAGGACCCCATGTTGACGTATGCGATGAGGTGGGGAGCCTAACAACAGGCGAGGCTGTGCCACCCGCACCCGGCCATTCGGTCCGAGGGGAGCTAGGAAACGCCTGAAAACCTAGTCCAGGGTGCACGTCAACATGCGGTGTATGCGCTCTTAGAGATACAGGAGGGGCCGAAGGGTCGACCTCCATGTGGTCGGGGCACCCGACGGGCGAAGACGACATCTGGTCCAGAGCGAGCAAGAGTTCCATGGCAGAGGACATCTGGTCACGGGAAGCGATCGGCGGCGCGTGACCCAGGGAGGCGCAAGGCGGTTGCAGCGACGCGTCCACTGCGGGCGGCGCCGGCGGGAGAACAGGCGGCGGCGGCGGCGGGTCGCCATGAGGCAAAATGGAAGGCAGCGTCGGTAACACCTGGGGATGAGGCGAGTCAGTAGATGGGTCCCCAGGGCGCTGACCGGACGGCACCGTCGCTGAAAGCAGACGGGGAGCGGCAGAACCCGGGCGACGACAGAGGCGCAGCTGATGGAGATGCCAACGCACCTCACCAGAGGCCCCCAAAACCAAATACATCGCGCGGCCGAGTCAGCGAAGAATGCGCCCTGCGAGCCAACGCCGTGACCCGCGATAGTTGCGATAGAATACAACGTCGCCTGGAGCAAAAGCAGGAGTCTGCCGCTGCACAGGAACCTGATGCGGCGGATGCAGCAAAGACATCAAGGTTCGATGAGGACGACCGTGGAGTAACTCAGCCGGCGAGCGACCATCTCGGGGCTGAGAGCGATACGAAGACAAAAAGAGCAACAACGCGTCCTCCCGAGAATGCGACTCTTTCAACTTCAACATCTGTGACTTGAAAGTCCGGACCAATCGTTCAGCGGCACCGTTCGACTGTGGCGGAAACGGCGCGGATGTCAGATGTTGAATACCATTGGCCTTGCAGAATGACTGAAATTCTGCGGACATGAATTGTGGGCCATTGTCGCAAACAATAGTCTGTGGAAGACCTTCTATGCAAAAGATAGCAGATAATGCTTGGATGGTGGCTGATGACGTCGTGGAAGACATCCTGACAACAAAAGGAAAATTACTGAAAGAATCGACCACAACCAACCATCTAGCATTCCAGAATGGACCAGCAAAATCGATGTGCAAGCGTTGCCAAGGGGAAGTGGCTTGCGGCCATGCAAAGAATTTCCGTGGTGGTGCGGATTGTTGTTCGGCACACGCCATGCAAGAAGAGCACATATTCGTAATCGCAGCATCGATTCCGAACCAAGTACAGTGCTGACGAGCAAGTTGTTTCGTGCGCACTATACCCCAATGTCCTTGGTGGAGAAGCCGTAAGACAGAGGACTGTAACGAACGTGGGACCACTACTCTGGACTGATCATTATCAGAACGCAACAACAAAACACCACGTCGTACAAAAAGTCTCTCCTTGTGAGCAAAAAATCGGCGAACCAACGGATCCTCGATCAGTGACTTTGACAAGGGCCATTGCGTAGCAACAAAATGCAAAACAGTAGCAAGGACAGAGTCAGCAGCTGTGGCTGTAGCTACACGACGGAAATCAATCGGAAACGATTCGACCACGTCATCGGTTTCCACGTCAATGAACATGCAAGCAAGTTCGTATGAATCGAATGCTTTATCCTCGGCAACAGGCAAACGGGACAACGCATCAGCTTGTCCGTGCTTAGCAGTGGACCGATACAAGATATTGTAGCGGTACTGCGAGAGGAAAAGTGACCAGCGAATGAATTTCTGCGCTGTACGCGGAGGTACAGGCTTGTGTGGATGAAAAAGTGATGTCAAAGGTTTGTGGTCTGTGATGACGGTAAAGTGACGACCATACAAGAAATCACGAAACTTTGTAACACCAAAGACGAGAGCCAAAGCTTCTTTCTCTATCTGGGAATAATTTCTTTGCGCAGACGAGAGCAATTTGGACGCAAAGGCAATAGGGCGATCAAACGATCCATCTTTGTGCGCAAGCACAGCACCGATCCCGAAATCCGATGCATCTACCATCAACAAAAGGGGTTTCTGGGGATCGAATGGCGTAAGGCAAGTATTAGAAAGCAACGCCGATTTCAACTGGCGAAAGGCGCGTTCGTATTCCGTCGTCCAGACGAACGGAACACCTTTACGGCGTAAGCGATGAAGCGGAGCTGAAACGGAAGAGGCATGCGGGATAAAGTTATGATAATAGTTAATTTTTCCCAACACACTCTGTAGCTGCTTCAAATTCTGCGGCGAAGGCAAGTCTTGTATGGCACGGAGGTGCTCTGGACTGGGATGTATGCCTTGTGCATTTATGACATGTCCCAGATATGGTAAGTCACGAGCAAAAAAAACGCATTTGTCCTTCCGCAAGCGAAGACCATTTTGTCGCAATACCTGAAATAACGTTCTTAGATTTGCGAAATGTTCTTCTGCTGTCTTTCCGGAGATCACAATATCGTCCAGATACACTCCTGGAAATTGAAATAAGAACACCGTGAATTCATTGTCCCAGGAAGGGGAAACTTTATTGACACATTCCTGGGGTCAGATACATCACATGATTACACTGACAGAACCACAGGCACATAGACACAGGCAACAGAGCATGCACAATGTCGGCACTAGTACAGTGTATATCCACCTTTCGCAGCAATGCAGGCTGCTATTCTCCCATGGAGACGATCGTAGAGATGCTGGATGTAGTCCTGTGGAACGGCTTGCCATGCCATTTCCACCTGGCGCCTCAGTTGGACCAGCGTTCGTGCTGGACGTGCAGACCGCGTGAGACGACGCTTCATCCAGTCCCAAACATGCTCAATGGGGGACAGATCCGGAGATCTTGCTGGCCAGGGTAGTTGACTTACACCTTCTAGAGCACGTTGGGTGGCACGGGATACATGCGGACGTGCATTGTCCTGTTGGAACAGCAAGTTCCCTTGCCGGTCTAGGAATGGTAGAACGATGGGTTCGATGACGGTTTGGATGTACCGTGCACTATTCAGTGTCCCCTCGACGATCACCAGTGGTGTACGGCCAGTGTAGGAGATCGCTCCCCACACCATGATGCCAGGTGTTGGCCCTGTGTGCCTCGGTCGTATGCAGTCCTGATTGTGGCGCTCACCTGCACGGCGCCAAACACGCATACGACCATCATTGGCACCAAGGCAGAAGCGACTCTCATCGCTGAAGATGACACGTCTCCATTTGTCCCTCCATTCACGCCTGTCGCGACACCACTGGAGGCGGGCTGCACGATGTTGGGGCGTGAGCGGAAGACGGCCTAACGGTGTGCGGGACCGTAGCCCAGCTTCATGGAGACGGTTGCGAATGGTCCTCGCCGATACCCCAGGAGCAACAGTGTCCCTAATTTGCTGGGAAGTGGCGGTGCGGTCCCCTACGGCACTGCGTAGGATCCTACGGTCTTGGCGTGCATCCGTGCGTCGCTGCAGTCCGGTCCCAGGTCGACGGGCACGTGCACCTTCCGCCGACCACTGGCGACAACATCGATGTACTGTGGAGACCTCACGCCCCACGTGTTGAGCAATTCGGCGGTACATCCAGCCGGCCTCCCGCATGCCCACTATACGCCCTCGCTCAAAGTCCGTCAACTGCACATACGGTTCACGTCCACGCTGTCGCGGCATGCTACCAGTGTTAAAGACTGCGATGGAGCTCCGTATGCCACAGCAAACTGGCTGACACTGACGGCGGCGGTGCACAAATGCTGCGCAGCTAGCGCCATTCGACGGCCAACACCGCGGTTCCTGGTGTGTCCGCTGTGCCGTGCGTGTGATCATTGCTTGTACAGCCCTCTCGCAGTGTCCGGAGCAAGTATGGTGGGTCTGACACACCGGTGTCAATGTGTTCTTTTTTCCATTTCCAGGAGTGTAGTTCGCAGCAGTAGGGACCGATGCACAAACAGTTTGTAAACATTGCTGAAACAATGCAGGGGCGGATTCACACCCGAATGGCAGTCTTTTGAATCGGTACAAACCAAGATGCGTGTTAACCACCAAGACGCGCTGGGATTCTGCGTCCACCGGTATTTGCAAGTACACATCTGCTAGGTCCAATTTCGAAAAGTATTTACCCGGGCACAGTTTATCAAAAAGATCTTCCGGGCGGGGTAAAGGAAAAGTTGCACTCACTAGTTGTGGATTCACTGTAGCTTTGAAATCCACACAAAGTCTCAATTTTCCGGAAGGTTTTGGCAAAATTACTAAGGGTGAGGTCCAGAGAGAAGCCTGCACACGTTCAATTACACCTTGTGATTCTAAATCGTGTAATGTTCTTGCGACCTCATCACGCAATGCGTGGGGAACATTGCGCGCTCTGAAAAATTTCGGTTGCGCATTTACTTTCAGTTCCAAATGTGCTTCATAGTTCTTAGCGCAACCAAGGCCCGATGCAAAAATGTCTGCAAATTCTTTACATAGACGAGAAACACTGGCTGAAGGCACAGTCTCGTTCACTGATAGTACCTGATTGACTATCGACAAGTTAAACAACTGAAATAAATCTAAACCAAACAAGTTCACTGCAGTAGAACAACGAAGAACGTAAAATGACACAAGTTTTGTTTGTCCCTTGTATGTTGCAAGAAGAGTGCACTGTCCTAACACAGGGACATGCCGTCCTGAATAACTAGTGAGCTGAACATTTGCGGCACCCAACGGAGGTTTGCTCAGTTGTTTGTACGTGTCGTGATTGATCAATGAAACTGCAGCTCCGGTATCGAGCTGGAATGGTATCACTTTGCCTCCAAGGTCCAAGTCTACAAAAAGTTTATTGTCCTGCTGACGACAAGAGCGACTTTCTCGTGCAATTTGAACTGATACCGGTACAGAAGCACTTGCGACCGGACGAGATTTCCGGCGACGTCGACGCACACTATTTGTGGGACGAACACAGTCACTGTTAGAGAAAGTGGCACTGGGCGGAGTGGAATTAACTACAGGAATGTCCATGGGCGAAGGTTCACGAGCCTGATTGTCCATGGTTCGATTCCGGCGCAAAGCAAAGGGCCTGGAATGGTTGTGATTGGCCGATCGGAGCTTTTTCTGGCAAACACTTTGAACATGTCCTTTCTTATTACAGTAAAAGCAAATAACTTGGCGTGACGGGCAATTTTCACGCGAATGTCTAGTAGCACACCGCGGGCATGATTTCACTGCATTTGCTCGCTTATGCGGCACACGTGGAGAGCTAGGCGGCAACTGCGGGGACGAGCACGAGGGCTGTTTATCGTTCCGTGCAGCGCGCCCGGCGGGCCGGTTAATGTGACACACGGCTGGCGAAGTTTCAAATGATTCCTGTGCAAAGTCAAGTGTGTCTTGCCTATCTAATATGTCTATCACTTGTTGAAGGGAGGGATTGACTAGTTTCAAAATCTGTTCCCGTATACGAACATCAGTAACGTTCTGTGCAATTGCATCACGTACCATTGTATCTGAATAAGGGAGTCCACATTCACACTCAAAAGCACAATCCCTAGTAAGGCCTTGCAATGTTGCAACCCACTCCCTATTAGTCTGACCGGCCGTACGTTTTGCACGAAAGAACGTATATCTTTTTGCAACGACATTTACTGTTTCTTTGAAATAGGCATCTAACGCCGACAAAATTTCTTCGTAGGACAGAGTCGCTACGTCGCGTCGGGGAAACAATTTCACTATCACACGGTAGGTGGACACACCTACAGATGCCAATAAAAAAGGCTGCCGCTCGTTACCTTGAATTCTGTAGGCGGCGAGATGGAATCCAAATTGGCGTGACCACTCCGTCCAGCTTTCCATAGCTGGGTCAAATGGCCGGAACGGGGGTGCAACAGCATGTTGTGGCCGCGGTAGCGGTGATGCGGCGGCCGCCGCATCGTTTTGCATTGCACGTTGACCCTGAACGAGCCGTCCAAGGGCCTCCAATAACGCCTGCGTCTGCTGATTCTGCAAGCGATAAAATTCGGACAGTACGTCTGGAGATTGTGGCGAAGCCATGACACAAGCAAATTAATACAAACTCTATTGGCTCGTCGCCAACTGTTGTGGCGTAACAAGACAGCCACGCCACTCGGAAGTAGCCGAAAGGCACACGTTACGCTCACGCAGATTGGCGTGAGGTCTGAAACAGGATACATAATGAATGCTATAAAGAAAAGTACGTAGCTTCTGGAATACTTAACTTTAATCCATCATTTGTATACATCGTTCTTGATGAGACATGCTTCATACGATAACTATCAATTGCTATGGCGCCTTGCTAGGTCATAGCCATTGACTTAGCTGGAGGCTATTCTAACCATCTGCTCTGCAAATGAGCGAGGCTTCGTCACTGTGCATCGCTAGCTACGTCGTCCGTACAACTGGGGCGAGTGCTAGTCAATCTCTCGAGACCTGCCGTGTGGTGGCGCTCGGTCTGCGATCACTGACAGTGGCGACACGCGGGTCCGACATGTACTAATGGACCGCGGTCGATTTAAAGCTACCACCTAGCAAGTGTGGTGTCTGGCGGTGACACCACAAGGTGAGATGCACTTTCTTCACCCTCATCGCAGATCCTACATTTAGGGTCCTCTTCCATTATACCCATTGTATGCAGGTGATTTTTGAAATTCCAATGGCCGGCCGTAAGTCCAGTCATGAGTTTGATCTCTTTCCATCATTACCTTACCATGTTTTTGTTTATAGACTTTGGTCCAATATCCTACGTGCTGTTTCCTAAGCCAGTTCCATAGTTATCCCAACAACATACTCACAGGCTGCTGAGTATAAAAGAATGGCTACGTCATTTTAGCAAATAACTTTCACCGTACATAAGTTTCACAGTACGACTCTCATCCACTCCAAATACCTTTCCACAAATAGCAGCAACTACGTAGAGTGATCTTACTCAACAATGTGACCACACCTATGGTACTTACTACAGTCCAGATTTAATTACTAACTACAGTAGTGCACCATTACTAAACCTACAAGAAACTAGTACACTACTTCTCGACAACGTACCACTTACATTTCACCACAGAAGGCGATTAAGCTGTGCTGTATCAGCACCTTTATACCAAGCAACAAAACGAAAGCCACACAGTGATAAACAAAATGCCACTTTGGCGAAACACGTTTGCATCCAACAGCCTGATCATTCCAGACTACAATGTCCTCTGGCTCATAATCAAGCGATGACCAAAGGATATACGCTGCACGAGATATACCCAGACCAGAAACAACAAGTCAAAAGTATCGACTTGTCGACAATCATTCTTCCCACGCGCTATTCGCAAGTGGAACAGGCTTGGAGGAGTCAGTAAGTGGTACAAAAAGTACCCTCCGCCAAACACTATTAGCTGGCTTGCGGAGTACGATGTAGATGTAAATGTACAGTCATGCTCAAAAGTATCCGAACAACCTGAATTGCATTTCGCCTAATTCGCATGCAACCATCATAACGCAGCTGTCTAGCAGGTCCTTTAATCACTCCTCGGTACAGTCGTTTGACTATTGGAAATGGTTCCAACATGTCACCACTAGAAAACACTGCTCTGTATCGCAGTAACTCAAGGTGTAAAGTAATACCACGATGCTACAAATATCAGGGAACACCTTATCACAGATAAGACTGTCCTTAAGGGTTGTAAGCTCATATTTATTGCAATAAATGACATACCTGAAATGTTTCCACTCTCATTATTACGTCAGATAAGTAATGCACGTAGTAAGTTCGTCGTATTCACTATTTCTTCTTCAAAGTAACATACAGTACTTATTATTTAACACAAAATGACATTAAAAATTTAAGTAATCCACGAGCAGTTAGTTGTGAATATGTATGAACTTCAAATGACGCGACGAACCGTCTCGTTCTGCATATGGATTCAAACCCGGGTTAGGCAGACTAAGCAAAGATTTCGTGACTGACGCAAACTAACAGTCATTCCTGATTAGGCATACAGAGACTGATATACCTCGATTTTAGACAGTATCAGTTAGCAAATATCAACTTTAAATTACATAACGCAAACATTTTTATCAGACGCGAATTCCTACCCAGCATCTCTTGTCCTTGTTAATGAATTACGAGAGATGTTAAATATTGCTTGTTCACAAGTAACTTACTTGAAATGCCATGAGGTAAAGCTTTGTGTTGGACAGGGATTCGTACCCAGAACCTAATCGAATAGATATCGAAGCACGACCAACTGTGACATATCGGATTTTCTCGGCAGTAGCTAGATGGTTTAAGTGAAATGACGAAACGAAACATTATTTTTTTCCTTCTCAGGACTCCAACCCGGCACCTATCGCTGTTATATTCTAGAGAAAACGAACGTTAAATATGGGTTTGTTGCACCAGCAGCGACATGTGATCATGTTTGAAATAGAAATAATATGACGAAGAGTTCAGTGCTCACTGGGAATAGAGCCCCACACATATCGTTGACTACACACAAAGAGACGTAAGCTACCGAATTTTTCTCCACCAGCAGTTCGGAATAACATCTTGAACTTACAGTGGTCTCGCAAGTAGTTCTGTGTCCCACTGGGAGTCAAATACGTCAGATATCGTTAGTGTTGACAACGAATGAAAATACATTAAAAATCAAAATTATTAACCACCAGCAGATAGGTGCTCTCATGCTAGAGCTTGATAATACATAATGAAATCTTTAGTGCCGGGCCAGTATTCGAACCCTTTCACGCGTAATATGTGGAGATGTTGAGGAATCTGCAGTTTTGAACAAACAACAAATTGTAGCCGAGCTGTATTGTCACGAAGGGATCAAATCCCGCGTTAAGGGCGGTCTGAGTTGCATTCTCAGTTCAGAACCAATTTTGTCGACATACAGAAGCTCAGATAAAAGATGGAATAATTGTCCTGTGACCCTAAATAGCGTTTGTTTCGTCGCTAGAAATAAATAACTAGTATAAGAAAGGTTGAACCACAATAAAGTCTGGAGTTTCTACATGTCGCCACTCCAGACTTTATTGTGGTTCAACCTAACGTCTACTTGGCAGAGGTGGAATATCATCTTTAAAGTGAATTTCAGACCACACTGCCATTATATCTTCTTCACCCGGTGTAGCCAGAAGAGAATGGAATCTTTCTCTCCCTATCTAAAATCATCGACAGAAGTGGGAATCGAACCGAGACCATAGGCATAAGAACCTACCATCAGTCCAACAGACCACCAAATCCTCTTTTCTGTGACCCATTTTTCTAACGTAACACTTTTGCGCCACACTGGATGAGAATTCTGACTCACAGGCTCCTTGTAGTAAACTGCAGCATGTTCAGTAAATTCATTTACTTGGTTGACCGAATCACCATGAACTAGCTGCTTCGGCTACCCAATGCATACATTCGACTCTATTTTGTAATCACCGAAATAAAATCATGTAACTGCCACCTACACAGACAGTGTAGGATGCAGAAATTTAAATAGGACGTGTTCCTTTCCACTTGCGCTATTCTATTGCGCTACCTGTTTGTAAAAAACGTCGTGCAGCGCATAAGAAAAGCTGTAACTGTTTCTCTCAGAAGTCTAGACCCGGCCATTTGCATTATCTCTCAGCACTGTGGAATGCAGAAGTTCTGGAGGAATTGTTGTTCAGCTCTGGAGCTGTTGTAGCTATGTGTCAGCTAGTAGCGTAATGGTAAGTGTCGCGAGTTCGAATGCATTTACTGCAAGTTTTTTTTAAAAGGCAATTCTGCTGTCTGCTGAAGTTACCAATCTAATGGAACTTTGAACATAATTCCCTTCACTTCTCAACCCAAAATAGTCGCATGTGAAAAAAGGGCTAACATCTGTGACATTTTGTTCTTTTCAGGTTTTATAGACAGCCAGGCAGCAAATGCATCTCGAAGCTTTTGTATTATGTACAGGGAGAGCGCATCATGCCCAAATACGTCAGAAAAGTATTTTCTACATTAGCTGTCATGTGGTAGTGGCATCTTATTCTTCTTCAAATCTTGTTTGACAGCTTTAACTCAGAACAAGTTTTCTACATGCATGTAATCAATAAACTGCATGTGCATTGTCAGACTGTTATAGATAACATCAGAGAATTCGCATATATGGTTGATGATTAATTTCTCTCTCATGTTTACTATTGTTTTAACAACACTAAAGGAAACCTTACGAAAATTGTGCACTGTATTATAAGAAAGGATATAAAACTACCCACGATAACCTTACGACGAAAGTTTGTTTTAATAAAACTGAATATCTGTACAGAAGCGTGCCTCTATCGACACGAATTAGTAAAATACTACTCACTTAGATTTCGATTGGGTCTGTGTTTAATTGGTATGCTGTGTCTTACTCAAGAGGTATGCAAATGTGGCGTTTCATAAATATAGTTATGTATTTCTAGGAACCCAAAATTTGCTTGTCAGCAGCGGAAAGAAGCGTTACCTGTTGTGCAGCATTGTAAGTTTTTCAGCATTGCACTATGAGTCGAAAGTATTTTCTTGCGATTTCCTTATTGATGTTTGATCTGACTGCGTGTAGCTCTTTCACAGAATGGGTAAAAATGTTGAGGTCAGTGAGACTGGAACTGCGAACCATAAAAGTCGCTTTTTTTACAGGTCAGTACGTTACCACAGAGCTGGCGAAGAGGTATGTGTCTTAGATTCATCTTACGAGGCCAATAGTGGCTAGAACTCATAAACCGCTACTTAAAGGACGAGATTAGTTGCGGTTTCCACCTGCAACGACTTTCCTGGGCTGAAAACCGTAAGTATACAATCTTTTGTTACACCTCAAGCGATAATAACTCAGATTATTCAATGGAAATGACAGGTAAAATCAAGTGAACTTTGAGGCTTAATTCCGTGCACACCAGGAAGTAACTCCTCGATCACAGAGTTGCCAAACATACGTTGCCTTGTTGCCAAATCTCAGTTACAGTACCAGCAGGAAGAAGACGAACCGATGTGATCCTACAGGGGGCTGGGAAGTGATCATAGCTGGTGTCTCCAAGTCGCAGCTGCTACGGCCTGGAATACGTAATGCGTCTGATTCGCATTTCTGTAACTAGGTTTAGGGATTGTTACTAATAATACTCAGAATTGACTGCAAACTAAGCATCATAAATCAGTAACTCTCATAACTGTTTTTATATTTCTTTCGTAAGTGTAGTCAAAACTAAGAAACTCATTTACAGGCGTTTTCGTGCCTCGCCGATGTCGAGCACAACAAACAAATAAAAGAAAAGAATCTGTGTGTGTGTTTGTGTGTGTGACAGAGAGAGAGAGAGAGAGAGAGAGAGAGAGAGAGAAAGAGA
The DNA here is from genome assembly GCF_021461385.2 of Schistocerca piceifrons. Taxonomy (NCBI): domain Eukaryota; kingdom Metazoa; phylum Arthropoda; class Insecta; order Orthoptera; family Acrididae; genus Schistocerca; species Schistocerca piceifrons. The sequence goes on along the minus strand of NC_060143.1, from coordinate 97,821,750 downwards.
GAAAGGGAGAGAGAGAGAGCGAGCGAAATAAAAAAGAATGAGAGAGAGAGAGAGAGTGTGTAACAAATTGTTGTAAAGAAATTGAATCATGGTATGTAAAGAAATCTTTCATTTAAAATGACACATTCCACATCATTACGAAATGTCGTATTCATGATCTATGGAACAAGAATTGATCTAATCTAATAAAATCACATCATATTGATGACTAGCCACGAAGACTCATGAATTACCGAAATTTTTGCCAATACCAGTAACCAAATCTAAACTTGAAAATAAAAGACAATTTTTGTAATAAACTGGAACTCCTATCAAGATCCTTTCGTCCCTGTTACCTAACCACGAAGGATGTCTGATATACCTCCATTCTGAAGTGACAAAGTGTGCATCCATTTAAAGATGAAGCGCATGATGTGAAGTACTGTGACGGAATCCGAACCCAACACGTAATCGGATTGTTAACTAATAAAAATCAAATGTTACGTATCGGTTTTTCTTACGAGCTGCTAGGTGTTTGAATCTAAAATAAGGATACAAACTTTTGTGCCTACGCGACAATCGAACTGCACACCTACCGTGCATCCACGAATATAGCTTAAGTATCAGTTGCTTACTCACCAACAGTAAGATGTGTGCGTGTTTGACCAGAAATAACGACACCTATTGCGATTGTTGTCAACACATGAACAGACATTAAAAATGCACGTTAATTTTCACTAGCAGGTGGGTGTGCACTTGACAGGGCTTGAAATGAAATTATGAGTATTTTTGTACTGGATCCTTTGGAGGAGACCTAGAGAAGATTGCAGTCTTGGGAAAAGAAACGAATGATTGCACGGGTGTGCACTTGACAGGGCTTGAAATGAAATTATGAGTATTTTTGTACTGGATCCTTTGGAGGAGACCTAGAGAAGATTGCAGTCTTGGGAAAAGGAACGAAATGATTGCACTATACTGTTCCGAGAGATTCAGATCCTCGAAAGAGGAGATACGAATTCGAATCACAGTCCAGCACCAAATTTTTCAACGTCTCTAGTTCAATCAAGTAAAACTAAAATAAGAGCCCTGGTCCTTTAATTGGCTATCGGTTCATGAAATAAAATAAAATTTTCTAATGTAAGTACATTTACTGGCGACTGTATGTCTGTTTGCCATGACTTCCGCTATGTCATTTCCCAACGTAAACCGGCTCTGCCCAGTTGGTAATAAAGGAACGTAATGTTTAATGCGGATTATGGATTCTAACGTCATTCTCTCGAGGTTACCAGAGGTAAAATAAATCTGTTTCTGCCTCTTAAAAGTAAATGCCTGAACCCACGCATTGCACCTGTGATAGTTCGTTCCACAAGGCCATTGTGGCCTTATTTCCCAGCCCCAAAAGAATTTATGAAATTTGTTATTAACAACTAAACCCAATTCAAAAGTAATAGCAGTGTGCATAACTACAATACTAGGAGAAAGGATGATCTTCACTATTCAAGATTAAATCTAACTTTGGCACAGAAAGGGGTGAATTATACTGGCACTAAAGTCTTTGGTCACTTACCAAATAGTATCAAAAGTCTGACAGATAACCAACAAGTATTTAAGAAGAAATTAAAAGAATTTCTGAATGACAACTCCTTCTACTCCACAGAGGAATTTTTAGATATAAATTAAGAAAAAAAGAAAAAACAAAAAATAATAAAAAAATAAAAAATAAAAAAATAAAAAACACAAAAAAATAAAAAAGTTGTTATATTAACTTAAGTATGTTGTTAAATTAACTTAATTATGTCATGTATTGGAAAATTTGACTCGTTCCACATCATTACGAAATATCGTATTCATGATCCATGGAACTAGTATTAATCCAATCTAATCTAATCTAACAAATCGTGTGGACTACACATTCAACGATACACGGTAGCCCATCTAGACACAGTTAAAGGAAATATACCTTAGCGATGTAAAGCAGAATCCTTACAGAGGTAGAGTGTCATGTGGTGTTCATCTTCTTGTACCAGAGGTGCACAGTTGCAGAGTCGCAACTTGGTAATTAAAACACCACTGACGACTTTGCCGACATGGTGTCATGGTCTGCAAACACACCAGTGAACGTTCGGATCAACAGGACCACTCAACGACGAACGAACTTCACGGTCGTGTACCTTCTCTGTGACCCAACAACGTAGATATCATAAGTGACGGCGGCTAAACCACAACACACGAAATCTCTTAAAAACTCTGGGGCACCGGATCATAACCGCCCCCAACAGTATCAACGGCACACCAGAACCCAACACCACCAGCGCAGATCCCTAGACGACGTTGCTGTTCAGCTAGCTGCCGGTGAGACCCCGGCAATCCTGGCTTTTCGTTCACTCCGTCCGTCAACAGAGCCACCCGGTATCATTGTGCAGAACAGGGCCGACAAACTTCCGACTATGCAGGCAGAGGAACTATTTCAGTCGGTGTCTGCGGCCCGAATTCAAAGGCGCCGGCGAGAAAACCAGCCGTCACTGTGGGAAGAAAAATATAAAATTTACTGAGTCACACTTGGTGCGAGAAGGAACTTTGCACTACTTCCCAGAGTACATTGTGATTTTACACTTACACAGAACCTTCTTAATCAACATACTTTGGTAATTAGTAATTAGTAAGTTTGATAGACTTATGGCGACAGTGTAATGTGGCTTTCATCTTGGGTACTTGGTGATCTTGCTTGAGAGAATAAGCACGCGCGAACAGGTGGAGAGCGAGTAGGCTTAACCGTAATGCGCGGAATTAATGATATCTGTGTATGGTTGGGGGGGGGGGGGGGTCAGTGGGTATCGTTGTGAGTGGGAAATATATTTTTTTTCTCAATGGTCAGATCAGTCATCCTCAAAAATTTCCTGTCTAGGTGCTGTATGAACATCACATAATTTTCTCTATGAGTTTTCCCAGTGATTCATGTACTCTGCAAGCACTTTGAGACATAAAATAGGACTTAAATCCTTCATTCTAGAATACACAGCCACAGTGGGTTATTAGATTCTATTATTTGACAGACAAGAGGCGCTTCTTCCACTGGAAACACACTTCGGTAAACATTTCAGGCGCTATCTAATTGACAGATGGGCTCTAACATTAGCATCTAGGTTCAGTGATGAACAAAGAGTGGCGAGACACAGAGACATGGAGACACAGAGTTTAAGAGCCACAGATCATTCATAATTTCCTAGAATATTGTAGAAGCCTGATGGACCAGCCAGGTGGATGATGTCAGAGGAAAAGAAACTAAATAAATAGTAGAAATCACAGCCCTGGCTATATTTTGTTTTTGAATTAAGTCATTCCGCTTTAGGCTTGAGATTAGCCACTTGTCGAAATTGCAGTAGCAATAATTAGTACACTCTTAAAACAAACAAAAAGGACACACGATGAAGGAATCATCCGGTTGGGACGGAAGTCGGTACATGAGATGTACGTATATAAACAAATGATTAAATTTTTAGAAGATATGGATGATTTATTCAAGAGAAGGAAGTCCACATATGGCCCTGATGCAAGTATTTATTCAGCTTGGCATTGGTTGACAGAATTGTTGCTGTCCAATTGACACTTTAGACCGTCAAAATTCCGAACTGACTGGAGGACCATGTCCGCAATGCTCCAAACTTTCTCAGCTGGGGAGGATCCGGCGACGTTGCTGGTCAAGGTAAAGTTTGGCAAGCTCTAAGACAAGCAGTAGAAACTCTCGCCGTGTGTGGGCAGACATTATCTTCCCGAAATATAAACCCAGGATGGCTTGCCATGAAAGGCAAGAAAACAGAGCGCAGAATATCGCAGACGTACTGCTGTGCTGTGAGGTTGCTGCGGATGACAACCAAAGGGGTCTCCCTACAAAAGGAAATGGTAGCCCAGAGCATCAGTAATGAGCCTCTCTGGCCAGCGAAGTTTGAAGAAGATTCATATCGGGGGAAGCTGCAGGTTGCTATAGTCTTTCGTGGCTAATGTTGTTGCTACATATACTGCCTCTACAATTACAGTTAATTTGCTTGTACTTCTGGAAGCAAATTAACTGTAATTGTTGAGATAGCGCTTACTAATGGTCTACAACAGCTTGGTACTTACTATGAAAATAATCAACTCTCAACCAATCCTAAGAAAACGCATTCCATCTGAAACATAAACAAGCTGACAGAAAACTTGAAATATTCTGGAATGGAGTTGCACTAGAATATTGTTCCCACCCCAGGTATTTGGGTGTCAGTCTCATCCGTACACTGACCTACAAGGAACATTGTCTGAAGCTGAAGCAGAAAGTATCCTCCAGAAACTGCCTTCTTCGGAAACTGGTGGGATCGAATTGGGGTACACATCCACAAACATTAAGAACAACAGCTCTTGCCTTATGCTGTTCTGCAGGAGAGTATGCTATCGCAGTGTGGTACAGTTCAGTACATGCAAAGCAGGTTGATGTAGCCTTAAATGACAGCTGTAGGATCGTTACAGGCTGCCTATGGCCAACACCCATGGACAAAGTTCAACCTCTCGCTGGGATTGCTCCATGTGACAACAGGTCGCCGCTAACATCGAGAGGCCCTTAGAAGGATCAGCTGCGGCTACCCGACTCACCAAGTGGAAAAAAGGATGCCAACACCTGTCAAACTGGATGTCGCCACAAAAATACCTGCCGCCCGGACACATGGAGAAGTCCTTGAACAGACTATGGACCGAAGTTGCAAGATCGAGGGACAATCTCCTTAAATGGAACTTCCAGCTGCCAACACAACACTGTGCGAATGCGGTAAACTGCAGACAACTCGACATCTCTTCAAATGTAACTCATGCCCAACCAACTGTAGCATGAAGGACTTAACATCTGCAGCACCCAATGCTATCAAAGTTGCCCAGTTCTGGGTGAATACTGTATAGTTTTCTTTCTATCTATTGTATATGTGTTCATTTTAGTGTACCCCTGACACGAACAAAGAGAAACAGTTAATTACAGTTTTCAGAATGAAATTTCACTCTGCAGCGGAGTATACTGTGATATGAAACTTCCTGAAAGATTAAAACTGTGTGTCGGACTGTGATTTGAAACGTCGACCTTTCTCTTTCGCAAGCAAGTGTTGTACCTACTTAGATACCTGAACGCGACTCAAGACCTATCCTCACAGCTTCACTTCCGACAGTACCACATCTCTCACTTTTCAAACTTCTGTGAAGTTTCACAGAAGATGGAAGGTGGGAGATGAGTTTCACAGAAGTCTGGAAGATGGTAGGTGAGTTTCACAAGCGTTTGGAAGGTAGGAGATGACGTACTGACGGAAGTAAAGCCGAGCCGTGAAGACGGGTTCTGAGTAGCGCTTGCGTACCTTATTTGGTAAACCACATTCTCACGAAGGACAAAGGTACCGAGTTCGACCCCTGTCTTACACATTGTTTTAATATAGCAGGAAGTTCCAGTTTAGTTTTATTTCTCTTAATCTTAATCTTTTACGTAGATAAATCTAACGACGAAGTGGCACCCAACATGGATTTACAAGGTTTTTTGGTGAAGAAGAGACAATTTACTGGCAAAACAGGAGAGAAAATAACGGGTGTTACACCGATTGCAACATATCTGTCTGAATGCCAGAACATTTCAAATTTTTCAATACAAATGCCACTTACGCGTGAAAGCATGAAATGGTCCATTTTTTTAATCGAAGAACTGAAGTAAATACAAAATATAAATCTTGAAACTTCGTCTCTTCTATTACCTATAATCTTTCAAGATATAGGAAACGCAAAAGTGGGTGTAAAATTTTTGAATAATGGCATAAATGGATGGTCCCGGAAGTTTCTAAGCGGCTGCACTTCAAACGGTGTGGAAGGTTAAATGCAAGCCGGGTGTGTTTCTGGGTGTTTTACGCACCATGAGTCGGGGACACACTTTCAGGTCGAGCATGTGCCAAGAGGTTTATCTGAGCACTCCTAGTAACCAAATCTTTCCCGTTCCCCAATACTTTGATGATGAGTAAAGGAAATGTTGTACGTTGGAACACTTTACACATATTTTCCCCTAGGCAGTCCTGTAATAAAAGTTTAATCTTCATCTTTTCCTTCAGCGTTTGTCCCGCGTGCCTGCGGGGTCCGCTACGTGGGTCCTTTGTCTCCATTTCGCTCTATCACGGGCTGCATCTGTGTGGATGTTCACGCATTTAAGGTCTTTATGAATTGTACCAGCCCAACGTTGCTTAGGTCGTCGTATGGGTCTACTGCCGACGACTTCTAGTGTGTAACCCGCCGTGGCAATAGAGTCATCACCGTCCCGTAAAACATGCCCAAACCATCGAAGATGACTCTTACGCACCTTGTCTTGGATCGGTGCAACACCAAACTGTTTCCTGATGCTGTCATTACAAACGTGATCTGACTTAGTGAGGCCCGCTGTCCACCTTAGCATCTTCTTTTCTATTACACTTAGGCGGCGTTCTGTCTCAACTGTAGTCGGCCAGCACTCACAACCATACAAGGCGACTGGTCGGATGACAGTGCGATAGATTTTTGATTTTAAATTATCTTTCATCCTGCGGTCTCGGGTGACACCGGTTGTTTTTCACTTCTTCATCCAGGCTGCCTGAGTTAACCTCTACGGTGAGTCGGCCGTCAACGGTGATCGTGGAACCAAGGCACTGAAACTTACACGAGTAAGCTGCAACCTAAGATGGCACACCTGAAGGCAACAGACGGCGTTAGACCGTATTAGGGTCATATCTCCTAGACGTCACCAATTTTTTACCCAGTGTGGTTAAAAGTGAAGATAATATCATTTTAATTCCACTTTTAATTGATGACTTTATCTTCTTATGTGCTGCAGTCTTCTTCTGGAACTACGAAAATTGTTCAGGAAAATTAACCTTTTTCCAAATGTGAATACTTGTTCCAAGGTACAACGTGGCCTTTTACCTAGGAACAAATACTCTATGGCAACTGAAAAGCATATCACTGGAGAAAATCTTGTCAGTACTATATTTAATGATCTGTCTGTTACATTATTACTCTACTACTCACAAATGATCAGTAAGAGAAATCAAATCAAGCACCAGTATTATAAAAATATTGTAGCACTAACGGAACTCAGCTATCTTGCAAATATCATTTCCAATGGTAGAAAGACCCGCTTCTGCTTTTAGATACTAGATGACGTTCGACAGGTGAAGTATAGCTCAACCGACCACACGTTACGCGACTAGATAGTTTTAAAAATATGTGGAATTTTATTTTGACAAGATTCTGCGACTGGTGAATAAACAATATATTACAAATAGCTTCAATATATTATACAACGCGTAAATATGTAAAACTTGAAGTATTTACAAAGGCAGTACGAAACACAATCTCTTTTGTACCAGCAACAAAAACTGTAAACTGATGGAATGTACTTATTCACATGCCTTCATCTGATTCGAATATCAGCCACTAGAACGCAGTACTGACCAAAAAACATTATGTGTTCCTAGATACGCTACACACTGAATCGGTACATCACCCTCGCTTCTGCTGCAAAGTCTCGCGCAAGTTGACAGCATCCGCATTTAAATTCCTGATTTGGCGAATACTCAGGCGACCGATCGCACCTGGACCGGCTCGTTGAACCACTCGATCATAGTTCCAAAGTGCGTGTCTCTGAGTAATCAGTCATCGGTCTCATCGGATTAGGGATGGATGGGGAAGAAAGTCGGCCGTGCCATTTCAGAGGAACCATCCTGGCATTTGCCTGGAGTGATTTAGGGAAATCACGGAAAACCTAAATCAGGATGGCCGGACGCGGGATTGAACCGTCGTCCTCCCGAATGCGAGTCCAGTGTCTAACCACTGCGCCACCTCGCTCGGTCGTCTCTCTGAGTATCTGGGACAGTTGGTGAAACGTGGCGATCGGGTCCCGCATTTTAGTAGCTCTGCCGTATCTAATCACCAATGAGTGGCTGCAACCAAAGATGGCATACCTGAAGGCAACATGCGGCGTTAGACGCTATTAGGGTCATATCTTCTAGACGTGACCAATTTTTTACCTAGTGGGTTAAAAGCGAAACACTTGTCTAATATACATTACGATTCTTCAGCATGTTAGTAGATTCACCTTCCCCACAGGCAATAGATTCACATTTAATTGTTTGCTTAACGAGGCTGACTTTAGTTATTTCGTTATGTATGAAATCCATCTAACCTTTTAGATCGTTATGTCTTCTTTAGCTGGGGACCTGACTATGCCGTTTTATGTCACACAGCCTGCATTGTGACCCAGATACGACAGAATATCGGGAGCGACATGACAACGCTTTGGGAGCAGACAGAACGGTGTGGGCTGCCGAATGGCACCCGTCACCGTAATTAACGAGACAACACAGAAAGGAGGAAGATGGGCAAGTGAAGACGACACGAGTGACAAACGAAGTCCGAGTAACCCACACAGACAAAACCAGAAAAAAAGCCGAGATCAAGAACCAGTAGCACATTACGACAACGAGACAATAGTGAAGCGTACACGCTACTGCCTTTCATGTCATTTTTCCCTTTATTGTTATTCCATTTCCGCGTCCCAGAGAGGCGAGGGTGAGCTGGCAGCGGAACAATAGTCCGTTCTGTAGTCAAAAGAGTTGAAAAGATACAAAGAGGGAATAAAAATTTAAAAACGTTATGCTGTCAAAAGAGTTGAAAACATACAAAGATGGAATAAAAATTTAAAAACGTCCTGCTGTCAAAAGAGTTGTAAAGATACAAAGATGGAATAAAAATTTAAGAAGATGAACATTATACAAATGTTTTAAAATGCTTAAATGGGTGCTTTTCATTGATGATATTTAAAACAATGATTATGGGAATCGTTGCATGACATTTGAAACAGTGATGTATTGCGAGAAAATAAAACACTGTGTAACAGTTTGCTACCACTTGATGGGATGGACCTTGCGAGCTCACTTGACTGCTTTTCGAGCGAACAAACCAACTGAGTGCTCATTGAAGTGCTATAATAGCAGTATGCAGTGATTGCGTAAGCACACCACAAACAGCAACTCTGGCTCGGGTATACCTAAGCGTCCGTTGTGTACTGCTGCCTTTTGGCCAAAATAACATTTAATCATTGATGTGGCTTAGCATAATAACTAGTGATATGTTTTTACAGTGAAGAGTAGATTTTCATACACATTTACAGTCAACTTGATTAATGAAATGAAATTATGCGCTCTATCCCGAAGGATAATGATGTAGCCTGCACTGGTTTAAATGTAACTTGTACATTTATTACAAACAGAAGAATAAGAAACACATACGAAAAGATGGCCTTACAATCGTAGTGGGTTTGCTGTGAATCGACTGATAGCATAGCATAGCAAAGGAAACGGAATCTCTAAATAATAACTAATCTGACAGTTCGTAGCACACATATCACAGTTTCAATGATTTGGAATGATAGTAAAAGTTCCACTAAAACTCATTAAACATCAAGTTAACTCAGATATTGCTGTCAGTTGTGTTACTCACTCACATGTTACTACACCGACTAACACAGTCACCTAGCATGGTGCTAGGCAAGCAACACAACCACCCGAACAACTTTAACACTCGCGGCTCGATGACCACTCAGTCTCTTCAATCTTCCAGGCTAAGATCACACAGACAGAAGACTACGAGACCCTTCTGCTTGCTTACTCCAGAACTTGGTCACCTGACCAGCCACTTAAGTGAAGATTGGTACTTTCCCTAGGCCACCTCATCGAATTAATACACTTAACATTGATTTGTATACATTATACGTACACCTGCCCAGACAGCCGAATGCGTTAACGTTTAATAGTTAAAATTGATTTAGCTTGTAACTGAAAAATAAAATATCAGAATTGTCTTCCTTTGTGACAAATAATAGACTTCCACTCCCAAAAAGCCTTTAAGCTGACCGATTTTGAAAATCCGTGAAACTGGTCAGATGTGTCCCAAGAACCTAACACGATCATGTGAATCTAGGATATTTAGAGTAAATTTTTTTTAAATTTTAGAATGATTTTATCACAATGGCAATTATATGTAAAGGTACAACAAAAACATGAAATATCGCACAAAAGTTTGCAACATAACATTTGAAGATGACTAGACATACCATACAGCAATGTTTTCTACATTCAGTGAAGATTTCTGGGCCATACACTAGTACATCCCCCTACAATCAAATTATGTTCAGAGCAGCACAATTACTGAGGTGTGTAGTAATATTTCAAAACAACATTATGTATGAGAAAATACAATTAGTTACTTCAGACGTTCTTTGAATGGAAAAGATGGTGATGTACTCTCATTTTCGTGAAAGAGACACTATAAACAAATGCCGCTCTACTTGATCGCTCACAGCCTTCTCTATATCCATCCCATGGTCCGTAGTATTTTTCCCCAAATCCGAAAGCATCTCGGTACATATCAACACTAGACAGATATGAGATATAGACGTCCCAATGCTCAAAACTGCGTATTACTTTGAGGGGAGGTATGTGTCTCAGCAATCACGAGAAGGAAACGTGCCCCTTCTGGGATTCAGATGGAGTGCCGGCGCCAGAATTCACCTCGTACATTCACTATGAGGACAGGAATGCAACCCAGCCTGGATATGATTTTTAGTTGGCTTTCCTCATTCGATTAGGTGAATATTGGTCTTGTCCCCAAGTACCCCCTCTGTGACAGGATTCCTAAACATTTAAGAACGGTCGCACGCTTTCACGTGGCCGAGAGTTTGTGTACATACTTTCCTTCCTGGCGGTGGGGAGGGGGGGGGGGGGACAACGGGATGGCAACTTGAAGGGTATCCAATAAACCCTTAAACTAACGGTGTCAATTCCGATTATAACAACGATGACGCCACTAGATGTGGGACAAGGGCGAGAGATAAAAAGAAGATCCATAAATCTATGTTTTTAGTGTGTCTTAGCAGAAATGGTCAATATTGAGGGATATAATAGGATCGCTCATTTGAAGCAAAAGACTTCACCTGGACGCATGCTCTATTCCAAATGGTTTCCGTGTTAAAACACAGTGAATCTACATTTGGTTTTGGGCTAGTGGCGCCAACGTACGTGTGTTAACAACGAAATATTTTGACGTTTTATTCTAGCCCACTCTACCTCTTTGCTTTCAACCTCTTTGCTTGCGATGTCTTTCTGCCACACAGGAACAGAAGTGGCCTCAAAATTGAACGTAGTGGGACTCCTTTTGTGATTTCTGCCCAATCGCTAAAATTTTCTAACTTTCCAACATTATTTGGATTATTTGGCACAACGTTTTGGTGGTGTGTGGGATAGGACACTTCGAGTACCCCTGACACCTCTCCTCTTTCCTGTTCCAGTCACGAACAGTTCACACAAAGAACGGTTGCCGGTAAGCCTCCGCGTGGGCTCGAATGCCTCTCACTTTCTCTTCATTGTCATACGTAGAAGGAAGTAGTACATCTGGGATTCTTCTAGTAAAACAAGCTCTCAAAATTTTAACAATAAACCACACCATGGTATCCCGTCGGGTGTGGCCTTCCCTTTGTTGAGCGATTTTAGTTGCCGTCCTATCCCATGGTCACTTATTTCGATAGGATAGGAGCCGTTTTATCGCTTCTGCGACGATTTAAAAGAACTACTACAGTGATATCTTTCTCTGTGAAAAAGTTTGGAAAAAAGACGTTTAGTACTTCAGCCTCTTCCGTGTCATCCTCCGTTTCACTACCATCACGGTCACAGAGTGTCTAGACAGATGGCTTCGATCCGTTTAACGATTTAACATAAGACCAAAACCTCTTAGGTTTTTCTGTCAGGTCGATAGAATTTTCCTTTAGAACTTGCTGAATGCTTTACGCATAGCTCCCCTTACACTAATATTGGCTTCATTAAGCTTTTGTTTGTGTGTGATGCTTTGATTACGTTTAAATTTGCAGTGCAACTCTCTTTGCTTTCGTAACGATTTTCTAACATGACTCTTCAACCACATTCGATCTTTTCCATCCCTCACAACTTTACTCGGCACGTACACATCTGAAAAGTATTGTACAATGATTTTGAACGTTGTCCATTGACACTCAACGTTGTTACTGCTGGAGATGAAATGTTCGTGTTGACCCTTCAGGTAATCTGAAATCTGTTTCTTGTCGCCCTTGCTAAGCAGAAAGATATTCGTACCTTTTTTTTTTATTCCTACTTACAGCCATATTCATTGATACTGTAACTGTCCAAAACCCTTCAATGAAATCTGAACGGTGGTCCGAAACAGGAAACGGTGCTTACGCATTTTCTGCCCACCTAGTTCACGATCGATCTCCTATTACGTGGTCATGATGGTGCAACATTGAGCCATGTGTGAATAATATGGCAAAGGGTATCTCTAAGACCCCCCCCCCCCCCAAATTATACTCACACACACGTGCACAAATTCGGCAACATCTTCAGCGGCAGTTGCCCACCCACCTTTAGTGAGAATTCTAAAAATGCGCACTTACAAAGATAACCTGTGAACCACTCCTAGGCGCCTGGAGGCTGGCAACCTCTTTTAAACCCTCCGCTTCCACTTGCCTATCTGCAGGCGCCTAGGACTTCTTCACAGGTTATCTTTGTAAGGGCGCATTTTTAGAACTCTCTGTAAAGGTGGACAAGTGCCGCTCAAGATGTTGCCGAGCTGTGGAGTCTTAGACGAACCCTTTTCAGTTTCATTCACACATGTGTCAATATAGCACTCCACTCTGTTCGCGCCACAGGAGGACGCAAACTAGGATGTTAGAAAATGCTTAAGCACCCTTTACTGCTTCGTATCACTTTCAAATTTCATTGAGTGGTTTTGAGCAGTCCCTAATGCTTTCTACCTGTACACAAGAGCAAAAACTGCTGTCGCGTTTCACACGAAAGGAGTGACAGTGTGTGTAGTGGAGTGGCAGCCCAGGAGGCGCCAGCAGCGTCAAAGGTTGCCGAGAACGTCGTTCCTGTTCCTTGTTGCACTGCAAACTGTGTTTTTCAACCACCAAATGTGCGGCAATCAACGCCCCTAGGAAAGGGATGGGTCTACTATCGCCGTTTATGCCGTCCTCTAAGCCTTTTGTGTCGATTGTGAAAGATGTGTGAAATATTTTCTTCGACCTCTCGTTATAGAAAACCTCGTGTATTCAAAGCTGAGGGTCGCTATTTTCACCTTCATTGCAGAGGCATCAAAATAGGGCATGACGTTTGAGTAATAGCGCCTTTCATGATAATCGCATCACGTTGTAACATCAAAAATGCAGATAAAATACGTTCTGCACCATCCAAAATTTTTCGGCGTTTAATATCCGTTGATAACTTGTGCTGTACTTCTCATTCTGAATATGTAAGCTTTATTGCAGAAACTATACATTATATGTAATCGATATAATAGTGTATTTATTTCTGACTATTGTAAGGTGGCGTAGTCTCCTGACCTTCATTTCTTACATATTCGACCTTACCATCGTATTCTGCGTATCAAGACGTTTCATTCGAGCCCAATCTAATAAATAAATCGCAAGTGCGCACCAAGATTAAAAAGTTGAGGCTGGCGTACACAAACATTCAAGACATGACGGCCAGAGGAGTTTTTATTCGGCAGAGGCAACCAGCCTGCTGGAAAGTCTGTAGGAGGGTGAGTTAGCATGCAGCTGGGCCAGCCGGCCGACAGCCCACAGACCATAACAGGTTTTGCCAGAGAAAAGGGATAATGCCATGCATGTTCATCTTAAAAGCAAAACCCACTGTATTGTTTGGGAGATCCCCAGCATAAGCATTTTTTGATGGACCTAGTGCACAGTTACAGAGTTCTCACAAGTGGACAGTAAACGCCTAACGCAGATGCTATATATTTCCAGATATGTTGGCATAGCCATTCTCCCATTTGTAAGAGTAACGCTGATTGGTGGACTATTTCTGATGTAATGAGCTGGAGGAGTGAGGGAAAGACAGTGGATGACATACCCTTTCGCTTTTTGCGTGGAGGGAAGTCGTTCCGGTGATGCTCTTGTAGGAGGAACACATAGCGGTAGCGAGTGCGGTCGTAGGTGTACGCAGAGAGCGAGGAACAAAGTCTCTACTCAGTACTGCACTGGGAGAGCACCTCTATCACTAGCGAATCGGAGTGATACTCTATATTGAGTCACTCGCCATTAGTCATTTGTTCACTGTGTTGGCTGTGACACTTAATGTACAGAGTGAACACAGACAGAGTATTAAATAGCACCTGCGAGCGAACATTGAGTGGCATCGCAGTGGACTGGTTATCTGACCGGTGTACCATGCCAATAGTTAGAGTACGGGCAGATAGGAGTCCTTGACTTCATCAAGGCGTAGAGAGAGTTCGATTGGCGAAAGTCAATCCAGATAGAAAGAGAGAGTTTTGTTATTTTTCAGCAGTGAACGACGTAGGCAGCAGTAGCCGAGCCCCATCTTTCCTCCATTAGAAATAACAAACTTCATTCACATCACTCCATAACATTTCTCACATGACAGCCTTGACCATACTTAGAAAAATAATTATTCAAGTTGAGGAGGCGCAGCTGTCAGCCATTCTTAAAGAAAAGGGATAAAAGAGCTTTCTCACACTTTGTATATAAATGTCATTAACAGGATTCCTATCCATAAGAGGTAACCTCCCATTCCGTAAAGAACCCGAAAATTTGTTTATCAGTTTATAATTAAAAGCTTCACTTGATTTTCTTAAATTTTGCAATAAATAACATTTTCCGTTAGTTTAATGTCTTTCTTATGCTAGCTAGCAACACTCCAGTACCCAAGTATCCCACTAGTTACGTAAGAAAATAGAATATTTTTGTGTCTTTTCCTTACAACAGACGACTCAAGAAGCTATTTATTGGTGAAAGTTTTTCAGGATTTTTTCTTTTTAGTACGTTAGGAGCGTCTGTCTGACTTCTGTAGTAGTGTGGGGTGGAAATTGCTTCTTGCAGAAGCCAAAGGGTACTTGTCAGATCAATCCATTGCACAACTCGTCAACATAACACCCACACACTGACACTGTATATAATTGATTGTAATTATAATGTAAGTATTGTAAATTGCTGGATAATAGCCAAGGGAACTTTATTCCAATGTATCGATAGCAACGGCGAAATGGTAGTAGCCGTGCACTTGTTTTTCTTTGCGTATGGAGTGTTTGTGTCACGTTGTGAGCAGAGAGGAGGCAGCGCAGCTTGAGTCGTGGAAGAGTGCGGAAGTTTTTGCTGGGCGCTCCCGCAGAAGCTGTGTGCAGCTGTGCTCGTGCCAGTGTAGGCAGAGGAAGCTGCAGTTCCAAGTACTGTCTGTCCCATAATTATCCGTGGCTCTGGAGACGACTCGGGGTTCTCATCGAGCAGCAGCAGCAACGACAGCTCAGCATTGTCGTCGGCTACATTCTTCGTCGTCCGCACAGCTACAACATCGTAAGACTGTGAAGACACAAACATGGTAATGTAGAGGCTTTGTCCAGTTGATTTTCTTTTACAAAGTATTAATAACTTGATTAATAACTTACAATAGTTAAAACTTATAGGGCTCCTGTGTTGTCATTCTCCTCAGGCATTATTGCCAACCAGGGTCCCTTTCGTTTCCATGCAGTCACCGAGTGTCGTAAGAATATGAAAAGTGGTTAACTATTTACTGCCAGTTAGTGTGTTTGCTAAAGACCAGTTTCAGTCTAAATTTTCTGCCACAGTAACTATTCATCCTTGTATTGCATAACAGAGGCTACTTAAAGTAAAGTAGAATTTCACCGGAAAAACTAATAACTAAAGATACATCACAAATTAAGAATGCACAATTTCATTTATTATGTATATAGTTTAGCGAGTGACTTCTGCTGCCTTGGTATGTTTTTATTGTTGTTATTTTAAAACTAAAACCAATTTCTCATTTGCTTAAAGTAAATTCAGTTCAAACTTTCAATAATCAGAATTAAATTGCTTGGCTTTGGTCTAAATTTTGCATTACGTTCCACTGAGATACTGAAAGTTATTTTCTTACATAACAAAGTTCAAGTTAAGCCAGTCATTTATTTAACCAGTAATTTCATTTAACGTTACTTTCAAAATTTAGTATTTCAGAACAAGTAACTGAAAACTCAGTGCTTTCTGACTCATGTATTTTCTCGTAATTTATTGTGCTGTGGAAAAGCGTGACAACTTTCTGTTGCCACGCCAGTGATTATTTGCTTAAATTTCTTTGCCGTTATCTTTCTCAAGATTCTGCAGATTCATCGCCCTAGCGGGCTGGCAACCGTTTGTATTATCCCTTTTTTGGCTAATCAGTGTTTTCTTTGTGTTATCAGTGATTTTTTGTAGTAAATATTACATGCTACTCTTTGTCTCTCTGTGCAGTTCGTGACCCATTGCGCTATACTCCACCCATTTCAAAATTATCATCAGTGTTTAGCTTAAATTTAGAACAGATTCTTACTTCAGAAGAGTCTGTTGTACACTTTCCTCCAACTAATCGTCGTTCTTTTCCTTCGGTAATGATAGCCTTATCTGTTATACCGGAGCCAAGGTAGCCCGCGATCGCCGGCAACCCATATAACACCACAGATGACGAGGTTGTCTATGCCCAAAGGCGTACCCAAAAGCACCATGATAAACACCGGGTATTTACGCACAAGATAATGGAAACAGACATTCCGAGCACTACTTTCTGCAGGAGGAACTCGAGCCAAAATCTGATTGGTTGGAGACAGCTATTTAGGGGCTCGAACCAGACCCGAAGTACAGTTCACGCTGGATGCCGACCTCGTGTACTGTAACCGTCGAAGATTACGTATTCGTCTCGGAATTGGACTGTTACTAGTGTGTGAATGAGTTACCACGAACCTTTGTGGAAAATAAGAAGTGAACGTTACTTTGCGTCAATTAGGAGACTTTTTTCGTTATTGTTACCTTTCGTTTGTATGTTCAGTCATCAAACTTGTGTTGTGAAAAATTGCGAATTGTCAGTCACAACATTATCCACTGTAAAACTTCATTAGGCATGTGCGATCACGGACAGCTATATCGCAATCCAATAGGCCCAGTGGCAAGGGGGAGGTTACAGTGTGACACGCCCACGGTGTTGTTGGGCAGATTTGTGGCGAAATTTGGTGCCAATGTGACGTCATTAACCCACCTGAACTTTTGAGCTGTGGCCTTAATTTTCGTATACATCGACACCTTGCTGTTTGAAGCGTCGCAGAATCCGAGGGTGAGGTAGCAGGACGCTTCGCTTTGCACAATCACCAAGGAAGGTCTCAGGCACACTTAAGCTGAATTTAAAATTTCTGCGTCACAATGGGAGGCAGTTACAGGATCATTTTTTCAAACCCTCGTAACTGTGTTGCGTAGTCTACATATGTTGTTGTTGTGGTCTTCAGTCCTGAGACTGGTATGATGCAGCTCTCCAAGCTACTCTATCCTATGCAAGCTTCTTCATCTCCCAGTACCTACTGCAGCCAACATCCTTCTGCATCTGCTTAGTGTGTTCATCTCTTGGTCTCCCTCTACGATTTTTACCCTCCACGCTGCCCTCCAATACTAAATTAGTGATCCCGTGATCCCTCAGAACATGTCCTACCAACCGATCCCTTCTTCTAGTCAAGTTGTGCCACAAACTCCTCTTCTCCCCAATTCTATTCCATACCTCCTCATTAGTTATGTGATGTACCCATCTAATCTTCAGCATTCTTCTGTAGCACCACATTTCGAAAGCTTCTATTCTCTTCTTGTCTAAATTATTTATCGTCCATGTTTCACTTCCATACATGGCTACACTCCATACAAATACTTTCAGAAACGACTTCCTGACAGTTAAATCTATTCTCGATGTTAACAAATTTCTCTTCTTCAGAAACGCTTTCCTTGCCATTGCCAGTCTACATTTTATATCCTCTCTACTTCGACCATCATCAGTTACTTTGCTCCCCAAATAACAAAACTGCTTTACTACTTTAAGTGTATCATTTCCTAATCTAATTCCCTCAGCATCACCCGACTTAATTCGACTACATTCAATTATCCTCGTTTTGCTTTTGTTGATGTTCATCTTATATCCTCCTTTCAAGACATTGTCCATTCCGTTCAATTGCTCTTCCAAGTCCTTTGCTGTCTCTGACAGAAGTACAATGTCATCGTCGAACCTCAAAGTTTTTATTTCTTCTGCATGGATTTTAATATCAAATCCGAATTTATCTTTTGTTTCCTTTACTGCTTGCTCAATATACAGATTGAATAACATCGGGGAGAGGCTACAACCCTGTCTCACTCCATTCCCAACCACTGCTTCGCTTTCATGTCCCTCGACTCTTATAACTGCCATCTGGTTTCTGTACAAATTGTAAATAGCCTTTCGCTCCCTGTATTTTACCCCTGCCACCTTCAAAATTTGAGAGCATTCCAGTAAACATTGTCAAAAGCTTTCTCTATGTCTACAAATGCTAGAAACGTAGGTTTGCGTTTCCTTAATCTTTCTTCTAAGATAAGTCGTAGGGTCAGTATTGCCTCACGTGTTCCAACATTTCTACGGAATCCAAACTGATCTTCCCCGAGGTAAGCTTCTACCAGTTTTTCCATTCGTCTGTAAAGAGTTCGCGTTAGTATTTTGCAGCTGTGACTTATTAAACTGATAGTTCGGTAATTTTCACATCTGTCAATACCTGCTTTCTTTGGGATTGGAATTGTTATATTCTTCTTGAAGTCTGAGGGAATTTCGCCTGTCTCATACATCTTGCTCACCAGATGGTACAGTTTTGTCAGGACCGGCTCTCCCAAGGCTGTCAGTAGTTCTAATGGAATGTTGTCTACTCCCGGGGCCTAGTCTACATAGTAGCACATAAAAATATAATACTTCACTGACTGGAAGGATTTAATTCCTAACCAGCAAAATACAGTATTTTGATGCAATGTCAAATAAAGCGTTATTATGCGGTCACGGTTTTTGAAAATAAGTGCCATTGGTTACGTTAATTTTCCGCTTCTGTTTTTTGCGCGTAATGTCAAAGCCCCTTCATTCGCCAAATTAACGACAGCGCTTTCTGACTTTCATTTCTCTGTTGCTCTTGAATTGGTATCTGTGGTATTTTACTCCAGTACGAATGACTGTGCAGGAAGTGCTGTAGGGGTTCAGAGGGGGGAGGGGGGGGGCACTAAGTGTGCAGCGAATAACCTTGGCTGCCTAGTTCGGCTGTAGGAGGAGCGTGTCATCGATTCGGGCGGCTCTGCGGTATGTTTTAATTTGACGTTCGAGGGCGCGCCCCACAGCGTCGCAAGAGCCCCGTAGGCGGCCACTCGTCTGGCAGTCAAGAATTTTTAATATCACTCAAATGCGCCCTTCATTTAGCTTTCAGCCCATTTATTTAATCCAGAAGTAAGCGCGCCGCGATGAAATTAGTTTTCTGGCCGGTGCCCCGCCTACTGTGTAGTAGCTGCGTGATCTGGCCGGCGCCTAACAAAGGCGCCTGATTAAAACACAGATCACAGGCGCACTAATCTCCGGCAGCAATTTAAACGCGGGTCACTGTTTCCTCGTCATATCTGCGTTGAATTAATATTCCGTCTCCCAAGAGGGTCCGCTAAAAAAGAAGTCTGTCAGCCCATCGTTCCTGCGTTACGGATTCTCTCCGCTGCCGCTGCTGTACCTGCTCTTCACATCTTTTCTTGCTGTATTCGCGGCCTGTACTCTTGGCGAGAAAGGAGCTCGCTGGAATTAATCCGCCAGAGGAAGTTCTGATAGCAGTGTTCTTTTAGCGCGTAAAGCTTCTAACCCGGAGGAAAGAATATTATAGCTGCGCCTAAGACACTCCGTCGGTTATCCCGGAAGATTCTCTGCTGGAGGAATGAGGTATCTACAGAGGAAAGTGTAGTAGTAGATCGTGAATCAAGTGAAAAAAGGAACCTTCTTGTCACTTCTAAGTAGCTGTCTGTCTGTTTGTGGTTGGAACGATGGTTATTTTGACAGGGAGGACTCAGCGTCTTGTCTTGCATGAAGAGTTATCGACAGAACAGTAAGTAACTTCAGGATTGTCCCAGGGAGGTATGCTGTGATCCTTGCCTTTCGTGTCGTATATTACTGAAAAAAAATGGTTCAAATGGCTCTAAGCACTATGGGACTTAACATCTGAGGTCATCAGTCCCCTAGACTTAGAACTACTTAAACCTAACTAACCTAAAGACGGCACACACATCCATGCCCGAGGCAGGATTCGAACCTGCGACCGTAGCAGCCGCGTGGTTCCAGACTGAAGCGCCTCGAACCCCTTGGTGACAACGGCCGGCCGTATATTACTGACATACCAGACATTATTCACAGTAACCCCAGAAGAAACTGTCATTCTTTTTACAGAGATAAAAATCAGTCGTCAGCTCCACAAAGATGTTATTAAATTCTTCATTTTCCGGTTTCAACAGTTTAACCTGCCATCTTCAGAAGCTGAAATAGGCTCGGATCGTTGGTAAGCTGACGTCAAATGAGAGGACAGTGTTCTACAAGGAATCGACAAGTAATACATACGTAGAAAGTATGTTGCAATCAACGTACAAAAATTGAAAGTGACAGAAATGTAACTGATTTCTTAAAAGAGATGTAAATTAGTTCAGCAGAAGTACCACAACGTACCTCCGTTAAAGAATCGATAAATGGAGTCACATCGCAAGAGTCATATCTCAAAACAATACATAGTGCATTCGAAGCGTAGCAAGTAACAGACTGTCAAATCGCAGATCGTACATAATACATTTACGTGAAATTAGAATAAGGTCATCGTTGGCCGTAATATTGATGGTTTATTGATAGCAAAATCGATTTTCAATCCAAAAAAATAAATGTTCAAATGTGTGTGAAATCTTATGGGACTTAACTGCTAAGGTCATCAGTCCCTAAACTTACACACTACTTAACCTAAATTATCCTAAGGACAAACACACACACCCATGCCCGAGGGAGGACTCGAACCTCCGCCGGGACCAGCCGCACAGTCCATGACTGCAGTGCCTGAGGCCGCTCGGCTAATCCCGCGCGGCGGTTTTCAATCACATAGTGATCATCTTCAGTGCTGTGGTGTACAAATTAAACTCAGTTATTATCAGTAACCAAAACTAAGAAATGTTCACAGTAACTGAAGCCGCTGTTTTTTGATCGTTTCTTAGTTTTGGTTACTGATAATAACTTGGTACCAGTGCCTATGAGTTTAATTTGTACACCACATCACTGAAGATGATCACTATGTGACTGAAAATCGATTTTGCTGTCAATAATGGCTCTGAGCACTGTGGGACTCAACTGCTGAGGTCATTAGTCCCCTAGAACTTAGAACTAGTTAAACCTAACTAACCTAAGGACATCACAAACATCCATGCCCGAGGCAGGATTCGAACCTGCGACCGTAGCGGTCTTGCGGTTCCAGACTGCAGCGCCTTTAACCGCACGGCCACTTCGGCCGGCAAAAAAAAATTACTCTGAGCACTGTGGGACTTAACTGCTGAGGTCATTAGTCCCCTAGAACTTAGGACTAGTTAAACCTAACTAACCTAAGGACATCACACACATCCATGCCCGAGGCAAGATTCGAACCTGCGACCGTAGCGGTCTCGCGGTTCCAGACTGCAGCGCCAGAACCGCGCGGCCACTTCGGCCGGCTTGCTATCAATAAACCATCAATATTACGGCCAACGCTGACCTTCCTTCTAAATTCACGTATATGGCCGTTGTGCACACCGCACTCCATGAAGTCGCCAATCAGTAATACATTTACACTTCGTTACTTGCTGCTCATCGCATGTTCTATGTATTCTTTTGAGATAAGGCTGTCTTTTGCGATGTGGTTTCATTTCGTGATTCTTTAACGGAGGTAGGTCATAATTCTGATGCTAAAATATTTTACATTTCTTTTAACAAACCTTCTCTGTATAACGACAGCATAAATATCTTTGAGTAAACAACTGGCTGTCAACTGGAATTTCTACAACTGCCAGATAGTTTAAAACATATTACGGTATACGTGCAACAGCAAATTGTCGAACAACTCTAAAACGTTGCTGAAAATAAAGTACAACCAACAACTACGGGCAGCAATAGTGGTTTACTCAGAGTTGACATATGTACATCTACAACGCCATAACATGTACCGATGAAGGCGATAAAGCCTCAATAGGCTTACATACTAAAATAAAATATCAAGCTGTTTACTATTTTCAAATTCTCTGCTTCGTACGTTGGTTGTAACATACTTTACATATACACATTTTTTCCCAGCTCTTTGTAGGACACTGCCGTGTGTGTGTGTGGGGGGGGGGGGGGGGGAGGGGGGGGGGGCTAGCGACGCTCAACGTCGAGCTTATCCCTGCCACGCTATCGTACGAGCCTGACTTGACGTCGCTAACCTATCATTTGAGCCTATTTCAAACTTTTGAAGACGAGAGACTGAAGTGTTGAAATTAGGACTGTTGATATTTTTAAAAATATCAGGAAACCGATACACCGATATTTAAAAGAATGTCATTACAGGCCCTCGACATACAAGCAATGTTTCTGTATACCGATACATAGAGCGAAAAATTATCGACTTACCAGCGTATAAAAATATTGGATGCACATTGTAAATCTACTACCGGTTTTAGAGCTGTATATTTAAGTATTGGTTGGTTAAATCGGGGTAAGAGGGCCAAACAGCGAGGTCATCGGACCAAGCGGATTGGAGAAAGATGGGGAAGGAAGTTGGCCGTGCTCTTTCACGGGAACTATTTCGGAAATTGCCTGAAGCGATTTAGGGAACTCACGGGAAACCTAAATCAGGATGACGGACGCGGGTTTTAACCGTCGTCCTGCCGAATGCGAGTCCAGTGTGCAAACCACTGCGCCTCTTCGCTCGAAGTTTAAGCATTGATTTATTAGTAGATATTATGTTCATCAACAAGCTAGCAGCCTGCTTATCCCCCCTAGAGCAAGAACTGAAAGGAAAACAATGCACGTTCAAGCTTGGTGATAACCACTTCGCTAGCAAATGGAGCTGCATGTAATTTGTGGCACAATAAAAGGTGTTCGATTGGACCGTCATTCGGTTTCGTCACACGTCGGTTTTGTCCGGGACACGTGATGTCGACTTCCCTGCTTTTTCTCATTTCCGCAAACGCCAGCGACATAGCAGCTGTAGTGTCAAAATAGCGTGGTGAAGTTAAACGTTGTAGTTTCTGCAGGGAGTAGCGGCGAGCGTCGATTACGTCAACATTTCCTCTCACGAGTCTCCGCTACCATAACGACCAATCTTGTCATTTATATTTTCTTTTATCATTTTCAGCAACTGTTTTTGAAGAATTCCAGAGTGAATAAGTAGTACACTCGTTACAATAAAAATAGTTTTTAACGCAACTGTTGTGCTGTTTTAGATCCTAAATCTTGTTATTCCATTCCCACCGCCACCCCCAGTGCAATCGGACTTCTTGTTTGTGCCACTTATACTTGCTCAACATTCGACTTTTGTCACATCATTGTACGGTACGGTTCGGCGGTGAGTCCGTTTTTGCCGGTCAGATCGACACCAGCGTGTCCGTAGACAACCTGATGAAAGATCACAGGAAACAGAAATCCTGGAGACCCATACCTCTTCATCTATTGGGGTCATGGTGTGGGTGAGTGATTGGGTATGACAACAGGACTGTTTGGTAATTTAGAAAAGGGCGCTGAGTGCTCGCCGATGTGTGGCAAGACTGGTAAACTCTACTGTCACACCATTCATGGCTGAGATAGCAAATTAATGTATTCCATCAGTATAAAGCAAACGCTGCACTGCAGATCACGCCACAAGAGTCCTGAGACACATAGAGATCCCCTGATTCGTCACTTAAAACTCCTACCACCAGGATTTTTATGTGACCCTTTCTTTTTAGAAAGAGGTGGAGCCCCTCCACGCCCACATCGGCATGATGGCCAACATAAAATTTATCGGTCAGCGTCAGCATACCTCTAACAGTAGGATTCATCACCGTTTTGTGTCCGATAGGTCATATATCAGATTAACAGTGTAGGGTGACGTTGGCGATTTGTTTGTGCGTTAGTGGGCGAGCTCGTCGGTTTCCCTGCTGTAGCCAGTTGGTCGGCTTTAAAAGCAGCTGGCATATCCAGTCAACGTTGCGTATATGCAGGGGCTTGCCGATGTCTATCGCTTGTTCGTGTATGTTAGCTTGCCATAGATGGTTATGCCCTAGCTAGTAGTGTCTTTAGCCGCTTATCCTTCCGCCTATGGTTGTGATCATAGTTTCCCAGAGTAAGGATGAAAGGATTGTTCAACTGTCTCGAGTTCCTATATAGTCGTGTGGCGTTCAAAATGGTTCAAATGGCTCTAATCACTGTGGGACATCTGAGGTCATCAGTACTCTAGACTTAAAACTATTTAAACATAACTTACCTAATGACATCACACACATCCATGCCCGAGGCAGGATTCGAACCTGCTACCGTAGCAGCTGCGTGGTTCCGGTCTGAAGCGCCTAGAACCACTCGGCCACAGCGGCCGGCCACTAGAAGCGCCTAGAACCACTCTACCACAGCGGCCGGCTAGCGTGGCATGTTTTTTGAATACTTCCTTGAAGGTTTCAAGGCGGTATTCATTGTGAAGATCCACGGTGCGTGTGTAGAGTGGAGCGTTCCTAATGATGCGTAGCACTTTGTTCTATATGATCTGCAGGCGGCGCAGGCGTGTAGGAGCTGCGTATCCCCAAACGGAAGCTGCGCACATCATCAAAGGTCTAACCAGTGTCATGTGTATGGACCTCGACACCCTCCTATTCAGTGTACTTTCCCTGTTGAGCATTGGGTAAAGTTGTTTGAGCCTCGCGTGCGCTCTGTTGCCAACGCATTCGATGTGGTCCCCCCATGTACGTTTCCGGTCCAGCCAGACACAGAGATATCTGACTTTCTCTCGGAAATGTATTGGGCGTGTATGTAGTGTTACCTGTCTACAGTGTTGGTGTTTGCGCAGTAGTTCAGGTCTGCGTGTCAACAGAACTGCTTCGCACTTGACGTTTACTTTAATACGCATTCGTTCCGACCAAGGCTCGGCGGTTCTGAGTGCCGTCTGTATTCGTGAATTTATGTTCGGCGGCTTCCAATCTTGCGCAAGGATGGCTGTGGTATCCGCGTATATGGCTAACGTTGTGTTTTGTGCTGCTGGGAAGTCACTAACGTACAGAAAGAACAAGATGAGCCCCAGGATGATTCCTTGGGGTACTCCACCTTGGATACCGTGTTGTGTCGATTGTTTGCCCTACACGTCAGTGTTAAGACATCTGTTCGTAAGATATGAGTGTATGAGACCTATAAGTCTGACCGGGAAACCAGCTTCACTTAGTTTGCGTATAAGGCCGTTGTGCCAGAGGCGGTCGAAAGCGTGTGTGACCCAGTACCACTGAGGTCATAAAGGTCCCAAGTAATTTTCTTCGGACATATTGGCAGTATTTTAATAAACTAACATAGAAACATATATTATAACTGTTCACCATAATACTCAAAAATCTGTTTTCATAAACATTACATTCAAGAAACAAAACTTAATTCAAATTGGGGTCATACCGATCCCTGTGTTACTCAGAGCAAAAAATCGTGAATAAATTTCACCGTTTTGCAAATGTAATAATGAACAAAACATCGCCGGGTACAATTGACTCAGAGGCAAAATCATATATTTTTACAGTAATGATTCGCGAAACAAGGGACACGGATATTTCCGATGTGATTATCAGGTCATATTGACTGCAGTGGTACTAAAGATGGTTAAACGCTTGCCTTGTACGCGATGGGCAGAGGTACACATTCACACCAACCGCCGTCCATCACGAACTGACACAGCATCACAGCGTGCGTTCCAGACATGGCAATAAAATACTCAGGGTAACATACGGATGCTATTAACTTCCAAGAGATAACAAATACAAGAGTGTATCATGTCCATGACGTCACGCCGGTCGCTGTGACCGAGCGGTACTAGGCGCTTTAGCCCGGATCCGGGCGGCTGCTACGGTCGCAGGTTCGAATCCTGCCTCGGCCATGGATGTGTGTGATGTCCTTAGGTTAGTTAGGTTTAAGTAGTTCTAAGTTCTAGGGGACTGACGACCTCAGATGTTAAGTCCCATAGTGCTCAGAGCCACATCCACATCATCGGAAAAGCATTTGACACGGTGCCTGATGATCTCAGATTATAGTGCTCAGATCTCCCATAGTGCTTAGAGCCATTTGAACCATTTTGAACCATGACGTCACACCTCATACTGGTTTTGGTTATAGATGTCAGTCCTCAATGAAATGGAAGTTTACTCCTTTAATATCCGTTATGTAAGCAACATCTCCACGTAGTTTGATAAATATCGGACAGGTACTTCATGGTGTAACACTTTCAAGCTCCGTCAGCGTACTTTCATACTATCTTGACACTCACTCGCATTCATTTGCGAATTACTACTTGAAAAGAACTTTTCTTGTTGATGCTATAAACTTAATTTTGGAGATGGAGTAACTTCTTTTATGTTAAGCTGAGGCCGTTGTTGCCCCGTTGTCGATATCGAAACCGTTAGAGAAGAACCACGAGTTTGAATTGAGCACAGATAGATAATTAAACATCCCGGAATTTACCTTGATTTGATTTAATCATGCAGAGAAAACGACGGTGGTTTCAGCCCCTATTGCACGCACCGAAACTACGTTTATTGTACAGTATCTTTCCGTGCCATTCTACGAGGGGCGTTCTGTAAGTAATGCAACACATTTTTCTCTGAATGCGGGTTGGTTTTATTCAGAATTCCAATACGCATACAGTATTATTCACCACTCTTCCGGCTACAAAAACATATTTTTAACATAACCTCCGTTCATTGAAATAAGACAGTTTCGGTTGCAAAATCTATGTTGTTTACAGGAAATGAAGCGTTTCCACCTTTTGGGGCACCATCAGATTGACGTAAACATTAATGTAGGAAAGCAACATTCCACATTAATTTTTACGTCAATCTGATGAGGCCCCAAAAGGGCGAAACGCCTCATTTCCTGTAAATATAAAATATTTTGCAACCGAGACTTATTTCAAGAAATAAGCCAGGCTCCCAGCACGGAATGGGACCATTTTTACTTTTTCTAATCTCCGTTCAGTTCAAATGGTTCAAATGGCTCTGAGCACTACGGGACTTGACGTCTGAAGTCATCAGTCGCCTAGAACTTAGAACTACTTAAACCTAACGAACCTAAGGACATCACACACATCCATGCCCGAGGCAGGATTCGAACCTGCGACCGTAGCGGTCGTGCGGTTCCAGACCGTAGCGCCTAGAACCGCTCGGCCACTCCGGCCGGCTCCGTTCAGTATGAGGGCCTTACGCCACCTTACTGGTGCCATTCTACTGGTAGACGCCTGAGCCAAAGCCTTCCTGCATCAATAATCTCCACAGCATCCATTTACTGCTTTCCGCTGAGTGCATCCTTCATTGGGCCAAACAGATGGAAGTCGGAAGGTGCGAGATGAGGAAGAACAGTCCAGTGAAGTTCCTCTCGGGTATGCAAACTTGTGCGGGGCCTTGCGCAGGAGAAGTTGTGCAACGAGGTGTTTGATTTTGATCCGTCGATCAACTAGAATGAGAGTAGCTGCACGCCCAATAATGCGGCGTCACAGCTGTGTACCTCCGAGTGGCAAGAGGGAGATCGGGCAGATTTGCACGATCTGGAAGCGATGATGACAGATGTCTCGCCCAACGATTCAGCGTGCTTTTGTTCACTGCCAGGTCTCTGTAACCGTTCTGCAAGCACCTATGAGTATATGCGAGGCTCTGGTTTCCCACTAAAAGCAACTGAACGGGAGCTCTCAGCTTCGAAAGTGCCTTCACCTCAGACGCCATTTTGAAGCTTGCGGATATTGCCACTACCTTTCGGAACTTCATGAAACTGTAGGGGCTGAAGCGAGAATACTGCACGATGTTCCACAACCAATTCCACACTTTTTTTCAGCCGAAACAGAGGAAAACCTGTATGGGATTCACCTTAAGGGACTGAGGAAAACCACGGAAAACCAAAATCAGAGCCGGCCGGTGTGGCCGTGCGGTTAAAGGCGCTTCAGTCTGGAACCGCGTGCCCGCTACGGTCGCAGGTTCGAATCCTGCATCGGGCATGGATGTGTGTGGTGTCCTTAGGTTAGTTAGGTTTAAGTAGTTCTAAGTTCTAGGGGACTGATGACCACAGATGTTACGTCCCATAGTGCTCAGAGCCATTTGAACCATTTTGAACCAAAATCAGATATCCAGACGACTATTTGAACCCAACAACTCTCGAATTCCAGTCTCGCGTGCTGACTACTTTGCAACATAGCTCATAAGGGCTCGATTTCGCTTGTCAATTTTTTTACGCTGATGTACATGGAACGTGTCTAGTGTAATGTAAACATCACAATGACTATTCGAGGTTCGCCGCTGAAATGTAAGTGTGCTCCAAATCAAAATTTGCGTTTCGGATGTGAGATGGTGTAATCGTTATGAAAGTCCATGGAACGTGCATCTCCTGTATATAACGATACACTGAAGTTTATCCATATGTTGAAAACGTTTATTACAGCTTTTTTTTTTACTAAAATGCCTCTGCCATAAAACCCGTTAAAATTTGTGTATAATTCTCTTCCAGAAATCCGCGGGATGACGTCAGAACTTCCAACAGGCTGACTCATCTCTTTATGGGGAAATGGCCGTAATAACGTAGAACGTCCGCTGCGAAGTGAGCATACGCTGCGAAACGAGAGGAGAGCGAAATTGTGATTTTGCACTTTTGAGTTCTGAATGGGTTCCGGGCGGTGGCGGCGCGGCGTGAAAGGAAATCTCATCTGGCCAGAGGCTGCGGGAGGACGGACTCCGGCGAATTCCCTGCTGATGAAAGGAGCGCGGCAAATGGAAATAGAGCAAGTGTTTGCCGAAGAAACACCAGAGAGTGGGCGCGCGCGTGCACGGAGCGAGGGCGGTTATCGGAAAATCGCTGAAAATACGGCGCCAACTCCATTCGTGCTGCAGCCAACGGAAAATAGGGAACGTGTGTGGCGGACGCCACAATTCATGTGCGTGGATTCGTATTCGTAATTCCTACACTACACGTGAAGACGTGTACAATGGTTTGACCTTCGTTCGAATCGTAAGAATGGGAAACCAAGAGAATAGTACACATATTAAAAGTAGTGTAAGACAGTGCTACAGTCCTTCTCACTTGCTGTTCGAACTCTATATTGCAAAAGCAATGAAGGAAATAAATGAAAGATTCAAAAGTGGAATTAAAATTAAAGGTGCAAATATATCAATGATAATAGATTACGTACCTATCCTCTGTGAAACTGAGGAAAAATTGGATCTTTTGGGTGGAGCGAACACTACAGTACACAAAGAATACGGACTGAGTGTAAACCAAACAAAAATCAAATTAACGTATCACGCACGAAAAAACGCGAAAATAGACTAGCACAACCAAAGGAAGTCCTCCTCGTTCGAGGAAGTGCATTAATGTCGAACACTGCCCTAAATTTGAAGAAGTACTTTGAAACGTCCCCTTAGAAAAATTTGAAAATGACAGTGCTGGAAAACCTCTTATGTTATTTGATTTTCAAACAGCTGAGCAAAACTCAAAGTACTCAAAAAGTTTTCTCTTTACTTATTCTGATCATCATTAAACTGACACACAATATTTTTAGCGCAACGCAAACTGACTTTCGTTAATCCCTACAAAGAAATGGCCCTGACTAACAATAACCTATACTTTTCATGAATCACTTACCTCACAAAAATCTTCGTTACTCGAATACTGCAAGACAGCGAGCGCCAATACTGTCAGCTAAATAAAAGATTCTAACTACTGAAGGCACCAAGGTACAGTTAGCCAATGAAAGAATTATTAAGGTAAATACATTGTTTGTTCCCTATCAATATATATATATATATATATATAATGACTTTTGAAATTATTAAGGTAAATACATTGTTTGTTCTCTATCAAAATCTTTCATTGGCTAACTGTACCTTGGTGCCTTCAGTAGTTAGAATCTTTTATTTAGCTGGCAGTATTGGCGCTCGCTGTATTGCAGTATTCGATATATATATATATATATATATATATATATATATATATATATATATATATATCAATTCATGACATCCATCTTTACAAAATTCATTTTTCTGGCAGACACACGTCCAGATCGTGTTCGCATAGTGATCTCTCAAAACTCTAGCATCTCTCTCTCCACATCCACCACTGCTGGCGGCTCACCTCCAACTGCGCAACGCTACGTGCTGTTGACATCCAACCGCCAAAAACTACAATAGCGAATATTCCAACAATGCCAACCAGCCACAGACTGCACACAGCACAGTCAGTGATTTTCATACAGAGCCCTACGTGGCATTACCAACATAAAAACCCGAACAGCCTACTTACAACTTCCTGAGCGTGAGCCTGGAGTTACATGGAAGTAAATTATGGACTGTGAGGAAATCGAAAAAGAAGAGAATCAAAATGTTTGAGATGTCTTGTTACAAAAGAATGCCGAAAAATAAGGCGAATGACAAGAAGTCTGTCTCGTCAGAATATCCGATGAGAGGGACGCCGCACGGGGTAGCCGCGCGATCTTGGGGGTCTTGTCACGCTCCACGCGGCTTCCCCCGTCGGAGGTCTGAGTCCTCCCTCGGGCATAGGTGTGTGTGTCGTCCCTAGTATAAGTTAGTTTAAGTTAGATTAAGTAGTGTGTAAGCTTAGGGACGGATGACCTTAGCAGTATGGTCACATAAGACCTTACCAAAAATTTCCAATGAGAGGAAAACATGCTAAACACTAACTACACTCCTGGAAATTGAAATAAGAACACCGTGAATTCATTGTCCCAGGAAGGGGAAACTTTATTGACACATTCCTGGGGTCAGATACATCACATGATCACACTGACAGAACCACAGGCACATAGACACAGGCAACAGAGCATGCACAATGTCGGCACTAGTACAGTGTATATCCACCTTTCGCAGCAATGCAGGCTGCTATTCTCCCATGGAGACGTGCAGACCGCGTGAGACGACGCTTCATCCAGTCCCAAACATGCTCAATGGGGGACAGATCCGGAGATCTTGCTGGCCAGGGTAGTTGACTTACACCTTCTAGAGCACGTTGGGTGGCACGGGATACATGCAGACGTGCATTGTCCTGTTGGAACAGCAAGTTCCCTTGCCGGTCTAGGAATGGTAGAACGATGGGTTCGATGACGGTTTGGATGTACCGTGCACTATTCAGTGTCCCCTCGACGATCACCAGTGGCGTACGGCCAGTGTAGGAGATCGCTCCCCACACCATGATGCCGGGTGTTGGCCCTGTGTGCCTCGGTCGTATGCAGTCCTGATTGTGGCGCTCACCTGCACGGCGCCAAACACGCATACGACCATCATTGGCACCAAGGCAGAAGCGACTCTCATCGCTGAAGACGACACGTCTCCATTCGCCCCTCCATTCACGCCTGTCGCGACACCGCTGGAGGCGGGCTGCACGATGTTGGGGCGTGAGCGGAAGACGGCCTAACGGTGTGCGGGACCGTAGCCCAGCTTCATGGAGACGGTTGCGAATGGTCCTCGCCGATACCCCAGGAGCAACAGTGTCCCTAATTTGCTGGGAAGTGGCGGTGCGGTCCCCTACGGCACTGCGTAGGATCCTACGGTCTTGGCGTGCATCCGAGCGTCGCTGCGGTCCGGTCCCAGGTCGACGGGCACGTGCACCTTCCGCCGACCACTGGCGACAACATCGATGTACTGTGGAGACCTCACGCCCCACGTGTTGAGCAATTCGGCGGTACGTCCACCCGGCCTCCCGCGTGCCCACTATACGCCCTCGCTCAAGGTCCGTGAACTGCACATACGGTTCACGTCCACGCTGTCGCGGCATGCTACGAGTGTTAAAGACTGCGATGGAGCTCCGTATGCCACGGCAAACTGGCTGACACTGACGGCGGCGGTGCACAAATGCTGCGCAGCTAGCGCCATTCGACGGCCAACACCGCGGTTCCTGGTGTGTCCGCTGTGCCGTGCGTGTGATCATTGCTTGTACAGCCCTCTCGCAGTGTCCGGAGCAAGTATGGTGGGTCTGACACACCGGTGTCAATGTGTTCTTTTTTCCATTTCCAGGAGTGTAGATGAAGGGGCACGACAGGACATGTGTTAAGACATACGGAAATAGCTTACATGGCACTAGGCGTAATCGTAGAGGACAGAAACTGTAGCAGAACGACAGAACTGAAATACAGTGAACAGTTTACAGGTGTTGTATGTTTTTTGTTTCTTGCATTGATGTATCATTATGCCTACCTGTTCCTTGTTTCTCGGTGTCATCAGATGAATATTTGTGGGTATCGGTGAGGTGCCCTGGGGCAGCCTTTCGTTTATGTTTTTTGATTGTTTTCTTACACTACCCGCTACATTGGTGGAAAACGTGCTTTTCCACCTCCTCCACTCGTTGCAGAAGTCTGGTCTGGAAGATCGGCCACTGGAACATGTCGTGGTTAATTGCCTTACTAGGTGGCAGTGAATGGGTCTTTGGACACACGTGTCGTCTACGTAACCAATGGTGGTAAAATTTCTTTGTTGTACTGTGGAACACGTTCGCAGGGACAGAGGACCGTTGATTTCTAGGTCTCTTTAATAGTGTTATACCAACACGT
The DNA here is from genome assembly GCF_021461385.2 of Schistocerca piceifrons. NCBI lineage: Eukaryota > Metazoa > Arthropoda > Insecta > Orthoptera > Acrididae > Schistocerca > Schistocerca piceifrons. The sequence goes on along the minus strand of NC_060143.1, from coordinate 97,789,065 downwards.
TGTTGATGGAGACTTAACGGTTGCGCCTTCGTGTATTGTTTCTTTGCTTATCTATACCTGTGTTTAATGGTGGGGTTAATGTCTGGCCACTGCAGCTGTAATTCGTGTTAGTCAACGTTGTCCGGAATGTCATACTCGGCGCGCCCTATTTGTCTTTCGTGCACCTACTTGTAGGTAGGGCAATCAGGTTCACCTGCTTGTTACATATCCTGATTCTGTATTTGCTTGGTATACGTCCAGTTATGACTCCCTCTCGGCATTCTGACTTCTTGAAGCCTGGCTTCGCACATTTTCCACAGGCTGGTTCTTTACCGCAGCGTTTTGGTGGATGACCTAGGCTCTCGCAATGGAAGCCTTTCTGAACAGCCACAAAATCTTTGATATATAAGAACTCGAACTGAATATATACTCTTTTCATTTGATGCGGCAGAAGACGAAACCTTGACGTGACTTCCAAGACGTTATTAGCTGTTCGTATACCATTTGGGCCTCTTTTGAACTTTATTTTAACTTCTCGTAGAACTCTTCTTTAGACATGTGTTCGCTTTAGTTGATCTCTTGTAATTCCTCCAGGAAGCCGTCATCAGTTAGAGTAGTTGCGACATGACACACTGCAAGGAGAGGTCGGAATTTCCTCAGCTCTTCACATCTAATATCTTTTACCAGAGGTTTACATTACCACTGCAGTTGTAAGGTTGTTTTAGTTAACACGTGACCGGTTTCGCGCTCTTATACGCCCATTTTCAGGTGTCGTAACTTGGTGCTATGACCCCTAGCACCGCGGTGGATGGTTACAAGACGCGGTGTGCTTCCAATGAGCGCAGAGTGCAGAGTGGAGAACTGTAGCAGTAATGTCAGCCTCTGTTGCGGATGTTCCTCCGACAGGATTTTTGTAATATCTTGTCAAATGGTTCAAATGGCTCCAAAGACTATGAGACTTAACATCTAAGGCCATCAATCCCCTAGACTTAGAACTACTTAAACCTAACTAACCTAAGGACATCACACACATCCATGCCCGAGGCAGGATTCGAACCTGAGACCGTAGCAGCCACGAGGTTCCGGACTGAAGCGCCTAGAACCGCTCGACCACCGGAACCGACTAATATCTTTTAGTTGGGCTGTCTTTTCTATGATTTTCTTTTTGTCTGCTTGTATTTCCGTTTCTAAAATGAATGTGCTTGCTGTAGATCTGATTGCTTTTATTTTTACTTTGTCTTGTCTTGGTGTCTTGATTGTTATCCGATTTTAAAAAAGAGGACACACAACTGTTTTGATTTGGTTTGCTGTATGCGTTCTTCTACTTTGCTCTTTGGTTTTGAAACTGAGCCACTGACAGTAACTGCCGCAAAAGAGAGTGCAGCTGACTTATTTTCTGTTCATAAACTTTGATTTTCTGCTTAGAGATGTGTTATTTCAGATTCCGGACGCTTTATTCGTTCCAGCGCATCTAACGCATTGGCGTAAGCTAGTTCTTTACTTAACTCATCATACTGCCCTTCTAATTTTGCTCTATTGATGACAAGCACCCAAATTTTGTTTTTTGCCGTTTCTAGTTTAACTTTTAAGGTTCTCTTATTCCTGAGATCGTTTTGAAGTTCAGTCAGAATATCGTCGACTATCGCGATCTTTTCCGCAGTCGATGCATCTGAAGCTGTTGCCGACGATGCCAGAGGTACTTCGCTGTATAGCATTTGTTTTTCTGCTTCTCTGTGTGCTGTCATTCTGTTTTCCTTCTCAAGTAACGGTGGTTACTAAGTTTGATGATCCTCTGTCGCTGTAAGGACTAGCGGCGCTGCCGCCAGCAGAGACAGTAGTTTTATACAGTATCCACGCTCTTCCGTGGATGTGGAGACGGCACACTCAGGGTGGCATAACGCGCGCGTCCCGTATTCTTCACAACGTTAAGTATTGGGAGCCAATATCGCTTACGTTTTGCAAAAAGACAGTCAGTTTCTAGTCTGTTTGGCTGCAGCGTAAAAACAGAACACACGGGCACAAAGAAGCCACACGCCGATTGAATGCCGTATCGCAGCCGTGTTGCTACGCTGCAGCTGCTGCTGCCGCCGCTGTGTTGATGTTAGCCGCGCTGGCGTTTTCGCAGACCGACACGGCGTGCCACGACCTGGGCCGCGGAGAAACGACTGTTACACGTAGCCGAGTTCACGAAGAGTATTTACGAGGTGTATTCAGAAAGGAACAGAACTGTTGAAATAGCGCTCCAACGAGCAGAGGGACCGCGCTGTGGCTAATGAGCGCACCTAGCGGCAGGTTTAGACAACAAAGTGCCATTTTCCTCGTATCACTTGGAAAATTAGCAAGCGAACCACAGCCGCTGAAGTTAGCACGTATACAGTCTGCTCGTCGGATTAGTGCAATGAAGGAGCTTGAATAACAGCGTGTGCTTGTGAAAATCTGCTACAAACTTGGCGAAACTTTCACACGGACAATTCAAATGCTCAGCCAATCATAGGGGGAGGACCCACGAGAATCGTCTCATCTTTTGGCTCTGTCGAACGAAAACTGAATCTAATCCAATCTAATCACTGTATGCTAAGAATGGTTTAAACGTTTCGCAGAATGTCGGCCTGTGAGGATTACAAGTCTGGACGTCCTTATACATCAACAGATCTACATTTACATAGATACTTTGCAAATCACATTTAAGTGACTGGCAGTGGGTTCATCGAACCACTTTCACAATTCTCTATTATTCCACTCTCTTATAGCGCGCGGAAGGAACGAACACCTATATCTTTCCGTTCGAGCTTTGATTTCCCTTATTTTATCATGGTGATCGCTACTCGCTATGTATGTCGGTGTCAAACAAAATATTTTCGCATTCGGGGGAGAAAGTTGGTGATTGGAATTTCGTGAGAAGATTCCTCCACAACGAAAAACGCCTTCGTTTTAATGATGCCCATCCCAAATCCTGTATCATTTCAGTGAGACTCTCTTCCCTATTTCGCGATAATACAAAACTTGCTGCGCTTCTTTGAACTCTTCCGATGTCCATCGTCAATCCTATCTGGTAAGGATCCCAAACGGCGCAGAATCATTCTAAGAGAGGACGGACAGTCTCCTTATTAGATGTGTTACCTTCTCTAAGTGTCCTGCCAATAAAACGCAGTCTTTGGTTAGTCTTCCTCACAACATTTTCTATGTGTTCCTTTCAATGTATGTTGTTCGCAATTGTAATACCTAGGTATTTAGTTGAATTTAAGGCCTTTAGATTTGACTGATTTATCGTGTAACCGAAGTTTAACGGATAACGTTTTGTAATTTGTTTTAATCTTCTGATGACTTTATTAGTCAATAAACGACAGCGCCATCTGCAAACTGTCTAACACGGCTGCTGAGATTGTCTCTCAAATCATTTATATACATAAGGAACAGCAAAGGGCCTATAACACTATCTTGGAGAACGCCAGAAATCACTTCTGTTTTACTCGATGACTTTCCGTCAGTTACTACGAAACTGTGACCTCTCTGACTGTAAATCACAAAACCAGTCACATAACTGAGACGATATTCCATAAGCACGCAATTTCACTACGAGGCGCTTGTGTGGTACAGTGTCAAAAGCCTTCCGGAAATCCAGAAATATGGAATCAATCTGAAATCCCTTGTCAATAGCACTCGACAGTTCAGGCGAATAAAGAGCTATTTGTGCTTCACAAGAACAATGTTTTCTGAACCCATGTTGACTGTGTGTCAATAGACCGGTTTCTTCGAGGTAATTCATAATGTTCGAACACAATATATGTTCTAAAATCCGCCGGCCAGAGTGGCCGTGCGGTTCTAGGCGCTACAGTCTGGAACCGAGCGACCGCTCCGGTCGCAGGTTCGAATCCTGCCTCGGGCATCGATGTGTGCGATGTCCTTAGCTTAGTTAGGTTTAATTAGTTCTAAGTTCTAGGCGACTGATAACCTCAGAAGTTAAGTCGCATAGTGCTCAGAGCCATTTGAACCATTTTTTTTCTAAAATCCTGCTGCATATCGACGTTAACGGTATGGGCCTGTAATTTAGTGGATTACTCCTACTACCTTTCGTGAATATCGGTGTGACCTGTGCAACTTTCCAGTCTTTGGGTAGGGATCTTTCTCTGAGCGAACGGTTGTATACTACTGGCCATTAAAATTCCTACACCAAGAAGAAATGCAGATGATAAAGGGGTATTCATTGGACAAACATATTATACTAGAACTGACATGTGATTACATTTTCACGCAATTTGGGTGCATAGATTCTGAAAAATCAGTACCCAGAACAACCGCCTCTGGCCGTAATAACGGCCTTGATACGCCTGGGGATTGAGTCAAACAGAGCTTGGATCGCGTGTACAGGTGCAGCTGCCCATGCAGCTTCAACACGATACCACAGTTCATCAAGCTGGCGTATTGTGACGAGCCAGATGCTCGGCCACCATTAACCAGACGTTTTCAATTGGTGAGAGATCTGGAGAAAGTGCTGGCCAGGGCAGCAGTCGAACATTTTCTGTATCCAGAAAGGCCCGTACAGGACCTGCACAGGCGGTCGTGCATTATCCTGCTGAAGTGTAGGGTTTCGCAGGGATCGAATGAAGGGTAGAGCCACGGGTTGTACCACATCTGAAATGTAACGTCCACTGTTCAAAGTGCCGTCAATGCGAACAAGAGATGACCGAGACGTGTAACCAATAACACCCCATACCATCACGCCGGGTGATAAGCCAGTATGGCGATGACGAATACACGCTTCCAATATACGTTCACCTAGATGTCGCCAAAAACGGACGCGACCATCATGATGCTGTAAACGGAACCTGGATTCATCCGAAAAAATGACGTTTCGCCAGTTGTGCACCCAGGTTCGTCGTTGAGTACACCATCGCAGGCGCTCCCGTGATGTAGCAATTATAATGGCCAGTAGTGTACTTCTACGTTACTCATCTTGGCAGCTGTTATTGATTCAGCGGTTGGACATACGTGCATCACTGCCTGCTCGATGTCAGTTGGCTCGTGAACAACGCCGATCATTTATATCCTATATCATCACTGGTGTCGGGTGTGCCATCGTCACTGTCGCCGACGTTTTTCGGTATCGGCTTCCGGAACATTGTTCAGTATTTACAGCAGAGCTCTTCGTCCTGTATCAGGTCACGCAGTACATCCGGCGACACAGGCTTTTCAATTGCGTCATCTGCTCACTCTCTCAACGCCATTCAAAGCCTCTGTGTGCTCTACACCGTCCATCCCTTAGCGCAACGGGTCTAGGAACGCTGTCACTTGTTCACTCTTGATGGAGCCACTTTGATGTTTATGTGGGTTCCTGTTCATGCCGATCTATCAGGAAACGAGGCTACTGGCGCTGCTGCCAAGGCTGCAGTCCTCTTACCTCAGCCCGCTAGTTCCTATATTCCATTCGATGATCTCTGTCTTGGCGTCTGTCAGCAGGTGGTCTCACTTTGGCATCATCACTGATTCTCCCTTCATGGGAACAAGTTCCGGGTTGTTAGGCCTCCCCCAGGGGCTCGAACGAGATCCTCTCGGCCCTCCCGCCGCGAGGAGATCATTTTAGCTAGGATGTGTATTGGTCACTGTCACTTTAGCCATCGTCATTTCTTAAGTGGTGCTCGCCCACCACTTTGTGCACATTGCGCCCAAATTTTGACCGTCTGCCATTTCCTAACGGAATGCCCTTTTTTTAACCACTTATGTTCTCTTTCGTCTGAGTTGTCGGCCATTTTAGGGAACGACGTGCTGGCTGTCGACCGCGTTTTACCTTTTATCCAACGTAGCAATATGGCGAAGGCCATTTAGCTTTCAGTTCTGGACTTCCGTTTCTCTACGGCGTATTTTATAAACCTTTATTCACGTCCCTGTTCTTAGTTAGCTGTCTTCTCTTTCGTCGATTGGGATCGACGTGTAGTCGTTTTTAACTCCTCCCTTTTTCTTCGTGTTCTACAGTTTTGACATGGGTGCGTATGACCCTAGTTGTTTTTGCGCTCTAAAACAAACGAGAAATGGTGTGGTTCAAATGGCTCTGAGCACTATGGGACTCAACATCTGAGGTCATCAGTCCCCTAGAACTTAGAACTACTTAAACCTAACTAACCTAAGGACATCACACACATCCATGCCCGAGGCAGGATTCGAACCTGCGACTGTAGCAGTCACGCGGTTACGGACTAAAGTGCATAGAACCGCACGGCCACCGAGGCCGGCGAGAAATGGTGTCTTTATGCTAAAATAAGGAAAAGAAAGGAGTAGTTGAGCCCAAACAAAGTAGTAGCTCCCCGGACAGAAACCTGCTCGCAGCTACAAAAGATAATGTTATGCATCAGTGACGGTGTAGTGTGCTACGAATTATTTGCCCGAGGTGTAACCATCACTGCAGACATTTATTTTCAACCCTTGAGACGATTTGCAGCCGCAGTCCAAGAACAAAGACCAGGAAGACTCCACGGTAAAACCCACCTGCATTCTCCTAGACAGGTGAAAAACGCTATACAGAAGCTGGGTTGGGAAGTCATTCCGCAACCACCTTATTCACCTGATCTTGGGCCCTCAGATTTTCACCTTTTCCGCTCTCTACAGAACAACTTTGAAGAGGCTTCCTTTCCGGATGAACATGAGCTTCGAACACTGCTCGACGAGTTCTGCTTCTCAAATCCACGGAATCGAAAAGTTACTCCAGTTTGACAGGCTGTTGTAAACGGTGAAGGAGAATATATTATTGATGACTAAAGTCTTTTTTTATGTGTATCCGTTGCGTGTATCATACTTATAGGAAAACGCTACGCCGGCCGCGGTGGTCCAGCGGTTCAGGCGCTCAGTCCGGAACCGCGCGACTGCTACGGTCGCAGGTTCGAATCCTGCCTCGGGCATGGATGTGTGTGATGTCCTTAGGTTGGTTAGGTTTAAGTAGTTCTAAGTTCTAGGGGACTGATGACCACAGATGTTATGTCCCATAGTGCTCAGAGCCATTCGAACCATTTTTTTTTAAAACGCTACGAACTTACGCACCAATCTAATATTTATCGACTGTCTTTTTGAGCAATGAAGGTAAACTTGAGTTTACATAATTGAATTTTTCAATTTTGAATGTGACTGTGATTAGTTGGCCAATTCTTTTGTAACGGTTAAGGATGTGCACGGATTTACAAACACTGATATGCTGATATGGTATTTGGTTTTATAACGAAACGCTTTTAGGGAATACTGTAGATGATTTCCTAACCGCAGAGTGCTACATTCAAGATTGTTTACTCGTGTTTTTACTGAATTACGCGAATGTTCAAAACTGTGTGTGAAACCTTATGGGACTTAACCGCTAAGGTCATCAGTCCCTAAGCTTACACACTACTTAACTTAAATTGTCCTAAGGACAAACACACACACCCATGCCCGAGGGAGGACTCGAACCTCCACCGGTACCGGCCGCGCAGTCGATGAATGCAATGCCTAAGACCACTCGGCTAATCCCGAGCGGCGAATTACGCGACGCTGGTGCTTTGCCCAGCAGTCATATCCTCCGCCACGCACCGTATGGTGACTTGCGGAGTATATATGTGCATGAAGACGTGGACATCTCATCTGAACATGCAAATCTATCTAATATTCTCCGGAAGATGAATCGGCGGAAATAATCACGTTTCTAGAACTCCAGAGGCCCCCGAGCTTACCCCTTTAGATATTTGCCTACGGGGATAGTTGAAAGGATAAGGATACAAAGCAAACGCAAATACGAGATACAAAGTGACGGTTCAGATTTTGACGACCTCTTTGTAAGTACATGTGGCGCTGTCAAGAGAAGTCGAAAGTGTATTGAAATCTGAGGTGGAATGTATGTAACTTAACTTTGAACTTAATAATTTGCCTTTCCTTAAGGCTACCTGTGAATATTCGTCTGGGTTACATTCTAACAGCTGTACACTATGTGATCAAAAGTATCCGGACACCCCCACAAACATACGTTTTTCATATTAGGTGCATTGTGCTGTCATCTACTGCCAGGTACTCCATATCAGCGACCTCAGTAGTCAATAGACATCGTGAGAGGGCAGAATGGCAGGCCGGTGTGGCCGAACGGTTCTAGGCGCTTCTGTCTGAAACCGCGCGACCGCTACGGTCGCAGGTTAGAATCCTGCTTCGGGCATGGATGTGTGTGATGTCCTTAGGTTACTTAGGTTTAAGTAGTTCTAAGTTCTAGGGGCCTGATGACCTCAGATGTTAAGTCCCATAGTGCTCAGAGCCATTTGAACCATTTGAAGAACAGAATGGGGCTCTCCGCGGAACTCACGGACTTCGAACGTCGTCAGGTTATTGGGTGTCACTTGTGTCATACGTCTGTACGCGCAATTTTTGCACTTCTAAACATTCCTAGGTCCACTGTTTAAGATGTGATAGTGAAGTGGAAACGTGAAGCGACACATACAGCACAAAAGCGTACTGGCCGACCCCGTCTGTTGACTGACAGAGATCGCCGACAGTTGAAGAGGGTCGTAATGTGTAATAGGCAGACATCTATCCGGACCATCACACAGGAATTCCAAACTGCATCGGGATCCACTGCAAGTACTATGACAGTTAGGCGGGAGGTGAGAAAACTTGGATTCCATGGTCGAGCGGCTGCTGATAAGCCACACATCACGCCGGTGTGGTATGGAAAATGCCCTGTGAACGTCATCTGCCAGCGTGTGTAGTGCCAACAATAAAATTCGGTGGCGGTGGTGTTACGATGTGGTCGTCTTTTTATTGGAAGTGGCTTGCACCCCTTGTTGTTTTGCGTGGCACTATGACATCACAGGCCTACATTGATGTTTTAAGCACCTATAGAACACCTTCTGGGTGTTTTGAAACACCGACTTCGTGCCAGGCCTCAGCGAAAGACATCGATAACTCTCCTCAATGCATCACTCCGTGAGGAATGGGCTGTCATTCCCCAAGAAACCTTCCTGCACCTGATTGAACGTATGCCTGCGAGAGTGGAATCTGTCATAAAGGCTAATGGTAGACCAACACACATTGAATTTCAGAAATACCAATAGAGGGCGCCACGAACTTGAATGTCATTTTCAGCCAGGTGTCGGGATACTTTTGATCGCATAGTGTATGTCTGTAACCAACAAAAATATTTAGTATTCCTCTTGAAGGAGCCTGTGTATCTACGAGGTAAATGCTAGATTGCATGAATTCTGTGGTGTTGGCTTGTGTTGCAAGTTGCAGGTCAATCCGACGAAAACACAAATTTAGAGTAATTTTCATCTGCAGATAATATTTGTATATCGTTATCTCCAAACAGTTCAGACCTCCAAACCGCTATACTTGTTTGAATATAGTTTTAATGAAACTGTAATGCTAGTACCTATGATGTAGCGAATCAGAGCGCACGATCAGTATTTTAGTTTCGCATGCAGCTTTAATCTGTCAGTAACTTCCATCTAATATGTTCTCTGGTACGTAAACGTTGTAAAGGCAAACACACACAACCATTACATTGTGTCTTAAGAAGGCGCTAGTTTCGTCGGAGAGTAACGTCTCGTTGGCACGCCATTCAGCGGCAGGAATGACAGCACAAAAATTCTTACATTTAATGTACTTTGACTCCGTGATTTCTCGTTACATCTCAAAACAGTTATATAACTGAATCATTGAAATCATTTTAACCGTCTGCTGTTTTTATTTGAACCATAATATGTACCTGCTTCGGTCGTGGACGATCTTCGCAGGATATAAGTCAGAAACTTTCTTTTCAGGCTGCTAGAACATCCATAACGTCATAATAAGTATAAGAAAAGAACACAAAGTATTCCAGAAACGTCTGATACAGATGATCTCAACATAACAGCAGTTAAAATAATGATGAATAATGATTTTATCTTTTTCTACATCTAATGAACTGACAAAAGTCGTCGGATACCTCCTAATATCGTACCGGACTTCCTCTCGTCCGACGTAGTGAAGCAACTCGATGCTGGGTGATCTGGTTGGTCAAATCATTCTCTCGAAATGTCCAGAATGTTCCTCAAGCCAATGGAGATTAATTGTGGCCCAGAGACATGGGGCATTGTTATCCATAAAAATGCCGTCTTTGTTTAGGAAGGTGAGGTCCACGAATGGCTGCAAATGGTCTCCAAGTTGCCGAACATAACCATTTCCAGCCGGTTATCAGTTTAATTGGACCAGAGGACCCAGTCCATTCTATGGAAACACAGCCCACACAATTATGGAGGCACAACCAGCTCGCACATTACCTTGTTGACCATCTGGGTCCATGGCTTTGTGGCGTCTGCGCCACACTCGAACCCTACCATCAGCTCTTACCAACTGAAATCGGGACTCATCCGAAGGGGCCACGGTTTTCCAGTCGTCTAGGATCCAACCGACATGGTCACGAGCCCAAGAAAGGCGGTGCAGACGATGTCGTGCCTTTGGCAAAGGCACTCACATCGGTAGTCTCCTGCCATAGCCCACTGATGCCAAATTTCGCCGCACTCTCCTAACGAACACATCCGTCCCACATTGATTTCTGTGGTTCTTTCACACAATGTTGTTTGTCTGTTAACGCTGACGATGCTACACTAACGCCACTGCTCTCGGTCGTTAAGTGAAGACCGTCGGCTACTGAGACGTCCGTGGCGAGAGGTAATGCCTGAAAGTTGGTATTCTCGACATACATTTGACACTGTGGATCTCGGAATATTGAATTCCCTAATAGGTTCCGAAATGGAATGTTCCATGCAGCTAGCTCCAACTTCCATTCTGCCTTCAAAGTCTGTTAATTTACGTCGCTCTGTGAAAATCACGTCGGAAACCTGTTCACATGAATCACCTGAGTACAAATGACAACTCTGCGATTTACTGTCCTTTTATACCTTGTGTGGTGTTGGCAGAAGAGCCAACACCGTGTTACGAGAGGAGGTCGAAATACACGCGTTTCAGCTCACGCAGGCTGGCGTGAGGAGGGAAGAACTATACTGACGTGAGGTCTGGAACATGACAAGGAATTAGAATTCAGAAATCGGACGTAATTAGTTTGACACTTGAATTTAATCCATTAATGATGAACGTCGCTCTTGACGGTACATGATTCACAATATTATCTGTTCAGAAGACATATAGTAACTGAATATGGTGCCTTGCTAGGTCGTAGCAAATGACGTAGCTGAAGGCTATGCTAAACTGTCGTCTCTTCAAATGAGAGCGTATGTAGTCAGTGAACCATCGCTAGCAAAGTCGACTGTACAACTGGGGCGAGTGCTAGGGAGTCTCCCTAGACTTGACCTGCCGTGTGGCGGCGCTCGGTCTGCAATCACTGATATTGGCGACACGCGGGTCCGACGTATACTAACGGACCGCGGCCGATTTAAAGGCTACCACCTAGCAAGTGTGGTGTCTGGCGGCGACACCACACCTTGTGTACGCGATACTACCGCCATCTGTATGTGTCCATATAGCTATCGCATAACTTTTGTCACTTCATAATAATTGCGTTGACTGGTATTACGTCGTGCTCATCAGACGTTTGTGGAACTTGTGTTCTTTTCTCACAAAAATGACTCTGAGGACTATGGGACTTAACTTCTAAGGTCATCAGTCCCATAGAACTTAGAACTAATTAAACCTAACTAACCTGAGGACATCACACACATCCATGCCCTAGGCAGGATTCGAACCTGCGACCGTAGCGGTCGCGCGGTTCCAGACTGTAGCGCCTAGAACCGCTCGGCCACCCCGGCCGGCTCTTTTCTTACAGCTCTTGTGACGTTCTGGATTTTCTGTCAGGGAGAAAGGAAAATTATTTATGTATTCACGTGATGTGTTTTTGCCCCATACGGCCTGAAGATCGTCCACAACCGAAACCGGTAGACATTAAGGTTCAAATAAACACAGGTGATGCCTCTAGTGCATTTTTCCTACTTTTCAATAAGTCTAGCTACAGCTTCGAATAAGTTAGTACTTAACTTCGTGAAACCTCCGCTGCTGGACTTAAAAGACAGAAGGGTAAGCAGTGAGTTGGCGAGAAAGATCGGCGATGCTCCCACACGCAATAGTTGTTGTTTCATACGTCGGACAAGATACAGGTGCTTTTTATTCGGTCTGTGCGCTCGGCACACTTTCCTCTGGAAAGCGCAGTAAAGTGGTCCGTGCGCCCGCGCGCTCGCCCGCCGCCTGCCAATTGTTCGCTCTGCTCGTTAGGTGCCTAGGGTGGGCCTTTGTCAGTGCGGCGCGCGCGTCCTTCAGGCAGACCTCGCGGCAGCAGCGGCGAAAGGCGTACTGGAGGTCCGTGGTACAGAGGGTGTGTGCCCCGCTGTTCATGCAGTGGCCGCCTCTGCCAGCCCGGCAACCAGCAGTTTCTTCATCAGGTCTCCCCGTGGGGCTCTGTCCCTAACGAGCACTGCACGTCTGCCCCTGTTCTCCACAAGTCTCCGTAAGGCGTGTGGCGGAGCATACCAAAGTACAGTCGTAATGTAACGGCACCTCTTCTCTCTACCAATTTTAATTTCCGGATGGTCACAGGGAGAGGCAGCCCGTCCATCATCCTTTGTATGAGCGCGAATTTCTCTAATTTCAGGATCGAGACCATTATGTGAAGTACGAGGGTGAGGAAGTACACTGACTACAGAAAAGTGAACTCAAGTTAAGATGTCAATGTAGCTACGTGCACATACACGCCGTGGCGGTAATTTTTAAGTTGACTAAAAGACGCGCTCTCTGACCCATAGATAGTGATACCATCTGTGACAACGATGAAAGATATCGAGGCCAGAGATGATTATTTATGAGCAATGCAGCGCGCACTAATTAATTAGTAGCTGCCTGTCTGTCTATGCTGAGATCTAAAAGAGACTAGACGTACGTGTACGCAAGCCAAGTATTACTACCTTGTGAACGTACTACGCAAAGGCTGTATGTGAAAACATATTCAGAACAGTTTTAAAAAGTTGTTTAAGTATTCATTTATTAGTCACTAAAAGTACATCTTAATGTTTGGACGATCACGGGGACCTGCAAGGACACCGGTAACAATGGAGGGCAACACCAACTTGTCACCGCAGCGATGAAGAGGGATAAAAAAATTATTTCACGAGGGGACATTAGAACATTTTTAAGGTTTATATCTTTGTATTCTTATCGAAATCCTAGTGTTCAACTTCATTAGCTACGGTGACTGTTCCGATAGCCGAAACCCTTCCTTTATCCCATAAAACATTCCAGAAAAACCTCAAAAATCATTTACCCCTTTAAATAATATTTCCCTTTATCATTTCCAAATCCTGTTTTCGCTAAAATAATTACCGTACAAACAGCGATCCCCAAAAATTCTACGTATAAGTACAAGAACAATTATAATGCAGTATTGGAGATTAACATTGTACTAATAATTATTTTTTGTTGCATATTTATGATATGTGACGAAGAAAGACGGAAAAGACAGATAATAATGATTGGGAACGTGAAACATGTAAACCATCCAAATATACTGGAAATTACAAAATTCCGGATGATGAGGAAACGTGAACAAGACAACTTTCAAGGTAGGATCAAGAGTACTGTTGAATTTTATGTACGTGAGAACACCATCGGCAGGTACACAAGTGATTAGAGTTGTCATTATTCCCTGTGACAGGTACAACGGCCACCAGAGTGCTTCAGCGCTGTTCGTGTTCCGTGTTGTTACCAGCCTGGTGTCCTATATAAGGAGTGTCCCCGAACAGCATCAATCTACATCTACATCTACATAGAAAGTCCACAAGCGACCGTACGGTGTGTGTCGGAGGGTACCCACACCACCGCTAGTCATTTCCTTTTCTGTTCCACTCGCAAACAGAGCGAGGGAAAAACGACGGTCTATGTGCCTCCGTACGTGCCCCAATCTCTCAGACCTTATCTTCATGGTCGTTACGAGATATGTACGCTAGCGGCAACGGAATCGTTCTGCAGTCAGCCTCAAATTCCGGTTCTCCAAATTTCCTCAACAGAGCTCCTCGAAAAGAACATAGCCTTCCCACAGTGATTCCCATTTGCATTCCCTAAGCATCTCCGCAATACAGGGTTTATAAATGAATATCGGGGTTTTAACGCTTTATAATATTTATTATATTAAACTTACAGTTATAAATGATATGTCAAATGAAAGAGCAACTCAAACAGTTTTACCAAGAACCTTATAAAAGTACAATGTGAGCACCATTTGTCACACGGCACACATCAAGTCTATAGCCGAGTTCTTCCCAAACGTTAAAAGTGTGTCTTCAGTGATTGTTGCAACAGCTACTTCAATCCGGTTTCTAAATTCAGGGAGGTCTGCTGGTAGCGGAGGCACTTACATACGATCCTTGATGAAGCTCCAAAGGAAAAAAATCGCATGGCGTTAGGTCGAGTGAACGTGGAGGCCATGCAAAGCAAGCACTGTCATTGGGTCCCTCGCGGCCTATCCAGCGCTTGGGAAGAACCCGGCTATAGACTTGATGTGTGCCGTGTGACAAATGGTGCTCACATTGAACTACGCTTAATGGTGCTAAACTGTTCGCTCTGGCGCTGTGCCTTAGTCATGTTGTACTAATGGAGAAGATGTTTCAATTATTGACGACGCCTTTGGCATAATTGTTTTATTAATCTCCATTACATGATGTAATTTCAGATTTTTTACTTCTGATGAAGGTATATTTATATGTACCGAAACCTTGGTCAAGAAATTTTAATAAAATTTTATCCTGCAACTGTTTTTGGCTGTCATCCTTTATCGTGAACACAGTAAATATTTAACCAATTTCTTCATGAATAGTATATATCGGATATAAACAAAGAGGTAGATGAATAAATATATATATAAGCATGCTGCTACCGCTTTTTAGTGTAACTGTGGAGTACTTAACAGCCTGACGTGATAGATAGTAATCGGCCACTTTAACCTCCAATAACTCATGTACTATTCAAGTTACATGCCTGTGATTTATACCAATTTAGGTTTACACTAATAGCTTTCTAAATACACATCAGACGACAAAATCTGATGAACCGTTTAGATTTTGGAAATTCGTTGCCGGGTCTTACTCGTGTAATTTATCATCAGATACTAAACTTTAAACTAATAAAGATATTGAAAATTTGATTACACCATCAAAATCGTCGTGCAAATAATGCTAATGTACATGTCTCTTTTTGAGGTATCATGATTCTCCTGCCTACTATTAATTTCTATACGAACTGTGAAATGTCTGCCATTAAGGTTTCACAAAGTCCGCCATCTTTGGCACTCCCGGCTTGTCTCCTTCATCGACACAGCGTCACCACGGAATTTGCCGCCATGTGCTCGCTGAACTCAGGCTAGCGTTCGGCACCAGGTGTTTCCTACCGGACCCCAGATTGCTGAGCAGCGCGTTACTTCACAGTGCGGAGACTCCAGGTCCCAATGAAATTCCCACTGAACCACTGAAGCTGCTCGAGAACAAACGATCTCTATCCATGCTGGTTGATTTGTTCAGTAGGAGCATCTACCAATGTGAAATCGCATCACATGGCTAGCACATATCGCCCAAATACAAAGAGCTGCAATGATTACAGAATGGTCAGTTTAGTGAGTCATGCCTTCAAGTTATTTCTCAAAATACTGCAATTATGGATACACCATATATGTGTGGAGATCATTGGAGACTAGCAGACCTGATTCAAGAATTGTTTTGGAACCCTGGATGCGATGTTTTTTAGGTACTGATTCGACGATGTCGTGATGTTTATGTCAATGTTTCTGCTTGTTTCATCGATTATGAAAAATCATCTGATACTGTTCGACAACGAAAGTTATGGCGTGTGTGTCGGCAATCAGCTGTCCATAGAAGTATCGATAAATGAAAGGCTTTAGCCAAAGCTGTATACGCTCCCACTACTTTTGAACATCTATTCTGTGATCCTGATGTAAAGCATCAAGCAGTGGCGGTTAATGAAATTATCATCAGTAATATCATATACGGTTATGACCCAGCCTTGCTTGCAAGCAGGCTGGAAGATGTACAAGAACTACATAACAGTGTTACTGAAGAGAGGAATTCGGCGGCGCTACTTTTAAACGTGTGGAAGATAAAGTGGATCGTTGTCAGCACAGAAGTAGATGAAATTCAGAGCGCTCTCGCACTCGGTAATGATAAGATCTAAAGGGTTTCCTCAAATGAACTTTTGGGGTGTCAAATCAAGTATCACTGGAACTTCTCTCACGAAATTCGCTGCAGAACTCAACAGGCCAGAAAATAAAAGACATCCTTCTAGCCGTGACGTAAACATTACACTTCGCACTCGCCTACTTCGATGCTCCGTATTCAGTGAACTATTCCGAGGCAGTTGAGGGGTCAACGCGCACCGCAGTATTACGTTAGACACTGGAGAGATTTGAAATTTTGGTGTATCGAATCGTGTTGAGGATGCTATGAAGAGATAAATTCATAAACGTGACAGTACAGCGGCATATGAACAAACATTTAGAAACTCTCAACACCATTAAAAAAAGAAAAATCGAATACTTTGACCTTATACGATGAGGTGATACAAGTCATGGGATACCTCCTAATACCATGTCGGACCACCTTTCGTCCCAAGTAGTGCAGCAACTCGGCGTGACCTGGACTCAATAAGTCTTTGAAAGTCCCATGCAGAAATATTGATCCATGCTGCTTCTATAGTAGTCCATAATTTTGAAAGAGTAGCCAGCGCAGGGTTTTGTGCACGAACCGACCTCTAAATTATACCCCATAAATTCTCGATGGGATTCATATCGGGCCAACTGAATGGCCAAATAATTCGGTACAACTAGTCAGAATGTCCTTCAAACCAATTGTGGCCCAGTGACATGGCTCATAATCATCCATAAAAATTCCATCGTTGCTTCGAAACATGAAGTCCATGAATGGCAGAAAATGGTCTGCAAGTAGTCGAACATAAACATTCCCAGTCAATGACTCAGTCCTACACCATTAAGGAGCCAGCTTGTACAGTGCGTTATTGACAACCTGGGTCCACGGCTTCGTGTGATCTGCGGCACAGTCGAACCCTACTATCAGAACTTAGCAACTGAAATCGGGGCTCATCCGACCAGGTCACGGTTTTTCAGTCGTCCACGGTCCAATCGGCATGGTCACGAGCCTAGGAGACGCGCTTCAGGCGATGTCGTATAGTTAGCAAAGGTACGTGCGTCGGTCGTTTATTGCCATAGCCCATTGAAGCCAAATTTCGCCGCACTGTCCTCACGCATGCCAACGGCCTTGCCGCACTGCTAACACCGGTTCCTGTTAGATCACCGATGTTAAGCGCTGTCGGGCTGGGATAGCACTTGGACGGGTGACCATCCGGACTGCCGAGCGATGTTGGCAAGGGGGTGCACTCAGTCTTTGTGAGTCAAAGTGAGGAGCTGCTTGATCGAGAAGTAGCGGCTCCGGCCTCGTAAACTGACATACGGCCGGGAGAGCGGTGTGCTGATCACATGCCTCTTCATATCCACATCCAGTGACGCCTGTGGTCGGAGGACGACACGGCGGCCGGTCGGTACCGTTGGGTCTTCATGGCCAGTTCGGTCGGAGTTTCTATTAGTCCTAACGGAAACGTCCGTCGTACGTGCCACATTGATTTCTGCGGTAGGTTCGCTCAGTGTTACTTGTCAGTTAGGACCAATTCAACGTCAAACGTGGTCCAAGATGTACAAGAATATACCGGCCAATGAATTTAGGCCAATGCTTTGTGTTTCAACACACAATCGCTGTTCAGAAGAGCCATGAACAAACTCCAGGTCATACTCACCGCCAATGCTGTTGGCGGACGAGGGATGGACAGAAAAAAATGGTTCAAATGGCTCTGAGCACTATGGGACTCAACTGCTGAGGTCATTAGTCCCCTAGAACTTAGAACTAGTTAAACCTAACTAACCTAAGGACATCACAAACATCCATGCCCGAAGCAGGATTCGAACCTGCGACCGTAGCGGTCTTGCGGTTCCAGACTGCAGCGCCTTTAACCGCACGGCCACTTCGGCCGGCGATGGACAGAAGAAAGAGCAGTTGTGAGGGTCTCACTTTGCTCAGAGCGTCGGCCGCGAGCGTTCTTCCGACATCTACATCTACATGGCTGCTCTGCTATTCTCACTTATGTGCCTGGCAGAAGGTTCATCGAACCGTTTTCATACTACTTCTCTACCATTCCACTCTCAACTGGCGCGTGAAAAAACGAACACCTAAATCTCTCCGTTCGAGCTCTGATTTCTCTTATTTTATTATGATGATCATTTCTCCCTACGTAGGTGGGTCTCAACAAAATATTTTCGCATTCGGAAGAGAAATTTGGTGATTGAAATTCCGTAAATAGATCTCGCCGCAAAGAAAACCGCATTTGTTTCAGTGACTGCCACCCCAACTCGCGTATCATATCAGTAACACTCTCACCCGTATTCCGCGCTAACACTAAACGAGCTGCCCTTCTTTGCACTTTTTCGAAGTCCTCCGTTAATCCTACCTGGTAGGGATCCCACAGCGCGCAGCAATATTCCAGCAGAGGACGGAAAAGTGTAATGTAGGCTGTCTCTTTAGTGGGTTTGTCGCATCTTCTAAGTGTTCTGCCAACAAAGCGTAGTCTTTGTTTCGCCTTCCTCACAATATTATCAATGTGGCCTTTCCAATTTAAGTTGCTCGTAATTGTAACTCCTAGGTATTTAGTCGAATTGACAGCCCTTAGATTTGTGTGATTTATCGTATACTCAAAATTTATCGGATTTCTTTTAGTACCCATGTGAATGACCACGCGCTTTTCTTCGTTTAGTGCCAGCTGCCACTTTTCGTACCATACCGACATTCTCTGTAGATCATTTTGTAATTGTAATTGATCGTCTGATGATTTTACTAGACGGTAAATTACAGCGTCATCTGCAAACATTCTAAGGGGGCTGCTCAGATTATCACCTAGATCATTTATGTAAATCAGGAACAGCAGTGGGCCTGTGACACTACCTTGCGGAACGCCACATATCACTTCTGTTCTACTCGATGATTTACCGTCTGTCAAAACGAACTGTGACTTCTCTGAGAGGAAATCACGAATCCAGTCACACAACTGAGACGATACTCCATATGCACGTAATCTGATTACGTGCATACGGAGTATCGTCTCGTTGTGTGACTGGATTCGTGATTTCCTCTCAGAGAGGTCACAACAAAGCGAGGAGAAGAAACGATACAAAGCACGTAGGCTAGCGTCTGTTACGGAATCGGGGAATGAGTCATGCTTCACAATTCGTTGGTCGTCGCGTCATAATTACTTGAGCCCCCCCGTGTTTGTTCTTGCAAATGAACAGAGCCCAAGTCCCCGGCAGCTGGCGGCCACAACGAGTTGAAGACGCCCCGGGGCGACCGCAGTCGCCTCTGCTGCCAGAAGCACCCTCCGACACGCCGGTAACAAAGCCCGGGGCGGCCCCGGTGCTGATCGGGGGTTCCCCGCTAATCAGGCGCAGGACGCTGGCCTGGGAGTGCTCTGGCCCTCGTTACGGCGACTCACACCCTCCCCCGCGATTACAACTCTCCCTCCGTATCCCTCGTAATCCCCGGCAACTCCACTCCCGTGCCAAGTGATCTCTCTCCGTAGGAGAAGGTGGAGGCCTGAGACGAGAGGGGGGGGGGGGGGGGGAGGGATGAGGTGCAGCTAGCTACTGCAGCGCCTGGCCCTCCTTGCCTACGTTCTCGCAAGTGTCTAAACGATGGCTGCCTATTCGCTGGCGCAATGCGTATAGGCTTCCTCTCTATATAACAGCAACGTTTATTTAGGTCGAAGCTCACGTAAACTGTGTGATGGCTACACCAGTTTCCACTAACTAGTCGTTATCAATAGCTCCATAAAAATAAGTAACACTATTCAGTGTGATTCAAAATGAATGGTACATCAAGCAAGTATTTCTGTGGCTACAGTAATGACTTTATTACAGAAATGCATACATAGATTGAAAAGTTATTTCTCACAGTTTAGACTGTGCCACAAATTCCCTTTCTCATCAGTTCTATTTGGTACCTGCTTATCAGCTACATGATCTATCCATCTAGTCTTCAACATTCTTCTGTAGCATCACATTTCAAAAGCTTCTATACTCTTCTTGTCTAAACTGTTTATCTTCCACGTTTCACTTCTATATATGGTGACAGCCCAGATAAACTCCTTCAGAAAAGACTTCCTAACACTTAAATCTATATTACATGTTAACAAATTCCCCTCTTTAGAAACGCTTTTCTTGCCATTTCCAGTCTACATTTTATATCCTTTTATATCCTTTTATATCCTTCAGCCATCATCAGTCATTTTGCAGCCCAAATAACAAAATTCATCTGCTACTTTAAATGTCTCTTTCCGTAATCTAATTCTCTCAGCATCACCTGTTCTACTTTGACTACGTTCCATTACCCTTCTTTTGCTTTTTGTTAATGTTCATCTTATATACTCCTTTCAAGGCACTGTCCATTCCGTTTAACTCCTCTTCCAAGTACTTTGCTGCCCCTTATACAATTACATTGTCATTGCCAAGCCTCATAGTTGTTATTTCTTCTCCCTGAAATTTAATTTCTGCTCCAAGTGTTCTTTGGTCTCCTTGTGCTTGCTCAACGTACAGATTAAATAACATCTAGGATAGACTAGAACCAAATCTCACTCGCTTCTGAACCAATGCTTCCCTTTCATGCCCCCTGCTACCTTCATAATTTCGAAGGGAATATTCCAGTCATCATTGTCAAAAGCTTTCTCTATGTCTGCAAATAGTATAACCGGAGGCTTGCCTTTCGTTAACCTATCATCTAAACTGAGTCGCAGGGTCAGTATCGCTTCATGTGTTCCTACATCTCTGAAATGCGAACTCCAAACTAATCTTCCCCAAGGACGGCTTCTACCAGTTTTACGATTCTTCTGTAAGGAATTCGTGTTTGTTTTTTACAACTATGACTTATTAAACTGACAGTTCGGAAATTTTCACACTTGTCAGCACCCGCTTTCTGAGTATCTGGAGTTATTACATTGTTCTTGAAGTCTGAGGGTATTTCGCCTGTCTCATACATCCTGCACACCAGACAAAGAGCATTGTCATGCTTGCCTCTCTCAAGGCTATCAGTAGTTCTAACGGAATGTCGTCTATTTCCGAGGCCTTGTTTCAGTGCTTTGCCAAATTCTTCTCGCAGCATTGCATCTCCCCCCTCGTTTCATCAACGTACGCTTCCCTCTTTGTAATACAGGTTTCAAGTTGATCTCCCTTGTATAGAACTCTATTCATACAGCTGCTTCTCTTTTTCCCAAAGGTCTCTTTAGTTTTCCTCTAGGTGGCATCTAAATCTTTACATCTGTCCTCTAGCCATTCCTGCTTAGCCATTTTACACTCCCTGTCAGTCTCAATTTTTAAGCGTTTGTATTCTCTTTCTCGTCCTTCATTTGCTGTATTTTAAATTTTCTCATCAGCTAAATTCAATATCTCTTGTGTTGTCCAAGGATTCCTACTAGGCCTTGTCTTTTTATCTATTTCATCCTCTGCCGCCTTCACTATTTCATCTCTTAAAGCTACCCATTCGTCTTTTATTGTGTTTCTTTCCCCTTTTCTAGTCATCCGTTCCCTAATGCTCCCTCTGAACCTGCAACCGGCTCTGGTTCTTTCAACTTATTCAGGTTCCATCTCCTTAATTTCCTATTTTTTGCAGTTTCTTCAGTTTTAATCTACATTTTATAACAAATAAATTATAGTCAGAGTCCATATCTGCCCCTCGAAAGTCTTACAGTCTAAAACCTGGTTTCAGATCTCTGTGTTACCATTGTCTAAAATATCTGAAACCTTCCGGTGTCTCCAGGTCTCTTCCACGTATACAGACTTCTTTCATGGTTCTTAAATCAAATTTTAGAGATGATTAAATTACGCTCTGTGCAGAATTCTGCCAGGCGGCTTCAGCTTTCATTCCTTTCTCCCAGTCCATATTCACCTACTATTTCTTCCTTGTCTTCCTTTTCCTATTCTAGTCCCCCATCATCTTGACCATCTGAATAATTTCTTTTACCTCGTGATACATTTCTTCAATCTCCTCATCATCTGCGGAGCTACTTGGTATATAAACTTGTATTACTGTGATGTGTGCTTCGTGTCTATCTTGGCGTTCACTAAGCTGTTCATAGTAGCTTGCCTGAAACGCACTCCTGCATTACCCCTATTTGACTTTGTATTTATAACCCGGTATTCACCTGGCCAGAAGTCCTGTTCCTCCTACCATCGAACTTCACTAATTCTATCTAACTTTAACCTATCCATTTCGCTTTTTAAATTTTCTAACCTACCTGCTCGATTAAGGAATTAACGTTCCGATCCGTAGAGCGCCTTTTTGTTTCTCCTGATGAGGACATCCTCCTGAATAGTCCCCTCTCAGAGATTCGAATGGGAGGTATTTTACCTGAAAATAATTTTACCCAAGAGGACGGCATCATCAGTTAACCATAAAGTAGACTTGCATGCCCTCGGGAAAATTACGGCTGTAGTTTCCCCTTGCTTTCAGCCATTCGCAGCATAGCCATTTTGGTTGACGTCATAAGGCCAGATCAGTCAATCATCCAGACTGTTGACCGTGCACCTTCTGGAAGGGCTGCTGCTCCCCTTCAGAAACCACACGTTTGTCTGGCTTTTCAACAGATACACCTCCTTTATGGTTGAACCTATCTTTATCGAAGAGACACGCAAGCCACTCCACCGACGGATCATGAAGGGGGGGGGGGGAGGGGTGGCAAAGTTAACAAGCATAAACTGATAATATGGAGTACACAAAACTCCAATGTATCTCTAAAATGTGAACGTGATACTCCGAAACATATTCGTTTCTGCGCCATAATCAAACGCAGAATCTATCTTTACTGTCTTTACCGAATAACCTATCTCGCTATGCCTTCTCTCTGGTTGCTGGCTCAGCCTAATAAACCATTCAGTCAGGCTCCAACTGCCGCCCGTTACACATCTCCAGAACATCAAGTTACGTACTTAGCTTTTCCTGCGTTTTCTTCTGTGCGTTTTTTTTTTTTTCTATTTAAGAGGTTTAGTCCACGTTCTTTTTTTAACTGTAAATGTAAATTCAGGTAGTCTGTAGCGCATTTTTTATTTCTTCTGAACAGCCAGCTATACAGGTCGTTAAAGCGGCAGCGTCCGTTGCTGACACGTCAGGAGGGTAACAAGGTACACATCAAGGTTTCTGCCTGCTTTTTGTAGCTTACTCTTTCAGTTAGTCTTAGCACAATGGGTACGATGTGTGCATGCTGTGTGCGGACGAAACAGGAGTTGGCCGCAGTTCGCGAACAGCTGAACGCGCTTTTAGCGTGTAGCGGTGGCGGGGAGTCTGGGGAGTCGCATGGGACACTTCAGGTATCGCTTCTTTCGCCCAAGGCCTTTGCTGCCGGGTGACCTCCTAGGGTACCCGCCCTCACAGCAGGTTGAGTGGCGGATGGTAACGCGTTCTCGTCGCTCGAGGCTGAGGGTCAATGTGGAGGCAGATCGTCTGGCATCGTATATTCTCCCTGTAAGTGAACAGTTGGCCGTTCCCTCAGCAGAGTCCGAGCAGGCTCACGGGGTAGGAATTTGGTAATTATTGGAAGCTCGAATATAAGACGCGTAATGAAGCACCTTAGGCAAATAGCGTTCAGGAATGGAAAGCAATTCTGTGTGTCTGCTGTGAGGCCTCATCCAAGATGTGCAGGAGGTCTTGCCTGCGGCTAACGAGCAGGCGCAGTCGTCAAAATTGTGGCACACGTGAGCATGAGTTTTGAGACCATCCTCAGTTCATGCAGGCAACTGACAAAGGAAGTAAAGGCAGCCGGCCTCGCGTGTAGGGTCCAAGCAGAGCTCATAATTTACAATATTGTTGCCAGAGTTGTTTGGGGTAAATTTGGAAATTTGTGGTAAGTTCTTATGGGACCAAACTACTGTGGTCATCGGTCCCTAAGCCTACACACTACTTAATCTAATTTACGCTAACTTACGCTATGGCCGACACATATACACCCATGACCGAGGGAGGACTCGAACCTCCGACGGGGGGAGCCGCACGGACTTTTTTGGGGTCCTTTGATTTGTAACCGAGTGTAGCATCTCAGCCCCAAAGGCTTCGTCGACTCTGTAACAGCCTTGGCTGCACATTTCTATACCTCAGTTATCTGGCGGCTATTTGTAGGACTCCCCATGATAGGTCAGGGGTGTACTACACGAAGGATGCGTCAACTCGGGTAGGAGATTACTTGTGGACGGCACGTGGGGGTGTTTTAGGCTGGGCAACAGTTTGAGGTAGTCTAGTGAACACTCACTAGACGATACGTAGATAGCGAAATGAGGCCACGTTCAGAGTAAAGATGCTTCGATTTTAAAAATTTTATCAGTAGATCGTCAAATTATTCGTACCAAAGTTCCCGAATTTACTGCCCTCCAGGAAAATTCTCGCGCTCGCCCGGGAACGAGAGCTGGCTGAAACCCAAAGCGAAAAGCTCTGAGAGTCATGGAACGTATGGAACAAAGATAGGTTAGATGTCAGGGGAGGGGGTGTTGACAAAAATATTGTTTCTATTGAGGTCGGATTCGTGTGTGACAGTGTAGTTATGTGGTCGCGTATAACAGGTCTAGGTGGAATCTAATTGCTTGTTGGATGTTGCTACCGGCCACCCGACTCCGCTGTGACATTTTTAGAGTCATTTAAAGAAAGTCCACAGTCAGTAGTGCGGAAATACAGAGATCATACAGTATTAGGTGAAGGCAGCTTTAACCTACCCAGTATACACAGGCACTTTTTTAATGCACTTCAGGGGGTACCGACAGGCAGTATTGCGAAGTAATCCGTGCGGTTCTAGACGCTTCAGTCCGGAACCGCGGGACTGCTACGGTCGCAGGTTCGAATCCTGCCTCGTGCATGGATGTGTGTGATGTCCTTAGGTTAGTTAGATTTAAGTAGTTCTAAGTTCTAGGGGACTGATGACCTCAGATGTTAAGTCCCATAGTGCTCAGAGCCATTTGAACCATTTTTGCGAAGTACTTTTGAACATGTTTTCCGAAAACTGTCTTGAGCGGTCCACACCAATGGAAATGTTTTAGACTTTGTAGTTACAAAGCCTGACCTTATCGACGGCGTCCGTATAGAGACCGATATTAGTGAACATGATGTCATCATAGCGACTACGGTTACGAAAGCTTCTGCCAGAAACAGCAGATAAGCAGTTGTGGGCATCTCACTTAGACAACGAATCGGCTTCATTTAGTTCCAGTATGAAGGACGTAGAGGAATAATGAGCAAATTTTAAACCGACTGTAAATCGTTCTCTGAAGAAATTGTGCCTAGTAAGTGGATTAAGGGCGCAAAAGACCCTCCGTAGTTTAACAACAAAATTCGGAAAACGTCGAGGAAGCAAAGGCCTTTGCACTCTCCGTTCAAAGGGAACTCACAAATGCCGACAGGGAAAGGTTAGTAGAGATTCGTTCGTTTGTGAAAAGATCTATGCGCGAATCATATTGAAACTACCACCGTCATACATCAGCAAAAGATCTTGTCGAGAAACCGAGAAAATTCTGGTCATACATAAAATCGCTAAGCGGGTCGAAGGTTACAATCCAGTCACTCGTTCACCATTCTGCTATGGCAGTAGATAATGGCAAAAGGAAAGAAGAAATTTTTAATTCCGAGTGTAAGAAATTGTACACGCAGATAATCATTTATATCATTTATGGACGACATAGTAATAGCCATCCGTGGTGTAGAGAAACAAATGGAAGAATTGAAAATAAATAAGTCGCCAGGTCCGGATGGAATCCCAGTTCGGTTTAAACAGCTTTGGCCTCTTATTTAGCTTACGTTTATCGCGAATCTCTCGCCCAGCGCAAATTCCAGAGCGACTGGAAGAAAGCGGCTTCTGTAAATAAGAAGAATCAAATAACGGACCCGCAAAATTACAGTC
Organism: Schistocerca piceifrons; assembly: GCF_021461385.2. NCBI lineage: Eukaryota > Metazoa > Arthropoda > Insecta > Orthoptera > Acrididae > Schistocerca > Schistocerca piceifrons. The sequence goes on along the minus strand of NC_060143.1, from coordinate 97,763,118 downwards.
CAATATCATTAACATCGGTTTGCTGCAGAATTCTTGAACGTATTCTTAGGTCGAGTACATTAAATTTCCAGAAATTTAAAAGCTTCTGTCCACGAATCAACCTGGTTTTAGAAAGCATCGCTCGTGCGAAACTTTCTTCACAAGGTATACTGCGAACGATGGATGAAGCGCAACAGCCACTTCCACATTCTAGATTTCTGAAAAGCATTTGACACGGTGCCCCACTGCAGACGGTTGACGAAGGTACGAACATATGGAATAGGTTCACAGACACGTGAGTGGCAAAAATTGATCGAACCCAGTATGTTTATAACACTAGCTTGTTATACGTCACTCTTACCTAACCATCTGACCTTAGTCCTGTCACGGGAAAAGCCACGTATAGCACTAACCTGCTGTGACACAAGCTAATGTTACCGTCTGAAAGGATTTTGAAATTTTGACCGCGTGTGTCTCTCACGGATAAAGGTATCGGACTGTAATTTTGAATATATTGCAATTAAAAAAAAAAACAAACAAGCTTTAACTTTGGCGATTAATAACAGTAGTAAAATTCATATACGAATAAAAAAATGAACGGTCTCCAGCCCAATTAGACACATTAATTTGTAAATACTCTCTTTCAAATTTTGAAGGTAGCAGGGGTCAAATACAGGGAGCGAAAGGCTATTTACAATTTGTACACAAACCAGATGGCAGTTATAACAGTCGAGGGGAATGAAAGGGAAGCAGTTGTTAGGAAGGGATGTTATTCAATCTGTATATCGAGCAAGCAGTAAAGGAAACAAAAGAAAAATTCGGAGTAGGAATTAAAATCCATGGAGAAGAAATAAAAACTTTGAGGATTGCCGATGACATTGTAATTCTGGCAGAGGCAGCAAAGGACCTGGAAGAGCAGTTGAACGGAATGGACAGTGTCTTGAAAGGAGGATATAAGATGAACATCATCAAAAGCAAAACGAGAATAATGGAATGTAGCCGAATTAAATCCGGTTATGCTGCGGGAATTAGATTAGGAAATGAGACGCTTAAAGTAATAAAGAAGGTTTGCTATTTGCGGAGCAAAATAACTGATGATGGTCGAAATATAGAGGATATAAAATGTAGACTGGCAATGGCAAGGAAAGCGTTTCTGAAGAAAAGAAATTTGTTAACATCGAGTATAGATTTAAGTGTCAGGAAGTCGTTTCTGAAAGTATTTGCATGGAGTGTAGCCATGTATGGAGGTGAAACATGGACGATAAATAGTTTGGACAAGATGAGAATAGAAGCTTTCGAAATGTGGTGATACAAAAGAATGCTGGAGGTTAGATGGGTAGATCACATAACTAATGAGGAGGTACTGAACAGAATTGGCGAGAAGAGAAATTTGTGGCACAACTTGCTTGGAAGAAGGGATCGGTTGGTAGGACATGTTCTGAGGCATCAAGGGATCACCAGTCTAGTATTGGAGGGCAGTGTGGAGGGTAAAAATGGTAGAGGGAGACCAAGAGATGAATACACTAAGCAGATTCAAAAGGGTGTAGGTTGCAGTAGGTACTGGGAGATGAAGAAGCTTGCACAGGATAGAGTAGCATGGAGACCTGCATCTAACCAGTCTCTGGACTGACGACCACAACAACAACAACATGTTTAAGAAAACTGAATATTAGTTATTGAAGTTACTTTCATTAGTATTCCCTTTGAATAGCACACAGGGTACAAACGGACACAGGGCACTCTGAGATGTGGGTAGCAATAGTTAACAGTAATACACAAACCAGTAATCATAGAAAGCAGAAATGCACCAAACTCGTACTAATAGCAGCTACACTCAAGATCATTACTTGAACCAGTACAGGAATGTTACTGCAAGAAGTGCAGAACTAAATCTGGACTTGAGGGGCTTCTGTCTTAACTGACATGTAAATACCACAAATAAAATAAATAATACCGCAACTACACTGTTGACACTCCCATATATAGAAATATATCAGATTTCCTTAGTAGTAATAACAGTCCAATTATCTTTTTAATATGCGAAGAACATGATGGGGACCCATAAACTGGAATAGTGTCCTTAGTCAAGCCCTATGATTATTTCAGTAGCTAAGACTAATTCAAACAAATTTAATTCTTAACTTTCCTTGCAATAGCTGATATTTTACTTTTCAAGGCAAATTATTCAATACTGAGCTCAATTAACTTCAAAAAAATCATTCATGATATTAATCAAAGCTAAATTATATTTCAAATGAGTTTAACTTATTTGCCGTTTTCATCATCTGTGAAGCAGGTATTTTAGACAGTAACATTTACACACTCTGGCACTGTATTTTTGCAAAACGATACTTTGCACTAAACTGAGAGTACTTTAGCAAAATTCTGACTAACTTTACTTTTGTTGTTTTAACTTCAACTTTTGCTAATCCTTGCACATTTGCCAAACCTAAATAATAACTTCAAAACACTTAGTTAATTTTAAACAGGATACTCTGTTTTATAAACACTTAGGAAAGGACCCTACATAGATTCATGATCAGGATATAAGATATGGTTCCCAAAACAGATTTATAGCATTTGGATTATTATTAAAATCACTCACACAAATTAACTGGTCCATGCTCTGATACATACCTGTATGCATGAAGTTAGTGGAGCAGTGGCGAAGTTGTGGTGTAAGCGACATGGCAGCTAATTGTACTCACGGCTCTTGATGTTTGACTGCTCTATAAAATTTCTTCTTGACGACGGATTTTTAACTTGTTAGAGCAATTCCTTATTGACGAGAGTATCAAGCAACAGCCAAATCCACATCCAAGGCAAAATTCCTTGCAAAGCGGCTTCCAATTACCTCCCTTGGAACCGTTGATGTGTACCGTGCAATGGCTAGCCACTGACTGCATCCCGTTCACACCAAGGAGCCTCCCAGTTCGACCGCAAAACCATCTTTTACATCGCACCAAGCCAATTCCGTTGCGTGGGGACTTCACTGCATCTTTCACATTTTACAATACAAGTACCCTAAGCATGAACCAGCTTCCAGTACACATTGTTTATCTTATAAACTTACACATATTATAAAACTTCATTATTTCAAACAAACATTTATCTTTTTCCATATATAAATTACAAACTTTAAATTTCCTGTCACAAATCAATGACCTTAACTAACACAGAATAAACACTTCATAATGACAGATACAAAGTTACATAATATAAACCTACTTTTAATCGATATAAGTGTCACATGTTGTCCTCCATAGCAAGTGTTCATCAGAGACAAGGGTATCGTCAGGAATGTCCCAGAGATGTGTGATAGGACCGCTATTATTTTTTATATACATAAATCATCTGGCGAACAGGGTGGGCAGTAATCTTCGGCTGATTGCTGATGATGCTCTGGTGAATGGCAAGATGTGGCTGTAGGAGAATACAAGATGACTTAGACAAACTTTCTAGTTGGTGTGATGAATGGCAGCTAGTTCTAAATGTCGAAAAATGTAAGTTAATGCGGACGAATAAGAAAAACAAACCTGTAATGTTCGCATACAGCATTATTAGTGTCCTGCTTGACACAGCCACGTCGTTTAAATATCTTGGCGTAACGTTGCAAAGCGATATAAATACTGTGAGGATTGTTGTAGAGAAGGCGAATGTCGACATCGGTTTACTGGGAGAATTTTGGAAAAGTGTGGTTCATCTGTAAAGGTGACCACATATACGACACTAATGTTACCTGTTCTTGAATACTGTTTGGGATTCGCGCTAGGTTGGAACAATTCACAGGTGGGCTGCCAGGTTTGTTCCTTCGAATAACACGCAGGTATCACGAAAGATGCTTCTGGAACTCAAACTCTGAAGGGAAGGCGACGTTCTTGCCAAGAAACACCTCTGAGAATATTTAAAGAATCGGTATTTGAAGCTGACTGCAGAACGATTCTACTGCCGCCATCGTATATTTCGCGTAAGAACCATGAAGATAAGAGAAACTTGGGGTCTTACGGAGACATGTAGACAGTCGTTTTCTCTCGCTCTGTTTGCAGTAGAACAGGTAAGGAAATGACCCTCCTCCACGCATCATACGGTGGCTTACTGGGTATCACTGTAGATGTAGAATTGTCGGAAGGGGTACTCGACCTCATTTTGCAGCAGGATGGAGCCCCGCCATCTTTGCGTAAGATCGTACGTAGTCAGCGAAGATCTTGCACTGTGCTGGAGTGGTTGTCCTGGGTCGAATGATGTGCTGCATGACCGACGCAGTTCACTCCATTGATTGGATTATGTTGGTACGCGTCTGCTGGCAGGAAATGTAGCACCGGACAGACTTACTGTGTCACAAAAGGAGCCAACATCGAAAATCTGTGAACATCCATATGAACTGTGAGAGCTAACCTTCCAGCCTGTATCTATACTTCTGAAATAAAGTCATTGCTGTAGTCACAGGAATATTTTCTTTTTGTCCCATTCATTTTTAATCACCCTGCATTTATTAATTTATTTATCCTATTTGCAAACAAATAACACACTAAAACACAGTTTATTACTAAACCTACAATCTAATACTTGTGACTAGTGACGCTTTGTCAGTCCAATGTTCAGCATTAAGAACAGCACGGTCATTTGCTGCAGATAAGTCTTCGATGCCACGGAGTTCGCTGAGATTCCTGCAAACCATCGAGTGTTCAGAGTCCTGTCTTGATCATCATTTCCAATGTTCTTCATCACTGGTACCCAGCTTCTTCAAATTAAGTTTGCACTTTGTCATAGCTGTTTTTAAACTGTTGAGGGTCTTCCATTTTTGGAGATGGCAGCCTTATGGCAGCTTCTATTTTATAGTCTACAATCCCCCTGGGGAAAACTTTATTCTCCACAACTCAGTTTGGTGTGCTTCTGATGAACTGGAACTGGCTCTGTTGTAAGAAGGAAGCTTGTTTTGGATTCCAATCGTGGTGAATAAGCATGAATTCAAAACAATGGATGCCTTGGATCTGTCTCTTGATTCATCTTTTCCACGTCTGCTGCTGTCTTCTTACGTCTGCAGGAGCTATTCCCACGAATGGAAAGGTTTTATTAACTGGCCTTGGTCTCAAGGCACTTAATCAGCATGTGCAGAGTTCCTTCAGACTCGAGCGGCGTACCGTACACAAGGGAAAGGAAGGGCAAGGACGGATTTGGGAAGACGCAGAGCCGCACTCCCCACGTGGTGCTTGTCACTTTGCAGACGAGTTAAAATTTCCATTAACTAATGCCAATCTTTTTATACTTCACCGCTGTACAACGTGACTTTCAATATAAAGCTGCACGGCCGTCTTACAGGTACGTTTATTAGGCCACAACCAGTATACTGCATGGAGGCTTAATTATTATGCAATAATTTTAGTAGCTGTGTATCCGGTTACGAAGTCTCGTAACCGGTTGGCCCTGAGAAGTATTAGTACGCAATCTGACTGGATAAAATAACAATAAAGAATGAAGGGAAATTTCCGTTAACACAATTGATTAATTAAGTCCCCTGCAACTATAAAAGCTACGAAACAACAAAGCACAAGTGTAACTGTTCTGTGTTGTAGTGTGATTCAATGTACATGTATCTGGCACGGTTCTTCCTCAATACGACAAGATATTTTAAACACCATTTACAATGAACTAATTGAATAACCAGAAATACTATAATTGCACACAGAAACCAAAATTACAAGTCTAATACATGAACACGAGCCAGATGCTTTGTTGACTGAACCTGTGACCAAGAGGCATTGTTATTAAGGAAATGTGAAACAAAAAATGTTTTTTTGTTACCTCCATATATATTGACGAAAAATGCACTGTGATCATTGCAACATCTTCCATCTATGCATTACACCAACTGAACAGCATTTCCTCTCTCGCCCAACAGAACAACAACTGCACACGACATGCCCTAACTAGTACTGCTCTCGACATCCTCTCAACAAGCACTGCCCACGGCAACCTCTGAACTACAACTGCTCTCGACATCCTCTCAACAAGCACTGCTCACGGCAACCTCTGAAATACTACTGCCCCAGTGGAGGCGGCGGAATAATAATCTTTGGCGCAATCTCTGGCGCTGTGACTCAGTGTAGCCACCTTTCAATACTGATGGCTGCACTTTTACCAGATGGTCAGCGAAGTATTTCGATGAGTTCGTCAAGTTCCAGAATGTGCCTTTTAGCTTTACGTGCTGTTATTAGACATTTTTTAGACATGACACCGGCATATTTATGACAATTTTGAGAAATGGTTATGAACACTGTTGGTGAATTATCGATGCCAACTGATCGAAACCGGTTGTGCCGTAATAAACCCACCTGAAATACAGCTGTCGTGGTTCTTATTAACACTTCTATAAGCAGTTGTTAAGTGAGCTGTTATGTAGTCAGTTGACATTTTCATCTGTGTAGCTTTCAACTGAATACCACACTCAAGAGCTTGCCCCGAGTGTAACATGATGTCAATATGTATTCGACATTGTAGATTTCATTGCAGCCACTAGCAATGGCTGCGATTAGTTTTCACAGCACAGTGGGTAACAAATGCATCATCCCAGCCTCAGCTCTCACATCAATAGGACTCACTCTACAAGTGTCAGCAATTCCTGAATGGAAGAGATTTATACACTTGAACAGTAACACAATTCATGGCGAGAGTGCAGTAACTTTCTGCCCATTTATTAATTCATGAGCAGGTGACTACAATATGGTTAATGGGTTTGACATATGCTGTCAACGACAGTGTGTCGTGAGGCTGCATCGTGGGGGGGGGAGGAGGGGGAAGGGGGGGTTCTATACGGATAGACCCCTCTGTGGTTGGCAGCATCACTAGAGACGGCAGAGTCAGAGCGATTTTCAGCCGGCAAGGGCAAGCGCACAGGCGATGAGGTCGCGACCGTGGTGACGGCTGGTCTCTCTCAGTGTCAGGCGGTCTGTGTGGCAGAGCGGGGTTACGTGATGTTCTGTGTAGGCCGTATCAGTGGAGGTTGCCCGATGCACAAGTAATTTCGTTGTGTTATTTGGGTACGTTCTCGTACTTGGATTTTGATCATTCGGAAGAACCCTGTGTACACTGTGGAGCGGGACTGGTTTCCAATCAGCCAGATCCAAAGGACGGAACACGAGGGTGACTAGTGGAAATGCTCAACAAATTCCAGCCACTGGTCAGACGGCTGTTGACTTCCTGGACATTAGGATGAGCATTCAGTTAGTCACAATCGTTATCCACTACTGGCCATTAAAACTGCTACACCAAGAAGAAATGCAGATAATAAATGGGTATTCATTATACAAATATATTATACTAGAACTGACATGTGATTACATTTTCGCGCAATTTGGCTGCATAGATCCGGAGAAATCACTACCCAGAACAACCTCCTCTGGCCGTAATAACGGCCTTGATACGCCTGGGCATTGAGTCAAACAGAGCTTGGATGGCATGTACAGGTACAGCTGCCCATGCAGCATCAACACGATACCACAGTTCATCAAGAGTAGTGACTGACGTATTGTGACGAGCCAGTTGTTCGGCTACCATTGACCAGACGTTTTAAATTGGTGAGAGATCTGGAGAATGTGCTGGCCAGGGCAGCAGTCGAACATTTTCTGTATCCAGAAAGGCCCGTACAGGACCTTCAACATGCGCTCGTGCATTATCCTGCTGAAATGTAGGGTTTCGCAGGGATCGTTGAAGGGTAGAGCCACGGATCGTAACACATCTGAAATGCAATGTCCACTGTTCAAAGTGCCGTCAATGCAAACAAGAGGTGACGTGTAACCAATGGCACCTCATACCATCACGCTGGGTGATACGCCAGTATCGCGATGACGAATACATGCTACCAATGTGCGTTCACCGCGATGTCGCTAAACACGGATGCAACCATCATGATACTGTAAACAGAACCTGGATTCATCTAAAAACAAATGACGTTTTGCCATTCGTGCACCCAGGTTCGTCGTTGAGTACACCATCGCAGGCGCTCCTGTCTGTGATGCTGCGTCAAGGGTAACCGCAGCCTTGGTCTCCGAGCTGATAGTCCATGCTGCTGCAAACGTCGTCGAACTGTTCGTGCAGATCGTTGTTGTTCTGCAGACGTCCCCATCTGTTGACTCAGGGATCGAGACGTGGCTGCACGATCCGTTACAGCCATGCGGATAAGATGCCTGTCATCTCGACTGCTAGTGATATGAGGCCGTTGGGATCTAGCACTGCTTTCCGTATTACCACCCTGAACCCACCGATTCCATATTCTGCTAACAGTCATTGTATCTCGACCAATGCGAGCAGCAATGTCACGATACGATAAACCGCAATCGCGATAGGCTACAATCCGCCCTTTATCAAAGTCGAAAACGTGATGGTACGCATTTCTCCTCCTTACATGAGGCATCACAACAACGTTTCACTAGGTAACGCCGGTCAACTGCTGTTTGTGTATGAGAAATCGGTTGGAAACTTTCCTCGTGTCAGCACGCTGTAGGTGTCACCACCGGCGCCAATCTTGTGTGAATGCTCTAAAAGCTAATCATTTGTTTATCACAGCATCTTCTTCCTGTTGGTTAAATTTCGCGTCTGTAGCAAGTCATCTTCGTGGTGTAGCAATTTTAATGGCCAGTAGTGTAGTTTAGGAGTGAAAAGGCTATTCTCTTACTTGCCGCCCTGGTTATCCATCGCCGTCTGTAAAGCCGTTTTGGTTAACCTTTGAAGAGATCTCATTCACATCATTTCACTGTGTGGAAGCCTCTTGCCTGGGTTTGGCCGCGCTAATTGTCTTCATGTAAATTAAGCAGTACATAGCTTAATTTCTGGATTCCCTCCAATGTCGTTTGGTGTTATAATTTTCTCTAGAATTGTTAACTCGTAATTTACACGTTACAGGGTGGCTTGACTACACATGTGGTTTATGTCGTGAGTTCCACTAAAAGGGTCTTGAGTAAAGGAAATGGCATATCCTATAGCAGCTCCTCGCTCTGTCAACCGTACAGATGGGAGAGCCTAAAACCTCAGCCGGTCAACCAGCTTCAGTGTTCTTCATAAATGAAAGAAAGAATTTGTTTTGGCCCTACACGGGCACCGTGTCTGAACGACCACCTAACTGTATTTTATGTAAACTTCTCATCAGCCTATTTACTTGGGTCTGCTTGTTTTTAGTAATTACATGCGATCTGTTTTACCTGCCATTGGATGCTAGATGTTAATTGCGTATTAATTATTTCTGTAGGTTCCTACAGCTTGAATTCGGAATCTATTGTTAAACGACACATTGTTGATGCTCTTAATTATCTGTCTCAAGATTTAACGTCAAGATTTCCATAAATTTTTCTTAATTTCCCTTCTTAAATTTTTTAACTTCTATTTTAGGGCTGTTGTAAATTATTCCATAAGTTGCCTCTTTTCTGAAAACGAGACATCATTAGTACATTCTGGCGGAAGTTGCTGACGTTTTTTGGATCATGTGATGTGCCAATACAGTGATTTATTTTTTATTAAATTTGTTAGTAAAATTTTGGCTCAGTATCTCACCACTTAAGACCCACTCCCTAACGCACTTCAGACCGAGGACAGCAAGATGCCACATATATGAAACCAATCCAGTCCCCACCAACACAACGTAGGTCACTGTCATCATCACATAAACCAAACACTTCTCAGCCATTGTTTACCGGAACGTATTTTACATAAGTCATACAACAACCGCAAATAAGTACTCAAGTAATAAACGGAAAACAACTCCTCTATCTAAACACGATGCTAGTGAAGTTGTCTGCTTTTGCAGGCCTACGTGGCCTCAGTGCGGCGACCTATCTTCCGTCACACTTCTGACCTCGAAAACTTTGCATCACCCCGGTTCCCAGAACTCCTGAAGATAGACGTTGACTGAGGATATTGTATCACAGACACAGTCCCGCTGACTGTTCAGAAATGTCATTAAACCCGCCCAAAGATGTAAACAACCATGCATGAAATGCCTCTGAGTACTATGGGACTTAACTTCTGAGTTCATCAGTCCCCTAGAACTTAGAACTACTTAAACCTAACTAACCTAAGGACATCACACACATCCATGCCCGAGGCAGGATTCGAACCTGCGACCGTCGTGGTCACGCGGTTCCAGACTGTAGCGCCTAGAACCGCTCGGCCAATCCGCCGGCACCATGCATGAGCAGCGCTTGTTAGACGGAGGGGGTCCGAAGCTAATCGGTTCCAGTCATTCCACCAGGAAAGAGGTACACGGCTCGTGTTACCTGTAGTTCGACCATGCCTAGACGGTCAATACTGTGGCTCGATCGCGTCCGCTTTGTTACTTTGTGCCAGGAAGTGCTCTCAATAAGGGAAGTGTTCGGTCGTCTCGGAGTAAGCCAAACCGATGTTGTTCGGTCATGGAAGAGATACAGACAGACAGGAACTGTCGATAACATGCATCGCTCAGGCCGCCAAAGGGCTACTACTGCAGTGGATGTCCTCTACCTACGGATTATGGCTCGGAGGAACCCTGACAGCAACGCCACCATGATGAATAATGCTTTTCGTGCAATCACATGACGTCGTGATACGCCTCAAACTGTGCGCAAACGGCTGTATGATGCACAACTTCATTCCCGATGTCCATGGCGAAGCCCATCTTTGCAACCACGACACCATGCAGCGCGGTACAGATGCGCCCAACAACATGCCGGATGGACCACTCAGGATTGGCATCACGTTCTCTTGACCCATGAGTGTCGCATATGCCTTCAACCAGACAATCGTCGGAGACGTGTTTGGAGGCAACCCGATCAGGCTCAACGCCTTAGACACACTGTCCAGCTAGTGCAGCGAGGTGGAGATTCCCTGCTGTTTTGGGGTGGCAATATGTGGGGCCGACGTACGCCGCTGGCGGTCATGGAAGGCGCCATAACGGCAGTACGATACGTGAATGCCATCCTCCAACCGATAGTGGTACCATATCGGCAGCATGCTGGTGACGCACATCTTGTGAATGACTACCTCCAGAATAAAGACATCGTTCGACTAGTGTGGCCAGCATGTTCTCCAGACACGAACTCTATCGAAAATGCCTGAGATAGAGTGAAGAGGGCTGTTCATGGATGACGTGACCCACCAACCACTCTGAGGATCTATGCCGAATCGTCGTTGAGGAGTGGACAATCTGGACCAACAATGCCTTAATGAGCTTGTGGTTAGTATGCCACGACGAATACAGGCAAGCATCAACGGAAGAGGACGTGCTACTGGGCATTAGAGGTACCGGTGTGTGCAGCAATCTGGACCACCACCTCTGAAGGTCTCGCTGTACTTTGGTACAACATGCAATGTGTGGTTTTCATGAGCAATAAAAAGGGCGGAAATGAGGTTTATGATGATCTCCGTTCCAATTTTCTGTACAGGTTCCGGAACTCTCGGAACCGAGGTGATGCAAAACTTTTTTTTATGTGTGTATAACATTTACAAACTTTCATAGTGGCCAGGGCTCGACATCTTTTTGAACACGCATTCTACTGAAGGGTGATAGAATTATAAGTCACTTGCATCGGTATATATTTCTCCATTCAAACCTATTGTTAGCAACTGTCGCTGCAACTACAGCATCAGAGCTATGTATTATTTTTACTATTTGATATTAGATGTAGAATAAATTAATATCGGAATTCCGTGTTCATGAACGGCGTCTATTCCTTGCTCCTGTATCCACTGAAGAGCCCACAGAGCATGCAGAGCAAGTCATAACAGACAGAAGCTGCGGTTTTCTTGTTATTCAAGAAAAACATAGAAAAATGACCTTAGAACGCGGTGTGTTGTCCAAGGCACTCACTGCTACAACTGTACGAAAATTTGGGACTACACAATTTTTTTCCCTGCACGACCTTTTACGGTCTTCGTTGACAGGACTGTCATGAGCAGGCAGTCTGTTGCTTTCCTGTGGAGCCTTGTTTTCATGTGCTGTACTGTAATTATCGTGCTCTATTCAGTTTGTGCGATTGTGTGAAACTACAGAAAGGTGGGAGGAAGGTGGAAATTACACTCCCCCTTGTAAGTAGAGTTAGAAAATGGTAAACTCAGCCTCGTAGGGACATCTGAGGAGCTACGTGAAACAGAACTACTGCCTTCAGCTTGGGAAAACTGACATCAATGGCCAGGAGAAGCAATGTGGAAACCACGTGGCCGTTACGCACTGGCGTTCACTGACACCATTAGTATAAGGCTGACCCAGTAGTCGATTTGCAGCACATGGGCCATCGTATTACGGTGATATTACTTAAATATTTGGGAAAGAGAGTTATCCTCCCTTTGACAAGTACCGTTTTGCAGATATCAATTACATGAATGCAAATCCCGTCCGTTGCTCTCTTTAACGGTAATACCCTCATTTGTAGAAGACTCCCATATATAGGGGATAGGCAAAGTAATTTGAACATCTGTACTTTCTTGGGAATTGTTTATTAATAAGGGGTTGGACCCCCATTTGCCAGTAATGCAGTTGCGATTCTTCTTGGAATACTGACATATAACGATTGTATAGTCTGCAGTGGAATGTTATGCCGCTCTTGGATCAGAACCTCTTGTAACTCCTGTAGTGACGAGGGAGGCGGAAATCAGGTCCGGAGTCTGCGCTCCAATACTGCTCACAAAGGTTCGATAACGTTCAAGTCCGAGGACTGTGCTGGCCATAGAAGATGCTGCAATTCATTTGAATGCTCCTCATACCACGATTTTACTTTCCTGCCTGTGTGGATGGATGCATTATCGTCGTGAAATATGGCATCATGCCAGTAATGCAGTTGCGATTCTTCTTGGAATACTGACATATAACGATTGTATAGTCTGCAGTGGAATGTTATGCCGCTCTTGGATCAGAACCTCTTGTAACTCCTGTAGTGACGAGGGAGGCGGAAATCAGGTCCGGAGTCTGCGCTCCAATACTGCTCACAAAGGTTCGATAACGTTCAAGTCCGAGGACTGTGCTGGCCATAGAAGATGCTGCAATTCATTTGAATGCTCCTCATACCACGATTTTACTTTCCTGCCTGTGTGGATGGATGCATTATCGTCGTGAAATATGGCATCATGCCAGTAATGCAGTTGCGATTCTTCTTGGAATACTGACATATAACGATTGTATAGTCTGCAGTGGAATGTTATGCCGCTCTTGGATCAGAACCTCTTGTAACTCCTGTAGTGACGAGGGAGGCGGAAATCAGGTCCGGAGTCTGCGCTCCAATACTGCTCACAAAGGTTCGATAACGTTCAAGTCCGAGGACTGTGCTGGCCATAGAAGATGCTGCAATTCATTTGAATGCTCCTCATACCACGATTTTACTTTCCTGCCTGTGTGGATGGATGCATTATCGTCGTGAAATATGGCATCATGCCAGTAATGCAGTTGCGATTCTTCTTGGAATACTGACATATAACGATTGTATAGTCTGCAGTGGAATGTTATGCCGCTCTTGGATCAGAACCTCTTGTAACTCCTGTAGTGACGAGGGAGGCGGAAATCAGGTCCGGAGTCTGCGCTCCAATACTGCTCACAAAGGTTCGATAACGTTCAAGTCCGAGGACTGTGCTGGCCATAGAAGATGCTGCAATTCATTTGAATGCTCCTCATACCACGATTTTACTTTCCTGCCTGTGTGGATGGATGCATTATCGTCGTGAAATATGGCATCATGCCAGTAATGCAGTTGCGATTCTTCTTGGAATACTGACATATAACGATTGTATAGTCTGCAGTGGAATGTTATGCCGCTCTTGGATCAGAACCTCTTGTAACTCCTGTAGTGACGAGGGAGGCGGAAATCAGGTCCGGAGTCTGCGCTCCAATACTGCTCACAAAGGTTCGATAACGTTCAAGTCCGAGGACTGTGCTGGCCATAGAAGATGCTGCAATTCATTTGAATGCTCCTCATACCACGATTTTACTTTCCTGCCTGTGTGGATGGATGCATTATCGTCGTGAAATATGGCATCATGCCAGTAATGCAGTTGCGATTCTTCTTGGAATACTGACATATAACGATTGTATAGTCTGCAGTGGAATGTTATGCCGCTCTTGGATCAGAACCTCTTGTAACTCCTGTAGTGACGAGGGAGGCGGAAATCAGGTCCGGAGTCTGCGCTCCAATACTGCTCACAAAGGTTCGATAACGTTCAAGTCCGAGGACTGTGCTGGCCATAGAAGATGCTGCAATTCATTTGAATGCTCCTCATACCACGATTTTACTTTCCTGCCTGTGTGGATGGATGCATTATCGTCGTGAAATATGGCATCATGCCAGTAATGCAGTTGCGATTCTTCTTGGAATACTGACATATAACGATTGTATAGTCTGCAGTGGAATGTTATGCCGCTCTTGGATCAGAACCTCTTGTAACTCCTGTAGTGACGAGGGAGGCGGAAATCAGGTCCGGAGTCTGCGCTCCAATACTGCTCACAAAGGTTCGATAACGTTCAAGTCCGAGGACTGTGCTGGCCATAGAAGATGCTGCAATTCATTTGAATGCTCCTCATACCACGATTTTACTTTCCTGCCTGTGTGGATGGATGCATTATCGTCGTGAAATATGGCATCATGCCAGTAATGCAGTTGCGATTCTTCTTGGAATACTGACATATAACGATTGTATAGTCTGCAGTGGAATGTTATGCCGCTCTTGGATCAGAACCTCTTGTAACTCCTGTAGTGACGAGGGAGGCGGAAATCAGGTCCGGAGTCTGCGCTCCAATACTGCTCACAAAGGTTCGATAACGTTCAAGTCCGAGGACTGTGCTGGCCATAGAAGATGCTGCAATTCATTTGAATGCTCCTCATACCACGATTTTACTTTCCTGCCTGTGTGGATGGATGCATTATCGTCGTGAAATATGGCATCATTGTCCGGGAATGTTTGAATCATGGAGTAAACCTAATCACCTAAAATGTTCATCGAAAATGTTGTCTTTAACACGACCTTTGAGAGTAATGATGAGACCAGCAGAATACCGTAATATGGCTGCCCACACCGTCGCACTTAACCGTTGGAATCAAGCAATAAAGTTGTAGGATTCTTTTGGCGTTCTCGAGACATAAACCCCGCCCGATGTTGAAAATAACGAAAACGTTGACTCGTCGGACCATATGAGATGGTTTATGCCCCTGACACGATGCTTTAGCTTCTTCGTGTTGTTTGTCGTCTCTAATGGTTTCGGTATAGCAGCTCGTCCATGAATATTCGATTTATGGAGATCTCGGCGGCAGTTTCGATAGATATGGGGTCTCGAAGACGGCTTTTGAGCTTTGAAGTCACTTTAGCCGCCGTAGTTTTGAGTTGTTTTGACACAGTTCGTGTTAGCGTACGACGATCTCTGGCATGTAGTTTTGATTTGTGCCCACTTTCAGTTTACACGATGATGTCTTACCATGTTCTGTACAGGCTGTCATGACTGTTGAAACAGTTGTTCTTGAAACATTCAAAAAGTTGAAACTTCCTGGCAGATTAAAACTGTGTGCCGGACCGAGACTCGAACCCGGGACCTTTGCCTTTCGCGGGCAAATGCTCTATCAACTGAGCTACCCAAGTACGATTCACGCCCCGTCCTCACAGCTTCACTTCTGCTAGTACCTTGTTTCCTACCTTCCAAACTTTACAGAAGCTCTCTGGTTCGCAGGAGAGCTTCTGTAAAGTTTGGATGGTAGGAGACGAGGTACTGGCAGAAGTGAAGCTGTAAGGACGGGGCGTGAGTCGTGCTTGGGTAGCTCAGTTGATAGAGCATTTGCCCGCGAAAGGCAAAGGTCCCGAGTTCGAGTCTCGGTCCGGCACACAATTTTAATCTGCCAGGAAGTTTCATATCAGCGCCCATTCCGCTGCAGGGTGAAAATCTCAATCTGAATTCAAAAAATTGGCTATCTCGGTTACTGGAGCTCCAGCTAATCGGGCCACCCACAATCTGCCCTCCTCGGAACTCTGTTAGGTCTTTCATTGGACATCGACTTCGGCCTCTGAATGCAAATACGAAGAGTGCACCACTGGTAAACAACCTGCACTGATGCCTAGTCCGTACTGAACACGCACAGTCCAGCGCGACATGTGTCTTACCTGCGTTGTTGACTGTCAAACACAACCATGACATTACTATCACTGTTCATGTTATTTTGCCTATACCCTGTACCTCCTCCCATAATTCTGTCTGTGGTAAGAGCATTCTCTGAAGTGATGCCCTGAAGCAAGGTCCAACTTGCTCTGATTCTTCTCTCCACATCCAGTGCTAATTTTCCGCCACCTGCTTCACGTCACAGCACCAGCAGAGGATGCCAGCGGTACTATCGTCTCCATCCATCTCGAGCATCAGCTGCTGAAAGTGGCATCTGCAACAAATTTGTTTCTTGACTGATACTTCGCAACAGCTAACGACCCCAGTAGTTGGTAATGAGTTCGCGGTAAACCGATATTTCCGGGCCTCCCAGAAGCGGCAACTCCAGGTCCGGTGGGTAATGGCGTTTAAGTGTACGGCGGGCCCCCTGTCCGCCATTACCGCGGCGGATCTTAATCTGCGCGGTAGCGGAGCGGGAGAGACCAGCGAGAGTTGCTCACATCGTCCGTCCGCCAATTAGGGTAAACAAAGCGCGCGGGAGCAGCGGGGCCGCCCGGCTGCGGGCGATTCTGACTGCAAACAAGGGCTGCTACTGCTGCCGCCAGTGTTGGCTGATAGCAATTACCGCGGTAGACACGGCGCCCTCTGGCCTCTGGCCGCGCAGCCTCCACAGTTCGCTATCGATCCTCCTACTCTGCACTTGCTGCCGTTCTAAATCCAAGAAATTGCGGCGGAATAGCAATTATAGGTCCGGCGGATAAAACGCCTGACCTACACCATCCAGTCTATCTTCTTCTTAAGTGGCGCGTCCTGAGACATGTCCTACTATAACACCCCCCTGCTTCCCGGGATTTGCGAAATTACAAGTTGACAATTACCGTGAATTATGAATTTTGACCCGAGCCGGGATAAGGCATCCGAATCAGAAGTAATTATGATTATTCCGCGGGAAACAGGAGACGTTATAACTTGATCGTTATTGAATGAGTAATTTCATTCAATAACGATCGGTAAATGAAATAATGGAAATAATTTGGAAGTAAATTTTGCCAGTGGAAATTTTGCCGAAAGAAATGATTAAATTGTAAAATCAATTAAAAAATCGGGAGCCAGTTCAACTGATGAGCGACAATACTGTTAAGTACGTGAATAATGGTGACAAAAATAAAGTTTACCTGATTGTAGCGCAGCAGGTGGAGCGGGAACTTTTACGTAAGTGGTTCAAATGGCTCTGAGCACTATGCGACTTAACTTCTGAGGTCATCAGTCGCCTAGAACTTAGAACTAATTAAACCTAACTAACCTAAGGACATCACACACATCCATGCCCGAGGCAGGATTCGAACCTGCGACCGTAGCGGTCGCTCGGTTCCAGACTGTAGCGCCTAGAACTTTACGTAAGTGCTGTGTCAGGCTTAGTAGTCATAAAAAATGTCATAACAATCTAACTACACTTATTTTGTTCATAATTTGTCAGCTAAGTGCAATGCTGACAACACAGATAATTATCTGTCGAGAGTTTGAATAATGGACTGTCATTCTGTCTTTAAAATTAGGTGCTTTGCACAGTTTAATCTACTGCTAATGAAATATATTGCCAATAATTGATTAACTATGTTTTGAATGATAATAATTCATTAATGGGGGGATTGTCAGGTGGAATAAGCTTTATAGTTTCATGAAATATCCTTGAATTAACTTCAGCTGAATATGCATTGAAATAAATCTTAATAATCAAATTTATTACTTCAGTCTATTATTAAGTTACTACGGTTGGCTTCAGCTTATTAAGTGCAACAATTAACTGCGGTAACCGTCTATGCAAATAATTTGATAATTAACATATTTTCTCTTCATAATGGCGTGACATACTCGGTTCAATAAGGTAAGGATTGGAAGGAACCTACTTGGTGTTACTATCGGATGGAATGTAACTGCAACACTTCGATTATAAAGTGCTTGTTATTAATTGTTCAACTTAAGAGAAAAACACAGTCACTGGTAAGCCTACTACAATTTTATCCTACGAAAATTACGTAGATCTTACTTCCCTCGTTGTCGGTGGATCGACGGAAGTTCACGGTAGCGACACAATGTGGCATCGGGCTTTTACTGTTGCGACTTGGGTCCACAGTGCGCTTCACATTTAAGTCCTCGTTTCTTCAGCACTATGCCCATTAATCCATAATAACTTGCCCGGCCATACTTCCAGATATGCCGACCATTACCTTCCCGTCGTACTTAGACCCATACACTAGCCGTTAGATGTAACACAGCTAGGACTAGCAGCACTCGACTGTACGTCTTACTCCGAGCACGGCGTCACTGCTACTACTGCCCACTGGCGCACTCCCGCGCCCAGAGGCGCGACAAAACAATCTCTCTGACTTCAACGTTAACTAAATATGCCCTGACTTGCCAGTGTTAAATATTACATAATATAAACATAGTATTTACAATACATATTTACACTAGACAATACATCGTATACAAACAAGGACTGCATTGTAGCGTCACACTACCACAAGGTTTGGACAAAGGTGTGTACTGCATGACGTAATCAGGACGTTGACGACAATGTGGGCTAAAGTCTACTAAGGTACGTTTAACGGAATGAGAGGGAGAAAGTCTCCTAGGATACTTAGCACAGGTGATTTTGGGATTATGAGGAGAAGTTGTTGGCTTTCTAGGAAGTGAATAAGGAGGATAGAATTTGAGAACAGCTCATTTCCCAGTAACCCAACCTACATGGAAAATTATCTAACAATGGCTTCATATCTTTGCAAATCAATGAATATACCCTACGACTCTACATCAAGTCCTTCCCAGCAACTACCAGTTCCTGAGTTCTGCCATGCGATGTGAGAGACAAGTGCTCAGCTTGCAATTCGTTCCGACAATACATAATCAAATACTTCAACCAAGGTGGGAGACAAGTGTGACGCGGCACTTGTTCCTTCTTATACTCTATTCCGACAAACAGAAAATATGTAAGATCCCTCGTAGTGTCTATACGCAATCATTAACAATAGGAGACAAGTGTGAGACAGCGCTTGTTCCTCTTCGTATTCTAACAGACAGAAACTACTCCGTCCAGACACATTAAAGTCACCATCTGTCACAAGCCTGTTCAGAAAATGCTCAAATGTCTGTGAATTCTTAAGGGACCAAACTACTGAGGTCATCGGTCCCTAGACTTACACACTGCTTAAACTAACTTAGGCTAACGCGAAGGGCAACACACACCCATGCCTGAGAGAGGACTCGAACCTCCGACGGAAGGGACCGCACGTCACAAGCCTGAACAACAACCTATTTCAGCGCAGACAACTACGAGACGTGTAGTTTGAGAACACTGAGGTACTCGAAGGTACCGACAGGGACGTGGAGCCACGCCGCTTCCAGAGACTTGGACAGCTGCGCTAGGTTTCTCTGTTGAGAACCCTTGGCGCCAACAGCCCAATCCATGATACCAGAGATTCTCGGTTGAGTTTATATCCAGTGAGTCTGGTGGCTGAGGGCGAATGGTAAACTCATCCTGGAGCTCTTCGGGCCACGCACGTTCACTGCGAGGTGTCTGACACGTTGTATTGTCCCGCTGAAAGATGCCGTCTTACCAAAGTAAAACAAACAGTATGTAGGAGTTGACCGGGTCCTCAAGGATAGATGCATACTTGTGTTGATCCATCCCGCCTTCGACAATAACGAGATCACCCAGGGAATGCTATGACAAACACTGTCAAGACTGTAAGGCTCCTTCCTCCGGCCTGGACCCTTTTGATAATTGTCGCAGGATCTTTGCTTTCAGACGTGCTGCGCCATATACACCAACGGCCATCTTCCCGATGGAGCATAAAACATGATTAATTTAAAGATGACACCTGTCATCACTCAGTGGAATCCAGTTGTGATATTGCTGTGCAAATTCCAGCCTTCATCGCCGATGAACAAATGGTTCAAATGGCTCTAAGCACTATGGGACGTCTGAGGTCATCACTCCCCTAGACTTAGAACTACTTAAACCTAACTAACCTAAGGACATCACACACATCCATGCCCGAGGCTGGATCCGAACCTGCGACCATAGCAGCCGCGTGGTTCAGGACTGAAGCGCCCAGAACCGCTCGATCACAGCGGCCGGCACCAATGAACAGTAGTCAGAAGGGGTGCATTAACGAAATGCCTACTGCGGAGGCCCATACGCAGCAACGTTCCCTAATCGGTCATTGAAAAGAGGCTGTTCGTACCCTCTTAGTTCATCTGGGCGCTCAGTTGCTCAACTGTTGCAGGTCTGTTCGCCCGTACACATCTCTGCAGAGTCGTCCTCCCCAGTCATGAATGGTCCGTGGTGCACAACTGTTGCCTTGGCGCCAGTTTTCGATAGAGCCATTTTGTCATGCGCGGTATGCTTTAACCGCGACGACGTGCGAACAGTTTACAAACTTAGGGGTTTCGGAAATCCATCCCTTGTCCTAGAGCTAATAATCAGATATATGACTCCTTTCCACATCATGACAACGGCTCCACATTTTTCCCCTCCCCCCCCCCCCCCCCCTCCGCCACTCTTTTCATACCGTCCATCGCTAGTATTGCCACCTGCCATCTGTGATTGGTTACTGCGCGTGGCCGTCAAGTACAGGCGGTGGTCACATTAAAGTGATTGTGCCGTGTATCAGCTCTTACTCGTTACTACTACTACTAGAGACAAACTCTATAGCGTTTGTTGTTTTCTAGCAGGCAGGAAACTCAAGATAATAACTGGTGCTGGACACTTATCAGAAATTCAGTTGCCCTCTCTCGAATGTTTATAGACTTCTTGTAGTTTTTAATGCATCAGCGTCGAAGTTTCATTCTCTAGTGACTGTTCCCAGCGACTCATCTGTTGAACCGCTCCTAGCTGCTTCCTGGTAATGACTCCTCATTCTTGGTATTGAATGCACCTGCCTTGGTACGGTGTGCTGGTCGCTTGTATTCTGATTTCTCGTGGAGTTCTGTATGAGTTTCTCTAGCAGTGTTGCTTTCCCCAGATGCTACCGAAGTCTTCCTAATAATCAAAACTCTCCAGAACCTTCCAGAAGCGCATCGAACATTCTGGCTGTAGCCCCACATCTGATATTCGTCTTGGTGCCCGGGGTTTTGTCCCACTAGACCTTACCGTACTGCTGTATCCTCATCAGTCTTCTCGCAACAAGTCCTAATTCACACAGATTGATGCCGCCCGTCTGGATGCCCACCTGGAATAGCACCTTGTGCGGCGTATGAATATTAAAGCCTCTATAAGTCTATCTTTATATATATGGTTTATATAGTTGGTTCAGTATACAATGTCGAATCAAAACGCCTTCAGCCGTCTAAATTTCCAGTTGTTATTTTATTTGAGCTACCAGTTTCGGCGCTGCATTATGCCATTTTCAGGCCCATTGACACAGATTTTTGACGCAGCAATCTGTTCGGTCATCATTTGCCAGCAAGTGATGATCGAAGGGATCGCTACATCAAAAATGTACGGATATGAGTCATTGAATGCTGGCCACTATTTTGATTGGACCAGAAGTGGGATTCTTCCTACACGTTGGTCAGGGTGCCTGAAGATGGCGTAATGTAGTCCGAAACTGGTTGCTCAAATAAAATAACAACTGGAAATTTTGACGGCTGAAGGTGTTTTGATTCGAAATTTTATTCTTTTTAAATTTTTTATATTTTGAATATTAAAACTCCTCTTCATTCTTTGTAGTCGTGCCACTTTTTCAATATTTGACAGCCATGACACAAATCTCACTTCGAATTTCAGTTGGTAGCAATATTTCTTCTCTGCTCCCTGCTAGTCTGTTCATTTCGTTGTATGAGCATGCTGTTACCTATAACTGATCAGTACGGAGTACTGCAGCCTATATCTTCATTTTCCTGTTTCACCTTGAATCATTCCTCACATTAAATTAACTCGAAAATTATTACGTCGGTAAAAGTTGTCAGTTATAAGGGGACTTCAAAAAGTACACGTCATACCATGTTAAGAGCACTGTTCTACAAGAGTGCTGCATTGTGAGGAGTGAAGCAGTCCAGGGGTGTAGCACAACTTCTGCGTGCAGTTAGGTCATGGTGGTGCATGGAGGTCGCGGGAATAGTCCATTGATCGCTCAGGCAGACCGTATCAAAAAGCTACAACATTAGTTTAATACTGATTTCCCTACATTGGTGGCATATCAGTGGAGGCGCGTATATTGTTAAATGGGGCTCCTAAGACGGTGCGACTCACCGGTACATCGCTTGCAACGAATGGTCAACCAGTTGCATGCGACTGGGGTCCCTAGTTGCAAGGGATCTGAGTTGCGTCGTGTCCTCGATATCAGCTTTGTTTTACGTGACTTTGAGGATTAACGATTAAGTTTTAAACATTAGTTTATATAATTAAGAGCTTCCGGGCTACTTCGGGGAGATTTGGCAGACAGGGCGTGGAGTGAAGTCGGAAAGGAAGTTCATATGCCAGGTGTGTAATGTAGTGTATATCTATTCTTGAAAATAAAATTACCAGAAAATCAATGGGAACAAATGTCCAAAAATATATAAAGCATACCTGGAGTATTCTTTGTGTGACAATGCCACACTGTAAAATTACATTGTTGTGCGCAAATAAACCTGAAAACGGCGGGAAAAGACAGAGATACCATAAATCTACGATGTGTGTTAAGCACAGTGGTGTTCAAATACAAATGATTTAAAGAGCATAAACCACTATCAACACGTTTCCGTGTGTATAAATGTAATCACGTCCAGGTTTTGAAAATAAAAGTAATCGACAACACGTTAAAGTGAAGAATGTAGGTTAAATTCATTCACATAATTGATCTATGATCAACATGAAATGAACAATCTAGTACAGTAATTCCGTTGCCACAGAATAGAGTTACGTTGGGTTAAAAAGTAATTTGCCAAATAATTTCTAAAGGCAATTGCTGATGAATTAGCACAAAGTGAAACGTTGTGATTTGCTTGAAATATTGCAGCATCATTATCGGGTTTATGATCTTCTTGTAAGTGTATTGATGCATATTCAACATCTTCACGTTGGCATACGTTATTGTGGAGAACACAAACGGCTTTGATAACATCATTCACTCTGTAAGGATTCCTGCAACATATTGGGCCATTTAAAACTTGAAACTTTCCTGAAGCCATTCCAAATGCACATTGAATCGTTTTCCTTCCTCTGATTAAACGGTAGTTGAACAGTCTTTTCACATTATCGAGACACTTTTTAGAGAATTTCTGTAATTTATTTTAACATTTAATCATTATTTGGAGAGTGCATTTCGTCCTCATCTCATGTTTTCTGGTACTGTCGTTACAGCCTCGGTAGGGTCTGAAAAGTGTGTATTTGACAATGTAACAGTTAGTCACTCTTTGATTAGATATTAAGTACTGAAATATATTCACAGCAGTCCTCGAAAAAGTTGTGCTGGCGTAAGTTGTCGCCAGCACACCGTTCGGTAAAGATAAAGCGCGAAGATCGATTAGCAGGCACTGGATCAAGCGCACCTATCGCTAGAGAGGCCAGAGACACACCTGCAAGCAACAGGCCGCCAACGCCCCCTCGATAGCGAGTATTTAGGCCGCCGCCGCGACCGGAGGGCCTCACTCACTCACTCATCCAGTTTGGTGTGTGTCCGTTTACACGCAAATCGGGTCTAGTTCATTACATTCATCACAGTCTACTACAGTACATAGGGACATACCAGAGTTGTACTTTACATCAGCCTACAAGAGGACTATTAGTGATGAGCTTGAACGACAACACATTGACCCTATTCAAGTTAAGCAAAGTTACCATTTCATGTAAATAAAGAACCGTATTAATCCACGTGTGCATTTGTGTTGTAGAAACATGATACCAGCCACCCATAACAAGTTCCTCTCCCTTTGTTCTTTGCGGTACAAGACTCTACAAAAGTTTTATCTATAAAATGTAACGGTATGTATTAACAGAACACTATTCATCAGGTTATCTTCCATTCTGAAAGCTGTTGCACTCAGCGACTGTTATATTGACTTGTAAATTATAGATTGCACTCAGCGACTGTTATATTGACTTGTAAATTATAGATTGCACCGATCAGCCGTCGTTTTTAAATTTTATTGGCAGATCTAGATCTAGAAGCTAGCCATTTTCAGTGCACTATTGAGCGAAAATAATAGTGCACTGAGAATGGCTAGCTTCTAGCTGAAGTCTAGATCTGCAGATGTAGGAAGTATGCAGCAGACCTCAGCAGTTACGGTGGCTAGGACAGTTGCAAAGTCTAAGAGAAAGAAGAAGGTTCTGCTGTTAGGTAGTTCTCATGGTAGAGGTGTAGGCCAGCAGTTGCAGGAAGTTTTGGGGAGTGAGTACCAGGTCACCAGCATTGTGAAGCCTAATGCAGGATTGGCTCAGGTGACTTTTAACATAGGGGGGTTATGTAGGGATTTTACTAAAGAGGATCAGGTAGTGATTGTGGGTGGGGCTGGTAATAGTATTGATAGGGATGGGGAGTATGACATAGATGGTGACCTGGAAAAGATAGCCACTCAGACTGGCAACACGAATGTGCATTTCGTGGAACTGTTTCAGCGTCACGATCGGCCTCATCTTAATACAGCCGTCAGGCGTAATAACATGAGACTTGGGGGTGCGCTGATGACAGAAGGCATGAGTCACATCTCAGTGGTGTCGGTGGAGTCTATCAGTAGGATGGGTTTCACTAGACATGGCCTGCACCTCAACAGGTATGGGAAGGGGAGGTTGGCAAAACTTATAGGTGACAGCATAGGTGGGGGTGGTGGGATCACTCATGGGAAAATTCCGGTAGTTGTGGGTGTTAGAGCTGTACCTTTTTTAGATTGAAGTCAGCTGATAGGTATTCCTGCTTAAGGGAAGTCTCTCTAACAAAGAAACCACTTTCTACAAAGCTTGGGTATACGATTAATGAGGGAATTAGTATATTTCATCAAAATATACAAGGTATTAGAGATAAAGTTAGTGAACTGCTTATAGATGTTGACTCTGAAATTATTGGTATATCTGAACACTTCTTAAATAAGGAGATAATTCAGAGGCTTCCTTTACCAGGTTACAGGTTGGCTGGCAGCTTTTCGAGGAGTTATTTGCGGTGTGGGGGAGTAGCCATGTATGTGAAAAACGGTATCCCATTTGAGTCAATTGATGTTTCAAAGTACTGCACTGAAAAGGTGTTTGAATGTTGTGCAGGTGTGGTTAAATTTAGTGGAGCTAGACTTCTTACTGTTGTTATTTATAGATCCCCAGACTCCGATTTCACAACATTTTTGCTAAAGCTAGAGGAGGTTCTTGATTCACTTTATAGGAAATACAAAAAGTTAGTTATATGTGGTGACTTCAATATTAATTGTATAAGTGATTGTGCAAGGAAAAGGATGCTGGTAGACCTCCTTAATTCATATAATCTTATGCAAACCGTATTCTTTCCAACGAGAGTGCAAGGGAACAGTAAAACAACCATAGACAATATTTTTGTTCATTCGTCATTATTAGATGGGCATTCTGTTAGCAAAAAGGTGAATGGCCTTTCAGATCATGATGCACAAATTTTAACTCTAAAAGATTTTTGTGCTGCAACACATGTTAAATATAGTTACCAACTTTTTAGGAAAGCTGATCCAGTTGCTGTACAGACTTTTGTACACCTTATCAAGGAACAAGAGTGGCAAGATGTTTATAGTGCTGATACAGTAGACGATAAATATAATGCCTTCCTCAAGACTTTTCTCGTGCTCTTTGAAAGTTGCTTTCCGTTAGAACGTTCAAAACAGGGTACTAGCACAAACAGGCAGCCTGGGTGGCTGACTAAAGGGATAAGAATATCTTGTAGAACAAAGTGGCAATTATATCAAAACGTTAGAAACAGTCAAAATCTAAATGCAGCAGCCCATTACAAACAGTATTGTAAGGTGCTTAAAAAAGTTATTAGGAAGGCAAAAAGTATGTGGTATGCAGATAGAATAGCTAAGTCTCAGGATAAAATTAAAACCATATGGTCAGTCGTAAAGGAAGTGGCTGGTCTGCAGAGACAGGTCGAGAATATAGAATCAGTGCGTAGTGGGGATGTCCGTGTTACTGATAAGTCGCATATATGTACAGTACTTAATAATCACTTTCTGAATATAGCAGGTGTACTAAATAGAAACCTAGTCCCAACAGGGAATCATATAGCGCTCTTAGAAAAAAGTGTTCCGAGACTGTTACCTGAAATGCTCCTCCATGATACTGACAAGAGGGAGATTGAGTTAATAATTAAATCACTAAAGACCAAGAACTCTCATGGATATGACGGGGTATCTAGCAGAATACTGAAGTATTGTTCCACGTATGTTAGCTCAGTACTTAGCCATATCTGTAACTTTTCCTTTAGGAGTGGTCGGTTTCCTGACCGATTAAAGTACTCGGTAGTGAAGCCACTTTATAAAAAGGGAGACAGGGATAATGTTGACAATTATAGACCTATTTCTATGCCATCGGTGTTTGCTAAAGTTATCGAGAGGGTTGTATATACAAGGTTACTGCAGCATTTAAATTCACATAATTTGCTGTCAAATGTACAGTTTGGTTTTAGAAATGGCTTAACAACTGAAAATGCTATAGTCTCTTTTCTCTGTGAGGTTTTGGACGGATTAAATAAAAGGTTGCGAACGTTAGGTGTTTTCTTTGATTTAACGAAGGCTTTTGACTGTGTTGACCACAAAATATTACTGCAGAAGTTGGAACATTATGGAGTAAGGGGAGTAGCTTACAATTGGTTCGCCTCCTACTTTAAGAACAGAAAGCAGAAGGTAATCCTCCGCAATATTGAGAGTGGTAATGATGTTCAGTCCCAATGGGGCACTGTTAAATGGGGCGTTCCCCAAGGGTGGTGCTGGGGCCACTGCTGTTTCTTATTTATGTAAATGATATGCCTTCTAGTATTACAGGTGATTCAAAAATATTTCTGTTTGCTGATGACACCACCTTGGTAGTGAAGGATCTTGTGTGTAATATTGAAACATTATCAAATAATGTAGTTCATGATATAAGTTCGTGGCTTGTGGAAAATAATTTGATGCTAAATCACAGTAAGACTCAGTTTTTACAGTTTCTAACCCACAATTCAACAAGAACTGACATTTTAATCAGACAGAATGGGCATGTTATAAGCGAGACGGAACAGTTCAAGTTCCTAGGCGTACGGATAGATAGTAAGCTGTTGTGGGAAGCCCATGTTTAGGACCTTGTTCAGAAACTGAATGCCGCTTTATTTACCATTAGAACAGTATCTGAAATAAGTGACATTTCAACACGAAAAGTAGTATACTTCGCATATTTTCATACGCTTATGTCATATGGTATTATTTTTTGGGGTAATTCTTCTGATTCAAAAAGGGTATTTTTGGCTCAAAAACGGGCTGTTCGAGCTATGTATGGTGTAAGTTCGAAAACCTCTTGTCGATCCCTATTCAATAGTCTGGGAATTTTGACATTGCCCTCACAGTATGTATTTTCTTTAATGTCGTTTGTTGTTAACAATATTAGTTTATTCCCAAGAGTTAGCAGCTTTCACTCAGTTAATACTAGGCAGAAATCAAATCTGCATGTGGAATGCACTACCTTGACTCTTGTGCAGAAAGGAGTGCAGTATTCTGCTGCATCCATTTTCAATAAGCTACCACAAGAACTCAAAAATCTTAGCTGTAGCCCAAACACTTTTAAGTCTAAACTGAAGAGTTTCCTCATGGCTCACTCCTTCTATTCTGTCGAGGAGCTCCTGGAAGAGCTAAAAAATTAAGCAAATTCCAGTGTTACATTCTTGATTCTTTATTTAAACTAACGACTTGTCGCCTGAATATGTTTCTGATATTTCATTTTATCTGTTTCTATAATCGTGTTATAATTTCATGTATTGACTCGTTCCATGACCATGGAGACTTCTCCTAAATGTGGTCCCACGGAACAATAAACAAATAAATAAATAAATAAAAATAAAAAGCACGACTGATCGCTGCAATCTGTAATTTACAAGAACAATATTCACTGCTACCCGATCAGTCGTTATGTTGATATAAAACTTGTCTCTGGCATTTAGTCACGTCGAACATTTTGTGACATATGAACTTGCACTTGAGAATGGCTATAAATGCGAAATTATGATTGTGTGAAATGAATAAATGGTAATTTACAGTTTAACACCGGAAATTTCTTCCAAAGCGGCCGCGTATGTAGCGGGAACGCCGCGAGTCCGCGGTTATCCTTGCGCTCTCCTTGCACTTGCAGCCGACAACAGACTCAGGTGCCGATTAGGCAGCGGCAGAAGGATGGCTTTGATCCGTTCGCTGATTTAACATGAGAACAAAACTTCTTAGGATTTTCTGTCAAGTGGGTAAACAGTATTTTACTTTCGAAGCCGTTGAAGCTTCTCGCATATCTTTCCTTACGGTAATTTTGGTTTCGTAGCAGTTTTCTGACACAGCTTTCGAACCACGGAGTGTATATTAATTTTGAAATTTCTCGATCCAAGCTCAGCATTGTCAGTGCTGGAGATGAAACTTTCACTGTGACAACTCACCTAATCTGAAACCGTCTCTTGGCGCTCTTGCTAGGCACTTTCAACCCCTGGTGCCTTTCCAGTACTTAGCGATTTCAAAAAAAGGGTCAAATGGCTCTAAGCACTATGGGACTTAACATCTGAAGTCGTCAGTCCCTTAGACTTAGAACAACGTAAACCTAACTAACCTAAGGACACCATACACATCCATGCCCAAGGCAGGATTCGAAACTGCGACCGTAGTAGCGGCGTGGTTCCGGACTGAAGCGCCTAGAACCGCTCGGCTACAACGGCCGGCTTAGCGATTTCAGTTGATCTTCTATTCCATGATTAGTTATCCTAATATCTACCATTTTGGTGTTCGTGCAACAGGAACCATATTACGATCATCCCCAGCCAAACATTTTCGGAAAACCGAGTTCTTTACCGCTAATCGCCTTTCGTTTCGATGCTAGTATGGTGACTGAGCGACTAAATAGATCACTAACTTTAGGAAGGCTACATCTTCTCAGAATTTTTACTTACATCGAATGACAATTTTTTTTCTTTCGAATTTGTTGAACCTTGTTGCTACCAGCATCTAGTATTTATGTAATGGTGTGCTTACGGGTATTCAGAGGAGTTGTTTTTGGATTTCGTTCACGGTGTATCGAAAACAGACACAATCTCCTCATCAGCTGGTGTGAGTTTTGCTGTTACATATGCCCGCTGCGTGGACTCCAACCACTCTGTCACTGTCGATAGTCTGGTGCCGCTGTTTATAGCCGAGTTCGACTCCCGGAGACCACTATGCCCTTTGATGCTTTTTTTTCAGAGGTCAGACCAATATTCCCCGAAACGCAGATTTTTCTCCAGTGGATATGAGGGCTCGTGAGATCTTAATAAACTGAGTGCCGTAGTGCAAACTGTGGTGCTGGAGTGCTACTGTGCTATAATTTCCTGAAAAACATAGCATTTTAAAGAAAGTTATTAAAAATATTAAAAGATCAAGAGCGTGAAAACAGAATTGATCTTCTCATTTGTAATAAAACACGTCCACTACGGACAGCAGAAAATAATAATCTTGATCGAATTGAATTTAATAAAAACAACTCCAAGCAAAAGCAGTTACTATATTCACTATTAAAACCTTCAGTCTATTTAAATATATTTTATAGCAGATGATAATGCATGAACTTTAGAAAAATAAACCTACAATGTTTTAAAAAAAGTTCTTTAAAAAGAACAAATACGGGTTTACAATAATTACAATTTCCAAGCCCCGCGAACATGCGAGTTCTCATGTACGAAGTAAAAACCTCGCGACAATGTAGTCGTAACGAACGACTTTTGTTTACTCTAGAAGACGCCATGGTCTCTACGTGACCTTTTATATTTCAAGACTTTTACAGTAAGCTACGTCTGACATACCAAACAGATATAAGTGCAAATACAGTTAACACACACGATAAAATAACCCTTCCTAACTTCAACAGCCGAAAGCACTTAAAACTTGACGGCAATCTTTGAATTATTACACAATGTTGACAACTGAATGAGCCACCATCTTTTAAGTATTTTGCTTGAAATAATTTTCCAACGGCTCAGGAAATTTACAGGCAAAAACAAAGAAGTAGAGCTCACAGTTACTATAACTTAATGGCAACGGCATTCGACCGTCAATCGGCTCAGAATTACACAACAACTTTAGATAAATGACAACGATTTCTAACATGTAAAGCAGTGGAAAACATACCATATGATACTCAACTTTATTCTAAATACTAGTCATATTGTGCAGCACTCTGAGTGTCCTCTTCGTAAACCATAATACGCTGAAGAGCCAAAGAAACTCGTACACATGCTTAATATCGTGCAGAGCCCCCTCGAGCACGCAGAAGTGCCGCAGCACCACGTGGCATGGACTCGGCTAATGTGTGAAGTAGTGCTGGAGTAAATTGAGACCATGAGTCCTGCGGAGCTGTCCATAACTTCGTAAGAGTACTACGGGATGGAGATCTCTTCTACACAACACGTTGCAAGGCATCACAGATAAGCTCAATAATGTTCATGTCTGGGGACTTTCGTGGCCAACGGAAGTGTTTAAACCCAGAAGAGTGTTCCTGAAGCCAATCTGTAGCAATTCTGGACATGTGGGGTGTCGCATTGTAATGCTGGAATTGACCAAATCCGTCGGAATGTACAATGGACATGAATGGATGCAGGTGATCAGACAGGATGCTTACGTACTTGACACCTGTCAGAATCGTATCTAGACGTATCAGGGGTCCCACATCACTCCAACTGCAAACGTTCCACACCATTACAGAGCCTCCACCAGCTTGAAAAATCACCTGGTGATATGGAGAATCCATGGATTCACGAGATTTTTTTCCATATCCGTACACGTCCGTCCGCTAGATACAATTTGGAAACGAGGTTCGTCCCACCAGGCAACGTGTTTCCAGTCATCAACAGTCCAATGTCGGTGTTAATGGGCCCAGGCGAGGCGTAAAGCTTTCTGTCGTGCAGTCATCAAGGGCCCATATCGATGATGTTTCGTTGAATGGTTCGCACGCTGACACTTGTTGATGACCCAGCATTGGAATCTGCAGCAATATGGGGAAGGGTTGCTCTTCCGTCACGTTGAACGATCCTCTTCAGTCGTCCTTGGTCCCGTTCTTGCAGTTTCTTCTTCCGGCTGCAGCGATGCAGATTTGATGTTTTACTGGATTTCTGATAATCACGGTACAGTCGTTTGATGGCCCTAAGGGAATATCCCCACTTCATCACTACCTCGGAGATGTTGTGTCCCATCGTTCGTGCGCCAACTATAACACCACTTTCAAACTCACTCAAATCTTATAAACATAGGCTTCCGCGGCCATTGTTAAAAAAATGGTTCAAATAGCTCTGAGCACTATGGGACTCAACTGTTGAGGTCATTAGTCCCCTAGAACTTAGAACTAGTTAAACCTAACTAACCTAAGGACATCACAAACATCCATGCCCGAGGCAGGATTCGAACCTGCGACCGTAGCGGTCTTGCGGTTCCAGACTGCAGCGCCTTTAACCGCACGGCCACTTCGACCGGCGGCCATTGTTACATTCAATAAATTTTTTCTGGTTTGTGACCGCATTGTCAATATATATAAAACTACCGACGTTTCGGTCCCTCTTGCAAGCGACCTTCTTCAGGGTATTTTTTGTTTATTGTAAACAAAAATTTTATTGAATGTCACTTAAATCTTGATAACCTGAGTCTGTAGCAGCAGTAACCGATCTAACAACTGCGCCTCCAGACATTTGCTATCTTATAAAGTCGTTGACTACCACAGCGACGTATTCTTTCTGTTTATATATCTCTGTCTTTCAGTACGCATGCCTATAGCAGTTTCTTTGGCGATTCAGTGTAGAACAGATGGGAAACCAGGATATTAAAGACTGGCAGGCATCCTGGAACAAACGGAAATAACTTCTTGAAAGAATGTAGTAAGGCAGTTACAGTTCTAACTCATGCAAAGTCCGCTCGAAGTAAGCAGGTCAAATACCATAGCAGGAAACAGCGAGACGAAGTACAACTCTGAATATACCGCCCAACTGCCGTGCTGTACTCGCAACGGCTCCTCCCGAGGCACACCACTGCAGAAGTAAACCCGTCCGCTCTGCCCCTGGCTAGCGAATCCTCCCGAAGAATTCACGCCTCCCTCTTCACGACAGACTGAGCGCTGTTGCTTGCTGCCGGATATCAGCTGCACTCCACTTTGTACTTCCCTCTCCTTCGCTAAGACAAACCTGGGAACACAGCTGAGAGTTCTTGACGAGAACACAGCAGTCACTCAGTTGCAGACCAAAGAACTACCACTTTTTACCGCTCCAACAGCACTGACGCCAGAGGGCACAACCCGCGCAATCGCTCCTCTATATCCTCCATTTTCCGTCTGCCCTCTGGTGACAACAACCGCAGATCCACCTATCGATCGACAGGAAATATCCCTTACTCGCCACAATCTTAATCAAAAACTCGCGCGCCATGGCTTGGTGTGCTTCCAGTTCAGCCAAGTTGTTTTCATTTTATGATTACGACGACTGACCCAGTGCTGTTCTTCGGCTGCTGCGATTTGCACTTTTTTGTATACTCGCTGCCTCACAGTGCGGTGTTGTGACAAGCAGACCACCAGCATAACAGGACAGTGCAGCGTGTAGCCAGACTGTGGACCTGTAGGCGTCACGGCTTTGCGAACCAAACCCAGACTGTTCCGCAGGATAACAGCGACAATGGCTTGTTGTCCTGACAACTCCGGCAGCCACCGCTGAGACCAGACGTGGCCGCTTCGCCAACGAGAAGCGTCCACGTCGCCAAAAGGAAGCACGGCAATTGTGGCGATGTCACGTGGCTACAAGTAGACTGGGCCACATCCATCTGCCGTCTGTGCAATCAAGACGCTTCGTAGCCACAGCAAGGCAGGTAGAAGCTGACGTACCACCCAGGACAGCACTCACTTCGATGCCTCCTACGAGGCGCCAGCCGTCTTCAACGTTCCACACTCGCCGATCTTGGACTCTCACACCTAAGGCGCCAGGATTTGATACCCAATGATTCCTAGACCTTCTGTGATTCTAATTTTTAAGCAGCCATCCACACTGTGCACCGTCTAGGCTCAGCATTTATACTGCCAGGTTCATAGTAGTAATATTCCTCTACAAACATCTGTTTAAGCCTTCTCATTGACACTCAGACAAAAGACAGTTTTACTTACCTGTGAACATAGTAGTCTTGTGTTTCTGTCAGTGAACGACTGCAACACCGGATTTTATGAAAAGTGCCGCGTTTTTGTTTTTTGTTTTCTTTTAATTTTATTTTTTGAGTCATCTGTCTTCTGATTGGTTTGATGCGGACCGCAACGAATTCCTTTCCTGTGCCATCCTCTTCATCTCAGAGTAGCACTTGCAACCTACATCTTCAATTATCTGCTAGACGTACTCCAATCTCTGTCTTCCTCTAAGGCTTTTACCCTCAACAGCACCATCTAGTACCATGGAAGTTATTCCCTGATGCCTTAACAGATGTCCTATCATCTTGTCCCTTCTCCCTGTCAGTGTTTTCAACATATTCTTTTCTTCTCTGATTCTGCGCAGAACCTCCTCATTCCTTACCTTATCTTGTTGTTGTTGTGATCTTCAGTCCTGAGACTGGTTTGATGCAGCTCTCCATGCTACCCTATCCTGTGCAAGCTTCTTCATCTCCCATTACATCATCAGCATTCTTCTGTAGCACCACATTTCGAAAGCTTCTATTCTCTTCTTGTCCAAACTATTTATTGTCCATGTTTCACTTCCGTACATGGCTACACTCCATGCAAACACTTTCAGAAATGACTTCCTGACACTTAAATCTATACTCGATGTTAACAAATTTCTCTTCTTCAGAAACACTTTTCTTGCCATTGCCAGTCTACATTTTATATATTCTCTACTTCGACCATCATCAGTTATTTTGCTCCCCAATTAGCAAAACTCCTTTACTACTTTAAGTGTCTCATTTCCTAATCTAATTCCCTCAGAATAACCCGACTTCATTCGACTACATTCCATTATCCTCGTTTTGCTTTTGTTCATGTTCATCTTATATTCTCCTTTCAAGACACTGTCCATTCCGTTCAACTGCTCTTCCAAGTCCTTTGCTGTCTCTGACAGAATTACAATCTCATCAGCGAACCTCAAGGTTTTTATTTCTTCTCCATGGACTTTAATACCTACTCCGAATTTTTCTTTTGTTTCCTTTACTACTTGCTCAATATACAGATTGAATAACATTGGGGAGAGGCTACAACCCTGTCTCACTCCCTTCCCAACCACTGCTTCTCTTTCGTGCCCCATCGACTCTTATAACTGCCATCTGGTTTCTGTACAAATTGTAAACAGCCTTACGCTCCCTGTATTTTACCCCTGCCACCTTCATAATTTGAAAGAGTGTATTCCAGTCAACATTGTCATAAGCTTTCTCTAAGTCTACAAATACTAGAAACGTAGGTTTGCCTTTCCTTAATCTATTTTCTAAGATAAGTCGTAAGGCCAGTATTGTCTCACGTGTTCCAATATTTCTACGGAATCCAAACTGATCTTCCCCGAGTTTTTCCATTCGTCTGTAGAGAATTCGTGTTAGTATTTTGCAGCTAGTTCGGTAATTTTCACATCTGTCAACACCTGCTTTCTTTGGGATTGGAATTATTATATTCTTCTTGAAGTCTGAGGGTATTTCGCCTGTCTCATACATCTTGCTCACCAGATGGTAGAGTTTTGGCAGGACTGGCTCTCCCAAGGCCGTCAGTAGTTCTAATGGAATGTTGTCTACTCCCGGGTCCTTGTTTCGACTCAGGTCTTTCAGTGCTCTGTCAAACTCTTCACGCAGTATCGTACCTCCCATTTCATCTTCATCTACATTCTCTTCCATTTCCATAATATTGTCCTTAAATACATCGTCCTTGTATAGACCCTCTATATACTCCTTTCACCTTTCTGCTTTCCCTTCTTTGCTTAGAACTGGGTTTCCATCTTAGCTCTTGATATTCATTCAAGTGGTTCTCTTTTCTCCAAAGGTCTCTTTAATTTTCCTGTAGACAGTATCTATCTTACTCCTAGTGAGATAAGCCTCTACATCCTTACATTTGTCCTCTAGCCCTCCCTGTTTAGCAGTTTGCACTTACCTTATCAGTCCACCTAATTTTCAACAGTCGTCTGTAGCACCACTTGTCAAATGTTTCGATTCTCTTCAGTTCCGGTTTTCCCACAGTCCATGTTTCACTACTGTAAAGTGCTGTGCTCCTAACGTATATTCTCAGAAATTTATTCCTCAAATTTAGGTTTGTGTTTGATACTAGTAGAATTTTCTTGACCAGAAATGCCCTTTTTGCCAGTGCTAGTCTGTTTTTGATGTCTTCCTTGCACCGACCATCATTGGTTGTTTTGCTGCCAAGGGTAGCAGAATTCCTTAACTTCATCTACTTCGTGACTCTCAATCCTGATGTTAAGTTCCTCGTTGTTCTCATTTCTGCCACGTGTCATTACTTTCGAAATATGAATTGCGAGTAAATCGAAGAAAAACGAAAGTCAGTCTTTTATGTTCATCAAATGAAGCGTTTATTGTTTTATGTCTGCCTCAAAACTTCTTGCTTATTGAGGCCGTGTCAGGTCTCTTCGGCAAACAGGGACGAAGCTTTAAGTGAATTTCACTCGAACTTTTTCACATCTCCCAAGACGGTGGTGTAAGACTGTTTAGCGTATCTGGTATATTAACGTTCATTTCTCATTTCAGTATGTCCGCTATCAACACAGACATGACGACCCAGTGATCTATTACGAAAGAAGCAGCACAGGCAGAAACTCACGCTAAAGAAGATGGCCACTACTATCTTGTCACAAGAAGTTTACAACCGCCTTTCGCGAATCGGCTCTATGAATGAAGAACTCTGGGCGTTCCCGCCACCGTTTCCCGCTTTTGACAAGTAAGATGACCTGTGTGCCAACCACGCACGCTTGCAACCGCATTTTATTGCACACAGAACCTTAAGTGACACCCATCAACGAGCATACTTGGATGCTTTACCCTCCCGTCTTCTTCAACAGTTGAATCCTGGTGTAGAACCGTATGACTCGTCTTATGATCAGCTGAGAGCCAAATTAGTGGAGTACTCTCATTGTCAGGTACAAGTGATGGGAAACAGTGCACAAATTCTTTACTTCCCAAAAAATATATTTCCAAGTATGCCAGGAATGGATCGTACATTTACAGGGCCTTTCTCGGAAATGTCGTTTCCAGTGCACTAAATCGAAGTGTACACAATTGTGTGCCGATTCTTTGGTGAGAGATATGGTACTAGTCCAGGCACTTCGTGAAGGTATCAGAAACGTCCCCCTCAAACTATACGACCTTCGTTGTTTCCGGATAGTGTCTGCAAAAAGCGTTACGAATAGAGTTAGTAGCAAAGAAGTAACAAATTTAAATGACTTGCCTGATACGGTAGTATTTCATCTATCTCAGTGTTTTCAACGCCATATCTCCTGAACTAAGAGTCGTACAGTGGTGTAATTTTTCTGGTATATTCAGTGGACTATGTGAATACTGTCTGCAAAATCTGTCGTGAGTATAGTTAGCAGTAAAGAAGTAATAAATTAACACACCAAGCTTCACACGGCAGTTTTACTCTGTGAGCAGTGAAAGCGAAAACGTTGTACGTGATAATCTTTTTTCCTCTCATCGTTTTGTGGAGATCGTTAGCGAGAGGAAGTTTCGTAAAGGTTTGAAGTTATGTGTCTGTTGCAAGTGTAAGTGCTCCCGTTCTCAAATACTGTGTGACTAGAGTAACGAATTTCTCGCATCGTGGTCTACATTAATTTTTCACTCCCACTCTTTCGACAAGTGGGTGGTTCTTACCCCCAAAATACTTCTTTCCAGACAGTAAGTGATACATGTGCCAATTTTGGTTAAAATCGGTCCAGCGGTTTAGCAGGAGATGTGGAGCATACATCCGAACGTACCTACGAACGTACATCCATTTTTATAATCTGTATGGATTAGTAAAACATTGTGGAAATTACAGTTTTCGGCATTTTGATAGGTTGTTACCAGTTTTTGTTCAGTGTCTGCACATAATGTACATCACACAAAACACGACACATAAGTAATATTAGTGTAAATGTTCCGCTTCCTAAGGAATTATTTTTATCAAACTGGTGTTAGTTTTGTGGAAATGGCGCCCTTACTTCTACATCTACATCTACGTGATTACTCTGCTATTCACAATAAAGTGCCTGGCAGAGGGTTCAATGAACTACCGTCAAGCTGTCTCTCTACCGTTCCACTCTCGAACAGCACGCGGGAAAAACGAGCACTTAATTTTTTCCATGCGAGCCCTGATTTCTCTTATTTTATCGTGATGATTATTTCTCCCTATGTAGGTGGGTGCCAACAGAATGTTTTCGCAATCGGAAGAGAAATCTGGTGATTGAAATTTCATGAGAAGATCCCGTCGCAACGAAGAACACCTTTTTTTAATGATTGCCACTCCAATTCACGTATCATGTCTGTGACACTATCTCCCCTATTTCGCGGTAATACGAAACGAGCAGCCCTTCTATGTACTTTTTCGATGTCATCCGTCAGTCCCACCTGATGCGGATCCCACACCGCACAGCAGTACTCCAGGATAGGACGGACAAGCGTAGTGTAAGCAGTCTCTTTGGTAGACCTGTTGCACCTTCTAAGTGTTCTGCCAATGAATTGGAGTCTTTGATTAGCTCTACCCACAGTATTATCTATGTAATTCTTCCAATTTAGGTTATTCGTATTGTAATCCCTAAGTATTTCGTTGAATTTACAGCCCTCAGATTTGTGTGACTTATAGCGCAATCGAAATTTAGGTGATTTCTTTCAGTACGTATGTGAATAACTTCGCACTTTTCTTTATTCAGGGTCAATTGCCACTTTTCACACCATACCGATATCTAAATCATTTTGCAGGTCGTTTTGATCATCTGATGACTTTACTAGACGGTAAATGACAACATCATCTGCAAACAATCTAAGACGGCTACTCAGATTGTCTCCTATGTCGTTAATATAGATCATGAACAATAGGGGACCTATAACACTTCCTTGGGGAACGCCGGATATTAACTTCTGTTTTACTCGATGACTTTCCGTCTGTTACTACGAACTGTGACCTTTCTGACAGGAAATTACGAATCCAGTCGCACAACTGAAGCGATACTCCTTAGGCACGCACTTCTTATTAAACACCAGTGATTCAGATGTTGCCGTGAGTGCTTGTCTTCTGTCGCAACGTCAAAGTCCTCATGCATTTCACTAACGTTCACTTCGGCTCACATTAGAATTTCCAACACCCAGCTCAGCAACTGCTGTATTGTTCTCGAGACATCAGTCCCTTGCGAAGCAAGCAATATGAACGAGTGCTCTTCAATCAAGCTAATGCACGACGTTTGTCCCCCGCGAAACAGTGGGTAAGCTAAGCTAGCAGGGTACTCTCATCACCGTCCTTCATGATGCTGTCACGTAGAACAGCGAGATTCTCAAGTCCTCTGCACGACAAACGGGACAGACATGATTACCGCAGTTCCTACTTCCTCTGTAGACCGCAAAGAGGCCAGTAGATGTAAGTGAAACCTTCAGTTATGGATAAAGGGATGTAAGGCGAAAGGTTAGTGCCCAGGTACCATCAGGTGTCATTTCCTATTGCTACCTTATTGGCATAAACACCTCTGGAACAGGTAGACCTTGGGCAATCACAATTTCAGTTAATTGCAGCACAGACTGAGTAAGATATCACATCTCGGTAATAGGGCAACAAAAACAAAAAAAATGGTTCAAATGACTCTGAGCACTATGGGACTTAACATCGGAGGTCATCAGTCCCCTAGAACCTAGAACTACTTAAACCTAACTAACCTAAGGACATCACACACATCTATGCCCGAGGCAGGATTCGAACCTGCGACCGTAGCGGTCGCGCGGTTCCAGACTGAAGCGCCTAGAACCGCTCGGCCACACAACAAAAACAGGTAGGCCTTGATTAACAAGAAATTCAGCTAACACAAATTATGAAATAGCTCTTAATTTAATTAAAGGGGAAGGGGTAGGCCTTCAGCAATAACAGCTTCAGTTAAGTAAAATTACCAAATAGAAAATAGACAGGCCTTCAGTAATAACAGTTTCAGTTAAATAAAATTACCAAATAGAAAAAAGGCAGTCCTTCAATAATAACAGCTTCAGTTCAGTAAAATTACCAAGTAGAAGACAAGCAGACCTTCTTTAATAACAGCTTGAGTTAAGTAAAATTACTAAATAGAAAACTGGCAGGTCTTCAATAATAACAGTTTCACTTAAGTAAAATTACCAAAGAGAAAACAGGCAGGCCTTATTTGATAACAGCTTCAGTTAAGTAAGACTATCAAACAGAAGACAGGTACGCGTTCATCAATAACTGCTTCAGTTAAGTATCCAAGAGTTTGAATTGCCTCCTCACAAGAGGTGCACCAGAAGGCTCATACGGTAGGAGCACAAGACTACACCAAATAGGAAGGCGAAGAAAGGTTACAACGAGAGAACTAGCCTTCCAAGCCCCGTTTCGTTGAGTACAGACCGGCAAAAGAAATATTAACACAGTAAGGCTAATTACGTGAAAGCAACAATAACTAGCCAAACGGTATACCCGCGCCACTGCCAGATACCGCCTCTACAATGACGGCGAAACGCCCGAAAGAAAACTAAGTTGCCAAACCCAGTTACGTAGCCTCAGGAATCGCAAATTTTGAGACGCAGGTGCCTTCTAAGCCAATATAATTAACATAGCGATGACGTCTGCAATGCCCGAAGATATCTCGAAACCGGCGCCCAGACGTATTACAAGAGAAAGATACTCCTCTGGTGTTCGAAGACGTTTGGCAGGCAGGTCGGCTAAAATCCAAACATCTAGTTACAGCGTGACGACGCTTTGGGGGGGGACGGTCTGGCCACAGCATGAAAGAAACACGTTATCGCTCCGACTCAGGAAACACCATCGGCTCACGCCGTTTAAGATATCCTGTTAACAAACAAGGCCAGTATCGACGCAGGAAAAGCAAACAACAGCCACAATTCAAGGAACCAACTGGTGATGAAATAGACCAGCTAAGAAATCGCAATGCTCGCAACAGACCTATAGGCATCAACAAGGAAAATAACATTTAAGACAACAAAAACCAAAACTGAAGTTCACGAATCGAAACTGAAGCTTGCCGGTTCCAAAGGAGGGCCAAGAATATAGCACAGCGAAAGTGGCTCTCGTCGGTGTCACGTCCCAGAGTTGGCTGGCCAGGCTACGCTCGAAGGTAGCACTTTAAGTCAGCCACGTATTCAAATCGGCCCACAAATGTGCCCAGCAACCACTCGGCAGACTCCGTGTCCAAGACACTTGCGCAAGTGCTCGCCTTAATCCTCGGGCGGACCTCTCACATTGTCCTGCTCGCCACGCCACAACACGCCCCGTCCCTGATGAGCAGCCTCGGACAAAGATGTTAGTGATCTCAAACCATGGGGACATCACACGACAGATCGACCTAGTGGCGCCAGGATTTCGAATGGCGACGCCAGCAACCCCGCCACGCCTCAGTAAGCATTCTCCAAATCTCTTAATTTACTTGTTCTGGCCACTTTAGGGCCATCAACTCCCTTTTCATAAGAGGCAGTCAAAAGAAAACCATATACATACAACCAGGCATTCTACATATTACACTGAAGCTCCAAAGAAACTGGCATAGGCATGCGTATTCAAATACGGAGATATTTAAACAGGCAGAATTCGGCGCTGCGGTCAGCAACGCCAATATAAGACAAGTGTCTGGCGCATTTGTTAAATCAGTTACTGCTGCTACAATGGCAGGTTATCAGGATTTAAGAGAAGTTGAACGTGTTGTTACAGTCAGCGCACGAACGACTGGACACAGCATCTTCGAGATTGCGATGAAGTGAGGATTTTCCCGTACGACCATTTCACGAGCATACCGTGAATATCAGGAATCCGGTAAAACATCAAATCCCCGACATTGCTGCGGCCGGAAAAAGATCCTGCAAAAACGGGACCAACGAAGACTGACGAGAATCGTACAACGGGGCGGAAGTGCAACCCTTCCGCAAATTGCTGGTCCATCAACAAGAGTCAGCGTGCCAACCATTCAACGAAATATCGAAAATATGAGCTTTCGGAGCCGAAGGCCACTCGTGTACCCTTGATTACTGCACGACACAAAGTTTTACGCCTCGCCTGGGCCCGTCAACACCGACATTGGACTGTTGATGACTGGAAATACGAGTATGTTGCCTTGTCGGACGAGTCTCGTTTCAAATTGTATCAAGCGGATGGACGTGTACGAGTATGGAGACAACCTCATGAATCATGGACCTTGCATCTCAGCAAGGGACTGTTCAAGCTGGTGCAGGCTCAGTAATTGGGTGGGGCGTGTGAAGTTGGTGTGTTATACGTGTAGATGCGACTCTGACAGGTACCTACGTAAGCATTCTGTCTGATCACCTGCATCCATTCATGTCCATTGTGCATTCAGACGGTCTTGGGCAATTCCAGCAGGACAATGTGACACTGCACACATCCAGAATGTCTACAGAGTGGCTCCAGGAACATTATTCTGAGCTTAAACACTTCCGACTGCCACCATGCTTCCCAGGACATGAACACTATTGAGCATATCTGGGATGCCTTGCAACATGCTGTTCAGAAGAGGCCTCCACCCCCTCGTACTCAAACGGATTTACGGACAGCCCTGCAGGACTGATGGTGTCAGTTCCTTGTAGCACTACTTCAGACATTAGTAGAGTCCATGCCACGTCCGGCACTTCTGCGCTCACGCGGGGGCCCTACACGATATTAGGCATGTGCACCAGTTTCTTTGGCTCTTCAGTGTGTATACGATCTTTATTGCGACATGCATGTTGTACAAAGTCTTGTATTAAATGTAGCACACAGCTCTTAAAATTAACTATATCAACAAATATTTTAAAAAAAGTTATGTTACACAGTCTGACGAAAACAATGAAGCACCCAGACGACATTGTGGAATGTCAGCGCAACTTCGTTCACATACACACCATCGACTGGAATGTAAATGATTAGAGGCGCACTTCTCTGTGACAGGTTCGGCGACTGTAAGGGTACACTAGAGTTGTTCGTTTCTAGTGTT
Organism: Schistocerca piceifrons; assembly: GCF_021461385.2. NCBI lineage: Eukaryota > Metazoa > Arthropoda > Insecta > Orthoptera > Acrididae > Schistocerca > Schistocerca piceifrons. The sequence goes on along the minus strand of NC_060143.1, from coordinate 97,720,740 downwards.
GTTACGAGGTCTGCCCGGGTGTACATGATGTCAAAAAAAAGTTCAAATGTGTGTTAAATCTTATGGGACTTAACTGCTAAGGTCATCAGTCCCTAAACTTACACACTACTTAACCTAAATTATCCTAAGGACAAACACACACACCTATGCCCGAGGGAGGACTCGAACCTCCGCCAGGAGCAGCCGCACAGTCCATGACTGCAGCGCCTCAGACCGCTCGGCTAATCCCTAGCGGCGTACATGATGTCGCAGGAGGACTCGTCCATATCTGGGATATGACAGAGATAACCGACCATTCGAAGCAAAGAGGACTAGTGAAGATGGGCTCTGAAACGCATACTTCAAAAGCTATGAGCACTTCATCGTCTTCGATACTGTGAAACACATCTCAACTACTGCAAGCTCTTTGCTTCCCGTATTCTCAGTGGCAGTAGTATGGAACAAAACCAGGAAAAATTGTCCAGTAAACGTGGTCTCTACCTTCGGAGCTAAGAACGCTTTTTAATCTTCCCTACCGTGAAACACATCTCTTCTACTGAACACTCACTCATATATCTGAAGATACGGATTTTGGAGCCCATATTTAACAGACATTTCTCCTTGTTTTAGTTTATACTACCTACTTCCAAAAATATGGAAAGCAAAGAGCCTACGATAGGAAAGATTTGTTTCACAGTATCGAAGATGAAGTGCTCAGAGCTCCCAAAATATGAATGTTTGCTAGACTTTCATTGCTTCGAATTATCTTTCCTGTCTTATTCCTGAATACTAAGCATTCCTCCTGGGACACCCTGTACCGGAGGTGTGAACAGTGTCAGATTTTGAGCGATGACTGTGAAGCAAATAGAGAAGCCGCGTGCTCGTGTGAGACAGCATTATCAGCATCTGACAGAGTTTTAAACGTGCCTCGTGGTGGCGTCTCCATTTGGCCGGCTGGTCGAATTGCACAGTATGTGGGGTACTCGAATGTGACAGTGGCCCAGTTTTGGACTGTATGTGAATATGGGTGCAGACTTACTTGTCGTCCACGTCCTGATCGATTACATCTGACCAACGCCACAGCACAAGCAGCTGCATTTGGGTCCATGAATTCATGGGTCTGTCCCCACACCCATACATGTCTATCCGTTCGAAACAATTTGAAACCAGACTCGTCCTACCAGGCAATATGTTTCCAGTCATCAACAGTCCAATCTCAGTGTTGACGGGCCCAGATGAGGCGTAAAGCTTTGTGTCGTGCAGTCATCAAGGGTACACGAGTGGACTTTCGGCTCCGGAAGCCTATATCGATGATGTTTCGTTGAAAGATTCACACGCTGACAGCACTGAAATCTGCAGCAATTTGCGAAAGGGTTGCACTTCTATCACGTTGAACGATTCTCTTCAGTCGTCGTTGGTCTCGTTCTTGCTGGATCGTTTTCCAGCCGCAGCGATGTCGGAAATTTGATGTTTTACCGGAGACCTGATATTTACGGTACACTCGTGAAATGGTCGTACGGGAAAATCCTCACTTAAACGCTACCTCGAAGATGCTGTGTTCCGTCGTTCGTGGGCCGAGTATAACACTACGTTCAAACACCCTTAAATCTTGATAACCTGCCATTGTAGCAGCAGTAACCGATTTAACAAAAGCGCCAGACACTTGTTGTCTTATCACGGAAGAACTGGAAATTTTCATTCCTAATACAAAGCATGGAGATAACACTCTTAATGAGATAATCGAATTCAAAAAGTCAAAATTCTTCAACAGACTTAAGCCAGATCTAACTTAATAGATTCAAGATGTGTCGATATAAATAATTGACTACAAATCTGTCAGTACCAAGAATATCGATACAAAACCTCGATAATCGATAAATACTCACATGCTACAGTCCGCCATCTTGTGTTGTATGCATAATGTTTACATGTATGTCGAAGCGATTTGTGCAGTGAATTACGTTGGTAATCAGTGACAAAATACAATGTGCAATAGTGTAATGTTAATCAACAGTTCCGCCATTACACCAGTGATGCAAGTGAAGCTGCAAGATGATGAAAACGTAAGTGATCAACTTTCATATAAAAGCCCTTCACACTGTTTTCGTAACACATATCTGATGCAAATCTATCTGCATCCTATACAGGCTGTGGTATCATACATAATCAATCACAAGGAAGAAAATCAGCAGAAGACATCACTGAATTCGATTTCTAGCCATCCAGTACCCCCATCCCCAAATGCCACACCAGCCGCTACAGCAACAAACAATGGACAAAGAGCTCTAGATGAATCTAGTTTATGACTGTTTATTTTTAAGTAACATTTCTCTGTATGTATGTATGTATGAACGCCTCAAGATAAACAGTACATGTTCGAAACGCTTTGTATTGTGTTAAATTAAACATAAAATAAAAAAGTGACTGGTAGCAGAAATCAGAAATAAATAACTTGTTGTCTTATATAGGCATTTCGTTCCGCAGCACCGTAGTCTGCCTTTTTACATATCTCTGTATCTGAATACGCATGCCTATACCAGTTTCTTTGGCGCTTCAGTGTATAAATTTCATTATTTTGTTGGTACTTATTGGTTTTTACAGTACAAATATCACAAAACTACATGAAATATTGACGCATAGTTGGCCAAGGTCCACTAGAGTCCTCTCGGACTATTGGTTTGTTTACATTGTAGTCGGTCGACTTCCTCTGGCGTTAGCAGCGGGAGGGGCGGACCAGAGCGACAGTTAAAGGTCGCGTGTTGCGCAGCTTTCTACAGCAGATCATCTCTTATGTCGAAAAATGCATCGTTGGTGAATTCGTTGCGTCCATTCAGTAGTTTATCCGTTCTTTCTTGTTTGCTACATAAATTTCGAGTCCCTTCAAAGTGGCCCGATAATGTCCCACGTTCGCTGTGTGAAAACGTTTTAGATTGTTATCTATGTTTGTGATGTTATGTGTGGTATCACCGAGACAAGCTAGTGCATTGGCCAGTTCTACAGCCGACTTGAATAGGAATGGTTTACTTGTCATAGCTTCAGAGATCATTTTCAGAGACGCTAGTTATCATAGCCTTCAGCTAAGTCAGTAGCTACGACCTAGTCAGGCGCCACATACTGTTTATGCATTGACAATTGATCTATATGTGTGAAACAATCAGAATTGTAAAGAAGTATTCGCAGTTCATTCTATAATAGCACTTGTAAATATTATTCTACAAAGTCAAGATCGACGTTCACCGCTGATGCTGAATTAAAGCTAAGTAGTTAATTGGATTCCTGTCTATAACTCTAATCACCTAAGATATTCCAGATACATCCCGTCAAGTATAGTTTATTGATCCTCACGTCAGCCTACGTGATCAACGCGTGAAATTAATGGTCACACCTCGTGATCAGACTAAGAGTCAAATTGCGTGACTAAGCCGGGTCAGCTTATATCCATGAGGACCATGGTTCCGCCTGATACATAACATTATGTTTATCAGTTTTCAAGTGAAAAACTAATAATGTCTTGTTACTAGGGTGAGTACATTCTTTGCAACGCGCAAGGAAATTGCCTCTCGTTTAGCCTATGAGTTGTAATGCTTTTCACAGTTATCACACATAATATTGTACGCAGTCAAGCTTGTAAACATACTCGTAATTCTAAGATAGATTTTAAATGTTCTATTTTCCAAACACAATTTTGTGATCATGTCTTTCGAAGTATTGGGTCAGTTTTATAGGATGTAGTTCCATTATACTTCACAGTAGTGTATTTCATCTTGCCGTTAGTACTTACACTTATAACAGGTTTGCTTTTATATTTGAATGTGTTATATGCACGTTCTACTGTGTTCGAAACAAAACCATTCTCGTCTGCAGTTTTCTTTAAAACAGTAACTCTTCCTCAGCTTCTGTATTCATTAAAAAATAATGACAGTGACGGAAAATGAAGAACGTTTTAGCTGTTTTAATAATAACGGTCGTCTCCAGATGATGTCTCCAAATAATGTCTTACTTTGTAAAATTGTAATCCGCGTGATTTATTTCCTTAAGATGAGAGCAAAAAAATACATGGTAACGTATGTGAGCCTCCGAATTCCGGAGTAGCATAGCAGCACTACGGTGAGTGCTCGGAACGTTAATTGTTCGAGTTCAGACAAACCACAAACGATAGGCGCGATGTGATCAGGGGAAATTTGTTCCCCGATCGCCTCACTTCGGAATCGACGCGCCAGCAGCCTTCGACTCACAACCTAACCCTACTCGGAAATAAATCTTATTTCAAGTCCTGGTGTGCCCGCCGTCTGGCGTGGAACTTCCTTAGAAATTTCCAGCGCCCGCAGTGAAAGCTTTCTACGCTGCTATCTTCCAATCTGATTCCCGGAGCGGTGCGCTTCTCTGCACCGTTCCCAGCTTATTTTCTCCCTTTAACGAGAGAGGATTACGGGGAAAGGCATCGCAGCAACCAGTGCAAGCCCTCAGCTGGCGAATCGCTTAAATGGAAAAGCGCTAAGTCAGCAGGCGCAAGTGTCTTTTCCACTGGTTGAACACTGCCAATGCTTTTCAGTGAAGAATTACATACAGTGCACTTTTATACAAAATAGATACAATTCGTTTGAGGTGTAGTGCCTTGCTCTTTAGTCCATATTCTACAATATTATCTGCTCCCTCTGGAATATAAGTAAAGCTCGTTTCAAGTCATTTTCATACAAATGGCAGGCTACTGACCAGCATCATCCCCAGAACGTTAAATGCCCTTGATGTACGAGGGTGAGTCAAATGAAAACCTTAAATTTGTAATAATAAATCGAAATTTCTCGCCGTTATCCTGTAAGTTGGTAAGTGTGCTACAAACAGCGTGCAGAATGGCCTGTAGGTGGCAACACAGAGCAGATGCACGCATACCGTCGCAGTATCAGTATAAAGATGGCCGCCCCACTTGTAACTTGCACCAGAGAAGAACAGCGTTCTCGTATTCGGTTTTGCGTATTGAAGGTGTGAAAACTATTGAAATTAATCGACGAATGAAGGTTCAGTACGGTGATGCATGTTTGTCACAGCAGCAAGTCTACGAATGGAGTAGGAAGTTCGCAAATGGTGTGACTTCAGTGGAAGATGCTCCTCGTCCAGGTCAGGCACAACGAGTTGTGACTCCACAGATCATTGCACATGTTGAAGCCGTAGTGAAAGAAAACCGCCGAGTGACACTGAATGACACTGCAGCTTGTTTAGAGATTAGTCCTGGATCAGCACACCACATTGTGCATGATGAGATCCAGTTTCACAAAGTGTCTGCAAGATGGGTGCCACGGCAGCTGACTCCTGAAATGAGAGAACGACGTGTTGATGCTTGAGAAGAACTTCATCGGCGCTTTGAACGAGAAGGTCATGGCTTCCTTGCAAGAATCGTTACTGGGGACGAAACCTGGGTTCACTTCCACCAACCGGAAACGAAGAGAGCGAGCAAGGAATGGCGCCATTCCTCATCACCAAAAGCAAAGAAGTTTAGAACGGAACCATCAGCAGGTAAGGTTATGCCGACTCTCTTTTGGGACGAAAAAGGCGTCATTTTGGAGCATTACATACCTAGAGGGACCACTTTCACCAGTGCATCATACACAGATCTCCTAAAAAATCATCTGCGGCTTGCAATCAAATCAAAGCGACGTGGATTGCTGTCAGCAGGTGTCCTTTTGCAACATGACAATGCAAGGCCCCTCACTGCCCGTACAACAGTTGCAACAATCACAGACCTGCATTTTGAGTGTCTTCCTCATCCACCATACTCACCAGACCTTGCCCGCGCTGGAGGACTTGCATTGGGCGTGGGGGAGATTATGTTGAAAATTGATACAGCTTTGTACCACTTCTGCACAATAAATAATATTAAAAAAATATTTAAGGTTTTCATTTGACTCACCCTCGTATGTTGGCATGTTCCCCAGATGCACAATTCTGGAGCGGTCAATTGATGCTGAGGCTGTAATACATATACCGACAGTTCATTATTGAAACATCTGGAAGGCTAGCTTCTGTTTCCTCAGAGTGTTGGTCACTGTTGTGACTGTTGGTTCATCTTCCGCTATGGCTTTAAATACGTGATGTAAGTCAGAAATAAATATAAACAGTATACGAAAAAGTATGGCCATCACAATTCTACTGCACTGACCACAAGCGCGTCCGTAACCGTGAAACGACAAACCCGCGAAACATTGGTTGTGAGCCAGACTTTTAGCACTAACCATGTATTTTCAGTGTTAAGATAATTTGTGTTTTGAGTGGGATATTCTGTTTTGAAATGGAGGTAGGGAATGACTCATGTCAAATCACACGAATTGATCAGCGCATTTGCATCAGAATCGGAAATTTGAGGGGGAAAAACAGCTACCGAAAGTCACAACGCTCTGGTCGACGTTGGTGGAGAAATTGTACTTGATCGAAGTACAGTGTCACGGTGGGCTCCCCGTTTCCGCGAACGTTTGACAGCTGGTGAAGACAACCCAAGGACAAGTACGGCCGGTCTCTCCAACGCACTACACTCCCACTGACATTACTGACAACATTTCCAGAAAGATGCGTAATAATTGCAGATGAAGTAAACACGTCTGCCTCTTCAGTGTTCACAATCATAACCAAGAAACTACAGAAAGGAAAGTCGCTGCAAGGTAGGTTCCTCATCGCCTGAGTAAAGGGTCAAATGCAAATCGCAACAGAAATGCCAAAATACTCCTTCCAATAGAGGAAGATCAGTTTTTACCTAGAACTGTTGCCATGGATGAAACTGGATTCCAGATGTTTAGCCAGAATTGAAACCTCAGTGTTCCCCGTGGAAACATCCCCTCGACCAAACAGTCGAAAGTCACGCTGACAATGGTTGTGCCTTATGACAGGAATGGAATGACAGAAGCAGATAGGATGCCCCAGGGAACTACTGTAGTGTGGCGATACTACACGTACTTCCTGCGAAGCGTTTTACGGCCAAAGATTCGCAAAAGAAGGTCCGACACTTCCACAACCGTAGTGCTCATTCTGCATGACAACGCATGGCCGCATATTGCCGAACCAGAATGCAGAGTTTTGGAGAATTATGGATGTGAAATCCTTCCTCGTTTAGGCTACAGTCTTGACACCAGCCCACTAAACTTTGATTTCTTTCCAGAACTCAAAAAACAACTCCGAGGGAGACGTTTCCAAACCATTGAGGAAGCTTCTGAAGTAAGATCAACAAAGAAGGCATAGAAAGAGAGCGTCCTAACGGTACTAAAAGACTTGCCGAAACGCGGGGCCTCTGTTATTGAGAAGAAGGGTGATTACATTGAATGACATGGGAGGAAGTTCCGCAATCTTTGAATTTAGTGCACCGGGGCTTTAGTTAAATATCTACAGTGCATTAGTAACAAGCGTTGAAGTCTCCAAAATCAAAAAATGAGATAAGACCACCATCTTAAAGATAAGAAAGAGACAAACAAATACATACCTATAACGATATACTTTAAATTAAAAATAAAGTAGTTAAATTGGTAAACATATTGAAAGTAAAGTACTTAAAGTCATGATCAAAAGAATATAACTAAGGGACCTACTTGATTTTAATGCGGTGGGGCTCTTGTTAAAACTAGGAGCCCTGCGCCGCAGGCAGCCCCCTCTTTAACAACAGTTAAGTTATATAGAACATAAGTTAGTATAATAATTATATATAGAACATATCGAAGATATATAACCAGATTGCTTAAGTGCAAACATGTATATTATATAAAAGGACAGAGGAGTGTACCCCCACATGGATGTGGGCCCCCCCCCCCCTTTTCAGATGTCCGTGTTTTGCTATTGAATCAATTGCTCTCTCTCTTGGAGAAGTGCTTTATCTTTCAGTCAGACTGTGTTGAAGCTCTTTGGTGAGGCAACAGCATGTAGCTTAGAGCTATTCAACAGCATTGGAGTGTTTTGCTGTGCATAATGAAGTGTCTTAAAGATGTTGTTTAGTGTTGTAGCCATCTCTGGGACACTCTGGGATGCTCTCTGAGTAATATCTCTCTCACATGACAGCGAAAATCAAACTTATTGGGTCACGGGCAGTGACCCATCCCAAGTCATCCAGCAATATAACGTAACTGTTGTGAAAGAGGGGGCTGCCTGCGGCGCGGGGCTCCTAGTGACCCTCGTATACCATTTACATCTCCTTTTAACTCACTGCTCGGTAGATTTGTAGCTTTCCTCGAAACACTTTTTCATGTTTTTAGAGTTAAAAATAACAATTTATGTTGTGATATTCTTTTTGGGTTTGCTACCAGATCTTCAAGTTGACACAATATTTCGACAGTCCATCTGGACATCATCTTCAGGCGAGCCGCTGCTGGTGCTGAATCTCGCTAGAAGGATGCAAAACTGGGGCAAGTGTCCTATACAGTCCAGCTGAGAGTGCTTAGCAGCACTTGCACCAAGTTTCGCTAGGGCTTCAATCAGTGTAAGAGATACTAACCGTGCCACAACAACTATAAGATATTGCTGTCGAAACTAATGATCAAATTCTCCTGAAGGCTGAGAACGTTGTGATTTAATGCATGTCAGTGCAGGGCTGCACGACTTGCTCAGATGATCCCTTTGTCCCTATTACTAAGGCTGTTAGCCAGCACGATTTCAGCAGATTTCTTCATAACACAACCTCATCATATACCACTGCATGTCCTTCGGCTAAGCAGCACTATGTCACTATCGATTTTCGAGTTGCTTTAACCTTCTGTGACGGTGATATTCCACATACCTCCACAAGATGAACAGTTTGGCCAATGTATGCTTTACCACAGCGTCATGGAATTTGATCACTCATGGAAAAATTACTGCAGTAGTTGGTGTTAGAGCTGCACCTTTTATGGATTGACATCAGCTGACAGATATACCTGCATAAAGGAAGTCCCTCCAGAGGACATCATGATACCAAGTATAGAAGGAATTAGCATACTTCATCGAAATGTAACAGGTATTAGAGATAAAGTTAGTGAACTGCTTATAGATGTTGACTCTGAATTTATTGCTGCATCGGACCACCACTAAAATAATTTGACAATTCAGAGGCTTCCTGTACCAGGATATAGATTAGCTGGCTGTTTTCAGGGAGTTCCTTGCGGAATGGGGCAGTGGCCATGTACATAAAAACTAGTATTCCATTTGAGTCAATAGTCGTATCACGACACTGCGCTGTGATTGTGCAAGAAAAAGGATGATGGTAGATCTCATAAATTCATATGATCTGATGCAGACTGTGTTTTTTCCAACTAGGGTGCAGGGGAAAAATAGCACAGCCATAGACAATATTTTTATTCATTCTTCATTACTAGATGGGAATTACGTTAGTAAAAGGGTGAATGGCCTTTCAGACCATGATGCACAAATTTTAATACTAAAAGGCTTTTTTACACAAACCAATTTCACGTATAATTACAAACTATGTAGGAAAGTTAATCCAACGGCAATAGAGAGTTTTTTAAACTTCGTCACAGAATAAGAGTGGCAGGATGTTTATAGTGCCGATAACATAGATGACAAATACAATGCCTTCCTTAACAAATTTCTCAAGCTCTTTGAGAGTTGTTTTCCATTATAACGTTCTAAATGGAGTACTAGCAGTAAAAGTCAGCCTGGGTGGCTGGTTAGTGGGATAAGGATATCATGTAGAACAAAGCGGGAATTATATCAAAATGTTAGAAGCAGCCAAAATCAGTCCACAGTAGCCCATTACAAACAGTATTGTAAGGTGCTTAAAAATGTTATTAGGAAGGCAAGGAGCATGTGGTACGCAAATAGAATACCTAATTCACAGGATAAAGTTAAAACCATATGGTCAGTTGTGAAGGAAGTGTCTGGTCAGCAGCACAAGGTCGACGATAAAGTCAGTTCGCAGTAAAAATATCTGTTGCTGATAAATCAGATATATGTACAGTATTTAACAATCATTTTCCGAGAATTGCTGGTGAATTAAAAAAAAAATTAGTTTCTGCAGGGAATCATATAACGCTCTTGGCAAGTGCCTTTCCGAGATTGATGTTTGAATTACTCGTCTGTCATACAACAAGGGAGAGATTGAGTCAATAATTAAATCACTTAAGACTAAGGACTCTCATGCGTATGATGGAGTGCCAGCAGAATATTAAAATATTATACTGCACATATTAGCCCTGTACTTAGCCATATTCGTAATTATTCCTTTAGGAACAGTCTGTTTCCTGAACGATTAAAGTACTCAGCAGTAAATGCAACAGCACATAACAAATTAACACAAACAGCAATGACAAAAAAATGGAAATTGGCAAAGCAAGCAGCAGTATATATAAATTAGCAAAGCAATTGCAATATTACAACTAATATAAGGCAATTTCCAGCAAACAAGAAAAATAAATCTGTAGTAAAACTGGCTTAACAGAGTAATACAAAGTCAAATTCAGTAACACTAAGCCTGGCAAACAGCAGCAGCAAATGATATAACTTATACCTAAACATGACAGACCTCAAGCAGAAAAAATATTACACTAAAGCAAACAATGCAGATAAGGGAAATTTATATTCACATCTTAATGTCTATGTAATTAAAGTGGTGCACCACAAGAAGTTATTCTACCAAAAAAATTACAAACTAGTTGAAAAGAAAATTATGTATGCAGTAACTGTTATTAATCCCTCCTTATTGTTCTTCCCTTTCCAAGTGCTCCTTTTTCGAAGAATGTGGATCATAAAATTATTATTTAATAGATCTGTTGACAGAAAGTTTTCGCATTAACAAATGCATTTAATTTTATTTTATAAAACCAATGCTGTAACACAGCTGGAAACCAAATATCAAATGAAATAAGCAACTATCTAAAGTGAAGCATAAAAATATCATTCAATAGTCATGTGGCATTCATAAGTTAGCAGAAATTCTCTCAACTCTCGTAGAAAGACACTTGTCATAATCAGGTGTGCAGATGTAAGAATATTTCCCATCAGTTCATAAGCATTTCAGTAAGTAGCACTAAGTACAATATGTTTCCAAGTAATGAGTGTGTCGTATTTGCAATGCTTTCTACAAAGGAATGTCAATAGCGAGGATAATGGCTTCTTTTTTTTTTCTCCACCTGTGCCTCTGAAAGGCACACACTAATGGCTTTTCTTCCAGGTGAATGTCGCACAGCTGGGTGCTTACAGTGCAATATGTCAAGATGACCTACCTTCTTTACCGAAATATTTACGTCGGTTTCCGCTACAGTGACAGTTTGATACAAATAAGATTTCACAGGTCGAAATATTTGCGTTACAAATCTGTAGAAAGAAAATCTTATAAATATAACAGTGTCCAAAAAATTTTCGCTGGCATTGTGATACATTGACGCATTTACACACATTTCATAACTCTTAAAGTACGATTCTTGGTTTCCAACATACTTTTTCACAAGTCAGAGTCCCTAACCACTACTCATTATTCCTTACCTCATTACACACATACATATTTGTCGACACTTCTTCAATATTTCATCATAATAAATATGTAGCATAATCAAATTCCTCATATAGCATCAGCTTACTGATCATAAACGTAACTCAACAGCATAATACACATCGTCGTCGTAATAATAACGTCATAGCACCTCAGTCAAATCTCAGAAACGTCATAGCTTTCTGCAATAATTTCAAAACCTAAAAAATTCTCTGCTCATTTCAATAGTGTCATCTACCTCAAACGTACTTTAAAAATCATTATCCCATACCAAATACATCATTCAAAGCTCTCATAGTATCACAATGGTTCCAAAAAAATGTGAACAGTTCACAAAGTACACACAAAACACAATCTCGTAAGTGTGAGGTTATCCAACGGTGTAATTACGTAAACATCTGTCATTGATGTAGTAAAATAAATGTTTGTCTCTCTCAGTTAAATGATCAGATAGCTGTGTAATTTATGTGTTAGAGAAATATGGTACCGATGTGTAAAGTTGTATAAGCAAATACCATATTAGCTAGGGCTCCTTGTGCTTGCCAAACTCATGGTACACAAAGTAAACGTGTACCCCCTGAGGATTAATGTAATTATACCCTCAGCTGTTACAGATTACAGCAATGGAATGAAATGTATCACGGAAAACTTTCTTTGTAATCCAAAAATACACTCCTGGAAATTGAAATAAGAACACCGTGAATTCATTGTCCCAGGAAGGGGAAACTTTATTGACACATTCCTGGGGTCAGATACATCACACTGACAGAACCACAGGCACATAGACACAGGCAACAGAGCATGCACAATGTCGGCACTAGTACAGTGTATATCCACCTTTCGCAGCAATGCAGGCTGCTATTCTCCCATGGAGACGATCGTAGAGATGCTGGATGTAGTCCTGTGGAACGGCTTGCCATGCCATTTCCACCTGGCGCCTCAGTTGGACCAGCGTTCGTGCTGGACGTGCAGACCGCGTGAGACGACGCTTCATCCAGTCCCAAACATGCTCAATGGGGGACAGATCCGGAGATCTTGCTGGCCAGGGTAGTTGACTTACACCTTCTAGAGCACATTGGGTGGCACGGGATACATGCGGACGTGCATTGTCCTGTTGGAACAGCAAGTTCCCTTGCCGGTCTAGGAATGGTAGAACGATGGGTTCGATGACGGTTTGGATGTACCGTGCACTATTCAGTGTCCCCTCGACGATCACCAGTGGTGTACGGCCAGTGTAGGAGATCGCTCCCCACACCATGATGCCGGGTGTTGGCCCTGTGTGCCTCGGTCGTATGCAGTCCTGATTGTGGCGCTCACCTGCACGGCGCCAAACACACATACGACCATCATTGGCACCAAGGCAGAAGCGACTCTCATCGCTGAAGACGACACGTCTCCATTCGTCCCTCCATTCACGCCTGTCGCGACACCACTGGAGGCGGGCTGCACGATGTTGGGGCGTGAGCAGAAGACGGCCTAACGGTGTGCGGGACCGTAGCCCAGCTTCATGGAGACGGTTGCGAATGGTCCTCGCCGATACCCCAGGAGCAACAGTGTCCCTAATTTGCTGGGAAGTGGCGGTGCGGTCCCCTACGGCACTGCGTAGGATCCTACGGTCTTGGCGTGCATCCGTGCGTCGCTGCGGTCCGGTCCCAGGTCGACGGGCACGTGCACCTTCCGCCGACCACTGGCGACAACATCGATGTACTGTGGAGACCTCACGCCCCACGTGTTGAGCAATTCGGCGGTACGTCCACCCGGCCTCCCGCATGCCCACTATACGCCCTCGCTCAAAGTCCGTCAACTGCACATACGGTTCACGTCCACGCTGTCGCGGCATGCTACCAGTGTTAAAGACTGCGATGGAGCTCCGTATGCCACGGCAAACTGGCTGACACTGACGGCGGCGGTGCACAAATGCTGCGCAGCTAGCGCCATTCGACGGCCAACACCGCGGTTCCTGATGTGTCCGCTGTGCCGTGCGTGTGATCATTGCTTGTACAGCCCTCTCGCAGTGTCCGGAGCAAGTATGGTGGGTCTGACACACCGGTGTCAATGTGTTCTTTTTTCCATTTCCAGGAGTGTATTTAAAAATAAATGTTTTAAGTACAAAATTAATCACTCAAATGCGTGGCCTGTAGCGCTAAATGTGCGTCTTGCTGTAAGTTAATTCTGTGGAAGTGTCGTAGTTATCGTCCTCTGTAAGCAAAGTTCTGCTGAAGTCAATGTACTCACCTCCTCATAAACAAAAGTGAAATGCTTTGCATGTAGATATCTCAGTTATTATGCTTATTGCCGTGATGAAGAAAGTACTGTGCTGTAACGTATTGTTGTGCTACGGAAAAGGCTGTCTCATTGTAGCTATACCACAAAAGTTACTACTAAAACATGTTTTACTTTCCAGAAGAATTCAGAAAAACTGTGCTGATATAAAACAGATACAGCACAAAAGCAATAATATAAATTGTGTCACTCATTAGTAGCGTCGTGATATAATCGTGTAGCTGTCAAAGAAATCAAATACTAAGACATCTTTAATCTCACAGAAAGTACTTCACATAAAGAATGTCTTTTCAAGTAAACCAAAATGTTGCATTAAAATCTCATTAGCAGTATATGGTCTAAGTATGTAAGCCTTATAGTCGTTACATAATCATGCAATTAACAAGCAAGAATGTACACACACAATAACACCGTGTCCTCTATTCACTATAACAATGCATTCGTAATTTCTGTTTAAATAAGTTCTCTTGGTTCTTGACTGGATATTTAACTTCAAACATTGTTGCATGTTAACAGTTTCTAAGTCTGACAAAGCATACTAGTAATGTGAAGTGAAAAATTTTATAGCAAAGACTAAGTTAAAAAAACAGATTATCTCTCAATAAACGGTTTTACATGTGAAATGTGGTGCAATCCTTTACTCTTCCTAGTACACAGAGTTTCAACTTCAACGCAATTATCATGTGGTATATGTCGGTAAGGAATACTGGAATTTTTCTCAAGGTTAGCGTCTATGTTATTTTTTTCTGAGCTAGCCGACTCACGTGGCTGCCTGCGGTGCAAGTCATTGTCTGGCTCTTTGTTGGCATGCATCGTTATTAGGATTAGGAGACCTAACTTCTACAAATTCACCTTGTCAAGAGGGCCCTGCCCTGTTTGAATCCCGCCAGTTCTGATGCAATTCAGGTCCGTCGTTTTGTCGGTAGTTTACATAGTTTCTTGTTTGTTGGTCATGTGGTGGAGAATTTCTCCCGGAATCGTAACTGCGTGGTGGACCGTTGCGTCTGAAGTTATTCTGTCTCCCTTGATAATAATTATTTTGGTTCCCATATTGTCCGTTTCTCTGATTGTCTCTGTGATAGCCATTACCGCAGAGAGGTGATCTTTCCCTGTAATTATTACTACTCTGCCAATGGTTGTCATACGGGTGGTGTCTGTTTTGGTCACGATTTACGTTGTAAGAGTAACCCTGTCGTGTCCATTTATTATTTCTGTCATCGCGGAATTGTGACGGATGTGACCTGTAGTTGTTGTGCTCCTGTTTTCGCTTTCTGCAATTGTCAGTGTCAATTTCCAATTCCTGTAACAGTCCCTGAAAGGCTTCAATGTCGTCTTTGCAACGTCCTGCCAAAATAATTTGACGTAAATGTTCAGGTAATTTGATTAAGCAAATGCGGATGAGTTCTGAAGGGCTGTAAGGGTTTGACAGGTACTGATTCTTGTGCAACATGTCTTCAAAATATTTCACAAGACTGGAAAATTCAGATTGTTCGAAATGTTTCATCATTATGATGCTATGTTTTACTCGGTCTTGTGTGGCTTGTGCTGAGAGGAAGGCATGGTAAAATTCTCCTTCACTGTGGCAATCGTGAATGACCGATCGCATTCTTACAGCTGGTTCATTCTTAAGTAGCCACACACAAATTCTAATCTGTGCTCTAATGACCAGTTGGGAGGAAAACAATGAGAGAATTGATGAAGCCACACTTGTGGATGAATGTCGTTGCTGGAATTCTTAAATGTTTTGAATTTATTTGTAGTAATAAACAACTTATAGTTAAAATCATCATGTCGGCGAGTCGCAAGTCGGTCATTGTTACGTCGTTTCGGCGGTTCCATCTCAAAATTCAATGTACCTTGCCAATTTCTTTCATAATTTCCGAAGTGCCCTGTGTTATTATTTAGTGGCTGTTCTGTATTTCTATGTCCCTCTTCCCATATTGGAGCACGAGTGTCCTCTGAAATATGTAATTCTTGTATTACCTGTGTCAACTGATCTTGTACTTCTCGGATTTCTCTTTGGTGTTGCGTATTAATTTGATTCTGATTTTGTTTGAATTTCCTAATTTGTTCGTACTCTTCTGTGTCAGTGAAGGCTACAGGTCTTGTGTCATTCAAATCATCATCCACCTTTGTAGATAAGTTAGTGAACTGATCCGAAAGTTCAACTACTTTCTCCGATAGTGAACTTATTTCCTCAGTGTGTTTTTCTGAACCAAGTTTCAGAGTGTCCATTTGTGTTGAAATCGTATCTACTGTGTCCTTTAAGTTTTCCTGAGTTTTTGCAAGTTGCGTAACCGAATCGGTAGATGGAACTGAGTCAATCTTAGCTTGCAAGGTCTCATGATTTTCATGAACAATAGTTTGCAGTTCTTTTATGGCTGCTTCGTGATTCTGAAATATATTTTCATGCCGCGAAAAAATAGGTTGGAAATGCTCGCAAATTTGTGTTTTTACGTCATTACAGACTTTTTGACATTTCGATTCGATTTTATGTAACTCAGTAGTTAAATCTTCACGTGTTTGTTCAAGCGTGGTGTCTAACCTTTGAAGATTTTGTTCCATTGTGTCTAACTTTTGAAGATTTTGTTCCATTGTGTCTAACTTTTGAAGATTTTATTCCATTGTGTCTAACTTTTGAAGAGTTTGTTCCATTGTGTCTAACTTTCGAAGATTTTGTTCCATTGTGTCTAACTTTTGAAGCTTTTTCTTTGTTTGTCCCATTTGTTGTATTAATTGTAATAACAATGCACTGGTGTCTGAAACATGTTCCTCAGTGCTTTTCGGCAGTGAATTTGCACCGGCAACATTCACATTTTGACAAGCAGAAAATGCGTCTTGACTTATTTGAGAAAACGGTGAGGACCCAAAAACTGAATCTACAACATTTGCGAGATTGTGTCCTGTCATTTCGGATTCCTGAGGCGAGCTGTTGCCGACTGATCGATCGATAATGCTTCCCTGTTCACTAATTGTTTCACTGTCTACGACATTATTTGCCGCCCGCTCCATTTCCCTATGCACAGTTACCAAATTACCACTTTGAATGTCTGTTAATTCATTACACAGTGGTGCTGATAAGCTACGCTCGTCGTCACTATTATTTCTGTTTACTTTGGAGCCTAGTGTTACGTTTTTCACACGCCATTATTGTCACAATATTTCACATGATAACACAGAAAAGCACAATTTGAAGAGCAAAATAAGAAAACACATTAACATAGCACTGAAAATAGTATCTAGTTAATTGCAAGCGCAGCTGCGAAATACTTGGTGCAAATCTACATGCATGCCACAACTGTTTTACTGTACAACAATGAAAAACTACAACTACAAAGGAAATTCTCATTATGTTAACGCGCTAGCAATAAACAATAGCTACGCTAATTACACAAACTACAAGAAAAAAAATCAGAAGATTCCAGTGAGGTATCCTCAACTAAGGGTCGACATATGAAACGTCCCCTTAGAAAAATTATTGAATTACTGTGCTGATAAATCTCTTACATTATTTGATTTTCAAACAGCTGAGCAAAACGTATTCAGACATTTCGCTCTTTACCTATTCTGATCAACACTAAACTGACACACAATATTTTTTAGCGCAACGCAATTTGACTTTCAATAATCCCTACAAAAGAATGGCCCTGACTAACATTAACCTATACCTTTCACAAATCACTTACCTCACAAAAATATTCGTTACTCGAACTACTGCAATACAGCGAGCGCCACTACTGCCAGCTAAATAAAAGATTCAAACTACTGAAGGCACTAACTACTGATAGGCATAGTTAGCAAATGAAAGATTTTGATAGAGAACAAACAATGTATTTACCTTAATAGTGTTCAAATGTCATAATATATATAGCAATTCATGACATCCATTCTTACAAATGTACTGTTTCTGATGGACACACGTCCAGATCATCCGCTCTCAAAAATCCGCCATCCTACTTCCCCACATCCACCACTGCTGACAGCTCACCTCCAACTGCGCAACGCTACGTGCTGTTAACATCCAGCTGCCCAACACTACAATAGCAAACAACAATGCAAACCAACCACAGACTGCACACAGCACAGCCAGTGATTTTCATACAGAGCGCTACGTGGCGTTACCAATAAAAAAACCTAAACAGCCTACTTTTTCATATAGAGCGCTACATGGCGTTACCAACATAAAAACCTAAACAGCTTACTTACAATTGTAAAATATTCCTGTTTTCTGATGACACTACCTTGGTAGTAAAGGATGCTGTGTGCAACATTGCCACGGTTTCAAATAGTGCAGTTCATTACATTAGTTCATGGCTTGTAGATAATAAACTAAACTAAACCACGGTAAGACTCACTTTTTACAGTTTCTGGCACACATTTCAACAAAGCCCGATGTTTTAATTTCACGGAATGGGCATATGATTGGTTAAACTGAACAGTTTAAATTTCTAGGTGTTCAGATGGATATGAAACTCTTATGGAAAGCCCATGTTCAGGATCTTTTTCAAAGACTTAACGCTGCCATTTTGACTATTCGAACGGTATCTGCAGTAAGTGATAGTTTTACACGAAAATTAGTCTTCTTATTTTCATTCGCTTATGTCGTATGGTATTATATTTTGTGGTAACTCTAAAAGGATAAGTTTGGCAATAAGTGGTGTAAGTTCGCAAACCTCTTGTCGACCCCTGTTGACTAGTGTAGGTATTTTGACATTAGTGTCTCAATATACACATTCTTTGATGTGGTTCCTTGTTAAGAATATCAGCTTATTCCCAAGGATAAGCAGTTTTGACTCAGTTAATACTTGGCAGAAACCCAATCTGCTTTTGGATCGGACTTCCTTGACTCTTGCGCAGAAAGGTGTATGGTATACTGCTGCATCAATTTTCAATAAGCTACCACAAGAATTCAAAAATCTTAGCAGTAATCCACGCGCTTTCAAATCGAAACTGAAGAGTTTCCTCATTGGTCACTCCTTCTGTTCTGTTGAGGCGTTCCTTGAAAAATTAAGGTGGTTCTTATGTTATATTGTTGATTGCGTTTACTTAATCTTATGGCTTGACTTTTTTGGGTTCAAAAATTTTTATTTTTTCTGTTAATACTTTT
The DNA here is from genome assembly GCF_021461385.2 of Schistocerca piceifrons. NCBI lineage: Eukaryota > Metazoa > Arthropoda > Insecta > Orthoptera > Acrididae > Schistocerca > Schistocerca piceifrons. The sequence goes on along the minus strand of NC_060143.1, from coordinate 97,701,919 downwards.
ATGTTGTAACTTCATGTACTGACACGTTCTATGACGGTGGAGATTTGCTCCTCAATTTGGTCCAACGGAATGTGATATTTAAATTAAATAAAATAAGATAAACATCAGACTTCGTTAACCCCAGCTCGCCTTTAAAGGAACCTCAAAGAGCATTTAACTTGTCTGGAGGACGAAACTTAGTCTTCATATCAAAATTTCTCAAAATCCACCAAAATTTAGCTTTGTGTTCCCAGCATATGGTAGGAAACCAGTTGATATACAAAGATTCATCTTGTTATACATCTGGTGATGATCCGAACTCCAGGGCACGAAGTATCTTCTTCTCGGGGGTGGACCATCGAAAAAATGTTTCAACTTGACTTGAAGAGCCGGCTGCAGTGAGCAGGGTTCCACAAGTCATTTTGCCGGTAAAGCTTACGAAGTCATAACTATTTATGTTATTTTCTACATGTAGTAACGTTGTGCCTATCGGTACCTATCTCATGTACTTTGTGCAAGTGCTGGCATATTGATCGTACCTGAAGAACGTCGTATTTCGGAACTGGCAAATCCTGTTGATAAACAAATCTTTATTAATTACTGGTTTCGATCATCTGATCATTTTAAGGTATAAAATTATTTACAAGAGCCTATATGGCAGCTTCCTTGCTGTGACATCAAATAAAGTACAAACCAATCAGAATTAATTCCTGTGATTAGACGAATATATTAAACAGTGAATTAAATGCATTGGTGTAGTTGATTAATCTTTGTGTCCTGTCGAGTGCCACGTTCCTTCATTCTATGTAGAGTGCATTCTCCTCCGTCATAAGAGCATTCTCAACATCGGCCTGTCAATAACTCACTGACAGTATTAATAAAATAGCTCCGTTATCCATTAAGTTACTAACGGAAAAACCTGCCTTTTGCCCAGACTACTGAACTACATATTTTTCAGATAATTGGAAAAAGGATTTATGTCATTACTTAACGTAGCGACGCCTTAAATCCGTTGGTAACTTTGCTTGAATCTGGAGAAAATCCGTGTAACTGTAATGGCTGATTGTTTCTAAATTCCAAAAGATATTTAATTCTGCAAGAATTTTGCAAGTAGGCAAAGTTGGGAATATCTAATCAGTGATTGTAAAAACAAAAATGTATCTCACCCTTAATTTTCTAGGTAATATGCACCGTACATTTGCCAGGCGTCTTTAGAAGAATAAGCTCGGCATATGAGCGTTGTATTTCCGTTGCTCAGTGAAAGGATTTTGACAACTTACGAGTCTTGGTCACATCTTCATTAATGAGATTTTCATTGAGCTTGGAGTCTTCGCCCAACTAATAGCGCCTGCCTCCGATGTGGACTGCAACCCGTCAGACACACAAGCCTTGCTGAGTTGCAGCCAGTTGTCGGGGTGGCGCTGTCAGGGGAAATGGAAGAATCCTCAGGGTTTAACGCCCCGTCGACATCGAGGTCAGTAGAGACGCAGCACGAGCTCAGATAGTTTCAAGGATGGGGGAGGAAATTGGCTGTCAACTTTCAAAGCAACCGTTCCGACATTTGCCTAGAGCGATTTAGGGAAACCACTAAAAGCGTAAATCCGGATGGCGGGACACAGATTTGAACAGTCCCGAAACAAGGCCAGTGTGCTGTCCACTGCGCCACCTCGCTCCACTTTTATCCATCCTGGGATCGATTTTCGCCAGTTTTTATCCATCCTGGGATCGATTTTCGCCTGTTTCTGATACAGGTACTGGCGAGATATCGTTCCCGGGAATTCCAAAACCGTATCAAAATCTCTACAGCAGTTTCTCAGACTAGCCCAGACATATAAATAGAAGCGAGCAGAGGACTTTCCTTTATATACAGCTACGTAAATATAGACGACTAAACAAATTATTTTTTATTTACTTACTAAAACATGACCACAGCTTACATTTTATGTTCGCATGCAGTAATGCTGGTATATTGTAGTTCTCACGGATGGTGAATGCAATGAGCGTTCTACTGGCAAAAAGATATTTTTGTGTCATACAATTAAAATTTAACAATTTTCATATTTTTTTCTCTACTTGTACTGTGAAACCTTGCTTCTTGCCAAAATTTGTGATTCTACGGCAATGGGAGATACCCTATAGGTTCTGACGAGTGAGTTTGCGAGAATAAAGATATTTGACATATATAGCCGAATACTGTGACTGAATTGACTTAAAAGCTTAAACTTTTTACACTGCCAATGGACTGTAGATTTTAACATGAGACACAAATTTGAGCTTGATGCGTCTATCCATTCCTGAGAGAAGGGGTTCTTAACAGTCCGATCAACAGACGGACAACAAACGGATCCGATAAGGGTTCCGTATTTACGGATTGATGCACAGAAACCTAAAAAACGACGCACCATGAAGGAATTTCCCGAATGGGATGGTAATTGGTAGATGTGATGTACATATAGACAGACAAACGAATACAGTTTTAGGAAAGTTGTATCATTTATTCAAGGAAAAGAGCTTCACAAACTCAGCAAGTCAATAACGCGTACATCCACCTCTAGCCCTTATGCAAGCAGTTATCCGGATTAGAATTCATTGACAGAGCTGTTAGATGTCCTCCTGAAGTGCGTCATGCCAAATTATGTCCAATTGGTACGTTACATCGTCAAAAACTCGAAATGGCTTGAGAGCCCTGCTCAAAATGCTCCAGAAGTTCTCGGAAGAGATACGGCGATCTTCCTGGCCAAGGTAAGGTTTGGCAAGAACGAAGGAAAGGCAATAGAAACTCCATCCGTGTGCAACAGAACATTATCTTGCTGAAAAAATGGTTCAAATGGCTCTGAGCACTATGGGACTTAACATCTGAGGTCATCAGTCCATAGAACCTAGACCTACTTAAACCTAACTAACCTAAGGACATCACACACATCCATGCCCGAGGCACAATACGAATCTGCGACCGTAGCGGTCGCGCGGTTCCAGACTGAAGAGCCTAGAACCGCTCGGACACCACGGCCGGCTTCTTGCTGAAATGTAAGCCCAGGATGGCTTGCCATGAAGGGCAACAAAACGGGGCATAAAATATTGTCGACGTACCGCTGCGCTGTAAGAATTCCATGTTTGGCAACCAGAGGGTCCTCCTAGGAAAAGTAATGTCATCCCAGACCATTGATCCTGATTGTCAGGCTGTATGACGGGTGACAGACTGATTTACCACCAGTGTCAGGGGCGTCTGCGGACAGGCTTCGCTGGACGTTGGGGCTTAACTCGAAGCAGGACTCATCACTGAAGACAATTCTACTCCAGTCAAGGAGATTCCGGGTCGACTGTGCCCGACGCCTCAGCAAATGGGCTTGGTTGCGTACAGAGTTCAGTGGTAGTCGGCACTGTTGGCGCATTGAGCACTGTCCCTATCCTGTCAGCCACCTGTTAATGGTTCTTGTGGTCACCGAAGCACCTGTAGCACGTCCGATCGATTATAATGATGAATCTTGGGCTCCGACTGCCTCTTTGACCACGGCTCGGTGCTCAACTTCTGCCGTCTGTTGAGGTCGACCGCTTCTTGACGCCGTGTTCGGCCGAGGTTAACCCACTCCTGCCAACATCGTGGAATATTGGTGTCGCTCCTACTCAAATGTCGAGCGATTTGCCTATTACTGTAAACGGCTTCTTTCAGCTCAACTACACGTTTTCTCTCAAATGCTGGCACCTGCGTACATTGTTCAAGCACCTGTCTGTGAGGAGGTATACTTACTGTCCCACTGAGTACATAGAATGAAATTCTGAAAGACTTTATGCCCTGGTATCGACATGTCCCCTGTTTACTATCCTCGCCAGCCGCGCGGTGAAATTGCGCCGCAACATCACACGTTTATCTATCGACGAACAGAGTTTTCAAATTTCCAGTTTCCACACATGTATGAGTATCAATTTCGGACCAGTTTGCATACCTCCTTCGTTGTGCGTTTTTCCTTTTTCTAATTTTTTTAGAGTGTAATTGTCCGTCTTGATAGTTATTTATATTTTTTTTAAATATTCACCTCAACGTGTTTCGGCCACAGGCATAATCAGAATCACATTTAAAATCTTGACTCTACCTCGCCATTTCAGATGAACACTTGTACCCACTTTGGAAAGCAATATGTAAGCAGGCTGTTTAGGTTTTTATGTTGGTAACGCCACGTAGCGCTCTGTATGAAAATCACTGACTGTGCTGTAAAGTCCCCTTAGGCAAATTATAAATGACTGTGCTGATAAACCTCTTACCTTATTTGATTTTCAAACAGCTGAGCAAAACTGAACGTACTCAGACATTACTCTCTTTACTTATTCTGATCAACACTACACTGACACACAATATTTTTAGCGCAACGCAAATTGACTTTTTACAAAAGAATGGCCCTGACTAACAATAACCTATACCTTTCATAAATCACTTACCTCACAAAAATCTTCTTTACTCAGACTACTGCAATACAGCGAGCGCCAATACTGCCAGCTAAATAAAAGATTCTAACTACTGAAGGCACTAACTACTGATAGGCATAGTTAGCAAATGAAAGATTTTGATAGAGAACAAACAATGTATTTACCTTAATAGTGTTCAAAAGTCATTATATATATATATATATATATATATATATATATATATATATATATATATATATATATATATCAGTTCATGACATCCAGTCTTACAAATTTCCTTTTTGCTGATGGACACACGTCCAGATCGCCCGCTCTCAAAACTCTGCCATCTCTCTCCCCACATCCACCACTGCTGGCGGCTCACCTCCAACTGCGCAACGCTACGCGCTGTTCACGTCCAACTGCCCAACACTACAACAGCGAATATTCTAACAATGAGTCCAACCAGCCACAGACTGCACACAGCACAGTCAGTGATTTTCATACAGAGCGCTACGTGGCGTTACCAACATGAAAACCTAAACAGTCTACTTACAAATGTAGCAATGATTCCGCTTGTCATGGATTCGACAAGTGGTTGGTAGGTTTCCAAAGATATATGGCAGGAGGTGACATACTTACAGGTCATGCAGTTCCCACAAATTACAGGCCGGAGGGCGCGAACATGCGCTCTGTAGCGTCCCAGATGCGTTGCATCGGGCTCAGTCGGGCGAATTTAGTGACCAAGACACTGGAGGTTACCCTCCTGGAAGATGCCATCCAGTTCACACAGTACGCGGTAGGCATGGAGACTTCGAGTACTGCGACAGGTCCGATGGTAGACGAGGTTAATGTCCGCTGTAGCAGATAATAGTGTCCTCACGGACTTGTGTCATGTTTGTTTCGAACAGCCGTTCGCCAACGTCGAAGTGTCAGAGAACCTTCCCCGGTCTGAACTACATCCTCTACACTCTGCGTGTTAAGCGCATGTTAGGCTGTTGGCGCACCCAATATCTTGCATCATTGGAAAACAGGCAGTACGGTGGCACACTAAACGTCTTCAGTCAGCTACTGTTTAGTTTCTGTGTTTCGTGGCTCATTAAAAACGTGCAGCTTCATTTGGTGTTGCGTGCAATGGCATTTTTCGATGCGCAGTGCTCCAAATGTTCATTACATACAGATCCCTTTGCAATGTTCGCTCAGGAACTAGTTGAGCTGCACCTATATTCACCGACAGCAGCAGCAGTCCCTGTCGGGCTTACTGCTTGTCGTAGGCAAAGCGTAACACGTGACGCCAGTCCCTCTTGTTTAGGACCTTTTTTAAGGCTCTGTCCTCATACCGTGCTGCATGGTTGCGAGAGGCACATCATCCTTCGTACATAGTTCGGACGTTCCGCACTGATACACCAACATTTTGGGTAAGTTCATTCGCGGTGCGGTCACGGCCGTCATCAAATACGATGGCACATTCCTGTCATTCTGTGATGTCTACGCGCTGACACATCTTACTGCGCTAATTCCGCATACAACCCACTAACACGTTCATGTCACTTCGCTACCGTGACTTACAGTCAGCGATCACCGCCTGGTGATGCTTCTGCGCCGTCTACACCGCTCAGGGTGAGCGGTGCGTCCTCTTTAGCTAGTGAGTTATACAACTGTCCGCTGAGCTTGTCGACGAAATGAGAGCTTTAACTATCGATGAGCTTCGTAATTTTCCAAATGCCAATAGCTCTTGGAGATATCTCAGCTGTACAAAATTTTCAGCTTTTGCTTTTCTAAAGATATTGAAATGTTTCGCCTTTCTGTTCACTCACCATCTCGCTCTTATTGCGCACTGTGAGTGAAATTTGGTGCGTACCTCAAACACAGCCCTCCCATATCCATTGAAATGCTAATTTCGTTAATGGATCAACTTAATTAAAGCTTTTTAGTACCGCCAATAACAATACTTTAGTCAAAGAAGACCTAGATAAACTAAAAGTTAAATTATCTGCTCAAAACCTATAGTGATTACACAGGTACTGACACAATGACAGGTTATGATGTCTTTCTTATCACAGGGGAGAGTATCCTATTATCATGTAACGGCTTAAATTTAAATTAGTCAGTAAATTATCACTCTTTAAGTTATGAAAACTATGCTATACTGGTACTAGGGAATGTTGAAACACCATTCTTGCAGAAGATCTCCCGAATGTTTTCTCTTTCTGAAACAGCAGAACAAAGAATTAAAACGTGTAATTTTTGTCCACGGAAAATATGGGTCCCAATTTCGGGTTTTCGGGTTTCCTTATTACGAGCTGTAAATAAAGACTAAAATTTAATGAATGACTAACATAGATTTTATTCGCACCAAATGATTGTTTCACAACAAAAAAAAAAAAAAAAAAAAAAGAGTTCTGCATAACTTTCGGTTACTCTGCAGACATGTCAGCTATAACAAGAAAAAATGTTCATTCTGTGTGCTTTTTGATACAGAAGTCACATTTAAAAATTTTCCAATATCATCGGCGACACCTCCACAAAGCTCGTAACATCAGCGAAAGCAACCGATGCACTTAATCCAGGTTTCTTTTGAGGTATCGGTTGATCAGAGTTGGTCGCAGGAAATGCACTCCTCGTCCTCTTCATATTCAGATGGTGTGTCTTTGAACATGATATCATCCAGTTGTCTACTCACCTGTCTGTAAAATCTCCCCTACAAAGTTCGAGATGGATTCCTCAAACACAGGTGTTGTGAAATTCACGTTGCTCCGTACGTCCATGAAAACCACAGCGTAAGAAACAAGGTGCCCAGATCGATGCCGTGTTCCTCGACTTCAGGATGGCATTTGATACAGTTTCACAACGTCGTTTAGTGAAAACTAGTAACTCCCGATCACCGAGATTTTAAAGAATCGAACTCCCATGTGTAAAGGAGCTTCTAACGTCTCATTACTATACGCTTTCTGCGAGACAAACCCTTTTCCTTTCATTATTTTATGGAATGTAAGCGAGATGATGTCTACAAAAGGTTTAAGGTTTGTCGTAAGCCGTTAAGTGGCCTTATTCTCGCATACCGGATAAATATAGCCTGGGTTATACGCTCGTTATGAATTATGCTGCCTCAAGACGTAAGCACAGTTTCTAACTCGAGTACTTGACTTACTGTGGTGAACCTTTTATGTAGTAGCTTAATGACAGATTACGACAGCATTTTAAATTTTTAAATTCGATCAGTAACTACATGAAGTACTGAAATAAAATTATTATTGCTCCTACCAACTATAATAGCGAACCTGCAACTGTTAACCGGGAAGTATCTTAGCCGTTTAGTGACATAGATAATTCGAGCTTGCCGAGGACTTTCTAGTAGATAGGTGTTCCTGGTAGGGCGAAATCAAGAGATGTAGAGGTAATTTGTGGCGCAGCCTAAGGAAGTATTAAAGGCTCGTTACTGTTCACAATATACAGGGTGGTCCATTGATCGTGACCTGGCCAAATATCTCACGAAATAAGCGGCGAACGAAAAAACTACGAAGAACGAAACTTTTCTAGCTTGAAGGGGGAAACCAGATGGCGTTATGGTTGACACGCTAGCAGCGCTACCATAGGTCAAACGGATGTCAACTGCGTTTTTTTAAAAATAGGAACCCCCATTTTTTATTACATATTCGTGTAGTACGTAAAGAAATGTGAATGTTTTAGTTGGACCACTTTTTTCGCTTTGTGATAGATGCCGCTGTAATAGTCATAAACATATGGCTCACAATTTTAAACGAACTGTTGGTAACAGGTAGGTTTTTTTAAATTAGAATACAGGACGCAGGTACTTTTGAACATTTCGGTTGTTCCAATGCGATACATGTACCTTTGTGAACTTATCATTTCTGAGAACGCATGCTGTTACAACGTGATTACCTGTAAATTAATGCAAGAAATGCTCAAAATGATATCCGTCAACATCAATGCATTTGGCAATACGTGTAACGAAATTCCTCTCAACAGCAAGTAGCTCGCCTTCCGTAATACTCGCACATGCATTGACAATGCGCTGACGCATGTTGTCAGGCGTTGTCAGTGGATCACGATAGCAAATATCCTTCTACTTTTCCCACAGAAAGAAATCCCGGGACGTCAGATCCGGTGAACGTGCAGGCCATGGTATGATGCTTCAACGACCAATCCACCTCTCATGAGATATGCTAGTCAACCGCACGCGAGCTATGTGCCAGACATCCATCATGTTGGAAGTAGATCGCCAATCTGTCATGCAGTGAAACATCTTGTAGTAACATCGGTAGAACATTACGTAGGAAATCAGCATACAATGCACCATTTAGATTGCCATCGATAAAATGGGGGCCAATTATCCTCCCTCCCATAATGCCGCACCATACATTAACCCGCCAAGGTCGCTGATGTTCCACTTGTCGCAGCCATCGTGGATTTTCCGTTGCCCAATAGTGCATATTATGCCGGTTTACGTTACCGCTGTTGGTGAATGACGCTTCGTCGCTAAATAGAACGCGTGCAAAAAATCTCTCATCGTCCCGTAATTTCTCTTGCGCCCAGTGGCAGAACTGTACACGACGTTCAAAGTCGTCGCCATGCAATTCTTGGTGCTTAGAAATATGGTACGGGTGCAATCGATGTTGATGTAGCATTCTCAACACCGACGTTTTAGAGATTCCCGACTCTCGCGCAATTTGCTACTGATGTGCGGATTAGCCGCGACAGCAGCTAAAACACGTATTTGGACATCATCATTTGTTGCAGGTCGTGGTTGACGTTTCACATGTGGCTCAACACTTCCTGTTTCCTTAAATAACGTAACTATCCGGCGAACGGTCCGGCCACTTGGATGATGTCGTCCAGGATACCGAGCAGCATACATAGCACGCGCCCGTTGGGCATTTTGATCACAATAGTCATACATCAACACGATATCGACCTTTTCCGCAATTGGTAAACGGTCCATTTTAAAACGGTTAATGTATCACGAAGCAAATACCGTCCGCACTGACGGAGATGTTAAGTGATACCACGTACTTATACGTTTGTGACTATTACAACGCCATCTATCACAAAGCGAAAAAAGTGGTCCAACTAAAACATTCATATTTCTTTACGTACTACACGAATATGTAATAAAAATGGGGGTTCCTATTTTTAAAAAACGCAGTTAATATCCGTTGGACCTATGGCAACGCCATCTAGCGGGCCAACCATAGCGTCATCTGGTTTCCCCCTTGATGCTAGACGAGTTTCGTTCTTTGTAGTTTTTTCGTTTGATGCTTATTTCGTGACATATTTGCCCCGGTGACTATCAATGGACCACCCTGTATATAAGTGATATGGTGGATAATGCTACAGGCCCTGTGGAGCTATTCGCGGATGATGCTGTTGTCTGTAGACAGATTGCAACGCCAGACAATTGTGGCGACTTGCACGAAACACTGTAGAGGATCGATGGTCGCTGCAGGGGCTACCAGTTGAATCTCAACTTAAGCAAATCTAACATGTACTGCATACATAGGAAGGAAGGCACATTATTGTATAAGTGTGATTACATGATGGCAGAACAATCGCTGGAAACAGTCAGCATCAATAAATGGGCGAAGATACCTGCTACTGTTGATTACATTACTGGACGACAACTCACTGGAAACAGCAGCTATCACAAAATACACAGAAGTAACCCAGGAGCAACCTGAAGTGGAATGACCACATACAAATTTTGGAAATAGCAACTAGCGGGCGGAGATCCGTTGAGAGAATTATAAAGGAAATTTAATTCAACGACGAAAGAAGTGGCTCACAAATCAGTTTTGCGATCGACTTTGCGTACTGGTCATTATTCTGAGCCCCTTACGAGATTGGTTTACTAGATGAGGAAGAACCAACGAAAACCGGCGCATTCGTTACTGTATCGTTAAGTCAGTGCGAGTGCGTTCCACGGATACTGAACAGATCCCACCGGCAGGCGCTATAAGGAATTGTTGTTTCTCTGTGCGAATTATGGGGGGACTACGTTCCGGGAAGAGTCGGGAAACATGTTACTTCCTCCCACATGCGTACCAGAAGTACCCTCCTGGTACGTGGAGTATACAGTTTCTGATCAAAACTATCCGGACATTAATGTCGGCCTCGACTTTATGACGGCTTGAATTCTGCTGGAGACACTGTCAGTTAATTATCTGAGTGTCTGTGGAGGAATGCCAGCTCATTCTTACTCGAGATCCGAAACCAAAGAAGATATCGATGTTGGACGCTGAAGCCTGCAGAGATTCGACTACATAACTCATCCCAAACGTGTTCCATTGCGTTCACGTCGAGACTCTGGGCAGACCAGTCCACTTAAGGAATGTTATTGTCGACAACCCATTGTCTCACACATGCTGCTTCAGGACAGGGAGAGTTGTTATGCTGATTAAAATATCATGATCTCTGAACCGTTCCTATTTTGTAAGCAGTAGACTGTGCTGTAAAATATGTTTATATCCTCCTGTATTTAGCGTTTTCTTACGTGTAATAAGAAGACTACAATCTATTCAGGGAAAACAGCCCATACTGCAACATTGTCACCTCCGTAGTTCACTGTTGACACCTCACGTGATGGCACGCAACGTCCTCCAGGTATTGACCCAACCCAAACCCTTTCGTCGGATTGGCACACGGTACAGCGTGATTCATCACTCCAAATCACCCCTTTCCAGTCGTCTACTATCCAGTGGCGTCACTGTTTAGACCATCTCAAGCATCGCTTAGCATCGAATACACAAATATGTTGCTTAAGAGGAGTTGCTCGACCATTGTACCTCATTATTTTTAACTCCTTACGCACAGTCATTGTGTAGCACGACTACTGGTGGCACTTCGCAACTCGCGAGTGATTCCTGTGGTGTCACCGCCAGACACCACACTTGCTAGGTGGTAGCCTTTAAATCGGCCGCGGTCCGTTAGTATGCGTCGGACCCGCGTGTCGCCACTATCAGTGATTGCAGACCGAGCGCCGCCACACGGCAGGTCTAGAGACACTTCCTAGCACTCGCCCCAGTTGTACAGCCGACTTTGCTAGCGATGGTTCACTGACAAAATACGCTCTCATTTGCCGAGACGATAGTTAGCATAGCCTTCAGCTACATCATTTGCTACGACCTAGCAAGGCGCCATTATCAGTTGCTATTGATATTGTAAATAATGTACAGACAAGAGCTACGTTCAACATTAATGGATTAAAGTTAAGTATTCCACAATCTGCGTCCGTTTTTCTAAATTCTAATTTCCTTGTCCTGTTCCAGACCTCACGCCAGCCTGCGTGAGCTTAAACGCGTGCCTTTCGGCTTCCTCTAAATTTAGTGGGTTGGTCTCCTGCCAATCCACAACAATTCCTTCCTCCGATTTCATGCGATTTTTTACAATCGCCATCCGAAATGATAGACCGTCCCTGTCCGTCAGTAAACGAGCGCTGCCCGGTCTTGATTTGGCTGTCGTTCTTCCTTCGCGTTTCCACTTCACAATCATATCACGAACAATGGTGTTGGGAAGCTTTGGAAAGATTCATATGCCACTGATGGATTTGTCGCTCATGTGATATCCAATGACTAGTCCATTGAGGTCTCCTGACCGGCCTGCTCCGCTGTTGCTGCATTTCTGCTGACAACGCAGTACTCCCCGCCTCCTTTTATACTGACGGGTCTGTTTCTCACGATGTGTAGTAGTGGTCAGTTTCGCATTACATACGGGTGTCTGGATCACGTAGTGGACGTTTAGGTGCAGATGTAACAGACTGCTCACTTGTGGTGTTTTCACTCGCGCTACATACGGCATTATAGTAGTAACATTACGGAGTCACACGTGACACATCTTCAAATGGGACAACCCTTGCCGTGACTTTTGGGCGCTGAGTGTAAGTCACGGACGTGGACAGAACACCACGCTGGAAAGTAAATTCCACAAACACGTATGGTTTTTCCGTGTTTTTTTTTTTTAATTGTGTCTTTGAAAACTAGTTGACGAAATATTTTGCACAGACGCGTTAAGTGGAATGCGATGCGGTAAAGAGAAAGTTACGAAGGGTGTTCCGGGTTGCGCGCGTGCCGCGGCGAGGCCGGCTGCGGAAGACGGATGCCCGATGCGGCGCCCTGACGGCCACGAGATAAGGAGCCCCCAGATAAGCGGCCACTGCCGGCGACAGCCGAACCCAGCGCCGCCGGAAAGCCGCCGCCGTGGCTGCGAGAGATCTACCTGCAGCCTGGCCGCGGGATGACGCTACATGCAGCACGATAACTGGGCTAATTAACTACAAAGTGGTTACAGTATGCTTACAAATATGTTTGTAAGTGTCGCTTTGAGCAAACATTATATTTTTTCTTCTTTTTATCCAAACATGTTTCGCTGAAGTAACGGTATCATCATTTGGTTTTTTAATTACCTTTCTATAAAATAACGACCTGTACGCGTAAAATTTCTGTTTTTAAGAAAAGTATACCCTGATTTGAAGCGAGACAAAAATTTTACAAGTACACCTTGTTTACTCATGCTGTGGTTTTTGTGACAGATGCAACCATAGAGAACATAATGCAGAAAACTACACTACTGGCCATTAAAAATGCCACACCACGAAGATGACGTGCTACATACGCGAAATTTAACCGACAGGAAGAAGATGCTGTGATATGCAAATGATTAGCTTTTCAGAACATTCACGCAAAGTTGACGCCGGTGGTGACACCTACAACCTGCTGACACGAGGAAAGTTTCCAACCGATTTCTCATACACAAACGGCAGTTGACCGGCGTTGCCTGGTGGATCGTTGTTGTGATGCCTCGTGTAAGGAGCAGAAATGCGTACCATCACGTTTCCGACTTTGATAAAGGTCGGATTGTAGCCTATCGCGATTGCGGTTTATCGTATCGCGACATTGCTGCTCGCGTTGGTCGAGATCCAATGACTGTCAGCAGACTATGGAATCGGTGGGTTCAGGAGGGTAATACGGAACGCCGTGCTGGATCTCAACGGCCTCGTATCACTAGCAGTCGAGATGACAGGCATCTTATCCGCATGGCTGTAACGGATCGTGCAGCTACGTCTCGATCCCTGCGTCAACAGATGGGGACGTTTGCAAAGACAACAACCGTCTGCACGAACAGTTCGACGGCGTTCGCAGCAGGATGGACTATCAACTCGGAGACCGTAGCTGCGGTTACCCTTGACGCTGCATCACAGACAGGAGCGCCTGCGATTGTGTACTCAACGACCAACCTGGGTGTACGAATGGCAAAACGTCATTTTTTTCGGATGAATCCAGGTTCTGTTAACACCATCATGACGGTCACATCCGTGTATGGCGAAATTGCGGTGAATGCACATTGGAAGCGTGTATTCGTCATCGCCATACTGGCGTATCACCCGGCGTGATGGTATGTGGTGCCATTGGTTACACGTTTCGGTCACCTCTCGTTCGCATTGACGGCACTTTGAACAGTGGACGTTACATTTCAGATGTGTTACGACCCGTGGCTCTACCCTTCATTCCATCCCTGCGAAACCCTACATTTCAGCAGGATAATGCACGACCGCATGTTGCAGGTCCTGTACGGGCCTTTCTGTATACAGAAAATGTTCGACTGCTGCCCTGGCCAGCACATTCTCCAGATCTCTCACCAACCGAAAACATCTGGATAATGGTGGCCGAGCAACTGGCTCGTCACAATACGCCAGTCACTACTCTTGATGAACTGTGATATCGTGTTGAAGCTGTACCTGTACACGCCATCCAAGCTCTGTTTGACTCAATGCCCAGGCGCATGAAGGCCGTTATTACGGCCAGAGGTGGTTGTTCTGGGTACTGATTCTCAGGATCTATGCACCCAAATTGCGTGAAAATATAATCACATGTCAGTTCTAGTATAATATATTTGTCCAATGAATACCCGTTTATCATCTGCATTACTTCTTGGTGTAGCAATTTTAATGGCCAGTAGTGTATTTACATCGAAAATTTAGGAATGTGAATGTCAGACTGTTTTGGTTATTATTATTTTGTTCTATGTGAAACGTTGTGTGTATATATATATATATATATATATATATATATATATATATATATATATATATATGTGTGTGTGTGTGTATGTGTGTGTGTGTGTGTGTGTGTGTGTGTTTGTGTGTGTGTGTGTGTGTGTGTGTGTGTGTGTGTGTGTTTATACACTCAGTACCTTTCCATTTCAGGTTTCCCTATTATCTTCATTGTGAAACTGCACTTTTAAACGTGCACTGTGTCACTCTTTGAAAGCTATGAAAACAAGATGGTGAACAGTGTGTTCTGGTCAGGGGTTTCGAATCATATTTTGGTATTAGGCATTGAGTGGTGTGTCTGATACCGTATCAGATAGCTCACATACACATACACATATATACACACGCAGGAGTATCAAGCGCACCCCTCAAAGATTAAGACTGAAAGAAATGTAAATAACTTTCTGCATTAAGTACTCTATAGTTGCAGATGACAAACTGAGAAAAAAAAGTTATAACTCAAAATACTGTATGGAAAGCCACAAAAAACTACTGAATTTGTTAACATGGTATATGTGAAGAAAAATGTCTGTTTCAAATTTGTGTATACTATGCTTTAAACCTGAAATTTTACATGTACAGAGAATAAATAGTCTATTTAATAGAAAGAAAACAAAATCCTGCTGATGACATTGTAACTACAGCGAAACATGTGCGGGAAAAAAGAAGAAAATATTGAGTTCGCTCGAGGTAGTACGTATCCAAGTATAAAATTCTTCGGTCATTTTTGAAACACCCTGTAAATGAATGAATAGTGGGTCTCATGTATCTCTTTAAAAAGGTAATCAATCTCCCCTTGGCAACTTTAGAATGAGATTCACTTCTATGGTATGAGTTAAAACGTCTTATTACGTAGCAACCACTGTAAATCGTTGATGTGAATAAACCAGGTCAAAGTGCTTTATGGAGAATAACGAATATTCACTGAATGATACTTACTACCTTATTTACCGAATAGGAGGACAATTTCAGTTGTATTTATTATGGAATTTTAACTGACTAGTTAAAAGCCTGTGAAAAAATTATTCGATTTTTACACATGCTAAAAGTCAGGGGTATTTCTTCGGTCTTATATAAGATGACGTAACTTTCGAAGGAATATTTCGATGTTTCAAAGATACGAAAGAGGTACAAACTATAATTTAATGATAAGTACGAAGGCCAGTTATCTAGGAATTAGTCCTGTGGAATATTTGTGTTGAAAAGTACTGTTTTCAAGCGTTATTGCTAGCGCAGAAGACAATGATTTGGCGATTTTATTCAGTGTCTGCGTCGCTGGTTTTCTCTACAACAAAGAGAAATTCACGACTATTGTCTCAAAGTGATTGCAAAAAGAATCTTCATTTCTTTACCACGTTCTTCCACAAATAAGGCGGGCTTGCAAATATACATTGGAAGAATCCTAAGGAAATGCAGTCCGAAAACAAAGGAAGTAGGTTACAGTACACTTGTTCGCCTACTGCTTGAATACTGCTCACTGGTGTGGGATCTGTACCAGATAGCGTTGATAGAAGAGATAGAGAAGATCCAACGGACAGCAGCGCGCTTCGTTACAGGATCATTTAGTAACCGCGAAAGCGTTACGGAGATGATAGATAAACTCCAGTGGAAGACTCTGCAGGAGAGACGCTCAGTAGCTCGGTACGGGCTTTCGTTGAAGTTTAGAGAACATACCTTCACCGAGGAGTCAAGCATTATATTGCTCCCTCCTACGTATATCTCGCGAAGAGACCATGAGGATAAAATCAGAGAGATTAGAGCCCACACAGAGGCATACCGACAATCTTCCTTTTCACGAACAATACGAGACAGAGCACCGAGTGACATTATACTGAGTGCACTATCCGAAAATAACCTCGAGCAATTAAACAGAAAACCGACTCGTGGAGATAACATCTTGGACCTACTGATAACAAACAGACCCGAACTTTTCGACTCTGTAAGCATAGAACAGGGAATCAGTGATCATAAGGCCGTTGCAGCTTCCCTGAATATGGAAGAAAATAGGAATATAAAAAAAGGGAGGAAGGTTTATCTGTTTAGCAAGAGTAATAGAAGGCAGATTTCAGACTACCAAACAGATCAAAACGAAAATTTCTGTTCCGACACTGACAATGTTGAGTGTCTAGTAAAAGAAGTTCAAGGCAATCGTAAAATGCGTTATAGACAGGTACGTGCCGAGTAAAACTGTGAGGGACGGGAAAAACCCACCGTGGTTCAACCACGAAGTTAGGAAACTACTGCGATAGCAAAGAGAGCTTCACTGCAAGTTTAAACGTAGCCAAAACTTCTCAGACAAACAGAAGCTAAATGATGTCAAAGTTAGCGTAAGGAGGGCTATGCGTGAAGCGTTCAGTGAATTCGAAAGTAAAATTCTATGTACCGACGTGACAGAAAATCCCAGTAAGTTCTGGTCTTACGTTAAATCAGTAAGTGGCTCGAAACAGCTTAACCAGACACTCTGGGATGATGATGGCATTGAAACAGAGGATGACACGTGTAAAGCTGAAATACTAAACACCTTTTTCCAAAGCTGGTTCACAGAGGAAGACCGCACTGCAGTTCCTCCTCTAAATCCTCGCACAAACGAAAAAATGGCTGATATCGAAATAAGTGTCGAAGGAATAGAAAAGCAACTGGAATCACTCAACAGAGGAAAGACCACTGGACCTGACGGGATACCAGTTCGATTCCACACAGAGTACGCGAAAGAACTTGCCCCCCTTCTAACAGCCGTGTACCGCAAGTCTCTAGAGGAACGGAAGGTTCCAAATGATTGGAAAAGAGCACAGGTAGTCCCAGCCATCGAATATATTGCTTCCCCCTACTTATACCTCCCGAGGAGATCACGAATGTAAAATTAGAGAGATTCGAGCGCGCACGGAGGCTTTCCGGCAGTCGTTCTTCCCGCGAACCATACGCGACTGGAACAGGAAAGGGAGGTAATGACAGTGGCACGTAAAGTGCCCTCCACCACACACCGTTGGGTGACTTGCGGAGTATAAATGTAGATGTAGATGTAAATGTAGACTGGAATAGAAGGGAGGACCGATAGAGGTACTCAAGATACCCTCCGCCACGCACTGTCAGATGGCTTGCGGAGTATGGATGTAGATGTAGATACAAGAAATTGACGACAAAAGGTAGTAGGAATTATTTACTGAAAATAGAGGTTTGGTAGACATATGAAGCGAAACTCCAGTCGACGTCAAAGGTAAAATTGATCTTAATAACGATTTAATGCCAAGTACCATACTCAGTTGTGTTGGTTATGGGACAGCACGCAGTCAGGGTATCATGAAATACATTCTTCATCCACTTTTCATATCCAATAGGGACCTGTTACACCCGAGGTACAAGCACAGAGGCACGGTTTGGGGCAGGCGCGACAGTTTGCTGTTAACATCATCAAATTTATTGATGATGAGGAGGAGAGAGACTGAAATAAAAGTACGGAAATGTGACGGAATGCGCAAACAAAATGTTAAAGCAGAGGAAGTGTGCAGGTTACGACAGGAAGGGCGCGATGCTGAGCAGAGTGGGATTCAGGTATCTGACCCAAAGGAGAAGAAGAAGAAGACAGTAGCCACAATGAACACTGCACTGGCGATAGAGATAAACACTTTTTTAAGCAGCAGTTTCTGCGATACTGGGAACGATGCAAAGAAATACCAACTTTGAGAAAGCTTCATAGCTTTTGTCACACACCTCTTGACTAGAAAAAAAAAAGATTCGAGCTAAAACTGATCTCTCTGTGAGACTTTGTTAAAACATTTTCTAACGTTTGAAATATCAGTTGCTCTCCGCCACTTTGTTGTATTACATTGCTGTACGTTAATCAGTTGTAACTAGCTGGACTTTGAAGCAAAGCGAGGCCGAGAATTGACGCTATACCAGCCTACGCTTCGGAATGCCTTGCGCAGATTTGCAGACTTTGGGGTCCGGTTCATCAGCGTAACGCGCTTAGCGCGGCCAGAGCATTAGAGCGAGTCCGCCGCTGCTTTTGTCGACGCGACACTTGATTAGGCTGTTCCGGCCCAGAGGCGTGTTTTGTGACGTCACTAATTCTCGTTAACAGCTCGCTGTGATGCGTGGAAAGGGACGTGTATGATGTGTTTACTTGCGCCATATCAGCCAATCTGCTGCGCGCCACACACCCGGTCCTACAACGCGCCACTTGGGCAGTCAACGCTTCTCGGCTGTCTACGGCTTATAGTAGACACTGACAAAGCACGGCTGGGCCTGTTCCACTCCGGGTAGAGGTGTCAGGCGTTTCTTACGCCTTTACGTGAGCTTTTCCGGAAAATAAAGCAATCAAACGGAATCAGACTGTGCGAGGGAAGTAAGCACATCGAACAAGAAATTAGTAACCCCCTAGGATACAAGGCGCTAAAACCGTGTAACACCAGCTCTATCCTCAATTAGCCGAGAAAGAGAGCCACACCCTAGGCTACATGAACAAGTACTTAGTAAAGTGTTGACTAGTTAGACTTGTAAGGGGTCCGTAGGCCCTTACTATAACTTTGCACTCGGCACAGGTCGATAGGGCGAACAATCGACTGTGACGTGTTGCGAGAGCAAGTGTCGAGATGCGCCAGAGTGGTTGGCGGGAGTGGTGTGTGTGTTTGTGTGTGTGGAGGCCATTATTGGAATACAGGGTTTTTAACCGAGAAGGGTGTCACCATCGCCGTGGTTAGACGCCTAAATAATAAATAAGTACCGGGAAAGTGATGAAGTATTTTTATAAAAGTGATCAGTGACGTTACTAGTGCCGATATTTAGTTTCGTGTCTACCGCGCCGGCCTAAGCTTGGATTGCAGTGTTGGATGCGGTGATGGATTAGCGTCTTATGATAATGGCAAATGAAGAAAGACTGTGCTGAGATTAGCCGTAATTAGATATGTATGACGAAGGCAGTGGCTGTCTCCTTTCTGTGTTTTGAGAAGAATATAAGTTCGTAATCAGTAAAACTGTGTTAGTGTTCCTTATTACCATACATTCAGCATTATAGTATTGAACAGGACGAACTGGAAAGTAACAACTTCCGTAGCAGTCAATTCCGATTACCAGCCCCATTAGGTTGACGGTCATGTTAATAATAAATATTGGCTGCTGTTTGATCAGATCAGGTCGGGATGAAAAAAACGGAGGTGTTACAGACTGAATGAGGACATCTAGCTCTCACTGTTGGTATGACTAATGGTTTTCGCCAGGTACCCGAGTACATATGTCTACTGCATGCAGTTCTGTGCAATGTTCACTCGTATACCACACTGCCGTGCAAAACGTAAACATGAAGGTAACTTTCGCATGATTTGTCACTGCAAGTAACACAGCTCGATGAAGACTGGTTCAAATGGTTCAAATGGCTCTGAGCACTATGGGACTTAACATCTGAGGTCATCAGTCCCCTAGAACTTAGAACTACTTAAACCTAAGTAACCTAAGGACATCACACACATCCATTCCCGAGGCAGGATTCGAACCTGCGACCGTAGCGGTCGCACGGTTCCAGACTGAAGTGCCTAGAACCGCACGGCTACTCCAGCCGGCGATGAAGATTGGACCATACATAGAAAGAAATGCGCAGTATAGTACAGAAATGCGCAATAAATCAAACAGAAATGACGCTTTATCCAAAGACAATAACTACACTCCTGGAAATAGAAAAAAGAACACATTGACACCGGTGTGTCAGACCCACCATACTTACTCCGGACACTGCGAGAGGGCTGTACAAGCAATGATCACACGCACGGCACAGCGGACACATCAGGAACCGCGGTGTTGGCCGTCGAATGGCGCTAGCTGCGCAGCATTTGTGCACCGCCGCCGTCAGTGTCAGCCAGTTTGCCGTGGCATACGGAGCTCCATCGCAGTCTTTAACACTGGTAGCATGCCGCGACAGCGTGGACGTGAACCGTATGTGCAGTTGACGGACTTTGAGCGAGGGCGTATGGTGGGCATGCGGGAGGCCGGGTGGACGTACCGCCGAATTGCTCAACACGTGGGGCGTGAGGTCTCCACAGTACATCGATGTTGTCGCCAGTGGTCGGCGGAAGGTGCACGTGCCCGTCGACCTGGGACCGGACCGCAGCGACGCACGGATGCACGCCAAGACCGTAGGATCCTACGCAGTGCCGTAGGGGACCGCACCGCCACTTCCCAGCAAATTAGGGACACTGTTGCTCCTGGGGTATCGGCGAGGACCATTCGCAACCGTCTCCATGAAGCTGGGCTACGGTCCCGCACACCGTTAGGCCGTCTTCCGCTCACGCCCCAACATCGTGCAGCCCGCCTCCAGTGGTGTCGCGACAGGCGTGAATGGAGGGGCGAATGGAGACGTGTCGTCTTCAGCGATGAGAGTCGCTTCTGCCTTGGTGCCAATGATGGTCGTATGCGTGTTTGGCGCCGTGCAGGTGAGCGCCACAATCAGGACTGCATACGACCGAGGCACACAGGGCCAACACCCGGCATCATGGTGTGGGGAGCGATCTCCTACACTGGCCGTACACCACTGGTGATCGTCGAGGGGACACTGAATAGTGCACGGTACATCCAAACCGTCATCAAACCCATCGTTCTACCATTCCTAGACCGGCAAGGGAACTTGCTGTTCCAACAGGACAATGCACGTCCGCATGTATCCCGTGCCACCCAACGTGCTCTAGAAGGTGTAAGTCAACTACCCTGGCCAGCAAGATCTCCGGATCTGTCCCCCATTGAGCATGTTTGGGACTGGATGAAGCGTCGTCTCACGCGGTCTGCACGTCCAGCACGAACGCTGGTCCAACTGAGGCGCCAGGTGGAAATGGCATGGCAAGCCGTTCCACAGGACTACATCCAGCATCTCTACGATCGTCTCTATGGGAGAATAGCAGCCTGCATTGCTGCGAAAGGTGGATATACACTGTACTAGTGCCGACATTGTGCATGCTCTGTTGCCTGTGTCTTTGTGCCTGTGGTTCTGTCAGTGTGATCATGTGATGTATCTGACCCCAGGAATGTGTCAATAAAGTTTCCCCTTCCTGGGACGATGAATTCACGGTGTTCTTATTTCAATTTCCAGGAGTGTACATTGAATCAATGCCATTCATGACTGTCCCCTTAACATTAGAAAAGCTAGGACATGGATCTTAATAGGATATGTGATCACCGCGGACGGCCACTTGCCCTCATGTTGGCCACAAGGTCGGTAAAGTATTCTTGAGGTAGGGCGCTCCATTCATCCACCAGCGCGGTTGATAACTGCTGGGTGCTGCTGTATGTGAACGTACTGGAGTTCGTCTCCCCAATGCATCCTACACGTGTTCTTTGGGCCAGTCCATTCGCCGAATATCCTCTCGTTCCAAGAACTCTTCCATCTGCGTAGTTCGTTGCGGTCGTGTATTGTCAGTCATACAAGTGAAGGCAGGGCCAAATGCACCCTTGGAAAGACGCACATGAAAGTGGAGTACAGTGTTACAATAGCGTTGACTGGTGAGTGTTCTATGAACAAATATTTGGAGGTCAGTACCGCCATGCAGTATTATGCCTCCCGACACGATACGTAACACCTGGACCACCTAAACACTCTCTCGTCACACTAGGGGTCGTCCAACATTGGACACGGTCCACTGACTTGTCAACGCTGTTCTGACTCTGCAGTTCATCAAATATTCAAATGTATGTGAAATCTTACGGGACTTAATTACTAAGGTCATCCGTCCGTAAGCTTACACTCTACTTAACCTAAATTATTCCAAGGACAAAAACACACACACCCATACCCAAGGGAGGACACGAACCTCCGCCGGGATCAGCCGCACAGTCCATGACTGCAGCGCCCTAGACCGCTTGGCTAATCCCTCGCGGGTGCAGTTCTACCCCACGTGCGTCTTCCAATGGTGCATTCGGCCCTGACGTCATTTTTATCGATGAAAGTGCGCCACCGCAATGAACTGCGCAGCGGGGAGCAGCTCTTGGAATGAGAGAATATTCAGAGAATGGACTAGCCTGTCTGCTCCCCAACGTATGTGATGCGGTAGAGATCCAGATTGTAGTACATCCACACGGACCAGCGGCCATCCGGCGGCTGTCAACCACACCGGTGGAGGAATGGATTGCCCCACTACAAGAGCTCCTTACCAACCTTGTGGCCAACGTGGGAGCACGTTATAGAGCACGCGTTGCCATCCGTGGTGATCACACATTCGTGTCCCACCAGAGGACCATCATGACTAGCCGACCGTTGTGACCGAGTGGTTCTAGGCGCTTCAGTCCGGAAACGCGCTGATGCTACGGTCGCAATTCGAATCCTGCCTCGAGAATGGATGTGTGTGATATCCTTAGGTTAGTTAGGTTTAAGTAATTCTAAGTGTGGGGGACTGATGACCTCATATGTTAAGTCCCATAGTGCTTAGAGCCATTTGAACCATTTGAACCATCATGACTCGCAGTGACTTCAGCGTAAATATTGTCTTTGAGAGACGTCATTTCTGTTCGTTTCATTGCGAATTTCTTTTCAGTTACCTTCTGTATTGTACTATTCTACAGTAGTTCTTTCTACATATGATTGAAACACGTATGTATTCATTACCAGCGATGGCGAGGCATGACAGAATCTCTGACCAGAGAGTTATTTATCGTTGTTAGTCTGCGCTTGACCGCGCGAGTGTTCAGTTGTACTCTGTCTGTAGTAGAAGTCAGTCAGTTGCGTGTAGCGAGTCGGCAGGAACAGTAGTAGTGTGTGGCGAGTCGGCAGAAGGAGTAGTCAGTCGACAGTAGTAGCGAGTGGACGGTTGTACTGACCAGGCGTCGGCATGCGTCGACGGCGTGCTCTTCTTGCGACTCTGGTCAGGATTGTGGTGGACGATGAGTATTGTTGTAGAAGGTAATGAAGCAGCATTGCGCACATCTAGTAATGTATATTAATTGTAATTAATTTGTTCAAAAAAATGCCCCAATAATAATCTTTTTTATAAAGTAACTTTTTTAAAGAAAAACATTCATTTCAATTTAAAGAATATTTCCTATGCATTTCCTCCAAGAATCAAAATTTAATATACGCCAGCATTGCACGAAGCTGTGTCGATAGATAAGAGCAGATATAGATGCAGTTTATTGAGGTAAGAATTTTGCTATTGTTATTCAGAATACAGGGCCGAAGGTCAGCGCTGCTGCCCTTATAAAATTTATCAGGTTTAATTATTTCACAGGGCCGAAAGTCAGCGCTACTGTCCTTATAAAATTTATGAGGTTTAATTATTTCTGTTGAGATGTTAGATACGGTTCATGGTTCATTATCTAATTAATATTATTGTGTGGTTTTTGGTCAATTATCATTTATCAGTTTTGTGGGGAGTTCACGCATGGTTCCATTTCACATTTTTTATTAAACATTATTTTGTTGGGAGGTTACGCTTGGCTCCGTTTCCAAGTATAATTTAACATTTATTCGTGTGGAGAGGTTACACTTGCCTCATTATCATTGTCATATATTTTTTGCGGGGAGGTTACACTTGGCGACATCCGGACCAGGATCGTATTTCTTTGTGAATCTTCTGAGAAGTAGTCATATATCTGCTCTTATTTACTTAATAATTAGCATTGGCGCAACGCATTTTTTTATTTGTCAGTGTTTCTTCCACAGATCATCGGCAATTTGTTGCTCTTAGTTATAATAGTGTTTGTTGGATTTTGCATTGTCTTTGTTTCATTTGTGAATAATTTTGATTTTTTGATTTGAGAAAAATGCCGCGAAAAACTGTTAACAGTACATCGCGATGTGTAATGAATGAAATAACCGACTCTAATAATTTGAGCGATAGTATTTGCGACACGCAGTGTAATAATGACAGTTCCCCATTTATGGACAATCAGTGCGTGCTGATCACCGGTAATGATTTTATTGCTAGTGATGAGCAAATAAATTCAATTGTGTCCTCTGTTAATTTTACGACAATTGATGACGCGGGGCGTTCTGTTGCAATGAGCGCTGCCCAGCTTGACACTCCCGGTCTGCAGGATTTACGTGACGAACGGACAGCTTTTTTAATAAAAACATACAGTGTAATCAGAATGCGTCGGATTTATTTAATTCCGAGATAGTGACTAACAGTGCGCATCCGATGGGCAAACCTTTTGGTGAATCACAGAATGACCAAATGGTCACACAAAACGTGACAATTGCAGGTACGCCATCACACAGCACGGAGAATAGAGCCGATAATTTTGGCTGGGATCAAGTTATGGCATTTTTACGATAAATGGATGAAAAACAGAATGAAAAACTAGACAACAATTCCAAACAACTTAGTGAACAGAACAAACAAAATAATGAAAATCACAAACAACTTAGTGAACAGATCAAACAACTTAATGAAAATAACGAAAATCTCAAACAACAGCTTAATGAAAAATTAGACAACAATTCTAGATAGCTTAGTGAACAGATTACAGCCGTTGCCGCGCAGTGTCATGACACTAAAGAACAATTACGTAAGGAAATTGAGGCTTGTGCTAGGAAAAGTAGCGAAGAAATTAGATCAGTTGCTCAAGAATTAAGGGATACGCAAACAGCTACAACAGAATCACTTAGAGGCGAAATTAGTGCAGTCGGTAAACAATGCTCTGAAAAAACAACACAGTTACGCGACGAGTTTAAAGTAATGACAGCAGAACTTTCGCGCACACTGGATGCAAAAGTAGACCCGAAATTCGACCAACAGAACAGTCAAATTGACGAACGTTTTAATCATCACCTACAAAACAGTGATACGCGTTTCCGTAAATTTATACAGGAACAAAATAAAGTAAAACGACAAGTCATGGAAACAATTACCGCACAAAGACAGGAAGATAAACGTAAATTGTTTGCGAAAGCAAAAACATACGTAGACAACAATATTGTTACAGTGTCCGACGAAATTAATACCATCAAACAGTTGAACACAGAATTACGTGATGAAATTTCCGATCTTAAATCAAAAACAGATACACACACAGTAGATTTTCAGACAGTGACAGACAGACTCGAACAATTAGAACTAACACAGGATTCCGATGTCATTAAAGCTGACGTTAAAAAATTGAACGAAAGCACACGTAAATTACAAAAACAGATTAATGCTTCTGGCACTAAAAACGATGATCAGGTAAAAATACTGACTGAAAAATATGATGAATTGGCCAGTCGTATCGATGTTATCGAAAGTAATAATGACAGCAAATCAGACGATACTGCACCGATTTCGTTTAACCAAACACCTGAATTCCAAAATCTACAGCAGACAATCAGTGAGATAGATTCGTCCAATAATACATTACGTAGAAAATTGTCAACTTTACAGCAAGAGGTAACAGAGATGAAAAATGTTTCAGCATTTAATACATCACAGCATACGGCGAATTCCGAACATTTCTCACACTCACACAGCCAGTGTAATTTGGATAATTTACAGAGACTACGCGACTTAAAATCCGAAAAGCTACACGACTTAAAATCCGAAAAGATACAGACATACAGATTCTTATGTAATCGTGAACCTGTTCACACATTCAGTGATGAGAACGTTGATTATAAGCAATTTGTATGTGTAAAAAAATCTAAGCAATTTAATAATGACAGAGCACAGATACACGCATTGAACTGGATACGTCGATTTATTTTTGTACTTTCACCTACATTTCGTGTAAGGCAGAAACTACAATTAGCATGGATACAGCAATTTATTTTTGAATTTTCACCAGCATTGCCTGTAACACAAAAGCTAAAATTTATTTGCAGCGCATAATAGACCTCAGGGGATTCATTACGCTTTAATGAGTATGTGCCGTAGCGTGCACAGGGCCCCAAGCTGTAGTAGTGCTGTTTCATCTTTAGTTTTCTGCACTGCTCCCTTCTCTTCTACTATCCTTTATATCTATCA
Organism: Schistocerca piceifrons; assembly: GCF_021461385.2. Taxonomy (NCBI): domain Eukaryota; kingdom Metazoa; phylum Arthropoda; class Insecta; order Orthoptera; family Acrididae; genus Schistocerca; species Schistocerca piceifrons. The sequence continues at coordinate 97,675,564 of NC_060143.1, read as the reverse complement.
ATACGGCTCTTTAACTATTGCTCTACCTAGTATTAAGAAAAGTGTAAAGAAAACCTGATACGACAAATTTTACCGAAAGTGACAATTTTTCATTAGACACTCCCGAAATGACAACTGCCGCCGCAATTTTAATAACAGATAAAAATTATAATCATCAGTATGTGTAAAATTATCAGCAACAGGAACCACATTTTTAGTAATAATAGAGGTTTTTCTCCGCAACAGCATCAAAACCAGCCGATTAGCATACCTAACCAACAATGTAATGTACAAGGTCAACCAAGCTTTACTGTTTCGCCGCGTGCACGTATAGTCTCAGCTCCAACAAATAGTAATGCACAGCAACAGCGGAATCAGTACGTACAGAAAACACACTATTTCAATTCCTATCGCAATGCACCGTATAGAAATGACTATCATGACAGACGTAAAAATAATGAGCACAATTTTCAGTGTACATTTAATAACAGTCTATCTTATCAGCAGTAAGAACATCCGCCACAACAAATAATCATGAATGAACCAGACAGTAGGTATCATCCAGAACGTAATACGTCAGGAAGAAATAACAGAACAGTACAAATAGTTGAAATGCCACAGTATCCTCCTGAAAATAATAACACGCCAGATAGAATTTGATTAAATACAGTACAGGTTGCATATTCCAGAAACGCAAGCAATACTTTTGACACGCAGAATCTTGTTCACGAGAATGTTGTTTGAAACATGCTTTGTTGAATGCACCACTTTTATCGCACCCAGATCTTACCAGAAATTTTTCCATTGCTACCGACAGTTCTAACACCGCTTTAGACGTACACATTTTTCAGGAAATTGAAGAAGATGATTGTACAGTAATTAAAAACAGCGCTTTTGCAAGTCGCATTCTGTCACCTGCTGAACGTAATTATTCTGTTACATAACTTGAAACATTATGCATTGTATGGGCTTTTACCAGATTTCGGCATTTTCTTTATGGAAGACACACTACAGTTTACACAGATCACAGAGCGATACAGTTTTTACTTTCCGCTAAATTTACACACGACAGATTAAGCAGATGGAAACTTTATCTACAGGAATTTAATTTTACAATTGTTCACATTCCCGGCACACAAAATATTGTAGCAGGTGCACTATACCGTTCTCTCAGCAACAATCAGCAAGACATCGCAACCAAATTCTGCAAAGCAAATTTCAGCGTCATGTACATTCAGCAAGTTGCATTTGAAAATTTCATTTCGCCGTCATTACAAGACATAGCACAAGAGCAGAGTAAAGACGACGTGTGGAAAGAAATTAAACAACTTTGGCAAGATAGGAATAATGTTACCATTAGAAACCATTACACTGTACGCAATGACATTCTGTTTCGCCGCTCTCATCCTGACAGCAACAATTGGTTATTATGCATTCCTGACGAACTTGTTAACAAATTAATCTGGTATACTCATTTAAGTTACATTACGGAGCTAGAAAATGTTTTCTTATACTGAGACAGAACTGTTATTTTACCAACATGGAGAAACGTATTCGACGAGTTTTAGCGTCATGTAAAATCTGCCAGAAAGCTAAATCAGATACGACTTCACATATTCCTCCATTACATCCCATTGTACCTGTTAAATTGAGACACATGGCCGCTGTAGACATTTTTGGTCCGATTCCCAGAACTAATAGAGGTTTTTGCTACATCTTTGTCGCTGTTGAACTCACTTCAAAATTTGTTACCTTCACTCCGTTACGCATGTGTTTAAAGTAATTTCCGACAATGGATCACAGTTTCGATCTGCTATATGGACACGTATGTTACGAGCTAGAAACATTTCTCCGATATATATATCCAGGTACCATGCTTCTTCGAACCCTTGTGAACGATTAATCAAAGAAATTGGTAAACTGTGTAGAATTTACTGCCATAAAAAACATATTGATTGGGACACACACATACTCTCATTCCAAGATGTAATTAATTCCATACCGAATGAATCTACTATGCTATCTCCGTCTGTTATACTGAAAAATGTTGAACCACCTAACAAAATTAAAGAATTAGTAACATTTCCTACATCTCGTCGACTACGACACCATGAAATAATTGACATTGCGCCGAACAACATCAAACGTGCCGCAGAGCGCCGGAGAAGACAGCAAAAACAGATTTGTATACGCCGTAACTTTCACATTGGACAGAAGATATTAGTACGTACACACTATTTATCCAACAAAGGAAAGAGTAAATGCAGTAAATTTGAGCTTCTATACGCAGGTCCATATCGAATTCGCAGCATTCCTCACCCCAATGTAGTACACGTCGAAACTTTGAGAACCAGAAACACCAAAGGGAACCACCACGTATCCAACGTCAAACCTTTTATTGAATGAACATACTTTATGATTGATCACACTGTAATGCCAGTTCCTAATTTTTTATGACCGCTTATGCAATTATATCCACATGAACAATTATTGATGATTATCGCATTTTTTCTTGGCAAGTGCCCGGCAAGGTAAGGTTAGCAGGTCGCTTTTTTTGTCGTTACACATCAGACCGTGCATATATTTCCAGATGAACTTACACATTTTTATGACAACTTATACAATTATATTTATGTGACTACTTACTGATGATTATCGTAATTTTTTCTTGGCAAGTGCCCGGCAAGGTAAGGTTAGCAGGTCGCTTTTCTTGTCGTTACACACCAGACCGTGCATATTTTCCCAGATGAACTTACACATTTTATGACCACTTATGTAATTATATTTATGTGACTACTTACTGATGATTACCGCATTTTTTCTTGGCAAATGCCCGGCAAGGTAAGGTTAGCAGGTCGCTTTTCTTGTCGTTACACATTAGACAGTGTACATTTTCCGGATAAAATTACGTATCTTACGAATAATTATGCAATTCTATCTAGTGATAGATTAATTTTATCAAATTTTCTCTCCATTAAAGTCTTCAATTCTCGCCTCTATTAACCACACAACATACAAGCTGTACACAGAGAAGATCACATTTCTTGTCGTTATACACCGTAGACCGTGCATATTTTCCAGTTTTATGTATGTATGATTGTTTTCCTCTTTTGTTTGTATGTACTATGAAATATTTAAGATATAACAAACACCAGTTGACTTTAACATTTTGCCTTATGATAGCTAAACATCGTGACTACTTTACTTTTTTTTGCTGCTACATTGTGATACACTGGGTACATTTTTGCCTCTGAACACTATCTATGTTTTTGACATATTACGTTTTCTGTCATGCTATGCTGTATGCTCATTTATGTTACTATAAACCAGTTTTTATTTAATGAGTATATGATTTAAATGCAAGACATCAATCTTTGTTCATCATTTTCAGAAAGAAATAACATATAAAAGAAATAAATTAAACAGAAATGGGAATTTCACCTTCGGAATGAACGAAAGAAGATGCAGAAAAAAACCTTATGAGGAAGAGTAAATGGATCAGGATTAACAAGCATTAACAAAAATATACTATAGACATCGTAGAATAGCAGTCTTAACTAATTTTTTCTTTCAGAATACAAGGCGATTGATGCAGGCTGTCAGACAGAACTACACATCTTAGTTTTAGTGATGAAATATGCTAGAAATAAGGAACAGTTGTGTAATGAGTAATGAAGTGATTTTTTTGCATATGATAATGAATGGTGATGAATAATGATGAAGAATATGCTACTATGGATAATGAAGTTTTTCTTTACAGGTGAGGATAATAATGGCGTTATGGTGAAATGGATAATGAAGTTTTTCTTTGCAGATGAAAATAATGATGAAGTTTATATATTTGCTGTTAGTTAAGAGATGCTATGTAGTTATTTTAGTATTTGTTGCAGTTCGTTTTGACAGTATGTGTTATATTGCATAGTATGATGACTGAAGGTTTTGGAAAGGACAGCTAGGGAACACATTTTTTTTATACACATTTCACTACCTGTTAATTCGAAGTTCACTACTTTTCAGCATAAAATGCGTTTCTTCTTTCAATTTAATAATCCATTTTTGTATTTTGCAGGAGAAATTATTTATGAAATTAATGTGCTATAAGCAGTTGTTCATTAAACCTATGTCATTTATGAATGTGATTACATATACTCTACTTGTTTCATAATCTTGCTACAGCTGACTCATGACGAATGACGTTACACATATATAATGCTTTATAATTAGGCAATGAGTGCCAATGTTCTCTGTAAAACGACTGATGAACATTATTCTGTAATACTATGTCATTTATTAGGTCCTATTTTCAATGATGACTTCTGATGGTTTATAGCTAGGCAATGAGTGCCAATGTTCTCTGTAAAACGATTTATGAACATTATTCTGTAATACTATGTCATTTATTACCTCCTGTTTTCAATGATGACTTCTGATGTTTTGTAATTAGGCAATGAGTGCCAAAGTTCTCTATAAAACGATTTATGTACATTATTCTGTAATACTATGTCATTTATTAGCTCCTGTTTTCAATGATCACTTCTAATGGTTTGTAATTAGGCAATGAGTGCCAATGTTCTCTGTAAAACGACTCATGAACATTATTCTGTAATAGTATGTACATGGTACAGAAATGTTCAATAACTGGGCAATGAGCGCCACTATTTACTAGTGTAATTCTCAATGAAGACTAGTATGTGACTTAATGTCCTTCACCTTCTGACCTAATTACCTGGAATTACTGCAATATCCGTTTGTCCTGTATATCCTCATGACCATGGAGCACTATATTTGGTTTTTGCACTAATTCTACGTTGGTGTGCCTTACAAGAACGTGGTGTTGACACGACATGCTGTCCACCACCGTGAGCGATGGAGATACTATTATGGTCCCACTGTTTGGTGTACCTAATGTACTACCGAAGAGATAACATGGAATATTACTACGACGTTTCAGTGTCTTGGCTACGCTGATTAATACTTCTGGGAAAAGAACTTCAGATTGTCTCACTTGGTGTTGTGCTTCTGTAGAAAGATATGGACTTTTAGTGCAGCTGTGTGCAACCTAAAGTGATACAACCATGATGCAAACCTTCCCTTTCCTATCCTAATTCTTGTAACATAATGAAAATCATTTTTGCTAACATGATTTGTATTCATGATCTATACATTTTTTGATTTGCTGATATGTTCTGAACTACAGCGCGTGTGTATTTTTATCATTTGTTAACATGATTTCTACTAATTGCATATACAATTTTGATTTGCTGATATGTTCTGAACTACAGTGCGTATGCACTTTTGTCGTTTGTTAACATGATTTCTACTGATTGCATATACAATTTTGATTTGCTGATATGTTCTGAACTACAGTGCATCTGCACTTATGTCATTTGTTAATTTGTTTTGTACTCATTGTATATATATTTTGTCATTACCTGATATATTCTGTACTCGGTGCATGTGCACTATATTTTACTTCATGTTCTACACCTATATATCTGTATATTCTGTGATTGTAAAGTTAGTTAGTTAACAAAAATTTGTTGCTCATGGCAAGTCCAAATGACTCACCATCGCTGCCAAATTTTTGCTGCCCCCCCCCCCCCCCCCCCAGTGGAGGGTTATGAAACACGTATGTATTCATTACCCGCGATGGCGAGGCATGACAGAATCTCTGACCAGAGAGTTATTTATCGTTGTTAGTCTGCGCTTGACCGCGCGAGTGTTCAGTTGTACTCTGTCTGTAGTAGAAGTCAGTCAGTTGCGTGTAGCGAGTCGGCAGGAACAGTGTGTGGCGAGTCGGCAGAAGGAGTAGTCAGTCGACAGTAGTAGCGAGTGGACGGTTGTACTGACCAGGCGTCGGCATGCGTCGACGGCGTGCTCTTCTTGCGACTCTGGTCAGGATTGTGGTGGACGATGAGTATTGTTGTAGAAGGTAATGAAGCAGCATTGCGCACATCTAGTAATGTACGTTAACTGTAATTAATTTGTTCAAAAAAATGCCCCAATAATAATCTTTTTTATAAAGTAACTTTTTTAAAGAAAAACATTCATTTCAATTTAAAGAATATTTCCTATGCATTTCCTCCAAGAATCAAAATTTAATATACGCCAGCATTGCACGAAGCTGTGTCGATAGATAAGAGCAGATATAGATGGAGTTTATTGAGGTAAGAATTTTACTTTTGTTCTTCAGAATACAGGGCCGAAGGTCAGCGCTGCTGCCCTTATAAAATTTATCAGGTTTAATTATTTCACAGGGCCGAAGGTCAGCGCTACTGTCCTTATAAAATTTATCAGGTTTAATTATTTCTGTTGAGATGTTAGATACGGTTCATGGTTCATTATCTAATTAATATTATTGTGTGGTTTTTGGTCAATTATCATTTATCAGTTTTGTGGGGAGTTCACGCATGGTTCCATTTCACATTTTTTATTAAACATTATTTTGTTGGGAGGTTACGCTTGGCTCCGTTTCCAAGTATAATTTAACATTTATTCGTGTGGAGAGGTTACACTTGCCTCATTATCATTGTCTTATATTTTTTTGCGGGGAGGTTACATGGACCAAGAGTTTTATCGAACACTATTGCTTGACAGTGAACAGTTGCTTTCGTCCTGACGATTTGGACACTAGTGTAGTTAAGTTGTCAATAATATTCCATCTTTGGCAATGAACATGGTGTCAGACAGTCAAGGAATATTTTAGGGAAGTGGTTTAAAAAATTTATTTAAAAGGCCCTGTGAAATATTTACAAGTTTTCTCCCAGAGTAACTTACGCTGTGCCTACGTGACACAAGTTGCCTGTCTTTCAAAACCGAGGCAGTTCTGTCAAAAAATGGTTGAAATGGCCCTGAGCACTATGGGACTTAACATCTGAGGTCATCAGTCCCCTAGAACTTAGAACTACTTAAACCTTACTAACCTAAGGACATCACAAACATCCATGCTCTAAGCAGAATTCGAACCTGCGACCGTAGCGGTCGCGCTGTTCGAGACTGAAGCGCCTAGAAGCGCTCGGCCACAACGGGCGGCGCAGTTCTGTCCAGTTAAAGCTGCTGACAAGAGACGTCCTGAGACATCTGCTGAAACTGCTAGCGAATTCACGCCATTGGTTTTGGCCAATAGCGTCGTGGGGGAACGGGTTACCTGTGTGGACGCTAGAGTGTTCTGCGGTGTGGAACACAGTTGCCTCTCTCTTTTGTAGTCCAGACCTCGAGCAGAACAGACGTCTTTTCGGAAGGCAGAGCCTGTGGCTCTGCTTTTTACGACCGGCCACCAACATAAGTTAACATCAACCGCTTCCCCTCCCGTTGCCCATTTCAATTAATTGTTCGACCTCCTAGACTGGCCTAAACCTGCTAACTTCCGACCCTAGGCGCGCCCCTTGTATGCCATACACTGAAATATATTCTCTTTATTGTACCTAATTTCCTGTTCCGTCATTTAACGGCAGCCCTGGATGCTCACTCTCAAATCCTGACCGCTCAACCTCCTGCACAGTGTCGTCACGAGACATATGTAACAACCTTCTCCCCCCTTCCCTGCCCATATATATTAACAGCAATAACATCCGACAGTTGGCAACATAAAGCAAAACATAGCATCAAAACAAGTATTCAGTTCGTAGCGCTGTGAAGTGCGGAAAGCGAAAACCCAGATTGCAATCAAAAGAAAAGAACAGCGCCAAAAACCGGAACTAAAACACAAAATGTAGAAAATCATCCATGGAACCTGTAAGTACAATTTAAAATTACTATGCTATAGAAAAACCAACCACCATAACTGTTTATAACCTATATATACATTGTCCCAAAATTTAAACCAAATAATAAAAATATGAACATATTCCAGATCACTGAAGATGCCTTGCAGAGAATAAGACGAAACGCGTGTGGTACGAAAATTGTGCTTCATTCAGTTGCAGTTAGATGGTCAACAAGTAAAAATTAACAACATACCGTAATAGTTAAGGTGCATTTGCTTCAGTGACAGCAGAAATTCCTATCGGAACGGAAACTGACACTCACTGACGAGGCGTGACGCTGCTCTCTGGCCCTAGTTACTTAGCGATTTTTTACGCGATTTGTTTACATGCCTGCTGAACAATCACTGGAAACACGTACACGAAATATTCTGGAGTATGCGTAAGGATCGATGTGGGACGACCACATAAAACTAACGGTGGAAAAGGCAGATACCAGACAGATTATTTGGAAGAATTCTTAGGAGGTGTAGTTCAACAAGAAAGCAGGTAGTTTATATGAGCCTCGTTCTACCGACACTTAAGTGTTGCTTCTCAGTGTGCGACTGTTCCCACTGAGGACTGACTGGGAAAACAGATAGCATCCAAAGAACAGCATCGTGTATCGTCACAGGTTCGTTTACTCAGGGCGAAAACATTGTGGTGATGTTAATCCAACTTCTGTGGTAAACGCCAGGCGTTGTATATCACTCTGTGGCTTTGTGTTCACATTCCAGGAGTGCACATATCTACAAGGGTCAACAAACAAATTGCTTCCGCCCATACATAAGGCCATGAACGTGACTGGTACAGATTGGTTCTCTTTCCTGTATCAGTTCAGTTACATTTTATTTCACATACAAAGCAGGAACTACTAACTGTTGGGTGGTGGCTGAAAGGTTCCCACGGGAAGCTGCGGATTTCGGGACATCCCATGTCTACTGTGGAGTTCAGCAAAGAAAGCTTTGCTTAGATTGGGTGCCAACCCTGGAGTGCTTCCCAGGGACTGCTCAGCGTATTCTAAAGTTGCGGTTTCTGGAACTGGATCACTGTCCCAAGGCCGCAACGGTGCCTTAGCACCCCGAGTGTCCACTTGAGCACTTGTGCAGCGTGGGTGAATCGTGCCTTTCCATTCCCATGAAATGTGAGAAATTTGGCGCCATCTGAACAGTATTTCTGTCCAACCTATCTTGTGTATTTCCTCCCCTTTTGGTCACTGTCTGTGCTACGTCCTCCAGTAGTGGAGGACCGTTCAGACTCGGTACCATCCTAGTAAACTGCTTATGCGTATCTGTACGTCACGGCAGAGAACCCTTTGGCAGTGTTCTCCTCTATATTCACGCTTCGAAGGACATGTGCGCTCGTTACGTTGGCTACAAGCTTGCTGCCGTGCTTCCACGGAGAGTTTGGCGTAAGTACAGAGGACTTTTAACTCCTCAGATTCGCCTTCTGGGAGTCGTCGCGTACCGACTACCACTCTCTTCCTGTCCTTCGTCCCACGCTGAGGGTGTAGGTTAAGGACGTAAGTACCGCTAGTGTGAGGTGTTAGTTTCGTATTTCAGAGCCCATACTATGAGGAGCCCCCATTTATGTGTTGTTTGTGCAGCTTGGATTCCTAGTTCACTGGGTTACTTCTTTCATTTTTTTTTTTTTTTATTGCGAGTTGCACAGGTGATGAACTCTGATTTTGTGTATCTTTCAGTCCTCCTAACGATGTCAATCGAAGCTTCACCCAGTTAACTTCAATATTTCATGTTTGTAATCTGTATATTTTGTTTTTCATAAGTTACTAGCAGTAGCATTCCATATTGATTTTAAATTTGTATAAAAGTGGTCATTGTGAAATCGATTTCAGTTTAAGAACTCCAGTTCCTACAACTTCTCACATGGTTAGGCGACCATTATTTACTAAACTTACTGTTTCCTCATTTCTGTACCTGTGTATACATTCGACACTTTCTGTGACCACCTCTTCCTCCCTCTGTCTACCTCATCCTCCCACTATTTGTCTATCTCCTCCTCCCCACTTTTTGTCTCAACTCCTCCTCCCCTCCTCTTTGTCCATTTCCTCCAGTCCCTCTCCCTCACCACATTCTCCTCCCCTTTTCCTTTTTCCTCCTGCCCACTACCCCTCGACAACATACATCTGCCTCATACATCTCCCCCTCCTCCGCCCTCTATGTCACTTTGCACCTCCCCCTCACTCTGTCCATCCCCTCCTCTGTCCATCTCAACCACTCCCCTTCCACGCTCATTGGCACATGTAGCCCCTACAGGTCGATAAAACAGGATAACACCACTCCAGCACAACACACCTGTCATGCTGGGCAGCCTGCATGTCAGGGCCTGGCAAACCATTTCTTGCCCCTGACATAGGTGTTGCCCTGCAAAGCAGGTTGATTTGGCAGGCCGATACAGTTTCCATGCAATATACATGTTGTGCAGTGCAGACTGTATACCAGGGGCTGGGAAAACACGTTTTTGCCTGTGTCTTTTCTGCTATTGGAGTTACAAAGTTACAAACCCCACAATGCTGATGTTCAAGATGCTTGCTGTTTCTGTGACAAATTCTGTTCAAATAGATTCAAGGATTTACTAGGAGATTCTTGACATAGACACATACACTTTGCTTTAGATGTATAACAGGTATAACTAGAAATACACTGTTATTTAATTTTAATGGTGTTTCTGTTGTGGGCAGTGGATGAATTATTAATAGAATGCTGCATGTCTTTCAGAGCTCTTTACTATGGTGATGATTGGTTAATGCTCACAGATTTTTAATTTGGCACTCGAACCACTTCTAATGCAGATTAGTTTCAAGTTAAAAAGATAAACTTCTGAGCTCACTCAGGAGCTTACCAACAATCATTCTTCCTGGGCACCATTCTCCACTGGAGCAGCAGACAGGGAAACATGGTGATACACAAAGTGCCTCCAGAACACATCATAAGGTTGCTTGTCGAGTATAGATGCAGAAGTAGCTGTAGATGCAGCGATCTTGAGGAGGTATCTTCTTGAGTGGTCCACAGAACGCCATGTATATTAAGAATGCATTGTTGTAATCATAATTATCCCTCATACAGAGTATAGTGACAGACCACAATGACTATCTTTACAGAATCAGATGTGTTTGATTGGCTGTGAAGTCATTCATCCACATGGAACAACAGGAGTGTGTAGAGGGTGCAGTAGAATACAGTAGCTGAAGTATCACTGGGCATGAGGAGAGTAGAAACACTTCGGGAATACTGCGTAGAACATTAATCTGTAGAACCAATGTTGAAACAGTGAGTTGTCTTCCGAGGATCACAACAATCTGGTTGCACTGGAAAGATCCTCTGCTGCATGCAGAATCATTGGGGCCCATAAGTTAGGGAAGGCTGGAAACGATTGACTTAGAGACAGATACATTACATAAAACAGATTTATTGAAAATTTCACATATCTACAAATTATAGTTGTGTGTTCCATAGAACAATTGCCTTTCATCATCAAATATCTCATAGGAACGAATTATTATGCTGAAACATGATAATTATTCAAAGCAGCAGTAGCTCAACACTATTAAACTGCTCTTAAAACAATTATTGATCTGACAGCAAAGAAGTTACCAGAAAATCTACTGAACTCAATAAACAGTCATTCACAAGAGCATCAAGTAAGCTGTCTGAATTGAAATTACACTGCAAACACCAGAATAACAAACTTCCTGTTGGCTTCTGTCTCAGGTTCTTTGGCCAACGCCTGTTTGATTATTTTCTGACGTTTCCCCAGCACGATTGACTGGAATTGTCAAAGTTTCACCGTACATTGCTGGTGATGGACTGGTGTCGAGCACTTGGCCACAGATTATATGTATCTGGTGCACCAACGGCCAGGGGCTTTTCTGTAGTCAATTCTGGTGCGGTTCTCTCCATTTGCTACCTGCAGCAGTTGTTCGTCGCGGCACGGGAATACAGAAGCCATTCACCTTGAGGCTGTCTTATTCCTTGTTGAAGCTATTGTCATATTTGGGTATTTCTACAGCTTCTCTGAACAAGCGAGTGTGATAGCTCTTCTCCACAGTAAGAATTTCTGTGTCGCCGAATTTTATTATGTTGTCGGTCTCACACAACACGTGCGCCGCTACGACCCATGTCTCCACCTGCCCCAACCTGCATTGCAGCTTATTTTTTGTGATCCTGGTGTTGACTGATCGTCCAGTCATTCCAACATAGACTTTTCCGCATGTGTATGGTACGAGGTAAATTCCCTATATTGCAACTGGGTCCCTTTCCTGCTTTGCCGATCTGAGGCACTCTTTGATCTTTTTTATCGCTTCATAAACAACCTTTACTCTGTGTTTGCACGGTATACGACCGATTCTGTCCGTCATTCTGAGAATGTACGGCAGAAAGACCGTACCGGACATTTCTTTTCCCGATGTGTCACTTCATCGAGTATTTGATTCTGTGATTCTTCTAACGTAACTGGTGGAGTACCCATTGGTCCTCAGAACGCTTTCCAGGTGTTGCATCTCGCGTCTGGGGTTCTGTGGCTTGTATATTCGTCTCGCTCACGTTACGAGCGTATTAATCATGCACATTTTTTGGCTCGGATGGTGAGTCGACATTTTGTGTAAATATCGGTCCGTGTGAGTCGGTTTTCGACAAACACTGTGTCCCTGATTTTCACCATCTCTCGTGACCAGTACATCTAAAAAGGGTAGCTGCTGGTCTTTTCCACCTCCATGGTAAATTTTATATTGGCATGGAGGCTGTTCAGGTGTCTTAGGAAGTCACCGAGCTGTTGCTCACCATGGCTACACACAACGAAGCTATCATTGGCCTTTCTGTATCACACCTTCACAGGGTGTCAAGTCCAGTGCCTGTGCTTCGAAACGTTCCATGAAGAAGTTGGCCACCACTGGACTAAGTGGAGTACCCACGGAGACGCCTTTCAGGCGTTTGTAGAAGTTGCGCTCCACATGAAATAGCTCCTGCTGAGACATTCGTTAAAGAGCTTGGTGATGTCTTCTGGGAAAAAGAACCGATGTATTCCAGAGAGTCACTAAGTGGCACTTTGGTAAACAAAGAAACATCATCAAAGCTAACCAGGATGATCCGAGTTTTAGTATCTTCAGCATCTCAATGAAGTGTCCTGAGTCCCTTATATACGAGCCAGTCTTTTCCACGTGCGGCTGGAGCAGACAGACCAAGTGTTTCGCCAGTTTAAGTGTCAGTGAGCCAATAGCGCTAACAGTCGGTCTTAATGGAACATTATTCTTGTGTATCTTTGGTAGTCCGTAGAGCTGAGGTGGTAGGGCTTCTATGTCACGCAGGTTTCTCTGTATATCGGCCGAGAGAAGTCTAGATTAACAGATTCGTGTCCCGTGTGATCCGCTGCGTCGGATCTGCGCTTAGTTTTCGACACGTCGCCGGATCTAATAGGTCCCGGATCTTCTGCTCATAATCTCCGGTCTCATTACGACGGTCGCATTTCCCTTATCGTCGGGCAGTATCAATATGGTCTTGTCGGCGTTAAGACTCTTCATATCTTGTAACTCTTCTTTCTTCAGGTAGCAAGCTGCTGGCTTTGCTCGGCGCAGTATCCCGACTGTTTCAATGCGTATTTCCTCAGCTCTTTCACAAGCAAGTGCCCGAACGGCCCCTTCGGTATTAGTAATTACGTTCTCCCTGGGTTTAGTTCTGGGACCATACATCTACATCTACATCTACACGGACATTCTGCAAATGAAATTTAAGTGCCTGGCAGAGGGTTCATCGAACTACCTTCACAATTCTCTATTATTCCAATCATATATATCGCTTTGAAAGAATGAACACCTATATCTTTCCGTACGAGCTCTGATTTCCCTTATTTTATCGTGGCGATCGTTCCACCCTATGTAGGTCGGTGTCAACAAAATATTTTCGCATTCGGAGGAGAAAGTTGGTGATTCGAATTTTGTGAGAAGATTCCGTCGCAACGAAAAATGCCTTTCTGTTAATGATTTCCAGCACAAATCCTGTATCATTTCTGTGACACTCTCTCCATATTTAGCGATAATACAAAACATGCTGCCTTTCTTTGAACTTTTTCGATGTACTCCGTCAGTCCTACCTGGTAAGGATCCCACACCGCGCAGCAGTATTCTACAAGAGGACGGACAAGCGTAGTGTAGGCAGTCTCCTTAGTAGGCCTGATACATTTTCTAAGTGTCCTGCCAATAAAACGCAGCCTTTGGTTAGCCTTCCCCCCAACATTTTCTATGTGTTCTTTCCAATTTAAGTTGTTCGTAATTGTAATACCTAGGTATTTTGTTGAAAATGTTCAAATGTGTGTGAAATCTTATGGGACTTAACTGCTAAGGTCATCAGTCCCTGAGCTTACGCACTACGTAACCTAAATTATCCTAAGTACAAACACACACACCCATGCCCGAGGGAGGACTCGAACCTCCGCCGGGATCAGCCGCACAGTCCATGACTGCAGCGCCTTTCACCGCTCGGCTAATCCCGCGCGGCTATTTAGTTGAATTTACGGCTTTTAGATTAGACTGATTTATCGTGTAACCGAAGTTTAACGAGATCCTTTTAGCACTCATGTGGATGACCTCACACGTTTCGTTATTTAGGGTCAACTGCCACTTTTCGACCCATTCAGATATTTTTCTAAATCGTTATGCAGTTTGTTTTGATCTTCTGGTGACTTCATTAGTCGATAAACGACAGCGTCATCTGCAAACAACCGAAGACGGCTGCTCAGTTTGTCTCCCAAATCGTTTATACAGGGTGTTACAAAAAGGTACGGCCAAACTTTCGGGAAATATTCCTCACACACAAATAAAGAAAAGATGTTATGTGGAAATGTGTCCGGAAACGCTTAATTTCCATGTTAGAGCTCATTTTAGTTTCGTCCGCCTACGCTCAATGGAGCACGTTATCATGATTTCATACGGGATACTCTACCTGTGCTGCTAGAACATGTGCCTTTACAAGAACGACACAACATGTGGTTCATGCACGATGGAGCTCCTGCACATTTCAGTCGAAGTGTTCGTACGCTTGTCAACAACAGATTCGGTGACCGATGGATTGGTAGAGGCGGACCAGTTCCATGGCCACCACGCTCTCCTGACCTCAACCCTCTTGACTTTCATTTATGGGGGCATTTGAAAGCTCTTGTCTACGCAACCCCGGTACCAAATGTAGAGACTATTCGTGCTGGTATTGTGGACGGCTGTGATACAATACGCCATTCTCCGGGGCTGCATCAGCGCATCAGGGATTCTCTGCGACGGAGGGTGAATGCATGTATCCTCGCTAACGGAGGAAATTTTGAACATTTCCTGTAACAAAGTGTTTGAAGTCATGCTGGTACGTTCTGTCGCTGTGTGTTTCCATTCCATGATTAATGTGATTTGAAGAGAAGTAATAAAATGAGCTCTAACATGGAAAGTAAGCGTTTCCGGACACATGTCCACATAACATATTTTCTTTCTTTGTGTGTGAGGAATGTTTCCTGAAAGTTTGGCCGTACCTTTTTGTAACACCCTGTATAGATCAGGAACAGCAAAGGGCCTATAACACTACCTTGGGGAACGCCTGAAATCAAAAAAATGGCACTGAGCACTATGGGACTTAACATCTGAGGGCATCAGTACCGTAGACTTAGAACTACTTAAACCTAACTAACCTAAGGACATTACACACATCCATGCTCGAGGCAGGATTCGAACCTGCGACCGTAGCAGTCGCGCGGTTCCAGACTGAGCGCCTAGAACCGCTCGGCCACCACGCCCGGCGCCTGAAATCACTTCTGTTTTACTCGATGACTTTCCGGCAATTACTACGAACTGTGACAGGAAATCGTGAATTCAGTCACATAACTGAGACGATATTCCATAAGCACGCAATTTTACTACGAGCCGCTTGAGTGGTAAAGTGTCAGAAGCCCTCCGGAAATCCAGGAATACGGAATCGATCTGAAATCCTTTGTCAATAGCACTCGGCACTTCATGTGAATAAAGAGCTAGTTGTGTTTCACAGGAACGATGTTTTCTAAACCCATGTTCACTGTGTGTCAATAGACCGTTTCGTTCGAGGTAATTCACAATGTTCGAACACAATATATGTTCTAAAATTCTGCTGCATATCGAAGTTAACGATATGGACCTGTAATTTCGTGGATTACTCCTACTACTTTTCTTGAATATTGGTGTGACCTGTGTAACTTTCCAGTCTTTGGGTACGGATCTTTCGTCGAGCGAACGGTTGTATATGATTGTTAAGTATGAAGCTAATGTATCAGCATACTCCGAAAGGAACCTAATTGGTATACAGTCTGGACCAGAAGACTTGCTTTTATTAAGTGATTTGAGTTGCTTCTCTACTCCAAGGATATTTACTTCTACGTTACTCATGTTGGCAGCTGTTCTCGATTCGAATTCTGGAATATTTACTTCGTCATCTTTTGTGAAGGCATTTCGGAAGGCTGTGTTTAGCAAATCTGCTTCGGCAGACTGTTCCTCTTCAGCCACTTGTCGTTTAGTGAGGTTGATCACTGTGTGTGACATGTCGGGAAACGATTTGTCAGTCTGCTTCGCGCAGCTTGCAAACTTATTCTTCTATCGCTCTGTGCAGCGCTGAAGTTCGTTCTGCATGCTCCTGTGATTGAGGCTGTCGCTCTGGTGCCAGTCTTGTAAATGCATGCTGTTACTGAGTTGTATGAATGCACTCCCTAAGAAAAGCTGGTTTCATTCTGTCCTAGATACGATGTGCTTGGTCAGTGATGATTAGGCGCTTACACTCTAAGAACTTTTTGTAGCTCCTTCCGTCGCGGTGCCGGGATGAAAGGGCACATCAAAAAATGTCACAGTAATGTAGGTGTGCCTAAGGGCACAGCATTTATCAATTTTACTCATATTAGCAACATACACTGGAGAGGTTATGACTAGACCACAACAAGCAATAGTATGTGTCTGCAAAGTCTCAGGTGGGGCTATTGCTTCAGGAAAAAATACGGTACTTGACGGCAAGAAACCATAACCTGAGACACAATGATCATTACACAGTTCCTAAAACTACAGAGTCTCCAATACCATTAAAGTAGACAATTCCTATATGTCCTTTTCTTTCGCGAACTTTAATGCCCAGCTCGCTCATGATCAGTATGCACAATGACGGCATGTAGTAAGACAGTGCACGATATCTACCTTCTAGAGCCAAGCAAACGAAGCTGTCTGCCCTGACTGTGCATACATCGACACGCACACTTGTAGCTTTGTTGCTGTCAGTGTAGCGACTAACTCCCCTCCTCCTACAGCTACGATGGCACAAGTAAAGCCTCACATCAGTCAGAAAGGTCACCTCAGCACCTATAGAGAGTATAGCCAACATAACTATAAAGACGAACACGGGACGGGCGTAATGGTCTAAAGCCAATTTATTAGAGCAACCGGAAAATAAAAGAATTGTTAAGATCGACTTAAGTCCAGACAGAATCGCTACACACTGTTAGATTGCACGAAATTAAGTGCGAGTGTGGTAATGACAAGACTGCATTTAAAAAATGTCTGAAAGAGCACGAACTACGTGTGCACCTCAAGCAACTCAACTGTCACAGATCGTACTGAAACATGGGACAGGGTACAGACTTTGTAATGGTCTGCATTAGCAAAAGCACCATACCAATTTTAGTTCCGGGCTCTGATGCCACAATACCAAAGTTAACGTGGTCTTTGCAAGTGCCAGTCCTAAGTTGGTGGTATATGGCAAGGTGGAAATCTGGATCATAGAAAGGCCGAGTAATGCGACAAAAAGATGGTGCCTTCGCTCGTGTGTAGCTTAAATTGAAGTTTCAACACCTCTCGACTCTGGACTAGGAGATTCAGAATGTGTTGCAATGTTAAGCTCATCAACTGATGATGAGTACTTTTGATCACACAACTGTATTTACTTAATGAAGGGATCAGCATTTAACTTGAGTACACATTGATAATTTTTTTATGTTTCTTGTATTCAGTGAACTTGGTGCGAATTATGCAACTATATATCCTGATTCGTCAATATAGAGTGAAACAACAAGGTTACGGTTACGAGACATTGTTCATATCCGCAATGTCTTTCAAAGGTTTAAACCTTAATCATCAAAAGTATTTGCATGTGCTAATACGACATGAGTATGTTGTATTACGACTTTGCGGTAGCCTGTGGAAATATCTAGTCAAGAAACAAGACACTATTTCAGAACATAATTTTGGGAAGGTTTTCGACTGAAAGCTAAACGCACATGTAAAAGTGAAAATAAAACAACTGGGGATACCATGAAACCCAAGTTTTCTCACCGCCCGCCTAACTGTCATAGTACTTGCAGTAGATCCTGGAATTCCCGTGTGATGGTCTAGATAGATGGCTGCCTATTACACATTACGACCCTCTTCAACTGTCGTGGTCTCTGTCAGTCAACAGACACCGTCAGCCTGTACGCTTTTGCGGTGTACGTGTCCCTTCACGTTTCCACTTCACTATCACATCGGAAACAGTGGACCCAGGGATGTGTAGGAGTGTGGAAATCTCGCGTACAGACGTGTCACACAAGTGACACGCAGTCACCTGACCACGTTCGAAGTCCGTTAGTTCCGCGGAGCGCCCCATTCTGCCCCTCACACGATGTCTAATGACTACTGAGGTCGCTGATATGGAGTACCTGGCAGTAGGTGGCAGCACAATGCACCTAATATGAAAAACGTATGTTTTTTGGGGCGTCCGGATACTTTTGATCACACAGTATACGTCAACAAAATAAAATTGGTGGAGAATTAAACCTTTGAAATGCGTTGTGGATACGAACATTATCTTGTAACAGGAAACTTATTTTAGTTAATATTAGTAAGAGTCACAGTAAAGGCTAACCTAAAATGTTCAAATATTTGTTAATAATTTTATTTAATGGAGCTATGGAGTTCCTTGCAACATTCATTGCGGATTGTATGAATTAACAACAAAATTAAAGCTGAATGTCTCGTTGGCACAATTAGTGATGTCAAAGCAGGACTCAAACGTGAATATACAGTTTATGTACAGTAATTTCGCAGAGCGGAATGCTTATGTGATAGTTACGGGTTCTGTCGTAATTCTATTATACTGCGAAAATGCAAAAATATGGCTAGGCTAAACAGTCCGACCACAGCATGGAAACAGGCGCCCAATTGCAATTGCGCCTCTGTTAACAGCCGCATAATTATTAGACAATCACAGTCGTAGTTTCAGTTGCAACCGCTAACTTGCCGTAATGGGCAGCGCACTGGACTTCAATGGCGCCGCGTCGCGGGCGTTAATCACTACTTGTGTTGCAATATTTAGGTGTTACACAGCCCTTTCAGAGACAATCAACTGAACTGGTTGTGAAATGAGAGAACGGTTCAGTCCCATTCGCATAGTGGTCGTTCAGTTACGTATTCTTTTCTTCAGATTACCAGTGAAATAGAATTCCTGGACGGTCTGGCTGTTAACCACTTTTCGACTCGTGTCAATTATGTAGTTCTTAAACCGTCTGGTGTAACTCAGGACGAGCACTAAGTAACGAGTGACTAATGTGACATACACATTGTCTTGGGTATACCTGTGAATTACTTCAAATCATTCATCATCTCCATTTTCATTTCAAACATCTAGTTATTTCAACTATCTAGCAACATCCGATACACCTCTAAAATTCTAAACCTATGCTGTGGTCAGGAAAAGCTTTGCGACGCTTTTTGTTATCGCTGGTCATCTTCCCTCTGCACCACCTGCACAACAATGCAACCGAATGTCTGATCGCCATCATTGCTCTTTCCTTGTTTCTAAAGTACTTCTTGCTTTTTTCATTCTGTCATCAGTCTTCATGCGAACCCTTTTCCACCTACGTCGCCCTTGTTTTTCTCATTTCGTCTATTCACGTACGCGGTTTACATTTGTCCATCTATTCAGTTTTTCTCATTGACTACTTACGTACTTCTACTGGCCATTAAAATTGCTACACCAAAAGGAAATTCAAATGATAAACTGGTATTCATTGGACAAATATATTATACTACAACTAACGTGTGATTATATTTTCACGCAATTTCGTTGAATAGATCCTGAGAACTCAGTACCAACAACCCCTGGCCGTGATAACGGCCTTGATACGCCTGGGCATTGAGTCAAACAGAGCTTGGATGGCGTGTACTGGTACAGCTGCCCTTGCAGCTTCAACACGATACCGCAGTTCATCAAGAGTAGTGACTGGCGTATTGTGACGAGCCATTTGCTCGGCCACCACTAACCATACGTTTTCATTTGGTGAGAGATCTGGAGAATGTGCTGGCCAGGGCAGCAGTCGAACATTTTCTGTATCCAGAAAGTCCAGTACTGGACCTGCAACACGCGGTCGTGCAATATCCTGCTGAAATATACCGTTTCTCAGGGATCGAATGAAGGGTAGAGCCACGGGTCGTAATACAACTGAAATGTAACGTCCACTGTTCAAAGTGCCGTCAATGCGACCAAGAGGTGATCGAGACGTGTAACCAGTGGCATCCCATACCATCACGCCGGGTGATACGCCAGTATGGCGATGGCGAATACACGCTTCCAATGTGCGTTCACCGCGAAGAGGCCAAACACGAATGTGACCATCATGATGCTGTAAACAGAACCTGGATTCATCCGAAAAAATGACGTTTTGCCAATCGTGCACCCAGCTTTGTCGTTGAGTACACCATCGCAGGCGCTCCTGTCTGTGATGCAGCGTCAAGGGTAACCGCAGCCATGGTCGCCGGAGCTGATAGTCCATGCTGCTGCAAACGTCGTCGAACTGTTCGTGCAGATGGTTGTTATCTTGCAAACGTCCCCATCTGTTGACGTAGGGATCGAGACGTGGCTGCACAATCCGTTACAGCCATGCGGATAAGATGCCTGTCATGTCGACTGCTAGTGATACGAGGCCGTTGGGATCCAGCACGGCGTTCCGTATTACCCTCCTGAACCCACCAATTCCATATTCTGCTAACAGTCATTGGATCTCGACCAACGCGAGAAGCAATGTCGCGATACGATAAACCGCAACCGCGGTAGGCTACAATCCGCTCTTTATCAAAGTCGGAAACGTGATGGTACGTATTTCTCCTCCTTACACGAGGCATCACAACAACGTTTCACCTGGCAACGCAGCTTGTGTATGAGAAATCGGTTGGAAACTTTCCTCATGTCAGCACGTTGCAGGTGTCGCCACCGGCGCCAACCTTGTGTGAATGCTCTGAAAAGCTAATCATTTGTATATCACAGCATCTTCTTCCTGCCGGTTAAATTTCACGTCTGTAGCACGTCATCTTCGTGTTGCAGCAATTTTAATGGCCAGTAGTGTACTTATACTGGCCACACAAACCGCAGCCGGTCCTTGGCCTCACTCATTCCAGCTTTCCACAACATCCTATCTGCTGCATCTTCATCTCCCAGTCCTAGTATTGCATCTCTCCCATTCTATTATCCTTCCATCTCATTCTCGGCCGTCCCAGTGGTCTCTTTCCTTCAGATTCACCATCCATTACAGGCTTTGTTACCATGTTCTCCTCTCTCCTCCTTACATGTCCGTACCATCTTAGTCTCTAATTTTCACACTCGCTACGACGTCAGGCAGTGTGTGTAATTGTCTGAGTTCTCTGTTTTCCCTTATTAACCATTGTTCGTTTTCTTTCACTGGTCCGTATATTTTTTACAGTACTTTATTTTCAGAATTGATGAGTTTTTTATCTGTTTTCTTTGTCAGGGTCCATATCTTACTTGCATATCACACTAATGGCTTGATGATGCTCTGATATATTCTTATTTTTGCCTGCCTAGATAGTAATTTCGATCTTATGATGTTGTGCGTAGCTCCTAGACATCTTCTACCAACTTGAATTCCTGTTACTGTCTCTTGTTCTATAAGGTTTTGTTGGTTGATGTTGACACCGAGGTACGTGAATGTGTCTGTCTTATGTATTGTTAGATTTCCGATTTTTATATGAATTGGTCCTAAATGAGCTCTTCTTCCTACTACCATGAACTTTGTTTTACTTTCATTTATAATTAGACCTATTTTCTTTGCTTCTTCCATTACAACAGTCCCCATTTTCTCCAGTTCTTCCATGTTCTTTCCTATCAGCACAGTATCATCCGCAAAAGCCAGGACATTTATCTTTTTTCCTATGGTGACTCCTGCACTTTCACTTGCTACTATCCTCACGGAGTTCTTGAGGGCCAAATTGGACAGGGTTGGTGATATAATATCTCCGTCTCACTCCTTCTGAGAACTCCCCCTTTATTTTCACTCTACACTTTCATTCCATTACACACATTTTAGTTAGCTTTATCAGCTTGCCAGGTATCCCATACTCTACCATTATCAAAAAAATGGCTCTGAGCACTATGGGACTTAACATCTATGGTCATCAGTCCCCTAGAACTTAGAACTACTTAAACCTAACTAACCTAAGGGCATCACACAACACCCAGTCATCACGAGGCAGAGAAAAATCCCTGACCCCGTCGGGAATCTGCCATTATCCCCCACATTTCCTCTCTTACTATGCTGTCATATGCTTTGTTGAAATCTATAAAAAGGCAGAAGGTATCGTGATTGTGCTCCCAGTTCTTATCTAATATTTGTCTTAGTGTAAATATTTTGTCGATTGTTGGTTTACCTTTTCTGAACGCTGTTTGTGCTGTGTCTAATATTTCCTCAATGTATAGGTTGAGCCTATTCAGTATAATTCTTGATATTACTTTATAGCTTGTGCATAGGAGAGATATCCCTCTGTAGTTCTGTGTCAGCATTTTGTCTCCTTTCTTGTATAAGGGACATACAGCAGCAGTTTTCCATTCCTCCGGCATTACTTCTTTTCTCTGATATCGTATCTATGCCAGGGGCCTTCCCACTTTTTAGTCTTTTTATTTCCTCCTCCTCCTCCATCAGAGTTGGTTCTTCGACTAATGGTTGTACGTTCTGATTGTTTTCTGCCTCGTTTAATTGTTGTAGGTATCTGCCGGATTGTTCAGCAGTTCTTTGAAGTATTTTGTCCAACTCTCAAAATTTCCTACATTCGTAGTGATCAGTTTTTCATTCTCGTCCTTCATTATTACTGCCTTAGTTCTTTACCCTTTTCTATAGTTATTCATTGTCCCGTAAAACTATTTACTGCTGTTTTGGCTTTAGTCCTCCTCAGCGTTCTCTCTCTGTTTATACATACATCAAAAAAAGTTTTCCATCACCTCGGTTCCGAGAGTTCCAAAACCTGTACAGAAAATTGGAATAGAGATCAACAGAAACATCATTTCCTCCCTTTTTATTGCTCATGAAAACCACACGTTGCATTTTGTATCACCATACAGCGAGACCTTCAGATGTGCTGGTCCAGATTACTTACACACTGGTACCTCTCATACCCAGTAGCACGTCTCCTTCCATTGATGCAAGCCTGTATTCGTCGTGGCATACTATCCACATGTTCATCAAGGCATTGTTGGCCCATATTGTCCCACTCCTCAACAGCGGTTCGACGTAGATCCCTCAGAGTGGTTGGTGGGTCACGTCTTTTTAATCTATCCCAGGTATGTTCGGTAGTTATCATGTTTGGAGAACATGCTGGCCACTCTGTTCGAGCGATGTCGTTATCCTGAAGGAAGTCATTCACAAGATGTGCACGATGGGGGCGCGAATTGTCGTCCAGAAAGACGAATGCCTCGTCAATACGCTGTCGATATGTTTGCACTATCCGTCGGAGATGGCATTCACGTATCGTACAGCCGCTACGGCGCCTTCCATGACCACCAGAGGCGTACATCTACATCTACGTGATTACTCTACTATTCACAATAAAGTGCCTGGCAGAGGGTACAATGAACCACCTTCAAGCTGTCTCTCTACCGTTCCACTTTAGAACGGCGCGCGAGAAAAACGAGCACTTAAATTTTTCTATGCGAGCCCTGATTTCTCTTATTTTATCGTGGTGATCATTTCTACCTATGAAGGTGGGTGGCAACAGAATGTTTTCGCAATCGGAGGAGAAAACTGGCGACTGAAATTTCATGAGAAGATCCCGTCGCAACGAAAAACGCCTTTTTTTTTATTGATTGCCACTCCAATTCACGTATCATGTCTGTGACACTATCTCACCTATTTCGCGATAGTAAAAAACCAGCTGCCCTTCTTTGTACTTTTTCGATGTCATCCGTCAGTCCCACCCGATGCGGATCCCACACCGCACAGCAGTACTCCAGAATAGGGAGGACAAGCGTGGCGTAAGCAGTCTCTTTAGTAGACCTGTTGCACATTCTAAGTGTTCTGCCAATGAATCGCAGTCTTTGGTTTGCTCTACCCACAATATTATCTATGTGATCGTTCCAATTTAGGTTATTTTTAATTGTAGTCCCTAAGTATTTTAGCTGAATTTACAGCCTTCAGATTTGTGTGACTTATCGCGTATTTCAAATTTAGCTGATTTCTTTTAGTACTCATGTGAATAACTTCACACTTTTCTTTATTCAGGGTCAATTGCCACTTTTCGCACCTTACAGATATCTTATCTAAATCATTTTGCAAGTCGTTTTGATCATCTGATAACTTTACAACACGGTAAATGACAGCATCATCTGCAAACAATCTAAGACAGCTACTCAGATTGTGTCCTATGTCGTTAATATAGATCAGGAACAATAGAGGGCCTATAACACTTCCTTGGGGAACGCCGGATGTTACTTCTGTTTTACTCGATGACTTTCCGTCTGTAACTACGAACTGTGACCTTTCTGATAGGAAATCACGAATCCAGTCGCAGAACTGAGGCGTACGTCGGCCCCACTTAATACCAACCCTAAACAACAGGAAACCTCCACCTTGCTGCACTCGTTGGACAATGTGTGTAAGGCGTTCAGCCTGACCGGGTTGCCTCCAAACACGTCTCCGACGGTTGTGTGGTTGAAGGCGTATCCGACACTCGTCGGTGAAGAGAACGTTAAGCCAATCCTGAGCGGTCCTTTCGACATGTTGTTGGGCCCATCAGTACCGCGGTGCATGGTGCCGTGGTTGCGAAGATGAACCTCGCCATGGATGTCGGGAGTGAAGTTGTGCATCATGCAGCCTATTGCGCACAGTTTGAGTCGTAACAGTACGCCCTGTGGCTGCACGAAAAGCGTTATTCAACATGGTGGCGTTGCTGTCAGAGTTCCTCCTATCCATAATCCGTAGGTAGCAGTCATCCACTGCAGTAGCCCCTGGGCGGCCTGAGCGAGGCATGTCATCGACAGTTCCTGTCTCTCTGTATCTCCTCCATGTCAGAACAGCATCGCTTTTGTTCACTCCGAGACGCCTGGATACTTCCCTTTTTGAGAGACCTTCCTGGCACAAAGTAATATTGTGGACGCTATCGAACCCCGGTATTGGCCTTCTAGGCATGACGGAACTACAGACAACACGAGCCGTCTACCTCCTTCCTAGTGGAATGACTGGAACTGATTGGCTGTCGGACCCCTAGGCAATGCTCATGCATGGTTGTTTACATCTTTGGGCGGGTTTAGTGACATCTCTGAACAGTCAAAGGGATTGTGTCTGTGATACAATATCCACAGTCAACGTCTATCTTCAGGAGTTCTGGGAACTGGGGTGATGCTAAACTTTTTTTGATGTCTGTATATGAATGCTCTTTTCTCTCACCTTATCACACTCTTCATTTCTTTCGTGGCTTTCCCGTATGTTGTTTGGTTTTCATGGTTGTTATTGTTCATCATTGCCTGTCTGGCTCTCTTCCTGTCCTGTACTGCTTTTCTACATGTTTCATTGAACCATGATTTGCGCTTGATAATGCCATTACTATTATCTCCTAGCAGTTCATGCGCTGTCTCCCTCATAACTGTTATCATCTTCTTCCAGTTTGTGTTGATATCTTCATCTTTTTTTCTATTCTTGTCATTCTCTAATTCAGCGAATCTATTTTTAAGCTTAATCTTTAACCGTTTATTCACCTCCTGCTCTTTTAGCCTACTCACATCTACTCTTTTGGTTCTTTTACCACTGTTGTTCTTACTTGGTGGTTTTGGTAATGAATGTTTCATCTTTATTAGCACCAGAGAATGGTCTGAACATACCTCAGCCTCTCTCATTGTCCTGGCATTTGTTATTGCCTTTTTATGCTTTTTCTCTGCAAAAACGTGTCTTTTTGGTTCCTAGTTAATCCATCCGGTGAGGACGTGTTGCTTTATGTATGTCTGTATGGGGGAATGATGTACTTGCTATTTTTACGTTTCTAGTTGTGGCTAAGTTGATAAGCCTTACACCATTATTGTCTGATTCAGTGTGAAGGCTGAACATGCCTATATATGGTTGCCATTGCTGTTCTGGTCCTATTTTGGCATTTAAGTCTCCCACCACAATTCTGATGTCATACTGTGGTAATCTGGAGTACATCTGGTGTAAGGTGTCATAGAATTCTTCTTTTATCTCTTCCTCCTTATCCTCAGTTGGGGCATGGACACTTATTAATGAGATATTTATATATTTGCCATTGATTCTGATGCAGAAAATTCTTTCATTGACATTTTCTAGTGTCATTGACCATTATTTGATTATGAACCGCATATCCTGTCCCAAATATGTGGTGACCATGCTTGTTTCCGCTCTATATGATCGTGTAGTTTTTCTCTCTATGCATACCTTGTCCAAGCCATCTTATCTCGTGCAGGGCTGTAATATTCATCTTGTACACTGTTAGGTCTTCATCAAGTATCTTTGTCTGCCCTGCAGCGTACAGTGTTTTTACGTTCCATGTACCCATTCGTAGTCCTTTTTCATAATGCTTGGGTCGTTTTCCGTTAGATCCATTCCAATCCGAGGCTGGGTGTGAGTGTATAGGAACCTGTCAGTTTTTTACTATGTTGGATGGTTAGACCAACGATTAATCCTCCCACTTTATCCGGGCTTGGGACCAGCTGGAAGTCTCGTTGAGTACTACTGACAATATTTCCCGCCTCCATAGTTAAGAGATCAACTTGTCTGGCTGCAAGCAGAGGATCTGGGTTAGATTCGCGGTACTGACAGCGATTTTCCGTTGGTGGGAGGACTGGTACAGGGATCACACAGGCTCGTGTTGCCAACTGAGGAACTACTGGGGTGAGAAGCAGCACTCCGAAGGTCAGTGAAGCCGACAGCGTCCGGGAGAGCTGTGTGTTGACCTCATGCCTCTCCATACCGCATCAAAATGGTTCAAATGGCTCTGAGCACTATGAGACTTAACATCTGAGGTCATCAGTCCCCTAGAACTTAGAATCACTTAAACCTAACTAACCTAAGGACATCACACACATCTATCCCCAAGGCAGTATTCGAACCTGCGATCGTAGCAGTCGCGCGGTTCCGGACTGAAGTGGCTAGAACCGCTCGGTCACAAAGGCCGGCTCCACACCGCATCCGAATGACGCCACTGGCATACGGTGACATCGTAGTCGGTCGGTCCCGCTTGGACCATCAGGTCCAGAACAAGGAGCCATGGATAAACTGTAAACAGTACTACACTGGACCTCGTATTAGGAGCGTTGTGTTAACATAGTTTTGAAAGTCATCACAACTATTGTTATTACTATCCCTACTACTATTATTTTATTGCCAAATTACTTACAAGTTAAGTTTAACTTTTATGTCTGATGTAATGTTTTCCATTAAATTTAGGACGCAAGGGTTTCATTCTTTGCCTCGATGCGGAACTGTGCAGCCAGATGAGTTGCACGCTTGTCTACATGGCGCCTTTTGGTGGCTTCTCCTCAAATGACCGCATTAAGTTCAGTATAACCAGTAACCCTTCTTGACTCTAACTGTACCTGGTTTTCCGTGAATACACTCAGTAGCGGGACGAGACAACGCGCTGCTTTAAGAGAACGTAATGGCAGATTCCATATTAAGTCTCAAAGCAGACTTATTGCACATAAGCTTAAGCTATAACTTTTACAAAAATAAGATAATTTTTCTTCCTTCCTCGCCTCATTTTAATCTGTGGATACTGCTGTCAGAAAATGGTTCACTTATGCAACAACGGCTATCTTGCTCTGATCTGTATAAACTGAAACATCAGTAGATTTTTCCCCCTGTATCCATCGAGAGACATGTTTATGCTACAATGTTACGATAGTTTTAGTGAATGTAGCAGATGATGGAGGCATAATCCTCCTAAATGCCTAGTGGATTAATACTCTGTGTATCCGAATTAAGACGCAACAATCGTTGCAGGCCTAGTGCAAAACGTTCAAATTGATTCCTCCATCTGACAATCGACAATGTTAGATGACCCTAGTTGTTAGAAATTCTGTGGGGTACGCTACAGGAAAGACGGGTAATTTACTGTACAATTCGTACAGGAGTCAGGAGGAAACAATAAAACTGGAAAACAAAAAACTAAGTGCTCGGATAAAAAGGGTGCCGAGACAGCGATGTAATGGTTCGCCCCTACCGTTCAGTGTATACATCGAAGAAGCAGTGACGGAAAAAAAATAAAGGTTCAACAAGAGTAGCATTAAAATTCAAGATGAAAGGATATCAGTGATGAGATCTGAGATGTGGTGCTACAGATGGCTGCTGAAAATTAGATGGACTGATAACGTAAGGAAGGAGAAGGTTGTCCGCGGAATCGGCAAGGAAAGGAATATATAGGGGAACACTGACAAGAAGAAAGGACAGGATGAGAGGACATTTGTGAATACGTCAGGAAGTAACTTCCATGCTACGATAGGGACTGTAGAGGGTAAGAAATGTAGAAGACAGAGACTGGAATACATCCAGCAAATGACTGAGGACGTAGGCCACAATCGCTACTCCGAGACGAAGAGGTTGGCACAGAAGAAGAATAGGCCGCACCATAGCATACAAAAGAGAGATGAAAGAAATAAATACACTACTCGTCATTAAAATTGCTACACCACGAAGATGACGTGCTACAGTCGCGAAATTTAACCGACAGGAAGAAGATGCTGTGATATACAAATGATTAGCTTTTCAGACCATTCACACAAGGTTGGATCCGGTGCCGACACCTACAACGTGCTGACATGCGGAAAGTTTCCAACTGATATCTCATACACAAACAGCAATTGACCGGCGTTGCCTGGTGAAACGTTGTTGTGATGCCTCGTGTAAAAAGGAGAAATGCGTACCATCACGTTTCCGACTTTGATAAAGGTCGGATTGTAACCTATCGCGATTGCAGTTTATCGTATCGCGACATTGCAGCTCGCGTTGGTCGATATCCAATGACTGTTAGCAGAATATGGAATCGGTGGGTTCAGGAGGGTAATACGGAGCGCCGTGCTGCATCCCAACAGCCTCGTATCACTAGCAGTCGAGATGACAGACTTCTTATCCGCATGGCTGTAACGGATCCTACAGTCACGTCTCGATCCCTGAGTCAAGAGATGGAGACGTTTGCAAGACAACAACCAGCTGCACGAACAGCTCGGCGACGTTTGCAGCAGCATGGACTATCAGCTCGGAGACCATGGCTGCAGTTACCCTTGACGCTGCATCATAGACAGGAGCGCCTGCGATGGTGTAGTCGACGACGAACCTGGGTGCACGAGTGGCAAAACGCCATTTTTTCGGATGAATCCAGTTTCTGTTTACAGCATCATGATGGTTGCATCCGTGTTTGGCAACATCGCGGTGAATGCACATTGGAAGCGTGTATTCGTCATCGCCATACTGGCGTATCACCCGGCGTGATGGTGGTATGGGGTGCCATTGGTTACACGTCTCGAACACCTCTTGTTCGCATTGACGGCACTTTGAACAGTGAACGTTACATTTCAGATGTGTTACGACCCGTGGCTCTACCCTTCATTCGATCCTGCGAAACCCTACATTTCAGCAGGTTAATGCACGACCGCATGTTGCAGGTCCTGTACGGGCCTTTCTGGATGCAGAAAATGTCCGACTGCTGCCCTGGCCAGCACATTCTCCAGATCTCTCACCAACTGAAAACGTCTGATCAGTGGTGGCCGAGCAACTGGCTCTTCACAAGTCGCCAGTCACTACTCTTCATAGCCGGCCGGAGTGGCCATGCGGCTCTAGGCGCTACAGTCTGGAACCGAGCGACCGCTACGGTCGTAGGTTCGAATCCTGCCTCGGGCATGGATGTGTGTGATGTCCTTCGGTTAGTTAGGTTTAATTAGTTCTAAGTTCTAGGCGACTGATGACCTCAGAAGTTAAGTCGCATAGTGCTCAGAGCCATTTGAACCACTACTCTTGATGAACTGTGGTATCGTGTTGAAGCTGCATGGGCAGCTGTATCTGTACACGCCATCCAAGCTCTGTTTGACTCAATGCCCAGGCGTATCAAGGCCGTTATTACGGCCAGAGGTGGTTGTTCTGGGTACTGATTTCTCAGGATCTATCCACCCAAATTGCGTGAAAATGTAATCACATGTCAATTCTAGTGTAATAAATTTGTCCAATGAATACCCGATTATCATCTTCATTTCTTCTTCGTGTAGCAATTTTAATGGCCAGTAGCGTAAATAAAATATAAAATAAAACATTTGATATTACGCCGTCTATCTTCAGTGTTCCGAGACTAGTTTTATTCCTGGCGTATAAGCGACGTCAGCACAGTAACTGACAGCTTGATTTGACAACTGTAAACAACAGGTGTGTATCGACCAGTCAGTTGAGTTGTGGGCGGGCAGTGTTACCTAGTGTAGGTGGGGCCGTGTGGTGTCAGCGTTATGAGACAAATCGCTATAGAGCAACACCTCTAAATCAAGTTTTCAAGACGTTTCCAGGATCATTTGTGTGCAAAATCTGTCTCGCACAACTTGCCTGTCAAACAAACAAACAAAAAAAAAAAAAAAAAAAAAACGGTACATGGACGCCTGCCGTCACTAGACTGAAATCCAAAACGTGGACATTTCATTTCTTCCAATAATCTTCACGGGTGTCGTGACATTACTGTCAGTACGAGCCTACTACAAAACGACTAAGTGCAGAAATTCATATGACGTAAGCGACGTTAAAGAGAATGTAGCGGGCAAGTTGAACAACAAATATGGACTTTTCTGACAGTTTCGCACAGTTGTATGTTCGTTCTGCGCACTGTAGTCAATTACAGAGGAGACCACGTAGAACATCTGAAGCGTTAAAACAGCCATCTTAACATTTCTTAATTTTTTAGTAATCCGATCCCAAAACTATTGGACTGACAGGGTATATGCTGAGAACCTCAGTGAATGGACGATGGGTGCTCAGGGTAGCAGCGTTTCGGAGAAATTAAATTTTCTTATGAAATCGTACGTGAGAAGGAATTGTTATTTCCAACCACATTTACTGTAACAGCTGCAAGTACAAGGTATATTGTGCTATAGCGTTATATCACACATTATGTTGTTGTTATTAAATTACGTATTATCAAATTACGCAACCCCTGGGTGTTGTAGTGTACTTACGACGTGTGTATGCGTGTTTGCCTAATGTCATGTCTGAAACGGAAACATCACGCCTGTAAATGAATTAAACAGTCCTGTCATTGACGACATACACCTGGAGAAATACATTAGATGAGGTACCTAGTCGTGATCATGTTCTATCTGGCTTAATCAGGAGGTCGATAATGTTCTATTGAACATTATGCATGTAACTAATTACCGCAAAATTATTTTTTTAAACAACAGAAAATTCAAAAGCATAAAATCAACTCAGTATGTTAAACACTACTCTTAATATAGCTTTGTGATTGGGAGAACATCTATCACTATCCTCAAAATCGCGCTCGTTTTACTAGACGGACGCACTAGATTGATATTGAGTAGGCCCAAGAAAATTACTGTGATTGTTTCCCTACCTGCCGGGCCGTTGTGCGTACATTACCGGTTACGGTGCTGGGAGAAACGATCCCTGCTTCTCTTGCAAGTTGCTATCACTCTCCATGCCTGGCTTTAAGCATCTTTTTTCAGCAGTAGGAGTACGTCTCGCACCGGCCTTGTCACGGGGAGGCCAACATTAGAGCTGTAAAACTGATGCTTCTACTCTCTTTTAGAGCAGTAAAGACACCCCACCGCCGGTCAAACGCGACAGGGTGCCTTTTCTAACCTCCTTCCGCCGATTGCCACTTTCACAGGAACGCGCAACGGTCACTGCGTCTGGCCTCTTTACTACGGAATTACTGTGTTTGTAATTGTTAAGTTTACATATAACTGTGAACGTAATTAGTTTTTGCACAACGTTTACGAATGTCTTTTTTCTTTCATTACTGTCACGGAGAAGTTTAAAGCAATAATGTTAACGAAAGAGCCGACTAAGCTGTTGGCGGAAGATAGCGAGAAGATATTGAAAATGTCGCGCGGTACCCTTGTGCTGTAGTCTTAGGCGTCTTTTGTAGGTCAGTTTCATGTCGTTACCTGGCTTGATGGATCGCCAAGTGTCACGTGTCATATTGTTCGTGTCGACTTCTCCGGTTCCTCTGCGGTACGTAGTAAACGGTTATCTTTTGCACCCTGAGTACAGACGAAAGGAAGAAACGGACTATTATGTGATGAGTAACGAAATAGGAGCTGCTAGAAAACGTGACCACTAATTAAGAGAGCACGACGTCTTGCATAGTGCAAAGCAAAGCCCCTGGCGGAGAGAAGCGCCGAGATTCTGGGTTAGCACACACACACACACACACACACACACACACACACACACCAGGTTTCCCAGGCAGATGCGACACACTAGACGGGCGACAGGTGTTCGTACGTTACGTTGTTTGTCCGCGGGCTGGCGTCGGCGCAGGCCAGTCTGCTATCGCTGCTGTTGGGGTTGCCGTTGTTTGTTGTTCCGCGCCTCGTTTTAAGCGCGTCCACCTCGCGCTGACGGCGGAATCGATAAGACGACGACAAAGGACGGCCACGGCCCGACAGGTGCTAACGATGTGCCATTATAGTCCGGCAGCGCCCCTACATGTCTCACTAGGGCCGGCGCCGCGCCTCAGAATGAACCTTCCGACAGCGCGACAGTGCTTGACAAAACTGTGAGACGGCCGGCCGGCCGTGGTAATGCATTTGACGTTTTTCC
This sequence comes from Schistocerca piceifrons, assembly GCF_021461385.2. NCBI lineage: Eukaryota > Metazoa > Arthropoda > Insecta > Orthoptera > Acrididae > Schistocerca > Schistocerca piceifrons. The sequence continues at coordinate 97,642,769 of NC_060143.1, read as the reverse complement.
CCGTAACATTTCCATCGTCTAACCCTTATGCACCGTACGAAGGGAAACCTTCAGTCTTTCCAAGCCGCGCAACCAGTTTTACCGCACCTCCCACGTGCAACTAAACTTACAGAATCCAAAAAGTTCATCATTTGCACTGAGAAGTTGGCCGCTCGACTCTGTAGCAAGCCGGTTCGAATCCTGGTGGAAGATCAAATGTGCAGTGCTAGAACTTGGCTGTCAGGGGGAGCAGAGATGGTGGCGTAAAGCTCCTAATAACCAATTTTGGCAGAAATGCCATGGATTAAATATTGAACCTCTCCGCAGTGTCTCATGAAGTGAGGCCATGTGACGCTTGGGAACGTTAAGTTCGGCGTCTCCCTAGGTGCTTTGCAAGAAGATGTCCTGGCAGCAGGTTTCACCCTCTCCCTTCTCTCTTCATCTTCATGCATCACAAACGCTACACTATACACGCTTCCATTACACTATACTACACTCTGCAGATACACATGCTACACATGTATTACAGATCCGGTAGGAAAGAGGCCAACGTCTGCAGAGGAAAAACGCGCCTTCGAACAGGTGGTTGAAGCCACCCTGTAGGATATCCCATCTAGCAATGCCACACGACATTTAAATTCACATTTTACTACTCTACTGAACACTATTGCTAAGTCTCAAGCGTGTGTTCATTTCTGTTCACATAATGGTTGTTGATACACTTTATTCATAAGTACGCTGCTGGCTGTGGCGCCTATGTGAAAGCGTGTGCTGCATAGTAGCTGCATGGTTATTTCTTACCCACACTCTGTTTAGAATGTAATTTAACATGAAAATGCGACGTATAATTATGGTAAATATGTTATGCTTCTAAACTACACTTTATTTGTAAATTTATTTTACTTAAATACGACAAAAGCAAGTACGAGGGCTGTTCGGAAAGTAGGGTCCCATTGGGCGTGAAATAGAAACCACAGTGAAAATCCGATGAAGCTTTGAACCAATTTGCTGGGCACTGTCTCTAATACTCCCGCGTCACGTCCGTCCGTTCACTTCTTAACGCACAATGAGCACGTAAAGACGCCTAGAAAATAGTTTCTGCCGCCAAGTATGAGGCTCTGAAGAGAGTTTTCGGCCGGCCGGAGTGGCCGAGCGGTTACAGGCACTTCAGTCTGAAACCGCGTGTCCGCTACGTTTGCAGGTTCGAATCCTGCCTCGGGCAGGTTAGTTAGGTTTAAGTAGATCTAAGTTCTAGGGGACTGATGACCTCAGATGTCAAGTCCCATAGTGGTCAGAGCCACTTGAACCATTTTTGAGAGATTTCGCCTGTTGCCATGCAGCCCACATAACACAACTGTCATGCGTTTCCTTCTTCGTCACAATTCTCGTCCAAACTCTGCAGGGGCAATGAAGAAGCTCCTGCAACGTTTTGGATGGGAAGTGTCTGATCAGCCACAATATAGCCCGTAATTGCCTTCTCCTGATTTTCATCTCTATTCAGACGAACCGCCGGCTATGAACACAACGTTTTGGCACAGACAACGAGCTTTATACCATCGTAGAGAATAGGCGGAAAGCACAGGCGGCTGCCTTCTATGGAGAGGGTGTTGGAAACCTGATACAATGATAAGACAAATATCTAAGTCGGAGCGGCGACTATTTAGAGAGGTAGCTGGAAGGAGTGGCTAACTGCTGAAAATAAAATATTGTTGATTTTCACGGTGGTTTCCATTTCGCGACTGATCGGAACTTACTTTCCGAACAGCCCTCTTGTTTAACACAATAAGATTAAAATAAAAATGACAAAAAATTAAAAGTAGGATTTGTGTCAGTCTTAGACATTGAATACGAGATAAGACTACTTAACAAGAGTTTTCCGAGCTTTCCTCTAACTAAAATAATCAATTATGTCGGAAACGTCTAGAGTCTTGGCCAGTTCATTCTCAAGTTTTAACATTGTTATCTGGTTAAGACGATATTGGCAAGTTTTCAAAAAGTTTTCTAGTTTACTGAAAGACCTTTCAACTGTAGACACTGTTATTGGAATCGTACAAAAAAATCTGATTGCAGCACAGAGGTTCAAAAAAATTTCTTGAACATTTTTCTCATATATGAAGTTGAGAAGATTCATCGAGTCCTTTTCTGATTGTAAGACGGTAATAAAACGCTCTTTACGTGTAGAATTTGTTCATCTACGCTTTCTGGATGTGCCAAGTCTGAAAGGTACTTGGAGCAAGATTGATGGTTTTAACTTTCAGTTCATCATTTTCTAAGATCCATGAAAGCCAAAACTGGTGAAAACATATCACAATTTTGTTCACAGCTCGCAGATCTTCTTGTCAAATCTGTCATGACAAAACCCAAAAAAGGAAGGACAACAGAAGATCTGAATTCATTTGGGGCTTCCAGCTGAAGGCGTTCTGGGGCCTTTTCACGTGCATTTTGTTTCCTTTTGATAACAAACTTTGGTCAAATGCCATCTGCCTCGGCGACTACTTCTGCATCATTCAAAATGGTTTCCCATGAATCTCGTAGTATCTACATCTCATCAAGTAAGTCTTCAATTAGATACGTTTCTACGTTGAGGGAAATTCTATTGTTCTGTGTAATAATGTTTTTGTGATGAGCAGAGGCCAAGATCTTGTGCCAAAATGATAACATCAAGAGGTCTTTGAAAGACCCAAATTACCTGACTCACAAAGCAGTATTTCTTGCTCATGGGGTTAAAGTTGTAGCGTAACACCAGGAACAAGTCTAAAACTTTGCGGATCTAAGGTTAGTGCTTCAAAATCTGGCGCACAGCTTGTAGGCTTTCATTCAAACGCGTTTCAGAAAAGCTTTGCTGTTTTAACACTTCTCAACGACAACGGCTGCTAGAAAGCATTGAAGTCTGCAGCAATTTGTGCACTTCTGTCATATTGAACGATTCTCTTCACTCGTCGTTGGTCCCGTTCTTGCAGGATCTTTTTCGGCCGCAGCGATGTCGGAGATTTGACGTCTTACCGGATTCCTGATATTCACGGTACACTCGTGAAATGGTGGTACGGGAAAATGCCCACTTCATCGCTATCTAAGAGGTGCTGTGTCCCATCGCTCGTGCGCCGACTGTAACACCACGTTAGACTCACTTAAATCTTGATAAGCTGTCATTGCAGCAGCAGTAACCGATCTAACAATTGCGCCAGACACTTGTTATTTGATATAGGCGTTGCCGAACGCAGCGTCGTATTCTGCCAGTTTACCTATCTCTGTATTTGAATAAGCATGCCTAAGCAGTTTCTTTGGCGCTTCAGTGTATATCCGTCGGGCAACGCATCCAGTAAATTGAGACAAAGTCTTGCAATGCTTGCGAAGCGGACTGAATCACACACGTGCCAAATGGTGCGGTAGAGGTAATTCCGTCCTTTATCGCCTTTTTTGACGTGCGCATGACATGCAAGACGGTATGGGGGTGAAACTATAGCACGCAGGAGTCCTTTCTCGTTTCAGCTGGTGTCAGCTTTTCTGATTACACTCTGGCGCGCTAAGACGTGACTTGGTATGCACGCCTCCAGTTGGTGAGCTGAAAATACCGGGGATTCTACCAGTAAGTTAGCTGCTGTGGGAGAGTTCAATTTTGATTCCGTTCCGTCCTATTGTGAGATATTTGTAATGTCTAGCCTGAACTGTGAATTCTTTGTGTGCACAAGCTTTCCAATTGCCATCGGATGCAGCCTACAACGTTTCCTGCGCGTCCTTCCACACATATACAGCAAAGGTCAATCTAACGATTATTTTTATTCATTGCATAAGCTGACCGACCAGAGGGAACAACGTTGTTTGTATCATGCGCTGGTGCAACGCTAGAAGAGCTTGGCAAGTGCAGATTCAGGTTCAAATGGCTCTGAGCACTATGGGACTTAACATCCGAGGTCATCAGTCCCCTGGAACTTAGAATTACTTAAACCTAACTAACCTAAGGACATCACACACATCCATGCCCGAAGCAGAATTGGAACCTGCAACCGTAGTAATGAAGAACGGACCTAAGCAGGGAGATGCACTGTCTCCGCTACTTTTCAATTTAGTGCTAGAATATATTGTACGAATGGCAGCAGATAATTCAGAGGGTGTGGAGTTAAATGGAAATATTAAGATATTAGGGTATGCAGATGATCTAAACATCATTAGCGATAGGAAAGAATCTGTAACAGCAAATGCGAATGCGTTAATCAAGGCTAGTGAAGACGTAGGTCTAGGGATAAGTGAAGACAAAACTTAATACCCGGTTACTACTTGAATGCCAACAGCAGTAGATCAGGAAATGTTAAGAGTTGGAGACATGCAGTTTGAAAAAGTGAACACATTTAAGTATCTAGGCGTGGACATCACTTCGAGAAATGAAATTGAATCCGAACTGAAGAAGAGATTACGGGCGGGAAATGCGTGCTACTTCTCACTGAGTAAATTACTTTAATCATGGATATTCTCTAGGAATATACAAAACTATTATTCTACCAGTTATGCTGTATGGGTGTGAGACTTGGTCTCTCACTGTGCAAAATGAAAAGCCATTTCGAGTATTTGAAAACAAAATTTTGAGGAAAATTTTCGGAGCAAAAAGGGATGACATTAGCGGAGAGTGGCGAAAACTGCATCACGAAGAGGTTCACGAACTCTAGTCAAGCCCTGACATAATCAGTATTATTAAAGCACGTAGGCTGCGATGGGCGGGTCAAGTAGCTCGAGTGAATGAGGGCAGGGCAGCGCGCAGAGTACTCGTAGGGCACTTAGAGGGAAAACGCCCTGTGGGGAGACCGGGGCGTAGATGGGAGGACAATGTGAAGGTTTATTTGAGGAGCCTAGGCATTGAAGGTGAATGAAATAGCCCAAGACAGGGACAGATGGCGAAAATACGTTGCTGTGGTAATGGACTCTCGAGTCCGGTATGACCAGTGAGTAAGTAAGTAACCGTAGCGGTAGCGCCGTTCCAGGCTGAAGCGCCTAGAACCGCTCGGCCACAACAGCCGGCGCAGATTCAGGGATGGGTCTACAGCTCGGTGTGTGTGTGGGGGGGGGGGGGGGAGGGAGGGAGGGCCTCTCTGACAGCAAAGATTTATCTACGCACTGCTGCGGTAAACTGTCGTACTGCTCCACGACAAGTGCCGATCGTTTGTCGCCTTCTGTTCTTCCTCATCCACCAATGTCCGCTTCTGTACGGCACCCGAAACACCGGAACCGGATGAGGTGATGGTGTCGTAGCTGGGATAATCACTGACAAGGGAAACTCCCTATCGTAGCCCCCTCAGATTTAGTGGTAAGAGGGCCCAGTGGGCAACCCGTCAATAACTGTACACAGATCAAGCCTAGAAACAGGAAGAAGCTGTACTGAACTGTGAAAAAAAGAAAAATAGAAACAGTGAACGCTCAAAGGAAGAGAAGTGCAGTACAGAGCAGCTAGGAGGAGTAATGAGGTCGTCGTTTAGTGGTCATGGTGTTGGACTACCAAGCGGTCCAGATGTGTTGAAGCCTCGCTCATGCCAATATTGTCTTGTTTTGCACCGTCCGCTGTATTCAGATTTGTGTCTGTGTCGTGATGTTGCGTCCTATGCAACAGCGAAGCATAAGGGAAGGATCTATAATGACAGCTGATTTAGCACAGCTACTCTGTTAGCAACCGAAAGGAAGTGGCTTTCGAATGGGAACTGCAAACGTTTCAGGACAAGGCGACAAGTCAACCGAATCCTCCACTGGAAAAACGTCTGGTGTGCCATACACGCCATTAGTGACAGTATGTGCGTCATATGATTCGAATCTCTTACCGACGCACGCCTGGCAAGTGAGGGAGATATGCCTTCTTTCCCGATTTAGGCGTTCGTGTGAATGTGAATGTTATCGCTCCCGAGGAAATTATGAAAACTTAGTAGTTTGTCACATAAGCTGCAATAAATGAACGCTACAGTTTCACAATGAGAAAGTTTCTCTGTGCTATATCAAAACATATTTTTTTAACCTTTTTGCAATTTCGTTCCGTTTTCGAAGCCTTAACTCTTGAATTCGTTTGTTGTAACATAGTTCTTCCCGCGACCGGTTTCCCGGGTTCGATTCCCGGCGGGGTCAGGGATTTTCTCTGCCTCGTGATGACTGGGTGTTGTGTGATGCCCTTAGGTTAGTTAGGTTTAAGTAGTTCTAAGTTCTAGGGGACTGATGACCATAGATGTTAAGTCCCATAGTGCTCAGAGACATTTGTAGCATAGTTCAAACTCATTTATTTGTTGTTTTCGTTTCTGTGAGACGTCTGTGAGGTATCTCGCCTGCCCTCACTATTCATCACATTTATTTGCGTCGGTAACGTATTCTTATCACATGACTTACATTCTATGACCAATCTATAGTACGACAACTGCCAATACTACAGAAAGAGAACAGACATTTCAATGACTGTACCCACAGTTCATAATGTTGCGAAAAAATAAATAAATGACACGAGGAAGTTTTGAACACGGTCGCCCGCTTGGCGGTCCAACACCATGACCACTCTCCCCATAATACTGTTGCTGCTTTAAGGTCGCTCTTTATTGCACTTTTTGTTCTTGGACCGTAGTGGTCGCGCGGTTCCAGACTGTAGCGCCTAGAACCGCTCGGCCACAGCTGCCGGCTCTACTTTGCTTTCCTTTCACAGTGCAGTACACCTTCTTCCTGTTTTCATGCTTGATCTGTGTTCAGTTTTTCACGGGCTGTCCGCTGGGTCATGTTCAAAAATGTTCAAATGTGTGTGAAATCTTATGGGACTTAACTGCTAAGGTCATCAGTCCCTAAGCTTACACACTACTTAACCTAAATTATCCTAAAGGACAAACACACACACACACCCATGCCCAAGGGAGGACACGAATCTCCGCCGGGATCAGCCGCACAGTCCATGACTGCAGCTCCCCAGACCGCTCGGCTAATCCAGCGCGGCCCGCAGGGGCCATCTTACCACTAAATCTGAGGGGCTGCGACGGGGAGTTTCGCTTGTTAAGACCATCTGTACAATTTTGATACGAAAGCCTGTATACTCTGAAATTAATATTTCATTCGGAAAAAACCATAGTGGCCAGAGTAGTGCGGAAGGTATGATATTGTAACAGCTTTTTGTGGCATCAGCTAGAGACGGAGTTGCGAAGGATGACGGAGTCGCTGCGTTTTCTGGTGGAATTACAGGGTATTGAGTTAAGGGTTACTGAGTAAATCATGCTTGGCAAATAACATGACTTAAAGCATACCTTTCGTTGGCAAGAGATGACTAATTATGACACCGTCAGCGCAATAATAGTGTGGTGTTCCAAAGTAAGTCTAATTTAGCCGACGTTTTAATTAGAAGACAGGTGAAAACAATGATGAACAATATAAACATCGAGCACACGCACACTCGCACGAGTGTTTGTCATTGTCCCTGAACTATTAAATTAATATATTTAAACCTATGAGTACCATAAGTGTAAATATACGAGGCTCATGTGAAGCACATCATTCGTCAATAAATCATTTCAGTAAATCATGTGATACATCCCTCATTAAAAATGGTCCACGGATCACAGAGATAGCTGGTACATGACAGCGTACGGTTACATGAAATATTGCGTTACTGCGAGAAATTCTATCCACTACAAAGGAGAAGTGAGGATAGGAACTAACAAAGAGTCGATGTCTACATCATTAGAGACGAAACTGAATGTGGCATTACTATTTTGATGAGTCTGAAAACCCCAAAATAATGTTTTTTTCTCTAGCCGGGTGCAGTGATAGTCTAGACAGTTACAGTCAGTGCTCGCTACATATCACGTTTCAGTTACGCTTTTTATGAGCTGCTTTTCTCTTTGGCTGCTTTGTGGCTTTTATCTAGTTGATAGTGAAAGGGTCCTAATGGGTGTATTGTTTGTGAGTGTGTGTGTGTGTGTGTGTGTGTGTGTGTGTGTGTGTGTGTGTGTGTGTGTGTGTGTGTCAGTTACGAACTGTACAGTACGTTTCATACAGTTCTCCAGGTATGTTTGTGAAGTATCTTTTTTCATTACAGCATAACTACAACACGCCGAATAATCAACGGTATGGCTTACATATTCATATATAAGCGCGCCCCACGGATTATCGCTGGCTTGGTTGCGGAGTATCTTTGCTAGCGGCTGCATTTTGCAGAGTCCAGCACGGGCACGGAACTGCTACACTGTGTGATCAAAAGTATCGGGACTCCTGGCTAAAAGTTCGTGGCACCCTCCATCGGTAATTCTGGAATTCAATATGGTGTTGACCCACCCTTAAGTTTGATGACAGCTTCCGCTCTCGTAGGCGGTGGAAGGTTTCTTGGGGAATGGCAGCCCATTCTTCACAGAGTGCTGCACTAAGGAGAGGTATCGATGTCGGTCGGTGAGGCCTGGCACGAAGTCGGAGTTCCAAAACATCCCAAAGGTGCTCTGTAGGCTTCAGTTCAGGACTCTGTGCAGGCCAGTCCATTACAGGGATGTTATTGTCGTGTAGCCACTCCGCCACATCCCGTGCATTATTAACATATGCTCGATCGTGTTGAAAGATGCAATCGCCATCCCCAAATTGCTCTTCAACAGTGGAAACCAAGAACGTGCTTTAAACATCAATGTTGGCCTGTGCTGTGGTAGTGCCGCGCAAAACAACAAGGGGTGGAAGGCCTTTCCATGAAAAACACGACCACACCATAACACCATCGCCTCCGAATTTTACTGTTGGCACTACACATGCTGGCAGATGACGTTTACCGAGCATTCGCCATACCCACACCCTGTCATCGGATTGGCACATTGTGTACCGTGGTTCGTCACTCCACACAACGTTTTTGTACTGTTCAATCTTCCAATGTTTATGCTGCTTACACCAAGCCTAACTGTCATAGTACCTGCTGTGGATCCTTATGCAGCTTGGAATTCCTGTGGAAATGTCGCGTACAGACGTGTGACACGAGTGACATCCCTTCACCTGACCACGTTCGACGTCCGTGAGATCCTCGGAGCGCCCCAGTCTGCTCTCTCACGATGTCTGATGACTACTGAGGTCACTGATATGAAGTACCTGGCAGTAGGTGGTATCACAATGCACCTAATATGAAAAACTATGTTTTGGGAGTTCAAATGGCTCTGAGCACTATGGGACTTAACATCTGAGGTCATCAGTCCCCTAGACTTAGAACTACTTAAACCTAACTAACCTAAGGACATCACACACATCCATGCCCGAGTCAGGATTCGAACCAGCGACCGTAGCAGCAGCGCGGTTCCGGACTAAAGATGTTTTGGGGGTGTCCGGAAACTTTTGATCACATAGTTTATGTTGTGTTGTGGGTAGCTATATGGGAAACGCATTATTATGGAAGTTCAAGTGTGGCTCCAAGAGCTGTTATTGTGAAATAATGAGATATGGGAGTGGATACAATGAAAAGTGTGTAAAGAAGTAATTAGAAATGAGCAGTGCCGCCGATAACATATTTGAGTACCCGCCCGTTTGCGTCCCGTACCATACAACACCAATCATCCGCGCCGTGTCGGGTCTCCCAGAATGAACAAACGTGAATCAGTAAAAAAAGTTACCACAAAGGAGAGCAATCAAGTGCCAGTGTCTTTTAGCGAGCGTTTCCGCATTATGAACAATCAGCCGCGTCGCGACGGTTTTACGCATGCTCGTACTGAGTGAGAACTCTGAACTAGTAATTAAGCGTTATGAGCAGTATTATATTATTACAAGTGTCAAGAAGGACTGATACCAGATATCTGTCTGTACGTGACGAGCGTAAGAACTTTCATTCGATCATTAGGCTTCCGCATCATCAACAATCACCCGCGTCTTGTCGGTTACGCGTACGCTCGCCCAAGTGATACAGGGTGTTCAGAAAGTCTCTCCGCAGTGCCGTTTGATTGTTAGCCTGCCTGTGTTTTTCAACGTAACAATAAACGCACATCGATACTGCAGTGATATTCTGTACCTATTCATAGGAGAACTTGTGTTAAGTGAAATACTGAACGGTTATTTTCAACAAGATGGTGCAACCGCGCATACAGCTCGCGTTTCAATGTCACTGCTTGCTGATGTTTTTGGTGATCGCATAATTTCACAAGGACTTTGGCCTCCACGATCGTCTCACCTAACACCACCAGACTTTTTCTTCTGAGTTACAGCGAAAGAAACTGTCTATAAAAACCGTCCAGAATCCATCGATTAATTGAAAACTGCAATATACGCTTTCACTGCTTCTGTTACAGAAGAAATGTTGCAGCTTGCGTTTGGAAACATGATTAGACGAATTGAATTGTGTATTCAACAACAAGGGGGACACTATCAACATTTAATGTGAAAATTTGTAAGCAAAAATGAACATTCAATAAATTAATAAGTTCTATTTCACTGAGTTTCATTTCGGTATATTCACTGCGGCATACGGCACGCGCGGCTAACAATCATACGGCACTGCGGAGAGTCTTTTTGAACACCTTGTAATTGTGGACAGACAATCATCATCACTGCCTGTGTATATATCGCCGAAGTTTCGGCCAGAGTAAGATTGTGAAATACGTGCGACGGCGTATAGTACAATAGTGACAGGCGCTAACATCGTCAGGAATACTGTACAGTGATAAGGGAATGATAATTATAACCACTCATCAAATCAGCAAGAATGTTAATTGGCATCAACACTTACGGCTTATAGTGTAATCAGTGCGAACTGCAGTTTTCTTATCGTCTCAGAATATAATTATTAATACCAAGCGTAGGACAGTGTTGTGTTTAGTGTTGAGTGGTCCCCTAAACCCACTTGCATGTTTATACACATAATTTCAGGCAAGCCAGCAGCAGTGTGGAACAGAAATAATACGACCGCCGCGGGAGTATCAGGTACGTGGTGTGGACAGGGCGCACGGCAAAGATAGAAGCAGTTTAAGGGACCGCCACCATTTGTACCCTCGCTCGTGTTACACTTCCACCATACATTTAACCACAGTTTACAGCAACGACTACAGAGACTGAATGCTGAAGACTGGATGGGTTCATCAGATAGGATGTTATAGGAGAGAACAATGGAGCTACTGACCGAGTCTAATATCAGCAAATTCTAACTAAACAATATTTTTAAGTTACTTGCAGTCGTAACGTTAGCGCTCTACTGCGTTCTCCACCATCGACGTAGCTTCGATCTTGATTCTCGCATACTACCTGGTTTGTTACAGTAACCTGTTAAGTTTCGGGCAGGATATGACAAAAAAGTTCGATGCTGAATTCAGCGCTACCTGTCCTGTGCAAACTTGCTTATCTCTGCATAGCTACTGCACCCTGCATCCACCTGAACCTGACTACTGTAGCAAACCTTTGTCCCTCAGTTTTTATTACTTCCCTCCAGCACGTTTCTCACCTTTACCTCTTATGCAGAATCCGCAGTCAAAGTGGAAAGTACGAGGGCTGTCCAGAAAGTAAGTTACGAGCGGTCGCGAAATGGAAACGACTATGAAAATCCGATAAAGCTTTGCAAAGATGTGTTGGGCAGTGTCTCTAGTATGACTCTAGGTAGAATTATGTCGCTCTTTTCATTCCTGAGCTCTTAGTTAGCGCGTAAAGATGTTATAGAAAATAGTGTCTCCCGCCAAGTACGAGGGCCTGGTGAGAATTTTCCCCTGAAGCTATGCAACCAACATTACATAACTGTAGTGCGGTTTCTTCTTCAAGACAATTCTCCGCCTCACTCTGCAGGGGCAATGAAGATGTTCCTGCATCGTTTCAGTTGGAAATGTTTGGCTACCCACAATACAGCCCGTAATTGTCTCCCACTGAGTTTCATCTCTGCTCAAACGAACCGCTGGCTATGAAGACAACATTTTGGCACAGACAACGAGCTTTAGGCCAGCGTAGAGAATTGGCGGAAAGCACTGGCGGCTGCCTTCTATGATGAGGGTATTGGAAAGTTGGCACAACGCTACGACGAATGTCTGAGTCAGAACGGTGACTACGTAGAGAAGTAGCTGAAAGGTGTAGCTAACTGTTACAAATGAAACATTTCTGATTTTCACTGTGATTTTCATTTCGCGATCAATCGTAACTTACTTTCTGGACAGCCCTCGTATTATCTGTGAGTAGTTTGGAACAAAAAACTGTCGCTGCAGGGATGTTCTCTACATAGCTCTCTCTCTCTCTCTCTCTCTCATACTCGTTCTCTCTCCAACTCTGTTTAAGATATATCTCATTCGCTCTTAATATTATGCCGGAGAGCTTCGCAAAAGCGATCGGGATCACTTCGGGCAACTCGGCCACGCGTGCAGCCTACACAGCCCCTGCTCGGCGCAGCGTCATGAACTCGCCCTGTCGCGCTAACGGACGACACCAGGCGGCGATACCAGCGCTAGCAGAGGCCGTCACTTTCAAGGGACATATTCGCATCCGCCCTTCGACCATAGATACTAGTAGACTGGCCTTGCTGTGCAGAAGCTGTAGGGCTGGTGTGGCGCCAACATAAACCACGTGATGTTGGCAAAACGTGGCGGGATTTCAAATGAGTGGTCTTCCATCCTATGTTTGTATCGTATTTTACGCACATTTCTCAATTGACTGCCAAACGCTTCCAACAAATATTACTTTTTTATTTGCGAAAAATTATGTCAGAACTACATTTGACCTGGATATGTTCACAGTACCATTTATAAAATCTAACAAATACATCGAACGCCCCTCTGGTGGGCAGCGGGACGAAATTACTATAAATTATCAGTTAAAGTAGAATGTCGTTAAAATTCTTTTAAACAGTAAGAGTGGGCTCGTGTCAAAACTTTAAACATTGGATTCGCCGCGTTTTGAGCTCTAGTCGCTTATAATATAAAGTGGGATATGGGAATTATATCAACTATAGGTGTCAAAATTGTCGACTTTAGGAGCAGGTCCATTTTAGAGTATCAGTTTTAGGTGCACTTCAAAGGTTCAGTTCCTACTATTTTTACAAAACTTTATCGGTTTCAAAAAAAGATAATTTAGATGAAAGGTGAGACTTTTAAGTTTCAGAAAATAATTTTGGAGCCTACATTTATTTAATAGTATTAGAAGGTAGAAAAAAATTATCTTCATGTGTCGACTATAGGTGCTCTTACCTTATTATAATCTCACTTGTATATACAAAAAGGCGCTTATGTGTGCAGATGGCTTAAAGTTTTTCCGTTTCAGGGCCTGTATCCAAAGCTGCCTTCGGTTTTCATCCTTAGGGAACCTATGAGTAGGAACGAGAAACAGTTATACTTACTTCTGTAACCGAATTATCACAGATACTTTCCAAAATGTCATATGAGTCTGACTTTACAGGCATCACTTTCAACACTATAATTTACGTGATACTCTATTTCAAGTGTAAAAAACATATAAAAGTCACTTCAGCAGATTTCAATAAACGCATCTGCACTATCATAGAAACACTTACACGTGAAATGTAATGCCATTTCCCCTGACAAAACGCTGAGTACAGCCATAAGCGCAACACGAAACAACCATGTTTTACCAACATTCACGTGAGTTTAGCCCAGAGATGTTGGAGCCACGAAAATGACGTCAGGGCCAGTCTATTATATTTATGGTCGAAGCATCCGCCACACATATGACCATAAAATGTTGCCGGGAATATTCCGCCGCCGGCCGCTATAAAGGTGAGCGCCAGAGCTGTACAGGTCAGTTCTGCCGGCTTCGAGAGCATCTCCAAGCCTCTGGACGGGTGGTATTCAACCCATCGTCTTAGGACACACTCGCAGTCCGTCGTAGGGATCGACGCCGCTGCATTTACTATTCGTCGTCGTTTTCCTTGGTGCAATCAGGCTGTATCCAGGATAGACTTTCCTGTTGATATGCTGCCATTATTCAGGAAAGCCTCATCAGACTTAGAATATTTTCCATACAAGTATATTTGTCTATGAAGATCCTAATTGCGTTGCCTCGTCAGACTCTGGAATCAACATAGTCAAGTATTGATACATGTAAGGCTCTGTAATTATGATTTTGATATTATCGTCGAAGCAGACGTTTGTTTCTTTGGTCACTAAACTTTTGTAAACTTCGATCGCTGTTTTCCCTGTGTCGGTGTGAGCGAGTCATCACTTAGTAACTGGAGAAGTGAATGGTGTGTAACGAAGTTACAGACGGCTCATTACATCTACATACATTATTCTTTGCAGCGGACCACATGGTTATAATACCCGATACTACATGACTCGATTGGTCGAAGAAGAAGTCAAGAACCGAGTCCTGAAAATGAATTTTCCGTAAACAGAGTATATGGATGTAGGATCTGATGAAGGTCTGCGCCGGCCGCGGTGGCCGTGCGGTTCTAGCGCTGCAGTCCGGAACCGCGGGGCTGCTACGGTCGCAGGTTCGAATCCTGCCTCGGGCATGGATGTGTGTGATGTCCTTAGGTTAGTTAGGTTTAAGTAGTTCTAAGTTCTAGGGGACTGATGACCTTAGATGTTAAGTCCCATAGTGCTCAGAGCCATCTGAACCATTTGAAGGTCTGCGTATTAATGGGAAGATTCTTTTAGTCCACGAAGACTTCAGATACTTTGGATCTGTGTTTGCTAAGCATCTTCATTGTGGAAAGAATACAGAACACCGAATGAACCGGGCACGGTCGGCTATAAAACTAGATGATATGTATGAAGGATCAAATCCATACGGAATGACATTAAAAAACTGATTTTTTATGCAACTATTGAGAAAAATACACTGTGTATCTCAGAACTATGGAAGGTTACGAAAAAATGAGGAAACATTGCACTATCCGAAGATGTAGAGGAAACAAACTGCAGTGTCCTGCAGTTCGAGCGAGTGCAACCATTAAAGAAAAGTTGAAGATGGGAGGTATTATAGACAAGATCGACGGTATTAATATCGTAGAAGGGTGGAGGAGGAAAGGTTGAAGGGTGTGGAAATTAAATTTAATATGAAGATGAATCAGCCGTCTTGTCTGATTTCAATTCCCTATTAGCATATAAGAGAATTCTCACCTGCAGATCTTCTGCCCACGGATGGTGGAAGAATGGGATGACGACCTTACGGCAGGTGTTTTTGCCGGAATTACTGAGATAAAAAGGGACCGTGGAAAGGTCGCAAACCAGTAGCAAACAAACAGTAAATTAACGAAATAATTGTGTACTTAACTTTTAGAAACTCATCTGGACGCCAAGTAGCCTTGTTGAAACATGTGATGGCATCAATCAGAAATTCTGGATTATTCGTCGGATAACCGATCGTCAATAGAAAATTACAAGCGACAAGGGGAAAAAAGAAATAGAAGATCATCCAGACATTAGATGTTCCTAAGTAGTGCAAGGTGAGAAACCATTAACAGTAACCTACAGGAGATTTACTGACTGGGCGCGGATAAGAGATGTGAGGTACAGATGAGCAGTGAGTGTGGCAGCTGTTACCGCATCGGCATCGCTGTGTGTGTTGTGTAGACAGGTCGCGACACATGCTGTGTGCTTGCGTAGTTACGGCAGGGAAGATACCTGTAGGCATGGGGATATTCTCTAGGCGTATTCGAGATTCTACCATGGTGATTTTGCACATGGCTCATTTCAAAGTAACGTAAGCCAGTTCACGTTAGTTATAGATCAGCTCGTAGGATACACTGTGGCGTGCCAACTTGTGAAGTAACGGGCGAATTGTGACGCCCAGAAAATATTCTAAGTTGAGAGTTGGCGGCCCCCGCTGGGGCCGCTCGGCAAGCCGCGGCTCGTTAGCAACCGCGTGATGCCGCACAACGGCCGGACCACGTGGTCCATCGGCCACGTGGCTACGAATTCTGTGGTGATGCTGTGTCGATGAAGGAGACATGCAGGGAGTGCCAAAGATGGCGGACTTCGTGAAACCTTAATGGAGAATCGTAGCCAGATTAATCATGATACCTTAAAAAGAAACGTGTACATTACCATTACTTGCACGACGATTCTGATGCTGTAATCAGATTTTCAATATCTTTATTAGTTTAAAGTTTAGTATCTAACGATAAATTATACAAGTAACACCCAGCAACGAATTTCCAAAATCTAAACGGTTCATCCTATTTTGTCGATCGACGAGTCTTCAGAAAGCTATTAGTGTGAACCTAAATTGGTACAAATTACAGGCATGTAACTTGAATAGTACATGAGTAATTGGAGTTCGAAGTGGCTGATTACTATCGATCGTGTCAGGCCATAAGTTCTCCACAGTTACACGAAAAAACGGTAGCAGCATGCTTATAAATATATTTATTCGTCTTTGTCTCTGTTTATATCCGATATTTATTAATCATGAAGAAATTGGTTTTAAAAAGCACAGAGACATTAGGCTACTGGCCTACCTTTTGTTTCTATTTCTTTGATGTATGTTAATTTGATTTGTTTATGTATTTAATAATATGTGTTAGAATGTGTTTATGGTTCAGCCGTAGGAATATTTATTCAATTTCAAGTTATTTAAATGTAAATCTGGTATTTCAAATGTGTGTCACTATGTTTGGGAGTGTGCATTGGCTTGAAGACATGGCGGGGGCGCTCTAGCCAATCACAGAGCTCGTTAATGGAGAGACTGTATGGAAGTACAGGGGAGGACACGGGAAAGTGCAGGACAGTATGGCAGAGGACACGGGAGGTGCTGGATGAAGAGTCCTGGACACTACAGCGCGACGGGCGCACAGTCGTAGGAAAGACTTGGAGAGTGGAAGAGTTGGCGCGTGGGAGATAGAAATATTTCGTTGTGCCGACTTGTTCACTTGTGAGATTTTCGTGGCTTCTGCAATGAAGACATTGTATGCGTTTAGAAGCGAATATCTCGCGAACTATGTTGTTGTTCATAACTAATTACGTGAAGTAGGAATGTATTGTTTCCCTGTTACTCAACTTTTATTTAATTGCTGGACCATCGACACTAGTAAGTGTTTTACAGTAATAATGGGCATTCTTAAAGGTACTTCTGCTATCGTACCCATCATTTGAAGTCATTAAAATAGTACCTGCAGAATTTATTTAATTGCAATCTTTCATTTATAAGTTTCTATATAACATTCAAAATTCGCAATTGCCGAGTGATAGGAACCTTTGACCATTCGATTCATGTGTATATTCGTTTTGTATACTGTAGAAACTGCAGTATTTGGCTTGTAATGCGGCAACTACGTATCCCACGCCCTAGACAACGAAACCAGCCAAACTTTTTAATATTTCAACTCTGAGTCTGAAGATTCGTAGTTGAGGGCCACACCACATCATTTCATCTTATTTGAAAGCCCGAAAACTCATACAGAAACACGTTCCTGTAACCAACCGCAGCGCTGACCAATCGTGAGGCTTTTTATCCGGAGAGGTGGGGAACACTTCCTGGCGCTTAGGCTAGACCAAGGAGGTTAATCACCTCCTGGGGCCAGACATCATGTGGTAGCACTAAGGATGCGACACCCACCCGAAAAATGTCTCGTTTCACTCTGGTGTGTGCTTGGGTACGATTTGTTCCTTACTGATTTTCTCCATCTTGCGGCTTTCTTAAATTAGTTGTTTGGGTGGTATTGAAACTAATTCAGCCACACCATCCAGCGACATTCCGCACAGATAGCACAAGCTGACCAACCCTTAACGCAGTAACCGCCTGGCGCGGATTTTGTCGCCCCGCTGGCGGGGAGTACACTTCTCCTCCGCTGCGAGGCGTTCCTTTGCACAGGTAGGCGACACTACACACTGTAGTAAGTGAAAGTGTTTCAAATGAAATGGTGAAACTCAAGTATTCTATTCGCAAAAGAGTAGTCATGCATTACACATATGTGTCTACGAATTCAGCATGTGCAATTTCGAAAGGAATTTCCTGGTGTTCATTTTGCTAATTGGAGTACGATTGATCGATCGATAAATAAATTTCGCGGAACAAGAAGTGTTCTTGACAGAAAACGTGGACAACCTCGTACAGTATCCACAGAAGAAACTCTGGCTAACACTGGGCAGGCTCTGAAAAGGTCGCCTAGAAAATCATTTCGTCTTTGGCTCTGTTCAAACGGCTACGAAGTTACTGATGTTACGCACCTATAAAATAACTGCAGTGGAAGAACTTAAAACGGATGACTATGCAAAAATGTGAATGGATTCTGAAAAGTGTGATAGACGGAGAAATTCATACCTATCTAACTTTCTTTTTGGATGACTCATGGTTCCTGCACCTGGATATATTAGTTCACAAACTAACCATTACTGGAGTTCTGAAAAGCCTAACGTAGTACACGAGGTATCCCCGCATGATCAAGAAAATAGGAGTGCAGAGCGCTATTAGCGGTGAGACAATAACAGGCCCTATTTTTTTCCCGAGTAAAATTAAATGTGAGAGGTATGTGGAAAACATTTTGTGGTATTTTTTTCTGGCGAGCTAACTAGAGAGAACATGCTTTCGCGACCCTTCAGCAATGCTCTTCGGCGGCACATACAGCCAACTTTTCACTACGAGAAATGGGTGACGTGTTTCAAAATAGAGTTATTAGTAATAACATGGCCTCCTCATTTCCCCAATTTAATCCTCCGCGATTTTTATCTCTGGGAGGAGTACAAAAGAGAAAGTATACAAATCACAACCACACTTTAAATGAACTTAAAAATAACATTCGTCAAGAAATTACTGCCATTTCTCAGAGGGAACTGCAGAGCGTAACGAGCAATTTCCTAAGCAGGTATCAGAAATGCTTGAACAACAAATCGAGGCAGTTCCATTATCCTCTTGCTAAATACAAGTCAGTAATTTACTTTTGTTTTTAAGTATTGATGTTACGTTTGCGATATTGCAGTACCTGTGTTGTTGGAAATAATTTGCTCTTGTTTTGAAGTGTTTGTGTTGCGTTTACGATATCGCAGTGCTTGTGTAGATAGAAATAACTTACGCCACAATGCATGCTGTACCGTAACTGCGGAGCTCCTGTCACCCTCGCCGGGGGCATAGCAGCCGCACGCCGTGAAATCAATTGCGTTAACTAGTTCTGGCAACAACCACCAAATTAAGAACCAGAATTAACTTCTGAATGAAAAAGTTTTCCACTGTTTTTTATTGTGCAGACTTTCACAAGACGTCCCAGAAAAACTTTTCGCCATGGTTCGAACATATGATTCATTTCCAGATTCCTTCACTTTTAAGACAGTTCTGCGGCTCACTGCTGTCTCACAGTATTTTCGTCTCAATCGCCATGATAATGACCAGGCAAAAAGTGCTTAGTTACTTATCGACTACCCAGAACACAGGGGCATTTGCAATGTCTCACAAGGCAGCAGCGATGCAGTCACGCCTGTAAAAGCAGATTCAGACAAATGCGAGATAGATTACATTTCACACGAGGAAGAAGTGCCTCTGAATTATCCAGCTGGGAAAACGGTAAAACAAGTTACGTGGAAATACTAATTATGTGACGTATACGGTGTATCACTTCAGCAAGTCAACAGTCTGAATGACAAAGAGTTCGTAGCTTAACCGAACTCAAAATTACGCGACCGACGACAGTTTGAATGTGTATCGCAAGCAACTTTAAACATTACTCAAATCGCAGAAAAAGCTTTCCGTATCAATGAAAAACCAAATTTTGGAATCGAAGTTGCTTCAAGTACTCAATGGTGGTGCATGAAACGTAGTTAAAGAACTCCCTCATAGTATTCCGTCTTGTCAGTCTGTCACAGAGAAAAGTGTACACATATTTTTGACAAAAGAGTGTGTATTCAATTGAGGAAACGTAAATGCCAGCAAGATATGGACGTCACTGCTAAAAGTGGTAGTGCAGCCGTAGGCATGAGAAATGCAGTAAGGTTACTCTAAAAACCAGTCACCAAGCAGATAATTTATTTCTTGTATTTTTCGTTAGTTATGCTATGTAAATTTAAAGAGAGTTACAATATGGAAAATTAACAGGCGCATTAAAGACGTTAAGAAGTAAACAGAAGTACGCATTTGTTATTCAGTACAGTCTGCAGTTCTCAGATATCTGGCTCACAAAAACTGAATGGGTATTATATGTAAAACAGTTATATCTAGAGCGTGCATTACTTATCACAAAAGGAAGTGCGAGGAAGATTCACTCGTATTATGAGAAAAATAAAAATCTATGATTTCAGTGACGGGCTTACGAACGTCTTAATTTTATTTCTTTTCTATTTCCAGGAGAAACCAGGAAACAAAAACTGCAGTTCATCGTTTAAGCAAGAAGATACCACATGCGCATATGGTTCCGTTCACTTCCTCGTAAACGAGGATTTAATAGTTTTGCCTGTAACATCAATATCGATTGTAAGTAGGTTATACTATGTAACTATGTGTATGTGACTATGAAGTGGTTGTTCTTTACTAATTAAGGTCATTGATTTGTGAGAGGAAATTAAAAGTTTGTTATGTATGTATTGTAAAAGCTGTAAGATGTTAAAAATTAATGAAATTTTATAATATGTGTCTGTTCATAAAAGAGAATTTGTATCTTGGAAGCTGGTTCATGCTTAGGGAATTTGTACTGTAAAGTACAAAAGCTGTAGCGAACCCCCTCCGCTACGGAAGTGGCTTGGCGCACGGTAAAATGTAGTTTTGGCGGTCGATCTGGGCGGCTACTTGGCGGGAACGCTACGCAGTCAGTGGCTAGCCGTTGTACGGTAAACATGGAGGGTGAAAAGTGAGGCATATGGAAAACGTTTTACATGGAAATTTGTCTCGGATGTGGGTCGGCTGTTGCATGGTGCCTTTGGTATTATGGAATGGCTCTAAAACGAGAAAAATCCGCCGCCAAGAAGAAATTGTAAAGAGCATTCAACATCAAGAGTGTGAGACCAGTTAGCCACCACATTACTTGCCACCACTATTGTTCCGCTGCTCCGCCAACTTCAGGAACACAGATATGTATTATAGCATGGACCAGTATATTTGTGTGATTATTTTTCAATAATAATTCAAGTGCTATAAACCTGTGTTTGAAACTTAAAGTTATCCTAATCATGAACCAATGCAGGATCCCGTTCTAAATGTGCAGAAACCGAGTATCCTGTTTTAACTAAATAGTGACTGGTTTCTGTATT
The DNA here is from genome assembly GCF_021461385.2 of Schistocerca piceifrons. Lineage (NCBI taxonomy): Eukaryota > Metazoa > Arthropoda > Insecta > Orthoptera > Acrididae > Schistocerca > Schistocerca piceifrons. The sequence goes on along the minus strand of NC_060143.1, from coordinate 97,621,737 downwards.
AAATGTGCTAAAGTTCAGTGCCAGAGTGTGTAAATGTTGTTATCTGAAATACCTGCTTCACAGGTGGTGAAAAAGGCACATAAATTGAACTTAAATGAAACGTAAATTTGTATTGATTGTTACCACGGTCTATTTTCTGAGGTTAATTGAACTTTGTGTTTGGGTAATTTGCTTTAAAGGATAAAAATATAAACTATTCCAAGTGGGGTTAGGAATCAAGAGCAGTGAATTGCACTTTGGTTTTGAGATTATCACAGAGTTTGCTTGGAGAGACAGTAGCAGTTTATTGATCTCCACCATATTTTTCTCTTTTAAGAAAGATAATTGGGATTTTCTTTGCTACTAAAAGAAATTTGTGACATTTCTAAAAATGAGAGTATAAAAGTGTATGTACAGTATTACTTAATTCATTGGTGGTATTTATGTGTTAGTTAAGTCAGAACTCTTTTCATGCCTAACTTAAACCTAGTGTTGCCTGCAGTAACATCTCAGTGCTGTGTTGATAAATGATTGCAATAGGAAATATTATTATTGACAGGGAAGTACCATTTATCGTCCTATGATTACTAATTTGTGCAAATGATAACTACTGCGACCTACAACTTAGTTCGCCCTGTAGTAGTGTGTATCTACTGCTCTATTCAAACTGAGTGTCAATGAAAATCACTTTAGCTGCTCATATCCAATTTCCTTGTACATAACGTTTCAATTTAATATGCTTAATTAGGCTGGCGACCGTTTGTTGTTCCATTCACGTGAACTTCACTACGTTCATTATCCCCAAAGTAAAGTCTGATAAGTTTTTCTATTAATTGCCATATATACGAAATTACTATTCGATACCCTCTGTCCATTAGGTAAACATACGGTAAAACAATTAAATGTCCTCCCAGAGGGTAACGCTAGTTTGTGAGAGCGTTATACTTGGCGAAAACTTGCGAAATAGTGTTATATGCCCATTGCGCTGCTGTAGCCGCTTGAGTCCAGAATGGCACCCGCCGCCAAGCTGGCGGTACTTTCTTTCTTCAGGGCTTTACTGCGGTGACTGCCGCAGTGTGGAGGCACCCACTGCCGAGTGGTGCAGGACTTGGAATGTGCCGTGAACTCACAGCACCCACAAGGTAGTTTTTTGGAGTGGGGCTAGACTTGGGGTATGGAGTATTTTTAATATTTTGGAAGGCGAATGGGGCTTGTAACTAGCCATAAAAAAGCTCCATTTCCGACCTTGTTAAAAATCTGCGTAATAACGACTTTTAAATCATTTTCTTGAACGAAAAATCTGATTACACTATAATTTTTGCTTTCCCTGAGAGTTAGCGTTGAGGAGGGGGTGAGAGTGGGAGGAGGGTTGCCACGACACCCCTTGCCCCCGGATATGAACGCGTTTGGCACACATCACTGTTTTGAAAACTACCTTTTTCTCTTGCAGTGTCCGCCTACTTAGCTGCGTAGTAACACCGCTCGCTTTCCATGCAAGCGGGACCGGGTTCGATTCTCGACCGGGTTGGAGCTTTTCTCCGCTCGTCGACTGGGTGATGTGTTGTCCTCACCGTCATTTCATCCTCATCACCGGCGCGCAAGTCGCCCAATGTGGCGTCGAATGTAATAAGACTTGCACTTGGCGGCTGGACTGCCCCAAACAGTGGCCTCCCGGCCAACGATGCCATACGCTCATTTCATTTCATTTCTCTTGCAGTATGTGATCGTAAGTGACGGATATTGTACATTCCTAGAGCGATCTCGTTCTTAGGGAAACACCTTATACGGATTACTGCTATCTATGATGTTATGACATAGCGATGTTGTACTCTAAATTCTTCTGAAAATTTCGAAGCTGTGCGAGCCTTTTCTCTGGAGGTATTGCTGTATAACGTCAACAATGCCCCAGTGGTAGTGGTCACGCGCCGTCTTGCTGCGTGCGGAGAGAAGGAGAGTCACTGTTGGACGTCAGCATGGAGCGGTCGATGGCATTCGTGTCGCAGATAAACAGTGTGAATAATTTGCAAGAAGGTACAACTGAGAACTAAAAGTGTTACTTAGATTCAAAGGAGGAAAATGTTTTGAGTACTTTAGTTATTTTACGGAAAGGCACGCGGAATTAATCTTAAGATTTGCGGTTGAAACAATATCGTCTTTGAGTGTCAGTAACTTTCGTGGAAGAACATGTTCAGAGTACAACGCAAAATGATTGCCTCTGTAACTGAACCTGAGACGCCAAGTAGCTATGGTTATTTCAATAGGTATGAGATAAGAGCTCAACTGCTGACACAAGACCAGATGAGTTCAGGTATTGTTGGTAAGGAGACAGTAGAACAAAGTAATTTGACTTGTACTGTTATTGTTTCAAAGCGACATTTTTCCTCTTCTCATTAAAAAACTAATATCGGCAAAGTGTAAAACATAGGTCTTCGTGCTAGACATATAGGCAGGGTTATTTCGTGACGAAGCGTGTTCTCCCAGTAAACCTACCAAACACGAGTCCGACAGCCGCAAAAAACCTAAGTTATCAAAACTAAGGAGGCCGGGACAGACTTGTTACGCTTGTCTCAGCGACAGGACACAGTTAATAATTTTCTTCCGTAACCGTACAGCCGTATTACGAGTATAACTTGTGACGCTGGTTGCGGCGAAATGAGGTATGGAATAATATTATTGAGGCACGGTCCTCAAAGCGAACTCACTTCATATTGCCAAAACAAAATCCCGTTAAACATTCTTTTGAAAGGCTCCCAATTGAACTGCCAAGCATCTAAATCTGCTGGGTTGTTAGACAGCGTCATATTTCCTCTAAAGTAATAGACGTTTCGACCCATCTGCTGGGATCTTCTAGAGGATATCATTCAGGGTGTCCACTATTGTATTCTAGCAATAGTGGACACCCTGCAGAACATCTTGAAGAAGATCCCAGCAGAGGGGTCGAAACATCCATTACTTTATAGGAAATACGATGCGGCCTAACAATCCAGAAGATTTTAACTTTAGTGATAACGGCCACGAAAGCCTGCAGACTCCAAAGCATCCGTCCAGGTGCCGCTGGGAGTTTGAGATCAGAGGGGGCGAAGTTTGAGCGGTGGATGCTCAGTTAACGCGTATCAGCTGTCCACTGAAAAACATGTATGGTGCAGATCCCTTGGTTGTAACGCACAAAACCTGCGCTCAAATGTGACCTTGACATAGACTTTTATCCTTTTGGATGCACGGAATGGTAAATGCAACAGAAGAGCTGTGAAAAATGTGTGCCGCTAACTCTGAATGTGCAGAGAAGTGGATTTCTCTCCAGTCTGCGTGATGTCAGCGCAGCCGATGCATGGTCTTTGGCCTTTGGCGAGGCTATGCTAAGCGCCGCCTCCGGTACATGAGTTATCTGTTGCGCCGTTGCGCGTTACTCGCGACACCGTCCAACACTCACTACTCCCGAGAGCGACATTTTCCACGGTGCACAAGCGCTACGTGTGTTCCGCACGTTGCTGTTTCCGCCGCACTGCATTTCGCTTGGCTGCCGTGCAACCGGTCTGCGCTCTAATGGCTGCTACAGGCAGGAATATTCTGGTGGCCTAGTGGGGGACTGGTGTCTGTGTCGCATCGGCTGACGCAGCCGAACTGCGCGTGAGCCCTACTACACGGGTGGCGCAAACGGGGATTTTCACATCCTGCGTCAGGTGACCGGAACATACCGACTACATAGCTGCAGAAGCCGCGTCCACCTGTAAGTGTCTGCCTACCAGAGGTAGTGACGGACTTGGATGTGGCGAAAGCCGGGCGGCGAGCAGCTATCGAGCATCACAATGCGCTGCTACTTGCGTTTTTGTTGTATCTACGGTACTTTTGCGATAAAAGAGATGTTGAAACTGAGAAAAGGACTAAAATGCTTTGGTAGAGCAAGTGTCTGTGTTATGGGACAAGACTACATACAAAAAGATTCCAGTGTCACAAAGAATGCCTAGAGAGAAGAATGCGCAGCTCTTAGCAAAATTTGTAGCCCTAAACACTGAGAACAAAAAGGCGTACAGTGAGTCTTTAAATTAACGATATCAATGAGGGTGCTTCTCAGATGGAGGTACTGAGTTTACTACAGAATATTCAAAGGCAGTAAAAAACTGAAAAAAGGGCCAAATCTTTTGTGAAATGATTTATCTAATGGTAAGAAATGAAATATATTAGGGAGCTTTTGAAGCACTTTTGAATGATGCTCAAAGTTATGTACAGCAGCTGAGATGTTCATAAGTTAGTGACGTAAGGAGACCACTAAGTGAAACTCCACCAGATAAATATCCTCTAACACTCTTTAAAATCATAACAATAAGCTAAACATTGAACTCATTTGCTGCACATGGTTTCAAGCATCATTCTAAGGCACGCTAATCTATTTAATTTTTTACTTTTAGACAAATCATTTCACAAAATATTAGACCATTTTTCACTTTTTTCAAGTTATATTCAGAGAGCGTGAAATAAAATACAGTTTAATATCGATCGACATTCACGAGCATATATATCAAGAGAAAGCAGAAAACGTTCAATTTACACTGTCATTTGATATTTTTCACAATTGACGCTTGACAGCAGCTGTTCGTGAAGTATTTCAGTGTTCCCTCAAATACCAGATTAGGTTTTTCGGAATTAGCCCAATTAATTTCACGAAATTAAACCTTTCTTCAGCAAACAAGACGGCACACCGATTAATTTGATACTCCATTTGTTCATTTCCCACTCTTCGTTTGGCTATGAAAATTAGTACAAAAATCGGTTGAGTAATTTTCCTTCAAATCACTATTTAAGTTTTTTCATTACCGTGCTTAATCTTAAGCACTTAAATACTTTCTTTTGTAAAACTGATCAGTGTGAATGCTCTTTGTCTATTTCTCTCTCTTTGCTTGGCTATAAAAATTCATACAAAAATGTTTCCTCAAATCACTAATTAACTTTCTCTTAATTATTCTGATTATTTTGAAGCTATTAAATACTTCTTTGCAAAAATTAACCTCACTCTGGCCAATCTGACACATCATTAGTCCATTTCCCATTCTACATTTAGCCACAAAAATTCGGAAAAAATCCGTTGTGCAATTTTTTGGGAGTCTTATTTTCACTCTGCTTAAACATTTGCCCAAAAGCGCTTGCCATGTTAAAATGTTAGCAATTTCAGTCCCCAGAATGGCAACATCTTATAAAACTGGCAAGGAGAGCAAAATTTTCCAAAAGAGCGACTCCCATGCCATCTTTCACTTAAGTTATTCCACCCAAAATTCAAAAGCAAGAAGAAATTACAGATTCACACGACTTTTGAGATGGATATGAAACTTGAAATTTTTCACGGAAAAGTATTGCTTACAATAGTGAAATAGCTAGCATTTACATAGCCTGAATTCCATTCCTAATCTTCGAAATTTTGCAGCAGTAGACGTTTCTTTCAGAAACAAAGGATTTTGCCGGGACTTGGAGCGCATATATCCAATACAAATTTAACAACTTGTCCCTGTTGCTCCTTTCCATCAGCAGCTGAAAATCACAGAACGACTCTCGTTTTTGAACAAGTCGATTAATTTAACAGACCCTCGGGGGCTGTTGTAGTTGATAAAAAATGTACAAAGCACGTAATCGCTTGCGATCCAACATCGTTGAAAGCTTTGCCACGACTATCGCAAGAAAACAAATGCCAGTGCAGAGCAGAAGCCAACAGTAATGTTCTAGCGCACCATACTAACATTTTCACACGTCTCCCTGTTGACGAACGAAGATAGATATCAGCATCTTTTCGAAGCCAAAAACTTTTTCAAACTTCCAGCTCCATTTTGTGAGCTGTAAAGCAAGGTCTCAAACGTACTGAACGGGGTGTAACATGCAGTCAGGTTTCTTCGGTACAACGTTTGTGAACCAATTCACCAATGAAGAGTTTCACGAAGGTCGCAGTAAGGTAAGTTGTTCATTACGAAGCTAGTATTTTGTCCTATCACATGTAAGAGATTCATTAAAAATTTCGTATAGGTAACATTTCCCATATTTTGCGGTTCTGAACCCGAATCACAAGCTTCAACATCGATTTTCCAATCAATTTGTGTGGGAAGTGCATCGTGTTCTCGCTCACGCACAGCTTGTAAGATAGTGCATAACATAAAACTTTACATTTTTTTAATATTTCAGTTCATTTTTCACATTTCCTGCTTTTAATGTTGCCAAGAGTGAATTATGCACGTGCCTCTAGGAAAAACGCAACAGTGTTGCTCAAGAATGTATTCGTACATGTTGAAAATTAACTGACAGATTCGCCTAATGCTGATAGTGTTGTGTCACTGCTGTTAACGTGTACCAGGCATGGCAATTAAAACAAAATATCGATTTTTGCATCAATATCGTAGAAACGTATTCTCCATTTGTGAACTATCGATATTCATGTTGACTTTTGAAATTAGTTTTTGAAAGTAAAGGAAAACATCATACTGCACACTCCAGTTGATTCAGATAATGTAAAAAGATTTTGTAACTAGAAGCACGTGTTCTCTGACAGCAGATGTTTCCTCACTTCCATGAACCTCTGCATGCTGATTGTCATACACTGCAATAGCTCTAACCTGGTTATACAAAAACATTCGTGAGTCTTCGAAAGAGAGATTTCTTAAAGAAAAATATAGCGACTTCAAATTAATTATCCTTTTTGTAAGTTCAATTGTAACTTCCTGTAAAGTTTTTCATTAATCTAGTTCATTTTATAACTCACTTTACATATTTTGTATCATTTTATCGATGTTTTCAGGTCAGCTTAGTAATATTTTTCCAGGTATTTTAGGTGATCAATATACGGGCCCTGAGGTTAAAGATCATTTTTTTATGTTCATAAACTCAACGGCCTTGTCAAAGAGGGTGGAGGAGCGGATAGAGGTTCAGGGCACTCTCTTGTCCTAGGGGTGGGAAATTGCCCCTAAAGGCGAAGAATCAGCAATGATCAACGACATGAGGATGCAGAAGGCAATGGAAACCACTGCATTAAAGACACGTAACGTGTATCCACAGGACATGTGGCCTGTAATTGAAGAAGTGTCATTATGATCTCTCCATTGGCAAAAGATTCCGGAATAGCCCCCATTCGGATCTCCGGGAGGGGACTGCCAAGGGGGAGGTTACCATGAGAAAAAGATTGAATAATCAACTAAAGGATAACGTTCTACGAGTCGGGGCGTGGAATGTCAGAAACTTGAACGTGGTAGGGAAACTATAAAATCTGAAAAGGGAAATGCAAAGGCTCAATCTAGATATAGTAGGGGTCAGTGAAGTGAAGTGGAAGGAAGACAAGGATTTCTGGTCAGATGAGTATCGGGTAATATCAGCAGCAGCAGAAAATGGTATAACAGGTGTAGGATTCGTTATGAATAGGAAGGTAGGGCAGAGGGTGTGTTACTGTGAACAGTTCAGTGACCGGGTTGTTCTAATCAGAATCGACAGCAGACCAACACCGACAACGATAGTTCAGGTATACATGCCGACGCCGCAAGCTGAAGATGAACAGATAGAGAAAGTGTATGAGGATATTGAAAGGGTAATGCAGTATGTAAAGGGGGACGAAAATCTAATAGTCATGGGCGACTGGAATGCAGTTGTAGGGGAAGGAGTAGAACAAAAGGTTACAGGAGAATATGGGCTTGGGACAAGGAATGAAAGAGGAGAAAGACTAATTGAGTTCTGTAACAAGTTTCAGCTAGTAATAGCGAATACCCTGTTCAAGAATCACAAGAGGAGGAGGTATACTTGGAAAAGGCCGGGAGATACGGGAAGATTTCAATTAGATTACATCATGGTCAGACAGAGATTCCAAAATCAGATGCTGGATTGTAAGGCGTACCGAGGAGCAGATATAGACTCAGATCACAATATAGTAGTGATGAAGAGTAGGCTGAAGTTAAAGACATTAGTCAGAAAGAATCAATACACAAAGAAGTGGGATACGGAAGTACTAGGGAATGACGAGATACGTTTGAAGTTCTCTAACGCTATAGATACAGCAATAAGAAATAGCGCAGCAGGCAGTACAGTTGAAGAGGAATGGACATCTCTAAAAAGGGCCATCACAGAAGTTGGGAAGGAAAACATAGGTACAAAGAAGGTAGCTGCGAAGAAACCATGGGTAACAGAAGAAATACTTCAGTTGATTGATGAAACGAGGAAGTACAAACATGTTCCGGGAAAATCAGGAATACAGAAATACAAGTTGCTGAGGAATGAAATAAATAGGAAGTGCAGGGAAGCTAAGACGAAATGGTTGCAGGAAAAATGTGAAGACATCGAAAAAGATATGATTGTCGGAAGGACAGACTCAGCATACAGGAAAGTCAAAACAACCTTTGGTGACATTAAAAGCAACGGTGGTAACATTAAGAGTGCAACGGGAATTCCACTGTTAAATGCAGAGGAGAGAGCAGATAGATGGAAAGAATACATTGAAAGCCTCTATGAGGGTGAAGATTTGTCTGATGTGATAGAAGATGAAAGAGGAGTCGATTTAGAAGAGATAGGGGATCCAGTATTAGAATCGGAATTTAAAAGAGCTTTGGAGGACTTACGGTCAAATAAGGCAGAAGGGATAGATAACATTCCATCAGAATTTCTAAAATCATTGGGGGAAGTGGCAACAAAACGACTATTCACGTTGGTGTGCAGAATATATAAGTCTGGCGATATACCATCTGACTTTCGGAAAAGCATCATCCACACAATTCCGAAGACGGCAAGAACTGACAAGTGCGAGAATTATCGCACAATCAGCTTAACAGCTCATCCATCGAAGCTGCTTACAAGAATAATATACAGAAGAATGGAAAAGAAAATTGAGAATGCGCTAGGTGACGATCAGTTTGGCTTTAGGAAAGGTAAAGGGACGAGAGAGGCAATTCTGACGTTACGGCTAATAATGGAAGCAAGGCTAAAGAAAAATCAAGACACTTTCATAGGATTTGTCGACCTGGAAAAAGCGTTCGACAATATAAAATGGTGCAAGATTCTGAAAAAAGTAGGGGTAAGCTATAGGGAGAGACGGGTCATATACAATATGTACGACAACCAAGAGGGAATAATAAGAGTGGACGATCAAGAACGAAGTGCTCGTATTAAGAAGGGTGTAAGACAAGGCTGCAGCCTTTCGCCCCTACTCTTCAATCTGTACATCGAGGAAGCAATGATGGAAATAAAAGAAAGGTTCAGGAGTGGAATTAAAATACAAGGTGAAAGGATATCAATAATACGATTCGCTGATGACATTGCTATCCTGAGTGAAAGTGAAGAAGAATTAAATGATCTGCTGAACGGAATGAGTACACAGTATGGTTTGAGAGTAAATCGGAGAAAGACGAAGGTAATGAGAAGTAGTAGAAATGAGAACAGCGAGAAACTTAACATCAGGATTGGTGGTCACGAAGTCAATGAAGTTAAGGAATTCTGCTACCTAGGCAATAAAATAACCAATGACGGACGGAGCAAGGAGGACATCAAAAGCAGACTCGCTATGGCAAAAAATGCATTTCTGGCCAAAAGAAGTCTACTAATATCAAATACCGGCCTTAATTTGAGGAAGAAATTTCTGAGGATGTACGTCTGGAGTACAGCATTGTATGGTAGTGAAACATGGACTGTGGGAAAACCGGAACAGAAGAGAATCGAAGATTTGAGATGTGGTGCTATAGACGAATGTTGAAAATTAGGTGGACTGATAAGGTAAGGAATGAGGAGGTTCTACACAGAATCGGAGAGGAAAGGAATATGTGGAAAACACTGATACGGAAAAGGGACAGGATGATAGGACATCTGCTAAGACATGAGGGAATGACTTCCATGGTACTAGAGGGAGCTGTAGAGGGAAAAAACTGTAGAGGAAGACAGAGATTGGAATACGTCAAGCAAATAATTGAGGACGTAGGTTGCAAGTGCTACTCTGAGATGAAGAGGCTAGCACCGGAAAGGAATTCGTGGCGGGCCGCATCAAACCAGTCAGTAGAATGATGAAAAAAAAAACTCAATGAATTCTCACTAGGGACAGTTACTACCACTGCTCACCCCCACCCCCCCCCACCCCCTGCCTCTAGCTTTAATCAAATGTCAGGAACAAAACTGAAATTATTACATTCTCGGTAGCAACGGACTTTAACCACAGTATATCCTCAAATAACGCTAAACGCAGCCATCGGCTACAATGTGCTCCAAAAATACCGCCGCTGTCAAAGGCAGATGCCGCAACTCACCGTTTTCAACAACTATTTAACGCGAGCTGACAAACAAAACAGTGTAATATTAGAGTCGCGATTCCCGCTGTGCATTCGGGGAAATGCATTCAGAAGACTTCTGGGAACCTTTGAAAATGTTCGTTGTAGTTGCTGATGGAATGCCACGTAGTGTCCTAATGAATACGAGAAATATCTCATGGCAATTAACTACCTTTTGTAGTTTGTGAAAAAATTATTCTGACAGTATGTGCGGAACTCAATCGCAGGGTTCCATCGGTCACTGGAAAACATACTGCAACACTATTCTGTGCTGTTGTTAATGACCAGTTCACCATTCGAATTATCATTTATTATGTACAGGTTCTACGAATAGCCTTCCGCCTTAATTTCTCACATATGCAAAACACTGCTAAATATTGTAGCGCTGTACCGATAGTTAACAATTACAGTTAAAAATCGACTTTTAACTACGTGCTTTCGCTGGCACCGCAACTGTCGCTGACACCAGTAAGGAATTCATTAATTATGGCGGACACTGTATCTTATGAAGGGTTAATATAGCGTCGCACACCGTCTAGAATCCTAGAGGTTGGCGTATGGATACAATTCCGCCGAAAGGAAAAGTAAGACCGCAGTTTAAGCAGAGCGATATACCTTTTGGGCCAGGATGAATGGACTCGTCCATGACCTTGAAGTGAGGGAGAAACGAAATAGTGCATCGAAAAAGGTATGCCGGCCGCAGTGGCCGAGAGGTTCCAGGCGCTTCAGTTTGGAACCGCGCTACTGCTACGGTCGCAGGTTCGAATCCTGCCTCGGGCATGGATGTGTGTGATGTCCTTAGGTTAGTTAGGTTTAAGTAGTTCTAAGTCTAGGGGACTGATGGCCTTAGATGTTAAGTCCCATAGTGCTCAGAGCCATTTGAACCATTTGAAAAAGGTATTGTTTCAATATTAAATGTACATAGCAAATTTCTCGTTGTAGCTGATCCAAGTGCATGTAAGTGTTCGTCACCATTAGTGTTACCAATAGAATTTTAAATACTTTTGCTATGAACACTGACATATATGACTTCACAGACAGGAAAAAGTTTACAAATACAGGGCTCTTGTTGAGAGAGGTCATGACGATGGTTAGCCGAACGCAGATCATGTTCCTGTTGGAAGGCGAATCTTAGTCGAGCAATCAACAGTTCATTTCATGTTGACAAGTGAAATGAGTAAAATCACTTAGGAAGTAATTTTTTTTTGTTTTTTGTTTTTTTTTGTTTGGTGAACAAAGGTTTTCTTTTGAACGGTGCCTATAATTACTGACGTTAGATCAGATATCAGATGAAGAAAGCTCATGGTGTTCCAGTGCGTCATTGCTCTATTGTAATGATAACTAGGGCTATCCTAATTATCCGGCTGAAAGATATTCTCAGTGTTGCTTTAGACAGTCGCGGATGGCCTGATGTCACTACTGAGTGAGTAAATGTGATGGCATGGAGAATTCTTTGATGAACGGTGCCAGGCAGTATTTAAATCTCCTGGGGTTTCGTGTACGAAGTTCGGCGTGGCAGAATATTTTAGACAGGTGTCGTTAAATGTGTGTAACGCTCGCCTGGATACTTGATCTCCTAATGCTGTCGCGAGCTCTACAGAGTACGTTGGAATGACGATTGTTCTGAATTAGTGGCTTTCATGAAGCTGATGGAACGCGCATTTCAGGTTATGAATATGATACGTATACCAACACAGGGCCTCAAAATTATGAAGTGTTTTTACCACACGAGTTAGGTAATTATTTACCGGCGTCTCGTTTCATTCAAAGTGTACGACTGTGTTACCATAAGGAGCACAACGCCAGATGTTGCGAAGTCTCGGCGAAGCTGGTGTGTTGTGTAGGCTACATCTACATCTACATCTACATTGATACTCCGCAAGCCACCCAACGGTGTGTGGCGGAGGGCACTTTACGTGCCACTGTCATTACCTCCCTTTCCTGTTCCAGTCGCGTATGGTTCGCGGGAAGAACGACTGTCTGAAAGCCTCCGTGCGCGCTCTAATCTCTCTAATTTTACATTCGTGATCTCCTCGGGAAGTATAAGTAGGGGGAAGCAATATATTCGATACCTCATCCAGAAACGCACCCTCTCGAAACCTGGCGAGCAAGCTACACCGCGATGCAGAGCGCCTCTCTTGCAGAGTCTGCCACTTGAGTTTATTAAACATCTCCGTAACGCTATCACGGTTACCAAATAACCCAGTGACGAAACGCGCCGCTCTTCTTTGGATCTTCTCTATCTCCTCCGTCAACCCGACCTGGTACGGATCCCACACTGATGAGCAATACTCAAGTATAGGTCGAACGAGTGTTTTGTAAGCCACCTCCTTTGTTGATGGACTACATTTTCTAAGCACTCTCCCAATGAATCTCAACCTGGTACCCGCCTTACCAACAATTAGTTTTATATGATCATTCCACTTCAAATCGTTCCGTACGCATACTCCCAGATATTTTACAGAAGTAACTGCTACCAGTGTTTGTTCCGCTATCATATAATCATACAATAAAGGATCCTTCTTTCTATGTATTCGCAATACATTACATTTGTCTATGTTAAGGGTCAGTTGCCACTCCCTGCACCAAGTGCCTATCCGCTGCAGATCTTCCTGTATTTCGCTACAATTTTCTAATGCAGCAACTTCTCTGTATACTACAGCATCATCCGCGAAAAGCCGCATGGAACTTCCGACACTATCTACTAAGTCATTTATATATATTGTGAAAAGCAATGGTCCCATAACACTCCCCTGTGGCACGCCAGAGGTTACTTTAACGTCTGTAGACGTCTCTCCATTGATAACAACATGCTGTGTTCTGTTTGCTAAAAACTCTTCAATCCAGCCACACAGCTGGTCTGATATTCCGTAGGCTCTTACTTTGTTTATCAGGCGACAGTGCGGAACTGTATCGAACGCCTTCCGGAAGTCAAGAAAAATAGCATCTACCTGGGAGCCTGTATCTAATATTTTCTGGGTCTCATGAACAAATAAGGCGAGTTGGGTCTCACACGATCGCTGTTTCCGGAATCCATGTTGATTCCTACATAGTAGATTCTGGGTTTCCAGAAATGACATGATACGCGAGCAAAAAACATGTTCTAAAATTCTACAAGAGATCGACGTAAGAGATATAGGTCTATAGTTTTGCGCATCTGCTCGACGACCCTTCTTGAAGACTGGGACTATCTGTGCTCTTTTCCAATCATTTGGAACCCTCCGTTCCTCTAGAGACTTGCGGTACACGGCTGTTAGAAGGGGGGCTAGTTCTTTCGCGTACTCTGTGTAGAATCGAATTGGTATCCCGTCAGGTCCAGTGGACTTTCCTCTATTGAGTGATTCCAGTTGCTTTTCTATTCCTTGGACACTTATTTCGATGTCAGCCATTTTTTCGTTTGTGCGAGGATTTAGAGAAGGAACTGCAGTGCGGTCTTCCTCTGTGAAACAGCTTTGGAAAAAGGTGTTTAGTATTTCAGCTTTACGCGAGTCATCCTCTGTTTCAATGCCATCATCATCCCGTAGTGTCTGGATATGCTGTTTCGAGCCACTTACTGATTTAACGTAAGACCAGAACTTCCTAGGATTTTCTGTCAAGTCGGTACATAGAATTTTACTTTCGAATTCAATGAACGCTTCACGCATAGCCCTCCTTACACTAACTTTGACATCGTTTAGCTTCTGTTTGTCTGAGAGGTTTTGGCTGCGTTTAAACTTGGAGTGGAGCTCTCTTTGCTTTCGCAGTAGTTTCCTAACTTTGTTGTTGTACCACGGTGGGTTTTTCCCGTCCCTCACAGTTTTACTCGGCACGTACCTGTCTAAAACGCATTTTACGATTGCCTTGAACTTTTTCCATAAACACTCAACATTGTCAGTGTCGGAACAGAAATTTTCGTTTTGATCTGTTAGGTAGTCTGAAATCTGCCTTCTATTACTCTTGCTAAACAGATAAACCTTCCTCCCTTTTTTTATATTCCTATTAACTTCCATATTCAGGGATGCTGCAACGGCCTTATGATCACTGATTCCCTGCTCTGTACATACAGATTCGAAAAGTTCGGGTCTGTTTGTTATCAGTAGGTCCAATATGTTATCTCCACGAGTCGGTTCTCTGTTTAATTGCTCGAGGTAATTTTCGGATAGTGCACTCAGTATAATGTCACTCGATGCTCTGTCCCTACCACCCGTCCTAAACATCTGAGTGTCCCAGTCTATATCTGGTAAATTGAAATCTCCACCTAAGACTATAACATGCTGAGAAAATTTATGTGAAATGTATTCCAAATTTTCTCTCAGTTGTTCTGCCACTAATGCTGCTGAGTCGGGAGGTCGGTAAAAGGAGCCAATTATTAACCTAGTTCGGTTGTTTAGTGTAACCTCCACCCATAATAATTCACAGGAACTATCCACTTCTACTTCACTACAGGATAAACTACTACTAACAGCGATGAACACTCCACCACCGGTTGCATGCAATCTATCCTTTCTAAACACCGTCTGTACCTTTGTAAAAGCAACTGTACGATCGCTGGATTCTGAGACTGAACAGCTCTGAGCATGATTCTGTTGGCCTATAGGTTAGCTAGCCATCACTGCAGGGAGCCCTGTTGCATACATACGTTGTGTTTGTGCCATTAATCTGTCTAGTGAAAATCGTTGCAAAGTGAAGACGTAGGTAGGTAAGTTACAACGTTGTAGCAGAATTGTATCCTCTCCCAATGAGTAGGGGAGAGTATTGTACCACGGAACACTTTTCAGGCTTTCGCCTCTAACGAGTCCTGTAATAGAAGTTTTGTACATTGGCTTATTCTATTTTGAAATGACACTATTCACTTTATCTGTGTTGCAATGTTTTTCTGAAATTTAAAAAAAAAATTACCTCGAAAAATAGAGGTTTTTCCGACTGTGAAAAAATGTTTCAAAGTACAACATCGTCTTGTATCTAGAACCATACACTCTATTCAGATTTAATAGTCTCGCAATCGAGAAAATCTTGTCAGTACTGTATTTAATAGTCTATGTGCTACACTATTACGCTGCTGAAGACCACCAATCAGTAACTGATGCCAAATTAGGAAGTGTTATCAAAAACCAATTAAAAACATTTTGAAATTGAAGTTATTAACAGCTGACACAAATTTAATTTTTCAAGACAGGAAAAATTGTTAAGATATTAATGAAACCCAGACCATTTGCAAATATTACGCGTTCCACGGACGATGGGGTAGAACTGACGAAGTATAGCTTAATTATTCACAAGTTACGTACATAGTTTTAAAATACAGAATTTTACTCGCCATAAAACTCTGTAGCCGAAGAATTAACAATATTCTCCAAATAACTTTTTTATGGCACAAAGCACTTCAATATGTAGAACTCGTAACTTTCACAAAAGCTGCAGGAAACACAACCTCATGTCTCACGGCAGTAAAAACAGCAGAAAGTGCCGGGAACTGTTTCTGTCTCTCCTAAAATCCGTCACTAGACTGAAACATCGGCCAAGAAACATCATATGTTCTAGGTTCACTATCCCCAGGGTACAGCACTCTCCCTCTACCATTTACACAGAAAGAGTTATCGACAAAGTTTTCTAGTTTTTCTTCAAGAACTCCATGTAGACGCTGTTCAAGTGGACAGGAATTCAGATACTGCCATTTTATCCTTATGGTATTTACAGTTAATAGTGTGGACTCATTTATAAGGAACATTAAGTAGCATTCATTCATTTAATACAGGACAGACAAATGATCTCCTTTTGAATAGTACTTCTTTGACTATTCTACAGAAAAATGAGAACTGTTCCTTGATTTCCAATCGTAACATTAAGTTTCTAACGTAAATAAAAATATGGAAGATAAAACTAATATTCTCAAGTCGGAGATGAGAAGTTTCTTCGCAACACACTCTTGTTGATGGACTACGGAACAGCTCTAAATAATTAGAGCCTTATACAGTACTCATTTACTTGCACAAATGCGAATACCGTTTTTCATGTATTCTTTTCTGTTCAACAATGAAACTATATACAGTTGGTTGGTTGGTTGATTTATGGGGAGGGGACCAAACTGCGAGGTCATCGGTCCCATCAGATTAGGGAAGGATGGGGCAGGAGGTCGGCCGTACCCTTTTCAAAGGAACCATCACGGCATTTGCCTGGAGCGATTTAGGGAAATCACGGTAAACCTGAATCAGGATGGCCGGACGCGGGTTTCAACCGTCGTCCTCCCGAATGCGAGTTCAGTGTGCTAAACCACTGCGTCACCTCTCCCGTATACACAGCGATCCGTTCTATAACCAATTAACTATGGCTCGCATTGTTTCATGGAATGAGATATCAGAAAATTTTAATTATAAAAAACATCTAGTACACTAGCTGTATTTCATCGTTAGAAAAAGCACTTTAAATAGCTGACGAACAAACAATAAAAAGCTATCATTACAGCAGTTTGACAAAACAGACTTCTTCATTTATCTGTTAGCAGTTCCAAGAATACACATTACTTTCTGTATTTTCTGTTGTTTGTGATAAAGTGTGTCGTTGCTTTGCCTATTTCTTTACAGATTTGATAATAGTACTGCTCTCGAAAAATATTATTGCTGCCTGATGCAGTAAAATGGCTCTCCAGATGTAATCATCAAACGGGAAGGCGCCCTGGTAAGACATTGGACACGAATTCAGGAGGAGAGGGGCTTGAATCTTCCCCATCTGCCCACCCATAGCGGTAGTTTCTTGAAAATCACACAGAGCTGAGGCAGGGATGTTTCCTTTAAAATCAGCACGGCTTATTTTCTTCCTCATTATTGTCCGATTTGGGCTTGTGCAAAGTCTCTAACGATCTAGCTATCGAAGCGCCTTTTTACCAAATATATTCATTAATGATACTTGAATAAAAACATTCCAGTGAGGCTCCGCTACCGTATACCCTACGTAATCTGGTAGAGAAGACAAATGACGGAATAGGCAGGGCAGTATTCTGTCAAGCAGTCTCTCGGCCAGTTAAATTGTACTCTTCAGAGTGCTTCTGATATTTGTACCATCCTCGTACTAGTTCTCAAACGGCAGATATCGTAACAAGCAAATAACTTGCCACACACAACAATCGGCTCTATTTCCGATCAATCTGTGAACTAGCAGTCACAGAACCGTTATTAAAAACCCATACGTTCTTCGCACACTGCCGAATGCGCAGTTCCCACAGTAGCTTACCCTCGTCCGGCTTCGACACTTATTTACAGATATAACCATTTGATAAGTTTCTAAAGCGTTATTCAACTTAAATACGTTTTCTTGAAAAGTGCTTTCACTGTCTTCTACGAGAACTTTATCGTCTGCAAATAAAACAGAGTTAATAAATTTGTTCTTTCTAGGTCCAGCTTCTTGAAGTTTTTAGAATTCCATTCTTCTATAACTCTGTTGATATATGAGACCACATCCCTGTTTCAGTTCCTGTTTGACTGCCAGTACTCTGCCTAGCAAGCAAGAAGACCCGCAGCACAAATTTTAATTCATTTCTTCTGCTTCGATCACTAATTTTAGTGTTATCATATAGTGATTTAATGGGATTCAACAAATTTAGGTGTACACTATAGTCAGTGAATATTTCTCATAATTTCAGCCTGCCTACATTATCATAGTCCTTCTCATACGCCAGGAAGAGCAGAAATAGATGTTTGTTCAACTCTCTTCCCTTTCTATTAGTTGTTTCAAAATAAATGTTTGATCTGCACAGGACTGCCTTTACAAAAGCTGCATTGCTTCTGCTATTTGCCGGAGTTTCCTTTTAATGATAAATGATTTTATTAGCAACATTTAGAACCATATACCATTGTAAGTTCAGCATTCTTTTTTATCTCCTTTGTTGCATATGCTTAAAATTCTTGTTATCTCCCATTCTTCTGCAATTTTCCCCAAGCAACAAATATCATCCAGCAACTGCACAAATAACTTTTTCCATTTAATACCGGAATTTTTTATAGGTTCTAGATTTATTCCATTTGTACACACACCCTTCCTGTTTCTGGCGTTCTTTAAACTACTTTCCATGTCTATCATTGTGAATGCGTTGTATTCTCCAACATTTACATGTAATATTAAATATTACAAGCAACACACGTTTCGAGCATAACCATACAACAAAAAATTTAAGAGACGTCTGGCATATGCAAGCATTTCATGCCATAGTCAACATCATCTTCACTTTTATGGGTGAAAATATTTACGTATGATAGGAAGTACTTAAATTTTTGACGCGCGCTAAAGCACGAAATGTAAGTAACTATTCTCATTCTTAACATGATGTGCCGTTCTCACCTACATCTCGTGTTAGTTAAGATGTATACTTTAGAATGTGTAGTCACTCTAATTCACAGTCTCCTCTTAAAAAGGACCGTATATTCGTGACTGGAAATAAAACTAAGAGTCAAAAGCGTAAATGGTTCCCTTCAAAAAAACTTGTTAGTCTCGCTAAAATAAGTGGAAATCTTGAGGCAGTTGAGCATTTCAATGAAAGCATACATAAAAAACAGGCATCCATTTTATTAATTTTATTGATATAAATGAGAGGGACCAATGGAGGGTCCTAGATTTCATGGCTTATTTTCGAGTATAGAATTTCCTCATTCAGAAAGAGTCCTCAAAAATTAAAAATCCGTTTTATAGAATTGTGTGACCCTTCATCGTTTTATTCCCGCTGCATACGTTGGGAAAGGAAGCGCTATTTTGAATTCGAAAGAGAACGGAGAAATGTGGGGACCAGTTTGCCTTTCCGTAAATTCAGACAGCCATTTAATGGAACATTACGCTAGAGGTATTCTGAATACCACTCTTCCGCTGACCACAGAGAGCTGGTTCGGTCTCGTATTTTCACGCATCGTTTTTTCTACAAATTCAGTGATTCCACAGACGTCAGATATCTATGAATAACTGCAATTTCAAACTACAGCGAATGACAGTTGCAATAACGTCGCTGGTTGACATAAATAACACACATTCACGGTCTGTAATATGAAATAGGACAGGTGTATTATACGGAACATCTGTGACGTGAAGTCCCGTTTAAAAATCATCCACATGTATGAAAACAGCGTTGCGTAACAAGAGGCTGCCGTTCTCTATCTGCACATTTGCACAGGGTATAAAGATTGTTGTTCTGTTGTGCTCCAGTGTTTCGGAAGAGCTTCTTTAAACCATTGACTTTTTTTCTTGCATGTTTGCGAATTACGATGGGTTGGAAGCGTACTATTCAGGTACACTCACTCACATCTTTGTCCGCCATTTCGTCAGATATCATTCTTTTCGAATGGCGCAGCCACCTCTTGCTGTATTTGAGAAAATCTGCCCGTGGCCGTTCCTTATTTTAACAAATACATCACATTATCTATTCCTGCCTCCAGCCTCAACTTTGCTCTTTGTATCCTTGGTGTCGAAGTTGTTGTATAAATCGCCATCTTTTTCAACTGCAAATCTTTTGATTCTATTTGTCAAAAAATTTTTCGCCTACTCTTGCAAGGAATTTTCGGAGGGCTCCAAACAAACCCGAAATGTGAAATTGTATTTTAAATCATGAAGTCATATTTGTGTAAAATTGTAATATGTTAATTTGTGGTGGCCATCTGCAAAAAACAGTTTGAGGCCAGTGGTCATTTCCGGTTTTCCCATCCTCGTAGGCAGCTTCCCAATCTAAACCTAGCAATAAAAACACATTAAATCACTCCTTAATAATCTGATATTTTTCCACTGATCTGATAAGAGTAAATAGACAAACTTATATCGACTGAAACTTTGTGTAATATGCGCTTGTGTCGTTGAATCAATAACTTTTTCTGACCAAGCCGACTTGACGCGTATCTGCTGTGAATATGACACCCTGTGCCACTTTCACTGAAGAAAACTGTGTACGTTAAACAAATTTAATGGTCTTCATCGCTACAATATATTGAAAAAATTTGCTGATTAGCGGTTTCGGTTGATTAGTAACTGTCTTTAAATTATGCATACCAAAGAGTCGGTACACTGTTGGCCGCAAGACCATCGTTACTAATTGTAAATAGTCAGTATTAAGAAGGTGGTCAAAGCACGACTGTTAGCGTATAAAACCAGTAGAAGGACAGTCGCTTTCCCACACCAACAGTGGTATCCCAGTTATTAGTCATAACTTGCTCTGGGATGTCAGGCACAGAAATACTTTGCGCACAGCACGGCGATATTTTCTTTTGTTAGTCACGGCCGATACCTTGAAGACGAGTCTGCCTGCCGTCGCTTTCCCCTCCCACGCAGCTCAACAGCGGGCCGCCGTCACATCGGAATGCCCCACAAATCTGGACACAGCATGATTCGACCAGCCGGCCAAATGGAGATTTTCAGACTCGGTCAGATGCTGGAGACGTTTCCTCGCACGTGTATGCGGCATCTCAGTATCCTTAAAAGTGATCGCTCAACACGTGACACTGTTCTGGCACGCCTCTTGCAGACCCTACCAGGCCTGCCAACAAAGCTAAACACGAGCGATGCTAACGCCCCCTGGTGGCCCTTCTACCTGTCACAGGCAACTGCAGCACTGACCACCCACACACCGGTGCCCGCCGACGGTGTCTACCAAGTTACGCTGACATCCGACAATCGCTTCAGGGAGCATCACGTTTTCTGGCGTGCAGTATAGTGTGACTATTAGGTTGGTGCGTCAGTTCGTAGCGTTTCTGTTCTGCATGTTGGCATTCCGTTCCCTATGGGTTTATTTATCGATTGTCATTTTTATTTGTAGTTCACTGCTGCTATTTGAGTTTACAGATTGTCATTCTGTCTTTTGGAGCTGGGGACGCTATGGAATGGTGTGCAAGTGGAGAAATCGCAGCGTTTCAGACATATTCCTCTGTTTCAGTTCATTAGAAGGATCAGTGCAGCGGAAGCAGCCAGAAATATTCGCGTCGTGTGTGGGGAGAATGCTGTTGGGCAGAGTACCGCAAGAAAATGGTTTCCTCGTGTTAAGGAGGATCGTTTTGATATTAGCGACTCTCCATGTTCAGGAAGTCCTCCGGCGTTTGATGAAGGTTGTTTAAACGCATTAATCCACAATGATCCACGTCAGTGTATTCTACAACTTGCACATGTGATGAACTGTTATCACTCCACCATAGTGTGACATTTGCATGCAATGGGTGTATCGGCTCTAAGCCAAAATCACAAAGATGTTTCTCTCTCTCTCCCCCCCCCCCCCCCTCGTTCCCTCTCTCTCTCTCTCTCTCCCACTCTCTCTCTCTTTCTCCCCCTCCCTATCTCTCTCTCTCTCTCTCTCTCTCTCTTCCTCTGCGAATGTGTGCACTAGGATTCCAAAGGCACAGCGTTCTCTGATGCTATCCTCTGTGGCATTCATCCTGAACTTCCTCTAACTAGGTGATTTTTACCTTTTTTCAATTTATTATATTTAGTAGTTTTTTTGTTAACCTAGTGTTGCCCGTTCCGCAGATGTGACCATTAAACTTTAAGGGTCTTCTACGTATTGCTTTAGTAGGCTTGTATATTGCCATAATTTTTTCTTAGAATTTTTCGCTCCTCCCTTTTCAGTTTCATCAGTTTTAATGACCTCCTAGATATGTAGTTTCTGAGGCGTATAGTGCTACAGACAAGACAACTGTCAGTTCCGAAACTTTGCATTACGGGATATCACCTGTTTATTGCAGTAACTCCATATCATTCTGTTCTCTCTGGAATTTGGCTATTTCTAAATTGGCTTTAAAGTCTAGTACAGATGATACTATGATTTCTCTGAGATATTTAAAAGAAGACACACATTGAATTGTCCCATATTTCGATTGTAATCTTCCGATGCTTTTATGAAAATTTTCCAGGAAATGAGTCTTCTCATATGTTATTTGGAGGTCTGCCTTCGATGCTGTCTCGTGTAACTTCTCTGTAGCGTGCTTGGTTTCCCCGTTAGTCTTAGTTAAGATAGCTAGAGCGTCAGCAAAAGCTAGGCACTTCGTTTTGACTCACTGTCAAGAGGTCTCGATGTTTATACTCTCCATTTTTGTCCCCCCATTCTCTGATGACTTTGTCTAACACAACGTCAAACAGAAGCAGGGAGGCCATCTCGTTGTCTAACTCCGGTTCATACTTCATAGGATCCGACATTTCACCAAGAAATTTCACCTGAGATGTTTTGTCTGTGAGAGTGTGGCAGACTAGTTCCCTAGTCCCCCAAAACGGTTTGTCTGTCAACAGAGTCATAAGTCTTCTTGAAGCCCTCAGAGGTGACTTACCTTTTGGTACTTCGACGTTTACTATCTTCAGACAGCAAATTTGCTCGATACACGATCTGCCTTTCCTAAAGCGTACTTGTTACTGGTCAATCGAACCATCTGTTTACTTTTGAACTCTGTTTAAGAGAGTTTTGGATTAAACCTTGTATATAACTTGTAAGTAGGCTGTTTAGGTTTTTATGTTGGTAACGCCATGTAGCGCTCTATATGAAAATCACTGGCTGTGCTGTGTGCAGTCTGTGGCTGGTTTGCATGTTGGAGTATATGCTACTGTAGTGATGGGCAGTTGGCTGTTAACAGCGCGTAGCGTTGCGCAGTTGGAGGTGAGCCGCCGGCAGTGGTGGATGTGGGGAGAGAGATGGCGGAGTTTTGAGAGCGGATGATCTGGACGTGTGTCCATCAGATACAGTAAATTTGTAAGACTGGATGTCATGAACTGCTTTATATTATGACTTTTCAACAATATTAGGGTAAATACATTGTTTGTTTTCTATCAAAATCTTTCATTTGCTATCTATGCCTGTCAGTAGTTAGTGCATTCAGTAGTTAGAATCTTTTATTTAGCTGGCAATAGGGGCGCTCGCTGTATCGCAGTAGTTTGAGTAACGAAGATTTTTGTGAGCTAAGTGATTCATGAAAGGTATAGGTTATTGTTTGTCAGGGCCATTCTTTTGTAGGGATTATTAAAAGTCAGATTGCATTGCGCTAAAGATATTGTGTGTCAGTTTAGTGATGATCAGAATAAGTAAAGTGAGAAATGTCTGAGTACGTTCAGTTTTTGCTCAGCTGTTTGAAAATCAAATAATGTAACAGGTTTATCAGCACAGTAATTCATTAATTTTTCTAAGGGGACGTTTCATATGTCGACCCTTAGCCGAGGATACCTCACTGGAATCTTCTGATTTTTTTCTTGTAGTTTGTGTAATTAGTGTAGCTATTGTTTATTGCTAGCACGTAATTATAGAGAGAATTTCCTTTGCAGTTGTAGTTGTTCATTGTTGTTCAGTAAAACAATTTCCTTTGTAGTTGTAGTTGTTCATTGTTGTTCAGTAAAACAGTTGTGGCATGCATGTAGATTTGCACCAAGTATTTCGCGGCTGCGCTTGCAATTAACGAGATATTATTTTCAATGCTATGTTAATGTGTTATTTTATTTTGCTCTTCAAATTGTGCTTTTCTGTGTTATCATGTGAAATATTGTGACAATAATGGCGTACGAAAAACGTAATACTAGGCTCCAAAGTAAACTAAGAAATGACAGTGAAGACGAAAGCAGTGTGTTAGCGCCACCGTGTAATGAATTAACTAGTGTTCAAACTAGTAATTTGGTAATTGTGCATAGGGAAATGGAGCGAGCTGCAAATAATTGTGTAGACAGTGAAACAATTAGTGAACAGGGAAGCATTATCGATCGATAGGTCGGCAACAGCTCGCCTCAGGAATCCGAAATGACAGGACACAATCTTTCAAATACTGTAGATTCAGGTTTTGCGTCCTCACCGTCTTCTCAAATAAGTCAAGACACATTTTCCGCTTTTCAAAATGCGAATATTGCCGGTTCAAATGCACTGCGGAATAGCACTGAGGAACATGTTTCAGAAACCAGTGCATTGTTATTACAGTTAATGAAACAAATGGGACAAAGGCTACAAAAGTTAGACACAACGCTTGAACAAACACGTGAAGATTTAACTACTGAGTTACATAACATTGAATCGAAATGTAAAAAGTCTGTAATGACGTAAAAACACAAATTTGTGAGCATTTTCAACCTATTTTTTCGCAGCATGAAAATGCATTACAGAATCACGAAGCAGCCATAATGGAACTGCAAACTATTGTTCATGAAAATCATGAGACCTTGCGGGCTAAAATTGACTCAGTTGCATCTACCGATTCGGTCATGCTACTTGCAAAAATTCAGGAAAACTTAAAGGACACAATTGGTACTCTGAAAATTGGTTCAGAAAGACACATGGAGGAAACTATTTATTATCAGAGAACGTAGTCGAACTTTCGGATCAGCTAAATAATTTATCTACGAAGGTAGATGATAATCTTAATGACACAAGACCGGTAGTCTTTAATGACACAGAAGAGTACGAACAAATTAGGAAATTCAAACAAAATCAGAATCAAATTAATACGCAACACCAAAGAGAAACCCGCGAAGTACAAGGTCAGAGGACACTCGCGCTCCAATATGGGAATAGGGACATAGAAATACGGAACAGCCACAAAATAATAACACGGGGCACTTCGGAAATTATGAAAGAAATTGGCAAGGTACACCGAATTTTGAGATGGAACCGCCGAAATGAAGTGACAATAACCGATATGCGACTTGCCGACATGATGATTTTGACTATAAGCTGTTTATTACTACACGTAACTTCAAAACATTTAAGAATTCCGGCAATGACATTCATCCACAAGCGTGGCTTCATCAATTCTCTCATTGTTTTCCTCCCAACTGGTCATAAGAGCATAGATTAGAATTTATGTGTGGCTACTTAGAGAATGAACCAGCTGTAAGAATGCGATCGGTCATTCACGATTGTCACAGTGAAGGAGAATTTTATCATGCCTTCCTCTCAGCATATTGGTCTCAAGCTACACAAGACCGAGTAAAACATAGCATCATAATGATGAAACATTTCGAACAATCTGAATTTTCCAGTCTTGTGAAATATTTTGAAGACATGTTGCACAAGAATCAGTACCTGTCAAACCCAAACAGCCCCTCAGAACTCATCCGCATTTGCTTAATCAAATTGCCTGAACATTTACGACATATTATTTTGGCAGGACGTTGCAAAGACGACATTGAATCTTTTCAGGGACTGTTACAAGAATTGGAAATTGACACTGACAATCGTGGGACGCAAAAACAGGAACACAACAATTACAGGTCACATCCATCACAATTCTGTGATGAAAGAAATAATAACTGGACACGACAAGGCTATTCTTACAACGCAAATCGTGAACAAAACAGACACCACCCATATGACAACCACTGGCAGAGTAATAGTTACAGAGAAAGATCGCATTTCCGTAGTAATGAATATGACAGAGACAATTATAGAAACAGACAATATGGCAACCAGAACTATTATTATCACGGGAGACAGAATAACTTCAGACGCAACGGTCCACCGTGCAGTGATAATTAAGGGACAAACTCTCCACCACTTAACCAACAAGAAAGAAACTACAGGAACTACCGACAGACGATATAATCATAACGATAGACCTGAATTTCATTAGAACTGGCGGGATTCAAACTCGGCCAGGTGAATTTGTAGAAGTTAGGTCTCCTAATCCCAATAACGACGCACGCCAACAGAGAGATAGCAGACATTGACTCGCACTGCAGGCAGCCACGTGCGCCGGCTGGCTCAGAGAAAAATAATATAGACGTTAACCTTGAGAAAAATTTGAGCATTCTTTACCGATGTACCATATACCACATGATAATTCCGTTGAAGCTGGAGCTCTGCATATTAGGAAGAGTAAAGGCTTGCACCACATTTCACATGTAAAACCGTTTATTGGAAGATAATCTGCTTTTTAACTTAGTCTTTTCCATAAAATTTTTCACTTCACGTTACTAGTATGCTTTGTCGCACTTAGAAACTGTTATCATGCAACAATGTTTTGAAGTTAACTATCCAGACTAGAACTTAGGGAACATATTTAGACAGTAATTACCACTGCATTGTTATAGTGAACAGACGACACAGTGTTATTGTGTGTGATTATCTTGCTTG
The DNA here is from genome assembly GCF_021461385.2 of Schistocerca piceifrons. Taxonomy (NCBI): domain Eukaryota; kingdom Metazoa; phylum Arthropoda; class Insecta; order Orthoptera; family Acrididae; genus Schistocerca; species Schistocerca piceifrons. The sequence continues at coordinate 97,595,466 of NC_060143.1, read as the reverse complement.
TTAGTTGTACGATTACGTAACGACTATAAGGCTCACATACTTAGAACATATACCGGTACTGCTAATGAGATTTTAATGCAACATTTTGGTTTACTTGAAAATACATTCTGGATTTAAAGTACTTTCTGAGAGATACCAGATGACACAGTGGTTAGTTTATTTGACAGCAACACGATTATGTCACGACGCTACTAATGTGTGACACAATTTACATTGTTGCTTTTGCAGTGTATCTGTTTTATCTCTGCACAGTTTTTTCTGAATTCTTCCGGAAAGGAAAACATGTTTTAGTAGTAACTTTGTGGTATAGCTACAATGAGACAGCCTTTTCCATAGCACAAGAACACGTTACAGTACAGTACTTACTTCATCACGGCAATAAGCGTAATAACTAAGATATCTATACACATAGCATTTCACTTTTGTTTATTACGAGGTAAGTACATTGACTTCTACAGAACTTCGCTTATGGACGACGATAATTACGACACTTGGCACATTTTTACCGTTAAGTAATGACAGAGATTATCTTACAAGACACACAGTTTAGCGCTAAAGGACACGTATTTCAGTGATTAATTTTATATTTAAAGATTTTTGAATCACAAAGATACAAAGTTTTTCCATGATAAATTTCATTCCATTGCTGTAATCTGTAACACATGACGGTATAATTACATTAATTCTCAGGGGGATACACGCTTACTCTGTGCACCATGTATTTGGCAAGCACAGGGAGTCCTAGCTAATATGATATTTGCTTATACAACTTTACACATCGGTACCATATTTCTCTAACACAGAATTACACAGCTATCTGATTACTTAACAGAGAAACAAACATTTTTACCACGTCAGTGACACATGTATACGTAATTACTCAGTTGTATAACTTCACACTTATGAAATTGTTTTTGTCTGTACTGTATGAACTGTTCATATATTTTTTGGAACCATTGTGATACTATGAGAGCTTTGAATAATGTATTTGGTATGGGATCATGATTTTTAAAGTACGTTTGAGGTAGTTGACACTATTCAATTCTGCAGAGAATTTTTTTTAGGTTTTGAAATTATCGCAGAATGCTACGACATTTTTGAGATTTGGCTGAGGTGTTATGATGTTATTATTACGACGACGATGTGTATTATGCTGTTGAGGTACGTTTACGATCAATAAGCTGATGCTATATGAGGAATTTATTATGATGAAATATTGAAGAAGTGTCGACGAATATGTATATGTATAATAAAGTAAGGAATAACGAGTAGTGGTTAGGGACTCTGGTTTGTGAAAAAGGTTGTTGGAAAACAAGAATCGTACTTTAAGAGTTATGAAATGTGTGTAAATGCGTGAATGTATCACAATGCCACCGAAAATTTTTTGGACTCTGTTATATTGATAGAATTTTGTTCCTACACATTTGTAATGCAAATTCTCGACCTGTGAATTTTTTTTGTATGGGACTGTCACTGTAGTGCAAACTGCTGTCGTAAATATTTCGGTAAAAAAGCTAAGTGACCTTGACGTAATGCATTGTGGGCACCCAGCTGTGCCACCTGCCTCGAGAAAAAGCCATTATGTGAAGAAAAAAGAGGCCATTAACCTCACTATTGACATTCCTTTGTAGAAAGCATTGCAAATATGACACGCTCGAACTTGAAAACATATGATTACACTGTGGAGATCTTAATTTATGATATTTACTAAAATGTCTAATGAAATGATGAGAAACATTTTTACATCTACTGTCTTTCTAGTTGAGAGATTTTTTTTACTGCCTTTGGAGACGCCATTTGCCTAGTGAATGACGTTTCATGCCCTGCTCTATATGGCCTATATATATTTGCTCATTTTGTTTAATATCTAGTTTCTAGCTGCACTGCAGCACTGGTTAAAATAAAATTTAATAGATGTACTAATACAGATATTTTATGCCTACAGATCCAGTAAATAATAATTTTATGATCTACTTCCAAAAAAAAGAGGGAGCACAAATAGACATTTCTCTTCACAGGAATTGCATACATAAATTTTTTCAATGACTGGGTAACTTGTTTCATAGAGTAATTTATCGTGAGGCATCACTCTAGTGTTAAGTTCTGACGTAGGTGTTAAGACATTTCCTATTTTTACTGTAATATTTTTTCTGCTTGAGCTTTGTCATGTTTAGGTATAAGTTGTAGCATTTGCTGCTGTTGTTTGCCAGGCATAGTTCTACTGAATTCTACATTGTATTAAGCCAGTTTTGCTGCACATTGGCTCATATTTGTGATAACGTTGCATTTCCTTTGCTAATTTATATTTATTGCTGCTTGCTTCTTGTTAATTGTTTTATGCTGCTGCATTGCCTCGTCCCTCAGTTTAGCATCTGAGCTCAGTATATTTAAGTCAGCTTTAGGGAGGGTAGGCTATATAAGAGAATGAGTTGTGATGAATTGGAAGAAATGCATTGACAAGGTATAAAAAAAGTTAGATAAGTGGAAACATCTATGAAATGAAGTTTTGGGTTGGACTGCAGTACCAAATGTTACACTGAAAACAAATCCTGTCCTGTCCTTTTGTGTTATTCCACTATGTGTCTGTGTACCTTGTGTATTTGTGTTCTTCCTGTCTTTATGTGTTTATCTGATAAGACTTTTGTTGTAGAATTTTTCTAATACTCAGCTACATTCACTATGATGAGGAATACTGTTATCCTCAAATATAATTTGCATTTATAATATGTTATTTACTTTGCAAAGATGTTGAGACATTATTTATTCTGTTTTGTTTTAATGCTAATGTGTGAAGTTGATTCCTGTAACACTGATGTATATGTTATTTCCATTCTTTTCTAAAGCCCATATTACCACAAATATTATCTGTATTGTTATGTTCTTCAATGATGTATTTTGTACCTTTGCAATTGTATTCTCATGTCGTAAATTTAAAATTTTAATTGACACCAGTTTGTAAATTAAGTAACTTGTAAGCATTCATTTCAGTGCACACATTTTTGTTGGTCATAATATATGCACAATATGTGAGAAGCTGGGATTGTTAGTGTTTGCACATGTGTTGACAATTCATCAAGGGACTGGTTAACAGCATTGCTGGCTCCAAGGACAATTCCAAAAACTTTGTGAGTACACAAGTGGTGGTTTATGGACTTGCTATATTGTCTGCAAGACTCTTCGATGGTGATTGCGCACCTACACAGTCGCAGCAGATGGCTGCTGGCCATCTCTACAAGGATTGCAGTGGGTCTGCACCTTTGATGACCCACCAATACCACTATTTCTACAAGGACTGCGGTAGGTCTGCTCCTTTGATGGCCCACCAATACCATACTCTCTACCAGGACTACAGTGGGTCTGCTCTGTGATGACCTACCTACCAATATTCTTCAAAACTTAGACTGTCTGCTCTGGGTTTGCTCTGTTGTGGTCCATTACCTGTCTGCATGTCAAGAGTCAGCACTGTCTTTCCGTAGGAAAGGACAACACTATTTCTTCAAGACAGCACGGAACTCCGCTACTTCCGTGTGCATTTTCTTTTACTGCTCAAACTTTGACACAAACACTGCAATTTTACTGTGATGAATGATCAGGACTGTCTTTATGGACTGTGAGGAAATTTTAGCTTTTGACAAACATTGTATCGATAAGTGTGTCAATTTGATTTCTTTGTCATTGTAATTATGAAAAAATTTTTCAAATCTGTATTGGCCACTGCCCAAAACAATTTGTAAAATTTTTTGTGTAAGTAGGCTGTTTAGGTTTTTATGTTGTCAACGCCATGTAGCGCTCTATATGAAAATCACGGACTGTGCTGTGTGAAGGCTGTGGTTGGTTTGTGTTGTTGGAGTATATGCTATTGTAGTGTTGGGCAGTTGGCTGTTAGCAGTGCGAAGCGTTGCACAGTGGGAGGTGAGCCGAAATACATTGTTTGTTCTCTATCAAAATCTTTCATTTGCTAACTATGCCTGTCAGTAGATAGTGCCTTCAATAGTTAGAATCTTTTATTTAGCTGGCTGTATTGCAGTAGTTTGAGTAACGAAGATTTTTGTGAGCTAAGTGATTCATGAAACGTATAGATTATTGTTTGTCATGGCCATTCTTTTGTAGGGATTATTAAAAGTCAGATTGCATTGCGCTAAAGATATTGTGTGTCAGTTTAGTGATGATCAGAATAAGTAAAGTGAGAAATGTTTTTGCTCAGCTGTTTGAAAATCAAAATATGTAACAGGTTTATCAACACAGTAATTCATTAATTTTTCTAAGGGGACGTTTCAAACTGACAAAAGAGATAGGCCTTTATTATCTTTTCTTATGCTACAAATGTATAACAGTCCTTTGGAGTCGTTTCACTTTTCCGTTTTTCTATTATGACTCCATAAATGCTTCTTATGAGGTCATCTCCTCCTATTTTTAACATTTCTGCAGTTATGTTCTCCTCGTTAGTTATTTTTGTGTGATATCTCTCTTATTGTTTGAACTGTCGGGAGATGAGACTCTGGCTTTGGTACATGTATTTCAAAATGCAGTCTGTCCGCTCAGCAAATTTTGAAAGCTATCTGCAGCTATCATGCGGTTTACTTTACCATTTGTCTCTAGTTTTCCAATAATTTGGCAAAAAAGCAACGTCGCCGGTTTATACCCTGATAAATCCTCACTGAATGTCTTGTAGAAGTTTCAGTTTGTTTTCCGGAAAGCCTATTCTATTTCTAACAGTCTTCTTCTGCCGTCGACACGTTTTTCACGGCAAATTGCTTTTGAGGTTGAATTTTGTATTTTCAGGAAGGCCCCCCCATCTTTCAACTCTTTGATATTCATTACGGTGATTCGATGGTTTGATTCGCTCATTTATGGCTTCATCGCAGTGCGTGTTCCATCGTCTGTATTTACGTTGCCTGGTTGAGTGCCCTAATTTCGCGGCTGTTGTTTATAACGTGTTGCGAAGATCTGGCCATTCCTTGGGACATCGTTCTTGTATACCACGACTATGGGTCTCTGTTAGCTCTCGTTTTGTTGGGTGGGGGCTTGATTTTGATCTGTGTCAATCAGTGATCCAGATTAATGACTCCCTTCCGTATTCAGACTTTTTGAATCTCATGCACATTCTTGCACAAAACTCACATATGAACAAGCTCGAATTCCGCTAACAACGGGTTAGGTGATTTCCAGGTTTCCTTTTTGCGTTGAGTCTTGTAAACTTTCTCGACAGGTTCAAAAGCTTATTGGATGTCCTCCATTCTTATTTGTCCTGGGATGCGCTTGATGAAATCCTACTACTGGTCATTGTTTATTCTCCCTGCCAACCTGTGAATTAGTCACATAATAAGTTTCATACGACGTTTAGATATCTTGCTTATAATTTCTTCTAATCTTTCCCAAAACGTCCTCTACTTTCCGAGAATTTTTTTGTCATCACTGTTAGTGGGAGCATGAGCATTCATGAAGGCATATGCATTGCTCCCTGATTTCGCTGTAAGACCTGAGATTCTTGCACATGGGGATGTAAAGTTGATAACTGATTCTTAAGTCGTTTTCCTTAATGCAAAGGTAGTCTTAGGTATTGACAAATTGTTCTGACATCTATGTTTGGTTTACCTCCAAATACCCTGAAGTTTTCTGAGTCGAAATAGTTTTCATATTGGAAACGTTTTTCCTGGATTGCTAGGATCGAAATGACGAATTTGTCTAGAGTGCCAGTCAGTTGTTTAAGAATCTAAATTTCTGCAGGGTGTTGATACTAACGGTGCCAAAAAAGTTCTTTCTCTTGGAGTGAAGATACAGGGTGACAATTATTGAACTATAAGAAAAAAACGAAATTAGTTACAAACTACGGCGCGCACACATTTTACTCAAAATGTAAACGTCACTACAGGTATTCGGAATTAGGTTATGGCATGTTCGACGTGCCTGCCATCATTGACGATGATGTGGCGCAGACGAATAGCGAAATTCTGCATGACCCGCTGAAGTGTCGGAACATCGACGCTGTCGATGACCTCCTGAATGGCTGTTTTCAGCTCAGCAATGGTTTTGGGGTTATTGCTGTTCACCTTGTCTTTTCTATAGCCGCACAAAAAGAAGTCGCATGTGTTCAGATCCGAAGAATATGGTGGCCAATCGAGACCCATGCCAGTGTCCTCTGGGTACCCTAGAGCCAGAATGCGGTCCCCAGAGTGCTCCTCGACGACATCAAGCACTCTCCTGCTTCGAAGGGGTCGAGCTCCGTCTTACATGAACCACATCTTGTCAAAATCAGAGTCACTTCGTTAATGGGGATGAAATCATCTTCCAAAAGCTTTACCTACCGTTCGAGAGCCACCACGCCATCAAGGAATATAGCACCGATTATCCCATGACTGGATATAGCACACTACACAATGACCCGCTGAGGGTGAAGAGAATTCTCGATCGTGAAATGCGGATTCTCAGTCCCCAAAATGCGCCAGTCTTTCTTATTGACGAACCCATCCAAATGAAAGTGCGTTTCGTCGCTAAACCAAACCATTCTCACATAATTATTCCCATCATGTGGCGCGGGCGACCGTGCAGTTCGAAGTCCTAACGCAAACCGTTAGGAAGTTATGACGATTTTATTTCATGTAGTTCAATAATTTTCACCCCGTATTTTGAGAAGCTCTGACTCAACTCTGCATGATGTTCCCGATCCCGCAGAATCCGATGATCGGGAGCAACTAGTTATGCGTCCGGTGTCAGAGGGTAGCTTCGTTGGGGTGTTTGTTTCATGAAGCCAGTTCTACAAGTGGAGGGTGTAAGCGTAGGTCGTCTTCAGGATAAGATGACAAAATTACAGCTCGATTGTTGAGCTCTAGAGGTGCCTCTAGACGTTCTGCAGCTAAGTTTATGTTTGGTCTGCGGGGCTTATTTTAACAAGTTTTTAACAGATATCTTTCTTACCTGTTTGTTCGTCACAAATTTTGCAATTGATTTTAAACTACTTCCTCGATGAGCTAGAGAGTTGAAATTACAAACATGACTCACACTGGATGGTGGTTGGCAGTCATTGCAGGGGGACGCACGGCAAGAGCTCGGTAGTAAACAACAGCGGCGGCGTAGCGTTATACGAGTTGTTTTGAGTACAGTGCAGTGCTCACCATAATTTCCGGATTGTGTCTTGTTGTATTATCTTGTTACAATTATCGTGCATTGCAGAGTTTTTATTCGCTTCGTGTCTTCCGTGATTTAAAATCTCTTTTAACTGAAAATCAGTGGTGTATTTATAAGTTAGTCCTAACTTCCGGTCGGCATATAATCATTACGTGTTGTCTTGTTAACTTCTCCTCACCATATAATTGTTACATGTTGCCTTGGACCCATTACAGTGCTTTAAATAATTTCTGCTAACATCGGTTTAAGAATGTTGTTACAAAAATATCGTGCTTTTATAGTTTTCATTCACTTCATTTCTGACACTGTTTACGTTCAAAGATCTTGGCTCGTGTTATTCCACATCCACCTGACACCTGGAAGTTAGCTGCACAAGACACCGAAAGCTAAATTTTACCGATTGTTACTATATTACAGTTTAAGTGTGTTATAGCGCTTTTTAATTTACTGTACGAGTAGCGTCATATATGACAAACGTGGATGTTGCCGTAGGTTAAGTGATATGGGAGAAACAAGTCAGAACTGTGGATTGGTGTTTCTTTAGGGAGAATGCAGCGATGAAGCTAAAAAAGTGTGAGGTAAAACTTTTCCATGGAGTTTTGTGTAATGTAAGCGAGACAAGAAAATAGTGCTCTCCAGGTAGAATTAGAGATGGCATATTTTTAATTAGATATGTTGAAGGGGGAAAAAGACAATGAGAACTGGGAGAAGATGAGAAGTGATAGACAAAAGGAGAAAACCTCAGAAATCACATTTCAAATTTTGCGTACCAATCAGTTAGACTTTGAGGCTAGGTTGGTAGAAAAGTCACGTAGAACAAAAAGTCATGCTACTAGGCAGCAGTCATGGGGGAGGCGTAGGCCATTTGCTACAGCAAAAGCTAGCTGTAGAATACCAAGTCACAAGCATCGTGAAACCTAGCGCCGAGCTTAGCCGGATGACAACATAGAGGCCTTGTGTAAATATTTTGACGATGAGGGTGAGGTACTTATTGTAGGGGAAGCAGGAAACAGTCTAACAACTTGGTATATACTCTAGCATTAAACGTAACCTGGAGGAAATACGAACAGCAACAACACACACTCGTGTGAGGTTTCGAAGGTTTGCAGCGATATGACGAGTCCTCGGTTAACATGGCAGTTGGCCATGTGAACAAACAGCTGATCGAGTTGCTTTTCACTGAAACAAATTCTTGTATCTGTGCAGTGTGATGAGGATGCACTAATCGTAGCCTGCATCTGAATAGTAGAGGGGAGGAATGACCAGCTGAGCACCCTGTAAAAAGTGTAAGAGGGAGGGGGAGGGGAGCAAAGGCACACAAGACAAAATCCCTGTGATTACTGGAATCAAAGGGGCATATTTTTTAAAAGTTAGAGTCAGATTACAAGAAGAGACTATTGAAGGAAATTAGAGCAGTACAAGACCATAAGACTTGTAACAGTTTCCAGAAAAATAAAATTAATTTGTTTCATCAGAACTTTAAAGGGTCGAAAAAACAAGATAGATGAGCTTATTGTACACCTAGAAGATGGAAAATTCCTCTCTGTGCACCATGTAACCATGGATGGAGAAGTTAAATATCAGCGATTATAGACTTGCATCATTTTCGTATAGAATTAACGTGGAAAAAGGAGTTGCAACATGTGTAGAAGTTGGACACAAAGTCAAAAATATTTAAACAAATAGATTTTGTGTTGAACAGAACCTGGAAGCACGTGTTGGTGAGTTGTTACTGCAGAATAATTCTCTGCAGATCTCCTCTAGGAAACTTTCCGTTATTTATGAGAAATCTACTCTTAGATGCATTATGGCACTATCTGTCAGTGAAGAAGAAACAATTGGTAGTCTATGGAGATTTCAATTCAGACTTCGAAAAAGATACAGATAGGAAAACTGAACTATAATTATTATTTGGGTGTTCAATGTAGTTTCAATAGTCAGTTTTCCAACTTGTGTGCAGCAAAATGGCAGGTCACTGATTGGTAACCTTTTTATAGACAGTGCTTAGGCTGAAACAATTACTCTGTACCCAACTGCCAATGAGCTATCGGACCATGATGCACAGTTAATATAAATAAACAGTTTGGCGTCTTACAAACCTGGAGACAGGTTCACGCAAGGCAATGAGGCCGATTAATGAGAGCAGGATGCAATGTTTTAAGTGTAAGCTAAAAGGGGTGGTCTGAACAAGGTATATATGGAAAGAGATGTTAATGTCAAATTCAATTTATTCTATAGTAAATTTGTCTCAATATTTAAAAGCTGCTTTCCTAAAAAGTTATCCAGGAGAACCATTAAAAAACAAGTAATCCATAGATAACTAAGGGAATTAAAATCTCTTGTAAGATGAAGAGGAAAACTTATGCAAAGGCCAGAGTAAGTCAAGTTCTGACATTACTTGCATACTACAAAAAATACTGTAATATTTTAAGGAAAGTCATTCACATGTCCAGAAGTATGCATGTCCTGACATAAATAAATAATGCAGATAATAAGATTAAAACTACATGTGGTACTGTCAAATGAGAGACAGGACACCCTGCCATTCTACAAGATTCCATAACAATTAAACTGAATGACAAATTTGCAACTGCTAATTTACAGATTGCAAGTACTTTTAACAGTCACTTTGTGAACTTAGCAACAAACATAGTATTTAATGGTTTAGTTGAAGAAGCAAGAGAATGTGTTAAAAATTTCATTCCACAAATCTTTAAGCAACTAGAAAAGTAGCACCAACATCCTTCATTTCAATTAATACAATTTTGTATGAAAATTTTAAAAACCAAAAGCTCTTGTGGTGCTGATGGAATTTCAAACAGAATTCTGAAAAGTTGTTCCAACTTAATAAATAATGTCCTTAGTGCTATATGCAATCCGTCACTGGCAAAACATGCAGCTATTAAACCACTTAATAAGAAGATGAAAAAAGGTGACGAGACAGAGTTAAACAGTTATTGTGCAGTTTCTTTGCTAACATATTTTTCCAAAATATTTGAAACAGTAATGTATTCAAGAGTAGTCACACATTTAAGTGGAAAGAATTTACTTAGCATATCAAAGGTTGGATTCCAGAAAGGTTTCTCGACTAAGAATGCCATTTACACCTTCACTCATCAGGTAGTAGACAGTGTCTAAAAGGTAGAAAATTTTAGTGACTTCGGCAAAATGACAAAGGGAGCCCCACAAGATTCAATTCTGGGTTTGCTCTTATTTCTTACATATGTGAGTGACTTCCCTCTTAACATTCAACCAGAGAAACTGGTACTTTTTGCAGATGTTACTAGTGTTAGAATAAATCCCATTATAGAAAAATCAACAGAAGAGTTAGTAAATGATATTTGCTATTGTTAAGTGACTGTGTGAAAATGAACTCTTCCTAAAATTTTAGAAAACATACTACATTCATTTCTGTACAGCAAATAGTCATACCAACATTTGATGTAGCATGTGGGAAAGAGTCAGTAAGTAGAGTAGAATGCTCCAAATTCTTGGATATATATATTGATGAAAACTTGAACTGGAAGAAAGATATTAATGAGATTCTTAAATAATTAAGCTCAGCTACTTTTGCTTTTCGTATAATTCCTCTTCAAGGAGGTTGGCATTTTAACTGCACCGTCACTATATATACATTCGTCACGAATAATCCATTACAGCTGAGAAGAACAGTGACGTACATACTTGCAACACTAAAAAGATAAATTACGTTTGTTACCCATTGTTAAAGCTGTCAGTGGCTCAGAGAAGAGTTCAACATGCAGCAACAAAACTTTTTAATTTTTTGCCCAATAACATAAAATGTGTGATAGGTAGCGAAGCAAGTTTTAAATATAATTTAAAATCATTTCTCCTGGACAACTCTTTCTATTTCCTTGACGAATATCTACTTAAAAACTTGTAGCCAGTTAAAAATAATAGTTTTAAGTGTAGTTGCATGAGTAAAAATAAAATGGCAATGTATTCACTAATGTTGACACTAATCATGTATACAATCCTACAAGCTGGCTCGTTTCATATCATTTCCAGAAAAGAACAGTTCAAATGATCTGTGGAACATGAAAGTAATTATCTATTAACTTGCTTTTCAGTCCGTTTGTTCGGTAGTGGTTGGGGTGCGGGCGAAAAAGTTTCGAAACGACTGATCTCGGCTGCCCTTCAAGACCAGCGTGTTGTGCGAGAACATCCACATCCACATCTACACCTATAGTCCGACAGCCCCCTTGCGGCGTGTGGCGGAGAGTTCTTCGTGTACCACTGTCACTTGCCCCCTTTCCAGTTCCAGTTAAAGATTCGTTCACTGTAAGAACGATTGCCGTTAAGCATCCGTGTGTACCTGAATAGCTCTGATATTATCTTCACAATCTTTTCGAGAGTATTCATCAAGATATGCAAATACTTTAATATGTTATTCTACAAGTAAAACAAAAGAAAAAAGTTCATATAAACGTAGGTCTGCAAATGTTTAGCTATGGTGTTACAGCTAATAAAAGGTTTTGCCTGAAATTTAGCAACTTCGATAATATGAAGCCATCGCAAAACTGCACTAGGTTAAAGTAAAGCATGATTTCCATTCATTTTGTATTGGTCTGGTGAATCTAATAAAACGTGTCACAGACATATATCTGCAGTAGTTTCCCAGAACATCCAGAGAAGCAGTAATCGGCAGTTACACAAGTACATTTTATTTACTGATGAGGCACAGTTTACTCAAGATGGTACAAACAATTTACATAACGAGCACGTATGGTCTGAAGCAAACCCACATTCTATAATGCAATGCAATTTCCAGCAGCGATTTAGCATAAATGTATGGAGTGGTATAATCAACACACACTTCACTGAACCATTCATTTTCCCAGGACGTCTAACTGGGGAGAGGTACTGACAATTGCTTCAGAAAGAAATGCCCAGCTTGCTCGAAGATGTTCCACTTCATACGCTGTTGCAAATGTATTTTCAACATGTTTGTTGAAAACTTTGTGCAGTTGTTTGGAATTTAAAAAACAAATAGGGACAAACAGTTAATAAATTAAAAATTTTACGGAATTACGTCTTTGCTTCTCTGTATGTTCTGGAAAACTACTGCAGATACACGTCTGGTAGATGTTTTATTAGATTCACCAGATCAGTAACAACAAAATAAATGGAAATCTGGCTTTAACCTCTTGCAGTTTTGCGATGGCTTCATATTAGCGAATTTGCTAAATTTCAGGAAAAATGTTTTATTAGGCGTAACTCCTATGTTTATATGAACTTTTTTCTTCAGTTTTACTTGTAGAATAATATATTAAAATATTTGCATGTCTTCGTGAATCACCCTGTATTTAGGATGAAGCAATATATTGGTTGGCTCTTCTAGGGAAGCACGCTTTCTGAAATGCAGAACACCTCTGTTTGGTTGATCATCTCTGTGACGCTTTCGCGTTTACTAAACGAATCTGTGACGAAACACTCTGCTCTTCGTTGAATATTCTCCATTTAATCTTCTCTTATTTCCTCCGTCGGTCCAATCCGGTACGGATATCAGACGGATGAGCAATATTCAAGGATTGCTCGAATTTGTAAGCTACCGAACTTTGTTGATGCACTGCAGTTCCTCAGGACTCTTCCAATGAGTTTTAGCCTGATATTTGCCTTACCGGCGTTTACTTTTATGTGGTCGTTCCACTTTAAATCGCACCGTACGCATTCTCCTATAAGGAGCAGTCAAATGAAAACGAGACATGTGGAAAAAAAGAGTAAGCAAACTGCTTATTATACCAAAACTCGTCACCATAACTGTTAATACATTTATCCTACTGTGAGACAAGCCTGTCAGTGACTTGACGGAAAAACTGTTTGCAATTGCCTACAAAACTGTGCTTGCAGCCAGGCGAGTGGCTCTCCGTCCGAAGCAGATCCACGGCCACGAATGTCTTTCTTCAGGGTTCCAAAAATATGGAAATCGCATGCGGAGGGATCCGGACTGCAAGGACGATGGATGAGGGCTTACCAGCGATATTTCTGCAGAGTACTCGGAACGGCTTTAGCATCATGTAGACATTCACAGTCGTCGACTTGCCTCGGACGAAGAGATGCACACCTGGGTGCAGTTGTTGTCCGTAGGCAACTCTGTTTTTTCCTGAAGGCGCTGAACGTCTTGTTTCACTGCAGGTTAAGTGTGTTAACGGTTATGGCGGTCACCTTTGACGTAATAAACAGATTACTTACTTTTTTCCCTCCTCACTCATTTTCATTTGTCTGCCCCTTGTAGATATGTTATGGAAGCAACTGCTTCCAGTGATATTCTGCAATTGTGTAATCGTGCAATAATGGCTCTTTCTGTCTATATATAGCCAATATGTTACATTCGCTTATGTTGAGGACAGTTGCCATTCCTTGCACCAAGCCTGGGTCTTTCTGCATTTTGCTGCAGTTTTCTACCGTTGCGACTACGCGAAGAGCCTCACGGAGTTCCCAACGTTATCCTCTAGGTCATTTCTATGTAGTGTGAAAAGTGATGGGTCTCTAACACTCCCTAGGGGTACACCCGAGGTATCAGAATGCGTCCTAGGCAGTAAGCAAGCGGACGGGCATGGTGGCATGGTTGAGCAGAGCGAGGAGGTATGACCGGGGGGGGGGGGGGGGTGGCTAGAAGACTAGAAGAAGTGGTCAGAGTGAGGGGGAGGGGGGCACGTCTGCCATATGTGTCATAAGCGCGCGAGCGACGTGGCGGATGAAAAGCTATAAATTTTTAACATAACACGTTTTTAAATCAGACTAAAAAGTATAAAATAATTTCTCCCAGCCCCATACAAATTCCTAATGCCACGCATGTAGTATAGCAAATTTGTGCTTGTGGATTTTTAACAACTGTGAGAATACTAGTAAGATTTATAACAAATTACCTGGGGCGTATGCAAGACAGTAATTAGGGCGTGAACTATTCGTCCATCAATTATGTATTCCATGGTCCCCACGTTTTTCGTGATAAATCTTACAAGATATGACATAGCTATTAAAAATTTATAAGCTCAAATTTTCAGGAGTATCTTTATGGGGTTAGGAAGCTGTATGGCATTAGAAGAAATTATTCTGCATTTTTAAAGCATGATTTAAAAGGTTGATATATTAAAAATTTATTTTTATTTCATTAATTATTACATCACTCATTATTATTCCTTATCTTCGTACAGGCTGATCTGAATAACTTAACAAATTCAGTTGCTCCTCTTTCTTGGTTCTTCCCTATTTTTCCAGTTTTCTTTTACATTATTATTATTATTATTATTATTATTATTATTACACTCACGTTCAGGAAAAAAACAGAAAACGTTGAACGACTAGAAATAGGCCGTTTATGTTCCCAGGACGTGTTCTGCAGAAATGATTAGCGTTTGAAACATGTCGGCCTGCGAGTTTAAGGTCAACATCGATACCTCGTGGCAGCACCACCTACCGGTAAAATGTTCCTGCGCCTCTCGTTGTCGCTATAAATCGAAGGTAATGGGTCAGTGAGACTTGAGCACACGTGGAGGATTTCTCGCAGATGTGTGCGCGAACCGTGCCGTGAAATCAGTGCGTTTGAAAGAGGGCACATTACTGGCTTAAGAGAAAGTGATGCATCCATCCGGGAAACTGCTGCTCATATGGGACGAAGTATTTCGGCAGTGCGACAGGTGTGTGCAGAATTGTTCACGGAAGGCCGTAGAACACGACGAGATGAGTCTGGTCGCACCACCCAGACCCCCCCGCCCCCGAGAAGATCAACACCTCATCCGAATGGCATTGCCGGACACATCTGCGTCCTGCTCAGCTCTGGCTCAACAGTGGAACAGTGGACCACATCGTACACTATCAGCGGTGACAGTTCGTCGCCGTTTATTACAGCATGGATTATGTGCGCGTCGTCCGCTTCTCTGCCTACCTTTGACAAATGTGCAGAAACATGCTAGACGGCAATGGTATATGGAACGACGTCACTGGGAACAGGAATGGCATCAGATATTGTTTTGGGACCAATCCAGGTTCTATTTGTTTGAAAATGATGGACACGTTTTGGTTCGCCGCAGGCGTTGACAGTTGATGGTTGGAGTGCTGATACGTTATCTTCGAATCCAGTAATGCACGCAACCTGCACCGCATCAGAACGGCCTGAATATGACGCAACGAAGCGTCGAAACTGGTAGCAAAAAAGAAAAGAAAATCATAAGGACGGCTGTAGGTGTTTCTATTTTTTGTCACGACAGTAAACGGCCTTTTGCCCTGGCCCGCCAGATCAGCAGACTTGTCGCCAATCGAAAATAGGTGGAGTATGGTGAAACGACCGATGCAGCGCTGTGACCCAATGCCGACCACCAGAGATGAACTTTGGAACCAGGTGAACGCAGGGTGGACGGCTATACCACAGGACGGCATTCGCGCCTTATTCGATGCCATCACGCGTGGAACAAGTTATAAGGACCCATGGCGGATCCTGTGTCTACTATGCAACAGGACACACACTGAACCGAGGTGACTGAAATGTTAATCATTTCTACAATTTCTACAGAACATACTAAGGTACAGGTCCTGTGAATATGAACGTCTTATCTCTAGTCGTTCAGTGTGTTCTGTTTCTTTGTGAACACGCGTGTATTATTACTATTGTTTCTTGACCTACCTTAATTCTACCACTTTTCAATAATTTTTATTACTCTGCTAGTCTTTTTTCCAGAACTAAGATTCGCTGTGCATTACTTGTTAAACTAACTTGGTTACATTATAATCAATACATCATCCACATACGTAAATTAATACACAACTCTTCTGTACGGCTGAAAGCCGAGTGGTGAAACGTATGAAAAAGGGGAGGAGGGGAAGCGACCAACACTTACTATACTACGAAGCCGATATATAGGGGTTGGGCAAAAACATGGAAAAGCAAAAAACACAACTCATTACCGTGCCTAATTCTATGTTGAAACACAGTTGGTATTCAGAACACCTCCAGTCGTCTCGGAATGGTCAAGTAAAGGTCTTGAATCTTATACCATTCTTCCCATAAAACAGTGACAAGTTCAGTTAACTGACAATGGAGATGGACAAGGATCACGCAGCCTTCTCTCCAAAGTAAACCCCAAAAGTTCAATTATATTGAGATCTGATAACTGTAGTTGCTATGGCAGATGCGATAATTCGTCCTTGTGCTTGTGCCAAGATTGGCAACGTTTTACAGAAGTTCGAATTATGGCGCGTACTTCAATGCGAGATGCTTTTAATAATTTCCACAATGAAATTCAGTCTCGAAATATGGCAGAAAACCCAAAGAGATTCTGGTCATACATAAAGCACACCAGTGGCAAGAAACAATCAATACCTTCACTGCGCGATAACAACTGTGAAGTCACTGATGACAGTGCCACTAAATCAGAGTTATTAAATACGGTTTTCCGAAACTCCTTCACCAAAGAAGACGAAGTAAATATTCCTGAATTCCAATCAAGAACAACTGCCAAGATAAGAAACATAGAAGTAGCTACCCTAGGAGTAACGAAGTAGCTTAAATCACTTAATAAAGGTAAGGCCTCCGGTCCAGATTGTATACCAGTCAGGTTCCTCTCAGACTACGCTGATAAAATAGCTCCATATTTAGCAGTTATATACAACCACTCGCTCACAGAAAGATCCATGCCTAAAGACTGGAAAATTGCTCAAGTCACACCAATACCCAAAAAGGGAAGTAGGAGTAATCCGCTGAATTACAGGCCTATATCACTAACGTCGATTGGGGTTTTGGAACATATACTGTATTCGAACATTATGATGTACCTCGAAGAAAACGATTTACTGACACATAGTCAGCGTGGTTTCAGGAAATATCGTTCTTGTAAAAAACAACTAGTTCTTTATACCCATGATGTAATAAGTGCTATCGACAGGGGATGTCAAATTGATTCCATATTTTTAGATTTCCAGAAGGCTTTCGACACCGTTGCTCACAAGTGTCTTCAAACCAAACTGCGTGCCTACGGAGTATCGCCTCAGTTGTGCAACTGGATTCGTGATTTCCTGTCAGAAAGGTCACAGTTCTTAGTAACAGACGGAAAGTAATCGAGTAAAACAGAAGTAATAACCGGTGTTTCCCAAGGAAGTGTTATAGGCCCTCTATTGTTCCTGATCTATATTAACGACATAGGAGACAATCTGAGTAGCAGTCTTAGATTGTTTGCAGATGATGCTGTCATATACCGTCTTGTAAAGTCATCAAATGATCAAAACGACTTGCAAAATGATTTAGATAAGATATCTGTATGGTGCGAAAAGTGGCAATTGACCCTGAATAAGGAAAAGTGTGGATTTATTCACGTGAATACCAAAATAAATCAGCTCAATTTCGATTGCGCGATAAGTCACACAAATCTCAAGGCAGTAAATTCAATTAAATACTTAGGGTTTACAATTAGAGATAACCTAAATTGGAACGATCACATAGATAATATTGTGGGTAGAGCAAACCAAAGACGGCAATTCATTGCCAGAACACTTAGAAGGTGCAACAGGTCTACTAAACAGACTGCTTACACCACGCTTCTCCGCCCTGATCTGGAGTATTGCTGTGCGGTGTGGGATACGTTTCAGGTGGGACTGACGGGTGACATCGAAAAAGTACAAAGAAGGGCAACTCGTTTTGTATTATCGCGAAATAGGGGTGATAGTGTCAGTGTGGTGTGCATACTGTAAGACCTTCGATACACACTGATGTGTCGGCAGCTGGGCCAACACCTTGTAGATCGAGATGGCTGAAAATGCACGCTAGACTAACGCAGACGGGCGTGAAGTACTGGAACAGGCTACGTAATTAATGCTATGAAGAAAAGTACGTAGCTGGATTAATACTTATCTTTAATCAATCATTGTGGTACATCGCTCTTGACGATACACAAGAGACTTTAATTACAATCACTGTAAGGCTAATGGCGCCTTGCTAGTTCGTAGCCATTAACTTAGCTGAAGGCTATTCTGTCTCTCGGCTAATGAGAGAGAAAGGCTTCGTACATCTAGTCGCTAGCTAGGTCGTCCGTACAACTGGGGCGAGAGCTCGTCCGTATCACGAGACCTGCCTTGTGGTGGCGCTAGGTCTGCGATCACACAGTGGCGACACGCGGGTCCGACATGTACTAAATGGACCGCGGCCGATTTAATCTACCACCTAGCAAGTGTGGTGTCTGGCGGTGACACCACATTCCGCCCCCGCAAATCGGCGAACGGTCGTGAGATAAGGCTTCCGCCCGCCGTGGGGAGGACCCCATGTTGACGTATGCGAAGAGGTGGGGAGCCTAACAACAGGCGAGGCTGTGCCACCCGCACCCGGCCATTCGGTCCGAGGGGAGCTAGGAAACGCCTGAAAACCTAGTCCAGGGTGCACATCAACATGCGGTGTATGTGCCCGTAAAGAAACAGGAGGGGCCGAAGGGTCGACCTCCATTGCGTCGGGGTAGCCGACGAGCGATGACGTCATGTGGTCCGGAGCGGGCGGGAGTTCCATGGCGGAGGACAGCTGGTCACGGGAAGCGATCGGCGGCGCGTGACCCTTGGAGGCGCTTGGCGGCTGCAGCGAAGCGTCGAAAGCGGGCGGCGCCGGCCGGAGGACCGGCGGCTGCGGCGGCGGCGGCGGCGGCTGCTGCGGCGGCGGCGGGTCGCCATGGGGCAAAATGGAAGGCATCGTCGGTAACACCTGGGGATGAGGCGAGCCAGTAGATGGGTCCCCAGGGCGCTGACCGGACGGCACCGTCGCTGAAAGCAGACGGGGAGCGGCAGAACCCGTGCGACGACAGAGGCGCAGCTGATTGAGATGCCGACGCACCTCACCAGAGGCCCCCAAAAACCAAATACATCGCGCGGCCGAGGCAGCGAAGAATGCGCCCTGCGAGCCAACGCCGTGAACCTCGATAGTTGCGATAGAATACAACGTCGCCTGGAGCAAAAGCAGGAGTCCGCCGCTGCACAGGAACCTGATGCGGCGGATGCAGCAAAGACATCAAGGTTCGATGAGGACGACCATGGAGCAACTCAGCTGGCGAGCGACCATCTCGGGGCTGAGAGCGATACGAAGACATAAAGAGCAACAATGCGTCCTCCCGAGAATGCGACGCTTTCAATTTCAATATCTGTGACTTGAAAGTCCGGACCAATCGTTCAGCGGCACCGTTTGACTGAGGCGAAAACGGCGCGGATGTCAGATGTTGAATACCATTCGCCTGGCAGAATGACTGAAATTCTGCGGACATGAATTGTGGGCCATTGTCGGAAACAATAGTCTGCGGAAGACCTTCAATGCAAAAGATAGCAGACAACGCTTGGATGGTGGCGGAGGACGTCGTGGAAGACATCCGGACAACAAAAGGAAAATTACTGAAGGCGTCGACCAGAACCAACCATCGAGCATTCCAGAATGGACCAGAAAAATCAATGTGCAAGCGTTGCCAAGGGGAAGTGGCTTTTGGCCATGCAAAGACTTTCCGCGGCGGCGCGGATTGTTGTTCGGCACACGCCATGCAAGAAGAACACATATTCGTAATCGCAGCATCGATTCCGAACCAAGTACAGTGCTGACGAGCAAGTTGTTTCGTTCGCACTATACCCCAATGTCCTCGGTGAAGAAGCCGTAAAACAGAGGACTGTAACGAACGTGGGACCACTACTCTGGACTGATCATTATCAGAACGCAACAACAAAACACCACGTCGAACAAAAAGTCTCTCCTTGTGAGCAAAAAATCGGCGAACCAACGGATCCTCGATCCGAGACTTTGACAAAGGCCATTGCGTAGCAACAAAACGTAAAACAGTAGCAAGGACAGGGTCAGCAGCTGTGGCTGTAGCTACACGACGAAAATCGATCGGAAACGATCCGACCACTTCATCCGTTTCCGAATCAATGAACATGCAAGCAAGTTCGGAAGAATCGAATGCTGTATCCTCAGCAACAGGCAAACGGGACAACGCATCGGCGTTTCCGTGCTTAGCAGTGGACCGATACAAGATATCGTAGCGGTACTGCGAGAGGAAAATAGACCAGCGAATGAATTTCTGCGCTGTACGCGGAGGTACAGGCTTGTTCGGATGAAAAAGCGATGTCAAAGGTTTGTGGTCTGTGATGATGGTAAAGTGACGACCATACAAGAAATCATGGAACTTAGTAACACCAAACACGAGAGCCAAAGCTTCTTTCTCTATCTGCGAGTAATTTCTTTGCGCAGACGAGAGCAATTTGGACGCAAAGGCAATAGGGCGATCATGCGAGCCAACTTTGTGCGCAAGCACAGCACCGATCCCGAAATCCGATGCATCTACCATCAACAAAAGGGGTTTCTGGGGATCGAATGGCGTAAGGCATGTATTAGAAAGCAACGCCGATTTCAACTGGCGAAAGGCGCGTTCGCATTCCGTCGTCCAGACGAACGGAACACCTTTACGGTGTAAGCGATGAAGCGGAGCTGAAATGGAAGAGGCATTGCGCATATTCACACATACCTTGTGATTCTATTTTGTTCAATGTTCTTGCGACCTCATCACGCAATGCGTGAGGAACATTGCGCGCTCTGAAAAATTTCGGTTGCGCGTTGACCTTCAGTTCCAATTGTGCTTCACAGTTTTTAGCGCAACCTAAGCCCGGTGCAAAAATGTCTGCAAATTCGTCACATAAGCGAGAAACACTTTCTGAAGGCACAGTCTGATTCACTGATAGGACCTGATTTACAATAGACATGTTAAACAGCTGAAATAAATCTAAGCCAAACAAGTTCACTGCAGAAGAAGAACGAAGAACATAAAATGACACAAGTTTTGTTTGTCCTTTATATGTTGCAAAAAGAGTGCACTGTCCTAACACAGGAATTGTCTGTCCGGAATAACTTTTTAACTGAACATTTGCGGCACGCAACGGAGGTGCGCCCAGTTGTTTGTACGTGTCGTGATTGAGCAATGAAACTGCAGCTCCGGTATCGAGCTGGAATGGTATCACTTTGCCTTCAAAGTCTAAGTCCACAAAAAGTTTATTGTCCTGCTGACGACAAGAGCGACTGTTTTGTGCAATTTGAATAGACACTGGTACAGAATCACTTGCTAATGGACGTGATTTCCGGCGACGTCGACGCACAGTTTGTGTGGGACGAACACAGTCACTGTTAGAGTAAGTAGCACTGGACGAAGTGGAATTAAGGACATGAATGTCCATGGGCGATGGTCCACGAGCCTGAGTGTCCTTGGTTCGATTCCGGCGCGAAGCAAAGGGCCGGGACTGATTGTGATTGTCTGATCGGAGCTTTTTCTGGCAAACACTTTGAACATGTCCTTTCCTATTGCAGAAAAAGCAAATAGCTTGGCGTGACGGGCAATGTTCACGCGAATGTCTAGTAGCACACCGCAGGCATGATTTCACTGCATTTGTGGGCTGGCGCGGCACACGTGGCTTAGAGCGCGGCGGCAGCTGCGTTTGTTTGTGCGATGGCAGTTGACCGGGCCGCGCAGCTCGCCCGGCAGGCCGGTTAATGTTACACACTGCTGGCGAAGTTTCAAAAGATTCCTGAGCACAGTCAAGTGTGTCTTGTCTATCCAATAAGTCTATCACTTGTTGTAGGGAGGGATTAACTAGTTTCAAAATTTGCTCCCGTATACGAACATCAGAAACGTTCTGTGCAATTGCATCATGCACCATTGTATCTGAATAAGAAAGGCCACAGTCACAGTCAAAGGCACAGTCCCTAGTAAGTCCTTGCAATGTTGCTACCCACTCCCTATTAGTTTGACCGGCCGTACGTTTTGTACGAAAAAACGTATACCGTTTTGCAACCACATTAACTGTTTCTTTGAAATAGGCATCTAAAGCAGACAAAATTTCCTCGTAGGACAGAGTTGCTACGTCGCGTCGGGGAAACAGTTTCACTATCACACGGTAGGTGGACACACCGACACAAGAAAGTAAAAACGGCTGCCGCTCATTACCTTGAATTCTGTAGGCGGCGAGGTGGAAGGCAAACTGGCGGGACCGTTCCCGCCAAGTCTCGTGGGTTTCATCAAAACTTCGAAATGGTGGTGCAACGGCAGGTTGTGGCTGCGGTACCGGTGAAGCGGCGGCGGCCGCATCG
Organism: Schistocerca piceifrons; assembly: GCF_021461385.2. Taxonomy (NCBI): domain Eukaryota; kingdom Metazoa; phylum Arthropoda; class Insecta; order Orthoptera; family Acrididae; genus Schistocerca; species Schistocerca piceifrons. The sequence continues at coordinate 97,573,232 of NC_060143.1, read as the reverse complement.
GTTTGAATGGCACGTTGACCCTGGACGAGCTGTCCAAGGGCATCCAATAACGCCTGCGTCTGCTGATTCTGCAAGCGATAAAATTCGGACAGTACATCTGGAGAATGTGGCGAAGCCATGACACAAATAAATCAGAGCAAAGTAAAACACAAGATCCTTTGTAGACTCGTCGCCATGTGATGTGTCGGCAGCTGGGCCAACACCTTGTAGATCGAGATGGCTGAAAATGCACGCTAGACTAACGCAGACGGGCGTGAAGTACTGGAACAGGCTACGTAATTAATGCTATGAAGAAAAGTACGTAGCTGGATTAATACTTATCTTTAATCAACCATTGTGGTACATCACTCTTGACGATACACAGGAGACTTTAATTACAATCACTGTAAGGCTAATGGCGCCTTGCTAGTTCGTAGCCATTAACTTAGCTGAAGGCTATTCTGTCTCTCGGCTAATGAGAGAGAAAGGCTTCGTACATCTAGTCGCTAGCTATGTCGTCCGTACAACTGGGCGAGTGCTTGTTCGTATCACGAGACCTGCCTTGTGGTGGCGCTAGGTCTGCGATCACACAGTGGCGACACGCGGGTCCGACATGTACTAAATGGACCGCGGCCGATTTAATCTACCACCTAGCAAGTGTGGTGTCTGGCGGTGACACCACACACACACCATCAGATTATTTGACTTGTCGCTCTAACTAAGTAGACGAGTATTAGCAATATGTCTCGTGGTCTTATCATGGCGTGTTTATCTCCTGCTGTTAGGTCAGACGATGGAAATGCCACTTGCACGATTAGAGTAGCAGATTGATGGTGACCAACTTTAAACAGAACTTGATTAATTTTCACACACATTTATTAAAATAATAAAAAGCATAGACATTACGTAACTTGATTCTGGATGCTGTTTACAATTGACAATCTGAAGCCCTTTGGTCTTGGTACGTTAATCTTATTCTCACATATCTCTGATACTTGACAAAGTGTCTATACATTTATCTTCATGGCTATGTACAGGAATATGATAATCTTCTTAGGTGCAGACTGAAACTTGACTATAGACTGGTACAGACTAATGCAGACTGGTACAGACTGGTGCAGACAAAGGCAGACTGACTAATCGGAGTTCTGTACACTCGTTATAATACCTTGTGCATTCAGGTATCACTGCGCGAGTGTGATCCGCGGGGAGAAAAGGTTCTACGTTAGCCGCAATCTCATTGGCTGCGTTACATATTAATACGTGGACTGGTGGAAGCAGAATTTGGTCGGTCTCTAAGGCAGCGCCATCTCTTAGTGCAGTGACGGACGAGCGCTGCGCCTGCGATGTTGTGCTTAGCGGGGCGCGCTCTAGTGGGAAAGTTGTGTACGCACTGACTACACGGAACTATGTACACAATATCCACAGACATGATACGTGAATTGGAGTGGCAGTCATTAAAACAAAGGCGTTTTTCATTGTGGCAGGATATTCTCATGAAATTTCAATCACTAGTTTTCTCCTCCAATTGCGAAAACATTCTGTTGACACCCACCTACATAGGGAGAAATGATCATCACGATCAAATAAGAGAAATCAGTGCTCACACAGAAAAATTTAAGTGCTCGTTTTTCCCGCGTGCCGTTCGAGAGTGGAACGGTAGAGATACAGCTTGAAGGAGGTTCATTGAAGCCTCTGCCAGGCACATTATTGTGAATATCAGAGTAATCACGTAGATGTAGATGTAGATGAAGACCAATACTGGACGACGAGAGATGTGTGAACAGGGGCCCTGTCATCTTGGGGTGCAGCACCACCATTGGGGAACAAACATTGCCATTGGACCTGGTCAGTCAAAATGGTCACATAATTCTTGGCAGTATTGCGACCTTGGAGAATAACCATGGTGCCCTTGGAATACCACGATACGGTGGCCCAAATCGTCATCTAACCCTGTGTTTCACTCTTGAGACTTAAATTCGACCAGAAGCTAGAAACAATGTGCAACAAAACTCATCCCACCGAATAACACACTTCCTATCCTCCATAGTCCAGGTTTTGTGGCTTCGGCGAAATATGTTCCTGTTACGGGCATTTGCATCACTGATGAGTGGTTTTTGCATTCCAGATCCCTACAATGTCCTGCCCATTAAGCTCCCTTTGTGTTTTTCTGGTGCTGACAGGGTTCGCGAGGGCGACGTTCTTTTCTCCAGTGACTTTTGCAACTGTCGGCTTTTTATTTTTCATCAAAATCATCTTCAGTGAGCGTCCGCCACGATCACTCAACACACACTATCGTTCGAGTTGTGACACAGCGGATGATGGTTTTCCAATTTCCATGTAAGCTATATAAACCTTCAATATGGTGCCTCTTGAAACACCAAACACCTTGGTTACCTTCGTGATGGAATTACGCACCATACGAGCACCACTACTTGTCCACGGTCGAATTCTCTTAGCTCCGACATAATGTACTAAGATCTGCACAGAACACTCTGTCTTCTGACAGCGGCTGACATTACACAGATTCTATTTGTGCTCAAATACAACCGCACAACTTTCAGATTTGGCTATCATCAGCATTTATGTTCAAGCATGTATCTCTCGCGTTGTTTCCATATTTCTGTCCAACCCCTGTACCTAGAACCGGCACTGTACTCTGCAAATATTCCTCCTTTTGCTGTTGCGCCACCGTTCGCCAGTATTTTTAGTGTTGCGCGTCTATGAGCACATAGGTGACGTATTACTGTTTAATGAGAAGCTCAGCATTTGTTTGCAGTGGAGGGCTGTCGGACACACCTGGTTCTGTCAACCGCTCCTTCGCGAGCTGGCGTTGTTTTCGCCCACCGTCTGCGCGCTTTGTTAATTCCCAAGGCGTCTCAGTCAAGTGCAGCGCGGTGAGCCAGCCTACGCAAGAGCTCCGGTGGGAGAGGCAGCTGTCAAAAGCACTCGCCTCCACTCACTGCAGCCCGGTACGTTCAGTAAAGCCGCCTTCCCAACTCTCCCTCTGCCGCAGTTGACACTGCCCTGCTTCTCGCCAGTTTCCCGCCATAGGATCTGGTCTACGATCTACAGTCTCCGATGTATTTAGGTCGTAAGAGAAAGGTAAGACTAACCTACGTATGTCAGTGAACAGTGTAGATATTGTAGTCCGAGATGTGTAACATTCGTTGAAATGAAAGGATCATCCATAGCGGCAAAAAAAAAAAATCGTGTTACATATTTTGTGGCAAAAGTAAAATTTAATTACTAGTTTCCATCAATAATAAACAGCAAAATATCAACCAGCACAGCATGCATTAATGCAGTAATGTGGTCCAGGACGTAACTTCGCTGCATGACCCTTGCTTATATCTCAGGTATCAGGCCAAGATCTCCCAGCCTTGACTTTGTCAATACGCCAATTCACAGAGTCTACTGGCGAATTACATTGAAGCGCCAAAGAAACTGGTACCAGCATGCGTGTTCAAATACAGAGATGATATGTAAACAGGCAGAATACGGCGCTGCGGTCGGCAACGCCTATACGAGACAAAAAATATCTAGCGCAGTTGTTAGATCGGTTACTGCTGCTACAATGGCAGATTATCATGATTTAAGTGAGTTTGAACGTAATGTTGTAGTCGGCGCACGAGCAATTGGACACAGCATCTCCAACACAGCGATGAAATGGGGATTTTCCCATACGAGCGTTTCACGAGTGTACCGTGAATATCAGGAATCCATTAAAACATCAAATCTCCTGCATCGCTTTCGCCGGAAAATGAACGGGACCCAAGACGACTGAACAGAAGCATTCAGTGTGACAGAGGCGCTACCCTTCCGCAAATTGCTGCAAATTTCAGTGATGGGCCATCAGCAAGTGTCATTGTGCGAACCATTCCACGAAACATCACCCTTGATGACTGCACCACACGAAGCTTTACGCATCACCTCGACCCGGCAACACCTACAATGGACTGTTGGATGACTGGAAGCATGTCACCTTGTCGGACGAATCTCATTTTAAACTGTATGGAGCGGATGGACGGACGTGTACGGGTATGGAGACAACCTCACGAAGCCTTGGACACTGCATGTCAGCAGGGGAATGCTGAAGCTGGCCGACCTGTGTGGCCGAGGGGTTCTAGGCGCTACAGTCTGGAACCGCGCGACCGCTACGGTCGCAGGTTCGAATCCTGCCTCGCGCATGAATGTGTGTAATGTCCTTACGTTAGTTGGGTTTAAGTAGTTCTAAGTTCTAGGGGACTGATGACCTCAGATGTTAAGTCCCATAGTGCTCAGAGCCATTTGAACCATCTGCTGAAGCTGGTGGAGGCTCTGTAATGGTGTATTGCGTGCGCAGTTGGAGTGATATGGGACCCCTGATACGCCTAGATTCGAGTCCGACAGATGACATCTACGTAAGCATCCCGTATGATCACCTACATCCATTCACGTCCATTGTGCTTTCCGACGAACTTGGGCAGTTCCAGCAGGACAATACAACACCCCAAACGTCCAGAATTGCTACAGAGTGACTCCTGGCACATTGTTCGGAGTTTAGACACTTCCACTGGCCACCAAACTCCCCTAACATGAACATTTTTGAGTATATCTTGGATGCCTTGCAGCGTTCTGTTCAGAAGAGATCTCCACCCCTCGTACTCTTACGGATTTATGGACGGCCCTCCAGGATTCATGGTGTCAATTCCCTGCAGCACTACTTCAGACATTAGTCGAGTCCATGCCACGTCGTGTTGTAGCACTTCTGCGTGCTCACGGGGGTCCCTACACGATATTAGGCGGGTGTACCAGTTTCTTTGGCTCTTCAGTGTAAAGTAATTCATGAAACTGTACTTCACTGTCAATGCGTCACTTGACGCATTCCCTCGCATTCTGGTAAAGGTGCCTCATGTCATCGACTGAAGTTTTTAAGTTAGTTTCTGTATAATGGCATGTTATCCCTCAGAAATTACTCAAGCAGTAAAAATAACCAGACAGACTGGTTCGTATGACATGATTATCCTGCGTCCAAAAATTTCGAATTTTCGTCCTGAAATGCCAAACGCATTTTGAGAAACGTTTGCAACTCATCTTAGACGATAACTGAATTTTTTTTTTTTCATGAGCTTCTCACTTGGACATGTATCAACAAATACACTCCTGGAAATGGAAAAAAGAACACATTGACACCGGTGTGTCAGACCCACCATACTTGCTCCGGACACTGCGAGAGGGCTGTACAAGCAATGATCACAAGCACGGCACAGCGGACACACCAGGAACCGCGGTGTTGGTCGTCGAATGGCGCTAGCTGCGCAGCATTTGTGCACCGCCGCCGTCAGTGTCAGCCAGTTTGCCGTGGCATACGGAGCTCCATCGCAGTCTTTAACACTGGTAGCATGCCGCGACAGCGTGGACTTGAACCGTATGTGCAGTTGACGGACTTTGAGCGAGGGCGTATAGTGGGCATGCGGGAGGCCGGGTGGACATACAGCCGAATTGCTCAACACGTGGGGCGTGAGGTCTCCACAGTACATCGATGTTGTCGCCAGTGGTCGGCGGAAGGTGCACGTGCCCGTCGACCTGGGACCGGACCGCAGCGACGCACGGATGCACGCCAAGACCGTAGGATCCTACGCAGTGCCGTAGGGGACCGCACCGCCACTTCCCAGCAAATTAGGGACACTGTTCCTCCTGGGGTATCGGCGAGGACCATTCGCAACCGTCTCCATGAAGCTGGGCTACGGTCCCGCACACCGTTAGGCCGTCTTCCGCTCACGCCCCAACATCGTGCAGCCCGCCTCCAGTGGTGTCGCGACAGGCGTGAATGGAGGGACGAATGGAGACGTGTCGTCTTCAGTGATGAGAGTCGCTTCTGCCTTGGTGCCAATGATGGTCGTATGCGTGTTTGGCGCCGTGCAGGTGAGTGCCACAATCAGGACTGCATACGACCGAGGCACACAGGGCCAACACCCGGCATCATGGTGTGGGGAGCGATCTCCTACACTGGCCGTACACCACTGGTGATCGTCGAGGGGACACTGAATAGTGCACCGTACATCCAAACCGTCATCGAACCCACCGTTCTACCATTCCTAGACCGGCAAGGGAACTTGCTGTTCCAACAGGACAATGCACGTCCGCATGTATCCCGTGCCACCCAACGTGCTCTAGAAGGTGTAAGTCAACTACCCTGGCCAGCAAGATCTCCGGATCTGTCCCCCATTGAGCATGTTTGGGACTGGATGAAGCGTCGTCTCACGCGGTCTGCACGTCCAGCACGAACGCTGGTCCAACTGAGGCGCCAGGTGGAAATGGCATGGCAAGCCGTTCCACAGGACTACATCCAGCATCTCTACGATCGTCTCCATGGGAGAATAGCAGCCTGCATTGCTGCGAAAGGTGGATATACACTGTACTAGTGCCGACATTGTGCATGCTCTGTTGCCTGTGTCTATGTGCCTGTGCTTCTGTCAGTGTGATCATGTGATGTATCTGACCCCAGGAATGTGTCAATAAAGTTTCCCCTTCCTGGGACAGTGAATTCACGGTGTTCTTATTTCAATTTCCAGGAGTGTATGACCTCAAATATTGCTGCATAAGAAATATAGCTAACATATTGAAATTACTTTTAAAACTGAAATCAGTGTCTATTTACAATTTAAACTTACATCGACACTCCTGACAGAAATTATCCTATATCCAGCGGTATATTATCTATATGTCAGGTATTCTACATTGTTGTAGTTCTCATATGACAAAAAATTTAAAGAAAGGGCAAGTACAAACTATCGCAATAGTTTTCGGTACAATTGGTTTTTATTTCTTTCAGTGATATGGAGCATAGGAACATGTAGGATATTTTCTTTTACTGGCGTGGGATATAGGCAGCGTTCAACTTTTGGAATAGAAATTTTAGTAGTCATAAGATAAGGCCCTGTGACTTTTTTCCATAGATCACGGTAATTCATATTCTGTTTCACTGTGCTTAAAGAGTTTCTAAATCACAGTAAAACAGTCGCTGGCCATTGCGATGTAAATGTAAATCCGTTTCTAATAGAAACAAACTTGTGATGTCGACATAGGATTCTAGTATCTTTGTAAATTTATGTTGTGGTTTAACCAACCACTTTTTCTGAAAAAGTGCTCAGTATTAAATGATAGCCTTGTGTGTCTGCCACTACTGTTCATGTTGACGCCCAGACATATTCCATATGATCTAAACCAACATTCATCCTTTCTTCGCCTTCTGTTATAATCAGTAATCTCAATTATACTGTCCAGGCAGTAGTCCATTCCCAGCATGCCATTTTTCTCACAATCGTTGTCTTATTTGTTACTGCAGATATCCTTCTGTGCATGTGCGTGACTTTACTCTTTTCATTCATTGTTTTCAGGAGTCACTGCTGCTAGTAGTTCTTCACTGTGACTGGTCTTATCAATGACGGCAAATAGAGTTAATGCACTATCTTTCCATTTTGATGGTGATGCCAATAACTTTTGCCAGACGTAAAATCGAATCTGTTGTATGATCCTTTGGTTCTCTCCAAATCGTGGGCGCAGCAAAGAACGTGTGACAGAATGTTTTTAACGAGCCAGCCGTTACTGTATCACATAAAACAGCACGCGAGGGTGATTAACTTTTCGTTTAAGCGTCAGCTCTTCACAGTCATAAAAAAGAGTTTTGCTATTATATTTACACAGGTACAAGGTATTTCAACATGACTAATGAGTAATATTTCTAAACGTCCATCAGTTTATGAAAATGGATTTGTGAACTGAGATTCATGTATGTAACACACAATGTGCTTATTTGTCAACAAATAACATCTGCAGAATGAAAAAATTACTCCCCAGAAGAATAACAAAAGTGCAGCGTTTAAGGGATTCAGTAAATAAAAGGGAATGTATCACAAGAAAACTTGATGAGCAGAAACTGGTTTATTTTCAAATTGCCCTATGCACAGCTCTGTTTAAAAAGAATAGCTCGATGTAGTCATAGGGTCGAACCACGCACGTCTATTTTCGTGCCCTGAAGCTAATTCGCTGTAAATAATAAAATGTACTCTTATCTTGCAGTCAAAGAGTCTATGGATTGGCTAGAATTTCGAATTAATAAAGTAAATAAAAGTTGAATGAATAATTTAATAACAAGTTTCTACTCTAACGTCTGTAATTGATGTAGACGACAGACAATTATGTTGAATAACGTTTATTCAAGAAAGAACATCTCAAATAAACTGGAAGTGCTCTTATGATAATAAATTAAAATATAGACAGAAAATACCATTATCAAATGCAGTAAAGTTACGTTGAGAGCATTACAAGAATGGCAGAAAAATCCCCAAACTAAATAATTGTCAATGTTACGTGAAAACTAAGTCCATTTCATGACCACAATGCACAAAATATTCACGAGCGCAAAACGGTTCAGAGCTCAACCCGTTGATTTACAAATTATCACGCACGAAACAAAGTATGGTAGCTCCACCCTCGGTTCCGTGATTCAAGCTGAATATATTAGTTCTACTTTTATTCCTTTATTCATTTATTTATTTTTATTTGATCCTGTGATATCTCGTGTAGATATAGGACAAGTCAAAATACAACACAGAGATAAACACTGCAAATTTTTCTCATAAGAACAGTACAGAAATTAACCATAATTTCAAATTCAAACTAAGCGACGTTTACTACATATGTCATTGATGTCCAATCAAATGATTCCTACAAAAAATACATGTATATGAGCACATTTATACATAAAGACAATAGAGAAATTAATCAAGATTACACATTCAATCTTGGTAACGTTTGCTACATATATAGTTAATATCCCACAAATTATTCCTAAAGACAATACAGTTAGATAATATGTATGTATGATCACATTTATACAATTTACTTAAAATATTTGCTATTTTATGTTCCTTAGATAGAAGTAGTGTTTGCTATGATAGGCAATTTTACTTTGGAGTAGAATACCGTTTTACACATCATCGTTAACAGAGCTGAAATTGTGGTTCATCAGATATAGCTGTAGTTTTTGTGTAAGCTTTCTTTACTCATCATTTTTATGCTAGATGGAAGGTTATTGTACAACTATGTTGCTCCGGACACTTCTCTGGCAGACACGTGTCCTGACATGAGTGTAAGGAATGTTATTGGAATTCCTTGTTTCATGATTATGCACGGAGCTGCTTTATGTATATACGAGCATGGAAGGTTGAGGATCTTAAATGTCTGGAAAAGAGAGTGACATGAACCTTTTATCTTCTTGTTGCAGATGACTCTAACACTTCGCTTCTGTGTTTTGAATGTAGTTTGGTTACATGTTGAATTTCTCCAGAATATGATTCCATAGTTGACTAAAGATTGAAAATGTGCATGATATGCCTGTAGGACTGTTTCTCTATCACGTCTTGAGTTCACTATCTGCAGCACATAGCAAATAGATGACAGTTTACTTGTTAGAGACTGAACATATATATATGTATATATATGTATATATATGTATGTATATATATGTATATATATATATATATATATATATATATATATATTCCATTTAAGATAATCCTGAAGATGTATCCCCAAAAATTTATAACATCAGCCAGTTTTAAACTTTAGCAATTTCAAGTGCAGGTCATTCTTCTGCTTTCTATGAGATTTGTGGAAGTTCATGGCTACTGTTTTTTCAGTGTTTATAATAAGCTTATTTCTTTCAAACCAGTCTGACAGTTGCATCAGTGTCCTATCTGCTGACGACTGAAAGTCTTTTTTCCCTGACCCTGTTATCAAAATTCTTGTGTCATTTGGCATACATTCAGAACTCTCATGAATTAGAGTCCCTTCAAAATTTAGATTACTGTAGCGGCCATTTGCCGCCCAGAATCAATCACACGCACAATCAAATAGCACTCGTTACCACAGGTGTTCTGCCTCCTTCCAGCACAAACCTAAACATGTCCAGAATCGCTCCCTTGAGCTCTTTACTCGAAAGTCCCAGTGTCCACTTGACTCCCATAGTGTCCTGTTACTGTCTGCTTTTCCATTGGCTGAAGGCCATCCCCACTAAAAATACATCTTTCTTACGTGCTACAGATGTGATTTGCTTTATCTTGACCATTACCTGGACTAAACTAATATTTTATAACAAGATTAAAAGAAAAGATATTTTATCAATATTCATTTACACTAAGATCATTTACAATAAATACATGCAGTAGCTGGTCCACAAATAAATAAACTAGTGTTCTTGCGCAAGCGCACTAAAGTTAAATGACAACCAATTGTCGTTAAATATTGTTCAAATCATTATTTATGCATTCTCGACAGAGGATCTTATAGTTCTCTTTTCAGTTGTGGTGTCTGCTAACACATGCGACTGACCAATTTTAAATTAGCACAACTTTTTAACATATTTGTAATCGACATTTGAATAAAATTATAGTAGACTGTTCGTTAAATAACTACACAAGGGTGACAATATGTAAGGTGTTCATATTGTACTCATTTGGTGCGTAATTGTTGAGAAAACGATGTTCTGATAAGTATTTGCATAATGAACACATATAAAAAACGTAATAAATCAAATAGTAAATAAACATATATACATAGCTTTAGAGATGATAGCTATGGTGCAATGGTATTATCTGAGATATTATCTGTTGGAATCGCATGCAGCGTTTAAAACTTGTTAATTCAGAGGCATATTGTGAAAATGTTTATTCAGTGTGAAATAATGACATCTGTAGTTTTAAAAATACTGAATTATTGTTTTTTTTTTCTGAGATCACCGATGTATTCAGATTTGCTTTATCACTTCCTGTGATTTATTATAGACTCTCAAAGAACAGTAAAAAGCTATCTTTCAGCTTGTCTGACATTCTGCCATGTCACGGAGCATTGTCTCTTGCACAAAGGCCTTGCGAGCGACAGCCATCACTGTTCCTTGTACTGGGATTTTCCCACATTCCCAGCGACGCTGGTAGTCTTTGTACCTGGACTCGCTCGTACCGGTCACCTAGGCGGACCTGCTGCAGTGCCCTTGAGACCACTAGCATTCAGCTGTACATCAAATTCATCTTTCTTTGTACCAATATTGGTTGAGCGATTGCTCACTTTAATACTTCCGTAATGCAATAAATACAATACCCAGCTTGTATGTCAGACAAATAGTGTAATAATTTTTGTGCTGGTGTATCAAACAGCATGTACCTCCTAGGATATGTCTTATTATCAATTTAAATTTTCTAAATGTAATACAAATTATATGATTAAGACATATTAATTAAATGTCAAAATAAACACTTAAATTTAAATGAACTCTCGAGTCGGCTCAGATGTTTCAAAACTTTTTAGCGTTTTTGCACTCATTAGATAGCACCTTTTGCTCTGACCACTACACCGTGGCACTTCACTTTCACAAACAAAGCACACAACTCATTTACTGGCGTCAAAGTTTAGATAGTTCACAGTCCAGCCGCCTCTGTCGAAATTCATGATGCCCTTGGCCACATACTGTGCCGAAACACGCATCAATCCGCAGTCACCGTCAGTGCTAAAGGACGATAGCTGTCAGAATATGACTCTGGTTTAGATACTGTTAATCATATGGCTTCTGGAGTCCCCATAGATCAGGCACTGAACGTCATCCTCAGTGGAATCGATGCATTTACAAAGAGTATAACAAGCAAAAAACTGATTTATAGCCTAGGCCAAATATTTGATTCAGCTCGACATTTCAAACACTCTACCTATGTACCCACTAGAAAACGCGTCTCTCATGTTCTGCAATTTGTTCTAAACCATGAATCAACCAACATTTTATCATTTCTTTACAATTTTACCGAGTCTAAGTGGAAACTTTAAAAATAATACTACCTTGTGCTTAAAGCTCCCATTTAGCTTTCATTTCAATTCAGATGATAACTGTATTCTAACTTCATCTATATCCTATTTGCATAACAAAACGCTTATCCCGAGAACTAACCTTTTAAAAATAATGCTTAGTTTTCTCCAAAGTTTTACACACAGATTTATTCAAATCCCTTCCAAAGTAACCTGCATCATAGAATTAACCTACGTAGTACACCGTCAAGAACTTAGCTCATACTTTGCACGTAGCTACGTGTTTTACTCCCACAAGCAATTAAAATTTTAATGAGGCTTGATGACCCCCATGCACCAAATTTTGCGCGAACAATAATTATGAATAAGCTACACATATTACACAAGAAACCCATCCAGAACACTATAAGTAACACATTAAAATTTCCCCCCAAGTCTTACGTACAGAATGATTTAAATTTCACTCATTTGTAAATGAACATATTAATTACATTCTGCCTATCTCCTCGCACCAAGATTTGTATGGCCAGTATCGACACTCTCATTCCACTCAACGCTTTACACAAAACAGAAATACCCCCAAAATTCTTAAAATCTACGCATGAAAATAACTTTATTTACACACCTCTATTAATACACACCACATTTTTCAATCATAAGGTACAACTCTGCCACCGTTGCCTCATATAACTTTTATCTTTGTAGTGTGAATATCTTCTGAATCCCTTTCTTTGCGTTTTTCACTTGCTCATATTCTAGGCCTCTCCCCTCATTCATCGGCTGACTTTTACGGTTACAGGCAAAATTTGTGACAACCGCTGGAACACCATTTTTGGATTCGAGAGACGTACACTTTCTCTCTTCATCAACACCGCTCATTTCACTTACACACTGCACATCTCTAGTTCCAGCCATCTCTAAATATTGCTTCCTCTGAAGATCATTTTCAACGTCCCTTCCCTTTTCCTCCATATTTACGGTACACATTATAATTTCAGAACAACCCGTAAACTCCTTATCCTTCCTAGACTCTCCTGATCTACTTCTGAATCGTCTGCTGGCTTTAAACGCCCTCAAAAGCTCTCGTTTCATAATCCTCGTAGACATCAAAACTACGGTTCCCTTCCTTTGAAGTAACTAGATCATAGCTGCAACATTCTCACAACCAAGCACACAACTTACAACTACATCTCCCTTACATAAATCCTCCCTGTTTCCGTCGAAACCCATAAACTTATCACAGGTAACTCCGTTAACATCCACTGACTACTTATAAACTTCTTTACTTAAAACATGCATTACATCCATCGATATATTATAATAACCACTGTGTCAACATCCGTCGATGTGTCAAATAAACTACTGCTGCTGCATCCCTCCATATTAGATTCACAGTACACATGAATTCCGCCAAACTCATATCTAACACTTTTTCCCTTATATTTTGTTTAACCTCAAATTTCTCCGACGCTTTCGATCCTGATCTCCAATCTAACACATTACTTTCATATTCATGCTTCCACATCCACCCATAATTCATGCTTTCATCAAGAATTATCGATTCACTCCCATCAATAGGAATAATTCCACAAATTCACTCTTCCGAGATATCTAGATGAATAGCTTCAACCTTCTCAACTACAGCACCTAAAACATCATCTTTACTTCCCTTTAACAATAATTCACCGACATCCGCTGATACATGATAAAATTCGTCACCAACTGAGGAGACTATTGCCAAGTAACCTTCACAAATATCTTCACATATTTTCGTCGTACAACATCTACATTACCATCATCTACATTCCTATAATTGTTGTTAATGATGAATGCCTCATCAGAATTCGTCATATATTCCATGTCTACCAAATTCAGATCCACCTCAGCCTCTCTTCTAATCACAGAATTTTCAACAAACACACATTTATTCCATTATCCACTTCCCTTCATAAAATAAATTCTTCATCCTCGTATCATCAGTATCGAATTTCTCAAAATGTTTTATCATATTTCTTGCGCCCTCTTTATGATTGCGCCCCTGAAAATTAAACACTGGTTTATTGTTATTTCGTATAATCTCCATCTCCAACATTTGTGACTTCGTTGCTGAATTTTCTACACCCACAGAATTTTCAAAATAACGTGCTCTTTTCAACGCCAGTTTATTTCGTCACCTCCGGAGATTTTGTTTTTTGTTATGAAAATTCCCGTTTCCATTTCCTCTGTGAAAAACATTATTAAAGTGATAAGTATTTTGATGATCATTATAATTTCCGTTCTTGTACCCATTTCCCTCTCTTCTGTTCCAATTATGTGGCTTGAATTTCAACGCCTGTTCAAGTTCCTCAACAAAATAAAAAAATTCGACAATGGAGTTTGTACTCTAAAAACTCGTCAATAGGATCTGTCGAACTGTGAACAAAATCTCATTGTAAAAATTACGGTAGTCGTCTCTTGAGAGTCGTAATCTCTATCCACCAACCCAGCGGACGATTTACGTGTGCCAACTTAAACAGTTCACGCACACAAAAAACCGCATCGAGCTACTTCCGTGTTCGAATCTTGGTCCGATTAGGAACTCATTCTGAAGTCCCTTTGCTTCGCTTCACTCTAGAATTTGTTCAGGAAACAACTCTCAGGCACTTCATAGGTATAAAATGATGCACTCATTAAATTTGCCCATGATTGTGCATTGCCCTCAAGATGTCTTTTTGTGATTTAATTTTTGCCTCTTCCGATGTTCCTCTCAAAACTATGTGTACAAGCAGCAAGAAAATCAGTTGGGTGGTATTTTCCATCATTTTCAAAACTCTTTGCGTTTCCTGAATTAACCCACGGAACATCTATCACAGCAGTACATGATTTGCTACTAAATAATTTAATTCTGCCCTCATGTCTTTAAACTGCTGTTCATGCTACACAGCTTCTTTAGTTAACAAAGCTTTAAAATGTTCCCGTTCTTAAGCGCCTCTTTCTCACATTCTTCTACTCTACCTGTTAACCGATTTAACGGTCGCCTCCTCAAGCAAATTTTGCCTCAGCACAAAATTCTTTACCTCAGGACCCAGCTCGTAATGTGTCTTTTCCAACTTGACCCAGAAATCTTTTTCCTCTGTGTGGCCTCTGGTGTTAATCAGGCCATTCTCTTCAGAAATTTTGCGCACATCTGCCCTCATAGCTTCTAATTTTGACCCAGTCATCCATTCTATATCTGATTTAATTTTCGTCACATTAGCTTCTGCTGCTTCTGTTACACTTGTCTCTACTGAACCTATCTCTGCTTTTATTCAACATATCACTGTACCCAGTACTCCACTGCTAGAGGTCAAATTTGTCAGAATTTCCATCAAACATGCAGTTGAGTCATTCGCAGTTACATCTCTCTTCTCTGATTTCGGAGTATCTTTCCCACTAATGTCGTCTCTATCAACACTATCACTTTCAGATTTTGGACTAACTGGCCCACTAACATGTGAACCAAACATGCTGGGTGTCTGCTTAACCTTCGGAAGGTCCATCGCTGACGATGACGCTACAAATTCACACATTTTAACACTATCGGCGCCAGTACTTAACTTACCTATCATGCTGGCTGCTTTTGCTGAACTGCTGCTGCCCGCAGGGTCGGTGCTGATGATCTCTAAGTCGCCACCAGAGGCCCGCATTGCCGATACGCCGCCATCGAGGCCTCCGTTGCTGCTGGCCACAGCAAATTCGAACTCAGCATGCCTGTGCGTAGCCTCCCTCTTCTTTCTTGAAATTGCGCGACGAACTTCCCCGCACCTAGCTTTTGCTACCATTTCTAATGCACACAACTGCTACAAAATCTTATGCTCAGAGCCCCACCCAAACTGCCTATCACGCAATAGATTTTGGACCTGAATCACAGAATACTGTAAATTGTTGGACTTAACAATTGCAACTCTAAAGGAATTAGATTCATATCCCGGACGAGCCCCCAATTGGGACGATTATTAACGGTTACTACTTTAAGACGCGTAAATTTCTATTGTCTACTGTCAAACCACAATTTATGAAAGATGTTTATGTTTTATTAATAGGATTAAGTAGAAATAATTAATATTTGTCATGTTGGAAATAATTGTGGTAGCAGGGAATATCTGCACCAAAGTGTTGTTGATATAACATTAAAAAGGGCGGGAGAAACCGCGTACGGATACATTTTAAGAAAAGAGCGGGAAAGACCGCGCTTTGATACATTTTGTAATGGTAGCAGAGATTGTCTGCACCAGAAAGCATTGTTGGCAGGAGAGACCGCACTTTAGCGTTCGTAGGAAGTCAGTAGCAAGCGAGAAGTGAAGCAAGTCGGTAGCGGTTCTGAAGCGAGAGGTTGAGAGGAGCGGTGTGCCTGCCAGCCACTAGCTATGATTTACAAGAGATCATAAACGGATGTACAGAGAGGAACTAATATTATTGAATTAATTTTTCGAGAAACTCAAGAAGTGATTTTCTGATTATTTCGACGAAACATAGAATGTGTCGTCGTCGTGGCCCTCAGTCGTTATCTGCAATAACCCAAAACTGCTCCTTACCTTTTTTTAACTGTTACTGGATCGCCATCTGACTGCTACATTAATAAGTAGCTGTATTTATTACCAAAGCTGACGTTATTCTTTATTAGCAAAGCTGACGTTATTCCTTATTTAATTTGACTGAAGTTACGTAATTCATAGTTACACTTTTTCTTGACAACAATAAAATTTTTGCAAAGCTTTATGTTTATGGTTTTTGGGATGGATTATAATCAGTAATGCAACATTGCTGGCAAAAATTAATTATATTCTGAAAACGATTCTTCAAATATTTACTGTTGGTAATGAAATGATTTTACAAACGTTCAAATGAGACTTACTCTT
This sequence comes from Schistocerca piceifrons, assembly GCF_021461385.2. NCBI lineage: Eukaryota > Metazoa > Arthropoda > Insecta > Orthoptera > Acrididae > Schistocerca > Schistocerca piceifrons. The sequence goes on along the minus strand of NC_060143.1, from coordinate 97,556,538 downwards.
TACAAGCAATGCGCAAACATATCTTCAGTAGTCTTCAGTTTCTCAAAAAATTAATTCAATAATATTAGTTCCTCTTATTATAATAGTTAGCTGATGTCTCTGTACATCCGTTTATAATCTCTTGTAAATCATAGCTAGTGGCTGGCAGGCACACCGCTCCTCTCAACCTCCGCTTCAGACCTGCTACCGACTTGCTTCACTTCTCGCTTCCTACTGACTTCCTACGAACGCTAAAGTGCGGTCTCTCCTACCAACAATGCTTTCTGGCGCAGACAATCCCTGCTACCATTACAAAATGTATCAAAGCGCGGTCTTTCCCGCTCTTTTCTTAAAATGTGTCCGTACGCGGTTTCTCCCGCCCTTTTTAAAGTTATATCAACAACACTTTGGTGCAGATATTCCCTGCTACCACAGTTATTTCCAACATGACAAATATTAATTATTCCTAATTAATCCTATTAATAAAATATAAACATCTTTCATAAATTGTGGTTTGACAATAGACAGTAGAAATATACACGTCTTACACTACAACTGAGATGCTCATCCAAGCAGCATCCCTTACGAACAAACAAGTTGGGTTAAGACCTGTGGTTACTCGTACTTTAGTTACTTGGCCTATGCACGGCTCCATGTAGTGATAGGGTCGAGCCACGCACGTCTGTTTTCATGCCCCGCAGCTAATGCACTGTAAATAATAGCCTATAGCTGTGATCCTGCAATCAAATAGTCTGGCTAGAATTGAGAATTAATCAAATACACAAAAATACTAACTAAAGATTAAATGAATAACTTAAAAACAAAGGTAATGCCTGTAATTCATATACATGAGAGAGATGTATGTTGAATATTGTTTATTCAAGAAAGTACATCTAAAATAAAATGGAAGTAGTCTTACGATATTCAGTTAAAATACAAACAGAAAATACCCTTGTCGAATGCGGTAAATTTGCGTTGAGTGCATTACAATAATGACAGAAAAATCCCCAAACTAATTAGTCAAAGATCTATGAAAACTAAGTCCATTTCGTGATCACCATACACAAAATATTCACTTGCTTTGGAGTTCAACCTGATGATTTAAAAATTATCGCACGCGAATAGTAATTTATACGCTGTCTATTCTCAGTTCCATGATACAAACGGAATATATTACAATCTACTCTGGAGCAAATTGAGCCCTCTCGTGAGTTACAGTCCCTTCAAAAGCTAGAGTACGGTAGTGGCCTTTCACAGCCCAGAATCTATCACATACACAACTGAACACCACTCGTTACCACAGGTAGGTCTGCCTCCTTCCACCTCAAATGTGAAAGCGTCCAGAGTTGCTCACTTGAGTTCTTCGCTTGAAAAGTCCCAGTCTCTACTTGACTGCTACAGTCTTCAGCTACTGTCTGCTTTTCCATTGGCTGAAAGCTGTTCCCACCACAAGTGCGTCGTTCTTACGTCCTACAGACATGATTTAACTCATCTTCACCACTACCGAGACTAAACCAATATACTACAACACTCTTAAAACAAAAGAAATATTATAAACAGACGTTTACACTCAGATCATTTATTATAAATATATGTTGCTTTTGGTTCATAAATAAATGAGCTAGTCTTCTTGCACATTAAATGACAGTTAATTTATGCATTGTGGTTTCCGCTAACAAATGCGACTGACTGCTTTTTAATTAGCACACTTTTAACTGCATTTGAAATCAACATTTAAATAAAGTTACTGGAAAAATAGTACACTATTCATTAAATAACTACACAAGTATAACAATACGTGAGGTATTCATACAGTATTCGTTTGCTGTGCAGTTGTGAAAGAAACGATGTTTTGACGAATATTTGCATAATAAAAATATGTAAAAAAAGTAATAAATCAAGGAATAAAATAAACACTTATACACAGCTTTCAGGGATTATGGCTATAGTGGAATGCTATAATCTGAGATATTGTTTGTTGAAATTTCATGTAGCATTTAAAAGTTGTTAATTGAGAAGCATATTGTGAAAGTGTTTATTCACTGTGAAATATTGGCGTCTGCAGCTTTAAAGATATTAAAATATGATTGTCATTGGACGTGCCGCATTTATCTGAGATCGCCGATGTATTCATATTTGCTTTAGCACTTCATGTGAATTATTATAGACCCTCAAAGAGGTGTAAGAAGCTATCTTTCAACTTTTCTGACACTCTGCCACGTGTTAACGTGTTATAGCATTGTCTCCTGCACAAAGGCAATGCGAGCGACAGCCATCAGTATTCCCCGTTCTGGGATTTTCCCTGTTTCCAGCTCCAGTCTTTGTACCTGGACTCATTGGTACCGGTCACCTAGCCGGATCTGCCGTGGTGTGCCCTGAGCCCTTAAGCCCGCTAGGGTTCAGCTGTACAACAAGTTCACCTTACTTCATACCAATAGTGGGTGGCCGATTAGATTACCTAAATATGCATAATATGCATAATGCATAGTGCATGTCTCTACAATTTTCGAGAGTTGTGGCTACATCGGCATCACCCATGGCAAACCTCATGGAAATATAGGTCGTTTAATGTAGACTGTGAAAAGTAATGTTTCTTTAACACTCTGTTTGGGTATACTCAAAATATCAGAATGTATTCCAGGCGGTATAAAAATGCACAGGCATGGCTGAGCAGAGTAGGGGGGGTGGGGAGGGGGGGGGGGAAGAAAAGATGGACACAATGAGGGGTAGGACACATGCCATATATACTACGTAGATGTGCTTGGTCAACATGGCAGGTGAAAAGCTAATACACACACACACACACACACACACACACACACACACACACACATACTGCCTTGGGGCATGCCCAAAATTACTTTATTCCGCTGAGAATAACTTGGTGTGTCATGTTTGCCACAAACTTTTCAGTCCAGTCACCCAGCTGGTAGGATATTCAGTTCATTGGATGGCAATGCAGAACTGTACCGAACGTCTTTCCGAAGTCAAGGAACTAGACATCAAAATAGGTGCCTGTATCTACTGGTTACTCTGTCTCGTGGATGAACAGAGCATGCTGGGTTTCACATGTTCGTTGTTTTTGGAATCCATTTTGATTCCTACAGAGAAGATTTTTGATCTCTAGCAATGTAATGTTTTTATTTTTATTTTTATTTATTTATTTATTTGTCGTTAGTCCTCTGACTGGTTTGTTGTGGCCTGCCAAGAATTCTTCTCCTGCGCCATCATTTATTGTCTCAGAGTAGCACTTGCAACCTACGTCCTCAGTTATTTGATGGATGTATTCCAGTCTCTGTCTTCCTCTACAGTTCCTCTAGTACCATGGAAGTTATTCACTGACGTCTCGGCAGAGGATCTGTCTTCCCGTTCCTTGTTCTTGTCATTGCACCTAATTTTTAACAATCTTCTGTAGCACTACATCTTAAATGCTTCGATTCTCTTCTGTTCTGGTTTTCCCACAGTCCATGTTTCACCACCATAAATGCCCTGCAAAGTACATTCATGTCATAATACGCAAGCGTAAAACACGTTCTGAACAAATTCTCTTGTGTGTGTGTCTGTGTGTGTGTGTGTGTGTGTGTGTGTGTGTGTATAAGTATGCACTCTGATCAGCCATGCCTGTGCATATGTATACCGCCTGGAATACATTCTGATATTTTGTGTGTACCCAAACAGAGTTTTAAAGAACCATTACTTTTCACAGTCTACATAAACGACCTTATTTCCACGAGATTTGCCGCGGGTGATGCCGATGTAGACGCGCACGCGCGTGTGTGTACCGCACTTAACGCCACACAGTGGCGACACAGCTAGCTTAACTGCAACAGTGTTTGCTGCTGCTGAGCACAGGACTGGATCTGAAGGAGACAAGCTCGCGTTTTGGCGTGCTCTGCAGTTCACACTTGCTAGATGAAAACAGTTTTCACCGTTCCCGGGCTTCACGTTGGCTGTATACTTACATTAGAATCAACGCGTGCAGCAGCAATTCCTTTGTGTTGTTAACATTGAGATTTTATTGTCACATGACACTGAAACAGAATGGTGTGCCGTTATAAAGTGTTTCTCATGAAAAGTATTACAATCAACGTGATGATTGTTTGCCGCGTCCTTAAGAAAACTCGCGCTATTACATCAAAATACCGGGTGATCAAAAAGTCAGTATAAAATTGAAAACTTAATAAACCACGGAATAATGTAGATAGAGAGGTAAAAACTGACACACATGCTTGGAATGACATGGGGTTTTATTAGTACAAAAAAAAAAACAAAGTTCACAAAATGTCCGACAACTGGCGCTGGACAGCAAAACGTGACTGCGCATGACAATCGTGTATAAAAGGAGCTGTAATGAGAGAGAGAATCAGATGCGCCAGCAGTCGCAGCATGTTGACGTTACCTGAAAAGGCGCTTTTAGTGAAGCTGTTTGATCACAATGGGGAATGCGCTAGTTCCTCGTTACGATCCTATCGCCATAGGAAGAGGATACGAATGGGTAAAGGTCCGTTGACAAATGCAGCTGTGGCGAGAATGATTTCGAAGTTCGAAGCCACGGGTTGTTTAGACGATGGACCCCGTAGTGGCCGACCGAGCACAAGGCGTAATGCTGCTGTGACAGTTAAGGAAGAAATGGAGACTGTAATGGATTCGTCTATGTACGGGGAAGTCAGCACTCGTGCAGTCGCACGTCGCACCGGTATTCCATACACTACTGTTTGGTTGGCACTTAGGCGTACCCTCCGATGCTATCCGTACAAAATCCATCGGCATCATGAACTTTTACATGGCGATTTAGTGAAGCGGAGGACATCTGCGGTGTGCGCGTTTCCAAAGATGGCGGAAGATGACGAATGGTTGAGTAACGTGTTGTGGATCGACGAAGCTCATTTTACGCTCCGAGGGTCTGTCAACGCCCACAACTGCAGAATTTGGGCTACCGAAAATCCTAGAACTGTCGTGTAAACTCCATTACAAGATGTGAAAGTCACAGTATGGGTTGGATTTACCACATCTACCGTTATCGGGTCTTCTTTCTTCGAGGAAATGCGTGATTCTGGTTTTGTAACTGCTAACGTGACGGGTGAGAGGTACGCCGATATGTTACAGAATCGAATCATCCCCAGCCTGGCTGATAAACACCTGCTGGAACGTACGATGTTTATGCAGGATGGCGCTCCACCCCATATTGGTAGACGCGTGAAAGATCTCTTGCGCGCGTCGTTTGGTGATGATCATGTGCTCAGCCGCCACTTTCGTCATGCTTGGCCTCCCAGGTCCCCAGACCTCAGTCCGTGCGATTATTGGCTTTGGGGTTACCTGAAGTCGCAAGTGTATCATGATCGACCTACATCTCTAGGAATGCTGAAAGACAACATCCGACGCCAATGCCTCACCATAACTCCGGACGTGCTTTACAGTGCTATTCACAACATTATTCCTCGACTACAGCTATTGTTGAGGAATGATGATGGACATATTGAGCATTTCCTGTAAAGAACATCATCTTTGCTTTGTCTTACTTTGTTATGCTAATTATTGCTATTCTGATCAGATGAAGCGCCATCTGTCGGACATTTTTTGAACTTTTGTATTTTTTTGGTTCTAATAAAACCCATGTAATTCCAAGCATGCGTGTCAATTTGTACCTCTCTATCTACATTATCCCGTGATTTATTCAGTTTTCAAATTTATACTGATTTTTTGATCACCCAGTATAATACTGTTTCGATAACCATAAGCTGGTTACACAATGTACACTGTTGCACGAGAAGTTTTAAGCCTGTCTGATCTCAAAGTTCCTCTCTCTTCAGAAATTATCAAGCACCTGTAGTTTCAACTTTGTGGCCATGCAGGCTGCATTCTAATTGGCACAGTGTGATTTATCTTATTATGAAGGGAGAGTTATTTTACTTTCTCCTGGCCATTAATTCTCTTGCTTGGTGTGGGATAGATATTATTTCTGCGGATCACGCTCAAAAGAATTAGTGATCTTATTTCTGCACAATAAGACAGCAGAGGACATTTCTGATATTTTTTATGCCAACTTGAGGAGTAAAAGTCTCAGCGTGTTAATCTGTATTAAATGAATGTAAATAAATAGCCTGACGTTGCTCAATGGATGTAAACGTCCTAAGTACAGATGTGTTTATATCTTATAAAGACATAATAAACATCAAAATTCAGAGCAAAACAAAAATTTTAAATTATTTCAGTGTTGTGTCTCTTACCCGTCACTGTACTACAATTTTCTTTAAACGTCGCTCTTGAATGTAACGTGGCTTTACTATGTTCCGAAAAAAGAATGCCGGCCAGAGTGGCCGAGCTATTCTAGACGCTACAGTCTGGAACCGCGCGACCGCTACGCCAGCAGGTTCGAATCCTGCCTCGGGCATGGATGTGTGTGATGTCCTTAGGTTAGTTAGGTTTAAGTAGTTCTAAGTTCTAGGGGACTAATGACCTCAGAAGTTATCTCGCATAGTGCTCAGAGTCATTTGAACCTATTTTTTTTTTAAAAAAAAAAAAAGAATCTCAAAGCACTATCAGTAGCGTATCGGTCCTACATGAGAATACAGGACTGACACACCACTAGTAGTAAAATTATGTGCTGCATTCCATATGGAAGCTTGCCGTGCTTGATATACTGATGACTTGTGAATTTATATGAGCCATACGATCATTGTGTCACAGCAGGACACATCGCAAGAATGTTTGGCAATTTTTACCCTGGAGTAGTTTTTATCTATTTTAGATTAGGACATGGAATGAACGGTTAGAAAAGCATGGGCATAACTAGTACTGACTTGGTTGTGCCACCACTGTCTCGGTTGCCTGGTCTCATTATTTTGTGTAATTGTTGTCAGATGTATGTCACAATTTCCATTATGTATTCTCCAACTGATGTTTTACTTTTTAAATGACGATGTACCTCGTAGGAACCGGTATGTAACGTCTTTCTTTTAAAGAAAAATTTTATGTGCTGTGATTAAGGCTTCATTATTGTCGTTTTTTCTTAGACATTCTTGGTTTATAGATCACTTGCTCCCGCATTTTCTCCCTGCTATAGCTGTACTAATAACACAGTATTTGTCAGCATACCTCTCCGTCACAATGGGGTGACGAGGCATCGAGAAAGTGATTGCAGGGTGGTATGATTGCAAGATACCAAACAGTTACTAGGGTTAATCTCTACACTTGTCAAAGAAGGAGGAAATCACACATGATCTAACATTACTTACCGTAACAAGAAATCTGCATATATTTCTCGAAATGCGTGCAATCTGCCTATGTATATATTTCAGTTCTCGCATCTATATGCCAACTATCACGCTGTATCTCCTAGCAGCAGAGCTGGTTCCCGCTTGTGTCCCAGCACGTGCCTCACACGCAGTGAATTACTTTCAAAGTTCGTCATAAAATTGTAACGAATCGTCTCTCCAGATCGGTGCTAAAATGACTGCATAATTTACGAAAATCCTGCGAGCATTGAGGAGAACAGAATAAAATAAAATTTCTTCCATGTAGCTGTCCGGCTGCCTCGTTTAGATCCCTCCAGAAACTTTCCAGGCAGAAAATTAAACGAGAATATATTCCATTTATTTGATGGCGCGTGAATCGAAGATAAGCTAGCATTTTCTGCCGGCATTAATGCAGATACCCCCGAAACCGTAAATATTTAATTTCTTTCGGCCTCTATAATTAATGGAACCGGACGCTTCCTACGTCACACGGGCATTGCGCCAGATGCCCTGCAGTGCTGACAGAGAAGAATCAAAGACTGTTTCACAAAATGATTAATAAGCTCGTCCTCTGCAACAAGAGCACCAATACTAATGGAATTCTTCCAATTTGTCATCACGTGCAGTCTGGTCAAAATAAAAGGAGCAACGAGCCACGTCAGAGTACACAGTTAATACGTCACATGTTTCCGAACAACTGCAAAATTTAGTTTCAGAAAATCTTATGAAACTGCTGCGTGCACTTTAGAAATTGCAGTTTACTTACTACCTTTGAAAAATACATATTAATAATATTAGTATCATGAAACAAAGGATACCGATTACTAATTATTCAAACACTGAAGTTTGTTTTCATCCTTACAGAACAGCAGTCTCACCTCCATAGTGTGTGTCTATATTTGTGAATGAAAACTTTCTCACGAGCACTAATTATTTACACTTATGACAAGCTCAGTATACAAGTACAACAGCGAAACATATAATGAGGAAGAGGAAGAATTATTTGGGTCAGAAAAATTGCGAAAAAGCTGTGGACAATAAACCGCACTTACAGGAAAAATAGAGGGAAAAGGAGAGATAGAAGAAGATAACATGCAGACAGATTTGAGGGAAAGAGTATCCTAGTAGCGAATAAAGGGAACAGCAAGGAATAGGGAATCGTTGACAAAAATCTACCGAAACAACTTATTTCGCAGGTTAATTTATAATGATGATGGAATATTTTTCCACGTCTACATCTACATAGATACTCTACAAGCCACCGTACGATGCATGGAAGACGGTACCCTGCACCACTCGCAAATAGAGCGAGGATAAAACGACCGTCTCCTTGCCCTAATTTCTCGTATTTTATCTTCTCGGTCCTTACGCGCAATATATGATCCCGGCAGTAGAAATGTTCGGCAGTCAACTTCAAATGACGGTTCTCTAAATTTTCTCAATATTTTTTCTCGAAAAGAACGTCGACTTTCCTCGAGGGATTTGCATTTGAGCGCCCGAAGCATCTCTGTAACACTTGCATGGTGCTCGAACTTATCGGTAACAAATCTAACAGACTGCCTCTGAATTATTGCTTCGATGAGCTCCTTCAATCCGACCTGATAAGGATCCCAAACACTCGAGCAGTACTCAAGAATAGGTCGCAGTAGCGTCCTATATGCGGTCCTCGTTACAGGTGAATCACACTTTCCCAAAATTCTCTCAATAGACCGAAGTCGACCATTCGCCTTTCCTACCACACTTGGCACACGCTCATTCCATCTCATATCGCTTTACAATTTTACGCCCAGGTATTTAAACGCGACTGGTCTACGTCAGGCACGACACTAGTAATACTGTATCCGAACATTACAGGTTTGTTCTTCCTGTCCATCCGCATTAACTTTCATTTTCCACATTTAGAGCTAGCTGCGATTTACCATCTCATATCACTTTGCAATTTTACGCCCAGATATGTAAACGACTGGTCTGTGTCAAGTATGACACTAGTAATACTATATCCGAACATTGCAGGTTTGTTCTTCCTATCCATCCGCATTAACTTTCATTTTCCACAGTAGATCTAGCTGTAATTTACCACACTCATTACAAATTTTTTATTAGTTGTCTTGTATCTTTCTACAATTCAACCTCAACACCTGATCGTACACCGCAGCATCATCAGCAAACAATCGCAGATTACTGCCCACAATGTCCGCCGCCGGCCGAAGTGGCCGTGCGGTTCTAGGCGCTGCAGTCTGGAACCGCGAGACCGCTACGGTCGCAGGTTCGAATCCTGCCTCGGGCATGGATGTGTGTGATGTCCTTAAGTTAGTTAGGTTTAAGTAGTTCTAAGTTCTAGGGGACTAATGACCTCAGAAGTTGAGTCCCATAGTGCTCAGAGCCATTTGAACCATTTTTGTCCGCCAAATCATTTATGCATATAGAGAAGAACTGCGGACCTATCACACTTCCCTGGGGCACTACTGACGATACCCTTGTCTCCGATGAACACTCGCCTTTGAGGACAACATACTGGGTTCCATTACTTAAGAAGTCTTCGAGGCACTCACATATATGTGAACCTACTCCGTATGCTCGTACCTTCTTTAACAGCATGCAGTGGGGCACCATGTCCAACGCTTTACGGAAATCTAGGAATGTGGAATAAGCCTGTTGTCTTTCATCCATAGTTCACAGTATATCATGTGAGAAAAGGGCAAGGTGAGTTTCGCACAAGGGACGCTTTCTAAAACCATGCTGATTCTCGGGCATAAGCTTCTCACTCTCAAGAAAGTTTATTATATTCGAATTCAGAATATGTTCGAGAATTCTGCAGCAAACTGAAGTGTATTTATAACTCGTTTTTAGCTTCTCAGCTATCATCAGGTTCTACTGATGATCGCGATAGCAGATATAGTAAACTTCGGACATAATACCTCAGAGGTTATGACCATCGGTCAGAAAATTTGGGAACATCTCCCATGAGTATAATAAAGAAATTATGGTTACTATTGCTCCTCACAGTTTGAGAGTTGCCTGATAAACGGCTGCTTTCAGCTTTTCAATAATTTTCCTTTAGTACATTGCATGCTTGTCTATGCTGATGGTTTGCAAAGATGTTCTGTAATCAGCGTTGATATATACAGCGTAGATTCTCTGAGTTATCTCATTGAGATGCCTTGGGGTTTAGCATAGTCACTTCTGGCGCTCCCGGCCCTTTCAGCCACTTTGCACACTGCTGGCCTAGAGTCCAAGCTTGCACGCAGCTTGGTGGCACACTTGTTTGCGGGTATTTGTTACGGCTGGACGGCGGGGATAGAGGTTGATTCGGCGATGCCGAGTCAACAGAATTGGTGAGGAAGTTTCATTTATCGCGATTACTCGACGTAGTTGCTCATTTGCAAGATCTAGCTCGCAAATCTTTCGGCGCTTTTCGCATCCTAGGGCTTACTTTTCATTGATTTCAGGAGCTTAACCCGATGTGATTAAACCACGTGGACGGGTATCTGTGTGTGTGGAGTTACAAAATTTCCGTGTATTAGAAAATTATTAGGCTCGGAGCTAGTTAGAAAATTACGTTGTTTCATTCAAACCGAATCATTATGCAGTCAGTTCAATCACCTCCCTTCCAGTTTAGCCCCTTTTTTGTTCTCCTTGGAGTCGTGCATACGTGTTTGAGTTTTTGTGATCGCTAGTATTTTCAGTTCACGTGCACATGTCTTTCTGAAGCCAAGTGGCTTGTATTTCCTTAATGATTTTGGAAACGATTATGCGGCTTAAGTGCATATGCTGCTCCTCATTTTCACTTACCCAAGTTATTGTGCGCTTTGTCTACTGCCATTTCGTGTTCACGTCTTAGAAGGTGCAGCCTTTAAGTCTATCTAATTGCTGCACATGACAAAGCTCACAAGTATTTCAGTTCTCAGATAGTTACCCTCTATTTACCGTAATCAATACCCAGTTCTTTGCGTGTAATTACAGTTGTGGACGGAGGTCTTAATGATGGTAATGAGTTCTAATGGGTCACACCATCTTTTGTGCTAAGACACCAGATGATTTTCTGTGTATGTGTAACGGTACAGATAGGACATGTATTATGAAGATTTGTGCATTGATAAATGATATGACATGTGATTAATACTTAATCTTTTCTCACCAAGGTGGTACAATACTGATAAAACCTCATTAATAAATGCGTTTCATGAAATACATTGTTGGTATGTTACATTCATTATTTTTCCTCTTTTCAATATGCTACCCTAGCATGTGGCATTTTGCTTGAATTCTGTTCTTTGATGTTTGATGTTTTTATGCTTAGTATTGTGAAGTGTAACGCAATTAATGATAAGTGTAGAGGTGTATTCTCCTCTCAGAAAAATAAAAATAGCTACATCCAACCACTAGTAATAAATCAAGGGATCATATTGCCCATTTTCTGGGGGGAAAGAGAATCCTTTGTAATATTTACGTTTGTTATTTTTTCAGTATTACCTTTTCGATTGAAAAAATTCCAGAAAATACCAAAACCGGAGTAGATAAGAATGGAATAAAAAGGCGATTACTCCATGTGAATAAGTTTAACAGATGTACAGTTTCAAAAAACCGCAACGCAGTAATTCCTGCACTGATATTCTGTTCCTGAAACCACATTTTACTTTTAGTGTCACATGCTTACGGAAGTAGCCTGCTCAGGGGTAAAACAGATAGCGGTAAACTACACGTACAAAACACCATTTTGTTAACTTTGAGGTTTTAAATAACGACAGTACTTGAATGTAACTATATTGCTTAGTATAAATCTCTTAAAATTATGCAATATTTGGAAATATAATAATATATGGCTCATGTGCATATGTTTCTCATGTGGTTGTGGCCTTCAGGCAGCAAAGTACTTTTAAGTTTCGGTAAGTCTATAAACTGCTCTCAGAATATAGGAAAAATTCCGAAAATATACACACAGCACTCTGTGTTGAGCCAGATAAAATGGCACTGACAGGTATAAACCACTGAAGGCGTAGCTCGTCCTGCATATGATACTTACGTATGTATGCACTTCTGAGGACGAAAGAAATTCTCCTTCTTGGGGTGTGTTGTCCATTTCTTCCCATGATCTCCTTTACAGTGCTGTTGTATGTATGATACATATTGTATGGCCAATTAACATACACAATGAACTGAACACTTTGTTTAGGTTAGGACAGTCCGCAGCTCGTGGTCTTGCGGTAGCGTTCTCGTTCCCCGCACACGGGGTCCCGGGTTCGATTCCCGGCGGGATCAGGGATTTTCTCTGCATCGAGATGACTGGGTGTTCTGTGTCCTTCAACATCATTTCATCATCATTGACTCACAAGTCTCCGAAGTGGCGTCAATTAAAAAGGCCGAACTCCCTCGCATGGGGCCTCCCAGCCAACAATGCCCTACGATCATTTCATTTCAAGGTTAGGACAGAAATTTGGGATAAAAGTGCTGCATGTTCAAAAAAGGCAGGTTGGACAACTAAAAATAAGGCGGAAAATTCACAAATAGCACGATGCAGTCCGATGTTTCCAGACCGACCAGGTCCCTTCCCCCCAACCCCACCCGCGACCCTACCTTGCCCCCGCCCGCCTTGCCAGCGCTCTCACAAGTAAACGCCTGCCTCCTTTTTCCCTTCTACAAGTATTTTAAAAGAGTATATATGACTGTGGCCAGAGGCCTTGGCGCAGTGTTAGCACCGGCTCCCGTCAGATCACCGAAATTACGTGCTGTCAGGCTTGTCTAGCACTTGGATTGGTCACTGTCCAGGTCTACCGAGTGCTGTTGGCAAGCAGGGTGGACTCATCCTTGGTCAAGCCAATTGAGGAGCAACTCGAATAAGAAGTAGCGAAGCGCTCCACATCAGCATCTGGTGAACCCTAAGGATGAGGATGACACGGCGGCCGGACGGTATCATTGAGCATTCAAGGCGTGTTCGGATTGTGTGTGTTTGTACATATGTCTGTGACTGACCTCATTCATCACCAAGTGTATTTGTGCAGAGTACGAGGGGTAGTCCTATAGTCACATAATTTATTTTGGTTTGTTTGCAGCCAAACGTCTGGAATTCTGGTACACATTCAGATCACCAACTCACAATACTGTAGAAGCCGCTAGAGCAGCCAAAGCAAAGTGTTGCTGCCCATTAATACAGTTCAGCGCCGTTGTGGCGTGGCTGCTATGATACTGTGGGATTTAAATGTGTACAAGAACCCCAGGTATGTGGCTGCAGACAACTAAATTTCATTGTGGAATGTTCCACCTATGCAACTAAACGAGAGACAGATTTTTTTGCCATATGTGTTACACATCTTTTAGTTATAAAGCATCTACAGTGGCCTCTAATACATATACATATAAACAACTCTTTCAGCACAAGTTCTGTGCGGGTAAATTATCCTTTGATGTTCGTTCATGTGTATCATCATGACGATGTCTTTACTCGGTCTCCATACTCCAGATAACCGATTTTCACGTTTATTCGTCCACATTGATTGTGGAACGTGAGTGTGTGTTTACTGTGTGCAGTGTTACCAACTATCGCTGCCTGTCATTTGCCTTTGTTTGTGTTTTGTATCTGTGGTGTGACTTCTGTGTGTGTGTGTGTGTGTGTGTGTGTGTGTGTGTGTGTGTGTGTGTGTATGTGTGTGTGTGTGTGTGTGTATGTGTGTAGAGAGAGAGGGGTGGGCATGGGAAGGGAGGGAGGGAGGGGGATTATTAATTATATAGCCTGATTATATTTTACATTTACATTTGATTTTTGTTGTTAAAAGAAAAAAGTCACAAACTAAAAAACGCACAGACACAACAAATGAACAAATATCAAACTACACATACACAACACAAAAAAACGAAAAATAAACAGACAACGAAGTTGGCAACACAACACACACACACACACACACACACACACACACACACAAACACACACAGTGATGCAAGTGAAGTCTTGTAATGAATGTCGGCGTGAAAACGCCGGAAACCAGTCGTCTGGAGTGTGGAAACCGAATAAAGACGTCTCCAGGATAACACACATAAACTAACAACATTGGGCGTCGTAAATGACAGCAAACGATAATGCAAAAACAGTAGTCGAACTTCAGCCAAGATCGCTATTGTACAGCCTTTCTTGTGATGACCAGTTTCAGTAAGCTACGTTGCCATCATCAGATATTCTGCACTACATCTGACTGAATCTTGACCAAATGCATCTTATATTGTATCATATCACATAACGATATTTCATGAATATGAGGACAACAATATATCAGCAAGTGAGGCATAAAATAACTATTATACAAAACAACTTACATATTGCACTGATTATACATGCTCATGTTTGTACATTAGCAGAATGTATGTTGTTTTATGTAATAGTTATTTTATGCTTGACTTGCTGATATACTATTGTTCTCATGTTAATGAAATATCGTTCTGTGATATGACAGAAAATGAGATGCATTTGGTCAAGATTCAATGAAATGTAACGTACTTTGCCGAAGCCGGTAATCACAATAAAGGTTGTACGATAGCGATATTGGCTGTTTGAAGCTGTACTTCTGCTTCTCCATTAATCGAGATCGGCCCCTGACGTGACAGTGTCAAGCATGTACGACCAGATGATAATTTAACCTCACAAAACCTGTGCTGCAGAAGTTGTTTCTAATCTAAAAAACAAGAGAGTGACATAAGGAAAAGTAACATGATAACTTACTTGTAACTATTACATTTTATATATATAAATGTGCATTATCCTACTGAAATGTAGGATTTCGCAGGCATCGAATGAAGGGTAGAGCCACGGGTCGTAACACATCTGAAATGTAACGTCCACTGTTCAAAGTGCCGTCAATGCGAACAAGAGGTGACCGAAACGTGTAACCAATGGCACCCCATACCATCACGCCGGGTGATACGCCAGTATGGCATGACGATTTCACGCTTCCAATGTGAATTCACCGCGATGACGCCAAATACGGAATGCGATCATCATGATGCTGTAAACAGAACCTGGATTCATCCGAAAAAATGACGTTAGGTTCGTCGTTGAGTACACCATCGCAGGCGCTCCTGTCTGTGATGCAGCGCCAAGGGTTACCTCAGCCATGGTCTTCGAGCTGATAGTCCATGTTGCTGCAAACGTCGTCGAACTGTTCGTGCATATGGTTGTTGACTTGCAAACATCCCCGTCTGTTGACTCAGGGATCGAGACGTTGCTGCACGACACGTTACAGCCAAGCGGATAAGATGCCTGTCACCTCGACTGCTAGTGATACGAGGCCGTTGGGATCCAGCACGGCGTTCCGTATTACCCTCCTGAACCCACCGCCGGCAGGGGTGGCCGAGCGGTTCTAGGCACTACAGCCTGGAACCGCGCGACCGCTACGGTCGCAGGTACGAATCCTGCCTCGGGCATGGATGTGTGTAATTTCCTTAGGTTAGTTAGGTTTCAGTAGTTATAAGTTCTAGGGGACTGATGACCTCAACAGTTAAGTACCATAGTGCTCAGAGCCATTTGAACTATTTTTCCTGAACCCACCGATTCCATATTCTGCTAACAGTCATTGGATCTCGACCAACGCGAGCAGCAATGTCGCGATACGATAAACCGCAATGGCGATAGGCTACAATCCGCTCTTTATCAAAGTCGGAAACGTGATGGTACGCATTTCTCCTCCTTACACAAGGCGTCACAACAACGTTTCACCAGGCAACGCCGGTCAACTGCTGTTTGTGTATGAGAAATCGGTTGGAAACATTCCTCATGTCAGCACGTTGTAGGTGTCGCCACCGGCGCCAACCTTGTGGGAATGGTCTGAAAAGCTAATCATTTGCATATCACAGCATCTTCTTCCTGTCGGTTAAATTTCGCGTCTGTAGTACGTCATCTTCGTGGTGTAGCAATTTTAATGGCCAGTAGTGTATATTTTACAGGAAACTGTAGATGCTGTATAAATGAAAGAAGCGAAACGCGCATGGCAAAAAACAAACTGCTTTTATTTTAATTGTAAACATGGAACATACCTCCAATAATTTTGAATTAACTATGAAACGGCGGAAAAAGAAAAAATGACTAAACAAAAATTAACTACGTGAGTATGTTTCTGCGAGGTAATAGTTAAAACTTAATGATTGCCTCTCGTATTGCACAGAACTTGAACTGTACTACAGGAACATGACGTGGTTTTGACAAAAAAGTTGAGTTGACCCACTTTTTCCCCCGTGGACTTCCTGAAGTCGAATATTCGTGTTAAGACAAAACACTCACAAAAGAGAGAAGCAGTGAGTTTGTAAACAAAGGGAGAAAGAAAGTGAGTTTATAAAATATTTGTAAGGTACAGGACAGTAAGCGACGAAACGGTACGGTCGTACGATCGTCAGCGACTCGCTGGACAGCCAGTTTGGGAGCCACACGGAACGAGACAAGCAGCAGGTTTCCTTTCTGGACGCGGCGGATGAATTGCCGGAAGATGGATGGGCCGTCGGGTTTTATGCGTGCGGCAAGTTATGTACTAAAAACTTCCCGCAGGAAGCGGGCTCCCGGTCAAACTGGATTCCCTCTGGCCGCTGCAAAGATTGCCGCTCTCTTCCGATAGCTGGCGCACATAAATAACAATCGTCGTCGGTATCGCCGGCAGAGGTAGAGGGGGGGCAAGGGGGCCGTAAATCGAGGGTGTGCTGAGAGAGAGAGAGAGAGAGGTGGGGAGGGGGGGAGGGGGGGCGGCCACCAGACACTTTGACTGCCCCAGAGCTGGCGGCTCGCCAAGTCCACCGCCCGCAAACAGAAAATACCGTAGTCTTGTCCACACTAAGGAAAACCACAAGTGACAAGGAACAGAGTTTAGTCACTAAATATAGGAAAAGTACGCCCTTTGATGGGTGATAGTGTTAGTGATTCCGAACAAAAAAAAATATTCATACTGACGTATGCCATATTCAAAACGGTTTCTGAGATAGAACACATTCAATGTATATTGTTATTTATTTTCTGTATTATTCAAATACTGTCATTGTTTACAATCTACCACAACAGTGTAGAAGTAGTTTCATATGGGACACTTTTGGACTATCAGATTGGGAAACTACCTCAAAAGGCCTGTAAAAACTACTCAATTATTTATTTGTATTTTCTGCCACCAAACATACAAGTAATTATGATTCAGCCAGACAACTTGTGAAAGTTTTTTGTACATACAGAATCATTAGATAAAAAGTTACTTAAAACATATCTTGATATAACATTAAGCAAAACCTGTTATTTGAAAACATAGTATCTAAATATGTGAATACCAAGTCTAATAGTAAATCTACCTCAGCATAGCTTGCTAAAGATAGAGGTGAGAAATTCTGGCTAATGTGCAAAGTGAAACAACTGTATAAAAAGAAAGAACACCTCAATAGATTAGCTTACAGCACTAATCTGCAATTAAAGGTAGTAGCACAACCAGCTCAGCTCCCACTACTCCATGATACGAATCATAATAAAAAAAACACATATGACAAAATACAAGGTGCGACAATAAAGTAATGAGACTGATGTGAAAAAAAATGTTCCTTACCATTTTAGTCAAGTTTAGTGTTGTCTTCTTCAAAGTAGTTCCCTTCTGATTGCACACACTTTTTCCAGCGCTTCTGCCATTGATGGTAACATTTCTGGAACTCATCTTCTGTAAATCCTTCAAGACCCTCGTCAAAGCTCTTGGGACATCTTGTGTTGTTTGAAAATGGTGTCCCTTGACCGCCGTTTTGACTCTTGGAAATAGAAAAAAGACGCTCAGAAGGATAAGTGGTGAATAAGATGGCTGTGGTAGTACTGAAATTTGTTTTGAGGTTTAAAATTGCTGTACTGACAGAGCAGTATGGGATGGCGCATTATCGTGATGCAGAATCCAATTATGAGCAATGTTGGCACTGACACGAAGAACTCTTTTACGAAGTCTTTCTAAAATTTGTTTGTAGTATTATTGGTTAACTGTTTGTCCAGGAGGCACCCACTCTTTATGAACAATTTCCTTGGAATCAAAGAAGCACACAAGCATGCATTTTACTTTTGACTTTGACATGCGACCTTTTTTTGGTCTGGGTGATCCCTTTGAGCACCACTGCGAACTTTGGCGTTTTGTCACTGTATCGTATTGAAAAAACCAACTTTCATCACCAGTGAGAACAAGGCTCAACAATTTTGGATTGATTTCCGTTTGCTCTAACAGAGCCACATTTTTACATGTTTCTCGCTGTTGTGGTGTGAGATTTTTGGGGACCATTTTTGCACAAATCTTTCTCATACCAAGATCTTCAGTTATTATTAGACGAACCGTTTCTCGACTGATGTTCAGTTCTGCAATCATTTTCACGGATAATCTTCGACCAGACCATATGACTTCACGCACCCAGGCCAGGTTGACATGTGTCCGTGAGGTTGATGGTCGTCCATTGCGGTCTTCATCTTCAACATTCTTTCTGCCTTCACTAAACATTTTAAGCCAACGAAAAACTTGAGCTCTTGACATAACCTCCTCTCCAAAAGCCTTCTGAAGCTTACCGTAAGTTGTCATCGCGTTTTCACCCAATTCAACGCAAAAAGAAGTGGCATACCGTTGCGCAATATTATGCGGTTCCATTTCCATGACGAGAGACACAAACAGCACAACTCACGACTGAGCAGTTGCATCGATGTGCTGCTTAGACTAGAAGCAGCTCATAGACCAAGGTCAAAGATATTGTGCCTACGCAAGCCTGCAGGGTTGCCACATCTTGCAAAGAAAATCAGTCTCATTACTTTACTGTCGCACCTCGTATATAGCACCATCAAAGGAAGCTTGATAATTCGAGAAAGAAAAACAAACTGCCTATGAGTAATGCGAGCTAACATCCCAAAGATGTTCGGGCTGACATGCGGTTCCCTTTTGTCGAAATGTCTTGGCTCAAACTCGTCTAGGGATTGAAATGCACGTGTCACAATACAAGCCCTAAATTAAACACTTGTCACCCTTTGGTTAAATTGTCTGGTTGATGGCAAGTTTGCGAAATTGTATGAAACATATGAAGTTAATATAACATATAATAACAGTAATAATAATATCGGGAGCTAAATTAACGGCCCATAAATGATGTAGGCCACACAGTTGCGATATGGTTAGAATAATGTTTATTCAGAAAGCAAACTAATAGCGAAAGTGGTCGTACTTAGAGCTACTGTTACACAATCTCATCGCGCAATAGAAGTCCAATACTCCGCCTAGTTATCTACGTGAAAAGTTAGCGTTCACACCAGGCGCGCGGCTGCTCACCGCTCAGAGACTAAGTCCCGTGATACCACACAACGCGAAATTTTCTAAGTCGTTTCTCTTCCTAGCTTTCGCGTCTCCACCAGCACTGTCTCATTGGTGTCTAGAACAGAACTGTGCCTCTGCCCGTCTGTGGCCGCGATTCCCACGTGCCGAACATCGCCACTCAGCTGACTAGTGCAGTTCCCTTCCCTGAAACCGTCCACCTGACTGGCTACAGCTTCTGCTGCATTATTTTACATTTTAACGTATTTAAATAACCAAAGCTTGACCACTTTCACGTTCTAAATAAAGTAAAAATAATATCCATTACAAAATAAACGTTAAATTCTTTTACATAAAACCAATACAATCTCCTTCTTAACTTTGAATGTCACGGCCAGTAGCCTTACACCAATGTGCTTTCTGATAAATAAATAAAGAACAAAAGCAATTATTGTGCACTAAACTTTATAACAAATATTCTATTACCTAACGACTCAATAAATGTCATGCTGTCATCGTTCAATGTGTTTTGTGTGGAGGAAATGGTGATCTCATGCTTATCTACAAAAACTGATGATTTAAATTTACTACATCTTTTAAACAAATAAAGTTACAGAGTTGATATTTACGACATTTGTCATTTTAATGATGCGCTTCTATATGAAATGTCGATCGTTATGATCGACCAAAGCGTTCAGATTTTAGCGTTCAGGTCTTTGTTACAACAGTAAATCCTAAACTATTATAGATATGATCAATATTCAAGTTTTATTGCGATCACCATGAAAATTTAAGAAAGATGGTAGACTAAAATTACTGTGGCTTCATCCCCTGAATTACTACAGTATTAAATAGTTTTGTAAATGTTTTCCTTTACGGCCGATCTTAGGCCCGCCGTATTTAACACTGCTACGCCTCCCTGGGCACAAACAGCTCCTACGGGGTTTCCCTATGATGTAGGTTCTCGTCTATCTCACTCGCACACTGTAGCGCTTAGGCCTGATCAGCCTGGCCTCATTCATCACAATAGACGCCTGTGAATTTCCCCATCTCGTGGGGAGTCTGCACTCTTTGTGGCACACAGTCCTGGACGACAGGACTCGTTTCACGATTCCTGGAAGGCCCTCGCTTTCGGCCAATTACTTAAACGAGAGCGAAATGCTTGTTACGCACGGTAAGTACATATATGAGAACAGTAACCCCACAATTTTTTTCCCAAAGTTGTAAATCGAACTGACCTCCACTTCGACCAGAGTCAAAAGACTGCTAAATAAATGTATGAAGCATGCATACTTCAAAACAAAACAAAACTCACAATGACATAAAAGACACCATACGCTCACTAAAAATAGCTGCTGATTTCTGCAAAACTTAACGACACCTAACAACTATACTAGACCACAAGGCTAACAAAATTTTACAAAAACACACATCTACTAAAGCAACAAAATGAAACTATCTTGAAATAAGTGTACTTCATCAATAACAAACTACAAAAGCATAACGGCCTGGCAGTGAAATATGATAAGGGTTCCACAACAGTTATTATGTTTAAGGATGATTATATACTAAAAGCACTTGAATTCTTTGCAAAAAAAAAAAAAAAAAAAAAAAAAGACAACATACATGAAGTGCAGGTTGACACTGCACCAAAGCTTTAGGCGAAAATAAGAAAATTCCTCAACAGCAGTAACTCGCTTTTCACTAAGAACGAAGTACAGGACTTTACTGTAATGAATCACACAGCCCCTAGCACCAGAGCAGAGCCAAAGGACCATAACACCAACAAACCAATCAGACCTATCGTGAATTCAGTCAATAGTCCAGCCTAAACTAAATGACCTGCTTGTTGAAAAATACACATTTGAAGAAAAAGCATAAAAAACAGTGTGAACCTATTAACAATATGAATGATCTGGCTCTACCACCTCAAGCTATGTTCTTATCCCTTGATGGCAGTAGGCCTATACCTGTAGGTTATACAGCTGAGGTAATAAGTAAGAACTTCTTGAAAAACAAAACAATGAGCACTCAGAACTAATAGAAATTATAGATGTAGTTGATTTAGTACTCTCACTTTATTACTTATCTTTCAACAACAAAATTTACAAGCAGATCTAGGGCTAGTAATGAGAAGGTCCCTTAAGGGCCTAATAGCAGAAACGTATCTTTCAACAACAAAATTTACAAGCAGATTTAGGGCTGGCAATGAGAAGGCCTCTTAATGGCCTAATAGCAGCAATATTTATAATCGATATAGGAAACGACTGCGACTGAGTGTCTTCAGACGCTTATAAATATTACGGAAAGTGGCGTTTGTACCCGAAGCCATCTAAGACTGAAGACATTGAAATTCCTGCCTACATATTTGTTAGACTTGCGTCTGATTTCATTTGGGTTAATGTGACATATGCTTTGGTTGGATCCTGGACAGTGAAGTAGACAATATTTTAAAATCCAATCATGCATTAGGAAGTCTTATGGACAGTGTTTTTCTTGCATCATTCAATTTTTCATTCGTGCACGTGCGCATCATCAGTCGTTTACTTTTTCGGTAGGAAGCAGCAAGAAGAGCAGTGTGGACTTCACATTAATATTTCACACCATCAAAAAAATTTCTGTACCATCGCAGTTGCGTTCCAAATCACTCACAAATTTTTCCCAGGTGTTTCTATGTGATCTTCTTCTTACACACATTGCAATATTTCTATATAATGTTGACTAGCTTGCTCTTTTCTTAGCTGTAAGCAAGTTTCATGCACTATTTGCTTATCGCTGAGGGTCTTTCCTATTCGTCGTTCCGTATTCGGAAACCTTTCTTTCATTTCTAGCTGCTTTGTTTGCCCAGTATTTCATGCACTGGCCTTTTCATAAAGTTCTTTAACCCCTGCATTCTTCATTAACATCCTTCTTTGTTTCGTTTTCTACCAAGTATCTGTTTAATCTTTGCTGGTAGAAGTCTGCTATTGATTTTTCTTTCAACAGTGTAATTCTCTAATCACCTTCATTTTGTTTCTTAGCGCTAATTCGTTTCTTAGTTTTTGACCATCCAGTTCTTAGAAATATTTTGGCTGTCATCAGATAACCGTCGCTGTATGTATCGCATCCTCTGTCCACTGTTGCATCCTTCACAACAGATGCTTCTTTTCTATTAGCTGCTACATAGTGAGGGTTGATACGGACTTCTGTCGCTCCTACTGTATTTATGAACATCCCTTTTTCTTAGAAAATGTATTAGTTATCTTCAGGGCATTATACATTAAAATTCTCGCATATTTTCGCTATTGTTAATTCTGTCTTCTCCGAACCTTCCCGCGATGTCCTTGACACATGTTCACATCTCGGGCACTCCATTCTCCACAGAGACATAGTATGTCTTTTTATTAGTCTCTCTGATGAGATATTGCAAGTTTCCATAGAATCTCACCAGCTTCTAGTCTGCCTTCTTCTGTACTACAAACCTCGAGAGTCTTTTCATATGTCCACTAGGTGTTTTGAACTGACATAACTCTCTCATTATGAAAGATGTATGCTGTTATTCTTTTTCTCCATTTCCGGCGTATCATTATGGCACTTCTTACTTGAGCTCTTATATTTTTTCCGCTCTGCTGTATAATAATGTATATTCTTATAGATCTACTGTTCCGCGAAATATTTTTTGTTTCAATTAACACTGCTACTTTTGTCTTCTTATTTTGGAATTTATCCTGTAATTTAGCTTATTTTGTGTAGATGTCTCTGACATTTCAGGTTGCTATATTGAATATGTCTCCTATTCTAATCGTTTGTCCTTGTTGCAGAGGCTGTATCCGTAAACTTTGCCCAGGGTTCTTGTTACTTGTTGCTTACGAGTGAAGTTGTTTTTGTGTGGACAGAACTCCTGTCCAGATGCACAGCCTCCAACCTGGAGGGCCGGGAAGATTTCTATTGGGCCTTCCTACCCTTAGATGAGTACCTTCCTTAGGCATATGGGAGGCCTCTTCCCGGTTCATGTTAGAAGTATATAAAGCGCCATGGCAAAGGCTGCTGCCTAGCATCCTTAGGACGCAGCGGCGATCGCGTGGTCTCACATCGCGTTGGAGATATTAATCTTTAACCATAACCATGGGCAAGGGACACTTTCCACGTGCAACTTGGGGAAATAGAAGATGGAAATGAAAACCACCCTCAGGCCTCGAAACGTAACACTGTCGGGCTTGAAAAAAGGAAGAGTTGTTCAAGGGAAGCCCGACAGAATAAAAAAATAGAAGAAGTATGACACAAGTAAGAGGTTGCCGCCCGCATACTCCCAACAAGGAAGCTCCACTAGAGGAGACTATTCTTTTTCTGATCTTTCATCTGCAGACCAACCTGGCCTGAGTGACCCTATCAGCATTGCTCTAACCAGTATTGGTCTGAGGATCATTCAGACACACAAACCTCTTCACTACGTTAAAGTAGTAATCCATGAGGAGGGGCTGTTTCTTATGGGACAAATTTAATCACTGCTAAAAGGCCTAATGGGGCCACACACAGCCGCGTGTAAGAGCCGCGTGGTCTAGTGAGCCTTGTCACAGTACGTGCGCCTACCCCCGTCGGAGGTTCGAGTCCTCACTCGGGCATGGGTGTGTGTGTTGTCCATAGCGTAAGTAAATTTAAATTAGATTAAGTAGTGTGTAGGCTTAGGGACCGATGACCCAAGTAGTTTCGTCCCATAAGACCTTACCACAAATTACCAAATAGGCCACACAGATTTATTGAACCATTATATATCGAGAGAAGATAGTCGCTATCAAAAATGAACGCATCTTTGGAACTGTCATGCATTTCCTTCAAAGTGAATGCCAAAATTTGATTATCCTGCAACCACTAACTTAGACTAATGGAAAACTTGTTGGTGAATTATTTAATATTAGGTTTAGTTACTATAATTTTATTTGTGTGCCAGTGTGATGCAGTGATAACAGAGACAGCCTGTTGCACTGGCTGTGCTCCATGCAGACCAAACTATACAGCGTGGACCAGAAATTTCGAAGGTTGTACAGGGATTTTTATGAGTGGTTTGACGTAACGGCAACACACACACACACACACACATTTATCTTTGTATTGCACTGCAAATATACTGACTGGAAAAAATCGCAACACCCAGAAATAATTAATGTAGACTAAAGAAATTGCAGGAATATATCTATCTGAGTAACATATATAAGCGATTAAAAGTGCAAGCTCATAGGTTAATGTAAGCACGAGATAAGTCACTGGAAATGGGAAATGTTGGTACGTTAATAACCCGTGTAACCACCAGAATGTTGAATGCAAGCATGTGAACGAACAGGTGCCGGCTGTCAGTTTGTGGGATGGAGTTCCAAGACTCTTGCACTTGGTCAGTCAATACAGGGATGGTTAATGCTGGTTGTGGATGACGCTGGAGTTGTCGTCCAATGATGTCCCGTATGTGCTTGATTGGAAACAGATCTGCTGATCCGCAGGCCAAGGCAACATGTCTACACTATGTAGAGGATGTTGGGTTACAACAGTGGCAAGTAGGCGAGCGTTATCCTGTTGGAAAATACCCACGGGAATGCTGTTCATGAATGACAACACAACAGGTCCAAACACAGGATTTATTCACAAATTTGCAATCAGGGAAAGATAATAAAATAAAAATCAGATTTAATGAGAAGGCAATAAAAGCTCAAATTCTGGCGACCTGTTTAAAAATACAATTAACTGACCAACATACAGTTCAGAGGGAAGAGTGTAGAAAAAATAATGACAATAGAGTAGAGTTCAAGTCAGAACGTGAGCAGATTAATGAAATTAACAGTAAGATTGATTCGAAACTCAAGAATCTGGAAAACATAGGTAATATGGACATGCAAGGGTTGGAGCTTGTACTCAAAAATAACGCAGAGATCTTCTTACCTAAAACCGGATGCATTAAGGGGCATCAATATAAATTTGAAATAAAGAAACAGACACCATTTACGGTACCCCCTTATGCCATCTCATGGTCAAACAGAGAAAGGGATGTCGGTGAGTTTTGAAGAATGGAGGACGAACGCGTAATTGAGGCCGCGAGATCTGGGTATAACAGTCCACTACGCATACTATAAAAAAGGTACGGTGGAATTCGACTGGTGTTAGACTCACGCCAAATAAATACCATTATTGTGCCAGATATGGATCGCCCTGAAAGGCTTGAGGAGCTCCTTCAAAGATTTCAAGGGTTTTCCTCACTTGATTTGCAATCGAGCTTTTGGCAGATAGAGCTCGATTCTGGCTGCCAAAAATACACGGCCTTTATTGCCTTCGGAAGATGTTTTCGGTTCAAAAGGCTCCCTTTCGGATTGAATATATATTCAGTTGAATTTATCAGGGGTTTTAGCAAAATATTGAGTGAAGAGTTAAAAGAGAAGATCACGTGTTATGTAGACGATATACTGATAGCATAAAATACCTGTGAGACACATAACAAACTCTTAGATGAAGTGTTAGGCAGTTTGCAAAGGCATGGGGTGACTGCAAATATTGATAAGTCTTGTTTAGGGAGCAGTAGGGTTAGCTTTCTGGGACACGTGATAACAGGGGAAGGGATTAGTCCCAACCCAGCGAGGATGGCAGCAATTACAAAGTTTGCACTCCTACAACCAGAAAACAACTGAGAGGGATTCTAGGGATATGAATTTTTCATAAAAAGTTTATCTATGCGAAAACATTAGCTAGTCCCCGACTCTGCCAATTGACGGGAAAAGGAACACCATGGTTGTGGGATGAGTGTCCAGACCGAGAATTCAATATTTTGAAGGCGGCACTCGTCAATGCTCCTATTTTATCACATCCTGACTTATCACAGGATTTTTGTATGGCCACTGACAGCGCGAAGACCGGGTTGGGAGTTACGTTGTTTCAGGAGTTTGAACAATCACCTTCGGTAGCAGGGTGCTATCCAAAAGTGAAAGAAATTACTCTGTTACCGAACTTGAAACCCTTCCAATTGTATGGGGATTTAAAAAGTTTAGATACTTTCTGTTCGGCAGAAAAACAAAAGTCTATATGGACCATAGGGCCCTAGAAATTCTCCTAATAGCCAAACGTCCACATGGAAGACTAACGAGATGGGTAGCAGTGCTTAAAGAATACCTGTTTTCAACAGTCTATGTGCTGGTCCGACAAACCTCATTGCCCACGCCCTGTCCCGCTCGCCTGCTGATATAACAGAAGAGACGGCTGAAGCATTAAATCAAGAGTACTTTTCGCTGTTCTACCTCAAAAGCGTTGTATTTGAAAACTTCGTCACTGTAACGATGCGTAATATCCAGAATGAGCAGGACAAGGACCCATATTTAGTCAAAATAAAAGAAAAATGTAAGGATCGGACGCAGGCCCGCATAAGACAGCAGTACCTCTAGAGAAAAGCGATTCTATTTTATAAGGCAAACGTTAATGATTCACTGTGGGTGGTGGGCATACCAAACGAGTTAAAAAAAAGCTTATATGGTATACACACCTAAGTTATGCACATTTTGGTCACCGAAAATGTTTTATGAAAATGAAGAGTGTCTGATATTTTGAAAACATGAAGAAACGTACAAGGAAAGTAATAGCCATCTGTAAAAACTGCCAAAAGTCGAAACCCACAGCTGTAGGGACCCAGGCTCCTTTATATCCAATTATTCCTGAGAAACCGAGGCAAATGTCAGCGACGGATTTAATGGGACTCAACACACCTAGCGACCATCAATATACAGTGCTGGCCATTAAAATTGCTACACCACGAGGGTGACGTGCTACAGACGCGAAATTTAACCGACAGGAAGAAGATGCTGTGATATGTAAATGATAAGCTTTTCAGAGCGTTCACGCAAGGTTGGCGCCGGTGGCGACACCTACAACCTGCTGACATGAGGAAAGTTTCCTACCGATTTCTCATACACAAACAGCAGTTGACCGGCATTGCCTGGTGAAACGTTGTTGTGATGCCTCGTGTAAGGAGGAGAACTGCGTCCCATCACATTTCCGACTTTGATAAAGGTCGGATTGTAGCCTATCGCGATTGCGGTTTATCGTATCGCGACATTGCTGCTCGCGTGGGTCGAGATCCAATGACTGTTAGCAGAATATGGAATCGGTGGGTTCAGGAGGGTAATACGGAACTCCGTGCTGGATCCCAACGGCCTCGTATCACTAGCAGTCGAGATGACAGGCATCTTATCCGCATGGCTTAAACGGATTGTGCTGCCACGTCTCGATCCCTGAGTCAAGAGAGGGGGACGTTTGCAAGAACAACCATCTGCACGGACAGTTCCACGACGTATGCAGCAACATGGACTATCAGCTTGGAGACTATGGCTGCGGTTACCCTTGACGCTGCATCACAGACAGGAGCGCCTGCGATGGTGTACTCAACGACGAACCTGGGCGCACGAATGGCAAAACATCATTTTTTCGGATGAATCCAAGTTCTGTTTACAGCATCATGATGGTCGCATCCGTGTTTGGCGTCATCGCGGTGAACGCACATTGGAAGCGTGTATTCGTCTTCGGCATACTGGCGTATCACCCGGCTTGATGGTATGGGGTGCCATTGATTACTCGTCTCGGTCACCTCTTGTTCGCATTGACGGCACTTTGAGCAGTGGACGTTACATTTCAAATGTGTTACGACCCGTGGCTCTAGCCTTCATTCGAGCCCTGTGAAACCCTACATTTCAGCAGGATAAGGCACGACCGCATGTTGAAGGTCCTGTACGGGCCTTTCTGGATGCAGAAAATGTTCGACTGCTGCCCTGCCCAGCACATTCTCCAGATCTCTCACCAATTCAAAACGTCTGGTCAATGGTGGCCGAGCAACTGGTTCGTAACAATACGCCAGTCACTACTCTTGAACTGTAGTATCGTGGTAAAATTGCATGGGCAGCTGTACCTGTACACGTCATCCAAGCTCTGTTTGACTCAATGCCGAGGCGTATCAAGGCCGTTATTGCGGCCACAGGAGGTTGTTCTGGGTACTGATATCTCAGGATCTATGCACCCAAATTGCGTGAAAATGTAATCACATGTCAGTTCTAGTATAATATATTTGTCCAATGAATACCCGTTTATCATCTGCATTTCTTCTTGGTGTAGCAATTTTAATGGCCAGTAGTGTATATCGGTAGTATTGGAGCTGACATCCAAATTTGCGACGTTATCACCACTATAAAGGGTGACTGGTGCAACTGTGAGTAGAGTCTTTTGCAGAGACTTCATAAACCAAGTGGGAACTGCAGATTGTATTATCTCAGATAAAGGACCTCAATATAAACCTGAGGTATGGAAAAGAACACTAAGAAGGTATAAAATAAAGCCCATATTTGTTAGTAGATTGCATCAGAGTTCGAACCCACCGGAGAGAACGATGAAAGCCTTGGTTAATTTATGCAGACCATACTGTGGAAAGAATCATGCTAGCTGGGATGTATTCCTTAAAGATTGCATCAGAGTTCGAACCCACCGGAGAGAACGATGAAAGCCTTGGTTAATTTATGCAGACCATACTGTGGAAAGAATCATGCTAGCTGGGATGTATTCCTTAAAGATTTTCAGGATGTAATAAACGAGCTGCCCCACAGTACTTCATTGATGCCACCTATGATGGTTCTGAAGAATAGTGACCCTCCAGATAAAATTCGAGGACTGATCAATTTCCCACAAAGGACGCGCCGACAACGTAAAGTCATAGTGGAGGAGGCTTTCTGCAATATTCAGGTAGCTGGAGAGAAGCGCAAGGTGCGCGCGGACCAAAATGCGCACTAAGGGAATTTGCAGTTGGACAAAAAGTCTTAGTTACGTCTTACAGGTTGTCCAATAAACAAACGAAGATATGTCTAAAGTTATTCAAGAGATACAGTTGCCCTGTACGTATAAAGAAGAATAGCGCATCCAGATGCGGTTGAAATTGAGTCTGTGACATCAGGAAAATTTTTGGGACTCCACCATGTGAGCCATCTCAAGCCATTTATAGAATAAGTAGAAAGAATTAAAGTGAGCTTGTATGGCGAAAGTAAAGTATATTGTATATAGATAGCAATTAAGTTATTACAATGAAGTGATACGTAGATTTATCAATATTTTCTGTGCTATTATCATGTCAAAAGAGGTACTACAGTGCATAAAAGGGCAGGCTGCCGAGAGTGAGAAAACTGATTTGTGAATTGTTTAAAGACAATACACATTAGGGAAACACTAGACTTGGACAATCAGGCTGTATTTTTTTTTTTTTTTATGCAAGCCAAGACCATAAACATGAGCATATAAAATTTACGCAGGATGCTTCACAGAATTTTATATAATTGTATGATGTCCAATAAATAACCTCTAGAATAATTGACGTAACTACTTGTTTTGCATATTAATGGCTAAATGAAGCACGTGGACGACCACCTTGAAAAGATTAGGATACTTTAATGTTTCTTGCTCAAACTATGTCTTAGGGATGGATGAATGACAGGTAGCATGGGCCTCAAGTCAAAAGAGAGATGGGAACTGCCATTTTTGAAAGAGCACAAAAAAAATTGTAATATTAGTTAATTTTTTTATAACATGGGTTATTATGTCTGTTATTCTACATTCCAGCTGTCATGTCTCGAAAAATTGTTCCAAACATAAGGAGTAGACAGATTAAAATAAACGTGTAGTAAATAAATTTATGGCAGTAAGCTCATGAATGAACGCAGAATGACTGCAGAAGAACATATCGTGATTCAATTATTCCTCTGCCCTCGTATTCTTATTAGTTCGCTTGTCCAGACAATTGATGGTTATACTATTTTGTACTGGATGAGATAATACTATAAGAATTACTCCATCCTAGTACAAAATAGGTCATTAGGTGGGGGTATATGTCCATAATGCTACTCCCGGCGGGTGTAAAATGAATGTGCGCAACGGAAAATACTGAACGCGAAAATGAAGATTTGGCCCTATCTCACTACCCCCTGAAGCAGATCTTAAGATCTCTTAATAGTGATGTTATCTCCTCCTTCTTGCTCTTTAACATATAAATTACAACAAAAACATAAATGAATGATTAAGGGAACTAGTAACTACAAAATGATAAATGTTGTTTCTGCTTATCTTTTATTGTAGATTAAAACCCCTTTATATATTACAAATGTTTATATATTAATGTCCAATGGACATAAGGAAAAAAAATGATTCAAATGGCTCTGAGCACTATGGGACTCAACATCTGAGGTCATCAGTCCCCTAGAACTTAGAACTACGTAAACCTAACGAACCTAAGGACATCACACACATCC
Organism: Schistocerca piceifrons; assembly: GCF_021461385.2. Classification (NCBI taxonomy): domain Eukaryota; kingdom Metazoa; phylum Arthropoda; class Insecta; order Orthoptera; family Acrididae; genus Schistocerca; species Schistocerca piceifrons. The sequence goes on along the minus strand of NC_060143.1, from coordinate 97,525,770 downwards.
ATGCCCGAGGCAGGATTCGAACCTGCGACCGTAGCGGTCGCGCTGTTCCAGACTGAAGCGCCTAGAGCCGCTCGGCCACTTCGGCCGGCGGACATAAGGAGATACAAATGAATTTCCTAACTAATATTAGTGATCAATTGTCCAAATCCGCTCCTTTTTATGGCTACGCGACCTAACGTGAGGTGACATACCAAACACTAGAAGACACTACTTTCAAAGATGATCTACAGTGGTGTGCAACCTCAGAGAAAATAAAAGTTACGTGATCACAGCTGTTTAGCTTTGTAACCTTAATAAGCCGAAGCAAATAGCAATATCACCGTATGTACTGCGTCTGGTGCGACGGAGTGATGGTTCTCGTACACGTCTGCGACGATGGAGGAACTCCAGCCACAAAATATAAGTACAACTCATTCAAACACTAGGACGGCAGAAGACCTCTGACTAGTATAATCTAATATTGTCTTCTCCTCTCTGTGTTCTACAGACGAGAAACGTGAAGTCCCAGCCACAAGGACAGAGTTCAGATAACGTGTCTATGTGAGTATAGGCAGAAGAAGTGCTCTCAATCACTGAATGCTGCATTCTCAATGATGACTCCCTACCCGGAGGCGAAGTCCAGAATCGTACATGTTCGCAACAGTACATTGCCTAACCGTTCTAACTATAAAATCTCCTGAGAGAAAAGACAGCTAGTCCGTCTGTACCAACAAAAGCTGATACTAAGCATCCGTCAAACATGGGCACTCAAAACAGAAGAGCTCTTTCTCTCCGCCGCTGGCTTCCCAGCAAAGCTCGGCTCCTCTCCCTCGTACCTGCAGAAGGCAAATCATATTCTCAAAACCACAGAATATTCCCACTCTCTACAGATTCTTCCAAATGCCAACAAGCCATATTTTAGTGTTTTGTCGTCCAGCGCGGAAAGTTTGCGAGGAAATACCTTTCCTCGTTAATTAGGAATACATGCAATGGTAAGCTTCTCATAATAAAAATCCTTGGAAATAACCCAGCCTCTGTGATTTCCGAGGTAACGCTTCCTCGTTCCTTTCTGCTGCGTCCAAGATTTTCAGAGTTACCGAAGTATTATGCAGTTATCCTTCCGGCCCCACTACAACAGTGGCTGGCCGCTGCTGTATTGTGCTTCAGCGCTCAAGTTCCTCGATCATCCGTCTTGGCTATTTCCTGTGTAAGCAGGCTTTTTCATCCAGGACTTGAGCTACACCTGCCATTTCATTCCCACTGGCGTTTCAACCTATACTAAATGGTTCAAATGGCTCTGAGCACTATGGCACTTAACATCTGAGGTCAGCAGTCCCCTAGAACTGAGAACTACTTAAACGTAACTAACCTAAGGACATCACACACATCCATGCCCGTGGCAGGATTCGAACCTGCGACCGTAGCAGTCGCGCGGTTCCAGACTGAAGTGTCTAGAATGGCTCGGCCACCGCGGCCGGCCCAACCTCTACTAATAAAGGCAATCATTCATTACGCTGTTTTGATACTAAAGACACCCCGTCACCTTTCATGCAAGAAGCACTAACAACTATTTACAAGGTGTACAAGACATTGTCAGTCTTCTTTAAATATTCATATATACAATGTACAAGCTACCAAATGATACCTAATTCCGGTTGTAAATCACGGCAAAGTATGTATGAGTGCTTGTAAGGTGCGAAATTATAGCCACCTTACAACATTTTCACAAATATGATAAAGATAAAAACTGAAAGAGTAAATTGCTTTTTCAAATAGTAATTATTTTCCCTAATTTGCGTAATATTCTTCAAATCAGAAAGTATCTTGTACTACACCCTACATGAAGTAGCATATGGTCTTTCTTCGTCAGGGTTTGAGCTACCTCCATACCAAATTTCATCGAAATCGGTTCAGCAGGTTGCTCATAAAAACGTAAGACACGTTTACTTTTGCATTTATAATACTAGTATGGATGAAACTTTGAATTGCGATATTTTTTCCAATGATCCGATTTCGTTTGAATATAGTATATAAGGTGCCCCAAACTATGCCCGAGCTACCTGTGAAAACAGGCAGACAGACAGACATGTCAGTTTCAGTAAAAGTATAAATTAGGATATTTTTTTTCGGAATCATATTTTTATGGACTAAATGCTGTACGGCACCCCAAGTTATGCTCAAGCTACCTTTGAAAACCGAACGATAATTCGTCTGGTACTTTTTTATAAGCGTGTTGAGACAGACACACAGATAATCACGATATTTTACGTATTTATTAGTAGTGTGGCTAACATAAATTCACTCTTCTCCATATCTAGTACACAAAGCAGTATCTATCGAAGGCTGTCTTCCTTTATGTTTCTGATAGGTTAAATCATAGTTCAACTGCTCGCCTAGAATGGCTAGGTCAAAATCGTAAGAACCACCTGGTGAGATGATTGTCTCCAAACACAAACATAGTTATGAGCCAACAATGTTCAGGACGCCGAAGTGTCGAGATGCCAAGTCCTTCTGTAACCAGGATAAAGGCTGCTGGTGGGTCCGTGTAGCTCGAAAAGCTGGCGAACCCAGGCTGGCTGGCTGACTGCAAGTGGCAGGTGACGGCTTGAATACCAGCAGGTGGATGAATTTGACAGTTTGATAGCTTGATACATGACACATTGGCATACTTACACATACAGTTGCAGACCAGCAAACCCTTTGACACCCTCCGATTCCTGATGGCCCCCTATCAGGCACAAGAGTAGCATTATAGTGGCGAAAGAGCAGCAGTGTAGCCTGCCTGCAGGCGCCTGCTACTCCCGTTTTGGGCTCTGCCTGGACAGGCGCACTTTTATAATTCTCAGTAAGGGCAAGCGGATTCTGCCGAGGATTTCGTCGAACTGAGTGATCGTAGAGCGGCTCTTTTCCATTTTATTCACGATTGTGTCAAGATCACATCCCCTGTGATCACTCCACAGGAAGCTACAAAATAGGGGAGCTGAAAAAGCGTAATCCCTCTTAGCTCCTTCGGATCACCTTCAAATTTGGTTGAATGGTTTTGAACGGTCCCTAGAGGTTCCAACCTGTACATTAGAGCAAAAATTGCGGTTGCCTTGCGCTCGAAACTGGTGCAATCGTCTTCGGTAATGACGCAGCCCCATAATATCCTTAGAGCAGAGTCAAAATGTCCAAGGATGTGGGCAGTGTCAAAGGTTATGAAGAACGTCTTCCTGTTGCCCATTCACTGCGATCTGTCGTTTTCGACTGCGAAATGTGTGCGAATCAGAGCCACAGCGGTAGGGGGAGGGTGGGGGGCGGAGTGTTTCATTGACGTCCTTTGTGCCACTCCTTGCGGCCTGCTCGTGTCGATTCCGAGCGACAGTGTGTCTGGAATTAAACGGTCACCAGCTCACTGGGGCAATGAATGCCCAAATTCCAAAGAAAGATAATGGCAAAGGAAACTGTGAAAGTAATCACTGGCGTGGCAACACAAGGTTGCACACTTTTCCCCAACACAACAACTCACGAGAAAACAAATGAATCAGAAAGCGAATAACTGAAGCTGCACAAGTGCTGTATCTTTAGTTATTAGCTTCTGCCAGTGAAATTTTACGTTAGTTTAAGTGAGTGAAGTTACTACTGAAAATCTGTAAATTAGTTAAGCCTCGGTTATGTAACACAAGAACGGGTAGTTAATTAGACAGCAAAATTTAGACTGAAACTGGTCATTAGAAAACAAAAAACTGGTAGTAAACAGTCAGTCTTCATATTTTTACAACATTCATTGATTGCATGCAAAGGAAAGGTACCCTGCTTGGTAATAATGATGATAATGACAACACAGGTGCCTTACAAGTTTTAACTAATGCACGTCATTATTCAAGAAAGTTAGCCATTACAGTTTGTTAAAGAAATTCCATTGGGTAATGCTTGTATAATATTAGTTATACTCTATCAGTTAAGTCTTACGATGCTGTAGCTGTGCGGACGATGAAGAATGTAGCCAACGACAATGCTCAGCTGCTGCTGCTGCTGCATGGATGGTGCAGAAGGTATGTTATCTAAATTTTCGATGTTACAAAATGTCTTTCGTACACTATGTGAGGAAAAGTACCCGGACACCTGGCAGAAAAGAGTTAGAAGCTCGTGGAGCCCTCCATCGGTAATGCTGGAATTCAATATGGTGTTGGTCCACCCTTAGGCTCGATGACAGCTTCCACTCTCGCAGGCATACGTTCAATCAGGTGCTGGAAGGTTTTTTGGGAAATGGTAGCCCATTCTTCACCGTGTGCTGCACTGAGGAGAGGTATCGATGTCGGTCGGTGAGGCTTGGCACGAAGTCAGTGTTCCAAAACATCCAAAAATGTTATTGTCGTGTAACCACTCCGCCACAGGCCGTGCATTATGAACAGGTGCTGGATAGTGTTGAAAGATCCAATCGCCAACCCCGAATTGCTCTTCAACAGTGGGAAGCAAGAAGGCGCTTAAAACGTCAGTGTAGGCCTGTGCTGTGATAGTACCACGCAAAACTAAAGCCCTCCATGAAAAACACGATCACACCATAACACCACCGCCTCCGAATTTTACATACGCTGGCAGATGACGTTCACCGGGCATTCGCCATTCCCACACCCTGCCATAGGATCGCCACATTGTGGTTCGTGATTCGTCACTCCACACAACGTCTTTCCACTGTTCAATCGTCCAATGTTTACGCTCCTTACACCAAGCGAGGCGTCGTCTGGCATATACCGGCGTGATGTGTGGCTTATGAGCAGCCGCTCGACCATGAAATCCAAGTATCCTCAGCTCCCGCCTAACTTTCATCGTACTTGCAGTGGATTCTGATGCAGTTTCAAATTCCTGTGTGATGGTCTGGATAGATGTCTGCTTATTACACATTACGACCCCCTTCAACTGTCGTCGGTCTCTATCAGTCAACAGACGAGGTCGGCCTGTACGCTTTTGTGCTGTGCGTGTCCCTTCACGTTTCCACGTCACTACCACATCGGAAACAGTGGACCTATGGATGTTTAGGAGTGTGGAAATCTCGCTCTCAGACGTATGACACAAGTGACACCAAATCACCTGACCACGTTCGACGTCCGTGAGTTCCGCGGAGCGCTCCATTCTGCTTTCTCACTATGTTGAATGACTGCTGAGGTCGCTGATACGGAGTACCTGGCAGTAGGTGGCAGCACAATGCACCTAATATGAAAAACATGTGTTTTCGGGGGTGTCCGGATACTTTTGATCACATAGTGTAAAAAGTGTTCACTCATTGTCTTTACTATGCGATAAGAAAGGGCGATTATTATTATATACACAGGGAGGCAAGACCATTAGACAGCACAAACTAGAATTCTGATTACTTAACAAGTTCACTACCAGACACGAACCACGCGAAGTGTGAACCAGATCCAAGTGCGTGTTACACTAAATCAAAGTGATACAGCGATCATAAATCTTTAAAGGCCTATTGTCGCCATATTCTTTTCAAGAGGTAATTACTAGACAAGACTGGCGTGGTGACAGAACACAAGTGTGGACTAAATTGAGATTAGTGCTGCTTATTTCAGTGACATAGTTGACGCACGTTTTACTGATTGTTACTCATGCTGCATCTGCTTGATGTGTTGTCAGTGTTAAGACATGTGTAATAGACTAGAGAGCGAACTTTCAGTCAACTGTTCTATGTGATTCAAACGTTACAATATCATTTCAGTGATTCTTAGGTGTTAACATATTTAGTTCAAACGATGTATTATTCGATGTCAGTGTCAGAGGTGGCGATTTATTGTACTTTGATTATGAGGACACTTCCGGTAATGGTTATTGTTGTAGAGAAAATTCCGGTGAGGGATGCTTGTTCACCAATTTTTTCTTGATTGTGTGGATACTCCTGAGGCATAGTGAATGCTACACACTCTTGATAACTGTTTACTTTTATATTGGTACTAAGAGTCATTCCTATAAACATTAACGTAGTGTGTGGCTGAGTGATGCCTTCCCTTTCTTGATAATGTGGATGCTCCTGAGGCATAGTGAATGCTACACATTGTTGACAAATGTTTACTTTTATATCGCTACCAATAATCATTCCTATAAACAATAAGGTAGTGTGTGGCAGAGTAATGTCTTCCATATTTGTAACCCGATTTTCTTAGGCTTTACACCAGTGATATTTTACAGTCAAATTAGATCAAAATAATAACGCAGTTTTAATTATTTCGGTTATACTTCTTTTTGCCAAACCCTAAAAACCGAGTAAATAACATGAGAGTGGGCAGTCTGTGATACAGATAACCCTACAGTAATACACCATGTAAACTGAAAAAACGTATTCTGCACACCAGTTTCAATAACTTACATTTGTTTGTCTTCCCGTATCATTCAACCACAACGCCAGATTTTGCCTAATCCTTCAATCTAAAGTTTCATTTTTGTCGCCCACTTTTCAGGAACCATTCAAATCAGTCTCTTCTCTAAAGCAAGTTATCCGAACATTAATCTGAACTTTTACATAAAATATTAAAATAATATACTTCACAGTAGACTCATTGTACATGAGAATTTCTAAAAGAGGTGTTCTGCTATTGATATTTCTTGTGTGAGTTGGAAGTGAAGTCCATCATTTGGCGTACATAGAGACATACAGAGGTTAATTTAAGAGGAACCGAGTTGGAAGTGAAGTCCATCATTAGGTGTACATAGAGACATACAGAGGTTAATTTAAGAGGAACGGAGTTTCATGATGAAATCCTCTCAACTGTCTTTGTGTTCATGTTCCATTATGCGACTTTAATATATGAAGCTAACCCTCTAGAATATTTTCTACGTTTCTCCCGCTCTTGTGCTATCTAAATCTGACGTTTGCTTCATTCAAGATGTAATTGCTGGAGCCTTTCTCAGAGTCGCAGAAACGAAATCTTTTTCAGTGCGTACAACTTCTCTTCCACTCTGCGCCCGCTATTTGCGTATCTAGCCTTCCTTCTACATCCCAAGACTTCATTAGCCTAAAGAAACAACTGCATTCATGTGGATGTCTAGACTGGAAATTCTAACAGTTTCAGTCGACATAACTTAAACACTTTTTACATTTCATTCCATTCTTCATACACCATCTTGGGACCCGCCAAGAATGCGTAACGATTTCGCTTCTGCCGAGTGCTGCTAATATAGTGAAAATACAGACACTGACTCATCTATACGATATACAAGCATGGAAGACACTCTTTCTGGAAGGGATAAATGAAAACAGTCAAGGAGAAAAATATTTGCATTCTCTAAGCGCAATCCTTCCAAAAGACGTATTCACACCGTGTCCCAACTTCTGCGATGAAAACTACGTAGGATGTAAACATCCTAAACTGAATACTATGAGGTAAACAACTAATGATATGAATCTAAAACAAAAACAAAAACTAAACTCTGCTATCAGATCCATAGGAACACACGGGGACAACAGGCCGCAGTGTCATCCTCTGCCATATGGCGGCATTTGGATCCGTTGTAGAGGAGCTTGATAATGGAAGAAAGACCTAAAATATACGAAAACACTTTCATAGGATTTTACGACCTTGATAAAAGCATTCGAGAATGTAAAGTAGTGCAAGATGTTCGCAATTCTCAGAAAAATTGGTTGAAACTATAGGGAAAGACGGGTAATATAGTGCAAGAACCAAGAAGTAACAGGAACAATGGAAAACCAAGAATGATGAGATCACATTAAACATGGTGTGAGATAGGATTGCAGTCTTCCGTCCATACTGTAGCATCTACATGGTGTTTTAGAAGCGATGGTCAATATTCAGGGATATGATAGGAATGATCATTCGAAACAAAAAACTCAGGTTAACATGGGCTCTAAAACGGATACCTTAAGAGCTATGAGCAACTCTTGATCTTAGATTCTGTGAAACAATTCTCTTCTACCCCAAGTTCTTTTTTTTTTCATATTTTGGGAAGTGGTAGTATGGGGCAAAACAAGAAAAAAATGCCAAGTAAACAAGTGCTCTAAAACGCGTACCTTGAAAATTATGAGCACTTGTTCATTGGAAGAGTTGTGTTTCAAAGTAGGTATGCATTTTAAAGCACATGTTTAGTGGACATTTTTTTCAGTTTTAGTCCATACTACAACTTCCCAAAATATAATGAGAAAAGAGTTTGCAGTAGAAGAGAATTGTTTCACAGTGTCGAATATCAAGAACTGCTCATAGCCCTTAAGGTATGCGTTTCAGAGCCCATTTTTACTTGATTTTTTTGTTTCGTATGAGCATTGCTGTCATATCCCTCAATATTGACCATTACTTTTGAAACACCCTGTATACACAGAAGAAGCGATGATAGAAAGAAAAGAAAGTTTCAAGATTGGAATTAAAATTCAGAGTAAAATAATACCAGTGATAAGATTTGGTGATGACATTGCTATCCTCAGTGAAAATGAGTAAGAATTGCAGGGCATGATGGAACAAATTAATAGTCTATTAAGCCCAAAACTGGGACTGAGAGTAAACCGATTGAAGTCGACAGTAACGAGGAGTAGGAGAAGTGGAATTAGTGAGTTACTTAACGTCAAAATTTGGGAGAACGTAGAAGACGAATCCTGATAACTTGGTAGCCAAATAACAAATGATGGACCAATCAAGGACATAAAAAGCAGACTTGCAAGGTCAAAGAAGGCCTTCCTGCCCAAAAGAAACCTACTAGTATAAAACAACGGCTTTTATCTCAGGAAGAAATTTCTGAGGATATAGAGGAAAGATGCCTACATAAAACACACTTACTTAAACGCATGTTAAAGACCAAAAAGTTTAATGCAGTTGTATTTTTATCATAGTAATAATATTCTGCACTACATAAATTTACCGTGGATTTATCACAGCTGCAATAATAAACGGACTTCCAATGTAATTATTAAATCTTCACAGACAGGCATTTCATAGAAGTGAGGTAAAAGTTTCCTGATATGAGATAGTAAATACATTTTTATTAGTGAATAAAATGATTTTTGAACATACACGTTTTACATCTTCATTGATTGCTGTTTTCCTTCACGCATTTCACACTATTTATCCTTATTTTTACGACATTGTGGGCATGCAAAATTGTCCCCTTCGACACCGCAATCTTCACGGGCACAGTGATAATATTTCGTGCACTGCACCCATTTTGTCCCGTGTTTGTCATCAGAAGAGCGTCCTGTACAGAACAGGCGCTCCGCGTCATCGTCATCAATGGTGTCTGGATGACTACTGTCATCAGGGTAGGCATAAGATGCAGAGTCACTAGACGATTCTTCCGCTTTACGTTTTGGTGATTTTCCATTTTCCCAATAGACTTTTGGCTGCTTTATTCTTAGTTTCGGCTGATGACTCCCTCTGTGCAGTTTCTTGTAAGGAGATGATGTTATCAACTCAGCAGGGCGGGGACGCGGTATTACTTGAACAGCCATATCTCCAGATGGCTTTACGATCTGTGGAAGAAGCCAGCTATCTGTATTGCTGACTGCATCGCTGTGACTAGTTTCATTTTCGGCATCACTTCCTTGAAGAGCGTCAGCATGGCGAGGAATTGAAAAATCATGATCCCTAAAGGTGTTTCTGTTGTGCCCGATGAGACACGGTTTTCTTAAGGAATTCACAAACGCTTCTATTGCTGCTAATCGGTTGTAAGCTGCCACAAATAACCTGGCTCTTAATGATGGCGTTAGAACACCACTTTCTTACTTGGCAGCCATGTTCCTATCTCTCGGGAAGAGTAGGTTTTCAAGCGCCTAATAAATGCCATAAATTTCATCAGAAATAGCCTTCAAAACACTTCAACTTTTACGGTTTTATTTGTTGCACTATTTTTTAAAAGCACTGTGAGCCAAGCACTTTGGTTTTTTGGGGAATAATGATTATCTTATGAACAAAATGGTCCCCTTACAGAAAGGCCCAGAAAAACTTACAAAGTTCCCACTCACAGGGCTATTCACTGTAATACCTGTTTATGATAATTTAATAAAATAAACGCAGATGTTCTCGTTTAATTAGAATAAATGATAAAATATCGTATCTTATGATATCAGTATTAATTATATATAAAAACTGTGAGAAAACGAGGTCCTCTATTATGCGATAGATGTCTTAATATAAGTCAAAATCATATACTTGCATCCCTATTCTATCACATATTAGAGATCTCGCCATCTTGCACGGTCATGTAAACAACGTACTTTGGAAAACGAACTTGACAGTCAATAATTAGTTCTAAGTTCTAGGGGACTGATGACCTCAGACGTTAAGTCCCATAGCACTCAGAGCCATTTGAACCATTTTTGAGAGATACACGTGGAAAACACTGACAAGTAGAAGCGTCAGGATGGTAGGGCTTGTGTCGAGACATCAGCAACTAACTTCCACTGTATTAATTTTAGCTGTAGAGGGTGGAAACTGTAGGAGAGGACAGAGGTAGGAATCTAGCCAACGACACGCCGAGTGGCCGTGCGGTTAGAGGTGCCATGTCACTGACTGCGCTGTCCCTCCCGCCGGAGGTTCGAGTCCTCCTCATGCATGGGTGTGTGTGTTGTTCTTAGTATAAGTTAGTTTAAATTGTATGTAAGTCTAGGGACCGATGACCTCAGCAGTTTGGTCGCTGAGAAATTCACACACATTTGAACAGTTGAACAATGTAGCCAACAACTGATTGAGGACGTTGAGTGTATGACCTACTGTGAGATGGAGAAATTGCCACAGGAGAGGAATTCGTGGCGAACCACGTCATACCCTTTAGAAGACCGACGACTCAAAAAACAAAAATGAAATAAAGGTGCATGGGGTCAGCAAACTGCTCTTCGAGCTGTTGTCGGCTTTCCAGACATTTGGAGCCGCTACTTCTCATTCAAGTGGCTCCCCAATATACATCACGAGGTTGAGTGCTCCCTGTTACAGTCTTACCACCAAGCAGACGCACTGTGAATTTTACCTGGGTCCTCTGCATGGCAAGAAGTGATCACAACGCAGCTACGAGGACAGACGAAAAAACTAATGATTACATGTTAAAATTTTTTGTTGGTGTAAACAACTTAAGCCTTATTGCGACAACTTAAGTTTAATAAGATGTTGGAAGTGATGACAGCCAATCTCAATGCAGGCACTGCAAAGTTTGAGGGGTATTTACAAAGTTTTAGTTACCACAATAAACCCAGAAGTAAAACAAGATAAGAAATGAAGCATTTATTTCAATAACCAGTCTCGGTAAGACTACGTTACCATCTATAGATCTGCAATGTATAGAACCAGCTTGATAGAGAATAGGTTTACAAGTATAGCTATGTGCAAAATTAATTGTCCATACACTGAGAAAAGTAACGTACCTTATGCTCTGCTGATTCTGGGGATCTCATCCATCTGTGCTATGTATCGTGTCGTATCACAAATATGTGTATGAAAATCATTAAAATTACTTGGTGTCTGTATGTCAGATTTAAAATAAACAATATGTACAAACATAACGATAGTATGCAAAATACAAGTGCACAGGCTCACACAACTGCTGGCTACGGACTAACATGCAGAGATAACACGACAAATATTCCACAAGCCCACCAGGTGGCACTGTGGCAGAACGATTTGGAATCGATTTGTGTAGAGCAAAGACACAAATATACAATACACAATAACTATTACTATGCTAATTGAAAAAAAGCTTACAAAAAACAGTATTTGTATACAAAGTATAATCCGCTTCTGAAACTATAGTGATCTTAAAACAACAAGTTTCAATAAAACTTTTATGGAGTTTTTAAGACTCTATTCTATTGACACGTAAAATTGGTTTATCTAATAATTTCATGACGTAACGCAGTAAGCAATCAAGCCAAATATTCTTCGTACTCTATAAAACATATCGATAAACTGGGCTTCAATTTATAAAATTTGTGTTTGGAACAGCAAACTCAGAACCCAGACGCCGAAGTGCAGAACAGACAAGTTGTGTGGGAACAGTCTCAGCCCACCAAACCAAGCTGCTATGCAGAGCAGCCTACATGTCAGGGAGAAGAAATGGATTTCTGGACCCTGACATGTATGCTGCCCTGCATGACTGGTATGGTGTGTTGGAGTAGTATCAGCCTGCTTTATCAACCTGCTTTTCATGGCGACCTGTACATCAGGGGCAAGTAAATGAGTATCAAGCCCCTGATATGTAGCTGCCCTACATGTAGTATCAGTCTTCTTTGTTGAACTCTATTGCATGGGCTACACATGCCAGTCAGTATGACTGGGCACATAGGGGGGATGGGGAGATGGATAGAGGCGGGGAGGGATAGAGTGATGGAGTTAATGGATTGAGAGGGGGGGTGAAGAGAGAAATGTGTGAGGTTGAAGCAGAGGGAAAGGTGGAGTTGGAAAGAGACAGGGGGAGGAGGATATGGTCAGAGGGAGGGGTGGAGGAAATTACAAAAGAGAAGGAAGGAGGAGATGGAGACAGAGAGAGTGACGAGGAGGAGATAGATAGAATCATTAGACACAGAGAGGGAGAAATGTTTTCAATACATGTGCCGAACTCATACACAGGCAAAACTGCAGGGAAAGACTAGTACAGTGCTAAAGGAGAGGTAATAGTCGTTCCAAACAAGCTTCCACTTGAATCAATAAGGCCCTCACTGACAGAAAATCTGCTGCTGATATTGGTTCAAGCATAAGGGCGACAGCGTGTGAAGTCAATCAGACAATTCAGAAAAAACATATGGGTAATAAAAGGAAGGATTAGACGTCGGTTCCAGTTTGCCAGTGCTTTGCCGGAACAGTCTGAGAACATCCACGCAAGGAAGGAGCACAGTTTTCAGAGACAAACTCAGCAGGCGAGAACGCAAAAGGATTTTCTGAGAGCAAGGTGGTGCAAAGTCTCTGTTTTCGAGAGAATATGGCAAAATTGAAATGAAACTGCAAGTTCACTATGACCAGTCACAACTAATTTTGATTTCCAACATGCTTTTCGGAAGTTTAAAACTCCATCAGATGGATCCACAACAGTTAATACAATCTACTTGTATAGCCCATATCTCAGTGATCTACATAAGTCTGCCTGTAGGTGGAGGTTTAAACTTCCGCAACCGAGAGTGGAAATCAAAACAAATTGTGACACGTACAGTAATCTTGTAGTTTCAACGATTTTAATGTATATCATCGTGAAGCTTAACCTAAAATATGCACATTTAAAATGACAAAATTCATCTTCTAAATCTACATCGATACTCCGCAAGCCACCGTAAGGTACGTGGCGGAGGGTATCCTGTACCACTGAATGAGATTTTCACTCTGCAGCGAAGTGTGCGCTGATATGAAACTTCCTGGCAGATTAAAACTGTGTGCCGGACCGAGACTCGAAAGCGGGACGAGTTCGAGCCTCGGTCCGGCACACAGTTTAATCTGCCAGGAAGTTTCACCCTGCACCACTACTTCTCATTTGCTCTCCTGTTCCTCCTAATTTCTCGTATCATATACTCATGGTACTTACGCACGATGTATGTTGACGACAGCAGAATCTTTCGGTAGTCAGCTTCAAATGCCGATTCTCTAAATTTTCTCAATAGTGTTTCTCGAAGGGAACGCCACCTTCCCTCCAAAGATTCCAATTTGAGTTCCTGAAGCATCCCCATAACACATACTTTTTTTTCCAACCTACCGGTCACAAATCTAGCAGCCTACCTCTGAATTGCTTCGATGTCTTCCTCCAATCCGAGCTGGTACGGATCCCAAACACTCGAGCAGTACTCAAGAATAGGTCGGACCAGCGTCTGATATGCGGTCTCCTTACAGGTGAACCACTCTTTCCTAGAATTCTGCCAATAAACCGAAGTCGACCATTTCCCTTTCCGTACCACAGCATATCGCTTTGGAACGTTATGCACAGATATTTAAACGACTTGACTGTGTCAAGCTGGACACTAGTAATATTGTATCCAAACATTACAGGTTTGTTGTTCCTACTCATCCGCATTAACTTACATTTTTCCACATTTGCCGCTAGCTGCCATTAATCACACCAACTGTAAATTTTGTCTAAGTCGTCTTGCATCTTCCTACAGTCACTCATCTTTGACACCTTACTGTACACCACGGCATCATCAGCAAACAATCGCAGATTGCTGCCCATCCTGTCCGCCAAATCATTTATGTGTACAGAGAACAACAGCGGTCCTATCACACTTCCCTGGGGCACTCCTGACGATACCCTTGTCTTTTATGAACACTCGGTGTCGGGGACAACATACTGGGTTCTAAGTATCCTTGCCCAAGGCCGAAGAGCCACGAAACAAGAAAAACAGAGAAGGATGTTGAGCACTGGGGTCTGAAGTGAATTCGACATTCTAACTCATCCAAAAGGTGTGCTGTTGGTTTCAAATAGGGACTCTGGGCAGACGAGTCCATTTGAGAAATGCTGTTGTCCCCAAACCATTGCCTCATAGATGCTGATTTAAGACAGTGTGCTCTGTAAAGCTGATACAAAAAGTCATCATTTCCGAACTGTTCCTCTACTGCACGCCGTACACAATGCCGTCACATGTGTTCAAATCCTTCCGCATTTAGAGGTTTCTTAAGCACAATAAGGGGACCACACCCCAACCACGGAGAACATTCCAGTATTGTAATACTACTTCCTTTTTCATTCACTCTTGGCTCTGTACATGATGGTAGGAGAGATTCTCCAAGCATTCCCCTTCCATCGGGTTGCTGCAGTGCATAGCGTGACTGGTGACTCCAATCACTCGTTTCCAGTGATCCGCAGTTCAGTGAAATCGCTCTTTACGCCTCCTCTTGTGTCGCTCAGTATCGACTACAGAAATATTTGGCCTATGAGGAGCTCAACGGCCATTGTACTCTCTGTGCACACTCGTTCTAGCTGGCCCGCTGGTAGCATTGCGGAACACAAAGAGTGATTTCTTCTGATGAATTATTGCGATATTTTACAAGAAAATCATATCTGGAAAAATATTTTTATCACATTTTTTATTTTCAATTCGAAATAATTTCTAGTTACACATTTGCATAATTGAATATAAATAAAACATTATTTTGCTATTTGTTTGTTCATAAATAAAAAGCCGCAAGTTTTCGATTTATAAAGAATGACAGTGGATTGGGTAGTACACTTATTTGAACGTATTTGGAAGTGAATCAACGAAAAAACGTACCACAGACCAGTTGCGTTACAGTTTCAACTTCACAATCGCGTCAGTAACAATGGGCTCGGGGAGTTTTAGAAGGATTGAAATGTCCTTGATGATCTTGTTACTAAGGTGACATCCGATGACTAGTGAACGTTCGAAGTCACTGAACTCTACTGATGATCGGTTCTGCAGTTAGTGCTTCTCTACTGACAGCACGATAACACGCCCCTTACACCCCTCCTCCTTTTATGCTGGCGTGTCCTCCTCTAATGACATCTAGAGGTCACTTCTGCATTGCACAGGAGGGCTCAGATACTTTTCATCAGATAGCGCCCATTAACATGCGAGGTTATGCGTTGGATGCAGTTGAAGGGTGCCTTAACAGGATAAGGAAAGTTCAGTGATCTATTCACATTAAATCCTTCTTTTCTGTTTTTGTGGTATCACGAAATTCCCTGTTATCACGGCTCGGAAAAGTAAAAATTAAGAGCACAGTATCAGTTTGATTCTTATTAACTTGTCCAAACTTGCTTGAGAAAATAAATTCGCGTATTTCCTTTTGGCCAGCATTCAGCAAACCCGACACGCCTTTGGAACAGTGCTATCACACGTTTTATGTTTCATGTAAAAAAAAATCTGTACTAACTCTGCCCATATGCCTTATAGCGTCAGATACTTCATACATTTTTAATCGTCGATCGTCCAATTTTTGCTTGTTTTTGTCTATGGTTACAATTCTGTAATCTAATCGATGTGGATCACCTTCAAGACAAGGTCACGTTTAAATCTAGTTGTTTTTTTCCTGCCGCCAGAAAGTGTAGAAGTAGGTTTTTTTTAAGTAAACCGCCATTTGACTGTCTATTGCTTTATTTATTTTTTGTGCTATCTTTATTTCGGCTTTTATGTCATTATCAAGTACAATGAAGTTGTTAGATCATTGTTATGTCATATCTGTTAAGCTAGTCCTGCTTACAGAATATAGTAATACTCCAGCCAAATGTCGGTTTACTCTTTTCAAAAATGTTGCATGACTGTGGCTGAACACATCGACAACATTTTTTGTACGAATAGGCTTTGTGAAATTTACTCGAATTTGCTTCCGCGACAAACAAAAAGTTTTTGAGCATACGGTATTCCAGTTCATCCACTGGGACAAAACACCGCAACCAGTATTACATATGAGAAAAGATTAAGAAACCTGTTTCGCTGATTATACTCACACTGGTTTCACACATTGTTTAGCATGCATCAAAATTAAAAAACTAGAAAGTCACAACTACCAACGCTATTCCTTCACCAGGGAGAGAATTTTTTTCTTTTCTTCTTATAAGCAGAAAACTCAGTGCGAGGAGACGAGCGGGGAACTGTGTAGCAGTAAATCTAGAACTTTATTCATCTTCTATTCACAGGAAAATAAAGGAGTTTTAAAATTTTGTACTTGGCTGAAGCAGCAACCGTAGGATGAAAGCTTCTTTTACAATTAATAAAAAGCTATTCAGCTGCAAAAAGGAAGGTTTATTAAAACCTCCTTAACATGGTTTTTACGTTTATAAAAACGTCTTCTTCGGAAGGAAAGGCAGATAATTGGGTTACATGTTATGATATAGGTACGTTAACTTAAAATACAGCCGAAAGGCGACAGCCAAATATTAAATGCACTAGCTCTGCATTGATGAGGAAATACCAAAAAACAACAACCACGTTGTGCATGTTTTGATTATTATGGTGGCGAAATTTTATATTTGACAGACGCTTTCCACCTTTTTGCAGAAAAAAAGTAGAGGAGGAGGAGTACGTTGTTCGTATAACAATGATTTTTTTTAAAAAATGGTAACAACTCCTTTGCGAGGCAAAGTCAAGAAATGAAAGACAGTCACAAACTTAACTAAGGCACTGGTACATACTACCTTATAAACGATAGAGCACAGCAGTCATTTATAAATCAGATCACAGTCTCTGAGTGCACTGGCGTTCATAATTGAAGGTAACCTGACATACAACTTTTCTACACACCTAGCTTGTTTGTCAAGCACTTTCTCCATCGGTAAACCGTTATGTCGAAATCGTCATAAAAGGAACAGAGGTCCATGACTAGGAGCCACTTAACAATAGCCTCATGAACTGCAGTGCCACTTCTGCAGATGCGACCGGTCACGTTCCTCTGTAATCGTCCGAAGAGTAAATCGCTTTGTACTGGATCATCTCTGTAAGGAGGATGTTTCAAGACAATCCATCGAGAATTGCGGGTCGTGTCACGCTTAATCGAGTTCATGTGCGGTCGGGAGATGTCGTGCTGCAGCAGAACGCCTCTAGAATACAGTCCCGGTCGCTCCCTTCATATCGCCTTCTGCAGTGATTCAAGATGGCACAGGATCTGGATCTGGCAACATCCACCTCTTGCCGTGAGTGAGGAAACCATCCAGTAGCACACCCAGCAACTCCCAAACGACTGTGGCCATATATTTGCGTATGCTTTTGTTTTGAACTTCTCACGGGAAAGCGAAATGATGAGGGGTGGGGTGGGGGTTCCGTGACGTTCATTCTTTCTTCGTCTAACACGTCACGTATCACATGATGCATCCACGTTTCTTCTCCTGTGACGATTCGATGCGGAAATGGAACATCCACCGCCTTATACCGCATTATGCGCTGGAGAGACAACCCCATTTGCTTGACTTTACTCTCGGAGAATTGCCGAGCTACCCATTAACAACACGGTCTCTAATTTGTTGTGCACGATATCCACCACACTGCCAATGGAGACGCTAAGTTTGTGTAAAGCGTACCTCAGGTTAATTCGGCGATCGGCGTGAATCGACCATTCGAGAGGGCACACGTTGTCTCAGGTGGATGTGGCTGACCGCCCTGACCTTACCTAAACGTCTGTTCTGCTTCTGTCAAATTCTTGGCACCAAAACCGCGACCGTTTCCATGACATTACAGTCGTTTCGTAGACTTCCAGTTGATGGCGATAAACTGGAAATGGTGACGTTCTCCTATAACCTACTCAGCTATGAACTTAGATTTTATGAATGAAATGTTTCTATTGATGGTCAGTGTATTGTTCTGGGACCAGATTTTTTTTTAAATGGTGTGATTCATCATCGTTTTAGAACATGTTTAAAACGAATGCCATTTTATTATTTCGTTTCTCGTCGAAGAAGGACAACGCCAAGATAACTGATTACTTCTCCCTTTCTTCATCCTTCTCAAAGACTCTTTCATTTTCTCAGAATGAGGTCATTAACTCTCGTTTGACCGTTTAACAACAGCTTTTTTTTGTTTTATCGTCCTGAAAACCTTCGAATTTCTTGATTTTTGGTCCGAATTTGTCTTTGTTGAGTAAGATCTTCTGCTTAGCCTCCATTTATTCTTATTCCCTATTTGTCTTGTCTCGCCATCCATTTTCTCTGTCTGCGAAGAATGTGTGGTTCTTCTTTGTTCACTTGTCTTCCTCAATTCGCTACAGATGTCTATGCAGTCAAGGGCGCCCACACATGGGGCCCCCCAGGGGGCTCGCCACTCTTTGGTGGTTCGTGCTTGGCTACCACGGGGCCCCATCCTTTGCAGCATTTTTTTCCCTTCCATACTGCGTGTCTATCCTCTTGCCATTCTTTTTCCCCTCCCTTGGGGAACATGTCTGGCATGTTACTGGGAAAGTTCTGCATTGTCTGTCGCTGACGTAAGAACAGTCTCACCACTGTTTCTCGATCCGTTTCCCTTTCTTTGTTTCTCTTCTCCTCTCGTTCCTCCACTTTGGCGCTTGAGGTTTCTCTTTTTCTTCTTCCTCCCTATGCGCTCCTGAAGGTCGGCCTACACGTCAGATGCATAACAGATGACAGGGTAACACGTAATTGCCAGCCCCAGATCGACAGGTAGGTTTCTCATACCCCCTGGTACATGCCAGGCCCAGGGAGGGGTGATTTCCTGAGCTGCAACCTTCCAACATTTCCGATTGTTCCCTCTGTCAGGTGTTCGGGAGGTGTGACCTGAAGTGTGAACGATCACCTAAGGCGGGTGCACCCCCTTGTGTAAGGGGCCCCTAGTAGGAAGGAACGCGCCATCGGAGACACTGGCAATCATGCGGGATTTTCTCGCAATGAGTCTATCATCTTCACAATGTGTCTACAAAACGTAAACATAATGAGGTTAATGATTCAACGACCCTTCCTGCTGCACCACAGTTACTCGTGGTCTCATGTACTGATGACAGTCAGTCCCTCGCCGCAGTGAATCCGCTTATTATTCAGAAAGGTGTTGATGCAACTGCCGGCCCATTGAAATCCTGCTCTCGTTTACAGAATGGCACTTTACTTTCGGAGACTTCTTCTGATTCTCAGACACAACAGCTGCTTGCTGCCTCGCTTCTCCACTGCTACACTGTTCGTGCTGAGGCCGATAGAATGAATTCTTCCCACAGTGTTATTTACATTAGGCTGGTCTACAGTCTAGCTGGGACCAAAATCCAATCTTACCTCTCTGATCAGGGTGTCATTGCCGTCAATAGTGTAATCGGAATGGTAGATTCCTCCTTAGTGCTAACCCGCACTCTTTTTCTCACTTCTGATAGAGTGGTGCTTCTGTCCAAGGTCAAAGCAGGCTATGAAATTATCATAGTCTGGCTGTACATTCCAAGCCCGATGCGCTGCTACCAGTGTCATCGTTTCAACCACACTGAAACGTCTTGCCGACACCCAGCCAAATGTGTAACCTGTGGTAGGAATGTGCACGAGGGTGATTGTCTGCCTCCTTCCCCCCCACTGTATCAACTGCAATGGCGGCCATGTCGCCTCCTCTCTGGGTTGTCGCGTGTGTCTTGCTGCGCAGTCTGTCCAAGAGATCCGGGTATAGGAAAAAGTGCCTTACCCAGTCGCTCGCACACATTTGAACATTTTTTTTTTTTGTCCTCCCATGTGGCTTACCTGGCAGCCCGCTGTTTCGATCCTCAATGTCCTACGTGTCCTCAATGGTACTTCCTGGGGTGCCGATCGAACCGCCCTCCTCGATTTGTATCAATCCCTTATTCGTGCAAAACTCGCCTATGGGTGCTGTTTTTTATGCGTCTGCACGTCCATCCCTCTTACGCTGTCTCAACGCTATCCACCATCGTGGCATCCGTTTGGCCACTGGCGCTTTTTACACTAGCCCAATTGAGAGTCTGTATCCTGAAGCTGCTGAAACACCATTGTTCTACCGCCATGACTTTCTCCTCAGCAGGTATGCATGCTGTTTGTCTGCTATGAGTGGCCACCGATCCTATGCCTTCTTCTTTGATGATTCCTTTTATCGCCAGTATGGGGCGCGTCCCTCTTTTCTGTTACCTCCTGGAGTCCGCTTTCGGCACTTGCTATGCCGGCTTAACTTCACACAACCTGCAACTTTCCCGGTGGGTGTGAACCCTTCACCACCATGGGTTCGTGAAGTGGCCCATGTTAACCTTGACCTTCATTCGATTCGTAAGGACACTGCTCCAGCCGCGGTATATCGCCTTCAGATTCACGACCTTCGCATGGAAATTCGCGATAGTACCTTTGTATATACTGATGGCTCTCGGACTGACCGTGGGGTCGGGTGTACCTTTGTCATTGGCACCCGTGTCTTTGGCTTCCGGCACACTACTCAGTATTTACAGCCGAGCTCTTCGCCCTGTATTAGGCCACAGAATACATCCGGCGACACAGTCTTTCCAATTGTGTCCTCTGCTCAGACTCACTCGGCGCCCTTCAGAGTCCCTTAGTGCAGCGGGTCCAGGAAAACTGTCACTTGCTCACACTTGGTGGAGCCAGTGTGGTGTTTCTGTGTGTTACTGGTCACATCGGTCTGCCCGGAAACGAGGCTGCTGACGCTGCTGCCAATGCTCCAGTTCTCGTACCTCAGTCCGCTAGTTCCTGTATTCCCTCCGATGATGTCTGTGTTGCCGCCTGTCAGGAGGTGGTGTCCCTTTGGCATCGCCAATAGTCCTCCCTGCACGGGAATAAGCTCCGGCTTATTAAGCCTCTCCCAGCGACTTGGCCGACCTCCTCTCGGCCCTCTCGCCCGGAAGAGGTCAATTTAACTAGGCTGCTTACTGGGCACTGCATTTTTAGCCATCGTCATTTGATAATAGCGCTACCCCACCACTTTGTACACATTGCACCCAGGTTTTAACTGTCCAACACTTCCTGACGGAATGCGCGCTTTTTAACTGTTTACGTTCCCGCTTGGGTTTGCCGTCTGAGTCATCGGCCGTTTTAGCAAAAGGCACGCGGGCTGTCGGCCGCTTTTTAATTTTTATCCGCCAAAACAATATGGCGAAGGCCATTTAATTTTTAGTTTTGGACCTCCGTTTCTGTATGGTGTCTTTTTTAGCCCTTTCTCCACGTACCTGTTTTTAGCTGTCTTCTCTTATGTCAATTGGGACTGACGTATAGGCGTTTTTTAAGTCCTCTCTCTCTTCGTGTTCTATAATTTTGACTTGGAAGCGTATGACCCCAGTTGTTGTTTGCTTTAGCAAAACGAAAACCAACACACGGGGGCAATGTGTGCCCCCCTCCCCCACCACCACTCCCTTCTAAATACGACACCGGATTCGAATTTGTGAGGACATTCGTAGATATCCGTGTCCGACCATCCACGATTAGATTTTCTGCGCTTTCCCCAAATCTCTTAAGGCAAACACCATACAGTTCCTCTGATAAGGACACAGCCAATTTCTTGCCACGTCCTTCTCCAATCCGAGCTTGTGCTTCATCTCCAATGACCTCGTTTTCGACTGGCGATAAATCGAGATATCGTTTCGTTCATTTCATGTGGGCCTTTGATGTCGGCCATCTGCCTGTTGCAACGCCTGCCAGAATTTCCTCTAAAACGACTCCCGAAAATCTTGAAAGACGTGGCATCAAAACTTCGGAAAGATGTGTGCTCATAACACGAATTTTCTCGTATGGTCAGCAGCCTCGTGGGCGAATGATTGTTATGGAATTGGACGGATCATGGGTGTCCAGTTGTGAGCCTTGCACGATTACCGTATTTGATTCCCCCTTGATACACAAAAGGGTCAGAACACTTTTGCAGAAACAACGAAAATAACATGCCAAATTCAAACGAACGCGAAATCTCCAAGATTGGCGATCTTTTACAGAAACTCGAAATTTATGGCGGACTTCAATGCGAGATGCTTATAGTAGTTTCCACTACGAAACTTTGTCCCGAAACGTGGCATAACATACAAAAGATATTGGTTGTATGTAAAGTAAACCAGCGGAAACACACAGTCAATACCTGCTCTGCACGATAGCTTCAAATGCAAATGGCTCTAAGCACTAAGGGACTTAACATCTGAGTCATCATTCCCCTAGACTTAGAACTACACTACTGGCCATTAAAACTGCTACACCACGAAGATGACGTGCACAGACGCGAAATTTAACCGACAGGAAGAAGATGCTGTGATATGCAAATGATAAGCTTTTCAGAGCATTCATACAAGGTTGGCGCCGGTGGCGAAACCTACAACGTGCTGACATGACGAAAGTTTCCTACCGATTTCTTATACACAAACAGCAGTTGACCGGCGTTGCCTGGTGAAACGTTGTTGTGATGCCTTGTGTAAGGAGGAGAAATGCGTAAAATCACGTTTCCGACTTTGATAAAGGTCGGATTGTAGCCTATCGCGATTGCGGTTTATCTTATTGCGACACTGCTGCTCGCGTTGGTCGAGATCCAATGACTGTAAGCAGAATATGGAACCGGTGGGTTCAGGAGGGTAATACGGAACGCCGTGCTGGATCCCAACGGCCTCGTATCACTAACAGCCGAGATGACAGGCATCTTATCCGCATGGCTGTAACGGATCGTGCAGCCACGTCTCGATCCCTGACTCAACAGATTGGGACGTTTGCAAGACAACAACTATCTGCACGAACAGTTCGACGACGTTTGCAGCAGCATGGACAATCAGCTCGGAGACCATGTCTGTGGTTACTCTTGACGCTGCATCACAGACAGAAGCGCCTGCGATGGTGTACTCAACGACGAACCTGGGTGCACGAATGGCAAAACGTCATTTTTTCGGATGAATCCAGGTTCTGTTTGCAGCATCATGATGGTCGCGTCAGTGTTTGGCGACATCGCGGTGAACGCACATTGGAAGCGTGTATTCGTCATCGCCATACTTGTGTATCACCCGGCGTGATGGTATGGGGTGCCATTGGGTACACGTCTCGGTCACCTCTTGTTCGTATTGACGGCATTTTGAACAGTGGACGTTACATTTCAGATGTGTTACAACCCGTGGCTCTACCCTTCGTTCGATCCCTGCGAAACCCTACACATCAGTAGGGTAACGGACGACCGCACGTTGCAGGTCCTGTACGAGCCTTTCGGGATACAGAAAATGTTCGACTGCTGCCCTGGTCAGCACATTCTCCAGATCTCTCACCAATTCAAAACGTCGGGCAGCTGTACCAGTACACGCCATCCAAGCTCTGTTTCACTCAATGCCCAGGCGTATCAAGGCCGTTATTGCGGCCAGAGGCGGTTGTTCTGGGCACTGATTTTTCAGGATCTATGCACCCAAACTGCGTGAAAATGTAATCACATGTCAGTTCTAGTATAATATATTTTTCCAATGAATTCCCGTTTATCATCTGCATTTCTTCTTGGTGTAGCAATTTTAATGACCAGTAATGTATTTGTCCAATGAATACCCGTTTATCATCTGCATTTCTTCTTGGTATAGCAATTTTAATGGCCAGTAGTGTACATAAAACTAACTAACCTAAGTACATCATAGACATCCATGCCCGAGGCAGGAACCTGCGACCGTAGCAGCAGCGCTGTTCCGGACTGAAGCGCCAAGAACCGTTCGGCTACACCGGCCGGCTCACGATAGCAATGGAGATATTATCAGAGACTGGGCTGCCAAAGCAAAGTTACTAAACACAGCCTTCCGAAATTCCTTCACTAAAGAAGGCGAAGTAAACATTCCGTAATTCGAATCAAGAACAACTGTAACATAAGTAACTTAGAAGTAGATATTGTCGGAGAAATGTAGCAAGTTAAATCACTTGATAAAAGGAAGTCTTCCGGTCCAGACTGTATACCAGTTAGGTTCCTTTCAGAGTATGCTGATGCAGTAGCTCCATACTTAACGATCATATACAACCGCTCGCTCGACGAAAGATTCGCACCCAAAAAATGGAAAGTTGCACAAGTCACAGCAATATTCAAGAAAGGTAGTAGGAGAAACCCATTAAATTACAGCACAAATCGTTAACATCGCTATGCAGCAGTATTTTGGAACATATATTGTTTTCGAACATTATGAATTACCGCGAAGGAAACTGTATATTGACCCACAGTCAACACGGATTTAGAAAACGTCGTTTTTGTGAAACACAACTAGCTCTTTACTCACACTAAGTGTTGACTGCTACTGACGAGGGATTTAAACTGATTCCGTATTTCTAGATTTCGAGCAGGCTTTTGACATTGTACCTCACAAGTGCTTGTAGCGAAATTGCTTGCTGATGGAATATCGTCTCAGTTATGTGACTGGATTCGTCATCTGTATGGTGCGAAAATTGGCAGTCGCCCTTAAATAATGAAAAGTGGAAGGTCATCTACGTGAGTGCTAAATGGAATCCGTTAAACTTCGGTTACGCGATAAATCAGTCAAATGTAAAGATCGTAAATTCAACTAAATACCTAGGAACTACAATTAAGAACAATTTAAATTGGAAAGAACACATAGAAAATGTTGAAGGAAAGGCAAACCAAAGACTGCGTTTTATTGGCAGAATACTTCGAAAATGTAACAGATCTACTAAAAAACTACCTACGCTACACTTTGTCCTCTTTTGGAGTTCTTCTCCGAGGTGTGGGATCCTTACCAGATAGGATTAACGGATTACATCGAGAAAGTTCAAAGAAGAGCAGCACGTTTTGTATTATCGCGAAATAGGGGACTGGGTGTCACTGATATACACGATTTGGGATGTACACTATTAAAACAAAGGTGTTTTTCGTTGCGGTGGAATCTTCCCGCGAAATTTCAGTCACCAACTTCCTCCTTCGAATGTGAAAATATTTTGTTGATGCCGACCTACATAGGAAGGAACGATCATCATAATAAAATGTGGGAAATCAGAGCTGGCACGGAAAGATATAGGTGTTCGTTTTTTCCGCGCGCTGTTCGAGAGTGCAATAATACAGAATTATGAAGCAGGATCGATGAACCCTCTGCCAGGCATCTAAATGTGATTTCAGGATATCCATATACATGTAGATTATAACATCGGGAGCCACAGAACGTGTCGCTTTGAAAAGGCCCTAGCGGTTAGGAGAAGGTCAACTCGTGCGAATCGTGGTGGCCGCTACGCTGAGTCCTTTAGGCAGCAGGAAACAGCCTGTGAGAGGATAAGTGGCAAGATTAGATTAGATTATATTAGTTCTTGTTCCATATATCATGAATACGGCACTTCGTAATGACGTGGAACGTGTCAGGTTAATAAAAGGCGCCAACACAAGATATTACATTACACAAAATATTACATGATACTTAATTTTTGGGGGGGGGGGGGGGGGGGGGGGGGGGGGAATTACCCACTTACTATATCCAAAAATTCATCTAATGAATAGAAGGAGTTGCCATTCAGAAATTCTTTTAATTTCGTTTTAAATGCTATATGGCTATCTGTCAGACTTTTGACGCTATTAGGTAAGTGACCAAAGACTTTCGTGGCAGCATAATTTACCCCCTTCTGAGCCAAAGTTAAATTTAACCTCAAGTAGTGAAAATCATCCTTTCTCCTAGTGTTGTAGCCATGTACATTGCTATTACTTTTGAATTCGTTTGAATTGTTAATAACAAATTTCATAAGTATATATATATATATATATATATATATATATATATATATATATATATATATATATATATATATATTATATTGTGAGGCTACAGTGAAGATCCCTAGCTCTTTAAATAAGTGTCTGCAGGATGATCTTGGATGAGTTCCAGCAATTATTCTGATTACACGCTTTTGTGCAATGACACTCTTTTACTAAATGATGAGTTTCCCCAGAATATGCCATACGAAAGCAGAGAATGTAAATAGGCGAGGTAAGCTAATTTACTGAGATGTATATCGCCAAAATTTGCAATGACCCTAATAGCATAAGTAGCTGAACTCAAACGTTTCAGCAGATCTTCAGCGTGTTTTTTCCAGTTCAAACCCTCATCACTGCATACACCTAGAAATTTTGAATATTCTACCTTAGCTACCGAATTCTGATGGAAGTCTATATTTATTAATGGTGTCATTCCATTTACTGTGTGGAACTGCATATATACTGTGTTTTGTCAACGTTTAATGAGAGCCCATTTGCAGAGGCATGTAATGATTCAGTTAATTCTTGTCTGTTTGGTGTGATAGCTATACTTGTATCATCGGCAAAAAGTACCAGCTTTGCATCTTCGTGAATATGGAATGGCAAGTCATTAATATATATTAAGAACAGCAGAGGACCCAAGACCGAAAGAAACGCAGTATGGAAATATTTTTGGAAATGCGATTCAACGAAGGTACACCCACTTGCCAGTGGAGATAAATGATCTTTGACAGCGACCGCGGGGAGTTGGTTTGCCAACGTTAAGTAAGCCAGCCGACCGTCTGGGACATTCTCCACGACAGCTGCCACTATCCGCATCGCTCACAACACGTGCAGGCCTCAGCAGCGACAGTTCTGTCGCTCATTCGTCGCAGAGGTCACCACTGTGCTGGGACTACCGTCATCCGTAGTATTCACAGACGAGACTACCTTAAAGTGAGACGGTATTGTCAACCTTCACAACAGCCATCTTTTTTGTACGTCCGTCCTTCGTCAATCAATTGAAGTTCTTTTTCCGTTACGCCAAGTTTCTTAAAGTTTTCTTGTCTAACTTCTGTGATAACCCTTTTTAGAGATACTATTCCTCCACAACTGGACTGCCTACTGTGGTATTCACCGTCGCAGTATCTATAGCTTTAGAGAACTTCAAACTAAGTCACCTGTGGGCTGCGGAGAATCGCTACGGTATGGCTTCAACAAACCATCAGACCGGTTCAGCCTCAGTATATCTGCGAGGACTACTGGCGACCGTCCGAGGTTCCAGTCACCCTTCCACAAAGTTTCAAAGCCGCGGCGCATGTACACTGTAAGTGGGTGACCCTGCCTCCGCTGCTGGAGGACGTGACTTTGGGTGGAACGGAGGATAACGTGGCTACTGCCTGATGGTTGAGCTACCTGAGTGTGGAGCTAGAAAACTGGTACAGACAGAACATTCCCTCTTGCCTGTTGTGTTCTCTTGCGTGCTTTCCATCACTCAAAACTACAACGACAAAGATCTTTTATCTCCACCTTCAAGTGGCTGTGCCTCCCTTGAAATGCATTTCCGACCATTCACATTCCTTATTCACTCAGATATCGCTCCCTGCAATTTGTCCCCATTCAGGAAAATCACCCTATGTAGATAAACACATAAGTAACGAAATGACGGAAGCCCGTACCCGCCATAGCTGAGCCGTAGCTGTGTCCGGCTCTTCGAAAAGCGCGCCAGGCGGAGTGCTTTCGCTTCGCGTCTAGTGTTTGCGGTGGCGCTGTCGCTTTGGCGCGCTGTTTGGATCGCTGCCGCCCTCTGGCGGGAGATGCAGCAAGTGTACGGTCGCGTGACGATCGTGGAGTACGTACTGGGGACCGAGAGAGATGGTGGCGCGAGCGGAGCTCTGTTGTTGGGGGTCGTCAACTGCGCGTCACGTGCTTTGGCCTACCTCTTGGCTGTCAGGGGCTAAGTCTGCCTTACCCGCATGTACGTGGCTTATGAAGCTTAGAAGCCGTGGTGCAGGAGATCAGCACATGGGACCGTACGTCTTCTTATCGGCCATTGAAACAACTGGCAGCGGTTGGCTCTGACGAGCATCATTTGGAAGTGCGACGTGTTCTCGGCGCTGAGGTGGAGTGTGAGAAGTTGAGTGCTGTTTTTATGTAACAGAGTTATTCCATGACTGTCATCTCGGTGTATATTCAGATACGTACCAGTCAATTTTTGTGGAGACAACGCCACTGCTTTAAAAGCTTCTCATATATATATATATATATGAGAAGCTTTTATAGGTCTTAAGTTAAGGAAGAAATTTCTGAGAATGTACGTTTTCATCACAGCATATATATATATATATATATATATATATATATATATATATATATATATATATATATATATATATATATATACTCCTGGAAATTGAAATAAGAACACCGTGAATTCATTGTCCCAGGAAGGGGAAACTTTATTGACACATTCCTGGGGTCAGATACATCACATGATCACACTGACAGAACCACAGGCACATACACACAGGCAACAGAGCATGCACAATGTCGGCACTAGTACAGTGTATATCCACCTTTCGCAGCAATGCAGGCTGCTATTCTCCCATGGAGACGATCGTAGAGATGCTGGATGTAGTCCTGTGGAACGGCTTGCCATGCCATTTCCACCTGGTGCCTCAGTTGGACCAGCGTTCGTGCTGGACGTGCAGACCGCGTGAGACGACGCTTCATCCAGTCCCAAACATGCTCAATGGGGGACAGATCCGGAGATCTTGCTGGCCAGGGTAGTTGACTTACACCTTCTAGAGCACGTTGGGTGGCACGGGATACATGCGGACGTGCATTGTCCTGTTGGAACAGCAAGTTCCCTTGCCGGTCTAGGAATGGTAGAACGATGGGTTCGATGACGGTTTGGATGTACCGTGCACTATTCAGTGTCCCCTCGACGATCACCAGTGGTGTACGGCCAGTGTAGGAGATCGCTCCCCACACCATGATGCCGGGTGTTGGCCCTGTGTGCCTCGGTCGTATGCAGTCCTGATTGTGGCGCTCACCTGCACGGCGCCAAACACGCATACGACCATCATTGGCACCAAGGCAGTAGCGACTCTCATCGCTGAAGACGACACGTCTCCATTCGTCCCTCCATTCACGCCTGTCGCGACACCACTGGAGGCGGGCTGCACGATGTTGGGGCGTGAGCGGAAGACGGCCTAACGGTGTGCGGGACCGTAGCCCAGCTTCATGGAGACGGTTGCGAATGGTCCTCGCCGATACCCCAGGAGCAACAGTGTCCCTAATTTGCTGGGAAGTGGCGGTGCGGTCCCCTACGGCACTGCGTAGGATCCTACGGTCTTGGCGTGCATCCGTGCGTCGCTGCGGTCCGGTCGCAGGTCGACGGGCACGTGCACCTTCCGCCGACCACTGGCGACAACATCGATGTACTGTGGAGACCTCACGCCCCACGTGTTGAGCAATTCGGCGGTACGTCCACCCAGCCTCCCGCATGCCCACTATACGCCCTCGCTCAAGTCCGTCAACTGCACATACGGTTCACGTCCACGCTGTCGCGGCATGCTACCAGTGTTAAAGACTGCGATGGAGCTCCGTATGCCACGGCAAACTGGATGACACTGACGGCGGCGGTGCACAAATGCTGCGCAGCTAGCGCCATTCGACGGCCAACATCGCGGTTCCTGGTGTGTCCGCTGTGCCGTGCGTGTGATCATTGCTTGTATAGCCCTCTCGCAGTGTCCGGAGCAAGTATGGTGGGTCTGACACACCGGTGTTAATGTGTTCTTTTTTCCATTTCCAGGAGTATATATACATACACACATATATATATATATATATATATGAGAAGCTTTTAAAGTTCTAGTGAAGTGTGTGAGTTTCTTCACCATTGGTTTTGTTGGGGTCGTCCCACCGCAGCTTTTCTTTGCCTGTCCGCGGTAATGTGGTAATTGTTTCTTGGTCGGGCTGTTTCCATTCACACCTTGATTGGGTGATTTAGGGTCGGTGTCGCGGGTCTCTGTGGTTCGGAGTCTGTGCAGGCACCGCCCTTGCTACATCTTCTGGTTTTGAGTAACTCGGGGAGGTGGCGGCTTGTAATGGAAGTTTTGGGGCTGATCTGCTATGGCCCTGTAGACCACCAGTAACTATTCCGCCTACTGTTATTTGGGCCCCTTTACAAGTGTCACTCCCTCACCGTGCTAAGGAAAATTTGTTTTCGGAACTGCCTTTAATGTGAAAGTTTGTGTGCTGGCTTATTCACATTTATCTTGTAACAAATACGAGTATAAGTTATGTAACTGGCGAGAGACAACTATTTTTGCTTAGTACAAGCTGTCTACTTAAAGATTTTTGGAATTGTTCCCTTATTGATATAACAAGTTTAAAATCTTCTTATTGTTAACGTCAAATCTTGGAATATCCTTTACATAGAGCTATTTTTAAAAAGTTTTTTTTACTGTTGTCTTATATATATATATATATATATATATATATATATATATATATATATATATATATATATATATATATATATATATATATAAGTTAAAATCTCATTATTGGCAAGTTGTTAATGTCATACCTGGTAATCTCCTTTTCATAATGAAAATTGTCAAGCTATTTGAAATTGTTTTGAAATTATTATTTTTTTCTTTAAAGAAATGCCAGACTTAAAATTTTTTATTGAGAAACTGTAAAGTAAAAAGGTATCTTTAGCAGTGTGTGCTATTTCACCAGCACCTCCCGGCCCCTACTTCTACGATAACGTTTTAGAATAACATGTGTACTTGAGTTGTTGTTTGTGAACCGCCGTCCGCAGCTCGTGGTCGTGCGGTAGCGTTCTCGCTTCACACGCCCGGGTTCCCGGGTTCGATTCCCGGCGGCGTCAGGGATTTTCTCTGCCTCGTGATGACTGTGTGTTGTGTTATGTCCTTAGGTTAGTTAGGTTTGAGTAGTTCTAAGTTCTAGGGGACTGATGACCATAGATCTTTAGTCCCATAGTGCTCAGAGCCATTTGAACCAATTTTGTGAACCGCTCTAATTGACGGTTCAATAGCAGAAAGTCGAGACGACTGGTACGTATCTGAATATACACCGAGATGACAGTCATGGAATATATCCTAATATTGCGTCGGATCCTCTTTTGACCAGCGTAGTGCAGCAAGTCGACGTAGCATGGACTCAACAAGTCGTTGGAAGTCGCCTGCAGAAATATTGAGCCGTATGGCCTCCATAGCCGTCCATAATTGCGAAAATGTTGCCGGTGCAGGACTTTGAGCACGAAGTTACCTCTCGATTATGTCCTATAAATGTTCGATGGGATTCACGTCGGGCGATCAGGGTAGCCAAATCATTCATTCAAACTGTCCAGAAAATTCTTCAAACAAATTGCGAACAACTGTAGCCTGGTGACATGACGCACTATCATCCGTAAATATCCTATCGTTGTTTGGTAACATGAAGTCCATGAACGGCTGCAGATGGTCTGCAAGTGTCCGAACGTAACCATTTCCACTCAATGATCGGTTTTGTTGTTTGTTGGACCAGAGGACCCAGGTCATTCCATAAAAAAAAAAACATCATGAAGTCGTCACCACCTTGCACAGTAACTTGTTGACAGCTTGGATCTCGGAATACAGAATTCCCTAACGATTTCCAAAATGGAATGTCCTATGCGTCGAGCTCCAACTACCAATCAGCGTTAAAAATCTATTAATTCCCGACGTGATGACGTAGTCGTGTAGGAAAGCTTTACACATGAATCACATCAGTACAAATCACAGTTCCGCCAATGCACTGCTCTTTTATACCTTGTGTACGCGACACTATCGCCATCTGTATATCGCTATCCCAGTGTGAGTTCCTGTTAAAAACGACACTAGATCCGTCCCCACATTAAGCTTTCAAAGAAAGTCATGTAGAACAACTCAGAAAATCGTCTTCCCTCGTCGTTTTGCGCTCAGCGTATTTGACTGCTTCACACATGACGCCGATTCCTAGCATCGCCAAAAATGGTCGAAAAATACAGGAAGGTGGTTCACACAATATGAGAGAACAGAAAAGTCTACCAGTATCAAATATAGGTCTTAATTTGAGGAAGAAATTTCTGAGAATGTACGTTTTCATCACAGCAGCATTGTATGGTAGTGACACATGGACTGTAAAAAGATCGGAACAGAAGAGAATCCAAGCATATGTGACGTGGTGCTACAGAATAATGTTGAAAATTAGGTACAATTAGAAGGTGAGAAATAAGGCGTTCCCACAGAATCCATATGGAGTTTCTGGAAAATATTCACTACATGAAGAAAACAATGAGAATGAAGACTTACTATGCCAATTCGCAGCAAGGAATAATATGATTATTAAAAGTACCTGCTTTGCACACAGAAGGATCCATCTGGGTACTTGGAAGTCTGCAGCCAATGGAGTAGTCAGTCAGATTGACCATATTTTAGTGATTGCACGCCACTCCACATCAGTTACGGATGTACGAAGCTGCAGAGGACCAAACTGTGATTCAGACCACTTTGTGATAAAATCAGTCTTGAGAGAGAAACTGTCCCTAACAAATGGCAACAGAATGGGAAAGATGATGAAATGGAATACAGACAAACTGAATATCCCTGATGAAGTAAAAAAATACCAAGTAACACTAAGCAGAAAGTTGAGCAATGAAGAGACCACAGTAGGAGTAGATGAAAGGTGGAACAGGTTTGAAAAAGCCATTAAGGATGCTGCAGAGGAAATAATAGGCATAAGAAGGAACAGAAGAACCCAGGAATGGTTTGATGAAGATTGCAGGTCAGCAATAGAGGAAAAGAACAGGGCAAGAACAAAAGTGCTCCAGAGAGAAACCAGAAATAATGTGGAACAATATGGAGAATTAAGGAGAAGAGCTAACAGACTGTGCAAGAGAAAGAAAAGAGAGTGGAATAAGAAGAAATATCAAGAACTAGAAGAACTAAAGGAACAGAGTGAAATAAGAAAGTTCTGTCATGCCATAGGCAAAATGAAGAATATATTCCAACCAAAAACAATGGCCTGTTCCAGTAAAGATAGGAAAATGATAAGGGAGGAAGAACAGATTGTGGGAAGATGGGCAGAGTATTTCAAAGATACACTAAGCACCAACCTAGAAGATGAAGAGACAGCTGCACAAGAGGGAAGAGTGGAGCCGGAAGTAGACAATGAAACCAATGAGGCAAGAAAGCCAACACTACAAGAGGTCTCCCAGGCTGTGCACAACTCAAAAAACAATCGAGCCCCTGGGGAAGACAGCATAATTGCTGAATTAATAAAAACTGGTGGTGAGGTTGTAATAAAGGAACTGCATACATTAATATCAGATATATGGGAAACAGAAACTATGCCAGATAATTGGAAAATTGGAATAATAGTCCCCATTTATAAGAAAGGGGACAGAACACCATGTGAAAACCATATAGGTGGAACACTCCAAAGTACAGCTTATAAAATCTTCACAAGTATATTAAACGAAAGGATACAGAAGTGTGCAGAAGGCATACTAGGGGAGTATCAGTGTGGCTTTCGACCAGGCAGAGGAACAACTGATCAAATATTTGTGATAAGACAAATGATGGAAAAGTTCTATGAATATGATGTAGATCTGCATTTCCTATCCATCGATTGCAAACAAGCCTTTGACAGCATTAATCGGCAAGAACTATACAGAGTACCGAAATAAGTTGGTATATGTGCTAAATTAATAAGATTAATCAGAATGACAATGACAGAGACAAAAGCAAAAGTAAAGGTCATTAGCAGAACAAGTGAAAGCTTTGACTTTAATAAAGGTATGAAGCAAGGGGATAGGTTCTCCACTGTCCTATTCAATATAGCCCTGCATAGTGTGGTAAATAAAATAAACAAAAGAGGCACCATATTTATGAAAACTAGCCAGATATGTGCATTCGCTGATGACATTGCTATAGTAGGAAGAAATACCAGTACACTCCTAGAAACATACCGGGCAATGGAAACAGAAGCTTTAAAAATTGGCCTCATAGTAAACGAAAACAAAATAAAATATATGGTAATGTCACAATCTCAGGCCAGAAGAACCCCTAAAAACCTAAACATCAATGGGAAATGCTTCAATGGAGTGTCCTATTTTAACTACTATGGAAGCCCTAATAACAAATGTTAACAGTATTGGAAAAGCTATAAGGGAAAGAATACAAGCAGGAAACAGAGCTTACTTTGCAAATATGCAGCTTTTCAAAAATAGCCTTGTTACAAGAAAAACTAAACTGCTAATATATAATTTCCTAGTCCGCCCAGTTATCACATACGGCTCAGAGGTATGGACGTTGACAGAACACGATAAAAATGCACTAAGAAGCATTGAGCGGTAAATACTACGCAAAATCTATGGGCCAATAAGGGAGCAAGAAGGCTGGAGAATACGCTACAATGCCGAATTACAAGAGTTAATACAAGGCATGGACATAGTAAAATTTGTGAAATCACAGCGAATACGATGGCTAGGACACTTGGAGAGAATGGCAGAGGATAGAAATCCAAAGAAAATGATGAAAGGTATGATCCATTCAGTTAGGCGAAAAGGAAGACCTAGAAGAAGATGGATCGACGAGGTAATAATGGATATCACCAATATGGGAGTCCGAGGGTGGAAAAAAGCAGCAAATGACAGAGAAGTGTGGAGGATGATTGTTGAAGAAGCCAAGACTCACCAAGGGATGTAGCACTACTGAAGAAGAAGAAGGTGAGAAATAAGACGCTCCCACAGAATCAGAGATAAAATGAATATATGGAAAATACTGACAGGAACAAGGGACAGGATGATAGGACATGTGTTACATCAGGGGATAACTTACAAGGTACTAGAGGAAGGTGTAAGGGGTAAAAACTGTAGAGGGAAACTGATAATTGGAATACGTCCAGCAAATAATTGAAGACTTGCAGACAGAATTGCAGAATAATTGAGCACTTAGGTTGGTGCAGGAGAGGAATTCTTGGCGGGTCGTATGAAACCAGCCGAAAGACTCATGATTGAAAAAAAAACTGACATGTTGTGAAAAAGCTACGACAAAGTTTTTAAATTGATATTCTGTACAAACACCATAGATTTTAAGTCATTTTATCTAATAGTTAGGTTCAAAATTTCCATAAATGGCAAAAAATCACATTCGCGGGAAACAGTGGTTAAAGTTTCAAAAACAATTAATGATGTCCCGAAGTGTTTTGTGAATTAGTGGGTATGCAGAGTGATAATTATTGAACTACATGAAAAAAACGTAAATGAGTTACAAACTAAGGCGGGCATACATTTTATTCAACATGTAAATGTCTCTTAAGATATTCGGATTTATGTTATGACATGTATGATATGCCAGCTATTATTGGCGATGATGTGGCGCAGACGAGTAGCGAAATTCTGCAGGACCCGTTGAAGTGTCGGAAAATCGAAGCTGTCGATGACCTACTGAATAGCTATTTTCAGCTCAGCAATGGTTTTGGGATTATTGCTGTACACGTTGTCTTTAATATAGCGCCACAAAAAGGAGTCGCATGTGTTCAGATCCGGAGAATATTGCGGTTAATCGAGGCCCATGCCAGTGGCTTCTGGGTACCCCAGAGCCAGAATGTGGTCCCCAAAGTGCTCCTCCTGGACACCCATACTCTCCCCTTCGAGCTCCGTCTTGCATGAACCACGTCGAAATAAGGACCACTTTGGATCATGGAGATGAAATCATCTTCCAAAACCTCCATGTACCGTTCGGTAGTCAGCGTACCATCACGGAATATGGCACCGATTATTCCGTGACTGGACACTGCACACCACACAGTCCTCCCTTGAGGGTCAAGAGACTTCTCGATCGCGAAATGCGGATTTTCAGTCCACCAAATGCGCCAATTTCGCTTGTCGACGAACCCATACAATTAAAAGTAGGCCTCGTCGTTAAACAAATGCGTGCATGCGCATACTAATTCCCGTCATGCCCGGCGACCAATCGTGCAGTTTGAACGTCCTAACGCAAACCGTTCAGAAGTTATGGCGATTTTATTTCACATAGTTCAATAATCGTCACCCTGTCTATCTTTCAACTATGGTTCTTTTAGTAGCTTTCGTGGGTGGTCTTGTTTGCCTCTCCAAACACTTCTGTTTCCTCTCGAAATCCCTCTTCCCATGTTTTTCTGAGAACGACATAACATTGATCATAAGGCTTAATAATGTTTCTTTTTCTCTCTAAAGTGTACGGTGTAATACTAGTTACATACTATTATGGCAGGCCAGGTAACGTTTAATGAATGCTGCTCTATACTTCACAGTGACACAAGCACGAGCCACTGTGTTTCAACATGGTCGACAAGCATCTGTACACAACGGTCGGAACCTACCAATGGTTCAGTTCCTCGACCATAGAAATCCGCTCCCTGTTCACGGAGCCATTCGAGGAGCGCTGTGTAAACGTCCTCACCGTTGGAAAATCTCCTTCTCCCCGGATGTTCTTTCAGCTTATCGTAAAGCTGGAACTCCCACGGTTCAACCAGATCTGGACTGTATCGTGGGCTTCAAAACTCCCCATCGTTGAAAGAAATTTTGAGTTGTGCGCGCCGCGTGAGGCGTTTCATAGTCGTATAGGAGAACTTCCTTTTTGCTTGATTTTGCGCGCCTCTTATTCGTTTTAGTCGTAAACGTTGTGCCTCTGTGTGCAAGTGATGAGGGTGTGAGCACTGCTTACTAAGATGCTCATCTGCCTACCAGTGCTGTAGTTGTTGTTGTGGTCTTCAGTCCAGAGACTGGTTTGATGCATCTCTCCATGCTGCTCTATCCTGTGCAAGCTTCTTCATCTCCCAGTACCTACTGCAACCTACATCCTTCTGAATCTGTTTAGTGTATTCATCTCTTGGTCTCCCTCTACGATTTTTACCCTCCACGGTTCCCTCCAATACTAAATTGGTGATCCCTTGATGCCTCAGAATATGCCCTACCAACCGATCCCTTCTTCTAGTCAAGTTGTGACACAAATTTCTCTTCTGTCCAATTCTACTCAGTACCTCCTCATTAGTTACGTGATCTACCCATCTAATCTTCAGCATTCTTCTGTAGCACCACATTTCGAAAGCTTCTATTTTCTTCTTGTCCAAACTATTTATCGTCAATGTTTCACTTCCATACATTGCTACACTCCATACAAATACTTTCAGAAACGACTTCCTGACACTTAAATCTATACTCGATGTTAACAAATTTCTCTTCTTCAGAAACGCTTTCCTTGTCATTGCCAGTCTACATTTTATATCCTCTCTACTTCGACCATCATCAGTTATTTTGCTCCCCAAATAGCAAAACTCATTTACTACTTTAAGCGTCTCATTTCCTAACCTAATTCCCGCAGCATCTCCCGATTTAATTCGACTACATTCCATTATCCTCGTTTTGCTTTTGTTGATGTTTATCTTATATCCTCCTTTCAAGACACTGTCCATTCCGTTCAGCGGCTCTTCCAGGTCCTTTGCTGTCTCTGACAGAATTACAATGTCATCGGCGAAGCTCAAAGTTTTTATTTCATCTCCATAGATTTTAATTCCTACCCCGAATTTTTCTTTTGTTTCCTTTACTGCTTGCTCAATATACAGATTGAATAACATCGGGGATAGGCTACAACCCTGTCTCACTACCTTCCCAACCACTGCATCCCTTTCACACCCCTCAACTCTTATAACTGCCATCAGGTTTCTGTACAAATTGTAAATAGCCTTTCACTCCCTGTATTTTACCCCTGCCACCTTCAGAATTTGAAAGAGAGTATTCCAGTAAACACTTTCAAAAGCTTTCTCTAAGTCTACAAATGCTAGAAATCACTGCTATTGTTGCGAATCAGTTCCTCGACTGTTTGGGCATTGTTGTCTGCGATCGATATCGGTGGCCTTCCTTCGCGATCAGCATCAACCCCGTCTGTGCGGCCCTGGCCAAATTTTGTGCACTATTTTACTATGAATGGACGCGGCGTTGCCTTCGGCCCAAAGACCGCCAGAATGTCACGGATAATCTGCGAGCAATTTAAACGTTTCGCCCGTAAGAATATCAGTGTCCTGCGTACATCATCTGTTTTGGAGTACGTTTCCGGTTGCCGCGCCATTTCACTCGCGCAGTATGATTCAACTGTTATCCGTAGCCCAGAAACACTCTGTCTGCAGGAAATCCAGAATGTGGACTCTCTTCTGACTAGGTGTCACTCTCATTCTGCAGCGCTGGACGACATGTCTGATGTCCCTACGTACACTCTCTACAAATCTTCAACTAAGTGTCTGTTAAAAGGGACCAGACACTTGACTGAAATACAATAGACGCCAATGTTCAGAGCGTGTTTTTGCACATTTGCTCAAACTAACAAAAGCTGACATGGCGTTACAAGGCCAATTTTCAGTCGTCTGTCTGTTGCTGAGTTACTGAAGAAATGTCTTCATGGCCATACACAGAATCAAAATGAACAGGCGAAGGATCACAGCGACGTTATCCTACGAGGCTTGGTACAGAAAAGTTCACGGCGCCTGGACCTCGTTATCAATGGCTGTGATCGTTATATCTCTGATGTTAGACTCTCTGGCCATATTTCACTATCATATAAACAGCTATCCTGGCTGCGCGCAGACAGGCTCAGAGATTTCCGTACCCTCTGTCTTCTCTACCGTCTCATCAGCAAACACAGTCCCTCACATCTCTCCTCGATCTTAACGCTCTCATCTGAGCAACTTGGCAGAAACACCCACTCCCTCAGACCAAAATCTTTTTTTTTGTCCCAGTCCATCGTTCAAACACTTTTTCGAAGACTCCAGAATAATGTTCCGCATTATGTTAGAGAATTGAGTAACATCTCCAGGTTCTAAAGAGAGTTAATGACATATCAACCAAAGTAACAATAAGGAATACCATTGTCCCTGTACGCAGTCGTTACCCGTGTACATCCTTCTTTCCAACCAGATCTTCCTCTTTTCCCAGTATTCTTGGCTGGTGCAATCTCTTTAAATTTTCTTTCCCCAGAACTATGTATATCAGGAAACTTCTATGTTATACACCCATAAATATTTTCTATATCTGCCACTATCATTATTATTATTAATATCACTAGTATTATTGTTATTATCACTATTCCTAGCAGCAGCTACACGAGTACAAGTACTGCCAGTACTAACTTCATTAGTTCATAGTCGTTGTTACTCACTCACATTGCAACTTCGGAAACTCAGATCATTTTAATACTACTTGTCATATAACATTGTTATGTCTTAGGAAACTGTTGTGAAAAAGGTACTCTATGTGTGAAACCCTGGCCGATGTAAGGGAGAATCTGATGGTCCTAATCAGAGGAGGTTACATAAATAAATGAAATTTAAAAAATGAAGAAGACAATGTGGTTTGGATCTATGTGCACCAGATGTCAGCGTTCATGTTTCCTCACACAGAGCCTCACTAGTGTTAGTGGTATTGTTCTCATTACCTCAAGGAACTGTCACTGTCTCTTAACTTATGAACCTTCCTAGAGGTGTCTTCATTTTAAAAGCTCGCTACTGAACGGCGACAAATTTTCAGTGAAGTGCCAATACAGTTCACAAATTAACAACAAGAATTTTACCATTGTTCTTGAGGCTCGCCGCCGGAAGCTAAGCTAAGCTTGTAGAATCATTTTATCCAACTGTTGTAACATGTTTCACAGATGTATTATATTATGTGAAATTACTGAAAAGTTTCAATGACAGACATTTTCAAAGACATGTCGAGACAAATCAGTGTCAGCATATTATTAAGAACAGAATTAATTGTGCTTATAATTAAGCTAAATATGAAATATACCTTTAGTTATAAAAACGAAAGTCTCTAATATTACAGTATACAAACAAAAAGGCAGACTTTCCTCATTTTCATGGTGTGTGTTCCCTTCAGCAGAAGAGGCGGCAGCCCTATGTCTTACATGGGCTGTAGTTCCATGGATCTTGTGCAAATGGACCATCTGGTCTCACGTGGAAGGTGTCATACTTCTGTGAAACAAGGATACTATCAGCAAGCGTCGATAATAAGCAGCTAAGGTCCACTTCGTGCCCACTGTAGCAGGGATTTGCTCCCTTCACATTATTAACAGATTCCTCGAAGTTAGTTAACTTCTTAATCTGCCTACTAGGAATTGTTAATGCGGTATGATTTACGGTGTACTTGTGTAGCCACTCGTTCCGCCGCTAACTACCAATATCTTCTCAAGCGTTGACAAGATATCTGAAATCTTACCGAGAAGCAGACTCTAGTCGGAGCTGCGGGAACCGCAGCCTTTGGGAGTTAGTTCATTTGCTGAGAAACCAGCGCTTAAGCGGATGTAAACTGTAATTCCAATAAGCCCGCAATCCCGGCGCAGCCGTTGCGACCGAATCTTCTAGATGGTGGAAAGCACACCCAAAAGCACTTCCCATTTATTTCCGAAAGTCCAACACTTACAGACTTTTCTGTACATTGCTAAAGAATGAGGTTAAATAGTGATAAACTTTCTGAAAAATTAGGAAGTCATCTAATAATTGTATAACAGTTGTAATTTCATTTATACTCCTCAAATTTAGTATCTTGAGTTATATGTAGTATTCTGAACTGACTAAAAAGTAGCTTGTTTAAATTCTCCCACTAGAAAACTTCTGTGTCGTTACCTTGAATTGCCTACCACACAAGTACATTTGCTTATCCGCCTTATGTACGTTTTTGGAAACGTACTGTGTTATGAGAGGAAAACGTTTATGTACTCTTTCACAGATTAGATTAGTATTTGTTCCATAGATCATGAACACGACACTTCGAAATGATGTGGAACGTGTCTGGTTAATAAAAGGTGTCTATACAATATATTACATTACACAAAATATTTCATGACACTTAACATTTTTCTTTCATTTTACATTTACAGTAATGTAACTGACCACTCCAGTTCGTACTCCTGTAAGATTTTTCACCATGTTTTTATTTATTTGCCTTATTGGTTTTCAGAATTTGTTCATGCAGCCACATTACAATCGTTTTTGTTATTCTCTGGTTTCAAACATATCAAAAGTACAAAATGTTACAATGAAATTTGGGAATAAAGTAAGATAAATTTGATACACAGGGTGTCCCATTTATCTTGACCACCCTAAATACCTGTTTGTCCAGATGGAAATTACAAAATGTTTCAAGCAAATGTTCTTTGGCCGACCGGGAGACACCAATCAGCATGATTGCCTTCGTTGTATCTTTGTTTTTTACAAAGATATGAACAGCGGTATGACTCTTTTAAATGGCACCCTGTATTTTTCATTCGGTAATACATTTTGTGGTGTCACCGCCAGACACCACACTTGCTAGGTGGTAGCCTTTAAATCGGCCGCGGTCCATTAGTATACGTCGGACCCGCGTGTCGCCACTGTCAGTGATAGCAGACCGGGCGCCACCACACGGCAGGTCTAGAGAGACGTACTGGCACTCGCCCTAGTTGTACAGCCGACGTTCATAGCAATGGTTCACTGACAAATACGCTCTCATTTGCCGAGACGACAGTTAGCATAGCCTTCAGCTACATTTGCTACGACCTAGCAAGGCGCCATAGCTTTGATAATTAATATTGTGAAGCATGTATCATCAAGAGCGATGTTCTACAAATGTGGATTAAAGTTAAGTATTACAGCAACTGCGTCCATTTTCTAAGTTCTCATTTCCTTTTAACTGTTCCAGACCTCACGCCAATCTGCGTGAGCTTAACGTGTGCCTTTCGGCTTCCTCTCGTTGTGACTTGGCTGTCTTGCTAAGTCACAACACATTTCCTCTGCTAAAGACCTATTTAAAAATGTATCACAATGTACCATTAACTCAAACACAACGTTATTAATTACATAACACAACATTGCCGTTGACGCTCCCAGCGCTTAGTGCAGGTAATCGGGGTAATGGAACACATCCACCTGCTGACGTTGACAGACAACAAATGTAAACATAAGTAAAATGCACATTCGTCATTCCGTCAACCATCGTCAGTTGAAGAGTAGTGTGAGTAGAATGTACACCAACGAAAAGAAGGTAGAAATGCTACTCATCTATGGAGAATGTAAGTTAGCAGACGAGTAATTGCAATACAGGGCTGACCGCTGTGGCCGAGCGGTTCTAGGCGCTTCAGCCTGGAACCGCGCGACCGCTGCGGTCGCAGGTTCGAATCCTGCCTCGGGCATGGATGTGTGTGATGTCCTTAGGTTAGTGAGTTTTAAGTAGTTCTAAGTTCTAGGGGACTGATGACCTCAAATGTTAAGTCCCATAGTGCTCAGAGCCATTTGAACCATTTTCAACAGCAGCAAATCCTCGCCTACCCGAACTTCTTCTCCGATGTTCTATTTACTGATGAATGTTCCTTCTCAAACAAAGGACGGGTAAATACAAGGAACATGCATTATTGGTCCAGCGACAGCCCACGATAGCTTAGACAGCTGGAACGTCAGCGACAATGGAGAGTTAACGTCTGGTCTGGGATGCTTCGTGCTACAATTATTGCCCCTTATTTCATCAATGGTAGTCTAAACGGCACAGCTATGCCACTTCTTTTGGATAAAGTGCCGCTAAGAACCAGAATGCTTATGTGGTATCAACACGATGGATGTCCAACACATAATGCCTTGCGTGCAAGTCGTGTTCTGAACCGAAGGAATCCTGCCAGATCGAATGGTCGAGGAGGATCAGTTACTTGTCCTGCTAGGTCTCCAGATTTAAATCCTCTGGACTTTTTTCTTTGGAGATGCATTAAGGACGTTTTGTATCGCGATATTACAACAACTCCAGAGGACATGCAGGAACATATCGTGCTTGCTTGTAATTCTCTTCAGCAGACAACACTGGAAGCAGTAAATAATTCTTTCATTCAACGAATGCACCAGTGTATCGGTGTCCAGGGTCGCCACTTTGAGGACCTTTGAATGTTTTACTCCTGGGCAATGGTACAGGAGAGTCAAAGTCAATTTTATTTATGTTTTTACTTGGTTTTCATTTGTT
The DNA here is from genome assembly GCF_021461385.2 of Schistocerca piceifrons. NCBI lineage: Eukaryota > Metazoa > Arthropoda > Insecta > Orthoptera > Acrididae > Schistocerca > Schistocerca piceifrons. Next base: position 97,482,751 of record NC_060143.1, on the reverse strand, counting down.
TTCTGACGACTCCAGCAAGTGGACGAGTTTGACATGCTGGGCTTAAAGTCAGTGTTGTGTTATGTAATTAATAACGTTGTGTTTCAGTGAATGGTACACTGTGATACATATTTGAAGAGGTCTTTAGGAGAGGAAATGAATTACCAAATAAAATATACAGGGTGCCATTTGAAAAGGTCATATACCACTGCTCATATCTTTGTAAAAAAGACAAAGCTACAACGAAAGCAATCATGCTGATTGGTGTCCACCTGATGGCTAAAGAACATTTGCTTGAAACTTTTGTAATTTCCATCTGGACAAACTGTTATTTAGGGTGGTCAAGATAGATGTGACACCCTGTATAAGCACAGTTTATATGTTATGTCTGGGATCTTCTGCCAAACCTCTGGATCGATTTCAACCAAATTTAGCACGAAAAGCAGGCCTCATGAGTTCAAATAGCACTGTTGGGTTTATAACCTCCCAGCTCCAATAGGAGCAGAGATACGGGTAAAAACGTGTTTTTCCAGCCCCAGGCACATAGTTTGCTCTGCACAAGTGTCATGTTGTGTCGGAACAGTACCAGCTACCAGCCTGCTAAATCAACGTGGTTTGCAGGGCTGTCTACATGTCACAGAAAAGAAACAGTTTCCCAGAGAAAGTTCACAGAAGAGCAGCACGCTTTGTATTATCGCGAAATAGGGGCGAGAGTGTCACTGAAATGGTACAGGATTTGGGGTGGACAGGATTAAAACAAATTCGTTTTTGGTTGCAGTGGAATCTTCTCCCAAAGTTTCAATCACCAACTTTCTCCTCTGAATGCGAAAATATTTTGTTGACGCCAACTTGATTGGGAGAAATGCTCATAAAAATAAAAAAGGGAAACAAGAGCTCATACCAAAAGATATAGGTGTTCATACTTTCTGCATGCTGTACGAAATTGTAATAATAGGGAATTATGGTGGAGGTGGTTCAATGAACCCTCTACCAGGCACTTAAATGTGATTTGCAGAGTATCCATGTAGATGTAGATGTCCATGCTCTGACACATAAGTTGCCCTGCATGACAGTTGTGTTGGGTTGGAGTAGCATCTGCCTGCTTTATCGACCTGCTTTGCATGATAGTCTGTACATCAGGGGCCAATAAACGAGTTTCATGCTTCTAATGTCTAGTCTGCTGTGCGTGACAGCCATGTTGTGAGCGTAGTATCGACGTGCTTTATTGAACTGTATTGCAGGGGCTACATGTGCTGATGAGTATGGCTGGAGACAGGTTGAGATGGACAGAGGAGGGGATGGAGAGGAGAGGACGAAATCGATAGAGACAGGAGAGGAGGGAGGGACCCATGCAGCAGGTGGTAAGTGTATAGGGGGAGGTGCATATGAAAAGAGAGGGGGGAAGGGGGATAGTATCAGAGGTAGAGGGGAGTACGATTTGGTCAGAGAGTGGGGGTTGATGAAATGGACAAAGAGAGGGGAGAGGGAGAGGAGAGGAGAACATGAAGAGACATGGGGACTGGGGAGGAGAAGACAGATAAAGGTGGGAGGAAGAGGTGGCCACAGAGAGGGGAGAAAGAAACAGAATGTACTAGTATACATAAATATGTGTCGAACGGATATGCAGTTGAAGCTGCAGGTAAAAGGCTAGTTCAGAATAAAGAGTGGGTAAGCTGAACAATATAACACTGAACATTTGAAGTTCTAACGATTTTTCACCTAAGGCAATAAACAGTCATGGCTCAAATAAGACAAATTAATAGCAAAACACATGACTTGTTATCTTTGAAGAGCTGTAGCATATAAAATATAACTGCCTTTTAAGTCAACTGCTTGCAAGAAAGCAATATGTGCACATTTTACTGGAAAAATGTCGCACGATATCACATTAGGGAAATAAAGTAATGTGTAGAACGTAGCGACCATTCCTCTCTAGGCTTTAAATTTACAACACTATTTAGGGAGTATTCAACAAACGTCAAACTAATATTAAGTGTACTACATGCTTCTATATGTAAATAATTACCCTCTCAGGGCAACCACACAAATTAGGTAGGATTAACGCCATCTATATTCTGCATACAAGGTGTAACGAAAAGGTATGGCCAAAGATTCAGAGAATATTCCTACCACTTAGCGGAACAAAATACTATACATGTATCTGGAAGCAGTTTATTTTCTTGCTACAGCTCATTTTCTCCTTCTCTTCATAATCAAAATTATAATCGGAAACACAAAGAAACAGAATGTTCCAATGTTACATACAGCACTTTCTTAGATAAAATGTTCAAAATATCCACTTGGTTACATTTGGTTAGACTGTGCAGTAAGTATTAATTCTTCATTTCATGTTATAACCAGAAATAACACAATAACCTCTTCAGTCTGGTTTATTAAATCACAAATCACTTTTTAACAATTATGTTAGTCAAGCGTCTACCCAGGCTCACACTCAGAAGTAATGCATAATTAAAGTTTGGTTATACCAATGTCCAAATGTGCATGGTGGGGTCCACGTCCCGTAATTATTCCCAAGTCCAGTGAAGTTCAGTCTCTCCAAGTGAAGTCGCAAGATTTTCGCCGAGCAGCCAGGTAACCTCGAGTGGTGCGGCGAGTCATCCACAAGCAGCTGGAACACGGCGTACTGCACTTCCCGATGAGAACTGTCGTTTGCGGCGGCGGCCGGGTTTATATAAGGCTTGCTAGTTAACGGAGCCGTCGGCTGGGATCGCTGTTTTCCAGGGAAAACCAATCGCAATGTTTCCTGGCGTAGCCAGTTGCTGTGTGCTGACAAACGCGCGCGCGCGAAGGCGGCCAGCGATCGTAGCCGCGAGCCGCCCGGAGAGGTGCGACCAGCGATGTATTTCTCGGCCACGCAAGGGAGCGTGCGTGTGAAGACGGCCAGCGATGGAAGCAGCGGGCCGCCCAGAGAAGTGCGGCCAGAGATGTATTTGGCGGCCGCGTACTGGAGCGCGTTGTTCGGTGTTTGTTAGAAGTGGTGTATACCACATTTCACCGCCAGTGTTTGGCGTTCCAATTCAACGAAGGTAATGTCGACATGCGTCCCACTACATTGCTTGTCTACCTTCATTGCTTGTGTTGATACGCGACTAACTGCATTTCTCTGCTGGCATCAAGCATGTAGCATCAATTGTTTAGTGTTCATCACGAACTTGGTTTCCTGGACAGTGGAATAGAAGTGTGCCAGATGCCTTTTTGCTATATGGATTATCAGATGGTAATGGCCGAGGTGTTCACTGTTTGTGTGGAGGGAGACGTCCAGAGCGACGGTGCCTCGACAGGAGGACGTTTGAAGCAACTGATCGTCGTCTTTAGTGAGCACGGGACGTTCAAGGCTACTACTCACGACTGGGGGAGGCCTAGAAGGACGAGGACACTTCACATGGAGTATGAACTTCTTTTTGCAGTCGACGACAACCCTAGTGTCAGCGTAAGAAAAGTAGCTGCAACAACTAATGTCGAACACATGTCGATCTGGAGAGTGCTAAATGAGAACCTGCTGTATTCATAGCACGTACACCGTGTGTAGGCTTTATCAGCATCTGATTTTCCTGCACAGGTTGTAACCGCTCTTTAGAGAGTGATTATACAGAACCGAGTATTAGATTAAATTCTGTAATACGAAATGACCTAAGTAGTAGTATTTCGAAGTAATAGTTACTTACAATTTTACAAAGAGTAGATATTCGAAATAGAGTAACGCAAAGCAGTATAAAGGGAATCCAAGGAAGACATAACACAGTTGCGTTTTGTTTTGAATGTAATATATAAACCAATGCGCAGCATTGTTAGGTCTCTTGAGTATTTGTTTTCAGCGGTGGCGAGTGTGTTCGCAGTTCTTCCGTGGTAGTCGGAATTTTGGGATTAGAAGACAAATTGAATTGCATTCTTAGAACTGGATTAGACATTGGAGTGGTGGAGAATAGATTATTTTGGGATAAATTCAGAGACGGAGTCAATTAGAGGTGATTGGGTGTACGAACATTGATATTCAAGTGAATGGTGATTGTACGTGTTAAACGAAACGCTACGATCGTATACTTACGCTTGTGAAGAGATTTACTGACAATACGGAAACTTTTATGTTGAATTAGGACTTTATTCACTGTGTGCGAATTATTAAAGAGTATTGGGACCGAAAATAGTTTAGACCTTATCACACTAGTATCTTTGCCGCCGTTGTCAAGGTGATTCCGCTAATAAACGAGAAGTGAAAAATAGCGCCCGTTAAAAGATTAAACTTGTGCTGAACAGACATTAAAAGGATTCAAACCCATAATTAATAACGTGTCGTGAGAATTAAGAAGCTTAAACATTGTAAAGCCCAGAGACATAATTTATCGGACATTAATGGCAAAGGACAATTTCATGGGAAAGCATATATTTGGTGATCGGTACACGAAAGAATGTAGTACTGACTGACTGTTATCATACCGAAACAATACACACTAGGATCAACTCTCCTTTCACTGATCCTCCAGTGCCATCTCTCATTAATTTAATAACTTAATTGTGTGAATAAAACAGAAATATACGAGACAACCCCAGTGTTTACTAAATTCCATAATCAGCTAGTACATAGACAATAATATCTGTGAACATTCAAGGGTTATTGAAGGAAGCTGCTAAACGCTTTTACAAACAGATTTAATAGGATTCAACGAATGCATACAGATTGCTAAAGTAACTGAATCAAATTACTCAGGGAACAAATTAGTAAAAATAGACTAGAACTCAATTGATATCTTACTCCAGAGGAATAAAAAAAACTGTCTTTGGATACGTCGTGGTTGAAAGTGTATGAAATATCTCTGGAAAAACGCGATCAATTTTCAACTGCTAGCTCACACGACTAGATTCACAACGTGATTCAGAGGTGTTTTATGCCCGAACCACACGGCAGGGAATGGTTCTTGACTAGCCGGGACGATATATACACAAACTTTTGAGATCAGCTCCGCTGTCGAGGGGGGGGGGGGGGGGGGGAGGGGGGAGGCGAAGTGATATCTGTGCAGTCGCGACGGCGGTGGGTGGGCGGGCATAAGGTTCAGTTCTGGGAATGGTTCATTCAACAATGTGCCAACCCTCGCTTTTGTTCAAATGTGCTGTTTAAGGATGAGGTTTCGTTTCAACGTGGTCACATTGTAAATTTTCACAATCAGCACATATGGACGGTCGAGAATCCTTACCAAATTGGGCAGGCAGTAATCGAGTTTGGCCTGACATTGTTGGTGGCTGTTTGATAGAGACTCACGTTCTTCCACCCAAGATCAACAGAGATACTTGCCATCCTTTCCTCGAGAATACTCTATCTGTGTTGTGCCGGCCGGTGTGGCCTAGCGGTTCTAGGCGCTACAGTCTGGAACCACGCAACCGCTACGGTCGCAGGTTCGAATCCTGCCCCGGGTATGGATGTGTGTGATGTCCTTAGTTTAGTTAGGTTTAATTAGTTCTAAGTCCTAGGGGACTGATGACCTCAGAAATTAAGTCCCATAGTGCTCAGAGCCATTTGAACCAATCTGTTTTGTTAAAACATGGGCCTTTACGAGTGTACTTCATGCACAATGGAGCATTTGAAAGCTCTTGTTTACTGGACCACGGTACAAGCTGTACACAGACTTCGTGCCTGTATTGTGGACGCTCTGAAAAAACACGCAGTTCTCTAGGGTTACATTATCGATTCAATGTGACGGAAGGTGGATGCATGTATTCTCGCTAACAGAGGGCATTTCGAACATTTCATTTAGGGGAGTGTTTCATTCTGTGCCAATACGTTCGTTCTCTGTGTGATTCGTGTGACTCATATGTTGAAGAGTCGCAGAAGCAGCGCTGTAATATGGAAATAAATTGTTTCCGGGCCTATGTCCATCTATACTAATAATAAAACTATAAAATCGTAGTTTATCTGTCTGTTTGAATGTGCTATTCCCCCAAAACTACAAGGCGGATTATCATGGGATTTTCACAGGTACCTTGAGCGTAGATTGGAGTCAAGGTATTGGCTTTATTTACTCGAAACAGGATCGCGGCGAAAGAGATATCCATACATACTATAAAATATATGTACTCGTGCGTATCCTCCATATCTCGTCCGAAACCACTTGGAGCGATTTCAACCAAATTTTGTACATATATCACTTACTGTCTGCAAAGAGTCGTAGAGGTGATAAGAACTACCTACCCATCAAAGGGGTGGGGGTGAGAAAAAAGTGTAGCGCACAACGCGCGAGTACTCAGACTATATTCATCCAGCATAAGAGAATGAGAGCATCTAATAACTTGCAACGAACCTTTAAGAAACGTTGTCTCCTTCACAACCCCCACAAACTGATTAAAGAGGAAAAGTTTATGGCATGCTACGTTTTAGCTTCGTATGCAGTAAAACAGCTGCATCTGGCCTCAGATTTCAATTTATTGCTTCTTTAGTACTCACTGTATCCTCGACACATTTTGGAGATAATATACACATATACCATTAAATGTTCGTGAGAAATGATTTTATTAAACGACAGAGTGTTCACGAGATATGACGTCATAAACAGTTATACGACTGAAAAACTCCTGCATCGTGCATGACGTTTAAATTTATTAATTTTTTGCTGTTATGTTGGCAACACACACAGACAGTATCCAGATACACTACGTGATCAAAAATATCCGGACACCCCCAAAAACATACGTTTCTCATGTTAGGTGCATTGTGCTGTCACCTACTGCCAGGTACTCCATATCAGCGATCTCAGTAGTCATTAGACAACGTGGGAGAGCAAAATGGGGCGCTCCGCGGAACTTACGGACTTCGAACGTGGTCATATGACTGGGTGTCACTTGTGTCATACGTCTGTACGCGAGATTTCCACACTCCTAAACATTCCTAGGTCCACTGTTTCCGATGGTATGGTGAAGTGGAATCGTGAAGGGGCAAGTTTAGCACAAAAGCGTACAGGACGACCTCGTCAATTTACTGACAGAAACCGCTGACAATTGAAGAGGGTCGTAATGTGTAATAGGCAGACATCTATCAACGCCATCACACAGGAATTCCAAACTGCATCCGGATCCACCGCAAGTACTATACAAGTTTGGCGGAAGGTGATAAAACTTGGATTTCATGGTCGAGCGGCTGCTCATAAGCCACACATCACGCCAGTAAATGCCAAACGACGCACCGCTTGGTGTAAGTAGCGTAAACATTGGACAATTGAACAGTGGAAAAACGTTGTGTGGAGTGACGAATCACGGTACACAATGTGGCGATCCGATGGCAGGGTGTGGGTATGGCGAATGCCTGGTGAACGTCATCTGCCAGCGTGTGTAGGGCCAACAGTAAAATTCGGAGGCGATGATGTTATGGTGTGGTCGTGTTTTTCATGGAGGGGGCTTGCACACCTTGTTGTTTTGTGTGGCACTATCACAGCACACGCCTACAATGATGTTTTAACCACCTTCGTGCTTCCCACTGTTGAAGAGCAATTCGGGGATGGCGATTGCATCTTTCAACACGATCGAGCACATGTTCATAATGCACCGCCTGTGGCGAAGTGGTTACACGATAATAGCATCCCTGTAATGGACTGGCCTGCACAGAGTCCTGACCTGAATACTACAGGACACCTTTGGTATGTTTTGGAACACCGACTTCGTGCCAGGTCGCACCGACCGACATCGATACCTCTCCTCAGTGCAGCAGTCGGTGAAGAATGGGCAACCATTCCCCAAGAAACGTTCCATCCTCCGACTGAACGTCTGCCTGCGAGAGTGGAAGCTGTCATCAAGGCCAAGGGTGGCCAACACCATATCGAATTCCAGCATTACCGATGGAGGGAGCCACGAACTTGTAAGTCATATTCAGCCAGGTGCCCGGATACTTTTGATCGCATAGTGTATACCGCTGAATGTACCTACAAGATTAAATCATTGTAGTACGCATGGTTCAGGAAATACGACGTCATAAACATTGAGCTGCGTGGAAACGAAAGGCCAGGGCGAAATTTGATAGAGATATAGGTGAAAACTGTGTGCAAATATTTTAATTTGTGACTTGTGCATATACGGGCACTCCTCCTAAACCACTGGATCGATTTCAACCAAAGTAGACATGCATATTACTTATTATCTGGAAAAAAACACTGTGAGTGTAAGAGCCAGCAGCCGTCCATTAAGGTGGGGGCGATAATGTGCACAGAGGAGGGGGAGATGGAGATGAACAGAGAGAGGGTTCAAATCGCTCAGAGCACTATACGACTCAACATCTGAGGTCATCAGTCCCCTAGAACTTAGAACTACTTAAACCTAACTAACCTAAGGACATCACACACATCCATGTCGGAGGCAGGATTCGAACCTGCGACCGTAGCGATCGCGCGGTTCCAGAATGAAGCGCCTAGAACCGCACGGCCACTCCAGCCGGCAACAGAGAGAGGGTAGGAGGAAATGTACACATATAGGGGAGAGGAGCAGATGGACAGAGAGAGGGCGACGGAGAAGCGGATAGAGAAAGGAAAGAGGATGAGATGGACAGAGAAAACGAGGAGGAGATGGACAAGGAAAGGACCGTGGAAGAGAGGAGGAGATGGACAGGGAGAGTGGGGAGTAGCAGACAGCCAGAGAGAGGGGCGGGAGGAGATGGATAGAGAGTGGGGGTGGACAAGGTGGACAAAGACAAGGGGGAGAAGGAAATGGACACAGAGAGATGGGAAAGCAACGGATGGACTAATAGAATTGAAATAAATATAAACCCAGGAGACGCCAGGTCCTCAGTTAGATTAGATTAGATTAATACTAGTTCCATGGATCATGAAGACGATATTTCGTAATGATGCGGAACGAGTAAAATTTTCCAATACATGACATAATTAAGTTAATTTAACAACATAATTAAGTTTATATAACAACCTTGAATCAAATCATGTCTGTAGAGCTTAAGTATGACGTACTTTTGGTGCTGACGTCCTGCAGCCAATGTACAAACAGATAGTAGCGGAACACTACGGGAGTGAGGTAAAGACCGGACTTCTCGAATGAAGAGCTCTATGGAGCGATTCTGACACTTTATGTCGAGTTCTTGGAGAAAGCAGACATGCCAGCAGTAACGTGCGTAATTTCATCGTGAAGGTGTTCGATTCTGGGCGATGATCGGCCGCTATCATACGTCTGAAGGAACTTTATAATTCCAGAGCTCTGAATTTGCTACAGAGCAGGACAGTAACTTTCTTACGCTTACGACACAGTACTGGCAATAGACAGAGTATGAGTGACTATTTTTTGTATCGCGTGTGTTAATTTGTAAATCATTATGTTGAACTCTCAACTATTATGAGCTATTAAATGTTTAATGTATTGTGATTACAAAATGGACTTAGTTTTCGCGTATCTTTGATGACTATGTAATTTGGGGATTTTGCTACCATTGTCGTAACACTTTCATCGTAACTTTACTGCATTTGATAAAGATATACTTTTGCCTGTACTTCAACTGAATATTGTTGGACCAGTTCCCGTTTATCTGAGATGTCTTTTCTTGAACAAACATTATTCAACATAATTCTCTGTTATCTATATCAATTACAGACTTTAGAATAGAATCCTTGTTATTAAATTATTCATTTAACTTTTATTTCGTATTTATGAGGACATAACGGTACCGACCGGCCGCCGTGTCATCCTTAGCCCGTAGCCTTCAATGGATGCGGATATAGAGAGGCATGTGGTCAGCACGCCGCTTTTCCCGGCCGCTTGTCAATTTACGAGACCGGAGCCGCTACATGTCAGTCAAGTAGCTCCTCAATTGGCCTCACAAGGCCTGAGTGCGCCATTGTTGACAACAGCGCTCGGCAGACCGAACGGTCACCCATCCAAGTGCTAGCCCAGCCCAACAATGCTTAACCTCGGTGATCTGTTAGGAACCGGTGTTATCACTGCGGCAAGGCTGTTTGGTGCTGACTACATTAGGCATTATAATGTAAAATGAAATTTAAGAAGTATAAAATCTTGGGTGCATTAATTTTATTTAGTTAGTTGTTATTTGTTTAACTTGGCGATGTTAGGTCCATCACACCTTATCTTGCATCTCACCAGGCTTTTACATACACTGATGTGCAAATCTTAAGCGTGAGAGTGACTTCCGAATGATGTGTCGCTGCCAAGTAACACAGCTCGATGCAACTTCTACCACACATAGATGGAAGTACTATAGTATAGTGCAGAAGGTAGCTGAAAGAAATACGCGATGAGACAGACAGAAATGACACTTTTATTCAGACACAATAATTACTCTGATGTCACCATGATCTATGATGGCCCCCAGACATTACGAAAAATGGGACACGATTCTTAACAGGATGTGTCATCACCGTGATCGAAAACGCTCACTATGCAGCGTGCTCTCACACTGGTCATATCATTCATAAGCAGTTCCTGTGGTGCAGCATTCCATCCCTCCACTATCGCCGTTGACAACTGCTGTATCATCTTTGGTGTCTGTGGCAGCCCTGCTGCTATGTGTCTCCCCAGCGCATCCCACTTGAGCTCTATGGGATTGAAGTTAGGGCAAAAGGAACGCACAGGCCAGTCCATTCTGTAGCGACACCACCGTTTAGGATAGGAAAAGTTAGTTCTGTGCGATATTCTGAGCATGAGTTACAGCCAGGTGCATGCAAGATTGCAGTAAGTTATGCATACCAGCAGTTGCAGAGGCAAATAGAGGCCACGGGGGCTTAGAACTGCCAGAGAGGGCGCACACAGCAGTTTCCATGGTGCAAGTCACTGGCAGAAGGGGGCAACTGGCCAACCTAAGTGTTACACATATGTGATGCAAACTGGCGCTCTTGGCAAAACAGAGGCACACAGCCGAGTATAAATAGGTGCTGTTTTCTAATGAGATTCATTCAAGTGTGGCAGCTCTCCTGGACAGCAGCAAGTGTCACACCACTGGGCTACACGCAGCAACAGATGGGGCGCCAGCATCCCAGTCCACAGCGGGTCATTGGTTCGACCCTATGAGGCTGACGTGGGATCCACAGCCAGCCAGGGCGGGCCACTCCTCGGCTCACTACCGCAGGCAGTCGTCTCGGTTCCCGTCACATGCCAGAGACTTCCAAGGCGAGGGCCGCAGATGTGGACGCCAGATAGTGGGCGGTAGTTGATCACCGCAATCTCAGCCATGACGTGAGGACGCAGCTGGCCACCTGCAGCTCACACCAAGCAGCACTGAGTCAGCAGGGACGCAAACCACTGAGTCAACCACGGCATCCTGACGATGACGCACTCTGCTGGTGTACAAGGCCGACTCAACATAGCATCGCATTGCACTGAGTCGCTGGGGCGGTGGCCTCAGCATTGCGGGGCCTGTGTGACCCAGACAGAGGTGAACGGAGCATTGTAGCGAAAACAAATAAATCATTTGGGAAGTTCTCGCTGAGTTTTAATACGGCACCACCTGGCACCCATCCACTACATTTGGTGTCAATACGCTACATTTGGCGTCTGGTACCACAACAATTCGCCAAATATGCTGTCACCTGCCCTGCTCGAAGCAGTCGCACATTGTCATGCGTAGAAATGAAGTCACAGCCCAGTGCACCTCTGAAAAAGCAGATATGAAGTAGAAGTACAGTGACACAACAGTGTTGATCAGTGAGTGTACCATATCTAAAGGTTTGGAAGTCAGTGGGCAAATGCAGCATTATGCCTTCCCAACAACAGACCAGTAAAATGATCATGTTTGGCATTTATGCTGGGTGCATTAAGTGTTCCCACCTCCTGCCACATGAGAATGCGTCCAGAATCACCACTCACAGTGGATGTCCCAAGAAGAGCACACGTCCCCACTGTTTGCTGATCCAGTCCCTGTGCTCTCGGTACCATGGCAAATGATGCTGCCGATGTGCGGGTGACAACGGAACACAATTCACTGGTCGTCAGGCAAAGACACCACTCGTATGCAGTCTACATGTCACTGAAGAGAGTAAGATTGCGTGTCTAAAAGCCATACTAAATGTGGTTACAACTGCACCCACTGTTTGACGTGGCTCACCTCTTGCCTCGTGCACAATGTTGTTGTCATCCGCTGCTGTAGTGACTGTGGACCAACATCTCCTCTCCTTCAGGCATCAATGCCTGTGGCTCAGAACACTCGTCATGCATGTGAAACAATGCTGTGAGCAATACCAAACTCCTGGGCTACTCTAGCCACACTTTGTCCTTCTTCCAGTTTCATGATGATTCTTCCTGTGTGAATTCATCCAGATGTCGTCTCTGGCCCATGATGTAGTCAAGAACTCCACCATAGGGCATCTCAACTGCTCGCTGATTTGACACAGGATGTCTTCTGCCATTCCTTCAGTTGCATTGTGTTATGGGTCCAGCCCCAAAAAATGGTTCACATGGCTCTAAGCACTATGGGACTTAATGTCTGAGGTCATCAGTCCCCAAGACTTAGAACTACTTAAACCTAACTAACTTATGGACATCACACACATCCATGCCAGAGGCAGGATTCGAACCTCCGACCTTAGCAGCCAGGTGGTTCGGGACTGAAGCACCTAGAACCGCTCGTCCACCGCAGCCGGCGGTCCAGTCCCGTTTGACGCTATAATCACGATGGCCTCAGCCCATGTGACGTTCAGCTTGCTTTCATTTCCAGCGGGTAGTTACTATGATTTGGTTCTGTACCAATCTCATGCATAAGTTATGCAGAGCAGCTTATTTCGTATTACATTCGTTGCAATACGTATGCTATAAGTTACTTCTAATTTCAATTCCACCCTTTAACGTGTGAGAGGAGGGAAGCATTTTAATTACCACTGACGCTGAGTGAGAATAATATATAGAGTTTTTGTGCTTCTTTTTGTAATTGGACAGTGGTAATAGTGAATTCCCAATTATACCATCGGAACAGTTTAGTAGTTTAGACCTCCACCATTCACAAGTACAAATACGAATGAAAACTAGAAAATTTCAATCATAGTTAATAAACGTTCACATAATAACTTAGCTGCTCCATATGATGTTGCTTCAGAAAGTCCCAGAGTTCGACGTTGCTGATGCACTAATTTTTTAAATAAAACACGAAGTATATCACTTTTCTTGTTTTGTATTATGACCATTTAGTATATACATTGAAGGTAGATACATATTATCGTCCGATAGCTTCCGAAAGTCAATAATCCAGACTCATTGACTAAGTCTCTCACTGCCTCTGACTGTGTCCTACTCTTACTACTACATCCTTAACGACTTCTACCTTTTATACGAGGGTTGGAACTTTAATAGTGGCTACTGTTTATTTACAGCTTGTACAAAATAGATACGTGTTCATTTTTGAACACAACCTATTACCAGCTTAGAGATAGAAGTGATGACACTTTCTGCAGGACCTGACCATCATTTTGCAGGACAATGCTCAAGCACGTACAGTGCAAGCTGTTACTGATTTGTTTGACTGATGGGGCTGCTAAGTGTTATACCACCCACTGCACCCCACTGACTTAAGCCCTCGTTAGTTCAGCTCGATTTCTAAACTGAAGGAAACACTTCACGGCATTCGCTTCAGAACTGCTACAAATTCATCCTGTAATAGACTGCACCGCTCGAACTGTCAACGCAACTGGTACTGCTAAGAGTATCCTACGACTTCCACATCGCTAGCAACGGCTCATACACAATGCTGGTGACTACTTTGAAGGCCAGTAAAACTTTGAAACACGTATCTGTTTTGTACGAGCTGTAAATAAATACAATTTAATACATTGTTAAATGTAAGATTTACAAAATAACAATTAAGTCATTAGACGAATTTCGTTACTTACACCAAAAAGTGGGTCATACATGTCCTGATACGCAATTTGGAAGAATTTACTTCATTTCATATACAATTTCAAAAGATTTTACAGTACAACAATTTAAATTACGTTTTAGTTAATTATAAACAAATTACTTTTAATAAGATATTGTTAAGATTATTTGGATAGCTCTGACGGTAGAGCCATCATTTTAAATAACCATAATGAAAAAACATCGTAGCTTTTCAGTAACTGAGAAGAAGTAAATTTTGAAGAATATGTGGTGTAACATGGCTGCACTGTTCATATCACGAAAGTTAAAAGTTGGACTATTAACAAACGGGTTACTGCCCTTAGTTGCTAACATAAATCGGGTAACATATTAATGAGAAATTTAATCTAAGATAGTAAATTCATTTGTACTAATTTTTAAAGAGCAGTTTACTGCTGCAACTGGGTATAGACATAACAGTATCAAGTACAGATAGTTAAAAATTCGAGCTAAACTGACGTCTTCAGAGAATGTTGACATAAGGAATGAATTTCAGATAGGGTTGGGAAGGTAGTCCCATTTGATAATCCACAAAATTATACAACATTTACAACTTTAGCACAGGAAGAACAGAGCAACACTTTAAATTCGTTGTTAAGATGGACAACAACTAAGAAAATTTACAGGACGCAGCACTGGACATGAAAGAAAAGGCTGAAGGGGGAAATGAAGGGGAATGTCATACAAAAATAATAGTGAATACAGGGGAAAAGAAAGTGGCGTGACTTAACTGAGAAATAAAAGAGCAACAAGCTTAACTGCAATGAGATGGGAATGTTTGCTTTACTGGTTGACAGAGGAATAACTGTTCACAAGTAGGAATGCAATGAGGATTCTGGGTCAAACTTAACTTTTGACCTTTTTGTCACCTACATTCAGAAGAAGGGGACAGTTACCTTTGACATTCGACGTTGGCCTTTGGCCTGTGATCTCTGATCTTCACCTCGACCTTGACCTCATGACATGATTATTCCCTTGACCTCCCACTTAAACATATTACTTCACCTACGAACTTGGCTTTGTAGAGATGTTTTACTCGCTGATTCGTTGCCAGGCCATCGCGTTGCTGGAATTTCTCTTATCCATCGTATTCACATATTCAGAGCGCCCTTAAGTGAAATGACCACATAAGACAAATAGTAGGAAAAGCAAATACCAGACTGAAATTCATTGGAAGAATCTTAAGGAAATGTAACTCATCCATGAAAGAAGTGGCTTACAAGGCGCTTGTTCAACAGATTTTTGAGTACTGTTCATCAATCTGGATCATTACCAGGAGTTACTGACTCCAACGGAGAGCAGTACATTCCGTCGTGGGATCGCCCAGTTGCCACGACATAGTTACAGAGATACTTAACAAACACTAGAGGCAAACGTTACTAAAAAGACGTTGTGCTTCATTTAAAGATTTGCTATAGAAATTTCGAGAAAGTAACTTCACGGGTTGAGAGGATTTATGATAGTTCAGTGATTACAAAATGGAGTCAAATTTACAGAGAACTTGGCCGTATGGGCTCACTTACTTGTATGAGTTGCGCCTTCTCTGGCCTGGATACACGCACTTATTCTTTTAGGAAGGGTACCATCGAGCTGTTGTATTCTCTCCTGAAGCAAACTGGCCCACACTGACGCCCAAGCTGGTCTCACACATGATCCATCGGGGTCTGATCTGGGGATCTTGCTGCGTGCGCGAGAACCTGAACTTAACGCAGACAGTTCATAGGGACACTTGGCAAGTGTGCACGATCATTCTCATGTTGAAAAATGGTATCACGATACTGTCGCATTATAGATAACACTTGAGAACATAAGATGTCTGCGCCCTTTCGTTTTGCCATCACAGTTCCCTCATTCACTCCCAGCCATAGCCTGCAGTCATACTCGATGGCTCCCCACACCAGGGATAACACAGCTGTACCTCCCCAAAACATTGGAAGAACGGGACCTCTCCCCCGATCGCTGAACGACAGTGATGAGCCATTCATCAGCAGTTCTTATTCCCCGGCCCGACGCAACCGTTTGTACTGTGGTTTTAATGGCAACCTTTAATTGTGTCAGTAGTCGGGGTGCTGCTAGTCTCCAACCAGTGGTGCAGCATGCCCCACAGTGTCATAGGGATTTACTTGTTCTCGAATGACACTCTCAGGTGCACAATACGACTATCTTCTCTTGTGTCTGATCGAGCAGAACTTGATAATGAGCGTGACTACCCTCACATTCCCACGCAGTACAATATCTGGCCGCTGTCACATCTGAATGCCCCAGAAATCTGGATAGTGCGCCATTCGACCAGCCGGCTGAATTGAGACCCAGAATGAGGCCCCTTTCAACTTTCCTCAGGTGCTGATAACGCTGTCTCACACAAGTACGCGGCATCTCCGTGTCCTTCCGACTGGTCACTCAACATCTGATGCTGTTTACACACCTTACCCACCCTTCGAGACCTGGTAATTAATGCACTCTGGTGCCGCTCTACCTGTCAAAGAGAATTGCAACTCTCTAATCGTTTACGAATCCGCCGACGTTGTGTGGGGGTTAAAGTTACATTTACATCCGACCATGTCTTCTGGGTGCTTCACGTTTTTTCAGGCACCATACAGTGGTGAGAGATTTCGAAACAAGTTTTTAAAGTGGTAAATATTTTCAGGGGAATCTGTGGACTCTGGCCAAAATTTATTGGCTTTGAGCTGCAAATTGAAGAAATTTTAAAAATGTAGGTCATTATGGAATGGGACCTGGATAAACTGAAAGAATCATAAGTTATTGATAGTTCTAGAGGCAACGTTAGGTAACTCTTGTGTGTAACAACTGAAAGGAATAGCCACACTATAAAAGAGGAGTAGTGAAGTATTGAGAGACAAGATAGTGAACGTAGCAGAGGATCAAATGTGCAAAAAGACAAGTCCTAATAGAAGTCCTTAGATAACACACGAGACATTGATTTTTACTGACGAAAAGATAAAATATAAAGATGTGGCAAATCAAACGTCTAAAGAAACAGACCGATACAAAATGTAAAATAGCTAAGCAGGAATGGCTGGAAGAAAATTCTGATAGATGCCTGTAGGAAAATTAAGGGGATGTTGGCAAAAACTAGAAGCAGCTATATGAATACCAAGAACCCATATGATGATCCACAACTAAGCAAAGAAGAAAAGCGTAAAACTGCAAGATATATATATATATATATATATATATATATATATATATATATATATGTGTGTGTGTGTGTGTGTGTGTGTGTGTGTGTGTGTGTGTGGAGGGGGTGGAGCAAAATAACTGATGATGATCGAAGTAGAGAGGATATAAAATGTAGACTGGCAATGACAAGGAAAGCGTTTCTGAAGAAGAAAAATTTGTTAACATCGATTATAGATTTAAGTGTCAGGAAGTCGTTTCTGAAAGTATTTGTATGGAGTGTAGCCATGTATGGAAGTGAAACATGGACGATAAATAGTTTGGACAAGAAGAGAATAGAAGCTTTCGAAATGTGGTGCTACAGAAGAATGCTGTAGATTAGATGGGTAGATCACATATCTAATGAGGAGGTATTGAATGGAATTGGGGAGAAGAGGAGTTTGTGGCACAACTTGACTAGAAGAAGGAATCAGTTGGTAGGGCATATTCTGAGACATCAAGGGATCACCAATTTAGTATTGGAGGGAACCGTGGAGGGTAAAAATCGTAGAGAGAGACCAAGAGATGAATACACTAAACAGATTCAGAATGATGTAGGTTGCAGTAGGTACTGGGAGGTGAAGAAGCTTGTACAGGATAGAGTAGCATGGAGAGCTTCATCAAACCAGTCTCAGGACTGAAGGACACAACAACAACAAGGGCTATACAAGGGAAATGAATTCACAGGCAATATTATAGAAAAGGGAGAGGAAGTAAATGAACGTGAGATGAGAATTACGATTTTGCGCGGAGAATTAGACAGGGCTCTGCAAGGCCTAAGTCCAAACAAGGCACCGGATGGAGACGACATTCCCTAAGAATTATTGACATCCGTGGGAGAGCCATACGTAGCAAAAATATTCAACCTGGTGCGCAAGATACATGACATCGGCGAAACACCATCGGACATCAAGAAGAACGTAACAATCCAAATTTCAATGGAGGCAGGTACTGATACGTATGAATATTAACCGAATAATAATAAGTCATGGTTGCAAAATCTTGCCGCGAATTATTTACAGAACAATGAAATATCGTAGAAGCCTACCTCGCGGAATATTACTTTCATTTCCGGAGAAGTGTAGGAATACAGCCGGCCGGTGTGGCCGAGCGGTTCTAGGCGCTTCAGTCTGGTACCGCGCGACCGCTACGGTCGCAGGTTCGAATCTTTCCTCGGTCATGGATGTGTGTGATGTCCTTAGGTTAGTTAGGTTTAAGTAGTTCTAAGTCTAGGGGACTGATGACCTCAGATGTTAAGTCCCATAGTGCTCAGAGCCATTGTAGGAATACAGTAGGCTATACTAATCCTAGACGTAAGAGACCTTACAGAAAGACCTCAGCGATAAAATACAGGCAGCGAAAGGCTATTTACAACTTATACAGCAACCAGCCGCCAATCATAAGAACCGAGGGCCATGAAAGGGAAGCAGTGGTTGAGAAGGGAGTGAGACATTGTTGTAGTCTATCGCCGGTGTTATTCAATCTGTACACTGAGCTGGCGGTAAAGGAAATGAAATAAAAATTTGGAGAAGGAATTAAAGTTCGTGGAGAAGAAATAAAAACTTTTAGATTTTACGATGACAGTGAAATTCTCAGAGACAGTGTCTTGAGAGGAGGATACGAGATGAACATCAACAAAAGCAAAACAAGAATAATTTAATCGAATTAAATCAGGTGATGCTGAGGGAATTAATTATAACAAGAGACACTTAAAGTAATAGGTGAGTTGTGTTGTTTGGGCAGTAAAATAACTGATGATGACCGAATCAGAGAGAGTATAAAATGTAGATTGCCAATGGCAGGGAAAGCGTTTCTTAAGAAGAGGAAACTGTTAACATAGAATTAAATTTTCTGGTTAGGAAGTCTTTTCTGAATGTATCTCTCTGCAGTATAGCTTTGTACGGAAGTGAAGCATAAATGATAAACAGTTTAGCTAAAAAGAGAAATGCTTAAGAAGAATGCTTAAGATTAGATTCGTAGATGAAACAACGAATAGGATGTGCTGAATCTAATTGAGGAAAAAAGATATTTATGGCACGACTAGACCAAAAGAAGAGAGCAGTTGACAGGACAGATTGTGAGGCGTCAAGGGACCGTCAGTTTCGTGATGAAGGGAAGTGTGGGGTGTAGAAATGGTGAAGGGAGACCAACAGATGAGTACCCTAAGCAGTTTTAGATGGATGTAGGTCCAGTAGTTATGCAGATGGGCAGAGTCCTGCTCAGAACAGACTAGCATGTAGATCTACATATAATCAGGCATCGGACTGAAGACTGCAACAACAGTTCTATCATTTTCCAAAATCTCAATGTGGCTGATGGATTTATTTGACGTTGTTCCACTTTTGCGCTAAAATTCTCTACATTAAATTATCTGCAATAATACAGTTGGTCTTCATCAACTAATAACACAAACCTCAAAGACTACCGTGCAGTTATCTATTATTTTAGGTGACATTCTGTTTCAGTGTAGAGACAACCGTCTTTTATTTGCATATTCTGTTCGTGGGTTCGGGCAAAATTTATTTCCTTTCTTATTCCATTCATGAATTCAGACGCAGCTTGAGGTTCTTCGACCGCTGGCGCGACTTGTTACGGAAGGAATGACATTAATATTCAAAGCCGTCGTTATTTTTCACAAATACGGTTTCATTATTCTCTGCCACTTCGCCTCTGATTCAGTTTAACTCCGTCTACTGCTTTTTTCCTCAGACACTGTTTCTCATTCATACGTCCTAGTCGGCACAGCTAATGCCTTTCATAGCAAATGCAGGTCATTCATCTTTACGCCACCCGTTTCGGAATAAACATCTCTTGAGATGAACTGTTTAAAAATTCATCTTGCTTGTTTCTCAGTTGAAATGTATTTAGCCAACGTAGAATATTCCACGAGCACCCCTCATTCAAAGTTATCGGATCTGAATTCCAAGAGAGCATCACGGTCGAATTATATGGTGGCAACAGTGCTTGTTTTGTAAATTTATTGACAAATTATTTTCGTAGAATTTATGCTACTTAAAACTGAGTGACTTTTCTACTAGCCTGAAAATAATTTCAGATGTTGTTGAGGTTTGCAGACAGTAATAATGTCGATGGTGTTAGGACAGCAACCAACCACAAATTTACTTTCAGTTCCTTTATTCAAAGGGTACCGTTACCGGTTTCGAATCGTTATGATTCATTCTCAGACGGTTTACACGCTTTCTGTATGACATGTGGTGTGTTTATTACAAATTAACTGTCCTAAAATATAAGTAATACATAATTATAAACACACCACACACAGATGGTTGCGTTACAGATTTTCGTTGCATGTGACTTACGTGAAACGTCGGTTTGGAGTGTTTGTTTCCATAACATTCGTCCAACAGATGTAAATGCATTCCCACTGCATTCTTATTGTTGCACACGTAAATTGTTCTCACTGAACACTTTAGATTTGTCACTGAGAAGATTTCTACCACGCACCACATGTTTTGATACATACAAAGAGCTTACAAACATATGAGTATCACAGATGCTATGATATATCGTAACATTTGACGATGATGTCCAATGTTTGGAAAGGATCATATATTCATTTACGCAACTGTAATGCGTTTTATACCAGTACAGAGACATTGAATTTTTGAGTTGATATTGTTAAATTAATCATAAAGTTTTTTTTAATTTTTAATATATATATAGAACTGTATAGGTAAAACAGCATATATTTTAATTACATTTAGCATCATGAGAATTATAGTAACATATAAATTTGCTACTTGATCTTCAGATAGGTGTACTAATATTATTTGCTTTGGAGGATGGAAAGTAATTTTTGGAAATTTTTCAGGAAAGGGGTGTTAGCTAACTCTGTTTGTTCATTAAGGATATAGTCTAGGGTGTGTCGTTCTAATTCTTCTAATATATTCACAGTGGCTCGTTTTTCTGCTAGACGCAAAATTTTTAAGTTTTCCTCAGTGTTTCCCACTGAATGGTTTTCTTCAGCAATATGGGCTGCAAATGCTGATTTGTTCAAGTTACCAAGTCTTAAAGTATCACTATGTTCTTTGTATCTAATTTCAAAATTTCTGCCTGTCTGTCCATTATAGAATTTTGGGCATGTATCATATTTGAGTTTGTATATTCATGATTTACGGTAGGGACTCTTGGAGGTATTTACATCATGGATTACTTTTTGTTGTAATTTATTATTTGTGGAACAACTGATTGTGATATTTTTCTTCTTTTTAAATAAGTTTGCTATTTGGTATGAAAGTGGGCCTTGTATGGGAGAGTAGCATATTTAGGTTTGGCTTCAGTGGCACACTGATTTGGCTTGAAGTGACTGCTGTGAAGTGGATCTGTGGTTTTTGTCTCCATTTTGTTGTGGAGTTTTTCTATTATTGTGGGTTTATATCCATTATTATGAGCAACTGTTTTAATTATATTGTTTTCATTTTATTGGTCTGTGTCACTCATTGGTACTTTTTTAATCTGGTGTAGCATCATTCTGAAATACGCCATTTTTTGTTGGCGGGGGTGGCAAGATGAGTTGCCAATACTGACATATGTGGTGGTAGGTTTTCTGTAAATACTAAATTGATGTTTATTGTTACTATTGCAAATTTTCAGGTCAAGAAAGTTAATGCTTTTATTAGTTTCATGTTCAACTGTGAATTTAATATTTTTGTGCATTTTGCTTAGGTCTTCTGCTAATGTATCTATTTCATTACGTGTACCATTAAGAAGCAAGATTGTATCATCAACATATCTTTTGTAGTAGATTATTTTGTTTGAGATGTGCTGGTAGGTTGAGAAGAATTTTTGTTCTATATGGTTGATGTAAATGTCAGCCAATATCTCAGCTAAGGTACTTCCCACTGCCAAACCATCATGTTGTTTGTACAGTTTGATGTTGAAGCTAAGGTAATTATGCTCTAGAATAAGTGAAAGTATTTCTATGAGTTCACAGATCTCTGAAACACTAATTTTCATATATTTAAGCAGATTGTTTCTTATAATGTTAATAGTCTCTTTGACAGGGATGTTTGTGTACTGGTTGATGATGTCTAGTGTTGCTAATTTAGCTGTTGGTGGGATGTGGATGTCTTTAATTAAGCTTATGAGTTCATGTGTGTTATGTATGGTGTAGTTATTTTCAGATGTATAGTATTTGGTAATGAACTCTTTTAATTTATGGCTTATGAAGTATCCAGGGCTGTTTCTTGAGTTAACAATCAGGCAAATGGGACAATTTTCTTTATGAAACTTTGGCTGTGCACGCAGTTTTGCTGCTGAGGGATTCACTGCTATGCAGTTACGTATTTCATATTTGTTCAGTAAAAAGTTACAGTTTTGTAGTAGCTTACCATAACCTTAAATATAAGAAAATTAGTGTTGCAGAGATCTGTGAACTCATAGAAATACATTCACTTATTCTAGAGCATAATTACATTGGCTTCAACAACAAACTGTACCAACAACATGATGGTTTGGAAATGGGAAGTAGCTTAGCTGGGATATATATGCTACTCTCCCATACATAGGCCCACTTTCATACCAAATAACAAACTTATTTAAAAAGAAGAAAAATATCACAATTAGTTGTTCCACAAATAATAAATTACAACAAAAATTAATCCACGATGTAAATACCTCCAAGAGTCCCTACCGTAAATAACGAATATACAAACTCAAATATGATACATGCCCAAAATTCCACATTGAACAGACAGGCAGAAGTCTTGAAATTAGATACAAAGAACATATTGATGCTTTAAGACTTGGTAACTTGAACAAATCCCATATTGCTGAAGAAAACCATTCAGTGGGAAACATTGAGGACAACTTAAAAATTTTGCATCTAGCAGAAAAACGAGCCACTATCAATATATTAGAAGAATTAGAACCACACACACACACACAAAAAAACAGCACCCCAGACTATATCCTTAATGAACAAACAGAGTTAGCTAACACCCCTTTCCTGAAAAATTTCCAAAAATTACTTTCCATCCTCCAAAGCAAATAATATTAGTACACCTATCTGAAGATCAAGTAACAAATTTATATGTTAGTATAATTCTCATGATGCTAAATGTAATTAAAAAATATAATATTTTACCTATACAGTTCTATATATATATATATATATATTAAAAATTAAAAAAGAACTTTATGATTAATTTAAGAATATCAACTCAAAAATTCAATGTCTCTGTACTATTATAAAAGGCATTACAGTTGCGTAAATGAATATATGATCCTTTCCAAACATAGGACATCATCGTCAAATGTTACGATATATCATAGCATTTGTGATACTCATATGTTTGTAAGCTCTTTGTATGTATCAAAACACATGGTGCGTGGTAGAAATATTCTCAGTGACAAATCTACAGTGTTCAGTTAGAACAATTTACGTGTGCAACAATAAGAATGCAGTGGGAATGCATTTACATCTGTTGGACGAATGTTATGGAAACAAACACTCCAAACCGACGTTTTACGTAAGTTACATGCAATGAAAATCTGTAACACAACCATCTGTGTGTGGTGTGTTTATAATTATTTATATTTTAGGACAATTAATCTGTAATAAACACACCACATGTCAAAAAGAAAGCATGAAAACCGTCTGAGGATGAATCACAACGATTCGAAACCGGTAACGGTACCCTTTGAATAAAGGAACTGAAAATAAATTTGTGGCTGGTTTCTGTCTTAACACCATCAACATTTGTCTTCAAACAACAGCCACGGTCTCCATCATGTCATCATATGACAAAATTGCAGTAATAATGCCTTCTACTGGAGTGTGGCATTGTAACTTCAGGAAATATTTTGTATGATGAGATAAGAACTTGGTACTGATCTTTTCAAATCCATGGGGGTAAATTGTTATCTACTTGCCTTTCTTGTTGCACAGTTGTGTACAGACTGTATGCCACGAAAACAACAGAATTTAAGATAGAGGAACGAACAGAAAATCCTCGCAACTTGTTGACAGCACAGAAATTGATTTCATTTCGATTACCGAGTAGAGAGTGTGTGATCTTAAACAGCGATCGTCGAGGATGGGCAGCGAGAGATTACGGGACGATCTGCCACCCAACTGTTGCAACATTAACTCTGATGTAATGGGCACGCAGCCTCAATGACCATTTTAAAAATCATTTTTCATGTACACCTGCTAATTCAGATCTACTTGTTACTGCATTTCAACGGTAGCGTCAGTGCGAAGAAGTAGAACACAACAGCGCTAGAACGTACTACGTTTTTGCAGGGCTTGAACAGGATGTCTTTCTGTTCGTTATCAGTTACATACAACTGTCAAGAATCATCAAAGAAGGTTGTATACATGGAAGAACCCTGGAGATACTAAAAGGTATCAGATAGATTATATAATGGTAAGACAGAGATTTAGGAACCAGGTTTTAAATTGTAAGACATCTCCAGCGGCAGATGTGGACTCTGACCACAATCTATTGGTTATGAACTGTAGATTAAAACTGAAGAAACTGCAAAAAGGTGGGAATTTAAGGATTTGGGACCTGGATAAACTGACTAAACCAGAGGTTGCACACAGTTTCAGGGAGAGCATAAGGGAACAATTGACAGGAACGGGGGAAAGAAATACAGTAGAAGAAGAATGGGTAGCTTTGAGGGATGAAGTAGTGAAGGCAGCAGAGGATCAAGTAGGTAAAAAGACGAGGACTAATAGAAATCCTTGGGTAACAGACGAAATATTGAATTTCATTGACGAAAGGAGAAAATATAAAAATGCAGTAAATGAAGCAGGCAAAAAGGAATACAAACGTCTCAAAAATGAGATCGACAGGAAGTGCAAAATGGCTAAGCAGGCTTCGCTAGAGGACAAATGTAGGGATGTAGAGGCTTATCTCACTAGGTGTAAGATAGATACTGCCTACAGGAAAATTAAAGGGACCTTTGGAGAAAAGAGAACGACTTGTATGAATATCAAGAGCTCAGATGGAAACCCAGTTCTAAGCAAAGAAGGGAAAGCAGAAAGTTGGAAAGAGTATATAGAGGGTCTATACAAGGGCGATGTACTTGAGGACAATATTATGGAAATGGCAGAGGATGTAGATGAAGATGAAATGGGAGATATGATACTGTGTGAAGAGTTTGACAGAGCACTGAAAGACCTGAGTCGAAACAAGGCCCCGGGAGTAGACAGCATTCCATTAGAACTACTAACAGCCTTGGGAGAGCCAGTCCTGACAAAACTCTACCATCTGGTGAGCAAAATGTATGAGACAGGCGAAATACCCTCAGACTTCAAGAAGAATATCATAATTCCAATCCCAAAGAAAGCAGGCGTTGACAGATGTGAAAATTACCGAACTATCATTCACGGCTGCAAAATACTAACGCGAGTTCTTTAAAGACGAATGGAAAAACTGGTAGAAGCCGACCTTGGGGAAGATCGGTTCGGATTCCGTAGAAATATGGGGACGCGTGAGGCAATACTGACCCTACGACTAATTTAGAAGCTAGATTAAGAAAAGGCAAACCTACATTTCTAGCATTTGTAGTCTTAGAGAAAGCTTTTGGCAATGTTGACTGGAATACTCTCTTTCAAATTCTGAGGGTGGCAGGAGTAAAATACAGGGAGCGAAAGGCTATTTACAATTTGTACAGAAAGCAGATGGCAGTTATAAGAGTCGAGGGACATGAAAGGGAATCAGTGGTTGGGAAGGGAGTGAGACAGGGTTGTAGCCTCTCCCCGATGTTATTCAATCTGTATACTGAGCGAACAGTAAAGGAAACAAAATAAAAATTCGGAGTAGGTATTAAAATACATGGAGAAGAAATAAAAATTTTGAGGTTCGCCGATGACATTGTAATTCTGTCAGAAACAGCAAAGGACTTGGAAGCACAGTTGAACGGAATGGACAGTGTCTTGAAAGGAGGATATAAGATGAACATCAACAAAAGCAAAACGAGGATAATGGAATGTAGTCGAATTAAGTCGGGTGATGCTGAGGGAATTAGATTAGGAAATGAGATACTTAAAGCAGTAAAAGAGTTTTGCTATTTGGGGAGCAAAATAACTGATGATGATCGAAGTAGAGAGGATATAAAATGTAGACTGGCAATGGCAAGGAAAGCGTTTCTGAAGAAGAGAAATTTGTTAACATTGGGGATAGATTTAAGTGTCAGGAAGTCGTTCCTGAAAGTATATGTATGGAGTGTAGCCATGTATGGAAGTGAAACATGGACGATAACTAGTTTGGACAAGAAGAGAATAGAAGCTTTCGAAATGTGGTGCTACAGAAAAATGCTGAAGATTAGATAGGTAGATCACATAACTAATGAGGAGGTACTGAATAGGATTGGGGAGAAGAGGAGTTTGTGGCACATCTTGACTAGAAGAAGGGGTCGGTTGGTAGGACATGTTCTGAGGCATCAAGAGATCACAAATTTAGTATTGGAGGGCAGCGTGGAGGGTAAAAATCGTAGAGGGAGACCAAGAGATCAATACACTAAGCATATTCAGAAGGACGTAGGTTGCAGTAGGTACTATGAGATGAAGAAGCTTGCACAGGATAGAGTAGCGTGGAGAGCTGCATCAAACCAGTCTCAGGACTGAAGACCACAACAACAACACAACAATATTGATTTTAACGTTTCAATTACGGTTATAGTGCTTGACAATGGCGATAACATCAGAACTGGCCAGTTAATTATCAAATGGTTTTGAAAAAACTATCACCCATAGGCGAAAAATGGTGACTTTTCATACAAATGAAACGTCAAAATCTAACGTGCCTTTCCCAATTTGTTTGTTGCCGACTGATAGACCCATCCTCGTTGCACCTAATCCTGTTGTGTGTGGGTATATGCAAATGAGATATGTCCTGAAGACTAATTAGAACTGTTAACAGACCTTTGAATCAAATAAGGGAAAAAGTTGTCCGCTTAACCTGATAATTTTTGGTTCATCCTTCTTAGTCATTTTGCTCAGAAATCCTTTATCAGGTGTAGATTCCTTGCTGAAAGAGATTCACTGGATCTTTGACACAATAAATTCTTGGCATAAATGAAAAGCTTCAGGTTTCCTCTTTAAATTATCCTCGAAGTTTATTCGCTTCCGCAACATCCAGAGATTGCTGATTTCCGGCGTAACGACACGCGCCGGCAAGACGATGAAGAACGGAAGAGCAGAGAGCGCTGTGAGACGTTGACTAGAACGACACCACGACAGGAGCGGCATCTACGAGGGTCACTCCAAAAGAAATAAACAATATTTTTATAAAAATACAGTTTTTATTCTGCACGTGTGAAAGTTTTACAGTGCGTAGATACATACTTGCCTCTTGTTTTCAAACTTAGTTCAACCTGTTCCCGTGAGTGGCGCCGTCACATCATGTCTTCAAGATGGCTGCTACACTTGACGTTCGCCAGAAGCAACGTGCTGCCATACAATTCCTGTGCTGTGAAAACGAGACAGTGGGAAACATTCATAAGAGGTTCAAAAAGGTGTACGGAGATGCTGCTGTCGATCGCAGTACAGTTAGTCGGTGGGCAAACAGGTTACGTGCTGACAGCGAGCACGGCAATATTGAGGGTTGCCCTCACAGCGGCAGGCCTCGTACTGCACACACTCCAGACAATGTGCAGAGAGTTAACGAATTGGTGACTGCTGACAGACGCATCACAGTGAACGAAGTGTCACGCTACGTTGGGATAGGGAAAGGAAGTGTTTGCAGATTACTGAAAGTGTTGGCGTTAAAAAAGGTTTGTGGCAGTTTGGTTCCCAGGATGTTGACAGTGGCTCACAAAGAAACAAGAAAAACGGTATGCAGCGAACTTTTGGAACAGTACGAGAATGGTGGAGATGAATTTCTTGGAAGAATTGTGACAGGTGATGAAACATGGCCCCATCGTTTTTCACCAGAGACGAAGAGGCAATCAATGGAGTGGCATCACGCAAATTCACCCAAGAAAAAAAAATTCAAAACCACACCTTCTGCTGGAAAAGTTATGGCTACAGTGTTTTTCGATTCTGAAGTACACTTGCTTGTGGACATCATGCCAAGTGGAACCACCATAAATTCTGATGGATATGTGACGACACTGAAGAAACTTCAAGCTCAACTGAGTCGTGTTCGACTACATCGGCAAAAGCAGGATGATTTGCTGTTGCACGACAATGCACGGCCACATGTCAGTCAAAAAACCATGGAAGCGATCACAAAACTCAGATGGACAAGACTGAAACACCCGCCTTACAGTCCTGACCTGGCTCCATGTGACTATTATCTCTTAGGGAAACACTCTCTTTGTAGAACAAGGTTTGAAAACGATGACGCCCTTGTGGACGCTGCCAAACAGTGGCTCCAACAGGTTGTTCCAGAATTTTACAGTGCAGGTATACAGGCGCTGGTTCCAAGATGGCGTAAGGCAGTTGAGAGGGATGGAAATTATGTGGAGAAATGAAAATATTGTTCCTAAAGGATGTATCTACACACTGTAAAACTTTCAAACATGTAGAAAAAAAGACGGATTTTAAAAAAAATAGTGTGCATTTCTTTTGGAGTGACCTTCGTACTCGAAAATATAAAGGACATTGATTATTTACATGTTGCATGTCGCATGTCGCATTGACATGTCGCCAATTGCTTGCGATATGCCTTTGTGAATACGATAAATTAAGTATTGTCAATGTAACTTACTGTGAAAAACTCCATTAATACGATTTGCTTGAATTGTTGTCTTAAACGAGTGGGCAGAATACTACAGCTAACATTATTTATTTCACAAAATTTCATCCTCAAATTTCATTTGTTTCTACAACATCCAGACTGTGCTAACGTTGTCTGTTTCACAAAATTTCATCCTTTTCATGACGTAGAAGCCCTAGGCATCTTGTCTGCACGGAACCTGGAATGGAACTGCCGTGAAAAACTGACATATGGCTCAAGATAATTGTTCCAGAGTATTTGTGTGTTTTATAATACTTCAGTTTTTTACATAATTTCCTTTCATTCATAAATAGTAGATATATTTTCTTTACAATCAAATAATTTTAATGTGTACATTATTGAAAGTATAAGTAATTATTTTACTTAGATGGAGCTAATGCCAACTTTCTCCAAAAGTGCTTTAGGAAAATATAGGAATTTTAATCACACTGCATTGCTGACAGTGACCATTTGTAATTACTTCTATATCGATAAAAATTGCGTTATATTAGTGACAATGAGCAGTCGAAATTATTTCTGTTGTCATTAAAAATGACTGAAATAACGTTACTCGTTATAATTTTCTATAAAATTCCACTTTAAACGTCATGTAAAAGGTGGAATGGATAACCAATCTGCGAATAATGAGAAACTTTAAACACTAGATACTGACCAAACATGGTCATGAAAAATGATATTATTATTAGCCTATTGTGGTGTAAGTGCCACCTAATTTTACTGCGAATGATAGTTTTTCACCCGAGTACACACAAAATTTATGACGAACGTATGGTATATGCATTGAAAATGAAGCGAGAAATAGTTTTGTGAATAATAATACGTAATGTAAGTAAAAAGGGTCAGAATACTCAGGAAACTGAAATACGTCGCTATAGGACAAATAGCCTGCCACCGCTTCTATAAGAAATATCTCTTAAGATACGCCTTCAGACTCTAAACAAACGTGGTCTACGTCTAGTTTCATTATGAGGAAGGGAGAAGACTGAAATTCGAACCGAGGAACACACAAAGTTTTCCTGGGGCGAGCGGCAGAGACCACGCCTCGGCCAGACTTTTCTTTTCTTTACAGTTCTTGCACCTTCTGTTTTGTATTCTGTGTGTCTAATGAAATCTGCTGGTAAAGGTGGTAATGACAGTCTCGTGTTTTTCGTCACTCCGTGGTAAGAATCACAGGGGCTTCTCATTTAAGTGAAATAAGGCCATGATATTAGAGGAACAGAACGACAGGTAAAAACAGATTTAAAGTTTTCCGACTGAGGAAAGGGAGTAAGGTTGTTTAATGTCTTGCCACCAGCTAGGTTACAAGAGAGAGAGTTGCAGCTCATCTCAGGAAGGGTTGTGTGAGGTATTAACATTGACCTAGTTTTTAGGAAACATCCCTGTACTCGCCTTGAGTGTTTTAAGGAAATCACGGTAAATTTAAATTTAGATGGCAGGTCGGGGATGGTTTCCAGGTCATCGCAGATATTAGTGCACGGTCACAACTACGCTGACACCTCTCGCAGTCGTATGGTAAGACACATGTACAATTTCTGCAGTGTGGTTACGAACATCGCATTACTCGAAGCGAGCACTTTCCCAGAATGTGTCTCCTTTGCACTGACCCTTTTCAGAGTTACGTGGAGCAATAACATAGCTGAACCAAGTGTATCATTACGTGTTTGAAACTTACTTTGTTTTAAATTACCAGCACAATTACTATTTGATATTCAAGCAGAATTACGTCACATAATCGCAGATGCTGTTTCAGAACAGTCTGTAGTAACTCGTGCTGCAATGTCGACAGTATGAGTCCCCTTTTTGTCTACGAATTTATCTTTTATTGGCGTTTCTGAGGATGAAATTCAAACTATTTCATAGTATTATGTAAATATTTTATGATTAATGTCCAGTATCTTTTTAACTTTTTATCTTCGCCTCCTTTTAATTAAAGTATTCTCGTTTATCATCTAAAAGCTGCAAAAAATAACGAGAACAAGATAAATAAAACGGATCACTAAAACAGTGTTTAATAGATAAACAATAATACAGTAATATACTACGTTTAAGATTTTAAGCAATATAAACATATTAGAAGCTTATATCAGAAGATTAGAAGCACAAGGCTGCTGTGACGAACACATTAACAGAACGGAATAAATGGATTCCTATTAGTCGGTTTCTAACTCTGGTCCAGTAAAAGAAAAATTCATATAAACAGAGGATTCTCAGAGGCGATTGCTTATTATCGACTGAACAACAGCGTGCAAAAAAGAAAATGGACTAAAACGCTTTAAGCACTGGAACTGGATTATTTAAGAGCAGCCTATCTAGTATCAAGACAGCAAATAACAAGTAATTCAGAAATAAGAAATCGTGTGAACATGAAAGAAACTGTCATAGAAAGATTAAACAACCGTAGTGCAGTTTGTAACCTCCCCCTCACTTATCGACCTTAATGACAGTGAAAAATTAAACTGCGTGCACCTGATGGAAATTTGGGAAAAGCAATCGTCACCGAAGTTAATTTGTCAGTAAAGAGGGAGGAAAGGGTTACATCTAAATGAAAGGAAAAATGCAAATGAAATTGGTGAAAATTAATTATGAAAAATGATACAGTTAATAAAGAAAGTAAATGTGCAGCCATTACATTAACAATTAACTAGCCATAATTAGATATTTGAGATTTCGGGAAACTTACGGTCGTCAGTCCTACGGACAATTACTATAGTAACTGAAAAAGAAAGGTTATTGCAAATATAATTAGCACTAAAAGCGTGCCAACTGAAGGTTGACACGTGTTGTGTGAAAACTGAAAGTTTGTCAGAAGTAATAAATTTCGCTACACTCTGACTTAATTTAGCAAAAGAATTAATAAAACCGGAAAATTGAGAGTTAATTTAGTGACTGAGATTAACACTGAGCTTTGTTTCTGAAGCACTACGAAATTCAGTAAAATAGTGTTAGTCTTGGGCTACCTCAACAATCATTTCAAAAGCTACTTGAATCTACGCAATTTAAAATTAAGAGATTTAACTTTGAACTTGAATTAAATGATTCTGAACAATTAACAATAGTAAAATTTAGTACGTACCAAGCTGAGCTGCAGTCACAGGTAAGCTAAAATATGGTAACAAAACTCACACTCTTAATTTGTGCTTGTGTAATCTAAATATTGTAGCCAGCTATGAATACTTTAACTGAACTTTGTAATTAAAGCAGTGAAATGGAATGATATTACTTTAATGCTGACGTTTGAATTTCAACGACACTCGGGTTCATTCCGGAAAAGGAAGGGACCCTGCTTGGTAATGCGATTGGGACAATGAGCAACAAAGGTTCATGCTACGTTGCTGTAATTTTGAAACAGTTTGAAAAGCTGAGGTCTGCCATACAGTTCTAAAACTTTACGTGCTTCCATTCTTCCTTGTTGGTTGATTGAAGGTTTGCAGTCGTCGATCGGGGAGGTGGCGACAATCACCCATTGTCGGCCGTCGCTGTTACAGAAGCTGGATGTTGGCGCGCCTTCTTCTCGACACAGTCACCAGGCGAAACAGGCTCTTGATGTGGGCCAGCTTATGCTTCCCGTCTGCGACACCGTGTCAGAAACTATCTTAGCAAGTCGAGCGCAGTTACATGCTGCCAAACCCTGGAACGTGGCAAGTGGCAACTCGCGAGAGCGTCCCTCAACACACCTGCTCCACTGCCCTACTCCCGCCAGACTCCGCAGAGTTAACGCTACCAAAGATCCTAAACACTTTGGTTCTCCACACGACCTATTGATGTATTCGTTCGATAGCATAGTGTCCCTATGCCAGACCCAGTGTAAAAATACAAATAGTATTTACAATACAAACCAATTATAGATCGACATAAATGCATATATATATATATATATATATATATATATATATATATATATATATATATATAGTAAAACAGTTACAATACATAAAGACACTAAGGAAAAAATTTATAGTACAATAGATGGAAATAGGAGGATATGCATTTCCAGCGTTACAAGTTGAGTGTTGATCAAAAAAACTCTAACACATTTTTCAATATATAGCAGATCTTGCCAAGATGAAAACGGATTAAAAGGATGGCAACTGGAAGAACAGTGAGACGTGGTGTCTTAAATGCAGAATAGACAAAAAATGAAAGATAAGAACTGCTGCTCCCTGGTTCACAAATACTGAACACAAAGCGATTTAATTTCGCTCCCAGAAGTGTAATCCACTTGTATAGTATCTATAAACACTCATTCGAAAAGAATATTTTTTACTCACTGAATTTCCCAATATTTTTTGTAATTTTTTCCTTATATATTATCCTCAAAAGTAGTCAGTGGTTAAGGCCGAATGGGCCTTGGCACCCAATGCAATGGTTAAAATTGGGCACCATTATCTGGTTATCGGAAGCCGTATAATGAAAGGCTTTGAGCGGAAGCATTTTTCTGTTAAGTTAGCAGCCAGGTATTGTTATGTTTAATGGACCTACAGTCTTTCATATTTACTGCAGTTGTTTATCACTGCAAAAGCATATCATCCTCAAAACGAGTTAAAAATTCAAAAAAAATGTTCAAATGTGTGTGAAATCTTATTGGACTTAACTGATAAGGTCATCAGCCCCTAAGCTTACACACTACTTAACCTAAATTATGCTAAGGACAAACACACACACCCATGCCCGAGGGAGGACTTGAACCTCAGCCGGGACCAGCCACACAGTCCATGACTGCAGTGCCTTATACTGCTCGGCTAATCCCACACGGCTAGTTAAAAAAATTTTTTAAAACTTGAACAGGGAAATAAAGAGCTTTCAGTCACAAGAAAGCTCATGAAGAGCCTCTGTGCACAACAGGACATAGAAGAATCGTTGGAAAATTTATTCTTATCAGTAAATGGGTATTTGAAAAGATACAAGCAAAATTTCTCAGGAGAAGAGGTTTTAGCAAAAGAGCATCTTTTCTTTCTTATATCTTCAGCCTCTCTGTTCTTCTTTCTCTCTCATTTTTTTCCATTTCTTTACTTTCTATTAGATCATTTAAAAACGTAAATGTTAACTTAATGCTCTAAACATATCTTACATAACTAGGCACAATTATAACTCATGTGGTTGTCCAGAAATAATTTTTACAAGAAATGGTCATTTTGCTCTGCTGTAGGTTATTTATCGTGCTGTAAGATGGCAAGAACTATGCTGCTTACATGAAGTCATTAAAGATCACCTAACTCACGTTGAGCGAACACTAGGGCTGAACCAAAATGACTGACAAGGCACAATGCATCTTGTAGATGGTATAGTATGGACATATTGGAATAATTAATGTCGGGTGATGGTTTTAAAGTGATTCACACGACATGAAAACTTTGTGGAAACGCGTCGATTTACTGGAGGCTAGTTTATCCCAGAGAAGTGTTCAAGAGTTGACTGAGGCCGGCTGGAAGCGGCGAAGGGAAGTGACAATAAGCAGCTTAGGGCAGCTCAAGCTCTGAGAAAGCGGTAAAGGGGTGCGGCCTCCAGCTGCCTTAAGATGAGTGACAGTGAGTGGGTGGTTGACCCCATGCTGGTGTACCGGGAAGCAGATGGAGAACTTGTACGCCTGTTGATAAATGTCTGTCGTCCCGTTTTTAGTGAAACAATCGAGAGAGCCACGCAAAGCTACAGTGGAGCGGTCAACAGAGGCCAAAATATGCGTGTTCGTGACTATAGCAACTTCTCGCTGAATTCACGGTCCGCAGAGTCTAAAGTAAATCAGGTGAAGAGCGACAGAATGAAATATGCTGGCCTCTGATGGGAACTTAGGACCGAGGAATTTGAAGTACTTTCCTGGGAGTCAGAATTTTGGAAAAATTGGTGTTTTGTGCAGACACAGCCTGGGAGGAGCTAAATAGCAGAGGTTGAGAGGAAGGGAAATTTTGTGGGAAATTGTTCACTTCCCAGTTGGTGCTGGGAAGCGACACATAATTAACGCGATTTGCGCTGCAATTGGCGTAAGTGATTTTGCTGGAGGGGAAACTGAGGCGAAGAGCGGACTGGGAGAAGTCCCCTTAGTGGTCTTCCATTCCCAGCTTGCCCAGAGTGCGGACGTGGCGTTCTTTACTCAGCTTGCCTGGGAAAGAGTGAGCATCTCTGCAGTTTAGGATCTTAGGACCTAGCAAATGGAACGATTGAGCTTGGAGATAGGAAGTTTTGGTTCAGCCATGTACTGAGCAAGATAGCTAGGAGTGAATAGACGAGCACAGCCTTGCAGCACCACAAGGTCTTCCGATGTCTGCACAACAATGCCGCTCCGCCACGCTGTATTCGGTGATATTGCGCCCTCTCCGGCCACTGATTAATTTGTTGGATCACGTCGGCAAAGTTTCCACGAGGGTTTCATGGGCCCACGGGCCGTGTATTGTGGAATTCTTCTCGCACTTTGCATTACACCAGGGTCAGTCGATAGGAATTACTTTTGAGTTATCGCGCTTTACTCCACGCAAACACAATTTATTACCACTGCCTGTTAGGAGAGTCATGTAATGTGATGATTGAAGGTCGTGAGTTAAAAATAAATCTGTGCTAATCGACTGCATCTGTTTTCAATCAAGTAGTTGAAATCCCAAGTCACTTTCTTAATTAATTTTATGTACAACATTTGCATCTGGTGTTCAATAGCTGAATATAACATCTGCTGGATGGGTCAGGAGTCCACTACACGCAGCAAGCGGCTACACGGGTAGCAGGGGTTGTGTAACATGGACTGGGCGGTTTTTTTAGGTTAGATGGCCTCGGGCAAGTACAGAAAGGGCAGCAGCCTCAAAGGGTGCGGGGCAAAGTCAGGACATGTGGGGGCCAAGCAGCAATCGGTATTGTAACTGTAAACTGTCGAAGCTGCATTGGTAAAGTACCGGAACTTCAAGCACTGATAGAAAGCACCGAAGCAGCAATCGTTATAGGTACAGAAAGCTGGCTGAAGCCAGAGATAAATTCTCCTGAAATTTTTACAAAGGCACAGACGGTGTTTAGAAAGGATAGATTGCATGCAACTGGTGGTGATTCTCAGCAGGTTCATGCAAACCACTTAAACGTTTATTATTGAAATACACTGCTGTGTCAGTAGCATATATGGTAGAAAAGAAAGAAGCCATCTGCGGCAATAATTTTGCCAAGAGAGTATCAGTATAAGATTTTCTTTCAGTATTTTCTTTTACTTTTGCTTTCGGCGACAAACCTTCACTATTCGTATCTGTTACGTTTTTCTGAAATAACTGATGTACTTTATCGATAAGATCTGTTATAACGTTGGAGTATGACTGGAATTTTGAATCCACATACTTTTTATTAGCAATGTCATTACTGTACTGAGGATCTAGCACCAGCAGCAGAGCGTTGCTGCTGCTGTTGTTGTTATTGTTGCTGCAGCTCATGCTTGATGATGATGATTTTGCCTTTGCAGAAGCCATGGCGTTAATAATCTGTGTTGCTCCAAGACTCGACTTAAATACAAATATAATTGTCAAAATTTACTCGATATCGTCCATTGCTTAAATTATCATCTTTGCTAATAACGAGAAAATCATAGGTGTTCCCACTCCATGCTCGCTTACACATTTCAAGGAATTCATTGAATGTCATATCGGGATTGACATGATCACTGAAGACATGCTTCAAATTACGCTCATCTTGCTTGAAGAGCACAATAACATTAGCATTATCTCTGATTAATTGCTTCGGGATTTTACTGTATGTTTGACATCAATAGAAGCTGTCTGTACCATAATGACGTCCCATGGAAAAGTAAGCTTTCATGTGATCTTGTTTGTCACAAGCAATGTCATCAAATATAAAAACTGAAAGCGGACGTGCTTGATCTGGTGGTATAACATCTTCCTTACTGGAAAATGTAAAATACCCAATATCATTTAGGTTCTTTAAAACTTCTTCTAGAAATTTGTACTTGTATTGTTGCAGCGATTTGGAAAACACATAAACGTTCTTAAATTTGAGACCATTTTCGTGAATTAGGAGATTAACAACCACATTTGTTTTTCCACAGTTGGAGGGACCTGCTACTATACATCTAATCGTATCAGGAAATAGATCACCATGTCTTCGATCTTGCATTAGCACTCCATCTCTGTGTTCAGTAATAGGACTGATGGGAAGCTGAAGTACATGTTTCTTGAAATGCATCTTCAGGCACACTAAGAAGTCTTCTCATATTACAATTGCTAATATAAGAGAACATTCTAAACTGTAAAAGACCAGTCTTTAGTTAACACTCGAGCAATGAAGATGTGTCACAGTAACAACAATAAACAGAAAAAAAGGAAAAGGAAGAAGAAGCATGGTGGTTCTCTTCTTAATCGCATGATTAATAAGTTACCTGTCGAACTTCATTTTCCTGGTTACTCATACTGCGGTCCAGGGACAATGTTAGAGGAACGACTCAAAAGAGGTGACACTGGTATCAATCCACTAGATGAAGCGTGTAAAGAACATGACATAGCGTACGCAACTCACCCAGACAGTTTGCCTGACAGACATCGAGCAGATCGAATTCTGGCTAGAAAAGCGTGGGGCAGAGTAAAGGCAAAAGATGCCAATTTGAAGGAAAAGTTGGCTGCTTTAGCTGTGACCGGTGCAATGAAAGCTAAACTTAAAATGGGGATGGGTGTGAAGAAAAGGTTGAAAGCAGCTGGTGCAGTACTGAATAACATAATTAAAAAAGTTCGAAGTGGTCTCAAATATGTGAAGCCAGGCAGTAATCTGAGGACAGTTGTGACAGTAGCTCGTAAAATTGCTTCACAAGTTGCACCGACAAAAGCCAGGGGGAAATTGCTCGACAAAGAACGAATAATACCTATTCCCAAAACAGGTGGAATATTACCGCTAATTCCAATATTTGCTGCTTTATCGGCAATCGG
This sequence comes from Schistocerca piceifrons, assembly GCF_021461385.2. Lineage (NCBI taxonomy): Eukaryota > Metazoa > Arthropoda > Insecta > Orthoptera > Acrididae > Schistocerca > Schistocerca piceifrons. The sequence continues at coordinate 97,445,133 of NC_060143.1, read as the reverse complement.
AGTACTAGCCGGAGGTGCTGCTGGAATTGCTAAGACAGTTAATGATGCAAAGAGTGCTCGAAAGCAGTTAGCTGAAATGCAAAGGCATCATCGTGTACTTGAGGCAATTGCTTTGCGCGATGGAAAAGGACTATACTTAGGTCCATACAGGAAAAATGGATTCGGTCTGTATCTAACTGGTATAAATGGAATGAGGGAAAAAAATTCTCCATAAATAGCCTTCCTACAAGACCACTTTCCAACACTGACTTACAGCACTATGCTAAACAGCTGCAGATACCACACTTTCGAGGTGTCTTTATGAGAGATACTTTACCTTCAAAGTCTAACACTCGTGAGAGTGCAATTATTAATCTTAATACCGAAGATGAACCAGGTTCACATTGGGTAGCTTACAAAAAGAAAGGTAATATTGTGTACTATTTCGACAGCTTTGGAAATTTACCACCTCCTCCAGAAATAGTAAGATATCTGAAAAACTGTACCATAAAATATAATTACAGTACGTTTCAGTCACTTAACAGCCAGAGATGTGGTCATTTATGTTTAAAGTTTCTGAATTCCAAATAAAACAGTCAGCTTTGCAGGTCACTGTTTCAGTCTAACAATGGACATTGAACATGGTGTAACATTAAGTCTGACGGGTAAAGAGTCACTTCTAACTGCTCTCTTCAATCCTGCACTATATTTATCCTCTCATGTTTACGAAATTGCTCTGCTAAACCTTTTTACGTATAATTCCATCCCAAATATTACATCAGCAAACAATAATTTCTACTTCTACAACTACTTAAACGATGTAGAAATTTTGGACAAAGTTAGTCTGCCACATGGAACATATGAACTGCATGACATTTTTTCAGCGTCAATGAAAGAAATTGAAGCATACAACTTGAAGATTGCCAATGATAACTCAACCAACAAGAAAAAATATGAAGTACAGTTAAATATTTCCTTCAATAAAACACTGAATCGATGTCAGATTAAGAGTAATGTTACTATTGATTTTAATATCTCTAACAACATAGGTTCAGTTTTAGGTTTTGCAGATACTGTAGTTGACAAAAGAGTCACGAAGACGGCTGAATATGCAGTTAACATTCAAAGTATTAACGTCTTATGTGTTGACTGTAATATCTCAGGAGGGTCGTTTCACAATGGAGAACCTACACATACATTACATCAGTTCTGGCCTACTGTCCCACCAGGATATAAGATTGTGGAAACGCCGAATGCACCCATTTACATGCCAGTAGTTGCAAGATACGTTTCAGAATTAAGTGTGGCAATTAGAGATGAAGACGGGAATCTTGTGGATTTTGACGGGGAAGAGATAACTGTTCGATTGCATTTGAGGAAAATACATTAAAAAAAAGAGAGAAAGGAATGGGTATCATATACCAACAGAATGCCTGCATAAGCAAAGACACTAGATGTCTTGACAATGTGAGCCACAATAACAACAACAAGAATAATAAGATGAAAAGAAAAGCAAAGAAGAGTAAAGTGAAAAACGTTTTAACTCCGTACAATAGACAGAATGCCTGCATAAGCAAAGACACTAGATGTCTTGACAATGTGAGCCACAATAACAACAACAAGAATAATAAGATGAAAAGAAAAGCAAAGAAGAGTAAAGTGAAAAACGTTTTAACTCCGTACAATAGACAAATACTGTCATCACTGGGATATAGAGTGCTATAAATACTGATACATTTCTCTGTAACCTCTCATTCGAGTCTTCCGACTTTCACTGATCAAACAGAAGGAGGTTAAGGAGGAAAAGAAAATGTTGAATGTAAGAGAAAAAATTCTCGTCGACGACTCGGTTACTCGCCTTCAGTATCATAAGTATAAACCTTTTGGTCAACCAGCTTTTGCTCAGAACGATTCCATATCAATTGTTATACAAAATGAAAATACTTACCTGCTGCCCTCAGAGAGTCTGCTGTATATAGAAGGACGACTTGTCAATGCAGAGGGAAAGGGAAAAGCTACGGATATTGAGTTAACAAAAAACTGCGCGCTTCATCTGTTTTCAGAAATTCAGTACCGTCTCAATAACCAAATTATCGACCATGTGCGTAATCCTGGAATAGCAGCATTAATGAAAGGATATGCATCTTTTATCCCAGGTGAAGCAAACTCATTACAAAATGCCGGATGGGGGACAAGAAGTGAATTGAAAGAGTTAGTCGATAACGATGGACGTTTCAATTTTTGCATTCCACTTAAAATGATCTTAGGCTCTGCAGAGGATTACAAAAAGATAATTTTAAATGCTCGTCATGAATTGGTACTGATTCGTAGTAGACAAGATATTAACTGTATTGTCTCAGAAACAGCAGATACCAAATCGAAAATTGTGTTGGAGAACATGCACTGGGAAATGCCACATGTCCAAGTTTCTGAAAAGCAACAAATATCACTGTGGAATATTTTGAAAAATGATATCAGTCTCAGATTAGCTTTTCGTCACTGGGATTTGATTGAAAGTATTGCACCAGAAATTAACCCCTGGACATGGCAAATTAAATTTAATACAGCCCTTGAAACCGCAAGGTATGTAATATTGGCTTTTCAGTCAAATAGAAATTCGATTACTGCTGACTCTAGTGTATTCGACAAAATAAACATATCAGACTTGAAAGTATATTTAAATTCATCTAAATTCCCAGAGGAGAATTTTGCTGTCGATTTTGACACTAAGAATACAGCACAAGCGTTTGAAATGTACGCGAATTTTCATTCACTGTATTATGGAGACAGCGGTGTAAGAAGAAGAGGAAATCTACTCATGAACCGTATCGAATTTCAGAACTGTCCTATATTTTTCATTCATTGTTCACATCAAGACGAGACACTGAAATCTTCCATCGTTGACATGAAGATCGAAATAGAAACAAAAAAAGCATTTGCAAAAAATACAATAGTTACTGCTTGGTCATTCATGATTCAGTAATTGAAATGACTCCATCAAGCAATCAGGTTGCAAAGCGTACACAGATATAAAAGGAAGTGCTTCTCAACAATTTCATCATTAGTGTGCTACATCGTTGGAGGGGAAGAAACAGGACAGAATGAACAAAGTTTTGATAATTAATACCAGTTCAGACGAGCAGTCAGTGAGAGTGTTAGTGGCAAATTTAAGTGCTGGAAGTGAATGTATACTACAGGTTCTAGACACAGAAGCCTCTTTCAATGCACTGAACTCTTCCGTTCAATCACTACTAAAAGAAAACAGTGACTGTAAAACGCTGGTGTTTTCACAAGACCTACTGTGTCCGTTCGTCTTAAGTATTCTGCAACAAATTATTCCTGAAGATATCGAAATGCTCCGACTGGAAGACTATGGATTCAACTGGTGTGCTGGAAAGAAAGAGGGAGCTACTACTTTTATGGCTGATGCCGATGCTAACTTCTTGTTCGAGTGGATTAAATCGAAAAACATTTGTAAAGTGCTTTCTGAAATTTATAAGAAACTTGTCCAGTGTCAACATTTGAATGCAATTGATTGTTATTTATTTCCTACACAACTGTTACCATCTATATGTGATATGTCACACAACTTTCACAGGTTGCCACAAGTGTTTAAGAATGATGCTCTTATTTCTAAGTATCAGCATTGTTATAAGCATTACAACTTGAATGCACGTTGTCAGATTGATGGTCCACCTCCTATTAAAATGAACTGTAGAGGTTGCAGAAAGGAGCATCGTGATAAAATGAAAGAAAAATAATGTAATATGTATTTTTATTTTCACACAATAAATCAGTTACAAATCACATTTTTCTTTTCCTTGCTCACTGTAAATCAGTTACAAAACATTTTTTGTTTGTTTTCACACAATAAATCAGTTTCAAAGCATATATAATGTATTATGTACAGAAATCAGTTTTCACACAATAAATCAGTTTCATAGCATATATAAGGCATTACATACAGAAATCAATTTTCACACAATAAATCAGTTTCAAAGCACATATAATGTATTACATACATAAATCAGTTTTCAAACAGTAAAAAAAAAATTAAGAATCATCATCTTTCTTTAGGTGATAGTGACCCCAAGCTAAACTATTAATTTTATCAGTAAGTATAAATCGTTTATCGTCTTGATCTGATAAACCTAGCTTGTGCTGTTCAATAGTGTATACAACATGACTTTTGGACTGTATAACGTACTGTGTAGTAGATTTAACATCTGAATTCAATACACAGTTTCTGTAATCATCAATGGTCAACTCGTTGACAGAAGATTGCTTCACACCCTTTGCCCTATGCATTACACATTGTGAATCAGTCTCAAGAGCATACATTTTAGCTCGCAGACCTATAAATTCTGTTATTGTATCACCATTTAATTCATCTTTTAAAAACCCTACCACTTTCTTATTAACAACTGGAAGATTATATTTGTTATCTACAGGATAACCTGAGGTATCAAACCATTTATGAACATCAGTCTTAATATCTTCATAAATATTGGAAGTTTTAATGTGGTAAATTAAGCTATCAGTATCTGTATAACACAGTTTCACATGATTTGCTGGGAACTTGTTTAGTATGTAGTTATAATGAAACTCTATGAGAAGAGTCTCTGATATATCTAAAATACCCATACCTACTGCTATTGGTTTATCAAACACAACATTAACTTTATTTAGTTCAATACCAACTAAATTTTCATTGAAAATTACACTCCTTTTGAAATTAGGTTTAGCAATCAGTGCAGCTGCTCCATATCTACCACATCAGCGTGTTGCTAGTTTTATATCTGACATTTTTCTTACATTTTGCATGGTTTTGCCGAAAACACTGTTATTCATAAGTTTGAAGAATTTTTTTTCAAAGTCATTACTTGCTCTCATACGTTTCTCTGTATTAATGACAATGTATGGTTTCATCCATGGCGCTTGCTTGAATGATAGTATTCTGTGAATCTTTCGCAATTGTAACTTATGTTGTAAGCACTGTTTTAAATTCCTATAATGTATTACATAATTTTTCTTATCATACAAAGTAGAAATTAACTTTTTTGGAGCACTAGATTTGGTACTGTTACAGTCAGTTGTTGTTGTTGGTGGTGGTGGTAGGATCTTCTCAGGACACAGTGGTAGATCAGAATGCAAATCATGGATATTTTCAGGATATTCAAGATCTACTTCTAAAATATATCCTACATCATAATCATCTGGCACTGTTGTCACATCAAAAGTATCTAATAATGTTTTTGAGTCAATCCAAGTAAAGTCTGACACAGGAAGGTGTTGCATCATTGCCCAGCTGCAAAGGCTGTTAACATCGAGATAGATAATGTAAGATTCATCAATATTTGCATTATAATTAGACATAAATCTGTTGTTTGCAACAGCATGCCGACAAGAGCAATGAACAATCCCACCTCTAATACCTCGCTCAATAAACTGAAGTTGCTCAATGTCAGTAATAAGCTGTAGTTCTATTTTGCTAGTTTTAAGTAAAGCATCCCATGCCAAGCCAGGAGAAGTAACGTAATTAGCAGGGTCTAACTCATATGTTTTAATGCACAGATTGCGGAAATTCTCAAAAACGTCAGACAACAGCAATACATCTATCTTCAAATACAAATCAGAATACTCTTCTAGTGTTTTACATTTGAATAAATGCCATACATCACATGCTCTTTGGTAATCGGATTCCAAGACAGTTCTACCGCCTGTCAATAAACTTTTAAAATTATCAATTGGAGGTAAGTGGTCCTCTAGTAAAACAGATTCATTGCTCACATATATGGGAATATACCTTTTTGATTGACTAAATTAAACTCTTGATCATCGGGAAAGTATTTCCTAATTATCTTGAGTTCCTCTGGTTTCAAGTATGAGGCACACTTTTCAAGCGAGCATGTCAGAAAATTTAAGGAATCTATGAATCGAAAGTTTATGCTACATCTCCTACCTCGGTGCATTACTGGAATGCTCTTCGTAAATGATTTATACTTTTCCATGTTTGATGGTACAATGGAAACAGAGCCTGGATTTAATATAACTTTTTCATCATCATCGTTATCATTATCATTATCATCAACAGGCACAGTTTTTTCACAAATGCTTGTCATCAAGAAATGCCCGTCGTAGTTTGCCAGATTATGAAACACTACAGGTACTGTGAAACGAGGTCTATAGTTTACGTTGCAGCCGGCATGAGCCGCGCCTCTGTAAACGCCTGTGAAATGACAATGTTCACGATGCTTCACGTCATCCTCCTGAAAGGGTTTCTCACAAATGTGACAATTCTTCGCAGAGCGAAAAGCTAATTCTTCCTCAGCGCTGATAATCATCTCTTTATTTCGTGCCATGCAATCACGACCTCTGTACAGTTTAAACTCTGAATATTCATCATTGAAGGTACAGTGAATATAATAGGCTATACTGAATGGAGTATGTAAATGTACTTGATTTGAATTAATACTATGACTACAAGTAGCAACTGGTTCTAGCATGCATTCCGTATCGGCATAAATTATAAAAGGCAGCTTTAGCTTGTTTCTGAAGTTGCTAAATTTTACATACTGTTTCTCACCACTAGGCATAACACTGCTAACTGGCTTAAATTGTACGCAGTCAGTCAAGTGTACATCTAACTTTTCTTTGGAATGAAAATAACACAGGCAGCGATGACAGACCACTATAGATTTATTATGACTAGTAATGTTATAATGCGTCAGCCTTGACAAGTTTTTTATATAATAGAAATGGTAAATATCTGTGTTTTTGACCTGTAACATTAATAGATTTACATGTTTCTCACGATGGTACTTCGTAACATGCAGGGGGACAACTTGAAAATTTTTTTCCTTTTTTATTTCTCTCCCACCTTTCCCTACGTATATTTTGTTTTGTCCTCCTCCACGCAGCCTCTAGCGTGATGATGGTAATAGCAGTGTTACGTAACACACGTGCGGCGTGGTATGGAGGAGGACATGACATTGACCTCCTCCGCGTGTGCACAACAAAAAACGCTGCGACAGCTGCTCCCCGCCACGTGCTGGAGAGCTGATGTTATTTCAGATGTTCCGAAACAGATGCCAAACCTCCTGCCCGTGTTCTCATCGCTGTTATTGTTGATATCTGCTGGCTCCCTGCGTGCACATCACGTGCTTACACATACAGTTTAGCTTCTGGAGGAAGAACGATACTGTTTTCTGCATTTTACAGCACGTCTTCCAAAAATAATAGAGAAATTCCTTTCGTTTTCTTCTTCTTCTTCTTTCAACTATAGATGTTAATAGTTTAGCAGTGCTAGCAGGAAGACTGTGATATGATGAGAGGAGGGGAATAATAATAAAAAATAAGGGTGCTCGTACACATAACACATAAAACGAGATGCTTTTAGAGAAATACTATCAGTCGATATTGTTCCACTGAGCAGGTTTATGCTATTGTAGTTTCTGTAGAATCAATCATCATCTTGTCGTGCTTCAGGTAACAGAAATTTTCTTGTCACATACTCACATACAACGATTTCAGTCACAGCAGTTGTATGCCACCGCTGACTTTTCTTTCTTTTTTTTTCTTCTTTTCTCTTCCTCTCACAGAATGAAGACAGCATTGATAGATCTGCAAGGATTCAAAGATGATGCAAATAATTTTGTGCCTAAACAAGCAGCTGCTATCATAGTAGATGGAATGCATGTTATTGCAGAGGAATATGTCACTATTGCTCAAGTTGTAGCCTTTAACAGCCTATCAGAAAAGTCTCAGAAGATAAACTAGTGGCTGACACGTAATCTTCACCATGAGCAGTGGGGAATGGACGGCGTGTCATTACTTACTGCAAGGAATACTTTGTGGGAGTTGGGTAAATGCTGTGATTATATCATGGTAATGGGACAAGAAAAAGTTGAATGGACATCTGCTTTACTGGGTGTGCATTATCGTAGAGTAAAAAAAAAAAAAAAAAAAAACATCTGCAACATCTGGTGTATTCTAATATGTGTGTGTGTGTGTGTGTGTGTGTGTGTGTGTGTGTGTGTGTGTGTGTGTAGCCCGCCAGCTGGAAGGCTGCCAAGTGTGATGTAATGAACAGATGACAAGCAACGGCAGCTTGGGTATGGTACCGCAGCTAACCTTAGCTGCGTATATATGTCCCAAAATGTGTCCCAGATCCCCCCTTAGTAAACTACTCACGCGTAAAGCTGAAATACTAAACACCTTTTTCCAAAGCTGTTTCACAGAGGAAGACCGCATTGCAGTTCCTTCTCTAAATCCCCGCACAAACGAAAAAATGGCTGACATCGAAATAAGTGTCCAAGGAATAGAAAAGCAACTGGAATCACTCAACAGAGGAAAGTCCACTGGACCTGACGGGATACCAATTCGATTCTACACAGAGTACGCGAAAGAACTTGTCCCCGTTCTAACAGCCATGTACCGCAAGTCTCTAGAGGAACGGAAGGTTCCAAATGATTGGAAAAGGGCACAGGTAGTCCCAGTCTTCAAGAAGGGTCGTCGAGCAGATGCGCAAAACTATAGACCTATATCTCTGACGTCGATCTGTTGTAGAATTTTAGAACATGTTTTCTGCTCGCGTGTCATGTCGTTTTTGGAAACCCAGAATCTACTCTGTAGGAATCAACATGGATTCCGGAAACAGCGATCGTGTGAGACCCAACTCGCTTTATTTGTTCATGAGACCCAGAAAATATTAGATACAGGCTCCCAGGTAGATGCTATTTTCCTTGACTTCCGGAAGGCGTTCGATACAGTTCCGCACTGTCGCCTGATAAACAAAGTAAGCTGTGTGGCTGGATTGAAGAGTTTTTACCAAACAGAACACAGCATGTTGTTATCAATGGAGAGAAGTCTACAGACTTTAAAGTAAGCTCTGGCGTGCCACAGGGGAGTGTTATGGGACCATTGCTTTTCACAATATATATAAATGACCTAGTAGATAGTGTCGGAAGTTCCATGCGGCTTTTCACGGATGATGCTGTAGTATACAGAGAAGTTGGAGCATTAGAAAATTGTAGTGAAATGCAGGAAGATCTGCAACGGATAGGCACTTGGTGCAGGGAGTGACAACTGACCCTTAACATAGATAAATGTAATGTATTGCGAATACATAGAAAGAAGGATTCTTTATTGTATGATTATATGATAGCAGAACAAACACTGGTAGCAGTTACGTCTGTAAAATATCTGGGAGTATGCGTGCGGAACGATTTGAAGTGGAATGATCATATAAAATTAATTGTTGGTAAGGTGAGTGCCAGGTTGAGATTCATTGGGAGAGTCCTTAGAAAATGTTGTCCATCAACAAAGGAGGTGGCTTACAAAACATTCGTTCGACCTATACTTGAATATTGCTCATCAGTGTGGGATCTGTACCAGATCGGGTTGACGGAGGAGATGGAGAAGATCCAAAGAAGAGCGGCGCGTTTCGTCACAGGGTTATTTGGTAACCGTGATAGCGTTACGGAGATGTTTAGCAAACCCAAGTGGCAGACTCTGCAAGAGAGGCGCTCTGCATCGCGGTGTAGCTTGCTCGCCAGGTTTCGAGAGGATGCGTTTCTGGATGAGGTATCGAATATATTGCTTCCCCCTACTTATACCTCCCGAGGAGATCACGAATGTAAAATTAGAGAGATTCGATCGCGTACGGAGGCTTTCAGACAGTCGTTCTTCCCGCGAACCATACGCGACTGGAACAGAAAATGGAGGTAATGACCGTGGCACGTAAAGTGCCCTCCGCCACACACCGTTGGGTGGCTTGCGGAGTATAAATGTAGATGTAGATGAATTAATGTCAACACTGCCACCGCAGTTCAATCAGGAGTCACAGGGCGTTATTACTTTCTTTGCGTTATCCGACATTGCGGCAGTTTTGCACACTCTGTTGATCAGTTAGTCTATTACCTGGGGTGAACACACACCAAAACCAGATAAGTGACAGGTGGGGTGTTACAGTGCTTATACTTATTATACTGACATATAACTCAATATCTGAAATATTAGCATTCATCATTAAATAGTGCCAGAACTCTACCCTTGAAGCTCAGTATGAATACATGTATTGTCATCCTCGACATCTAACTAGATCATTAAATTATTATTTCTTTACCATTTACGAGTAACACTTTAGTTGTTATTATCCTACTTCTCCCATCATCATTTCTACTTACAAATACATATAGAAACTACTAGGACAACCTGAGTAAAAATAAATGATGTTATTCAAATTCTAGCTTTGAAATAGTTTATGTTCCCTACATCTTTTAACTTACAAAAACCGCCAGTACACATAACTCTTGCAACTGAAATATTTACTCCTTTCATCCATTAATCACCCCTATTCACTTCAATAAATACAAAAAAATTCCTCCATGCCCCTTAACTTCTCCATTCAACACTGACCTTGTTATATTAATCACCCTTATACTACATATCTTTCACCAGAAGAATTAATTACTCATCTAGATATTATTTTACACATGTTCCTATGCATCACAATCATCACATATTATTTCCTTCCAGTTCTTATAGTTTTTCCTCTTATTCATGACTCATGAAACAAATATGCAAGATTACATAGAACTCTTTATTAATACCAATTAGCTTCACTCAAAATTTAAACAGTTGTTTCCTTTCAGACTGGATACTCATCTCTACTCTTTTGGTTCTACTATTTTTTTGTTCTGAGTTTGAACAATTAAACAAATAACAGATGTCACTACTTTATCATTGACTTCATACTTTTAAGATGAAAGTACACAGGTCTTACTAAACTGTTCTTAACTGAAGTATGTGGACAGCCACTGCTTAATATAGTTCATTTTTCTGCAGTTGCCTTAATCTAAGGATAGGAAAGATGGAAGAGGGGTGAAACTTGAAGTAAAGTTTCACACAGCTAGGAGTGTACCAGTTGCCAGCAGGTATAACAGCAAAAGAGTTGCTGATTCCCTACGCATTCTCTGGTTCTACTCTGGATACTCCTACATATGTTAACAGGTTTGTAATGTGGTACATATTTCAGCATTGAATCTTGATACTTTTGAACCAATATTTCTTCAGGAATTCCCCTTCAAATTAATTGTAATCATTACATTCTTCTTTCTTCATAACTTCCCAGATGAAAGATTGTCTTCCACTCTGTCTAGTGCAGACTGTATTTTGTGCTCATCTTTAAAGTGTGATATGAAAACACCCTTTAACCAATTGGTAAATATCATTGGGTACAACACCATTTTCGGTTTATACTTCTGCCCAATATTAGCCTGGATGTACTTATTATCTCTATTTGTTACCACAATGACATGACCTTCCCTCACTGTCCAAGTTTCACCGTTAATTTCCTGACCAGTTTCTCTAATTTTGTCCTCTTGCTCTTGTATTCCTTCTTGAAAATGGTTTGTGACTTGCTTGACTTGCTGAATGTCATCCTCTCTCTGTTTTGCTATTTATGCCCGAAATTCACAGCTAGTTAGTTCCCTCATTTCAAAGTTCTTTGAGGGGTCTGTCCAGCTCTTCTTCCCATTTTTGCCTCTGACTTTTCTTTACCTATATCTGTGGACAAAAGTTTATCTTGTTCTTTCATATCACTTTCCTCTTCTTGTTTAGTTTCGTCTTTAACTACTTCCTTTTGAGTAGATTTCTCATTGTTATCAACTTCCTTTGATTTGTCTTTTCCTGTTTCTTCTAGTTTTGGAATTTTAGTCATAGTATCTTCTGTAGCAAGTATCTGTTCTTTCTTCTTTACCTCAACCATCTCCTTTGAAGTAGATTTTATCTTCCTCCTTAATTTTCTTTTCAAGAACTTCTGTTCATGAAAGCTGTTCTGTACTTTCTAGTTGTTCAGGAGTGCTACTGCAGTCTTGTGAATCCTCTATCACATTTTCATTGTGTTGGTCATGGCAGATTTCAGCATCTTGAATCTCCTCTTGTATCTCAGTCTTAGCTCCCATAACATCTTTCTGTGCTTCCTCCGTTACCTCACCTCTTATGTTATTCACACTGTCTCCGAGTTTATCTGGAGTCTCCTCCAGTGTGAAATCTCTTTCTTCATGGCCTGTTTTCCTGCTTTCTTCATGCTCCTGCCATAATTTCTCCCAGCTTTCTCTATTCTCTTGGAGTAACTTCTCCACAAATCAATTTAATTTTGATAGTATCTGTTCCAAATTTATACTTGGCTTGTCTCTCACTGGTTTTACTGGTGTTTCAGTGTATTCCGCTGATGGCCTAATGCACTACTACCTGAAGGTCAACAATTACTGATTCTTGAATCATCTCTTTGACCCAGCACTACCTCCATTTTTCCATATATCTTCATCCTCTGGTTTTGACTCAGAAGACATCTCGACTGTTCACAATCCACTGGCAAGTTCTATTAAAGAACCTTCTAGTAATCCAAAACTCCTCCTAAGTAACATTCATTGTTTCACTTCCATTAACCAAAATTAACAAAACGGCTACACTACTGAATACAGTAGTCATTACAAGCCCACTAAAACCAAACACTCACACCAACAGTCATAATTTTACACAAAACATTTAATAAGATATACATCATAAATTAATAATCATATAAACCATAAGTTCAGAGTAACAGCGCATCTCAATTGCTGTTGCATGCTACAGTCACTGCTTGGTCATGTAAATATGCACACTTAAGCATACAATACTTCAGAGCAAAATCTCAAAAAATATTGAAAATATTGTTTATAATTCTCTGTGTTAATGCAAAATACAATCTGAAACCATTTATGTGCTCTGAAGATTGTGTAACATTCGCCACTATAGCGCAACAGATCGTCTTCACTCACCCATTGATGCTAGCACAAGTTGTGATGTTTCTACATCTGATGTGGGTGTGCCTTCTCTGGCCGCACACATGCCAGCTGGCTGCACTGACAGTGTGGTTCGATGGAAGACCAGTTGTTAGAGTCATCATTCGACACAGTGATCGTAGTCCATTTGTGTGGCGCCCAGTGGAGCTGTGATATCTGGCTGGCTGCAGGGGTGGCACAACTGCTGTATAGTTGGGAGTTTCGCCACTAGATGTCAAGTCGGCGCTTGTAATTTCCAATCTTGCCACTTGAAGACGCTACTATATCACAGTGTAGTATAGTTCGTCTTTGATGTCCATAACTCTTGGGTGTATCAGGTCTAGTGGTGTGTAGAATCACCTTGCCACTCCGTACTCTTTGGCTCAGTTTCTCTCTGTTTGTGTGTGTGTGCGTGTGTGTGTGTGTGTGTGTGTGTGTGGGTGGGTGGGACGTCATTTAACAAATGCGCCGCCATCCTGACATACGAACATATCACAGTTTATAGCCGTTCAAAAAACAGTTTCTGGAACAAAGTCACTAGAAAACATTTACGAACTATGTTTGTGACGCATGTTTGACCTGTTTGTCGCAATAAGTCCACACATTGCTTTCCTTAGGTGATAACGCCACAGTTTCTCACAGTAATTTTAAAATTTTCATTTTAATACACCGTTCATTAACACTGGTTCTGCTCTCTGATATGATGGAAACAAGGTTTTTCACGACATACGACGTATTATTGCAGTATATAGTCCAAATGATACTGTTCCTTTCCGCGAGTTTTGGATTTCATACTTACGTTATATTACACTCTCCACAGTCTAATATTCATTACTGTTCTATCCTAAGAACAGGTCTTAGGCACGGTAGTCAAGATCATATACCCCTGAATCAATTTGCTATTGTTAGCGGTCGAGTAATGTAACATTATTAATGTAACAATTATTTTAATGACTGTGACCTAATGGATCAGTGCTAACCAGTTTTAACTGGTACGGAAATTGTTTTAATCAGGCTTTTGTTGCTCAGTAATGCTCTATTCAAGGAATAGAGGTTTCTACATCTACATCCATACTCCACAAGCCACCTGACGGTGTGTGGCGGAGGATACCCTGAGTACCTCTATCGGTTCTCCCTTCTATTCCAGTCTCGTACTGTTCGTGGAAAGAAGGATTGTCGGTATGCTTCTGTGTGGGCTCTAATCTCTCTCATTTTATCCTCATGGTCTCTTCGCGAGATATACGTAGGAGGGAGCAATATACTGCTTGACTCTTCGGTGAAGGTATGTTCTCGAAACTTTAACAAAAGCCCGTACCGAGCTACTGAGCGTCTCTCCCGCAGAGTCTTCAACTAGAGATTATCTATCATCTCCGTAACGCTTTCGCAATTACTAAATGATCCTGTAACGAAGCGCGCTGCTCTCCGTTGGATCTTCTCTATCTCTTATATCAACCCTATCTGGTACGGATCCCACACTGCTGAGCAGTATTCAAGCAGTGGGCGAACAAGCGTACTGTAACCTACTTCCTTTGTTTTCAGATTGCATTTCCTTAGGATTCTTCCAATGAATCTCAGTCTGGCATCTGCTTTACCGACGATCAACTTTATATGATCATTCCATTTCAAATCACTCCTAATGCGTACTCCCAGATAATTTATGGAATTAACTGCTTCCAGCTGCTGACCTGCTATTTTGTAGCTAAATGATAAGGGATCTTTCTTTCTATGTATTCGCAGCACATTACACTTGCCTACATTGAGATTCAATTGCCATTCCCTGCACCATGCGTCAATTCTCTGCAGATCCTCCTGCATTTGAGTACAATTTTCCGTTGTTACAACCTCTCGATACACCACAGCATCATCTGCAAAAAGCCTCAGTGAACTTCCGATGTCATCCACCAGGTCATTTATGTATATTGTGAATAGCAACGGTCCTATGACACTCCTCTGCGGCACACCTGAAATCACTCTTACTTCGGAAGACTTCTCTCCATTGAGAATGACATGCTGCGTTCTGTTATCTAGGAACTCCTCAATCCAATCACACAATTGGTCTGATAGTCCATATGCTCTTACTTTGTTCATTAAACGACTGTGGGGAACTGTATCGAACGCCTTGCGGAAGTCAAGAAACACGGCATCTACCTGTGAACCCGTGTCTATGGCCCTCTGAGTCTCGTGGACGAATAGCGCGAGCTGGGTTTCACACGACCGTCTTTTTCGAAACCCATGCTGATTCCTACAGAGTAGATTTCCAGTCTCCAGCAAAGTCATTATACTCGAACATAATACGTGTTCCAAAATTCTACAGCTAATCGACGTTAGAGATATAGGTCTATAGTTCTGCACATCTGTTCAACGTCCCTTCTTGAAAACGGGGATGACCTGTGCCCTTTTCCAATCCTTTGGAACGCTACGCTCTTCTAGAGACCTACGGTACACCGCTGTATTAATCGACGCTATATATTCACTATATTCACTTTAAAGACAACTGGACACATTCACCACCGTTTTCATACGCGCAAATTCACGTTTGATCAAATATATTGAAATATTGTCATATACTGCTATTTTGTCAAAAACTGACATATTGAGCCTGCGGCTGTCTACAAAATATAGGTTGACTCTTACACAGAAGATTACAACAACCAGCCACTTTTTACAATGCTATTTACTTATTTAAACAGAGCTGTTACCGGTTTCGAACCGATAGGGTCATCTTCAGACGGATAGTTCGCGTTTTACATTACATTTCGTGTTTTGTTTCCCCACCTGACGAAACTTCCTTGGGGTGTTGATGCTCTACAACCAAGACAAGATGTGAGACAACGTCGTTTTAGTTGTAATTGTGGCTCACGACGATTTTAACATCACTTAAAACGTCGTGAGGCACAATTACAATTACATAGTACGAAACAGGGTTTAAATATGACACATGCATCACCGACGCAATACATTTGAAAATCCCACAGACCGAAATTGGCCAGTAATGTCATAAAGATACTTGGCGCAATAAAGGCATCTTGAACAATAGAACTGACCGTCGACGGTGTTTTTTTAATGGTTGCATCATTCTGAAGTTGAGTCAAGGCTGTGGATCCACATAATTATAAAGAAAGTAATCTAAAAAATTAGATCGACAGAAAGTGAAAAACAACAAAGGAGGAGTGGCTATAGGAGAAATACAAGACTGTAGAAATATGCATGACTGCTGGAAAGACTGAAGCCGCCTATAGGATACTGAAAGAGACCACGAGAGAAAAGAGAAGAAAGTATATGAATACCAAGAGCTCAAATGGCAAGCCAATACTGGAAGGGAAGGCTGGAAGGTTGAAGGGATATAAAGAACGGCTCTTTGCGGGAAAGTAACTTGAAAACAGTGTTATTCCTAGAAAGAGGAGAGGAAGTAGACTAGATGAGACATGTTATGCCGTGAGAAGCATTTGACAGAGCACTGAAAGACCTCTGTCGAAACAGGCATCTGGAGTAGACACTAGATATCCCCTCAGGCTTACTGCAATCCCTGGAAGAAAAAACTATTCCACGCGATATGCAAGAGGTATGAGAAATGAGACATACCCGCAGACTTCCAAAGAAGGCAGATGCGACACAGCATGACCAGCGAGATGGGCCCTCACCCGATTGGTCGGCAAAGACGGAGTTCAAGGAATACTTTCCGAACACCTCACAGACTCACAATTTTAGATAACATTATTGGGAACAGCGATCTGTCAGTTAAGTAAAATCAGTAAAAATCAGTCTCGAGCGTACAGTCATTTATTAAAAATGTGGCTTCTTTCGACCTCTAGTAGTAGGCCATCTTCAGATAATGCATCCTGACTGACGTTGATGACGCTTGAAACAGCTTGAAACAACCGCAAAAATGCTGCAGTTTTTTACGGCGAGAAGCAATCTCATTTTCGTAATACTGTTACCAAAGATAACCAAGTTGTTCGCAATCGATAATTAGGTACATAATCGCATCTTTGCAGAAGACCTGCGTTAACTAATAGGTCAAATAATTAATTGGTAAAAGTAGCAAATTAAATATTGAAGGATGGGAATGTAACACCCGCATTTCACCCTGTACACGGCTTGGACATCATGAGCATATTCCCAAACGCGCTTTTTCAAGGTCAAAAGTAGGAGCCAGTATAGAGTGATTTTTCACTCGCTCGTTCCTAGGGTTGCTTTGCAGAACAGGTGTTGCCGACAAGCGGCGGCAAAACTGCTCGTCTAGCTGAACAACGTAAAGCGACCTGTTGTCAGGGATCGCTTTCCGACCTCGGTCGCAGCACGCCGGGCTCCCACAAGGCCGAACAGCTCCGGTTGCCGTTTTTCACGAAGCCACCCAACACCGCAGCTGGCGTTGCCAACATGCTCCTGCGCCGGCTCTCGACTCGCAGATAGTTTGAACCTTCCTGACGCTGGAAGCAGTTTTCATCGCCAGTGTCTGTTCGAGAAGGAAAGGAGAGGCACCATCCCTGATAGTAGTACGTGTGTTAACTCACAAATCTCGCCGCAGCAGTATGCGGGCTTGTGTAGTGCATTATAATGGAATAGTGTCACTTCACATTCACTTAATGTATTATCGAAATTTCTACCATTAATCGTGAACAGGAAAGTCAGACTATGTCAACATAGACTGTGGTGAAAGGTACTTTTAGTTCAACATATTGACGATTTATTTAAACCAGTTTACCATTTCATGTAATGTACAACTATTTACTTTGCTTAAATTCTGTTTTAAAATTACTGTTTGTTGTGTGGAAAAGTACCAGCAGCGAATGCCATAATTGTATGGTTTATTAAAGTAAGAAAGTAGAGGCATGCGACATTGAAGGATCGCTCTGTTATACATCTTGATTAAATGTCGTTTGTTTAAATCCATTTAATAGTAATAGAAGTTTCAAGATTAAAGGAACTTCATTCTAATGAGAACTGCTAACTTCATATTTATGTCTGAAACGACCGTAAAGTAATGCGTGATAAAGAAGTCATTTAAGATCTCGTTAGTTTCATTCTGGTTCAATAGGCTATAACTACATTTCTGGAATTATATTGTCATCATCTTTTCTAAGTTGAATGAACACTAGTTTCAAAACTCGTTGCTTCAGGATGAGGCGACCGGTATTGTTGTTGTTGTTGTTGTTGTTGTTGTGGTCTTCAGTCCTGAGACTGGTTTGATGCAGCTCTCCATGCTACTCTATCCTGTGCAATCTTCTTCATCTCCCAGTACCTACTGCAGCCTACATCCTTCTGAATCTGCTTAGTGTATTCATCTCGTGGTCTACCTCTACGATTTTTACCCTCCACACTGCCCTCCAATGCTAAATTTGTGATCCCTTGATGCCTCAAAACATGTCCTACCAACTGATCCCTTCTTCTAGTCAAGTTGTGCCACAAACTTCTCTTCTCCCCAATCCTATTCAATACCTCCTCATTAGTTACGTGATCTACCCACCTTATCTTCAGCATTCTTCTGTAGCACCACATTTCGAAAGCTTCTATTCTCTTCTTGTCCAAACTAGTTATCGTCCATGTTTCACTTCCATACATGGCTACACTCCATACAAATACTTTCAGAAACTACTTCCTGACACTTAAATCTATACCCGATGTTAACAAATTTCTCTTCTTCAGAAACGATTTCCTTGCCATTGCCAGTCTACATTTTATATCCTCTCTACTTCGACCATCATCAGTTATTTTACTCCCTAAATAGCAAAACTCCTTTACTACTTTAAGTGTCTCATTTCCTAATCTAATTCCCTCAGCATCACCGGATTTAATTTGACTACATTCCATTATCCTCGTTTTGCTTTTGTTGATGTTCATCTTATAGCCTCCTTTCAAGACACTGTCCATTCCGTTCAACTGCTCTTCCAAGTCCTTTGCTGTCTCTGACAGAATTACAATGTCATCGGCGAACCTCAAAGTTTTTACTTCTTCTCCATGAATTTTAATACCTACTCCGAATTTTTCTTTTGTTTCCTTTACTGCTTGCTCAATATACAGATTGAATAACATCGGGGAGAGGCTACAACCCTGTCTCACTCCTTTCCCAACCACTGCTTCCCTTTCATGCCCCTCGACTCTTATACCTGCCATCTGGTTTCTGTACAAATTGTAAATAGCCTTTCGCTCCCTGTATTTTACCCCTGTCACCTTCAGAATTTGAAAGAGAGTATTCCAATTAACATTGTCAAAAGCTTTCTCAAAGTCTACAAATGCTAGAAACGTAGGTTTGCCTTTTCTTAATCTTTTTTCTAAGATAAGTCGTAAGGTTAGTATTGTCTCACGTGTTCCAACATTTCTACGGAATCCAAACTGATCTTCCCCGAGGTCCGCTTCTACCAGTTTTTCCATTCGTCTGTAAAGAATTCGCGTTAGTATTTTGCAGCCGTGACTTATTAAACTGATAGTTCGGTAATTTTCACATCTATCAACACCTGCTTTCTTTTGGATTGGAATTATTATATTCTTCTTGAAGTCTGAGGGTATTTCGCCTGTCTCATACATCTTGCTCACCATATGGTAGAGTTTTGTCATGACTGGCTCTCCCAAGGCCATCAGTAGTTCTAATGGAATGTTGTCTACTCCCGGGGCCTTGTTTCGACTCAGGTCTTTCAGTGCTCTGTCAAACTCTTCACGCAGTATCTTATCTCCCATTTCGTCTTCGTCTACATCCTCTTCCATTTCCATAATATTGTCCTCAAGTACATCGCCCTTGTATAAACCCTCTATATACTCCTTCCACCTTTCTGCCTTCCCTTCTTTGCTTAGAACTGGGTTGCCATATGAGCTCTTGATATTCATACAAGTGGTTCTCTTCTCTCCAAAGGTCTCTTTAATTTTCCTGTAGGCAGTATCTATCTTACCCCTAGTGAGACAAGCCTCTATATCCTTACATTTGTCCTCTAGCCATCCCTGCTTAGCCATTTTGCACTTCCTGTCGATCTCATTTTTGAGACGTTTGTATTCCTTTTTGCCTGCTTCATTCACTGAATTTTTATATTTTCTCCTTTCATCAATTAAATTCAATATTTCTTCTGTTACCCAAGGATTTCTATTAGCCCTCGCCTTTTTACCTACGTGATCGTCTGCTGCCTTCACTACTTCATCCCTCAGAGCTACCCATTCTTCTTCTACTGTATTTCTTTCCCCCATTCCTGTCAATTGTTCCCTTATGCTCTCCCTGAAACTCTCTACAACCTCTGGTTCTTTCAGCTTATCCAGGTCCCATCTCCTTAAATTCCCACCTTTTTGCAGTTTCTTCAGTTTCAATCTGCATTTCATAACCAATAGATTGTGGTCAGAATCCACATCTGCCCCTGCAAATGTCTTACAATTTAAAACCTGGTTCCTAAATCTCTGTCTTACCATTATATAATCTATCTGATACCTTTTAGTATCTCCAGGATTCTTCCAGGTATACAACCTTCTTTTATGATTCTTGAACCAAGTGTTAGCTATGATTAAGTTATGCTCTGTGCAAAATTCTACAAGGCGGCTTCCTCTTCCATTTCTTCCCCCCAATCCAAATTCACCTACTATGTTTCCTTCTCTCCCTTTTCCTACTGACGAATTCCAGTCACCCATGACTATTAAATTTTCGTCTCCCTTCACCACCCGAATAATTTCTTTTATCTCGTCATACATTTCTTCAATTTCTTCATCATCTGCAGAGCTAGTTGGCATATAAAGTTGTACTACTGTAGTAGGCATGGGCTTTGTGTCTATCTTGGCCACAATAATGCGTTCACTATGCTGCTTGTAGTAGGTAACCCGCACTCCTATTTTTTTATTCATTATTAAACCTACTCCTGCATTACCCCTATTTGATTTTGTATTTATAACCCTGTATTCACCTGACCAAAAGTCTTGTTCCTCCTGCCACCGAACTTCACTAATTCCCACTACATCTAACTTTAACCTATCCATTTCCCTTTTTAAATTTTCTAACCTACCTGCCCGATTAAGGGATCTGACATTCCACGCTCCGATCCATAGAACGCCAGTTTTCTTTCTCCTGATAATGACGTCCCCTTGAGTTGTCCCCGCCCGGAGATCCGAATGGGGGACTATTTTACCTCCGGAATATTTTACCCAAGAGGACACCATCATCATTTAATCATACAGTAAAGCTGCATGTCCTCGGGAAAAATTACGGCTGTAGTTTCCCCTTGCTTTCAGCCGTTCGCAGTACCAGCACAGCAAGGCCGTTTTGGTTAATGTTACAAGGCCAGATCATTCGATCATCCAGACTGTTGCCCCTGCAACTACTGAACAGGCTGCTGCCCCTCTTCAGGAACCACATGTTTGTCTGGCCTCTCAACAGATACCCCTCCGTTGTGGTTGCACCTACGGTACGGCCATCTGTATCGCTGAGGCACGCAAGCCTCCCCACCGACGGCAAGGTCCATGGTTCATGGGGGGTATTATCAAGTAGAATTATTGACTATCAGAAGTAAAATTTGCAAGGTGAGTTACCATTTTTTCCTGGCCCACTGCTATATGTTACTTACTGAGAAACATGAATTAGCGGTACGATACTTCCAGTGAAACCTTCCCGTCTCCTCTATATCTCTTTTGTATGTTACGCAACCTTCCCTTCTACAATAACCTATGAAACCTTCCCTTTGGATTTCTGCCTCTTGCTTAATAATAACAAATGAAATCTTCCCTTTGAAATTAATTCTCTTTCTCAATCTTCGCATACAAATTTAAAAGCTGCTTATTAAAAGTTATTTTCTGATTATTTCGACGAAGCATAGAATGTGTCGTCGTCGTGGCCCTCAGTCGTTACCTGCAATAACCCAAAACTGTTCCTTACTTTTTTACTGTTACTGGATCGCCATATGACTGCTACATCGAACTGCGACATGAATATACTTACTCTGTCTTACTATACTCTATTAGCTGCTGGTGGGCTGTCATAATAAGTGGCTGTATTTATTACCGAAGCTAATGATATTCTTTAATTAATTTGACTGAAGTTACGTAATTCATAGTTAAACATTTTCTTGACAACAATAAAACTTTGCAAAGTTTTACGTTGATGGTTTTTGGGATGGATTATAATCAGTAATGCAATTTTGCTGGCAAAAATGAATTATATTCTGAAAACGATTCTTCAAATATTTACTGTTGGCAATGAAATGATTTTACAAACGTTCAAATGGGACTTACTTTTTACAATAAGCTTACAACTAGCATTGCGCAAACATACTTCAGTAGTGTCGAGTTTCTCAAAAAATTAATTCAATAATATTAGTTCCTCTTATGATAATAGTTAGCTGATGTCTCTGTACATCCGTTTATAAACTCCTGTAAATCATAGCTAGTGGCTGGCAGGCACACCGCTCCTCTCAACCTCTCGCTTCAGACCTGCTACCGTCTCGCTTCACATCTCGCTTACTGCTGACTTCCTACGAACGCTAAAGTGCGGTCTCTCCCGCCAACAATGCTTTATGGTGTAGACAATCCCTGCTACCATTACAAAATGTATAAATGCGCGGTGTTTCCCGCTCTCTTCTTAAAATGTATCCATACGCGGTCTCTCCCGCCCTTTTTAAAATTATATCAATGTGCGGTCTCTCATGACAAATATTAATTATTCCTACTTAATCCTATTAATAAAATATAAACATCTTTCATAAATTGTAGTTTGACAATAGACAATAGAAATATACGCGTCTTACACCAGGTAGTAATGAAGTGAAGCGTATACTTTGTTTCTTGATACAATGACGCAGTTGTCTGCCCACTAAACGCTCCAGAGGGAGTAAGATAGCGTAATTAACATTCAGACCGGTACCAACGTGGTTTACTTCTGTAAGAGAGTTCAGTTTGTTCTAGAAGAGTGTTCAAATCGTTAACATTATTGCCGGCCGGTGTGGCCAAGCGGTTAAAGGCGTACAGTCTGGAACTGCGTGGCCGCTACGGTCGCAGGTTCGAATCCTGCCTCGGGCATGGATGTGTGTGATGTCCTTAGGTTAGTTAGGTTTAAGTAGTTCTAAGTTCTAGGGGACTGATGACCTTAGAAGTTAAGTCCCATAGTGCTCAGAGCCATTTGAACCATTTTTTGTTAACATTATTGTTTTTAGTGACGAGTCAGAAGTTATATCCTACGATAGACAGCCAAGGCACTATTGATCGCGAAGAGAGAGGATCTTTCCAACTAGGCGGTTGAACCTATCCCTTGGACTCGCGCAGCCAGTAATGACGGACGAGCTTATTACTCTAACGGAAACGGAAATCGTTACACCAGGAAGACGTTCATCACAAAATGGGTATTAAATGATTAAATTTCCATTCCATTCGGAAATGATGTCCGTCACAGGACCAGTATGATGTGTGGCACCGCTGAGGGCGCACCCACACTCTACTCGTTGTGGTATGAAAGCAAACAGCCTCCGGATGTCATCTTGATGCATTTCTTGCCCTGCCTGAAACACATACTGTAGCAATTCATGAATATTGTTGATTGCAGGTTGGTATGAAAGTATTCTTCACATCACATTCCAGACATGTTCTACAGGTGACAAATTGGGGACTAAGTAGGTTAATCGAGTATCCGCATCTTCCTCAAGATCTGTGTGGTGTGATTTGTAGCTTGGGATCTCCCATGCTCCTGTTGAAATATGCCGTTTGGTGTCCTTGTCCTGATGTATATTACAGTGTGGTCTACCACTGTACCCGCATACTGGCGACGATTCAGCCTCCCTTCAACAATTACCATACCAGTCTCGTTGTCGTATACAGTAGCTCCCCTCACCGTGATTCCTGGAGCTGGAGAGGTGTGAGGCTCAAGGGTCGCTGCTCCCTGTGACCTTCCAATAGGTCGTCTACGGACAAGTTACAGTCAATCTTACCGCCATAAATTCAAGCGGGACTCACAGCTGAACGCCAGAGAATGCCGTTCACTGTCCCAGTTGCCACCGTGTAGCTATCTTTTTCCTGTGGTAAGGTGTCAGTGGTAAACGACACACGGCATCTCGAGATCAAACTCAGCTTCTAATAATCGTTTTCGACGTTTCAAAAATTGCGTTCAGGCTGTAACCTCGAAACGGGTTGGGTGAATCCGTTTCATGAACGATAGGAGCATCTGGCCCCCTAGCATACTGGCAGTGTTTAGTCCACTTAACGTTTTACTCCTTTGCGACTACACACAGCCCCTGGAGGAGCGGTTTTGTTTGTTTACTCATATCTGCGTAGCCCATTTGATTCCCACTTCACCGTATAAGTGTGTGTGAACGAATGGACACGAAAATGAAGTATACTCTAAAACAAAAAATAAAAAAAAAGAACGAATTATCCGAATGGGGCGGAAATCGATAGCTGTGATGTACATACACAGACAAACAAATGATTATACGAGAGTGAGTCAATTGAAAACCTTAAATATTTTTTAAATATTATTTATTGTGCAGAAGTGGTACAAAGCTGTATCACTTTTCAACATAATCTCCCCCACGTTGAATGCAAGTCCTCCAGCGCTTACAAAGTGCTTAAATTCCTTTAGAAAAAAATTCTTTTGGTAGTCGGCGCAACCACTCATGCACCGCGTGGCGTACCTCTTCATCAGAACGGAACTTCTTTCTCCCCATTGCGTCTTTGAGTGGTACAAACATATGGAAACCACTTGGTGCAAGGTCTGATGAGTATAGTGGATGAGGGAGACACTCTGTGATTGTTGCAACTGTTGTAAGGGCAGTGTGGGGCCTTGCATTGTCATGTTGCAAAAGGATACATGCTGACAGCAATCCACGTCGCTTTGATTTGGCGGCAGGCCGCAGATGATTTTTTTAGGAGATCCGTGTATGATGCACTAGTGACAGTGGTCCCTCTAGGCATGTAATGCTCCAAAATGTCGCCTTTTTCGTCCCAAAAGAGAGTCAGCACTACCTTCCCTGCCGATGGTTCTGTTCGAAACTTCTTTGGTTTTGGTGATGAGGAATGGCGCCGCTCCTTGCTCGCTCTCTTCGTTTCCGGTTGGTGGAAGTGAATCCAGGTTTCGTCCCCAGTAACGATTCTTGCAAGGAAGCCATCACCTTCTCGTCCAAAGCGCCGAAGAAGTTCTTCACAAGCATCAACACGTCGTTCTCTCATTTCACGAGTCAGCTGCCGTGGCACCCATCATGCAGACACTTTGTGAAACTGGAGCACATCATGCACAATGTGGTATGCTGACCCATGACTAATTTGTAAACATGCTGCAATGTCATTCAATGTCACTCGGCGGTTTTCCTTCACTATGGTTTCAACTGCTGCAGTGTTCTGTGGAGTCACAACTCGTTGTGCTTGACCTGGACGAGGAGCATCTTCCGCTGAAGTCACACCATTTGCGAACTTCCTACTCCATTCGTAGACTTGCTGCTGTGACAAACATGCATCACCGTACTGAACCTTCATTCGTCCATGAATTTCAATAGGTTTCACACCTTCACCATGCAAAAGCCGAATAACAGGATGCTGTTCTTCCCTGGTGCAAGTCGCAAGTGGGGCGGCCATCTTTATACTGATGCTGCGATGGTATGTGTGCAACTGCACTATGCTGCCACCTACAGGCAATTCTGCACGCTGTTTGTAGCACGCTTACCAACTTACAGGATAACGGCGCGAAATTTCGATTTGTTATTACAAATTTAAGGTTTTCATTTGACTCACCCTCGTAATTTCAGGACACTGGAATGATTTATTCAGGATGGAGACCTTCACAAATGGAGCAAAAAAATACAGCGTTGGTCCACCTCTTGTCCTTATGCAAGCGGTTATTCAGCTTGCCATTGATTGACAGAGCTGTTGGATGTCCTCCTGAGGGATATCGTGCCAAATTCTGTCAAATTCCTGCCCTAAATTGCCAAAATCCTGAGATGGTTGGAAGGTCTAGCCCACAATGCTCCAAACGTTCGCAATTTTGGAGAGATCCGGCGAACACGCTGGCCGAAATAGAGTTTGGCAAACACAAAAACAAGTAGCACAAAAGTTTTTCGTGTGCATGTGGGTATTATCTTGCTGAACCATAAGCCCTGGATGGCCTGCCGTGAAGGGGAACAAAAGCCGAGCGTAGAATGTTGTCGACGTACCGCTGTGCTGTAATGGTGCCGTGAATGACAACCAAAGGGGTCCTGCTATGAAAGGGAATGGCGGTCCAGAGCATCACTGCTGGTTGTTGGGCCGTATGGCGGGAGACAGTCCGGTTGGTACCCCAGCTCTGTCGAACTGAGCCCCGACGACCAGCGGAAACGTGTCCAGAGATGCCCCAGACAGCGGTGAGCGGTAAGACTGCATCCCTTGCAGCCGTATTAAATGTAGTTACAACTGCACCCGCTACCTGACGACGGTCCCTTCTTATCAGTACCACAATGTAATGATCATCTTCTGCTTTAGTTGACAGTGTTGGAGCACTTTCTCTTCTTCAGGCAGCACTGTCTGTGCTTCGCAACGACCCCCACGCACGTGAAACAATGCTGTGAACAACACCAAACTCCTGGGCTGCAATCGTCATACTTCGTCCTCCTTCCACTTTCGCGATCACTCTTCCCCGTGCGAAATCATCCAGATGTTGTCTTCGGGCCGTTCTGTAGTGAAGAACGCCGTGACAGTGCAGCGTAACTGCTTGCTGAATCACACACACACACACACACGTGCGCAAGCGCACTCACTCACATGCACACACGTCTTTTCCCGTTCTTTAAACTGCCTCACGTTGCGGAGAGTCAAATGGCTCTGAGCACTATGGGACTTAACATCTGTGGTCATCAGTCCCCTGGAACTTAGAACTACTTAAACCTAACTAACCTAAGGACATCACACACATCCATGCCCGAGGCAGCATTCGAACCTGCGACCGTAGCAGTCACGCGGCTCCGGACTGAGCGCCTAGAACCGCTAGACCACCGCGGCCGGCTCACGTTGCGGAGACAGCCCCGTTTCGTGATATGGTCACGCTGACGTCACACATATAACGTCCAGCTTTCTGTGCAAGACTGGGAGACTGACAGTGTGCTCCGACACTTTCATTCAGTTCCACCAAGTAGTTCAGACGTCATGTTACTTTACCTATCTAGTGGTAACACGCAGTCAACACGGATTTAGAAAACATCGTTCTTGTGAAACACAGCTACCTCTTTACACACACGAAGTGTTGAGAGCTATTAACAAGGTTTCAACTTGCTTCCGTATGTCTAGATTTCGAAAAGGCTTTCGACACTGACCTCACAAGCAGCTTGTAGTGACACTGCGTGCTTATGGACTATTGTATCAGTTATGCGACTGCTTTCGCGATTTCCTGGCAGAGAGGTCACAGTTCGTAGTAATTGACGAAAAGTCATCGAGTAAAACAGAAGTGATTTCTGACGTTCCACAAGGTAGTGTTATAGGCCCTTCTGCTGTTCCTTATCTATATAAAAGATTTGGGAGGCAATCTGAGCAGCCGTCTTAGGCTGTTTGCAGATGATGCTGTCGTTTATCGTTACTTCGGTTACACGATGAATCAGTGTAATGCAAAGGCCGTAAATTCAACTAAATACCTAGGACTTACAATTTCAAACAATTTAAACTGGAAAGAACACATAGAAAATGTTGTAGGGAAGGCAAACCAAAGACTGCGTTTTATTGGCGGAACACTCTTTTGGAGTACTGCTGCACGGTCTGGAACCCTTACCAGATAGGATTAACGGAGTACATAGAGAAAGTTCAAAGAAGGGCAGCTCGTTTTGTATTATCGCGAAATAGGGTAGAGAGTGTGACGGACATGATGCAGGATTTGGGGTGGACACCAGTAAAACAAAGACGTTTTTCGTTTCGGCGGAATCTTCTCAAAAGTTTAAAGCATCAGCTTTCTCCTCCGAATACGAAAATATTTTGTTTGCGCCGACCTACATAGTGAGAAACCATCTTCATAATAAAATAAGGGAAATCAGAGCTCGCACGGAAAGATATAAATGTTCCTTTCTATCCGTGCGCTTTTAGAGAGTGGAATAACAGAGAATTATTCTGAAGGTGGTTCGATGAACCCTCTGCCAGACACTTAAGTGTGATTTGCAGAGTAGGCATGTAGATTTAGACGCAGATCGTGCTTATCGGTGTAGCTCGTTCATAACGTCTTAGGAGTTTGTCGTATATCCTTACACTCATGCCGTTAGCTTCACTGTCAGAAAAGAAGATCTTAAAAGAGGATCCTCTGGTCAAAATACATCAGGCACGTTTGAGAATCTTAAACAAAACATTAATTGAATTCTGAAGGATTATCAATAGTTGCCAGTTGCAGTGAAATATGGGTAAAAAAATCAATAATTTATTCTATCTGACTGATTCTCGACAAAGAATGACTGCATTTCACAAACATTTGGGCAAATTGAAGATGTGTTTCACAAATCAATAAAACATGAGCTGCGCAGTTCATGTTGCGTGGGAAGGAGCACCTGTTTGCAGATAAAATATTCTAGTAAAAGAAAAATGCATAAAAAATATGTCTGGCAGCGCCGCAACTTGACCAAATTAAATACTAAGCTACGAAACTTTTTTGCCTATATTATAAATATGTATGTCGTCCGAAGAGTGTCTTCCCAGGTTGCAATTGGTACCTGACGACGGAACCACAAGCCGAAGACAGTCTCTGCCCTCAACAGGTTCCACACGCCGCTGCTGCTGGAAGACTACTTACGTCAGAGCGCAGCGCTCCTCGCCCTACTCCGTGACAGCCGACTATGAGAACAGCGTCATCACAGCTCAGATCCGGCACGGCCAGTATTATTATTCAGAACTGTGTATCAAAGTTTGTAGTTAAAGAGGCTGTCATTCAGTGTCGTTCAACGTTGTAACAGTTATTCTTTTGTTCAGCGACAGTAATAAATGTACACTGCAACGCCAAAGAAACTGGTACAGGCATACGTATTCAAATACAGTTATATGTAAACAGGCAGAATACGGCGCTGCTGCCGGCAATGCCTATATAAGATAACAAGTGTCTGGCGTAGTTTTTAGGTCGGTTACTGCTGCTACAGTGACAGGTTATCAGGATTTAGGTGAGTTTCAACGTGGTGTTATAGTCGGCACACGACCGATGGGACACAGCATCTCCGAGGTAGCGATGAAGTGGGAACTTACCCATACGATCATTTTCGAGTATAAACATCAAATCTGCGACATCGCTGAGGGCGCAAAAAGATCCTGCAAGAACGGGACCAACGACGACTGAAGAGAATGGTTCACAGAAGTGCAACCTTTCCGCAAATTGCTGCAGATTTCAATGCTGGGACATCAGCAAGTGTCAGCGTGCGAAACATTCAACGAAACATCATCGATATGGGCTTTCGGAGCTGAAGGCCCCATCGTGTACCCTTGATGATTGCACGACACAAAGCTTTATGCCTCGCATGGGCCCATCAACACCAACATTGGACTCTTCACGACTGGAAACATTTTGCATGGTCCGACGAGTCTAGTTTCAAATTGTATCGAGCGGATGGACTTGTACAGGTATGGAGACAACCTCATGAATCCCTGTTAAAGCTGTTGGAGGCTCTGTAATGGTGTGAGGATACGTCTAGATACGGCTCTGACAGATGACGCGTACGTAAGCACCCTGTCTTCAAAAATGTTCAAATGTGTGTGAAATCTTATGGGACTTAACAGCTAAGGTCATCAGTCCCTAAGCTTACACACTACCTAACCGAAATTATCCTAAGGACAAACACACACACCCATGCCCGAGGGAGGACTCGAACCTCCGCCGGGACCAGCCGAGGCACCTTGTCTGATCACCTGCATCCATTCACGTCCATTGTGCATTCCAACGTAGTTGGACAATTCCAGCAGGATAATTCGACACCCCAGACGTCCAAAATTGCTATACAGAGGCTCCAGGAACACTCTTCTGAGTTTAAACACTTCCGCTTGCCACCAAACTCCCCAGACATGAACATTATTGAGCATATCTGGGCTGCCTTGTAACGTGCTGTTCGGAAGAGATCTCCACTCTCTCGTACTCTTACGGATTTATGGGCAGCCCTGCAGGATTCATGGTGTCAGTCCCCTCCAGCACTATTTCAGACATTGGTCGACTCCATGCCACGTCGTGTTGCGGCAATTCTGCGTGCTCGCGGGTACCCTATACCATATTAGGTAGGTATGCCAGTTGTTTTGGTTCCAGTGTAGTCATTCAAGTGGAGATGAAGTGCACCAAAGTTAAATATTCGAGTTTCATTGATTCACTAAAAACTAATACGGTACTTTATGTCTGTTGCAGGACCCGCTCGACTACCTCGTGAAGTAAACCTAGGCTTGCTACGACCATCAACAGTATACTGTAATCTTCACCTACAAGAAAAAACACACTAGTCTGTGAAAAGCGCGAGAG
The DNA here is from genome assembly GCF_021461385.2 of Schistocerca piceifrons. Lineage (NCBI taxonomy): Eukaryota > Metazoa > Arthropoda > Insecta > Orthoptera > Acrididae > Schistocerca > Schistocerca piceifrons. The sequence continues at coordinate 97,414,956 of NC_060143.1, read as the reverse complement.
ACTACCTCAGAACTGCAGCTAAATAACTACAAGCCTTGAGCTGCTCTAAGTCAAACACCAAGGAAAAGTTAAAATACTGGCTGGCGATGAGATTCTACCACGGTATTGTCCGAACACAAACACTCGTAAAAAGTTAAAGTACACACTTGCGCGCCCTGCTACCCGCCCATCTCGATCAGCTGTACGTTACACCGACTAATGCAGGTACTTTCTCTTACGTCAGAGCGACTCACAACGACAGATCTGTAGCACGCCATTGCTCACTGTTATGTACACTAGGTCCCCTACCAGACATCGACGAATCCGCTGAATTTAATAAAAATTACCGTTATTCAAATTAAAGGCTGGTTAAGGCGACAAACAAACCGTCGGGAGCACTCCCTCACTTTTCTCGTCATTTTCCGACTCCTCGCGACGTTCTAAGTAAATTCATACATAAAATATTAATAAAAATGTAAATTATGCACACACGGGTGCTTTTCATATAAAACAACAGAAAAGATAATATACTGCACAGAAATGCTTAGCATTAGTGCTTTTGCACTTTGTACAATTTTCATTACATTTGAGAAATATGATTGAATCAAATAATTAATTAAATAGGAAATCGATTCAAATCCGTGAAAGATGATTTAGGACTTACGTAGCCAGGCATACATAAAATCCCGTGTATGTGGGAAGGCTTACATCGGCCGTTAGATGCACACAGTTCAGGACAGGCGCGTGGGACATCGCCGTCACAACAACCGAAAAAATCGGCGTTAGCAGGACATTGCTTAAACGAGGGACACGGGAGAAATTGGACGAAACTATGATAGTTGCCAATACTTCCCGTTTTTGGAACACTATGTGTAAAGAGCCAATTGAAATTAGTTCGCAGATAATTTAATTAATAGAGACAATGGGTTTCCTATTAGCCGGATGTGGAAACCTGTACTATACCGCATCAAAACAAAACTTTCTTCGGTGCGGCCAGTTCGAGTGTTCGAAAATCGTCTCCGAGTGCGATGTATTGTTGCCGCCGACGTTCTACTAATGGCGGTGCCATTTGCCCCGTCTTGAAGGGCAGCAACTATGATGGGCGGCGCAGGCGCCGTGTACGGTATGGAGGCCTATATAGGACGTCGATTGGCAGTCTTGGTATTGGTTCTTCCCGGGACTCAGCAGCAGAAGCTGCGTTCTCCTGAAGATGGTGAAAGGCTGGATCACCGAAATATTGATTCGAGTTGATTTTAGGATCCGGCAGCAAACCCAAGGAGAGTTTCTAGAGTTATTACGCCAGGAAAGCCTGCGGAGTCACAATTCAAACCTATACATATACCGCTTAGATAAATAGAGGGTGGATAGGACTATCTCATGCTGGCTTTATACACTACTGGCCATTAAAATTGCTACACCACGAAGATGACGTGCTAGAGACGCGAAATTTAACCGACAGGAAGAAGATGCTGTGCTATGCAAATGATTAGCTTTTCAGAGCATTCACACAACGTTGGCGCCGGTGGCGACATCTACAACGTGCTGACATGAGGAAAGTTTCCAACCGATTTCTCACACACAAACAGCAGCTGACCGGCGTTGCCTGGTGAAACGTTGTTGTGATACCTCGTGTAAGGAGAAGAAATGCGTACCATAACGTTTCCGACTTCGATAAAGGTCGGATTGTAGCCTATCGCAATTGCGGTTTATCGTATCGCGACATTGCTGCTCGCGTTGGTCGAGATCCAATGACTGTTAGCAGAATATGGAATCGGTGGGTTCAGGAGTGTAATACGGAACGCCGTGCTGAATCCCAACGGCCTCGTATCATTAACAGTCGAGATGACAGGCATCTTATCCGCATGGCTTAAACGGATTGTGCAGCCACGTCTCGATCCCTGAGTCAAGAGAGGGGGACGTTTGCAAGACAACAACCATCTGTACGGACAGTTCCACGACGTTTGCAGCAACATGGACTATCAGCTCGGAGACCATGGCTGCGGTTACCCTTGACGCTGCATCACAGACAGGAGCGCCTGCAATGGTGTACTCGACGACGAACCTGTGTGCACGAATGGCAAAACATCATTTTTTCGGATGAATCCAGGTTCTGTTTACAGCATCATGATGCTCACATCCGTGTTTGGCGACGTCGCAGTGAACGCACATTGGAAGCATGTATTCGGCATCGCCATACTGGCGTATCACCCGGCGTGATGCTATGGGGTGCCATTGGTTACACATCTCGGTCACCTCTTGTTCGCATTGACGGCACTTTGAACAGTGGACGTTGCATTTCAGATGTGTTACGACCCGTGGCTCTACCCTTCATTCGATCCCTGCGAAACCCTACATTTCAGCAGGATAATGCACGACTGCATGTTCCAGGTCCTGTATGGGCCTTTCTGGATACAGAAAATGTTCGACAGCTGCCCTGGCCTGCACATTCTCCAGATCTCTCACCAACTGAAAACGTCTGGTCAATGGTGGCCGAGCAACTGGCCTGTCACAATCCGCCAGTCACTACTCTTGATGAACTGTGGTATCGTGATGAAGCTGCATGGGCAGCTGTACCTGTACACGCCATCCAAGCTCTGTTTGACTCAAGCCCCAGGCGTATCAAGGCCGTTATTACGGCCAGAGGTGGTTGTTCTGGGTGCTGATTTCTCAGGATCTATGCACCCAAATTGCGTGAAAACGTAATCGCATGTCAGTTCTAGTATAATATATTTGTCCAATGAATACCCGTTTATCATCTGCATTTCTTCCTAGTGTAGCAATTTTAATGGCCAGTAGTGTAATACACTGCCTGCCAAAAAATGTGAAGCACTAAGAAGACAAGATCGGACGCCAGTGTAACTTGGTACGGGTACACACCACTGAGTGATCAGAGTTGCATTTCTGTGGAACAAGTAGAACAACCACCAGAGCGCATTAATACTGTTCGTATTTAATGCTGTCATCAGGTGTGGTAAGAAACATGAGTGGGGTGTACAGCGTCAGATGTTACATGTTCACTCCGAAGAACTTTGAGATGCCGCATACTCGCGTGTACAATGTTATCAGCCCCTGTCAGCGTTCGAAAGGGATCTCATTGTTGGTCTCCATTTGACCGGTTACTTTGAATCGCGCAATATCCAAACTTGTGGGCATTTGGATACGACAGTGGCCCAATATTGAACTTCATGGGAACCTGAGGACAGCTATCCGCATCGTTGAGGTTCTGGTCGACCACGTCTGAGCGCCTCGAAGGAGGATCACCGTACTCTGTACAAAGCAGATCGTTACCCCTTCATGTACACAGCTGCCATCAGAGAACAAGTAATGGACTTTTTTGTTTTTTCATTTAAACGCTACGGAGTAACCCCACCTGGATTACTAAGATGGGCTGTGGGCTACTTAGTACAAGTAACAAGCCAAACAGCATGTGGGCCACTTAGCCGCCATGGCTGCTGACAAGTCATGTTAGCTTGACAAACGCCCGTCCCAGCCACGAAGAGGTGGGCCTGTTCCTGATCGTTCTGCTGTGGCTGTTTTTCTGAGTGTCCTGTATTCTATTTTCATGCAGAATGCGATATTTTTAATTCCACATAATTAACAAAACAATAATAGCATATTAAAAACAAAAACATGAAATCTGAAAATGTTTTAGAATTAGCTTAATTTCTTTGCATATAGTTTAAATATAAGGTATTGTTCACAGAACTACGAACTGAACATGACCATATTTCTCTGTATGAAATTATGAATGAAATGTGTCGTTAAAATGTCGAGATCAGCAGTGTTCAAAAATAAAGATTTGTCAAAATACAAATGTCTTATAAAACATTATATAAAGGTACATTTAATTTTAAGAAAGTAAATGATTAATAATATCACAAATATAGGAAAAGTAATGGAGCTTCTGTGTAAATAATCTAACTTTTATGCTCTGAGTGTTCTGGAAAAGGAAACTGATAAAATGTCTGACATCAAATGTAATTTAGATACAAGGTACAATATTTCGATACATAATTAAAACTACTTCTCTGTTTTTACTAAAGTAGTACAATGTTTATAAAAGCAAAAGCATTCATTACCTCAAAATATGAGGAGGAAGTAGAAGACAGCATGCAGTACAATACAATATAAAGTAAAAATCGAATAGTTTCACGCTGTCGCCAGCTTCAGGTGAAAAGGCAGTGGAAAATCTTCGAGCCCCTATCACCTGACGTAGTACATTGTTTGCATTGCTATATGGATCTAAATTCAATGGTTAATACATTGTTAATAGGTTTGTATGTTACATTTATACACCAAGTGAGTGGGTACACATATGATTATGTATAAACGATGGTTTATGTACTATGATACACAGATAGTACATCTAGCAAGTCAAGTTACGAAGTTGTTAGCTGAGAGAAAGGGAACATGCATATAAATAAGTTCTTTTTCTAATTTTGGATGTATGTCAATTTATGTCTGCTGGTCAATCTTGCGATCTTCTGAAGCGTGTTACAATGTTCTGTTGCGTCTATATCGGTATATTCGACTGAATCTGTTCCTGTGTCCCTGTCTGTATCGGAACTTGTGTTTTGCCATGTGTTATGTTGTGTTCTTTTTCTGTCTGTGTTTTCATTCTGGCACTGGGAAGTTGATTTTTATATATTTCAAGCAGGATTCTTTACACTGCACCAGCCAGACTATTAAGAATATTCCATTTATTAGGATCACGGAAATTTTACTGATATAATCATCTCCCATAACTTGTCTAGCGTGATCAAGTGAATTACACCTAAGCACAATGTGCTCACTTGTTCCTGGATTGCCGAATGTGCGTATCTCTGTTTGCCTTAGTCCCACACGGTGTAAATATGTTGGGTATGGTCCATGTTATATCAGGTAGTGAACCATTCCTGACTGGGATCCGTATGTTTTAGTCTTAACCTGTCTGATATATTTGGAAAGAAGAAGACACGATGCCCTTTATCTGATGGCTCTCATCCTCTTTGCACATGACAATTTTCTATTTATGGAAGTGTTGTTTGGTTCTTATGTTTTCCCCTGTTATCTGTAACACTATTTCTAGTCTACCTTGACTCAACCAGTATGAGGAAGCTCTTTAACGAATAGTGAGGTCTGTAGGACATGTTCCTAAAACTACATACAGGGCATCCACTTGTGTTGTGCTAAATGCTCCCGACATCCTAAGCAGCACACTTCTTTGTCCTCTCCTAGCTACTGTTTTGTTGGTCGCTAGGCATAGGCTGATGTGCCCAGGCACTAGCAGCGAAGCATGTAATGGATTCAAATAACGCTGTATAACAAGTCCTCATCGTCAGTAGTGTTAGTCAGAAAGGTATTGAATTTAATCTGACAAGTTTATGCATGATTTTATCAGCTTTGTGTACAGCATTCGTTAGAAGAGACCTGTTCATCTACCCTGCTTCTTCTGTACATTAACGTTATCCTGTTTTATACTATATTCCTCAGTAGTGGGCCCTTAAATAATAGGTAAACTCTTCTGCTTGCTGCTACTTCCAATTTGTTATGATTGCACCAGTGATTAATGGTCTGCAATGTTTGTGTACATTTGTTTTCTAATTCCAGCCTGAACCGTACAGAAACTACAACCAAAAGGTCGCCCGCATAAGCGACGACACCTTCTGCACGTGTGTGCCTATCGAAGATGTCCAACAGGGGCTCAATCGCTATATCCGAAAAAATGTGCTTGCATATTGATCCATGTGGCCATCCCTTGGTTATTTTCTTAATCACGTTCTGTGTCCCAGCCTTCATTTCTACAATTCGTCACCAGCAGTGGCCCATGAAGCTGTCATATGGAGTAGTTGGCAGTCGAATTTCCCTAGTCTAGCAAGCAGTGACGGCCACCAGAGATTATCAAAAGCTCCAGCAATGTCAATAAGTAAAGCGGCTGCATTGTTCGTGTTCCCGACAATTTATAAGGCGCGGTTTATGGCTTCTTCTATTTATTTACGTTCTCTGAATCCATATTGATGGGGTGTTTGGTTATAGAGGCGCCTGTAATCTATCACACAGTAGCTTCTCCTGCACCTTGGCAAGTGTGTTCAGGAGACAGGTAGATCTATATGATTTCGGGTCTGTTGGATACCTGTCTTCAGACTTTTTAGTAATAACTGCATTTGCCGTTTTCCATAGTGTAGGTCTTCTTCCTTGCAAAGGGCTTCATTAAAGAGGTCAGTCAAATATGGGGTGATTAATGTACTGGCATTCTTCAATGCTCATGTGTATATCCCGTCCGGCCCGGGCGCCTTTCTATTCTTGTTTATCTACTGCTAGAGTCACGTCTTCCTGCGAGAAGGGGAGGGCGATACCCTCATTTGCGTACACGTTCTTCATTTCGTCCCGTACGTCTTTTGATGTCGTTCATCCTCCATATAAGAATCACCTGGCAAGAGCTTATTTAGCAGATGTTCTGCCGAGCATCTCCAGCCACATGTGAGTCTGGGGTTTTAAAGTTTTGTGATGTGTCTGGACTCTGGCCTAAACTTTTAGGCTGGAGGTTTTAGTGTATTGCACAGTGGCTGGCTCTTCCCGTTTTCCTTGCGGTCAGCCAACCACTTCCATCTGCTATATTGTTTTAGCTCCCTCTACCACTTTCTTCTTGTGTTGTCCATGTTTTACTGCTGACGGCATGCTTCGCCCCACGTTTCGGTGTGGGTAGGCACATATTTTTCCAACCTTGTTACCTGTTTTTTACGTTCTGTTTTAACTTAGAACGTGTCTTTTCTTGACACCCGTCTCAATCTGTTACTGAGCGGGCGCTGAAGACCTTGCCGTCGTGCGCCCTTACAAACCTCTCCTCTCCATCTGTCGTGGTCCAATCTGTCCGTTTTAACGTTGACAGTACCATCGGGATCTTAACGCGTTCGGTCAGTAGCTTAAATGGTTGTCCCCATATGTCTTTTTGAAAATTCCTTTTAACAAAACGGGTGCAATGTTTTTGCTGGTTTTAGAGTTCAGTTTTGTACCTCTGTTTTGCATCCCGGTATTGGTCTAGTCTGAGCTGTCGTTCTTGCGCTGATATAGCCTTTTGATAGTACATCCTCTTCTTTCGTGAGCCTTTTCGTAATGTTGTCAGTTTAGCTGTGCAAGGTTGTTGATGCCTCCACCTGACACTGGTCAGTGGGATGGCAGTTGTTTGGGTTTTTTGCAAGACTTTTGTCAAGACATGTGTTTTTAAGTCTATGCTGCCCTGAGTGGTGTGCAATGCAGATTCGTCTATTGCATTTCTTAATTTATTCCAGTCTGCCCTGCCAAAAAATAAGCGCTGTTATTGTGTTTGAGTATTATGTATGTTCGTGTGACTGTCTGTGTGAATGATGATGGCATTGTGGCCCCGCGCATGACTTCCCATTTATTTATGTGTGGCAGGGAAATGTCGTTTGCCAGAGAGATGTCAATATTGCATTGGCCTCCAGCATGACCACGGAAGGTCGGTGGTTGTCCTGCCCTGTTTGATGAAAAAATGTTACATTCATTTATTACATCCTCTATTATCTGTCCTCTAGCGTCCGTTTTGTCGGCATGCCATGTGGTTGACCATGCATTTATATCTGTTAATATAAGCAAATTTTTCCCTTGTGAAAAACGTGCAATGTCTCGCATTTTGTCAGTAAAGGAATATTGGGCATATGAAATTATCCAGATGTCACATCTATGTACAATCTCATCTGTGGCAATATGTTCTGCACAAAACTGAGATATCTTTGTTGCAGTCGAATTTGGGTTCATTCGTACATTTGCTCCCTTAGCATTCATTCTGAGTTCTCACAATAATTGTGGTGAATTGTATCGGTAGCCGGTTACTTTCCCAACTCACATATGTGGTTCTTCCAGGTAGACAATACTTACGTGTGTTTTGCCTAATAACTTGCTGAGTTCCATGCCAACAAGAGTACTTCCCATGCATTTAAGCTGCACTATTTTCACCTGGTCAGTGTGGCCTGGATGTGGTGTCCGTGTGTTTACTTCCATATGTGGCTAGGGGTGTAAGATCTCACGATTTAATTTACAGTTCATATTGGTGAACATTATTCACTACATATATTCTGTATGTTCTATTGTCTTTCATAAATCATTTTGTATATTTGGCATTCAGGCCCCTCTGCCTTGTCACAGACCTTGTTCCTGTACTTGCATGGTATATATCCAATGGCTGTCTCCTCTTTACTGCCAAATCTCTTGTACCCTGCCTTGGTACATCGTCCACACACCTGCGTTTTGTCACATCGCTTAATAGAGTGCCGAAAACGACAGCAGTGAAAACATTTCTGTACTGCTACAAAATCTCTAATATTTAGTGCTTCACACTAAATGTACACTCTTTCAGTCAGCAGTAACTGCTGACGAATTTTTGGTGTTAACTCAAGGACATTGTTTACTGCACGTTTACCTCTCGGTCCTGTTTTAAACTTGATTGAAACTCCTTCACTGAATTCTTCCCTTAAGATGTGCTCACTGAGATTGATTTCATACAACTTGCGCCGGGGCGGGGTCGTTCTGTCGTTCTTTCGTCCCCTTTGCTCTCCGTCACTTTCATCGAACAGTTCACCTACATATATATTTCTTCCTTCCGACGTCTCTTCACTCTACAGTAGTAGATACGCGCTAGGAATACAGGGTGTAAACGGCTAGGCAATGTAAAGCTCCCTAATACCTACCACACAGAGGCCGTGCAACTCAATTTCTGTAAGTTCATTTTCACAAATTTCGGGCGGTAGGAGAATGCAATTTAATTCCAGGAAGCATTTAAAACTCATATTAACGTCTTTTTATTCATAAGGAAGCACATGAAATGGCTGTAAAGTCCGTATTTAATAATGCAAATACTCTATCATTTCAAGTTCACTGTTTATCCAACATATTTCACACGTAAAAGCAGCCAGAATTCCTGCAAGTCCGACCCAGTTAATTTTACGATCTAACAGTCACTGACCCACCACATTAGTGAGTTAAACATTCGGTCGTTTCAGTGGTCTTCTGCGTCAGAAGGGCTCGTCGAAATATTCCATCGAGAACACGGAATATGCCACACGGAATTGTCTCTACGACTAAAAAATCACACGCTTCTAAAACTTCAACTAATTAGTTCCGAAACATCACACTTTCTGCAATAAACTCCTTAGCTCTTCATTTTACATACTATTTTCGCAGAGACATCTAGCATAGCGTTACTCGGAAGCAGGTTAGCGAGCGACTATCTCGATGCTCCTGTCCTTTCTGTCTGTCTGCACGCGGTAACCACTTAATTCTGATTGGCTATTGATCTGAATGACCAATCAGAATGATCCATCCAGATCATTCTCGCGGCAAAACTTGCGTTAGCCAACCACTAATCAGATAGTCATTTACGTCATTACAATTCCAATTTCTAATATATTGTTTAATAAAACAGAACGAAATGCAAAATATTCTTTAAATTAATATAGAAACTTTTTCTGCTTCAGACTTTTATTCTGGCTGATCTCTGACAAAAGCAAGCACACATCGACATATGTCTTCAGCATCGTGGTTTCAACACAATTTTCCCATGGTTCAATTTTATAAGGTTTTACATAAAATTACATTAAGTTTTAACGTATGTCCCACATACACTCTCTCAATCATTCCCATGTATTCACACAAAAAATAATAAGTAAATAATAATTTTGAACGATTTTTATACTACATAACGTAGAGTAATTAAAGTTTTGAAAAGAAAATTCCAATTAAGTGATTTTACATACGGTGAGTTTTGTTTTTACTTCAGATGATAATAAAAGACATTTGGTTATTGTTCCTAACTGAGTTTTGAAACGTAAGTGTCGGTTTTAGGACATTTAAGTAATTTTATCAATCTCCGTAACTATAATAGATAAAAAGCTGAAATTTTGGCAGGATCCCTTCCTTAATAACACAAGACTGCGTAGGCCTACCAAGTTTGAAGAAAATCGGATGATAATTACTATGGTTTATTTAGATTCGTAGGGGTATGAATTTGCGTATCGACTGAATGTTACTTGAGAGCGTTCTCACAGCTGGTTAACGTAAGCTGCGCTGTGAGTCAGAGCGAAGAAAAAAAGCTAGCCATCTTGAAGTCACCATGCTACACGGCTGCGTGCCTTACTGCATCGAATGTTATGTCGTAATAACTTGCTACGTTACAAACTCTTCAAGAAATTCATCTCTTAATGCTGTTGGTACTTAAGTAGACATTGAGCAGTGGACTAAATTTTTTAGGCTCTTCACACCTGATGTTCTGAAGTTGTGCTGCCTTTTCCATTATTTTTATTTTGTCAGCTTGGGTTTCGGTCAGTATTCGTGTTGATCTTACTGCCTTTATTTAACTTTGTCTTGTGTCGGATTTATCGTCTTTGTTAGCGTTTCCCGTATTGTTTTGGAATCTCTGTTACTGTCCGATTTGAAGAAAGGGGTGCTGGTCTGTTTGGCATTCGTTTGACTGATTTGTTGCTCCAGTTTGTTTTTCGGTTTTCCCGCAGGAGCGCTAGCCACAACAGTCGCGAAGGACATTGGAAGGGACTGGTTTTCGGATCTCAGCTTCTCAGCCTCCGCTTTCAGTTCTGCAATCTCTGCCTGTAATATCTCAGTGAGTGCTTGCTCATCAAGGACGCTGCTGCTGATTCCCGACATAGTCTAGTGCTTTCGACTCTCAGTTCTATTTATCCATATGGTTTTCACACGTTTATGTAAGCGTGGTACGAATATTATTGGAGTATCCAGTGTGAATGTCGTAAAAGCTTTGAACAGCAAAGTTGTATATAGTCACACTACACAATTTATTTATAATGTATACCCCTGCCAAAGACATACATCGGTGATAGGTACAAGTGATGTTAAAACAGTTACTGAAAATCACCACATCAAAGATCTTCCCGTTTCGCCCCCTATCATCTGAGAAACATGCACGAAGTGTGCTACTGCGCCACTAGATGTCAGTGTCGCAGTGGATCTTCACTCTGTGGCAAACTTTACCAGGCAGTGCTGCACTCTGTAGCCAAACAGGGAAATATGTCAGGCTCTGATAGTTGACGAAAACGCCGCAAGATGGCTCTGCAACGCTGTACTTTACGTCAGTGTGGTTTCCACAAATCCCATGACTTGTATGTGTGCAGACACGAGTATCTTTCCCTCAAACAGGGAAAGCAGCAAATGACAACGTAGAATGGGCTGGCCATTCTGGTCTTTTCCCTCCTAAAGGACGTCACATGACAAGTGACCATTCACATGGCATTATTTCCCCCCAAAAGGAGATAAACAACGTCAAATTTCAGCGTTAGCATTATTTCCAGCTCCAATAAATTCAAAATAACATTATGCACTTGAATAACTTTACAAAATCAACGCAAAATATTCAGGAAAAAGACAAAAAAAAACAAGAAATTTTAGTTTATAATCTTAGGAACACACTGGACATTGCTGGGCTTCGAAAGTTTAAAATGTTCTTCTGGGTTCGAGTCCGAAGAAATTTATTGAAAATTTTTACGTTGTCAATACAGTACTTTTGTCTGTAAACATTCGGAACACATTCTTAGTAAAAACATCGGAAAGACTCACTGAAATTCCACGAAATATACGGAGCACTTTCACAGCGATTCTGCCACGGCAGCCATCTTGGGTGCACTCCGAGTAAAGTTCTGTGCGGTCCCGCACCATCGTTCGGAGACTGGTAGCAGCTGGACTAGGTAAGTGCCGTCCCAACTTAGGCTGCCGTTAACACCACAACACAAACGGTTGCATTTGGAGTGGTGCTGATACCAGGAATCATGAATTGGTGGTGACTCGCATCGCACTGGATTCGACACTACTCCAGCGCGTATGGCGACGATTTGAGGAGAGGTCTCGGTGTTCTAACGTTTTGGAGGGACAGAGCAGTGTCACTTCTGTCATCATGACGTAGAAAGTCATAGGGGAACGACTTCAGGTGATGGCTGGCAGTGACTGAGGGGACTCTGGCGGCACAACAGTACATCACTGACATTCTGCATCTTCACGTGTTACCTCTCATGCCATCAGTATCGTGCTGCCATTCTTCAGCAGCACAATGCTCGTTCAGACATAGCATCTGTCTCTGTGAACTGTCTGCTTGGTGCTGAAGTACTTCCCTTGCCAGCTAGATCCCCGGATCTGTCCTCCGACATAACAGGTGTGGGCAAGCTCGGACGTCAAAACCGCCCCTGTGCCAGTACCCAGAATATCAAGGACCAGTTACGGTATTGGTGGACACGCTTTCCTCAAAAGATAGGATGCGATGTCATATTGATAAATTGTCTCAAATTGGCTTCATGCATTTGCAGGTTATTAGTTTTTATATGGAATGTCGATAAATTAAGATGTGAATAAAAGAGTAACTTTCCCTATACTGACTATCGGACTTTCAGCTACACTGCAATGAACTCATTTCATTGTCGCTATCATTTTGATGTAATTGGTTTTATCGTGTGACTTCGATGTTCAGTTCCATAACCTATCAGTTTCATTCATTTTTCTCACGGTGTACGATTTTGCCATTATGGCTGCACCAACACACCAGGTACTTCTACACAATTTCAGAGCCTTTAGTGGCCTCATACAGACATAAGGCCTCTTCAGTCTATGTACATAAGATCATACCTATATGAGGCTAGTAAAGTCCCTGAAATTGTCATTTCCTCTGTTTAAGTACATACACCTGGGTTTTAGGCGAGATCCTCCACTTGTCTTCGATACTGAGACGCTATTTCAGAACGTGGAGAGCCTCGGCAATTCTATTCGTGTGTGAGGGGTAGTTAAAGCAGACTGGGGCAGCAGTGAGAATTTGGTTCGAGGAGGGAGGCATGGCAGTTCCGTTGTGTGGACTGCCGTTGCAAGGTTGCTTAGTGGAGCTTCCGGTGCTAAAATCAACGCCGATAAATGCACCTTTGTTAACATTCGAGGATTCGACGCAGTTATTATTCCTTGGGCGAAGCGTGTCGAAGCCCACACCACTCTGGGGATGATTATCGACAAATGCCCGCTAAAAATGAATGCAGAAAATTGGAAGCAGGTCACCAATAAAATTCAAGGTGCCATCTATGAAAACAATAGGCGGTCCGTTGACATTCTCCAACGCATACGACTCCTCAGCAGTTATAAAGCGTACTATATGGCCCAAATATTTCCAGTCCCCAAGATGCAGGCCAAACACATGATGAAACTCTCTAATAGATTTATCTGGCAAGAGCATCTGTTCAAAGTGAAATACACCACGCTGACGTCTTCCAGACAGGCCGGCGGACTCAACATGCCTGACATTAACCGAAAGTGTACTGCGTTATATATTAAACGAATCACCCACTTTTTGGACAAGGAACCTCTCAGCGTAACCAGTTGGCTCTTCCGAACCTTACAATCCACCGATATGCACCCACCCATTGATGTAGGTAAAATACATTACAAACTACGACATGTCAAGCAGTTTTTTCTTGAAGTAAGCTATATTGATGGACATTATTTCACGCAGGATTTACCGACGACGCACCTGTTATTAAAAAGATGGACATCTCCACCATTCCGGAATCCCATTGAACTTAAATATCCGAGAGTTCATTGGAAGGCAGTTTGGGACAACATAAGTTTAACCGTCCACACTGCTGAAGTGGCGTCCACATGGTATAAAGTGGTTAACGATGTTATACCCACTAATGGAAGGTTGCATAGAATCGGCTTATGTGACAGTGAAAAATGCGTCCGCTGTGGTCTGGTCGACACCTTACGCCATCGCTTCACTTGTGATGGTCATCCCATTAACTGGAAATGGGTGCAGCAGAGGCTGGGCCTGATTACCCGCAGCAGCCCAGCCAGCCACTGCACCGACATCCTGCTCTGGCCGGACACGAAACATTTTCCCGCTACCAAGAACAACACCGTGATGTGGATGTTAGGACAGTTTGTGACACATATCATCATCAACAATAGTGAAGATAATCTCGTTAGTTTCGAGGCTTACATGAGAACGGCACGTTGGAAGATGAAACGTTACCCAAATTTCAGGAAGATGTTTGCTAACATCATAGACATAATTTTTGAAAAACAAGGCGTAGGGTAATTCTCGACGCCGGCAAGGACACAAATCACATGCAAGACTATGTAGCGAACAAAATACACAACGAATAAGGGGTTACATCTGTTCCTAGGACTGCTCCCGAATTCTCAATGGTGTTATTAACTTCATTATGACGTTTTCATTAATTTATGTTTCCTGTGCAGGTCTTTGTTATCCGTTTGTATGCTCCAAATGACTTTGAGTTTGGACGGTTGTGAATCAATTGACAGAACTGCCATTTATATATGTATTGTAATTCTCTTTAATATGTTTGCGTTTTGGTTCTATGTCTCTGTCTGGACTGAAGAAGCTATTGTCAGTTTAATATTTTTGTTCTATTTTGTAAGCTTACAAATGGCACTATATTGAAATGTGTTCTTCAGTCTATTGTAGGATACAATTCGTGTTAAAAAGGTTCCAGCACTTCATTATTTTGTTTTTGTGCTTATGTACTTACATGGTTGTTTTAATAAAGAAAAAAAAGTGGCTAGCGCACCAGCCTAGTAATCAGAAGACCCAGGTTCAATTCCCGGCCTTGGTACAAATTTTCACTCACTAGTTCAGTCGATATACACAACACCAGGCCCTGTTTGTACCACCAGTGCCTGGAAGAAGGGAAGCAGTCCATTTCCTCGCGTTTGTTTCCAATCTGCCTGAATTTGACACACTCATCTGCCACGCCAAATCTTTTAACAGCCTCGACCGCTGACTATCATGCACTTAAAGTTACGTTACACGCATCATACCAAACAGAAAACTGACGACACGAAGAAATATCACCTCTTTCCCTATTATCCTTCTAGGCCCTCCAGTGTAGCAACACCGTTGAATCGCTGTTTAAGCTCATGAAGCTATTATTTTCAGAACAAATCACAATATCTTTATTAAATTCACAAAAATCTACAACAGTCTAGGCATCATGCAGAAACACAAACCGAATGAAAACAGTGAATTTAAGAGAAGTTGTAATAACCGGTTTCAGGCTCATGGGAGAAGGCGTAGCTTGGCCAGACGAACTGTATGCCTTGAGCAAAGGAGCGCATCAGCTGATTCATCTACAGTGGATACCGTCACATGTTGGTATTACGAGCAATGAAAATGTTGCACCATCTGCTTGCCAGCAACGTATCATTTGTGTTTTTCATAGTAGATTCGCCAACCAACCACTCAAGGAACGGCCAGTGTTAATGGACACGGACCATATCGTCAAAACCACATGGTATTCCACGATTCAAAAACAGACTCATGCCAGTCTTGGTTTCCTCAACTCGGCAGTCACGAGAGAAGAAATTGTTACTATTAACAGACTAAGGGGAGGTAGCATGAATGTTGTTGCTAAAATTAAAACCCTCTTCCAAGATGTGCTTCCTGCCTCGTTGAAGAGGACATTGTACAGGGTGTTTCAAAAATGACCGGTATATTTGAAATGGCAATAAAAACTAAACGAGCAGCGATAGAAATACACCGTTTGTTGCAATATGCTTGGGACAACAGTACATTTTCAGGCGGACAAACTTTCGAAATTACAGTAGTTACAATTTTCAACAACAGATGGCGCTGCAAGTGATGTGAAAGATATAGAAGACTATGCAGTCTGTGGGTGCGCCATTCTGTACGTCGTCTTTCTGCTGTAAGCGTGTGCTGTTCACAACGTGCAAGTGTGCTGTAGACAACATGGTTTATTCCTTAGAACAGAGGATTTTTCTGGTGTTGGAATTCCACCGCCTAGAACACAGTGTTGTTGCAACAAGACGAAGTTTTCAACGGAGGTTTAATGTAACCAATGGACCGAAAAACGATACAATAAAAGATCTGTTTGAAAAATTTCAACGGACTGGGAACGTGACGGATGAACGTGCTGGAAAGGTAGGGCCACCACGTACGGCAACCACAGAGGGCAACGCGCAGCTAGTGCAGCAGGTGATCCAACAGCGGCCTCGGGTTTCTGTTCGCCGTGTTGCAGCTGCGGTCCAAATGACGCCAACGTCCACGTATCGTCTCATGCGCCAGAGTTTACACCTCTATCCATACAAAATTCAAACGCGGCAACCCCTCAGCGCCGCTACCATTGCTGCACGAGAGACATTCACTAACGATATAGTGCACAGGATTGATGACGGCGATATGGATGTGGGCAGCATTTGGTTTACTGACGAAGCTTACTTTTACCTGGACGGCTTCGTCAATAAACAGAACTGGCGCATATGGGGAACCGAAAAGCCCCATGTTGCAGTCCCATCGTCCCTGCATCCTCAAAAAGTACTGGTCTGGGCCGCCATTTCTTCCAAAGGAATCATTGGCCCATTTTTCAGATCCGAAACGATTACTGCATCACGCTATCTGGACATTCTTCGTGAATTTGTGGCGGTACAAACTGCCTTAGACGACACTGCGAACACCTCGTGGTTTATGCAAGATGGTGCCCGGCCACATCGCACCGCCGACGTCTTTAATTTCCTGAATGAATATTTCGATGATCGTGTGATTGCTTTGGGCTATCTGAAACATACAGGAGGCGGCGTGGATTGGCCTCCCTATTCGCCAGACATGAACCCCTGTGACTTCTTTCTGTGGGGACACTTGAAAGACCAGGTGTACCGCCAGAATCCAGAAACAGTTGAACAGCTGAAGCAGTACATCTCATCTGCATGTGAAGCCATTCCGCCAGACACGTTGTCAAAGGTTTCGGGTAATTTCATTCAGAGACTACGCCATATTATTGCTACGCATGGTGGATATGTGGAAAATATCGTACTATAGAGTTTCCCAGACCGCAGCGCCATCTGTTGTTGAAAATTGTAACTACTGTAATTTCGAAAGTTTGTCTGCCTGAAAATGTACTGTTGTCCCATGCATATTGCAACAAACGGTGTATTTCTATCGCTGCTCGTTTAGTTTTTATTGCCGTTTCAAATATACCGGTCATTTTTGAAACACCCTGTACATACGCTAATTGAATGTGATAACACAGTCATCCAAGACCAATTACACTGTACAGTAAAAATTAAGGATTATTTTTCTCTCAGAATAGGTCTTAGTTCCATGAACAGCTTCCATTGCCTATTGTACATACTTGCCGTTCCTTCTGTCTTTATGGAAGCGAACTTCAAAATTTAAGAAGCTTTATTTATATTTTGTACGTAAATTAGGTTTTAAGTTAAACATTTGTGCCTTTTACTGTGATGGTGTAGTCAGACTAACGTACTTTGTAAACTGTCCCTCAATGTCACACAACTGTTCGCTTATTCTTACACAGTAACGTAATACATTGTGTTTTACATTTTGTAATGAACTCATACAGGTGTCCTTTTCGTAGCATTATTTTCCATAACTGTATCTGTTGAAGTGACCGTTACCTGATACCAATAAAAAACCGTATGTCTGACGATGAGTCACGTTTCGCTGTGGCCACATAGAGTGGGTTACATGGGTACACACAGCAAACTGGACGCAGAGCAGAACCTAGAACTGTTTACAGTTGATACAGCTATGTAATGGCTGTCAGATTGTAATTGTGGCTATTGAGCGTAACGAAGAAGTAATATACAGAAAATTGCAAAAGGCGTATACACTGAAGTGCCAATACATTATGACCACCTGCTTAATAGCTTGTTTGTACGTCTTTGGAACCAAATGCATTACTGATTCTGCATATCTGGGATCCGACAATTTGTTGGTAGGTGTATGGAGGTAAGTGGTATTAAGTGTCTGCTGACAGGTCATGTAATTCGCGTAAATAACGGGCCGCTGAAACTTCCTGGCAGATTAAAACTGTGTGCCGGACCGAGACTCGAACTCGGGACCTTTGCCTTTCGCGTAAAGGTCCCGAGTTCGAGTCTCATCCGGCACACAGTTTTAATCTGCCAGGAAGTTTCATATCAGCGCACACTCCGCTGCAGAGTGAAAATCTGATTCTGGAAACATCTCCTAGGCTGTGGCTAAGCCATGTCTCCTCAATATCCTTTCTTTGAGGAGTGCTAGTTCTGCAAGGTTCGCAGAAAAGCTTCTGTGAAGTTTGAAAGGTAGGAGACGAGGTACTGGCAGAATTGAAGTTGTGAGGACAGGGCGTGAGTCGTGCTTGGGTAGCTCAGATGGTAGAGCACTTGCCCGCGAAAGGCAAGGGTCCCGAGTTCGGGTGTCGGTCCGACACATAGTTTTAATCTGCCACGAAGTTTCATATCAGCGCACACTCCACTGCAGAGTGAAAATCTCATTCTGGAAACGGGCTGCTGATTTGCGTACGCGGTTATAGTGGCCGATAGCGAACCAGATGGGTTCCACAGGATTAACATCAGGCGAATTTGATCGCCGAGACATCAACGTGAGTTCACGATAATGCTCCTCAAACCACTGTAGCACAGTTCTGGCTCCGAGACACGGACACTTCTGAAAGAAGACATCCTCGTCGGGAAAGACATCAACCATGAAAAGATGCAGGTGGTTTGCAGCTGTCGGCGTGTCTTCGATTACTACCACAAGTCCCATGCAAGCGTAGGAGAATGTCTCCCATGGTGTGATACTGTTCTCGTCAACCAGCGCCTGTGACGCGCTGCACGTTTCGAGCTGCCGTTCACCTCGATGACGGCGTTTGTGGAGGCGACCATCGAACTAGTGTAGCATAAATGTGATTCACCCGAAGAGCCGACACGTTTCCATTGATCGGTAGTCGAATGCCGAAGGTCCCGTGCTCACTGCAATCGTAACTGACGATGTCGTTCGGTCAACATGTGAACACGTAGGCGTGGTCCGCTACGGAGGTCCATGTTGAACAATGTACGATGAACGGCGTGCCGCTAAACACTTGTGCGTGCACCAGCATTGTGCTCTTTCAACAGAGATGCCACAGACCGCCATCTATCATACATTACAGAGCAAACAAGCCTCCGACAACACGTTCGATTAAGAGTAGTGGACGTCCAACCTGTTAGCGCCTAGTGGTGGTTTCACTGTCCTTCTACCTCTTCCCGTAGATGCTCGCGAGACCAGCACGTGAACATACGACCAGCTTTGCCATTTGCGAAATACTCGTTCAAAGGCTCCGCGTAATAATAATGGGCACTTGGTTCAAGTCGCTTATATCAATGAATTTCCCCATTTGCAGCCCATATCTCACATAGGGCGACCTCCATCCATGTCTGCTCCGCTTATATAGAGTGGTCCATTGATCGTGACCGGGCCAAATATCTCACGAAATAAGCGTCAAACTAAAAAACTACAAAGAACGAAACTTGTCTCGCTTGAAGGGGGAAACCAGATGGCGCTATGGTTGGCCCGCTAGATGGCGCTGCTATAGGTCAAACGGATATCAACTGCGTTTTTTTAAATAGGAACCCCCATTTTTTATTACATATTCGTGTAGTACGGAAAGAAATATGAATGTTTTTGTTGGACCACTTTAGTCGCTTTGTGATAGACGAACTGTGGGTAACAGGTAGGTTTTTTAAACTAAAATACAGAACGCAGGTACGTTTGAACATTTTATTTCGGTTGTTCCAATGTGATACATGTACGCTCGACAGCAAAAAAAGTGGGTCACCCTTGAATTCCAACGTGTAGGCTGCACCTGAATGTATGCAACCAACATAGTATATCTGTGTTGCACATAGTCGCAACCCTCCACAGTACAGTCGTTGTAAGATACACAATGGGTACTGCTAGAGACTACTAGAGAACACCGGTCTTTATGACAGTCCGTCCAGATGTAAAGTAACACCACAATAGTACAGAAGAGACAGACAGTCCTTAGCATCTGTAAACTAAACTTAATTATAATAAGTGACATTTCAAATGTTATGGGACAACTAGTTTTGTCACATAAATCGTTTGGTAATCCTTATTCACAATTAAATATTTGAGACAGTATATGGATTTATAAAGTTGTATGGCAATTGGAAACAAGCTCTTTGCTGTCTAAAGGGTTTACCCAACACATGCTGAACGTCGTTCAACGTTCAACGGGGAGTGGTCCAATGTTGGTCCACCATCAGCGAGATGTGCACACAACTTTATGTAGTACTAAGCAGTTAAAAGAAAACGTGATTAACGGCGGCAACCACTCTACAGAAATCCCAACATTAACAGCGAATCATAAGTAATATCATTGTTCACATTACTCATCAACAGTTACTTGTACACGAAGTTGTACTTTAAATGACATGACCAACGTCTTCGTTCTGGATCCGGATGCAAACCCAGAACGTAAAGCCATTGTTAACCAAGCAAAGCTTTGTGCCTTATCGAGACTCGATCGCTAGGCAGAAAGAGACGTCAAATATTGACGTTTGCACCAGTATCAGTTATCAATTCTCAACTTGAACGTAAATGAAGATAATGTTTGTACGAAAGCAGGAACCCTAACATGACAATTAGCTGCTTGGTAATTAACCTCTAAAAACGTTGTATAGTGTTGTATTGTCAAGGAATAAAGGATGCACATGTTTAAAACTGAAATGCCATCATGTAATGCTGGGGACAAGGATGCGAACCCAGCACCTAATCAGATTGTTGAATAAGTACGTAAAATCAGAATGTAGATATCACAGTTTTTCACCAGTAGTGGGGTTGGAACCTTAAATGACGACTGAAGTTGTATTGCCTGAGCGGGATTCGAACCCGGCGCCTACCGCCGTCGTTGTCTAACCAGGAACAGACGAGAAATGTCCAATGTTGGTCCACCATCAGCGAGATGTGCACACGTTTAACTGGAAATAATGTGACGAAAACGTCTATTCTGACTGAGAGTAGAACGCCGCACACATGGTTATGAAGACACGTTAATAATCAACTTCATATTTTGTAGTAGCTAAGAGTAGCATGTTTAGTTGCAAACCTTAAGGCCTTACTCATCCCTAGTAACGTGTTGCCTACTGTCTGCGATATCATGATGTTAATTTACAAGTGGATTGACTGCCGTAAAGAGCAATGTTCTCTAGTAGTCGTGTATCATTGAGATGTAAATGAAGTGCCTCAGCAGAAAAATTTCCGTCGTGCAGCACGTATTGTTTCAGAGACACTGATTACATGTTATAAGTGCACAAAACGTGTATTATATACTAAGTATATACTATTATTTGGAGAAGCTGCAGCCAAACCGGTTTACTTTTACATTCCGCTTAGTTGTCGTGGTTGAATACAGGTTTTCTTAAGGCTACACCTAATGCACAGCGCTTTCAAGAAAGCATAGTTTCCTGCGTCATGCTATTGCTAGCTAGGTGAAATATTTTGTGGTAGCTATGTTTAAAATGAATGTATTTTTGAAAGTATTGTTGGTCAAATATTTGAATAAATCGTCAACTGTAGCTGTGCCTACACATGTTATAGCATAATAGCTGTAGCTGCGTTAGTTTGTACTACAGACTTGGGTAGGTTAGGTGTAACTTTTGATCCTTCAAGGGGTGATCGTGGCCATGCGGCCCGGGTCTGTACTACCCGCGGCTCGCGGGCTACGGGCCAGCCAGGCTAGCCGAGGCGAGACGCAAGTGTGCGAGCTGGCGGTGGCGTTGGTGGGCCAACAGCCCGGAACGAGCCAGCACAGCTGCGCCGCATGCCTCTGCCTCTGCCGCTCCGTTTGACGTAAATATGCTTACCTCCTCTCCTGGAATCAGTATAAAAGCGGCAAGCAGAAATACACGTCAGGCTGTCTGCCGTAATGGCTCACTGGGAGAGGTCTATTCGAGGTAGAGTCAAAAAATGGTTCAAATGGCTCTGAGCACTATGGGACTTATCATCTGAGGTCATCAGTCCCCTAGAACTTAGAACTACTTAAACCTATCTAACCTAAGGACATCACACACATCCATGCCCGAGACAGGGTTCGAACCTGCGACCGTAGAGGTGGCGCGGTTTCAGGGTGAAGCGCCTAGAACCGCTAGGCCACTCCGGCCGGCCGAGGTAGAGTCGTCACTCTCATTGAGGAAGGAGGATGTTCCATCAGAGAAGCTGGCAGACGGTATGGCGTACCACATACCACTGCAACGAGATGGTGTAGGATCTGCCTTGAAAGAGGCACCACCAACAGGGCTCGTGGCTCAGACAGGAAGAGAGTGATCTCACAGCAGGAAGACAGGGACCTAGTGTCTAGGAGCAGAGAAAATCCCTTTCTGAACGCGAAGCAGTTGCGGCAGGAGACCAACTTCCCCGGCTCCAGTGACACGATTCGCCGAAAGCTGAGGGACGCTGGACTGCATGCACGACGATCCGGCGTGAAACAAGAGCTCAGCGAAGACAACGTTTTATACTGGCTAGCATTTGCGGAGCTCCATCTGAAGGCGTCGTGGGACAACGTCATTTTCACTGATGAGAAGGTGTTTTCCACTAATAACGACGGTCCACGAATCGTTTACAGGCCGCAAGGGACTCGCCATCGACGCGAATATGTAACCACGACGAGAAGAAGTGGCCGGCTATCTGTTACCTGCTGGGGTTGGAATTCTGCGAGAGGGGCAGGAATTCTTCACAGGATAGAAGGAACTCTGGACAGCGCGCAGTATGCCCACATATTGGAAAACGTGATGCCTCCGTCAGTGCGAATGCCGTACGCAGAAGGGGACGTCACATTGGAAAAGGACCATTCTCCCATTCACAAGTCTGCATTTGATCAGCAGCGGCTCTCCACGATTGGCGTCAACATCATGGACTGGCCGCCACGGGCGGCTGATATGAACTCCATGGAAAACATGTGGGCTGAGGTCGCCAGAACATTAACAGAGAACTGGCCACGAAACCAACCAACTACTGCGGACGCTCTTTGGGACTGCGTCCTGGAAGCCTGGGAGGAAGTTGATTCTTCATGCTGTTACGTCCGACGGCTTATACATTCTATGCCAAGACGAGTGATAGAAGTACAAAATAATGAAGGATTCTGGATAAAATATTAGAGTTCTTAAAATGTTTTGTTATGTCTCCTTTTTCGTCATTTTTCCTCATTGGGAGCTAGTGGAAGATCGCGTGGCAACAGAAAAGATACAATATGGGTTAGCTTTCCTTTGAGTTGCCCTTTTAATTCAAGTGGGTTTCTTTTGAATATACAGTTTGTTAAGTATTTTAATTTGATTTCATTTATACCCTGTCTACATACTTACAAACTAATCAGCGTAGATGGACTCCGTCACAGTAGTTTTTGTTATTTCAAATACGTCTCTCTCTTCCCCTCCATCCACAAATACACCCTCCGTCCTCTACACAATACGCCAACAATTTCATATTATGATTACTCGCCGCGCGGGATTAGCCGAACGGTCTTTGGCGCTGCAGTCATGGACTGTGAGGCTGGTCCCGTCGAAGGTTCGAGACCTCCCTCGGGCATGGGTGTGTACCTCGGACATGGATGTGTGTGATGTCCTTAGGTTAGTTACGTTTCAGTAGTTCTAGGTTCTAGGGGACTGATCACCTCAGATGTTGAGTCCCATAGTGCTCAGAGCCATTTGAACCAATCATGCAGGCTAAGATTTCGTGGCTGACGGAAATTAACAGTCATTCCTGACTAGGCATAAAGAGAGTGATATACCTCGTTTTTGGACAGTATCAGTTAGCAAATATCAACTTTAAATTACATAACGTAACATTTTTAACGGACGCGAATTCCTGCAAATCATCTTGAAATTCAGTGTGGTAAAGCTTTGTGTTGGACAGGGGTTCGAACCCAGAACCTAATCGGATTGTTATCGAAGCACAATCAACTTTGACATTTTCTCGGCAGTAGCTAGATGTATTAAATGAAATGACGAGACGAAACATTAATTTTTTCCTTCCCAGGACTCCAACCCGGCACGTACCGCTGTTATATTCTAGAGAAAAGGAACGTTAAGTATGGGTTTGTTACACCAGCAGCGACATGTGAGCATGTTTGAACTAGAAATAATATCACGAAGTGTTCAGTGCTGACTGAGAATCGAACCCCAAACATATCGTTGTTGTCTACACGCAATGAGACGACACTTACCGAATTTTTCTCCACCAGCAGTTTGGAATAACATCCTTGAACTTACAGTGATCTCGCAAATAGTTTGTATCTCACTGGGAGTCAAAATCGTCAGATATAGTTAGTGTTGACAACGATTGAAAATGCATTAAAAATAAAAATTATTATCCACCAGCCAATAGGTGTTCTCATGCTAGAGCTTGATAACACATAGTGAAAAGTTTAGTGCTGGGCCAGGAATCCAACCCATTCATGCGCAGTATGTGGAGATGTTGAGGAATCTGCAGTTTTGAACAAACAAGTTGTAGTCGAGCTGTATTATCACGAAGGGATCAAATTTCGCGTTAAGGGCGGTCTGAGTTGCATTCCCAGTTCAGAATCAATTTTATCGACATACGGAAGCTCAAATAAAAGACGGAATAAGTGTCCTGTGACCATACACAGGGTTTGTTTCGTCACTAGAAATAAATAACTAGTATAAGAAAGGTTACTGGTGATAGAGTTTCTACATGTCGCCACTCCTTACTTTATTGTTGCTCCACCTAACGTCTACTTGGTAGGGAAGGAATATCATGTTTAATGTGATTTTCAGACCACAATGCCATTATACCTTCTTCACTTGGCGTAGCCAGAAGAGAATAGAATCTGCCTCTCCCTATCAAAAAATATCAGCTTAAGTTGGAATCGAACCGAGACCATCATAATATGAAACTATCATCAGTCCAACAGACCACCAAACCCTCTTCTGTACGGCTCATTTCTCTATCATAACACCGTTGCGGCACACAAGATGAGAATTCTGACACACAGGCTCCCTGTAGTGGTTTGCAGGATGTTCAGTACATTCATTTACTTGGTTGACCGAATCGCCATGAATTAGCTGCCTTGGCTACCCAGTGCATACATTCGACTCTATTTTGTAATCACCGAAATAAAATAACGTAACTGCCACCTACACAGAACTGCCAACAGTGTAGGATGCAGAAATTTAAATAGGAAGTGTTCCTTTCCATTTGAGCTACTCTATTGCGCTATCTGTTTGTTGAAACCATCGTGCAGTGCAAAAGAAATGCTGTAACTGTCTGTCTCTCAGAAGTCTAGATCCGGCCATATGCATTATCTCATAGCACTGTGGAATGCCGAAGTTCTGGAGGACCTGTTGTTCACTTACAGAGGTGCTGTAGCCACGTCGCAGCTAGTAGCGTAACGGTAAGTGTCGTGCACTGTTGATAAGACGTCGCATGTTCTATTACATTCGCTCCTACATTTTATTAAAACGCAATTCTGCTGTCTGCTGAAGTTATCAGTTTAATGGAACTTTGAACATAATTCTCTTCACTTCTCAACCCAAAATAGTCGCATGTGGGAAAAAGGCTAATTTCTGCGTCATTTTGTTCTTTTCACATTTAATAGACGGCCAGGCAGCAGATGCGTCTCGAAGCTTTTGTATTATGTATGGGGAGAGCGCACCGTGCCAAAATAGTCAGAAAAGTATTTTCTACATTAGCTGTCGTCTGGTAGTGGCATTTTATTCTTCTTCAAACCTTGTTTGACAGCTTTAACTCAGAACAAGTTTTCTACATGCATGTAATCAATAAACTGCATGTGCATTGTCAGACTGTTATAGATAACATCAGTGAATTCGCATATATCGTTGATGATTAATTTCTCTCTCATGTTTGGTATTGTTTTAAAAACACTAAAACAAACCTTACGGAAACTGTGCACTGTATTGTAAGAAATGAAATAAAACTACCCACGATAACCTGACGACGAAAGTTGTGGTGTCACCGCCAGACACCACACTTGCTAGGTGGTAGCTTAAATCGGCCGCGGTCCATTTAGTACATGTTGGACCCGCGTGTCGCCACTGTGTGATCGCAGACCTAGCGCCACCACAAGGCAGGTCTTGATATACGATAGAGCACTCGCCCCAGTTGTACGACGACATTGCTAGCGACAATACGGACGAAGCCTTCCTCTCATTTGCCGAGAGACAGTTAGAGTAGCCTTCTGTTAAGTCCATGGCTACGACCTAGCAAGGCGCCATTAGCCTTACATAGTTTGAGAGTTATAGTATAAATGTCTCAAGAAGAACGCTGTATTCATCACATAATAAAAGTTAAGTATAAAGCAGCTACGTACTTTTCTTGCTACCATTCAATAGTTATCCTGTTCCAGAATTCACGCCCGTCTGCGTTAGATAGCGTGCCTATCGGCCCCCCTCAAAATAACACTGTGTCGGCACTTCTGTCGACACATCAAAAGTAAGTCTGTTTTAACAAAACTGTGTATCTGAACACAAGCGTGCCTGTGTTTAAATGGTATGCTGTGTCATACTCAAGAGGTATGCAAATGTGGCATTTCATAAATAAAGTTACGTATTCCTAGAAACCCAAAAGTTGCTTGTCAGCAGCGGAAAGAGGCGTTACCTGTTGTGCAGCATTGTAAATTTTTCGCCATTGCACTTTGAGTTGAAAATATTTTCTTGCGATTTGCTAATCAATTTATTTCCTTCATACTTATCACCCAGGCATGGGAGTCTTAAGTGAAGAACATTATTGAATATCGTATCGTTGACGGTCGATTCGAATTTCTTCAGAGATGCTTGTATTGTGTAGCAGCTTGGCAGTCAGAAAGCCGAGATCTACGGCCACTAACACAACTTACTGAGTCGAGCTGCCAAGAGGATTTGATGTGTAAAGGTTTTCTTCTGATTTTGTTACAGAATTTTTTCTGGGAATTCGCAGCTCCTTGAAATAATACACAAAAAAGGCTCGCACGCGCTGCCGCTACCACGGTTAGAATTGACGATTTTCTTAACCGTTGAAACACGAGACACCGGTGGTACCACGGGGCTACGCACACACTGCTGCCAGCACGCCACTCTCGTCATGGTATTGGCCGCTCAGCCTCATAACGCATCGTGAAAGATATTAAAAGTTGTCACTTATGTGAAGAATAGCATTTCTTTAGCCAAAAAATTGAAATTTGTCTCAGTGTCTTAGTTTACGTGAGGATTATATACCACAAGTCATTCAAATGGAAAGGGAATATCAAGTGAATTTAGCGAGTCAGTTCAGTACCATACGCGGAAGTGATTGCACTGTCACGGTGTTGCCAAATGTTTGTGACGATGTTGCCAATTCTCAGCTGTGCTAGGAACAGCTCTGTAGCGTTATAGGAGGAGAATCCTGTGCTCGTGTCATAGGAGGATACGGAGAGGAGGCGCGGGGTTTGGTTAATATGCAGCGTTTTCCCCTACCAGCTGTGTCAAACATTCAGGTGCGTAATCTTCCATCACAATTACAGTTTCCCACAAAATATATACGAATACAACACTTACCTTGTTACTTTGTTACAAAAGATTATTTCAGTACAATAAAAAGTCTTTGAAAATCAACTTAGCCAATCTGTGACGAAAAGTAAGATAACAAACACTTTGCACCTCGAAATCTATTGCATCTATGTGCAGTCTTGTGATCATACAAGCAGAATTTCATGAATTGCACGCGAATGTAGAAAAATGTTGGTGGGAATGGAAGCTGTAAGAAACACAGTTACCTAATTATTCTGTACCACGTAATAATCAATTCATTTGATAATTCAGAAGAGAAGAATCTAAAAATTATGCCCATTAAGACAAAAAGTGCAGATGCGGGCACTGTGCAGATCTGCGCTTTTTCATCTACAGATCTATACAAATAATGTATACTAACCAGCGTATTCATTGCTTTCGTAATGTTTCCCTCTTGTTTAGTCTTCTTATGATGAGCTGGATCCACACCCATGAGTCTGATTTTTTCTTTGTATCCTTCCATCTACTATCTTTGTGTGTTATTGTTCGGTGTTCAAAAAGCAAAATATTATGCCTGCTCCCACGAGGTATTAAAATGAGGTCGCAAAAAGACTAACGAATTGTAATCAAAATACAGTGAGACGCCAATTTGTCTGTCGTCATGGTGTTAAGTGGACAGAAATAGTTGGGTGTTATTGTCGTCTTTTCTTATTGAGATTTTCATATTACCCTGACACAAGACGACGAGATAAATGTGCATATTCTCCGTGACAAAACATCCCACATTCCATTCATCCTGATCCATTCGTTACGTGCATCGGTATCAATGAGTGATAGGAAAGCTGTTGTGGAATGACGAATAACAATAACAATGGTAGTAATTACAAATCAATAATCAAGGATGTTTACTGCCTTACAGACGATTAACAAAATAACCAAGAATGGCTGAGAGTTTAATTGGCGCACTGAGTAGGTGTTCTTACCACTTTGTTACTGAATTCTGTTCTAGTTATTTGCTGAGAGAAAATAAAGAACCCTGTAGCCATACATATCGCTAGTACAACGAGATATTAACTACCAACTATCCTTGCTTTCCATCACGAGACGAACATGGCGTCACTGAGCTGATATTTGAAATACATTTCTGTTTTCTCTCTCTGTCTCTCTCTCTCTCTCTTTATTTTTATTTTAACTTTTTGAGGAAAGCATCGAGAAGCGCGATAATAAGCAGGTAGGCAAATAACCTGTTTACAGTTATTTTCATCGGGATACATAACGCAAAAATACAACTTTTAAGTGTGTTATTGCGTAATTCCAGTTATTGACAATCTATTCGTGAGCTTGCTCGCATTCAGT
Organism: Schistocerca piceifrons; assembly: GCF_021461385.2. NCBI lineage: Eukaryota > Metazoa > Arthropoda > Insecta > Orthoptera > Acrididae > Schistocerca > Schistocerca piceifrons. Next base: position 97,386,321 of record NC_060143.1, on the reverse strand, counting down.
GGGGTGAAACCTATCACAGAAGCAAGCAAATCATAAATATTACTTGCACCATGCGCAACACATAAACGAAATCTCGCTGCAATAACGTGTTGTCCGATATCAATTTGGAAGAGTACCAAGTGTATAAAAGTATATCTTGAAATACGCAGAAAGGCCCATAGAGGTATTCGACTGAAACATAGCCATGACCAAAATTGTAACTGGGGTCGACAGCATCGTCGTCTACCACCTTGACAACTCGAATGGTGACAGTGCTCGGCCGGTTACTTACGTTTACTGGTATCAAAGCTACAGCATGAAAACACAAAACTGTTAATAACCCGAAGATCATTAGTCTTGGAACCCATAGAAAGTAAAGCAGTCACCAGTCGCAAGAGTGTTTTGAACACCACAGTGCTTTAATAGACACGGTCTTGTTGGAGGTGGCATGCCGTTGCTTTCATCCGACCTTTGAGTTGACTTACCTAGCCAGTTAATAGGGGAACCTACAGTTTTACGTGGCTTTCGGACCACAGTGCAACTCTGCATTTTTCACATCAACAAACACTGCCCCAGGGGAAATATGTGTAAAACGGCACATAAAAATCGTGGGACTGGTGAGGGATCGAACCTGAGACCTTCGTATCCATAGTCTTGCTCTTTATCACCTTGCCACCATGCAGCCAACACTCTGGTTTCTGCTTGCCATTAAAATTAAGGATCTTTCGTTTGTGCCTGCGTTGGCACTTGCGTGTTCCTTACGAGACCTTACCTTTGGGATTACCCTCGTATACGTGTGTGTAAACGCCTTCCAATGCCCACTCAAGGAAGACAAGGATACCTAGTCTAACTTCAATATTACAAATACGCCTCAGTTTGTGGATGAACGCAGACTTAGGTTGGTAATCATTTTGAATATTTACCAGTACTGTACCCATTGGTGTGAAACTCGTTTTCTACCAATGATTCCCACAGTTACAGGAACACTACTTTAATACCTCTTACACAAAATACTTGCGCAGTGCTATCAAACGAAAGGATCAACCTGACAAAAACTGTGGGAAGTTTGTTTTACAACCTTCGTACCTGGATAAAGAGCTTTTCCTATTTGAGATATCTGTGAACGTTGCTGCATAAGACGATTTAAGAAGAAACTAAATGCCTTCAGCTACTCCAATGTTTAAAGAAATCGTGTTAACGGCACTAAATCGTGGTTTGTAAATCGTTTACCAGCCGTACTCTGCCACATTTCGCTGGTTCGAAGGCAAAAAGCTTACTGACAAATTTCAAAGAAGGAAAAGGGGGGCGAAATGTCTCCCACTCGAAGGTCATGTTGTTTTACTTAAATGATTACAAAATCGGGTAAAACGAACAATGAGGTTTTCAGTATAAGCACATTACTGTTGTCAATATGATGTTGCACCGCCCAGGGCCTGTATGGTAAAGGGCCCGTTTAGGTCAGGCATATTGTACACAGAAGTGGAAGAGAGAGCACCACTAAATTCTACAATCCGTATGCATTGCATACAGACAGAAATTACTGTTACAGTGTACTTATGGAGCCCAAAAAGTGAATTGCATATTTTCCGGTGAGAAATAGCACTGGCAAACAGTCTTCGCTACATTAGGTTACTTAAACTGGCGTCACTTTGAGCTGGAATTTATGGCCAGCGACTAAGTGTAAGGACAGTGAGTCGGATGCGGGTTTTGCAACTGTGAAATACTTTCCTTACATTATGGAAGCGAATATTAAATTTGAACTAATATTGCGAAAATTTTGGACTTGGATAGATTAGAAAGAAAATATTTATGTTTATTGCAAAGGAAAACAATTGATTTTCTAAAACATTCTGTGTCATACACAACTTGAAACAGGTCACGTCGACCAAATCATATGGAAGACCCGACGGCGACGTATATTGGAAGGCAGTAAGATCCCTTGGCTTTTGGTTTGGCAGTATTCAACAGCCATTTCTAGGCGCAAGTCAATGAAGAAAGGCAGCGCATTTTCGTTATCAAGTAACGTCTTCATCAATTACTTTAGTTTTAATGTGATCTACGAGTAATTGCTGATGTTTGGTATTAACATGAAAAGGATTCCGTAGACAGGGAAAGAACTTGTTCTTGGGCAACTACTTCTATAATGACCAAAAGGACTTAAATGATCTTCAAGCACATGTGTTCCAGCAGCGGTATGAAGAAAATGATAGTAATAATGACGGTGATAATCGAATTATCCGGTAACTTCACACTTCACAGTGAATTTTCTCGAACTAATAAAATTTCCTGAATTAGTGAAAATTTCAAAATGGCTTCAAATCGAGGCTATGACGCCTAGAAGAGTCTTTACATCCTGCTGACATGGGAATAGCATAATCTCCACGTCAGAAGCTTACTTCTCCATAACTATTTAATAGACTCGCGTTTTTTTCCACCGTGACTAGTTTAGTAAGCTAAGCACATCATCCATTACTGCACACTCCTGGGGCTGGGAAATGTGGCCACAATGGTCTGGTGGAACGAACTATCACAAGTGCAATGCGTGGGTTCAGGCATTTACTTTTAAGAGGCACAAACAGATTTACTTTACCTCTGATAACCTCAAGAGAAAGACGTTATAATCCAGAATCCGCATTAAACATCACGTTCCTTCATTCCAAACTGAGCAGAGCCGGTTTACGTTGGATAATGACATAGGTGAAGGTTAGGGTAAACAGAAATACTGTCACCAGAAAACTTACTGACATTAGAAAATTTTATTTTATTTGATGAACTGATAGCCGTCTTAAGGAACAGGGCTCTTATTTTACTTGTACTTGATTGAACTAGAGACGTTGAAAGATTTGGTGCTGGGCTGTGATTCGAATTCGTATCTCCTCTTTCGAGGATATGAACCTCTCGGAACAGTATAGTTCAATCATTTCATTTCTTTTCCCAAGACTGCAGTCTTCTCTGGTCTCCTCCAAAGGTAATATATGTGGGTCCGAACCCTGATCCAGTACAACAATACTCATAATTTCATTGCAAGCCCTATCACGTGCACACCGGCCTGCTAGTGAAAATTAACGTGCATTTTTAATGTCTGTTCATGTTGCCAACAATTTATGGGCAAACACGCACACATCTTACTGTTGGTGAGTAAGCAATTGATACATAAGCAATATTCGTGGACAATAAAGAAGAACGATAGGAGTGCGGTTCGATTGTCGCTCAGGCACAAAAATTTGTGTCCTTATTTTAGCTGGCAAGAAAAACCGATACGTAACATTTGATTTTACTTAGTTAACAATCCGATTACGTCTTGGGTTCGTATCTCCGTGTCAGAACATCACATCATGCGCTTCATCTTTAAATTCGTACTCACTTCGTTACTTCTGAATTGAGGTACATCAGACATCTTTCATGGATAGTTAACAGGGATGAAAGGGTCTTGATAGGAGTCCCAGTTTATTACAAAAACCGTCGTCTTTTATTTTCAAGTTTAGATTTGGTTACTGATATAGGTGAAAATTTCGGTACTTCATGACTCTTCATGGATAGTGAGCAATGTGATATGATTAGATTAGATTAGATTAATACTTGTTCCATAGATCTTGAATACGACATTTCGTAATGATGTGGAACGAGTCATTTGAATGAAAGATTTCTTTACATACCAGTACTCAATTTCTTTACGAAAATTTATTACCCCCTCTCTCTCTCTCTCTCTCTCTCTCTCTCTCTCTCTCACACACACACACACACACACACACACACACACACACACACACACACATACACACACACATTCTCATTTTATCTTTATTTGTTTGTTGTGCTCGACTATCGGCGAGGCACGAAAACGTCCGTGAATGAGTTTCTTAGTTTTGAGTACAGTTACGAAAGAAATATAAAAACAACTATGAGAGTTACTGATTTTTTATGCTTAGCAGCAGTCAGTTCTGAGTATTATTAGTAACTAAGCTCCAGTCCCTAAACCTAGTTACAGAAATGCGAATCAGACGCATTACGTATTCCAGGCCGTAGCAGCCGCGTCTTTGAGGCACCAGCTATGGTCACTTCCCAGCCCGCTGCAGGATCACATCGGTTCGTCTTCTTCCTACTGGTAATGTAACTGAGATTTGGCAACAACGCAAGGTATGTTTGGCAACTCTGTGATCGACGAGTTACTTCCTGGTGTGCACGGAATTAAGCGTCAAAGTTCACTTGGTTTCTCGTGTCATTTCCATTGAATAACCTGAGTTGTTATCCCTTGAGGTGTAACAGAAGATTGTAAATTTACGGTTTTCAGCCCAGCAAAGTCATTGAACGTGGCAATCGCAACTAATCTCGTCCTGTAAATAGCGGTTTACGAGTTCTAGCCACTATTCGCCTCGTAACAGGAAGGCGCAAACCATATCTATCCACTAGCTCTGTGTTGACGAGCTGACCTGTCGAAACGCGACTGTCATGGTTCGCTGTTCCAGCCTCACTGAATGTAACGTTTTTATCCCTTCTGTGTAAGAGCTGCAAGCAGTCAGATCAAACAGCGATAAGCAAATCGTAAAAAAATACTTTCAGCTCAACGTGCAATGGTGAAACATTTATAATGCTGCACAACAGGTAGCGCCTCTTTCCGCTGCGGACAAGCAACTTTTGGGTTTCTAGGAATACGTAACTTTGTTTATGAAATGCCACATTTGCATACCTCTTGAGTATGACACGGCATACCAATTAAACACAGACCCAATCGAAATCTAAGTGAGTAGTATTTTACTAATTCGTGCAGATAGAGGCACGCTTGTGTTCAGATACACAGTTTTGTTAAAACAGACTTACTTTCGTCGTCAGGTTATCGTGGGTAGTTTTATTTCATTTCTTACAATACAGTGCACAGTTTCCGTAAGGTTTGTTTTAGTGTTTTTAAAACAATACCAAACATGAGAGAGAAATTAATCATCAACGATATATGCGAATTCACTGATGTTATCTATAACAGTCTGACAATGCACATGCAGTTTATTGATTACATGCATGTAGAAAACTTGTTCTGAGTTAAAGCTGTCAAACAAGGTTTGAAGAAAAGTAAAATGCCACTACCAGACGACAGCTAATGTAGAAAATACTTTTCTGACTATTTTGGCACGGTGCGCTCTCCCCATACATAATACAAAAGCTTCGAGACGCATCTGCTGCCTGGCCGTCTATTAAATGTGAAAAGAACAAAATGACGCAGAAATTAGCCTTTTTCCCACATGCGACTATTTTGGGTTGAGAAGTGAAGAGAATTATGTTCAAAGTTCCATTAAACTGATAACTTCAGCAGACAGCAGAATTGCGTTTTAATAAAATGTAGGAGCGAATGCAATAGAACATGCGACGTCTTATCAACAGTGCACGACACTTACCGTTACGCTACTAGCTGCGACGTGGCTACAGCACCTCTGTAAGTGAACAACAGGTCCTCCAGAACTTCGGCATTCCACAGTGCTATGAGATAATGCATATGGCCGGATCTAGACTTCTGAGAGACAGACAGTTACAGCATTTCTTTTGCACTGCACGATGGTTTCAACAAACAGATAGCGCAATAGAGTAGCTCAAATAGAAAGGAACACTTCCTATTTAAATTTCTGCATCCTACACTGTTGGCAGTTCTGTGTAGGTGGCAGTTACGTTATTTTATTTCGGTGATTACAAAATAGAGTCGAATGTATGCACTGGGTAGCCAAGGCAGCTAGTTCATGGCGATTTGGTCAACCAAGTAAATGAATGTACTGAACATCCTGCAAACCACTACAGGGAGCCTGTGTGTCAGAATTCTCATCTTGTGTGCCGCAACGGTGTTATGATAGAGAAATGAGCCGTAGAGGAGAGGGTTTGGTGGTCTGTTGGACTGATGATAGTTTCATATTGTGATGGTCTCGGTTCGATTCCAACTTAAGCCGATATTTTTTGATAGGGAGAGGCAGATTCTATTCTCTTCTGGCTACGCCAAGTGAAGAAGGGGTAATGGCATTGTGGTCTGAAAATCACATTAAACATGATATTCCTTCCCTACCAAGTAGACGTTAGGTGGAGCAACAATAAAGTAAGGAGTGGCGACATGTAGAAACTCTATCACCAGTAACCTTTCTTATACTAGTTATTTATTTCTGGTGGCGAAACAAACCCTGTGTATGGTCACAGGACACTTATTCCGTCTTTTATTTGAGCTACCGTATGTCGATAAAATTGATTCTGAACTGGGAATGCAACTCAGACCGCCCTTAACGCGGAATTTGATCCCTTCGTGATAATACAGCTCGACTACAACTTGTTTGTTCAAAACTGCAGATTCCTCAACATCTCCACATACTGCGCATGAATGGGTTGGATTCCTGGCCCAGCACTAAACTTTTCACTATGTATTATCAAGCTTCAGCATGAGAACACCTATTGGCTGGTGGATAATAATTTTTATTTTTAATGCATTTTCATTCGTTGTCAACACTAACTATATCTGACGATTTTGACTCCCAGTGAGACACAGAACTATTTGCGAGATCATTGTAAGTTCAAGGATGTTATTCCCAGCTGCTGGTGGAGAAAAATTCGGTAAGTGTCGTCTCATTGTGTGTAGACAACAACGATATGTGTGGGGTTCAATTCCTAGTCAGCACTGAACTCTTTGTCATATTATTTCTAGTTCAAACATGCTCACATGTCGCTGCTGGTGTAACAAACCCATACTTAACGTTCCTTTTCTCTAGAACATAACAGCATGTGTGCCTGGTTGGAGTCCTGGGAAGGAAAAAATTAATGTTTCGTCTCGTCATTTCATTTAATACATCTAGCTACTGCCGAGAAAATCCGACATGTGAAAGTTGATTGTGCTTCGATAACAATCCGATTAGGTTTTGGGTTCGAATCCCTGTCCAACATAAAGCTTTACCTCACTGCATTTCAAGTAAGTTACTTGTGAAGAAGCAGTATTTAACATCTCTCGTAGTTCGTTAACAGGGACAATAGATGCTTTGCAGGAATTCGCGTCCGTTAAAAATGTTTACGTTATGTAATTTAAAGTTGATATTTGTTAACTGATACTGTCTAAAATCGAGGTATATCACTCTCTTTATGCTTAATCAGGAATGGCTCTTAATTTCCGTCAGTTAGCATGACCTGGGTTTGAATCCATATGCAGAACGAGTCGGTTCGTCGTGTCATTTGAAGTTCATACATATTCTCAACCAGCTGCTCGTGAATAACGTAAATTTTTAATGTCATTTTGTGTTAAATAACAAGTATGGTAATCATGAATACGACGAACTTACTACGTGCATTACCTATCTGACGTAATAATGAGAGCGCTAACATTTCAGGTATGTCAGTTATTGCAATAAATGCGAGCTTACAAGCCTTAAGGACAGTCTTATCTGTGATGAGGTGTTCCCTGATATTTTTAGTATCGTGGTGTTACTTTACATCCTAGTTATTGCGATACAGAGCAGTGTTTTCTAGTGGTGACTTGTTGGAACCATTTTCAATAGTCAAACGACTGTATCAAGGAGCGATTAGAGGGCCTGCTAGACAGCTGCGTTATGTGGGTTGCATGAGTATCAGGCGAAATGTAATCCAGGTCGTTCGGATACTTTTGAGCATGACTGTACTTCGTTAACAATCCGATTAGGCGCTGGGTTCGCATCCCTGTCACAAGGTTCATATGATGACATTTCAATTTTAAACATGAGCTTACCTTGTTCCTTGTGAATGACACCATATTAAACGTCGTTGGGGTAGTACCCAGGTCGGTAACTGTTATGACAGGATTCCCAGTTCAGTACAAACATTTTCGTCATTTATTTTCAGGGTCTGAATTGATATTTGATACTGGTGCAAACGTCTATACTTCACGTCTGTTTATGCCTAGTGATCCGGTCTCAATAAGGCACAAACAAAACTTAGCTTGGTTAGCAATGGCTATAGGTGCTGGGTTTGAATCCAGGTCCAGAACGACGACGTTGGTCATGTCATTTAAAGTTCAAATTTGTGTACACGTAGCTGTTGATGTGTTATGAGAACAATTATATTACTGGTGATTCGCTGTTAATGTTGAGATTTCCTTAGAGTGCTTGTTGCCGTTGATCGCGTTTTTCTACTGGTTCGTCCAATATCCAGTTTCCAGAGCCACTCGCCGTTGAGCGACCTTCAGCACGTGGATGGAAAACCTTTTAGAGAGCGAAAAACTTTTTTTCCAATTGCTGTACAGCTTTGTAACTCCATATATTGTCTCAAGTATTTAATTTTGACTAAGGATTACTGTACGATATATGTAAAATAATCCGTTTTCTCAGAACTTTTGGAGTGTCACTTGTTGTAATTAAGGTTAATTTATGAGTGTTATGGGGTGTCTCATCGCTAAGAACGTGTTTTCTAATATGTTTTGTATAACGATATTAGTTGATGCTTAGACTGACTGCCATAAAGACCTTTGGTCTCTTAGTAGTCTCTTGCAGTACCCATTGTGTGTAGTCGAACGACTGTACCCCACAGGGTTTTGGTGTTTAGAGGACCTGCAACACAGCTACGTTATGTTGGTTGTATTCGGCAGTGACCCACTGTTTTTGCTGTCAAGTGTACCTTTGTGAACTTACCATTTCTGAGAACGCATGCTGTTACAGCGTGATTACCTGTAAATACCACATTAATGCAATAAATGCTCAAAATGATGTCCGTCAACCTCAATGCATTTGGCAATAAGTGTAACGACATTCCTCTCAACAGCGAGTAGTTGGCCTTCCGTAATAAATGGTTCAAATGGCTCTGAGCACTATGGGACTTAACGTCTGTGGTCATCAGTCCCCTAGAACTTAGAACTACTTAAACCTAACTAATCTAAGGACATCACACACATCCATGCCCGAGGCAGGATTCGAACCTGCGACCGTAGCAGTCATTCCGTAATATTCGCACATGCATTGACAATGCGCTGACGCATGTTGTCAGGCGTTGTCGGTGGATCACGATGGCAAATATCCTTCAACTTTCCTCACAAAAAGAAATCCGGGGACGTCAGATCCGGTGAACATGCGGGCCATGGTATGGTGCTTTGACGGCCAATCCACCTGTCATGAAATATGCTATTCAATACAGCTTCAACCGCACGTGAGCTAGTGTCGGACATCCATCATGTTGGAAGTACATCGTCATTCTGTCATGCAGTGAAACATCTTGTATTAACATCGGTAGAACATTACGTATAAAATCAGCATACATTTTCACCATTTAGACTGCCATCGATAAAATGGGGGCCAATTATCCGAAATCAGCATACGATGCACCATTTAGATTGCCATCGATAAATTGGGGGCCAATTATCCTTCCTCCCATAATTGCGTACCATACATTAACCCGCCAAGTTCGCTGATGTTCCACTTGTCGCAGCCATCGTGGATTTTCCGTTGCCCAACAGTGTATATTATGTCGGTTTATGTTACCGCTGTTTGTGAATGACGCTTCGTCGATAAATAGAACGTGTGCAAAAAATCTGTCATCGTCCCGTAATTTCTCTTGTGCCCAGTGGTAGAACTGTACACAACGTTCAAAAGCGTCGCCTTGCAATTCCTGGTGCATAGAAATATGGTACGGGTGCAATCGATGCTGATGTAGCATTCTCAGCACCGACGTTTTTGAGATTCCCGGTTCTCGCACAATTTGTCTGCTACTGATGTGCGGAGTAGCCGCGACAGCAGCTAAAAGACCTACTTGGGCATCATCATTTGTTGCGGGTCGTGGTTGACGTTTCACGTGTGGCTGAACACTTCCTGTTTCCTTAAATAACGTAACTATCCGGCGAACGGCCCGGACACTTAGATGATGACGTCCCGGATCCCGAGCAGCAGTGCTCGTGCCCGTTGGGCATTTTGATCACAATAGCCATACATCAATACGATATCGACCTTTCCCGCAATTGGTAAACGGTCCATTTTAACACGGGTAATGTATCACGAAGCAAATACCGTCCGCACTGGCGGAATGTTACGTGCTACCACGTGCTTATATGTTTGTGACTATTACAGCGTCATCTATCACAAAGCGAAAAAGGTGGTCCGACAAAAACATTCATATTTCTTGACGTACTACACGAATATGTAATAAAACATGGGGGTTCCTGTTTAAAAACAAAAACGCTGTTGATATCCGTTTGACCAATGGCAGCGCCATCTAGCGGGCCAACCATAGCGCCATCTGGTTTCCCCCTTCAAGCTAGACGAGTTTTATTCTTTGTAGTTTTTTCGTTTGATGCTTATTTCGTAAGATATTTGCCCCGGCCACTATCAATGGACCACCCTGTATATTAATGTTACCGTGGGTTGGGGTTGTTTTGGGGGAAGAGACCAAACTACGAGGTCATCGGTCTCATCGGATTAGGGAAGGACGGGGAAGGAAGTCGGCTGTGCCCTTTGAAAGGAACCATCCCGGCATTTGCCTGGAGCGATTTAGGGAAATCACGGCAAACCTAAATCAGGATAGTCGGACGCGGGATTGAACCGTCGTCCTCCCGAATGCGAGTCCAGTGTGCTAGCCACTGCACCACATCGCTCGGTAATGTTACCGTGTCACGCGCCCCCAAAGCCACCAGGCGGCATCCAACGTCGTGGTCGTCATTGGCCATAATGTTTTGGCTGCTAAGTGTACGATCATGTTAAAGTCAACAGTTTTACTGTTCACGGGACTTCGTAGACCGCCTGTGTAAAGCCACATTATACTTTCCACCGTATGTGTGGAAACCGTCCCGTTGTTAGAGACAGAGTTACGTCACTGGGGCTACCATCGCTATTTTTTTTCCCTGCGTCTAATAACGCCACAAAGTTGTCCTGGGTTTCTATAACGCTTTTTGCTACTACTACGTGGTCACTAATGAAAATCCATAACAGCAAACATGTAATTGTCAGAAATTCAAGAAATAGCAGGTTCGTAGCCAAGAGGCTATAACTATAGTTTCTGAAAGGCTTGAATGATGCAGTACTGAAATAAACTGCACAGCATTAGACTCACTACTGTCAACTCGTGTGCTATTTTCACAGTGCTCATCCTAACAATAAAGATGTTTCTAAACCGCCTAAGTCACAAAAATACTTTGTAAAAGTCCACTTTAGTAATGTAGACGGGAACAATCGAGATTCCATCGGTAGCGGCGGATAGCTGAAAACATTTCCATAGCGTGCTCCTTTCAAGGCTGCCTTTAGACTCCGTCTGGGCAGCTGGGATTCTTCTTCAGAATAGCGACCGCAGAGGGTTGAGCGACACTCTTTTTCTATTCTTCTCCTTTTCTCCTAGGACGTCAGTTTTTCAGCGGCTAAAGAGAAAGATTGCGAAGGTAAAATCTCAAGCATGAATGCAGAGCGCAGATGGTTGTCAGTATAGAACTCACCTTCAAAGGAAATCCTAAATTAAGCTTCCTCCAGAGTTAGAAACGTTGAAAACGAGAGAAACGAAATTCCTTAGCCCCTTGAAATACATTAGTGGAAAAGTTCCATTCGCACGTCCCAGTTTCCCTTGGTTCCAGAATGTCGCAGACTTCGGTACGCATCATACTCGACGATAGCTCAGGCTTGTGTTTCTTCAGTTTTTATAAATATGATTACTCATTATTATACATTTAACTCATGATTTGTAACTAAACGACTATCGCTAATACGATAAACAATTACGAATGAAACATCACATGAGACCGGTGTAATATTCCACAATATTCATTATTTTAGAAACCGGTTTTCGGCTGTTACGTCACCGTTAGGTACAAAGATAAATGTGTGGCTGGATCAAAGATTAAAGAAGGTGCATCTACAAGATATCTCAGTTGTTTTTCAGAGATGGAGCTGTTAATGCTTCATTTAAGACTAAAATGTGACGTATGACTTGAGTAAAATGCAATGTCTTCTTTTTTTAATTTTTTTTTATTTTTTATTTTTTTTATTTTTATTTTTTTTTTTTAGTCTTCTGACTGGTTTGATGCGGCCCGCCACGAATTCCTCTCATGTGATAACCTTTTCATCTCACAGTAGCACCTGCAACCAATGTCCTCAATTATTTGCTGGTTGTATTCCAATCTCTGTCTTCACCAAACAGTTTTTACCCTGTACACTTCTCTCTCGTACCGTGAAACACTCGTCATATCATCCCGTCCCTTCTTCTTGTTAGTGTTCATATATTCCTTTCCTCGACGATTCTGCAGAGAACCTCCTCATTCTTCACCTTATCAGTCCACTTAATTTTCAGCATTCTTCTGTAGCACCAAATCTCAAATGCTTCTGTTCTCTTCTGTTCCGGATTTCCCACAGTCCATGTTTCACTACCATACAATGCTGTGCTCCAAAAGTAATTCTCAGAAATTTCTTCCGCAAATTAAGGCCCATATTTGATACTACTAGACTTTTCTAGGCGGGAATGCCCTTTCTGCCAGTGTTAGTCTGCTTTTATGTCCACCTATCTCCGTCAGTCATGGCTTGTTTTGCTGCCTAGGTAGCAGAATTCCTTAACTTCATCTACTTCGTGATCACTAATTCTGATGTTAGGTTTCTTTAAATTGCCATTTCTGCTACTATTGATTACTTCTGTTTTTCTTCCATTAACTCTCAACCCACATTCTGTACACATTAGACCATTCCATGCAAGAGTTTATCTAATTCTTCTTCACTTTCGCTGATGATAGTAATGTCATCAGCGACTCTTATATTGATATAATTTCACCTTGAATTTTTATCCCACTCTTGAACCTTTCTTTTATTTCTGTCATTGCTTATTCAATGTACAGATGAACAGTAAGGACGAAAGACTACATCCTTGTCTTATACCCCTTTTTATTTCGAGCACTTCGTTCTTTGTCTCCTGCTCTTATTGTTTCCTCTTGGTTCTTGTACATACTGTTTATTACCCGCTTTTCCCTATAGTTTATCCCTATTTTTCTCAGAATTTCGAACATCTTGCGCCATTTTACATTGTCGAACCATTTTCCAGGTCGAAAAATCCTATGAACATGCCTTGATGTTTCTTCATCTTGGCTTCCATTACCAACCGCAACGTCAGAACCGCCTATCCGGCGTCTTTGCCTTTCCTAAAACCAAACTGTTCATCATCTAAGAGATCCTCAATTCTCTTTGCACCCTTCTGTATATTTTTCTTGTCAGCAGCTTCGATGCATTAGCTGTTAGGCTGATTATGCAATAATTCTCGCACTTGTCGGCTCTTGCACTCTTTGGAATTGTGTGGATGATGTTGTTCCGAAAGTCAGACCGCATATCGCCAGTCGCATATATTCTACACTCCAACGTTATGTCGCCACATCCCTCAATGATTTTAGGAATTCCAGTGGAATGTTATCTTTCTGCCTCATTTGATCTTAAACCTTCCAAAGCTCTTTTAAATTCTGAATATGATACTGAACCACCTCTCTCTTTCCTATCGACTCCTGTTCCTTCTTCTATCGCGCCATCAGATTCGTCCTCCTCCTCATAGAGGCATACAATGTATTCTTTCCACCTATCGGCTCTCGTCTGCATTTAACAGTGGTATTCCCTTTGAACTCTTAATGTTACCACCCTTGCTTTTAATTTTGCCGAAGGGTGTTTTGACTTTTCTGTATAATGAGACAGTCCTTCTCACAATCATTTCTTTTGTGATTTCTTCAGATTTTTCATGTAGCCACTTCTTTTTAGTTTCCTTCTATTTCCTATTTATTTCATTCCCAAGTGACTTGTATCTCTGTATTCCTGAATTTTCCTGAACGTTTTTGTACTTCCTTCTTTCATCGATCAACTGAAGTATTTCTTGTGTTACCCGTGGTTTCTTCGCAGCTACCTTTCTTGTACCAATGTTTCTATTTCCAACTTCTGCGATTGCCCGTTTTATAAATGTCCGTTCCTCTTCAACTGAACTGACCACTGAGCTATTCATTATCGCAGTATCTATGGCCTCAGAGAACTTCAAGCGTATCTCTTTATTAGTATTTCTGTGTCCTACTACTTTGTACACTGATTCTTCCTGACTAGTCTCAAATTTCAAGCTACCCCTCATCGTTACTAAGTTGTGGTCAGAGTCTATGTCTGCTCCTGGGATGCCTTACAATCCAATATCTCAGTTCGGAATCTCTTCCTGACCCTGATGCAATCTAACTGAAATATTCCCATATCTCCCGGTCTTTTATAAATATACGTCCTCCTCTCGTGATTCTTTAAAAAGAGTATTTGCTTCTACTAGCTGAAATTTATTGCAGAACTTATTGGCCTTTCTCCTCTCTCATTCCTACTATCATACCCACACTCTGCTGTAACCCTTTCTTCTCCTCCTTCCCCTGTAACCGCATTCCACCCCCCACGACTATTACACGCTCGTTTCCTTTTACGTACTGAATTACCCGTTCAGTAGTCTCATATGCTTTCTCTATCTCTTCATCTTATACTTGCAATGTTGGCATATATAACTGAATTATCGTTGTCGGTGTTGGTTTTGTTGTCTATTCTGATGAGAACAACCCTATTACTGAAGTGTTCACAGTAATTCAGTCTCTGCCCCACCTTCCTATTCATAAAGAAACCTACGGCCGTTATACCATTTACTGCTGCTGTTGATATTACTCTACACTCAACTGACCAGAAATCCTTGTCTTCTTTCCATTTCATTTCACTGACCTCCACTATATCTAGATTCAGCCTTAACAGTTCTCTTTTCGGGTTTTGTAGCTTACGAACAACGCTCGAACTTCTGACATTACACGACACGACTCGTAGAATGTCATCCTTCCGTTGGTTATTCGACATTTTTCTCATGGTGACCTCCCGCTTGGCAGTTTGTAACGCCGGAAATGCATATCCTCCTATTTCCATCTATTGCACTGCAAATTTTTTTCCTTGTTTTGCTACCTCAAGATATGACATTTCTGTGTCTTTATATATTGTAATTGTTTTACTATATACACTCCTGGAAATGGAAAAAAGAACACATTGACACCGGTGTGTCAGACCCACCATACTTGCTCCGGACACTGCGAGAGGGCTGTACAAGCAATGATCACACGCACGGCACAGCGGACACACCAGGAACCGCGGTGTTGGCCGTCGATTGGCGCTAGCTGCGCAGCATTTGTGCACCGCCGCCGTCAGTGTCAGCCAGTTTGCAGTGGCATACGGAGCTCCATCGCAGTCTTTAACACTGGTAGCATGCCGCGACAGCGTGGACGTGAACCGTATGTGCAGTTGACGGACTTTGAGCGAGGGCGTATAGTGGGCATGCGGGAGGCCGGGTGGACGTACCGCCGAATTGCTCAACACGTGGGGCGTGAGGTATCCACAGTACATCGATGTTGTCGCCAGTGGTCGGCGGAAGGTGCACGTGCCCGTCGACCTGGGACCGGACCGCAGTGACGCACGGATGCACGCCAAGACCGTAAGATCCTACGCAGTGCCGTAGGGGACCGCACCGCCACTTCCCAGCAAATTAGGGACACTGTTGCTCCTGGGGTATCGGCGAGGACCATTCGCAACCGTCTCCATGAAGCTGGGCTACGGTCCCGCACACCGTTAGGCCGTCTTCCGCTCACGCCCCAACATCGTGCAGCCCGCCTCCAGTGGTGTCGCGACAGGCGTGAATGGAGGGACGAATGGAGACGTGTCGTCTTCAGCGATGAGAGTCGCTTCTGCCTTGGTGCCAATGATGGTCGTATGCGTGTTTGGCGCCGTGCAGGTGAGCGCCACAATCAGGACTGCATACGACCGAGGCACACAGGGCCAACACCCGGCATCATGGTGTGGGGAGCGATCTCCTACACTGGCCGTACACCACTGGTGATCGTCGAGGGGACACTGAATAGTGCACGGTACATCCAAACCGTCATCGAACCCATCGTTCTACCATTCCTAGACCGGCAAGGGAACTTGCTGTTCCAACAGGACAGTGCACGTCCGCATGTATCCCGTGCCACCCAACGTGCTCTAGAAGGTGTAAGTCAACTACCCTGGCCAGCAAGATCTCCGGATCTGTCCCCCATTGAGCATGTTTGGGACTGGATGAAGCGTCGTCTCACGCGGTCTGCACGTCCAGCACGAACGCTGGTCCAACTGAGGCGCCAGGTGGAAATGGCATGGCAAGCCGTTCCACAGGACTACATCCAGCATCTCTACGATCGTCTCCATGGGAGAATAGCAGCCTGCATTGCTGCGAAAGGTGGATATACACTGTACTAGTGCCGACATTGTGCATGCTCTGTTGCCTGTGTCTATGTGCGTGTGGTTCTGTCAGTGTGATCATGTGATGTATCTGACCCCAGGAATGTGTCAATAAAGTTTACCCTTCCTGGGACAATGAATTCACGGTGTTCTTATTTCAATTTCCAGGAGTGTATATATATATATATATATATATATATATATATATATATATATATATATATATATGCATTTATGTCGATGAATAATTTGTTGTTTTGTAAATATTATTTGTATTTTTACGCCGGGTCTTGTCTAGGGAAACTATGCTATCGAACGAATACATCGATAGGCCGTGTGGAGAACCAAAGTGTTTAGGATCTTTGGTAGTGTGAACTCGGCCGCGTGGAGCGCGGGCAGAGGGGGTCTGGCTGGAGTAGTGCAGTGGAGCAGGTGTGTTGTCTGATGCTCCCGCGAGTTGCCGCGCTTTCGGGGTTTGGCAGCATGTAATTGCGCTCGACTTGCGATGATAGTTTCTGACACGGTGTCGCGGACGGGAAGCATTAGCTGGCGCACATCAGGAGCCCGTTTCGCCTGGTGACCGTGTCGAGAAGAAGGCGCGCCAACATCCAGCTTCTGCAACAGCGACGGCCGACAATGAGTGACTGTCGCCACCTCCTCGATCGACGGCTTCAAACCTTCAATCAACCAACAAGGAAGACTAAAAGCACGTAAAGTTTCAGAACTGTATGGCAGACCACAGCTTTTCAAATTGTTCCATTTGCCTCGCAAAATTACAGCAACTTAGCATGAACCTTTGTTGCTCATTGTCCCAAAGCATTGCCAAGCAGGGTCCCTTCCTTTTCCGAAATGAACCCGAGTGTCGTTGAAATTCAAACGCCAGCATTAAAATAATATAATTAGATTTCACTGCTTTAATTTCAAAGTTCAGTAGCTGGCTACCAAATTTAGGTTACACGAGCACAAATTTAGAGTGCGAGTTTTGTTAGCATATTTTTGCTTACCTGTGACTGCATCTCAGCTTGGTACGTACTAAATTTTACTATTGTTAATAGTTCAGAATCATTTAATTCAAGTTCAAAGTTAAATCTCTTGTTTCTAAATTGCGTAGAGTCAAGTTGCTTTTGAAATGATTGTTGAGGTAGTCCAAGACTAACCGTATTTTACTGGATTTCGATGTGCTTCAGAAAGAATGCTCACTATTAACTTTCAGTCACTAAATTAACTTTCGATTTTCCGGTTTTATTAATTCTTTTGCTAAATTAAGTCAGAGTGTAGCGAAATTTATTACTTCTGACAAACTTTCAGTTTTCACACTACACGTGTCAACCTTCAGTTGCCACGCTTCTAGTGTTAATTATATGTGTAATAACCTTTCTTTTTCAGTTACTATAGTAATTGTCCTTAGGACTGGCGACCGTGATTTCCCCCAAATCTCAAATATCTAATTACCGCTAGTTAATTGTTAACGTAACGGCCGCACATTTACTTTCTTTATTATCTTTACCCCTTTTCAAAATTAATTTCCACCAGTTTCATTTGCATTTTTCCTTTCATTTAGATGTAACCCTTTCCTCCCTCTTTACCGATAGATTAACTTCGGTGACGATTGCTTTTCCCAAATTTCCATTAGGTACACGCGGTTTAATTTTTCACTGTCATTAAGGTCGGTAAGTGAGGGGGAGGTTACACGTGGCGACCTGGTGACAGGACAATCTTCAGATTTGAGGTTGTTCTGGACACGAATTTTGCATTGTGCAAATCTCGTAACAAAGTACTGGTTACGAAATGGTCGATACGTCAGCGAGAATATTCGTGTGAGGAATCCTAATTAGAGTTGAGATTTGGCAGTTATATTGAAAATTATTAAAATGAGTGAAGGCAACAATTGCCAAAATTTGGTAGACTTGGATACGGAACAATCGGTCGAACAGTGGGAAACGCGCACCGCGGTACCCATTGTTCAGGGGCAGGCGGCTAGCATGAAAGACGCGACCGGCGAAACGCAACAAAGAGCAGAAATGGAATTCCAAACTTTAGAAAATGTTTCGGAATCAGAAGTGAAAATCAAATCTGAATCCCTTGATGACGAATACGGGGGGACAATTAAAGAGGAAGCCGCTACGGAAGTAAAACCGGTAGTTTCCGGGAATTTAACTGATTTATTGAACGTTTTGATTAACGAAATCAAGAGTCAATCGGTCAAGCAAGAAGCTCAGTCTGAAAAATTTGAACGGATGTTAGACAATCAGAACAAAGCTATTAACGTTGTTAACAACAATGTTGGAGTTGTTAACACAAAAGTTGATAAAATCAAAGAAGATATTATTGTAATTAATACCGAAATCGGTAATCTTAAACAGGAAATGATAGGCGTTCAGGCGGAAATTGCGAGCATAAATACTCGTTTTAATTCTGAAATTAGCAGAATCGAGAAAAGTGTAGGAGAATCAGTTGCTCCGATCATCGAGAATAAGGTGACGGAACAAATTCAATTAGTGAAAAAAGAGGATCAAAAGAAGGTGGAAACTTTAAAGGCTTTAGTATCCGAAGTAGATACCAAAGTGACGAAGCAGGCTAATACCTGCGAAGAGAAAAAGAGGGAAGTGGAAACGCTTGCGACAACCACTTACCAAGTGATTACGAGGGTGTCGGAATTAGAAAGGAAACTTGACGAAAAACAGAGCTATGTGCCAATCTGTGCACATAGTTCGGAGTTGTTGACGAAAGAGGAGCGGTTCGACCCCTTGAAAAAAGGCGGTATACACCCGACGGATTTCATTAAAAATTGTGAAAGAGTTTTACCCAGATCATGGACTGATGAGAGAAAAATTAATGCGATTATTGATGTGTTGGCTGGTGATGCCAAGCGTTGGGGCTTAAACCTCAACATTACGAACCTGACTTTTGACGAATTTAAAAATTTGTTTCTGGCTGAATACTGGTCAGAGCAAAAACAGCAAAGTGTCTGGCGCGAATTTGTCGTATCGAGGCCTTTCGATGCGAATTCGCGCGGTTCGATGAAGGAGTTTTGTGAGGGCTGGATCCGCAAGTTGGAATATTTGCGTGACCGCCGCTCGGAATCCGAAATAGTCTGGGAACTCTACAAGAAGCTTCCAGATGATACAAAACGATACGTAGGAAGCAATTACAGGACAATCAATGATTTCCTGGAAAGAGTGGAGGACGAGGACAATTGGCGCAATAATCGCGACAGTGGCAGAGGCCGTGGTAACAACAACGGGTACCACAGCAACCACAACAACGATAACCACGGGAATAATGCATACCGCAACCATGGCAGCAATAACAATAATGGTTCGGACCGTAATAACAATCGGTACAATGCAAATAATAACAGGAATGACGGAAACCAGTATCATACTAACGTGATACGGGCTTCACAGAATAGTAATAACGCCAGAGGGTGTGATCAGCCGCCTCAGCAGCATCCGGGGAGCGTATCTGCTGGGACGAGACAGGGAAACCATTAGCCGCGCCGGTGAGGGGCCGACCAGGCGTGGAGAAATTTTGGCGGCCCAATAACAGGAGAAAACCCAGGTGTCGTCGTTATGAAAATTCCGTGTGGAATAATCAACGGCGGGAGAGTGTGCCAGTGTTAGGAGAAAGGAGTGCGCCCACAAGTAGTAGATCAGCTGTATACGCGGCAGTAGAAGGTACATTCACTGTCAGTGAGAACAATTTAAGTAGTGTTCCGGAAATCGATTATAAGGTGCCAGCTGTAATACCCACAGCGGAACTGGAGATTGAGTTTAAGAATGATTCGCAAGTGTTGAAAGAAGATCAGATGTCGGATAAAACGTCCGTCATCGAGCGAGGGGATGCAGAGAGGGATGAGGTCTGGTTAAGGCAGTTCGGTCGCTTATACGACGAACTAAGAGATTATAGGGGCCTGTACGGGAGAAGTGTTTATGGGGAGCGCGGGCAGGATTTGCCGCGTTTCGTCCCGCAGGAAGATAGTATTTGTGAAGTGATGGAAAGTTCTGGCCCTAACCGGCAGACTTTACCAGTAATAGTTGATGTTAAGGGGGAGCACGAGCAAGATGCGTCGTGTTTCGTCCCGCAGGAGTTGAATGTTGAAGTAGTAACGGAAAGTTCTGGCCCTAACCGGCAGACTTTACCGAAAGTTGTAGTGGTAGAAGTAGCCGACCCATCCGACGCGAACATCCAGTTTAAACATTGCGAGAGTATTAAGGAGAAAGATTACGAAAATTTTAGTGATAGCCGGACACGATTGGTAGAAAACCAGGTAGATTACAGTGTGTATGAGGTTAGAGCTGACGTTATACGGTCAGACGATAGCAGTGTGGGTTGCGCAGATCCAGAGGAAGTAATTTCAGATGCTACTGGGCACATTCCTCCAGGTAGATTGGCAGATGAGATCAATCTGACCAAAGAGGAATCAACGAAGGTGACAATTAGTGAATCGATAGCAAAGCAACACTCACTAGTTGACGAGTTACAGGAAAAGGTTTCGGTATTGGAGGCGAAGCTACAGACTAAGCCTCAGGACAAACGTGTTGAAATTAAAACTGTATGTGAACAGAGGCTGAAAAAGCCGCCAGATAAACCGTATTTAGGATCAAAGCCGGATGGTTTTTTCTGGAATGACCTGGATATAGACGAGGATTTACTGTGGGAAAATAAAGAAACCGTCGAGGACAAGTGTAGACAGATAGTAGTGTCTGTTAATATGCACGACCTACAACTAAACGTGTTGATTGACACCGGTGCAGAATTGAGTGCTGTATCTGGGAAAATATTTGAGTTACTGAAAGACAGACCTGGCATCGTAGTTATGCCAGTAACAGGAGTGAAAATTATCGGTGCTACTGGGAAGGCCAGTAAACCGGTCACAAAACAGATTTTTGTCAACTTCGAGATATGTGGGGCACGATTTGAACAAGAGTTTGTCGTCGTGCCAGACTTAACTACGGAAGTAATTATCGGGTTAGATTGGCTGTTAAAGTACCGTGCAGTGATTAACTGCGAAAGCAAAACGTTGACATGTACGTCCCAAGATAAAACAATAGTAGTTAGTTTTGACGAGGCAGGAGACGGTGTGCATAGGCAATACCAGCCTATACACATTGTTAACTGGCCGAATGGTATTGACGTAGGTATGAATTTGAACTACTGTAATGTGAGGAATCTCGGCATTGACAATAGTGTAGAAAGTGAATTGGAAAGTATTGTAGACGGTGTGTCAAACGTAACACACGAACAAAGACGAGGCCTGTATGAAGTAATAATGAGGAATAAGAGTGTATTTTCAGACAAACCGGGTCTTGTGGAAGGATATAAATGCAAGTTGCATGTAATTCCGCACGAACCATTCTTCGTGAGACCGTATGCTATACCGCTGTCCAAAAAGGAAGCAGTGCAACGGGAGATAGATAAGATGATCGAATGGGGAGTGATTGAAAGAAGTACAAGTCCATACAATAACGGTTTGGTCATTGTAGCAAAACGGGATGGTAGTGTGCGTATTGTGATTGACGCACGCACGTTGAATAGGGTCGTTCAACGTGAAACAGACAGACCAGAGAGTATGGAGGAGATTTTGCAACGTTTTCATGACGTTAAGTTCATGACTAGCCTCGATCTGACAGCTAGTTACTGGCAAATAGAACTCGAAGAAGAATCTAGGCCATACACCGCCTTCTTGTTTGCGGGCAGGTGTTATCAGTATAGAGTACTGCCGTTTGGACTTAATATATCTGTGTCCGTATTCATCAGGGCCCTAGATAAAGTGCTAGGACCGGCTTTGAGTTCAAGATTAACTGTATATGTTGACGACCTATTGTTGGCCAATGCCACTTGGCATGACCATTGTGACCTGTTAGATGAAGTTTTTAGAGCATTGCGCCGTGGCGGAATGACTCTAAAGCTAAAGAAATGCGAATTTGTGAAGCAGGAACTGAAATTTTTAGGGCATGTAATTACCACTGCTGGTATTACGAAAGACCCAGAGAAACTAGAGGCAATAAAGAATTGTCCTCCACCCAAGTCTAGGAAACAGTTAAAAAGTTTTCTAGGGCTCACAGGATTTTACCGTAAATTTGTAAAAGGACAAGTGTTTAATGATGAAAATTTGAATAACCTCTTACGCAAAAATGTTCCGTTTGTGTGGACTGACGGGTGTCAGACCGCTTTCGAGAGATTAAAAGACGAGTTGTTAAGATCTAACATACTATTTCATCCTGATTTATCGCTACCCTTCCATCTGGGAACGGATTCGTCGAATTACGGGGTGAGGGTAGAACTGTTCCAAGAAGTTGGTAAAGGAGAGGATAAGGAACACCGGACGATAGCGTTCGCGAGTCGAACTTTATCAAAAAGTGAGCGAAACTACACGATTTCTGAGAAAGAGTGTCTCGCTATCGTGTGGGGATTCAAGAAGTTCAAGGGTTACCTATGGGACCGTAAGGTGATTATTCATACGGACCATAAGGCGCTCACTTATCTGAAAGATTGTAAACTACTTCACGAAAGACTGACTAGGTGGTCGCTGTATTTACAGCAATTTAACTATGACATCTGTTACGTAAAAGGGACCGACAATTGCGTAGCGGATGCGCTGTCGCGGTTGCCCGAGTCTAATCAAGGTCTATTGAAAGATGAGGCAGAGGGAGTGGTCAAATTGTACTAGTTTAAAGAAGTTGAGGGACGTAAATTAATAATGAACATCTGTAAGAATCTACGTCGTCATCAGAACGAGGATGGTTGTTTAACTATGGTGAAAACCCGGTATGACGAAAAGAGTCCAGAAGGAGAGAAATTAAGGAAGTATTACAAGATATACGATCATATCTTGTACATACGTAAGGGTGAAGATAGTAATATTTGGCGGGTATGCTGGCCCAGCAAATACGTCACGGAAATAATAGACTACTACCATTTGGCGTATGGTCACTGTGGACCAAAGAAATGTACGGAAAAGCTGAGTGAAGTAGTGCATTTCAACAACATGTTAAAACGAGTTACTGACAGAGTGAAAACTTGCGATTTATGTCAGAAGGTGAAGGTTACCAACTGTACGAGTCGTGGTCCTATGCAAAGTATAAGGCCTAACGACACCTTTGAGTTACTGTGCGTGGACTTGTACGGACCTTTGCCCAAGTCATCAGGAAACTTTGCTTACATTTTAGTAGTGCTAGAAGCTTTTTCCAAGTTCATCAAACTATACCCGATTAGGAAAGCTACAGCCAAAGCAGTCTATAGCAAGCTTGTGAACGATTATTTTGTTCATATTGGTAAGCCCAAGGCGATTCTATCAGACAATGGGGCACAATTTACTTCTAAGTTGTGGAATGAAGGCTTGGAAAGTAATGGGGTCGAGGTGATCCATATTTCAGCTTATTGTCCGGCTGGGAATCCCGCTGAGAGGTATATGCGCGAGCTAGGCCGACTGTGCCGTACCTATTGCCATCACAACCATAGGGCATGGGGCAAATATGTAGCAGTATTTGAGAGAATTATGAACACCTTGAGACATGAATCGACGGGATTTTCTCCAGAGGAAATCCTGTTGGATGACAGAAGTAAAAGTTTAGTGGAAGAGAGAATCAAATTCCCTCCACGGATTGACATTAGTATTGGTGTGAAAAAAGATCGTTTGCGAGAAGTAATGAAGCTTAAAGCCGATGCTCGCATACGTCGTCATGACGCTAAAGCGCGTTTTGCTAAGTTTGCGATCGGAGACTTAGTACTTGTAAAAGCTCATGAGAAATCGAGCGAGATAGACAATGAAATCTCTAAATTTAAGTTTGTTTATAATGGACCATATAAAGTCATTGGTATACCTCACACAAATGCTTATTGCTTAGAGTATCCAAGCTCTGGAAAGGTATTAGGTATACGAAATATAGTAGATTTGAAATTGTACCAACCTAGGATCGATTAATACCACACAATGGGTAATTTGTACAATATGTAAATATAGAGTGTAAGATTTAAGGTTTGCTAGATTGCCATGCTTTTGACTGACCAAGAGGACATTAAAGAAGTTGTAATTAATAAGTAATTAATTTTGACTAAATGATTTAAGAGAGAGTGATTATTTATCAATTGAAAAATCCAAGCTGCTAATTTAAGTTTTCAGCTGAGTCACAGTAGATTAAGCAACGTAAATATGATTTTGTAACTAGCTGTAAGATTTCATGAATATGTGTTTTACTAGTCATTGCCGATGTACTTAGACGCTGTTTTAAGTTTCAGGCTAGTACATGCGTGTGATGATGGACAGTGTTGAGTTATCCACTGTGATAGTATTAAGGGACTCCTTGAGATTACTCGGGAGTGAGTTTTTCCTAAAGAATTCAGTGAAACGGACGTTCTGGAAACGCCGTCACAAGGGCGAGTGAGATCAAGCGTGCCGCACACGCGGGCGCAACAATACTGGCGAGGCGAGCCGCTGTCGGCTCTTGTGCCGCTGTTGGCTCTTGTGCCGCTGTCGGCATTCTTTGTACTTGCGAGTACGAAAGGCGGAATAGTTTTTCCTCCCGGACAGCTGATGTGAAAGAATTCTGCTGTCAATATTTATGTTTTTTTCGATCTACTGAATATTATTTTCTTGTTTAGCGTTAAGTGGAATCTCATGACGAGATATTAATTATGAAAAGGTTATGTAAAAATGTGTATTCTATGTAATTAATTATTAATTTACGTATTTTGATCTACCTGTTTTTATGACCATGTACTCTGATTAATTTTGCAAATAGTATTCCATGTCTCATAGTGTTACGAATTTTAATGATTTTGGAATAGCTAAACCATTTTCTATATCTTCTATGAATTTTAATATGTTGTCAACCTGTTTTATTTTGTGCAAGATGACAGAGTGGAATAAGATTAGGAGTGTCCCCACTCAATTATTATGGTCTAAAAATTGATTTATGATTAATTAGACGAATGCTAAATTTTGTTGATGTTTTGAGCATATGCATTTCCGCTGTTTCTTTTTTGGGACATTTTCTGAGTCTGTTTACGTTACACGAACATCCTCAGACAATGTGGGGCACGTGTAACGCCGGAAATGCATATACTCCTATTTCCATCTATTGTACTATTATTTTTTTTCCTTGTTTTGTTACCTCAAGATATGACATTTCTGTCTCTTTATATATTGTAATTGTTTTACTGTTTGTATATATATATTTATGCACTCATGTCGATGTATAATTGGTTTGTTTCGTAAATATTATTTGTATTTTTACGCTGGGTCTTGCCTAGGGAAAACTGCTATCGAACGATTACGTCGATAGGTCGTGTGAAGAATCAAAGTGTGTAGGATCTTTGGTAGTGTTAACTCTGCCGCGTGGAGCGCGGGCAGAACAGTGAGAGTCTGGCGGGAGTAGCGAGTGGAGCAGGTGTCGTGTGACGCTCCCGCGAGTTGCCGCGCTTTCGGGGTTTGGCAGCAAGTAATTGCGCTCGACTTGCGATGATAGTTTCTGACATGGTGTCGCGGACGGGAAACATTAACTAGCGCACATCAAGAGCCCGTTTCGCCTGGTGACCGTGTCGAGAAGAAGGCGCGCCAACATCCAGCTTCTGCAACAGCGACGGCCGACAATGAGTGACTGTCGCCACCTCCTCGATCGACGGCTTCAAACCTTCAATCAACCAACAAGGAAGACTAAAAGCACGTAAAGTTTCAGAACTGTATGGCAGACCACAGCTTTTCAAATTGTTCCATTTGCCTCGCAAAATTACAGCAACTTAGCATGAACCTTTGTTGCTCATTGTCCCAATTGCATTGCCAAGCAGGGTCCCTTCCTTTTCCGAAATGAACCCGAGTGTCGTTGAAATTCAAACGCCAGCATTAAAATAATATAATTAGATTTCACTGCTTTAATTTCAAAGTTCAGTAGCTGGCTACCAAATTTAGGTTACACGAGCACAAATTTAGAGTGCGAGTTTTGTTAGCATATTTTTGCTTACCTGTGACTGCAGCTCAGCTTGGTACGTACTAAATTTTACTATTGTTAATAGTTCAGAATCATTTAATTCAAGTTCAAAGTTAAATCTCTTGTTTCTAAATTGCGTAGAGTCAAGTTGCTTTTGAAATGATTGTTGAGGTAGTCCAAGACTAACCGTATTTTACTGGATTTCGATGTGCTTCAGAAAGAATGCTCACTATTAACTTTCAGTCACTAAATTAACTTTCGATTTTCCGGTTTTATTAATTCTTTTGCTAAATTAAGTCAGAGTGTAGCGAAATTTATTACTTCTGACAAACTTTCAGTTTTCACACTACACGTGTCAACCTTCAGTTGCCACGCTTCTAGTGTTAATTATATGTGTAATAACCTTTCTTTTTCAGTTACTATAGTAATTGTCCTTAGGACTGGCGACCGTGATTTCCCCCAAATCTCAAATATCTAATTACCGCTAGTTAATTGTTAACGTAACGGCCGCACATTTACTTTCTTTATTATCTTTACCCCTTTTCAAAATTAATTTCCACCAGTTTCATTTGCATTTTTCCTTTCATTTAGATGTAACCCTTTCCTCCCTCTTTACCGATAGATTAACTTCGGTGACGATTGCTTTTCCCAAATTTCCATTAGGTACACGCGGTTTAATTTTTCACTGTCATTAAGGTCGGTAAGTGAGGGGGAGGTTACACGTTATCTTCTGCGTCCTCATGCCGTTGATCTTTACTGATTCTTCCACCTTTTAGAGCCAGTTCCCCACACCAAGAACAACAGACTGCCCTGAATCTCTTGTCCGCTCCTGCACCCTCTTTGACGAGGACCTTGGTGGAATTGTGGTGACTTCTTATGCTGGAAGTCTTCGGCCGCTATTTATGATGAGTTTTATTCAAACTACTGAACTTAGATAAACTATATGCCACTTTAAACAGTGAGCTGTATATCAAATTACAACAACTGTTTTCCGTACAGAATTAAGTTCAACAAGATCTAATTCACTATGGTGACATGTTGCAAGGGTTTGATTAAACAAAATAAGCTTGTCATTAAGAGGTCCAATGTTACAAACAGGTGGTTTTTTCATTCATAATGTTCAGTACATTCTACTAAGCGAACAATCACTTAATGCGATTATAAACGATGTTCCCAGATTTTTTTGGTGATTTTTGTTTTACAGGCATTCGCCGTGGTCTACAGCATATTTTAGTGCCCAACGTTTCTTCTTTCATAGCAGGAGGAATCATCAGAGGATGTAACAACTCAGAAAGCAGTTACTGTCTCGATCTTAGCGAGCCGAACTGTTTATACGTTTTGAGGCAATGGTCGGTTCGTGACGTCACTCCTGAGATACTGGAGTCGCGCCGATGGGAGCTTTAGTATTTAGTGCTAAGACCCACAGGGTAAATAAGTCCCTGACTGCACATTTATCTTGAGACAATTGATACTGAAACGCCGTGAACATAATTCACTTATCATTTAGTGATTACGAAACAGTCTGTGACAAGGTCAGTAGAAACCGACTCTGGGATACACCTGCACCCAGAGGGACACAGTCACTCGTATCAAGAGTTATTAAAAGTTTCTAACAAAATAACATGACACTAACCAGTACAACACCAGAACAAGTAGAACAGCAGAAGACATCAAGAAGTCTATCTGAATAGAAAATGACAACAAGAAGTCTACAAAGAAACACCGACGACTCTCAAAAGACAAGAAATGCTTTAGAGCACGCACAAGCGCTGACGGAATTCAGCGACTGGCACTGTATTTACAGAATCGCTTTATAGCTCGTATCAGCGCTCACAGTCAACATTATAAGCTCTTGATATGAGGGTCATAATAAACACACGAACCGCGTCTGAGTTACGTGTTGGCTTACATTCGCTACAGCTGGGCCGGTGTTTTGGGACTTCACTGTAAAGCAGTGGTTTGCCTCGCTGTTATCTTTTTATTATTTGATCAATTTCCTTCGTTTGCGTATTTTTTGAAAGCTCTTTCCAATACCACGGAAGGAACAAAGCCCGTCGCATAATTTGGCAGCTACAAACGTCAAAAACTACTTTCGTACGTCAGATAACTTGCCACATTGAGTAAAGTTACTCTTCTTTTCTGTTGCTTCCAAAATGCCAGAAGCCAGCGATAAGTAAGGAGTACAATATCGATACGCTATCACATCAAAGATAGCCGTAATCCTTACAGTTGTCCGCTATAACTTAGCGAAAACTGCACCTCAGTGTAAGGGTTAGAAGCATATTCAAATGGTTCATATGGCTCTGAGCACTATGGGACTTAACTTCTGAGGTCATCAGTCCCCTAGAACTTAGAACTACTTAAACTTACTAACCTAAGGACATCACACACAGGACTCGCATTCGGGAGGACGACGATTCAATCCCGTCTCCGGCCATCCTGATTTAGGTTTTCCGTGATTTCCCTAAATCGTTTCAGGCAAATGCCGGGATGGTTCCTTTGAATGGGCACGGCCGATTCCTTCCCAGTCCTTCCCTAACCCGAGCTTGCGCTCCGTCTCTAATGACCTCGTTGTCGACGGGACGTTAAACACTAACCACCACCACCATCACACACATCCACGCCCGAGGCAGGATTCGAACCGGCGACCGTAGCAGCCGCGTGGTTCCGGACTGAAGTGCCTCGAACCGCTCGTCCAGGGCAGCCAGCAACGGCGTAACGTCTGTTCCATATACAGTACCTGATCAATAGTGTCCAGTCACCTACGTAATGAGGGATTGACCACTAGATGTGACGAGAGTCGGACCCACCAGTGAAAAAGGAAGCGGAGAGAGTTGTGTTGTCAGTAGAGGAGCAGTGACGGCAGAACAGACTGGTCAGGATAGCTCACTGACTTCAAACGAGGACTGGTCACTGGACGTCACCTGATTAATAAAGCCGTCAAGGACATTTCAGTCCTTCTAAACCTTCTCAAGTCGACTGTTGATGATGTTAGTGTGAAGCGGAAACGCGAAGTGTCAGTCACAGCTAAAATAAAACCAGACCTCACGTACCGACGGACAGGAACCGTCAAACACTCCAGAGGGTGACTGTAAAACATCGTATGAAATCAGCGTAAGGAATCACTCGTAAATTCTAAAATGCTGACAAGTCCATCTAGCACAATGACTGTGCGTATAGAGTTAAAAAGTGTGGGGTACAATGGTGGACTAGTTCCTCTCAAGCCACACATTTCTGTAATTAATGCCAAGCGATGCTTAGTGTGGTGGAAAGAGCGACGCCACTGGCCAGTAGATGACCGGAAACGAGTGATTTGGAGTGATGAAACGTGATATACCCTGTGGCAATGCGTTGTAGTGATTTGGGTTTGTCAAATTCGTGTAGAATGTTACCGGCAACCATGAATAACGCCGTCAGTGAAGCACGAAGGCGGACGTGTTACACTTGGGGGATGCTTTTAGTGGTTATGTTGTGGTCACCGTCTTGCATTTAAGAAAACACTACACGCGGAAGGATATGAACACACTGTACAGCATTATGTACTGCTTACATCAGAGGGACTACAGAGACGATCACCGTATCAGCATGACTGTGCACCCTCTCATCAAGCAGCGTCTGTGAGGCAATGGTTTGTGGATAACAACGTTCCCGAAACGGACTGGCCTGCGGGCGTCCCGACCTGCAGTCGATGAAACACCCTTGGGACGCATGAGAACGTCGACTTCGCTCCAGACGCGGCGTCCAACATCACTACGTTCTCTGGTTTCGGTTCCTGAGGAACAACGGGCTGCCATTCCTCCACAGAAATTCAGACACGTCGTTGAAAGCGTCCGCAGTAGAGTGCAAGTTGTCATAACAACGCACGGTGGACAACTCTCCATATTAACGTCCACTAATACACTGAAGAGTCAAAGAAACTGGTACAACTGCCTAATATCGTGTAGGGACCTCGCGTACACGCAGAAGTGCCGCAACACGACGTAGCATCGACTCGACCAATGTTTGAAGTAGGGAACAGACACCATGAACCCTGCAGGGCTGTCCATAAGTCCGTAAGAGTACGTGGGAGTGGAGGTCTCTTCTGAACAGTACTTTGCAAGCCATTCCAGATATGCTCAAAAATGTTCATGTCTGGGGCGTTTGGCGGCCAGCGGAAGTGTTTAAACTCAGAAGAGTGTTCCTGAAGACACCCAGTAGCAATTCTTGACGTGTGGGGTGTCGCATTATCCTGCTGGAATTGCCCAAATCCGTCGGAATGATAAATGGACATGAATGGATGAAGGTGATCAGACAGGACGCTTATTTACGTGTCGCCTGTCAGAGTCGTATATGGACGTATCAGGGGTCCCATATTACTCCAATTGCACACCCCCCACACCATTACAGAGTCTCCGGTCTGCTGAAATGCAGGTTCCATAGGTTCATAAGGTTCTCTCCATACACATACACGTCCACCAGCTCGATACAATTTGAAACGAGGCTCGTCCGACCAGGCAACATATTTCCAGTCATCCACAGTCCACTGTCGATGTTGGCGCACCCAGGCAAGGCATAAAGCTTTGTGTCGTGTAGTCATCAAGGGTACACGAGTGGGCCTTCGGCTCTGAAAGCTCTTATCGATGATGTTCCGTTGAATGGTTCGCACGCTGACACTTGTTGATGGCCCAGCACTGAAACCTGCAGCAATTTGCGGAAGGGTTGCACTTCTGTCATGTTGAACGATTCTCTTCAGTCGTCGTTCGTCCCGTTCTTACAGGATCTTTTTCCGGCCGCAGCAGTGTCGCAGATTTGTTGTTTTACCGGATTCCTGATATTCACAGTATGCTCGTGAAATGATCGTAAGGGAAAATCTTCACTTCATCGCTACCTCGGAGATGTTGTGTCCTATCGCTCGTGCGCCACCTGTAACACCACGTTCAAACTCACTTAAATCTTGATAACCTGTAACTGATCTACCAACTACGTCATATACTTGTTATCTTATATAGGCGTTGCCGACCGCAGCGCCGTATTCTGTTTGTTTACGTGTCTCTGTATTTGAATACGCATACCTATATCAATTTCTCTGACGCTTCAGTGTAGGTGTCTGAACACTTCTGATCAGGTAGTGTATGGTGAAACCGTGTATGTCTCCTCCGAAGTTTGATGGCTCCCACTGCTTCTCTGACCTGCATGTTCGTCAAACATGTTGTCCATGGATCACCGCTGTATTTTGATCAGTCATCTACTTCTTAACATAGTTCTGTAGCAGACACGGCTCACAGTTGATACTTTATGTTACGTGTCTCTGGGAACAACATCTTCAGTGATGTGAGACCTTAGTTTCTCCTGGCGTATACAATTTTCAACCAACTTACGGCAATTCAGCCTGGTAATATTAACAGCGACCGCCGATATTTCGGCGGGAGCACACCCCGCTATCTTCAAGGCAAACTGCAACGGACAGGCGATGTATAGGCAAATTTAAAACTTCGGTTCTTGAACTAATGCAGGAAAGATAACACACGCACACACACACACACACTGAACACTAGTGCCACCAAAGGTGACCAAAGTCAGAGATATCGATAGTGAGACTACGAACTAGCAGATAAGGTAACATTGGCCCTGTCCCTCCGTTTTTTGACAAGGGAGCCTTTGAAACCCACCTGTTACTTCGGATATGTTGATGATACCTTTGTTATTTGGCCTCATGATAGGGAGAATTTGAATGCCTTTCTAGAACATCTTGTAGGGAAGCAGCCTACTCACGCGTTATAAAATTCACATCCGTCTTTCCATTGTGTGCCAGCCTAGTCCGCTGTAACTAGCTCTGACGTCATAAATGTTGCGCAATACTTTAAAAATCAAGTAAATAACCTGAAACGTTTCTAGCATGTCAGGACTAATACTAAATCAATATGTGTTGAATATCAGTTCAATAACTTTAAACATTTTCGAAATGTGGATGTTTTTCTGTAAAAATCATTGGCGCAACAGAAAAGAGCTAGAAACTTAAAAATTTATATTTAGATTCCTTTTTCATAATAATTTAGTAGAAACAGTATTCTGGATTTCAAAAATTGAAATTTTAAGTTGAAATTCATGATTTTCTGGTTTTTGTCTTAGAAATTAAGGAAGCAAGATAGATTAAGTAGGCGAATTAATAAGGCTAGGATGTTTAAGTTGAAGGGAGATCCGCTATAATCATAAAGATGTGAAAAATTTCAACTGAATAACTATAAAACTATAGTGATAGCGTATCTCCAAAGGGCAAGTTCAGAGCTCGTCTACTGCGTGTAGTGTAATTAAATTAATTCTCTCGCCCAAAATATTTGACTTAGCCACGTCAGACTTTTATTATGATTACTTACCTGTGTGCTGATTCCACATTTAAATTGAGAACTTCATCGGCCATCAGCAAAGGAAGCAATGATTTATTCGATAACTTAAAGTGGTGCATTACTAGCCCAGCGGCTAGTCGGGAGAGCGGATTTGATCAGGCGTTCCCTTAGCCGTCCGCACCGCGGCTTTATGTATAAGAATGCTGCGCGAGAGAAGAACGCCCCAGTTCTCTCCAGACGCTGATTAGCGCACCACCTGTGCCGGGAGTCGCGTCGCGTCGGTATCAGCGCTATAAACAGCCTCGGATGCCGTAATAAGTTACTCGGGATACGCGTAACCATGAAATCGTTTTCAAGTGAAGTGTAAAATCTGGGATGACTTTAATGATCTATCTTCAGTTTGCGTATGTCGTATTTTCACGTGCTGCCGCGGGACAGACATTCTACCATTATTTAGCGTGGCGTTTGATGAACATTATCATCAAATTATGGCGAGCATTCACTTAAACATTTAGTTTGAACAGTTATAGTTGCATCAGCGCATTAGACTCTGAACTGCTCTAGTAGTTGGATGGTGTGGATTCTTTTGGTCTGTGACTTTCAGAATATAGTGAATATTTTAGAGAGAATCGTTTTTGATTATGAATCCCAGACAATCTCCTAATTCCTCAGAGCTATAAGCTGTAGCTATAAATGTATTTCTCAGATGAAGTGGGCACTAGGAATTCTAATTACAGGCTTCACGTTTTGGTAATCACTTTCTGGTTGCCAATATTGTAGTTAGAGAGCCAGTGTTGAGAACGGCAAACAACAGCAATAAATAAATAATAGGAACATTATATAATAACAATAATTCCACCTGCCGCCCCACAATCTAAACTCGATCCACCCAAAACGTTCGTTTTACGATGGAGGTGAAAGGGGATGGCTGCCTTCCCATTCTTGACGTTTTGGTTAGGAGGAAGGATGATAGATCACTGGGGCATGCAGTTTACAGGAAACGTACTCTCGCCGACCTGTATTTACAGCCTAAAAGTTGTCACCATCCGGTTCAGCGTGAAGGGGTACTTCGTACCTTGGTACACAGGACACACGTCATTTCTGGCACTGACACTTTGCCGGCTGAGCTGTTCAATCTTGAAGCTACGTTTCGTCAAAATGGTCATAGTGAACGACAGATTGAACTTGCGTTGCGCTATCGACCAACTGTGCATCGGGTGATTGATGATAATACTGAGTCGACACCTAAGTCTACTGCCTTTCTGCCTTACGTAGGAAGTACTTCCAACAAGATCGGTCGCATTTTGTGGAAATACCATGTGAAATGTTTTTTCCGACCTCCATCTAAAATTAGAATGCTTTTGGGTTCCGTTAAGGATGATCTTGGTTCGCGTAAGGCGGATGTATATCGCATTCCTTGTAGCTGTGGCATGGAATACTATCAGGACCGTGGAGGACCGATGTACTGAGCATAAACGGCACACACGATTACAGCATCCAAGTAGATTGCCGAACATTGCTAGGATATTGGTCACCCTATGTTATACAACAACACCGAGATATTGGCATGCACATCGAGCTATTGGGGCAGTGTTATTAAGGAGGCAGTTGACATTAAATTAGCGAGCAACCTTGTAAGCAGGGATGGAGGTTTTTGTTTAAACTCTGTTTGGAATCCTGCTCTCTCCCTTGTCAAAAAACAGAGGGACAGAATCAATGTTACCTCACCTGCTGTTTCGTAGTCTCGCTATCGATATCTCTGACTTTGGTCATCTTTGGTGGCACTAGTGTTCAGTGCGTGTGTTATCTTTCCTGAATTAGTCCAAGAACCGAGGTTTTAAATTTGCCTATACATCGCCTGTCCGTTGCAGTTTGCCTTGAAAACAGCGAGGTGTGCTCCCGCCGAAATATCGGCGGTCGCTGTTAATATCACCTGGCTGAATTCCCGTAAGTTGTTCGAAAATCTTCAGTGATCATGTCCAGTCCTGTACAGCCAATCATGTCTCCATTCAGAATGAGATTTTGATTCTACGACGGAGTATGCGCTGATATGAAACTTCATCGCAGATTAAAACTGTGTGCCGGACGGAGACTTGGGACATCTGACTTTCGTGAGCGAGTGCCATACCGACTGAGCTACCCAAGCACGACTCGCGAGCCATCTTCACAGGTTTACGTCCCTCATGCTGTGGCTAATCCATGTCCCTGCAATATCCTTTCTTGCAGGGGTGCTAGTCCTGCAAGTCTCACGGGACAGCTTGTGAGAAGTTTGGTGGTGGTGGTGGTTAGTGTTTAACGTCCCGTCGACAACGAGGTCATTAGAGACGGAGCGCAAGCTCGGGTTAGGGAAGGAGTGGAAAGGAAATCGGCCGTGCCATTTCAAAGGAACCATCCCGGCATTTGCCTGAAACGATTTAGGGAAATCACGGAAAACCTAAATCAGGATGGCCGGAGACGGGATTGAACCGTCGTCCTCCCTAATGCGAGTCCAGTGTGCTAACCACTGCGCCACCTCGCTCGGTGAGAAGTTTGGTAGGTAGGTGTTGAGCTACTACCGGAAGTAAAGCTGTGAGCAAGGGTCGTGCTTCTTGGTTGGGTACCTCATTCGGTTGAGCACTTGTCGGCGGAAGGCAAAGGTTCCGAGCTCTAGTCTCCGTCGTCCGGCATACGGTTTTAAACTCTCATGAAGTTTTATTTTTGTAGTGTTTGTACGTGACCTACTTTTCAGTTCTATACATCGTTCTTAGTTCCGCGATTTTCACAAATATAAATCTACATTTACATCCATGCTCTGAAAACGAAAATTAAGTGCATGGCAGAAGCTACTTAGCATTGTATAACAAATGTTGGGTTTCTTCCCATTGCAGTCGCGTTAGGAACACGCAAAGACTGAATATACAAATATCGTTTTGCGCGCTGACATAGTCCAGTCCTGTCTCTGCGGTCCTTACGGGAGCGATAAGTAGGCGATGCAGTATATTCGTATTTCTGGACTATTCATTGTTCTTGTAATTTTTTAAGTATGATTTCGGAATGACTGGTTTCTATCTTAAAGCATATATCAGTTAACGGTATATTCGATGGGAGTCTTGTAGGACGTCCGCAGCTCGTGGTCGTGCGGTAGCGTTCTCGCTTCCCACGCCCGGGTTCCCGGGTTCGATTCCCAGCGGGGTCAGGGATTTTCTCTCCCTCGTGATAACTGGGTGTTGTGTGCTGTCCTTAGGTTAGTTAGGTTTAAGCAGTTCTAAGTTCTAGGGGACTGATGACCATAGATGATAAGTCCCATATTGCTCAGAGCCATTTGAACAACTTTGAATCTTGTAGAACGATCTCGGTGACCAAACCATTCTCTCGAATTGTCCAGAATGTTCTTCAAATCAGTCGTGGACTGCTGTGACTCAGTGACTTGGCGCACTGTCATCCATAAAAAATCCCGTCGTTGTTTGGAAATATGAAGTCCATGAATGGCAGAAAATGGTCTCCAAGTGGTCAGAGAACGCAGTTCGTTCCGTGCAAACACAGCCCACTCCATTATAGAGCTACCATCAGTTTGCACAGTTTCTTGTTGAGTTCTTGGGTCCATGGCTTCGTGGGTCTGCACCTCACCCGAGCCCTGACATTAACTCTTACCAACTGAAACTGAGGCTCATCTGACCAGGCCACGGTTTTTCAGTCGTCCAGGGTCCAACAGACATGGTCACGAGACCAAGAGAGGTGTTGCAGGAGGCAACGTCATTGTGTTAACAAAGGTAATCGCATCGGTCGTTTGCTGCCATATTCTCAAATGGTTCAAATGGCTCTAAGCACTATGGGACTTAACATCTGAGGTCATCAGTCCCCTAGACGTAGAACTACTTAAACCTAAATAACCTAAGGATATCACACACATCCATGCCCGGGGCAGGATTCAAACCTGCGACCGTAGCAGCAGCGCGGTTCCAAACTGAAGCACCTAGAACCGCTCGGTCACAGCGGCCGGCTGCCATATCCTGTTAACGCCAAATTTCGTCGCACTGCCCTAACGAATACGTTCGTCGTACGTTATTTTCACGCAGTGCTGCTTGTCTGTTAGCACTGACAACTCTACGGAAACGCCGCTGCTCTCGGTCGTTAAGTGAAGGCCGTCGGCCACTGCGTACCCCGTGGTGGGAGATAAGGTCTGAAACTTGGTATTCTCGGCACACTCTTCGCACTGTGGATCTCGGAATATTGAACTCCCTAATGATTTCCGAAATGTAATGCCCATTGCGCCCATCTGCAACTAAAATGTTAATTCTGGTCGTGTGTCCTTAATCACCTTTTCAATGCACTGCATTTTATACTTTTTTACACGATACTACCGCCTTCTGTGTATGTGCATATCGCCATCCCGTGACTTGTCACATCAGTGTACATCAACACAGGTGCGTCCACTCAGCTGCATATTGCGGTTATACGTCCACCCAGCCGCATCAAGTGGTTACACATCCACTTAGTCACATCAAGTGGTTATACATTCATCGACCCACACCAAGTGGTTACACATCCATCAAGCCACGTGAAGTGTTATACGTCCAGCGGATATAAACCCACTTGATGTGGTTCGAATCTCGAAAAGATTTTACTTCATAACGAAAAGATCAATTTATAAGATGGAAACAAGAAATTCACTTGTTATTAGGTAATTACACAGACGGCGCACACAAATTGCGTAAAATGAAGTTAATGGTCCGAGGGTGAACGCCCTGTTGTATACAAACTCAGTCCCTGGCGCCGAAAACACTGGTAAAAGGTCTAAGAGGTCACTTCCTCCACGAAATAGTTGGTCGCTCGTGACGTCAGTTTATTCATGAACCAAGGAGGTCCACATAACGACATCATCTGTTAAACGTCAGCATTCTGTGAAGCGTTCGCCGAGGTAAAAAATGGCTCTGAGTACTATGGGACTCAACATCTGAGGTCATCAGTCCCCTAGAACTTAGAACTACTTAAACCTAACTAACCTAAGGACATCACACACATCCATGCCCGAGGCAGGATTCGAACCTGCGACCGTAGCGGTCGCGCGGTTCCAGACTGAAGCGCCTAGAACCGCTCGGCCACACCGGCCGGCTCGCCGAGGTAAAGAACGGAACCGCACGGGTCTGGCATTACCCACTGTCACCCTGGCTGTCTGTTTAAGCAACGCTCAAACGATACATTCGCCAGAGCGTTATCACAATCAGGGCGGCTGATAACATTTGCAAAACGTTAAAATCACAAATCGCTCCCGAATTTGGATAGTCGCTGTAAAGCGATAGTTTTATCTGTGTAGGAAATTCCTCTCCTAGCGAAGCCACGAGAAAATACCACCCAGAAGTCTCTGAATAAAGCTGTACTTTTAACTGTGACTGAAACTGTAACTTTTGGGTTCCGGAAACACTCAATAAAAATTGTACGTGGAGTGATACTTTACATTGCTCCCATTACACACATTATTAATAAACCTGTTAATGCAATCTCTGCAAAAAATTCATCACCATAAATCAAGAAAATGGTAGGTAATAAAAACGAATTCCATTTCATGCCAGCGAAAAGTAGAAAAATTAAAGTAACAATAAATAGCTTGCATACCCCGAAAAGTCCGTAACGAATTTGTTAACATATAAAATACATTCCTAGATGAAATTTTAAGTCTGTAGCTCATATACTAAGTGGTCCTAAAATCTCTATGTAACGTCAATAACAGTGGACCTACCCACGATCTAAGTTACGAACGTAGAAAGTTGGGAAGGAGGGGAGAATGTGACGTTAGTTCCAGAGTGAATAGCTGAATAGTACAGTGCTACTAGTCAACATTCATAAAATTGTGAGCCCTTCTTCAAATTGGTGCTAAATTAATAAGTATGTTCCCGGGGGAGAGGGGGGAGGGGAGGGGGGGGGAACATGCTACGGGAGTATCGTTTGGCAAATTTATTTTCAATGGATTTTCACTGACATTTTTACTTCTCTGTTCCCATACCAGTTGTGACTCATTGACGTTGTAGTCGGTGGATACTAGTTTTCTACGTTCTGTGAAGAGCGTTTTTTATATATCCGAACATTTCAAACAACTTGCTGATATTTGCAGGATTTCACAATTTTCATTGTCCTTCCAATTGAGATTTAGATGTTAGTAACGTAATGGCGAATGAAATGGTATGTGTCTGTTTCTTTCCACAGTGTAAGGGAATAGCGTTATGACTTATGAAATTATCAAATAGTATCATGATGAAAGCTGTGATAAAAATAAATGTTGGCCATTAAATGAGTTTAGTCGTAATAGTGAAATCATAATGAACAAAAAATTTAATTTATTTAAACAGTGATGGTATGGAGTTAATTAGAGTAGCGATAAGATTAATAATATCCCTGAAACTGCTCCAGTTCACTTTGAAGATAATTTAAAGGTATCAGTTTATGGGTCAAATCTTGAAAATAAATTTCTCATCTGTTTCATTTCAAATTATTTGTATCAGCTATCTGTGCTTCTACTCTTTAAACGGTGTTTAAGTTAGATTAAGTTAAGTTAATAGGAAGGAAAATAAAGTAATCAAAAACATACGAGGGCTGATATTTCTGGGGATTCGGTATACATCTCATCATAAGTACGCATTAATTTACTGTTTTATGGTTTACGAGACCTTCACTTACTTTCAGCCGTCTAATGTTCAGAGGTGAAGTTGTCCACAGTGGATTCTCTCATCTTCCTTGGCAGTTCTGATTTGAACGCGATATAACGTTCCGTCCGGCCTCGCACACTTAAGACGCGAGCCTCAGCCAGGCACCGGTTGACCCCGTTTCCGCCAGCAGACTGTACTGCACTGTGAGTGGGTCTCCTGGAGGGGTCGAGCTTTCCCGGCTGAATCCGTCGGCCAACTTCTCTCGGGGCGCGCGGCGTTAATTTGCAACTGCCGCAGACTGCAGGCTGGCCTCGGTAACCTGCAGGCCACGGCAGCCCCCCCCCCCCCCCCCCCAGCTTGCAACTGGCGCCGGCGAGGCGGTCGCCAAACCCTGCAGGTACAGCAGTAGGCCTCGGTGGGTCAGACACCACTGGCATTCCAGCACGTCTCATTTCACCGTAAAATCGTAACACGAAGGCCTTATTCTATGGTATAAATGGAACAGCATATGAGTAATTTAAGTCATGTCTACGGAACAGGAAGCAAAAAGTCTCTTAAATGCTTCAAGTGATTCAAAGGAGTTTGTCACTTCATCTAACTGGGGTGAAATTACATTAGGTGTTCCACAAGGTTCGATCATGGGTCCCCTCCTGTTCTTGATATATGTGAATGACTTCCCTTCTTGTGTGAAACAAGATGCTGAACTGACACAGTTTGCTGATGATACAGACATAATTATTAATCCAGTAAAAGAAAGTCCGATAGAAAATGATACAAATAAGGTCTTTGGAAAAGTTATTAATTGGTTTTCAGCGAATGGGCTTGCTCTGAACTTTGAAAAAACACAGTACATCCAATTTTCTGCTGCAAAAAGTGTAATTCCTTCAATAAACATAACACATCAAAAGAATTCAGTAGCCAGGTTAGAGCATACTAAGTTTTTGGGAGTACATATAGATGAGAATTTTAATTGGAAAATTCATATTTTGGATCTCCTAAAGCGACTAGGTTCAGCAACTTTTACAACCTGAATAATTGCCAATTTTGAGGATGTAGAAATTAGTAAGTTAACATATGTTGCATACTTCCACTCTCTGATGTCATATGGAATAATATTCTGGGGCAACTCAACACTTAGGCAAAAGGTATTCACTGCTGAAAAGAAAGTAGTTAGAATAATGTGTGGGGTTCATAGTCGCACATCTTGTAGGTATCTGTTTAAAAGGTCAGGAATTCTTACAACTGCTTCACAGTACAAGTAATGAAATTTTTTCTCAACAACATGGGCCAGTTTAAAATCAACAGCGACATTCATGATTACAATACCAGAAAAAAGAAAGGCCTACACTATCTTTTACTTAACCTATCTTTGGTACAGAAAGGGGTAAAATATGCTGCGATAAAACTTTTTGATAAATTACCAGATGAAATAAAATGTCTGACAGACAGCAGTAATAGTTTCAAAAACAAAATTAAATCATACCTCCTTGACAACTCCTTCTATACCATAGATGAATTCTTCAATATGAGTAAATAAATCTGGAGATATAATAAATGCATTTTGTGCCATTTAAGGGCATGGGATAGATAATAGAAATATTTAGGTATAACACTAGAATGTAAACAAAATAAGAAAAAAGAAAAGAACTTGTTTCCTGTGCGCATTTCTTGTGCATTTGACATGTTCCACATCATAACGGTTTTTCCGTTCTATTAATCCATGAAACACGTAACTAACTAACTAACTAGCTTCTTAAATACTGTGAGCCTCATACCAACCGTTTCTGGGTAAAATCAACCAAAGAACCATTGCTCTTGGTACAAACGTCAAAAAGCTACCGCCATACTGTGAGCATACAGCTACCAGCCCCAGATTAATGCGATATTTTAAAGGCTACAAATGGTAATCCCAAGTACTAACAAATGGATTGGCATGAAGCGCTTCTACTTCCGAAACAGAAAGTACGGACTAAAACTTTGATTTATCAGTGATAAAATATTAGAAACAGAGAAGGCGTTGCGAGATAACAACTCAAATGGCAATAGCTAACTATGTGAAAATCAAATATGTTTAGTCGTCTCAAGATAGTGCAGATGTCTGTAGTCATGCATGGGAAAGTTAACTGATTAAACGTAAGAATAATGGTCGGTGCAGACAAGCCTACTCGTGTAGCGTCTATTAGTCTAAGGAAAAAGTAGAATAGGCGGAAGTAGAGCATGAAAAGCCCGAAGGTGCTAGTTGCTTCTGATAAGAATACAGACGAAAGCAGCTAGGTAAAAAAGATAAGCTAGCACCATTTTCTTCAAGATGAGACACAAATGCAGTAGTGGTTCACCGAACTGTATGTAACGTACTGATTATGGAATATAATTTCGTCACACTGCCAAACACTACCTAAAACCAACATTACTGACGGGATGAAGAATACGAATGTGAGAATCTGGAAAAGCAGGTCGGGCCACTATTAAGTCAATAATTAAAATAAGTAAAAATATGCAAGAGCAAATTTTACGCACCTCGGAGTATATGTGGAAGCAATAAGTTAAATTCTTTTACTGGCTTTACGGAGATTGTTAAGATGAATACGTACAGTAAGATTAAATCTCACTTCACCTATTGAACAAATGATTTTTACGACATGCTCTTGGTCAAACCGTCTTTGGAAACCAGGTCGTTTGTGTGAGGGACTTTCTACTTCATATACCTCTACATCTACATCGGTACTATAAAAGCCACTGTACAGTGCATGACGGAGGTTACATCGTACCAGTGTTGTCGATATCCTTTCCTATTTCATTCGTGTATTGAGCGAGGGAAAATTCATATTTTGGATCTCCTAAAGCGACTAGGTTCAGCAACTTTTACAATCTGAATAATTGCCAATTTTGAGGATGTAGAAATTAGTAAGTTAACATATATTGCATACTTCCACTCTGGCTTTTCTCTACCCACATCCAACACTGCTATCGGCTCACCTCCAACTGCGCAACGCTACGCGCTGTTCACACCCAACTGCCCAACACTGCTGTGTTTGCGCCTCTTACGTTCTCCAATATGTCACGTCTCATTCTCAAGGCAACTACGCGTTGTATACGTTGGTGGCACCAGTGTGGTCATATAGTCTCCCAAAAATTTAACCAACAGGGTTTCGCGAGAACCACATAGTCTTTCTTGCTGGATTTACATTTAATTTCACCGAGCATTTCTGCTATAGTTCTGACACTTCACTCCTTTTCTTTTTTATCGTATATTAGCAGAAACACTCTTTGAGTGCGTTAGCGTTGTAAGCAGGCTGTTTAGGTTTTTATGTTGGTAACGCCACGTGGCGCTCTGTATGAAAATCACTGACTGTGCTGTGTGAAATCTGTGGCTGGTTGGCATTGTTGGAATATTCGCTATTGCAGTGTTGGGCAGTTTGGTGTGAACAGCGCGTAGCGTTGCGCAGTTGGAGGTGAGCCGATAGCAGTGTTGGATGTGGGGAGAGAAAAGCCAGAGTTTTGAGATGTTAATATGGGCGAACGAGCTGGACGTGTGTACGTCAGAAAAAGGAAATTTGCCAAACTGGATGTCACAAACTATACATATATATTATGACCTTTGAACACTATTACGGTAAATACATTGTTTGTATTCTATCAAAATCTTTCATTTGCTAACTATATGCCTACCAGTAGTTCGTGCCTTCAGTAGTTAGAATCTTTTATTTAGCTTGCAGTATTGGCGCAAGCTGTATTGCGGTAGTTTGAGAAACGAAGATTTTTGTGAGGTAAGTGATTCATGAAAGGTATAGGTTATTGTTAGTCAGGGCCATTCTTTTGTAGGGGTTATTGAAAGTCAGATTGCGTTGCGGTAAATTGTTCTTCAAATTAAGTTTCATTTCACTGCACACCATTCTGTTGGTCATAGTATATGCATAATATGTGAGAAGTTAAAAAAAAGGAGGGCTGTTAGCGTTTGCACGTATGTTGATAATTCAGCAAGGGACTGGTTAACAGCACTGCTGATTCTAAGGAAATTCCAAAAAGTTTGTGAGTGCATAAGTGACGGTTTATGGACTTGCTATATTATCCGCAAGACTCTTCAATGGTGATTGTGCACCCGCGACAGATGGCTGCTGGCCATCTCTACAAGGACTACAGTGAGTCTGCATCTTTGGTGGCCCACCAATACCATCACCTACAACGACTACGGTGGGTCTGCACCTTTGCTGGCCCACCAATACCGTAATCTCTACCAGGACTACAGTGGGTCTGCTCTGTGATGACCTACCTACCAATATTCTTCAAAACTTTGACTGACTCTGCTGTGGATTAGCTCTGTTGTGGCTCATTACCTATCTGCATGTCAAGTGTCAGCATTGTCTTTCCGTTGGAAGGACATCACTACTTCTCCAAGACTGCTTGGAAATCCACAACTTCCTGTCTTTATGAGAACAATTTTTGCTTTTGACCAACATTGTATTAATAAGTATGCCCATTTGATATATTTGCTATCGTTAATATAAAAATATTTACCAAATAATTATTGGACATTGTCCAAAACAATTTGTAAAATTTTTTGTGGGGAGCGTGGTACCTATGTAAGTAGGCTGTTTAGGTTTTTATGTTGGTAACGTCACGTGCGCTCTGTATGAAAATCACTGACTGCGCTGTGTGAAATCTGTGGCTGGTTGGCATTGTTAGAATATTCGCTATTGCAGTGTTGGGCAGTTGGATGTGAACAGCGCGTAGCGTTGCGCAGTTGGAGGTGAGCCGACAGCAATGTTGGATGTGGGGAGAGAGAAGCCAGAGTTTTGAGATATTAATATGAGCGGACGAGCTGGACTTGTGTACGTCAGAAAACGGAAATTTGCCAAACTGGATGTCACAAACAATACATATATACAGGGTGATTCAAAAAGAATACCACAACTTTAGGAATTTAAAACTCTGCAACGACAAAAGGCAGAGCTAAGCACTATCTGTCGGCGAATAAAGGGAGCTATAAAGTTTCATTTAGTTGTACATTTGTTCGCTTGAGGCGCTGTTGACAAGGTGTCAGCGTCAGTTGATGCTAAGATGGCGACCGCTCAACAGAAAGCTTTTTGTGTTACTGTGTACGGCAGAAGTGAATCGACGACAGTTGTTCAGCGTGCATTTCGAACGAAGTATGGTATTAAACCTCCTGATAGGTGGTGTATTAAACGTTGGTATAAACAGTTTACAGAGAATGGGTGTTTGTGCAAAGGGAAAAGTTCTGGACGGCCGAGAACGAGTGATGAAAATGTAGCACGCATCCAGATGTTAGAGAATTGGCTGTTCCCTCAGCTCGAATAAGAAGCACAACAATTCATATTTCAGCAGGATGGAGCGCCACCACATTGGCACTTATCTGTCCGTAACTACCTGAACGTCAACTACCCGA
The DNA here is from genome assembly GCF_021461385.2 of Schistocerca piceifrons. Classification (NCBI taxonomy): domain Eukaryota; kingdom Metazoa; phylum Arthropoda; class Insecta; order Orthoptera; family Acrididae; genus Schistocerca; species Schistocerca piceifrons. The sequence goes on along the minus strand of NC_060143.1, from coordinate 97,341,885 downwards.
GGCGATGGATCGGCCGCCAGGCAGCCCGTGACAGAGCACTTCATCACTGGCCTCCAAGAAGCCCTGATCTTACCCCCTGCGATTTTTTCCTATGGGGGTATGTTAAGGATATGGTGTTTCGGCCACCTCTCCCAGCCACCATTGATGATTTGAAACGAGAAATAACAGCAGCTATCCAAACTGTTACGCCTGATATGCTACAGAGAGTGTGGAACGAGTTGGAGTATCGGGTTGATATTGCTCGAGTGTCTGGAGGGGGCCATATTGAACATCTCTGAACTTGTTTTTGAGTGAAAAAAAAAACTTTTTAAATACTCTTTGTAATGATGTATAACAGAAGGTTATATTATTTTTCTTTCATTAAATACACATTTTTAAAGTTGTGGTTTTCTTTTTGAATCACCCTGTATTATGACTTTTGAACACTATTAAGGTAAATACATTGTTTGTATTCTATCAAAAATCTTTCATTTGCTAACTATATGCTTATCAGTAGTTCATGCCTTCAGTAGTTAGAATCTTTTATTTAGCTTGCAGTATTGGCGCAAGCTGTATTGCGGTAGTTTGAGTAACGAAGATTTTTGTGAGGTAAGTGATTCATGAAAGATATAGGTTATTGTTAGTCAGGGCCATTCTTTTGTAGGGATTATTGAAAGTCAGATTGCGTTGCGGTAAAAAAAAAAAATTGTGTGTCAGTTTACTGTTGATCAGAATAAGTAAAGAGAGAAATGTCTGAGTACGTTCAGTTTTGCTCAGCTGTTTGAAAATCAAATAACGTAAGAGGTTTACCAGCACAGTAATTTATAAGTTTTCTAAGGGGACGTTTCAGCATCTGTAGAATAAATGACTGGGGTAAGGAGTGGACCCTTATTCTCTGACAGAGCACAACGGTGTTTAAGCTGTAAACAAATTGGTTTTAATGCCGAATTTTTATCAAATAAATACACGAATTTTCACAGTTTGTAATGTGACAATGTTAGGACAGTTGTCGAGATAACGCATCTCGTCTTGTGTAATCGAAATAACTCCAAACAAAACAATGTCAAATATTAACCAGAGATTTCCTTACAAAATTAATCTTATTACTACATCATGAAGTTGGCAAATATTAGGATGACAATCAAATCTACGGAGGATGGTTAGTTTTTGTGACAAGATGAGCAAAAGATTACTCAAGGTTGCTCGAGTTCACAGTGGACGCAAGTTGATGAACCAACAAGTTTACACCTCGGGTCGCAGTATTTACCTCAGCTGTGATGAGCTGTCGTCTGCCTGGCTGCTCTTGTCCTCTGAAAATCCTATAAAAACTAAGCAAAACCTTTGCTGATTCTTTCAGCAGAAACTCTCCCACGTCTCTCGTTAGGCGAGAAAACATGCACTCATCCCTAATCTTGAAGTATGGTGATATGCACACGCTTGGCTGGAGCAGTGTTCATATTACAATGCCCTCTCAGTTTTTGCAAGAACAATTAACTAAATGGCTGGTTCGTTTCTCCGCTATTGGAGCTCAACGGCGCTAAAACCAATATCTAGCTGACTGTCAGCCGCAGTCAACGTAGTGTTCACACAAATTTCTCCTCTGCATCATACATAGCGTTCTGCACTTGACGCCAGTTCAGAGGAGAGTCCCCCGAAATTTTCATTGTCTTTCTCTTGGTGAAACTGTTCCCCACCTGGGTCCTTTCATGCTCCATGTCACTGCTTTTTCCGACCAATAGGAGCATTCCCCTTATTCTGTAGAAGCTCTCTCTGCCAATCGCAAAGGCTCTACCACTAAACTGCATCGAAATGTCGGCATTTTACTCCTCCCAAGTTCATGTCAGCCCACTCCAGACGCCTACAAGCTACATGCGTACATCATGAGTCTACCACGTGCTGTTCACATGATCAACGGCATCACTGGTTTGTTCGTATCCATTTGGAAATTCCACAAGGCAGTTTTCTAAAGCTTCTTTCTGTACCACTCCGGTGACCTGCTACTTGCCCTTCTAGATCAGTCACCTGGTCCGTTCGTTGTCTCCTGCCGCAGGACGCTCTTAAGAGCTTTCCGCTGTACTCCGGCCGTGGTGTGCCCCTCACTTTTGCTTCCAAACGAAACATTTCCTCCAGACACTTGTTTCACCTCTTGCTCATTGACATGCAGGATATAGGTTTGGTGTGCAAATACCGTTGATTGAGTGTCGCCCTTTGCATTGCACACTGTATGTTTTTATAGCCAAATCTGCCAAAGTAAGTCAGGTGGCATATTCACCTTCCCAGTATGATGTATAAAACTCTCATGTAAGGTGCAAAATTTACCTTCATTTAATCTGCCAACTTTCATATTCTCCTCCTTCCTTGTTCAATTTTGTGCTGGGCCAATCAGTGGTTGAGAAATTGATTGAAGTCAGTGCAAAATTGTATTCTACTGCTGATTGTAGCAATTGACTTATTTACTGACCAACTTCCTATTTTAATATATGGTATAATTAAACAGTGGTTCGATCTAGTCTCCTTATTGTTACCTTATATTGTAATTGATCTCATGTTTATTACTGATGTGAACCCTAAAGTATTATTTTCCCAAAATTTAACATGTTCTTTCTAATTTTCTGAGTTAATGCAATTATTTAACTAATCTAAGGTCTTTTTCTTTCTATATGGTTGTCTACATTTTAATTTTAATTTAAATTCAAACCAGTCTGAGCTTCTCTATAAATTTGTATTGTCCCTAATTTTTTTTTATACTGATCTGTTTTTTGATTACACGATTTATGTTAGATGATGATGAATATGTATTGAAGTTGAGGAAACCTTCATTAAAATTATTCTCTCCTTTTTCAATATTTATTGTGTTTTCTCAACCTTTTATGTTAATTATAATTTAAGAAACATCCTTACAATAATTTTTTGATCTATGTTAAACTTAACCACATCATTCTCATAACTTTACAGGCATAATCCTATTCATAAACATGTTTATATCCCAAAAAATCTTAAATTTATGCATTATAGCATTAACGAAAGTTTAAATTTGACTTTTACAGACATATTAAATTTATAATCCTATTAATTACTTTGCAAAGATTAACTTAACTTCATGGAATTGCTAAACCCATTAAACACATTACATATTAGAATCTTAACCTCTCAATAAATTGTTAGCATTTGGTTTTCTCAACTTAGACATGTTGCAAAATATGAAATACAAGGAAATGTTATTGATATGTCAAGATTAAAGTTTTAAAAGCATCGTTAATAAAGGTCTGTTGCTGACACATGAAAGACTTCAAATATTAAATATTTCTAAACAACAATCGTAAAAATTATCTTTTTTTCAGTTTAATCAGATACTAGTCTGTCACAGTTCTTTCTCCTATATCTTTGACGTGGTTCATTGCAGTCGTCACTCTCCTTTTCGTGCATCTCAATTTGTCTCCTGTGAGCACGGAATGACGGTCGGTCGTGTGCCTCTACGTGTCTCCGTTGAGCCTGTAATGACGGTCGGCATGCACCTCGCCGTATCTCCACTGAGCATGGAATGACGGTCGGCAGAGAGAAAGGTTGCTGAAGGTCTGAGCGTGTCGTGAATGCTTGGTTGCCTTTGTTCCATTCTGCATGTGTCCGTGGCGACATTGTATTGGAGATCTATTCTTGGCAGCATAAAAACGTATCTTCTTCATTTGTCGAATCTTTATGCCGGTTCATCATTAGTCAATTCGTCTCCAGGTTTCCATACGAGTAGTCATCTCCCATCTCTCGGTATGACATTGGGAAGTGCCATAAGGAATATCGGATATTTGTGCTACTAGAACAGTTAAAATTGGATTCTTTGTGAGTAGGTAAACGCAATAATGGTGTTGTATGGGAAGGGATTTGGAAAGGTTTCTTGATCTCTTCTGGTCCAGGCTCTTCTTTCTTCCAAATCTTCTTTGTTGAATCTTCTATTCCTGTTGCATCTTGCTGTCTTCTCACTTGTGTCTTCGTACTTCTCTGGACTGGGAATTGGGATTGAAGACCTGCTTAACCTCGTTATCGTTTAATCTGTTCTTATGGCGTCTTCTTTGAAATTGTTGTGTATCCATTCTTGTATCAGATTGTTCATCCAGAAATATTGGACAGCCTTCCATCGTTTTCTTGCTTACTCCTGTGAGTGTTCAGGGAATGTTTCGTATGTGGTATGATACCAGTTTCAGCTATTATGAATGTTGAGTTAGAGAAATGCGCCTCTTCTTTTTCCAGTGAATTTAAACACCCACTCGTCCTTGATGTAATATGTCTGCCTCCATTCCGGTTCGGTGGAAATCCATCATCTCTCCTTATGCTGCTCTAAACAGTTCACAATAGAAGTGCTAAGTACCGAACACTTTCACAGAACAGTTGTTATAACGCTTGTATGTGGCTTTCATATGAATAAAGCTCGCGTCATGGTACATGTTGACCGTATTCCGGATGCTTTGTTGATCTCCCAACTTTTCCACAGAGGTGTTATCCTCTTGGACTGTTGTTTCCACCAAGGCCTCTTCTTTTGTCATCTTGTAAGCTGGCGTACCAGGCACTCACATTCAGTGTCCCTTCCTCTCATGCCTAACTGCTCTCCTCAGTTCTGCTGTCGATCTGTCCGCAATGATGCTGCATCATGTCTGATGACGTCATGTCTAATACAATATTGCCCCAATTTTTTTGTTTATATTACTTTTCTTATATCCTCACCTAGTCTCTAATTTACACGATATCATTATCTATTTTATTATAACCATTACCCCCTTAAACTACGCTACAAGCTTTACAAACATTAAATTCTTAATAAACTTTACAAAAGACCTTATTTAAACTATACAAAATCTTTTTCTCATCACTGTTTTTATTTGACATCTCTTATCCCCATTCTACGCAATATTTTATTAGTCTAAAGGTCATGATTTCCTCACCTTCATCACGATGGATAGTAACAGTGAAATTGATGGCGATGAAGGTTAGTGAGTTAATGAGTTCCTTCCCCCTCCTTTTTTTCTAACTACAGGTACATCATATTATCATGAAAACTTCGCACCTTGACTCCGACTCCAGCGTCTTTTTCTCTGCAATCTCTTCTTTTCGGCATTAGCTGTAACAGAACTTCAATATACATCTCTCCCCTTTTCTTTTTCTTTTTAAAAACTTACTCTATTATTCTATTGCGTTGTTTACAGCTTATTTTTTCTCAGTTGTACTTATCCCTTTCTCCTTTTACTAAATAGTACTTTTATCTTCCTTTCCTCCCCCATCATACTCTTTCTTACTGAAATCCTCTCTGGGTTAAATTTGCATCCCTCTGTCTACCTCCTTCCACGAAACAACATGTTCGTCACTTAACTTAATAATTCAATTCTCTCTCTTAATTATTAACTCCTAACGACCTTTTATATTTATTTCCCCTATATCTCCATTTTAATATCAACTTGTGGTATGCGTCTCATATTCCCCCAAAATATCTCTTTAACTATCTGTTCACCGTCCTCGAAGGAACTAATTAGAAATGACTATCTCCTTCCTACCTAATTCTTTACTTCCTTCCTACTTCTTGACTTCCTTTCGTCCACAAATTCAATTTCCTTCTCCTTTACACTACAATTTTAAGAGAGAATCTGCTCTATTATGCCAAACTATCCACATGCTGATCTCTATCTTCCTCATTGCTCTCTACTCTTTCCCCACAACACATTTCGTTTGCAGAAGAGTTACTTTAGTTCTTACTTTACTGTTTTTCCTTCACAACTATCCATTTACCTTACTACGAAATTTGCTCTGTTTATTCGACTGAGATAAGTACGTGCTAAAAAGTTTCATTTGTGTGTATTTTGTTATCTTTCCTGCTCTTTGATTTATGGATATTTAATACAACCAAATTTTCTTCTGGAGTTACTCTTTTATTTTGGTTTTATCCTTTATACAATTTCAAATGACTCACATGGTGCAAACCCAGTGACTTTCCTGTTTTTGGATTAATCAATTCAACTGCATTATCACGGACTACTTTACTTACTTCCATGGTGCCTTGGTATACTAAAAAGAATTTACTTCAAAGCCATAGCCTTCCTATTGCTCAGTGCTAATTTTACTTGATGTTGATGTTTTTACTTTGAGTACTGGTGGGACTTTACTTACAACTTGGGTATCACTATTGGTGTTATCAATGGTGCATTATCCTCTTGGCATACAATTTCTCTCTCAGTTTGGTATGATATGAACTACATCCTTCACAATTTGGTCATCATCAGTTTTTGTACTACTGTCTATATTAACTTTTAACAACTCTTGTTCCTCATCATCGGTAGATTCCCAGACAATTGTATCCCAGCAAGCTGGTGTTTGTGTTCGATCACCCCCTAAACCTACTTCAGAAACCTGCTGATCAAAGCTAAGTATGTTTACATGTTTAATTATAAAACCAACTTCATTTGGCGACTGAATCTTTTATGACTGGTCTTCGTACCGTTCATCTCGTCAATTCTGTCTTTTACCTGGGTTTGGTGGCCTCAACTCGACTTCCTATACCGGTTCATTTCGCGTGTATTGCCCTGCTGAAGTCTGGTTTCCCCAGCCTTTTTGTGTTCTAGTCATCCCAGCTCATCTACATCTACATTCATACTCCGCAAGCCACCCAACGGTGTGTGGCGGAGGGCACTTTACGTGCCACTGTCATTATCTCCCTTTTCTGTTCCAGTCGCGTATGGTTCGCGGGAAGAACGACTGTCGGAAAGCCTCCGTGCGCGCTCGAATCTCTCTAATTTTACATTCGTGATCTCCTCCGGAGGTATAAGTAGGGGGAAGCAATATATTCGATACCTCATCCAGAAACGCACCCTCTCGAAACCTGGCGAGCAAGCAACACCGCGATGCAGAGCGCCTCTCTTGCAGAGTCTGCCACTTGAGTTTGCTAAACATCTCCGTAACGCTATCACGGTTACCAAATAACCCTGTGAAGAAACGCGCCGCTCTTCTTTGTATCTTCTCTATCTCCTCCGTCAACCCGATCTGGTACGGATCCCACACTGATGAGCAATACTAAAGTATAGGTCGAACGAGTGTTTTGTAAGCCACCTCATTTGTTGATGGACTACATTTTCTAAGGACTCTCCCAATGAATCTCAACCTGGTACCTGCCTTACCAACAATTAATTTTATATGATCATTCCACTTCACATCGCTCCGTACGCATACTCCCAGATATTTTACAGAAGTTAACTGCTACCAGTGTTTGTTTGGCTATCATATAATCATACAATAAAGGGTCCTTCTTTCTAAGTATTCGCAATACATTACATTTGTCTATGTTAAGGGTCAGTTGCCACTCCCTGCACCAAGTGCCTATCCGCTGTAGATCTTCCTGCATTTCGCTACAATTTTCTAATGCTGCAACTTCTCTGTATACTACAGCATCATCCGTGAAAAGCCGCATGGAACTTCCGACACTATCTACTAGGTCATTTATATATATTGTGAAAAGCAATGGTCCCATAACACTCCCCTGTGGCACGCCAGAGCTCACTTTAACGTCTGTAGACTTCTCTCCATTGATAACAACATGCTGTGTTCTGTTTGGTAAAAACTCTTCAATCCAGCCACACAGCTGGTCTGATATTCCGTAGGCTCTTACTTTGTTTGTAAGGCGACAGTGCGGAACTGTATCGAACGCCTTCCGGAAGTCAAGGAAAATAGCATCTACCTGGGAGCCTGTATCTAATATTTTCTGGGTCTCATGAACAAATAAAGCGAGTTGGGTCTCACACGATCGCTGTTTCCGGAATCCATGTTGATTCCTACAGAGTAGATTCTGGGTTTCCAAAAACGACATGATACGCGAGAAAAAACCTTTTCTAAAATTCTACAACAGATCGACGTCAGAGATATAGGTCTATAGTTTTGCGCATCTGCTCGACGACCCTTCTTGAAGACTGGGACTACCTGTGCTCTTTTCCAATCATTTGGAACCTTCCGTTCCTCTAGAGACTTGCGGTACACGGCTGAGATATAGGTCTATAGTTTTGCGCATCTGCTCGACGACCCTTCTTGAAGACTGGGACTACCTGTGCTCTTTTCCAATCATTTGGAACCTTCCGTTCCTCTAGAGACTTGCGGTACACGGCTGTTAGAAGGGGGGCAAGTTCTTTCGCGTACTCTGTGTAAAATCGAATTGGTATCCCGTCAGGTCCAGTGACTGGGACTACCTGTGCTCTATCTGAATAACTTGGGCGTTGTTGCGGAAAACCTCTAAACCTTCCTGCTTCGTTTGCATGGCGATCGTATCTTTGATTACCGATACTACCGTAGTTTCTGGGACCAAATCTATTATTTTAGTTCCGTGGCTCACCAAAACCATAGTTATTGTTTGACCACTGTCAGTGTCCAAAACCATAGCTATTATTATCCCGTTGGCGATTGCCATTATTTCCAAAACGATTACCTTTTCCCACATTATTATTGCCATTGTAACCATTATTAAAGCCCAATCTGTTGCTATCATCCCCCCTAACATTGTTTTCTCTTACTGCACGTTGTTTCTTCGCGTCATCTTCACTGAAGATGAATTCAAGTTCTCTTAATATCCCTTTAAATGCTTGTATGTTATCTCCTGCTCTACCAGCCAACGATTGCTATAACGCAACGGTAACCGCACTGCGCACTTGCGTATCAGTTCCCCATCACTGTATGGGTTATCTAAAAACTGATTCTTTTTCGTCATTTCTTCAAAAAATCTAACTGGTTTCTTTTCTCCTGAAGTTTCGAATGACTCTTTCTGTAACAATTGATATTTTATTCTATTTTGGGTTTCCGTGGACCATTATTGCTCCAGGAATACGGCTTTAAATAGTTCATACGATTGACAGTTTGCAGCTACTCTTTGCATGGCTTCTGCTATTGCGCCGTCCATATGACCACAAATGAAGTCAAGTTTATGGCTAAGTGGCCAATGCTCTGGTAAACCGATCTGGAATTGATGCATAAATGTGCGGTGGTGTAAGCCGTTCCCGCTTTCTTTGTAATGTTGGAATTTTCTGACTGTCAAAAAGTGATCATTGTCAAATTTTTCTGTTCCACCCAATGGCGTTTGGGGTTTCGCAACATTTTCCGTTCACTTCAACTGTGTCATTTTTTCCTTTATTCGTTCTACCACGTTTGGAACCTGACATGACAAATATCGCATCTACGCAGTGGTGTGCAATTATCTAAACCGTTCCGTTCCTCGTGTATCGAACTGAAAGATACGTTAAAACTTTCCGTTACTGGATCAGTTTTTTGTCCTTTTATTTGATTCATCTTGACCTGCGGTATATGACCTGTTGTACCGTAACTTGGAAATTGAGAATTTGGAGTATGTGTCACCGTAACTTGCAGTGTTCTCGCGTCACTCGCTTACGTTCGGAATGCACGCAGTTACTGTTGGAATGCACGCAGTTACCGCTTCTCGCACCATTGTCTGCTGTGAACGCACAATACCTGCTTCGCTCACCTGTCTCAACTGTTCTATTCCCATTTGCTTCTGTTTCGTATCGGGAATTACTGACGCAACCTCTTGTGGATATACAAGTGGAATCTCATCACTTTTTTGTGTTTCCGCTACTGCCACGGAAGATTGCATAACTGATTTGTTTACTTCTGGATTTCTTTCCACACTATGTCGGATGAAACTACTGATTCCGTTGCCTAACTACTGCTTTCTGTACTGTGTTCGATACACTGTTTCAGTTCTGTACGAAGCTGTTCATACTGTTGCTGTTTTTTGAGACGATATTTTCAATGCGTATATTGAACCTTTTTAACGCGGCTCAAATGACACGTTTTCTGATAGTGAGTTCTTCCACGATCTGTTGCGCCTTACCAGACGTCTTAGGTGCTAACTTATCAGCCCTTTGGTTAATATTAAACTCTGTATCTTGCTCCTGGTCAACGTCAGAACGCATCTTTTTTCTGGTCCAGCCATTAGCGATCGAATTAGTTCCCGTGAGTTTCTCGCCTCACTCCGGATTTCAGAAAACTGTTCATTAACTTCCGTTCGCAATTTTTGCTGATCTTTGCGGACCTTTTCGAACCCAGCATTGGCTTAAAATTTGAGACAATTTAAGGCAGCATTTGTTTCTGTTTTGAAGTCTGCTGACCCTGCATTTGTTTGTTTGACAAGAATAGTGAGCCGCTTCAATATTGCGAACACACTATCAGATTCTTCGCCATCGTCACCTGTCACCATTTGGTGTAACTTCTGCCGTTCACGTTTTCCACGTGAAGTCCCACCGACTTCCGTGCATAGTGCGGACGCACTTACACACTTTTTTTCTGTTGGAAACTGTCCCGTTTGATTCAGAATTACTATCTTTGGTTCAACGTACTGAAGTTGCTCGTCCTCTGATCCTACCTCTGAACCGCTAGATCCGTCATTTGTTCGATCTTGTGCAGTCTCTGACTATGGTACCAATCCTTCGACCATAGATACTAGTAGACTGGCCTTGCTGTGCAGAAGCTATGGGGGCTCCAACATAAACCACGTGACTGTTGGCAAAACGTGGCGGGATTTCAAATCAGCGGTCTGCCATCCTATGTTTGTATCGGATTTTCCCCACATTTCTCAATTGACTGCCAAACGCTTCCAACAAAAACTATTTTTTTATTTGTGAAAAATTATGCCAGAACTACATTTGATCTGTATTTGTTCAAAGTACCATTTATAAAATCTAACAAATACATCGAACGCCACTCTGGTGGGCAGCGGGATGAAATTACTATAAACTATCAATTATAGTAAAATGTTGTTAAAATTCTTTTAAACAGTAAGAGTGGGCTCGTGCCAAAACTTTAAACATTGTATTCGCCACGTTTCGAGCTCAAGTCACTTATAAAAGAAAATGGGCTATGGGAATTATGTCAACTATAGGTGTCAAAATTGTTTACTTTAGGAGCAGGTCCATTTTAGAGTATCAATTTTAGGTGCGCTTCAAAGGTTCAGTTCCCACATTTTTACAAAAGTTTAAACTATCAGTTTAAAAAAAATGATATTTTAGGTGAAAGGTGAGACTTTGCAGTTTCAGAAAATAATTTTGGAGCCTAGGTTTAAAAATGACAGACACTGTAAATACAAATTATAGATATACATTGTAAATAATAACTAACCTATCAAAACACTTCTCCGCGAAGTGCTTCGAGCAAAGGCGCGTATGTGCAAACGGCTTAATGTTTTTCCGTTTCAGGGGCTGTATCCAAAGCTGCCTTCGGTTTTCATCCTTACGGAACCTATGAGTAGGAACGAGAAACGATTATACTTACTTCTGTAACAGAATTATCACAGATACTTTCCAAAATGTAATATGAGTCTGACTTTACAGGCATCACTTTCAACACTTTAATTTACGTGATACTCTATTTCAAGTGTAAAAAACATATAAAAGTCACTTCAGCAGATTTCAATAAACGCATCTGCACTATCATAGAAACACTTACACGTGAAATGTAATGCCATTTCCCCGAGAAAACGCTGAGTACAGCCATAAGCGCAACACGAAACAACCATGTTTTGCCAACATTCACGTGACTTCAGCCCAGAGATGTTGGAGCCACGAGAATGACGTCAGGGCCAGTCTATTATATTTATGGTCGAAGTACCAATCGCAAAACTGCCACCATTCCCTCTGCACTATCCCTTTGTTCGGTTTCGTGACTTGCGCTCGATACCTTTTGTCACACATAAATTTCTATCCTGTCAAGGTCTTCAGTCTGCCCTATATGCGATATTCTCCGTCCTTCCGCCATCTCCGATCGCCTAACTAACCTCTGTCTTTCTCGATTTGCGCGAGCCTGAGCTGTTGTGAACGTGAAGTTATATGATCTGGCACGTCTCCAAAATATCATAGAAGGTATCTTAGACTATGAACACATCGTTAGCAACGCCGTTCACTATTTGTGGACATTCAAACTGTTGTAGCGTAGCAAGACAGCCACGCCACGGAAGTAGCCGAAAGGCACGCGTTTAGCTCACGCAGGCAAGAGATAGGTCTGTAACAGGATACGTAATGAATGCTATAAAGAAAAGTACGTAGCTTCTGGAATACTTAACTTTAATCCATCCTTGGTACATCGCTATTGACGATACAAGTGAGACTCTATAGTTTCAGACAATATACTGCTAATGGCGCCTTGCTAGGTCGTAGCCATTGACTTAGCTGAAGGCTATTCTAACTATCTGCTCTGCAAATGAGCGAGGCTTCGTCAGTGTGCATCGCTAGCTACGTCGTCCGTACAACTGAGGCGAGTGGTAGTACGTCTCTCTAGACCTGCCATGTGGTGGCGCTCGGTCTGCTATCACTGAAAGTGGCGACACGCGGGTCCGACATGTACTAATGGACCGCGGCCGATTTAAAGCTACTACCTAGCAAGTGTGGTGTCTGGCGGTGACACCGCACAAACCAACTCAACAATACCGTGAATAACTTCGCACGCGCCAGCAATGTCATGCACAAGCTACTTCTACACATACACAAATTTTCTTTTACTTGTAAATACAGCTTTTCTTCTCTGTGGACCACACATTTAATGTATTCTGACCGCCATTCATACACATACATTGAGTAACGTTGTCACAAAAACAAAACAAAATTTTTTTTCAATACTAAACTTTTGACCAATTTGACTAATTGCCGTCCTGGCAGACCAACTACCATCCTGGCAAGGTCGCCATTCTCTGACACTTCACTCCTTTTCGCTTTCGTCAGATGTCAGCAGAAACACTCTTTGAGTGCGTTAGTGTCTGTAGAATAAATGACTGGGGTAAGGAGTGGACCCTTATTCTATGACAGAGCACAACGGTGTTTAAGCTGTAAACAAATTGGTTTTGATGCTGAATTTTTATCAAAGAAATACACGAATTTACACAGTTTGTAAAGTGACAATGTTAGGACAGTTGTTGAGATAACACATCTCGTCCTGAGTAATCAAAATAACTCTAAACACAACAATATCAAATATTAACCAGAGATTTCTTTACAAAATTAATCTTATTACTACATCATGAAGTTGGCAAATATTACGACAAATCATCCGATTCCTGTTCTAGGATCGGTACTATTTAGGATGACAATCAAATCTACGGAGGATGGTTAGTTTTTGTGACAAGATGAGCAAAAGATTGCTCAAGGCTACTCGAGTTCACAGTGGACGCAAGCTGGTCGACCAACAAGTTTACGTCTCAGCTCACAGTATTCACCTTAGCTGTGATGAGCTGTCGTCTGCATGGCTGCTCTCGTCCTCTGAAATTCCTATAAAAGCTAAGCAAAACCTTTGCTGATTCTTTCAGCAGAAACTCTCCTATGTTTCTCATTAGGCGAGAAAACATGCACTCATCCCTAGTCTTGAAACATGGGGAGATGCACGCGCATGGCAGGAGCAGCGTACATATTACAATGCCGTCTCAGTTCTCGCAAGAAAAGTTAACTAAGCGGCTGGTTCGTTTCTCCGCTATTGGAGCTCAACTATGCTACAGCTAATATCTAGATGCATGTCAGCCGCAGTGAATGCAGTGTTCACACAAATTTCTCCTCTGTGTCATACAGAGCGTTATGTACCCCATTCTGCACTTGGTGCCAGTTCAGAGGAGAGCCCCCGAAATTTTCGGTATTGTCTTTCTCGTAGCAAAACTGTCCCACACCTGGGTCCTTTCGTGCTCCACGTCACGGCTTTTTCCAGCCAACAGGAGCGTTCCTTTTATTTTGTGGAAACTCTCTCTGCTGATCACAAAGGCTCTGCCATTAAACTGCGTCGAAATCTCGGCATTTTACTCCTTCCTAGTTCATGCCAGCCCGCTCCGAACACCTAAAAGTTACATGCGTACATCATGAGTGTACCACGTGCTGTTCACGTGATCAACTGTTTCACTGGTTTGTTTGTCTCCATTTGGAAATTTCGCAATGCAGTTTTAGTTTTTATAGGCAAATCTGCTGAAGTAAATCAGGTGTCATAGTCACCTTACCGTTACGAAGTATAAAAACTCTCATGTAAGGTGCGAAATTGAACTTTATTTAATCTGCCACCTTAAACAGTTTCGTATGGACTGTTTGGACCTAGCAGCGCTTCTACGAATTCGCTCAATTCCTGTTGACACGCCTACTTGATAAGGTCTGCAAACACTGGAACAGTGCTCTAATTGGTTGCACTCACGTCTTACATGCGGTTTGCTTTACACGTGCACTGCACTTTCCCAGAACCCTTCTAACAATTTCGAATCTTCCATTTGCATTCACTAGTATTAATTTTCCGTGATCATCCTATTTTTTATCGCTTTTTAGTACTACCCCTAAGTACAGAGTGTCCAGAAAAGAATATTCCAGTTTCAGTGGTATATTGTAACAGTTCGGTTTAGACTGTTTACATCAAATGATACATCAGATTGAAGGCAAACTAATCGAGTTTTTCTTACAGTTGTTCAGTACTTACATCTTTAGTTAAAATGGTTGAAATGGCTCTGAGCGCTATGGCACTTAACATCTGAGGTCATCGGTCCCCTGGAACTTAGAACTACGTAAACCTAACTAACCTGAGGACATCACACATATCCATGCCCGAGGCAGGATTCGAACCTGCGACCGTAGCGGGCGCTCGGTTCGGGACTGAAGCACCTAGAACCGCTCGGCCACTCCGGCCGGCGTTCTTTAGTTACACAGTCCACATACAACCTAAAATCCAATTCTTCTCACACTTGGCTTAAACAGTCTGGAATAATGCAAGCAATAGCCTCTTCAGCTCTGTATCTCAACTCTGAAAAATCATTAGTTAGTGGCAGAACGTAGACATGATCTGATACCTCGTGTGAGGTTAGGTGAACATAGAGGCCAGTGGTGAATATATTTTTTTTGTTTTGACCATTACGACGAATACAACAGTCAGAGACCGACGTTCAGTCACTCTCTCACAAAGAGTTGGCAATGGGAAGGAGCTTCATCTTGCTGCCAAATAAAGTTTTCAGGTTCAGCTCCTAATTGGGGAAAGAGCCTTTCTTGCAACATATCGACATAAGCCATCTCTGTTATGAAAGCTTCAGCGAAAAGAAAATCGTCCGTACATTTGACGCAGGGACACAGCGCAAAAAACGTTTAATTCTCGGGAATCTCTTTGATATTTCACAAATTCATGAAAATATTCTGACAGGCCCTTCCTCTCTTAAAGGCGAATACCTGTGGGCCGTCCCAAAACTGCACCTAGTGAAAACACCGGAAATGCGCGAAGTACTTTGCTGAGCGATTGGGATTTAAACAGCGGGTGTAATAACCAGTGTCATAGATATATCAGAAGAATTTATATTAGAGGTGAGTAAGAAATAACGTTATTGTTTCAAGCAAGAATCTATTGAAATTCACAGTCGTCGTAAGGCCGAGTAATCACTATCTGGCTGTGGCTTCAGTAACAGCCAAAACTGCGCGTCATCTGTTAACGGCATCAGCACTACCACAGAAGTCGAATGTTCTTTCGACTATTTTAGTGTGACTTAGACTAATACAGAGATCTGTGTAACAGCTAAACGTAACACTAACATCCACAGATCCTACATCTAGTGCCGTGTGCCATCTGTTGGCCGAAGTTCGTACTTTCTTGTAACACCTTTGGGTCACGCTGTCGGCAATAATATTACTTCGATTGTTGTCAAGAACAACAAAACAACTAAAAAGTTACATTATAACATCCAACGCAGTGTGCCATTTGTTACCTGAAATTCGTAGTACTTTCTCACTCCATCGATGTATAATCTATACGTGATACACATGAACCACGGTCGCCTATATCATATGCGGCCGTGAATGAACCCACTGGCCATACGTCATTGGGGACTTCCCAGAATGTTTCAAAACTAACAGAATGAAAGTGTTCCAAATATTTTGTCCATTTAAGCAGGAAAAAGTTGTAGTACAGATGAAGTTCATCGAAGTTGAAAAACTACGATTTTAAGGTCACACTTATCGGTAAATTTGGCGTCATATTCGACGTAAGCTGGGTATGTTGCAATTACTGATTATTTTACGGCATGCCTAATTATTTTTCTTTCAACATTCTCATTTAAAATAACTGTAGTATTACCGAAAAATGATGTAGCGTACTAGGCAGTGTGATGTTTTAAGAAAATATGGAAAATTTACTGCTGGGCCTAGAATTGTACATTTTTCTATTTTCTCTCTGTCGCATCTGCGTTTGGAACTGCATCATTCCCCTCGAACTAAATGGAACGAGAGGTTCTCGCCTCTGAGGTGCCGGCAGTACCACGTGGTGGCCAAAGAGAGTCCGACCTGAAAACTCGCTCTGGTCGTTATACCAACGTACGAGCACTCACATGACATGACCAACTCAGGGAAACACATTCCCCTGACGAATGAGCACTTCCCGCTAGAATACTCAAAACACGTTAAATGTCTCAATTTTCGTAAATATATCAACTTTTAACTTCGCCTATGTATGTAAATGTTACTGATCTCAGGGTACCAACTCCCGTGATAAATAATAGCAAGAACTGTTACAACTTTGGTTGTAGCAAGTGCAGAGGTTCAAATTGCTCTGGGTACTATGGGACTTAACTTCTGAGGTCATCAGTCCCCTAGAACTTAGAACTACTTAAACCTAACTAACCTAAGGACATCACACACATCCATGTCCGAGTCAGGATTCGAACCTGCGACCGTAGCGGTCGCGCGGTTCCAGACTGTAGCGCCTAGAACCGCTCGGCTACTCCGGCCGGCCAAGTGCAGAGGGAAACACGCTGTGAATACGTAATATCTGATTTAAGACTGCTACAAATAACAATCAATAACGCCAATTACCGAAAAGAAACGGCCAGAACAATGCTTTTTCTCTTAAAGGTGCTTTATCATTGGAATAACTGAAGGATTTGAAATCCAAAGTGCCCTTAAAGCAAAAGTCTCGGCATTTGCCTGAGGCGATTTAGGGAAATCACGGAAAAATATGGATGGCCAGACGAGGGTTTGAACCGTCGTCCTATCGAGTGCGAGTCCAATGTACTAGCCACTGTGCCACCTCACTCGGTTTGAGTATTTGTGCAGCTATGATTTTATGATTACCGTTAGTTGTTACTGACTGTGCTGCCAACATTACTTTGTTGTAGTCTAATTTTGCCCTGTGGCGAGACAGTTCCCGCATGTAAGCACATCACCTCCATATAGCACCTAATTTCTGTTGTAGGACGTTCTCTTCCTGCTATCTTTATGGTGGGGGCCAAACTTATTTGATCAGTACAACATGTAATAGACACTAATTGCTAAGCCGTAAATTATTGTTATGTAGATAAGGTTGGCAATGGGCGGAAACATTGTATAAAGGCACAAGGTCAACCGACTTTCACCGGCTAGAAAAGGGCCAACTTATAGTATGCGATTATTACAAATGATTCTGTTTATTTTCTTAACTTTTGCTCAATGTTTTTGAACTTTCAAAAAAGCCTCCCCTATTTCATGACACATGAAGACGGCGAGCGATGCTACAGTCTCTGCCATCGCTGATTTTGCTAACAAAAAGGAAGGCCTGGCGCCTTTCTTGATTTTACGCGAATGTACACTAAAATGTCTACTGACGCTCTTGGACGGCAGACTGACTTGAATGAAACATCTTTTCTGAAAATTACAAATAAATTCGGAGCACTAAATGAAGGAATATCCAGGAAGGATTAATATTTTCAGTGTACTCAAAATCACCGAGTTTCAAAATTTGATCGCAAAACTTATTTCACACTAGTGTTGAAAACACACAATTGTAGAAGGGTAAAACATGTTTCTCATAGTATTTCAAATATTTTCAATTATTTTCATCTTACAAAAGTTTCTGTTCTTCGCTGATATGTTGTTGAACTAACCAGTGTTGCATCTTATGACGCACGTGTATTTGTCTTTCTACCTTTCTAGGTGTGCAGTGATTTTTTTTGCCACCCTGTATAATTCTAGTGTTGCGATCCTTTATTAAATACAAAGGACGCATAAAACAATTGCCTGCGTATTTCTTCACAAAAATATTATTTAGCTATCAATTACTCCTGGCCGTAATTGAGTAGATGATCACATTGTTCCGTCATTTACAGGTTAAGCATCAGCTTCACTATGCTCATAAATCGCTTGCAGAATCTCGACACCTTTAATCGTGTGGAATATCACGCTCTTTATTCCACCTTTTTCACTAATTGTTAACCATGAGTCTTTCAGATCCTAATTTTCATACATCCAATGTTCCAAAAATCTCTGCTTCTTTTCCTTCTACCTCCCTTCACCTACCCGTTCCTCCGACCTTACATACACTCCTGGAAATTGAAATAAGAACACCGTGAATTCATTGTCCCAGGAAGGGGAAACTTTATTGACACATTCCTGGGATCAGATACATCACATGATCACACTGACAGAACCACAGGCACATAGACACAGGCAACAGAGCATGCACAATGTCGGCACTAGTACAGTGTATATCCACCTTTCGCAGCAATGCAGGCTGCTGTTCTTCCATGGAGACGATCGTAGAGATGCTGGATGTAGTCCTGTGGAACGGCTTGCCATGCCATTTCCACCTGGCGCCTCAGTTGGACCAGCGTTCGTGCTGGACGTGCAGACCGCGTGAGACGACGCTTCATCCAGTCCCAAACATGCTCAATGGGGGACGGATCCGGAGATCTTGCTGGCCAGGGTAGTTGACTTACACCTTCTAGAGCACGTTGGGTGGCACAGGATACATGCGGACGTGCATTGTCCTGTTGGAACAGCAAGTTCCCTTGCCGGTCTAGGAATGGTAGAACGATGGGTTCGATGACGGTTTGGATGTACCGTGCACTATTCAGTGTCCCCTCGACGATCACCAGTGGTGTACGGCCAGTGTAGGAGATCGCTCCCCACACCATGATGCCGGGTGTTGGCCCTGTGTGCCTCGGTCGTATGCAGTCCTGATTGTGGCGCTCACTTGCACGGCGCCAAACACGCATACGACCATCATTGGCACCAAGGCAGAAGCGACTCTCATCGCTGAAGACGACACGTCTCCATTCGTCCCTCCATTCACGCCTGTCGCGACACCACTCGAGGCGGGCTGCACGATGTTGGGGCGTGAGCGGAAGACGGCCTAACGGTGTGCGGGACCGTAGCCCAGCTTCATGGAGACGGTTGCGAATGGTCCTCGCCGATACCCCAGGAGCAACAGTGTCCCTAATTTGCTGGGAAGTGGCGGTGCGGTCCCCTACGGCTCTGCGTAGGATCCTACGGTCTTGGCGTGCATCCGTGCGTCGCTGCGGTCCGGTCCCAGGTCGACGGGCACGTGCACCTTCCGCCGACCACTGGCGACAACATCGATGTACTGTGGAGACCTCACGCCCCACGTGTTGAGCAATTCGGCGGCACGTCCACCCGGCCTCCCGCATGCCCACTATACGCCCTCGCTCAAAGTCCGTCAACTGCACATACGGTTCACGTCCGCGCTGTCGCGGCATGCTACCAGTGTTAAAGACTGCGATGGAGCTCCGTATGCCACGGCAAACTGGCTGACACTGACGGCGGCGGTGCACAAATGCTGCGCAGCTAGCGCCATTCGACGGCCAACACCGCGGTTCCTGGTGTGTCCGCTGTGCCGTGCGTGTGATCATTGCTTGTACAGCCCTCTCGCAGTGTCCGGAGCAAGTATGGTGGGTCTGACTCACCGGTGTCAATGTGTTCTTTTTTCCATTTCCAGGAGTGTAGATATTAACGTGTTTGGCCGTAACACCCATACAACAGGAAAAATGACTCTAAGCATTATGGGACTTAACATCTGAGGTCATCAGTCCCCTAGTCTTAGAACTACTTAAACCTAACTAACCTAAGGACATCACACACATCCATGCCTGAGGCAGGATTCGAACCTGCGACCGTAGCAGCAGCGCGATTCCTGACTGAAGCGCCTAGAACCGCTCGGCCACAGCGGCTGGCTTACATCAGGAAATATACATGTACTATCAGGGACAGTATTCACCAGAAGCGCGATTTCCTTACGCTGTACTAGGAAGTTTTCCTTTCTGTTACACAGCATGACAGCAAGGAGACACAGTGGAACTAACATAATGTTTAACAAAATAGTCAGTTTTCTTCTACCGACATTGATCGGAATGAAATTGCAGTCCACGATCATCATAGCCAGAAATAATAACATTTTTTGTGAGGCAGGTGTTTTTTTTTTTAGCAAAATGTAGAGGTCATAAACACATTGTCCGCCTCCGGTAGCTGAGTGGTCAGCGCGACGGACTGTCAATCCTAAGGGCCCGGGTTCGATTCCCGGCTGGGTCGGAGATTTTCTACGCTCAGGGACTGGGTGTTGTATTGTCCAAAGCATCATCATTTCATCCCCATCGACGCGCAAGTCGCCGAAGTGGCGTCAAATCGAAAGACTTGCACCAGGCGAGCGGTCTACCCGACAGGAGGCCCTCGTCACACGCCATTATTATTATTATAAACACATTTAGTAATACATTTGAAAGATATTGTATAAATGACTGCTACTGACTGGTAAGGACCACAAAGGTAAGAGGAATTAGGGGTTGTTTGGTAGGTTATAGACAGTCCTTTTTCGCTCACTCTATTTGCGAAGTGGAACAGGAGAAGAAAAGACTAGTAGTGGTATGTCGTACCCTCTGCCATGCACCGTACAGTGGCTTGCAGAGTATCTATGCTGATGTAGATGTAGATCTCGGTGCGTGTCAGTCGGGGTTCGACCTCTGCCTGGGCCATCCTGGTTCCTTAGATGTCTTGGGAGACACTGTGGCGTTGTGGGAAGCTGCGGACGAACAAATGGGAAACATGAACACTTCATTATTCATCCATGAGACATGAACAGCCGATAGGATGTGCCCTCGTTTCAGCAAGGTCTGCCGTTGTCTTGTAGCATCTCCATCTGGTGTGGCCGGTGCGACAGGCGAAGCATACAGGTTGTGTAGCTGAGCTGGCACGCCGGGCGCTGAGTCGACACGACAGACAGCAGCAATCTCGCGTCTGGCTGCTGGCAGCACCCGGTGGAGGCACCGTTTACGAGGTCTGTTCAAAGAATTCCGAAACATTCGTAATGGTGAGTTGGAGCGAAATGCGGTTGACATCCCTGCACACGCATGGGCTTAATGTGTAACTTCCGGAAGTCTCATTGTTGTATGTCTGCTAGTTATTCCTCAGTGCTGTATTGAATAGAACGTTGTGTCGCACAGTTTGCGAAACTTCGAGATGGCAGAGTTAGAGGAGCAACGCGTTTGCTTTAAATTTTGGATGGAACTCAAGAAAATCTTTACAGAGACACACCAAAGCAGGAAGCGTACGCTGGTGAGTGCTTAAGCCGTACTCGGTGTTATGAGCGGTTCACACGGTTTAAAAATGGCCGGACGGAAGTTAAAGATGACACTCGTTCAGGACGTACTTCGACGTTTACCAACGACGCTCATGTCAGGAACGTCAACGAAATTATGCGTGCCAGTCGAAAACTGACAGTCCGAGAGATTGTAGAAGAACGTAACATTTCAGGTAGATCATGTCATGAAATCCTGACACAGCATCTTGGAAAGCATCGTGTTGCCGCAAAAGTTCGTCCCACTGCTCATGAGCCAAGACAAGAAAGACCTTCGCCTCGTAACCTGTGAAGAACTTTTGGATGACGCAAATGAGAATGAGATGTAGCTTAAGTGAATCATAACTGCTGATGAGACGCGGATCTACGGTTATGATTTTGAGACCAAGGTTCAATGTTCATAATAGGTCGGGAAAGGTTCCCCAAGACCAAAAAAGGTCGCAAGATCATGTCAAAGCCATGCTGATAATTTTCTTAGACTTTGAAGGATCAGTTCATCATGAATTCGTGCCACAGGGACAAATATCTGGACGTGTCGCGATAACTGCGAGAAAATGTGAGAAGGAAACGGCCTGAAATGTGGCGAGACAATTCGTGGCTCTTGCATCACGATAACGCACCCGCACATTCATTCCTGTTGGTGCGTGACTGTTGCACAAAAAACGAAATCACTGTCCTGCCTCATCCTCCGTACTCTCCAGACCAGGCCTAAGCGGACCTTTTTTATTTCCATAGTTGAAAACCCCGTTGAAAGGACAAAGATTTGCAACGATAGACGAGAATGTTCAAATGTATGTGAATTCCTAAAGGACCGAACTGTTTAGGTCATCGGTCCCTAGACTTACACACTACTTAAGGTGTCAGGACGTCAAACGGGCCGACATGGAGCAGGAGAGGCACCACAGGACATTTTAATTCCTACTGTCTATACTTTTACAAATAAATTCATAAAACTTTGTCAGCATGACCAAAAGGATTCAGGATTCAGACTTGTACCAGTGGGAGTTCAAAAACATAACAAAATAAATTTTTTTTACATGTCAAATTTCATCATTTTTTCACTTACTATTGCCAGCTTGTGTTGCTGTAGGTACACTTTTCTTCATAAACAAGAGAGATTCTTCGATGAATTTTGCACAGCACACAAACCATACTCACAGGTGTATGAAACTCTAGAATTTTCCAAATCTATTAAAAACTGCAGTAAAAATTCAGATAATAAACTGTAGAATTTGAGTTTTTTTCTAAACATGAAGTTTAAAATATAATAGCTCATTCATTTTTTCGTAGACTAAAGAAATTCTAGAGTTTCATACCCCTGTAAGTATGGTTTGTATGCTGTGCAAAATTCGTCGAATAATCTCTCCTATTTATTAAGAAAAGTGTACCTATAGTAACAAATGCAGCCAATAGTAAGTGAAAAAATGATTAAATTTCAAACATAAAAAAACAAAATTGTTACGTTTTTGAACTTCCACTGCCAACAGTGTAAATCCTGATTCCTTTCTGGTCACGCTGACAAATGTTTATGAATTTTTTTGTAAAAGTATAGACAGTGGAAGTTAAAATGTCCTGTGGTGCCTCTCTTGCTCCATGTTGGCCCGTTTGACGTCCTACCCCCTTTAAACAACTTATGCTAAGAACAACACGCACACCCATGCCCCAGGTAGAACTCGAATCTCCGGCGGGAGGGGCCGCGCAATCCGTGACATGACGCCTCAAACCGCGCGGCCACTCCGCACTGCGATAGACGAGATGAAAGAAAATTCGCAGGCAGCGCTTCGCGCTATCCAGCAGTTTGCTTCCGGAAGTGGAAACGGCGTTAGCAGCGGTGAATCAATAGTGGAGGAGAGTATTTTGAACAAGACCATGCACAGGAAGTAAAAGGTAAGCGTAGAATTTTGTGGAAAAAGGTCCGGAATTTTTTGAACAGACCTCGTATTGTAGCCGACAGTGTCCTAGTGGTGTAACGGATAACGGTGCTGCCCAAGGCAATAAACCCTCTTCTGTGGTCTATGGCCCTCCGTCATACTCTATTTACGGCGTAGACTCCACGGCTGTATCAGTAGAACTCCTGACAACGGCTATCAAACAGCGGGGACCATTCACGGCCTCCTTGCCGAGCACCTTCTTGTCTGGGCCAGGGGTTTAAATGCAGTGGTCCAGTGGTGACTATGTGACGCATTTCTGTGTAACGTGGAAATGTCTCGAATACAGGCCAGTGGACGAAGTCCAGTTGTTCCCTTACAGTAGTGCGACACACTACAGGAAGCTTCATAAAGGTTGGTCAGGGGGGCCCAGGTCCTCAATCCGAGGAAGTTCAGAGTGGAAATGTCTCGCTGGTGCTTAGCAGGCAGGTCGCTGTCCTGCGACTGAGACCTCGGCATGCCTCTGAGTTATGGACGCGTTCTAGACTCGCGTTCGCTCTCCAGACTACTGTCCGAGAAACAAAGATTCATTTACAACACACGTTTCGCCCTCCACTTCACTCACACTGACACTTGGTCCTTTACATTAGCTGTTCGCAATTTCTTAATTTCAGCACTCACGTTTATTCCTGTTAGCAGCTATGTCATGCCACATCATGAGAAGGGAATGGGGATCAGGAAGACATTCGAACCCATTTACTACGTGCATGCTAAAATCGCATCTCTTATATTAGTCACGTCATGTACCCGTAACAACGCGATTAAAATTCTCATACATAAAATTAAGTCATACTTTGCATTTACATAAAGAATATTACATGCGCTCTGGTATAAACATAAAAAACCAGGCGCTCTTTCCGTTAATCTATTTGCATGCTACTCTGTTGCCTTATCACTGTGACCTAACAAGTAATGAAATTATTTACAAAATGAAGGAGGAGTAAGTGGCCACATTACCACTGCTGCACTCTAAGTCGTATAAGCTGGGAGGAATTCTGTGACAAGATGGACCAAGTCATTACATCAGTAAATGCACATAATATTGCAACATCGTGTTCCTCACACTACTTCAAAGCAAACCTCAGTATCCAAGCCCACAGCTACCTCTCATATGTTTTTGGATGGGGTCAGCCTTCAGCAAAACACAACCTTTTTTTTTTTCTAAAGGCGGACAAAAGGACTTCAACCGACTTCAACCTCGAGAGCTACCTATCATTTTGAGAGGCAAGATCAGCTTATCCAGCTACATGAGCTCATATGTATCACCTTCTTACTTCCCGGGTCACAGTCGGTTATCAGCTGTCCACCTGTGCCAACAATACACCTTTGAAAAACTTCATAAAACTTTCCCTAGCACCAATGTCAAAAATCTTTAGATATCGTCAGCTGAATCTCCGCTATTAAGCACATTGTGACCTGGCAGATGTGGGCTGGTTTAATTGACATCATCAGGTACAATAACTCGTCTTGCATCCGTGTGGGGTCTCGGTATTTGCTGCTCCGGGTCAGTATCACCTAATGTAGAGACAGCAGAACTGTTTCCGTTGCCACTCTAGACTATGGTGTACTTGGTCAGTGCCGAACTACCATTGGCTGTATCTACCTTGTTACTAAACGCGCTAAGTTCTAATTATTCACATGTTCCACGTAATATAAGTCTAATCTAAAAGTTCCTCTAATTTGTTACCTAAACTTTACTGTTTACTGTACTTTACAAAATTTCTATTTACGGCCAAAACTTGCAGCTGTTTGTGTTTCTAAAGGTGCTGCTGATAAGGGTAACTTTAGGGAACAGTAAGACATAGCCTATAAGCATATTTCTTGATTCATATTAACTTGATTTTATATCTATAAGCGAATCATGTTGTGTTTAAAGATAAGCCTCATAGTTGTACTAATAATCAGATTTTTTTCTGTTGCTCCTGATTGCCAAACGTTTAACTAAAACGGAAGCTACTAACTAGCCCAGTGTAAGACGGATTAGTATGAGGTAACGACTGAAAGACATACTGAGACTGGTTTGCGTAACTGAACCAAATGACGCAGGTCTATCCGAGATGACTTTTGTCTTTTGGGACCAGTGGAACAACACATTAAATCGAGTGGCCACACCAGCACATGTCCACAGTCACAGTTCTCGCTTTCTGAACCATCGTTTTACCTAGTATGTGCTGCACTGCTACGCTGGCTGAACCTGTACTAAGGGCACTTATTTATTGGAGTGACCGACAAGAGGGATCTGAATTTGAGCCCTCTGTTACGAATCGCTAGAGGCCACAGGGCGTCACCATTTTCGGAGCGGTACGTGACAATTTCCACAGAGCTGCTCTATCATGCACTAGGGCGGCGACAGTTGTGGTGGTTTTCTCGAAAGTGAAGGTTTCATTCTAATGTCGTGCCCCCAGTTTTAATACGTGCTGTAGGCGTAGCAATTAAAGCATTAATTTAAATGTGTGACAAATATAAACTATCTGTGATGTCATTGTTGAGGATACAATAACCCACTGGGCATCGTTGGTCAGTGAGAAATCAATAATTCTAACGGTACCCAAAGAAAAACAAGTCTCTGAGTTTCAGGTTACAGTGATTATTATTTTATTAATAGCGTGTCTAGAGAACATACGTAAAAGAGAAACGAATTTCATAATCTCTGAAATCAGAGTGGCAAATTTAAGTCCACTTCTTGTTTGTAATTTCCATACATTAGTACCCCACACCCAAAAATGTTGACAATCGATGGAGACTCTTACAACCGCAGCTAATTGATCGAAAATGGACAAATCATTCAAATAATTAATAATAATCATTTAACATCATACTGGCAATTAATATTAACACGTACGATTAGTTGAAAAGATTAAGTTTTAATAACATGATAAACTTGCTAGTTAACTCTGACCAGTTGACCTAACACTGGTGAACAAACACAAAAATCGGTGGCCTTTCCTATTGCATTTCTATGTATAACACTGCTTTAGCTACTTTCACGACGCAAACAACACAACGTTCATGCGGGTCTGTCATCAGCGGAGGGAGTGAAGGTAAAATTAGTGTTTGTCTATTTAGTCATATTCAGTCACAAGTAGAGTACAGTTTAATGTAGCAGTCTATTCGAAAAATAACACTGTGATTAGTGACAAATGAATACTCTGAAATCCTAGGGCTTTTTTTAGTATGAAACTGTGCTCCCAAATTAAGATCAAGCATCGCCAACTTCATGGCGCCGCATAAAAACGCCACGCCACTCTCGGCTTGGTGGATCTCTTGTCGTCATTTGGTTTATCTTCTCCTTAAGCATGCTGCAGGTTGTCGCGTTTCGCATTTAGTGACAAAGCATTAGCAGCAGATATATTGCAATCACTACTTACTTTTCATTCTTTTGATTACTGAAGAGTGAGTGGCAGGCAACATTGTCAGCATTTTGTACTTCTTTTTACACGTTTTGATGACAATTGCTTCTCCCTCTAGAGATTGGAATCGATTTTGCACTGCACAAGGTGGTTTATTAATTCCTTCGCGAGTTTTTGAGCCCACCTCACTTTCTAGGTTTGACACTTACGTTGGTCGTAGCTTTTGGAACAATGCCAATGAAAACATTCTTAAGAAAAATTGTTCTTAAGTTTACATGCTCAAAAGAAAAAATATTGTTATCGACTCAAATGCTTTCACTATTATCACCGGTGGTACTGCAAAATCAAAAAAGCAACGTGCATCTGGCCAAGAGCATTCCAGTTTGTAATATGCTTAGAACAGAAAAACAAAAATAATATTGACAGCTACTGAAGGCGAGACCTACCCAAATAATTCTTCCAGCTCTTAATTTATATTGTTCAGGTTGCAACTGGTGAACCTGAGTATTGTTCATAACTCCACTTGAGCTCCAACTCCTTGTTACAGAAATGCAAAAAACTTCAACAGAGATAAGTTTTAGTTTTCAGAGAATACACAACTTTATTGACTAAGTTTTGGCACTACATAATTTGGTAACTGGGTTTCTTAAGCCTCTACTACAACCTGCGCGTTCCCATACTTTCGTGGTAGTCCTGTAACGCAACGACTACGGACTGCATGTTGACACAGATCATTTCGAGGCCAAAGTGCATAATATCTTATTAATTCCTGACAATCTGGGCACTTCGTTTCATGGAAATAGACTTTTATTGTATGATTATTATGATAAGTATTAGTAATGTATAGCATTATTTCGTTAGTTTATTGAACACAATGGATAAATATGAGAGAGAAATTAGACCTCTACAATATGGACCCCCAACTGGTAATTACACAGGTTGACTCTTACAGAGAAGACGACAGCACAGGACACGTGTGTGACGTAGAAGCGCTTAGAGAGTAATCCTCCGCAACTCCGAGGGTGTTATGTACACAGTGGAAAAATGCTGTATTGGCGAAGAAGGACTTGGTCTATAAATAAATGCATTTTAGGTCCATAAACATTACTTAACAGCTTCACCGAGATCTTCTCACATTGCCTTCTATGATGTATATGTTCCAATTGACTCAAAAAAACTATAAAATGACAATTCAGTTTATTACTCTGCTAATGCATAATCATTAAAGTCAATTCAGTACAATCTCATTTCATTAAGGACAATTTTGTCAGCTTTACTAACCTATACTGTGGTACTAAATGATAAAGGAACTGAAGTGTAATAACAGTTTGGTGGGGGGGGGGGGGGTGGCTAATAGATTTATCAGATTGATCTTGTCACATTGCCTTCTATGCTGTATATGTTCCAATTGACTCAAAAAATCTATAAAATGACAATTCAGTTTATTACTCTGATAATGCATAATCATTAAAGTCAATTCAGTACAATCTCATTTCATTAAGGACAATTCTGTCAGCTTTACTAACATATACTGTGGTACTAAATGAAAAAGGAACTTAAGTGTTCAAATGTTCAAATGTGTGTGAAATCTTATGGGACTTAACCACTAAGGTCATCAGTCCCTAAGCTTAAACACTACTTTACCTAAATTATCCTAAGGACAAACACACACATCCATGCCCGAGGGAGGACTCGAACCTCCGCCGGAACCAGCCGCACAGTCCATGGCTGCAGCGCCTGAGACCGCTCGGCTAATCCTGCGCGGCTAACTGAAGTGTAATAACAGTTTGGGGGGGGGGGGTAATATATTTATCAGATTGTCAATGAATTTAAAGTTAATTGTTAAGAAATTTGATTTCTCTCAAACTGTTTCAAATGAGAAATTTCGAGAAAACTGCTTTTTATTTCACCATCTTTTTATTACATGTAAATACTTTAGTCTTATTTGCAATATCAAATTATCAGCTTTAATATTTCGTACATATCTTTTCAAACTGATAAGCTGTAAACAGTCACCATGATAACATATTTAATCAAACTAAGATTGTGAAAGTTAGGATTTCAAAATGTTATACACTGGAAATATAAATTAAGAAATGGCTTCAGTCACAAATTTCCGTGTTCTATTAAACACTTGACGCATTTTAGACCCTGTGTCAGGTGTACGTTCCCTTAATATATGATTTATTTCTACTCTTGAATGAGGTGAAATGCATATTCCTGTCGTGAAAGGGTTTGATGTTAGGTTATGAATTTCGTAAGCAAACGCGGAAAATATATGCGAAACAGTGGATAAAATAAATAGCGTAAACTTAAAACTGAATCCGAGGAAAGCGTTTTTAACTTTTTAACACCATCATATATTCGTTTGTCCATCCTGTTCAAGCAAATCACTTCACTAAGAGGCACATTACTCCTTTGTCCATCCTCTTCAAGCATATCACTTCACTCAAGAGGCTCATTTGCACACACATTTTTGTAAACATTTCACTGATGTTGTTGGTATGATCAAAGATGAATTTATTCGTAGTGCCAGAGATCTAATTATTAAACAATTGATATATGCAGGGAGTAACTTTAGAATAAGTCTTTAAAATTACTGAAATAACTGTTGCTTGCGAAATCTGTTTGTTCATTTAACATAGACTCTTATTTTTATGATTTTATGGACGTATAAATTCATCTTTGATCACGCCATGTACAACAGCGTCTGTGAAGTGTTATAAAAATGTGTATGCAAATGTGCCTCTTGAGTGAAGTGATATGCATGGACAGGATGGAGAAACGAATATATGTTGGTGTTAAAAAGTAAAAACGCTTTTTTTGGATTATGCGATAAGTTTGCACTGTTCATGTTTTCCACTGTTTAGCATAAATTTTTCGCATTTGACTTACGAAATTCATAACCTAACATTAAACATTTTCACGACAGGATTATGCATTTCATCTCATTCCATAACAAAAATAAATCGTGTATTAAGATAAGTTACACCTGATGATGAACCCACAGGGTCCGAAATGCATCATGCACTTAATAAGGCACGAAAATTTGTGACTGAAGGCATTTTTTAATTCATACTTCCGGTGTCTAGAATACAGCCACGTTTGCAGCTGCAAATTAAATCAAAATTTTAAAACCAATAAAAGCACATTTCTGAAACACGAACGTACTTGTTACCATATGAAAATGATATTACGGTATATGAAATAGATGTACAGTTTGAGAAATAATAGTATAAAATCAACTCAGCTGGAAGATTTAGTACAATAGTTGTGCCAACTTTGCGAAGGCTATCAGCCAATCATCAGTTAATAGTCAGGCATAAATTAAAACGCCAGGAAGAAAAACAACTGCAGTACGAACTTTACCAACCACGTTTTTCAGCATCAGCAGTCATATAACTCAAATTATGTATACTTCTCATTCTCACGTGAATTCGTGTTATGTGCGTTAACATTTGTTTTCCTCAAAATACGATGCGCAGGTAGAACTTGTCGGGAATCCTCCATTCGTCGGCCATAATAATTCATAGTATTTGCTCATTTGGAACAGGGTTCCATCAACGAAAGTCGAGATGCCGTTAACATTTCCTGATTCGGAGAGGAAAGTATTTCCTCATTTGGGATTGGACCCCACCGACCAAGGTTGACACGCCGGCAACATTTCCTGGTTCGGAGAAGGAAATGTTGCAGAAGGCGATCGTTGACGCTGCAGACCGTTTCCAGCTGAGGAATTTCCAGCTGGACTGGTTGTCTGTCACGTATCCGAGAGAGCCAGCAGAAACTTTTAACTGCAGTCCGCCGCCGTCACAGTATAGTGAAAATGAACAGCTGAGACGTGTTACAGTGTAACGCTAAAGACAGGCTGAAACTTCCTGGCAGATTAAACTGTGTGCCGGACCGAGACTCGAACGCGGGATCTTTGCCTTTCTCGGGCAAGTGCTCTATCATCTGAGCTACCCAAGTACGACTCACGCCCCGTCCTCACAGATTTACTTCCGCCAGTACCTCATCTCCTACTTTCCAAACTTCACAGAAGCTCTCCTGCGAACCCAGCAGAACTAGTACTCTTGGAAGAAAGGATATTGAGGAGACGTGGCTTAGCCACAGCCTGGCGGATGTTTCCAGAATGAGATTTTCACTCTGCAGCGGAGTGTGCGCTGATATCAAACTTCCTGGCAGATTAAATCTGTGTGCCGGACCGAAACTCGAACTCGAGACCTTTGCCTTTCGCGGGCAAGTGCTCTACCATCTGAGCTACCCAAGCGCGACTCACGCTCCGTTCTCACACCTTTACTTCCGCCACTTTCCAAACTTCACAGAAGCTCTCCTACGAACCTTGCAGAACTAGCACTCTTGGAAGAAAGGATACTGCGGAGACATGGCTTAGCCACAGCCTGGGGGAAATTTTCACTCTGCAGTGGAGTGTGTGCTGATATGAGACTTCCTGGCAGATTAAAACTGTGTGCCGGAACGAGACTCGAACTCGGGACCTTTGCCTTTGGCGGGCAAGTGCTCTACCATCTGAGCTCGGTCCGTCACACAGTTTTAATCTGCCAGGAAGTTTCATATCAGCGCACACTCCTCCGCAGAGTAAAAATCTCGTTCTCGTAAGACAGGCTGTCAGATAATTCTCCACAAAGCAAGCTAATACTAAGTCACCCAGTCGTAAACAGGAAGAATAATACACTTGACTCTTATTCGAGAAAAGCACGGCTCAGCTCCACAAACAGCAACTGCGACTTACATTTCCTTTGGCTTAAAAATCAGTCCAAGACAATGTCACCATGGTTCCTTAAACTTTGTGGGCTTGCATATCTAGCGCTACTGAACACTCTGTAAACTATAAACTTCCAGCCTCTGGAAAACAGTCATGTTGCAGAACATGCAAAAGACTTTTCAAGGAAGTTTCAGAGTATGTTGGTTCAATAACACCGTAAACCAAAATATGTTAGTATAGGCTGCATTACTAATCTGTAGTCCACTACACGCTATATTGCCCAAATACAGCACCAATTTAAATAATACCCCATATGTCCTATTACCTACTAGTACACCATTTCATTTTCGGAAACAGTTTTCACCCAAGTTATAATAAACTAAAGCTGGACTTCGTTTCCATTCACCCAAATACACGCTTACAGGATTTTAGAGTGCTTAGATATATCACAGAACTAACAGCCTCTTCATCGCAAAGATTTTTGATGTTCTTCAAATCAGGGCTTTGGGCAGCTCAACCCATTTGGTTTCGTTATCAAAGATAAAAACGATTCGCCTACAGTGCATCAGGGTAGAGATGCTGTAGCTGCTAAATGGTTAATGTCAAATTATTTGTGGGAAACTGTACGATGTTCATTTTTTTTAAGTAACACTCATGAAGAAGATGTAAACTGTCCATAATATAGAGCCACACTATTTACATCTAAATTGTATCGCTGAGCAAAAGCATGATGGACAAAGGCAACAGCACGACGCTATTTACACCATAAAAGACTGTGTATTTACTTTAAATTGTAAGATATTTTCAGGGGAAGACTGGACTCTGACCAAAATTTTTTGATTATCAAATGTGGATTGAAACTGAAAAAAATGCAAAAAGATAGTAAATTAACGAGATGGGACCTGGATAAGTTGAAAGAACCAGAGGTTGAAGAATTTTTCAAAGGGAGCATCAGGGAACGATTGACTAGAATAGGGGAAAGGAATACATTAGAAGACCAATGGCTAGCGTTGAGAGATGAAATAGTGAAGGCAGCAGAGGATCAAATACGTAAAAATAAGGCCTAGTAGAAATACCTTCATATCACACAAGATATAGAATTTAATTGAAGAAGATGGAACAAACGAAGCAGGCGGAAAGTAATACAAATGTCTTAAAATAAGACTGACATGGAGTGCAAAATGACTAAGCAGGTATGGCTATACGACGAATGTACAGATTATATTACTAGGGGAAAGATAGATACCACCCACAGGAAAATTAAATAGGAGATAGGGGAAAACAAAAGCTGCTGTATGAATATCAAGGGCTCAAATGGAAAACCAATATTAAGTGACGAAGGGAAAGCTGAAAGGTGGAGGGTCTGTACAAGGGAGATGAACTTGAAGGCAATATTATAGAAAGGGCAGAATAATTAGGTGAAGATGAGATGGGAGACATGATACTGCGAGACTAATTTGACAGAGCACTGAAAGACCTAAGTCGAAACAAGACTTCGGGAATAGACGACATTCCGTCAGAACTACTGGGAGGCTTGAGAGGGCCAGCCATGACAAAACTGTTCCATCTCGTGTGCAAGATGTATGAGACAGACTTAATGCTGCCATTTTTACTATTCGAAGGTTATCTGAAGTAAGTGATTGCTCGACACGAAACTTAGTCTACTTTGACTATTTTCATTCGCTTATGTCAAACTGTATTATATTTGGGGATAACTCTTCCCATTCTCAAAGGATATTTTTGGCTCAGAAACGGACAGTTCGGGCAAGAAGTGGTGTAAGTGCGGAACCTCTTGTCGACCCCTGTTCACGAGTCTGGGTATTCTGACAGTGGCCTCTGAATATATATATATATATATATATATATATATATATATATATATATATATATATATATATATGTTCTTTACTGTCGTTTCTTGTAAACAATATCAGCTTGTTGTCAAGAATTAGCAGCTTTCACTCAGTTAACACTAGGCAGAAATCCAATCAGCATTTGTATTACACTTCCTTAACACTGTGCAGAAAGGTGTGCAGTATAATGCTGCAACCATTTTCGATAAGCTACCAGAAGAATTCAAAAATCTTAGCAGTAATCCACGCACTTTCAAATCGAAACTGAAAATGAATTAAGATGGGGCTTAAGTAGTTAGCAGTAGCCCCATCTTATTCTATTATTTGCTCCTGTGAACGTGTACGCGTTATGTGGGTCTTGGAGTCACTCACATCCACCTAGAAAGTATTTACTGAGGTTAACGAAGGCGGTGTTGGCCTGATGTACTCGACGATGCCCTATAGCTACGCTGTCTAAAGGATCGTCCTAAGAAATACCAAATTAAGATCAGCCTGAAGATGCCTAAATAAGGTGAAAGGCGTAGTTGATAATTAAAAAAACTAAAATTGCAACCAAGACTGTTTTCAACTAATACTATTAAATACAGGTTTGCTGAGTCATGCCACAGATGGATTGGAAGAATTTCTATAGTCCCAGACATTTTCTGCGGGGTATGTGATCCGGCGATTTAGCAGGCCAGTCGAGGCGCGATGCAGTGCCAGGGAGTTCGTCAAACCAGAAACATAAGGACGCGGCTTAGTGAACTCGGCTGCTGTCGTCTTGTAAGACGGAAGTGTCCACAGCCTGCTCTCCACAAAGATTTAGAAGGAAACAAACATCATGTTTAACCTTCAGGGTAACCTCAATGAGTGGACCCAAGTTACGGTATGAGAAATACGTCCAAAGCATCACAGAACCACTCTAGCCGGAAGTACACAGTCCACAGACTGCGAGTTGAATGGCTCATTCACCTTCGGTGCATTCGACGCCGCGCATCATCTCAAAAGAGGCATAATCGCAACTCATGGGGCCACACTAGGCGTCTCCAGTCCACTAGTGCCTACTTTCTGTGTCGTTAGGACCACTTAAGATGTAATCGACCTACTTTGAGCAATGGCTTTTCCCGGGTACGCGACACCAAACATTCATTGCATGCGGTTCCCTTCGCGGCGTTCGCTCCGAAACTGGTTAAGATGGACCAGCATGTACTAGACTCAGACTGTGCGAGTTGTTCTGGAGCAGATGTCTTCAGATCGCTGGGCTGGTAGCGTCGGTCCAGTTCCCTGGCCTCCTAGGTCGCCTAATATTACACCAATAGAATTCTTTGTAGTGGAGTATGTAATGACAGAGTCTACCAGATGTTTGACAACCACATCAATCATTTTAAGAAACGAATCATTCCTGCCGTTGCCACAGCTGATGCGGTATCTTGCGCCGAGTGTGGATAGAGCTTGAATACAGACTGGATTTTTTGCGTGGCACAAAAGGCATACTTGATGAAACTGACTGAATTGTATAAAAACTTTGTGAGATTGTCTGTCACACAGCCCAAACATGGTGTGAATGTCTTTTTCAATTTGGATGCTATAACACATTAAAGTCATACCGTACCTTTTGAGACTGCCTGTAACTATTACATAATTGAATGTTTGCTTAGGGGAACACTATCCTGCAAGTGACGAACTTTGTTTATTGTACTGTTTGCACCAAGAAACGTCGTCAACAATAAAGTCTCAACAAAAAAAGCAGACTCCTGTATGCCACTCTCTCGAATAATACTCCACACTGATGTTGTAGTACTCGACACGAATGCTGGTACAAATAACTCCAGTTTTAATAATACTGATTTCAGCATATAACTCGTCGTTCGGTCACCTCAGTCGTTGGTTATGTACACGGAAACTCTCCGTCCAAGCTGCTACTGAAGACCATAATAAGAGACATTTAACTACTGACTGCCCACGACCAATTACCCTTAGCAGACATCACCGAACGAGTCTTGATGGATAAATACGCTGGCAGTTGTACGATATTTCTGTCCACTGCCAGCGTACAAAGATCAGCATTACTTGGGGTTCTTCCACTGCCTATTTGACCTACAATTGAACTGTAAATTGTCAAAGCGACCAAGAGGAATAACAAATAAGTAAATACCGAATTCTTTTTCCTCGTGTTTGTCTAGTCGCACAGGCTTCGCTGTTTTGTTCATTTATTTAGTACTTTCCTTTAATTTTTGGGCCGGATGCCCTTTGCGGTTATTCAGTTGTAGATGAAATAGACTTACTGAATGTAGCGTACCCAGCGTGCTTTGCTGATCCGTTCTTTGTGTTAGCACACATTGCATGTTGCTCTCTTCATATGTACTGGAGCATCAGGACGCATCTAGCGGTTCTAGGCGCGCAGTCCGGAACCGCGCGACTGCTACGGTCGCAGGTTCGAATCCTGCCACGGGCATGGATGTGTGTGATGTCCTTAGGTTAGTGAGGTTTCAGTAGTTCTAATTTCTAGGGGACTGATGACCACAGATGTTAAGTCCCATTGTGCTCAGAGCCATCAGGACGCATGGCGTGGGGGAGGTGCTATTCGTATCTTGCCGCCTCAACAAAGCCAAACACTGTAACTCTGAAAGTGTCCACAAATCTGGTGTCTTCAAGTGATATTCTCACACCTGTATATGAGGTGACACGTAAGACGTGAGTCTGCTATTTTTGCGGTGAGGCTCTAAACCTGTGGTTCCAAAGCTGGGGATAATTGCCCGTGGAGTATATAATTTTCTAAAGGGCAAAAACACCGTCACGAAGCTAACTTATGTTTGAAAGGTCATTACTGTTAATACTATTTCTTAACATTCTACTACCAGTTGCACAAGTTACCAATAATTTTATTTTTTTCAAATACTAGCACTGCTGCATAACACACTGTGGTGGAGGTTGTAGTTTGTGAAACAAATGTATGAACATCTTCCTCACACAGTCCACACACTACACACGTATTTTGTAATTCGTATAGTGCACCTATAACAGTAAAATTGAGGTGTATGTTTCGTATGCTTAAATACGAGGGTCTCTCCAAAAGAAATGCACACTATTTTTTTTAATCCATCTTTTATTCTACATGTTTGAAAGTTTTACAGTGTGTAGATACATCTTTTAGGAACAATATTTTCATTTCTCCGCATAATTTCCATCCCTCTCAACTGCCTTACGCCATCTTGGAACCAGCGCCTGTATACCCGCACGGTAAAATTCTGGACCAACCTGTTGGAGCCACTGTTTGGCAGCGTGCACAAGGGTGTCATCATCTTCAAACCTTGTTACACGAAGAGAGTCTTTCACTTTCCCAAAGAGATGATAGTCACATGGAGCCAGGTCAGGACTGTGAGGCGGGTGTTTCAGTGTTGTCCATCCGAGTTTTGTGGTCGCTTCCGTGGTTTTTTGACTGAATGTAGCCGTGCGTTGTCGTTCAACAGCAAAACACCCTGCTTTTGCCGATGTGGTCGAACACGACTCAGTCGAGCTTGAAGTTTCTTCAGTGTCGTCACATATGCATCAGAATTTATGGTGGTTCCACTTGGCATGATGTCCACAAGCAAGAGTCCTTCGGAATCGAAAAACACCGTAGCCATAACTTTTCCAGCAGAAGGCGTGGTTTGAAATTTTTTTTTTCTTGGGTGAATTTGCATGCTGCCACTCCATTGATTGCCTCTTCGTATCTGGTGAAAAATGATGGAGCCATGTTTCATCACCTGTCACAATTCTTCCAAGAAATTCGTCTCCACCATTCTCATACTGTTCCAAAAGTTTGCTGCATACCGTTTTTCTTGTTTCTTTGTGAGCCACTGTCAACATCCCGGGAACTCACCTGGCACAAACCTTTTTTTAACGCCAACGCTTCCAGTATTCTGCAAACACTTCCTTCCCCTATCCCAACGTAGCGTGACAATTCGTTCACAGTGATGCGTCTGTCAGCAGTCACCAATTCGTTAACTCTCAGCACATTGTCTGGAGTGTGTGCAGTACGAGGCCAGCCACTGCGAGGACAATCCTCAATATTGCCGTGCCCGCTTTCATCACGTAACCTGCTTGCCCACCGATTAACTGTACCGCGATCGACAGCAGCATCTCTATACACCTTCTTCAACCTCTTGTGGATGTTTCCCACTGCCTCGTTTTCACAGCACAGGATTTCTATGACAGCACGTTGCTTCTTACGAACGTCAACTGTAGCAGCTACCCTGAACACATGCTGTGACGGCGCCACTCACGGGAACAGGTTGAATTAAGTTTGAAAACAAGCGGGAAGGATGTATCTACACACTGGAAAGCTTTCACGCATGCAGAATGAAACCTGTATTTTTACAAAAATAGTTTGCATTTCTTTTGGAGTGACCCTCGTATATCATTAAAATGCTGTCTCCTAGTTTTAAGTAGTTCCCGCAGTAGACCAGAAATTGCTTCATTATTCACTTTGTAATAGGAAAAGAATAAACTGTCTGTAGAAAGTAACAGTAACTTTGTAATGACTACTACACTACTGAATTGTTCCTGTTATCATTAATATTAATGAGAGTGCTCATACAGAAAGAACTGTCAGCCTGAAATCATCCAATGTCTATCATTTCAGAAGTAAGAAGTCGAGGAATCAAGTAAATTTACAAACAGTAGGTATAGTGCCCACATTTTAATTTTGCTGATTTTAAACGGGAGTGCAAGGAGTGGAAGAAGCAAGAGTCGCTAGGATGGGATTGGATTGTTTGGGGGAAGAGACCAAACAGCGAGGTCATCGGTCTCATCGGACTAGGGAAGGACGGGGGAAGGAAGTCGGCCGTGGCCTTTCAAAGGAACCATCCCGGCATTTACCTGTAGCGATTTAGGGAAATCACGGAAAACCTAAATCTGGATGGCCGGACACGGGATTGAACCGTCGTCCTCCCGAATGCAAGAGTCGCTAGGGAGAGGACTGGTGCAGAGGGAGCGTATTCTGTAATAAGCGTTTACCTTCAGTGTGGACAATTGGCTTTCTTTTCAGAGAAGGATTGCACTGAGATATGCTTCGTCATTCTACAAAAAAAGGTTGTTAGAAACAAGCAATACCAATGGTCCCAAGACTCATTAGTTCGTGGTTTGTTCAGAGAACATTATTTCTCATTCTAAAATTTAGTTAGACGCTAATGTTGATGATGGTGGGAGAGAGGAAGGGGGTACCAGCTAATACCTAACTGCACTCAGCGGTAATTGACCTAGAAGGGTTGGGAACCGCTGCTTTAAATAGATTACTAGTGAACTGGCGAAGGGTCACTATGCTATTAAACGAAAAACCAAATTTCATCGTGATAATTTTTTTAATGATACTTTCATCAGAAAAAGACATAAACGGGTCAGAAAAGGTGTAACAAGGGTACGCCCACGTAAGTCTGGCATGGCGTTACTTCACAAACATGATTGTTGTACGTTATAAACATAGTAGAAATTATGGTCACAAATCAAATTATGTATCCTAAGCTCTATTCCTCTCCGCTTTGTTCACAGAGTCGTCATTGCTTCAACGCACCAAATCCCATTCATACATCACCATGTATGGCCCCTTGTAATCTCCCCCCTCCTTCCATCTTCCATCTATTGTCCACATTAAACAATGCCCTGTCCATGTAATTAATAAGCAAAGTCTTTTATGAAGATTTAAGGGAAATGAAGATTACAATAAACTTTCAAGTTTACTTAGCTTGCCATGAAACTTCCTCGCAGATTAAAACTGTGTGCCGGACCGAGACTCGAACTCACACACGGAGTTTTAATCTGCCAGGAAGTTTCATATCAGCGCACACTCCACTGCAGAGCGAAAATTTCATTCTTACTTGTCATTTTGAGATGGCTCCAGTTCTTCTTGTCTAGGGGTCTGAGTCTTGAAGCTGAAAATCTAACATCAGGTTTTCACGGTTGGTTTGAACTAAATAATTTGGAAGACTGTTGTTGCAGAATTGTTTACGTAAATATATTTTCCACCGATTTTTTTAGCATATCATACAGTATTCTGATTTTTCACATTAACAAATCCGAAATTACATTGGTCGCACCTATTATACAAAAATACGTCCGATCGCACGAGAAGAAAGCTAATGTCCCAAAGGGTTTACAATTTTTCCTAACAAATGAATTCCTATTAGTTTTCGTTGCGTTATTTATTTCGATTGTTATCATAAATGAATCCAGAAATAAACATAGTAAATAGTACAGGATTGCGTAAGAAATAATAGAAATTCTAAGTGTGCAAATAATTCATAATTTCAAATGTTTCTAAAAAAAATAATTTTAACTGTACATTCAGAACTAGTACTTATCGCTTATAGCATTGAAACTAAAATATTTTATAAAGTAATTCCTTTTCATAAATTTTAGCTTGAAATGTATGTGCATAAACTTATATGAAAGTTTTCAGGAAAGCAACTGAGATAATATTGACCTGTCCAAAATTCGAAAAATAATACTGGTATCGACAATTACTGTTGAGGAAAAGTAATGCTAGAGAAGGATGTCCCGTTACACACTCCTCTGAAACTTTCTGTGCGGCACCACCATCACAACTGAAGTTGGCAGCCCGAACCACTTCTATGGGCGTACATTCAACGGGATTAGATTAGATTAGATTAATTATTCATTCCATAGACCCACAAAAGAGGGGATCCTCCTGGGTGTGGAACATGTCAGAAGACACACGAAATTATTCGTCTGTATCTTACTATTCGAATTCCGAGCTCAAGTCTCGGTCCAGCACACAGTTTTAATGTGCCAGAAAGTTTCATATCAGCGCACACTCCGCTGCAGAGTGAAGATCTCGTTCTAGACTCATATGTTGTTAAAAATAGACATTAAAATGAAAACTGGACATAGTGGGGGATAGCTTATTACTGAGAGGTTCTTCCCTATGATTATCAAAGTAATGAAAATTGTACCTTAACAAAGAATAATAAATGAAAATGTTGGTTTTAAAGCACTGGTCCATGGGTAGCTCCTCCACCTACTATCAGGGCAGCCAATCGGATTACGCGACTACCAGGTTGGCGCAATTTATCACGAAGGTGGTATTAGTCGTACCAACTGCCGCTCGCACCTCACTCCACTGTCTAAAATGTGTCAGCTGATGCGGTTTTTTTTCTCAGCTAATTGTAACAAGAGAAGCGTGGGACTGTATATTTTGGTTTTCAGAGCCGGAAATGTTACTCCTTCCTCGGCAGTCGTCTGTTAACTTAAGAGAGGAAAGCCATGTGGATGATCAGTCTGTCTCTCCCGCAAACTTTGCTCTATTGCTGTTGTATTTTATATGTTCGTGTTTCGTATTTTCCGAGGTGGAGATTACAACCAGCTCAAGATTTGCCTAAACGTGTGTGGAAAACTGCCCAAAAACAACACTCCTCAATCTTGCTAGTGTACCAGACCAAGGTTGTTAATAGGGCGTGTGGATTCGTTAGCGTTAAGCTAGGCAAATAGGCAAATGACTAAATAGAGTATAAAGCTTCAAAATAAAAGGCACAACGTGAGAGACTATAAGATACTTATGAACGGTAGGTGAGGTCTTGTTCGCGAAAGTGGTATTCGAGAATTCGTAGTCAGTTGTCGAGAACGCCGAGAACACCCTGCAGTTGACAACTCTTTCCTCGGTTCTCGGAAGCTCAACACTACGTCGACATAGTTAAGCAACACTGAGACACGAGCGCGTGTGTGGCTTACCGTCCTGTCGCACATAGAGGTATTTACTACAAAAAGTTTGCCGAAATTGGTGTTTGGTATTTTCTGTACTGCGGGACCCTAGAGAAGGTATTTTTTGGATGATATTGTATTTACATACTTTGTAACATGAAATAAAACAAAATTATTGTATTTTGTTAGATTTTTTTATTTCTTAGCTACAATAGTATATATTACTCAGATGATGCCCCAGTCTTCAATAGAAAGAACATGTGGTTTAGGATTTTTCCAAACAATTGGGTCTTTATTCGTACGACTAACAAGTTAGAAAGGCACTAACAATGACTGAAAAATGTTCACATCGGAATCCTGCTTGTTCTCAAATTTTTGTTTAAACTGAAAATGGTGTGAATCATCACAACCCCATTTATACAGAGTGTTTTCGTAAGAACGTACAAAAATGTAACAGGCCAGAGAGAATGCTCCACTCAACAATCTGAAGGTAGGGAACCCAGTGTCGGAGAAGCCAGCTTAAGGGGATATGGAAGTAAACTTGTATACCGCTTTGTCTAGCATTACAATTTTCCAGTTTATTTACAGCTAACATGCGTACAAGTTCACATGTACTGT
Organism: Schistocerca piceifrons; assembly: GCF_021461385.2. Taxonomy (NCBI): domain Eukaryota; kingdom Metazoa; phylum Arthropoda; class Insecta; order Orthoptera; family Acrididae; genus Schistocerca; species Schistocerca piceifrons. The sequence goes on along the minus strand of NC_060143.1, from coordinate 97,300,409 downwards.
GCTGTTTATTTACATCTACATTCTTTATTTTCCGCGAGGAAACAAGGAGGACGAGCCTGATTAGAAGGAAGTCATGATGCAGGTTTCGTTTACTTTACTGGTGCATAAGGTGGCTCTGTTGTATCGTATTTACATTGTCCCATGACAGAAAGTGCTACGAATCAACGACAGACCCATTCATTACTCAGTGCTATTCAAAGTCTTGCAGAACAATACGATGGAGCAACACCGTTACAATATGTCCTGGTCGCTGGATTGGAATCGGGGGTCCTGTTCCATGGCCTGCGAGATCACCTTACCTGAATCCCCTTGATTATTTCTTATGAGGAAACAGAAATGGAATTAGTTGCCAGAATTGTAGCTGCCTGTGATGTGATTCGAAACACACCAAGGATATTTATAAGGATGCATCAGAATCTTATTCGCCGATGTCATGCTTGCATTGAGATTGATGGCCGTCAGTTTCAGTACATTTTGTAATATACAGTACAAATGGTACGTTCACTGTGTCAATGATGGTATTTGTAGTTAACTAATATAGATAAAAAGTACACAGTCATGTTATTTTATTCCTACAATCTCCTTAAGTTGGCTTCTCCGACCCCAGGTTCCCTAGCTCAAATTGTTCAGTGGAGCATCCTTCATGTCCTGTTAAAAATCTGAACGCTCATACAGAAAAGTAAGTTCCAATGCGTTTATGTCATAATTTGGAAGATCGTTTAAAACCTCTCGCAAATATAATATTAATCGCTCACATGTGTGACTAAGCAGGGTAGAAATTGAATCTCCACTCATGTGGCAGTCACCTGATGGATTCAGTCACAAGGTAGCTGTGGTGTCACCGCCTGACACCACACTTGCTAGGTGGTAGCCTTTAAATCGGCCGCGGTCCATTAGAATACGTCGGACCCGCGTGTCGCCACTGTCAGTGATGGCAGACCGAGCGCCACCACACGGCAGGGCTAGTGAGACGTCCTAGCACTCGCCCCAGTTGTACAGCCGACTTTGCTAGGAAAGGTTCACTGACAAATACGATCTCATTTGCCGAGACCATAGTTAGCATAGCCTTCAGCTACGTCATTTGCTACGACCTAGCAAGGCGCCATTACCAGTTTATATTGAGGTTATAACATGTACCGCCAAGAGCGATGTACACCAATTGTGGATTAAAGTTAAGTATTCTACCAGTTACCTCCTGTTTTGCTAGTCTTATTTCTCTGACCTTGTTCCAGACCTCACGCCAATCTACGTGAGCTTAAAAGCGTGCATTTCGGCCTCCTCTAGCAACACGGTGTTGGCTCTTCTGCCAACACTTCAGTAGCATTGTTTTCTAGCCTCTTGAAGGTTATGGTAATAGAGATAGACTTTCTTATCAGCTGTTCCTATTATTTCGTAATGTTTCCTTGTTAGCAAGGCTTCCACAAAGATTGACATGGCTTAGGTATTGAAAGTCTTTTTTTTAATGTCTGTACGACTTCGAATTACTGCTTGTCTGTATTTAGCTTCTACATCTACATCTACATCCATACTCCGCAAGCCACCCGACGGTGCGTGGCGGAGGGCACCCTGAGTACCTCTATCGGTTCTCCCTTCTATTCCAGTCTCGTATTGTTCGTGGAAAGAAGGATTGTCGGTATGCTTCTGTGTGGGCTCTAATCTGTCTGATTTTATCCTCATGGTCTCTTCGCGAGATATACGTAGGAGGGAGCAATATACTGCTTGACTCTTCGGTGAAGGTATGTTCTCGAAACTTTAACAAAAGCCCGTACCGAGCTACTGAGCGTCTCTCCTGCAGAGTCTTCCACTGGAGTTTATCTATCGTCTCTGTAACACTTTCGCGATTACGAAATGATCCGGTAACGAAGCGCGCTGCTCTCCGTTGGATCTTCTCTATCTCTTCTGTCAACCCTATCTGGTACGGATCCCACACTGCTGAGCAGTATTCAAGCAGTGGGCGAACAAGCGTACTGTAACCTACTTGCTTTGTTTTCGGATTGCATTTCCTTAGGACTCTTCCAATGAATCTCAGTCTGGCATCTGCTTTACCGACGATCAACTTTATATGATCATTCCATTTTAAATCACTCCTAATGCGTACTCCCAGATAATTTATGGAATTAACTGCTTCCAGCTGCTGACCTGCTATTTTGTAGCTAAATGATAAGGGATCTATCTTTCTATGTATTCGCAGCACATTACACTTGTCTACATTGAGATTCAATTGCCATTCCCTGCACCATGCGTCAATTCTCTGCAGATCCTCCTGCATTTCAGTACAATTTTCCATTGTTACAACCTCTCGATACACCACAGCATCATCTGCAAAAAGCCTCAGTGAACTTCCGATGTCATCCACCAGGTCATTTATGTATATTGTGAATAGCAACGGTCCTATGACACTCCCCTGCGGCACACCTGAAATCACTCTTACTTCGGAAGACTTCTCTCCATTGAGAATGACATGCTGCATTCTGTTATCTAGGAACTCCTCAATCCAATCACACAGTCGGTCTGATAGTCCATATGCTCTTACTTTGTTCATTAAACGACTGTGGGGAACTGTATCGAACGCCTTGCGGAAGTCAAGAAACACGGCATCTACCTGTGAACCCGTGTCTATGGCCCTCTGAGTCTCGTGGACGAATAGCGCGAGCTGGGTTTCACACGATCGTCTTTTTCGAAACCCATGCTGATTCCTACAGAGTAGATTTCTAGTCTCCAGAAAAGTCATTATACTCGAACATAATACGTGTTCCAAAATTCTACAACTGATCGACGTTAGAGATGTCCTCGTGTAGGAGATGGAACCCTCAACGTTTCCAGATCGTTAGAGTTTCATTTGACTGGCTTACGTTAATTATGTGGCCTCAAAATTGTTTCTCAATAGCTGTGTCTTAAGTGTTTTACTATTTTCCTTTAACTCTACGAACAACTTTGATGGCATACTAATTTGAGTTTTGCAGCGTGGTATTCAGTGATACCGTTTGGCCAGTTATGGTTACTTTTCGAGGGGGTACTTCCAAGTTTGTTTGAAATAAGCCAACGTTTCTTTAATTGTGACTTTATGTAGGACAGTTTGTGTTTAAAACTTTTCTTTCTTCATCAGGGAGGGTGGATCTGATAACATAAAATTTTTCACGAAGTCCAATCTTTTTACGAACCCTTTTCAGAAAATCTCTTTATACAGAGTGATTTTTTCCACCGTGAACACACGCTAGAGAAAATTTATTCAACCATATATTGTTACAGAAATTGAGGTTTAATAGGTGCTGTACCATGCATCCACTGTTACAGTACGTGTTGAAAATGGTTTCCATGTGCCTCAACGCTTGTGTGTACGCGCCATAGCACGTTCTGTCTCACACGTTCACATCGGCCAGACTACACCCGAACTGTGTCAAAGGCAGCGTGAATACGCTGCTCCAGTTTCTGCACATCCGGAATGGGCTACGATACTTTGAGATGGTCTCATAAATGGAAATCGCACGGGTTGAGATCCGGTGAACGAGTGGGCCGTGCGACTGGACCCCATCGTCCCATCCACCAACCGGGGAAGACATGATTGAGATGCGTCCGAACGTTAACGGCGAAGTCGGCTGAAGCACCATAATGTAGCAGCCACATAACCCTTCGAATTATCAATGGTACATCTTCCAGCAGGAGAGACAAAATCACCCACAAGAAGCGCCGTAGTTCCGACCTGTTAGGCGACGTGGAAGGAAGACTGGTCCCAAAACACGGTCGCCAATTATTCCGGCCAACATATTCCGGCTGCACCGATGCTGGGGATTCACTGTCACCGTACCATGGGGGTTCTGCACACTATCCCAAAGGTGACTGTTATGAAAGCTGAAGATACCACTGTGCGTTAAGGTAGCCACACTTGTGAATAGGATGGATGACACATATCCCGGAATCGCGGTTGTCTGGTCAAGAAACCAGAGACAAAACTGCTCCCGACGTGAAAAGTCTGTCGCTAGCAAGCCCTCCACACGCTGTAAGTTATAAGGGTAGAAACAATTGTCAGGGAGAATGTTCCACACAGTCGTCTGGTTTACCCTGTACTGGCGGACCAAAATCCTGGTACTGACACGGAGGTCGTCTTCCTTACTGTTTATCACATTTTCCTCCTAGTCTGGTGTCCGAACATTTCGTGCTTCCTGAAACGACACTGTCTCAGACAAATGGCGAAACACTGTTGGAAACATTGAATCCTGTCGTTATTGTTGGTGCCCGCCGCCCGGTGCCATTAGCCTTTCCGTAAGTAAACACCTTGTCGGCAAACTCTCGATTCGAATACGGAACCATTGTGTACAACGCTGTATCGCATCCACTACGAGGTGAGTCAGCAAGAGAAGTGAATTGGACACAACATTACCAATTACGAGGGTTGGAACTTTAATAATGGCAACTATTTATTTACAGCTCGTAAAAAATAGATACATGTTTCAAAGTTTTACTGACCTTCAAAGTAGTCACCAGCATTGTGTATAGCCCGTTGCCAGCGATGTCGAATTCGTAGGAGTTTCTTAGCAGTGTCAGCAGTATTGACATTTCCAGCGGCGCGGTCTATTGCCCAACAACGAATTTGTAGCAGTTCTGAAGCGAATGCCATGAAGTGTTTCCTTCATTTTAGAAACCGAGGTGAATTCATGAGGGCTTAAGTCAGGGGAGTGCAATAGGTGGTACAGCACTTAGCAGCCCCATCAGTCAAACAAATCTGTAATAGCTTGCACTGTACGTGCTTGAGCATTGAAGGTTTGTAAACATAAGTCTTGGATCAATTGTTATTTAATTTTGTACAACAGATCTGAAGATGGGAACCTGGCCTGAAACTGGTTATCTGAAAATGAAGAAAAACCATCTGCAGACTAAAATTTGACTTTTATTAGATTTTAACTGTGCTAATTGAATAACATAAACCATAAAAGCATACGGCAAAAAATGAGGAAGTACCGTCAAGTAGATTACATGTCGGTGACTGCCTGTTTCATGATACGTAGGTCATCACAGTTTATGCATCTCCCGCGCACTGACGGTGTACTTGCGCTCTTTTTTTAAAAAAAATGGCTCTGAGCACTATGGGACTTAACTTCTGAGGGCATCAGTCCCCTAGAACTTAGTACTACTTAAACCTAACTAACCTAAGGACATCACACACATCCATGCCCGAGTTAGGATTCGAACCTGTTGCAAACGCATGAGATAAACTAATTAAGGAATAATAAGTTAATTAGCTTAGGAAAAGCATATGTTTTGAAAACATAAAACTAGAAGTTTAACTCTTCTATTAACTTTTCTTAAAAAATTTCACTAAATAAATGAAATAAATAAAATCTTTAAACCAACAAAGAAAATAAAAAAATTCAAAGATAAAGGCAAAAAACTTTTTCAAGCTAAGTACTTTAACTTATCATAACGAAAACGTGGTAATGTCCCTCGAACTCAAATAAAACCAAAGGACATAACAGCAAGCTTAATAAAAAATATAAAAGAATAAAAATCACCACCTAAAAAAATTAAAGCTAATAATATTCTTATAAAAACAATTCTAGTATACTCAGCTAAAAAATTAAAGTAAACCCGCCTGCACCATATTCAATATTAAAACCTGAAACTAACTCAGATTCACCCTCGGCAAAGTCAAAAGGAGTATGGTTAGTTTCAGCTAAACAAGAAGCAAAACAAGCTAAAGCTAAAGGAAAAGAAATAATAACAAATCAACAATAAAGCTGATAATTTATAAAATCAAACATGTTAAAACTACCAATTAAAATAATTAAAGATAATAAAATTAAAGCCAAACTAACTTCGTATGAAATTGTTTGAGCAACAGAACGAAGAGAACCTAGTGAAGAATAATTTGAATTAGAAGACCAACCAGCTGTTATAACAGTATAAACACCTAATCTAGTACAACATAAAAACACAAAAATCCATAAGAAAAAGAACATATATAAGTTATGTAAGGGAAAATCACTCAAACAGCCAAGGAAATTATTAAATTAAAAACAGGAGAAAAATAATAAAGTAAATAATTAGATATAATAGGAATTGGCTGCTCCTTACAAATTAACTTAATAGCATCACTAAAGGGTTGAGGAATTCCTACAAACCCTACTTTATTTGGACCCTTTCGAGTTGTAACCTAAAACCTTACACTCTAATAAAGTTAAAAAAGCAACACTAATTAAAACACAAATAACTAATAAAAGAAAATTCAAAATAAACATAAATAAATCATAAAGTATCAATACTATTTGTAGAAAAAATCTACATAAATGAATTCTAAATTCAACACATTAATCTGTCAAATTAGTAATTTAATTAATATTAATCAATAAAATAAAAAATATTTCAACCATATGGTCCTTTCGGACTAGCATGAATTAATAATCTTAGGATAGAAACCGACCTGGCTCACGCCGGTCTGAACTCAAATCATGTAAGTATTTAAAGGTCGAACAGACCTAATTACTGGGCTACTGCACCCAAAATACTTCTTAATCCAACATCGAGGCCGCAATCTGCTTTGTCGATATGAGCTCTCAAAAACAATTAGGCTGTTATCCCTAAGTTAACTTCATCTTATGATCATAAATTATGGATCAAAACAACAAACATAAATAAATGATATAATAATGAAGAGTTTATTTATTCTTCATGTCACCCCAACAAAACATCATCATTAAATATAGAAAGACAAACAAAAAACTACATATAAATAAAATGTTAAGCTCTATAGGGTCTTCTCATCCTAAAGCAAAATTTAAGCCTTTTGACTCAAAAGTTAAATTCAAAAATTTATTAAGAGACAGTTGATTTCTCGTCAAGCCATTCATTCCAGCCACTAATTAAGAGACTAATGATTATGCTACCTTTGCATGGTCAAAATACCGTGGCTCTTTAAAAATCCGATCAGTGAGCAGGCCAGACCTCAAAGTACTTTCAAGAGGACATGTTTTTGATAAACAGGCGGAAATCAATTTTCCTAGTTCCTTATAATATATTCACAAGGTAAAAATTATATACAAATAAATATACTAATTCTATCATTATTACAAAAATTTTAAAATTAAATAAATAATCTTAATAAAAAACCTAAAATACTTATAAAATCAAAATAAAAAATAATGAACTAAAACGTAATCTTAAAGATAGCTGGTTTAAAGCTTACTATTATATTTTATAAAACAAATTATAGGTTATTAACTTCAAAGCTTATCCCTTAAAGAATAAATAAGTTAATATTTATACTTAAAAAATTAAATAAAAACAATTAACTTCAAAAAATTAAATTTTTTCTTAAGAAACTAGATATCTTGGGAAACGATTAACATCTCATTTCTAAAAATAATTTAATAATAATTATGATACATTAACTATAAATTATTTATAAATCAACCCAAATCGAGACAAGTAAAGTAAATACTAAAATTTTGATAAACCCTGATACAAAAGGTACAATAAATAAAATCTACTTTTAAAAATTTAAAATAATATTTCATAAAACAATTACATTACCAATAAACTATAATCTAAAAAATCAATTCTACACAATATACTAACACAAAATTCGACAAAATTATTTTTATTAAATAATTAAATAAACAAAAAATAAATATAATAAAATAAATAATCAAGACATCCTGATTTGCACAGAAAAATTTTCAGTGTAAATAAAACACTTAACTAATAAGTTATATCTCGAAACTCTTCCTAGATACACTTTCCAGTACATCTACTATGTTACGACTTATCTCATCTAAATTGAAGCTAAATTAAAATAATAAAATAGAATAATCAATAATGAGAGCGACGGCTGATGTGTACACACCTCAGAGCCAATATCAGTTAAATTAAATAAATTAAATTACTATCAAATCCACCTTCATTAATAATATTTCACCATCAAATCCGTTATAAACAAAAATCTATTGTAACCCACCTCCTCTTAATTATAAGCTGCACCTTGACCTGAAATATTTTATAATTATAAATCTTGAGAATTATAACTCTAAGAAGATTCTCTGATAACGGAGATATACAAACAAATAAATTAAGTAGAGTAAATCGTGTATTATCAATCACGGGGTAGGTTCCTCTGAATGGAATGAGATACCGCCAAATTCTTTGGGTTTAAAGACCTTAACTAATAGTACCCTGGTAGATATAATTAACATTTAAAATAATAGGGTATCTAATCCTAGTTTATTATTTACATTTCACAGATTCATAAAAAGAGCTATAAATAAATTTTAAAATTTCACCTTACAAATCTATATTTTAACCATAAAAATATAAACAACTGTTTTAACCAATAATATTCACTTGTATCAATCGTATAACTGCGGCTGCTGGCACGAATTATGCCAATACTAAATCAATTGCTAAATCCAAAATCACTTGATAATTAAATCAAATTACTGCAAAAAGAACATTTAGTTTAACAAAACTTACATATAATACAAAGAAAAAGTGAATAAATAAGCAAGAATATAACTTTTGGAAACAAAATAAGAAATTTGAAAATTTATAAAATTAAGAAAAAATAAAAGATTCAAATATTTAAAGAAAAAAAAGAAAAAAAACACAAAAAATGACAAAAAAAAGAAACGCACCCTTGAATGACCACAAGAACTTCTCTATTATATATAAATAAAGATTAATATGGAACATGTATACCAATAAATGTGTTATATTCTTTCTTATTTAATCCTTCTTTTCACTAATAATAAAGAAAGATTAAATAATATAATAAATATATTTTATACAATTATGTAAATAAATGTAATATGTTATTAATATAAAATTAACTTTATATTAAGTTAACTTAAATATTAATTAGTTAAATAATTTAATTATAGGAAATTTATTAAATTATATTATTATAATTAATATAATTATTTATATTAATATAATATTTTATACTTCATGTTATTAATTATATTTATTATATCCAATTATAATAATATTTAATATTAATTTACATATTATTATATAATTTATAATATAATAACCTATTTTAAGCTAAAAACATAAGTAGCTATAATCCTAGGTAAATAAATGTATTAAAATAATATTTTAGTAATAATAAAATGACATTATAGGTATTTAAATTTAATTAAATGTAATATATTAATATAAATTATTTATTATATACAATATATATTCAAATTATCCGAACCGAGATAAATTAATTAGAAATAACCAAAATAATACATAAACAAATTTTTAAAAAAATTTTAGTTTATATATTAAATATAAATGAAGTTCCTGATAAAGGGATACCTTCATTAAAAATTACATAAGACAGAATTAAACTACCTCCTTTAGTATCAAAAACTAACGTGCATCATACACCTTAATGTAAAAAGGTAAGCTAAACAAGCTAATGGGTTCATACCCCATTTATAGAGGTATCAATCCTCTCCTTTTTAATGACCAACAACTCTACAAAACTTCTCTTCCTATCAACATTAATGATAGGAACGATCCTGTCCATTTCATCAAACTCCTAATTTGGGGTTTGAATAGGGCTTGCGATCAACTTACTTTCATTTATTCCTCTCCTATCAAGAAATAATAAATGAGTCATCAATTAAATATTTTATTGTCCAAGCAATAGCATCGACAATACTATTATTTCCAATTTTGCTGATTCAAATAAAGTATCCAATAGGATGAGAAACAGAATTTATTCCATCAATAATAATTAGATTTAGATTATTATTAAAGATTGGGGCTGCACCCTTTCATTTCTGATTTCCAGAAGTAATAGGAGCTTCAAGATGAAATAACTGTTTAACACTAATAACATGACAAAAAATTGCCCCAATAATGGTATTATCTTATTGTATTCAACTATGAACTTTCATTTGAACAATTATCATTCTAAGAATTATTATTGGGGCAATAGGTGGTTTAAATCAAACATCTCTACGACAGCTTCTAGCATATTCCTCAATTAGACATTTAGGGTGAATAATTAGATCCCTAACAGTTAGAGAAAACATCTGAGAACTATACTTTATTATTTACTCACTATTAAGATTAATTATGGTCTTATTATTTAAGCAAATAAATCTATTTTTTATAAACCAAATTTATTCAGCCAGAAATATAAAAACTGAAATTAAATTCATAATATTTTTATCTCTCCTATCCCTAGGTGGTTTACCACCATTCCTTGGATTTCTACCAAAATGAATTGTAATACAATCATTAATAGAAAATAACATGACAACTATTATAACCATTATGGTTGTATTAACTACAATTACACTTTATTATTATATATGTATTAGATTCTCAGCCATAATTATGTCATACACAGAAAATTCATGATCTATAAAAATAAAGTCTCAAATATCAACAATTATTCTTCCTATAACAGTAATAGGATTAACAGTAATAGGATTAATCTCAACATCAACCTTAATCTCATTATACTAAGGACTTAAGTTAACTAAACTAATAACCTTCAAAGTCATAATTAAAAGAATAATCTTTTAGGCCTTAGTAAAATTTTACACCTCTAGAATTGCAGTCTAGAATCATAATTGAATATAAGGCCTAAAATCATGGTAAGAGAGAAACATCTCAAAAGTAGATTTACAGTCTACCACCTTAAATTCAGCCATCTTACCGCAAAAATGATTATTCTCAACAAACCATAAGGATATTGGTACTTTATACATCTTATTTGGAGCGTGAGCAGGAATAGTAGGAACATCAATAAGAATGCTTATTCGTGCTGAACTTGGTCAACCAGGATCTCTAATTGGAGATGACCAAATTTATAATGTTATTACTACAGCCCACGCATTTGTCATAATTTTTTTATAGTAATACCTATTATAATTGGTGGATTTGGTAATTGACTTGTACCATTAATATTTGGTGCACCAGATATAGCGTTTCCACAAATAAATAATATAAGTTTTTGATTACTACTGCCTTCACTAACCCTTCTTCTTACATCTTCTATAGTAGATAACAGTGCTGGTACAGGATGAACAGTTTACCCTCCTCTTGCAGGAGCTATCGCACATGGAGGGGCATCTGTAGACCTAGCTATTTTTTAACTTCACTTAGCAGGTGTATCATCTATTCTTGGTGCAGTAAACTTCATTACAACAGCAATTAATATACGATCAGAAAGTATAACTCTAGATCAAACACCTTTATTTATGTCATCTGTAGCTATTACAGCCCTTCTCCTCCTTCTATCGCTTCCAGTATTAGCAGGGGCTATTACTATACTATTCACAGATCGAAATTTAAATACATCATTCTTTGACCCTGCAGGAGGAGGTGACCCAATTCTATATCAACACCAATTTTGATTCTTTGGACACCCAGAAGTTTACATTTTAATTCTGCCAGGATTTGGAATTATCTCTCACATTGTATGTCAAGAAAGAGGAAAAATTGAATCCTTTGGAACATTAGGTATAATTTATGCTATATTATCAATTGGACTAATAGGATTTATTGTATGAGCACATCACATATTCACAGTAGGAATAGACGTTGACACACGAGCATACTTTACATCAGCAACAATAATTATTGCTGTACCTACAGGAATTAAGGTATTCAGATGATTAGCTACACTATATGGAACTAAATTCAAATTCAATCCACCACTATTATGAGCTTTAGGATTTATTTTTCTATTCACAATTGGTGGGCTAAGAGGATTACTATTAGCAAATTCATCACTTGACATCGTATTACATGATACATATTGTGTAGTAGCCCACTTCCATTATGTATTATCCATAGGAGCAGTATTCGCAATCATAGGAGGTGTTATTCAATGATACCCACTATTTACAGGATTAACTATAAATAATACGTGACTAAAAATCCAATTTACAATTATATTTATTGGAGTAAACTTAACATTCTTCCCTCATCACTTCCTAGGACTAGCAGGAATACCACGACGATATTCAGACTATCCATATGCATATACATCATGAAATGTAGTGTCAAGAATTGGGTCTACAATTCTATTGTAGGAATCATTATATTCATTGTAATTATATGAGAAAGAATGGTTACAAACCGAACAGTCATATTTAGAGCTAATATAAGAAGATCAACAGAATGACTACAAAATAACCCACCTGCAGAACACAGTTACTCAGAACTACCATTAATTTCTAGATTCTAATATGGCAGATTAGTGCAGTAGATTTAAGCTCTACAAATAAAGGTTTGACCTTTTATTAGAAAAATTCATTAATGGCAACATGATCAAATTTATCCCTTCAAGATGGAGCTTCACCATTAATGGAGCAACTATCATTCTTCCATGATCATACTATGGTCGTATTATTATTAATTACAGTAATTGTAAGTTATGCCTTAAGTTATATATTATTTATTGCCTATACAAACCGAAACATACTTCACGGACATTTAATTGAAACAGTCTGAACAGCACTACCAGCAATTACACTAATTTTTATTGCACTCCCATCATTACGACTACTATATTTACTTGATGATTCAGTAGACGCAATAATCACAATTAAAACAATTGGACGACAATGATACTGAAGATACGAATATTCAGACTTTATAGACGTAGAATCTGACACTTATATAACACCAGAACAAGACCTAGAAAACGACGGATTTCGACTTCTAGATGTAGATAACCGAACAATTATACCAATAAATATGGAAATTAACAAGAGCATCAGACGTTCTACACTCATGAGCAGTACCTGCATTAGGGGTTAAAATTGACGCAACGCCAGGTCGACTAAACCAAGGAACATTTACAATAAACCGACCTGGACTGTTCTTTGGACAATGCTCAGAAATCTGTGGAGCAAACCACAGATTCATACCAATTGTAATTGAAAGAACTTCAGTAAACTTATTTCTCAAGTGATTATCTAAGATAATCTAAGGAGTTAGTTAAAATGTATAACATTAGAGTGTCAATCTAAAATAACTAAATAATTAGTACACCTTGAAATTCATCAGATGACTGAAAGTAAGTAATGGTCTCTTAAACCAAAAAATAGTAAATTAATGACTACTTCTGATGGGGAAATTTAATCCAAATCCCTCAAATATCCCCTCTCATATGATTCTCCCTATTCATTATATTTTCAACTACATTAATTTTATTTAATCAAATAAACTTTTTCTCATTTAAACCAAATCTTATTAAAAGAGCACAAAAAAGAACAATTGATATAAAAAACTTGAATTGAAAATGATAACAAACTTATTTTCAACATTTGATCCAACAACTAATATCTTCAATTTATCATTAAATTGAACTAGAACATTCTTAGGATTATTATTAATCCCATCAATGTTTTGACTTACACCATCACGAATTAATATTATTTGAAATAAACTAAACTTAACCTTACACAATGAATTTAAAACATTACTAGGACAAAAATCATTTAATGGAACAACATTCATCTTTATTTCAATTTTTATTATAATACTATTTAATAATTTTATAGGATTATTCCCTTACATCTTTACTAGAACAAGCCATTTAGCATTAACATTTGCAATCGCTCTACCTATATGATTAAGATTTATGTTATTTGGATGACTTAACCATACCAATCACATATTTACACACCTTTTTCCTCAAGCAACACCACCTGCATTAATATCATTTATAGTATTAATTGAAACAATTAGAAATGTCATTCGACCTGGTACACTAGCAGTACGACTAGCAGCAAATATAATTGCAGGACACTTACTATTAACATTACTAGGAAATACAGGACCATCTATAGCAATATACTTAATTTCACTATTAATTATTGGACAAATACTTCTGTTAATTCTAGAATCAGCAGTAGCAATAATTCAAGCTTATGTTTTCTCAATTTTAAGAACTTTATATTCTAGAGAAGTATACTAAACCTATGTTAACAACTCACTCAAACCACCCATTCCACTTAGTAGATTACAGACCTTGACCATTAACAGGAGCAATTGGAGCAATAGTTCTAGTATCAGGATTAGCAAAATGATTTCACCTATTTAACATTAACTTATTTATAATCGGATTTGGAATTACCCTACTAACTATAATCCAATGATGATGAGATGTAGTACGAGAAGGAACATACCAAGGGCTACATATGGGATTTGTATGAATTGGATTACAATGAGGAATAATTTTATTTATTGCATCAGAAGTACTATTCTTTGTTTCATTTTTCTGAGCATTTTTTAGAAGAAGACTAGCACCTACTATTGAACTAGGGATACTATGACCCCCAATAGGAATTCAACCTTTTAATCCTATACAAATTCCATTACTTAATACAGCTATTCTTTTGGCATCAGGAGTAACAGTAACATGAGCACATCATAGTTTAATAGAATCTAATCATACTCAAGCATTACAAGGACTATTCTTCACAGTATTACTAGGACTATACTTCACTATACTTCAAGCATACGAATATTGAGAAGCACCCTTCACCATTGCAGACGCAGTTTATGGATCAACATTCTTTGTTGCAACAGGATTCCATGGTCAACATGTAATTATCAGAACAATTTTCTTATCAACATGTCTACTTCGACATTCGATAAACCAATTCTCGCCAAGACACCACTTTGGATTTGAAGCAGCAGCATGATACTGACACTTTGTAGACGTAGTATGATTATTCTTATACATCTTTATTTATTGATGAGGTAGATAATTGTTTTTCTAGTATAAATAGTACATTTGACTTCCAATCAAAAAGCTTGATATAAATCAAGAAAAACAATCCTAATTTTATCTACAAGAATTTTTATTAGATTTATTATTCCAATAATTGTTATAATCCTTGTAACAACATTATCAAAAAAATTAATTAATGACCGAGAAAAAAGATCACCATTTGAGTGTGGATTTGAACCAAAAAGATCAGCACGAATACCATTCTCACTTCGATTCTTCTTAATTGCAGAAATTTTCCTAATTTTTGATGTAGAAATCGCACTAATCCTTCCAATTGTAATTATTTTTGAAACTTCAGACATTATAATCTGAACAGTATCAACAATATTATTTATTATAGTATTACTAGGTGGACTATACCATGAATGAAATCAAGGAGCCTTACAATGAGCAGAATAAAGGGTTGTAGTTAACTATAACATTTGGGTTGCATTCAAAAAGTATTGATATAATCAATCAACCTTAAATAGAATAAGAAGCGAAATATTGCAGTCAGTTTCGACCTGGAAGGTTGGTAAATAAAATACCCTTATTCTTATTAATTGAAGCCAAAAAGAGGCGTATTACTGTTAATAACATAATTGAACTATAAAGTTCCAATTAAGAAAATGTAAAGCCAATGTGAAAGCTGCTAACTTTTTATATTAGCGGTTAAACTCCATTAACATTTCTAAAATTTATATAGTTTAAATAAAACATTACATTTTCACTATAAAAATAATATATGTATATTTATAAATACCTAAATGTATAAATACTTCCTTAGCATCTTCGGTGTCATGCTCTAATTATAAGCTATTTAAGTAAACGAAAAATAATACCACCAAAATAAATATTCAATAAATGAAAGTTAAAAGATAAATCTTAAAATGAGAATCATATCAACCTTGTATATAACCAATTAAATAAATAAATAGTCTATACAAACCTTGACCACCAAATAATTCACCTCAACCATAATCAAATGATTTAGATGAATAATAACCCAATTTTAAAGGAATATATCTAATAAACTTAGTTGAAAGAAAGGGTATAAACCACATAGAACCAGCAAATCTGATAAAAGAAAGTATACTTAAAGAAAATAAATTTTGAGAAAAATCAAAATTAGAAATAAGATAACCCAAATAAGCACCTAAAACAAGTACAGTAATAGTTAAAAACTTTAAATAATAAGGCAAGGCAATCACATGAGGAACAGGAAAAATTAACCAAGACAGAAGACTACCACCAAAAACAGCAACAAACAATAAACCAATTATACCAAACGAAATATAATAACCCTTATCATCAAAAGAAAATCTAGAATAAAAATTATTATCACCAGATATTGAATAATAAAAAAGACGAAAAGAATGAGAAGCAGTTAAACCAGTAGAAAAGAAATTAAGAAAAAATCAAACAATTAATTCATCTTAAACAAACCATTTTAAGAATTAAATCCTTTGAATAAAAACCTGCTAAAAAGGGTATACCACACAAAGACAAACTAGAAACATTAAAACAAACTGAAGTTATAGGTATAAAATTAACAATTGAACCTATAAAACGAATGTCCTGATAATCCTTTAAATTATGAATTATTGAACCTGCACACATAAACAATAAAGCCTTAAATAAAGCATGAGCTAATAAATGAAAAAATGCAAGTTTTGGGTAACCCATAGCCAAAATTCTTATTATTAAACCAAGTTGTCTTAAAGTAGAAAGAGCAATAATTTTCTTCAAATCAAATTCAAAATTAGCTCCCAAACCAGCCATAAATACAGTTATACAACCAATTAAAGGTAAGAATCAACCACAATTATAAGTATCTAATATTGGTCTGAAATGAATTAATAAATAAACCCCAGCAGTAACAAGAGTAGAAGAATGAACCAAAGCAGAAACAGGAGTAGAAGCAGCCATAGCAGCAGGAAGTCAAGAAGAAAATGGAATTTGAGCTCTTTTAGTTATAGCTGCTAAAACAATTAATATAGTGATAAGCTTTATTTCAAAAGAATTAGGAATAAAATCATAATAATAAATATAATTTCAACCACCAAAATTCAATATTCAAGCAATAGAAATTAAAATAGCAACATCACCAATACGATTAGAAAGTGCAGTTAACATACCCGCTCTATAAGATTTCACATTTTGGTAGTAAATAACTAAACAATAAGAAACTAAACCCAAACCATCCCATCCTAATAAAATTCTAATCAAATTAGGACTAATAATTAAAAAACCAATAGAAAGAATAAGTATTAAAACAATAACAATAAAACGATTTATATTTTTTTCTCCTGATATATAATCCTCTCTATAATAAATAACCAAAGAAGAAATATATATAACAAAAGACATAAAAATAAGAGACATTCAATCCAAAATTAAAGTCATAACAACCATAGAACCATTTAAATTAAAACTCTATAATCAATTATTAAATAATAAACACCCAAAATAAAAATTATAGTTCTAGAAAAAAATAAAGAAAAAAAACTCAAAGAACAAATAGAAAATAAATTCACTGCCTAAGACGAAAAATTCATATCATTGATTCCACAAAACAACATTTTTAATTAAAATACTTAAGCAACCTAAACAAAAAAATACTCTCCCTTTAAACAAAGAAGATTTAAAGGCAATCAATGTAAAAGTAAAAGATGACATTCACGAAAATAACCAAGAGAACAAGTATAAACACCAGAATAATAATTACCATGCTGAGAATAAGAATACATATATAAAGTATAAACAGCTCTAAAAAAAGACAAAAAAATTAAAGCAAAAAATCTAAAAGAAGATCAAGATATAATTCTATTTAATAATCTAAGTTCACCTACCAAATTTAAAGAAGGAGGAGCAGCTATATTAGATGATCTCAAAAGGAATCATCATAAAGCCATTCTTGGTATCAAGTTAATTATACCCTTGTTAATTAATAATCTTTGTCTACCTAAACGTTCATAAATAATATTAGATAAACAAAATAAACCAGAAGAACACAAATCATGACCAACCATTAAAGAAAGAGAACCTATACAACCTCATCAATTCATAGTCATCAATCCTCCAATAACCATTCTTATATGAGCAACAGAAGAATATGCAATTAAAGACTTTAAATCAACCTGACGAAAACAAATAAATCTAACAATAACCCCACCAGATAAACCCAAAGACAATCAAAAATAATTAAACTTTAAACCCAAATAAGAAATAACCTTCATAACAAAAATACCATAACCACCTAACTTTAATAAAACACCAGCAAGAACCATTCTACCTGAAATAGGGGCCTCAACATGAGCCTTAGGAAGCCATAAATGAACCAAAAATATTGGCATCTTAACTAAAAAAGCAAGAATTATAAACACATAAAATATAAAATAATAAGAACCAAAATCAACCAATAAAGGAAAATATAAAGTATTAGAAAAATCATAAACCCGAAATATAACTAATAATAAAGGCAATCTAGCAACAAGAGTATAAAAAATTAAATAAACACCAGCCTGTAAACGTTCAGGTTGATAGCCTCAACCCAAAATCAGAAGTAAAGTAGGAACTAATCTAGCCTCAAAAAAATTATAAAAAGAAAGAAGACTCAATCTAGCAAACGAACCTCTAGCAGTAATTATTAAAGAACAAATTAAAAAACTAAGCAAAATCAAACTAAAAGAAAAATAATCAATACCAAAATAATATCTAATTATATTCAAATCTGCGTATGAATAAACACAAATCATAAAAACAAAACTAGACAGAAATATTAAAGAATGAACCAACCATCAACAATTATTAACCAAACAAAGAGGGATCAAAAAAATAGTTATAAATAAATACTTTAACATAAAGATAAACCAAAAGAATTAAAAAAATCATTCCCATGAGAACGAATTATTGAAACTAAAATAGAAAGACCTAAAGCACCTTCACAAACAGAAAAAACCAAAAAAATAACAGGAAAAAAATAATCATATTCAAACTCAATAAGAAAAACAATAACTGATATAAATAAAGAAAGAACAATATATTCTAATCTCAAAAGAACCATTAATAAATGCTTACATTTAGAAGAAAAAACATAAACACCAGCAAAATAAATCAATAAAGAAGACAAAGAATATAAACATTAGTTTTAATAGTTTAAAAAAACGCTGGTCTTGTAAACCGGAAATAAGTCCAGCCCCCACTTTTAAAACTTCAGAGGTGAAAAAGCTTTCCATCATCGGTCCCCAAAACCGATATTTTTAATAAACTAACCTCTGAAATGATCAAAATAATAATTATATCGCTATCAAACGTAATAAATATTATTTTTTTTAAATTAAGACACCCAATATCAATAATGCTTTTCATTATCCTACAAACTTTTCTAGTTGGACTAATAACAGGAACAATAATGGAAAGATATTGATTATCATATATTTTATTTTTAACGTTTCTTGGTGGTATATTAGTTCTATTTATTTATATTACGAGAATTGTATCAAACGAAGTATTTCAACCTAAATCAATTACGATAATTATTACCTTAACAATATGAGTATTTATTATATCTCCATTAATTATTTTAGATATAACAATATTTATAGACTTTTTCAAGAATACTGAAACTATAAATATTGATAATTCAATCAATTATCAAGAAATAACAATATCTTTAGAAAAATTATATAATAGACCAACATTCATTATCACAATAATAATAATAATTTATTTATTTTTAGCACTATTAGCAGTTGTTAAAATCACTAATATTAACCAGGGGCCTATTCGTAAAATAAGATAATTTACTAATGAATAAACCCTTATGATTAAGACATCCTTTAATTAAAATCATTAATAATTCTTTAGTTGATTTACCTGCACCAACAAATATTTCATTTTGATGAAATTTCGGGTCCCTACTAGGGTTATGTTTGGTAATTCAAATTGTAACTGGACTATTTTTAGCTATACATTATACATCAAATATTGAAATAGCATTTAGTAGTGTAGTTCACATTTGCCGAGACGTAAATAATGGTTGAATTATTCGAACCTTACATGCAAATGGAGCTTCTATATTTTTTATTTGTATTTATTTACATGTGGGACGAGGAATTTACTACGGATCTTACATATACATACACACCTGAATAATTGGTACAGTAATCCTATTCTTAGTTATAGCAACTGCATTTATAGGATACGTTTTACCTTGAGGTCAAATATCATTTTGAGGTGCGACAGTAATTACTAATTTATTATCAGCAATTCCATATTTAGGAAAAGATTTAGTTCAATGAGTATGGGGAGGGTTTCCTGTTGATAACGCAACATTAAATCGATTCTTTACATTCCATTTTGTACTATCATTTATTATTGCTGCAATGGCAGCAATTCATTTATTCTTCCTTCACCAAACAGGGTCTAATAACCCCTTAGGCCTAAATGGAGATATTGAAAAAATCCCATTTCACCCATACTTTACTTTCAAGGACTCTATTACATTTGTATTAATAACATCATTATTAATTATATTGTGCTTGATTAATCCTTACCTCCTAGGGGATCCAGATAATTTTGTACCTGCTAACCCATTAGTAACCACAGTCCATATTCAACCTGAATGATATTTCTTATTTGCATATGCAATTCTACGATCAATCCCTAATAAGCTAGGAGGTGTTATTGCATTATTCTTATCAATTAGAATCTTAATAATTTTACCATTTTATAATAAAACACCATTCCGAGGTATTCAATTCTATCCTATTAATCAGATTTTATTCTGAATTATAGTAGTTGCTGTATGCTTATTAACATGAATTGGTAAACGACCTGTTGAAGAACCTTACATTATAACAGGACAAATCTTAACAATTATCTACTTTACATACTGTACTTGCGCTCTTTTTTAAAAAAAAAATAGCTCTGAGCACTATGGGACTTAACTTCTGAGGGCATCAGTTCCCTAGAACTTAGTACTACTTAAAACTAACTAACCTTAGGACATCACACACATCCATGCCCGAGGTAGGATTCGAACCTGCGACCATAGCGGTCGCGCGGTTGCAGACTGTAGCCCCGAGAACCGCTCGGCCACCCGGGCCGGCTGCGCTCTTTCGCACGTTTGTACAGCGAACGTAAAACGGAAGCTTTCTGTTCGGACCGCATTTTCCTCGCCATCCCCGCGCACTGTAGAACACTGTCGCGCACCCGCGAACACTCTGCTCCATTCTGCACTGTTCTTCGCCGTGCGTTTGTGCGCGCTGTAGCTCGGTGCTGCGCGGACGGCGCGTCCGGTATGGATGCGGCTTAATTTGACCTGGCGTTATGTGACTCATTAAAGCCGCACATAGGGGTATTTTGCCCCAATTGCTGGTCTAAAGTCCACTTTTCATATGGTAGTAATTTCCAGAATGCATAACTTCCTGTGATAGTTTGACAGAAGGGACACTGCTGAGGCAGTGTGTTATTTGCTTATATTGTGCAATGATATGTGGCGAAGCTAGTCCGTATTTATGTCTCGCTTGCAGTGCGTCTGAAGCTTCTCTAATGGCTTGAAATTGTCCTGTGTTTCTGAAAGGCCTAAAGTGTGTTTTTACTTGAAGTGTGCTGAAAAGCAATATGGATTCTGAAGATCTGGGTGTGTATCGTTTATTTATACCTATTTTCATTTATATCATTTAACACTTTCATTAGTAATCTTTTTCTGTTATAGTTCAGGGTGTTTCCCTGCGTATTGCTTAATACAGCCCAATAGAAAAATATTCCTCTACCGGAAATTTAAAAAATAACCGCTGAATAGCGCAGTTCGATTTTGCGCGATTGTTTTACGTTAATGAGTTGTCGGCTATAAAGAATGTCATCTCCGAAATGAATTCTGAAAGCGTATTTTTTTATTCTAGGCCCTTCTAAAGTCAAATCTCTATGACCTTACAGGATGATTTTTTTCTACCGTGTACAAATTCTAGGGATTTATCGATGAGGGGATACGGAACAAAAAAAGGTCTAATGAACTTATATCCGGAGATGCATGGTTTCCATGCTAGAGACCATTTATTCAGTCATACTTTGCTACAGAGACTGGGGTCTAACACCCACTGTAACAGGCAGCCACAGTTACAGCATGCATGGTTTCCTCATTGAGGGTGGACCTGTTCCTCATACGTCATGCCCTAGCAACCTCTCCTGCCATAAAACGAGGGTTGGATTTAATAGTGGCAACTATTTATTTACAGCTCGTACAAAATAGATACGTGTTTCAAAGTTTTACTGACCTTCAAAGTAGTCACCAGCATTGTGTATAACCCGTTGCCAGCGATGTCGAAGTCGTAGGAATTTCTTAGCAGTGTCAGCAGTATTGACATTTCCTGCGACGCGATCTATTGCCCAACGAATTTGTAGCAGTTCTGAAGCGAATGCCGTGAAGTGTTTCCTCAATTTAGAAATCGAGTTGAATTCACGAGGGCTTAAGTCAGGGGAGTGCAATAGGTGGTACAGCACTTAGCACCCCCATCAGTCAAACAAATCTGTAATAGCTTGCACTGTACATGCTTGAGCATTGTCCTGCAAAATGATGGTCAAGTTCTGCAAAAAGTGTCATCACTTCTGTCTCTAAGCTGGTCGTACATTGTGTTCCAAAAGTAAACAACACAGAGAAAGAAGTGATGACACTTTCTGCAGGACCTGACCACAATTATGCTGGACAATGCTCAATCACGTACAATGCAAGCTATTACAGACTTGTTTGACTGATGGGACTACTAAGTGATATACCACCTACTGCACTCCCTTGACTTAAGCCCCCGTAAGTTCAACTACATTTCTAAACTGAAGAAAACACTTCACGGCATTCGCTTCAGAACTGCTACAAATTCGTCGGGCAATAGACTGCGTCGCTCGAACTGTCAACACAACTGGCACTGCTAAGAGCATCCTACGACTTCCACGTCGCTAGCAAGGGGTTATACACAATGCCGGTGACTACTTTGAAGGTCAGTAAAACTTTGAAACATGTATCTATTTTGTATGAGCTGTAAATAAATAGTTGCCACTATTAAAGTTCCAACCCTCGTACTATGGCAGGAGAGGTTGCTAGGGCATGACGTATGAGGAACAGGTCCACCCTCAATGAGGAAACCATGCATGCTGTAACTGTGGCTGCCTGTTACAGTGGGTGTTAGACCCCAGTCTCTGTAGCAAAGTATGACTGAATAAATGGTCTCTAGCATGGAAACCATGCATCTCCGGATATAAGTTCATTAGACCTTTTTTTGTTCCGTATCCTCTCATCGATCAATCCCTAGAATTTGTACACGGTAGAAAAAAAAACATCCTGTAAGGTCATAGAGATTTGACTTTAGAAGGGCCTAGAATAAAAAAATACGCTTTCAGAATTCATTTCGGAGATGACATTCTTTATAGCCGACAACTCATTAACGTAAAACAATCGCGCAAAATCGAACTGCGCTATTCAGCGGTTATTTTTTAAATTTCCGGTAGAGGAATATTTTTCTATTGGGCTGTATTAAGCAATACGCAGGGAAACACCCTGAACTATAACAGAAAAAGATTACTAATGAAAGTGTTAAATGATATAAATGAAAATAGGTATAAATAAACGATACACACCCGGATCTTCGGAATCCATATTGCTTTTCAGCACACTTCAAGTAAAAACACACTTTAGGCCTTTCAGAAACGCAGGACAATTTCAAGCCATTAGAGAAGCTTCAGACGCACTGCAAGCGAGACATAAATACGGACTAGCTTCGCCACATATCATTGCACAATATAAGCAAATAACACACTGCCTCAGCAGTGTCCCTTCTGTCAAACTATCACAGGAAGTTATGCATTCTGGAAATTACTACCACATGAAAAGTGGACTTTAGACCAGCATTTGGGGCAAAATACCCCTATGTGCGGCTTTAATGAGTCACATAACGCCAGGTCAAATTAAGTCGCATCCATACCGGACGCGCCGTCCGCGCAGCACCGAGCTACAGCGCGCACAAACGCACGGCGAAGAACAGTGCAGAATGGAGCAGAGTGTTCGCGGGTGCGCGACAGTGTTCCACAGTGCGCGGGGAAGGCGAGGAAAATGCGGTCCGAACAGAAAGCTTCCGTTTTGCGTTCGCTGTACAAACGTGCGAAAGAGCGCAGCCGGCCCGGGTGGCCGAGCGGTTCTCGGGGCTACAGTCTGCAACCGCGTGACCGCTACGGTCGCAGGTTCGAATCCTACCTCGGGCATGGATGTGTGTGATGTCCTTAGGTTAGTTAGTTTTAAGTAGTACTAAGTTCTAGGGGACTGATGCCCTCAGAAGTTAAGTCCCATAGTGCTCAGAGCCATTTTTTTAATAAAAGAGCGCAAGTACAGCGTCAGTGCGCGGGAGATGCATAAACTGTGATGACCTACGTATCATGAAACAGGTAGTCACCGACACGTAATCTACTTGACGGTACTTCCCCATTTTTTGCCGTATGCTTTTATGGTTTATGTTATTCAATTAGCACAGTTAAAATCTAATAAAAGTCAAATTTTAGTCTGCAGATGGTTTTTCTTCATTTTCAGATAACCAGTTTCAGGCCAGGTTCCCATCTTCAGATCAGTTGTACAAAATTAAATAACAATTGATTTTTAAAAAAATGGTTCAAATGGCTCTGAGCACTATGGGACTTAACATCTGTGGTCATCAGTCCCCTAGAACTTAGAACTACTTAAACCTAACTAACCTAAGGAGATCACACACATCCATGCCCAAGGCAGGATTCGAACATGCGACCGTAGCAGTCGCGCGGTTCCGGACTGAGCGCCTAGAACCGCTAGACCACCGCTAACAAAATGTCAGTTTGGTTTCCAGAAAGGTTTTTCAACAGAAAATGCCATATATGCTTTCACCAGTCAAATTTTGAATGATCTGAATAACCGAACACCACCCATTGGGATTTTTTTGTGATCTCTCAAAGGCTTTTGATTGTGTAAATCATGAAATTCTGCTAGACAAGCTCAAGTATTGTGGCATGAGTGGGACAGTGCACAAATGGTTTAATTCGTACCTAACTGGAAGAGTGCAGAAAGTTGAAATAAGTAGTTCTCGTAACATGCAAAGATCAGCACATTCCTCAAACTGGGGAACTATCAAGCATGGGGTTCCACAAGGGTCAGTCTTGGGTCCTTTGTTGTTCTTATTATATATTAATGACTTGCCATTCTATATTCATGAAGAGGCAAAGTTAGTTCTCTTTGCTGATGATACAAGTATAGTAATCACACCTGACAAACAAGAAATAACTGATGAAATTGTCAATACTGTCTTTCAGAAAATTACTAAGTGGTTCCTTGTAAACGGACTCTCACTGAATTTTGATAAGACACAGTACATACAGTTCCGTACAGGGAATGGTATGACGCCATTAATAAATATAGACCTTAATCAGAAGCATATAGCTAAGGTAGAATATTCCAAATTTTTAGGTGGGTCCATTGATGAGAGATTAAATTGGAAGAAACACATTGATGATCTGCTGAAACGTTTGTGTTCAGCTACTTATGCAATAAGGGTCATTGCAAATTTTGGTGATAAACATCTTAGTAAATTAGCTTACTACGCCTATTTTCACTCATTGCTTTCATATGGCATCATATTTTGGGGGAATTCATCACTGAGGAATAAAGTATTTATTGCACAAAAGCGTGTAATCAGAATAATAGCTGGAGTCCACCCAAGATCATCCTGCAGACGTTTATTTAAGGATCTAGGGATATTCACAGTAGCTTCTCAGTATATATACTCTCTTATGAAATTTGTTATTAACAACCAAACCCAATTCAAAAGTAATAGCAGTGTGCTTAACTACAATACTAGGAGAAAGGATGATCTTCACTATTCAAGATTAAATCTAACTTTGGCACAGAAAGGGGTGAATTATACTGGCACTAAAGTCTTTGGTCACTTACCAAATAGTATCAAAAGTCTGACAGATAACCAACAAGTATTTAAGAAGAAATTAAAAGAATTTCTGAATGACAACTCCTTCTACTCCATAGAGGAATTTTTAGATATAAATTAAGAAAAAAAATATTTAAAAATAAAAAAAATAAAAAACAAAAACAAAAAACACAAAAAATAAAGTTGTTATATTAACTTAAGTATGTTGTTAAATTAACCTAATTATGTCATGTATTAGAAAATTCGACTCGTTCCACATCATTACGAAATATCGTATTCATGATCCATGGAACTAGTATTAATCTAATCTAATCTAGCTGGCCAATTGATTCAAGACTTATGTTTACAAACCTTCAGAATTTTAAGATATTATTCGCAATGCAAAACATTCCATTTGTTACAGTTACTTTAAAACCATTGGCAAGAAGGAGTTTTTCAAAAAAATACAGAAAATTATTTTGTCTTCTTTGCACTTGATGCACGTTGTTGGGGCATCTTCCCCAACGCCAGACTGCACACAGCGCTATGCCTAAGTTTCCTTTGCCGTGTCCCATCCACCGCCACTGCTGGTGGTTGACAGTGTACTGTACAATCCCTAAGTAAGGCCAAAAACAGTCATTAAATATTTCGTAAATATTCCTACGCATAATATCACTTTACTCATTTGCAGTTTTCTAGGTTTTCCTTCTTGTGGGCGTAAATTTCCAGCTGCTCCACCACATCTAGATAGAAATTTCCAGAGCTCTGGGCAGCACTTCCGTTTGTTGACTTCTCGTGCTAACCCCATGTTCACTATCTTTTACGTGCGCTCCAAACGCCCTCCGATTACTGTGACCGTACGTTCTTTCCACCGCAGTCCGCATATATAATCTTGTACAGGGTGTTTCCGTAAGAGCGTGAAAATGTAACAGGGCACACATAATGCTCGACTGATCACTTAGGTACGGGACCTGGGGTCGGATAAGCCAGCTTATGGAGATACGAAAGCGTTACCGCTTTCAAGCTTATTCCCAGCTAACTAGCATACAAGTTTACACGTACTGTGCTGTTTGTTTCCATGTACATTCTGTATTTCCTGCAAGGAAACAAGGAGGAAGAGCCTGATTACTAGGAAGCCATGATGCAGATTTTGTTAACTTTACTTGTGCAAAAGGTGGCTCTGTTGTAGCGTATTTACATTGCCCCGTGACAGAACGTGCTATGAATCAACGACAGACCCATTCATTACTCGGCGCTATTCGGAGACGTACAGTACGATAAGATGGAGCAGTACCGGTACAGTTTCGCAGAACTCACTCACATGCGCTTTGTGTATGGGGAAGTATGCTGCAACGCTCTCGCTGAAAGTCTGTGCAGGGAACGATTTCCTAACAGGAATTATCCGTCACGAAGAGTGTTTATTTCTCTCGACCGACGAATGAGAGAGACTGGTTCATTGGAAAGAAGAAACAAGGAACCTGGCAACAGGAGGACCATTCCAGAGATATTTGTCAGCATGCGTCAGAATCTTGTTCGCCGATGTCATGCTTGCATTAAGGTTCATAGCTGTCACTTTCAGAACATTTTGTAAGATATAGTACATTTGGAACGTTTAATGTGTCAATGATGGTATTTGCAGTTAATTGTAGCTAATGTAAATAAAAAAGGACACAGTAACGTGAGTTTATTACTATTATCTTCTTATGCTGTCTCCTTCGACTCCAGATTCCCATCTCAAATTGTTCAAAAAAATGGTTCAAATGGCTCTGAGCACTATGGGTCTTAACTTCTGAGGTCATCAGTCCCCTAGAACTTAGAACTACTTAAACCTAACTAACTTAAGGACATCACAAAAATCCATGCCCGAGGCAGGATCCGAAATTGCGGCTGTAGCGGTCGCGTGGTTCCAGACTGTAGCGCCTAGAACCGCTCGGCCACCCCGGCCGGCTCAAATTGTTCAGTGGAGCATCCTCTATGTCCCGTTAAATTTTTGCACGCTCTTACGGAAACACCCTGTATACCCGGCATTCGCTGTATTTCTTTTGCTTTTTCGTGTCTGGTCTGTGTCTCAACATATACGCCATTTGCCCTTCATTTTGAAATGGCACGTTAACATTTTTTTTCCGAAAGAATTTAGCAATTCTCTCCGAACGCGCCCATCGTACGTCAAAGGGAAAAAGGTTTTTCTCAACTTCATATTTCTTACTCTCATCCCTCAAACGAGTGAATTTCTTTTTGATTTTAGTAAGGACACGCATGACATCTTCCGTACTAAAACGATTAGCTGTAGCTAACTGTTAAATAGTTTCTAACTGTCACTATAATTCATCTTCCACGAATAGCAATCTAAGGACTCTGTTGCACATTTCATGAAAATATGCTCTTTTATTCTGTGCTGGATGGTGTGAGGTAGCTTTCATAACGATATCTGACACCGTAAGCGTCCCTCCCCCCACCCTTCTTACGGCCAAACCTATAAAGGTGACTGCACAATTCGACTCGGTTTCTAATGTGAATTTTAAAATTCTGAAGTTCTGTAAAGGTAAGTCTTGCATTAACCATTGTTTACTTTTATCTAAAGATCTGATTATGGGCAGCTAGCCCGAAAATGATTATTTGAAAATCAAGAAAAGGGATCTGCAAACTGAAATTTGACAAAAAATGGTTCAAATGGCTCTGAGCACTATGGGACTTAACTTCAGAGGTCATCAGTCCCCTAGAACTTAGAACTACTTAAACCTAAGGACATCACACACAACCATGCCCGAATCAGGATTCGAACCTGCGACCGTAGCGGTCGCGCGGTTCCAAACTGTAACGCCTAGAACCGCTTGGCCACCCCGGCCGGCGAAATTCGACATTTTTTGTACATACAAAGATCGTGATTGCTCCCTAATGATAAACATGTCTAGTTTTGATCAGATAAAATCTTTACGTGAACACTGTGATTGCTTCAGAGTACAAAGCATGTGTTTGCTCTTCCTTCCGGAATAATTATCTGTAACGATGAAATTTAAACAATTATCCAAAGAAAATAACAGAAAAGCATAAGTTTTCGGTATCAATTTTTATGTTTCAAACAATAATCTACCGTTGGCTTATTGAAACTTTCGGAAATAAAGCTATCAAACAAGTTTGTTTGCGTGTCCATCCTCCGCTGCAAGCATAGAAGTGTTTGTTTTTTAAATAAAACCACTTTTCTTCCTGCAATGTAATTTATTTCTCCCTGACGCGTTTCGCCACTTTTTACTCTAAGGCATCTTGAGTCGGATAGTTTGTTGGCATCTGCGTTTCCTCTCATCTGGTCTGCAGGTCGCACCACCACTTCATTTCCGAAACATAAGCACATTTTTGTATTCCGATCTTTTTCTTCACACTGTTCACCATGTACACCTTTATGTTTGTGGTGCACTATTACTCTTTTGCCACTAGTTACAGATATTTGTCCGAAAACAGTGCTTTTAAAGACGTAAATATTGTGAGTCTTCGAAAACACAGTTTTCGAACAAATATTTGTAACTAGTGGCAAAAGAGTAACAGTGCACCACAAAAGTAAAGGCAAACATGGTGAACAGTGTGAAGAAAAAGTTCGGAATACAAAAATGTGCTTATGTTTCGGAAATTAAGTGGTAGTGTGACACCCAGATCAGATGAGAGGAAACGCAGATGCCAACAAACTATCCCACTGAAGATGCCTTAGAGTAATAAAAGGCGAAACGTGGCAGAGAGAAATAAATTACAGTGCAGCAAGAAATGGCGGTTTTATTTACAAAACAAATTAGGCTACCAAACATTGCCTACTGAAGTGTATTTTCTCTTACTGTTTCAATCAGAATATTCAGAAAGTTGGTGTTCCGAGGCTGACCACACACTTTAAGTAGGCAAAGTTCCTATACTATGCACTAGCCAAGTTTGATTGCTCTTCCGAGAGCCCCTGACATATCGCCATTTTTTTTCCTATTTGGTCTTCCGAACGTCCCTCGCACATGACTTTTTTTTTCCTAATTCTTTCCAAAACGTCAAACAGAGGAACTTATTTTACGCACCACAGAACGATTCGACCTTTAATACGCGCAGAGAACGTTCTGGCCCTTTTGTTAGCTGTTTTCTTCGGTGCGTGTCTTACAAATGTATGAAATTTGTGTGACGTTAAATGAGATACGGGAAGCCATATGTCGAAGCAGACAGGTCGATCTTGTTTACGCTAGGCGCGGTTATCTCAGTCACAGCGGATGTTAAGAAACAGAACGTATCAGCGATGCCGTCACGAAGAAGAGAACTTCGCGCCAAGGTCAGCTCTCGGTTAACACGCGATTCACTCGCCACGCCCGCTCCGGTGAAAGCAAGCCGTCCGAGGCTGCGGTTAAACAGTCGCCGCCGTCTCGTGACGAGACTTCTCGGCCGTCGGCAGTTTCTGCCGCCCTGAATCAACTCACACACAGAAAGGCAGCCGGGACCGGTTCTGCGAGCTCGGCGTGTCGCCATACGGCGCGGGCCGAGGTGACGTCACGCCTGTCTACTGGGAAGACCGCCGCCTAATCATCTCGCGCGACATCCTGCAGTATTTTTCCGCGTACGGGCGGCACGGTTGCTCCCGCCTCTTTCAAGCTGACTCCCAACATCAGGATAATGTCGCGCAACAGCTGAAACGTGCGAGCAGTGGCTCTCGACGCTAACGTATCGTAGCCAAAGATAAGGCAGTTCGTACAGAGCAATTCTGGGCACCACACGGAGTATAATCATGTGTACATATTTTCTAATAAAGTGCTGTCTCTCTACCGTTCCACTCTCGAACGGCGCGTGTGAAAAACGAGCACTTATTTTTTTCTGTGCGAGTCCCAATTTCCCTTAGTTTATCGTCGTGATCATTTCTACTTATCGTCGGTGAAGAAACAATACCGCGTAAGTAGCAAAATAAGAATTTTACACGAGAGACAAAAAAACTGTCTAAAATGCTTAATACATTTCACATCGGCGCTAAATTTGCATCGTAGCACTACAAGGAAATATTGGATCAAATAAAAATGTGAAACAAAAAAAAATACGCTTTAGAAAGCTTAATTACGGCACATATGTGGAATTGTCTCGGTGTTTATGACATGATCTGTTACGCGGTATTTGTTTGTCAGTCTCCCGGCACGACTTGACACATTTACGTTGGTATTTGGTGCTGAGAAAGCTAGTAAGAACACGTTTTGGAGCATTAATCATTTTTATTGAAAGATTTTATAGAAACATTTTAAATAAATATACTGTTTACAATGTCTGCACATTTCTTCAAGAAAAATCCTAAACGTCACTCAAAGCAGCAATAGAGAATTACGCTGCACTGATACTCGTCACTCCGTTACCTCCGCGATAATTTTCATTCATAAGAAATGTTGAAACTTTCTGGCAGATTAAAACTGTGTGCCGGACCGAGACTCGAACTCGGGAACTTTGCCTTTCGCGGGCAAGTGCTCTACCAACTGAGATACCCAAGCACGAATCTCGCCCCGTCCTCACAGCTTTACTTCTGCCAGTACCTCGTCTCCTACCTTCCAAACTTTCCAGAAGCTCTCCTGCGACCCTGCAGAACTAGCACTCCCGAAAGAAAGGATTAAGGTACTGGCAGAAGTAAAGCTGTGAGGATGGGGCGTGATTCGTGTTTGGGTATCGCAGCTGGTAGAGCACTTGCCCGCGAAAGGCAAAGGACCCGAGTTCGAGTCTCGGTCCGGCACACAGTTTTAATCTGCCAGAAAGTTTCATATCCGCGCACACTCCGCTGCAGAGTGAAAATCTCATTCTGCGTAAGGAATGTTGTCATAATAACTATGACAATCTTTAGGAAGAACAGAGTTAAGTTGCTGTAAATGATCCCATTTGGATTTCTTGATTTTCAGTCTTTCCTTGTA
Organism: Schistocerca piceifrons; assembly: GCF_021461385.2. Taxonomy (NCBI): domain Eukaryota; kingdom Metazoa; phylum Arthropoda; class Insecta; order Orthoptera; family Acrididae; genus Schistocerca; species Schistocerca piceifrons. Next base: position 97,268,862 of record NC_060143.1, on the reverse strand, counting down.
TAGTTTCAGGAAGCAAACATTTCCAAGATTTTCCTCGGACGCCTCGGCAATTCTTGCCACACGTCGTTGAAAGAGCACTAGGAGTATATAATACCATCTGGGCGGTACCGTAGCGTCCTCAGATCGGTAACTGTAGGCTCACTTTTTACAGCTCTTCCAGGCCTAATTGAGTCGTACAGCCACAAACTTTTCTCTGTGTAGTTGATGAAAAAGGAATATCGAGATAATGGACTTCGTATGGCTGTGGCTTTTTTCTCGATTCTTTAGGTATCATAGCGTATTGGCTAGGAAGTGTAACTTCACGTCCTTCAAGCTTGCACTCAATGGAACTGTGAACTGAGTCACATTCCTTCCGAGTATGGCCCTTCTCCAAAAACTTTTGTGTAATCAATACTCCAGTATCAATTGCTAATCTTAAAAGAGCATTTGATAATACCAAATTTCTGTTCCGATATGTCCAGCCGTCAGAATACAGAATGACTTGAAGGGGATTTTCCTTAATCATTCTGGATAGCGTGTCCACGATGCATGAGACAAAACATGAGGCAACCAAATCACCTTGCGTTTCATCGAACCAGTAACATACTGCATTACGACTTTCTAAATTATACATTGTAAAGATATGAACAGCCAACTTTGTTTTATAATAAACTGCACTTGCACTTAAAAATGGAGCTACTTTCACGGACTGTAAGTCCATGGTGTACACTGAGCAGAGCTTCTACTGGGCTTCTTTCTTGTCAGCATCTTTTTGCATCCTTGCCTGCTCTTTCCGTTCTGTGTGTTGCTTCCACACGTCTTCACTCAAGTTACCAAGCCTGTAACTACAACACAAGTCGCACTGGTCTTTCTTGGGGGGCCGGCCGGAGTGGCCGAGCGGTTCTAGGCGCTTCAGTCTGGAACAGCGCGACCGCTACGGTCACAGGTTCGAATCCTGCCTTGGGCATGGATGTGTGTGATGTCCTTAGTTTAGTTAGGTTTAAGTAGTTCTACGTTCTAGGGGACTGATGACCTCAGCTGTTAAGTCCCATAGGACTCAGAGCCATTTGAACCATTTCTTGGGGGAAAATAAGCTTAGTTTAGTTAGGTTTAAGTAGTTCTACGTTCTAGGGGACTGATGACCTCAGCTGTTAAGTCCCATAGGACTCAGAGCCATTTGAACCATTTCTTGGGGGAAAATAAGCTAATATTACCATCTTCTAAAATCAAGTTAAAGGTAGCCCGACTTAATGGTGAAACCTTCTCCGCATGACATCTTTCCACATAGAGTTCATACAGCTGTTGTTTGGATTGTAGAATAGGCTCTAGGTACAACTTCGAGGAGGACTTCCTGCAGTAATGCGACGGAAGTTTCCGAAGAGAGTCCAGGAATTACTTCATGAAGGTTCTCTCATCTTTCTTCTTCGTCTGTTTGATTCGAGGTCATGACAATTTGGTATCAGGACTCATTCCATGTGTGGAATTACCGAGCCAATATCGGACAGTCCATTCTTCAATCCCAAAAGTATTGAGAAACATCTTTTTGCATACTTTATGTTTCCCCAGCTCATTTTTCAAACGATAAATGAGCGTCCCTTTTCTCCTGGATTCGCCAGTGTTCTTCCCTGGACATTTGGTTGGGATTACGTCCACAAGGTTGATAACGTAAGCCTTCCTCTGATCCCATGACATCGTGTCCCAAAATGTGTTAAATACTGCCTGCCTATCATCACAAGAAAACTGATGACACTTCCTTTGAACGGATTTCTGGCACATCTTCGAAGTACATGTTGGACCTAATTTTCGTTCAAAAAAATGGTTCAAATGGCTCTGAGCACTATGGGACTTAGCATCTGAGGTCATCAGTCCCCTAGAATCTAGAATTACTTAAACCTAACTAACCTAAGGACATCACACACATCCATGCCTGAGGCAGGATTCAAACCTGCGACCGTAGCAGTCACGCGGTATGAGACTGAAGCACCTAGAACCGCTCGGCCACAGCGGCCGGCCTAATTTTCATGCCTCTCTGGGAGTATCATGAGTGATTTTACCAATTCGATTTCTTTTGCATCCAATATACGCCTGTCCACGCATTCTCAGAATTTTATTGGCATTTTTCTTCCAATGTTCAGGATGTGGTTCAGGCTTCCTTTTCCTGTCACTGCCTACGTCACCATTAAATTCTTGGTCTTCACTGTCAGCATCATTATTGCTCCCGTGATCTTCCGATAATTTATCCAGAGTGTTTGGCAAACAATGAACACCATCGCGTAGTAATGAGTGTGAAGTACTGTCGTCTCTAGTGGAAACTGTGACTGTGGTTTCATTTTGAGGATTGTAGGATACAGCCACTGAAGTTTCTAGATGAAAAATATTTATAAATTAATTTAGGCAAACAAAGATGAAGATCAAATTCATGTATTTATGAGAACGACGGCATCATTAATACTATTAACAATAATCCCAAGAAAATTTACCTGCGTCGTTAGATGTGGACAGTCTAGAAATCATTGGCAGAAATGAATAAAGCACAGAACGAGTGAAGTGGGGGCGTTCTGATTTGTATCACAATATGACACTTGCGGTGCTACTAACATTCAAAGGTGAATAATAAAACAATGTTCATACCGCTGTCAGTCACTCTCAGGAACGATTCTCCCCTTTCATAAGCTGATTTCAGCTGAGAAACAATTTCTTCTTCAGTAAAAAGATCGTCATCTATGTCGCTGTCCATTATCACGGATGAAGTTACAAGCATTGAACCACTTTCGAGATCTGTTAAATAGGTAATAAGGCAGTAACAATGCGCTGTGGCTGCACGCGTTTTTGGTTTTACGCGGTATTGTTTACAGTATCCATAGATTGTAGATACGCAGTATTTAATTCTCTACAGTTCCACGGTATTGCCATCTTTTTATTTGTTGTGTAACATACGCGGTATTGTTTTAGATAATTTTTTCATGGTAAATAATTAAAAATTCGGCATTGTGGCGTTAAGAGCAGATGCGCGTACGGTCAACTACATCATCTGACTGAAAAACGAAAAATCGGCAATTTGTCAGTTACACGGTATTGTTTCTTCATCGACGCTATGTAGATGGGTGCCAACAGAATGTTTTCGCAATCGGAGGAGAAAACTGGTGACTGAAATTTCATGAGAAGATCCCGTCGCGACGAAAAACGCCTTTGTTTTAATGGTTGCCATTCCAATTCACGTATCTTATCTGTGGCACTGTCTCCCCTATTTCGCGATAATAGAAAACGAGCTGCCCTTCTTTAAACATTATCGATGTCATCCGTCAGTCCCAGCTGATTGCGTATCCCACACCGCACAGGAATACTACAGAACAGGGCCGACAAGCGTGGTGTAAGCAGTAGATTAAATTAGATTAATACTTGTTCCATAGATCATGAATACGACACTTCGTAATGATGTGGAACGTGTCAGGTCTCTTTAGTAGACCTTTCGCACCTTGTGAGTGTTCTGCCAATGAATCGCAGTCTTCGGTTTGCTCTACCCACAACATTATCTATGTGATCATATGTATTATGTGTCATGTTCTGGACACGTATAAAAAAATAAATAAAATCATTTAACTCTGAAGAGTGTCGGCAGGAAGCTTAGAGTTTAATGTCTCGTCGACAACGGGATCATTAGAGACCGAGCACAAGCTCGGATTAGGGTTGGATGGGGAAGGAAATAGGGCGTGCGCTTTACAAACCATTCAGGCATTTCTCTTAAGCGATTTATGGAAATCACGGAAAACTTAAATTTGGATGACCCGACGTGCATTTGGACCGTCGTCCTCCCGAACGCGATTTCAGTGTGCTAAGCACTGCGCCGCCTCTTTCGGTCTGAAAACTGTCGTTCAGTAACAGCGACATGTACACTCTAAGACAAAACAAAGAAAAAGACCAAAAAAATTCACCAAGAAGAAATTATCCGGATGGAAGTCGCTGGCTGTGATGTACATGTACGGACAAACAAATGATTACAATTTCAGAAAAACTCGATGATTTATCTCTCCAGTCCCGAAGATAAACAAAGAACGTAAAAATATTTCAGTCATTTTTTTGGTGTAGTTGATCTCAAAGTAGCACAAAAAACTAATTTTGAAATTTTATTTTAAATAATGTTTCAATAATTGAATGTACACACATGTGTACGTTGGTTCCTAACAGAGAAAAAAATGCCGATCTCGTAGTATTTTCATATTTTTATTTAGAATGAAAAATGTTCACGTTACTTCTCATTTTTATGTACACATTATATTTTATGAACACATTACTTCTCATATTTATGGGATTTATCAAAACAATTGTTTTTTTAATACGCACAAATAAAATTTGCACTTTTCACATATTATGCGAGAACGCGACTTGCACCCTGGTAGCACATTTGCTTTCTCTAGTTGGCTTTGGCACAATTCATCTTCATTTTGTGTGGTTTTTATGCTACTCATCTTCATCAGATCTGCTGACATCCTCCTGTGCTACACTCGGAGAAATTTATTCCGACAGTTCCAGTGAGTCTACAATAGTTCCAGTGAGTCTACAATTTTTGAAGACTTCACCAAGTCGTGGGCCAAGTGAATTCTGAAGTTGATGAGAAAAAAAAAATGGTTCAAATGGCTCTGAGCACTATGCGACTTAACTTCTGAGGTCATCAGTCGCCTAGAACTTAGAACTAATTAAACCTAACTAACCTAAGGACATCACACACATCCATGCCCGCGGCAGGATTCGAACCTGCGACCGCAGCGGTCGCTCGGCTCCAAACTGTAGCGCCTAGAACCGCACGGCCACTCCGGCCGGCAGTTAATGAGAGACATCCACTTTTGTTTTGGTATCCCTTCTTTTGGCAACACCTTTTGTACATAACCCATGAATTAATAGTGGCACACCAATACGTTCAAGTGGAGTTGGAAGTTCATCAACAGAATCCTTGTCTTCATCTGACAAGGTACTCAAGTCACTCGTCTGAAGTAGTTTCGTGATTTAATCGTCTGTCAGACCTGAGAAGCGAAAATTAAATAAAGTGAAAGTAACTGTTGAAGTAATTGAATAAAGAAATGAAAGTGAACCTAATAACAAAATTAAAAATTTTAGAGCTTTTACTGAGATTAGTACCCAGGACCTATAGATTACATGTCCTTCATGATACCCGTAACAGTCACAACGACTTTGCTCCTGCTCTGCCGTATTAGTAGCTAAACTTTCAGATTTTAATTTAGATTACGTTTTAAATTACGATTTCGCAGTGAGATCAGACTTAGCGTTAGTACCACTACATTCTGTAAGCTATGATCTGCTGTACACAAATGTGTACTTCAAATTCAACAGTCTATGTTTGTAAGACTACGAAACTATCGTTTTAATTGCAAGCACATATCGCTTCCTTGATGTCTCGTTTGAAATAAGGCACGATAAAAACAGCAATACAATTGAAAAACGAATATTGAAACTGAATTTACCTTTCTCGCGTGTCGAAGATGACGCCATCCTTAAGATCGGAAGTTTCAGGATGCGAGAAAACCCGCCAAAACTGACTTCCACGCGACCTACCGGCAAAAACAGAAACCGCATGATGTGGACAGTCATGCACATCAGGTCTCAATTCGGGAAATCGACACTTGGCAGGATGACACTACAAAGACCTGATGTGCACATATATGTACGTCGGTACTGAAGAGGTTAAGTGAAAGAGCTTCATAAATCGAGCAAGTCGATAACGCGTTAGTCCACATCTAGTCCTTACGCAAGCAGTTATTCAGCTGGGCATAGACTGACAGAGTTTTTGGATATCCTCCTGACGGATATTGTGCCAAATTGTGTCAGATGGGAGCATTAGATCGTCAAACTCCCGAGATGGTTGGAGGGTCCTGCCCATAATGCTGCAAACGTTCTCAGTTGGGCAGACATCCGGCGACCATGCTGGCAAAGGTAGGGTTTGGCAAGCACGAAGACGAGCACTAAAAACTCTCGCGCATTACCTCGCTGAAACGTAAGCCCGAGACATCGCCGGCCTTCGGCGCGCACAACCCAAGTTCCGCTCACTGCAGCTGTCCCGTTCACTGCAGCCGTCACGTATTTCCTAGAAGGAACTGCTGCCTGTTGACGTGTTGTTTCTAGAACCATAAAAGAAAGCATTGGTGCCACCCAGAACTAGTTTCCGATTAAAGTTTGGAGCTGTTCCCTGCCTTCACGAGACACTTCGACCAGATCCTGAGAAATTTTTCAATTTCTGTCGTATGCCATTAGCTTCATTCGATAAACTACGTGCAATACTGAAACCACTCTTTCGGTTGGTGGAAGCCAACGTGCGGAAGCGTATATGACAGTGAAAGAGAGGGTGGCTGTTACTCTGAGCTGGCTGCAAAACAAACTTCTTTCGGAAAGGTCATACGCAGAAAGTGGTTACTTCTACAAACCGAAAAGATATGTGAATAATTATTATGCCTGAACATTGTATTTGAGTTCGCTATCTGTTCGGCATGCTACTTCAGATTTGAGTAAGTTTTGTTCAAAACTATAAAATAAGACAGTTTCTGAAGGTCCTCGTACATAGATCTCAGATCATAATGCGTATCTGTTACTTTCAATTTGGTCTTCGATAATGGAGTACTGAAATAACATTATTTTTACTCTCTTCAGAAATGCATGAAATTTTAACTGTTGAGCCATTAACAGCTCTGCTTAACGATATCAATACAGAATTACGTGATTGGAAAGATGAAAAATTCTCCTTTTTGGCTGAAAATTCTCCTGCAGAGGTTGATGAAACTGACTAGTAAACATTAGAAAGTCAAGATGCCGTGCCAATAACTAGGAGAAGAGGACGTTCCTGTACAGTGAATTCCTCTTACAGCGAAGATGTAGATGATGTAGAAAGTGTGAATAAAAAACATAGAAGAGCTTTGTTGCAACCAGATTCAGATCTTAGGCTTTACAATGTTAGCCAACTATCAAAATTTGTGGAGGCAAGGAGAGCCTCAAAATGCAAGAAACCTGGTTACAATGCCAAGCTGGAAAATAATTGTTTCGAATCTTATCATACAACGTTAAGATTTGTTTATTGGCCTGCCAGAAATTATCGCGTGGTTATCATGAAGTTGTTTTAGAGCACCAAAAAAAACCATATTCTTCAAAAAATTTTGCATTATCAATCCTTTTTTTGTGTGCATTAGCATATACAGTTCACTGCTTCAAATAAAATATACATGCAGCTGAATAAAATGTTTTATTGAAGAAAGGGGAAAGAAAATACAAAGAAAAGACCAGCATGTTTTCACGATAAGTAAGACTTTTGAGGTCGACATATGTGGACCTCCATGTATGCCTTATTGGATAGTCAAAAAGTATTTCAATTGCATTTGTGTCATGCTTGTTTATTAGTTTGCTGGAAAATATGAAAAGAAAAGTTTCCTGCGATTTCTTTTATCACGGGGGTGAAGAGGATAATGCCCACTTTACCATTGGATTGTATTCTGTACCGCTCGATTACGTCTCGCGTTTGTTATTTTGGTTTGTACACTGACAGTGATACATAGCAGTATGAATGCGTTTGCTGATGGAAGAGTTGAGGGATACACGCCTCATGTACGGGTTCATTGAATGCAACGGGGCAGCTGTACAGCGACCCAGTGTTCAACTGTTTCCACAATGACGGAAACCGCATCACTGTGTGCATTTTTTGTCTCACAGCTGAGACTTATGTTCATTACTCTGTGTTTCGTGTTGTATGCTTCAGTGATCACATATTATAGGATTTTGCACTACTGTGAAGGTATTTTCACATTAACAAGGATGATTGGGGTAACAAACCGATTCGGTCGTAATTAAATTATTACGGCGTAACGAGCGAACGGAAACTAAGGATCCTTAAACCAAAAAAATTCAGAAACACTGTCTGAAAAACCTCCGAAATTCTGACGGTAGAGTCCTGGTTCACCCTGTACACACCGTCAATCCAGAAAGTTCCGAGTCTTATTTTATTTCTGGCGTAAAAGCGACGCCAGCGCAGTAACTAAGGAGTCAGATGGAACCTAACAGCTGTCAACAACAGACGTGCGCTCGATCAGTCGGTTGTGAGCAGCCAGTATTAGGTAGTGGACGTGCGACGTTCTTTGTGTCACAAATCTAAATGGAACAGCGTGTCTAAATCAAGTGTTCAAAACATTCTTCTGACATGTTCAGTAGCCACGAGAATTATCCCATTTTTCGGTCTGTGGAACGAGAACTGAATCTAGTCTAGTCTAAGAGAAAAATGTGTGCAGAGTTTGGCCCGCACACCTTGAGTCTTAAACAACTTCGTGTTGTCATAACCAACATTCCTCAAAAGGAAAATTTGCAGAATGGGTCTCTGATGGTTCAGCAAGACCAAAGAAGGTGAGAATGTGACGTGCCAGTTGAACAACATCGCAAAGGAATTTTCTGGCGGTTTCGCGTGGTTGAAAGAACGTTCCGTGCTTCGTTCTATGTAGAACACTCGAACCATTAAAACTATCATCCTAACTCTTCTCTATTTTTTATTAGTCTAATCTCGAAAGTTTTTGGACTGGCTGGGTAATTAAATATAGTACGCTATTTCAAGACCATTCTCCCGGATTTTAATGTAATTGGTCCATTTACTTACAGATCTCTTTTGTGTATTACGGCAAATAGCTTGGATGGCAGTGAAATACTATCGATTTTATTTTTCTCTATCCCAGTTTTAGATCTGAAGACGACCTATACTGAAGAGCCAAAGAAATTGGCACACCTGCCTAATATCGTATAGTACCGTTGCGATCATGCATAAGTGCCGCAACTCGACATGACATGGACTCGACTAATGTCTGAAGTAGTGTTGGAGTGGATTGACACCATGAATCCTACAGGGCTGTCCATTATCCGTAAGATTACGAGGAGGTGGAGATCTCTTCTGAATAACACGTCGCAAGGCATCACATACATGCTTAATAATGTTCATGTCTGGGGTGTTTGGTGGCCAGCGGAAATGTTTAAACTCAGAAGAGTGCTCCTGGAGCCACTGTTAACAATTGAAGACGCGTGGGGTGTCGGATTGTCCTGCTGAAATAGCCCAAATGCGTCGGAATGCACAATGGACACGAATGCATGCAGGTGATCAGACAGGATGCTTACGTACGCGTCACTTGTCAGAGTAGTATCTGGACGTATCATAGGTCCCATATCACTCCAACTGCACAAGCCTCACACCATTATAGAGCCTCCACTAACTTGAACAGTCTTCTGCTGACATGCAGGGTCAACGAATTCATGAGGTCGTCTCCATACCCATACACGTTCATCTGCTCGATAGAATTTGAAACGGGACTCGTCCGATCAGACAAGATGTTTTCAGCCGTCAACAGTCCAATGAGGGTGTTGACGGGCCCAAGCTCTGCGTAAAGCTTTGTGTCGTGCAGTCATCAAGGGTACACGAGTGGGCCTTCCGCTGCGAAAGCCCATATCGATGATGTTTCGTTGAACGGTTCGCAAGCTGACACTTTTTGATTGCCCACCATTGGAATCTGCTGCAATTTGCGGAAGGGTTGCACTTCTGTCATGTTGAACGATTCTCTTCAGTCGTAGTTGGTCCCGTTCTTGCAGGATCTTTTTCCAGTCGCAATGATGTCGGAGATTTGTTGTTTTACCGGGTTCCTGATATGCACGGTACACTTGTGAAATGATCGTGCGGGAAAATTCCCATTTCATCGCTACCTCGGAGATGCTGTGTCCCATCGCTCGTGCGCCGACCGTAACACAACGTTCAAACTCAAAAGTTTTGACAACCTGCCATTGTAGCAGCAGCAACCGATCTAACAACTGCGCCAGACATATATTCGTTGCGACCGCAGCGCCGTATTCTGTCTGTTTACATATCTCTGTAGTTGAATACGCGTAACCTACACCAGTTTCTTTAGCACTTCACTGTAATTCAGCTGGAGCCGTTAAGAATCACTTTCTCCTGCAACATAAAATTGCTATTCTGTAATTTTTTTTTCTTTCCTTTTGTACCTGAGGCTCTTCTCTGGCATTTATTTTTCGTCCAGCTGGTCCTGACGAGCTTCGTAGTATGTCACACTAATTGTTCTACATTTTACAAGTTACTCAGTAACAAGAATATGTTTTACAACACTGGCTGTAGGCTTTCACGCAAATGAGTTCCATTTCGACTGTTTTTAGAGTAGAATTTCCAGTTTTCTCTACTGCATTCATTGTTCTTTTTTTCCTGTGATGAACGAACGTGTCATTCACAATTACAAAGGTACACATAAAATTAGATACATCATTTTTGAAATGCCCAAGACCTTCGTATTCGGATTTACTTTCGGCCAGTCACGTTTTAGCCCGAGCGGATGTTATTATTCGACGATTATATGAAACTGGGAAGCTAATAGTTGGCTGAAGTAGATGCTGGTCGAAAAAATTGAGATTTTGCTAGATCAGAATGAACTGTTAACTGACTCATACTGAGTGGCAAGGGGCGATCTGTGAATATTTCACTTGAAGAAATACAACTTATCAACCAAGATCGCATCTGTACAATCTTTATTTACCATGACTAGTGTCGGTGAACAGACCGTCATCTGATCTCGATAGAGGTTAATACAAGAGGCCGTCGAGATCAAATGATGGTAACTCTGTTTACCAAAATCGGTCTTCGTAAATAAAGGTTCCGCAAATGTGATCTTGACCGAGAAGTTGTCTTCCTTCAAGTGGAATAAACTGGATTGCTTCCGTAGAAACTTAGATGTTGGACTTTGATGTGAGTTTCTGATCTCCCTCACTCATGCTATCATATTTTACTTGCTGAGACTGTAGAGGAGGCTGTAAGTTATTACAAAATAGTACGCTGCAGGTCTGACGTACATACTTCGTTCTGAAGAGTTTCCAGAACAAGTTGTTCACCTCATTGGCTCACAACCCTCTCGTGTTGTTACTGATTCACTGCTTGTTGCAGCGATTATGAAAACTATTGCATCACTGTTGCGCTGTCAGCTAGACTTGCTTTTTTTCGTGACCAGCCAGATCTTTGCTGATGAACATTATGGTCGTCTTCAAATTTATCGCAAATACAAGTAGTAGTTCAGCTTGATGAGTATCTTGACAGTTTGTATACATTTCGGTAACTATGAATGAAGTCGCACAGTGCCAGTGTTATAAAGACAATCGTACAAAACAGTTCTACAACATTTCTTGTGCTAACAGTTTGCCACAGAGAGTCGTTTCATCTTTTGATTTCACTTTCTTCAATGTCTGTAATACCTTTTTTCTCAACAGTTTGCTGTACTGTAAAGAGAGGTTTACTTCGTGAAATGATATTTTAAAACAGTCAGTGAATATGTTTCATAGCATTCCAAATATTGTGCAGCATTCATGATGGCGAAAAGGCAAACGCAGGTCACCCGAGGCACAATATCAACTCGTCTATACGTCTTGAACCCTCTACATCTTATTTGTTGTTGGTCATCAGTTTTCTGAAACGTTGTCTTCGACTGTTCAATTCTGGAAAGTTATCTGCTGCATAATTTCACCTCAAACATTTTACAATGTTAGTACGTCGATTAGATTTTACAGTAATATAACCTGTCGCTATTCACGCAAGATAAGAGAAACTAACCAAAACATCAACTCTTGGTGGAGTTAATTTCTGACAAGTCCTCGGGTGATGGATATTCTGCAGCCGATTGCCAAAAACATTTTGACAGGCTCCGGGAAACAAGGCATTTTTCCCCTGCTTAAAAGAGGTTCTTCAGTAGCTCACCCAGAAAGTCACTGAAGAAGGCCTCAGACTAATGATTTATAATGTGGGTGATGTCTCCATGCGTTCCCACTGCGAATCTAAAGACAACATGGTGTAGTTATATGTCAAGTGTCGAGACTTGGCCGGTGTTGGTGCAGCAAAATTTTTGTGACACTGTCAAATGAAACAGCCCCCTTACATTCAGAGTGGAGGACTTCGGGGCGGTCAACTCTGAAGGCCACTTATTTCCTGGAATAGTGAACTGTGTCCAAACTGAAAACTATAGGGCGAGCTTTATGGACCTATCTAAGATTTACAGGAAACTGCCAGCTCAACTACATGAAATTTTACACTGATGTAATGACGTTTATCATGAATTCCTCTAAGCCAGTGGCCAGACGAGTGTTGTTACAGCGCCAAACACTGAGGGATATGGAAATTGTTGCACCGTCAACACCATGTCCAACGCGACGAAACTGATACCCCGGTATTCCCCTGCCTGTGAAACGTGTTTGTTGAAATGTCATCCCTACGCGAACTTAATTTTCAGTATTTTTAGTAAGGGGGAAATGTTATACTCAGAGGGCCGTGTAACTACGAACACATTATGAGTTTTGGTCGGTACTTCAGTCTACTGACTGATTGTAGACTCACGGGAAGGGATGCGCCATAGGCACCATCCGGCATTTTCTATAGTTTTTGTTTTTGCTGAACTTGAAGTTGTGTTTTGCGAAGCATTAATAAATATTTTGGGTTGTACACATTTAAGCGCTGTATACCATATTAAAGCTATTTGGAATATATTGTTGATTCTTCAGTTACAGAATTTTACGCCAAAGTAAAATTCTACGTATTTTAAAACTAGTTAAATAACGTGTGTACGGTTAAGCCATATTTCGTGGGTCGTGCGCCATCTTGTACCCTCAAACAGATGCAGCTCTGTTACCATGTGATGTTTGCAGATTAACCGAGTTTCGTTAGTATATTAACAATTTTACGTGTCTTCAAAATGGAAATATGTGTTGCTATCCAGAAGTTTCAGTTTCAGGACGTAACTGGTTTTTGATACTTCTGCTTTATTTGATTCCACTTACTGATTATTGGCGTGTAGTAGAGTAATAGTATAACCAATAGAAGACTAAATACATCATTGACATGATTTTCTCGATTGCAACGCTTTTAAATATCAATAGAATATATACACCTATGTACCTGACCGTGTTCTACCTTGGAACCCGTTTTCACATTTGCGAAAACCTTAATTTTGCGGAGCAATTTTTGCAATTTAAGAAAAAGACTGCAGCACATAAAAAGTGAACGTCATGATTTAAAAATGGAATAAAAAAATACACTCCTGGAAATTGAAATAAGAACACCGTGAATTCATTGTCCCAGGAAGGGGAAACTTTATTGACACATTCCTGGGGTCAGATACATCACATGATCACACTGACAGAACCACAGGCACATAGACACAGGCAACAGAGCATGCACAATGTCGGCACTAGTACAGTGTATATCCACCTTTCGCAGCAATGCAGGCTGCTATTCTCCCATGGAGACGATCGTAGAGATGCTGGATGTAGTCCTGTGGAACGGCTTGCCATGCCATTTCCACCTGGCGCCTCAGTTGGACCAGCGTTCGTGCTGGACGTGCAGACCGCGTGAGACGACGCTTCATCCAGTCCCAAACATGCTCAATGGGGGACAGATCCGGAGATCTTGCTGGCCAGGGTAGTTGACTTACACCTTCTAGAGCACGTTAGGTGGCACGGGATACATGCGGACGTGCATTGTCCTGTTGGAACAGCAAGTTCCCTTGCCGGTCTAGGAATGGTAGAACGATGGGTTCGATGACGGTTTGGATGTACCGTGCACTATTCAGTGTCCCCTCGACGATCACCAGTGGTGTACGGCCAGTGTAGGAGATCGCTCCCCACACCATGATGCCGGGTGTTGGCCCTGTCTGCCGCGGTCGTATGCAGTGCTGATTGTGGCGCTCACCTGCACGGCGCCAAACACGCATACGACCATCATTGGCACCAAGGCAGAAGCGACTCTCATCGCTGAAGACCACACGTCTCCATTCGTCCCTCCATTCACGCCTGTCGCGACACCACTGGAGGCGGGCTGCACGATGTTGGGGCGTGAGCGGAAGACGGCCTAACGGTGTGCGGGACCGTAGCCCAGCTTCATGGAGACGGTTGCGAATGGTCCTCGCCGATACCCCAGGAGCAACAGTGTCCCTAATTTGCTGGGAAGTGGCGGTGCGGTCCCCTACGGCACTGCGTAGGATCCTACGGTCTTGGCGTGCATCCGTGCGTCGCTGCGGTCCGGTCCCAGGTCGACGGGCACGTGCACCTTCCGCCGACCACTGGCGACAACATCGATGTACTGTGGAGACCTCACGCCCCACGTGTTGAGCAATTCGGCGGTACGTCCACCCGGCCTCCCGCATGCCCACTATACGCCCTCGCTCAAAGTCCGTCAACTGCACATACGGTTCACGTCCACGCTGTCGCGGCATGCTACCAGTGTTAAAGACTGCGATGGAGCTCCGTATGCCACGGCAAACTGGCTGACACTGACGGCGGCGGTGCACAAATGCTGCGCAGCTAGCGCCATTCGACGGCCAACACCGCGGTTCCTGGTGTGTCCGCTGTGCCGTGCGTGTGATCATTGCTTGTACAGCCCTCTCGCAGTGTCCGGAGCAAGTATGGTGGGTCTGACACACCGATGTCAATGTGTTCTTTTTTCCATTTCCAGGAGTGTATATTAGACTACTATTAGAGGGTTGCTAGAGGCGAAAGTATGAAAAGTGTTCCAAATGCAGTACTGTCCCCTACATAAAAAGCCATTCGTGCAGATAAATAATGGTATGAATACATGATGGCTTAGGGTGTGTCTAACGTAGCGCTCGTAACACCCAGCATGGCCGGTGGACATGTGCGTGCAGTTTACCGCCATCTTCCGCAATCTGAGAAAGATCGAATCATTGTCTTGAGTGACATGAGAGAACCATACAGAGAATTTGCTTCTATAGCGCCAATGAATGCAGAAAGTACGATGATGGGATGGACGCACAACAGTATGGCTGCGGTCCTCCCTAAGTACCACACCACGGGAAGATTGTAGGACTGTTTGATTGGCTTTGACGAGTAGACGGATGACGTCTGAAATTCGGGCAGAGGTTAGTGGTAGTGTGTCACCCTGAACCACCGGGAACAGATCACTGGAAGCTGGGCCGGGATCTCGAGTTGCCGAGCGTCGTTTATCGCTGACAGCATAGCACAGACAACTGAGCGTAGAACCATAATTAGCTGCGACACTGAGTGGCATTCTGTGGTATTCAACGATGACCCGCGATTCTGTGGCCCAGTGTACGGTGACAGGAAGAAGTGACTCTTGAGAACCATACCTAAGCATCTCCTACAGTCACTGTACGGGGAACTACTTGATATGACAAAAGGGCTCATTTCATAACTGCCAGAATGTGACAACAACGGCCAATTCTGCTGCCGCACCATTTATGACGAGGCTACCAAATAGAATATTCTAGCAGAAAAATGCAAGACCCCCGCACAAAACCCTTCAGAAGTGTACGGATCCCTGACTAGCCAGCTGGGTCCTCTGACTTGTCACTCGTGGAGCAAGTCTGGGATGTGATGGGAAGTATACTTTAATACCAGCCTCTCCGCCGGCAGTCATCATGAAATGAACCACCGCGTGTTTCAAGCTCAGCAAGAAATTCCTCGAAATGGCATTCAGAGGCAGTCTGTTTCCATGCCTCAACGAATGCAAGAGTGCACTCGTGCCTATGGAGTCACACCTAATCGTGATCCTGAAGATGAATATTTGTTACGAATGGAATGAAAATTTACGTGGTACACATCTCTACAATGATAAATATCGGACTGGTGGTTGATAGTGTGACATGGGACATTCACGTCGCTGTAAGACCTGAAAAATAGTTTCTACTTTTAAAATTAGGTGGGTCAAAATTTCTAAACGTTGGTTAAATGAATATTTGTTCTTTTTTTTAGGTTGTTGTTGTTGTTGTTGTGGTCTTCAGTCCAAAGACTGGCTTGATGCAGCTCTCCATGCTACTCTATCCTGCGCAAGCATTTTCACCTCCGAGTAACTACTGCAACCTACATCCCTCTGAATCTGGTTACTGTATTCATCTCTTGGCGTACCTCTACGATTTTTACCCCGCGTGCTTCCTTCCAGCACTAAATTGATGATCACTTGATGCCTCAAAATGTATCCTTCCAACCGATCCCTTCTTTTAGTCAGGGCCGGCCGGAGTGGCCGAGCGGTTCTAGGCGCTTTAGTCCGGAACCGCGCAGCTGCTACGGTCACAGATTCGAATACTGCCTGCGGCATGGATGTGTGTGATGTCCTTAGGTTAGTTAGGTTTAAGTAGTTCTAGGTTCTAGGGGACTGATGACCTCAGATGTTAAGTCCCATAGTGCTTAGAGCCATTTGATCCATTTTTGAATGTATCGTCGTTGAGTAATTATAGAAGGAGACTAGACGACTTCGACAAAACTTTAAGTTGATGTGATGAGTGGCAGCTTGCTCTAAATTCAGGAAAACATAAGCTAATACAGACGAGGAGGAGAAACAGTACCGTAATGTTCGAATACAGCATAAGTAGTGTACTGCCTGACACAGTCATTCAAATTGAACATGTAATCGCGGTGTTGCAAAGCAGTGCGAAATGGAACGATCAACTAAGGAAGGTAGTAGTGAAAGCAAACGGAAAAGAGGCGGGCTGCTTGATTTATTACCGACAGGCTCGAACGAAACGTAAATATTACGGAGATTCTTCGGGAAATCAAACGGGAATCCCTGGAGGCAAGATGGCGTTCTGTTCGCGAAACACTATTGAGAAAATTTAGAGAACCGGTACTTGAAGTTGACTGCAGAACGATTCTGCTACCGCCAAAGTACATTTCGCGTTAGGACCACGAAGATAGGAGAATGTAGGGCTCTTACGAATGCATATAGACATTCGCTATTCCCCCGCTCTATTTGCGAGCGGAATAGGAAAGGTAGTGACTAAGTAGTGGTACAAGGTACGTTCCGCCATTAACCATACGGTGTCTTGCGGAGTATGTAGAAAGTTCTTCAGAAAAATTCACTACAGGACTGCTATACACTCAACAGGAAACAGCACGTTGCGTATTTCTCCTTGAAGAGAGAGAGGATGAGCGGGAGGGTGGATTTGTAGCAGCAGTCCAGTAACGGTGGCCGGCGACTCGCCGTGGCCAGCGGATCGTTGTATATAACGCGTTTGATAGCGACGCTGGCGCGCCAGCAGCTGCAGTCGCCATCCCGGCCACGTGTGACGTCACACAGCCTCACGGTCGCCAATCACAGATATCACCTCACCGGTGCCGGTGACGATTCCTTCAGGTTTTCATCCGCAATATATTGTATGAAACCCGCATGTAAGAAATTCGATTACGAATTGTTTCTAACATTTCAAAGTAAACTAAAAATGGCTCTGAGCACTATGCGACTTAACTTCTAAGGTCATCAGTCGCCTAGAACTTAGAGCTACTTAAACCTAGCTAACCTAAGGACATCACACACATCCATGCCCGAGGCAGGATTCGAACCTGCGATCATAGCGGTCGCTCGGCTCCAGACTATAGCGCCCAGAACCGCTCGGCCACTCCGGCCGGCAAAGTTAACTAAAGATTTAACCATAGAAGCGTGGTTAATTTGCGAGCATATTGACACCGAGCTGAACATATATTCTAATGAAATCATGAAAGCCGTCTGACGATGAATTGTAATGATTCGAAACCGGTAACGGTACCTTTTAAATTAAGGAACTAAAAATAAACGTGTGGCTGGTTGCTGTCTCAACACCACCAACATCTGTCTTCAAATAACAGCCAAGGTCTCCAACCATGTCTTCATATGTCAAAATTGCAATAGTTTTTGCTGTCCAGTCGAATTGTCGCGGAAGAAGATTTCACGGGTGGCTCATATCCGTCAAGCTCGGCAAAGGTGGGAACAATAGCACCCTCTGAAACTTCTTGGCAGATTAAAACTGTGTGTCGGACCGAGACTCGAACTCGGGACCTTTGCCTTTCGCGGGCAATTGCTCTACCAGCTGAGCTACCCAAGCACGACTCACGCCCCATCCTCACAGATTTACTTCTGCCAGTACCTCGTCTCCTACCTTCCAAACTTTACAGAAGCACTCCAGCGAACCTTGCAGGACTAGCACTCCTGAAAGAAAGGATATTCCGGAGACATGGCTTAGCCACAGCCTGGGGGATGTTTCCAGAACGAGATTTTCACTCTTCAGTGAAGTGTGCGCTGATATGAAACTTCCTGGCAGATTAAAACTGTGTGCCGGGCCGAGACTCGAACTCGGGACCTTTGTCTTTCGCGGGCAAGTGCTCTACCACACATTTTTAATCTGCCAGGAAGTTTCATATCAGCGCACACTCCGCTGCAGAGTGAAAATCTCATTCTGGAATAGCACCCTCTGTCATTCAGCGCCATCAGCAAATTGAAGTTGAACGATGCCGTGCCCATCACGACACAATCTCAAGCAAGAGGGTACAGTCGCCACGTAACGAATCTTTGTGGCGCTTTAATGAACCTTCGAGATGGGGAGTATTTCAATTTTTTTCAGAACATCTTTTGTTATTAACGTAATTTTTTATTATATTTCTGCTTCCCCACGTCCACCGGCTGCTCTCTCTGGAAGTTACTTCCTTTATTGCCTTCTAGCTGGTCTTAGTACTTCTTTGCTATGGCTGTCTCAGATGACAGATGCTGCCCCATCTTCCATTTACACAGGACCACTTTCACGGCACAGTCGCTTTGGCGCGTTGCTTGGCTGTTGGCGCCAGAGCTCGTGTTGTCTTCTGCCACAGTATATCACGCCTGCAGGAGCAAAACAGCCACTCACAGTGCTACGGCAAGGCGTGGAGCAGTGTGTTTTCGCAGCAAGGAGCCAATATCGTGGTGAACTGAAATACCACACAAGAAGAGTTTGCAACGATTGGCACCAGAAGTACCGTCGACGTTCGTCGGAAGAAGGAACATCGCTGGGCAAAAACCAGTCACGTTGCCCTCGAGTACCGCGCCGCCTGGAGCGGCAGGGTCACCAAGAAGAGGGACGCGCACGTAAGTAACCGTGCACGAGCTGAAGTTGGAAGTTGTCAGTCCGAGTCTTCCTAGAGAGTTCCTGCGGAACGCTCGTCGTGTCTTCAAGTCTTCAGTTTGTCGTGTGATACAGAAACAGTGGCCGATAGATAGACAGTGGTTAGTGTTCAGCAGAAACAGAACAGCGAATACAATTATTATCGTGTATGGACGGAGACCACCTGCCTAGACATTTAACTGAGGATGTTAGCTTGGAACTGTTCTCCTAATAGTACATTAAGATAGAGGATTATATCATGTTATAATATATGTTACTACCTCGGTAGCGTCCGCAGCTCGTGGTCGTGCGGTAGCGTTCTCGCTTCCCGCTCCCGGGTTCCCGGGTTCGATTCCCCGAGGGATCAGGGATTTTCTCTGCCTCATGATGACTGGGTGTTGTGTGATGTCCTTAGGTTAGTTAGGTTTAAGTAGTTCTAAGTTCTAGGGGACTGATGACCATAAATGTTAAGTCCCATAGTGCTCAGAGCCATTTGAACCATTTTTTTAACCTCGCTAGTTCTGATTTTGTGCCTGTAAGTTGTAGATCTAATTAAAGTAAATGTATTTATTTTGAAAGGAGTAGAGCATTGATAATAAGTGGTTACTGAGAACCATGTTGCACGTGACAGTATATCATTGTGTTAAGTAGAGGTAGAAGATATTTCAAGCAGCAGCAATAATGTCTCTATCAACAAAATTTTCAAGTGCAGGTACGTTAGAAACTCCAGTACCTCCACGTACAATGGCTACAGTGAGCCAACCATTACCATGATCAAAAGTATCATTAATGTCAATACTAAAATTAAGTCTCTAACCACAGAATACACTAGGTCCGTCGACAAGTGCAGTAGCGGCAACACTCTTAACTGGTATGCGGTTCTTCTTGTGCCCAGCTGTTGTGGCGCACTCGATGTTCTCGATGGTTTTATAAACTGTCTGTTTAGAACGGCGACGAATAAGCTGATTTACCAAAGTCTTTATTAGCAACTACAACGATTGGCACCAGAAGTACCGTCGACGTTGTGGTTGTATACTTAATTTTAGTATTGACATTAATGATACTTTTGATCATGGTAATGGTTGGCTCACTGTAGCCATTGTACGTGGAGGTACGGGAGTTGCTAACGTACCTGGACTTGAAAGTTTCGTTGATAGAGACATTATCGCCTATCGTATCTACCATATGGCAGAACTTGCAAATAAAGACTTTGGTAAATCTGTTTATATGTCGCCTTCTGCATTGTCTTTGTATACTCGTAATAAGAGAAAAATATCTGTAAATGAGTCTGTATTCATTTGGGTGAAAGGTAAAGGAGTATGTGAATATGTAAAGTTTGAGAATATATTGACAATAGGTGATTATAAAGAATTATATTGCATGTAACAGTATATCATTGTATTAAGTCTAGATAGACCAGAATATACAGTTGAATATAGTGTGCATCGTATCACGTAAATATTTACTTCTTCCTCTTTGATGAAGGAAATTCGGAAAACTGTGGTTAACAATTCCGCTTTAGCGGCGCTGTCATCGGAAATACTACCATTCACATCACGCAGTGAAGGTATTGACTGTGTCTTTCCGCTGGTGTAATTTACAAACGACCAGAATCTCTTTGATTTTCTATCAAATTTCGAGGCACAGTTTCGTTGTGGATGCTATTAAAAGCGTCTTGCACTGAAGTCCGCGCTAAGTTTTGATGTTCTGTAAAAGATTGCCAATCTTGGAGATTTTGTGTTCTTTTAAATTTGGCATCCTTTTCCGTTGCTTCTGCAGCAGTGATCTGTGTTGTTTTGTGTACCATCTTGTTATTGTTGTTGTGGTATTCAGTCCAGATCCTTGTTTGATGCAGCTACTCTATCCTGTGCAAGCTTCTTCATCTCTCAGTAGCTACTGCAATCTACATCCTTCTGAATCTGCTCAGTGTATTCATCTCTTGGTCTCCCTCTACGATTTTTACCCTTCACGCTGCCCTCCAGTACTGAATTGGTGATCCCTTGATGACTCAGAACATGTCCTACCAACCGATTCCTTCTTCTAGTCAAGTTGTGCCACAAATTTCTCTTCTCCCCAATTCTGTTCAATACCTCGTCATTAATTATGGGATCTACCCATCTAATCTTCAGCATTCTTCTGTTGCACCACATTTCGAAAGCTTCTATTCTCTTCTTGTATGAACTATTTATCGTCCATGTTTCACTTCCATACATGGCTACACTCCATACAAATACTTTCAGAAACGACTTCTTGACACTTAAATCTATACTCGATCTTAACAAATTTCTCTTCTTCAGAAACGCTTTCCTTGCCATGGCCAGTCTTCATTTTATATCCTCTCTACTTCGACCATCATCAGTTATTGTGCTCCCCAAATAGCAAAACTCATCTACTACTTTAAGTGTCTCATTTCCTAATCTAATTCCCTCAGCATCACCCGATTTAATTCGACTACATTCCATTATCCTCGTTTTGCTTTTGTTGATGTTCATCTTATATCCTCCTTTTAAGACACTATCCATTCCGTTCAACTGCTCTTCCAAGTCCGTCGCTGTCTCTGACAGAATTGCAATGTCATCGGCAAACCTCAAATTTTTGTTTCTTCTCCATAGATTTTAATTCCTGCTCCGAATTTTTCTTTTGTTTCCTTTAGTGCTTGCTCAATATACAGATTGAATAGCATCGGGGATGCGCTACAACCCTGTCTCACTCCCTTCCCAACCACTGCTTCCCTTTCATACCCCTCGACTCTTATAACTGCCATCTGGTTTCTGTACAAATAGTAAATAGCCTCTCGCCCCCAGTATTTGACCCCTGCCACCTTCAGAATTTGGAAGAGAGTATACCAGTCAACATTGTCAAAAGCTTTCTCTAACTCTAAAAATGCTAGAAACGTACCATTTTATATTAACTTATTTAGTACAGATCTGTCACTTGCCCTAGATATCATTTCTTTGAATTTAAGCCACACCTGATGTCAACTTTTACTGTTAGCTGTGAAGTAGTGAAGACTGTCTCTTAGGAAGGCGTCAAGTGAATTTTTATCTCTTTTTTCAAATAGACATATTTTGCGTTTAGCCGGCCGAAGTGGCCGTGCGGTTAAAGGCGCTGCAGTCTGGAACCGCAAGACCGTTACGGTCGCAGGTTCGAATCCTGCCTCGGGCATGGATGTTTGTGATGTCCTTAGGTTAGTTAGGTTTAACTAGTTCTAAGTTCTAGGGGACTAATGACCTCAGCAGTTGAGTCCCATAGTGCTCAGAGCCATTTGAACAATTTTTGCGTTTACTTTCGGTGATTTTGATGTTGCAGTGGTCAGTCTATTTACAACGACCTTGTGGTCAGTAATCCCTGTATCCATCATGACGCTCCCTATCTGCTCAAGATTATTTTCACAACCATTTACACATCGAGTGCGCTCCTGTTTTAACTGTTCAAAATAATTCTCGGAGAAAGCATTTTGTACGATTTCCAACGATTGTACCTACCATCGGCTTTGAACATGCGTTTCCGCCAACATATCGAGGATAGATTGAATTCATCACCAACTATAACTGTATGGTTGGGGTACCTATTTGAGACGGCACCAAGTTTCCTTTGAACTGTGCAGCAACTCAATTATCAGGATCGGGGGAAGAAGTCGGTAAAAGGAACCATTATTACCTTATTCCGGTTGTCAAGTATAACCTTACCATACTAAGTCACAGGAACTATCTACTTCAATGTTGCTACAAGATAAACCACTTGTAACAGCAGAAGGAACTGCGGCGTTTCTTCCTTTCCCGCAGTGAGATATTGAATTGAAAGTTTCTCAAAAAGGTGACATTAATCAGCAGTTCATAAGGTAAATGAATTTACGTTTGACTGTCGCGACATTGAGATAACCCACATTGATGATGAACAATGATTTCTTTTATGAGCACTGCACGGTGCAGCTCTCTGGAATTTCGGTATTGCTGATTGAAACCTTACCTCTTCTGTTCCATCACCTAATCATCCTTTGTTGTAATAGGCTTTGCATTAGGACAATCAGTAGGCTCGTATGTGTCATTGGTCGAAGGTGGCAACCGATCAAACCCACACAACTCATGTGATAAAATGTCACGTGCAGTAAGGGAAATGGTCGGATAAAATATCTCAGGAGAGTTCTGGATCGGACTGAAAAGCAAATAACAAAAGAACGCAAATAGTGTTCGGTCGTTCGCCCCCGAACAATCCTCCTCCAACTTCTCCTATTTCGCTGCTGAAACACGTTCAAAATACGATACACATTATGTAGGTGATAAGGACACAGGATGGTAATTATTGTTAAATAGTGACCCCAGCTAATTATAATAAAAATCAACAATTATTAAGCTAGCAAAGTACAAGCACATTGACTAACATGCTGTCAGCACAAGTTCCGAATTATAGAAGATAAATTGGCAGGTAGAAAACAAATGAAGCAGCCTCTATCAATTTTTATCAGCGTCTTCCACAGATCGAGAGGTTTCTCTGAGTATAAATGTTCATTACGTTTGCGTGAGCGTTCGGTGTTTTATTGAAAAGCACATATTTTATGAAATAAAATTTGGATTACATAGTCTTTATCCCAAAGTGTTTTATTTCAAATACCTGTTAAATAAGTGAATAAAATACACAGAAAACACTTCAACACGCCGCCACTAGCCGTATGTAATTAGTTCTTTCTGAACACCGTTAGATCATTTTCAAAAATTTCGGTTGAACTTGTCTCCAGCATTAGCCATATTTCAGTACTTACAACGATTTGCGCTACAGTGGTCTCTACTAGCGCCGGGAGCTCTGATTATTTCCCAACACAGCTACAACAGGTTACAATTAAAATGCTGATTGCAGCTACGTCTACCATCTTTCTGTATTCGTCCTGCACTCTTTGATACTGAGGCCCTTTCTGTACTTCCCCGAGACCCCTGTAACCCAAAAGAAGATAACAGCCCAGTCCAATCCACACAGCTCCCACTATCCATGCAGCTGC
Source organism: Schistocerca piceifrons (assembly GCF_021461385.2). Classification (NCBI taxonomy): domain Eukaryota; kingdom Metazoa; phylum Arthropoda; class Insecta; order Orthoptera; family Acrididae; genus Schistocerca; species Schistocerca piceifrons. The sequence continues at coordinate 97,244,964 of NC_060143.1, read as the reverse complement.
CTCCTGTGTACAGTGGATCCCTGACTTATTAAGCGGAACTTGATTCCCCACCACCCTGCACGGTCGCAGAACCGTCTGAGTGTCCGATTCATACCTCTACTCGGCTCTGTACCAAAGGACCATAATTGTTCCTGTCGAAGATGCTACAGATGGTGAGCTCTGCCTTCATGTCGCAAGGCAAGATCGGTCGTCTTTAGTACTTCAATTAGTCACCCATAACTTTTTTTTCTTTTTGTAGACCTGAGTTACTTGTCGAAATCCAAGCGAGACTCATAACCCGTCTTCAAGCACTACTTCCACCAATACCCCATCTCCTACAGGGTGTTTCAAAAATGACCGGTATATTTGAAACGGCAATAAAAACTAAACGAGCAGCGATAGAAATACACCGTTTGTTGCAATATGCTTGGGACAACAGTACATTTTCAGGCAGACAAACTTTCGAAATTACAGTAGTTACAATTTTCAACAACAGATGGCGCTGCGGTCTGGGAAACTCTATAGTACGATATTTTCCACATATCCACCATGCGTAGCAATAATATGGCGTAGTCTCTGAATGAAATTACCCGAAACCTTTGACAACGTGTCTGGCGGAATGGCTTCACATGCAGATGAGATGTACTGCTTCAGCTGTTCAATTGTTTCTGGATTCTGGCGGTACACCTGATCTTTCAAGTGTCCCCACAGAAAGAAGTCACAGGGGTTCATGTCTGGCGAATAGGGAGGCCAATCCACGCCGCCTCCTGTATGTTTCGGATAGCCCAAAGCAATCACACGATCATCGAAATATTCATTCAGGAAATTAAAGACGTCGGCCGTGCGATGTGGCCGGGCACCATCTTGCATAAACCACGAGGTGTTCGCAGTGTCGTCTAAGGCAGTTTGTACCGCCACAAATTCACGAAGAATGTCCAGATAGCGTGATGCAGTAATCGTTTCGGATCTGAAAAATGGGCCAATGATTCCTTTGGAAGAAATGGCGGCCCAGACCAGTACTTTTTGAGGATGCAGGGACGATGGGACTGCAACATGGGGCTTTTCGGTTCCCCATATGCGCCAGTTCTGTTTATTGACGAAGCCGTCCAGGTACAAATAAGCTTCGTCAGTAAACCAAATGCTGCCCACATGCATATCGCCGTCATCAATCCTGTGCACTATATCGTTAGCGAATGTCTCTCGTGCAGCAATGGTAGCGGCGCTGAGGGGTTGCCGCGTTTGAATTTTGTATGGATAGAGGTGTAAACTCTGGCGCATGAGACGAAACGTGGACGTTAGCGTCATTTGGACCGCAGCTGCAACACGGCGAACGGAAACCCGAGGCCGCTGTTGGATCACCTGCTGCACTAGCTGCGCGTTGCCCTCTGTGGTTGCCGTACGCGGTCACCCTACCTTTCCAGCACGTTCATCCATCACGTTCCCAGTCCGTTGAAATTTTTCAAACAGATCCTTTATTGTATCGCTTTTCGGTCCTTTGGTTACATTAAACCTCCGTTGAAAACTTCGTCTTGTTGCAACAACACTGTGTTCTAGGCGGTGGAATTCCAACACCAGAAAAATCCTCTGTTCTAAGGAATAAACCATGTTGTCTACAGCACACTTGCACGTTGTGAACAGCACACGCTTACAGCAGAAAGACAACGTACAGAATGGCGCACCCACAGACTGCGTTGTCTTCTATATCTTTCACATCACTTGCAGCGCCATCTGTTGTTGAAAATTGTAACTACTGTAATTTCGAAAGTTTGTCTGCCTGAAAATGTACTGTTGTCCCAAGCATATTGCAACAAACGGTGTGTTTCTATCGCTGCTCGTTTAGTTTTTATTGCCGTTTCAAATATACCGGTCATTTTTGAAACACCCTGTACCTTCCAAACTTCACAAAAGTTCTCCTGCATACATTGCGGGGTTAGTACTCCTGTTTGAAAAACGATACTGCAGAGAAGTGGTTTAGCCACAGCCTAGGGAACAGTTTCCAGAAATTATTTTCACGCCGAAGCCGAGAGTGCACTGTTTTGAAACTTCATGGCAAATTAGAACTCTGAGTTGGTCAAAAACTCGACCCCAGAATGTGCTTTTCGCAGGTAATGCTCTTACAGAATTCTCTGAAATTTCAAAAGCAGGTAGAAATAAATTGTGAGGATCGATCTCAGTGCAGCAAGATATGCAGGAGAATTTCTGTGAAGGTCGGAATATATGAGATTAAGCACTGGCGGAAGTAGAGCTGTGAGGGCAGCTCAGCTGGTAGATCACTCGCCTGCGTAAGAGAAAGGTCTTAGGTTCTAGTCCTCTAGTGCCACACAGTTTTAATCTGCCGGAAGCTCCTCTCCGTTATACTTGTTGTCACGACAGCAGACTTCAGTATCCTGGAAGAAGTCTTTCACTCTGCAGTAGTGTGCTACTGTGAAACTCTCAAATGGATTAAAACTGTGAACGCGACCGGGCCTCGAACCTGGATACTTTACTTTGACGGGTAGTGCTCTTACAGACCCAGGTCCCCGGGCACTACGCACAATCTGCCCTCAAAACACTGATTCTGCACGTACCTTTCTTGCTCACACTTTACAGATTCGTTTTTTCATCGTGTCCCCTAATTCCTCTAACGGGGAAAAATTCAGGAATGTTAAATGAAAAAAGGATATTATTTTAAAGAGGGTTAGCAATCACAAATTCCTTCTGTAGAAATTAATTCAATAAACAGTTATCAGTCGCTATAGACGCCATAACTGAAGGTACACAACTGTCAAACAAGCCGCTGCACTGAAAAGCAGCTGCTGCATTTCCAGCTGAATAGATCATCCGCTTCTAGGCGCTCAGTCCGGAACCGCGCGACTGCTACGGTCGCAGGTTCGAATCCTGCCTCGGTCATGGATGTGTGTGATGTCCTTAGGTTAGTTAGGTTGAAGTAGTTCTAAGTTCTAGGGGACTGATGACCACAGATGTTAAGTCCCATAGTGCTCAGAGCCATTTGAACCATTTTGAAGATCATCCGCTGTTTGTTTACTACGGTTTGCTTAAAATCTGCGTGGCATTAAAAGAACAATTAACGTTATTACTTGTCATGGTATTAATGTCAGTGTCCAATCCTCGTAGTTATAATCAAGCAAGGAGTGGGTAGCGATGGACGCTTTCAGTTTTCTTTCGATTTTGCAGTTCTACCTCCCGTAACTGTTGCAGGAACGCGGCTGTGCTCGTTGAACTTTGTAGCGAATAGTGACGAAACTTGTCGGTAGATCAGTAGCGACTAACTTTTCGAACATGCTGGGAGACAAAAAAATTGTCATTAATTGACAAAGGATGACTCTTACTGAATCTAAAAGTAGGTATTTCTAATCGCAGAAGTTGCACGTGTGGCGTGTACGAGAGCTGCCGCGCTTAAAGTGTATCCTGATTGATGTCAATGAGGCGGAACAAGGACTCTTCGATGCGACTGTGGAAGGTCGGAGAGAATTGGCAGTTGCAGGGAGCGTCGAAAGGCATTTGCATGTCTGTTCACAGTGCAAGCTGGTGGCAGATGGAAGCAGTAAGCTATAAAGGAGCGAGCGTTAACGCTCGCGAGCAATATGCTAGAGAGCAGCTGTTGAGCCGCTCGGAGTAAAAACTGAGGCGAAGAATCTCGTCTGAGGGTTCTGTGAGCCGCACTATTCGCGAGAGTGTAGACGCATACGAACGTCAAACACGCAGCAGTGCCGCTCCAACAAAGCAACTATCACGCCTTAGCGGAGAAGTGAGGCAGCTGTTGCCGCCATTTCCAGGGACCTAGTGATTTGAAGCGTATCAGGCGCAGTAAAGCTAACTGAAGATCAAAATAAAAGCATTTTTGTCACACGTCTCCTATCGAGTAATGAAAGGCGTCTTATTCTCAGATGAATGTGGTTCCCTAGGTTTCTGTATTAGCTCGACATCAAAAGGCGGAAAGTCGCATATGTATATCCAAGGTTGAAGGGTTCCTTCCCGACAATTAGGAGCGAAAATGCGATCGGCTCAAGCTAGTTGGTAGCAAATAGGGAAGCTATTTTATCATTCGCTAAGGTTTTTACTTGCAATTCTTGATTAATATTTCCTCACACATCTCCTACCTTCGTCTTGTGTACTTACGTTGCATAGTCTTTAACTTCTTTTCTAATTCGCAATTTTGGCTACTCCCTATTTCACAAATTTATCGTAATTTTTCTTCAGCTTGGTTGGACTTGAATAATTATGATCTCCACTTTAACTTGAAACATGAATTTCATTCTAACATTCTGTTTTTAATAGGGATACAGGGTCCTTATGAACGCAGTCTGAATATCCTAAGTCATTGTACATGCAACGTTTTACCAGATTCGTGGGGGCTTCAGAAAGTAAGCTACAAATGTCATCCAACGTTAAGACCATTGTGCAACAAGAGTAGCGGATTGTCAGAAGGGAGTACGTGTCCCGAGTTTCCCGCAGTCACTGTGGGCAAAAAGTCTAAACCGCACACAGGTTGATCGTGAAGTTCTGGCGGTGTACAGACCGAACGCGATATCGCCTTCAACAGTAGTGAAATGGTGCCAGCAATTTCAGAAAGGCCGCGGAGACGTGGATGAAGCTGTTCGGAAAGCCCAGATCTTGCACCATTCGCAATATTTCCATCTTTCCGGTAATCTGAAAGAGCATCTGGTGGGGGAGACGTTTTCCAACGATGAAGACGTTTACACACCGGTTCTCGAACGCCTCCATGGCCAAGGAGCGGACCTCTGTTGTCGAGGAACTGAACGATGGCAGAACGTTCAGACCGTTGTTTATACTGACTGCGTTGAAAAATAGTATGACGCATGTGTATAACTTCGAGGTGTAGTGCAGCATTCATTAAAAGTTACTTGGCGTGTGGTAATAATATGTAACTCAGGTTTTGAAGTCCTCTCGTGTCATCTTCGTTACTCGAAATACATCTCTTCTACTGCTTTCCATACTTTGGGAGGAGGTAGCATGCACAAAAAAAATAAAACACCATTAAACAGGGGTTCTATAGTACATACGGCTCTATAGTACATACTGTAAGAGCTATGAGCGCTCTTGTTCATGAGAAGAGACGATTTTCAAAGCACCGAAGATGAACAAGTCCTCATAGCTTAGTACTCATAACTCTTAAGGTATACATGTTAGCAACCACGTTTACTGGACTTCCTTTTCTTGTTTCGATCCTTGTTACCTCCTCCCAAAATATGGAAAGCAAAGAGCTTTCGGGAGATGTGTCTCGCAACAGTGAACAGGAACAAGGGATCGTAGATCTTAAAGTATGCCCATGTTTGCTTTACTTTCTTTCCTGTTTCGGTCCATACTACCTCCTTTGAAAGTTCACCGGTGAACTTCGGGCAGCGGGCTTCCGATTATAAAATGAAATAATGATGTGATGGTGGCCCTCAACTACGTACCCACTGACTCAGAGTTAAAATATTAGAAGTTACGGCTGGTTTCGTTGTCTAGGGGCTGGGATACATAGTTGCTGCATTACAAGCCAAATACTGCTGAGTCTACGGTACACAATATGAATATACACATGAATCGAATGGTCGAAGGTTCCTATCACTCGGCAATTGCGAATGTAACGTAGACATTTATAAATGAAAGATTTCAATTAAATAAAATCTGCAGGTACTATCTTAACGACTTTAAATGATGACTACGATAGTAGAAGTACTTTTGAGAATGTGGTATATTTCTGCAAAACACTTATTGGTGTCGATGGTCCAGGAATTAAGTAAAATATAAGTTGAATAACAGGGAAGCAATAGATTCCTACTTTAATTAATTAGCTATGAACAACAACATAGCTCGCGAGATATTCACTTCTAAACGCATACTATGTCTTCACTGTAGAAACCACGTAAATCTCACAAGTTCACAAGTCGGCACTGCGAAGTCTTTCTATCTCTCGTGACCACGCGCAAACTGCTCCACTCCAAGTCTTTCCCGCGACTGTGCGTCCGTTGCGCCGTCACGTCCAGCCCTTCCCGTGTCCTCTCTCGTACTCCAGAACTCTTCTCCCGCTTCCAGCAAGTCTCCCCATTCACGAGCGCTGTGATTGGCTAGAGCGCCCGCGCCATGTCTGCAAGCCAACGCACCCACACAGACATATTGAAACACACTCGAAATACTGGATTTACATTTAAATAACTTGAAATTAAACAAATATTCCTACGGCTGGACCATAAACACGCTCTAACACACATTATTAAATACATAAATAAATTAAATAGACATACATCAAAAGAATAGCAAGCAAAAGTAGGCCAGTAGCTTAATGCTCTGTGCTTTCTAAAACACAGTAAATAATTGGCCAATTTCTTCATGAATAGCATATATCGGATATAAACAAAGGCATAGATGGATAAATATATTTATTTATAAGCATGCTGCTACCTTTTTTTTCGTGTATCTGTGGAGTACTTATGGCAACACGCGATCGATAGTAATTGGCCAGTTTGACCTCCAATAACTCATGTACTATTCAAGTTACATGCCTGTAATTCATGCCAATTTACGTTTACACTAATAGCTTTCTAAAGACACGTCGATCGACGAAATCGGATGAACCGTTTAGATTTTGGAAATTCGTTGCTGGGTGTTACTTGTACAATTTACCATCAGATACTAAACTTTAAACTAATAAAGATATTGAAAATCTGTAGCTACCATCTTAAACTAACAAAGATATTGAAAATCTCATTACACCATCATAATCGTTGGGGAAATAATAGTAATGCACGTGTTTCTTTTTGAGATATCATGATTCACTAGGCTACTATTAATTTCTATATGAGCAGTGAAATGTCTGCCATGATGGTTTCACAAAGTCCGCCATCTTTGGCACTCTCGGCATACAAGTCTCTTTCATCGACACAGCGTCACCAAGGAATTCCCAGCCACGTACTCGGCCTGGACCATGTGCTGGGGCTATCCCCTCTCGTCCGGCTAACGTTCGGCACGATGTGTTTGTTGCCGCGCCCCAGCTTGCCGAGCGGCCCTTGCTGCTACGCCAACTCCGAACTTTGAATATTTCCAGGGCGCCCCAACTCGCCCGTTACCTCACATGGTTCACTCTGTATACGCAAATGCTCTGACGGATAAGGTGAGCAGCAATATCGATTGACTGCTGATAACAGTGTGATGTACAGCAAAGTGTCGTCTTTCTGTGGCTGTAGAAGGATACGGCATCACTTTGATAAAATTTCAATGTGGTGTAGTGAATGGCAGCTTGCTGTAAATGTCGAAAAATGGTACGTTAATGCAGATTAGTCGGAAAAACAGTCCTGTTATGTTCGAATACAGTATTAGTGTTTTGCTACTGGAACTGGAAAGGCAATCACTAGCAGTACTGCGAAGTACCGTCTATGACGCACGGTATGGAGACTTGCGGAGCATGTGTATAGATGTAGACATAAATGATTTTGTGTAACGAGAGTTTTGTAAGCGATATCTCTCGTGCGTGAATTATAATTCCTAGGATTTTTCCAATGACTTCCAGACTGCCCCAGCCTTTGCCACGGCTAGATTTACGTGATCGAGTCATATAAATCACTCCAGAGATCCACATCCACATACACTACTGGCCATTAAACTGCTACACCACGAAGACGACATGCTACAGACGAGAAATTTAACCGAAAGGAAGAAGATGCTGTGATATGTAAATGTATGCAAATGATTAGCTTTTCAGAGCATTCACACAAGGTTGGCGCCGGTGGCGACACCTACAACGAGCTGACATGAGGAAAGTTTCCAACCGATTAATCATACACAAGCGGCAGTTGACCGGCGTTGCTTGGTGAAACGTTGTTGTGATGCCTCGTGTAAGGAGGAGAAATGCGTACCATCACGTTGCCGACTTTGATAAAGGTCGCATTGTAGCCTATCGCGATTGCGGTTTATCGTATCGCGACATTGCTGCTCGCGTTGGTCGAGATCCAATAACTGTTAGCAGAATATGGAATCGGTGGGTTCAGGAGGGTAATACGGAACGCCGTGCTGGATCCCAGCGGGCTGTAACGGATCGTGCAGCCACGTCTCGACCCCTGAGTCAACAGATGGGGTCGTTTGCAAGACAACAACCATCTGCACGAACAGTTCGACGACGTTTGCAGCAGCGTGGACTATCAGCTCGGAGACCATGGGTGCGGTTACCCTTGATGCTGCATCACAGACAGGAGCGCCTGCGATTGTGTACTCAACGACGAACCTGGGTGCACGAATGGCAAAACATTTTTTCGGATGAACCCAGGTTCTGTTTACAGCATCATGATGGTCGCATCCATGTTTGGCGACATCGCGGTGAACGCACATTGGAAGCGTGTATTCGTCATCGCCATACTGGCGTATCACCCGACGTGATGGTATGGGGTGCCATTGGTTACACGTCTGGGTCACCTCTTGTTCGCATTGACGGCACTTTGAACAGTGGGTGTTACATTTCAGATGTGTTACGATCCGTGGCTCTACCTTTCATTCAATCCCTGCGAAACCCTACCTTTCAGCAGGATAATGCAAGACCGCATGTTGCAACAAAATGTTCGTCTGCTGCCCTGGCCAGCACATTCCCCAGATCTCTCACTAATTAAAACGTCTGGTCAATGGTGGCCGAGCAACTGGCTCGTCACAATACGCGTCACTACTCTTGATGAACTGTGGTATCGTGTTCAAGCTGCATGGGCACATGCCAGCCAAGTTCTGTTTCACTCAATGCCCAGGCGTATCAAGGCCGTTATTACGGCCAGTGGTGGTTGTTCTGGGTACTGATTTCTCAGGATCTATGCTCCCAAATTGCGTGAAAATGTACTCACATGTCAACTCTAGCATAATATATTTGTCCATTGAATACCCGTTTATCATCTGCATTTCTTCTCGGCGTAGCAGTTTTAATGGCCAGTAGTGTATTTGAGGGAAATGATGATTCCAATGGTCATTCATCTATCTTGTACTCAAACGTTATTCAATCGTTTCGCCAGGTTTCGAAGGTTACTTTGCTTTAATTTATGTTAAATCTCTCCTGCCAACTTTGATCGCCTAGGAGCCTTTTCTGGACTTTTTTTAGCAATTTCCTAACGATGTCAACTCCCCATATGTAATTGTATCCCGTATTCTAGACGAGTTGAAATCACGTCCCCGACGTTTCATCCTGATTTACAGTGTCGGTGGTTTTCCCGTATCACCTGTAAACGAGACCCTATTGGAGAGTCTCAAAAAAGAGACTGTAGATTTCCTTCCCCTCATTGCGCAAATGAGCTATTGTTCCATTTAAAATAACTTCGGTGTCGTCAGGGCACTAAACATTAGCTAGTATTTCTTTATTCGGCGAAAATTTGACAGCAGCTCTTGCGAAGGGCCGGCCGGTGTGGCCATGCGGTTATAGGCGCTACAGTCTGGAACCGCGTGACCGCAACGGTCGCAGGTTCGAATCCTGCCTCGGGCATGGATGTGTGTGACGTCCTTAGGTTAGTTAGGTTTAAGTAGTTCTAAGTTCTAGGGGACTGATGACCTCAGAAGTTAAGACCCATAGTGCTCAGAGCCATTTGAACCATTTTTTCTTGCGAAGGTGTAATGGCAAATAGTCTAACGCTGAATCGCAAACTTAGACATCGTTGTCCCGCTTTCCTCGTGAGCACACACCACCTTAAAAAGTGTCTATATACGTTTTCGCAGAGTACCACTGTAATAAAATCTGTGCAAATTTCTTGCTACACCTGAGATCGCACTTGAGACACTGCGATTTTATGAGGCAGGAAAACCTCGAAGATTTCGTTGCTTCCCACAAGCATGATCTTTTGAGCGTCATTTGTTCAACACTGTTCTATGCCTCTTGAGGCGGAGACCGTGATGACAGAAGAGTTTCAGTGTTTAGCGACCGTCGACATAATGGTCATCAGTGATGGGGTAGCTTAGAAGAGGACGACACTGAAAATCGGACGTGGCGGTATAGAAGTGATTTAGGGAAAGCAATAAAAAAACCTTAATACCGATAGTCTGATGACCGTAGTTTTAAACCTGCTCATCCCGAACTAAAGCTCATTGCCCGAAACATTGTACAACATGTATCGGCCGTTACTGGCTTCTTCGGCAAATGTCTCGTATATAGCGCCTCCATCGTCGTTCGGAATGATACGATAAGCCCTGAATATTTACTCCGAGTAGGGCATACACTAATGTTTGCAAAAACTGTAACACCTACAAGGATACACGTGGCTGAATTGCACTTTGTACCACAAAGTTCTGTACATGGCAACAGAAATATGATTAAGAGTACATATTTGTAAAACTTCCTGGCAGATTAAAACTGTGTGCCGGACCGAGACTCGAACTCGGGACCTTTGCCTTTCGCGGGCATATGCTCTACCAACTGAGCTATCCAAACACGACTCACGCCCCGTCCTCACAGCTTCACTTCCGCCAGTACCTCGCCTCCTACCTTCCAAACTTTTTAGAAGCTCTCCTGCGAAACTTGCAGAACTAGCACTCTTGAAAGAAAGGATATTGCGGAGACATGGCTTAGCCACAGCCTGGGGGATGTTTCGAGAATGAGATTTTCACTGTGCAGCGGAGTGTGCGCTGATATGAAACTTCCTGGCAGATTAAAACTGTGTGCCGGACCGAGACTCGAACTCGATTCTGCAAGGTTCGCAGGAGAGCTTCTGTAAAGTTTGGAAGGTAGGAGGCGAGGTACTGGCGGAAGTAAAGCTGTGAGGACGGGGCGTGAGTCGTGCTTGGGTAGCTCTACGGCACGGTAGCTCAGCGTGTTCGGTCAGAGGGCTGCTTGCTCTCTGTAATAAAAAATCTGAGTCAAGGAACCAACGATCAATTTGAATGGATGTCTTGTGTGACGTCCGCCTCGACCACACGCAAGGAACTATATCGAACAAAATGAGTAAAAAAAAAAAAAAAAAAAAGTTGGTAGAGCACTTGCCCGCGAAAGGCAAAGGTCCCGAGTTTGAGTCTCGGTCCGGCACACAGTTTTAATCTGCCAGGAAGTTTCATATCAGCGCACACTCCGCTGCAGAGTGAAAATCTCATTCTGGATACATATTTGTAGTTGACATTTGACTTTGAGAAAACGTCACCCGCTGCAATCCAAGTCTCTAACCGTGATGGAATCAGAAGCGATTTCGATATGTTCACAGTGAATCTCCTTCCACACTGTTTGGCTGCGACTCTGCAACGTGTCAACAAAGACGGCTAGAGGATCATACCGAACAAATTGTTGACTGACCACGTATAATTTCCAGCGGGCAATATGCCAAGCGAAACGAGCAGGTCGTGGAGAAGTGGTGTCATTCGTCCAAGAAGGCTTGGACGTTACTTCGTGTTCACACTCCTATTGGGAGCCACATGACATTTGCTTTCCCGTAACCTACTTACAGACATTTAACTAAGCGCCAGCTGGAAGAGCCAGGAAGTGCACTATCTGGGCCATGCAGGACGCGGTACGGAGATAAGAGCGTAGTGATTGCAGTGTCTTCCTTCTTCCCGGTGCAGCTGCCCAACAGTGATTTTTAAGCATTTTTCTGTCCTCAAGAATCGCGTAGTAGACTATGCAAATCGTATTACCATTCTCATTCTACTAAAGAAGGAACCTCCCCATCGCATCCCCCTCAGATTTAATCTTAAGATGACTCAGTAGATAGCTCGTCGAACACTGAACACAGATCAAGCACGAAAGCAGTAAGAAGATGTACTAAACTGTGAAAAAAGAAGCAAAATAGAAACAATGAACGATCGAAGCTCAAGACGTGCAACATCGAGCATGCTTCCGTAGCCGCGGCGTCGTGACTATGTGGTTATGGTGTTGGACTGTGAAGGGGGAGGGGTAGATGCGTGTTTAAATCTCGCTTTTTGCCCCAATTTATTTTTGACAAAATTATGAACTTTCCGTCCGGTCGTTAACGTGTCTTTTGTCCTACTGTAGTCTCGACAACTGTCATACTATACAGTGATTACAGAAGATGTCATGTGGTAAGAATATATTACCATTTCAAGTAAATGTGACGAATAGTGAGAGCAGGTGAGATGCAGCATCGATCTTTCACAGAAATGAAAACAACAAATAAGCGGGTGTGAACTATGTTACAACAAAGGAATTGAAAAGTCAAAACTTTCAAAATGGAAACGCAAGAGTCATAACATGTGGCACTTGTGTAGAACAAATAGGAGGTATGTACGTGTGGAGGTTTATTTCTTACACGTCCCTGTTGCACAAGGACGTTACACCACGACATAGCCACAAATCTGAGTACAGCGAACAGACACGTCAATGATGGGTCGAACACTTCATAATTTTGTGAAAAAAAATTGGGGCACATCTACATCTACATACATACTCGGCTAGCCACCAAGCGGTGTGTGGCGGAGGGCACAATTCGCGCCAAAGTCATAGTCATATCCCCCCCCTCTGTTCCACTCGCGGATCGCGCGAGGGAAAAACGACTGTCTGAACGCCTCAGTAGGAGCTCTTATTTCCCTTATCTTTGAATCGTGATCATTGCGCGATTTAATAGTTGGTGGTAATAATATATGCTCTACATCCTCGGTGAAGATTGGATTTCGGAATTAATGAGCAGCCCTTTCCGTTTAGCGCGCCGTCTATCTGCAAGTGTGTCCCACTACAAACTTTCTATGAGATTTGTAAGGCTCTCGCGAAGGCTAAACGTACCAGTCCCAAATCTTGCCGTTCTTCTTTGGACCTTCTCAATCTCTTGAATCAGACCCAACTGGTAAGGGTCCCATACTGACGAATAATACTCCAAGACTGTACGAACCAACTTATTGTAAGCTATTTTCTTTGTTGAAGGACTCCATCGCTTCAGGATTGTACCAATAAACCACAATCTAGAGTTCGCCTTACCCGTTACTTGTGTAATCTGATCATTCCATTTGAGATCATTTAGAACAGCCACACCCAGATACTTGACGGACGTTACCGCTGCCAAAGACTGGGCATTTATTTTGTACTCGTACATTAATGGGGATTTTCGCCTTGTTATATGCAGTAGGTTACACTTACTAATATTGGGAGACAACTGGCATTAATTACACCACGCATTTATTTTCTGCAAATCCTCATTGATTTGTTCACAACTTTCGTGTGTTACTACTTTCCTATAGGCTACAGCATCATCGGCAAACAGACTAAGGCCACTGTCAATACCATCAACCAGATCGTTTATGTAAATCGTAAAAAGCAGAGGACCTATTACGCTGCCCTGTGACACACCTGAATTTACGCTTGTTTCTGTTGAAGTCACCCCGTTCAGGACGACATACTGCTCCCCATCTGTTAGAAAATTTTCTATCCAACCGATAAGTCATCAGTGTGTGATGTGAACACAGATCTCCGCTTTCCTAGTCTAACACCATAACCACGTAACCGGGACGCCGTAACTACGCATGCATGCTCGATGCTGCACATCTTGACCCTGGACCGTTCGCTGTTTCTATCTCGCTTCTTTTTCTCACAGTTCAGTAAACCTTCTTCCTGTTTTCATGCGTGATCTGTGTTCAGATTTTAGCGGGCTATCTACAGTGCCATCTTACCACTAAATTTGACGGGGATGCGATGCGGAGTGTCCCTTATCAGAAGGCTGCTATATTACTCTCTGCTCACATTTGAACTTTTGCTGTAAAATAGGAAGATACACCTTTAAAATAAGAATGCTATGTAAACAAACGTAAACGAATGAACTCTTCGTAAACGATTATTGATCTCCCAGATATAAATATACAGGGTGAAGAAAAAATGCCGCGCTTGGAGATCGGCAGGCGATTGTTCACCCCAGTTCGGGACAAAAGTGTCTTTATCAAAACACCCCACACCACCGTACCAGCTGACGTAGTTCACAGAGTAAGACTGCTGGGACATCAAACCATCACACGCCAAGGAGCTATCATTCAAATCCTCGTTAGGTTCCCCTTTTTTTGTAGTCGTCATATGAGATCTCCCTTACTTTATGAATGCATATGATTTATTTACTGGTGCGTTAATATAATTACTTATATACTTGCACCAGGAGTGGACGTAAGTAAAGGCGATGCATAACAAAGTATTTTTGTTGTACTTATCTTGTAATTTGCCTGAGTCAGGTAGCTGGTGATTCCTAATAATTAAAACTCCAGATCATACAATTTGCAGAGGTTTATTTGTTGATGATAACATTTTTCCAAAGTCATTGCAGAATACATCAAGCTTCACATGTAGTCTCTTTGACAATCCAACAGCTGGCAGACTGACTTACTGACCGAAAAGACTTGACTACAAAGTGAACCCCTAGGCGAACTGACCCTGCATTGCCGCGTTTGCTTACATATATTCCAAAAAATGAGTGTTCATTACTTCAGTTATTACACCATCGTGAAATTAATAGTTACAATTAAAAGTTACAAAAATACAAAAGGTTGACAATCAGATTACTTACAGCATAAAATATTAGTTCATTAAAGATGAGTTTTAGGTTATAAATTGTACAATTTAAGATTGAAAATTAAATATGACTTTTTACAATAATGCGTTTCATTAATTTAATAAATACAAATCAATCATCGATCGGAAAATGTTGCAAACATTTACGTAATATATACAGAAGTTGTTTAACCACTGTAATGGCTCATAACTTTGAAATATGCCTTCGAGCGTAAGTAATGGAGTTAATTACATGTGCTAACAATGATTGACTGAAAAGACTTGACTACAAAGTGAACCCCTAGGCGAACTGACCCTGCATTGTCGCGTTTGCTTATATATATTCCAACCAATGAGTGTCCATTACTTCAATTATTAGACCATCATGAAAGCAATACTACAATTAAAAGTTACAAATAAACTAAAGGTTGACAATCAGATTACTCACAGCATAAAATAATAGTTCATTAAAGATGAGTTTTAGGTTAGAAATTGTACAATTTAAGATTGAAAATTAAATATGACTTTTTACAATAATGTGTTTCATTAATTTAATAAATAAAAATCAATTATCGATCGGAAAATATTGCTAACATTTACGTAATATATACACAAGTTGTTTAACCTCTTTAATGGCTCATAACTTTGAAATATGCATCAGAACTAAGTAGCTGACCATCCATTGCCACGTTTGCTTATATATATTCCAAACAATGAGTGTTCATTACTTCAATTATTACACCATCACGAAATTAATAGTTACAATTAAAAGTTACAAATGTACCAAAGGTTGACAATCAGATTACTTACAGCATAAAATATTAGTTCATTAAAGATGAGTTTTAGGTTATAAATTGTACAATTTAAGATTGAAAATTAAATATGACTTTTTACAATAATGCGCTTCATTAATTTAATAAATACAAATCAATTATCGATCGGAAAATATTGCTAACATTTACGTAATATATACACAAGTTGTTTAACCTCTTTAATGGCTCATAACTTTGAAATATGCATCCAAACTTAAGTAATGGAGTTAATTACATGTGCTAACAATGATCAATTAATTATTTTAGTAATGTTATTAATTCTGGTTTACAAATTTGGGTTTGAAATTACATATCACTTGAAATTACGTGAATTTAAATTTGGTTCTTGCCTTTTGATCGATTTACAATAACGTTTTCCAGACTGAACTTTCGAGATCTAATTGCAGTTAATTAACGAAAGTTATAACGATGCTAACATTTATAACTACTTCTAATTAAATGAATTACATACTGATTATTATAGTTCTGAGTAAATGTTGATGGTTCATAGTGATTATTATGTTACATATTTACATATTATTTAATTATTCGTAAATTTTGTTTAAATATCATTCATAGTATTATATAGTACAATTACATAACAGTAAAAGGTGCCATAGTGCCATGATTTTTATTCTTTGTGTAACAGAACGTACCGATACCAGGCTACAAATTCTGGGTATCGAATATTATGGTAATGCTGGGGGGGGGGGGGGGGGGATGTTACAGTCAGTTCCCTAGTTCTCGTCGTTTATGTAGGGCGGCTTCCCGATGGAGTGCACAAACGATGAATACGTCGATATGGTTTTGGTGCTGAGTGCATCCGCCACCCAAGGTACTGCTGCTGCTATTGTTGCTCATGCGTATGCTCCACGGTACCCTCGAATGCGCCATCCCGATGAGAATGTTTTTCGTCGTCTGCATCAACGCAGTCGGGAAACCGGTAATATTCGTCCACAAGTAAGGTAGTTTCACTTGTGAAAGTATTTTCAACCCCACAACAGCCATTATTCGTAGGAACACAAGCCACATATCGTCCGTGAACGTGGCTTTCAGGCACACTTTGGAGTATGCCTGCTGGTTGGAATCATGGGGCGAGTGCCGTACAAGTTGAATGTGCCCCTGCATCGCACGTTTCTTTGCAATACTTTGCATGACGCATTAGAAAATGGCCCGCTTGTTCGGCGACAACTATGGTTTCAGCATGATGGTGCACAACCACACTTTGGCAACTATTTAAAAGATGCATTTCCAGGGAAATGAAATGGTCGTGGAGGTCCAATTTTTCTGGCCTCCAAGTTACCCGGACCTTAATCCGCTAGATTTTTATTTTTGGGGACACTTAAAGAAACAAGTTTGTGGTACATCGCCCATGGATGTACAGTACATGACGTAATAGCTCGCGTATGTGTCGCTTCGGCTATGGTGATGTGCGTGTGTTACGTAGGGTCCAGCAAAGTCTGATCCAGAAAGTGGCGCAGGGTTTGCGAATGTAAGGTGATCGCTTTGAACATCGTCTATAAAGTGAACGTTGCTCGTACGTCCAGGTAAGCCTGGATGTCAAACGTACAAAATAGAATTATTGTGCGTAGCATAACGTGAAATCTATTGTTTTTTTTTTGTACCTCGCTGGATGCAGACAATGTTGCTCTAGCCTCTATTATTTTTTGTTGGATTTATTTGTTCAAAAATGGTTCAAATGGCTCTGAGCACTATGGGACTTAACTACTGAGGTCATCAGTCCCCTAGAACTTAGAACTACTTAAACCTAACTAACCTAAGGACATCACACACATCCATGCCCGAGGCAGGATTCGAACCTGCGACCGTAGCGGTCACGCGGTTCCAAACTGAAGCGCTTAGAACCGCACGGCCACACCGGCCGACGGATTTATTTGTGCCATGGACGAAACAAAGTGCTCCTTTACGTCTGTAAGAAGTTTATGTTATGTTTTAATGTTTAAATGAAGGTAGCCGTAACAGAAAAAAGTACACAATATACCGCAGTGTGGAGGTGTAAACTGGATACAGTTTGATGCTTTAACTAAAACAAAAGTTTGGCAAGAACACGATAATTTTTTAACAAAACATGAACTTTAGTGATTTGCAGAGAGAGATGGTGGGTCATGCACTCGAACATCGGTGAGCCCGCATATCCGTTCCTCACGGCACTTCCTCGTATCACTGAACTGATGGGACAGCCTGTTCTCGGCCACGCTGCATCCAGCTGCAGCGTTGCCAGAGCCACGTTTCTTAAATCGCATTTCCGTTAAACCTATTGGCGAGACTAAGTTTTGCTAGGTACACTTTTGCCTTCAAATGGCTCTGAGCACTATGGGACTCAACTTCTGAGGTCATTAGTCCCCTAGAACTTAGAAATAGTTAAACCTAACTAACCTAAGGACATCACACACATCCATGCCCGAGGCAGGATTCGAACTTGCGACCGTAGTGGTCTCGCCGTTCCAGACTGCAGCGCCTAGAACCGCACGGCCACTTCGGCCCGCTACACTTTTGCCTTCAGTTGGGATGAGGTACCGCTTGCCGACCGCCAAGTGCGGCATTTTTTCTTTGCCTTGTATACTTCGTAAGGCACTGTAGAGTATACGATGCGCGGCTACCCAGTACCAACATCGACCGTGCGCTGTCAAATTCTGTTTGCGCATTGAACGAGGGAAAAATGGCTACCTACATCCTTTTATACGCACCCTAATCCCTCTTAACTAGTTCTCGTGAAGATCACTACGCCACATAAAATTAATTGTCGGTAAAGTGGATGCCAGACTGAGATTCATTGGAATAATCCTAAGGAAATGCAATCCGAAAACAAAGGAAGTAGGTTACAGTACACTTGTTCGCCCACTGCTTCAATACTGCTCACCGGTGTTGGATCCGTACCAGATAGGATTGATAGAAGAGATAGAGAAGATCCAACGGAGAGCAGCGCGCTTCTTTACAGGAGCATTTAGTAATCGCGAAAGCGTTACGGAGATGATAGATAACTCCAGTGGAAGACGCTGCAAGAGAGACGCTCAGTAGCTCGGTATGGGCTTTTGTTAAAGTTTCGAGAACATACCTTCACTGAGGAGTCAAGCAGTATATTACTCCCTCCTACGTATATCTCGCTAAGAGACCATGAGGATAAAATCAAAGAGATTAGAGCCCACACATAGGCATACCGACAATCTTTCTTTCCACGAACAATACGAGACTGGAACAGAAGGGAGAACCGGTAGAGGTACTCAAAGTACCCTCCGCCACACACCGTCAGGTGGCTTGCGGAGTATGGATGTAGATGTAGATGTAGAAGTTGGTGGCGGTATGACGCTCTCACAGTCTCCCCCAAAAACTGCTTCCGTAAATTTACCCAAAAGCGTTTCAAAAGAACTCCGTCGTCTTCCCGCAAGTATTCCCATTTAAATTCCTCAATTTCCTTCCATTACTCAAAGAAGGTGATCAGGAGAGATCAGAGAACGCAGAACACAAGACTGATCGAGGAGACCATAAAAACCGATGAGAATATGAGGGTCCTACGTCCCAGCCAATCAAAAGGCAAGCTGATCACCCACGAAATTCCGAATGGACGACGAGAAGTCATTACTGAAAGAGACATGGTTATAAAAAGTATCGAGGACTGTTATCGGAAGCTCTACAGTCAGCCAGGGCAAGCCAAAGCCTGCATGATCGATTCACAGGTGCCGCCTCCACGTCTCACCTCCGCCGCACACATCTCGCCGGCTGCAAGTTAACATCGCCGCACGAAGTAATGTACTGCCGCTCCGGCATTGTCAGGGCTACAGATCTCACTCGCCATTTGCTCTCAGCTGCACCTATGTAGAGAAACTACAGTATATTTGATCAGTCAAAGTCTGCTCAGCGTCAGATCAATTCAGATTGCGTTATCCACATTTTTAGGGCCAGAGTACTTGACTCACTTCTGCCATCCAGGATCCTTGTCCATTGTAGTCTGCTAGTTGTTTACGGTATTCAATCAATAACTTGTTTAGTATAATTTATATCTGTTTTCCTTTTGAAAAATAAATTTTATTTGAACACTAAAATTATGGCAACACAATCAATCATATATATAGTCCCCACAGGGTTACCTTTCACATTCAACTACCATTCTAATTAAATTTAAATCAACATTGTGGCGCTGTTGTTAATTACCAAATTATGAATCCAAAGGTCTGGAATTTTACCCTAGATCAGTCCAAGGTGTCTTTCTGTCTCTTATCACTTAACTCCCCTCTGGCAATATTTGTGAATATGAAAAATATCGAGATGCACCCTGGTTTGGAGTCTAAATTTAACCGCAGGCTCTTACATATCACTACTATTTGCAGTGTCTGTGTTTAACGGTCTGATATAAACACAGACAGTGGAAACTGTAGTTACATGCTGGGCAAAGGCCGTGGCAATAAGTAAGTCTCTTCCTGTACAGGAATCACAGCGACTGCGTGAGTCCAGGATGTGGACACATGGCGACATGTGGAGGTTTGGTTCGGCCCAGGAAGCGTGCTCAGGTAGCCGAAGTTGTTAGGGTGACCATTCACACAAAGAGGGAAGTCCGGGTTCGAGTCTCTGTCCGGCACAAATTTTCATATGTCGCCAATAAATTATACAGCTGGAGTCTCCTCGTATTCACAATTGCGAATACAATTTTTGTATCCCTTACAATAGGCTGGGTTGGTGAATGATGGCCCTTTGAAAAAATCGCGATTTTAATCATTGTATATTATGTCTGTGAATTCATGCGATACATAAAAACATTTTGTTTCATGCATGCAACTTTTTGCTCGCTTCCGGAGGCCACGTACATTTTGCGGTTTACGCTCTCGTTAACACACTGGGACGAACTGCAGTGAGAGCCGCTACAAGAATGACGCCTGTCGTAGAAAGCCGGGATTCCACATTCCCAAATGAGTGAACATGCTACTTCACCCACATAATTCTCGCCTAATGGCCACAACCCTGTAATTAGAGAAAAGGCCACAACCCTGTAATTAGAGAAATAAGGGCCCGTACAGAGAGGGCAGGGGCAGTGTTTCTCCCTGCTTACCGGCCGTGAATGGAAGACGAAGTATGGCAAGGAGGAGGGGGAGTACACTATGTACTCTCCGCCTCACACCGCACTGCTGCTTGCGGAAGGCAGATGTAGACGCAGTAACTTACACCTGCCGTTAAAGCAGGAATGACCAGTAATTGGACTTTAACCGTTCAATACTTTACAAATTATATTGATTAATACTGCAATTCTTCTTGTCTCAGAAGTAGTCTATGTCTGTAAATGAGCAAAGTCGAAAATCAACGTGGCCGAATACCTTTTAAAGCCAGTTTACACTATTGAGCGAGACGTCAGTGGAGCTGAACGTCAGGCGTTGTTGTTCGAAGCCATACTTGTTTCGGGGAGCAGAAGAAGCAAACTCGGCCCTCACAATGACCGCCACAGGGGAGGAGACGTGTAGGAGGAAAAAGAGCGGCTACGGTCGCAGGTTCGAATCCTGCCTCGGGCATGGATCTACATCTACATCTACATTTATACTCCGCAAGCCACCCAACGGTGTGTGGCGGAGGGCACTTTACGTGCCACTGTCATTACCTCCCTTTCCTGTTCCAGTCACGTATGGTTCGCGGGAAGAACGACTGTCTGAAAGCCTCCGTGCGCGCTCTAATCTCTCTAATTTTACATTCGTGATCTCCTCGGGAGGTATAAGTAGGGGGAAGCAATATATTCGATACCTCATCCAGAAACGCACCCTCTCGAAACCTGGCGAGCAAGCTACCCGCGATGCAGAGCGCCTCTCTTGCAGAGTCTGCCACTTGAGTTTATTAAACATCTCCGTAACACTATCATGGTTACCAAATAACCCTGTGACGAAACGCGCCGCTCTTCTTTGGATCTTCTCTATCTCCTCCGTCAGACCGATCTGGTACGGATCCCACACTGATGAGCAATACTCAAGTATAGGTCGAACGAGTGTTTTGTAAGCCACCTCCTTTGTTGATGGACTACATTTTCTAAGCACTCTCCCAATGAATCTCAACCTGGTACCCGCCTTATCAACAATTAATTTTATATGATCATTCCACTTCAAATCGTTCCGCACGCATACTCCCAGATATTTTACAGAAGTAACTGCTACCAGTGTTTGTTCCGCTATCATATAATCGTACAATAAAGGATCCTTCTTTCTATGTATTCGCAATACATTACATTTGTCTATGTTAAGGGTCAGTTGCCACTCCCTGCACCAAGTGCCTATCCGCTGCAGACCTTCCTGCATTTCGCTACAATTTTCTAATGCTGCAACTTCTCTGTATACTACAGCATCATCCGCGAAAAGCCGCATGGAACTTCCGACACTATCTACTAAGTCATTTATATATATTGTGAAAAGCAATGGTCCCATAACACTCCCCTGTGGCACGCCAGAGGTTACTTTAACGTCTGTAGACGTCTCTCCATTGATAACAACATGCTGTGTTCTGTTTGCTAAAAACTCTTCAATCCAGCCACACAGCTGGTCTGATATTCCGTAGGCTCTTACTTTGTTTATCAGGCGACAGTGCGGAACTGTATCGAACGCCTTCCGGAAGTCAAGAAAAATAGCATCTACCTGGGAGCCTGTATCTAATATTTTCTGGGTCTCATGAACAAATAAAGCGAGTTGGGTCTCACACGATCGCTGTTTCCGGAATCCATGTTGATTCCTACATAGTAGTGTGTGATGTCCTTAGGTTAGTTAGGTTTAAGTAGTTCTAAGTTCTAGGGGACTGATGACCACAGATGTTGAGTCCCATAGTGCTCAGAGTCATTTGAACCATTTGAAAAAGAGCGCTTGTCTCGCACAGAGTCTGTTTGGCCACGGTAACTGCCGCGCGGGGTAGCCGGGCGGTCTAAGGCGCCTTGCACGGTTCGCGCGGCTGGCCCCGTTGGAGGTTCGAATCCTCCCTCGGGTATGGGGGTGTGTGGGTTGTCCTTAGTGTAAGTTAGTTTAAGTTAGATTAACAAGTGTGTAAGCTTGACCTCAGCAGTTTGGTCCTTTAAGATCTTACCACAAATTTCCAAAATTTCTTGCCACGATAACGTGACGATGTTGTTAGTGATGCCTGAAGTGGAGAAAATCGGCACTACTTGAAAGATATTCATTTGTCTCCGAGCGCTGCCCAAGTCCAGGTGCCCCTAGACGGGAAGTATCACGAAATCCACTATCAATTAACTTCCGTAAGCACTCGCTGAGGTGTTTACGTTACAACAAAAACTTACTCAAGATTACTTCTTCAAGTCTCTGAGGCAAGTTTATTTCAGAAAGTAGTTGCAAGTACTTGTTGCAGAAGCGCAGTTGCTGGCCAGGGTGGCCGAGGGTTCTAGGCGCTTCAGTCTGGAACCACGCGACCGCTACGTTCGCAGGTTCGAATCCTGCCTCGGGCATGAATGTGTGTGATGTCCTTATGTTAGTTAGGTTTAAGTAGTTCTAAGTTCTAGGGGACTGATGACCTCAGATGTTAAGTCCCATAGTGCTCAGAGCCAATTGAACCATTTTTTCGAAGCGCAGTTACTCTTAGAAACCAGAGCAGTCGTCATTGTTGTTGCATTATTATTAATGAATCAAAATCGTGAGGAAACACTAAAATGAAAAAGTAGGGAAAAATGTTAGAAGAGTACATATTGATGTTACCAAGAAACAATATTCAACTAACTAAAATCAGAGGACTTAACTTATGTTAAAAGCTTTGAGGATGTTGCTCGCAATTCTCGGCCATCTCCCGTCTATTGCATAATCAAATATTGGATAACAGGAAAAGATAATGCGGCACGGTATCTCATCAAGAGACTTTCTTTTAATTACTCTTTGATTTTTCCAAGCAATATTTGCTACTTATATAAAAAATGTAATGCATTTCTGTTTACAGTAACATTAAAAAATCGGATAAAATTTAAAGACGGCTATACTGCCGTTCTACTTTTCCTTCTGATGAAATAAATTGATTGGTAATCTCATTTCGCACTTCCTTGACAGGAGGTACCAGTTATATGTGTTAGGAGTTCCAGTGGCAAATTTGTTTCGGACTACATGTCTTTGCGCCATTTCTCCTTTTCGACACATATTTTCGCACCAGCACTGAACACAGACAATTTCTGTAAGTTTGAGAAAAATTTCCAAGAAATGACAAACTCGGCAAGTACTTCCAGCAAGTTCCAAGAAACTAGAACGAATTTTCACCCTACACCGGAAAATGCGACGTTTCCAAACGTCCTGCCAATTTAAAATTGTGCGCCGGAGCGAGACTCGAACCTGGGAACCCAGTCGGGCAAACAGTTTTAATTTATCAGAAAGTTTCACACATGACATTGTTTCCACTAATTTGCGAATTTCTGCAAGTAGAAGAAACTAGCAGACGTCGACGGGAGGCAGGGTTTGCAGATATGGTGGATCCGAATATTCCATCCAATTCTGTGATTGTACGGATAATGCGCCATACCATAGCATGAAGTTCGACAGAATGTCTAATAAATATGGTTTCATGATAGTGAATATTGAGTGTTTGGGACACAGGCAAATAAACTTCAGCGTCTCAGTGAGGAAGGGTGAACTGTTATTTAAAATAAAAGGAAACAAACTAGTCTTGAATGTGTACGTCGTGGATAAAATTTCTGTGAGCGGAGACCACAAAGTAGTCCGTGCCCTACAACTGCGATCTAAATCCGATAGAATCGGCATGTGCCAAAATAAAACAAAATTTCATAGATAATAATGTAACTGGTGGGGAGGCTTGCGTGCCTCAGCGATACAGATGGCCGTACCGTAGATGCAACCACAACGAAGTGGTATCTGTTGAGAGGCCAGACAAACGTGTGGTATCTGAAGAGGGGCAGCATCCTTTTCAGTAGTTTCAGGGGCAACAGTCTGGATAATTGACTGATCTGGCCTTGTAACACTAACCAAAACGGCTTGCTGTGCTGGTACTGCGAACGGCTGAAAGCAAGGGGAAACTACAGCCGTAATTTTTCCCGAGGGCATGCACCTTTACTGTATGGATAAATGATGATGGCGTCCTCTTGGGTAAAATATTCCGGAGGTAAAATAGTCCCCCACTCGGATCTCTGGGCGGGGACTACTCAGGAGGACGTCGTTATCAGGAGAAAGAAAACTGGCGTTCAACGGATCGGAGCGTGGAATGTCAGATCCCTTAATCGGGCAAGTAGGTTAGAAAATTTAAAGAGGGAAATGGATAGGTTAAAGTTAGATGTAGTGGGAATTAGTGAAGTTCGGTGGCAGGAGGAACAAGACTTCTGGTCAGGATTATAAATTTAAAATCAAATAGGGGTAATGCAGGAGTAGGTTTGATAATGAATAAAAAAATAGGAGTGCGGGTAAGCTACTACAAACAGCATAGGGAACGCATTATTGTGGCCAAGATAGACACGAAGCCCACACCTACTACAGTAGTACAAGTTTATATGCCAACTAGCTCTGCAGATGATGAAGAAATTGATGAAATGTATGATGAGATAAAAGAAATTATTCAGGTAGTGAAGGGAGAAGAAAATTTAATAGTCATAGGTGACTGGAATTCGACACTAGGAAAAGGGAGAGAAGGAAACATAGTAGGTGAATATGGATTGGGGCTAAAAAATGAACGAGGAAGCCGTCTGGTAGAATTCTGCACAGAGCACAACTTAATCATACCTAACACTTGGTTCAAGAATCATAAAAGATGGTTGTATACATGGAAGAATCCTGGAGATACTAAAAGGTATCAGATAGATTATATAATGGTAAGACAGAGATTTAGGAACCAGGTTTTAAATTGTAAGACATTTCCAGGGGCAGATGTGGACTCTGACCACAATCTATTGCTTATGAACTGTAGATTAAAACTGAAGAAACTGCAAAAAGGTGGGAATTTAAGGAGATGGGACCTGGATAAACTGACAGAACCAGAGGTTGTACAGAGTTTCAGGGAGAGCATAAGGGAACAATTGACAGGAATGGGGGAAAGGAATACGGTAGAAGAAGAATGGGTAGCTCTGAGGGATGAAGTAGTGAAGGCAGCAGAGGATCAAGTAGGTAAAAAGACGAGGGCTAGTAGAAATCCTTGGGTAACAGAAGAAATATTGAACTTAATTGATGAAAGGAGAAAATATAAAAACGCAGTAAATAAAGCAGGCAAAAAGGAATACAAACGTCTCAAAAATTAGATCGACAGGAAGGGCAAAATGGCTAAGCAGAGATGGCTAGAGGACAAATGTAAGGATGTAGAGGCTCATTTCACTTGGGGTAAGATAGATACTGAATACAGGAAAATTAAAGAGACCTTTGGAGAAAAGAGAACCACTTGTATGAATATCAAGTGCTCATATGGAAACCCAGTTCTAAGCAAAGAACGGAAAGCAGAAAGGTGGAAGGAGTATACAGAGGGTCTACGCAAGGGCGATGTACTTGAGGACAATATTATGGAAATGGAAGAGGATGTAGAAGAATATGAAATGGAAGATACGATAGTGCGTGAAGTGTTTGACAGAGCATGGAAAAACCTGAGTCGAAACAAGGCCCCGGGAGTAGACAACATTCCATTAGAACTACTGACGGCCTTGGAGAGCCAGTCCTGACAAAACTCTACCATCTGGTGAGCAAGATGTATGAGACAGGCGAAATACCCTCAGACTTCAAGAAGAATATAATAATTCCAATTCCAAAGAAAGCAGGTGTTGACATATGTGAAAATTCCGAACTATCAGTTTAATAAGTCACAGCTGCAAAATACTAATGCGAATTGTTTACAGACGAATGGAAAAACTGGCAGAAGCCGACCTCGGGGAAGATCAGTTTGGATTCCGTAGAAATGTTGGAACACGTAAGGCAATACTGACCTTACGACTTATCTTAGAAGAAAGATTAAGGAAAGGCAAACCAACGTTTCTAGCATTTGTAGACTTAGAGAAAGCTTTTGACAATGTTGACTGGAATACTCTCTTTCAAATTCTGAAGATGGCAGGGGTCAAATACATGGGAGCGAAAGGCTATTTACAATTTGTACAGGAACCAGATGGCAGTTATAAGAGTCGAGGGACAAGAAAGGGAAGTAGTGGTTGGGAAGGGAGTGAGACAGGGTTGTAGCCTATCCCCGATGTTATTCAATCTGTATATTGAGCAAGCAGTAAAGGGAACAAAAGAAAAATTCGGAGTAGGTATTAAAATCCATGGAGAAGAAATAATAACTTTGAGGTTCGCCGATGACATTGTAATTCTGTCAGAGACAGCAAAGGACTTGGAAGGGCAGTGGAACGGAATGGACATTGTCTTGAAAGGAGGGTATAAGATGAACATCAACAAAAGCAAAACGAGGATAATGGAATGTAGTCGAATTAAGTCGGGTGATGCTGAGGGAATTAGATTAGGAAATGAGACACTTAAAGTAGTAAAGGAGTTTTGCTATTTGGGGAGCAAAATAACTGATGATGGTTGAAGTAGAGAGGATATAAAATATAGACTGACAATGGCAAGGAAAGCGTTTCTGAAGAAGAAAAATTGTTAACATCGAGTATAGATTTATGTATCAGGAAGTCGTTTCTGAAAGTATTTGTATGGAGTGTAGCCATGTATGGAAGTGAAACGTGGACGATAAATTATTTGGACAAGAAGAGAATCTAAGCTTTCGAAATGTGGTGCTACAGAAGAATGCTGAAGATTAGATGGGTAGATCGCATAACTAATGAGGAGGTATTGAATAGAATTGGGGAGAAGAGGAGTTTGTGGCACAATTTGACAAGAAGAAGGGACCGGCTGGTAGGACATGTTCTGAGGCATCAAGGGATCACAAATATAGCATTGGAGGCCAGCGTGGAGGGTAAAAATTGTAGAGGGAGACCAAGAGATGAATACACTAAGCAGATTCAGAAGGATGTAGGTTGCAGTAAGTACTGGGAGATGAAGAAGCTTGCACAGGATAGAGTAGCATGGAGAGCTGCATCAAACCAGTCTCAGGACTGAAGACCACAACAACAACAACAATGTAACTGGTGACATTTCGAATAGAAAATTGTAGAATCTTGATAATGCTGATTTCCTTTCAGTTACTGGACAAGACTGGCAAGGTTACCGCAGGAGAGTGCAGCAGCGGGAGGAACAGTATTGGACACCATCATCATCATCATCATCATCATTTAAGACTGATTATGCCTTTCAGCGTTCAGTCTGGAGCATAGCCCCCCTTATACAGTTCCTCCATGATCCCCTGTTCAGTGCTAACATTTGTGCCTCTTCTGATGCTAAACCTATTACTTCAAAATAATTCTTAACCGAATCCAGATACCTTCTCCTCGGACTGCCCCGACTCCTCCTACCCTCTACAGCTGAATCCACGAGTCTCTTGGGTAACCTTGCTTCTCCCATGCGTGTAACATGACCCCACCATCTAAGCCTGTTCGCCCTGACTGCCACATCTATAGAGTTCATTCCCAGTTTTTCTTTGATTTCCTCTTGTGGACACCCTCCTGCCATTGTTCCCATCTACTAGTACCTGCAATCATCCTAGCTACTTTCATATCCGTAACCTCAGCCTTGTTGATAAGGTAACCTGAATCCACCCAGCTTTCGCTCCCGTACAACAAAGTTGGTCGAAAGATTGAACGGTGCACAGATAACTTAGTTTTGGTACTGACTTCCTTCTTGCAGAAGAGAGTAGATCGTAGCTGAGCGCTCACTGCATTAACTTTGCTACACCTCGCTTCCAGTTCTTTCACCGTGTTGCCATCCTGTGAGAATATGCATCCTAAGTACTTGAAACCGTCCACCGTATTGGACACGACATGGAAAAATGGAAATACATTACTGGTTATTAAAATTGCTACACCAAGAAGAAATGCAGGTGATAAACGGGTATTCATTGGACAAATATATTATGCTAGAACTGCCATTTTCACGCAATTTGGGTGCATAGATCCTGAGAAATCAGTACCCAGAACAACCACCACTGGCCGTAATAACGGCCTTGATACGCCTGGGCATTGAGTCAAACAGAGCTTGGATGGCGTGTACAGGTGCAGCTGCCCCTGCAGCTTCAACACGATACCACAGTTCATCAAGAGTAGTGACCGGCGTATTGTGACGAGCCAGTTGCTCGGCCACCATTGACCAGATGTTTTTAATTGGTGAGAGATCTGGAGAATATGCTGGCCAGGGCAGCAGTCGAACACTTTCTGTATCCAGAAAGGCCCGTACAGGACCTGCAACATGCGGTCGTGCATTATCCTGCTGAAATGTAGGGTTTCGCAGGGATCGAATGAAGGGTAGAGCCACGGGTCGTAACACATCTGAAATGTAACGTCCACTGTTCAAAGTGCCGTCAGTGCGAGCAAGAGGTGATCGAGACGTGTAACCAATGGCACCCTATACCATCACGCCGGGTGATACGTCAGGATGGCGATGACGAATACACGCTTCCAATGTGCGTTCACCGCGATGTCACCAAACAGGCGCTCCTGTCTGTGATGCCACGGGTAACTGCAGCCATGGTCTCCGAGCTGATAGTCCATGCTGCTGCAAACGTCGTCGAACTGTTCGTGCAGATGGTTGTTGTCTTGCAAACGTCCCCATCTGTTGACTCAGGGATCGAGACGTGGCTGCACGATCCGTTACAGCCATGCGGATAAGATGCCTGTCATCTCGACTTCTAGTGATACGATGCCGTTGGGATCCAGCACGACGTTCCATATTACCCTCCTGAACCCACCGATTCCATGTTCTGCTAACAGTCATTGGATCTCGAGCAATGCGAGCAGCTATGTCGCTATACGAGAAACCGCAACCGCGATAGGCTACAATCCGACCTTTATCAGGCTACAATCCGACCTTTATTACAGTCGGAAACGTGATGGTACACATTTCTCCTCCTTACACGAGGCATCACAACAACGTTTCACCAGACAACGCCGGTCAACTGCTGTTTGTGTATGAGAAATCGGTTGGAAGCTTTCCTCATGTCAGCACGTTGTAGGTGTCGCCACCGGCATATCACAGCATCTTATTCCTGTCGGTTAAATTTCGCGTCTGTAGCACGTCATCTTCGTGGTGTAGTAATTTTAATGGCCAGTAGAGTAGCCGCCGCTGAAGCTACCATCAGTGCCATGCCCTCAAGCGATGATGATGATGATGATTTTGAATCAAACACAAATGACAATGATGTTTAGTGAACGTCATTTCGACATTTCTCTCAGACACAGTACGTTACAATTTGTAAGCATTATTGTTGTGCTGTGTTTGATAAACGCAATGTTTAAATGGATTCCAAAAACCAGTTTTTGACTTTTAATTCATAGAGTCGTTAGTTGTACATTCATCCTCTTTCCTTTTTCATTATTTTCGATAGCTAAATAATGCATATGTTGCAGGTAAATCTCTTCGAGTATCAATATGTCAGCAAATTAGGTGATTTCCGATCCGACGGAAGTGTCGTTTAAGCGGGCGATATATCCACGAGTGCCGCCTCCGATTTCGTGTTACGCACAAAATGCGGTTTAGGCTTGGTCACTGTTTCTATGTTTCGATATGTGGAACTGTTTCAGTGTTTCGAAACGGCTATGTTTCACTGTTTCGAAACACTGGTGTCTCGGATACCGGGATGAGATTCGATCTCGAGCCAGACACAGAAACTGTATCGCTGTTTCAAAATAACATTATTTCAGTCCACTTATGCTTGGAACGGACTAATTGTATCGAAACAGTGACTTTACATTCCGCTCTGTCTCGTACGAGATTCGTGCACGATACAGATACTGAAACACATTTAACATCTTACTTCATGAAACACTTTCAAGTGTGTCGAAATCTTTTTGACACACAACAGCACGAAGCTTAAGGTTTCCGAAAATAAAGCTTCGTTTCTAATTGACTGTCCTATTCCGAAATGACGTAATATCTTCTTTATAAACACCAACAAACAATAAAATAACGCACACTATTTGCATTCAAAATAATAAAAGTGCAAAAAACATTCAGTCAAATTATACATCTCTTATAACATACACATGCTGCGACTACAGTCGAGCTTGATAATTGTATGAAGATGCCACTGATACACCGATCACAAGATCCATTTCTGTGGTGGAAAGAAAATCATGTGTTGTTTCCTACGCTGTTTGAAATAATGGTTCAAATGGCTCTGAGCACTATGCGACTCAACTTCAGAGGTCATCAGTCGCCTAGAACTTAGAACTAATTAAACCTAACTAACTTAAGGACATCACACACATCCATACCCGAGGCAGGATTCGAACCTGCGTCCGTAGCGGTCGCTCGGTTCCAGACTGTAGCGCCTAGAACAGCACGGTCACGGAACGGCTGGAATAATGAAACGACGTCTTTGTTATGGCCACCTCCGTTCCATGTGAGCGGATATTTTCAGAGCAAGCGCAAACAATGACAGACGATACCGTCTTTCAAGCTAAAAAGTATCAAAAATGATATTTCTAAACTACAACTTAGAACAGGTACAGTAGCTCTATTCAGAAATGAAACATTAAAATTTCAGATGGTTTTGTTCTTCTCTGGCCAATGTGCACTGATTTTGTATTTGACTGTATTTTGTTTAGTCCACTAAATCTTACACGCAGTTACCTTACAAGAACACTTTCCTCAGGTTTGTTGCACGCAGAAGACACGTTTTTGCTCACCATGCACTGAGTTTAATTTTTTTGAGTTGTTGTTGTTGTTTTTGTTGTGGTCTTCAGTCCTGAGACTGGTTTGATGCAGCTCTCCATGCTACTCTATCCTGTGCAAGCTTCTTCATCTCCCAGTAACTACTGCAACCTACATCCTTCTGAATCTGCTTAGTGTATTCATCTCTTGGGCTCCCTCTACAATTTTTACCCTCCATGCTGCCTTCCAATACTAAATTGGTGATCCCTCAATGTCTCAGAACATGTCCTACCAACCGATCCCTTCTTCTAGTCAAGTTGTGCCACAAGCTCCTCTTCTCCCCAATTCTATTCAATATCTCCTCATTAGTTACGTGATCAACCCATCTAATCTTCAGCATTCTTCTGTAGCACCACATTTCGAAAGCTTCTATTCTCTTCTTGTATGAACTATTTATCGTCCATGTGTCACTTCCATACATGGCTACACTCCATACAAATACTTTCAGAAACGACTTCCTGACACTTAAATCTATACTCGATGTTAACAAATTTCTCTTCTTCAGAAACGCTTTCCTTCCCATTGCCAGTCTACATTTTATGTCCTCTCTACTTCGACCATCATCAGTTATTTTGCTCCCCAAATAGCAAAACTCCTTTACTACTTTAAGTGTCTCATTTCCTAATCTAATTCCCTCAGCATCACCCGACTTAATTCGACAACATTCCATTATCCTTGTTTTGCTTTTGTTGATGTTCATCTTATACCCTCCTTTCAAGACACTGTCCATTCCGTTCAACTGCTCTTCCAAGTCCTTTGCTGTCTCTGACAGAATTACAATGTCATCGGCGAACCTCAAAGTTTTTATTTCTTCTCCATGGATTTTAATACCTACTCCGAATTTTTCTTTTGTTTCCTTCACTGCTTGCTCAATTTAGGTTATTTGCACAATTCACAATGGATATTTGACATCTTCATTGCACATTCAATGTCATTGCAAATTATCTCTCTAGGAGCTATGTAGTCATGGTGGATATTAATTATGAGAAACTATCAGAAGCATTACTACAGGACACGTAATTTCGTGAACTCCAGCACAACACACCACCATGACCACTTTGCACATAGAATGCTACACAGTTCCTGGCTATTCAACCGAAGTACTGTGTGATTTTCACAGAATCATATTTGACTACTAGCACCGCTGAACAAGAGCAGAGTCATCTTTGATAATCTACACAGGCTGTCCCATCCAGGGATACACTCAACAGTGAAACTTGTCACGAACTGATTTGTGTGGCCAAATGTCGGAAGAGATTGTAAAACTTGGATGCAAGCATGTGCTGCCTGCTGCACTCTAAGACAGGACAGCGTGTGCAACCACAACATGATTGTTATTTAATCACTATGTGCCACTTTCAGCATATCCACCTAGACCTTGTCAGGTCCCTCTCTGACTCAGGTGGTTTTCATCGTATGCTTTCAGCAATTGACAGGGTAACTCACTGGGTTGAAGTTATAACAGAATATGATATCACTGCAGTAACAACAACAACAAAAGCATTTGTCAGTTTATGGCTTTCCTGTTTTGTCTGTCCTGCCTCAGTAATGACTGATCAAGGCAGATAATTTGAATCAGCACTTTTTACTGATCTATCACTTGTGTGGTGTTTCATGCTTTCAAACCACACCTTACCACTCTCAAAGTAATGGAATAGTGGAACACTGGCACAGCGTACTCAAACTAGACCTCATGTGGAGGAGACTGGACAGAAGCTCTGCCAATGGTGCTTTTAGGCATGCGTTTGGTGTATAAGGAAGACCTACTCCGAACTTTTCTTTTGTTTCCTTTACTGCTTGCTCAATATACAGATTGAATAACATTGGGGAGAGGCTACAACCCTGTCTCACTCACTTCCCAACCACTGCTTCCCTTTAGTGTCCCTCGACTCTTATAACTGCCATCTGGTTCCTGTACAAATTGTAAATAGCCTTTCGCTCCCTGTATTTTACCCCTGACACCTTCAGAATTGAAAGAGAGTATTCCAGTCAACATTGTCAAAAGCTTTCTCTAAGTCTACAAATGCTAGAAATGTAGGTTTGCCTTTCCTTAATCTAGCTTCTAAGATAAGTCGTAGGGTCAGTAATGCCTCATGTGTTCCAATATTTCTACGGAATCCAAACTGATCTTCCCCGAGGTCGGCTTCTACTAGTTTTTCCATTCGTCTGTAAACAATTCGCATTTGAATTTTGCAGCCGTGACTTATTAAACTGATAGATCGGAAATTTTTACATCTGTCAACACGTGCTTTCTTCGGGATTGGAATTATTATATTCTTCTTGAAGTCTGAGGGTATTTCGCCTGTCTCATATATCTTGCTCACCAGATGGTAGAGTTTTGTCAGGACTGGCTCTCCCAAGGCTGTCAGTAGTTCTAATGGAATGTTGTCTACTCCCGGGGCCTTGTTTCGACTCAGATCTTTCAGTGCTCTGTCAAACTCTTCACGCAGTATCATATCTCCCATTTCATCTTCATCTACATCCTCTTCCATTTCCATGATATTGTCCTCAAGTACATCGCCCTTGTATAGACCCTCTATATACTCCTTCCACCTTTCTGCTTTCCCTTCTTTGCTTAGAACTGGGTTTCCATCTGAGCACTTGATATTCATACAAGTGGTTCTCTTTTCTCCAAAGGTCTCTTTAATTTTCCTGTAGGTTGTATCTATCTTACCCCTGGTGAGACAAACCTCTACATTCTTACATTTGTCCTCTAGCCATCCCTGCTTAGATATTTTGCACTTCCTGTCGATCTCATTTTTGAGAAGTTTGTATTCCTTTTTGCCTGATTCATTTACTGCGTTTTTATATTTTCTCCTTTCATCAATTAAGTTCAATATTTCTTCTGTTACCCAAGGATTTCTAGCAGCCCTCGTCTTTTTATCTACTTTATCCTCTGCTGCCTTCACTACTTCATCCCTCAAAGCTACCCATTCTTCTTCTACTGTATTTCTTTCCCCCATTCCTGTCAATTGTTCCCTTATGCTCTCCTTGAAGCTCTGTACAACCTCTGGTTCTTTCAGTTTATCCAGGTCCCATCTCCTTAGCTTCCCACCTTTTTGCAGTTTCTTCAGTTTTAATCTACAGTTCATAACCAATAGATTGTGGTCAGAGTCCACATCTGCCCCTGGAAATGTCTTACAATTTAAAACCTGGTTCCTAAATCTCTGTCTTACCATTATATAATCCATCTGATACCTTTTAGTATCTCCAGGGTTCTTCCATGTATAGAACCTTCTTTTATGATTCTTGAACCAAGTGTTAGGTATGATTAAGTTGTGCTCTGTGCAGAATTCTACCAGACGGCTTCCTCTTTCATTTCTTCCCCCCAATCCATATTCACCTACTACATTTCCTTCTCTCCATTTTCCTACTACCGAATCCAGTCACCCATGACTATTAAATTTTCGTCTCCCTTCACTATCTGAATAATTTCTTTTATTTCATCATACATTTCTTCAATTTCTTCGTCATCTGCAGAGCTAGTTGGCATATAAACTTGTACTACTGTGGTAGGCGTGAGCTTCGTGTTTATCTTGGCCACAATAATGCGTTCACTATGCTCTTTGTAGTAGCTTACCCGCACTCCTATTTTTTAATTCATTATTAAACCTACTCCTGCATTACCCCTATTTGATTTTGTATTTATAACCCTGTATTCGCCTGACCAAAAGTCTTGTTTCTCCTGCCACCGAACTTCACTAATTCCCACTATATCTAACTTTAACCTATCCATTTCCCTTTTTAAATTTTCCGACCTACCTGCCCGCACGCTCCGATCCGTTGAACGCCAGTTTTCTTTCTCCTGATAACGGCGTCCTCCTGAGTAGTCCTCGCCCGGAGATCCGAATGGGGGACTATTTTACCTCCGGAATATTTTACCCAAGAGGACGCCATCGTCATTTAACCATACAGTAAAGCTGCATGCCCTCGGGAAAAATTACGGCTGTAGTTTCCCCTTGCTTTCAGCCGTTCGCAGTACCAGCACAGCAAGGCCGTTTTGGTTAGTGTTACAAGGCCAGATCAGTCAATCATCCAGACTGTTGCCCCTGCAACTATTGAAAAGGCTGCTGCCCCTCTTCACGAACCACACGTTTGTCTGGCCTCTCAACAGATACCCCTTAGTTTTGGTTGCACCTACGGTACGGCTATCTGTATCGCTGAGGCACGCAAGCCTCCCCACCAACGGCAAGGTCCATGGTTGATGGGTTTCTTTTCTTTTTAGTATGTTTATTCTCGAACACATAAATAAATAAACTTTTTTTGAGTATGTTTATTTATTTATGTGTTCGAGAATAATTGTCTGATTTATGTGTCTATATTTTGTGTGTTGTAAATGTGCTGTGTTTGGTTATTACACAATATAGGCATCTTAACATTTGTGTATCACAGATAATTCTCAGACAAATCAACAATGGTACTTCGATACTTTTGTTTTTGGCTTTCAGATAATGTGATAAAAATTGCTTTTCAACAGCAACTTATCTTTATAATTATCTGATTTCCTCGGGAAGCTTGTAATAAAATGATAATATATCTCCTTGCTGTGAGTACTTGTGGGAACTCCATATACGTGTATATCGAACAAACTTCCTTAACAAGAACTATAAGTGGTGTAGAACCAGTTCTGCCGTGAAATAGGTACCACAAAGGTATTACACTGTATGAATTGTTTTAAATTTTAGTTTGGATTTTATACTTCAAGGAAACATACCGAAAACAATGGAATATGATATAATGTGCAGGCCTATACAATTACGAAACAGCCGGCCGTTGTGGCCGAGCGGTTCTAGCGCTACAGTCTGGAACCGCGCGACTGCTACGGTCGCAGGTTCGAATCCTGCCTCGGGCATGGATGTGTGTGATGTCCTTAGGTTAGTTAGGTTTAAGTAGTTCTAAGTTCTAGGGGACTGTTGACCACAGCAGTTAAGTCCCATAGTGCTCAGAGCCACTTGAACCAATTACGAAACACAAACTGTTTCACTGTTATTGCACTGTCTCATTTGTTTCGAAATAGTTATGTGTTTCAATTTGCCCATGTCTAATGCGGTTGATGGTGCCAGCACTGATGCAAGCAGGCTTCCCCTGACATATATCTCCGCTCCGCGGCCCTACTGCGGTGGAATGTCCGTTCCCAACAGCCGCCGCGCCAGTCGTCAACCCATCGTGGACAAACAGTAGACACCTTAACCTGTATGTCGTCCACGGCTGAGCGAAAGCAGAAGCCACACATGAAGGTTAAGATTTACTCGTCGTTCGTAATCAAAACTGATATAATTTTATGTACTGGAATGTATAATGAAGTTCCTAACTGCAACAATTACGTACACTTATCGCTCAGGAAGAAAACACTACGATGTAGTGTGAAGTACA
Organism: Schistocerca piceifrons; assembly: GCF_021461385.2. Taxonomy (NCBI): domain Eukaryota; kingdom Metazoa; phylum Arthropoda; class Insecta; order Orthoptera; family Acrididae; genus Schistocerca; species Schistocerca piceifrons. Next base: position 97,208,668 of record NC_060143.1, on the reverse strand, counting down.
ACACAGTAACACTGCAGTCAACAATGGCTACCGTACACATTATTGTCGGCTGGAAGTAAAATTGCAGCCAAAAATAAATGAATACTACAGGCCGAAGACTTCCGACGTGTACTGATTCAGCTTCCTTATATTCATCTATGGGAAACGGGACGACCGATAGTACCTCCTTCACCCGTTGTTTTTCCGATTTCTTAATTTAGTGCGACAGATTTCGCCGCTACACCGACTCAGGACTTGGTAGCTGATAGGTTAGCTTTTTGTCTTTAACACACTGAAGACGGAGCCTAAAATCTGTGTCAATTTGCTCATAAGCTCGATATTTCTTTCGCAATACTGAGCATTGCGCAAAAATGTCTGTCTGAGAGCCGTATTGAGGATTTGCTCAATATATTGAAGTTCACTGCAGAATTTTGAAAATATTGACCCTCGCTCAATACGTTGCGCAATGTACCGTGTGAGAGTGATATTGGCGCAATACACGGCAGGACTGGAGGGAGTGAAATCCGACAAGTATACGGACAGCATCTTTTCTGTGTACACAAGGTCTAACGAAGTTCACCAGTTCGTTCAGATTCCTCCATCGCTCGTCCTTAAAATATTCCGATAGGCATCTGGCTCTGCTGCAAACTGTCTTTGCATGATAATATGGCCGGGTGCAGCAGCACATAGTCATGGCAATCACAAAACATTCATCCAACGCCGATACGCATTATACTGACACATTACCGCGCGTTAAATATTGAGCGTCTGAGGGCCCCTAGCCTAATACCGAACTGTGAAATGAGGTTATGAGATACCGTCCGTTATACAAAAAGTCAGAACATGGTATTAAAATAAAGGAACTAGCAAAGATAAAGTAAATTAACAGCCAAAGCAAATTCCATAAAGGGTATTATTGATAAATTTTGTGTCCTAACCTAGTAAGAAACGAAACAATATTTCAAAACATCGACATTTATTTGCCAGCAAAATATATAACGGAATACATAGAGCGTGTTTGCCTTTTCCATTATTTTTTTTTCATCCTTCAATAGAGCTAACAGCTTCACTCGAACAAATTTGTTTAATGAAAATTGCTTCATCAGTTTATGTTATTTGTAGCAGCGTAGGCATCAGCTCTGTTTAGTTACTGTAATACGTAATTCGTGTTTCGCTTTCAGATATCTAGCCTCTCTTGTGGAAGAACACTCAGTGTAAAGATATGCAATTCGTGATCGAACATCTGCATTGTGTCACGGAAACAAAGGAAAATAATAAAATCAAGATTAATAGGACACAAAACCATAAAACCCACTACTATACCATGAGTCAGCGCGGCGAAAATAGGCTAAGTTCCGATGTTGTGAGAAGACGACACCGTACAGACTTCCTTCTCGAGAAACCTTGACGCCAACGTGCCGTGACTATATGTCTAGCTACCTTGGTGCCGTGATGTGACGGTTAGTTCGGCCTGTGTGAATGCCGCCACTTGAAATGCGTTGTAGAATGTTTTGACGTGACATGACGGCTAATTTGAACTAGCAATGTTATTGACGTTCTCCTTTGAGTGCTCAATAATATTATCAGTTATATTGTCAATAATACTGTGACCCCGAAAATCGGACTATAAAAACGCCTCTGCTGTGATAATTGCTCTATGTTATGACAACAGAAAAATGGCGGTTGGCGAAAAATTGGCTCAGGGAGCGTCAAAGATTACTCACAAAAACTTGAGAGAACTGATGTTGAATGAAAAAAAGAGTATCATAACTTTTTTGTGTTGATGGTCCAAAATACGAAACGTTACTGGAAATGGTTCTCCGCCATACGTTGTCATCCCCGTACATAGGCACTTGACCCCCTCCCCCCCTTCCCGGATAAATCACTGGTCTGTCATTAACATTATCTAAAAACAAAATACTGCAATGAGAGACGCAATTCCACCAAGTCAGCGCTTGTGTCTTACGCTACGATACCTTGATACTGGCAATTCTTGCGAAGGTGCGAAATTTACAAGTGCAGTTTCATCTTACATTATTTGAGACATACACTGACGGGAAAAAAAATCGCAACACCAAGAAGGAGGTGTGCGACGTATACGAAAATTGGTAGGCGTGTTCTCAATGAATTAGAGCGAGGTCAGGTAATACGGCTACAAGAAGCTGGATGTTCCTTCCGCGTTATTTCAGAAATACTTGGCAGGAATGTAGCCACTGAAAGCGATCCCAGCAGCATTGGTCACGAGAATGTACGATCGCAAGATGAACGGATTCCGGATGGCCATGTTACACTATCTAGAGGGAAGACTATCGAGTTCGACGTATGACTGGCGCATCGTACTCCATCTGCAGCAGCAGCTGACACCACAGAACAGCTCAAAGCCGATCGCCCTGTAGCGTGCATCCCACTGACCCCAGACCAACTATATGTGCGACTTCAGTGGTGCCAAGCGAGAGCTCATTGGAGGGCATTGTGGGAGTGTCACGTGTTTTCTGATGATAGCTGGTTCTGCCTCGGTACCAGTGATGGCCGTGTGTTGGTTAGAAGGAGGGCAATTGAGGGCCTGCAGCCAATATGTCTGCGTACTAGACACCCAGTACCTACAGCTCGAGTTATCGTCTGGGGTGCGATTTCATATGACAGCAGGAGCACTCTCGTGGTTATCCCACCTACCCTGACTGCAAATTTGTACGTCAGTCTGGTAATTCGACCTGCTGTGCTGCCATTCATAAACAGCATTCCAGTGGGTGTTTTCAAGCAGGATAACGCTCGCCCATATATTGCTGTTGTAACTCAACTTTCATTCATATTTCTTTACGTACTGCACGAATATGTAGTAAAAAATTGGGGTTCCTATTTTTAAAAAAACGCAGTTGATATCCGTTTGACCTATGGCAGCGCCATCTAGCGGACCAACCACAGCGCCATCTGGTTTCCACCTTCAAGCTAGACGAGTTTCGTTCTTTGTAGTTTTTTCGTTTGATGCTTATTTCGTGAGATATTTGGCCCGGTCACTATCAATGGACCACCCTGTAGAGTGTCAATATGTTGCCTTGGCCTGCTCGATTACCAGATCTCCAACCGATCGAGCACATACGAGACATCATTAAACAACTCCAGCCTCATCCACAACCAGCATTAACCACCCTATGTTGACCGACCAAGTGGAACAGACACAACCTAATTTAACCTAACCTAACAACTCTGTGCCTCAGAATGACATCCGGCACCTGTACAACACAATGCGCACACACTTGTATGCCTGTTTCAACATTTTAGCGGTTACTCCAGTTATTAATGAATGAGCATTTAACATTTTCAGTGGCTTATTCCGTCCTGATGATATTGCCTTACTGGCCAAAGACTTCGCAGAGCTCCAAAACTTAGTTACAGATCTTGCATCGCAATGTCAGCTGGTTGGCTTGAACATGAACCTTTCCAAAACAAAAGTAATGTCCAACAAATGGGTCCCAGCTGGAGATGTGAAAGTCAAGGACAGTCTACTAGAAGAGGTCAGTGAATATGTTTACCTTGGCCAGATTGTAAATATGAAGGGAGACATAAGGCCAGAAATCTATCGACGCATCAAGCTTGGCTTGCAAGCATTTGAGAAGAATTCAAAAGTATTCAGATCAAAAATGCCAGTAAATCTGAAGAAAGCAGTATGTGATCAATGCATTCTTCCTGTGATGACGTATGGCTGCGAGACATGGACACTGAACCCATTTACAAAAGGGAAACTTAGGACAGCACAGAGAGCCATGGAGAGATCAATGCTGGGCTATACAAGAAAGGATAGAAAAAGGGCAGATGACATCCGATCTGTGACGAAGGTTAATGACATCTTAGAGACAGTAGGTTCCTTGAAATGGCAGTGGGCTGGCCACATCGCAAGAAGAAAGGACAACAGATGGACGAAGCTAGTACTGGAGTGAAGTCCGAGAGAGCACCGGAGGCCTAGAGGAAGACCACCAGACAGATCGGACAAAGACATCAAGAAGATCGCTGGTAACACCCGGCAGAGAACTTCCCAAGACCGCCCCACTTGGAGGAGACTGCTGAAAGCCTACCTGAATCCACGACTCGAAGAGGCCACATCATTTAATGATTGAATTGGCTGATGATGATGATGATGATGATGATGATCCCGACCTTACAGTAAGCTGTGATCGTGCAGTGTTAATCATTTAAATATGTTACCTAGATAAATGTATTCACGAAATTTCATTACTCTACATTAATTATTTTTTGGTGCTGCGATATTTTTGCCGTCAGTGTAATTATTGAAACATGCACTGAAGGATTTTATTCGAGTAGGTAATGTACACTTTTATTCATAATTTTGTATTAATTAATTTTTAAAGCATCTTCCTTCATGGCTATTCCCTATATTTTCTATACAATCAGTCATATGATTCATCGTCCGTAACACTTCTGTTTTTGTATTCACCTGCCCTAACATCGCACAGTGCCGGCAGTGATTTATATATTGCGATGCACACTAATGATATTGTTCTTTCATTTCTTTTGAACTGATCTTCCAGACAGCAACAAACCTAACCTGTTAAGGATATTATCAACACTGCCCACAGATGTCACAATATTCATTTATTCATTCATCAAAAAAATGTTTCCAGATGGGACATAGACCAAACACAAAACAAAACAGTAAAAATACAGTATTATTTTAGTAGATACATAAATTTTAGCTTTAGCCACAAAAGAGCTTGCACTACTTACAGTAGCTGCAATGTCTAGATTCAAGTTTCTTGTATCTCAAATGTTCTAAAAATTCTGCTACTGAATCTAATAACAGTGCGATTAAGGTTATACAGAAGAGTGACAAGGACATTATGATTTTTACCGTACATGGAAGACTGTTGTAAATTTGTATACCACTATTTATTGTGGAAGTTTTGTAGGCTGACGTCGTTATTGACTGGACATGAAGCTTTTCCTTTTGTCTTGTATCATGTCCATGGATGTTAAAATTTTCATTTATGTCTTTCAGGTTCTTCCTAATATATTTACAGGGAAGTGGGAGAATTGACGACCTTTGAAAGAGGGGCTCTCAAGAATCTGTTTGTCAAGCATGTTGCATTGCTCTTACAGTTCTATTCTGGGTTAGGAAAAAGAATGAACTAGGTGGTGTATTACCACAGAATATAATTCCGTACAATAGGAGACTATAGAATTGAGCAAAACGTGCTAAAACTTGCTTTAACAGAGAGTAACCGTAAACATATTTTATTTAGTGTTCCATTTATTTCATTTATAAGTGTATGCCATTTGAAGTTATTTTGAAGCCATATGCCTAAAAACTTTGTTTCCAGAGAAGATTAAATGTTTTTGGAATTTATTGCTTCACTGGTGATGCATGCATCACCTTTTATGAGAAATTTAGGATTATTTTTTTGTGTTTATCAACAGTTATTTCCTTCAAACCATCTGTTTAGCTGCACTGTGGCTTTATTTACAGCTGCTTGTAGCCGAGTGAGGTGTTTCCTGTAATAAGGATGCTTTTGTCATCTGAAAAAAAGTATTTCTTTGTGATTCAGTATTTAGGTCTAAATCGTTTATAGAAGAAAGAGGATTGGCCCAAGAATGGATCCATGAGGGATTCCTTTTTTTAAATTATTATTATTAGAATAATTCCTAGGAGGAAGTTATTGTCCGTTACACGAGATTATGGAATAGGAGGCAAACTTTTGCAAGCAATTAAAGGTCTTTACATTGATAGTCAGGCAGCAGTTAGAGTTGACAATAAGTTGAGTTCATGGTTCAGAGTAGTTTCAGGGGTAAGACAAGGCTGCAACCTGTCTCCACTGTTGCTCATATTATTTATGGATCATATGTTGAAAACAATAGACTGGCTGGGTGAGAATAAGGTATGTGAACACAAAATAAGCAGTCTCGCATATGCTGATGACTTAGTTGTGTTGGCAGATTCGATTGAAAGTTTGCAAAGTAATATTTCAGAGCTAGATCAGAAATGTAAAGACTATGGTATGAAGATTAGCATCTCCAAAACGAAAGTAATGTCAGTGGGAAAGAGATATAAACGGATTGAGTGCCAAATGGAAGGAACAAAGTTGGAACAGGTGGACAGTTTCAAGTACTTAGGATGCATATTCTCACAGGATGGCAACATAGTGAAAGAACTGGAAGCGAGGTGTAGCAAAGCTAATGCAGTGAGCGCTCAGCTACGATCTACTCTCTTCTGCAAGAACGAAGTCAGCAAGATTAAGTTATCTGTACACCATTCAATCTTTCGACCAACTTTGTTGTATGGGAGCGAAAGCTGGGTGGATTCAGGTTACCTTATCAATAAGGTTGACGTTACCGATATGAAAGTAGCTAGGATGATTGCAGGTACTAGTAGATGGGAACAATGGCAGGAGGGTGTCCACAATGAGGAAATCAAAGAAAAACTGGGAATGAACTCTATAGATGTAGCAGTCAGGGCGAACAGGCTTAGATGGTGGGGTCATGTTATACACATGGGAGAAGCAAGATTACCCAAGAGACTCATGGGTTCAGCAGTGGAGGGTAGGAGGAGTCGGTGTAGACCAAGGAGAATGTACCTAGATTCGGTTAAGAATGATTCTGAAGTAATAGGCTTAACATCAGAAGAGGCCCCTATGTTAGCACTGAATAGGGGATCATGGAGGAATTTTGTATGGGGGACTATGCTCTAGACTGAATGCTGAAAGGCATAATCAGTCTTAAATGATGATGATGATGATATTATTAGAATTTCTGCATCTGAGAAACTGTTTTATTTGTATTTTCTGTTTCCTGTTTGTCAAATACTATGTGAGCCATTTTAGTGCAATGCCTCTAATGTCGTATACTTGGAGCTTGTTCAACAGTTTATAGTGGTCCAGTATGTCAAAAGCTTTGCTTAAGTCTAAAAAATGCCAGTGGCACTTTCTTTCTTGTCCATTGGTTGCAAGACATTCTGTATAAAATAATAGGTGGCACTAGTTGTTGATTTATTTTTCCTAAATCCATGCTGTGTATCAGTGAGAATTTTGTTTTTCACTAGCCTATTATACTGGGTGATCAAAAAGTCAGTATAAATTTGAAAACTTAATAAACCATGGAATAATGTAAGTAGAGAGGTACAAATTGACACACATGCTTGGAATGACATGGGGTTTTATTAGAACAACAAAAAAAAACGAAGTTCACAAAATGTCCGACAGATGGCGCTGGACAGCAAAACGTCAGTGACTGCGCATGACAATCGTGTATAAAAGGAGCTGTAATGAGAGAGAGATAAGATGCGCCAGTAGTCGCAGCTTGTTGACGTTACCTGAAAAGGCGTTTTTAGTGAAGCTGCATTATCAGAATGGGGAATGTGCTAGTTCAGCGTTACGATCCTATCGCCATAGGAAGGAGATTCGAACGGGTAAATGTCCGTTGACAAATGCAGCTGTGGCGAGAATGAGTTCGAAGTTCGAAGCCACGGGTTGTTTACACGATAGACCCCGTAGTGGCCGACCGAGGACAAGGCGTAATGCTGCTGAGACAGTTTAGGAAGAAATGGAGACTGCAGCAGGTTCGTCTATGCACGGGAAGTCAGCGCTCGTGCAGTCGCACGTCGCACCGGCATTCCATACACTACTGTTTGGTTGGCACTTAGGCGTACCCTCCGATGTTATCCGTACAAAATCCATCGCCATCATGAACTATTACCTGGCGATTTAGTAAAGCGGAGGGCATTTGCGGTGTGGCCGTTTCAAAAGATGGCGGAAGATGACGATTGGTTGAGTAACGTGTTATGGACCGACGAAGCTCATTTCACGCTCCGAGGGTCTGTCAACGACCACGACTGCAGAATTTGGGCTACGAAAATCCTAGAACTGTCGTGGAAACTCCATTGCACGACGAGAAAGTCACGGTATGGGTTGGATTTACCACATCTACCGTTATCGGGCCTTTTTTCTTCGAGGAAATGCGTGATTCTGGTTTTGTAACTGCTACCGTGACGGGTGAGAGGTACGCCGATATGTTACAGAATCGCATCATGCCCAGCCTGGCTGATAAACACCTGCTGGAACGTACGATGTTTATGCAGGATGGCGCTCCACCTCATATTGCTAGACGCGTGAAAGATCTCTTGCGCGCGTCGATTGGTGATGATCGTGTGCTCAGCCGCCACTTTCGTCATGCTTGGCCTCCCAGGTCCCCACACCTCAGTCCGTGCGATTATTGGCCTTGGGGTTACCTGAAGTCACAAGTGAATCGTGATAGACCAACATCTCTAGGGATGCTGAAAGACAACATCCGACACCAATGCCTCACCATAACTCCGGACATGCTTTACAGTGCTGTTCACAACATTATTCCTCGACTACAGCTATTGTTGAGGAATGATGGTGGACATATTGAGCATTTCCTGTAAAGAACATCATCTTTGCTTTGTCTCACTTTGTTACGCTAATTATTGCTATTCTGATCAGATGATGCGTAATTATTGCTATTCTGATCAGATGAAGCGCCATCTGTCAGACATTTTTTGAACTTTTGTATTTTTTTGGTTCTAATAAAACCCCATGTCATTCCAAGCATGTGTGTCAATTTGTACCTTTCTATCTACATTATTCCGTGATTTATTCAGTTTTCAAATTTATACTGACTTTTTGATCACCTGGTACATTAGGTGTTCTATGATTTTACTAAAGCCTGATAATAAGACAATTGGTCTATAGTTTTCTATATTTGATTTGTCTCCTTTCTTGTGAATAGGGACCACTTTAGCAATTTTTAAACGGTCTGTAAATGTACCTGTCAGAAAAGATAAACAGGCTTTATTTGCAGGAGGCAGTGAAATGTTTGTAATACATTGTTTTATGATGCAGTCAGGAATACCATCAATTCCTGATGACAGTTTCTTAATGGTTGATGCAGCATGGATGATTTCATCTGGGGTTGTTCCATAAACGTAGACTGAAGAGGAGCAATACTGCACATTGGTTTTCTGTTTCCTTTTAGTATCTGTTTAGTCACTGACAATAAAATATTTGTTATATGTGCATAGGAGCACTTGAAAAGATTTGCGATGTGTTGGGGATGAGTTACACTCTTGTTCTCACTGTCCAGAGTCGTATTTTACTTTTTAGGGCACACTTTATTACTCTCCATACTGCTTAGCTTTTATTTGCTGACTCTGTTATGAACTTATTAATGGCCATTCTTTTTGCCTGGCGTGTCACTCTTTTGTAGATTTGAAGGTATTTCCGAGTGTAGTTGTTCGGAAGTAGGGGTATATTATTGTTTTTCCTATATCTAAGTAATTCTCTTTTCCTCACAGTTGAGATCTGGATACCTGTTATCCATTTCTTTGCTTTTGGAGTTGTACCGCTTAATACTAGTGTTTCGAGAGAGAATGGAAATTCAAAGTAACCACTGAAGATGAAGATGCTAGAGAATTTCTCGAACTTTTTGATAGTGTCATGCATTTGGAGAAGTTATTCCCGCCTTTCACTTGATAATAGGAAATTGAATGTTTCTATATGTACTAAAATTTCTTGCTGTTACAGTTGTTTTGTAGTTCTGGGTGGGCAGCAAGTAGCTTTGGAGAGTGACAACTTGAGCTTCATGATCACTAATGCTTGTACTTACACATTTTGCAGTACTCTCTGTATTCACAAATATCTGATCCAGAGCAGTGGCAGTATTTTTTGTGATTCTTGTTGGGGATTTTATAGTCTGTTTTAGGTGAAGTATCTGTAAAGTTGAGCAGTACACCTTTTCTTTCGTTGGTTCCAAGAAAATCATTGTTACAGCCCCCACACAGCATTATTGATTTCTAGTCTGGATGGAGCCCGTTTAGCACGTATTCAAGCTTACTTAGGAATGACTAAAAATTTCCATTTGGGGAGCGATAAATACATACTACAACTGTATTTGTCTCACAGACTTCCGTTAGTGCCAGCTCAATGTCTCTTTCTACATTGAGATGCCGAAAACATATTACTGGATTTATGTTTCAGACATTGCTTGCTGAAAATTACGGTTCCTCCATTTTTATGACTGTTTCTAAAGAAATAAGTCGCAATTGTGTACACTGATACAGAGAGACAATTTGGTCAATATTTAACCAGTGCTCTGTAAAGCACAGAATACCGATAAGGTGGAGTTCTGTATTTAATAAAGTCTCTACATGTAAAATTTTCTTTGTTATTAACTGAATATTTTGATGGCAAACAGGAAGAATTTTGTTGCTGCAGTTGATTTTATTTCCAGTAGTGATTCATTCTTACTTGTTAAGGATTTGTCAATAAAAAAATCATTTGTATGGCAGCCTGGAGTCTTCTTTGGAGTTGTTGGAGTCCGAATCTTTTCTTCCAATGAGCTGTGGACCACTATTGCGTAAGAGGGAGATGATTGATGGTTTGGTGAACGGAGATGATGTGAAGATGGATCTGTGTTTGTCTTGTCTCCGATTTCTTGAGACACACCTGCTTATTTTTCTACCACAAGCTGCTTTCCTTGCCCATTTAAGTGTAGTGCATATGTAGTCCTATACCACTGAGATCAACAGCTTCTACGTTGTCATATTGTGTGCATATTTTCGAAAGCAGTACCTATACAGTATTTCTCTCTTTGTTTACACATGACCACGTAGGCAGCGTAGTATACGAGAATTTACGAATTTTTTGGTGTTCTGAACATTATTGTGCGCGAACTCTGTCTCACTCCTAGAAGGTCTACAATATTGCGCATCCGGTAAATAATGTCAATATTATTGGCCGTCTAGAGGCCGCTTTACACCTAAAGCTGCGTTCACAGCGGCACCCACAACGGTCGTCGAGACACCGTCGCTAGAGGTCGCCAGATAAAATCGGCCGACAGCGACGTCATTTGTGCGTCCGATCACCTTCGTCCGATTTTGATAGGGTCAGTGAGGTTAGAATCTATTCTAAGTATGAAGTAGGTTAGATTTGAACCTCGTAGGGTGGAGTGGGACACCGCGACGCCTGTACTTGGATACGAATGATGCATAGCGGCTTCTGTTATTAAAGAGACACCGAATGCATGTTAATAAGGTTTCCTGTCTCGTAAGGAACGTGGCGAGTATTATACGCTCTGTCCTCAGTAATCGGAATAACCAGACAAATTTTACGAATATAGGAGATGACGGGAGAAACGTCCTGTTACATACTCGAGATAATTCGTGGTGACCTTGAAAAGATGGGCGATACATTTGTTTTGTGGCAGCACGGCAGGGAGGAACTGGATCGATTTAACAAACATCTGGACGGGATCAGTCCGAAGATTCAGTTTACCAAGTAGGAGGAGGAGGCAGGCAGAAAATTACGTTGATGTAATAGTTTTCAAGAAAGAAGATGGTAGCCTGGGCCACATGGTTTACCGAAAATCCACGCACACAGACCATTACTTACAACGTGATTCGAACCACTACCCACATCGAAAGCGAGGTACAATAAAAACGTTGGCGGATAGAGCGTGGAAAAATCTTGACGCAGAATTAAAACATCTCAACAATGCGTTGCAGAACAATGGTTATTCGTTCGCTGAGGTGAAAAGAGCATTAAGACCACCGCGTAGAAATCATAGTGATTCTCAAGCGCCGGTGAAATCAAAAGTTTTCCTGCCATTCATTAAGGACGTGACTGACCGCATTGGAAATATCTTTAAAAAGCGGGACATCGCCGAATTTTACAATCCCGCACGGAAGATACAAGATCACCTAACATCGGCCAAGGATGCTGGAAAAAGCTTGAATTTATAGGATTCCGTGTAGTTGTGGGGATGTGTACGTGGGTACTACGAAAAGGACAGTCAAAAAACGACTCGAAGAGCACGAGAACAAGTGCAGAAGAGGGGAAATTGACACATCAGCCGTTGCGGAACATGCTTTACATCCAGGAGACCACCACATTCATTTTGATAGGACTCAAGTGCTGAAAGCCACATACGGATACCACGAAAGGCTATACAGAGAGGCCATAGAGATTCTGAAACACCCCAGGAATTTTAATAGGAAGGGAGAGCGTAAAATAGAATGAGATTTGGATCGCGGTGCTGAAGAAGATGTGTACCAATCTTCCACCATGGGATGATAGTAACAGCGGACGGCGGCAGTCGACAACGTCCAATTGCGCTCTCGTATTCAAAACATGTGACGTCGCGCCACTATGCGGAAGCTCCCGGAAGTGAAATTTTGCTGTAGACAGTAGCGAGCCAGTGTGTGTGTCCGACATTCGACAAAGCTACGATCCCCTTTGAAAATGTTCTCCGCAGATGGGGACGAAACCTCGGGTTTTAAAGTGAAACCCCTTCGACCACGGCATAACAGCCGGGAGTATTTTATTAACTGTGACAATTCCGGCCGTGAAACTTTACATTTCATCTTGAAAAGCAAGAATGGGGTGCCGCAAGGTTCGGTCTTGGGTCCTCTGCTGTTCTTAATATATGTTAATGATGATACAAGTATAGCTATCACACCCAACAGACAAGAATTAACTGGTGAAATTGTAAACGATGTTCATTAAGTGGTTCTCTGCAAATGGGCTCTCATTAAACTTTGACAAAGCACAGTATATATGCAGTTCCACACAGTAAATGGAATGACACCATTAATAAATATAGACTTCGATCAGAAATCGGTAGCTAATGTAGAATTATTCAAAATTTCTAGGTGTTTGCATTGATGAGGGGTTGAACTGGAAAAAAACACACTGAAGATCTGCTGAAACGTTTGAGTTCAGCTACTTATGCTGTTAGGGTCATTGTAAATTTTGGTGATATACAACTCAGTAAATTAGCTTACCACGCCTATTTTCATTCTCTGCTTTCGTATGGCATCATATTCTGGGGTAACTTATCATTGAGTAAAAAATTTTTCATTGCACAAAAGCGTGTAATCAGAATAATTGCTGGAGCTCATCCAAGATCATCCTGCAGACACTTATTTAAAGAGCTAGAGATCTTCACTGCAGCCTCATAAAATATATACATATAAATTTCATAAGTGAATATATATATATTCACTTATGAAATTTGCTATTAACAATCCGAATGAATTCAGAAGTAATAGCAGTGTACATGGCTACAACACTAAGAGAAAGGATGATCTTCACTACTCAAGGTTAAATCTAACTTTGGCTCAGAAGGGGGTAAATTATGCTGCCACAAAGGTCTTTCGTCACGTACCTAATAGTATCAAAAGTCTGACAGATAGTCATACAGTATTTAAAAGGAAATTAAAAGAATTTCTTAATGCCAACTCCTTCTAATCATTAGATGAATTTTTGGATATAGTAAGTGGGTAATTTCTCCAACCTCCACAGCAAAAATTAAAAATATTAAGTGTCACGTAATATTTTGTGTAATGTAATATCTTATATAGACACCTATTATTAACCTGACACGTTCCACATCATTACGAAGTGTCGTATTCATGGTCTATGGAACAAGTACTAATCTAATCTAAAAGTTATAAACACTCTGTTTCGCCGTATTTATTTAAAGTTGTGCATACGTAAGTCAGTTAACCTTCTGTGACTGTCATTTAGCACTCGGGTGAAAGACAAGCGTAAGTGTAGTATAAGATACTCTGAAAACCTAAAGCACTTAAATTGGAAATACATACCGTCCATCACATTTGCAAACCACTTCATGTTAATAGAATCACTGTCCTACTGGCATAAAACGCCAGTAAGCAACAATAGTAATTTGTAGACAATTAATAACAATGTACCACAAAAAAAGCTCCAGTACAGCAGCTACAAGCATACAAGATATGCCCCCCGTTTCACTTGAACAAATAATTTTTCTTAAGGGTATAACCTATGCCTAAAATTTCCAATAAAGATTTTGCCTATTAAAGGTTTCGAATAAACCTGCGATTTCAGTCCATAGATTCCGAATTATGTCTCGATTATGATACGCTACTGGCCATTAAAATTGCTACACCAAGAAGAAATGCAGATGATAAACGAGTATTCATTGAACAAATATATTATACTAGAACTGACATGTGATTACATTTTCACGCAATTTGGGTGCATAGATCCTGAGAAAACAGTACCCAGAACAACCACCTCTGGCCGTAATAACGGCCTTGATACGAGTGGGTATTGAGTCAAACAGAGCTTGGATTGCGTGTACAGGTACAGCTGCCCATACAGCTTCTACACGATACCACAGTTCATCAAGAGTAGTGACTGGCGTATTGTGACGAGCCAGTTGCTCGGCCACCATTGACCAGACGTTTTCTGTTGGTGAGAGATCTGGAGAATGTCCTGGCCAGGGCAGCAGCCGAACATTTTCTGTATCCAGAAAGGCCCGTACAGGACCTGCAACATGCGGACGTGCATTATCCTACTAAAATGTAGGGTTTTGCAGGGATCGAATGAAGGGTAAAGCCACGGGTCGTAACACATCTGAAATGTAACGTGCCGTCAATGCGAACAAGAGGTGACCGAGACGTGTAACCAATGGCACCCCATACCATCAAGCCGGGTGATACGCCAGTATGGCGATGACGAATACACGCTTCCAATGTGCGTTCACCGTGATGTCGCCACACACGGATGCGACCATCATGATGCTGTAAACAGAACCTGGACTCATCCGAAAAAATAACGTTTTGCCATTCGTGCACCCAGGTTCGTCGTCGAGTACACCATCACAGGCGCTCCTGTCTGTGATGCAGCATCAAGGGTAACCGCACCCATGGTCTCCGAGCTGATAGTCCATGCTGCTGCAAACGTCGTCGAACTGTTCGTGCAGATGTTTGTTGTCTTGCAAACGTCCCCATCTGTTGACTCACGGATCGAGACGTGGCTGCACGATCCGTTACAACCATTCGGTTAAGATGCCTGTCATCTCGACTGCTAGTGATACGAGGCCGTTGGGATCCAGCACGGCGTTCTGTGTTACCCTCCTGAACCCACCGATTCCATATTCTGCTAACAGTCATTGGATCTCGACCAACGCGAGCAGCAATGTCGCGATAGGCTACAATCCGACCTTTATCAAAGTCGGAAACGTGATGGTACGCATTTCTCCTCCTTATACGAGGCATCACAACAACGTTTCACCAGGCAACGCCGGTCAACTGCTGTTTGTGTATGAGAAATCGGTTGGAAACTTTCCTCATGTCAGCACGTTGTAGGTGTCGCCACCGGCGCCAACCTTGTGTAAATGCTCTGAAAAGCTAATCATTTGCATATCACAGCATCTTCTTCCTGTCGGTTAAATTTCGCGTCTGTAGTACGTCATCTTCGTGGTGTAGCATTTTAACGGCCAGTAGTGTATTTTCATCGTCAGGATGCCACAAACTCATTCTCTGTTTGCCTAAACTTATCAGTTTATCACGCTCCATATTTCGTGAGCGAGAACATCGATCGCTTTGACCGAGGAAAACAAACCGATTTGAATTTCACCGATTGTCGTCCGATGTGTGTACGTTCGAGAGATAAGATCGGCTGTAGTGTGACCGCGCACGTAGTGGCGTACTGATTTGAAACGATCGGCGGTCTCCGGCCGACGTCGGTCGTCGGCGGGATCCACCGATATCGAAGCCACTGTGACCAACCCCGACTCAAAGGAAGGCCTCGGCACTTGTTGGTGACGTCACGTCAGCTAGGCACGGCGAACGCCAGGTCTGTTGCAGGCAGAACCGCCTGGGCGTGCTTATCACTATAAATCTCTTATTTTTGGACAAAATGTTTGGTATTGCTTTGGATTCTGCAGTTTTATTTAGATGAAAGATTTTCTTACTATCGTAAAGCTACAAATGAAGATCATAGTTCTGTATTAATGAATCCTGTCGAAACAAACGTAGATCAATATGAGAAGATGCTTTGCCCCATTGCAAGCTTCGGAAATTTTACATTCAAGTAACTATATTTACTTGATCCATTTTGCTATCGAAACTTACCCCAACCCCCTTACAATTAACTTGTTTCTTTTATTTATGATTTTCGTTTGACATCGTCACTGTAAATGTGAACTAATTTACATGTGTACATGTCCAACTGTTGCTGGTCATTAGATTACAGTCGTTTTCAACGAATGGAATTCTAAACAGGAAACAAAATAGCTTCATACATCGAAAATACTGCTGAGCTTAAACTTTTTTAAACATGCACATTAGAAAAGATAAATATTCCCCTCTTGCAACTGAAAAGAGAAACTTTATAAGATAAAAAAATTTTATTTGGTTAAACAGGTATCTCTCTTTTGCCCCTTCTTCTGTCCCCCACCCCCCTCCCCCAACGTGTAAAATCGCAAGATATTTCATTAACAATCAGTGCTCCTCACCCCATAGTCAACCAAGATACCTAAAGAAGAGCACCAGCCGGCCGGAGTGGCCGTGCGGTTCTGGCCGCTGCAGTCTGGAACCGAGCGATCACTACGGTCGCAGGTTCGAATCCTGCCTCGGGCATGGATGTGTGTGATGTCCTTAGGTTAGTTAGGTTTAATTAGTTCTAAGTTCTAGGCGACTGATGACCTCAGCAGTTAAGTCGCATAGTGCTCAAAGCCATTTGAACCATTTGAAGGGCACCAATATGTTCACAATTTCTTGTAAAAGCAACGTAACTTCCTCAGATTTACAAATAAGGTAAAGAAGCACGAATTCTGTTGCTGCTGGACCATGAAGTTGTTTTTGTATGTCAATCCTTAAAACAGGTGGAAATTTAAGTTCAGGATTACACTGTTTGCTAATAAGTGTAATGAATTGCACAATTAATTGACTGCAGAAATCTCTCAGAACAATGTGAGTTGGTCAACTACCGCCAATAGTTTCACATTTTCCTGTGTCAGAGAGGGAGACATCACCATTATGAGTATGCCTGCAACAGACCAGGCGTTCGGCGTGCCTACCTGACGTGACGTCACGAACAAGCGCCGAGACCTTCCTTTGAGTCGGTGTTGCTGTGACCCAGCCGGATGGCTAGAGGTGCTGCAGACGGAGGCGCGAGCGGGCGCCTGGTTACGTGGCGGTAGGCGGAAGTTTCGAGGAAGCTGAAAGGCGAGTCCGTTGTCCCCTCCCCTCCCCGCCGGCCGCGTGTCCTTGCATGCCCCGGCTGACGCACAGCGCTGCTCGCACCTCGGACTCAGTCGCGATGGAGCTGCGGGCATCGGCAGCTGGCGCTCTGGCCGCGGCCGCGTTGGCTTCCGTGGTGGCCCTGTGGTGGTGTGGGTTCGTAGGTCCGCCCTCGCCCAGGCACGAGCCGCCTTCCTGGGACGCCGACCGGCTGTTCCGTAAGCTAGACGCCGACCGCAATGGACTGCTCGACAGGCTCGAGTTCGGGAATTTTCCAGACGCCATCGCCGAAGTAAGACTTCACTTGTTTATACCCCACCACTAACACGCCGTACTGCGTAGGTCTAGACAGCGGCTGTCAAATAGGGAGGGGGAGCGTGCGCGTACTGACGTTTATTGGTGATTTACACACGTGAAATGGAATATTTTGAAATGTGGAAGGAATTACTGCTTGTAACAGCTGTGACGTTGGGTACACTGTTCCTTTCGAGAAAAATAAGCAGGCGGGTTGTATTCGCATTTAACCCTTATATACTGCAGTACATAAGCATTAGGAATTTTTCACTGCTTATAATATTGCAAAATTTAGACACAAGATAGGAAAAATTCACGCAAATTCTAATCGGCGACATGTTGAGCTCACCGAGGTTATACGTCGAAGTCCGATTCAGTTTTCGGCTCTATCTCAGCAAGCTGTTTCCATGTTTGTTCAGTCGTCTTTATTGTTGACTTACAATACTCATTCCTGGTAAGTGAAGGAAGATAGCCGCTAAGATGATAGAAGTGCTAAATCTGAAACACATTCTTAATTCTAGATGAAACTTCGAAATGTTTGGAACCTTTCCGTTGAAAGTGCCGCATATAAAAAAGTTGCACAAGGCACAGTTCCCATTAGTTGTGCCAATACATAAGCAGCAGCTGGACCAGTAGCTAAATTTTTAAGCTGTACAAGTATGTAAGGACAAAACTCTGTTTAACGTTCTTACGAAAAATCTCTTGACCGATTTACTTAATGTTTTTACACGATAGCCGGCCTGTGTGGCCGAGCGGTTCTAGGCGCTTCAGTCTGGAACCGCGCGACCGCTACGGTCGCTTGTTCGAATCCTGCCTCGGGCATGGATGTGTGTGATGTCCTCGGGTTAGTTAGGTTTAATTGGTTCTAAGGTCTAGCGGACTGATGACCTCAGATGTTAAGCCCCATAGAGCTCAGAGCCATTTGAACCATTTTTACACGATACTCTCAACTACATATAGGGGTTCGTTAAAACCAACTACGCGAAATTAATGGTCATCATCGTCATTTATTGTACATAACAGGCCATAAAGACCCATGACAGAAAGCAAAAGAAATATTACAAACCAGAAGAATACACTATTCAAAGATCAATAACACAATCAGTGACACAGGAAGTAGTATTGTCGTGATCACAGTTGCAGGTATTTCCGGTAGATGTTGCTCTACTTTCTCCTGTCCATTGCATCTTCCAGGGATGCTGTTGGTTCTACCTTCTGCAACGACCTCATCACCCTACCATTCCACCTAGTCCTTGGACGACCTCTTGGACGTCTTCCAGGCAGCTGGGAATTGAACACTCGGTTGGGGATAGATTCTTCAGCTCTTAAGACATGTCCCAACCACTGGAGTCGTCGTCCTCTGATGGTCGTACCAACGTCAGCTTTCCCAAAATGTTGGTATAAGACCTCTTTTTGCTTCCTTTCCCATCTTCCATTTTCTCTGTTGAATGTAGGTCCATAGATCTTTCTGAGCACTTTCCTGTCAAATGCGCAAATGCACTCTTCAAGAATTTGTGAAATCGCTCATGTCTCGCAGCCATATAAGAGAACTGGTTTTACCAGTGCCATGTAAAGTTTGATCTTGCTGTTTTGTGAAACCAAGCGTGACTTGAATGAGTTATTGAGACTAAAGAAGGCACGATTAGCATTAATTATTCTCTGTTGAATCTCTTTCTCAACCTCGCTTTTGTTAGATATAATCGATCCCAGGTACTTAAATTTCTTTACTCGTTCAAAATTGTGTCCATCTGTATTGATAGTGATGGGAAATCCTGTCGACGTGAAATGATCGTATATTTGGTTTTCTCGTCTTTGACAACTAATCCCACTTTGCTTGCCTCTTTCATGAACCTAGTGGTTTCAGGCACTATCTGATTGAGTCTACCATAATCACCACATCATCGGCAAAGGCCAAGATTGTGTCAGTTCCAAACATATCCATCTCCCTGTCATTATCAATTTCATGTCATACCTTTTCCAATGCAATGTTGAGTAGCAAAGGAACTCCTGGTCTCAAACTGTGTTGAACAGTGAAAGGCTCTGACATTTTCTTTCCAAACCATACTTGACAGCTTGTATCTGTATAACATGCTTCATTCACTTTGATGTATTTTCTTGTGATGCCCAACTCCTGCATAATCCTCCATAATACTGTCCGATTAATGCTGTCACAGGCCTGTCAGAAACCTATAAATATGAGGTGTAGTTCTCTATCAAATTCATAGTCCTTTCCCATTAGCTGTGTAGCATAAAGATGTGATCTATGGTTGAGCGTCCGAATCCACATTGTTATGGTCCTATGAACTCTTGTAGAGCAGGTTTCAGGCGAGTAAGTAACAAGGAGATTAAGACTTCATAGCCTATCTCAAGTAGCGAGATTCCTCGATAATTGTCCACTTTTGTGGCACCTCCTTTTTTAAAAATTGGGCATACAATTGCTCTCTTCCATTCAACCGGGATCTCCTCTGATGACCAGATTTTGACAGTACGCTGTCTTACAGTCTCCAATAAAATCCCCTCCATTTATAACTAGTTCTGCACTAATACGACTACCGCCTGGCACTTTATTGTTTTTGAGTGACAGTACAGTTGTTCTTATCTCTTCCTCTGTATTTAATTCCCATTCTTGTTCTATACTTCCTTCTGGAATTTCTGCATTTAGCAATTTTCTAAAATGCTTTACAAACTGATCTGCTTGCTCCATAGGAGGTACCACATTCCCTCCGTCATCTTTTAGGATTAAAGTTTGTTGTTTATAATTGCCTCGAGTTAAACCTGCTGACTTGAAAAAGTAGTGTGGTGTGTTCTTAGATTCCTCAACTGCCATTAATAGTTTCTTCCCTTATTCTCTTTTTCTTCCTGCTAATGAGCCTGTCAGTCATCTCACTTCTGAGTATGTTGTTTGTATATCTTCTGATGGGTGATTTAACCACTATGATCTCTTCTCCATTCTATCTTTAACAGCTGATTGACATTCATCAAACCAGAATTTGTTTTTCGGTTTAGGTTGTTGTCCCAGTTCTTCCTATGCACTCTGGATTAACCTCTTCCTTCAATTGTGTCAATATTCCTTCTACATTATCCGGGGCCTCTTTTGACAAAAGCGAGGCAGTGACTCTATCTTGGTACCACTGTCTTACCCATTAATTTGAAAGTTTGTCTTTATCACGATGAACTATTCCTTCTCTTTTCCTGTGTCGTTTTGTAGAGAGTTTTAGACAAATCTTCAAAACAGCTAAAAAGTGGTCTGAATTCATATCAGCACCACAGTACATTTGTACTTGCTCGATGCAACCACAATGCTTTCCATCCACCAATGCATGATCAATCTGGCTTTTCATCTTACCATTTGGCGATATCCATGTGGCTTTATGTATCTCTTTCTGTGGGAAGTAGGTGCTACTAATTATCATTCTTCTAAGATCAGCTTTTCAGCCCAATTATGGGACGATATTCGTTTTCTTTTCCAATTTGTGCATTGAGATCACCCAGGACTAAACAGATCGAAAGTCATGGTAGTCTGTGAATAATGTCCTCCAAATCAGCATATAAGTTGTTCTTTATCTCATCATCTGTGTCGTCTGATAGTGCACGACAGTTAACAAATTAATGGTGTGCTGTGAAAATGTGTGATTTAGGGTAAATGTACCAAAGAGTGCATAGTCACAAAGAGAGTGCAGCTTGTGTTCCTGACAGTTGACAAAACATATCAGCTGGCCACTGACACAGTTGTATTCAGAGTTATATCAGAAACACCTCGTACAAGCTGAGTGAAGAAATCCTGTTTTTTCCAAAGTGAAAGGGTAAGAATCGCTTTCTAGCTTTCTTTTCTGGTACTCTCTTGCATACGTTATACACAGAATACACGAGCAATAGCCTTTAATTCTTGATTGCGTTTTGAAAGGCTGGCTTGCAGTCTACCATAATGCAGCCACATGTTTTGCCAATGTGACGTGTACTGCCATCAGTTGACATTGTTGTTTCTGTAGGAAGGAGCGCGTATATAATGTCCCAAAAGTGCGTGTGTGTTCACTTTAGGGCACAACTGGAAATTTATACATTAAATACAAAAATTGGCCAGGAAGCTCATATAAACTGAAGAGCTCTCCAATGAGGCCAGACAAATGGAGAAAGCAAACAAAGGTTGCTGCTGCTATTAGTATGAAGGAGTCTGCTATAAGCCACATGGGATTAGCTGAGCGGTCTAAGGCGCTGCAGTCATGGACTGTGTGGCTGGTCCCGGTGGAGGTTCGAGTCCTCCCTCTGGCATGGGTGTGCGTGTTTGTCCTTAGGATAATTTAGGTTAAGTAGTGTGTAAGCTTAGGGACTGATGATCTTAGCAGTTAAGTCCCATAATATTTCACACACATTTGAACATTTTGGAGTCTGCTATAAGGAAAAGGCTGAAAGCTGTGAGTAGAGAGCATAGATTTTGGTGTTGCCAGAAAACTGGCTGCAGTGCATTAAGTTTGGGAGATGGTGGCACCAACAGTGCTCTTCATTTGAAGGGTAATATTGCGTTCATTTGTGGCATTTGCTAAATGCGTACTGTTTGTCATGTTTTGTTACTTAAACGCAGGTGAACGAAAGACTGCGCATTTTCTGTTTCCTGTATTTTTGGAAAGTTCAATGAAAGTATCACCTCTCTGCTGCTGTAGTTGTCTGAACATGTACGTTTTGTGTTAATAAACATAAACCTTAAATGATTTTGTTTTCTTGTTGATAATAATCCAGGTTATTCCTTAACTAGGCACTCGTAGGTATGGTTCCCCTAGTTTTCTTTCTTGCAAGTAGTTTTAATAGACATTTAAACCATTGAGCCAGTTTTATCCCATTATATATTCTTTCTCCTTCTACACAATTTGAAACAAAACTGATGACCTCAGATGGTAAGTCCCGTAGTGCTTAGAGCCAAAAAGGAAAGCTTTATTTATAGTTTATGGGCTTACGGTTACTGAATCTGAATTGTCTGAAACTTTGTAATCTAACCCATTTCCAGTTTAAAACTGTGCAAAATACTGTCATTGAAGCCATGGTACTCACGGATCCAGTAGTAGGAGAGGTCTCTCATTCCCTGAATACCAATGATCCCACCTGATTTAACTATTTATTTAAAACTACTACAGTACCCAATCAAGGTTTCATTGGCTGTAACAAAATTGGCTCAAGATCAACGAGGGGGGGTGAAGAGGAAATAGACAGAATGGGACGGGGGGGGGGGGGGGGGGGAGGCTGAATGTGGTGGACATTGGACATAGAGGGGGCGGAGGCAGAGATTGAGAATCAAGAAGTTTTATTCACCATCGATCCTTTTACAATGGAAATAGGCTTTGCCATTGAAGTATACTATAAGATGTAGTACTACATACATAATAAGGAAATATAAACTATTATCAGTAAGTTATCCTATACATAGCACAGTAATAATAAAACACATTCCAAGAAAATTTGTAAGGGCTATTGTCAATAAGCTATACAATACAGTATGGACTGGATCATTTGCAGGACTGTAAAGACTAAACAGTTCATAATTACACAGGACTTAACTACAAAAGACATAATCACAGCACTTCATGATACAATGAACTACAGGAAAATTTGTCAAATGCTAAGACGCTCCTCACGCATCTCAGAGAACTTTAATGTCATGAAATGGGTAATCTGATAGCCAGCCAAACCACTTAATTTTTTAAAAAAATTTAGATCCATAGACTGACGTAGATTCGTAATTTGTTGATAATTTTGAGTGGGTGCACTTTGAGAATTTCTGGTTCTTGCTAACATGTGCCATTCTATATCTAAATTAGCCTTAACTCTGGTGTTGTGTTCATGAATTTATCTCCTTGCAGCAAATTCTGAAATATTTTTAATAGAGAACACAGATACATAGATGCATAAATTTATAATTGTGAATATTCTGAGCCTGGAATAAAGGAGGACAGCATTCCACACAAATTGTTTCACATATTGTGTATAAGACCCTTATTTGTATTTTTAAAATATTCTTGATGTGAGGGGAGAGTCCCCATACAATCACACCATATGACACATGCAACTGGGATATTCCAAAGTAGGTTACCCCAAAATAAACAAAGTTCACTATATCCCAGAGTTTCAAAGTAGGTTATGACACCAGAGTTTTATTTATTTATTTTTTGTATACTCAACTGGTATGTTGCTCCTAATGGAGCTTGGAGTCAATGTAAATATCTAGAAGTTTTACTGACTTATTTTCTACTTCCTTTGACATTTCCATTAGGAGTCGTTGGGTTTTATTGGGATTATAAGCGAGTTTATTAGCTGGAAACTAGTGGAAAGCACCGAGCGAGGTTATGCAGTGGTCAACACACTGGACTCGCATTCAAGAGGATGATGGTTCAAACCACATCTGGCCATTCTGATTTAGGTTTTCTGCAATTTCCCTAAATTGCTTCAGGTTAATGCTGGGATGGTTCCTTTGAAAGGGCACGGCCAGCTTCCTTCCACTTCCATCCTCACCGGCACCAGAGTACATGGTTTCATGCCTGCTGCTTGGACTGCAGAACTGCAGGCATCATTTGAAACCCGCCAGATGAGCCTAGGGTGAGCTCCTTCCCTTGCGCACCCAATTCCTGAGGCCCCACTAGCAATCTTCGCAGATGACTCATCCCATGCTGTCAGTGGTATGCTACAACAGAGCATAACTGAGCACTGGCAGCCTTTGGGTTTCTTCTCCAAGAAGATCACAGAGAAGCAGTGCTCTTGGCCACCATTTTATATTGAACTGTTAGCAGCCTATGAAGTAGTTAGATACTTTAGATGCAAGGTGCAAGAACATGCCCTCACTGTATATCAGACTCTACATATCAGACTTTATCCAACTCCTCGACATTTTGTGCTGCTACCAGTTTGACAGAATTCACAGGTGAAGAGATGCTTTCCACTCTAGACAGGACATCAGCAGTGTCATTTTGTGAACCACTTATATGCAAGAAAATACCAGATATTTTATTTACAAACCATAGGAAATTACAAACGAGCATTCTGAATGACTATCGACAACTGGCTCGTGATTCATTTGGTTCAGTTTGTGGGGTAATAGGTGAGTTGTGGCCCCCTGAAAATATTCTAAGTTCAGAGTTGGTGTGGCCGCATGGGCCACTCGGCAAGCCGGGGTTTGTCAGCGACCACACGGTGCCGTACATTAGCCGGAGCAAGAGGTGTAGCCCCAGCGCATGGTCCAGGCCAACCACGTGGCTGGGAATTGCATGTTAACGCTGTGTTGTGAAAGGCGCTGTGTGTCGATGAAGGAGATTTGTATGCCGGGAGTGCCAAACATGGGGGACTTTGTGAAAACATAATGGCAGACATTTCACAGTTCATGTAGAAATTAATAATAGCCAGAGGAATCATGATACCTCAAAAAGAAACATGTGAACTACCATTATTTGCACGATGATTCTGATGGTGTAAATAGATTTTCAATATCTTTGTTAGCTTAAAGTTTAGTATCCAACTGTAAATTATACAAGTAACACCCAGCAATGAATTTCTAAAATCTAAATGGTTCAGCCAATTGTGTTGATTGACATGTCTTTAGAAAGCTATTAGTGTAAACCTAAATTAGTATGAATTACATGTATATACCTTGAACAGTACATGAGTTATTGGAGGTCAAAGTGGCCGATTACTACTGATCACGTCAGGCCACAAGTACTCCACAGCTACACGAAAAAATGGTAGCAGCAGGCTTATAAATATATTTATTCATCTATTCCTTTGTTTACATCCAATATATGCTATTCATGATGAAATTGGTCGAATATTTAGTGTGTTTTAGGAAGCACAGAGACATTAGGCTTCTGGCCTGCTCTTATTTCTATTCCTTTGATATATGTTTATTTCATTTGTTTATGGATTTAATAATGTGTGTTAGAGCATGGTTATGGTCCAGCTGTAGGAATATTTATTTAATTTCAAGTTATTTAAATGTAAATCCAGTATTTCGTGTGTGTCTCAGTATGTTTGGGAGTGTGGGTTAGCTTGAAGAAATGGCGGGAGCGCTCTAGCCAATCACAGTGCTTGTTAATGGGGAGACTGGATGGAAGTGGGAGGGAGTGCTGGACAGGACAAGGGGTGCTGGATGGGGAGCAGGACGGTCAGTCGCAGGAAAGACTGGGACAGTGGAGTAGTTTGCGCGTGGTCGTGGGAAATAGAAATATTTCGTAGTGCCGACTTGTGCACTTGTGAGACTTCTGTGGCTTCTGCAGTGAAAGTGTAGTATGCGATTAGAAGTGAATATCTTGTGAGCTATGTTGTTGTTGTTCATAACTAATTATGTGAAGTAGGAATCTATTGTTTCCCTGTTATTCAACATATATTTTATTTAATTCATGGACCATTGACACTAATAAGTGTTTGCAGTAATAAACGGCATTCTTAAAGGTATCGTACTCATCATTTAAAATCATTAAAAATATTACCTGCAGATTTTATTTAATTGCACTCTTTCATTTATAAATTTCTTCATTACATTCAAAAGTCATAATTGCTGAGTGATAGGAACCTTCGACCATTCGATTCATGTGTATATTCGTACTGTATACTGTACACTCAGCAGTATCTGGCTTGTAATGCGGCATCTACGTATCCCAGCCCCTAGACAATGAAACCAGCCAAAACTTTTCAACTCTGAGTCTGAGGGTATGTACTTGAGGGCCACACACCATTTTTATTTTTGAAAACCCGCAAGTTCCCGTCATTCATAATCTCAACAGTTACCAACAGCAGCATTCAATGCAGAAGCAAAAGTACACTGGAAGTCCACTTTTACCAATACATAACAAACAAATACCTGCTGCGTTGGCATTGGAAACACTGCCTTGAATAACAGTACACAATCGTATCTGATGTGTTCATGGTGAAGATTATCACCGTTAACATTTCACCATTGGTGTGTTAAAGATGGAGCATTCTCAATATAGACACTAGCAGAGATTCAGTTACTGTATGTTGTAGCAGGATGTACCACTTGGAAAGCTGTATAGAAATAAGTTGCAACAGTCACAATCCTATTTGGAAGATGCTTATAACAACGAACAGAAACTTGTAGATATTTACTAAATGGCACACTTCACTTTAAGATAATGATCTTTTATTGGTCAGCACAACAAGATACACAACTTATATCACATCTATTGTAATCTTGCTTGTTATTGCTATGTAATCCACTTCTGGTAACTGCAAACACAGCAGTGTCTGTGCTGGGGCAGGTGGAGGCACAGGTACTGACTACTGGAGAATGTGGTCTTCCCAGCATTGGTCATTCACAACATTACCAGCAGATAGGTGTGGAGCGACCTGCCAGCTGTGGTCACCACACCACACCCCCTACAAGGAAAAAAAAAAATGTTTTTTCTGACATGAACTATGAATGTCTGTTGGGTCGAAGCAGAACCACACTTCCCTTCTGTAATGTGTTTCTGTTGTGGTTGGATGGATTGGCTGGTGTTGTGAGGTGACTGCTGCAGTTGGATTGATGGTGGCTGGTCAGTTTCCAGGCAGGACACAATGCTCTGGATGGCGGCTGCAATGTGGCGGACTGTGGCAGTGGCCACCTGGTTTACCTGTAAGTTGACATGAGACAGTACCAGCAGCCACACAATCCTAAAAGTCCAGGTGATTGTGTGAGAATCGTGCCTCTGAGCTGTCAAAACTCACGAGTGGAGCTCGTACTTGCCATGTTACTTTGCACTTTTGACATGCAATGCAGTTCTGAGTCCTCGTATGGTAGTCCTGTATGTTGGGCCTCACAAAATGCTGTGTTACTGGTACCCTCATAGCACAAATTGCCAGTTGGCTGAAACACTGCAGAGAATCAAAAACCCACTGTTGGATAAGGGCAGGTACGCATGACTTGTCAGCCTGCTGATTCGTCTCAGTATATCAGCTCCTCAGTGCCTTGCAGTGGCATATGACGCAAGTGCAGAGCCACCCTGTCTTTAAACAGATCATCCAAATCCTTGTCGTCATTTTGTGCCATTGCCAGTTTGGTGAAAGAGCAATGCTCTTGGCCACCGTATTACACAGAACTGTTAGCAGCCTGTGAAGCAGTTACATACTTCAGATTCGTGGTGGAAGAACATGCCTAGACTATATATCAGAACATTGGCCATGGAAGGGTTTGCATTTTTGCAGCCACGAAATAATTACCTCCCCCTGGCCATGCAAACCAACCACCTAAATTTTATTTTGCAGTTTACGACAGACATTGGGCATTTAAGGGTTCACAAAATGACACCTTTGATGCCTGGTCTAGAGAAGAAGGAATTTCTTCACCAGTGAATTTCAGCAAACTGGCAGCAGCACAGAATGACAAGAAGTTGAAGGACCTGTTTAAAGGCAGGATGACTCCACACTTGCATCCTATGCCACAGCCGTACACCAAGGAGCTGATGTACTGAGATGAATCAGCGAGCCGACTGTGGCCTTCTACGACAGTGGGTTTTCAATTCTCTGCACAGCTCACCTGTCCGGGAATGTGCACTATGAGGGCACCAGTAACAGCATTTTGTGTGGCCCAGTATACAGGACTGCTATAAGAGGACTCAGACCTGTGTTGCCTGTCAAAAGTGCAAAGTAACATGGCACGTACAACTTCCACTCAGGAGTTTTGACATCCCAGAGGCACTATTCTCACACATTCACCTGGACTTCGAAGGACCACGTAACTGCTGGTTCTGTCTCACAGCAATTGACAAGTACACCAGGTGGCCAGTGTCACATTCTGCCACATTGCAGCCAGCATGCTGCCTGGAAACTGACCAGCCACCATCAACCCAGATGCAGCACCAGCCAATCCACCGTCATGCAGCCACAATAGAAACGCATTACAGAAGGGAAGTGTGGTTCTGTTTCGACCCTGCAGACATTCATAGTTCATGTCAGCAAAAATTTTTTTCTTGTATGGGGTGTGCTGTGGTAACCACAGCTGGCAGGTTGCTCCACACCTATATGCTGGCAACGTTGTGAGTGATGAATGCTGGGAAGACCACATTCTCCAGTAGTCAGTACCTGTTCCGTACCTGCCCCGGCACAGACACTGGTGTGTGTGTGTGTGTGTGTGGGCGCGCGCACGCTGTTACCAGAAGTGCATTACATAGAAATAACAAGCAAGTCTAAGACAGTACAGGTGATATAAGTTGTGTATATTCTTGTGCTGACCAGTGAATCATCATTATTTTTAAGTGAAGTGTGCTGTTTAGTAAGTACCCAAAGGTTTCTATTTGTTATCATCTTCTAGTTAGGATGGTGACTTTTGCAACTTTTTTCCATACAGACATTTAGCTATCCAAGTGGTACATCATGCTACAACATACAGTAACTGACACGCTCATACACTTCACATGTTAGGCATTTCTCATCACTATGGTATTTGATCTCTGCAAGTTTCTATGTTGAGAAAGCTTCATCTTTCCCTACCAGTGGTGAAATGTAAACAGTGATAACATGAGCACATTGGGCTTGATTCTGTATTGTTATTCAAGGCAGTATCTCCAATGCCAATGCAGCAGGTACGTGTTTGTTATGAAACAATATTGGTAAAATTGCTCTTTCGCTGTACTTTGGCTTCTCCACTGCATGCTGCTGTTGGTAACTGTTGAGATTATGATGGGAATTGAACCCAATGAATCATGAGCCAGTAGTCTGCAGACATTCAGGATTTGGGCTTCACTAGACATCAGTCTGTCAGCATATCCAGTTTCTTCCATTCTCATTCATTGGTCCCACCAACTTGCAACCAGACTGCCATATAGTCCAGGCATGTCCTTCCACCACGAATCTGAAGTATGTAACTGCTTCACAGGCTGCTAACAGTTCTGCGTAATACGGTGGCCAAGAGCATTGCTCTTTCACCAAACTGGCAATGGCACAAAATGACGACAAGGATTTGGATGATCTGTTTAAAGACAGGGTGGCTCTGCACTTGCGTCATATGCCACTGCTAGGCACTGAGGAACTGATGTACTGAGACAAGTCAGCAGGCTGACAAGTCATGCGTACCTGCCCTTATCCAACAGTGGGTTTTTGATTCTCTTCCATACTGGAAACAAATCAATTTGCATACCTTGCCAAAAGATATTAGATTCAGTGAGACTCATTGGCTACAATATGTTGCGGCCAACAGAAATGATTACCAACAACCACTGACAACAAAAGAGCCTGATACACTGTAAGTGCACCTTAGCTCAAAATCAATTTATACAGGGTGTTTCAAAAATGACTCGTATATTTGAAAAGGCAATAAAAACTAAACGAGCAGCGATAGAAATACACCGTTTGTTGCAATATGCTTGGGACAACAGTACATTTTCAGGCAGACAAACTTTCGAAATTACAGTAGTTATAATTTTCGACAACAGATGGCGCTGCGGTCTGGGAAACTCTATAGTACGATATTTTCCACATATCCACCATGCGTAGCAATAATATGGCGTAGTCTCTGAATGAAATTACCCGAAACCTTTGACAACGTGTCTGGCGGAATGGCTTCACATGCAGATGAGATGTACTGCTTCAGCTGTTCAATTGTTTCTGGATTCTGGCGGTACACCTGGTCTTTCAAGTGTCCCCACAGAAAGAAGTGACAGGGGTTCATGTCTGGCGAATAGGGAGGCCAATCCACGCCGCCTCCTGTATGTTTCGGATAGCCCAAAGCAATCACACGATCATCGAAATATTCATTCAAGAAATTAAAGACGTCGGCCGTGCGATGTGGCCGGGCACCATCTTGCATAAACCACGAGGTGTTCGCAGTGTCGTCTAAGGCAGTTTGTACCCCCACAAATTCACGAAGAATGTCCAGATAGCGTGATGCAGTAATCGTTTCGGATCTGAAAAATGGGCCAATGATTCCTTTGGAAGAAATGGCGGCCCAGACCAGTACTTTTTGAGGATGCAGGGACGATGGGACTGCAACATGGGGCTTTTCGGTTACCCATATGCGCCAGTTCTGTTTATTGACGAAGCCGTCCAGGTAAAAATAAGCTTCGTCAGTAAACCAAATGCTGCCCACATGCATATCGCTGTCATCAATCCTGTGCACTATATCGTTAGCGAATGTCTCTCGTGTAGCAATGGTAGCGGCGCTGAGGGGTTGCAGCGTTTGAATTTTGTATGGATAGAGGTGTAAACTCTGGCGCATGAGACGATACGTGGACGTTGGCGTCATTTGGACCGCAGCTGCAACACGGTGAACGGAAACCTGAGGCCACTGTTGGATCACCTGCTGCACTAGCTGCGCGTTGCCCTCTGTGGTTGCCGTACGCGGTCGCCCTACCTTTCCAGCACGTTCATCCGTCACGTTCCCGGTCCGTTGAAATTTTTCAAACAGATCCTTTATTGTATCGCTTTTCGGTCCTTTGGTTACATTAAACCTCCGTTGAAAACTTCGTCTTGTTGCAACAACACTGTGTTCTAGGCGGTGGAATTCCAACACCAGAAAAATCCTCTGTTCTAAGGAATAAACCATGTTGTCTACAGCACACTTGCACGTTGTGAACAGCACACGCTTACAGCAGAAAGACGACGTACAGAATGGCGCACCCACAGACTGCGTTGTCTTCTATATCTTTCACATCACTTGCAGCGCCATCTGTTGTTGAAAATTGTAACTACTGTAATTTCGAAAGTTTGTCCGCCTGAAAATGTACTGTTGTCCCAAGCATATTGCAACAAACAGTGTATTTCTATCGCTGCTCGTTTAGTTTTTATTGCCGTTTCAAATATACCGGTCATTTTTGAAACACCCTGTAAATAGATATGATTCACATGTTTCCCCTTCAGACCTTGTACTGCCCAAAGTATTCATTTATGACCATTGATTAGGGTCCTCCACCATCTGTATAATTTTGTCTAAAGGTTTGGGACACCCAATGTATACATTGTGTACCTCCGATTCCATCACTTTGGAGAACCTTTAGGCAATTGGGCTGGATTTATGTATTCGCATGTAAATTAAGAAAGAATTACAAACTTGTGGTTAGCAGAAGGAACAAAAATTGGTGTTAAATGTCCTGTCATTGGCGAGGCAGTTAGGGACTAATGTGCCCAGTACTACCAGTGCTGCCTTTATTTATATGTATAATGTTACTCATCCCGTAGACCCCCCTCGCGCACACGCAGTGCAAGTCACCAAGCATTTGATGAGTCAGTTTTGCACATAAATTGCACTTTCTGGTACCCTATTAATAAATCAAATCATGCCACTTGTTTTACCCACTGCACTCATTTGTAGTCATTATATTCCACCTTGGAGAGGTCTTGCAGTAATTGCATGTAACACCAATTTCATAAAACAAATACAAAGTGTGGTGTCACCACCAGACACCACACTTGCTAGGTGGTAGCCTTTAAATCGGCCGCGGTCCGTTAGTATACGTCGGACCCGCGTGTCGCCACTGTCAGTGATAGCAGACCGAGCGCCCCCACACGGCAGGTCTAGAGAGACATCCTGGCACTCGCCCCAGTTGTACAGCCGACGTTCATAGCAATGGTTCACTGACAAATACGCTCTCATTTGCCGAGACGATAGTTAGCATAGCCTTCAGCTACATTTGCTACAACCTAGCAAGGCGCCATATTCAATTGATAATTAATATTATGAAGCATGTACCGTAACGAGAGATGTTCTACAATTGTGGATTAAAGTTAAGAATTATATCAACTACGTACTTTATTTGCAGTTCTCAAGATATTGTCCTGTTCCAGACCTCACGCCAGCGTGTAATTAAACGCGTGCATTTCGGCCTCCTCTAGAAAAACAGTGTTGGCTCTTCTGCCAACACTACACAAAGTATTAAATTTCTATCTAACATAGCATCGATGACAGAGAGCAAAGTATCGTTCATCCTGGGGACTGAAAGGTTTTCAATACTTGTCACCTTTCCTCAAAAGTGAATGTGTGCATGATTGCGTGCGTGCTTGCATGTGCGTGAAGTGTAAACCTCTTGAGAACCAGTCAACTCCCACCCATGATTATCTGAAGAATTCAATTCCCATGTATAAAACATTGTATCTCTCAAATTGTGTGTTGTATGATGATACAGGTAATTTTGCTGATACATTCAGTGTTGTGTTTGTGGATACTCTCAGCAAAATTTACTGCAAATAGAGTCACTAGTAAAGAAGTAGTAAACTGAAATGCCATGCCAGATGCTGCATTTGTATGTGTGAACAGCAAAAATGTAGTAAGCAATAAACTTTGTTCCTTTCATAATTTTGTGAGGAATGTCAGCTAGAAAATTTTGTAAATATTTGAAATTATGTGCCAAGTTTCTTGAAAGTCCCTATGTGCTCTCATTCTCAAATAATGGATGAATATAGTCTGCCTCAAGACATATACACAGTTTGTAATTGTAGTCACTGACTTTTTGTATCAAACCTTTAACATATGATTAAAATTCTGTCAATAACTGTTTGAAATATTAAAAAGCGAATGTTTGTTGCCCCTGGAAACTTCTAAATAGGCAACCTACTATTGGGAACATGCCCCAGGTTAGCTGTTTGGTAATATAGATACCATTAAGTGCAGTGAGAGATGGGATCAGCTGAACCCACAGATACCAGATTTCGGCTTCATCCAGTTATGCAATGATGTTCAGGCTTTTTATGTCATATGTGTGCAAAGAGGAAGAGAACAGCAGACTGGCAAAACTTTTTTTGTGTCTATATATTTTTTAAAATATATGTTGTGACAATGCCCTAGTGAGTAGAGCAGTACAGTTGAGTCAATGTAAATTGATCTCTGGCAGTTGCATTGGGATGGATAGGATGGCAACCTCAACCAGTCACATAACATGATTTTGTAAACATCTGTCTGGCAGTGCTTCAGTGTTGTCACTGCTCTATAGATAGCTGCTGTTTTTGCTTGCAGCCATTCGTGCTTCACAGTTGAAAGCTAGCAACAGTGCTGAGAGATATTGGGATCTTCTTATTCCATCTCAACTACAGGGTTCAGTGCTGGAGGCCCTGCTTTCCATCTCCGTAAGAGCAGAGATTTTTCCTTGTTCCATCCCCTCAAAAGTGGTCCCAGGTCCACGAAGCCTGTTGTGAATTTGAGTCCTGGGGATATTTCCCAGGGATACAAGACAATCAGGGAAATGGGCTCACCATCCTTCCCTTTCTAGTGCCATGGCGAATGAAAGACTGCACGCTACATACAGTCAGGCCAGAAGCTCATGCACAGGCTGAATGCCACAGATTCTAAGATTGTGGTGACAGACTGATGTGTAAATAAGTCCAAGGTATAGGTTAGGTTGAAAGGCGACACTTTGGCTGTGAGTTGGTGAGGCCAATGAATATTAATACAAAATTTTAGTTGTGGTGGCATACTGATATTTAGTGTAGCCCGAGACCTAGGTTAGACTGCAATGTGACCGATTGGTTGAGAGTTAGCAAAGTGGTATCAAAGGCTTTAGTTTATCTGAAAAATGTGCTGTTGTAAAAGATGCAATAGTAGCGACTGTACTAATGTTTAAAAATTGGGATGTTAAATATTTTTAATCAGTGATTTTTTTTTTTTTTTCAGACAGGCTGTTAAATGTTTTTAATTGGCAATTTTTTTTGAACGGGCTAAGCTACACATCAGTCTGCCACCATAGCCATAGCCCTTGTAATCACCAACTCATATCCAGTCACCTTCCGATCTAACCTAGACCTCAGGCAAAACTACAGATCAGTACAACAAGGTTTTATTTACTGTCATATTCCATGGTTTAGCCAACTCACAACAAAACTGTTACCTTCCAAGCTAATGTATACCTCAGGCTAAGGCACAGATCAATGAGTCACCGCAACCAATTTTTTTCTCCCCTTTCTTTGACTTTTTGGAACTAACAACAAAACTGAATACACATACCAAAAGTGACTTACATCAGCCATTAAAATTGTCACTAGCCAAAGCTGACTCATATGAAATATTCCCCTTGACCCCTGTTTGTCTTACTAGAGCACCACTTGGCTGTACCATCCAATTTTTAGTTGTTCTCTGATAGCATGTCAGCATGAAAAGTTTCTTTAAATGTGTTGGTACCTAAATTGTCAGGTTAATATGGAATTAGTCACTTCAGAGAAGTATTGGGGTAATCACACAACGAAGAACGAATTGGCTTGGAAAACAAGGCTGGGAACCTTCTCATACAGATTTCGAGACTGCCTTTTTCTGGGGCAGTGGAATGATGGTCCCATGTTAAGTGTGTGGTGGTGTACATCTGTCAGTACTGACATTATTAGTACTACTCTGTTTTGTTGTGCCATTCAACTTTGATTAAAATAGCTCTGTGGAGGCACTTTTGGCCATTGACATCACACTAATGCCACAACACATTGTGGACAGCGAAGTTATTTTCTCAGTTGCAGCTAGCAAAGATCTCACATGAGCACTAGTCATTAGAAAGCGAATTAATTTTGGCAGGCAGACTTCTAGCCCTGCTTTAACTTATTGGCTAACAATGACCAGATCCACCTGGGTGAGGGACCACACTGCTACAGCCAGCTGTAGGTAGCCTACCACAACCAAGTGTTCAGAAGATGTTGAGGATGACGTCCTCACATCTGCTGGGGCAGTGACCCCTCCGGCCAGTCAAAACAAACAGGCAGCCAGGTGTCAACAACACTCTGCACTCAGACACACACCCATGCCCCTGTTGGTACATTGGCGTTGTTGCATTTCAGTGATAAAGCGTGCAACTGGATGGCACCTTGCTTTCACTCATATATTTTCTTGTTGATACTGGGTCTGGAGTGAGTGCCATACCATGTGAGTTACCACTGCCACAATAAAACTTTTATCATCTTTCCAACTCCGCACAGCAAATGTTTCACATATTGAAGCATATACAATCACATCTCAAATCTTTGACTTGGATTTATAACATACATTTTCATGGCAGTTTTTCCTTGCTGACCTCAAGGAACCATTACTAGGGGGCTGACTTTCTAAGACATAATTATCTCACCCCTGATTTGGAACATGGAACTCTGCTACACTGCAGCCGCGGACATTCCATAACTGTAGTCATTGGCACACCATTGCTATTCACACAGCTGCCTTCCATGCACACCAGCTCACAAATTCTTTATTCAGTTGACAAAAGCCGACATGATCAGCAGATAATACGAGACTGCCTGACATCAGCATTAGAACTGCAGAAACTTACTCAGCACTTCCTCACCTAAATAAGAAACACTTCACCTAAAAGAGAGCCACACTAAATAGCACAAAATTCGTGCACCTACAAACAAGATCACTGCTACACATTCATATTTCAATTGGCTTGCTAGAAAACAACCTCATCATTTTGACATTATCACCATGAATGAGTCAGAGTGTGAGGGGTGGCCAGCAACACACATGTCATCGGAGCAGCGTGTAATATCTACACTGGTACCAACACAGGTCAGTATAGTGAACCTTTCTTGCAGTACCTGTGCACCTACTGTATGTGTTTCCATTTCATACCACTAGATTCAAATATGGAGTGTAGGCAAAGTGCTATCAGTAACAGAATTGTTCATAAAACCATGCTGGACCCACCAGTCCAACATAAGGCACACAGATTATCTCCAGATAAACATTCAGCAGCCAAATTGGCTATTAATGACTTACTGCAAGCCACATAATCAGATTGTCCAATAGTCTCCAGTCCTCGCCCATTCATCTCGTACATAAGAAGAATGGCACATGTAAATTGTGCAGTGACTGTGGGCTCTTAACTCACAGACAGTTATCGAATCCTGAATATTCAGTACACTCGTAACTTAACAAGCATGTCAGTGTTCAGTGTGACGGACTGTAAAAAAAGCTTATTTTCAGCTTCCCGTGAACCAAGAGGACATACCAGAAGTGGTTATTATCACTTCTTTTCGACTTTCTGAACTCCTTTACATGCCATACAGACTCAAAAATGCAGCCCAGACTTGGCAAAGGTTCACAGACAATATTGCTTTAAAGTTTTCCTTTTGATTCACATACTTCATGATATTTTAGTTTTCCCTGATTCTCATCACAAGCATGAAGAGTATCTCAAACTAGTCTCGATGCCTTACTTCATGATATTTTAGTCTTCTCTGATTCTCTTCACAAGCATGAAGAGTACCTCAAACTAGTCTCGATGCCTTACACAATCTCAACATCACAGTCAGTGACAGTAAATGTCAACTGTGACAGACAGTCAAAGATTACTTTCTTTGGCCATTCGTTTTTCAGTGACAGCATAGAACTCATTACTATGGCCACAAAACTTTGAAGGATTATGTCAATTTCTCAGCCTGGTAAACTTTTATCTGGACACCTACCCCATGCAGCTGCCAACCAGATGCATTAGCAGCAGCCAAACACATGACATGCAAAAGAAATATTCAAAGGACACTGCAGATGTGACAAATTAAAGACTGCTTTTCTGTTAGCACACCCGCTACCCACCATGCACCTGTTGATCCTCAGATGCAAGTGATTTCATCTGTGGAATGGTTTTCCAGCAGTCAGTAGCAAAAATAAGAGCCACTATACTTCTTTTTCAAAAAGTTGACAGACTCCCAGTGTAAGTGGTCAGCTTAAGAAAGTGAACTGTTAGCAGTGTATGAAGCAGTATGGCACTTTGAAGATGATTTAGAGGGCAGACCTTTGACCATCTATACCAGTCATCGTTCTCTGGCAGATTCCATTTACAATCAGCAAAAGATTGTTGCTAATAGTGTTTTCGCCATTTAGGTTATTTGCACAATTCACAACGGATGTTTGACATCTTCATTGCACATTCAATGTCATTGCAAATTATCTCTCTAGGAGCTATGTACTCATGGTGGGTATTAATTATGACAAACTATCAGAAGCATTACTACAGGACATGTAATTTCGCGAACTCCAGCACAACACATCACCATGACCAGTTTGCACATAGAATGCTACACAGTTCCTGGCCATTCAACCCAAGTACTGTGTGATTTTCACAGAACATATTTGACTACTAGTACCTCTCAACAAGAGCAGAGTCATCTTTGATAAACTATACAGGCTGTCCCATCCAGGGATCCACTCAACAGTGAAACTTGTCACGAACTGATCTGTGTGGCCAAATGTCGGAAGAGATTGTAAAACTTGGATGCAAGCATGTGCTGCCTGCCACACTCTAAGACAGGACAGCATGTGCAACCACAACATGATTGTTATTTAATCACTGTATGCCACTTTCAGCATATTCACCTAGACCTTGTCATATCCCTCTCTGACTCAGGTGGTTTTCATTGTATCCTTTCAGCAATTGACAGGGTAACTCACTGGGTTGAGGCTATAACAATATATGATATCACTGCAGTAACAACAACAACAATAAAAGCATTTGTCAGTTTATGGCTTTCCTGTTTTGGCTGTTCTGCCTCAATAATGACTGATCAAGGGAGATAATTTGAATCAACACTTTTTACTGATCTATCACTTGTGTGGTGTTTCATGCTTTCAAACCACACCTTACCACTCTCAAAGTAATGGAATAGTGGAGCACTGGCACAGCATACTCAAACTAGCCCTCATGTCATGAAGAAGACTGGGCGGAAGCTCTGCCTGTGGCGCTTTTAGGCATGCGTTTGGTGTATAAGGAAGACCTCCACACATCCCTAGTGGAAATCCTTTACAGGAACCACTAACTCTACCAGCAGACTTCACAGAGTCATTTCAACCCCCAACAGAGAAAAAACTCTTGCTCATCAGCAAGGTGAGGTGGCACATTGCTCATCTCCAAATACCACTCTTGCAAGCATATGGGCCGCATAAAATCACTCTCTCACTCTCTGGACAGCAGTACAGCTGTCTGCTGTAAGGACTATCTTTGCATTCAGCTAGTTCTGAGCTTCAGCTGTATTCACATTCGATCTTATGTATTGCTACCAAGCAATGAAGTGCACCTATTCTGTATTTGTGGTTTCAGTCATTATATCATAAGCATTCTAACCAGGGCCCTCTCGACAGCTTGAGAGACCACACTAGCAACATAAGATCTGATGTTTCCAATATGTCTGTGGCACTCTCTGAAGAGTCCAACATGCCGATAATAGATTTCAGTGTCATTCTGCGAGTCCAAAACGTTACGGCAATTTCATAGTCAATGAAAGGTACAGCATAAATAAAAACTTGTGCTGGTGCATTTTGTATTGTCTTCATACATCAGCATAAGTACCTGTTGATATTATGAGAATGGAAGTCCTTTAGTACACTACAAAATTCATCACATTTGTCTATCGGAAGTAATAAGATTTGGAAATATAACACAATTTGAAAAATATGCCTGAAATATATGTGCATTGAATACAGTGATTTCTTAAATGTTTGCAGGTAGAATCAGAAGAAAGGAGAGATGGGGAGGTTATTATCAAGTGCTCATTTACTCCACTGCTGCTGTCATCTATGGAAAGTGAACTGTCTGTAAGTGTTTCCTTACTCTTTACATTTAACAGTAGTACTGTTCATTAGTTGTGAGTTATTACACAAAAGAGAAGTATCATGTATGTATTGAAGATAATGTGTAGTGGAATACTTTATGGCAAATACTGAATCTGATATCCTGGAAAATGTTTTTGGTTAAAAAATAATCGGAGGAAAATAGCAGAAAATTGAGAAAAAAAAAACAGTAATATTCTTCAGAGTCACTGGTGCTGTAGAACTCAAAAGAGAAGGAGCAAGCATCTGTAACATACTCACTGACTGAAAGTTACACTGCCTTAATTTTAGCATTTGCCACATTGTACTTGGAGCAGGTAAATTATTCCTGACCATTCATCGTGAAAACTTTTTTCTAATAAAAACAGAAACTTTCTTCTGCATCGTAAAGACATAATGAAAACGAGCAACAGTTAAAGACAGAGCAGCCAAAATATTTTGACCACTGCACAGTGAGATCGGACGCTGCCCGGTGGCATCACGGGCACACGATGCGGTAAGGAAAATATATAAGTGAGCAGAGACAAATGTGGACTAATTCTAATGATAAGGGCCACAAATGGAGAAATCTACTGACTTAAGTGACCTTGAAAAAGGGCCACGTGCCTGGGTATGACTAACCTGGTCAGCTATTCACTTGCTATTGTCATGAGCATCTATGGAAAGTGATTGAAGAATTGTGAAATCACAAGTAGGTGACAATATTTTGGACATCCATGCCTCATCACTAACTCACCTGTAATTAGATAACTTTAATTTCAATCTTTTGATGGCAGTTAGAAATAGAGTTTCGCTGCATTTAAGACATTTGTAGCCTAGACAGGTTCCAAGAGGTTTGAGGAAGGTTATAGCACTCTATTAAATAATGTAGGAGATACATTTTTTACTTAAAGTTTTAAATATTGCTACTAACAATAAAACATTATTTTGACTGGTACAAGTTACATTTCAAAATGCTGACCTACAACTGGAACTTACAAAGACTGCTCCATAACTGCTCCTTACAAAAATTACTCCATAACTGCCTCACATGATCATTGCCATTCATCTTAAATGACATCACAATACTGGCTTACATTACTTCACGTTACTGAAAATGGCATAAATTCTTTTACAACTAAAAATAATAATCTTGGCAAAAGTTACGTACATCATAAATGATTTTATAATATAAGTATACTTTCGGTGTAATAATAGTTCAGAGTATTCTACAATGTTTGTGAGAAAGTGTACCAAATTATTTCTAACAACAATGTTCCTAACTAATATACAGTTTACTTCCAAATTACAATCAGTAAATTAGTGCTAATGTAACCTTACTGTCTGTGTGTGAATTGTGTTCCACAGTACATATGACT
Organism: Schistocerca piceifrons; assembly: GCF_021461385.2. Taxonomy (NCBI): domain Eukaryota; kingdom Metazoa; phylum Arthropoda; class Insecta; order Orthoptera; family Acrididae; genus Schistocerca; species Schistocerca piceifrons. The sequence goes on along the minus strand of NC_060143.1, from coordinate 97,168,533 downwards.
TTCAGTGTAGAAAGTTATTAAGACTTGATGCTCTTACTATTGACAGGATAGTGATGCTTAAAATATTCTAAAATTCACTAGTATATATGATGATGTTGTGTAGGTGATTGAAAGTTACATAAACATCAAATGTAAATTGAAACTGAATTCAAAACAATGGTCAACATACAGGGTGTAATTTCGAAAGTTTGTCCGCCTGAAAATGTACTCTTGTCCCAAGCATATTGCAACAAATGGTGTATTTCTATCGCTGCTCGTTTAGTTTTTATTGCCGTTTCAAATATACCAGTCATTTTTGAAACACCCTGTATGAATACACAAGCTAAACAATGCACACAGTGTGTGATTAGAATGTGCTGCTGCAGTAACAAGTTTTAAAGTTGACATGGGATCAATCAGATCATTAAGTGTCATCACCCTCTGCCATGTTACACATGCCTCTGCTATGCAGGCACAAGTATTTTGGAGCAATTGTTTGATACAAATTGTTCAAGATGGATCTCCACAGCAGACCATGTGTTCCCATGTTGACCTATCATCTTCTTCTTCTTCTTCTTCTTCAGTTATGATTGCTGTGGGCATAGGATCATAGAGGCTGGACCAGGAATCAATGAAGATGTCGCCTGGTTGAATGAATCACATTTTTTGTTTGCGCTAGGTCAGTGAGCATGTTGAGGTAAACCATTATCGAGGTGTACAACTGTTTGGAATATGGTGTGTGCGTGTGTGTGTGTGTGTGTGTGTGTGTGTGTGTGTGTGTGTGTGTGTGTGTGTGTGTGTGAGGGCGTGGGGGGGGGGGGGGGGGGGAGTGGGGGGGTTACATTCCATCCTGGATTTTCCATTGTTTGAAATGTATACTTCTTTTATTTTCATTTCAAAACTGTACTTACGTAAAAAACATGCCTCATATTTACTTACAGTGGCGTTTTATTTGGGCCTTTTCTTGGTTGTAGCTGGTGTGGTTCCTGTTTTGCTACCTGTGATTGAATTTAGCTGTAAGTGGGATCCCAACATCCATTTACTGTGATGTTTGTCTCTTTTTGTTAAAGCTGTTATCGTGCTTGTGTATCTGAATGGCTCTTCTGAATAAAAGAATATGGTAGTTCTAGTTCATTGTGGTGGTAAATTGTAGAGTGCCCTGAATCCTGTTGTGAGCTCATCTGTGACCGATTTCTGCATGTATCCTAGTATGTAATGTCGTTTATGTGTGGTAATAGTGGTTTTTATGGCACTTCTTGCCATCCTAACACTTCCACTTTTCCACAGATATGTGGAATGTGCTGGGAAAAAAATAGAAATGAGTGTTTGGCATCATTGGCCAGGAGGCCCCTTCCGGGGAGGTCCAGCCGCCTTGGTGCAGGTCTTATTACATTCGATGCCACATTGGGCGACCTGCGTGCCAGATTGGGATGAAATGATGATGAAAACAACACAACAAACCAGTCCCTGAGCAGAGAAAATCCCCCACCCAGCCAGGAACTGAACTCGGGCCCATAGGACGGCAATCCATCACGCTGACCACTCAGCTATCGGAGCGGACATGGAATATGATAAACTTCTGATGGATGGGAGGGACATTCACTGTCCTTTGAACTTGTGCACTTCGGCAACCCAGCCCTCATTGATCTAAATCATCAGTTTGTATTCCATCTTTAGGCAGTGATCGTGTAATCTTGGGAATATACAGCAGAAATTATGTTCTCAATATTTCCTCTAGTGGTGTACTACATCGGCACTGTTCCTTAGAACACACTCAGTGTTGTTCCATCTCATGCCTATGGTGTTAATTACAAGAATATTGATTGTGCCTCTTTCCTTGCTTGGTCCAGGATTTCATCATTCCTCAGGGTCAGCATGATCATGGTGGCTAAGATGCTATCTTTCCGCACTTTCATCATCAACTTGCTTGCACCACACTGTGGCTTTTCACAGGTCTAGTCTAGAGCCTGATTATCAAACTGCCCCATAAAATACTGACAACCAATGGACTTTAGACATCTAGCCGTTCGTAGGAATTATTCTTCCATATGAAGCATATATATATATATATGCTCTGGCAAACTGATGTTATGATAATGAAATTGTCCCAGTGTCTGTGTGAGAATGTCTATTGCAATATGGCTTAATTTCATTTATTGGAATGTTTCAAAGCCCTTGCAGGATGAAGTTAAAGTAGAAATAGGTCACTTACAGGATTTAAGTGTTGTTCCAGATTCCTTATAGCAAACGGGACCAAAAAAATCAAAATTATGGAGGGGAAGCTTATTTTCACAATCCCTGGATGAGGCTTTTAGAACCATTACAGTATGAAACACTTCTTAAGGCCTCTACCAATAACAACTGATTATAGTTTTGTTGTGCTGCAGGGTGTGGTTCCTGAAGAGGGGCAGCAGCCTTTTCAGTAGTTGCAGGGGCAACAGTCTGGATGATTGACTGATCTGGCCTTGTAACACTAACCAAAACGGCCTTGCTGTGCTGGTACTGTAAACGGCTGAAAGCAAGGGGAAACTACAGCCGTAATTTTTCTCAAGGGCAACCAGTTTTACTACATGGTTAAATGATGATGGCATCCATCTTGGGTAAAATATTCCGGAGGCAAAATAGTCCCCCGTTCGGAACTCCAGGCAGGGACTACTCAGGAGGACGTCGTTATCAGAAGAAAACTGGCATTGTATGGATCAGAGCGTGGAATGTCAGATCCCTTAATCGGGCAGGAAGGTTAGAAAATTTAAAAAGGGAAATGGATAGGTTAAAGTTAGATATAGTGGGAATTAGTGAAGTTCAGTGGCAAGAGGAACAAGACTTCTGGTCAGGTGAATATAGGATTATAAATGCAAAGTCAAGTAGGGGTAATGCAGGAGTAGGTTTAATAATGAATAAAAAAATAGGAGTGCGGGTAAGCTACTACAAACAGCATAGTGAACGCATTATTGTGGCCAAGATAGACACGAAGCCCACGCCTACCACAGTAGTACAAGGTTACATGCCATCTAGCTCCGCAGATGATGAAGAGATTGATGAAATGAGTGATGAGAGAAAAGAAATTATTCAGATAGTGAAGGGAGAGGAAAATTTAATAGTCATGGGTGACTGGAATTAAACAGTAGGAAAAAGAAGAGAAGGAAACCTAGTAGGTGAATATGGAATGGAGGTAATAAATGAATGAGGAAGCCACTTGGTAGAATTTTGCACAGATCATAACTTAATAATAGCTAACACTTGTTTCAAGAATCGTGAAAGAAGGTTGTATACATGGAAGAGGCCTGGAGATACTGGAAGGTTTCATATAGATTATATAACGGTAAGGCAGAGATTTAGGAACCAGGTTTTAAATTGTAAGACATTTCCAGAGGCAGATGTGGACTATGTCCACAAGCTATTGGTTATGAACTGTAGATTAAAACTGAAGAAACTGCAAAAGGTGGGGATTTAAGGAGATGGGACCTGGATAAACTGACAGAACCAGAGGTTGTAGAGAGTTTCATGGACAGCATTAGGGAATGATTGCCAAGAATGGGGGATAGAAATACAGTAGAAGGAGAGTGGCTAGCTTTGAGAGATGAAATAGTGAAAGCAACAGAGGATCAAGTAGATAAAAAGGTAAGGGCTAGTAGAAATCCTTGCGTAACAGAAGATATACTGAATTTAATTCATGAAAGGAGAAAATATAAAAATGCAGTAAATGAAGCAGGCAAAAAGGAATACAAACGTCTCAAAAATGAGATCAACAGGAAGTGCAAGATGGCTAAGCAGGAATGGCTAGAAGACAAATGTAAGGATGTAGAGGCATATCTCACTATGAGTAAGATAGATACTGCCTACAGGAAAATTAAAGAGACCTTTGGATAAAAGAGAACCACTTGTATGAATATCAAGACCTCAGCAGGAAACCCAGTTCTAAGCAAAGAAGGGAAAGCAGAAAGGTGGAAGGAGTATATAGAGGGCCTATACAAGAGCGATGTACTTGAGGACAGCATTAAGGAAATGGAAGGGGATGTAGATGAAAATGATATGGCAGATATGATACTGCATGAAGAGTTTAGCAGAGCACTGAAAGACCTAAGTTGAAACAAGGCCCTGGGAGTAGACAACATTACATTAGAAATACTGACAGCCTTGGTAGAGCCAGTCCTGACAAAACTCTACCATCTGGTGGGCAGGATGTACGACGCAGGTGAAATACCCCCAGACTTCAAGAAGAATATAATAATTCCAATTCCAATCCCAAAGAAAGCAGATGTGAAAATTACTGAACTCTCAGTTTAATAGGCCAAGGCTCCAAAATACTAGCGCGAATTCTTTATAGACCAATGGAAAAACTGGTAGAAACTGACTTAGGGGAAGATCAGTTTGGATTCTGTAAAAATGTTGGAACACGTGAGGTATGACTAATCTTAGAAGATAGGTTAAGGAAAGACAAGCCTACGTTTCTAGCATTTGTAGACTTAGAGAAAGCTTTTGACAATGTTGACTGGAATACTCTTTCAAATTCTGAAGGTGGCAGGGAAAAAATACAGGGAACGAAAGGCTATTTACAGTTTGTACAGAAACCAGATGGCAGTTATAAGAGTTGAGGGGCAAGAAAGGGAAGCAGTGGTTGGGAAGGGAGTGAGACAGTGTTGTAGCCTATCCCCGATGTTTTTCAATCTGTATATTGAGCAAGCAGTAAAAGAAACGAAAGAAAAATTTGGAGTAGGAATTAATATCCAGGGAGAAGAAATAAAAACTTTGAGGTTCACCAATGACATTATAATTCTGTCAGAGACAGCAAAGGACATGGAAGAGCAGTTGAACAGAAAGGACAGTGTCTTGAAAGGAGGATATAAGATGAACATCAACAAAAGCAAAACGAGGAAAATGGAATGTAGTCAAATTAAATCGGGTGATGCTGAGGGAATTAGATTACGAAATGAGACGCTTAAAGTAGTAAAGGAGTTTTGCTATTTAGGGAGTAAAATAACTGATGATGGTCGAAGTAGAGAGGATATAAAATGTAGACTGACAATGGCAAGGAAAGCGTTTCTGAAGAAGAAAAATTGTTAACATCGAGTATAGATTTAAGTGTCAGGAAGTCGTTTCTGAAAGTATTTGTATGGAGAGTAGCCATGTATGGAAGTGAAGCATAGATGATAAATAGTTTTGACAGGAAGAGAATAGCAGCTTTTGAAATGTGCTGCTACAGAAGAATGCTGAAGATTAGATGGGTAGATCACATAACTAATGAGGAGATACTGAATAGAATTGGGAGACGAGAAATTTATGGCATAACTTGACTAGAAGAAGGGATCGGTAGGTAGGACGTGTTCTGAGGCATCAAGGGATCACCAATTTAGTATTGGAGGGCACTGTGGAGGGTAAAAATCGCAGAGGGAGACCAAGAGATGAATACACTAATCAGATTCAGAAGGAAGTAGGTTGCATTTGGTACTGGGAGATGAAGAAGCTTGCACATGAGAGCAGCATGGAGAGCTGCATCAAACCAGTCTCTGGACTGAAGACCACAACAACAACAACAACTACTACTACTACTACTACTACTACTACTACTATTACTACTACTGTTTACTGGCAGGAACAGATACTTTAACAAAGAATTTTTCTGTATCCAGCTACTGCAGAATAAAACTGTAGCAATAAAACAAACGGGAGGGGGAAAAAAACACTTAAGTCACAAAGGAAATGCGCCATTCACAACAACAAAACGCAGTGCACACTCAAGCGTCTGCCAATGGCAACCAGTACTTCTTAACAAATACTTCTTATCAATACTTTATAATAAAAAACTGCTTCCAATGAGCGTCATTGTTGTTGTCGTTGTTGTAGTCTTCAGTCCTGAGACTGGTTTGATGCAGCTCTCCATGCTACTCTATCCTGTGCAAGCTTCTTCATCTCCCAGTACCTACTGCAACCTACATCCTTCTGAATCTGCTTGGTGTATTCATCTCTTGGTCTCCCTCTACGATTTTTACCCTCCACGCTGCCCTCCAATACTAAATTAGTGATCCCGTGATCCCTCAGAACATGTCCTACCAACCGATCCTTTCATCTAGTCAAGTTGTGCCACAAGCTCCTCTTCTCCCCAATTCTATTCAATACCTCCTCATTAGTTATGTGATCTACCCATCTAATCTTCAGCATTCTTCTGTAGCACCACATTTCGAAAGCTTCTATTCTCTTCTTGTCCAAAATATTTATCGTCCACGTTTCACTTCCATACATGGCTACACTCCATACAAATACTTTCAGAAACGACTTCCTGACATTTAAATCTATACTCGATGTTAACAAATTTCTCTTCTTCAGAAACGCTTTCCTTCCTATTGCCAGTCTACATTTTATATCCTCCCTACTTCGAGCATCATCAGTTATTTTGCTCCCCAAATAGCAAAACTCCTTTACTACTTTAAGTGTCTCATTTCCTAATCTAATTCCCAAAGCATCACCCAACTTAATTCGACTACATTCCATTATCCTTGTTTTGCTTTTGTTGATGTTCATCTTATACCCTCCTTTCAAGACACTATCCATTCCGTTCAACTACTCTTTGCTGTCTCTGACAGAATTACAATGTCATCGTCGAACCTCAAAGTTTTTATTTCTTCTACATGAATTTTAATACCTACTCCGAATTTTTCTTTTGTTTCCTTCACTGCTTGCTCAATATACAGATTGAATAACATCAGGGAGAGGCTACAACTCTGTCTCACTCCCTTCTCAACCACTGCTTCCCCTTCATGCCCCTCAACTCTTATAACTGCCATTTGGTTTCTATACAAATTGTAAATAGCCTTTCGCTCCCGGTATTTTACCCCTGCCACCTTCAGAATTTGAAAGAGAGTATCCCAGTCAACATTGTCAAAAGCTTTCTCCAAGTCTACAAATGCTAGAAATGTAGGTTTGCCTTTCCTTAATCTGGCTTCTAAGATAAGACGTAAGGTCAGTACTGCCTCACGTGTTCCAATATTTCTACGTAATCCAAACTGATCTTCCCCTAGGTCAGCTTCTACTAGTTTTTCCATTCGTCTGTAAAGAATTCGTGTTAGTATTTTCTAGCCGTGACTTATTAAACTGATAGTTCGGTAATTTTCACATCTGTCAACACCTGCTCTCTTTGGGATTGGAAATATTATATTCTTCTTGAAGTCTGAGGGTATTTCGCCTGTTTCATACATCTTGCTCACCAGATGGTAGAATTTTGTCAGGACTGGCTCTCCCAAGGCCGTCACTAGTTCCAATGGAATGACGTCTACTCCGGGGGCCTTGTTTCGACTCAGGTCTTTCAGTGCTCTGTCAGACTCTTCACGCAGTATCAGATCTCCCATTTCATCTTCATCTACACCCTCTTCCATTTCCATAATATTGTCCTCAAGTACATCACCCTTGTATAGACCCTCTATATACTCCTTCCACCTTTCTGCTTTCCCTTCTTTGCTTAAAACTGGGTTTCCAGCTGAGATCTAAATATTCATACAAGTGGTTCTCTTTTCTCCAAAGGTCTCTTTAATTTTCCTGTAGGCAGTATCTATCTTACCCCTAGCGAGATAAGCCCCTACAGCATTACATTTATCCTCTAGCCATCCCTGCTTAGCCATTTTGCACTTCCTGTCAATCTAATTTTTGAGACTTTTGTATTCCTTTTTGCCTGCTTCATTTACTGCATTTTTATATTTTCTCCTTTCATCAATTAAATTCAATATTTCTTCTGTTACCCAAGGATTTCTACTAGCCCTCGTCTTTTTACCTACTTGATCCTCTGCTGCCTTCACTACTTCATCCCTCAAAGCTACCCATTCTTCTTCTACTGTATTTCTTTCCCCCATTCCTGCCATTTGTTCCCTTACACTCTCCCTGAAACTCTGTACAACCTCTGGTTTAGTCAGTTTATCCGGGTCCCATCTCCTTAAATTCCCACCTTTTTCAGTTTCTTCAGTTTTAATCTACAGTTCATAACCAATAGATTGTGGTCAGAGTCCACATCTGCCCCTGGAAATGTCTTACAATTTAAAACCTGGTTCCTAAACCTCTGTTTTACCATTATATAATCTATATGAAACCTTACCATTATATAATCTATCAGATACCTTCTAGTGTCTCCAGGATTCCTCCATGTATACAACCTTTTGTTATGATTCTTGAACCAAGTGTTAGCTATGATTAAGTTGTGCCCTGTGCAGAATTCTACCAGGCGGCTTCCTCTTTCATTTCTTATCCCCAATCCATATTCACCTACTACATTTCCTTCTCTCCCTTTTCCTACTACCGAATTCCAGTCACCCATGACTATTAAATTTTCCCCTCCCTTCACTATCTGAATAATTTCTTTTATTTCGTCATACATTTGTTCAATTTCTTCGTCATCTGCAGAGCTAGTTGGCATATAAACTTGTACTACTGTAGTAGGCGTGGGCTTCGTGTCTATCTTGGCCACAATAATGCGTTCACTATTCTGTTTGTAGTAGCTTACCCGCATTCCTATTTTTTTATTCATTATTAAACCTACTCCTGCATTACCCCTATTTGACTTTGTATTTATAACCCTGTATTTACCTGACCAAAAGTATTCTTCCTCCTGCCACTGAACTAATTCCCACTATATCTAACTTTAACCTATCCGTTTCCCTTTTTAAATTTTTTAACTTACCTGCCTGATTAAGGGATCCGACATTCCACGCTCCGATCCATAGAATGCCAGTTTTCTTTCTCCTGATAACGACGTCCTCCTGAGTAGTCCCCACCCGGAGATCCGAATGGGTGACTATTTTACCTCTGGAATTTTTTACCCAAGAAGACGCCATCATCATTAACCATACAGTAAAGCTGCATGCCCTCGGGAAAAATTACGGCTGTAGTTTCCCCTTGCTTTCAACCGTTCGCAGTACGATCACAGCAAGGCTGTTTTGGTTAGTGTTAAAAGGCCAGATCAGTCAATCATCCAGACTGTTGCCCCTGCAACTACTGAAAAGGCTGTTGCCCCTCTTCAGGAACCACGCGTTTGTCTGGCCTCTCAACAGATACCCCTCCGTTGTGGTTGCACCTACGGTACGGCTATCTGTATCGTTGAAGCGCGCAAGCCTCCCCACCAACGGCAAGGTCCATGGTTCATGGGGAGGACGAGCATCATGTCACAACTATTTACATTTGTTTCGTTTGAGCAGTTGCCAGCGGGCTCATCCGCTTGCGCAGTCGAGTCGCGTATGAGCAAAACTTCTTTCGCCTCTGTTACCTTGAAGTGTGGCTGTTGGCTGTATCAGCAGTAGTAACAAGCAGCCAGATGCTACCCGGAAAAATTTTTTCTGGCGTTCAGTAACCAGTGTTGCGCATGCGCAGAACAGTCTGAGTTGTAGTGGGGAGAGCGGTAGTTCCACGTAACACATGTTTAAGTTTAGTGATTTCTGGGGCCGGGAACTACAGTCACATAATTACAGAAGGCTAAAATATGTTATTAGTTGCAGATTTCTGATTTTATTTCCATGTTTTTGGCAGTCAAACATTAACCGTCTTGCCGAACAATGAAGTTCTTTTTGTCTATTTTGCTAAAGATATTTAGCTTTTATTGATCTTTTCCGAAGAGACGGTTTATTTGAAACGAAATTTTCCATTTCACACTATTGCTTAATTTCAACTGTTAGCTGAATTTAAAGTGCACGTTTTCATCCTCGGGCACGTATGGCATTATGCCAAGATAAAGAACCAAACATGAGGTAATACAGTACCGGTACGCCACGAATATTTGCATCCGAAAACCACACTGAAAAGCTTAATACGAAGTTTTGGCCTACGTCTTTGTGAATCTGGACATGCAAATGTGACTTCAAGCAGAATTATGCATTTTAGTATGGTTTACGAAACGCTCTTGGAGCATCCTGTGCTGTCCTGTTTCGTTTATGACTTAATGTTACTATAATGCTAGTACGAATATACGGACTTCCTACATCATCGTAGCTGCGCACGCGCAGTAATGTATGTTTTTTGGCGCTCTCTGACAACTGCTGATTGGAAAATTTAGTGAAAGGTCATTTGAAAATCGTTACTTTCAAAGTAAATTTCATTTCACGCAAGATGAATTATGTTACGTGTGAGTAGTGCTTTGAATTGAATTTCTTAAATCGTTTTCATTTAAAGCTTAACACTTTGAGGGACAGCCACTCAAGAAGAATTTCTAATCCAGAAGACCAGACGTTTATGTCATTATTTAAAAATTTTCTGGCACATTTGTGTTATGTATCTTAAATTGTAACACATGAGAAAAAAATCAAATATTATATGTGAAAGCTTAGCTTTACTTGTAGCTACACTATTTACATTAATGTAAACCATTAACTTTTCCAGTTTATATGTTTGCGCTACTTAACAGTGATGTTGCCATTGGCTAACTACATCAAGTGTACTGTGCTCTGAATATTTGCTTTCATCAGCTGGATACATCACGTGACATGATCTATGATTGGCTTACAAAAGCCCATCGCAATCTCGACTTCAATGCGTCGGAAACGAACGTGTTGTGTTCTGTGGAATTCGAATATGTACTTTCGTAATACAAAAATATGCAGCGTATCATAATACGAAAATATGTAGCCTACATGTTGCTGCACCGCGAAGTACTACGCCGGTGTAGAAAATGTTAACCATTCAAAGGAATGGTAAGTTTTACAGTTCCGAGGGAAAGTATACTGTCACTTAACATGGAAAACGCATATATTTTACCTGGAAAAATCCCGATATTTTTTCCCTTATCCGCGAATACACCATGTCCTAGCATATCAGCAGTTTTTCAGAAATAACTAAAAAAAAACCTGTTACCAACATTCCGCAATGCATCAATTATCTGGATGATATAGTTGTAGTTGTAGCAAAAACTCAGAAGCACTATATATGAAATCTCTGGCCGGTACAGTATTTTCAATCTTTCTGAAAGCCAGGGTAAAATGTAATTTGTCAAAATACAACTTCTTTCAGCGTTCTGTTATGCAACATATAGTTCGCATGAACTATGAGAAAAGCAAAAAGGCACTGTGAATAAGATAGGAGAAGAAAATTTACTGACGCAAACAAGCGTGAATGTGGTCAGTGTAAATGTGCCGACCAAAAATTGTGCCGAAGTGAGTAGTAAAATAATACAAAACGATTTCCACATTGTGAACTTCAATAACAGCAAACTGTTTGTGCTCTCAGACAGCCATGGTCGTGGACTTGCGAGTACCTAAGCTAAAAGTACACCCAAAAGATATTCGTGTGCTATAGTGAAACCGGGAGATTAAGAAAAAAAGAACTGCATCCGCAGAGGTAAAACTCCACGATAAAGACATTGTTGTACTTATTGGAGGCGCAAACGTCGTCTACAAAAATGAAACAGCGAGTGCGGCGCGCAATCTTAATCAGTGTTTGAGAAATCTCACTTTACATGTGTAGTAATGGTCAATATTCCGCATCGCTATGATCTTGTAAGATAGTCATGTGTTAATACGGAAATAAAAAGTGCCAACAATCAGGTTGCAAACATTTGCAGGCATTGTAAAACCGTGAAATGTGTTGATATAAGCACTATTGGATGGAGATTCCATACGCAACACGGACTTCAGCTGAATGGCTTGAGGAAAGAATATCTGGCAAATCTGACAACCAAGGAAATAAAAAACCACCAAAATAAATTCAAAACCATAATGATAACTGCATCACCATCACCAGACTCCATAACGAAAGCATTTCTAAAAGAGGTAAAGGCATTAGAACCATTATCAGCACCAGAAAAGCATGTTTTTTTTAAAAAAAAAAAAGACTAAGTGTTAACAGGAAGAACAGTGGACAGTAATTTGAACGACGAGATATCTTTTTAGCCGAAATCAAGAAAAATGAGAACACTCTCAAGAAAGCACAGCAGTAGTGGCAGAAACAGCATCGCCATCGTCTCAGAAACAGCATCACCATCGTCAACAACAGAAATGGCAGTATTAAGTACAGTAGCAGCAGCGAGAAGCATTTCACCACAGCCCAGTGTACGGGTGTGACCCGAGAGGTGCAGGAAACTTGCCCTTCTCAAGGATTTTTGGTATCTTATCGAGACACGGGAATGAATATGACAGCACAAAACGTTAATAAAACTGTAACTAGTTCTCATCCTAGTCACCTGCAGATTTTAAGCCTAAATATTCAGTACCTTAGAAATAAATCACTAGAACTTGATGAAGTAATAAATGGTGCAAACATTGACTGCATGTGCTCATGGAGCATTGGGTAATTTCCAAGAATGATTGCCTCTCGAAGTTACGGGGTCCAAACGATACATATCGAATGTACGATCCTAAGTCGATCACGCGACTCTGGTGGCGGGCATTATGAGTATGTTTACGGTGGTAACTATAGCAACGACAAAAGAAGAGCATTAGAAAAATACTTGTAATTACAAAGGAGACGGCTTACCTTATTCGTTGTCGGTGTTGTCGTCATGTGAAACCTCATGTGATGTGTACGCTACAATTCCCTTTTTGCCATTAATTCGGGAGGTGTGTAACTTAGAGCAACTAAGGGAATGACGGAAAACAGATAACAATGACAGTCACAAATAATTGATCATAATGCCCGCCACCAGAGTCTCGTGATCGATTTAGGATCGAACGTTCGATATTTATCGTTTAGACCCCGTGACTTCGAGAGGCAACCATTCTTGGAAATTACCGAGCATTGGTGCAGAAGTTTTGAACTAAGTAGCATTAAGATTCATCCATGTAAGTTGGCTAGTCAGTGTTGTAGAAAAAATGCCAAAAATAGAAGTGTATGTATCTTTATTAAAACAAGTATCGGGTGCAAAACAAGGTGTGAAGCTGAATCATTGAGTGTGGAAAATCATTTTGAAGCAGCAGCTATACAATCATATGAAATACAGGGAAAAGTCATAGTTACAGCAATCTACAGACCACCTACTGGGGATAGACACATTCATTGATCAATTAGAAACACTGCTTAACATTCTTTTTATTGAAAGTACCATCACAGTTGTCTGTGGGGATTTCAACATAAATCTTATGAATGAAAGTGGGCTAAAAAATCAATTCCTAAAACTGTTATGTAGTTTCCATCTGTTTCTGCACATACACGAACCCACAAAAATAACATGTAATACAAACAGTCTTATAGATAACATATTTTTAAATGTATGATCCACAGAAGTAGAAGTAACAAATACTGATTTGGGACTGTCAGACCATAATGTTCTTGTCATCAAAATTCATTCAATGCCACTGCAAGAAAAAAAGTGTACTTCATGTATAAAAGAAAATTATCCACTGAAAACTGTGTAGAATTTACAAATATCCTAACTAGTAAGTTCTTGGCAGAAGTGCTGTCCCTAACAAATACGAATGATGCATCTAACACTTTTTCTTCAATTTTTGTGGGATATTTCAAAATGTGCTTTCCAAAGAAGCTGTAATGAATCACATCACAATACAAAGCCAAGTTCTTGGATAACAGCTCACATCTAAACTTCTTGTGGAACTCTAAAGAGACTAAATTCGAAATTGAAGACAGATCCACAGTTCATAGAAAGTATTAAGAATTACAAGAGAGTATATTAAGACAGTCCGATAACAAATCAAAAGCCATATGTGGTATTGTGAAGACTGAAACAGGAAAGAGATACGAAGACCAGGATAAACACACAGAAAATGTCAATATTAAAAACAAGATTTGCCAAATTACATCAACAATTATATCATAAATGCAACAACTTCATTAAGCTCAAAATTTACAAACCAAGAAAAACCAGAATTTCCAAAAGCTGCTTGTAGCATTGGAATGGACCCAACAGATGAACATGAAGTGTTCAAAGTAATAAAAAGCTTGAAACCTAAAATGTCAGCAGAAGTAGATGAGGTGCCTGTATATAATAACAATGACTGCTGCACAAATCGCTAGGCCCATGGCATACTTAGCCAACTTATCGTTTAATGAAGGAATGTTTTGGAAAAATGAATATGTCAAAAGTGAAGCCATTATTCAAAAATGGCAACAAGCATAAGGTAGAAAATATCGGCCAATATCCCTCCTTCCAGCATTTTCCAAAATAATAGAAAAATTAATGAAGCACAGAATCAACAAATATCTAAACAACTGTGTTACTAAATAGAAATCAGCATGGCTTCCAGGCAGGTAAAAATACAGAAGCAGCACTAATGTGCTATGCTGGACAAATAATAAAAAATCTAGAAAAAGACAATAGCATAGTATGAATAAATTAGGTCGCTCCAAAGCATTTGACAATGTCAATCATGGCATTCTTTTTTTAAAAAAACTGGAAGCATTAGGTATTCATGGGACAGGGAAAAGGTGGTTTCAATTCTACTTACAAAACAGAACACAGATTGTAGGACTGATTTCAGATTACTCCAACCACAAAATAAATTTAGTATCAGATGCAAAAAAAGTGGAAATAGGAGCCCTGCAAGGTAGTATTCTAGGTCCCTTATTGTTCCTTGTCTACATATGACATTCACACCTCAGATGGAGCAGCAAAGGCCATACTATTTGCAGATGACACAGTGTGATAGGTGCACCAAAGCAAATGCTGCAAATAACTACTGATAAAGTAATAAAGAATGTTCACACTGAGTTCAATGCAAACGGGTTGACATTAAATGCAAATAAAACAAATGATATACAGTTTGGTAAAATATGTCAAAATGTAAATCTCGATCTGTTGTTGGGTGACAAGGCCATAGACACAGTGGCATCATCAGAATTGCTGGTGATTCATGTAGATGAAAGTCTGAATTTTAATGACCATGTAATGAAACTTGTGCAGAAACGTAACTCAGCCTGTTTTGCTCTTAGAATTATTGCAAATGTTTGCACTGCAAATGGTTCCAAGATGGCATATTTTGGCTGTTTTCAGTCAATTTTGTATGCATTATTCTTTGTACTGCTTAATGTAAAATTTTGCATGTTCCTTTTCCATAAATTGTTTCCCATAAATTTACATGTACTTTTGGACAACATCCATACAACATCTGTTGTCTATAGATGAATAAATAAACTAAAATAAAAAAATATGCTCAATGTATCTCCCAAATTATGATGATAAGCTATCTGTTGAAGCAGGTGCTGTGGAAAGAGATGGCTTTCCAGTAGTCCACAGTGTGTCACCAAGCTTTTCTTAAATGGCAACAATGCCTCCAAACTGCCCCATGCCTGACCTTGTAACAGTCACGGATGCATCACCATACGGCATTGGGGCCATTCTGTACCCAAGAGTCTGAATGGTTCGGTATGGCATATCGTGTTTATCTCTTAAGACAATGACCATATCACAAGAAAATTATTTACAGATAGAGGAGGAAGCATTAGCAATTAGATTTGGTATCCAGAGGTACCACATTTCCCTATCTGGCAACAAATTTCATCTGGTCACAGATTGTAGGCTGCTGTCGTCCATAGAATAGAATAATTTTATTGTTGTTACGCCATTAAGGAAATAGACAAAGTCATGCACATAATACAATATAATTCATGTTGCAATAGAACAATAGGTTTGTTATTACAGTGTAATATTACAATTGATGAAATCCTACAAAGTCATACTTATAACACAATATAATTCCTGTTGTAAAGGAGCAATATATTTGTTATTACAGTATAATATTACAATTGACAAGGTCATACATATAATACGATGTAACACATGTTGCAACAGAATGATAGGTTTGTTATTACAGAGTAATATTTTGGTTGGTGAAATCCTACAAAATCATACTTATAATGCTGTATAATTCCTGTTGCAAAAGAGTAATCGGTTTGTTATTACAGTATAATATTACAATTGATGAAATCCTTTGTCGTAGAATGGGTGGGCAACTAACCAGTCATACAGTGCTTGTTTGAATGGTTACTCTGGTAAATCTTGCATAGGTAGTGGAAGTTTATTAAATATCATATTTGGTGTTCAGTCTAAATTTCCTCAACAGACATCCAACTTTGGTCTCTTTTCTTATCAAATTACTGTATTCAATTCATTATCATACGCCAGTTCAGCACATGAATGCCAACATGCTGTCGAGATTCCCTACAGGTCCAGATAAGGAATTTGATAAACAATAATTTTTGTTCCCACGCTGTTTCATAATTAGAACATTCAGTGTAAGAGTTTACTGTCACTTCCAGAGATGCTGCAGCAACCACACATAGGGATTCACTCGAGATAGGTTTACCAGTTTGTGCAAACCAGGTGTCCTGATAGGTTTACCTGTTCGTACAGACCAGCTGTCCTTTGACAGGTGTCATGTTGTTGAATCAGGATGACTGCCATTGTAGAATAGTGATCACCAAGGTTCTGCCTTCCCGTTTTTCATCAGTGCCACTGGGGCATTTTCAGAACAAAGAATCTTGCCCAGTGATAAGTGTGTTAGTCACTTGTTGAAAAAGGTATTGCACAAGTTGCTCAAAATTTCAGACTTGTCTGCTGCAGCAAACAGCAGTGCCCCAAACCTATCATGATGATATACACCTACCTTGCCACAGAACTGGGTGCATTTACGAGCCTATACTATGAGATCCTGTGACTGATTTTGATAGATGTATGTTCTCATTTCCCATAAGTAATAAAATTCAGCAGACCATGATAGAAAATACGACTAATGTCCTCACAGGTGTCCCAAGCTCTTCTTTCGCAGAAAATGGTTTACAGTTTACTTCTGAATATTTTCGGCAGTTTTGCAGTCGAAACGGAATTAATCACGTCACCACACCTCCCTTTCTGACTGCATCTAATGATATGGCAGAACATTGAGTATTTTAAGTTGCAGAAGGAGTAAAATTGTGATGTCCACTTCTATCGATTCTGCACTGATCTCCATTTTATTGTTGTACTTGACAACACTGTTCCAAAATCAAAGTCTGCAAGACCTGTTAAATGGATGCCTTCATCATTCCTTGCTTGATTTAGTGCAGCCTCCATCAGTGCAAGAATAAAAGAAGCTATTCATCTTTTAAGGTAGAAGTATCTGTTGGGGTATGTGTGTTGTAACACACCCTTTATATGGTGTAACAAATAAATGAAGTTCCGAATTTCAGTGGTTCAGTATTCAGATTCGTCATTGTAATATAGTTCGTATGGAGATATGTTCACTTTAACTCATCATATGATGGATTTATTGTCTCCTTCTAGGATGATAAATGTTGGCCCAGGTTTTGAATTACAAAGAAGTTGCAGTTAGCATTATTAAATTAAGTGGACCATGAAAGTAGCATCAGTTATAAAATAATTTTCATTGAGTTCTCTGTCCTGTATTTTTCCTTAAAAATAATCTTCTAAATGGAAGTATATTTTGTTTTCTCAACAGTTACAGTAGAACAGAAAATAAACACTCAGCTGCCTGCTATTAACTACTGACGCTTAGCTGTAAGCATGAACTACTTTACACCAAGCATGGCATGAGCAGAAGTATCGTCCAAACAATGCATTATTTTTCAATAGTTGTTGCAGTACAGTTTATTGTACAATTAATCATCATAAGCAAAACAGAAGAATAACATTCATATAGCTAGCAAACAAATTATTACTTTGTAAAATTTACATAAAAATATAAAACTTAAAGAAAAAATATTACAGATTGTAGTGTAAGTTTTATATAGTTTTACTTTCAAATTACTGCCTATCAAAATTGTTTGGTCTGTAACAAATGAATGCAGAACCTCAAATTTTCACTGCTTATATTTAAAAATTAATTTAAATATATTTCTATTTTTCTACTGTAGCTGTTGATACCTGATGGTATGGATAGGTACATGTAAAGTATTGAGCGCCTTTACAGTAGTTGTTGATACCTAATGGTATTGGTAGTCTGTTGATTAAATAATAATTTAAGAAATAATAATTATGATATAAATTTGCTGGCACCGCACAAAATGTGCAACAACAGTGAGTTCGCGTGGGAGCGTGTATCTCAGCTAGTTTACACACAGTGATGCACACTCCAGTCAGTCGAGCTTATGATTTTTCATATACACAAAAAATCTGTAACATATAATATTGGATTATTAGATGATAGATCTTAGAGCCTTGAAGTTATTTACCTTCTCTTCTTCTTTGAAGACAATGTCACAGTGTCCAGCTGGCTCTGTTCAAATTTCTTGCTTCTCTGGAGTATTACAGATACCAGTAATGCAGATAGATCAGGTGAAATAAGGAACTGGTAAATGAAGTTGACTTCTTACTATAGGAATTAATGTAATTCACTGGCATACTTTTTCTTCAAGTGACATCTCTCCCCTTGGTATCTTGGGCAATGGTTTCTCCCACTCATCGAATTCTCACCTTTTAAACATCAGTTCACTAGGTGTAAAATCAGTTGAAGTGTGTGGTTAAGTTGTTATGATTTGTTGAACTGGCGAGACAAATTCAACCCATTTCGAGTGCTTCTGGGGTATGAAGATGCAGATAAATCTGTGACATTCTTTGAACGTCCTGTCTATTGGGCTTCACTCGGAGTGAAGTCTGGATATACATTAATGTTTTATATTGTTTATGTAGTTAATTGCTTCTTTCTATTGCCTACAAAGTACTATGCATTTTCCATTAACAATATCTGCGGCTTCCCCACTCCCGGGAGGTAATCCACCTAGTAATAAAACCTGCAGTCCTGCATACAACTTAACATATTTTGTGAAAACATCATACAAGGCACATTTGATACGTCCCTTCACTTGGGAGGGAGGATCTGGTAGCATCCAAGGACATTAATTCTAAAGCTTTGTTGGCACTATAGGATATAGTTCAATCAACTCAAACTTGTTTGAGTGCTTCATCTTTTGGCAAATAACGCACTCCTGAATTACTTGGAGACCTCTTCTCCATAAGTTGGGAAAACAGCAGTACATATTTATCTTAATGGTGCATTTGGAAACCCCATAGTGACCCCATACATTGAGTGTATGAAATTAAATCATCTACGTAACTTTCCGGTAAACACAGACACCACTGTTCTTAATTCAGTGTACACCGATGAAATAGGACACCCCCTTATATATAGTATAGAATGTCTTCAAATTCTTACCAGTGTTTTTAGATAGTTCTGATCTTACCTTTGTCCAGCACAGATCTCCCTCTTGCAATAGCTCCAAACTCTTTTGTGGATATGTGCGTGGCGAGCACGGGGCCCCGAGCTATAGCAGCCTTCCTTCTTTCAAGGGCTGCATTTCCTTGCCCTTTCCTCCTTTCCTGTCCTTGCTCCTTCCCCCTCACCCTCTCCTCTCCCTCTCTTGGTGTCCTTGCTTATGTTGGCCTCGCTATCCTCCTGGTTCTGTTGGTATTGCAATTTAGCTTTGTTGCGTAATCACCTCCTCCTTTTGGCACTCCCTGGTCCCCCTCTGGGGTTTGACCCCCATTACTAAATTTCTCTTCTGTAGTGTGAGCCATTTGTGGAAGAGCACCTTACCTAGTGTCTCCAATGTGTGCCCTCCTAGTTCATTCCACTTTTTCTTTCACGTCGTTGTCTGATGCTAGGGTGCGTAGCCAGCACAGTAGCCAGTCTGTGTGGTGGGGTCGCTATGTACCCTTTTGGTTGAGCCCCCTGAACACACAGGGATCACACTTCTGATACCTGAGCTGTGACCACCTCATGCAAGCCTCGGAGTGGTTGCTCGTCATCCTGGAGCATCGGAACTCCCGGCAATGGCTGCCGTGCCAGACGGCCCTTGCTGTGGCTGGGTGGCGCCCGTGAGGAGAGCCCCTGATCGGAGTGGGTGGTATCAGGGCGAATGCTATGCAAATGAAATGCATACAGGTCCAGAACTCTGGCCATTCTTCTGCGGCCGTCTCTCTGCGTGGAACTGATTCTTCTAGTGCTGCTTCTCCTGCCCCTACGGCGCTTCCTTCCATGGCTACCGTCTGGAAGAGGGTCAGGCCCGTCGGCTAGGAGCTGGTTTGCACCAGGACTGATGGGGATACTTTCATCAATACCAAACCTTTATTCTTTGTGGAACACATTGAAGACAAGTTTGGTGAAGTGGACTCCCTGAGCAAGGTGCGGTCAGGTTTGTTGCTGATCAAAACTGCTTCAGCTGCCCAGACTGCGGCCCTTTGTGCCTGTACCCATCTTGGCACAATTTCCTGTGTTCATTACCTCCCCCACAAGTCTCTAAATATGGTTCAAGGTGTGATTTTTCACAGGAACCTCATCCTTCCCACTGATGAGGAACTTTGGGCCAATCTCGGACGGCGGGGTGTTCACTTTGTTCGGTGTATTCAGAAGGGTCCTAAAGACAATCGCACTGATACTGGTGCCTTTATCCTGGCCTTTGAAGGGCATACCCTCCCTGAGAAAGTAAATATTATGGTTTATCGATGTGATGTGAAGCCGTACATCCCACCTCCTACGAGGTGTTTTAAGTGCTTGCGTTTTGGACACATGTCTTCCTGCTGTTCGCTGACCCCTCTCTGTGGTGACTGTGGACGTTTACTCCATGAGTTGTCCCTGTGTTCCCCCTCCAGTGTGTGTTAATTGTCATGTCAATCGTTCTCCACATTCACCAGATTGCCCAGTATATAAGAAGGAAAAGAAGATACAGGAGTATAAGTCCCTCGATTGGTTAACCTACACAGAGGCTCGTAAGAAGTATACACATCTTCACACTGTGTCCATGATGTCTAGTTATGCTTTAGTTACATCTTCACCCCTTCCTCCCCCTTCCTTATCCCAATCCCGTTCCCCTCTCCTCCCCCCTCCCTCCCCTGCGGCTCCCACACCTTCTCCTCTTGGTACTGCTCCCCCTCCCCAGCTGGAGAAGTGTCCCACTCCTTCGGCGTCTGCTGGTCAAGGGCACTCCTCCCAGGATGCCCCTTCCCGGCACCTTCCAGGCCAAAGGTCTGTTGGCCCCCAGGTCGCGTGATCTCTCTCTGTTCCCGATCTTGCTGCAGCTGGCTCCTTTATGCCACACAGCCCTCCTTGATCTCAACCAGAAAAGAAGAAGAAACATAAGTCCCAGGACAAAGAGCCTCTAGTGTCACCAGAGGTCCCATCCCCGGCTTCACAACCAGATTCAGACCTATCGTTCACGGATGTCACCCCCTCCTTGTCGGTGACCCGGCTGTATGACTGGCTTTAGCCTGTCCAACCCCCATTTAAATCATCATTCTATGGTTATCCAATGGAACTGTAATGGATACTACCGTCACCTTCCGGAATTGAAATCCCTTATTTCGTCTTACTCTGCAGCTTGTGTGGATCTACAGGAATCTCATTTTACTGATGATCACTCACCGACCCTTTGTGGGTTCCGTGTTCTCTGTCAAAATCGGGTCGGACCCCTGCGGGCTTCTGGTGGCGTTGTACGTTGGTCCGTACAGTCATTGCTAGCATGTGGATTCCTACATTGGAAGCGGTTGCTGTTAGGGTCCACCTGACAGGACTCTTACACCTGCTGCCTTAACTGCCCTTCTTCAGCAACTTCCTCCTCCCTTCCTCCTTCTCAGGGATTTTAATGCTCATCATCCCTTGTGGGGCAGTGCATTTCCATTTAGACGAGGTCTGGTCTTAGAACAGTTTATTACAGACCATGACTTGTGCCTTCTTAATGATGGTTCCCCTACTGATTTCAGTGCCGGTCATGGCACCTTTTCTGCTATTGATCTTTCTTTTTCTTCTCCCTCTCTCCTCCCTCCTCCCTTCATTACACTGGTCACCACATGACAACCTTTGTGATAGTGAGCATTTCCCGTTGATTCTCTCTCTCCCTTCCCACTCCCCTATGGACAGGTTACCTCGTTGGTCTTTCCAACGCGCCAATTGGCCTCTATACACTGCACAGGTCGTGTTTTCTCCCTCTTTGTCGGGTTGTATTGATGACGTCCTACGTGACATGTCTGACGCGATTGTTCGTGCTGCTAGCCTTGCTGTACCGTGCTCATCTGGACCATTTCGTCACCGGCAAGTCCCATGGTAGAGTAGGGCCATTGCCATTGCCATCCGTGATCGCCGTCGAGCTTTGCAACACCTTAAGAGGCACCCATCCGTTGCCAGCCTTATTACCTTTAAGCGCCTTCACGCTAAAGCTGTTATTTAATCAAACAGAGCAAATGGATATGTTGGGAACAATTTGTTTGTTCCCTTGGTTCTACTATCCCTATGTCACGGGTATGGGCTACACTTTGCTCTCTCCAAGGTTCCCATTGGCATTCCACCCTCCCAGGCCTTCATCTCCCAGATGGCCTTTGTACGGACCCGTTGATTCTTGCGGAACATTTTGTGACCCATTTTGCAATGGCATCAGCATGAGCCTCCTATCCGGCTGCTTTCCTTCACCAGAAACAGCGGGCCGAAACTTCCAACTTATGTTTTACCCCTTGTCAGTCAGAATCTTACAACGAACCTTTTACTGAATAGGAATTTCTTTCCGCACTTTCTTCTTCTCATGATACGGCCCATGGCCCAGACTCCATTCATAACCAACTGCTTCAACATCTCAGTGCTCCACAACGGCAACATCTTCTCCGGGTGTTTAACTGTATCTGGCACCAGGGTGACTTCCCTTCTCAGTGGAGGGATAGCATCGTGGTTCCTGTGCTTAAGCCTGGTAAGAACCCCCTATTTGTTGACAGCTATCGGCCAATTAGTCTGACCAATGTTGTTTGCAAGTTGCTTGAACAGATGGTAGCCCGTCGGCTCAATTGGGTCCTCGAATCTTATGCACTCGCTGTTCGTTCCTCTCCCACTCATCCTTCCTATTCTATCCTGTTCCAAGACCGTGGACATCGCCCACCTGATTCCTGCCCTCGGGCTGGTTTACCGGTTGGGCTCTGCCTTGCATCTCTTTGCCGTGATTTTCAGCTTCCTTCTTTGTCCTGTCTTCCTCACTCCCTCCCCTCCACCCCCCCCACCCCCCCCCCCTCTTGGTTAGTTCCTCGGCCTTGAATTCGGATGGATCTCTGCCAAGATCCGAAAGCTTCCATCCCCCCGATGGTGTTCCGTTCCTTTTTCCGCCGAATTTTATGGGAGTTTCGGGATGCTGTTGTTTTCTACACTGATGTCTCTAAATCTGCTGTTCATGTGGGATATGCCTTCACGTCCTCTGTTGGAACGGAAAATCATCTGCTGCCACCTATATTTGGGGTGTTTACTGCGGAATTGATGGCAATTTCCCAGGCCCTTACCTTTATTAAATAGTCCCAACACAACCACATTTTGTTATGTACGGTCTCAATGAGTGGCCTTCTGGCTATTGACCGGTGTTTTTCGCACCATCCTTTGGTCTCTGCCGTCCATGACCATCTCGCTGATATTCACCGTGCTGCTTGTTCCGTTGACTTCCTTTGGGTCCCTGGCCGTGTGGGTATCCCGGGTAATGAGCTCGCTGATCATTTGGCTGGGGGAGCAGTCACTTACCCCCCGTTTTCTGTAACCCCTCCTGCAGCAGATTTACGGCTTCACATCAAATCCCACTTCGCACAATCATGGCCCAACTCTTGGGAGGCTACTTCCCTGTCTAATAAATTTCATGCGATTGAGGTGACACCAGGCCCGTGGCGTTCTTCCTTTTGCCTCTCCCTAAAGGACTCGACCACACTGTGTTGTCTCCGCATTGGCCATACCAGGCTGACCCAGGGTTTTCTTTTGCGTGATGAGCCACCCCCACTTCTTGGTTGTGGAGCCTTCCAGTCAGTAGCCCACATTTTGGTTGAATGCCCCCTTCTTTTGGCTCTGTGTGCTAAGTAGAGACTCCCCCGCACTTTACCTTTGATGTTGGCTGACGATTCCCGGATGGTCGACCTAGTTCTCGGTTTCCTCCGGGATAGTGGTTTTTATTCTTAGTTTTAAGGTTTTTAATCTCTCTCTGGTGTTGGGGCTGGGGGTTGAATGTTGGGGTATCTCCCACTGTAAGCCGTGTTTGGAGATTCCCGACTCCCCTCCCTTACCGAGATCCTCTTTTCTTTCCCTTTTACTCTGTTTTTATCATTTTTTAGGATTGGTTAGTCTCCTTTTCCCATACGTACTTCTACATTTTTAGTAGTTGCACCTTTTAAGTCGCAGGTGGTCTTGCCTCTGCTGTTTCAGAAATGGGATATTTCCTGCCTCTAGCATAGCGTTGGGTTCACTCTCTTGCTGACTTACCTCATTTTGTTTTTACCATTGACAACATGACTGCCCTTTTACATTTTTTAGCCCTTTCCCTTTTATCATTCTGACTTTTCTGAGATGTCACACTATTGGAATGGACCACATTTGAAACAAGGGACTGATGACCTTGCTGTTTGGTCCCTTAAACCCCAACCAACCAACCAAACTCTTAAACACCTTTATGTAATATGGTTGCTGTGTCTTGTCCTGCATGAGCAGGAGCCCTTGAGGTAACCTTGACAAGGTGTGTGCGATTATATTTTGTTTACCCTGGATGTATAAGATTTCAAAATTGAACTCCTGCAACTACATGTACCACCTGGTTAACCTTTGATGTAATAATTCACATGTCAACAAAAAAGAAAGTGCTTGATGATCGCAGTAGGCTTTGGTGTGCTTGCGTCGATAAGTAGTAACCATATTTCTTAAATGTCCTTATAACCCCAAGAACCTCTAGCTCTGTCACGGAGTATGACCACTCTGATTCAAAAAGTGTTCGACCAGCAAAACTGATTGTCTTAGGTGTCAGTTCCCCTTCACCTTTAATGATCTGAAATAAGCAAGTGCCTAATCCCTGTGACGATACATCCATACTCAAGCAAAACTCCTGTGACATGTCAGGGTGGTGTAGTATGTTTACATGTAGTAATGCTTCCTTTATTTTGTCGAAGTCTGCTTGATACGGATCAGTCCATATCCATGGATTGTTCTTCCTCAAAATATTAACCAATGCATCACTATTCAATAACTGATCTGGAATGGATTTCCTAAAAAATGAGATCAAACACAAATGTGCCTTGAGTTGGCTTTTTTTTCCTGTGGCAGTGGGAAATGTTTGATCATGTCACATTTTCCTGGAGCAGATAGTATACCCTGTGGTGAGATACTGTGACCAGGGATCTGACCTTTTCTTTTCCAAACTCCAATTTCATTATTCTGCAATTTGATATAATACCTGTGCCAAAAGCCTCACATCTTCTTCCCATGTGGAATTAGCAATTAACAGGTTAGGGTGGCTCTACTGAGGAGTTGTGGTCCCAAAACTGTGTCCAGTGCAGAAATGAAAAAACACACACTCACATTCAAGCCGAACAGTAAAACACAAAATTCATAGCTTCTGCGCCCATACACAAAGGTTGTGTACTTCCTACTATCTTCATGTAATGCTGTTTATCAGTACATGTCTTTAAATCAATTATAATGAGAAATTTAACATTGTGAAATTTCAGTAACTGTTCTTCAAGGTTGTCAGTGTGTGTCGTGACAGGAAAAATGATTTAGTTTGTACTTCGAACATCAAGCACAAGCCTGATGGTATCATTGGGTATGGCAATGGTTATGGTAGGGCTACAGGATGGAGAATACAAGAGTTGTTCGATCTTCCAATTTATCATCCTTTCAATTTCTTTCCTTGCAACTTCTCTTTTTGCCCAAGGAATCGGATATGAAGAAAAGTAGACTGTCTTGTGTGGGTAAATGTCCATTTTGTACTCATAACCATTTGTTACCCCAGGACACCTTGTAAATACTTGCACATAACAAAGTATTACTTCTTGTAAATGCTCCTTCTGATTCTCTGACAAACAAGCAGTTTCACTTAGCTTGATTTGGACAGTATCCAGATTCATGACTTCTTCCGACAGCTGCTAACCCTTTTGTGTGTCAAGAAACCGTATGTTTTGATATGAAAATTGTACTCTGATATCAGTACTCAGTTTGAGTATATTTTCAGTTGTGCTGGTTTTAACCCTTTCATGGGCAAAATTATTGAGCAGTTTTTTTAATGAATGGAGAGCAGATAGTAGTTAACAGATAGGTATATTTATTATACAGAATATTAAATTTGCTCCAACAGTGAAAGTGAGGTCACACAACAAGTGGGGTCTATGCAAAGTGGTATTTGACAATACGTACAAACACAGCCCTCCTCCCATGAACCATGGACCTTGCCATTGGTGGGGAGGCTTGCGTGCCTGAACAATACAGATAGCCGTACCGTAGGTGCAACCACAACGGAGGGATATCTGTTGAGAGGCCAGACAAACATGTGGTTCCTGAAGAGGGGCAGCAGCCTTTTCAGTAGTTGCAGGGGCAACAGTCTGGATGATTGACTGATCTGGCCTTGTAACACTAACCAAAATGGCCTTGTTGTTCTGGTACTGCGAACAGCTGAAAACAAGGGGAAATTACAGCCGTAATTTTTCCCGAGGGCATGCAGCTTTACTGTGTGGTTAAATGATGATGGCGTCCTCTTGGGTAAAATATTCCGGAGGTAAAATAGTCCCCCATTTGGATCTCCGGGTGGGGACTACTCAGGAGGACGTCGTTATCAGGAGAAAGAAAACTGGCATTCTATGGATCGGAGCGTGGAATGTCGGATCCCTTAATCGGGCAGGTAAGTTAAAAAATTTAAAAAGGGAAATGGATACGTTAAAGTTAGATATAGTGGAAATTAGCGAAGTTCGGTGGCAGGAGGAACAAGACTTTTGGTCAGGTGAATACAGGGTTATAAATACAAAATCAAATAGGCGTAATGCAGGAGTAGGTTTAATAATGAATAAAAGAATAGGAGTGCGGGTAAGCTATTACAAACAGCATAGTGAACATATTATAGTGGCCAAGATAGACACGAAGCCCACGCCTACTACAGTAATACAAGTTTATATACCAACTAGCTCTGCAGATGACAAAGAAATTGAAGAAATGTATGATGAGATAAAAGAAATTATTCAGGTAGTGAAGGAAGACGAAAATTTAATAGTCATGGGTGACTGGAATTCGAGAGTAGGAATAGGGAGAGAAGGAAACATAGTAGGTGAATATGGATTGGGGCTAAGAAATGAAAGAGGAAGCCATCTGGTAGAATTGTGCACAGAGCATAACTTAATCATAGCTAACACTTGGTTCAAGAATCATAAAAGAAGGTTGTATACATGGAAGAATCCTGGAGATACTAAAAGGTATCAGATAGATTATATAATGGTAATCTATTGGTTATGAACTGTAGATTAAAACTGAAGAAACTGCAAAAAGGTGGGAATTTAAGGAGATGGGACCTGGATAAACTGAAAGAACCAGAGGTTGTACAGAGTTTCAGGGAGAGCGTAAGAGAACAAATGGCAGGAATGGGGGAAAGAAATACAGTAGAAGAAGAATGGGTAGCTCTGAGGGATGAAGTAGTGAAGGCAGCAGAGGATCAAGTAGGTAAAAAGACAAGGGCTAGTAGAAATCCTTGGGTAACAGAAGAAATATTGAATTTAATTGATGAAAGTAGAAAATATAAAAATGCAGTAAATGAAGCAGGCAAAAAGGAATACAAACGTCTCAAAAATGAGATCGACAGGAAGTACAAAATGGCTAAGCAGGCGTGGCTAGAGGACAAATGTAAGGCTGTAGAGGCTTATCTCACTAGGGGTAAGATAGATACAGCCTACAGGAAAATTAAAGAGAACCACTTGTATGAATATCAAGAGCTCAGATGGAATCCCAGTTCTAAGCAAAGAGGGGAAAGCAGAAAGGTGGAAGGAGTATATAGAGGGTCTGTACAAGGGCGATGTACTTGAGGACAATATTATGGAAATGGAAGAGGATGTAGATGAAGATGAAATGGGAGATATGATACTGCGTGAAGAGTTTGACAGAGCACTGAAAGACCTGAGTCGAAACAAGGCCCCGGGAGTAGACAACATTCCATTAGAACTACTGACGGCCTTGGGAGAGCCAGTCCTGACAAAACTCTACCATCTGGTGAGCAAGATGCACGAGACAGGTGAAATACCCTCAGACTCCCAAAGAAAGCAGGTGTTGACAGATGTGAAAATTACCGAACTATCAGTTTAACAAGCCACAACTGCAAAATACTAACGCGAATTATTTACAGACGAATGGAAAAACTGGTAGAACCCGACCTCGGGGAAGATCACTTTGGATTCTGTAGAAATGTTGGAACTTGTGAGGCAATACTGACTTTACGACTTATCTTAGAAGAAAGATTAAGGAAAGGCAAACCTACGTTTCTAGCATTTGCAGACTTAGAGAAAGCTTTTGACAATGTTGACTGGAATACTTTCTTTCAAATTCTAAAGGTGGCAGGGGTAAAATACAGGGAGCGAAAGGCTATTTACAATTTGTACGGAAACCAGATGGCAGTTATAAGAATCGAGGGGCATGAAAGGGAAGCAGTGGTTGGGAAGGGAGTGAGACAGGGTTGTAGCCTCTCCCCAATGTTATTCAATCTGTATATTGAGCAAGCAGTAAAGGAAACAAAAGAAAAATTTGGAGTAGGTATTAAAATCCAGGGAGAAGAAATAAAAACTTTGAGGTTCACCGATGACATTGTAACCTGTCAGAGACAGCAAAGGACTTGGAAGAGCAGTTGAACGGAATGGACAGTGTCTTGAAAGGAGGATATAAGATGAACATCAACAAAAGCAAAATGAGGATAATGGAATGTAGTCAAATTAAGTCGGGTGATGCTGAGGGAATTAGATTAGGAAATGAGACACTTAAAGCAGTAAAGGAGTTTTGCTATTTGGGGAGCAAAATAACTGATGATGGTCGAAGTAGAGAGGATATAAAATGTAGGCTGGCAATGGCAAGGAAACCGTTTCTGAAGAAGAAAAATTTTTTAACATCGAGTATAGATTTAAATGCCAGGGAGTCGTTTCTGAAAGTATTTGTATGGAGTGTAGCCATGTATGGAAGTGAAACATGGGCAATAAATAGTTTGGACAAGAAGAGAATAAAAGCTTTTGAGATGTGGTGCTACTGAAGAATGTTGAAGATTAGGTGGGTAGATCACGTAACTAATGAGGAGGTATTGAATAGGATTGGGACGAGGAGAAATTTGTGGCACAACTTGACTAGAAGAAGGTATAGGTTGGTATGACATGTCCTGAGGCATCAAGGGATCACAAATTTAGCATTGGAGGGCAGCGTGGAGGGTAAAAATCATAGAGGGAGACCAAGAGATGAATACACTAAGCAGATTCAGAAGGATGTAGGTTGCAGTGGGTACTGGGAGATGGAGGAGCTTGCACAGGATAGATTAGCATGGAGAGCTGCATCAAACCAGTCTCAGGACTGAAGACCACAACAACAACAACAACAACACAAACACAGCGAGTGCTCTTTTCTGCAGCTTTGGTACTACAATGACAGCACATCCAGTAGGTTTCTCCTAAAATGTGTTGATGCTCCCCTACAGCCACATGACGAAAATCTTCAGGTACTTTGACCCTTTTTGCCAGAAGGACAGGTTTTTGTCCACGCTTTTTTTGGGATGCGAAGCCAGTGATCAATTGTCTGGCTAGATGGGTCCTGTATGTGAGCTGATCATGCTGTCCACTTTTTCTTTTACTTATTTTCCACAGGATAAAACTGTTCACTGCAGCAAGTCCACCAGGAAATAAAATATTCTGTGCCACCATTTTACAGAACGTCTGCCAATAGCATACCTTTCTCGTAATTGATCAAACTTATCGACACCATTCATTATTTTGTTGTATTCTGCCACAACTTCAGGACAAGAAATCTTTGTACTAGTACCGTCCTTGTTTTTCCTTTTCACCGTGGCTGTTTCTCATGGGTCATGAATTGAGGACAGGAAAGTGACTGGATGGTTATCCATCCATTTTACTGCAGAAATGGCCCCTTTTGTTTCAAACTGGAATTCTCCTCATTTCAATTTTACGTTTTCCTTCATAAATTTGGGTAAATACTATAGCTTTGAGGAAAAAATCACAAAATGTCACACAAACAGCACTGAAAGGCTCCTCTACAGAGTAACACTCAGCTATACAATGCCTCTGCACAAAGTTACAGCAAAAATGGCGGGAACTTCAGATTGGAAGTAGTACCCTATACTGTTCACTAGGTGGTAGCACCGTACAGAGGTGGGAACTATGAATCCCATGGTACTAGGAGCAAGTTCATTGTAGTGGGAAGCATGTTTCCCACGGCCCATGAAAGGGTTAATTAAATTTACTGATAACGTCTGTTCGTTGACTGTAAAGAAACATTTTCCTTGCCCTATGTCAAACTGTACTTCATATTGTCTAAAGGTAGCAATTCGAATAAGATAGTTTACTACAAGTTTTTCCACTACCAGAAAATACACTTTAGAGAAAAACTGCTGATAGTAATGCGTACTAATGCCAGAAGTTTAACTTCTTTTGACTTGCTCCCGACTGTGGTCAGAATATGACAGTTCTGCACTGGAAATGCTGGCATACAACATAGTCTTTGCAGGTCATTAGAGAGACCTTGTGATAGTACATTTGTTGATGCATGTGTGTCAAGTACTACATGTACTACAAGTACAACTAGATCACATATCTGGGCACCAATTACAGCTTTCAGTGACACCTCATTATCTGTGTCTAAGTTGTTTACATCTTCCCAACACTGATGTTCTTTCATATCTACCCCTTGGTCATATCTGAAAAAGTAATTTGGAATAAACTGCGTGTACCCACCCCTTTTAATGGTCTGCGAATGGGGACTTACCACCTGTTAGAGTTTTCCTGATTGGTTGGGAGGAGTTAGCCTCTTGATTGTGAGTAACTTAAACTGTCTGAATGTTGTGGGTTTGACCTCGCCAGTCCATGTCCAGTATTGCCCTGGAATTAAATTCTCCTTGACCTTGACCCCCACTGGATACATAGTTGTTATCCCATTAATTGTAATTGCCCGGTGGAGAACTGCCAGGTGGTCTATTTGCAGTTGATTCCTGCCATTTGCTGTATTGATTATTGCCACCTGCTGAGGGTGCAATGTGAAGTTGTTGACCACAGCCCCTATGTTTGGTATGAACCGGTCTATTGTAATTCTGTTTGTGATTTCCTTCGAAACCTCATTTGTGCTTTTGGTTTCCGCTGCTGCCATAATTATTTCTTGTATTATTATTGTTGTTGCACAGGGCATCTGGGTCCCAATTGTGTTGGTTATTACCACAGTTGCCATTCTGCTGTTGACTATTTTGCAGAGACACACACTGTGTATTAATGATCTGTAGTTGCAACATCCTCTTTTCATACACACATCAAAAAAGTTTTGCATCACCTCGGTTCTGAGAGTTCCAGAACCTGTACAGAAAATTGCAATAGAGATTAACATGAACATCATTTACACCCTTTTTATTGCTCATGAAAACCATACATGCATGTTGTACCACAATACAGTGAGATCTTCAGAGGTGGTGGTCCAGGTTGCTGTACACACCAGTACTTCTGATACCCAGTATCACGTCCTCTTGCACTGATGCGCACCTGTATTCTTCATGGCATATTATCCACAAGTTCATCAAAGCACTGTTGGTCCTGATTGTCCCACTCCTCAATGGCGATTCAGCGTAGATCCCTCAGAGTGGTTGGTGCATCACATCGTACATAAACAGCCCTTTTCAATCTATCCCAGGGATGTTCGATAGGGTTCATGTCTGGAGCACATGCTGGCCACTCCAGTTGAGCGATGGCATTATTGTGAAAGAAGTCATTCACAAGATTTGCACGATGGGGGCGCGAATTTTCATCCATGAAGATGAATGACTCACCAATATGCTGCCGATATGGTTGCACTATCGGTCAGAGGATGGTATTCACGTATCATACAGCCGTTACGGTGCCTTCCATGAGTGCTAGTGGCATACGTCGTTACCACATAATACCACCCCAATACAGCAGGGAACCTCCACCTTGCTGCACTCGCTGAACAGTGTGCCTGAGGTGTTCAGCCTGACCGGGTCGCCTCCAAACACGTCTTCAACAATTGTCTGGTTGTAGGCATATGTGACACTTATTGGTGAAGAGAACATAGTGCCAATCCTGAGCAGTCCATTTGGCTTGTTGTTGGACCCATCTGTATTGCACTGCATGGTGCTGTGGTTGCAACGACGGACCTCGTCATGGACGTCGGGATTGAAGTTACTCATCATGCAGCCTATTGTGCACAGTTTGAGTCATAACACGACATGCTGTGGCTGCATGAAAAGCATTATTCAACATGGTGACATTGCTATCAGGGTTTCTCTGAGCCATAATCCATAGGTAGCATCATCCACTGCAGTAGTAGCCCTTGAGTGGCCTGAGAGAGGCATGTAATCGACAATTCCTGTCTCTCTGTATCTCCTCCATGTCCGAACAACATCGCTTTGGTTCACTCCAAGATGCCTGGACACTTCCCTTTTTGAGAGCCCTTCTTGGCAAAAGTAACAATGTGGACATGATCAAACAGCAGTATTGACTGTCTAGGCATGGTTGAACTACAGACAACTCGAGCCGTGTGCCTCCTTACTGATGAAATGACTGGAAGTGATAGACTGTCAGACTCCTCCCTCTAATAGGTGCTGCTCATGCATGGTTGTTTACATCTTTTGGCAGGTTTAGTGACATTTCTGAACAGTCAAAAGGGACTGTGTCTGTGATACAATATCCACAGTCAGCATCTATCTTCAGGAATTCTGGGAACTGGGGTGATGCAAAACTTTTTTTGATGTGTGTACATTAGATCAGTTGAGTCAAATATGGATAAGAACTACTCTATATAATTTTCAGGTGTAGTGATCAGCTTTTCCCTGTTGTGTGTGGGAGGGAACTTTTCAGTATTTTCAGTACATCCACATGGGAAATTGGATGTGCCCAATACCTGTTTTTGTTTAAGTATTTTTCTAAATACTTGCTCAGTTCTCCATGGTGACCAGTTGAAAACCTCTCAATGTAGCCTCTGTTGGACTGCTGTGGACCAATTTTTGTCCAAAAAAGCCCGTTCAAATTGCTCATAGGTATGGCATCTCTCAGCCATATCTGTTGGCTACAGTAAAACATTGCCCTGTGTGTACCCCACAATAAACCGTATCATCTGTGCTTCTGTCCAATTGTGGCATAACACATTGCGAAAGGCTCTGATAAACACAATGGAGATCATCCTCTTACCCTCTGTTGAAAAAATCGGAAATTCCTTATGACGGAGCAGATACTTGTCCGCTAATAATGTAGACAAACATGCAGTATTGTCTGTTGCCACCATGCAATTGTTTGGATGCACATGATTATACTCTGGTTATGTTTGCACTACTGGTATTGACATTGGCAGTGCCTGTTGCATTTTGTAATTTCTTTATTTTCAGTCTGAAGGACTGGTAGCAAATGATTAATATGTCCTGCCCAACTGCACCTGATTGCTAGCTATTGGTGTCTCTCTTGTGACATACAAAACATTAATTAGACTGCTCTGCAACTTCTCATTTGCTGCCTTTAAGCCAGTCTGTCTTAGCAATCAATTTGTTTTCCCTTTCCTTTACTACCTCTTCAACTGCCTCGACATAAGTCTTATGTTCTTGTATGACCTTCTGTGTGAGGGTCGTACCATTATCTAGCATTTCTGCTTTGGCTCTGTCCTTTAAGTTCTTTACCTCCTATTTGTTTGTTTCCTGTACTTTCTTTATAAACTTAGTGCCAAGATCTAAATTACTCAATTTTACCTACAGCTCCTGTACTTCTTTAGGGCAAATCTCTACATAAAGATTGCAACTCATTAACAGTACCTGTCATAGTTTCTAAATTTCCAACTGGGCCTCTTGTGTATGTGTCTGCACATCACTCATGATCTTTAGCATATATACCATTTCCTCTAGTGCCTTGTCTATAGATGACACTTTTTGGTCTAGGTTGTTTCTCCTGAGACAAATCAGTTAATTTCTTCTTCATACCTGCAAGTTTGCATGTTAAATCAGTAGAAAGATCAGTGCATGGATTTTGACCTAAATTATCAAACCACTGTGATAGGTCATTCTTAAAACCATCAAATGTTTGCTTTTGTTCCTTTTTAAAATAACATAATTTTTTATCAAGTTTTTTGGTTTTCTGTGTACAAAAATTATTAAATAAATTCTTCATTAGGTCAATGCATTGATGATGCAATAGTGTCTTGTGCTCCTACCATGTCTTGTTCTGCCACATTTGAAACAAGCTGTCATGAATTGGAGAAATGGAAATTTACTGATTCTGCACTAGCATGCCTTTCTCTGGCCTTATATGAGAAAATGCTTCTTGGTGAGATTTGGAAATTAGTCTCATATACCATGAGCTTGGTAGGACCATGAGGTGATATATTACTGTCATCAGCATAAATTTAATTTGTGCAATATTCTCTGCTGTCTTAGATATGATTGACATTTTTGGTGTCACTTTCATTTGTCGTTGCACCCATTGCAGTGACATTTTGTATCTCTGCACTATTTTTATTAGTCAGCACAACCTTGTTAACTGGTTCCACTTTGTAAATCTCTTTTTAAGTTATAAATATGAAATAAAATTGAATTTTAATGTTAAAACTTATTAACGAGAATTTTCTCAATCAGTACATGATGTATTCTATGCCAGTATGGCATATCGTTGTTGCTATTTACAATTTTTGTATCCACATTCCAAAAAATCAAAATAATGTTAACCCAGATCCCTATAGCTCTAAAAAAATGTTTCATTTTTATGACTGGGTGGGGTAACGTACTGCTAACACTTTTGATCGAGGCTTTACCAAGTGCATTCATGTGAGCTCTAAGTTGGAGTTTGTTCCTATCTTACAGACTATTTTCTTAAATGTTGTTGATACAATTCTTCTGATTAAACATTTGTAATCGATGCATACCGTGTGATGCTTGCCCTTCGTTTTCTCTCGGCAGTGTTACTCCAATCGTGAAACAAAGTAAATGAAAAACATCTATTACAGCAGAATGTTACTAAACATGTTTTATATAATTTAATTATTGCACCTGCCTAATCTCTCTGACACCATCTAGGGAACATTCACCAGTTCTACTGATTAATTATAATTTTAAGGATAATAATTATGATGGAAATTTGCTGGCACTGCACAAGAGGCGTAACAATAGTGAGTTCACTCAGGAGTGTGTGTCTTGGGTAAATTATGCACAGCAGTGCACACTTCAGTCAGTCAGGCTTATGATTTTTCACATACACAATCAATCTGTAACATATACTTTTGAATTATTATATAATAGCTCTTCAAGCTTTGAACTTATTTACCTCCTCTTCTTCATTGAAGACAGTGTTAAGGCATCCAGTTTGCTCTTTTTAAATTACTTGGTTCTCTGAAGTATTGCAGATAATGCAGATGTTGTTGTTGTGGTCTTCAGTCCTGAGACTGGTTTGATGCAGCTGTCCATGCTACTCTATCCTGTGCAAGCTTCTTCATCTCCCAGTACCTACTGCAACCTACATCCTTCTGAATCTGCTTGGTGTATTCATCTCTTGGTCGCCCTCTACGATTTTTACCCTCCACGCTGCCCTCCAATACTAAATTGGTGATCCCATGATGCCTCAGAACATGTCCTACCAACCGATCCCTTCATCTGGTCAAGTTGTGCCACAAACTTCTCTTCTCCCCAATCCTATTCAACACCTCCTCATTAGTTATGTGATCTACCCATCTAATCTTCAGCATTCTTCTGTAGCACCACATTTCGGAAGCTTCTATTCTCTTCTTGTCCAAAATATTTATCGTCCATGTTTCACTTCCATACATGGCTACACTCCATACAAATACTTTCAGAAACGACTTCCTGACATTTAAATCTATACTCAATGTTAACAAATTTCTCTTCTTCAGAAACGCTTTCCTTGCCATTGCCAGTCTACATTTTATATCCTCCCTACTTCAACCATCATCAGTTATTTTGCTCCCCAAATAGCAAAACTCCTTTACTACTTCAAGTGTCTCATTTCCTAATCTAATTCCCTCAGCATCACTCAACTTAATTCGACTACATTCCATTATCCTTGTTTTTCTTTTGTTGATGTTCGTCTTATACCCTCCTTTCAAGACACTGTCCATTCTGTTCAACTGCTTATCCAAGTCCTTTGCTGTGTCTGACAGAATTACAATGTCACTGGCGAACCTCAAAGTTTTTATTTCTTCTCCATGGATTTTAATACCTACTCCCAACTTTTATTTTGTTTCCTTTACTGCTTGCTCAATATACAGATTGAATAACCTCGGGGATAGGCTACAACCCTGTCTCACTCCCTTTCCAACCAGTGCTTCCCTTTCATGTCCCTCAACTTATAACTGCCATCTGGTTTCTGTACAAATTGTAAATAGCCTTTTGCTCCATGTATTTTACCCCTGCCGCCTTCAGAATTTGAAAGAGAGTATTCCAGTCAACATTGTCAAAAGCTTTCTCTAATGCAGATAGATCAGGTGAAATAAGGAACTAGTAAATGAAGCTGACTTTGTACTATAGGAATTCACATTATTAGTGAACCAAACATAAATCCACACCCTCTCTGTCATGGATGGGAAAAGACAGACAGTACAAGATTAATGAAACATCTGATAGGAGTTTTTAGAAGAATAAGAAAATTAATGTTCATCTTTTCTTGCCAACTTCACAGACATGATTGCTGTGGGCATACAACATTTTAATCTTTGTCGTAAACTACTTAGGCGAATGACTGGATAAAAATAGAAGGAAAAATAAAACATATACCAACATAGAAAAACCAGCATAAGTTCCAATACAGTAGGGACATGCGATAAAGTCCAGTGTCTTATACCACAATGTCCAAACATGTGCCTGGCTACCTGCGTGGCTTCATTAACACCCAGCAAGGCTGCCAGCTAGTCCTAGTGGCCACACCCAGAGACGTCCTTCACCAGCATAGGAACCAGTTCTGTTAGCATCATCTGGAACAAGCTCTGCCTCCACATCTGCCACACCAGCAGGGGTAGCCCAGCTCACCCACTCCAAGGACTCACAGAAGCAGACACAAAGTCCATTTGTGAGCAATGACATTCCAGGTGGTGGACGCTCGATATTCCTGGTTCTCCAGCCATTGTTGATCACTTCCAATGGATATGGATCCAGATGTCTCACAGGAGGAACTCCAGTCTGTGTTACTTATGATGTCAGACACACAGCCCACTATCAGGAAGTTGTGAGTCTGGCCCGACATCGCCTCCTCCAGATCCATTGCTGGACCCAGGAGTGGCTCTTCTACACCACCAGCGTCAGGAGCAGTTTTCACAGCAGGTTGTACTGCTCCCATCACACTCTCCCTTACACTTGCTAGGATGGTTCCAGCCTAAGGCCAATTCCAGGGAGGAGGTATATTGTGATCCTGCTGGACATACTGCCAGATCAATCAGTATAATTACGTGTACATCTGATGAGGTCACTGGGGACTGCACAGAGTGATACATTCCCAGTGCTACACTTCACTGATAAACAAGAGCAGCTAATCTAAGGACTACTGCGACCTGTCTAGGCCTCCCTTGTCGCAGCTGTCTGATGTGTGCTACACGCTCTCTGGTGGACTTAGGCCGGTATTACGCTATCAAATTTCTTTGTCAAAGATTTGATCAAAGATGTGATACAATATTCCGTCCAATATATTTGACAAAGATCTTTGACGGAGCGCTAGAAGGGGTATTACACTGTCATCAAATTTTTCGTCAAAGTTCAAGATGGCTGACAACAACTTGTTATTAACCGCAGTAGTTGTATGTACCCCAATTGCATTGTGTGCACAACGCACATGCGGAAAAGAAGTGGGGGGAAAAATGGAACCATACATACGAGGTTGACAGTCTTAAAAGTCCTGGGATTACAACTTGATAATAAATTCAGTTGGTAGGAGCACACCACAGAACTGCAGAAAGGCCTTAACAAATCTGTATTTGCAATTCGAGTGTTAGCAGACATAGGCAACATAAAAATGAGAAAGCTTGCATACTATGTCTACTTTCATTCCATAATGTCATATGGGATAATACTTTGGGGTAAATCTTGAAGTCAAACAAAAGTTTTCAGAGTCCAAAAGCATGTAATACGTATTATTTGTGGAGTAAATTCACGGACGTCCTCCAGAAACCTCTTCAAAGAACTGGATATACTAACTACTGCCTCTCAGTATATTTACTTCTTAATGAAATTTGTCGTAAATAATATATCTCTTTTTCCAACAAACAACTCAGTTCATACATACAATACTAGGAACAAAAATGATTGGCACAAGGACTTAAAAGCACTTACTATAGTTCAAAAAGGGGTCCACTACTCAGGAACACTCATCTTCAATAATTTGCCAGGAAACATAAAAAATTTAGTTAGAAATAAAGATCAGTTTAAAAGGAGCCTGAAAAACTTACTACTGGCCAACTCCTTCTACTCCATTGGCAAAATTTTTAATAGAAACAAATGGTGTATTGTATTTATTCATACTATTAGTATTGTTATTTCAGCATAAAAAAAATCGACATGTTCCAGATCCACGAGGATCTCCTCAGCAGGGATCTATGGAACGAAAAACTGATCTAATCTGGGTGAAGTTGTGGGTTTTACGGTGACACGATAAAAGCATTCAACAAAACTTGTTACGTGAGCTTACAGTGGAAGACGTCAAGTCGTACATCAATTACTTAAGAATGGATGAGCATACATTTCTGTATGTGCTCAATGAAGTGTATCCTCATATCACAAAGCACAATATTCACTTAAGAACTGCTACATCTTCAGAAGACAGGCTCACTGTAACACTCCAATTCCTTGCTACAGGAGAGGGTTATGTTATGTTAAGTTAGGTTAGGTCAGGTCAGGTCTCCAATCTTCTTAATCTATTTTTGTATTCAGGCTGCCTCACGTTGTAAAGCATCTCATCAGCTTCAGACATCTTTATTAATTTTGTAGTTGTCGGCACACACCAATTGTATTTACCGGCAATGGTTATAAAAACACTACAGACGACAGAACGCTGCAGCGATGCTAACGCTCCATGTGGTAACATGTCACATTGCAGTGAACAGAAGACAAGCGGTTTCTTTGATCAAATATACAGCAAGGCCCTAGATTTGATCAAATATTGGATGACATTTGACATAGTCCCTATTACACTATCAAATATCTTTGACAAAGATATTGGACAAAGAAATTTGATAGTGTAATACCGGCCTTAGCAATGCTTGGCTATTTCTGGGTACTGATTTGAAGTGATGCAGTCTTTGTTTGATGGGATATTGTGCCTACCATAAGTGCAATGATAGTGTGTTTGTGCATTGAGGGTGGTAGGATGCTGGTAGGCATAAGCAACAAATCTTGAACTTCAGCAAGTTCAAAATAAAATGATAAACATGTTTTGTTGGACAGTAATTCTGCAGATTAACAGATTATCTTCAATCAAGGTTTAATAATTCATGTTGCCAGTATATCCAGTAACTGTGTTAATTGTGAATATACCTCTACTTTTACAGCACATATGCAATTATTTTTCTTGGACAGATACGCGCAGATAAGACGCAGCAGCAGCAACTATTGAAGTAAAATACAACAGACACTCACATCAAAAATATCATTGGTTTCAGGTTGCAAGCGTGGCAGTGAAAGGTCTTCTAGATTGGCGTGAACCAGCAAGACCCCAAGCAAGTTATTCTCATGAAATTTTTGCAAATTTTATGAAAACCAGAAGCAATGAAGTTGGCACCATTTGGTACATGATTCAGCCTGACACTGGTTCATCGTATGAAAATAAATTTTCCAAGTAAGATATTAGGACTAAGAAATTGCATATTCAGCTCAACAGCAAACTTCAGTGTATATTAACAATGTCCAAGATAGAAGAGGAACTACACACACACAGAAACAAGTGTAGGATGAGGATATCTGATAAAGTTCGGTATTTTAAGTGTCAGAGTTTAAATTGACTTCTTTATCAGGAAAATAAGAAACATTAAATAAATTCTTGTACTGTATGAAACTGGATACAGAAGGAGCAAGATCTACAGATGCTGAAGGAAAAAAAAATTGTGGTGTTGGATCAGGAGAGGGAGAGAAACTGATGCCAGGAGGGACTTCATAAGTAATATTGTTTCAGATGCCATAGCCAATGTAAAGTTAATCTGTGTCATAAATTAGGCCTCAAGGAGCAGGATAGGAACCAAAAGTGATAAAATTTGGATAGCCAGCCCCTTTTCTCTCTGTTTTAAGGATGAGTGGCTTTTTCTTGCCTCCGGCAGCTGTATGTCTTACTCTTTCTTTCTCATTTAAGGAAAGAGTCATCAGAAAGTTAAACCAGGAATTGTTCTGTTTAAATTATGTATTGTTCAGTTTCTCCCCTTTTTGTCAGATATTAAGAGCAGGGCTACTGTTGTTTGTTTTATTGACAGTTTGCACAGAAAATGTTAATACCAGAAAGTAATAGAAATGTGTAAAGTGACTAATCTAAGTGTTATATGCAAAAAGGTTAAAAAATCCAGAGCTTTCAGAACAATAGTACGTTTATTTGGAGAAAGGCAGTGGAAGATGGGACAACATACCGTGTAACATAATGACTGAGGCTTAGCAAAGAGATGGAAGGGGAGGGGGCAAAGACTAAAAAAGAAACAAAAAGACAAAATGGCAAGGATAGGGGGAGGCAAGCGGGAGATAAAACAGTGGGGGTCCAGGGTGGATGTACTGTACTGAGATGAGTAACAAAGGTAGTGTGCTAGTAGACTATGTACCACAGTTTCTGTGCACTGTTGGTATGTATCCACTAACTCATATTGGCAAGTTTGTAATTGTTCTGCAAACATATAGAACAGGCATATATGAGCTGGTACACTGGATGGATTGAATCATATAGAATGGACCAGAATAACTAGGGATAACAGTGCAGGGGACAAATACAAATACAGATGTTTTATTTCACCTTTGAGCATCTTTACATGCAATCAGTGTCATCAAAGTTAACACAGTAATAATAATAGTAATGATGATGATGGAGATGATGATGATAATGATACAAACTTGGGCAAATGTCATTAAGCATAAGAAAATAGTGGAAGATAGATACATTGCATATTCAAGTATGTGACAGCAGCATTACAAGATAATTGGCTTACATAATTATGTAAATGACAAAGATAACAAATATTTAAACAGTTAAATGACAATAGGCACATGAAACAGTACTAAAATAGATACACAGCATGAAGTATATTTTGTTTGTTGTTAATTTATTGTTCATTCTGATAAGAAATGTGGGTCATTTGCCACACTCCCAAGGAACTCTTGAGCAAAGTTAATTCCTTTACTTTTCATCCATCTCAAAAGACTAGATGTAAATTTATTTACTGGCATCATGTTGGCACTTTCAGGAAATTTGTCAAAATAGACAAGACCAAGATATTTCCAACTGTTACAGGTCTTCTCTGGCCCAGCATCTGGCACATTAATTGTATGGCTACAAGTTTTTAGAATGTTACTAACTGTCATCTAAGGCTTTGGAAAGGAATTATGTGAAATGCTATACAGGTTGTTACTAACATATTGGAGATTTAGGGAGTAACAGAAAATTCCTATGGATTATAAGGGTAAAAGACTGACATTTGATGGTATGGCACTTCTGCAGCAATAATGATCAGCACTAAAATGTTAACTCATCTAAGTTACTCTCCATAAAGTTGTAATTAATGTCAATTAGATGAGTGTTCAACTTAATACTGTTGTAAATCCAATTCTAAATTTGTAGAAGCAAAATCATTTAAAAATGCAGATGTGCTATTTATACAATAACATTTTGGAGCTATAA
This sequence comes from Schistocerca piceifrons, assembly GCF_021461385.2. NCBI lineage: Eukaryota > Metazoa > Arthropoda > Insecta > Orthoptera > Acrididae > Schistocerca > Schistocerca piceifrons. The sequence continues at coordinate 97,126,850 of NC_060143.1, read as the reverse complement.
TATGAAATTTCCACCCACTTTTTGAGTTAATAGATTTGAGAAGTATACATGGAAGAGCAACTGAACGGAATGGACAGTGTCTTGAAAGGAGGATATAAGATGAACATCAACAAAAGCAAAACGAGGATAATGGAATGTAGTCGAATTAAATCGGGTGATGCTGAGGGAATTAGATTAGGAAATGAGACACTTAAAGTAGTAGATGAGTTTTGCTATTTTGGGAGCAAAATAACTGATGATGGCCAAAGTAGAGAGGATATAAAATGTAGACTGGCAATGACAAGGAAAGCTTTTCTAAAGAAGAGAAATTTGTTAACATCAAGTATAGATTTATGTGTCAGGAACTGAAGATTAGATGGGTAGATCATGTAACTAATGAGGAGGTATTGAACAGAATTGGGGAGAAGAGAAATTTGTGGCACAACTTGACTAGAAGAAGGGATCGGTTGGTAGAACATGTTCTGAGGCATCAAGGGATCACCTATTTAGTACTGGAGGGTAAAAGTTGTAGAGGGAGACCAAGAGGTGAATATACTAAGCAGATTCAGATGGATGTAGGTTGCAGTAGGTACTGGGAGGTGAAGAAGCTTGGAGAGCTGCATCAAACCAGTCTCTGGACTGAAGACTAAAACAACAACAGCCAGTGGTATGATCGGCTTTATAATTTTATGGAAAATCTATACCATGACTACTTGTTCTTAAGCTGTGACATATGAATAAAATCTGTGATACAGGAAGTGTAGAATTTATTTCTTTTATTCCAGTCTGTGATCACAAAATTTTTTGTCCTCACACTATTGATGTTGGTCAGCAGTGACCATCTTCAGACCATGCAAAAAGAGCAGTTATGTATGTTCCCTGAAGTGTAATTTTTTCCATTTGTGTTTTGGGCAGTGTACAAACTACTTGGCCAAGTTTCCTAATGATCAGCAATCTTATCATGATAATATGAAAAGGGAAAAAGTACAATGGTCACTTGCTATCACCTTCATCTGGGGGTGATTCTCCATTCTCAGAGCCATTAGAACTGAATGAAGTGGAAACACTAATAGTTCCTTCATCAGTAACATTTCTGGCGTGGCTGTCACAGTTCCACTAATCCTGTTTGAGTTGCTGTACTGTACTGCAGTAGTCTTTCCAGGCTTCAGCATTAATTGGCTGAAATGGATCATCTGTAGGTTTCTGTAAATTTGCTTCCAAATCTGCAGTGTTTAAGTTCTATCATACTACAATAGTATTTTCTCCAGCAGCTTAGTGTGGTATGAAATATTGTCTATGATATTTACTGATTCTTACAGAGATAAGATGATTGACACTGCCTCATAAAGTGAGCACATGTAGTTCTGCTGAAGTCTACTTGCAGAGCTTTGAGAACCTGTGTTAAGTTAAGAATCTCTAGACGTTCTTCTGCCATCTATGTATTGCTCCAATAGAGACTGAGGAAACAAGATTATACTAATTACAGTGCAAATAGAGGCATTTAAGCAGTCATCTTCCTGCACTCCAAATGTGATCTGCCACACGCTCTCCCCTATTACGTGATAATACAAAACGAGCTGCCCTTTTTTGCACCCTTTCGATGTTCTCCGTCAATCCCACCTGGTAAGGATCCCACACCGCGCAGCAATATTCTAACAGAGGACGAACAAGTGTAGTGTAAGCTGTCTCTTTAGTGGACTTGTTGCATCTTCTAAGTGTCCTGCCAATGAAACGCAACCTTTGGTTCACCTTCCCCACAATATTATCTATGTGGTCTTTCCAACTGAAGTTGTTCGTAATTTTAACACCCAGGTACTTAAGTTGAATTGACAGCCTTGAGAGTTGTACTATTTATCGAGTAATCGAATTCCAATGGATTTCTTTTGGAACTCATGTGGATCACCTCACACTTTTCGTTATTTAGTGTCAACTGCCACCTGTCACACCATACAGCAATCTTTTATAATATTAAAAAACTAGAAACCCGCCTCGATTGCGAAAAAACACCTAGGTTTCAGCGTAGATAACTACACCTTCTTCAGAACAATAAAACCCACAAGTGCTTAAGAAGACCTTTGTCAATGATTAAAAGAACACCATAGCTACACATTTATAAATGAAAAAAAAGGAAAACACAAACAGTACATGTGTACAAAGTATAAACCGTTACTTAACTGTTTGTGTTTTCCTTTTTTTCGTTTATAAATGTATAGCTATGGTGTTCTTTTAATCATTGACAAAGGTCTTCTTAGGCACTTGCGGGTTTTATTCTTCTGAAGAAGGTGTAATTATCTACGCCAAAACCTAGGTTAACACTAGGTGCTTTTTTCGCAATTGAGGTGGGTTTCTAGTTTTTTAATATATTAACCAACGATTGCTGACGCGCTGAGATGTTGAAGGTTCTTAAATCTTTTATAAATCACTTTGCAACTGATACTGGTCTTCAGATGACCTTACTAGACGGTAAATTACAGCATCATCTGCGAACAACCTAAGAGAACTACTCAGATTGTCACCCAGGTCATTTATATAGATCAGTAACAGCAGAGGTCCCAGGACGCTTCCCTGTGGAACACCTGATATCACTTCAGTTTTACTCGATGATTTGCCGTCTATTACTACGAACTGTGACCTTCCTGACAGGTAATCACGAATCCAGTTGCACAACTGAGACACTACCCCATAGGCCCGCAGCTTGATTTGAAGTCGCTTGTGAGGAACGGTGTCAAAAGCTTTCCGGAAATCTAGAAATACGGAATGTCGATAGCGGCCATTACTTCGTGCGAATAAAGAGCTAGCTGCGTTGCACAAGAACGATGTTTTCTGAAACCATGCTGATTACGTATCAATAGATCATTCCCTTCGAGGTGATTCATAATGTTTGAATACAGTATATGCTCCAAAACCCTACTGCAAACCGACGTCAGTGATATAGGTCTGTAGTTCGATGGATTACTCCTACTACCCTTCTTAAACACTGGTGCGACCTGCGCAATTTTCCCATCTGTAGGTACAGATCTATCGGTGAGCGAGCGGTTGTATATGATTGTTAAGCAGGGAGCTATCAGCGTAATCTGAAAGGAACCTAATCAGTGTACAATCTGGACCTGAAGACTTGCCCGTATCAAGCGATTTGAGTTGCTTTGCAACCCCTAAGGTATCTACTTCTAAGAAACTCATGCTAGCAGCTGTTCATGTTTCAAATTATGGAATATTCCATTCGTCTTCCCTGGTGAAGGAATTTCGGAAAACTGCGTTCAATAACTCCGCTTTATCGGCACAGTCGTCGGTAACAGTACCATCGGCACTGCGCAGTGAAGGTATTGACTGCGTGTTGCCGCTTGTGTGCTTTACATACAACCAGAATTTCTTCGGATTGTCTACCAAATTTTGAGACAATGTTTCATTATGGAACATATTAAAGGCATCTTGCATTGAAGTCCGTGCCAAATTTTGCGCGTCTGTAAATTTTAGCCAATCTTCGGGATTTCGCATTCTTCTGAACTTCACATGCTTTTTCCGTTGCCTCTGCAACAGCGTTCGGACCTGTTTTGTGTACCATGGGGGATCAGTTCCAACTCTAACCAATTTATGAGGTATGAATCTCTCAATTGCTGTTGCTACTATATCTTTGAATTTGAGCCACGTCTCGTCTACATTTGCATAGTCAGTTTGGAAGGAATGGAGATTGTCTCTTAGGACGGCTTCTAGTGGCACTTTATCCACTATTTTAAATAAAATTATTTTGCGTTTGTTTCTGGTGGATTTGGAAGAAACGGTATTGAGCCTAGCTACAACGACCTTGTGATCACTAATCCCTGTATCAGTCATGATGCTCTCTATTAGCTCTGGATTGTTTGTGGCTAAGAGGTCAAGTGTGTTTTTGCAACCATTTACAATTCACGTGGGTTCGTGGACTAACTGCTCGAAATAATTTTCGGAGAAAGCATTTAGGACAATTTCGGAAGATGTTTTCTGCCTACCACCGGTTTTGAACAAGTATTTTTGCCAACATATCGAGGGAAGGTTGAAGTCCCCACCAACTATAACCATATGAGTGGGGTATTTATTTGTTACGAGACTCAAATTTTCTCTGAACTGTTCAGCAACTATATCATCGGAGTCTGGGGGTCGGTAGAAGGAGCCAGTTATTAGCTTAGTTCGGCTGTTAAGTATAACCTCCACCCATACCAATTCGCACGGAGTGTCTACTTCAGCTTCACTACAAGATAAACCACTACTGACAGACACAAACACTCCACCACCAATTCTGCCTAATCTATCTTTCCTGAACACTGTCTGAGACTTCATAAAAATTTCTGCAGAACTTATTTCAGGCTTTAGCCAGCTTTCTGTACCTATAACGATTTCAGCTTCTGTGCTTTCTATTAGCACTTGAAGCTCAGGGACTTTCCCAGCACAACTACAACAATTTACAACTACAATTCTGACTGTTCCTTGATCCAAGCACGTCCTGTATTTGCCATGCACCCTTTGAGATTGCAGCCCACCCTGTGCTTTCCCAAGGCCTTCTAACCTAAAAGAACCGCCCAGTCCACGCCACACAGCCTCCGCTACCCATGTAGCCCCCAGCTGAGTGTAGCGAACTCCTGACCTATTCAGCGGAACCCAAAACCCCACCACCCTATGGCACAAGTCAAGGAATCTGCAGCCAACACGGTCGCAAAACCGTCTGAGCCTCTGATTCTGACCCTCCACCCGGCTCTGCACCAAAGTTCCGCAGTAGGTTCTGTCAATGATGCTGCAGATGGTGAGCTCTGCCTTCATCTCGTAAGCAAGACCGGCAGCCTTCACCAATTCAGATAGCCGCTGGAATCCAGAGAGAATTTCCTCAGATCCAAAGCGACACACGTCATTAGTGCCGACATGTGCCATCACCTGCAGCTGGCTGCACCCTGTGCTCTTCATGGTATACGGGAGGACCCCTTCCACATCAGGAATGACTCCACCTGGAATGCACACGTAGTGCACACTGGATTTCTTCCCCTCCTTAGCCGCCATATCCCTAAGGGGCCCCATTACGCGCCTAACATTGGAGCTCCCACCTACCAATAAGCCCACCCTCTGCGATTGCCCGGACCTTGAAGGCTGAGAATCATCCTCCGAAACAGGGCAGGCAGCTGCATCTGGCTCAGCCAAAGACAGTACCTGAAACCTGTTTGTCAGACGCACCGGGGAGGCTTTCTGATCAGCCTCCGGGGACGTCTTTTGCTGCCTGCCACACCTTGGAACGACCTCCCAATCAACCACAGGCGAGGGCTCAGCCCCACTGCGGGCAGCAACCGGGGCAACCACAGCGGCAGACCAATCTGGGGACAGATGGGACGAGGTTGACATCCCCGTGATACCAAAAGTCCGGCTCCCCACAGTGGTGCTAATTGGCAACAGCCTCAAGCTGCACGACTGAAGTCAGTGCTGCCTGCAGCTGTGAGCAAGGGGATGCCAACTCAGCCCTCATCTGAACACAGCAATCACAGTCCCTGTCCATTCTAATCAATGTTGAAAAACAGTTACTGAAACACGAGTCCATGCCTAGATAACGCAAGGGAAACACGCAAAGAATGTATGAACTAACCTGTATAAATGCCTAATGACTGCGCCACAATTTGCCTGAATTTACGATTACAGTAACTAAAATTCGAAATTACACCTCCTATACGAAACTCACACGCAATTTAAGTAAGAATCTACAAAGTAAACACAGAAAAGAAACTATATATGTATCTTTCTGCGCTGTCGATGTGCACCAACTGGGAGCTCAGGCCCTAGAGCCAATTTTTGTTTGCTTTGCTATGAATTTTGGAAAAAAGGGTGATGCAAAACTTTTGTTGATGTGTCTGGGCCTCATGGTTTGTACATACTTGGAACAAGTTACTTCAGTAATATACAAAACTGTGCCTGAAATATTAGGCAATCAAACCAACAAAATATGTCTTGTTGAAAGGTCTGAACAAGGCTATTAAACCACACAGAAAGTAAAGTGATTATCTTATTCTTGTTGCCGGTAATTTCCACAAGTGAACTTGTTAACTATACAGCATCATCTGGATTGAACATTTTAGAACAAGCCTTCCATAAACTATTATGTTAACATTGTAGCTGTACTTTCAGGCCACTCATACCAATAGAACATCTCTTTTGAAGTATTAAACAATGGAAAATTCAAAATCCAGGATGGAAGAACAAGAATGGGAAGGAGAGACAGTTACTCACCACATAGAGGAGATGCTCTCAGGAGCTCAGGATTCACTTGCTGGGCATGGGCTTGGCAACCCTGCGATTACTCAGCTGGGGACTGTTAAGCACCACCACCACCACCACCACCACTCCCCTGTCACCATAAGCTTTGGACATGCTTCAGTGACCACCATGTGGTGCAGCAGTGGAATGTTGTGTGTTGCAAGGAATTGGGATCTTAGCTTGAGCACCTGGATTGTGAGGAAGGTAAAAACCTCTATAAAAAAAACCTCTCAGTCTTAAGGTGCATTGTGTGCCGATGAGATAAGTGGCTGTTGAGGTAGAACAGTCATTAGTGAGCAACCTCTGGGGAACCTGCTGCACTTCAGTTGTATAAGGCTCACCTAGTAGGCATGCAGGACTCTGTCTGGGGGGACTTTTATTTCCCTAGCCGCTCATAGGTCTAAGATGGAAACCTCAAAATTATCTTCTCCTCACAGTGGAAAGGGTGCAGCCATGGTAGGTACCAACACCCTATCAAATAAGTGGGCTCATGTAGCCAGTCCTCCTGAGTCTCGACTTATTCAGAATGACAGTATTTACAGTAACAGAACACACGCTGCTGTCTGGAATGTGTTTTTCATAGTCAAGCAAAAAGAGGGTAGTTTTGAGAAGGTTTCATCCTTCTATATCCAAAAGGGCTTAGAGGGAACCTGTGGCTCTTTAAAGTAAGTCAAGCTTTCATGCAATGGGACATTATTAGTGAGAACTTCTAATTCCCACCAACCAGCTAACCTCCAAAAAGCTAAATGTCTTGGGAAGTATGCTGTAGTTCAAGGTAATGTGCAATTCTGTCTCTATTGCAAAGGTGTTGACTTCCAGGGACATAGTTGACTTTCCCAGAGAAGAAATCAGTGGGTTCCAGAAGGCATTATTGATATGCAAAATACAGTGAAAAGGTGGGATGGCGATCTAGTGAAATCAGACTCTTGCGTTTACTTTCTACAGCACGAAACTTCCAGAGTATATCAAGGCAGGTTTCCTTCACCTCAGCATGCAGCCTCATTTTCCCACTGGAACACTACTGTTCGCCACTGGGAACAGTACTGTCAGATATAAGGAAGAAGCCACTTGTCGCAAATGTGGGAAGGCTGCCCATGAAGTAGTTGGTTATTCATCTCCTGTGAAGTGTGTAAACTGCTCTGTGGATCATCCTGTCTGGAGTAGGGACTGCAGTGTCTTTCTTGAAGAAAGGAAGATACAAGAGATCAAAACCACTAAGCATAAGTTATATGCTGAGGCCAAAAAGACCTATAAGGCCATACAGCCCCCAACATTTACAACATCCGTTGCATCTGTTCTTAAACAGCCAGTCCCAAAACCAATGCTGCTACACAAATGGAGGTTGCCAGTGTCAGCGCTAGTGCCTGTGTCTGCCAGTGCACTTGTTCTGCTGCAGTTATTTTGAAACCCATACCACCCCCAAGAACATTGGACAATACTGTGGTTGCCACTGTTGTGGTGCTCCCTTCCCCTCCAAACAATCAGCTTGATCCACCATCCAGTGCTGCAACTATCACACCCACAGTCATGTCTCCAATGCCCAACATTTACATCTACATCTACATTTATACTCCGCAAGCCAATCAACGGTGTGTGTTGGAGGGCACTTTACGTGCCACAGTCATTACCTCCCTTTTCTGTTCCAGTCGCGTATGGTTCGCGGGAACAACGACTGTCTGAAAGCCTCCGTGCGCGCTCGAATCTCTCTAATTTTACATTCGTGATCTCCTCAGGAGGTATAAGTAGGGGGAAGCAATATATTCGATACCTCATCCAGAAACACACCCTCTTGAAACCTGGCGAGCAAGCTACACCACGATGCAGAGCGCCTCTCTTGCAGAGTCTGCCACTTGAGTTTGCTAAACCTCTCCGTAACGCTATCATGGTTACCAAATAACCCTGTGACGAAATGCGCTGCTCTACTTTGGATCTTTTCTATCTCCTCCGTCAACCCGATCTGATACAGATCCCACACTGATGAGCAATACTAAAGTATAGGTCGAACGAGTGTTTTGTAAGCCACCTCCTTTGTTGATGGACTAAATTTTCTAAGGACTCTCCCAATGAATCTCAACCTGGTACCCGCCTTACCAACAATTAATTTTATATGATCATTCCACTTCAAATAGTTCCGCACGCATACTCCCAGATATTTTACAGAAGTAACTGCTACCAGTGTTTGTTCCGCTATCATATAATCGTACAATAAAGGATCCTTCTTTCTATGTATTCGCAATACATTACATTTGTCTATGTTAAGAGTCAGTTGTCACTCCCTGCAGCAAGTGCCTATCCGCTGCAGATCTATCTACTAGGTCATTTATATATATTGTGAAAAGCAATGGTCACATAACACTCCCCTGTGGCACGCCAGAGGTTACTTTAACGTCTGTAGATGTCTCTTCATTGATAACAACATACTGTGTTCTGTTTGCTAAAAACTCTTCAATCCAGCCACACAGCTGGTCTGATATTCCGTAGGCTCTTACTTTGTTCATCAGGCGACAGTGCGGAACTGTATCAAACGCCTTCCAGAAGTCAAGGAAAATAGCATCTACCTGGGAGCCTGTATCTAATATTTTGTGGGTCTCATGAACAAATAAAGTGAGTTGGGTCTCACATGATCGCTGTTTCCAGAATCCATGTTGATTCCTGCAGAGTAGATTCTGGGTTTCCAAAAATGAAATGATACGCGAGCAAAAAACATGTTCTAAAATTCTACAACAGATCGACGTCAGAGATATAGGTCTATAGTTTTGCGCATCTGCTCGACAACCCTTCTTGAAGAATGGGACTACCTGTGCTCTTTTGCAATCATTTGGAACCTTCCGTTCCTCTAGAGACTTGTGGTACATGGCTGTTAGAAGGGGGGCAAGTTCTTTCGCATACTCTGTGTAGAATCGAATTGGTATCCCGTCACGTCCAATGGACTTTCCTCTGTTGAGTGATTCCAGTTGCTTTTCTATTCCTTGGACACTTATTTCGATGTCAGCCATTTTTTCGTTTCTGCGAGGATTTAGAGAAGGAACTGCAGTGCGATCTTCCTCTGTGAAACAGCTTTGGAAAAAGGTGTCTAGTATTTCAGCTTTATGCGTGTCATCCTCTGTTTCAATGCCATCATCATCCTGGAGTGTCTGGATATGCTGTTTCGAGCCACTTACTGATTTAACGTAAGACCAGAACTTCCTAGGATTTTCTGTCAAGTCTGTACATAGAATTTTATTTTCGAATTCACTGAGCGCTTCACGCATAGCTCTCCTTATGCTGACTTTGAAATCATTTAGCTTCTGTTTGTCTGAGAGGTTTTGGCTGCATTTACACTTGGAGTGAAGCTCTCTTTGCTTTCTCAGTAGTTTCCTAACTTTGTTGTTGAACCACGGTGGGTTTTTCCCGTCCTTCACAATTTTACTCGGCATGTACCTGTCTAAAACGCATTTTACGATTGCCTTGAACTTTTTCCATAAACACTCAACATTCAGTGTCGGAACAGAAATTTTCGTTCTGATCTGTTAGGTAGTCTGAAATCTGCCTTCTATTACTCTTGCTAAACAGATAAACCTTCCTCCCTTTTTTATATTCCTATTAACTTCCGTATTCAGGGATGCTGCAATGGCCTTATGATCACTGATTCCCTGTTCTGCACTTACAGAGTCAAAAAGTTCGGGTCTGTTTATCAGTAGGTCCAAAATGTTATCTCCACGAGTCGGTTCTCTGTTTAATTGCTCGAGGTAATTTTCGGATAGTGCACTCAGTATAATGTCACTCGATGCTCTGTCCCTACCACCTGTCCTAAACATCTGAGTGTCCCAGTCTATATCTGGTAAATTGAAATCTCCACCTAAGACTATAACATGCTGAGAAAATTTATGTGAAATGTATTCCAAATTTTCTCTCAGTTGTTCTGCCACTAATGCTGCTGAGTCTGGAGGTCGGTAAAAGGAGCCAACTATTAACCTAGCTCGGTTGTTGAGTATAACCTCCACCCATACTAATTCACAGGAACGATCCACTTCTACTTCACTACAGGATAAACTACTACTAACAGCGACAAACACGCCACCACCAGTTGCATGCAATCTATCCTTTCTAAACACCGTCTGTGCCTTTGTAAAAATTTCAGGAGAATTTATCTCTGGCTTCAGCCAGCTTTCTGTACCTATAACGATTTCTGCTTCAGTGCTTTCTATCAGCGCTTGAAGTTCCGGTACTTTACCAATGCAGCTTCGACAGTTTAAAATTACAATACCAATTGCTGCTTGGCCCCCGCATGTCCTGACTTTGCCCCGCACCCATTGAGGCTGCTGCCCTTTCTGTACTTGCCCGAGGCCATCTAACCTAAAAAACCGCCCAGTCCACGCCACACAACCCCTGCTACCCGTGTAGCCGCTTGCTGCGTGTAGTGGACTCCTGACTTATCCAGCGGAACCCGAAACCCCACCACCCTATGGCGCAAGTCGAGGAATCTGCAGCCCACACGGTCGCAGAACCATCTCAGCCTCTGATTCAGACCCTCCACTCGGCTCTGTACCAAAGGTCCGCAGTCAGTCCTGTCGATGATACTGCATATGGTGAGCTCTGCTTTCATCCCGCTAGCGAGACTGGCACTCTTCAACAAATCAGATAGCCGCCGGAAGCCAGAGAGGATTTCCTCCGATCCATAGCGACACACATCATTAGTGCCGACATGAGCGACCACCTGCAGATGAGTGCACCCTGTACCCTTCATGGCATCCGGAAGGACCCTTTCCACATCTGGAATGACTCCCCCCGGTATGCACACGGAGTGCACATTGGTTTTCTTCCCCTCTTTTGCTGCCATATCCCTAAGGGGCCCCATTATGCGCCTGATGTTGGAGCTCCCAACTACCAATAAGCCCACCCTCTGCGACCGCCCAGATCTGCAGACTGAGGGGCAACCTCTGGAACAGGACAAGCAGCCATGTCCGGCCGAAAATCAGTATCAGCCTGAGACAGAGCCTGAAACCGGTTCATCAGACAAACTGGAGAGGCCTTCCGTTCAGCCCTCCGGAATGTCTTTCGCCCCCTGCCACACCTCGAAACAACCTCCCACTCTACCACAGGTGAGGGATCAGCCTCAATGTGGGCAGTATCCCGGGCAGCCACAGTCTTAGTCCGATCGTCCGATCGGGGGATGCATGGGACGAGCTGGCCGTCCCCGACAAATCCCCATCTGGACCCCCACTGTGATGCCCATTGGCAACACCCTCAAGCTGTGTGACTGAAGCCAACACTGCCTGAAGCTGGGAGCTAAGGGATGCCAACTCAGCCTGCATCCAAACACAGCAGTTGCAGTACCTATCCATGCTAAAAACTGTTGTGCAAAGAACATCTGAACTAATCTACAGAGAGCACAAACAATTCGACACAAAATTTAAACGGTTATTAAAATACAAGATTGCCTAGTAAATGCAATAATGCTGCTACTTGCGCACTGCTGACTCACTGCTCGGCGGCAGAAGGAGACTACGTGATTTTACACTATTCAGGTACTAAAAGGCGATGCTACTACTCTCAATTACTATAATACGCCCGAAATTTATGAATTAAACAATGCAAATATCAAAAACATGCAAAGAAATTAAGAATTAAACTATGTAACAAATAAGTGAGCTAAGAGTATATGACTTGCTGCTGCAGCTGCTTATCCAACGGCGGCAGGGAGCACAGTGTAAAAGCATCAAACACAAAGCATCACCCACTGCCAGAGCGAGGAGTTCAGCTCCCTGACGATGTGGAAATCGTCCTCTGTGACATATCCCTTGATTCTTCTTCAGAGCTAATGGACCTCGGTGTTGGACTGGGCAATCATCTCGCCCCAAAGCTGATACTCCACACATGGTAGGCTCCCCTCCCAGGTGGTAAGACAGGGTAGAAGTGCAACCCCCATGATAAATGGCTCCCATCCTCCAATGGCATGCTAATGGGTTCAGGAGACGCGTGAAGGAACTGTAGCTGCTAGCACAGGAATGCCCCCTGTGCATATGTTTGAAGAAATGCATTTTAAAGCGTCTTGATGCCCCTGTCCTATGGGGCTGTACACTCCACCACAAGGAAGATCTGACTGGTGAAAGGGTCAATGGAGGGGTAACTGTGTTTGTCAATGACACACACCACTTCTTTGCTCTTCCCCTGGCTACTGACCTGCAAGCAGTTGCAGTTTAAATTCATGGATGTCGGAGGATCACTTTTTGCCTATTGTATTTGCCTCTGCCAGATGCAGTAGACTCTGAATCTCTCACAGGTCTTATGGAAGAACTCCCTCGACCATTTCTCCTCCTGAGAGACTACAGTGCTAATCATGTCTTGTGGAGCTTGAACTCTGCTTACTCTCAGGGTTGGGTTTTGGAGACACTCTTGAGCTGTGCACCCTCAGTACGGGAACTCTCACTCATTTCTGTGCTGCTACTGGGTCATTCTCAGCCATCAACCTATTTCTCTGCTCTCCAGCCATCACAGACTCTGTTCAGTAGGAAGTCATTGATGACCTTCATTCCAGTGACAACTTCCCACTCCACATTCACCTACTGGATGAAGGATTCTTTGAATAGAAGCCACCAAAGTGGATGGTCAGCAGGGCTAACTGGACACTGTTCAGCCAGCTGGCTGTGTTTGAACACAACAGCATCCAGGAATGGGTGGACCACATCATGCCAGCGCTGCTGCCAAAGTCTTCAGGTCATCTTAGGAGGCAATCTGTCCCTTGGTGGACTGATGAGTGCCATTCAGTGATCCGGAACAGGTGTGTGGCTCTTCAACAGTTTAAGTCCCGTCGAGCAGCAGACAACTTCACAGCCTTTTAAGTCAAGAGAGCCAAGGCTCAATATGTAATTAAGGAAAGCAGGAAAAGGTCATGTCAAGTGTTCCTGGATACCATTGACCACTCCAATTGTTCTATGAAGAATAAGAGTGTGGGAGGTCATCTGCAGGAATCGGTACTGTCTGAGATTCGTGATACTGCACCTGGTCACAATCAAATCTGGTACTGCATGCTTCTACATTTACCAAGCAGCATCAAAGGAGATCCTACTCACATGTTTTAGTCTTATATGGCAGACAGGCAACTTTCCCAACTCGTGGAGAGAGGCATTTCTGATACCTCTCCTCAAACCAGGAAAGAACCACCAGTAGTTACTGGACTGTTACCATAACAAGCTGTGTAGGAAAATCCCTGGAGTGAATGGTTAACTGTCATCTGATATGGTTGTTAGATCAGACAGCTCCTTAGCCACTCTGTGTGCATTTTGGTATTTCGGTCCACTGTTAACAATCTGACCCTACTAGAGGTGACTGTTCAGCAGGCTTTCCTACGTATCCATCATTGTCTGGGTATATTCTTTGACATCAGTAAGGCGTATGACACTTGCAGACCTACCTTTACCGTATCATCAGAAGGTCCCACATGCCACTCTACAGAGCCCACATCCTAAACAGACCCGAAACACACTCATGAACCTGTCTCCCAAAAGCCTCTGTCCCACAGAAGTACCAATCCTTTCCAAAAGTGTTACCTTTCTCCCCCTCCCAAACTGAGTCATGCTGGGCTTTTTAAAGGCCTTCTCTCCTTCTCCTGGTCCATACAGTGGAGTCATGCTGGGCTTTTTAAAGGCCTTCTCTCCTTCTCCTGGTCCATACAGTGGAAACACTTTTTTACCACTAACAATCAGACTCAGTCCAAAACCAACGTTGAACATTGACTCAGTTTAGTCCTTCATCTAACCGTTGTCCATCCCCACTGCCCTCAGATTGTAACATTCCCTAGGGCGATGCACTGCTTTGTAACATCCCCTCTGTGGAATGACAATCCCTAACCTAACATACTGGATCCCTTGGACTGTCTGATACAGTAAGCAGTAGATGTACAGGGGTGCATGGCAGGTCCTCTTTGTGACTTACCTGCACGGTGGCAGCGTAGTCAGCCTCCGCACTTGCTCGACCTGTAACCTTACCTGCAGTTCAGCGGCTCGTACTTTATTCAGCACCCTGTGAATTCTGGACTTAGGAAATACATAGAACTGAGGGTTTGGAGAATAATTCCGGGGCTACTAAATAATGCAACACACCTCTGATCAAAGCAGTTATATTAGCCTCAAAATCCCCGGACACAATTTATAACAAACAAGTTGCAACATCGTAGCTTGCGTGCCAGCAACATTGTAGTTTGCATGCCAGAATCCAGCCAGATAGCGGTCAGACGGATATGCCCCTCTGGGTTTAAGACCACTGTTGGATACCGATTGCATTTTGTTGTCATCTGAAAGAGGCTAATCCCAATTGTGGTCGTATTAATATAAATCACTCAGCTGCCACTCGGGTCTTTTAGTGCACAAGGCCAGGATCTTGTACTACCAGATGCCATGGAACTCAGTCTTTACTTATACTTGATACCCCACTTAAAAATAAGCATGATCATAACCAATTGGCCATAATGATCATTATCAGAAAACAAAAACAGCAACAGCAGAAGTGAGCACAGCAGCTGACTTACCATGTTCAATGACTGTTGTGTTGTTGCATGCACTAAGCTTTGCTCAGTTAACTATTGGTGTCTATACCTCAGTAATTGTCACATATTAAGATAAATGTTCCTTCACAATCAACATAACTTCACCACCCTCACAAACTTTGTCACCGTCTTAAGCATATTAAGCCACAAAGCAAAGCATAGTTGGTAATCTTACGGGAGCGCAACCGCCATCCATACGTACTGCTCCCCAGTCTGTCCTCCACAATGGTGAGCTGTGTGCTCCTTCTCCCCAACTAAACCGCCTGTGACATCAGCCACCATCTCTGCCCTTAAAACATACACATTTTACTTTATACTTTCCCTGTTGCTTTCTACACCAATACACTTTTGATTTTCACTCTTCTGCAAATTTTACTCTGGCCCTCTACTCTAATTTAAAGTTTTGACAAACAAACTACTTTTTTACCATTTGGCAGCCTCTGGTCGGACCAGTCCACCTTCCTTATCCCCAAGGGGTGCCCGCCTGTGGATGCTGCATCCTATTTCTAAGCTATCCCTGGCTTTTCTGTATCCTTCCGTATTCACGTTCTTGCAAGTCACTGTGCTGGCCTACCACGCCCAACTTCACTCTTAATGTAACCCTTCAGCATGCTACCTCCACTCTGGCTGTCGATCAGTCTGCCATCCCGCTGCATTCTAATCAGTGCTCGCTTAATTAAAAAGGCCTAAAACTATTGCTTATCTGAAGCATGGTCATTCGTGCACAGCACATTGCCACATTTCAAGATCATACCCCATAAACTTTTCAGCATTTCCAAACCTTGAACTTTACTTAAATCGATTTCAGGGGACTACCAAGGCAGCCTGTGCTCAGACATCACCCATACCTGACCTGCTACCAAACTGCAGCTTGCCCTGTGTATGCATAGTGTGCTACTGCAGGCCTGCATGCAGGGACCACTGAAGTTACAACTTATTTTGTGGGTCTTTTGTTCACAGCTGCACTTAGATACCTCCTGCACAGGGCCCACCACAGGCTGTGAGCTGGTTGCACATTTGTGCCAAATTGCATGACCAGCTTACTGCAAAGTTTGCTGTTGCAGTGTGCCTGTCAACTGTCTGGCCTGCACAGCTCTATGTGACTGCTGAGGAGCTGACGTGGCTTCTGCACCACAGCATTGGGATGATGGTTATCACTGACAAGATGAGTTTTTGGGCACACTGGTTCTTTTCATATCTTGTTTAACCTGACTGTTAAATCTGGTCAAAATAACCAGTTTCTGAAATAACCAATTTTTGTTTTTTATTGCTATTAGTACCAGTAATAAACATCGGTTTCAAACAAAGATTGAAAAATTCTAATGAAGATCAGGGGGTAGGAGATGATTATCAAATTGGGTTGAAACAGCAGCAAAGATTGCAAAAGTGAAGGAGATGGGTGTGGCGACAGCAGGAGTGGAAGGTCACAAGCTGATGACATCCTTGCATTGTCATTTTGGATGGTATTAAATTTTTCACCTTGAAGCAACCACAAAATTAAGGGTTCAATTATTATTCCAAGTTTATAGCATGTCAGTAAAGTTACAGATACAGCAATCAACTTTACCTTCTCTTCCAAAAACATAGTGCATGTTTTCTCCTTATATGATGTAGCAAATTTGTTGTGCTTCCTCCCGTTTTTAATCCTTTGATGCAAATGGAGCATTGTACTTCATTTCTACTGCACTTCATAAAATACATCTAAACTATGGATGGTAACAGTCTGCATTACAACTAATGTACAACGATGACAGTGAGAAACCACCTTATCTTCCACCCAGTGCAAAGTCCCAAGCGACTGGAAAACAGTGCAGGCGACTCCTCGGTATAAGACAGGCAAAAGAATTGAGCTGCAGAATTACAGACCAATATCCTTAACATAAGTCTGCTGTAGAATTCTGGAACATATTCTCAGTTTGAATGTACTAAATTTTCTCGAGATGGAACAGCTTCTGTCCACGTGTCAGAACGGATGTAGAAAGGCTCACCCTTGCGAAACTCAGCTTGGCCTTTTCACACTTGATATCCTGAGAAATAAGGATGAAGGACAACATGCAGATTCCATATTCATAGATTTCCAGAAAGCATTTGACACAATGCCCCACTGCAGACTATCAATGAAGGTGCAAGCATACAGAATAGGTTTTCAGATGTGTGAGTGGCTTGAAGACTTTTGTTATGAAAATGTTATGACATATACAGAGACATCAGTACATTGTCTTTGATAGCAAGCATTCACCAGAGACAAAGATAACATCAGGAGTTCCCCAGAGGAGTGTGATATGACCACTTTTGTTCTTATATACATAAATGATCCGACAGATGGGGTGAGCAGCAATCTGCAGCTATTTCTGCTGAGGATTCTGTAATGTTTTGGAAGGTGTCATCATTGAATGGTTGTTGGAGGATACAAGATTACTAGTGTGATGAAGGGCAGCTTGCTGTAAATGTAGAAAAATGTAAGTTAATGTTGATGTGTAGGGAAAACAAAGCCGTAATCTCTGAATACAGAATTAGTAGTGCACTGCTTGACACAGTCATGTAGATTAAATATCTGGGCATAATGTTGCAGAGTGATATGAAATGGAATTAGCTCATAAGGATGGCTGTAGGGAAGGTAAATGATCAACTTTGGTATATTGGAAGAATTATAGGAGAGTGTAGCTCTTCTGTGAAGGAGATATTGTTTGGAATACTAGTGTGACAAATTTCTTGAGTATCACTTGAGAGTATAGGATTCACACCAGGTCAAATTAAAAGTGGACATCAAAACAATTCAGAAGTGAGCTGATAGATTTGTTACTGATAGGGTTGATCAGCAGGCAGGTATTACAAAGATGCTTGGTGAACTCAAATGGGAATCACAGGAGGGAAGACAACATTCTTTTTGTGAAACACTATTGAGAAAATTTAGACAACTGGGATTTGAAGCTGACTGTAGAATGACTTTGCCTCTAATCTATATCTACACTCTGCACACCACTGAGAGGTGCATGGCAGAGGGCACAACCCATTGTACCAGTTATTAGGGTTTCTTCCTGTTCCATTTTTGTATGGACAACAGGAAGAATGATTGTTTGAATGCCTCTGTGCATGCAGTAATTATGCTAATCTTATCCTCATGATCCCTATATGAGTGATACATAGAGGGTTATAGTATATTGCTAGGGCAATGATTTAAAGACGGTTTTTGAAACTATGTTAACAGACTTTCTCTGGATAGTTTATGTCTATCTTGAAGAGTCATCCAGTTCAGTTCCTTCAGTATCTCTGTGACACTTCCCCATGGGCCAGATGTACCTGTGACCATTTGTTTTGCTCTTCTCTGTATATGTTCAATATCCCCTGTTAGTCCTATCTGGTAGAGGTCCCACACACTTGAGCAATCTTCTAGAACTGGTCACACAAGTGATTTGTAAGCAACCTCCTTTGCAGATTGAAATCTTCCCCCTGCTTTATCCACGATTGAATCTATGTGATCATTCTATTTCATATCCCTACAAGCTGTTACTGACTCACTGATATTATTGTCATAGGGGACTACGTTTTTTTCATTTTCTGAAGTGCACAATTTTATTTTTCTGAAAATTTATAGCAAGTTGCCAATCTTTGCACCACCGTGAAATCTTATCAAGCTCTGACTGAATGTGTATGCAGCTTCTTTCAGATGGTACTTCATTACAGGTAACTGCATCATCTGTAAAAAGCCCAATGTTACTATGAATATTGACTACAAAGTCATAAATATATAACATGAGTAACAAGGATCACAACATCCAAGATAACACGCTGCATCCTCCCTACCAAAAAGCCCTCAATCCCATACAAATTTCACTTGATACACCATGTGATCATAGTTTTGACAATAAGTATAGGTGTGGTACTGAGTCAAATGCTTTTCGAAAATCAAGAAATACAGCATCTACCTGATTGCCTTGGTCCATAGTTTTCAGTATGTCATGTGGGAAATGTGCGAGTAGGGTTTCACATGATCGATGTTTTCAAAATCCCTGCTGGTTAGCATTGAGGAGGCCACTCTGTTCAAGATACCTCATTATGTTTGAGCTCAGACTAAGTTCTAAGACTCGACAACAAATCAGTGTCAAAGATATTGGACGGCAGTTTTGTGGATCACTTCTACTACCCTTTTGTAGACAGGCATGATGTGCATTTTTCCAAGAACTGGGCATGGTTTTTTGTTCAAGGGATCTACGATAGATTGTAGTTAGAAGGGGAGTTAACTCAATCGCAAAATCAGTAGAGACACTGACAGGGATTCCATCAGGCCCTGAAGCTTAGTTCATTTTTAATGATTTCAGCTGTTTCTCAACACCACTGACACAAACACTTATTTCATTCATCTTTTCAGTGGTAAGAGGATTAAATTGGAACAATTCTCCTGGGTTTTCCTTTGTAAAGGAACATATGAAAATTGAGTTTGCGTTTCAGCTCTTGCTTTGCTGCCCTGTGTTTCAGTTCCTGTCTCATTCACTAGGGACTGGACACTAACTTTGGTGCCACAAACAGCCTTTACATATGACTGGAACTTCTTTGGATTTTGTGAACTGTCATTTGACAGTATTCTGCTGTGGTAGTTATTGAAGATATCACACATTACTCTCTTGACAGCCAAATGCATTTCATTCAGCATTTCTCTATCTATAGACCTATGCTTTGTTTTACACCTATTATGCAGTAATCTGTCTATTTAGAAGTTGCTTTACAGTGGTTATATACCATTGAGGTTCCCTCACATTGTGAACTGTTCTATTGGGTATGTATCTATCCAGTTCATTGTCAGTTAATCTTTTAAACTTGAGCCAGAGATCTTCTACATGCTCCTGCCCTGTCCTGAAAGTTTCAGATTCCTTATCAAGATATAACAGAAGTGATTTTTTAGCTAGTTTATTGAACATATATATCTTTCTGCTTGTTTTAGTTGTCCTTTGTAATTTGGTTATCATTGTTGCCATAACCGCTTCATGGTCACTGATGCCAGTTTCGATGTGGAGATCCTCAAAGAGGTAAGGTCTATTCAGTGCCATTAGATCCAATATATTTCCATCATGAGTGGGGCTCCTATCTATCTGTTCTAGATAGTTTTCAGAAAAGTCATTTAGTAATGTTTCACAGGATGATTTATCATGCCCACCACTAACAAAACTATAATTTTCCCAATTAATAGTTGGATGGTTAAAAAGACCACCAATGGCTAGAGTGATTGGGGAACTTATGTATAAGTAGTCAGGTTTTTCTCTAAAGTTTTCAGTTACATCAGGAGATAATCTGGTGGGCGATAGAAAGATCCAATTATCATTTTATGCACACCCCTGATACTGAGTGTTGCCCAGACAATCTCACATCCAGCTTCGATTTCTACCTCAGTGGATTTGAGTTTCTTGCCTACTGTGACAAGTACACCATCTCTGTTTCCCATTTACCTGTCCTTTCGATATCCACTTAGGTTTTTTCCAAAAATCTCACTGCAATCAATTTCAGGTTTCAACCAACTTTCTGTACCTAGTGTTATGTGAGCTCCACTGCATTTCATGAGTGTTTCAAACTCTGGCACATTGCTGTGAATTTTTCAGCAATTTACCATTAGGATTTTAATACCCTCACCTTCAGATGGTTTTTCTTTTGATCTTACTGATACTTCTGGGTTTCCTACAGCTATCTTTATCTGGATTGGATGGAAAGTAGCCTAATCTAAAAAAAACCTTGTGTGCACCCCTCACACAGTGAGCTACCTGAGCAGCAGTGTCAGATGTGTTGTGCACACCTGACCCATTTAGGGGTGCCATACAATTCTCAACCCTTTGGCACAAGTCCAGAAAGTCGCAGCTTAGTTTGTCACAGAACTTTCAAAGTATCTGGTACAGACCTTCCACTCAACTCAAAACCAAAGGGCCACGATCAGTTCTGGGGACAGTGTTGCAAAGTGTGAGCTTCTTTGAAGCTTCTTGCACAAGACTGATCTTCTCAACCTTCTCTGCCAGTCGCTGGAATGACCTCAAGGCCCAGACGACACTCATCATTTGTCCAATGTGCACCACAATCTGCAGTTGGTTGCACCGTGTTCCCTCAATAGCTTCTGGAATAGCCTCTTCAACATGCTGAAGGAGACTCACAGGTGTACACACTGAGTGCACCTGGTGTCTTTTCCCATCTCTTACTGTCATTTCCCTAAGGGGTGTTATCATTTGCCCTATGTTTGAACTGCTGATGACTAATAGACCCTACCCTTCTGTGTTTGCCTCCTCCTCCCACTGGACAAAACAGTTTTCTCCAAAACACGTGAAGTGAATCCCATTGGCTCAGTTTCAGTGAAGGACATCACTGCCGCTGTACATTTTGTGCAAGGACCACAAAGATAAGAGAGATTGGTGGGTGGTTGAGTATCCACATATCTGTAGATGTAGACTAGGTGGGGGAAAGGCTTGCACATTGCATATATATTTACACCATATAATAGGCCATGCCACATGGCAGCAGATACAGTATTCTCTCTGCAATGCTGTACTAATTCTTACGTCGTTTGTTTGTTGCTAGTTTCTAACTGTAGGCATCGTTATTAAAGTAGTGCAGACCACTTTCCCCAATTTCTATAGTAATTCAGTATTTAAAAGTAATGGAAACTTTATGAAAACCATTAGTCACTGTAAAGAAAATTTTATGTAAAAACAAAAAATTTTAGTGCTGCTGATATGCCAGATTTTTCATCTGGTCATTAGTAAAAGATGAAAAACCCCTGTTGCGACAGAAGCCAAAAAATACTGGTTATTCTGAATTAAAACACCTGTATGAATTTAAAACTGGTTGGTTTTTCGCTTTCCTACCACAGTGTTCCTGTCTGACCTAGCAAATCTGTGTACAGGCCACCTCCTGGTGCTGTGTTATGAGCTAAACCAGGGCCTGCATGTACTGCTAGGTGCTGACCACAGCAAAAAAACACCAACTTCTGATGAAATAATTCTGACCAACAAACTTATTTCTCACTGCCTCTACGATTAAACAATGGCTGACCACTTCGTTCTACCTACCTGCTGCCCTGGCAACAATCCTGCATCTTCTTCATGACCTGCTATGACTTCAATAAATGATTGAGCCATCCTGACCCAACTACACTATAGTAACTTATTCATGGACCATCTAGAGAAATCATTCCATCCACAATTCCAAAGCCTTCATATGGTTCAGATTCATTGATGACGTCGTCCTGATCTGGACAGAGGGTGCGTACACCTTATCTACATTCTTGCAGAATCTCAACACCTTCTCTCCCATTTGTTTCACCTGGTTGCACTCTGCCCAAAAAGCCACCTTCTTCAATGTGGCCACCCTTGAGGTGGAGGTTGGCATCAGAATCTACAGCCACATGAACTCTACCAACCACCAACAATGTCTTAGCTTCGACAGCTGCCACCTGTTCCACATTCCTACAGCCTAGGCACCAGTGGTCATCGCATCTGTAGTGACAAGCAGTCCCTCTTCAAACAGGGTAAGGATCTCACTGAGACCTTCACAGACCAAAATGACCCCTCCCCTCCTTGTCCAGAAATAGATCTCTCATGTCCTGTCTCCCCAGTCACATACCATCCTCCACATACCCACTGTCCAGTCACAAAAGTGCACCCCTCTTGTGACTTAGTACTGTCAAAGATAGGAGCAGCTGAGTCACATTCTCCACCAGGGTTTTCACTATCTCTCATCATTGCCTGAAATGAGAAGTACCCTCCCCACTATCCTTTTTACTCCTCCCTCAGTGGAATTCTGCCCTCCACCCAAGCTATATAAAATCCTTTTTCATCCCTATTCCACCCCGTCTCCCAACCCCGGGTCTTCTGGCTCATATCCCTGCAATAGACCTACATGCAAGACATGGCCCCTACATCCCCCTACTATCATCTACTCCTGTCCTGTCACAGTATCTCATACCCATCAAAGACAGGACCACCTGTGAAAGTTGTCATGTGATCTACTAGCTTAGCAGGAACCACTGTGCTACATTCTATGTGGGTGTAACAACTAACAAGCTGTCTGTCTCCATGAATAGCCACTGCCAAACTGTGGCAGGAAAACAGCAGGATCGCCCAGTTGCAGAGTATGCCACCCAATATGATATGCTTCAGTTTAATGACTCCTTCACAGCCCATGCAGTCTGGATTTTTCCCACCAACACCAGCTTTCCTGAATTGCGTGGATAGGAACTCTCTCTGCAACTTTTGTTCCAAAAACCCCCCTTTGTCTCAACCTTTGCTAGTCCCTGTCCTCCATCTACATTTCACTTTCCCTGCTCCCACACCAATACACATGCTCATTCTGTCCCACCAATGCACCTACATGGTCCTTTCCCCTTCTCTACTTCTCTCCTCTCCCCTTTCCCTCCCTCCCCTTTCTCTCCAGCACAGCCTCTCATTGTTGCACCTAGAGTCCTATCCTGTCCCCACCACATCCTTGCACATTCAGAGAAGCAGCACTAGCATCTTCCTCCACCTGTACCTTTCTATCCTTCTCACTTCTCATGCCATACCTCTTCTTTACTCCCACTACACTCCTGAGCAAAGATTACTAATTACCTCAGACACAGGCGCAGTAGGGCCTTACACCTGGAGATGAAAATGGCCATGTGTGTCTATGTGTGTTTTGCTTGTCTGAAGTTGTGTGCATTTTTCTACGTCTTATGAAAAACTTTGTCTAATAGCTGAATATATCTAGCATTCTCTCTTATTGTCTCTATCCGTGACAAACTGCCTCCTCTGTATGGTGAGGTGCAATCTGTCCTTTCCTGGTTTTGTTTTGAATTATTGTCATATTTGTATAATTGAAGTTTTAAGATGTACTTTCACATTGAAACTTAGCAGTGAAAGTCTTGCTCCACCTTTTCATGCTCTCTGTACCTGTCACACTTTTACTTGTACAAGCAGCAGCTCACTTTGACTGGCTGCCCAGGTAAAGCAGTTTTTGCACCTATTTCTTAATATCACACCATTCAACAACCGTAGTTATTATTTTTCTGCCTTTGCTATGAATCATGAACTCTTGAGTAATGGCGTTATCATTCATTGATCCAGAGCTAAAGAAAACTGAACCAATAATGCAAGCTATTTCACTATAGCATTTGACATAGCAGTGAAGCTTTCAACTAATGCAAAGTGATTATGTTTCCAGTACCAACTGCTGTTGTTAAATATATATTTATCTGGCTCTCAAAGATGAAATAGTTCTTTGTGAAGATGAAGTTGATGTGAAATGAGAGATCATTTCATCCTACCCTGATACCTCTTCACTCTAGGAAGCTTTCATGTGTAAGCAACCATTTGGCCCTTTATACTCAGCTGCTAGATAAAGGCATATGTGGTTCTGAAAGCTAGTTTCTTTTGCTTTTTTGTGCCTGATTGTGATCTGATTGTCAGCCACAAAATAGCATCTTAAAGCATCATTTTAGTGTGTTTCCTATTAATTGCCTTCAGGCAAAGTGATGTTACCTGAAGGTAACGAGTGATGATTTTTTACCCATATAAATTTTGCTAAAGGATTTCTTTCAGACTTATCACTTCTCGGTTTTGTTTTGCAGTTTTAGGTATGCTGAAGACCCTCCAACAGTGCCTGGTCCAGAACTAACTTTCTTCCACTTGTTGAGCATGTTCCACGAGAATGTTTTCCTGCAAACTAGATTTCATCCACGAGGAACAGTAGCCATGCTCCAAGCAAAAACATCAGAACTGTTCCTCATCATTTTCCGGTAAGTATCTGTGCCTTAATCTCCCATTAAACTGATAGGCATCACTGTAATAATGTGGAAAACAATATTTTGTTCCCAGTCAAAAAAATTGCATTTTGTACCCTAAATTTACTCAGAAATTATCCAATAGCATGTGAATGGTGAATATAAAACGTTAAGTCAACATTGACTTTTTCATGGTTTTATTTATGTTTATTGTTAATAACATCAGGTAGACACTAAATGTTGGATCTGCTTTGCAGTTAGCTGAACGCTTTTTCCTTACTGGATTTTCCGCTGTTTATCAGGAATGTGTTAACATAGAAGCGCAGGTAAATTATCCGACCACAACTTCAATTATATATTTTATGAAGACATAAGTAAATTGCTGAGAATGTTCTTCACATTAGTGTGAAGATGTCACACTCTGAATGTTATGATAATACCTGAAAACACCGTTCAGTGGAGTGTGATCATGCAAAGCCTAGAAAATCACTCAAAGAGAAAGAAAGAAAGAGAGATCAGAGTTTATGTCCTGTTGACAGCATGGTCATTAGACACAGAGCAGAAGCTCAAATTATGAAAGGAGAGTGAAGGAAGCTGGCCATGCCCTTTTCAAACGAACCATCCCATCATTTGCCTGAAGCAATTTAGGGAAATTACAGAAAAGTTAAATCTGGATGGCTGGATTGGGATTTGAGATGTCATCCTCCCAAGTGCAAGTTCAGTGTGCCCACTCAGTAAAGTCACGCCTGAGAGCAGGGCACCTATGAGTGTGTGACCAATTCAACACCTCTCGCTTGGTTGCTTCTGTGTGGTCTGCACCTATATGCAAGCCTCCTTTCTAATGTACGCAGTATCCATTATAATCCAGTGATATCCATTGTTTTCTCCAAGCCTTTTTAAGTGAATTATTCTTAAAGTCAGAGCTGCAGATTACAATAATTACAATTGAAACCTAACAATGTACACTTCTGTCGATGAAAGAACATTTGTTTAGTATCTTGCAGCAAAACATAAGCCTCATAAATAAAAGAACAAACTACAGCATCAACACAGATAAATGAAAGTGGAATATTAGTGGATATTGGATTGGACAAGTTTACACAAAGTTGAAAAAATTGCAAGTGTCAAAAATACATAACTACATGCATATATCAGTAAAATGACTGAATTCTTCACAAATAGCATCTAAAATACAGGCATCTAAAATTTTTCATATACATACATAATTATCAAAGATTAAAATCACTTTATGCTTTCTGAAAGATTTTTTACGTATTTGCACATTTATATATGAAACATTACATTAATTTTTGGCCTTAAAGTAGTCTTTAACACTGTATGGACAAGTTTCAATCAAGTGACATTTTAGTTTGTTTTTGAAAGCAGAAAATTTGTTATTGTCTTTATACAGTTTGGCAAATTGTTGTATACGAGGTACCATGTTTTTACAGTCCCTTTATCAGTTAATTTGAGCCAACTTCCTTCAATATGATAATCATTTTTATTTATTGTGTTATGGTTACGGGGATCTCTGTTTAACAATGCAGCATGGTTACCTTTTACATAACTAATTGTTTCATATATGACACTACTGTTCGTATGTTTAGTTATTTATTTCTGCAGGAATCTCTAGGAGATAATTTTGTTATGCATCTTACAGCCTTCTTTTGTAGCTTTCGTACCCTTTGTATGTGCACATCTGCAGAATTTCCCGAGACCAGGATACTGTCTGAAATTTGTGAATGTCCTTGACTTTTTTCTCATTAAAAATATACTTGAGCTCACTTTGACATATCATTTATATGCTTCTCCCATGTCAAGTACCTGGTATGGGGAAATTCTGCAGATGTGCACATCTCCTAGAGATTCCTGCAGAAATAAATAACTAAACATATGGACAGTAATGTCATATATGAAACAGTTACGTAAAAGGTAACTATGCCCAGGAATTTATAAGTTTCTGTCTCTTTTAGTTCCAAGTCTCAAAGCTTGACAGTAATATGGTTCAAGTGTTTTGTTTGCATGTATTTGCATATATGTGGTATTATTTACATTTGTAAAAAGATTGTTTCCTCTGAAATAATCATTTCCATTTTCCATATGATGTCATTTTGCATACATGACAGCGTTTCCACCTACTATTTTGGGCATATCATTGACATATAAAATGAAAAGTAGTGAGGTTCAACATTGATCCTTGAAGCACTCAATATTTAACAATATTTCAAAATTTGAGTAGATATTTGTAATAGTATTGTTCACATTTTGCTTTATTTGTACACACTGTTCTCTATTTAGCACGAATGATTTCATGACATCAGCAGCTCTCTCCCTTATGCCATAACACTTAAGCTTTTCTAATAATATGTTATGGCTGTTGTGACAGTGCCACGAGATTTAAAAGTGCCACTACGTCAGTACGCGAACACGGCGATAGAGGCGCTCCGCAGCTCGGCCGAGCACGGGAGCGCCACCTGGCTATGAACGGCGCCGGCCGCATGTCACGGCACGGCAGTCGAATGACAGATACGGAGTTAGTAGCATGTAACCCGCTAGTGTTTCTACTTTTGTATATCCACGCAATTTATTAGTGATTAAAGGTTATAACACTTTTTGGTGACGAGGTCGGATATTTTCTTTCCTGCATTGTGGAATTGTGTGTTCGTGTCGGGGCAGACATGGAACAGCTTATGCAGGCGCTCATTGAACAACAAACGCAGCTGACGGCTGCTATTCATGCCCAACAAACACAGCTGACGGCTGCTATTCAGGCGTTGTCGACGTCGCTTACTCATCGTCTGTCTTCCTCTTCTCCGCCTCCGTTCCCTCCTTACGACGAGGCCGCTGAAGACTGGGAGGATTATGAGAAGCATTTGCGGCAACACTTTTTGGCTTTCAGCGTTGTCGACGCTCCTATGTGTAAGTCGTTATTTCTATCATGGATTTCCCCACGGATCTATCAGCTGCTATCTCAGTTAGCCCCTCTGTGGGAACCTGCCTCTCTGTCCTTCCAAGAAATGTGTGAATTATTGTCTAACTATTACCGAAAAAACACCCACGTCGTTGCCGCCCGCGTGGCGTTCTACCGGTGTTGTAAACAGCCCCATCAATCCTACCGGGCTTGGGCGGCGGAACTACACGGTCTGAGTCGGAAATGTCAGTTTGTCACGGACACTCATCATGAGTCTTATGCTGATTCAATGGTTAGGGACGCTATTCTACGGCTTGCTCCTGATAAAGAAGTTCGGCAACGTGCCTTACAATTGCCAAACCCGTCGTTGTCGGAAGTTCTCAGCATCGCTCAATCTTTTGAAGTGTCTCACGCTGCTGGTGCGCAAATAGACACGTGGTGTGATGTAGGCGCTGTACAAACCACTTTCGACGCGGACAATTTGCCTGTTTCACAGGGAAACGACGATGTGGCGGCGATGCACTCGCGTCAACAACGTCGCGTTGGGCCGCCACGGTCGCAGCGAAAACAGTAACCACAGAAGCAGGTTCATTCCGCACTTCCTTCTTGTCCACGTTGCTTCGTACAGCATGACAGGGCCGCGTGTCCAAAACGTTGGGCCACGTGTAATTCATGTAGGAAAAAAGGCCACATTGCTTCTGTGTGTCAGTCCCCTAAAGTTCCTGTCGATGAGGACGAGGCATCGGACATGGATGTTAACTGTGTGCTTTCTCAACCAAATAAGTTGTTTGTTACTGTTCATGTTCTGGATAAAGACATTCGCATGCAAGTGGACACTGGCTCTGCAGTAACTCTCATTAATTCTCGCACGTATTTGGAGTTGGGCTCCCCTCCCTTGTCTCCAGTTACGCGAAATCTACGAACTTATAATAAGCAGAAAATTCCTATTGTTGGCCAGTTTGATGCTTCCACTGCCTACAAGTCTGTTGTTAGGCCCCTCACGTTTTATGTGGTGGATCATGCGGGCACTGAAAACCTGTTCGGTTATGAGGCTTTCCAGTTGTTCGGGTTCTCCATTGATGATGATGTGCACCTCATATCTGAGGATATTCCGTATCAACAGCTGGATGGCTTGTGTTCTGAATTCTCGTCCGTGTTCTCTGCTGGTCTGGGTCGTGCCACGGATTTTGGAGCCCACATTACTCTTAAACCTACAGCTCGCCCTAAGTTTTTCCGGGCACGCCCTATTCTGATGGCGTTGCGTGCACCTGTCAAAGCTAAGATAGACAGGTTAACAGCTTCGGGGATTCTCCTTCCTGTTACCTCCAGCGAATGGGCATCGCCCTTCGTGGTGGTTTCTAAACCAAACGGGAGTCTGCGATTGTGTGGTGATTTGAAAGCCACTGTCAACGCTCAGAGCCTCATTGACACTTATCCTCTTCCCCGTCCTGAGGAGTTATTTACCAAGCTCGCTGGGGGCCAGTTCTTTTCCAAACTTGACTTATCGGAGGCGTACCATCAGTTGCCGTTGGATGCATCTTCCAAGGAATTCCTCGTCATCAACACTCCTTGTGGGTTGTATCAGTACCAGCGGTTACCATTTGGCGTCGCTAGTGCGCCGGCCATTTTTCAGTGGTTTTTGGAACAGCTCACGGCTTCCGTTCCTGGCTGCAACAACTACCATGCCTTGCGCCTTCATCTGTCTGTTCGTGAGGGTGTTGTTCTTCTGGCCACGGATGGCGCATCTCCACGGGTAGTGGTGCCAGCCTCTCTTCGCAAAGCTGTTCTCAAACTATTGCATGAAGCCCATTGGGGGATTTCTCGGACTAAGTCCCTGGCCCGCAGGCACGTTTATTGGCCCGGTATTGATTCGGACATCGCCCACATGGTCGCTGCGTGTGGTCAGTGTGCTCAACAACTGACTGCACCCCGTACAATGCCCTCTCCGTGGCCTGATCTGGCGCAGCCGTGGGAACGGGTGCACGCTGACTTTGCCGGCCCCTTCCTCGGCACTTATTGGCTACTGTTGATTGACGCCTTCTCGAAGTTTCCGTTTGTTGTTCGATGTCCGTCGCTCACCACTGCGGCGACGACGCTGGCTTTGTCCAAAATCTTTGCGCTAGAAGGTCTTCCATCCACGATTGTCACGGACAATGGCCCTCAGTTCTCTTCGCAGGCCTTCCGTGATTTTTGTACTGGACAAGGGATTCATCATGTTACAGCACCGCCCTTCCATCCGCAATTGAATGGGGAGGTCGAGCACCTTATCCGCACTTTCAAAAGCCAGATGAAAAAATTCCTTAGTGATTTTTCCACAGATGATGCTCTGTTGCAATTTCTGAGTTCTTATCGCTTCACGCCTCTGGGTGATCGCAGCCCTGCTGAACTCTTGCATGGCCGCCAACCGCGCACTCTACTGCACCTGCTTCACCCTGTCAGGCCTTGTACTGTGTCCCCTAGTGCGAGAAAATACTTGGTGGGCGCCGACGTGTGGGCACGAGGGTATGGATCTCACCCTAAATGGATTCCAGGGGTGGTCCAGGCTCTTCGCGGCCGCCGGCTTTGTGAAATACGTACGGACGACGGCATGGTTGTTCGCCATTACGACCAGATGCGCCCACGAGTGGTGGCCTTGCCGGTGCCACCGCCCCTTCTTTCGCCTCCACCAGCCCGAGAAGCCTGTCCTGTCGTAGCTGCTGATCTTCCGTGCGTGTTGCTGCAGCCGACGTCGCTACTGCTTCCGAGTACGCCGGAACCGGCCCCAGTTGCGACGCAGCCTTCTCCGGGACCCATCTCGCTGGAGCACACCCCCAGGTCCACGACACCTATGGATGCTGCTCCGGAGTTTTCACCCATCATCTCGTCCTGAAGGCACGTTCCATGCGCAAGCTTCCGTCCTGGACACTTTTGACCATACTCTCGTGTTTCTCCGCGGGATCTTCTCGGGGCCTCCCAAGAGGCCATGGATGTCCCCGCACTGTCCGTGTCTCCAAGGCAGTGAGTGTTTTTTTTTTTTTTCAAAGGGGGGAAAAGTGTTGTGACAGCGCCATGAGATTTAAAAGTGCCGCTACGTCAGTACGCGAACACGGCGATAGAGGCGCTCCGCAGCTCGGCCGAACGTGGGAGCGCCACCTGGCTATGAACGGCGCCGGCCGCATGTCATGGCATGGCAGTCGAATGACAGATACGGAGTTAGTAGCATGTAACCCGCTAGTGTTTCTACTTTTGTATATCCACGCAATTTATTAGTGATTAAAGGTTATAACAATGGCATACACAATCAAAAGCTTTTGAAAGGACTCGAAAGATACCACAAACTTTCTTTTGTTTGTCTATCGCCTTAGTTACACACACTATGAATTCAGCTATCGATGTATTGGTGGATCTACCCTTCCTAACCCCATGCTGGGCATCGTTCAGATATTGCACTTTTCTATAAAATTTCTATTGTGTCTTCAATTACACACTTTGTTATTTTAGATAAGAAAGGTGTAATAGTAATTGGTCAGTAATTTCCTGGCTCTTCCTTGCTGCTCGTTTGAAAAGAGGAGCCACTTAACTCATTCTTTTAAACATGGTGGGAATATTTCTTCTTCCATGGATAAGTTTTTGAGAAAATTCAGAGGCTGTACCGCCCACTGTAGTCTGCATTTAATTAGTCTAGTAGAAATACAGTCTGATCACTCAGTATTTTTTGTTTTTAATCAATATAATTATTTTTACTAATTCAGGTTCATTTGTTGGGAGAAGGAACAAACTTTTTGCCTCGTCAGGAGTACTTTGTATGCATTTTGTGTCAGAAGGAGAGTTTTGCTTCATTAATTTGCCCACTACCTCAACATAATGTTAATTTAAAACGTTGCTAGCTTCTTTAGGGTCCCTGATTTCTGTCCCATTTTTCTTTGTAGTTATGTTCCCACTATTTTTCATGTCTACTCATTCCCTCTCTCTCTTTATGTGTGACAGTATGGTCTTTGTGATTTTATTAGAAGCTGTAATTTTGTTTATTTTTTATTGCTCTTAGCATTTGTATTCTTACATACTAATGGGCATGTCCCCCCATGAACCATGGACCTTGCTGCTGGTGTGGAGGCTTGCGCGCCTCAGCGGTACAGATGGCTGTAACGTAGGTGCAACCACAACAGAGGGGTATCTGTTGAGAGGCCAGACAAACGTGTGGTTCCTGAAGAGGGGCAGCAGCCTTTTCAGTAGTTGCAGGGGCAACAGTCCGAATGATTGACTGATCTGGCCTTGTAACACTAACCAAAACGGCCTTGCTGTGCTGGTACTGCGAACGGCTGAAAGTAACGGGAAACTACAGCCATAACTTTTCCCGAGGGCATGCAGCTTTACTGTATGATTAAATGATGATGGTGTCCTCTTGGGTAAAATATTCCGGAGGTAGAATAGTCCCCCATTTTGATCTCCGGGCAGGGACTACTCAAGAGGACGTTGTTAACAGGAGAAAGAAAACTGGCGTTCTACAGATCGGAGTGTGGAATGCCCGATCCCTTAATCGGGCAGGTAGGTTAGAAAATTTAAAAAGGGAAATGGATAAGTAAAAATTAGATATAGTGGGAATTAGTGAAGTTCGGTGGCAGCAGGAACAAGACATTTGGTCAGGTGAATACAGGGTTATAAATACAAAATCAAATAGGCATAATGCAGGAGTAGGTTTAATAATGAGTAAAAAAATAGGTGTGCGGGTAAGCTACTACAAACAGCATAGTGAACACATTATTGTGGCCAAGATAGACACGAAGCCCACGCCTACTACAGTAGTACAAGTTTATATGCCAACTAGCTCTGCAGATGATGAAGAAATTGATGAAATGTATGATGAGATAAAAGAAATTATTCAGGTAGTGAAGTGAGATGAAAATTTAATAGTCATGGGTGACTGGAATTCGAGAGTAGGAATAGGGAGAGAAGGAAACATATTGGGTAAATATGGATTGGGGCTAAGAAATGAAAGAGGAAGCCGTCTGGTAGAATTTTGCACAGAGCATAACTTATTCATAGTTAACACTTGGTTCAAGAATCATAACAGAAGGTGATATTCATGGAGGAATCCTGGAGATACTAGAAGGTATCTGATAGATTATATAATGGTAAGACAGAGATTTAGGAACCAGGTATTCAATTGTAAGACATTTCCAGGGGCAGATGTAGACTCTGACCACAATCTATTGGTTATGAACTGTAGATTAAAACTGAAGAAACTACTGACAGCCTTGAGAGAGCCAGTCCTGACGAAACTCTACCATCTGGTGAGCAAGATATATGAGACAGGCAAAATACCCTCAGACTTCAAGAAGAATATAATAATTCCAATTCCAAAGAAAGCAGGTGTTGACAGATGTGAAAAATACCGAACTATCAGTTTAATAAGTCACAGCTGCAAAATACTTACGCGAATTCTTTACAGACTAATGGAAAAATTGGTAGAAGCCGACCTCGAGGAAGATCAGTTTGGATTCCATAGAAATGTTGGAACACGTGAGGCAATACTGACCCTATGACTTATCTTAGAAAATAGATTAAGGAAAGGCAAACCTACATTTCTAGCATTTGTAGACTTATAGAAAGCTTTTGACAATGTTGACTGGAATACTCTCTTTCAAATTCTAAAGATGGCAGGGGTAAAATACAGGGAGCGAAAGTCTGTTTACAATTTGTACAGAAACCAGATGGTAGTTATGAGTCGAGGGGCATGAAAGGGAAGCGGCAGTTGGGAAGGGTGTGAGACAGAGTTGTAGCCTGTCCCCGATGTTATTCAATCTGTATATTGAGCAAGCAATAAAGGAAACAAAAGAAAAATTCAGAGTAGGTATTAAAATCAATGGAGAAGAAATAAAAACTTTGAGGTTCGCCGATGACAATGTAATTCTGTCATAGACAGGAAAGGACTTGGAAGAGCAGTTGAACGGAATGGACAGTGTCTTGAAAGGAGGATATAAGATGAACATCTACAAAAGCAAAATGAGGATAATGGAATGTAGTTGAATTAAATCGGGTGATGCCGAGGGAATTAGATTAGGAAATGAAACATTTAAGTAGTAATGGAGTTTTGGTATTTGGGGAGCAAAATAACTGATGATGGTCGAAGTAGAGAGGATATAAAATGTAGACTGGCAATGGCAAGGAAAGCGTTTCTGAAGAAGAGAAATTTGTTAACATCGAGTATAGATTTTAGTGTCAGGAAGTCGTTTCTGAAAGTATTTGTATGGAGTGTAGCCATGTATGGAAGTGAAACATGGACGATAAATAGTTTGGGCAAGAAGAGAATAGAAGCTTTCGAAATGTGGTGCTACAGAAGAATGCAGAAGATTAGGTGAGTAGATCACATAAATAATGAGGAGGTATTGAATAGAATTGGGGAGAAGAGGAGTTTGTGGCACAACTTGACAAGAAGAAGGGACTGGTTGGTAGGACATGTTCTGAGGCATCAAGGGATCACAAATTTAGCATTGGAGTTCAGCATGAAGGGTAAAAATTGTAGAGGGAGACCAAGAGATGAATACACTAAGCAGATTCAGAAGGATGTAGGTTGCAGTAAGTACTGGGAGATGACGAAGCTTGCATAGGATTGAGTAGCATGGAGAGCTGCATCAAACCAGTCTCAGGACTGATGAACACAACAACAACAACAACAACAACAACAGTGGGCATGTGTGATCTATGTTGTAGGCTAATGTTTTGAAGAATGTTTCCCCACATTTGCTGTTTGGTATGTGTCGCTCAAATCTTTTGACTGCATTAATCTTTGTGACCTCTGTAGGTTTGCTTGCTTTGTTTCTTACAACTCTTTAAAGATATTTTCCACTGTGTTATCTTATCTGATATGTCTATTAATACCCCATTGTGGTCAGCAATGGCTGTGTTTGACCTGTACTTTTTGTCTGTATTGTGGTATATTAGTAATTATGTGATCTATTAATATCTCTGTATCTTTATTGCACCTTTTGAAACTACTTACTACCAGATTTAGATCATAAGGTTTATTCGTCCACTGAAACTCCTAGTATAACAGATTTCTTTCAGTGTGTTAATATTTAGATCGCCTACTGTTATTATTTATGTGAATTGCCTAACAGCCTAGTCTAACAGAACTTCTAGCTCTTGTAGAAAACAATTTACCTGACTGCTTGGTGATTTATATTCCTAATATCAAACACTTTTTCCCCTTTGAATGCTGTCTGTATTTCTGCTGATTCTGTACAGTTGTCTGCTTGCCAGGTATTCAATCCCTCATTTCACTGTGTACATATACTACAGCCCCCCACATTTATGTTGACATCTGCAGAAGTAAACGACTTTTTTATAGTCCTGTATGTTGTAAACACTAATTTCATTTTCTTTTACCCATGTTCTATCATAATAAATATATGTGGCAGTTCTGCTGCTATTAGTACTTATGCCTCGTATAATTTACTTTATACATACTGTACATTTTGATGTATAGTTCTTACAGTAGAAACATTTATATTCACTTCTGAATTTTGTATTTTACCATTTTTCCCAGTTGCTGGGACATCTGTACCACATCTTCGGACACTATTTCGATGGTCTTTCATCCTGTGTGATTACAGGAAGATAATTTGTTTTGTCAAGTTGGTCATTGAGGGGTTGGTTGTCTGCACATTTGTTAAAAGAGCTAAAGAACCTAATGCATCTGTATGTACAATTTTGGTGGCACTGGCTGGGGCATGATAGTTCATAAAATATCTTTGCTGCAGCTATTCACATCCCTGCTTCGGTAGATGGACTGTACTGAACATAGTGTTAAACAGCTTTTTGAATACTGTGCCACACCAATGGAGTTGGAAACATAATTGCATTGTTCTGTCAGTTCTTGGTAGAATATTTTAAACATTATAAATGAAACACACACAATACCGGTGTAATGTTCTACATAACTGGAAACATAGGTTATAGGGTATTTTTATTTTGCAGATTTAAATGTGTTTGGTCAGTATATTTGAAAAAAAAAAAGCCCATAATATTAAGATAAATAATTTACTATTGCGTCTACATCAAAATTACTGAATGTGGGTATGTCTAATAGCAAATTGTCAAAAATTGTTCTCCTGTAAGTTGTCTGTAACAGCTTCATCAAATGGGAACATAAAATTCCACTTTGAATATCCTTTAGTTTCAAACATATTTTCTATTTGCACTTGGTATCAAATGAAGCACATAGGGGCTGACTCAAAAAGTTATGTGCCATTTTTCAGGCAAACCGATATTCAGAGAGCCATTGTTGCTCTTATGTAGCTCACAAATCAGTTGGTAGAACATAAAATTAACTAATTCACATGTAAAATAATGACATAAATATTTCATGGAGCTGTTTTGTCAAAATGAATCTCATTGGTTGCAATATGCGCAAAAAGTTTCAGCAGTGAATCAAGCAAAAGAGCATTATGACTTTGATGACTTCCTCTGGGCTTGCCTGGGTGTGATTGCCAGTAGATGTCATCAGGAGAATGTGCTACACTTTTCCTTGTACATATCCCATTTGTACTGCCTTCACAAACCAGCCAGTATCTTGTGTGGCTGTTTGATTAGACATCCAGGTTAGACTGCCAGTTCTGGCCACAGTTAGTTTCTGAAAGTTGTTGCTATACACAAAAACTTTGTTTTTTAAAAAATTATTAACCAAATGGTTCACCAAACAAAAAAATTAGAAGAGGAACTTTGATCTGCAAGTTATTTGTACTTTCTGCAGGTTACATCTCCACAAGTGCTGAAATGTCATCTTGTATGCATGCCTACAACAGTGAAGCGAATACAGAATTTCCATTGCTCTTCTTCAACTATATTCACAATTCCTATCCCCATTTCTGCAATAAAATGAAACATGTAATGGAATTGTGAATAAAATTTAAGAAGATCGATCTGGAGTGCTAATAGAAGACAGCAAAAGGAAAGCTGAA
This sequence comes from Schistocerca piceifrons, assembly GCF_021461385.2. NCBI lineage: Eukaryota > Metazoa > Arthropoda > Insecta > Orthoptera > Acrididae > Schistocerca > Schistocerca piceifrons. Next base: position 97,090,506 of record NC_060143.1, on the reverse strand, counting down.
GTTTTAAATTTCACATTTAAGAAATCATTCATGTAGAAGGACCATACAAACGTATGGTTGTTTGGCTGTTGTGCAGACTCTCAGATGGAGAATGAAGAAATAAGGTATCCCTGGCACAGAGGAGGACAGGAAGAGTTGAAAATAAATAAGTCACAAAGTGCACATGCAATCCCGTTTTGGTTTTACAGAGAGTATTCTGCAGCATTGGCTTCTTACTTAGCTGCATTTATCACGATCTCCTGCCCAGCACAAATTCCCAATCAACTGGAAAAATGTCCAGGTGACCCCTGTATGTAAAAACGGTAGAACAGACCCGCATAATTACAGACACATACCCTTAACATCAGTTTGCTGCAGAATTCTTGAACACATTCTGAGTTTGAATCTATTACACTTTCTTGAGACAGAAAAGTTTCTGTCCACATATCAACAGGGATTTAGAAAGCATTGCTAATGTGGAACTCAGCTTGCCCTTTTCTCACAATATCCTACAAACCACAGATGAGTTTAGCCCTTCTTCTGATTACAATCCATGATAGATCCCTCGAACAAAAAACTGTGCCCAGTTCTTGCAAAAAAGCACAGGTCACACCTGTCTACAAGAAGGGTAGACAAAGTGATCCACAAGGCTACAATCCAATATCATTGACATCAATTTGTTGTAGAATTTTAGAACATATTCCGAGGTATCTTGAACAGAATGACCTCTTGAATGCCAACCAGATCTTGTTCAAAGACTAAATGTTGCCTTTTTTACCGTTCGAACGGTATCTGAAGTGAGTGATTGTCAGACACAAAAATTAGTCTACTTTGCTTATTTTCATTCACTTATGTCATATGGTATTATATTTTGGGGTAACTCTTCCCATTCTAAAAGGATATTTTTGGCTCAGAAACAGGCGGTTTGGGCAATAAGTGTTGTCATCAACCTCTTGTCAACCCCTGTTTACAAGTTTGGGTTGTTTTGACATTGGCCTCTAAGCAGCTTTCACTCAGTTAATACTTGCACCAGAAATCAAGCCTGCATTTGGATCTGACTTCCTCAAGTCTTGTGCAGAAAGGTCTGCAGTATACTGCTGCATCCATTTTCAATAAGCTACCACTAGAATTCAAAAATCGGAGCAGTAATCCACGCGCTTTCAAATCAGAACTGAAGAGTTTCCTCATGGGTCACTCCTTCTATTCTGTCGAGGAGTTCCTTGAAAAATTAAGCTGATTCTTGTTGTATTGTTGATTGCATTTATTTAAACTTGTCGCTTGACTTTTTTCAGGGCCATAAACATATTTTTTTTCTGTTATTACTTTTATGTTGTAACTTCATGTACTGACACATTCCATGACCTTGGAGATTTGCTTCTCAATTTGCTCCTACAGAACTTGGTGTAAATAAAATAAGACAACCAGGTAGATGCAGTGTTTTTTTATTTCTGAAAAGCATTTGATTCAGTACCACACCTATGCTTATATTCAAAAGTGTGATCATATAGGGTATCAAGTGAAATTAGTGACTACCGTATTTACTCGAATCTGAGCCGCGCTTTTTTCCGGTTTTTGTAATCCAAAAAACCGCCTGCGGCTTAGAATCAAGTGCAAAGCAAGCGGAAGTTCTGAAAAATGTTGGTAGGTGCCGCCACAACTAACTTATGCCGTCGAATATATGTAGCGCTACACAGGCATGATTTGTTGGCACAAAGATAAATACTGGCGCCAAAACCTCTGCGTCAGTAAATAAATTTAAAAAAAAGGTGGAAGACGAGCTTTTTTTCTCCGCCCCGTGTTTCGATCACTGCATTTTCATACATTATCCAACGAAGTAAATACAAATTCCATATTGTTCATCTTCGAATGTAGCAGAATTCCAATGTACTACGAAAATCCGACTGGCAAAACTGTTTGGGATGTTTGTCAATATGGCCAACTCTACGTTCTGAATTTTTTCCTACCTGTGAGAAGAGATGGTTGGTAATAGGAACCTGATGAAATGTGAATCACATGCAGTATTCTCTTCACCATAAGAATAATATGAATATAAACAATTTGCCATGTATTCTTTCGTATTTGCTGCTATCTCATTTAAATCCTGTCTGCCTAATAAACTACGAAACTAGAGTGAGACAACAGCAAACGCGGAAGAATATACGTGTCGTGTCATGTTTATATTCTTATGCCTAATAGTGATACAGTCAGAAATGAAGCAAGGCAACTGACTAGATTTTTAAATCTAGGATGACTCTAATTTCTGTGCAGAATTTGATGTACTAAAGAAGTGGCCGCAAAGATTTTCAAACGGAGAAAAATTTTCGCCTAACTCTCGTTCAGAACATGTTCTATCATACGCAGTCTATTATTTGGTTCTTGTTGATCATTATCAAAGAAAGCAGCAGTGTAAGTAACAAAAAATAGCAGTCTCTTGCTATTGTTTCGCTTATGAGACGATTCCTCTCTCCTTTTTTAAAAAAAAGTGGCGGTAGCGCGCACAAAAGCAAGCCATGCCGCGAGCGGCGACAGGCCGTAAACACGCAGTATCAGAATGCGACAAACAATGCATGACACAGTACTGTAATTCATTTTCAGCTTAGAGTGACGTAAACACCTATAACAAAGAAAACAGCACTTATCAGATCAAAGCAAAATAAGCAATCGATTCAAACCAGACGAAGCACGTGAAAAAGGAAGGGTACCCATATATATATGGACGGAGCGCTAGACGCATAGCAATGGCTACCTGGTAAAGCTTAACTGCTAATCTTACGACTCGAACCAAACTACTGTAGCTGTATCGTCATTCATTCGACCTAAATTGTGTCTCATATTACAATTGACCAACTTTGTTTCGATTTGGAGGTGCCACTTAAAACTTTTATCTCCCCTTGAATTTCGAGTCTCAAATTTCAGGTACGGCTTAGATTCGGGAATTTTTTATTTCCTTTATTTTGAGTCTCATTTTTCAGGTGCAGCTTAGATTCGAGTGCGGCTTAGATTCGAGTAAATACGGTAGATTGAGGACTTTTTGAAGGGAGGACCCAGCATGTTATCTTAGATAGAGAGTCATAGTCAGATGTAGAAGTAACACCTGGTGTGCCCTGGGGAAGAGTGTTGGGACCCTTGCTGTTCATGTAGTATATTAATGACCTTGCAGACCATATTAATTGTAAAATAAGGCTTTTTTTGTAGGTGATGCAGTTAACTATAATGAAGTACTATCCTGAGAGAAGCTGCATAAATGTTCTGTCAGATCTTGATAAGATTTCAACATGGTGCACTTGCTCTGAATGTTCAGAAATGTAAAATCTCTCACCTCACAAAATGTAGTATCCTATGACTACAATATCAGTGAGTCACCTCAGTGAGTCACCTTTGGAATTGGCAACTCGTACAAATACCTGGATGTAACACTTTTTAAGGATAAATGGAGTGATCACGTGAGTTCAGTCATGGGTAAAGCAGGTGGCAGGCATTGGTTTATTGGTAGAAGACTGGGGAAGTGCAATCAGTCTATAAAAGAGATTGCTTACAAATCACTCATGTGACTGGTTCTAGGATATTGCTCAGGTGTGTGGGACACATACCAGACAGGACAAACGGGGGATATTGAATGTATACAGAGAAGGGCAGCACGGACAGTCACAGTTTTGTTTAATCTGTGGGAGAGTGTCACAGAGATATTGAAGGAACTGAACTGGCACTCTCTTGAAGACAGATCTAAACTATTCCAAGAAAGTCTGTTAAAGTTTCAAGAACGGGCTTTAAGTGATTACTTTAGGGATATACTACAACTCCTATGTATCACTGACACAGACATTGTGAGGATAAGATTAGAATAATTACTGCAAGCACAGAGGCACTCAAACAGTCATTCCTCCTGTACTCCACACGTGAATGGAACAGGAAGAAATCCTAATAACTGGTACAATGGGACATATCCTCTGCTGTGCACCGCACATTGGTTTGCAGAGTATAGATGTCAATGTAGATATAGGTGGAGGGCAACAGGCAGATTTCATATTCTCAGACTTCCAGAAAGCATTTGACTTGTTGGTCCACTCTAGACTGTTGAAGGTCCAACCATATGTGAAAGGGTTGAAGGCTTCTCAAGTAATGTAACCCAGTACATTGTTCTCAAAGGCAAGTGGTCATCAGAAACAAGGGTATCATCAGGAGTTCTCTCTATGCGTAAATGATCTGACAAACAGGGCGGTCAGCAATCTGCAGCTGTTCACTGATGATGCTATGGTGTATGGGAAGGTGTTGCCATTGAATGACTGTAGGAGGAAAAGTGACTTGGTCAGAATTTCTACTTGGTGTGATGAATTGCAGCTTGCTCTAAATGTAGAAAAATGTAAGTTAACGTGGATGAGTAGGAAAAAACAATCCTGCCTCAGTAGTCAGAGACTGGTCACCTGAGAGTTGGGTGTGTGCGCGCGCGCGTGCCCTCCCACACTTGCACACGTGTACATGTGTGCGCGTGTTCTTTAATTCTGATGAAGGCTTGTTTGGACAAAAGCTTTGTTTGACAGTCTTTTTGTTGTGCCTATCTGCAACTCAGCATCTCCGCTATATGGTGAGTAGCAACTGTCCTTTTCCTAATATTGCCACAATACTAGGATTAGAAATAATTTTCATATGGACTATGCATCCCTCTCTGATATTCAGAATGGAGCTTTGTACTGTGGTGGAGAAGTCTAGGGGACTGATGACCTCAGTAGTGCTTAGAGCCATTTGAACCATTTGAGGAGAAGTCTATACAAGATTGGCAGAGGACATCTGGCTCATTGATACTATAGTTATAGCATACTAGATTTTTTTGTTTTGTGAAGTGCAAAATTTTACATTTCTGAGCATTTAGAGCAAGTTGCCAATCTCTACACCACATTGAAAACTTATCAAGATCTGACTGAATATTTATGCAGCTTCTCTCAAATAGTACTTCATTATGGATAAGTGCATCATCTGCAAAAATCCGGATTTTTACAATTACTATCGTTGGTCAGGTCATTAATATACAAAATGAACAGCAAGCATTCCAACACACTTCCCTGGGGCACACCCGAAGTTACTTCTACATCTCACTTACTTTGTGTATCTTAACCTCCAGCTATCTTAAAAAGAATGTTTTGGTAACATCTTATATCAGTACAGTACTCAAGACATAGTGGTAAATACCATATGAGCTTACTGTTTAGGGAGAAAACTGCGGCGATACACTGTTAGAATGATGTATAAATTCATTACCCGTGCACAGTGTATGAAAAGCAGAAAGGTTAAAATCCAGTGTCCCATCAACATATTCCAAACAAAGATGAATCATAAGGTAACTTGAACAAGTAGGGACCCCTTGTGGGTCCGGGGGGGGGGGGCGGGGGGTTAGAATAGGTCCGAGATATTCCTGCCAGTCGTAAGAGGCGACTAAAAGGAGTTTCACACATTTTGGCCTTTGTGATGGTCCCCTGTAGGGTTTGACCTCCATTCTTCAAAATTTTCCCTAAGAGCGAGCCAATTTAGGAAGTGCGCCTGACTTGGTGCATCATGTCCATCGTGCATTGAGATCTTTAGCCCACTTTCTCGTTGTCACATTGCAGTCCCACCTATTTTCCATCTTTTGGGCAAGGACACCTTCTTGGGTGCGTTTCCCACCATGCACTATGCAGTGTCGCATTCTGTGTCGACGATGACCATGGACTTCTTTGCACCTGATACCAAGCACGGTAGCCAGCCCGTTGTAGTGGAGCCGCCATGTACGTTGTTGGTTGTAGCCCCCTGACCACACAGGGATCGCTCTGCTGATGCCTGCGGCGTTAACTCCCCATATATAAAGATGCCCATGATCCTGGGGCATCGGGACTCCCGGCAGTGGCCATCCTGCCATGTGGCCTTTGCTGTGGCTGGGTGGTGCCTGTGGAGAGGGCCCCTGGTCAGAGTGGGTGGCATCAGGGCAGACAACATGCGATGAAGCATAGGCCATCATCTCTTGCTGGTGGTGAAACACCAGCAGTCTCTAAGTGATCACGAGCTCATTTCAGCACACAGAAGTACGACCCCAAATCGTGCCCCTCCCTTGCCACACCATGGGACGAATGTCAGCTAAGGATGGCAGCAGATCTTATTCATCCCAGTACCTTGTGTGTTTGAGAGCTGATGGAGAATCTTTCATGACAATGAAGCCTCAGTTTTTTGTTGAGCATTTAGAGGACATGTTTGTGGAGGTGGAGGGCTTGTCCGAAATGAGATCTGGGTCAGTCTTGATCAAAACAGCATCCTCTGCCCAGTCACGGGAGTTACTCGCTTGTGACATGCTGGGGGATGTTTCTGTAACCAACACATCCCATAAGAGCTTAAATATAGTCCAGGGTATCATATTTCAGAGTGACCTCCTTTTGCAGACCGACGATGAGCTGCAAGCCAATTTAGAGCGGTGAGGTGTACATTTCATCCAGCGTGTCTACCAGGGTCCGAGGGATAATCAGGTTGCCACCGGTGCCTTCATCTTGGCCTTTGAGGGTGATACATTGCCTGAGAAGGTCAAGGTGATGGTCTACCACTGTGATCTAAAGCCCTATATCCCTCCCCCGATGCGGTGCCTTAAGTGCTGGAAGTTCAGTCGTATGTCTTCCCGCTGTACTTCCAGCATCGCATGCCGAAATTGTGGATGCCCATCACATCCCAATACTCCGATCTCTCTCAATTGCAGAGAGCACCATTCACCTTGCTTGCCAGACTACAGAATTCTCCAGAAAGAAAGGAAAATCATGGAGTACAAGACTCTGGACTGATTGACCTACACTGGGGCTAAGAGAAAATTTGAATGCCTGCATCCTGTGTGTATGACATCATCTTACGCACTACAACAGTTCTGGTACCATCAGCTCCGCTAACCCAAGTCACCTCTCAGAGCCAGAAGACCACACCTGCCCCATGATGGTGGGGGCCATTTCCCTCCCTGTTGCTCCTGCACCACCTGCTTCGGGAGCAACGCCCCCCAACCATCGGGGACGACCGTCCCCACTTCTAAGCCGGAGAAGCGTAAGTCTTCTTCGACTTCTCTCAGTAGGAAGGGATACCTTGTGTCACTCCCTTCCCAGGTTTCTGCTAGTGGGAAAGTTGACACCTGCCATTGGCTCAAGAGCCCAAAAGCAACTGGTCGTAGGGCTTCATACTCATCCTCATTCCTACAGACTGAGGCAGTGAAGTCCTCCCAGGCAGGGAAACCCAAGGAGCAGCGAGAGAAATCCAAAACGAAAACCCCTAAGACTAAGGAAATTGCGGTGGCACCCACACCATTGCTACCTACAACTGTGTCTGAGGGTGGGGTGGAGATTTTGGCGTCCGCTGAGGACCCAGATCTTGCCAAACCCTCAGACACAATGGATATATACTGCTCAGGCAATAAGTCAGTGGCAGCAGGTGACTCTGAGGCGTAAACTGCCGTATTGAATGTTCCATGCCTTCAGTGGTATTGCGGTGGCTTTTTCCACTGCCTGGCTCAGCTACGGCAACTGTTAAGCTTTACACCTGCTTTCTGCATTGCCCTCCAGGAAACCTGGTTCCCGGTAATGCGGATCCCTGTCCTCTTTGGCTATAAAGGATATTACAGGAACTGTAGTGAATACAATCGAGTGTCAGGTACAGTTTGCGATTATGTCCTAAACTCAGATTGTAGTGAGCATGTGCCCCTTCAAACCCCCTCTTGAAACTATGGCTGTCAGAATAAGAATGACACAGGAAATAACTGTCTGCAATGTATACCTTCCTCCAGATGGTGTAGTACCCCTGAATGTATTAGCTGCACTGATTGATCAACTCCCTAAACCTTTCCTACTTTTGGGAGATTTTAATGCCCATAACCCCTTGTGGTGTGGTAACATGCTTACTGGCCAAGGCAGAGATGTCGAAACTGTACTATCACAGTTCGACCTCTGCCTCTTAAATACTGGGGACGCCACACATTTCAGTGTGGCTCATGGTAGTTACTTGGCCATTGATTTATCAATTTGCAGCCCAGGACTTCTTCCATCTATCCATTGGAGAGCACATGACGACCAGTGTGGTACTGACCACTTCCCCATCTTCCTGTCACTGGCCCAGTGTCAGGCCCACGTACAACTGCCCAGATGGGCTTAAACAAGGCGGACTGGCAAACTTTCACCTCTGCTGTAACCATTGAATCACCCCCACACAGTAACATCAATGTGATGGTTGAGCTGGTGACTACAACAATCGTTTCTCCTGCAGAAAACGTGATCCCTCGCTCTTTAGGGTGCCCAAGGCATAAGGCCTTGGTGGTCGCCAGAAGTCACTGAAGCAATTAAGGAGCGCCGGCAAGCTCTACAGCGGCATAAACAGCACCCTTCCCTAGAACACCTCATAGCTTTTAAACGGCTCTGTGCCTGTGTTCGCTACCTTATCAAAAGAAGCAGGAGTGTTGGGAGAGAAACGTCTTGACCATTGGGTGCCATATGTCACCTTCACAAGTCTGGGCAAGGATCAAATGTCTTTTCAGGTACCAGGCCCCAACAGGTGTCACTGGTGTCACCATAAATGGTGTATTATCTAACGACGCAAATGCGATTGCCAAGCACTTTGCTCGAGCCTCTACGTTGGAGAACTACCCCCCAAGCTTTTGCTCGCTCCAACAGCAACTGGAAGGGAATGTCCTCTCATTCACTACATGCCACAGTGTATTTTATAATGCCCCATTTACAGAGTGGGAGATCCTCAGTGCCCTTGCACATTGCCCTGACACAGCTCGTGGGCCTGATCAGATCCACAGCCAGATGATTAAACATCTCCTCATCATCTTCAACTGGATCTGGTGCGATGGAATCTTTCTACCGCAATGGCGGGAGAGCACCATCATTCTGGTGCTCAAACCTGGTATAAACCCCCTTGATGTTGATAGCTATCGATCCATCAGCCTTACCAACGTTTTTTGTAAGCTGCTGGAATGTATGGTATGTTGGCAGTTGGGTTGGGTCCTGGAGTCAGGTGGCTTGCTGGCTCCATGTCAGGGCGGCTTCCGCCAGGGTTGCTCTACCACTGATAATCTCGTGTCCATCGAGTCTGCCATCTGAACAGCCTTTTCCAGACGGCAACACCTGGTTGCCATCTTTTTTGACTTACGTAAAGCATACAACACGGCCTGGGAACATCATGTCTTTGCCACATTGTATGAGTGGGTTCTCCGGGGCCCACTCCCGATTTTTATCCAAAACTTTCTGTCGCTCCGTACCTTCTGTGTCCAAGTTGGTGCCTCCCATAGTTACATCCATATCCAGGAGAATGGAGTCCTGCAGGGCTCTGTATTAAGTGTCTCTCTATTTTTAGTGACCATTAACGGTCTAGCAGCAGCTGTCGGGCCCTCTGTCGCACCTTCTCTGTATACAGATGACTTCTGCATTTCGTATTGCTGCTCCAGTACTGGTATTGCTGAGCGGAGCCTATAAGGAGCCATCCACAAGGTGCAGTCATGGGCTCTAGCCCACGGCTTCCAGTTTTCAGGCGCAATGTATTGTTACACACTTCTGTCAGTGTTGTACTGTTCATCCGGAACCAGCACTTTACCTTAATGATGATCCACCCACTGTAGTGGAGACATATCGATTCTTAGGACTGGTTTTAGATGCTCGATTGACTTGGCTCCATCATCTTCTTCAGCTTAAGTAAACGCTCAGGCTGAACCTCAATGCCTTCTGTTGCCTGAGCAACACCAATTAGGGTGCAGATCTCTCTACACTGCTGCAGGTCTACAGAGCCCTTGTCCAATCCCGACTTGATGATGGGAGTGTGGTTTATGGTTCAGCAGCACCTTCAGCGTTGTATTTACTTGACCCTGTGCACCACTGCGCGGTTCGACTAGTGACAGGAGCTGTTAGGAAGAGTCCAGTGACCAGTGTACTGGTGGAGGCTGGTGTCCCTCCATTGCAAATCAGACATGCAGTTATGCAGCACACATTCGTAGTTCCCCTGAGCATCCGAATTACCATATCCCTTTCCTGTCTGTGGCAGTCCATCTCCCGCATTGGCAGCCCAGGTTGGGGCTAATGATTGTGGTTCACGGGCCGTCCCTTCTCTCTGAACTGAGTCCTTCCCTTTACCACCTCTACTTGCAGTCCGTTCACGTACACCTCCATGGTGTATGCCTCGGCCACAGTTTTGCCTGGACCTTTCACATGGCCCCAAGGACTCCATTAACCTTGCGGCTCTCCGCTGTCACTTCCTCTAGATTCTTGACGTGTTCCAGGTCTCGGAAGTGGTTTACACCAATGGCTTGATGGCTGATGGTCATGTTGGCTTTGCCCACGTGCACGGCAGCCATATTTAACAGCATTCCTTACCTGATGGCTGCAGTGTATTCACTGCAGAGCTGGTGGCCATTTCTCATGCACTTCAGTATCTCCGTTCATGCCCTGGGGAGTCTTTTCTTTTATGTACTGACTCCTTAAGCAGCCTGAAAACTATCGACTAGTGCTACCCTTGTCATCGTTTGGTAGTGTCCATCCAGGAGTCCATCTATGCCCTGGAATGGTCCAGTCATTCAGTGGTGTTTGTCTGGACCCCTGGTTATGTCAGAATCCCAGGAAATGAACTTGCTGACAAGCTGGCCAAACAGGCTACATGTAAACCACTTCTGGAGATGGGCATCCCCACAAGTGACTTACGTTCATTATTACGCCGCAAGGTTTTTCAGCTTTGGGAGACGGAATGACAAAATCTCAGTAAGCACAACAAACTGTGAGCCATTAAGGGGACAACGAATGTGTGGAAGTCCTCGATGAGGGCATCTCGCAGGGACTCTGTGGTTCTGTGCAGGCTCTGCATTGGCCATGCATGGGCGACCCACGGCTACCTCCTTCGCCATGAAGACCCACCTCAGCGTCGGTGCGGCGCCCGGTTGACAGTGGCCCATATTCTTCTGCTATGTCCTTCTTTGGCTGCCCTGCAACTTCATCATCGGTTGCCAGACTCGTTAGCCTCGATTTTAGCAGACAATGCCTCATTGGCTGATTTGGTTTTACGTTTCATCCGTGAGGGTGGGTTTTATCAATTGATCTGAGTTGTAGCACATGTCCTTTGTCCCTCTGTGTCCTCCACCCTAGTGCTTTTAGGGTGAAGGTTTCAATCAATTTGTTGCAAGGTGGCTGGCTTTTCCTTTTTATTTTCGTGGTCGGCCAGCCACTTTAATCTGCTTTCTTGTTTTACTCTCTTCTGTTTCTTGCATCTCTGTTGTTCTCTTGTCCTCTTTCATTCCTTTTAGTGTTATTTGCCTCTCCTTCATTTTTGTAGTCTTTCCTTTCTTTCCGTTTTGTGTTATATGTCTCTTATTCTCACACTTGTGGCATTGTTTTATTAGGAACAAGGGACTGATGGCCTCATAGTTTGACCCTTTCCCCCTCTTTTAAACAAACCAACCAACAAGTAGGGCAAAGCAAAATCAACTGCAACTGCTTTGAAAGAACTACAGCACCATTTACCTGAAGCAGTTTAGGGAAAGTGTATAAAACTTAAGGTGTGCGGCTAGGGGTTCTGAACCCTGCTCCTCCCAAATGTAAGTCCAGTGTCTTAAACATTGTACCACCATGCTCAGTCACAACAGAGAATAATGTTTAAGGAATTTGGAAGTCTTACACTTACCTGAGAATAGAGTTTCATGTGAACTGTATTCTTGCTCATAAGTAAATTGTGAACTGACTCAAACACTGTCCAGTCACATTAATGTGACCACCAGCCAAAAGCTTGATCAACCACCTTCAAACAGTCAAGGCATGCAGAAAGAGAGTCAGTGAGGTTCTGGAAGGTACCAACAGGGATAGGGAGCCATGCCAACTCCAGTGCCATGGGCAGCTGTGCTAGGTTTCCCGTTTGTGGTTTGAATTATATTTACAAAACAGGATACCAATTGTAGGACTGATGTCAGCTTACTCTAACCACAAAATAAATTTGATATTAGATGCAAAGAAACTGGAAATATTGTCTCTTACCTATATAAATGACATCCACACATCTTATGGTGCAGCAAATGCCACGGTATTCGCAGATGATACTAGTGTGATAATAGGTGCACCAAAGTAGCTGCTTCAAAAAACTGCTGATGAAATCATTAAGAATCTCCGCTCTTGGTTCAATGCACACAGGTTAACACTAATTGCAAATAAAACAAATGATATGCATTTTGGGAAAATAAGCCAAAACATAAATCTTGATCTGGTTTTGTGTGTTACTACCTTTTGTATGACCTTATATATTTTTGTCTGTACTTTTTTTATTTACATATTTTATATTCCACATCCTTGAAATGGTTTCCCATAAATTTACATGTACATTTGGACAACATCCATACAATATGGATGGATAAATAAAATAATAAATAAATAAAAGAATTGTTGATCCATCGTGCAAACAGCCTGGTGGAGGTGGTCCCACAATTTCTTGGTTCAGTTTAAATGAGGAGAGTTGGAGGCCAGGGAAGTACAGTGAACTAATCCTGGTGCTTTTCAAACCATGCATCTGCATTGAAAGCTGTGAGACAAGTTGCATTGTCTAGCTGGGAGATGCCATCGTGCCAAGGAAAAAGAAACATGCATGTAGTAGTGGGCATAGCCCCTAGGATAGATGCATACTTATGTTGATCCATTATGCCTTCCACAATTACAGGATCACCCAGGGAAAGCCACAGAAACATTCCACAGACCATAATGCTCCCTCCTGGTTGCAGGCTGTTTGCTTTCAGATGTTTCACACTATACACACCAACAGCCATTTGTCCAATTGAGCATAAAATGTGATTCATCTCAACAGGCCACCTCTTGCTACTCATTGGATGTCCATTCATGGTATTGGTGTGCAAATTCCAACCATCATTGCTGATGAACAGCAGTTGTATTCGAAATGCTTACATCCTTCACCTGAAAGCCAATGATCATGCCCTTTTGGATGTCAGATAAATTGTTGTGTTTCTGTATTATGACAACAAGTGCACTGTCTTCCCCATCTCTCAACACACACTATACACCCTAAACTGCTTGTGCTTCCACCTGCCCTCTGTGAGTGGTTATTGCACATTGACATTGATCATAGGCAGTGATCACATTAATGTGACAGGACCATGCATATACAGTACAAGTATTATTATTATTATTATTATTATTATTAGACCGAGTTTTTGCATCCATGTCTAAAGTTCAGAAGTTCTGCATTCTAATGTAATAAACATTTAGAAAATGGCAAACAAAAAATGAATGAGTTTCAGGATGCTCAACAATAAATTGAAATAATAATTGTAGTCTAAAACTGCTAACGTGTCATTGTACACATGGTAAAATATGTGTCTCAAATAAATACTGCACATAAATATCATCCTTCCATAACTATCGATACTCTTGTGCTTATATACGAGGGCTATCCACAAAGTACATTACGTTTTGGAATTAAAAATAAATAAAGTATTGGAAATTTTTTTTTATTATACACAGATGAAAGCCACACTTCAATACTACTTTTCTACATAGTTGCCATTTAAATTAAGGCACTTATCGTAGTGATGGACGAGCTTGGAAATTCCTTCGTCGTAAAATTCGGCCGCCTGCGCATTCAACCACGTGGTTACCTCTTCTTGAAGCTGTGCATCGTCATCAAAATGCTGCATAGCCAACCACTTCTTCATTGCTGGGAATAAGTAAAAGTCGCTCAGTGCCAGGTCAGGACTGTACGGCGAATGAGGAAACAACTCTCACTTAAAAAATTCGAGAACTTCACTGCCGTGTGGGCCCGGGTGTTGTTGTGAATCAGCAAGATCTTTGAGACCAACTTTCCCCTGCGCTTGTTTTGTATTGCTCTTCTGGGGTTTTGCAGAGTTTGGTAATACCTTTGAGAGTTTATTGTAGTGCCTCTTTCCAGGAAATCCACAAAAATCGTATTTCTACCGGGTTACTGATTAACCACGTGGTTGAAGGCGCAGGCGGACGAATTTTACGACGAAGGAATTTCCAAGCTCGTCCATCGCTACGATAAGTGCCTTAATTTAAATGGCAACTATGTAGAAAAGTAGTATTTAAGTGTGGCTTTCATTTGTATATAATAAAAAAAATCCAATACTTTATTTATTTTTAATTCCAAAACATAATGTACTTTGTGGATAGCCCTTGTACAATAGCAATACAGCTTAACTGCAGAAGCACAAGTTTTTTATTTATCTACAAAGTATAATATGCATTTATAGATATTATTTAAGCTTAATATTTAATTAATTTTTCAGGTGCCATGCAGAATTTCAACTGAACAGCCCACCACTGTTGCCATTCTGGTTTACCCCAGGCCAATTTAGAGGACAAATCATCATAAACAGAGATAGAAGCAAGGTCTTTTATTTTCATTTGGAAGTACCACCTACAAAAAAACTTAATGTAGGCAAGTTATTTATCAGCTATTGTGTACAATTATTATTCTCTATTTTTTTAATTGGTAGTAAAAAATTAACATTAGCAATAAGAAACATACATAGTTATAAGCTGCTGTGAAAGAAAGAACAGGGGAGGATGTAGGCTGATGCAGAAATTGGGAAACACAGTTGAATGTTTCAAGGAATTTAATTTACCAATTGACAGTAAACCAGTACATGCGGTACATTAACAAAACTGCAAATGTTACCCATTGTTTTAAATGTATATGAAGATTACTAAGCTCTTTGCCAGAATAAATGGCAAAGAAGAAAACCTGATTGTAAAAGAAAAATCTCATGTTTATTTCTAATGTAATCTTAAATGTCACTCAAATTTTAGCCAATAACCTCCCTTGGCTGGGAAGTCTAGTGCATAGCATACGCAAATCCAAAGAAAATGTTCTTGGGCAAACAGCAAAATTGTTACGGCAATTGTACATAATATTTCAACAATAGCTCAAGTTTTAATCAAGTGTACTGATTAACTGATGCAAGGTACTGATGATAATTCAGCTGATTGTTCAAAATCTTGTGCATTGTTGCCATGACAATCTGGCTGTTTACTTGTTGCACTAATATGAACTCCTGGACCTTCTCTAATATTACTAACAGTTTCCAGTTCTGACAGTGAGAGCCCAGCCCCTCAGCACGCATGCAGTCTAAGTTAATGCCAGTCACTTCCTAGTTCTATTTTCCATTTCATCCACAGCCTTTTTCTCCTTGTACCTCTTTTTTACCCCTCTCTTCCTCATTTGCACTCTGTGATTTTCTTTATCCTTACATTTCATACATTAATTCATCATGTTCTATAAACCCCATAAAGAACCTCCTTGATGGATGTGGAACCAGTGAATTCTCAGCTACTGACTGCTAGCAGATCATTATTAGCGGTATTCTGAAAATTGTGTCTGCAGTAACTTCATTGTTGTAATTCTCATTTTTTCCCCAAAGTACATCGCATACGAAAATATGTAGGATAAACAGCCAAATGATTGTGGCAGACGTACACAAAATTCTCAGAACAGATGGAGTTGCTGTCAGCAGCATTCCTTATAACTCAGTCTGTTGTCAGCATATCTGTCACAACGATCTGGCCATTCACATGAGTACTTTCATGCAGCTCCACCAGTACTTTGCAGTTTATCCCTGCTTCTTGTGCTCCTCTTGGTCCAGAGTTCAGAGAAATATTTTTCTTCCTCCAGCACCATATTTCCTTCTTTTCCCTGTTATGTCTTCCTCTTTCCTTTGATAAGTTCTTTTTCATCAGAAGATGGGAATTTCATTGTACTTTCTTGTGCTGATGATTGTTAGCTCTAGTTCTGTCTCAGTGCCGATCATTTTTCTTATTATTATTATTTTAATGCTCATAAATATGACCAAATTACATGTAGGTCTACAATAAGCCTTCTTGATAAATGACCTTCTTTTTTTAATTTTCAGACATGGAATGGATGAATGAACAGAATTCAAGCTTAGAAGTTGATATTGGGTACCTTCCAGAAATGAAGCTGGAATTCAAAGGTATCATTTTTCAGGCAGATCAGAGTGATTAAATGAGTAATGAAATTCAGTTAGTGCTATAGTGTTGTTTTTAAAAAAATTCTGTGCTTCAAAAGCTTCATTTTAAAGATGTTACTAAACAGCTTGACACTTGGTTCCTCCTTTAATGAATATGTGAGTGGTAAGTCCACATGTTCCAAAACAATTACTTATCATGAACCTAATCACAGCAATACAGTGTGTTCTGTAATGAGGAGGTTTGAAGATTCAAAATTTAATTTGCAACTAAATTATCCATTATCAATGAATATCCAATTTGCTTTTGAGAAACAGTGCTCATAAGAGGCATAACTTACAGACCATTAAATTGATTGTAGTACATAAAGCCTGCATAGAAAGATAAGAATAAACGCAGTAGACGGATCCGGCACACACCAGGTTTCAAATGCCTAACTCAAGCATCAAGAGAGGGGACGGAGAAAAGAAAATTATAGATTGTGTCAATTATTGAAGTCCTTATCTAGCCATATTAACTTTCCTTTTCTAGGAGTGTCTTTCTATATCATTTGGAGGTGGGACTAACACACAAATCTAACTATGGGAAAGTCAGATGCCAAACTATAAGAGAAACTCGGATGAGAATTCCATCTTGTGCAAGACACCTTAGAAGTTTCGTTTTATACAGACCTGTTTCAGCACTTTCTGTGCTATCTTCAGTGGGTTACTTTATTTCCTTTCTGTGAAATCATTATTACATATTAACATTTAGAGAAAACATTTGGTACAAAATATTTACATTTGTGAATGAAGTGATCGTTGTTGAATATTATACATGGTTTGTTAACAGTTAAGATATATATTACTGGGCTGATGAACTGTTTGTTGTTTATTCAGTATGTCTAAAGTTCTGGTTTTGTAGCTTATTTGGGAAAAGGTGGATGTGTGCAATAGTTTACATACCTTACATGAAGCTATTGAATGTTTATTGGTGGCTGTGAGTCTGCTACACAAAACTTATCTGCAAACAGCAAAACACAATTTTTATTTTTGTTTATTATTCATTTCTGAATGAAAATGAGTATGTATCATGTTATTCTGTGTGTTACTTACAGCTTTCATGTTGTGGTATTTATCTCCTTTGTTTGTGGTGCAGTAACAGGCTGATTTCTACCACTTTTGACATTTCACAAGCATTTCCTGTGACTTTTCAAACTTGCGAGTGTTTTTGCAGCCATTGTGTGGTGTTTTGGCTGTGAAGTATTCATTTGTTTCATGGCATGTTTGTCTGGGTGGGATGTGCAGATTTCAAGTGTTGTTGGCATTTGTGGTGTTTGGTTTGCGTGTTTTCTAGAGTTTGCAGTGCAGAGTGTACAAGATTAGTGTATATGGCTTATTTCAATTCTATTATATCCTATGGAATAACATTCTGTTGCTTGAGAGAAGTTTTTAAATTACAGAAAAGTGCCATTAGAACTGTTACACACTGCAAGCCCTTTTCATGCAGCTAAACATTTGCATTACCACCTTTGTATATATTAAAAAGCATACTGCATACAAGAACACACTTGAGTAGTTTACGTGTAAATTCAGATCTTCATGATGACAATACACATGTCTGTAAGAATCTGCATGTCGAAAGAACAAGAAAAACAAAAACTCAGAAACATGTGAGCCACTATGGAATAAAGCTTAATAATGCTCTGCCATTCTGCATCAGGGGAACAGAAGATGGAGGAAAATTTAAGTCAGAGTTAAAAAAGTATCTGACAAATAAATGTTTTCATAGCATAGAAGAATATTTTGAATCCTTAAATCACTAACTGATACTTGTATTGTCAATATCATGTTGTTCTCATTGTCAGTTCTATGTCTTGCTTATACTCTTTTAAATCTAAATTATG
This sequence comes from Schistocerca piceifrons, assembly GCF_021461385.2. Lineage (NCBI taxonomy): Eukaryota > Metazoa > Arthropoda > Insecta > Orthoptera > Acrididae > Schistocerca > Schistocerca piceifrons. The sequence goes on along the minus strand of NC_060143.1, from coordinate 97,072,674 downwards.
TGTAATATGTTTTTTCCAAAATGTACTAAATATATATATATAAATTCATCACACATGGTATATGTTAACAGAGCATGTAAAAGAACATCCCATTAATTCAATGTTTTAATTTTCAACATATTATATAATGTTAATTTTACATGTTTGATAGAAATTTGTAATATTCTGCTGTGCATATTCTGGACAGTATTATGACAATTTCTATACCATGCAATAGATGCAAAGGATGATAATAAATGAAATGAAATGAAGTGTGTGTGTGTGTGTGTGTGTGTGTGTGTGTGTGTGTTTGGTGGTGGTTGTTGTTGTTGTTGTTGTGGTGGTGGTGGTGGTGGTGGTGGTGGAAAGGCATCTAGAGTGAATATTGCACAGTATTCAGGAGAGGGAAATTTAGTTGTGGGGGCTGAACATGTTAAGTTTTGGTGTGGATGTTATTTGTATAGTCCATCAGTTGTGACAAAGAGGGCTTTATTGCACAGTTATGTGTATTCATTTAGTACTTTCTTCCCTTGGGCTGTTGACTTTTGGATTTGATACTTTTCTTCTATTGTTAATTTTTGGTATAGAATGTTACTAGTTTTAAGGATCCTTAAGTCACCGTCAGTGTTTGTTGGGTGGTGATTCTGTGTTGTCACGTTGATTATGAGCTATTGTTTTTCAGTGCTCTGAGATGTTCTCCATACCTGCTTCTGAAGTTCTGCCATGTTCAACCCACATGTACAGATTGACAGCAGTTGCAAGTTAGGCTGTGTTGTGTTTCTTTGTGAGTATGTTTAATGATTATGTATTGCCTGTTTTTGTATTTTGTGGTTTATTTTATCTACTCTCTATGCATCATATCCATTCTTCTGGCAATTTGATTTATTGTATTCAATTCTTACATGTAATCATGTTTGTTCTTCAGTCTGTGTGGTAAATATCTGAAGCTAGCTTCTTTGTGAGTCATGAGACGATTAGATTGGTTATGAATACTGGTGCTGCTGATTGTGAGTTTCCTGTAAGTTGTGAACTCATGCCTGTTGTTTCTCTTGCTTATGGTGAGATCTAGGAAATTAACTCTTTCATATGTCTGTGTTTCCATGTTGAACTGTGTTTGTGGGTGTTTATGTCCTCCTGAAATTCTTTTATGTGAAGCTGTGATTCATCTGGTGTGGTTTTGGCATTAGTATATTGTCAGAGATTTGCTTTTCTTTCTGATTGAGGAGAATGTCAGCTAGGAGGCCACTGATGGGAATCCCATAGGTAGTCCATCTTATTGAGAGAAAAATTTGCTGTTGAATGTGAAGTAGTTTTGCAGTGTGATATCCTGAGTATGGCTGATATTTCTTGTAAGTTTGTTGTGGGAATGTTCACGACATTTCGATTTTTCATTTTTGTCGGTTTGCTAAAGAAATTTGGCTTTTATTAAGCTTTCCTGCTGAGGCAGTAAATTAATTTAAAACGAAATGTTTAATTCCACACTATTGGCTAGTTTCAACTGTTCACTGCATTTCAAATGCACGTTTTCATCTTCTAGCACGTATGGCATTATGTCATAATAAAGAACCGAACAAGAGATATCACACACACAAACATACAGGCTTCCTACGTCACTGTAGCTGCGCAAGTGCAGTAGAACCTCTTATCCGGCGCTCTATGGCAACTGCTGAAATGAAACTATTTCTAACAAGTCGCGGGAAAATATTGCGAATTGTGATTCAAAAAGCGTTATTTTCTATGTAAATTTCCTTTTATGCTAGAGGAACTACGTGCGAGAATGTACGATGAATTTCTTAAATAACAGAGCATTTGCTCTCATTTAAAAATCAACTCTTTGATGATGAGCCATTTAGAAGATTTTTGAGCCCAGAAAATCAGAGATTTATGTCGGTATTAAAAAATTTACTGGCGTATTTGTGTGATGTATCTTAAAGTGTAACGTGTGATAAACAGATCAACATTGTATGTGAAAGCTTAGCTTCTGTTGTAGCTTATTAATCTTCAAGGCAAATATTATATGTGAAAGCTTTGCTTTTCTTGTGGCAACACTATGTATATTAACTTAAACCATTAATTTTTCCTGTTGGTGGAATTCGAAATACAAAAATATGCAGCATACATGTTGCTGCACATCAAAGATCTTTCCAAAACGTGTTTTTCCCCCCTGAGTTTTGTTTTCTAAAGTGCTGCAAAATTCTACGCTGCTGTATAAAAACCATATTCCTTCAAAGGATTGATAAGTTTTACAGTTCCGACTGAAAGTATACTGTCATTTAACACAGAAAAAGTGTATTTTCACCTGGTTCAAAAGCTCAAGTGGCTCCAAGCACTATCTGAGGTCATCAGTCCCCTAGTCTTAGAACTACTTAAACCTAACTAACCTAAGGACATCACACACATCCATGCCCCAGGCAGGATTTGAACTTGTGACCGTAGCAGTAGCGTGGTTCCGGACTGAAGCGCCTAGAACTGCTCGGCCAAAGTGGCCGGCCTTTTCACATGGGAGAAAATGTATTTTTAACTGGGATATCCAGGAAAAATCCAGGAATTTTTTTTTCCTTGTTCGCGGATACACCCTGTTATAATTTCTTGCCTCTAAGAAAAGTCTCTCACTCTCCATTCTTTGTAGATGTTCGTTCCATTTTCTTCTGTAATCTCAAATTTTGTCAGTTCTTCTCCAATATCTTGATTTCTTAACAACCTTCAACACCTCTAAGGAATTTCGTTTCTTGTGCCTGAATCCAGCTTCCTTGCTTCATGGTAATCACCTAGGTCTCACTCCCACAGAGCCGTTTGGGCACTAGGATGTGAAATGACATATGCCTATAGCAGATATATTGAAATTAACCTGAATAAATTCAGCCAGGTATGTGGAACAATTAACAGAAACCTAACAAACAAAAACAGGAAAGACACTCAAATTGTACAGAACAGGAATACATTGACAAAACATTAGAATTCATCCAAAGAAATGAAAACATAAAACATACCAAACACAGCAGCATTAATTTCATTTGACACAATTTCCATGTATGTACACATTCCAATAGAAGAAACCAACAACATCATAGAAACAAAACCACCAACTACAAGGAAACATCCCGACAACAATCATACAAGAAATATCAGCCATACTCAGGGTCATAACAGAGCAAAACTACTTCACATTTAACAGCAAATTTTACTATCAACAATATGGACTGCATATGGGATCCCCATCAGTGCCCACCTAGCTGACACTCTCCTCAATCAGAAAGAAAAACAAATCTTTAAAAAACTACTAATACCAAAACCATACAGAATAGTATATTAGTACAGGTATGTAGATGATATCATTTGGCTAATAGATGAATCACAGCCTCACATAAAAGAATTTCATGAGGACATAAACACCATCCACCCACAAATACAGTTCAACATTGAAACACAGACAGATGAAAGAGTTAATTTCCTAGATCTCACCATACGCAAGAGAAACAACAGATATGAGTTCACAATTTACAGGAAACTCACAATCAGTAGCACTATTATTCATAACCAATCCAATCGCCCCATGACTCACAAAGAAGCCAGCTTCACGTATTTACCACACAGACTGAAGAACAAACATGATTACATGTAAGAATTGAATACAATAAATCAAATTGCCAGAAGAATGGATATAATGCAAAGAGAGTAGATAAAATAAACCACAAAACACAAAAACAGGCAATACATAATCATAAAACATACACACAAAGAAACACGACACAGCCTAACTTGTAACTGCTGTCAATCTGTACATGTGGGTTGAACATGGCAGAACTTCAGAAGCAGGTACAGAGAACATGTCAGAGCACTGAAAAACAATAGCTCATAATCAACCTGACAACACAGAATCACCACCCAACACACATTGGCAGTGACTTAAGGGTTCTTAAAACTAGAAACATTCTATACCAAAAATTAACAATAGAAGAAAAGTATCAAATCCAAAAGTCAACAGCCCAAGGGAAGAAAGTACTAAATGAATACACATAACTGTGCAATAAAGCCTTCTTTGTCACAATTGAAGGACTACATAAATAACATCCACACCAAAACTTAACATGATCAGCCCCCACAACTAAATTTCCCTCTCCCGAATACTGTGCAATATTCACTCTAGATGCCATTCCACAACAACAACAACAACAACAACAACACCCCCCCCCCTCTCTCTCTCTCTCTCTCTCTCTCTCTCTCTCTCTCTCTCTCTCTCTCTCCGCAATTCTACATGGCTCACCCAGACAAACATGCCATGAAACGAATGAATACTTCACAGCCACAACAACACATGCCAGATAAGACTTTCCCACATGTCTGTGCTATTCATCCCAAAACAATCTAAAAAATATCCTGGCCCATCTTTGTCACACCTACTCTCAATCTCTTTCCATATGGGTCTTAACTCTGTGGAAGGCCCAGGTGCAATACCTGTCCTATCCACCGAACCAGCACACCCTATTCCAGTCCTGTTATAGGTGTATCCTATTCTGTCCTAGACAGAGCTACTTATGAAAGCAGTTAATATAACTTTTGCGCAACCTTTTATGTGGGCATAACCTCCAATCAGCTGCCCACCAGAGTGAATGGCTACTGATAATCTGTGACCAGCAGAGTTGACCACCCAGTGGTAGAACAGGCTCCTGAGCAAAAGTGCTCAACATCAGTGGCCTCAATACCAACTTTCTGAACTATGTAGATGGGGACTGTCCTTACAACACATTATTTGATCCACAGTCTCTGCCAGTCTGTGTTAGCCACTGTTCCTAACTGACCTCCACCCTTGGCCCCTTGCCCCAAACCCTCACTTCATTAGTTCTACACTCAAACCCTCTTTCCCACAGTTTCCCTACTCTTCTGTACTATGTCCCCTCCCAGTTGATTACATCATGTCAATGTGTACCACATGCAGCTCTCGCTGTCTGCACCGAATCGATCTCCACACGGCCAGTATTATGCAGTCAGCCAGGTCTGAAGAACACTAAGCACTGCTAAGTTTTTGGACAGTTTTCTTTGCAATCCTATCAGTGACTCAGCACTTGCAACTACACAGTTAGTTGTTTCTGGTACTCAGTCCATTATTTGAAAGTCAAGTAACATATTGCTTCATCTATCGTCCACTAACATCCATACTGTGTAATGACCACAATGGAAAAATTTAATAAATTCAGGCTTATGCAATGGTGTACAACAGTCTTTCTACCTGCATACCATCTACAGTTAGAACAGGGAGGGTGGAAACATTATTCTGGTACACTACATACACTCTACCATACACCATACATTGGCTTGAAGACTACAGATCTAAAAAGAATCATCCTTGAGCTAATTTTGGAATCAGGATAAGTATGTAGACATAGTTATATATTTATCATGCAAAAATAATGCTTTATTAATTAGTGAACTACAGTGCATCTCACATCAGAAGGCAGAACAGTTTTGAACTTTTCTGTGCATCCACTTATAATAACTGCCAGCAGTTATTGGACCAAGTTTCCCCATGCCCAGCTGTGAACAGCACCATATGGCGATAACAGCACTGTGCCAAAAAGGTACTTTTCACATGGGAGTTAAGCTTTATAACAAACTTCCTGAAAACATAAAAGCTATCACTGAGGTCAATACATTTGGAAAATCTCTAAAATCATATTTACAGCATCACTGCTTTTACTCCATTGAAGAATATTTAAATTTATGAAATGTGTTATATAAATACTTACGCGTAAAGTGTATTATTGTAACCTTAAATATGTATGCCTTGAAACGACTTTCACCCTGTATATTTATAACTTGACTTGTCCAATGTCTTATGCATAAGCTGCTATGTAGACAACAGGACCAATAAAAAATACAATTCAATACAATACAACTGCTCCCCTCCAGGCTGCAGTCCGGCCATACTTAGGGGTGCTGAAATTTGATTTGTTGTTATTAGCAACAACACTTAATAACGTTTGTGTTGTGACTCGCCGATCATTCAAAGCGCTGCCGCGCAATTACGCGCGTCCTCTACATGCGGCGCTGTCTGCCAGCCATGCAGCAGCTGCGCCACCTAAGCGACCAGCCAAGCAGCGGCCACTAGACAGGGACTCAGTGCTCATTCGAATGCTAACGTGTACACACGTCTTGCTTGTCAACTTACTCTGCGACTTATATGTGTTGTGTCGTTCTGAAATATATGTGTTAAACTTGACGTTATAACAATTGAACTTTTCCTTTTCACCATTGACCCACAGGGTTCCATGGCTACTGTCGAGCAACTATTGCAAAATCTCCTTGAACAGCAAACGCTTCTAACAGCGGTGATTCGCGATTTCGTCGCAGCATCAAATGCGGGGCGTTTCTCGTCGTTGGCTATACCTCCTTTTCCTCCTTACGACGAGACGGCGGAAGACTGGTCTGATAATGAAAAACGTCTTCGACAGCACTTCTTGGCATTTCATGTCACGGACGAACAACCATGTAAGTCTCTGTTCCTTTCCTGGATTTCACCTCAAATGTATCGGTTGTTGTCGCAATTGGCTCCTTTGAAGGATCCTGCGTCTTTGTCTTTTGCTGAAATGTGCTCACTTCTGTCTGTCTATTTTCGAAAGCAAACGCATGTCTATTTTCGAAAGCAAACGCATGTGGTAACCTCTCGTGTTGCCTTTTATCGTTGTCAAAAACAGCCACATCAATCCTATCGCGCTTGGGCTGCTGAACTTCACGGCCTCAGTCGAAAGTGTCAATTTGTTACTGACATTCACAAAGAATCCTTTGCCGATTCCATGGTACAGGGTGCTATTATCCGGTCGGCGCCCGACAAAGAAGTTCGGCAACGTGCCCTTCAGTTGGCAAATTCAACTCTAGATGAAGTTCTCTCCATTGCGCAGTCTTTTGAAATTTCTCGCGCCACTGGGGCGCAAATAGAGGCGTGGGGTGATGTTGGGGAAGTACAACCTCTGTGCGCTGTTGACGACGCATGCGGTGCGTCCCCGCCAGCCAACGTGGCCGCAGTGCGCTCCCACGTGCAGCCTCGGCCTAGCAGTAAACAACCCGCTAAGAAACTGCAGCAAAACCCCCGGCAATTTCCTTCATGCCCGCGGTGTTTTACGAAACATTCACACGAGGATTGTCCCCAACGTTGGGCTGTGTGTCACAATTGCAAAAAGAAAGGTCATGTGTCTTCCGTTTGCAAATCCAACCGCATACATGATGTTCATGAACATGATGCTGATTCTGATTCTGTGTTGTCTGTCAATTGCACTTCTTCCCTTTCAGGGAAGTTATTCCTCACTGTCCAAATCCTTGGTCGAGATGTTTGCATGCAAGTGGATACCGGTTCTGCTGCCACTATAATTAATTCTCCGACGTATCTTCAGTTGGGTTCTCCACTCCTGTCACCTGTCACTCGGCAATTACGGACATACAATAAACAGAAGATTTCTCTCTTGGGACAGTTTAATGCTGAGGTATCTTACAAATCCGTCATTCGCACTGTTCCCATACTTGTGGTCGACCAGAGCAACGCAGAAAATCTTTTTGGTTTCGATGCCTTTCGCTTTTTTGGGTTCTCCATAGATGACTCTGTCAATATTGTCTCTGATGCTATTCCTTATGCTCAACTGGATTCCTTGTCGACGACCTTTTTGTCCCTTTTTTCTCCTGGGTTAGGCCGTGCAAACGACTTTGAAGCTCATATCACACTCAAACCCACTGCCCGGCCTAAGTTTTTTCGGGCTCGGCCCATTCCTGTGGCCCTTCGTGATCGGGTAAAACGGGAGTTGGATCGTCTCACTACTTCAGGGGTCTTCCTTCCTGTCACTTCCAGTGAGTGGTCCTCTCCTGTCATTGTTGTTGCTAGGCCAAATGGTGATATTCATCTCTGTGGCGATTTCAAAGCCACTGTAAATGCTCAATGCTTCATCGACACTTACCCTATGCCCCATCCTGAAGAACTGTTCACTAAACTTGCTGGAGGCCAGTATTTTTCTAAAAGTGACCTGTCAGAAGCTTATCTCAACTTCCTCTCGACGCTGCTTCCTGGCAGTTTCTGGTCCTTAACACACCTTTCGGCCTCTATCAATACCAATGCTTGCCATTCGGGGTTGCTAACACCCCTGCTCTCTTTCAGCAATTCTTGGAACAATTATTGCTCCCTGTCCCTGGGTGTATCAATTACATGGACGACATTGTTGTCACTGGCTCCACCACTGAAGAACATCTTCAAAATCTCCACTCACTTTTTCATGTCTTACAGACTGCCGGTCTTAAGTGTAATCTTCAGAAATCACAATTTTTTTCAGGCATCTATCACGTACTTGGGGTTTCAACTCTCTCGGGATGGTATTTGTCCGCGTCAGCAAACTGTCGCTGCAATCGATGCCCTTCCTCGCCTTACATCTGTTAAGGAACTGCAGGCCTTCTTGGGGAAAATAGCATACTATCACAAGTTTTTACCGTCTGCGGATTCGGTGGCTCAGCCGTTGCATCGCCTGTTGCATAAGAACGTGCCTTTTCACTGGTCCGTGTCATGCGAAGCTGATTTCCAGAAATTGAAGACTATGCTGAAACAGGCCCCGTGCCTGGCTACTTATTGACCTGGCCAACATCTTGTTCTTGCCACAGACGCCTCTCAATATGGGGTCGGTGCAGTCCTTGTGCACCGTTTTTCTGACGGTTCGGAACAACCCATTGCTTATGCCTCCAAAACGCTCATGGATGCCCAACAAAAGTATTCTCAAATTGAAAAAGAAGCTTTGGCCATTATTTATGCTCTTCATAAGTTTGGTGTTTTTCTCTATGGCTCAAAATTTCATCTTGTTACGGATCACAAACCACTTGTTTCCTTGTTTCATCCATCAACGTCACTTCCCGACAAGGCTGCACACCGCCTCCAGCGTTGGGCTCTTTACTTGTCTCGTTTCAATTATGAGATTCATTTCTGGCCAACGGCTCAACATGCAAATGCTGATGCTCTGTCTCGCCTTCCCATGGGTCCTGATCTGGCATTCAATAGGGATGAACTTTTGTGTTTCCACCTGGATGTTGCCAAGGAGCGGGTTGTGGACGGGTTCCCCATCACTGGGGACAGGCTGGCGGTTGCTACCCTCTCCTGGGTTTTACGCTGTATTCAGAAGGGTTGGCCAGATCGCCCATCCGCTAAGACTTCTGATCCGTTGCGGAACTACTACGCTTTGCGCTACCGCCTCATGGCTAGGGATGGTGTTATCCTCCTCTCCACTGACAATGCTTCGCCACGTGTTGTGGTACCTGCGTCTTTGCGTGCTTCGGTCTTGCACCTCGATCATCAAGGGTACTGGGGTGTGTCTCACACAAAATCTCTGGCGCGCCGTCATGTGTACTGGCTTGGCATCGACTCTGAAATAGCACACATGGTCGCTGCCTGCGGCCCTTGTGCGTCACAGGCCGCTGCCCCGAAGTCATCTTTGTCACCGTGGCCTTCGCCTGAGAAGCCCTGGGAGCGCATTCATGCTGACTTTGCGGGACCCTTTTTAGGTACTTATTGGTTCCTCGTAACTGACGCCTACTCTAACTTTCCTTTCATTGTCCGTTGCACATCGCCTACCACCGTGGCAACCACCAGTGCTCTCGCCCGCATTTTTTCTTTGGAAGGCCTCCCCTCTACTCTTGTTGCTGATAATGGTCCGCAATTTGCCTCTTCCGAATTTGCGGATTTTTGTGCTCGTCACGGCGTTATGCATGTCACGGCCCCGCCATTCCATCCACAATCAAACGGTGAGGCTGAACGACTGGTCCGCACATTTAAGGCTCAGATGCGGAAACTTCTGACTTCTTCTTCTGCTGCTGCTGATGATGCGCTTCTCGAATTTCTGGCGTCTTACCGTTTCACCCCCATGGGCGACCACAGCCTGGCTGAGCTCCTACATGGCCGACAGCCCCGCACGCTACTTCATCTTTTGCGGCCTTCCACCTCATGGCCGTGGGTGCCTTCACTTGGCTGGTTCACCGACGACGACCTCGTCTGGGTACGGGGATATGGCAGGCGGACAAAATGGAGCCCGGGCCGCATCTTAAGACACCGTGGCAGACGCCTGTATGAAATCCAGAGGGACACGGGTGTTGCAGTGCGTCATTCAGACCAGCTTCGGCCTCGTGTACCAGCAATGCCTGTTCCGAATGCCGCTACACCACCTTTGGCTCTACCTGATGCTTGGGATCTTGGCATCTCTCAATACTCACAACGCAGCCATCTCACCGTCATCGCGATGCCAGCACAAGAATGGACGCCACCAGGAGACGTGCCCATGCAGGAACCGGATGACCATCCTCTGTCAGAGGAAATCTACTCGCCTCCTCCTCCAACGGACACTGACACATCGTCCATGTCTCCTGTCATATCAACTGGACTTGCTGCAACAGGCAGATTGGTGCATGGGGCCCCAGCAGATTCGACCCCTACGTCTCCTGTCATCTCGACCCGTTATCATCGGGGACACTTCCGTCTGTACGGGAAGCCCCCTCCTCGAGACTTTACGGCGAGTCAAACAACGCCTATGGACATCAGCCATCTCCAGGACACCTCCATCAAGACCAGTGCAACAATTTCAAGGGGGGGGGAAAGTGTTGTGACTCGCCGATCATTCAAAGCACCGCCGCGCAATTACGCGCGTCCTCTACGTGCGACGCTGTCTGCCAGCCATGCAGCAGCTGCGCCACCTAAGCGGCCAGCCAAGCAGCAGCTTCTAGACTGGGACTCAGTGCTCATTCGAATGCTAACGTGTACACATGTCTTGCTTGTCAACTTACTCTGTGACTTATATGTGTTGTGTCGTTCTGAAATATATGTGTTAAACTTGACGTTATAACAGTTTGGTGACATAAAAGGTGTCTGCTTCCTCTCTACTGACATATGTATAAGCAGAGCTCATCCTCTTCACAGTATGGTACTACACTCTCTCCAAGTAGAGGCACCTTCCTTCACAATGCTCACTACAGCAAGTGTTGGTTCTGTTGCTCATGCTGTGTCATATTATGCAATACTGTCTTGTAGTGCACAATGTAGAGAGAAATTTGCACAGACAAGAAATATTACAGAGAGCAGCACCAGTATATATGCTTCTAGAAAAAATATAATAGGGTGGTCCCAGTTCATATTCTGGTAGGCAATTTTTATGTACTCAGTTAATACTTATAACTGAATTATCAATATTAATTATGGTCATGTAGAGGTATGGTGGGGTGGATGAGAAGGTACTTATCAATCATTGAAATATAAACAGCTGGAGACCCACATATTTGATACAAACACAACTGAATCTCAATATATTTTCAGGAGGTGGAATCCCACAGCTCATATACAGGGTGTTACAAAAAGGTACGGCCAAACTTTCAGGAAACATTCTGTTGTGGGTTGGCAGGAGAGCCAACACCAGGATACAAGAGGAAGCCGAAAGGCATGCGTTTTAGCTCACGCAGGCTGGCGTGAGGTCTGGAACAGGTCAAGGAAATTAGAATTTAGAAAAAAAGGACGTAGCTGGTGGAATACTTAACTTTAATCCATAAATGGTGAATGTCGGTCTGACGGTACATGCATCACAAGATCAATAGCAACTGATAATGGCGCCTTGCTAGGTCGTAGCAAATGACATAACTGAAGGCTACGCTAACTATCGTCTCGGCAAATGAGAGCATATTTTGTCAGTGAACCATCACTAACAAAGTCGGTTGTACAACTGGGGCGGGTGCTAGGAAGTCTCTCTAGATCTGCCGTGTAGCGACGCTCAGTCTGCAATCACTGATAGTGGCGACACGCGGGTCCGACGTATACTAACGGACCGCGGCCGATTTAAAGGCTACCACCTAGCAAGTGTGGTGTCTGGTGGTGACACCACAGGGGGCATTTGAAAGCTCTTGTCTACACAACCCCGGTACCAAATGTAGAGATTCTTCGTGCTCGTATTGTGGATGGCTGTGATACAATACGTCATTCTCCAGGGCTGCATCAGTGCATCAGGGATTCCATGCGACAGATGGTGGATGCATGTATCCTCGCTAATGGAGGACATTTTGAACATTTCCCGTAACAAAGTGTTTGAAGTCACACCGGTCCGTTCTGTTGCTGTGTGTTTCCATTCCATGATTAAGGTGAGTAGAAGAGAAATAATAAAATGAGCTCTAACATGGAAAGTAAGCGTTTCCGGACACATGTCCACATAACATATTTTCTTTCTTTGTGTGTGAGGAATGTTTCCTGAAAGTTTGGCCGTACCTTTTTGTAACACCCTGTATATTTGAAAAATATCATTTTACCACCTTGAGCTGCTGGTAAAATTCTTTATTTGCATAACCAGTTTTGTTTGAATGACAATCATCAGTATCATAAAAGTATACAGAGTTTTATGTTAGATGATATACAAAATCATTATTGTTGCATGATAAAACCATGAATTACACACTGTCATCATATCATAATATAAATTTCATCATCAAGCTATAAAGACTATGCTAGGTAGTCATTTGCAGAAGGTTTGGAGGGGAAGGAGGTGGGGTGAAGGAAAAGGACTGGAGAGGTCTAGGAAAAGGGGTAGATTTCGGAAAAGTCACCCAGAACCGCATGTCAGGAGAAACTTACCAGACAGGATGAGAAGGAAAGACTGATTGTTGGGGACAGCATTGGACAAGATTTGAAAACCTGAGAGCTTAAAGGTGGAAGACAGGGTAATATTCAAGACAGAAATTACTGCTTAAACATTGTGCATGAGTTAATAAGAATGAAAAGCTAAGTGCATTGTTAGTAAGCGAGGTGGAAAGGGGGGGGGGGGGGAGGGTGAAAAATGATGGCAAGACAATGAAGTATGTAGAAAACTAAACAGAGTGAAGAAGAGAGTAGTTGCTGTGAATAAATGCTGAGACAGAAGAAATTAAGCTGTAATCTCTGTCTTACAATTACCCTGTCTTCCACCCTTAAGCTCTCAGGTTTCCAAATCTCATCCAATGCAGTCCCCAACAATTAGTCTTTCCTTCTTATCCCGTCCAGTAAGTTTCTTCTGACATGCGATTCTGGGTGACTTTTCCAAAATCTACCAATTTCCCTAGATCTTTCCAGTTCTCTTCCTTCATCCCTCTTCCTTCCCCTTCAACCCTTCTGCATGAAGAAGGAGCCACTGGCTCTGAAAGCTAGCATAATTATAACCTTCTTTTATGAGTGTGTTCTGCCACCACTTGGTGAGTAGATTTTTTTATCTATCCAATTAATTTATTTGTCTGTCTGTTTTGGCACAGATAACAGCAGTTTGGCTCAATTTGTCAGTTCTTTGGAATTGCTGTTTTTAATTATCAGACCATGAAAATCCAGAAAATTTAATAACTTCTAAACCTGTAGAGCATTCAACATGATTTTTACTTTACAAAAGATAAGTACCAGTATGAGGTGTGATCAAAAAGTAATGGGGATTCTTTTAATTTTGTGGAATTTATACATTCAGTTTTCAAAACTTACTTTTTTTGTATATATCTTGCTGGTACACATATTCCTGATTATGTTTGTGAAGTTGCAGATGTTTGAATATTCAGTTTATTGTCAACAGTTGAAATGGCTGTATGTGTTTTTGAGTGCTTGGTTAATTTTTACTTATAAAATAAAGGGATCAAAGAATTTGCATTAAATTTTGCTTGAAAAATGGAATAAAGAATAGCACCACTTTCAAAATGTTGACTGTGGCTTTTGGCAAATCTGCTATGAGTAAGATAAAATTTTTGCAAGTAGTATAAACATTTCAAACAGGGTCGAGAAGCCATTGAAAATGATGATCGCTCTGGATACTCCAGCACATCAAATACTGATGACAATGTGAAAGAAGTAAAAAAACGGTTTTGGAAAATTCTGGGTCACTATCAGACAGGTTGTTGGTGATGTTCGTATATCTTCTGACTCATGCCAAGCAATTTTTTCAATCTTTTGGGCATGAAACAGATAGTGGCAAACTTTGTTTTGAAATGGTTGAATGTTGACCAAAAAAGACGTCATGCAGACAGCACTCAGAAATAGCTGAATCAAGTTGACAGTGAACCAGAACTTCTAAAGGATGTTATAACAGGTGGTAAAACGTGAGTATATGAGTATGAAGTTGAAACCAAGGCCCAATCATCCCAATGGATACTACCTGAAGAGCCAAGACTGAAAAAAAAATTGACAAGTTCAATCACACTGTTTTCTTTAATTAGAATTGGATAGTGCATCATGAGTTCCTGCCTTACGGCTGTATGGTCAGCAAGGAATACTACCTGGAAGATATGCACTGTTTATGTGAATTAGTGTGAAGAAAATGGCCAGAACTGGGGCAAAACCACTTGTAGAAGTTGGATCATGCTCCCGCTCACACCTCAATGCTTCTTCATGATTTTTTGGAAAAAACAAAACCATTAGGTTGCCTCAGTCACCGTATTCACCGGACATGTCCCCCTGCAACTTCTTTGTATTCCTGAGGCTAAAGAGAACCACGAAAGGATGTCATTTTGCACCATTGATGAGATAAAAACAGAATCGCTAAGTAGACAAACACTGTAACGAAAACTGAGTTCCTGAAGTGCTTCTAAGATTGGAAAGAGCACTGGCACAAGGGTGGTTACCTTGAAGGGGACAAAGTTGTTGTTGATGAGGAAGTAGATACTTTACGTAAAACAAAAATTCCTGTTACATTTTGATCACATCATCATCATCAGGATGACACAGAGGAAACAGAGGATGACACGCATAAAGCTGAAATACGAAACAGCTTTTTCCAAAGCTGTTTCACAGAGGAAGACAGCACTGCAGTTCCTTCTCTAAATCCTCACACAAATGAAAAAATGGCTGACATCAAAATAAGTGTCCAAGGAATAGAAAAGCAACTGAAATCACTCAACAGAGGAAAGTCCATTAGACCTGACAGGATACCAGTTCGTTTCTACACAGAGGGTGCGTTTCTGTATGAGGTATCGAATATATTGCTTCCCCCTACTTATACCTCCCGAGGAGATCACGAATGTAAAATTAGAGAGATTCGAGCGTGCACGGAGGCTTTCCGGCAGTCGTTCTTCCCACGAAGGGAAGGTAATGACAGTGGCACGTAAAGTGCCCTCCGCCGCACACCGTTGGGTGGCTTGCGGAGTATAAATGTAGATGTAGATGACCATCATCATCATCATCTTATTTGACAGTTTCCAGCCTCTGGCCGGGTCTGTATGGAACATAGGCCTCTCCATTGTCTTCTGTCTTATCACCATCTCTCCATCTTCATCTTGGTCCAGTCTTCTCCTTTCTTCTGGATGCATTCCTCTACTCCTTTCAGCCATCTGTCTCTCAATCTTCCTCTTGGTCTCTTTCCTTCCAGTTTCATCTCATGTATCCTCCTGGGTACCTCTTCTCCTCCATTCTCTTAACGTGTCCATACCATCTCAGCCTTGGTTTCTCTATTTCCTCCTGTAATGGTTCCATCTTCATTAACTCTATGATCCTCTTATTTCTTACCCTGTCTATCTTTGTCACTCCAATACTGTTTCTCAAGAATTTCATCTCACTGGCTTGTACTTTGCTTTTCTCTCTCCCTTTCATAACCCTGGTTTCTGATGCATGTGTCAGGATCAGGACATAGTATGACCAGTATGTAACCTTTTTACTGATTTGGGGTACATCCTTGCTCCATATCAGGCTTCTGACACTCTTCCGAAATGCTTCTGCTTTTCTCCCCCGCTCATTTATTTCTCTATCGTTTCTTCCATCTTCCTGTATCTTTCTTCCTAGGTACTTGAAACTCTCCACTCTCCTCAATCATTCCCCACCAATTGTTATTCCAGTTGTTCCTCTCTCCTTCTTTCTTGTTGTGATAATAATCTCACTCTTACTTTTACTAAATTTCATCCCATATTCTCGTAATGTTCATTCCCATATGTCCAACTGCCCTTGCACTTCCTCCTCTTTATTCCCCGAATCATCAGATCATTTAAAAACACCATAGCTTTCATCTTCCTTCACCAATTACTTGTGCTGCTGTACTCATTATATCATCCATTGCTACAGTGAAGAGTAATGATGAAAGTGCACTTCCCTGCCTCAAGCCATTCTTCTGTTCAATCCAATCCAATCTCTCTTCTCCCACTTAAACACAGCTTCCATGATACATTTCCTTATCATCTAAATAATCTGTTTTGCTACTCCTCTGTTCTCAAGGGCTTTCCACATTTTGCTTGTACATACACTATCATACGCTTTTTCAATGGCCAGGAAGGTCATTGGTAGATCTATTCCATATTCATAGTGCTGTTCCCGCAGTTGCCTTACAGCCAGAATTAGATCCAGTGTGGGCCTTCCTGTTCTGAAGCCATGTTGCTCTTCTCTCATTTTTCCTTCTAATTTTGCCCGAATTTGTGCTTCCAAAATTCTCTCAAAAATCTTTGCACAATGACTCATCAGTGTTATCCCCCGGTGGTTCTTGCACTCTTTTCTATTTCCCTTCTTAAAGGTTGTGACAATTATTCCCTTCTTCCAGTCTTCTGGGATCATCTTCTGTCTCTGCACAATTTTCATTACTCGATATAGCCATTGTATCCACACCTCTCCTTCTGCTGTCACCATCTCTACACTTAACTCATCCAGACCTGGTGACTTCCCTCCCTTCATCTTGCATCTTGCCCAATGCCTCTTCCACTCCCCCCCCCCCCCCCCCCCCCCATGTAAGGTCTTTTTCTATTTGCTTTTCCTCTTCAGCTTGTTCCTCCTCATCCAGGTCCCCATTCGGGTTCAGGAGTTCTTCAAAATACTCCTTCCACATATTCTTGAGTTCCTCCTTATTCTCTTGATCTTGTCCACTTTTGTTCACCATTCGAGCGTAATCTGTCATACCGTTCTTCCTCTTACTTTTAATATTCCAGTATAACAACTTTTTTGAACCATCACTAGCCTCCTCATCATTCTGGTGCCCTGTTCCATCCACTTTCTGCTTTCCTCCACCACCACTCTTTTTTCTTCTTTCTTTCTTGCTTCATACTCTTCTCTTGTCTCTACTGTTCTCTTCTGGAACCATACCCTAAAGGCTCTATTCTTCTTCTGTACTATATCCATTGTTTTATCATCCCACCAGGGTGTTTCTTTCCATCTCTCTTTGTTGCTTATCCTCCCGCATATTTCTTCCGCTGCACTTACTAATGTTACCGTGAAGCTACTCATTCCTCTTCAAACATTTTTGCTCATACTTTGGGATGCTTTCCTTTGCTACTTGTAGGTGCTGTAGCCTGCTTTCTTCCTCCTTCAACTTCCTTACCCTTATACATTTTTCCTGGTTTTCTGTCCCTTTATTATCCTTAGTCCCTCTCAGGTTCATTACCAGCAAACTGTGGTCGCTATCCAAGGCCTCTGATGGTATTACCTTAATGTCAATGATGTTCCTATTCATCTCACTATCGTACAGGAAGTAGTCAACTATCGACTTTCTTTTTAAGTCTTGACTGTACCAAGTAATTTTGTGGCTCTCTCTTTTCCTGAACCAAGAGTTCCCAACCAGCAAGCCATTCATTTGACAGATCTCCAGTAGTCTTTCACCTTCCTTATTTCAGCACCCACAACCCTCTGGTCCGAGCACACTTTCGCAGCCTTGTCTTCCTCTTCCAATGTGTGTGTTTAAATCCCCCATTACTATCATATTCTTCCTTCCCATCTGCTTCTGCATTTCCTTTTCAAACTCTTGCTTCTTCTCAGAAGTGCAACCCACTTGCGGCGCATACTCTTGTATTACCTCTATGGTTGTCCCCTTGAGTGAAATTTTGGTCTTCATCATCCTGTCACTTATTCTCTTCACTTCCTCTTTTAATCCATCTCTTACTATTACTCAGACTCCATTTCTCCTTCCCTCCTCATTTCCACTCCAGTGCAGTCAGTAGCCTTTCCTCAGTTCTCTCCTTCCTTCTCCTTTCTATCTCGTTTCAGCTAACCCCAATAGGCCTACCTTCCTTCTTTCCATCATGTCTACCATCTCCTCCACATTTCCAGTCAATGTTTGTATATTTAATGTTCCAAATCTTAGTCTTTGTTTATAGCCAGTTTGTCGGTGATTAAATCCACCCCTTCCGAGGCTCATTCTATTTTTGAAAGCAGAAATCATAACCACTACTGGTTTGCTGAGCCTATCATAGTTTCACTAGAGCCCTGTTAGCCATCACTTTTCAGGATTCCTGTAGGTCCTTCACAGCTACCGTAGTGGTCATGGGAGACAGAGTCCCCACTGTACCTCACTCCTACAGGCAATCCTCTACTTCATGCTGTTGCCCATCTCCCACATCTTGGACGAGGGGTTGGACTAAACTTACAACAATCTAATGTAATGATGAGATGTTCATTCCTGACCTTGCATGTGCTGTTCCACACTACTGATACTGTTTTAGGATGGTTTACTTAAATGAGTGTACCAATGTTCTTATTCTGGATACAAATATAAGCCTTTATAGGAATTAATCTTTATATCTTATATTGTGATTGGCGTTAATTCACTGCAGATGAATAACCCCTTTAAATAATTTGTATGTGATGACTTGAGAATAGTAATCCTGTTAGCCTGTACCTGGGAAATTCTTTTCTATATCTGCTGCATTGACAACAAACAAGTAATAATTATAGTACTGTTTGGCAATGGCAGTGCAGCAAATTTGTGAATCATTTTACAATTTACAGTACTTAGAAAGTAGCATTTGAGGTTCAGAGAGTAGATACACTTTAATGATGCGAACTCCGGAATCCTGAATATTTCAAGAAGTGTGTGTAAGTTCTGTGCTGGGACCCTTATTGTTCATAATTTATATTAATGATCTGCCTAGTATCATGCCATTTAAATCTATTCTGGATGCTGTTGATAACACTTTCATCACAACTGGAAATGACACACAGGACCTAAAGGAACAAAGCAAAGCAAGTCTAAGAATTTGCGGTACGTGGTTTAAAGACAATGGATTGAGTGCAAATCAGAGTAACACTGAAAATAAATGCAATGTTTAGTTTATGCAGTACTAACACTGACACACACACACACACACACACACACACACACACACACACACTCACTCTATATGCATTAAATTACCAAGAATCATGTACTTGGTTATATAAATTTCGAGCACACATTAGTAATAATGTGATACTTAGTTCTGATTACGTATTTTTTCATAGCCACATAACATACAGCATACTTCTTGGGGGGGCTGCTTCACTGGAGCAAGAAGAGCTTTTCTCAGCCCACCATTTCTTCTTTACTTCATAAGTTATTTATCATTTTAATTCAAATTTCATTCCCTGTATTGTTATTAACTTTTGTTTGGTTTCTTTTAGATTCTGTCCTCATTTGACAGTAGAATCACGTCTCTCGTCTTTTGTTTCCTCAATATTTGAGCCCCCTCCATTACTTCCCACTTTAATCAACCCTTCAGCTATTTCCTTTTTTATAAATATGCAGGCTTCTGTACCTGGTATCAATTTCATTAAAATCCTTCTGTTTATGCTGCAGTGTCATAATATAAAGTACTAAAATAACTGATGTTTTGGTTGTCTTGTTGTTATCCTCATCAGGGCATTTTTGCTGGCAGTGGGTAGTTCAGTGTATTGTTTTTTCTATCATTGTCATAAAAGTACCAATAACAATTATGTTCATTTTTATTGGCTCCAAAATTCCACTGGGTAGTCAGAACAGAGGGAGGGGATGTATAGGAAACTAAACAGGGATTAAGAAACTTGCTGATCCTACTCCAAAAAGGCAGCATGGTTTTGGAGACTGTGTAGTCATAGGAATATTATGCCAGCTCTGTCTCAACAGTTTGAGATAATTGTGGCAGTGTCCGGTGAGGACATTGAACAGTGACTATTTGTGGTTCATCATACTGGAATTGCTGGCAATCAGGTGTTGAGATTATTAGGCTACTTCAAGACATGAATTGTACCTCTTAAGTTGTGTGTGAGCATCCACAGCTGTCTCACAAGCACTCGGGCTTCCTCGAACTTACTAGAGAGATGGTGTTCTGCCAGAACCAGTCTATTGCACTGCCCCAATCAAATTTACCATTAGTGCACTTCCATGTGGGTGCTGAAAGATGTAGTAGTTTCCCCCACCTAGCTCACACTGCATACACAGTATACCTTGTATGCACCTGCAGTGTGGAAAAGATTTTACATCATCATTAGCAGATCCTACCAAATCCTGGATTTTGTGGCAGCTCTGGAAAATTGGTCCGATGCCTCCTCATGAAGCATGCTGGCCACACTTTTGCCAATGCCCTTGACGTTAAGTAAGTGTGTTACCAGCCGCTGCTCTGTTTAATTTCCTCTATCTGCATCCTGCCAGTACCTTGGGCCACATGTGGTCATTGCACAGAGGCCTCACTGGAGATTATGATGACTGCTTTACATAAACTGACCACACAGAACTGTCATCAAATCATCAAATTTCTGTGACTACCAGTAGGAAAGCACAGCCTGCACAAGCTTGTTGCCAGTTCACAATAAGCTACTAATTATCAACAAGAACAGGTTCCCGTACCTTCCTCTAACTCCTTTTCACTAAAACCAATGATATTTTAAGGCCAGTAGAAACTTAGAAAATGTAAATTGGTGGTCTTATGAGACTGGCAGAATAGCAGCATAAACCGTTTATGCTCTAAGAAAGGCTGCTGTTGCAAATTTGAAACATCAGTTATTTTAGTATTGTATGTGATGATGCGGCAGCATACCCAGAAGGTTTTTAATGAACTTTATTTTCATAGTTTTGGCATGTAAACAGGAATGTCATTCCAATAACTGAGAAGACAATACATCTCAATGTTTTCATTAGTTTTAAAAAGATTCTGTATTTCTTAATTATGGTTATTCTCTGAAGTTCAGTGTGATTTGCAATTAATTGCCATATTCTTATGTTACAGAGCAGCAACTGACACCATCTGAAGTGAAATGGGATCAACAAATATCAGACGAAGATGCTGAAGATATGCTTGAAAAAGCCATGTTCCCATTTAAAGAGGTGTGTAATGTAAGGCGGCATGTTCAATATGCGTTGAACATAGGGCTAGCAAATATATACAACTTTTGTACAAATTTGATAAGCTAACTAAAGTATAATGGAAGAAACATTTTTATTACAGTTTCCACAAGATGCACAAATTATCTTTCTGAAATCCATTCTACAGCAACATTGTTACAATTTTTTGACATTACAGGTGTCTTCCTCAGTTGTCAACTGCATGTTTTGTTGCTCATTGTTTCAACTCCAACCAAACTGTGATGTGGACGTGCTGCTTGCCGTCCTAGTTATTGTTTGCATACACCATCAAACAGTAAAATAATGTCTCAGAAATTTAGGATGAATCAAAAAAGAAAAAAGGAAAAAAGTGGCACATTATATGTTGGACAGACTATAAGAACAGTTTTACAAAGATGTAAAAGAATAATGAGAATTCCTGGACAGAACAATATGTAAAATCAGGGGAAGGCAACCGTTCACACATTGTGGACTGATGTGTGGAGCACTGAAACATGTAACGGAAAATAGCATTCACACTAGGTTTCAAGAACTAGCTCTTTTTCTAACATTAGTAGACCCATTCACAGACACAAAAACATTGATACCCAAATGCACTTGCTCATGACCACAGGAAGACTAATCACTGACACTGGATTATTGAAAGCAGTTGCCTGTGCTGATGGGGGGAGGAAAGGAGTTAGAGAGGCGGTAGTGTGGCACCATAACAAGATGAAAAAAAGTGTGGAGATGTAGGAAGAGGGAGAGGGGAGAACTGAAGGGAATGAGGAAACAAGAAGAGAAGAGAAAGGTGAAGATGAAGAGAGAAAGGGAGGGGAGAGGGGGTTGAATCGAGGGGGGGGATGGAGGAGAGAGGGGGGGGGGGGGAGACACTACATGATTTTGAACAGAGGAAGAGTGATGTGGACAGGATAGAGAAGGGAAAAGGTGAGGTGAGGCCGTGGGAACGGGTTAGTGGAGGTTTATCCCAGAGGGATTGCTAGAGCACCAGATGTGTTGGAGAGAACTTTACTAGCTTGTGGATGAGTTCTTGAGCTAGGAGTTCACATACATGTGAATATCTTCTCTTCTCTTCTCTCTCTCTCTATCTATCTATCTATCTATCTATCTATCTATCTATCTATCTCTCTCTCTAAAGTTCAGTAAGTAAAGAGGGGTGAGGGAGAGGTAGTACATGTACCAAATAGGGATGCGGTAGACAAGCACTGGAGCCAGTGAGTTAATATGTCACTGTGACGATGATGACGTGGAAGAGTGGATTGTGATGGGTGCTGGATAGAGGAAGCAGGGACTGGAGGGTACAGGGTGCTGTGTCTTAGCTGGGGTTGAGACCATGAGGATTACTGTAGGAAAAGGAGAGTTACAAGGGTAACTCCCATCTACAAAGTTCAGAAAACCTGTTGATGGGGAACGGATACAAATGGCATGGGGTATGAAGCAGCGGTTGAACTGAGCATTTTGTGCTCTGTAACCGGGTGGTCAACTCCACTCTTTGCCGCAGTTTGGACGTGGCCTTTCATTCTGATGGACTGGTTGGTGGTCATTCCCACATGAAATGCTGTTCTGCACCCCCTCCAAATCCACTCCTCCATTTTACTGTGCGTCACACAAAATCATTGTCTCCGGTGCCTGTGTATCGCATCCCTGTCCTGTACACTTGATGCTTCCATTCAAGCTGTCAGCCATCCCTTCCAATCTCTTTTTCTCCTTCTGCTCACACAATACAGCAGAACCCCTCACCCCAGCCTACCAAACTGCACATAAAACTGCAGACATCGTGTGCTCCCGGCACAATGTAGTAGCTCGCGTGCGCACACACACACACACACACACACACACACACACACACACACACACACACACACACACACACACACACAAGCTAGCAAGGTTTTAATTTCTTTTTGTGTGCCTGTCAACACTTCCCCTATCTGGTGAGTTGTCTCCTCTACCCCTAATTATTTACATTCTGCCAGGAATTTCCTTGCCATTCTGTCTGATATTTCTATTTCATGTCCCCATAAATTGTTACACCCGGGTATTTGTAGTAATTGACTGATTCCTGTTGTAATTCTCTTCTCCTACTGAAATTAGGAAAATAATAAATTCATCAAAAGTAAAAGCTCACATGGAATTGATGGCATTTCCAGCAGAGTACTAAAAGCTTGTTCCCAACAAATAAGTAGGATTCTCAGCCACATAATGTAGTAACTCACAGAAACAGGACATTTTTTCAGATAAGACTAAAATATACTATTGTTAAATCATTGCATAACAAAGGGGATAGGTCTGATGCTAACAACTACTGCCCAGTCTCACTTCTGACAGCTCTATCCAAAATTCTTGAAAAGTAATGTATTCAAGAGTAGCTTCACATATTTGTAAAAATGAAGTATTGAAAAATGTCAGCTTGGTTTTCAGAAAGGCTTTTCAACAGAAAATGCAATATATGCTTTTGCTGATCAAATGTTATATGCTCTGAATAACCGAACATCACCCATTTTAATATTTTGTGAACTCTCAAAGACTTTTGACTGTGTGGATCATGACATTCATCTAGATAAACTTAGGTATTGTGGCATGAACGGGACAGTGCAAGAATGGTTTAATTCATATTTAAGTGAAAGAATGCAGAAGGCTGAAATTAACAGTATAGATAGTTGGCAAAAATCAGCAGAGCCCTCTAACTAGGGAGGTATCAAAAAATTGTAAATAATGTCTTTCAGAAAATTAAGTGGTTCTGCAAATGGATCTGCAAAATGTGTATGGCAATAAACAAACTGCCTTCAGTTAGTTGCATAGACGGTATATATTTCCATGAACTAGAAAAAAGAATGATCTTCATTATTGTGGGTTAAATCTGGCTTTGTTCATTTCCACATAGCATTAAAAGTCCAACAGATATCTGACCAACATTTAAAACCAAATTAAAAGAATTTCTGAATGACAACTCCTTCTACTCAATAGATGAATTTTTAGCTATGAAGTAGAAACTGTAATAATAATAGTGTGTAATGAAATCTTATGTTAAACTGACATGTTCCACATCATTACAAAATGTATGGAACCAGTATCAGTGTATTGTGGTCACAGGATGCTACATTTTTCTATTTTTTTTAAGTGCATAATTCTAATTTTTTTAACATTTAATGCAAGTGGCCAGTTTTCGTACCACTTCAAAATCCTTCAAAGATCTAACTGAATAATTGTGCAGCATGTTTCAGATAAACTTCATTACCAGTAGCTATATCATATGAGAAATTCTGAGGTTACTGTCAACATTTTCCATCAGGGGCTGTGCAATAAAGTAGGCACTAGAGATTAGAATGGCAGATAATTTAATTACAAAGAAAACAGGCTTTAATGTATGTAAAACATTTGATCCTGCATTCAGTTTGCTTAAACCCTGGTGAAACTTTTTCTTTGTCATTGTCAGGAGACAGTCACTAGTTAAGTGCACAACAAATAGTTCACACAGCAGGCAACAAAATCTGTATTAACATCTAAGGAAGCCAACTAGGGAAGTCAAAATATTATGTGAAGAAAATAACTCAGTTTCAAACCCAAAAACTTGTAAAGCAAAACAGCTGCACTTTCTTTTATGCTCTTGTAGGCACTCCATGATTTATTTCTTCTCTTTGAGCTAGTTATTGCCTGCAGATCATTCAGTATAGTGGAGCCTCTCAACAGCTTTTCTCTCTCTAGGATTTAGTATCTTTCCCTTCGTTTCTTTACTGTGGATATTTTCTTGATATTTTCTTTCATCTTCTCCTGCGAATGAGAATTTTTTAGAATGAAAGAAGCTCTTAACACTTTTCTGTTCATGTCTGTCAGACCTGTAATAGCTGGTTGTCTCTTAAGGTAGTCACTCTTCTTTTGTATCATATGATTTCAGTTTGATATTTAACATTCACACTTTGAATTGCCTGTTTTATGTAATCTTTATTTTTGTGTGTTCTTCTTTCTAATGCCTGATTAATGTGGTCATGCAATAGGTCAAATATCATCCCATTAAGGAAGCAGTGGTGCTCTCTCAGCTGACGCAAAAGCCGTTACACTGCATTGTTCTCTGGGGTGTCCTAGATGACCAGTCATGCTGAGGCTCAGGTCGGTCCTTGAGAGAAGGTGCACTGTCTGCTTCTTCTGTCATGGACACACTCAAGAAACATTTCATAAGTTCTTGGGCACTTGTAGCTGATCTGAAGGTAATGGAATGTCATAACTTTTACAATTGCAGAATTTAGCAGACAAAAGATGATTGAGATCTGATTTCCTAGGTTTGAGTAGTAAAAATATAAAGTCATGTAGATGATATACATTTAGGAGAAAAATTATGAAAAACGACAACACAATGTATTTAAAAGTTCATTTTACTACAAAATGAAGGATTCTGGCAGTATCTCATTTATATTTGTCTGTAGAAAATAGAAATAACTTTTTTCAGCATCAACTTACACTACTGGCCATTAAAATTGCTACACCACAAAGATGATGTGCTACAGATGCGAAATTTAACCAACAGGAAGAAGATGTGATATGCAAATGATTAGCTTTTCAGAGCATTCACACAAGGTTGGCGCCAGTGGCGACACCTACAACGTGCTGACATGAGGAATGTTTCCAACCGATTTCTCATACACAAACAGCAGTTGGCCAGCGTTGCCTGGTGAAACGTTGTTGTCATGCCTCGTGTAAGGAGGAGAAATGCGTACCATCACGTTTCCGACTTAGATAAAGGTCAGATTGTAGCTTATAGTGATTGCGGTTTGCGGTATTGTGACAGTGCTGCTCTCGTTGGTTGAGATCCAATGGCTGTTAGCAGAATACGGAATCGGTGGGTTCAGGAGGGTAATACGGAATGCTGTGCTGGATCCCAATGGCCTCGTATCACTAGCAGTCGAGATGATAGGCATCTTATCCGCATGGCTGTAACAGATTGTTCAGCCACATCTCGATCCCTGAGTCAACAGATGGGGACGTTTGCAAGACAACAACCATCTGCACGAACAGTTCGACGACGTTCACAATAACATGGACTATCAGCTCAGAGACTATGGCTGCGGTTACCCTTGACGTTGCATCACAGAATGGAGCGCCTGCGATGGTGTACTCAATGACGAACCTGGGTGCACAAATGGCAAAACGTCATTTCTTCGGATTAATCCAGGTTCTGTTTACAGCATCATGATGGTTGCATCCGTGTTTTGCGACATCACGGTGAAAGCACTTTGGAAGCATGTATTTGTCATCGCCATACTGGCGTATCACCCGCCGTGATGGTATGGGGTGCCATTGGTTACACGTCTCGGTTATCTCTGTTTGCATTGACGGCAATTTGAACAGTGGACGTTACATTTCAGATGTGTTATGACCCATGGATCTACCCTTCATTCGATCCCTGCGAAACCCTACATTTCAGCAGGATAATGCATGACCTCATGTTGCAGGTCCTGTACAGGCTTTTCTGGATACAGAAAATGTTCGACTGCTGCCCTGGCCAGCACAGTCTCCAGATCTCTCACCAATTGAAAACGTCTGGTCAATGGTGGCCAAGCAACTGGCTCGTCACAATACGCCATTCACTACTCTTGATGAACTGTGGTATCGTGTTGAAGCTGCATGGGCAGCTGTACCTGTACACGCCATCCAATCTCTGTTTGACTCAATGCCCAGGCATATCAAGGCCGTTATTACGGCCAGAGGTGGTTGTTCTGGGTACTGATTTCTCAAGATCTATGCACCCAAATTGCACGAAAATGTAATCACATGTCAGTTCTAGTATAATATATTTGTCCAATGAGTACCCGTTTATCATCTGCATTTCTTCTTGGTGTAGCAATTTTAATGGCCAGTAGTGTATAAAGTAATATTCATAATCTGTCTAATCACAAGCACTCTTTGGTAATTCCAAATTATTAATTGGCTTTTTAAATTTGGTTGTATATAATATGTTACACAATACTAAATAAACAAACATGAGGGTAGGTGATTACTCCTTTTTAGACAATTGATGAGTGGCACATAACCACATGCCACTCTTCTGGTTATTGGACAATCTTTTTTGCTTACATTTCACTGCAATATTAATCATGTATATTAACATAGCAAGTTCCTGTAAATGTCTTCCTGTTAGACATTATTTTCCTATCTTCTTTTGTTTTTCTACAGCAAAATCATCTGAAACAAATTCTTATTTCTAACAAAAATGGTAGTCATGAGAATATTTGTTGGGGAATGGTTGTAAGAATTCCAAGGTCTTTGAAGAGGGCTCTGCAAGATACCATCTACTTACTATCTACTTTACACAGCAATTTTACAACTGACTTATACGGAATACTTAATTTACTTTAACTGAATTATCCTTGAAGATAACTATGAACTATGTAAAATAATCAACAGTGTAGGGAAAGATAGATTGCTACTTACCGTAAAGATGACATGTTAAATTGCAGACAGGCAAAACTGAGATGCTTATGCAAAGCTTTTGGCCATCGCCATCATCAGCAAAAGAGAAACACACACCATTCTTACAGACAAGCAAGCTCACCTCATGCACACATGACCGCCAACTCTGGCATCTTGGGCTGGAATACATTCTGGCTTGAACTGCTGGAGTTGGCATTTATGTGCACGTGATGTGATCTTGCTTGTGTGAATGAATGGTGTGCGCTTCTCTTTTTCTGAAGAAGGCTGTGGCTGAAAGCTGTGCATAAGTGTCTTTTAATTTTCCTGTCAGCAACTTAACATGTCTTCTTTATGGCAAGTGGCACTCTGCCTCTTCCTGCATTTTTGATATTCCTGCCAGGAGTTTCAATCCTTAATGCCTGTTACATCAGTTGTAGCCCTCTTCAGCATCATCTGCACTATTGTCATATAACTGAGTTCTGGGTCTTGATTAGTATGTTTCTGTCATCAGAAAACATCACACTTTTAAACAGTCCTTTTAAGTTAATGGACTGTCATTTTTAAAGTTCAGGAACAAGAGGGGCCCTAGTGATAAACCGTGTTGGACTCTTATTTTATGATCCCTCTTCAGAGTTGTTTTATTCATATGGTGTAATTAATCAATGTGATTTTCTTCCCTTTATGAAAGTAGAGCTCCATCCATGCAAGAGAGATATACCAATTAAATTTTCCAAATAGTTTTCAGTACACAAATGGGACCAGTCACTGAAAAGCAGAAGCATTGAGTCGTCAGTATGCACACTCAAAAAATAACAACTTGAAACTTAGTAACTGGAGTGCCTCCTTGAGCATGTGCACTCCCCCCCCCCCCCCCCTCACCCCCCCCCCCACCTCCCCCCCCCCCCCACACACACACACCATGCAATGGAAGTTGGTTATTATTGCAATTCCTAGTGCCTGCTTGGAGTTATTAGTGTGTACCTCACCTAATTCCACATTGTTGTAAAGATTCTGTTTAATGACATGGAACATGAATGAATGAACATTTTGGAGTAACATGCTATTAATATTTAATATCAGGTAAGAAGAGCCTTGGCACAGAACACAAGACATAGGAATAGTGTACAGAAGAAATGGTTATTTTGATTAACTAATCATTGTGGACAATTTCAAGAATTCCTGTGAAGGAGACTGAGATCAAGAACAGAGAAAAAAACATGGGTTGCTTATATACCCTAATCTTTAGAAATGTTTACATAGTTAGTGTACTGTGGTAAATTCTCTAAATGCATTTAACTCCTTCCAATGGTGACATTAAAGATGATCCAGATCTCCAAAAACCAGGTATACACCACATTTGTTGCCAGTGTGTTGGGTTGAATATATAACAGAGCACCAAAGCCAGTTGAGGAAAAAATAACAATGTCAGAAAAGACAGGTTGGTACTTACAGTAAAGAAGACATTTGTTAAGTCTGTACAGTAAGCAGCAATTTGTCTTTTCCTACATTTTTTTATATTCCTACCTGGAGTTTCCATTGTTAAAAAAAAACTAAGGAACATATGAAACACACTTCACATTGGCAAGCAAATCAACCACTACCAAACACAACCAGAAATACAATCATTAAATATGACAAAACTAGTGTCGTTGTACAGGATCAAAGTATCTGATGCAGTGTAATTAAGGAATATATCAACATAATGATATTGGGAAACATTACAAACAGGGATGGAGATTTCAGTGCAAATAAGGCTTTAGAATTGATGAAAAATATTATTTAAATGCAAGAAAACATTTTATTAGCTTTGTAATTACACTCTGGATACGAAAAAAAAAAACACATTTACTGAAAGAAGACACAGAAGTTACATACAAGCCAAGAATAAAGATATTGACAGCAGAGTCATGGAGCAGCACATAAATATAACACATTTACTGAAAGAAGACACAGAAGTTACATACAAGCCAAGAATAAAGATATTGACAGCAGAGTCATGGAGCAGCACATAAATATAGACGTCAAGGAATTTTTTCTTTTCTTTTAACACTTCCTCCAAAAGAAAAAATAATGAAATTATTGCTTTGTCTCTTGCATGCCAATTTCTGAACATAGAAAATTAAATCGAACTCGTTCAAAGGGTTTTGTCAAAATATCTGCCAACTGGTTGTGTCCATTAATGTGTTCCAAGAAAATCTCACCGTTCAGATATCTTTCACGAACATAGAAATGTCGGACCTCTATATGTTTAGAACGTTGATGATATTCTGGATTTTTTGCCAACTTCAATGCACTAGCATTGTCAATGTAAAGAACTGGAGGCTGCCCCGACATTTCCACTAATTCTGGTAGCAGACGACGTAACCAAACTAACTCTTTCGCTCCTTCACTAGCTGCAATTATTTCCGCCTTGGTTGTGGATGTGGCCACTACTTTCTGCAACTGACTTGTCCATGACACTGCACCACCTGCGTACTTTGCAAGAATTCCAGTTGTTGAGCGCCTTGTCCAGTTATCACCTGCGAAATCTGCATCAGCGTAAATCTTTAGCTCTTCTTTTTTATTATATACAATTCCAAAATTTAAGGTCCCTTTCAAATACCGGAAAATGCGCTTTACTCTATTCCAGTCTTCAGTGGTTGGTTTCTCCATAGCTCGAACAGCTTTATTGACTGCAAAAGTGATGTCTGGACGAGTTACTGTTGAAAGGTACATGAGACAACCAATTGCTTCACGGTAGGGTACAGATGACGAAACTTCTTCATTTTGATTATTGCCCTCATGTCCAATAGGAGTTGAGATTGTATTGCATTCTGACATTCGAAATCTTTGCAGAATTTCTTCTGTATATTTCTCTTGACTTATCATTATTGCTCCATCTTCATATTGCTTTATTTTTATGCCAAGAAAATTTTCAAAACTGCCAGTTGTTATTTTGAATTCATGTTGTAAAACATCCATAAAAACAGCAATTTCTTTCTTGTTACTGCCAACAATCAGGCCATCATCAACGTAGATTGCCACATAAAGGCTATTTCCATTTTGTCTATGATAAAATAGGCATGGGTCTGCATCACTGTTTGAAAAACCAGCTTTCTTCATGAACTCAACAAAATGTTTGTTCCAGCAACGTGGCGCTTGCTTCAACCCATAAAGACTTTTTTTTAAGAAACATACTCGGCCTGTACCATCTTCGAAACCTTCTGGTTGTTCCATATATACTTCATCTTCAAGTATTCCATTCAAAAAAGCTGTCTTTACATCGAATTGTTCTAGCAGCATTTTCTTTAAAGCAGCTACAGCCAACAGAGTTCGTATGGTGTCATAACGTGCCACAGGGCTAAAGGTGTCGTCATAATCAATTCCTGCTTTCTGAATACAGCCTTTTGCAACCAATCTGGCTTTAAAGCGAGTACTTCCATTGACTGCGACCTTTCGCCGTAGAACCCAGCGGTTTTGCAATACTTTGGCATTCTTCGGACGGTCAACCAGCACCCAGGTATTGATTTTCTTTAGTGATTGAAGTTCTTCACTAATAGCTTGCATCCATTCTTCCTTCTCGTTTGACTGCAATATTTCTGAAAAACAGTTTGGATCTTTGTATTCAAGTGCATCAACTTTTGTTGCCATACAAAATTCACCACTTTCCATCCAGGTTGGTTTTCTTCATTGTCTTTTATTCTTCTGTTTCTCTTCATTAGAAGATTCAGCAGCTTCTGCTTTTAAAAATTCTGTTAATTCTTTATTTTCATCAGATTCACTCGACTCTTGACTTTCTCCAGAATCGAGAGTGCCAATTTTTTCTTGAGTTTGCTTTCCTCCAGAAGTGTACAGCCTAGGAGATTTACATTGGTCATCTTTAGATGAATTGGGATCATTAAATTCTTCCTAAGGGACTTCAAATTCAACATGATCACTATATTCAACATGATCACTATGTAAATCACAAACAATTTCTGGCTTGAATTTCACATCGTGACTCAACACCACTTTACTTTTAGATGGAATCCAAACTCTAAAGCCATCTTTGTCATTAACATATCCAACAAGTCGTCCAAAAACTGCCTTATCATCAAACTTGGAACAGAATTGTTTGTTAATGTGAACATAGCAGCCTGTGCCAAAAATTCTGAGATGATCAAGTCATCCTACTGGTCGATTAAACCATAGTTCATAAGGGGTTTTATTTTCAACTGAAGATTTTCCAGTACAATTTATTAGGTAGACTGCTGTATTACATGCCTCTGCCCACAACCCTTTAGGTAATTTACTCGGATTTAGCATTGACTGGGCAGCTTCAACAATCGTCCTATTTTCCCGTTCAGCCACACCATTTTGTTCATGAGTGTAAGGAGGAGGAATCAGTAGCTCTATTCCCCTGTCTGCAAGCAGTTCACTGATATTCTTATTGTTAAATTCTTTGCCACCATCACATTAAATTGTTTGACAACATGTCCATTAGTTCGTGCTTCATTTAAAAACTGCTTAAGCACAGTACACACTTCATTTTTGTGTCTTAAAAAGATCGACGAAATTTACTAAAATCATCTAGTTTAAGAAGTAAAACAATATTTGAAATGAGCCTGTGTCTGTAAATAAACATGACTGCGAGCGGCGATTATAAGGTCAGCATTGATAAGCTTGAAGGACCTGATGACTGGGCCCATAACCTGATGAAAAATATTATTTAAAGGCAAGAAAACATTTTATTAGCTTTGTAATTACACTCTGGATATGAAAAAAAAAACACATTTACTGAAAGAAGACACAGAAGTTACATACAAGCCAAGAATAAAGATATTGACAGCAGAGTCATGGAGCAGTACATAAATATAGACGTCAAGGAATTTTTTCTTTTCTTTTAACAAGAATTGACATTGAACCTGCCAAGGTGTGCCTGTGATCTCATCCATCAAAGCTGGAAAACACAATAGAGACATGTGCTTCAAAGAATGATGTCACAGCCACATGGGGGAAGGACATAGTGGACACCATCATCCAAATTAAGTTATAATCTGAAATTTTCAACTTGGGTTTAAACCTTAAAACACACCATGAAAAACAGTGATTTGAGAGAAAAGAAAGTGGTTAAAAGGTGTCGTGGTTACCGATTCAACATGACATTTCTGGTATCAAAATGAGATGCTCAAGCCTTTTGGTAGTCGATCCTATTTATGAGAACATGCTTAGAGCTAAGAAAGAATCCATAATGGTGGTTGCCCCTCCACCTCCCCCTCCCTGTCTTTGCCACCCTGTGAATGTTGACATGCTTTACAGGAGTTAGTTCTGGAGTCTAAATTGTCCATGACATATGATGCGCATCTTTACCTATGAAATAGTCAATGACCAAAGCAGCCCAATAAGTAAAGGCACAATATTCCTTGGAGAAGGAGTCTGGATCAAAAGTACCTCTGCACTTCTAAGTATCTCTGGATAGTTGTACATGGGTGTAGTTGCACATGGGTGCAATACCTCATCACTGCACCTCTTGGTGCCTCACCGCACCGTGACTCTATCACCACTGTACTAAGCTCTTTCTACTGTCCTCTTGTGATCTTGCAGGCTACCTAATTTTCCTCCAGCTTGCTGGGAAATGGTAACTCCAAAGGGATCTTGTTGATATAGTTCTCTTGATCACATAGTGATAAAATTCTGTTGAGCTGTTAAAGCAATAAATTTGTTTCAGCTGTTAAAGCAAGACATTGGGTTAATGGAGTAGTTACTCTTGATAAATACTGTATCAGTCTAAGATGAGCATTCTCTCCATCTCCCAAACTCTGTGGGTCTGTCATGCTGCTGACTACACACTGTGTCCAACGTGTTTCAATGCATATGCGAATGAGATCGGGCATCATGTGGGATGGATGTGTGAAATAACAGTTTTGTTTCTTTTAATATGCCCATAGAATCTTAACCTGCATTTTCTAATCTTGCTATTGATAATTGCTCACTGCATTTTCTAATCTTGCTATGGATAGTTGCATACTGCTTGATTTCCCATTTTCCTCACAGTTGATATAAAATAACCAAGTTTTTCTTAAGACTTTGCATCCTGTTTTCTCAGTTTTTTCATTGTTTGTTTTACTGTTCAAAATTAGTGTTTCTGATTTGTAGAGGCACTCTGGATTAATTATTGTATTGTAATGTCTTAATTTTGTTTGTTTTTAAGATACATTTCCCCTCATAGATATCTTGGGTGACTCAGTATGCATTTTCTATCTTTTGACATTTGATTTCATCTGCTTTTGTTTAAATTCCATTTTCCTGAATGCTTTCGGCAAGATATTTAAATTCATATCATCATCATCATCATCATCATCATCATCACCACCACCACCACCACCACCACCACCATCATTAACTAGAGCACACCAAGGCCTGTACTCCAGATCGCTTTCTGTTCAAGTTTACACAATGGAGGATACCTGAATTGTGGTTTGCTTCAAGTCCTCAGGCAAAATTAAAAATTTTTATACTGAACTTCACACACTCCTCAATATAGTAGAGCCAGTGTTAGGTGGCCATGATTAATGTGTTTTCTGATCAGAGCTCATGTGGAATTTTTATTCACTAAGTCACTGATGACTGTGACATCAAACACCCTAAACCAAAATAACCAAGCAATCAATTCTGAGAGGTACTTATATCAAGAACACATTATTTAAGTTAACAAGATCACACTCCTAAGTAATTATTTTGCAGGAACTTTCTGCAGCTGGCATGAGAGAAGCTGAAGAACTGCTTTCCAAATACTCCTTTCCAGTAACAACAGAGATTATGATGCCAAATGGAACAGTCATCGGCATTCTAAATGCAAATGATATATTGGACAGTATAATGCCAGATATGAAATGGGACAGGTAATAAATTAAAATCCCCACACAGATAACATGTTAATTTTTAATTAGTATACCAAAACTTTTTTCTTTCTGTCTTTTCCAGACATCAAGATCCTGCTGAGTATGTCTACCACCAGTTCTTATTAGAAAGCCTCAATTCAGTGAACATAATACATTAATGTAAATTTTGATTTAGTATGAGGCTGTTGAGCACATTCAGCATAAGTGACTTAAAATGTAAATTATTTTCTAGTCAGTATGAATTGGAAAAAGTGTTACTGTGTGATGGACTGACTTTTATCATTAGCACAAGAATGACTGTTTTCAAATGATGAATCGTGGATATATGTTAACATGC
Organism: Schistocerca piceifrons; assembly: GCF_021461385.2. Lineage (NCBI taxonomy): Eukaryota > Metazoa > Arthropoda > Insecta > Orthoptera > Acrididae > Schistocerca > Schistocerca piceifrons. The sequence goes on along the minus strand of NC_060143.1, from coordinate 97,038,058 downwards.
ACAGAGGTTGTGTTGCACGATGGTAGTGTATGACTACCTGGCTATAAAGCTCTGACGAGTTGAGTCAAGGTACGATGTTGTAAAAATTGTACCATCTGCAAACACACAAAATGTATTTTGTATAAGTTGTACAGTGGGTATAATAAATTATTTTAGTAAACAAAAAGAGCATTAAATTGTGTTTTCTTAGCTTATTAATGGTAATCTATACAACTCAATGCTTCTACTATTCAGTGAGTTGTTATTTTTGTCCTAAATTATTTAAATGTAGAAATCATGAAAAGGATAGATTCCTACTCATCATATACGAGTGCAGATGTTGAGTCACAGGCAGACACAACTAAAAGAGTGCTCAACAGGTATGCTTTTGGCTGAACACACACTACTCACCATATAGTGGAGATGCTGAGTCACAGATAGGTACAACAAAATGGCAGTCACAAAATGAGCTAAGGCCTTTGTCAAAAACACACACACACACACACACACACACACACACACACACACACACACACATGACCACAGTCTCTGGCAGCTGAAGCTAGACTACAAGCAACAGGAGTGCATGATGGGAGAGAGCAGCAGCACATTATTGGAGAGGCAACCAGGTGGACGTAAGGAGGAGGCTGGGGGGGGGGGGGGGGAGATAGCATGGTAGGGATGGGTCATGGTAAAGTGCTGCTAGTGGGAGCATGCAGGGACGAGGCGGCGGGAGAGTAGGGGGCACCTAGGTGCAGTCACGAGGTTAGACGGAGAGCAGGGAAAGGGGGGGAGGGGGTAGCAGAAAAGTGGAGAAGTAAAAAGGCTGGGTGCATTGGTGGAATAAAGGGCTGTGTAATGCTGGAATGAGAACAGGGAAGAGTCTAGACAGGTAAGTACAATGACTAATGAAGCTTGAAGGCAGGGGGGTTACAGGCATGTAGGATATATTGCAAGAAGATTTCCCACCTCTGAAATTTAGAAAAATCTGGTGATAGTGGAAAGGATCCTAATGGCACAGACTGTGAAGCAGTTATTGAAATGATGGGCAGTGTGCTCAGCAGTAGAGTGGTCCAGTTGTTTCCTGGCCACATTCTGTCGGTGGCCATTCATGGAGACAGCCAGCTTGTTGGCTCTCATGTTCAAGTAAACTGCAGCACAGTTGTTGCAGCTTAGCTTTTAGATCGCATGTCTGGTTTCACTCATAGCCCTGCCTTTGATGGGATAGGTGACATTTGTGACTGGAATGGAGTAGGTGGTGGTGGTGGTGGTGGTGGTGGTGGTGGGAGGAGGGGGAGGAGGTCATATTACAGGAATATGAGCCAGAGCAGGGGTTGTGTAAGGCAGGATGAGGATATTGTGTAGGTTCAGTGGGCAGAGGAATACCACTGTGGGAGGGGTGGGAAGGATAGAGGGTAGGACTTTTCTAATTCTAGAGCATGATGAGAGGTAGTTGAAGCCCTGTCAGAGAATGTAATTCAGTTGCTCCAGTCTTGGATGGTACTGAGTCACAAGGGGAATGCTTCTCTGTGGCAGTATGGTGAGACTTTGGGAGATGGTTGATGACTGGAAAGATAAGGCATGGGGGATCTGTTTTTTTAAAAGGCTGGGAGTATAATTACGGTCTGTAAAGGCCTCAATGAGACCCTCGATATACTTCAAGAGGGACCAGTCATCACTTCAGATGTGATTGCCATGGGTGGCTTGGCTGTATGAAAGGGACTTCATGGTATGGAATGTGTGGCAGTTGGCGAAATGGAGGTATTGCTTTTGGTTGGTTTGGTATGGACAGAGGTACTGATGTAACCATCTCTGAGGTGGTCAGCGTTAAGGAAGGTGGCTTGTCGATGCAGATCACAGATATGTCATCAATGAATATGAACCAGGTGAGGGCTTTGGGATTCTGGGTGTTTAGGAAGGATTCCTCTAGATGGCCCTTGAATAGGTTGGGATAGGATGCTGTCATGTGGGTGCCCTTAGCTGTATCCTAGATTTGTTTGTAGGTAATGCCTTTAGGTGAAGTAATTATGTGTGAGCATTTAGTCGGTAATGGTGACTAGGAAGGAGGTTGTTGGTTTAGAATTCATTGAGCATTGGGAAATATGATGATTCAATAGCGGTAAGGCTGTGGGCATTAGGGATGTTAGTGTGAAGGGAGATGGCATCAGTAGTGAAGAGCAGGGCACCATATGGTAAAGGAACAGGAACTGTGGAGAGTCTGTGGAGGAAATGGTTGTTATCTTTCATATTGGATTATTTTATATAGTATTATATTGTTATCTTTTGTGGGTAATGGGCTGAGGGTGTTGGTCTACAAGTGCAGAGATTATCTCAGTGGGGGCACAGCAACTGGCTGCCGTGGGGTGCCTGGGTGGTTGGGTTTATGGACTTTATGAAGCATGTAGAAGGTAGGAGTGCGGGGAGTGGTAGGGGCGAGGAAAGGTATGGACTCTGGGATGGGCCTAAGGATTTGAGGAGAGACTGGAGATCCTGCTGTATTTTTAGACTGAGGTCACTGGCAGGATTTATAGGTGGATGAATCTAACAGCTGGTGGAGTCCTACCAGATAATCCTTGCAGTTCTAAACAACAGTTGTGGAGCCATTGTCAGTAAGTAGGATTATAAGGTCAGGATCAGGTTTTAGGAGGTGGATTACGATTCTTTCTGTGGATGTAAGGTTAGCTTGCATGTTGAGGGATATGGGGAATGATGATGAGGCAAAGTTCAAGGTTAATAAATTGTGGAAAGTAAACAGGAGGTGATTTGAGGGTAGTGGAGGTGCTGAGCACTGCCCAACACGTCATTCTTCATTTTAATTACTGCACTATGACCTGTGCCATCTGGATCCTTCCCACAAACAACAGATTTTTCTGAATTGCACAGGTGGGAACTCTCCCTGCAATATATCCTATGTTCCCATAACCTGTCTGGCCTCAATCTTCATTAGTCATTGTCCTTACCCATCTAGCCCCTTTGCTGTTCCCATTCCAGCAATACACTGCCCTATATTCCACCAAAGCACTCAGCCTTTTTACTTTCCTCCTCCCAGCCCAAACTGCTAAGGATATAAAGGGTTGAAACAGGGGACAAAAGGCTTTTTGAAAGTACATTGCTATTAAGGGAATTTTGAAGCGAGAACTATGAAAACTGGTATTTTATTTTTCAGTCAGAAAATAAAAAATGTGTTTCAATATTTTTAAAATAGTTGGTGAAAGCTTTTTTGAAAAATAAATAATTTCTAAGGAACTACTGTGACAAATGGTATTTGACTTCTTGGTCGGAAATTTAAAAAAAGAAGTGTTTCTGGAAATTTGTTGCCTAAGGGAGTGCAATAGGGAATGAAAATTTCATTGGTATTTCACGTCTTGATTAGATATAAAGAAATATTTGTTAGGGGGTGAAATTTGCTATGGAAATATCTCCATGAGAACATAAAAAGCACGATTAACAAACACTTTGGACTCCAGCTACCAGAACTGCTTTCTGGTCAGAAGTACATTCAGAAAAGATCATGTTTATATTAATGTTAAAACTTAAAAGGTGTTCCAATTTGTGAACAATATAAAAATTTAATTAAATAAAAACAAAAAATCTCTGCAGACCATGTAGACCATGCGAGCAAAGCAGTAAGCACTAAGTTAATACCTAATATTTATACAGCTTAGAAGTCCTTCAATGAATACAGAGATTTATTTATAAGAAAAGATTTTAATTTTGTTTTAAATGGATCTCCAGTATGTACTTTTAATGATTCTGGCAATCTACATCTACATCCATACTCCGCAAGCCACCTGATGATGTGTGGCGGAGGGTACCAATTTGTGAACAATATAAAAATTTAATTAAATAAAAACAAAAAATCTCTGCAGACCATGTAGACCATGCGAGCAAAGCAGTAAGCACTAAGTTAATACCTAATATTTATACAGCTTAGAAGTCCTTCAATGAATACAGAGATTTATTTATAAGAAAAGATTTTAATTTTGTTTTAAATGGATCTCCAGTATGTACTTTTAATGATTCTGGCAATCTACATCTACATCCATACTCCGCAAGCCACCTGATGATGTGTGGCGGAGGGTACCCTGAGAACCTCTATCGGTTCTCCCTTCTTTCCACGAACAATATGAGACTGGAGTAGAAGGATTGTTGGTATGCTTCTGTGTGGGCTCTAATCTCTCTGATTTTATCCTCATGGTCTCTTCGCGACATACACATAGGAGGGAGCAATATACTGCTTGACTCTTCGGTGAAGGTATGCTCTTGAAACTTTAACAAAAGCCCGTACCGAGCTACTGAGCGTCTCTCCTGCAGAGCCTTCCAGTGGAGTTTATCTATCATCTCCGTAATGCTTTCGCAATTACTAAATGACCCTGCAACGAAGCGCGCTGCTCTCCGTTGGATCTTCTCTATCTCTTCTATCAACCCTATCTGGTACGGATCCCACACTGCTGAGCAGTATTCAAGCAGTGGACGAACAAGCGTACTGTAACCTACTTCCTTTGTTTTTTGGATTGCATTTCCTTAGGATTCTTCCAATGAATCTCAGTCTGGCATCTGCTTTACCGACGATCGACTTTATATGATCATTCCATTTTAAATCAATCCTAATGTGTACTCCCAGATAATTTATGGAATTAACTGCTTCCAGTTGCTGACCTGCTATATTGTAGCTAAATGATAAGGGATCTATCTTTCTATGTATTCGCAGCACATTACATTTGTCTACATTGAGATTCAATTGCCATTCCCTGCACCATGCGTGAATTCGCTGCAGATCCTCCTGCATTTCAGTACAATTTTCCATTTTTACAACCTCTCGATACACCACAGCATCATCTGCAAAAAGCCTCTGTGAACTTTCGATGTCATCCACAAGGTCATTTATGTATATTGTGAATAGCAACGGTCCTATGATCTCCCCTGCGAAACACCTGAAATCACTCTTACTTCGGAAGACGTCTATCCATTGAGAATGACATGCTGCATTCTGTTGTCTAGGAACTCTTCAATCCAATCACACAATTGGTCTGATAGTCCATATGCTCTTACTTTGTTCATTAAACGACTGTGGGGAACTGTATCGAATGCCTTGCGGAAGTCAAGAAACACGGCCCTCTGAGTCTCGTGGACGAATAGCGCGAGCTGGGTTTCACACGACCGTCTTTTTCGAAACCCATGCTGATTCCTACAGAGTAGATTTCTAGTCTCCAGAAAAGTCATTATACTCGAACATAATACGTGTTCCAAAATTCTACAACTGATCGACGTTAGAGATATAGGTCTATAGTTCTGCACATCTGTTCGACGTCCCTTCTTGAAAACTGGGATGACCTGTGCCCTTTTCCAATCCTTTGGAATGCTGCGCTCTTCTAGAGACCTACGGTACACCGCTGCAAGAAGGGGGGCAAGTTCCTTCGCGTACTCTATGTAAAATCGAACTGGTATCCCATCAGGTCCAGCGGCCTTTCCTCTTTTGATTGATTTTAATTGTTTCTCTATCCCTCTGTCATTTATTTTGATATCTACCATTTTGTAATCTGTGCGACAATCTAGAGAAGGTACTACAGTGCAGTCTTCCTCTGTGAAACAGCTTTGGAAAAAGACATTTAGTATTTCGGCCTTTAGCCTGTCATCCTCTGTTTCAGTACCATTTTGGTCACAGAGTGTCTGGACATTTTGTTTTGATCCACCTACCACTTTGACATAAGACCAAAATTTCTTAGGATTTTTCTGCCAAGTCAGTACATAGAACTTTACTTTCGAATTCATTGAATGCCTCTCGCATACCCCTCCTCACACTACATTTCGCTTCGCATAATTTGTGTTTGTCTGCAAGGCTTTGGCTATGTTTATGTTTGCTGTGAAGTTCCCTTTGCTTCCGCAGCAGTTTTCTAACTCGGTTGTTGTACCACAGTGGCTCTTTTCCATCTCTTACGATCTTGCTTGGCACATACTCATCTAACACATATTGTACGATGGTTTTGAACTTTGTCCACTGATCCTCAACACTATCTGTACTTGAGACAAAACTTTTGTGTTGAGCTGTCAGGTACTCTGTAATCTGCTTTTTGTCACTTTTGCTAAACATAAAAATCTTCCTACCTTTTTTAATATTTCTATTTACAGCTGAAATCATCAATGCAGTAACCGCTTTATGATCGCTGATTCCATGTTCTGCGTTAATTGTTTCAAATAGTTCGGGTCTGTTTGTCACCAGAAGGTCTAATATGTTATCGCCACGAGTCGGTTCTCTGCTTAACTGCTCAAGGTAGTTTTCAGATAAAGCACTTAAAAAAATTTCACTGTATTCTTTGTCCCTGCCACCCGTTATGAACGCTTGAGTCTCCCAGTCTATATCCGGCAAATTAAAATCTCCACCCAGAACTATAACATGGTGGGGAAATCTACTCGAAATATTTTCCAAATTATCCTTCAGGTGCTCAGCCGCAACAGCTGCTGAGCCAGGGGGCCTGTAGAGACATCCAATTACCATGTCTGAGCCTGCTTTAACCGTGACCTTCACCCAAATTATTTCACATTTCGGATCTCTGTCAATTTCCTTCGATACTATTGCACTTCTTATCACTATAAACATGCCTCCCCCTTCACTGTCCAGCCTGTCTCTGCGGTATACATTCCAATCTGAGTTTAGGATTTCATTGCTGTTTACGTCTGGTTTCAGCCAACTTTCTGTCACTAGTACTATATGGGCGTTGTGACCATTTATTAATGAGAGCAATTCTGGGACCTTTCTATAGACGCTCCTGCAGTTTACTATTAGCATATTAATATTGTTATTCCGTGTTGCATTTTGCCTACTCCTACCTTGCCGCGTCTCAGGAGGCGTCTTGTCGGGCCTAGGGAGGGAATTCTCTAACCTAACAAACCCACATGTGCACTCCACACGTACTCCGCTACCCCTGTAGCCACTTCCGGCGTGTAGTGCACCCATGACCTATTCAGGGGGACCCTACATTTCTCCACCCGATAGCGGAGGTTGAGAAATTTGCACTCCGGATCTCCGCAGAATCGTCTGAGCCTCTGGTTTAAGCCTTCCACTCGGCTCCAAACCAGAGGACCGCAATCGGTTCTGGGAACGATACTACAAACAGTTAGCTCTGATTCCATCCTGCAAGCGAGGCTTGCCACCTTCACCAATTCCGCCAACCGCATGTACAAACTGAGGATGACCTCTGAACCCAGATGGCAGGAGTCAATGGTGCCGACATGAGCAACAATTTGCAGTTGGGTGCACCCAGTGTTCTCTGTCACCGCCAGTAGGGTCTCCTCCACATCTCGGATGAGATCCCCCGGCAAGCAGACAGAGTGAACACTGGCCTTCTTCCCTATCTTTCCGCTATTTCACTAAGGGGCTCCATCACCCGCCTAACGTTAGAGCTCCCAATAACTAATAAACCCCTCCCCCCGTGTGCCTGCTCGGACCTTGCTGAAGGAGCGGCCACATGTCCACTCACAGGCAGAGCGGGCGATGCCACACGGCCAGCCTCCACATTGACCCTCCACCTCGTGTGCCGCGAACGCCGCTGAACCCGCCACTCCCCTTGGGGAGAGGGTGGCCCAACCACACCTGGTACCCGCGAAGATGTCTCGACAGCAGGGACAGTGGGTGAAGTATGTAACACCCGGGGTGTACCATGCGACGCACCAGACTTCCCACTGCCGCTACCCTCTGAGGCAGCAGCCTGAAGACGGCTGACCACGGCCATCAACACGTTCAGCTGTTCGCGAACAGTGGCCAGCTCCTCCTGCGTCTGTACGCAGCAGTCACACATCCTATCCATCCTAAGAAATCAATTTACTGTAGAGAGTTAATCAACTTTTAACTAGACTGCTAATTCACTAAAGGAAGCTCGTTGTTGACTAAACTGTGGTTGCTAGCCACTTCTCGTAGAAAACAATGAAAATAGCACTACCTGTCTCTGGACTGTATTGAAAACAAACACTAGTGCTACTGGCACTATGGTTGACTAAAGGGACTCTCTCTGACTGTATTCAAAACAAACATGAAATCTATGGAACACTATTACTAGCACTCGACAATTAAAGCTTCCTAAAAGCAAAAACACACAGAAGAAGGAGTGACAAGTAAGAAAAATACAGTTAATACTTAAATTAAGGTAGCTCGCTGCACAGCAGACGTGAAGCAGACGGCAGTTACGACGATCTGTTGCACCAGGCTGAGCCACTGATATGTGGACTATTCGTCTGTTAGTTTTAACTTTTTCTTTGTCTGAAATAACTGTGCTTATTTCTCGTGTTGTGTTAATATACATCATAACATTTGAGTTTGTTCCCCTGACGGCTTGCAAAAAATGTAATAAGTACACAGAGTGAATCACCTAAAACTTGCACAACAAATACTGCAGAAATGGAGAGTACTAATGGATTGGTAGTCAGAGGCTCATATTGTTATCCAATAAACAGATTGTAATAATACTTAGAACTTGTAATTTTTGTGCAAACATACACTTCTTTAAATGGAACAATGGCTATTAACATTAACAAACTAAAAGTAGGGTAAATTAGAATGTCAGTGTTGTTTGTTGCAGGAGTATAGTGCGATTTGTTTAGAAGCTATTGTTTTGTGCAAAGTTTCCAAACAGACAATTGTTTGTGCCATGCAACCTGCTTAGTTGCTGAGTACAATGTTGTTATGTTTACTTACAGTGTGCTTGTATGCTCCTTGAGTGCATTTGCAACTTACTAGTCAGTTAGTGTGTGACAATCCAAACAGTGAGTCGTGACTGGACGATGGGATTTCCCAGTTCAGAAAAAGCCAACATGCTCATGGTGTATGGAGGGTGTAGGAAGAATGCAGTTCTTTCTTGTATGGTGTATGTGGCAAGATATCCCAATAGACATCAACCATCTCAGCAATTACTTATCAACCTCGTCAACCAGTTAGGCAAAAGTGGTTGTGTAACACCTAGACAATCTAACACAAGGAAACAAGTTATGACAGAAGAGGGGGAAATTAATGTTCTTGCTGCTGTTGCAGTTGATATGGACATTAGCTCCTGTGCAATTGGATGAGGAAGTGCCATGAGTCAGGCAAGTGTCTACACATTGTCCATCAACATAGGTTCCATCCCTGTCACATCTTTCTCCCTCAAGAGCTGCATGGAAACAATTATGAGAATCATGTTAACTTCTGTTCAAGGACATTATTAATACAGGATACTCCAGCTGTATCACATCTTTTGTTAATAATGAAGCCACATTTACCAATCATGGTCAGGAAAACCACCAAAACATGGACTATTGGTCTGCTGACAATCCCTGTTGGCTTCAGCAGATGGAAGTCTCCTAGGAGTGTAAATATGTAGTGAGGGATAGTGAACTATCAGCTCATGGGCCCGTGTTTCATACATGGAACATGGAATGCACACAAGTATCGCAGCCTCCTAACAGACTGTCTTCCATGGATGCTGCAAGACATTCTTCTGCAGACTAGGAGGAACCCTTGGTACCAACAAGATGGCTGTCCAGTCCATATTGTATGAAGTACTACAGCACAGTCTTCACAAACTGTTTCCAAATCATTGGACTGGATGCAGAGGATCTGTAACTTGGTCAGCTTGTTCCCCAAATTTGATTCCTGTAGACTGTTTTCTGTGGGGAATGCTGAAAGTTACTGTCTGCAAGGACATACCAACTGCATCCTATGATATGCAATGACATATTACTGCAGCCTGCTCAGAGACCTCCACTGAAATAATAGTGCAGCAGTTGTTCAATACCAGACTGGAAGTGTGTATTGCCACTGCCAGTGGTCATATTGAACACAACCTTTGATGGTCAGTTGTCTCATTACTGATCAGACTCCACATAACTAGTGCATGCACTTGTGTTGTTCTTAAGTGTGTGCTACCACAGTACACAATATTGTACAAGAGTCTGTATGTCAACTTTTCAATACACAGTATCCCGTAAATGACTCACAGTAGAATCCTGCAACAGATGCCACTGACATTCTAATATACACTACTTTTAAATTGTTAAAGTCAGTAGGCATTGCACCATTTAATAAGAAAGTGTATATTTGCACAAAAAACACTTTTAAGTATTATTACAGTCTGTTGACTGCTAACAATACGAACCCCTAACTAACAATCCCTTCTGTGAAAACTGTTCATCAAACAGCACTTTCCATTTCCACATTTTGTGGTGCAAGTTTTGGGTTTCACCCTGTATACATTTTCTTGTAAACCATCAGGGGAACAAACCCAGATGTTATGATGTATATTATCACAGCACAAGAAATAAGCACAGATTTTTCAGACAAAGAATAAAATTAAAACTAACAGACCATAGTCCAAACATCAGTGCCTCAGTCTGGTATAAACAGTTTGTGTAAGCATGAACTGCATAAAACAGTATTGTGATAGTTTATTGTTAATGCAGGACGCAGATTTGGTTTCTATGACTTGCATTTGTTTTGCTATTAATGCACAGTGTTATTTTAAATGATGGACCCATTTTCAAAACTTTGTATTTATTCATGTGCAAATCCAAAATTAACAACCTTTATACCAATGAAAAGAGGAAGTTTCAAAGTTTTTTTTTTCATGATGTTTGATATCAATTTCATAAATTTAATAATTTTTAATTAATTAGTTTGTAATAATTATTTCATAATTATAAATGTGATAAATACCCTGTTGGCTGCACAGCAAACATTGACACAGTAGCCAAACTCATCCCACACATGCGAAAGCGTATCTGCTGTTACTAAGTGCGTGCAGCAGTGATTCGGTTCCGCAGCTCATTGAGTGGTTGGAGGCAGGATGTAAACAGCTTCCTTCGCATAATCCCATAAGAAATAGTCACAGGGTGTGAGATCAGGAGATCTCGGTGGCCAGAAGTGCAGAGCCAGGTCCTCAAGTCCCCTGTGACCAATCCAATGCTGAGGAAGGGAGTCATTCAAAAAGCCTCATAAATCATGGTGCCAATGGGGCGGAGCTCTATCCTGTCGGAAAATGAAGTCCTGGAAATCTTCCATAACTTGAGGGAACAGCCATTGTTCCAACATGTCCAGGTACATGATTCTTGCTAACAGTTCTTTCGGTGAAGAAAAATGGTCCATAAACCTTTGTACGGGATACGGCATGGAACACATTGACCTTTGGTGAGTCTCCTTTGTGTTGCAATGGTGAATGTGGATTTTCCAAATCCCGTATGAGAACACTGTGTCTGTTGATTTTTCCAACAAGGTGGAATGTTGCTTCATCGCTAAAAATTACACGCTGGAGAAATGCATCATCCTCCATCTTTGCTAGCACATAATCATAAAATACTTCTCTTTATCATTGGGATTGAGAGCCTGCACAAATTGTAATCGGTTGGGTTTGTACAGCAAATGCCATCTCAGAACTTTCCAGAATTTTTTCTTTATAAATGCTTCACATTTTCCATAATGCTCCCATTGAATATAAATCTTCAAATCATCTTCCCTGCTGTTGGCTTCACAGGTTCATTGGAATCTAATTTTGTAGACATTTAAACAATGCATGTGCTACAAGTTTATCATTAATCTTGTGACTTAATAGTATTGGGTCCATCTTTCTGTTACATGTATCATCTTCCATTTGACTATATGTAAAGAGGAGATATCACATGAAGTTTGCAGTACCTGCCATCTCTTTGGATCTGTGATGTAACTGCATTGTGCTGTGTGACATATTGGTGGTGCAGCGTATGTGAAATGGATTGTGTTTGCAGTGGGCCTGTTGGAGCATGTGGTGGAGCTCTTTAGTGTTGGTTGTTTGTTTCTAAATTGTTTGTGAATGATGACAGTGATTCATTGTTCCCCCTGAGTGATGTGTGTAAGAATAATATTGGAGGGGTCTGGTGATCTGTAAGTGTGTTATTTCGATATTGGCAACAATGGGCAATAGATCTGTTTTCAGGTTTAGAATTATTGCAGTTTGTTGGTTTGTGTGTGTGTGTGTGTGTGTGTGTGTGTGTGTGTGTGTGTGTAGAGAGCTTATGGGCTCTCAACAGAGAGGTTATCAGCATCCTTACACACATTAAAAGAAATAAATGTGGATAAAATTACAAAAATAACTGTTGCTCAGTGAGGAGTAAAACTATAAAATGACCCATGCCGGCTCCACAACCACATTGTGGGGGTGGGTTGTTACATAGGAGAAAGCAATGGGTGAGCCAGGTATGACCAATGCGTAAACAGCATAAAACAGTGGACTCCTTCCAAGAGGAGTGGAAGGAAGAGTGCCAAACTACAGCAGACTCCTTGATTGTGCAGAGTTTATTACTATGAGCAGTAGCACTATGGACGGCATTCCACTTTTGGGCAAAGAGACGTAGTAGTCTTTAGATGGCAAATGTGGGGCAGCCATGTCAGCTTGTTATAAAAAAAATAAGGCCCAAGAAATGGGACTGTGCTACAATGTCGAGGAGCTGGTCACCTAAATAAAGTTCTGGATTGGGGTGTACTGTAGGTCACTGACAGAAATGCATAACCCATGTTTTGGAGCAAGAAAACTGGAAGCCATGGGAGGTGGCACATGCAGAGGCCCGTCGGATGGTCAGCTGGCTTATAGGAGGGGGGGAAAGGGACCAAACTGCGAGGTCATCAGTCACTTGTTCCCATTCAAATAATTACACAAGGGAAAGGAGAAAAGAAAGAAGACATGCAGCACAATGACAAGAGACTGGAAGAACCAGAAGAACGGCAGGACAACCAACAATTCTATGGACAAAACAGGATAAGAAAACCACAGAAAGAGGTAAGAAACAGGTAGAAGGGATAAAAACAAGACAACAGATGACCGTGGCTGGCCAACCATGAGAACAAAAAGGAAAAGCCAGCCACTCAGCGACACATTAAAACATCCAGCACTAAAAGCATTAGAGTGGAGAACACAAAGGTACAAAGGACATGTGCAAAAACTTATACAGAATGATAAAACCCACTGTCACATATTAAACATACAACTAAATTAGCCGATGAGGTGTTGTCAGCTAAAATTAATGGCAAGGAGTCTGGTAACTGAAGGGGTCTGTCGCAGGGCAGCCAAAGGAGGATGGCTCACCAAGAAATGGGCCACTGTCAGCTGGGTGCCGCGCCAACACTGAGGTGGGTCATTACGGCGCAGGGGGTTGCCGTGTGTCACCCAAACGTGGCCAATGCAGAGCCGACAGAGAACCACAGAATCCCTGCGAGAGACCCACGTCGAGGTCTTCCACACATTCATAGTATCTTGAATGGCACACAGCTTGTGTGTCACCCAAACGTGGCCAATGCAGAGCCGACAGAGAACCACAGAATCCCTGCGAGAGACCCACGTCGAGGTCTTCCACACATTCATAGTATCTTTAATGGCACACAGCTTGTCGTGCGTACTGAGGTTATACTTTGCAGTGTAGTACTGAATGCAGGTCAGTTGCAGTGAAGCTGATCTCCATAAGCAGTTTCCGCATAGCCTGTTTGGCCAGCCTGTCGGCAAGTTCGTTGCCTGGGATTCCAATGTGACCTGGGGTCCAGATGAACACCGCTGAATGACTGGACCATTCCAGGGCATAGATGGACTCCAGGATGGTCACTACCAAAGGATGACAAGGGTAGTACTGGTTGATAGGTTGTAGGCTGCTTAAAGAGTCAGTACACAGAAGAAATGACTCCCCAGGGCATGAATGGATATGCTCATGAGCATGAGTTATAGCCACCAGCTCGACAGTGAAAACACTGTGGCCATTGGGCAAGGAATGCTGTTCAATATGGCTCCATGGACATACTCAAAGCCGACGTGATCATCAGTAAATGAGCCATCAGTGTAAACCACTTCATGGCCTTGGTACATGTCAAGAATCGAGAGGAAGTTGCAGTGGAGAGCCCCAGGGTTAACTGAGTCTTCAGGGCCATGTGAAAGGTCCAGGCAAAGCTGCGGCCTAGGTGTACACCATGGAGGTGTACGTGAATGGACCTCAAGTATAGGCGGTAAAGACAAGGACTCCAGTTCAGAGAGAAGGGATCGGACATGAACTGAAATTGGAAGCCCTGACCTGGGCTGCTGATGCAGTAGATGAACCGCTGTGGGTGGGAAAACGAGATGGTAATTTGGATGCGTAGGAGAACTATGAATGTGTGCAACATAACTGGCCAGCAGTTGTGCACACCTAATTTGCAATGGAGGGACTCCAGCCTCCACTAGGACGCTGGTTGCTGGACTCGTGCTAAAAGCTCCTGCCGCTAGGCAAAAGCCACAGTGGTGCACTGGGTCACGTAAACGCAATGCTGGGGGTGCCGTCGAACTATAAACCAGACTCCCATAGTCAAGGTGGGATTGAACAAGGGCTCTGTAGAGCTGCAGTAGCATAGAGCGATCTGCACCCCAGTTGGCGTTGCTCAGGCAGTGGAGGGCATTGAGGTGCTGCCAGCACTTCCGCTTAAGCTGACGAAGGTGAGGTAACCAAGTTAATGGGGCACCGAAAACCAGTCCTAATAATCGATATATCTCCACTACAGTGAGTGGATCATCATTAAGGTAAAGTTTTGGTTCTGGATAAATGGTACGACACCGACAGAAGTGCATATCACACGACTTTGCGGCAGAAAACTGCAAGCCGTGGGCTAGAGCTCATGACTGCGACTTGGGGATGGCTCCTTGTAGGCACCGCTCAGCAACACCAGTACTGGTGGAGCAGTACAAAATGCAGAAGTCTTCTGCATACAGAGAAGGTGAGATGGACGGCCATACAGCTGCTGCTAGACCATTAATGGCCACTAAAATAGAGATCCACTCAATACAGAGCCCTGCAGGACCTCATTCTCCTGGATATTGTGGGAACTATGGGAGGCACCAACTTGGACACAGAAAGTACGAAGTGACAGGCAATTTTGAACAAAAATTGGGGGTGGGTCTTGGAGAGCCCACTCATATAATGTGGCAAGGATATGAAGTCGCCAAGTCATGTCATAAGCTTTTCATTAATCAAAAAAGACGGCAACCAGGTGTTGGAGTCTGGAAAAGGATGTTCGGATGGCAGACTTGAGGGACACAAGATTATCAGTGGTGGGGCAACCCTGGCAGAAGTCGCCCTGACATGGAGTCAGAAGGCCACGTGACTCCAGGACCCAACCCAATCGCCGACACACCATACGTTCCAGCAGCTTACAAAGAACGTTGGTGAGGCTGATGGGCCAATAGCTATCTACATCAAGCTCGTTTCTATTGGATTTGAGAACTGGAATGATGGTGCTCTCCCGCCATTGCGATGGAAAGACGCCACCACACCAGATCCGGTTGAAGATGACAAGGAGATATCACCTGTAGTCAGGTGAGAGATGTTTAATCATCTGACTGTGGATCCGATCTGGTCCAGGAGCTGTGTCGGGGAAATGTGCAAGGGCACTGAGGAGCTCCCACACTGTAAATGGGGCGTTATAGGATTCTTTGTGGCTTGTAGTGAACGAGAGGCCTTCCCTTCCAGCCGCCATTTGAGAGTGCAAAAGGCTGGGGGGCGATTCTCCAATGCAGAGGCTCGAGCATAGTGCTCAGCAAAGTGCTCGGCAATCGCGTTTGCGATGGTAGATAAAATGCCATTTATGCTAACACTGGGAACACCTGTTGGGGTCTGGTACCCGAAAACACATTTGACTCTTACCCAGACTTGGGAAGGTGATGTATGGCATCCAATGGTTGAGACATATCTCTCTGAACACTCCTGCTTCTGTCGTTTGATAAGTTGGTGAACACAGGCATGGAGCCATTTAAAGGTTATGAGGTGCTCCAGGGAAGGGTGCCACTGTAGAGCACGCTGACGCTCCTCAATTGCTTCAGCGGCTTACAGTGACCACCAAGGGACTGGCTTTCGCCAGGGGCACCCTAAAGAGCGAGGGATCGTGTTTTCTGCTTCAGAAAGGATTGTTGTAGTCACCTTCTCAACCATCACATTGATGTTACCATTTGGAGGGGGGCTTTCAATGATGACAGCAGAGGTGAAGGTTTCCCAGTCCACCTTGTTTAAAGCCCATCTGGGCAGATGCCTGTGGGCCTGATGCCGGAGCAGTGATAAGAAGAGGGGGAAGTGGTCAGTACCACACTGGTTGTCATGTCCTCTCCAGCGGATAGATGGGAGAAATCCTGAGCTGCAAATGAATAAATCAATGGCCTAGTAACTACCTTGAACCACAGTGAAATGTGTGGCAGCCCCAGTATTTAAGAGGCAGAGGTTGAACTGAGACAGTGAAGTTTCGACATCTCTGCCTCGGCCAGTGTGCATGGTACCACCCCACAAGGGGTTATGGGCGTTAAAAGCTCCCAAAAGTAGGAAAGGTTTAGGGAGTTGATTGATCAGTGCAGGGGTACTGCACTATCTGGAGGACAATATACAATGCAGACAGTTATTTCCTGCGTCGTCCTTATTCTGATAGCCACAGCTTCAAGAGGGGTTTGAAGGGGTACAGTTTCACTACAAACTGAGTTTAGGACATAAACGCAAACTCCACATGACACTCGATTATAGTCGCTACAGTTCCTATAATATCCCTTACAGCCATGGAGATCAGGGGTCCACGTCGCTGGGAACCAGGTTTCCTGGAAGGCAATGCAGAAAGTAGGTGTAAAGCTTAACAGTTGCCATGGCTCAGCCAAGCAGTGGAAAAAAATCGCTGCAATTCCACTGGAGGGTGACGTCATTGTGAGACTGGGAAGGCATGGAACATTCAATGAGGCAGTTTACGCCTCAGGGTCACCTGCTGCCACCGACTTATTGCTTGATGTCTATATCCATTATGTCTGAGGGTCCAGCGAGATCTAGGTGCTCAGTGGACGCCAGAATCTCCACCTCATCTGCAGACACAGAGCTTGTAGGTGTTGGTGGTTTGGATACCTCTGCAATTCCCTTTGTCTTGGGGATCTTCGTTTTGAATTTCCCTCACTGCTCCTTGTGTTTACCTCGCTGGAAGGACTTCACTGATTCAGTCTGAGGATGAGTGTGAGGCCCTACGGCCAGCTGCTTTTGGGCTCTTCAGCCACTGGTGGGTGTCATCTTTCCCACTAGCAGAAACCTGGGAAGCGAGTGATCCAAGGGCCCCTTCCTAGCGAGAGGAGCTGAAGAAGACTTACGCTTCTCTAGCACAGAAGTGGGGACTGATATCCCATATGGTTGGGGGGTGTTGCTCCTGAAGTAGGTGTGTAGGAGCAACTGGGAGCGAGGTGCCCCCAACCATCAAGGGGGCAGGTGTAGTCTTCCGGCTCTGAGAGGTGACTGGGGTTGGCAGAGCTGATGGGGCTAGAACTGTTGTAGCGGCAACATAAGACGATGTCATGCATACAGGATGTAGGCATTCAAATTTCCTCTTAGCCTGAGTGTAGGTCATTTGGTCCAGGGTCTTGTACTCCATGATATTCCTTCCTTTCTTTCTGGAGAATCCTGCAGCCATGCGAGCTAAGTGAATGGTGCTTTCTGCAGTTGACACAGATGGAAGGCACATGGAGTATTGGGATGTGATGGGCATCCATAATCTCGACAAGTGACGCTGGAAGTTCAGCGGGAAGACATATGGCTGAACTTTCAGCATTTAAAGCACCGCATTGGGGGGAGGAATATAGGGCTTTACATCACAGCAGTAGACCATCACTTTGACCTTTTCACGCAATGAATCACCCTCAAAGGCCAAGATGCAGGTAACGGTAGCACCCCTGTTGTCTTTGGGTCCCCTGTAAATGCACCGGACGAAATGAACACCCACCGTTCTAAATTGGCGTGGCGCTCATTGTCAGACTGCAAGAGGAGATCGCCATGGAAAATGATCCCCTGGACCATGTTGAGGCTTTTATGGGGAGTGATGGAAACAGGAATATCAACCAGCTTGTCACAGGTGAGTAACACTCAGGATTGGGCTGGGGATGTTGTCTGAACCAAGACTGCACTGTTTCACATCTTGGACAGCGCTGTCGCTTCTCCAAACGAAAAACTGAGGCTTCGTAGGTAGAAAGGAGTTACCAACAATTCTGCTACAGACTAAAAGCTGAGGCGAATATGGCTCTCTCCATTCTGTAGCCCTATGTTCCTCCCATGGTGTGGTGAGGGAGGGAAACAATTTAGGGTCATACCTGTCGACAATGTATTCGATCTTGCCCTTCTTAGAGACTGCTGGTGCCATACAGTCACTAGCAAAAGATGACTTGGTCCGCTTCATTGCGGGTCATCTGCCCTGATGCCACCCACTCTGATTAGGGGCTCTCCCCACAGGCGCCACCCAGCCACAGAAAAGGCCAGCTGGCATGATGGCCATTTCCGGGAGTCCTTGTGCCCTGGGGCAGGCATCTACTTCTTGGCATACACAGTGAGTTTACAGTTCAGGCATCAGTAGTGCAATCCCTGTGTTGTCAGGGGGCTACCACCAAATGGGTACATGATGGCCCCACCACAAAGGACTGGCTACCGTGCTGGGGACTGGCTACCATGCTGGATATTGGGTGCAGAGAAATCCAATATTGCCATGGGGGCGAAAAAGGATAGGAGACAACAGAAGAAGATGACATACCCCAGAAAGTGTCCCAAGTAGTTGAATCGTAGATGGAGATGCAAAGCCATGACATGAGATTCAGGATATCGAATCTAAGGGCACTATGGATAACTCATGGACCATGTAAGGCATCCTTCCCTATATGGCCCACACTTCTGTAGAATTTTGAAAGTGGCAGGTCAAACCATAGAATGGGGCCTGAACTCATAGGACCGAAAAGTAAAAGACTCCTTTTAGTCTCCTCTTATGACAGGCAGGAATACCTAGGGCCTATTCTAACCCCCGGACTCACAGGGGGATGTCAGATGGTGCCTTGGAGCTGGTGCTCAGCAGATGCTACCGAGTGGGAGCTGGACCAGATGCGAAAGCCATCGACGTACAACACTGGGGTAACCAGAGGCCCAACAGACGTCACAAGCCCACTGATGGCAATTAGGAAGTGTGTGACTCTTAGCACAGAACCCTGTACAATACTGTTCTCCTGAATCCGAGGGGCGCTGAGTGAAGTACCAACTCGAACCCGGAAGAGATGATGACATAAAAACTCATGGATAAAAATCGGAAGGGGATCATGAAAGCCCCAGTCATGTAGGGTAACTAAAATGTGATGGCACCAAGCCATTTTGTATGCCAATGTAGGTCAAGGAAGACTGTGAGTAGGTGCTGGTGGTGAGCAAAATCCTTTCTGATGGCTGATTCCAATTGAAGTAAATGGTCAGTTGGAGATCATCCTGCCCAGAAGCCACACTGATATGGGGATAAAAGGCCCTGAGTTCGAGTACCCAACGTAATAAATAAATAAATAAAATCTGAAGCTGACCACCCTCTCGAGCAGTTTAGAAACTACATTTGTCAGGCTAATTGGGACAGCACGGGTAAGCAGAAGTCCTGTAGGGTGCTTCCAGATAGTGTGAGCCAGCTGTCTTTTTATCTCCAAAAGCATAGCAGATAAATTAAAACCGAAACAAAATAAACACTCATTTTCTGTGAGTAGAATAAACAATACCTTTGAAGCCTCTGTGTCTTATACCCGTAACACTGAACTGGCATCCAGGCCTAGTGATTTTCATATTCGAACCACTTGTGCTATTGTGGACAATGTCACCAGTGACTTAGCAGCAAGCTATATAGACATAAGGTGTTGGAATGTCCCACTTGATCTAGCACTTGCTTATCCTGAGTTCATCAAGCCTGCCACAGTAGACTTAATTCTTGGTGCTGAGGTTTCCTTCAAAGTTGAATGTAGGGAAAGGCTGGGAGAAACAAATCATCCATCACTGATTGAAATTAAATTCTTATGGATTTTGTCTGGTAGAATTCCTTCAGATTCATGCAACAAGCCTCGTTCTACAGTGATCTCGTGCTTTGTTAGAGGTGACTGTTTAGATGCCAAACTGCAAAGGTTTGAGGAACTGTGTACCAAAACCATGAGTAGGCAGGGGAAAGTGTGTGAGGCTCACTTTCAACGCCACACAGTTCAAGATGAAGGTGGGAGGTTTGTGGTTCGGCTACCAGTGAAACCTAACCGTAAACTCTTAGGTCAGAGATTGGCAACAAGCGGACTGCGGTCCGTGTACAGACCGCGGAAGGTCGAACCTCGGCTCAGACTGCCAAATATTCTTAAATACAGTCCGACGTCCAACTAAGTATCCCGGCGCCTCGTTCGCACTAGGCTAGTAATTTAGTTGAGTACTGAGTAATTTAGTAACTAAAGGTGTCTGAAAAATAAAAATTTAGTCGAGTAGATTAGCAAATCATCTAGTCGAGTCGATCCATTTCATTCCATTTTTCTCGGCGAGTAGCGCCTCCCACCACGCGTCACTGCTCACTTGTTCATTTGTTAAACAAGTCTGAACCTGTAGTTTCAGTAAAAGAGAGCACAGTGGGCAGTCGGTCTTTACTTCGTTTTGTCAATCGCACGCAGGCCGCAGAGCAATTATTCATTTGTTTTACAGTTTGTCGTGTGAAAAAACTCTTCGTACATACGTAGATTAATAATGGGTCCTAAAAATCGAAAAGTGGACATTGAAAATAGGAGATTTTTGACTGAATGGACTGTACAATAGTGTTTTACACTGCCTGATAGGCCTCAAGTGGTTCCAGTTTGCTTAATATGTAATAAAACGGTCGCTGTTATTAAAAGTGGCAATTTAAAGCGACACCATGAAACAACTCATCAGCAATTCCACAAAAACTTTCCTCTTGGGAGTGAGGCTCGTTAAAAAAAACTATAGGTAATATAATTCTACTAGATAATGTGTAAATGTGATATGTATAACTGCTTTGTAAACTTATCACGATAAAATTTAAATTACAGGAATATCTCACTTCTTACGAAAAAAGCACGAAATTGCTGGTTCGCTGCATGAGTGAGCAAGAAAAATCGGCAGAAGGAGTGTTACGTGTGTGTGCTGGACACTTAGTAAACACCAAAAACCATTTTCAGATTCTGAAATAATGAAATATTGTATTTTGGAAGTAGCCTTGGCACTTTTTGAAGAAAAAAAGGATTTTTCGTGAGATTTTTCGACATTGAAAATAAGATATTCAGTGAAGAATTGCTCGCAATATTGCCTTTGAAAGGTAACACTCGAGGAGAAAATTTATTCAAATCTATTGACGAATTTATTAATAATTCAAACATTTGTTACGATAAAATAGTGTCGCTTTCAACTGACGGCGCCCCAGTGATGATTGGTAAAGAAAATCAGGGATCACAATCCAGGTCTAATATCGTATTAGTGTATAATTCATCAGACTGCCTTTTGTGGAAAACTCAGTGCTACACTGAAAGAAGTAATGGACAGCTTGGTGGTGCAGTTGATTAATTTTGTGAGATCTCATTCTTCTCTTCAACACCGAAAGTTCAAGAAGTTTCTTTCAGAATGTGATGCAGCGTATTCTGAGTTTCTGCAATACAACAATGTTCGTTGGTTAAGTAAAGGTCAAGTTGTTGAACGTTTCTGGCTAATAAAGGAAGAAGTAACCTCCTTCTTGCAAATCTTGGATACGCAGGGAGCAAAGAAGCTCTTAAGAGTTCATAACAAACGAGCGCAATATGCTAGCTGTGGCTTTTCTGAAGGATATTCTGAAATATTTAAATGCGCTCAACATAAAGTTACAAGGGAATGGGAAATTAATATGTGATCTGATACAAAGGGTGTCTGCTTTTCGTCGTAAGCTGGATATTTTTGAAAAAGATATTGCAAGGCATGAATTTATTCATCTCCCATTAATTCTTGAGTATAAAAAAGAGAACTCTGAAGAAGACATTGCAGTGTTTTTAAGACTTCTGTCCGATCTAAGGGACGAATTTGCTACAAGAGTTCAAGACTTTGCAGAAATTGGAAAGCTGTCTCAATTCCTAAAATTTCTTTATGAAGTTGATGCATAGGCAAAATGGACTCATGTGGCTGCTAAGATGTTCAACTTTTCAAAGTATTCACTTCAAGTGGAGATAATCGACTTGCAGGAAGATATTTCTTTGCAAATGTATAAAACTGTATCCACTGAAGAATTTTGGGGTAAACATGTTTCAGTGAAATATGAAAATTGTAAGAAAGTAGCTATCAATTTGGCCACTATGTTCGGTTCGACATTTATATGCGAGTCGTCAATGATGAAAATGAATTTTTCAAAGAACGCATATCGGTCAAGGTTGACGGACGCCCACCTCGAAGACATACTTCGCATTTACTGTACCCATGGTACATTGAACTTTAAAAAAATGTCTGAAGACCGTCGATGTAATTTCTCACATTGAATATATTATGATATTAACTGAGAGCTAATTGTTTTATTTGGTTTACCCTTTTTTTTGGAAACTAGCTCGACTTGAAAACAAAATAAAAACCAGTACCTTTAAATTATTAGTTTTTTTCTGGACCTCCATAAAAAATTTTACACCGAATCTGGACCCCACTGAAAACTACTTGCCGACCCCTGTCTTAGGTGAATCATGACAACAGGTCCCTCGAAGACTGGATCATACAGAGAGGAGATTTAAAGGGCAATCAAATCTGAAAGCAGAATATACTCCATTCATGCGGTGTCTATTGAACTAGGTCACATGGAGATCGCTAAGTCTCACGATATTGTTGGTTGAAAGTTTTACCTTCCACACCTCACTGTCTTTAAGGAATACAGCTCCTTTACTGTTGGGGTAGTGTTTGATGGTTCTGCTGCCTTTTTTAATGGAGTATCTCTCACAATCTTGATGGCTGAACTCACTACCCAACAAGATTATTGTCCATTATTATAAAATTTTGTCCTTTAATGTGGCTCTGTCAGCTGACATACAAAAATGTATCGCCAAGTGCCTCTCCATCCTGACGCAAGAATATCAATTGTCTACAGTCGCTTATGGAACCAACAGTATCACAAGCTTTGTTGTCTATCTTGCATGAGGATATCATTTTAGGTGGGCCAGTTACAGAAGCTGAAACTCATGAAATCCAGCTGATTCAACTGCTTGTTTCAAGAGAGGGGTGGGGTTCCACTGAGGAAATGGTGTGCTCCAATAGCCACAATGTTATGGAATAAATTCCAGTGCAGGAAAGAGAAATGTTTGTGGCTTCTAGTCTCACTGATGAAGCAGCTATAAAAATGTCACAAATCTTATGGCATTGTGGATGCCATCTGCCCCAGAGGCTGTATCGGGGCACTGTGCCAGGGCGCTTTGGAGTTCCCACAAACTAAATGGGGCGTTATACGCCTCAGGGTGTCGAGAAGCAAAAGAAAGCCGTTTGCATTCCTCCCGGCGTTTTAGCGCGCGAAACGCGGGCGGATAATTCCCCAACGCAGAGGCCCGAACATAGTGCTGTGCCAAATGCTCGGCGATTGCATCAGCATCTGTGGATAGCGCTCCATTGATGGTAAGCCCTGGGACACCTGTAGAGTGCTGCAATCCAAAGATGCGCCGAATCTTCATCCACACCTGGGAGGGTGAAGTACGGGAACCAATGGTGGAAACTTACCTCTCCCAGCACTCCTGTTTCCGCCTCTTGATGAGCCACCGTGCCTGAGCACGGAGACGTTTGAAGAAAATGAGGTTCTCCAAAGACGGGTGCCGCTTATGTCGCTGAAGAGCCCGCCGATGTTCTTTAATGGCTTCAGCAACCTCCGGAGACCACCAAGGCACTGACTTTTGCCAGGGGCACCCTAACGAATGAGGAATGGTACTTTCCGCAGCGGAAACAATCGCTGCAGTCAGTGTGTCAACCGCCACTTCGATGGTACCATGGTGGAGAGATTCAACAGTGGCAGCAGAGGAGAACGTTTCCCAGTTTGCCTTGCTAAATGCCCATCTAGGCAGAAGCTCATGGGATCGACGCTGGGGTAGTGAAAGGAAGATGGGAAAATGGTCACTACCACACAAGTCGTCATGGACTCTCCAGTAGACTGATGGTACAAGCCCTGGGCTGCACAACGACAGATCTATGGCCGAGAACGTGCCATGCGCCACACCGAAATGCGTGGCAGCACCAGTGTTTAAGAGGCAGAGGTCGAGTTGGGAGATGAGATTCTCGACATCTCTGCCTCCGCCAGTAATCTTCGATCCACCCCCAAGGAGATGAAAAGGCATGGGAAGTTGGGTGACAAGTGCAGCCAATTCGGTCAGGGAGACCTTACCACCTGGAGGGAGATAGACACTGCAGACGGTTATGGCCTGGGTAGTCCTTACGCGGACAGCCACAGCTTCCAATGATGTTTGTAGGGGCACAGGAGCACTATATACAGAGGTAAGGACATACACGCAGGCTCCACCTGACACATTATTGTATGTGCTACGGTTGCAGTAATAACCCCTGTATCCATGGAGGACAGGGGTTCGCATTGCCGGGAACCAGGTTTCCTGGAGGGCAATGCATAAAGCAGGTGTCATGCTTAGAAGCTGACGTAGCTCAGGTAGATGGCTAAAATAACCGCCACAATTCCACTGGAGGATTGTACAAAGCATGTCCTGTAGGGGCATTCAGGCACTGAAAAGGCAAATTACTTCGCAGGGTCACATGCTGCCACCGACGGCCATCATTTCTGAGGAGACGGCGAGATCCAGGTCATCAGGGGACGCAAAGAGCTCGACCTCATCCTCAGAGGCTGAGCTGACAGGAAGTGGTGGTGCGGGAACCACTGGGTCCTTATGCTTCTTGGAGAGCTTCCTCTTCTCTCTCTTGTCTTTGGGAGGAGGGTTCGCATGCTGGGAGGGCTTTCCTGATGCATTATCAGGAACAGAGGAAGAGCGTGAAGCAGCTGGTGGCTTCTTCAGCCACCGGCTAGTGTCTTGTGAGACACTGGGGAAGTCCTTGGAAGGGACTCCCCAAGGGATCCCTTCCAGACAAGTGAGGCCGGAGGAGGCTGTTGCGTCTCTGGCTGAGCAGCCGGAGAGAGCTGTCGCTTCCCCGGCTGAGGAGCCGGAGAGGGCTGTCGCCGCTCCGGCTGAGAGGTGGGGACTGACGTCCCCGGTTGCTTGGGGTGCACTGCTCCCAAACTGGGTGTTTTGGGAGTAGTGGAAGAGAGAGTGGCCCGTCCCAGCGGTGGGGCAGACGTTACTTGATTTCTCTGTGGGCCAACAGAGAAGGGAGTCTTTGTAGGAGCCGGTGGTGGCAGTGTGACGGTAGCATAACTCCTCAACATAGGTGTGGGGTTGAGTCGTTCTAGCTTCTTCTTTGCCTCTTGGTAAGTTAAACGGTCCAAGGTCTTAATTTCTTGTATCTTCCGCTCTCGTTGATAGACTGCACAGTCTGGTGAGCAGGGAGAATGATGCTCCCCACAGTTAACGCAGGTGGGAGGCGGAGCACATGGAGCATTAGGATGCGGAGGTCGTCCACAATCACGACAGTGCACCTGGAGGACATGTGTCCGAATTTCCAGCACTGGAAGCATCGCATAGGGGGCGGGACATAGGGCTTCACATCGCACCGGTAGATCATGACCTTGACTTTCTCAGGCAAGCAGTCGCCCTCAAAGGCCAGGATGAAGCCACCAGTAGCGACCCTATTATCCTTGGGCCCCCTAAAGACACGACGGACAAAGTATACACCTCGTCGTGCCAGGTTCTCACGTAGCTCATCATCAGACTGTAGCAGAAGATCTTTATGAAAAGTAATCCCCTGGACCAAATTTAAGGACTTATGGGGAGTGACAGTAACGGGGATGTCACCGAGCTTCTCACAGGCGAGTAATGCCTGGGACTGTGCAGAGGAAGCTGCTTGTATTGGAATGGCCCCGCTCCTCATTTTGGAAAGAGACGCCACTTCCCCAAACTTATCTTCGAGATTGTGCACAAAGAAAAGAGGCTTAGTCCCCAAAAACGAATCCCCATCAGTGCTGCTGCATACAAGGTATCGCGGCGAATACGGCTCCTGTCTGTCTGCAGCCCTACGTTCCCCCATGGTGTGGCTAGGGAAGGGAACAATTTCGGGTTAAATGTCACAGCGTTAAATTCCACCTTACCACGCTTAGACACATTGGCGGTTGGGCGACCACCAGATTGAGATTTCACCCGCTTCATTGCGGGGCATCTGCCCCGATGCCACCCACTCCGACCAGGGGCTCTCCCCACGGGCGCCACCCAGCCACAGCAAAGGCCACCTGGCAGGATGGCCGTTGCCGGGAGTCCTGATGCCCCAGAGAGACGAGCATCGACTCCTTGGCTTACGTGGAGAGGTGTCAGCTCAGGCATCGGCAGTACGATCCCTGTGTTGTCAGGGGGCTACAACCTAGAAGGTACACGACGACCCCACCACAACGGGCTGGCTACCGTGCTGGATTTTGGGTGCCATGGGTAGTCCATAGTGATCGTGGGTGCAGATGGTGACGCACTAAGGGCGTAACTTACACAATCCATCAGCTGTGTAAGCCCAAAATGAGGGATGGAGGGTGCAGTGACGACGCCAAGACGATAAAGAGTGCCAAGGTCTTAGGGCACAGAGGACTCATGGTGCACCACATAAGGTGTCCTTCCCCAAAAGGCTCGTACTTCTGTTGAATTTGGAAAAATGGAGGTCAAACCCCAATGGGGACCATCAAATTAAAGGCCGAAACAGTTGAGACTCCTTTTAGTCGCTCTTACGACAGGCAGGAATACCGCGGGCCTATTCTAACCCCCGAACCCGCAGGGGGCTCTGAAACAGTTTAACCAAGTGTCCCTGAAAGACTGGGAAGACTCAAAAAATATAGAATTGGCGGTAGAGTACCTTTTAGGAGATGCTTCAGAATAGGGCACTGTGAACATGGAGAATTTTTCATCTTGGGCAGATTTCCAGAAAAAGTTTAAGGTGAAGTATTGGTCAGCTAGTTCCGAAGAAAAATTAATATCTGATTTGTGGGACCCTAAGTATTATAACAATACCTGGGGCACAATGAGAAAGTATTTTGACTGGTGTTTAACACATGCGAGGTACTGACATAAGCCCATGGAGGAAGAAGGGTTAGTTCGAATTCTAATAAGACATTTACCCATTTACGCCTGGAAAGATAGATTGTGTAGTGGGTGGAAAACAGTACAAGAAATGTTGTCTTTTTTAGAAGCACTTGATGCCTTAAACAAAGACCGCAACGAAAACATACATCAAATTGAAAATCAGGATTACAGAAGTGGCAGTAATAATAGTAATAGTAATTTTAGGAGACATGAGGCAAACTTAGCTAGAGTACACCAATGTAACCGGAATACGGGTACCGAAAATTATCAAAAGAAACATTCACCTTCGAATGTACGCCCAGTAACGTCGCAGGAATTTGTACCTAGTAGCAATACATTACAAAGCGGTAATGTAATATCCCGATTTGGTAACCAGCCGGTGATTACAAACAATGAGGAAAGCGTTATGCGACCTGGATTCAGGGCCGGGGCCCAGGTCGTAGAAATACATTAGGAAGCCTAGCTTGTAATATGTGTATTAGCTTTACGCATAAAGTACCGACCAATGAATGGTTGTTACTAGAAGAACCTAGCTTAACTACCGTTAATCCACAGTTGGAAAGGTAGAAGATTTTGGAGTTAACATATGTATTGATTCCGGTAGTGAAGTGTCACTTATTTCTAGTGGTTTCTTTAACACATTACGAAATAAACATAACTCACAGCTATTACCGGTAACAGGAGTGTACATAGTAGCTATTACAGGAACTAAAAGTAAAGTTGTGAAACACGACTCCCAGGTGAACTGCATCATTGGGAATGTCCCATTTCGTCAGACACTTTTACTAGTGGAAAATATCAGTAGAGAGGTGTTATTTGGCATAGACTGGCTATCAGAATTTAACATCTTAATGAATTATGAGGAGAAAATTCTTTATTTTGGAATAGGTGTCGATAAATATTGTGTAAAGTTTGTTAACAAATAACTGAGAATCAGCGTTTACGTTTACGATTAACAGCGGCAGCGCAATTGTCACCAGACATTGAAAACATAAGTCATGCATCACACCGAGCTGACGAAACAAAGTAAATGAATCCCCAAAGTTAACCAACGACCAAAAATTGGATTTATCTAAAATCTAATTGGAATATGAAATGGTATTTTCTGATAGTCCGGGTAGTATTAGTGACTATGTATGTAAATGTAAGATCAAAGATAATACTCCTTTTTTGTAGATCCTATCCGATACCGGTAAGCCTGAAAGAAGCGGTTACCGAAGAAATAGAACGTAGTACGAGTGTTATGAATAACTCTTTAGTATGAGAAAAAAGGCTATAGGAGGAGTGCGGTTAGTGCTGGACGCGCGCACTTTGAATAAGCATATAGATACGGAACGAGACAGACCATTTAACATCGACGAATTACTGTCCAAATTTGAGAAATCACAGTATTTTAGCACGATGGACCTGACTGTTAGGTATTGACGAATTCGGTTACATCCTGATTCAAAGAAGTATACAGCGTTTCTATTTGATGGGAAATCATATCGTTTTAATGTGTTACCGTTTGGACTAAATATCTCGGTATTGTTGAGGATATGTGAACAAACATTTTCCAGCGTGCATAGTGGCTCACAAGATATGATGTGCAGAGTGCATTAGACTCTGTGGAATATACATGTTTCGTGTTTGCTGACGGGCCAACGTAATATAATTTGGTGGTCAAATGTATTAATGTGTGTTGTGCGAATAAAGCATACGTTTATTTTGTCCCTTAAATAGTTGTTACCTGGTATTTAGCTGCGTTATCTGCATAAACTACAACAGGTTATGGGCCCAGGTACGGGATTAAAGCGAAATAATAAGCTTTAATCTGACGTGATTTGCGCAAAAGGTGCGCGGAAGTTCGTATAAACTTGGATTGTGTACGCTATACGAAGAAAAAAAATAACTGTAAAATGAGTACAACACAGACACCGCAAATAGAGCGGCTTGTAGGGCGCGAAAATTACGCGACCTGAAAATTTGCCGCTGAAGCGTATTTGCACTTAGATGACTTATGGGACGTCGTAAACGGTAAATTGGCACCTATGGAATCAAGTTTTGCTACTAAGGATCGGAAGGCGAAATTAAAACTAATCTTTTTGATTGATCCAGTGAATTATGTTCACATAGAAAAGGCTTCGTCAGCAAAGGAGGTATGGGGCAAACTGAAAAACGCATTTGAAGATGGTGGTTTAACCAGAAAAGTGGGGTTAGTTCGTGAGCTGATAACCACAAGATTGAATAACTGTAAAAGCGTGGATGAATATGTGAATAAAATAATTTCAATCTTCAGTCGTCTGAGGAATATTGGCTTTGAAATTGCGGATGAATGGATTGGAACTTTATTGTTAGCTGGACAACCAGAGAAATATTCGCCAATGATTATGGGTTTGGAAAGTTCGGGAATATCCATTACAGCGGATAATGTTAAAGAAAAGATTCTACAGGATGTGAAGAATGAACCAGATTCTAATGCTTCAGAAAAAGAAACAGTGTCGGCTTTATACTCTGAAGTACAAGAAGAAGAAGAAGTCAATAATATGTTTCAGATGCCAGAAAGTTAACATATTGCTTCAGAGTGTAACGAAAATTAAGTATAAAAGAATAGAAATATGTTAATTCTAATAGACCCGAGAGAAAGACTACCGATAAAGGTAAGGCATTTTCTGTTTTTTACTCTTTTAATGAAGCGAGTGACAATCATACATAATGGTTCCTAGATTCAGGAGCATCTGTGCACATTACCAAAGCTCCGTCAGGTTTGTATGACGTTCAATCAAGGGCTGGCACTGGAATTTCTACAAAAAAAATGGTTCAAATGGCTCTGAGCACTATGGGACTCAACTGCTGAGGTCATTAGTCCCCTAGAACTTAGAACTAGTTAAACCTAACTAACCTAAGGACATCACAAACATCCATGCCCGAGGCAGGATTCGAACCTGCGACCGTAGCGGTCTTGCGGTTACAGACTGCAGCGCCTTTAACCGCACGGCCACTTCGGCCGGCGAATTTCTACAGTTGACGGATCTAAGTTAAGATGTGAACTCGCAGGAAAAGTGGATCATAATTTGCTTGTGAGTGGGGAAAAGGAAATTGTTAACTGCTCATGATGTACAATAGGCCTATGTAAAGAATATTGCAACTAATTTGTTGTCAGTAAGCGAAATAGTAAAGAAGGGTAATAAAGTTATCTTCGATATAGAGGGAGCCAAAGTGATAGACTCTTGTGGTGATATTGTAGCTACTGCAAATAATGTAATAGGTATTTACAAAGTGAATACAGTTCAAAATACTGCTGAAGCAGGAAATCACTCTATTTACACTGCAAGAAGTTTCTTGTGGCATAGGAGACTTGGACATTTGAATAGGAAAAGTATGACTCTGCTGAAGATGGCAACTGGGATGGAAAATTATGGAATGAATAATGTTCAATGCGAGGTATGTTTGCAAGGTCAGTGGGCTAGATAGCCATTTAAATTGAGTCAGAGCAGATCTACCGAAGTCTTGCAACTCATGCATTCAGATCTCTGTGGACCTATGGAGAATGAATCCTCGGATTCCAAAACCATTAAGAGGAAAGTGGGATGCAAAATCTCAAAAATATATTTTTGTTGGCTACTGTGAGGATTCAAAAGGCTACAGATTTTATAATCCTGTGAATAAGAAGATAATAAGTAGTAGAGATGTAGTATTTTTGGAGGATAATAGACCTAAAATAAAGGAAAGTAGTCATAATGATACAGTAATGCAACCAAGCATAATGTGTGATAATGCTGAAACAGAGATGGAAACTGAAACAGAGGAAGAGGAAGATGAGGATAAGGAGGATGTGCTACCCGAGAATCAAATTGAGGAAGAAGATTCAAGTCAGTTTAAGGCAGTGTTCATGTATAGCAAAACCAAAAGAATATCCAGATTATGAAATTATGCTGCCCAAACAATCAACAATGAACCAATCACAACTGATGCAGCTTTAGCAAGTTCAAATGCTCAAGATTGGAAAAAGGCTATTGAAAAGGAGCTGCAATCTTTTGTGGATAATGATACATATGAATGGGTTGACATGCCTGAAAATAAAAAGCCACTAAGAACAAGATGGGTGTTTAGTATTAAAAATCCTGAGAGTGCAATACCAAAATTCAAAGCTAGATTTGTAGTTAAAGGATATTCCCAGAAAGAAGGAGTAGATTACAATGAAACTTTCTGACCAGTGGTAAAGTATTCATCATTAAGACTTATTAATTCATCAAATGGATGTGAAAACAGCCTACCTGAATGGAAGACTGGAAAAGGAAATATATGTGATTCCATCTGATGAAGGTAAGTGACCTTATCAAGGGAAAAGGAGAATTTGGGGCATGAAGAAAGGCATATTTGGATTAAAGCAAAGTGGCCATTGCTGCAATAAATGTTTGCATAAAAGTTTGATAAAACTAGACATGTTACAGTCAAAGGCAGATCCCAGTATATATCTATAAAGAAGCAATGAAGAAATTGCAATCATGGCCATATGGGTAGATGATTTTTTTATTTTAACCAATAGTGAAAGCCAGATGGACTTTTTTAAAGAACAGTTACGGTCAGAATTTAATATGCATGATTTAGGGGAAATTAATCAATACTTAGGCATGAAGATTCTAAAAAGTGCCAACAGAGAAGAATTATCGATTGATCAATCTCTGTACACAAGGAAGATCAGTATGGAAAATTGCAAACCTATTTCTACTCCTATGGAAAACAATGCAAAACTGCTAATAACTGATGGTGACAAAAATGTAAGGAAAGTGTACCCTATTTGGAAGCTGTAGGAAGTCTACTGTACTTAGCACAGACTTCCAGACCAGACACTGCATTTGCCACAAATGCAGTAAGCAAGTTTTGCAGTGAACCGAGAGAAAAGCACTGGATAGCAGTCAAGAGAATATTCAGATATCTAAATGGAACTGCTGATTATAAATTAAAATATTCTACAACTGGAAATGTAAATTTGGAAGGATACAGGATGCAGACTGAGGAAATGAGTTGGAAAGCACACACTCCATCACTGGAAGCTGTTTTAGACTAATGGGAGGATTGATATCATGGTCTTGTAAGAGACAAAGAACTGTTGCTTTGAGTACTGTAGAAGCTGAATATATGACCTTGTCCTCCAATATCCAAGAAGCTCTTTGGATCCATACACTGATGAGTGAAATAGAATCTCCTCCAACATTAAAGCCAACTGCGGTATTTTGTGACAATATGGGAGCTATTAAACTTGCAAAAAATAATGTCACCAGTGTAAGATCCAAACATATTGACATAAGGCAACACTTTATAAGACATCATGTGGAATGGGGTAATATAATCCTCAGTTATCTATGCACAGAAGAAATGTTATCTGATCTCCTAACCAAGCCTCTCAGTAAGGGAAAATTTCAGTAGCTGGTGAAACATTATGGTTTAACTTGGGATGTATAGTGCTGAGTATCTGAAAAATATTTGTTCAACGAGGAGTGTTGGGGATATGTGAACAAACATTTTCCAGCGTGCATAGGGCGCACAAGATATGATGTGCAGAGTGCATTAGACTCTGTGGAATATACATGTTCTGTGTTTGTTGATGGGGCAACGTAATATAATTTGGTAGTCAAATGTATTAATATGTGTTGTGCAAATAAAGCATACGTTTATTTTGCCCCTTAAATAGTTGTTACCTGTCATTTAGCTGCATTAATCTGCATAAACTACAATAGGTATCCGTGTTTATACGCGCACTGGACGAGACGTTAGGTAGGGAATTGTTAAGGAATTTAATAATATATGTGGATGATATCCTTATAATCTTTGCTACATGGGAAGAATATTGTATAACCTTAAGGAAGACCCTGAAAGAATTTGAAGAAAAAGGTATTACGGTAAAATTGTCTAAATCGCATCTTGCAAGGCAAAAGCTTAAGTTTTTAGGGCATATCGTAGGCGTGCAGGGAATTAGACCAGATCCCTAATGTATAAAGGCTATTAAGGAATGTCCATCCCCTAGAAACATAAGATTTATTGGAATGGCCGGGTATTATAGACGATATATACGAAGTCAAGAGCTGAACGACCCAAGACTTCTGCATTTATTACAGAAGGGAATACTATGGAGTTGGGACCAAGAGGCAAATAGTGCATCTGAAAACGTAAAATGGGCACTGGCAGAATCACCAATATTACACTATCCAGTTATGGGTGAACCATTTAAGATTTCTACATACGCTTCCGACTATAGTATAGCAGCGGTGCTTTATCAAGGAGAGTGGGAACTAGAAAGCACAAGTCATAGATCTACAGCTTTTGTTAGCTGGAGTTTCAGCAAACATGAGTTAAACTATACAGCAACGGAAAAAGAACTATTGGCCGTAGTATGGAGTATACAAAAATTCCAAACACTAGTACGGGGGTCCGAAATATATGTATATACGGATCACCAAGCTCTATCCTTTTTAATGAATAGTCGATTATTACACAGAAGATTAATGCGGTGGATGTTGTTCCTACAGGAATACAACATTAAAATCCAGTATATAAAGGGTTCTGAGAATATTGTACCTGGCACTTTGTCTAGGTTACCTGTAGGTATGAAATAATTAAAGCTAATGGAAGGACCCGGCAATTAATTTTTTGACATTAGAATATCCACATAACAGGGTACAAGATATGGTTCGGAAGCTAACTGAAAATATCCAGCACGATACCTACTTTACAGAAATATATGCTATGTATAACAAAAATTCCTTACCTTTTAATCAAACTGGGAAATGGAAGATCGTAGGGTATAGTTTATTTTGGAGAAACCATATAACATCACAATGTTGGTGTTTATGCATCCCAAAGTTGATGGAGGATGAGCTTGTGTGGTATGTTCATACGGGATATGGACACTTTGGAATAAAGAAATCTATAGCTCATATGTATAAGTTTTATTATTTTAAGAAGCTAGGACATAATATAGCAGCTTTAATTAGGACTTGTGAAATCTGTCATAAGGTGAAAGAGAGTAACACTCGTGTTAAGTATAAAATGTATCCAATCACTCCTAAAGCATTATACAATCTAACAGCAGCAGATTTCTTTGGACCAGTTCCAAAAGGAAAAGGAGTGGCTTACATTTTTGTCGTCGTAGAGTGTTGGTCGAAGTATGTTAAGTTGTACCCTATTAAGAAAGTGAATACACCAACTGTGATTCACTGTATGCAACAATATTTTCTAGAGGTAGGAAAACCAATGCGGTTTCTCTCCGACAATGGTCCTCAGTTTATTAGTAACGAGTTTAAAGAATTTCTAGTTTGGGAAAATATTCATCAAATATTAATCTCCAACTATAATCAATCTCCTAACCCGTGTGAAAGGGTTATGAAAGAAATTGGGAAATTATGCTGCAACTATTGCCATAAAAAACATACATTGTGGGCCACAAAAGTTAGAGACTTTGAGCTGATTTTAAATGAATTATCACATTTATCAATGGGATTAACACCTATAGAGGTAATAGGTAAACCCTTTGTGGAGAACCCCTTATGAAATGCTTCACTTGGCCAGCACAACCTGCTGTTGATCACCTACATACTCAAACGATAGTTTCTTAGAACCTGGTTGACAAGGCACAACAACAAGTACGTAGGCATAATGAAAAATCAATCGAACTTCAATGCAAGGTAGATGACCTGGTGCTAGTAAAGCAACATCTTTTGAGCTCGGCACAAAAGAACGAAACACATAAATTTTTCCAGAAATATGAGGGACCTTACTGAGTATAGACAATAATACATCACAAAACTGTATTTTTGGTGGATCTGTCAATGGGATCAGAGAACGGAAAATACAATGTTAAAGACATAAAGTTGTATATCTCCCAGGGACATTAACATTCTGTGTTAACAGCCAGAGTGACGACTGTCGGATCCCTTGTTGTTTTCGGTGTTTCTTCTGTACTATTTTTCCTGCACCAAATTCCCTCCAAATCTTAAACTATTCTGTAAATCTTAAACTATCCTATAATTTCAGTATGTAGGAAGCCAGATATGACTACAAGATTGAGACCAATTTAAGAGAATCACGGATGAACAGTGATCTCTAGACATGAAGTGAAACAAACAGAATGTAATATTAGTGGGAAGTATAATATGATGGTACTATTTAAACCGAGTGATGTCAAGACGACATAAACAGAATACAGGATTTTACGTGTGTATAAAAGTGCCCCCCATGAACCATGGACCTTGCCGTTGGTCGGGAGGCTTGCGTGCCTCAGCGATACAGATAGCCGTGTCGTAGGTGCAACCACAACGGAGGGGTATCTGTTGAGAGGCCAGACAAACGTGTGGTTCCTGAAGAGGGGCAGCAGCCTTTTCAGTAGTTGCAAGGGCAACAGTCTGGATGATTGACTGATCTGGCCTTGTAACAATAACCAAAACGGCCTGGCTGTTCTGGTACTGCGAACGGCTGAAAGCAAGGGGAAACTACGGCCGTAATTTTTCCCGAGGGCGTGCAGCTTTACTGTATGATTAAATGATGATGGCATCCTCTTGGGTAAAATATTCCGGAAGTAAAATAGTCCCCCATTCGGATCTCCGGGTGGGGACTACTCAAGAGGATGTCGTTATCAGAAAGAAAACTGGTGTTCTACGGATCGGAGTATTGGAGGGCAGTGTGGAGGGTAAAAATCGTAGATGGAGACCAAGAGATGAATACACTAAGCAGATTCAGAAGGATGTAGGTTGCAGTAGATACTGGGAGATGAAGAAGCTTGCACAGGATAGAGTAGCATGGAGAACTGCATCAAACCAGTCTTAGGACTGAAGACCATAACAACAACAAATTGAATGACTAAACAACTATGTTATTGTAGTATATACTTTTCTATTTTTTATAGAACATTTTATACCTTTTATGAGATGGAATGTACATGGTGTTTATACATGAATATCAGGGTTTTAACGCTTTATAATAGTTATTATATTAAACTTACAGTTACAAATGATATGTCAAATGAAAGAGCAACTCAAACAGTTTTACCAAGAACCTTATAAATGTTCAATGTGAGCACCATTTGTCACATGGCACACATCAAGTCTACAGCCAAGTTCTTCCCAAACGTCGATAAGTGTGTCTTCAGTGATTGTAGCAACATCTGCTTCAATCCAGTTTCTTAATTCAGGGAGGTCTGCTGGTAGCAGAGGTACGTACACACGACCCTTGATGAAGCCCCAAGGAAAAAATCGCATGGCGTTAGGCCAGGTGAACGTGGAGGCCATGCAAAGCGAGCTCTGTCATTGGGCCCCTTGCGGCGTATCCAGCGCTTGGGTACAGTGAAGTTCAACCACTGCCTAGTGGATTGCGGTGGAAACATTGCTCGCTGCACATGTGCACTGGTGCCAAACACAACTGTTTGAGTTGCTCTTTCATTTTACATATCATTTATAACTGTTAAGTTTAATGTAATAAATATTATAAAGCGTTAAAATTCCGATATTCATTTATAAACACTCTGTATAAGGGAGGATTTACATTAGTTTTGGAAGGGGTGGGTAGTGTAAGTACAATCATGACTAACACTAAACACACACCACACCTTTCATACAATCCTCATAAACAAGTGTGACTGGTTCTTCACCATTTGGCGTTCCATAGGGGTTGCTAAGATTTTTGTTCGGATACTTAAAAGGTCAAGGTGAGAATGTCCGTTCTGTAGGAGACATTTAACTTCACACTTCCTCCGGCTTCTCACTCAAGTACCAGCGAAGTAGGGATCCTGGGGAAGGGTGGGATGGGTTTCCTGTATTTGGGGACATCTTCTTTCTCTTCTTTGATCTTAGCATCCATTTCTACTCTTTCCTTTCATACTTCTCATCTGAGTACCTACCTATCTTTCCCTCTTTCCATATTCATTTACATCTATCGCAGAAGTCTCTCTCTTTTTCCGTGGTTACAAAGAACCTACAACTTATTTCACATAAGTAGGCCAAAGAATCAGGCTGCACAAACACACATAGATATACACGCAAAGAGAAACTTACACACAAACATGAAAATTATGGATTAGAAAACTGAAGCGATGTCCAAACCGCCGAGGTGTGTACGGGAATAAAGACATATGTACATCAGAGTAGATGCATATATAACATTGTTGATATGTGACAGTTCTGCATTGTTATTCTTTTTCTTTTTTTTCATATATATTTACATGCATATAAAGACAGGACAATAACAACCAATGCACGTGCCTACAGAAGCAGGAGCAGGAGAAATAGGGCAATAAGTATAAAACAGGGATAAGTTAATTGGAGTAAGTCGTGCTAGTCTTTTGAGAAAAGGCATATTATCTACTGGGAGTTGGTAAATACAGGTAGACACAGCATCTACTATGTGTAGGCAAGATATCTGTTTATATAATAGGAGTGAGGAGTGAAAGAGGACTTTAGGGTCTTAGATGGACTTTTGGAAAGTGGAGTTGAGTGTAAAGTAGATTTGTAATTTTGCCAGAGAATATTTAAGAATAGGATACATAAGGATGTATGCTAGGGCAATGAACCAGGAGGCCTACTCAAGAAGGATACGGAGGGTGCACTTGACATTTATTGGATGAAAAAAGGACGGATAAGCAGACCTATGAAAGGCTCACCTATACTGCGCGGACAGGGGCACCATAAGGGGGACTGACTTGTACCATAGAAGGATAGGAATAAGAAAGGGGCGTACCTACCAAAACAGAAGGAGAAAAGGTACTCCTAGGATCAACCCACATAAGATATATGTACTGTTCCTAAAGGGAAAAAGGGCAGTATCATGACAAAAGTAACACGTTTAATGGGATGAGCCTGGTAGGTTTCAATTCTATGCAGCACTAGCATTTTTACGTTTTAGATTTATAAGTGTCAGAAGAAGGGAACACTTATTTTACCCAGAGTTCCTCCAGATTATAATAAGTAATGAATAAGTACATACTTAGGAAAAGTAGTACGGGAAATAAGAACAAAGCAGTAGAGTATTCATGAGATATGTACACCTGGAATTTATGATTGGAAAAAGGCAGAAAACAAAAATTTAGTACACATAAAAAAGGGGAATAAGTAATGAGAATAGGCATATTCATTGTTATTGATAGAAAAGATATATTGTTGAAAGACGAAGCGTTATCCTGTGTGGCCTTACTGTACATGATAATTATGTATAAAATATCGCGTGTTCGAGCTAAGGGGGGGGATATATAGTGCCGCGAGAATTTCAGTGTAAGTTCTAGAGACACCACTCTGCTTTCCACCGTCTCGAACACACAATATTTTAAGTACGAGGGTGAGAGAGTGAAGATGTGTCTACCTCGCCGCCGGTTTCTGCGTGTGTAGGATGGACCTGTATTGGGAGAATACTGCAATAGTGACGGGTTGATCGGCGCGAACAAGTGTTTGCTGCTCGCACCATAGACGCTGTATGTCCAGTACAAGAAGCAAGCACGCTTTATTCCTTGATGGTGTAACGACCGTATTTATTGTGAACAAATGAATTATGTATTGAACTAAAGACACTTACATTTGATTTTCTGGTGTTGGACTTGCTAGAAGCAAGAACTGGTTTTATAGTGGTTATTAAATCAGACATATTGTAATTGTATCTGTTAGTATCTAATGGTCCAAGGCAGTGTTGACTTGCAAGAGTTGAACGATTATGTGGAAGTTTTTTTATTGTGGAGATGAAAATATAACAGGGTTGAACAAAAAGTATCCTGAGAGTGCTGAATCATATCAAGAGTAGAAAAGAAGTCTACTTTGAAATTCCTTTAACTAGCTATAGTCATGGGGGAAGAAGAGTTTGTGAAGATTGACACAGCCGTCTGACCTGAGAAAAAGATCAGCTGCACACAATACATAAGTCAGCTGCGAGAGATGTGTGAGTCTTGCACCCCAGTACCAGACTGTCTCATGCCATAAGAAACCGTTAGAAGCTTCATCCATTGAAGCAATAATAATAAGTAAGTCAAAAATGAATTCTGTTTGTCTTCTTTTAACTGGAAAAAAGATGCACAGTGAATGAAACATAGGGATAAGATGTAACAGAAGAAAAATCTCAAAGCAACACAGAGAACATGTCATGAGTCAGACAAGTGATAGGCCATTACCACACTACACAATAGTTTGAAAAGCATGGAAGAGCATGATATGGACAGATTTTATAGCAAGCCCAAAATTTTTTCAGAGTTACAACAATCTTTATGAAGTAGTACAGTTTATTAACAGAAGTCACAGGTTGTGTGTTGCTGTTTAATATATATTATTCTACATTTACATCTGTATTCTACAAACCATCTTTAAGTGCATGGCAGAGGGTACACTGCATTCTGTCAGTTCTTGAGCTTTCTTCCCAATCCTTTCACATATGGAACATAGGGCAAATGATTATTTGAACACCTCTGAACATGTTATAATTATTCTAATCTTATCCTCACGATCCCTATGAGAGTGATACAGAGAGGATTACAGTATATTCTTAGAATCATTATTTAAAGCTTCTTGAAACTTTGTTAGTAGACTTTCTCAGGATAATTTAAGTATATTTTGAAGCATCTGCCCATTCAGTTTCTTCAGTATCTCTCTGACACACTATCACAGATCAAACAAACCTGTGACCATTTGTGTTGCTCTTCTCTGTATATGTTCAATATCCTCTGTTAGTTCTATTTGGTATGGTTCCCACACACTTGAGCAATATTCTAGAATTGGTCATATGAGTGATTAGTTATCAATCTCCTTTGTAGACTACTTGCACTTGCCCAGTATTCTACCAATAAACCGAAGTCTACCATCTGCTTTACCAACAACTAAACCTAAGTGATCATTCAATTTCACAACCCTACAAAGTGTTACACTCAGGTATTTGCATGAGTTGGCTGATACCAACAGTGATTTATTAATATTATAATCATAGGGTACTACTTTTTTTGTGAATTGCACAATTTTATATTTTTGAACATTTAAAACAAGTTGAAAATCTTTGTATCACTTTGAAATTGTATCAAGATCTGGTCGAACCTTCGTGCAGATTCTTTTTAGAAAATAAGCTTAAATGTCGTATTGAGTCAAATACTTTTCGGAAATCAAGGAGTACTGCATCTGTCTGCCGGCCCTGATATAAAGCTTTCAGTACGTCATGTGAGAAAAGTGCAAGCTGGATTTCACACAATTGATGATTTTAGAATCCGTGCTGGTTGGCATCAAGATACCTTATTATGTTTGAGTTCAGAATAAGTTCTAAGGTTCTACAACAAATTGGCGTCTAGGATATCGGATGGCAGTTTCTTGGACCACTTCTACTACCCCTCTTGTATATACAGGTGTGATCTATGCTTTTTTCCAAGAACTGGGCTTCGTTTTTTGCTCAAGGGTTGTACGATAGATTATTGTTACAAGCGGGGATAACTAAGATAAAAATTCAGAATAGAGTGTGACAGGGACTCCATCAGGCCCTGGAACTTTGTTCAATTTTAACAATTTCAGCTGTTTCTCAACAACACTGACACTAATACTTACTTCACTCATCTTTTCTGTGGTTGTTGTTGTGGTCTTCAGTCACAAGGATTAAGGTACAAGGATTAAATTATTCCATACAAATCATTTTAAGTGGCAGACTGGGAGCACACTAAACAAATTATTTTTGAGCAAAGTAAAGCAATGCTTTCAATGAAATGATCAGTTGTTTACAATTTGAACTAATGCTACTTGTTGTTTCAAGGCAACAAGATTTCCTGGAAATTACGTATCTGACTGAGAAAAATAATCTGAAACATTGTTTGAAACATTTAAGGCAACCTTATTCATTTCTCTGGAATATTTTGTTAGCCTCAATGCATTTTTTCTGAGGAATGTTAGGGCTATTTCTTACTGTAAACCAAATTTCCCGAACAAATGAGAGGGAAGGAAAATCAAGGTGAACTGTATCCCACGTGTATTAGTGCAATTATGCTTTGCACAGTAGCGTGTATATTATTTAGTTCAAAGAACAATAACAGGTATTCCTGAATGGAGCAATAAGTAACATATTGGAAAGGCAACCACTCAACTATAGTGGGTCAGTGCATGAAGCACAGAAATACATAACAGAAAACTGCATTCAGACTAGTTTTCAAGCACTAGTTCTTTTTCCATCAAAAATACACAGACACCCAAGCATGCATTTCTGTGGCCACGGCAAGACTCAGAAGATGAAAAGTTCAGTATCACAAGAAAAATGAACTTCAAAACAAACTGACAAAGGGGAATTACCATTCTCATTGGGTAGGGTTAATGTGTTAAGAAATATAAAATCCTATTGCATAGAACGGAGTGTGTTACACCAAGAAAGAAGCATCAGGTAAAGTTTATTTCACTGCTTATTGAGGTGGTCTACATGATTACAAAATAACAATTTCTGCACAACATATAATTCATTAGCAGATAAGATCTTGTCCACTCTCAAAATACTGCTTGTGGTGAGAAACTAATCCACAGTGTAGTATGAAGTTCGGGTTTGATTGGAAGATGACTATCCTGGTTGTAAGTATGTACCGTCCTGTAAATGTAATTATGAATTAAAGGTTGTAATATACTTATCTATAATGTACCATGAGGTCTACGTTTGTGCTATATGTAACACTTTTCTTTTCTAGTACAGGTATCCAACTATAAGATTAACTCAGAAATGCTGTATTACATAACTAACAAATAATCGATGAATATTTTTATACGTGTCATTCGTCCATCAGCTACGAAAAACGTAAAATTGCGAGGGGGCGAAGTCTATATAACTCTTACCCATTTGTGCATTGACTTATAATGATGCACTACATTACAGGTCGTAAACTGTATTACATCAATATTGACTGATGACCTCAGATGTTAATTCTCATAGTGCTCCGAGCCATTTGAACCATTACATTAATATTTATGTAATGACTTTAAACATGACGTCACACTATTAGTACCTCTTAAAACATGTAGAAGAGAGAGTTGAATGTCTGTCCTACCGATACTATTTCGTAGAAAATAGTAGAAAGGATAACGTCGAAAATAGCAATATAGCGTTATTAGCTACTGGTGAAACGATAAGTCACGTACATAACAATGCCACAATACAAGATATGAAGGGAAAAGTATAGAGCATTGGGGAATAGCAAACAGGCATATGTACATTTCCCCCCGTTGCTTTGTTGGGAACATTTCACGATAGTCAACAAGAACGTCCACGGTGATAGACTGTTAAACATATGGCACAAATGCCTTCCTCTTCAAAAATATAAGGCTTGCATTGTCACTCCTTTAAGCACACACACCCACACATTTGTTTATTTACAAGTGACCAACTAGTTGTGGATCAAAGATATTAATGTACTTGCTATCAGAGAATTTATGCATCACACAACTTCATGTGTAGTATCTGTATTGTTATAGCACATCGAAAAGTGATTGTGGAAGATGTCAAGAATGTGACCAACGAAGTGTTGTTAATGTTATGAGCTTGGTAGAAAGAATGATAACTAAGTTTGGTGCTAGTTGTGCCTATGGTCTAGGTGTGCTGTATCTTTTCAATATAATTGTCGTTGGGGATACCCAGTTGCTTATTAATGTAAAAAATCAGGTGAGTGTGTCTAAAAATACGCACCAAAATAGTAACGTTAAAATATGTCGCTATGGAAAAAATGTCAGATGAAACGAGGTAGGTTTATGTGATGAAACAACTTGTTAGATTTATGTAAAGTTTTGTTTGGTATCGTTACCGGTCAGATTTTTCTCCTCGACATAAGCCTAAGTAAATGTCAAGATTGTTGTCTGCTCTGTGTGTGTAGATTGAGAACAGCCGTATTGAAAACGCATTCTAAATAACCCCCCCCCCCCTTTTTTTTTTTTTTTTTTTTTTTACAGAGATGTAATATCTCGTAAACTTTTCGCCTTGCAAGAATTTGATCATGTGCAAATTTAAGTGAAATATTTTTGTATACAGTAGTTACGAGCTGGCTTCCCAGAGTTTAATTGGGTAGACTGCCTCGTGCATGAGGAGTACATGTAGTGTAATCTGTTAATTAAAAGCGCACGTGGATGACACACTTAGGAATGTCCCATCTGTACAGTGTGCACAGAAAGATTTCTGGGATTCGTAAATGCCAGAAATTCCCCTGAAACGGATGAATTTTTATCTACGAATACTAATAATCTAAGTTTACTGTGTCAACTGAACTGCATTCGTATTCTGGCCTTCTGTGTGACTGTTACAGAAAATTGCCCAAAAATCTTACAATCCTTGTATAAGAGTTTTTTTAAAAAATGTTTTCACTTATTTGTAATTATTAACTGTTGGACCTATAGCTTTATTTTGGGTTACTGGACTTTAACAAGTACATGTGTATTATTGTAGCTGCCAGACACAAAGTAAAGCATGGGTATCTGATGGATTAACGGAGGTGTTCGATACTCTTCATCTCACAAACTGTCACCTTTTGACCTAAACAGACCTCAGGCTATGCTACAGATCAATCTGTCTCTACAGTTAAGATTTCGTGTAAACATTTGTATCGTGCTTAAAACAGTGTTAGCAGGTGAGAACTACATTATGTGAAGATTTGGATTGGTAGCAGCCTAGCACAAAATGTCCATTTAAGTTTCTCATTATCTTTAAGTTGTAAAAACGGTTTTAAAATTCCTAATTATTTCTTTTTTAGGGTGGTGACGTTTTGCAGGAAACAATTTCAGCAAATGTATCAGAAGACATAGTAATATTAGAATTCCAGCGCTCTGATGGAACACTTGTGACACAGCTTGTTGACTTCAGGAATGTGAGTCTGATACTCTTCTTGTGAAAACTAAATGAAAATAATTATTAGTTGTCATAAATTTCATGCTTCTCAAAATTTTCATGTAATAGTGCCCAATAATAAAAACAAAATTGAGAGTACATGTTTGTTCAACAGGATGTACAAGTACTGAAGGCACTTGTATTGGGTGAAGAAGAACGTGGCCAAAGTCAGTATCAGGTTATGTGCTTTGTCAGACATTTTCACAAGGGAGACTTTATATCAGCAGATGCAATGGCTAAGCTTCGCCAGGTTTGTTGAAATTATTTTAAGCTGTTTTATTGTTATTGTAGAAATTTATTACTGGTATTTCTAACATTTCATGGGCTTCTCTTAAATACAGACTCACTGATTATTTTATTTATGACTTTTTTTTAATGATGTCATGCTAAAGTATAATAGCTTCCGA
This sequence comes from Schistocerca piceifrons, assembly GCF_021461385.2. NCBI lineage: Eukaryota > Metazoa > Arthropoda > Insecta > Orthoptera > Acrididae > Schistocerca > Schistocerca piceifrons. The sequence continues at coordinate 96,993,903 of NC_060143.1, read as the reverse complement.
GACTGTTCTATGGACTGAGAGAAGAGGCCACCACTTTCATTTAGACCAAGCTCATTCATCAATCTGCTAGTGTGAGCTGACTTACTCTCACGTCTCATCAGTGAGCAATTGGCAGGCTTTCATAGGGCAATGGTGGGGAAACGTGAGGGGGGGTATTGAAACAAGGCAGCTGGGTGCAAGAAACAGTTGCCAACGAGTCTATTCTATGGTTTCTAATGTTAATTTTACAGAGGGATCACTGTACAGTGGCTTATTAATGCCTTTCAAGGCAATTTTTTTTTACTGAAGCATTGATGAAAAATGACAATCAAATGAAACTTCAATTTCTTTTGAGTCTTTGTCTGTGGATCATTTCTTATAATGATATTTGACAGGTGATGTTTACATAAAGCTTACATATATGTAGCAAAAATACAGTGATAAATATATCAATTTATGTATGATTGCATTTGTAGTCTGACTGTTACATGTATTTGTTAGTTACAAAAATACAGTAAATACACACACATTTTATAGAATTTTCACAAAAAGTCATTAAAAGTACGGTATGAAAGGCACCAATGATAATGTAGTTCATTTTTCTGTAAGTCCTTGGTATTCACTCAGCACTGCCAAGAAAAACAGAAAAAGCAGAGGACATCAGCATTGGTGTTTTGACATGAAATATTATTTTGTACATCTAACATACCTGAAGTGATTGTATACACCATTTTACATTTGTTGCAGTTTTCCTTTGCAGTGTATTCTGACACACTATTTAATTTTTTATTTCAAGATGTTCCATAGCATTGTAAGGGCAAATGTTGCTCAGATGTCTTTATAATTTTCTTATTAAAAGAGACATTCTTTTCTATCATATTCATACATTGCGGTAAACTGTTGTACAGTATGCGTCCAGCAGTTACAGGTTCTTCGTCTATTAATTTTAGCCTACTTCTTTCTATATGACGGTAATTTTTTCTTCTTGTGTTAGGTTCATGATATTCTCCATTTAGCAACACAGTGCAGTTAGTTTTTAAGTAGATAATTGCATCATAATGCTCTCTTTTGTAATCTTAGTACCCTTCGTGTGTTCACATTTGCAGCATTTCCCCAGCACAGGATGTCACATGAGTGGTGCGAATGGATTAGTGCATGGTACATTGTTTGTAGTGTGTGTCTTGTTTACGGACTTTGACATTTTTCTCATCAGGAATATATGCTTGAACGTATTTTGCTGCAAATGTCATGGAGCAAACAAACAACATGGGGCAGCTAAGTAAGAAACATGATTTTTCGTTCTTAAGATGACGCAGTCTTATCATGAACGTCATTTTTGGATGAAGATTAAATTGAAATCAACTTATATTTCACCACTATTTGATTCACACATGAAACTTGAAAACACTGGATATCAATGAATTCTAATAATTTTGCTTTACATTAAAGTATCAGCTTTGCACTAAAGTAACAATGTCTGATACCATTTTCTAAGCACTACTAGTTTGAAGACAGGTTTTGAAGTTGCAGTCTGGGTGTACTTACGTGGTATATGTTGTTCTCTTCACTGGAAAGAAGTTGCTCCCACAAATGTGTGGTTACAAACATCGATTAAACGTAGCAGCAAATTTGTTGAAGTTATTGAAATTTATGTTGTTGTCGTAATGCTGCCTTTCATTTATTTAAGAGCTATTCTCCACTGTGCGATTAAGTCTGTCCCTTGAATCTAATGGTTTGGTGAACGTGACATACTGTCACTCCCAGTTTTAAGTGAATGCTTGTGCTCACCTCCTGAACAGGCTATTGTGATATCATTTTTAATTACCCCCCCCCCCCCAACACACACACACACACACACACACACACACACACACACACACACACACACACACACACACCTCCTTTCTTAAGAGCTTTCCATAGTTGATTATCCTCCAAAGCTGAATGTATGTAACGTGAGCTTGTAATTAACAGAATGCATTTGGTGTAAGCTTTGAAATGGAAAAAGCTTCCTTGTGTCTTGCCATTGTATCATTCTTAGATTAAGAGCCTTGAAGAGGGTCGGGTCATTACCTACATATTTTACAAATAAGTGATACCAGCACTTGCCATGTGGTGCATTGGGAATGTAACGGGTTGTGTTAACAACTGATTGTAAGTACCGATTGAAGGAGCAGCAGACAGTTTTTCATAGGAATAAATTGAAATTCATTGTACCAAAACCCAATGTAAATACGAACAACGAATGTATCATGTATTAAAAAAATTAGCAACATATTCATCGTAAATTACAGATAATTTTGTGGCCCATGATGTACAACCAAAACCAGTACTTGAACTGTTTGCTTAATGTAGGCAGTGTTTTTGTCACTACATCATGTTAGTTGGCTTTACCATCAGACAAGCAAAGTAACATCTTTCAAACTAACCTGGCCCTAGGCCAGTGCTAAACATCGGTCTGTCACCACAATTTTCATTCTGAAAACTAGCTTCTTGCCATGTTGGCTTCACCAACTTTTACGAAACTATCACTTTCCAACTTAGGATAGACCTTTGGCTGCACTACAGATCAGTCTTATTTTATTTGTATCTACATCCATATTCTGCAACTTTTTATTTACTTCTACATGTGTGCTGGATAAACCAGTGTGAAGAGTATGGCGAACGATGCATTCTATTGTATCAGTTATTTAAGTTTTTTCCCTGTTCCATCCATGTATGGAGCATGATAAGAAGGAGTGTTTAAATGTGTTCATCCTTGCTCTAATTAATCTAATGTTGTCTCATGATTCCTAGGGAGCAGTAAATAAGGGGATTGTAGAAGATTCCTGGAGTCATCATTTAAAAATGTGTCTTGAAAATTTGTAAGTAGGGTTTCTTGCAATAGTGTACATCTAACTTTGAGTCTGCCAGTTCAGTTCTTTCATCATCTCTGTGATTCTCTCCCATGGGTCAAACAAACCTGTGACCATTCATGTTGCCCTTCTGTGTATACATTCAATATCCCCCGTTACACCTATTTGGTCACATGAGCGATTTTTAAGCAATCTCTCTTGTAGACTGATATCACTTCCCCAGTATTCTGCCAATAAACTGAAGTCTACCTCCTGCTTTACCCACGACTGAACCTATGTGATCATTCTATTTCGTATCCCTACAGTGGTCTATCCCAGGTATTTGTATGAGTTGGCCAATTCCAACAGTGACTCATTGATATGATAGTCATAGGATACTACTTTTTTGTTTTGTTTTGTGAACTGCAAAATTTTACATTTCTGAACTTTTAGAGCAATTTGGCAATCTCTGCACCACTTTGAAATCCTATAAGATCTGACTGGATATTTACATAGTTTCTCTCAGATAGTCATACATTTTAGATAACTGCATCATCTGCAAAAGGCAGTGAAGCTTATTCACCCCGGTACCTTGTATGTGTGAGAGTTGATAGGGAATATTTCATGACAATGAAGCCTCAATTTTTTGTTGAGCATTTAGAGGAAAAGTTTGGGGAGGTGGAGGGCTTGTCCAAAATGAGGTCTGGGTCAGTCTTGATAAAACAGCATCCTCTGCCCACTCACAGGCTTTACTCGCTTGTAACAAGTTGGGGTATGTTTGTTACAATCATGCCACATAAGAGCTTAAATATGGTCCAGTCTGACAACAAGCTGCGCGTGAGGTGTCCATTTTGTGCGGCGTGTCCATCGGGGTCCGAGGGATAGTCAGGTGGCCACCGGTGCCTTCATCTAGGCCTTCGAGGGTGACACCTTACCCGAGAAGGTCTAGGTGATAGTCTACCATTGTAATGTAAAGCTCTATATCCCTCCCCCGATGCAGTGCTTTTAGTGTTGAAAGTTTGGCTGTATGTCTTCCCGCTGTTCTTCCAGCGTCGTATGTTGAGCTTATGGATGTCCATTACATCCCAATACTCCGTGTGCCCCACCTCCAACCCGTGTCAACTGCAGAGAGCATCATTCACCTTGCTTGCCAGATGGCAGGAATTTACAGAAAGACAGGAAAATCATGGAAGACAAGACCCTGGATCGACTGACCTACACTGAGGCTAAGAGAAAATATGAGTGCCTACTTCCTGTGGCTATGACCACCTCGTCCCTGCCACTACGAGAACAGTTGTATCCCCATCAGTTCTGTGAATTCTAGTCGGCTGTCAGATCCAGAAGGCTACACCTGCCCCAAAAATGGGGGGGGGGGGGGGGCACCAGTCACCACCTCAGAGCCAGAGCAGCGTACGTCTTCTTCGGCTCCTCTCGCGAGGAAGGGATCCCTTGGGATCACTCCCTTCCCAGGTTTTTGCTAGTGGGAAAGATGATGCACGTCAGTGGCTGAAGTGCCCAAAAGCAGCTGGTCGTAGGGCTTCACGATCCTCCTCAGTCCCGGAGACTGAATCAGTGAAGTCCTCCCAGCCAGAGAAACCCAAGGAGGAGTGAGAAGGGATATTACAGGAACCATAGCAACTATAATCAAGTGTCAGGTGGAGTTTGCGTCTGTGTCCTAAACTTGGTCTGTAGGACAATTGTGCCCCTTCAAACCCCCTCTGGAAGCTGTGGCTGTCAGAATAAGGACGACACAGGAAATAACTGTCTGCAATGCATATCATCCTCCAGGTGGTGCAGTACCTCTGAATGTATTAGCTGCACTGGTTGATCAACTCCCTAACCCTTCCCTATTTTTGGGAGATTTTAACGCCCATATCCCCTTGTGGGGTGGCACCGTGCTTACTGGCTGAGGCAGAGATGTCGAAACTTCACTGTCTCAGTTCGACCTCTGCCTCTTAAATCCTGGGGCCGCCACACATTTCATTGTGGCTCATGGTAGTTACTCAGCCATTGATTTATTCACCTGCAGCCCAGGACTTCTCCCATCTATCCACTGGAGAGCACTTGCCAACCAGTGTGGTACTGACCACTTCCGCATCTTCCTGTCACTGCCCCGGCCTCAGACCCACAGACGCTTGCCCAGATGGGCTTTAAACAAGGCAGACTGGGAAACTTTCACCTCTGTGGTCACCATTGACTCTCCCCTACATGGTAACATTGATGTGATGGTTGAGCAGGTGACTACAACAATTGTTAATGTGACAGAAAATGCGATTCCTCCTTATATAGCGTGCCGCTGGAAAAGGTGATCTCTTGGTGGTCGCCGAAAGTCGCTGAGGTAATTAAGAAGCGTCGGCGAGCTTTAGAGCGACATAAGCAACTCCCTTCCCCGGACCACCTCATAGCCCCTAAGCGGCTCTGTGACTGCGTTTGCCAGCTTATCAAAAGACGGAAGCAGGAGTGTTGTGAGAGATACGTCTGGACCATTGGATGCCATACGTCACCTTCCCAAGTCTGGACGAAGGTAAGACGTCTTTCTGGATACCAGACCCCAACAGGTGTCCCTGGCATTAACATCAATTGCATGTTGTCTACCCATGCAAACGTGATTACTGAGCTCTGTGCTTGAGCCTCTGCATCGGAAAACTAACTCTCGGCATTTCGCACCCTCAAATGGCGGATGATAGGGAAAGTTCTCTTGTTCGCTACATGCCACAGTGAATCCTATAATGCCCCATTTACAGAATGGTAGCTCCTCAGTGCCCTTGCACATTGCCCTGACACAGCTCCTGGACCAGATTGGATCCATGGTCAGATGATTAAACATCTCTCGTCTGACTACAAACGACATCTACTTGTCATCTTCGACTGGGTCTGGTGCGATGCCATCTTTCCATCGCAATGGCAGGAGAGCACCATCATTCCAGTGCTTAACCCCAGTCAACACCTGCTTGATGTGGATAGCTATTGGCTCATCTGCCTCACCGATGTTCTTTGTAAGCTGCTGGAATGTATGGTGTGTTGGCAGCTGGGTTTGGTCCTGGAATCACATGGCCTACTGTCTCCATGTCAGGGCGGCTTTTGCCAATGTCACTCTACCACTGATAATCTTGTCCCTCGAACCTGCCATGCGAACTGCCTTTTCCAGACGCCAGACCCTGGTTGCCGTCTTTTTTGATTTACAAAAAGCATATGACACTACCTGGCGACATTATAGCCTTGCCACATTATATGAGTGGGGTCTCTGAGGCCCACTCCCGATTTTTATCCAAAATTTCCTGTCGCTCCGTACTTTCTGTATTGAAGTTGATGCCTCCCATAGTTCGCCCCATATCCAGGAGAATGAGATCCCGCAGGGCTCCATATTGAGTGTATCTCTAGTTTTAGTGGCCATTAATGGTCTAGCAGCAGCTGTAAGGCAGTCTGTCTCACCGTCTCTGTATACAGATGACTTCTGCATTTTGTACTGCTCCACCAGTACTGGTGTTGCTGACTGGCGCCTCCAGGGAGCCATCCACAAGGTGCAGTCATGGGCTGTAGCCCACAATTTCCCGTTTTCGGCTGCAAAGTCATGTGTTATGCACTTGTGTCGGTGTCGTACCATTCATCCAGAACCAGAACTTTACCTTAATGACGATCGACTCACTGTAGTGGAGACGTATCGATTCTTAGGACTAGTTTTTGATGCCCGATTGACTTGGCTTCCTCACCTCCGTGAGCTTAAGCGGAAGTGCTGTCTGCTCCTCAATGCCCTCCGCTGCCCAAGCAACACCAACTGGGGTGCAGATCGCTCTGCACTGCTGCAGCTCTACAGAGCCATTGTTCAATCCCACCTTGACTATGGGAGTCCGGTTAATGGTTCGGCGGTACCCTCAGCATTGCGTTTACTCGACCCAGTGCTCCCCCTTCGAGTCCGGGGTAAAAATAGGCCCGAGGTATTCCTGCCTGTCGTAAGAGGCGACTAAAAGGAGTCCCTCCCCTTCAAGGGGGTAGTTCGCACCTGCGTCCGGAGACGGACGGTACAACTACCATTTGTGGTCATCTTTTTTTTGTATTCTGATTTCTTCCTTCCTTTGTTTGTTTCCTTTCTTGGTCCTTCTCCCTCTCTCACTGTCTTCCTAACTTTTTACCTTGCCTTCTTCTCCTTGCCTTCTTCCCCTTGCCTTCTTCCCCTTGCCTTCTTCCCCTTGCCTTCTTCCCCTTGCCTTCTTCCCCTTGCCTTCTTCCCCTTGCCTTCTTCCCCTTGCCTTCTTCCCCTTGCCTTCTTCCCCTTGCCTTCTTCCCCTTGCCTTCTTCCCCTTGCCTTCTTCCCCTTGCCTTCTTCCCCTTGCCTTCTTCCCCTTGCCTTCTTCCCCTTGCCTTCTTCCCCTTGCCTTCTTCCCCTTGCCTTCTTCCCCTTGACTTCTTCCCCTTGACTTCTTCCCCTTGACTTCTTCCCCTTGACTTCTTCCCCTTGACTTCTTCCCCTTGACTTCTTCCCCTTGACTTCTTCCCCTTGACTTCTTCCCCTTGACTTCTTCCCCTTGACTTCTTCCCCTTGACTTCTTCCCCTTGACTTCTTCCCCTTGACTTCTTCCCCTTGACTTCTTCCCCTTGACTTCTTCCCCTTGACTTCTTCCCCTTGACTTCTTCCCCTTGACTTCTTCCCCTTGACTTCTTCCCCTTGCCTTCTTCCCCTTGCCTTTTTGCCCACCCTATGGTCTCTGCCTCGGCGTTTGACAGTCTGTCCTTTCTCTCCCTCTCTCCCTTTTTTTTCCTATTCTTCTTTCCTCCCTGTGCTTGCCTGCAGGCCGACCCATGTGTTCGCACGCGTAGCCGGTGACGGGGTAAAGCATAATTCCCTGCCCTGGTTAGACAAGTAGGGCCTGTGCGTACCCCCTGGTAAAGGCCAGGCCCGGGGAGGAGTGATTGCCCGAGCTGACACCTTCCGCCCGTTTCTCGGGAGGTGTGACCTGAGGTGTCAACATTCACCTAAGGCAGGAGTGCCCTCTGGGAGGGTCCCCACAGGGAAGGAGCGTGCCATCGGAGACGCTGGCAATCATGGGGGATTCATCCACAATGGATTTCTCTTCTTCTTCGCTCTCGACCTCTGCCCAAAAACGGAAACTTGACCAGCCACCAGTGACAAAAGTACTACTGCCTACCCAAAGTTCCTCGTAGTTTCTAGATCTGAGGATGGAAAGGATTTTTCATGTCAACCCTTTCATTATTCAGAAGCGCGTAACGCTACCTTGTTGTTGGAAACTGAGAGCGCCTTTCAGGCACAAAAACTCCTTCGGGCCACACTTCTGTACACGTTCCATGTCCGGGTGGAGGCTCACCGCACTTTGAATTCGTCGCATGGTGTGGTATCTACTAGATCTCTCTACAGATTGACTGATGAGGAGATTCAGTCTTTCCTCGCTGAGCAGGGCATGACAGCTGTCCATAGGGCCATGAAAAAGTTCGACAATGACCTTCTACCTACCCAGACAACTTTTATTGACCTTTGATAGTGTTCAGCTGCCGTCATGCATCAAAGCGGGCTGTGAGGTTATTTCTGTTTGCCGCTATGTCCTGACACGTACGCATTGCTACCAGTGTCAGCATTTTAACCACACCCGCCAGTCTTGTAATGCGGCTAAATGCGTCACTTGTGGCAGGGTCGCCCATGAGGGTGACTGTCCACCTCCATCTCCTCGTTGCGTGAACTGTCAGGGTGACCATGTAGCGTCCTCTCGCGACTGTCCCATCTACAAGGATGAACGCTGTATATAGGAAATTCGAGTCAAAGAGAAAGTGTCCACCTCGGCTGCTTGCAAGCTTTTTGCTAGTAGGAAGCCCACGCTGCTCCCAGCAGGGAAATACAGTACCGTCCTCCCCTCTCCTCGGCCTACCAGGGAGGTATCGACGCAGACATGCGATCTGACCTTTAGCGCTACATTCGGCCAGTGCTAAGATCGCCCGGTCAATGCCTCCTCTTCCTCCCGTCATCCCTAAGACACAAGCACCTTGTTCAGCTTCTGCCAAGACTAAGACCCAGAAGTCAGGTGCACGGGCCTTCATGAAGGAACCGTCCTGTGCAGACTTCTTATGTACCCCTAACTCACAGCCATCGGCCAGTACTTTGACTAAACGACCTTCCAAGAAGGCTCATAGGAAGAAAAGTTCCCCTTCTGCACCGCGGCGCGTTTCTTCTCCTGCGCCACCCAGCGGTTGCCGCCCCAGGCCGTCATCCATTTCGCCTGGCCGCACCGCTGGTGGCCGAACGTCTGGCCGTTCACCTTCAGGGGAAGCTGCCCCTCCAGACCATCTTAACATGGTGACCGACGAACCTATTGAAAAAATGGACGATGACACTCTGCCTATTGATAGCGGCAGCAGTGCTCGCTCGAAGCCAGGCCCTCAGCGGCCTTTGAGGTGACCCCTTCTCGCTTCTCCTTTTTCTTTTTCTTCTCACGATGGCACTTCTTCATTGGAATATTCGTGGCATTCACTCCAACCGAGTGGACTTAGAGTTGCTGCTACACTTGCATTGTCCACTCGTAGTAGCTCTCCAGGAAACAAAGCTACGCCAATGCGATCGTATTGACTTGGCACACTATACCTCTGTGCGTTTTGACCGACCCCCTGTGGCAGGTATTCTGGCTCATGGAGGGGTTATGTTGCTGGTTCAGGATGATATCTACTACGATCCCATCACGTTGCACACTGATCTGCGGGAAGTTGCCATCCAAATTACTCTCCCCACTTTCATATTTTCCATTTGTACTGTTTACACTCTGTCGTCGTCTGCAGTTACTAGGGCAGACATGATGCAAATTATTGCTCAGCTACCTGTACCATTTTTGTCGACTGGAGACTTCAATGCCAACCATCCCCTTTGGGGCTCTCCAGCATCCTGCCCGAGAAGTTCCCTGTTCGCAGACCTTTTCAACCACCTCAGTCTTGTCTGCCTCAATACTGGCACCCCTACTTTTCTTACGGAGACAACTCCCACCTATTCCCATTTAGACCTCTATATATGTACTACCCAACTGGCACGTCGGTTTGAGCGGTACACTCTTTCTGATACATATTCGAGCGACCACTTCCCTTGTGTTATCCATCTCCTGCATCATACCCCATCTCCCTGCTCAACTTGTTGGAACATCTCCAAAGGAGACTGGGGGCTCTTCTCTTCCAGGGCGACATTTCAGGATCAAAACTTCGCAAGCTGCGATAGTCAGGTCACACGCCTCACGGAAGTCATTCTCACTGCTGCTCAATATTCCATCCCTCATACTACTTCTTCTCCACGTCGCGTACCGGTCCCCTGGTGGACCGCAACATGTAGAGATGCTATACATGCTCGTCGACGTGCTTTACGCACCTTTAAACACCACCCTATAATGGCAAATTGTATTAATTATAAACGATTACATGCACAGTGTTGTTGTGTTATTAAATAAAGCCAGCTGGGCTGCTTTCACAAGCTCCTTCAACAGTTTTACTCCTTCTTCTGTTGTCATGGGGTAGCCTGCGCCAGCTATGTGGCACTAAGGTCCACTCGCCAGTTTCTGGCTTGACTGTCGCAAATGACATCCTTGTGGCCCCTGAGGATACCTCCAATGCCTTCGGCTGATTTTTCGCAGAGGTTTCGAGCTCCGCTCATTACCACCCTGCCTTCCTCCCCCGAAAACAGGCAGAGGAGGCAAGGCCACCTAACTTCCGCTCCTCTAATCATGAAAGTTATAATGCCTCATTCACCATGCGGGAACTCGAAAGTGCACTTGCCCGGTCACGGTCCTCCGCTCTGGGGCCTGATTCTATTCATATTCAGATGCTGAAGAACCTTTCTCCTGCAGGTAAAGGTTTTCTTCTTCGTACTTATAATCGCATCTGGATTGAGGGTCATGTTCCCACATGCTGGTGCTAATCTATTGTCCCGATTCCTAAGCCGGGGAAGGACAAGCACTTGCCTTCCAGTTATCAACCCATTTCCCTTACCAGCTGTGTCTGTGAGGTAATGGAACGAATGGTTAACTCTGGTTTGGCTGCTCGAATCTCGACACCTACTTACCAATGTAAAATGTGGATTTCATAGATGCCACTCTGCTGTTGACCATATAGTTACCTTGTTGACCTTCATTATGAATAACTTCTTGCGGTAGTGCCAGACAGTGGCTGTGTTCTTTGATTTGGAGAAGGCTTGAGACACCTGTTGGAGGGTGGGCATTCTCCGCACCATGCATACATGGGGCCTTCGCGGTCGCCTCCCTCTTTTTATTCGTACATTTTTAATGGATCGAAAGTTCAGGGTATGTGTGGGTTCTGTCCTGTCAGACACCTTTCGTCAGGAGAATGGGGTGCCACAGGGCTCAGTTTTGAGCGTCGCTCTCTTCGCCATAGTGATCAATCCAATAATGGATTGCCTCCCAACTGATGTATCAGGCTCCCTTTTTGTGGACGATTTTACCATCTACTGCAGCATGCAGCGTACATGTTTCCTGGAGCGCTGTCTTCAGCATTGTTTTGACCGTCTTTACTCCTGGAGTGTCGCCAATGGCTTCAGTTTTTCTGCCGAGAAGACGGTCTGTATTATCTTCTGGCGCTACAAAGAGTTTCTCCCACAGTCCTTACTTCTCGGTCCCGTTGCTCTCCCATTCGTGGAGACAACAAAATTTTCAGTTCTTACATTTGACAGGAAACTTAGCTGGTCTCCACATGTGTGATATTTGGCTGCCTGTTGTACCCGTTCCCTAAATGTCCTCTGTGTTCTCAGCGATACGTCGTGGGAAGCGGATCCAACCGTTTCATTTTGCCTATATCGGTTGATTGTCCGCTCCAGGCTGGATTATGGGAGCTTTTTATACTCCTCTGCACGGCCGTCCATCTTACGCCACCTCGACTCTAGACAACATTGGGGCTTACATCTTGCGATCAGAGCATTCTATACTAGACCCGTCGAGAGTCTTCATGCTGAAGCCGGTGAATTGCCACTAACCTACGGGCACGATATACTGCTTTGTCGGTATGCCTGTCGGCTACTGTCAATGCCCGACCACCCTTCTTATTGTTCCTTTTTTGACAACTCTCTCGACCGTCAATACGAGTTGTATGTATTTGCCCTGCTACCTCCTGGAGTTCGCTTTCGTCGCCTCCTTCAGCAACTTGATTTTCCTCTCCCTGCAACCTTTAGAGTGGGCGAGAGCCAAACGCCACCTTGGCTCCAGGCTCAGGTTCGCATTCACCTTGACCTCAGCTCGCTCCCAAAGGGGGTTACCCCAGCTTCGGTATATCGCTCGCGGTTTGTCGATCTTCGTTCGAAGTTCAGTAATACGATCTTCATTTATACAGATGGCTATAAGACCAATGACGGTGTCGGGTGTCCTTTTATTGTCAGAGCACACAGTTTCAAATACCAGCTCCATGGCCATTGTTCGGTCTTCACAGCTGAACTATTTGCCCTCTATCAGGCTGTTCTTTACATCTGCCGCCACCAACTTTCTGCTTATGTCATCTGCTCTGATTCCCTGAGCGCCACCCAGAGCCTCAGTGATCCTTATCCAGTTCACCCTTTTGCGCACCGGATCCAACGCTCTCTTCAGCAGCTGGCGGACGACGGTTCTCCGGTTACCTTTATGTGGGTTCCTGGCCATGTCGGTATCTGTGGGAACGAAGCTGCAGATGCCGCGGCCAAGGCTGCGGTCCTCCAGCCTCAGACAGCTTCTTGTTGTGTGCCTTCATCTGATTTTAGCAGGGTCATTTGTCTGCGCATTTTATCGCTGTGGCATGCCGATTGGTCTACACTTACTGAAAACAAGCTTCGGGCCTTCAAACCTCTCCCCACGGCTTGGACGACCTCTTCATGCCCTTCTTGGGGGAGGAGGTCGCTTTGGCCCAGTTACGGATTGGACACTGCCGGTTCAGCCACTGCCATCTGCTGATGGCTGTGCGGGCGCCGTTCTGCCCATGTGGGCACTTGCAGACAGTACGCCACATTTTAACGTCCTGTCCGAATTTTAATACACTGTGCATTGATCTTGGCCTGCCATGTACTCTGGATGATATTGTAGCGGATGACCCAGGAGCAGCTGCTCGTGTTCTTTGTTTTATCCACTTAACAAACCTGTCTAAGGACATTTGCTTATGCTGTTTTCTTTCACTCCCTTGCGTGTTAATGTGCCTTTTATAGTGTTGTCCATTTTAGTTGCTGTTTTAACATTGTACCTCGCAGTGCATTCATAATTTAGTCTGGGTGCTAATGACCACTGTAGTTGTGCACCCTAAAACCACAAAAAAAAAAAAAATCAACCCTCGACCCAGTGCACCACTGTGGCTTTCGTCTAGCGACAGGAGCTTTTAGGATGAGTCCAGTGACCAGTGTCCTGGTGGAGGCCGGAGTCCCTCCATCGCAGGTTAGGTGTGCGCAATTGCTCTCCAGTTACATTGCACATGTTCGTAGTTCTCCTGCGCATCCGAATTACCATCTCCTTTTCCCACCCATGGCGGTTCATCTCCCACATCAGCAGCTCAGTTCGGGGCTTAGCAATTGCAGTTCGTGTGTGATCCCTACTCTCCGAACTGGAGCCCTTGCCTTTACCACCTATACTTGAGCTTCATTCACGAACACCTCCATGGGGTACACCTAAGCCGCAGCTTCAACTGGACCTTTCATATGGCACTAAGGACTCAGTTAACGCAGCGACTCTGCTTTCGCTTCCTCTCGATTCTCAACGTGTACTGGGGCCGTGAAGTGATTTACACCAATGCCTCGATGTCTGATGGTCACGTTGGTTTTGCCTGTGTTCATGGGGGACATATAGAAGAGCACTCCTTGCCAGATGGCTGCAGTGTTTTCATTGCATAGCTGGCGGCCATATCTCATGCTCTTGAGCACATCTGCTCACGCCCAGGCGAGTCCTTTCTCCTGTGTACTGACTTCTTGAGCAGCCTACCAGCTGTCAACCAGTGCTACCCTCATCATCCTTTGGTCTGTGCCCTGGAACGGTCCAGTCATTCAGTGGTGGTTGTCTGGACCCCAGGTCACGTCTGAATCCCAGGTAATGAACTTGCCGACAGGCTGGCCAAACAGGCTACGCAGAAACTGCTTATGGAGATCGGCTTCTATGAAACTGACCTGCGTTCAGTATTACGCCACAAGGTTTTGCAGCTTTGGGATACAGAATGGCATAACTTCAGTATGCACAACAAGCTGTGTGTCATTAAGGAAACTACAAATGTGTGGAAGACCTCCTTGTGCGCCTCTCGCATGGACTCTGTGGTTCTCTGTCGGCTCCACATTGGCCATACGTGGCTGACGCATGGTAACCTCCTCCGTTGCGAGGACCCAACTGGGTGTCACTGTGGCTTACAAATGATAATCGTCCATCTCTTGCTGGACTGCCCACTTTTAGCCGCTCTGCAGCAGACTTAACTTTCCCGGCACCCTGCTTTCGGTGTTGGGCGACAAAGCCTCAACAGCAGCTTTAGTTTTACGTTTTATTTGTGAGGGTGAGTTTTATCATTTGCTTTAAGTTTTAGCATGTGTACTTTGTCCCTGTGTGTCCTCCACCCCTATTGCTTTCAGGGAGGGGCTTTTAATGTGTTGCAGAGTGGCTGGCTTTTCCTTTTTATCCTCATGGTTAGCCAGCCATGGCAACCTGCTTTCTTGTTTTAACCTCTTGTGCCTGTTTCTTATGTATTTGTGGTTTTCTTGTCCCCTTTTGTCCATTTAATTGTTTGTTGCCCTTCAGTCGTTGTTGTGGTTTTTCTCTTTCATTCCATTTTATGTTGTCTCATTGTCGTATTCTCACCCTTGTGGCATTGTTTCCTTTGGAACAAGGGACTGATGACTTTGTAGTTTGGTCCCTTCCCCCCTCTTTTAAACAAACCAACTAAAGCTGCGGGAAGGTAGACTACCCTGTAAAAGCAAAAGGCTCACTGTGGTTAAAACGTACACTGTTTACTGTATAGGAGTTTCCACTGAGTAGAGTCCATTACCTATGAAGGTGTAGAAAAAATTCGCTATTAAGACACAGTGCGAGATAGTCAGCCAAGACTGTCACAAAATGATCATGATCCGTGGTGGACAGTGCCCTGCCTGGCTATAAACAAAGGTTTTCAAACAGTTCAGCATCCAACACTGCAGATTGTTAATTTTGCTGAGTCCAGATGGCATGCCATTGTTGTAATGCCTAAAATTTGTATCTGAAGTAGAGTTCATTCAAAGGATTCTCCAGCTAAACACTAATCCTGCAATGTACCCTTAATGCTGCCACCTGCACCTTGAGGTATGGTTTGGCCACCCCTCACATATAAATCTAGGAGTATTCTGCAGTGTCTCTACACTTTGCGAGTAGATGAGTACAACCCTCATCAGAGGGGGACAGTTTTTCAACATTGCCTCCCATCTGGAAACTTGAGAGCTGTTTATGATGATTCACTGCCACATTTCTGTCTAAAACTTACTATATTTACTATTATGGAAGGGATAGATAGCTACCCATTGTAAAGATGACTCGTTCAGTTGCAGGCAGGCACAATGGAAAGACTGTTGCACATTAAGCTTTTGGTGAAAGCCTTCATCAGAAAAGAAAGCACACTTGCATTCATACAAGCAAGAACACCTCTCACACACACACACACATGACCACTATCTCTAGCTGCTCAGGCCAGACTCAGACTGTAATGAAATGTGTCAAATGAGAACAACAATCTGTAGTGGAGCAGAGAAGCGGGAGGGATAGCAGGGTATTGGTGGGAGAAAGGGAGACAGTACTGCCTGGCGGAGCATGTGGGGACTAGAGGTGGCAGATGAGGCTACATGGTGCAGTGTTGTGAGGCTCTGGGGAGGGAGTGAAGGACAAAAAGGTAGTGGAAAGGAGAGGAGTAGCATTGAAATCAATCATGTTGTGTTCAGCTGCATGTTGTGCAACAGGGTGTTCCAGTCCTGTCACAGGCTTATCCTACCCCATCAGAGGCTGGGCCACCTGTGAAAGCAACCTGGTGGAGTACTAGCCCTGATGCAGTCATTGCTTAGCTTTTTATATTAGTATGACTACCAACCAGCTATCCACCAGGACGAGTGTCTACTGCCAAACTGTGGCGAAGAGCAAAGTAGATCATGCTGTGGCACAACTTGCAGGTGAACGTAACATGATCGATTTCAACAGCTGCTTAACAACCCAACCCAGGTCAGCTGGATCCTCTTCTTCGCCACCAGCTTTTCTGAACTGCGAAATTGGGAGTTACAATAACAATACATTCACCGCTCCCGAAATCATCCCAGCCTCAATTTATGGTAACAAACAGTCCCCACAACCTCCTGTCAACAGCCCACTGTCCCATCACCTCTTCCAAACTCATATCCCTCACCCCCAATGTGCACTGCTCTCTTCCCTTTCCCAGCTCCTCTCTCTTCTGTTCTTCTTTTTCCACTTCTCTCCCTCCCCCAAAGCCTTCTTACATGGCACCAGGTAGCCTTGTCTGCCACCTCTAGCCTTTGAAAGCTCTGCCCAGCATCATTGTTTCCTCTTCCTACACCCTTGCCCTGCTGTCCCTCACCCTTCCCTGCCCCACTACAGTTGTTTCTCCCAGTTTATCTGGCCTGAGCAACCAGAGATAGCAGTCGTGTGTGTGAGGTGTGCTTGCTTGTGTAAAAGCACGCGTGTTTTTCTTTTCTAATGAAGGCTTCTGCTAAAAGCTAAATGTGTAACTGTCTTTTCATGGTGTCTGTCTCCAACTCAAGTCATCTTTATGGTGAGTAACGATCTCTCCTTTCCGTAATTGTTGATATTACAACCTGCACTTCCCATTGCTTGACTTATTATATTTAGCAAGGAGAGAAATCTAATGATAGTAATATAACCTGAATTTTCATATGTGAGTTTGTTTCTGAATAGGTATGTGAGTAGAGTCATCTGCATCACTTTTGTCATTAGCAGAAAGTAATTTAGAGTATCTGCTTTTCAACAGATTAAATACAAACTTTAATTTCCAGAAGGGTGTGACATTATGATGTTAGTATAAGAAATGTATTGTATTAACGAGATGACACATGTTTAGCCTTGTTTCACAAACTTTATTATTGCTGTACAACCTATATGTTCTGGGTTACAAGTGAATTTCCTAGTACATAATTGAGCTTATAACCTGAAACTTATGTCATACTGTAATAATAAAGTTTGTGAAACAATGCTAAAAAGTGTTTTGTTTAGTTAATACAGTATACAGTATTTCATCAAGAAGCCACAGTAGAATCAATTAAAATAAGAAATGTAATTGTATACTTTCTCTGAACTTTCTATGAGGATAATTGAAAACTAAATACCTAATTCACTTTATTTCATATTCACTTAAGAACCATATTTTGTGAAGAGCTGTGTTAGGCATTGAACAACACCGCAGGGAATTTTTACTGTCTAAAATCATAATCTTCAGTTTGATACTATCAACATAAACAAACAAAATGCAATCAGGACTTACCTGAACAATTTATCCTTAACCCAACACTCTGGTACATGCCATAAAGTGGCTTTTTGAGTGTAGATGTTGTAGAACCCTCAGTGTCAGCTAGGATTGACTTTGGGTGTGATGAGAGCTTACTGGTGTGCTGAGTGAAAAAAGAGATTTTCAAGCTATGGTAATGCATTGAGCAATGGGCATTTTCGTACCTTGTCATGTCATGGTGACAATATGGTAATGAGATTTCATATATGTTCCAACACACACACACACACACACACACACACACACACACACACACACACACAAGGAAATTCTACCTTCACTACAGTTGTCAGTTCACAACATAGTGGCTCTGCAAAAATTTGTATTTCATTTTACACAAACAAAATCCAAAAAGAAGTAAATAATAAATTATTCTTAACATTCCCACACTGCTGAAGTAAGAAATTATTTTTTCAGTCTTTAAGTCTAGGCAAAGGAGAGTACCAATGATGTAAGTTTGAGCACATATGATAACTAATCCTGTAAGAATTCTTGGAGATAATTTGTAATTAATGCGTAAAATTTAAATGCATTTCACAGACACTTAGTGGTAGAATAAGATAGGGAAATATGAACTATTTGCAGTAAACAGTAGGTGTATATGAAGTTTGACAGCAGCCAGTAATGGATCAACGTCTCTTACCGAAATGCTTGCTAGTCTTGAACAGCAGTAATTACACCACAATTTGTGTTAACTCTGGGCAAATCAGTGATCACAAGAGTGAAAAAATTTAGGTACCAAATGTCCAAAGGCTTTTAAAATCTGCACACGCATTGATGAACACACACAGTAGGGACGTTTCAGTCAGAAAAGTCATATTTATTGACCAATAATGAAACAAAAGTATGTCTCACTAGGTCGGAGGTTGTGTGCTGGACTGTGTATCCAAAGGCCCAGGGCTCAATTGCAAGTTAGTCAGTGAATTTTTGCACCTTGTTTCATTTATCACTTACGATTTCTCTAGTGATGTTTGTTAATATGAAGAATACAGGATCACACTGTTGTTTGGAGTCCACATAAAGCTATAGATCATGTCTAGATTGTTAAGTCTCTTTAAAGTTATAAGGAACACAATGTTATACCACCTGCAAAAGGACTGTTTTAGTAAATCACTGTTGCGTTCGAACCGACCTTTGGATTGATGACGGCAGCACTTAAGCAGACAATGCAGATGTTCAGAAATTCCTATTGCAAATTTCTAGGACTTGTAAAGGGGAGTGAGTACATAATACTTTGAATAGGATCCCATGTCTGGAAACATAGCATTTCCGTTCTACAACAGTTTCAATTCGGATGTGTAACGTGTCCACGTTTGCTGAAGGACATAGAAAAGTCTCTGCATTGCCTGTTCTCATATGTGACAGGGTAGATAGGATGGTGTGCGATGTCAGATGGTCACCTGATATTGTAATGCATCGGCACTATTTTAAACAAATGTGTTTAAGTGATTAATGGATGTGTCATTATGTTTCCTTTCGAATTGTTACCTAATAATTGTACTGGATCATGCCAAATCCAATTCCTCAAGCAGAAGTGGATCAGTTAAACATCTGAATTGAAACCATTGTAGAATGGAAACTGTATGTTTCTAGATGTTGGTTCCTTTTCAGAGTATTATGTACTCACTCCCCTCTACAAGTCCTACTGTTAAAGGTCTGTAATGGTAATTTCCCCCTGCACTCTTTTGATGCTCCCTACATCAATAGTTTCCCCAGTGTTGAATAATGATGGCGCCGGCCGGGGTGGCCGAGCGGTTCTAGAGGCTTCAGTCTGGAACCACGCGACCGCTACGGTCATAGGTTTGAATCCTGCCTCGGGCATGGATGTGTGTGATGTCCTTAGGTTAGTTCGGTTTAAGTAGTTCTAAGTTCTAGGGGACTGATGACCCATAGTGCTCAGAGCCATTTTTGAATAATGATGGCTTTAAAACATAATCTACACAAGAAACTGCCAAGATTCTTGGCCTACACTCTGTAATATGTATGTGTTTACCATGCTCTGCCAATTTGATATTGACGCCACAATCACCTAGTTTGTGTCCGAAGGGAAATTGGCAGCACCATTTGATGTACAAGCCCTGGTGGTTATGTGTTGTCAGCTGCTGAGCTGTGTGTCCTCTGTGCTATTGATTGCAAAGATAGTTTTGACAATATGTTTTGAAACCATATTGCCTGTAAAGTCACTTTCTGTTTACTTATACAGTTTCTTTTAATTTACTGCATGGATATCTTAGCTATTTTGATATTTTTCACCTGCAGAGATGTTTCTTGAGAATGTATGTGGACTTTCTTCCACTTTTTTCCTCCTCCTTTATACAGCATAAAACTTTCAGTAAAAAATACTGTGTATGTAAGATATGTGATTAATGTCTGCAGTTGAAGTGAGATTGTGTCAAAAGCTGATTAGCGGTGTTTCCAAATGTGTCCATTTTAATTTAGACCAACACTGAATCTCTTTCAGTTGATCCACGTTTAGTGTTATACATCATAGTGAATTCTTCAGTTGGATTTGTTTTCTGAAGTGAAGTCAAATTTTATCTTCAGTCACTGATATTTTTACAATCTGCTCTAACTATGTAGGACATTTGTGTGCTAAGAATTTAGTTTCACGAAATATATTCAACAATTTTACATTTATATCACAAAGGTGAAGTTGAAAGAATGACATGTAAAATACTCTGTGGAGATAAGAGTCTGTGATAACCTTTTCAACTGAGATAGCAGTTTCCAACTTAGCACCACATGGAGCACTCTGATGCAAAACTGGTGAAGGCAGCAGATGGAATATGCGGCCCCCACCAGGATGTGACACACAACCCAGCCAGCACACAGAGACCCCAAACACCGCCGGCCATGACTGTCCCCACCATGGGGGATGATACCTGTTCTGGAGTTGTGCGATTGGTGCTGCAAGCACAGATGAGGCAGAGGATCTTGTGGCCCATGGCTATAAAGACCTGGACAGGACATGAACCTGACACTTTGCCTGAAGGTGACAAGTAGGAAACTTGTTGAAACGTTGCCACAGATTGACATCTTAACTCA
The DNA here is from genome assembly GCF_021461385.2 of Schistocerca piceifrons. Lineage (NCBI taxonomy): Eukaryota > Metazoa > Arthropoda > Insecta > Orthoptera > Acrididae > Schistocerca > Schistocerca piceifrons. The sequence continues at coordinate 96,973,573 of NC_060143.1, read as the reverse complement.
GCTGATAACCCGAGAAGACTTCATTGAGATTCACTGAGAAATTGTAGATTCGCATAAAATATTCTATGTGCAGTGTTCCCTCTACCTCCTCCTCCAACCCCCTCTGTCTGGTATCCCATTGTTCTATTACTAATCATGAAAACTTTCTTAAGAAACAATTTCAGCATATTTTTGTAATTGTTATTTGTGGTAAGACAGTGGCAAAGGTGGAAATCCGACCACCTCTTTCCCTTGACTCCAGTGAGTGCTTCAGTGTTAATGCAAGTTTACTTGTAAAATAGTCCTTAATGTTTCTTACGTAGTGCAGCAAAAACATTAAGGCGGCTATTCTGGTATTATTTTTGGGAAGTTGCTCTTTATGCTAGCTCGTCAAAGGATAACTCTGAAACTTACCATGTTTTCTTTCTTTCTTGTGTGGCAGTTGACAACTCAACACTTCTGCTTTTCAGTGAGTAATCTGCTGTAATGCTACAGCATTTTCATTCTTAAGAGCTTTCCCCAAACTTTCATTAGTCATGTATACAATAGTAGTTTCTCGCGATTCAAAAGTTTCTTATGGGAAGGGCATTATCAGTCATAGCTCCAGTCCATAACTTTGTTTTTAAAAAAACTTGTTAAATGGCTTGCTCACATCAACCACAGTTTTCTGTTTCCTATGTCCATATACTTACAATATTCTTAATTTGCAGAAGAATCCAGGCACTGTAAGGACACCAGAAGAAGACAGGGGACGCGAGAATTTCACAATGGATTTGATTGTTGATGTGAACAAGAGTGGTGCCATATCACATCATATTGCAGCTATGTGTGGAGAAGCATCTGATGCTACATATACCAGAGAACAAGATTTGCAACTATGGGCAGCACGTCCAGGTCAGTATACATATCAAGCTTTGTTACTAACTGCTTTTTCAGGATGTGCGTGCATTATAAAAAATTTAAAAGGGTGATATAAAATGGAGGGACATCGGGGAAATTGAGGCATGCTTCTAGGTTCGTTACCACTTGGTTTGAGCAATGCGTATAGCTTTTGGAATATAGATTTGGATGTAGATGTAGATTGTCTTCTGTACGTTTCAGTTCCGTACAAGATTACCCTTGAAATACCTTCAGAAAAAGGCTTCACACAAAATTTGTAATAAAATTTCTCTTTCAGAAATGCTTTTCTTGCTATTTCTTGTATGAATTTTGTATCCTCTCTACTTGACCAGTGTCAGTTATTTTTTCTCACAAATAGCAAAACTAATGTTCTACTTTTAGTGTCTCGCTTTCTAATCTGTTTCTGTCAACATCACCTTACTAATTTAATTACACTCCATTACCTACATTCAGTTACCCCTATTTTACTTTTGTTTGTTTATTTTATAACATCTTTTCAAGACACTGTCCATTCCATTCAACTGCTCTTCCAAGTCCTTTGCTGTCTCTGACAGAATTGCAATGCTTTTAGCAAACTGAAAAGTTTTATTATTTTTTCTCTCTATAAATCGTGACTAACAGTGGGATAGGCTACAACCTTGTCTCACCACTGTAAGGAATCTCATTTCTGTTCCTTGTATTTGTTTTCCTTGTCTTTTATTCAGTACCTGTGATCTGCTTCCATGTAATAGGGTTGACAATTAAAGTTCTAATCATTGTTCCATAAATTCTTCCAAATATCTTCAACTTAGTCTGCGTATCTAAGATATTTTAAATCTTTTTTTATATAAAACATGTTCCAAAATCTTTTAGTGGATTGACATATCTGATATAGGCCCAGGATGCAAAATTTCAGTTCTGAAGTCACTAGCCAGTCTAACAACTTTGGTCGCCACACCCCCTTTATCAGAATATGAAAAAATAATCCCCCCTCCATCTCTCTTTATGGAGTTTGTTTGACAGACAAACTGTTCGAACAGCATCATATTGTTTGATAGAATACTAAGGTTCAACATAATCATAGCAAACATTAATACAGACCAGTACTATAGCCTAGTGGTCTAACACTTCATTTTTGTGTATCATTGTCTTTCTGCAGAGAAGTTTCACTTATCAATGGCAGCTCTTGAGTCACACAGACAGAGAAGGGCCATTTACAGATACCAGCAGCAAATTCTCAAGTGTATCTGTTGTCAGCCAAGCCCTGTATTCAGTTTTTAGTCTGTTGTGACAGCTGAAACCTTGCTCACATGAAACTGTGCTCACAAGTAGAACAGCATAAAATCTGAGAATCTGAAGCAGATTGGGGAATCATGCAGAAAAATTTGATTGTAAATCATCTAAGAGTGTGATTCAACATCAGTGAGGGAAACAAAAGTTTGTATTCTGCCCACACTCGTAGCAGAACATCCACTTCCTCATCAAAGAGAATTTGAGTCAAAAACATGAACACCTTTTTTATTTCTTCATTTCAATATTAAAGAAGTTTGTCGTGATGAGGCTAGTGTAAGGTTTCAAAAACACACAGAGAGGCAATAACCATCTGATGAGTCAGATTGCAACCTTTGTGTGGTGTACTCCTTTGCATTTTTTATAAAGTTACTTGTTGCAGTCTGGTATTCTTGCTCCCAAGTCTGAATGATTGTCAGCTGAACATAATTAATTTTTCCTGAAATTTTTCACCTTGTCCAAAAACCTTTGTTCACTTGGCCCAACGGTAGAGTGGAAGTCCTCCAAAACTGATATGCAGTGTTCAGTTTTCATTTTCAGGTACGAAATAAGCAGTTCCTTATATTGTAGTGCCAGACTTAATGGTCTGTTTCCAGTAGAAGGACAAGAGAAGGTAGAGAAGCATAACAAATTTAAATTTCTTTGTACTTTTCAGCTTTAGCGGTGTCATTCTCATTTCAGTGGGCTACCTGTTCAAGGTTGGTCACATATTGTTTCTGTGGTTGCAAGAGAGCTTAAACGGTACTCTCTCTCTCTCTTTGCTTGCTAGCCACCTGATAGTGTGAATATCACTCAGTTCACAAATTTCTCCTCCTAGAACTTGTACTGTTTTGTCGATCTGTGATAGAATTTGAAAATAGTTCTAACAACCAAGTCAGATGTTTTGAGATGTTCATATGTCCTATGGGGACCTAACACAGCAAGCGGTGTGCGAGTTAATAATGCTTATCAGTTTTGGGAAAAGAGCTTTCATTTGCACAGCTAATCATGATTTGTTTCTAATCTTATTTGCAGCACCATCAGTACCTAAACATATTACATTTTTCTCTGTATTCACTTGGGCCTATGATCTTATCTAAATAATCTGTTAAAGCTATGAAATAACCAGTGGAACTGGAGTCTGGTAGCTCTGTTACACCTAAAATGTCCTCCTTGATGTAGCCGCCTTTTGCATTGAGGTACTAGGTCTACAACTTTGCTTCTGCCGTTTTTTCTCGAAGGTCGTGGCTTTATTGTGAAAAACTTACCAAAAAAAATTATGATTCGTAGTATTGCCCATCGCTGGCCACTACATTCTCCCATCTTACAGATAGCATATGAATCCTGTGGCGGAAGAACAGGGCGTCTTTAGTGGGGATTCATGAATCGATTCAATTTTGCACTTGTTCATATGATCGGAAGTGCTGGTCAGCCAGACTGTATGACACTGATCGAAAAAGGTGGTAGTCAGAGAGAGCAACGTATGGAGGATATGGTGGGAGGAATAGGACTTCTCGTTTCAATGTTTCCATGTATATTTTGACAGGTTTTGCGACATGGGGGTTTTGCAACCTGCTGCAAAATTACCTTTATGTGTCTATTGCTGTATTGTGGCTGTTTGTGTTTCAGTGCTGGGCTCAAACGCATCTATTGCTTTCGATAATGATGTCCTATGACTGTCTTTGTCTGTTCCAGTAGCTACGAAAACGTTGTCTTCCACCGCCCTGCCGATCTTAGACATCAAAATCACCATTCTTAAGGTGTGGAAAACATTCTCTGCACGTTCTTCCGCTGATAATTCCCTCACCATTGGTCTTCCCCAACATTTTAAGAGCCACAGCCGCAGATTTCTTCATGTTAAAGCATAAAATTAAAACTTCTCGCAAATGGCAAGAAATCGGTACATAAGTTGACGTACTTAATTGAGAACAACATATTGTCACAGATCGACTAATATTTTTAAGGCATTATGTTTGCAGATGCCTAAGCTTATTGTATTACACCTATGATCAACCACCCGAACCCTACTTGCTGCTACTGCTGTCTATTGCAAAACGGCGGAAGCAAAGTTGTAGACCTAATATCTTACATGCACATTTGCATGAACAATTGCAGATTGATCATTGGAACCCTGAATTAGAAGACTGGTGTATTTACAGTTTTCCAATTTGTGTATGAGTACATGCTTCAGTGTGTCCACTATAAAATGAATGAATTCTCTGCACAGTTTTTCATTGCCGTTCTGTGCTGTCACAGTCACTATTTTCCTGCGAAATGCAGAAGGTGCACAAAGTCTTTAAATGGCTTCTCATGCTCAGCAATGTAATATACTACATTAAACAAATATGTAAGGTGAGAAAACATTTGGCTGTAAGTTTTTTAATGCTTCTGGCCATTGATGTTTCTGTGGATTGTTTCTCTGCCGTTACACATCCAACATTTTCTCAGTGCAATTTACTCTGAGTATGTAGAACAAAGGACTTTTTGTTAAAAAAGGGCACAGAAAACTTATTTTACCCACTTCTGGTCGATGTCCCTAGCTTGCATCTGTTCACAGAATTTACAAAATGTTGTGTCATTAAGCAGTAGCCACTCAAAATGGCTTAACTAGTGTCTATTAAATTTCCTTTTGGTTGGGAGTTGTGGTGTGACACTATCATCTTTCCTTTTAGGAGAATAGGAAGATGATATAAGTTGAACACTGTTACTACTGGCTGATTATGTCTCAGAAACTGTAATTTGTTTTTGCTGCTCATGAGGAACATTCACATTGTGTTTCCCACTTAAGTCACCAGCTGCACATGTTTCAGTGGATGTATTATGCTTAAAAAACACTGTATGTTTGGTTGTCTCTTTCCCATCATGATAACTAATCCGTCACAAAATTAGAAATAATGTATGTGTAGTTACAATAGTGTTGGAAAAGATAGATTGCTACTTACCGTAAAGAAGATAAATTAGCCGCGCAGAGTGGCTGTGCAGTTTGAGGCGCCATGTCATGGATTGCATGGCCCCTCCTGCCGGAGGTTCGAGCCCTCCATCGGACATGGGTACGTGTGTGTTGTTCTTAGCATAAGTTAGTTTAAGTAGTGCGTAAGTCTAGAGACTGATGAAAGTCTATAGACCGATGACCTCAGTAGTTTGGTCCCTTAGGAATTCACACATTTTGAAGACATATTAAGCTGCAGACAAACACAATTAAGACACTTACATAGAGGTTGTGGCTACGGCCTTCATCAGCAAAACAAACACACACCATTCATATGCAGAAGCCAGCACACCTCACGCACACGTGACCACCACCTCCAGCATCTCGGGCTGGAATGTTATGTCACAATATAGGTAACCATAAAACGTGAATACCAGAGATAGCAAAGCACTATCATACCATACCATACATTACCGCTTTTTTTAACCAGGACTTTCTTCTTGCTGGCAACACTTGGTATGGCGTATACACACTGCTGTAGTAAGTGAGGTGTGCACGAGTTTATGTTGTCTGTACAATTCTGAACCTCGGCGTAGTGTGTTTAGAAAATAAAATAAAATTTACATGCAAGCCTGGATTTCCAGTTGCCAGTTTTTTATTGCCAATGGCGAGCTGATGATGAATTTTGCACTCTCTATAGGCCTAGATTTATGGTCTAGAGGTAGCACCTTTTATCAGTAATCAAAAGGCCTCGGTCACAGGTTTGAACCCAGCCACTGTTTAAATTTTGAATAAAAATCAGGAGCAATGGTGGCTGCTGACTGCCAGGATAAGAAGTCACCCCCATTCTGCCAACAGCCTTATCAAAGAGGACAGAGGAGCAGACAGAGGTTCGGGACACTCTCTGGGCTTTGTGGTGGGAAACTTCCCTGAAAGGCTGAAGAATCAGTAGTGATCAATGGCGTGAGGATGCAGAAGGTAATGGAAACTAGTGCATTAAAGACACATAGTGTGTACCCACAGGACTTGTGGCCTGTAGCTGAAGAAGTGTCATGATCTCTCCATTGGCAAATGATCCCTGAATCGTCCCCTATTCAGATCTCTGTGAGGGGACTGCCAAGGGAGAGGTGACTATGAGAAAAAAATGAATTAAGCAGCAAAATGAAAATGTCCTATGAGTCACTGTGTGGAATGTCAGATGTTGGAATGTCGTAAGGCTCAATCTAGATTAGTGGGTGTCAGTGAAGTGGAAGGAAGACAAGGATTTAGGGTCAGACGAGCGTAGGGTAATATCAACAGCAGCAGAGAATTGTACTATGGGAGTAGGATTTGTTATCAATGGGAGGGTGGGGCAGAGAGTGTGTTACTGTGAACAGTTCAGTAGCTAGTTCAGTAGAAGAGGAATAGACATCTTTAAAAAGGGCAATCACAGAAGCTTGAAAGGAAAATGTAGGTACAAGGAAGGTAACTGCAAAGAAACCATGGATAGCAGAAGAAATACTTCAACTGGTAGCAGAAGAAATTCAGCTGATAGACGAAAGAATGAAGTGCAAAAGTATTTGGGGATATTTAGAAATACAGAGATACAAGTCACTTAGGAATGAAATAAATATGAAGTACTGGGAAGCTAAGGCGAGAGTTCTGTATGAAGAAATCAGAAAAGAAATTATTGTTGGAAGAAATGATTCAGCACGTAAAGTTAGAACAGTGAAATTAAACATGAGAGTGGGAAAATTAAGAATGCAATGGGAATTCCATTGTTAATTGCAGAGGAGAGAGCAAATATGTGGAAAGAGTACATTGAGGGCCACTATGAGGGAGAGGACATGTCAGATGATGTGATAGAAGAAGAAACAGGAGGCAATATGTAAGAGATAGGGGATACAGTATTAGAATCAGAATTTAGAAGAGCCCCGGAAGGCTTAAAATCAAATAAGGTTGAAGGGATAGATAACATTCCATTGGAATTTCTCAAATCATTGAGGGAAATGGCAACAAAACAATTGTTCATGTTGGTTTGAAGAATGACACACACCAATGATACACCATCAGACTTTTGGAAAAACATCATCCATACAATTCCCAAGGCTGCAAGAGCTGACAAGTACGAGAATTATATAACAGTCAGCTTAACAGCTCATGCATTCAAGTTGCTGACAATAATAACAGACAGAAGAGTGGAATAGAAAATTGAGAATCTCTTATGACAATGTTTGGCTTTAGGAAAGTTAAGGACACCAGAGAGAGAGAGAGAGAGAGAGAGAGAGAGAGAGAGAGAGAGAGAGAGAGAGATGGATGCAGCGTGGAAAAAGCATTTGTCAATGTCAAATGGTGCAAGATGTTAAAAATCCTGAGGAAGGTAGGGGTCAGCTATAGAGAAAGATTAGTATTATGCTATATGTACAAGAACCAAGAGGAACACGAAGAGTGTAAGAACAAAATCAAAGTGCACAGATTGTGCTGGCTGTGTGGGATGCACACAAAGGTTTTTTAGATGAGGGTCTCTCCATCCAGTCCAGATAATGATAGCTGTAGGAAACGCAGAAGTGTCAATGTAGTATCAAAAGAAATGCCTCCCACAGGTGAGAGTATTCAAATCCTAATGGCACCTGCTAAAGCATTTGCAACAAAGTGCCAGAATTTGAAGCGCTCCTGAAAAGCAATGAAGCTCACATAATACTAGGTACAGAAAGCTGGTTGAAAACTGAAATTGATAATAGTGAGATTTTTTGGTTAAATTTAAGTGTGTATCAGAAGGCCAGGCAAATGGGAAGTGGGGGTGGTGTGTTTGTTGCAGTAGACAAGAAACTCAAATCCACCAAAATAGAGATTGAAGCTGCATGTGAGATTGTTTGGGCAAGACTCAGTATTGGGTGGGCATAAAACGGTAATTGATCCTTCTGTCACCCATCAGACTCATCTCCTGATGTACGACTCGAGCCAAACTACTGTAGCTGTATCGTCATTCATTCGACCTACATTGTGTCTCATATTACAATGGACCAACTTTGTTTTGATTTGGAGGTGCGGCCTAAAACTTTTCTCTCCCTTGAATTTAGAGTCTCAAATCTCAGGTGCAGCTTAGATTCGGGAAAATTTTTTTCCTCGATTTCGAGTCTCATTTTTCAGGTGCGGCTTAGATTCGAGTGCGGCTTAGGTTCGAGTAAATACGGTATTTAGAAAGATCTGTTCAAATATACTGTATGTTTTAAATTGTTCACTACATTAATTTGGCCATGTCTGAGCAGAATCCTCAAACAATCTTTTTACCAGTTTAATTTTGCTTTTGTCACTCACACCATCAATAAAACAATCCTTGCATGGTGCCAGAAAATCTACAGCATGGTACTTGCTTTCCCCTGAAAAAGTCTTACCACTGGGTACTTGTACCATAGGCCACCCCATACTTCTATTAGCCCCACATAATTCTACATTACTTAATCTACTGTTAACTTTGTCAATTTCTACATTACTCTTTACTGTAACAGCAGCAACATTTTCAATTTACTTACATAGGTCGCTAGCTGTCTCTAATAATAAAGTTCTGGTTTTATCACAACTAGTCACAATCTTCTGATCCACATCAATCAGAGCTTGCCTTGTCTCATCATTCCTTTTGTCACACAACTGCCTGCCTGAATCAGTTCTACCACTTAATTCAATGGCAACTGCATCAGTCATTCAACTTTCCTTCTATCTCCTCAAATTTTTCTGATAAATCCCGCAATTGATCATTTAATTCTCTAATTCTTGCCCCTAAAGAACTTTCCATATCCCCCATATCGGTTTTTAATTCAGTTCTTAATTCCCCCATTTGGCCCTTTAATGATCTAAGCAAGCCACTACATTACCTTCTGCTTCTTTTACCTGTCCATGTGGGCTCTGAGGCTCATTCCCACTCCCTGTAGCTCAACATCACAAGCCGATTTCTTTATCACCATCTCGCTAAATTCTACTCCATAGCTAAACTGGTTGTGAGAGAGAGAACTGAGAAATTAATGCACCTGCTGCCAACTCTTAGCTTTGTTGAGACTGCTGCTACGTAACGACTGCTGCTTGATGCTGCAGGCTGCCATGCGGTGTGGTGTGGAATGGCTTGCAATTTGGCAGCAGAAGCGTCTCCAGCTCCGGAGTGCATCGCCAAAGTCAGTGGGTCAATGTTTGGCGGCCAGCGGCGCTTCAACTCCCGCTTTGGTGATCGGCGTCGGACTCGGCCTACTGCTCGGTGATCGGCAACATCAGTCTTCTTCACTTTCAAATGCAATCCTGCACTGCCTACAGAGCCTGTTCAGTTAAGACAATCCCAGGTGAAAAACCCCCTATTACAACAGTTCTGGGCACTGCACACCCTGGACTGAATAATTAGCCCCTATGTACTATGGCACGAAAATATATGTATTTATTACACTCAACACTCGGCTTAATTGAGCGGCCCAGAGATGTGGCTGGTCTCAATGTTTGGTTATGTTTTTTGTCATAGGGTGCCAGCTCACACCTGTCGTAAACTCAATCTTCTAGCTGAAATAAAAATATAAAAAAAACCATGCAGGCAGGTATTGCGGTGAAATTTAAAAAAAAATATTGAGTCCCTGACGTTGATTTATAATTTGAACAAGTAGTTTATTTTTCTTCACTATATTGACTAAACACACAAAATGCAGTCTGAGGGGCTTCGATATAAGGGCGGCCGTTAATATTGATGCTACACTTCACTATAAAATTCATATGTCGCGGTAATGGCACTTGAAAGTCTGTTCACATTTCACAAAATACACTGTTGTCTGCTGTCCTAAACCACTATATTGTGCTCAGCTTGATCATTTTCGAATGTCGCTACATACATACTTTTCCCTGAACATCACTACCAACCCACTACTACCCCAGATGGGCGGCACGTCCGGCTCTTAGCGTCACTCAAACTTGACTCCCCAAAGATGGCCACCCTGTGCACCCTCGAAATGACTGCCTAACTCAAAACAATGTTTGACAAAAAAAAAATACGAATATTCTAAGGCTAAGCACACATGATACACTGAAAAATACGGAAAATTTCCTGGCAATAACAATTTAAAGTCCAATTTTCTGTATCTGCCACCATTTTTTTTACAAATAATGTTCTTGTGAGCTAAGTTTGCTTTTCCCGGATTTTATTATACTACACATAAATAAACAAATAAAAATACATACTTACTCACCTACCTCCTTAAACTTTAGAATGCTGCCAGTAGTTTCAGCTCTTTAAATTTATTACCAAAAACACAGTTTCTCTCAGTCGAATCCCATATTCCGGCCTCTCATTCAAAAATGGTACAGATTCTGCTAAATTGGCTATGATTGCTTGATGCAGCTCTACTAGGTGCATCTGTAGACACTTTGTTTATATTAATCGGCCAAAACATTGCCAAGGTATTAGCTTTTGAACTTTCATAAATTTACAATTTTTAAACTATTATATATTTTTGTGGTGTGTCTAGATAATTTAGCTTTACATATTTTTCTGCCCATGAGTGTCAACTCGCACCTCAGTGTCACTCTTGTTTTTATCAATTTTTGTCTGGAATGTAAATTCCTCCAAGCGCACAAACACGGCCATTCACGCCCCTGCCTAGCTCCCACTCAGGTTTTTCCAAGACCGCGTAAATGCTAGCCGCTCACCACGGCCCTGTAGCAACCGCGCCAGCCCCTTGCTCTGTTGTGGGAAACTGCCGCTCTAATCTCCCCCCACAGCTTGTACGCTCACATACCTCCTAGAGTCTGCTTTCAGCACTTGGTATGGCGCCTTAACTTCACACTACCTGTAACTTTCCCTGTGGGTGTGAACCCTTCACCTCCTTGGCTTTGTGAAACAGCCCATGTTAACCTTAGCCTTCATTCATTTCCTAAGGACACTACTCCAGCCTCAATCTGTTGCTTTCAGTTTTACAACCTTCGCATGGAACATCGCAATAGTACCTTTTGTATACACTGATGGCTCTCGGACTGACTGTGGGGTCAGGTGTGCCTTCATCATTGGCATCAGTTTCTTTCATTATCGGTTTGGAACACAGACTTTTCAATTGTGTCCTCTGCTTAGGCTCACTCACCGCCCTTCAAAGTCTATGTGCGCTGTACACCGCCCATCCCTTAGTGCAGTGGGTCAGGAAAATTGTCATTTTCTCACTCTTGTTGGAGTCACTGTGATGATTATGTGGTTCCTGGTCATGTCGATCTGCCAGGAAACGAGCCTGCTGATGCTACTGCCAAGGCTGCAGTCCTCGTACCTTATCCTGCTAGTTCCTATATTCCCTCCGATGATCTCTGTGTTTCTGTCTGTCAGGAGTTGGTGTCCCTTTGGCATCGCCAATGGTCCTCCCTTCGCAGGTAAGCCTTTCACAGCTGCTTGGACGATCTCCTCTCAGCCTTCCTGCCGGGAAGAGGTCATTTTAACTAGGCTGCATATTGGGCACTGCCTTTTTAGCATTGATAAGTAGCGCTACCCCACCACTTTGTACACATTGCACCCAAGTTTTAACTGTCCACCACTTCCTGACGGAATGCCCATTTTTTCTAACCGTTTGCATTCCTGCTTGGGTTCGCTGTTTCAGCCATTTTAGCAAATGACGCGCAGGCTGTCAACCACATTTTATTGTTTTATCCGCCAAAGAAATATGGCGAAGACCTTTTAATTTTTAGTTTTGGGCCTCTTTTGCTGCAAGGTGTCATTTTTAGCCCTTTCTCCACATTCTCTTAAGGGGAGTTGGAATGCCCTATCCCGACAATGTTAAATTTAGTGACATGGCTTCCCTGTATTTCAGGAACCACTGTAGCCATTGACATGAAACTTTTACAGGACATTGAACTTTATGTTCTGAGTCTACTGAACAACAACAATTGCATTTCAGCCACTGCTTTCGGAAATACAATTTTTTTAACTACATGGTTAAAATTTTTGTACACTATTTTTGTATGGTGTTCTAAATAATTCTAATTATACATAACATTATGTTCTTCTTTTTGTTCAGTAGACTCAGGATATGTATGTTATTACTCCCTGAAAATTTGAATACTCTACTCAAAGTGGTTTCTGATATTTAGGGAAAAATGCAGCAGAAAATGTGAATTTTCAGGAACAGCTTCTAAAGTTTCAGAAGACTGTAACTCACTTAATGTATGCTTAATTTTTCGGATTTAGTCACTCAGAAGCACCCTGCACTGTACTATATATTATCCTCTTGATCATTTGCCAATTTTTTTTCTTCTTTGTGGACTCCTGAGTGACCAACTGTGCTGCATACCCTGCTTTATCAGTGCGAATCTTGTCCATCCATTCAAGTTATCTGATGCAGTTTGCTCCAGGATTAATTCCCATATAATGTAGCACTTTCTCCCTAACAGTGTTGCAATAGCAGCATCACTGGTCCCTCACTTTAGTGTCTTCATTCCAACAAAAATATTTTTTGGTAAGACTGTCCATATAAGATTATTGAACAACTCATTGGGATTTTGGGTCTGACCATACAGACACTTCTTCAGCAATTCAGGATTTGCCAGGTCTCTGTAAATAGGTTTTATGATATTGATGACTGCTGCTGGGATGGAATGTTTTTGGCTGTTTGGCTGTATGAACTGTTTGAGTACCCAGCATTGCGGTAATTGCACCATGAATCAGGTCCAGGAGGGCAAAGGTGGTGTACTGGTTTTTTAATCAGTTGACAGTCTGTAGAAGAAGGTAGCCCATACTGCCTGAGTCATTTTCAACGAAACCTCAGTATTATTTCTAATGGCCATCCCGTGATACTGCTGTAGTTCATCAGTCATTTTGTCCGTCAGCCTGCTTCTTATGGTTTTACCATCAGAAAGTTCCTTGTCTCTCAAACTTTGTTTCAACTTCCTCAACCTGGTGCCCATCCTCTTCTAGACATGACCAACACAAACACGTAATTTAACCTTTATAACACAGCAATCCACAGCCTTCTATATAAAAAATTACCAATTTTATTAGGTCTCCAAGTAACGCATGTAAAAATTTTAACATTTTCAACCGGTGTAGATTATATTTTAAAAAAATAATATATATACTCAGAAAATTGCAGATTTTATAATGAGAGAAAAATCCGAAAATGTGAAATTTTTTTCTGTTCTAACTCCCCTTAAGTCAATTGGGACTGACGTATAGTCGTTTTTTAACTCCTCACTGTCTTCATGTTCTATAGTTTTGACTTGGGCACGTATGACCCCAGTTTTTTTTGTGCCCTAAAGCAAAACAAAACTCAAACTGCATGCATAGAGGTATTCAATGATTTTTCCCCTGCTCCATACATGAATGGAACTTGAAGATACCCTAAGAACTGGTACAATGGGCTGCACAATCTACCATGCACTTCGTGGTGGTTTGCAGATTATAGATGTAGATGCAAGTGTAAATTAAAAAGGGTGTAAGACAAGGATGTAGTGTTTTGCCCCTGTTGTTCAATCTATATGTTGAAAAAGCAGTGATGGAAATAAAGGAAAGATTCAAGAGTGGGATTAAAAGTCAAGGTAAAAGGATACCAAGGTTAAGATTCACTGATGACATTGCAATCTTCAGTGAAAGTGAAGAATAATTACAGACTCTTATGAGTGAAATGAACATTCTAATGAGTTCAGAATAAGGATCGAGAGTAAACGGAAGAAAGACAAAAGTAATGAGAAATAACAGAAATGAGAACAGCAAGACACTTATCACAATTGGTGATCATGAAGTTAAGGAAGTCTGCTACCGAGACAGACGAAGCAAGGATGACAGAAAAAGCAGAGTAGCTCTGGCAGAAAGCACATTCTGGTCAAGAGAAGTCTACTGGTATCAAACATAGGTCTTAATTTCTGTGAATGTACGTTTGGAGCACTGCATTGTATAGCAGTAAGACATGGACTGTAGGAAAACCAGAACAGAAGAGAATAGAAGCACTCGATAAGTGGTGCTATAGAAGAATGTTGGAATTTAGATGTACTAATAACATAAGGAATGACGGCGTTCCCCACAGAATCGGCAGGGAAAGGAATATTTGGGAAACACTGCCAAGTAGAAGGCACACAATGAAAGGACATCTGTTAAGACATAAGGGAATAACTTCCATGGAACTAAAGTGAGCTGTAGAGGATGAATATTGTAGAGGAAGACAGAAATTTGGATGCTTCCAACAAAAAATGAGGACCTAGGGTGTAAGTGCTGCTCTAAGATGAAAATGTTGGCAAAGGAGAGGAATTCTTGGTGAGCAGTGTCAAACCAGTCATAAGACTTGTTGTGACTTGGCAAGACAGCCAAGCCACTAGGAGGTGAAGCCGAAAGGCAAGCGTTTAAGCTCACGCAGACTGGCGTGAGGACTGGAACAGTTAAAGGATTTGAGTCTAGCAAATAAAGTACCTAGCTGTTGGAATACTTAACTTTAATCCATAATTGGTGAACATCGGTCTGACGGTACATGCATCACAAGATAAATAGCAAATGATAATGGCGCCTTGCTAGGTCGTAGCAAATGACATAGCTGAAGGCTATGCTAACTATTGTCTCGGCAAATGAGAGCGCAATTTGTCGGTGAACCATCGCTAGCAAAGTCTGCTGTACAACTGAGGCGAGTCCTAGGAAGTCTCTCTAGACCTGCCGTGTGGCGGCGCTCGGTCTGCAATCACTGATAGTGGCGACACGCGGGTCCGACGTATACTAACGGACCGCGGCCGTTTTAAAGGCTACCACCTAGCAAGTGTGGTGTCTGGCGGTGACACCACAAGACTGATTTACAAAAAGAAAAAAAGTTGTGTGCATCTCTTCAATCACCCTTCTTGAAAATGGAATGCATTTTTCCAGTTACCTGCAATGATTTGTTACTCCAGCATCCTGTGAAATAGTGCTGGTAGAAGATGAGCAAATTATTTCGCATATAATATATTCATATATGTATCTCATATTTGTATATCTAATCCAAGATGTAGTAAAAACATCTGAATATCAGAGGGTAGAATTAGCGATTAGGAAGATGATTTGTGTTTCTCATTACAGACAAAGTCCATGCTTGATTAATTTTGACCACAGGAGAACGTCGAGAGCCCAACTGCCAACTAATAATATGCTAAACATGATCCATTGGCGATAAGTCTTGCTATTGTAAGTTTGGAGATAGAAATTTATCTGCTGGTCTGTGGTGGTGGCTTTGGAATTCCATATAAATATCTTGTAATTGTCAATTGAGTATCTTTAAATTTTGGTGTTGTATGTGAGGTGTACTTGACCATTATGAATCTCGGTTGAAATACACAACTAACTGTGACCCACCACTTTTACTGAACTCTCCTCTATGCATTTTGGAGTATTGGACCTCCTTCTTTATGTGGATTTATTTAAATTAGACAGTGATTATTTGTATATACAGTTTTTTCTGGACAGTTTGAGGCAAAAGTAGACAAACTATTTTGCTACCTGGTTCCAAAATGTTAGTTATATGGGTGCTTTCATTACACATGTAACCAGTAATGTGAATGACACACACACACACACACACACACACACACACACACACACACACACACACATATATATATCCATCCACACATATACAGACACAAGCAGACATATTTAAAGACCTTTTTTTCCCCCTAAGGTAAGTCTTTCCGCTCCCGGGATTGGAATGACTCCTTACCCTCTGCCTTAAAACCCACTTCCTTTCGTCTTTCCCTCTCCTTCCCTCTTTCCTGATGAGGCAACAGTTTGTTGCGAAAGCTTGAATTTTGTGTGTATGTTTGTGTTTGTTTGTGTGTCTATCGACGTGCCAACGTTTTCGTTTGGTAAGTCACATCATCTTTGTTTTTAGATATATTTTTCCCATGTAGAATGTTTCCTTCTATTAATTCATATTATTATTTATAAAATTATACTAAAATAATATTTTTAAATTTACATCTGTAAGCAGGAGATAGATACTGTCGTGACTGCTACTCTTGTAGTTGCTGTGAAGCTCTCGCCGCTGATAAAATCCAAGCTCTATTATAAGTTTCTCGTGTTGAATGCAGCAGGGATATTTTTTTGTGATGACTGACTCTCTGATGAGTCTTGTTAGCAAAGGACATTTCCCCGAATGTTTCTTCTTCAGAAATGACTCCCAATTTTGATTGACCAGTACGTCATGAGAAGGCTTAGGTTTACATCAAGCTTCAATTGTGATCTGCACCCAATCCATTGGAACTTCTGCTAATGCTTATATTGTTACAGTCCCATGTTATTAGCACTCTATGAAAAAGTGTCTTGTAATAGGGTAAAATTTCCTTGAATTGTCTCCAAAAGTTTCATCACTCACACGATATTTAAGATACTTTGATACAGTGTAATTCTTGTTCTGGCCTGAACATGGACCACAAAAACTGCAAGATGTTTGACTTTCATGTGCAATAATTCTGTCGAAAAAATATAGATAGGAAACTGTTTTATTGGTCCCTTTTCTTCTAATATCTTCAGTTTAAGTGTAGAGCACTGAAGTTGCATTTGAAACCTCAGGATTTTGAAAGAGTAAACAGACAACTGTCTTGTGTAATAGATGTCATTAGTACATATGTTTAGTAAGCGTACATTTTTATGGTAGTACGTGCAGATTGCTTTGCGTACTTTCTGGTCAATAGTGATCTTATTGATTTCTTTCAAAACTTGTTTTTTCCTGTCAGTTAAATTTTCAGATAACATTGCATTCAGCACTTTCATCTCGGCAGTGTACTTATCGCAGGTTGAGCGTGTGTCATTCCTTGGATACGCAAAAGCTATATTGAATTTGGTGTTAAATACCATTCTATGCATTTCATATGAAACACCAAAATATGTTTATTTTTCCTGGAACATTCTGTGCATTTTTTTTTCCATCAAAAAAATCCTCTGGGAGATACAACTTCTTGATCTTGTCATTGTTGTCATGACTTGCTCTGCTCTTAAATGAATGAAATGTGATCATAAACTGCCATTCCTACTGCTTCCTTAATTTTCTATGGCCTTATGAAACATACTTCTCTCTTCCAGCACGAGCAGACTTGTTCAGCTTCAAAAATTTCCAAACTGTGATTAATCACCACCTTGTTATTCCATGGTACTGCCATGAAGGCTTTTCTGCATATAAGAATTTCATGTACGATGTCGTCACATTTCACTCTCACTCTGTAGTTGAAATTACACCCTCAAAGCTAAACTTCATCTTCATTCTTACTAGATAGCATTCTGTCAAGCGGAAGTATTGTAATGAATCATGTCGGATACAGTGAATGTTCATACCAGCCTACCATATTACTAAATTTTCATAAAATATTTTATCTTTCTTCAGTACTTACTACTGCAAAGCACTTTAACTTACAGTTGCAGTCTTTTCCTAGTTCGTGTGACTGAATCCTTAATTTCTTCAAGACTGTACTCATTTACCCTTTTACATGCCATTTCCTAACACTGTGAGAGAGAGGTGTTGTGAGAATGTCTGCTTGTGTCTGTATATGTGTGGATGGATATGTGTGTGTGTGAGTGTATACCCGTCCTTTTTTCCCCCTAGGGTAAGTCTTTCCGCTCCCGGGATTGGAATGACTCCTTACCCTCTCCCTTAAAAACCATTTCCTTTCGTCTTTCCCTCTCCTTCCCTCTTTCCTGATGAGGCAACAGTTTGTTGCGAAAGCTTGAATTTTGTGTGTATGTTTGTGTTTGTTTGTGTGTCTGTCGACCTGCCAGCACCTTCATTTGGTAAGTCACACTAAAAGTAGTCAGTTAGTTTTGGTATGTGGGCAGCAAAATATCCAACAATGGTGGCAGTGGAGAGGATATAAAATGCAGCCTGGCAGTAACAAGAAAAGCGTTTTTTTTTTTTTTTTTAAAGAGAAATTTGTTAACTTGAACTATAAATTTAAATATTAACAAGTTTTTCTCTGAAGGAAGGCATTTGTATGGAGTGTGTCCTTGTACAGAAGTGAAACCTGGACTGTGGA
Organism: Schistocerca piceifrons; assembly: GCF_021461385.2. Classification (NCBI taxonomy): domain Eukaryota; kingdom Metazoa; phylum Arthropoda; class Insecta; order Orthoptera; family Acrididae; genus Schistocerca; species Schistocerca piceifrons. Next base: position 96,955,560 of record NC_060143.1, on the reverse strand, counting down.
TAGTTAAGGCAAAAAGAGAATAGTAGCTTTTGAAATGTGGTGCTACAAAAGAATGACGAAGCGCAATTAGATTATATCGGTAAATCAAATGAGTTGGTACTGAATCAAACTGAAGGGTTTACTTTGTATAAAATGCCCTACAGCATCAAGGACTTATTCATCTAGTAATGGAAGACAGTGCATTTGTGGGAGGGGGGAGGGGGGGGGGTAGGAGTGTAGAAGGGTAGACTAAGGCTGGACTGTGGTAAGCAGCTTCAAATAGATAAAGGTTACAGAGATTATGATGCATGTTGAGTGTAGACTAGGATGGAGAGCTGCACCAAACCAGTCTACAGACTAAAGACCATATCATCTACATTCTACTCTCTTCCTGCACACCATGGTTACTTGCTATGAACTAAGAAGTGCAAAGAATATACAATACTACCAAAACTGGTGAATTCTTCATAATCTATTTACTTACATATTTGTTTTTATATTGAAAATGTGTTAATGTGAGGGTGTGTGCGTACACCATGCCATTATGCTTAAAATAATAACGAGTATGAGGGTTTTGATATGATGATGATCATCACCATAATCATGTGGGTATCTTGTGTGGACAGTATGTCTCCATCTGCTCCTATCATTATACATTTCCTTTCTTTTTACAGCTTTCAGTGTTGCTCCTTTCTGAAGGTCATCATTTATTTCACCTAACCACTTTTTCTGGAAAGTCCAAGAAGTGTGCCTCTGCAAAGTGTAATTTCCAAGTATGTCTAGCGGATCTAGTCTTGGGCACCACGTGCATGTGCCCAAACCATTTCATCTGTGCAATTCGTAGTCTTTCCTCCATAGTGCAGGTCACATGCATGCCATTTCTAATGCACATTTTTTTCTAATTTGGTCTCTTCTTTTGTGTAACAGAATATAAAAAGTTCACTTCACATGCCTGTAGTTTGTCGAAGTCTTTTTGATAACATACAGTTTGTCGAACCACTGTATGTCATGGTAAGCAGATGATATTATTTAAACATTGTTTAGCTTTTATGGGAACTACTTTATTTCACAGTAGATTTCATACTAGGTAGAACAACTTGGACTTTTGACACTCTGTTTTGGATTTTTAACGTAAACACCCCCCCCCCCCCCCCTCCCCCCGCCCGCAGTTTGATGCCACATGTCCAAGGTAACTAAAGCTTTCTACACATTCAATTCTTTCTCCATCAAGTTGGAGGTGCATTGTCTGGATGTTTGTGCGGCTTTATAGCTAAAGTTTTCTTCTTGCTTGCAGTTAACTTGTGCTTATTAAACTTATTAGTCCTGCAGTCTAATTTCCTCTGAATCTGTTGTGCTCTCTCTCTCTCTCTCTCTCTCTCTCTCTCTCTCTCTCTCACCAGGTGGCAACGTTATCTGCAAAAACTGTGTTACATCTCCATGTTGTACAGCTTTAATAATTAAATCCATGAGTGCAATTAAAAGTAATGGAGGTAGTGCACTATCTTGTTGTACTCCTCTCTTTGTTTGGAACTGTTCTTATCTACAATATCCTAGATATATAGTGCTTTCGCTGATTTAAAAGGGCTGTTGAATCTTTTGAACTAGAGAACCTGGAACTCCAGTTAATGCAAACAGTTCCTTATTCTGCACCTTGGAACACTGTTATAGGCTTTTCCTGTTTCTAAAAACACTACCATCAGATATTTCCCTTTTGACTAGTACTTTACTGCTTGTTGTCTAATGGCTAAAACTAGATCACTTGTTTCCCTGTTACTCTGAAACCTTGTTGTCCTCCTCCATCTGAATCTTCAATGTTTGCATGAAATACTTTGCAACACTCCTGGAGGCTGGGTGAAACAATGCTACAGTGATGTGCATGATGCCATTCCGTGACAGAAATTATGAAGTAGATCAGGAATAAATTGTAGACTTTTATCTAAGAGAAGGATAGTTGGAGCAATGTTGATAGTGAGGATTTATTCTAACTGTGGCAATCAAGGATGAGTTGTGCTTGCACACTATGTACAGAAAGTGAGAGAGCATGTCTGTTACCGCAACCTCATAGTGCGGACAAGCAGAATTTTCACATTCAAAACAGTACTTAAAAGACAAACATTTAAGCTCTGGCAGGCAGGTGTTCACGACATTCAGAACATCTAAAATGTGGACCAACTGTATGAGATTTTGTTCACAGTATGGTAAAAATTTTATTCATATTTCAGAAAATTCAAGAGATTTAGGATATTATAGGTACTACAATTCTTGGGGACAAGAACAAGATTTTTGGGTTAGTAGGTGGAAGACAAGTGAAACTGTTGTGGACTGGCAAGACAGCCAATCCACTGTGACGGGTAGCCGAAGGGCACGCGTTTAAGCTCACGCAGGCTGGCGTGAGGTCTAGAACAGTTAAAGGATTTGAGTCTGGCAAATAAAGTACGTAGCTGTTGGAATACTTAACTTTAATCCATAATTGGTGAACATCGGTCTGACGGTACATGCATCACAAGATAAATAGCTAATGATAATGGCGTCTTGCTAGGTCATAGCAAATGACGTAGCTGAAGGCTATGCTAACTATCGTCTCGGCAAATGAGAGCGTAATTTGTCAGTGAACCATCGCTAGCAAAGTCGGCTGTACAACTGGGGCGAGTGCTAGGATGTCTCTCTAGACCTGCCGTGTGGCGGCGCTCGGTCTGCAATCACTGATAGTGGCGACACGCGGGTCCGTCGTATACTACCGGACCGCGGCCGATTTAAAGGCTACCACCTAGCAAGTGTGGTGTCTGGTGGTGACACCACAGAAACATGTACAGCAATGTCAATCATCTGTCATACTTTGAAATGAAGCAGCAGCTAACGATGAAAGTTCTTCCAGTCTTGCTCATCTGAAAGAAGGGTGGAAAAAGCAGTATTTGTTGCAGCAGTTCATCCCTCTGCTGCATAAACTAATCCAAGAGCTGCTGTATTGTTGTTAATCCAAAGCCATTTGCTGCTACATGTTACCTCTCCACTGAAATGATAATTTTTCTGCTTCTCCCGCCACTCTCCAGCAGTCTTTATGCTAGTGTCGATCATGCGGCCTGCTCTCATGATCTAGTTGACATTCCCCGAGAAGGACTGAAAGCTGAGTGGTCCTGGGAAGGCATTGTGGATGTGCAAGACATTATGAAAAGGGCGAATGGCAATCTTGTCAAGTCAGACTGTGATATTCTTACATTTAGCAGCACCAAGCTTCCAGAGCAGGTCAAGGCAGGTTTCCTTCACCTAAGTGTACAGCCTTATTTCCCAAGTCCGCAGCTCGTGGTCTAGTGGCTAGCGTTGCTGTCTCTGGGTTTGACTCCCTGCCGGGTTGGGGATTTTCTTTACCTGGGGACTGGGTGTTTGTGTTGTCCTCATCATTTCATGATCATTCGTGAAAGTGGGGAGACTGGACAGTGAAAAGATTGGGAATTTGTATGGGTGCTGATAACAATGCAGTTGAGTGTCCCACAAACCGAATATTGTCATCGTCATCATTATTTCCCAAACCTGATGCTCGTTTTAATTTGCCCAGTAGCAAATGTGGTAATGTCACCCACGATGGAGTATGTTGTTCCTCTCCTCTGAATTGTGCCAACTGCTCTGGGGATCACCCTGTCTGGAGTAGGGACTGCAGTGTCTTCCTTGAAAAACAGAAAATTTGGGAGATTAAAAGACATGGTGAAGTGTAAAAGATACAAAAGGTCATGCAGCCACCCATGTTCGCTGCCTCCTTTGCTTCCGTTCTCAAACAGCCAGTCCAGAAATTTAATGTTGTTAAACAAATGAAGATTGCTTGTCAGCACTAGTGGTTGTGTTTGTCAGTGTACTTTTGCTGCTGCAGTTAATTTGAAGCCTGCTCCTCCCCGTAGAACTTTGGACTAGGCCGTGGTTGCTGACATTGTGGAACTTCCTGCCCCTCCACAGGTCATGTCTAGTCCATTTTCCAGCACTGCCACTATCACTTCCACAGTTGTTGCTCTGAAGCCGCCTTGGACAAGAAAACTGCAGTAAACCGTCCAACAATGTTGATGTCATCCTGTCTGGTGCCTCTCTCGAATGTTCTTCAGAGGTGATGGACCATGTTGTCGGACTGGGGCAATCATCTCGCCCCAAGAGGAAGCTTCCACCCATTGTGGATTCCCCACCCTCGCTGAAAGATGGGATGAAAGTGCTACCCACATCATAGCTGGCTCCCATCCTATAGTGATGTATTAATGGGTTCAATGTAGAGGAAATGAAACACCTTGCACACCTGTGCTTGTGTTTGCAGGAAACACATTTTAAAACACCTGATGCCTCTGCACTATGCGTCTATACGCTCTATTGTGAGGATGACCGGACTGGAGAAAGGGCCAAGGGACAGGTTGCTGTGTTTGTTGGTAATGCACACCACTCCTCAGCTCTTCCTCTGGCTACTGGCCTGCAAGCAGTTGCCGCTGAAATTCATTTGTCTCAGAGGATCACTGTTTGCTCCTCATATCTTCCTCTGCAAGGTGCAGTAGCCTCCAAGGCTCTCATAGATCTTGTGAAACAACTCTCCGACCATTTCTCTTGCTAGGAAACTTCAATGCTCATCTTGTTTTGTGGAGCTCAACCTCTGCTTGCCCTCAGGGTTGGGTTTCAGAGCCTCAGGATTCTCATGAGCTGTGCATCCTCAACATAGGTACTCCCAATTTCTGTGCTGATATGTGTCATACTCAGCCATTGTCCTCTCTTGCTTCTCTCCAGACCTCACAGACTTTGTTCAGTTGGAAGTCATTGATGACCTTCATTCCAGTGATCACTCCTCAGTCATTCCAGTGACCACTCCCCAGTCTGCTTTCATATACTGGATGGAGCATTACTTGCACAGAAGCCACCAAAATGGATGGTCAGCAAGGCTAACTGGACACTCTTCAGCCTGCTGGCTGTGTTTGAACATTGCAGCAGTGTCTGGGAATGGGTAGATCACACGAGGCAGCTTGCAGGGTATAGACATAGTTGTTTTTCGGTGCAGTGACTTAGATAAAAACCGTTATTTAGTAATTGTTCTGAAAGAATATTGCATTAAAGCATCACTAGGTAACTATCAAAAGAATTACAGTACATTGATAAGTTTCAGATTTTGCTAGTACTTTGAATGATAAATTAAATTACAGATTTAAATGGCTCTCTGTGCCAGTGCTTACATTCTAATTCTGTGATACATACATGTGTGTTACAATTTACAGACCAGTTACAGTATCTCCTCTGTTGCAGGTGCATCACTGTCAGCACTGCTTGCCTCTGTCTCTAGGTCACCACCTGACGGGGGATCACAGGCTGGACCTGTTCCCCGCTGCCTCGAAACTGCGGACCCTTGGCATGCTTGCACTTGTAATCTGGAGCTTTGTGTTGGGTGGTACCCTTGTGGTCTGAAGTATTGCAAGGGCAAGGATAGGGCAGCAGCCCTGCCTGGAGGTGGATATCGCTGTGGCATTAAGACTTGTCGAAAGTGCAGTCTTCTCTCTTATTATGTGCGACACAAACAGCTCTGCCTCTGGGATGAATGACCCAGGCCTGTTGCTGGCTGGGCCGGCACCTAGGTGAGAATGCTTGCTGATTGTCTGTAATTTTTCCAGTGTAAGTAGATATCTCTACATGATGATGTGTTGTTCGCATGGTACGTACTGCTGGTGGCAGACTAGAATACTATGGGCCAATTGTGTAAACCCCAGTGACTGGAGACCGATTTTGAGCTTTGTTAAGAAAATGAAACCAGTTCACGAATTCACTATGCTGTATAATAATAAATTTTAATCAGTTGAACGTTCAGTGTTGGTCTACAGGGTGCGGCAAGAACAACACTCCTGTTAGGGAAGCTGAGATAAATGAAACCGAATAAGATAGGACATTTTTATTATCTAAGAACACACATAATGCCATTTAAGAATATGGTGTATGAACTTGTTTTAAACAATAAGTCACTCGAATGGCTGCCTCTATTGTTGATCCATTGGTTGAGCCTTTCTCAGAAGTTGCTCGTTACTCTGCGAGTCGGTGTGATTCCTTCGTCTTGAGTTATCATTTCCTTGATGGCTTCTAAAGTTTGAGGGTGATGTTGTTACACTTTGGACTTGAGATAGCTCCACAGAAAAAAGTCTGGTGAAAGTTATGGCCACCCAGTATCACCATGCAAAGTAGTGACATGTCCAGAAAACATTTCCCTCACCAATGCCAGTGATTGAAGTGCTGTGTGAGCTGTTGCGCCATTTTATTGGAACCACACACGCTCAGGGTCATTAAACAGTTCGCCTAGTTTTCACTGTAGGAAGTTACGGAGCATGGCACAGTACCGATTGCTGTTTACAGTAACACTCACAATTTTCTTTGAAGAAAAAAAAATGTACCAATAACTCCAGAATTGAAAACAGCACACCAAACTGCTACTTTGGGACTATGGAGTTCTTTTAGGTTGTTTTCAGACCAGTACCTGAAATTTTGTTTATTTACTGCACTTGACAAATGAAAATGAGCCTCTCCTGAAAAAATTACAATTTCTTCTCGGTGACAGCTATGAAGCAAGCCTTCACACATTGTTCTACTGGCATAGTCGATATCAATTCAGGCAGGCTAGGAAAAAATCTTACCTTCATAGTCTCGGATGTTATTGAATTTAGCATATGTTAAAATGAAGGACCAAGTAAGGAACATGTATTTTTTTGTTTTCTCCAAAAAAAATTCTGCTCCAAGATACAGCCCTCCAAAGATGACACTGTGTGTACCATTTTGAAAATGCGAATTTTGGAAAAAATTTTAACATGATGTATCTCTGGAACAGTTCTAGATTTTTGTTGTTTTTTTATTTTAAAGATAATTGCTTTATGATTACAAAGAAATCCTCCATTTGGACTTATTTGTCAAAGTTCTTTTACTATAGCATTGTGAACTTTTTTTTATAATTTACAGAATTTTTTATATATTGGCCTGCTTGTGTCTGTATATGTGTGGATGGATATGTGTGTGTGTGCGAGTGTATACCCATCCTTTTTTCCCCCTAAGGTAAGTCTTTCCGCTCCCGGGATTGGAATGACTCCTTACCCTCTCCCTTAAAACCCTCTTCCTTTCGTCTTTCCCTCTCCTTCCCTCTTTCCTGATGAGGCAACAGTTTGTTGCGAAAGCTTGAATTTTGTGTTTATGTATGTGTCTGTCTGTGTTTCTATCGACCTACCAGCGCTTTCGTATGGTAAGTTACATCATCTTCGTTTTTTTTTAATATATATATATATATATATATATATAGTTCTACAGTCCATGAAAAGGAGAGCTTCCACTTTTAGGTTGAAAAGGTTTTATAAACATAAAGATGAGTAAGAGACTCACTTTTCAAGCATTTTAAATGGTTCCAAAATGTACATGAAAAGTGAAAAGACTTAAAGGTTTCAATTTATGCAACTTCTGTTCTCTCTGTTTGTTACTGAAATTAGCCAGTCATTGAACTAAAAATGCGTCCCACTGCTTCAGTATCTTTCTTTGATACAGAGTGATGCCTTCGTGTTGAACCTAGGAACTGGAGCACTTACAATCTTCAAAACATTGTGAACAGGAAGTGAGCACTGATGGCATTGTTGCTATCATTCAGCTGGAAACCTATATCCAGCAGCTGGTCCATGTGGTATCATAAAGTTCACTACAATTTATTTCGTTTAACTCGTAACTGGTGTCTATAATCTCTACAATCCACCAGTCACAGTTGTACACATATGCCACAAACATCCCCCTTCTAAGGTTGTGAATCTGAATATTATCCTACTGTTTCTAAGGTGTTGGCCGAACAAACGAAATTTCTTCTTTCTTGCTGTTTAAAGTGCATGCAATATGAGTTCGCCCACCACTTAGAGTCCAAAAATGTATCTTCTGAATTCCTTTCACAGGAGTAGTTTGTTTGGACCATTCTTCTTTTTTTCTGCTCGTGGAATTCTTCAATTTCCCCTTTGGACAAAAGAATGAGGCCTATGGATGTGTAAGATTTCACGATTCTCATAAAATCCTCGGCATTCTGAGTCGCAGCTGTATTTGGTCTGGAAAGATTGTTTTGTAGTATGGTGCTTCAGGAGGCCTCCTACACCATCACGAGGCCCCTTCCATGACCACTGTATATCCAGTCAGTTGGCACAAGCGACTTACTCAATTCAAACAACTGGCAACGATTATTAAAATGACTGGGAGCATCATCAGAACTAATGATTATCTTATCTGCCCCTGTTTGCAGCCAAATTTTGTGCATTGCTAGCAAAGCATGTGTTGAGTCATGTCCTGTTTCATCACTTCTAACTGTAACACTTATGGTATTGTTTTGAAAATATGTCACTCCTGTAAAAATTGAAACCTGGTCATTACTCCAATAATATCCTAGTACTTCTTGTGGGAGAATAACAGATCAGTTCTCAGCAAAATCACAGTGAAGTAGTAAACATAGTTCTTCAGCCTGTACACACGCTTCCACTTCTGCAATGTGCTGTTGCAATTTCTTCAGATGCTGGTGCGTTACTGCTTTCACTGACCATTTACCAAGTTCATCAATGAAACTGTCAAAGGCAACAGTTTTCTTAATTAGTTTATTTTCCTCCCACGTCGCATATGTAATTTCTGCGGAGTTATCTAAGTCTTCTAGGCCAAGTGTCTGTAAAGACATCTTTCCAGGGCAGTCACCTCATTCTTGAAACAAACAAGTTTCTCCCTTTACATCACAGACTTCATACTCCCAGCCAAGGTGTCATATGTCACGTGCTCCAGTAAGTTCTTCAAAGTTACTATACAAAGTTCAAAATTCGTGCAGTACACACACAAACCGACATCTCTAGATGAGTGTGGAACTACCCACTTAGGTCGTAGTACATAAAATTTTGATCTTCCAATATGTGAAGTTGTATAGTTGCTCTTATAAATTGCAAAAGTTTCTTTAATACTGCAAGTCATGTACCTCTTCACTTTCACAACTTTTTGACCTTCAACTGTTATAGTGTTCTTTTTTTCTTTCCTCTCTCTCTCTCTCTCTCTCTCTCTCTCTCTCTCTCTCTCTCTCTCTCTCTAGCAAGAACAGTTCCTTTTATCTTCCAGATAAAATGAGTGCACTATTTAAACTTGAGCTGCTTCTATAGGATTAGCATAATAGGATCTGTTCTTCCAAAGACTCCTTTTACAGACCTCACATTTCTTGATTTGTCTACCATGTACTTTGATACTGATGGAATATGGTTCAAAATTGTTTTCTTTGAAAATGTCTGTGGAATAACAGTTAAAACTTGCACCTTTTCACTGTAGGATGCACAATATTCAACAGCTGAATTGATATTTGTGAAAAATTCCTGGCAAGAGGTGCAAAGGTGCTTTGGTTCATTTTCTTCCGAAGATGGAATTTCTGCTTTGAAGAGAGTGGCCAGCTTTGCTGTCGTGTATTCATCCATAGCTTTAGTAATTTCTCTTCACTTCCATGATGCATAGAGCTTATGGTTCGGCTTCATTGACCACAGTTTCTTAACAGGACTAACACCTGCCTCAGTAGTTGACTGATTCAGGGTATTTAATTCTTCCTCTATTGATGCAAAATCTGAATCATCTGCACCATGGGGGGCTTCAACCTTGTTTAGACACTGTAATTGTTGTTATTCTGTCAAAACATTTATAACACAAAAAGTAGTTACTGGAAACATCTTCACTTTGAAACAAAGTCTTCAAATGAGAACCCTTATTCCCAACCTGAACAATGTTTGTTTATTTGTTTATCTTATACATCACTCTTTTATTGGTACGCAAATAGTCAGTATGCTTCTCTCCTGTGGCCCCAGTCAGAAGACATTTCAAACAGTCCTTTTCACAAAACATACTGCAGCTGTGTCAACCGGCAAATTCCTCATGAAAACACAGAATTCACTGGATGGTCTCAGGTTTCTTAGAAGCCTCTTCAGTAAAAAATTAGCATTGAACAACTACAATACAGAAACCTGCAATGAGCAACTGTGACAAAGAATCTGACAAGAAACTACAACAAAGTGTAAGAAATACCTGCAACAATGAAAATCAAGAGAAATAATTGTAACAAAGAAAGTGTTAAGAAATAACTGCAACAAAGACAATAGAAATAAACATTATAACAAAGAAATTACTAAGAAACTACTTCAGTGAAGATATACATTACCCTTGAAAGTAAAAAAAGGGTTTTTAAAATAAAACCTGTACAAAAAGTGGAAGCTCTCCTTTACAGAGAACGTAGCACGACATGGTACTAATCAACAGAAAAAAAATCTTAACTTTTCTGGATTGGCATTTTTGAAAAAAAAATCTCTAAACTCAAAAGGCAACAGTAAAATAACTTTGACAGATATGTCCTAACGGAGGATACCATTGCAATCATAAAGCAGTTATCTTTCAAATAAAAAAACTCTAACAAAATATCTAGAACTGTTAGAGATGCAGCAATTGAAAAATTTTCCGAAATACGCTTCTTCAAAATGGTGTTCGCAATGTCATCTCTGGAGGCCTGTATCTCGGGGTAGGAATTCTTTTGGAGAAAATAAAAAAAAGTGCATGTTTCTTACTTCTGAATTTTAACATGTGCTAAATTCAATAACATCCGAGACTGTGAAGGTAATCCCCCTGCCTGAAGTGATACGGATTGTGCCTACTGTCTTTGTAATCTCTTCCACTTCTTTCTTGGTCCTACACAATCTTGTAGGGATGCATTTTCAAATCTCAATGCGAGATTCTTCTCACACTTTAATCTGATAATAATAAGGCTAACACATGCTTTCTTGTGGAACATAGAGGAGATTGTTAAACTGAACCTCTCACTGCAGCAACATTTTCTGGGCCCATAGCTGTCCATCATTGACCTTGGGGCTTATGTTTCAAAGCAGAACCTCTCTCACAAAAATTTGAAACTCACAAATAAATGTTTTTGTTGTCAGGAGCTGGGTCCCAACAACTGAGCGTGAAACGAATGCAGAATGCACATTGAGTAGTTATTGGCGATACACTATTTTGAGTAAACTGCTCAACAACAAAAGTGTGATGTTCACCTGAGCAAGCCATGCTGTACACTGAAACCAGCACGTACGTATGCAGTTATTCAAGGACACCCCCATCACCACCACTGTACTCTATTGCTGCATACTGCCTATCAAATTGGAAATGCTTTCCGCCATGTCCTGTATATTACAATGAAATACTCTTTTTTTCTATGCAGCTAAAATCAGCTATTGACACGATTATTGCACTTTGACCACAGTTATTAATCATTCATCATAAATACACAGTATTTATTATCAAATATGTCTTTTTGTAAAGATGGAGAAAAATAAACAGAAAAAAATGCTCAAAAGTAGAAAATGATTTATTACTGGAAGTCGTATTGGGTCAATATAAAGACACAACAGAAGGGGAAAAAAAACTGAAAGTTACTCTGGTTAACAAACGCGTATAAAGAAGTAGTCATTGACTTCAGTTCACAGAACATAGGGACAAATCTCAGTGAAAAACTTTGAAACTATGTTATGACAGTATAAAGGAAACGACCATGAAAGCATCCACACATGACAAGATATAATTTTAATACACACTCTACAATTATTACAGCTCATCTTTTGTAATTATGTGTGCTGTGTGAACTTGAGTAAAAATAGTACCAGAACTATTCAAATTTGAAAAATTGCAGGTGGTAATTTCGCCTGGCCTACTTTTATGGGAAGTGGACAGAAGCTTACTACTATTTATGTTCATCAATGTGCATGCAGTGTAAGTCTGTATTCAATAGTTAAAAATTTACACTGAGGTAATATAAGTCATGGGATAAGTCCTAATATCATGTGGGACCTCCTTTTGCCCAGCAAAGTGCAGCAACTTTATGTGCCATGTACTCAACAAGTCGTTGGAAGTCTCTACAGAAATATTGAGCCATGCTGCCTCTACAGCCATCCATGATTGCAAAAGTGTTGTCAGTGCATAATTTTGTGCCGAACTGACCTCTGGATTATGATCTACAAATGTTCAATGAAATTCATGATGGGCGATCTGTGTGGCCAAATCATTCTCTCGAATTGTCCAGAATGTTCTTCAAATCAGAAAAATTGTTGCTCACTGACATGGCACATTGTCATCTATAAAAATTCCATCATTGTATGGAAACACTAAGTCCATGTGTATTTGCAAACTGTCTCCATCTTGCTGAACATAACCATTTCCAGTCCATGATCAGTTCAGCTGGGCCAGAAGACCTGGTCCATTCCATGTAAATACAGCCTACACCATTATAGAGCTACCACAAGCTTGCACAGTGCCTTGTGGATACATAGGAACCTTACTAACTAAAATCGGGACTCATCTGACCAAGGCATAGTTTTCCAGTTATCTACTATCCAACTGATATGAGCCCAGGAGAGGCACTGTAGGCACTGTCATGCTGTTAGCAGAGGCGCTCACATTGGTCTTTCACTGCATAGCCCATTAATGCCAGACTTTGCTACAATGTACAAATGGATAAGTTTGCCATACATCACACATTGATTTCTGTGTTTATTTCATGCAATCTGTTAGAACGGACAACTCTATGCAAATGCTGCTGCTTTCACTTATTAAAACCGTCTGCCACAGTGTTGTCCATGGTAAGAGGTAGTACCTGAACTTTGGTGTTCTTGGCACACTTTTGGTACTGTGAATCTCAGAATAATAAATTCCCAAACAATTTCCAAAAAGGAATGCCCCATGCGTCTGGCACCAACTACCATTCCGTGTGCAAAGTATGTTAATTCCCATCGTGCAGCCATAATCACAGTGCACACCTTTCACATGAATCACCTGTGTACTAATGACAGCTTCGTTGGTGCACTGCCCATTCCTTGTGTACACGATACTACTGTCATTTGTGTATGTGCATATCACTATCCCATGACCTTTGTCACCTCAGTGTATTAGAAATTGTGTAGTTACTGCTACTAGAACCTAGAGAATTCTGTAAGAAGTGTTCAGTCATTGTTGGACATGTCAAGCCCCATATCCTCAACCTTTCATTGCAAATATTTTGAATTTCCCATTCTTACTCTTCTGCCAAGTGTCTGTGAAACAGTCACTAAAATGCATAACACACAAACCAGGAGTACAAGCCTAGGAAAATGGTGGTACATGATCTGCCAGCCAACAGAAGTTGATTAGTTATCGATTCTCTGGAATGCAGAATTTTATACACTCTGGCCCAGTTGTATAAAGAAGCTGAACTTCAGTTAGCCCAGAAAATAAACTTGGCTCGACCTGACCTTTCAAATTTATGTTGTATAAAAGTTAAGCTCAGATTATGTCATCATGAACTGAGATTATCTTTTTACTGGCAAAATTTCACGGATCAAGTCAAGTTCAGCTGCAATCATCAGTCCACAACCAAGTGACATTACAAAATGATCTTCCTTTTTTGCACAAATAAAAGTTGAAAAGAATTAAGAAAGGAATTGTTACTAACACAGTAAATAGTAAGTAAATATGTGAATAGGCCACTCCCACATTGCTGAAGCTTGAAAATATGAGGAAATTATCAGCTATGTAAGTAATAAACTCAGATAGTAATTGATCTCATCCAAATTGTTGGAGGTGACTAGTTTATGTTATTGGTTCAGAGGCATTTTATATACACCTGGCGGAACAGTAAGAAACAGAAATTCAAAATATTTGCTGTGAACATTTAAGTATGTTTAGTTTGGCAGGAGCCAAGAATGGTTTAACACCTCACACAAAAATGCTCTTAAGGCTCAAATAGTAGTAACCACACAATTTGTATTTAATTTTTAAGTACTGATCATGAGCTTAAACAGCAAAGATTGATGCATGTGCATTGATGAACAGTAATAGTATTAAGCATAGTAAGTCATTTAGCAAAGTAATATTTATCAGCCAGTGACAGAATGAATACTTTCTTTGGTGGCTCAGTGGTTGCGTCCAGGTGCTCTTGGGTTCGACCCCAAATCAGTTCTCGAAATTACTTTTTTCTCCACTTGGCAGTACTCTCACGTTTTTGGCAGTGTTTATTAATGTGCAAAATGCTGAGATGTTTAAGTTTCATAGTCAGAGTAAAACCAGATGGTGCAACAGTTATTATAGTTGCAGCATTTGTCGTGCATAATATAGATGTCAGTTCATATGACAAGGAGTCTGAAAGGATGACACCGTATTTGTTAGAAGAAGAATCTACGAAGAAATATCATTACCAACAGAAAAGAAAACTGTTGGGGTGCGGGATCTCTCTGGTGGAGATAAATGGGCAGGATGAGTCACAAGGCACTGGAAGTCAGTTGAATCCTTTATTTCTCCACAGTTCGAAATAGTAGACTTGTTCCCATGTCTGGTGGGTGTGAGATAGTGGATATTGGACCCACAGATCACTGACACGACGGTGACGTGGCCTTGCAGTATGTGCATTCTTGTGCGATTGGCAGACTCGACCCCGACACGGAGCACAAGATCCGTGTACGAATGAACCCCAGTCCTGCGTCTAGCTGGTGGCCCGGTTGCTCAGAGGCCATTGAGGGCCTCAGTTCAACACTCAGCCCGTCTGTCCTGCAGTTGGACCACAAACAGATCATCCTGTTGGGATGAGAGCTAAGCAATGGGGGGGCTTCATGGCAGAAGCTACACTGTGGTGGCCACCGACTCGGTGACCAGAAGGCCAGTATTCCTATGTGCCAGAGTAGGTTTGTTGTTGGGTAGCCACCGCATATGCAATTTATACCGTGTACCGAAGCATCCCTTGTTGCAGTAACCTCGTTAGTCATTGACTGGACAGGCGTGCTGCAGCATCGCAGGTGGACGTCGTGGCCTAATGCTGCACCAGCATGTTGTGTCAAGTAGTATGCTTTTGGCGATGAGGCCGTGCCTCTGGCTCACTCCATTACACTCTCCATTTCTTAGAAGAATTCAGCCCTCAGAATTATTTTCTTTAGTTGAACCTGAAACTAATTGACTAATTTGATTTTTCGTAGTTAATTTTGGACACATTTTATTGAGTCTTTGGCTCACACTATTTATAGGATTCATTCACAACTCGTCAACAGGTAAGCTATCTCATCACAGACATTAACACTATTGGTATAGGCTGGCAGGTGGAAGATCATTAGGAGCGAGATCTGTACAATTTGATGACTGAGATGGTAGACAGTGTTTATTAGTAACAAAATTGAGAGATGGCTGACATGGAAGTTCCCTTTATATTGAGTTGGTGCTGATGCTTTTTATGTTACTGCCTTGTATGCCCAAATAGTTGCTCCATCAAAACCCAGCCATTCTGGGCGGCTAACATTTGACCCAGGGAGATGAGGATTGTTGAATCCAGGGTAGCAGTTTTGTGGGCCAGGTTTTCTCTAGGAAGAATTTCGAAAGGGTGTTAAGATAGATAAAGTAATGAATAGCTGATATTTAAGGACCAAAGAGACCTGTACAATGGCTTATCTGTGTGCAACAGGTTAAGCTCACAGGACCCCATGAGTCAGCTTTGTAGGTCTTGGTCCAACACTGTAGCAACTCCAAGGCAGAAAGTAATGCATGGCACTTTCTGTTGGGTGCTACTAGTTGTGTGTCATGCACCTCCTATCATACAAACTACTTCAGAGCCATGTATCTTACTGGGTAGGCGTGAATGACAGAGCTGTCGAACTAAATGTGATGGGAAATGCATTACGTACATGTACTCTTAGCATAGTAACAATTGTTTAGTTGTTTTTATTATAGCTTTTTGCAAAATCTGGATTATGTTCATTGACAAATACAATATTGCACTCTTTCACCACTATGGCTACCTGTGGCACCACAACCTTCCTTCAGCCCTATTCACTGATACTTACCCTTCTGTAGACCAAGTACCACTGTAAGACCACCACCTGCATTATTCCAACAAACAGTACTATGTGCTCTTCGGTGCTCCTTTCTCAAAATCAGTCCAGATGCTCTCTCATACTCCTTTGTTCGTACAAATAAATCTACTCTCACACTGCCCTAATGGTAACCCACTCAGTGTTAAAGTATACACCAGATACAGTACTATCACAATTGCTATGGCAGGTACACATTTCACAAAATTATCAGCATATCACACTAGACAATATCAATGTTTCCTACTAGACCAAATAAAAAGCACAGAGTTTTTACTATCATCACATTGCATACAGTAAAGGGCGACATCGTGACCTAAGGCATATGGATTAGCTGGAGTAACGGTAGCATAATTTGTTCACGTTGGTGGGTCTTAAATGGGTGGACTCGTCCCATACAAACAGTGATAAATGTTGGGAGTTGTAACATTACATTGGTTGGAGATGTAGCTTTGACCAGATCATAATTCCTCTGGTATCTCATAATGAATGTTTTTTTTTTTTTTTTTTTTTTCCCAAAAGGAACATATGGATTAGACAGCATTATGTATTGCCCGACATGCTATTTGGGCTGCATGGGCTTCTCTTGTACCATGCCTTCTTTCCATTCTAGGGCTTCTGTATTTACTGTCTATGATACTTAATCTTTTAGCAAAATTACTTACAGCTGGCATCTTCTCCTCACAGGATAGTGGACACATTTCGAAAGGAGAAGCATCTTTTGCTTATAACCAATGTTATATAGTGATAATCATGTATTTGATGGGCCTTTGTGTCACAGGCTGCTCTCTCTTCTCTCTCCCCCCCCCCCCTCCCCCCTCCCACTCTCTCTCTCTCTCCCCCCCTCCCCCCTCCCTCCCTCTCTCCCCCCTCCCCCCTCCCTCTCTCTCTCTCTCTCTCTCTCTCTCCCGCCCCCCCCCCCGCCCCCTCCCTCCCCCCCCTCCCCACCCCACCACCCACCCTTACCACTCCTCACACACCTACCTTCTACATACTTCCTAAAATCCATAAACTCAGCCACCTAGGGCACGCTAGTATGGCTGGTTACTGTGCTCCCAGTGAGAGAATCTCAGCTCTCATAGACCAAAATAGTTAGCCTATTACCTGCAGCCTACCGTCCCATACCAAAGACACCAGCGATTTCCTCCACCAACTCTCCACAATTCCTGTTTCCTTTACTACAATGTGCCATGCTCGTCACTACTGATGCCACACCCTTTTCCAAAGCTCGACAGATTCCAAATCTACAACCTCTTTCCTGGTCACCATGACCAACTATATCCTCATCCACAATTACTTCACCCCTGAACACATCACCTACAAACAAATCCATGGTACAACAATGGGCACCCGAATAGCATTACGAGGTGTGACAATAAAGTAATGAGACTGATTTTGTTTGCAAGATGTGGCAACCCTGCAGGCTTGTGTAGGCACAACATCTTTGACCTTGGTCTATAAGCTGCTTCTAGTCCAAGCGGCACATTGATACAACTGCACAGTCGTAAGTTGTGCTGCAATAATTTAAAACGTGTTTGTGTCTCTCATCACGGAAATGGAACCGTATAATATTGCACAACGGTACGCCATTTCTTTTTGCGTTAAATTGGGTGAAAGTGCGACGATAACTTACAGTAAGCTTCAGAATGCTTTTTGGAGAGGAGGTTATGTCAAGAGCTCAGGTTTTTTGTTGGCATAAAATGTTTAGTGAAGGCAGAACAAATATTGAAGACCGCAACCTCACAGACGGATGTCAACTTGGCCAGGGTGCGTGAACTCGTACGATCTGATTGAAGATTCTCTGTGAAAATTATTGCAGAAGAACTGAACATCAATCAAGAAACGGTTCATCTAATAATAACTGAAGATCTTGGTATGAGAAAGATTTGTGCAAAAATGGCCCCAAAAAATCTCACACCACAACAACAAGAAACACGGAAAAATTTGGCAGCCAATCCATTAGAGCAAACGGAAATCAATCCAGAATTGTTGAGCTGTGTTATCACTATTGCTGAAAGTTGGTTTTTTTAGTACAAACCAGAGACAAAATGCCAATGTTCGCAATGGTGCTCAAAGGGATCGCCCAGACCAAAAAAAGCTCGCATGTCAAAGTTAAAAGTGAAATTTATGCTTGTGTGCTTCTTTGATTCCAAGGGAATTGTTCATAAAGAGTGGGTGCCTCCTGGACAAACAGTTAACCAATATTACTACAAAGAAATTTTACAGAGACTTGGTAAAAGAGTTCTTAGTGTCCGTGCCAACATTGCTGATAATTGGATTCTGCATCACGATAATGCGTCATCCCATACTGCTCTGTCGGTACAGCAATTTTTAACCTCAAAACAAATTTCGGCACTACCACAGCCTCCTAATTCACCAGATATCACTCCGTGCGGCTTTTTCCTATTTCCAAGAGTGAAAACAGCAGTCAAGGGACTCCATTTTCAAGCATCACAAGATGTCCAAAAAGCTGTGACAGGGGTCTTGGAGGATATTACAGAAGATGAGTTCCAGAAATGTTACCATCAATGGCAGAAGTGCTGGAAAAAGTGTGTGCAATCAGAAGGTAACTACTTTGAAGGAGACAACACTAAACCTGACTAAAACAGTAAGCAACATTTTTTTCACATCACTCTCATTACTTTGTCGCACCTTGTATACTATGCCAACCTATTCGTGGGCCGTCTAGAGGAATCCTTCTTAACACATCCCAAAGCCGTCACCTGGCTCAGAGTCACTGATGACATATTCGTGATCTTTGTTGAAGGTGAGGGCACCCTGGCCATAGTCTGTGGTATCACCTATTGATATCACCCCACTGGTGTTAAACGGTTGGTAACAGAATGACAAGTTTCCATCTGATGTCTATAGCAGTTGCCCGGAATCTGGTGGACCCAGTGTTGTGTCCCCCACCTCCAGCAACTCTGGACTACGAGCGTCCTCTGCCACCACAGTACAGGATGGCCAGTGGCAGCCCTCTTGCACTTGCTGCCTCTACGCTACAACCCCTTTGTTCATGCTTATGACAACATGTGAAGAGCACAAGGCAAAAATGATGATAGTCACTTTTTTGTAACTTTTCAGGATGACGAATTTTCTGCTTTAGTCTCTCGTATATCATAAACGTTCACCATATAATTATCACAACAACATTTTTATTGTTCTGTATCTATTTGTTTAGGTAATAAATGTAATACAATAAACACATTTTCAATTTTAAGGTGCTTTATTAATTAAGAACTTAAATAGGTACACAAAAAACATGGTTTGTAACCTGCAAACAGATTCTGTTTACTGTTCATTTTATAAGATTTATAACATTCTAGATTTTTACACATTAGGCCCATATAGATCTTATTTTAATACTGTTACTTACAACTTCTGTTTTGTCAATGAGGAAGTTCTTCAAAGTACTTTTGAGCAGATGGACTGCAAAACTGCTTCAGGTGCTGCAGGTCTTGGTACTTTCAAGGTTTTAGTTTAATCAGATCTGGAAATAAGCAAACTTTTTGGCTAAAACAAGGGAACCTGCAGGTGGTTTTTGTCATAAAATAGTAACCTACCTACGTACATAGCGTATTACGAATTTAACTAATAACCTAACTAAATATCTGTTGCAATAATGGGAAAAATATTTCATGTACTGATAAGTTTTCATTACTTTCAAGGTTACACTATTGTTATGAGGTATTATTCTATAACTCATTATAGGTCTATAGATTATTGATATGTGAAAACAATGGTAAAGTGTTGAGTCATTTTCTCTTACCTTCACACGGAATTGGTGGTAAAGAGGACGTATTATCACCAGGGTCTTCTGTCTCTCTTGAAAGCTTGTTAAGTTGGTGCTGTGTTAGGATCGGTGACATAAGAAAGTACCCAGTGTAAGATGGTCTGTGTTCAACTAAACTACAATGGTCTTTTGAAAATTTTATTTCACGAATTGGTCGTGTAGCAAATGGGCATTTCTTGTGATAGTGATTTTCCAAAAAAGCAGTCCATTTTCTAAATAGGTTTTGGTCAGCTTCAATCACAGTGGAAGGCGAAGGCTTCACTCTGGCATTCTTTATTTCATTTACCTAATGTTCTGGTATCTCTGCGGGAAATTTGCCGTTCATCAGGGCCATATCTCTATCGCATTCTAGGTAAGAGTGGCCGCGAATAGGGAAAATGATTGGTATGCAGTCTAGTTTTCTTAGGATTTGTACCACATAATGACAGAAGCGAAACATGGTGTAGTTCTTGTTCTTGACACTACAAGAATCGCAAAATATGTGCAAGTTTTTGACATTGGACTGTAACATGGTGAAGATATAATAATGCAACGTCGATACTACTTCGTCTGCACCTTTACCACCTCCTGTTTCTGGGTAAGCAAAAAAAGTTGCATTTCCTGTAGATAGGTTGTGGACGTTGAACAAATACAATGACAATTGACAGCAGTAGTAAATGTCATTTGTGGTCAAATTAGGTAAGCTTAAATTTTTTTGAAAATCAATGGTAAGTGCCTCAGTATCCTCCCTTTTCCTTGAAATTTACCTACGTTTTTCTCTTTGTGTCATAAAACATGTTAGCTTTCCTCAAGTGTAACTACACATTGTTTTGTCTTAATGCTGCTTAAAATATTTGTTTTTTCCTTGTCATCATTAGTATGTTCCAGCCTGAAGTTTAGAGCTTTCATTTCTGCTTGGTACCTGTCACGTGCGCGGCAGGTGTCGCTTCTGGGATATCTGAAAGCTATGTTAAACTTAGATACGAATATCTATCTATAATATTTATAGGACACAATCTTACCACTAGGCCTACCTGTCTTGTACAATGTGTACATTGTCTTCAAATTTAAAGTGGTTGGCAAGTATGTTTTTTTAGTTTTATCAAAACTATAATGTGTACGGCCCGTAAACGATGCAATGTGAACAATGACACTTCGCTTAACTTCTTCTGAGGTCCTACAATGTTTGTGGTCATACTTTCCTCTCTTGTGTGTTGGGGGTTCACTTGTTTCTTTCAGACTCGTTTGAATAGTTTGAACCCTTCTCCCAGTTACACGAAAAATAGACAAAAATGCTTTATAACACACAGGGGTGTCAATAAAATTATCACCATGCTTTATAGTTACTTTGTAGGTGTAGCTCGTATCATTAAAATGTGATTCATTTTCAGGCTTTCTTGGTCTGCGATTTTTGACGTCACAAACGTTGATAAGCCCAGCCAAGTATGTGGACTGAGCATCATTAGATTCTAAACTATTAAAATCAGAAATTAATCTCTTTCTTTCACCTTCACAAACTCTGTCAAAACACTGTAGTCTTTTACATCTGCAATTGGGCCCAGTTTCATGAGTACATACTTTAAGTTTTTTCATCACATCTCTTACCCTTCCGTGGGATTTTCTCTTCTTTGTACTAGGTTTACTGACATTTTCACAATCTTCATCCTCACTTGACTCACTTATTTTCACAGAAACTACTACCAAGAACACAAGCTATAAACTTTGCCAACTTTCTAACCACAAACACAAAGTAAACAAAAGAAAGAAGACAGCACGTTGAACTCCTGATCAAGCAGGTTTTGCCAACCTTATGAAATGACTCTCATCATATGTGCCGTGAACACAGATGACATTCATCGGTTTTACCGTGCACAACAAAAATGAAATGGCAAATAACTTATTAACTGCCAGCATTTTTGCTGTCTACACCCCCACTACAAATTCGGCCGTATTTGAGCTACAAATCCCTGTCCTAACCTGTAAATGGAAAAAAATTGACTATCATCATTTTTGCCTTTTGCTCTTCATGTGTAATCCTAGTTGCTATTTTATTCGCAGGAGTTATTCTTGTTTCATCATTTATAATGAGTCTTTGTATGTTTGGAGAAATTCAAGTTAACTAAATCTTCTGTTTGTTGTATTAACTTGTTCGATGATCATTTCTGCTTCTGTCCAGCTTTCCTACAATGACAGTTGCCACACCTGTCCTCGCTTTTATGTATGAAGTCGTACACAACACTTTCCTCCAGAACCTGAACCTCTTCTCTCCATTTGCTTCACCTGGTCCTTCTCTACCCAACAAGCCACCTTCCTCGATGTTGACTCCCACCTCAAAGATGACCACACGAAACAGATCTCCTGTGCCTTACCTCTCCAGTCACCTACCACTCCCAAAGTCCCACTGTCTGGCCACAGAGGAGCGTTCCTCTCGTGACTCGGTACCACCCGGCACTGGAACAACTTCTCATTGAGCCTTTCCACCCCTCCTGCAGTGGTATTCCGCCACCCACCAAACCTACACAATATCCTCATCCATCCATCCCCCCCCCCCCCCCCCCCTCCTGCTTCTAACCTCTTGTCTCATGGCTCGTATTCCTGTAGAAACATAGGTGCAAGTCCTGTCCCATACCCTTTTTTTTATATATATATATATATATATATATATATATATATGAGAAGGATAGTTGCTACTCCCCACGTAGCGGAGATATTGAGTCGCAGGTAGGCACAACAAAAAGACTGCCACAAATAAGCTTTCACCCAACAATGCTTTTGTCAACACACACACACACACACACACACACACACACACACACACACACACACACACACAAACTTACTTTCTCCTTATATATAATTGTAAACAAAAATTGTATACACAACTATGTGCTGTTTTGTTTTCTTCCACACGGGCAGTTTTCACAGAAAACAGGAAATTTTAATTTATAGCTAACCTTCTTGTGATTAGAATACCACTATGGAATCTAAATCAACTGTAATTCTACCCATTTGCAGATTAAATCTATGTGAAATATTGTTATTAAAGCTACTATCCTCACAGATCCAGGAGCAGGAAAGGTCTCTTACCTCGTGTACCAATAATCCCAACCGATTTACCCTTTCATTTTAAGCTACTTCAATTCCCAATCCAGGTTTCATTGGCAGTAACAAGGCTCAATCAAAGTCAAAGAGGGGGGAGAAAAGGAGATAAGGAGATGGACAGAGGTTGAGGGGAATAAATCGGCGTGGAGCGGGTGAAGGAGGAGGTGGAGAGAGAGAGGGGGGGGGGGGGTGTAGACAGAAAGAAGGGGGAAAAGAAGATTAGAACATATATACAATTCTCATACATTTAGTGATTGCAAAGCATTCCTGGGTTTGTTAGTGACTTAATGTTTTCGCCGTAGTTCAGCCTGTTCTGTCCTCCCATTCGCTTGCTGACGTGATGCACTCTTCTGCAGCTTCCAAATCTGTAAAAGTTGACACAGTTGTTTTGTCGGCTTGGACGTGAAATTAGTACTGTGAACAGTTCTCTCTGTATCCAGTGTCCCAAACTTCAGAACCCAGTAGTTAACCATTGCCTGAGGTACAGTGTCCACTTGCAGATTCGACATGGCAGTCATAGATAAACAGCATGAAAAATAAGAAGTTACAGTCAGAACTACAGATTCCACACAGATGTGTCTGCAAATGGTCCATGAATATCAATGCAGCAAGAATATCCGTACCAATAATTTGTTGGCCTCTGGTAATCTTTGCAATGAAATTCACTGATGATTAAGCTCTGCCCTTTGCACACAGGGTACTCATTTTCTTCATGTATTGCTCCATGTCCTGCTTGCATGTTTCCAACCAATAATGTTTTGCAGTGTGTCGTTCAGTAGTTCTGCAACCTCTGTGCCCTGCTGAGATGGAGTCATGGGCCTGCCTTGACACTTCATCACGGAAACTCGCCAGCATGACTTTGATCATCTGCACTTTTTTTGCGTATGTGACACTCCCATCATTATCATAAAACAGAGCTCGAGTTGTGAACACACTCGCCACTCATCTGCAGAAACGCTGACACGCCCCACTGGGCATACCTTACAATTCAGTTATGTGCATTACCATGCATTTTCCTGGAGTGGTATATTACTTCAAAACCAAACTCACTAGCCGTAATGTCAGTTGGGTCAAATGGTTCGACAGATCTATAAGACCCATCAGCCATTTTAATGCTGTGTGGTCCATTATAACTTAGAAGCATGTACCATAAAAGTAACAACGAAAGTATGGGATATCATAAATCGGGCTAAGCGTTACGTTTTGTGTGTTGGAATACTTTTGTGCTTTACTTAGTTGCCTGGAAATGCAGGTTATCATGTGCCCTGCTCCGTCTATTTCCTGTCTTTAACACACGCCTTAAGTTGTGGATGCTGGACTTGTAAGATAATATTGTTTTTCATAATCTGGGAAAGAAACGATGGGTCCACAGGCTCACAGATCTTTTAATCACAGAAAGGCGTCTTTGGAATACAGAGTCTATTGAATTTGGATTCCCTTCTTTATCAGATATGTAAGAGATCTTGCTACTTCCACAAACTTAGGCACAAATTCCTGTAATAATTAGTCAAACCTGAAAAGGACTGTCGCTCTTTTTCTGTAGTAAGAATAGGAAATTACCAAACAGTTCGCCTGAACCAAGGGTTTACTTGTACATCATCCTGGCTGATAACACAGCCCAAAATAATGAACTTCCTTCAATATGAAATGATGCTTTCCCAAGCTATCAGTTGTGCTTCACACAATTTACTTAAGAAATCCTGTAAAATGTACCACATGCTCTTAGAAAATGCTAGATAAGATTTCAGAGTGGTGCAAAGATTGGCAGACTTGCTTTAAATGTTCAGAAATGTAAAATTTTGGACTTCACAAAATGAAAAAAAGTAGTATCCTTTGATTATAATATCAATAAGTCACCATTGGAATCCGCCAACTCATACCATATACTTTAGAGAGATATGAAATGGAATGATCACATAGGATCAGTTGCAGGTAGAGCAGCTGGTAGACTTCGGTTTATTTGTAGAATGCTGGAGAATTGTGATCAGTTTACAAAAGAGATTGTTTACAAATCACTTGTGTACGAAATAGGACTAATGGGATATTGAACATATACAAAGGGGGGCTGCGTGAATGCCCACAGGTTTGATTGTTCCATGGGAGGTACTGAAGGAACTGAAATGGAAGACTCTTGAAGACAGATGTAAACTATCTTGAGAAAGTCTATTAACGAAGTTTCAAGAACTGATTTTAAATGACAGCTGTAGGACTATACTACAATCCCCTACATATTACTGGCACAGGGATTGTTAGGATAAGATTAGAATACTGCATGTACAGAGACATTCAGTCAGTAATTCTTCCTACACTCCATATATGAATGGAATGAGAAGAAGCCATAATAAGTGGTACAATGGGGAGTACCTAACAATGGTTTGCAGAGTGTAATTGTAGGCAAAGAGCTCCATTTGGCTGTATTTGCAACACGAATTCAGATTTTGGCCACCTTGTGTCTCAGATTACAACAGTTCTCACACAATTTTGTGGAAAGTTTGAACACCCATCTTTAACACATGCTATGTCACTGAATTCATTCATCTTTTTGAGTTTTCAGATGACACTAAGGTATACCATTCCATATTAAAAAAATAAATAAAAATTTCCTTCAATATTGCTATTGATACCATAGTTAAGAATATCAGCCATGTAACAACAGTTGCCAAATATCTAGTTCAGTATGTTGACAATTCACAAAAATAAAATGGGTTTTATGTGATTCATTGGTTATATATGTGTCAACAAGTTACTGGAATCCACAATGTCAGTAGGATGATCAGCAATTCGAATTGTGTATTTCTTGTGCTGGCATCTCCACCAGAAGTGGTGTAGTGATGAGAAGTACTGCACATTTGTCATCTACTAAATGAGATATAAACACTAGAGTAGTGAAAAGCGTGATTTTTGGGGGATGCACCAACATGTAGCTGACATCACTGCAGCAATCATTTCACTTTCAAGTGAAGAAAGCACTTAAAACATTCATCAGATCACATTGTCAGATATGCAGGAAATGATTAGCATTTCCTTCAAAGTTGGTTTATGACCAGGGATTGTTCATTACATTGTGATTTAGATTTTGACATGTATCTGGCTTTTTTGTATGCTGTCTGATTGCAGAAGCAAGTGCATGCAAATGACTGTCAAAATCCATTGAAACATAGATTTTTGGCTATGACAATATGATAGGCACTGGAATAGATATCAAGAAAATCTTCAGGGGTGCTACCATTCTGCACAAGCAAAAACTGGGAGAGGGGAAAGGCATGATTTTAGAACTCTATTTTCATAATGCATTTATTGTCAGCCAATTTTTCATTCTATTGAGCTGTACTGTAACTGAGAGCATTTATGAATGCCGTCCACCGCCCAAGAGTCGTTGACAGCAGAACTTTCAGAAAAACAAGAAGGAATCACATGGGTTTTACCACCTAACAATGCCCCTGCACTCCAGTCATTATCGCTTAAAAATTATCTCACTAAGAAAGATAAATTGTAACTGCACAGGAACTTACCCAACCTTGTACATCTCTTCCTGTGACAAAATAATTTGGATGTTGACATAAATTTGTGGACACAGAAGCAAAGTTCTTTAAAGGAAGTAAAAGTAAAAAGTTGTAAAAACAATCAGTGTTTTACCAGTAACTTATTTTGGGAACTATGACTCTGTTATTTCATTATTTCCTTTATCTAAAAAGTACAATCTTCATAGAAGTTGACAGCATAAATGATTTTGTGTCTGTTGTTTTCTTAAATTTGCATTTTGCATTCCTGTCCTACAATCCCTTGTTTGTTGCGTAGGGGAGGGTGTTTCATACAAGAGAAGATTGTTTCCTGTTGTGTGGGATATGACAGTGACATAACACAAAATTAAGTTAATAGTTCATAAATTCACTAGTAAGTCTTTGTACACTCTGTAATGATACTGACTAATAATGACAGTAATAATGTTCTAATTATATTTTATTAGATGACTTTCAGTGTACACACCCCCCCCCCCCCCTCGCCACTTACGCAATCTATGTAGAGACTAATTCCACCGATTTTCTTTCAAACACTTCAGAGAGCAATAAACAAGTGATAGAGTTTCTTCTAAACAGCCTATATAACTGAATTTCTCTCCTCAAGAACTGCTAGTCTGTAGGGGAAAGAGAAGAAAAAATATTTACCACGATTGTTCAGCTTATGAAGGAAAAATGCCTGTAACCTGATACCGAATAAGGTTATGAAAATGCATTGTTCACTTTGTAATGAGCCTCTTGTACTTGTTCACTTAAGTGGAAGCAAATTTCAGGTATTTTTAACATGCCAAAAGATGTTTCACCTGTAAGAGTTAAATGGGAAATCCAATCTACAAAAGCAGTTAGATGTATTTGATCTATTTGGCAGCATAATATAGATTGTTTGTTTGTTTCTGGTCTTCACACATCTGCAGTACTTATCTTTTTTTTTTCTTTTCTATTTACAGCACACATGTGGAATGCAGTATTTCTCTCCATATGAGGAAGGTGTGCCACTCTTCGCACACATTGTCTTCAGAAGTGTTGCTGCTTATGTTCTGTGAGCTATGATCACTTGGAATTTACCATATGGCAAGCTATAGTCATATGTGAATGTGGGGTTCCAAGTGGTAATAATTTTTTACTATAGCAATACCACATCAGTCCTATGTTTTGCACTGGTGACGTCTAACAAAATACAAGATGTAAATGTGTGGTGTGTCTGCAAAGAGTCTTATACTGTTTTGTTAAACAGAAATATATAATAGCTGTGTGCTAGCATATTCTTTCAAGATAGGGGAAATTCAGATATGAGGCGGCATTGTACGGTGACCACGAAGCACTGCGGTTAACATGCAGTGATAGTGCTGATTCTTGGTAAATTGCATAAAGCATGCAGTGATTAGCTAAACCAAGAAAGTTTATAAGAAACTGCATTAAAATTGTTTCCTCTTGCTTCCATTGTCTGTTAACAAACATGTACATAGTATTGAATATAAACTGCTACTTTTATACACTTTTTGTACAATGATAAATAGAAAGATTTTGTAATTTAAAATTAATAAACTTTTGTGCCTAGAATTTGTAATAATTTTGTTCTTGCAAAGGGAAAATCCAGTTTGGAAAAATTTTAAATTATGAGACAACATTATTTGCCATGACTTAGCTTCAGAATGTGAAATATTTAGTACTGCCAACAGTCACATATTCCTAGCTTTTGGAATTAGTCTTTTGTTTCTCAGGGAGGAGAGAGGAATAGGCTGGACAAGTTTTAAAAGGAAGGGGCAGGTCATTCAGACCTTAGGATGAGAGGGCCCACCTGACGAGGAGAGGAGGAGGGTGGGAGAGAGGCAAAG
The DNA here is from genome assembly GCF_021461385.2 of Schistocerca piceifrons. Classification (NCBI taxonomy): domain Eukaryota; kingdom Metazoa; phylum Arthropoda; class Insecta; order Orthoptera; family Acrididae; genus Schistocerca; species Schistocerca piceifrons. Next base: position 96,927,470 of record NC_060143.1, on the reverse strand, counting down.
ATTAAGTGGAAGACCTCTTACTCTTATCTGACACCTCACTTCTTACACACACACTCCACCGAATGGAGCCAAGCTGTAGCAACGTCAACCATATCAAACTGTATCAGTGATGAGACCAGCAGGCAACCCATATATAAGCCTGTCTTGCCTAAGAAGCAGTCGTAGGAGCTTGTCTATTGGGGCATTTCCAGCACGAAGAGCTGAGCCTCAGGGTGGGGTGCTGCCATGCTACCGTCTTGCCAATTGTCTATATCTGCATATGAGAGCCGGCTATGTGTAACTGTGCCTTCTGGTACATGCACATCTTTCAGTAATTCTCTCTGTGCCACTGCCTTGCTGTTCTGATATGCAGCTGCTGTGCTCTTCCAGCACAGCAATGTGCGAACCCATCACTGCACGTCTAGCCAACGTTATCTGGCATTCTGGCTAAATCTGCAGCCAGCTGGGCCGCTACAGTGTTAGAAATGCCATCATATGTCAAGTCCGGAACATATGCTGATATCGTCAGTAGTAGCATTTGTAGCTTTACGGCAAGTAACATAGAGCATGTGTTGATGCATTGTATTGTCTTGGCCCTTAGCTACAGTGTAAATAATTGTATTAAGAATGCAGGCAGGTGCTGCAGCAGGGCGGGGTAGTACCCGGGGCATAGTCCAGCATTTGCGCAGTGAAGTAGTACTGCTGTGTATGCATAGTTTAGCTTTCCAAAATGAGCTACTGGAGCCGAGAGAGAGAGAGAGAGAGAGAGAGAGAGAGAGAGAGAGAGAGAACGGGATGTTCTGGCAAGATGTGCTTCGTAAGTCTTAACTCTGGAATGTGGTAGCATCATCCTGGATAGCCCATTTCTAGAAAGATTGGAAAGACGCTACAGTATTTTTCAGTAATCCAGAAAAAGCAGCAGCTGCCTCAGCTTTGGGAAAACAGATTGAGGAACAGCTTTAAGAATAACTTTCCATAAATTGGTAGGCAAGGCACATGTCAGATACCATGAGAAATTGACGTAGACACCATTGAAATATAACAGAATGACTAGTTGGAATACAAGAATACAAGTTGGTATTACAGGTAACAGTTGAATAGTATCACACAGAAGAGCAATGGTAACCTAGAGAAGTTTGTGGGTCACATAAGAAGCATAAATGCTAAGACCTACAAGCTCACGAATGATGGAAGTGCAAAAGACGCCATTATGTACGAAGCAGAGCAACATGCTCTGCATCTCTGAGTGGGCTACCGACATGTGGCTCACCTGAACTAAGGTCTGAATGACAGAGCACAATACAAAACGTTGTATTGACCACCATACTTTGACAGAAATTAATAATGTTATGTGGCCAAGGAAGAGGTGGGTTGTTTTCCACACTGTAATGACATGCTACTGATGTGGGCAAACAGGATTGATGAAGAGGTAACGTAACATTCCTGTTGCAATAGGTGTGGGAAATAAGGTCATACCAAACAAGAATGTGCAGGATAGCATTTACGTGGACAGAGTGAAAGTGGTTGTAGACATAAGGTCATTAGATGGGAACAGGCACTCAGAATACTGACCAGCTATTCTTGTGAGTACAACCATCATGGAACAGTGCAAAGAGGAACTCTATGTGACAGGTGAACTAAAGGGCAGTGAGTGCAAATTTTTATTGAATACAGGATCATAGGTATCCATAGCCAACAGTGGGTTTCTATGGTCTGGGACTATGAGGCTGCCACAGTGTGATAAATGTGGAGTGGGTGGTAGTAAAACGAGTGTGCTGGGCTCCATATTGGTAGACAGCTTCCAGATGTGGGTGGAAGAACGTCTTCGTCTGTGTAGTGTCTATGAAGTCATTCTTGGAATAGATTTCCTAGTATCACATTAAGCCATAGTTGACTAAAAGCTGTGTTTCATTTCATTGGACAGACAACAGTTTCATCCAGGTGCCACAACCAAGATGAACACACTGCTGCAAGACGAGCAGTTTCCAAAGGCCTTGGGAAGCTAGGTAAACCCTATGTATGATCTGTCAAGTTCAATTCTCCTGATAAGATTCCACAGGGAATGGTGTTGGCACTGAACTGCCAGGAAATTCACATGCAGTAGAGCCCCTGCCAGAGAATGAGGAACTGGGCAGGACAAAATTCTGTGGCCTAGAAGGAAATTCAGGCTTTGTTGTCATTGACAGTTTTGGTGAGAAGGAAGTAAGGCTATCATGTGGAATCCTATTAGCCAGTTTGGAAGTACGAGGGCTAAAATTGAAAAGTTCATAACTCAAAGGAGAAATTGCACTTGAATCATGTTTCTTATTGTCACTGAAGTCTTATATCTGTCTTGTGTGTAAGCACAGAAATTTGTTTCTTAGAGCATTGTTGAGTGTCTAGAAGCTGTAGTTGCATGTTGCTTGGAGAAAAGTTACAACAGAAGAAATGATGAATACAGTATGCAGTACTTTGATGAGGACTTTGAGTGAAAATCTTGGAGACAGCCAAGACCATAAACATCTCAAGTGTGCAGGTAAATGATATTTTAAGTGATATTTTGCATAAACATTTGGGTATGAGGAAAGTGTCAGTGTGATGGATGTCACAAAATACTCTCTGCTGAAAATAAGTGGCATCATGAGAATTCACAGTAGTTTTTGCTGCATTATGTGATGCCTTATAAAATGTGGCCTGATTGACATCAAACTGAGACAAAGTAACAATCCAGGTAGTGGTGTTCCTCCAGCAAAAAGCCTCCAAAGAAAGGGGAAACCAATTCGTTAGTGAGAAAAGTCAAAGCAATTGTCTTTCAGGATTCCTAAAATGTGATATTTACAGGCTACTTGGCGAAGTGTAAAACAATCACACACTCATTATACTGTGTTACTGTATCAATTTCACAGGAAATTAAAAAGGAATGATTTCATATGGTCAAGAAAAAGTTTCTCTGTAACCAGGACAATGTGCCTGCCCACAGAACTGTCATTGCTATTGTCATGGCAAAACTTACGGAATAGCACTAAGAACTGTTACCTCACTGAGACTCTCCTTCAGATTTGGCTTTGAGCAATGTCTTTCTTTTTGTAAATTTGGAATACTGGCTTAACAAGAATAAATTCATGTCCAGTGAAGACATTCTGTCAGAAACAAACTCATATTTTGCAGACCTTGAAAAATCGTAATTTTTATAGGGATTAAAATTGGAGAAATGTGGGGCAAGGTGTATTGATCTGGAGACAGACTTATGTTGAGAAATAAAGTTAGGTTTTAGGTAAATGTAACTGAATCAGATTTGTCAATCCCCCTCATAGCAGAAGGAAATGGACTAGAGGGTGAGGTAGACGCGCTAAACCTGCCTCCAGGGAAACCCGCCCATTACATCACATTAAGGGGAAAAAAATTGTGCTCGTACAGGAAAATGAAATATTTGTGTTAAGCTGTTAAATATGGAAGGTCCATTATGTGCTACAGCCAGTATGTAATGCCAGGGACTGACTAGGAATGCACACTGTCTGTTGGAAGCTGTATCAGGTTCTATACCATGTAAGAGGAGGAGAGAATCCGTCCACAGTTCTGTGACATTATTGCAGGGGAAAGCATGAGCCCAAGGGTCTTACAAAGAGCGCTGCTGTCTAAAAACTGTGCAGACAGGGCCAGAGCTTATGAGTTCCGTTGTGATCATCACCACTTAAATCAGCACACAATAGCTGACTGCTCGCTTTGCCTATCACCCCAGAAACTCAAAGGGTTTGAAGACTGGTGTATCTGGACGATATAATTTACTTTGCCATGGGCATTAAGGAATATATATAAGCTATTTGAGAAATATACTGGAATGACTAAAAACAGGGTTGCCACGAGTTCCAGAAATCAGGGAATTTCAAACACATCAGGAAATACCAGGGAAATTTGAAAACACTGGAAAAATCTCATTTTTGTCACAATAGATGAAATGCTTTGTTTACTGAGGTGTACTGCATCGTCACTAGCTGGGTGCAGCTGAGCATGTGCGCCGCTTCCCTACTCCCTCATTCCTACTGCTTCTCCCCTTCCTACCACTCTCCTCAGCTTGCAGTCAGTGCTGCCACCACTTCTTGCAGCTAGCCTAGCAGCTGCCAACAAGAGACAGGGAGGCATGAGGACTGGTGTGTTTGGTTCTGATTCTCAGAGAATGTAGTAGATGCACCGCATAGAGACAACAGTCATGTGTGCATGAGTTGTGCCTGAATGATTGTGCGCATGTGTTTGTGCTCTCATTTTCTGACAAAGACCATGGCCAGAAATTTAGTTGTGAGTATGATTGTCTTTTCTATTTGCCTGTCTCCAGCTCAGTGGTCATCTTTACGATGCTACCTATCCTCATCAGTATTGGTTCTCAGAGTATTCGTGCAAGTTATCTGTTACATGGATTGATCACTGCAGTCTCATTTCATCAACTGGTGTTTGTGACATGTAAATAACTGACCACACCAGTGGACTTCCATGACAAGCCAGAACTGCAGGCCATTTCTATGGGTATCTCTAATTGATTGGGGCTGCCAGTCTGAAGCCCATAATTTCCCACTAATGTGCAGGCTCTGCCCATCGGATCGAATCTCACTGATCTGCCTACAGGGTGGTGTAATGCGGCGGATTTTTGTGGTTTTTCCATGGACTCAGGATTGTGGTGCTCCTCGGCAGGCCACAGGCCATGGATTTCAGGAATTGCAACTGTCTCACTGCAAGTACGTTGTATAGTGCGACATTTTATAGACATTTTATTTATTCTAGTACATTTTGGCATTTTGAAAGTAGTTTATATGTTAGAAAGTATGGTTGATAAGAGGAAGAAAATAGTGGCAGTCACTGGCAATTTGTACACTATGTACTCATATATTGTGTGAAAGAAAAACTACACAATACCTGTAAAATAATAGACACGACACAATGGGTAATAACAAACGTAGTAGAACCAACATTTTATTGGCAGCCACCTATAGTGTTGGTTTACACCACTCTTCCCTGCCTTATACACTTCTTTCACAAGGCCTACGTTTTTGTGAGGCTATTTCTGAAATCAGTGAAGATATTTTAAATCTGTCTTGTGATTCCAATGAAATACGTATTTTTGTCACCGAATTTGTTTTGTTTTATTGAAATAAGGTAACATCTGTGATCTTAATGAAACATATATAACATTTGACTTGCTTTCTCCATCTAAAAACAGTTCATTGCAAAAGATGTTATTGTTAGTACTTAAGACTTTTGCTCATATGTTTAGAAATGCGCAAGTCCTTAAATATTTTTTTTTCCCCAACTCATGTCTTTACTTACCCTTGAGATCTCAAAATTTGTCTCCCTCAAGGGGCCAAAAGCTCTTTGGTGGGTGGGTGTGTGGCGCGCATGTGTCCCTGAACCATTGCAGTCTTTATTCATTTCAGGGCTGCTTTCCCTTCCCTTTTGTTCTCCTTCCCTGTCCTTCTTCCATTCCCTTCCCTGCCCTCCTCCCTTTTCCTTTGCCCCTGCCATCCGTTCTCTTGGTGTTCTTTATCTCAGTCTGGCTATTCTCATGACATTGCTTCGTCTTGCTGTTTTGGTTGGTTGCTTTTCTTCCTCCTTTTTGGCTTTTCTTTTTTGGTCCCCCTCAGACGTTTGACCTCCATCTCTAAATTTGAAATCTTACAGCGAATCAGATGGGGAAGAACACCCTCCCTAGCATCTTTGGCGTGGATTCCTCCCCCTCCCCCTTTTCCCCCTTCCCCTCCCTCCCTGACAAATCCCTTTCACCACCTTGCTAGGTCACAAACTCAGTAGCCAGTCTACATGGTGGGGCTGTTACATATCCATCTGGCTGAGCCCCCTGATACCACATGGATAACACTGGTAGTACCTGTGCTGTGAATGCCTTGTGCAAGCCTAAGAGTGGTTGCCCATCTTTCTGTGGCATCGGAGCTTCTGGCAATGACCGTCCTGCCAGGTGGCCATTGCTGTGGCTGGGTGGCACCCGCTAGGTGAGCCCCTGTTCGAAGTGGGTGGGCCGTGGCGGACATTTGGCACATTAAATGTGTTAAACTCTCTAGCTGCTCTACTGTGGCCATGTCTCTTCCTTAGCATGTTTCTGTCTCAGTTCCTGTTTCTGCCTTTCCAGCCTTAATCTCCTTGGATATACCCTGGGAGGGGGGCCAGACGTGTCGGCTTGGGACGAGACCATTTCCACGGTTCCTGGTCAGTACCAGGACCGACAGGGAGACGTTAGCTGCCACCAAACCCCCTTTTCTTTGCGGAACATATTGAGGACAAGCTTGCTGAAGTTGAGTCAGTAAGCAAGATGAGCTCTGGTTCTCTCCTTATAAAGACAACTTCTGCCAGTCGGCCAGCCTCTCTCTGTATCTGCGACCATTTAAGAGAGAACACTGTGACTATTGCTCCTCACAAGTCACTCAATATGACACAGGATGTAATTTTCCATAGGGACCTGTGACGTTTACCTCCTTTTTTCTTTCGTTGATGGTCCTCGGGGTCGACGTACTGTGTTGTAATGCTGGCTGAAAAATGGGAGTGGAAGTTCAACACTGACTACAGTAAATGATGTAGCCAACAGGTGCACAGTTGTGTTTCACATTTCTTTACTTTTACTGTTCACAACCCCCCAATTTATACAGTTAATATGGGCAATTAACTATAGGCAAATTTTGATAAGCCTGATTAATAGGTTGCAGGCAAACATCAGCATACTGCTGCAATACTTTACTGTTGAATATCTATGAGCAGTAAAAACCTAACCACACAGTTCTTCCAGAATAATACGGTACATATTGAATAGACACTGTCATTGTTTTAAAATACCGCCTGTTTTCGTTACACTTATTTCGCGGTTAAGTTGATGCATTTTTTTTTTTTTTTTTTTTTTTTTTTTTTTTTTTTTTTTTTTTTTTTTTTTTAACAGTTTCTTCTACGACAAGGGTTAGATCGTATTATTTGTTTAATTCATGAAATTAACAGATATAGTTATACAAACAATACTTTTGACAAAACTGGTAATTGCTTCGGAATTAATTAAGGCTTGGCTCTGCTAACATGTTTTCGAGTTGAGCCAAATAAATACTTAAAGAATGCCAGTGTTTTGTCCACAAAATGTTTAAAATTAGTACAGAATTTATATTTGTTTATAAGTCAACAATAGAATTCATCACAGAACAGTTACTGATTTCATCCTATAATGAAAGATATTAACTAGGCACAGTCAAAATAAATCAGGAAATAATTACATATGCAAAACTAAGCACAAAATTAGATCTGGTGCTATATTCTTTAAAACTGAGGGCTAACCTTTCTCTTTTATGAAACTGCAGATTATACTCATGTATGTTAATGGTAATTAGTTAAAATGAATTTAAGGAGTCAGATGACAAAACAAGTTAGGAAGTAAAAAGAACCCAGCTTGCTTCGTCACAGACCCTCTCCTCGAGTTCGATGATGAACTTATGGCTAATCTGGAACGACATGGTGTTCATTTCATCCAGCATGTCCAGAAAGGCCCTAAGGAGCATCTTGTAGACACTGGCTCTTTCATCATGGTATTTGAGGGGGATACTGGCCTGAGAAGGAGAGGGTAATGGTGTACAGACTTGATTTGAAACCGTACATTCCACCTCCCATGTGTTGCTTCAATTGCCTCAAGTTTGGCCACATGTCCTTGCGATGTGATGCCACTCTCATCTGTGGTGACTGTGGCCTCCCTCTTCATGTTGGGAGCCCTTGCACTTCACCGCCTAACTGTGTAAACTGCTCTGGTCTCCATTCTCCCCACTCATCAGTGTGTCCGGTGCACATGTAGGAAAAAATAATTCAGGAAATAAAGGTCCTTGACCGTCTCAGCTAATTTGAAGCCCAGAAGAAATTTGACAGACTTCACCCTGTAAATCTATCCTCTAACTGTGCCTCAGCTACACCTTGCCCTCCTCACCCCTCCACCTTACCCCATCTCGCCCCCTTTGTTTCCTCGCCCTTGGTGGCTCCTGTCCCTTCCCCTACAGAAACCGCTCCTCCTCCTCCTCGACCAGGGGAAAAGTCCTCCTCTCTGGCTCTTGCTACGGATGGGGCTCCATCTCGGAACACCCTTCCCTGGCATTCTCAGGACAGGAGACTTGCACCCTCGGGCTGGAGGAGAGAGACCCATGCTCCGAGGCCCCCAAAGCCACTCACTCTTTGTCCGATCCTGACATCACTGCCATCTGTTCCATTTCTGATAATGTCGCTCCCTCCCTCCCTCCCTCCCTCCCTCCCTCCAAGGGAGAAGAAGCAGCAGCGCAAGTCAAAAGACGAGGCTTCCCGGAGGGCTTCACCCCTCCATCTCATCCCGAATCTGACCCAGTTTTTATAGATGTCACCTCATCCTCATTTGTGAAGACCACCAACCAAGTGACTTGACCTTCCCTCAGATTCTTTGTCTCACCTGGACTCTCATCTGGACTGTGCACATAATAATCCTGTAGAATTGCAATGGATATTATCGCCACCTCCCGGAAATACACCACCTTATTTCCTCCCACTCTTCATTCTGTCTTGCTCTTCAAGAAACTCACTTTCGTGATGACCACTATCTAAAGTTTCATGTCATTGAGCGTTCTGTCAGAACTGTGCCGGCGCCAGGATGGTGTCTGGATGGGCTGCACTTTGGTTCACACCGATGTCATTAGCGACTGGATGCCCCTTCATATCAACCAGGAAGCGGTAGCAGTTAAGAGTGCAGATGACTGTGGCAATCACCTTTTGCAATGTCTATCTCCTTCCAGGTAGGCCACATCCTTATGTTGAACTGTCTACCTTATTACAGCATTATTACCACCCCCGTTTCTCCTCCTTGGGGACTTCAATGCACACCACCCCCTCTAGGGGAGTGCCACTTCATTCGGCAGGGGTCTTCTATTTGATCAACTTACTACAGACTTTGATTTGTGTCTGCCCAATGGTGGTTCTCCTACCCACTTCAGTCCACTCATGGAACCTTTACTGCTCTCGATCTCAATCTCCTCCCCTGCTCTCGTGGCTTGCCAGTATTGGTCACGCCAAGATGATCTCCAGGACAGTGACTGCCATGCAGACAAGCTTCCACATTTGGCATTCCCCAGGGCCAATTGATCTATACAAGCATCTGCTGTGCACTTCGACACCTCTCTCTCAAACTCATTGATGCGGTGTGCAGAGTATTTCTGACTCTATTTTTCATGCTGCTGGCACTGCTGTCCCCCTATCCACAGGTCCACCTCATCATCGACCAGTAGCATGGTGGACCAAGGACATAGCAGTCACTGTCCAGGACTACTGACGGGTGCTGCAATGATTTAAACGACACCCTTCACAGACCAACCTCCTCACTTATAAGCGTCTCTGTGCTAAGGCTCGTTACCGTATTAAGCAGAGGAAAAGGAATGCTGGGAGTACTATGTTTCCTCCCCGGGGGTGTATGGCTCTTCATCGCAGGTTTGGTCCAAGCTCTGTAGCCTTCTATGGCACCAGTGACATACAAATGTCCAGGGTCTTATCCTCCAAGGTGCTCACTCTACTGATCCATTTGTCCTTGCAGAAAAACACAGAGCTGAACACACACACCATCTGTTTTAACACTCACCCAGCTGAACCCTTCAAAAATAGGAATTCATGCAGGCACTTACCTCTCCACATGAGGTGGCCCCAGGCCGAGATTCTATCCAGAGCCAGATGATTCAACACTTGGACATTACACAGACGCAATATCTACTCAGATTCTTCAATCACATTTGGCTCATGGGGTGTCTTCCTCTCACAGTGGCGAGACAGTATAGTTATCCTCATTCTTAAGCCTGGGAAGAACCTATCGTCTCTCAGCAGCTACTGCCCAATTATCCTGACAAACATACTTTGTAAACTGCTTTAGAGGATAGTCAGCTACCGATTTTTTGGGTACTCAAATCTCGGGGCCTTTTGTCCCCCTATCAGTGTGCTTTCTGTGAAGGACTATCTCCAACTGACCATTTACTCAGATTCGAAACTGCAATCTGACTGGCTTGTGACCATCTTCTTTGAACTACACAGGGCATATGACATGGCTTGGTGCCATCGCATTTTAGTTACCCTCCATGACTGGTGCTTTCGCGGCTCCCTCCTGATTTTTATTTGTGCTTTTTTACCCCACCAGCTCTTCTGGGTTCGACTTCACTCAGAACCCCTCGGGTTCAGGAGAACGGTATCGTACAGAGTTCTGTATTAAGTGTCGCACTCTACCTCATAGCCATCAATGGGTTTGTAACCTCTGTTGGCCCTCAGGTTACCCCAGTGATGTATGTTGACGATTATTGCATCTGGTGCAGCTCCCACTCGATAGCGTCTGCTGAGTGCCGGATCCAAGGGGCCATGAGATGGACCTCTGCGTGGGCTGTCTCCCATGGCTTCCAGCATTTTGGTCATCAGTTCATAGTACACCCAGATCCAGAACTTTATTTAGGCAACCAGCTCCTAGATGTTAAGCTGATGTGGCTGCTCCATATTCTCCACTGGAAGACTACATGCATGTGGAAGCCTAATACTCTCCTCCTCCTGGCCTACACATCTTGGGGTGCAGAGCATACTACTCTTCTCCATCTTTACAGTGCTTTGGTCTTGTCCAGGCTAGATTATGGAAGTCAGATTTATGGCTCAGCGACTCCTTCCACTCTGAACATACTTGATCCTGTTCACCATTGTGGGGTGTGCCTGGCTATTGGTGCCTTTTGCACTAGTCCCATTAACAGTCTCCTCACAGAAGTGGGGATTCCCCCTCTACAATTACGATGAAGCCAACTCCTAGTTTCTTACACATTCGCCATTCGCCCTGACCATCCTGTATAACTTGCCCTCTTTGCAAGTGAGGGACATCTTCCTCCTGATCACTACCCACGGGTGGGATTGCCTCTGTCAGGATCTCAATCTCCATTCACATAAATGCACCCCTTGTATTTCGTCTCACACCCCCTCTTGGATGGTGCCTAGATAGCAGATTAGGACCGACCTATTCCAGAGTCCTAAGGTCTCTGTTGCATCGGCGTCTTGTACATTCCATCCTTGCACAGTTCTAGCGTAGTACCACCTTCTACACTGAAGGTTATAAGACAATAGTTAAAGCGAGATACACTTTCACTTCTCCTACTGGATTAGAACACCATTTATTGCTGGAATCATATAGAGTGTTCACAGGAGAGCTGCTAGCCGTTACCAGGGCCCTCCATTTTGTTATTCAGGCCTCCCTCCACAGTGATTTAATATGTACCGACTCATTAAGCAGCCTACTACTCTCGTCATCTTTTGATCTGTGCTGTTCATGACCTCCTCTCCTTCCTTGGCCATGCCACTTGCCCACTTGTCTTTCTCGGAGTCCCATGTCATGTGGGTATCCCAGGGAATGAATGGGCCGACGTTTGGCTAGGTAAGCTGATACTCACACTCCATTCCCTACTGTGACTCCAGCTGCGGATACGCAGGTCTATGTCAAATCTCCCTTTGCTCGAAAGTGGAATGACATCTGGTGCGCTAATGCTCTCAATAATACACTGCACACAATCAAGGAGACTGCTGCGCTTTGGTGCTCTTCATTCGGCTCCTCTCAGAAGGGGTCCACTGCTTTATGCCCTCTACACATTAGTCATACCAGGCTCACCCATTGTGTCCTCCTGTGTAACAAACCACCACCACAGTATGGTTGTGGAGAGCCAGACTGGTGATATCCCACATACTGGTAGATTGTCCCCTTCGTGCTAAGAATAGTTTTCCTTAATTTTAATTTTAGGAGCCAATTCATGGATGGTTGAACTGGTCCTCAGTTTCCTCTGTGAAAGTGGTTATTTCCAGATATAAGGTTTTGCTTTACTCTTGGAGCAGAGGCACGGTGGTTGTGGTTGGGGCCTCTCTTCACGAATTGTCAGTCTTGGACCCATGACTACTCCCTCATGGAAAGATCATTCTTTTTTTCCAGTTTTTAGATTTGGTCTAACCTTTACCACCTTTTACTGTGTGTGTTTTAACTACCTTGTTTTATAGTTTGACTCCTCTGACTGGATCTGTCCACTTCTTCTGTGAGTAACTTTTAATCGCGGGACTTATGATCTCACCCTTTGGCTCCATGAACCCTCTTAATTAATCAATCAATTAGTCTCAAAATTTGTCAAGAAAGAATGCTAAAACTGTGTGGAAATCAGGAAATTTCACTTGGGGAAATGTGTGGCAACCATGATTTAATATATTGTGCACGAATAGACTAAGAAACCCAGAAAATCAAAAGAGACCTACTGTGGAAAGACTGCACACAACAGATTGTATGATATGAAGGTGGCAGGCCGAGTTCCATTGGAAGAGTGTTAAGGAGATGTATTTAACCCACTAACTAAGTTCCATGCAAAACACCAATTTTTACGATTGTTGGATTTTGCTCTTCAATCTGTGACCCTTATCAGTTTTGTTTAACAGATGAGATAGATAAGATTCAATGAAGACCGTATAACTCGGCACGGTTGTGGGGGAGAACTGTACAGATATGCTCAACAAACTCCACTGGCAGACAAAGAAACATTGTGCATCAAAGAGTGTTTCTTATTGAAATTTCGAGAGTATATGGCCAGGGAAGAGTTGGACAACAAATTACTTCCTTCAATAACCAGCTAGTGTAATGACCACAGCGAGAAAATCCAAGAAATTAGAGCTAATATCGAGGTTTGCTGACAGTCATTTTTCCCACGTGAGAATGGAAGTGGGAAGGAGGGGAAAAGATAGTGGTACCAAAGTACCCTCTGCCATGCAGTGTGAAGTGTCTTGCGGAGAATAGCTGCAGATGAAACACACAGAGAAATTACAGAATATGTAAAACGAGTAACTGTCCAGGTGTACGTACACGGAGAATTACACAATGGATTAACTAAAAGCGAATAACTTCTAGACCTTGCAGAGCTACCTGAAGTAGATGTTCCTCGGTGCAGGATGCGGAACAGAGCTGTCAGCAGAGAAAGCGGTCCATGGTTTGCCCTTCTCTGCAGACGTGGTTGGTAGTGACAACTGCAAGTCCCAGGGTTCGGGGATCTGTGTCTTTAACTTCCGACACGAGAGCGTAGGGGACAGAGAGAACACCATGTCCATTTCTTGTTGTGACAAGGAGGGAGATTATTAAATGGTTGAGGCCAATGAGGATCATTTGGTAACTATGCTTTTAACATTTCTATTCTTGTTTTGTTGTCGTTTGTAAGAAGTTGCTGAAGCTTTGCCTGGATCTCAGTAATGTAGTGGATGGCTAGGCTTGGTGAATAGGTATAGTCTTTCCTCACTGGCAGTAACCTCAAGATGGATATCTGAGTTAGTAATACCTTTTATTTGACATACCGTGGCAAGTGGTGCAGGCCACACATCTCATTCAGTCACTTTGGCATGGCGAGATGTGCCAGAGAGTGCATATACAGTGTGTTTCCGTAAGAGCGTGCAAAAATGTAACAGGGCATGTAGAATGCTCTGCTGAACAGTTTGAGTCAGGGAACCTGGGGTTGGAGAAGCCAGCATAAGGAGATACGGAAGCAAACTTGTCTACCGCTTTGTCTAGAATTTCTGTTTTGCAGCTTATTTACAACTTACATGTAAACAAGTTTACACCCACTGTGCCGTTTATTTACATGTACATTCTTTATTTCCTGCAAGGAAATAAGGACGACGAGCCTGATTACTAGGAAGTCATCATGCAGGTTTTGTTTAGTTTACTTGTCTATCAGGTGGCTCTGTTGTATCATATTTACATTGTCCCATGACACAACATGCTATGAATCAACAGAAGACCCATTCATCACTGAGTGCTATTCAGAGACGTACAGCACAATATGATGGAGCAGTACTGGTACAGTATTTCCTGGTCATTGGAGGTCCTATTCCATGGGCTGTGAGGTCACCTGACCTGAATCCCCTTGATTATTTCCTATACAGATATCTAAACTCACTCGTATATGAGATCCAGTGGATACGGAGATGGAATTAGTTGTCAGAATTGTGGCTACCTGTGATGATTCTAAATTGCGTCAGAATCTTGTTCACCGATGTTATCTGTGCATTGAGGTTGATAGACGTCAATTTCAGCACATTTTGTAAAATATAGTACAAATGGTACGTTCATTGTGTCATTGATGGTATTTGCAGTTAACTAATGCATATAAAAAAGTAGACAGTAATAAGATTTTATTCCTATTATCTCCTTAAGCTGACTTCTCTGAGTCCAGGTTCCCTACTTGATACTGTTCAGTGGAGCATCCTCTATATCCTGTTAAATTTTTGCATGCTCTTACAGAAACACCCTGTATATTGTACCACTGAGAAGCAAACCAATAATGCCATTGCTCTCGAAGTTAGTAACTGAGAGCTCCTTGTACTGTCGATTATCTTCCTTAGGATGTTATTTCTGATTTCCACTTTCAACCCTCTGTTATGGCAATGCTTCCTGTTCTTAAAGAATCGATCAGCTGTAACACCTGATTACTTTTGGATAGGCTATTGTGCTCCATCTGGTTCTACTCCTTACCATGAGAAACTGAGCATACAATGAGCCTGCCTGTGTTTAAGATGGGAACACACAGTTAGGTTTTAACTGGGTGTGAACCAAGATGATTGTTATTATAATAGTCTCATATTCTTCGAAATATCAATGAGCATGAGCTCATAATTCATCCTCATGTGCCCTGGGTAATGGTATTGTCCCTGGGTCATCCTTACAGCCTAGTGGCATTATTGTATCTGCAACCTTACAATCTCCTTTCTCAGTGCCAAAGATCGCTATAATGTCTATAAACACCGAGCACTCATCAGCAAAAATGGAAGAGTACTGTGTTATGCGACTCTGATAAGAATTAGTGTATTGACAGGGAACAAAACATAGCCATGCTCAGTGCCGTGGGTGGAGTGCTGGGAATGGAGCGTAGACCACTGCCAAACAACCCTGCAGAAGGTGCTGCTTCCTTACTGCCACTTCTGTGTGCCCCAGTCAATTTCTGCAGTTCATGCCACTGCTACGTGACAACAAATGGACCGTGGTCACTGATCCTGTTCTAGACATCTCTGTGGTGACACAGAAAAGCAGCGACTTCTGAAAAGCTAGCACCAAACAGCTGCATTTAAACCTCCAGCCCAGACGTGTAGGTGACGAGGCACGCAGCATGTGGATTACAGCGGTTTGTTTACCTGCAACTGCCTCCAGTCTACGCAGCAACTGTGTTACACAACACTGACAAAAGTTGTCACCCGTGCCCAACCCTGAGACAATGAAGTTGTAGCAGTTGGGTTGTAGATATTTAAATGTGTTTTTGGGTTTCTGTGTTTTATTTCTAGGAGAGTCCTATTATGGAGGAATATGCTGTTTGAAGCAGGTATTTTAGTTTTCTCCTTGCAGTTGGGTGTTTGTGTAAAATGTAACCTTAAGGTTACTTCAACTAATATATTAGAGAACTGTAGTTTTGTGTGTTCATTCTTTTATAGTTATTTAGTTTTCAAGTATCGGCTTTGTGTTATTGCTCTTTGCTAAACAGGGCGTGAGGACGGCGGTTATGTGTCACCGAAACTAGTTGTGTGATAGAATAAAGACATTCTCAAGATACAGCTGTGATGGTACTTTTTCTCGTACTGGCAAAATACACTTTGCAATGCCAGACCTAAAGATGATCGGCAATGCAGGTTGAAACCAGCTGCCGGTAAAGAAAAAGTTCTGATGCAGACTGTATCTGTTTATTATAACAAAAGGGTCACTGTTCCTAAGACTTGGCGTCATTTACAAGGCACATGTTCTGTGTCAGTTGTTGCCACAATTTCTTGTGATACAGCCTCCTACTTTGGACCATAACTACGTTGCCACCACCATTGCCTTCACCAGGCCATGATCAGTGGTTGACTGCCCAGGGCCTCTGCAGACAGCATTCTGCCGTCGCCCCTGATAGACTGTTCTCAGACGAGCCTGATGCCATCTCACAGCCGGGGTGTGGACAGACAGTCCATTAGCTCTGTGTTGTGTCGCCGGTGTGCGCTGCCGCTTGACGCAGCCTTGCTACCGCCCATCCACGATTCATCTTCATGGGCGGCCCTGCCTACTGCCACATTACCAGAACCCCGTGCCACGACACGAGAGGGCACCGCTGTTTGCTGCAGCCATAACAGTTCAGAGCTGGGACACCATCGTGTTCAATTGACACCCGATGTACCAGCTATGCCAAATCACTGTGCCGCCATTCTGTGTATTGTGTGTGTGCCACACGACATGTGTCTGCTTCACCTGCAACACTGACTGGGAATACGAGGAGCATTCAACTAGTAACGCAACACATTTTTTTTCCTCCGCCAATTTTGGTTGAAAATATGTGGAATTTGTCGTGGGACATCATGCAATATTCGCGCTTCAGCCTCTACAGTTTCGTGCAATACTGGTAGATGGCAGTGCTATATGTAGCTTTCAAAATAGCATCTGCAAACAGAGTGATATCACTGAGTTTCTTTTAGCAGAAAACCACAGCATCGCAGATATTCATAGACGCCTGTCGTTAATGTTGGTCAGTAAGTCCTTTATGCAGCACAAAAGATAAACAATGTTTACAGCTTGTATACAAGAAACTAACTCCATAAGAAAGATACACGGATTACACTCTCACTGTTTATGACCGATGTGTTGACTGCTGAGGTCACTACAATTTTATTTATTTACTATTATAAACAGTCTTGATCACGATTTATTTATCAAGGTGACCGGTTTCGAGATTCTCCAACAGAAAGAGGTTCCTACTCAATGGTCTGAAGATGACCACAGTAGTGGTCGAAACCGGTCACCTTGATAAATAAATCGTGATCAAGACTGTTTTTAATAGTAAATATTTATAAGACATTGATCACTGCTGTTCCCATAATGCATTCAAAAGTAACAATTTTATTTGCTTGTAAATGTCAATTATATGTTCCATACAAGATACCTTTTACGTACATCTTTTGTAATTGGCCAGAGTTGTATAGCTCTACAAGCAATAGATGTGTTGTTTGAAAACATTGGAGTGTGACAATGAACAAAGAAAAAACACATCGTCTGATATATAGCCTCAGAAAAGTCAGATGTCAAGATCATTAAGGCTGTCAAACTACTGCATTTCATGATTTGTAGCAAACTATCAGTGAATGAGCAAATAATGTATGTGTGCTCCAAGCTCTCCCACATACTGCACCTTCTGAGGAGACTAAATGGTGTATTAACTGGCCATTATAACAGTGTACTATACACTATTAATAGCCACATTACTAATGGCCTGCTATAGTGGGGGGACACTCCAGGTTGCAGGGATGTGCTACTCACTAAAGAAAGCCGGTTTGGGTTTCTTGCTGCTCTTTCTACCAAACAAGCAATATTCTGTTTTAACAATCAAGTTTTGTAAGCCATTAACAAAATAATTGTCACTAGTAGGTATTTTTTGTGATCTCTTGGAAGCCTTAGATTGTGTAAACTGTCAAATTCTTTAGAAAAAGACAGAGCATTAAGGTTTAGCAGGTGGCTCTAGTTATACCTGAAGGATTAAAAGCAGATTTCAGTGTTGAATGGCTTATCTCGGAGAACATGCTTCATCTGAGTGGGGTACCATAAGTTGTGGTGTGCCACAAGGCCCTGTTTTAGATCTGATGCTCTTAATGACCTCCCACTTGTTCCTATACAAAGAGTAAATTTACGTTTTTCGAAGATGATACCACAATTTACATTAACAAATTGTCAGAAAATAGTCTCGAAAAAACTGTGAACAAAGTTTTCACTGAAATGTTAAACTGGTTTTCTTCAGATTGTCTACATATACAGGGTGGAGCAGAGGAAACGCATGTTTTTTGAACCGCTAGTACGTGGCGACGAGAGGGGGTATTGACCTTGAATGAATGTTGGCAGACTGTCCATACAATGCAGTTTCAGTTGCTACGGCGCGTTGGAGCGTAGAGCATCATGTGTTCGTTATCGAGCAGTACTTTAGAAATAGTGATTCCATAGTCACAGTGCCACGTCTTTTCCGTCAAAATTTTAGAATTGGACGTCAAGGTGCAGTGCCAGATTGAAATACTGTATTCTGATGGGTTGCAGCGTTTAGAAGTACTGGATCTGTGACGAAAAAGAAACAATCTGGTCTTCTCCGTTCAGTTCGTACTCTGGAAAATGTAGACGGAGTGAGAAAGGCGGTTCTTGCTAGTACAAAACAATCAGCTAGACAACAGGCTGTAGCGCTGGGTATGTCACATTGTTCGCTTCACCGCATCTTACATGATGATATTAAGTTTCACTCATACAAGATAATGATCGTCCAGCAGCTTAGTGAAGGGGATTTTGTGCAGTGCAGAGAGTTTTGTCATGTACTGGACGGAATGTTTACGGAAGATGCAGATGCTATAGTCTTCATGAGCGATAAAGCACATTTTCATGTAGACAGTTACATCAATGTTCAAAATTGGCGGTATTGGGTGCCGGAGAACCCACATGAATTACACCAAAGACCTCTCCACAGTTTAAAAGTTACAGTGTGGTGTTGCATTTCAAAGATGGGGATTGCTGGACCCTATTTTTTTTAAGAGGAAGGAACTGCAGTTACTGTGACATCAGCGTGCTACGTTAAAATGCTAAATAACTTTCTTTGTCCAGAATTTGAAAGGCGTCAAGAGAACATGTGAGAAATATGGTTTCAGCAGGACGGTGCCACAGCTCACACAGCTACGTGAACAAGTCTCCCACAATCAATGACCTGAAGAATTCCATTTGTCAGGAAATTGAAGCCTTGCTGAATGAAATGTTGGAGAGGGCCATGCATAACTTTCAGGAGAGGATCCAAATTTGTATCCAGAAAGAAGGACGTTGTCTCCAAGACATTATTTTTTGAACCTAATTAAAGTATGTATATTTCAAAACAGCATTTAAAAAATCTATCACTTAATACTTGTTTTTATTATATTTATCAAACTGTGACCCAGTCATTCAATAGTGAAAAACATGCATTTCCTCTGCTCCACCCTGTACATTTACGTATATTCTCCACAAACCACCATATGGTGCATGGCAGATGTTACCATATACTGCCAATAGTCATTTCCTCTCACATTCCACTCACACAGAGTTATGGAAAAAACAGTTTAAAAGCCTCCATATGAAACCTAATTATCACATCTTATCTTCATAGTCCTTATGTGGAATATACACTGGCAGCAGTTGAATCATTGTGCAGTCAGCCTCAAACAGTCAGCCAAAAACAGTTCTGTAAATTTGCACAACATTGCCTTGCAGAAAGGGCATCATCTTCCCTCCAGGGGTTGTCACTTGAGTTCATGAAGCATCTCCGTAATACTTCCGGATGCTGATCGAATCTACCAGTAACAAATCTAGCATCCTGCCTCTGAATTACTTAAATGTCTTTCTTCAATCTGACTTGGTGGGGATCCCAAACACTCAAACTGTACTCAAGAATGGGTCACACTAGTGTTCTGTACACTGTCTCCTTTATGGATAAGCTACACTTTCCCAAAATTCTCCCAGTAGACTGCAATTGAGCATTCACTTTCCCTACAATCAACTTGATTTGTTCTTTCCATATCATACCACTTTGCAACCTTATGACTATATATTTAATTGAAGTGACTGTGTCGAGTTGCACACTATGAGTGCTGTATCCAAACATTACAGGACTGTTTTTACCTACTCATCTGTATTTTTGTATGTTTAGAGCAAGCTGCCATTCATCACACCAAGTAAAAATTTTGTCTGTCATCTTGTATATTCATTACTACAATCACTCAACAGTGACACCTTCCTCTACATCACAGCATCATCGGCAAACAACTGTAAATTACTGCTCACTGTCCTGTCTCTCACTCAATACAGACAATACGCATTATATGAAGTTCCATACACCACAAAGAAACCTTGAAGAAATTGACATAAAAAGTGTAGAAATCAATCAGGGAGTTGAGGCTACAGAGTTCCTCGGTGCTTATATAGACAGCAAATGTAATTAGTCAACATGCTTCATCTGCTTCCTACTTAGGCTACTTTCATTCATAAAAGTCACATGCAGTTATATTCTTGGGGAACCAATTTCTCGCAAAAAGTTCTTAGTGCAAAAAAAATTAGAATAATGAGTGGTGTCTATCTTAGGCATCCTTTTTTGAAGGATGGGATCCTTATCACTGCCTCACAGTATTTTTTGTCCCCCCTTGTTGACATTTGTTTGTAATAACTTTCCTCTCTATAAAGACAACAGCAAATATCATGACCACAACACAAGACTCAAAAACTGTCTGCCCACTGAACTGTCTTAATTTGGTTCAAAAAGGAATTTATTACTCTTTCATTAAAATGTTTAATATCTCATCACATATTAAATGTCTCCATAAACAATTGCCCACATACAAAGAAACTCTCAAAGAGTACCTAAGAGAGAAATCTTTTTATACAGTTGATGCATTTCTGAGACAAAATGAACATCACTGTTAAATGTACAATTATTTTAGAATTAGATTTATTAATTTTGCATCAGGATATTTAATCTAAACATAATTGTGAGGCACTATTTCAAAGTCACTGTAAACTACAAACTCTGTGTCATATTTTTCATCTTTATCCTCATTGCTGACATTACAATTGTTTTGGAACTAGTTTCAATTAAATTTATGTCAAAAATTCTGTTTTAAACATGATTGGATTGCTCCACTCAAAAACAGTGCAACCTACAGTGTCTGTATCATATTTTTCATCTTTATTATTTTCTTAGGCATGTGTTAAGTTCAAACTGTTATCACTCTTATATTATTTTGAACAATACCATAGAGAAGCAAAAATTTGGTTTTTGTATTCATGTACTATTGTAATATTTAGTTTAACTTTGCTCCCTTAACGTATTACTCACCCTTCCACAGCGAAACACAGTTTTGCATCAATTCAGTATATGTTCTGTAATTGATATTTTATTTATGTCAAATTGTTATTGTCATGTAATTTATATTTGAACTCTGTTCAATTTGATACATTCCATATCCTTGTGATTCACTTGCTACCTGGATCTAAGGAATGTGAAATAAATAGAACATCAAATAATGCTACAAAAAAATCTGTCGGCTGTCGGGATCATCACTTCAATCAAAAGACTGTAGTTGTGCAAGCCCGTATTCACCTGGTTTAGGAATTATGACAAATTTCAGCCTGTATGCCTGTCAGTATTTTAAAAAAATAAAAAAATAGGGATCTTTCAGTTTGAGGTAAGAAACACACAATTATGATAACAACAACAAGAGGAACGTTGAAATACCATGCTGTCGACTGTCTGGGACACAAGATAGTTTTCCAATGGTTGCTCTAAGTATGTACACTGCCTTGAGAAGTACAATGTCTGTCACCAGGACTATTAAAAAGAAAATTTGCACAGGACTAGAAATAGCACCCATTATACTGTAATGGAGAATTTTTCAGCAGTGACCGAAGTCAGTGGACAAAATAATATTGATTTCATTTTATATTCCTTATTGTGAACAGTTTTCTTTATATGTTATATGGAAAACTGTTAATAACTCGTATGTATATATGTAATTCTGGTGCAATCCGTCCAGTCATGATTGGAAAACAACACAGATCTATAGTTGGAGTCACGAACGATGGCGGTAGAATTTAGGCTTGTTCTTGCTACCTACGTCACGCGTTCTCCGACAGCCAATGAGGACTCAGTAGTGTTCTGGGTGCTCTACTGGAATGCTGTAGCTAATATGAGCAATGAGCACTAAGTGTGATAGCAGCGAGTTATTTAGTGAAATTCTGTTCCTTTGTTGCAAGTTGTCACCACTGACAGTGGTGGTAAAAAGAAATTCTGCATAAGGAAGATAGAGAGATAATTTGCTGGATATAAGCTTTCATCAGGCACAAAGCACACGCATGCATGTACCACATAAGATCTGCAACAATGCAATCCCTGTCCATGCTTTGACATGCGCAAACCGTCATTGTTCATGGATCGGACTATAGTAATGTAGTGTACAATGTGTACTATGTACCCTTATACTCTTGTATTTTGTACACTAAGTATTTGCTGACAAAATCGATGCAATGAATATTGTCTCTATTTGAATATACTACTACTACTACTACTACTACTGCTACTACCACTATCACCACCACCACCGTAAAATAGCCACCTGCATTTAGGTTCTTGTAATTGTAGCCATTTATCATGAAATAAACATGTTTAGTGCCTGAGATGTAACTATATCACCTGATGTATAACTGCGGATCCATGGAGATGACCTCTCATAGAAAAAGCAGAAGCTGGAAAATATGTACTGTTCAGTGGGTATTTACCTTCTGTCTAGTAGTGTATGTGGTATATAGTGTGACTACTGAATATATAGTTTTCCTTGCCATCTTGTGAAGTTTTTGAGGTGTGAAGAAAGTGCAAAGATTTTCTCCTTGTTGAATCAGGACAGTACCATCAGATATTTGATGAATGTAGATAAAAAATACACATGTTCAGAGTGCAGATAAGTTATGGTTATAACAAGTACCTGAGGAAACACAGACCACACACGCTTCCAGGAAAGTTAACTGCTACTGCTCCTCAATTAACCAGAAAACTGTTTTTATCTCTAACATGTGTTAAACATAAAATTATTCACTGAATGATTCAAAGTGTAATTATAAATTACTGTTAGAAAATAGTAGCTTAGTTTTTAACATAAGTGATATCACCTTCTTGAAAAAGGTTATAGTCTGTAGGGGTATGTACATGAGATAGAATATAACTAATAATGTTAGTCGTATAGAAAGAAGATATGTTTAGTAATATGGAGAGTATTTTTACTGTTCAGTAATTTCTGTGTTTTCTTTTGTTAATGTTGTTATAGTACATTCATGTGCAATGTTCTTTCTTATCTGATTACTGGCTGTGTTGGAGTTTCTTTAATTACAACATTATGACAAGAGGAGATGTTGAGTCACAGACAGGCACAGCAAAAAGACTGTTGTTCATTTTAGCTTTAGCTCAAATGGCGTTATCCTGAAGTAGAATACACATTCGCACAAGCACAACCCTCTCACACATGGGCACTGTCTCACTGGGGACTGAGTTGTAACTGTGCCTGATGGGAGCAGCAATCAGGTGATGGAGATAAGGAGGCAACATGGGGTGGGGAGGGCAATAGCAAGGCAGTGTGGGGAAGCATGTAGTGCTGCTCGTGGAAGCATGCAGGAACATGGTCGGGAAAGGGTAGGGCTGTTAAGAGCATTCAGGAGGTTCGAGGAGGTGAGTGGGGCGGAAAAGTAGAGTAGTAGAGAAGGTGAAAAGGACTAATGGGTGTGTTGATGAATAGAAGGCAGTGTCGTGTTGGAGTGACAGCAGGGAAGGGAATAGATAAGTGGAGGAAGGAACTAGCACAGGTCGAAGCCAGAGGGGTTAAATGAATGTAGGATATATTGCAGAGTGAGTTCCCACCCACACAAGTTAGAAAAACTGATGTTGGTAGGAAGGATACAGATGCTGCAGGCTGTGAAGTAGTCATTGTAATGAGGGACTTTTTGGTGGGTGGCATATTCAGCAGCTGGGTAGTCCAGCTGTCTCTTGGCCACAGTTTGTCCTTGGCACGCATGCAGGCAGATATCTTGTTAGTTGTCATGCCCAAATACAAAGCAGCACAGTGGTTGCAGCTTAGTTTGTAGGTCATATGACTGCTTTCGTAGGTAGCCCTGCCTTTGATGGGACAGGAGTTGCCTCTGACCAGACTGGAGTAGATAGTTATGGGAGGATATATGGGGCAGGTCTTGGCTCTAGGTCTATTGCAGGGATACGAACCACGAGGCAGAGGTCTGGGGACAGAGGTGTCGTAGGGTTCGACAAGGGTATTTTGCAGATTTGATGGGCAGCAGAATACCACTGTGGGAGGGGTAGGAGGATAGTGGGTAGAATATTCATCATTTCAGGTCACAATGAGAGGTAGTTGAAATCCTAGCAGAGAATGTGGTGTATATGTGGGAGGTGGCAGATGACTGTAGAGACAAGGCACAGAAGATCTGTTTCTGTACAAAGTTGGGTGTGCGAAGGCCTCAATGAGACCCTTGGTGTATTTGGAGGAGGACTGCTTGCCACTGCAGGTGCGACGATCGTGTGTGACTAGGCTGTATGGAAGGGACTTCTTGGTGTAGAATGGATGTCAGCTGTCAAATGAAGGTATTGCTGGTGGTTTGTAGGTTTACTATGGAAGGAGTTATTGATGTAGCCATTCTTGAGGTGGATGTCAACATCGAGAAGGTTGCTTGTTGGGCTGAGGAGGACCAGGTAAACTGAATGGGACAAAGGTGTTGAGATTTTATAGGAATGTGGATGGGGTATTCTCAACCTGGACCAGGTGAGGAGTTTGGGATTCTGGGTGGTTAGGAAGGATTCCTGTAGATGACCCATGAATACATTAGCACAGGATGGTGTCTTGTAGGTGCCTATTGCATTACCATGGATTTATTTGTAGTTGATGCAATCAAAGATAAAGTAACTGTGGGTGAGATTATAGTTCATCAAGGTGACCAGGAAAAACATTGTGGCTTTGGAGCCAATTGGGCATTGGGAAACGTAGTGCTCAATAGCAGCAAGGCCATGGGCATTGGGGATTTTAGTGTAGCGAGCGGTGCCATCAACAGTGATGATCAGGGCACTGTATGGTAAAGAAATAGGAACTGTGGAGAATCAGCTAGTAGTAATGGTTGGGTCTTTTATATAGGAGGGTAAGTTACATATAGTAGGCTAAAGTTGTTGTTCCATGAGGGCAGAGATTCTCTCAGTGGGTACAGTAACCAGCCACAATGGGGCATTCTGCGAGGTTGGGTATATGGTCTTTAGGAGGCATGTACAAGGTAGGCAAGCAAGCATTGGTAGGAGTGAGGAGAGAGAGAGAGAGAGAGAGAGAGAGAGAGAGAGAGAGAGAGAGAGAGAGAGAGACCCTGGTAAGAGGTTCTGGGATGGGGAGGAAGTGATGGAATGTATTCGAAGATTCGACAAGTTACGTGAAAGACAGTGACATTCACCTGAAGATGGCCAGAAGACTCTGCGCCGAAATATCGTGGCAGGACGTTACTGATATCCGGCAGTTCTCACGTGTTTTTATGGAACAAGGTTCTGGGATATGCCAAAGGATTTGAGGAGGGACTGAAAATCTTGCTGGATTTCTTGAATGGGGCACTGTGGCAGGGATTGTAGGTAGACAAAACCTCAGTGGTGGAGCTTTGTCAGCAGGTAAGATTATGAGACTCGGATCATATTTTAAGTGGTGGATTACAGTTCTTTATGTCGGTGTAAGGGTTGAGTACAATTGGTAGGGTTGGTAGTGAGAAAGTGTTTCCACAGTAGGGAGTGGGAAAAAGACAGAATGTCTTTAACAAGTCCAGCATGGTTGAATTTGGGACTGGTGCAAATGGTAAGGCTTTTGGAAAGGACTGATACTTCTGTGGGACTAAGGCTTTTCAAGAAAAGGCTCATGGATGTGTCTTGTGTCTGTTTAGGTTTTGGATTCTATATGATGGTGGGAAGGAGCTTCTGAGGGCACGGTAAATGTAGTAAATCTCTGAGGCAGGGTTTGTCAGCTGTGAGGGGATATGGTGGAAGAATATTTCCTGCATTGCTGCAGATGGGAGTTGCAATGATCCATGCTGGAGGATAAAAATTGTGTAAAAATAAATTCCTAAAGCCCATAGACCCAGCCACCCAGGATGCCCCATTGTGGCTGGTTACTGTGTCCTCAATGAATCTCAGCTCTTTTGAATCAACACCTTCAGCCAATTATCCGAAAATCTACCCTCTTATACAAAGACACCAACAATTTCCTGTATCATCTCTACACAGTTCCTGTTCCTTTACTACATGGCACCCTGCTTGTCACTGTTGATGCCATCTCTCTCTATACAAACACTCCCAATGCCCATGGTCTTGTCACTATTGAATACTACTTTTTCCAACAGTCAACTGACTCCAAACCCACAACCTCCTTCCTAGTCACCATGACCTACTGTATCCTCACCCACAATTACTTTTCCTTCAAAGGCATTGCCTACAAACCATCCATGGCACAGCATTGGGTACCCGTGTTGCACCATTCTGTGCTAACCTATTCGTGCGCATCTAGAGGAATCCTAACTAACCACCCAGAATCCCAAACACTACATCTGGTTCACATTCATTGATGACACCTTCGTGATCTGAACTGAGGGTGAGGACATCCTATCTACATTCCTCCAGAACCTCAACACCTTCTCCCCCATTCGCTTCACCTTATCCTCCTCAAGCCAACATCCACAGTGTTGACCTCTGTAGATATCAAACATACTAACCATCAGCAATACCTCCAGTTCAATAGCAGCTACCCATTCTACACCAAGAAGCCCTTCCATGTAGCCTAGTCGCCTGTGGTCATAGGATCTGCAGTGACGCGCAGTCCCTCTCCAGATCTACAGAAGGTCTCACTGAGGCCTTCACATACTGAAATTACCCATCCAGTGTCGTGGAGGCACAGATCTCCCATAGCTTTCCTCTCCAGTCAGCCATCACCTCCCAAAGTCCCACTGTCTGGCCAGAGAGGAGCATTCCCCTCGTGATTCAGTACCACTTGGGACTGGTAGCAATTGAATTACATTCTCCCCCAGGGTTTTGACTACCTCTTGTCATGCCCTGAAATGAGAAATGTCCTACCCACTAGCCTTCCCACTACTCCCACAGCGGTATTCTGCTACCCACCGAAACTACAAAATATTCTTATCCATCCCTACACTGCTGCCAACCCATTGCCTCACGTCTCATATCCCTGTAATAGACCTAGATGCAAGACCTGTCCCATACATCCTTCCACCACCACCACCACCACCACCACCACCACCACATCCTATTTGAGTCTGGTCACAGGCAACTCCTATCGCATCAAAGGCAGGTCTACCTGCGAAAGCAGGCATGTGACCTAAAACTAAGCCACAACCAATGTGCTGCTTTCTACATGGACATGATGACTAACAAGCTATGTCTGCAGGAATAGCCACAGACAAACTGAGGCCAACAGACAGCTGGACCACACAGTTGCTGAACATGCTGTCCAACACAATGTGCTTCACTTCAGTGACTGCTTCACAGCCTGTGCCACTTGGATCCTTGCTAACACCACCAGCTTTTCTTAATTGTGCAGGTGGGAACTCTTCCTTCAATATATCTTACATTCCTATATCCTCCTCAGCCTCAACCTTCAAAAGTCCCTTTCTTCACTTATCTATTCTGTTCCCTACTGCCACTCCAGCACAATGCAGCCTTCTATTTGATGAACACACGCACTAGTCCTTTTCCCCTTCTCTCATTCTCTCCTTTTCTGCTTCCCTCTCTTCCCTCCTTCTCCCCACATACCACCGGACTGCCCATAACAGGCTTACCCTGACCCCATAACATTGCTACACACTCTCGGAAATAGCACTACACATCCCCATCCCACCCTGCTAACGTCCAACCCCCCCCCCCCCCCATTGCATGCCTCTCACAAAATATTAGAAAATTGGTATTACCACTGGATTTGGTCAGAGGTTATATAACAATACAGAGGAATAGTATGAAATTAGTTGTGGCCCTCTTAACAAACCACTTACTCTTAGTTTCTGGTAGAGTACAGTTGTCTTAATACAAGGTATTTGTAATCTTTTGAGTAATAAGAATATTTACGTATTAAAATATAACATTGTGTACCACATTCTTATTGCTTTCCTCCTAGTTCAGAAAATAAATCCATTTAAAGAAGGGGTGCTCTTTAACAAGACTTCAGACTAATTGCAGAGACATAGTACATGGCTTATTACACCTTATCTGGAACAGCAGTTACAACTACAACTACACCTACATCTACACTTGCAAACTGCTGTGAGGTGCATGCCGGAGGGTACGTACCATTGTACCAGTTATTAGAATTTCTTCCTGTTCCACTGAAATATGTAGTGTGGGAAGAATAATTGTTTGAATGCCTCTGTGCATGCAGTAATTATTCTGATCTTATCCTCATGATCCCTATGTGGGTGATACATAGGGGATTGTGGTATATCCCTAGAGTAATTATTTAAACCCCATTCCTGAACCTTTGTTAACAGACTTTCTTGGGATACTTTACATCTGCCTTCGAAAGTCTGCCAGTTCAGTTTCCTTTAGTATCTTTGTGGCACTCTCCCACAGATTAAACAAACCTGTGACCATTCATGCTGCCCCTTTGTGTATATGTTCAGTATACCCTCTTAGTCCTGCCTGGTGTGGGTCCCACATATTTGAGCAATATTCGATACTGATTGCACTTCCCCATTATTTTAGCAATAAACCGAAGTCTATCACCCGCTTTACCCACTACTGAATTTATGTGATAATTCCATTTCATATTCCTACAAAGTGCTTCACCCGGGTATTTGTACAAGTTGGCCAATTCGAAACAGTAACTCATTGACATTATAGTCTAAGTTTCATTTTGTGAAGTGCAAAATTTTACATTTCTGAACATTTAGAGCAAGTTGCCAATCTCTGCCCCATGTTGAAATCTTTTCAAGATCTGACTGAGCCTTTATGCAGCTTCTCTTATATAATAATAATAATAATAATAATAATAATGATGATGATGATGATGTCTCATACTCAGAGGAGCGTAGGGAATGATGCGAGATACTTGTACTGCCGACTAGTCAAGGTCCTAGCGGATGGAGATGAATGATGATGATGATGAAGACAACACAGCAACACCTAGTCATCTCGAGGCAGGGAAAATCCCTGACACCACCGGGAATCGAACCTGGGACCCCATGCGCAGGAAGTGAGAATGCTACCGCAAGACCGTATATTACTCGTCAAAAAACCTGATTGTACTATGAATATTGTCAGCAAGGTCATTAATATACAACACGAATGGCTAGGGACCCAACACACTTCCCTGGGGCACACCTAAAGTTACTACTATATCTGATGATGACTTTCCATCTACCAAAAAGTTCCCAGTACAGTCAAAAATTACACTTGATACCCTGTATGATCATACTTCTGTCAATAAGCATAGGTATGGTACTGAGTGAAATGCTTTTCAGAAATCAAGAAATGCTGCATCTACTTGACTACCTTGTTCTAAAGCTTTCAGTATGTCATGTGAGAAAAGTGCAAGTTGGGTTTCATATGGTTGTGTTTTAGGAATCAGTGTTGGTTGGCATGGACAAGGTTATTCTGTTCAAAATACCTATTTATGTTGGGGCTTAGAATATGTTATAATATTCTACAACAAATCTATGTCAAGGATATTGGATGCTATTGGATCACTTCTACTACCCTTCTTGTAGACGGGTGTGACCTATGCTTTTTTTCTGACTACTGGGCATAGTTTTTTGTCCGTGGTATCTATGATAGATTATAGTCAGAAGAAAGGCTAACTCAGCTGCAAATTCAGTGTTGAATCTGATAATGATTTCATAGAGCCCCAGAGCTTTGTTCAATTTTGTTGAATGCATGAGGATGGGATGAGGGTTAAATTGAGGCAATTCTCCTGGGTTTCCCTTAGTAAAGGAACATTTGAAAATGGAGTTAAGCCTTTCAGCTTTTGCTTTCCTGCCCCAATTTCAGGGCTGGACATTAACTTTAGTGCCACAAAGAGCCTTTACATATGACCGGAATTTCTTTGAATTTAGTGAAATGTCATTTGACAATATTGTGCTACAATAGTCATTGAAGGCATCACACATTGTCCTCTTGACACCCAAATGTTTCATTCAGCATCTCTCTATGTATAGCCCTACACTTTGTTCTACACCATTGTGCAGTATTCTCTGTTTCCTTAGAAGTTTCTTTACAGCAACTGTATATCACTGTAGTGTTGCCTTTATCCTCGGGGTTCTGCCGTGAAAAATATAAAATAGAAAAACTGATTGTGTTTTAAATTTTGGTGGTTTCAGTTACGGATAAGGCGGACTTCGTATTATTGATTGAGATCGTGCTGTAATTTGACCGTGCATGGCAGGCCGAGTCGGCAACACTACAAAAAGCGACTGTACGGAAATAGCATCAGAAATTAATTGAAATTTACCTTATAATCTTGTTAGATACGCAGTATTAATTACAATATAGTCTTCATGGCTGTCGTCCTAATTTCTCTTGTAGGACGACCCGTCTTTCACTTTTCTCCGTCTGTTGAAAACTTCTTCAAGTTGTCACTGTCATGATCAATTTACAAATTTGGCGATAACCACCTCGAATCACTATTGAAACAACCTCGCTTTGTAATATAATTTTAATTTCCACCCAAAAGCACATTCAACACATCACCGAAAAATACACGTCTTTCGTATGAAGACGAGAGAGAGTGTCATCAATTAGTTGTTAAAAAACAAAAACCTACACAAAAGTAAAAAGACGAACAAAATTATTTATAAAAATCGGTCGCTGGCGCAGCGCACTTCTGCGTGCGCGATCGTAAATTATATCTTTGTATTGGCGGAGGCGCGGTAGGCCAAGTACCATTACAATGCCTCCTCTACTGACATGCTCCGCAAGCGAGCGTGGCAGTATAGAAAATTTACACATTACAAAAAATATTTCTGAGCACAATGCTCTTTGCATATCAGTCTTTGTATACAGTCTTTTTGGTGTGTATCTTCTTTAGGAGTCGTAACATTATTCTCTTTGAATTGCAGCGAATTATCGTTGCTTAGCACAGCGTTTGAATTCACTTCACATGATTCGTGTTTACAATTGGAGTTAACGCGAACAATAAATGTTTCTATTATATTGCTCCAATGTCTTTAAACGTAGTATCGGATTCTGAGTGTGTGTGTGTACTGCCTGGATCTCTTGCGTGTGACTTGAAGAAAATCCAAAGTTTGTTCAATGTGTCAACACGAAATTGTGATCTCCAGCAGTCGAATTTTGGTGGCGTCTACCGGGGTATAAATGGTCAATGAGGGCACAGGAAACACCCCACTGCCTACGACAGGTGATGAGCTTGTCTTTTGCACCAACCTGAAGACCTGCCGGCTTCCACTACACCATACACTTCAAGGCATATTGACACTACGTAAATATTTCTTGACCAGTGTTCCATCACGTTGGTTTCTTCTTTGCATTTTCAGTTCCATTTATATGAATCATGTGCTACATGCACAAGTCCTTTGCAGTTCATTAACATCTCCTTAAAATACATTTCTTGATATAGTAAGTACATAAATATACAAATATTTACAATTAATCATTACAAGAGATAGTTACAATGTTGTCATATAGTACATATACAGAATTAAATGGAAAAATATAGTAAATTTTTACGTTACATTCAATATCATTGTGCTGACATGTAAATTACATTACATTCAGATTGAAATATACATTTTATTTGTTAGCTCATTCTTTTTTCTTTCTTTCCTTTTTTTTCCCCGTTGCACTTGCAACATTTGAAGATAATTGTGGCAACTCGCTAGAATATTCAACTTAAAATTCATCTTGCCTCCTGGAATAAAATTTACACATATTTCAAGCTTCAAGACAGCCCTCTGTAGGAGGATAGGTTCATGGGATGGTTGCTAACTACTTCATAAATACTAGTAAAGTCATCTCCTACAGTGGACTACACAAAATAAAATATGATAAATAAAATACATGTTAACTTAATATAATGTAAAAATTCCTATACCTAATACCGTTTCTAAGTGTGGTGTCCCCACTATTGCTGTTTCTAAGAGTGGTACCCCTCTATTACCGTTTCTAAGAGCGGTGCCCCTCTAAATATCTTAGGATCCTACAAGTATGTACATTAGTGTGGCAAGTGTATATATATATCTAGTTCAAGTCAATCAAGTTCCTATAAAGTTTGTGTAGTTCATCTCCTTCCTTTCATGAGTATCAAGCAATATAAATAAATGTTTTACTTAATAAATAAATAAATCTTCTTAGATAACTGCTGCTGCGTTCCATGCTGTATATCCATTCTGTATTTACCTTGTGGTACCTGTAAAATCCTATTCATAAATAAATTTGTGTGTATGTCTCTCCATAGTTTCAGATAATCACAAATTATATATTTCATCAACATGTATAAATTTTTCTAAGGGACGGATGAGAGTATGAGCCACAACAGAGGCCTGACGTTTTGTTTTCTCCTTATTCTCCTTTCTATTTAATGGTGCATTAGTTCAGTACAGTAGATGAGCTTTAATTATGTCATTAGATGACTGCTAAATATGTTCTCTTAAATAACTCTTCCAATCTGAAGTGTCAAGCCTACATAACTCAAAAAATTTCATTACAAGTTCCCATTAGATTAGTGTTAAAGTGTTATAGATTTGAATCTTCTGGTATATTTCCAACAGTGGCTGCTGTAAATAATTCTTTCCACATAAATCTATACTTTCACCTTTAGTTATAAGAATATATACGACATCATATAAGTTATTATCTCAGGCATACCAATCTTTCAATAAATAGTATTCTTTCCACTACTTTCATTCTGTATTCCATGAGTACATGTGATATAGCGTTCAAATCTAGTTTCTCTCCTCTCAACATATTCTCAATTACTCATAACATTTTCGCCTATCCATTATTCATTCTACACGAAATAACATACTTATTCCTCAGCATTATATATATATATACACATACACACTTCTTAATCATCATTTACTTTTTTACTTCAACAACAACAATAATAATAATAATACCCTTTTCTCATCTTATATTCCCTTTACCTCTCCTCATATTACTATTTATCCTCTCATTAAACTAAAATTACATTCACTCATCTCATTCAGTCACTCACATCACCATTACTATTATCACATGCCTCCTAAAGAAAATAATTCTGTTCAGTTCTCTGCCTCCTCTAATGTGTATATGCCTCCTCTAATGTGTATATGCCTCAATAGCAACTCCTCTTAT
Organism: Schistocerca piceifrons; assembly: GCF_021461385.2. Lineage (NCBI taxonomy): Eukaryota > Metazoa > Arthropoda > Insecta > Orthoptera > Acrididae > Schistocerca > Schistocerca piceifrons. The sequence continues at coordinate 96,894,573 of NC_060143.1, read as the reverse complement.
AACCAAATATCTTATTAGCTATTGGATGGTTCACATTGCTTTCTAGACTTACCTGCATTCATTAGATTGTAAGTATCTGTATAACTTAAATGTAGGCTCATCATAACTATGTATCATATTAATTATCTTCTTCTCATTAGCTAACATTTTACTGTATGTATTTTTTCAAATGTCTGTGTGGATGTAGATCTCTGGGTTTATGTGTTAACGGATATTCTAATGAATAACAGTTAGGGTGTGGAATATTTGCAATTTGGTATGGTCCAGAGTATAAGATCTCTGTTTAAATGTTTCAGTTTTGTGGGTTTAGGATGTGTTCTTAGTAAAACTAACTCATCAACTTGAAATGTTTGTGCTTTCCTGACACCTCTGTCATATTTCTGCTTTCTTTCTTTAGCTTTGTCACATAATGTTGTGTAAGCTTGTCTTACCTTTTCTTCTAAACTAACATGATTTGTTGTTGCTGTTAATTTAGGTAGAGGGTCTGTCCATTCATTTCTTTCTGTTTTATCCATAATTAATTCAGGTGGTGTGTATCGAGTAGAAATGTGAGTTAAATTGTTCACCATTTGTTCAAATGGTGCTAGGTATTCTACCCATTTTGTGTGCTTCTCTGGTGTGTGTTCTCATAAACTGTCCAAATTCTCGAAATGTTCTTTCTACTGGGTTTTCTGCCGCGTGAAATCTTGAAATTAAAAGATGTTTAACATTTTGTTCTTCAATAAAAGTCTTCCATTTTAAACTGGTAAAATATGCTGCATTATCCGTGATCATAACTTCAGGTTTTCCTATTCTTACAAAATAATCTGTTAATAGGCGTCTGGTAATAGCAGTGGTAGAAACTGAACGTAAAGCATATAATTTTAAATACTTTGGGAAAACATCTAACACAGCAAGGATGTATTTCATTCCTCCACGTGCTTGTGGATAGGGTCCTGCAATATCTAAAGAAATTAGCTGTAATGGCCTCTTAGGTATGATTGGGTGCAATTCATTCATGCTTGTGCGATTAGAATATTTGGCTTTCTGACATATGATGCATTTTCTAATATTACTCTATACTCTTCGCCTTAAATTTGGAAAATAGCAATATTGTATAATCTTATCTGTACATTTGGTTACACCATAGTGTCCCCAAGTTCTGTGTGTAAATAAAATAAAATCATCAACATGAGCTTCTGGTGAACAAACACACTAATGCTGTGATTCAGGGTTTCGTTGGTGAAATAATACTTCTTTGTGTATGTGACTGATGGCTATTCTCTGCAATGATGATATTTATACCAAGTGTGTACACACACTAGTTACCAAAACATCAATGGTCACCTTTCCCTGTCCCTAAGCTTATGTTGTATATATGTTTTAGTTTGATATTTCTTCGCAGTTAGATGCACTGAGTAGACGGGTACCCTGTAAATAGCTCTTTTTTTTTCTCTTTCAGAGTTTTTCACAATAACAGAGATCTCAACACAGTATAAACAGCATCTTAGGACATATTTTGTTGTACTTACGCATTGTTCATGTCGTTCCGTACCTTTATTGTACAACTTAAGTACAAACTAAGGATTTACTATATAAGATACATTTTATTACACATAGATACTTTGTTTCACTGCATGTCGTTTCACACAAAATGGACCAGATGAAGTACAAGTGACAGTGGGTGATAAAAAAACAAAAGTTGACACTGCCATTATTTCATAAATACTTAACATTTGTTTGGAGTCTTTGGTTTGTCGGTGGAGGAAGTGACTCAATTTTTTGCCCACCCTGCATCTGCCTTATCTACACTACTGTTATTTAATTGGAATCTTTGGGTTGTCAGTGGAGAAACTGATCACTTTAATGTGCTCTCTGAGCCTGCTTTTGGTCCACAAATATGTAGCTTTCTGTTCAATTGTGGCTTCATGACTCAACCAGTAGTGTCCTCTGTAAAAAAAGTGTGGTGTGTGTGACAGTTTACCATTAGTTAAACAGTTTCAACTCCCAGTACAGGACATTGTCCCATATGTATTTTCTCTGTCACTTTAGCCAGACAGTTTACATGTTTTTAAATACATCTAATATTTTATTGTCAACATATCATCAATAGTTGTAAATCATTCAGCTTATTTCTTTGCTCATGAGGTAAAATTTCTTATTGTTGTTCCTTATATTATGTTACTATTTTCTACTTTTGATGATGTACACACTTCAGTTTTCTATAGATTATTTATTTTCAGAGTCTGTCCTGTTAACTTGGTCTTAAACATAACATTTTCAGTTCTCTTTTCAAACACTAGTGACTTTATAGATTGTTACTGTTCATATTACAGTACCACTATTCATACTTATTTAATATGTTTCATATGTTTACTGTTTCAACACAATTTTTGTCCTGTTTTGTAATTGTTGGATGCACAACTTTATGTACTTTGGGCTTTTTTCTTAATATGCAGTCCAGTCACATAAATGTGACCACAACCTGTTTGACATAAGTGTGGAGCAACCACTCACAGACAGCAGGTGGCGGCACTAGCAGTGGAGTGTATACAGGATGAGGAAGCTAAATCATAACACCCCTTGTATCTCCCCAACCGTAGTAGACACAAAGATGCCATTTGGACAGTGAATTGCAGGGACAGGGGGCTACTTGAATACGTCACATTTCATGTTTGTGCTATCTTTTTTACAGAGATATGAGGCCACCTTTTTTTTTTTTAACCCTATGTTAAATTTGAGCGTAACATGATGGGCTTAAAAAGACGGTTTCAAATGTGTGTATATCATAATATTTAGGTGAATAGTTTTTGAGACGCAGCTATGTTCTCATAATGTGTTCGTCCTTTGAAGCGTTGTCCGATGCGACCTTTCCTGTTGTGTAGAGTACATGGTAAACGTCGCGAGTCCGTCCTTACACAAACATGCCCATTTACTCAATAATAGTCATGCATACTGCGATATTTTGCACAAAAATCAACTGATGATGTCGAGCAAATAATATTCAGTTATTTGACAACTGTGATACCAAAATAGTAGACAACATACAGTATTAAAATACTACAAGGTGTTAATACATTTTAAGTAACAGAAATACAAATGTAAGTGAGGAGGCCCTTATTGGTCACAATTTTTCATATATATTTGTTTTTTATTTGAAAATATTTACTATTGATCACAATATGAAGCAAATACACACAAAGATGCAAATACATATTATACATGATACAAAACTTTACCGAAGCATGTGCTCAAAATGCTTCCCCTCTGTTGCAATGCACATTTGTAGTCGCCGTTCGAATGATTTGTGAACAGCTGTGCGGGTGTCACGTGAGATGTCAGCACACGCTTCGATGATACATTGCTTCATATCGTCTGGCATAATTCGTATTTGAGTGTACACTTTGTTTCATTGCTCCCCACAGAAAAAAATCAAGAAGGGTCAAATCAGGAGAGCAGGCTGGCCACATCACTTCAGCACATCGTCCTATCCAACAATCCGGGTACTTTTCATTTAACAGCTCTGTAGCCACACTGGAAGAGTGAGCAGCACAGCCGTCATGTTGGAACCACGTGCACTGACGCTTAGTTAGTGGTACCTCTTCGAGCAAAATGGGCAGAATGTTTCACAAGAACTGTGCATAGTTTTTGCCGTTTAGTATACCTGGAATGACGTACGGCCCCACAATGACATTTCCTGCGATGCCGAACCACATGTTAACACTACACGTTTGGTGATGCTGCACCTGTCGAAGCCAATGAGGGTTCTCTATTGACCAGTAATGCATATTACGCAAATTCACATTACCATGGTTGGTGAAAGTCGCTTCATTGGTAAAAAGCACCCATTGAAAAAACGTTGGATCATCTTGTAGGCGCTGCAGAGCAAACCGGCAAAATTCCTGGCACTGTTCGAAATCCACACTGGAGAGTGCTTGATGTAATGTGAGGTGAAATGGGTGAAATCTATGCCGGTGCAATATGCATAGAACACTTATCTGACTTATACCACATTACGAGACAATACGTTGCGATGAAACAATAGGGTCATTATGCGCCAAAAACGGTTATACTGGAGTCATTCTTTGATAACTGTTAGGCCAGTATTACACTAACAAATTACTTTGTCAAATCTCGTCTGTTGTCAAATAAATTTGATCAAATAAGTTGCTCGTCTTCTGTTCTCTGCAACATGACATTACCACATGGAGTGCTAGCATCACTGCAGCATTGTGTCATCTGTAGTATTTTTATAAACATTTCCGGTAAATACAATTGGTGTGTACCGACAACTACAAAATTAATAGAGAGGCGCTTTACAATGTGAGGCACCCTGAATACAAAAATAGGTTAAGAAGATTGGAGACCTGACCTAACCTAACTTCACGGCCAAGGCAACCTATCCACATTCCTTCAGAACTTCAACACCGTTTCTCCTATCTGCTTCACCTGGTCCTCCTCTACATAATATGCCACATTCCTGGAAGTTGACCTCCACCTCTCTGATGGCTTCATCCACACCTCAGTCAACATCAAACTCACTAACACTGCATTTCAACAGCTGCCATCCCTTAAAAAAAAATACAGCATAGCCACCTGTGGACAACATATCTGCTCTGAGGAGAACTCTCTTGCCCTGTATGCTGAAGGGCTCACAAAGGCCTTCGCAGATAGCAACATTCCCCCCAATCTAGTCCACAAACAAATTTCCAATGCTGTATCCTCACACACCCACAATCCTCCCACCGTCCCCAAGAATCACCTAAAAGGAGCGCCCCCTCAGCACCCAGTATCACTCTGGACTGGAACAAGTGAACCATATTGTTCACCAGGGCTTTATCTCTCTTCCTGCCCTGATAGAGGGACATCCTACCCAAGATCCTTCACACCCCTCCCAAAGTGGTGCTTCATTGCCCACCCAACCTACACATCATCCTAGTGTATCTCCATGCCACTCCCACTCTCATCCACTTATTACAGAGATCATATACATGTGGCAGACCAAACTACAGGATCTGCCTAATCCACACACCCAGCACCTACTACTCTAGTTGTGTCACTGGCTTATCCTACCCATCAGAGGCTGGGCCACCTGTGAAAGGAGCCATCATATACCAGCTCTGGTGCAATCACTGCACAGCTTTCTGTATTGTATGACTACCAACCAGCTGTCCACCAGGATGAATGGCCACTCCCAAACTATGGCCAAAAGCAAAGTAGACCGTACTTGTGGCACAACATGTAGCTGAACATAAAATGATTGATTTTAATGGCTGGTTCACAACCTAGATTATATAGATCCTCCCCTCCACCACTAGCTCTTCTGAACCACACAGACTGGACTTATCCTTAAAACATATTCTCTGTTTCTGAAATTATCCCGGCCTCAGCCTACAGTAACCTGCTGTCCCCATATCCTCAACCGAACAATTTCTGTCCCGTCTGTCCTGTCACCCCTCCCAAGTTAAATTGTTTTCAGCATGTGCCCCTTCCCGCTGGCCACTACAATTGTACCAGCCCATATACCTGCCACCCGTCCCTCCCACATTCCTAGCTGACAAACTAGCCATCTCCGTCCGAGCTACTAGCTACCCATTACCAGCTCACCTTCCACCTCCTGTTTTTGTTAGTCTAGCTCGTCAAAGGATAAATCTTAAAAGCTACCAAGTTTTCTTTGTTTTGTTTGTGCCTATCAACAACTCAATACTTCTGTTTTTCGGTGAGTGGTCTCCTGTAATCCTAACGTGTTTATCACGGTTAAAACATGCATATGAACTTCTTTGAGCAGAATTTCACTAGAAATGCTTTTGTCATAATAGATGTCTTCGAAAGATGAACTGTTATTCATAAAAACAGAAAAATATAGATAAAAAAAAATTGAATTAAGGGTTGGTGGAGGAATACGCTCACCCACCAGGGGAGGGAACTTTTCTGTTTCTCACTACTACATCCAGTATGACTATTTTCCTGAAGTTTCAAAAGCTTATAAATTATTCCCCTTATTTGTTTAAATTTGCCTGGGGTACAAGAGAGGCAGCAAGCTACAGGTTGTCCATTGATTATTCTTAACTGTTTTAAAAAGGACAACGTTATCTCAAAGAAATAACACACATAAATAACTATCAACTATATTCCATGAGTAACACAAATTTAGAATTATGGGTATGTCATGTCATTAACAACATGGCTTAACACTGTGTGGCGCCGATGAGGTCAACACCAGCATCGATATACGTTTGTCTCTAGACTCCGAGCATCGTCTGTGGACCCTAAGCTAAGATTATCTTTGCTCTCTGCTGCCATAGGCAGTTCTTTGTTAGCCTTGCTTGTGTTAGGAGGTGAATAAATGAACTACTATTAAAAAGGTGTTGTTTAGTGTAACTGACCTGAACATCCACCTCACTGGTTACCCCGAGGTGTAATGTCTTCAGTTTTCGCCGTTTTACTGTGTCCGCGGCCTCCATGTCAGTTATTTTCCCATGTATTACATCAACACAGTATTCAAACAATGACTTTGGCCCAAACACACAATGGTGGATTTTGTGATCGATATGCATCGTGTTGCGGGCGATGTACACCCGCCAGGACTGCAACACGATGCCTCTCACTCGACGATTACACCGATTTCGCCGGACGTTTTCGAGCCTGCAACAATAAGTGTGGTTAGGAGTGTGCATGACTACGGCTATCAGACACCTTTGTTCCCACCACATGTGCCCTCCCTCATCAACGGTGCAGTTACCTCTTACGGATCTCCGTGCAGTGCAGGACCAATGCCGATTTCTGCAAATGCTTCGTTGGATAACCTACCACCGCCAGGACAACGATTTACCACGTCGCAATCCGTGCAGTACCACGCGGATTCCTGTCACATGGCCGGAACTGCTTTGTTCAAAAAGGTCAACCTCCTCAGCATCCGACCATGCCCGCAACTGCCTCAGTTCAGCATCAGCACATGCCTTCCTGCTTTGATACCTCGGCCTGCAACAGGAACAATACCTTGTTATCTCCGTCCCACTGCTACGCCTCAGTGTTTTTTGCCACAACATTCACCTTATCCGCACACCGTTTTGAGTGGAGTGACTATGAACAGTGAACATTCACACATTCCGTCCGACGTTCGACATCATTTTCCACACTGTGCTTCTGGACAGCCCGCACCTCCGCAGCCTCCCTGCAACACAGGTGGCTCCGGCTCTGATTGTACGTCGAGCTTTCCGCAGACTAGCACGCGTTTTCAAGCTTTGAACTTTTTCTCACCTGTCGCCCCCCGCACTGGCTCCAGTCGAGCTTCCGCTACCGTTCTTGGCACATCTTGGTGCCTCACCCATGTCAGTCTTCCGCGACGCATCAATCTGAACACACCTGCAAGGTGTTGAGCTTCCACAACTGCAATCGACACATTACTGTGTCTCACCCGCATCGGCCTTCCGCGTCGCGACGGATCGCGCTCAACGACAGTGCATCACCTTCATGCTGCCAACCGACCAGCCGTCATTGCCACATCCTCTGGAGGCACACTCTCCTGGAATACTGCAACAACAGCTCGTTTCAGGCAGTGCCCCGACGAATTCAACTCAACCTGTTCTTCCGAACATTCTACAACACTTACCGACACTGCCGCCGTTTAATCCCGACAGGCGAACAACCTGGTTCAAAATTGTGGACGAAGTGTTCGACCATTACAAACTTGACAAGTCAACCAGATTTCTGTGCCTTATCACCCACCTGCACGACCAGGAGGACTTGATTGCTGACCTGGTCAACGCCCCGGACTCAGCTACCCGGTACACTCTAGCCAAAAAGACAGTTATACGTCGGCTTGCGCGCTCAACTGAGGCAGCAATACGGCAAGTACTCCACGTCGAGCAACTAGGCAACGACAAGCCTTCCGAACTCTGGAGATGGCTACGGGCCCTGGTCAGTGCGATTTACTTTCTGACACAGCTCTCCTCGCCATCTGGTCAGATAAACTCTCATCCACTTTGCTCTGGCTCAGAGGTCTCCCGAACCTGTCGAGCAACGAATGACAATTGCTGACAAACTACATGATGCATCACAGCTCAATTTCGCCAGCCACTGCCTACCTGGCAAGTCTCAGGTTCAGGCTCTTCATCCCGCGGCCGGGGCCGCACTGTACCGACTGTTCCGCTCGCTCCGGGAAGCAGTAAACAAGCAGCTGGGACGTCACTGGCTCTGCCCACGGTCACGCCCCCTCCTGCAATTGAACCTGCTGTGGCCACCAAACCTCAGCCACAGCCTCTGGCAACGAACTGTCCGCAGGAAATGCAACCACACTACCCATACTGTTACTTCCACACATGGCTCGGTGAGGCGGCATGGAACTGCAGACCACCCTGGTGCTTCCCAAATGCCAATCGCAGGTAGGTCCAGGTGCCACCTCCTGCGCACAACATGACAGGCACCCCCCAGTGCTCCATTCTGTCCGGTAACAACTGGATAATTATGGACAACTTTATATTAAAGACATTTCGTCAGGATACTTTTTCCTAGTGGACACAGGCGCCGATGTTTCGCTGCTGCCTACGTCCTTAGTGTCGTTGAACATCCGCCCTGATTATACTTCACTGCAAGCCATGAATTCAACTAAACTACAATGTTCGAGTTCAACCTCCCACGTCGTCTCACCCTCCGCAAACTGCAAACTCGAGTGGACTTTTAGTGTGTGATACTGAGGAACCTATACAAGGCATTGACTTCTTGCGACACCACAAACTTTCACCGGACCTAGTATGAAACACCGTGTTTGGTCTCCCGTCCAAAACTTACTTCCCCTGTGCTCTGTCGAGCAAACACCCCCCCCCCCCCCCCCCCCGGCTCGTCTCTGTCGATGACGTTACAAGAAACAATGCACAAGTGCCTTGTCGAGCTTGAAAACGTCGCTCACCCACATAAGGAAAACTTCGAGCTCTCCCTCTGGCACCACGATACTCAGCTCCAGCTCTCCGAGGAATTACAGACACAGCAGCGAGGACAAAGCAATCTGCTTGTAGTCAAAGCAATCGAGCCTCCATGTGCTTACCTCCTGCTACCCCTTGCAACTGTGCTATCAAGTCTACTATAACGTGTACTGACAGTTCACAGGACCACACCCTCCTAACACAGAAGCATTTGACACTCGGCTGGACACAAGTGCGCATGTGCAACGAGCGTCACATGTTCTCGAACTGACAGCTCCTACCCCTCCCCTCGCAGACAGCACCTCTAACTATGCAACTTCGGCTCCTGCGCACCGCCGTGTGACTGCCACTGACAACACAAACAGTGCACTCATGCCTAGCGCTTCGCCCGTGACCGTGCTGCCACAGGCTGTGCCCTAAGACAATCGACTCACTAACGCTTCACGAGCTCTACCGAGCTCACCTGACCACGGTGCCACTGCTTCGGGCCGGCGGCCATCTTGTCATTTTGACTCCTGGGACACTTTGCCACCTCAGCTCCTGTCAGATCTGCCGAGTGGCTCCAAACACCACGACCACAGCTCGCCTGCCCCACCCGCCACACATTGTAAACAAACCGCCTCCCGTGCCGCCGGCAACATTTTTGTCGTCACCAATGGCATGGTTCACAAGCATCACCTCACGCCAGGCCCCCCGATCTCCAGTAAACCATGTTGACTTTGTCCCAAGCGCCTCTCCGACCTTAAAAAAACAGATTTCTGAACTACTAAGCTCTGGCATCATTGAACCCTCTGCCAGTAGCTGATCTACGCCCATACATATGACATCCAAGAAAGATGGGTCGTGGCACATGTGCGAAGACTACCGTCGACTAAACGCACGAACAATTATGGACACCTACCCCACACCCAACATTACTGACTTTACCAGTTCCCTCGCAGGTGGGACCACGTTCTCTGTCATTGATTGCAAATGGGCCTACCACCAGATCCCCATGGCACCTGAAGACATCAAGAAGACAGCAATCACCACCCCGATCGGGTTATTTCAATTTCGATTCATGCCCTTCGGTCTGAAAAACGCAACCCAGACCTGGCAACGCTTCATCAACGAAGTGCTATTCGAACTAAAATTCTGCTTTGCATATCTTGATGACATTCTTGTGTTCAGCTCCTCCATCAAGGACAACATTCGACATGTGCAAACTGTTATGAACACTCTCGCGGCAGCAGGCATCGAGACCAACCAGGACAAATTGCAGCTACATCAACCCGCTGTCATTTTACTCAGTTTTTCTGTCTCTGCTGACGGTATTTCACCGCCCCCCTGAGAAAGTACAAACAATACTAAACCTACCCAGACCTGTGTCATTTAAAGAGCTTCGGCGCTTTCTGGCAACGGTTAATTATTATTGCCGACATCTACCTCGGGCTGCGGAGATTTAGGCTCCACTGACAGATGTCTTGGCAGGCACCCACACTTCTGGATCTCTGCCCATTCCATGGACCGCTGCTATGACTGACTCTTTCACTGGCCTCAAAAATCTTCTTGCCGAGGCCTGCACCATCGCGCATCCTCATCCCAATGCACAGCTTTTCATCACCACAGATGCGAGCGATACTGCCATCGGCGCTGTCCTTAGCCAGACAATTGACGGCCAGACTTCGCCTCTACAGTTCTTCTTGCGCAAGCTCACCTATGCACAACGGAAATATTCCGCGTTTGGCAGGGAGTTGCTCGCGGTCTACAAAGCGATCAAGCATTTTAAGACTGACGTTGAGGGACGCCCTTTCTATGTTTTAACGGACCACAAACCCCTGGCTGCAGCCATTACAAACCCGCCAGCTGACCCGCCTCCTCGCCGCTTCAGATACATGGACTTCATATCTCAGTTCACCACTGATGTCAGACACATAAAGGGTGCTGACAATATAGTTGCTGATTTACTTTCACAAGTCGACGCCGTCCATTCACTGTTAGACATCTCTGAACAGCCTAATCTCCAACCCGCCGACGAGGACACGCAAGATCTGATCTCGGACTCTACCTCTTCACTACACTTATTCCGCACCACTTTCCCTGGCATTTCTGGTGAAATCTAGTGCGACGACAGTACGGGCACGTTACCCCCCCCCCCCCCCCCCCTGCTCCGTCGAGCTGTCTTCAACGCATTGCATAATTTAGCCCACCCTGGTGTTCGTGCATCCGCCCGCCTTGTAGCGGAGTGCTTTGTGTGGAGAAATGTCAACAAGGATTGCCAGCAATGGGTACGCTCCTGCATTGCGTGCCAATGATGCAAAGTACACACACACACACACACTCTCTCTCTCTCTCTCTCTCTCTCTCTCTCTCTCTCTTCACCCCCCCTCGGTGCCTTTTCGATCCCTCCTGGGCATTTCCGGCATATTCATATTGACATTATTGGCCCTCTACCCCCTCTAACGGCTCTCGTTATGTTCTCTCATCTACCGACCGAACAACTCGCTGGGTCGAGGCTTTTCCCCTCCCCAATATTACAGCACAAACTGTTGCTCGAGCTTTCATCGAGTCATGAGTATCGTGTTTTGGATGTCCAGCTATCATCACAACTGACCAGGGCAGACAATTTGAGTCGGCCCTATTCAAAGAGATTTGTAACATTTGCGGCATCCGGCGCATTCATACCATAGAATATCACCCGCAAAGTAATGGGCTAGTTGAGTGCTGGCACCACACTTTCAAGGCGGCTCTTCGATGCCACAACTCTCTTTGGACGGAGGCCCTTCCCCTTCTGCTACTCGGCATTCATGCGATCTATAAGAAAGACCTCAAAGGCACAATAGCCGAGTTCGTATACGGCGAGAACATTGTTCTCCCTGGCGAACTCGTGAGCCCTTCTGCTTCTCTCCCTCAGTCTGACTTACCTTCCTCCATGGACTGTGTCAGACGACACTTCATCAACCTCCACATCTATCCGCCCGCCAGCCATTCCCGCCCTAAGGTTCATGTCCCAAAATCTCTGGACAATTGCGAGTATGTCATGCTCTGAGATGACACTGTCCGTGCTCCCCTCCAACCTCCATATACCGGCCTGTACCGAGTTCTCCGGCGCACAGCCAACACCTATGACATCCAGATGAAAGATTCAGCTGTCACAGTCTCTATCAACAGACTTAACGTTGTCGACGGGACGTTAAACACTAATATCCTCCCTCTCTCCTCAACAGACTTAAGCCTGCTCATGTCGAGCCTTCTTCTGCTCCCCTTCAGGCCACGACCACCCCACTCACTGTCGTGGCTCACGACGCTCCGACCACCCCCTCCAGGTCGGACTTACACACTCAATCGAGTGACTTCCAGCTCCAATCATCGAGCTCTCCTCTGACCTTGCCCCCTACTCCGGTCTCACACTCTCTGTCGAGTGACCCCATTCTTCCCACATCGAGCTTACCTACGATCACGCCCTCGCCGCCAGGCCCTTCGCTGGTCCCTTCGACCTCTCCTCAGTCGCCTGCCTCGCCCTGTCAAGGTTTCTCATGCCCCCCCCCCCCCCATCTTGAACGTGCCCTCGCTCGAGGTGTTTGTGCCTGTTCCCCTGGAGATAATCCATAACATCTGTATAATACTACGCGATGATTACACTGTTTGTCGTGTGTTTCCCTCCATCCGGTGCTCATGACACAACTACCCCCGGCCTCTCTAGAGTACTCCGACTGGGGGGGGGGTTGCTATGTTGCGCCGATGAGGTTGACACCAGCATCGATATATGTTTATGTTTGTCTCTACACTCCAAGCATCGTCTTTGGATGCTAAGCTAAGATTATCTTTGCTCTCTTCCACCATAGGCAGTTCTTTGTCAGCCTTGCTTGTGTAAAGAGGTGAATAAATGAACTGCTGTTTAAAAGGTGTTGTTTGGTGTAACTGACCCGAACATCCACCTCAACTGTATCTTACTTTTATTAATATTAGCAAACACAAATTGCTCCATTGCTATCCAAGGCCCCCACCCCTCCCAAAACAAACAAAAAAAAAAAAAATTCAAGGTAAGGACATTATCGTCCTTACCCCCCCCCCCCCCCCCCCAGTCTCCTCCATCAGGGGGAGGAGCAAAGTGTTTGAGGGCATGCTAACTACCCTGCCCAGGCATAGGTTTTACCAACTTTTATTTTTATTGCACTTATATCCCTTTTCTTGCAGAAAGCAGGTAATTTCTCTTGTTCAATTTTACCATTTTAAGTTATTTCTTTTGATGGCTGTTACAAATTTTACACACAATACAGCTAAAGAAAAGACAAGAACAATGAATTTATATGTAGTACATTAATAGCTAAAGAAAATATTTTAAGAAAATGGCAAGTAAATAATGTTATACCTTGGGGTTTTTTCTCAGGTTCCAGCCTTAGCTGGGACTAATCTTTTACTTTCCAGTAAGCCAGCCAAAATGGTCTGCCATGGTGTCTCACAGATGACTCAGTCTTCGGTGTCTTTTATCTTCATCACAGTTGCTAATAACATGATTCAGTTCTTCCTGCTGTGCCAGCCACCCTTTGTAGTGCATTACTTCATCAGTTATCACTGTTTGGTCAATCTTTGCTGTTCGAGTTGATTTGAGTCTATCCTCTCAGGTAGCCTCCGTCATTCTTGTTGTGCAGTTGGCCAACATCACCTTTTTGCCTTTCATCTCAGGGTGATCATTGTGGATGTCCACCTGGGGTGTCAGTGTGTCTCGTGTTTTTGAGAGTGATCTTCAATTTGGGAGGCTGTTGTGACACCCATTTGCACACTGACCTGCATCAATCATGACTCTGCCTGTGCTTGCCGGTGGTGGGCTGATCAGTAGGTGGCAGGCCTCCTGCAGTAGGGGTCAGGCTGCTTCCAACTGAGCAGATCGTACGCTCTTCATAATGAAATTGTATAGGATTCCCAATGAAGTACGTCAACGAGTGTGATGATTCTCGTTGTGAATAGGTTGACCCCATGTTCACCTTTAGTAACTTCATTAATGAACTATAAATATGTAATTTAAAAGAGGTGTCTTATTTTAACTATGATTCGACAGAACTTTATAAAATCAACACAAGACTGTTCCCACACCAAAACTTGGGAAGTAACATTGTTCATGGAAGTAACATCGTTCATGGAAGTTACCCCATCCACTTCAACTACTGTGTATTGTCTCAACACTGTCAGACTATGCCCAAATACTGATGCTGCATGCTTGAGGAATGTGCATAAAATACAGCAGAAGACATCGTTAAGTGCTTCAAGAATGACTACATTTTTTTGGCTTATTTAAGATACATGGGCAGGAAGAGTACGTTACAGCAGTGCTCAAAAAATTACTGTATTCCAATCATGAGATGGTAAGTAAAATATATAAGATGGCGTAAAATAAATAGCTTACGATGTGCGCATTTAAGATAGTTTTATTTTTCCTATCAACAAGTGAAGAACGGTTCTCAGTACATTTCTTGAGTTTCATCCTTTGTGGCCGTTATTCTGATTATATTTTAAAGTCTTATTTTGACGTGTGTATACATATTTTTCTTTGTATTAATGCCTCATTCTCTGAAGAATTTGCTTCTATTCTACATTAAAGTCATAAACATGGTAATCAACAATGGTTAATGTAGTGTCTATTGTTGTTAGCTAATAACAGTACTCACTGTAACTTGTACAGTATTGATAGTATATCTACACACTGTACTGTGATCACTACAATTACATTTTTACAGGTTTATTATTCAGTTGTGACAAAGGAAATGCACTGAGAGTAAAGATGAGCAAAATGCGGAGTTATAATTGTACAAAACATTACAGTATTGATTGAGATTTTATTACACTGGCATTCATTGTCTAATATTCCAGGTTCAACTTGGTTTGCAGGGACCAAAGGCATAAGGTATATTGCATCAGTAACACCACTGCCAAAGGATGTTAATTTTGCCTTGAGGGAGTATCCTGTACAGCTTGCTTCCTGTGTTGAAATACATATCTTATACTCTTTATTCTTGGGAAAGCAATTTCTAAATAGCCAATTTTTTAATCAGTGATTTTGTAACAATGAAATAAAAAATATCGCAAATATACAAATCTGCTAGGAGTGATAATACAACACAGAAAACCTAAATATTTGGAGCCCATAATGATTAAAAATTATTTTGTATTTAATGTTTTTTGTGTAAACATGCTCAAGTCCATGAGTTATGTAATACACCAAGGAACATGTGCAAGACAATTTCACCCTAGTTTCTTTTGGCCAGAACGCAATAAAAAATGAAACCAATATTTTGCTTTGGCCGCAGTGGTAACACCAGTTCCCATCAGATCACCGATGTTAAGAGCTGTTGGGCTCGGCTAGCACTTGGATGACTCACCATCCAGGTCTGCCAAGTGCTGTTGGCAAGCGAGGTGCACTCAGCCCTTGTGAGGCCTACTGAGAAGCTGCTTAACTGAGAAGTAGCAACATTGGTCACGAGCTGACAACGGCTGGGAGAGTGGTGTGCTGACCACATGCCCCTCTGTATTCACACCCAGTGATGCCTAAGGTTTGAGGATGACACAGCAGCCAGTCAGTACCGTTGGGCCTTCAAGGGCTGTTTGGATTTTTTTTAAATACTTTCTTGAACATGCTGGAAACATGTTATAAGTGTGTCTACATCCAATGACTATTATATCAAATGTTTGTTGATAGTAAATATTGGAACTGAGAATAGTTAATTGAAAATTATAATGATACAAATGTATATTTGATACCCTTTAGAAGCAATCCTGACAATTTGTACTGATGCACAAATCCATGAGGATATCATACTTAAAAGCACTGGCTCTAACTAATTAATTTATTCAGGAAACTTGGATACATTTTGTTATGAGGCACAGCGTCCATTACATTTTGTTATAAGACACAACTTCCATCCATTTGAACCTGCTTACAGTAGTCAAACCTAGGTGCACCTCTATCTAATTTTTATCCCACCCACTTCCCTCCAATACCAAAGTGACTTGACGATTCCTCGATGCCTCGAGATGTGTCCTAGCAGTCAGTCCCATTTTTTAGTTGTGCCATTAATTTCTCTTCTTACCAAATTTATTCAGTACCACCTATTTAGTTATCCGGTATACCCATATAATCTTCATCATTCTTCAGTAGCACTTCATTTCACACGCTTTATTCTTTTGCAAATTAATTTTCAGATTGTGTAAACACCTACTTTATCTCCCTAAATGAACACTGACATAACAAGATTGAATAGGCATTTTGTTGTGATGACTGATATGTAGTGCAACCAGAGTATTAGGTGAGGGTGGCTACGTGACAGTTCGGTTACGTGTGGCCAAGTTGAATGTGAAAGCAGAGTGTTAAGAGTAAAGTATTGTCCCATACCTGTGCAGATAGTATTGCATGGGTGGGTACAGTGGAAGTGGTGGGGGTTTCGTTGTGTGCGAGCACTATCCGGTAGGGGGGATTCAGTTCAATGGATGAGGCCTACTCGAAAGCATAACTCCTAAGCTACAGTTAGCTAGTCTGCGAAAGATCATACAGACAGCTCATCCCAGTATGACTAATAATATAACTGACTGAAGTGCCTAATACGAAAATCACCCCATTAAAATTAATGCAACTGCTGATAGTGGACCAAGCACACTGCTCAGCGATTACTGCAGACTAAGATGGTCACTCCTCCGTAACAAAAAGGTAGACACACCTGGGGCTGTGTGGCTGCCAAGCTATTTGGAGCTACATGTAACATATTGATTTGTAGAGCAGCAAGAAAGTATTTTTAAAAAATCCGAACAGCCCTTGAAGGCCCAACGGTACTGACTGGCTGCTGTGTCATCCTCAACCCTTAGGCATCACTGGGTGTGAATACAGAGGGGCATGTGGTCAGCACACCACTCTCCCAGCCATTGTCAGCTCGTGACCAGTGTTGCTGCTTCTCAGTTAAGCAGATGTCTATGTTCATGCCATATTTAGTGCACTTTTTGTTATAAAAATGAACTGCAAGGTAAATTCAGAAAGCACATACGGGATGATAAACTAGTATCTCATGAGTGCATGACACGCATTGTATGCAGTCTACAAAAAATGCAGTGGGGAAATGTCATACTGTCTTCTAACCACATACAATAAATAGTTCTAGTTTATCTCATGATAAATAGTCGAGAAGATCTAAGTGATACTATTACCAGACTTCAGTATACTACTGTTTGTTTACATTCCAGGCAATGACTGAAATGTAAGTATTAGATTATTTGGTCATGTTATCATATTTACTGTTACTGCTACAAATGCATAGACAAATTCATGAAAAAGGAAACAATTACAAATGTTCAGTTACATTAGTAGCACATTGCAAAAAACAAATACACAGAATTAGGATGAAAACAAAGAAATCTTTGTTTGAGAATCTGCCAGAACAAGAAAGGAACAGTGATTTTTTTACGGGTTGTTCTGAGCTAATTACTTTGCTGGGAGCATCTGGATTCAATGCAGTCAAGGAGCTAGCTGTTGTATGTACGCAATGTCCTTACACCAGAAGACTATGAATAAAGTTAAGACAATGAAGTGCTGCTGCCTAAGAATCCTCCTCTACCTCTTTGTGGTGATGACTCATGATTATTCTTATATATAAATGTAGGGTCATTAAAAAATAAAATTGGTATTCTTAGTATTCTGCTAGGTGTAAATGAGAAGACTACATTATGTGTTAATAAACACTGGTGCAGTGAAAATAAGATGCAACTGTACATATCACGGCGGATGGTCCTGGCATACTGTGGCAGATCGAGCTGGCATCCACTGCCTGCTCTAATTACACCCCAACTACTACCAATAATTTTTTTCTCTCTTTTCTGTCTCTGGGTGTCTTTTGGTTCTGATTTTCAGTAATATTAGTATGAGGTCAAGGCATAAATCTGCCCATTTGTTATCTAGGTCAGATTTCATTGTTACTGTTGTAGGCTCAAAATCAGACTGCAAAAATACAATTAGTTTTGTTTAAAACCATGTTAATTAAAAGTTATATCTGATTAAAAATTTTACTATATTAAATAGCAGTGAAAATATTTTGAGCTAATAAATAGCATGCAGCTTTACTGTATGATTACATGATGATGGCGTCCTCTTGGGTAAAATATTCCGGAGGTAAAATAGTCCCCCATTCAGATCTCTGGGTGGGGACTACTCAAGATGACATCATTATTCGGAGAAAGAAAATTGGCGTTCTACGGATCGGAGTGTGGAATGTCAGATCCCTTAATCGGGCAGGTAGGTTAGAAAATTTAAAAAGGGAAATGGATAGGTCAAAGTTAGATATGGTGGGAATTAGTGAAGTTCGGTGGCAGGATGAACAAGACTTTTGGTCAGGTGGATACAGGGTTATAAATACAAAATCAAATAGGGGTAATGCAAGAGTAGGTTTAATAATGAATAAAAAAATAGGAGTATGGGTAAGCTACTACAAACAGCATAGTGAACGCATTATTGTGGCCAAGATAGACACGAAGCCCACGCCTACTACAGTAGTACAAGTTTATATGCCAACTAGCTCTCCATATGACAAAGAAGTTGAAGAAATGTATGATGAGATAAAAGAAATTATTCAGGTAGTGAAGGGAGATGAAAATTTAATAGTCATGGGTGACGAATTCAAGAGTAGGAAAAGGAAGAGAAGGAAACATAGTAGGTGAATATGGATTCGGGCTAAGAAATGAAAGAGGAAGCTACCTGGTACAATTTTCTGCAGAGCATAACTTAATCATAACTAACACTTGGTTCAAGAATCATGAAAGAAGGTTGTATACATGGAAGAACCCTGGAGATACTATAAGATATCAGATAGATTATATAATGGTAACACAGAGATTTAGGAACCAGGTTTTAAATTGTAAGACATTTCCAGGGGCAGATGTGGACTCTGACCACAATCTATTGGTTATGAACTGTAGATTGAAACTGAAGAAACTGCAAAAAGGTGGGAATTTAAGGAGATGGGACCTGGATAAACTGACTAAACCAGAGGTTGTACAGAGTTTCAGGGAGAGCATAAGGGAACAATTGACAGGAATGGGGAAAAGAAATACAGTTGAAGAAGAATGGGTAGCTTTGAGGAATGAAGTAGTGAAGGCGGCAGAGGATCAAGTAGGTAAAGAGACATGGGCTAGTAGAAATTGTTCGAAGTGAGAAATATTGAATTTAATTGATGAAAGGAGAAAATATAAAAACACAGTAAATGAAGCAGGCAAAAAGAAATACAAACGTCTCAAAAATGAGATTGACAGGAAGCGCAAAATGGCTAACCAGGGATGGCTAGAGGACAAATGTAAGTATGTAGAGGCTTATCTCACTAAGGGTAAGATAGATACTGCCTACAGGAAAATTAAAGAGAGCTTTGGAGAAAAGAGAACCACTTGCATGAATATCAAGAGCTTTGATGGAAACCTAGTTCTAAGCAAAGAATGGAAAGCAGAACAGTGGAAGGAGTATATAGAGGGTCTATACAAGGGCGATGTACATGAAGACAATATTATGGAAATGGAAGAGGATGTAGATGAAGATGAAATGGGAGATATGATACTGCGTGAAGAGTTCGACAAAGCACTGAAAGACCTGAGTCGAAACAAGGCCCCCAGAGTAGACAACATTCCATTGGAACTACTGATAGCCTTGGGAGAGCCAGTCCTGACAAAACTCTGCCATCTGGTGAGCAAGATGTAAGAGACAGGTGAAATACCCTCAGACTTCAAGAAGAATATAATAATCCCAATCCCAAAGAAAGTAGGTGTTGATAGATGTGAAAATTGCCGAACTATCAGTTTAATAAGTCAGATCTACAAAATACTAACGCGAATTCTTTACAGACGAATGGAAAAATTGATAGAAGCCGACCTCGGGGAAGATCAGTTTGGATTCCGTAGAAATGTTGGAATACGTGAGGCAATACTGACCCTACGACTTATCTTAGAAGAAAGATTAAGGAAAGGCAAACCTACGTTCTAGCATTTGTAGACTTAGAGAAAGCTTTTGACAATGTTGATTGGAATACTCTCTTTCAAATTCTGAAGGTGGCAGGGGTCAAATACAGGGAGTGAAAGGCTATTTACAATTTGTACAGACAGCAGATGGCTGTTATAAGAGTCGAGGGGTATGAAAAGGAAGCAGTGGTTGGGAAGGGAGTGAGACGGGGTTGTAGTCTATCCCCAATGTTATTCAATCTGTATATTAAGCAAGCAGTAAAGGAAACAAAAGGAAAGTTCGGAGTAGGTATTAAAATCCATGGAGGAGAAATAAAAATAGTGAGGTTCACCGATGACATTGTAATTCTGTCAGAGACAGCAAAGGACATGGAAGAGCAGTTGAACGGAATGGACAGTGTCTTGAAAGGAGGGTATAACATGAACATCAATAAAAGCAAAACGAGGATAATGGAATATAGTCTGATTAAGTCCGGTGATGCTGAGGGAATTAGATTAGGAAATGAGGCACTTAAAGTAGTAAAGGAGTTTTGCTATTTGGGGAGCAAAATAACTGATGATGGTCGAAGTAGAGAGGATATAAAATGTAGACTGGCAATGGCATGGAAAGCGTTTCTGAAGAAGAGAAATTTGTTAAAATCAAGTATAGATTTAAATGTCAGGAAGTCATCTCTGAAAGTATTTGTATGGAGTGTAGCCATGTATGGAAGTGAAACATGGATGACAAATAGTTTAGACAGGAAGAGAATAGAAGCTTTCGAAATGTGGTGCTACAGAAGAATGCTGAAGATTAGATGGGTAGATCACATAACTAATGAGGTGGTATTGAATACAATTGGGAAGAAGAGGAGCTTGTGGCACAACTTGACTAGAAGAAGGAATCGGTTGGTCGGACATGTTCTGAGACATTGAGGGATCACCAATTTAGTATCAGAGTGCAGCGTGGAGGGTAAAAATCGAAGAGGGAGACCAAGAGATGAATACACTAAGCAGATTCAGAAGGATGTAGGCTGCAGTAGGTACTGGGACATGAAGAAGCTTGCACAGGATAGAGTAGCATGTAGAGCTGCATCAAACCAGTCTCAGGACTGAAGACCACAACAACAACAACAACAACAACAATAAATAGATTTGGTAAGGATGATACCACTCATTGTAAAGACTAGCATTCCAACTTTTCATTAACATACTTAGAATTTTGTGGAAAAAATTAACTTGCAAGATAATTACTATTAAAGTTCAGAAGTAGACACATTTTACATTGTGCATTTTGACTCTGTGCTTATTAGATTTCATCTTTGACTGCTGTACTTCTGTTACTCCAGTTTTTAATCACAAGGTGGCTTACTTCATTAACTGATTGAGCCATTAGTTATGAAAATTGTCTAATCTCCCTTGATGTTCAGTATTGCACTTGTACTCATAAATGGATTAGTGCCAATGCAGATGCATAAAATGATTTCTTATACTATTCCGAAGTCCTAGATCACTACACTTTTTACTAACCAAATTATTATTAAAAATTATAGTCTAACCTGAGTAGTATTTTTTTTTCTTCATATGATGTTAAGAAATTGGTCATCATCCAACAATGGGACCTTGAAGACAATATATGAAAAAGTGAAACCAAAATTGTAATGGTGTGTACATTCTTGACCAACCGGAACGCATTAAGATTTTCCACTTTATGACTTCAGACTGATGTGCTACCAAAGAGGCATCATAGAAGAGACTACATAAATCAGGTTGGTGGGCTTACAGTACTTGCGCAATACAGTGTCCTCAGTGTGGATGATATAAGTCTAAAAAATGCAATGGAAGTAGTTGTACTGTTATAGCCCACATTAAAAACCATAACTAGATTTTTGTACTGTGTGTCAGACACTAATATTGAAGCATTTGGGCAGCCCTTGGAGAATGGTCCAAGGAAAGATATAGATTCTTGGAGACAAAAATACTGATTTAAGACTGAGGCAACCACACAATTTAGTTTTCTTAAAATGCTAATATTGGATGACTTGCATTGCATTAATGATAGTCCATA
Organism: Schistocerca piceifrons; assembly: GCF_021461385.2. Taxonomy (NCBI): domain Eukaryota; kingdom Metazoa; phylum Arthropoda; class Insecta; order Orthoptera; family Acrididae; genus Schistocerca; species Schistocerca piceifrons. The sequence continues at coordinate 96,872,673 of NC_060143.1, read as the reverse complement.
ACAATTTTTCTGTCGTCATTAGGGTTTATCAATGATACTTCAGAGAACGGTAGGGTTTCAACTACCTCTCCTCGTGTCCTGGAATGAAAAATATCCCTCCCCCCCACACACACACACACACACAGCAGGGTTTCAACTACCTCTCATCGTGTCCTGAAATGAAAAATATCCCCCCCCACACACACACACACGGCAGGGTTTCAACTACCTCTCATCATGTCCAACTTACGCGGTATCTTTGTCTGCCCCTATTCAACCCCTGCTCCGAACCAATTGTCCCATGGGGCTTATCCTGTAATAGATGCAAAACCTGACCCATACTACAACATGCTCCAGTCCTGTCCCTAGCATCTCCTATCCCATCAAAAGCAGGGACAAATGTGAAAGCAGTCGTGATCTACCAAGTTATCTGCAACCACTTTCTGTCATACTACATGGTCACGACCACTGTCAAGTTGCGTGTCCACATGAATAGCCAGTGCCAAACTCGCCAAGAGACAGCTGAATCACCCATTTACTGAGCATGCCACCTAACATGATATGCTTGAATTCAATGACTGCTTCACTGACTGGATTCTTTCCACCCACATCACCACCCTGATCTCAACCTTCCCTGCTTCCACTCCAGCCCTACACAACCTTCTACCCCACTGGCGCACTGGCAGAATCTTTTTGCCTTCTCTTCTTTACTCCACTTCCCCTCACAGCATTAGCCTGCAGATGCTGCAACTAGCAGCTCATCATCCTGTCTCTACTATGTCCCAGTGTGCTCCCACTCACTCTCTCTCTCTCTCTCTCTCACTCTCTCTCTCTCTCTCTCTCTCTCTCTCTCTCTCTCTCTCATTTCACTAGTGGGATTCCAAAATGTTTACACAAACAATTTTTGTCAGTTCTACATGAATACATAAAATGCACATAATTTTTTTTTCATTGTAAGTGTCAATCGCTAATAGTGATATCTAAACTGAAAGCATGATTTAATGTGTAGTTTACTGCAATAGGTGTGCAACTGGTGCCACTTGCAGAATTGTAAGATTCATTTTTTGGATCCTGCTATCTCTCAATTGTACAATCACAGTTCCTTTATTTTGGACTATGCCATACAGTACTGAGAAGTTGACAATCCATGTTGCTTATTCACTATCTGTATAAATTTCAGTTACTGCTCTTAAAATATCTTGGCAAGCTGTTGTACCACTTGTGTCTATTCATAAATTTTTGTTTGTCCGAAGTAATGGTATTGTGACCAGGTATCTTATTACACATACTTGATTAATGGTATACAGAAAATGAAAAGTAACTGTGAAAGTAAAAACTTTCTTTTTTTTGTTTTCCTGTATCATGTCCTGACACGAGGTCCTTCCTACACAAGATTATACCTACTTAACCCAGAGTCCTTTTTTGTAGCTCTTTGTCTTAGGTACATATTACAAAATATTTATTCTGGACAGCACCTTCGTGGATGTAGATATGTTGCAAGTGTTACTGCTCCCTTTTACAACAACAGTGTTCTGTTACTGTGTGTACTAACCCCAAGAAATACTATTAGAACATGCTACCATTTTGTCAAAAGGAGGGAATTATGTTTGATCCAAGAGTTATAATACTTATCCCTGAATTAATTAAAAATTTGGTGATTAAAACAAACTGAATTCAATATTATTCATCTGTGAAAGATAATTTTGATCCAGAAAGTTACGCAAATGCAGTGAAAGGTTTCATGTATTTGGAATGTGTTTATTGTTTATGGATTCATCACCTCAACAAACTCATTGCATTAGCATGTAGACTACTACATAATTTCATTGTAAGATGTGCATATTAACACTTTGTATGGGTATCTAGCCCCCATTTGTAATTATAGTTTTCCTTAATTGACTTAACAGTAACTCTTACAGGCGTATCTTGCATATGAAGAATAGAAATCTCTACAAAATGGACTCTTCCTCATATGATTTGTTTACTTCACAAACAGAAACAAACACTTCAAGTGTCAATGAGTGCACTATACAGTATAGCATTTAGTATTGCAGGTATGCTCTACCTGTTTTACCGGTTGACAAGAAAGCTGCTTACAAAATGCTTTTTTTAATGTGCACTCCTCTCATACTTACTTGTACGGGTAGCAACATTTTATGTTTAGTGCATCATTAGGAAGCTTTTCACCATCAGTAGGTATTCTACAGTTGTCCAGTGCAAAGCTAAACACACTATGTAACATTACTGACTTGGTTATATTGCTGGTATTCTTTTATAATGCTAAACTTTTTAAGTCTCATTCTCTGAAATTGGTTGAAGATGTAGTCTATTTCAGTGATGGACATGACATCATTAATTTAAACTTGAGATTACTTCACATTTCTTAGTGCCAAAACACACAATGATGAAGATTAACTTCTGCTATAGTTATTTTTATAGTTCAAATAGACTAAGTCAGCTACTACACTTGATGAACTCAAACATCAGCAGGTTCTTTCCATGGTGAAGTCATCCTCCAAGTCTACAAAAAAAGTAAATATTGGAAAATAGCATTTGAAAGAACTGTCACTGCAGCTCTACTAACACTGTAACACAGAGAAGTTATGTGGACAACTACAGACAGATTTTCCAAACAAGCTCATTAAATAATCACAATGAGTGCCTGTAAAAGTAACATCTGCTCATATTAGTGACTTTGACATTGAAATGTGGAATGCATGAGTGCACTCTATGACTTTTTACATTGAGATATTAAGATGAAAATAGCTGATCATGACTCTGCCGTGGAGAAGTTACTGTAACGATTACTAGGACCTAAATTCCTATTGCTGTATAAAGTAAACAATTTCAAAATTATGGGGAAGCAACTAATAATTTGGTTTATCTATGTGATAGATGATTGGAAAATAAAAAGTTGGGCGGATTATTTTATTCATACCATGTGCACTGCCGTGGGAATTTACCAAGCCTCTTGTAAATTTAACATTTCTTCATTCCTTAATTGTCAAATTACTCTGATAACCAAAGCTATTTTCTAGTTCAGAAAAATTACAGCAAGAAAATTATAACTACACCTATGATTTTATAAACATACTTAAAGGTCCAAATAATAATAATAATATTTTCTGGATGTGGAAACTTTAATTATGAGTAACATTTCAGTTAATGAATTTTCACAAATAATACTGATAGAGTGAAATGAGGGCTTTCAAATAATTTATGTCATTCTGGAAATAAACAATTGTTAGCTCACAATATGTTTCTAAGCATATGGCTTCTGAATAAAGCAAATTACAGATTTCTCTTACAAGAACATGTACAGTGTTGACATTAGCAGAACTCAGTTAAACTGATAAATAATTAATTTTACTGAAACATCACCTAAATAAGAATTTTGGTGCTTTATGTAAATGTGGTATATCTACTACCAGCAAAATATAAAAAAGAAATAAAGTTATCTAAGGAGTAGATTTATTGCAAATGGAGTTACTCCAACTTGCCAAGTTTCAAGTTCCTCATCTGCACAATAGAAGTACTGTATGTATTCTGCTGTCCCCGCCTCAAAAAAGTGAGTCTACAGTTCTCATAGCCAAAATGGTGCATGTCAATCAGTGTTTATATGATTGCACTGCAGATGATCTAGCTGGGTTATGAAACCCTACCATATTTGCGATATCTTTAACCCAGCACACAGCTGCAAGTTTCTGAGGGGAACAAGGTACCGTATTTACTCGAATATAAGCCGCACCCGAAAAATGAGACTCGAAATAAAGGGGAAAAAAAATTCCCGAATCTAAGCTGCACCTGAAATTTGCGACTCGAAATTCAAGGGGAGAGAAAAGTTTTAGGCCGCACCTCCAAATCGAAACAAAGTTGGTCCATTGTAATATGAGACACAATTTACGTCGAATGAATGACGATACAGCGACAGTAGTTTGGTTCGAGTCGTAAGCTTAGCAGTTAAGCTTTACCAGGTAGCCATTGCTATGCGTCAGGCGCTCCGTCCGTATTTATGCGAGTACCATTCCTTTTTCACGTGCTCTGTCTGGTTTGAATCGATTGCTTATTTTGATTTGATCTGATAAGTGCCGTTTTCTTTGTTATAGGTGTTCACGTTATCCTAAGCTGAAAATGCATTACTGTACTGTCATGCATTGTTTGTCGCATTCTGACAGTGCGTGTTTACGGCCTGTCGCCGCTCGCGGCCCGGCTTGCTTTTGTGCGCGCTACCGCCGCTTAGAGGGGAATCGTCTCATTAGCGAAACAATGGCAAGAGACTGCTATTTGTTGTTACTTACACTGCTGCTTTCTTTGATAATGATCAACAAGAACCAAATAATAGACTGCGTATTTCAGAACATGTTCTGAACGAGAGTTCGGCGAAAATTTTTCTCCGTTTGAAAATCTTTGCGGCCGCTTCTGTAGTACATCAAATTCTGCACAGAAATTGGAGTCATCTTAGATTTAAAAATCTGGTCAGTTGCCATACTTCATTTCTGACTGTATCACATTAGGCATAAGAATAATACGAATATAAACTTGACACGATACGCACGATACGTATATTCTTCCGCGTTTGCTGTTGTATCACTCTAGTTTCGTAGTTTATTAGGCAGGATTTAAATGAGATAGCAGCAAACGCGAAAGAATACATGGCAAAATGTATATATTCGATTATTCTTATGGTGAAGAGAATACAGCATGTGATTCACATTTCATCAGGTTCCTATTAGCAACCAGCTCTTCTCACTGGTAGGAAAAAATTCAGAACGTAGAGTTGGCCATATTGACAAACATCCTAAACAGTCTTGCCAGTCGGATTTTCGCAGTACATTGAAATTCTGCTACATTCGAAGATGAACAATACGGAATTTGTATTTACTTCGTTGGATAATATATGAAAATGCAGTGGTCGAAACTCGGGGCGGAGAAAAAAAAAGCTCGTCTTCCACCTTTTTTTTTTACTGACGCAGAGGTTTTGGCGAAATTATTTATCTTTGTGCCTACAAAGCATACCTGTGTAGCGCTACATATATTCGGCAGCAGAAGTTATAGTTGTAGCGGCACCTACCAAAATTTTTCAGAACTTCCGCTTGCTTTGCACTCGATTCTAAGCCGCAGGCGGTTTTTTTGGATTCGAGTAAATACGGTATTTAAAAAATAAAATGCTGTAAAATAATAATAGAGCACTTGTGTACATAGTACACAGATCTACAAAAGCAAACTTAAGAGAGAGTGGCATACAAGGGCAGTCAAATTAATACAAAAAAGGTTTAAAAAAGTAAGTAAACTATTCATTAATACAGAAGTACATGGCATAGTTGATAACACCTTTATTCCACTGTAATTGCGTTACAACAGTCAACATCTTTGTGGAAAAATGTTTGAAGTTGCCAGGCATGCACCTCTTTATCTGAAGCAAAGGGACAGCGATGAATGTCTTTCTTCAGGGCTCTAAAAACATAGAAATCACATGGGGAGAGATTGGGACTTTATGGAGAAAATGTGTTTCTCAGCGAAACTTATACATGTACCCTATACAGACTTGGCAGGTGTTATATTGGCAGGTTGCTTAAACTATGCTGCAGAGACATCTTCAACTTTTATAGTCCTGTCTTCCTCAGTTGTGTGTAATATTACGGTATATTGATAATTTTTACTTATGGACCATCTGACAGCAACTGAATAAAACACAATTTTAGTTATGTTATGTTATGTTATGTGGTTTATTCATCTCATTACATACAATTTTCAAATCATTTGATTTGATGTACAGGAGACATGTCAAGGTTTACAAAAGAAACTTTTTTTCACTTTTTTAAGAGAATTACAAAAGTTTACATTATATTTTACATTTCTAAGTTACAGCTACACATGTACATAAAATAATAAATGTATTACAATCCCTGTGTTCAGATTGTGAAGCTGTCCTCAATGAATTCATCGACAGAATAATAACACTTTTCCACCAGGAGAGTAAAGAGCAATCTTTTCAGTGAACCAATCTCCATTTTAAATATATTACTGCCTTTTATTTTATTGAAAATTTTTAACCCCATATACTCTGGCGTTTGGGCATAAAGTTTTAAACGATGTGTTGGAAGTTTGAAGTTATCTCTGTGGCGAGTGCTGTAGTTGTGGTCAAAACGGAAATTGTCTAGTGTATGTTGATTTCTATATAGGAACACCACCATCTCATATATGTAAAGTGAGGGGATAGATAGTACTTTTAAATTTTTTAACAGTGGTCGACAGGATTCCCGTTTTTTTGCAACACACATGTTTCTAATTACTTTCTTTTGTAATACTAGGAGCCTAGTGACATTTGCTGAATTTCCCCAGAAGATTATGCCATAACGAATAACTGACTCAAAGTAGCAGTGATAAACTATCTTTCTGGTATCTATGTTTGTGGCACCTGACAAAATACACATTGCAAATGCTAAGTTGTTCAGTTGATTTGCTAAGTAATCTATGTGTACCTTCCAATTTAAATTTTTGTCAAGATTTAGGCCTAAGAACTTCACGTGGTTTGCTTCTGTGATATCCTGATCATTGCAAGTTATCTTTATTTCACTCCTTTCTACTGATTTAGCTTCAAATTGCATCATTTTGGTTTTAGTTACATTTAGTTTTAGTCCATTTTGATAGAACCAAGATTCAAGTTTTTCTAAAGTGTTTTTGGCTTTTTCTGGAATATTTTCGGATACCTCACTTTCAATTAGAACTGATGTATCATCAGCAAATAAGACTGAATGAACATCAATAGCAAGTGGTAGGTCATTTACGTAAAAAAGAAACAGATAGGGACCCAATATCGAACCTTGTGGGACTCCTTGGGGAACTGTTTTCCAGTCTGATGAATAATTGGTTCCATTTGAAGTTAAAATTACTCTTTGTTTCCTACCTGACAGGTAAGAGCTAAACCATTTTAAAGCAGTGTCTCTGATTCCATACATCTGTAATTTGTGGAGGAGTAATGCATGGTTCACTGAATCAAAAGCTTTAGTCAGATCACAGAATATACCTGTGACCTTTCTACCTTTATCTAACGTGGAGCATATTTTTTGGATAAACTCATTTATAGCGTTCGCAGTGCTTTTACCCTGTTGGAATCCGAACTGGTTTTTAAAAATTATATCATTTACAGTAAGAAAGTTATTAATTTGTTTTGCTGCAATCTTTTCAAACACTTTAGAGAAGACCGGCAAGAGAGAGATAGGGCGGTAATTCCCCATATCTTCTGTCGATCCTTTCTTGAATAGAGGTTTGATCTCACCATATTTCAATACCTCTGGAAAGCATCCCTGTTCATAAGATTGATTTATAATAGTTGACAGTGGTTGGGAAATAATATCATACACATACTTGATTACAGATGTTGTTATTTCATCCCACCCATGTGAGGTTTTGTTTTTTAGAGACAATATTGCCTTTTCCACATCCCTTTGGGTTATTTTTTCAAATTGTTTAAAAGATGTGTTCTGGCTGTTTTCCAAATTTGTGATGCCCTGATAGAATGTCATATCCACATCCGATCTTACTACGTTTAGGAAGAATTCATTGAAACAACTTGACATCTGAACAGGGTTTACTATAATTTCATTTTCATGTCTAATTTTCAAAATCTCATGAATTTTTACTTTGGCTCCTAGTTCAGACTGAACAACTGACCACACTGCTTTTGTCTTATTTCTGTGTTCTCGTATGAATTTATTATTTGCCATTTTTTTAGCTGCCGCTACAACTTTCCTAAATACAGCTTTATACTGTTTGACATAAATGACAAAATCTGGATTTCTGTTTGATTTTAACTCATTGTGGAGCTCTCTCTTTCTGGCACTAGAGATCTTTATTCCTGTTGTAATCCATTTGAGTTTACCATTAACCTTCTTTTGCTTATATCTACGAGGAAATGATTCATTAAATACCTCTAAGAAACAATTTAAGAATTTGCCATAGTTAACCGAGCTTGAACTATTGTAGTCTACAGGCCAGCTTATTATACTTAATTTACTGCGGAATAAATCCATTTTACTTTTACTGAGATCCCTTTTTATACACACTTCTGGAGACTTTAGGTTATTTGCTTTTGGGAGCTCAATACGTGTTTCGCCTTTATTTTCTGCAAGGGATCATCAGTAGCCTGGAATATGTACATATGTTAGCTATTTTATTTACATTTTTGTCATTGTGCCTATAGGTTATAAACAGTTCTGGTAGTTGGTATTTCCTATTAAGTAGTAATGTTTTGAACTGTACTTACAGGTTGCGTGGACAATTTCTTACATATTACGCTCCTGTTGCATTTTTGGTGTTGTTCTTCTTCTTATGAAGTAAAAATTATCAATATACCATAATATTACACGCAACTGAGGAAGACAGGACTATAAAAGTTGAAGATGTCAATACAGCTATGTCAAGCATTCCCTGTCAATGTGTACAACAGGTTCAAGAAAATACATCTGAGACTCCATAAGACGATACAGCATATAAAATTCAACAAAACATGCAAAAAGAACGATTTAATTCCAAGTTACATTAATGTAAAGGTTAAAAACAGTTCTACAGTGGCACAAAAGTCGAAATCATTTGCAGAACGATATTGGTTACTACATGAAATTAAGACGCTCTATTCAAAAAAACAGCACCTAAACATGATGCTCTATGAGACTCATCTAGAATTGGCAAAAAAACATAGGAAACGCCGCAGTTTTCATGGCACTAGTACACAGCAATGAAACATTTACAAAACAAACATAAACAGAAGATAATGAAACTAACAGTAAAAAAGATGCAAAAATACATTTACATTTTAAATGTGAAACCACATGAACACCAACACACATTCCATCCACGCTTAGTTAACCTAACAGAGACAGAACTACACGAAAATGAAAAAATGCTCTTGGAAAAAGGTTTGATACACTGCACCAATAGCAAAGTGAACAATCAATACATAGAAAATCTCATAGTAGAAACCGAACACATCCTTACACGTGAAGAACAACAAAATAATTGTGAAATAAACATAGGACTGACAAGAGAACTAGTAAAAGAAGAAATAAAAGGCATAACAAAACAAACACAGCAGACACACAATAAGAACAACCAAACAGAAGCAGCTACTATGAAAAGGTTAAAACAAAAGTTAACAGACATTAACGTATTAATAACAAGAGCAGACAAGGAAAATGTAACAGTACTCATGGACAAAGAGCAATACATCACAAAAACGAAGAAATACATATACACCAACACCATACAAAAACTGAAGTCAGATCCAACTACACGATTCCAGGCAAATGTGAAACGAACACTGAAAAACATTGAACACACACTCACAGACAAACAGAAATACTACTTAACACAGAAAAACCCACAAGCACCAACACTCCGGTCAACCGAAAGTACATAAAGACGGAATGCCAATGAGAGCTGTTATCAACTTCAAGAAAGCCCCAACATACCGCATAGCCAAACACCTCCAAAAGTTAGTTACAAAACACTATAAAGTAGAAAACAACAGAACAGTCATAAACACAGGAAACCTAATAGAAAACATACAGAACATACAGGTATCACACACAGCATCACTGATTTCATTCGATATAGAAAATATGTATACCTCCATCACTATCACAGAAACAATAGAAATCATAGAACAAAATCTCTTATCCCACAGCAACCTCACCACAGACGCAATAAAAGAAATAACAGATATGCTCAGACTGACAACTGAACAAAACTACTTTCAGTTTGAGAAAGAATATTATCTACAAACTGATGGACTGCCCATGGGATCCCCAATATCAGGAACACTAGCAAACATTTTCATCAGTCACCTAGAAAATCAAATATTTGATAAGATAACCACAAATGAAAGTTTCAAAATCATATATTGGTACAGATACGTGGATGACATTATTTGTCTGGTAGATGAGCCAAGTGAAAAAATAGATGAACTCCATTCAGAAATAAACAAAGCTCATCAGAGCATAAAATTCACACTTGAAAAAGAAAATCAAATAAATTTTCTTGACATTACAATCAAAAAAGAAAATGGTAAACATACATTTAACATCTTCAGAAAACCAACAGCCACAGACACAATAATACATTCCACATCCAACCACCCCCACAGCCAGAAACTTGCAGCACTAAGACACATGTTACATAGATTAAACAGAATCCCACTCAGCAAGAGAAACTATGAACAAGAAATGAGTACAATCATACAAATAGCTAGGAACAACGGGTATGACACACATGTGGTACACAAGCTCAACCAAAAAATAAAAACACAAAAAACAAACACAACAGTTCCACAATACAAAAGAACTCACAAGCTGAAAACTTACAAACACACTCAACAAACACACACAATGGCAACACCACACAGAAAAGAACCAGATGGTACACCATGACCTACACACATAAACTAACACACAGAGTTGCAAACATCCTAAAGAGACAGAGCTTCAAAATAGCATATAAGCTTGGGCAAACCCTTCAATCACACCTAAGCCAGCCAGCTACCAAGAGGGACAAATTCTAACGATCAGGAATATATAAACTTGAATGTCAAAGTTGTGATGCAGTATACATAGGCATGACATGCAGGAATTTTGAAACAAGATACAAAGAACATATCAGATGTTGGAAGTATGAAACAAACCATTCCACATTTGCAGAGCATTTAAAACACTACAACCATCATCCTACAAACATGGAACAAGAAATGAAAATAATGAGAATAAGCAACCATGACAAGCATCTTATACAAATGGAAGAAAACTTCCACATCCAGAAAGCCATAGCAGAAAACAAACATGTGATAAATGAACAAATACACATCAGCACAGGCTCCCTACTACACTTAAAGAAAAAACTCTTCCCCACACCATCTGGAGACACACACACACAAATGCATACGCGAACAGACCACAGATACTCCAATAGTTACACTCATAAGTTTGGCAATAACATTCGATCTTTGGCAAAACTATTTGGCAGTCGGCAACAGAAACCAAAACATTGCATTAAAACAAGCATTCAGTGCATAGTACTGTGGAATGTGGAAAAAAACTGCAAATTGGCGTTCATAAGAAGAAGAACGATACGAAAAATACAACAGGAGCGTAATATGTAAGAAATTGTCCACGCAACCTGTAAGTACAGTTCATAACATTACTACTTAATAGGAAATACCAACCACCAGAACTGTTTATAACCTATAGGCACAATGACAAAAATGTAAATAAAATAGCTAACATATGTACATATTCCAGGCCACTGATGATGCCTTGCAGAAAATAAAGGCGAAACGCGTATGGCACTAAAATTGTGTTTTATTCAGTTGCTGTCAGACGGTCCATAAGCAAAAATTATCAATATACCGTAATATGCTGCAGTGTTTTGTCTGGGAAGTCTTCACACAACGTCCATACAGTCCCAATCTCTCCTCATGTGATCCCACATTTTTGGAGCCCTAAAGAAACATTCTTGGCCATTCATTTGGTTCACACCAAGAGGTGCACATATGGGTACAATCATGGTTTCGTAGACTACCGAAAACATTTTCCCATGAAGCAATTGACCATCTTGTCTCACAGGGGCATAAATGTATTCACAGTTATGGTGATTACTTTTGAAATACTAAACAGTTTACTTACTTTTTTCCATCGCTCTGGTTTTCATGCATCTTTCATCTTGTGTACTCTTCCTGAAGTTTTGCATCAGTGTAACCAAATATATTATAAGGAAAAACGATGAACGTGACAAGGTTCAGATCCCATGCAGAATCAATCTCAAAATGTTTCGATTTCATTCATCACTTTCAAATTATTTTTTAATTCTGCTGCTATGTTGACTCAATGATAAATCTGTAATGGCAGATCCATGATTAGGTTGGGATTTCTTAATTAATAAATACTAAGATAGATTTTTCCATGTGAGCAGTGCAAACCTTCCCCTCTGCTTCCACCCCCCTTCCACCACACAAAAATTCATAAGACCAATTTAATTTATCAGTCTCTTTGGGTGGCGGTGGCAGTGTCCATAAACACAACTCAAACACACATACCTGGCCACAGTCTGCACGTGTTGCATTTGTTTGTTGTATGCTGTCTAAATCTAATGACGACCTGTTTAGCCGAAAGCTGTGTTTGACAGTCTTTTTGTAGTGCCTATCTGCGAATCAGCGACTCCACTATATGGTGAGTAGCAACTATCCTTTTCATAATACAAATCATCATCTTTTTTTTTTCTTTTTTTGCTGTGAGATGACAAAGCAATCCAGGCACAGTTACTGGAATCACTATATTAAACCAAACATCTGCTTTTGTTGTTATAACCAGTGCTCGATTCATGATGGTATGCCATACCGATACCTTTGCTAAGTCACAGTACTGGTACCTCTTCTTTTTTACAAATCAAGCACTGGTCATAGCTGTTAATACTTCTACTTATTCTATTTCTTCAAGATCATGACACATCCAAAAGGTCAAACCAAACTGAACATATCTAGAAGAAACTGTTATAAATAAGTGTTAATTTTCATAGCCCATTATGTACTCTCACAGACTGATCAATCTGAAGTTACAAGCAGAGGAGAGGTGATGTGTGGAAAGAATCAAAGAAAAAGAACTGAAAACATGCAAACTATGAAGCTGTGTATCACTGGCTGAATGTGTTACAATTGGCTCATTATACCTTAATCTAAACATATACACAGTGACTCTTTGATGAGGTTGAAGTTGCAATCCAGCAGAAATTTTCGTATGTCACTAATAGGTATTACATTTATACCTAATACAGCAGATGTCTAGTAGTTCACAGTGAGTGAGTAAATTTTGAATAATTGAATATATTATAACAAAACATTCAACACTCCATGCATAACCAATCACAAAATATTTTAATTTCATACTTTTCAGCTTTACTTTTGAAGAAATGTAAGCAACTCAGCCAAAAAATATTATCCTCTCTCTCTCTCTCTCACACACACACACACACACACACACACACACACACACACACACACACACACACAAAAAAGAAAAAAAAAAAAATGCAACGATTGTGTAATTACTTTCTCTGGGCGGGGATGGGAGCAGGGATTGCGAACACACATATAAAATGGGACAACATATGTAACAGACATAAATCCTTTTGCAATAAACAAATTTATTTTACTGCAGTTTTTAACATATCATACTAAAAAATCACATTCATTGCAACAGTAACTCCAACACAAGAGATACAAGTGTCATCCACTTCAATAAACATTTTATGACAGTGGGTTTTCACAGTGGAATGTAAACCATTTCATTTTCTTAAAGTGTATTTATGATACTGCTACTGTCAGTGCCATAACATTAATATATTACCAGACACACTAATTTGGCACAGATGGTAAAATAAAAATAATGAGCCTGGGTACTGGCTGTGACCTATCCCTCGTAACCATCTCAGAAAATATAGGGTGGTGTCAGAGAAACGTCTGGTTGTGCAATCCTGTAGTCATTCTGTTGTGGTACTGGATTTGCAATGTGCTTCTGAAAATAAATCAAAGACTGAATAATTTATTGAATATTTTTTGATATAACCTGGCAGTAATGGAAAGAACAACATCACTAGATGTCAAATTAGAAAAGAATTAAGTATGTACTGATCAGTAACATGAATTCTGTATGTACACTACATGACTCTGTAGCCAATGAGGTGCAAATCCATCTTGAATGAAGTACCTAGGAGTACTCTCCTGCATTTAAGCACATATTAAGTTGTCAAATGGTGGAACATATAATAAGCTAATCTGATCATGTATTGCATCCACATTGCAACTGGGCAGCTGAAGATAGTGTTGCTATGGATTTACCGACAGTCATTATGTACGTATATGTCCAAGGCATTAAGCATTCTAAGAGCACATTCATATTATACAGGGTGTTACAAAAAGGTACGGCCAAACTTTCAGGAAACATTCCTCACACACAAAGAAAGAAAATATGTTATGTGGACATGTGTCCGTAAACGCTTACTTTCCATGTTAGAGCTCATTTTATTACTTCTCTTAAAATCACATTAATCATGGCATGGAAACACACAGCAACACAACGTACCAGTGTGACTACGAACACTTTGTTACAGGAAATGTTCAAAATGTCCTCCGTTAGTGAGGATACATGCATCCACCCTCCGTCACATGGAATCCCTGATACGCTGATGCAGCCCTGGAGAATGGCGTATTGTATCACAGAGCCGTCCACAATACGAGCACGAAGAGTCTCTACATTTGGTACCGGGGTTGCGTACACAAGACCTTTCAAATGCCCCCATAAATGAAAGTCAAGAGGGTTGAGGTCAGGAGAGCGTGGAGGCCATGGAATTGGTCCGCCTCTACAAATCCATCGGTCACCGAATCTGTTGTTGAGAAGCATACGAACACTTCGACTGAAATGTGCAGGAGCTCCATTGTGCATGAACCACATGTTGTGTCGTACTTGTAAAGGCACATGTTCTAGCAGCACAGGTAGAGTATCCAGTATGAAATCATGATAACGTGCTCCATTGAGCGTAGGTGGAAGAACATGGGGACCAATCAAGACATCACCAACAATGCCTGCCCAAATGTTCACAGAAAATATGTGTTGATGACGTGATTGCACAATTGCGTGTGGATTCTCGTCAGCCCACACATGTTGATTGTGAAAATTTACAATTTGATCACGTTGGAATGAAGCCTCATCCGTATAGAGAACATTTGCGCTGAAATGAGGATTGACACATTGTTGGATGAACCATTCGCAGAAGTATACCCGTGGAGGCCAATCAGCTGCTGATAGTGCCTGCACACGCTGTACATGGTACGGAAACAATTGGTTCTCCTGTAGCACTCTCCATACAGTGACGTGGTCAACGTTACCTTTTACAGCAGCAACTTCTCTGATGCTGACATTAGGGTTATCGTCAACTGCACGAAGGATTGCCTCGTCCATTGCAGGTGTCCTCGTCGCTCTAGGTCTTCCCCAGTCGCGAATCATAGGATGGAATGTTCCATGCTCCCTAAGACGCCAATCAATTGCTTCTGGAAATCTGTCTTGATACAGACATACCGCGCCACGGCTATTGCTCCATACTAGTCCGTACATCAAATGGGCATCTGCCAACTCCATACTTGTAAACATTGCACTAACTGCAAAACCACGTTCGTGATGAACACTAACCTGATGATGCTACGTACTGATGTGCTTGATGCTACTAGTACTGTAGAGCAATGAGTCGCATGTCAACACAAGCACCGAAGTCAACATTACCTTCCTTCAATTTGGCCAACTGGCGGTGAATCGAGGAAGTACAGTACATACTGACAAAATTAAAATGAGCTCTAACATGGAAATTAAGCGTTTCTGGACACATGTCAACATAACATCTTTTCTTTATTTGTGTGTGAGGAATGTTTCCTGAAAGTTTGGTCATATCTTTTTGTAATATCCTGTATACATTTACTGATGTGGCTTGACATACATAAACCATCACAATTTCAAAAAGGATATAAATTTCTTCTACTCATTCATCACAATCTGTACATCACACTACAGGTGAACCTACAGGGCTAAGGAGCAAGTGAAGGTGAACATTAACAAAAGACAGCCAAACATTGCTCAAGCTGTACACTATATTAACAAGAAACTATCACAATACTGCTTAACACTAGTTCTGTTTCTGCCAGTTACATGTGTTCTACTGAATTAGAAAGAAAGCTGCTGCTACTTCAGTTATATTAGGTAGCTGCAGGCTGTCTTGCAAGAAACTTAATATTTACTTCAATAATCAAGTATTTTCTCAAAGAAAACAGTAACCTAAATATGTAATTACATAGGACAGTTTACAACACACTATCTGCCATCCATCTAAAGAACGAATCAAATCCTTGCACTAAGATAATCAGTGGATGGAGTCACTAATGAAATATGTTTTAAATTTTCCTTTGAATTTGCTGAGATAACTAATTACTTCTTGTATGTTAGATTTGAACTTCTCAAATATCTTCATACCATAGTACATAACTTTGTTAAATCCTAGTTAAGGATGCAAAGTTTACACAAAAGTTATATTTCTGTCTTGTTTCGATAGTGCAAATCAAATTTCAGCTCGAACTGATTTTTCACTACCACATTACGCCTAGACTAAAATAATTCTGTGATTGTAGCAGTGGCTAAGAGTCAGCCAACTGCAGTTCTTTCTTGACACCTATGTGTCCACTATAATGACTGATTTTTTTTAGGCACCACACAGCTTTCTCAGCCGCAGTACAATGTACAGGAAGGCAAAAGCCAACTGTTGCCCTATCCACCAACCCCACTGATGTACTTCCCACTGCTACTGACAGTGACAACAATAAAAGTAATCTGAACACGTTTTTGATCTATTTGCATTGCATGTGCAGCTCTTGCTCGTTCTAAGTATGTGGAATGATGTATATAACAAACAACCCTGCCCCATCATAGCTATCTGTCAACCAAGAGGTTATTTTAATCAAAATTTAGAAGAAAACATAATAATTGTTTGTCATAAGTCTGCCAAAGGTTCACGAAAGTGTTCAACAATAGCCACAAAAAATTTCTATTATTTTTCCCACTAATATAATCTGAGAGGTGAAAAAAATTAACTTTCCAGAAATTACTGTCAACCACGTTTTGTATTATTTTTCAATCTTTATTTACCAAGACCTGTTTTGAATCAGTATCATCAGATGGTACATATTTATTGCATGTTTGCAGCGTTGTTGGAGTTGTGCAGCTGTGGCCAGGCGTGAACTGTACATACTTCTCACCACATTCGGTGTGTATATGTTTCGTTCTCTCGCCATAACTACATGAGCCACAAGAATGCTGCAAATATGCAATAAATACGTACTACCTGATGATAAACCACTTGTCAATTTAAAACAGTCATGGTAAATAGAAACTGAAGAACAAAACCAAAGGCAACTGGCTGCTGTAAAACTTTACAAAAATTTAAATATGAACTGAAATTGCTTCTTCTGGTAACTTCTGCTCTAAAGATGGATATTTAACAAAAACCTTGTGGTATAAAAGCCTACAATGATTGCTTGTGCTATTTAGAAGTAGATTTCAACATTCCGTAACTGTAACATGAGTAGTGACTGAGACCAATATGTTCATTATTATTACTTTTCTGCCAATAAACTGGCTGTAAATCTGTCAGTAGCCAGGGTGAAGCCATAAACACAAAAAAGACACAGAGTGTAAAATCAGTGTAATCTACACCATTTTGATAGAAACAGAACAATGGTCCTTGGAACACAGCATTATTTTTAACTAATCAAAACACATAGAAACTATATCCATAGAACAAATTCAGTTTATATAAAGTGATCCACTTCTCAATTATAAAAGGTAGATTGACGTAAAGTCATGACTCCACTTGCCTGTTTTGACCAGTAATGCCATCAACATGGTGTACACTATTTCAAACATATACAATATGGTGACCACGACATCACTCATTACACCTGCGAACAAACATAAACAGCATGTGAAGTATTTAACTCCAGCAATGGAATGAAACTGACAGGGCAACCAAATGAAGAGGACAAACTAAATAAATGACAGTAAGAATAATGACATCACTGCAAAACAAATATTCACCCAAGTATCAAGCACATGAAATCCTCACAATTTAACAAAAAAATTACAATAATGAAAACTACTGGTACTGTAAATTTCATGTGACCTACACATCTCAAATGAAGACCTCAATACCAGTAACCCATACAGAACTCAAAAACTCAACACAATTTTCACTTGACCTATATAGCCCCAACAAAGCCCTCAATACCAAGAACCAACCACTCTAAAACATGGTGTTGCAAATTTCACTTCACCCACATAGCCAAAGTAAAGCCCTAGATACCACAACTTCACTTACTCTATCTAACCAAAGTTCTCAATACAACAAACCAAACCATGCTCACATGACTAACATCAGAAATGAATCCTAACCAAAGATGGTACATCAGTACCTATGATACCTACCAATAACAATCCAACAATTACTGAGCACTAACAAGGAAATCCCGATAATTCAAGAAAACTTTCAACACCACCGATTTCAATACACACAAACACCTTAGCCCACTGCAACAAGCAATGAGCCACTCATAAATATCTTTACCTTCTTCACAACAGAAGAAAAGAGAAAAATATTAAATCTCCAACTACAAGAAACAAACGGCAATAATATTTCCAAACAAAAATGAATCCATCAGCCAAAATATGCAAATTCAAAGTTGTTTTTGTTGTTGTTGTGGTCTTCAGTCCTGAGACTGGTTTGATGCAGCTCTCCATGCTACCCTATCCTGTGCAAGCTTCTTCACCTCCCAGTACTTACTGCATCCTACATCCTTCTGAATCTGCTTAGTGTGTTCATCTCTTGGTCTCCCTCTACGATTTTTACCCTCCACGCTGCCCTCCAATGCTAAATTTGTGATCCCTTGATGCCTCAGAACATGTCCTACCAACTGGTCCCTTCTTCTTGTCAAGTTGTGCCACAAACTCCTCTTCTCCCCAATTCTATTCAATACCTCCTCATTAGTTATGTGACCTATCCATCTAATCTTCAGCATTTTTCTGTAGCACCACATTTCGAAAGCTTCTATTCTCTTCTTGTCCAAACTATTTATCGTCCATGTTTCACTTCCATACATGGCTACACTCCATACAAATATTTTCAGAAACGACTTCCTGACACTAAAATCTATACTCGATGTTAACAAATTCCTCTTCTTCAGAAACGCTTTCCTTGCCATTGCCAGTCTACATTTTATTTCATCTTTACTTCGACATCATCAGTTAATTTGCTCCCCAAATAGCAAAACTCCTTTATTACTGTAAGTGTCTCATTTCCTAATCTAATTCCCTCAGCATCACCCGACTTAATCAGACTACATTCCATTATCCTCGTTTTGCTTTTGTTCAAAGTAACTCACCAGAAATCCAGCGAAAATTCTTTCAATAGCAACCTGAAACATTCATCCAAAACTACTCACTTAAAAAAAAAATCCACCACAACAGAACCACCAAATAATACAACACACAATCTACAAACACAAAGACTCAAAAATAATCAAGACTCACCATGACCTTACGGGTCAAAGAAGATGGGTGTAGCATCAGCACCTGACCTTGTGCAAATAACCCTATGTTAGTCTCAGGTAGTAAATAGTGAAGAGGCAATGACTGCCATTTGGCAAAAAAACAGGACTAAATTATCAAGAATGTAACTTAATTACTGTTGGAACATTTTCTCAGAGTTTGCATCTTTTTGGTACAACCCAAAAAGGCCAGTACTGCCTGCTTTTGCACTTAGGAGATCTTTCTCACTGTACTGGCCCACAAACAGCATACTTTCATTCAATCTGATCTACAGCATTTTCTTTCTAAGCAGCGCAGCTATTTCGCTGCATTTCTCTTCCCTTTTTTAACCGAGTTTCATCGCTATATACTTCAGTGACTAAAAATAAAGTTCAACAACTCCATTGCTTAACATCTCAACATGTTTACATGAGAGTTACATTTGAAGAAGCCTAGAACAGCCACTACAACAGTACTAAGTTGCATACAACACAGCTATGAAACTAAATCTGCCGCTTATAACGTTCATGAGTACAACACTACACGTGCAGTTTCAGTACATACGTCACAGTATTAACTAAATCCTATACATTTATATTCTATGGGAAAATACGATATTTTCACCACAATCATTTTAACCGATCAGCTTGTTTGCCTCCCAGAATACGTTCCTGATTTCTCTCGAACAATTTTGCGTTCCTGCGTACCGCTTTTCATCTCTTACAAATCACAATAGCCTAATACTGAGGTACTACAACAGCTTCATGTAACATCTATCAGCTCGACGAAAACAATAACAAACATAGATCTTTCTGCCCGCCAAAAATTTCGTCTTCATCTTCAAATGTTATACTCGAAACGCCTTCAACTGGATGTGGTAACTTCTGTGAACTACGTTACTTCCCGTGTTTCGCTGTCGCTGGAGTCTTGTCCAATAATGATAACTGTGAGCCAACAATAACTGCCAGATAAAAATGCCAATCTCTGACAGTTATTTCCACAGTCGTTCGAATTCTTTATGGCAACTCTATTTCTACTACCCGTCCAAGCTAATGTGACATATAAGGCGGTGGCTCAAGGGAACGACCGTATTTGTTAGTGCCTGTACTGCAGCTCCTATCACACACCGCTCTGACATTAACAGTATTTAATTGTTTGTGCTAAAAGTAACGAAGACGCACGACATAGTACACAGTTTTTATCAACAGACAGCGCGCAATCTCACAGTTATTCCCATGAACTATAGAACGCCTTCCACATGGTCTACCCCTCTCCTTCGCAGCCTGATCTCCGACGTATGACGCGAAAGCGTAGTACGATATTCGGTTAAGAGAATGTGCGAGGCACTGTTGGCAGTTATTGAAATAATTGCCAGTATCAGATGAACGATTATCACAGTAACCGTTACTTCTCAGTAACCGGTTATTTCTATCAGCTACGTTATTTTTTGCCACCTCCCGCCAACGCTAGAACGCCCTCTTCATGTACCTCGCCAGTTGCAATTTTCTGCCATGCCCTCTGTATAGCGTTCCATGATCCCGATTCAAGTAGTTTCTTCCAAATACGTGCAAGAAGCTGGCGCGTAGGACTCTCACGATTAGGATACAGCTCTCCATATCGCTTTATTGCTCTAACAGCATTTCTCCTGCTTTCACCATACACTAGAAGCATATCTAACTTTTCTTCGTTGGTGTACATATCTGCTCCAAGAAACTGTGACGGAAATGCGATGTCTTATTACGCCAGCACCACATTTATACCCTTCTCTCCAGCTACCTCATGCGTCACCTTGCGGAATTATCGAGAAGCATGTTTTTATCTCGTGCGAACAGAAACCAGACCGTCGGCGTGTTTTTTAATTGTGCCTGTCTACTTCTTCATCCGCATCGTCACCGCAGCGTTTTTATTTTTTAAATTCCACACCTTACCGCCATTTTACTGTTTTTTTTACAATGTCACCGTTTTATCGCCTGTTTTTCTTGTTTGTTTCTATTCTCATTATGTTTTTTTTTTTAACTTTTATGTAGGGTGTAGAGCAGCATATTACGTGGCTGCCAGCCCTCTCCCGCCCCCTCCCCCTCTGGCGGGGAGGATTTGAAACCCAATAAAGAAAAAAAAGAGAAGCATGGAAACAACGCCTTCCCTGTTAAGTTCCTCGGTGGCCAATTGGAAAGGTCGCATTGGACAACGCCGCTTCGTTGTGTCCTGGTTGGAAATCTAAACGTTTCAGAACATCACATTTGATAATGTTTCCTTCATTGTATGTTGCTACTGCATATTAAACTCCAAAATGCAATGTTTTTATCTGTACAAACACTCTTTTGGGAATCGTAATCCAAATTATTATTTACACCATCATTTGGATTTTATGTTTTCCTTGTAAACACTTTTCCAATAAACTTGGCTGTGATAAATCTCTAAATATGGGCTTAATTACATCAATTACAGCATTTGGCAAACGGTATGTATGGGCATATTCCTTTGGTATTTGCACCATTAGTCATCACCTGTGGCGCACAGTGCATGTTGTGGATGCTCATTTGTTGATGCAGTATGAAAGAATAATGCCCATACTGCTCTCCTCATATACTGAATGCTTCTTGTATTCTGCCTATTTGCACACCCATAATACCTCTGCAATCTATAAATTGCTTCATCTGTCAATCTTCCTCTTCCTCTAAGGGTCTTGGCATCACTAAGTTTCTGCTGGGATCCTAATGTTTGCTTTAGTTTGGGCAAGCGAGCCCCCATGCACTTCTGCACATGTCCAACGCACTCCTATTTGTTATTGTTAATTTCATTGCCAGCCTCTACAGCATTATATGCCTTAGAATCACCATCTCCTAGATAGTTAGTGTATCGTACATTATACCACTCTTGTCATCTGGAAAAAATTGCTTTCACTCTCTGCTTCCATCACTCCACTCATTCCATGAAAATTTGCTTCCCAACTTTCACTATGTTCGTCCTTGGTATTGCCCTTACATCTACAATATTTTGAGAGAATAGCAACATCAATTGCTTTGCAACTGTCTCCACTGGTAGCTGTCACAACTCCATTTAGAGATTTATGATCTCTACATTGCCATGATCCATGTAAAGCAACAGTTAAATCTCTACAATTCCCATTATCTGTCACAGCTTCTTCAACTGCTTTCTTCATTGTTGCTTGAGCAATATCTTCAGCAGAAGATCCCACCAATTCATTATAAAATCCAAACTTGGTTGATGGTTTTGGCAAGTTCATAATTCCACATAACATTGTCCCTGCAGCACTACCCTTGCTAATGCAACGCAAGCCATACACTTGCCTACCATTTGTATCATACACCTCTTTCCACTATTATCACTGTGAGGAATGCTGTTGGCATTAGAAAACGAAACTTCTGCAGCAAATTTGTTACACTTCAATAACAATTTACATGCCAAACCAATGTGTGAAGTTATTTTCAATTCCAGTCCTCTTTCTTTGCAAACTTGGCATAATATGTTATGTTTCAAAATATTAGAGAGCAAGGAAATGTTAATTATTTCATTTACATCATTACTATCACTTCTATAGTTTTAAAATTTTTCTATGCTGTCACAAAATTTATTGCTGGAAGAAGTTCTATCACATTCATTTGGAGTAGTCAGTGAAGCAGTCTGAGCAGCATCTTCCTTCGAAACAACAAAAGAGTTCTTCTTCCACTCATTGTGCCTTTTCTTAAACACTCAATTGCTGAAACGGGGCATATTGATATCTACAAACCAAATACATAAAACAGGTACAAGCAAAATTCGTCAAATACGCAAGATTGAACAGCTAAACAACACAAAGCAAACTCCACAAGTCAACACACATGGTATAGCGTTTATGTTTACCGATATGAACAGTCACTTGTCACAGAGATAAAGCCATACAACGTTGGAAAACAAAACACTGTCTAATTCTGCAAAGATACCCTGCTTGCAGCCAGCGAGCAACGCCATCAGAGGTGACCAACGAGTTAAAATTGACTCGTTGGAGGTGACACACCAAGTCGCTACAACCCAACGAGTTAAAATTTTAACTCGTTGCTACAACCGTTTACGCGGCGCGTCAACTTTGCAGCGATAAGAAACACGCTTAGAATTCACTTAGAAAGGTGAAACTTGATTTGTTTTGTTCAGAAAACCCCAAATATTTTTATAATGAAAAAAAAACAAAAAACGTTAATTTCGTCATTTTCATCGTTCCGGCTCCCCTTAACTGAAGCTACTTCTTCCAGTCCTTTTTCATCTACGGAAACATCCTTATGTTCTTCTTTCTGTTTATTTTTGAAGATCATGTACACTGTTTTTTCAGGTTAATAATTAACTTATTTTCAGAGAGCCTTTGTGCTGTACTACTGACTGATAAGAATGTATTTGATACAAGTGCCTCCAAATTGTTGGAAACATTTACCATTTGCATAAAGGATTTTGATTTCATTTTCATGTGTTTGTATATTATTCACAAATAAATTGAAGAGAAGGTCCCATTACAGATCCATGAGGTACACCATACGTAATGCTTCTAACTTCTGAACTGTATAAGTTATTAATGGCTACATATTGCCTCCTATTACTTAGATATGATGTTATACAGTTTGCTGCATGTCCACGGATAGCAGTATTCTCTAGTTTCTTTACTAGGTCTGTATGATCAACTGTGTCTAACGCCTTGGATGGATCAAGAAGAACTCCAGACACTACCATCTTGCTGTCAAAGGCCTGTATGATTGATTCTGTTAATGATTAAATGGCTGTTTCCGTTGATTTCCCTTTCTGATATCTGAGATGTGCTGGAGTTATTACATTATGTTTTTCCAAATAAGCAGTTAGTCTGTTTGAAAATTTCTAATATTTTGGAGAAGCCTTATACTAAAGATACTGGCGTGTAGTTGTTAGGGTCGTCGTGCTTTCGCTTTTTGGATACAGGTACTACTTTAACTAATTTGAGTTTATCTGGAAATACTCCTTCTTGGAAAGAGCAGTTGGCAATATCCAGTAGTGGTGTAATTATTTCTGCTGCCACCTGCTTGATTAGGTAGTTTGACACTTCATCATGTCCAGCAGACCTTTTAACTTTTAGCTTTTTCATTAGATTTGTCAGTTCCTTTTCAGACACTGGTTTCAGGAACACTGAGTGACTTGGCTTATCTGTCACAATAGTTTGGTGAGTTCCTTGGCTATTATATCCATGCTTTAGTTTTTCTATTGCATATGTGTAGTTATTATTCAGGATGTTGGCAATTTTTGTTTTATCTGTGATGATTTTGCTATTTACCGTCACAGTTTCTATTTCATTTGTTTCCTGTGAGTATTTTTTCTTGCCTCTCTCAGAGTTAATTATACTCCGAGCTGCTCTCATTTTTTTGATTTTGAAATAGTCTCATTAATTGATTTTGCTTCTTCTTGTCTTAACTGCCTGTATTTCTTGTGGTGCTGCCTGTAGGCTTCAATATTTTCTCTGTGTTTCATTTCTCTTGAGGTAGCTCTCTGTTCTATTATTTCCTTCGTAATCCACTGCTTATTTTCGAGATTCTTTCTTTTCCTCTTGGTTTTTGGAAATACTAAATTGAAGCAATGTGTTATGGTGTCTTGGAAAGCATTTTATTTTTCATCTGTTCCTTGGGCTTGAAGTGTGTCACTCCACCTCTCTTTTCTTAACATCACTTTGAAGATGTTGATATTTTGTTAGCTGATAAGTCTAACATATCTTTCTACGCTTTTATCTTCCTTTTGTGAGTTCAGATTTCCATATACTTCAAAAACCTGTCCAAAATGATCAGAAGTTGCTGTTTGTAGAACCTTTGTTGTATACACATTGCTACTTATATTAGTGATAAAATTGTCAATGTTTGACCCAGTTCCCAAAGTTACTCTTGTTGGTTCCATAACAGTTGCCTTCATGTTGTATTATAGTAGCAGCTCCTCAAATTTTTACTTTCTCTGTGTCTCTCATCCCATATTAGTGTTAAAATCACCACATATTATACAATCTTCCATTTTGTTTTTTTCTAGTAGAGTGGACATTTTTTCGAGGAAAGGATTTATTTTCCCACTTGGTGATTGGTGCACATAGAATACTCTCCATTGTAGATCGTACCTGACATTTCAAAATCTTTTTCTTTGAATTTTGGTAAGGTTTTGTATGTGTCATTCATACTACTATCATAATTCTATGCTGTTTAGACAAATATTGCTACTCCTCCACCTCTATATTCTGCTCTGTAGAAATAGTTTAAAAGATCATAATTTTTTATGGTATTGCGGATTTTGATGCAGAATTCTGTACTTAATTTCTTTTTGCTTACTAATAAAATTCTTAGTCTATATGATTAGCATGTTCATGTTTCTTGTCATTAATATTTAACTTCCAGTTTTTTGCTTCCCTTGGATTTACCATAAAAAAATCATCTCCCATATGTTGAGACATCATCTTTCTTCTTACTAAAGTTCTCATGGGCACTGATTCACTAGGCTTTCCTTTTTTCCTTTGTGCAGCAGTTTGCTGCTGCTCTTCATCTTTATCGCTTTGCATTTTGGACATAGTTCCACTAATATATGCTCTTCTCCTGTGGTGTCTGATGTAAGGAAATATTTTTATTATTTAGTATCAGATTAAGGAGGGCAAGCAACATATACTTGCGTGGCTCCCTTTCCCCTTTAGATAGTGCCGCGTACCATTGTGGAACAGTGAGGCTTTGTGCGAGCGATGTGGGGTTGGAGAAGTAAAGTATGCTAAGAAATTCCCAGACATCACTCGCACTGAAAATGTACGTAAGGGCCAGTTTAAAACTGAGTTTGAAGAATATTACAAGGGGGGAATATAAGTATTACGTTGGCCTCGACTGTTCTGTCCACACAATGACACATGGGACACAGTTGGCTTTGTAAAGAAAAAAAAAAAAAAAAAAAACGGTTGGCACATAGAAAGTAAATGATTAAGCGAACACAAATTTAAATTAATTGACACTATAATTACGAACTTGGACGTTATGTCCATATAACATGTTAACACATCAATATCAATGACAGGGATTGAGTGGTTTGAAAAATTTAAAAATAACGTAGAAATGTCCATCCATTAACCACTCTGCGTTTTTCACACATGCTCGTCCCACATGCAACAAAATGATAGTATTTTTCTGTAGGTTTTAACAAATTACATGTCTAATAATGACGCCTATGTAATGATGCATCCGTATTATACAGGAGATAAAAGAGAGTGATATCTTCTGGCAGTGGACGATGGGTGGTGCGCTTGTTTTTTGTAATATTCAAATGTCTTCCTAGTTTGTCTTTAATATCGTTTTTTTCATGCATGTTGAATTAGTCTATAGTTTCTTAGGCGCGTCAGTGGCGCTGGATTCGTTTCTTCTTGTAAATCGTCAAAATACATCATTACGATGCGTAATTAAATATTAATAATTGACAAATAAATGGCTCTTGCCCTCTTTCGTTACTCAAATCAGTGTTTTATGTGGCGAGATGTGGCGGTGTGAAAATACATCTCAATGGGTTTTGGGTTTTTATTTGGTGTCCTTGTTTCTATTGTGATACATTACAATTCAGCTCAATCTCATTAGGCCTAGCTATGTTTTTGTTGCTCTTCACCAACAGTTTTGCCTTTCAGATTAATTTGCAATGATATTGCTTTTTCTAGTGCTGGATATTTTGGATTTTGAATTGGTTCTATCATTTCTATTATGGAGCTCTCAAAATTCACTTTTTGGTTTACTGTCTTCGTTTATACTGTGGATATGTTGCAATTCAGCCCAGTCTCATTAGGTCTAACTATTTATTGTTGCTTTTTCATCACTGGTTTTGTCTTTAGGATTAATTTACAGTGAGATAATTTCTTCTTTTGCAGCATATACTGGATATTGATTTGCCTTAATCAATTCTCCTGCGGAGATCTCACAGTACAGCTCACTATTGTCAGATAAATTTTAGGTAACTGTTTTGGTTTCAATATATATGTTGGTTGCTGTTGATGTATTCCTATTTGCCGCACTTATCACCTCTGTTTTCAATCTTTTACACAAAGCAATTTTTCCTGTCGACATCAGATGCCGCCCATGCCTTGTATAATCATTTCTGCTCAAAAAGGTGTTGACATCAATTACTGTAACATGATAATGCTGAACTGAAGCTCTCATTATTTGACTGTTTAATTTCTAAAATAACACAGTAAGCAAAATGTCTCATTTTTACAGTTGCAGTTAATTTTAGTGTGTTTATATATACTTCCAGTTATATTACCGGTGTAGTGTAAGATTGTAAAGATCAGGCCGCCTTCATGTAGCACGCCGGGTAAATATCACTGAAATTCGAATGTCCCGCCAAAGCTCAGCTCACTTCGTAGAAGCTCGTCTCGCTTCGTATGCTTGGAGCCAGTCTATTGTCTAACATAGACTGTACTTGGAGCCGTAATTGCACGTCAGGCTGTATCTATACACAAACTATTAGTAGAATGTCGTGCTCAGGGTTTAGTGAAACGGAAGTATTGATGTATGTGAGGAGACCGGTGTCTTCGCCTGCTGACACGTTCACTTTAGTTTTGCCCATGGAGGTAAGAATAGAGGGAGACGCCGTGACGTCACAGCTGCGAAGCTATGTGAAGCCGAGGGTAGCCATCTCACTATCTCAGTCCGAGCAAAACATTGCTGCTGTAAGCTTGTGTGCATAGGCTTGTCGCTCGCTTTTGGAAGGATTTTGCGCTATTATGGTGACTTGTGTGGTGTTCGGGTGTACGAATCGTTCTGATTGTGATGCGAAATCGAAGGGAATAACATTTCATGTGTAAGTTGTCTCGTTAAGTGTGATTTTACAACTTCGTGTTTTTCTCCTGTATGATTTTAGATTTCCTAAAAATGAAAGTCGGAAAGCTCTGTGGGATAATGCCGTGAGGAGGAAGAATTGGCGTGCGTCTAAATGGAGCACTATATGTTCTCAGCATTTCCGAGAGGAGGACATAGACCGAACTTCCCTTTCAACAGTAAGGCTCCGAGAAAATGCTGTACCATCAGTTTTCCCTACACACCCAAAACATTTGCAAAAGGTATGTTAATTCAAAGAATTAAAGTCTTAGTTTTCAAGTTCACGTTTCAGTAATAATACGTACGTATCGTCGATAATCGAAGTGTTGAGTAACTCACTTTGTCTTCGTCATGTACCAAATTAAAAGCTAACACTACATTAACTGGCGTAAAGTATAGGCCTAAACAGGACACTGTGTAGATTTGCCATTCTATGTACCGTATTTCAGTAAATATTGGTGGTAATGAACAGTGTTTCCCAGTAGTGTAACGTAACTGAAATGTCCCAGAACGTATTACAAACAAGATGTATTTTTGGGGCTCTGGAGGGAGGGTATAGCTAACTTAGTTATCAGTTTATATTATTTAGCTCTAACTCCGAAAGTAATGGAATACACGTGTGAAGTAAATTATATCAGTTATGTGAATATTTAAGGCAGTAATTTGTGAACCTCTCACTTTGTCTGGTCTACTGTGTTGTACAACATTTTTATTGCACTGTCTTTGCTAGTTAATGGCAGTAATGTTTTATGAGTAATTTATACAGCTCTAGTTTTACTTATATATATATGTTTATTTTGGGAGGATTCCTTCAGGTCATTTGAATACATTAATTTCACTTTCCACCTGATTAGGTCCTTACACATAGCTTTTGCCTAGGAATGATTCCATGCTGTATATAGAATTTAAGAGGGGAGGTGCTGGAACACTGAAGTGTTTCTGCAGCTACACAATATGTTATAAAGAGATAATCCATTTCTCCATATTGTCATGTAGAAACAAATTTATGAAACACCTTTTTGATGAGCATCAGCCTCTGCACACAAGAGAATATTTGAGAAGAAAATTCAGGTTTCTGTTTAGATTATGAGACTACTGAAGCTAACAAGTTTGTCTGGTATAATTATTTAGTGAAGTCACAGAAATTAACACTTGGATTGTGTTAAATATAACTCTGTATTTGGGTTAAGCACAGCAAATGAACATTTCTTTTGTTTGATGCACTATTCATTGACATTCTCCATTGAAAGATATCATTGATTAAAAAGCTTTGGCAGTACCTTCTTGTTAACATTATCCCCTACTGTGGAACATTGAATATGCACCAACCACTAATGCAAAATTAAATATAACACACAATTTTATATCATTAACTGTTGGACCAGTTGTATTGAGAACTTGTTAACTGACAGCACCCATAGCGATACAATGTGATAGTTAAACAAGACACCCCAGCAGAAATATTTTACATGTTCAAAGTTTATATTTTTTCAATAAGTGTGTATTAATTGTAGCTTAGCACATGGGAGGCATTTCAAGTTGTCTGCTGAACACAACAACGGTTTTTGTTAGAGTAATGAGTATTTTATGAACAAGATAAATAGCTGCTGGAAAAATAGAATTTATATTTCTGGAAAGGACTAAGAATAGGAGTAATTAGTAGGCTGTAACATGCTGTTCACGACGAAGACTGTAACACCTTCAACCATCTGTTAAAAACAGTTCTTAATGTTTTCCATCCATTTATTTCATTTAGGGAGACAAGAAGAGAAAGCCACCATTGCGGAAGGAGAGCTCTTCCTTTCCATCATCAGTTTTGGCTACCATCAGCAGAGTGCAGGATGAAGAAGTTCCTGCTCTTGTTCCCTAGTACACTGCAGGACCACCAGAACGTAGTCAGACATCCTCTGAAAGTGAGGAACTGAAGATGAAGTGTGAACACCTCATAAGAATAACTGACCAGTACAAAAAACAAATTAAAACTCTTCAGCAGTCTAAGCGACGAATTAAGAAGAAAGTGGCTAACACTTCGGAACGGTGGCAGTTACTAAGCACGGAAAATAGTGCAGCGACAACTGACAACGACCACGATTACTTTGCTACTGGAATTTATCTCTCTGAAGTGGCAGTCCATATTGTAGTATATATAGCTGGATTTGTGGTGCGTCACTTAGAGTAAACCTTAAAATGTGAACCATGTTTATCCGTGTTGAGAGGGGATGGTAGCCATGTTGCTTATTCTCTCATTCATAGAAAGAGTAGGGGATGGTTGGTTTTACCATCGAATGATGTTGCTGACATCTGTGTGTGTGTGCAGAAAAAGTGTTCAGGCGCTATACTACAGGTAATTCTAAAGTTCCTTTGAAAAATCAGTTTTCCAAATGTGTGTCTGAGGTGCTTAGTGAATTCATATTCAAGCCAGTGTTATAAGGAATTAGCAGACCACATGAAAAATCAGCATCCCTTGGACAATCATATGATACTGCTGATTAAAGCAATTGCCACACGATACCTCCTGACACGGCAAAAACATGCAGCCAAGAGAATAAGTGATGCATTGCATGAAAATAAAATCAGGACAACCTATACAAAACTGGTACTCTTTATAGGTCAGTAACTGATATTTGTACACAGAGGTCTAGTGTGTGAGGCATCTTGTATAAAGCACTCATTATATTGAGGCAAACTGGGAATGTAACCTTATTGTAATTAATAAATGATGCACATTCTTCTTTTTCCGTTATGTCTATGTTATTATAACCAGCTACAAAATATTTGTGATGTATGTATCTTAAAACTATTAGTACTAGCATATTCAGGGTATCTATGAAAATTTGTTCCTGGTGTGTGATGGAGTCAGACAATTATAATTTTATGTGTGTGTGTAATACCTTCCAAATATATCTTCCTCATACCAAAATTTGGAACTACATTATATGTAGAGTGTTTCCAAGTGATTGATACTCCACCATACCAGTATGCAGTACTAGTTCTGCAACAGCTTGTGATCTGTGTGCTTCCAAATGGAACATACATTTCTTTTTGAAATATTTAGCAATTGTTTGGCAGAGTATGCTGTAGTATGTTCTAGCCAGTGTTGTTAATTAAGTTTCCATGAGTGACAACATGTTAATGAGAAATAGAATTGCCTCATTTTTGGCATATTGAAATACATTCCCATCATTGTGTGGTATGTTATGGTTTTTGCTTGTGTGTCATTACAAATTATATTTTTTTGTGATCTAGTCCAACAGTGGTTTACCCTCAAAAAATGTGAGAGATAATAGTGTTCGCAGGTGAGTGTTATTGGTTTACCACTACTTCATTGGGCACTAAATTTTCTAGCAGTCTCTCCCCTAATCCACTGAAATGTAACCCATGTGTTGTACAGAAACTACAGCCCACAACATTTATATTTGTAGTAAGACATATTTTATAAATGATTGCATATTTTCTTATGTTTGTTTGCTTGACTACTTTCCTGGTTTATGCAAGACCACTGTGATAAATCATATGTATGTGGAATGGTAAATAGTATTACATTTGTATCAGTCAGGAGACTGACATTTCTTTCATTCTCAACAAGCAATGATGTGGACTTTGTTACAATTTCATATAATATATTTTTTTACATAGAACTGTTATTTTTAAATTCCACGATCTTATGAAAAAGGCGGTTAACTGAAAAGTCACATCGTAATAATTTTTCTGTATACCTGTAACAAGCAGTTCAACAAAGTGGATAACAACAGATCAAGAAAAGCTTTTTTGCTGGAATAAAATTCTGAATATAGTACCTAATATTTATGCTTTATTTCATTCCCAGTTCCCATACTTTTTATGAATGACTAAGGTATATATAGCCTATATTTTTATTAGGACAATGATTTCAAAAGCAAATCCTAGTTTCAATGTTAGTAAAACTTTGTCATTGGCAAGCAATGAAGCTTCTGCTTATTGATTGAGACATTCCACACTTCTCAAACTATGATGTAAAATTTTGCTCCATGATCTGTCTCAATCCCTTCATCATTTCATTTTGTACCACTGTAAATACCTGTCAGCTTGACAAGAAAGGCTTGCATTTAAAAGAATGAAAATTATAAAATAGGGAATGACATAAACAAAGCTCACTGTAGAATGGTTTATGCCTAAGCTACCTAAAAACACTGGGACATTGTTGTCCTGTTAAGAAATCTCTTCCATACCAAAATAAGAAATTGGAACCTAAGGTAAGTAAGCAATAAGTAGAACTCCTTACTAATATTAAAATGAGTCCCATAGCAGATGAAAATTGGAACACTGTTATACTGCCTTGGCTAACAGACATGTCACTTAAATGCTGCTGCTGCAGTTGATTTGTTAGTTACTAAAAAAAAGTGCCGTAGTCTCATATTAGAGCTGCTGCATATCACTTAAGAGAAGAAATGTGGGTATGTATTGAAGTGTGTATGAACTGTATGGCAAAGTGTTTTGTTTTCTTCCTCAGGGTCAATGTTATCCAAACTGAAAGTACCTGTTTTGTGTATAACAAACACCTAATCTATATTTCTTGGGATTCTCCACAGTTATATTCCACTTGACAACAGAATGAAGTTGTGCACAATGTGACAGGTTGTTGGCTAAACATTAACACACATTGAGTTATTTTATCAGACTTATTTATCTGCTGCTTCATTGTTTAAATAATTAACAACAAAGACAGATCACTTGGTTACCTCTTCAGATATAGGTGGTGGTCAGAACCGCAATCAGTCTGTTACACATTAGTAAATAGTTGCTACAATACATCATTCTGAACTCAAACAACTGAAAAGTTTTGGTTTGTATGTCACGAAAATCGGAAAAGACGTCACTTTTCGTAAATCTGGCATTGCTTCGTCCAATCAGATGATCGTAAGAATAAGTAAAGAAAGAACCCTAGTTTGTGATACACGTTGATTACTGAATTAACAAAATTGTATCGTTTACATTGAAGACTAGCCATTCGTAATATTACATTAAAAACTATTTTTAATCAGAAGAAACGCGGAATTTCGCCTTTACGAGATTTTATTTTAAACAAAAACTTTTAAATAACCAATCTGATGACGTTACATGCGTATATGGTGCAATTAGCGACTTTAATACACGCAGCGCTATAGCACACTCTCAATGTTTTGGTCAGAGTGTCATGGCAGAGAGCCACGCCCCCATGGCTTCAAAACGTAGTACGGCTGGGATACGTAGCGCCATCTCCCCTTATTCTTACCTCCATGGTTTTGCCCATAGATCATTTTTACATTGAAGACACGCCATGTTGCATGCACAAACATCTGCGCCGAATGTGGATACTCTTGCGTAATGAATGTCTGGGTAAATACGTTACGTCATGGCATTCGAGAGATAACCTAAATAAAACACCCAAATAAAATTTTATAGTTTCAAGTATGTCTTGTTATAGTTAATACCAGTACAGTGGATTGTACGCCATGTAACATTAGGAATATGGTAAAGTTAATAACATTCGGAAAGAATTACTTGCATTTATTTTGTTATAACAATTTCAGCAAACACGCCAAATTTATTTCACACAAATCGGGCGTGGCTGCTGAAAAAATGTACACCGATTTAAACGGAATGAAAACTCTTTCGAGGAAGATGTTCGAGAAAGCTGTAGAGTCGGTTCGGCCTCATAACATCATAAGAGAGAATGTGAAACTGAGCGATACTAAGTTGTTTGTTCAAAACGAAACATACATCGTAAACGAGAACTGTTATATAGTAGGTTTTGGGAAAGCTGTGTTGGGTATGGCTGTAGAAATTGAAAACATTTTGGGGAAACATTTAGTTACTGGGATTGTAAGTGTACCACTTGGAATTTTGGACACATTCAAGAACATGCCACACATGCTTCCAATGCAAAACACGAAACTACAAGTAGTGGAAGGAGCAGAAAATAATTTACCGGATGAGAATGCATTAGCGGCCTCCAGAAAAATAGAAGCACTAGTGAGAAGCCTAAATGAAAGTTCTTTACTTATTGTTCTGATCTCAGGTGGTGGTTCAGCACTTCTACCAGCTCCAATTCCACCACTAACTTTAGGTGAAAAGATAGAGACCATAAAACTCTTGAGCTCTGCTGGTGCAAATATTATGGAACTAAACTGTATCAGAAAAAAGCTTTCTTACTTGAAGGGTGGAGGCCTTGCTAAATTGGCTTACCCAGCACAGATTATTTCACTTATTTTGTCAGATGTTGTGGAGGACAATTTAGGCTACATTGCAAGTGGTCCAACAGTACCAAATACAGATGGAATCAATGATGCTTTGAATATAATAAAGAAATATGACTTGCTTGACAGGATTCCATTGTCAGTCTCTACAGTACTGTGTAATACAGCATCTCATGCACTTGACTGTTTTCCACACACACAAAACTTAATAATTGGAAACAACTCTGTAGCTCTGTACAGTGCATCCACAGAAGCAAGTGTTAATGGCTACCATCCAGTTATTTTGACCAGAAGTATTTTTCATAGTGTGCAAGAAGTCTGCAGAGCTTACATATTACTAGTTACAAATATATGCAAATTTTTGAGTGGACAGATATCAGAGAAAAAGTTCTTAAACACATTTGCTACAGTTACCTACAACATACCTCTGGAGACAGATTTGCAAGAGAAATTGCTTCAAGGGCTATACAATTTTGGTAAGACTAACGGATTGTGTTTGTTGGCTGGTGGGGAGACAACAGTCCAGGTGAAAGGAAAAGGAAAAGGTGGCCGTAATCAAGAATTAGCACTACTTTTCTCACTGAGTTTACAGGATGCCCTTAAGGACGAACCTGATCTAAATAAATATGATATTTTGCTTCTAAGTGCTGGTACAGATGGTATAGATGGTCCAACTGAAGCAGCAGGTGCAATTGGATACAACCAGCAAGTTGAAATTGCTGAAAAATGCAATTTGAACATTACAGAATATCTCAAAAATAACGATTCTCACAATTTTTACCTAAAGTTGGACATTTCTGATGACTTAATAATTACAGGACATACAGGAACAAATGTAATGGATGTGCATATTATAATCATAAAGGCTGCAAAAGTATGTAAACGTTGTAAAATGTCAGAAAAGTTTTGAATATGTAAATCATAAACACAGTAAATAGTCATTGTCACCAAAAATTGAGATCTGTCTTACACTTTTATTATTGGTTTACTTTTTTAATAAATGTGATGAGCTGTGTACCTAGTTGTCATTAAAATCATTCATTTGTGCAGCCATCTGTATTGCACACAAATTACTATTTTCTGTTGTGATTTTTTTTCTCCTGGATGTATCTAAAACAAGGTATACTTTTGCACCAGAACTGTTATTTAAAAATTGTAAAACCCAACAGGAATTCAGAAAAATCTTTGGAAGAACATAGACTGTATAATTGCTCTTTGTGTCCATAATCCACACCAGTGTCTGTTCATTTTAAATGTTTTGTGTGCATGAATTGCACAGCTATTGTTATACTGCTTTACTCCTTGCTCCACACTTTCAATGTGATAAGTTAATTATCTGAGTTCTATTTAGTTGAAATATTACAGAATTGTACTATGTCAATTTAAAGAGCTCTGTCTACTTGTGCAGTTATTTGGTAGTACCATAGAAGTGTCTGTATATGTTTTAAGAACAATAGGCCAGCACACATTCATGTTTAACACTTCTCTCTCTCTCTCTCTCTCTCTCTCTCTCTCTCTCTCTCTCTCTTTTCATTGTAACAATAGAAATATGTCTATGGATAGAAATGCATCTAATTTATAATATTTGTGTGTGTAACAGATGAGTGCCACCCATGTCGTCATCATACAAAATCTTGTCAGACTAAAGAAGTTTTCTCATGCTAGAACTGGTGTCATCCAGTTATGTTGTCTTATACTGTTGCCAACTTATAATACTGTGGTAAATGTTTGCCTGCCTGGACCTTTGTGAAATGTTGAAACAAAATTTTCAGGAAGTGGGAGAATTTGTTTTAAAATTATAAGAAATTACATGAAATAATTTCCTTTTTCAGAATGCTTATTAATTCCAGACATACCAAACAATAACACATAGTGACTATGTAAATAAACATGAAATATAATTGTCACAAATATACACATTCTGTATGGTGGTAGTGAAATAAACACAGCCTATGTTGGGGAAAAAGGAAAACATGTTTAGAAGATTTAAATTAACAACATGCAATGATGGTAATATTTTCAATAGTAGCACAGAGCAAGAACAGGTAGTAAGAATACTTTATGTTGCAAACAGTCTCTGTTGCACATTACAACTGTAATGAATACTACATACTATAAGGTGCAGCTAATTATTAGAAGCATTTACGCACTTATTCCGTAGATTCTTTTATGCATGTTAGGTATCAGGATGTGGAATGAGTCAGAAAATGAATAAATATAAACATGCAACAAGAGCTGTCAGGGAGAATACAATTAATTTACAAAAATGTTGAAAGAGAAAGTAATACAATAAAACTAGGACACAAGCAGAAGCAAAGTGAAACAAAAGGCATGGAAATCGGCATAGTACAAGGATTGCGATATGTTTTGCAACAATATATAACAAATAACAATCAAAATATGTGCAAACAAAACACTCTACATATGTATGTTAAGAATTCGTCTAGTGAATAAATTGTTTTATCAAATAAGTACATATTTATTTTTAAATGACTGTTACCACACAGACCTTTGATGTTATTTGGCAGTGAATTAAATATCTTAATACTAGATTCCTTTCTATATGTGGTTTTGAATTCACTCTTTAAATCAGTCTTCCTACTTGTATTGTAATCATGGCACATTTCGTTTGCTTTGTAGTGCACAGGATTTTCAGCCACAAAGCTCATAATGGAATAAATATGTTGAGAAGTGGTAGTAGGCATTCCAAGTTTCTTAGAAAAATAACAGAAGATTATCGGGGGGACATCTGCACTTATCTTGTTCAGCAACAGTACTGTCCATCCTATTTCAGGTATTTCCAATGTTTAATTTTTGATAAATTTTTCCAAAACACAAAGCTGCAGAGTAAATATAGTTTCAGCTTTTTGCTGTAATCATTCCTGTTTTTAACTTACCAATGGCAATTAAAAACTCAAAGATGAAACAAGTACAGGTAATCATGCCATCTTTACTCATTAGCTTATTTCATTGTTTGTATTTCATCCAGATGTTGCAGAATTATCTTAATGTTTACAAATATGATGTTTACTGCTGAATGAAGTATACTAACCAACCATACTAAACAAGCACACATAGGTAAGATGATAACTGAACAGGACTACGGTTGGTACATAGCATACAATTCAAGTCTTAATCTACCATAGATTCATATTGTTCCAAACAAACAAGAATGACTAGAAACAGAAATTGTCACCAACCAGATCAAACATATATACAAAATTGCATGATCTCCAAGCGGATGAAAATGGAATTGACACTTAAATACTCTAATTGAGGGACTCATTTCAGTGTGTGTCGTGCCAAGAAGCAGTTATTACTGTGGTCTTCAGTCCGAAGACTGGTTTGCACCTCTATCCTGTGAAAGCTGCTTCATCTCCGAATAACTACTGCAACATGCATCTGTTTGCACCTGCTTACTGTATTCGTCTGTTGGTCTCTTTCCTCCCCCACCAAATTTCCCTCCAATACTAAACTGGTGATGCCTTGACGTCTCAGAATGTATCAACCTATCACTTATTTTAGTCAAGTTATGCCACAAATTTCTTGTCTCCCCAGTTCTGTTCAATACCTACTCACTGGTTACATTATCTGCCCCTCTAATCTTCAGCATCCTTGTGTACAACCACATGTCAAAAGCTTCTGCTCTCGTTTTGTCCAAACTTGCATACAAGGCTACACTCCAGAAAAGATGCCCTGACACTTCACTCTATATTCAATAACAACTTTCTCTTCTTCATAAACACTTTTGCTGCCAGTGTCCGTCTACAAATTATAGCCTCTCTACTTAGGCCATCATTAGTTATTTTACTGCCCAAATAGCAAAACTAATTTACTACTTTTAGTTTCTTTTTTTTCTAATCTAATTCCTTCAGCATAGCTTGAATTAATTTGACTACTTTCTGTTACCTTTTTTTCCCCTTCTGTTGGTATTCATTTTATATCATCCTTTCAGGACACTGCTCATTCCATTCTGCCCTGTCCCTCACCCTTCTCAGCCACTGGATTCATTTTGTGTCGCTCCACTCATAACTGCCATCTGGTTTCTGTACAAGTTATGCTCACTTTCAGAATTTCAGTGTGTTCCAGTCAACAACTTCAAAAGATTTCTCCAAATCTACAAATGTTATAAACACAGGTTTGCCTTTGCTTAACCTATCTTCTAAGATAGGTCGAAGGGTCAGTGCTGCCTTGCGTTTTCCTACATTTCTCTGAAATCCAAACTGATCTTACCTGAGGTTGGCTTCTACCAATTTTCTTTTCTTCTGTGGTTGAAACCTGTAATTGATAGCAGTGAGATTTTTGGGGAAATTTACAGTATATATCAAAAGGATAGACTAATGGTAATTAGAGGTGATGTATTTGTCACAGTAGATAAGAAACTCAGATCTACTGAGATAGAAATTGAAGCTGCATGTGAGACTGTTTGGGCAAAACTCAATATCAGGGGTGGGCATAAAATGGTAATTGGATCCTTTTATCACCCAACAGACTCATCTCTTGATATAACTGAAAATGTTACAGAAAACCTCAGTTCACTTGTAAGTAAGTTCACCAATCATACTGTAGTCATTGGTGCAGACTTTAATCATCCATTCATCAACTGGGAAAATAGCTGTTTTGTTAACTGTGGGTGTGATAAGACATCCTGCAAAACATTGCTAAATGCCTTGTCTGAAAACTATTTAGAACAGATAGTTCAGAACCCCACTCGTGATGGAAATATTGTGGATCTAATGGCAACAAATACACCTGGCCTTTTTGAGGATGTCTACCCTGAAGCTGTTATCTGTGACCATGATGCAGTTGAAGCAACAATGATTACAACTAAAACAAGAACAGTAAACTAGATAAAAAAAAAACATCATAGGGTAATATCTCAATGAGGAATGTGAAACTTTCAGCAAATGGCAGAAACACATAGGATATATGCCTCAATTTTAAAAGAATAGTTGACCAAGCACTGGATATATATTGTGATGGTACCTAACTGTTACTGCTGAGCAGTTGCTGTTCTAAACAACAGTCCATACAAGCAAACCAGTTGTGTTTTTACCTCCGGTTACTCGTACTTTAGGTACTTTGGGCTATGCACAGCGCTGTTTAAAAAGAATAGCTCAATCTAGTCATAGGGGCAAGCCGTGCACGTCTGCTTTCGAGGCCGATAGCTAATTTGCTGCAATTAATATATTGTAGCTGTGATCCTGCAGTCACACAGTCTATGGATTGGCTAGAATTGCAAATTAAGAAAATACACAGAAACACAAAAGTTAAATGGATAATTTAATAACAAGGGGTTTATTCTAATGCCTGTAGTTGATGTAGATGACAGAATTTTGTTGAATAATATTTATTCAAGAAAGGACATCTCAAATAAATGGGAAGTGGTCTTATGACATTCATTTAAAATACAGATAGAGAATACCCTTATCAATTGCAGTAAAGTTACATTCAGAGCATCATGAGATTTATAGCATAATCCTCAAACCGAACTGTTATCAAAGATACACAAAAACTAAGTTCATTTCATTATCACAATACACCAAATATTCATCAGCTTAAAACAGTTTAGAGTTCAACACGATGATTCACAAATTAACACATGATATACATAGAACAGTAACTCATATTCTGCCTGTTCTCAGTTGCATACATCAAGTGGTAATAGAACTCCACAGGACTTTCAGATCTCTCAAAATATGAACTCCCTTCAGAACTTAAAAGTACAGTAGTGGCCATTCACTGCCTAGAATCAATCACTTATAAGACTGAATCATGCACATTGCTGCAGACAGGTCTGCCTTCTTCAAGAACTTTACATAAAGTGTCCAGAATCGCTCCCATGAACTCTTCACTTCAAGTCCCAGTCTCCACTTGACTCCTGTAGTGTTCCGCTATTGTCTGCTTGTCCGTTGGCTGAAGGCCATCCCCATCAAAAATACATCATTCTTATGTGCTACGGACATGATTTGACGCATCTTGACTACTTCCTGGTCTAACCAAGCCATGATGTGGTTGAAGCAACAATGATTACAACTAAAACAAGAACAGTAAACTAGATGATAAAATCAGTAGTGTAATATCTCAATGACGAATGTGAAACTTTCAGCAAATGGCAGAAACACGTAGAGGAAATATGCCTCAAGTTTACAATTATATTTAAATAAAGGAATGTCATAAATATTTGCTCAAACTCAGATCATTCACAATAAATACAAATAATGGTTCGTCCATAAATTTATAAGCTAGTATTCTTGCACCAGTGTGCTCATGTTAAATGACAATGAATTGTCATTAAATGATATTTGAATAATTATTTGTGCCTTCCTGACAGAAGTGTCTTGATTCTCTTTTCAGTTGTGGTGAACAGTAACAAATGCGCTTGATCACTTTTAAATTAGCATAGTTTTTTAATAGGCACTTGCAATCAACATTTAAATAAAGTTACTGGCAAAATAGTAAACTGTTCATTAAATATATAAACTAATACGACAAAATGTGAGGTATTCGTGCTGTGTAATTATGGACGATATGATGTTCTGACAAATGATTGCATAATGAAACAGATATAAAAGGCACTTTAAATCAATAAATAAAATAGACGTGTAGCTTTCAGGGATGATAGCTATAGTGCAATGCTATCATCTGAGATGATGTTTGTTGAAATTGCATGAAGCATTTAGAAGTTGTCAATTAAGAGGTTCATTGTGAAAATGTTTATTCACTGTGAAATATTACCTTCTGTGGTTTTAAAGGTATTGAAATATTCTTGTGCCATTGGATGTGCCCCATTTTTCTGAGGTTGTCTATGCATACAGATTCAATTTAGTACTTGATGCGAATTATTATAGACTCTCAAAGAGCTGTAAGAAACTAACTTTCAGCTTGCCTGACACTCCAGCACGTCTTTGAGCATTGTCTCCTGCACAAAGGCGATGTGTGAGAGAGCTGTCCTAATTACTACAACTGTGGTATAGTTCCAAATAATCAAATAACTTCTGGGGTCTCCACAGATGAGGCACTGAATGCCTTCCCCAGTGGAATCAATACATCCACAAACAGGATAGCAAGCAAAAACTGATTTGTAGCATAGGCAAAACACATTTGATTTAGCTCAACATTTCGAATACTCTGTCCATGTTCCACTAGAAAAGTCTTTCATGCTGTAAAATTTGTTTGAGACCATAATGCAACTAACATTTTACAATTTTCGTCCATTTAGCTTTCGTTTTGTGTATGATCGGATCATAATTCATCAATATCTTATCTGCATAATAAAGCTCTCATCCACAGAATTATTTTCATAAACATATAATGAACATATCCCCATAGTTTTACATACATAAATCTGTTCAACACTTCCAAAATAACATACATTACATAATTAACCTATATAATATACACCCAAAACTTTGCCATTATTCTGCGCATAACTACATATCCCCCCCCCCCCCCTCCCCTCCTCCCTATGCCCTATGAACCACGGACCTTGCCATTGGTGGGAAAGCTTGCTTGCCTCAGTGATACAGATAGGCATACCTTAGGTGCAACCACAATGGAGGAGTATCTGTTGAGAGGCCAGACAAATGTGTGGTTCCTGAAGAGGACCAACAGCCTGTTCAGTAGTTGCAGGCCCAATGGTCTGGGTGACTGAGAAAACTGACCTTGCATCAACCAAAACAGCATTGCTGCACTGGTACTGCGAACAGCTGAACACAAGCGGAAACTACAGCCATAATCTTTCCCTAGGACATGCAGCTCCACTGTGTGGTTAAATGATGATGGCATCCTCTTGGGTAAAATATTACGGAGATAAAACAGTCCCCCATTCGGATGTCCGGGTGGGGACTACTCAGGGTGATGTCATTATCAAGAGAAACAAAACTTGTGTTCTATGGATTGAAGCATGGAATGTCAGATCCCTTAATCAGGCAGATAGGTTAGAAAACTTAAAAAGGGAAATAGATTAAAGTTAGATATAGTGGGAATTAATGAAGTTTGGTGGCAGGAGGAACAGGACTTCTGGTTTGGTGAATACAGGGTTATGCCTGGTAGAATTTTACACAGAACATAACTTAATCATAGCTAACACTTGGTTTAAGAATCATGAAAGAAGGTTGTATAAGTGGAAGGGGCCTGGAGAAATCACAAGATTTCAGAGAGATTATATAATGGTAAAACAGAGATTTAGGAACCAGGTTTTAAATTTTAAGACATTTCCAGGGGCATATGTGGACTCTGACCACAATCTATTGGTTATGAACTGTGGATTAAAACTGAAGGAGATGGGACCTAGATAATCTTGAAGAACCAGAGGTTGTATAGAGTTTCAGAGGGAGTATTAGGGTATCATTGACAAGAACAGGGGAAAGGTACAGTAGAAGAAGAATGGGTAGCTTTGAGAGATGAAATAGTGAAGGCAGCAGAGGATCAAGTAGGTAAAAAGACGAGGACTAGCAGAAATCCTTGGGTTACACAAGAGGTGTTAGATTTAACTGATGAAAGGAGAAAATATAAAAATGCAGTAAATGAAGCAGGTGAAAAGAATACAAACATCTCAAAGTTCGACAGGAAGGGCAAAATGGCTAAGTAGGAATGGCTAGAGGACAAATTTAAGGATGTAGAGGCATATATCACTGGGATGTAAGATAGATGCCACTTACAAGAAAATTAATGTAATGTAAAAATTTTTTACTTCTGATGAAGGCTGCCTTAGAGCAGTTGAAACCTAGGTAAAGTTGGAAATTTTTACCTGTGCAACCGAAGAGCTGTATTTTCAAGTAATATTATAAATTAAACAGAGCTTTGGCAAAAAGAGAATCACTTGTATGAATATAAAAGCTCAGATGAAGAACCAGTCCTAAGCAAAGAAGGGTAAGCAGAAAGGTGGTAGGAGTATACTGAGGATCTATAAAAGGGTGATGTACTTGAGGGCAATGTTATGGAACTGGAAGAGAACATAGATGAAGATGAGACGGAGTCATGATACTGCACGAGGAATTTGACAGAGCACAGAAAGACCTAAGTCAGAACAAGGCCCTGGAAGTAGACAACATTCCGTTACAACTATTGATAGCCTTGGGAGAGCTAGCCATGACAAAACTATTCCATCTGGTAAGCAAAGTGTATGAGACAGGTGAAATACCCTCAGACTTTAAGAAGATTATTATAATTCCAATTCCAAAGAAAGCAGGGGCTGACAGGTGTGAATATTACCAAACCATCAGTTTGGTAATTCTCAGTAGCAATTTATTTTTTGGGGCACAGATGTTAGACTCTCGTAGAATTCATTAATTTTCCACAACTTCTGTCATTTTGGGGATGCTTGTGTTTACTTACTCCACTAGCCTGCATTTATGGCCAGAGTAGTGAAAAACCACCATTCCTTCACCTAACACTGTCTTCAATATGTTTACCAAGTATAACGTAATCTATTCTGCAAGAAGTGGACTTCTGTCCCTTGTGTCATCAGTATTTACAAGATTTACAACATTATATGAGTGAAAAGTATCTATTAAAGTCATGTTATACATATTGCAAGATTCTTCCTCAATATTCAGATTACGAAGTATAGTGAGACCACTGGGACCATAATATCCCACTATATTACTAAATATGTCTGTGAAACTCACTACCTCAGCCTTTTATGGATGATAAAGGCGAATAACCTTATGTTTTCTCACAATCTTTCTGCTTGTTTTTGTGTTGAGTTCAATGTGTCACTCCAATCAACCATTGTTTGCTGCACAGATTTAAACAGTTTATTTACTTAGCCTCAAGAAGACAATAACAAAGATGTCCAAGCAATAGGAATAGTAAAACCAGGGCACATTTGAAGAAAGTTACCGATGCTCACCCGCAGGAAAAAATAAAAGCTGAAAATGAATACGTTGGTGCAACAATGTTGCAAAAACAAGGCACAAAATTCCCTAGCAAGTCTGGAAAAATTCTTAGAAACTAACATATCTTTAAACACAATAGTTACAACGTTACCACACAGGCATGATCTAATACACAATGTGTGCGTCAACAACGAGAT
The DNA here is from genome assembly GCF_021461385.2 of Schistocerca piceifrons. NCBI lineage: Eukaryota > Metazoa > Arthropoda > Insecta > Orthoptera > Acrididae > Schistocerca > Schistocerca piceifrons. The sequence goes on along the minus strand of NC_060143.1, from coordinate 96,828,449 downwards.
ACGAAAAACGAACACTAACATCAAACAGATGTGTGCTTAATATACTGCTTGGTTCTTGCAAACGTTTCCATTACCGATCATTGGCTTTCACATTATTTGGCACCAGATTTTTTTGTCTATACGTATTTCAGCATCATTTTGTAACTTCTGTCGAGGGAGTTCATCGAATTTCTTTTTAATTCTTTAACTTAAACAATGAGCTTACTGATTACATCATTAGTACAATCACTGTTATTCTAATCTAGTCCTAGCTCATCTTCCAAGTACAATCAGATCTTTTGTTTCAAATTCAAATTCGCAGAAGAGAAATGAAACTGTTTCACATATGCCTTTACAGACACTATCTCCAGGGTAATGTGGCACTTTGCTCGTAAGATGAAGTTGCTACACACTGTCACAAAATATGTTGAATTTTTTGCACATGACATGTCTTTACAGACACTTTACATTTGTTTGTCAAGAAATTAGACTGATTATTCACATCTGATGCCATGTTGAAAGGGACTTTGTCTTGACAGAACAAAACTGTCTCCATGATCAATTTGGTCTCCATGCGTCCACAATGCAGAACAGCATGAAATTCCCCTACACTGTGATGTGTGAAGGTAGGCAGGAGTAAATCTGGATCAGTGGGGAGGTCACGTTATCTGGACTGACAAGTGCAGCATTTGTCTGATGCCTGACAATTGACTAAACAGAGTGGAGGCAACCAAATATTGATGCACACACCAGACATGCAGCCCCACAGATGCAGCAGAGAGATTTGTCATGTTTTGGCTGGTATTAAGTAGAAGTATGACACTTATTATTCTCAGTGATAGGACTACACTGTATATGCTGACAAGAACACTATAAAGCACACTTGTGGCCATCTGAAACTTTCAGTACGGGTTGAAAGCACACACTTACACTGGAAAGAGTAGTAGAATTTAATGTCCCTTCAATCTTACACTGGATGACATAAGGGCTCCCAACAAGAAGTTTTAAAGGCTTGGAATATCTCTAGCACATTGCATACAGAAAGCAAAGGAGGATCCAAAATATTTGCAATGCATGGACTGGACAATACGCTATTGAATGTTACTGAGCAGCAATTTAGATTTCACAGAAATACATTTTCATACTACTGTTTTTATTTTGGTTGTTATGTTTTTATTTCTAAGTAAACTTAACATCATTCCTTACTACCTTAGAGTTTAATCTTGCCCCCACTTTTGCAGATAAGCAGCTAATGCAAAATTTAATAAATGCAAATCAAAATATGTGAATTATGAACAGAAAGAGTCATGACCCATTAATTAGCTGTAGTAAAAGACAAATTAAAACATATGAAATACAATGTACATGCAACATATAAACTTATTTCTTGTCGATTAAATTTTTTCAGGCCACCCTGTATTAAACAGCTTCTACTTACAACTCTGCGCAAATGCCCTGTATACCAAGAGATGTTGACCAGCTGCCACTGCCTGTCATTCACATTACTGAGGGACATGGCTCTGTCATCATTAGCTTTGGGAATCACCAAAGAGAGAGAGAGAGAGAGAGAGAGAGAGAGAGAGAGAGAGAGAGAGAGAGAGAGAGGCTGCAAAACTTACTGGGTGCTGCTTGCCACGTAGCTGCAACTAGTCCTTGCCAAAATGTCACTTAATAAAAGAGCTGTCACATCTGACCTGAGGGGGGGGGGGGGGGGGGGGGATAGAGTGTAATTTCACATGTTACCCAAAATTATCTCCACAGATTACTGTAACAGGAACTATGTCTCAAATACTAGAGCATAACAGATGTACAGCTCCTTACTCAAGGCACTAATTGTGCAAAATCTTACTTTAAAAAAGGGTCTAGTTAAATTAACAACTTAGTTTTCATGCTGATCAAACCAATATTTAATCGATCAATTAATAAGGTTCATGTATATGTTACTGTTGACAGAAAGAAATAAGCAGCTGGCTCTTTCAATATGTAATGTGAATGTATTTCAAACATACAGCACCTCCAGTGAGTGAATCAAATGCCCGAACAATTACAGAAACATTATCTAAGTTGTCTCATTTGTCTCGACATACTACTGAAAACTCTTAACAAAGATACAGCCACAAACTTTTAAAATAAATCAGCCTTGCCAATAATTATTATAATAATGTAATATGCACACGTCATCAAACCAGAACGAAAATTGCAACAGAGCATCAATAAAATTTACAGTAATAAGAAATTTTATTTACTCAACAGCATCTAAAAAGTTTAGGTGGTTAGTATACAACAGTACGCACAGAAGAGTTAAGTACAATGAAATCTTAAAAAATCAAATTGTTGCTTATATCAAATTTCCAAAAGATTTTCATAAAATTTATGCAGATGTGAAAATCAGCCACATGTCCCTGTTTCAATAAATTTTAGGAACTGCAGCCAGGTCACTACATTACAAATATTTACAGATACCATATGGTAGGTACTCTACATGGTCCACATGTCACTTTAAAAGAGAAGTTACTTTATCTAAGACTTTCAAGTTACTTAAAGATACTGTTGACATACAGTAGCCTAGTTATTGCTCTAATTGCTCACATTATCAATACTGTGTTGTTTATTTTCTGAACAATAGTATAAAATACAAAGATTTCACAAATGGCAGGAAAACTTCCATCTCTGAATCCTTGCTGAGGTGGAAAAGCAATAGTGCAAAGAATTACATTATTTACAGGATGGGTATTTATTTTGATACACACTAAGGCACACAGCTGTGTTAGTAAGTAAGGCTTATATTCTGTTGCTGGTTCAGTATGGCCAATTGCCATTGTGAAATATATATGTTTACATATTTTTACACAGAGAAGCAGCAAACATATTTATATTAAGACATGATTGTGTTAAGTACATAGTAATAAATCTAGCAAATCACTTATTTCACACTGCGGTTTCTGATGCTTTAGATACATGGCCTGATACTAACCACACAATCTGTTCTTAGCTTTGAGGGTTGCGTACAACAAAAGAAACCATATTCCAAATTGAGTTTGGATGTAGAATACTGTCAAACAGTTTCACAATTTACAGTACTAACACAATTTCAAAGTTTTGACTAAAAATTATCATCTAGCTGTTTTTTGTCCCACACTAGTATTGCACACTAACAAATTAAGTTTGCATTCACCTACTGCTACAGTTAAATGTATAAAGAAAATTGGATACTAGAAATGTCACTGTGACAAAAAATTAAAAATATCTGTATTAAAAGACTAGAGGTAATATTATGGGCTACAGCTATTTAAGTGTATATGGGTTGCATTGCATGGAGTGTTTATTACAACCTGAACATGCCAGTGATTAATGACTGAAATACTTGTGTACAAATCAGAGTTGTGAGTGGTGTTAATGATTGTCATAGTATGATCCTCTTAACAAACAGAAGTTACATATAAACTTATAATCCCCCCCCCGTCCCCCCCGTCCCCCCAACACACACGTTTTTTATGTATGTATATTAATATAAAATATTTTCACAACCAACTGCAATTACATGAACATAAATTAAAATCCAATCAGGTATGCCTTAACCTTTTAACTGCAAGTTTATTTTTTCCCCTTCATATTGTGTGTGTGTGTGTGTGTGTGTGTGTGTGTGTGTGTGTGTGTAGGAAGATCAACCCAAATACACCACTGGGTTTCAAGGGAGTTTTAGAGAGAGAGTCTTTACGGACAAACTGAGGACAGGAACCCACGTTCAGAAATGTCGTCCAATGACCTACACAGCATTGAAGTTATGGTAGTGGGCAATGCCTGCTGCTAGGGATCCCTTTTAGTAGTGGTCTTAGGTTTGTACATTGAAGGATCTAAAGCAAAACTTCAGGATAGAGACTGCTAAGCACAATAGCAACAGAAGTGTCAGAGTGGAGGCCCACATCTGCTGCCAAAGGGATGGCTTGCCTCATGCATTTCCCTTACAATTTCCACACTATGTAGCGTCGTCCGATGACTTTTCTGGATAAGCACTATCATCAAGATATCTTCTACAAACACACACTCAAAGGTTATCTGTATATTTTTGTTACACTGTATGCAACCAGTATTCGACCCGAGAGAGAGAGAGAGAGAGAGAGAGAGAGAGAGAGAGAGAGAGAGAGAGAAATGGGCATTCAAAATAATTCGAAATTAAAATACCCTCTGTCGAATCACAGTGCAGTCCTTCAATCACAGTTATGATCACTTGTATGATATGTTGGTGTCTCCTTGTTGATACATTAGAATTACACCTAAGATACATTCAATGAGAACACTACATCAGTGTAAAACAGTCTCATATTATGAACCTTTGTTTGTTATACAAAACTGGGAAAGTGCAACTGAAATTTGACTGCTTAAACAAGTGTGTTTGTTTTCTTAATAAGCCTGAGCACCAACTCACTTTGCTACAACCTATCTAATTCATATTAATTTCTCAACCGACCAAATAATCCACCTCTTTAAAAGATTCTAGAACTTAATTAGTGCATCAGTCAATCTACTTTCATGCGTTAAAAGAATATTTCTTTTTCCATTCCTTGCTTGACTCAAGTTCAGGTTCAGTTTCAGTTTCAGTTTTGACTTCATTAATTTGTACAGACAACTGGGAAGTGTTTATGGAAATGCTAACCATGATAATGCAAAGATTTGAGGCCTTTCAATCACCTATGATTGCCTGACCTCAGTTGCATTCACTGATTTAGCACAAATTTTTTAAGACAGACACTGGAATGACAAGGACTGGCATGTCTCTCTGTTGCAATCTGAATCTTGATTTATTAATTGTCTAGCAATGAACTTAGAACATGTTTTTAATTTCACTTAAGATTGCTATCTATAATTGTTAAAATAACCTTAATTGGCTCATCAGGGTTCCTCACCTGATAAATAATATGAAAAGAAGACTGAACTAAGACTTCTAACTATGTTGTGGGGGTAGAGTTTGGAGATTCAAAGTACATCTCAACAAATCTAGTTAAATATAACTTCAAGAAATACAGCAACCAGCCACTCATGCCTGTATTTTTATTTATACCAATGTTTTCCGGCCACAATTAAATACGGTAAATAGGAGTAACAACAAGCACAGTATAAATGAAAAAAAAAAAGTGCTAACTGAAGATCTAAATATGTATTATGCCAATCCAAGAAGGGCAAAAGTTCAAACCCATATTGGAATAAATGAAAATGCTTAAAAATCTGCTGGTTGTTGTATTTCTTAACGTAATATAATCCACAGAGACGAAACTCAACAAACAGTAAAATAGATAAATTAACATCTAGTTAAATACTGCACAAAACTTAAGTTTACATTACAGACATCTGACATCATCCTATGAGATAGAATTCTAAATGCACTGAAAATTTGGATATTCAGGACAGATACAGAGAGCATGTTTGAACAAAAGGTGGGTACAAACCTGTCCCTAACTTACAATCAAGCGGACTACCTACATGGAGTGACGTATTTACGAAGACAGCATTTTCCAATTTCTCCTAATTTTCTATACATTTCTTTATATGTGAAAGCATGTGTAAGAAACATTTAAAGCACTTTTTGTTCTTCGGCAGCCTAATTCAACGGTTTCAATTTACCTATTACAAGCACGTGTATGTATATAAAAAATGTGTATGCACATAACAAACTGGAAAGAACATCAATGAGCTCATTACTACTATGAAGCTTGAAATGGCTAAGAGAAAGGGGGCAGGGGAAATCAGAACCAAAAACATGTAAGTGGATCAGAAAATCAGTTTGCTGATGACATTTTTTTCACATAAGTTTAAAATTTGTCATTCTCATCCTTTAAGTGTCCACTGCTTGTGGGAAACAAAGCTAGAAATATAAACACTCATGTTGTAACCTAATACAAAGCAGACCATTAATTTGTCAGAATAAATAAATAATACAATGTTACATATTACAAGGACCTTACAATTGAAATTCCTCTGGACAGACATATTTCAATGTGCTATGTTGGAGAACATTTACACTCTTCAAATAATCAAAGTTGCTCAAAGTACAAGAACTCAGTTCATTATCCTCTGACAGAAGTAACTGTTACAATATTTCAGTCCAACAGTATACTGGGACTGTAAAAAATATGTTTAAAGTAGGATTACACTGCATTCCTTTCCCCATTAACTGCAAATAAGCCACAAGTCAGAAATACAACAATAAACAAAGTAAATCATTTTGTACATGCTGCTAACAAATGGCAATATTCCACATGACTAGTGAAAGAGGCCTGAGTTAATATGATGGCTATAAGCATTGGTTACTTACAAACAAATTGACTTATAACTATGTAAACCAACAGAGTAGCCAAATTTTTATTGCTATCACTAAAGTGAGCTTTAAAGAGTTAACATGAAAGTGCATTAACTACAGTAACAAAAAAGATTACAGTCACAAACAAAGCTTAGTGTATTCACAAACATTACTTCGATGACATAATATGCCTCCAATGCAGACTCAAAGTTCTATATCATCATAATACAAGGGCAATTCTACATAATTTCACAGCAACAGCTTATGGTAGACAAAATGATAATGCATTCTTAACCAAGAGCTTTCACTGCACATACAATTTACAACTGTGTAATGAACACACCTTCAAATCTAACAGTTGGCAGCCTCAACAAGCTGGTTGTTCCATCTTCCCACCTGCTCCTGTTTCAAGCCAGGTGTCGAAGGAAACAAGTATTATGTTAATCTTTGGCATCCAAAAACCTCTCTTCCATCAGACTTACTTCATACTGGGTGTCAAAACACTGCAGTCAGTTGTGTAACTCCACATAGTTACACAACCACATAACAGTACACCCACTAAGTGCAAAAAGCATGATTATATGTGTATAAAAAAAGCTATGAAATTCTAACTTACAAAGCCACTAGATAACGATATTGCTTCAGTCACTTACAAAATAAGCAAATATTTACAAGCCATTAGTTCATTACAAATGAATAAAATTACATCTAAAATTAGAAAACAAGACTGCCACAATGCAGTTTTTCCAGTAATCCCTGCATCAAAACTATATACAGTTTGTAGTGGTTTTTTGTACTATTCAGATCTTTTTCCAAAATACTCTGACTGAAATGGATCTAAATCTGTATTATGCAAAATGCTACTGTTAATGAGGTAATATTAATTTTATTGCATTGCTCAGAATAACCTGAGGGGAATGAAACCTCAATATGTTATGGTTTTATGACCAAACTGAAGGATCCTAGTTAAGGAAGAAATTGTTAGCTTTTGGAGAACACTGCACAAATCTTTACCCCTTACACTAAACCAACTATTATATCCCAGTGAATGAAGAATGGGAAGAAAAAGCCATTTTACAAACATGGTAACCAAAATTCATGTAAGAGCAATTGCAAACACATTTGTATGTTCATTATCCCCTGGTATATGCTTGTAGTATGAAGGCACAACACACACTGTAAGCAGATTTTTGTTGGGTTTAGCTCAGCTGGCATTCTACCTCTTCATGCATATTCCTTGTAACTCTATTTAATCAATGTACTATGGGTAATTTGTAAAATACTGTACTTTTATACCGTACTAAGTCATGAAAAGGAATAATATACAGTAAAACCCTAAACTAACGAACCTGCTTCTAAGGAAACCTCACTTTTAAAGAAAATTTCTGTTAGTCCTGGCGAATCTCCCATAAGAACAATGTTATTTCTACCCACTTTCAACCATGCTCTATGAAAAAGTCTGCAAAATGTTTCATGGTTATACCACAAAAGCAAACTGAAACCCAACATTTATGTAATTCCTAACATGTTCGAGTGAGTTTGATTTCTTTCCATTTCACACACACAATTTCTATTCAACCAGTCAACATGTACGTAGATCGTAGCCAATAATTCAGCTTCCTTTGTATAGATACCAGCAGATGCGTTGCAAGAATCTGCAATCTTATTTTCATGAGACTTAGCTTACGTAATCTGACACCACAGTCACCGAGTCACGGCCAACAAGATATACTGAAATTATGAAGCATGAAGTGTCTAAGTTATCAGTTTTACTTTTGTGGATTTGTGGCCAGCAAAAATAGAAAGCTGATGATTATTTATGATGTCAATGACAATCTTAAAATAAATCTTTCCGACACGGCGAAAAAATATATTCAAGAATAAGGATGCATTCTTAAATGTCAAAGCACATGATTCCTGTGGATTCAGAAAGGAAGAACATTCAATATGTCTACATTCAATCATGTGGAAAATATTATTCTTAAGTTGTTTCAAGGACTGAGAAATTGAAGCACTCCTCTTAGCAGAAACTTAGTGCATGAGAAGGCTATTGAAATCACTCTGAAGATCAGCACTGAATATTTTAGTACATCAAAATCTATCCATTCAACGTGTAAATGAAGAAAGTCAAGCTCTTAGTCAAAGAAAGTGTATACTATTGGAAGAACATTATGTCACCAGGACTGATACATGCTTCTGAGCCAACAGCATTGATGAAACTGGTGCCTTTTTATAATTTACTTCTTGCAATATTATATTCCATTAAGGGAGAAAAATGCCATGGAGGTAAAAAGTAAAGAAAGGATTATGACACTATTGTGTGTAAGTAGTGATGAAAGTTAAAAACTGCATTCGTTACTTTTCTGGGTGTAGATGCCACAATGGGTGCTGCAGGAAGGAAAATTTACTTATTATTGACCTATGTTTTGTACATACCAAGGAAACAATTTCAGAGGAATGTAAATGTTGTGTTTCTAAGCCCGAACTACCCAAGCCATCCGCAGCCTCTGTACCTAGGCATGATATACTCTATCAAAACCAAATACAGAATAGCAGTTGTGTAGAAGCCACTTTCATTCCTTGAAAGTAAGGAACTCATGAGACTTGGCACCATACAGGCTATGCATATGTTTGTTGCTGCCTGGAATTCTGTGACATAACAGATTGTGTTAAATTGTTTCACAGAGGCTTCCTGTGGTATATAAGTTGCTGTTTAAGATGACAGTGTTCTCTAGAAGAAGCATGGAATAGGAAAACTGATATTTCTGAAAATGCAATATCATAGGACATTGTCGTGATGACAGCATCCCGACTCCCAAACCCGAGACTGATGCAAGTAAAATGTTTGTAAGGTAACACAGATAGGAACTGGCAGTGGGAATAATGAGGATGATGATGATGATTTAAGAAGACGAAGAAGAAGAAACTAGTGTGTTGCATCAACTTTCACTGCTGCTGTGCAAGGAACTGATACTCCCAGAAATTTCTTTTTCTCTTTTAACATAGATGGATCTATTCTACCTTATATCAACCAGTTGGAGTACAACTTCTTTCACTATAATATGCTGGAAGGACAGAAGAAACAAGACTTGTTAATTTTAAAGAAAATGAAAGGTGTGTTTGTGAAAAGTGTAATAATTATATATTTACTGGATTTATATCTGTAGCATAGGATACTGGTAATTCCGTGATTAAAAAGCATTCCGTATACTTTGGCAAAAACCCCATTTAAGGATAAATATTTGAGTGACCAGAGATTCGTTAAAGAGGGGTTTTACTGTGATAGTTGTGCAAGTAATCTTCCAATTCGAAGTTTTTCCAGACTTCTGGCAACATCTCTTACAGTTATATCAAAGGAAAGAATTTTATTGTATCATACTGACACTTAGACAATTAATTCCAACACCACCTGTAGTAACAAAATTATTTCCAAATGGTGGTTCCACAGGTAAGTACTGTCTACATGGACAAAGTTGCTACTTGCACTTTTTTAATATCTTAAAAATAATTTTCAGCTGCACACTAGATGTCATACATTTCCCTGGGTCAGACTGTATAATTCAGCAATTTTGTTTTATTAAAACAACGAGAATGAGAACAGACAAACTTAACAGCATGTAAACTGACTAAAGGGAACTGCATCACAATAAGTGTATCAGCAATTACACTGATCAGCACAAAGATGTCTTACAAGGCACATAAATGTACTACCCGAATTGGGACAAACGAAAATGACTGAGCAATCTGAACAATTTTTGAAGAAAAATTATATCGACAATTAAAATGATATTTGTTTAGTAATGATCAACTTATTGTGTATCTGAACAGATGACAGGGTCACTTAAGACCGAGTATGTATTGATACAAAATATTCAAATAGATGATTCCCACAAGGAATAGGCAACTGTATCGATCATCTTGTATCCTTAACAGTACATGAATAAATAACTAGATCCTATTTCTTATTTAAGCTTTAGAATCTTTACCTGGAATTACAGGCTAACGAGATTGTGTGTGTTAAAACTCTCACTTCACCTACAGAACTTCCAGAACTATATCTACAGTCTGAATGAACGTCATCTTGAAATTGGCTAACATTTCTTCTTACAATAAAAATTACTTCAATAAAGATTCTCAAGGTGTTGACGGTTTCTGTATCATCCTGTGACAATATTTTGAAACACTTCCCTTCTGTAATATTCATGGGAAACCACACATTTTTTCCCAAATTGCTCAAGTCATTTCAATGTCTCCAAAATAAAGAACATTTGTAATAGTAAACATTTCATAATGTTCGGCACAGTTATATTTATTTTGTTGCAAACTAGCTTTTGGCTTGTCGTTTTACCTTTACCTAATAAGTCTAAAGCTAGTTCGACACCAAATAAATACACTTTTCCAGAACATTAGTAACTTTTTCCTATTTAATGTTACGTTTTGCTAAACACCAACAGAAAATTCAGTTGATGTTAATAAAATTTGTAGTCAATACTACAAAAGAAAACATAGGAAGAACAACATAACGGAGAAGAAAATTAAAAGTAATTATTTCACATGTCAAACTTTTTTTCCTGCTTCCCACACATCTGGGCCTACTATAAATCTTCAACAAAGTAATATAAATTTTCCTGTAGTAATAAAAAAGCTAGGGTGATGAGGCAAAGTTACATCTGATGAAGATTTATGGTATATATCTAATGAAGTAACGATGTTCTGAAAAACACTGTTGGGGGTATAAAAACAGCAAGTTTGCTATGATGGTATTCACCAGGTAAACCTCAATACTGCATCCTGTAAAATGGGATGTTTCATTCATTAACTTTACAACACTTCACCCAACTTTGTAAATCATTGTGCTTATGCTTAAACTAATTTTATAATTTCTACTGAAGAATGTAAGACATATTACATACTTCACAGACTTCTTTTTTTAAGGCAAATTTAACCTTCAAAACTAAACCATAAAAATATACCATTAATGAGATAATCTTAGATTTTTTTTAATGCATACCAGTAACCATCAGAAGTTTGACAAAGAACTTGTCATGGTGGGTTGACGGGAGTGTTAGGTGGGGGGAGTTAATGACAGATGCTAATATGTTGATACCCTGAATGTGTTCCTTATCCTTCTCAACAGGGCACACACATGCAGCTTATTAATATATTATTTGTCTGTGTAATAATATTAATTGGGAAACCACAGAGCTTGTAAGAGGCATGAAAAATCTAAAAATAACTTACAAAAAACTACGTAGTACAACTTCTGTTCATCTGTTTATATGATTTTACTTCTAAGAAAATAATCATGTAAACTACTCTAGACAGAATGAACGAAACAAGAATAAATAACATCAAAGGAACACATCTAACAACATAAAGATTAAATCTGTTCAATTTTCTTTATATAACAAGAAATATATTCTCTTAACATAAGAAAATAGCACTTCCAAGTTCTGCTGTATTACTTGCTCTCTAATCCTGGTGGCTGAAATAATGAGATGCATCTCCACGGCAGATTGGACACGTTCTGTTGGACTGAAAATAAAACCGAAAAACAGTTACATGCAAGTACTACTGTATTTGTAGGCAGAGTCATGTAAACAATATCTCTGACAGATGTAAAAGGCAAAACAAGTATATTTTTGAAAAACAGATTCTCTCAATCTTTCTGGTGTTAACAAATGTCTTGACTTAAGTGCTAAAATGTGGGATGTTTTCAAATTATTTGTGCATGTGCACGTGCACGTGTCCACATGTCCGCCCTCCCCCCTCTTTCCTCCACCCACAAACGTACAACATTAGAGAAAATATAAACGAATATTGTAAATGGGAACCATCAAGTGTCATAAAAGAGTATGAAAAATAGAAAACTGCTGTTATATGAGAGAAATGAAACAGAGTTGGAAGAACAAAAACCACGGCATATTAACTCAGAGAAACAACAGTACAAGGAGAGAAATGGAATTTTAGAATGTGAAGAAAGAATAAGTTTCCGGGTAGGAGATATGTACTGGCAGAAGTGAAGCTGTGAGGACGGGGTGGGAGTCGTACTCGGGTAGCTCAGAGGTAGAGCACTTGCCTGCGAAAGGCAAAGGTCCCGAGTTTGAGCCTCTGTCCAGCACACAGTTCTAATCTGCCAGGAAGTTTCCAGAATAAATTTTTCCTTCTGCAAGTACAAACTTAATTATGTATATAGATATTTCATCGATACTGACAAGATATTGGTCCTGTCGACTCAAGACTTTTGAGAATGTTTTAAGTTTTCATTTTTTGTGTAATTTTGCATTTGCTACTGTAATTCTTGAGAAAATGAGGGTCTTGACAGACTAACAGCCAGATAACAAATGACAAAAAGGTATAGAATTACAAATTAATAATTTTCAATTTTTTTCCATTAGTTTAGCAGTGAAACCTTGCTTCTTGCCAAATTTCATGATTCTAGGCCAACAGGAAATATTCTATAGTTTCTGATGAGCGAGTCTGTGAATTTCAAAATATGGGACATAAACGGTTGTATCTGTTGATTGCACTAACTTATGAACCTAAATTTTTCACACTCAAAGGAATAATAGACCTTGATATGTGACAAATTTCAACTTGAGATGTCTAGCCATTCCTGACAGAAAGGGGTCTTAACAGGGAGACAACAAGTAACAATGCAGTTAGATTCCTTCTAACTGTTGCGTTTTTCTTCCACACAAAATAATTACCATTATTATTATTATTATTATTATTATTATTATTATTATTATTATTATTATTATTATTATTACTATTCTTTTCCAAATTCCATATTATCTTTAATACTGTCATTTACGTGGCATGCACACAATACTTAAATATCTAAAATATTAACTCAGGGCTTATCCAACTTATTTTATTACCTATTAAATTCCTTTGGTTATCAGGAGTTAATGAGCTAGCTGGTTTGCCTGAAAATTATAAAATATCAGGAATTTCTAATTTCACTATCATGCACACGACTGATTACTGTCTTTCTGGTGTGAAAACTCACTTTTATCTTAAGTGACAGTACACTTTCCCTTGGGAGTTGTAAAACTTATCAGTCCATTGAATGGTACAGATTTTATACACCGGCGTAGAATGTGAAGTTTCGTATTATGAAAGTGCAAATATGAATTCCACCAAACACACCACATTAGTATGCGAACTGAGATTGTGATGTGCTTTTCTCATTTGATCATAGATCATGTCATGTGATCTCGCCATCCATTACAGCAGATATTCAGAGCATATGAAGATTGGTGTAGTTAGCCAATACCAACCTCATTACAAAGTAGTGCGAACACACAAATAGGAAAAGTTAATGATTTAAATTAATACAACTAGAGTACAGCAACAAGCAAAGCTAAGCTTCCACATATTGGTGGGCATGTGTGTGTGTGTGTGTGTGTGTGTGGTGTGTGTGTGTGTGTGTGTGTGTTTTACCCTTTCAGATATATGAAACGTCAATGTGCAGGTACAATTTTAAATAATTACATAAATGTCGGATCTTCTGGGGGGGGGAAAAAAACAAAAAAAAAGCAACAACCACTGTGACTGAAGAAAATCATCATACATTCTCACATTTAAAATGCCTTGGAGTCAAATATAGTTTAACACAGAGGAGATATTGCCATTGTGGAGGATTGAGGTGTTGAAGCACTTTGTTATGGATGGAGTCAGTGCCAAGAGCTGAATCCTGAGAAGAGAGGGCCAGAAGAAACTCCCATTCAGTAAAAGGCTCCTTGTATGATTCTGCCTAACAATGGGTAAATCATAAGCAGGAAGCTTCAGCCCACTGTTTCCTGTGAAAGAAGGCAGCCGGATAGGAGGCTGTCGCCAATACCGTTGCAAAATGGGTCACTAGGTGTTCTGTGAGAACTGATGGCCACCTGGTAGGACAAGGCCTGGAATAGAAGACTGCCGCAACAACCTTGGAGGGTGCAGAGTGTAGCCCACACCTGTGACAAAAGGGCAGAAGAACCTAGAGAGGAGATAATGTGTTCCCCACACACTTTTGCTCTATTTGATTAAGTAACAGGCTTTGCCATGAAGAAGTTTAAAGGTAATAAGACCAGTGGAGGACGGATGCCACTTGAGAGGTTGCAAGGCATTTACAACTATCACGGATAGTGGTGTCAGTAGCTCTGCTCCACCACGGAATTGGCCAACGGTGAATGGGGCCTGTCACGTGGGGATTGGGAATGCCGGCAGTGTGGATTATCTTATCAGATAGATCACGGATGATTTTGTCAATACAACCCAACAAAGAATGGTGGAAACATGACCTGGAAGGTATAGAGGGGCCAACCAGCAAGGTGTAGAGCCCAGTGGGAAAACCTGGTCTTCAGTAAGGGGGAAGGGAATGACAGAATCCATGGAAAGTCGTCACTAACACACACATTATTATGTGGCGACCACTGTAAAGAAACAAGAAGCGGAGGGGATAAGAGCGGTAGGGGAAGAGAGGGAAAGATCAATGCAGAAAAAGTGGTGTATGCTGCACTAAAATACGTAGGGAAACAATCATTAAGAAGGCACAGGTCGTGTCCACAAGAAATTGGTCAATGAGGAGCCCCTCATTAGCACTGCCCAACAAAGTGTGATGGGCTTAAAATCCCCGAGGAGGGGGAAGGGAGCAGGGAGTTGCTGAAGGAGGGCAGTTTATGGTAGCAAGGACTGTCATGAGGGAGATAGAGAATGCAAACTGGATTTGCAGAGTCCAAGTGGACCCGAACAGCACATGCTTCCAATTTGGTACAAAGTGGGACCCATGTACTAACAATATCTGTACGGACCAACGTGCGCATGCCATCCAGAGGCCTCAAAGGGCCGACCTGGTACTGACAAAGTACGAAACCCACTAACCGTTGCTGAGTGAACATCAGAAAAATGAGATTCCTGGAGAGCAGGGCACAAGCTGCCGAGTAAAAGACAATAATGGCTTGCAACTCTGGGAGTCGACGGTAGTATCCATTACAGTTCCCCGAACAATCACAGAGACGGCATCCAAATGGGAGAGGAATGAGCTGAAGCCAATCATGCTGTTGGGTCACCAGTCACCACCTGTCACCAACAATGATTGGGGTGACATTCATTCACAAATAAGATGTCAGACTCATATTGCGAGGGGAGGTACGGACGTCTTGGGGCACAGTGGGAGCCTTCTCCTTCTCCTCCTCCTCCTCCTCTTTCACAGGTTGAGGACATGGTACAGATGAAAGCAGACTTCTGCAAGATTGAACTGAATGAGAGAGAGAGTGAGCAACCTTGGTGCGCACAGACTGTGTGTGTCCTATGGGCGAGTTGTAGCAGGCCTCCAGTCCGAGAGAAGCTGGGGGAAGGGGTCCCAGGAGGGAGCCCCTTCTCCGGTAGGTCCTGAAGAAGGGGGGCCACTTCTTTGGCTGGGAAGCGGGAGCGGTGCTCATAGGGGAGGGCGTGGGAACTGCAGGGGATGGAGAGAGGAGAGGGGAGTTGGCACTGTAGTGAGGAACAGGGAGGAAGGGTAAAGAGCATAACTGAGGCAAAAGCAGAGGTTATAGACACGGGGTGGAGTCTGTCGTATATTTGATGAGCCTTAGCGTATGACAGACGATTCAAGGATTTATACTCTCATGTTATCTTCTTTTCTCTTTTGTAAGCCGGGCGATCCGGTAAGCATGGGGAGTGACGGTTGTGACAATTTACACACATGGGTGGTGGAACACAGGCTAACTCATGGAGTGGGTGTCCACAGTCAACACGTAGAGGGTCTGCTGTACATCAGGAAGACATGTGCCCAGAACACAAGCACTGAAAGCACCTCATGTGTGGCAAGACATACGGCTGCACATTACACCGATAACACACAACCTTGACTTCTGAAAAAAAAAAAAAAAAAAAAAAATGGCTCTGAGCACTATGGGACTTAACACCTGTGGTCATCAGTCCCCTAGAACTTAGAACTACTTAAACCTAACTAACCTAAGGACATCACACACATCCATGCCCGAGGCAGGATTCGAACCTGCGACCGTAGCAGTCGCGCGGTTCCGGACCGAGCGCCCAAAACCGCTAGACCACCGCGGCCGGCTTTGACTTCCCTGGAGGGTATTGTAACACCTATTTTGTATCTGCATAGATATTTCTATGTCAATTTGTCATATTGCTTAGGTAAAATGTTGTACGTCATGGAAATTCTTTGACTTTTTACACATATTAGTTATGTGAACTTTTGAATGATGTTTAAATTATGTGTGTGAATTTAAATAGCTACTGAAATGATTGTTATATACTGTACTGTAAATGATTAGGGAACATAGTGTTGAATGTAGAAGATGTGGGGAAGCCCCGCAGCTACGGAAGTAGCCTGGCGGAGTGGAAAAGGCGTGGTTGGCGCACAAGTGGTAACTTGTCCTTTGTGACGAGTAAAGAGTCTGGGCTGAGCAGTACTGTTGTTAACATCTCGTTAGCAGTAGCGGATAATTGTGGCTCATAATCCTAGAGTTTTGAGGCCAGAAGAGCTTAAGGGCATATTTATGGGTCTTGGATGGTGCATTTGGTGATACCATTATCATGGCATGGTTTTTGGCCCTATAAAAATATAATTCTGATGCCAAGAAGATCAGTAATAGGGAGAGGCCAACAGTATTGTTATGACTGGATCGCCGCCAGGTTAATAGCCACTGCAAATTGCGCCACCAGTTCACCAGCCTTCCACTAAATTGTTAATATTTCGCACTCTGTAAATGGACCAGGAATTTGTGAAATTTGGTTGATTTTAATAATAACCGTGGTATTGCTAAAAACCGTCTTACACTCAAGATTATCCCAAATCACAGACCTGGACAGGAATCCTGTCCTAGTGAATTTAATTCAGAGGGCCCTAATTTATTATGAGAAAGTAGTTAAATTTGATGTTGTGTTGTTAGTGTTATTTCTGAAGTATGAAGACTGTTTATGAAAGCACATTTGTTATTTAAAGAGTTCTAGTTTGTTGTCCTTTACTTAATTATTAATAAGAATAATTGCCATTTCTCACACATACTGGTTTAGTTTTGTTAATGAGCATCGTTCTTCAAACTATGAAAGTTTAAGGGCCCTCATGTACAAGGCTAGTTATTTAATGAAGCAATGCAAAGGTTCCTTCAGACCAAGTGTTGTTAGATTTTCATTCTGTTTAGTTGCTTCAAACTGAATTTAAGAAAGAACTCTTCATTGTGTTATCTATTCTAATGCAAGTTGGTTAATGCACAGGCACAGAGACCCTGTACTAAGCAACGAAGTTACAGAGTATGATCATTAGCAGACCCCCTGATTTAAATTCAGAATCATTTCAAGCTTTTCCCTGTTCAGTATTGCTACTAGTGAAACGTGTGTCAGTAATTAGTTTTATAAACTGTCGCACCTAGTTCATTTAAGGTATGTGTTAAGCATATGTCGCACTTTACTATCTCCTTGGCCTTTTGTTTGTCTGACTTACTAGTTAGTAGCACATGTATCTGCAAGGTTTGGTTACTGTGTTGTAGTGTGAACAGGTATAAAGAAAGAGTTTAGGGTGTGTGTGTCAAGGATGGCTAGGTTGGTCTCAGCACTGCCTTCTGCTTTATTATATAGCTTGACACAAGAATGCCTAATAAGGCTGGCGACCAGTTTTAATATGTAATGTTAAAACTTAGTTTTGTGCTGGGAGGACATCTGTTCCTGCCCCACTGTTAACTGTTGTTTATACTCTGAAGGAATGTTTCGGAAATGAATCCTGGTTTGATCGATCTGTTTCCACTAGGTTGTCTCACGGTCATAACTTTCAAAAATTCCTCGCAGAGGTATAATGTTATCATTGATTGCTGTTTTAAGGTGCTCGATGGTACCGTTATAGTATCTCCCTCTTAAGCCAGAATAAAGGTGCCAGTATCAGTCCAGTTCCCCTTACGAGTGTTTTGCACACATCGGACAAAACGAATGCCCCATCGTTCCAGATTAGCCTGGATTTCCTCATCAGCCTGAAGCATGATGTCCCTGGACCACATTCATAGGCTGGTGAGGTGTAGGATACAATAAGATGTCACCAAGATGATGAAAAGCACGAAGAGCTACAGACTGGACGGCAGAAGCAGCTTTAATCAACAGGGAACCCAACCGTATCTTACCGAGAGATTCCGCTTCGACAAACTTGTCTTCGATATTTTCCACAAAATATAGTGGCTTTGTGGCAGTGAATGTGTTTCCATCTGACCTAGTACACACCGTGTAGCGGAGAAAGTTTCACTTGAAGTCGATGAGTCTTGCCCTTCTCCCAGAGTGTAGCCAGTGATGGGAAGGCCGCAGAGTCCTAAGAAACAGCATTCACTGATCCATTACCACTCAAAGAGACTGCCAGATTTTTGGAGTTTGATACACTTCATGAGCAAAGCATCCGCCCTGATACCACCCACTCTGACAGGGGCTCTCCTCATGGGCACCACCCAGCCACAGCAAGGGCCTTCTGGCAAGGTGGCACTGCAGGGAGTTCTGATGCTCCAAAATGACTAGCAACCACTCCTAGGCATACACAGGAGGGGGGGGGGGGGGGGGGAGATCAGTTCAGGTATCAGAAGTTTTATTCTCGTGATGTCAGGGGCCTCAGCCAGATGGGTACATAACAGCCAAACCACACAGACCAGCTACATGTGCTGGTGAACTAGCGGGTCGGAGGGGTTGGGGGGAGGGGGCTGCATGGCAGGGAAGGAAAGGAAGAGAGGAATCCACGCCGTACTTTTAGGGAGGGAGTTCTTCCCCAAATGGCTCACACCACAGACAGAAAATTTAGATGTGGAGGTCAAACCCCAAAGGGGCACCAAAACGCCCAAGAGGATGAAAGAGAAAAAGCAAAGGAAACAAAACCGCAAGGGATACAGGAAACCAGGTGAGTAGCCATTGTGAGATGGGAAGGAGGGAAGGGCAGGGGGGGGAGGGAAGGGCAGGGGGGGGAGGGAAGGGCAGGGGGGGGAGGGAAGGGCAGGGGGGGGAGGGAAGGGCAGGGGGGGGAGGGAAGGGCAGGGGGGGGGAGGGAAGGGCAGGGGGGGGAGGGAAGGGCAGGGGGGGAGGGAGGGGCACGGGAAGGAAATATAGCACAGGAAGGAAGAATGAGCTGCAGTAAGTTGAGGCCCCATGGGCACCACGCACAAACTCCCAAACAACCTGTGAGCCCCCTGGGGGTATATAAGTCATAGTTTATATTTATTCCTGGAATAGAATATAAAGTCTTGTAGGAAGTTACAATCATAAAACACTGTGTGTGCCAGTCTCTAATTTACTGAAGAACGGTGTTCCGTAAATTTTAGATGTGATAAGAAATAATGTCAAGCCTAGAGGAGGTACGACACAAGTGTTGAAACATGTCTTGTGATTGAAAAACATTTTGTTTCACAGAAGACAGAATTGTAAAATTCAATTAAGCTGTTGATATATTTGAAACAAAATGTTTTATTTTATACTACTGACCAAATTTGTCTGATTAGCCATCCTCAAGAGAACATTTATGTAGGTTCATGCGTATACAGCATTAAGATATCCCACATTACGTCATAAAAGAAACAGGACATCAGAATATTCGAAGAACTTCGATGTTTCAAAAACCACACTAAAATTCATAATTTGGCTTAAAGTGCACATTTTTACTTCCAGGTTCACACTGAAGTATGCCCCTACTTGCTATTACACTTTTCAGTGTAGTTTTTGGGAAGCCAATTTTCTTGGAGTGACATTACTGTATTATCTCTTGTTTTAAGTTCTTTATTATGGCACTATGCAATTTGTGCCAGAAGATGAAAACATGCACTTGAAATTCAGTGAACAGTTGAAACTAGCCAACAGTGTAGAATGAAACCATTTCAAATAAACTGGCTGCCTCTGCGGGAAAGATTAATAAAAGCCGAATTTCTTTAAGAAACTGACAAATGTAACTTCATTATTCTGCAAGACAATTAATCCTCGACTGTCAATAACATGTAAATAAAATCAAATCAGGAAACATATTTTAGTCTTGTTTAGTTATGTAATGTATTTTTAACTTGATAGCTCCCATCCTCAAAACTCCCTTTTGTTTTCATTTGATGTGTGAGCTGCGAATGAAAAATCGTGAAACGTAAACATGAGTCATGTGGAAACTAACTCCTGCTACTGCTTACAGAGCTAACAGCCACACTTCAAGTAGCTAGAAGCAGGATAAGAATCTGCTCATATGCAACTTCAGCTCTGCTCATGCACGAGTCCACTGGCACCTGATTGAACGAAACTAATGTGAACAGTTGTGACACCGTGCTCATTGAAAGCCGTATGTTGTTAGGAAGTACTGCATAGTTTTTGTTGTGAGGCCCTTGACACATTTTGCTGTCTGTAGACACTTATGTGTGCACTATCGTCATAAATGGTGCCCTTTCTTTGCAATTTATGATTAATTTTGGTGTTCCTCTCTCATTTAAGTTTTATTGTTGCAGAATTATTCTGCAGAAGTGGGCTAAAGGAAACTCCTTTGTTAGGATATCAGTTCTTATCAGTCAAAATTACAAAAAATTAACTGAAAACTAAACCAATGACAAATCCTGGAATTCTAAAAAATTCCCTGGTTTTTCCTGGACTTCCCAGGGTGCATACAACTTGATAAAGCATTTACACAACCAATGACGAAAACATGTAAGCAACACTTGCACTCCTTTAATTCTAGGGTGATTAACATCCTTAGTTAAAACATTGTTACTACAACAGAATCTCAAAGGTAGGCAAATTATCCAGCATAGCTCAAGAGAAATTACAACTATTTCTGAATGTTCTTGTTAAAATGACTCTCCATTCAGTTACTTCATGAATGTAAACATTCAATTGTAATTGGTGAAAATCAAGTAAACAACAATCGCTAACTTCATTTTCTATTATTATACAGGGTGATTCAAAAAGAATACCACAACTTTAGGAATTTAAAACTCTGCAACGACAAAAGGCAGAGCTAAGCACTATCTGTCGGCGAATTAAGGGAGCTATAAAGTTTCATTTAGTTGTACATTTGTTCGCCATTTCAGCCAATAAAGTTTTTGGTCCCTTTTTCTTCGAAGGTGCTACTGTAACTGGACTACAGTATCTGGAGATGTTAGAGAATTGGCTGTTCCCTCAGCTCGAACAAGAAGCACAACAATTCATATTTCAGCAGGATGGAGCACCACCACATTGGCACTTATCTGTCCGTAACTACCTGAACGTCAACTACCCGAGGCGATGGATCGGCCGCCAGGCAGCCCGTGACAGAGCACTTCATCACTGGCCTCCAAGAAGCCCTGATCTTACCCCCTGCGATTTTTTCTTATGGGGGTATGTTAAAGATATGGTGTTTCGGCCACCTCTCCCAGCCACCATTGATGATTTGAAACGAGAAATAACAGCAGCTATCCAAACTGTTACGCCTGATATGCTACAGAGAGTGTGGAACGAGTTGGAGTATCGGGTTGACATTGCTCGTGTGTCTGGAGAGGGCCATATTGAACATCTCTGAACTTGTTTTTGAGTGAAAAAAAAAAACCTTTTTAAATACTCTTTGTAATGATGTATAACAGAAGGTTATATTATGTTTCTTTCATTAAATACACATTTTTAAAGTTGTGGTATTCTTTTTGAATCACCCTGTATACTTGTTGCAAGCCATTTTAAGCCAGACAGTTCAGTCAAAATGTCAAGTCTGTATAAGGTTATAAGAAGTACAAGATCTTTGTCCGCCAAGACTAGGAAATGTATTATAACGTATGGAAAGTTCGACTGAGGACAATGTAGGAAGACAGGCGCGAGCGTGTGTGTGCATACAAGTACAAGCTGCAGGTCAGAAAATGTATCGTGCCTTACCTAAATTGTGTGCCCAGTAGTCTGTTCACCGATTTGTTGACTGTTTAAACAATTAATTGGACAGTGTCATATTTCAATAATTCCCATTGTGAAAATAGGATCAGACTGCGAACTACATTCATTGCCGAATGATAATTACTGTGCACGATGTGTTCATACCTATTTGAATGCTGACTCTAAGAGAGAGAGTGTTTCAAGAGCACAATTCTGTGACTGTAATAAATGTATGTTCACCACACATGGAACTCTCGTGAATAGTTACTTCAGCGTTAGACTGCAGCACTCGAGCAGCTTTACAGGATAGTAAGTGGCTATCTATTGAGCTATACAGTAATTATAAGAGAGATGGCCATGAACAGTAGTTTATTCAACATGTAAGTACAAGTAAGTGTTTGAACTGCAAATTTCTTGCGTGGACTACATTATTATTATTAGTGTAATGTCTCTACCACCAACTTTTCAGACAGATTTGACAGAAATGCAGCTACCGAGGACTAATCTGTACAGCTAATGGGGAAATTACAAACAAAGCGAACCTATAAGGGTAAGGGTTCTATTTCTACCGATCGAGGTAGAGGACCCTAATGACATAATTTAAAGCAGATTTTACTGTACACTGAGCTGCTATATTAAAAGTTTACAGGAAAAAATCTGCGGGTGTATGCTTATCGCACCTGCAAAATGCAAATATCAAATTAAATAATTGCATTATTATTTCTTTCCTTTCTCAGACGTTATGTCTGGTTAAAAATGGAAAGTGACGCAGACCTTGAACAAGTGTGACTTCCTTTTAACTGCACAGTATATGTTACACTGCATTTAGGAAATTTCGGGTAACTGAAGATTTATCAATAATTACAGATTTCTGTAGTTGTATATATACGTTTGGATGTAGCTGTATTGCATTGATGTACTGGTGGATATTGTGTGGTATGACTCCTGTAGTTAATAGTATAATTGGTATGATGTCAACTTTATCCTGATGCCACATGTCTGACTTCCTCAGCCAGTTGGATGTATTTTTCAATTTTTTCTCCTGTTTTCTTCTGTATATTTGTTGTATTGGGTATGGATATTTCGATTAGTTGTGTTAATTTCTTCTTTTTATTTGTGAGTATGGTGTCAGGTTTTTTATGTGGTGTTGTTTTATCTGATATAATGGTTCTGTTCCAGTATAATTTGTATTCATCATACTCCAGTACATTTTGTGGTCCATACTTGTATGTGGGAACGTGTTGTTTTATTAGTTTATGTTGTATGGCAAGTTGTTGATGTATTATTTTTGCTACATTGTCATGTCTTCTGGGGTATTCTGTATTTGCTAGTATTGTACATCCACTTGTGATGTGATCTACTGTTTCTATTTGTTGTTTGCAAAGTTTGCATCTATCTGTTGTGGTATTGGGATCTTTAATAATATACTTGCTGTAATATCTGGTGTTTATTGTTTGATCCTGTATTGCAATCATGAATCCTTCCGTCTCACTGTATATGTTGCCTTTTCTTAGCCATGTGTTGGACGAGTCTTGATCGATGTGTGGCTGTGTTAGATGATACGGGTGCTTGCCATGTAATGTTTTCTTTTTCCAATTTACTTTCTTCGTATCTGTTGATGTTATGTGATCTAAAGGGTTGTAGAAGTGGTTATGAAATTGCAATGGTGTAGCCGATGTATTTATATGAGTGATTGCTTTGTGTATTTTATTATTATTATTATTATTATTATTATTATTGTGTGCGCACACACTGCTGTGTCAAACTGAAACCACGACTATTATTCACGTCACTGAAGTACTCAGATTATACAATACTGGGGTAATTAAATTATTTTGCAGTCAGTAAAAAAAAGGGGGGGGGAGAAGGAAGACAGCTGGATAAAATATTTCTATTATCCTCTTCAAGTTTAGTTCATCAGAACAAGGTAACCACACGTATAATGAAAATGTTAAACTACAGGAAAGTAGGATGATTCTGAAACTTTCTAGTTTTATCATCAAACTGACCCAGTGTACATTAGATATGCAGGACCAATTATGTTATGATATGATAACCATGCAATAATTGTTCACAAAAGGAGTCCTGTTATCAGTAGTGAGTCAAGTAGCTTTCCAAACAGTTTGTATAATTCAAAATCTAAGTACTGCCTCTGTCCTTTACGTTAATCAAGGAACTGATTGGACAAAATTCTCCAAAACACACTCGGTAACTGTTAATTGATACAGTGGGGTACCAATAATTTAAAACCTTCGGTTATCTTCCCAGCTACAACTTTTATGTCTAGTGGCTTAAGGAGACAAGCAAATCAACATTTTAAAGCAAAAGAGGAGTTTCTACAATAGGGATAAAATGCATTTATAAGCAAGACAAATCCACTAAGAATCAAAGAACTTTCATCTAATGGAATGCCGAAGGATAATGTTTAATTATTTAAAAAACATGACAAAGCAATTTAATATTTCTGTTTGCATTATGATCCGATTTCTATTCAAACACTTAAACAATACTTTTATATGTTAATTAATGCAACATTGAATAATGTAGACTTTGTACCTTCAGCCACTTGTCAACACACTTTGCGTGGAACTCATGTGAACAAGGAAGAACTCTAAGCATCTGCCT
The DNA here is from genome assembly GCF_021461385.2 of Schistocerca piceifrons. Classification (NCBI taxonomy): domain Eukaryota; kingdom Metazoa; phylum Arthropoda; class Insecta; order Orthoptera; family Acrididae; genus Schistocerca; species Schistocerca piceifrons. Next base: position 96,803,707 of record NC_060143.1, on the reverse strand, counting down.
GGCTTCAAAATCACACATGCATACAACACATGACGTCTGGTCACCATGGTGTGTGTCTGCGTTGAACCTGAGACAGGAAGAAAACTACTACTACCATATGCACCAATTTAAATAGTAAAAGACAATGAAGATATTATGTTGTCTCAATGATACTTAATATCATTTATAGGATGCTACAATGATTAATAATGTGTACTCAAATTTTCCAACATATTTGCTCACAAAAAGAAGTAAATATGAAATAACATAAGAACATCTTTTTGCATGCATATCACACACAAGTTTAAGAAAAAATGATTTCCCATGTTTTTGTTAATTATTGTCAGACTGATTGCCAAAAGAGAGACACAGAAATCTCACTTGGGTTTTACATTTCACACACACTGCTTTGAATTCAGTATGCTGAAAGGCAAATAAAATTTAATTTTCTTATACTTTTGAGGAATATGAAATCAATATACACATGCCTTCCGTAAGGGCTGCTTTATCAAAAGTCCAGCTCATCAGATTTTCATTGTCATCAGTAGGTTAAGTGCGATTACATGTTAAAAGTGTACAATAATCGTGCTTTGTTCTTATAACTGCAAGATAAATTTTACTAGAAGTTACACATTTACACGAGTTTTTAATTTTATTTATTCACTTTCCTTCAACTTTTACCAACTCTGAAGTAAAACATTAACTAACAGATATTTTTAATGTTGTTCTTCCAACAATATTGTTTCACAAATACTATTACGCGCTGTCTTTCTTGAGGAAATAGTTTTAAAGATTCATTACCTGGCATAGTTCAATCAATATTAGCTAAATGATCCCATTTGTTAGTGGTGAAGTACTTCCTGTTTCTGGCTACTGTATAGCACTCGACATAATTTTGGAAGGATTCCATCAGTTTCTCGAGGTGATAAAAATCTGTCAATGTGTTTTTTTAGTTTGCAATAAGGGAACAAAACGAAGTCTTTAGGGGATGAAATCAGGTCAATACAGGCAGTGAGAAATTGATTCCTCTATCAAATAATCAACTATTTTATGCCGTGATGCAGAATGACACCAGGCTTTTGGTTGTTTTAATCTAATTTCATCAATGATTTGTGGTAATCAGACTTATGAATCGTTTAGCATTAACTGTTCATCAAGGCCATAAATCAACTATTGCAACACATACATTGTAATCAAAGAAATAGCTACAATTTTCCTGTTAAGTGCTTTGTGAATGAACCACTTTCGTTTGTTTAGCTTCACTTTTTAAAACTCCCACAGTAGACCGCTAATTAAGTTTCCAGCTTGCACAAATATATGCAAATTTTGTCTTCTGCTACAATGTTGTATACATATTTTGCACATCCTCACCTGACTTTTTGAGCATTTCCTAACCCCAATTGACAAGAGGCTGTTTCTGAGCTTTGGCCAAATAGTGTAGAATCCATTGGGAAACGATCTCTTTCACAGCTACATGTTCTTGCAAAGTCTAAAGTATTGCAGTCTTTAATACACCACTACCTCACAGGAAGTAAAACTAAAGTACAGTCATACGCCACGACTGGCTGGAAGACCCCAAAGGATAGGTTCAGCTGCCACTGTGTGTGTGTGTGTGTGTGTGTGTGTGTGTGTGTGTGTGTGTGTGTGTGCGTGTTTTACATATTTATTAAATAATGAGGAGAGAAGTGAGAGGGGGAACCTGGTGCTGGCATAGCCTGCTTTTCCTGAAGAGCACTAAGGTGACTGCTGAGCTTAACGTGCCCATCAGATGGATGGATCACCAACAATAATGTTGCACACCCTCACTTCATGAGACACTGCAAAGTGGTCTGGAATTTAATAAATGACATTTGCTTGAACACTGCTGATTAGGGACTTTACGCCACCCTCCCGTAAAGGCAGAGTGAAACAAGAGCATGCGGGTTACTTGGATGGTCACCCAGCCAAATACTAGTCGCCTACAATGGTGCTTAACTTTAGTGATCTGATGGGAATTACTATACCCACTATTGCTGTTGACAAAGTCATGTGCTGATCCTCATACACATAGCAACAACATTGCTTGGAACAACTAATTTTGGTTGACCATTACAAAATTTGTTGCTGACTGAATCGTGACTGCAATAAAATTTGTAAACCAGTTGTAAACAGTTCTTTCTGAAGGCGACAAATCACCAAAAGATGAATAAAGTGATCCGAGGCGTTGTCACTGAGCTAGACCTTTACAAGTATCACCCAAACACCTTCATGTGAAATTTTCCACATTGTTCCTTTAAGTGCGCACTGACAAGAAACTACTCTACCAATTTCCGAGCTGCCACTTTTCTAACATTAACAATTTTCAAAACAATCGTAATGCCATATCCTTAATGACTTCCATCTAGTGGTTGTTTTTGGAAATTAAATAAAAGGCACACATTGAAATGGTTGTACTTAGAATTGTCAGAAAGAAAGGAAAAGGTGGAGGGAATCATTATCAATGCGTAGCACGTTTGTCGAGTATTTGCACCAGATTGTGTTAGTGTATTACTAATTTTTGAATCTTCCCACTAATGTTTCATTACGTTTGTTAGTCCTGTAGCAGCAGGTGTCCGATACTGAGATGAGTACATAAAAGAAGAAGAAAAAAGTGTCACTGAATTCCTCACCACTGAACTGTGACGATTCAAATCTAATGAAACAGCTAAAGGTGGCAATGGAGATGGCACAGTAGACGTCAGTAATGCTGAGGCAGTTGGTACTGCATTAAAAGTGGTGTTAAAAAGGATGAAATGCCTTAGAGAAGTTGTTATGCAATCTCTGTTATTGCAAAAGTAGTGCGATATGGGATTTGTTAAGATGTGCTGGCCTGAAGGTGACGATTTATCTGAACACCATTATCACTGGAGACAAGATGTCTCAACACTATGAGCTGGTATCCGAAAGACAGTCCACTGAGTGGAGACATGCCAGTTTTCCAACAAGGGCAAAATTCAACACAGGTCTGTACACAGTTTTCTGGGATAGACGAGGAGTGGTTCTTTTGAATATCTTGGAGATTAAGGTAACTGTCAATTCAGAACTCTATATGGCGACAATGACTAGGCCAAAACCACAAATTTCCAGACTTAGGCCAGAGAAGAAGACAAAGTTCCGCTCACAACACAATAACGCTAGGCCCGACAACAGTTTTGCAACCTCAGAACTCATTTCAAAATTTGGATGGAATGTTTAACCACATCACCTGTACAAGCTTGATTTAGCACCTTCAGACTTCCATCTCTTTGGGCCTATGAAAGATGGCACATGTTTTCCCAACTGAGATGCTGCTGCCAAAGCTGTAAGACAGTGGCTAGCCATTTCTATAAGAATGGCACAGAGGCTCTTATTCATAGTTCGCGACAGTGTGTAATGAATGGTGGTGACTACTAGGACTGTTGATATTGTCACATAGAAGAAGGTGTAAGTAGATGAATGACTAACACTAACTTCACTTAATGAAGGTTTTTTCAGCACTTGCACATACAAGAGTGCAGAGCAAACTGCCTCCGGCCAGAACACATACAGTATATATACAGCGGCAGAACATTCCGGTACAATGATACTTCATATTTGTGGATACTTCTAGAATGTACTCGAACCGAATATAGAAATTAAAATTGTACAGTCCAGGTGAGATTTGAACTCACAATACTCCATGCAAGTTTAGTATTATCACTAGAGGCACCAGTTTTTGGCAAAGCGCGAAATCGCGAAATTTTCACGAAATTTTACACATCTTGCTGAAAACGCGAAACTATTTACTTTTAAGCCGAATCACGAAATAATTGACGAAACTTTGCAAAATCTCGTCAATTGAACTTAACTGCAGAAATTCAATTGGAGTTATGGTAATACAATCTGGATATCGATTGTACACCGTTTCGATATATATAATATATCGAGTATTCCAAAGACATTCTGCAGTGTTCTGGCGGTGTATTCAGTATTGTGTGTTGGAAATCGTTGTGGATCACCGGTGCATTGAGTGTGGTATTTTGTGTTTTGTTTTCGTGTTACAGATAATTAATATGGTAGTGACAGTTTTCGACCAAGAAAAGGAATTTTCGTCAGAAGGATTTTATGTTTTAGACAAAAGTAGGAAGATACTTATGTGCAAATACTGCAATGTGCGTATTGAGTGGCAGAGGAAGGACACATGCCTGAAACACATTAATAACAGTTCTTCCCATAAGAAGAACAAGGAGAAGGCGCTAACAACTACTGGTATAAAAAGACAAGCTATGCTCATGGAAGTCACTGCAGCGGCAAAACGAGCGAAAAATGATAAAGAAGAATTCATTTTATCGACTACTCTAGCTTCCATTGAGGCTAACATTCCGATGGAAAAAGTTGATCATCCGAAGCTGAGAGAATGGATGAACAAATACATACCAGGTTTGTGTAATAATTAATTTACCGTCTGCTAATCGCAGCAAAGATTAGGTAATCTTGATAGCCAGTAATTTTTGTTGGTCAGAATAGGCCTATATTAAAAATAATTTTTCCTTGAGCACACACTTAAAAAAATTCTTATAATTGGGTAATGTGGTAATTTAATTCGATACATAATAATCTAATAGCAGTTATATTGACATTTTTAAGGTGCTGGAGAATTACCCTCAGCTGGAAGACTACGGGAAGGTTACATACCTCGAATCATCAAAGAAGAAGAGGAAAGATTAAAAGGAGCCGTGAAAGACGAAAGAGTTTCAATTCTTTGTGATGAAACGACAGACAGAAAAGGGCAGTGTGTGTTCATGGTTCTGATATAAGTACTTAGTTGTGGCGATGGTGTAGTTCAGAAATTATTTGTCGGGGAGTGAAAGTTATTGAAAATTCAAATGCTACAGAATGTGCACAAGCAATTATGAGTGTAATACAGAAACTTGAAATTCAGTACAGAAATGTAGTTTCTATAACTTCAGATTCAGCCCATTACATGGGCAAGTGTATAAAAGCAGTTAGGGTTTTAGTTTCGGAAGAGTTAGTACACACACAATGCTGGGCTCATAAATTAAATTTGGTTGGCAATGTGTGGGCTGTGGAACTTTGTGATTTGAACCATTGTGTTTTGCAGACAAAACACATATTCCTTAATACCCGAAAGAGAAAGCATGCATACATTCAGTTCTTAGCTCAGAAATATGTAGGTGTACACACAAAAGCTAAACTTTTCCCTATTCCTGTCATCACCAGGTGGAACTCGTGGTTTGAAAGTGTCGAGTACCTTGGAGAATATCTCTGTGATATAGTAGAATTTGTTGAAACTGTTGAAGATGAGGGTGTAGCTGTCAATTATTTTAAAGCTTTGACTTCTGCTGAAGCAAAAAAAAAATTCAATGTCTAGCTATTTTTCTTGTTGAGCACTGCTCAAAATGTTGCAATTTGCTGCTGACATTAGAGGGCTCCAAGATGTCGTTAATTCATCTTCTGCAGTCTAAGCTTGATGACCTTGCAAAGAGCTTTAAGTTACAAGAGGATGCATTCTAAGGTCTGTGTATGGCCACTTATACCAACACAAACAGTACATCTTCCAGTGTGTTTTACATATTTCCCATTAGCCACCTTCAGCAGAAATTTTTTTTCTGTCGATGAACACGATTTTCTGCAAATGGCAACGGTACTTCTTCAAAATGACTGAATATGACGCTCCAGAGTCCACAAGAGTTGGGCTGGTCGGCCACCCATGAGGATATAGACATAGTTTCCTATCATTTTTGTAGTGATCGAAGGCAGAGGGTATTTTTCTTCAGCAGCCTCACCTCCAAGGAAGGTCACAGCATTTAGTTTTCCAGATTGCGGTGGCTAGGTGATCGGCTGGAGCTTCTAAACGATAGAGACCTTGATCAGCGTGTTGGGGAGCATCCTCTCCAGAGGCTAGCTTGCAGAGATGGTGACCTACGTCGTCCTTCACCAACATCATCTTGTTCGCCTTTGTCATCCCAGAGTTGGCGTCGGCTAAGATCAGTCTGCTGTCTTCTGGCGTCATCAAATATCTGCCACATTTCTCAACAATAGCGCACCACATGTTCTGGCCGCCCACAGTGGAAACATACTGGTTGGTTATCCTGGGTCCTCCACACATCTGCCTCCTTGGTACCTAAACAGGTTCCTCATGCGGCATTGTGGAAATGTACCTCCGCCTGAGTCTCGACTTTTTCACCGTTTAAAGGGAAATGAGGGACAAGAGAATGTGTTCAATGTCTGTTCCACTTCCTCCCTTATGACCTCTTGAAGCGTCTCAGTTTTTTGCTCTCCGTGCAATCCAAGTGCCTTATGAACTTCCTCTTTCACTATCCGACGAAGAACACTTCCTCCATCACAGACATCGATACGACGTTTGGAAGCCGTTCAAACTTCTTGCGTGTAATTCTGTTTTGATGTATCGTCTCTACAGACTGGCACCATTTCATGAAATAGGGCTTGATACATGTCCTCAGCAACACCCTTCTTGAAAAGTGCAACCTCATCTTCCTCCTTCATTCTAGGAGCCACTATTTTACACAGCTCCAAGGCGTCTTTAGTGTAGGCCGCTGTAGTTTCTCCTGGATGCTGTGCCCTGCACTTTAATTTATCTTCAGCCTTGCGCTTCTGTCGTAGTGTGTCACTGAAATACTTGCGCAGTTCCACCTGGAATACTTCCCAGCTTGTGAACTTCTTCTAGTTGTTTCATACCATTGCTTGGCTGTACGCTCTAAGTAGAAAAATACGTTAGCCAAACACATGGCATTATCCCACTTGATGAATTTGGCTATAGGTTCATACACCTTCAGCCACATGTTTGGACCTTGGCCATTGTCACCAGAGAACCCGAAAGGATGTCTCATGTGGTGGCACACAGTTGCTGTCATTGTAATGTCCTTGTCTTCTGTCCCCGGTAGATTCTGATCTGTTGAATATGGCTCTAACTCTGGTTTCTCGCCACGTAAATGGTGGCTCTGTCTTGGCCTAATGAGAGCCACTGTGTCGACAATGTGCGGTATCACAAACTACAAAACCCAGCACCTCGTCCAGAATAATATCACGTAGATGTGCTGTAACTAGATGAATGATGAACACTAACTTCACTTAACGAAGGTTTCTTCAGCACTCGCACATACAATAGAGCAGAGCAAACTGCCTGTACAATGATTCTTGACATTTGTGGATACTTCTAGAATGTACTCAAACCGAATATAGAAATTAAAATTGTGCAGTTTTGTTGAGTTTTGAACTCGCGACCCTCCATGCAACAGTTTAGTATCATCACCACTACACCACGGTGTTAGTCAACTTCTTGTACGACAACATTTTTAAGATCAACGGGTATCTGATATGTCGATATTTTAAAAAATATTGTTATCGGCTCTCTGTATATCAAAAAAGTATTGATACATCAACGGAAAAAGTATCAATGTACCTGCCTATAAAAATATCAGCTGCACATTGTAAATACACGCCCAATTTTACGGCTGTGTATTTAAGTACTGATTTATTATTAAATATTATGTACATCAACAAGCTATTAGCCTTACCGTATTTACTCGAATCTAAGCCGCACTTTTTTATCCGCTTTTTGTACTCCAAAAAACCGCCTGCGGCTTAGAATCGAGTGCAGAGTAAGCGGAAGTTCTGAAAAACGTTGGTAGGCGGCGCCACAACTAACTTCTGCCGTCGAATATACATAGCGCTACACAGGCATGCTTGTGCAGACTCAAAGATAAATACTGGCACCAAAACCTCTGCGCCAATAAATAAATTAAAAGAAAACGTAGAAGAATGTAAACATTATGTCATGTATTCTTTCGTATTTGCTGCTATCTTATTTAAATCCCGTATGCCTAATAAACTAGGAAACTAGAGTGAGGCACCAGCAAGCGTGGAAGAATATACGTATCATGTCATTATTATATTCGTATTATTCTTATGCTGGATAGTGATACAGTCAGAAATGAAGCACGGCAACTGACTAGATTTTTGAATCTAAGATGACTAATTTCCATGCGGAATGTTATGTACTAAACAGGCGTCTGCAAGGATTTTCAAACGGAGAAAAATTTTCGCTAAACTCTCGTTCAGAACATCTATCATATGCAGTCTATTATTTGGTTCTTGTTGATCATTATCAAAGAAAGCAGCAGTGTAAGTAATAACAAATAACAGTCTCTTGTCATTCTTTCGCTTACGTGACAATTCCTCTCTTCTTTTTATTGTAAGTGGCGGTAGCGCGCACAAAAGCAAGCCATGCCTCGAACGGCGACATGTCAATCACTCATCAACAGAATTCGACAAACAATGCATGACACAGTACAATAATGCATTTTCAGCTTAGAGTGACGTAAACACCTATAACAAAGAGAACGGCACTGATCTGATTAAAGCAAAATAAGGGATCGATTCAAACCAGACAAAACATTTGAAAAAGGAAGGGTACCCTATAAATATGGACTGAGCGCCTGACACATACCAATGGCTACTTGATAAAGCTTAAATGTTGAGCTTACGACTCGAACCAAACTACTGTAGCTGTATATTCATCTATTCGACCTAAATTGTGTCTCATGTTACAATGGACCAACTTTGTTTCAATTTGGAGGTGCGGTCTAAAACTTTGCTCTCCCCCTTGAATTTCGAGTCTCAAATTTCAGGTGCAGCTTAGATTTGAGTGTGGCTTAGATTCGAGTAAATACGGTAACCCCCTTTGAGCAAGAACTGAAAGGAAAATGATGCATGTTCATGCTTGGCGATAACTTTGGTGACGATGGGAACTGCATGTTAGTGGCACAATAAAAGGTGTCCAATGGGTCCATTATTCGGTTTCATCACATATCTGATTTATTCGGAACACTTCATATTGACTTCACTGACTGTTCTTTGTGTGTAGCACAAATTGTGAAATACAGGATGAGTCACTAACTATTGCCACCAAGAATGGGACATGGAACATAAGTTGCTTGGGACAATGAGGGGAGGGGAGGGGAGGGGACAAAATATGACCTTTTTTGTTGCTATAGTTTGATATTTATTTTCTGACAGTGGCTATCGAGACGAATTCCATGATGTGTAGCAGTTAGGTCTTTGAAGGTCAAAAAGGTTGCATGAATGTCCATTTACAGAAGGTGTTCAAAGTAGTATCAATGTAGTGCTGCAATCTTCTTATCATGGACTAAGTGGTATTCCTTATCACATCAGCACTTATCGAAGCATATGCTCTGGTAATTCTCTCTCATATCTTCAGGTGCAGTTGGGACATCTTTATAAACAATGTCTTTTACGAATCCCCACAAGAAAAAATCTTTGTTGTTCCTGAAGGTATTTCTTCCAATAACAGACCTAATGTTTCTCGCAGGAATGTGGTGTTCTTCCTACCATTAAGGTTTCCTTCGATGAAGTTGGGGTGTATAATTCTGTCCGCCAGAATCCCACACCATACATTCACTGACATGGTTTCTGGAGTGAAACTTGTCGCATGCAGTCTGGCGAACGAGCCGGCTACATCTCCTTCGTGCCCAATTCAACGATTTGGGGATTTTTTCTGCAACTCATTTCTAGCAATCAGTGAAAAATGTGCCAGACACCCATTGTGTTGTACCACATTCTCTTTGCTGTTCCTAAAGGTATTTCTTCCAATAACAGACCTAATGTTTCTCGCAGGAATGTGGTGTTCTTCCTACCATTAAGGTTTCCTTCGATGAAGTTGGGGTGTATAATTCTGTCCGCCAGAATCCCACACCATACATTCACTGACATGGTTTCTGGAGTGAAACTTGTCGCAGCCAACATGGATTTTCTGTTGCCCAATAATGCACGTTATGCAAATTAACGTTTCCATGGTTTGTGAAAGTAGCCTCGTCAGTAAATGAAATCAAATTAATAAATGTGTCATCCCTCTGAATCTGAAGTTGAGCCCATCGTCAGAATTCATTGCGACGCATGCAATCTGTACCAGTTAATTCTTGGTGGAGACTGATATGGTAAGAATGTTATTTATGGCGATGCAGAACACGAATAATTCTACTCTGGCTTATGCCAGATTCCCTTGCGATTTCATGCGAACTAACACAAGGATCTCTAACCACAGTGGCAAGAGTACCAATTTCCATTTCCTCATTAGTAACTTTCCTTTGCCAGATACATTTCCGATGCATTAAAGATCCAGTTATTTTTAATTTGCTGTACACATTTAAATGTACGACGTGTAGGGTGAATATGTTGAGGACATCTTTCAGCGTGTAAGTCTCTAGCTCTAACTGAATTTCATTGGCATTCTCCATAACTAAGAAGCATATCGTATCGTTCTTCAAAGGAATACATCATTCACATTCACTTGATTTGACGACACTAGTCTTACTGTTCCTATTAGTGTTGTATTGCGAAACCGCCAAATGGTGTTTACATGTCAATGGCACGTTAGATGGATATGCCGTATTTGGCGAATATTTACTACTTGCATGGTATATGAGAGAGAATTGTCGGAGCATGTGCTTCTATAAGTGCCGAAGTGATAAGGAATACCAGTCAATCCATGATAAGAAGATTGCAGCACTGCAGTGATACCAATGGTCATCATTTCGAAAACCTTCTGTGAACGGATGTCCACGCCACCTTTTTGACTTTCAGTGATCTAACTGTTACACATCACTGGATTCATCTCGATAGCCGCTATCAGAAAGTAAATACCAAACTATAGCACCCCAGAGACCCCACCTAGCAACAAAAAACCAACAGCATATTATGGCCCCTGGTGTCCCATGCAACATTTGTCCCACAAACTTTTCAGCTACTATCATACTTATTCTAGGTAGCAATAGTTAGTGACTCACCCTGTATACAGGGTGTTACAAAAAGGTACAGCCAAACTTTCAGGAAACATTCCTCACACACAAAGAAAGAAACTATGTTATGTGGACATGTATTCGGAAACACTTACTTTCCATGTTAGAGCTCATTTTATTACTTCTCTTCAAATCACATTAATCATGGAAGGGAAACACAGCAACAGAATATACCAGCATGACTTCAAACACTTTGTTACAGGAAATGTTCAAAATGTCCTCCGTTAGCGAGGATACATGCATCCACCCTCCGTCGCACGGAATCCCTGATGCGCTGATGCAGCCCTGGAGAATGGCGTATTTTACCACAGCTGTCCACAATACGAGCACGAAGAGTATGTACATTTGGTACCGGGGTTGCGTAGACAAGAGCTTTCAAATGCCCCCATAAATAAGTCAAGAGGGTTGAGGTCAGGAGAGCACGGAGGCCATGGAATTGGTCCGCCTCTACCAATCCATCGGTCAACGAATCTGTTGTTGAGAAGCGTACGAACACTTCGACTGAAATGTGCAGGAGCTCCATCGTGCATGAATCACATGTTGTGTCGTACTTGTAAAGGCACATGTTGTAGCAGCACAGGTAGAGTATCCAGTATGAAATCATAATAACGTGCTCCATTGAGCGTAGGTGGAAGAACATGGGGCCCAATCAAGTCATCACCAACAATGCCTGCCCAAACGTTCACAGAAAATCTGTGTTGATGACGTGATTGCACAATTGCGTGTGGATTCTCGTCAGCCCACACACGTTGATTGTGAAAATTTACAATTTGATCACGTTGGAATGAAGCCTCATCCGTAAAGAGGACATTTGCACTGAAATGAGGATCGACACATTGTTGGATGAACCATTCGCAGAAGTGTACCCGCGGAGGCCAATCAGCTGCTGATAGTGCATGCACACGCTGTACATGGTACGGAAACAACTGGTTCTCCTGTAGCACTCTCCATACAGTGACGTGGTTAACATTACCTTGTACAGTAGCAACTTCTCTGACGCTGACATTAGGGTTATCGTCAACTGCACGAAGAATTGCCTCTTCCATTGCAGGTGTCCTCGTCGATCTAGGTTTTCCCCAGTCGCGAGTCATAGCCTGGAATGTTCTGTGCTCTCTAAGACGCCGATCAATTGCTTCGAACGTCTTCCTGTCGGGACACCTTCGTTCTGGAAATTTGTCTCGATACAAACGTACCACGCCAAGGCTATTGCCCCGTGCTAATCCATACATCAAATGGGCATCTGCCAACTCCGCATTTGTAAACATTGCACTAACTGCAAAACCACGTTCGTGATGAACACTAACCTGATGATGCTACGTACTGATGTGCTTGATGCTAGTACTGTAGAGCAATGAGTCGCATGTCAACACAAGCACCGAAGTCAACATTACCTTCCTTCAATTCGGCCAACTGGCGGTGAATCGAGGAAGTACAGTACATACTGACGAAACTAAAATGAGCTCTAACATGGAAATTAAGTGTTTCCGGACACATGTCCGCATAACATCTTTTCTTTATTTGTATGTGAGGAATGTTTCCTGAAAGTTTGGCCGTACCTTTTTGTAACACCCTGTATATGTACTGAAGTGCTTCTCGCCAAAACTAATGTATCAGAAAGTAATACACAAATGATGACATTCAGACAGTGGTGAGAAAAGGTTAATAAGCACAGACATTGGTAACCATAATTATTTTTCAGAGTGGACCACCTTTGATCTACATAGCCAACTACAGATTGGACAACACAACTATTAGTAAGTTCTCCTCTCACACATCTATTTCAAAAAGACTTTTGTAATCATATTTTTTGTTGAATCTACATTTATGAATTCTACTCACTTATCTTAAATTCCAGGCTTTTTAAATTATGCTTTCAGTAGCATAAAAAGGTTAAAAGAAATTAATTTCTTTCAAGTTTCTTGTTGTAGCCATTTTCACAACAGACATATATTAACTGCAGTAATTAAAAAAGTCTTTTCTATGCTGCACATTATTTTTTTTTTTTTTTGTTTTACTTATGCATTCGGACATATTATGCCTCTTGAATGTCGCATACTGGTTATAGATTTAATACAGTCCCTGGAAGTTTTCATAATCAAATGGAAAAGTTCTTATGGTTTAGGTTCTAATTCTTTATTTTGCAAATAAAAAGCAGCCATCTCCAATGTGGAAAACTGGTTGAATGCTTGCAGTTTTTATCAAGATCACTGTTTTCGAAACACAACACTCTGGGCCTAGAGTCTTTTTTCTGTTTCAAGTGTAAGTGTGTGTGTGTTTTAAACAGTTTTGCTGTTTTTGTTTATTTGTGTGGCTTTATGTGTATTGATTAAGTTCCATACATGCACACAAATCTCTCCCCCCGCCCCTCCATTATACACTTAAGAGAGGAATAAGATTTGTGATCATCTATTTATGATTTTTTTTGTATTATGTGATTAATTAGTGTAAACAGTGAGTGGTTAGCTATGTTCACTTTGTAATTTAGTGGTAGCTTCTTTTCTGCCTTTGTTTTGTATATGAAAACAAGCTACTACTAAACAACCAAGTGAATATAAGTAACCACTCACTGTTTACACTAACGGATAATCGCAAATACCATTCCTTGCCTATGCATGCATGCACACAAATATTACACATACAGTCAAATAAAAACAACTGAAAACACAAACTTGGAATGTAAGCAACAGTTACAAAAACAAATGTAACTACACACAGAAAATGGCAGTTAAAGTGCTATGTTTCAAAAAGAGAGTGGCCACAAGAAAAACTGTAGGCTTTCAAACAGTGAGAGAAAGTTGCTTGGATTACAAATAATGAATTAGACACTGATCTGTAAGTACCCTTCTATTTCATTGTAATGAACTGTTTTGAACTGTAACTTATATCCAACAACAACAAAAAAACGTGATGTTCCAGGATACCTACTGAAGATGCCTTGTTAAAAGAAGCAACACACACGAGGGTTTAAGTAAAATAAATAATGTGCAGCATGCACAGCGTTTTTCCCTTTGTAAATTACTGCAATTTAATTTCTTTCCTTAAAAACTGTTTTATAACAAAAATTGTATTTTTGTGTGTACTCTCTTAACATTTCCTCCACTCTTCCAGCATTTAAACACGCTATAAATTCATCTGCAATGACATTTTTTTTTTAATTTTTGTCTCCTCTCCATCTTAAATTACATATAAGTGTGTGTTTGCAGTGTCTGGGAGTTATTCCTTTCCTTTGTACATTTACCCATACTCCACGTAGACTTACGTGTTGTTACGTGCCAGTAAATATGTATGTTGTATGGTGTCCACCATTAAGCCACTTGGCTACTTCCAATACGGAAAGATTAAGGGTGGGGATTTTCATTTGTTAAGCGTTTAGACCACATCAAAACTTTGAATCTGACAGATGTGTGTTGGCTAGTGCTTGTTTGCATCTTATAACTCATCACTTTATAATATTCCAGACACTGTGGGACCTTGCTTACTTGTTTAGTGAATATCAGAAATTGTTTCAGTCTTCAGTCAGTGTAACATTCAGTGAATTCTGGAAACATTCAAAATTTCATGTTTATTAATATTCCAAAATTATGTGGAACTGACCTGATACTCATTTCATTAGAAATATATCACGTTTGCTGCACTTTTAATATATTTTGGACAAAATTCTAGATCAATTAGTTTTATTGTTAATATTTTTATATAAATATCATTTTCTGGTAAAAGCAATATAGGGAAGGTTCATGTTTTGTTAGACCCTGGTCAGGTTACTCTCAGACAACATCGTCTCCCAATATTTTAGATGTGGTACCACATAACACAGAGATGACAGCGATTTGTTATAATGAAATAATAATAATGTATTTTAGTAACCTAGAAATAATATAAATGCTTAAGTAGGGTCTTTCAAGTCTGCAACTAAAACCATAATGGACGGCATTATACTAACTGAATGCTCATAATTGAGGAATGTTTCAGTCCTACTGGCAACAAAATGTTGCTATTCTTGGCATCTGCATGGAGAGGGAAAAAAGATCATAAGTTTACCAACTTAACAAAAACCAATTACTTGAAGGTAATAATTACACCCATTCCTTACATTATTACAATAGTGAAACTACAATTATCTGAAATTCAATTTACTTACTTATACGAGGGTAGCTGCTCTATCTCAATTTTTGCCAGTCCACGAGGCTTGGCTTCACCCAATCTCTCTGCCAAATGGAGCAGAGCTTCATAGTTTTCAGTCTCTGTTGAATCAGGGCTACCCAAATCAGCTTGACTGTATGGTGACAATGGAGCATTTGAGAACATAGCACTGTAGACAGAAGTGGAAAAAAAAAAAAAAAAAGGAAACAAATATGTAGTTTCACCATAAAACTGTATAATTACAAAATTCAAGCTACAATGGATTCAACAATTCAATCTAAAACTTATTCAACTTGACGAACTAGCTCTAACTTCTAAGCTTCATGAATACAACAGAATTCCCCTCCTCCATAAAATGTCATTTCATAGAGCATGACGTACCACAAAGGTACTGTCTGAATGGGTAAATATGATTTACATCATGTTCGGCCTGGAATCTCATTGACTGGAGTATAGTTGTCTTCAGTGATGAGTCCCACTTCGAAATGAGCCCTGATGACAAGTGAAGACATGTCTGGAGATGCCTGGCATAGCAATGGGATACCAACCTGATTGTCATGTGCCATATGGCCTGCGAACCAGGAGTAATGGTCTGGGCTGCCATTTCATTTCATAGTAGGACCCCTCTGGTTGTCATACATGGCACCCTTACAGCACAGTAGTATGTTGTTGATATTCTACGCCCTATTTTGTTGGCCTTCATGGCAATCCATCCTGGACTTACATTTCAGCAAGAGAATGCCCATCCACACACAGCATCAGTTTCTAAAGGTCGCATGATCTCACCGCAGTTAAGAACCTTGGAGCATTCATTATGGGAGGGGCCCTTTAACCAGTTCAGGATTTTGACGATTTATTGATTTTAGCACACTGCAATACTTGGTATTTTATAAGTAATTTAACACACTTATAATATGTGTATAATTTAAAATGAGTAACACTAAATAAGCTAATGACTTGGAGTATGAAGTAGAAAAGATAAATTCTAATATATGGTATATCAAATTATTGAAGATTTTTACACTGTTCAATCACTTGGACCTCAGCCAAAGTTCAGCTTTTTTAATGCCAAACTTTTTTTCCTACAAGTTTTCCTTCCAAATCGTCTGCTTGAGTTATTGTAGATTCTTCAGGCATATAAGAGGAAGTAGTGTTTCCTGGAACGGCAGAAAAAAATTAGAAGCTCTTGTACGATGAAGGAAAGTAGAAGTTAAGAATGACGTACAAACTTTGTTGGAAATTATCCCTCAGACGTCTCCAAACAAAAAGTTTGGGGAGATAAATCCGGTAATCTAGGTGGCCGCAGGTCACATAAGATGGTACTTCCATCAAGGAACTACATTATCATTGGGTTACTTGATGTGTGCACTGTTACACCATCTTGCTGCAACTAGCAGTGTCGTTTACACACCTTTAACACTACTAATTGAACGACGATATCCTGGTCACACTCTGAGGAGGAAGAGCCACCAACAGGCATACAGTTCTTTTGCGCACAACTCCAACTTTCTGTGGATTTAATGGCAACTTTGGGAAAACATGAGGGTTTACTAAACTCCAATCTTTGTAATTCTGGCTGTTTACATAGCTACATA
Source organism: Schistocerca piceifrons (assembly GCF_021461385.2). Classification (NCBI taxonomy): domain Eukaryota; kingdom Metazoa; phylum Arthropoda; class Insecta; order Orthoptera; family Acrididae; genus Schistocerca; species Schistocerca piceifrons. The sequence goes on along the minus strand of NC_060143.1, from coordinate 96,787,158 downwards.
GATGGAACTATTGTTCATCGGAGTATAAAACATAATCACTATTGCAAATAAAACACAAAAAACAATGACAGTAATGTAGTCTTTTTCAAATGTGATATTAGACAGAGTTACAGATTTTTTTGTGGGTCTGCAACCGCTCCTGTAAGACCTTCCAGTTTTCTGACAGTTTTCAGATTGACTTTCTCAGAAAACGTATCAAGGATGCATGGATATTCGCCACTCAGGCATCACTTCAGACCGAACATCAGCCGGAATGTTCGGATTCCTTCATACGCTATTGGTTTTTCCGAAACGAGGGACTTTGCGTGAAATCTTCTCAGTTGTTAGGTGCTTTTATTTCAGGAAAAGCTACCCTAAACTCTTCCTGGCAATTTAACAAAGATTACAATTTGAAGTAACTTTCAACAACAAACGCACATTCAGTCTGGGGGGGGAAAAAAAAAGAGTGTGTGTGTGTGTCTTACAATGCCATCTCTTGCCAACACAGACATTCCTGATAGTAAGAAAGTCATGATATTTTTTTTTTAAATTTCAGGTTGTGTAACTTACGGCTCACCCTTATTTTTAATCAATATAGTAAGTAACACTTACAGGAAGTGTAACAGAAGCCCTGGATATGATGTGGAAGCAGGAAGAGTAGGAGTAGGTCTCCACCGGCGTGGTCCAACACGTCTGCTGGGTGTGCTAGGTCTACGACTTCGTGTTGATAGGTGATCTACTTGAGCTGTTCTTTGCTGTAACACAACAAATGAAGGAAAATGTGTTGATGACAACATACCATAGCATAGCATAAATACACAAAACTGAGATTTAACATAAAAAAGCAACACATGTCTATCTTCACTGAACACAGCTTGTAACCCAGAGGCCAAAGATTTAATTTAAATAGTAATTCTTCAGCAGTTCCAATACTGCAACCTGCTTTTACACCATCTTCCTCTGCATTACCTACTTCATAACTTGTAAAGGGTCTCAATAAAAAGTAATTGTACAGTGTCAGCCACCTCATTTTGATGTGAAATGCTCCCTCCTCTGTACTGCAAATTTATATTTGGACTGATTTCTGCAAAACTACACTGTCTCATTATGACCTTAGCTTTTCACAATAGTGCTTTACAAGCTCAATTATTCTACCCCCCCCCCCCCCCCCCCCAAAGCTGTTTACTGTTCAACAACCACACTCCCCTTGCAACATCATCATAGCCATACCCTACACCTCACCTATAATACTTCATTCTCTTGATTCCTATCCTTGCAGCTGTTCTACTTTAGAGTTTTTCCTACCTTCCCACCTCATTTATCTCGATATCCACTTTATGATAGGGTCAGTCTTTTTAGACTGCCATCATAACAAGGGATACGCAAAGATTTCTCAGTTTCTGAAGTTGAATATGAAGATGGAAACAGAAGCTCACACTGTCATACACAATATGCTGCTGAGGAGCCAATACTGGTGTTTATTCGCCACATGGGCCAACTGAAGGCTTTTTTGCCAATTTCAGGGCTTTACAGAAGGGCATTTCTTCTGTGCTGGCATCTATTTATACCAATCATTTATTATTTTATATTTATTGCAATGAGTACAGTGATTATCTATGTCCAGATAGTTTTCAGCCATGAAAGCATCTCCAAAATTGCCACTACTGTCATCCATCACAGAAAAATGGAACAATGCTTTGGCAACTAACTGCTCCACTTTTATGTTTCCCTTTCTTTTTCTCTGTAATGACTCCTGAAGTGAATTAATATCATTACAGTTATACAAACAGCAGCCTTGAATCTTCTGATTATTATAAATACAATCATATTCACACTAATCTGTGTATACTAACTCAACACTAACCTGTATATACTACAGTAATACAACACCAACTTAAGACCTAGAATATATACCAGTTATGCACAAACCAAATTTGTGTGTCAAGCACACAACTTAGGACGAAAAAACTGAAAATTTGGTTTAAGCTATTCAAAAGTCTGTAAAGCTAAACTAGCTCCATATTTCTTAAGATTAGTGCCAGAAAAGCAGTTTTTACCTGGCAATAATTTATGTGAAACAATATTCATAAAAATAACACACAAAAAACTCAATAAATTCAATTTCAATACTTGGTTAAAAATGCAGAATTCTGAGATTTTACAAAATTCCTGAAATTCCCCAATTTTTCCATGTAATTGAATTTTCAGAAGAAAAGCCACCCCAGGAACTGCATGTGGACTGTGTTGTTAATACTGTTGGTAGGAAAGAAGTAATAAACTAAAACCTCGTATCCAGTGCTCAAGTTTTACTGCATGAACAGCGACAATGTGGTGAACGATAAAACTTTCCTTTTCTGGGTGGGAGGGGGGGAGGTAGGGGAAAGGGAAGGAGGGAGGATGTCAGTGAGAAAGTTTCATAAAGGTCTGGAATTATGTGGAAAGTTTACTGGAAGTCGTTAAGTGCGACTACCCTAAGTGGGTAGTTTACGCACCACAAGTTATGCTGCCTTGAGAGAGAGAGAGAGAGAGAGAGGGATATTAATACTTGACTTATTGTGTTAAATCTTTAACCTAAGATTATACTTCTTAATAAGTGGATTAAAGCAGTATTTTAAATTTGGTGAATAATAATATGAGAAACTAAAACCTTTTGTTGCCCTTGGAAGCCATTAGATACGTAATTGGCAACTAGTACTGGGTGGCTATTTCAGCTGTTCAGTAATGTAACAGACAATTCAGCAGTAATTATTAATTCTATTAATAGTAAAGAGAGAGTACCTCTGTTACAAAAATCGGTGGTGGAGATGGAGTAGTCGTGTGCAGATGGGTTCCATGCAGCTGGTGGAATGTAGATCGCTGGTCCGCCAGGAGTTCCACTGCATCAGCATGCTGCAAATGTGATTTTCATCACAATGTAAATTTTCAAATACTATAATGTTATTCCAACAAGTGGGAAGCATACACCTGAACAACAAAACCAAAATATAGACCCAAGACGTCACTACCTTGAAATAATCTTCACAAGATGACTGCAATCAATATTAGGTAAATCCAGAGAGGAGCCAAGGCTGTCCCCCAGCTTTCATTCGAGTATGCTGCCACAAAAATTGCAGGGCACATTTCTAGAGCCCTTAGCCCTTATGTGCACTAAGGAGGAAATAATGACATTCACACCAAATAGTCAATGCTATGCACGGAATCCAAATGGTCTCCTTGCTTATGTGGGTTTTATGTAGCTTAAATCACTAAGCCTCGATAGTTCTCTTTAGATTATTTAAAGTTTGTATGTTCAAATCTAGTTCAATTCGCTAAGCATTCTTTATACACTTGCTAAGAAAGGATTTTTGAAATGCAACCCCTCAAGGAATCAAAGCAGTATCCCCCATCCTTCCCACACCCTGCCCGTACCTCACTCTTTGCTCCAAGAAACATGAAATCTGGTGGCAATATGTATTTTATCGTACTCTTCCAATGAGATGTGTAAATGGGAAATCCTCTGCTGACAGTGATTTCAAGTAACTAGCGACTTAACTGTAGCAGATGATGGGGTTTGTAGGGCTGAATTTAAATTTGTGGTCTAACCTAACCATAACCTTGTGATGTGCAAATGTACCTCAGAAAACAGCAATCAACCATCTGCGGAAGAATTAAAATCACGATCGCTTTGTTCATAGCGTTTGAGGCTAAGCTCAACAAGCAAACTCAAGACAAAAAAAATTCATAATGTGTTTGTTTGCAAAGACATCTTCCGTAGCAAAATTTCAGTTTTAGTGGTAAAAGCAGACTGTAATATCGCACTGTCATTGGTTACCTGAGACTATCCTCACACTGAGTATGTTACCAACTGATTAGCAGTCCTGGTTGGCACTTGGTTGCACATTATGCATGATGAAAGCAGATTCTAGATGAAAAAAAGAATGATATGAAGAAAAGTAAAACCAAATAAAGTCAATATGATGACGAAAATGATGCAGCACAGTATTAAAAAATAAAAACATTCAAACCAATTACTTAAATAAAAATGATAATGTCTTGACTACATCTAGAAGAATAAAAAATTTCACTGCATTTGCTGCGATTTGAACCTTTCATCTTCTATACATTAGGTCTGTACACTGACCACTATGCTGAACTATTACACTCCTAAAGCCTGTTGCATTTACGACACTGGTGTCCCGGTCACAACAATTAATCGACAGCCTTCAAAAATTTGGCTTCATGCAATGTCGTGTGAAGCTCATTTAATGTAATACGAAATACAAAGGGTCAACCCACGATTCAGGATACATACCCATCAAGAAAGAAAGCCGGTATGAAATAATTGTTGTGGGAGTTTGGTATTAACGAATTGTTCGGTCATGACGATGAGCTCTCTGGTTGAAGGAAACCAGCTCAACCTACATCTGCATCCATACTCCGCAAGCCACCTGACGGCGTGTGGTGGAGCGTACCTTGAGTACCTCTATCGGTTCTCCCTTTTATTCCAGTCTCTTACTGGTCGCGGAAAGAAAGATTGTTGGTATGCCTCTGTGTGGGCTCTAATCTCTCTGATTTTATCCTCATGGTCTCTTCGCGAGATATACGTAGGAGGGAGCAATATACTGCTCGACTCCTCGCTGAAGGTATGTTCTCGAAACTTCAACAAAAGCCCATACCGAGCTGCTAAGTCATCCACTGGAGTTTATCTATCATCTTCGTAACGCTTTTGTGATTACTAAATGATCCTGTAATGAAGCGCGCTGCTCTCCGTTGGATCCTCTCTATCTCTTCTATCAACCGTATCTGGTACGGATCCCACACTAATGAGCAATATTTAAGCAGTGGGTGAACAAGTGTACTGTAACCTACTTCCTTTGTTTTCGGATTGCATTTCCTTAGGATTCTTCCAATGAATCTCAGTCTGGCATCTGATTTACAGATGATCAACTTTATAGGATCATTCCATTTTAAATCACTCCTAATGCCTACTCCCAGATAATTTATGGAATTAACTGCTTCCAGTTGCTGACCTGCTATTTTGTAGCTAAACGATAAGGGATCTATCTTTCTATGTATTCGCAGCACATTACATTTGTCTACATTGAGATTCAGTTGCCATTCCCTGCACCATGCGTGAATTTGGTGCAGATCCTCCTGCATTTCAGTACAATTTTTCATTGTTACAACCTCTTGATATACTACAGCATCATCCGCAAAAAGCCTCAGTGAACTTCCGATGTCATCCACCAGATCATTTATGTATATTGTGAATAGCAACGGTCCTATGACACTCCCCTGCCGCACACCTGAAATCACTCTTACTTCGGAAGACTTCTCTCCATTGAGAATGACATGCTGCGTCCTGTTATCTAGGAACTCCTCAATCCAATCACACAATTGGTCTGATAGTCCATATGCTCTTACTTTGTTCATTAAACGACTGTGGGGAACTGTATCGAACGCCTTGCGGAAGTCAAGAAACACGGCATCTACCTGGGAACCTGTGTCTATGGCCCTCAGAGTCTCGTGGACAAATAGCGCGAGCTGGGTTTCACACGATCGTCTTTTTCGAAACCCATGCTAATTCCTACAGAGTAGATTTCTAGTCTCCAGAAAAGTCATTGTACTTTAACATAATATGTGTTCCAAAATTCTACAACTGATCGACATTAGAGATATACGTCTATAGTTCTGCACATCTGTTTGACATCCCTTCTTGAAAACCCGGATGACCTGTGCCCTCTTCCAATCCTTTGAAACGCTATGCTCTTCTAGAGACCTACAGTACACAGCTGCAAGAAGTGGGGCAAGTTCCTTCGCGTACTCTGTGTAAAATCGAACTGGTATCCCCTCAGGTCCAGCGGCCTTTCCTCTATCCCTCTGTCATCTATTTCTATATCTACCATTTTGTCATCTGTGTGACAATCTAGAGAGGGGACTACAGTGCAGTCTTCCTCTGTGAAACAGCTTTGGAAAAAGACATTTAGTATTTTGGCCTTTAGTCTGTCATCCTCTGTTTCAGTACCATTTTGGTCACAGAGTGTCTGAACATTTTGTTTTGATCCTCCTACCGCTTTGATATAAGACCAAAATTTCAATGTGTGAAGCATCAACTATCAAGTAATTTTAATTGGATTATAGCATCATTTTAGTGTATAACGAACATGGAAAAAAGGAGGAGTTGCAATATTTGACTGTTTCAGTCTGATTTCAATAGTAAATTTCCCAACTGATAAAATATGTAAAGACAGTGCTCAGCCTGAAACAATGTGTACTCAGTCATTAATTTACTATCTGATCATAATGCACAGTTTATGGACATAAACAATATAGCACCTTACAGCTCTAGGGCATGTTCATACACAGCAGTGAGGTGTATGAATAATAACATGGCACAATGCTTTTAGAGTTGGTTAGAAGAGGAAGTATGGAATGAAGTACACGCATAAATAGAAGCTAACATGAAATTGAATACATTCCACTGTAGATTTGTGCCAATATTTGAAAGTAGCTCCCCTAAAAAGTAATGCAGTAAGCCTATTAAGAAAACAAGTAAGCAATGGATAACTAAAGGGATTAAAATTTTGGCTAAGACGAAAAGGGAAATTTATATAGTGGCCAGAATATGCCAAGATATTCGCAAACTATTTCACACCTACACAGTATTACCTCACGCGATCTTACCAGTCCATCCGCGTTGGGCATGACCCAGCCATTCCGCACTGGGCACGACCCAACCATTATCTGTTTGTAGCCTCACATGCAGCCCAACCAGCTGGGCCACGAGACAAGATTCTCGGGCTGGCATACAAGCTGTGCACGGTCTCTGGTATCTCAGATGCCACTGCCCTCGGACCACATGCGCCAGCACACAAGCGACAAAATTTCTCTGGAGTATATTTACAATTTTGACCCTACACTACCACCCTTCCAACTGGAACACCTGGCAACATAGTTCATGATCATCGACATGACACTACAAAGCCATGTAATTTTTGATGATACTTCTCAGATGTCATACAATCCCCCCTGGCCAATAGCAAATTCAATTCCGCGAAGGTTGTGTTGCCCCACTAGCTCGTCAATGTACCAGAGTGACAACTGCGACAAGAAACTTGGAAGGATAGATCAGACAACTGGATACCACCATCTCAGCTTTGGAGATATCTCAGTACATAAATCAATTTGACTCTCATGCCAGACAGCACGCAATGGCTCGTCAAACGACTATCTCAAGATACAGGTGGCAATGACCGTGTCCAAAACAATGGAATGACAACTTGCCCTGGTTGGCAGGGTTTTTGCTATACTACAGCAACAACAATACATGGCTGTTACAGACAACAATGACTACTGCCAATACATTCCTGGTGCAGCACACTGCTAGCATCCACGAGCAGATGACATGACCCGAGCGACTGCACATCACAACAGTGATGGCACTAGAGGGTGGTGACTTTCAGCCGGCTGCAACAGGTACGCCCACATCTAACGATAACATTCCCCACACAGGTGTGCCGATGTGACCAGGACTGTGTCTGTTTCACAACTGTTTTTGCTAAAAGTCACACAACTCCTCCATGCCTTGTGATCACCAAATGTAAAACATGGTCCACAATAGGTGCTCTAAATAAATTGCACTCTTAAGTCACTTAGAGCTGAAGCATGTGAGCCAAACTAGTTTCGGGCTGTTTCTGAGTGATGGTAATAGACTGTATTTGGCAGACAATTCAAAAAAATTGATACTTGCTCATCTACACTGGCTCTGAAGTGACCACCATTCTGAGAAACGAGCAATGGAGCTTACTATGCCTGCCCTCCAACTACATGCTACAAATGATACTCTTATCAAAATTTCCAGAATTGCCATGCACACTGTGGATCAATGTCCACACAAGAAATTTCCACAGCAGTTTCTGGTTGCAAATGTTCAAGAACCGATCTCGGGTGCTGATTGACTGTCGCTGTCATGTCTACGTGGACCTAATATGATGTATCCTCATACAGTGGAGAGAAAATACCCTGTATCACCAGCAGTTCACTACAACATCAACAGACAGTTCCGAATGAGACTTTTCCGAGAGCATGTTCTTCAATCTCTGTATGTAACACTCATCTGTAACTACTAACGATAGTTGGACTTTAACTGCATACCAAAATACTTTTGTTAGGAAGTGAACCAGATGTCATGCGTTTTTACCTCCAGTACTTAAAGCAGGAATGGCATCACTGTCTCCAAATATTCAGTGTGAACAAGACAGCACCCCCAGGCAGATGACACACACACACACACACACACACACACACACACTTGGGACATACCACACTGCACAACTAGTCACAAACACAGGTCAGTATGATGAACTTTTCTAATAGTGTGCCATTTGTGTTCTCCACACTATGTGGAGAAAGTGCACATCTGAAACACGAGTGATATGAAATACCCAATGGTCAGTTACATTGTGCCTGCCTCGTCCTGATCAGCCCCCTTCCAGAGTCTGAAGGTTTCCAAAATATTCTTTCTATGATCAATCATATCACCCGCTGTGTTGAGGTAACACCCTCGCCAGGCATACCAGTGGAAACGACAGTGAGGACATTTGTACAGTTGGGGATGTCGCGTTTCAGCTGTACGGCATCCATTGCTACAGACCAATGTCATAAATTTCAATTCGCACTATTCTCCACTATACGTAATCTTTGCATCATCCAATGCTATCACATCACCGCCTACCATCCACAGAGCAATGGTTTGGTGGAACACTGGCATCAAAAATTCAAAGCAACACTTGTGTGTCGTGGGACCCCCATGATAGAGTACTTACCCTTGGTTCTTTTATTAGGCACACCTTCTGTGTTCAAAGAAGACGTCTGTGCCTCTTTGGCAGAGACTTTATGCAGCAAGCCAATCACTCTACCAGCATATTTTGTCTCTTTAGTACAATCACTGATAATTATGGAGCTACCAGCTCTAGTCCGGAAGTGAAACATCACATCGCATGACTAGGAATACAGCCGTGCTAGTCCCATGGGTCACCAAGAATTTTCATGCACAAAGCTTTAGAAGACTGCAAACATTGGAAGTCTGTCAGTTTTTCAGTATTTCACCTCAAATCTGCCTGGATTTTATGAGATATAACCAGCACAGCTGATGCACGAACTGCTCACACTGGTGTCGCCACTCGCATCACTTTGGAGCACAACACAGAACATTGAGAATACTGACGTGTTCGAGGTGAGCCTTTATGTGCACTAATTCCAGTCACACGACATGTTATTGATAACGCATTACGTTATTTTCCGCCAATTTTACCCCCTCCTACTAAAATATTTACAAAAAGACAATCATGCGGTGCATAATGATACTGCAATTTTCTGAGCTACCACATAATCGATCGAACCCTGAAAGCAGTGCATCCTTTAAGCTGTGGAGAATTTTCTATCCAGTGGAAATAACTTTTCAAAACGGTTCCTCTTTTAAGGATTATATTTTCCAGACATATTATAGAAATGGGAAACAATGTGGCAGTGTAGTAAAAATATGGGAATAAAAATTTGCCTTTTATATCATTGGCTCTGGACAAAAGCACTGATGTAACTGACATTTCTCAATTTGCCGTGTTTGTGAGGGCTGTTGTTGAGTTCACCACTATGCATAAACTTTATTTTGTCCCAATGGATGACAAGTATGCCTGCTGACATTTTCTTGGTTAGTAAACATTAACAACAACTTAATAATGTTGATGTGGTACTTCCATACCCACAACAGATAACAGTTTCACTGACACAGATGGTTCTGGATGAGGTGTGGCTTATAGTTTCCATACTGAGTAAGATTGTGACAATCTATAGGAACTAACCCAGACCTTGGGCTATGCTACAGATCTGCATGTTACCACAACCAAGACCTGGACTCTTGTCAAACATTTACATACTGTATTTTCTTTCCATTTCATAATCCACTACTAAATAACATCAAAAGTTAACTCCAAGATAAAATTTACATGTAGCTTATTTATCCCCTAACATCTTATTTCCTCAGCAGTTTACCATAACAATTCATATTAAAATAAGCAATTTGGACAGATCTTTAATGTGGTATATGTCACAAGGGTAATCCCAAAAGTAAGGTCTCCTATTTTTTGTATAAGTACATAGACCTGTTTATTTCTACAATGGTTTACATCAGTTTACAGCTTGAACATTTAACTATTTTTCAACATAATCACCTTTTCTGTCGATGCATTTTTGTAGACGCTGTGGCAGTTTTTGTATGCCCATGTCATACCAGCTCCCTGCCACGCTGTTCAGAAAGTTATGAACCTCTTCTTTCACCTCGTCGTTTGAGCTGAATCGCTTTGCGGCCAAATGTTCTTTTAAACTAGGGAACAGGTGATAAGTCACTGGGTGCCAAGTCAGGACTATAGGGTGTGTGATTTGTTCCATTGAAACTGTTGCAGGAGAGCAACGGTTTGCTGAGCGATGTGTGGGCGAGCATTGCCATGGAGAATGTGTACACCCTTGCTCAAAATTCCTCTTCTCCGGTTATGAATTGCCCATTTGAGTTTTTTCAGAGTCTCACAGTACTTGTCAGCATTAACTGTGGTCCTAGCAATTCAGCTCCGAGGATGAGGTGAAAGAAGAGGTTCATAACTTTCTAAACAGCATGGCAGCGAGCTGATATGACATGGGCGTACAAAATCTGCCACAGCGTCTACAAAAATGCAATGACAGAAATGGCGATTACGTCGAAAAATAGCTAAATGTTCAAGCTGTAAACTGATGTAAACCATTGTAGAAATAAACATGTCTATGTACTTATAAAAAAATAGAAGACCTTACTTTTGGGATTACCCTCTTAGCTTCAGTGCACACTTAACATTTCTGGCGTTTTCATTTCTAAACTTTGGACTTTTAAAAGTGCTCAGACAGTGGCTTTCGAGTTTGCATGACGAAATTTATGTTTCTGTGAAGTCATGGGTCTTGTGCTGTGACTGGCTGACAAGCAATCGCCATGTTAATTTACATACTGTATTTTTTGTACTATTTACATTTGTGTATTGGGAATTAAGCATTCTAAGTCATCTAGTGCATGAAAGACCTCTCTCAAATGTGTAGTTTTTAGTATGGTTTCTGGAGCGAAAGTGTCAGCAAATTTGACATTTAGCACAAGATGCCATTCTATGAATGAGAATGTGTTTTGGAAAACGTAACGCCAGTGGCTAAACATGTCACTACCCCTCTCTCATGCACTCAATTTCATAAGCTAAACTGATACTTAGAACAAAGGAATTGTTTCTTATCATTTATTGATGTACTTTTGTTTAACTTAATCCATTTGTTTGTAGATGAAATCAGCTTGTCTCCCCTTCTGTGGCACAAATTGGTCTATGACCATTTCATTGAAATTTGGCTGATTCAGTAGTTCTTTTTCAAGAGAACACATTGCAAGTGCACAAAGTCTGTCCTCATTCATAGCATCGGGCATAAATGTTTTCACTCGCTTTAATATAGAGAAGCTGTATTCTGCCTCTTCTGTTCTCATAGGAAAGGTTACTATTATTTGTAGAAGTTTGATACTTTCAGGAAATACTTTTGCCAAACTGTTTTCATACAGAAAGTTCAAAAAGTCAAAGCACCTGACGCTTTCATAAAATCGTTTTGGCTATATGGCACATTCAATTCATGATGCAAGTCTGAACACTGCAATTTAAACACACTGAGAGCTATATTCAGTTCTTTTTCAGGGAAAAAGAATTTTATGTTTGGAAAACAATGATGGTTCAAAGAGTTGTGCAACTGACAAGTTATCATTAAAATTGAATGGATCAGTGATCTGAATCATGATGTGGTCACAGACGTCTCTTCCTGCTCCCAGTGACATCAGAGTCCAGCAAGGTCCTAACATGCAGGACAGAAGTTGCAAACTGAGATGTATGTTCAATAGTTTTCACTGCATTAATATTCCTTCACTGGAGTTGGCTGAAGAGAACCTCATATATATATATATATATATATATATATATATATATATATATATATATATATATATATATATAATGGAAGGAAACATTCCACGTGGGAAAAATTATATATAAAAACAAAGATGAGGTGACTTACCGAACAAAAGCGCTGGCAGGTCGATAGACACACAAACAAACACAAACATACACACAAAATTCAAGCTTTCGCAACAAACTGTTGCCTCATCAGGAAAGAGGGAAGGAGAGGGGAAGACGAAAGGAAGTGGGTTTTAAGGGAGAGGGTAAGGAGTCATTCCAATCCCGGGAGCGGAAAGACTTACCTTAGGGGGAAAAAAGGACAGGTATACACTCGCACACACGCACATATCCATCCACACATACAGACACAAGCAGACTTATTTAAAGACAAAGAGTTTGGGCAGAGATGTCAGTCGAGGCAGAAGTGTAGAGGCAAAGAAGTTGTTGAAAGACAGGTGAGGTATGAGTGGCGGCAACTTGAAATTAGCGGAAATTGAGGCCTGGCAGATGACGAGAAGAGAGGATATACTGAAGGGCAAGTTCCCATCTCCGGAGTTCGGATAGGTTGGTGTTGGTGGGAAGTATCCAGATAACCCGGACGGTGTAACACTGTGCCAAGATGTGCTGGCTGTGCACCAAGGCATGTTTAGCCACAGGGTGATCCTCATTACCAACAAACACTGTCTGCCTGTGTCCATTCATGCGAATGGACAGTTTGTTGCTGGTCATTCCCACATAGAATGCATCACAGTGTAGGCAGGTCAGTTGGTAAATCACGTGGGTGCTTTCACACGTGGCTCTGCCTCTGATCGTGTACACCTTCCGGGTTACAGGACTGGAGTAGGTGGTGGTGGGAGGGTGCATGGGACAGGTTTTGCATCGGGGGCGGTTACAAGGATAGGAGCCAGAGGGTAGGGAAGGTGGTTTGGGGATTTCATAGGGATGAACTAACAGGTTACGAAGGTTAGGTGGACGGCGGAAAGACACTCTTGGCGGAGTGGGGAGGATTTCATGAAGGATGGATCTCATTTCAGGGCAGGATTTGAGGAAGTCGTATCCCTGCTGGAGAGCCACATTCAGAGTCTGGTCCAGTCCCGGAAAGTATCCTGTCACAAGTGGGGCACTTTTGTGGTTCTTCTGTGGGGGATTCTGGGTTTGAGGGGACGAGGAAGTGGCTCTGGTTATTTGCTTCTGGACCAGGTCGGGAGGGTAGTTGCGGGATGCGAAAGCTGTTTTCAGGTTGTTGGTGTAATGATTCAGGGATTCCGGACTGGAGCAGATTCGTTTGCCACGAAGACCTAGGCTGTAGGGAAGGGACCGTTTGATGTGGAATGGGTGGCAGCTGTCATAATGGAGGTACTGTTGCTTGTTGGTGGGTTTGATGTGGATGGACGTGTGAAGTTGGCCATTGGACAGGTGGAGGTCAACATCAATGAAAGTGGCATGGGATTTGGAGTAGGACCAGGTGAAACTGATGGAACCAAAGAAGTTGAGGTTGGAGAGGAAATTCTGGAGTTCTTCTTCACTGTGAGTCCAGATCATGAAGATGTCATCAATAAATCTGTACCAAACTTTGGGTTGGCAGACTTGGGTAACCAAGAAGGCTTCCTCTAAGCGACCCATGAATAGGTTGGCGTACGAGGGGGCCATCCTGGTGCCCATGGCTGTTCCCTTTAATTGTTGGTATGTCTGGCCCTCAAAAGTGAAGAAGTTGTGGGTCAGGATGAAGCTGGCTAAGGTGATGAGGAAAGAGGTTTTAGGTAGGGTGGCAGGTGATCGGCGTGAAAGGAAATGCTCCATCGCAGCAAGGCCCTGGACGTGCGGAATATTTGTGTATAAGGACGTGGCATCAATGGTTACAAGGATGGTTTCCGGGGGTAACAGATTGGGTAAGGATTCCAGGCGTTCAAGGAAGTGGTTGGTGTCCTTGATGAAGGATGGGAGACTGCATGTAATGGGTTGAAGGTGTTGATCTACGTAGGCAGAGATACGTTCTGTGGGGGCTTGGTAACCAGCTACAATGGGGCGGCCGGGATGATTGGGTTTGTGGATTTTAGGAAGAAGGTAGAAGGTAGGGGTGCGGGGTGTCGGTGGGGTCAGGAGGTTGATGGAGTCAGGCGAAAGGTTTTGCAGGGGGCCTAAGGTTCTGAGGATTCCTTGAAGCTCCGCCTGGACATCGGGAATGGGGTTACCTTGGCAAACTTTGTATGTGGTGTTGTCTGAAAGCTGACGCAGTCCCTCAGCCACATACTCCCGACGATCAAGTACCACGGTCGTGGAACCCTTGTCCGCCGGAAGAATGACGATGGATCGGTCAGCCTTCAGATCACGGATAGCCTGGGCTTCAGCAGTGGTGATGTTGGGTGTAGGATTAAGGTTTTTTAAGAAGGATTGAGATGCAAGGCTGGAAGTCAGAAATTCCTGGAAGGTTTGGAGAGGGTGATTTTGAGGAAGAGGAGGTGGGTCCCGCTGTGACGGAGGACGGAACTGTTCCAGGCAGGGTTCAATTTGGATGGTGTCTTGAGGAGTCAGATCATTAGGAGTAGGATTAGGATCATTTTTCTTCGTGGCAAAGTGATACTTCCAGCAGAGAGTACGAGTGTAGGACAGTAAATCTTTGACGAGGGCTGTCGTCTTATTTTCCTCTTTCTGTTTTTGCCAGTAGTTTCACTTTGTATTCACTTCTCCTTTTTACCGTAATCTGCTATACTATTTTATCCCGCCTATATATATACTCAATAATACGTAACCTACTTCCAAACCATAACAAAAAAAATATTTTTTTGCCGGTTTCAGCACTACCGCCGCTATAATATCCACCGTTTCTAGTTCACAAACAGCTCCTTTCACCTTTTAAACAACCATTTCGGCCAGTTCTAATAACTTTCGCTTTATTTCCATTTCCGTTTTTCCCACATCACTGATCATTTTTAGCTGCTTCCCACGGGTTTTAACGCCATTATTTCTTCGTCAGACAATTGTTAGCCTCATTTTCATAATCTGCCACCACAATACCACTCCTTTTAATATACTACAAGCAGTTTTTTCGAAATTTTCCCGAATTTCTCCGTCCTTTAACGTGTTTTGGCGGCAACACAACCACCTAACCTTTATGCACATCGTTGTCTACCAACCCAAGTCCAACATAGCCCAGCCGTAACCAACACCTTTTCGCCTTTTCTCATTCCAGATCTCCAGTTTCTTTCCGGTTCACCTTTATCTCTCCCCATATATTTTCATTTTCATTTTCATTTCACCTCGTGTTACACTTTCCACCTTCTAATACCATGTCACCCTCACAACACCCCCACAATGACCCCATTAAGTTTTATTTACATTCCCTTCGCAAACATGCCTTCGCCCTAACCAGATTACGCTCGCATATTTTATTTTCTCAGGCTTGTCTGACATTTGGCATTACCCCCAAAGGCCTCACACTCAAAGTTCCCATCTCTGGCTGCAACCCTTCCTTCCATCAGTCCCTATACCAGTTCCAAACTGAACAATCCATTGCCCTCACCCACCTAATCCTTCACCTACACATCAACTCAGCCAATGAACACACCCGTCAACTCCTATCCTTAATAAAAGTCCTTAATCTTTCCTCTCCCACATCCACACCGGCTGTTCAGAGCATCCTCCTACAGGCCAACCGTAAATTAGAACAGCATGCCACCCTCCACCTCAAAAAACTATCCAATCTCCTGGTTTCCCACCTCCGGAAAGGCAACTCACTCACCCTTCACAACCTTTCCAGCAAACCTCAACCTCCTCTCATTGCACACAAACCCAGTCTCTCCCATCTACTCAATCTCCCACTTCCAGCTCCACTCCCTCCAAAACCTCAAAATTCCGATCAACACAATCTGGAAACACAACACCCTAATTCAGTAGTTAACCTTTCCTCCAAACCTCTCTCCCAATCCGAAACCTCTGTCCTATCCAAAGGCCTCACCTTCAGCCCCACTCCCAGATTCAACCAAACAGCCCTTGTCAAAGATTTACTGTCCTACACTCGTACTCTCTGCTGGAAGTATCACTTTGCCACGAAGAAAAATGATCCTAATCCTACTCCTAATGATCTGACTCCTCAAGACACCATCCAAATTGAACCCTGCCTGGAACAGTTTCGTCCTCCGTCACAGTGGGACCCACCTCCTCTTCCTCAAAATCACCCTCTCCAAACCTTCCAGGAATTTCTGACTTCCAGCCTTGCATCTCAATCCTTCTTAAAAAACCTTAATCCTACACCCAACATCACCACTGCTGAAGCCCAGGCTATCCGTGATCTGAAGGCTGACCGATCCATAGTCATTCTTCCGGCGGACAAGGGTTCCACGACCGTGGTACTTGATCGTCGGGAGTATGTGGCTGAGGGACTGCGTCAGCTTTCAGACAACACCACATACAAAGTTTGCCAAGGTAACCCCATTCCCGATGTCCAGGCGGAGCTTCAAGGAATCCTCAGAACCTTAGGCCCCCTGCAAAACCTTTCGCCTGACTCCATCAACCTCCTGACCCCACCGACACCCCGCACCCCTACCTTCTACCTTCTTCCTAAAATCCACAAACCCAATCATCCCGGCCGCCCCATTGTAGCTGGTTACCAAGCCCCCACAGAACGTATCTCTGCCTACGTAGATCAACACCTTCAACCCATTACATGCAGTCTCCCATCCTTCATCAAGGACACCAACCACTTCCTTGAACGCCTGGAATCCTTACCCAATCTGTTACCCCCGGAAACCATCCTTGTAACCATTGATGCCACGTCCTTATACACAAATATTCCGCACGTCCAGGGCCTTGCTGCGATGGAGCATTTCCTTTCACGCCGATCACCTGCCACCCTACCTAAAACCTCTTTCCTCATCACCTTAGCCAGCTTCATCCTGACCCACAACTTCTTCACTTTTGAGGGCCAGACATACCAACAATTAAAGGGAACAGCCATGGGCACCAGGATGGCCCCCTCGTACGCCAACCTATTCATGGGTCGCTTAGAGGAAGCCTTCTTGGTTACCCAAGTCTGCCAACCCAAAGTTTGGTACAGATTTATTGATGACATCTTCATGATCTGGACTCACAGTGAAGAAGAACTCCAGAATTTCCTCTCCAACCTCAACTCCTTTGGTTCCATCAGTTTCACCTGGTCCTACTCCAAATCCCATGCCACTTTCCTTGACGTTGATCTCCACCTGTCCAATGGCCAACTTCACACGTCCATCCACATCAAACCCACCAACAAGCAACAGTACCTCCATTATGACAGCTGCCACCCATTCCACATCAAACGGTCCCTTCCCTACAGCCTAGGTCTTCGTGGCAAACGAATCTGCTCCAGTCCGGAATCCCTGAATCATTACACCAACAACCTGAAAACAGCTTTCGCATCCCGCAACTACCCTCCCGACCTGGTCCAGAAGCAAATAACCAGAGCCACTTCCTCGTCCCCTCAAACCCAGAATCCCCCACAGAAGAACCACAAAAGTGCCCCACTTGTGACAGGATACTTTCCGGGACTGGACCAGACTCTGAATGTGGCTCTCCAGCAGGGATACGACTTCCTCAAATCCTGCCCTGAAATGAGATCCATCCTTCATGAAATCCTCCCCACTCCGCCAAGAGTGTCTTTCCGCCGTCCACCTAACCTTCGTAACCTGTTAGTTCATCCCTATGAAATCCCCAAACCACCTTCCCTACCCTCTGGCTCCTATCCTTGTAACCGCCCCCGATGCAAAACCTGTCCCATGCACCCTCCCACCACCACCTACTCCAGTCCTGTAACCCGGAAGGTGTACACGATCAGAGGCAGAGCCACGTGTGAAAGCACCCACGTGATTTACCAACTGACCTGCCTACACTGTGATGCATTCTATGTGGGAATGACCAGCAACAAACTGTCCATTCGCATGAATGGACACAGGCAGACAGTGTTTGTTGGTAATGAGGATCACCCTGTGGCTAAACATGCCTTGGTGCACAGCCAGCACATCTTGGCACAGTGTTACACCGTCCGGGTTATCTGGATACTTCCCACCAACACCAACCTATCCGAACTCCGGAGATGGGAACTTGCCCTTCAGTATATCCTCTCTTCTCGTCATCTGCCAGGCCTCAATCTCCGCTAATTTCAAGTTGCCACCACTCATACCTCACCTGTCTTTCAACAACTTCTTTGCCTCTACACTTCTGCCTCGACTGACATCTCTGCCCAAACTCTTTGTCTTTAAATATGTCTGCTTGTGTCTGTATGTGTGGATGGATATGTGCGTGTGTGCGAGTGTATACCTGTCCTTTTTTCCCCCTAAGGTAAGTCTTTCCGCTCCCGGGATTGGAATGACTCCTTACCCTCTCCCTTAAAACCCACTTCCTTTCGTCTTCCCCTCTCCTTCCCTCTTTCCTGATGAGGCAACAGTTTGTTGCGAAAGCTTGAATTTTGTGTGTCTATCGACCTGCCAGTGCTTTTGTTCGGTAAGTCACCTCATCTTTGTTTTTATATATATATATATATATATATAGGAAATCTTCATCTTGGAGGGAACTCTCGAGTCCCATAGCCACAAGGCTATCATTACTTATCTTGTCATCATTACTATCATCATCAATTATTTTTGCATGCACTCAATTTCCGGGGTCAGGGATTTTTCTCTGCCTCGTGATGACTATGTGTTGTGTGATGTCCTTAGGTTAGTTAGGTTAAGTAGTTCTAAGTTCTAGGGGACTGATGACCATAGATGTTAAGTCCCATAGTGCTCAGAGCCATTTGAACAATTTTTTGAACTCAATTTCCTTCTGGTATTTGTGTATACAGTGCGTTTAACATCAGTTGCAACTTACGATGTTTGGCTCACCGGAGGGAATGCAACAGCGTTGCCCAGGTAACACCAATGGTGAGCTGGCTTAACCAACCGAATCACTGGCAGTGTGGTAGGGAAAGTGTCCCCCATCGGCAGATCAACAGAACTACGTGGTATTGAGCGTTAGATAAAAGTTAAACTTTCAAAACGCTTTAGAAATAACACCGCTGGTCAGAAATTGCAACAGAATATTATCAGAGAAAGGGGAGAACGTAGGGCAGAAGAAAAAAATAGTGTAGAAATTGATCAATAGAGTGCACTGCTTTTCCTCCTTTTGCAAATACGGCATTCACCATGACTGTCTCAATGCAGGATTGCGCTCTACTTGTAAAGCTGTATCACAAAAATGATGACTGTGCACACATCGCTCTGCAGAAGTTCACTTAAACATTTGAAAAAAGGCGTTGTTCCAGTGACTGCCGTGGGTCTGGAGAAAATACTTCCGAAATTTGAAAGGATGGGTTCTTTAGGTCTGCAACCTGTTAGAGGGAGGAGATGAATTCATTTGACGTCAGTGAAAGCAGTGGCCACAGCAATGCAAGATGAGACGAGTGGAGGTGTAAAAATGCGTAGTGTACAGAGAATTGCCCAAACATTGGACATAACCGTGAGCACGGTGCGTAAAATCCTGTGGAACATCCTTCTTTGCTATCCATTCAAAATTACTAATGTGAAAGAGTTGCTTCCAGTTGACCTGCCAGCAAGCGAGACCTTTGCTTTAGAATTTCTTGCTTACATGGAGTTGGACAATGATTGGCCGTGGAAGATTTTGTGGGCAGATGAAGCCCACTTCCATCTGACAGGATAGTCAATTTACAGAATTGTCGAATATGGGCAACAGAAAATCCACAAGCAAATCAAACAGTACCATTTCATCCTGAAAAGCTCACTGTGTGGTGTGGGTTTACAGCACGATTTATCGTACGGACATATTTTTTCGAAGAGACAGGTGCTTCCGGTCCGTAAACCTCTCCAGTCCGCTTCCTTCCCCTTCAACTCTTCTGCCAGAGGAAGGAGCCACTGGTTCCAAAAGCTTGTAAAAGTTAAATCTTTTTGTGTGTGTTCCCCCCTGCCGCTGTTTGGTGAGTAGATTTTTTTATCTGTCCATTTACATTGAATTATCAGTAATTGATTATTTTCGTTGAAATAAACTATAAAATGTGCGAGAATCAGAATTTACTACTGAATCATTTGAGATCGGCCACTTCCGAAGCTTGCTGTCCATGCAGACAAACAAGACTGATGGGTTCCACACCCAGTAGGCCTGGCATTATCATCACCTGCTAAAGTGCTCAGCACATGTTGGCAACTACACTTCCCTCCACTTGCTCCATACTGAACTTTCGAAAGTAGCAACTAATTTTAAACGCACTATAGTTGTTACACTCTGTGATTTGAAACTCCATCTGATGGACTTAGGACAAGTAGGAATACGTTTTTTTCACTATCTCATCAAGAACAGCAATGTGTTTAGGAGTCTGGCAAAATAAGGGTACAAATTCCTTCCAAGCTGCTGAAGAAGATTCGCTCTTGCTTACTGCCTGTCACACAACTTCCAACAACTAAATTTAACTGATGCTCACAACAGTGAATGGAGTGGGCATTTTTATACACTGCTTTAATTCTGAAACTTCCTGGCAGATTAAAACTGTCTGCCGGACCAAGACTCGAATTCGGGACCTTTGCCTTTCGCAGGCAAGTGCTCTACCAACTGAGCTACCCAAGACGACTCACGCCCCGTCCTCACAGCTTTACTTCTGCCAGTACCTCGTATCCTACCTTCCAAACATAACAGGAGAACTTCTGTTAAGTTTGGAAGGTAGGAGACGAGGTACTGGCAGAAGTAAAGCTGTGAGGACGGGGCGTGAGTCTTGCTTGGGTAGCTCAGTTGGTAGAGCACTTGCCCACGAAAAGCAAAGGTCCCGAGTTCGAGTCTCGGTCTGGCAGACAGTTTTAATCTGCCAGGAAGTTTCCTATCAGTGCACACACTGCTGCAGAGTGAAAATCTCATTCTGCTTTAATTCTGATTTTAACTCCACTTTTCTGGCCACTGATAACAGGAGCACCATCATAACAATGAGCTATCAGTTTCAGAGGCGTTTCATTTACGTTCATTTTCTCTAGCTCGCTGCAAACAGCTGCTGTTACATATCCTGCAGTGTGACTTTTTGGTCGTACAAAAGAAATAAATCTTTTGTTAATTTTCCCCAGCGGCTCATAGCGAATAATTACAACCAGTTGTGACAAATTTGCACTATCAGTGGTTTTGTCAACTTCGATAGCAAGGAAACTTGTCTTCAACAGTTCATTCCTGATCAGCTTTAGGCATACTTTGTAAATTGATTCTAACAGTTCATTTTGAACTGATTTGGAAAGGCCTAAGAAAAACCCATTTCCTGATTTTGAATCGTGCTGCTTCAATATGCCTTCGTTCTAGTCCTCGAAAAATTGCTGCGTTCTTGGAATTTTCTGCAAGATTTAATGCAATCCATTAGTTTGCTCAAGATATACCAGTTTTTTTGAGACATTTTCACTGTATGTCTTTTATGTTACGGTGGTAAGCACTGTCTAGTTCACACATTATGTCCACTCTTCCTAGCACTGACAATTCAATAAAACCATTTCAATGTTTTTCACTAGAACTGTGTTTTTCAGCATAGTGTGAAATTTTTTTAAGTCTGATGCTCTCACCCGTACAAGCATTATCACACCCGTTTGTCACAAGACAGGTGAAACAGAAAAATGCGTTTTTTAGTTCACAACCACACGACCACTCAGCTGCATTGCACCTTGTTTTGTTAAAATTTTGTGCTTACTCTTGCCTGGACTTACACTGTTTTTGTTATTGATTAATTTTCAGTTCTGGTCTGGGCACCCCAAGTTCCTTCACTTTTATCCTATAGGCATGTTCCAAATTTTTATCTGATACATTACATACTGAATTCATACCGTGCTGTTTTTGAACTTTTGGTACACTGCAGTTACTCAGATAGTATAGCTCACTTCACTCAGGCCAAATACCCTCACAAAAAGAGAAACAATAACACACATTACCTGTGAACAGTGTCAGCAAGCAAGGAAATCAAAGTAACGGAACACATTTTGCACGCTTTGTTCTACTTCTCTTTTGGTAGAAGCAGTGGATCATGAAGTGTGTGTGGAGGTTAGTAGGACACACTTAAGCTGAACGACCAGAGCCTGTGGGCCAGCCACAAAAGCTGTACCCAATACAGACCACTCCCCCAAACCTCTGCTGCATAGAGCTAAGCAGCATTTCAAGGCACGCAACCCGCTTGGCTCGGCGCCAGGCTGGCGCACCAGCGGACGCGCGTACTCTAGAACACCCCGTATGCGCATCCGGGATAACGCTTTCTCGCTGGTGCCTGCAGAGTCTAAGTCCGTTATCAGCGCATGACATAACAAGGTCTTGCGCTCCCTATATAAGCGGGCAGTGCACGCCAGCAGAATCATTCTGCTGTGAGCTCTATCTGCAACAGCATTGAAGCACTATGCCTCATTGACGTGTGTATCGTCAACACCGCCACCGCATGCCTGTCTACATACACATCTTAAGCCTTGAAAATAAACTTGGCACAAATGGAACTGCACAAAGTGTTATATTGAATGGACCTATATTTTTCCGTGGATGTCGAGTTAAATTTAGTCTCGATGCTGGCACAGGGAATACTGGAAGCGGATGGTTTACCCTTGCTATTGTTCGATGTGAAAATGCCTCTCTACCTGGACTCTAATCTTTCGCCGACCGAGATGTCGTCGCCTACAAGACCTGGCATTGTGGAATAGATGCTAGATCTCAATCTAGACCCAGTTATGTATAATAATAAATATTGCTTGACATCACATTTCAACAGTCCCAAAAGCACTGACTGGCGTTATTTAAATCCATGTGGAAGGTATGCAAAATGTGTCCTGATGATGTAAATCTGTAAAATGTTGTTCAGGAATTTATTTTAATATATATTCTGTGGTGACTCCACTTCAGAGCCTTTAATTACAAGCTGAGCCAGTTCTGGATCTTTATTACTAGTGTAAGGATGATGCATAGACTGGCAGCTGACCATGAATGTAAATAAATGTAACATACTGCACATACACAGGAAAAGAAATCCACTACTGTACACCTACACTATTGGTGACAAATTTTTGGAAACAACAACTAACTGTAAAAATGAAGGCGTATCTATCCTGAGCAACCTCAAGTGGAATGACCACATAAAATAAATAGCAGGAAAAGTAGATGCTAGACAGATTCATATGCAGAATCTTTAAGGAAACTATTCATCCACTAAAGAAATGACTTATAATGCACTTGTCTGACATTCTCCAGTACTGATCATCAACCTGGGAGCCTTAGCAAATAGCACTGATAGAAGTCAGAGAGATGATCAAATGAAGAGTGGCATGTTTTGTTGTAGGATTGTTTAGTACACTCTACAGCATTACAGAGATGCTCAACAAACTCCAGTGGCAGACGATACAAGAAAATAATTCACGTAGCTACGAGTGTAAATGATATGTAGTAACATAACAAGACAGGGTGATTCATGACTTGACAAGTGCTAATAGTTTATTTCACAACTTTGTTGGACAACACCAACTGTCTGTGTGTGTGTGTGTGTGTGTGTGTGTGTGTGTGTGTGTGTGTGTGTTTTTTGAGATAATGGTAAATAACCTAGGGTTATATTATGCTCTCTTCAACAACTAATATTTAATGGATACAGAAACTACAAACAGCTGTATAAATGATAAATGTAAACATGCAAATACTGCTGTCAGATGCTTGCGCCATTTGCCAGTGACGGAGCTTGCCTGTTTCAACCCCTCACACAGAAAATTGCTGGTATTGTGTATTGAACAATATTGTTACAAATAGCTGGGATGAGTTTCCAGTAACATCATGTGACTACACCAGTGACAATTACAACACACTAAATGAATTCTAATTATTGTCTTATATCTTAGAAGGTAATGTTGTTTATCCGGTAAAGCACCTTCACTATATGCAGTAACTGTCAGGGACAGCTGTGGACACTAAGCTGGAGAAGCAGTGGGAAATGACTGCGCCAAGTCACCAAGCCGCCCGTGAGTGCACACAGACGTCAGCCACCGACACTGCCGCTACTGCTAATCCAATAGACATTGTCCCAAACACATATTCGAAAATACCTAGATTATACACGTTTTTCGATTATTTGTGCATCTTCTCCTCCACGTTAACCTGAATAATCGGGAGTATATAGTGTATAACACTGTTGGTAATAAATTAATTAACCAAGCATGTTCCACTGGAATTTTGTTGTAGATGGTCAAAAAAGTAGTCAGATACAGAACTGCGTGGTTGATATGTGGAGCACTTAGCCATTTATTGTATACCATATCCGCTATCCAAAATTCTCCAACTTTTACAGATGCACTCCTTATACGACTCCACGTGAATACTTACTACCCCTCCCACTGGCTATTCACGATACACAAGCCAATACTACCCCAGCAGCCAATTCCCATAAAAATGAACTGTGTTTACAGCCCGTTCTTCAACTCCTGTTCCAAAGCATGGGCAAACAGCTAGTCCGCTTATAAGCATGATCAGAAATATTTGCAACCATTATTATGTATATTACCTTCAACAAATTTTGAAGAGCCCAGGTAATTATAATATTCAAATATAATAGACAACTATTTTCCCGTTCCTTCTGTACAAGCCCCATCACTGAACTTCTGAGTCAGCCTAAATGCCTACCTTCCCAAAAGACGTGGCACGGGAGTAACTAAGTACTTCTACTAACGTATAAGGCACACAAACCTTCGCCATCCAACTTTATATCTCATCATACAAATCACACACTATTAGCTAATTTCGTCAGTGTTAGATCTAACATGATCTCATAGTTTTTAATTTGTACAAACAAACACCGTTTGAAGAAGGAGGAGGAGGAGGAGGAGGAGGAGATAACATGCGGAACAAATGGCTGGGTGTCAATATAACTCTTACACATACACACCATTTGTAGGTATGTAAGATTAAGATGATGATGATTCGTTTGTGGGGCGTGCAACTGCGCGGTTATCAGTGCCTGTACAAATTCCCAACCTTTGCTCAGCCCAATCTCGACACTTTCATGAATGAGGATGAAATGATGAGGACAACACAAACACCCAGTCATCTCAAGGCAGGTGAAAATACCTGACCCTGCCAGGAATCGAACCCAGGACCCCATGCTCGGGAATCTAGAACGCGACTGAGACCACGAGCTGCGGACAGGTATGTAAGAGTTGCAATACTCTAAGACAGAGCATCGAACAGAGTACATTAGTGTCGTTCGTGTTTAATGTTGTTTCCAGGGCTGGTAAGGTGTATAAGGTTCTTGTGCAGGGTGATCACTGAAGGACAGGGAGTGCCACTTATCCATTTGAGGTTTCATTGTGGTTGTCGGACAATTAGGTGTGACAGTGGCATGGAAGTAGATTGCACAAAAATGTGATGCAGGCACACGTCTCATTGAACTTTCGATTGACTTCATCTGATCGCCACGTCAGGGGACCACCGTTTCTGCACCGAGTATATCCTAACCTCTTCGCATCTGCACCTGCCATCTCAGAACAAGTAATTGACTCCCTGCAACCTTCCGTGGCATCCCAAACCGTCGGTTGACAGCTAGCAGCGGCAAGACTACAGAATTAACATGCTATGTGTATGCTGCTGTTAACACAACACAAATGGCTTCATCTGGAGTGGTGCCACGACTGGAAAGCACAGAGTGCTGGCGAATGGTTTCACACTGTGTTCAGCACCAAATCACAGTTCTGCATTACCCTCAATGACCACCGTCAGCAAGTATGGTGACAGCCTGCCGAGAAGTCCTAATCCAGGAACAGAGGTCTTACTTCTGGCACGACAGTAAGGAGCCATTCCTTATGACGTCTGGTCACTGCTGGCAAGAGATTCAGGGGAGGGGGGGCTCCGATAGCAAAATTGTTCGTCCTGGATATCCGGCAATCTTACATATTGCCTCTCGTGCACCAGTATCGTGGTGCCATTTTTCTAGAGGACGATGCTTAGTTCCACATGGCATGTGTCTTTAAGAACTGTCTGCATGACTTTGAGGTACTCCAGTGATCAGTAAAATCCCCAGGTCTGCCCCGACAGAACATGCTGTGGGCCTAGATTGCACATCAACTCCGTCCTAGTGCCAGAATACCAAGGACCAGTTACAAAAGGACCAGTTACAACTGCTGTAGATCAGTTTGCCTCAGGAGAGGATACAACGGAATTATGACAACCTTCCCAACCTTATCAGGGTACGCACTCAGACTCAAACTGCCTAGTTCATAGTAAATTTCACTATTTTGCAATCACTGACATGACATAACAAACACGCACTCAACCCATGAATTTTCTCTAAGGCTGTTTATTTATCCAGTTAAATAACATTTCCCAAAGGAGTATGTCTAGATTCCCCTCCCCCAAAACACCCCTTCCTCAATGGTGGTGAGATTTTCACAATACCAAATATTAGTGTCCTCACTGCTCACCAGTAAACCTACATCAGACAATGAAGAAGTGCCACTTCCCTCCCACAAGAAGCTACGGAAATGATGCACTCGGGCAGAGACCCTCTTGCCTAAGCAAGTCAAATACAATTTAGGTAAAAAACCAACTACCTGCAAATCACCGATTCATTTTAGTTTAGTGCAGTGGTTATCTTAATGTTACAGTGTCGTTATGATTTATAGCTTCCTTGTGATCTAGGTAACCAAACAAAGATACTTGCTACTTCGTGCACTTAAGTACTTTAATGGTTCCACGATGTAAGACCTTCTGACTTGTATTAAACTGTACAATCCCACATCTGTTTCAAAATTGGAAGTCTTTAGTGTTGGGGAATGGGGAAACTTCCCTTCAGGATTTTCAATCTTGTTGAATTCACGTAAGAGACGTACATAATAGTGTTTGGCATTCACTGTGAAGATATATTATTGTAGAGCACACACTTTTCATGGACTGACCACAAGGCCTGCCACCATGCAATGCTGCATGAGCCAGCTCAATAACAAAATGCACTACGTAAATTAAATGTACTATGTAATTAAATGCTCTATGTAAATTAAATCAATACCTTTGACATCAGATTCAGGTTTTCAGAAAATTACCTTTCGTTTGGTATGCATCTCAAGTTGATTAAATTGTTATTTCAAAACCTGTTATAATTAATCTTTAACTATTCACTATCAGACTAATTTTCCTCCACGATTTGAGACCACCACCTACTTGTCTAACCGATGGACTATGGTTTGTGGCAGTGGATGTATTTTCTGGGTCCTAATTTGATTAAATCTACATATTGCAAAAAAGCAGATACTGGTAGAGGCTAGCCAGCTGTTAGTTTCAAATTCAGGCCATGGTTACTTGCTACAGAAGGACAAGAGAATGCCTGCCGTTTTTGCAGAAGTTGCCAGCTCGTCAGGATTTCCAACCCCCGAGTCGTCGTCTCTGACAGTTGCAAAGGGGATCTAACGGCAACCACAGTGCTGGTTACATTGGCTATACAGCCTTCCTATTGTCAGTGAAAGCTTACTGTGCCAAGGGGTTCCTCAGCCACAAGAGTGTCTAGAATCACCGTAAGCATTGGGCTGTTGTGACTAGTTGATCGAGTTGAATGGACCTGTGAAGTTAAACAATCATGAATTTGGGGTCAGTTGCCATCTTAAGAGTCAGTGAACATGCTCTGTGCACAGTTTGACACCATGGACCACTCTGCTCACGAGGTTGCCAGTAGTTAAATTCATCCTAGAGTTCACACACACAAGGAACTTCTCCCGACTAACACGTATTTGTAATTTAAGCATTTGTACAAGCACCCATCCCTCACTTCTAACAATGTCTGTGACAGAGTGTGGTTGTGTTGCTTTGATCTGTACACATCAGCACTTGCAGTCTTGGTGGAGGGGGTTTAACATGCCTGTTTATCAGTTACTTCAGCAGCAAGTAGCTGACGCGTTTAGTAGGTGTGTTGTACATATACAAAAAAAATTAATGAAACCATTAATGTTTGGAATTTTTAAGTATTGTGGTACCCAAATTAATGCATTATCCAATGGAAGATAGTGTAGTATAAGATGGTGACACTTTCGCAATGTTGGGGGTGGATCTGATTATTCAGAAACATGAGTATTCATTCGACTGGTGAACTGAAGTTACAATGGATATCATAGCAATTACAGAAAATGACTTTATAGACAATTACAAAATTAACTGTGCTCAAGATTGTAGTGCTAAGGGCAGTGGTGGAAATAGTACTTCTCAATGAGGAGCTAATAGTTCTGGTGACTATGAACCTTCACTAGAAAAGAAATGCATTATGTTAGTACTTTAACAAAATTTTCAGAGGAACGTCTTAAACGTATTTATGATGATTATCATAAACCTCAATGTAAAGTTGTGATCTACAGCTCGTTATTGAAGAAACGTCCATCTATAAAAAGCACATCGAACATCAAAGTAATGATCGCTCTTGTGGAGGAAAAAAGATATAATGAACATCCATTTCAAGTAAACAGTGGAATCACAGAACTGGAGATAAAATAATACATTCTATCCCAATTTGACTTAGCAAGGAATAAAATAAAACTTGTCCATTAGAGCATCTGAAATTTTGGGCAATGTAAAATGCAAGAGAAATAGAGTCCACAAAGCTTAAATGTTCTGTGGCTTTCATAGCAAGTCTCAAGAAAGAATACAGACTGTGGTGTGAACACATCACCCCTTCCATGACAGCCAGAGATGTACAGGAAGATCAAGATATTTGTCAATCTGGAGCATGTATTCTTGAAGAAGCAAATTATAAAACTACAGGTTTCCAGATACAGCCACATGGCATTTGGAGCACTGACAAGAGTGAATTTAATAATGAAATAACTTCTGGTGTGACACTACCTAAAAAAGGGAGAGAAAATCAACTTATCTTGGTCCAGCCTGCACACAATACAATTCATAGTTGTACAATAGAAGTTGGAGTTTCGATAAGTGAACATCTAACGAAAGAAACATATATTTGTCTTTCAGAAAAAAGATTTTGGCCTGAAAGTTAAAAGGCTCCTGAAGACAACCTTCCATCAAATTCACATTTGGAGGCTAGAAGAAGTGGGAAAATGTCAAAAGGCAATTTAAAATCATTTTTCGTTAATGTTATTAATGAGAATATTACAAAATATGTCTGCTTGTGTGTGTGTGTGTGTGTGTGTGTGTGTGTGTGTGTGTGTGTGTGTGTGTGTGTGTGTGTGTGTGGGGAGGGGGGGAGGGAGGGGGGGGGGGGGGCGCGCGAGCAAGCGAGTGTATACCTGTCCTTTTCCCCCCCCTAAGGTAAGTCTTTCCGCTCCTGGGATTCTGGGATTGGAATGACTCCTTACCCTCTCCATTAAAACCCACATCCTTTAGTCTTTCCCTCTTTCCTGATGAAGCAACCGTTTGTTGCGAAAGCTTGAATTTTGTGTGTATGTTTGTGTGTCTATCGACCTGCCAGCACTTTCGTTTGGTAAGTCACATCATCCTTGTTTTTAGATATATTTTTCCCCACGTTGAATGTTTCCCTCTATTATATTAATATATATATAATATATTAATGAGAATATTACAAAAAAAATTAATGAGAATATTACAAAAAGGAAAGTTACTACTCACAATATAGCGGAGACGCTGAGTCGCACATAGGCACAACAAAAAGACTATCACAATATAAGATTTTGGCCAAGAAGGCCCTTGTTGAAAACACACACGCGGGCGTGCGCACACGCGCGCGCGTTATGCGAGTTGCGTTTGCATTCTCTCTCTCTCTCTCTCTCTCTCTCTCTCTCTCTCTCTCTCTCTCTCTCCCTCCCCCCCCCCCCCTCCTATTTTCAACAAAGGCCTTGTTGGCCGTGAGCTCATATTGTTAGTCTTTTTGTTGTTTTCCTATATGCAACTCAGCGTCTCCATTACATGGTGAGTAGCAACTTTCCTTTTCATAATATTGTTACATTTTACCCTGGATTCTCCACTGTTTGTTAATGAGAATGTCGCAAATAACCACAGGTGTGGCCTACTCTGTGGTTATTTGAGTACTCCCAAGGACCAGGAATAGTAAATGATTCATTTGCAGGTAAAGACATCGAATGCAAGATCATTCCGCTATAAACAATGAAATACATACAGTCTTTGAATGTGACAAGACTCCAGAAGGACTATCTGCAGTATTTCGACACTATATTTGGAAACTGAACCTTCATTACGAAAATGTGTTCTATTATTCATAACCAACTGTCTGCTCTGTGTATCGGGCTATGCTTCAATATTTCTGGGTACAATTCTCCCACACATGTTGCTGAATTCAAGAATGTGATTCAAACAGCATTTGATTTTGCAGCTCAAGAACGCGGTTGAGAAGATTGTCTAGTTATTGCTTTTGCAAAATGTCCCTACTGTGGTTCTGCATATAGATTCACACATTTTGTTGATAAATGTAATGTCTGATGATGGAACAACTAAGACTAAGACAGTCAAATGCTTTCACCATCCTAATCACAGAGTACCTAAAGCTTCTAAATACAATTGGAGCACTGAATTCCTGTTCAAGCCGAGAGACTTCCCTTGTCAGTAGTTTTCATAGTTATGCTGCAGCTTCCCACTGTTTTCTTATTGATTATGTCAATAAACCATCAACTGAACCCCTGCTAGAAGAGAATTAGTTTGATACCAGCCATGTTCAGGACAGCAGCCAACAGGTAGGTGAATGACAAACCTCGCCACTTGCAGGGGGAAGAGAAAAATCATCTGTACAAATAATTATATTGCAACAGCTCTGCAAATTAACCTACATTATCATTCACACCACCATCTATAGCAACCAACAACTGCTCCAACATAGTTGAAAATGATGATATACTGTCATATGTTTCTACACTATTACATTGTTGGACACACAGTGCTTATTTTGAGCCACATTGATAGGAATTACACGAGTAACTGCATCTGCATATTACACTGTACACAAAAGCTCACCTTCCAATGTTAAAATTAATGTGATGTGTAATGCGCCTTCTAATTCACAAACTGTTTTGAGCAATACATCTTAATATTGATCTGCATTTTTAAGCTTCTTACATTAAGAGGAATTTTTAAACTTATTTAAAACCATAGGAAGTAACAGCATAAATAATTGTCATTAAGCATAGGTTTATACATTTTCCTGTAGCACTGCAGTCAATATTAAAACCAACACAAAGGATAAGACCAACCCACCCCCTCGGTTGAGAACACTATCGAACGCTTGTGTGGTGGTGCACAACACAGGGGTAAGCCAGTTCGAATCCTGGAGGTGGAAAAAATTTTCCACTGCCAGTATCTGGCCGGCAAGCAGAGGGGAGTTGGTAACAAAGTTCCTGACAGACTTTGCACCAATGTCCTGGTGTAAATACCAAACCTCTCTGCAGAGTCATGAAGTGAGAGTACTTGACATTGGTGCTATTCGCGAAGAGTAGGCTACTTGCCAACACACACACACACACACACACACACACACACACACACACACACACACACACACACACCGTTACAAATATATGGAGCACGTTGCAAATAAATAAGTAAGTACTGTTTTGTAGTACTGCTGCACTGTCTGGGATCCTTACCAGATAGGATTAACGGAGTACATTGAGAAAGCTCAAAGAAGAGCAGCACATGTTGTATTATCGCAAAATAGGAGGGAGAGTCACTGACGCGATACAGGATTTGGGATGGACACCATTTGAACAAAAACATTTTTCGTTATGGCAGAATCTTCTAATGAAATTTCAACCACCAACTTTCTCCTCCGAAATCGAAAATATTTTGTTGACGTCGACCCACAAAGGGAGAAACAATCACCATAATAAAGTAAGGGAAATCAGAGATTGCACGGGAAGACACAAGTGTTAGCGCGCTGCTCGAGAGTGGAATAAAGAGAATTATTGTGAAGGTGGTTCGATGATCCCTCTGCCAGGCACTTAACTGTGATTTGCAGAGTATCCGTGTAGATCTAGATGTAGATGACAGGAGGACCAGACAAGGAAATACTAAGAACAGAAATTAATATAAAGCTCTTGGCAACACTTTTTACCTGAGGTTGTTGAGGGAAATGGACTGGAGAAACTGAAAGGCACGGACTGGGAGGAGCTGTGAACCCAGGCGTTGGTTGAGCTTGCGCCTGAAGAAATGCTGCATATGACTGATGATGGGGTGGTAGGCAACTCCCAAACTGCGGAACCTAGGAAAAATAAATTTGGTGCAGAGATACAGCACAAAAGTTTGTAGAAATACACCAGATAATATCCAGTTTCTGTAACGATATAAATAATTTTTGTTACTGATATCCTTAAGTAACATACACATCTGCATAAAAGAAGGAAAATACAATCAGAAAATTAGTAAAAATCACAAACACACAAAGGATGGCCAGTACATACATACCTACCTTCAAGACGACAAATTCCTGCAATTACAGTTTTCAGAACAGTTAAGTTCCCTGTGCTTCGAGGAAGGGAGGAAGTGCTTGGGAATAGTCGGTCCGGTGAGAGGTGGGAGTAGTGGCACTCAGAGCCCACATTAAAAGGGACATATTTGTTCAATTTGCCTCCCTTCTTCCCCATAAAATTTGAGTCACGTTAGCCTGGAGTTTGAGTGATCTGTCCCTATCCAAGCTCTCACAAATCAATTTTGTGTGGACGAGAGGTAAGTAGGGCAAGTGGGGAGGGTGGGGTGGGCAGGAGGCGGAAGATCCTTTTGATGGTCATATTTTGGAAGTACTCATATTAGAATGGGATTGGAGCCAAGTGACCAGAGTGGGAACATTAATTCCCCTATCCATTCTGGTGTGTTTCCAAAACTTCAGACAACGTGACTACTCTCAACACATACGCCACAAACCTAACCATAGTTTATAGGCTTTATTCCACCAACTTCCTTCATTTCTTATCTACCTACCTTCTGCATTCTCTCTCCATCATTACTCTCAATTTTGTCTTCTTGCTTCTGTCTTCCCCCCCCCCCCCCCTCCCCCCCCTCAAGACTCTTAGAATTTTTTTTTTTTTTTTTTTTTACAAGTTTATTATTGACCTACCAACTGAGGTAAATAAGTAATCATAAGTATCAATTCAATCAAGCTTTTTAATTCACTGTCCATTCTTTGACTTTCCCCTTACCTAGCGACTGCTTCATATTGATATTTCTAATGGCATATTAAAATATCCTGAAAGTAAAAGTTTAAGTCAGATTTAATCATGTTTAAGTTCTCCTGTTTTGGAACTTGATACGAAGATGACCCCCTTCTTTTATAATATTTGTAATTTTAGCAGAAATCAATGTATCTGTTGTCCACTTGATGAGAACATTTATACAAGGGGCAGTTATAAAGTTGTAATTATCACTTCAGGGAAGTATAGTTACATAACCAATTTTTTGTTTGTAACTTTAGGGCAGTTTCAAACTCTGTGTAAAAAATTTGCCATTGTGGGCAAATGTTAATTGTGAAATTTTTTATCACTTTGCACGTACATGTCTGCAGGACTGGTACACACACAAATCTTTGTACCACATACAACAGCGTGCAGGTAGAGCGGCCAAAACAAAATTGCACAGCCCACCAATACAATTTAGACATGCAGCACCATTCTGTTTTTGCTCCCAGCAGTTTGCTTCAGTGCTGTGGTGCAGGGATTTTGATGCATACCGTGATGGCAGACATATAGCAACATATAAACAAAAATTAATTACGTAACTTTATTTTCTTCATGTGGTAATTAAAATTTTATGGATAACTGTTGTATCCCTAGAAACAAAAACCACCACCACCACTACCACGATCACATGAAATTACACGCGAATTAGAGTAAGTTTATAACAGTTGCTTAGATAATAACGAGAGATATTACAGAATTTATTCTACAACGGTATTATTTGTGCATAATGAGAATGTTAGTGAATAAAATACACAATACCAACCACATGCCTAAATTACGAACCTGCACTTGTGGTGGAGGCATCGGTGGAGGCCCTGAGGGCGGTGGAGGGAATGCTGGGGGGCAGCTGCAGCAGCCGTACAGCCCATGCTGGTGGCAGCCATGCTGCGGAGGGGGGCTGCTGCCAGGGTACAGCGACAGTGGAAGCGGTATTGGCACTGTGGCAGGACTCTGAGCCGTGTGCGCCGGGTGTGGGTGGAACGGCGTGTAGGGCGACTCCTGGTGGGGAAGCGGACCCCACACGGGCGTGCAACGCATGGTGCGTCTCAAACTGTTACTTACACTGAGAATGAGTGAACGAAATTATTACGATTTATTGAGTTTAGTGATTCACATTATTAAAAGTAAAAGATGCTTGTGGTCACAACTAATACTTCAACTATTCAAGTTTCACATAGTAATGTATCTAAGTCTCAGTCACATCCTCTGGATCACTGTTCTTTTAACAGATGAAACATAAAACTTAAAATTAAGACCAGAAATGTTACAACAGGAACAACAACAACCACCTCAGCATTGCTAGGTTTTTCTGTAGCAATTTCACATCAAGCAGTAATGTCACAAGCTTAAATCAGTACTGTGGTTAACAAGTAGATTCAACTTGCATTTCGAGCAAATGTAGAAAATTAAATTCCAGACTTAATGAAGAACCATGTTTTTTAAAACTCTTCTGTTTGTCGACACACTTCTTATGTGTTTCTAGAGAGTCAACTAAATTGTTTAGATTTTATTGTACTGTTTTATTTCACACACAAATTTTCCAATTTTGTTGCTATAACAATTTGCTTACATAAGAATGAAGAAAATAAGATAGGTAGATAATGGAAGTTATGAGGAGGTACTGAACAAAATTGGCGAGAGACGCAATTTGTAGCACAACCTGATTAGAAGAAAGGACTGGCTGATAGGATACATTCTGAGACGGTAATGAATCACTAATTCAGTCCTGGGAGCGAGTGTGTGAGGTAAAAATCGTAGAAGCACACCAAAACATGAACACAGTAAACAGATTCAGTAATATGTTTGTTGCAGTAGTTATTCGGAGATGACGAGGCCTGGACAGGATAAAATAATACGGAGACCCGCACCAAACCATATTTCGGGCTGCAGATCTCAAAAATGACTATTTGTTATTTTTTGTTAGTGAAATTAGATCATTCCCTACAATGACAATATCAGCAATAATTTTAGTTGCCTCAAAGTTCTACAATGCTAAAGGAAAACAAACGACAAGTCATTTTTTAAGATTGACTGTGGATATTTCTAGTCCAATTTTGAAGCAAACAGTATCATTTCTAGACTTATGCCATTTTCTTTCTGTTTAGTGGCGGCATAACTTACTGGCTGGAATGAGTAATAGCTTTTCTGCTTACTTCTTCAAGAAAGAGGAGGAGGAGGGGGGGGGGGGGGTAGCGACAACAAAAAGTTCGATAAATGTTTACGTCTAAAGTTTTTCTGGAAGTTGCTAAGTGCTCTCATTATCAAATACAGTCTGCGTATTTGCACATTGTCAGTTATTCTGTCTCATGACAAAGACACAGTTTATAACTGTTATACTAGTCTTATTTTTAACTTCAGTCCTAATTACACAAAATATTGAAAATCAAACAATGGAAACTCCAGATTGGACTAACAGAATAACAGGACAGGAATAGGACAGACTGCTACTCACAGTGATGACGACCCACTGAGCTGCAGACAGGCACAATGACAAGACTGTTACACACACACAGCTATTGGCCAAAGTCTTCCTCAGAAAAGAAACACACACACACACACACACACACACACACACGCGTATTCACAGTCACGTAACCAAGAACATATCACACACACACTCTGGTGCCACCATCGGCAGCTCTGACCAGACTGCAAGTGTCACGTGAATAGCAATCTGGAGTGGGGCACAGAAGGGGGAGGGACAGCAGGGTACAGGAGGGGGGAAGAGGAGACAGTGTCTATCAGGACTAGAGACTGTCAGGCACAGCATCAGGAGATGGGGTGGGGGAGAGGAAAAGGAAAGGTGCGGTAAAGGAAAGATTCAGTACATGAAAGAAGGTGCGGAAAAGGAGGGGGAGCAGGGAAAGGGAAAGGGAAAGGATGGACACGTGCATTGGCAGAGGGTGTCACACAAAAAAAGATGAGGGAATGTGAGAGTGGAGAAAGTGATAAGACAAGGAGGAGGAAACTGTTGGGTTGAGGGTGTGGAGGCAATAGGTTACCACACCTCAAGACTGGAATAATTCCAGGAGTGGAGAATGTATTGTAAGGATAACTCCCATCTCCACAGTTTAGAAAATGGTGGTGGTAGAGCGGAGGATCCAGTTGGCCCATGTTGTGAAGCATCCACTGAAATCAAGCTGCTTATGTTCTGCAGCATATTGTGCCAGACTTTGCTTTTGACTGCGGTTTGATGGCAGCCTTTCACCCTGGTGGTAGTCATACCAACATAAAAAGCTGTGCAATGGTTGCACCAGAGCTGGTACATAACATGGGTGTTTTCCAGGTGGCCCGGCCTTTGACAGGTTAAGATAAGCCTAAGACTTGAATAGTGGGTGGATTGGACAGGTCTTGCACCTAGGTCTTCCACAGAGATTTGACCCCTGTGACAAGGAGCTGGGATTGGGAGTAGCATAGCGATTGACAAGAATGTCGTGGAGGTTGGTGGACAACTGAACACCACTTTAGGAGGAGTGGAAAGGATCTTGGGTTGGAAGTCCCTCATTTCAGGGCATGATGATAGGTGATCAAAGCCCTGGCGAAGGAATGCGGTTCAGTTGTTCCAGTCCTGGTGTGTGTGTGTGTGTGTGTGTGTGTGTGTGTGTGTGTGTGTGTGTGTGTGTGTGTTGACATGAACTGGGTGAGGCAGGAATCAGACATGAACTGGGTGAGGCAGGAATCAATTTTGGAATTATGTTGGCTTTGATTGGAGGGGTTGGTGACAAAGAATAGTTTCCACTGGAGGCGACTAGGAGAATGAGATTAGATATTTGACAAGTCTGACATTATTACATTGGGTGTAGGGCTAAAGGTGAGTCCTTTGAATAAAACGAAAACTTCCGTAGAGCTGAGGATTTTGGCGAAAAGGTTAACAACAGCATTTCAGGATTGTTTGGGCTCTGGACTTAGAATGTTGGTAGGGAGTTTTGGGATACGTGTCAAGTTGAAAAGGTCTGCTAGGCAGGGTATGGGTGCTATCGGGGGCTGATGAGAAGCACTACGGGTAGGACAGAGCTCAAATAGTGGGACCCCAAGGTGGCAGTAGGATGTCGGCAGGTCAGATAACTTACCAAGGTGATGTCTGGAATGCTCTTCCAGGTGCTGGAGAGCAAGGGATTGAATTTCAAAAATGTGATTATGTAGTATGGATTGCACAGTAGCTGTATCTTACAGAGGGAGCACAGGTGGCTCTGGGAGGCCTGTGCCATGGAAATGTGTTTTTGCAGTAGCAGATTTGTGAGGGATAGGAACTGGCAGAATCTGAAAAGGTGGAGGTCATTGAGGAAGGAGGTGTGGGATCCACAGAAAGGAATTTTTTTATGGTTAGGACCTTGGGGAGGATTCCAGCAACATTTAAGAAACAGGATATGGGATACTTTTCTGAATGGGTAGAGAAAGATGCAGCAGGTATCCATTGTGGTAGGATGGATTGCTTTTCTTCTCCCCCTCTTTTCGTTCCTCATTCCCCCCCCCCCCCCCCCCCTCCATGAACATGATCACAAGTCCTGAATCTGCGCCTGGCACTCTCTTGGCCCTGCACGCCCTGCCAGACAGCTCTCTTCTACACCCCCCCCCCCCCCCCCCCTACAGATTGTGCTATTCACGTGACAGTCCCATTCTGGCTGGTGGAACTGCCAGCGGTGGCGTCCAAGTGTGCACGAGGTACTCTTGGTAATGTAAGTGTGTGTTCACTTTCTTTGCTAAGGAAGGCTTTGGCCGATAGCTCCATGTGTAAGTCTTTTCATTGTGCCAGTCTACAAATGAATGGGTCCTTCACAGTGATCAGCAAAACTATCATCTTCCTTACATTTTAAATATTGGAAATAACTTTTGTTGCCTCTGGAAGCCATTCTATTTTGAGTTTGGCAGAGGATAAATCCAAATTGCAGAGACTTCGTGCACAATTCATTTTAGCTCATTCACTGTTGTGTATGAAATTAGTTCATATATTGAAACTGTATTTAAAAGAGCAGAGTTTCATCTATCATTGTTCTAAATATACTGGTTTTTATAAGTATGGGAGGGCTGTGCACAGTGTGCTGCACATGTTTTAATCATTTCAGTTACCGTCAAGAACTTTTGTTTGTTTGTAGCCTTTAGAATGCTTTATAACTGCATGTAATGATAGCAGCTTAGCAACTAGTCTCTCCAACAACACTACCGGAATGATCTTTATATAGAGGGGTCTACTTCAGTTTATTCTATTGTAATGGATCTGGGAGATTTGTTATTTTCTACCGGATTTGTCGATACAAAATCTAATGAGGGACGTTGTAAATGTTTTCTTATATTTTTGTCATAATATTTTTTGTGAATTGTAATTTGCCTTATTTTATGCTAATATGTTAGAGAGTGACAGCATATTGATTAATATTAGTAGATGTGACGAAGAATATCAAAGAGGCTGGTTACAAGTGGAAGCTTGTGTGTTGTGTGAAATGTCTGACACTAGAGTCATCTTTGACCGTAGTCAGTCGGCAGTGAACACTGTGTGTGACAGCGGAACAATATGCAGATCGCCGTTATAATAATTTGCTAGTGAACAGGAAAAATGAATTATGTTACTAATTTTTTATATAAACGTCAAGAAAGAACCACATTCGAAGAAATGGTATTTGAAGCACCAAAAATGAGGCAAACGCATTGATCCAGGTCATTTCTGCAGCCGACGAAACAGCATTGTGGAATCATACTTTCACTAGACGTCTGAAGCCAACACAAAAAGACAAATATCATATTGTAAATATTTCACAGAAAAGCGAGTACTGTCGCGAAATATGCTAAATTCAAGTATATAAAAATGGTGAGCATATTTCACTATCCTGTAATACCAAGTACCAAGTGTAATTGCCCGTCACCACCTTCGTATCGTCATCTGTGCAACCACAATGGCATGCAATTTTCTCGGTCAAAAACAAAGATGAAAAAAGCAACAAAAATAAGATCACAGCAGCCAATGCACACAGGCCGAATGTCAGGAAGCTACTGAGCACTTAGGGTGGAAATTGGGCTACCTGGGTACTAAGGACCTCGTGTGTTAATGCATCCAGAGCGCACACAGAATCGAGTGGCAGC
This sequence comes from Schistocerca piceifrons, assembly GCF_021461385.2. NCBI lineage: Eukaryota > Metazoa > Arthropoda > Insecta > Orthoptera > Acrididae > Schistocerca > Schistocerca piceifrons. The sequence goes on along the minus strand of NC_060143.1, from coordinate 96,747,995 downwards.
CCACCTCAACACCCAGGAGCACAAAGGTGTCAGCAAGTGGTGCGAATAGTATCATCAAAAGGAACAATATCGTGCATTACCATGTCCAGAGCACCAGAGGACAGCAGCAATGGTGCGTGTCAACATGTTATAGAGCAGTTGATGAGTTAAAATGAGAAATGAACTGTGTCCTAATATGTGTGAATTCCAAAGGAACCAATTGGGGGTACATGAACAAGCTACATACTTTCTGATGCTTTGCGCCAATTTTAGTTTATTTCTTGAGTTTTATTTACAAATTTCAGACTAATTTTAATACATTTAAAACTAGGCATGTTTTTACATTGATGGACACTAGCTGCTATTGATTTTTATAAAAGACCTTGTCGTTTAATTTATATGCCGTGTGTACCAATCAGTTTTATTAATTCTGCTTCCCACATATCTAAATGTATATACCCCTTCTAGATCCTTTTTACCCAGCTGTAACATTTAGTTCTCCAGCACATCCAAATGTGATACTTTCTTCTTATTTATTTTGCATATCTTAAACTACAGCCAGCCCATGTTCCATTACGTTTAGCATAAAGAACAATTCACATTCACTTTCAGCTACCACCACTGCATCATCGATTCACTGTATGTGCTAATTTTCTGCCCTTAACAACACTTCTTTAATTACCCAACTCCTCTTCAATGAACAAACATCAGTGGTGATAATGAGCATACCTTACACTTTTCCTGGTTTTGACTTCTTATCAAAAAATCTACCAGTACAGACTATTTTAATTCGCTTTCAAGAAAAAGTGGTTTTCCATCTCTCTCTGTTACTGAAACCACATTGCCTAAGCAAAGAAAAACATTTTATTTAATTTCACATTATAAAACAACTTTCCATATTTACAGCACCACAGTAAGCTCTGAAATAAGACCTCATTTGCCTTTTAAATGTGCTGCTTCACCCCCACACAACACGCCATCGTTTCACATGTTCATACATGTCAGGCACTTGATGGCACTTCAGCAGCAAAGTTACAGGAAAACAAGGAGCTGCGTGACTCACTGTCTTTAACAACCACATCTAAAAAATCAAACAGAACAAACCTCCGAGCAGTTGACTGGTGCCTGGGAGAACGGCGCTGTTCCCAAGGTGTCCTCGTATGTGGTGCTGTTGTGGGAACAGGTACTGCCATCTGAATGCCTCCACGAGATACTCTCCTTCGTTTTCGCGAAGGGCTTTCACTCTGTAATAATGGCATTAATACAGCAATTTCTCTCTCCATTCATAGACAAAGTTGGAAATGACAAACGGTGCAACTCATCATCTTGTATTGTAAATTTAGAGATGTGTCTTTAAAAGATGGGAGGAGAATTAAATTTAAGTAAACAGATTATGTCAATATATGATTATTCCATTACATTTGTTTTCTTATACCTTCTGCTGTTGTGATACAGACTTAATATATTTGTACACTGGAAGCAGAATATGTGAGACATTAACAATGTGACACAGATTGACGATGCAACATGTACAATTAACACGAAATCTAGAAAAGCTAATACTTGCCTTCCTTCCATCATCTTGACTGTTAGTTCTAAAATACGGAGGCGAATGCTGAATTTGTAAAGGACTCAGGCGAATTTCTGTGAAGTCAAAGAAGCACATTATTAATCGCCCCTAAAAAAAAACTTGACTCCAAAATCACAGTAATAGAAAGGGTTAACTTTATCTCACCTCCAGCAGTGACTGTCCGCCTCGGTGAAAATTCCAGACCTACTCCTGTATGTTGATGAACATCCACAGTGCTTGCTGGCAAACCGCTAGGACTGACACTCAAGATGGGTGGACCACACAAAGTATTTTCCTGTGGAATTTATTAAACTTTGCTTTACATGGGGTTAAGCCTGATAAAATGAGAAATCATAAAAAAGGAACCCAATTCATCAATATTAATTGGTTTTTCAGGTCAAGCACGTAAATACTAAATGTAACTAACTAACTAAAAACAATATCTGACATGCAACTTACTCAAAAATATTGTACTTCTTGTTTCTGCTTATTGTTTCCATGTTGAGAAGTACACTGTTCTAACGACTACCTTCAGAACATTTATTATTTCTCTTTGGATGTCAAGATGCAAGAATTGTTGCAATCGTTAATTTATTTATTTTAAGTACAGGTTCTCTAAAAGAGATTCTGAATAACCGAAAACACCAAATGGGACTGTAGAGAAGCACCACACAAGTGCTGAGCTGGCTAGTACCTGAGGTACAAGAGTTGCTCTGCAGTTTTGCCAGCTAAGCTCCTTAATTATCATGCCTTAACAGAAAGTTAAGAATTTGCAAATAGGACTAGTTGAACACTGCAAAAACACGCAATTCCTATGGATATCTGTATCAATCAATAGTCACCTCTGCGAATCTCTATTTATCTGTAGTAGGTAGCAGTTGTTTCTGGTGGTTTTGTTAGAAATTCTGTGCTCAGAAATACGGTGGTAGCATCTGTACTAGAACAAGTTAAAGAAAAGAGGAATTTCATCATTGAGAAGACACAAAGTGAAGCTCACGCAGTTTTGTTTTGCTTTAGGGCGCAAAAACGACTGGGGTCGCGCGCGCGCGCAAGTCAAAACTATAGAAAACGAAGACAGAGATGGGTTTAAAAAAAAGACTATATACCAGTACCAATTGACATAACAGAAAACAGTTAAAAACAGGCACATGGATAAAGGACTAAAAAAGACACCATACAGAAATGGAGACCCAAAACTAAAAATTACATGGCCTCGCTATATTCCTTTGGCTGATAAAAAGTAAGACATGGGCGACAGCCCACACATCATTTGCTAAAACTGTCAAAAACTGAAATGTCACACCAGACTAGGAACGTAAAAGGTTAAGAAAATGGACATTTCATCAGAAAGTGGCGGACAGTTGAAACTTGAGTGCAATGTGTACAAAGTGCTGGGGTAGCACCACTTGGCAAATGATGAAGGCTAAAAAGGCAGTGCCCAATACGCAGCCAAGGGAGGGCCGAGAGAAGGTCGTCCAAGCCACTGGGAAAGGATTAATAAACCAGAGCTTATTCCCGTGAAGGGAGAACCATTGGCGATGCCAAAGGGACACAACCTCCTGACAGACAGCAACACAGAGACCATCAAAGGGAAAGTAGGTTCTCACAGGCTGAGGTATGGAGACTGCAGCTTCGGCAGCAGTGTCGGCAGCCTTGTTTCCTGGCAGACCGACATAACCAGGACTCCACAGAAAGATCTCACTGACTCCACCAAGAGTGAGCAGTTGACAGTTTTCCTGGACCTGCTGCACTAAGGGATGGGCGATGTACAGCGCACATAGACTTGAAGGGCACTGAGTGAGTCTGAGCAGAGGACACAATTGAAAAGGCTATGTCGTCGGATGTATTCCATGGCCTGATACAAGGCCAAGAGCTTGGCTGTGAATACTGAGGAGGGTGCCGGAAGCTGATATCTAAAGACACGTGTGCCAATGATGAAGGCACACCAGACCCCACAATCAGTCCGAGAGCCATCAGTGTATACAAAGGTACTATCGCGAAGTTCCATGTGAAGGTCGTGAAACTGAAGGCGATAGACCGAGGCTGGAATAGTGTCCTTCTACATCTACATCTACATGGATACTCTGCAAATCACATTTAAGTGCCTGGCAGAGGGTTCATCGAACCACCTTCACAATTCTCTATTATTCCAATCTCGAATAGCACGCGGGAAGAATGAACACCCATATCTTTCCGTATGAGCTCCGATTTCCCTTATTTTATCTTGGTGATCGTTCCTCCCTATGTAAGTTGCTGTCAACAAAATATTTTCGCATTCGGAAGAGAAAGTTGGTGACAAATTTCGTAAATAGATCTCGCCGCGACGAAAAACATCTTTGCTTTAATGACTTCCATCCCAATTCGCGTATCATATCTGCCACACTCTCTCTCCTATTACATGATAATACAAAACGAGCTGCCCTTTTTTGCACCCTTTCGATGTCCTCCGTCAATCCCACACCGCGCAGCAATATTCTAACAGAGGACGAACGAGTGTAGTGTAAGCTGTCTCTCTAGTGGACTTGTTGAATCTTCTAAGTGTCCTGCCAATGAAACGCAACCTTTGGCTCGCCTTCCCCACAATATTATCTATGTGGTCTTTCCAACTGAAGTTGTTAGTAATTTTAACACCCCGGTACTTAGTTGAATTGACAGCCTTGAGAATTGTACTATTTATCGAGTAATCAAATTCCAACGGATTTCATTTGGAACTCATGTGGATCACCTCACACTTTTCGTTATTTAGCGTCAACTGCCACCTGCCACACCATAAAGCAATCTTTTCTAAATCGCTTTGCAACTGATACTGGTCTTCAGATGATCTTACTAGACGGTAAATTACAGCATCATTTTCTAAGTGTCCTGCCAATAAAACACAGTCTTTGGTTAGCCTTCCGCACAACATTTTCTGTGTGTTCCTTCCAATTTAAATTGTTCGTAATTGTAATACCGAGGTATTTAGTTGAATTTACGGCTTTTAGATTAGACTGATTTATCGTGTAACCGAGGTTTAACGCGTTCCTTTTAGCACTCATGTGGAAGACCTCACTTTTCCTTATTTAAGGTCAACTGCCACTTTTCGCACCATTCCAACATTTCTTCTAAATCGTTTTGCAGTTTGTTTTGATCGTCTGATGACTTTATTAGTCGATAAACGACAGCGTCATCTGCAAACAACTGAAGACGGTTGCTCAGATTGTCTCCCAAACCGTTTATATAGATAAGGAACAGCAAAGGGCCTATAAAACTACCTTGGGGAACACCAGAAATCACTTATCCAGTCACATAACTGAGATGATATTCCATAAGCACACAATTTCACTACGAGCCGCTTGTGTGGTACAGTGTCAAAAGCCTTCTGGAAATCCAGAATCGATCTGAAATCTTTTGTCAATAGCACTCAGCACTTCATGTGAATAAAGAGCTAGTTGTGTTTCACAGGAACGATGTTTTCTAAACTCATGTTGACTGTGTGTTAATAGACTGTTTTCTTCGAGGTTAATTCATTATGTTTGAACACAACATATGTTCTAAAATCCTGCTGCATATCGACGTTAACGATATGGGCCTGTAATTTAGTGGATTACTCCTACTACCTTTCTTGAATATTGGTGTGACCTGTGCAACTTTCCAGTCTTTGGGTATCGATCTTTCGTCGAGCGAACGGTTGTATATGATTGTTAAGTATGGAGCTAATGCATCAGCATACTCCAAAAAGAACGTAACTGGTATACAGTCTGGATCAGAAGACTTGCTTTTATTAAGTGGTTTAAGTTGCTTCACTACTCCGAGGATATTTACTTCTACGTTATTAATGTTGGCAGCTGTTCTTGATTCGAATTCTGGAATATTTACTTCGTCGTCTTTTGTGAAGGCATTTCGGAAGGCTGTGTTTAGTAACTCTGCTTTGGCACCACTGTCTTCGACAGTATCTCCATTGCTATCGTGCACAGAAGGCATTGATTATTTCTTGCCGCTAACATACTTCACATACGACCAGAGTTGCTTTCGATTTTCTGGCAGGTTTCCGGACGAAGTTTCATTGTGGAAACTGTTATAAGCATCAGGCATTGAAGTCCGAGCTAAATTTCGAGTTCTGTAAAAGATCGCCAATCTTGGAGATTTTGCGTCTGTTTAAATTTGGCATGTTTGTTTCGTTGTTTCTGCAACAGTGTTCTAACCCGTTGTGTGTACCAAGGAGGATCATCTCCGTCGTTTGTTAATTTATTTGGTATAAATATCTCAACTGCTGCCAATACTATTTCTTTGAATTTAAGCCACATCTGGTCTACACTTATATTATTAATTTGGAATGAGTGGAGATTATATCTCAGGAAGGCGTCAAGTGAATTTTTATCTGCTTTTTTCAATAGGTACATTTTTCGCTTATTTTTCGAGGATTTGGGGATTACAATATTCAATCTCGCTACGACAACCCTGTGTTCACTAATCCCTGAATCGGTTTTGATGCTCGTTATTAACTCAGGATTATTTGTTGCTAAGAGGTCCAGTATGTTTTCAAAACCTTTTACTGTTCGTGTGGGCTCATGAACTAATTGCTCAAGATAATTTTCAAAGAATGCATTTAGCACAATTTCGGATGATATTTTATGCGTACCTATGTATTTTCGCCAACATATCGAGGGTAAATTAAAGTCACCACCAACTATTATAGTATGCAGAATGAGATTTTCACTCTGCAGCGGAGTGTGCGCTGATATGAAACTTCCTGGCAGATTAGAACTGTGTGCTGGACCGAGACTCAAACTCGGGACCTTTGCCTTTCGTGGGCAAGTGCTCTACCAACTGAGCTACCCAAACACGACTCACGCCCCGTCCTCACAGCTTTACTCCTGTCAGTATCTCGTCTCCTACCTTCCAATGATTTGGCTACAGGTTTGAAATCAAACTCAAGTTTTCTTTGAACCTTCCAGCAACTGTATCATCTGAATTGGGAGGTCGGTAAAAGGATCCAATTATTATTTTATTCTGGTTGCCAACAATGAGCTCCAACCATACTAACTCACAGGAAGTATCTACTTAAATTTCGTGACAAGTTAAACTACTTCTGACAGCAACAAACATGCTTCCGCCAACCGTGCTTAGCCTATTCTTTCAGAACACCATTACGTTCTTCGCAAAAATTTAGACTGAGCTTATATCCGGCTTTAGCCAGCTTTCAGTGCCTATAACGATTTGAGCATCAGTGCTTTCTGTTAGTGCTTGGAGCTCTGGTACTTCCTTAGGAAGCGAATGAAGGCTAAGGTTAACATGGGCCGCTTCACGAAGCCAAGGTGGTGAAGGGTTCACCACCCACCGGGAAAGGTGCAGGTAGTGTGAAGTTAGGCCGCTGAAGCAAGTGCCAAAAGTGGACTGCAGGAGGTAACAGAGAGGAAGGACGAGCCCCATACTGATGATCAAAGGAATCATGAAAGGAGGCGGCATAGGATGGGTGGCTATGCACGGCAGACAAATGGCATGCATACCTGCAGAGGAGAGTCACAGCGGTGGATAGGGGTAGTTCAGCAGCTTCAGCATACAGACTCTCAAACAGGCTGGTGTAAAACGCACCCATGGCCAAACGGATGTCACAATGGTGGATAGCGTTGAGACGGCATAAGAGGGATGGGCATGCACTCACATAAAGCACCCATAGTCTAGTTTCGAATGGACAAGGGGCCGATACAAACAGAGGAGGGTGGTTTGATCAGCACCCCAGAAAGTACCATTGAGGACACGTAGGAGATTGAGGAACCGTGTACAGCGGACTGTCAGATAAGATACGTGGGAGGACCAAGAGACTTTCCTATTGATCAAGAGCCCCAGGAATTTCGTAGTTTCAATGAACGGAAGGACAACAGGCCCAAGATGTAAATATGGCAGGAAAAATCACTTGCATCACCAGAAATGCATACAGACGGTTTTATCTGTGGAAAAGCAAAAGCCATTGTTGATGCTCCAAGACTAAAGACGATCAACACACCACAGAAGACGCCTCTCAGTGAGACTGGTCTGTGGAGAACTACAATAGATGGCAAAATCATAAATAAAAAGGGAGCCGAAGACGCCCAGTGGGAGACAGGCCACGATACGGTTAATGGCTATAGCACAGAGGACAACACCCAGGACACAACCCTGAGGCACACCATTATCCTGGATAAAGGTGTCCAACAAGGCAGAACCCACACGCACCTTGAAAACTCTATCTTGTAGAAACAGGGGAGACGGCCGCGGAAGCCCACGTGTAAAGAGTACGGAGGATACCAGTTCTCCAATAGGTGTCGTATGTCTTCTCTAAACCGGAAAACACGGCCACAGTCTGAGATTTCCGCAGAAAACCATTCACGACATGGGTAGACAAAGTAACAAGATGCTCAACTGCAGAATGGCGTGCTCTAAATCCACACTGTGCATTCATCAGTAAATTGCGAGACTCTAGCTACCCTACCAACCGGGCACGAATCATACGTTCCATTACCTTGGAAATGCACCTGGTAAGAGATGGAGCAGTAGCTAGAAGGAAGGTTTTTGTCCTTACTGGGCTTAGGTATGATTAGGATGGTGGCTTCACGCCAGCACTCAGGAGATGTGTCCTCTGCCCAAATGTGGTTGTACGTGTTAAGCAGGAAGTGCTTGCCCGCAAAAGAAAGGTGCTGCACCATCCAAATGTGGATGGCGTCCGGCCCTGGGGCAGAGGATCGGGATGAACTGAGAGCATGATCAAACTACCTCATAGTAAAGGCGGCATTGTAGCACTCACGATTCGGAGAAGAGAAGGATACTGCCCGAGCATCCTCCGCTCAGTTCCGATGGAGGAAGGCAGGGTGATAGTGGGAAGAGCTCTAAACTTCCGCAAAACGGCAGCCGAAGGTGTTGGAGACAGCAATAGGGTCCACGACGACGTTTGTTACTGTGGGGCCGGAAATGGGGGAATGGCTCTCAGTCACAGAGAGCCGTCTGAGGTTGGCCCACACGACAGAGAAAGGGGTGGAACTGTTGAAAGAACTAGTGAATGAAATGCAGCTAGCTCGTTTGCTATCCCGAAGAACGCGACGACACTTTACACGCATCTTTTTATAATAAATACAGTTTGCAATTGTAGGATGATGGTAAAAAACACCGAGAGCATGACTCTGAGTGTGAATTGCATCGTGGTATGCCCAGCCCACCAAGAGACTGGGACATGATGTGGTAAAGAGGAAGTGCAAGGAATGGAATATTCTGCAGCAGAAAGGATAACATTGGTGAGATAGTCGACCCAGTCATCACAACTGGGGAAATCTTTTTCTTCAAAGATTGCCAGGGAGGAGTAAAGCTGCCAGTCAGCCTTAGTAGGCTGCCATTTGGGCATGCACACAGATGGGACAGGAGTCAGCAACCGGCGTAGGTGTCGGAAAGAACAGATCACTCAAGACGATGGGCAAGCTGGGCAGTGTAAAAGGATAGATCCAAATGGGAACAGGTGTGCGAGTAGTCAGAAAGGAAAGTGGGTGCTCCCAGTGTTCAGGCAGAAGAGGTTAAGTTGGTTAAGGAGGTCAGCCAACACCTCTCTGACAGGTCCTGGGAGAACCCCAAATGGGTTGATGTGCATTAAAGCCACCAAATAGCGAAAATGGGGGGAGGTAGCTGCCCAACAAGATGAAGGAAGTCTTGCCCTGGTGACATCGAATGACTGAGGGACATATATGGTACAGAGGGAAAAAGTCAGCTGGGGAAGAAAAAGGCGAACTGCAACAGCTTGAAGACAGGTAGTCAGGGAGATGGGTTGACTATGAATGTCATCCGTATGAGCAGCATGACACCCCCATGAGATGGAATGCCGAACTCAGGGGGAAGGGCAAAACGAATCGATAAGTAATGTGAAAGCTCAAAGTGGTCGTGAGGGTGCAATTTTGTTTCCTGAAAGCAGAGTACAAGGGGATGATGTGATGTTAAATGCAGCCATAAATCCTCTTTGTGGGACCGAAGGCTGTGAATGTTTCATTTGAGGACAGTCATGATGAGGAAGAGATGTAGGGGTGTCAACTCGGCAGTCACCAAGGGACAGCCAGTGGAGAGTCGCTACTACAGGGAACAGAAGCAGGAGGATCCTGCTCCATGGGGTCCACAGAAGCATCTGTTTGCCTGTGCAGTCGGTCTGTGGAGTCCAACGCTGAAAATCGGTTGGTGGTGGGCACTGGAAAGACAGAGGCCGGCTGGGCCAAGGTACCACGTGCTGACACAAACAGGATCTTTGAGCTGGAGAAGGAGAAGACTGTTTGCCTTTGGTGGACTTCTTCAAGATTTTCTCTAACCGGACAGTCTAGGGTGTTGTTTGGCTGGAGGGACAGAGAAAGTCTTCACAGGAGTACTACTCCTGTCCTTTCCTGCCTACTGGTTGTGTAGCTGGTGGCTTCGCACATTGAGACGGGAGGATGGCAATGCTAGCTTGACACTGGGAGATCTCACAAACTCAGAGCTGAATTTGAGGTCACACATCTGTGTGGCCATGTGCTTCACGGAGCAAGGAGTAACAAAAACAGAACTATATGAGCCAGAAGGGAGAACACAGGGTTTGCGACTAGCCAGTAACTTGTTAGCTACTGAGTAAGGCACTTTTTCCTTTAACCGAACCTCTTTAACAGCCCGCTCATCAAGATGCACGGGACAATCCCAAGAGGAGGCGGCATGGCTGCTATTGCAGTTGATTCATCGGGGAGGAGGAGGTGGAAAAATCGCCCTTGTGTGCATCCCTACCACAGGTTACACATTTGGCTGGGCGTCGACAACACATCTAGTGTGGTTGAAATGATGATACTGGTAGCAGTGCATAGAGTTCGGAATGTACAGCCGGACTGTGATAATTTCATTGCCTGCTTTGATCTTCGACGGCAGCACCACACTATCAAAGATGAGGAAAAGAGTGTGTGTGGGCACTAAGGAGGAATCTACCTTTTACATTGCATGATGAACGGCAATGACTGCCTGATCAGAGAGGTAAGACTAGATTTCAGCCTCTGTTAGACCGTCGAGCATCCTGGTGTAAATTACACCACCGGAAGAATTCAAAGGTCTATGGGCCTCTACACGAACAGCATAGCCGTGGAGAAGCGATGCAGTAAGCAGTTGTGCTTGAAAATCCGAAAGCAAAGTGCCATTCTGTAAACGAGAGCAGGATTTCACAGGGTCAGCAATTGCATCAACACCTTTCTGAATAATATACCCTGGCGAAGGACTGACCATCTTCAGTACACGAGACCATAAGGAACCATGGTGCAGCAGGAAGGGTCTTCAAATAATTAGCCCCATTACATTTATGTTTCATAGATGTTGATTGGGAAGATGATTGACTCATTGCGAGAAAATCCCTCATGATTGCCAGTGTCTCCGACGGCGCACTCCTTCCAACTGGGGGCTCCCTTCACAACGAGCCCACCCATCTTAGGTGATTGTTCACACCTTAGGGCATACTTCCCAACCATCTGATAGAGGGACCAATCGGCAATTAGGGAAAGTTGCAGCTCAGGCAATCACCCCTGTACCAGGGGGTACGTGCAAACCCTATCTGTCGACCCAGGGCTGGGAGTTACCCGTTATCCAGTCACGTGTTATACGTCAGATGTGTGGGCCGGCCTTCAGGAGGGCACAGGGAGGAAGAAGAAAAAGGGGAACCTCAAACGCCGAAGCAGAGGAACGAGAGGAGAAGGGAACCGAAGAAAGGACAAGCGAGTGAAAAACAAAGGTGAGACAGTTCTTACGTCAGCGACAGACAATGCAGAACATTTCCAATAACATCATAGACATGTTCCACAAGGGAGGGAAAAAGAATGGCAGGAGCTTGGAAGGGAAAAAACGCTGCAAAGGCAGGGGCACTGTGGTAGCCAATCATGAACCCGCCAAAGAGTGGCAAGCCACCTGGGTGGGGGATGCTCACGCAGCGAGGGAAAATTTAAGTAAGTGAACACTACTTATGGACTTTATTTTTGATGGTTTTTATATTGATACAGATTACCAGAGGGAAGAATCCAACAGCTCCTAAGTTCATAACTAAGTGTGGAGGATTAATGTATTATTCGATTTCCATCCTTATAAACATTATCATAAAAAATAATTGTGCGCAGATTAAATTGATGACTGATTCAAGTTAACTGTACAAATAAAGTGCAAATTCCCCTTTTTAGCTCCATTGAATCATGACAAAGCTTGAAGTGAATTTTTACTTTAGGGAAACCAAGCATTTCTGAAGTTTATTAGCATCCTAACTCTATTGAGGACCAGTAAATGTTCTTATAATGAAACTGTTCACCCCCACAATAACTTTGTCAGAGAGGTGGCGTAATGGCAAGACACAGACTTGCATTCGGAAGAATGCAGTCTGAATTCCCCATCCGTGCATACAAATTTTACACGATACCCATAAATCTTTTTAGAGAAATGTCAGGATAGTTCTTCTAAAGGGCACAGTCAACTTCCTTCACCAAACTAAGCCTGTGCTCCAACTCTAATGAATTCACTGTCAATGGGCCATCAAATTCATACTCCTTCCTTTGGGGCGATTGTAACAGCTCACCTATGAGGTGGATCCACATATCGATTCACGCTCCTCCAGCAGGAAGTGCTCTGCTATGCACTTTGCACGATCTGACGAATGCCGATGTACCACTACTGACCAAAAAGTTGTTCAGTGCTCTATTGTTAAAGCAGAAACACTGCAAAAAGAACTGTAAACACCAGACATATCAGCATTAAATACGACTGTGCACTGGAGTAACACTGCTATTTCAAGGAACTTGCACTTCTGTCGTGGACGTTCCGAACAGACACACTGCCTACCAAAAAAAGTGAAGCACCCACAAGTGGAGGAGGAAATGAAACGAAACTCCACTGGTTGAGAGGGTACACGATGTTTCGGTGATTGTAAAATCTAATCAAATTTACAAACAACTTGGCAGTATGAGCCCACTTGTCAGTAGGGTGTTGCATCCCCTCTGTCCTGGATGCACACAGCAATTCAGTACGAAAGGGTGTCAAAGCAGTTTTATCCTCTTCTGAGGCAAGCTGACCTACAACTGTAGTTACTCGTCCTCGCTATCGCTATCCTCAACACACGTACTGGACTGGAGTTGGTGCCCGAGCTGGTCCTACATGTGCTCTATCAGATACAGATCTCTTGACCCTGTTAGCCGTGGGAGTACCTCAACATTACGAAGACAGTTTATAGAGACACGTTCTATGTGCGGAAGAGCAGTGTCCTACAGAATAAGGTTGCCCTGCCATACTCTCTGACGTCAGTCACCCGGGGCAGTGCAGCACTGAAATGTGTCGCTGAAAGCAATGCGACTCCATTTGTCAGTATGTGCTTCCTAGTCACAGCACCATTCCAAATGCAGCCATCTGTGTTGTGGCATTAACGGAATCCTACACACGGGTAGTACTTACCTCGTATGGTAGCCGATAGTCTCAGACCGGTGGTGCGGGATAACACAGAATGTCGCATGTAGTCTGTTAGTTGGATGAGAGGTGCAAATGTAAAGGGTCACGCTCGGTGAGCAATGCGGCAATCCTCCCTCGCGACGGGTAAACCCGGTTGACCGGGACTTCGACAAGTATGCCTGCCCTCAAAATTCCCATGCAGTCAACATCAAGCTACTGTCTGTATGGTGAGAAAATTGTCAATTGATCCTAAATAATGAAAAGTGTGAAGTCATCCACATGAGTGTTAAAAGGAATCCGTTAAATTTCTGTTACACGATAAATCAGTCAAATTTAAAGCCCGTTTACAATTACAATTACGAACAACTTAAATTAGAAAGAAACATAGAAAATGTTGTTGGGGACTAAAGACTGTTTTATTGGCAGAACATGTAGAAAATGCCGCAGACTACTAAAGGGACTGCCTACACCACATATGTCTGTCCTTTTTTGTAGTACCGCTGTGCGGTATCTGATCCATAACAGATATGATTAACAGAGTACATCGAGAGAGTATGTATACGTATATTTTGTATACACAGACCTACATAGGGAGAAATGATAGTCTCAATAAAAATAAGGGAAATCAGAGCTTGCATGGATAGATATAGGTGTTTGTTTTTCTGCACGCTGTTTGAGACTGGAATAATAGAGAATTACTGTAAGGTGGTTCGATGACCACTATGCCGAGCATCTAATTGCGATTTGCAGAGTAGCCATTTGCTGTCACATCCAAATGCCACACAAATCTGAATATTACAAGATTTGACAAGCCAGCCAAAAGGAGACCCACAATGAGGCCCCTTTCAAATTTTTATCAGACACCCACGTGATCTTGTGGGTCCTTCACAGTGATCACTCAACATCTGATACTGTTCATGGCCCTTGCTGGTAGCAACACAAAGCACAAACAACGCTAATGCACTCCAGTGGCTGTTCTACCCGTCACAGAAAATTGCAACTCTATTCATTTACATAACTCCCACAGATGTTTACACTTATGAAGTTACACTGCCATCTGACCATGTCTTCTGGGTGCTTCACTTTTTTGGTCAGGCTTTAAATTGCTGCTACATCAAGAAACCGCTCACTTAAACTTGACTGGCCAAACCTCTTTAACTTCTTTATTTTCGAGAGCATATGTTTGTGTTGTTAGTGAAGGTAAAACCTCATACCATTTCCCTCTGAGAATGACTCAGCGGCTCTACGGGTGGAGACCAACAGCATCGCTAGAACAGGTAAAATGCATTGCTCTGTGACATCTCGTCTGTCTAGTTTAACAGTATATGCAATGTTCAAACAATACATAGATGGATTCACAATTTCAATAGATGTACGCTACTGCAATTCAAATGCTTTGAACACCACAACTGTGGCAATCTCATTGAGTATTTATCAAGAGACTACAATGTGTTTCTCCTTATGAAAAATTAGTATGCTAATAGAAGCCTTCTCTCTCTAACCTTTTGTTTAAAATATGGCAAATATATATCAACTTCAACTTCACGTTAAACACTGAAACAGTAATAATGATTACACACTTTCACACAATTCTGCAGTCACATGAGATTTTCAACAGTGGTTTCTCTCTTCAGAGATTATACTTGTGGCTTACCTGTGCACATATATTTATTCGCAATGGTGGAGAAACATCACCAGGCACAATCTCTGGTGTGTAGATTCCATGGCCATTAACAGGTGGACTTCCAGGTTTCGGGTAGCTGAGATAACCGGATTCTTTTGGAGGCACATTACCACCAGCTATCTGCATGGCTGGACAATCCCTAAGAATGGAAAAGAAAATTACTGAAGCAGGTGAAGCATTTCAGTCCAGGAGAGTTTATAATTTTGCAGAAATATCACATACATAAACCATACACTACACAAAAACTACATCCCAGCAGGCAGCCAGAGATATCTAAAATTAAAAAAAAAAAATGAATTTAATATTAAAACAGTGAAACAAACTGGAAAAAATACTCTGACTAAACGGAAGTTTCAAAACTTAGCAAACGGAACATTATACACCTGAGTGCCTGTTATAGGAATCTGGATACTTTTACGACAACGTCACTGCCGAGATAAAAAGAAGATATTTTTCTGGCATTAGTGCTACTAGGTTCACACTTTTAGTGATTTTTTAAAATATGCCATCTGCCTGTGTAGTTTTAAAAGTAGCCATACAATTCATTTTTGAATGCATAATTGTTATGCTGAATCTTGCACTAATGTGCCATCCCTATGCATCAAACGTTACAATTTGAAGGCTGTACAGGCCATAATCAGAATGCCAATCAGGCAAAAACGCCACGATTATTGAGCCAATCGTCCCACTGCCACACCAGGTTGAAGGTACATATTTGGTAAAGCACTGTGTTCTGCTACATGAAGTCCATAAGCTGTCTGTTGGACAAACTGATCCGACAGGAATTTTGACCCTTCAAAGACTTTTTTAAAGGACCGTATGCATGATATGCTCGTGGGGAGCAAACAGTACTATAAGGCGGGTGACCAAGTGTCTCCAACTTTAGTCTCCCCATTGAGACTTGCCTTCCACAGTAACTAGCATCTTGTGTCGAATCATGACCCGCATGGCACTTGGCGCACCATTCCACAACAGTAGTGTTTGACCAACATGCTGCCCCATACACCTTCTTCATTATCTGATGGATGTCTAATGATGTTTGTCCTCCAGCAGGAAAGAAAGCAATAACAGCATGTTGGTCCATTTTGGATGCACTTAGTAATATCACTGTAGTATGCATTTCGCATTTACCACGTGCACACAGGAAAGACAAGAATGCCCTAGATTGCCAGAAGTTTTCCGAAGTGAATTTCCCTGGTTTCAAGATAATTTTTCGCATTTTTTCCTGACAAATTTTGAGATCAAGGATAAGTAAAGACGTAATTTGGAAAAAAAAATAATAAAAATAAAAAAGTGTAAGGACTTCTGTATTTACGAATGTGTTTTAAACCCTCTAATATTGAATGAACAGCAAGTTGTCCCCTTTACAGGATTTATGATCTGAAGGGAAAGTAAACGAAAGTCATTTTTAGATGAATTTCTGTTTTTATTAACTTTGCAGTCACAGCAACCCCGTAATTGCTGACCCTAAATCAGAAAAAAATGAGACAAAAAATTTTACTCAAGAATTTTTCTTCTGCTACTGTTAGCTTCCTTTTTTAGTTTTTTATTCCACTTTTAAATACACAGATGGTGAACATTACATTGTAGAACACTCACATAAAAGGCTACAAAAATATCAGTCCTCTTCAAACGCAAAGCAAATATTGACACACATCTGTATGCCTAAGATGTATGCTTAAAAACACAAATTTATCAAAGCACAGAATTAATGTATGTACAGAAAATTTTACTTGGCTAAAATTGTTTTTCATATAATAGCTGTGACAGTGACATATTAAGAAATCATAATTTAAAAGAAACTTTTATGGCAGAACCCAGTATTTAAT
The DNA here is from genome assembly GCF_021461385.2 of Schistocerca piceifrons. NCBI lineage: Eukaryota > Metazoa > Arthropoda > Insecta > Orthoptera > Acrididae > Schistocerca > Schistocerca piceifrons. The sequence continues at coordinate 96,731,521 of NC_060143.1, read as the reverse complement.
TACAATTAATCACTCCAAAATCTCATACACCACGTTGAATACTTTGACTTTAAGGTATTCATATTAAGACCATGTGATAGTGCTTTCAAAGATAAAACATATTTTGTGTGGAATCAAACATTTTAACATATGTGATGGTATGAAATCATCATACAAACTGTGAATCCCAGTGCAAGAACTTGATATTAACAGAAAACTATACCAGAGATTAAAATCAAAACAAATTTGAAGTTTGTCAAAACTGGTTTTATATCTGAAGCACAGACAATCTTACAATTAAATGAAATCCCTATCAGAAGTTTTGCCTTTTCATTAGGTGTTACAATATGTGAAACTTCAGTAATTTTCAGCACATTAGGTGACACTATCAGTCCTTTTAAGTAAAATTCACACAAATTTTAAGCTGTGAGAAAACACACTGCATGTGTAAAATGCACAAGGGATTCAGGCATTATATTCAGTCTTAAATGATAGAGAGTGTATTTTTACACAGCTCCAGTCCCAATAATTACCAGCAGTCCCAATAATTGCCATCTGGGACAGTAGCAAATTGAATAATTATACACAAGTGCTAAAGTAATCTAACAAGACACACATAAAAATAGAAACAGCACATTTCTTGATCCTTTGTATACAAGGGTTATCACATATTTCATTAGATAAAGGCATCGCAAATTTAAAATTTCTACTTGAATTAACTTTCAGCCAACACTGAATGCTACTTGTCCAACATCATATACAATGTATCTGAAAAGTTATTAAGAAAGAAAATAAGAAGTTTTAACTGAAAAGTTATTAAGAAAGAAAATAAGAAGTTTTAACTGAAAAGTTATTAAGAAAGAAAATAAGAATTTTTAACAACAATTCAAATCATAACTACAGTAGACATCCTTTTAACACATCGCTGGAAATGGTAACTCACCGGTGCATTAAAAATATTGAGTTACTACTATCCTCTTTTTTAAATTTTGTCTCAAACCATATAAGTAATTTTTCAAACGATGGGCTGAAGACAAATATTGCAGCAGAGATGACATCAAAAACTCTTCTTTATAACACATATTTCTTTCAACAGAGGATTATCAGTTGTCACACGCCCTCCTGCAAATGTCTGTTGGATCAGGACACAAACCTACATTGCTGCATAGAACACTCAACTGAATTTGGAAAACTGAGGTAGCTATTGACAGACTTCAGTAACGATGTGGGGAATGAAAGAGGTTCATCCCGATAATGGTTGTGAGGCTCCTTCGCAACTGATGGAAATGGAGTAACAAATATTTTAAGATACATGGCTTGAAATACTTTTTGGCATCAGTTTACATCACACTAATTTCTTTATGAATTTTCTTTTCTTTGTGTGCAGACTATGTATGAAACATAAGCTGCCTGGCAATATTTCCCTGAATTAGCATAGACTGTAATGGACCGTCTGCTACAGTCAAGATTCTAGGACTGAATATTACAAGGGGGTTCGGAAAAAATGGACACAAACCAGAACATATGACAAGCCTGGCAAACGGAACATAAAAATGTACACAGAGGTCTTTTCAGTCACCTTCTTCACTAGATTTCATACTTTGGTAACACTTTCATCCTACCATACAAGTTTTATGAACTTTCCTGGCAAGATAAAGCATCAGACCAGACAAACATAAAAGAAATATATTCTATAATATAACATTAAAGTTTAAGAAATAAGAACAGTACTGAAGTACATTTAGTGACTGCCATGTAACAATACTCTGAATTCTGTCAAACATACATTTCAAATTGAACAATGGGAAATCCAGGATGGAATGTAGCAATATTATGAAATGGAAAGTTGATGGTGTCGATCTACGTAGGCAGAGATGCGTTCAACCCATTACATGCAGTCTCCCATCCTTCATCAAAGACACCAACCACTTTCTCGAACGCCTGGAATCCTTACCCAATCTGTTACCCCCAGAAACCATCCTTGTAACCATTGATGCCACTTCCTTCTACACAAATATTCCGCACGTCCAGGGCCTCGCTGCGATGGAGCACTTCCTTTCACGCCGATCACCTGCCACCCTACCTAAAACCTCTTTCCTCATTACCTTAGCCAGCTTCATCCTGACTCAAACTTCTTCACTTTCGAAGGCCAGACATTTCAACAATTAAAGGGAACAGCCATGGTTAGTAAGATGGCCCCCTCGTACGCCAACCTATTTATGGGTCGCTTAGAGGAAGCCTTCTTGGTTCCCCAGGCCTGCCAACCCAAAACTTGGTACAGATTTATTGATGACATCTTCATGATCTGGACTCAATGAAGAAGAACTCCAGATTTCCTCTCCAACCTCAACTCCTTTGATTCCATCAGATTCACCTGGTCCTACTCCAAATCCCATGCCACTTTCCTTGACGTCAACCTCCATCTGTCCAAGCCAGCTTCACACATCTGTCCACATCAAACCCACCAACAAGCAACAGTATCCCCATTATGACAGCTGCCACCCATTCCACACCAAACGATCCCTTCCCTACAGCCTAGGTCTTCGTGGCAAACGAATCTGCTCCAGTCCGGAATTCCTGAACCATTACACCAACAACCTGAAGACAGCTTTCGCATCCCGCAACTACCCTCCCGACCTGGTACAGAAGCAAATTGCCAGAGCCACTTCCTCATCCCCTCAAACCCAGAACATCCCACAGAAAAACCCCAAAGGTGCCCCACTTGTGACAGGATACTTTCCGGACTGGATCAGACTCTGAATGTGGCTCTCCAGCAGGGATACGACTTCCTCAAATCCTGCCCTGAAATGAGATCCATCCTTCATGAAATCCTCCCCACTCCACCAAAAGTGTCTTTCCGCCGTCCACTTAACCTTCATAACCTCTTGGTTCATCCCTATGAAATCCCCAAACCACCTTCCCTACCCTCTGGCTCCTACCCTTGTACTGCCCCCGGTGTAAAACCTGTCCCATGCACCCTCCCACCACTCCAGTCCTGTAACCCGGAAAGTGTACACGATCAAAGGCAGAGCCACGTGTGAAAGCACCCACGTGATTTACCAACTGACCTGCCTACACTGTGAAGCTTTCTATGTGGGAATGACCAGCAACAAACTGTCCATTCACAAGAATGGACACAGGCAGACAGTGTTTGTTGGTTATGGGGATCACCCTGTGGCTAAACATGCCTTGGCGCACGGCCAGCACATCTTGGCACACTGTTACACCGTCCGGGTTATCTGGATACTTCCCACTAACACCAACCTGTCAGAACTCCAGAGATGGGAACTTGCCCTTCAGTATATCCTCTCTTCCTGTTACCCACCAGGCCTCAACCTCCGCTAATTTCAAGTTGCCGCCACTCATACCTCACCTGTCATTCAACAACATCTTCGGCTCTGTACTTCCGTCTCGACTGACATATCTGCCCAAACCTTTGCCTTTACAAATGTCTGCTTGTGTCTGTGTACATGTGGATATGTGTGTGTGTGTGTGTGTGTGTGTGTGTGTGTGTGTGTGTGTGTGTGTGTGTGTGTGTGTGGGGGGGGGGGGGCACACTAGTGTATACCTATCCTTTTTTTCCCCCTAAGGTAAGTCTTTCTGCTCCTGGGATTGGAATGACTCCTTACCCTCTCCCTTAAAACCCACATCCTTTAGTCTTTCTCTCTCCTTCCCACTTTCCTGATGAAGCAACCATTGGTTGCGAAAGCTTGAATTTTGTGTGCATGTTTGTGTGTGTATCAACATGCCAGCGCTTTTGTTTGATATATGAGAGAGAGAGAGAGAGAGAGAGAGAGAGAGAGAGAGAGGATTTTTTGGAGGAACTTGTAGCACTGTGTAGTGGAGAAACAAAACACTATTTCAGAATATGGTTTTGGGTTTCTTTTGACAAAAAATTAAACTTATATTTAACGGTAAACATAATATAAGTAAAATAGAGTACCTCCAGTGGGGTCACAGGTTCCTTTCATTGTCTTAATACATCACATGTGTACTGTCATATTTTGTAAACAAATATAGTGTTTGGAAACTACTGGGTGCAAGGATCATATAGCAGAAGAGAAAACATTATCACAAAGTACAAAGAATAAACATTGTAACAAGATTATTACAGCATAAATTTTAAAGGATCTCCAATTATATTCACATACAACCCATGTAAGTGACCACATGATATGATTGCACAATGGCAAAAAATGCAAGGGAACCCTCAGCTTGATTCACTTTTAAAGATTCTGTTATGGTTTTGAATGGTATTTTTCTTTAGTGTGCTGCAGCTGTCTTTTTTTTTGTGACACTATGGCTTGTATGTCAGCATAAGGTACAAACAACATACTACAACAAAACTTGCTAGATGCTCGTCATCACCAAAAATTCTTTCTGATCAGTTTACAAATTTACTACCGCACAGCCATTCAGCACAACATTTCTGGGCTTACTGTGTCTTTACTTTACCCATGTTTAGTGCTAAAACAATATCCAGTTGTGTAAAAAATACCACATTAACACTGGCATGATATATATGTACACTGCAAGCAGCTGCAGATTTATTAACACCAGAATGCATAACAATACAGGAATGACGACAGAATACCGTATATTATAAATGTTTAGATGATATAAATTCAAGAACTAATAGATGTTAATAAATAGTGTTATTTTCTGCAAGATGAATGGATAACGTGATTTTACTGTAAACCCACCACAATATTTTTAAAACCTACTATAATGCTCATTAGTCACTAGACAGGTACCAAAACCACTAACTTGGCAGCACTGGCACAGTGACAACACACAAATGCAAGTCCAAACAGAGCACAAAACTGAACAAGTATACATTCTAAAAAATGTGCAGGAAAGAGCACAGAGTACACGTTGCACATGACTTTCTTGCCACTAGCCAAGCAGCTGCTGACGAGAGGCGAGCAGGCATGAGTGATGGTTTGTTTGGACGTGATTCTCAGAGACTGTAGATGCAGCGGCCGGAGATGGTGGGCATATGTGCACGAAATGTGTGGACTGATTGTGTGATGTTTGTGTGTGCTCTTGTCTTCTGACAAAGGCTATGGCCGGATATTTAGCTGTGAGTGTGTGAATGTCTTTTCTACATGCCTGTCTGCGGCTGGGTGATCATCTTTACGGTGAGTTGCTACCTGTCCTCATTATTAACAAGTCTCTCAGTATTAGCACAAGTTATCTGTTGCATGAACTGATTACCAAAGAAACAAACTCTGATAAGCACATCGATTAAAAAAGACTAATAAGCAAAGGACTTTCCACAATTAGCCAAAAACAAAACTGACGGGTTTTTCAGAACGACTATCTTAGGGTTTATGATCCAGGGTGTATACGTGGACAAAAAATTCCAGATTTCCCGGTTAAAAACAAACTTCTCCCGGATGAAATTACGTATAAAGCAGGTGAAAATACATCCGTGTTAAGCAACAGTATACTTTCCCTCGGAGCTGTAAAACCTATCAGTCCTTTGAATCAAAGTCTCATACTGGCGTAGGACATCCCGGCACTTTAGGAAACAAATCTGGGAAAAACAATGTGTCTGGAAAAAAGTTTGATGCGAGACAATATGCACGCAGTTTATTTTCGTACTGCGAAAGTATATATATATACATATTCCACAAATTACAGCACGGTAGCTTCCTGAGCACTAAAATAGAGATTGCGTTGAGCGATGCGCTTTTGTCAGTCAGTCATAGCTCATGTCACGTGATCTTGCCAGCGAATGACCGCAGTTATTCAGAGCACAAGGCCTACGAGAAACACAGGCTGCGGCGTGCACGTTATGAAGGTAGGTTGAGCTCTCTCAACTTAGCAAAGTGCGTTTCTACACCGGTTAACTCATATGCAGATGTGTATGTACGAAGGAGAATTGCATCGTCTATTGGAATCCATTATTATGGAATCTTACCTTTGTTAGTCTTACAATCATAGGAAGTCCGTAGGCCTACTACTAGGCACTAATTTGGCATTTAAAATCATGCCAAAATGATTTTCAGTTGTGTAAGGCACCACATCTTCAATGAACGGGGAACTGTTATGAAAAAGAGACAAAATCCTATAACCAAGCTATTATACCATTTCTATCAAGAATTTATTTTAAATTTTGTTGTACGAATAGTAATCAGTAAGACTTCATAATAACGGATTCCAGTACAAGATGCAATTTTCATTAGTATGCACGCACCCAGTTGCAAGTTGACAGATTTAGAAATGCATTTTACCCGCTGAGTTAAGCGAACGAGTGAGCTCAGGCCATTCTTTGTAATGTACACGCCGTGGCCTTCTTTCTCATAGGCCTAGTTCAGAGTATAAGATACGTTATGTAATCAACCACTAGCAGCATCGTTGTTAAGTAGCGCGACCATATGAAGACGAAAGGTTAATGGTTTAAAGTAATGTAAGTACAGTATAACTTCACGAAAAGCTGAACTTTCACATATAATATTGGGCATTAACAATGGTTTGCTGTTTTTTCTTGGAGGACATGGTTAGGCAGGAACCTAAGAATGCTTCGGAAACTAAACTGCAGTATTTGATGTATTTCTTACTTCTACTTTCATATTACGCAAACATACACTTCAAATGCCGAAGTGAATCAAAGATCTGTCCAAAACGCGTTGTTTTTTGCTGGATTTCGTTTCCTAAAGTGCTTGGAAGTATAAAACCCACAACCTTTCCATAAGCCATTCTCCAATAACACAATTTATGTAGTTTTTATTTCGTGATCATGGTTGCAGCAATTTAGGAGAACCTTTACTTAGCCATAGTCGGTGTCATGTTTTCTCGAAGAGTGATACAACAACTTTTACATTGCTTTTTTCAAAACTCCGAATATACTGTACAACATTTAAACACCCACTGACGTAAGGCTGCGAGCACTCACAGCAAGGTCTAGGGATCTTTGAAAGCATTCTGTATTCTGCCCGACTGGGACTGGAGTGGCAATGAAGGATGGGACAGATTAGGAGCAGTCACCATGGTGTCAGCTGGTCAATGCAAAGCAATCCAGTGACTGGATGAACTGGGAAGAGAGATCGCGGCGAGCTGAGATGGTGAGGTGAGGCGACCAAGCCAGCAATCAATCACACGAAAGACGAGCCATCGCTTTCAGCAGCTAACATCGTTACCTGCCTGCTCAAAATTCCAATAGCGTGAAACACCATAATACAGCCACTGTTACCACGATTAAATACAAATAAAACAGTTGCCGTTTATACATTCAATGCCAAAAAATATAACTTGGCATATGTCAAGAGGGGGAAAAAAAAAGGTCGAGACAGTATTATAAGAAAATACTAGATGTCAGGGAAGTGGTAAACAATAACATTACCTAAGTTGGTCAATAATTTAAGAAGTAAAGTTTGGAGCAAGAGTCTTGAAAAACGAGTTTATTGAAACGAGTAGCTTGTTCTTCAGATGATCACAGACTACCATGTAGCTAGCACGGTTCAGGTTATTTTTGTGCTCTGTCTTTGCAACAAACATTCAAAGATATGGAAGCAGTTACTAGAGCATATTCCGCAACATCTACGTTCTCCAGCCATCGGATCACACAAAACTTCAAGGGCAACCGTTCTGATTCTGTGTGGTCCAAATATACAGAGCTACTCTGGCATGGAAATCCTTAAATAGGTTTCGCAAGGCATGTACAAACTGAATTATCGTCCAGAGTGTTTCCTTTACTGTGGACTTTATTAGTAGAAAAATATGGAGGGGCTTGCAAGTACATCAAAGAACAGCAAAAAGCATAATGTGAAGACAACAATAATAGCTGAAGAGCTGTTTATTACGTTTCTAGGTACGGACGGATAAATAAAAAAGCAACATTATCAATATACTGGATGTCAAGTAAAACCATATTTTTAACTTAAGCGGGTAAATCATTCCTCTACAAGTACGCTGGTACAGAATCTAGGCTTTCAATTAAAATCGGTATATGTACAACAGAAGGTCTACCAAGTCCTAAAGTACTTTGGTTGGTTGGTTGGTTGTTTGAGGTTAAAGGGACCAAACAGCAAGGTCATCAGTCCCTTGTTTCAAATAGACTCCATTCTGCTAACGGGACATCTCAGTATAGTCAGAAAATAAAACGGAAAAAGGGGAAACGTAAAAGGGCAGTCACGTTGTCATTAGTAAAAACAAATTAGGGAAGTTGGTAAGAGAACGAACCCAACACTATGCTGAAGCAGCATAGGCAAGACCACCCGTGACTTAAAAGGTACAACTGCTATAATGCAGAAAGTACGTATGGGAATAGAAAAACTAACCAAGCCTTAAAAAGAAGGGGTAAAAACAGAGTAAACGGGAAAGAAAAGAGGATTCCAGTCAGGGAGGTGAATCGGGAATCTCTGAACACTGCCTACAGTGGGAGACACCCAAACACTCACCGCCCTGCCCCAACACCAGAGGGAGATTAAAAACTTTAAAACTGAGAATAAAAACCACTCTCCCGGAGGAAACCTAGAACCAGAGAGACCATCCAGGAATCGTCAGCCAACATCAAAGGTAAAGTGTGGGGGAGTCTGTACTTAGCACGCAGAGCCAAAAGAAGGGGGCATTCAACCAAAATGTGGGCCACTGACTGGAAGGCTCCACAACCACATAGCGGGGGTGGCTCATCACGCAAAAGGAAACCATGGGTCAGCCTGGTATGGCCAATGCGGAGACGACACAGTGTGGTCGAGTCCTTGCGGGAGAGGCTAAAGGAAGAACGCCATGGGCCTGGATTCACCTTAATGGCACGAAGTTTATTAGACAGTGGAGTAGCCTCCCAAGAATTGGCCCATGACTGTGCAAAGTGGGATTTGATGTGAAGCCGTAAATCCGCTGCAGGAGGGGTTACAGAAAACGGGGGGTAAGTAACTGCTCCCCCAGCCAAACGATCAGCGAGCTCATTACCCGGGATACCCACATGGCCCGGGACCCATAGGAAGTCAATGGAACAAGCAGCACGGTGAAGATCAGCGAGATGGTCATGGATGGCAGAGACCAAGGGATGGCGCGAAAAACACCGGTCAATAGCAAGAAGGCCACTCAATGAGTCCGTACATAACAAAACGCGGTTGTGTTGGGATTGTTTAATAAAGGTAAGGGCCCGGGAAATTGCCATCAATTCCGCAGTAAACACCCCACATGAGGGTGGCAGTAGATGATTTTCCGTTCCAACAAAGGACGTGAAGGCATACCCAACATGATCAGCAGATTTAGAGCCATCAGTGTAAAAAACAACAGCATCCCGAAACTCCCATAAAATTTGGCGGAAAAAGGAACGGAACACCACCGGGGGGATGGAATCTTTCGGACCGCGGCGGAGATCCATCCGAATTCGAGGCCGAGGAACTAACCAAGGAGGGGTGGAGGGGAGGGAGCGAGGAAGACAGGACAAAGAAGGAAGCCGAAAATCACGGTTAAGAGACGCAAGGCGCAGCCCAACCGGTAAACCCGCCCGAGGGCGGGAGTCAGGCGGGCGACGTCCATGGTCTGGGAATAGGATAGAATAGGAAGGATGAGTGGGAGAAGAGCGGATAGTAAGGGCATAAGACACCAGAAGCTGGGACCGCCGAACAGAAAGGGGGGGGTATCCCAGCTTCAACCAGGAGACTATCAACAGGGCTAGTAGGGAATGCACCGGTGGCCAAACGGATACCACGATGGTGGACTGGATCCAGCACGTGCAGCGTGGAAGGAGCAGCTGAACCATAAACTTGACAACCATAGTCCAAACGTGACAGAACTAGAGCACGATAAAGACGGAGGAGGAGGGAACGGTCCGCACCCCAAGAGGAGTGGGCAAGGAAGCGAAGGACATTGAGTTTACGGAAACATCCTACCTTCAGGAGTCTGATATGGGGCAGCCAAGTGAGCTTGTTGTCGAAAAGAAGACCTAGGAAACGAAACTGTGGAACCACAGGCAATCTTTGTGCAGCGAGATAGAGCTCTGGATCAGGGTGGACCGTAGTACGGCGACAGAAGTGGACCACCCGCGATTTTAAAGGAGATAATTGAAACCCGTGTGAGAGGGTCCATGCAGAGGCACGCCGTATAGCCACCTGGAGCTGCCGTTCTGCAGATGGCATCGAGGAGGAACTAACCCAAATGCAGAAATCATCCACATACAGGGCAGGGGCGACCAAGGGACCAACAGAGGCCACAAGTCCATCGATAGCAATGAGGAAAAGAAGGACACTCAAGACAGAACCCTGTGGGATGCCCGTCTCCTGGGTCCATGGAGAACTAAAAGCAGTACCAACTCGAACTCTAAATGACCGATGGATCAGGAACTGGCGGATAAAAATCGGGAGTGGGCCCCGAAGACCCCACTGATGAAGGGTTAGTAAGATGTGATGGCGCCAGGCCGTGTCATAGGCCTTGCGAAGGTCAAAAAACACTGCAACCAAATGGCGGCGCTGGGAAAAAGCCTGCCGAACTGCGGATTCCAAGCGAAGCAAATGATCGATTGGAGATCGTCCCTCTCGAAAGCCACACTGGTAAGGGGACAATAGATCCCGAGATTCGAGGACCCAAGTGAGCCGACGGGCTACCAGCCGTTCAAGTAACTTACAACCAACATTGGTCAAACTAATTGGCCGATAGCTGTCAACAGATAGGGGGTTCTGACCAGGCTTAAGGACAGGAACCACAATGCTATCCCTCCACTGAGAAGGGAAGTCACCCTGGAGCCAGATACGGTTAAACACCCGAAGAAGATGGTGCCGTTGTGGAGCACTGAGATGTTGAAGCAGCTGGTTATGAATGGAATCTGGGCCAGGGGCCGTATCATGAGAAGAAGATAGAGCAGAAAGAAATTCCCATTCAGTGAAACGTTCGTTGTAAGATTCTGACTCACAAGTGGTGAAACGTAAGGTGACAGCTTCAGCCTGCTGTTTTTGATGAAGGAAAGCAGCTGGATAGGAGGCCGACGCTGATGCCACTGCAAAATGGGTCGCAAGATGTTCTGCGAGAACTAATGGGTCCGTACAAATGCCATCTGGGAGGTGAAGGCCTGGGAGGGTGGACTGCCGATGGCAACCTTGGAGAGAGCGAAGTGTAGCCCATACCCGTGACAGAGGGACAGTGGAACCAAGGGAAGAAACGAATCGTTCCCAACATATCCGCTTGCTCTGTTTGATTAAATAACGGGCTTTAGCGCGAAGGCGCTTAAAGGTAGAAAGGCTGGCTACAGATGGGTGCCTCTTAAAGTGTTGCAAAGCTCGACGGCGATCACGGATGGCAATGGCAATGGCCGTACTCCACCACGGGACTTGCCGACGTCGAAATTGTCCAGATGAGCGCGGGACAGCAAGGTTAGCAGCGCGAACAATCGCGTCAGACACGTCACGTAGGATGTCATCAATACTACCCGACAAAGAGGGAGAAAACTCGACCTGTGCAGTATATAGAGGCCAATCGGTGCGGTGGAAAGACCAACGAGGTAACCTGTCCATCGGGGAGCGGGAAGGGAGCGTGATAATCAACGGGAAATGGTCACTATCACAAAGATCGTCGTGTGGCGACCAGTGTAATGAAGGGAGGAGAGAGGGAGAAGAAAGAGAAAGATCAATGGCAGAAAAGGTACCATGACCAGCACTGAAATGAGTAGGGGAGCCATCATTAAGAAGGCACAGGTCGTGGTCTGCAATAAATTGGTCTATAAGAAGACCTCGTCTAGATGGAAAGGCACTGCCCCACAAAGGATGATGAGCATTAAAATCCCCAAGGAGGAGGAAGGGAGGAGGAAGTTGCTGAAGAAGGGTGGTTAAGGCAGCAGGTGTAAGAGTCCTGTCAGGAGGGAGATAAAGATTGCATACTGTGACTGCAGAGTCTAAGTGGACCCTAACAGCAACCGCTTCCAATGTAGTGTGGAGAGGAATCCACGTGCTAGCAATGTCTGTACAGACCAACGTACAAACGCCACCAGAAGCCCGCAAGGGTCCGACCCGATTTCGACAGAAAACACGGAACCCACGGAGGGTCGGTGAGTGAGCATCAGTAAAATGAGATTCCTGGAGAACCACACAAGCTGCTGAGTAGGACGAAAGAAGGGATTTCAATTCCGGAAGGTGACGATAGTAGCCATTACAATTCCATTGGAGAACCACAGAACGATGGTTTAAATGAGGGCTGAACACGCTAAATCCAGTCATACCGCCGGGTCCCCACCCGTCACCGACAAGGAGGGGGCGACATCCATAAACGACAGGTCAGAATCCGGTTGTGAAGCCGGGGAAGGGACCTCCGGTGACACCAGAGGCTCTTTGTCCCGGGACTTATGTTTCTTCTTCTTTTCAGGCTGAGACCGAGGAGGGCTGTGTGGCATAATGGAGCCAGCTGCAGCAAGATCAGGAACAGAAAGAGACCGGGCGACCGGGGGGCCGATAGAACGCGGCTCTCGCGGTCGCCGCGCTGCAGCAGACCTTTGACCTGGAAGGTGCCGGGAAGGGGCATCCCGGGAGAGGCGCCCTTGACCGGCAGACGCCGAAGGAGTGGGACACTTCTCCGGCTGGGGAGGGGGAGCAGCGCCCAGAGGAGAAGGTGTGGGAGCCGCAGGGGAGGGGGGAAGGAGAGGGGTCCGGGATGGGGGTAAGGAAGGGGGAGGAAGGGATGAAGATGTAACCAAGGTGTAACTAGATGTCATGGACACAGGGTGCAATCGTGCATATTTCTTACGGGCCTCTGTGTAGCTTAAACGATCAAGAGACTTATACTCCTGTATCTTTTTTTCTTTCTTATAGACTGGGCAATCTGCTGAACGTGGAGAATGACTACCATGACAATTTACACATACAGGAGGGGGAACACAGGGACTCCCCTCATGGAGTGGACATCCACAGTCACCACAGAGAGGGTCCTGGGTACAGCGAGAAGACATGTGGCCAAAACGCAAGCACTTAAAACACCGCATAGGAGGTGGGATGTACGGCTTCACATCACAGCGATAGACCATAATCTTAACTTTCTCAGGAAGGGTATCCCCTTCAAAGGCCAGGATAAAGGCACCAGTATCAATACGATTATCTTTAGGACCCTTCTGAACACGCCGAACAAAGTGAACACCCCGCCGTCCGAGATTGTCCCGAAGTTCCTCATCAGTTTGAAGGATGAGGTCTCTGTGAAAAATCACACCTTGTACCATATTTAGAGACTGGTGAGGGGTAATGGACACGGGAATTGTGCCAAGATGGGTACAGGCACGAAGGGCCGCAGATTGGGCAGCCGAAGCAGTTTTTATCAGTAACGAACCCGACCGCATCTTGCTCAGGGAGTCCACTTCGCCGAACTTGTCTTCAATGTGTTCCACAAAGAATAAAGGTTTGACACTGGTGAAAGTATCTCCATCAGTCCTGGTGCAAACTAGATAACGGGGGAAAGGTTTTGCCCCTAGACGACGCGCCTGACCCTCTTCCCAGGGGGTAGCCACGGAAGGGAAGGCCGAAGGGGCAAGAGAAGCAGCACTTGAGGAATCAGTACCACGCAGAGAGACGGCCGCAGAAGAGCGGCCAGAGTTTTGGACCCGTATGCGTTTCATCTGCATAGCGTCCGCCCTGATACCACCCACTCCGATCAGGGGCTCTCCTCACGGGCGCCAGCCAGCCACAGCAAGGGCCGTCTGGCACGGCGGCCATTGCCGGGAGTTCCGATGCTCCAGGATGACGAGCAACCACTCCAAGGCATGCATGAGGAGGTCACAGCTCAGGTATCAGAAGTGTGATCCCTGTGTGTTCAGGGGGCTCAACCAAAAGGGTAAATAGCGACCCCACCACACGGGCTGGCTACCGTGCTGGCTATGCACCCTAGCATCAGACAACGACGTAAAAGAAAAGGTGGAATGTACTAGGAGAGCACACGTCGGAGACACTAGGTAAGGTGCTCTTCCCCAAATGGCTCACACTACGGAAGAGAAATTTTGGAATGGAGGTCAAACCCCAGAGGGGGACCAAGGAATGCCAAAAGGAGGAGATGATTACGCAACAAAGCCGGAGTGTAAAACCAAAAGAACGCACGTGCGGGGCAAAGTTTTATAAACTGACAAGGTAGGTAACACTCATTGTGTCTTATTTCATTATGCGTAATAACGAGGCGCAGCTTTATTTACATCCAAAGTTCCTCTTTCTTCAATAAAGGTTACCCACCAACAATTACTGCGACTACGCCATGTCGATTGGCTTTCAGGATAGCTGGCTTTCAGATCCAGCATTCAAGGACTGGTTGGTGAAAGTACCCACAGACCTTTATAGTGCTAAATGTGGATTATGTCCAGGGACCCCCATTAACATCCGTACTATGGGAAAATTGGCTCTTACAATTCACATGACAAAATCCAAGAAGCACGTCGCGAAAGCAGCTGCCATGAGAAGCACAGCAAGTTTGTACATCTACACCCTACCGGCAGCGACCACTTCAGCCCAGCAGACAGATTCTGCTCCCACTACCACATCTGCGGACTCAGCTGGGTCAACAACAGTGGCATTGGCCGCTGGAATTGTTACACCTCCGCACAAGTACATCACTGCAATGTCAAAACCCAGGGATAAACAGAGGAATTGATCGGATGACAATAAAGGACGAAGTAACAAAAGCGGAAATATTGTGGTGTTTGGAGTGCATCGTTTCACACAAGTCACTGCGTAGTTCTGTGAACAACATGTTACTTTTCCCCGCAATGTTCCCTGACAGTGAAGTGGCCAAGAGCACGCATTTACAAAAGGACAAAATTGGTTATATCGTGCAATACTGACTAGCTCCTTTCTTTGAGACTGAAATTAAAGCTGACCACGTAAACGCATCACGAACTGTTGTTTTGACGAATCCTTGAACAAGGTGTGCAAAACAATCCAGATGGACATTTTAGTGCATGATTGGAACATTTAAAAAAAAAATAAAAATCTCGTGTGCATCCGTTACTATGCATAGGCTTTTCTAGGCAGTTCAACGGCAGCTAAGCTACTCAAGTCCTTCAAGAAAAACATGAAAGCAATGAAAAAGCTTTTACAAGTATCAATGGACGGCCCTATTGTCAACCTCGCTTTCTCAAAGCAACTTAAAAAATGTTTGAAAGAAATCGAAGGGGTAGACACCGTTTTATTGGAAATCGGAACATGTAGGCTTCACGTTGTTCACAGCGCCTAGGATTATCGGTGAACAAAGAGTGCCTCTTCGAGAATATGAGGGAACAATCTGTAGTGAGCACAAGACTGGTGTATGACGCAGTCAAGACACACGGCGGAGTGCAACGAGTGCTTATAACAAAGTCCCTTATACACTCTGTAAGTAACTCACGAGATCAATATGCTGAAGACCTCAAAAATAGAAATGACGAGTTATTCAGGAAAAAGGATCATGACTAAAAAGAAGATTGTTGACACAGAAATAAGACAGCTTAAAGAGAAGAAGGCAAAACTTGAGGGGACCATTCAAAATGCTCAGATAGAGCGAGAATCTATCACAGAACGAATCAATGCTCTCGCACACAGCTCCAAATGAGTTATTCTCCAAAGTCAATTCATAAATTACAGTATTTGTTGTTAAACATGGTACTTATTTCTAAACTATTTGTTGTATTGTCTAATAATAATTAAAATGTTTTTAAAACAAGTGAATATGATAGCAGTTTAAAATAGATAATGCTAACTCTCACAAATGTTTAAATATACATTTCAAACAATACCTTTTGTGATTCAAAAATGTTTGAAAAATAAACCAAATTTAATAAATTAAATATTAAAATAAAGAAATTAAATATTAAAATAAAGACAGGAGGTAAAAATTTAGCAACACAAAAATCCGAAAAGAAAAGACTGTAAAAATGCACAAAATATTTTACAGAAAAATCTCTTATTATTCTAAAACAAAATAAAGTAACTGAAGATCTTTTAACAATGATTAAACTGCAAGCTTTTGTATTTAAATAAAAACAATAGTAAAATCAGAAAAACTGAGGAATGGAAGTGGTAAAAAAAAAGACTCGTCCTTGCTGAAAGCAAATTTTAGAGCAGGGAATATAGTAGCTGCATTTGATACAGGTTTTCACTCTAAAACTGGACTAATTTCGCCTGACTGGTGCTGCCTTCTGTTGTCTATTTATAGGTTTAGTTAAAAAGAAGCAGTAGTGAACATTAGAGCTGTTGCGGAGACAAAGAGAAAATTCACCGGCAAAAAAAGTAGAAAAGAAGCGAACTGGTATTGCCATCGATTGCGTAATTTATCTATGAAAGAACAACATTAAATATAAAAACTAACTTGAAGGTCGGTCTTTTTTTAGCGTGTGTTACACTAAGCCATATCAAACACAAATGTGCCGGTAAAATTTTAAATAGTGGCATAAATGACTTATCTTCTGGGCCCGAAATTTTTCAAATGGCTGATCCTCAAGTGTTACTTTTTGAATGAGAGTTATAACACCCTGTGATTTAAGAAATTCACTGCACATTCTCACACATAACATAATTCATCTTGTGTGGAAATTTACTTTGAAAGTAACACTTCTCAAGCCACTATTCATAATATTTTCCAGTGATCTGTTAGAAATGTGACTTCACACACATCAAATGCACATTATTTGTTACGAACGTACTGCATAATATTCAGCCTAAAGCCTTTGACACTTTTCGGTGTAGGTAAACTTGTGTGTGCACAGTGTAAATGACTCATTTTCTATGCAACTACAGTTTAATTTTGGTGTTATTCTCTGTGTTATGTTTCATTGGTGCAGTATTATTCAGCAGTACTGGGCTAAAGTTCTTTGTCAACATATCAGTTCTTACATGTCAAACCTAAAAAAAATTTATCGAAAAACTAAAACAAGTAAAAATCCCGAAATTCTAAAAAATTCCCAGGTTTTTCCCGGATCTCCCGGGCCGTATACACCCTTTGATCGTAAGTCAAAAATCAGGAGCAATAATGGAATAATTGGGAAGTGGGAGAAAAAGCTGAAAATTTGGAGTCTACCGCCTTAAATCAGGAGAGTTGGCTGGTATGTACCATCAGGGTTGTTAATAGATGGATACATCTGGTTTCAGAATGCACA
Source organism: Schistocerca piceifrons (assembly GCF_021461385.2). NCBI lineage: Eukaryota > Metazoa > Arthropoda > Insecta > Orthoptera > Acrididae > Schistocerca > Schistocerca piceifrons. The sequence goes on along the minus strand of NC_060143.1, from coordinate 96,714,501 downwards.
TTCAATGAAGAAAGTATTAATGAAATCAACCCCCTTGTCTAAAGAGGAAGCAGGAAGCATAAAAACATCGGGAAAGCACAGTGTTGAGGCATGCCTTGCCGATCCTCCCTCTTCGCTGAAAAACCAGTGGCAAGTTTCCATAATGGAAGCCAAAGGTTACATCAAGCTGCGCAAGGTATGTCAGAAAGGCCACAGACTTCTGGTCGCTTTTCAGCGCCACTCTGTTGGTGAGATTTCCCAACTCACCTGCCATTACTGTTCTCCTCACTTAGGTTTTAAAGCATTATTGGAATAACCCTTTTAATGGTCTAACACACATCACTAAAATGGCAAGGTGAAAAAACAATGCAGTCATTGAAAATAAAATCCCCTTAAGGTCAGTGAGATGATGTGCAGCCTTTAAGAGTCTATCAGTATTATGAAAAGGATAGTTGCTACTCACCGTATAGCTGAGATATAGAGTTGCAGATAGGCACAACAAAATGACTGTTGGGAAGTGAGTTTTCGGGCAACAAAGCCTTTGTTAAAAATAGTAAAAAAAAACACACACACACACACACACACACACACACACACACACACACACACACACACACACACACACACACCCCTGGAGCTAGACACTCTGGTCGTTTGTGAGACTGTGTGTGTGTGTGTGTGTGTGTGTGTGTGTATGTGTGTGGGGGGGGTCCAACAAAGGCCTTGTTGGTCGCAAGCACACTTTCCAACAGTCTTTTGTGGTGCCTATCTGCGACTCAGCATCTCCGCTATACAGTGAGTAGTAACTACCCCTTTTCATAATATTGTTCTATTCATGCTGGATTTTCCACCGCTTTCTTTTGCCTTTAAGAGTCTATGCATCACTTAACACTCTTCGCACTTCATTTACCGTGGACTGACGAAAAAGACTAATGTCCGTTGTATTCTTAACTGCTCCGACTGCCTCGAGTGCTTAGCTCCTTCCCCATGGCTGAGAGTGAAAGACTTTCAGAAATACTGTGCAATATGCCTGGAATTCTGGCATCTTGTGGGCCCTGATGTCCTCAAATCTCCAACCATTCAGGATTGAATTTCGCACTGGTTGGTTTCACCCTGATATACTACTAGAACACTGTGAGAGGTGCCACATGATTGAGGATAGAAAATTGTTTGTTGACAACACTTCGGCAAAAATTAAAGCTGGTACACCTTCGAAGGCAAGATACCACGCAAAAAAACGGATTTTCCTGATGAGCCACTGATATTTCCATCAGATTCTTTGATACATGCAGTCTCTGGCTGTGTGTTTGCAGAGGCCTGACCTTGAGACTGTACTCACAGGATGCAAGGATAAAATATTCACAGCGACCCTCAGGCCTCATAAAAAGTCCGAGTTATCGGAACGAGATTTTGGTAAATGGTAACACAGAAATATATAAGTATTTTTCTACATGATAAGCTTGTGGAATTTTTTATCTACCGCATTATACGAATAACTGTAGACTTACGTAATGGAATGAAGAGCATTTTTTTTAAGTCTCTGATAGCAGCTGAAATGAGAATTAGTGTGACTTTGTAACAAGGCATGTTCAGCAATTACACATTTGTTCTTATATCAAAGACACGATTTTTCATAAACTTTTGACCTGAACTGACCACATTTCCTCATATAATGAACCACTGTTTCAGGATTCTGTCACAACTGCATGTGCATTAGGATGTCAGCAGGGTGACATCATGGAAACTCCACTTTGTTTCACCAAAGGAAGTAAATTTTAACAAGGAAACAAGAGAAACGTAGCTATTACTCGAAATTCGCCACTTCTGTTTGAGTGGTTTTCAAGATACAGCATGTTCTAGTTTATACAAATACAATGAAGGGGCTGAACCAATGACAGTATCGAAAAACATACAATTGTACTGACAAGGGAACCTCCCCATCGCACCCCCCTCAGACTTGGTTATAAGTTGGCACAGTGGATAGGCCTTGAAAAACTGAACTCAAATCAATCGAGAAAACAGGAAGAAGTTGTGTGGAACTATGAAAAAAAATAAGCAAAATATACATACTGAGTAGTCCACGGCAAGATAGGCAACTTCAACGACAGTATGAGCTCAGGAGCGCCGTGGTCCCGTGGTTAACGTGAGCAGCTGCGGAGCGAGAGGTCCTTGGTTCAAGTCTTCCCTCGAGTGAAAAGTTTAATTTTTTATTTTCAGACGATTATTGTCTGACAAACTCTTATGTTTTCATCACTTTTTGGGAGTGATTATCACATACACAAGAAAACCTGTATCAGGCAAGGTAGAAGAATCTTTTTACCCATTCGCCAAGTGTGCAAGCTAGGTGGGTCGACAACATATTCCTGTCATGTGATGCACATGCCATCACCAGTGTCAATATAGAATATATCAGACGTGTTTTCCTGTGGAGGAATCTGTTGACCTATGACCTTGCGATGAAATGTTTATGGTTCCTATTGAAGAGGCACGTCCTTACGTCTACTAATCGCACGGTTTTGCGGTGCGGTCGCAAAACACACACACTAAACTTATTACAGTGAAAAGAGACGTCAATGAACAAACAGACAGATCATAACTTTGCGAAAATAAAAAATTTAAAATTTTCACTCGAGGGAAGACTTGAACCAAGGACCCCTCGTTCCGCAGCAGTTCACTCAAACCACGGGACCACGGCGCTCCTGTGGTCACATGGTCCTCGATGTTGCTTATCTTGCACATGGGCTACTCAGTTTGTATATTTTGCTTATTTTTTTCATAGTTCCACACAACTTCTTCCTGTTTTCTCGATTGATCTGTGTTCAGTTTTTCAAGGCCTGTCCACTGTGCCAACGTAAAACTAAATCTGAGGGGGGTGCGATTGGGAGGTTCCCTTGTGAGAAATACCTTGCTTGTGGAAACTGACACATGAACATTACACAAACAAGAATATAAAACAGAGCGTAGAAAGAGATGACAGAAAAATTTCTTGACAGTATTCAAACTGTGGACCACAGACACAAAATATGAAAGGAAGTTTCAGGGGAGGGGCGCATTTATGTGACCACACTGAACGTAGCTGCTTTATAATAACTGAAGGTATTTTAAAGCCATCTTTGCAGCTACAGTACAAGAAACAATAGTGCAAAACGAGGAAAAACTCTAAAAACTTCCAAGCAGATGGCGTTTTCTGACAAGAGCAAAAATCTTAAGTACTAACATCAACATATTCTGTAGCAAAATGTTCTTAGATGGAGAAAGTAAGCCAAATGGTGTGTGTGGTGGTGGTTTTTTTTTTTTTTTTTTTTTTTTTTTTTTTTTTTTTTTTTTTTTTGCACACAACTTCAACGGTCATTAGCGCCCAGACTACATTAGGAATGCACCGCGAGTCACAAGTTTAAAACAGCAACGAAACGGAAAACACGATAAAAGACAGACTGACAGGCATAGGATTAAAAAAAGAAAACAGCATAATCAAATGTCCTTAGAGAGGGTCGTCAAATTGATAAAATGAAGAACGCGAGCAGCTGCTCGTGGGTCATCCGCTAAAATGGCTTCTAGAGTACATGGCAGGCCAAGATCAAGACGCAGTGTGTTAAAATCCGGACAGGACGTTAAAATGTGGCGGACCGTCAGCAATTGCCCACATGGGCAGAACGGCGCCGGCGCAGCCGTCAGCAGATGGCGATGGCTGAACCGGCAGTGTCCAATTCGTAACCGGGCCAAAACTACCTCCTCCCGCCGAGAAGGGCGTGAGGACGACGTCCAAGCCACGGGAAGAGGTTTCAAGGCCCGAAGCTTGTTGTCTGTAAGTGCAGCCCAATCGGCATGCCACAGCAATAAAATGCGCCGACAAATGACCCTGCTACAATCTGACGAAGGGACACAACAAGAAGCTGTCCGAGGCTAGAGGACCGCAGCCTTGGCCGCGGCATCTGCAGCTTCGTTCCCAGGGATACCGACATGGCCAGGAACCCACATAAAGCTAACCGGAGAACCGACGTCCACCAGCTGCTGAAGAGAGCGTTGGATCCGGTGCACGAAAGGGTGAACCGGGTACGGATCACTGAGGCTCTGGATAGCGCTCAGGGAATCGGAGCAGATGACATATGCAGAATGTCGGTGGCGGCAGATGTAAAGAACAGCCTGGTAGAGGGCAAAAAAGAGCTCAGCTGTGAAGACCGAACAATGGCCATGGAGCCAGTATTTGAAACTTTGTGCCCTGACAATAAAAGAACACCCGACCCCGTCATTGGTCTTAGAGCCATCTGTATAAATTAAGGTCATATTAATGAACTTCGAACGAAGTTCGACAAAACGGGAGTGGTAGACTGAACCGGGGGTAACCTCCCTCGGGAGCAAGCAGAGGTCAAGGTGGACGCGAACCTGAGCCTGGAGCCAAGGTGGCGTGTGGCTCTCGCCCACTCGAAAGGTTGCAGGAAGTGAAATATTAAGGTGTTGAAGGAGGCGACGAAAGCGAACTCCAGGGGGTAGCAGGGCAGAGACATACAACCCGTATTGACGGTCGAGAGAGTCATCAAAAAAGGAACGATAAGACGGGTGGTCGGGCATTGACAGTAGCCGACAGGCATACCGACAAAGCAGTATATCGCGCCGGTAGGTGAGGGGCAACTCACCAGCGTCAGAATGAAGACTCTCGACGGGAATAGTATAAAACGCTCCGATCGCAAGTCATAAACCCCGATGTTGTATGGAGTTGAGGCGGCGTAAGATGGATGGCCGTACAGAGGAGTATACGAAGCTCCCATAATACAGCTTGGAGCAGACGATCGACCGATATAGGCGAAGTAGGACGGCTCGATCCGCTCCCCACGACATACCACTGAGAACACGGAGGACATTTAGAGAACGGGTACAACGGGCAGCCAAATATGACACATGTGGAGACCAACTAAGTTTCCTGTCAAATGTAAGACCTAAAAATTTTGTTGCCTCCACGAATGGGAGAGCAACGGGACCGAGTCGTAAGGACGGTGGGAGAAACACTTTGTAGCACCAGAAGTTAATACAAACCGTCTTCTCGGCAGAAAAACGGAAGCCATTGGCGACACTCCAGGAGTAAAGACGGTCAAGAGAACGCTGAAGACAGTGCTCCAGGAAACACGTACGCTGCGCGCTGCAATAGATGGTAAAATCGTCCACGAAAAGGGAGCCTGATACATCAGCTTGGAGGCAATCCATTATTAGATTGATCGCTATGGCGAAGAGAGCGACGCTCAAAACTGAGCCCTGTGGCACCCCATTCTCCTGGCGAAAGGTGTCGGACAGGACAGAACCCACACGTACCCTGAACTGTCGATCCATTAAAAAGGAATGAATAAAAAGAGGGAGGCGACCGCGAAGGCCCCATGTATGCATGATGCGGAGAATGCCCGCCCTCCAACAGGTGTCGTAAGCCTTCTCCAAATCAAAGAACACAGCCGCGGTCGGGTGCTTCCGCAAGAAGTTATTCATAATGAAGGTCGACAAGGTAACCAGATGGTCAACAGCAGAGCGGCGCCTACGAAATCCGCATTGTACATTGGTAAGTAGGCGTCGAGCCTAGAGCAGCCAAACCAATCGAGAGTTAACCATTCGCTCCATCACTTTACAGACACAGCTGGTAAGCGAGATGGGTCGATAACTGGAACGCAAGTGCTTGTCCTTCCCCGGCTTAGGAATCGGGACAAAAATAGACTCGCACCAGCATGTGGGAACATGTCCCTCAATCCAGATGCGATTGTAAGTACGAAGAAGAAAACCTTTACCCGCAGGAGAAAGGTTCTTCAGCATCTGAATATGAATAGAATCAGGCCCTGGAGCGGAGGACCGTGATCGGCCAAGTGCGTTTTCGAGTTCCCGCATGGTGAATGGGGCATTATAACTTTCACGATTCGAGGAGCGGAAGTTAGGTGGCCTAGCCTCCTCTGCCTGTTTGCGGGGGAGGAAGGCAGGGTGGTAATGAGCGGAGCTCGAAACCTCTGCGAAAAAGCGGCCAAAGGCATTGGAGACAGCCTCAGGGGCCACAAGGACGTCATTCGCGACCGTCAAGCCAGAAACTGGTGAGTGGACCTTAGTGCCAGATAGCCGGCGCAGGCTACCCCAGACAACAGAAGAAAGAGTAAAACTGTTGAAGGTGCTTGTGAAAGCAGCCCAGCTGGCTTTCTTGCTTTCTTTAATAATACGACGACACTGTGCACGTAATCGTTTATAATTGATACAATTCGCCACTGTAGGGTGGCGTTTAAAGGTGCGTAAAGCACGTCGACGAGCACGTAAAGCGTCTCTATATGCTGCGGTCCACCAGGGGACCGGTACGTGACGTGGAGAAGAAGTAGGGTGAGGGATGGAATATTCAAGCAGCAGCGAGAATGACTTCCGTGAGGTGTGCGACCTGACGATCGCAGCTTGTGAAGGTTTGATCCTGAAATGTCGCCCTGGAAGAGAAGAGCCTCCAGTCTGCTTTGGAGATGGTCCAACTAGATGAGCACGGAGAGGGGGTATGCTGCAGGAGATGTATAACACACGGGAAGTGGTCGCTCGAATATGTATCAGAAAGTGCATACCACTCAAACCTGCGTGCAAGTTGGGGAGTACATATAGAGAGGTCTAACTGGGAATAGGTGTGAGATGTGTCCGAAAGAAAAGTAGGGGCACCAGTATTGAGGCAGATAAGATTGAGCTGGTTGAAAAGGTCTGCTAACAGGGAGCCCCTCGGGCAGGATGCTGGAGAGCCCCAACGGGGATGGTGGGCATTGAAGTCTCCAGTTAACAAAAATGGTGCAGGTAGCTGAGCAATAAGTTGCATCATGTCTGCCCTGGTAACGGCAGATGACGATGGAGTGTAAACGGTACAAATGGAAAATGTAAAAGTGGGGAGAGTAATGCGGATGGCAACTGCCTGCAGGCCGGAGTGCAACGTGATGGGATCATAGTAAATATCATCCCGGACCAGCAACATAACCCCTCCATGAGCCGGGATACCTACCAAGGGGGTAGGTCAAAACGCACAGAGGTGTAGTGTGCCAAGGCAATTTGATCGCATGGGCATAGCTTCGTTTCCTGGAGGGCTACGACGAGCAGGACAGGACAGTCGCGGGAGGATGCAGCATGGTCACCCTGACAGTTCACACAATGAGGAGACGGAGGTGGACAGTCACCCTCATGGGCATCCCTGCCACAAGTGACACATTTAGCCGCATTGGAACAAGACTGTCGAGTGTGATTGAAACGCTGACACTGGTAGCAGCGCGTAGGTGTCGGGACATAGGGGCGAACAGAAATAACCTCGTAGCCCGCCTTGATGCGCGATGGCAGCTTAACACTATCAAAGGTCAAGAAAAGTGTCCGGGTCGGTACAAGGTCATTCTTGACCTTTTTCATGACCCTATGGACAGCCGTCACGCCCTGCTCAGCGAGGAAAGATTGAATCTCCTCATCAGTCAATCCGTCGAGGGATCTAGTATAGACCACACCACGAGACGAATTCAAAGTTCGGTGAGCCTCCACCCAGACAGGGAACGTGTACAGGAGTGTGGCCCGAAGCAGTTTTTGTGCCTGAAAGGCGCTCTCAGTTTCTAGTAATAAGGTACCGTTACGCAACCTGGTACAAGATTTGACAGATCCGGCTATGGCATCTACGCCCTTCTGGATAACGAAAGGGTTGACAGAGGAAAAATCCTTTCCGTCCTCAGATCGAGAAACGACGAGGAACTGTGGGGCAGGCGGTAGTACTTTTGTCACTGGTGGCTGGTCATGTTTCCGTTTTTGGGCAGAAGTCGAGAGAGATGGAGTGAAATCCATTGCGGAGGAATCCCCCATGATTGCCAGCATCTCCGATGGCACGCTCCTTCCTTGTGGGGACCCTCTCAGAGGGCACTCCCGCCTTAGGTGAATGTTTACACCTCAGGTCACACCTCCCGAGAAACAGACGGAGGGACCAATCGGCATGGTCAGAAGGTATCAGCTCAGGCAATCACCCCTCCCTGGGCCTGGCCTTTACCAGGGGGTATGTGCGTGCCTTACATGTCTACCCAGGGCGGGGAATTACGCGTTACCCCGTCACCGGCTACGCGTGCGAACGTGTGGGTCGACCTTCAGGCGCGCACAGGGAGGGAAGAAGAAGAGGAAAAAGAAGAGAGAGAGGGAGAGAGAGAGAGAGAGAGAGAGGGAGAGAGAGAGAGGACAGACTGTCTCAAACGCCGAGGCGGAGACCAGAGAAGGCAAGGAGAAGAAGGCAATGGAAAGAGTGAAGAAGACAGTGAGGTGGAGAAGAGCAAAGAAAGGAACCAACCAAAGGAAGGAAGGAAGAAACGAGAAGTGAAAAAGCAAAATGACCGCAAATAGAGGTCGTGGAACCGTCCGTCTCCGGACGCAGGCGCTAACTACCCCCTTGAGGGGGAGGGACTCCTTTTAGTCGCCTCTTACGACAGGCAGGAATACCTCGGGCCTATTCTAATCCCCGGACCCGCAGGGGGGAAATGGTGTGTGTGTGTTTCCATTTAGACCACTTGTTTATTTCAATAAAAACTAAACGCAATTGTGGACAAAAGTATGCATCTCCTTGGATTCGAAAGAAAGATTTAAAACACCTTCAATGATTTCAGAAATAACATCAGAAAAAGTAGCCCTCTTGAAAGAAGTGTATAAGGTAGGGAAGAGTTATATAAACCAACACTATACATGTAACCAATAAAGTATTGGTTCTACTATGTTTGTTATTGTTGGTTATAACCCAATGTGTTATATCTATTGTTTTACACATATTGAGTGCTTTTTCTTTTGAGAAATATACAAGTACATAGCACACAGACCGCCAGCGATTACCACAGTTTTCTTCTTCTTATTGTTCATACTTCCTAATATATAAACTACTTTTGACGTGCCAAAATGTACTAGAATAAATAAAATGTCTATAAAACGCCACACTGTGCAACGTACTTGCGGTGGGAAAGTAGCAATTCCTGAGGTCCATGGATAACCCACGAAAATCAGCCGCATTATGACATGTACAAATAGGCACGGCCTGCAGACAAATTGGTGAAACTAGATCCGATGGGCAGGGCCTATGCATTAGTGGGATATAATGGGCTTCAGATTGGCAGGCCCGATCCGTTGAGGGATAACAGCAGAAATGACCTGTGATTTTGTCCCGGCGCAGAAATCCACTCGGATGGCATGTCACAGACAGCATATTGATGAAATGAGACTGCGGTAATCAATCCATGCAACAGATAACTTGCGCTAATACTGTGAGTCTCAATAATAATGAGGACTGGTAGCAACTCATTGTAAAGATGATCACTGAGCGGTAGACAGGCATGTAGAAAAGATATTCACACTCTCACAGCTAAATATCTGGCCATGGCCTCTGTCAAAAGACGAGAGCACACACAAACATCACGCAATCAATCACACACAACTAGTCCACATATGCCCGCCATCTCCGGCCACTGCATTACAGTCTCTGAGAATCAGGTCCAAGTAAACCATCACTCACACCTCCTTGCCTCTCATCAACAGCTGCTAGGCTAGTGCCAAGAAATGATGGCAAGCTGAGGGGAGTGGTGTGAAGAAGAGGAGCATCAAAATGGTGGAGTAGGGAAGTGGTGAATGTACTTAGCTGCACCCGGCCAGCAGCGATGCATGACATCACAGTAAACTAATGATTTCACCTACTGAGACAGAAGCGAGATTCTTTTTAATTTCCCTGACACATTTGAAATTCCCTGATTTCCAGAACATGGGGCAACCTGATGACATACTAATCCCTTGCCTACATATTGGTGCTTGTATACTGGCATCAGAGTCACACTACATTAAGCTGCAGCAATGCCCTCAAATGGAAACTTTTTGATTGTCCCTTATATTATACTCAAAACCCCTTATAAACTGTTTGGCATTTTCTAGTTTTTTATTCTAAGAAAAGGAAAGTATGCAGAATCACTCCATACAGGACCATAGAATGTTAAGTATAAACAATTACCAAGCTTATTTAACTGTCCCAATGCATTTCATTTTTATTTTTTATCTTGACACCACAGTATGATGGTACCACAAGGCTCTTTTTTTGGCCCTAAAATATTGGGAAGGTATTTTCATTTTGATTTATTTTTCTTCCGGTTACTGAGTGCTCAGTCTTAATTAATCCTAATACCTTTCTTCTGTAGTGAGGCAAGGTATCCATCTGGTACACCTACAGTTCTGTATTTACACCTCTACTTAGCACACTGGAAGTAGAACACACAAATCTGATCATCTCACAAGTTTTGACACTTATCCAATGTTTGTTTCTTTGGTAATACGATGGAAATGCACTGTTTGAAATATAATTGTGTATCACCTACTTCACAGATATGCTTTTATCTATGTCAAATAACCATCTGAAGTCTGTCAAAGTGACTGCATAACATCTTACTCATTTCTTCCCCATCCACTTGCTGTTGATATTGGGACAGTTCATCAGTATTCAGTATAAATTTTTCCAATGCTTATCTCTTCCTCAATTTCCTTGTTTGTTTCCCTCCTCTACTCTGCAACTTCTGGTTAATTTCATCCCTATGTAATCTATTATCTGTGTGTATATGGTGGCCAATGAGGATTTTTCTTTTTTCGTCTCCTACAAACTTCAACTGACATGAACATGGGTGTAACTGCTGACTTTAAGAGCTATAGCAATCTACGAGGTGAAATATGACAAAAATGATGAAGCTATCCTTACACAGTCTGTAATTCACAAATTGCTCCTTATTCATGACACAAAAGTTTGCTGCACATTCCTAGGCTCTATGGCAGAGAGATGGTGAAGAAGAACAAGCCAGACCCTTATTTGTCATGAGATATTGTCATGTAACAGTATTTTAAATCAACAGACTCACCGTAGTTCCCACTGATTATGTGTCAGCTCTATCCAACAACATGCCCCAATTTGATGCTTACAAATACATTATTTTCAAACAAAAAATTACATCATTGAAATTGTTATTTTCCTTTTAAAAGTAAAAAAAAATGCACATTAAATAATTATGCTCATGAAGCAAAATTACATAGCATTACTTTTAGTTTTATAGAGTCATGTCAAATTGTTCTGAGACAAGTGTTTGCAAACATTAACCTTGGGTAGTCATGTCATATGTTTTTGTGGAATATGTAAAATTTATGTTTTTAATTTAATGTGAAGTCGAGAATCGCAACATCAGAATCACGAGAGATACAAGGGTGACATTTTACAATTAACTGCTCAATGTATAAAGCTAGTTTCTTGTTCTAATATAATCAGACCCCATTAGCCTAATCCTATTCTGAAACATGCCATACTTTACAGATTCTAAATGAACAGCAAAATCATTATTTGCAATCTACAGGAGAATGTGTACTGACATTAAGTGACATATTAAGGGCCAGTAACAGCCATCAGCATAAACACTCGGAATGCCGTAAAAACGAATTTCCAATATTCAGACAAATAATTTACCCATTTTGGTAGCACTGCCTATAGTCCTTGGCGTATGGAACGTGATTGACAGGCCATCTTGGCTGATGATTTGGCCTGGGTACATGGTTGGCACTGACATGACGAGGATATTGTGATGAACTCCTGAGAGGAGGCACACGGCTGTTAGGATTCATCTGTGAACAATGATAAAATTAATCACTATTATGGAAATATTCTACTATTGATTAGATTGTTTGTTATATCACTATATGAATAATAGTAATTGTAATAGTAGTGGTGGTGGTAGTAGTAGTAGTAGTAGTAACTAAGTCAAAGTTCCACTTGTTGTGCTACACAAAAACATCCAACTTTGCCTTGAAGGCTGCCAAATGTTGCAGTAATTATTTACCATTCGTCGTTGTATATAACAGTTATATTAGCCATCATTCGAGAAAGTATCACTGAAATTGTAACAGATCTATGTCCGGTTGTAGTTCAAGAACGGTAAACCTTCAAAATTTCTCACAAAAATCGAACAAAAACATCGATTGTTACAATCGGAAGCTTTTCCGATTTTCGTCACGCTAGCAAGTGTAAAGTGACATTAAATGGACTTAAGGGAGAATCTATAATTCATCTACCCTATTGGGAAGTAATGCTCCAGTCGGAACAAATGTAAAACCTACGCAATTAAAGACAGTAAAAAACTACACTGGAGCATGCAATTATTATATATAGAATGCCTACCGGAGAAAAGGTTTCCTGCCTAGGACTGCAGCCTGTTGTCTAGTGAACAATTAAGTACTGTATCAACAGTTTCTTGTATTAACATTACCCGAGGATGTCACCTTTGCTGCAGGGTATGATTAACTTTAGTTTTCATCAGGCATAGCAGTTTCTGGCAGTGGACAAATTCTGACGATTGTTCAGAACCTTTGACTGTAATTATTTTGTCTGCAAGTTCTTGCAACCTTACAACGCGTATGATGCGAGAAAGATCAGTCGTCACTACGTGGCATCTCGTACAAATATTCCCCGAAAGTTAGCACTGCATCCGTCGTCCGTATCTGCGCATACATAACGCATAGACGAGGGGGGCCAAGTCAGGCATGCAGTGCGCTATCGACCAGGAGCGGGGCTGGCGGTCGGAGGGGGACTGCTCTCGCCCGCACATGTATACGTCGGTTTATGGTATCGCAGCACACGCGAACGTCGAGGTGGCATTCCAACCCATGCGCGTAGTCCGCCAACGAATCTCACTGCGACGCACACACACAAAAAACACTGATCGTTTAAGTTACGAGGTTGTGTTTTCAGAGAATAATACCTACGAGTGACTTAACAATACGCAAGGAACTTAAATTGAGTCCTTAGACATCATCTCATTTCCAATGTGGTGTTTACGAAACTAAATGCACCTTTTTCCTTTATATCCTGGGAGCATGAAACAGAAAAGACTGAGAATTGCGGCTTTTCATTATGGTCACGAGTTGCCAGACGAATGTATTGCACAATTGTGCGCTATACTTTCATTCCTCGTGATTTTATAACATAGCTTCATACATAACTTTAAAATTACATACACGTCAGCTAAACGTGACAGTATTCCAAGGACGTACCTTACAGATATCAGAAGCAATAAAGCTGCTAAGAGAGAAGTTTGAGCATTGTTAGGAAGATATTCGTTTAACAATAGTGACGTGATATCTTTAAATTCAAGCAAAACTGCATTGGACTATTTGACAAGACATGCAGAACGTTTTCTTGAGCTGTTCATACTATTTAAGAGACGGGACAATATAATTTTGGGATATGGATACTTAACCGAAGTACGGTTGGACAAAGTATGGTATATGTGCCTATACAGCCGACAAACTGCGGATAGGAAAGGCTACTGTGGATGTGAATCATTTTCTCAGCATAAAATCGATAAACTCAAGTCAAGCTTCCATAATTCGCAGAAAAACTCCAGAAGAGTAACGACTTGTTTCAGAAAAATTAACATTGGCAACCAAATTGTCTCTGTTCTTTGCAATGTTTGTAAGTGCCATTAGAGACCTTTTTTGCACCGCCACGACCTCTGCAGAATGCAACAAGACTATTCTAAACCTCGCAACAGAATGGCGGCTGAGTACAGTGCAAGGGGAGACTTTAGTTTCGTGTTAAGCAAAACAATCTAAAAACTTATGAAATGAAGCCTGTGCACCATCCATCACGATTTGAAGATCCAAGACAGCACGAGCACCAAAGCTTAAACCACGGTACCCAGTAACCATGTGTAAACGTGGCCGAAATCCTTGACGCATTTGTGATCCTGTAAAGACATTTCCACGCGCTTTAGAAATAACGAAACACACTGTCAATCACTTGCTACCGACGATCAGGGCAAATGAAAGATTTGTCACTTAACACCATGCGAAGTATCCGGAGATGAAAACCATGCCACAAAGAAGGACAAGATTTCAGTACATACCACTCACAAGGAAGTATTAATTTGAGCGTAAAGACGCTGAAAACACAGAAAGTGTGTATACACATTAGAGTCTAGGGATGGAAACCGTTTCCTTTCGTTCGACAAGAATAGTTTGTTATAGATTATAAGAACATGTAACAATGAATTCTAATAATGATCTCAATCGTTTTGTTGACTAGGAGTGGACAAGGAATGGTACTGTAATTCTTCAATTAGACACGTTCTGATCCAATTTCTGACAATTGGGAGAAGCACGTTCATAACTGTCTACAACTTGAAATGAAGCGATTATTTCGGATATTATTTTTCTAATTTTTATGGTCGGTCCTAAGAAACATGGATGCAATGGGTACTACATTTCTAAGAGTAGCAAGTAACTTCATGCAAATTTGCCGCTGCATTTCCTTTATTTGCACACTTTTTACCAAGTGCCACGGCCTAAATATAAAATAATAATTATTCACATTTTTTCAACATAACATGTCTTAAATGGTACTAAAGAGTAAAATAATTTCTCCTAGCTCCGTTCGGATTCCTAACATCCACACATACTCCTGAAAATTTGTGCTTGTCAGTTTTAAATAGCTATGACAATACTTTTATGATTTATAATGGAAAAACACTGGGTTTATGCGATATACAACTGATGCATGAATAGTTAGTTCTCCTCTTAACTATTATCTATTGCATGTGCCCCATATTTTTCATTATTAATCTTACAAGAATTGTCATAGCAATTACAAATGTACAAACTAAAAATTTCAAGGAGTACTTGTCTACAGGTAGGAAAGTATTTTATACTTTTTAGCCCAATTAAAAATTTATTTTTGGGTAGGCTAAACAATTATTTTATGCTTTTTGTGTGTGTGTGTGTGTGTGTGTGTGTGTGTGTGTGTGTACGCGCGCGCTCAGTTGTGCCCATCCGCTATCGTACTGCCTGGAACACATTCCAATACTACATGCACAAGACTTGGGGTCCTGCACGGTAGCCGAGATATCAAGCATAACCAACCTTTAACACCCCCACCTCTACCGAATAGACTGACTATAAATCAAATTAATACTGCACTATCATCCAGTTTTGAGCTATCTTTAAAATTGGGAAGTTAGGTTAAAACCAATTGCAAAACTTGTTCCGAACAGACAGACTGACAAGAAAGCAACTGAAGTTTGCACTACATGTTATGAAAATAATTGGACAAGGTACTGTGTACCTATATTGAACAGATTCACTCTGTTTTTTGTTGTTCATAATGTTGTTACATTTTAGAACATTTCAAAATGGTGTAATGCGCAATGGACAATAAAGTGAATAAAATACTGTGGTCGAGACAAACAGAATTATGAAATTGCAACCAAATGACCATGACCTCTCATAGATCATTTATGCCAAATATAACAGGAACCCAATACAAAAATGTTAAAAGCTCATCTATATAAAACATTTAAAATAACTGAATGGCAACAATTTTCTCGCTAGTAAAACTATTGTCCAAACAGTGCTGCAGGTTTACTGATTTCCAGTTTTTAACAGTAATGAATTTCAACTTTTTTTAAAAATCCAAAGCTTAGGAGCTGCCACAGTTTGGCTTGCCAACTAACAATCTAGTGGCTGCAGCTCAGGCAGTTTCTACAGCATCCTTTCCCCAATAAGGACTCACTGAAGAAGGTGCACAGGAGAGGGGCCGGAAAACTCTAGAGAGACACCGGAAGACTGACAGCTGAGACATGCTTAAATAGCTAGACTTATTTGCAATGCTCACAAAACCCAACGGTCTAAGTAATAGTTATATAGTCTAGCGTACAGTGATAATCTATCTCTAAATTTCTCATTGTTGTGGAATTTGGGAGGAGGACCCACAATACTTACCAAAATACTGCCAGTGGCTCGAAAAGGTGAGCACAAAATTGATCTTGGACAAATGTATAAAATGTCATATTCATGACATGCAGCTACAGACAATTTTTAAAGTAATTCTAGTAGCTTGTGTGCTACAGGAGGGAAAAAAATATACTTTTGTATATAAATTTGTATTTCACTGGTAGCTTGAGTATGCTTAAGCCCAATATGTTCCTTTTTATTAATTTAAGTACACACACAGTTTACTAATCCACAAAGAAATATTTTTAGAATTAAAAATCTATCAAAATCTTCTAAAAACACTGTATCAACTGGGCTGTTTGGTGGCTTTGCCTATTTCTGGTATAGTCATGTCACTACCACAGGACTTTTGTGGTCATCTGTTGAGTTTTCAGCATTGGTCCACACCCACGGTTCCCAGTGCCCATGTACACTGCCTGCGCCTGCTACTAACTGCAATTTAGGATGTTTCATTTTGTAACCATCCAATTTAAGTGGCTCTGACAATTCAAACACTGGGAGACCATATATATTTAATGACCCAATGTTAGTTATATGTATACACCTGAGGACATGATTAAATCTTCATGAGACAAATCATGCGTGACCCTGTAATGAACTATTAACAGTTAATGCGACTAACAGAAGAGTTTTAGAAGACTTTAATAATTAAATAAAAATTAAATGTTGCTATTATGTAACTAAGCTGTGGATGCCCAAACCATAAAATCATATGGTATAATGTGTAAAGGGTTGGCAGATGGGCAGGATGAGTAACATGGTGAATAGATGGTAGATGGCTTCCAGGTGATTAAGGAAAGGGAGAGGAAGTGAGCTAAGGATGGTGGGTATGTAACAGTAGAAAACATGCAGGAACGGCACAGGTGCCTGTAACTGACGACTGTAATGCATGAATAAGTCTAGAAAAAGCCTTTATCAAGCTGTGGGTGTCAACTGGCTGATGATGAAATGGCCAGATGGGAAAATTTACTCGGTATATCATGTTCAGATGGAATGAAAGTTGCAAAATAACTTCTTTCACTTAGCAACAAATCATCATCATCATTTAAGACTGATTATGCCTTTCAGCGTTCAGTCTGGAGCATAGTCTCCCTTATAAAATTTCTCCATGCTCCCCTATTCAGTGCTAACATTGGTGCCTCTTCTGATGTTAAGCCTATTACTTCAAATCATTCTTAACCGAATCCAGGTACCTTCTCCTTGGTCTACCCCGACTCCTCCTACCCTCTACTGCTGAACCCATGAGTCTCTTGGGTAACCTTGCTTCTTCCATGCATGTAACATGACCCCACCATCTAAGCCTGTTCGCCCTGACTGCTACATCTATAGAGTTCATTCCCAGTTTTTCTTTGATTTCCTCATTGTGGACACCCTCCTGCCATTGTTCCCATCTACTAGTACCTGCAATCATCCTAGCTACTTTCATATCCGTAACCTCAACCTTATTGATAAGGTAACCTGAATCCACCCAGCTTTCGCTCCCATACAACAAAGTTGGTCGAAAGACTGAACAGTGCACAGATAACTTAAGTCTTGGTACTGACTTCCTTCTGGCAGAAGAGAGTAGATCATAGCTGAGTGCTCACTGCATTAGCTTTGCTACACCTCGCTTCCAGTTCTTTCACTATGTTGCCATCCTGTGAGAATATGCATCCTAAGTACTTGAAACCATCCACCTGTTCTAACTTTGTTCCTCCTATTTGGCACTCAATCCGTTTATATCTCTTTCCCACTGACATTACTTTTGTTTTGGAGATGCTAATCTTCATACCATAGTCCTTACATTTCTGATCTATTTGCAAACTTTAAATCGGATTTGCCATCACAACGAAGTCATCTGCATATGCGAGACTGCTTATTTTGTGTTCACATATCGTAATCTCACCAAGCCAGTCTATTGTTTTCAATGTATGATCCATAAATAATATGAACAACAGTGGAGACCCCTGAAACTACTCTGAATCATGAAATCAATTTACCGCCAACTCTAGCTGCTGCCTGACTATCTATGTAAAGACCATTAATTGCTTGCAAAAGTTTGCCTCCTATTCCATAATCTCTTAGAACAGACAATAACTTCCTCCTAGGAACCAGGTCATATGCCTTTTCTAGATCTATAAAGCATAGATACAATTCCCTTTTCCACTCTTAACACTTCTTCATTATTTGCCGTAAGCTTAAGATCTGGTCCTGACAACCTCTAAGAGGTCTAAACCCACATCGATTTTCATCCAGTTTGTCCTCAACTAATACTCGCACTTTCCTTTCAACAATACCTCAGAAGATTTTACCCACAACGCTGATTAAAGAGATACCTCTGTAGTTGTTACAATCTTTTCTGTTTCCATGTTTAAAGATTGGTGTGATTACTGCTTTCGTCCAGTCTGATAGAACCTTTCCCGACTCCCACGCCATTTCAATTATCCTGTGTGGCCATTTAAGACCTGACATTCCACTGTATTTGATGAGTTCCGACTTAATTTCATCCACCCCAGCCGCTTTATTGCACTGCAATCTATTGACCATTTTCTCCACTTCCTCAAATGTGATCCTATTTCCATCATCATTCCTATCCCATTGTACAACGAAATCTGAAACATTGCTGATCGTATTTTCACCTACATTGAGCAACTCTTCAAAATATTCCCTCCATCTGTCCAAGGCATCAACAGGATTCACCAGCAGTTTTCCTGACCTGTCCAAAATGCTTGTCATTTCCTTCTTACCTCCCTTTCGAAGACTGCTAATTACGCTCCAGAATGATTTTCCAGCAGCTTGACCCAAAGTCTCCAACCTGTTTCCAAAGTCTTCCCAAGATTTCTTCTTGGATGCTGCAATTATCTGTTTGGCTTTGTTTCTTTCTTCAACATAACTTTCTCTGTCTACCTGAGTTCTAGTATGTAGCTATTTTTGATGTGCCTTATTTTCCTTTTACAGGCTGCCTTGACACTGTCATTCCACCAAGCTGTTTGCTTCATCCTACCTTCACACACTACTGTTCCAAGACATTCTTTAGCCACTTCTAGTACTGTGTCCCTGAACCTTGTCCATTCCTTTTCCAATGACTAATCGACTACATTCAACGAACTGGTATGTTTCTGAGATCACTGTTATGTACTTGTGCCTGATTTCCTTATCCTGAAGTTTCTCCACTCTTATCCTCCTACATATGGACCTCACCTCCTGCACTTTTGGCCTCACAATACCAATTTCACTGCAGATTAAATAGTGATCAGTGTCATCAAAGAATCCCCTGAATACACATGTGTCCCTCACAGCCTTCCTGATCTGTTATTATATAGTCAATGACAGATCTGGTCCCCTGCTTTCCCAAGTATACTGGTGAATGTTCTTATGTTTAAAAAAGGAGTTTGTGATTACTAATCCCATACTGGCTCAGAAATCCAAGAGTTGTTTCCCATTCCTGTTGGCCTCCATATCCTCTCCAAATTTACCCATAACCTTTTCATACCATTTTGTTCGATTTCCAATGCTGGCATTAAAATCACCCATGAGCAGAACACTGTCCTTGTCCTTTACTCTAACAACTACAACACTGAGTGCCTTATAAAAACTATCCATCTTATCTTGATCTGTCCCTTCACAATGCGAATATACTGACACAATCCTAATTTTCTTGCTAGACATTTTCAAATCTATCCACATCAGTCGTTCGTTTACATACCTTATTGCAACTACGCTGGGTTCCATTTCTTTCCTGATGTAAAGCCCTACACCCCATTGTGCTATTCCTGCTTTGACTCCTGACAGGTAGACCTTGTATTCTCCCACTTCCTCTTCTTTCTCACCCCTTACCCGAATGTCACAAACAGTTAAAATGTCCAACCCCATCTTACTTGCAGCCTCTGCCAGCTCTACCTTCTTCCCAGAGTAGCCCTCATTGATATTAATAGCACCCCATCTCGTTACCATTCGTTTGCCGAGTCGTATCTTAGGAGTCCCTGGTTTGTCAATTAGAGGTGGGACTCCGTCACCTCCAAAGGTCAGAGGCATTTTGCTTCGATTGTTGCCAGCATCATACTTAAAGTACCAGGGAAGCAGGTTGCTAGCCTTACTTGCCCCGGGTCCCACTGAGTTTTACCCCTAACAGTTGAGGGACTAACCGGTGGACTTTGTAGTCTTTGCCGTCTGAGCACAAATGTGACCACGACTCAGAATATGTCCGAGATGCCCAGCCTTATTCCAAAGTAACTGGTATCCCATCTGTCAGGACCACTTACTTGGCCACTCATACGTTGCCCGTGGTTCATGAACTAGGACATAACAGGAACCCACACCATGAACCACTCAGCAACAAATTTTAAAAATAAAAATATTTTTAGTACAAGACCCATGTTGAGGGTGTGTGTACTATGTGTAATGGAGCCGTGACAAGATTTGTCAACAATCTAAAAAAAAAATCATACATGCAACACAAATTTAAGAAGTTGCTTGGCTCTGCAGGGAACTGAAAGGGACTAGCAATGGAACTGGATATAGGTCATGCGGCTTTACTACAGTTTTCAGCAATGTTGTTGCAACTTATCTTACTACTAACTACATACATTAATTAGGTTAAAAATAGGAAGGAAGATCAGGGTTTAACATATTACTGACAGTAGGGTCATTCAAGACTCAGGACAAAGGTAGGGAAGGTCACTGGCTGTGTCCTTTCCAAAGGAACTGTCTTTGCATTCAACTAAATGTAGATGCCCTGGCAGGGCTCTGAAACCCTCTTCCATCTGCATCCAAGTCCAGTATCTTTATCCAGCATGGCACCTAGCTCGGTACCAGAAAAAGAGGGAGGAACTGTTGATAATCAGCTTGATATACCAAAGAACAAATGCTGAGTTTGGTTAACAGGTAGATAACAGATAAATATAATAAATGTATGGACATGTTATCTTATTATGAACTAACTCTTTGTCAACATTCAGTTGGGTCCTAAACACACACATCATCAGGAAAATCAATTAAGGTGTTGTTGTTGTTGTTGTTGTTGCAGCAGCAGCAGCAGCAGCAGCAGTAGTCCCCCCCGCACTCCTGCATCGCAACAACTCAGTAATGTTACCTACAAAACTTATCAGTGATGTTACAGAACATCTTGGCAATAAGAATATTTTTCCAACTCTGCCATGTTGAGCTCCAACATTTCAACATTTGCATCTTTCTACTTTAATTTTTGCACCAAGTAGTGCCACACGATATGGATCATAGATGCTACTAATGATGCGAAGTCGCAGATGATCTCATCTTACATAAAGCGAAAGATCATTAATTTTTGTTGTGTTGGAGTGTGTCCTCTGTTGCCCCGTGGATGAAATATTTTGAAGTGACATGTTGCCATGCTGCTGTAATATACTATCACAGCCATATTAATATTACATGGATGTGATAAGAAAACTGACATTTTTTTTTGTTTCTGACTACACCAGGTACATAAGGTTCCCATATCCAATGTAAGGCAGTAACCAAGCTTTTAAACAAGCCATGTGAAAGATCTATCAGCATTACTTCACTTTGGGCAAAACTAATCTACAACTTTCAACAATTCTGAAGTGAGAGGTTTGCAGACAGATCTTAATAGAGCAGAATAAATTTGGTTTTTGAGGTAAAACAACATATCAGCCATACTATGCAGAATTATCTACCAGTACTCACTAGCGGATTGAAGAAGTCACCTAACAATAGCGCTATTGCTATAGCATGCTGCAGGTCACAAGCATTAGGAGTGAGCCAATAGCACACCCACTGAGTGCCCAGAATAAAGAAAAATCATCTGAACTGATGACTTACTAACTTGGCAATTGAAAAACAAATGCAAAGTCTTTAATTATGAACAAAATGGAAAGTATCATTAGATCTCTTTCTAACCTAATGAAGTATTTTTGTTAGTGGTATTGTTGCTGCTGCTATCATGATCTTCAGTCTGAAGACTAGTTTGTTGCATCTCTCCATGCTACTCCATCCTGTGCAAACCTCTTCATCTCTAAGTAACTACTGCAACCTACATCCTTCTGAACCTGCTTACTGTATTCACCTCTGTCTCCCTGTACCATTTTTACCACACACACGTCCCTTCAATAATAAATAGGTGATCTCTTTATGACTTAGAATGTGCCCTATCACCTGAACACTACTTCTATTCAAGTTGTCCCACAAATTCCTTCTCTCTTCAGTTTTATTCACAACCTCCTCATTAGTTACAAAACCTACCCATGTAACCTTCAGCACTTTTCTGTAGCACCACATTTCAAAAGTTTCTATTCTTGCCTAAACTGTTTACTGTCCATGTTTCACTTCCATACATGGCTACACTCCAGATTTATGCCTTAAAAAAAAAGAAGAAAGAAAAGACTCCTTAAGAGTTAAATCCATATCTGGTATTAACAAATTTCTTTTCTTCAGAAGCCCTTTTCTTGCCATTGCCGGTCTACATTTTATATCCTCTCTACTTCAGCCATCACCAGCTATTATGCTGCACAAATAGTGTCTTGTATCCTACTCTAATTCCCTCAGCATCACCCAATTTAATTCAACAACATTCCATTATTCCTCTTTTGCTTTTGTCGATGTTCACACTATATCCTCCTTCCAAAACATTGTCCATTCTGTTCAATTGATATTCCATGTCCTTTGCCATCTGATAGAATTACATTGCCATCGGCAAACCTCAGTTTTTACTTCCCCTGGACATTAATTTTTTTCTGCAATTTCCTTTACTGCTTGTTCAATGTACAGAGTGAATAATATCAGAAAAGGCTACAACCCTGTCTCACTCCCTTCTCAACCACTGCTTCCCTTTCATGCCTCTCAACTCATAACTGCCATCTGGTTTTTGTTCATGTTATAAGTAGGCTTTCACTCCCTGCAGTTTACCCCTGTGACCTTCAGAATTTGAAATGGCATTCTAGTCAACAATGTCAAAAGTTCTCTCTATGTATACAAATGCTATAAACAGTGGCTCACCTCTCCTTAACCTATCTTCTACTACAAGTATAGGATAAGTATTGTCTCGCCTGTTCCTACATTTCTCCGGAATCCAAACTGATCTTCCCTAGGTCGGCTTCTGGCCAATTTTTCCATTCTTCTGTCAGTTAGCTGTCCTTGTCACTATATCTATGCATTTAATTTTTTCATTAGCAGCAGACACATAAGTAACATTTCATCAGGTTAATGTATGAGATGGACTTCAAGGCAATATTATACAAATGGAAGAGGACATAGATGAAGATGAGATGGGAGATATGATACTGTGAGAAGAATTTGACACATGATAGACATAAAATTTGAAGACACACGCAGTGGTATTTTGTCTCTTCTGTAACAAATTCATGTCAGTATTTACAACCACCACCACCACCACCACCACCACCACCACCAAATTTTGTGCATTGTTTCTAATCAAGACACAGCAATGAAACTTTTATCATTGAAAACTAATGAGTAGAGCTTTACATTGGTATGCAACATAGGAGGCTTCTAAGAATTCTTACAGGCCTGGTCTGTTGACCTTAACTTTTGACCTTTAATATCTCAGAACACCCACCTTCAATATTTTTGAAATAATTTGTATTGCACTAATCTGCAACTATAAACATGATAAATATTAAGATCACACACCAAAAGCATCATGCTCAAGAATTTATTTTGTCTGCACCATCAAACTACAAAATGCAGATGGTAGCACATAAATATGAAACACTCATTGGCTTTTTAATGATACATGTTTCATTGCTACATTTGGATTAGAACCAGAATTATAATCATTTATGTTTAGTCAGACATGTAAATTTCACACAATTACCGAACTATGCAGACTCGCAATTTTCTTCACGATTGTTCGGAGTGGGTCAGGTTTAGTACAGCATTGCATTGACAGGGAATTCTTTAGAACGTATGTGAGTAACAATAGTCTTTTAAATCAGATAAATTGCTGGATCAAATACAGAAGAGAGAATTCACACATTTTGAACTCCTTTCTTAAGTGTGAAATAGACAGTAAGCTGTAGCAATCACTATGGTGAAAAATACTAATGTGATACTCATGTTCAGTACTACGGTGTCTTCTTTGAGTGAATACTTATTTCCCTCTTCACCTCTTATCCCCTCACATGGCTCCCCTTCCCACCATTTTCCTTTAAAAATTCTTCATTTATGTCACACAAAAGTGAAATTAATCAGAAAAGAATTTAGTAACCGACATTAACTGTCAAAGATATTTTTATGCTTAATGTTCAAAAACACACGAGTGATCGAAAACAGGTATAAGAGCATAGTCAACTTAGTTTAGTGTGTACTGGCATAGTAAAGTATTCTTTAACACTCAATGATAAATATGTCTGCTTGAAAAGGACTCCAATGGCGTATTAAAATACTACAAAAACATAATATATGGTTAGAATATAATAGATGGAAACGTTCCACGTGGGAAAAATATATCTAAAAACACAGATGATGTGACTTACCGAACGAAAGTGCTGGCAGGTCGATAGACACACAAACATACACACAGAAAAAGTCAATGATACTATTAAGATCATAGTTTACCAGGCCTTCTGTTTCAGTATGTATCTTTGGATTGATTAGAATATTAGTGTTATGCACAAAAGAACTACTTCTGCTTATTGTATGTTAGACAGATGACAGTTTACATATATTAGGTACAAATGAGGACACAAGGTTGAGCTTTGTGGAACTGCGTATACGATTTCTCCCCACATTACATTGGTTGAATTACTACATACATGGCCTTGCATTATTCAATATGTAACATCCACTGGTTGGCAATACAATAAAGCTTCAGTTTCTCTAGGAGGATACTGTGATCCCAGCAGTCAAATAACTTAGGCAGGTTGCAGAAAATACCAACTTGTGTTATGTATTTTGTTATTTAATGTTTGTAATCTTTCGTGAGTCAACATGTAAATGACGTTCTCCGATGATCAAGTCTCCTGGAACCCATACTGCAATTTGGAGAGGATATTATTGTTGCTCAATTGTGATACTATTCTCTAATACATCATCTTCTCGAAAATTTTGGATTTTATGAGAATTGCTTTTTCAACATATTTCTGCGACTTTTCCTCTTCAATTGTATGTTCCTATATTTACAAATACATGTGGGATATGATCTGCTACCTACAATTGATCATATAGCCCTTCCATTTAATTTAATAGTAATGTTACGTGGTCTGTGGCCTGTTGTCCTGCCTAACAAGAAGTTCCATACTATCAGTAAAAACAGTAATCATAAAAATAACTTTCCATTTACCTTCACCCAAATGATCAGTCTTACATGGCTCAACACCAACACTGAAGGAAGAAACTGGTACTGTCTCAGATAATCCTTCCCATTACAACGACTGTCAGACACTAGAGTTATAAGGGCCGCTGACTGAAGAACGATACGAGCGTTCAAAAGACCCGACAATATATGGTTTCTGTGTTAATAGAGCTACTAGAAAGTAGTGTAAGTGTACATCATCAACGAGATTCATATGCATCCCATAAAATTCACTTCTGACAGGATTTTAGGTTGCAACATTCCTGTCCCAAGAAAGAACTGCATTAAACAAATTTTAACACAGCAAACGAAGTGTTAAAATCAGCAGTCTAAATCCACGCAAACGGAATTTAGAAACTCATCTGATGATTGGAATTTCGGATAAAGCAGTGGCTGCACAGTATGATACCACTCTCTGTAGACAAGTCGACTAAAAAATCGCACAGTGCAACGTGGGAAGTATTATTATCCACAAACAAACGCCGATAATAAAATCGTTAAGTTACTCTTCAGCAAGACTATCGCATATAACCTCTGAAAATGTAAATTCTTCAGCTTGTTGAGCTACCTATTTAATTTATAATATTCGAAACTTCCCTTCCTGTCCAACAATTTCGTCTTGTTCTACTTCCGCACGATGGAGGTGTTTGTTTCCCCCAAAAAATTACTTACGTAAACTTGAGTTACTTACGATTCCGCCTCAGCTTGTAGCTTGACTGCGTTACTGCAATACCATACTTCCCTTCCTCCCCCCAACACTTCACAAGCCAAGCTCTTGCCTCATTACCATCACCAAGCACTTCTCCTCACACTCCAAAATACAATAACCACGCCCACTGTTATATTTGACCAATCAGGACAAAGCACCGATACTAGTAGTTTTCGCAACTGTGATGGATACCTACTGTAATAATGAGAACATCAGACAGAAACGTATGTGAATTCTTCTCCTTGAGGCTATTTGTATTTAAGTTAAACTCAATGTGATAAAACAACAGTCTGGCTTTCCAACAAAACACACAATCTTACAGAATACACAGATGAAACTGCACAACCATTGGAGAAACTCTGTCACGTGACACGGTTCCCTTTTTTTATTACTTTTTTAATCGTACATCTACGTCAGCGAGTTTCCTTGGCTTTTGTGTGTTCTGAGGCTTGTGACGCAGTTACATGGCGAGGTGAGAAGGTCGTAGGAAGTGATGGAGATCAGTTGATGTTCAGCTGTGGACTCTTGCTGTTGTTCTCCGTTTTATTTTCTGTGGTTTTTGTTCAGCAATACTCAGAGATATTGTAGAGACTGATAAATGTTTCAGGAGTAATTTTGTGCTGCAATAAGCTGCGTTGCAAGTAGTTTGAAATTGAGAGCAAGCGCCATTTTGTTTATGTTTATCAAATTCGTTGGACAGTTGTTGAGAAAATTTGAGATGAATTGAACAGTAAGTGAACTCTTGTGCTGTGAGACTTATCAAAATTACGGGTCATCTTTACAGAACGTGTGATAAATAATTCGCGCAAAACTGCACAGCTTCTAAAAAAAGAGTATTTAAAGGACACCAAGTGAACAGCTGTGTTGAAAAGAAAGAGTTACTTTGAACTGTAAAAAGACTAAATACTGAAAATGGTCGAAAAAAAGTTGGAGAGATATGGAAGTCCTTTCTCACACAGCACAAGTAATCGCCAGAAATCACATTCCAGACAAAAGATATGGAAAAGTGCGTCATATTTGCACAGCTTCGTTACACCACCAAGGGGGAGAGTTCGAAGGCTGGAATGTCAGGAAATTGCCTGCAGTCGCGATAAAACGACAGCTACAGACAGACCAGCATTTCATCCGCCAGGTTCGAGGCAGGGTTCACCGAAACTGAACGCGTCCAGCGATCCGTCCAAGGAGGCGAGCCCAAGATCCTCACCAACTCACGGCGATTTTTACGCTGGTGCTAAATTCAGCGAACCACCTTCACCAGCCGCTCTTCCCAAGCCACCAACACATTGGACAACTTGTGCCTACATGATGTCGGGCGCTCCATTGTCTGCTGTTGCATCGGAGAGAATAGATAGATGCAGAGAAGTTACCAACCAGTTGAAAATATTATTAAATGTTTCGGCATGAAGACTGTTGTGGCATCTGATCCTCATAAGTCACATACATTGGTTGAATGTACGTTCTGTAGCTTACAGGTGGGATGGCTTTAATTTAATGCACATAGTGTGAGCAGGACAATGTGAATAGATTGCTGCATGAAATTATTTTCTTGTTATGCTTCTGTGCAAGCCTTTGTTTGGCTGTATTGATGGAAAATTAGTATTTTGGAATTGTGAAATAAAATCATTGTTTTGCTCACATCTATTTTTAAAGCAAATGTGATCTTTGTAGTTTACTGCAGCAATAACTTCACAAGGATTGCAAATTAGACTTAAGAAAATATATTACATTTATTAGTTTAGGCATTGAAACATTTATAAACCTGTTTATAATTTCTTTAAAGTCTAGTGGCATTGTACATACAAAATTCCGAGTACAGAGTATTTGACCACAAAATTAATAAAAAATTGCATAGTTTTCTTTGGACATATGTTGCCAGGTTTCAATAGTCTATAAGCATAGGTTTAAGTACAGTACTTTGATTCATATCCATATTATTCATAAGTGCATTTCAATTTCATACAGCTAGCATTTGTAAAAACTAAAAGGTATAGGTATCAAAAGGTAAAGGTATAAGCAAGCTGCAGAATCCAGGATCTGGTTTGCTTCGGAAGGTTTTGTAAAACAAATAAGGTTTCCAAGAGCTATGACTTCTTTTTAGCACAGACTGTAAATTTTTAAGTTAGTGTTTCATGTTAAGTCCAAATGACCTGAGGAGACTGAAGACAAATTTGTATAAATCTAGTCATAGGTCATTGTTTTAATCATGTTAAATATTAATATTGTGTAGATCACATCTATTTTTTAAATTGTCTGTGATTGGAAAGTTGCCTGTAAACTTGAATTGTATTGAACGTATAAGAAAACCATGGGGCTTGGTGCAATTGAGTCCTCTGGGTTCTCAAGTCAATTGTTGTAGAGATACTCAGGTTTTACAGTTCCTTCCATGTGATAATAAGGTACAAATGCTTTGTCAACTGCCTACGAAAATCTCCGTAATAATTTGGTATGAAATTGTAATGTTAATGAAATTTATTAATACATAAAGATATAATACAGTAATAAATAGATCATATTCGAACTGCAAACAGTTGGTTAACAAACTGTTCAATTGACAGGACGAGTGTTTGTGCCGGTAATATGTGCCTGATTGTGCATATGGAAGTAATGTTGAAGTGTGATCCATAGCATCTATGATGAGAGCATATTTGTATGAAAGTGAATGAATGTTGAAACATTCCAAATTTTTGCTTCCTGGGTAAGCTATATCAGTGATGTGAGATTATAGAGACTACATAAAATACAGTGGAAGTTTATAAGTCAGCTTTCAGAAGACTTATGGACCAATTGAAACACTAACTTCAGGTTTTAATCTGGAACTGTTGTCTTTACAGGCAGCCGAGTACAAATAAAATGTATTATGTCTTTCAGTATAAGGTCCGGCATTGTCATACCATTATCAAAGGTCAACATGATCATGGTAATATGTTGATCACTAGATGGACATACAAGCCGGTGAATTATTGTAGATCTTTTGTCTTCCACCAAAAATGAGTTGCATCGTGCAATATTGTAGGCCTATTGTGTAAATCTTTGATATTGTGTGTTTCTTAAGATGAATATTTTTCTTTTCATTTTTATATTCTTTTGTGTACAGTTAAGATCTCAGTATTGGGGTCTGTTTTCCTCCCCTCATATAAAGGAGAAATTTTTGTGTATGTCAATATTTCCTCATTGTAATGGACTAAAATGAGGGTAGGAAATCAGACAAGATTTTTAGATTTTATTTCTGTTATTAGTACCTGTTCATTTTTGTTTTTGAGCCAACTCTTAGAATCTTAAGAGGTTTATCCTCAGCAGCTACACTATAAATCTGTCAAATTAATTATAGCCTTTGAATGTTTAGGAAGTATGTGTACATACCATAAATTTTTTGTTTACAGATTCATCTCATTCTGCCTGTGATAATAAGTTGCTAACTGTAATGTGTAGCTGTTTTCTGAATTTTCATTGAAAGCCTGCTTCATCCTCTTCAGCTTAAGATAGGAGCTGGAACATGATGTATGCTAGCAAAACTTTGTGTATGTTACTTAAATTGAATTCCTTTTCATAGGTTTTCGGATATTTGAGTATGTTTAGACTACTTTGTAAAATCTTTGTTCGTTTAGTGGTCCAAGACCTTTCTTTGATCCCCTGTATCCTACCTTTCCATTATCCTGAACCTTTCATTCCCGGCCCTTTTGAGGGCCACCCCAAATCAATCACAAAAAAGCAAAATTGTTAAGTGTTTTTACACTTCATTTTGATACAATGGTGGTGGTATTTTGATACAATGGTGGTGGTATTTGGCAGTATTAAACGGCTTGGAGAGCATCTGGGTGAGCCTCCTTTTTTATCCAGTACAATGTGTAGGGGAGGCAACTGTATTTTATTTAGGATATGCCTTAAAAAGACTGACAGTTAGGAAACTTCAATATTAATATCGTTGTATGTACTAATTTGTGTGGGCTGCAAGTGTATTTTATTGCACATGAATTGCAGCAAAGTTATTTTGGAATGAGCGCTATTTCTGGACAGTCAATAGAAAGGTAACACATTCTAATTTTTGACAGGATGCTTGTAACTGTAGTAGTTATGTTACTGAAATATTAAAATTGGGAGATTCTTAAGTGTTAGTGTAAATGCTGGCAAGTTGAATCACTAGCCTGCATATTATTTCATATCATTTACAATCCCTGCTGTATATAGACCACCTGCTGACTGTTAGTGTCCAGATACACACATCTTTGTTGCTCCTGCGTGTTTTGTAATGGTCATCTACACATCTTCTGTTTTAGTTTTCTGGATTTCGAGAGAGTAAAGAACTTCCTCGTTCCATCTACCACCCATTTGTATGGCTGTGTGACCTGCCAACCACCATTTCATTATTATTACATTTGTAATTGTCTTGTAATCCAGTCTGTTCCCTGAACTTGTGAAGAATCTATGTCAGGAATATGTACTTGGCTGTAGGTTGTCCTTCTCCAGTCTTTCAATGCGCAATATTTAGAAAGGGATGCACTCGCTCAGAGGTAAAGCTTCTAGTACTTTTTTACATTTAATGCTGGGGTACTCTATGCTAAAGACCTAGAAGGAAAATCTGTGGATTCATGAAAATTGACAGCTGTCAACTTTTGCAAGAGGAAGAAGGTTAAGAACTATTTGCAACCTGAAATTATGAATTAATCACTGAATATGTTCCTTGTTGGGCAAATGTTTGTGACCAACTATCTGAGAAAGTCACCAACTCAAATATACATCAATGAATAGTGCTGCATTACATTCCAAGTTTTACAGTACATGTTGTACAAGTTAATATTAATTGCATTAAAAGAAAATAAGTAAGCATTGCATCTTTTGATTTAGCAATGTGAAAACTCTGCAAACCTGCACCTCTGTTAATGGGTACCAGTTTCTCTCTGAATGTTGACTCCTCAATTGGTTGCAATGCTGCCCACCAACTGGGTACCAAAATTCAAAATATCACAGTAGATTCACAAGTAATGTGAGTGGTTCTAGCCGCACATTTAACTCACTTGTTTGCTAGTGACTGCCTCTAAATGATAATCACATCACTTCCTCTTCGTAAATTATTTCCTGTTCGCACAAGCTTAATAGATATTTCTTTCATTTATTTAACTGTTGCAACTCGAAGTTGGTGGCGCGTACCTTATGCCCACCTTTTGAAAATATTGTGATCTAGTTTTACTTTATATTTTAAAATTTTGGAAAGAATATTTATTATTTCTAATGAATTCTAACAGATTCCATAAATTTTTAAAATGTTTCACTAAAGTTAACCCAAAAATTTAATTTTTAGGTGTAGATGTGAAGACTGCAATGGATGTTGTTTTCAGGATCAGGACCTCACTCACCCGTTATCTTTAAATAGTATGTTGTGAGTAAAAAGTCAACAACAACAACTAATGGCCTCCCTCCCTGTTGATAGTACACGTTACTGAAAGTTTGTTGATAATACTTTTTGTGTGCTAAAAGATATTTTCAGGTTCTGGACCCTACTGACACATCAGTATATCATGAAAAATTATATTATTGATATAAGTCAACTCAAAATAATGCATTTTATTCTATTTATTTATTATTTTTCTTAGTTCCTTTTAGGGTGGGCGTAAACCGCCCTCCCCCATGTTGGTGTTGCTAGGTATAAGCCCTTGTAAATTTCCACTTCTAGATATTTTACCAGTTTGAGGTGCCACTGGATTCGGATAAATTAGCATCATCTGTGGACGGACAACAAAGGTTAATTTTATTGATCACCTTGTTTAATTTCCTATTAATGTCAAGAGTTGTGGGTAATGCTTTACTCAACTCTGGAGCAATTGTCCAAAGTGTCATCACTCATTGGTGGTGTTGAAATCAGAGCAAATAGTGTTGCAGACTAAATGCAATGAATTAATTTTCTTGTTAAAATGGTTAATAGGGTAGGTCCCTAATGCTATTTTAAGAACTTTATTGTTTCTGAACAGTATTGCTTCATTCACAAATTAAGTGTTGTAAATCCAATCATGAAAAAGAGCATTCAGGAATGAGGTAAGAGGCAAAAGCAGCTGCAACAGACTACTTCTGTGGAGAATACTTACAACAAACTAGGACTGGTGTTGATATTCTCGAACTGGTAAATTGTGGAAATTATTTCTAGAGTATACACGTATATCATGATAAAAATTAATATTTTATCAGCTGCTGTTTGTATCCAATACTTCAGGCAAAGCATTCAAGCAGTTTTAACAGAACACTTATCAGCTGTTGGGATACAGGAAAAGCCAAGCGTATTTAGTATGAACATTAGAGTGGCAAATATTCTGATAAATTATAGGGGAGTGGGTAATAAAAGTTTTTTTTTTTTTTTTTTTAATTTGGGGATTTCCAGTTTCTTTCTTGGTGTCTACCTTCAGCATGTTATTGACTTTTGAACCAAACATAAAACTCCATTCTGAATCAAAGACATGTGCATAGTCTACGTGGAAATTACTTTTATTTGTAGTATATGATTGGCACAGTTCCTCCTAAATTCACTAATTAGTTGCATTTCCCCAGAATACTATGCCACAGGATAGTATTGCAGGTCAACTTGATGTGGGATATGTGTAACTGCTAGAAGTGTGTATCACTTGCCTCCACGTTGACTATGAAGTTTGTATTTACGATCATGTACTTGCCTTTTAGATTTTCTTCCTCATGCAACAGTTAAGAATAAATATAATTCCTGTAGCTACCGGTACATTTTCATTTATTGATAATACACTGCTCTGTACAGTTTACGGGGTAAACAGTGGAATGGCTGTCATTCACAATTGCATATAAACTATGGTGGGTACACAGGATGACACATTCAGTATTTGGCAGTGTGAAATGTATAGTGGCATTTTGTGCAATGTGTTCTGAATAGAGTTGCTAACTGGATTTATAGTTGTCTTAAATTTGTCGCAGTTGGGATATTTTAATTCATTCACACTTTTTTTTCTAGCAGTTGTGTCCATGCTGCATTTTGTTGGCAACCATAATCAAAACTAGTATTTGCTTTCATGAAAAAGTTATTTAAATTACAAATGTGGTTGTTGTTGCAGGAAAGTAAAACTTTAGGAAGTAACCCTCATGCTGATCATTGTTACGGTCTCCAGTCCAAAGACCAGTTTGATGCCACTCTATCCTGTGCAATCCTCTTCACCTTCCTACATCCTTCGGAATCTGCTTAGTGTATTCATCCCTTGATCTTCCTCTATGATTGTTACCCTCCACACTTCCCTCCAATATTTGGTGGTCCCTTGATGCCTCAGAACGTGTCCTACCAACCAATCCCTTCTTCTAGTCAAGTTGTGCCTTAAATTCCTCTTCTCCCCAATATTATTTAGTACCACCTCATTAGTTACGTGATTTACCCATCTAATATTCTGCATTCTTCTGTAGCACCACACTTCAAAAGCTTCTATTCTCTTTTTGTCTCAACTGTTTATCGTCCATGTTGCACTTCCATACATGGCTCCAGTCCATACAAATTCCTTCAGAAAAGACTTCCTGACACTTAAGTCTATACTCAATGTTAACCAATTTCTCTTCATCAGAAACTATTTCCTTGCCATTGCCAGTCTACGTTTTATATCCTCTCTACTTCAACCATCATCAGTTAATTTGATGCCCAAAAAAGCAAAACTCATTTCCTACTTTAAGTGTCTCATTTCCTAATATAATTCCCTCAGCATCACCTAATTTAATTTGACTACATTACAATATAATCGTTTTGCTTTTGTTGATGTTCACCTTATATCCTCCTTTCAAGACACAGTCCATTCCATTCAATTGCTCTTCCAAGTCCTTTGCTGTTTCTGGCAGAATTACATCATCAGCTAACATCAAGAAGTTTATTTCTTTGCCTTGAATTTTAATTCCTACTCCAAATTTTTCTTTTGTTTCCTTTGCCACGTGGGGTAGCCGTGCTGTCTGAGGCACCTTGCCACAGTTCGCACTGCTCCCCCCCCCCTCCCCCATCGAAGATTCGAGTCCTCCCTCGGGCATGGGTTTGTGTGTTGTCCTTAGGGTAAGTTAGATTAAGTAGTGTGTAACATAGGGACCGAAGACCTCAGCAGCATGGTCCTGTAGGAACTTACCACAAATTAAAAAAAAAAAAAAATTGTTTCCTTTACGGTTTGCTCAATATACAGATTGAACAACATCGGGAATAGGCTACAACCCTGTCTCACTCCCTTCCCAACCACTGCTTCCTTTTCATACCCCTCGACTCTTATAACTGCCATCTGGTTTCCGTACAAACTGTAAATAGCCTTTTGCTCCCTGCATTTTACCCCTGTCACCTTCAGAATTTGAAAGAGAGTATTCCCGTTCTCTAACTCTACAAATGCTAGAAACATAGGTTTGCCTTTCCTTAATCTATCTCCTAAGATAAGTTGTCCCTTCTTTGTTTCGAACTGGTTTTCCATCTGAGCTCTTGATATTCATATAGGTGGTTCTTTTTTTTCCAAAAGTCTCTATAATTTTCCTGTAGGCAGCATGTATCTAACTTCTAGTTATATTTGCTTCTATATCCTTAGATATAGTCCCCCATTCAGATCTCTGGGCGGGGACTACTCAAGAGGACGTCGTTATCAGGAGAAAGAAAACTGGCGTTCTACGGATCGGAGCGTGGAATGTCAGATCCCTTAATCGGGCAGGAAGGTTAGAAAATTTAAAAAGGGAAATGGATAGGTTAGAGTTAGATATAGTGGGAATTAGTGAAGTTCGGTGGCAGGAGGAACAAGACTTTTGGTCAGGTGATTACAGGGTTATAAATACAAAATCAAATAGGGGTAATGCAGGAGTAGGTTTAATAATGAATAAAAAAATAGGAGTGCGGGTTAGCTACTACAAACAGCATAGTGAACGCATTATTGTGGCCAAGATAGACACAAAGCCCATACCTACTACAGTAGTACAAGTTTATATGCCAACTAGCTCTGCAGATGATGAAGAAATAGATGAAATGTATGACGAGATAAAAGAAATTATTCAGGTAGTGAAGGGAGACGAAAATTTAATAGTCATGGGTGACTGGAATTCGTCAGTAGGAAAAGGGAGAGAAGGAAACATAGTAGGTGAATATGGATTGGGGGGGACGAAATAAAAGAGGAAGCCACCTTGTAGAATTTTGCACGGAGCATAACTTAATCATAGCTAACACTTGGTTCAAGAATCATAAAAGAAGGTTGTATACCTGGAAGAATCCTGGAGATACTAAAAGGTATCAGATAGATTATATAATGATAAGACAGAGATTTAGGAACCAGGTTTTAAATTGTAAGACATTTCCAGGGGCAGATGTGGATTCTGACCACAATCTATTGGTTATGAACTGCAGATTGAAACTGAAGAAACTGCAAAAAGGTGGGAATCTAAGGAGATGGGACCTGGATAAACTGAAAGAACCAGAGGTTGTAGAGAGTTTCAGGGAGAGCATAAGGGAACAATTGACAGGAATGGGGGAAAGAAATACAGTAGAAGAAGAATGGGTAGCTCTGAGAGATGAAGTGGTGAAGGCAGCAGACGATCAAGTAGGTAAAAAGGTGAGGGCTAATAGAAATCCTTGGGTAACAGAAGAAATATTGAATTTAATTGATGAAAGGGGAAAATATAAAAAATGCAGTAAATGAAGCAGGCAAAAAGGAATACAAACATCTCAAAAATGAGATCAACAGGAAGTGCAAAATGGCTAAGCAGGGATGGCTAGAGGACAAATGTAAGGATGTAGAGGCTTGTCTCACTAGGGGTAAGATAGATACTGCCTACAGGAAAATTGGAGAGAAGAGAACCACTTGTATGAATATCAAGAGCTCAGATGGCGACCCAGTTCTAAGCAAAGAGGGGAAAGCAGAAAGGTGGAAGGAGTATATAGAGGGTTTATACAAGGGCGATGTACTTGAGGACAATATTATGGAAATGGAAGAGGATGTAGATGAAGACGAAATGGGAGATAAGATACTGCATGAAGAGTTTGATAGAGCACTGAAAGACCCGAGTCGAAACAAGGCCCCGGGAGTAGAACTACTGATGGCCTTGGGAGAGCCAGTCCTGACAAAACTCTACCATCTGGTAGCAAGATGTATGAGACAGGCGAAATACCCTCAGACTTCAAGAAGAATATAATAATTCCAATCCCAAAGAAAGCAGGTGTTGACAGATGTGAAAATTACTGAACTATCAGTTTAATAAGTCACAGCTGCAAAATACTAACGCGAATTCTTTACAGACGAATGGAAAAACTGGTAGAAGCAGACCTCGGGGAAGATCAGTTTGGATTCCGTAGAAATGTTGGAACACGTGAGGCAATACTAACCTTACGACATATCTTAGAAGAAAGATTAAGAAAAGGCAAACCTACGTTTCTAGCATTTGTAGACTTAGAGAAAGCTTTTGGCAATGTTGACAGGAATACTCTCTTTCAAATTCTGAAGGTGGCAGGTATAAAATACAGGGAGCGAAAGGCTATTTACAATTTGTACAGAAATCAGATGGCAGTTATAAGAGTCGAGGGGCATGAAAGGGAAGCAGTGGTTGGGAAAGGAGTGAGACAGGGTTGTAGCCTCTCCCCGATGTTATTCAATCTGTATATTGAGCAAGCAGTAAAGGAAACAAAAGAAAAATTCGGAGTAGGTATTAAAATTCATGGAGAAGAAGTAAAAACTTTGAGGTTCGCCGATGACATTGTAACTCTGTCAGAGACAGCAAAGGACTTGGAAGAGCAGTTGAACGGAATGGGCAGTGTCTTGAAAGGAGGATATAAGATGAACATCAACAAAAGCAAAACGAGGATAATGGAATGTAGTCAAATTAAATCGGGTGATGCTGAGGGAATTAGATTAGGAAATGAGACACTTAAAGTAGCAAAGAAGTTTTGCTATTTAGGGAGTAAAATAACTGATGATGGTCGAAGTAGAGAGGATATAAAATGTAGACTGGCAAGGGCAAGGAAATCGTTTCTGAAGAAGAGAAATTTGTTAACATCGAGTATAGATTTAAGTGTCAGGAAGTCGTTTCTGAAAGTATTTGTATGGAGTGTAGCCATGTATGGAAGTGAAACATGGACAATAACTAGTTTGGACAAGAAGAGAATAGAAGCTTTTGAAATGTTGTGCTACAGAAGAATGCTGAAGATAAGGTGGGTAGATCACGTAACTAATGAGGAGGTACTGAATAGGATTGGGGGGAAGAGAAGTTTGTGGCACAACTTGACAAGAAGGGGGGATCGGTTGGTAGGACATGTTTTGAGGCATCAAGGGATCACAAATTTAGCATTGGAGGGCAGCATGGAGGGTAAAAATCGTAGAGGGAGACCAAGAGATGAATACACTAAGCAGATTCAGAAGGATGTAGGTTGCAGTAGGTACTGGGAGATGAAGAAGCTTGCACAGGATAGAGTAGCATGGAGAGCTGCATCAAACCAGTCTCAGGACTGAAGACCACAACAACAACAACAACAACATCCTTAGATTTGTCTTCTAGCCATTCCTGCTTAGCCATTTTGTACTTCCTATAGATCTAATTTTTGAGACATTTGTAGTCCTCCTCACCTGCTTCATTTACTTTACAACATGTATATTTTGTACAAATTTCTGTTAGTAAACCATGATGAGGTGTTCTTTAATGTGATAACATACTCTGGATAAGTATATTTCTGTTCTTATCCATTACCAGTACAAAATTGTTTCACTTTCTAAAGAGCATTTAGTTTTTATTTCTGTGCTTGTAAGTATTTCATTTCGAATTTAATATATTTGCATCAAAGTTTCAGTTACCAGATGGTTTCATTTGCTTAAACCTTGACTCTGTATATTCTACTCCTTTACTTCCTTCTAATTACTTATCTTCTTTCTCACTGATCATATTACAGATGAACACAACTCCATAAAGGAGTTGTGTACATCGGTTACATATTTGTAACCACATTTTGGACGTTCTTCTATGCTATAATTTAAAAGAAACACAACAGAGCAGACCAAACAATGGAAAATCCAGGATGGAATGTAACAGTATTATGAAAAATATAGTTACTACTCACCATATAGTGAGATGTTGAGTCGTATATGGGCACAGCAAAAGGACTGTCACAAAATAAACTTCTGGCCAACAAGGGCTTTGTCAAACA
Organism: Schistocerca piceifrons; assembly: GCF_021461385.2. Classification (NCBI taxonomy): domain Eukaryota; kingdom Metazoa; phylum Arthropoda; class Insecta; order Orthoptera; family Acrididae; genus Schistocerca; species Schistocerca piceifrons. The sequence goes on along the minus strand of NC_060143.1, from coordinate 96,676,611 downwards.
CACACAGTTTACAGTTCCTGTGAATATAACCCCTATTCTCAGACTGGAATGGATAGTTGACAAATTTCATCACACAGTGCTTATGCTGTGAACCTGGTTGGTATATGTGTCATTACTTTAAAAAGATCTATTCATTTAATACCTGCCCAGATTCTAATTTGTTCATCTTTGGGAAAAAGGATAGAAATCAAGAAATAGGAAAAATGAGAGGCTGTGAACTATTCCGAACAATTGTGACATCTTTATTTAAGCAATAGGGTATAAACTGATTTTGAATACTCTAGAGGAACAAGCTGCAACATGGTCATGAATAAAACAGTGACCCAAATATAGAATATATTTCCTTTACTTCACATCTATGGTCACACGTTTTTTGTCATCAGACTACCAGTTTCAGTCTACAGTGACCATCATCAGGTCTGTTTATCAATATATTAGGACATGCTTTTATACAACAGATCTGATGATGGTCATTATATACCGAAACCAGTAGTTGGATGACAACATAAATTGTGACCATAGACATGAAGTAAAGGAATTTTACTCTACAGGAAGTTTATGAGAAGTACAGATATAAATAACCATCAGGTAGGCTGTTGCAAGTGACTCCTGTTCAGCTGAGGGAATCAAACTACCCTTCTATTGAAAGAGAGTGACTGTTTTCTTTTGTGTGAAAGAACCTTCAATTCATTTAGTTGATTAGCTTTGTGTTCCATGGATCTTAAGCATTATAAATTATAATGATGTGAAATGAGTCATTTTACATTTACAGTGCAAATTAATTTGTGTGTATGGCTACATGCTGAACATTTAAAAAAATTTTCTGCACCACATGGCCATTTGAAATGTATTAAATGTATCAGGCTCCCTTTCAAAATTAGGTTGCTGTAGTATTTTATTATTTTTTACTTAGGCCCTGTGAGTTTCTGAAGTTAAGAGAAAAAGAACCTGTTTTTATTTGCTTGGAGTAGGCTGTTAGCTGACCAGTGAGTGTCACAGTGTCTAATGAATGTACCAGTATTATAACACTGTATGTCTACAGCATGAACCATGAATGAAGCATAAAAAATTTGTTCCATAGTAAATTTGGAATCTGCTTCTATTTTGCTACAATTTTTTTAGCTTATAACAGTATCAAACATCTCTCAGTAAATGATGATACTGTGTTCTTTTGGTCAGAAGTTTGATTTGAAGCAGCTTTTCATCATAATCTATTCTGTGCTCTTCATCTCTGCATGACTGCTGCAACCTACATCCACTTAACCTGCATCCTGCAATCAAACTTTGGTCTCCCTCAACAATTTTTACTCCCCTCCTCTATACTTTGCCCATTACCATATTGACAATTTCTTGATTCCTCAGGTTACCAAATAACTAATCACTTCTTTATAGTCAATTTCTGCCATAAATTTCTTTTCTCCCCAACTCATACCTTCTCATTAGATAGCCCATCTAATCTTCAGTACTCTTTCACAGCACCACATTTCAAAACTTTTTATTTTGTTCGTGGCTGAACTGTTTATCATCCACTTATGTTCAAAGCTGCATCCCAAGAGAAAAGACTTCCTAACATTTAAATTTATATTCAGTGTTAACAACTATCTCTTTTTCAGAAACATTTTTCTTGTTGTCACCAGACTGCATTTTATATCTATTTTGGCTGTTGCCAGTTATTTTGCCTCCCAAATAACGGAACTAATCTACTACGTTTAGTGAGTCATTTCCTAATATAATTCACTCAGCACTGCCTCATTAAATTCGACCTCATTGCATTACCCTTCATTTATTTTTGTTGATGTTTATCTTGTAACATCTGTTCAAGACACTATACACTCCAGTTAGCTGCTCTTCCAAGTCCTTAGCCATCTCTGAAGACATTGCAATGTCATTGGCTAACCTCAAAGTCTTTATTTCTTCTCCCTGAACCCGAATTCCTTCCCTAAGTTTTTCTGTGGTTTGCTGCATTGCTTGTTCAAAGTACAGAATTGAGTAACAGTGGGGATAGGCTACAACCCTGCCTCACTCCCTTCTCAGTCACTGCTTCCTCCTCATGGCCATCAACTCTTATAGCTGTAGTCTGGTTTCTGTTCACATTGCAAATAACTTTCTGTATCCTATGTTTTACAACTGCTACCTCCAGAATTTCAAAGAGTGTATTCCAATCAACATTGTCAAAAGCCTTCTCTAAGTCAACAAATTCTATAAATGTAGGTTCATCTTTCTTCAGTCTATCTTCTAAGGTAACTCATGGGGTCAGCATTACCTCGCATGTTTCTGCATTTGTCTGGAACCCAAACTGATCTTCCCCAAGATTGCCTTCTATCAGTTTTTCAAAGCTTACATTCTTCTTTAAGTCTGAGAGTATTTCACCTGCCAGGATTTCAAATTGATTCTGTATTTCTAGATTTCCAGAAACTATTGACACCATGCCTCACAAGTGGCTTATAATCAAATTGTGTGCTTATGGAATATCTCAGTTATGCGACTGGATTCGTGATTTGCTGTTTGCAGATGATGCTGCATTTAGCTCAGACAAATTTAGTAGTTGTTGTTTACAGTGTCGTAGTTACAGAAGTTTAATTTTAGTAAGTTTACGGCCATAGCAATATTAGCATGTCTGTATGTTGGAGATGATACATGTTACAGAGCAACAACCCTGTACAACATGGCTAAGTTTTTTTTTAGTGTATTATGCAAATAACAGTAAATTTGTGCAATTACCAGTTTTTTTATAACTTCAGTATTCACAAAACTATGAGTCGAATATAATCTAACTGACAAGTTATTACACTTTACCTTGATTGTGTAGTGGGTGTGGACTAACCTAACCTCTATTTCTATACCAGAGAAGGAAAGTTGCTTCTCACCATATAGCGGAGATGCTGAGTCGCGATAGGCACAACAAAAAGATTCACACAATTGTAGCTTTTGGCCATTAAGGCCTCCGTCAGCAGTACACATGTGCATGCGCGCGCACTAACACACACACACACACACACACACACACACACACAAACACACACACCCACACACACACACACACACACACACACACACACCCACACACGCACACACACAAAAGCGCGCACAAACACAACTTACACACATGTCTGCAGTCTCAGAGAACTGAAACTACACTGCAAGCAGCAGCACCAGTGCATGATGGGAGTGGGGACTGGGTGGGGGTAAGGAGGAGGCTGGGGCGGGGAGGGGAGGGGGAGAGATTGTATGGTGTTAGTGGCAGACAGTGAGGTGTTGCAGTTTAGAGACAGAAGGTGCGGAGGGGGTAAGTAATGGAAAGGAGAGAAATAAAAACAGATTAATAGACTGGGTGTGGCGGTGAAATGACGGCTGTGTAGTGCTGGAATGGGAACAGGGAGGAGGCTGGATGCGTGACGACAGCGACTAACGAAGGTTGAGGTCAGGAGGGTTACAGGAACATAGGATGTATTGCAGGGAAAGTTCCCACCTGCGCCGCAATTCTGAAAAGCTGCTGTTAGTGGGAAGGATCCATATGTCACAGGCTGTGAAGCAGACATTGAGATGAGGGATATCATGTTTGGCAGCGTGTTCAGCAACAGGGTGGTCCACTTATTTTTTGGCCATAGTTTGTCGGTGGCCGTTCATGCGGACAGACAGCTTGTTGGTTGGCATGCCTACATAGAATGCAGCACAGTGGTTGCAGCTGAGCTTGTAAATCACATGACTGGTTTCACAGGTAGCACTGCATTTGATGGGATAGGTGATGTTAATGACCGGACTGGAGTAGGTGGTGGTAGGAGGTTGTATGGGACAGGTCTTGCATCTAGGTCTATTACAGGGGTATGAGCCATGAGGTAAGGAATTGGGAGCAGGGGTTGTGTAAGGATGGATGAGTATATTGTGTAGGTTCGGTGGATGGGTGGACGGCAGAATACCATGGTAGGAGGGGTGGGAAGGATAGTGGGCAGGACATTTCTCATTTCAGGACATGATGAGAGGTAATTGAAACCCTGGCAGAGAATGTAATTCAGATGCTCGTCCTGGATGGTATTGAGTTATGAGGGTAATGTTCCTCTGTGGCCGGACTGTGGGACTTTGGGAGGTGGTGGGAGACTGGAAAGATAAGGCATGGGAGATTTATTTTTGTACAAGGATGGGAGGATAATTATGGTCAGTGAATGCTTCAGTGAGACCCTCGGTATATTTTGAGAGGGACTGCTCGTCACTGCAGATGCGATGGCCACGGGTGGCTAGCAAATGGGGGAGAAGTTGGCAAGGTTCTGCAGGCATGTGAATAAGGTGTCTTCACCTTCAATCCAGGTAGCAAAGATGTCATCAATGAATCTGAACCAGGTGAGGGGTTCAGGATTCTGGGCTTTTAGGAAGGATTCCTCTAGATTGCCCATGAATAGATTAGCATAGGATAGTGCCATGCGGGTGCCCATAGCCGTACCGGAGATTTGTTTGTAGGTAATGCCTTCAAAGGAGAATTAATTGTTAGTGACGATATAGTTGGTCATGGAGACTAGGAAGGAGGTTGTTGGTTTGGAATCAATGGGGCATCTGGAAAGGTAATGTTCAATAGCAGTAAGGCCACGGGCATTAGGAATGTTAGTGTACAGGAGGTGGCATCAATAGTGATGAGCAGGGCACCATATGGTAAAGGGACAGGAATTGTGGAGAGTCGGTTGAGGAAATGGTTGGTATCTTTCATACAGGAGGATAGGTTACGGCTAATAGGTTGAACATGTTGGTCTACGAGAGCAGAGATTCTCTCAGTGGGCGCAAAGTAACTGGCCAGAATGGGCCATCCTGGGTGGTTGGGTTTATGGGCTTTAGGAAGCATGTAGAAGGTGGGGGTGCGGGGAGTGGTATGGGGAATGGACTCTGGGAAGAGGTTCTGGGATGGGCTTAAGGATTTGAGTAGTGACTGGAGATCCTGCTGGATTACTGGAATGGGATCACTGTGGCATGGTTTGTAGGTGGAAGTATCTGACAGCTGACGGAGACCTTCTGCCACGTAATCCTTGTGGTTCAAAACAACGGTGGTGGAGCCTTTGTCTGCAGGTAAGATTATAAGGTCAGGATCAGTTTTTAGATGGTGGACTGCGGTTCTTTCTGTGGATGTAAGGTTAGTTTGCATGTTGAGGGATTTGGGGGATGATGGTGAAGCAAGGTTCGAGGTTAAGAAATTCTGGAAAGTTAACAGGGGGTGGTTTGGAGGCAGTGGGGGTGGGTCACAGTTGGATGGATGAGTGAACTGAGTTAGGCAAGGTTCAGTATTGGTCTTTGGTTGAATCTGATTGGTCGGGTTGGTGGCAAAAAAGTTTTTCCACTATAGGGACTGGGAGAAGGTCTTTAACTAGTCCTGCATGGTTGAATTTGGGAGTGGGGCAAAAGGTGAGGCCTTGGGAAAGGACTGATATTTCTGAGGGACTAAGGTTTCTGGAGGAAAGGTTCATAGCTGTGTTGCGGGTCTGTTTAGGTTCTGGGTTCTGTGTGGTGGTGGGAGGGAGTTTTGGAGGGTGGGGCTTTTGTTGTGCCTATCACGACTCAGCATCTCTGCTATATGGTGAGTAGCAACTTTCCTTCTCTGGTATGTTACATTCCATCCTGGATTTTCCATTGTTTGATTTTAACCTCTATTTCTGTGACAGTAAACATTTGGTGTGTCATAAAATATTCAGTAATAGACACTTGAGATCAAGTTACATGCTTTTACAAGTAATGTGAAGATAACATTTCAGAAATGATTTTAATTTTCTCTGAAAAAAATGTCTTTCAAGAATAATTTTTAATTTTCTCTCGTAAGAAAAATTTCATTACGCAAAGTATTTAAGCTTAAAAACTAAATTTTATTAGGTAGTACGACTATCACCATTAGTTCTCATTTATCAGAGTATTTTATCAGTAACCTATTAGGTGTTATTTTCCCTGAACAAATACCTATTGTAATGGACAAGTGTGCAACCTGGCAATGAATCGTCAGCAGCAGCAAACAGTGTGACAATTCTTCTTCTCCCTCCTCCTCAGTGTTCATCCTGCAGTGTATTTTATGGGAGTCTCCCATTTTGGCACTCTGTCTCCACTTGGCCTGATCCTGTGCCAGGTCAGGGTGGGGGCCTGCTGTCCTGAGGTCCATTTGGAGGGTGTGTAACCAGTGTTACCTCAGTCTTTCTGCATTTTTCTATGGATTATTGGTCTGCCTTAAGTGTGTGTCAATATCTTCTTGGACGACTTTCCCTCATCTTCTCAACTATAGGTGCCATTCCACACGACCTTTGAAATTCATCATTTGTCACATGATCGTGAACTGTCAAACCAGATGCCCACAGAACCATTTTGGTTTTCATTATTTCAAGCCATAGCTGTCCTTTTGTTTTGGGTCAATATTCTATGCTGTACAAGGCAACTGTGCAGACTGCAGAGTGGTATATTTTTGACTTAAGTCAGGCAGGGATCTTCCTATCACAGGGTACACCAGTCATTGCCTGCCAGTTAAGCCACATATTGATAAAGGAGTTTGTTATTCTGGGAACAAGTAAGCCCTTGGTAACAATTTTTGAGCAAAGAAACTTTATGATATTTGACTTTGGCAGATCTATATTGCTGATCTCAATGGTGTCTGTGTTATCTGCATTTATTGACAGATATTCAGTCACCTTTATATTGAGATGTAATCCTTATTGTTCACAGTGGTTTTTCCACACTTAGACTTTCCGTTGAAAGTCATTCTTGTCTACTGCAGCCAGCAGGTCATCAGCATACAGCAAGGGCCAATACACTTATTTTTTACCATATTATGAAAAGGATAGTTGTTACTCACCATATGGCGGAAATGCTGAGTCTCAGATAAGCACAACAGAAAGACTGTCAGAAAATGAGCTTTCAGCCAACAAGGCCTTCATTGAAGGTAGAACATATACACACATACTCATTCAAACACAACTCACACAGACATGACTGCAGTCTCTGGCTGCTGAGGCCACACTGCAATCAGCTGTGCATGATGGGAGATGCAACTGAGTGGTGGGGATAATGAAGAGGGGGGGGGGGGGAGAGGGAGAAATATAGCAGGGTGGGATGGGGGACAGTAAAGCGCTGTCTGTGGGAGCGTACAGGGAAGAGATGAAGAGGAGCTAGATGCAGTCGGGAGTTTGGACAGAGGGGGGGGGGGGGGGGGAGGTAATGGAAAAGAAGGAAGGTAAAAAGACTGTGGATGCGTAAGTGGAATAGAGAACTGCATAGTGCTGGAATAGGAACATGGTAGGGGCTAGAGGGTAGGAGAAAGACTAATGAAGGTTGAAGCCAGGAGGGTTATGGGAACTTAGGATATATTGTAGGGAGATGTCCCACCTATGCAATTCAGAAAAGCTGGTTTGGTGGGAAGGATCCTGATGGCACATGCTGTGAAGCAGTCAATGAAATGAAGACCATTGTGTTGGGTGGAGTGCTCAGCAATGAGGTGGTCCAGCTGTTTCTTGGCCACAGTTTGTCGGTGGCCATTCATAAGCACAGACAGCTTGTTAGTTGTCACGCCCATGTAGAACGCAGCAGTGGTTGCAGCTTAGCTTGTAGATCACATTACTGATTTCACTGGTAGCTGTGCCTTTGATGGAATAGGTGATGCTTGTGACCGAACTGGAGTAGGTCGTGGTGGGAAGATGCATGGGACAGGTCTTGCATCTACATCTATTACAGGGATATGAACCATGAGGCAAGGGGTTGGGCACAGAAGTTGTGTAGGGACGGATGAGGATACTGTGAAGGTTCGGTGGGTGGCAGAATACCACTGTGGGGAGGGGTGGGAAGGATAGGGAGTAGGACTTTCCTCATTTCGGGGAGGAAATCGAAACCCTGTGGAGAATATGATTCAGTTGCTCCAGTCCTGGGTGGTACTGAGTCACAAGGAGAAAGCTCCTCTGTGGCCGGACAGTGGGACTTTGGGAGGTGGTGGGTGACTGGAGAGGTAAGGAATGGGAGATCTGTTTTGGGAGGGTAAAATCACAGTCTGTGAAGGCCTCAGTGAGACCCTCAGTGTACTGAGAGAGAGACTGCTTGTCACTACAGATGCGACTGCCACAGGTGGCTACGCTGTATGGGAGGGGCTTCTTGGTGTGAAATGGGTGGCAGCTGTTGAAGTGAAGGTATTGCTGGTGGTTGGTAGGTTTGATATGGACAGAAGTACTGGTGTAGCCATCTTTAAGTGGAGATCAACATCGAGGAAGGTGGCTTGTTGGGGTGAGTAGGACCAGGTGAAGCAAATGGTACAGAAGATATTGAGGTTCTGGAGGAATGTGTATAGGGTGTCCTCACCCTCAGTCCAGAAGATGAAGTCATCAGCGAATCTGAACCAAGTGAGGGGTTTGGGATTCTGGGTGTTTAAGAAGGATTCGTCTAGATCGCCCATGAATAGGTGGACATATGATGGTGCCATTGAGTGCCCATAGGTGTATCCCAGATTTATTTGCAGGTAATGCCTTCAAAGGAGAAGTAATTGTGGGTGAGGATATAATTGGTCATGGTGATTAGGAAGGAGGTTGTAGGTTTGAAATATGTCAGGCATTGGGAAAGGTGGTGTTCAATAGCGGTAAGACCATGGGGCATTAGGGATGTCAGTGTAATGGGAGGTCACATCAATAGTGATGAGCAGGGTACTGTATGGTAGAAGAACAGGAACTGTGGAGAGTCAGTGGAGGAAATGGTTGGTATCTTTTATATAGGAGCGTAGGTTGTGGGTAATAAACTGAAGGCGTCGGTGTATGAGAGCAGAGATTCTCTCATTGGGGCACAGTAGCCGGCCACACTGGGGGGCGGGGGGGGGGGGGGGGCCCCATCATGGGTGGTTGGGTTTATGGACTTTAAGTAGCGTGTAGGAGGTATGAGTGTGGGGAGTGGTAGGGGTGAGGGGAGGGAGAGAGACTGGGGAGATCTTCTGGGATAGGCCTGAGGAGGAGAGACTGGAGATCCTGCTGGATTTCTGGAATGGGGTCTCTATCGCACGGTCTGTAGGTGGATGATCACCTCCCATGCAAGCAGGCCCGGGTTCGATTCCTGGCCAAGTTGAAGATTTTCTCCACTCGGGGACTGGGTGTTGTGTTGTTCTCATCTTCATTTCATCCTCATCACTGGCACACAAGTTGCCCAATGTGGTGTCAACTGAAATAAGACTTGCACTTGGCAGCCAAACTTCCCCGGATGGGGTCTCCTGCCCAATGATGCCATATGCTCATTTCATTTTTTTTAGGTGGCTGAATCTGACAGCTGATGGAGTCCTTCTGCCAGGCAATTTTTGTGGTTCAAAACAACTGTGGTGTATTTTTTAACATCTCTGGTGACTGTGTTCATTATTATGATAAAGAGGAGAGAAAGAGCAGACTGATGGATACCCACAGAAACAGGAAACTCACCTGATACCAGCACCAGACAGCATTCAACATTTAGGATCATACAGATAGCATTGCTGGCCTCTCTGCCTTTCACAAAACCACAAATCAGTGTGACAAATGTCAAGGTTATTTTGAAGTGTGATGTTGTAATGCAAACTACATGAGGAACGATGCAGTCATTTCTGGAGAGCAGTGATTCTGGCAAATGCTACACAATACTGGAAGAAGAGCAGTTTATCTTGGAACTTTGACTTTATTTGGCTATGGTACAAGAAGTGTTGGCAGTTATGTGACCTGCAGTTTGTAATTGTAACTGGGTTATAGTCAAGTCTTTGAAAACAATGAAAATATCTAGGATATGCTGCAAGTCTGGCAGTTCCTGTCTAGCTGTCTACAGTAACTTTAGTGCTTTAGAGACTAAGGCCGAAACCATTCAGACAACACAAGAAGTTTGAATGATTCTGACAGTACAGGGCATAAGATGGAAGCAAAGCATAGGGAAAACTGTTTTAAGATGAAGGACATCTTATTGTTGGGTAATAGTAACAGGAACGTCAAAGCTCTTTGGGGAGTGATTACAACTTAATTACTATTTTTGAATCAAGTGCAGGGTTCAGCAATGTCATCTGTGGCTTAGCCTCTTTGGAGATGACTTGGAAAATGAGGTCTTGTGATAATAGTAGGCAGTGTAGGTAACAGTGATGAATGTAACCTTAATTATACAGTTGAGAATGACATCAGAAACATTGCTGACAATGCTCCTTCCTTTGTTATGCAAATCATGTCGCTTTGTGAACTGTGTGATGACATCTGGATGAAGTGTTCTGCAGAAAATGTTGATGCACGGCTTGGAAAATCACTTGGGGGAGAGGGACATTCACACACAGGCACGACTAATGCATCACACCTCACTCTGTTGCATAACACGCTCCGTGGTTCACATCTGAATGCTTCTGGTAATAGGATACCTCCATGGCCAATTTCCATAAGTCTCCTGTCTGTACACATCAGTATAAATTCTATTACAGCAATTTCTGATGTTCACTAGGCTTTTTTTTTTTTTTTTTTTTGTACAAATTTGCCTGAAAGAAGAGCTGCAGGATAAATATAGTTACATCTGGAACAGTTACTAGAGAAACAAAATATTGCAGCTTGGACAAAGTCATAGGCATTAAAGAAAACATAAGGCTCATTACCAAAAGAAAAAAAGAAATGAATTTCTCATAATAATAAGCAAAAATGAAAAGACAGATGGCATGAGCAAACTTGCTGCATTTATCAGAGCATCCCATGGAAATTACTGAAATTGGATAGATTCATCTTGCAAAAGCAAAAGAAATGGGCCTGATGTACATGGGTGTTTCATCCATTTCAGCACTGCTTATGGGTGCAATCTCCAATCACCCTTACAGTCACTGTTCAGTGTTAGAAAGACAGAATAATATTACTGCTTCATAGCTCAATTAAAAAATACCTGAGCAGTGAGCAGCAAATATCTGCTCTTGAAAGGAGAACGTGGATCTTCGACACAAAATTAAATGTACTGATAAATAAGTTTGTCTTGAAAGCTAGTGATGGATGGCTAGGACCCACTATGGTTGAGTGACAGTACTAACAAGTAAGTAAACTATTTGAATTTTCAGCATTACCACCGAGTGAATGAAAGAAAAAAGATTGGAATTTAATTTCAGCAGGAAGCCAGTTAATAATGATTGTCAATGTTGTGCTTTCAGGTGTTCTGCCAAGTTCTAGTTTCCGTTATATGCACAATGTTTTGATGACTGACCTAGCCACCTTCTTTAGGTGCTATGAGTGTTGTTCTGTGCACTCACTGCCTGGTCTCCAACCATTGCTATTTATAGCTGAGTTCAGTTCCCAGCACTCAATGCTCTCTTCTTTTTCAAGCTTGCACTGATATACTGCAAATGCTAATTCATTCAGCTTTTTCCAGCTCCGGTGGATGTGATGGCTGCCAAGAACCTAATAAATTGATTACTGGCCTCCAAACCTTGTTTAAATTTAAGCCTCTCTCCCCATTTATTAGGTTTCCTGATATCCGTATTTTGATAGACTCTTTAATTATGCTGTTCCAGAATCTTGGTATTTGCGCTATGACACTAGTCTCATCATATTTCATTTTTATGATAATATTCAAGGCAATAGCTGATTTGCTTGGTTATTTTAATCGGGTGAGTCACTGATGTTCCTTGCATTCTTCTTGACTGTTCTGACACTTTGCCACATTCACATGGAATGTTTCAGTTTAAACAAGGCTTGGGGTCTGGCACTCAATTTACTAAGATCTCACCAACCATCACACCCACTAGAACTGGAATATGTTGAGAAAATTTGTGTTTCACAGAATATAAGTGCAGGTACTGAACAACAAAAGAGCACTAAAGACTGTAGTGGGTGTTGGGAATCAAACTAAGCTATAAATAACAGTGTAAGACTTACAAGACTTCAAAGTCTGCCAGTACCTGAAGAAGATGGCCGGGTTGGTCATCAAAATATTTACATATGGAAACAAAACCTTGGCAGAACACCGAGAAGCTCATCATCAATCAATCACGCCAAGAAAACCTGAGAGATCAAATGGTTCTCTAAGTCAGAAATCTTTTTAATTAAATTCTATCATTGTGTAATGTACAATTAAAGATGCAATTGTATAAAATAATAATGTAATAATTGTTATACATAATCAGCCTGTACTTTGACATGTCTCTAACAGTACTTAACATTTTCCTAGATGCTGGATACAAAACTACAACATATTTTTCCAGTCATTACTAAGAACACTGTACATCGATTAAAATAACTTTGTGACTGATAATGCATGTAGCTGAGTGCTTGGGGTTGGGTGTCTGCCAAACATAGCTGTTTCATGGGCTCTAAAGCTTGCTGCGTTGCCTGTTCTGTAGTGACAAGTGGCAGCACCTTGCTAAACAACATGGGCTCCGAGGGACAGGAAGGAATCAGGCAAAGCAGATTGCAAAGGGTTACTTTTTCTTTCACATGCAATTGTCTATAGCATGAGCATGTGGCATGTTGTTTACATGCTGGAAACTCCATTCCTCATTAGAGACATCCGTCACTCACAGAGTTATATTAATTGAAATATAACATACCTTTCTATTTTATGTTAAAAATTGTTTTGTACTTCGGTACCTCTGTATTTGTAACAATGTGATCTAATATCTTTATGTCTATTTTCATACACAGGGTGCGGTAAAAACAACTTCCTGATTTGAGAGGAGCACAGCTGCAAATAGAGAGCATGTGCAGTGTTGGGAGTATGTCATCAAACAGTATAGCGTGCGCCATTTTGAGTATACACAATGGTGTGGTGGGGACATGGTGAGCATTTATTGTCGAGGAGTTTGTAAAAGAATAGCAGGTTGCAGTAGCAACACAGTGTGCATTTCACATCCGCTTTGCACATTGTCAGTGGGAGAGTTTCCTTATAAGAAATAGGTTTGCTGTTGGGTAGCAAACTTAAGACAAACACATTCTGCATTGAAACAGAAATCTCCTGGCCATTCTCGGGCCACAAGAGGAAACTGTGGTAGTTGTCAGGACTTAGGCTCAGAAATCATCGTGGTGTTCTGCATGGAAGCATGCCTGCATTACGGTTGGTAATGGAAGGTTGAGGAAACTTCTCCACCAAGATCTGTGCGCACACTCCTACAAAAGAGTGATTACACACACACTGAAGGCAAGTGGTTAAAAAAAATGTACAAAGTTGTGTTAAGTTCTTCTGATCTTTCAGATCACAGACTTCCTGTATTTTTCTTATGAGGCACATTTACACCTCTCTGGGACAATAAATAAGCAGAACTTTCGTCTTTAACCTTGGTGTGATGGGTCTGTATGATTGTTATTGTCCAATGTTACAGAATCTTTTCCAGTTTCAATAGGGCAAAATTTTCAATGTTCATGGTGCAGCAGCCTGTACATCTTGTTTCTCCCATTATCTTCTTGGAGAAACGTTTCCTAGCCATAACATCTAGTGCTGTGTTCACCAGATCGAACTCTCTCTGGCTTTCTCTGAGTGTTTACCTTAAAGCAAAGGTGTACACATGAGATCCCCTAAGGAAGCTCTAAATGGGGCGATATGACAGGAAGTTCAAAGGCTTTCAAGGTTTTGAATAACTACCAAGAGAAGTTACATCAGTGTATCAATATTCACGGCTACCACTTGAGTGATGTTTTGTTGAAAACATGTTGGATTCTTTGCTCATCAAGGAGATCAGTTATATGAACGGGTGGTGTCTGTTCTTTTGGACATGTCTGAAAGAAAAGGCACCACACATTCATATCACATACTACGTGTTTCATCTATTGTTCCTCTCTCTCTTTGTTTACTCTTTGTTGTATGATTTTCCTGTGTAACATGCTTGCTGTAAAAGGTGTTTTTATAAGGAAAATAAATATATGTTTTCTGAACCAGTGTGGATTTCAGTTAGGAATATCTCTCACATCCCATTGTACCATAAAATCCTACAGTGGTGATCCCACAGACAATGAACACTGCCTGAGCTGTTACAGTGGAGAACCTCAACTCTGATTTCACAATAAAGCAAGAAGATCCACAGCAGTCTCCTGCAACTACACAGCATCCAGAGGCAAGTTATTCTCTCCTACCAACAACTGAAAATTTATAACACTACAGGGTAGGAACCTCAGCTACATAAAGTTGCTGCTGTTCTGGATGAAGGGGCCAGATTTGTGGTTTACACAAGTCCAGAATGTTTTTGAGCACCATAGCATGCAGATAGTTCTGGTTTCATACTCGATGTTATTTCAAATTAAAAACCTCTCTAATCAAACATTTTTGTCTCATGCCAGAGATCCATCTCCAGAAACTGATCTATGATGAGGAATTGGGAGACAAATCGCTGAAATAGCCTATATTAGAACTCAAAACTTTGGCAGAAAGTGAGTTATCACCAGAAAATTCCATACGCTTGCCTTGGATAAAGTGCCTTCCACTCATTATTAGGACAGTTTTAATGTCTCACACACATTTTCTGCTCAATGTTTTGGCTGATAAGGTGGAAGCCATTGCCGACAGTTTACAGTATAATGTTTACAGCAGTGCAGAGTGTGGCAATAAGGTGTCCTCCCGCAGACTAAGTGGCAACAACCTGTGCACTTCTTCTGACACAAAGGAGTCAACAAGCAATCAGCTGGCAGCCAGCATGCAGGCACTACATGCCACAAAAGTGCCTTTACAATGCGCCAAGGCAAGTTAAAAAAAGTTCAGAAGCTGACCATCTTCTTTCACTCAGCAAGAAAGTGAGAAGAGCCAAGATATTCATGGCTGGTGTTGGTATCACCAACGGTTTGGCAGCAAGGCCTGCAAACGTCTCACATCGTGCAGTCACGCAACTGCATCCGACGGCCCTAAAGGGTGTAAGTGGCCATCTGAGATTTAATCACCTGCTATTCTTCCTCTTCTGCACAAGGAATCAGGGAGATGTACACTTCCATTCTCATCTGCAGAGTGCATCTAGATGCACTATGCAAGAAGATTATCATGGGATTTCCATTGCATATGTCCCCTGAAAGCACTACAGAGAAGAAGTCCATGAAGATACCAGCTGTTACTTCACCAGTTACGGATCCAAACAGTTCAGTTTTTGGTACTTCAGCAGAGGCCATAGCCACTTTACCAAGCAGAGTGTTCATTAAGAATTTAAATCATGCTAATGGTCTGCAGACCACAAAGGAAGCCAACATGGGCAAATGGGCAATAGTGCTCAATTCAGAGATGCTCATTGCCATTTTGGAACTTAAAACATCAAGTTCACACCAGTTCCTGGTGTGAACAGGACAGAGTACCCACAACAAGGAACACTAAAAGCCATGAGTCATTCTTCACAGGTGGACAGAGCACTGAAAATTGGTTTTGTGCACACGGAAGGAATAGTTCTGAGATGTCTGTTTGTGACTGACAAGCTATCTGGAACCACGTTTCTCTGATATGAAATTCCCTCAAATGAGACGGCTCTTCTAGCACACAGTTGCTGATGACTGACAATAACTCACATTCAGACACATGGCAAAAAATATCTTGAATTGGACCTTGGTTTGAACAAGACGTTTCAATGGAATTTCATCATGGTGGATGCAACTGAGCCTCTTATAGGAGATGATTTCCTTTACCATTTTTGGTTGGCTGCAGACCTCTGCAAGGCATGGCTTCTGCATCTATCAAAAGTCAACCCTCTGCAAATTAACTCCCCTTTCAAGCACAACATTCAATAGTTTCCAATCACATTGGAGACAATGTCCAGTCAGCAATGCAAACATGACACAATGCACCATATTAGGACCTCAATGGACCCGCTGCCCACTGCTAAACCAAGAACACTAAAACCCAAACAATTTTTGGCGTCAAGTGCAGACAGTGAGAGGCAAATATAAGAAGTTGTAGTAACACTCTACAACAGCCAATGGCTTTTGCAGATCAAGATAGCATCAAAGAAGAATAATACCGGGTGATCAAAAAGTCAGTATAAATTTGAAAACTTAATAAACCACAGAATAATGTAGATAGAGAGGTAAAAATTGACACACATGCTTGGAATGACATGGGGTTTTATTAGGAAAAAAAAAACAAAGTTCACAAAACATCAGTGACTGCGCATGACAATCGTGTATAAAAGGAGCTGTAATGAGAGAGAGAATCAGATGCGCCAGCAGTCGCAGCATGTTGACATTGCCTGAAAAGGTGTTTTTAGTAAAGCTGTATTATCAGAATGGGGAATGTGCTAGTTCAGCGTTACGATCCTATTGCCATTGGAAGGGGATTCGAATGGGTAAAGGTCTGTTGACAAATGCAGCCGTGGCGAGAATGATTTTGAAGTTCAAAGTCACAGGTTATTTAGATGATAGACCCCATAGTGGCCGACTGAGCACAAGGCATAATGCTGCTGAGACAGTTCAAGAAGAAATGGAGACTCTAGCGGGTTCGTCTATGCATGGGGAAGTCAGTGTTAATGCAGTCGCATGTCACACCGGCATTCCATACACTACTGTTTGGTTGGCACTTAGGCGTACCCTCCAATGCTATCCCTACAAAATCCATAGGCATCATGAACTGTTACCTGGCGATTTAGTGAAGTGGAGGGCATTTGCGGTGTGGGCGTTTCAAAAGACGATGGAAGATGACGATTGGTTGAGTAACGTGTTGTGGACCGCCTAAGCTTATTTCACGCTACGACAATCTGTCAACGCCCACAACTGCAGAATTTGGGCTACCTAAAATCCTAGAACTGTCATGGAAACTCCATTGCATGATGAGAAAGTCATGGTATGGGTTGGATTTACCACATCTACCATTATTGGGCCTTTTTTCTTCGAGGAAATGCATGATTCTGGTTTTGTAACTGCTACTGTGACAGGTGAGAGGTACGCCGATATGTTACAGAATCACGTCATCCCCAGCATGGCTGATAAACACCCACTGGAACATACGATGTTTATGCAGGATGGCGCTCCACCCCATATTGCTAGACGCGTGAAAGATCTCTTGCACTCGTCGTTTGGTAATGATCGTGTGCTCAGCCGCCACTTTCGTCATGCTTGGTCTCCCAGGTCCCCAGACCTCAGTTCATGTGATTGTTGGCTTTGGGGTTACCTGAAATCGCAAGTGTATCGTGATCGACCGACATCTCTAGGGATGCTGCAAGACAACATCCGACGCCAATGCCTCACCATAACTCCGGACATGCTTTACAGTGCTGTTCACAACATTATTCCTCGACTACAGCTATTGTTGAGGAATGATGGTGGACATATTGAGCATTTCCTGTAAAGAACAACATCTTTGCTTTGTCTTACTTTGTTATGCTAATTATTGCTATTCTGAGCAGATGAAGCGCCATCTGTCGGACATTTTTTGAACTTTTGTATTTTTTTGGTTCTAATAAAACCCCATGTCATTCCAAGCATGTGTGTCAATTTGTACCTCTCTATCTACATTATTCCGTGATTTATTCAGTTTTCAAATTTATACTGACTTTTTGATCACCCGGTATATGCAGTGAGTACAGAGTACTTAACACCTGTACAGTTCCAGATAAATATCTTATTCCTCACATGATGGAATTTAACAATTGCCTGAGCAGAGACTTAAGCGTCATTTCCTGTGTGCCATGCCAATGAAGAGGAACATGTTGTCAAGCCATTGAAGTACCTTGTACAGATTTGTGTAAGGTGGTCGTAGTGGAGGCCTTACACTATCATCACGGAGCCAGACATGTGACAAGGTACACAGATCCTTATGGATGAAAACAGGCTTCTCTCTATGCAGTTTTGTCAATTTTGGCTGAAGCTGAGCCATGCTGTGTTGCAGCTCTAAGTTCAAGGCCATCTCATATCTCCCGAGCTGTGTTGGTTTTGCAGAAAGGAGCTCTGCTGACAGTCTTAGTTGTTTGCTGTAAACCAGTTGGGCAACATTTCTAACACCCCATTGTTGATGGGGGTTCTTAAATGTGTACAGCCACACAGATGCAAAAGCTTGTGAAAGACCACTTATTCAGACTGCCTTCCACAGTCTGTCTTTATAACTTGCAACATGCCAAACCTCAATACAGCCTGTCACTAAGGCCAGTGCTGCCATTTCCATTGCCATGTCAGCTATTGGTAAGGCCTCCAGAAATTGAGTGACTTTGTCAGTCACCATAAGCATGTAGTTATTTGACCCAAAGCATGGCACTGGCCTGACTAGATGAACATGAATATGCATGAAGCGAGCTGCAAGCATATCGCAGGTTCCCAAACGGGCTGATGCATGTCGACCAATTTTGCATTGTTGGCATCTTACACCAAGCTTGTACCCAATGGTGGCAACCCCTTTTCATTCTCAGCCATATGAGTTTCTTCATAATAAGTCTGACAGTAGGCCACATACCAGGATGCACCAAGTTGTGAAAAGTGTCAAAAATTATGCAGCACTATTTCTGCGGTAGGAATGGCTGTTGTCAGCTATGTAATGTGTCACATCATAAAGAAGTTTTGAGTTAACGCATATGGACTGGTGACAGACTGAGGCCATGTGTAGTGCCTTCCAGGAACCTTTGAAATAGCTGTCCGTTTCTTGTTCCACTGCAAGTTGTTGCCAAGGAATAATTTTTATGCACACACAGCTGCAGGTAAGATAATCCACAGCCCCATTGCTAATATGCGATATGTCAGTTGTGAATTGTGATATGTACTCTGCTTGCTTACTTTGCCTGGGTGAAGTGTACGGTCAATGAACACCTTAAAATGTTCTTCTGTGGACCCTTTGAAATTTTGAATGGCAGCATAAATAGCATAAAGTTCCCAGTCAATGGCTGTCCATTTCTGCTGCACCATAGTGAGTAGCTGTGAGAAGAATGCCAAGGGCTGCCACTTCCCATTGACTAAATGTTGTAGCATTGCGCCAACACCTACCTAGCTAGTGTCCACCATTAATGCTGTCTGCGCTTCATGGATGGGATGGGTGAGCAAAACTGCAAGAGCCAGAATTCCTATATCTTCCTGAAAATTTACATTAGTTGTGGTGTCCATTTTACTTTACTTTGGCCCAATGCACACTTCCCTTTCAGTAGGCCTGTCATTGGAGTCTGAGGTTCAACCACCTTTGACATATGTCTATGGTAGTAATTAATCTTGTCAATTTGAATGTTTGAATTTTTGTTTCGAGAGATATCACATTTTGAAGTATTACTAATGTAACGGGCGCTGATAACCTCGCTGTTGTGCGCCCTAAAACACTAATCATCATCATCATCATCACTAATGTAATATGTTTTGTATTTTTTTTCTCCTAATAAAGTACCTTTTTTGAACAAAATAAGACTTTCTGAACAAAGATTTAAAAAAAGGAAACAATTTACACTGACAATACTGGATTTTGTGTCTCATTTTTATCTCAATAATAATGGTAGACTGCTACAGTCGTATAGATACGCACCCGGTGAAAATAACACGCACGGGGCGGGAGCCGCTGAGAGTAAAAGTGCAATGAAAGGGTTAATATGGAATGTATTCACACATCATCTTTATGATGGCTTGAATTACCACATTGAAAGAGGTGTCTGAATGTCTGTGGAGGAATGACACTCCATTCTTCCTCCATAGGCGAAAGCAG
Organism: Schistocerca piceifrons; assembly: GCF_021461385.2. NCBI lineage: Eukaryota > Metazoa > Arthropoda > Insecta > Orthoptera > Acrididae > Schistocerca > Schistocerca piceifrons. The sequence goes on along the minus strand of NC_060143.1, from coordinate 96,657,096 downwards.
AGAAGGTACAGCTGATGGACACTGGGTTCTGGAGCAAAGTTGTCATTCTAACTCATCTCAAAGGTGTTGCTTTGGGTTCAGGTCAGTGCTCTTGGCAGACCACTCAGTTTCATGTATGTTATTGTACACAAACCACTGCCTCAAAGATGCTGCTTTATGATAAGGTAGATTGTCATGTTGATACAATCACCATCTCTGAACTGTATGCAGAATACAAAATGCTGTAAAATTTGTTCATATCCTTCCATACTTAGAATTTTCTTAAATGCAAAGATGGGACCATACCCTAACCACGAAAAATATGCCTATACCACTACACCAGCTCCTTTGTACTTCACTATTGGGACTCTGTATGATGGCAGATAATGTTCTCCAGATATTCACCAAAGCTAGAGTGACCAGATGTCCGGATTAATCCGGACATGTCCTCATTTTTAGCTCTTTGTCCGGGGTCCGGGCGGATTTTTACAGTGTCCGGCTTTTTCACAAAGTTGAGTGTAATATAGTTACATTTACAAGTCGTCCCGTTTTATTGCCCTTTTCTTGAATACTTTAACTATTGGCAAGGCTTTCGTGATAAACACGCACGAAGGTGGTGTTAGTAGGTGGCACCAGCATCGTCGATGTTATCGCTGATCTACCTATAAGCGAATGCAAATATCGAATATTTAAAATTTTCGTTTTGAAGCAGAATGTAAGATATGTGGAGCTGGGACTTACGTATCAGTGGCCTATAAAGGTAAGAAATAACTCGACAGATTAACTGTCATGTTTTTATATCATTGTTTCATAGTCATTCAATTTATTTGTATTCGGAAGGTTAAAGTGCAGTTTACATGTCGTCAGCTGCTGCTTGAATTGTAGATGTTGGTAGCGGTGCGTCGAATGAAGGTAGGTGAATGGTCTTACGTTTTTCGCTTTGTAAACAATTCCGTGTTGACATAACAAAACAACTGATGCCACACTGTCACCACAATCAATGTTTTTAATTTTTTTTATATTGCTCAGTTAACCACCACCTGACTATCAGTAAAAATTAACTGCTAGTTTTACCGGTAATTCCCAACAGACACGTGACTTGTCCAAAGCTGACGGGTGATATCCTCATCTGCAGTTGACCCGTTTGATGTGTCCTCTTTTTTCTTCCTTTGTTCTCCTTTTTGAAGCTGTTTGTCCTCCTTTTTAAACAATTGCATCTGGTCATCCTAACCAAAGCCAAACCCTTCTGCTGGATCGTCAGAGGGTATAGCATGATTCATCACACCAAATCACTCATTTCCAGTGATCCACTGTCCAATGGCATCGTGCTTTATGCCACCTCCAGTGTTACATAGCACTGACTACAGAAATGTGAGGCTTATGAGGAGCTTCTTGGCCATTGTGCTTAATTCTTTTAGAATCCCTATGCACAGTCATTGTGCTAGTTGGACTGCTGGTAGCACTTTGGAACTGAAGAATGATTCTTTCTGCTGATTTCATGTGATTTTTTACAACCACCTTCTGCAATGATTCACGGTCAGTGTCTGTCGTTACGTGAGGTCTGCCTGGTCTCGGTTTAGCTGTGGTCATTCCTTCACATTTCCACTTCACAGTCACATAATCAACAATAGAATTTGGCAGATTCAGAAGGGTTGAAAAGTTCCTGGTGGATTTGTTACTCATATGACATCCAATGCCTACTCCACAATCGAAGCCACTGAAGTTTCCTGACTGTCCATTCTGCTGTTACCAGGATACTGGTGGCAAAGAGGCAGCACTTTTCCACTCACAGCATAAATCATTTTCCTGGAGCTATTTAAAATTGATTCAGGAATTTTGAACATTCCACATATGTTGATCCCTTTACTATAATACCATCCAAATAATTAACACAGTGTGGAACATTGTAAATCAGTTACTCTAAGTACTTTTGGTAAATGGCGGTACACTCACAACCACAAAGAGTGAGCAAACTGTACCTGTCTGAGGTAAAGAGCTTATATACAACTGGAAATTAGCTTGAAGCATCATCAAGCACTGGTTGGAGGTACATAACCTTTAAATCACTTTTCAAAAAGGTATTGGCCCCAGCTGGTTTAGACATAACTCCTCAGGGCACGGCAGTGGATATAGATCAAAGTTAGACTGTGAATTAACAGTGGACTTCAAATCACCACAAATATGTAACAGCAGTTTTTGATGATCACCTTAGGCACTGCCCATTGACGGGTGGAGACTGGGCAGACAATGCCTCAGTCTTGAAGCCTTGCAAGTTCCGCTCAAACAGCCTCACAGACCACAAATGGAAGTGGGCAGGCTTGGTGAAATTTAGGCACCGCACAAGTCTCCAGAGGAATGTGAACTGTAACGTTACATGCACAGCGAAGAAGGATTCAAAAATCTCCTCGTATGTTGCGCACAGTGCATGAAGATCAGAGAAAGGCACTGTGTATGACACTAAATTAGCCTGGTCCTCTACTATGAATCAAAAACTGGTAAAGTTGTCCAAGCCAGAAACGTTAGAAACAGTAGGGGAGCACAAAACTGAGAAGATTAGTATGCGCTCAGCACTTTTGTACTTAGCTGTTAGTCACAGACATCTGAGGAGAGGACTGGCCCTGCACCAGTAAGACAGGACCCACCACTGATCCCACTGCTGCAGAGGCAAATCGATCCAACGATACTTGTTCTTGTCGAATAAAGGCAGCTGGAATTCAGCATACTGGCCGATCAGTGTCAAGTCCAAAGCGAGCTTCCACAGTGGCACAGAAGCTGCCTTCTCCACAACCATGACTGTGGGTCTGCAGCATTGTCTCCTCCTGCAGCTGAGCACACAGCAGGCGGGTCACTTGTCGGCACACGAGAGCCAGGAGACTGCATTCATAGCAGGCCCGGCAGTCCGCTGCATGATGTAACAATGTATGCATTGACCTCTGTCATGCAGGCTGCCATAGTTAGAACAGGGTTGAAGCTCCTCCGGTATGTGCGACATACTTCTCAGTACTGAGGAGGAAGGGTGTTTCCGACCCAACTGATTAACATTACGAAAAAGAGAAACTGTCAATCTGGACGCCACTCGAGTGAGACTCCACCAACTTGACCTCATATCGGAGGGGAAAAGAGCACACTAGCAAGGTATCATCCCAACAATTGTTACCCTGCAAAAATATGGGCCACAATTCTGATAGTATGCAGTTAAGACCTTCTGAAAATACAGTTTTTAAACTTTCACACATGCCTGTTGTTTGTCACTCACTCTACCCCATTGCAACTGCCCAATACCCAAGTGCAGAGTATTGTACAACAAAGTGAGCAAGAGATTTGTGAAATACTGTTTTGGCATTGGTAACTTTCTTAGGTAGAAGGGTATATTGCCCATGTCGATGTGACTGTCATTATGCCAGCCCACCCTAACCTTAAATAATCTATGGGGAAAATAATGTACTGTGCTAACTTTATTCCTCATGTGGCACAGATCAGCGCCCTCTTAATCTGCCGTGCAAGAAGGTTATCAAATTTGTGTGGTTGGCTGCATGTCAACAGGTTTTGTAGCATCTTAAAGATGGAGTCAGGGTTGCTCCACATCTGATGGCATACAAGCAGGTCTCCCACTTAAGATGGTGATGGATGTTTCCCAGTATGGCATTGCAGCAATTTGTCCACGAGTTGTGGGATGGTCTGGAGTGCCCAACAGCCTTTACCTCCAAATATTAAATGCTGTGCTGCTTAGCTATTCTCAAATAGAGAAGAGGGCTTTAATAATTATTTATGGGGGTCATGAAATTTGATGTGTATTTGTATTACAGCAAATCCCACTGAGCACAGACTCTCAGTTTCCTTGTTCAGGCATCACTCTAAACTACCAGATAAGATGGTACAGTGTTGGGCATTGTTCTTAAGCAAGCACCACTACAAAATCTAGTTTTAACCCATCATCCAACAATCTTACGCAGGTGTCCTGTCCCACCTCCTTCTTGGCTCCAATGTGGGATTCAATCACCGGGGAACTGTTTTGCCCTGGATCAACATCTCCAGACATCTCTGGACAACATACGACTGACAGCATGTGAGGTAACCTTGGTGTTGTCCCACGACCCACGCCTAAGGAAGGTTTTATCAGCGATCCAGAAAGGATGGCCACAGCATATTTCCTGCCACTCTAACATATTTTTTTCAAAATTATTTCATACTGAACTACTGACTCAAAACCATGCAAGGCATTTTAATGTTGGCCACAGAGGACTCTAACTGCCAGGTCACCATTTCACCTGCCCATCCTCCAGCTCCTTGATACGTCACACTGGGGGATGACACATGAAGACACTGGCCTGGTGATATGTCTGCTGGCCCAGCACTGACACCTACATGTGTGCCGCTCCTCAATCAGGGGTTCCCAGCACAATGTTTTTTACCATGGTCCTGTGCTGACCACCCATGGTGGAAGGGGAATCACTCTGTTCTGCTGGGCCATTTCAAAGAGCTATGTGGCTGTTGGTGGTGGATACTCTTTCCAACTTCCTGTATGTGCCGTGCATGCCATCCAGTACCACCCCTCCCACCATCCGTGCCCTCGTGAGGATTTTCACCATTGATGCAGTACCTTGTCTGTGTCAGGCTCGCACATGCAGATGGCATCTGGAGTGGACAGAAGGGTTCATCGTAGGCCACAGGGGGCCATCAGGTGGTTGATGTCATGGCTGAGTATGTACATTCGAGCTGCCATCACAACCAGTTCCAGCTGCGGCCGCAGTCACATGTGGCCCCCTCCCCTAACCTCCACCTCTGACCCCTGGACTGGATACCAGGGTCGCCACAAGCAGGGTCTCTCACCCTCTCCCTGCATCTCAGTACGACCTCCATCCTTGTCTCCCTACTCACTGATGGGTGGCTGAAGGGATCATTGTTTGGCCATTTAAATTTATGTTTTAGTTATGAACTGTATATTTCACCATCTTTACCTACTTTATGCTTATAACTTTACCTTCTCACACAAGATTCCCATCAATTTCTGAACTGTCTCAGTTTTGCAAATATGGTACATTATAATTCTGAAACATACAAGTAATATCAATACACTTAATGTCACAGTGTGCAAAAATTAGATTCTAAAAACAATGAGAAAAATACAATGACAAAGTAAAAATGATTTCAGAGGAGGACAAAAAAATGAAAAAGGAAAATAAAGTAAATAGACAGAAAAAAGAGAGAAAGAAACAAACAAACAATGTTTGGGGGGGAAGAAGTGGATAGCAAGAAACTGCATTATCTGAGATTGGTTCAGATGAGACCCTGTTCCACAGAAGTGACTACTCAGGTAACAGTGTAAGTTTGCTGTGCACATGGTAGCTTTGTGGAAGTAGGTATGGTGTGTCAAATGAATATGCTAAGATTCCATGTGTGGAGATAAGCACTTCAATGAGCAGCTTGATATCACTATACATAAACAGACAGTCACTCCAGTTCAAATGTTCACAGTGAACTGAAGGTCCGCGTACTATTGGCCTCAACCCAAAGAAACCAGTCCAAAGATAGGTCACTCGACTGATTGTATGCCACCACAGAGCCGCCCCCCCCCTCCCCCCCCCCCCCCCCCACACCCCGGCAGTGTGGAGCAATTGTGGCATTATGCAGGGGGGAAGGCGTCAGGGACACTGCACACAGGTGAAGATCCAGGAGCGGTGGGTACATCTGGGTCTGCAGGCAAGGCCCATGCAAGTCACTGCTGATGGACGAGGGAGGGGGGGGGGAGAAGGAATGATGCCACATGGGTGGGTGTAATAAGCAGCCCATGTGTGAGCAGGGTGGACCATCAGAATTGGACGGGAGGGAAGGAGTGAGTGAGGTGGTTACAGTTATGAGGCCTGTAGCATCAATGAAAGAAGAGATTGCATTGATCTCCGCACCTGAGGGGCGTTGGAGGTGTTCTATGACAGAAATGGAAGAGGTGGAAGGGTCGTTGGCTGAGCAGGGAGGAGCATGAAGGATGAAAATGAAATTGTCACATACCTGTAGAGATGTGTCATCTGGGGCAAAATGGGACACATCTGTTTGGAGGGTAAAAGAGTGAGGAGGGGAAGGGTAAAAGAGCGAGGAGGAGAAGGGGAAAAGAGCAAGGAGGAGAAGGGGAAAAGTTGGTGATTGGTGAGGAGGGAAACCATTGCCATCAGGGTTCAGACTCAGGTGGGCTGGAGTTTGAGGCAGTGCCGAGCAGCCATCTGGTGGTGAGATGTCGGTGTCAGTAGAGACCTCATGTGGTGATGTAGGCGGCTCAACAGGAGCAGTCTCGTCCACTACGTCATCTGCAACTGTCCATGCTGGTTTCAGTCGGTGAACTGAAACAGTGAGAAGTCGGTCATGTAGGAGGATGTCACATGTGTTTGTTGCATGTGCTAACACTTTATGAGGGCCAGAATATGGGCAGTGTAAAGCTGCGCGCACTGGGTCGTTGCGTAACATCACATAATCACACTTGTTTAGTTCCTTGTGGATAAACGTGGTCGGAGTGGAGTGACAACTGGGATGCGCCACATGCTGCCAAGAAATATGGGAGTGCACCTGCTCCACTAGGGTGATTGGGGGTGAGTCCTCAACAAACTGGGCTGGACGGACCAATACAATATTCACCATACAATATTTCCGCCAGGAAGGCCTTGAGGTCCTCCTCGAAGTATGCGTGGATACCCAGGAGAACCCAGGGTAATGCATCAGACTATGAGGAGTGTGGAACATGAGAGTGGCTTTTAAGGTCCGATGCCACCATTCCATGAAGCCATTACTTTGGGGGTGGTAGGCAGTAGTCCGGAATCATGCCACCCGACAGAGTTCACAGAGTTTGGAAATAAGTATAGATTGGAACTGCTGGTCTTGATCTGTTGTAAGATAGGATGGACAGCCAAAGTGAGAAATCCACGTGGCTATGAAAGAACGAGCAGCACAGTCCACAAAAATGTCCACCATAGGGGTAGCCTCCACCCAACTGGTTGCCCTATCGATAATTGACAGGATGTATCTATAGTTTTGTGAGGGGGACAGTGGACTGACCAAATCGAGGTGTACATGTCTGAAGCGACCTGGGGGTATGTCAAACCTGCCAGTCGGGGGTTGCGCATGCCTACCAACCTTGAAGCTTTGGCATGCAACACATGCTCGTGTCCAGTCATGTCACTGAGCTTTAATTCCAGGCCACATGAAGCATTTGGTGATGAGCCTGGTTGTGGCCTTGATGCCTGTGTGGGTGAGGTTATGTATGGCATCAAAAATGTGTCGTCTCACAGACAATGGAACCAATGGGCAGGGTGAACCAGTTGAGACATCATACTGGAGTGGGACGCTTGACCCATGGAGCGTGCGGGGCTTGATCTTAAGAGCCATGGAATTGTCTGTGAGTTATTTCATGATTTATGCATCATGATGTTGTGCTCAGGCAAGTGCATCAAAGCCAATGACACTATCCATGGCAGAGATGCAGGAGAGATAATTGGCCATGACATTGTCTGCCTCCCCGTATGTAGTGAAAGTTGTTTGTGTATTGGGCAATAAAGTCCATGTGGCGAGACCGGTGGGAAGGGGGTCCGCAGATGGGTTGCCTAAAGCATCTGTGAGGGGACAGTGGTCAGAGTCTTTGCGGAAATAACATATAGCCTCGTACACAGCAAGTAGCTCCCGGTCGAATGCCAACCATTTCTTCTGGGAAGGCGATAACTTTTTTGAGAAGAAACATAGGAGTTGTACTTCATCTCCAACATGCTGTTGCAGGACTGCCTCGATGGAAGAATCACTGGCGTCCGTTGTGACAGAGATTTTGGCGTCCGCAACCAGATGAGCTAAGTTGACAGCTTGCGCGAGGGCCTGTTTCAGATCTGCAAATGCGTGCCCCATTTCTGTTGTCCACGGTACTTTGCATGTCCCTGTTGTATGTGGGCCTGACAGAGCATATGTCAATTGTGTTTGCAGTGATGCAACCTTAGGGATGTGGTGACAGAAGAAGTTAATCATCCCCAAAAAATGACGTTAAGTCATGATACGTTTCAAGCACAAATGTCTGAGGTGGGTCTAACACCCACAGCTGACACTTTGTGGCCAAGAAAAGTGACCAAAGTGCATTGGAGTAGCATTTTGTCCTCATTGATTACTACACCATTATCGGATAGGATATGAAACACTGCCTTGAGATGATGTTTGTGCTCTTCTGCTGATGATGAAAAAATTAGAACACTGCAAAGGTAGGCATAGAAAAATGCGAGTGCAAGAAGGAGAGAGTCCAAGAAGCATTGCCATGTCTGCGCTGCATTCTTTAAACCATATGGCATGTAACAATACTCAAGAAGGCCAAACAGTGTGATGATAGCAGTTTTATGTATGTCATCAGGAAGCATTGGGATTTGATGATGTGCTTTCATGCAATCTACCATGCTGAATATTTTAGAACCACTCAGTTGTTGTGCAAAGTCCTGCATATTGGGAACTGGGTAATTGTCCAAAATTGTTCTATGGTTTAGTCGACGGTAATCCCCACAGAGCCTGAATGAGCAGTCATTTTTTTGGAGCGAGTCGAATTGGTGATGACCAGTCACTGGATGAGGGGTGAACAATCCCTGCAGATAAAAGTTCCGGAATAATAGACTTAGCAATCTTGAGTTTATGAGGGTTCAGTCTTAGAACTTTATGTCTAACATGTCTAACAGGGGGGCCTTCAGTAGTGTTCAATTTATGACACGCATCATTGGTGACAGCCAAAACACTTCGTGGCTGGAGGTGGGGATCACACTGTTCACTAGGTGGGGCAGAAACACTGACCCTAATATCATCCATCACATGGTGGTCAGTATTGGTTGCACGTGGTGAGGCTGAACAGCTGGTGCTGCAAAGGCTGGAGATCTTGCATCTGGCAAGTCGAAGGCATGAGTAGTATCCTCGATGAGTTGTCGTAATGTGGCTTATTAGCCTGGAGGTCTTTAATCTGTTGGTGTTGAAATACAATGTCACAAGTCGCATTTGCAAGTTTAGCTGAGCAGAACACACTCAGCTGTCAAAGAGCTAAGAAAACTGTCATGAAGGGGTGGGGGTTGTGCTCAAGAAGCAGATGTGAGAGGAATAAATGTATCGGTAGATAGATGATGCAGGGTATTGTCTGACCTATTGATAGAAAATGAGTGGTTGCGTAGGAAATTAATGCCTAGCACTGGGTAACTGACTTCTGCTATGTGGAATGTCCATGGAAACTGCAGAGAGGTGGATACTTTCAACATGAGTGGAGCGGTACCAAGGATGTTGATGTTTGCGGCCCATAGTAATGTAGGTGAGGGTCACAGATTTGGAGGTACAAGTGATGGGGGCACGACACTTGTGTCAGCTCCACTGTTAATCAAAAACCTTTGGTTGGTGGTAGCATCGTGCACATAGAGGCATCTGCCGACAGGTGAGGCGATATGTGGTGACTGGTCATGACCGTGGCCCCGTGTATTTTTTGCGTGAGACGAGGCACCTGATACATCTCACGTTGCATGTTCTCTGCCACAAATGGTGAGCAACAGTTGTGAATGGTGTCACCGAATGTGGTGTGAAACCAGCATAAGGGATAATGTGGGTGCAGTTGATGGCCGTAGCAGTACTGGAGTCTGCTGCTATGCTGTGATATGTGTCATTGGAGAGGGGCACACTGCAGCGCATGAGGTTCATGGTTTAGGCTGCCAGATGGAAGCACTCACACTGGCTGCTGGCTGGGTGGACGAGTGCGTCCGATACCAGGTGGTGGAGGGGACAGTACTGTATTGATGTCACTCGACTGAGTGGGGGAAGTTGGAATCTGAAACGAAAGTTCGTGCCGGCACATTATCTTGAAAGTGTGGTGTCCACCACCAACAGTTTCTCGTCGAGTGAGCTTGATGTGAGAGGTAAGCGTTGCAGTTGTAATGTTTCTGGGAGTTACATTAACCATATCGACCACAGTGCTGCGTCTGGCAGAAAGTCAGATGTTGCAAGAGCATGTAGACTACACCACAGTGTGGAGGGAGTGAGGTCACCTAAATGTTATTTGTGAATAATGTGGTGAATGATCTTGTCAGAAGATAGTGACAAACGTTCACAGATAATTGGTTTAGCATTTGTGTATTGCGAATGAGGAGGGGGGGGGGGGGGGCTGCGGATGCACCACAATGTCACTGATTAAGTCCAAATGGTCGTGTAAATGGCTGACGAGGCACACGAATTTCGATTCCTCGGAGTGGACACCAGTAGCACGAAAAAGAGTGTATGCGAGTACAAACCAGGTGTGTGGCTGGTCCTTTACAAATGTAGGCAATTTCGGAAATTTGGCGTGCAGGATGTCCAATAACACAGTGTTACTTTGGGGTTGATTGCACATAACTGTTTGTTTGGTAGTGGTATTACTGAGGAGAGGGGGACGCGGGATCCCAGAAACTTGACCAGGCAGGCGAGGTTCCTGTTGCAGCCAGGTGTCGGGAAATGTTGTGGCGAGGTAGTAGCACCTCCCATATCAATAATGCACTGCTCGGAATTCGCGGTAGGCACAGGAGAGAGTTGTAATTCGGTTAGAAATGTGGCTGGCATGCGCGGCTGACTCGACCTTGGCTGAGGCAAGACGGTACGGCTCAACGAACCCATGTTGTACGAAATTGGATGCACTGTTCGTGATACATCACTCTCTTGATCAAAATGTCTGTACACGTACAAAGGCACAGTCTGAGACAATATGGCAGCGGCCGTGTGGACCCTATTAACCTTAGCACTCAAAGGCACAGTAGAAAAATGATGAAAGTTCGTCTTTGGAAGTTCTGGTTGCATAGATAGAAGCTGTGATGGCATCTGGTTCACTGATAAGTAAGGTGCTTGAGTCACAGCAGGCAAAGGTAGCTACTCTTGGCTGCTGAAAGACCACATGGCATAGCAACAAATGATGGTATGAAAAACACGAAAACAGTTCAGAGCACTTGTCGTTGGGGTGACCAATGTGGAAGTAGGTATGATGGCTTAAATGAATATGCTAATATTCCATGTGTAGAGATAAGCACTTTAACGATAAGCTTGATATTGCTATACATAAACACACAGTCACTCCAATTCAACGAACTGAAGGTCCGGGCACTATCGGCCGCAAACCCAAAGATGCCAGTCCTAAGGCAGGTCACTCGACCAACTGCATGCTGCCACAGCTTTTTAGGTTAGTGGACTACTACTTAGGAATGTTGGAGGAATGACTCTCAGAGGACAACTTTCATTCTTGCAGATCATAAATGTTAATGTGTTATTGATAAGCTGCAGGAGAATCCATGTTAAGGTCCTAGAATTAGTATCACTTAATAGTGACCACGTAGTATTAGAAATAGAAAGTTGGCTGAAATATGCAAATGAACAGCAATGAAATCCAAAATTTAGATTGGAATATATATCACAAGGATTGTTGTAAAGAACTTAATGGTATCCATGGTTATTACATTTTCTGAATGTGAAATTATTTGGGTTAAGTTAAGCCTCAAAAGTGGTTCAGACATGGCACTTATAGACTGTTGTAGAATACGTGTATCAGGAGTTATATTAGCACTTCAGAGAGGGTTTGGAGAATAATGTGAATAAGTTTCTTCATCATGGTTTTGTAACAGGAAGAGCCACTTACCAAATGGGAGACTCATGAGACTAAAACTGATGTCACAGATAGGTATTCATGAGATATTGTCTTAGATGTTTTGTCCAAAAATTAATCTGAGGAGTTAGCTAGGGAACTGAAACTTTTCAGCAATGCCTTAGCTAATATATCTGAACATTTTGAATCATCTGTCACAAAGGACAGCATAAGCCATCACAAGCCTGTGATATCATAAATGACTATGGTTGTTCCAAGGAATGTTAAGAAAAGTTGGAAAATATTTTTTCTTAGAAAGAGCTACAGGATACAAACTGCATATTCAGGTCAGAAGATGAAGATGTGAACAACAAATGGTTAAAACTCAAAAGCATTGTACAATATACCTTGGACAAGTATGTACAGAGCAGAGTTGTGAAGTATGGAAAAGAATCACTGTGGATCAAAAGCTGCATCAGAAAGTTGCTATGAAAGCAAGGTTCATCTCATTTTAAGCAAAGTTAGAGTATAATTGACAAACAAAAGTTCAGTGAGGCCAAAATGAGCATAATGAGAGCAATTCAAGAAGCATTAAATGAATTTGAAAGTAAAATTCTGATAAACAATCTGACTAAAAATCCCAAGTATGTTTGGTTTCACATAAAGCCAGTAAGCAGATAAAAATCATCTATTCAATCCCTTAGCAACTGTACTGGCACCAAAATGGAATATGACCTGTTAAAGAGGAGGCCAAAGTTCTGAACTCGAGTCTTCCAAAATAGTTTCACTATAAAATACCACAGTTCAGTTCCACCTTTCAATAATATTGTGAAAACGCCCAAATAGCATATATTGAGATAAACAATCATACAATAGAAAATCAAATAACACTGCTTGGGAATGGACAGGACCAGATTCTATAGATATTATGTGAAAGAACATGTTCCCCCTCTTGCAGCAGTTTATTAAAGGTAATGAAGACTGCCTAGTGACTGGAAAAAAGTGCCTGCTATTCTCATTTTTGAAAACAGCCTTGTTGATGTCAGTCTGTTGTAGACTTATGTAACATGTTTTATTCTCAAATAGCATGATGTTTTTGGAGAATAAAACTCTCCTCTCTACAAATCAATAAGGATTCGGCAAACAGAGGTCTTTCAAAACTCACTCCGTTTGTCCATCAGATCCAGAGCACCTAGGATAAAGGTGCCTATGTTGATGCTTTATGCCTTGTCTTCCAGAAGTCATTTTATGAACAAAATAAAAGCTTACCAAACATCAGACCAGATTTGTGACAGAACTGATAACTTCCATACAATAGAGATGAACAAGTCATTCTTAATGAAACAAAATGGACAGATGTAAAGCTGATTTTGGGAGTGCCAGGAGAAATGTTATAGAGCTTTTACTGCTTGTGGTTTATGTCAATGATCTGGTGGATAATGTTGGAAGCTCTGTTATGCTATTCACATGCAATGCGGTTGTCTATAGAGATTGGTAGTTGATACACAATGTAAATAAATATAACGTGTATTACTTAGACAGTAGAAAGATCCACCACTGCTGAAAATTGTAACTAACTCAAAATACTTCAGACTAACAATCCAGAGCAACCAAAAGTGGAATGACCACATAAAACAGATAGTAGGCAAAGTAGATGCCAGGCTTCTATTCATTCGGAGGATCTTACAGACGTGTAATCCTCCATGAAAGAAATGGCTTGCAAAACACTTCACTGACTGATTCTTGAGTACTGTGCATCATTCTTTGACAATTATCAGCTTGGATCAATAGAAGAAATCAAACAATGGAATCTCCAGGTTGGAATATCAACAATATAACGAAAAACTAGGATGAAATGTAACAACATTATGAAAAGGATATTTGCCACTCACCATATAGAGAAGATGGTGAGTCACAGATAGGCACAACAAAAAGACTGTCACAAATAAAGTTTTCGGTCAGTAAAGTCTTTGTCAGAAATATACAACACACACACACACACACACACACACACACACACACACACACACACACACAAACGCGCGCGACTGTGGTCTCAGGCAACTGAAGCCACACTGTGTGTGTGTGTGTGTGTGTGTGTGTGTGTGTGTGTGTGTGTGTGTGTACCTTGAGAACCAGGTTTGTGAGGGCCGGCGACTGATGGAATCTGAATCCTGAGTCCTCCCATCCACCACCATCTTTTGTGAACTGGGCAGATGGCAGGTCTCCTTACAACCCATTCTCCACTCCTGAAATTTTCCCGGCTTCAACCTAAGACAACCTATTGTCCCCACATCCTCGCCCAACAGTTTCCGTCACTCCATCCCCTCACTCTCTTTGTGTGCCACTCTCTGCCAGTGCAGATGAACATCTTTCCCCTTCCCTCCTCCGCTCGTTTTCTGCTACCCATTCCACCCACCCCGTCCTTGCCCCACATTCTCATGATTCTGTGCCTTGTGTGGTAATCTTATAATGCCTCCTTCTAGTCCCTGCATGTTCCGCTCCGCTAGACAGCCCCCCCCCCCCCCCCCCCCCACTCCCTGTGTCTGCTAACCCTTTCCCAATCTATCCAAATTGCTAATTCTATTCAGTGTGAAGTTGCTTCTGATTTCAGCTGCCTGAGATGGTGGTCATATGTTGTGTCAGGTGTGTTTGCTTGTATGAATGACTGTGTGTGTGTGTGTGTGTGTGTGTGTGTGTGTGTGTTTCCTTTTCTGAAGAAGACTTTGGCCAAAAGCTAAATGTGTAACAGTCTTTTCATTGTACCATTCTGCAACTCAATGGGACATCTTAACAGTGAGTAGCTATGATGATGCACCATCATAATCTGCCACCATAGCATTTGAATCTGGCACCAGCAGTGGCAAGGTGAAGCAAACAAGCCACTGTCGCCCACAGCCAGTGTCCTGGCTGGTAAATATGAACATGTCATGTTACTGCCAATAGGGCTTCATCCACTTGCATCTTCTCCACTATACAAAACATTCCTGAGTCAGACCAGCTCCGTGCCAGTGCACATTCAGTTATCAGTGATAGGGCATTGTATCTGGACAGTAATAGTTGTGTTAATGCTTTTCTAATCTTGCTATCATTTGGCATGTAGTTATCAGCTGACGTTATTTTTTGTATATGTAGGGCTTGTCAATAAAGAGTATATATACAGCAGTTTTGGCGATGAGGAAGTTCATTTCGCACATGTCTTTCGTGAGTGAAATGGATCAAACATTGGTTCAGTTACTACAAGAGAAGTAACAGCTTGAACAACAACAACAGCAGCAGCAGTTAGACTCATTTTGTAAATTATTTACAAATCCTTCAGTTTCTCATGGCATATTTCTTGCTTGAACAGTCCACGGGTGTACTGCCAGTCCATAGTGTCCAACGAGCACGATATTTTGGCGATCAGACATGTCGCCATCATCAGGTGCACTGATGAACTGAGCTCCTGAGGATGGATGGCCGTCTTAAATGCACTCCCCGCGTGAGGCGTTCTCGCCTCAGTCCATGCCCGTGTGTCAGCGCTCGGTTAGACGCTGGCATTGGCATCTGTGGTGGCATCAGTATAATTGTCTCATATGCCCTAGTCACCCATTTGTTTCCTTTGCTGTGCATCTTTTTAATTAGACTCAATGCTGGTTCCCTTGCCATGCTGAGGTATAGCTGCAATCTCGGTTGATGAGTCCGTCCCTGGTACGAATTTTGATAGTCACTCTAATGACGCTGTCCCAGTATTTAGATTTCTGTGCCAAGAGCCTGGTATGTTGGTAGACCATTTCATGATTTTTGGACAAACAGTGTTCTGCGACTGCTGACTTGTTGGGGTACCCAAGTCGAATTTGCCTCTGATGTTCTCGGCAATGATCGTCGATGGTGCGCACTGTCTGTTCAATATAAGTATTCCCACATTGACATGGAATCTGGTACAAGTCGGCCTTCCGCAAACCGAGATCATCTTTGACACATCCGAATAATGCTTGTGTTTTATTTGGTGGGCAAAAGACAGTTCCTACTCATGTTTCCTCAATATTCGTCCTATTTTCCCTGATAGTGCACCAGTATACGGTTATAGGCAGTGGCTATCTCGTTCTCTGTGGCTTCTTCTGTGCTGTAGAGGTGGGGTGTAGAGCACGTCTGATCTGCCATTCCAACTACCCAGTTTTCCGGAATACAGTTTTGAGGTGTTCCAGCTCTTGGGGCAGACTCTATTCGTCAGAGATGGTGCGCGCCCAGTGCACCAGTGGTTTTTAGTTACCCCATTTCTCTGCACAGGATGGTGGCAGCTATCTGCTTGCAAATACAGGTCAGTGTGAGTTTTCTTCCTGTATACCTTGTGACCCAGGGTGCCATCCACTGCTGCGCGACTACCACCTGAAGCAGCTGAAGAAGTAAGCCGGGAAACCTGCCGTGCTCTGACGAGAACTAAACTGATCAAGTCGAATATTACCAGCAGGGAGAGGGCAGCGATTTGAGACCTGAGACAGAGCCCTGAGATTGTTGTCTTACCGGCTGACAAAAGCAATGCTATGGTTGTTCTTTCCCACAAGAACTACATTGAGAAGATGCAGAGCCCACTAAATGAATCTTACAGGAAGATCAATGCTGACCCCACAAACCAGGTGGAGAACAAGACTAGAGCTCTTCTCAAGGATGCAGATTTAGCAGAGGGTGTCACCAAGAAATTGACACCTCAAGGACCTGTACTGCAGAGACTTTAAGGACTCCCTAAAGTCCACAAAGAAGGGGTGCCGTTACGCCCAATTGCTAGCAACATTAGGGCACCTACATATTTGCTGGCCAAATACCTGGCAGAATAACTAAGCCTTTATGTGGGTAAATGCCCTCATCACGATTGTAAGTCTGTGGATTTCGTAAAACATCTTGTCAACTTCAAGCTGAAAGACTCAGATATCCTGGTGAGTTTTGACATAGTTTCAATTTTCACCAGGGTGCCTCTTCGAGAGTCAGTTGAGATTATTGCACAGAAATTTGATGAGCAGACCGACCTTTTAAAGGATGTTCTGACCTCCACGTATTTTCTCTTTAATGGAGAATACTATGAACAAACAGAACGAGTCGCAATGGGGAGCCCACTCTCGCCTGTGGTCGCAAATTACTATATGGAGTACTTTGAGGAGGAAGCTTTGGCATCAGCCAATTGGAAACCTACTTGTTTCCTACTTTATGTGGATGACACGTTTGTGATCTGGCCCCATGGAAGAGACCAGCTCCTAGACTTCCTTACACAATTGAACTCCATACATCCGAACATCAAATTCACTATGAAGACCGAAGCAGAAGGAAGATTAACATTCATGGACATCATGGTCAAAAGATGAGAGGATGGCACCCTGGGCCATGGTGTGTACAGGATGAAAATGCACACCGACCTGTATTTGCAAGCGGATAGCTGCCACCACCCAGCACAGAGGAATGGGGTGCTGAAACCAGCACAGAGGAATGGGGTGCTGAAACCACTGGTACACAGGCGTGCACCATCTCTGACAGAGAGTGTCTGCCGCAAGCGCTGGAACACCTCAAAATTGTATTCTGGAAAAATGGGTACTCGGAACATCAGATCAGATGCGCTCTATGCCCCACCTCTACAGCACAGCATGTGGAGACGGAAGAAGTCACGGTGAAAGAGATAGCCACTGCCTCTGTATTGTATACTGGTGCACTATCAGGGAAAATAGGACGAATATTGAGGAAATACAGAGTAGGAACTGTCTTTTGCCCACCAAATAAAACACGAGCATTATTGGGAAGTGTCAAAGACGATCTTGGTTTGCGGAAGGCCGGTATATACCAGATTATGTGTCAATGTGGGAAGACTTATATTGGACAGACTGTGCACCATGGAAGATCATTGCCGAGAACATCAGAGGCACACTCGGCTTGGGGTCCCCCAAGTCGGTGGTCACAGAGCACTGTTTGTCCAAAAATTACGAAATGGACTGGCAATATACCAGGGTCTTGGCACAGACACCTAAATACTGGGACAGTGTCGTTAAAGAGGCTATCGAAATTCATACCAGGGATGGATTCATCAACCAAGATTGCGGCTACAGCCTCAGCAGGGCATGGAAACCAGCACTGAGTCTAATTAAAAAGATGCTCAGCAAAGGAAACAAATGGGCGACTAGGGCAAACAAGGCAATTACACCAATGCCACCACAGATGCCGACACCAGCATCTCACCGACTGCTGATGCGCAGGCGCGGACCCCGGAAAGAACGCCTCACGAGAGGAGGTGATTTAAGATGGCTGCCCACCCTTAGGAGCTCAGTTCGTCAATGCACCTGATGATGGTGACATGTCTGATTGCCAAAATATTGTGCCCGTTAGACAATATGGACCGTTGGCACACCCGTGGACTCTTCGAGCGTATTTACAAATCCTACAGCCGCCTATTTGTCCATCCCCCCTCTCAGATTTTCCATTATTCCAGAAAGCAAAGGAAGACTGGTGCCCATATGTGCGATATCTGCATCAGAATTTCTGGTGGAGGAGCTAATATTGCAGAAAGCTTCTTTCTTGTCATGGATTGTGCCTGAAATGTTTCATTTGCTTCAAAACTTGCCCCACTGAAAGACTCATCAGCATTTTTTGAAATGTGTGACTTGCTTAGTGCTTATTATCTTCAGCAAACCCAAGTTGTTGTTTGCATATGGAGTTGAACCAGTGGCAAAATAAGTCAGGCCAACCCTATCAATTGTGGGTAGCAACATCCGTGGGCGATGTAGGAAGTGTAAATTTGTCTGTGCCCACAGCTCACAATCTTATGTTGATTCTGTGATTCACAAATTCATTGTTCATTCTGACCTGTCCATTTGGAGTTGTTGCAATTAGAAGATCCAATGGTTGAGAAGATTCTGGCTATCACTAAGGCTTTTGAAGTGCCACAAGGTGCATCTGAACAGTTTGAGTATGTGGTGGCTGTGTGCTTGTTGGCACAACATTGGTGGTGTTTCTGGACACCCTCAATTTGTTCCCTTAATTCATTCATGTTGCAATCAAACATTGGTGTTTTCCACTGCGGTTTCTCATAGTGCCCTGAGTGTTTACTGAACACTCCTAGCACTGCTGCCTGCATAGGCACTCTGTGTATACTGCTTGCTGTAAAGAAGGCCATGTGGCTGTGGTCTGTCATAGCTACTCATGCAGCCGAGCCTCAGATGCAAATGTGGACTTCATGGAAGGGCACAGTGTTACACCAGTCCATGGCCATGGCCATGAGCTCGACATCCCCAACAAGGTTTACATTATGCTGTTGATTCAGCAACAACCATTCTGTATCCAGGTTGACACTGGTCCCTCTGTGTCCCTTATGAACCTGGAAACATATTATCAAGCTGGCTGACCTGCTCTCTCCTCCACAAATCGTCATTTGGTCAGTTATATTAATCAGCTCATTTCTGTTCAAGGAGAGTTTACGATCGATGTCACTTATCAAATCGGTATGAGGGCAATCACATTTTTGGCAGCAGACAGTGCAACACCAGAGAAAATTTTTGGTTCCAATGTGTTTGCAGGCTTTTGGTTTCAAATTCAAGTTGGGGTTTATCTAAGTTCTCGCTGTTTTCTGTTCCAGGAACTAGACAACGTCTGCTGTGGGTTTGGTCCCTTTTCCCTTTTTTCACCAGGTTTAGGGGCTGCAAAGGATTTTGAAGCACTCATAATCCTAAAGCCAATGGCTGTACCTAAATTCTGTTGTGTTTGGGCTCTCCCTTTGCCCTGAGATTGGCAGTCAAAGAGGAATTTGATAGGTTGCCGGGTCTGGGTATCATTTAACTGGTCACCTCTAGTCAATGGGCTATGCCATTGGTTGTCATTCGCAAACCCTCAGCAGCACTTTGTTTGTGTCGAGATTTCAAATCCACCATTAAAACTCAGTTAGTAGTGGATTCTTATCCGATTCTGCAGACTGATGAAAACCTTGCAAAACTGGCTGGTGGCAAATGTTTTTCAAAAACTGATTTGGTAGAGGCATATCTACAGATTCATCTGGATTTCGTTTCCCAACAGATTATGGTTATCAACACCCTCTTTGGGTTATACTGTTACACACACTGGCCTCTTGGCCTCATGAGTTCCCCATTATTTTTCAGTGATTCTTAGAACAGTTAACATGTGACATCCCCAGTCATGCAAACTATCTGGAGGACACTATCTGGATCATTGCAGGGTCCTCAAAGCTGGAACATCTTGATGTCTTTTGAACTCTTTTCACTGAAATGCAAGAGGGAAGTCTTAAGTGCAACATGGGGAAGTCAAAGTTTTTGCAGGCAGAAGTGGAATATGTGGCCAATCTTCTTTTTAAGGATGTCATCCATCCTATGCAGCATCATCTAACGGCTATTGTTCTCCTTGCTATGCTATGAAACCAGGAAGAACTCCATGCCTTTTTTGGGAAAAGTCACTTACTATTCAAAATTTATATGCAATGCGACGGATGTCATTTGTCCCTTAGACAACTTGCGGAAGAAAGGTGTTCATTTTTTTTAGTCAGCGGACTGTGACAAAATGTTCACACAAGTAAAGTTGTTGCTAATGTCCTCCCCATGTCTCAGAGACCTTACACATGGTAAACAGCTGGTTCTTGCCACAGGTGTGCCCAGTATGGACTTCGGTTGGTTTCGTCTCACAGGGAAGCTGATGGATCTGGCGAACCTCTGGCACATGCCTCAAAGACGATGACAGCTGCTTGATGCAATTATTCACAAATAGAAAAGGAAGCATTGGTGATCATCTGCATAGTCCACAAGTTCCATGTTTTCCTTTTTACAACAACTACCACCATCTTAGCAGCAGACCTTGCCAAGAACCTGAGAAAATTCTGGTCCTACATAGAATCACTAAGTGGCTCTAAGGCTTCTACCCAGTCACTCATTGATCGGTCTGTTGTGACAGTAGACGATAGCAAAAGTAAAGCCAAAGTTTCAAATTGCATATTTAAGACATTGTTCATGCAGGTGAATCATACAAACATCGCACAGACTTCCATATGGAGGACATAGTAACAAGCATTACTGGTGTAGAGAAACAACTGAAAAAGTTGAAAGCAAATAAGTTGCCAGGTTCTGATGCAATCCCAATTTGGTTTTACAAAGAGTACACTACAGCACTGGCCCCTTACTTTGCTTGCATTTATCATGAATTTTTCGCCTGGCCCAAAGCCCCAAGTGAATAGAAAAAAGTGCAGATGACATCTGCATATAAGAAGGTTAAAAGAACGGACCTGCAAAATTACAGAAAAATATCTTTAACATTGGTTTTCTGCAGAATCCTTAAATATATTCTCAGGTGAAATATAATAAATTTCCTTGAGATTGAGACACTTATGCCCGGCGGGGTGGCCGCGCGGTTCTAGACGCTACAGTCTGGAACTGCACGACCGCTAAGGTCGCAGGTTCGAATCCTGCCTCGGGCATGGATGTGTGTGATGTCCTTATGTTAGTTAGATTTAAGTAGTTCTAAGTTCTAAGGGACTGATGACCTCAGAAGTTAAGTCCCACAGTGCTCAGAGCCATTTGACCAATTTTTGAGAAGCTTATGTCCACAAATCAGCGCGGTTTTAGAAAGAATCACTTGTGTGAAACTCAGCTTGCCCTTTTCTCACATGAGACCATGCAAACTACAAATGAAGGGGAATAGGTGGTTTCCATATTCCTAGATTTCTAAAAAGCCTTTGACATGGTGCCACACTGCTGACTGTTAACAAAGGTCCAAGCATACGGAATATGTTTCCAGGTATGTGAATGGCTCAAAGGCTTCTTAAGTAACAGAATTCAGTATCTTGTCCTCGACAGTGAGTGTTCATCAGAGACAATCACATTGTCGGGAGTGCCACAGTGAAGTGTGATAGAACCACTGTTATTTTCTATGTATGGTACGTAAATGACCTGGTGGATAGGGTAAGCAGCAGTCTGAAACTGCTTGCTGATGATGCTGTGGTGTACAGATGTCATTGTTGAGTGACTTTAGGGGGATACAAGGTGACTTACATAAAATTTCTAGTTGGTATGAGGTAAGGTAGCTAGCTCTAAATGTAAGTTAATGCATACGAGTTGTAGAGCCTTGTACCACAAGGAAGCAAGGGCGAGGATGTTGTTATGGGTGGCCAGTATCCCCTTTCTACAACACAAATGCACACATGAATTAATATGATTCTTTATTTACATGAACTGGAACTTTACTTAACTAGAATAGAGTCCATGTGTTGTGGTACAAGTTCATCAGTAATAATCCTCTTGCAGACTGATGCAAAGTACAATTCTGGTTGAGGTAAACTAGTCCTGCTATAGTCACTAATCTGGTCACTATGCACTGTCATAGCCTGTGACGAACTAAACCCGCTGTGTGGGTAAACTGACAGACGCCAACTGGGTGATTGAATGAGTCAGTGAGACTCTCCGTCAGCAGTGGTGAGCTAAATACATGCTATCGAAAGGGCATTATCAGCATGTTGCTTGTAGGTGGGCCTCTGGGCTCTCTTGTGATGGGTGCACTTGATCCAGCGCCTGCTAATTGGTCTTCGTGCTTCATCTTTGACGACCTGTGTGCTAGCAACAGTTTTCCCGATCACACAAGTACGAAAAACAAACCTGTAATGTTCAATTGCAGCAGTAGTAGTGTGCTGTTTGACACAGTCACATCGATTGTATATCTAGGCATAACTTTGATAAGTAATTTTGCAAAGCAATATGAAATGAAATGAGCCTGTAAGGACTGTAGTGGGGAAGACAAATGGTCGACTTTGGTTTATTAGGAGAATTGTAGGAAAGTGTGGTTCATCTGTAAAGGAGACCGCATAAAGGATACCACTATGACCTATTGTTCAGTACTGTTTGAGTGTTTGGGATCGGCACCAGGTCGGATTAGAGGAATTCAGAGGGCTGCTACATTTGTCAGCACTAGGTTCAAACAAAAAGCAAGCATGATGGAAATGCCTTGGGAACTAAACTGGGAATCACTGGAGGGAAGGCAATGTTCTTTTTGAGGAACACGACTGAGAAAATATAGGGAACCAGCATTTGAGGCTGACTGTAGAACGATTCTATTGCTGCCAACAAACAGAATGATTCTATCTGCCAACATATGTTTTGTGAAAGGACCATCAAGATAAGGTTGGAGAGTTATGGCTCGTATGGAAGCATATAGACAGTCATTTTTCCCTCACTCTATTTGTGTGTGGAGCATGAAAGGAAATCAGTAGTAGTGGTACAGGGTACCCTCTGCCACACAACACATGGTGGCTTGCAGAGTATAGATGTAGATACAGATGTAGATGTAAAAGACCTGTTGAAATGTTGTCAATATTCCTCCATCAGTTCAGGCCCCATGACAGCTGACAGCGCACTAGCAAACATATCATTCTACAGTGAACTGCATTCTTAGTAACACACACACGCGTGCACACACACACACACACACACACACACACACACACACACACACACACTATTGTTTCACGAATATTGATGTAGTTTATGTTTTGAAATCAAATGAATTTTTGCATTGCTTACCAGTAGTGATCAAATATATTTAAAGCATTTTCAGGCTTTAAAAATATGTGACATTAAAGATATTAGAAATAAATCATTTAATGGGTTATTAAAATTGATTTTCTTTCATTGTGCAACCTGCTACAGCATTATGAAAAATATATTTCATTAAATGAAATATATTTTATGAAGGAAACTGCATTATTATTAGACCAAAGAAGAATACTTGAGTTTTAATGCAGCTGCAGACACAATCACACAAAAAAGCCATAAGCTGTTGTAATTAATACTTACATACTTCACAGTAAGAAATCCACGCCATCGTCTTTGTTGCCTGTTGTAGATGACTTGCTTTCAGCAAGATTTATAATGTAAAGGTTCCATAAAAGTTTCCCTGCCAATTTCTCTGTGGTAATCTTCATCATGCAGTTTTTCTGTGTGTCTTACCCAAGCTGTCCATGCAGATGCGGAGATGCTGTCTATTGCTTCGTGTACAAGTCTCTCTACGTCTACAACATTAATTTTCTGCAACATATGCTTTCACCTGAGCGCACACCAGTTTGATTTGGTTATAATGACAATGGTACAGTGGTAATCTAACAAAACAGTGATCGTGCTGCTTTGCAATTTCATTATCTCAAAACTCTGTGTGCAGGCTTATGGGGATTCTGCCCTGAATGTGATGAAATGTAAGATATTATATGACAATCATGGAGCGATGTCTGCCTCTTTAGAATTTGTAGTTGGAGCTCTTTTCACTTGCACTGAGTGACTGTTCACATTATCCTCAACAATAACCAAATGCACAGAGATATATGGCAACAAATGCTCTGTAAACCAACGTCTGGAGATAGTTTATGTCATTACTGAATGGCCATCTTTAGAATTCTTAGCATTTGATGCCTTAAAAATTGGCTTACTCTGGGGACTAAAAAGAGTTTCTGCTGATCCAGCATGAAGAACTATAATTCTATTACACTCACCAACTGGAACTTTTAGTCTACAGTACCATTCTTCCAGCACATAACTCTTGCATGGTTTTAACAGATGAAAGTTTCACCTATGTAATAAATTTGAGATGTGTCCGATCTCCTGCATTGCTCTCAAAAACACAATCTTTTCAGCTACAGTACTGCTACAGTCCACTAGTAATTTTTCCTTAACGTTCGTTTCCTGATATCTGAACCCAAAGTCTTTTAATATCCTCAACATGATCCATTTGCTTCCATTAAAAATTCCGGATTTCTCCACACAAGAAGCTAATTTTTCAGCTGTTGGATATTTGCTTTTAGTATACATGCTAAATACTGTGTGCTGCAAAACATTTTTCGCAAAATTGTCTACCTCACCTACTTCTTATTTTTTGGGGTTGTGTTGCTTGTCTGATGACTTATAAGCAGCTGAGCTGCAGGCTTGCACAGACACCTTAGCTTCGTTGGACATTCTCTGAATGGTCCTCAAACTAACACCACATGCTTCAGCTATCTGCTCACACACACACACACACACACACACACACACACACACACACACACAATGCTATTCCTCTTGCTTGTTTGTGCAGCACTTGGCATGACTGGTCACCATCACTCATAAAGAACATTATGAGGGTAAAATAATCACTCAGCACGGAACACTATGACTGAAATAAACAGTAAATTTTATAAAAAGAATGTCACTGATGCATGGTTGGCTGTGAATCAGGTGGTATACTTGCACGTGCTACTGTTCATCTGACCTTGACCCACCTTCATAGCTGCTTTCCATTCTAGTCGTGGTGGACAAACTGTCATGTTACCCATGTCATGCATATGTGCTCCACATCAGCAGAAGCTACTGTGCGTGCTCTAATGCAGATTTTTGTGATCGAAGGACTGCCAAGGACAGTCATCTCTGTTCACACAGTTCACCTTGGCATTGTTCTGCAATTTCTGCATACAGAAGTGTTATTCACAGCACATCCACACCATTTCACTCCCAATCAAATGGTGAGATAGAACATATGGTGCACACGTTTAAATACAAATTGCTCTTCAGACACCTGCCAATAAAGTGTTGCAGACTCACCTGCCAATAAAGTGTTGCCTCTGTTCCTAAGCACCTACAGGACCATCCTGCTGAAAGCCACAGCCTAGTGGAGGCCCTCCACAGTATACAACCCTGAACACTGTTACTGTGCCACGGCTTGTCGCATGACTGCACCCTTCAGGATATGCTGTGGGCAATCCAATCTGGATGTGCACCTTTGGTCGGATAGGTGCTGGTTAAAGTTCTGAAGACACACAGCTGGCAAATGTTCACTCTGGATGCCAGCAGGGTGTCACTCTCCTGCCACCAGAATCAACTCTGCCATAAGGGGGGCAACAACCTGCTGCAGCAGCTGCAAACACCATTGGAGGGCCATCATGCAGGTGTCGCCCTCTCCCTGGACCCAGGCACCATGGAGGGTCCCTTCTTGGGATGTACTCTAGGGTATAAACAATCTTGAGGTGGAGCTGCTACCCTCCCACACCCTTAACCAGTGTCTGATGATAGTTCCTGTATGCCGCCCACTCATTGGAGCTCCAGGCAGACATTCCCCTATTGTCATTGCCTCTATCTCTTGCTGGCATACAGTCTACAGAACCCCAAAGTGCAGGGTCATCACCACAGCCAGTGCACCATTGTCCATGCCACTTTTGCCTGTGTATCCTGGTGGGCTGGAGATAGCTGACAACCAATCTCTGTGTGGACAATGCCTCTTCGGATGCTGACGAGCTGACGGAAGCCAACGCTGTTGGCGTGTAGCTGTTGCTGTTGTATCACTGCCATCACCACAGTAAGTTTTGTTGTCATCAGGTTACTTGGATGGCATTCTTGCCTGTGCTAACCTTCTATGTGCAGCAATCTGGCCAGTGTGGTCATCCTTTTTGATGCACTGATGTCTATGGCATCGGCTCTGAGGAAGAGGGAGGGATGACGTGGCATGGCCATGCAACCTGCCACCACAGAATTTGTATCCAGTGCTGGTGGTGGCAGGGCGAAGCAAGCATGCTACTGTCGCCTGCAGCCTACATCCCGGACGGCAAATAAGAACATATCAAGCTGATGCCAATGGGGCATCATTCAAACACACCTTCTTCGCCATATGCAAACATCTTAGGTCAGACCAGCTCTGTGGCAGTGTGCATTCAGTTGTCAGCGACAGGACTCTGAACTTGGACAGTTAATAGTTGTGTTAGTGTTTCTCTAACCTTGGCAGTTATAAGAGGACGTAATTTTTGTGTTTGTAGGGGTTGTCAATAAAGAGTGCAGATACAGCAGTAGTAATCATCTTTTTCGTTATATTGCTGGATTAATAGAAGAGATAGAAGGTCCAACAAAGACAAGTGTGTTTCATCACAAGATTGCTTCATTGATGTGTGGAGACACTCCATAAACTACAATGGCAATCCTACAACAGAGGCATTGCATGTCATGCATGGAGAGACAGAAATTCCAAAAGTGAATCTTCCAAGAAGAAAAGTATATTATGTCCTTCAACACATGTCTCGTGAAATGACCACAGTGACAAAATCAGAGAAATTAGAGCTGACATGGAAGCAGATTGACAGTAGTTCTTCCCGAGTACCATTCACAAATGGAACAGTGAAGGGGACAGGGTAGTGTTATCACAAGCACTCTCTGTCACACTCTGTATGATGACTTACTTTGTACAGATGTAATGAGCTCCTGCAGCCTTTATGTTGGTAATCAGATAGCCTATCTGTATTTACTTGGTTTAAAAAATAAATGTGCGTAAGTTTATAGCACTGAAAATTTTAGTAGGGAAATTGAGAGGGGTATTTTGGTACGTCAGTGACTACTTCACTGACACTCTTAAACTGCAGTTGGTACTTAATAATTTTATCTATGAGATGAGACACCGTTTCTATTCATGAGCTGGTGTTCCCGTAGTTCTCAGCTCACCAAAAGCAGAACTATGTGACAGTTTTATATCACTGAACAAATACATGTACAACTGAAGCAATTTTTGGATATACTGTCATCATTGGTGAAATAGAGATACGTTACTTTCAAAACTCGAGTAAACAGCAATGAAAATAACTACACACAACAGGGTTTCTGGGGTCAATGAAAATCAAATCTAACAGCTTTTCACCTCTCCCTTATAGCTGTGTAGTGTCCAAATAAGTTTGAAATCATCGTATCTGAAAGGGAAAGCAAAACCTAACATTTGCTTAGAAACATGTAGTATTACTTTCACTAAGTAACTGACAAAAGAAAACTTACATGCATAACATGTTATCTCAATGGATAAACTTTACAGTGAAACAAGAAAATGTATCCCAACTTGGAACAGAAACATATTTTAAGCATGACAATTAACCAGGACAAACTCTGCAAGATACATGGCACAACTGTAAATCCCATTAAAAACTATCACTGTACAAAAATTCTGGACCACCACACTGGCCCTCTCTTAGAATTAAGAAGGCTTTGCATAAGAAATGATAAGAAAACTGAGTGATTAATTACAGAACACATTTGAAAAGTCACTTCTCTTAAAGTATTTTCTTCTTTAGATAAAAACGCTTGGGCAAATGTTTCATGGTCTTTTTTTCATTAAGGAGATAGTAGAGGGAAAATATATTTTTGCTACAGTCAGATCAGTTCATATTTTCTGTACAAGATGGTCAGATTCTCTAATATTCACTGGTTTTTTTAAATGAGGGAAGAATACATAGAACTGAAATAACTCAAAGAAAACAAAAGGCAACTTTATAAAAAAGTTGAAACTGTTGAGACAGTAATGCTGCACAAAAATATTGAGTGTGAATGAGCAGCACTGGAATCCACTTGTGTCATTATGGCCATATAGTGCTGAAGAATCATTTGCCATACAAACTGGGATGAAGGAAGTCAAAAACAAGAAATGATATCCATGTTTGTGACAGCAATTTCCATTCTCCAAATCCCTCAACATGCTAGCTAATCTTACATTTGCAGAAAGAACCACAATCAACCACCTAAAAACTGATCTTGACCTCTTAACCCTACCTGCTGACAAATGCTCCACCATTGCTGTTTTGAACCAAAAGGACTACCTGGCTGAAGGACTCCGTCAGCTGTCAAATTCTTCCACCTAAAAAACCTGCCACAATGACCCCATTCCACAAATCCAGCAGGATCTCCATTCCCTCCTCAAATCCTTAGGCCCATCCCAGAACCTCTCCCCAGAGCCCCCGCTCTCTCTCTCTCTCTCTCTCTCTCTCTCTCTCTCTCCACCCCTACCACTCCTAACTTCTATATGCCTCCAATAAACACCTTCAGCCTTTTACCCACACCCTACCCTTCTACATACATGATATCGCCCATTTCCTCCATGCACCCTCCACAGTTCCTGTTTGTTTAACATATGGTGCCCAGCTTGTCACTATTGATGCCACCTCCCTTTATACTAATGTCCCTAATGCCTATGGCCTTACTGCTATTGAAAACTACCTTTTCCAAAGCCCAAATGATTCCAAACCTACAAGTTCCTTCCCGGTCACCATGACCAGCTGTAACCTCGTCCACAATTACTTCTCCTTTGAAGGCATCACCTACAAACAAACCTGGGGTATCGCAATGTGTACCCGTGTGGCACCATCTACATATATGTGATTACTCTGCTACTCACAATGAAGTGCCTGGCAGAGGGTCAAATGCACCACCTTCAAGCTGTCTCTCTATGGTCCCACTCTCGGACGGGGTGCGGGAAAAACAAGCTCTTAAATTTTTCTGTGCGAGACCTGATTTCTCTTATTTAATGTAATGATCATTTCTCCCCATGTAGGTGGGTGCCAACAGAATGTTTCATGAGAAGATCCCACCACAACAAAAATGCCTTTGTTTTGAGGATTGCCACTCCAATTCACGTATCATGTCTGTGGCACTATCACCCCTATTACATGATAATACAAAATGAGTTTCCGCTCTTTGAACTTTTTTGATGTCATCCATCAGTCCCACCTGATGCGGATCCCACACAGCATGGCAATATTCCAGAATAGGGCAGACAAGCATGGTATAAGCAGTCTCTTTAGTAGACCTGTTGCATCTTTTAAGTGTTCTGCCAATGAGTCACAGTCTTTGTTTTGCTCTACCCACAACGTATCTATGTGATCATTCCAATTTAGGTTATTTGTGATTGTAATCCCTAAGTATTTAGCCTTCAGGTTTGTGTGACTTATCGTGTAATTGAAATTTAGCAGATTTCTTTTAGTACTCATGTGAATAACTTCACTTTTCTATTGCTACTTTTCACACCACACAAATATATTATCTAAATCATTTCGCAATTTGTTTTGGTCATCTGATGACTTTACAAGAGAGTAAATGACAGCATCATTTGCAAACAATCTAAGAGGGCTACTCAGTTTGTCTCCTACATCATTAAAATAGATCAGGAACAATAGAGGGTCTATAACACTTCCTTAGGGAATGCCGGATATTAATTTTGTTTTCCTCGATGACTTTCCAACTATTACTATGAACTGTGATTTTTATGACAGGAAATCATGAATCCAGTCACACAGCTGAGGCAATATTCCATAGGCATTGACATCCCCTGTTGGTAGCTCTCATTACTTCATGAGTATAATGAGCTAATTGTGTTTCACAAGAACAATATTT
Source organism: Schistocerca piceifrons (assembly GCF_021461385.2). NCBI lineage: Eukaryota > Metazoa > Arthropoda > Insecta > Orthoptera > Acrididae > Schistocerca > Schistocerca piceifrons. Next base: position 96,627,378 of record NC_060143.1, on the reverse strand, counting down.
TCTGAATGTGCGCTAAGTGTCAATAAATTGTTTTCTTTGAGGTAATTCATAATGTTCAAACAGAGTATATGTCCCAAAACCCTACTGCAAATTGATGTTAGTGATACAGGCCTGTAACTCAGAGGATTACTCCTATTTCCCTTTTGGGTATTGGCATGACTTGAGCAACTTCCAGTCTTTGGGTATGGATCTTTCTGTGAGCATATGGTGTATGTAATTGCTAAATATGGAGCTATTGTATCAGCATACTCTGAAAGGAACCTGACTGCTGTACTATCTGAACCCGAGGCCTTGCCTTTATTAAGTGATTTAAGCTGCTTTCCTACACCGAGGATATCTACTTCTATGTTTCTCATCTTGGCAGTTGCTCTTGATTGGAATTCAGGAATATTTAATTTGTCTTCTTTGGTGAAGGAGTTTTGGAAAACCGTGTTTAATAACTCTGCTTTCATGGCACTGTCATCAGTGACTTCACTGTTGTTATCGCGCAATGAAGGTATTGATGCGTCTTGCTGCTGGTGTGCTTTATGTATGACCAGAATCTTGTTGAATTTTCTGCCAGATTCTAAGACAGAGTTTCATTGTGGAAATTATAATAAGCATATTGCATTGAAGTATGCACTGTCTTTCGAACTTCTGCAAAACTTTGCCAATCTTGGGGATTTTGCGTTCTTTTAAATTTAGCATGCTTTTTTTCATTGCTTCTGCAACAGCGATCTGACCCGTTTTGTGTTCCATGGGAGATCAGTAACATCACTTATTAATTTATGTGGTATATATCTCTAAATTGCCATCAATACTATCTCTTTGAAATCATTCCACATCTTTTCTATGCTTACATGATCAGAATGGAAGGAGTGGAGACTATCTCTTAAAAAGGCGTTAAGAGCATTTCTATCAGTTTTTTTAAACAGATGTACTTTGCGTTTCTTTTTGATGATTGTGGGTGTTATGGTATTTAGTCTAGCAGCAACTGCCTTTTGGTTGCTAATCCCTGTATCCATCATGATACTCCCTATTAGTCCAGGATTATTTGTTGCTAGGAGGTCAAGTATGCTTTTGCAATCATTTATGCTTTGAGTGGGCTCATGAACTAATTGTTCAAAATAATTTTCTGAGAAAGCATTCAGTACAATTTTGGATGACGTTTTATGCCTGCCTCCGGCTTTAAACATATAATTTTTCCAGCATATCGAGGGTAGACTGAAGTCACCACAGTATGATTGATGTACCTGTTTGAAATGAGATTCAAGTTTTCTTTGAACTGTTCAGCAACTATATCTTCTGAGTCCGGGGAACAGTAAAACAATCCAATTAATAGTTTAGTCCGAATGTCAAGTATAGCCTCTACCCACACTATTTCACAGCAACTATCTACTTCAATTTCACTACAAGGTAAACTATTTATGACAACAATAAATATTCAAAAACTAACAGTATTTAATCTATCATTTCTGAACACTGTTGGGTGACTGAAAAAATTTCAGCTGTGCTGAACTGATTTCTGGCTTTAGCCAGCTTTCTGTACCAATAACTATTTGAGCTTCAGTGCTTTCTATTAGGGCTTGGAGGTCTGGTTCTTTCCCAATGCAGCTATGACAATTTACAACTACAATACTGATCATTTCTACAACTACCTTACAGTGTTTTACCTGCCCCCTTTTAGGCAGACGCCCTTTCTGTGGTTTCCTGAGACCCTCCAACCTAAAAAAACCACCCAGTCCCTTCCACACCATTCTGTGCCAACCTATTCATGGGCCATCTACAGGAATCCTTCCCAACCACACGGGATCCAAAACCCATCACCTGGTTCAGATCCACTGATGACATCTTTGTGACATGGATCAAGGGCGATGATACCCTATCCACATTCCTCCAGAACCTCAACAGCTTCTCCCCCATTTGCTTCACCTGGTCCTCCTCAAGCTAACAAGTTGCCTTCTTCAATGTTGACCTCCACCTCCAAAATGGCTACATCAGTACCTTTTTCCATATCGAGCCTGCCAACACCAGCAATTCCTCCACTTCGAGAGCTGCTGCCCATTCCATGCCAAAAAGTCCATCTCTTACAGCCTAGCCACCATTGGCCATCACATATATAGTGATGAGCAGTCCCTCTAAATAGACAACAAGGGTCTCACTCAAGCCTTCACAGACCATAATTTAACTTCACAATCTGGTACAGAAACAGAGCTCCCATGCCATATTTTCATCACCCAGCACTTCCCAAAATGAACGGCCCAGCAACACAGGAGCATTCCTATCCTGACTCAATGCCCCCCCCCCCCCCCCCCCCCAGGACTGGAGCAACTGAATCACATTCTCTGCCAAGGCTTTGACTACCTCTTGTTGTGCCCTGAAATGAGGATTATCCTACCCCACCACACTTCCCACCCCTCCCACAAACGCATTCCACCGCCCACCGAACCTACACAATATCCTATCCATCCCTCCTCCACCGCTACTCCCACCTCCTTGCCTCATGGTTCATTTCCCTGTAATAGACCTAGATCTACAACTTGTCCCACACATCCTCCCACCGCCAACTACTCCAGTCTGGTCACAAGCTTCACTTATACCATCAAAGGCAGGGCTGCCTGTGAAACCAGTTATGTGTTCTACAAGCTAAGCTGCAACAGCTCCGCTGCATTTTATGAGAGCATGACAGCCAACATGCCATCTGTCCACATGCATGGCCACTGACAAACTGTGGCCAAGAAACAGCTGGACCACCCAATTGCTGACCATGTTTCCCAACACAAAGTTCTTCAATTCAATGACTGCTTCACAGCCTATGCCATCAGGATCATTCCTACCAAAACCATCTTTCCTGTGCTTTTCAGGTGGGAACTCTCCCTGTAATATACCTTATGTACCCGTAACCCTCCTGGTCTAAACCTTCGTTAGTCAGTGTCCTTTACCCATCTATCCCCTTCCCTGCTCCCACTCCATCACCACACAGCCTTCTATTCCACCAACACATCCACTGTCTTTTTACTTCCCTCTCTAACTGCGTCCCCCACTCTCCCTGTCCCCACCCTCCGTCTAACCTCCCGACTGCACCTAGCTGCCCTACTCTCTCCTCACCTCATCCCTGTATGCTCCCACAAGCAGCAGTTAATATTCCCCCACCCCTACCCTGCTACCCCCAGCCTCCACCTTAGCCCCTCACCCAGATTGCTTCCCCAATCATCAGCAGCCAGAGTCAGTGGTCACATGTGTATGAGTTGTGCCTGTGGATGTGTGTTTGTGTATGTCGTCTAATCCAGAAGACAGCCTTTTGGCTGGAAGTTTACTTGTTTAGCAGTCTTTTTGTCATCCTTGTCTGTGACTCAACATCTTCACTATATGGTGAGTAGTAAACTATCCTTCTCATAATACTGTCATTACTCCTTCCTGGATTTTCCATTACCTACACAAATTGATTCCTGAAATTTCATTATTCAACATTAATTATTTTTGGCATGTGATTGTCTTTTGTCAGTGTAAAAAATTACATTAAAAGAAATAAGAACAAACACCATCCTGCACAAGGCAAGCTCTTGCTGCTCTTACTGTAAAGTGGTATCATTGACCTTTATCTACAGAAAGGTTGAGTAAGACAACCAGCCAGTATGTACCACTCACCACTTTTCTCACATGAGGGAGTACCTGCAGAGAGCATGACAACACGTACCTTGTACTTGCAGATCAGCCTTTTTTTTTTGCTTACAAAGTGACAGCAGAAATTTTGATCAAAAGAGAACTCAAAAATTAATCCTTTTTTATTAAACATCTGTAAAATGTTTGCCATCAAAGGTCTCATACCATGGAGATATATCTTAAAAAACAACAGTTCAGTTCAGTTCATGGAGTGACCAATCTTGCTCACCTCATCTGAAAATTATACAATACATTATATCTAGTACGGTATCAGATTGAGTCTTACTGCTTTATAGCTTCTTTTCCACAGATCCTTGCTTTATGGAGAGCAGCTTCTTATAGAGTTCGTAAGTGCCATTATTAATACTGTCACTGTGTGGAGTGGCCGCGCAGTTAGAAGTGCCATGTCACGAATTGTGCGGCCCCTCCCACCAGAGGTTCGAGTCCTCCCTCAGGCATGGGTGTGTGTGTTGTCCTTAGCATAAGTTAGTTTAGGTTAGTTCCAGTAGTGTGTAAGTCTAGGGACTGATGACCTCAGCAGTTTGGTCTCTCAGGGATTCACATACATTTGAACTCATACCGCCACACACACTCTTGTGTATTGCAGTGGTTCTCACACTTGATTTGGACATTACCTGTAGTATAAGTAACTGGCAGATCAATATATTATCATAATGACTATTGTAAGGTGGAACCAAAGAAACCACTTTTAACTGGTTGCTTGGACAGTTGTACCTTGAAAAGAAATTGCACTAGTTTTCAAATGAGCTAACTACAAAATTGATAGAATTCTGTGTGTGTGTGTGTGTGTGTGTGTGTGTGTGTGAGAGAGAGAGAGAGAGAGAGAGAGAGAGAGAGAGAGAGAGAGAGAGAGAGTTCACGCATGTGTGCAGCAGAAATCATCATGTTGTTGAGTGTTTACCTTTTGCAATTTTTGTTTGCTGAAACCTCTCACACATATTCCAAATTCAATGTAAAATTGTTGTTGAGAACAGTGTTTTTATGTTTCATTTATGCTACATTATGTGTTGTAGTCTTGAGTCATCATGTGTAACACTGAGTTTATTGTTATTTTTGTGAAATTTTCTGGAGTTACAGTAATTTGCATATTTTAATGTCATATTACACAGAGAGTAAACAGAATACAGTTCACTTGCTATATGTAATTTATTCATTAGATCACAGAGGAATAATAGTAAATGCTTTAGAAATGCAAACTATTTGAAGAAAGGCCCATATGAAAAACAGAAGATAGGGAAAAGATTGGTTACATCAATTCTTCAGGCTTCCTCAGTGATTTGCTGGCATTCTCGAGTTGTCAGGAGTACTGTTGAATACTCTTGAATTCCTTCTACGATATTTTGATGTGACTCATCACCTTCTATTGCATGCTACTTGAGACTGATCATCGGATGAAGAATATCCATAATTTGTATCCTCCACCTTCCCGCTCTGTCAGTAGTCCTCTACCGCAGGCTCTGCCTTAGGGCGTCCTGTTTTTAGTCCAAGCCAAGTGGTCACATTCTGTTTGTGGTCTGTTCGTGTTTGGGTTGTACTGTAACATTTTGTTGAAAGGCCATTCCACCTAGCACTGTGCTTCAGGTTTCTGTGCCGATGAGTTCTACATTAATTGTGTTTTAATGGATACAGAGCAGGATACCACAATTTACTCTGCAGGCAGCCCATGTCCCAACTGATTAGGTTCTCTATCAGTCAAAGTTCGATTGAGTCCCTCAGTACGCTGTCATAGTGTCTGGGCCAGGATTTTTGTCTGTTCGTAGCTTGTAGAATGATCAAGTTTAAAGCAGTGTTCACTGATGGCTTGTAGCTTGTCACAGATGAATGTTCTCAGCAACTGATCTCGCCAGCTTCTTGTACTTTGTCCACTACATGAAATGTCACACACTACACTACAAACTCCTGGGTTTTGAAAACCAAGGTCATTTTTAATATTCTCAGCAATGTTCTGATGTTGGTTAGTGGACAGGACACACTTGATGTAGTATTTTCTCAGTATCCTGCTGACTTCATAGTGCACTTTGTCACAATATGCCTGCTGTGACTTCTTGCACGTACAATCAAACTTGGTGGACTGGAGTGCTGTGGCAGTCTTCTGTGTGCACTCATCTGGATACTAAGGTGTACTGTCCAACCAGTCCAAACCTTTGTCTGCCTCAAAGCTGGCACATAGGTGTAAAAACTCCCTGGGAACCATATCCAGTCTGTGGTACATTTTTTAACTCTTCTCATATACATACATAGTATTTTAAATTATTACTTTATGTTTAACTTTCTCTTTGAGTGATGTATTTCATTTGCAAATGTCAAACCAACAACAACAAAAAAAAAAAAAAAAAAAAAAAAAAAAAAAAAAAAAAAAAAAAAAAAAAAAAAAACCACATGTAAACCAATACTAATAAAAGCCACAATATCCCTGTGGGAATGGGTTCTGAGTGGGAGTGGAATAGGATGTTGTGGAAAATGGAACACTACTTTACGAGGGGTGGGAAGGCTCTTGGATAGGATGTCCCCCATTTCAGAGAGGGATGAGAGATATAAGCCCTCAACAAAGGATATGGTTAGTTGTTCCAGTTAATGGTGATATTGGATGACGAGGGGGTCACTCATTCGTGGCTGAATCTTGGGAGCGATGAGAGAATTGAGAGTGTGAGAGGATGTGGTACAGGAAATCTGTTTACCCGTTTGTGGACTACATTTGGGGGTATTGCCCATCTGTGAAGGCTTTTGGCATACTGGGCAATTTACAAACAAATCTACAGCACAGCCATGGGCACCCACAAAGCACCCTCCTATGCCAACCTTTTTATGGGCCATCACGTGGAAACCTTCCTAGCCTCCCAAAACTTCCAACCCATAGTCTAGTTCATGGTCATTGTTGAAATCTTCATGAACTGGACTCAACGCCAAGACACCCTGTCCATATTCCTTCCCAAACTCAACATCTTCTCTCTCATCCACTTCACCTGGTCCCTCTCCACTCAATGAGTGCTCCACATCTGCTGTACAGCAAGCTATGTAAATTTAAGTATTAACTGTGTTTTTCTTATTTGTCACTTCTTTTTCTGTGTGTTTTTGCTTTTAGGAAGCTTTAATTTTCGAGTACTAGTAATAGTGTTCCATAGATCTCGTGTTTGTTTTGAAGACAGTCAAGAGACAAGTAGAGCTTATTTTCATTGTTTCCAACAAGAAGTGTCTAGTAACCACAGTTTAGTTAGCTATCAGCCGCCTTTAGTGAATTAGCAGTCTAGTTAAAAGTTGATTAACTCTCTACAGTAAATTGTTGATTTCTTACGATGGATGGGATGTGTGACTGCTGTCTACAGATGCAGGAGGAGCCGGCCACTGTTCGCAAACATCTGAACGTGCTGTTGGCAGCGGTCAGCTGTCTTCAGGCTGCTGCCTCGGAGTGTAGCGGCAGTGGGGAGTGTGGTGCATCGCATGGTGCACCCCAGGTGTTACATGCTTCACCCACGGTCCCTGCTGTCAAGACATTTTCGTGGGAACCAGGCCCGATTGGGCCACCCTTTCCCCAAGGGGAGTGACGGGTTCAGCAGCATTCACGGCACACGATGCAGAGGGTCAATGTGGAGGCTGGCCATGTGGCATCGCCCGCTCTGCCTGTGAGTGGATATGTGGCTGCTCCTTCAGCAAGGTCCGAGCAGGCACATGGGGGGAGGGGTTTATTAGTGATTGGGAGCTCCAATGTTAGGTGAGTGATGGAGCCCCATAGGGAAATAGCAGTAAGGTCGGGGAAGAAGGCCAGTGTTCACTCTGTCTGCTTGCCGGGGGGTCTCATCCGAGATGTGGAAGAGGCCCTGCCAGCAATGACAGAGAGCAATGGGTGCACCTGACTGCAAGTCGTTGCTCAAGTCGGCACCAATGACTCCTGCTGTCTGGGTTCAGAGGTCATCCTCAGTTCATACAGGTGGTTGGCAGAGTTGGTGAAGGCGGAAAGCCTCGCTCATGGGGTGGAATCTGAGCTAACTATTTGTAGTATCATCCCCAGAACCAATCGCGGTCCTCTGGAGCCGAGTGGAAGGCTTACACCAGAGGCTCAGATGATTCTGCAGAGATCTGAGGTGTAAATTTCTCGACCTCCGCTATCAGGTGGAGAAATGTAGGGTCCCCCTGAATAGGTCAGGCGTGCACTACACGCAGGAACTGGCTACAAGGGTAGCGGAGTATGTGTGGAGTGCATATGTGGGTTTTTTAGGTTAGAGAATTCCCTCCCTAGGCCCGACAAGATGCCTCCTGAGACATGACAAGGTAGTAGTAGGCAAAACGCAACAGGGAATAACAATATTAATGTGGTAATAGTAAGCTGCAGGAGCGTCTATAGAAAGGTCCCAGAACTGCTCTCATTAATAAACGGTCACAATGCCCACATAGTACTAGGGACGGAAAGTTGGCTGAAACCAGATGTAAACAGTAATGAAATTCTAAACTCTGATTGGAATGTATACCACAGAGACAGGCTGGACAGTGAAGGGGGAAGCGTGTTTATAGCGATAAAAAGTGCAATAGTATCGAAGGAAATTGACGGAGATCCGAAATGTGAAATAATTTGGGTGAAAGTCACGGTTAAAGCAGGCTCAAACATGGTAATTGGATGGCTCTATAGGCCCCCTGGCTCAGCAGTTGTTGTGGCAGAGCACCTGAAGGAAAATTTGGAAAATATTTCGAGTAGATTTCCTGGGTGGAGATTTTAATTTGCCAGATATAGACTGGGAGACTCAAACGTTTATAATGGGTGGCAGGGACAAAGAATCGAGTGCAATTTTTTTAAGTGCGTTATCTGAAAACTACCTCGAGCAGTTAAACAGAGAACCGACTTGTGGCGATAACATATTAGACCTTCTGGTGACTGACCCGAACTATCTGAAACAGTTAACGCAGAACAGAGAATCAGTGATCATAAAGCGGTTACTGCATCGATGATTTCAGCCATAAATAGAAATATTAAAAAAGGTAGGAAGATTTTTCTGTTTAGCAAAAGTGACAAAAAGCAGATTTCAGAGTACTTGACGGCTCAACACAAAAGTTTTGTCTCAAGTACAGATAGTGTTGAGGATCAGTGGACAAAGTTCAAAACCATGGTACAATATGCATTAGATGAGCATGTGCCAAGCAAGATCATAAGAGATGGAAAAGAGCCACCGTGGTACAACAACTGAGTTAGAAAACTGCTGCGGAAGCAAAGGGAACTTCACAGCAAACATAAACATATCCAAAGCCCTGCAGACAAACAAAAATTACACGAAGCAAAATGTAGTGTGAGGAGGGCTATGCAAGAGGTGTTCAATGAATTTGAAAGTAAAGTTCTATGTACTGGCTTGGTAGAAAATCCTAAGAAATTTTGGTCTTATGTCAAAGCAGTAGGTGGATCAAAACAAAATATCCAGACACTCTGTGACCAAAATGGTACTGCAACAGAGGATGACAGACTAAAGGCCGAAATACTGAATGTCTTTTTCCAAAGCTATTTCACAGAGGAAGACTGCACTGTAGTTCCTTCTCTAGATTGTCGCACAGATGACAAAATGGTAGATATCGAAATAGATGACAGAGGGATAGAAAAGCAATTAAAATCGCTCAAAACAGTAAAAGGCCGGTGGACCTGATGAGATACCAGTTCGATTTTACACAGAGTACGCGAAGGAACTTGCCCCCCTTCTTGCAGCGGTGTACCATAGGTCTCTAGAAGAGCGTAGTGTTCCAAAGGATTGGAAAAGGGCACAGATCATCCCTGTTTTCAAGAAGGGATGTAGAACAGATGTGCAGAGCTATAGATCTATATCTCTAACGTCGATCAGTTGTAGAATTTTGGAACATGTATTATGTTCGAGTATAATGACTTTTCTGGAGACTGGAAATCTACTCTGTAGGAATCAGCATGGGTTTTGAAAAAGACAATCGTGTGAAACCCAGCTCAAGCTATTCATCCACGAGACTCAGAGGGCCATAGACACAGGTTCCCAGGTAGGTAACGTATTTCTTGACTTGCGCAAGGCGTTCGATACAGTTCCCCACAGTCATTTAATGAACAAAGTACGAGCATATGGACTATCAGACCAATTGTGTGATTGGATTGAAGAGTTCCTAGATAACAGAATGCAGCATGTCATTCTCAATGGAGAGAAGTCTTCCGAAGTAAGAGTGATTTCAGGTGTGCTGCAGGGGAGTGTCGTAGGACTGTTGATATTCACAATATACATAAATGACCTTGTGGATAACATCGGAAGTTCACTGAGGCTTTTTGCAGATGATGCTGTAGTATATCGAGAGGTTGTAACAATGGAAAATTGTACTGAAATGTAGGCTGATCTGCAACGAATTGACGCATGGTGCAGGGAATGGCAATTGAATCTCAATGTAGACAAGTGTAATGTGCTATAAATACATAGAAAGAAAGATCCTTTATCATTTAGCTAAAATATAGCAGGTCAGAAACTGGAAGCAGTTAATTCCATAAATTACCTGGGAGTAGGCATTAGGAGTGATTTAAAATGGAATGACCATATAAAATTAACCGGTAAATCAGATGCCAGACTGAGATTCATTGGAAGAATCCTAAGGAAATGCAATCCGAAAACAAAGGAAGTAGGTTACAGTACACTTTTTCGCCCACTGCTTTAATACTGCTCACCAGTGTGAGATCCATACCAGATGGGGTTGATAGAAGAGATAGAGATGATCCAACGGAGAGCAGCATGCTTCATTACAGGATCATTTAGTAACTGCGAAAGTGTTATGGAGATGATAGATAAACTCCAGCGGAAGACTCTGAAAGAGAGACGCTCAGTAGCTCAGTATGGGCTTTTGTTAAAGTTTCGAGAACATACCTTCACCGAGGAGTCAAGCAGTACATTGCTCCCTCCTACATATATCTCGCTAAGAGACCATGAGGATAAAATCAGGGACATTAGAGCCCACACAGAGGCATACCGACAATCTTTCTTTCCACGAACAATACGAGACTGGAATAGAAGGGAGAACCAATAGAGGTACTCAAAGTACCCTCCGCCACACACCGTCAGGTGGCTTGCGGAGTATCGATGTAGATGTAGATGTAGAGTGCACCGTCATCCTTAAACCCATTAACTGCCAACAATACCTGCAGTTTGATGGCTGCCATCCCACCCACAAGGATGTAGCCAAAGAGGGGTCACTGGGTCTATCAACTGAATGAAATTGCGACCCAGGTGCTGTATGGTGAAATTGAAATATATTTTGATTTTCAATCATACAATGAAAAAGGAATACACACTACTAATAGTAAACATCACCATCGATAGATTTAAACTGTCAATATATTGATAGCACTATGATATACTTTAGCTAAGACCAACTACTGTACATTGTTGGCCTTCATGGCCTCAGCTGTTATTTTATTAATCAGTTCAGGTCTTACCTGCAGTTGAATTTAATGTAAGTGCTGCCATTTATTGTTTTTGTGCACACTACTATAATAGCCTAATTACGTATCTACAGCAGTTTAATGTTATCACTGGTGTTATTATTTGGAGACTGGTAGATCTTTGGGTTTGGAATATTTCACTATTTCACAGGACAGGAGAGCAGTAAACACCATTACTGACATTAAATTAAGTTTGATGAATAAAAATACATTTGGATTTGTCTGTGTCACACAAAATTCATGCTGATCAACAAAGATCTTGTCCAAATGGCCATTGTTGCATTTTAGGAGCATCTTTTCATATCGTAAAATGTGTGCAAAGCATAATTTTACAGGAATTAAAAAAAGTTTCTCTTCCTAACTGAATGAAATATGTCAAAAGTCTTTACTGCAGGATCTAAGTATTTAGATTATGTTTCAAAATCAGTCATGATCAAAATGATTTCCCACTGCATGAAGGCACCATTTTAATTTTTAGATTGTACTTAAACTGTTTTGAGCCAATCCACTTAGCAAAATACATTTTGATCCAATCATGTTTTCATGTAATATGATCTGAAATATTAATTTCAATTTTTTCTTTATTTTATTGTCAGGCACAGCCCATCATGTAAGAAAGTAAAGTTATTAACATGTTGTTGATGGTAGATAAATGTGTTCCAGTCTTGCACTTAGTCCTTCTTCCTACGCAAACAGCCCTTCATCGTCCTCGTGTGTCAGTCCATCAGTTTCACCTGATGCCTCATTGATAATTAGTGCCTGTAAACCATCAACTTCTTTCAAGTTGTCTCCAAATCTTGTTTTCAACAGTTTTTTGACATTCAGTTTCTTAACATCAGGTAATCCAGTTTATCAATGGAACTTTGACTGCACTTTCCTGCTTAACATTTCCCAGCTTTTCATCATATAATTGACTCTGTGATGTTGTTCCACTTTGTTTCATATGCTGTGAACTATAGTTTTTGCTTTTGCCAGGTGGAATACTAAAATGCTTCCACACTTGAATCTGCCTTCTTTGTTGTTAAAAGGCAGCTCAAAATTACTTAAATGTGTATCTCGGTTGAAGAACCTAAAGTGAAATATATCTCATCAGGTCCTAACTACAGATAGTAAAACTCAATCAAAGTATAAAAACATGCATTTGTGCAATCTTTCCCACATGAATAACACCGCAATGCACTGACATTAAAAATTTCATTGAAAACGATCATTCGTAAAATATATCAGCTGCATTATTTACAAGACTCACTTGTATACTGTCTTTTAGTTTTGCAGCTCTAATTCTCATTCCCTTTCAATTGCTGTGGGCAAACGTCTGTCTGTGGAGATCAAAAGTCCCCATTCATATAATCAACACCATACTGTGAGCTGCAAAGTGAAAATAGTAAGCAAAAGAGTGGGCTAAAAATCAGGCCGGTAAACTTGCCATGAAGATAATACATTTTGAACCATGAGCTGCTATGTTCATAATATGATTTGTTCCAATTCATGTTTTTCAACACCAAATTACTATGAGGAAGAAACCAAAATAAGCCGAGTTGACTCAGTAGTGTTAAAGAGCATACCGCAATCGGGATGAAAACGCATCAAACTTTATTTTGTTCTCGGCTGCATTTAATACGTTTTTAAATGATGCTCCTCATTCCTTTAAGAGAATTGCTCAACATTCTGTCATTAACCCTTTGAACGGAACATCGGTCTGAGATACCGCCATAGTTGACATTAACAATGCTAACGGCGCTGCATTGTTCGTGAGGGTGGGGAGAAGCCCAGTAATCTTCAGTCGGGTCCCGAACCGCAGCTGGCCAACAACGTATTGTCGGCGCATGCATTGTTTTCAAGTAAGTAGAATTTTTGTTACGTATTGTCGGTCTGTGAGACCGTGTTCCGAAAAAATGCATTCCCCTCCCGGTCTGACAGACCGGGTGTTCCTAAAAGTGTCAAATTTTTGCCGGTCTCCCAGACCGGTGTTCCTAAAAGTATCACGCATTTGTCGGTCTGTATGACCGATGTTCCACTCTTTGAACTCTTCTGTTTTCTGTGTAGCAACATTTCATCTATTTGATTGAAATTTTTGCCACCACACGATGCTTAATACTTTTGTGTTCATAGAAGAACGAGAAAAAAGTGTAACAACTCGTATTTAACGTTTTAATTTTTCCTCTTTCCGTTTTTCACACACATTCTCCAATTTACCGCGCAAACTTATTACAGCGATAGAATTATCCCCATTAAATTTCGTTAAAACTCATTTTTCCCTTTTTCCTTGCAGGTTTACAATGGAAGGTCCGAAATATGTTTCAAATCGGTCGAAAAGAATTGTAGCCCTTGCACGCTCTCAAAATTACCTTGAAGAATCAGACTCGGAAGTGGATTCAGATGAATCATGCATTCCAGATGAGGACCTTACTATCCAAGATCCTCGCAATGAAACAGATAATGACGATGACTCTCCCAATGATGATGATCGCGATGATGAAACTATTCGAGAAATATTTGAAGTCGAAAATACCGCAGTTCGCGAAGAAACTGGAGAGCAACCACAGTCTGACATAACTTCTGGTGGAAGCAGACTAATCACTCCACAGAAGCCTGCTGATGTTGCTAGCTCATCTACGCGTTCTGATGACACTCTAGATGAGAGTCGTCTTCCAGTTTCTTACTACGGAAGAAACAAGTGTTTCACATGGTCATCAACTCCTGTTCGCTCTAAGACGCGAACAGCAGCATCCAATATAATAAAGGTACGGCTATCAAAGATACAAGGGCCTGCTCTTACCGTGGGGAAAAACCCACTCCCAGGTGAAGTGTGGCGCCTTTTGTTTACTGACGACATGATTGAGACGATTGTAAAGCATACTAATGAAAAGTTGGCCAAAATTCGTTCTGTTATTGAACTAAAAGAAAGTGTAGCTTACAGAGACACTACTGTGCAGGAAGTGAACGCTGTGATTGGAGTCACAGTTCTTTGCAGCATATTCAAATCTGCGAGGGAGCCTATGACCTCGCTGTTTTCCACTTCGGTCTTGGGGAGGCCAATTTTTCGATCAATAATAACAGAAAAGCGATTAGGAATATTGCTTAGGGCATTTAGATTCGATGACTCGAGCACGAGGGAACAGAGGGAAAAATATGACCCAGCTGCTGCCATTACAGACATATTTAATAAGTTTATTTGGAACTGCCAACAAATTTATAGCCCTGGAGCGCATTTGACAGTTGATGAAACTTTGGTGCCTTTCAGAGGGAGGGTTAAATTTCGTATATATATGCCGAATAAACCGGCTAAATATGGCATTAAGGTCATGGGTCTGGCAGATGCACACAATGCATATATTTACAATGCCTACATCTACTCCGGCAAAGGCTGTGATGGAGCCACACTTTCTACAGCAGAAAAGAAAAAGAGCATTCCCACGCAGTCTGTAATCCGCCTATCTAAAGGGCTGTATGGCACAAACAGAAATATTAGTTGCGACAATTGGTTTTGTTCTGTGGAACTTGCCCAGGAGCTACTAGCTCACAATTTGACATTAGTTGGGACACTAAAAAGAAACAGACCCCAGATACCAGCAGAATTTCAAGCAAGAAGCGATCGTGAAATTGGGTCCAGCCTTTATGGCTTTACGAAAGAAATGACTCTGCTTTCTTATGTCCCAAAAAGGAATAAGGCAGTCCTACTTCTTTCGTCAATGCATCATTCCAATTACACTGACGTTTCAAATGATAAACCTGAAATCATATCTTTTTATAACGCCACAAAAAGTGGAATAGACACGCTAGATATGAAGTGCAGTGTTTATTCTACTAATCGCAAAACAAGAAGGTGGCCGTTGGCTATTTTTTACCACATGGTGGCCATGGCTGGATCAAACGCAAGTATACTTTATGGACTTTTTGGAGAGAAGAAAACCGTATCACGTTTTGATTTCCTGAAAAGAGTTTCTCTATATTTGGTCTACGATTTCGTAAAATCCCGACTGGCAATCTCCAATCTGCCTCAAGAGCTACAAAGTATTATTTCATCTTTAGAAGAAGAGGCAGCAAAAGAAAAGCAAATCGTTAGCCAACGGAATAAATTTGTTGTTCGAGTTGATGAGTGTCCGACGGACACACTTGGTAAAAGAAAAACCTGTCGATTTTGTCCATATCAAAAAAAGAGGAAAACTGCCTACAAGTGTATTTCTTGCGAAGAACCAACGTGCTTGGAGTGTTCACGAAAAGTGTGCAAGACTTGTGCAATTAAAAATAAAAGTTAAATTTTTTCTTTGCATTACATTTTAGTATTCATTTTCTTTGTGTTGTAACTATAATAATGTAAAAAAAAAGTATTTCTAAAGGAGTAATGTGTAAACAACAAAACACTGCAAATTAAAGTTTTTCCTAGTAATAAACTTGAATTTACTGGTATTTTAACAAATATTATGGTTCAAAAACCTATTATTATGTTTAATTACACCTTAAAGAGAGAGAGAAGCAACGTAGAAGTGCGGAAAAGTCATAAAAATAGAGAAAAATACACTTTAAATGTCCTAGCGGTCTAGCAGACCGATGTTCCATCTTACCGCCGAGTAAAAGATGTTCCGGTTAGAGGGTTAATAGTCCAAATGGCAAAATATCGCCCAGTCTCATCACCCGGGCAGTACTCCGCTATTAAAACCAATTCAGATACAGAATGATGGGGAGGGGTTTCTGGAGTACAGAAGGGGTATGTGATTACAGCACATTTTACAGTTCAGTTCCAAAAAATTTTTTAATTGGGCTACTTCAATTGGTCTGAGCTGACTGCCCCCCCCCCCCCCCCCTTGTTAGGCCAAAATCTATTTACATGCTTGTAATACTATAACAACTGAAGTCACAAATTTCATGCGCAATTAAATCTTAAAATATGCATGCATTCATGGACTATCAAATGACTAAACATGCACAATCAATCTGTTCAGTATCAGAATTCCATCTTTTGTCGTGATGCATTTTATTTTGAAACAAGATACAACAACCAGTTTTTTCCAAATTCCCCACCAACTCAAGTAGCTCTGCACCTTGAAGCACTGCGCTAGCAATCCCTGTACTTGGATACGAGGTGGCTCGAATCCATCTGCCAGCAATCTTGAAAATAGTTTTCTGTAGCTTCCCATTTTCAGTTTAGGCAAATGCTGGGGTCGGTCCTGCACTATAAGCAACAGCCAATTCCATCTGAATTCATTTCTTTCTTGAAAGATACCAATTCCCTTAAAGATACTTACACAAAAAGGCCGCATCAAAGGAGAGGTAATATCTCTTCCAAGGATGTGCTGATATATCATTTCTTCGAGTTTTACTAAAAGAACGATGTTCTGCAGAGAAATTTTTGTATTATTTTTGGATATTAGTAATATCCCTGGAACATCAAGTCCACCCATCACAGCTCTAGCATATTTATAAATAAAAGTTATACAACCGACAACATATGTTGTACGTCGTAGAGGGCTTTATTAGCATCAAGGCTATATAACCATAGTACCATGGATAAATACAAACTCACTTACGAGTCTGCATACATTAGAAGTCTTGTTGAAATCAATGTGTGAATCAATGTTAAGCTCCCAAAACTGTAGGTCATAGTATCTGTGTATTCTTGGGTTCAAATTAATAATATGAATATAATAGAGGGAAACATTCCATGTGGGAAAAATATATCTAAAAACAAAGATGATGTAACTTACCAAATGAAAGTGTTGGTATGTTGATAGAGACACTAACAAACACAAACACAGCTTGTGTCTGTATATGTGCGGATGAATATGTGCGTGTGTGCGCGCGAGTGTATACCTGTCCGTTTTTTTCCCCTAAGGTAAGTCTTTCCGCTCCCGGGATTGGAATGACTCCTTACCCTCTCCCTTAAAACCCACATTCTTTCACCTTTCCCTCTCCTTCCCTCTTTCCTGATGAAGCAACCGTGGGTTGCGAAAGCTTGAATTTCGTGTGTGTGTGTTTGTGTTTGTTAGTGTCTCTATCAACATACCAACACTTTCGTTTGGTAAGTTACATCATCTTTGTTTTTAGATATATCTGTGTATTCTGTTTTGTTTAATATGTAACTCTGGTTGCTATAGTTTCAGGTTGACCACTGAAATAATAATTTTAAAAAAATCTTGATAAAATAAGGAAAATGAAGAGTTTTTATTAAATTAAAGACACTTTAGTAAATTTGAGATTGAACTGAGGAACCTGGAATGCTTTTATGTGCTTTCAGATAAGTTATAAATTTAAAGTACAAGATTATTGTGGGAGAAAGATAGCTATTGTCAAAAGACATTTGAACATGTTTAACTTTGTGAGGAAACTTTATATTAGAAGACTGAGCAAAGAGCTAATACATTATATTTTAATGTTAATTTGTTTGGCAATAGAGTGAAGTTACTGTATTGCCAGAAAAAAAAAAAAAAAAACCCTCAGATCCACCCCCATTTGGGCAAAACCTGGTTACGTCCTTGCCTCCCACACCAAAATATCCCTCCCAAACAGCCTTGCCATCCGTGGACAATGTATCTGCAGTGACAAGAATTCCCTTGCCCAGTATGCTGAAGGCCTCACAAAGGCCTCTACAGACAGGCAATACCCCCCCATACCTAGTCCATAAACACATTTACTGTGACGTATCCTCACACACCCTCAGTCGTCCCACCATCCCCAAGAATAACCTACAAAGGAGTGCCCATCACCACCCAGTATCGCCCTAAACTGGAGCATCTGAAGCATATCCTTCACCAGGGCTTTGATTATCTCTCATCCTGCCTTGAGATGAGGGACATCCTACCAAAGAGCCTTCCCACCCCTCCTTAAGCGGTGTTCTGACGCCACCCAACCTACACAACATCCTAGTCTACCCCTATGCCACTCCCACTCAAAACGCCTTGCCACAGGAATATGATCCCTTTGGCACACCAAGGTGCAAGTCCTGTCCAATTCACCCACCCAGTACCACCTACTCTAGTCATGTCACAGATTTATCCTACTCCGTCAGATTAGTATGACTACAACCAGCTGTCCACCAGGACGAATGGCCATCATCAACTGTAGCTAAGAAGAAAGTTGACCACCCAATGGCACAACACGTAGCTGAGCACAATCCGCTCAATTTCAGTGGCTGCTTCACAACCTGAGGCATCTGGATCCTTCCCACCACCTCAAGCTTATCTGAACTGCGCAGATGGGAAACTCCCTTACAATACATCTTCCACTCCTGTAATCGTCCTGGTCACAATCTCATCCAACAGTTTCCTCTTCCTCTGTCCTTTCACCCCTCCCAATTCATTCCCTCACATTCCCTCAGTATGTGCTGCTTCCCAGTGGCCACTACAATCAAGCCATCCCTCCCTCCTGTATTCCTAACCAACTGTCTGCCTCCAAGCTGCTAGCAACCCACCCCCAATCCTCTCACTGCCTCCCACCCCCCCTTCCCCTCCCTCCATCCACCCTGTCTGACACTACACCCACCACAGCCAGTCCACCTGCCGCAAAATAGCATTGGTAGCGTCACTATACCTGGCACCATGTAGGGGCAGAAAGGTGTGTATGTGTGTGATTTACTCTACCTCGTCAAAGGATAACTTTGAAAGTTAGCAAGTTTTCCTTCTCTTTTTGTGTGCCTGTCGATAACTCAACACTTCTGCTTTTCAGTGAGTGGTCTCCTTTAATCCTAAAGTATAAACCCAAGGCTGTGGCTTATCAGCCCTATGTAGGATCAGACTATGCAAAGAAAATACAATATGAAGTTTGTGTCCTGCCCATCAGCCACATTCATAGGAGTACTGGCAATATGAAAGATGACCTTGGTTTACAAAAGCCAGGAATTGATAATATACCCTGCTACTGTGACATGCCTTAAAATTGGACAAACTACAAGAACCTGTTTGACATCAGTCATCAAGAATATCAATGTCACATTTGTCCGCGACAAGCAATAAAGTCAGGCATTGTTAAACACCGCTTGAAACATGATCATTTGTGAGGGTACACAATTTTTGCTAAATTAAATTCAAGATTTTTCCAATAAAAGTTAGAGCTTAATGTTTTCTGTATCCTTTAAGTTTATAAATAAACAAATAAACAAGTATGTCTGTAATTAATGTTGTTATAATGGTTACGATATTTAAGTACCACAGAAACTCGAGTACATCCTTTCAATGCATGTGGTATTCTGCGTTAGTTAAAACTATAATTTTTTACAATAATGTTGTACACCTATTTCATGGAAAATTACAATTATTGTTTACATCATTTATGCTGTCTGTACTTGTACATGTAAGTGACATTTCTTTTTGATACAGTAATTGCAGTGGAATTTGTCTTACAGTTTAACTGTAGTGCACATAAAATCATTAATTCTTGTTCTAACAGTTCTCAATCAAATAAGTTTTGAGAGATTTTTTTAAAATATTTATATTGTTTAGCTCCTTCAAGTTGAAGGCAGATTTCTAGGACATCTGTCCTCCATATGAAGGTACTGTTTTGTATGGGCTCACGGATGAGGTTCTGTTTCCTTGTGTCATTGGGGTGTTGAGTCTTATTATTTTGATATCACAAGCACATCTGAATTTTGTTCAACATGGAGTTTGTGTATGTATATGCGGGATAGTGTCAGAATCGTAAGAGCTCTAAGTGCTGGCCTTCATAATTATCTCCATTTCCATTCTTATTGCTCTTTTTTGTAGTTTGAATATTCTATTAATCTTTGTTTCGGAAGTTCTCCCCACAAAACTATGTCATAACTTAATGTCTACTGGTGCAGTGCACAGTATATCATTTTCATACTATCTACCGTATGTCTTTTAGGTAGCTGAGTTTTTCAGTACATATGTCTGAGGCTGTTTTTCCCACTTATATATTCAATGTGTTTACACCAGTTTACATTTTCATAGATTATTATTCCAAGGAATTTAGTGTATTTGGAGTTTTCTGCTACGCACTCATGTATGCAAATGTCAATGTCTTCACTCGTTATGAAGACGTTCTAGTTTGAAACTTAGACAGAGTGTTTTAGTGATGTTGTTATGCAAATTTAACTCAGTACATCTTTGAATACCATTACTGTTCTGTCACAAGAAGTCACGCAGCCACTAAGCACCATACACAGTTCAGCAGCTCATCGGCGGCGGTGCGCCACGTGCATCGTGACATGGGCAGCATCAAGCAAACCTTCGTTGAACAGCTAGCAGTACGAGGGGTCTGATTTTGGATGGTGGTAGAATACCTACTGGGAAGAGAGTTTAGTAGTGGAAGCGGCCGCTGGATTTAACTGCATCCCATGGTGGACAGCAACAAGGAAGAGGGTGTCAGCTACATGCTTGCAGTACAACGAGACTGGGCACAGTTTGCCTCAGGGCATCTGGCTGGCTGTTAGCAAAGCAGAACCTGCAAACAACAGAATTGCCTTTACGAGTGTGTTATTAGACAGGGCTGTTCTCTTGTGTTGGAGGTCTGCAGATGTTATGAAACAGTGTACACTGCTGTGTGTACCGAGTGAATTTTTTGTTATGTTCTATGCAATCAACCACTCCTTATTTAATTGTCATGATATAAAAGTTCTCTTAAAGATTTGAAGTACAATTTGCTCCTTGCAAATGGTTTTGTATGTATTTTATGTCAATTTCTCACTAAGAAGGTCTACTGACACTTCAGTGTTGTGGAATTTCATAGTGTTACATGAGCATTTCGGTGCTGAGTAAATTCTTCTTGCTGAGTAGCTACAAAGCTGATTTGTCTAACCGTACTGGAACAGTTTTGGTCTGGAAAAAGTAAATGTCTTTTAAATTTCTAAATTGTTACATTTTTATGAGAAAATAAATATTCAGAACATGTTTAAATTAAATAAAATTTTTTTTAGCAAGGGGCACATGGCTCAACCCAGTCCTACCGCTCCCTCTAGCAGCATACCTTGGTAGCAGTGTGTGGTTGCAATTATGGTGAGCTGTCAGTGGTAGACATATGCGTTTAGGCAGTATTTTAGTGTTATGATTGGGGTCTTTGCTGTGGCAAATACTATTTGTTTTCCGATCTGTTTTGGAATGACTGCAAGAGGGTGACTGGAGTGATGGATTTGCGCAAAGCCAAACTGCAGTACGAACTGGAAATTAGAAACAAGATAGTGGTGGAAATGCAACTGACACAGTGCAGTGTCTTCGTGAGGTAGTCGACCAACCTGTGGTACCACCACATGTGCTGTTGGCAGAGGTGAGTGAGGCCATCTTTGCCATTCAATCTGCTATAAGTGACCTAGCTTCAGTGATAGGAGTATTTGAAGTAAGTGAACCCTCATATTCTCAAATTGGCACAAGTTCAGTCTCATGTGTCGCATTATGTGAATAGGATCAAAGATTTACGTAGCATCGAGGGTGTATACACACATTTGATAACTCCATTTCTCCATTTGACAATACCATTTCTCCCCTGACCTGGGATTACGAGTGATTTTTCTGAACTGTACCCCTTTCCCTAAACCTCTCCAATCCTTTTCCTTCATCCCTCTTCCTTCCCCTTCAACTCTTCTGCCAGAAGAAGGAGCCATTGGCTCTGAAAGCTTGTAAAAGTTGTGTGTGTGTCCCCCTGCTGCCATTTGGTTAGATTAGATTAGATTAGATTAGTTTTCATTCCATAGATCCGTGCTGAGGAGATCCTCGGGACGTCTGTGAATTTACTCCACAAATAATACATATTACATGCTTTTGGACTCTGAAAACTTTTGTTTGACTTGAAGAGTTACCCCAAAATATTATGCCATATGACATTATGGAATGAAAGTAGGCAAAGTATGCAAGCTTTTTCATTTTTATGTAGCCTATGTCTGCTAACACTTGAATTGCAAATACAGATTTGTTAAGGCGTTTCTGCAGTTCTGTGGTGTGCTCTTCCCAACTGAATTTATTATCAAGTTGTAATCCCAGGAATTTAAGACTGTCAACCTCTTCTATCTGCTCTTCTTCGTATTTTATGCATATGTTGGGTGGAAACCTCTTACAGGTTCTGAATTGCATATAGTGAGTCTTTTCGAAGTTTAATGTAGATGTTTTATCTATCCATTTATATTATATTACCAATAATCAATTATTTTCATTTTCGTTGTTATATTAGTGCAAATGAATTGTTTGCAAGATAGAATTCAGATGTTTTTGGATAAAATTCCACAAGGTTGTGGAAATGAAAGGTATGGTGGTGGTGTGGTAGGTGAACACATGTCCGATTTATTTGATAAACTGCCAAACCCCCTCACTGGATGAGGGTGGAGTTTTGTTCATTAAAAGCAGTCAGGATATTGAAAGTACCTTCCAGTTTCTCTTAGATTTGCAAAACAACACTTGTAAATTTGGTTCATTAACTGGGAAGAGGCAAACGAGTAAGTTAGCTAGTTGCAGTGGAATGTTGTTACTAGGAGAGTTGAATGAGAGGTTGCACATTCAAAGGATTACATTGCCCTTTCGGGAGAAGGTGACTGACAGCTTGTCGGCTCACATGATTTTGGGGGCAGACTTTGTTGGTCACGTGCGACTGGAGATGAATTGGCCTTATAAGAAGTTTTCATTTCATTCTGAGCCAAGTTCGGTCTTTGAATTTTGTAAGCATAGGGTGCAGATGGCACCTTGCTGTTGAGAGAAATGATGACTGTATTGAAATGGGCTATGATTTGTCATTTAAATAGGCAGCATCAGGAGCAATTAGAAAACCTGTGCCAAGATTTTCATAATGCTCTTACTGATAAATTAGGTCTGGTAAAGTACAGTGAATACGGAACGCAACTGATTTATAGTACCCCCGTGAGACAGTCCTCATACTGCCTCTCTCCACAGCACATGAAACGACTGAAGGCAGCAGTGGAACAAATGTTGAGAGATGGCATAATTAGACCTTCCCAGTCATCCTATGCATTGTCTATTTTCTTAGTTCCAAAGCCACAGGGGGAGTTGACCAGTGGTGGAATACCGAGAGCTTAATATGAAAATAGTTTTGCAGTCTATTCATTTGACAGACCCGCACTCCTGTTTACGACCGTTGATCTTAATCAAGCATATTTCCAGTTGCCCTTTGCTGAAGAATCTGTCAGTTGCATCTTTTGTAGCCCGCCCGGCTGGCCGTGCGGTCTAACGCACGGCTTTCCGGGTGGGAAGGAGCGCCTGGTCACCGGCACGAATCCGCCCGGCGGGTCTGTGTCGAGGTCCGGTGAACCGGCCAGTCTGTGGATGGTTTTTAGGTGGTTTCCATCTGCCTTGGCGAATGCAGGCTGGTTCCCCTTATTCAGCCTCAGTTACACTATGTCGGCGATCGCTGCGCAAACAAGTTCTCCGCGTACGCGTACACCATCATTACTCTACTACGCTAACATAGGGGTTACACTCGCCTGGTGTGAGACGTTCCCTGGGGGATCCACCAGGGGCCGAACCGCACAATAATCCTGGGTTCGGTGTGGGGCGGCGGAGGGGTGAAGTGGACTGTGGTAGTCGTCATGGGGTTGTGGACCACTGTGGCTGCGGCGAGGACCTCTCCGTTGTTTTTAGGTCCCCGGTTAATACGCAATACAATACATCTTTTGTAACAGACTGGAATTTATATGGGTACAATCAAGCACCATTTGGGTTGTCCATGGGGCGGCAGCGCTATCGTGTAATTTAAATAATATTTTTCCTGATTTGAACTTCAATTGTGTCTGTCACTATTTTGATAATTTTGTCATTTTTAGTCAGAAGTTTCAAGAATGTGCAGTGCCAGTTGGGTTGACAGTTTGAGCGGCGCGGTCTATTGCCCAACAAATCTGCAGCAGTTATGAAGTGAATGCTGTGAAGTGTTTCCTCCAGTTTAGAAATGTAGTTGAACTTATGAGGACTTAAGTCAGGGGAGCGCAGTAGGTGGTACAGCACTTAGCAGCCCCATCACTCAAACAAATCAGGAACAGCTTGCACAATACGTGCTTGAAAATTGTCCTGCAAAATGATGGTCAGGTCATGCAGAAAGTGTCATCACTTTTGTCTCTAAGCTGGTCGTAGAGACAGAAGTGATGACACTTTCTGCAGGATCTGACCATCATTTTGCAGGACAATGCACAAGCACGTACTGTGCAAGCTGTTACTGATTTGTTTGACTGATGGGGCTGCTAAGTGCTATACCACCTACTGCACTCCCCTACTTAAGCCCTTGTGAGTTCAACTCGATTTCTAAACTGAAGGAAACACTTCACGGCATTCACTTCAGAACTGCTACAAATTTGTTGAGCAATAGACGGCGCCACTCAAACTGTCAACACAACTGGCACTGCTAAGAATATCCTACGACTTCCACATTGTTGGCAACAGGTCATACACAAGCCTGGTGACTACTTCAAAGGACAGTAAAACTTTGAAACACATATCTATTTTGTACAAGCTGTAAATAAGTAGTTGCCACTATTAAAGTTCCAACCCTCATATGTTGATGTCACTTAGTAGTAAAAGTGCAAAACTTTTGCTTAGAATGATATGGAAGAGTTCAACAATGTTTTTAATGAAAGAGTTTATGCACCCATTTGGTGGTCTGTAAATGTTTAGGATGTACAGTGAGGTATTACTTAAATTTATTTCTTGGCCTGTTGCATCTACATGTTGCAATGCCACTACCCGAATTTACTGTATTATTACTAGACCATGCGGCATTGGAGTTCCGGAAAGCGGGTCTCGCGTGTAGTAGGTTTGAATAGACATCCTATCGTGATCCAACTACTACACGGAATTTTTGGAGTAAATAATGATAATGGCGCGTAACCAACTTATTTTTACGTCTATATTTGATTATTAGTAACACTGATAATCTCTTTGAAGTGACTGAACAGGGAGCACTTAATTCTGTATGTTTGATATTGCCTAGCAGGAGGACATTATTCATTAAAACACTACCACAGCCTGAAATCGTTTCACAATACATAAACACACATGATAAACACTTGAACTTGTTTTAGGTTAAAGTAAACTAGACAAATTGTAATTACTGATTTTAATGTTATTGAGCTTGCATTGTGCTGAAGGCACAATGTGTACTGTGGTGGCAGCAATTTCCTTGAATGCTTAATTAAAGAACAATATAGATATGCTTGTCAATATAGTTACTGAAAACACTAATTGTGAATCACATTGCTCGGACAGAAATGAGTAATTTTTGACTATGGCAATGTACTGAAGAGCCACCACATCGAGCTGGATAGTAATTAAGGTGGCACAGTACCTGGCATCCTCCTTCAGTTGCATGAAGCGGCGTCTGCTCGCAATTTTGGCATTAATTCCGACTATTTTCTCTTGCAATATAGCTACACCGATACTCACGTACCATAATTTTTCACTTATGTTGCAGCACATAGAAATCACTGGATATGGGGTAATAATGAGCTATTTCCTTTATATAATTGATTACACTCGGGGAATGCAATTTAAACCACAAAATTATTATTGCCTCCAAACTTTACACACTGTAGAGAACTTGGTTTGACTATTACACCAACTGATTCACAGAATATAAATATACTGGTAATGACGTCGGTATAACCACCACTGTTCGTAATAATGCTCCTGTAAGATAACTTCTAGTTCGTTGCTACTGAAGTGAGCTCACCAATGGACCTCATCAGTTATTGAGATCACAATACTCAGTTGGATGCGGCTACTGGTCCCTTCACACCTCGCCATTGGCACAAGCAACTCGTCGGAATTAACACAGCATTGCACCATGCAGTGCCATGTACCCCAGAGCGGAAAACCGTACTATTTTTGCCGCTCACAGTCCATCTCTGTCGAAATACTGCATCTTACAAGCTTAGTGTCCATTTTGCTTGTAACCATATGATAAACAAAGTCTATATCTGTTTTCAGCTCACTTCTAAATGGTCTGTTAGCAACGTTACCGTCGCACACATCGGCAGTCACTTTTACGCCACTTAACACTTGTTCTGCCTCAGAGCTACGCCAACTTCCTTCTACCGCCAATATGACATGCCAACCTGTACACTGTTCTCATTCTCGGGGATTCCCCCCACACCTAAACATTATTTTACATTACGCCAAGTTCTCTATTTACAATTAAACATACCATAGCATTAAAATATTCAATTACAGTCATTTTCATATATTAAAGTAATATTACATTTATATTTTTACTACAAGTAACAATATTATTTTGTTTAATTCTTTTGTTATTTCGCTATCAGAGTGCAGCACAAGCCAGACACTGTTTCCCGCATAGCGTTCTTTAATTTAGCTGCCACCAGGCGGAAGCACTTCCGCTTTGCCTTCGATTCTGGCCCACAGATGGCATAAGCATCCACTTTCTCTACCGTTGCGCCTTGACTATGCCTGGCCTTCACTAAATGGCACGTTGTCCCATTACAATGTCTGCCATTTTTTCCTAGGCAGTTTAAACACAGAAATTTGTTTGGGTCTATGAAGACAGCCACAAGACCATGGAATTGCTCTTTGATATCAGTCTTTATTTTTTAAATATATTTGTCACTCACTGACCTTTCTTTCATGATTCTGCTGAGTATGAGCCTGGATCCCTAACATAAACTTCTTGCTGTGGAAATCATGTTTATCATTTTGTTTGTGAATTCTTCTTCACTGCTGCCTCAATAAGTTTGTTCCAAATATATCTAAAAACACAGATGATGTGACTTACCGAACGAAAGTGCTGGCAGGTCGATAGACACACAAACAAACACAAACATACACACGAAATTCAAGCTTTCGCAACAAACTGTTGCCTCATCAGGAAAGAGGGAAGGAGAGGGAAAGACGAAAGGATGTGGGTTTTAAGGGAGAGGGTAAGGAGTCATTCCAATCCCGGGAGCGGAAAGACTTACCTTAGGGGGAAAAAAGGACAGGTATACACGCGCGCGCGTGCGCGCGTGCGTGCGCGCGCGCGCGCGCGCACACACACACACACACACACACACACACACACACACACACACACACACACACACATCCATCCGCACATACACAGACACAAGCAGACATTTGTAAAGGCAAAGAGTTTGGGCAGAGATGTCAGTCGGGTGGAAGTAAAGAGGCAAAGATGTTGTTGAAAGACAGGTGAGGTATGAGCGGCGGCAAATTGAAATTAGCGGAGATTGAGGCCTGGCGGATAACGAGAAGAGAGGATATACTGAAGGGCAAGTTCCCATCTCCGGAGTTCTGACAGGTTGGTGTTAGTGAGAAGTATCCAGATAACCCGGACGGTGTAACACTGTGCCAAGATGTGCTGGCTGTGCACCAAGGCATGTTTAGCCACAGGGTGATCCTCATTACCAACAAACACTGTCTGCCTATGTCCATTCATGCAAATGGACAGTTTGTTGCTGGTCATTCCCACATAGAAAGCTTCACAGTGTAGGCAGATCAGTTGGTAAATCACATGGGTGCTTTCACACGTGGCTCTGCCTTTGATCGTGTACACTTTCCGGGTTACAGGACTGGAGTAGGTGGTGGTGGGAGGGTGCATGAGACAGGTTTTACATCGGGGGCGGTTACAAGGGTAGGAGCCAGAGGGTAGGGAAGGTGGTTTGGGGATTTCATAGGGATGAACTAAGAGGTTACGCAGGTTAGGTGGATGGCGGAAAGACACTCTTGGTGGAGTGGGGAGGATTTCATGAAGGATGGATCTCATTTCAGGGCAGTATTTGAGGAAGTCGTATCCCTGCTGGAGAGCCACATTCAGAGTCTGAATCAGTCCCGGAAAGTATCCTGTCACAAGTGGGGCACTTTTGGGGTTCTTCTGTGCGAGGTTCTGGGTTTGAGGGGATGAGGAAGTGGCTCTGGTTATTTGCTTCTGTACCAGGTCGGGAGGGTAGTTGTGAGATGCAAAAGCTGTTTTCAGGTTGTTGGTGTAATGGTTCAGGGATTCCGGACTGGAGCAGATTCGTTTGCCACAAAGACCTAGGCTGTAGGGAAGGGACCGTTTGATGTGGAATGGGTGGCAGCTGTCATAATGGAGGTACTGTTGCTTGTTGGTGGGTTTGATGTGGACGGACGAGTGAAGCTGGCCATTGGACAGGTGGAGGTCAATGTCAAGGAAAGTGGCATGGGATTTTGAGTAGGACCAGGTGAATCTGATAGAACCAAAGGAGTTGAGGTTGGAGAGGAAATTCTGGAGTTCTTCTTCACTGTGAGTCCAGATCATGAAGATGTCATCAATAAATCTATAAGAAACTTTGGGTTGGCAGGCCTGGGTAACCAAGAAGCCTTCCTCTAAGCGACCCATGAATAGGTTGGCGTACGAGGGGGCCATCCTGGTGCCCATGGCTGTTCCCTTTAATTGTTGGTATGTCTGGCCTTCGAAAGTGAAGAAGTTGTGGGTCAGGATGAAGCTGGCTAAGGTAATGAGGAAAGAGGTTTTTGGAAGGGTGGCAGGTGATCGGCCACCAACAAGCAACAGTATATCCATTATGACAGCTGCCACCCATTCCACATCAAACGATCCCTTCCCTACAGCCTAGGTCTTCGTGGCAAACGAATCTGCTCCAGTCCGGAATCCCTGAACCATTACACCAACAACCTGAAAACAGCTTTCGCATCCCGCAACTACCCTCCCGACCTGGTACAGAAGCAAATAACCAGAGCCACTTCCTCATCTCCTCAAACCCAGAACCTCGCACAGAAGAACCCCAAAAGTGCCCCACTTGTGACAGGATACTTTCCGGGACTCGATCAGACTCTGAATGTGGCTCTCCAGCAGGGATACGACTTCCTCAAATCCTGCCCTGAAATGAGATCCATCCTTCATGAAATCCTCCCCACTCCACCAAGAGTGTCTTTCCGCCATCCACCTAACCTGCGTAACCTCTTAGTTCATCCCTATGAAATCCCCAAACCACCTTCCCTACCCTCTGGCTCCTACCCTTGTAACTGCCCCCGATGTAAAACCTGTCCCATGCACCCTCCCACAACCACCTACTCCAGTCCTGTAACCCGGAAAGTGTACACGATCAAAGGCAGAGCCACGTGTGAAAGCACCCACGTGATTTACCAACTGACCTGCCTACACTGTGAAGCTTTCTATGTGGGAATGACTAGCAACAAACTGTCCATTTGCATGAATGGACATAGGCAGACAGTGTTTGTTGGTAATGAGGATCACCCTGTGGCTAGACATGCCTTGGTGCACGGCCAGCACATCTTGGCACAGTGTTACACCGTCCGGGTTATCTGGATACTTCTCACTAACACCAACCTGTCAGAACTCCGGAGATGGGAACTTGCCCTTCAGTATATCCTCTCTTCTCGTTATCCGCCAGGCCTCAATCTCCGCTAATTTCATTTTGCCGCCGCTCATACCTCACCTGTCTTTCAACAACATCTTTGCCTCTTTACTTCCACCCGACTGACATCTCTGCCCAAACTCTTTGCCTTTACAAATGTCTGCTTGTGTCTGTGTATGTGCGGATGGATGTGTGTGTGTGTGTGTGTGTGTGTGTGTGTGTGTGTGTGTGTGTGTGTGTGTGTGTGTGTGTGTGTGTGCGCACGCGCGCGCGCGCGAGTGTATACCTGTCCTTTTTTCCCCCTAAGTCTTTCCGCTCCCGGGATTGGAATGACTCCTTACCCTCTCCCTTAAAACCCACATCCTTTCGTCTTTCCCTCTCCTTCCCTCTTTCCTGATGAGGCAACAGTTTGTTGCGAAAGCTTGAATTTCGTGTGTATGTTTGTGTTTGTTTGTGTGTCTATCGACCTGCCAGCACTTTCGTTCGGTAAGTCACATCATCTGTGTTTTTAGATATATTTTTCCCACGTGGAATGTTTCCCTCTATTATATTCAATCGTTAAGTTTGTTCCAACACGTACAAAAACATTTTTATAATTCTGTTTTGGTTCAGGATCTGATTCTGTAGACATTTGTTTTGAATTTACCATATTTTTAAAAAGTTTGCTGAATTTTTGTGTTCTAACTTCAAGTCGCATGTCAATTTTGCAGTTGCAAACAGAACATTTTCAACAGAGAGCCGCCAATTATTAGAAATCATTTTCATCAAAGGAGGTGCCACATGGAGCTACCAACTGCTCAGACTACCTAGGAGGGCCTCAGAATAGTAACCTAGAAGGGTCACCAATGAAACATCAAGAGAAGAATACCAATATCATTTATGTAAAATGTAAACTTTCACAGCCAGAATTGTCACAATTAATAAAATATCCTGGGCTATTATGCCATGGTCAAAGGGATTTCACTTTAAAAACCCAACATTTCATCCCCATCTGCAGAAGATATTTACAAGGGGGATCGTAGCTTTGCTGAGTATCATTTATGTTAAACCTCTTGTAAAAAGTCTTTAGTTTTATGTTAGTGACAAATTAGTATCCACTCACAACAGATCTCTTTACCTGAATCTATAATAAAAGTTAATCTTCATCTAAGATTGTTGAAAATTATTCTGAAGAAAATATTAATACAAGAAAATTACCGATTAATTTCAATTTGATGAAGAAACCCACACCAAAAATTTCACAGTTTTTCCACCCAGAATCTCCTCATGTTTCATGAACTATAAAGAGATGATAATCCTAGCCACGTACCCAGACATTAGGACAATGTTGTGAGAGAGTCAATCGAGGTTTAACTGATAGAGCACTTAATCAATCAGACATGTGCTCTCAGCTGAGTAAAGCTTGGGATTCTGCACTTGATCTATTAAAAACACGATGAATGCAGAACTCATCAGCACAGGAACATCAGGCACACTGTAAGGTTGAACAGAGTAGCACCAGAACATCCCAGGACAACCAAAATGGAAACGGACCACAAACAGTGCCTGTGGGAGCAGACCACAGGCAGAGTAGGAAGACAAAGGGTATAAATTATGGACAAACTCCATCCAATGATCACACTAATGTAGCACCTAATGAGGGTGACAGGTCACGTAAACACAACATCTGGCTGTACACCTGACAACTCAAGAAAGTCCCATCACATGCAACTGAAACAGACAATTAAAAAATGAGGATGTAGGCAGAAAGGATGCAATAGGGATACTGCTCTGCAAGGTACATGTTTATTTAGTGATTTACGGTACATGAAGCTGTTTGAGTCTATTAACATGGGTAACAATTTGCATCTTCAAAAGATGCTACACAACACTTGACCACTGGATTCAGAAGTAGTTTCTATATAAAGCTAATTTTTATTTATATGTTCTTTGTCATATTTCCTCATTTGAAGAGTTTACTGAAGAATCAATAACATTAACTGCTGCTCTTTTGTGTACAGTCTTCGCTGACTTATCTCATGTGGAACTTCATCTTACGCCTTTTTAAGTTCTCTATCATCTTCATTCTCACTTTCCATGCAAACATTACAAACATTACTCTCTCTCTCTCTCTCTCTCTCTCTCTCTCTCTCTCTCTCTCACACACACACACACACACACACACACACACACACACACACATTCTCTCTCTCATTCCAAGGAGATTTGTGTTTATAATATCTGCATAATATTCAGCAAATAATAATGTTTATTTAAAATACACTGTTCTTATAATATTAAATTAGATTTCCCATTTCTCATTCCTCTACTGATTCCCAAGTTCCATTTTCAAAGGAACTCTCCATACTGCTGCGGATCCTCTAACATTTCCAATGGCAACCATGTAAGTACTGGAAAATTCAAACATATATGTTTTACACTCATTTTATAACACTAAATGATTGTATACTTAATATTCATAACATCAAACTGCTAGAAATATAAAGAAAAATGATTCATGTGTTTAACATTATCTGTTTGTTGGGTGTATGATAATAACTGCTATATTTTATTAGTAGTAACTGGTGATAGTATTCAGTTACGTAAAATGTACTTCACATACTACATCAATGTGTTTCAAGAGACAATGCCCTCCCAGGTTGTCAACCTGGTATAGTTGCATGTATGATGAGATTCACAAAGACAGAAGTGGATAATTTTAATGTAAGACAGGACCCATAATCTAATATGTTTTATTGCTTGTGAGAGAATTCTCTCTTGAAACATTTTCTATAATGTGTCATACATTTAAAGTGAAACAACGGAAATTCCTGGATTGAATAACTACAATACGGAAAGGATAGACTGTTACTCATCACACAGAGGAGGCACTGAGTCTTAGACAGGCACCATGAAAACGACTGTTGAAATATTAGGCTTTTAGGCAAGTCCTTCTTTCGAAATGGAAAACACGCAAACTTAACTTACTCACACATGGCCTCTGTCTCCAGGCACTGGAATGTGTGGGTGTGTTTTCTATTTTAGAAGAAGGATTTTGTTCAAAAGCTTAATATTTTATCAGTATTTTGCATTGTGTCAGTCTGCAGCTCAACGCCTTCTCTATGTGGAGAGTAGGAATATATCCTTTCCATGCATTTAAAGTTGTTGAATGCTATGAATTGTTATTGATTACTGTTTAGCCAGTTCTAGTTTTAAATACTGTACTGCAGATGGCTTGCAACTTGCATTACAATAAAATACATGTGACATGTCCAGCTTCAACTGTAAGCCTTGTCTTTGTACTCCAAGTCTGTTCATTTCATACGTTCCCCATAAATTTTTTTTTGTGTGATTCTTTGGTGTACATTGTAACTCTGATCATTCATTTGGATGCACATAATTAAATTCTAGTTGTCTTTATTAGATAAAAGAAACTTCAGTCACTGGTAGCATTCATGCAAAATCTTATCCCTGGCATGTAATTCATGAAATAAACCTTAAGTGCTTCATGTTACAAATTTTTACATGTATTACTAATCTGACAGTGCACAAAACCGCTTTTCATTCCAAAAGTACCTTTGATGGTACTGAACTTCCAAGTCTTGTCTCCTACTACTAATATCACTCATTTTCTGTTTCACTCTAGAGGGGGGTTCTTGACCTCTGCATCCAGTGCTTTGTATCTATGTTCTTAGTCCTGAACACATCTTATTACTTGTTCCAAGATTCCTTCCATCCCATGCCTGTAGGTTATAAATACACAGTTTCAGAATAAATTTTTATAAAAGATGTCTCATTTCTCATTAACAAGCCAACAATACTGCTAAATATAGCTGCAGCAGTATGTTTCTCATTTTATCAGATCCCTACCCTTCATTTGAAGCAACAGTGTCATCAGTTCTCCATTTATATTTACTTTTTCTGTAAAGACAAAGGATAGACTGCACTCACCAAATAGTGGAACTGTTGAGTCAGACAGCCACAACAAAATGACTGCTAAACAAGTTGTTTCTTTTTGTTGTGCCTTTCCACTATATGATGAGTAGCAATCAATCCTTTTCACAATACTGTCATTATTCCATCCTGGATTTTCCACTGTTTAATTTTCCTGTAAGAATGTTACCAAGCCCCATGTTTGTATTTTTAAGACACAGCACTAATAAATTCTTGTAATTTTTATTCAGATTTCCTTAGTGGAATATTTTTTGTTTCTCTGATGTCATCCTTCCTTCAAACACTGCGCATGACAGGAGCAACATCTTCTTGGACCGACTGAGGACTGAAGATATAAGATAACAACTAGATATAAAAACCGCAATGACAGAAGAGATTTTTTAAAAAAAGAAGAAGAGGAATGGTATGACCACATCAACAGGATGCCACCTTTAGCACTTGCTATGGCAAGCATTACATTTCAACCAAACTGGAAAATGGGATATAGGATGGCCAACAAAAAGGTGACTACTGACTACAATTTTGTGTAATTCCTTTGGTTTTGGAATGGGACAACACTAATTCCTTGAAGTGGAAGAAGAAGAAAAAGAAGAAGAAGCATCCGAGGAAATGATTTTCTGACACTGACAATAAGGAAATGGAAGTCACTACTCACTTCAAATACAAACACATTAAACACATTTTTTTACTTATGCGATATCACACATGTGGCATGAAACTGAAAGGAAAATTGGGTGGGATACATACAGCCAGTTCTACATAATAAATACATATTTTCTATCAATAACATTATTAACTTTATGCCTCTCTCAGTTTTTAACTTTCTGATTTCCTCTCTTGAAAGAGAAATAATCAGTTCTACATAACATACTGAATACTTTACCTTTGGGGATGAGAGCTGACACAAGAGATGGGATACAACCCATTTAGCTTTGGAGCAGCTATTTTATCACAGTTGAGCACGTTGATGATTTCAAGTGAGGTTCCCCAAACTGCAATCAAATTGTCTTCAGTAGGCCACCAAGTCAACGACACTCCAATGCCTCTAGTATGTACACACTGCATTGGAGCATTCTGAAAGAAGATTCACATACATAATGTAGAAGAAGTGTCATAAATGACAATTCTAGATTAAACAGATTTATTTAGTCTGTTCCATGAAACAGTGAAATACTTCTATGACAGAGTAGTCACAAAAATACACTTTGAGATTTGTGTATTGTTTCATGTCTATAAGATAGCTGAAAGATGAATGGTATCCAAATACCTATCTTCTGGAATATCTTTAACCCCATCCCTCCTCCACTTCAAAAGATTGAAATTTAGGAAAGCAAAAATTATGCAGCACATATGGAAAGACTTTCTCCCAGAGTTATGATTTTTTCCTCCTCTTCTCCCAACACCTTCTCCATGTTATCACTAGTAGTAATTATAATAAATGGAACAAAGGAAAGATGAGGGTTTTAAGATACTGGAAATTAAAACAAAATGTACAGACAATTATATTTTGCCCTTGGCTGTTATACAATCACTGCCATTTATATTATATGATCAGCTGATTTTGGCAATTTGCCAGATTCTTATGCTTCACCTATCACTGTAATTTCATACGGGCACACTGTATGGGTATTTACAAATGTGTTACTGTCATTTTAATATGTAGCCACTATCACAGAAGGCACATTTGTGAACAACGTTCCACACTCATTGAGTGGGAGCACCATTCCATTCTTATCAATGATTTAAAATGACATATGACATTAACGAGTATGGAATGTTCACTTGATAAAGTAAATGACAGAGTGTATAACAGCCAAAGTGGAATGTGGAACTTTCTCTATAAATTTGTGGCTGTGGAACTCGACATGAAAAAGGTATTAAAGTGTAAAGTATGGATTATACTGCCTGATGTAGGGCAGCACAAAGAGATAATGGATTAGGATATAAAAAATATTACAAGATAAATGTAACATAGGATAAAAATGATAATTGATATTATTTTGTTGTTTGGAATAGCATGCATGGCACCACCATCATCAGTCCAAAAATAAAAATGTACATAATTTCACAGTTAATTAAAATGAATAAAAAAGTGATCAATATATGTAAAAGAAGAGAAAGGCAATGACTAACTTATAGAAAATAGTGAACACTAGTTTCAAGTTCTTACTTTTTTTCTAGTAGGAGAACATAAATTCACACACAATCACACAGGCACCCTGAATGGACGTGCTTGTGGTAGCAATGAGACTGATAATTGAATATTGATTACTGAAAGTAGTTGCCTAGGTAGATAGAGGTAGGGAGTGAATAGTGAAGGATGCACAGGGCAATGAAGTGGTACTAGGGTAATGTGAGGCAGTTCTTTCACCATATGTGCAGCCGCTGAGTCAACAAGATGTAAGGAGTACAGAGGATAGTGCACATAAGGGATTAAGAGAGGGAGAGGGGGAGGAGAGGAAAGGAAGGTGGTGATGACAGGTGAGACAGGGAAGGGGGGGGGAGGGAGTAAGGGAGAGGGATAGAAAACAGGAGGAGGGGTAGGGGGAGAGACAGAGGGAAATGGGAGGGAGGGAGAAGGGGGGGAGGGAGAGGGGGGGGAGGGAGGGAGGGGGGGAGGGGGGAGGGGGGGAGGGAGGGAGGGAGGGAGGGAGGGAGAAGGCAGAAAGATGTGCATTTCTTCCCAAAGGACATCATTATTTACAGTCCACTTCTAATTATTTGAAGATTTTATCATGACACTCGTGAATGCTCCATCCTCATCATAACTTTCAATGACATCTTGGAAGGTAGGAGATGAGGTACTGGCAGAAGTAAAGCTGTGAGTACCGGGTGTGAGTCGTGCTTCGGTAGCTCAGATGGTAGAGCACTTGCCCGCGAAAGGCAAAGGTCCCGAGTTCGAGTCTTGGTCGGGCACACAGTTTTAATCTGCCAGGAAGTTTCATATCAGCGCACACTCCGCTGCAGAGTGAAAATCTAATTCTGGAAACATCCCCCAGGCTGTGGCTAAGCCATGTCTCCGCAATATCCTTTCTTTCAGGAGTGCTAGTTCTGCAGGTTCGCTTCTGTAAAGTTTGGAAGGTAGGAGACGAGGTACTGGCAGAAGTAAAGCTGTGAGTACCGGTCGTGAGTCGTGCTTCGGTAGCTCAGATGGTAGAGCACTTGCCCGCGAAAGGCAAAGGTCCCGAGTTCGAGTGTCGATCGGGCACACAGTTTTAATCTGCCAGGAAGTTTCATATCAGCGCACACTCTGCTGCAGAGTGAAAATCTCATTCTACATTTATATGCATTGTCAACAAACAAATTTGCTCATTTGAAGCTGCAGATTTTGGTAGGGCTCATTCATTCTGTTCAGATGTGTTTCTCTCTTCTGTTTTCTTGTTTCTGTACAATTCCCAATCATCATTAGGTCTGAGTATATGGAATGTGTTCTCAGGTATGTGAGTGGCTTGAAGACTTCTTATGTAACAGAGCCCAGTATGTTGCCCTGGACGGTGGAGACAAAGGGACTGTCAAGAGTGCCTCAGGAAAGTGTTATAGAATGCTCTTGTTCTCTATAAACCTAAACCATCTGACAAATGGAGTAAGCAGCGATCTGCGATCGTTTGCTATTGACACTGCAGTGTATAGGAAAGTGTCGTCTTTGAGTGATTTTCTGAGGATGTGACAACGAAATCAATCCATTTTCGATAAAGTAATACCACTGGATAGATAAAAAATCTCTTCACCAAGCAGTGACAGAGAGACACATAAAAGAAGACTATAATTAGGCAAGCTTTTGGAGTCAGTGGCACCTTCTTCACACGGAAGGGTTGAAGCAGAGGGAAGAGAGGTTAAGTAAAAGAACTGGAGAGGTCTAGAAAAAGGGGTAGATTTTGGAAAAGTTACGAAGGAGTATGAAGATAAGACAAGAGAAATCAGGGCTCATATGGAAGTGTATAGATAGTCATTTTTTCCCCACTCCTATTGCAAGTAGAATAGGAAAGGGAATGACTGGCACAATTCAAGATACCCTCAGCGATGCACTATATGGTAGCTTGCAGAGTATATATGTGGGTGCACATCATCTGAACTGTCATCAAGAATAAGTTCAGCACAGTCAAGTGCTTTACAACTGTAACTCTTCAGGCTTTCCCGACGAGATCTTGACATATGGAAAAATTGGGTCTACTGCCGGAGACAACACATTACAAGTAGCGCCAGGCGGGCGCGGACGGCAAAGAGAGCACCCAGCGCCCTCTGGGCATAAATACTGGACAAGATCCTCCAACACGGCAGTCTCAGGTAGCACCTGAAGAAGGCAACGAATTACGTGGCCGAAATATTGTGCCAGAGCGACACAAACATCCGGCAGTAGACCCGATTTTTCCACATGCTTTACAACTCTTTCTGTTCTTAGATGGTTTGCCTTCTTTGGACATTTTGTTGGTACCAGGCTGTGGCTGACCCACAGCAGGGCATTGTTGACTTTCATTTGCAGTTTGTCCAACGACATTTAGTTGCATTTCAACCAAATCCTCATGGGAGACACTTCTTCCTGCAGATACACTAACGTTTTTCTTCCTTATAAGCCTTGGATTTATGCTTCATGCCTCTCTTGTACACTCCAGAGCTTCTAAGAGAGGTAATAGGTAAGGGCTTAACTTGGCTGCTGGCTAGCATTTCAAGCAAAGGTTCAACATCACACGGACGAATTCTGCATTACTGGAAGTCAGTTTCTAGACT
This sequence comes from Schistocerca piceifrons, assembly GCF_021461385.2. NCBI lineage: Eukaryota > Metazoa > Arthropoda > Insecta > Orthoptera > Acrididae > Schistocerca > Schistocerca piceifrons. The sequence continues at coordinate 96,589,393 of NC_060143.1, read as the reverse complement.
TTTCTTAAAGTGAGGATGCAGATTCTCAATGACGTATGTCAATGAGGAAGGAAAATACTGTTTTGTTTTACATGTCTTTGATTTAGTTTGTAGTTTATAGTCCACCTTTGAATATTACAATGCAATGCAGCTTTACATCAAGTGAAGATATAATTTATTATTGCTTCCAGAAACTAGTTATTTACTATCATTTCTAAGAGTTGAGCATAAATTTACCGAATTCAATAACCACAGTAACTATGTTGCATGTAGCTATTGCTGCCCACTGGTAATGCCTTGAATAAGCCTGGTTGTTGTTGCTTGAGCCACACAGTTGGGTTGAGAATAACTATGAGTCAGCAACGTTTGGTTAAAGTTGCTAATCTGTTTAATACATGACAACTCGCACCACATTATTTCATTTGAGAGCTTCAGAGTGGAATGATAGAAGTTGTATAGTGGCATGAAGAATATTAATTAATTGTGAATGTTTCATAGGATTTGCTGTGTTGTGTTTTTGACAATAAATAGAACCGTTCGTGACCTCCTAACAGTAACTGTTCTTCAAGTACCTGTCATTATTCACTTTCTCAAAGCATCAATCATTAGATTATATCGGTCTCTTAATAAATGGAGTTGAAAGAGGCAGCAGAATTAACATAATTACAGCACTGCCACCGCTGTCTATTATACATGGGCAATGGTGAAAAGGATGTCGCATCCCGCAATGATCTTCAGATACAGAGTCTGATTGCCACGCCAAAGTGTGGTGAGTGAATTTAGACATTTTTAGTGGTGCCTTGATTTCCTAACAATGTTGAACAGGAAAAGTATTATAGACAGTGAACAATTAATTTCATTATAAATTGCTGTAATTAATGAAGAGAACAGCATTACCCAGAACAATGTTGATATGGATTTTGTCAATGAAATGGAGTTAATTAGCAGAATTCAAAATGTAGATGCAGTAAGAAAATGCAAATTTACATTTAAATGTAGATGTTGAAACATGTGAAGCAGGAATACATAATAATAGTGTTGAGGCTGCAGGAAGGACGGATGCACTACTGCAGTTTGTACAATACATTATTTTCCATGTACGATTACAATCAGCATGAGTAGTCAATGTGTAACTTTCGTCAGAAACAATGGGAACATAATAGTTATCTTGACAATCCTGTTAGCAATGATGATTTGATCATAATTTTGATAAAGCTTCTACCATGTAAAGTAAGAAAACAGTTAGCATCACAAACATTTGATGATTATGATGAGTTATTAAGAGTTATAGATCATTTGGAAGATATTGACAACAAAGGAACATCAGTGGGATTGGAGCAAAATTTGATTCATTGTAATAAACATATACAGCATCATGATGCACTGCAGCACGATAATTTTGGACGTCCAACATGGAATCAATAAAATAATAATCAACAGTAGTACATGATGAAATGCGAAGAGATAGATGTTCATGAAACTGTGTATCAATGATGATCAGTTTAGAAATGGTGAGAGGAGGGAAAATGAGTTTGGCTGATGGAATCAATGGGTAGTATTTGATGGAAGATTTTAGGATCATTCGCTACTCCAAGATATGGATGACAGAAACTGATAACATGTGCAATCATTGTTAAACTAAAATTAGTTTCAGATGAGGCTCGCTCTGGAACGTATGGACAGCTTAATGGGACAGATGGGACAATACAAATGATAAAATACAAAAATGAAGATATTAGGACTGACATACTGAGAGAAGATGTGCAAGTTGTTAATGAGGTGTTGAATTCATTGATTGAACTTGGTGTAAACGGCCAGAAAATTACAGCACTTTTAGGTTTAATTGCAACAAGGGGGCACAGAGTTCATGCTGTCATTAAATGTAAATTAGGTGTAAGACTTTAGATAGATAGTTTGACATGTTGCATTGATTCTTGATTCTTTGGTTGTGGATTGGATGTTTGGTAATGACTGGCTGGCAGAAATAAGATGTAATATTGACTATGGAAGAGGCTGTTTAAGTACCTGTGACAGGAATGAAGAATTGGAGGTTAATTTCATCAGGTTCGTCAGAGAAAAGGTAGAAGTGTCTGCTGTGTTAGGAATTAGAATTACTGAGAAGACAGTGATGATCGAATTGAAGTACCAGTATATAAAAAAGATGATGAGTCTGTAGCGGTTCCACCTGCTTTATTTACGTTGTCCTCGGTGTCAATGTACTGCGTTGCTACACTGGCACAAATGCACAGTTGCGTTTCACTATCATTGACTTTATGTTCACAACCCTCCCATAATACACAGTTATATATGGCCAGCGCACTATTATTTAACTTTCGATAAGCCTCATTAATAGTTTGCAGGCGAACCTCCACATACTGCTGCAATAGTTTACTATTGAACATCTACAAGCAGTAAAAACATAACCACATAATTCACAGTTCTTGAAGAATAAACAGGCACATATGGAGCAGACACTGTCATTGTTTTTACACACGGTCTAATTGTTTAAAACTTATTCCACAGTTAAGTTGAAGCATTGTTGTTGTTCTAACCAGCAGAGGTTACTCGTCTGAAACTCTGCTGTGGATTGACTGTCTTGTGACCAAAAAACGGGCTCTTATATATCTTTGCAATAATAGGTACTGAAACTACACACCGTTCGAAGTTTAATTTACAGAAATTACAATTAAAACTTATCTCATTAAATTAACTGAATACATCGAGAACTGGTTCTTTTTAAAAGTTTCTTCTACTACGAGGGTTAAGCCAAATTATATATTTAAATCATGAAATTAACAAATATAAGTATGCAAACAATACTTTGGACAAACTGTTAATTACTCTGGAAATAATTAAGGACTTGCTTTGCTAACATGTTGTCAAATAGAGCTAAACAGATTCTTTAAGATTACTAGTATTTCATCTTCCAAATGCTTACAATTAGTACAGAATTTATATTTGAATATAACAGAGGGAAACATTCCACGTGGGAAAAATACATCTAAAAACAAAGATGATGTAACTTACCAAACGAAAGCGTTGGCATGTTGATAGACACACCTATCAACATGCCAACACTTTCGTTTGGTAAGTTACATCATCTTTGTTTTTAGATATAGAATTTACAGGGTTATTACAAATGATTGAAGCGATTTCACAGCTCTACAATAACTTTATTATTTGAGATATTTTCACAATGCTTTGCACACACATACAAAAACTAAAAAAGTTTTTTTAGGCATTCACAAATATTCGATATGTGCCCCTTTAGTGATTCGGCAGACATCAAGCCGATAATCAAGTTCCTCCTACACTCGGCGCAGCATGTACCCATCAACGAGTTTGAAAGCATCGTTGATGCGAGCTCGCAGTTCTGGCACGTTCCTTGGTAGAGGAGGTTTAAACACTGAATCTTTCACACAACCCCACAGAAAGAAATCGCATGGGGTTAAGTCGGGAGAGCGTGGAGGCCATGACATGAATTGTTGATCATAATCTCCACCACGACCGATCCATCGGTTTTCCAATCTCCTGTTTAAGAAATGCCGAACATCATGATGGAAGTGCGGTGGAGCACCATCCTGTTGAAAGATGAAGTCGGCGCTGTCGGTCTCCAGTTGTGGCATGAGCCAATTTTCCAGCATGTCCAGATACACGTGTCCTGTAACGTTTTTTTCCCAGAAGAAAAAGGGGCCATAAACTTTAAACTGTGAGATTGCACAAAACACGTTAACTTTTGGTGAATTGCGAATTTGCTGCACGAATGCGTGAGGATTCTCTACCGCCCAGATTCGCACATTGTGTCTGTTCACTTCACCATTAAGAAAAAATGTTGCTTCATCACTGAAAACAAGTTTCGCACTGAACGCATCCTCTTCCATGAGCTGTAGCAACTGCGCCAAAAATTCAAAGCGTTTGACTTTGTCATCGGGTGTCAGGGCTTGTAGCAATTGTAAAACCGTCGGCTGTGGTATGTTTAGCTCCCTGCTTACTTTATTCGTGACTTCCGCGGGGCTACGCGTGAAACTTGCCCGTATGCGTTCAACCGTTTCTTCGCTCACTGCAGGCCGACTTGTTGATTTCCCGTTACAGAGGCATCCAGAAGCTTTAAACTGCGCATACCATCGCTGAATGGAGTTAGCATTGGTGGATCTTTGTTGAACTTTGTCCTGAAGTGTCGTTGCACTGTTATGACTGACTGATGTGAGTGCATTTCAAGCACGACACACGCTTTCTCGGCTCCTGTCGCCATTTTGTCTCACTGCGCTCTCGAGCACTCTGGCAGCAGAAACCTGATGTGCAGCTTCAGCCGAACAAAACTTTATGAGTTTTTCTACGTATCTGTAGTGTGTCGTGACCACATGTCAATGAATGGAGCTACAGTGAGTTTATGAAATCGCTTCAATCATTTGTAATAGGCCTGTATATTTGTTTATGCGTCAACAATAGAATTTAAGTTACAAAACAATTACTAATTTCACCCTATAACAAAAGATACCAACTAGGAATAGTCAAAATAAAATAGAAAATCAATTACATACATAAAATGAAGCATGAAATTAGATCTGGTGTTATATTCTTTAAAACTGAGGGCCAACCTTTCTCTTTTATGAAAATGCAGATTATATTCATGTATGCTAATGTTAAATTGTTAAAAGCAACAAAATGAATTTTAAGGAAGCAGATGGCAAAACGAGGGGAATTGAAAGTATCCCAGCTTGCTTCATCACAAGTCCACGGAAAAAATGAGAGGAGATTCAGCATGTCACATGAAAAATTCAAGAGAAAACAGATGATTTGAGTAACTGGCTCTTTTCCTGCAGAGAAGAATCACGAGAAGTTTTACTTATGCATGCTGAAGACTCTTCAAGTAAACCAAGACTAGTGAAGGAATGTTAATGTCAGATTAAAGTATGTCTGAATGAACCTCTTAAAATCAAATCATATTCAATGCCATTAGCTAGAAGAGAAGCTCCAGAGAAGGAGATTAAATGCATGATAAATCGTGACATAATTGAGAGGTCATATAGCGAATATAGGAATCCAGTATTTCCACTAATTAAGAAGGATGGGTTGGTCAGACTTGCTCTGGATTCTTGAACTATTAATTGCATTATTGTACCCCAGCAGGATAGCCTGAGAATATTGAAGAGATTTTTCAGAAGTTTGATAGTACTTGTTACCTTAGTATCCTGGACATGACAAGTAACTCTTGGCAGCTGGAACTGGAGGGGAGAAGCCAAAATTCACTGCGCTCTTCTACAATAGACTGTGTTATCACTTCAAAAAGATGTCATGCAGTTTAAACATTTTGCCAGCAGCATTTGTTAGAGCTTTGAAAGAGATTCTTGGAAAACAACTTTTAGGATGTGATGATGTTTTGATTGCATGTCAATCGTGGGAAGAGCACAAACACACACTAAGTAAAGTTCTGTATACATTTAAATCAGCTGGAGCCATACTCATTTTGCAAAAGTTGGAGTTCATGCAGAAGAAGATACAATTTTTGCGACAAGTTATCTCGTTAGCAGGGATTGAAACAGATTTACAGCAATTAGAAGCAGTTCAAAATTTTTAATTGCCAGCTTGTAAGAAGCAACTTCAATCTTTTCTTGGTTTTTGTGGATATTACTACTGATATATGAAAGATCATTGTCTATTATCACCTACATTGGTGTTGTTAATAAAGAAGAATTGAGTTTGGACATGGGGGACCTAGCTAGAAGAAGCATTTGATGTACTGAAACAACTTTCAGAAGTTCCACTATTACACCTACCAGACCTTAATGAACCATTTTATCTAGGGCTGGATGCTACCGAATTTGGATTTGGTGTTCATCTGTATCAAATAGTTAATGAAGAAGGTGAAACAGTATCATACAGCTGCATTCGCAAATCATGTTTTGATAATGTGGGAAAGTAGAAATGCAGTGACTGAGCAAGAAGCACTCATGATAATTTGGGGCTTTGAAAGGCTTCGCTATTTTCTGTTTGATTGACACACCATTGTAAGGACAGACAACAGGGCATTATTTTTCCTTCTTCACAGTAAATTATTGCATAATCATCTTGTCAGATGGGCCTTCGCTCTTTAGGAGTACAGTTTTGAGACATAATACATACCAGGTGAAAGAAATGTGGTACCTGAGGCTTTGTCATGTCTTCCAGAAAATTTGAAACATGTTTGCATTGAGACATCATGTGTAAAACGATATCAAAATTAATTTCATGAGAGGAGTGGAAAATCCAAAATTGGTTGGTGTTTATATAACATAAAAACAGAGCAAGAGGCAGATGAGATGTTAAAAATGGTAAAGGCAATGTATTCTGATGAAACAGAGATTAAAATTTGACACTATTACTTAACTCATAACAATATCTCATACCAAAGAACAGATTTGAATTCAGACTCATGGACCTTTGTATATCACAGCAAATGATTGATGTTCTGATGAAATATATATACTACAGTTTTGCACATTTTGATCTGAAGGAATGTTTACAGCAACTTAAAAAACAAGTGATATTCAACAATAAGTCTCAGTTAGTGCAACTGATTATTAAAGAATGTGACTTACGCCAGTGTACCAAAGTGTCTACAATGCAGCATAAAGAATTCAAGCACAATATTCTGCCAAAAAAAGTAGGTGAGATCACTTGTTTACATCTTTTTGGACCTCTTTGCAAGTCTTGTGGGAATTTCATGCAAATCTTGGTGGTTGTGGAATAATTTTCAAAATTTAACAATACACGGAAAGGTTAGATTGCTACTCACTGTAAAGATGACATGCTGTGCTGCAGACAGGCACAATGAAAAGACATTAGCTTTCAGACAACGCCTTTTTCAGAAAAGGAAACACACACATTCATTCACACAAATACGCACACCTCAGGCACACATGACTGCAATCTTCGGCAGCTCTATTAAGTGTGCGTGAGGTGTGTTTGTTTGTGTAAATGAATGTGTGTGGGTTTCCTTTCCTGAATAAGGCTTTGGCTAAAAGCTAATGTTTAAGTGTCTTTCTGTTGCGCCTGATTGCAACTCACTGTGTCATCTCTATAGTGAGTAGTAAGCTATCATTTCCTTATACTGATTTATTCCAACATGGTGTTTCCACTGTTTTATTTTCAACATTTGTTTGCTTCCTTCTACTGTGAAAAGCTAATAGTAACATTAAAGAATGGAAATCCAGGATGGAATCTAACAACATTATGAAAAGGATAGTTGCTACTCTCACCATATAGTGGAGATGACGAATTGCAGATAGACACAACAAAAAGATTGTCACAAAATGAGCTTTCGGCCAACAAGGCCTTTGTCAAAAATAGACAAAACACACACACACACACACACACACACACACACACACACACACCCACATGCAAATGCAGCTCACAACACACAACCATAGTCTCTGGAAGCTGGAGCCAGACTAAGAAAAGCGGTGTATGATAGGAGAGGCAACAGGGTGGGAGAAAGGAAGAGACTAGGATGGGGAGGGGTAGGAATAACAGGGTAAGGGTGCAGGGATGAGGTGGAGAGAGGGTGCAGTTGCGAGGCTAGACGGTGTGCAGGGGAGAGAGGGTGGGGACGGGGGTTAGCGGAAAAGGAGAAAAGTAAAAGGACTGTGTGTGTTTGTGGAATAGAGGGCTGTGTAGTGCTGGAATGGGGACAGGGAAGGGGCAATGACTAATGAATGTTGGGCCAGGGGGATTACGGGAATGTAGGATATATTGCAAGGAGAGTTCCCATCTGCACTGTTCAGAAAAGCTGGTGTTGGTGGGAGGGATACAGATGGCACAGGCTGTAAAGTAGTCAATGAAATGAAGAACGTCGTGTTGGGTGGTGTACTCATCAACAGAGTGCTCCATTTGTTCTCAGCTACAGTTTATCAGTGGCCATCCATGCGGACAGACAACTTGTTGGTTGTCATGCCCACGCAGAATGCAGCACAGTGGTTGCAGCTTAGCTCGTAGATCACACGACTGCTTTCACAGGTAGCCCTGCCTTTGATGGGATATGTGGCTTGTGACCAGACTGGAATAGGTGGTGGTGGGAGGATGTATGGGACAGGTCTTGTGCCTAGGTCTATTACAGGGATATGAGCCAAAAGGCAAGGGTTTGGGAGCAGGGGTTGTGTAGGGATGGACAAGGATATTGTGTAGGTTTGGTGGTTGGCAGAATACCATTGCATGTTTGGGGGGGAGGAGGGGGGCAGTTGGAAGGATAGTGGGTAAGATATTTCTCATTTCAAGGCATGATGAGAGGTATTCAAAAGCCTGGTGGAGAATGTAATTCTGTTCTCCAGTCCAGGGTGATACTGAGTCACTAGGGAAATGCTCCTCTGTGGCCAAAGAGTGGGACTTGGGAGGTGGTGGGTGACTAAAAGATAAGGCATGGGAGATCTACTTTTGTACAAATTCTCTCTCTTTGATCACTTTGTGACTTCATGCCAATTTCAGTTGGTTTTCACCTTTCACTATCGACATACTCTCTCAGATTTCATCTTGTTTCCCCTTATTTCATTCGTTTCATGACTTTTCTCATGCGTTTGTGTTTTTTTTTCCATTTTTCAGATGTAATTCTAAATTAGTTACGTATTTTTTACATTTTTTTCCACCATCATGATGATGATGACCGATATGTAGGGCACTCAACTGCGCGGTCATCAATGCCTGCATGAATTCCAAATTTTACACATTACAGTTTTTTACTCAGTCCAATCTAGCCTCTGTCACAAATGATGATGATGAAATGATGAGGACAACACAAACACCCTGTCCCCGGCCACAACCTGGCTGGGAATCAAGCCTGGGACCCCATTATCCAGAGAGAGCAACACTAGTCACTAGACCATGAGCTGTAGATTTTACCACCACCATGGATCCTTACTCCTTCAATCTGCATCAATACAGAAAAGTTTCCTTTTCCCTAGCCAGAACCCAGACCCACATACTATTCCTGCATTATTGCTTCGCTCAGGGAATCCCCTCTAATGGCATTATCATCTAATTACCCAATTCTGGCTGTCACCCTTCCTTCCACAATGACCTGCATCTGTTCACATTCTGCCAATCCTTAGCACTCACCAACATAGTCCTGCAAAACCATATCAATCAAACCCAAACCACCTTGCAATATCGTCTCTCCATTGGTAAAATTCTCCTGCTATGTAATCCCAAATTCCTGGATCCTGTAACACCCACTGAAACATTTGCCCTTCAGAAACTAGAGCAACAAGCACTACACCACCTCAAAAAACTCTCCTCCCTGCTCACCTCCTACTCCCACCTTGGACTACCACTGTCCACCACCTCTACAACAACCTTCAAACCTCCCCCACATCCCCTCACAGCTGACAAACCCTGTCTCGCAGACCTACTACATTTACCCCACCCTCCAAAACTCATTCCCACCACTAGACACAATCCAGAACGTAAACAGACCCAAAACACATTCATGAATCTTTCTTCAGAAGGCCTTAGCCCTGCAGAAATATCAGTCCTTTCCAAAGGCCTCACTTTTTGCCCCACTCCCAAATTCAACCATGCATGACTTGTTAAAGGCCTTCTCTTTCTCCTGGTCCCTACAGTGGAAACACATTTTCGCCAACAATTCTACCAATCAGAATCAACCAGAAACCAATGTTGAACCCTACCTGATACACAGTTCACTCCTCCATCCCACCGTGATCCCCCCCCCCCCCCCCCCCCCCGCCCCACCTTATTGCCCTTGAATCACCCCCTATTAACTTTCCAAAATTTCCTAACCTCACACCTTGCCTTGCCATCATTCCCCAAATTCCTCAGAATGCTAATTAACATTACATTTGCAAAAAGAAATGAAATTCACCAACTAATAACTGATCCCGATCTCATAATTCTACCTGCTGAAAAAGGCTCCACCACTGTTGTCTTTAACCACAAGAATTACCTGGCAGGACTCCACCAGCTGTCAGGTTTCTCCACCTACAAACTCTGCCACAGTGACCCTGTTCCAGAACTCCAGTAGGATTTCAAGTCTCTCCTCAAATCCTTACACCCATCCCAGAACCTCACCCCCGATTCCATCTCTCTCCTCACCCCTGCCACTCCCCACACTCCTACCTTCTAAATGATTCCTAAAAACCATAAACCCAACCATCCAGGATGCCCCATTGTGCCTGGTTACCATGGCCCCACTGAGAGAATCTCTGCTTCAGCCTTTTACCCGCAACGTACCCTCCAATATAAAAGACACCAACCATTTCCTCCACAGACTCTCCACAGTTCCTCTTCCTTTACCACACAGTGTGCTATTTGTCACTATTGATTCCACTTCCATTTACGCTAACATTCCTAATGCCCATGGCCTTACTGCTATTGAGCACTACATTTCCCAATGCCCAATGGATTCCAAACCAACAACCTCTTTCTAGTCACGACTGACTATATCCTCAACCACAACTACTTCTCCTTTGAAGGCATTACAGCTATGGGCACCCAATGGCACCATTCTACAACAACCTATTCATGAGCCATCTAGAGGAATCCTTCCTAAACACCCAGAATCCCAAATACCTCCCCTGGTTCACATTCACTGCTGTCATCTTCACGACCTGGATCGTGGGTGACGACAATTTATTCACATTCCTGCAGAACCTCAACACCGTCTCCCCCATTTGCTTCACCTGGCCTTACTCACCCAACTAGCCACCTTTCTCGATGTTAACCTCCACCTCAAAGATGGCTACATAAGTATTTCTCTCCATATCAAACCTACCAACCACCAGTAACACCTTCACTTCAACAGCTGCCACCCATTCCGCACCAAGAAGTCCCTCCCATACAGCCTAGCCACCCATGGCTGTCACATCTGTAGTGATGAGCAGTCCCTCTTGAAATACACTGAGGGTCTCACTGAGGCCTTCACAGACTGTAATTTTACCCTCCCAAAACAGATCTCCCGTGCCTTAATTCTCCTGTCACCCACCATCCCCCAAAGGCCCAGCATCTGGTGGTATGACAGGTGGTGCCATATATCGGAAATGAGTGAAACGCCTCTACGTGAAAAGCAGACCTAGTTTATGGTAGAGCACTTGGTATTACTGATTAATTTATATAAGGAAATGGCTTATACTTGAGATCCCACCTGCAAATAGCTGTAAATGTGGAGCGTCTCATCAGTCCCACATGATACAAACAGATCACGATCATGAGGTGAACACATAACACATGTTACAGCACCAATGTGATGCTGAAATGAACTAAGTACTGGATCTGTCAGTGGAATATCAGGATCAGATACTGAAAAGAAAGAGAGATTTTGATAAATACACAAAAAATAACAAGTTTCTTGTCGTGGACATATTTGCAGCAGCTGTATATAAATTACATAGTTCAACAGAAAAACGCATTTTGCAAGCTGCATATTCAGTTTTTTTTAATTTATCTTCTGCACCCAGATGTGTTCCTTCTTACTTACAAGGCATCTTTAATGCGTGTCCTGAAATAATACATTATTTCTTCATTTGCACATGCAGGTTATCGTCTGAACTTATAGATAACAGATTTTAAACAGTTCCTCAAGGTTTTTATAATAAATGGAAAAGTCTGTTTACCTGTGGTGCGGCTGAAATTTATATTCTGGAACTAACACTTCCAGTCTTAACACTCTCAGTTCACTCAAAGAGTCTACTCAACCCCACCTGATTCCAGGTACAATCAATGTGGAGCACTCTGATAATCACAGTATTACCCCAGCAGATCAATCTACCACCAGTAGTACCGGTGCAATTGGTCTTTTGAATTCTGGGATGGCCAGGTTAAAATGCAATGTGATTCAACACAGGAAGATGGATTCCTCTGACCAACTTAAAACCAAAAAAATACATTTTTTGCAACACTTAATATGCAAACACTTTTGCAACCAAGTAAACTTCATAAACTGGGAGATATATTACAAGAACAGAAGATTCAAATTTTGGCACTTCAAGAAACTTGAATGATGGACACCACCACCATGGATTTTGACAATTATCATCTTTTTAAAAGTCAAACTGATAAAAGAATACCTAACAATACATTACATTGGGGAGTTGCTTTTGCAGTCTCCAAAAATATTTTAAATTCAGTAATGGAAGCAAAACTCATTAATAATACACTAATGACAATTGCTCTTAAATGAGCAAATAAAGCATACACTTCAAGTAATGCCCATATGACAATCAATGAGGATAACTGTAAAGAACCTGAAGTAATTAATGAAGCTTGGGAAACATTAGAAATCTTATTCTTAAAAATTCCCCCAAACCATTAAATTTTAATGGGTGATTTTAATGCTCGATTCGGTAAAGACAAAAAATGTAAGAAAGCGGTGGGTGGATTTCTTATGCTTAAATGGACAAATCAAAATGATCAAAGATTTATTGAAATGTGCTAAAATTTTAACCTTAAAATCATGTCAACACATTTTTAAAAGAACTCTTCTAAAAAAACTTGACAGGTACCCAATACATTTATTGGGGAATTTCATATTGATCATGTAGCAATTTCACACCCTAACTACAAAGAAATTTTAAATGTCCAAGTTTAAAATAACCCTAGCTCTAACAAGCGAATTTGACAATGTGGATAGTGAAACAGCATTCAAAAATTGGAGTAATAACAACACTGAAATTACGTACACCACCACACTGAAATTACATACACCACCTTTCTAACTGTAAGAAAATAAACATCTAAATTAACCAGAAAGACTAAAAGAAACTACGAAAATGCCCATCTTTTAGAAACTGAAAAAGACTTCCAAAAGAACAATACAAGAAACATTTATAAGACATTCAAAACAAAAATAACTAGCTACCAACCTCAAAGTCCTTGCTTCAAAAATGAAAATGGCAGTTTGGCTCTTAACAACCAGGAAAATTGTAAGGTAATTGATAATAATTTTGAAAAACTCTTAAACTGTCTAGAACCAGTGAATAAATTCCAACCACAGCAAACTAATAACACCACCCATAACTCTAAAGAACCCGATGAAATCGAAATAGCTAAGCAAATTACAAGACTTAACAACAATAAAGCATCCGGAAAAGGTGGTATAATTGCAGAACTACTAACACTATAAAAAGATCACCCAACTAATAGGAATTATTTGGCAAACAGAGAAAATACCCGAGGACTGGAAAACTGCCCTAATTCATCCATTGCATAGCAAAGGGGATAGAACTGATGTTACCTAATAATTACCAAGGAATCTCTCTTCTCCCGGTCACATACAAAAATCTCTCAATGTTTACTTGACTGAGCCCAAGAACAGTTAGAAGCTAAAATTGGTGAGTACCAAGCAGACTTAAATCAAACAGATCCTGCCTGGAGCAAATTCTGAATTGGGCACCAAAGGATTTCTAGTAACAATATTGTATGTACATTTGTGGATTTTTAAAAAGGCCTACAACTGAGTTGATCATGAATCTCTTTTCAAAATTTTAAAGGATAAGGGACTAGATAATAGAACTCTAACACTGATTATGCAAACGTTAACTGACACTAGCTCTACAGTTAAATTCATGCGAAAAATTTCTGAACTATTTAATATGAAGACTGGTGTTAGGCAGGGAGATGTACTCTCCCCATTAATGTTCAGCTGTGTTTTGAAAAAGGTAACTACAGAATGGTGAGAGCAAAAGTAGAGTCAAAACACAGACCAATCAATCAAGTTAAGTAGAAGTAATATTAGAGTAGATTGCCACACCTTTGCAAATGATCTGGCAAATTTAACTAGGGATATTACCACAGCTCAAAAACAAATTTAAATTCTTAAAGAAGTTGCGGAAAAAGTAGGAATACAAACATCATTAAAAAAAAAACAAATGTATGACATGCAACAAACAAGAACCAACATTTCTGAACACAAAATATGGAAAAATAAAAGTGGTTTCCCATATCAAATACCTGGGGGAAATCATACAAGAAAACAGTCATGAAAAAGATGCACGAAGTTTGCTGTCGAAAAATGGCAACTGCATTCAGATTAACACAAAATATCTATAATAAAAAATCACTTTTTAAATTCAGAAAAATTAGGCATTGAAGCACTGTAATCGAACTCTTTAAGTCTTTATGGAGCAGAAACTTTAATTTTAAACAGAAAGAGAAATACTGAAGAAATTCAAAAGAAAGAAAGATTATTAGGAAAATATTACTGATGGAGAAACTTATAGGCTAAGAAGTAATAAGGAAATAGGGCTAAGAAGTAATAAGGAAATAGAAGAATACACAGACATATGTGGTGACATGAGACAATGAAGACTTAAATTTTCTTTCTTTCTTTCGTGGGGCCTTTGTCCTGCTTCATGTGTGGTCAGCATTCTTACTATTGATTTAGCAATGTTAGCTGCAGAGGGTAGCCAGATGCCCTTCCTGTTGCCACCCCGTACCCTGCAGGACGGAAATAGTGTACCCTAGCTGTCTGCGTCTAGTGTAAGCCATGGAATAGTGGAAACATTTTCAAATGTCTGCGAGTCGGAAAGTGGGGACCAGCCCAGTATTCACCTAGCAAGATGTGGAAAATCGCCTAAAAACCACATCCAGGCTGGTATGCATACTGGCCCTTGTCAGTAACCTGCAGGGCAGATTTGATCTGGGGCCGAGTCTAGAAAGCAGTGCATTAGTGCTCTCTGCTATCCTGGCGGGTCTAAGACTTAAATTTTATTGACATATTAAAAGAATGGCACCCACTACGTTGACAAAACAAGTAGTAGAATTCCATGGGAACAGAAGCAAGGCCAAAACTGAACCAATTAAATGGATCACTGTGATTAAGGAGGATATTAAACTAGTCTGTATAATTCAGGCAGGTGTCACAGATAGAAAAACATTCAGATAAAAGATATTTGATTGGAAAGTTGGTCAGAAGGAAATTATAAAATGGACTGGAACACTGTGGTCCAATGAAAGACAGAGACTTCATTCTGGAAAGGTGAAACAAATTTGGACACATAGGAAGGCCAACCATCAAAAGTGACATTGATTGATGGTACCTCGTGTGGTCCTATTGGGCCCATGTGTGAATAATAGTAAATGGAAAAGTACTTATCAATCATCATCTGATTCATTATTATTAAGCCAAACAGCTTTCTCTCAGGTGTCAGACTGGTTGAAATTTGCACTTTTCCTTTTGGTCACCGTTTTCAACATATAGTAATTTACCTGCTATTTTCTGTGTGTTTAGTGTCATTTGTTTCTGAAGTGTAGCCAACTTTCACCGGTTTTGCTTTCAAACATTATTTCTGTGAATATATGTGTGGCTGTTGTTGTTGTTGTTGTTGTTGGTGTGTGTGTGTATGTGTGTGTGTGTGTGTGTGTGTGTGTACTTTTCCATTTTTAATTATTTTTATGTTACTGTGTTTTCATTGTATTTTTTCACATTTATTTACAAAAACAGTGAGTTGTTGCTCATATTTGCTGGGTCATTTAGTAGTATCTTCCTTTAAACCTTGGGTTTGCATATGTGGTAATTTTCTTGTAAAGTTAGGAGGTGTCTTTCATTATTTATTCTAACCATTTTTTACATCTCTCTCTCTTGTACTTGGTAATTATTCTTTCTTCAGTATTCCGCAAACTTGAGGGGCTTGTCTCACATTTCTATGCTCTGATATGTTCTTTGTACTGGATGTCAAATGTTCAACTGGTTTGTCCTACACATCTTCCATGACGTGTTGCACTGTAGTTGGTATATTCCTCCTTTCTGGTAGATGTCTGTGTCTTTTGTTATTTTTGGAATATATTTTTGGATTGAACTATCTGTTCTGTATCTTTTGTTATTTTTGGAATTTATTTTTGGATTGAACTATCTGTTCTGAATGCTATGTTTATGCCTTGTCTTTTGAATATGTTTGTTATATTATGTGTCAGTTTGTGCTTGTAGGTCAGTGTACCATCTTGAATCTTCTTTCTTGTTTTCATGTATTCTTAGTGTCATTGTTATTCTGTTGCTGCATGCTTGTTTGTGGAGTTTGTTGTGCTATTCTTTTTGGCTGAGTATGTGTCATGTTTATTGGCTGTATTTGCCATTTAATATTTTTGTTTAGCTTTGTGACAAGATTACTATTGTGCCCATCATTTGTTGTTATTTGTGTGATTATGTCTAGTTTTTCTAGTAGTTTTCTGTGCTGAATGGTGCTGTGTTGAATCTATGAAGCATGTTTCCGAGTGCTGGTTGCTTCTGCGAGTACGGGTGATTTGAAATCTGATGTACGATAGTGTCTGTTGTTGCAAGTTTACGGTAAATTTCAAAGCTGTGTTGACTGTTTTCTTTTTTGATGGTTATGTCTGAGAAGTTTATTGGGCTGTCACATTCTTTTTCCATTGTGAATCTTATAAAAATCAGGTTTTCTACATAGTTTATGAAAATGATGGCTAGGGCACCTGACACTGGGGATCCCAGTGGTAGGCCATCTGCTTGTAAACAGTACTCATTATTAAATTGAAAGTTCTATTCAGTTATCAGTTCCAGCAATTTGTATATTTCTGTGGTGTGTTCATCTGGTGGTTGGCTGTTATCCTTCAGATTTTGTTCTATGATGTTTATTGTTTCTGCTATTGGTATGTTAAAGTACATGTCAAGAGAGAGAAGGGTAGCTGTCTCTGGGATTTATGTCTTTTATGAATTGTATTAAATTGAAGGTGTTTCTTATAGTTTCATCTTCTTCTATTTTATAGGTTTCACATAGCAATTTCAGTATAATGTGTAGTCTACATTTTTAAAGATTTTTTTTACCTTAGCCTGAAATCTGTTTGTTGGATCTGATTTCAGTTTTTTAATATTATTTTGTGAAATGAACCCTCTGTGTTTCATCAATGTATTGTTGTTTCTCCATAAGAACACCTGCATTTCCTTTGTCTGCTTTGGAAATACTTACATTTTCATTTTGGAGTTTTTTTCCAAGTTTATTGACTATTCTGGAGTATGTGTTTTTATTGTTCTTGTAATTCTGCTTTTTCATGTCTGTTACAATTTTATGTATATGATTAATAGAAAATCTCATATAAAGATGTGAAACAAATACTAACAAAGAGATAGAGGGGCTGGCCAGTACTTACCTCAGCTCAGTACAGCCGATAGATACACATAAAACAGAACTGAAAATTTACATTCCTAGCTTTCGGAACAAATGTTCCTTCATCAGGGAGGAGAGAGGGGAAAGAAAGAAAAGAAGGGAAAGGAGATTCAGTTACTCACAACCCAGGTTATGAAGCAACAGGGAAAGGAAAATGGGAGGATAGCAAGGATGGAGGCATGGTTGTCAGAGGGAAGCCAAAGATATTCTAATGTAAGTACTGTGCCAGCTTCAAACCAAAGAGGATGCATACAGAAGTAAAGAGGTATATAGTATAAAGATAAACACAACTATGTAGGATGAAAAGATGCATGAATGGCTAAAGAGGAAAGGGAAAGAGGAGACGACTGAAGAGAGAATGGAAGTGAGGTTGTTTAACGTAGGTTCAGTCCAGGGGGATGGCGGGATGAAAGGATGTGTTGGAGTGCAAGTTCCCATCTCCGCAGTTCAGAGGGACTGGTGTTGGGTGGGAGAAGCCAAATGGCACATACGGTGTAGCAGGTTCCTAGGTCCCTAGAATTATGCTGGAAGGCATGCTCCGCTACTGGGTATTGGGCATCTCCTAGGCGGACAGTTCGTCTGTGTCCGTTCATGCGCTCAGCCAGTTTAGTTGTCATGCCGATGTAAAAGGCTGTGCAGTGCAGGCATGTCAGTTGATAAATGACATGTGTAGTTTCACACGTAGCCCTGCCTTGAATTGTGTATGTTTTACCAGTAGCGGGGCTGGAGTAGGTGGTTGTGGGGGGATGCATGGGGCAGGTTTTGCAGCGGGGTCGGTTACAGGGGTAGGAACCGCTGGGTAGAGAAGGTAGTCTGGGAATATTGTAGGGTTTAACAAGGATGTTACGGAGGTTAGGGGGGCGACGAAAGGCAACTCTGGGTGGTGTGGGGAGAATTTTGTCAAGGGATGATCTCATTTCAGGGGTTGACTTGAGAAAGTCATATCCCTGGCGGAGTAATTTGTTGATGTTTTCGAGGCCAGGATAATATTGAGTGACAAGGGGGATGCTTCTGTGTGGTCTGGGGGTAGGAACATTGTTGTTGGATGGGGAGGAATGTATTGCTAGGGAAATCTGTTTGTGGACAAGGTCTGCAGGATAGTTGCGGGAGAGGAAAGCACTGGTCAGGTTATTGGTGTAATTGTTGAGGGATTCGTCACTGGAGCAGATACGTTTGCCACGAATACCTAGGCTGTAGGGAAGGGAGCGTTTGATGCGGAAAGGATGGCAGCTATCAAAGTGAAGGTACTGTTGTTTGTTTGTGGGTTTGATATGCACAGAGGTGTGGATGTGAGCTTCAACAAGATGAAGGTCAACATCCAGGAAGGTGGCTTGGGTTTTGGAGAAGGACCAGGTGAAATTCAGATTCGAAAAGGAGTTGAGGTTATGGAGGAAATTAAGGAGTGTTTCTTCACCATGAGTCCAGACCACAAAGATGTCATCTATAAACCTATACCAGGCCAGGGGAAGCAGCTGTTGGGTCTTCAGGAAAGCCTCCTCCATGCGGCCCATGAAGAGGTTGGCATAGGACGGAGCCATCCTGGTTCCCATGGCCGTTCCCCTGATTTGTTTGTAGGTCTGGCCTTCAAAAGTGAAGTAATTATGGGTGAGGATGAAGTTGGTAAGTGTGATAAGGAACGAGGTTTTTGGAAGATCTTCGGGTGGGCGTTGGGAGAGGTAGTGCTCAAGGGCAGAGAGACCATGGATATGTGGGATGTTTGTGTAAAGGGATGTAGCATCTATGGTGACAAGAAAGGTTTCAGGTGGGAGAGGAGTGGGAATGGATTTGAGGCGTTCTAGGAAGTGGTTTGTGTCTTTGATGTGGGATGGGAGTCTGCGGGTGATAGGTTGTAGGTGCTGGTCTACCAGAGCTGAGATACGTTCGGTTGGGGCTTTGAAGCCCGCTACAATGGGACGGCCAGGATGGTTCTCTTTGTGCATTTTGGGTAATAGGTAGAAGGTAGGGTTACGTGGCTCCGGTGGAGTGAGTAAGTCTATGGAAGCCGTTGTGAGGCCTTGTGAGGGACCTTGGATTTTTAGGATTTTTTGCAGCTCATTCTGGATGGAGGGAATGGGGTCCTGGGTAACAGCTTTGTAGGTTGAGGTTTCAGAGAGTTGACGCAGTCCTTCTGCCACATACTCCACACGGTCAAGTACGACAGTTGTGGAGCCTTTATCCGCTGGGAGGATGGCAATAGAGCGGTCTATTTTCAGCTCCTTAATGGCACGGGATTCAGCTGGGGTGATGTTGGGGGTTGTCGGGATGATCTTCAAGAAGGACTGGGAGGCAACACTGGATGTGAGGAATTCCTGAAATGTCTGCAAGGGATGGTTTTGGAGGAGGGGAGGAGGATCCCTTTGAGAAGGCAGTCGGAACTGTTCTAGACAGTGTTCAACACTGGGTCTAGTATTTGGGGGCTGTGTTTGGGTAGTGAAGTGCTATTTCCAGTTGAGGTTCCGGGTGAATGAGAGGAGATCTTTAACCAGGGCAGTGTGGTTGAATTTAGGTGTGGGGCTAAAGGTTAAGCCTTTTGATAGAACAGATGTCTCTGGAGGAGAGAGGGATCTGGATGAGAGGTTTAGGACTGAATTGGGACTGGTGATATGTGGCATTTGACTGTGGTTATAGTTGAGATTTGGTCTGTGTGGGGTATGTGCTGGGATGGGGAGATTGAGTAGGGTGGCTAGGCTAGGTTTGTTGGCTATGAGGGGGGTCTGTTGAAGGTTCTGTTGTGGTTGGTGTTTGTGAGGTAGAGGAAGAGGGACCCCACTTCTTAGGTGTTGCACTAGCACTGTGGATAGTTTTTTCAGGTGGTGTGTGGCATGGAACTCAAGTTTGCAGCTGGCTTCTAGGATGATGTTCCTGAGTGTGTTCTCCAAGCAAGGGTTTGAGAGGTGGAGGACTTTGAAGAGAGATAGGAGATGTTGGGAGTGGTGGTTACATGAAGTAGTGTAGAGATTCAGGACAAGTTGGGTAAGGGCTAAGGATTGAAGGTTCTGGAAGTCCAGGAGAGACTGGTGGAAGGAGGAATTGCACCCGGAGATGGGAACTTTTAAGGTAAGCCCTTTAGGAGTAATTCTAAAGGTTAAGCAGGACCGGAGGAAAAGTATGTGGGATTGCAGTTTGGCTACGGTGAATGCATGTTTCCGGAATGAATGTAAATAATGTGGTATAGGATTAGGGTACATAGTGGGTAACTGGTGGGTAGGGAAATTAAATAACTAAAGTTGAAATAGTAATCATAAGAAGGAATAAAACACGGAGGGAAGGACGAGAAGGAAAGAAATTGTGTTGGTAATGTTCAATACCAAAGGAAGACCACTAAATAAGAAAAATACGGAAAAAGTTGACCAGACCAAGCAAGTATGTCCAGATCAGGGGAAAAGAACACACGTTGCTCAAAAACAGAGATAGCGAGTGGCGAAAAAAGATCACGCGTACTGCAAAATCGATCGCGCGTGCCGCAAAAAAGATCGCGCGTGCCGCAAAAAAGATCGCGCGTGCCACAAAAAAGATCGCGCGTGCCGCAAAAAAGATCGCGCGTGCCGCAAAAAAGATCACGCGTGCCGCAAAAAAGATCGCGTGTGGCGCAGAAATGTCCCAAAAAAATTTTCTTGTGGTAGAGAAAGATAGCCAACGGCACAAAAATATCGCCAGCACCAAGAAATCGACGGAAATGGATGATACTGGTAGGTGTGGAAGAGATTGTTGGAAGTGATTGTTGGCTGGGAAACAGCGAATAACGAACGTTAAAACTATGGAATGTTGAATAAATAAAAAAGAGAAGAGGACTATAAATGGAACAAGATAATAGGAGGAAGATGAAACTAGCACAGTTGGTGACAAAAATATTTATTTATGTATATATAAAACACTGAAGAGAAAATGTTAAGATGACAGACGTAAGTGATAGCTAACAAAAGTGACAAAACAATGAAGGATGTGGACCATATAGGTGATCTAAATGATTAATGGAAAATCTCATATAACGATGTGAAACAAATACTAACAAAGAGATAGAGGGGCTGGCCAGTACTTACCTCAGCTCAGTACAGCCGATAGATACACATAAAACAGAACTGAAAATTTACTTACATTCCTAGCTTTCGGAACAAATGTTTCTTCATCAGGGAGGAGAGAGGGGAAAGAAAGGGAAGAAGGGAAAGGAGATTCAATTACTCACAACCCAGGTTATGAAGCAACAGGGAAAGGAAAATGGGAGGATAGCAAGGATGGAGGCATGGTTGTCAGAGGGAAGCCAAAGATATTCTAATGTAAGTACTGTGCCAGCTTCAAACCAAAGAGGATGCATACAGAAGTAAAGAGGTATATAGTATAAAGATAAACACAACTATGTAGGATGAAAAGATGCGTGAATGGCTAAAGAGGAAAGGGAAAGAGGAGAAGACTGAAGAGAGAATGGGAGTGAGGTTGTTTAACGTAGGCTCAGTCCAGGGGGATGGTGGGATGAAAGGATGTGTTGGAGTGCAAGTTCCCATCTCCGCAGTTCAGAGGGACTGGTGTTGGGTGGGAGAAGCCAAATGGCACATACGGTGTAGCAGGTTCCTAGGTCCCTAGAATTATGCTGGAGGGCATGCTCCGCTACTGGGTATTGGGCATCTCCTAGGCGGACAGTTCGTCTGTGTCCATTCATGCGCTCAGCCAGTTTAGTTGTTGTCATGCCAATGTAAAAGGCTGTGCAGTGCAGGCATGTCAGTTGATAAATGACATGTGTAGTTTCACACGTAGCCCTGCCTTGAATTGTGTATGTTTTACCAGTAGCGGGGCTGGAGTAGGTGGTTGTGGGGGGATGCATGGGGCAGGTTTTGCAGCGGGGTCGGTTACAGGGGTAGGAACCGCTGGGTAGAGAAGGTAGTCTGGGAATATTGTAGGGTTTAACAAGGATGTTACGGAGGTTAGGGGGGCGACGAAAGGCAACTCTGGGTGGTGTGGGGAGAATTTTGTCAAGGGATGATCTCATTTCAGGGGTTGACTTGAGAAAGTCATATCCCTGGCGGAGTAATTTGTTGATGTTTTCGAGGCCACGATAATATTGAGTGACAAGGGGGATGCTTCTGTGTGGTCTGGGGGTAGGAACATTGTTGTTGGACGGGGAGGAATGTATTGCTAGGGAAATCTGTTTGTGGACAAGGTCTGCAGGATAGTTGCGGGAGAGGAAAGCACTGGTCAGGTTATTGGTGTAATTGTTGAGGGATTCGTCACTGGAGCAGATACGTTTGCCACGAATACCTAGGCTGTAGGGAAGGGAGCGTTTGATGCGGAAAGGATGGCAGCTATCAAAGTGAAGGTACTGTTGTTTGTTTGTGGGTTTGATATGCACAGAGGTGTGGATGTGAGCTTCAACAAGATGAAGGTCAACATCCAGGAAGGTGGCTTGGGTTTTGGAGAAAGACCAGGTGAAATTCAGATTCGAAAAGGAGTTGAGGTTATGGAGGAAATTAAGGAGTGTTTCTTCACCATGAGTCCAGACCACAAAGATGTCATCTATAAACATATACCAGGCCAGGGGAAGCAGCTGTTGGGTCTTCAGGAAAGCCTCCTCCATGCGGCCCATGAAGAGGTTGGCATAGGACGGAGCCATCCTGGTTCCCATGGCCGTTCCCCTGATTTGTTTGTAGGTCTGGCCTTCAAAAGTGAAGTAATTATGGGTGAGGATGAAGTTGGCAAGTGTGATAAGGAACGAGGTGCTCCAGTGACGAATCCCTCAACAATTACAAAAATAACCTGACCAGTGCTTTCCTCTCCCGCAACTATCCTGCAGACCTTGTCCACAAACAGATTTCCCGAGAAATACATTCCTCCCCGTCCAACAACTATGTTTGTACCCCCAGACCACACAGAAGCATCCCCCTTGTCACTCAATATTATCCTGGCCTCGAAAACATCAACAAATTACTCCGCCAGGGATATGACTTTCTCAAGTCAACCCCTGAAATGAGATCATCCCTTGACAAAATTCTCCCCACACCACCCAGAGTTGCCTTTCGTCGCCCCCCTAACCTCCGTAACATCCTTGTTAAACCCTACAATATTCCCAGACTACCTTCTCTACCCAGCGGTTCCTACCCCTGTAACCGACCCCGCTGCAAAACCTGCCCCATGCATCCCCCCACAACCACCTACTCCAGCCCCGCTACTGGTAAAACATACACAATTCAAGGCAGAGCTACGTGTGAAACTACACATGTCATTTATCAACTGACATGCCTGCACTGCACAGCCTTTTACATCGGCATGACAACAACTAAACTGGCTGAGCGTATGAACGGACACAGACGAACTGTCCGCCTAGGAGATGCCCAATACCCAGTAGTGGAGCATGCCCTCCAGCATAATTCTAGGGACCTAGGAACCTGCTACACTGTATGTGCCATTTGGCTTCTCCCACCCAACACCAGTCCCTCTGAACTGCGGAGATGGGAACTTGCACTCCAACACATCCTTTCATCCCGCCATCCCCCTGGACTGAACCTACGTTAAACAACCTCACTCCCATTCTCTCTTCAGTCTTCTCCTCTTTCCCTTTCCTCTTTAGCCATTCACGCATCTTTTCATCCTACATAGTTGTGTTTATCTTTATACTATATACCTCTTTACTTCTGTATGCATCCTCTTTGGTTTGAAGCTGGCACAGTACTTACATTAGAATATCTTTGGCTTCCCTCTGACAACCATGCCTCCATCCTTGCTATCCTCCCATTTTCCTTTCCCTGTTGCTTCATAACCTGGGTTGTGAGTAACTGAATCTCCTTTCCCTTCTTCCCTTTCTTTCCCCTCTCTCCTCCTTGATGAAGGAACATTTGTTCCGAAAGCTAGGAATGTAAATTTTCAGTTCTGTTTTATGTGTATCTATCGGCTGTACTGAGCTGAGGTAAGTACTGGCCAGCCCCTCTATCTCTTTGTTAGTATTTGTTTCACAATTTTATGTATTTCTTTTTTATCAGTTATCCTGTTGGCCCAGTGTTCACACTGCTATTTCCACATTTCTCCTTCCATTTCAGAATAGCATCTGACTGTATAGTGTGTGTGCTTTTTTATGTATTATTAATCTACTTTTGTGTTAATATTCTTCATTGTTTAAACGTGTGGCTGTGAGATTCATCAGTCTTGGGTAAAATTGGTGTGACATCAGAAGATCCACAAAGGACTGCAGCAGCTACACCTGTAAGTGTTAATTTAAGATCAAGGTGGAATATACCCAAGGAGGAGGATTTTTTCTATCCCCCTCTGAGAAAAGAAAAAACTTAGCATCACCAAACAAGTTAAAGATAGCATCATCAAACAAGTTAAAGATATACCATAAAAATTGCAAAGGACTCCATCAGCAAATTGTAGTAAATAAAGTAAAGTCTGAACCTCCTCACCAATGTATAAAAAATTAAACAAAAAAATTCTTGATCTAAAAGTATACATCCATAATGTACAAGGGCTCAAAACCAAACTTAATGAATTAGAAATTTTGTTATCAACTGCAAGTGAACTGTCAGATACACAAATATTATGTATTAATGAACATTTCATGAGGTCTTTTGAAATAGAAAGTGTTGTGATACCAAATTTTAAACGCGTAGGTCACTTCTCAAGAACATCTTACAAAGGTGGAGGTAGTTGCATACTTGTAAAAGACAACATTACTGATACACCTCTTGATATTTGCAATTTGTATAATATTGAAAAAGATATAGAACTGTCAGGTGTAGAGCTTACAGATCTAAATGTTTATATAACAGCACTTTACAGGTCACCCTCTGGTAACATAGGGACTTTCTACAAAAATCTAGCACCAGTACTAGTAAATCTAAGTAAAAGAAAATCATATAGTGTTCTAATATGTGGTGACTATAATATAGATTTTCTCTCAGAAAACTCTAGCCATCTAAGCATTAAAAATTTTATGAACAGCTACAACCTAGACCTAATGGTCAACACTCCAACCAAGATAACAAATCACAGTACCACCTGTCTGGACCAAGTAGCAAGCAATATAAATTGTACTGTATCCTCCACCAAACTAGGATTTTCAGACCACAATGCATCAATTATGCAGGTCTGGTTGCAAAATAACAGTCACGAACACAATAAAATCACTGTACAGAGGAGAAATTTCAATAAAAACCACATGCATACTTTCCTCTTTGATATACAAAATGAAAATTGGCAAAATGTATATGAGGCTCAAACAGTAGACAGCAAATATGAAGCATTCTTGGATATTTTCTGTTATTATTTTAATTGCCACTTTCCCTTACAAACAAAATGTATCAACAAAGATAGAAAACTCTCCAGCTGGATCACCCCAGGACTCATCAGATCATCACAAAGAAAAAGAGAACTTTTTTACATTAGCAAATCCAAACTAGGCAGTAGTGAAGCATTTAAGTCATACTTTACTCTATATAAAAAGATATTAAGGAACGTAGTAAACGCAACCAAAAAGCTACAGAATGATAACTACCTCAAATTGTCATCAAATAAGAGCAAAAGCATGTGGCAACTTATTAATATGAATACTAATAGAGGAAAACAACTACAAAGTGATATTACCTTAAAAATAAATGGAAAATTAGTCTCCAGTGGGAAAGAAACAGCAGAGGAATTCAATAACTACTTTACAGAAACAGTAGAAAACCTGGCTAACCATCTTAAAAATAGCTGTCCCTTACAACTAGAACCAAACGTATGCTCTGAGACTCTATTTTTAAGGCCTACATCTGAAATTGAAATAGAAAAGACACTTCATAGCAAAATTAAAAAAAAAAAAAAAATCATCTGCTGGACAAGATCAAATTCCATGCTTCCTCCTTCATAATTGCAGTAACTTTATCAGTAAACCCCTAGCCCACATAATTAACTTCTCATTCCGGAATGGTGCATTTCCTGGTATGCTCAAAATTGCAAAAATTATACCTGTCCACAAAAAAGGAAGCAAAGAGGATCCCAGTAATTATCGACCCATTGCACTGCTTTCAACTTTTAGTAAAGTATTTGAATATATAATGGCCACCAGAATCATGTCCTTTCTAGACAAAGAAAATATCCTGTCACCTGATCAGTTCGGCTTCCAAAGTAAGAAAGCTGCAACTGATGCAATAAAAGAATTTCTAGATCATGCACTGGAGCTTGTGGACAAAAAACTCCCAGCCATAGGTACCTTCTTAGATCTAACAAAGGCCTTCGACATGGTTAATCATAGTATACTTTTGCAAAAGATGCATTCCTATGGAATAAGAGGAAATGCCTATGACTGGTTTAAAAGCTATCTGGAAGAATGACAGCAGTATGTTGAATTAAATGAAACTAAGCTCTCAGGTACAGCTAGCACTGTACATTCCTCCATACATACCATAAAGCAAGGCGTTCCCCAAGGCTCTGTCCTGGGCTCCTTGCTGTTCTTACTTTACATAAATGACCTTCTTCACAGCCTACCAGACACAAAACCCTTTTGTTTGCTGATGACACCTCTGTATTCATATCTGTGCCCGAACAAATTCTGCAATCTAATATAGATAGGACCACAGATCAAATAAGTCGATGGCTTAAAAGTGACAGGCTGCTTCTTAATGCAAAAAAGACAAGTGGAATGACCTTCCACACTGCCCAAAACAGAAATCCATTACTACCAACTATATCACTAGAAAAAAAAAAAATGTTAAACTTGAAAATGAAATAAAATTTTTGGGGGTCACTATTACTGATACGCTCACATGGAAAAGGCACATTGACATTACCAGCACAAAACTTAGTAAAGTGTGCTTCATGATTAGATCAATAAGGAACGTCACTAACACAAGTACCCTAACCACAATGTACCATGCACTCTTTCACTCTGTACGTAACTATGGAGTCATCTTCAGGGGCCAAAATTCTGAATCAATTAAGATATTCAAACTGCAAAAGAGACACTTGTAAACCATTATTTAAGAAACTAAATATTTTGCCCCTCCCATGCCAATACATACTAGAATTATTATTCTTTACCAAAAAAAGTATCAACAAAATTAGCAAAAATATGGATTACCACGATTATGACACAAGATCAAAAACCTACCTAAGAATATTTCCCCACTCAACAAAACTGTACAGTGATGGTGTCAAGTGCATGGAAATAAAATTATATA
This sequence comes from Schistocerca piceifrons, assembly GCF_021461385.2. Classification (NCBI taxonomy): domain Eukaryota; kingdom Metazoa; phylum Arthropoda; class Insecta; order Orthoptera; family Acrididae; genus Schistocerca; species Schistocerca piceifrons. Next base: position 96,562,173 of record NC_060143.1, on the reverse strand, counting down.
ACCATCTTCCAACTTTTATACAAGAAATCCAAGAAATAAATAAATTCAAACAGACGGTGAAGTCTCTTTTAATAAAAGACTGCTTTTATACCATCCAGGAATATTTGGAATCAAAATTGTCTTAGTGCATGATAATGTATGAAATCTGAATGTTATTAAGTCAATTTTGTCACATCATGTAACAATTCTCTGTAAAGCTCTAACTTTAAGTAACATAATTTGTAGGTAATGTAAAATAATCATTCTTCTGTGTTCTTGTTTACTGTTTTAGACTCCTGCAAACTGTATATTTGTATTGACTTACCCCATATCAGTTGTACAAGCCATTGTACTGATTTGATCTACGGGACAAATAAATAAATAAATACATTTGTGTGTTGTATTTGTTGTCTCATGAGCTGTGTCATCTTTTTCTTATCATGAGCTGTGTCATCTTTTTCTTATGTTTTTCTTAAATTTCTTTCGTGATAGTGTCTGGGTAACTTTCAACCTTCTTAACGAGATCAGATAAAACAGCTGTATTTTTAACATTTGCAAGCTGTACACGAGTTTTATGTAGCTTTTGAGATAAAGTCTGTTTATTGAGTACAAAGATTTGATGAACTGTTTTTAATATTAACTACCAGAAAGAACTGACATCATCATACAAATATCAATAAACAGTGGGTACAATAGTAATCTAGTCACAAAATTAAACAAACAAACACAGTCAATAAACATGACACACATTCAGCCAAAAGGAATAGCACAACACAACACCACATGAACAAGTACGCAGCAACAGAACAACAATGGCACAAAGAGTACACGAAAACACGAAAGAAGATTCAAGATGGTACACACCGACCAACAAGCACAAACTTAGACATAAAATAACAAACTTATTCAAAAGACAAGATGTAAACAAAACATTCAAAACAGATAGTTCAATCTAAAAGAACATTTCAAAAATAACAAAAGACACAGACATCTAGCAGAAAGCAGGAATATACCAACTACAATGCAACACATGTGATGAAAGATATGTAGGACAGACCAGTAGAACATTTGACACCTGGATCAAAGAACATATCACAGCATGGAAATATGGGACATGAGCTCTACTTTTGTAGAACATTTACAAGAAAATAATCACTGATCTACCACAAGTGAGAGAGGCAAGAAAGTAGTTAAATAAATAATGAAAGACACCTCTTAATGTTACAAGAAAATTACCACATGTACAAAACAAAGGCTGAAAGGAAGATGCTGCCAAATGACCCATTGAATATGAGTAACTACTCACTGTTTGCACCTACTGATCATATAACAGACAGTAATCCCAATAGATAATCACAAATCCCATTTCTCTCCCAAAAATATAAATGTATATGAAAAATACAATAAAAACACAACAATAACAACAATATTTACAGAACCAAATGACACTATATACAAAGAAAATAGCACTTAAATTACTATGTTGAAAACAGTGATCAAAAGGAAAAGTGCAAACTTTCAACCAGTTTGCCGCATGAGAGAAAGTTGTTTGGCTTAAAAATAATGAATTAGATGCTGATCTATAAGTAATTTTATATCTATTATAAAAACCTTGATGAACTGTTTTAAATATATATACTATAAGTGCAAATGATAACCTGTATGTGGAAAAAAAACCATGAATTATTTCAGGACATCCACAGAAGATGCCTTGTAACTAGGTGAAATGAGGTTTTTTTTTTAACTACTGTAACTTACTTGAGGAAGTGTTAAGGGAATATGATAACATGAACTGCAAGGACAGCATGTACCAAAGTAAACATGTAACTGTAGGTAATTTAACAAATACAGCAACACAATAAAGAGATAAATGACATTGTCATCTCCTACACAAAGATAGGTATACATCATAATGTGAGGGAACATGATTTTCTTGATTTATATAGTTATAGTATGGAAATAAACAGTTTCATTGAGTGAAAGTGAAATCTTCAAACTAATTTTGAATATAAATCACTTTATTAGGTAGAATTATATGCATTTTGTTTCCCAGATAATTGTTCAGAATATAAAGTTTTAATTATCATCGAAGAAGAATTATTAGAGAACAAGTCCTATTTTGTGTATTTTATTATTTGCAAGAGGTATTCTGCCTGGCCTCTGTGCCATTACAAGAGAGTTGAAGATGTATTTGGAGGAGTATTGATGGGCAAACTAGTCAAAGCAGCATCGAGTCTTCTGCACCAGCGATGCTGTCAAGGAATACCAATGACCAGAAGTTTATATCAATAATATATACAGGGTGATTCAGGAGGAGAGGTATGTGCTTTGAGGGGTGATACTAGTGGTGATTCTGAACCAAAAAACTACTAATAAACATAAGCCCTTTTCTTAACCATTTCCGGCTAAACATGAAAACAACTAGGAACGGGAAACATGTAGCGTCGTCCTTAAGCGTGTCAGTACGCAGTTTACTTGGGCATGGTGCAGTTGTTTACCTCAAGTCTCAGTCCAACAGTGCTTGTCGTAGTGCACTGTACTACAGTGTTGTTATATGAACAATGAACACAGTTTTGTGTAGTGAAAATGCCACTGATCTTCACACATGCAGAGTATGCTGACATGGTGTTTCTCTATGGTTTGTCCTATGGGAATTCTGGAGCAAGAATACCAACAACAATTTCTGAATTGCAGAGTGCTGGATAGCACGACGTTTAGCAGGGTGTTTCACGGATTGTGAGAGCGTGGTATGCTTCCCAGCGTAAATGTTGTCTCTGAACGTCCCGTACAACAAACTCTTAATGAAGTTGAGAACATTCTTCAAGTAGTGGAACGCAACCCTACTACTAGCTCTAGATGAATTGCTGGCCAACTTGGTATTCCACAAACACGAGTGATATACACAGTACATGAGCATTGTCTATATCCCTTTCATCGCAGAGTGTACACCACCCGGCAAAAATACTGTCAATGGATCATTGCCAATGAATAATTAATTCCACGTATTCTGTTCACTGATGAGTCAACATATACCCGCAACGGAATCAATAACACGGGCAACTATCATGTATGGGCAAATGAAAATGTGCATGCTACTGCGGAAATGAATTTTCAACAATGTTTCTCAGTCAAAGTGTAGTGCAGTATTATTGATGATTAACTCATCGGTCCAGTTGTTTTAGATAACCATCTTACTGAGACACGGTATCTTGAGTTTCTTCAAAACGTGTTACCAGAATACATGGAGGATATCCCTTTGGCAACACGAGCTCGTATGTACTTTCAGCATGACGGAGCTCCTACACATTCCGCTCAGTATCTCAATACAACATATCCTGGTCATTGGATCGGTCGCCATGGAGTCATTGCTTGGCCACTGAGGTCACCCGATCTTAACCCATTGGATTACTGTTTGTGGGGGTGGCTGAAGAGTGACGTCTACAAGCGCAGAGTGGACACGAGAGGAGCTTCTCATTTGTATTTTACATGCTTGTGCCCAGATAAAGGAATGCAAAACTGAACTCTGATCGGTGTCACAACACCCGTCTACAAGAGCAGCAACATGCATTGCAGTTGATGGTGGACTGTTTGAACATCATCTGTGAGGAAACGTACACTATTAAACAAACCATAACATAACAGTATCTTAATTTACCATCACCTACACCTTCCCCATTCCTAGCTGTTTTCATTGGTTTACCCGGAGACAGTTAAGGAAAGGGTATATGTTTATTATAAGTTTTTTGTTCAGAATCACCAGTAATATCACTCATCAAAGCATGTACATTTCCTCCTGACTCATCCTGTATATGTATGTATTGGAAAAAAAAAACAACAAAACTTGTTATTTGTTACCCAGAATGTCTCCTGTTACAAGGTACTTAACATCTAATGTGTGTTGTATTTAAAGGTGCAATAAAAGCCTTGAAAGATTGGAGTTGCCAAGTCCTGGTTTTTAATAAAAATTAAGTTTTTCTACATATAAGAATATTTAACAAGCTGGGAGCTCGTAGACTACTCGGAGCGGAAGATCACAATGAGGTAACTTAAAATATAAATGAACCCTCACAACAGTTACAGTACAAAGCAGATGGGAATCAAAATAAGTCATAAAGGATTGTGACAAGTGCTGTAGCAGATGATGACAACAACTTGCAACACAAGATTTACAGGCAGAAAACAGTTTATGTATTTAGAAGAATGCACATGAGAGCTGTTTCTGTCATGGCAGGCAAGGAAATAAGCGCCATTCATGTTACAAGTTGTAAAAAATTGAAACTAGTAGAAAGATTAATTAAAAAACTCTATAAAATATTTAAATGTGGTACTGTGATATTTACTTTGAGTACAAATTAAAAATAGACCAATTACAAGTGGAGAAGGGAATCCTTCGCCAACAGTTACTTTGAGCAATGCATGTTTATTTTCTTAAAAAGTATCAGAAAATCATCAGGCTCAGTAAAAGTGTTCAATCATATTTGTTTTCTTCCATCTGACTACAAATATCTAGTAAAACTTATTTTTTTGAATAGCATGACAATACATTCAGTACTAAGTAGAGCTCTTGCATTAGTACCTTGACGGTGGGGCCGGGGAGCATACACTGGTATTTGGTAATTATTACGAACTATCAACACACCCCAACTTTGCACGGGTAGCAGGAAGTATGTACAGCTGGACAACTTTTCTGGCATAGTGGTAATCTGTTTACAGCCACTGTGTAGAATTACGATTAAAAATAGAACACCATTAGGCAACTGAATATCAACACTTTTCATAGAACTAAACACAATCCAAGCAGTGCATGTCAAGAAAGTTCTCAGGAGCACGAATGTCATTAGTTCCACACTTAATTGGCATTTGGAGTGACATCTTGTGGCAACAATGGGATCTACGAGCTACTGTGTCACCCAATCCACCCAGACTGCCTAACTTCAGCGCCAGTTTGATGCGAGCTATGGCCACTTGCCTGCCACCCAATCCATCACCAGTTCACTGCAAGCTACACTTTGTGTGTGACCTTTTCCTCAGTTCACCTCACACCCTTTAAACATTAACTCTATACTAAAAAATATGTTCATATTAGCTTAGTACCTAATACATCTTGCACTGCAGGTTATTTAGGAAGTGCCAGCCTTTCCAGTACCAGTAGCTTGCACCAGCCTATCCCAGTAGCAGTAGCCCCTCCCAGTAGTGGTAGCTCGTGTCAGCCTCACTTGGTAGCAGTAGCTCATGTTAGCCTCCCCGGTAATGGTAGATTTCACCACCCTCCCACAGTTATCAGTAGCTCATGTCAGCCTCTCCCAGAAGTGGCAGCTTGTGACAGACCCCCCCCCCCCCCCCCCGCCCCCTTTTCCTCTGGTAATGGTAGCTCGCGCCATATTTCCCCTCACCCCTCATTGTGGTAGCTTGTGTCAGATTGCTCCTGGTATTGGTAGCTTGTGCCACCCTCTCCAGCAGCAGTGCCTTCTGCCAGCCTCCCCCCCCCCCCCCCTCCCCTCACCGTAGCGGTAGTTCGCACCGGCCTCCCCCCCCCCCCCCTCCCCCCGGGTTCTGTAGCTTGCACCAGCCTCACCTAGTAGTGGTAGCTCTTGCCAGCTTACTGGTAGTGGTAGTTCGTGCTGGCTTAGTGCTGCAGTAAGATGATCTTTTACGATTCCTTCGGAGTTCTGCCATTCACCACGAGATGGCAACAACACAATTTTTACAAAAGCTGGGGACTTTAATTCATCACAATTCAGCCAATTTGCACACAATATTTCCAAATTAGTCACAAAATCTTTCTTATGAACAGTTTATGTATTAGTGAAAACAGTATCAAAATCCCTAAATTAGTTTCTGAGATTAGCTCCAATATACAGACTTTGATTTGAATATGGCATAGATTCTTGTTGTAATGGAACTGACAAATAGACGTCATTTTATTTTATTATACACTAAAGTCGTGTTAAAAAAGCTTTTGCTTAAGATAATACTAAGTTAGGTGTTGCGATCAATAATCGATATTGGAATTGTATGTTTTTTGTAGCTTATGACCGTGATCTTTGGTCTACAACAGGTTTTCGGCCACTAGTGTGTTGGCCACGGTTGAGTGTAACTGTGTATATAGTTTTGGGAATAAATGTGTTTTTGATACAAAGAAATCGTGGAATACTGCGTCATTTTTCGATAGTCCAGTAATAATTTAAAAAACCCGCACCTTTTCTTGGACCCAGAGCAGCAAAGGAACCATCGCCTAGACAACGAGAAGCCACATGGACAAGGCAGACTCAGCAGCATCAACAAAGGAGACATCATGGCCAGCTCTACTAAAGTACTATACAGCCATTAGCCACACCATAACGGTGTCCTTATGGAGATAACTTTTCCTGCACAGTAGAGCGGGTTCGTGACATTATACAGTGGCACATTACACGAAAAAAACTGTTTGTGGTCCTGTCAGTGTGAAAATGCACGTTTTCTATTACAAATACTGTGGCACATATATCATTGTAACAATTTACCTGTTGAGGGTTTTGAAGTAAGCGTGGAACAGCGAAGAACTCCTCCCCCCTCCACTCCAACCACAAATGACGACGAATCCTGCTTAAAGAAGCTGAAGCACATGATGCCCAACTCCTTGCCTACACCATGTGATCCTAGAGGTGAATGAATTCGTTGAATTCCATGATCCATTGTAATCATAAACCTGTTCATAACATAGCAAATCATACTTTAATCCCTTCATTCAGACACAGGGAAATATAATATTATTTATATCCGAAGTATGCTTATTATACTACCAATCTTGCTGTTATTTCTTGTTTAAAAAAGTAAGACAACAAATATTCATAGCTTTTATACTGAAAGTACGTAACAATATCAGGAGTAGTTTCACTGCCCAAATTACTCTGCCACAACAGAAGGCAAAAACTTTTTTCCTCTAATAGAGACTGTACATGCTTCAGCTCAACCTTAACTTACAATCTGATGTTATTTCAATCCTTTCAAACACTGCAGGAATAAAACTGAATATTTTACTTTCATGTGAAAATGCACACTTAAAAATAATACTTAACTGACATTGCTCCTAAAAGGGTTGAGCCACAGCCATCACAGGTTCTCAACATATTGTTCTTATCTGAATTCTAACATTTCATTAAAAATTAGACACCACAAAATTAAAAAAAGAAACTGAGATGCATGTTGACTTATTAGAGTGCGGTAGTACCTTCGTTTATATCGATTTCAGTTATCATCTATTTCAGTTTTCATCAACTCTTTCAGTAAAGATTTTTGTGAAAACAAAGGGTACCTCCAAATGCTTCTGTTCAATGAAGTGTTGTTTCTCACTGCCAACACAATGAAGTAGTCATAATACGACTGTAGTTCGAGGCAACTGAAAGCACACTGCCTGAGACTGTGGCCGTGTGTGTGTGTGTGTGTGTGTGTGTGTGTGTGCGTGTGCGTGCTTTATTTGTGATAGTCTTTTTGTTGTGCCTATCTGTGACTCAGAATCTTCGCTATATGGTGAGCAGCGACTTTCCTTTTCTTAACATTGTTACATTCCACCCCAGATTTTCCATAATAAAAAATGAAATTTAGTTAAATATATACTAGAGAAACATGCAGAAATTTTTTTCTTATACAGTATATCTTTTATAACTTGTGAATCTCAACTTTTAGCCAGCTACTTGCTTGAATTTGTTGGCACAACTAGATTTCAATGTACCACTTAAGGTATTCTCAACCCACATTCTCCATGGTGTTTTCTTTCATTTCATCCATTATCTCTGTCCACTTATCAGCCCTGACAAAAAGCCTGTTTTATTAATTGCTGCTGCAACTGCACTCCTCCCCTCTTTCCATAACCTCTCCATGGCTCGGCTCATCGTTGATCACGGAAATAAATATTCATGTTTCAGTTTCCAGGTCTTAAATTTTCTTGCATTCTGAGCAGTGTTGATTTTTTCTTATCATCCTTTCAATCTAGTTTCATTTCTTCTTTTCTGGAGAATGGATTCTGAAATATGATTGCCAAGTATTCTAGTGTACTTCATTTATTAGCTCTCAGATCAAGTCTAATTTCTGGCATTTATTTGCACAAGTGCACTTTTTATTCACATTTTAGACTGTTCTCTAGCTTCACCTGCCCCTCATTCAATTTATGATCCAAATGTTTTCTAAGCAATTTTTCTTTCTCACTTTTCTGTGTTCTCTGAATCTCACTTATTATTCAGTACTAAGGATACTACTGCAAATACTCCAATTTTGTAGCTCTATTACTTTGGGTAGGGAAAAACTACTCATAAGTACAACATAATGTAAGTGCTTCAGTTCACATACCCAACAGCCAGCTGTAAGTTACTTCCAGTGGTAGAGACATGCCAAGATAGTAGGCGACCATCTCTGCCTGATGATATGAGTAATGGCTGAGACTTCATATGCTCTGAAAGCCATAGCACTTGACTGACCATATCCTTATGTAAACATGAGCTCATCTCAATTTCACCACCTTCCTTCCATACAATAACATGACCTGCAAAAATAATGCATCAATAGCCCAATGTAATAGCCACTGCCACATCATGATTTCACATGCTTATTAGATGTGTGGATCTACATATGAATGTTTAATAGCAACCACAAAATACAAGTAATAAGTGCATGACACTTTATTTTGCACATATTAACACAGCATAACATAACTGGGTACACGTACATAAAAACAAAACATCCGAATAAAACTGTAGTCAAAGAGGTTCAGTATAAAGAGGCACTTATTGCATATTGTTAGTCCACACACATCTTTGATACTTGTACATATGAATTTCTAACATAGGTTTGAGCAACAAGCTGTAAATGGAATAATTTTTTTAAATTTCCAAGTGACAGAACATAAATTTTATGACTTCATAATGAACAGAAACACAGATTAGATTAGATTAGATTTACTTTCATTCCAATTGATCCATAGTGAGGAGGTCCTCCAGGATGTGGAACATGTCAGAAAAACAACAATACATGACAAATATTTACAACTCAAACAAATAAGCTAATGTACCATTCCACGCTAATGCACCATTCCACGGGTCGCAAGTGGAACGATCGTCATTTTTTAATGAACACTATATGAAAGAATCATTTTACAAATACTAATGCACTGAATTTAAAATAAAAAAGGTTTTTATTCATTTATAGGGTAATAAATGTGTAATTCAACTACTCTAGTACTTATTTACAATGAACACATTACTGCACTGAAATAGTGCAGAAGTTAGATTGTACTTACACACACACACTTATTCACAATGAACACATTACTGCACTGAAACTAACTTACCAAACGAGAAAGCGTTGGTATGTTGATAGACAGATATTTCTGCATGTGTCTGTATCTGTGCGGATGGATATGTGTGTGTGTGTGCACGCGAGTGTATACCTGTCCTTTTTTCCCCACTAAGGTAAGTCTTTTCCGGTCCCGGATTGCAATGACTCCTTACCCTCTCCCTTAAAACTCACATCCCTTCGTCTTTCCCTCTCCCTCCCTCTTTCCTGATGAAGCAACCTTAGGTTGCGAAAGCTTGAAATTTGTGTGTGTGTGTGTGTGTGTTTTTTTTTATTGTGTCTATCAACATACCAATGCTTTCTTGTTTGGTAAGTTACAGCATCTACTGAGAAATTCATCAATGGAGTAGAAGGAGTTGGGCACCAATAAATCCTTTAGGCTTTTCTTTAACTGAATTTCATTGCTTGTTAAGCTTTTTATGGCTGCTGGCAAGTTATTGAAAATGTGTGTTCCTGAATAATGCACACCTTTTTGTACAAGACTAAGTGACTTTAAATCCTTGTGAAGATTACTCTTATTTCTAGCACTGATTCCATGAATTGAGCTGTTGGTCTAAAAAAGTGATATATTTTTAATGACAAATTTCATTAAAGAATAAATATATTGGGAAGCAGTAGTTAGTATCCCCAGTTCCCTAAATAGGCTTCTACAGGATGTTCTTGAGTTCACGCCACATATAACTCTTACTGCACGTTTTTGTGCCCAGAAAACTTTAGCTTGGCTTAATGAATTACCGCAAAAAATAACCCCATATGACATTATGGAATGAAAGTAAGCATAGTATGCCAGCTTTTTCATTTTTATATCCCCTATGTCTGACACAATTCGCATTGCAAATAGAGATTTGTTCAGACGCTTCAGCAGTTCTGTGGCGTGATTTTCCCAGTTGAATTTATTATCAAGCTGTAATCCCAAGAATTTAACACTGTTCACTTCTTCTATCTGCTTGTCATCATATGTTAGGCATATACTCGTGGGACACCCCTTACAAGTTCTGAACTGCATGTAATGTGTTTTTTCAAAGTTTAGTGACAAAGAATTGGCTAGGAACGAGTGATTAATGTCCACAAATATTTTATTAGCTGATCTAAGATTACACTTGATTTGCTACTTATTGCAATGTTTGTATCATCGCAAACGAAAAGTCTTTAGATTATGAAACTGGTAAGACAGAATAAAACACAAATATTTACAATGGAACTAAAAAAAATGTCAGAAAATCGGTAGGCAGGATTTGACAGCATTTAGTTAGTGACCTTGGACAATTAAAAAGCGATTTCTTAACACACAGAGAACTCTTTTAGTAAGAATTTAGGCCCATGTGTCATGAATTTCTTCTCTTTTTCGACTCAAAAAAAAATTGATGCCTAAAAGAGTCATAAATCATAACATTTTGTCTGACGATGAAGTCCCATACTCCGTAACAGAGCGTAGGGGATGATGTGGGAGACCCGCACTGCAGTACTACGCAAGGTCCTGGTGGAGGTGGTTTGCCATTGCCTTCCTCCAACATTTTGTATATAGCAATATTATTTAAAAAAATAAATAAATATTTTTGTATATAGTAATATTATTTTTAATATTTTTCTTGGAAAATATCTTGCATTGGGAAAAACGAATCATTTTATGTATTATTTACTGAAAAAGGTGTAACTTTGACCATTAGGAAACAGTAAGCATGGAAATGTACACTGTAAAAGAAAAAATAGTACATCGCTCTTCATCCTGAAGTCTGGTTTGAACAGCACAGTGCTTTACTGAGCATGGAACCATTGGAGATGGTGTGCTCCTGTCTTCCTACAACCTTTGAACTGACTGACTTGGATCAACAGTTTATTGTGGACTCTGAACCATGGTGCAACTTGACATTTTCCATATCAATAAATCATTGGCAGAGGTGAGAAAAGCTATAAGTGATGCAGGAAATCCTTGGACCAGCTGGGGATTAAACCTGGATCTTGGGATTTGTACTCTGACAGTCACTGACTTATCCACAAAGCTACATCTTACACTTAGTATGGACATTAAATAAAGTAAGGAAAAGACAACCACTCGCCTACAGTAGGCTGATGTGCAGAGCATAGATACCTGAAACAGAAAACTGTATTTACAGTCGCTTTTGTGTTCTCGTTCTTTTTCTAGCAAGAGTACACATATTAACATGCAGCCCCGTGTGTGTGTGTGTGTGTGTGTGTGTGTGTGTGTGTGTGTGTGTGGTGTGTGTGTGTGTGTACTTAGATGCTATGATGAGGCTGCATATGTCCAGTTTCCTATTGTGTGTGCATGACGAAAGTTGTGCTTGTTGATGGGGGGAAAATTACAGTTGTTGATTGTTATTATTCATGAGTTTGACAGCCAATACAATTTTATGAAAAAAAATCATGTGGTATTGTTGTCCAGGAGGCCCAAATGTGAAGTTTGGCCGCCGGGTTGCAAATCTTATTCCGGGCGACGCCACACTGGGCGACTTGTGTGTTGATGATGATAAGGACAACACAACACCCAGTCCACGGTGGAGAAAATCTCCAATACAGCTGATAATCAAACCCGGGCCTGCTGCACAGTATGCAAACACGTTACCAATCAGGTAAGCAGGTGGACAATACAATTTTACAGTTCAGTGCAGTTGATGTGTGACTTGTATCAGTCAACTTTTCATGCCAGAAGATGATCACTGACCAAAACTGGCAGCAAATGAAATAAACTGTCCTAATGCAGCCAAGTGTCATGAGCTTCCTGAAACATATATCTGATGCTGACAATTGCCTGAAGAAATCATTTGAAATTCAGGTTGTCACATTAGCAACACAGCAGAAACTAGGGAAATACGGCCTAGGTCCTTTCTGATAGTATAAAGAATTGAGTTCTTGAATGTTTCAACGATGATGTGTTCAGTAGACTCTGCTCTGGCATGAAAGACTGTGTTTCTGTCAGAATTGATGACATAAATGTTCGGAGACAAAACTGACTAGTTAAGCAGTTTGAAAGAAAGGTCCATTAGTCATTAAATAGCATTTTCAAGAAATTTACACATTCTGTTAACTCAAGCTAAAATTGAGTCACTGTTTGTTCCCCAGGTGTTCACTCAGAGTGTGTGTACATAGTTCACCAAAATATCAAATTGATTTTGCTAGATGTTTAACACCTGGACTGCCATGGCCAAAATGAGTAAACTGCTCCCGGAAGCCATTCTAAGTAGTTAAGACAGTATGATTCATCATCTCACTTGCAGTCTACCTGTATACTTAAAACAGAGCCTGCGAGTTATCTCATACTTGGCGTACAAAGCAGGAAGTTCAACTCAGACGCCAACTACAAGTTAACTCATTGTCAACAGTCAGTCACCAGCTTGCATATTTTGATGCATGTTTGACAACACGATCCATGTCTTTGTTGGAACTGCCTTGGTACTTGTTCAGTCTTCATTGTAGATGGTTCACTGACGTTTGTCGTAATCCTGTGTTCAATTTTCCTTGAAAAATGGTTAGTAATAAGAGGAAACTGAGTGATGTAGAACTTGAACAGCTTGCTAACATGAATGAATCGGAATGGGACGAGGTTTATGGACGAATCCTCATATGGTGCCTCTATGAATAATCTTCATGTAGGCATTCACGTGAAGATGCAGATGCACACAACAGTGAACACAATGAAGAAGATGAGCAGATTGGTCCAATGGCAGGAACTATAAATAACAGTGATGAGTGGAGCAACATTCCTCAAGACACACCAGTATTTGTGTTCAACGAGGGTGTGAGATTGAAACACTTACAAAATTTTAACATCAATGCCCACCCCCGAAGAGTACCCAACGTCATTAGGAGAACAAACAAATCTATATGAAAGCCAGGAAGCAGAAAAATGCGGTAGGAAAAGATCAACCAGGCTCTCAAGATGGAGGGATACAGATGTTGTGGAAACGGAAGTATTTCAGGGGCTGTTGCTGCACATGGGAGCTTGTTGTTTTCTATTGACAGAACATTACTGGAGTACAAGTCCTTTTTAGAATGTCACATTCTGAAGATATGTTATGAGTAGAAACAGATTTCAGCTGTTATTACAGGGTGTAAATGTGGACAAGGAAAAAAGAATTCCCGGATTTCCCAGTTAAAAATATACTTTATCCCAGGTGAAAACACACTCTTTCCATGTTAAGTGACAGTATATTTTACCTTGGAACTGTAAAACTTATGGTTATGATTTTATACATGGCTGTAGAATTTCCCATCACTTTAGAAAACGAAAATCAGGGGAAAAAAACACATTTTGGCACGATCTTTGATGTGCAGCAACCTGTACGCTGCCTATTTCCGTATTACAAAAGTATAAATTCAAATGCCACCAAACACCGCCTGTTACTTTCCGAAGCATGCTGCTTTTGCAAGCCAGTCATAGCTTGTCACGTGATCTCGCCAGCCAATGACAGAGGTTATTCAGAGCACAGGACATGTGATGTAGTCAGCCAATAGCAGCATCACTGTTGACTAAAGTGAACACACAAACAGGAAAAGTTAATGGTTTAAATTAATATACATAGTGTTGCTACAAGAAAAGCAAAGCTTTCACATATAATATGGGTCTCTAAGGTTAATAAGCTGCAACGGAAGCTAAGCTTTAACATATGGTAATTCTTTTATCGCATGTTGCACTTTAAGATATATCACATAAATGTGCCAGGAAAATTTTTAATAATGGCACATAAATGTCTGATCTTTTGGGCTCGAAATTTATATAAATGGCTCATCATCAAAAAGAGTTGATTTTTAAATGAGAGCCACATGCTCTGTGATTAAAGAAATTCACCGTACATTCTCGCACATAGTTCAACTTGTGTAATAGGAAATTTACGTTGAAAGTAACACTTTTCAAACCATCATTCGCAATATTTTCCCATGACTTGTTACAAATAGGTTCGTTTAAGCAGTCGCCAGATAACAGGCACCACCCCGCTTGCGCAGCTACCATGGTGTAATAAGCGCGTATGTTCATACATGTAAAACATTAAAAGATCTTACAGCATATCATAAAAGAAACAAGACATTAGACATACTCCAAGAGCATCGGAATTTTGTGAGCAATACTAAAATGTGTACAGTTAAGGTGCATACTTAAGGTGCACATTCATATGTCCAAGATTCCCAATGAAGTATATTAAGCTTTTCAGTGTGTTTTTTGGGGTGTAAATTTTCTTGGAATACCAGTACTGTAGTATTTCAAGTTTGGTTCTTTATTATGGAATAATGTCATATGTGCTAGAAGATGAAAACATTAACTTGAAATGCAGTGAACAGTTGAAACTCGCCAATTGTGTGGAATTAAACACTTCGTTTTAAATACATTGACTGCCTCAGCGGAAAAGATTTAAAAAAAACAAATTTCTTTAGCAAACTGACAAAAATAACTTCATTGTTCTGCAAGACAATTAATGCTTGCCTGTCAGAAAGGTGGAAATAAAATAAAATCTGAAACTAATAACATATTTTAGCCCTCCATAATTATATGAATGTGTTTTAATTCATTTGTTCATTTGATAGCTCCTGGCCACAGAAATCAGTTTTCATTTGAAGTGAGAGCAGTAAACGAAGAGGAAACAGCAAAATCATTAAATGTAAATGCGAGTCACGTGGAAACTATCCACTTCCCCATTATAACTCAGACTGCTCTGCGCATCAGCCCTGGATCTACAATATTTCCTAACTGTGGCAATACTAAGATAGTGGCGTCTCCCCCTCCCCCTCGAGGGTCTGAGATAGGAATTCAAAAATTAAAAATCGAATTTTCAAAAATATGTTCATTTTGTAGTGCACATCTTTCTGAAGAGTCTGATTCACAAAACATATGTGTTCGAGGAAATGGAAGACATGTTACTTGGTCTTAAGAGTGCCAAAGTGTAGTACCACGCCTCTTCACACAGAATTCCTCTACCGCATGTCACTGTATTTCACTCTGTGGAATTGAAATGTGTATATTTTGTAATGGATGCCATCAAACTACATTCATGACAGTGGAAATTAAACTTTCCTGTGGTGCCTCTCCTCCTGTCAGTTGGCCAGTTTAATAGACATCCTACTCCCTCTTTTTTTAAGAAAAAGATAACCCTCACAATCAGATGGGATTACTTGTAATTGGGAGAACAAGAACCCTTCAGAAAATTTGCACGCTTTGTTGTCTATTAGCTGATAACTTGCTATTTTGTGTGATGTAAAATTAAGTATAGGGTACATAAAATCAGTAAAGACAAGAGACAAGCAAGACAGTAAACATTTCTCAATCCTTAGTAGCTCCTAGCATTTTTTTCTCTCTAATCTTAGTACAGCTTTACATGGTGTGCTTTCCTTTATGGGGAAGGATCTATTACCCCATCAAAGTTCGTCACGTTTTACTACATGAAAAATCGAAATGTCGTTGTCTAATACTGAAAATGCTGTTAATACAAGTAGTACCCAAGACTGGTGTGGTTTTTCAATCTCATTATGTCTATTTTGTCACTGTCTGCTAGATAAAACAAAATAGGCCTTTATAATATTGCAGCAATTGCAACACACACTAAATAAACGAGACTGTTTTGGCACAAATGGTCATTTTTATAACTCGACAGAATATAATTCACGAAGTACCAATATCATATGCCTATTAGGCCTACTACAAGCAAAAAGCTTTATGTTAGGAAATAAGTTTCACATTTCATTCATACGTTCCAGTTTCTCAAGCATGAGATGGAAAAGTAGTAGTACGAAATTTTTATATAAATTTGGAATCATCATATTATTCCCAAATTTTTGTCAGCCTGCAGCATCCACAGAAAACCCTAATCTCATGCCATTAGATTTGTATGCATGCTGTGAGAAAAATCTGAATATCTTTTTGTTGAGAAGGCCCAAACTGAATTAGCCAGTGTCCTATATATCAGGACCAAATGATGGACATCCCAACTGCGGCAGTATGTTGTTTGTGTGTATGACAACAGCTGGAAAGTTTGGCAAGGTTTGTGAAAGCTCATTTGAGGAAAGTTATCTTATATATCCTTGTGGCTCTTTGAGACTGTTTCACACTCAGTTTGGAAAGATACTTGCTAGAACCCTGACCAGCATATTATTACAAATCTACCCATGTCATCTACAACATAATTCAATCAAACTTTTTCTCCAATGCAACCACTGCAAAAACTGGCAAAAAACTTAAATCACTAGCGTTATTTTTTCATGACTGTCAGTATTTTGACTTCATAGTCATAAAGATACCCAAAAAGGTGCTTGGGAACATTTGTCAAGCATCCCAAAGACTAGAGAGTCTACTTAAGAAACACATGCACAGCCTGAGAAATCAGTAACAGGCCTGACAACCTGGAAAAAGTCTCTCACCCATGGTCGGGCTCAAATGGTTATAGGGCATAACCCATTAGTGAAAAAAAAGGTCGTATGTTTTACGATGCACGTACTAGGGAGAAATTATGGGTATTTTGTAGGGGACAGAATGCTCTTCAAATGCTGGTTTAAACCACATATGTATTAGGCACTCCTTCTGGGATACAAGAGTTGAAAAATTGTCGTTAGATGAAACTGAAACTATAACAGAAGCCAATTTGTTATAGAGTTAATGACAAATTGTAGATTCATCAACTAATATCAGGCTACAATGACCCAATAACAGTTTCTTTTGTTCAGGAGAAAGAAAGTCTCCAACACTTTACAGTCTTTTGCGGAAATTATAAGATAGAAAATGGCAACTTGAAGCAACTTGTACCAAAAGTACACTTTGGCAGGTCTTCCTCACTTTCAGATCTATCTGATTTACAAAACAGCAGCACAGAAAGTCAACAGTAAAAATTAAACCTGATTATCTTTTTAACATACTATTATACTATTTCTTCAAGTATGAGGTTCTAAAAGACTGAAATTTGTGGAACAACCCTAGGTTTCATTTTTCATTTACGGTTTACTGAATTTATGCATGCACTTGTTACTGCTTTCCAACAAATTATGTGATTTTAAACTTGATGTTCCAAAATAGTGATCTGCATGAGAAACTTTATGGATAATTAAAGACTTACAGGGAAAATGAAAATCACCTTGGAAATTTGGTATTCTTAGAGAAAAAGAATGCTCTTTCAAATAGTGGTTAACACACATGGATTAGGTATCATTTCAGAGATGTCAGTGTATAAGAGTCACATTTTTGGCAGCAAATTTTTTTCAGTCTGTAAATATGAATGTGGAAAACATAGATCTTTCAGATTTTTGCATGTGTAGAGATCAAGCAATGTGGCTTACACTAGGGAAATATTTCACTGTCCAGGTTGAGTAGTTGTGGTCTATGAAACATGTTTGTTGCTAAAGTTTCCCCAGAGCAGTGTTAGACATTTTCAGAAGTGCTCCTGGTTTCATTGAATCAATTGGCAAGAGTCAACACCTGGTTCCATTGGGTCAATTGGCAAGAGTCAAAGGAACAGGGACATCTCTAAAGGCATTGACTGTAGAATGGCCTTTTGTCATTGGATTTCATATCTTTGGAAGCATATGGACTATCACACCAATGTGTGATTGGATTGAAGAGTTCCTAGAGAACAGAATACAGCATGTCATTCTCGATGGAGAGAAGTCTTCTGAAGTAAGAGTGATTTCAGGTGTGCCACAGGGGAGTGTCATAGGACCGTTGCTATTCACAATATACATAAATGACCTTGTGGATAACATTGGAAGTTCACTGAGGCTTTTTGCGGATGATGCTGTAGTGTATTGAGAGGTTGTAACAATGGAAAATTGTACTGAAATGCAGGCAGATCTGCAACGAATTGAGGCATGGTGCAGGGAATGGCAATGGAATCTCAATGTAGACAAGTGTAATGTGCTGCGAATACATAGAAAGAAAGATCCTTTATCATTTAGCTACAATATTGCAGGTCAGCAACTGGAAGCAGTTAATTCCATGAATTATCTGGAAGTAGGCATTAGGAGTGATCTAAAATGAAATGACCATACAAAATTAATTGCCGGTAAAGCAGATTCTAGACTGAGATTCACTGGAAGAATCCTAAGGAAATGCAGTCCAAAAACAAAGGAAGTAGATAACAGTACACTTTTTCACCCACTACTTGAATACTGCTCACCGGTGTGGGATCCGTACCGGATAGGGTTGATAGAAGAGATAGAGAAGATGCAACGGAGAGCAGCATGCTTTGTTACAGGACCATTTAGTAATTGTGAAAGCATTACGGAGATGACAGATAAACTCCAGTGGAAGACTCTGCAAGAGAGACGCTCAGTTGCTCGGTACGGGCTTTTGTCGAAGTTTTGAGAACATACCTTCAGCAAGGAGTCTAGCAGTATATTGCTCCCTTCTACATATATCTCGCGAAGAGACCATGAGGATAAAATCAGAGCGATTAGAGCCCACATGGAGGCATACCGACAATCCTTCTTTCCACGAACAATGCGAGACTGGAATAGAATGGAGAACCTATAGAGGTACTCAAGGTACCCTCCGCCACACACTGTCAGCTGGCTTGTGGAGTATAGATGTAGATGTAGATGAAAGGTAACCCCGCACCTGCAACAGTATTTATATGAACAACTTCCAAGACCTATTAATTGAACCTGTCAAGATCTGTGCAGTCTCATACATTCTTTGGTTTCTATCAAGCACAGTTTGCCCACAAATGATAACATGCAATACTGTAATAATTTGTGAGGCCATCTTTAATTTTGTTTCAGTAAATACCGTAAATAGCAGGTGCACAAGCAAGTATTTTGTTACTTTGAATGAAAAACTTGAAGTTCCAGTTGAATCAAAGCAAGTGCTGTATCATGTGTGAGATACAGAGGCGAGTGAGTGTGCCAGATCTTACCCCAGTCCACTGCTAGTAGCAACATGTCACCTTAACGCATCTGCGCCAAGCACGCAAGTATTGCACCACAATTAAGTATGAAATTAAAAGTCAAAATTGATGTTTAAAACTTTGTTGTTAAAATATAGTTTAGTACAATAATGTTACAAATATCATGTCTCTATGTACCTAGACTTGACAGTTTCCGTAAAAATGCAGTTTTAAGAGAAAAATAAGTGGTGCTAAATAATAAAGCTAGAAAGCCAGAATTTGGTCAGAAAGTGCCTATGGAGCTCATAAGTAAGTGGTACAAGATTCAAAGCTAAAAAACGAAAATTAACACTGGAATCCACGTTTTTAGGAAAAATGGAAAGGACTAAATATATGACTTAGAAACATAAAAATTTGGTTTATGCTTCAGTTAACACTAAAAATCATAACTAAGAGACCATGTTTTTGAGTAATTAAGTGAAAACCAGATTTGGAACTAAAATATAACCAATTGTTGTAGATTAAATAACTATAATTTTAATAGTAAGGAAGTTTGGTTAAAGCAGATGATAAAACCTACCAAATAATAGAGCTATACCAAATTTTAGACTTGTACTATTAATAACAGCCAATACATGTTCATGTAAAGGTATGGTTCAGAGGTAATGACCTACTGTTAGTTCCACTATAAAAATTCTAGAAGGCAAAATTTTTATTCAAGCGAGCTGAAACTTTTTCTGGGCTTTCAAATAACTTACCTGAATAGATCTAAAAATTAAGAAGTTTCTGAATTAATTAATAACTATGATATTAAAGATTATGTGTCCGAGAAGGCGGTCTTTCTGAGGCTGCTGGTGTGTGTTAAAACAGTAGAAATCAGATGTTCCCTCAGCCTTCCGCTATGGCACCTATATAAATACAGCCCAATAGGCAGTAAGGAGGTTCACTTCACACTTAGCCACTGTAAGATCCACGTCTGTTTAACATCGGATCACGCTCTGCCTTGGATGACATCACAGCCGGACTGTGACAAATCACGCATCTGCGGTAAAAACAGATAGTGGACTCGGAAGGACTGTACACCATCCTTGATTGCTTAGAATTCACCAAAGTAACTGTTAGTGTACCGTTCATGATATTTACAAATATGCTTGGCAAGTGGTGACTATTATTCCCACTTTTATGGTGAGGATTAATTTTGAACATTTATTTCGAACATTCAATTGAGTATTACTAGTCAGGGCGAAAGACAATCTGATAGGAATGTACCGTAGAGGTCGCCTCTGAACTGTTAAAAGTGCTGTTTAGAATAGAAAGATTTACTGTCGATTGTACATAGTGAATTTCTAAGTGTTGTACGTGAGAGACTTTACTCAATATATGTATTAACTAGAACTTCATACTTTGATTTAAAATCATAGTCCTGATCCTGCTAAGTAGAAGGAGAATAGAAACATTTTTTTCAGTGGGCTGGACCAGAATGTGGCCATCCAGACAGGAAACTAAGGTCAGTATGTTCCCCTTCGCTTTCTGGCTGATCACAAAATTAGTTGCCAGGCTCGCATGAATAAGACAGCGAACTTTACAAATAACCGACTATTACCATCATTTGAAGGACTATAACTGCCACCCCACATATGGTGCTTATCAGCTGGGAAACGAAAGAAATCAATGAGACTGAACAGTGAAAGTGACTGGTAGGAAATAATGAACTCGGTAGGCACTAACAGGATACCGAAGTGACACAGGCAGAAACCAGTGCGAGAACAGTGCTATAATTTACTCACAAGTGTGGTGAATAAACAGTGGATGTCAACAATGATAACTTGGATCATGATGGAAGGAGGGAAGAAGAGGACACTGGATCGCGGCTGCCTCCAGCGCTGAGGTCAAAAGGAGACAGTGCATCATCATGGAGCTGAGTGGGTCTGCGAGACATCTGCAAGCTGCGGTGCAGTAGGCAATACCTGCAGCCATCTTCACCGCCATAGCTGCTGCTGCCTGCATTACGTTGCAACCTGTAGCATCATGGTTGCTGGTGCAGCACTCCAACACCATTTGCAAGGTCAAGCAATTAAGTCAAGAATATTTAAAGTATTTGTTAACTGCTGCTAACAGATTACTAAAAATGGATACCTATGTAAACATCAAGAAGGACCCGGTCTCTGACCATGAATCTTCAGAATTAGAAAACTGAATTTTATGAGAATGGTTCTGTTGAGCCAATAAATATAAAATTGGAGGTTGATTTATCAAAAATAGAATCTGATTTGAATTTAAATGAGACTGCTAAGTTAGAACCAGTCTCTGATGAGGAAGTCATTGAGATCGAAGTCAAAAAGTTAAAACAGAATTAATAACTTTATAAGATAATGAAACTGAGCTCAATATGTCTCAAATTCCGTCAGGTCAAGAAATGCGAGAAACTCCTTTGAAATCAGTGGAAATGAGAAGTGGCAACATAGAGGCTCCATATTGGATGCAATTATTGTTTGCTAAACTTGAGTCGCATCTTAAGGAAATGAGGGATAATACACTAAAGTATTAAAAGATAGTAATAAAAAATTGGAAAGAAAAATTGATTCTAGTAATAAAGAGATAAGAGATGAAATGACCTCAAAAATGAATAGTTTAAATTATAAAACTGATGCTATCCACCATGATATAGAAGTTAAGGTAGGGCAACAGTTAAATAAAATGCATGCATAGTACTGTTAATTGCATAATTGACAAGGTCCACAAAGATTTCCAAGTGCAGATGAACTTTTGGAAGTGAGGTTGTCAGAAAGAATAGGCAACAAATCTAAACTTTGCTCTAACAGAATAAATGTGGTAAAGGTTAAAGTAGATACCTGTCAGAAAAATATTGAGGAAGTAAAAGAAACTTGTGTGGAATTTTGTGAAGAGGTGGACAAAAGATGTTCTGACAGGGTGGAAGCAGTAGAATTACAGTTATAAGAACTGAATACTAACTTTGCTAATCTAGAAAATAGACTGACCTCTAGTAGTTCTAGTAATACTACTGTGCAGCATGTGGCTTCAGTCGACGCCGCTTTTATCGGGTGTTGACAATTCTTATGTCTATGATGCACACAAACAAATTCATCCATTTGAATCCTGGAATGATTTTAAAGAGATTTTGCCTAATGCATGGTCATAAAGGGAGAAAATTTTCTTCATAAGAAGTCACTTGTCAGGAGATGCTTTGTGGTAGTCAGCTGACGTTATGATAAAGTGGTAAACTCTGTCTGAATTTAAATCTGCTTTTCTTAATGAATACTGGTCACACAATAAACAAAACTATGTTTTAAGAGAATTTTGGAGCGGTAAAAAGTTTGCCCCAGGACGTGAATCAGTAAAAGATTTCTCTAGGAATGTGTTTCACGACTGTCACATCAGACAGAAACAATGAAACCGGATATGATTATTATGGGTTTAGAAGGTAAGCTGCCTTAGTACTGGCAGAAAAGAATCATTTCCACATCTAGAGATAATGTAGATAAATTCATTGAATATCTAGAGAGACTGGAAAAAATAGCTACTGCGGAGCAGCAAATGCAGAATAGTAACAGAGCTTCTAACAGTCATGTACAAAACAGAAATCAGGGCGATGGGAACATAAATGTTAGAAGTATGGAGGTTAGGAATACTAGAACTAATTATCAAAATTGGGGCTGTGGCAGAGGACAAGGTCGTAGACACTCACCATGCTTTTGTAACAATTATTATCACAAAAGCAGGGATGTAAACACAGGGCCACTGAGACAAGGAGGAGGACAAAATGCTACCATATCTAATACTGTAGCAAATGAACACAACAGGCCGCGTGTGGGAAACTAAATCCCGTCTATGAGGAAACTGGCGCTCAACAGGAGGTAACCGTAATACAGCCAGTAACAAAAACCCAAGCAACAGTGAAGCCAACACACACAGACAGAACAAAGGGATGATGAAATAGGAACAGACAGTGCCAGTGATGTGTTAAACCACTCTCATAATATAGTGGATAGTATTGTTGATAATCTAGAGAAATGGGTCAAAAAGAACAAGAATAACTATAGCTAACAGGAAAAAGTACTTAACGGATTTGAATCTGATGTGGACGAAGATGAGATAAAAGCTTACATCTTCGATAAGAGCTAAAGTTGAGGTAGCGGAAGTAGACTCAGTTTCGCAAAGTTTTAAAGAGGAGAAGTTGATGAATGAAGGGGGTAGCAATAGCAATGAGGTGAAGGAACCTAATAGCTGTATTAACTTTCCACAAATAGTAGAAGCTGATGACATAATATAAGTAGCAATGTTGTACAGAGACACAGTTGCTCAGAGTTAGAGGATAGTTCGGCTGATGTGGAGCAAAAAGAAGTAGAGAGAGTTGCCAAGTGCTTTGATTTAAAATTAGTGGACAGGTTGGAAAAGGCAGCTAAACATGTAGAAACTGATGAGGTGGAAGAAAATTGAGAAGGATTTACTAGAAGATGTATATGAGAAAGCTGTTCTGTTGTGACTCGCCGATCTTTCAAAGTGCCGCCGCGCAGCTGCGCGTCCTCTACATGCAGCGCTGTCTGCCAGCCATGCAGCAGCAGCACCACCACCTAAGCGGCCAGCCAGCCAGCGGCCGCTAGACTCTGACTCAGTTATGATTTAACTGTTTAAGTGTACACGTCTTACTCTGTTTACTTTATCTGTGACTTTCATGTATTGTGTCTTCCTTGACATATATTTGTTCAACTTGAAGTTATAACATGTTCAAAGTAAAATAACCCTGTTATCAAAACAAACATATCAGGAGTAACAATACAGTGCCTTCTTGACAGAGGCAGTGAAGCAAATGCTTTGTCCCAAGCATTTTTTCATTCTATTCCCAATAAAAGTGAATTAACAGTCATGAAAGTAAGTGGTTTAAAAATAATAGGTGCTACTGGAAAAGTTTCTAGACCAGTTCAGCATGAAGCTTTGATACCCATTGGTATAAGTGCTGTAGTAATAGATCATCCTTGTTTAATAGTGCTAGGCTTAAGTGTTGATATGTTGATTGGTACTGATTTCCCATCAAAATATCAGAGAAAGATTGATTTTGACCAGAACAATTTAGTTTTAACTTTACCTGAGTCTCAAGTGATAAAATAACCTTTTATAGGAAGTCATATAGGCAGTAATAATGAAGTCTCGGAACTGCCTATTAGAGTGATGAAGAATAAAGGCTACTTACAGGAAAATAATGTATTGGGATACCCAAGGGGTAAAAAGGAATTAAGTCTATGGAATACTGTAGATCTTCAGAGATTCAAAAATAACAGTAACTAGTTACTGTAGGGAGTCTGCCATTCTTTGGCGGATAAACGGTTCAGTGTACCGTGCAGTCCCAGCTGGATGGAACTTTATTTCTGTTTCAAGTTTCATTCCCTTCTTCTGTTCAATCATAGTAAGTAAGAATCATGTATGTCTTCATGTTGTATATATTCTATTAGGTTATAAAGTCTTCTTAGTAAGTAATCTTCCTAAGGTATGGCGAAAGTAAATTTGGGTACCAATAAAATGATAAACATGGCTAAAAATAAATAGATAAAAATAAGATCCATAAAAAGGGTTAGTAATTACATAGTAGAGATACACTTTGCATTATATGATGTTATTAAAGCTAGGAATGCTTAAAAACAATCCATTAGAATCTGCATAAAGCAATCATTTCGGTGGGAGTAAGGTTGTCTGAGGAGAAGAAAGGGTAGGAATGCAATGCCCCTAGAGGCATTTTAATCAAAGGGAGATGTGTGGAAGTGGTGTGAGGATCACATCAAATATATAAATAAATAAGGAGATCAGTGGGCTGACAAAAAGACAAAGGGAGAAAGAAGTGGCGAAATAGATTGTACTTTGAAAATGAGTAAATGGAGAAGTAAAGCAAATAGGCTGAGATATAAGATTAAATGGAGAATTGATGAATAATTTCCCTCACGTATCAACACATGGTGGAAAAACGCTTAATTTTGCTTAAGGCAGATAGTAAATTTAATTGGTAAAAATAGACAACAGAATCCTACAAAAACATTGGGAAATGCAGATCATAAAAATCAATATGTTGAAAATAAAAACAAATTTTAACAATGCATACAACAAGGCAAAGTAAGTGCTGTTAAGCAAATGACTTCTTTAGTAAACTAATCCACACGATAATTGAGCCAAGCAAAAGTAAAACTTGCAAAAGTTATTCAATCTTCTAAGTTAATGGAACATCTCAAATAATAAAATAAACTGCAAATTTGCCAAAAAGTCACTGTTTAAGAACATAAAGGTAACTGGAATACATAAAAGCTATGATTTATAAAAGAAAAGAAAAGCATGAATGCAAAGTTTGTGATTCTGGCTACATTATGAAGTAAAATGACTTGTTTTCTCAAATATAAATTATTACTAATTGTCTTTCTGACAACATCTTACTTATTAGCACTCTTGCCAGAATATAGACTGTAAAATGTGCTTTGTCCTCCATTAGATGTAAGTTGAGAACAGAAGCTTAGGCTATGTTGTCTGTATCTCAGGGACATGGAGACTGCACGAAAGACTACCTTCAAGCTACAGTGGGAATGGACGCATGGATGACCCAAAATGCAGTGAAACATTCCCTTACCTTTTATAATAAAATAGAATGAAAAAGTAAATTCTCCTCCCACATTTATAATCACTTAGTGAAAAAGTGTAATACAGATGCCCACCTTAGTGCCTACAATTCTGGTGAGTACTAGTAAAGTCAAAAAAATGCATGTGAGTTTCTTTTCAGGGAAAGACTGAAAAATTTATAAACAAAAAAAATAGCAATAATAATTTTGTAACTATTGAAAAATTTATGTAATGTTTCCATATAAATTTTGTAAATGATTTTGTGAAAGTCTTTTACATTATATTTTCTATGTGTGTATATAAGCATGATTAATTTTGTATGTGTAGTAATAAGGAAATTTCTAAAAAATCTTTGTTTAAAAGAGGTAAACATCATTTGTTTTTTTTTTTTTGGATGTTTAATTTTATTCAAAAATAGATTGTTACACAAAAATAAATAGGGGGTGATGACGCAAAGAAAGCGCTGTATCATGTGAGAGAGGCGAGTGAGTGTGCCAGGACTTCCCCAGTTCATTGCTAGTAGCGACATGTCACCTTAACGCATCTGTGCCTAGCGCACAAGTATTACGCCACAATTAAGTATGAAATTAAAAGTCAAAATTTATGTTTAAAACTTTGTTAAAATATAGTTTAGTACAATAATGTTACAAATATCACGTCTGTATGTACCTAGACTTGATAGTTTCCATAAAAATGCAGTTTTAAGAGAAAAATAAGTGGTGCTAAATAATAAAGCTAGAAAGCCAAAATTTGGTCAGAATGTGCCTATGGAGCTCATAATAAGTGGTCCAAGTTTCAAAGGTAAAAAAAGGAAATTAACACTGGAATCAATGTTTTTAGGAAAAATGGAAGGCACAAAATATGGGACTTAGGTAAAAATTTGGTTTATGCTTCAGTTCACCCAAAAAAACCATAACTAAGAGACCACGTTAAGCTAACTCTTATAGTTTTTGAGTAATTAAGTAAAAACCAGATTTGGAACTAAAATATAACCAATTGTTGTAGATTAAATACCTGTAATATTAATAGTAAGGAAGTTTGGTTAAAGCAGATGATAAAACCTACCAAATAATAGAGCTACACCAAATTTTAGAGTTGTTGCATTAATAACAGCCAATACAAGCCAAGCAAAGGTATGGTTCAGAGGTAATGATCTACCATTAGTCCCATTATAAAAATTCTAGAAGGCAAAATTTTTATTCAAGCGAGCTGAAACTTTTTCTGGGCTTTCAAATAACTTACCTGAATAGATGTAAAAATTAAGAAGTTTCTGAGTTAATTAATAACTATGATATTAAAGATTATGTGTCCAAGAAAGCGATCGTTCCGAGGCTGCTGCTGTGTGTTAAAACAGTAGACAAAAAATGTTCCTTCGGCCGTCCGCTGCAACGGCACCTATATAAATACAGCCCGAGAGGCAGTAAGGAGGTTCACTTCGCACTTAGCCACTGTAAGATACGCATCTGTTAAATGTCGTATCGCGCTCTGCCTCGAATTATGTCACAGATGGACTGAGACAATGGATCACTTAGAATTTGCCAAAGTAACTGTTAGTGCGCCGTCCATGATATTTATAAATACGTGTGGCAAGTGGTGACTATTATTCCAATTTTTATGGCAAGCATTAATTTTGAACATTTATTTCGAACCTCCAGTTGAGTATTATTAGTCAGGTCGAAAGACAATCTGGTAGGAATTTACCGTAGAGGGCACCTCAGAACTTTTAAAAGTGCTGTTTAGAATAGAAATATCTACTGTTGATTGTACACAGTGAATTTCAAAGTGTTGTACGTGGGTCACTAAAAAAAAAGGCACACAATTTTTTTTAAAATCCATCTTTTATTCTACATGTTTGAAAGTTTTACAATGTATAGATACATCCTTTAGCAACAATATTTTCATTTCTCCACATAATTTCCATCCCTCTCAACTGCCTTATGCCATCTTGTAACCAGCATCTGTATAACTTCATGGTAAAATTCTAGACCAACCTGTTGGAGCCACTGTTTGGCAGCATGCACAGGGGAGTCATCATCTTCAAACCTTGTTCCACAAAGAGAGTCTCAGTTTCCCAAAGAGATGATAGTCACATGGAGTCAGGTCAGGACTGTAAGGCGGGTGTTTCAGTGTTGTCCATTTGAGTTTTGTAATCGCTTCCATGGTTTTTTGGCTGACATGTGGCCGTGCATTGTCGTGCAACAGCAGAACATCCTGCTTTTGCCGATGTGGTCAAACATGACTCAGTCGAGCATGAAGTTTCTTCAGTGTCGTCACATATGCATCAGAATTTATGGTGGTTCCACTTGGCATGATGTCCACAAGCAAGAGTCCTTTGAAATCAAAAAACACTGTAGCCATAACTTTTCCAGCAGAAGGTGTGGTTTCGAATTTTTTTTTCTTGGGTGAATTTGCATGATGCCACTCCACTGACTGCCTCTTCGTTTCTGGTGAAAAATGATGGAGCCATGTTTCATCACCTGTCACAATTCTTCCAAGAAATTCATCTCCACCATTCTTGTACTGTTCCAAAATTTTGCTGCATACCGTTTTTCTTGTTTCTTTGTGAGCCACTGTCAACATCCTGGGAACCCACCTCGCACAAACCATTTTTAACACCAACACTTTCAGTATTCTGCAAACACTTCCTTCCCCTATCCCAACATAGCGTGACAATTTGTTCACTGTGATGCATCTGTTAGCAGTCACCAATTCATTAACTCTCTGCACATTGTCTGGAGTGTGTGCAGTACGAGGCCTGCCGCTGTGAGGACAATCCTCAATATCGTTGTGCCCGCTTTCATCACGTAACCTGCTTGCCCACTGACTAACTGTACTGTGATTGACAGCAGCATCTCCATACACCTTTTTCAACCTCTTGTGGATGTTTCCCATTGTCTCATTTTCACAGCTCAGAAATTCTATGACAGCACGTTGCTTCTGACGAAAGTCAAGTGTAGCAGCCATCTTGAAGACATGCTGTGACGGCGCCACTCATGGGAACACGTTGAACTAAGCGGGAAGGATGTATCTACACACTGAAACTTTCACACATGCACAATGAAAACTGTATTTTTACAAAAATAGTGTGCATTTCTTTTGGAGTGACCCTCGTACATGAGAATTTACTGAAAATATGTATTAACTAGAATAAATGAAAAGCACAATAGAACAAAAGCAAACTAGTGCTTTTCATTTATTATAATTTTGTTCTACCAAGAACCAATGAAAAATTCTGTTAACATGATATTAACTAGAAATTTATACTGTCATTTAAAATCATAGCCCTGATCCCGCTAAGTAGAAGGAGAATAGAAACATTTCTTTCAGTGGGCTGAACCAGAATGTGGCTGTCCAGACAAGAAACTAAGGTCAATATGTTTCCCTTCGCTTTCTGGCTGACCACAAAATTAATTGCCAGGCTCGCATGAATAAGAAAGTGAACTGTACAAATAACCAACTATTATCGTCATTTGAAGAACTATACCTGCCGCCCCACACAGTCAATACTATTTATAAAATAATTTACAGACATAAAGCTGACATTTTTTCACATACCACTGAATGTTCCAGCAGCTAGTACAGATGGCACATATGGATGATATGCGAGGGCCGTTGTGCAAGAAGTTGTTTCCAATGTTTTCTGTGGAGCAGCTGTAGCGTCGAAATTCTTTCTGTTAAGTAGCACCGACAATTAAAAAAGTGTTAGGTCTAAATGTATAAACCAGATGGGAAAAAAACATTTCAACAATATGATCATTTATATTTGCAAAAATTATAGTCAACTTCAGAGTGAAATCTTCCATCTATAATTTAATAATAATCCATCACAATGATTGCTGCTTTCTCTTACGGTCACATTTTATTGATGTAGATTTGCAATAATGTGCCTTTCATTATTTTGTCTAAAAACAGTTTTACATGTTTTTTGAAGCATTACCACCCTTAACTGATCACAACATTAATAATAAATCTTCTTCTTGTCTAAAAATATGTTTTTGATGCACTCAATATTCCTCACTAGCAAAACTTACACCAAACTTCTTTCTACAGCCTCCTCTCCACGACCTCTTGTAGCAGCTTCAAAGTATGAGAAAAAACTCCCAACATTATTTCACCTGGATAGAAATCATTAACATAGAATAAATCTTTCATTCTGCAGCAGAGTGAGTGCTGTTTCGAAACTTCCTGGCAGATTAAGAGTGTGTGGAACCCTACATTGCCAACTGAGCTATTCCAGAAAGACACACAATCCACGTCCACAGCTTCAGTTCTGCCATTACATCTCTCCTACTATCCAAACTCGACAGGAGTGCTGCTGCATACCTTTCATCGTACCTCAACTCCGTGAAGAAATGTGGTAGCCCACCAAGTTGTGCAGGAGAGATTCCATAAGCAGAGGAGAAATAATGGCAGTACTGACAGTACAAAAGCATGATGTGAGGCATATCAGCACAATCCCTCAGTGGCAGGGTTGAGTTGAGATGGTGGGCTGTTGTCAGGAGTATGACCAATGGTTGCTCAAGGAAACATCATTATTAGCCCAGAATGAGATTTTCACTCTGCAGCGGAGTGTGCGCTGATATGAAACTTCCTGGCAGAGAGAGCAGGCGGGAGAGCTTCTGTAAAGTTTGGAAGGTAGGAGACGAGATACTGGCATAAGTAAAGCTGTGAGGACTGGGCGTGAGTCGTGCTTCGGTAGCTCAGATGATAGAGCACTTGCCCGTGAAAGGCAAAGGTCCTGAGTTCGAGTCTCGGTCGGGCACACAGTTTTAATCTGCCAGAAAGTTTCATCATTATTAGTCATTAATTTTATTGAAGAATACACAACAACACTCGTAGCAATACTCTGCAGTGGCAATAACCCATCGCCTCCTCGTGAGTGTGCTGAAGGCAGCCTGTTTGACGCCAGCGGCTGGGCAGGAATGCTGACACCTGGTGTTTGTGGCAGCATGTGTACTGTCTCAACATGGCTCTGCAGCTCAATCAGCTGCTGTGATTCTAGCAGAGGAAGGTAGCACAGTCCTCTGCAGTGGTGTCCGCCCTTGCAAAAGAAAACACAGAGTGTCCACAGCGATGGACTTAGCGTCAGCAGAAGGCCTGCAGATGGGGGATGCCATGTTTCATGGTTGCTGCTTGTAGGAACGTGTCACCACTGACTTTGGCTTGTAGAAGGTGCTGCCACACTGGAGGCCTTATGGCTAAAAATAATGGGTATTTGTTCTGGTTCAGGGCCTACTTGTTTTGTTGAAGCACCATTTCAAACTACATACACTGTAACAACCCATAGCTTGAAGGTGTGGCAACTAGCCTGCTGATGCCACAGTCTGCCTTTTCTGCTGTACCGATGTTACTGAGTTGCTGGCCCCTGACGCAACTTGCTATGTGGAAACTGACCAGTGGCATTGCTGCAGCTGATGTAACAGTACTTTGGTCTGCTATGCACTTGCCTACTCCCGTGGCCTTTTCCAACAGCCAGGGCAGCATTGCTACTTTACTCAAAGGGAAACTCCCCATCGCACCCCCTCTCAGATTTAGTGGTAAGATGGCCCAGTGGATAGCCTGTCGAGAACTTAATACAGGTCAAGTATAAAAATAGGAAGAAGGTGTACTGGACCATGGAAAAAAAGCAGCAGTGAAGGGTCCAAGCTTTACAACTGCAATATCGATTGAAATCAAACAGCCATGGCATTGTGGCTAACTGGTTACGGTGTTGGACTGCAAGCTAGATGAGCCGTGTTCAAAATTCACTCATGCTATTTAATTCCCCTCCCCCCCCCCCCCCCCCCCCCACAACATTATGGACTGTCCGTCTCGTCACTAACACGTTTGTTCTCTTTCTGTAGTTTTGGCAGTTGTCATACTATACAATGATTATAGAATATGTGTTATGTGGTTAAATTACATTACTGTTGCAAGTAAATGTGATGAATAGTTAGCACAGGCGAACTATTGTGTAGAGGTCTCACAGAAACGAAAACAACAAATAAACGGGTGTTAGCTATGTTACAACAAAGGACTTCAAGAGTCAAAACTTTCAAAACAGAACGCAACTTCAAAAATGTTAAAAACATATGCTTTGACATAGAGCCTGTGTCATTGTGAAACTGTTTCATTCATTTGTTGCTGCTTCTGTGACAAACTATTATGTTTTCATCATTTCCTTGGGAGTGATTACATTCACATTAATACGAACTCCTAAATCAGGCAAGGAGGCATATCTCACTCACTCACTAGGCACAAAAATTAGATGCGTCAATAAGAGATTCCTATCATATGACACACATACTGTCATTAATGCCGTGTATGAAATGCCACACGAGTTTTCTGATGGAGGATTCGGTTGACTTGTCATAAAACATTTGCGGTTCCCATTCAAAAGGTACTTCCTTTCGGCTGCTAATAGAGTAGTTGTGCAGAATCAGCTGTTGCTGTATGTCCCTTCCTTACACCTTGCTGTTGCAAATGGATGTTACACCACAACACAGACACAAATTTGAACACAGTGGAGAAAAAAGAAAGAAAGAAAGAAACTGGTAGGAGGGAGATTTGAACATGGTTCGTCTGCTTGACTGTCCAACATCGTTACCACTTAACCACAATGCCATTGCTTTTCCAGGCTTCTCTATACTGCACTTGTCCTTGGGCCATTCACTGTTCCTATTTTCCTTTTTTTTCATAGTTCAGTACACCTTCTTCCTATTTTCATGCTGGATCTTTCTGATGGGCTGTCCACTGAAAACTCTTACCACTGAATCTGAGAGGGGTGCGATAGGGAGTTTCCCTTAGTCAGTGGCACCCAATAATAGTGGTGGCACTAGACTAGATAGCTCAACTGATGTGGGTCCAAATCCTGTCTGGCCCACCGGAGGTTTCAGAAATCATTGACGCCCCCCCCCTTTCCACCAAAAAAAGTATGGCCACTGACAACTAGGGCCCCTGCTCAGAGGGTTCCGTACAAACTTAATTATGTATATAGATAATAACAACAGTTCCATGTGGCTCATTGGCCTGATGCAAGTCTTTCCATTGGACGCCACTTCGGTGGCTTACTTGTCCCTAACCAACTCCAACTATGCAACCAGGGAAGGAGGACCTGCAGTTTAAAGTGGAATCCAAAATACATGTTGTTCCTGGGGCTGCCTTATATCACTGAGAGGTGAAGGCTAGGTTAAAATGAAAACTAAAAAATAAAGTGGTCTGACCAAGATTCTATTCAATCCTGTGACCTCTCAGTTTCCAGCCACAAGCTTCACCACTAGACCACCAGGCCTGATTGTACACATAAGGGGCAGTCAAATGAAAATGTGTTACCAGGGTTCTTTCGAGTGTGCGACAGAAATTTTGTTGTGATGGCGTTACACATCTTCTGTACTGTTTCAGTCTCTCTCTGTGTGCTTTCTATATTTTTGGAGCCCTGAGGAAAGACACACTTCGGACAAAGAAGTACATGAAATCATGGTTCTGTCGGCAACTGCAAACATTTTTCCCACTGACCTTCTTGTCTCGCAGTGGGACACATGTATTAACAGTTGCAGCAATTACTTTTGAAATAATAAACAGTTTACTTAATTTTATTCTGTTTGTCTTATTTTCATTTCACTGGCCCTTATAGATAGTCCATCTATAGGTTTTGATGTAGGAGCTTGCGAGTATCAAAAAATGTGACATATGTGGCAATATCTTTGGACTGTATTGACTTAGAAGCATAAATTCTTTACACCACCAAGAAACCGTAGATCTTAGCATTTCACATAAATTTCAAATAGATACTTCTATCCATTCCTGAGAAAAAGGGCTTTTAACAATCAGATAGAGAAACAGATGAGCAGACAACAAAGTGATCTTGCATGAGTTCCAGGTTTACCGACTGAGGTATGGAACTGTAAAAATGAAGCTTTTAAATGAAGATGATCCAACACAGGTCTTTCATTCTGAATTTCTTTTGTACTATTAGTATGTGGTGTTTCTTGTAATTACAAATCTAATTCTTGGAAAATTTTCATTGTCTAGTAGAGTTGGAGTAACAAGATTCCAGACAGCCGGTAGCACTGTTGCCAGCTTTCAGTTGCAAAGTGCAAATGGCTGCAGATGGAAACAATAGCCATCTACTGTGCTCTGGCAACAGCAAGGCATTACCACAGAAATGTTTACATTATCATGTTACATTACCGGTTGAGATAGATATGTGAAACTGCCAAGCCCGGCCTATAGCAAATATCAGAGACCTTATGTTGATTCGACTATAGGACATTCACAACTAAGAGTTATTTGCTTAACTTTAAATG
The DNA here is from genome assembly GCF_021461385.2 of Schistocerca piceifrons. NCBI lineage: Eukaryota > Metazoa > Arthropoda > Insecta > Orthoptera > Acrididae > Schistocerca > Schistocerca piceifrons. The sequence goes on along the minus strand of NC_060143.1, from coordinate 96,528,152 downwards.
GCCGTATACAGGGCTTCAGGTTTGGTCACTGTTACGAAACTGATATTTTATGTAGGAGCATGGGGGAGGGGGGGGGGGGGGGGGAATCTTTTCCTACAATCCATAATCACTCACATGCATCAAACTCATTGACAACACATTTTATGACCCTGACCCAAAGAGAGAAACCCTATCCTCATTTGTCCAGAATCTCAACACTTTCTCTTCCAATTGTCCCTCCTTGTCTCAGAGGATACCCCACCTGGATGTTAACTTCCACCTAACAGCAGCTTCATTACAATGTTTGTTCACATTAAACTTACCAGTCACTGGCAATACCTGAACTCCAACAGCTACCACCCATTCCAAACTAAAAAATCTCTTCTACACAGCTTTGCCAACAATGGCTGCAGCATCTGCAGTGTAATACAGCAATATCTCAGTAAACCGTAAATCAGGTTGAGGCTTTTGCAAATGGAATCTGTACTCCTCATTTCGTCCTGAAACAGATCTCTATATAAATCCAACATCCCTCACGCACTGATGATGATCTTGAGAAAGTGTCCCGTCTATTACTGAGTACTACATAGGACTGGACCAAGTGAACCCCATTCTCCAACAGATCTTAGACTCTCTCTCTTGTGTCTTGAAATGAGGATACTCTTCGCACTCTGATCAAAGAGGTATTTTCAGTGATCATTCAACCTTACTTAATAATCTCATCTGTCCATCTTTTAACACTGCTTCCAGCCCCTTACCCAGATGCAAGCCTCTTACAAACAGTCACACAGTGACTACTATCCCAACCTTGTCATTGGCATTTTTTCTACATTAGAGGTAGGGCTGCCTGGGTAAACAGCCTATCCACCAACTTTACTGCAATCACTTGCAGCATTCAATATGGGTACCTATTCAGATAATTCAATTAACACATATGCTGCTCAACAAGGATGAGATGACTTACAGTTGAAAAGTTTTTTTTTTGCAGAGCACATCTGCAAACTCAATTGGATGAGTCATGTATGGCAGATGTGGTGTCTTGTCAGTAAGCTTTGATATGGGCACACGTTTTTAGACACCTGAAGATAAGGCTCAGTCCCTGAAACCTGATGGTGTAAAAACTCCAGTCAATAAATAATTTTACACTGCACAGAACAGTTGTGGTTTGGAAAGTTGTTATCCTGTTCTCCTTGCCTGTCAACTGCTGAAGACCTCTCCACACGGCGAGATGCGAGCTGGTCTCCTAACACTGCCACTGATTTAAAAGATGCTGTGTGATAAATCTGACCTGTTTTGTTTCGTGAGCTTCTGTCAGACTCTACAGATGCATCACAGCAGCTAATTTTGAACACCTCAATGAATCAACAGTACGAACCTAAGTGTGTCATATTTTTTTGTGTCCTATCTGAGCCAGACAGTAATTTGCAGTACAGCAAATGGCACTTAAGCTTAGATTGGTATCACTTGTATCGGTAAAAGTAGTGGTAATTATATAATGCAATTATCTTTGCATGTACCATCCACTTCTTTTTCTTTGATTGTCTGAAGCAACAAATGGGAGTCTGTGACAGGTTTCCTGATAACTTTGTTATCCATGATAGAATTAGACTGAAATGTGATAACTTGCCTTTTAGCTAGTAGCCACCTATTTAGCCTATATTACAGAGCACATCTAACCCTTAAGTGAACAAAAACTCAGCATTTAATATGATCTTACCTACTGACACTGTACAGGGAGACTGATCCCCTGTGGTCACACCATGCCTCATGCTTCACAGCACTGGATGCCACAGCTAAGATACTGCCATTGCAGTTCCATGACACTCCTGTGACTTTTACCTGTTTTGGAAGCAACAAGTTAGATATACTATATAAATATATTAGCCATTTCAATAAAGCACACTGGACCCATACCTCTACATCACATGCTGCACTGGATGGCTGTACAGTGTACAACTTTTGTGCTTGAGTTATGTCATCTTCATAATTGTTTGCATAGCGTAAATCATCAAATGCACGGCTTCTGTTATTCTTTTCGAGTTCTGTTACAACTGCAGGGCAAACCCTGTTTAAAAATGAAGCAAGTCTAGAATAGTCCACTTGAGGAGCACAGGAAGTCTGCTCTTTCTCCTCTGTCTGAATCTAAAACAGAAATGATGAACACACAAGATAAAAACATAGGCAACCAAAATACAACACAGTACTTACTTGTTCACTGACACTGTTTTACTTAGTAGGCAACACTTGTGTAACACAACTGAAGAAAAAGCGTAAAACTTTCATATTCATATAAATCTGGACAAGAATAACTCAAACAGAGTCATAGCAAATAATTAACTTACTTTACTATGCAGAATCAATATGGTGATAAGTATTAGCAGCACAGCACTATACACATTGCTGGAAAAAAAATGTTGCAACACTAGGAAGGAGTTGTGTGACATAAATGGAAGTTCGAAGGCATTTACCTACATCTTAAAGATGACATCTATTCAAATTTCACACCAGTTGCATAAGAGTGGCGCTAGTAGCACCACTACGATGCAAATCAGGTTTGCTTTAAATATATGCTGTAACAGTAATGAGTATTAGTTGCCTTTGAGATTGGACAGAGTTGGTTGATGTTAAGGCGACAAAGATGCTGTTATCAACACCTCACTGAAACTGAACGAGGTAATGTAACAGGACTACAAGAAGCTGGAAGTTCCTTCTGTGATATTGTAAAATGACTTGGTAGGAACGTAGCCAATGTACACAATCACTGGCAATGGTAGCTATGCAAAGGTACGGCCGCAAGACTGGGCTCTAGATGGCCATGTGGCATTACCGAGAGGGAAGACCATTGTGTTCGGCGTATAGTTGGTAAATTGGTTTGTTTAAAAAGAGAGGGGAAGGGACCAAACTGCTAGGTCATTGGTCCCTTGTTCTGAATAAAACAATGCCACAAGGGTGAGAATAAAACAAGCGAGACTGACAACACAAAACGGAGACAAAGGAAAAACCACAAGAACGACAGAATAGCAACAAACACTTAAATTGATAAAAGGGGAGAAGAAAACCACAGAAATGCAAGAAACAGGTAGAAAAGATTAAAACGACAAAACAGATTACCATGGCTGGCTGACCATGAGAATAAAAAGGAGAAGCCAGCCACTCTGCAACACACTCAAACCTCCACCCTAAAAGCACTAAGGTGGATGACACAGAGGGACAAAGGACATGCACTAAAACTTAGATCAAATGATAAAACCCACCCTCATGAATAAAACGTAAAACTAAAGAAGCCGATGAGGTGTTGTCAGATCAAATCAGCGGCAACGAGTCCGTAACCGAAGATTTCGTCACAGAGCAGTCAAAGTGGGACAGTGCACCAGGATATGGGCCACTGTCAACAGGGGGCCGCATCGACACTCAGGCAGGTCATCAACGCACAGGAGGTGGCCGTTGGGCACCCAAGCGTGGCCAATGTGAAGCCAGCAGAGAACCACAGAGTCCTTGCAAGAGGCCCGCATGGAGAACTGCCACACATTCGTAGTGTCCTTAATGGCACGCAGTCTGTTGTGCAGACTGAGACTATGCCATCCGTTGCCCAAAGCCGGAAAACCTGACGGTGTAAAAACGAACGGAGGTCAGTTATTGGAATGTCGATCTCCATAAGTGGTTTCCATGAAGCCTGTTTGGCCAGCCTGTCAGCAAGTTCGTTGCCTGGGATTCCGACTTGTCCTGGGTCCACACAAAGACCACTGAATCAGACCATTCCAGGGCATAGATGGACTCCTGGATGGTTGCTGCCAAAGGATGGTGAGGGTAGCACTAGTCAATAGCTTGTAGGCTGCTCAAGGAGACAGTACACAGAAGAAACAACTCCCCAGGGGATGAACGGATCTGCTCAAGAGCATGAGATATAGCCACCAGCTCTGCAGTGAAAATGCTGCAACCATTGGGCAAGGAATGCTGTTCAATATGTCCTCGATGGACATATGCAAAGCTGATGTGACCATCAGCCATCGAGCCTTGGGTGTAAACCACTTCATGGCCTCAGTATATGTCAAGGATCTATAGGAAGTGACAGCGGAGAGCTGCGGGGTGAACTGAGTCCTTTGGGCCATGTGAAAGGTCCAGGCGAAGCCGCTGCCTAGGTGTACACCATGGAGGTGTACGGGAATGGACCTCGAGTATAGGTGGTAAAGGCAAGGACTCCAGTTCAAATAGTAGGGACTGGATGTGAACTGCTATTGCAAGCCCTGACCTGGGCCTCCGATGTGGGAGATGAACTGCCGTGGGCGGGAAAAGGAGATGGTAATGTGGATGTACAGGAGAACTACAAATGTGTGCAACATAACTGGTGAGCAGTTGTGCATGCCTGACCTGCAATGGAGGGATCACCGGACTCATCCTAAAAGCTTCCACTGCTAGTCAAACACCACAGTGGTGCACTGGGTCGAGTACATGCAACGCTGGGGGTGCCGCCGAACCATAAACCAAACTCTCATAGTCAAGGCAGGATTGAACAAGAGCTCTGTAGAGCTGCAGCTGTGTAGAGCGATCTGCACCGCAGTTGGTGTAGCTCAGGCAGCGGAGGGCATTGAGGTGCTGCAAGGACTTCCACTTAAGCTGACGAACGTGAGGAAGCCAAGTCAATTGGGCATCGAAAACCAGTCCTAAAAATCAATATGTCTCCACTGCAGTAAGGTAAAGTTGTGGTTCCAGATGAACAGTACGATGCCGGCAGAAGTGCATAACACATGACTATGCGGTTGAAAACTGGAAGCCATTGGCTAGAGCCCATGATTGCGCCTTGTGGATGGCTGCCTGTAGGCGCCGCCCAGCAGCACCAGTACTGGTGGAGCAGTACGAAATGCAGAAGTCGTCTGCACACAGAGAGAGTGAGACAGATGGCCCTACAGCTGCTGCTAGACCATTAATGGCCACTAAAACTAGAGATACACTCAATACAGAGCCCTGCGCGGAAAGTATGAAGCGACAGTAAATTCTGCGTAAAAATTGGGCGCGGGCCTCGGAGACCCCAATCGTATAATGTGGCAAGGACACGATGCCGCCAGGTCATGTCACACACTTTTTGTTAATCAAAAACGATGGCAACAAGGTGTTGGCATTGCAAAAAGGCTGTTCAGATGGCACAATCGAGGGACACAATATTCAGTGTTAGAGCAATCCAGGCGGAAACTGCCCTGGCACAGAGCCAGTAAGCCACAGGACTCCAGGACCCAACCCAACTGCCGACACACCATACGTTCCAGCAGCTTACAAAGAACCTTTGTGAGGATGATGGGCTGAGAGCTATCCACATCAAGTGTGTTTTTGTCGGATTTGAGCACTGGTATGATGGTGCTCTCCCACCAGTGCGATGGAAAGACGTCACCGCACCAGATCCGGTTGAAGATCACGAGGAGACGTCGCTTGTAGTCAGATGAGAGATGTTTAATCATATGACTGGATCCGATCTGGCCCACATGCTCTGTCAGGGCCATGTGCAAGGGCACTGAGGAACTCCCACTCTGTAAATGGGGTGATATAGGGTTCACTGTGGTGTGTAGTGAAAGAGAGGACTTTCCCTTCCATCCGCCATTTGCAAGTGCGGAAGACTGGGTGGGTGAGGGGAGGGGGGGAATTCTCCGACGCAGAGGCGTGAGCGTAGTGCTCAGCAAAGTGCTTGGCAATCGTGTTTGCATCGGTAGGTAACATGTCATTTATGTTAAAACCGGGAACACCTGTTGAGGTTTGGCATCCAAAAACTCGTTTGATCTTCGACCAGACTTGGGAAGGTGATGTATGGCACCCAATGGTCAAGATGTATCTCTCCCAGCACTCCTGTTTCCATTATTTGATAAGCTGGCAAATGTGGGCACAGAGCTGTTTGAAGGCTATGTGCTCCAGGGAAGGGTGCCGCTGTAGAGCTTGCTGATGCTTCTTAATTGCCTCAGGTAATTCCGGCAACTACCAAAGGACTGTTTTTCGCCGGGGGCACCGTAAAGAATGAGGGATCGCATTTTCTGCTGCAGAAATGACCATTGTAGTTACCTGCTCAACCACCACATCGTTGTTACCATGTGGGGGAGATTCAATGGTGACAGCAGAGGTGAAGGCTTCCCAGTCTGCCTTGTTTAAAGCCCATCTGGGCAGATGTCCATGGGCCTGATCCCGGGGCAGTGACAGGAAGATGGGGAAGTGGTCACACTACACAGGTCGTCACATGCTCTCTAGTGGATACATGGGAAAAGGCCAGAACTGCAAACCGAGAGACCAATGGCCGAATATGTGCCATACGCCACAATGAAATGTGTGGGGGCACCTTTATTTAAGAGGCATAGGTAAATTTACGATATCTCTGCCTACGCCAGTAAGCACGGTGCCACCCCACAAGAGGCTATGAGCATTAAAATCTCCCAAAAGTAGGAAAGGTTTAGAGAGTTGATCAATCAGTGCAGCCAATGCATTCAGGGGTACTGCACCATCTGGAGGAAGATATACATTGCAGACAGTTATTTCCTCCATTGTTTTTATCCTGACAGCCACATCTTCAAGAGAGGTTTGAAGGGGCACAGGTACACTGCATACTGAGTTCAGGACATAGACACAAACTCTATGTGACACTCAATAGTCATTATGGTTCTTGTAATATCTCCTATAGCCGTGAAGTGCAAGGGTCCACATTTCCAGGAATCAAGTTTCCTGGAGGGCAAAGCAGAAAGCAGGTGTAAAGCTTAAGCATTGCCGTAGCTAAGCCAGGTGGTGGAAAAACCACTGCAATTCCACTGGAGAATGACGTTATCGTGAGGCTGGGAAGGCATGAGGAGTGCAAGGAGGCAGGTTATGCCTCTGGGTCACCTGCTGCCACAGACTGAGTATTTGCAGCCACTTCTATAGTAGATGAGGCATCAGTGAAATACAGGTCCGCAGGGGACTCTAAGATCTCCACCACATCCTCAGATGCAGAATTGATACGGAATGGTGGTGTTGAGGTCACCAGAGGGTCCTGTTTCTTAGCAGACTACTACTTAGTTTGCTTGCTGTCTTACTTCTCTTTAGGGGCTTGCTGGAAAGATTTCTCTGGAGCAGCTTCAGGCACGGAGGAAGACAGTTAAGCTCTTCGTCCAGCAGCTTTTGGCTCCTTGAGCCACTGGCGAGTGTCTGCTGTGGCATTAGTGGAGACCTTGGGAGAGAGGGCCCCTAGGGGACCCCCTTTCCACACGAGAGGAGCTGGAGGAGGCTGTTGCTTCTCCAGCAGGGGGGAGAGGACCGATGTCCTCTGGGGGTCCTTGCTCCTGAAGTAGGTGCTTTGGGAGCACTGGAGGAAGATTTGCCCCTACCACCAAGGGGGCCAGTGCATTCTGGTGGCCCGGAGGGCTCACTGTTCATGGCAGAGTGAGGAAGCACTGGCACTTGGGACGGCGATGGTGACATAGCTGCAGCATATGTTGACGTCAGCCAAATGGGGTGTAATCTTTCAAATTTACTTTTAGCCTCTGTGTAAGTCAACCGGTCCAGGGTCTTGTACTCCACGATTTTCTGCTCCTTTTGGAGTACTGGGCAGTCAGGCAAGCAGGGGGGGGGGGGGGGGGGGGAAGTGGTGCTCTTCACAGTTGATGCAAGTGGGAGGTGGCGCTCATGGAGTATCTGGGTGCAGAGGACATCCGCAGTCTCGACATGTGGCGCTGGAAGTGCAGCAGGAAGACATGTGCCCGACCTTCCAGCACTTAAAGCACCGCATAGGGGAGGGGCGTATGGTTTAACGTCACAGCGGTAAACCATCACCTTGACCTTTTCAGGCAATGAATCACCCTCAAAGGCAAAGATGACAGCACTGGTAGCAACCCTGCTGCCTTTGGGTGACCTGTAAACGTGCTGGGTGAATTGAACACCTCGCCATTTTAAAATGGCGCGGAGCTCCTCGTCAGAATGCAAGAGATCATGATGGAAAATGATCCCCTGGACCATGCTGAGGCTTTTATGGGGAGTGACGGAAACAAGAATATCACCCAGCTTGTCACAGGTGAGGAATCAAGACTGCACCATTTTGCATCTTGTACAGCATTGCCACTTCTCCAAACTTATCCTCAAGGTGTTCAACAAAAAACTGAGGATTCGTAGGTAGGAAGGAGTCCCCATCAGTTCTGCTACAGACTAAAAACTGAGGTGAATATGGCTTTCTCCGTTCTGGAGCCCTACGTTCCTTCCATGGTGTAGCGAGGGAGGGAAACGATTTAGGGTCATACCTGTTGGCACTGTATTCGATCTTGCCTTTCTTAAGGGACTGCTGGAGCCGTACGATCACCAGCAAGAGATGGCTTAGTCCGCTTCATTGCGAGTCGTCTGCCCTGATGCCACCCACTCGGATCAGGGGCTCTTCCCACAGGCGCTACCCAGCCACAGCAAAGGCCAATTGGCATGATGGCTGTTGCTGGGAGTCCTGATGCCCAAAGAAGACAGGCATCTACTCCTTGGCATAACGTAGGGAGTTTACAGCTCAGGTATCAGCAGTGCGATCCCTGTGTTGTCAGGGGGCTACCACCAAATGGATACATGACGGCCCCACCACAACAGGCTGGCAACCATATTGGATGCAGAGAAATCCAATATTGTCATGGGGGCAAAAAAGGACAGGAGGCAATGTAAGAAGATGACATAACCCAGAAAGTGTCCTCACCCAAATAGTTGAATCATAGGTGGAGATGCAAAGCCATGAGAAGAGATTCAAGAGATCAAATACAAGGGCACTATGGATAACTCGTGCACCACATAAGACGTCCTTCCCCAGATGGCCCACACTTCTGTAGAATTTTGAAAGTGGCAGGTCAAACCACAGAATGGGACCTGAACTCTCAGGGCTGAAAAATGGGAGACTCCTTTTAGTCGCCTCTTACGACAGGCAGGAATACCTTGGGCCTATTCTAACCCCCAGGACCCGCAGGGGGCGTTCGGCATATGGCTCTGGCGCATTGTACAGCATCTGCAGCAGCAATTTGAGCAGCAGTTGGCACCACAGCAACACAATGAACTGTTACAAATCAGTTACTTCAAGGACAGTTCTGAGACAGATGCCATGTAGTGTGAATTCCACTGATCCCAAACCACTGCTGTTTGCGATTTCAGTGGTGTCAAGTGAGAACTTGGGCAGGGTGCAGGTCTGTTGTGTTTTCTGATGAAAGCTGGTTCTGCCTTGGTGCCATTGATGGCTGCTTGTTGGTTAGAAAGAGGCCAGTTGAGGCCCTCCAACCAGCCCATGTCCGTATGCTACACATACTGGACCCGCATCGGGATTCATGGTCTGGGGTGCAGCTTCATACAACAGCAGGAGCACTCTTGTGGTTATCCCATGCACCCTGAATGCAAATTTGTAAGTCAATCCATGATTCGGCCTACTGTGCTGCAATTCATGAAGAGCATTACAGTGGGTGTTTTTTAACAAGATAACGCTCATCCACATACCAGTGTTGTAACCCAACATTCTACAGAGTGCCGACACATTGCTTTGGCCTGCTTTATCACCAGATCTTTCTCCAATTGAGCACATATGGGACATCATAGGACGACAACTCCAGTGTTGTCCACAACCAGCACTAACCATCCCTGTATTGATCGACCAAGTGCAACAAACATAGAACATCATCCCACAAACTAACATCTGGCACCTGTTCAACACAATGTATGCACATTTGCATGCTTGCGTTCAACAACCTGGCAGTTACAACAGTTATTAATGTACCAGCATTTCACATATGCAATGGTTTATCTTGCACTTACCTTTGATCTTGCATTGTTAATCTCTTAAATGTGTTACCTAGCAAAATGTATTCTAAAAAATTTCATTACTCTACATCAATTCTTTTTTTTGTTTTTTTTGGTGTTGTGATTTTCTTCCATCAGTCTATTTCAGTCTGAAGAAACACAGGTTAAGAGGATAGCTCCACCGAACAATTTAAACTCTGGAAAAAAGTTCTGGTTAAGCTCAGGAACTGTCCATAATTGAAACATATTTTACGATGCTGCAGAAAGAGCAGACATATGTTATCTTCAATCAGCATGAAATGGCAACAGAAAATTCAGATTTATCACAGTATTCATTCACAAATCAAAGTCTCCATAAGTATGGCCATGTTGACAAAAGAACAGTCTACAGCACAAATTAGACTTGGCAGCATTGTTCTCACAACCAATTGCAGTCCTCTGATTTGGGCCCAATGGAATAACTCTGCAATGATCTTAGATATGGATATTTTACTTTTGTTATGGTGTGAAGAATTGAAGAGGCCATCTTAAAAGGTTGGATGTGCGCTACACACATGATTGGTTCTTTAGGCAGCAGAGTATGAATGTGCTTTTTAGGATAGAGAAACCCCTCCACAGACCTAATGATCCATTACGTGCCACATTTAGAGAGTTTAAGTTGATGCATTTTTAGGTGCCGAATTCAAGGGAGAACTCACAGCATATTTACACGTTTATGTTCGGTTTTTGGCTGTGCATGCCCTGTCACTAACCTTAGTGGACGAAATGCTGACTACCCACCCGCAAGTGGAAGATACTGCAGAAGCAGGCAGTAGTGTTTCACTTAAATCTTTGCAAGATCAGATAAATGCCCTCATCCCTAGGAATCGGGAACTAAAGGAACAGCTGCAGATATGCCTTTTGATAGACAAATAGATGTAAGCTATGTCCCCACAAAATGTGTGCAATACTTGCTGAATGTGTTCTTGACCTGATGGGTTTCAGTTGATTATTCTGCATTTAGATTTGGCAGGAGACATATGAACCTATGTAGGATTTGTTGAATCACTACAGAATGCTAGTAGCTTTGATTGTTGGTCAAGGGATTATTTAACCAAACTTTGAAGACTCACCACTGCGTTAGAAAATATGGAAAACAATACGTGAAGAATCTGAAAACGTTGATGGACAGAAAAGTATATGCAATCTCATCACCTATTAAAAATAAACTGAGAGATAATTAATGCACTTGTCACAGCTGGACAAAAACCTGTTTTACTTCATGGTTGTTTGAGGGAAGGCAGTATTTGTGGACTGCAGGTTTAACACTGCACAAAAATCCAAGATGCACAGCTGATAGCACAGAGGCCTTACCAAATTCCCTATCACTTGCAGTTCACTATAGAAGAAAGCCTTCAACAGCAATTAGATCCAGAAACAATTCAGTCTTCTTCTGGCCTGTGTGACATGGGCATCATCATAGTAACTAAAAAAGGTATAAATGGGGAAGGAAATTATCACCTCTGTGTCTATATGTGAGCAGTAAATTAAGATATCACACTTAACTCTTATCCCTTCCTCTATGTCAATGAAACACTCAATGCAATTATGCAATGGTCACAAAGCCTTTGACTAAATTGTTGAAAAAGAGAGTATTTTTCCATTAGATTACTAAATGTGACATGGCAATAGAGAAAATTAAAGATGTTTTGACAAAATCCCATCCATCATCCTATTGGGACTCTTGAGAAAGTTGTTACACGATGCCAGCAATTAGTTTTGGCTTTGTTCTCAGTCAGAACAAGAGGGTGTTGAGAAACCAATTTTTTGTGGATCCCAACAGATTCACAGAGTAGAAATTAATCACACTACTTCCAAGAACGAGCTGCTGCCTCTAGTACTCAGTGTAAATTATTTCAAGTGGTACCTTCATGGCAGATGTTTTACAGTAACCCTGACCATTCTGCACTACTATGACTTATAAATTTAAAGGACCCAAGTATAAGACTCAGTGAGTACGATTACGAAATTCAAGATAAGTCTGGCAAACTTCACCAAAATGCTGATGTACTAAGTAGGAAAGTCCGTGTATTGAAATTCGACGAAATTCAGTTAGAAGAATTGGAAGAGTCACAGGGAAAAGATGAAGAATGCCAGCAACTTTCTGCTCTACCAGAATTGGTGTCGGAAGATGGCGATTTCTAATATAAAACCCTGCAAGGAAACTTACTGATAACATTTAACGGATTTCAGTCACATTAATTGCCCACTGTCACGACAGTGTTCCAGCTTGACATGGTTGACGTGAGCAATAAATGTCTATGTGAGACCATTAAATATTGGTAGAAAGGTCAGTGGAATAACACTGAATATCATATCCTTGACTGTATTCCTTGTGCACAGCATGCACAACAGTCTAAGACTAAAATCCTACTCCAAACACTACTTGAAGTCCTCAGCCGCTTTGAAATGTAGCTTTGGACATCCTAGGACCATACCCACAGACACAACACAAAAATAAGTACATATTATTGGTGATAGATCACTTTTCAAGTTACCTAGCCTTCACCCCAATTGCTGATGTGACAGCAGAAACTGCAGCAAAACTATTAGTTACACATTTCATTCTACCTAATGGAAGTCCTGGTATGATACAGATCAAGGGACAAATTTCATGGCTTCATTATTTGTTCAAGTTTGCAAGCTTTTGAGAATGGGTTTGCCTGTTGAAGCAACCGCATCACACAGACTTGTTACTAAAGTCAATGTAGCTTCAGATGGACAATCTCCAAGCACACAAGGCAACTTTGCTCGAGGCCTCAGCACCATCCCCCCCCTCCTCTTTGATGTCCCCATTTGTCCTTGTCGTTTCCACTTTTCAATGACACTACGGAGAACTGGGACACCTATCTGCATCGAATGAAGCACCATTTCACAGTTTAAAGTTATGACTAATTCATTGCAGTGATAATTATTTCTGCCTCAGGTGTCGCCAGACATGTTTCTTCTGCTCCACAAATTGGCACCATTGTCTGAGCCCCCTGTGCTCTTCTTTCAGGAGAAATGCACTCTGTTGACTAATTATTATTCATGGAGATATCATTTGCTTGCCTCCATGCTTAAGTTTCACCAATACCATAAACATGCTTCTGAACCAGTGACTTTCAAGGTCTCAGCCTGTCAAGGCTGCAAGGCTTTTAACGGGGACTCCTTGATTCGTGATGAGGTTCAGTTGGTAGCCAATACTGAGGTAAGCAAAGCAGCACCAAAACTGGATAACTCATTACTGGAGGGCATCTTGCACGTCATACACTTGTTCAAAATTATGCAGGCAGCTAAAGAATGACTTCCAGTGAGACCAATAGTTACGGGGTTTGTGCATCACCAAGTGTTCTGAACCCACTTCACAGGCATAGGGCAACTCCCAGGTTGCAGCAACACTGTGATTCATTGGTGTCCAACATCTCTAAGCTGTATGAGCCTCCAGTAGCTCCTCGCTGAGGTCACGGGAACCGCTCCATTCACGCCATAATGCTTTCCGCTCACTAGCATACTATCTTGACTGCTGTGTGCCCTGCATGCATTGTGGCAAAGAGGGTCACCTCAACTTAGTGTGTCGAATCTGTGCAACCTACTCCCATCCCTACCCCCAATAGTGCACCAGGAAACTGTATATGTGCTGCAGTCACGAGTCCCCTCCAGGTGACCCCTCCATGCAGAAATTGTTTCTGATGCTTCGCATTTCTCACCAAGACATCTGTTTCCAGGTGGACACAGGGGCCACTGTTTCTTTGATAAATCAGGTGATGTATGCAGAACTGGGCATGTCCAGGTTGTCATCGCCCTCGCAGCATTTGGTGAACTATGGGGAACATTCTATTTCACTTTGTGGGGAGTTTTCAATAACTGTGGCCTACAAAAGTGTCACATGGGTCATCACATTACTCTGTCGACTGTCCATCTACTACTGACTTTTATGGCCTCAATGCCCTTTACACCATTCGGATTTTCTATTTCCACCGAAGTAAAGGTTGTATCAGCCGCAATTCCTTTGCAGGAACTGTATGATATCTGCCTGTGTTTGCATCTATATTTGAGCCAGATTTGGGCTGTGCCCCAGATTTTCAGGTGCATATCATCCTTTGGCCAGACACCACACCTTATTTTTACTGTGCCAGACCAATTCCAGTTGCCTTACATGCTGATGTGAAGCAGGAACTAAATTGTCTCCAGGCTGCTGGGGTTATTGAGCCAGTGAAATCTAGAACATGGGCCACTCCACCAGTCATCATCAGAGAGTTCAGTGGTTCTCTCCAACTGTGTAGAGATTTCACGGCTACAATCAACGCTCAATCACAGGCGGAAACTTATCCTGTCCTGTGGCCGGAAGACAACCTCACCATACTAACTGGAGTGGAATACTACTACAAAATTGGCCTCACTGATGCTTACCTCCAGTTACCCTGAGATGAGGTACACAGTACATCATTGTAATTAATACATTTAATACATTTTTTAGATTGTGCAAGTACGTGCGCCTCCCATTTGGCATTGCTTCAGTCCCCACAATTTTCCAAAGGTTACTTGAACAGCTCTCGCAGCAAATTCTGGCTTGTTTGAATTATTAGGATGATATGACTGTCACGAGACCTTCCCGTGAAGAGCATTTGCAAAAAACGATGCCCTTCAACTGGACTCCTGCCTGTGACTGGGCTTTTACCCATTTGAAAACTATGCTGAAATCTGCCCCTTGCCTCAAGTCATTCTCTCCTAGTTGCCCATTGGTAGTGGCAACTGATACGTCTGCCTATGGCATCGGGGCTGTTTTGGTGCACAGGAATGGGGACGACTCTAAACAGCCTATAGCAGTAGCTGTCAACCCGAATCAAGTATTTGTGTCGTCCATGGTTCTCATCCATTATTTTATAATAATATGCATCTAGTAACCAAGAACTGAAACCAAAAATGTAAAATAAGGTTAAGACTGTAGTTTCCCTGCTCAGTAACAAACAAAAATATTTATATGTGCTTAATTTTAACTGACATTGAAAGAATTCAGTGGTAAGCTAAGTACAGGTGGCTGCTTACCTCAGGGGCAGAAGAGTAAGAAGTGTGGCCATTGTGGGGTTAAAGGATAAGAAATGGAGAATGTTTTATTGTTTGTCTTCCAGGACTGAAAACACGGGTGTTCGCTACTTGTACCGATCAGCTGCTGTGGTACAAATTTTCTCATGGAAATAAGATAGATTCGTAAATTTGCAGTACAGAGATGGGCATCCTCACATGCGGTACACATTTATAGTCAGGTATATGAAATTAATTAAGCTTGATGTAGTACAATACAACAAATAGAAGGAAATAGGCATCAAAAACATTTAATAAACATTTGTAATCATGAAACTTCCTGGCAGATTAAGACTGTGTGCCAGTCTGAGAATCAAACCTGAAATACAGGTTACCTGGTGTAAGTAAAGCTATGAGGCTGGGTCATGTGTTGTGCTCAGGTAGATTATTTACCTGCATAAGGCGTGGGTGCCAAGTAAGAGCCCTAATCTGGACACAGCTGTAATCTGCTAGTAAGTTTCAAATCAGCGCACACTGCTACAGAGTGAAAACTCAGTCTCAATTTGTGATTGTGTTTCATATTGCATAATGTGTTTGAATGTAAGTATAATTACTGTTATTAATTAACCATCTGCTCACGCAGACAACACAACAACATATCGTCAGGTAATTACAGTGACACAACTTTCTGGTCACTGAGGTTGGCAGTGGTATGAAATAGAACGGTCAATGCAACATGTGAATCTGTAGGGAGCCGACTTCTAATGATCAGTATTGGAATGGCCAGCGGTCAATTCTCGTGCCCTTACTGTATAGCCAGGCTACGGATGGGTCACAACAGACTAATTTTCGTACAAAGTAGTGAAGGGTACAATAATCAGTCACAAATAATATTATTTGATATCCAGATTTTGGTCACTTTGTAGCCATCTTCATTGCAGTAAATGTAAGTTAAAACATCAAAATCACTTGTATATGCACTTAGTCCCAACAGCGCTTTCACATTAAACTTTTAACATGAATAGTCACCTCACGGCAACCACTTGCCGACACTCTTGGTATGTGCAAGTAGAAGACCTTGAGGTTGTGACACCTCTGAGTCCATTCATCTAAATCTTTTGCCATTTCAATATGTTTTTCCATGTTATCTTCTCTAAAATCCACTAAGTCCAATTTCTGCAATCACCCTTCCACCCTCCTTGTTTACTCTCTTAACGCTCAACCAGAAAACTGTCATTTTGTCACTAAAGAACACTCATTTCAGCAGTGCCTGCATGTTGCAACGAAGTAGGGGTAATATTTTTTTTTTTTTTTTGGGGGGGGGGGGGGGGGGATGTTTGTTTTAAAACGCTCCCTTCTTTTTGGTACTTGCTTAATGAAAGAGTAAATGACTAATGGTGAAGTTATTCACCGTTGCTTCCACCAAAGTTCGACTCGTGAACCACCACATGCATCAGCACGAATAAAAAATTAATTAAAGCAAGAAAAATACCGTTAATAGGGATTTCCAGTGTGTGGGTGGATTTCCAAATATTTACTTCATCTCTGTCCAGGAGCCAACAAATATATCCATCACATTTAGCCCTAAATGAAAGTAATCACAAGTTTATTAAAATTGCTGGTGGGAATTTGGGGTGAAATAATGTTCACTTTCACAATCTCAATTTATTCCAGAAAAACAAGCGAAATATTCTTTCACAGTATCCACAACAATTTATTATTAAAATAATATTTTTCTGTGCGAGAATCAAAATGTTGACCATCATCGTGTGTTCGCTTAACCTTTAGGAAATACACGAAATTATTCAATGTGCTTCAACACACTTGTAAGCTGAAGTTTCTGTAATCGCAAACTAATGACGTTTTTAATTGCAGATCACCATCAATGTTAACTGCTGAACAGTTCATAGAGGTTTAGACAATGTCGCCTTACCCATAATTATTCAAGGGACCAAACGCTGAACATTATTTCAAACTCTTTGCGATCAACACTCGTGAAATATTTATAGTCGCAACCAATCCTTCACGTGTCGTAAATTAATTCAACATCCACACAAGCTGAAATTATTTCAGAATTCCTAACAATTGTCGTATGCGAAACTTTTGGAAGTCCCAGCCGAATACTTAGAAATATTTTGGGGGCCGCTGATACTTCATAGCCTCACATTGAATGCGCGTCAGTTATAATATTTCGGACTTTGGAAAACATATACAAACTATAAATTTAATGCTATATAAGACATATTACACGTCAATCTGGATGCAAAATTTATAAGCTTTTCAATGCTGCTCGTAGTTTTCGTGTAACCTTAATGGTTTTCTGACAAGTAGTGTTTTTGATCATATGGGTGCCGTTTGTGTTGTTATATCACTAACAAACATTAAACAATTAAACTAATTATAGTTGTACATCTCTAATTAACTCTATTTACTAATGCTATTGCTACTTTCTGTTACATGTTTTAATTGGAAGAAAATTCACTTTTACGTGTACGGTATATACATTCCCCCCCGTGGTTAGAAATATGAAACACTCGCAGAAACTGAATGCACGACTTCAATAGTGCTCACTGAGTCCTATCGATCGACACTACGTTTGTCTGCGTTTGTCTGAATGGCTTAAGGCGTTAGCGAGTTATTAATCTGTATAGAGCTTTTAACATAAAAAAAAACCATTTAACATTTAATAACTTGTAGCATCTTCACTCACGCACTCGTCTACAAGTTTTGTCATTAAAACCATGTGTCTGGTCTCTCTGTCACTGATTTGGTTCAGTTTTTATTTAGAGTTTCCCTTATTGCATATTTTCTTTATTCAGTTGGTTCAGCCATGGTGGCTACCCTCCAACGTTTGGGTTTTTTGCACCCCGTGTTTAGATCGTCAAGCTTGCTACCTGCAGTTAAGTTTTCTCATACTCTGAGCTCTGGCAATCACTGCGCGTCGAAGGTGCCACCACTTACTGGCATGGTGCAAATATTGTCCAGCCCAGCATGGCCCATAACTGTCAAACCCTGCTCTTCTTGCCATCGATATACCTGCCGACTCAGCTGCCAGTGTTAATGACAGGATGCACGTGCATCGCTGTGTTTGTTGTTAAAGTTATTAATTGGCACTTTTCAGGATGTACAGTGTGAGCACCACGGGCGTACCCAGCGAGGGGCAGGGGGGGGGGGGGGGGCAGCTGCCCCCCCCCCCCCGAAGATATTCGCAGTTTTTTACTAGTTTACTGTTTTATTTAATAAGAAATGCTGCATGTTTCATCGGATTGTACAAGTGCATTCTTGTATTTAAAATGTTTATTAAAATTAGTTTTTCACTGGTTTACTGTTTTATTTAGTACGAAGTGCTGTATGTTGTCTCGAGTCCTTGTTTGCTGAGACTAGTATGACCTCCATTTTGTTGACTATCTGTTTACTGTGAACCCCTGGCTTCACATCTAAGTGGCAAATGGGAACCCAAAAAGTCATAGTGTTCGTGGTTTTCAAAAAAATCATCAGAATTGAATTTTTAATTTGTGGTAAGTTCCTATGGGACCAAACAGCTGAGGTCATTGGTCCCTAGGCCTACACACTACTTAATCTAACTTATGCTAAGGACAGCACACACCCATGCTCGAGGGAGGACTCGAACCTTCGAGGGGGGGAAGCCGCGCGAACTGTAGCAAGGTGCCTCAGACTGCGTGGCTACCCTGTGCGACCCCCAAATTGAACATGTAGCCACATCCTCCAAGACATTTCCTAAAGAGGTGTCTTGATATAGTGCGCCCTTTTCAATGACACATTCGGAAAGTGCCTTCTTTGTCTTTCCGCTACTGTTCTGTGATCAAAATATAGTTCCTCACATGTCAAGTTATGTTTCCCTTTGCCATCCACTTTTCATGTGTTACATTACAAGCAGGTTTGGGAAGTTTTCTGTAGCCACTAAGCAATCTCGGTTATAGCAGCAGAGGTATTCGGTTGTGCTTGCATATTTCATTCAAACAATGTAGTACCCAAACCCCCAATTCATACGAGTCAGCATACCACATGCGGTTTATAATCTGGTTCTGTCTTGGGTTACATTCCCTGTATGGACTGTCCTCTTGCAGATAATGTAGACATGTGCACCACCCCGCTTTTTCTCGTGCATATCGTCTCAACTGAGCTGACCAAGAATGAAAACAGTGTTCACTACTCTGATTCTGCTTCCTGTCTCTTCATTACTGGCCATACCCCTGTTAAGAGTGACTGGGATTTTTACATAAATCAGAATAAGGAAATACTTTTTGGTAGCACTATAGCAGGTCTTTCCCAAACCTCATCCTACCAGTACTTACACTGAATAAAGTTTGCCTCAATGCAAAACTTGTAAATGTTTTCCTTTTGTTCACCCTTTGCCTACATGGACTTCCTCCCTTCTCCTTCGACGGGCAGGTATAGAAACACATCTGCAGCACAGCCATGAGCACTCACATGGCACACTCCTATGCCAACTTGTTTATGGGCCACCTAGAGGAGATCTTCCTAAAGTCACAAAATGCCAAGCCCCCAGTCTGGTTGAGGTTCAGACTCAGGGCCAAGGCATCCTAACTTCCTTCTTTAACAACCTCAACACCTCCTCTACCATCCACTTCACCTGGTCCTCAACCCAGCATGCCACCTTCCTGGACATTGACCTCTTGATCTCTGATGACTCCATCCACACCTCTGTCCACATTAAACCCACCAACCACCAGCAGTACCTAGATTTCAATAGATGTAATCCCTTCCAAATCAAAATATCCCTCCCATATAGCCTGACCACCTGGGACGGCATATCTGCAGTGACAAGAATTCCCTAGCCCAGTATGTTGAGGGGGTTAACAAGGGCCTTCACAGACAGGCACTACCCCCAGACCGCCCACAAATATATCTCCTGTGTAATTTCTCCATCCCCACCCCTCCCCCAACCTCTAAGAACGAGCTATAAAAGAGTGACCCCTTCGTCATCAAATACCACCCGGGATTGGAACAACTGAACCACATCCTTCATCAGGGCTTTAGTTACCTATCATCATGCTTTGAAATGCGGCAAATCCTACCTAAGATCCTTGCCATGTCTTCTAAAGTTGTGTTCCATTGCCCACCCAACTTCCATAACATCCTAGTCCATCCCTACGCCACTCCCAGTCCAAACCCCTTGCCACGGGGATCACATCCATGTGGAAGACACTGGTGCAAAACCTGCCCAATACATCCACTCAGTATTTCGTATTCCAGTCCTGTCACAGGTTTACCCTACCGCATCAGAGGCCAGGCCATCTGTGAAGGCAGCCATGCCATATACAACATCTGCTGCAATCATTGCACAGTATTTTATAATGGTATGGCAACCGACCATCTTTCCACCAGGATGAATGGCCACAATGAAACTGTGGTCAAGGGCAAAGTAGACCAACCTGTGGCACGACATGCAGCTGAACATAACACACTTGATTTTAATGGCTGCTTTACAACCTGGACCACACAAACCCTCACCTCCACCACACGCTTTTCTAAACAGTGCAAATGGAAGTTATCCTTATAACACATTCTCTGCTCCCAAAATTATCCCAGCCTCAATCTAAGGTAACTTACTGTCCCATACCCTCTACCCAATTGTTTCCACCTCCTCTGTCCTCTCACCCCTTCATGTGCCACCCTCTGCCAACACACCCACCCATCTTTCCCCTTCTCTGCACCTCTCCTTTTTCCCCTCCCCACCTCGCTGCCTCACCATAGCCTCTTGACACTGGGCCTGGTGGCAGTCCTGTCATGCCTCCTCCTAGTCCCTGCACGCTCTGCCAGACAGTGATCTTCTCTTCCCCCATCTGTACCCTGCTACCTCTTCCCCTTCCCTGTCCCCTTCAGACTGCTGCTTCCATTCAACATGACAGTTGCACTCCATTCTGAGCTGCGAGAGATGGCAGACATGTTTGTGAGGTGTGCATGCTAGTGTGAATGAATGTGCATGTGTGTTTCCTTTTCTGAAGAAGGCTATGGCCGAAAGCTAAATGTGTAACAGTCTTTTCATTGCACCTATCTACGATTCATCTTGCCATCTTTATGGTGAGTAGCACTCTACCTTTTCTTTATAATGTCAATCTTCCCTTATTATATAAGACAAATTCAGGTGACTAACACATGTTTGTTGTTACATCTTTTTTCTGATATTTGCTTTATTTTTGTACTACCCTATTATTCTTTTTAGTAGAATTGAAGAGTTATTCCTTTGGACTCGACACTATTATTTCAACTGGATAATAGCACAAATTTTTTAGCTTACACCCTCTAGTGAACAAGTTTCTAACACTGCTGTGAGCAATGTGACTGTACATACGTGTATTAATTATACAACTTTGTTGGATTTTCTGTGTGCCTGACGACCACCACTTGTAGTTAAGGCTACACCCTGTTGCTATGTGTAACTTTCATAATTTCTTGGAGAAACAATGATCCATGCTGTGTGTTATGTATACTCTGAATTTTGTTTGAATTTTGTTTATCGAGCTTAACTTATCTTCATGGAAAGATTTGGAGAACCTCTCTTAACATAAGTCAGTAGACAGGGTAGAGCATATTAAGTTTTTGGGTGTACATATAGATGAGAATCTTAATTGGAAAATTCATATTTTGGATCTTCTAAAGCAACTAGGTTCAGCAGCTTTTGTAATCAGAATAATTGCCAATTCTGATGATATAGAAATTAGTAAGCTAACATACTTTGCATCCTTTCACTCTCTGATGTCATACGGAATAATATTTTTGGGTAACTCAACATTTAGACAAAAAGTACTCACTGCTCAAAAGAAAGTGGTTAGAATAATGTGTGGGGTTCATAGTTGCACATCTTGTAGGCATATTTTTAACAGATTGGGAATTCTTACAACAGCCTCACAGTACATTTACTCACTAATGAAATTTGCTCTCAACAACATGGACCAGTTTAAAAACAACAGTAACATTAATGATTATAATAACAGAAAAAAGAAAGACTTACACTATCCTTTACTCAACCTATCTTTGGCACAGAAAGGGGTAAAATATGCTGCTATAAAAATTTTCGACAAATTACCAGATGAAATAAAATGTCTGACTGACAGCAGTAATAGCTTCAAAAATAAACTGAAATCATATCTCTTTGACAACTCCTTCTATACCCTAGATTAATTCTTGAATAGGAATAAATAAATCTATAAATATAGTATATGCATTTTGTGTCAGTTAAGGAAATGGGGTAAATAATAGAAATATTAATCTTTATATATATATATATATATATAAAAAAAGAAAGATGATGAAACTTACCAAACAAAAGCGCTGGCAGGTCGATAGACACACAAACAAACACAAACATACACACAAAATTCTAGCTTTCGCAACCAATGGTTGCCTCGTCAGGAAAGAGGGAAGGAGAAGGAAAGACAAAAGGGTCATTCCAATCCCGGGAGCGGAAAGACTTACCTTAGGGTAAGTCTTTCCGCTCCCGGGATTGGAATGACTCCTTACCCTCTCCCTTAAAACCCATATCCTTTTGTCTTTCCTTCTCCTTCCCTCTTTCCTGACGAGGCAACCATTGGTTGCGAAAGCTAGAATTTTGTGTGTATGTTTGTGTTTGTTTGTGTGTCTATCGACCTGCCAGCGCTTTTGTTTGGTAAGTTTCATCATCTTTCTTTTTAGATATATTTTTCCCACGTGGAATATTTCCCTCTATTATATATATATATATATATATATATATATATATATATATATATATATATATATATATATATATATATATATATATATAGAGAGAGAGAGAGAGAGAGAGAGAGAGGGAAACATTTCACATATTTAAAGAGGTCTTTAAATATGTCTGCTTGTGTCTGTATATGTGTGGATGGATATGTGTGTGTGTGCAAGTGTATACCCGTCCTTTTTTCCCCCTAAGGTAAGTCTTTCCGCTCCCGGGATTGGAATGACTCCTTACCCTCTCCCTTAAAACTCACTTCCTTTCGTCTTTCCCTCTCCTTCCCTCTTTCCTGATGAGGCAACAGTTTGTTGCGAAAGCTTGAATTTTGTGTGTATGTATGTGTCTGTTTGTGTTTCTATCGACCTGCCAGTGCTTTCGTATGGTAAGTCACATCATCATTGTTTTTATATATATTTTTCCCACGTGGAATGTTTCCCTCTTTTTTTTATATATATATATATATATATATATATATATATATATATATATATATATATATATATATATATATATATATATATATATATATATAAAAAATAGATTTCGAAGTAGAATGGGATAGGAATGATGATGGAAATAGGATCACGTTTGAGGAAGTGGAGAAAATGGTCAATAGATTGCAGTGCAATAAAGCAGCTGGGGTGGATGAAATTAAGTCGGAACTCATCAAGTACAGTGGAATGTCAGGTCTTAAATGGCTACACAGGATAATTGAAATGTCCTGGGAGTCGGGACAGGTTCCATCAGACTGGACAAAAGCAGTAATCACACCAATCTTTAAACATGGAAACAGAAAAGATTGTAACAACTACAGAGGTATCTCTTTAATCAGCGTTGTGGGTAAAATCTTCTCAGGTATTGTTGAAAGGAAAGTGCGAGTATTAGTTGAGGACCAATTGGATGAAAATCAGTGTGGGTTTAGGCCTCTTAGAGGTTGTCAGGACCAGATCTTTAGCTTACGACAAATAATGGAGAAGTGTTATAAGTGGAACAGGGAATTGTATCTATGGTTTATAGATCTAGAAAAGGCATCCGAGCGGGTTCCTAGGAGGAAGTTATTGTCTGTTCTACAAGATTATGGAATAGGAGGCAAACTTTTGCAAGCAATTAAATGTCTTTACATGGATAGTCAGGCAGCAGTTAGAGTTGATGGTAAATTGAGTTCATGGTTCAGAGTAGTTTCAGGGGTAAGACAAGGCTGCAACCTGTCTCCACTGTTGTTCATATTATTTATGGATCATATGTTGAAAACAATAGACTGGCTGGATGAGATTAAGATATGTGAACACAAAATAAGCAGTCTTGCATATGCGGATGACTTAGTTGTGATGGCAGATTCGATTGAAAGTTTGCAGAGTAATATTTCAGAGCTAGATCAGAAATGTAAGGACTATGGTATGAAGATTAGCATCTCCAAAACGAAAGTAATGTCAGTGGGAAAGAAATATAAACGAACTGAGTGCCAAATAGGAGGAACAAAGTTAGAACAGGTGGACGGTTTCAAGTACTTAGGATGCATATTCTCACAGCATGGCAACATAGTGAAGGAACTGGAAGCGAGGTGTAGCAAAGCTAATGCAGTGAGCGCTCAGCTACGATCTACTCTCTTCTGCAAGAAGGAAGTCAGTACCAAGACTAAGTTATCTGTGCACCGTTCAATCTTTCGACCAACTTTGTTGTATGGGAGCGAAAGCTGGGTGGATTCAGGTTACCTTATCAATAAGGTTGAGGTTACGGATATGAAAGTAGCTAGGATGATTGCAGGTACTAGTAGATGGGAACAATGGCAGGAGGGTGTCCACAATGAGGAAATCAAAGAAAAACTGGGAATGAACTCTATAGATGTAGCAGTCAGGGCGAACAGGCTTAGATGGTGGGGTCATGTTACACGCATGGGAGAAGCAAGGTTACCCAAGAGACTCATGGGTTCAGCAGTAGAGGGTAGGAGGAGTCGGGGCAGACCAAGGAGAAGGTACCTGGATTCGGTTAAGAATGATTTTGAAGTAATAGGTTTAACATCAGAAGAGGCACCAATGTTAGCACTGAATAGGGGATCATGGAGGAATTTTATAAGTGGTACTATGCTCCAGACTGAACGCTGAAAGGCATAATCAGTCTTAAATGATGATGATGATATATATATGTGTGTGCATTTCTTGTGCACTTTACTCGTTCCACATCACAATGACTACCGTACTGTGCAATTTATCAATGGAACATGCAACCAACTAACTAACTAACAACACCTGTTACTTTTGCCACTCAACTGTTGTGGACACCCGATACTGTGTCCCATCACAACCACAATAGTCATTGTTCAGGCCAGTTAAAAAAAGGTCCCTGCACAGGGGCCTTACAAATAAAAATTGTGCAGATCACCCAGCCAGTCTATTGGTACATCAAATTGAGATTTTATTTCTACTTTTACACTTTCACATTCTCATACAGGACCATCATATACACAAAGGTTCTCTGTGCCTGTTGAATGTAAACTGCTGGCACGCTCACTGTTCACTTGTTCTTGGGCTCCACAGACTGGTGTTGGCTCCCAGCACAAGCTTTTTGTGGTGCTGGCTTTCAGCGAACCTTGGCATAAATTCATTTCTATTCTCCTTATTTCTCAGGCTTTGATCTGAGACAGAAATTAACTTCTTCTCATGATCGCTATGACTGGCTGACAGCCTCAAGGGCTAACCAGAGGATGCCCATATGTACTTTGTCCACTGAATATAATGAGTCGACTTTTAAGTACCTTGGTTATTGAAAAGAACTCCTTCAGATGACAATGTCCTTGCCTGCCCTGTCTAGCACTGCCTCTGCATTTAACTTATTAATGGTAATAAAGACTGTTTGCTACTAAAAGTGAATAACAGTAGAACTTCGTGAATTCCAGTGGAATATATACTGCAAGGATAAGCTAGTCATCGATGATGGTGGCATATTTATTGCCATAGCAAAATCAATCATATCTAGTGAAGTTTGGGCAGTTTCTGCATGTAGAATTATCTGGTGCTTACCTTCTGCCAAAGATGGATCATATATGGTCACTGGTTATTTTTATAGCTCATCTGCCTCGGGCACTGTGCTGGAAGAAGGCTTTAGGAAAAACTCTGTGAATGCCATGCATAAAGTCTGTTATCAGGCTAAAGTAACAGGGGCAATTTCATTTTATCAGAGACTTGGGTTGTTCAAAAAGGTTTCAGAGACAAAAATCATGTGGTACTGTACAGAACATCTTATCTCAAAATTACCTTGAGCATTTACATGGAAAACTATTCATGACGGTGATATGTTATATCTACAAATGATTGAACTTTTTGGTACAGTTAATCAGAGGAGGGAATCAGTGACCACAGGACTGCTATAGCATCAATGGCAAATTAAAAGAAATCTTAAGGGGATACGGAATCGGATTTTGGGTTAAAAAATCGAATTTTTTTTTTATTGGCGTATTATATTCTGCCATGTTTCCTCTTTAAAATGACGTATCATACATAGCTCTACTACAATTATAACTATTTTATTTTTATATATTTGTGAGATCGGGTATTGCGCTTTAGTTATACACGTCTCTCGTGGCTGACCATGAACTTTTTGGCAGTACCTTTAAAGTGACATGAATTCAAATATCCCGGTTTCCAGCGACTATTTATACACTAGTTGCCCGAAAATGTTTCTCTCTGGTTTCCTCAAGTTACTCTTTGACTTTGTGGCGGGACTGTTTTGTAAACAGTGTGATATAAGAAAGTAGTTGTTCTTGAGTTATTTCGTATTTAGTGCTTCATTTTTCGCAGTGAAAATGCCTAGAGCTAAAGCAAAAGTATTTAAAAAGCGTGTGAACTGGCAAAAGAAAAGAAATAATGATTCATTAGCAAAGCAAAGCAGTTCATCATCATCACTGTTGGAAAATGTGAATCCACTTATTACTGATTTGCCGAACGAACTTACACCAAATGAAAACAGTGCTTCTCATAAAAAACTAAGAGATTTGGAAGAGAAATATAATTTACTTGATAGAGGGAATGAAGTTTTTGAACTCATTGATACGAATATATTGTGTGAAGCTCTTGAAAACAGTTTGTGCTGCAAAAAATGTCATGGAAACGTTTCTCTGAAAGTAGAATCCCATGTTGGCCTGGCTGCCCAGTTTAATTTAATATGCAGTGTTTGTAAATACAGCTGTAAGTTTCCAAGTTCGGTTTCAGTAACTGTAAATAATGGATACAAGAAAACTGAACTTTATAGTGTAAATATTAGGTTAGTTTATGGATTGCGAGCAATTGGTAAGGGCAAAGCAGCTGGTGATATGCTATGTGGTGTTCTAAATCTTCCAAGTGCACCTTCAAAGTTTGAAGCTTACAATTATGTACTAGGATCTGCAGTTGAAGATGTAGCACAGAAGTCAATGCAGGTTGCTGTGGAAGAAGCAGTGGAAGAAAATGACGGCAGTCGTGACCTCACAGTGGCGTTTGATGGCACGTGGCAGAAAAGGGGCCACACCTCCAACAATGGTGTTGTAACAGCAACTAGTGTTGATACTGGCAAGGTTATTGATGTTGCAATAATGTCTAAATACTGTAGGTGCACAGGCAGGCTGAAAAATGAACACAGTGATGACTGTATTGCTAATTATTATGGTAGTAGTGGTGGCATGGAGGTTGCTGGGGTGAAGAAAATTTTTCATCGCTCTTTCACAGTGGTATAATGTTCGCTATGTCAAATATCTGGGAGATGGTGACTCTAAAGCATTCAAAGAAGTTTTGGAAAGCAAACCATATGGGAACAGTGTAAATATAAGCAAACTTGAATGTATAGGACATGTGCAGAAGAGAATGGGTGCCAGGCTGAGAAGGTTAAAATCAGTTATGAAAGGGAAAAAACTAGATGATGGGAAAACCTTGGATGGCAGAGGAAGATTGACTGATTCCATAATAGACCACATTCAGAACTGCTATGGCCTTGCAATCAGGCAAAATACAGGCAATCTTGAAGAAATGAGGAGAGCTATATGGGCTTTATATTTCCACACCGCATCCACGGATGAGCATCCACAACATGGTTTGTGCCCCAAAGGTGAAAACAGCTGGTGTAAATACAATAGGGGACTAACAACAGGAGAGAAATACATTCACCACCACAGTCTACCATCAGCCATCATGGCAGAAATAAAGCCCATTTTCAGAGATCTGGCTGACAGAAGTCTTCTGATGAAATGTCTTCACGGAAAAACGCAGAACCCCAACGAGTGCTTGAATAGTGTGATATGGCATCGTCTCCCAAAAACAGTGTTTGTCGGAATTAATACACTACATTTTGGTGTGTATGATGCTGTGGCAACCTTCAATCTTGGAAATATAACTAAATGCCAGGTCCTTCAAAAGTTGGGTATGTGTGTTGGTTCCCGTATGGTACGTGCTATGTTCTTTTTAGATCAGCACAGACTAAGGCATGCTGATAATATAATCAAGACATTAGTGAAAAAAGCAAGACAGGTGCAGAGGGGTGCCAAAAGAAGACTTGAAGATGATTATGAAGACTGTGAAGGGGGTATTAGCTACGGATCAGGAATGTTTTAATCTTCTTTCTCCGTTTCCCGTAAGTTTACTTTTTAATTCATCTAGGAACATTATCTCAGGTACTGGTCAACCTAGAAGTCTGAAATTTTTATGACGTAGTGACATAGGTCCCTATTACATACTGAAACAACGATTTTTTAATTACTTGATTTACAAAAGACTTAGGGGTGATAGTCTAGTAAAAAGCGATGGAAAAAATTTACTTAAAAATAAATGTACAATATCTCTGTAAGAAAATACTTTGACAATAAACTGTTGTTTCAGTATTGTTGTAACATATGAATGCACATACAGTAAAATTTTTACCTCTCTGTCTCCAGTAGTTTGTGAGAAAATGTTCCCTATAGTAGGCATATATTAACATTGCGGGGATAGGTGATTCCGTATCCCCTTAATAAAATGGTACATATTTCTGCTTGGAAGGTACAAAAAGAAACAGATTGCAATTTACCTGTGAAGGCAACATCAATACCCCTTATGGAGATAAAATACAAAGCAGCCACTGATAAAACAGAGTAATGAACATTACAATATAGACATGCATCTATACAGAAAAGTTGTATGGGATGGGTTTAAACTACCCTTGTTCAGAAGTCATGTCAGAAAGTTGTTTAGCAGAGAGCTTCCTCATAGTTTCAGATGAAGTAGACGAGCTGTTGATAATCAAGAGCGAAATTTGCACAAGGATAGCAATGTGAATATTATTAAAGGAATTTAATGGTAAAATTCTGTGCAATGATTTCATAAAAAAATCCTAGTTTTGATCTTGTGTGAAATTAATAAATGGCTCAAAATTACGTACACAAACACTCAGTGATCACAGTGGCACCAGAATAGAGGATGACATAGAAGTCCAAAATACTGAACACCATTTTCAAAAGCTGTTTAACTGAGAATGATCATACTACAGATCCCCCTTTCATTCACCACACACATGCTAAAATGACATACTGAGAAGAGAAATCACAGAATGTGTAGTGCAGCATTATGAAACGATGTGTGTACAGAGTGTGTAGTGACTGAGTGTGAGAAATGAATGAACAGAATAGCACTCGCCTTCTGCATTACTAAATAACTTATTTATAGAATGGTATTGTACAATAGGGATGAACCAAATGATGCAACACTGTTCCAAAAAGAGTGGCCTTGTATTTGGAAAGGGGATGGTTCTAATCTTCATCCAACCACTGCGGTTATGTTTTCTGTGGTTTCCACAAATTACTTCAGCGAATGGTGGAATGGTCCCTACTATAAGACCACAGAGGTCCCACTCTTGTCCTATTAGACCTGAAAGTAGTAAATGTCTGTATATGTGAATTATACTATTTCTGAATTTCAAATATTCTTGTAAAGGAGATCTACAGATGACCAACCAAACTACTACTATTAGAATAGAGGAAAATAGCTAAAATTGTTCATTAGAGGAAAGGTGACTAGACATGATGGACACCTATATGTTTCTTGACAGATTGTTGTAAATAACTAGTAACTCTACTAGAAAATTTTTATCATAAATCCAAGCTATTGAAAAATGTACAGATTATTTCTGTTTTCAAGAAACATTGCTGATAACAATCTGCTGTAGAATTACGGAACACATTTGATTCTTGCTTACAATATCTATTATATGAACAAAAGTCTTCTCTGTAGGAACCAACATGGATTTTACACACAAAAGTCTTCTGAAACTTGGCTTCTTCTGTTCCTAAGATTCAGAAGGCATCAAATCATCAAACAAGAAAGTAGTTTTTGGTATACTCCAAGGCTGTGTCAGATAGTCATTACTATTCACATAATAAATAAATTATCTTATGGATAAGACTGGAAGCTCAGAGTAGCTGTCTGTGCTGTCTGAGAAGAAGAATGAGGTATGTATTGCCAGAGTGAAGTCACCATTCTAGAAAACTGAAGTGGAATATAGGAAGACCTGCAGAGGATCAACACCTGCTGGCAGTGTTGGTCACAGAGTGAATTTTCCAGAGGTGAAGGATTTGTGTCATTTCTGCCAGCATGAGTGACTTGCTCCCACTGAGCAGAAAGCACATTAAGTTCCAATAAGTAGCATGAGCCAATAGCCTGTTTATTACATACCTGGATACAAAAATCTTCAGAAATTAGGGCCTACCAATTTATTTGTGGATCATAGGAATTAGAAATGCAGAGAAGAATACTATCTAAAACCTGTTGCTATCTTTTCAATGCATTTGGATAAAATAATAACAAATAATCGTCCATTCGACATGGAAATGGGGGAGGGGGGGGGGGGGGGTGCAATTTCCAAGTTCTCACCTTCCTAAAATGACTGTTACACATCTGATTTTCATTTGGACTTAAAAGGGTAAGGCTATATTCATCCTGAATGTTGATTTAAACACCACTGTGCTTTACTAAGCATGATCCTATTGGGAGTGGATTTCCTTGCCCTCTTCTGGCCTTGAAACCGGTTTATCCAGCCAGTTATGCTGTGATCTACCATTTAATGTGAACTCGATATTATGGTGTAACTTAGCATTTTTCACATGAAACTCACCATGGCCAAAGGATAATTCCATGTCAATTCAAAGTGACTCTCTATATGTCACACTCAGATTTTTTTTTTCAAATTTGGTTCACTCAGCAACCTTTCTGCAAAGTTTTGAAATTGTGTGAAATTTACATGCATCTATTTCAACATAAATGACTATAATTTTGGTTCTAATCCAGATACAAAAATAAAACTAATATATTGAAAAGCCTAATGAGCAGAGCTTTACACTGATATGTAACATGGCAAATTTCTAAGAAGTTTCGCATTCAAAATCACTGACCTAAACCCTTAACCTTGAATATCTTAAAACAACCCACCTCCAATAGTTTTGGAAAACAAAACATTGTATTGCTCCAATATGTTACTATACACATGATAAACAAGATCACACACCAAAGGCATCATGCCCAAAAATTTATTTCTCTACATCACAACACTAACAAAATGCAATAAGCAGCCATGTATCCTTTTTTAATTGAAAACAGCAGCCAGCAGCAATCACTATTATTCTGACTAACTGGTGAACATTTCTTGCTGCGAACACCCAACTACAGACACTTTTATTTCAACCACTCATCATTAGCTTGTTTCGCCGGTGCAGTTTGTTTAATCAACTGCTGTGAACATGTGCCGTGAAGTAGTATGTAGTAGTAGTAGTTTGTAAAATATGGATTTCCTGTCTAAACTGTACTGCTGAAATCCATTTTTTAAAGAATGTTCAGGAGTGGATGGTAAAGAAATGTTGTAGTGTATTGCTAGGTGGAAAAATTTGCAGCACATATAGAAAGCAAACATCATAAAACCCACCAACCCCTGCAGGTGTTGCCTCAGCTGTGTTAGGTACTTCCAGAGAAGACGTCAGTGAAGATGAAATAGTATCAGATCTGATACTGGATTCTTTAAATACTAGTCTTCAGTATTTAGGTGAATCTCCAGCATGAGAAAATGTGTGCACAGCATGGATCATACTTATGTGGCACTGCTGGAATAAGAAGTGTGTGACAAAAATGGAGAAGGAGGGAGCACAGCCCAGCTTAAAGATAAGTTTCACAATTCAGACTGTATGTGTGGTAAAATGCAAATTTTGACAATACTTTTAAAGAGCTGGAGTATAACAAAATTCAAATTATATGGTATAAAGAGCAAAATAGCTAGTAGCACACAGTATATTGGTGACACCAAATCCAAAGCCACATAAAACATTGTGTGAGAAAACTGTTCAATGTGTAAGTGATTTTTACTGTGATATCAATGTAAGCTGTGTGATGCTAGGATGAAGATTGTCTTTATGAAAGGAAATGGAATTAAAGTGCACAAGGAGAAGTGGCTAGTGTTACACATCTTAAGGACTTGTACACACATTTTGAAGATACATACCCAGATATAAATAATGAACTGTCAAAATTTTGAAGCTGCGGCCAAAGTACTATGTTCTTGCCAATGCCACTGGGGCCCATGCTGTCTGATGATTGACTGATTTTTTTTATTGGTCCAGTTTTATCATGCAACACAATTTGTACAACTGATATTGGACAGGTCAAAGAAGAATTGCAATAATATGTAGTATTAGCAAATAGTAAGCAAATTAAAATGAAGTACCTATTCTTATAATTTAATTTTTAAGTAACGTTACATATTCAGAAATTCTTTTTCACAGCAGAAACAATGCTTTATTAGTAACACTTTTAGTTTGATTTTAAATTTTGGCTACATAGCATTGTTTTTTATTTTCTATGGTATCTTATTGTGTAGGCTAATATTATTCCAATGTTAATTATGCTCCTGTGCTAGGCTGCATTTTTGCTATATTTTTGGCATATTTGATTTTTCTCTGGTACAATAGTTGTATACAATTTTGTTCTGCAGTAGTTTTCCTGTTTTCAAGAGGTAGTCTCTAGTGAACAAGATAATTTCATCAATGAATAAGTTTTCATCATTCAGAACACCAAGCTCAATAAAATGAGATTTATTGGACTCCACCTTTTTTATGGCCACAAATTGTTCTTAGAGCTCTTTTTTTATGTTCTAAAAATCTTTACGCTGTGGGTTGAGTGTCCCCAAAAACTGATCCCATGTTGAAACTGTGAGGAACTGTGCATAATAAGCCTGCAGTACTGTTGTTTTGCTTGCTGTAGACGTTAATATTCTTACACCATAGCACAGGGATGAGAGTTTCCTAGACAAGTTATTTATGTAGATGTCCCACTTAAGTCCTGCTGAACCCAAAGACCCAAAAATTTTGTGACATATATTATAGGGGATCAGTTTTTGACTGTGCTCGAATACACATTTTGATTATATGGAGGAAATAAGTGAAAATTGACAAACAACCTTTTTCAATATTTACAATGACTTTGTTTTTTGTGAACCATTCAGAAAGTCTTTTCATAGAACTTCCCGCTGTTGACTACAATGTCTCCTGGGCTGGATCCAGTAAGCAATATGCTGGTGTCATTGGCAAACAGGATAATTTTTTGGGGACTCATATATTCCACAGCGTCATCCATAAATCAGTGTGTGTCTCACATCAGAATTTTACATTAACGATTACAGTGTGTAAATGGAGAGAAGTAAGTGTGAATAATGCGCATGACTGTCATACACTGATTAGCATTTGTTACAGGCAATCCTGCATTTGCAGCATGTTTCTTAGGTGTTGTCCAAGTGTTGCAAGAATGACTGATTATCTGTTTGGTATAAACTGCACTGATGAAACTATGTACAAGTGTTAGTTAACCACAGGCAGAGTAGTTATAAAGACTGTAAGAAAATCGACATATGATTTCATTGAGGTGTTTGCAGCAAGTTTACAATTGCTACTACCGCACCCATTTATCACACTGTGACAGTCACAGTTCTTTAGAATCACCACAGAGAAACTCAAAGTAGATGAATATCTTCTTCTTTGTCATCTATATGTAGCTTACTACAGATATAAGAATACTAATGAAATATACCATGTGACATATGTGGAAAAATATGACTGCCTTCAGCATGATACACTGTGTGTGTATTCTTTCCAGTAGAAGTTCATCAATTTCTCAAAATGTCACTTTCCATCACCGAAACACATTTATTACTTTTTGGGTGAACGTGCTGCCCTATACAAAAACATAAAGAATTCCATGAATCTGTCCTACCAAGGGGAAGTTGAATGGCATTTTTTTTGCTACAGCATCTGGTAAAGGACCTTGTGATGGGGTTACAGAGGCTGTAAAGATATTAGCCACACAACAGCCTCAAGCAACCTCATAAAAACCATATTCTGACATCACAACTTGTTGTTTTAATGATGCAATGAAAAAAAGTTCATCCATGTGTATTCCACTATGTATCAGCTTCTAATCATAAATGAGACAATGCCAAGCTGAAGCAATGTTTTAAAAATACAAGGTCGATTCTAAGTCACCATTGTACAATATATATTAACAAAGGTATAGTGAAAAGAAACACATATTCTGCTTCTTTAGAGAACACAGAAGAGTCAGTGGCTGCTGTGGTGAAAGACATGCAGTTAACAGACACACACAGATCTGTTCTTTTATGTATGACAGTCACTGGTGGATTGCATATGTCTTACAAACTTGCAAAGAACCAGCTTCTTGCAGCCAAATGGACCATCTCTATCTTGTGTCTCCTGCCAAACAAGACACTTGTGTTATCATAACATGTGATGTTCTCATAAGACTGGATCCAGTGACACCAACTGGAAGGACAAACACTCTAGCTGCATCAAATGTGGTGAACATTACCAATTTGACTGATTAGATTAGATTAGATTAATACTAGTTCCATGGATCATGAATACGATATTTCGTAATGATGTGGAACGAGTCGAATTTTTCAATACATGACATAATTAGGTTAATTTAACAACATACTTAAGTTAATATGACAACTTTATTTTTTTGTGTTTTTTTGTTTTTCTTTATTTTTTATTTATTTATTTTTTTGTTTTTTTTTGTTTTTTTTTTTTCCTTTTTTTTTTCTTAATTTATATCTAAAAATTCATCTATGGAGTAGAAGGAGTTGTCATTCAGAAATTCTTTTAATTTCTTCTTAAATACTTTTTGGTTATCTGTCAGACTTTTGATACTATTTGGTAAGTGACCAAAGACTTTAGTGCCAGTATAATTCACCCCTTTCTGTGCCAAAGTTAGATTTAATCTTGAATAGTGAAGATCGTCCTTTCTCCTAGTATTGTAGTTATGCACACTGCTATTACTTTTGAATTGGGTTTGGTTGTTAATAACAAATTTCATAAGAGAGTATATATACTGAGAAGCTACTGTGAATATCCCCAGATCCTTAAATAAATGTCTGCAGGATGATCTTGGGTGGACTCCAGCTATTATTCTGATTACACGCTTTTGTGCAATAAATACTTTATTCCTCAGTGATGAATTACCCCAAAATATGATGCCATATGAAAGCAATGAGTGAAAATAGGCGTAGTAAGCTAATTTACTAAGATGTTTATCACCAAAATTTGCAATGACCCTTATTGCATAAGTAGCTGAACTCAAACGTTTCAGCAGATCATCAATGTGTTTCTTCCAATTTAATCTCTCATCAATGGACATACCTAAGAATTTGGAATATTCTACCTTAGCTATATGCTTCTGATTAAGGTCTATATTTATTAATGGCGTCATACCATTCACTGTACGGAACTGTATGTACTGTGTCTTATCAAAATTCAGTGAGAGTCCGTTTACAAGGAACCACTCAGTAATTTTCTGAAAGACAGTATTGACAATTTAATCAGTTAATTCTTGTTTCTCAGGTGTGATTACTATACTTGTATCATCAGCGAAGAGAACTAACTTTGCCTCTTCATGAATATAGAATGGCAAGTCATTAATATATAATAAGAACAACAAAGGATCCAAGACTGACCCTTGTGGAACCCCATTCTTGATAGTTCCCCAGTTTGAGGAATGTGCTGATCTTTGCATGTTACGAGAACTACTTATTTCAACTTTCTGCACTCTTCCAGTTAGATACGAATTAAACCATTTGTGCACTGTCCCACTCATGCCACAATACTTGAGCTTGTCTAGCAGAATTTCATGATTTACACAATCAAAAGCCTTTGAGAGATCACAAAAAATCCCAATGGGTGGTGTTTGGTTATTCAGATCATTCAAAATTTGACTGGTGAAAGCATATATGGCATTTTCTGTTGAAAAACCTTTCTGGAAACCAAACTGACATTTTGTTAGTACTTCATTTTTACAGATATGTGAAGCTACTCTTGAATACATTACTTTCTCAAAAATTTTGGATAAAGCTGTTAGAAGGGAGATTGGACGGTAATTGTTGACATCAGATCTATCCCCCTTTTTATGCAAAGGTATAACAATAGCATATTTCAGTCTATCAGGGAAAATGCCCTGTTCCAGAGAGCTATTACACAGGTGGCTGAGAATCTTACTTATCTTACTGAAGACTTGTGAGACAAGATTTAACCAAGTTGTATTGCTTTTTCACTGAAGCTACACTGTACGTGGTTCATAATACCGCTAAAATAACATAAACCATATTTCTATATAATAGAGGGAAACATTCCACGCGGGAAAAATATATTTAAAAACAAAGATGATGTGACTTACCATACGAAAGCGCTGGCAGGTCGATAGAAACACAAACAGACACATACATACACACAAAATTCAAGCTTTCGCAACAAACTGTTGCCTCATCAGGAAAGAGGGAAGGAGAGGGAAAGACGAAAGGAAGTGGGTTTTTAAGGGAGAGGGTAAGGAGTCATTCCAATCCCGGGAGCGGAAAGACTTACCTTAGGGGGAAAAAAGGACGGGTATACACTCGCACACACACACACATATCCATCCACACATATACAGACACAAGCAGACATATTTAAAGAGGTCTTTAAATATGTCTGCTTGTCTCTGTATATGTGTGGATGGATATATGTGTGTGTGTGTGTGTGTGTGTGTGTGTGTGTGTGTGTGTGTGTGTGTGTGTGTGTGTGCGAGTGTATACCCGTCCTTTTTTCCCCCTAAGGTAAGTCTTTCCGCTCCCGGGATTGGAATGACTCCTTACCCTCTCCCTTAAAACCCACTTCCTTTTGTCTTTCCCTCTCCTTCCCTCTTTCCTGATGAGGCAACAGTTTGTTGCGAAAGCTTGAATTTTGTGTGTATGTATGTGTCTGTTTGTGTTTCTATCGACCTGCCAGCGCTTTCGTATGGTAAGTCACATCATCTTTGTTTTTAAATATATAAACCATATTTCTATACAGAAGTACTTATGAACTGTACTTTTTAATAATTTGTGACTCATATTTATGTGCTGCCTTCTGCATTCTGATAGTGTACTGTTAGTCATAAAATAAATTTTTGGTAATATGTCTTTGCTGTGCCATCTTGAAATTTAACATGTTTATAGTAGCATACTGAAACAATACAATTTATTTTTTATAAAAAATGTTAATTGTGGGGTGTTTTGAGGTAAAATGCTCAAAGGTCACAGTCAATGACATTCAATGTGAAAATTATGGTCCATAACATTCAATGTGAAAATTATGTGAAACCTGCCATGTTGCATATCAACATGAAGCTCTACTCATTAGCTTTCCAATAATACAAGTTTCACTGCTACATCTAGATTAGAACCAGAATTACCAGTCATTTATGCTGAGACAGAAACAGGTAAATTTAACAAAAAGTCCAAATTTTGCAGACCTGTAACTTTCTTCTCAAGTGTCATATGCCTCTGCAAACTGGCAGTTTTCCATCTCCTATCTGGGTCAATGTATGTGCCAAAAACTGAGCAGGTCAGGTTGAAAATGTTGCTTTTCTGTGTTGAACTGACATGGAATTATCCTGAGTCGAAAGAAGCAATTAATTACCAAAAACAGACCAACTGGGGATGAGCCCCAGACCTTTGGATTAATTTTGGTGCTCGCTCACTGCACCACACAATTTGCACGGATCTCAACATAATATATTCCATAATTTCACAACCAACAGTATTCTTAGACAAAATGCTACTGTGTCTGACACAAAAGGTATATCACAACACACAGAGTGAAAGTGTCTAGTGAACTATTTGAGCCACAGGTAAATTCTTTGAAGTCTGACATATGCCATGTAGATGACATCTGGTATGTTTTCATCTGTAAGTTTCTGTTGCAGATATTATTCATGTGTTTCATTTACATCACATTATTTAGTTCTTGTGGATGGTGGCACGCATCATATTGTTTGGTATGCCTGCACACAACGACTCAAAATGTCACGACCAATGCCCACCACAAGACTGAATGCTATCTGGTGGTGTTATGGACATGAGAGACAGTACAGTCCATTTTAACATGGAGCAGAGATGACGGGAAATCCTTCTCATGACGAAACAGGCTCGAAGATGGAAAATCCACAGACAGACGCAACTTTAATAACTAAAGGGAGACTGACACTGCCGGGTGCCTGGGAACAAGCCTCTCTGAAATGGCAAAGCTGTCTGGCTGCTCACATCCTACTGTCGTGAATACCTATGAAAAGTGGTTGAAGCAAGCTGAACCGCAAGTAGGGGCCAATGTGTTGGATGTACACAGCTCATCTAAGAACATGGAGGTCAGAGGCTCGCCTCTCACTTAAGCAGGATAGGCAGCAATCTGTGGCAGGTCTGATGGTAGAGGACAATGCTGGAGAACACACAAGTATTTTGCAACACATCATTCGGAGTAGTGGTTAATAATGCAAGGGGATAACTACAATACTTTGTCACACTACAATACCACAATGCTTTTGGAAGAAAATCAAGTGCCAAGATCTACAGTGCATGATAGTAATGTCTCGCTATTCTCCTAATAAACAACATCTTACTCACCATGTGGGGGATGATGGCTCAGTTTTTCAGGTGGACTAAGAAGACGACATGAAGATGGAGAATAGTGGCATGTTTACAGGAACGGAATCAACTTTCTGAATGGGTCAGAGTTAAGTGCGAGGGGCATAGCAGCAAGCTTACAGTTCTGGAGTCACCGGCAGGTGTCCTTGATATGTGTAGCAAATGAAGAGGAAAACTGTGTTTCTATCAAAGAACATTGTACAATGAGGACTAACAAAATGAGCCAGTGCATTTGTTAATACGCTGACCTCATCTACCAGAGGATGGAGTTCACTATGTCTGGCCATGCTGATTAAGTTTTCCTAAATCATTTCAAGCGACTGCCAGGGTGATTCCTTCATCAAGGCCAAGATCGACCACCTGTCCTATCCTCATAGAGCATATTTATATATTCTGTGGGTATGTATATTTTCAGTGTATTATGATGACAAATCCAGCACCATTATACAAGATGATCCCTGGATGAATAAATAAATAAAAAATTTTCAACCGAACCCTCGTGTACAACAGTGCAATATACTCACTTTACAAGCAATTATAACACCTCTCAAAGGTTCCCTTTTTTTAAACTCAGATGACCACAAAAAAGAAAACAACATAACATAGTTAATAAATGTACAACAGGGCAATGAGAAGGTCACATATTCTCTATCGCTGAAAGGGGGGAAAAATGTACAATAAACCAGTATTGTTCTATGAAATTCAATTCTTCTACAATCATATGTTAGGGTTCATCATTGTTGTGAGCAATTTTTGAAAGTTCACTAAATCTGCATAAAGTGAGTGGCTATTTGTTACTTTAACAAAATATGCCAATTTTGGCCAGACATTCATAACTACACCATTACATAGGCCTACTTCTTTTAGAACTACAGACTAGCATTATACAAAACTTTTCATGTTGTAAGTACACCATTCAGACCATTAGAATTACTACAGCAATCATATGCATACCTCATTGAAATAGCATTACTCTACAGTTTGGAACTGGGAAAAGTGTAACTATACTACAGTGAGTTATGTTTCGGTGGGAATTACCAAATGCTCTGTTGGAATGTATCATAGTCTCTACACAAGGATCGTAATGACATATTATCAATGGTACCACGGTATTTTTTTATGCGATATGCGAGTTAAGAATGAGGCCTTTAAGCGTACAATAATACATCCTAAGAATGACAACGTCGCCTTAAGTACGCTCAACATTCCTTTCGTTTAAAGCTATTTTTCTATTTCGATAATAAAACAATTTGTTTCATTAACCATAAATCATACTGAATTACCTCCGCATGTCTCGAAGTCACCGCTTGGGCCTCTTTGTCAACACTGTGACAATCATTTGTTTGGGTCTCTCCATCACAGACAGCTCTGAAATACATAAAATATTGTACATAGTAGGAAGCTACGTGTAAGAAATTTTAAATCACAACTGAAATGAGATCAACGTTCAGAACACAATACCGCAGGCCTACATTTCGCTTCTGGTTACCTTTCTGATTTCCAAGCAGACGAGAAACCTACAGATTCCGAAGAATGTTCGCTGAACATAACAAGTTATTAGTTTTAGATTCCGCGTTGTCAACACTCCTTCTCTTCACACCTTCCGTACTTCACACTCTAGCCTTGTTTATTTACTTTCGGTTACCTTAGCAACACAACTTGTCGCAACTTGGATTCAGTGCTACCAAAGCAACGGAATATTGACCACATAAATATAAGTCACGGTACCGTACCTACATCAGCGCTAATGTTATTATTTTAGCTGTATAAGCTACACGTTTTCATATTAGTATT
The DNA here is from genome assembly GCF_021461385.2 of Schistocerca piceifrons. Taxonomy (NCBI): domain Eukaryota; kingdom Metazoa; phylum Arthropoda; class Insecta; order Orthoptera; family Acrididae; genus Schistocerca; species Schistocerca piceifrons. The sequence goes on along the minus strand of NC_060143.1, from coordinate 96,487,876 downwards.
AATAACCTGTTACTCTAAGAATCAATTTAGACACATGAATAAACACACGTTTTTATCGAGGACTGGGCCGGGTGTGCTTTAGTGAAGAAAGTAACCGGGCATTTGTAATGACTTAGGAAACCGACAGGAAACCTAAATTACGATGCCCATATTAAGCATGAGCTTCCATTTGCCGGAATATGGGACCAGTGTCTTAACAAAGACTATTATTAAAAAAACCTCATTCAGTTGTATCTAACGTGTAGTGATCTTACGTTTGTACATGATTGAATGAAATATTTATGTAGAACAATTTATTTATTTATTCATAAAACAATCTTTCAGACTCTGGGACATAGAACAAACACCAAACAAAACAGTAACACATCACAGCAAAAGTACTGTATTATTTCAGCGGATACATAATTTTTAACTTTATCCACGAAAGAGCTTGCACTTCTTGCAGTTGAAGCAGTGTCTTGTTTCAAGTCTCTTGTGCCTTAGATGCTCAAAAAATTCTGCTGCTGAACAGAAACAGTGATCTAATAAAAATACCCTTAGGGATTTCCAAAAGAGTGTGACTGATGATATGATTTTTACATTTTGTGGAAGACTATTATAAATTTGGTATGCCACTGTTTATTTACCCAGTCCAATACGCCATCATTAATTCTTAGTCTAGCATCATTGTGTTTTTTTATTAGCATCACTGTGTTTTTTATTAAAATAGAAGTACATGCAATTAGTTTTCCTTACAGTTAGAGTTACTTTATTTTTCTGTGGACATCTTTGAGGGCTGCATTAAGCCTTTCCTCTCTGGCTGTGATCGCTGTGTTGCTGTCATCAGCAAACGTATTTTTTTTTTTTTTTACCACATCCGACACACTACAGGGAATCCTTAACGTAAATAAGCAAAATGACTGTCCCCTGTGGTATGACTATATTAATATAATTTGTATATGACAGGTTCGTTATTAGAAATCCTTTTGAAGTATGTGATGATGACGATGTTTGGTTTGTGTGGCGCTCAACTGCGTGGTCATCAGCGCCCGTGAAGTATGTGAGATCTCACCGCATTGCACCCGGTTTCCTAGATATGACTTAAACCAGTACTTACTAGGGAAACTAGTGGCAAAATGGCCCAGTGGGTAGCACAACGAAAACAGAACACTGATCAAGCATGAAAACGGGGAGAAAGTGCACTGAACTGTGGAAAAAGAAACAAAACAGAACCAGTGAATGGTCCAAGCTAAGCATATGCAACATCGAGTAAAATCTAAAAACCGTGGTGTGTTGGTTTTATGGTCACGGCGTTGGACTGCAAAGTGGGAGATCCATGTTCAAATCTCCCTCGTCCCCTTTTTTTCACAAAATTATGAATTCACTGTCTGGTCATTAACGTCCCTGTTCTTCTTCTATAGTCTTTGCAATTGTCATACTAGACATTGGTTATAGAGCATGAGTTATGTGATAAAAACATATTACTGTCGCAAGTAACTGTGTTGAACGTTGAGAGCAGGTTAGATGGCGCATACACCTCTCACAGAAATGAAAACAAAAAATAAACGGATGTTACAACAAAGGAATTCAAGAGACAATACCTCCAAAACGGAATGCAAGAGTCATAACGTGTAGTACACCTGTAAAACAAATAGGAGATGCGTACGTCTGGAGCCTCATCACCTTATAATCACGGGGTCCACGCATCGAGTACGGCTGAACACTCACATTATCTTGTCATCACTAGTGGGACAACCTGCATGTCACCCCACATTCCATTGTTGTCAGATGTATCCAAAATGGCGTCGTGTAGACTTGGCAACAGCACATGACGTCATCCAACATGGTGGATTTTGGCGGGAAGGTAGGTCAACTGGGCTACCTGTACTAACCTAAACCTCCAGAAAAATTGGTGGGAAGTTCAAATTCTTACAGAATAGCGCGTCACACTTTAGAAAAAGGTGGGAACATAGGACTTGTCTTTATTATTTAACCAATTTCAAGCAGATGTGTTCGCCACTGGGTCTGGACTCCAACTGGCCTAGTTCATATCCCTGACACCAGAGAGCACCACTGTGACGTCAGATCATGACGCAAGTACCGTTATTCAAGATGGCTGCACCCAGTGTATCCACCATGTGGCTTGGTACACTGAGGACGCTGTTGTGATGTTAGCTTATCACACAAGTACCGTTATTCAAGATTGCTCTGACATCCCAAACACGCTACGCCGTCCGACAGTTCAGGAGCACATTGGGGCTGTTGACAGCTGCCACGTCATCTGACAGTTAGTGAGCACGGGGGGCTGCCCGGTCGCAACAGCTGGTGCATGGGCTGGTGCTAATGGTAAAAGGACTCAACCCACACTAGGCTGATGGAGAGAGGAATTTGGTCTTAGTACATTTCGTCGCCACCAGAGGACGCCTTTGTGACATCAGGTGATGACACAAGTACAGTTATCCACACGCTCTGAGATGCCCCATAGCATACAGACCTGCAAACTACTCCTACATAACTCATGTATAAGGCTCTACACACACGCTTGCTAATTGTAAACTGTCAAAAATAACGCATTGCACAGCCTACAGACATGCAAACTACTTGTAAATAATGCAATGCATTTATATCCAGATAGCCAAACAACTCCTAAATTGTCAAAATAATAATCCATCTAAAAGACTCTGCTTGCTAATCGTCAACTGTCGAAATCATACACCAGCCTTTATTTAAAGAATTAGAGGTGCACGACCACCCAGTGTATTCACCACTGTGTCCAGAGCCCAACTGACTTAGTTCATATCAATGCCACTAGAGGACGCTGTAGTGACATCAGCTGATGTCGCAAGTACCGTAATCTAAAATGGCGCCACCTAGTAGGTTCACCACAAGCTCCAGACCTCAACTGTCTTAGTACATTTCGTCGCCACCAGAGGACGCCTTTGTGACATCAGGTGATGACACAAGTACAGTTATCCATGACAGCGGCAAACAGCGTGTTCTATGGTTCAAATGGCTCTGAGCACTATGGTACTTAACATCTGCTTTCATCAGTCCCCTAGAACTTAGAACTACTTAAACCTAACTAACCTAAGGACATCACACACATCCACGCCCAAGGCAGGATTCGAACCTGCGACCGTAGCGGTCTCGCGGTTCCAGACTGAAGCGCCTAGAAACGAACGGCCACACCGGCCGGCAACAGCGTGTTCTGCACGAGGTCTAGTACTCAATACCACCAGCAGAGGACGCTGTCGTCCTTTTCGTGACGCAAACCAAGATGGTGATAGGAAATGGTGGGGAAATGACTCAGCCTTCTCCAGGCTGCCGAAGAGAGTAAGGATCAAGTGCACTCTATTTATTTTCAAACAACTTATTTAAGGATAGATTACATCTATCACACTAATACAAAACATCCACCTTGATGTACCTGGGGTCATGTTGCACAGCCCACAGACATGCAACCAACTCGTGATTACAGTACACAATAGCAATCTCCTCGTAAATAATTCTTAACACTGATGTGTAGACATGCTCAGTACTCATAAACTGTCCAAATAGCAAATAGCAGGGCCTACAGACCCGCTCGTGAAATAATGCAATCAATGCACGAAGGCACAGTCCGTCACCCCCTGTCCAGTAGAGTACACAGGGGGTAGCGATAAGTGATGCATCCGTCAGATGTCAAACCGCGCACAGCCCGTGCTTGGCTTCCATAAGCATGAGTTGGCGGCACCCCCATTCATACATAACACATGAGAAATTCCTATCTGCTTGACACCGATGATGATGCGATCGCAAGACACACGTGCCAACATGATCGGGAAGTAGCGCAGCCACGAGCTGCCCCCGAAAGTAGGCGAATGTTGTATGTAGCCACCATTGATGATGCAACCAGACAGGGGCGGGGGCTTATTTACATAGCGTGCACTCCAAGCAGAACCAAGCATGTGGGGTTTTCCTTGGTACACTCACTCTAACTGTGGTCTTCTGAAGATGCTGGAGAATTCCATTCCACAATAGCAAAACCTGCTTTCCCCCTAGTGATTCTAATGGATCATAAGTGACGTTTGACTGACACTACACCGCTCGTAGCTACATACCACCGTAAACGCATCTAGCAATGTTATCAATCTTATACTCAATTCACGTTGCTATCTAAAATAATAACCAAGTCTAAATTTAGTAAATTCCATAGCCCCCACAGAAATACATAACATGCGCTTTTTTACTAGTTTTCGTCTGCTCTCAGCTTTTATGCATGGAAATTCATCCCCTAACAGAACCTCATTACGAAAATAACGTACAGTAACGTCCAATGCAGTGTTCCGTGCGGGCCTAACTCCACCTGCTCTCAACATGTGCAAATGTTTACACAGTGTAGAAGCTCCCATATCCCAACACAAAGCATGTTAATGAATCCAACATTATCATTTGCCCTAATCCAATTTACTCGCTGAATTACTGATGCCTCCGGTATCGAAGCACCATCCACCTATTCTTTCTTTGACCTCCAGCGGTTATTTTACACAGATCGCTAAATTGCATTGACAGTTAAACCTGCAGAATTCTCTCCACATTATCAAATACAATCCTGACTCACATGAATAGTCGAAGAGAGGAACATATTTACCAGTGTAACTACAATTAAATATTACGATTGCTACTACACTCTGACACCAATCAATATACAAGTAATCTCTTCTCTTGACAACTGTGCTTCAGTATCTATAGCACACATAATTTTCCTCTTGAAACGCCATCTCATACCCTCATCATTATCAATCTGCTCAATCTATACATCCCTCACGATACGACACACAGTCATCCTCTCTAGTCATGCCATAACATAAATCATACTATCTTTACAATGCAATATATACACAGTTTACACACTGTAAGCCACAGTAACTTTACAGTACGATATATACACATACCAGATTCTGAGGAATATTGGAGCATGAAACCAATCACCAGCCCAGCAATATATCACCAAGTACCGTGTTGATCTAGTAAACATACAACTTATCCAATGAGCTAATGTGAGGAACTGGAAGAAGGCGAAGAACAAAGGGGAATGGTCATCTTGCCATACATCGGCTGTGTCTTTTCAAAAATAGGAAGATTATTGAAGAGGCATAAAGTTAAATGTGTCTTTCGTCTGCCAGGAAAACTCAGAGCTGTCTTGGGCTCATCTAAGGACATCCTTGGCCTAAGAAGACCCGGTGTTTATGAGATTCCTTGTAGCTGCAGCATGTCGTACATTGGACAAACTTGTCGCACTGTAGAAGAGAGATGTTCTGAACACCGACGGTACACTCGTCTGGAGCAACCAGAGAAGTCTGCAGTGGCCGAGCGTTGTCTCAGTACAGGCCATTCTATGAATTATCAACACACCAAAATTCTCACGTCGACGAGTTCGTACTGAGACAGTGTTATTAAGGAAGCAGTGGAAATACGTAGCTCGACGAATCTTGTAAACAGAGTCAAGGGCTTCCAGCTCAGTACAGCTTGGGATCCAGCAGTGGCCATATTGAAGTCACATCGAGCTGAGAGGAGTACTATTGGTCATACGACGGATGACGATTCGCCAGCAACATAAATATTCTGTTGACAATGGGAGGATAGTCACGCGCCGTACGCGGACGCGCATTTTTGGTTGCACCTTCCGACAGAGGTCGCTGGGGCAGGTGATGGCAGCGCAGAGCAGCAGTGGCAGCCTCTGTGCATGCGCCGGACTCTTTGGTTCTTCATCTTGTAGGTGGCGTTGCTGTCCTTCCAGCAATCGGTTGATATCACCGCTATTGGACATCTAATGTGGCGCCTCCACACATGCGCACTTCCTGCCTAGGACTGGCATAAATAGGGGGCTCTAGTCTTGCCTTAGCAGTGTGTTCGTCGCACCTGAAGATGTCGGCCAGTTGCGCTGATGAAATATTGTGGAGTTTTCACTATGACATCTGACATCTCGCCTGAGAACAATATATACATATGCAAGTTGTTCAGCACAAACCAGAAGATAGCAAACTACTTCCTCAATTTAACCACATTTCGGTCTATATTCGGTCAATTTATACCTATTCTCTCGTCATTTTTCGCAATTCTATCAATTTTAGGTCAGATCTATCCATGCGATCATGACATAACATCTCATTCTGTGTTCTAAAATTGATTGTAAATGTAGCACAGCTGCCAACTCCTAGCCCAAACGCACTGATCGGGAGGTGTAAAATAGCGCTGCACTCGACTGTGTCTAGTCACCTCCACATTGGCAGAACATTTGCTCTGCTTTATGTATGTCTGTGTACATGCACGCCTCGTGGACGGTTCCCAGGACCCACAGTAGACCTGAGTTAGCGTTCAACTGTGGATCCGCTGCATGTTATATATGGATCGATGTTGAGATGCAGATCCACAATATGCCACGCATGGGAAAGGGTTTGGAGGTGAATCTGTCACGCGCAATGTACAAAGCTGTGTTAGGATGCAGATCCACAATATATCACCTCTGAATTAGTATTCCGGTGTGGATCTGTCACGGACTATATATACAGAGCTATGTTTGGAGACAGATCCACCACACGCCACATCTGCGATAGACTTTGTGGGTGGACCAACCATGCGTTACGTCTGGACTCATATTCAATTTTCGAAGTTTGGTCCACCAGCAGATGGGAGTGGTTCATGAGACCCGTCCATGAGGCTTGCTTGTACAGAGACATACAGAAAGCAGAGCAAATGCTGTCTGAATGTGGAAGTGATTGGACACAGTCTAGTGCAGTGCTATATTACACCTCCTGATCAGTGCATTTGGGCTAGGTGTTGGCAGCTGTGCTACATTTACAATCAATTTTAGAACACATAACGAGATGTTCTGTCATGATCGTATGGATAGATCTGACCTAAAATCGATAGAATTGCGAAAAATGACGAGAGAATATGTATAAATTGACCGAATATAGACCGAAATGCAGTTAAATTGAGGAAGTAGTTTGCTATCTTCTGGTTCGCGCCGAACAATTTGTATATGGGACCAAGTATGAAGCAACAGGAGGAATCCAGGAAAATGTGGACATTGAAACGAAGGGAATAAGGGAGGCAGTGATTTTTTTCTCTTTGAGGTAGCATTATACTGTATGTCTATTGAGGTACCAGTGAGTTGACTACTGTACTTAATGCTTTTTGGGATGACCGTGAACGATTCATTTCTAAACTTACTCCCATCTGCGTTAAAGGATAACATAGAGTGAACTGGGTGATCGATTGAGATGGAGTTGTAACGAAATATGATTTAATGGCTGACAGATTCATTCTAGAGAAGGATAAGTTGATGGAGGTCAATTTTTTTGTCAAGTGTTCTGTCCGGTTGCATCAGTCACGTAACATAGCCCTCGTTCTACTTGTATACAGCTACGTGTTCCGTATGTGTTTTAAAGCACTGTCTACTTGCGATCGTTAACGGTAAACCTGTCTGTCATCAGAGGACTTCCATCTCATGTGCAAAGAAACTTGACACACTCCTCTAAACGAGCTTTGATTTATGCGATCGCCCCTGTCGCATCTTGTGTGTGTAAAATCGAGCCTTCAGCATCATAACTAAGTTATCGGTATGAGCTTGTGATGCGCTACAATCTCAGTGTACACATTTGCCTGACATATGTTGTGTTTACAGAGTTAGTGGCGGAATGACTTGTAATTTTCACATGTTGGACGCTGTTGCTATGCGTTCATCTGTTTTTTTTTTGTAAGGTGTATCCACCGCTACTGTCATTTTGTATAGGCCTGATGCAGGCATGGTATAATTTCCGAACTGTGATCGGATGTGAACAGCTGACACTATACGTCTCCACAAAGCTATATTGTGCTCGTATGATGCAAAGTAAATGTTTTATGGAAGTAGTTTTTTCGTTTTATGATTCGATAGGATAGTTCAGCGTAGAGAAACTGTGAAGAAGGATGTATGTCTGATAGGCCGGAAAGGTAATCTATCTAACATTATAGCACGTTTTTAAGTGCAGAACGTTGTAGTCTTAGGAGTGCGTGTGTTTATGTTCTCTCTCTTACCAATAACTTCCAAGTATAGATCCTAGACTCTAGAAGAATAGAGTTGAGAGTGCTCTGTGACTCCCATACGCAGAGAGATGGATCGTAAACTAAGTACTATGCTCGAGGTCTTAGAAATATGTAGAGTGCTGTCTTGTATACTTCGATGATTTAAGTGTTTGAGAATTTACTCTGAATGGGGGTGCTGAGTAATCATCTATCCATGTTCGCAATGATACTCGCCGAGTAGAGAATGGATGGTTTAGCTATGATAATGAAAATGAGAAAACATGCTGTCACATGATTGGCTGGTGTTGAAGTTAGTGTAAAATTGTTCCCGCTATCAAGTTTCATGTTTATTATTAGAGTACATGGATGGTGTCTTTTCCATCCCATTCCTGCATTGGTTAGCAGATAATGATTGACTGATATGGCTTGTTTGAGTTGGGGAAAACGTTTTCGTGGATGGATGGCAACTTCCAGGAGTTGCTAGCAGCGAAACAGTGATCCTGTAGATGAGTGCAATATGAGGAATGAGTGGAAATGGAACACGGAGCCATCATCTATTCCGTCACTGTGACACATGAGTTTAAATGTAGAGGTCGTCAATCACTTTCGGACAGTAGTTTGGAAACTCTCCATAACGCTACCAAACTCTTCTAGTTTCCTTATGTTGTAAGTGTGTTTTATTTAAAAATGATAGATTGTTATGCTATCCGCCGTAAGAATACTATTCACACCATGCAATGTCTAGTTTTCTGTGAGAGGTCGTGGATCAGAGCATCTTAATGTCAGTTTTGAATCTGACACAGACCTCGAAGTCGTGGCAGAAAACGAAATGTTTGGCAGCGTACAAAAGCGTATTAGAAAAGAGTTTGAATCAGGACCAGAGGGAGCGTCTCATACGATAATTTGCTTAGTGTATAGGTGATGAAACTTTAAAAGTGGTCTCTGCGGGGTCTGTATATTTAATAGAATCGTGTCATAGACACAGCAGGAGTAGCAGTAGCAGTTTGAGGTGAGAGCCGGTGAGGAAGGGGCTATATCGCTAGGAATGCTTTGATGGCAGCATGCTACGCTATTCTGGGCAAGTATTGTGAAATCTCTTTCTTCGCACTGGAGGCTGACGGCAGCTATATCTCATAGCACTCGCATCGGTGCCTTGGTAACTTCTACTTGGTATGAGCTTTTGTAGTTCGTACTTTTTATCTCTTGGGCTGATTGATTTGAATGGACGTGGATCTGTAGTACTTGTATGTAGTTTGGGGATGTACCACATTGCCCGCATTTCCACCGAATGGTCAAAATATGGTCCTGTTGCAGTATCTCAGCTCGATCTGTTTCTACACAGGTTGCATAAGGTGTTGGATATGTCTTTCTCCGACTTCTGCTCAGTTCAGACTCAAATTGGAATGAGCACTTGTGGAAAACTGTAGAAATGGGTGCGACTGCAATATGTGTAGGTTGTGATTAAAACAAGGTTGTAATTTTACTGTAGCAGACAGGTTTGAGGAAGGTGACTCGTTTAGAGATATGAGAGTGCGCGAAATATGATTGACTTGTGGGTGTGAGCCTATGCAAGTATGTGTTGGAATGGACATAATTTCTAACATATAGCATAACGTTAGAGATCTGAGAAGTTAGTGTATATTTTCCTTCTTACAACCTCAATCAGCACATCATCTACTACTACTGTCTGTCATTGCCTATAACTGAGCAGATATATCGCGGGACCTCTGATATGGTCTGGAGACAGAATGCGTTGCAAAGACTAATGAATTATCTAGTTGGGTGCGGTGTGATGGATTCGCAAATAGCGCTTGCATACCACGTTCCTTAGCCGAATCACTTTCAAAGTTCAATGATTCTATCCCTAGGCTGTATCGCTGGCTGATAATAAGTGTTCCTATGATCACCGTCATGGTATTTGTCCAGAAAAAATGACCTCATTCATAGGTAATGTCGTACACCGATTCGTAATGAGGGTATGTTTTAACATGGATACTCGTGTGCACCTACAGAACCAAGACTGCTTGTGACAGTAACGTGCGATAGTTGCTGAGATTGTTTTATTTTCTTTAAATTCTCACCGATTACGTGTGTCTTTCTAGGACACAGTGGTAGGACTCGGAATAAGAACTTAAGAGACATGCACGCCCACCGATCAGTATTGTTTTGTATGGTAGGCAGTCAGTTATTGACGAAGTAATATACAGGGCTATTACAAATGATTGAAGCGATTTCATAAATTCACTGTAGCTCCATTCATTGACATATGATCACGACACACTACAGATACGTAGAAAAACTCATAAAGTTTTGTTCAGCTGAAGCCGCACTTCAGGTTTCTGCCGTCAGAGCGCTCGAGAGCGCAGTGAGACAAAATGGCGACAGGAGCCGAGAAAGTGCATGTCGTGCTTGAAATGCACTCACATCAGTCAGTCATAACAGTGCAACGACACTTCAGGACAAAGTTCAACAAAGAACCACCAACTGCTAACTCCATTCGGCGATGGTATGCGCAGTTTAAAGCTTCTGGATGCCTCTGTAAGGGGAAATCAACGGGTCGGCCTGCGGTGAGTGAAGAAACGGTTGAACGCGTGCGGGCAAGTTTCACGCGTAGCCCTCGGAAGTCGACGAATAAAGCAAGCAGGTAGCTAAACGTACCACAGGATGGTGCTCCACCGCACTTCCATCATGATGTTCGGCATTTCTTAAACAGGAGATTGGAAAACCGATGGATCGGTCGTGGTGGAGATCATGATCAGCAATTCATGTCATGGCCTCCACGCTCTCCCGACTTAACCCCATGCGATTTCTTTCTGTGGGGTTATGTGAAGGATTCAGTGTTTAAACCTCCTCTACCAAGAAACGTGCCAGAACTGCGAGCTTGCATCAACGATGCTTTCGAACTCATTGATGGGGACATGCTGCGCCGAATGTGGGAGGAACTTGATTATCGGCTTGATGTCTGCCGAATCACTAAAGGAACACATATCGAACATTTGTGAATGCCTAAAAAAACTTTTTGAGTTTTTGTATGTGTGTGCAAAGCATTGTGAAAATATCTCAAATAATAAAGTTATTGTAGAGCTGTGAAATCGCTTCAATCATTTGTAATAACCCTGTACTTAGTATTACTGATGGGTGCGTGATATGTTCGCATTTGAGCATCAGGTTTATAAAGTATGTGTGCTTTTGGAAAGGAGATGAGTATGCCCTGTTGTGGGGGAGGGGGGGAGGGCAAGGATTTAACTTGGAGTACTGTGACAGCAGTGGGGGGAGATTGTCCAGTTGTAAGGACAGCACAGCAATTTCCAGAGCCACTGCCGACAAGAGGGTATATTTCCAATACCTCGCTCATTCTCGGATGTTGTTCGATTGAGGGCGCGATTGTAACATTTAATTGTAGGTACAATGATAAAGATATATGCGACCGGTTTTCAGGCATGATTCCATGTATGCAAAGTCCGTGGTAGTAATGACTGACGTCTCATGTTAACAGCAGCATCCGTGTGAATGTAGAGGCCTCTTCGATTGAAGGAATGTACGAGGGTTATTCCAAAAGTAAGGTCCGATCGGTCGCGAAATGGAAACGACTATGAAAATCCGATAAAGCTTTGCACAGATGTGTTGGGTAGTGTCTCTAGTATAACCCCAGTTAGCATCACGTCGCTCTTCTCATTTCTGAGCTCGCAGTGAGTGCGTAAAGATGTCTAGAAAATAGTGTCTGCCGCCAAGTACGAGGGCCTGGTGAGAAATTTCGCCTGAAGCTATGCAGCCAACATTACATAACTGTCGTGCTGTTTCGTCTTCACGACAATTCTCAGCCGCATTCTGCAGGGGCAATGAAGATGCTCCTGCATCGTTTTCAAATGGAAATGTTAGATTACCCACAATACAGTCCGCAATTGTCTCCCCCTGAGTTTCATCTCTGGTCACATGAACCGCTGTCTTTGAAGACAACATTTTGACACAGACAACGAGGTGTAGGCCAGCGTGGAGAATTGGCGGAAAGCACTGGCGGCTGCCTTCTATGATGAGGCTATTGAAAAGTTGGTACAACGCTATGACAAAAGTCTAAGTCAGAACGGCGACTACGTAGAGAAGTAGCTGAAAGGTGTAGCTAATTGTTACAAGTAAAACATTTCTGATGTTCACTGTGGTTTCAATTTGGCAATCAATCGGACCTTACTTTTGGAATAACCCTCGTATATGAATTAACTTTGCCCTCGTCTAGATGGGCAGATAGCGAACAAATACTTATTATGTGTTGGGCGGCTCCGTGGTCAAGTGGAACTTTAGGAAGATGGTCTGATTGTGATCGAGTGTTCTTCCCTCCGACGTAAATTGTTCAGTTGACTGTTCGTGCACATTTCAGGTCTTTATTTAGTTGAGAGAAGATCGAATGTGGTCTGTGGAAGATACGATTGCCTGTTCTCTAGACATGGGAAAGACCTTAGTTGGCTTGTAAATTAAATGGATGGTTTGGAGTATGTTAGATCAGCGAGATCGGTATTCGCAGGTGGAAATATGATTTTTCATGTTTTTGTTTCTAGTTACTCAGTGGTCTAGAGGATACTCCACGTAGCTAAAGTTTAGTGTTTGTATAGAAATGATTTCGAGTCTATATGTCGGGAATTATGTTGCATTAGCGATCAGGAGGCTACTGCTTTGTAGTTGATATCGCGAAGTATAGGGAAAAAGATGGCGGAAATATGTGTGTTCTTGTAATCTCCGAGTCTGGAGATGTGCATAGAAAAGCCAGCAGGCAAGGAAGCAGAGACCGTAACACGTTTGAGTCGAGGGGGAAACGTTCGCCAATTTGTAGAACAGTTCTGAGAGTGACTTCAGATCGCTGATTTAAAACGGGTGATTTTGTATGGTGGGGGGTATGAATTGTATGTTTACTAGATCGACACAGTACTTGGTGATATATTGCTGGGATGGTGATCGGTTTCATGCTCCAATATTCTTGAGAGTCTGGTATGTGTAAGTTACTGTGGCTGACAGTGTGTAAACTGTGTATATATTGCATTGTAAAGATAGTATGGTTTATGTTATGGCGTGACTAGAGAGGATGACTGTGTTTCCTATCATGAGAGACGTATAGATTGAGCAGATTGATAATGACGAGGGTATGAGATAGAGTTTTAAGTGGAAAATTATATGCGCTATTGAATCTGAAGCACAGTCGTCAAGAGGAGAGATTAATTGTATATTGATTGGTGTCATAGTGTAGCAGCAATCGTAATATTTAATTGTAGTTACCCTGGTAAATATGTTCCTTGCTTCGAATATTCATGTGAGTGATATATTGCTGGGCTGGTGATTGGTTTCATGCTCCAATATTCCTCAGAATCTGGTATGTGTATATATCGTACTGTAAAGTTACTGTGGCTTACAGTGTGTAAACTGTGTATATATTGCATTGTAAAGGTAGTATGATTTATGTTATGGCATGACTAGAGAGGATGACTGTGTGTCGTATCGTGAGGGATGTATAGATTGAGCAGATTGATAATGATGAGGGTATGAGATGGCGTTTCAAGAGGAAAATTATGTGTGCTATAGATACTGAAGCACAGTTGTCAAGAGAAGAGATTACTTGTATATTGATTGGTGTCAGAGTGTAGTAGCAATCGTAATATTTAATTGTAGTTACACTGGTAAATATGTTCCTCTCTTCGAATATTCATGTGAGTCAGGATTGTATTTGATAATGTGGAGAGAATTCTGCAGGTTTAACTGTCAATGCAATTTAGCGATCTGTGTAAAATAACCGCTGGAGGTCAAAGAAAGAATAGGTGGATGGTGCTTCGATACCGGCGGCATCAGTAATTCGGCGAGTAAATTGGATTAGGGCAAATGATAATGTTGGATCATTAAGATGCTTTGTGCTGGGATGTGGGAGCCTCTACACTGTGTGAACATTTTCAATGTTGAGAGCAGGATTGGTATAATATGATGGGGTTAGGCCCACGAGGAAGACTGCATTGGACGTTAGTGTGCGTAATTTTCGTAACGAGGTTCTGTTAGGGCATGAATTTCCATGCATAAAAGCTGAGAGCAGACGAAAACTAGTACAAAAGCGCACGTTAAGTACTTCTGTTGGGGCTATGGAATTTGCTAGAGTTAGACTTGGTTATTATTTTAGATAGCGAGGAACGGCCCATGCACTTGGTTCTGCTTGGAGTGCACGCTATGTAAATAAGCCCCTGCCGCTGTCTGGTCGTGTCATCAATGGTGGCTACATACAACTTTCGTCTGCTTTCGGGGGCATCTCGTGACTGCGCTCCTTCCTGATGTGCTATAGATACAGAAGCACAGTTGTCAAGAGAAGAGATTACTTGTATATTGATTGGTGTCAGAGTGTAGTAGCAATCGTAATATTTAATTGTAGTTACACTGGTAAATATGTTCCTCTCTTCGAATATTCATGTGAGTCAGGATTGTATTTGATAATGTGGAGAGAATTCTGCAGGTTTAACTGTCAATGCAGTTTAGTGATCTATGTAAAATAACCGCTGGAAGTCCAAGAAAGACTAGGTGGGTGGTGCTTCGATACCGGAGGCATCAGTAATTCAGCGAGTAAATTGGATTAGGGCAAATGATAATGTTGGATTCATTAACATGCTTTGTGTTGGGATATGGGAGCTTCTACACTGTGTAAACATTTGCACATGTTGAGAGCAGGTGGAGTTAGGCCCGCACGGAACACTGCATTGGACGTTACTGTACGTTATTTTCGTAATGAGGTTCTGTTAGGGGATGAATTTCCATGCATAAAAGCTGAGAGCAGACGAAAACTAGTAAAAAAGCGCATGTTATGTATTTCTGTGGGGGCTATGGAATTTACTAAATTTAGACTTGGTTATTATTTTAGATAGCAACGTGAATTGAGTATAAGATTGATAACATTGCTAGATGCGTTTACGGTGGTATGTAGCTACGAGCGGTGTAGTGTCAGTCAAACGTCACTTATGATCCATTAGAATCACTAGGGGGAAAGCAGGTTTTGCTATTGTGGAATGGAATTCTCCAGCATCTTCAGAAGACCACAGTTAGAGTGAGTGTACCAAGGAAAACCCCACATGCTTGGTTCTGCTTGGAGTGCACGCTATGTAAATAAGCCCCCGCCCCTGTCTGGTTGCATCATCAATGGTGGCTACATACAACATTCGCCTACTTTCGGGGGCAGTGTCTTGCGATCGCATCATCATCGGTGTCAAGCGGATAGGATTTTCTCATGTGTTATGTATGAATGGGGGTGCCGCCAACTCATGCTTATGGAAGCCAAGCACGGGCTGTGCGCGGTTTGACATCTGACGGATGCATCACTTATCGCTACCCCCTGTGT
Source organism: Schistocerca piceifrons (assembly GCF_021461385.2). NCBI lineage: Eukaryota > Metazoa > Arthropoda > Insecta > Orthoptera > Acrididae > Schistocerca > Schistocerca piceifrons. The sequence continues at coordinate 96,472,497 of NC_060143.1, read as the reverse complement.
ACTCTACTGGACAGGGGGTGACGGACTGTGCCTTCGTGCATTGATTGCATTATTTCACGAGCGGGTCTGTAGGCCCTGCTATTTGCTATTTGGACAGTTTATGAGTACTGAGCATGTCTACACATCAGTGTTAAGAATTATTTACGAGGAGATTGCTATTGTGTACTGTAATCACGAGTTGGTTGCATGTCTGTGGGCTGTGCAACATGACCCCAGGTACATCAAGGTGGATGTTTTGTATTAGTGTGATAGATGTAATCTATCCTTAAATAAGTTGTTTGAAAATAAATAGAGTGCACTTGATCCTTACTCTCTTCGGCAGCCTGGAGAAGGCTGAGTCATTTCCCCACCATTTCCTATCACCATCTTGGTTTGCGTCACGAAAAGGACGACAGCGTCCTCTGCTGGTGGTATTGAGTACTAGACCTCGTGCAGAACACGCTGTTGCCGGCCGGTGTGGCCGTTCGTTTCTAGGCGCTTCAGTCTGGAACCGCGAGACCGCTACGGTCGCAGGTTCGAATCCTGCCTTGGGCGTGGATGTGTGTGATGTCCTTAGGTTAGTTAGGTTTAAGTAGTTCTAAGTTCTAGGGGACTGATGAAAGCAGATGTTAAGTACCATAGTGCTCAGAGCCATTTGAACCATAGAACACGCTGTTTGCCGCTGTCATGGATAACTGTACTTGTGTCATCACCTGATGTCACAAAGGGGTCCTCTGGTGGCGACGAAATGTACTAAGACAGTTGGGGTCTGGAGCTTGTGGTGAACCTACTAGGTGGCGCCATTTTAGATTACGGTACTTGCGACATCAGCTGATGTCACTACAGCGTCCTCTAGTGGCATTGATATGAACTAAGTCGGTTGGGCTCTGGACACAGTGGTGAATACACTGGGTGGTCGTGCACCTCTAATTCTTTAAATAAAGGCTGGTGTATGATTTCGACAGTTGACGATTAGCAAGCAGAGTCTTTTAGATGGATTATTATTTTGACAATTTAGGAGTTGTTAGGCTATCTGGACATAAATGCATTGCATTATTTACGAGTGGTTTGTATGTCTGTAGGCTGTGTAATGCGTCATTTTTGACAGTTTTCAATTAACAAGCGTGTGTGTAGAGCCTTATACATGAGTTATGTAGGAGTAGTTTGCAGGTCTGTATGCTGTGGAGCATGTCAGAGCGTGTGTTCTGTGATACATATACTCCACCCCTAAATAAATTGCGCCCAAATTCCTCTCTCAATCAGACTAGTGTGGGTTGAGTCCTTTTACCATTAGTGCAGGCCTATTCACCGGCTGCGGCGACCGGGCAGTACCACGTGCTCGCTAACTGTCAGACGACATGGCAGCTGTCAACAGCCCCAATGTGCTCCCCAACTGTCGGACGGCGAGGTGTGTTCGGGATGTCAGAACAATCTTGAATAACAGTACTCGCGTGATAAGCTGATATCACGACAGCTCACTGCCCTGTTGTACGAACATCTGTTGTCAGTATGGCATGAAATACCCCGACTGCTGCCGGCTGCTACCGATCAAAACTGTGGGGTTCATACGCTGCTGTAGTTCCCAGTACCTGTACTGTACAGTGTAGTGTGTCGTTTTGTTTGTTCAAAAAATGGTTCAAATGGCTCTGAGCACTATGGGACTTAACTTCCAAGGTCATCAGTCCCCTAGAACTACTTAAACCTAACTAACCTAAGGACATCACACACATCCATGCCCGACGCAGGATTCGAACCTGCGACCGTAGCGGTCGCGCGGTTCCAGACTGTAGCGCCTAGAACCGCTAGGCCACCCAGGCCGGCGTTTGTTTGTTGACTGTGTGTTCCGTTGTACATCTTACAAAGATGAGTGCTGTAACAAAAAAAGAGGAGACTTGTGACTTTGCACCTAAAATTAGAAGCACTAAGATGACTTGACAAAGGAGAAACAATAAAAAAAAACTTGCTCTCGAATATGGTGTCGGTGAAGTTACTGTTGGTACTCGCGATGAAACCGACTTAAATTGGAACAGTTATCTTCACAGAAACGCTCACACGAATCTCTCAGTCGAAGAAGTATAAAGAAGTCAGATTTCGAAAAAAAAAACAAGTGAGGCATTGTTCATGTGGTTTACCCAACAGAGACAGAAGGGTGCTCCGATTTCTGGCCCAATCTTGCAAGAAAAAGCTTTGTTTTTCAGAAACCAGCTGCAGGAAGGAGATGACAATTTCGCCGCTAGTGTGGGCTGGCTCGACAAGTGGAAGAAGAGGTATGGAGTGCGTCAACTAAGATGTATGTGGAGAAAAACTTTCTGGTGACGCTCAGGCCGTTTCAAAATTTATCGCCGAGTTAAAAAAAAATCATAACTGACGAAAATTTGTCTAATGAACAACTATATAACTGTGACGAAACTGGGCTAAATTTTAATAAGTTACCAGCGAGAAAACTTGCTTCTTGTGAAGAAAAAAGTGCTCCTGGGCTCAAAAAAAGCAAAGAGCGGCTCACAGTTATGGCAGCTTCAAATGCAACTGGAAACCACAAACTAAAACTAGTTGTGATTGGGAAGTCTGCCAAGCCAAGAGCATTCAAGAATGTATCCATCTCAGCTCTTCCGGTTGTCCATACACATCAGAATAATGCCTGGATGAAGCAGGAAATCTTCGAGAACTGGTTTTTTAACTCATTTGTACCTGACTGCAAGAATTTTTTTAAAAGAAAGGGGACTGTCATACAAAGCAATTTTGCTCATGAATAATGCGTCCTCACATTCAAATGCAGGAGAACTGCAGTGCGACGGTATCTGCGCCTTGTTTTCCCACCAAACTTTACCTGTCTCATTCAGCCCATGGATCAGGGCGTTCTGGAATGTCTAAAAAAAAAGTATCGACGGCGATTGCTACAATCCTGCATTCCGAAGGAAACGAAAGCATTGTAGGAGCTTTGAAGAAAGTGACTTTGAAGGACGTCGTGTACTGGATTAGCGAATCTTGGAGCGAAATAAAGTCAGACACAATTTCTAAGTCATGGAGGAAAATTCTACAGGAATGTATGCCAGACACAGAAACTGAAGATTTAGCAGATGAGGACGATCAACCATTGTGTAATTTAATCAGAAGATTGCCAGGGTTTGAAGAGGCAGAAGAGGTGGAGGTAGGCGAGTGGTTAAATTCGGACGAACAGTTGGAAGTGACAGACTCTTCTATAATTGACATGGTTAACATTCCATCGCAGTGTGAGAGTGACGAGGATGACGAGGCAGAGGCTGCACCGATGATGAGTCAGACCGATGGCTACGCTGCTCTCAACGCCGCCATATGCTACGTGGAACAACAGCCTCCTGCGACACCAACTGACCTACTTCTCCTGAGACGGTGGCGTGACATTGGCACGAGGAAACATTGCAGCTTCGCCAAACAAAAGAAACTTCACTATTACTTGTCTAAATAAATAATTATTGTTATTCTGCCAATGCAAATGCATGTGTAAATACTTTTATTTTAATAAAGTTCATATTTTGACCTGTATTACTTACAATAACATAATATTTCTTTTTCCCATTTAAATTTCGATAGTCCGAGTTTTCGATAGTTCGAGATGGTTCCGGTCCCGTTCACCTCGAACTATCGAGACTCTACTTTATTCCCATTCCAATCACATGTGGAGCATGGGAGGAATTACAGCTTAAAACATTTTTGGCTGTCAATTTGCTTTAGATGAAGAGGTGCACGTGTGAGTACAATGATGGTTCTGTAGCCAACTACAGATGTTTTTCCATGAAGGTATTGACCATCTCATCTCAGAGTGGTATAAGTGTACTGACACTTATGGCGATTAATTTTGAAATAATAAACAGTGTACTCATTTTTTTCATCTTTCTCATTGTATATTGGCTAGAGACAGTCAGAACTTCTAATCTGGGAAATATTAGTTTACAATGGTAAGGTTTTTTGCTTGAAATACTAATTCTCATTGCTTTCTTTTACAATAAAAGAAAATTATTGCACACTGCAGAGTACTCCTACAGCAGTGGCCGATGAGGCTGTGTACACTCATTGGAAGTACTTTTTCGATATTATACTTTTTTATACTTTGTAGTTTCCTCAAGAGACACAGGACTCATGAAATTTTGGAGCATACATGTTCAGTATGTTGTTGCAGGTTAACTTAATTCCAGTGAAAATGCCCAGAAGTTTTATGGCCGCTGTGTCATCCAGTGATGCATTATCACTGAAGCTACATGTTGTCATCTTCGTTTTGTCTTGTTCTCACTGGATAGGACTTCTGCTGGGTGAATAGCATGAATGACACACTCCATTTATGAGAACATCGTTGTGTCATCTGCAGACTTCCTAGTGCTTTACACTCTTTGTCATCTTAACCCTGACTTGTATTCGTAACTAAGCCAAGTAGTCCTGTTTTCATTGACCTGCCCTTCTAAAAGCCATACTATGGACCATAAACTAAGTTATTTCCTTCAAAATAACTCAATAATTGATCTTTCATTATGGAATCTATTACCATGGCTAGTACTGGTGTTATAAAGGGGTATCCCATAAGGAACGTAACTTTCGTGAATGATAATGTCGCTGTAAGTCTGGCGAAATATACTTCTTGACTGAAAATTCCCAGAGCCAGTATTCATAGAATTCTGAAAGAAGATATGCACCTTTTGGGCTATAAAATTCAACTAACACCAGAAATGAAGCCAAACGATTACGAAAGGCCCACTGGCTGCTTGCAAATTTCATCAAAAATATTATGTTGACTGATGAGGCTCATTTTCTGTTAAATAGCTTCATGAACAAGCATAGCCGCAGAATTTGGGGCACAGAAAACCGTCTAGCAATTATATAGATACGATTAAATCCAAAATGAGTGACTTCGTGATGTGGCATTTGGGGTGAGGGAGTAATTGGGCTTTACTTTATCAAAGATAATGCCAGAAACGCATTAGCAGTGGGCGGCGAACGCTACTGCAATAGCTTAAGAGCGTTTTTATGCTCTGAACGTTTGTATGAATGCTCAAGAACTTTGATTTCAGCAAGATGGCGCAGTCTGTCACACATAAATTGCAACAATGGATTTATTACAAGGAGGGGTAGGGGTAGTGAGAGAGGGGCAGGAAGAATTGATGGGCAGAGAGAGTGGAGAGGAAGAGATGGACCAAGAGATGTGCACACTATACATCATACCACACACACACACACACACACACACACACACACACTCACTCACTCACTCACTCTCACTCATTCACACACACACACACACACACACACACACACACACACACACACACACACACACACACATTTGTAACATAGCTCCAATAGGAGCAGAGATATGGACAAAACTGAGTTTTTTCAGCCACTGACATGTAGGCTATGCTGCCCAACAGGCATGATGTGTGGGACCTGTATCGACCTGCCTAATCGACCTGCTTTGTAGGGCAGCACACACATTAGTGGCAGAAAAGTTTTCAAACAACTGATGCATAGGCTGCCCTGTACGACCTGTCTTGTGGTATAATACTGTTGGCCTGCTTCATTGATCTCTTTTCCAGGAGATGGGTTGTCCCCACTCCTCTTTAACCTGGTACTGGACAAGATTATCAAGATGTAGGAGAAAGAAATACCTGGAATAAATATGGCAACAAAGGACAAACGAATCAATATAAAATGCCTTGATTTTGCTGATGACCTAGCAATAAATACGTGGACTCCCAAGGAAGCCAAACATGCTATTGAGAAACTTCATGAGGTTGCCATCAAAACCGGACTTCAAATTTCTTACGAGAAAACACAATTCATCGACTCCAAAAGTTCAAATCTGAAACCACTTGCAATGAAATATGGTGACATCAACAAGTTAGGTACTTCAAGTACTTGCATGAAACGATCAGCAACACTGGCAACGAAAAAGTAGCTCACAAAACACGAGCAGAAAAATTGCGTAAAGTTTATACAATGACCTGGAACACATACAATAAGAAATCGCTATCCACCCAAGCCAAACTTCACCACCATCATACAGTCACTCTTCCAGAAGCGCTCTATGCAACTGAAACAACATCATTAACCATCAACATCAAGAACATTGAGAGAAGGGAAAGACAAATACTTACGAAAATATTTGGACCCAATATTCAAGGTGGTATCTGGATGCCCAAAAGCTCTGAAGAACTGTACGCAAAGACTGAACTTTTCGTGTCAGTTGCATGGAAATGACGATTGAAATTCTACTGACATTTAGCAAGAATGGACGCCTGTAGAATGACCAAGGAACTCGCCAAACCAGGGCACACTGGCTAACAGAAAGCCAAAATGACCTCACGGAACTCAGTATTGACCCACTTGAAACCACATGGACTGCGTACAGACAAAATATCAACTCTCATAAGTTCACAACCAAAAACTCGACGGAAAAGAATCTGAAATTGAAAAACACATGGACACAAGAAAGAAGACAGACACAAAGTGAAAGGGTGAGGAAGTTTTGAGAAGAAAAGACGAACAAGAAAGCTAAGAAGAACAGTGCTAATTAATGGTTCCATGTGCTCCTCAGAAGGCGAAACGAATAAATAAGAAATAATATTCGGCTGTAGATGACTCAAGAATATCGACAGTCAAATATGATACACACTGGGTGATCAAAAACCTGTATAAATTTGAAAACTGAATAAATCACGGAATAATGTAGATAGAGAGGTACAAATTGACACATATGCTTGGAATGACATGGAGTTATATTAGAACCAAAAAAATACAAAAGTTCAAAAAAATGTTCGACAGATGGCGCTGGACAGCAAAATGTCAGTGACTACGCATGACAATCATGTATAAAAGGAGCTGTAATGAGAGAGAGAATCAGATGCGTCAGCAGTCGCAGCATGTTGACGTTACCTGAAAAGGAGCTTTTAGTGAAGCTGTATTATCAGAATGGGGAATGTGCTAGTTCAGCGTTACCATCCTACCGCCATAGGAAGGGGATTTGAACGGGTAAAGGTCCATTGACAAATGCAGCTGTGGCGAGAATGATTCCAATGTTCGAAGCCACGGGTTGTTTAGACGGTAGATCCCTCAGTGGCTGACCGAGCACAAGGCGTAATGCTGCTCATGGTTTTCTGCTTATGTTTCTTCGATCCACAATCCATGTAAAATATTGTGGGCATTTGGAAAGATGAAACAATAAACGTGCTACTTATTGTTTCACTGAGATGTCATTTTAAGCTAAATCATACTACCTCAAAATTTACTTGGTGCTATGTGGAGAAACATTATGAATCCTTATTAGCTTTAGCATCAGCAGATACCGTCACCAATCAGAAATCATTGTTGTGGAAGTATTTGTACAAGTGAATCAAACCCCTCATCACTCTACCATCCTTACAGACACAATACTTGGAAATTTAGTCCTTCATTTCTGGAAATAGGCCAGAAAAAGTTTGCAGTTGATACTTCAGACTGTGGTCAGGTAGGTCATAAGATAATATTTGCGAGTAGTTGGACAACAGATGGTAGCACCTATTACTCTGCACATTTTAAATGTGTAGAAAAAAGTTGACCTATCAAAAATGTACAGAAAAGTACAACTAAAACATAAGTAGTAGTAGTATTTATTTCATTTTCACTTTGATCAATAAGTTAATTATGGACATTTTATCAGCAAGAACTCAAAGGATACAGTGCCTAAAATTCCTAACTCATGTCAGAATTTATGTAACATCATATAACAACTGTAAACAATTTTTATCAACAGTAACATCATAGAAACAATTCAAATAAGTCAACAGCAATATAAGATAAATATCCTGCAATATCTCTTTACAGTGAGGAATTAACTTTACTTTTCTGTGGTAATATTACGAATATTTTGACATTTCTTTGTACAAAATGCATATAAGCTTATCATAGAAAATACGTTGTAACGTATCTTGACATACATGAATAACATTAAAAATAGCTTTCTTGATACATAAAGTTCTCTAGGTGTATTTAAATGAAAATAAACTATCACATAACAGATTCTTTGACTTACATCAGCCAATTTAACTTTTAATAAACGTATTTGATAAAGGTCTCATAATTAATTATACTTTACCCTGGATCTAAAAATTCCTCATTTTTCTGTTGGCAAAATAATGGCTGTATTACTGTATGCTATATTTGGACTTCCTTGTCCATTATAGGATGCTTGTACAGTTCTTTATCGATAGTGAATGATCATTTGACATGTATCTTATACAATATATGCTATTCTTCAATATATTAATGTACTTAACAACAGTATCACATATATGGACGGAATTATATGTACATTTAGAGCTTTCTTAAACTAAGCTGAAAAATTCTGTAGGACAGGATATAATTAGAAAATGAAGTATCACATTAATATTATGAGATAATGAAGCATCACATTCATTAAGTGTTAAACTAAACACCTGTTTCAAAATGTTATGTTATAGATAGGTTTTGTACATTATATGTGCATATACTGCAACTGGCATAGCAAGATATGACAAAATGGCACTACTGTGTTAACAAAGGAATTTATGTAGAAAAGTATCATGGAAAGGATGTTTATATTATCCGTATTAGAAACATTCGATACATTACTCCGTTCTAGCCCCAACAGAAATTATTTACATTACTTCACAGACATAGAACTGTTAACAACCTAAATCTGTCAGCATCTTCAGTCATCCACATTATTTCAGGCTCTGGAGAGTTTTCGAGATGTTTCGTAGTACCTGTTGTGGTACTACTTCTGAGAGAACAGTTGCAAAGTTTGGGTGGAATACAAGGTGCCTGAACATTGATTTCGCGTGACATCTGCAAAAAAAGGTGACGATATTAGTATATTTCTTGTGTAAAATTTGGAAGTTAGAGTTTATGTATCTTATAATGTCAATACATATCTAGATTTCCATATCATACTACTGGTAACATGCAGACATGGATCTAATCGTCAGATTAATGGATTCATTGTCGCACTGCAGAATGAAATACACAGTAGGATCAAGTAGTAGAGTTGACATGCATGGGAGAGAAGACTCACTTTCTGTTTACGTACTTGCTGATATGTGGCGGAAACAATCTGTTAGTAGTGAGTTAGTAGTTATAGAGGAAAGCCATGCTACAAATTCGCAAATTTTAGGAAGGAATTTTCTCACCGACTGGCTGTGCTGAATATGTGAAGTTTCATGAGCATAGTACAGTTTCTTATATGATGTGCATGCCAACGAGTTAACGAAAAACTGAAAGATGGAAGCGATAGACAGATTAACGACAACAGCGTGTGGAGTTTTTGTTGCTATTCAGACACTTTTACACTAAAAAAGCAAGGTGTGTCTCCTTCGATATTGCTTTAGAACGGTTGACGCATAAAAGAAGTATGAGAGAAGCAGCATAACTAAAAACAGGCATCAGTTTATTGTGAAGCTGTTTCACGCTTTTAGTATAGTTTGCCTAAATCCCCTGTGTTATGCTTGCAGGTTAAATACATCATGCCAACGAATCGAACTTCTTGGAGTGAAGGTGATTTGAGAAATGTGGTGAACGCTGCAATGAGTCAGAAAAATTCAGTGAGTATAAATGTGTAGAATGTCTGGAATTTTACTCTGAAACCGTATCTAAAGCTGAATTATTACAGTATGTAATGTGCAAACGGTAGTTGCGAGAAGATATTTCAGTTTATGACAATATGTGTGCCCTTTGTGGAAGAAATTAAAAGAAACAGCAAGAAAAATTACAGTTATACAAAAGAAGAAAATATTTTCTATCTTGTAATTTCTAAGTGTTATTCTGACATCTTCATTGTTTCCATTGGCTTGAAATTGTAATAAAAGCTTCTTAAGCCAGTTGTAAACCAGTAGGCAAAACTTGCCTTGATAATGAAATGAACTGGTTTCAGAGCACAACCAAGAGCCGTCTCTCCTACCCATGGTGCTTCAGCTTAACTACCATAGGAGGAGAGCTGGCAGAATAGAATCTTATTAGAAACTTCTTAAAATTCCGATTTCAATGATGTGTTTGTAGAAGCAATCTTTTTTCAAAAATGGGTAATGAGTGCCAAACATTTGGCAACCATTTAGATTTTTACATATGCACTTTAACAGGATTTAGACAATGTTTTCGAAATGTGCAACATCTCTCCTCACTTTATCGTACAGAGCTTCGAGAACACTGAAGCATCCTCGCATTTTCCTTTCCTTGATTAAAATCCATTCATAGGACAGACACAGGAGAGAAGTTTTTGTATATGCTATGAGAGTCTTGAAGTAACCACCACCGCCATATCATTAGAGCATTAGAAACAGTTGAAACTGTTGGATCAAATAAAATTAGAAGCTGTTATAAATTAATAAAGTAAGACTTTCGGTGAAACTTGCTTCCTGTACTTTTGGTTAATTCCCATTCCCAATAGCTGCTTATATGTGTCTGGCCCTATTAGTCTGAAATGCCAATTCATTTAGAGGTGTAAGCAACAAGGGCAGTCATTCTTGGCATAGTCTTAGATATTATAGCGTCTCCTAAATTTCCAAAATTTGCATCAACACAGCTTCAAATGGTTCAGATGGCTCTGAGCACTATGGGACGTAACTTCTGAGGTCGTCAGTCCCCTAGAACTTAGAACTACTTAAACCTAACTAACCTAAGGACATCACACACATCCATGCCCAAGGCAGGATTTCAACCTGCGACCGTAGCGGTCGCGCAGTTCCAGACTGTTGCGCCTAGAACCGCTCGGCCACTCTGGCCGGCCAACACAGCTTCCCCTGGTAACTGTTTGAGCTCTGTGCCAGTACGTGTAAGTCGCATACATTGGTAAGAGCTGAGTACTATGAATAACGATACCAGTGAGGTGCACTCATTATACTCGGAGCATGTATCATTCGTATTACTGGTGAATGTTGTTTGTAGTTAAATATTACTATGTACAGAAATTAGTGCTATAGTAACAAGACGTCCCGTTTCCGTTAGCTGAAGATGGAGGCAGAGGTCGGACTGTTTGCAATATCCCTGGTCAATTATATTAACATACTTTGTCTTATTTTGAAGCTATTTCTCGTATTTTTGCGTCAAAGGTGAAGCGACAACATTTTTTTTGTAATCACACATTGTTACCAGCGGTATATAAAATGTGGACTGAAAGTCACCAAGGAGATACAACTACGAATAACGTTTTTTATTATTGCACTGTAGAACAGTAGGTAAGAGCAGGAATAAAATTTTGTTAAAAGCGAAGAGAGACGTTCCTAAGTAGGTCGTATCTGCTGGCTATGCAACGGTGTCTTCTAGATCTGCATTTACATACATACTCCGCAATACACCATACGGTGCGTGGCAGAGGGTACCTCGTACCACAACTAGCATCTTCTCTCCCTGTTCCACTCCCAAACAGAACGAGGGAAAAATGACTGCCTATGTGCCTCTGTACGAGCCCTAATCTGATCTTTGTGGTCTTTCCGCGAAATATAAGTTGGCTGCAGTAAAACTGTACTGCAGTCAGCCTCAAATGCTGGTTCTCTAAATTTCCTCAGTAGCGATTCACGAAAAGAACGCCTCCTTTCCTCCAGAGACTCCCACCCGACTTCCTGAAGCATTTCCGCAACACTTGCGTGATGATCAAACCTACCAGTAACAAATCTAGCAGCCCTCCTCTGAATTGCTTCTATGTCCTCCCTCAATCCGACCTGATAGGGATCCCAAACGCTCGAGCAGTACTCAAGAATAGGTCGTATTAGTGTTTTATAAACGGTCTCCTTTGTTACGCCCAAATATTTAATCGAAGTGACTGTGTCAAGCGCTACACTACTAATGGAGTATTCAAACATTACGGAATTCTTTTTCCTATTCATCTGCATTAATTTACATTTATCTATATTTTGAGTTAGCTGCCATTCTTTTCACCAATCACAATTCCTGTCCAAGTCATCTTGTATCCTCCTACAGTCACTCGACGACGACACCTTCCTGTACGCCACAGTATCATCAGCAAACAGCCGCACATTGCTATCCACCCTATCCAAAAGATCATTTATGTAGATAGAAAACAACAGCGAACCTACCACACTTCCCTGGGGCACTCCAGATGATACCCTCACTTTCGATGAACTCTCACCATCGAGGACAACGTACTGGGTTCTATTACTTAAGAAGTCTTCGAGCCAGTCACATATTTGGGAACCAATCCCATATGCTCGTACCTTAGTTAGGAGTCTGCAGTGGGGCACCGAGTCAAACGCTTTCCGGAAGTCAAGGAATATGGCATCCGTCTGATACCCTTCATCCATGGTTCGCAAGATATCATGTGAAAAAAGGGCGATTTGCATTTTGCAGGAGCGATGTTTTCTAAAGCCGTGCTGATGCATGGACATCAATTTCTTTGTCTCAAGGAAATTCATTATATTCGAACTGAGAATATGTTCGAGAATCCTGCAAACAACCCGATGTTAAGGATATTGGTCTGTAATTTTGAGGATCCGTCCTTCTTATATACAGGCGTCACCTGCGCTTTTTTCCAGTAGCTCGGGACTTTACGGTGGACAAGAGATTCGCGATAAATGCAAGCTAAGTAAGGAGCCAATGCAGTAGAGTACACTCTGTAAAACCGAATTGGAATCCCATCAGGACCTGATAATTTAATCAGATGTAAACACGGGAGGCCTGAAGTATAAACAAGCTGGAAGATCGTTTCTTCAGACTATGTGACAGGGATGCCAAGACAATTACTCAGAACTTTGACGACTGTGCCGAGCAGACATAAAGCTCTACTGTAGCGAAGCTAAAGTTAGTAACTTCAGTTAAAGATGCCATAAGGACGCCATTCAGGACACAGACTTCGTATAAAGAAGCGCTCTGAAACTTTGAAGTTACATACCAGAGCACCCAACAGCACTGACAGGCTCAGAAAACGAGAACAAATTCAGTCACCAGAGAGAGAGAAAGGGGAGGGGAAGAGGATTCAGTTATCTGCCTGCCATAAAACCTCTGGTCCCCTCAAGCCCATTATCAGGGTGAGGATACTCCATCTGCAACACAGATACTGATGGAAGACTAGCTTTGTTAAGTTGCAGGAAGCTCTGGTTAATTTAACAACTGTCTACAAGCTGCTACCAACTTGGAGTCCATTTATGCAGGTCTGGAGCCATCTGTCTGCAGAGGGGACTTCTGATGTGCAAGCTGCAGTGCTGCCGGTCACAATGGTGACTGACTGAGGATGGGGGCCAGGCCGATCTTCTGTGGATGAAGAACTGGGCTGCCTATCTACAAGCTGCTCAACCTCGGCTCTGGGCGCCTGAGTCACCACTATTGGGGTAGTACGAGGGTCAATCCAAAATAAATCCACACTATTTTTGTAAAAATACAGTTCTCATTCTGCATGTGTGAAAGTTTTACAGTGTTTAGATACATCCTTTCCGCTTGTTTTCAAACTTAGTTCAACGTGTTCCCGTGAGTGGCGCTGTCACAGCATGTCTTCAAGATGGCTGCTACACTTGGCGTTCGTCAAAGGCAACGCGCTGTCATAGAATTCCTGTGCTGTGAAAACGAGACAGTGGGAAACATCCACAAGAGGTTGAAAAAGGTGTATGGAGATGCTGCTGTCGATCGCAGTACAGTTAGTCGGTGGGCAACCTGGTTACGTGATGAAAGCGGGCACAGCAGTATTGAGGATTGTCCTAGCAGCGGCAGGCCTCGTACTGCACACACTCCAGACAATGTGCAGAGAGTTAACGAATTGATGACTGCTGACAGTCACACCACAGTAAACGAATTGTCAAAAAAAAAAAAAAAAAAAAAAAAAAAAAACAAAAAAAACGGTATGCAGCGAACTTTTGGAAGATTACGGGAATGGTGGAGATGAATTCCTTGGAAGAATTGTGACAGGTGATGAAACATGGCTCCATCATTTTTCACCAGAAACGAAGAGGCAGTCAGTGGAGTGGCATCATGCAAATTCACCTAAGAAAAAAAAATTCGAAACCACACCTTCTGCTGGAAAAGTTATGGCTACAGTGTTTTTTGATTCCAAAGGAGTCTTGCTTCTGGACATCATGCCAAGTGGAACCACCATAAATTCTGATGCATATGTGACGACACTGAAGAAACTTCGAGCTCGACTGAGTCGTGTTCGACCACACCGGCAAAAGCAGAATGTTTTGCTGTTGCACGACAATGCACGGCCACATGTCAGTCAAAAAACCATGGAAGTGACCACAAAACTCAGATGGACAACACTGAAACACCCGCCTTACAGTCCTGACCTGGCTCCATGTGACTATCATCTCTTTGGAAAACTGAAAGACTCTCTTCGTGGAACAAGGTTTGAAGATGATGACTGCCTTGTGCACGCTGCCAAACAATGGCTCCAACAGGTTGATCCAGAATTTTACCGTGCGGGTATGTAGGCACTGGTTCCAAGATGGCGTAAGGCAGTTGAGAGGGATGAAAATTATGTGGAGAAATGAAAATATTGTTCCTAAAGTATGTATCTACACACTGTAAAACTATCAAACATGTAGAATAAAAGATGGATTTAAAAAAAGTGTGCATTTCTTTTGGAGTGACCCTCGTACAAGCACTGCCTTACCGGATGTATTACTGGCACTGCCACTCAGGCTGTTCTTTGTGTTGCTGGTGAGTCTCAGCAAGTTCGTTGCTGGACACTGACGAGCTACCTCGCACTATCAAGCAGTGCAGATTCGGCACGGCTGCTAGGCAGTCGAGAAGAAGACAGAGTGACTGTAAAACTCTCGCCAATAAATGATTGATAGTTGAATAATGTTTCATTGGCAACTCGGCGCTCCACAGGGTCACTCACCTCCACTCTTCGCTCGAATTCCTGACAGTAACACGACCCTGGTTCGAGTCGTAAAAGTATTTCTTCTTTTCACCTTTCTTTTGTTTCCGATTCTGAAAGAGGAAGAGTGGGAGACTGACCATGGAAAAAATGACCACCGTTCAATGAACCAGACTTCTTGAGCTTTACTTCAAAAACCAGATGCCAATTGTTTTCACACGATGAGCATATCGGCAACATTTCAGCACCAGGACTGGAAATCCATCCTCCGTCGCTTGATTCAACGCTTCAGATGAACAGCGTTCAGTGCGCAATCTATCCTGACGTTGCAGACCCAGTTCAGCCTATTCAGCTGACAACATCCGCCGAGCCCGAGACAGTGTTGGTGAGGATACAGGAACTTCAGTACGAAGACATTCTGGACGATTGGAGTTGGCAAGGACGCTACATTAGCGAATTCTAAAATTCGATTTGGATCTCTTTCTCGACTGAATCCAACTGGTGCAACAGTGAAACACACAAGGATTATCGTCAAAGCCTTGTATGTGCACTCCCAATACAGTTGTTGGCCACGGAAAACAATTATTTCATCCAGAAGTTGTTGTTGAGCGACAAGGTGCATTTTTCACCCAATGGATTTTTGTTAACAGACAAAATTATCGGTTTTGGGGCAGTAAAAACCTATACTCCATACATGAGCAGGAACTGCATCCAATGAAATGCGCTATGTGATGTGGTATGACGTCAGAAGTGATCACTGGGCCATACTTCTTTGAAGATGATGAAGCCGAAGCATGACGGGACTGGTGATCGATATCGAAATATGGCTGCGACTACCGTGCGTCCTGCAGTGGAGAACAGACTTGAGACACGGCTTCAACAAGACGGGTCAACGACGCAAAAGGCAGGGGCCTCCTTTGGGCTTCTGAAGACGATTTTCAGCCATCACATCACAATAACATGAACTAGCCCCCCCATTTGCCTGACCTCACTCCACCTGATTATTTTCTTTGGCGATATCTGAAGGACGAAGGGTATGTGTACAAACTACAAACAGCACAGGAGGTGAAGGAGATCATTCGTGCAAAAATACGGGCAGTCGCACCAGAAGTATTGACCCCTGTCATGCGCTACACGAGACCCATATCTGTGAAGCCTATGACGTCAGACAGCCATGTGAGATTATTTCACACATATCTGTAAACAGTCTCTCATCTTTAGCCTTTAAGTCATATCAATGGAAACTAAAGAAAAACCAAAAAAGTTATTCACAATTGTAAACCCTACGTGACTTTTGGCTCACCCAGTGTTAGATTTTATTCAAAGAGAGTGATATGGTGTGATTCCGTTAACTGTTCATCTGAAATATTTCCGGAAAAGATCAAGATATCGTAATAATTGTGTTTGCTCCTTGTTGAATAGTGAGAAAGTCCTCAACAAACGACATAGCTATATGAATTCGAGGACTGTCGGTGTCAACTTCGAATTTCGATATGAAATTGTACCAGTTTTTTTGCTGCTAGTACTGTATTACGCATTGAAACTGATTCGGTGGCGTTTCACTCTTTAAAATTCGGTCGCTAGTTTCGAAGTAATTACAATATTTAGAACTTAGGATTTATCTGTTTTGAGTATGAAAGTGATTGGTTTGTTAGGCAGAAGTTTGTGATTTCATATACAAATAAAGAAATATCTGCGGTCCAATAAAGAGGACATAGCGCGTTGCACCGCAGCAAAATTACAGACCAGTATCCCTAACTTCTGTTTGCTGCAGAATCCTTGGACACATTCTCAGTTCGAATATAATAAACTTTCTTGAGGCTAAGCAGCTTATGTTGACGAATCAGCATGGGTTTAGAAGGCATCGCTCGTGCAAAACACGGCTTGCCCTTTTCTCACATGAACTATGGATGAAGGGCAACAGGCAGATTCAGTATTTCTAGATTTCTGGAAAGCATTTGACACGGCGCCCCATGGCAGGCTGTTACGAAGGTACGAGCATATGGAATAAGTTCACAGATATGTGAGTGGCTCGAAGACTTCTTAAATAATAGAGCCCAGTATGTTGTCCTCGACTCCGAGTATTCATTAGAGACAAGGGTATCGTCAGGAGTGCCCCAGGAAAAATAGGAGGGTTGGAACTTAAACAATGGCAACTATTTATTCACAACCGACATAAAAGAGTTACATGCTTGCAGCTGTTACTGTCCTTCAAAGTAGTCACCAGAGTTGTGTAGAACCCGTTACCAGCGATGTGGAAGGCGTAGTATACGGTTAGCACAGCCTGTTCCGTTTGGAGCGGTCTATTGCCTGTCGAATCTCTGGAACAGTTCTGAAACGAATGCCACGAAGTGGTTCCTTCATCTTCGAAATCAAATCGAAGTCACAAGCACTTAAGTCCGGGGAGTATGATGGATGGTGCAGTGCTTCCCAGTCCCATCGACCGAACAGAGCAGCAACAGATTGCGCTGTATTCGCCCGTGCATTGTCGTGCAAAATGATGGGTGGGTTGCGCGGAAAGTGTCGCCGCTTCTTTCGCAAAGCTGGTCGCAGGTGATGCTCCAAAACCGAACAGTAATACTGTGCATTGACGGTCTGTCGTGGAGGAACGTAATGGGTTAGGATAACACCATCACAGTCGTACACGAGAATCACCGTAACTTTCACCAGAATGGAGCTCTGACGCATTTTCGACTTTCGCGGCGACCCCTAATGACGTCATTCGTTGGATTGGCGTTTCAGTTTTGGCTCGTACGATGTGGCCCGCGTGTCATCCAATGTTACGATACGGCGTAAGAAAGCCTCTCCCTAGCGCTCATAGCGCTCCAAGTGCGTCTGAGCAGCGTCGTAACGCATCCATTTCTGCATTTCCGTCAAGTCATGCGGAACCCATCGCGATGCAATTTTTGGCATGCCAAGGCGTTCCTTCAGGATGCGAAGCACAATCGTATGAGCTTATCCAGTTTCGTGGGCTAGCTTACGAATCGTATGGCGTCGATCACTGTCCACTAACGCGGCAACAGCATGAACTTCTTCTTCAGAGACGCTAGGACGACCAACCCGATGCATGTCTGCCACAATTTGCCGACCTTCGTTGAAGGCTTTTATCCAACGTGCCGGTGTTCTGTACGGCAATGCCGATTTCCGGCACGCCTCTGACCTTGATGACACTGTCGTGCTGTACGACCTCTGGCACACTCAATCTTGATCCAACTCCGTTGTTCCTCTTTCGAAAACATAGCGACACAAGTGACTGTGTTTCCCTCGACTGTGCGCACGCCGGTGACGTGGGAAGGGCGAGTCCGTTTGCTCGGAGGTAAGGTAGGTATGCCAACAACGTGTGCCATCAATGACAATAGTAGATTCCATTGCATAGTGTCTCCACAGCAGTGTATCCACTATTAAGTTCCAACCTACGTATCCAAATGATTTGGTGGACAGTGTGGGCAGCAGTCTGATAATGGGAATCTCTGGAGGGAAGGCTGCGTTCTTTTCGGGAAACACTGCCGACAAAATTTAGAGACCCGACATTTGAAGCTGACTGCCGAACGATTCTGCTGCAGCTAACATACATCGCTCGTAAGGACCACGAAGACAAGATACGAGAAATCAGGGCTCATACGGAGGCGTACAGACATTCGCTTTTCCCTCGCTCTATTTGCTAGTGGAACAGGATGGGAAATGACAAGTAGCGGTACAGGGTACCCTCCGCCACGCACCTTACGGTGGCTTGCGGATTATCTATGTAGATGTAGATGCAGACATAGGTTTAGATAAAAGGGGCACACAGGAAATGTGTCTGTGTTGCTCACGTGTATCGAGTGCTAGTTAGTTAAAAAAAAAAAAAAAACGAGAGTTGTCCAGAAAGTAAGTTCCGATCGGTCGCGAAATGGAAACCACTGGGAAAATCCGGTAAAGCTTTGCACAGATGTGTTGGACAGTGTCTCTAGTATGCCCGTCGATCGTGTCGCGTCGCTCTTTTCAGTTTTGAGTGAACAGAGAGCACGTAAAGGTACGTAGGGAATAGCGTCTCCCGCCAAATATGAGGGTCTGGTTGGAGATTTCGCCTGTGTTATGCAGCCCACATAACACAACTGTCGGGCAGTTCCTTCTTCGTGCCAATTCTCGGCCGCACACTGCAGGGGCAATGTAGATGCTCCTGCAGCGTTTCCGATGAGAAATGTCTGATCAACCACAATAGAGTACGTAATTGGCTCCCCCTGAGTCTCATCTCTGCTCACAAGAACCGCTGGCTATGAAGACAAAATTTTTCACAGACAACGAGATGCAGACCAGTGCAGATAACTGGCCGAAAGCACAGGCGGCTGCTTTCTATGACGAGTATATTGGAAAGTTGATAGAACACTAGGACAGAATTCGAAGTTGGAGCTACAACTATGTAGAGTTTTGTGACGGCTCCCAAACCCAAGGTCCTCGGCGGTACTCTTGGGACAGCCATTGTATAAAGCGTAGGTAGTGACCAGGATGTAGCTATGTCTGTTGGCCGAAAAATAATTAATGACAAGAATTGCGCCGGCTAGAATGAAGAGATAACTTATCTTTATTTCTGACGAAACGTGCACCAGCAATACAAGTCCAAGTAATATCCAAGAGTAATCCGTGTCCTGAGCCTAGTCGAATACAATAGCAAATATCACACTGCAATGGCTCCGCTATAAACTCCACGAAAGGCTAGCAATAGACAATCGACAATAGACTGTCCGTCTCGGGCCAGCGCTCCTCCTCATATGCGAAAGGCAGAGGGCGCTGCGGACCCGAGCTCAGCCATGGCGCGACCTCTTCCGTCGGCGGTAACGCCCTGAGACGCCGACGGTCGCGACAGGAACTGTGGCCAGCGATGTCACGGTCAGGGCGCGCGTGCACGAGTTGGTTGGCTGGTTGGGTCCGTGGATACAACATAGAGTAGTAGGTGGAAAGTGTGCCTAATTGTTACAAATGGAACGTTTCTGGTTTTCTCTGTAGTTTCCATTTCGCGACCGATCGGAACTTATTTTCTGGACAACCCTCGTAAATAAACGTCTTTCACAAACCAAGAGATACTACATGTGCTATTTGTTCTTCACAAGAACGTGTAAGGAACGCAAAGAGAAGTGTTGAGTTGGTTGCACAAAGATGTCCCACAGACGGCGTCCGGCGTGAATGACAACTGAGCAAACGTGCAACAAATTGTTACTGGAAGGCCACTGGAATACTACGCAGGGGGAAAGAATATAGTATGCAACGAGCGGAGCGAACGAAATAGGTGTTCTGGCAGCTGTCACTCATTGTTCGCAAGTCAGCTGCAGAGAAACTGCGAGTGCCTCTGCAATAAGTGAGGCCAGCTTTGTTCGCATTTTGCGCGCAAACAGCTTCCATCCGTTTCACGCGTGACTTCACCAGGAGATCTGTTACTCGGTTCTCTTGTAACATCAGGATAATAGGTTTTTTCTTCAAAGAATTATCTTTAGCGATGCAGTTACCTTTACAGATCATGGACAGCTGAACGTAATAGCCGGCCGGAGTGGCCGAGCGGTTCTAGGCGCTTCAGTCCGGAACCGCGCGACTGCTACGGTTGCAAGTTCGAATCCTCCCTCGAGCATGGATGTGTGTGATGTCCTTAGGTTAGTTAGGTTTAAGTAGTTCTAAGTTCTACGGGACTGATGACTTCAGAAGTTAAGTCCCATAATGCTCAGAGCCATTTTTTGAAGGTAATAAATGTTTAAATCCGTATCTAACTGCGTCAAATTTGCCAACAGAGGTAACTTTTGTAGTTTAAGTAACAACAGATAAATTAAGAACTTGTATGTTTACCTCTCCTCGGTTCTCATCTTTGGGATTAGTTGTGTGCTAGAAAATGAGCTTATAATGCGATACATATGTCGTACAGTGTAATAAAATTTGTCGAACAAGACTAAAAAAGGGTAAGAACACAGTAAGAAATACGTGTTATTAGGCGCTGAGAACCCGCAGTGGCTGAGGTAGGTGAACATCTGAGGAAGTGGAGTGCGAATATTTGTTGGTGCATTGTTAGAGACTGCATGATTCGTCTTTCCTTCATCGAAGAAACCTTTAAGGTTAAAAGATATGCACAATTTGTAACCGAAATGTTGCCCTTTGTCAATGAGGAAGTATCAATTGGGAAATGTAGACGTATGTGGTGCCAGCTCGGTGGGTGCTCCGCTTCGCTCACGTGACCGCCTCCTTCGTCGCTGGATAGCACGTGCCTGTTATGCGCTCCTGGAATTTTGTCTCTGTGGTAAACCCAAATATGAAGCCTGTGCACAAGTTCCGACGACCTAATAAAACATCGCAGTGTTGCAGCAAGCGTTATGATACAGAAGGAACCTCCTCTGGTAGTACAGGTTCCTTGCCCACGAGCTGCAGGAGACGGTGGGGATTTCAAACAACTGATGATATGAATGGAATATCAAGGAAGTGTTTATGAGTACATTCTTCTGTGATTTCCCTTTTGTTGCTGTTACTGATGTAATTTTGTAACGTAAGTGTACATCTTGATTTTAGACTCGAAATGCGAAGTTATTATTTTTAACAACCTTTATACATTTTTCTTGTTTCACAAACTAATCAGTTTCTGACGGGGACCTTTCCTTGAAGACTCTGGCACAGAAGCGGAAGCAGAACTCTTACTGTACTTAACTGACGAACAATCCCAAGTTCCTACGTCCTTTGCCTTCCAGTTGGTTTGTCAGTCAAGTGTCGTTAGCTTCAGTTTTTAAATCTTTGTTTCACTATTTCGCTTTTATGAGCAGACTATCTTAGCTGTGTCAGGCTGGAGTACCCCATGAGCCTGATGCAACAGTTTTGTGTGACAACACGAACTTCCTCATAAGACAGCAGTCGGATTCATGTCTGTGTAAAAAGGGGAGTCCACGACATTGGGATCACGGATTTGCTTCAAACTTTGTAAACCTTTAGTAGGCCATTAAAACAACATAATGTGCAAGCAGTAAGGTGTAGTACTCTGGCAATGCCGAGAAAATCGCAAGAGAAATTTTACGCGTCTGTTATGTAACTGATGAATTTGTACGAATGTGCCGATAGTAACAAGTCTTTATGGTCAAGTGATTAGCGTTCGCGCTTGGCAAGTAGGGCGAAGCTATGGATCGAATACTGCTAACACTTATATTTTAATTTATTTTTCGTTTTTCATCACTGGTGTAATTTATATGATTCTGAGAGAACGAAATCACATGCATTTTGATGAAGTTGTAGTGAATTTCACGTGTTATTTGACTAGTTATCATTTGTAATTAAATTTTCAAGGAGGAGGGCCAGGCTTGGAAAACCGAAGTCAAACCTCGATAAGTAATGATAGGAATGACGTTACGCACAATCAGTAATATAGTAAGTCACAATGTGCCAGACCAAAAGAGTAATGCACGATTACCCGTCGGATGTGCTCTCGACATCACTCGTTGCAGGATGATATTTATCATACAGAAACGGTAAACATAAACTGAAACTTGATGTAAATACTTCATGCAAATACACGTGTTTTTTTTCGTTATATTACCTCTCAAATGTCATACAAATTAAATAATACGACCAGCGATGAAAAATAATAGATTAATAATTAATTTTGAACAAGAGTCGCCGGCCGCTTTGACCGAGCGGTTCTGGGCGCTTCAGTCCGGAACCGCCCTGCTGCTACGGTCGCAGGTTCAAATGGTTCAAGTGGCTCTGAGCACTATGGGACTTAACTTCTAAGGTCATCAGTCCCCTAGAACTTAAAACTACTTAAACCTAACTAACCTAAGGACATCACACACATCCATGCCCGAGGCAGGTTTCGGACCTGCGACCGTAGCAGTCGCGCGGTTCCACACTGTAGCGCCTAGAA
Organism: Schistocerca piceifrons; assembly: GCF_021461385.2. NCBI lineage: Eukaryota > Metazoa > Arthropoda > Insecta > Orthoptera > Acrididae > Schistocerca > Schistocerca piceifrons. Next base: position 96,449,857 of record NC_060143.1, on the reverse strand, counting down.
CCTCTCGACCACCCCCGGTGGTCGCAGTTTCGAATCCTGTCTCGGGCATGGATGTGTGTGATGTCCTTAGGTTAGTTAGGTTCAAGTAGTTCTACGTCTAGGGGACTGATGACCTCCGATGCTAAGTCCCATGGTGCTTAGTGCCATTTGAACCAGTTTTGAAGCAAGAGTCGAACCCTCGCCTCAAGCACTTTCGGCTTACGAAGCTCGAATGCCAATCAGTTTTTTTTTATCTAATTTTGTTCGTTATTGTTCGTTGCATTTGCTCAGGGCGGATGTCCCAGGACTTCCGTTCCAGTTAATCGTTGATCTGTTCAATCGGTTTTTTTATTACAGAGGACAGCGAACATCGATTTACCACTACGAACTCGAACGTCCGACACCTATACACAGGTACATAAGCCACATAGTAGACGTGTAAAACTTCTCTTGCGATTATCCCAGAATTGTCAGAGAAGGGCACCTTACTACTTGAACATTACGTTGTTTTAATGGCCTACTGAAGGTGTACAAAGTTAGAAATAAATCCATGATCCCAACGTCGTAGCGTCCCCTTGTGAATACTGTGATTTCTCCGAAACTACTAATCGGATTTTTAAGAGTGAAATGCCATTGAATTTTTCCCTTTTAGAAATACGGCACTAGCAGCAGAAATTACCACAGTTCTCGTATCTGAAAAAGTGAAGCTGATACCGATATCCCTGTAATTAATATGGCTATGAAAGGAGACAATACATCATTGGGCGAGGATTTGTTCATGATTTACACTACTGGCCATTAAAATTGCTACACCAAGAAGAAATGCAGATGATTGACGGGTATTCATTGGACAAATATATTATACTAGAACTGACATGTGATTTCATTTTCACGCAGTTTGGGTGCATAGATCCTGAGAAATCAGTACCCAGAACAACCACCTCTGGCCGTAATAACGGCCGTGATACGCCTGGGCATTGAGTCAAACACAGCTTGGATGGCGTGTACAGGTACAGCTGTCCATGCAGCTTCAACACGTTCCCACAGTTCATCAAGAGTAGTGGCTGGCGTATTGTGACGAGACAGTTGCTGGGCCACCATTGATAAGACGTTTTCAATTGGTGAGAGATCTGGAGAATGTGCTGGGCGGGGCAGCAGTCGAATATTTTCTGTATTCAGAAAGACCCGTACATGTGGTCGTGCATTATCCTGCTGAAATGTAGGATTTCGCATGGATCGAATGAAAGGTAGAGCCACGGGTCGTAACACATCTGAAATGTAACGCTCACTGTTCAAAGTGCTGTCAATCCGAACAAGAGGTGACCGAGACGTGTAATCAATGGCACCCGACACCATCGCGCCGGGTGATACGCCAGTATGGCGATGAGGAATACACGCTTCCAATGTGCGTTCACCGCGATGTCGCCAAACACCGATGCGACCATGATGATGCTATAAACAGAACCTGGATTCATCCGAAAAAATGACGTTTTGCCATTCGTGCACCTAGGTTCGTCGTTGAGTACACCATCACAGGCGCTCCTGTCTGTGATGCAGCGGCAAGGGTAACCGCAGCCGTGGTCTCCGAGCTGATAGTCTATGCTGCTGCAAACATCATCGAACTGTTCGTGCAGATGGTTGTTGTCTTGCAAACGTCCCCATCTGTTGACTCGGGGATAGGGACGTGGCTGCACGATCCGTTACAGCCACGCGGATAAGATGCCTGTCACTCGACTGCTAGTGATACGAGGTCGTTGGGATCCAGCACGGCGTTCCGTATTACCCTCCTAAACCCACCGATTCCATATTCTGCTAACAGTCATTGGATATCGACCAACGCGAGCAGCAATGTCACGATACGATAAACCGCATTCGCGATAGGCTACACTCGGACCTTTATCAAAGTCGGAAACGTCATGGTATGCATTTCTCCTCCTTACATGAGGCATCGTAACAACGTTTCACCAGGCAACGCCGGTCAACTGCTGTTTGTGCATGAGAAATCGGTTGGAAACTTTCCTCATGTCAACACGTTGTAGGTTTCGCCACCGGCGCCAACCTTGTGTGAACGCTCTGACAAGCTAGTCATTTGCATATCACAGCATCTTCTTCCTCTGGGTTAAATTTCGTGTCTGTAGCACGTCATGTTCATGGTGTAGCAATTTTAATAGCCAGTAGTGTATTTGGTCGAAAACAGGATTAAGGTGTCTTAACCCGTTCAGGAAGTATCTGAGCTCAGCTGGATACCCATGTATAATGCAGTTAAATTCCGACCTCTCTGTTACTCTGCGCAGAATACTGTAGTCGAGCATCGTAGCACGTGAAGCGAGCACTGTGGTGAAAACAAATGGACGAAACCATTGTCCAGCAGGGAGAAGCAGGGGGTCGGTGTTTTCATCTCGTTCGTAACTGTATGACGTACTGTAAACTTTGCAGATAGCTTCCTCGGAGAGTGACCCGAGGTCGCTGTCGTCGCACACGCGTGACGTACCTGGTGTCCAGACTGCCCTCGGTCAGCAGCGAGGAGCCGGTGACCAGCAGGCGGCTGCGGAGGTCGCGGGGCGCCGACAGCACACGGTCTGCGCCCAGGCGCGCCGTCAGCGCCGCCAGCAGCCGCGCGGCCACTGTGCGAACCACGGCGTTCTGGTGGCTGCCGGGAAGCGGGAACAGCGTGAGCTAGCATTCTGACTGACACACACACACACACACACACACACACACATACACACACACAGTCTCTCTAAGCAGTCAGTACACACATGACAAACCACGGCGTTCTGGTGACTGCCGGGAAACGGGAACAGCGTGAGCTAGCATTCTGACTGACACACACACACACACACACACACACACACACACAGTCTCTCTAAGCAGTCAGTACACACATGACACACATGACTTCAACAAAGTCCGTACACTGTACTGTGACCAGGGGCTAGTGTAACTGGTTAATACAAACCATACAAAAATGCACGGAAGTATGTTTTTTAACACAAACCTACGTTTTTTGAAATGGAACCCCGTTAGTTTTGTTAGCACATCTAAACATATAAACAAATACGTAATCAGTGCCGTTTGTTGCATTGTAAAATGTTAATTACATCCGGAGATATTGTAACCTAAAGTTGACGCTTGAGTACCACTTCTCCGCTGTTCGATCGTGTGTATCGGAAAGCACCGAATTACGTAGGGATCCAAAGGGAACGGTGATGGACCTTAGGTACAGAAGAGACTGGAACAGCACATTACGTCCACATGCTAACACCTTTTTATTGGTCTTTTTCACTGACGCACATGTACATTACCATGAGGGGTGAGGTACACGTACACACGTGGTTTCCGTTTACAATTACGGAGTGGAATAGAGTGTGTCCCGACATGTCAGGCCAATAGATGTTCAATGTGGTGGCCATCGTTTGCTGCACACAATTGCAATCTCTGGCGTAATGAATGTCGTACACGCCGCAGTACATCTGGTGTAATGTCGCCGCAGGCTGCCACAATACGTTGTTTCATATCCTCTGGGGTTGTAGGCGCATCACGGTACACATTCTCCTTCAACGTACCCCACAGAAAGAAGTCCAGAGGTGTAAGATCAGGAGAACGGGCTGGCAAATTTATGCGTCCTCCACGTCCTATGAAACGCCCGTCGAACGTCCTGTCAAGGGTCAGCCTAGTGTTAATTGCGGAATGTGCAGGTGCACCATCATGCAGATACCACATACGTCGACGCGTTTCCAGTGGGACATTTTCGAGCAACGTTGGCAGATCATTCTGTAGAAACGCGATGTATGTTGCAGCTGTCTGGGCCCCTGCAATGAAGTGAGGACCAATGAGGTGGTCGCCAATGATTCCGCACCATACATTTACAGTCCACGGTCGCTGTCACTCTACCTGTCTGAGCCAGCGAGGATTGTCCACGGACCAGTAATGCATGTTCCGTAGATTCACTGCCCCGTGGTTTGTGAAACCCGCTTCATCGGTAAACAGGTAGAACTGCAACGCATTGTCTGTTAATGCCCATTGACAGAATTGCATTCGATGATTAAAGTCATCACCATGTAACTGCTGATGCAGCGACACATGAAACGGGTGAAAGCGGTGACGATGCAGTATGCGCATGACACTACTTTGACTCAGTCCACCAGCTCTCGCAATGTCCCGTGTACTCATGTGTGGGTTCATGGCAACAGCAGCTAACACACCAACTGCCCCCGCTTCTCCTGTGACGGGCCTGTTACGGACCCGTTTGCGTGCTACGACCATACCTGTTGCATACAGTTGGCGGTAGATGTTTTGCAATGTGCGGCACGTTGGATGCTCTCTGTCCGGGTACCGTTCTGCATACTCCCTGCAGGCTTCAGCTCCATTTCGTCGACACTCGTCATAGATGAGTATCATCTCCGCCTTTTCAGAGTACGAATACACCATGGTCACAGTTCCTACAACACTACACTATCACAGACGTCTGGTAACACGGTGTACTACAGTTGGTCTGCGTGCGGAGACGAATGCAGAATAACAATAGCAGCAAGTGCTACATGCGGACACTGCGTCAGCTAGACCAAACCACAACAGTGCACTACAGCCACACTCGTAAACACGGTCGTCATCGTAAACATGTCCCTGCAGATGCTGCTCGCCGACCGTGGCCCGTGTTTGTTACAACACGCAACTGAACGTCGGAGGTTTCAAGCGTCAACTTTAGGTTACAATATCTCCGGATGTAATTAACATTTTACAATGCAACAAACGGCACTGATTACGTATTTGTTCATATGTTCAGATGTACTAACAAAACTAACGTGGTTCCATTTAAAAAAAACGTAGGTTTGTGTTAAAAAACATACTTCCGTGCATTTTTGTATGGTTTGTATTAAACAATTACACTAGCCTCGCTCCTCACGTTCGGTCTGTGGAATCGGTTCGTCAGTATTTGATGTGATTTACGAAATATATCCAGGGGTAACGTTAGGTGACTCACCCTATATATATATATATATATATATATATATATATATGTGTGTGTGTGTGTGTGCGCGCGCGTATATAGAGTATTAATGCTTTTATTTGGAATTAATTTTTTGGAAGGCAGGTACCATAAAATTTGCTCCCCCCTGACCGAGATCCTGGATCTGCCCCTGACTGTGACACACTCGACAGTCTCCCAAAGAGTACTTGACATACTGACGTGCTACCGTTGCCATCGATAGTTGCCTCTTGAAAGAGTATGGAGAATGAAACTTCCTGGCAGATTAAAACTGTGTGCCCGACCGAGACTCGAACTCGGGACCTTTGTCTTTCGCGGGCAAGTGCTCTACCATCTGAGCTACCGAAGCACGACTCAAGCCCGGTACTCATAGCTTTACTTCTGCCAGTATCTCGTCTCCTACCTTCCAAACTTTACAGAAGCTCTCCTGCGAACTTCTGTAAAGTTTGGAAGCTCTCCTGCGAACTTCTGTAAAGTTTGGAAGGTAGGAGACGAGATACTGGCAGAAGTAAAGCTGTGAGTGCCGTGCGTGAGTCGTGCTTCGGTAGCTCAGACGGTAGAGCACTTGCCCGCGAAAGCCAAAGGTCCCGACATCGAGTCTCGGTCGGGCACACAGTTTTAATCTGCCAGGAAGTTTCATATCAGCGCACACTCCGCTGCAGAGTGAAAATCTCATTCCAGTATGGATAATGATTGTTAATCAGTCATTTGTGAGCTTTGGACTTGGGGACTAGGAATATTAACGGACGAGTGTTTTATAGAACACTGACCGTTGCGTTGCCAAAAATGGTTAACACTTTTCACTACACTAGATGTCTGCTTTTACATCAGTGTTCATCAGTGAAAGTGTGGTGTAGCCAACAGGAGTCCCGCCGGTGCCTGCTATCGACATCACAAGGACGCTGCTCGCTATCGGAGCGTCGCTGGCCACACCGATTAGACGGAAGTAGTGAGACACGTCCACCGAAGTTCTCTGCGTCGCCATCGGCAGCCTGTCTCGAAACGGACTGAAGCACCGACACGAGACCAGTTCTGTGCCAGGCCACATTCCAGTCAACGTCTAGTCCTCAGAGAGCAGCAAGAAGAGTACCGTGTCTGGCTACAACACGGTTAGAGAGAATCAGTTAGACTCTTCAAGTTAGTTGGAAGTCCTTCCATATGTTTGTGAACTTAGTCTTTGAACAGTGCTACGATGATGAGCTACTAGTGAACAACAGGGTTATGAGAAAGTGCTTCGTGCTGTATTTCTGACCACATTATATTTCAACACAAAGACTGGTTCTGTCTGTCATATGAATGTACCTACGCTTGTAAGTAGGCTGTTTAGGTTTTTATGCTGGTAACGCCACGTAGCCCTCTATATGAAAATCACTGGCTGTGCTGTGTGCAGTCTGTGGCTGGTTGGCATTGTTGGAACATTCGCTATTGTATTGTTGGGCAGTTGGATGTGAACAGCACGTAGTGTTGCGCGGTTGGAGGTGAGCCGCCAGCAGTGGTGGATGTGGGGAGAGAGATGGCGGAGTTTTGAGAGCGAATGATCTGGACGTGTTTCCATCAGCAAAAAGGAAATTTGTAAGACTGGAGTCATGAAATTATATATAATGACTTTTGAACACTATTAAGGTAAATACATTGTTTGTTCTCTATCAAAATCTTTCATTTGCCAAGTATGCCTATCAGTAGTTAGTGCCTTCAGCAGTTAGAATCTTTCATTTAGCTGGCACTATTGGCGCTCGCTATATTACAGTAGTTCGAGTAACGAAGATTTTTGTGAGGTAAGTGATTCATGAAAGGTATAGGTTATTGTTAGTCAGGGCCATTCTTTTGTAGGGATTTTTGAAAGTCAGATTGCGTTGCGCTAAAAATATTGTTTGTCAGTTTAGTGTTGATCAGAATAAGTAAAGAGAGAAATGTCTGAGTACGTTCAGTTTTGCTCAGCTGTTTGAAAATCAAATAATGTAAGAGATTTATCAGCACAGTAATTCATAAATTTTTCTAAGGGGACGTTTCACGCTCTAATCCACAGCCACATCAAAGAAAATCTATAACAAAAGATAAGTGGTCATTTTGGCTGTAAATATATTTCAATTCTTACATTTTACATGGTCAATCTCATGTTATTTATCACTTGTTTGGAGCCCAATTCATTTGTGGCAATGCGTAAAAAAAAAGGGTCTATATATTATAGTGAAATGGCCGAGCGCGAGCGGTTCTAGGAGCTTCAGTCTTGAACCGCGCGACCGCTATGGTCGCAGGTTCGAATCCTGCCTCGGGCATGGATGTGTGTGATGTCCTTAGGTTAGTTAGGTTTACGTAGTTCTACGTTCTAGGAGACTGATGACCTCAGATGTTAAGTCCCATAGTGCTCAGAGCCATTTGAACCATTTTATAGTGATAAGTGCACTTTCTATATCTGTGCAAGTGTGAATGAGGTAAGAACTGGCTGTGCTATGACAGTTACAGTATCGGTAAATGTGGAGTTGAACATAATTCAGTGAGATACTTTAAACTGACTGTCATTAGAATTCGTGAGTGCAAATACTTTTGTGCATGCATCACTTCTAGACATCAGCAGCCAACCACATTGCAGATTAGTTATGCAAACACACGTGAAAGACAGGTGTTGTGTTTTCATACTGCTCTAAATGGAATGGGCAAAAGTCACAGGAAGGGGTTTTCCACTTGAAACGTGCTGTGTATGACGGTGAAATGTTGCTGCTGGATGTGGTGTATGGCACAGGCGTAGATACAGTCTCTGAGTAATCTGTTACAGACAAGTGTTAATAAATATGGCAGCACATCATGATTTTACAGAATTTTAATGTTGGATGATTACTGCTTCAAGATGCATAGCTCACAGCGTATCTAAAATTACGCAAGATACGGCTTTGCAAGGTCAACAGTGTCTAGAGTAGATCTTCAGTGTGGCAGAGACAGTGGTTCCACATGTGTAAACCACTGCACTGGAGCACTGCAAAAGTTCGGTGACCGGATGTCCTGTTACCTTTGCAGAGCTGTACTGTAACTTAGATATCTGCTGACTCAAAAGTGGATGTCGGAATTCTTATGTTGACATCTTGACACAGAATGCAATGACTGGTATGGGCCTGTGATCAGTGACCAGTGGTGGCGTACAGCAAGATCTGATGAATCCCAGTTTCAGTTGTTGGTTGTTTGGAGGTTAAGGGACTAAACAGTGATATCAGTCCCTTGTTCAAGAGGTACCAATATGCAGTCATTGTTGTTGTTGTTGTTGTCGTTGTTGTTGTCTTCAGTCCTGAGACTGGTTTGATGCAGCTCTCCATGCTACTCTATCCTGTGCAAGCTACTTCATCTCCCAGTACCTACTGCAGCCTACATCCTTCTGAATCTGCTTAGTGTATTCATCTCTTGGTCTCCCTCTACGATTTTTACCCTCCACGCTGCCCTCCAGTACCAAATTGGTGATTCCTTGATGCCTCAGAACATGTCCTACCGACAGATCCCTTCTTCTAGTCAAGTTGTGCCACAAACTCCTCTTCTCCCCAATTCTATTCAATACCTCCTCATTAGTTATGTGATCTACCCATCTAATCTTCAGCATTCTTCTGTAGCACCACATTTCGAAAGCTTCTATTCTCTTCTTGTCTAAATTATTTATCGTCCACGTATCACTCCATACATGGCTACACTCCATACAAATACTTTCAGAAACGACTTCCTGACACTTAAATCTATACTCGATGTTGACAAATTTCTCTTCTTCAGTCATTGATGTCCATCAGAAAATTGATCAGATTATGAAAGTATGTAAGAGCGATAAAACTGAGGCGCTGAAGGCGATATTGATGCCAGAGCTGAGAAATGATTTAAGGAGAAGTAAAATTATGTGTGACAGAGCAGAGGAAGGTTCTCCCAGGGCTCATCCGTGTGGAGAGAACCCCCGGCCACATACACCTGCTGCCAACCTGAGTAAGAGTGAAGACAGTTACAGAGTAAATAATCGTTTCTAGTCAGGTGAAGGCTCAAAAGTATTGAACTACAGTTGGGCACATAATAACAAAACGAGGTGACAGAAATAATCAGGTCAGCAAGTGGGTGGAGCCAGGCAAGTTTCCCCAAGGGCTCTGTATGCGGCAGGAGCAGCCCCTCCCATAGCTGTCCCACCTCCGATCCTTTGTAGTCTAAGAGGCGAACAGCATGCATCGCAAGGCCACCCCTAAAATAGAAAATAGGGTGCAATTCAACGAGAATAAAAGAGAGATGACGAAGACAGCTGATGAACGAAGCAGTGTCAAGTGCCTTCCAAACCCAGCATGTGACAAGAGGTGCACCATCCCCAGCCACTTTGCACCTGCCTCAAATGCAGTTTAAGATATTATATCTGAGAATAAAAACACTTTTCAGAGAGAAAACCGAGAACGACTTCCAGTGTCCTTTTGTCGTTCAGCAATATTAGAGGCAAAGAATCTGGAAGACCTCACTTAACATGGGGAGCCAGAAGGAGGGAGCATTCCAGTAGGGTGTGAGCTGCTGTTTGTAAGGCCCCACAACCACAACGTTAGGTTGGCTCGTTGTTGTTGTTGTGGTCTGCAGTCCAGAGACTGGTTTGATGCAGATCTCCATGCTACTCTACCCTGTGCAAGTTTCTCCCAGTACCTACTGCAACCTACATCCTTCTGAATCTGCTTAGTGTATTCATCTCTTGGTCTCCCTCTACGATTTTTACCCTCCACACCATGGATTAATCTGGTATGAGTGATGTGAATGCGATATAAGAGATGGGGTTCCTTATGTGAGGAATAGATGGAGAAGCAGCATGCAGCACTAGACTCCATGGTAGTTGTAATGGTACTTGAATTACGTAACCATTATAGCACCTCACCTCAACCTCTCGATACCAGCAATATTCTACTGTGTTTCTGTAAAATAGTTAACATATTTCTGTGACAATATTCAGATTTGATTTCAGTAATGTAGAGGTACTTCGATGCATCGATATTTTTATATTGCAATGATATTATTCTTATGTGTACTCTTTCTTTTGTCACTATGATCTTTGACATACTTGTAACTCTGATTTTTGGGCGTTTAAGCGGTTATTAGAGAGTCAAGTTTTGGTCGTCATGTTAAAAAGACGCAAATTGTAGTCAGTTTATGAAATGTGAACTTTAACAGTGAGGAAGATATTTTCAAGTGTGTTTTATATTGTGAAGTGTTGTTTTGGAACGAGTTACGTGATATTGCAACAAAAGTAATAAAAAAGAAGTGTAACTTAAATTCGGAGTGCTGATTACTTTTTTACATCACCATTGTCCTAACTTGCAAAAGTTTAATCTTCAAGAATGGTTGATGAAACACATCTATAAAACTTTTGAATATCGCAGAATAACACCTAGGCCTCTTTGCATCCGAGCTTGGAATTATCACTACCTATATTTTCGACGATTGAGCCATGAGTTCACGAGACCAGCGTGGGAAACATGAAAAGATGAGTGCCTAGATTATCCATTATTTGAAGAAATGACTTTATTAACTGTGCTCTAATGACACCTGCCACATAGTATAACTTTGTTGTTGCCTGAAAATGCAATATTTGGCAGGGTGAGCAACAGTACAATCATAATTAATTTTTGACCTTTGTTGTGGTAGGGTTGTTAGACAGTGCAGGATTTATTGGAGTGGACAGTACCCCACCAGATGTCATTCCATCTATGAGTGAGGAGAGGTCGTAATTGCACCCACAAATTCGGAATTTGGCTGGTCGAAGTGAGTATTGGGCAAGTAATCGTTTCTTTTGCGAAATGGTCGACCATTTCAATTGGTACAATACCCACACGACTTCAGACACAGAGAATGACTACTGAACAGATAGTATGACTAAGGTCAGAGAGAAGGTCATGCATAGCAGATATCACAGGATGATAAGAGTAACATCGATCAGTGGCCTGGAGTACTCTTTGAGTCACTACAAATACACCGTCGAGAGGCATCTGTTTATTAAAACTTTGTGCTCTGTCTTTGACTATCAGCTTCACTGTAAATACATTAAACGTTCCTGGCATCAAATGTTGCTCCTGACCAGCATGAGTTGTAACAACATATCCCATCTCATCCATGGATTTAGAGCAATCAGTGTAAATAATGGTAGCACCCTGATACTCTGAAGAACAGAGACATGCAGACATCGAAAGGCAATGGATGAGGACAAGAAATACAAGACATAAGAAGAAAATTATTACAAAAGAGTAACTGTAATTTATTGTAATGAAGATAATATTATTTGGAATCAAAATCAGGTCAGTGCATTAAAATTTGTGCAACGTTTTCTGATTTTATCCTTAAATACGGTTGCTGAATGTCGTCCATGTCCAAGGTTGTTTATATTATTTGTTCATTTATTTACTTACTTGTTTATTTCGTTATTTGGCCATCTAGGGACCACAATAAGCTTACAACAATCGTGATAAGTGTTATCCTTTCATTTTCTTTTTCAAGCTGGATGTTTTTCACTAATACACTGCACCTAGCAAGACCTTCGTCACACCACTTGGCACCAGTCGTTCATTTGTCTTGAAAGGTCCCAAAAGTTACTACAGCTGTCCTGAAAGTGTTCTGATTTCACGTGTCTTCTGCTCCTATATCCTTTTCTTCCAGATATTTTTTGATATTTGTACCACAGCATTCTTGTTTTTGGTTTCGAGTAAAAAATGTTGATCATGTCTTTCATTCATTTGGAGTCCTGCGTTCAGCCATAAAAGCGAACTCTGCATCAGTTTAGTGACTCCATATTTTTTGTGTTTTAGACTAAATTTCTTGTTTTTATCTCTGTTTGTAGATCCCATTTTATGGCATGGACCCAGTATATTGTGTAAGATCTCTCCATCTCTCTTTTTCTTTATACTTCTGCAGAGAATGCAGGCACGCTGGTCCAGACGAACTCTGGTGTTTTAAAGGTTTCCAGGTGATGTGCCACATAATGTTGTGGAAATTGAAAGGTGGAATATATAAATGAACTGGACATTTATTTTGCAGATAATTTAAGAATGAATGGAAATTTCATGTTACGAGAGCGAAATAATCGTGTGTGACATCTGTGGAATAGCCGACTTACGGCAGTGAAAGTGGTATCTCTGAACTTGTGTAGCTTTGGCTCAATTGTAGAGCGCAGGTGATTGAATCTCGGATTTCCGCGCGTTTGCCGGTCGAACTTGAAGGAGTTGGCATTAGCGCTATTGCAGTTACATGCGATATGGGAGCGAAAAATTCAGTATTGTGGAAATAACCCGATGAATCCACACGTAAGATGAATTTTTCGAACCCTGTGGACAAGGAAGATTTTTTTTTACAATGTACAGCATTTGCTAAAATTATTAAGAAATTACTTTATTGACGACAGAATCACCTTGCGTGATGGTACCATATTTACAAAACTGTAATAGAAGATCTTCTGCAGTACAAGACAAGTGATCTTTCGATCACCTATCACACTTAGGAAGCTCACTTGAATGTGAGAGGACGTATACATCAAAACGTTAGATTGGCTGCACAGCTATTTCCACGTCGCACTGCACAAGCTGTGAGGTATGTCCTCCATAAAGGTCGTGAAGGAAGTTCCTAACGAATTGACATACAACGTTTTCGATGTGTTAAACTCGAGGTACACCTTAGATCAGAAAGTACCTCTTAGAAGTGTTTATGGTTTAAACCTCAGAAGTCAAGAAAATTTCCTGAAGAGGGTTTTCGAAATTTGCTCGAATATGCGAGTAGGGAAAAGAAATAGGTTCTCCCATTTCAAAAAGGATTTGTTACATCATTAAATTCACTTTTTGGACTTTTTTACAGATGTGAAAAATGATGGGGCAACATACATCGTGATTGTCAGGCTGAATCAAGATTGTCTCGAAAATTTCTTTTCTAAAATTCGTGGTCTTGGTGCTTTTTACAATATACCACGCCCTTTGAAGTGAAAAATAGAATACGTCCACTAATACTGACTAATAATGCGCCAAATATACCTTTGTCCTTGATGCTTCCATTGCAGAGGACAGAGACCAAAATTCTGCAGAAGAAGTAGTGTGAGAGTTCGAGAACTTTATTTCTAGCGAGTTGTGCAACAAAGTATCTGACACATAACATCACAATATTTTATATGATGGTTTGTTTGGTGGTTGCGATCCTGGTGATTAAGCGAGCTCCAGTGAAGACGTCGCAATGCCTTAAAATTCTTGGCAGGATACATCGCGTTCAAGTGGAAAAGCATCAACAGTTCATTAGGAATTACAACTGCAAAACGCCATTCGATGCAAAATTAACAGCGAAACAAGACTGGATAAGTGTGCTTTCTTAACGTCGGCTTACTTCTCCATCACCAGAGTGGTTTATTACAATATAAGATTTCGAATTTATTTTTGCCTCTTTTCATGGAGCAAATATTTCACGTTGCAAAAGCGTGATGGAATCATTAGCAGCACTAGTACAATAAAGATTTCCCGAAATCTAAAAGGGAATCATTGATTTGTGTGTAAGAAAGAGAACTTTCATCCGCATTAGATTTTTGGATAAAGGAGCCAAATGAAATGCAATGAAGAGGGCATCGGCGAAAAGAAATTTTAATTATCTTATGTTTACCGTTAGAAATACGTTTAGTTTTTTGTGGACAGAAACCCAAAACTATGTTCTGAAATAGTGTTTTGTTTTCTGCACTAGACAGTGCCACAAGTTCCTCCAAGAAATCGTAACACGACACGCACACAAATGTCATGTCATAAAAATGGTTCAAATGGCTCTGAGCACTATGGAACTTAACATTTGTGGTCATCAGTCCCCTAGAACTTAGAACTACTTAAACCTAACTAACCTAAGGACATCACACACATCCATGCCCGAGGCAGGATTCGAACCTGCGACCGTGGCGGTCACGCGGTTCCCGACTGAAGCGCCTAGAACCGCATGGCCACACCAGCTGGCACACAAATGTCATACTAACAAATGTAAATCCACCTGATGATGCAGGTTTAAACCACTGAAACGCGTCGTGGAGATAAATAAACAGTGACTGGTAACAGTAAACTTGTTGTTTCATTTAATGTGCTCTGGACTGCACCGCTTTCAGCAACAGAGTTAAATTTTCCGGGTCAACATCGTAAGGTAAGTTTCGTCATCTTTATCATAACATTCTCTACATACGTTTCAACTAAAGTCGATCGCAAAATTGTAAAATATTCTGCGCAGTCACGTTCTTAAGCTGGAATTATTGGTGAAGAGCACCTACAGCTAACTTTGGATATTGAGAAGTGTTGTCATCAATGCTCTTTACGCTTTGTTTTTCCTTTAGAATATTTCTAATAGTGATTATTTCGAACCATCTTGATCCCCATCAACGAGATGCTCAAAATCGAATGAAAAGAGACACGAAAAATATTTTACTCTCTGAGATACTCACTAGCGAGTGCGCGACTGCGTGAGCGCTGGCTGCCAAGCGACGCAACACGTCGCTGACCAATGAGAATGTACTTGCCGGAATGGTCACCCTCTCTAGGTACCATGGTAGCGCGGAGAGCAGTCGAGTGTTGGACACGGAGTAAGCTGGCAGAACTTCTAGCATAGTGCATATTGGAGGAGGATTTTACTGAAGAAAATTGTTAGGTATTATTAATCAGATGGAAGGACGTACAGACACAACATTTATGGAAAACAGAGAATGGATTCGCATTATGGATATGTTTTATAAGGTAATAATTTTTTTGCTGCGTGTACTGATAATATTAGAGATTCTTACAACAGAATAGTCCATTTCCCACCTCAGTTTAGGTTATTTCAGTTTAATTAATTTCAATTTGCATAATAGTAAAAGCATTGCCTTGTAAGACTTTTGTAAAGGAAGTAATGTTTTTGGTTTTCTGTGAGTGTTTTGTTCATGTGAAATAAGAGTTTAAAATACAGTATTATCATTATAATGAAGAGATTAGTATTTTCATTGCAGGTAAGAAGTTTTTTTAGTATGAGAAAATCGTCTCAATCTTTCTCCCAGTAGCTTAGTTTTACTTTAGCATCTGTCAAATGACGCGATTTCTTCGTCCTGTGCTCTTGATGCTGATTACGCTGTAATTTTTCAGGTGAGATTCTTTTCATTTTTTGTTAGTTTTTCAGTTTCTCATCTCACGTTTTCATTGCGCAAATTCTAAGCATTTTCTTTGTAATTCAGATTTTTAATGGACCAATGAACAGTGTATATTTCTACACAGTTACTACATGATTTCAGTGTTCAAATTTTTTTGGGCAGTGCGCAGTTTGATTTTGGTTGTGATTTTTGAGTAACAATTTTGATTTAATGGAATATCGTCTCAGTTATGTGACTGGATTTGTGATTTCCTGTCAGATAGGTCACAGTTCGTAGTAACTGACGGAAAGTCATCGAGTAAAACAGAAGTGATTTCTGGCGTTCCCCAAGGTAGTGTTATAGGCCCTTTGCTGTTCCTTATCTATATAAACGATTTTGTAGACAATGTGAGCAGCCGTCTTCGGTTGTTTGCAGATGACGCTGTCGTTTATCGACTTATAAAGTAAACTCATCTGAAGATCGAAACTAATTGCAAAACGATTTAGAAAAGATATCTGAATGGTGCGAAAAGTGGCAGTTGACCCTAAATAACGAAAAGTGTGAGGTCATCCACATGAGTGCTAAAAGGAACTCGTTAGCTTCGGTTACACGAAAAATCAGTCTAATCTAAAAGCCGTAAATTTAATTAAATACCTAGCTATTACAATTACGAACAACTTAAACTGGAAGGAACACATAGAAAATGTTGTGGGGAAGGCTAACCAAAGACTGCGTTTTATTGGCAGTACACTTAGAAAATGTAACAGACCTGCTAAGGAGACTACCTACACTACGCTTGTCCGTCCTCTTTTAGAATACCGATACGTGGTGTGGGATCCTTACCAGATAGGATTGACGGAGTACATGGAAAAGTTCAAAGAAAGGCGGCACGTTTATCGCGAAATATGGGAGAGAATGTCACAGAAATGATACGGGATTTCGGCTGGAAATCATTAAAAGAAAGGCGTTTTTCGTTGCGACGGAATCTTCTCACGAAATTCCAATCACCAACTTCCTCCTCCGAAAGCGAAAATATTTTGTTGAGACCGGCCTACATTGGGAGGAACGATCACCACGATAAAATAAGGGAAATCAGAGCTCGTACGGAAAGATATAGGTGTTCATTCTTTCCTCGCGCTATACGAGATTGGAATAATAGAGAAATGTGAAGGTGGTTCGATGAACCCTCTGCCAGGCACTTGAATGTGATTTGCAGAGTATCCATGTAGATATAATTTCCTGCACAGTAAACGCCAGTTAGGTTAGTCTTTACGTAAATGTGTGCACTGAGACATGCTGCTCACATTCAGTTCAACGTTTTTATAAAAGAGGACAGTACATTCAGTTTTGAGTAAAAAACAGGCAAGCATTTAAATTCTCTTGAACGAACGAACGATAGAGTCTGAGCAAATAACTTTCAAAATTATGTAGTATTTTCAACAGACAGTATGAGAATTCTGGATTCCTAAAATACCTGTTCATGATGTATTCTGTAATGCACGTGGTGTACTGGACAACACACAAATACAGGGCTATTACAAATGATTGAAGCGATTTCATAAATTCACTGTAGCTCCATTCATTGACATATGGTCACGACACACTACAGATACGTAGAAAAACTCATAAAGTTTTTTTCAGCTGAAGCCGCACTTCAGGTTTCCACCGCCAGAGCGCTCGAGAGCGCAGTGAGACAAAATGGCGACAGGAGCCGAGAAAGCGTATGTCGTGCTTGAAATGCACTCACAATCAGTCAGTCATAACAGTGCAACGACACTCCAGGACGAAGTTCAACAAAGATCCACCAACTGCTAACTCCATTCGGCGATGGTATGTACAGTTTAAAGCTTCTGGATGCCTCTGTAAGGGGAAATCAACGGGTCGGCCTACAGTAAGCGAAGAAACGGTTGAACGCGTGCGGGCAAGTTTCACGCGTAGCCCGCGGAAGTCGACGAATAAAGCAAGCAGGGAGCTAAACGTGCCACAGCCGACGGTTTGGAAAATCTTACGGAAAAGGCTAAAGCAGAAACCTTACCGTTTACAATTGCTACAAGCCCTGACACCTGATGACAAAGTCAAACGCTTTGAATTTTCGGCACGGTTGCAACAGCTCATGGAAGACGATGCGTTCAGTGTAAAACTTGTTTTCAGTGATGAAGCAACATTTTTTCTTAATGGTGAAGTGAACAGACACAATGTGCGAATCTGGGCGGTAGAGAATCCTCACGCATTCGTGCAGCAAATTCGCAATTCACCAAAAGTTAACGTGTTTTGTGCAATCTCACGGTTTAAAGTTTACGGCCCCTTTTTCTTCTGCGAAAAAAACGTTACAGGACACGTGTATCTGGACATACTGGAAAATTGGCTCATGCCACAACTGGAGACCGACAGCGCCGACTTCATCTTTCAACAGGATGGTGCTCTACCGCACTTCCATCATGATGTTCGGCATTTCTTAAACAGGAGATTGGAAAACCGATGGATCGGTCATGGTGGAGATCATGATCAGCAATTCATGTCATGGCCTCCACGCTCTGCCGACTTAACCCCATGCAATTTCTTTCTGTGGGGTTACGTGAAAGATTCAGTGTTTAAACCTCCTCTACCAAGACACGTGCCAGAACTGGGAGCTCGCATCAACGATGCTTTCGAACTCATTGATGGGGACATGCTGTGCCGAGTGTGGGAGGAACTTGATTATCGGCTTGATGTCTGCCGAATCACTAAAGGGGCACATATCGAACATTGGTGAATGCCTAAAAAAACTTTTTGAGTTTTTGTATGTGTGTGCAAAGCATTGTGAAAATATCTCAAATAATAAAGTTATTGTAGAGCTGTGAAATCGCTTCAATCATTTGTAATAACCCTGCACATTGATATTAAGGAAAAGGTTGTGTTATGTGATAAAACCAGATTTCACATATCTGGACCCACTAATAATCATAACATTAGAATACTGGGCTAACGTGGTGCAATTTGTTTCCAATGACAGCTGTGTGGAGCAACCTCAAATACTTTACCGTTAGGCCATGTCAGAACCTACCTGGCACCTTTGGAGACAATGAGTTGGACGGCACGTGCTGGAGGCAATACATCCACCATCTTGTCGAGGGCGGCGTTGCAGTCAGCTCGCAGGAACCTGTTTGTGTCTGCGGATCGGTGAAACAGCGAGCCCACCAGTTCCTCCACATCCTGCGGAACACAAAAGTAGTCTCAGTGCTGGTCAGTGTAGCCATTCTGTCTTCATCATCACTAACTTAGCAAGTATGTGGGCCTGACAGGAGGTACGTGAAATCAGACATTGGAGAAGTTAGACTGTGCAGCTGGTCCCAGTGGAGGTTCGAGTCCTCCCTCAGGCATGGGTGTGTGTGTTTGTCCTTAGGATAATTTAGGTTAAGTAGTGTGAAAGCTTAGGCACTGATGACCATAAGATTTCACACATTTTTTTTTGGAGAAGTTAATATTCCACTTAAGGTGACCACACCCTGGCTGTCTATGTTAATTTAGGCAAGTATTTGACCCATTTCTGAAAAAAAGCTATTTGATGGAGGACCTTAATATGTTTACTGTATATTACATGATGCTAATAGAGTCAACTGTAATAAAATCTACTTTACCCATTTTATAATTTTTAAGAAACACTTTTTTAAATTTATTAACAAAAAATATTGTTTTTCCGCAGAAAATATTTTTTGTGAACTTCCTAATGGGGGGAATAATAATGAATGTAGTACCAGAGGAGGCTTTTTATGTTATGCAGAGTCTCTGAAAACTTCATTCAGTTATTTATGATAGGATAATGGGGCACATGTACTGAAAATTTTAGTTTGCGGGAAATTGACTTTAAAGAAAAAACTTTTGAAATTTGTTGCTTACAGTTAATTAAAACTGTCCTGCTGCATATGATGACCCTTCTTTGGCCTCTAGCAGGTCTTCGAGCTTCTTTTTCACCTTCCTGGATGTTTGTCTTGCTTTCTTGGCCATATTAGATGCAGACCTGTCTGCATCGGCTATCCTCATTTTATCGCAATGTTGCAGCCCAGTGATCATATTTTCACCAGGATTAATTCCCAGCTTTTTGGTACCCAACACTTTCCAATGTTACCACAATTGAATGTAATAACAGCATCATGAACTCCTAGTTTCATTGTATGCATGCCTACAAATACAGTTTTAGGAAGGCGGTTCCAAATTATGCTGTTGAAACATTCATTTGGGTTCTGTGTCTGCCCATGCAGACATTTTCTTAGAAGGTCAGGATGAGCCAGGTCTCTGAAAATAGGTTTAATTGCTGTAATAACAGCAGCAGGAAGAGGATGCTGGTGAGAATAAGATTCTCCAGTTGCCTGAGCCCTATTGTATTTGCACCACGAATTTTCTCCTGACGGACACAATCCATGACATGGCTTATCATCAGTAGAGGACTTATGGAAGAAAATGGCCCAAACATCTCTCTTCATTGCCTCCAGATTGTCTTTATTTCTCCTAATTGCCAGCCCATAGTATACCTGCAAGTTTTCTATTTTAGTTTTAGTTAACCGACCCTGTCCAGTCGACAATTTTCCATCTTCTAATTTTTTCCCTCTCATATCAACAGTTAGTTTTCTCAGCATTGTTCCCAAAAGTTTTTGAACATGGCCTACACATTCTATTTTGCTAATAATGGCATCTCCATATGGCTTAGAGTTCATCACATTGTTGTATGCCTTACTGTCACCATCACCCAAATACTTGGTGTACCGTACACCTCTTGTTTCTATGGAGTGATGAAATATTTGTTGTACCCCATGAACTTCCATAGCACCACTTGTTCCTCTAAAATTAGCCACACAGTTGTGATCTTTATGTTCACTGACTTTAAAAGATTTGCAGTATTTAGACATTATCTTCACATCATAATTTACTGGTATCTACACTCGTGGCAGTCACTACTCCATTCAGAGAAGTATGTCCTCTTTTCTGCCAACTTCCATCAAGTGCAACTGCAATATCCGAACATCCATCATTTTCTTCCACTGCTTCCCTAGCAGCCAGTTTCATGCATTCCTCACTGACCTCACATACAGCTTTCTCTAATATTGCAGCCAGTTTTTCAAATTTATTTCGTGGTTGATGTAAGTTCATCGCTGAACAAAATGTTCTCCCTGCAGCCATGCCCTTGCCAATGGATCATAAGGCATAAACTAATCTAGTACTGATTTCATAAAAGCCACTTGCATCTGGTTTTGAAGAACTCATAAATAAAATCACAGCTGAACATTGAGTGCAAATTAAATTCAAAGCAATTGCTAGGCCTTTTCTCCCACTGGCACTCTCACAAATTTCACACTCTGTGACTCACCACACTGTCTACATTGTACAAATTTACAAATTACCTCTGATAATATTCTCAAATTTATAATAATGTTACTGCACCCCTTGTCACTTACAATAAATTCGTTGTAACTCTCTTGAAATTGTGAGAGCTTCTTTGATGATGCACTTGTTGAAGAATTACAAATAGAAACATCGTTGCCAGGCGACATAACCTCTTGTACAGAAAGCTTTCTAAACTTGTTTCCTCTAATTTGTCGTTTCTCGAAAATGCCTTTACGTTTCGTCATCTTAAATAAACACAACAAAACACACGTAAACAAGCCCTGCAAACGTAAGTATAACAACTAATCGCAATCACACTTGAACAAAACTAACCGTGTGTTTGAAAGCGTGTTGTTTACAAACAGCAGAAACAAAAGAATACCGACCGTTGAATTCCAAGGATAGCCAACACACTCAGGAATAAAAAACATTCCCTAACGTGCAATGTAGGGGATATAAAAATCTAAAATATATGCAGAAAAGTGGGTGACAGAAAAGTGGGCGTGGCACATAAACGCACGTGGTAGGAAAATGCTCTTTAAATGCTCGAAAAAATTTTTTTCAGCAAAATCCTTTTCAGAGTAGTTAAATAAAACCTTAATCTATCGAAATATGATGAAAACCGAAAATCGATTTTTTTCGGCCTGAACCATGGTGTGGTCTCCATAAAATCCAATGAAACTTACGGTCGCAAAGAAAACGAATTCTGTGTAGTATTGTTCCATCAAATTTGAGGTTATTAAATACGTAGCATTTGTTCATATGAACAAGTAATGAGTGAAGTCTCAACCTGGCATTCATCTTAAGGTATTTAGGGATACCATGATGAAAATAAGAATGTCTTGTTGGAGAGTGGATCCCACAAGGGAGGTCAGAGTTTGGCGACCCATCAACGACGAGGTCATTAGAGACAGAGTGGAAGCTCGGACTGCGAAATGAAATCAGGCTGTTGACTGTGAGTCTACTCTCCTACCAAAGCGCCATCTTCCTTGGCGGTTTATTAGTTAGTTAATTGGTTACATGTTCCATAGATCATTTGAATGATTCTTTTATCGAAATGATGAGGAACGAGTTATTTTACAGCATATGTACACATGATTAGTGTTAACATCAACGGAAATGTAATTTTTTAGTCCTTATCAAGCAACTACACTTGAAAACTAGTTTTAGTCCTTGTTTTTGGTTACTGATTTCTTTAAGAGTCGTCCGCGGAATAGAAGGAGTTGTCTGGGAAAAATGATTTTATGGTAGATTTGTAGATTTAAAACTTGCTTTGTTACCTGTCAGACTTTTACAGTATTGAGCAAATGATCAAACATTTTTGTAGCTGCAATCTGAACTCCTTTCTGAGCCAATGACAGTTGTAATAGTAGATAATAGCCGGCCGCTGTGGCCGAGCGGTTCTAGGTGCTTCAGTCCGGAACCGCGCTGCTGCTGCTGCGGTCGCAGGTTCGAATCCTGCCTCGGGCATGGATGTGTGTGATGTGCTTAGGCTAGTTAGTTTTAAGTAGTTCTAAGTCTAGGGGACTGACGACCTCAGATGTTAGATCTCATAGTTCTTAGAGCCATTTGAACCATTTTGAATAGATAATAAAGGTGATATTTTCCGCTAATGTTGTGGATATGGACATCACTATTCTTCTCAAATTGTGATGGATAATACTGGACGAATTTAGTTAGGGAGTATATGTATTGTGATAGTACAGTCAAAATGACCAACTCCGTGAAGAGGCGCCTGCGTGACGACTAAAAGTAAACGGCACACTTTGTTCTTACTGCTCGTTTCTGTGCAATCAGTACTTTTTACCTCTTAAAATTAATCCATAAGACATTATTGAGTGGACATATGTGAAATACGTAAGAAGGTTAATTCGTTTATTTCCAGGGCTAACAATTATACGAAGAGCAAAAGTTGCTGAACTTAAATGTTTGAGCAGGTGAGTAATGTTTCTTCATGTTCAACATTCCATCAGTAAGTGCAACCGAAAGTGTAGAGCAATCTACCCAGTTTACCAACTTATCTTCATGTGTTACAACAGTTGATGATATACCTCTCTCTCTCTCTCTTTTTCTTTTTTGAGTCATCAGTCTTGTGATTGGTTTGACGTGTGCCGCCATGATTTCCTCTTCTGTGTCAACCTCTTGATCTCAGTGTAGCACTTATAAACTACATCCTCAGTTATTTACTGGATGTATTACAATATCTGTCTTCCTCTACAACTTTTATCTTCTACAGCTCCATTGAGTTCTGCAGAGTCTATTCCCTGATGTCTCAACAGATGTCTTATTATCCTTTCCCTTCTTCTTGACAGTGTTTTCTATATGTTCCTTCCCTCGCTGATTCTGTAGAGAACCTCGTCATTTCTTACTATATCAGTCCACCTAATTTTCAACATTCTTCTGTAGCACCACGTCTGAAATGTTTCTATGGTCTTCTGTCCCATTGCTCTCACAGTCCATGTCTCACTGCCGTACAGTGCTGTGCTCTAGACGTACACTCCCAGAAACTTCTTCCTCAAATTAAGGCCTATGTTTAATATTAGTAGGCTTCTGTTGGTGAGCAATACTTTTTTATCAGTGCTAGTCGGCTTTTTATGTTCTCCTTGCTCTGTCCGTCTTAGGTTATTTTGCTGCCTAAGTGCCAGAATTCCTTAACTTCATGTACTTTCTGACCACCAGTCCTGAAGTTAACTTTCTAGCTGATCTCATCTCTGGTATTTCTCATTACTTTAGTGTTTCCCTGGTTTACTCTCAATCTATACTTTGTACTCATTCCATTCAGCAGATCCCGCAATTCTTCTTCACTTTCACTGAGGACAGCCGTCTCACCAGTGAATTTTATCATTGACATCACTCACCTTGAATTTTAATCCCGCTCTCGAACCTTTCTTTTATTTCCATCATGACAGTGCTCGTAAGAGGTCAAACGAAGTGCTGTACTGGTTTGACAATGGACTCGTATTTCGTAGGAGTGCATTGCAAGTCACTGTCATTATTTAGATTTTCTATGGTTTCCTTAAATAATCTAGGAGAATGCCAGAATGGGTTCTTCGAAATAGTTATGTCAGATTTTCTGTTCCCAGTCACTTAGTCTTTGACATACTTGAATAATCATAATTGAAATCAACAGCTGTATTGTAATCCAACGTCGTTTATTCAAAACATGCATGAGTTTCTACGCAGAGAAGTGTCATCTTCAGGCCCGAGGCGTAATCTGCCGTCAACGTACGAACCACAATCATAAAGGCCAACGGAGTCTTCAAATGGAAACAGTACACATTATTAAGCATCTTACGCCAGCACATGCAACCAACAAAGTCTAGTGCAGCGGGGCCAAAAACCAACTGGATTCAATAACTTCCAGTAACAAACCCACCAATGATCAAACGGCAACTCAGATTTTACCTGTTTGGCATTCGTGAAAAAATCTTTTGTTTCTATGTTGACGTGAAAGAGGGCAAGCAGTTCAGCATACGAGAAGCAATATAAATTTAAGAAACATCTGAGAGAACACGCTTCGAAGATTCACCCTGAAAACTTGAATGTAATCACATCTTTCCAAAAAAAAGTCACCAGTCTTAAATTGGTCAGCGTAAAGCCAGTAATAAAAATTTCAACTATGAATTGAGCTTCAAGCGGCACCTGTGAGATTATTATGGTGAGACTTCAAGCAACGCATCTGGAAGAAGAAAGTAAAGTGCTGTCTTTGCTTTTGAACCATCGTCAGGAAAGTGCTATGTAGACTATCTAGACGTGATGCATTATGTTTAGATTACTAAAGAAAATTTGCAGCTCTCATCGTTTTCTGATTTTGAAGAATGGAAAGAAAATACTGAGAAGACAAAAAGACATGTCTCAGTTAATAAAAAACGTGCCCTCTTAAGTGGCTAGTGATAGTACTGTGAGACGACTTTATACCTGCCATCGCTCAGATCACTCTGTCTCGAAGATTAAAGTTACTGAGACCGCAGACCGCTAGTGGGCCTGCCAATTAATATTTGCTTCGACCTATGGTGGTTACGTCAATGATTTGTGTCACACTGATTAACTGAAAGAGAAAGAGCCAACATAGCTGCAGATGTGCTGGAAAAAATTAAAAACTCAGTTGCTGGCTTTGAACTGGGAAGGACTGATCTCCTGGCGAGGAATGATTTTGCAAATACAGTATTTACAATGATACAACCTGTGCTCATCCGTAAGACATCAGAACGACGCAACTACTGCAGAGGCCTGGGTGGATGACATCATTGTCTGCTATTCTATGAGCCCCGAGGGATAGTTAGCGAAAGTCATTCAAGCCTGTAAACTTCTGATTTTGTGTTAATTTAATGAATTAAGCCCAGAGTGAAGAAATATCGACATGAGTTTGTTTGTATGGTTGCAATGCTTGGACTAAATTGGTACGACTTTGAAATAACAACGTTATTTCAGAACGAAGTTTTCACTCTGCAGCAGAGTGTGCGCTGATATGAAACTTCCTGGCAGATTAAACTCCTGACCTTTGCCTTTCGTGGGCACGTATTCTACCGTATAAGCCGCACTGAGGCACCAGTGGTGATATAGCTGTGGCTAGCATATGGTGCCCTGGAGCCCCTCTGTGCACTTTGTAGTGGTAATTTGCATGGCTAGTGATATTTAAAGGACCATATAAAGAGGCACACAACACTGGGAATAATGAGGCAGTCCGCTCGCCACTCAGACGGTTAGATCCATGGATTTCATAGGTGGTAGAGACACTCTAGTGAGCCTTGCAGGAGTCCTCACTCAAAGAAGGACGGGATTTTCAGTGTTGTGCTGTATGGTACTGTCCAGAGCCCAACTAGTAGGTTTGAGTATTATGGGTTGGCCTACCAGCTGCTAGCATCTGGAGAGGACTCACTGTTCTTGAAGAGACCAAGCCTGTGGCTGTGGGAATGGGACCTAGAGCAGTTACCGTCACGTTCGCTTGGTGTGTTGGAAATTCTGCAATGTACGAACAGTGGTCCGACTTGCCTATTGCCGCTTGATAGTACACAGGGATTTCCACTACAAACTTTGAGAGGGGAGTGTGGCCTAACTGGCACTCTACTTGATATGTTGTAAGTTGGGAAATTATTTAACATTGCAGTTTCACGCCATTGGAGAGAAGTAAATAACATTTTGCCTGATTGCTGTTTGCCGCAGTGCAGGTGCAAATGGGGGAGTCGGTTGCTGGGACGCAAGACGTGAACACTCTGGAATCAGTGATCTTAGAGGAGACTTTATTTGTTCGATTAGTGAGAGGACGATCATTCTGGTGTTTTGCCGTCATGCTGATGACTTAGTGTGACCCACAGATTCTGGGCTGGTGCAGATCTTGTGCTACCCCATCTTCACGTCCACTGACACAACACGAGATTCATAAACATTTTGTGTAGAACCAGCTTGATAAGAGGGAGTTTACCATTTTATAACGGCTGTTACATTACAGTTATGAGGATAGGTTCTTTTGACATAGCTACATAGGCTTCTGCAGGCGGTATCATGATCATTAAAATTCTTCTGGGTATTGTACTGTGTCACTGTATAAAATATTTTAATTATAAACTTAAAACCAATGTTTCGACCGCAACAGCCTTCCTCAGGGCAGCAATTGCGTGAGGAAGGCCGTTGTAATACTGTCCAAACGTTGGTTATAAGTTTTTAAGTAAAGTAATTTATACAATGACATAGTATGATAAGCAGAAGTATTTTAATCATCATAGATTCATTTACTTTTAGTTTGGACAACCAACAACTGCATAGCAAAACTCAGACTCATTGTGGCTACTCACGTCAGTGAGAGACGTGCAGCTTTAATCCATTATAATTCCCTGTATATCATATTTGTACTGATAAATAGTCTATCACGTTAGATTTATGTTGTCAGCCTGTTGGTTTTATTGTATATGAAGTCGAAGTTTTCTAACGAATCACCATTCTACTTCGATTTCAGTTTCATTGAAAGTAGGTAGTGTTCCCTTCATGACATTTTAATTATCAATTACTGTTAAAATATAGTTATTAACTGATTTTGTAGCAATTCCCCACCCCAAGTTACAACCAAATTTCGGATAGCGTATTTCCATTTTGATAAGTGGATTAACATTGGGTCTTAAGGGGTATGTTGGAGTCTAGATGGTTTCTGACTCTAGTAAGGATTTCCAAGTTCACACATAAGGGTATTGCAGAGTTGGAATATAGTATCAGAATGATGCAATAATAGAATTTGTTAATGGCTACAACAAAGCACGTAATGTATGTTCTTGAAAAAGTTTATGTGGTGAAGTTTCCACGCTGATGAGAAGTAAAAGGGCAGGGAAAGTGAAGTCCAAAGATCTTAAAACATCGACATTTATTCACTCGAGGAGACATATACAGTTATATCAGAAATATTCAGAAGGTAATATAGAGTCTTTTTACCTTACCCACTGTTTTTCGTGAAAATTTATGGAGGATGGCAGATTAAAATTACTGTGGCTTGATTCCTTGCATTGCTACAGAATTAAATAGCTTCCATAAATATTTCCCATTATGGCCGATCTTAGGTCCGCCATATTTAACACTGATACGTCTCCTTGGCCACAAAAGCCTTCTACTGGGTTTCCCTATGATACAGGTTCTCGTCTGTCTCACACACTACAGCGCTTAGGCCTCAATAGACAATAGACGCCTGTGAGTTTCCTCATCTCGCGGTGTATCTGCGCCCTTTGTGGCACCCGGTCCAGACGACAGGGTTCGTTTCACAATTCCTGAAGGCTGGCTCTTCCGGCCATATATTTAAATGAGAGCGAAATGCTCGTTAACTCATAGCAGGTGAGACGGCATGGCCTGGCGGGCACTGTATACCAAGTGTGAAGTAATCAGGGCAGCACAGGGTACAGATGTGCTATGAAGAATCCATATGTCACAGTTACAACAGTGCCGAGTAACCTGTGTGTAGGGGCAGAAGGGGGCTGAGGAAAGCTGACGTTGTAATTATCAAAGAGCACTCCACTTGTCTGCTCCAGAGGAACTAAGTCAGAGGCACAGGGAAAAGACGTATAAATAAGCGAGCTTCGAGGCTCAAACCAGCCAGTCCTGTTGCCATTCTGTCTACACCTAGGACCAGAGAGAATGGCGACTGTCTAAGTTGTAGGCCAACCACGATGACCTCTGGTGATGGATATTGGTGGCCAACTGGCTACCTGAAACTACCACCAACCACTGTTGCACGGATGCACCGTATCTTTGGCAGGGTGGGCCGCACCTTGGAGCTGCACTGGCGCGAGGAGCGAGAGATCTGATAGCCTCTGCCCTCAGGGTGACATCGTCCGGTGGACTGGAAGCTGCTGCATGCAGGGCGTGAACTCGCCGTCTCCCAGGTGCAGAGCTGCCTGTGGACATTTACTGAGCTGTCCTGGGCAGACGACTACAGCTGCTAAGGCTTACTACAACGATGACAGTTGTCTGTTTCCCTTCAGCGCTCTACAAGGGGTGCACAAGTTGTGCTTGAGGGAGCAGTTAGTCGTGTCATGGACTGCTGGTGCAACCAACACATGGGGCAGCCACTTAGCCATGGCGTGAGTAGGAGCGCTACATCTGGAAGGCTGGACAATTGGACGCCGATACAGCAGGCTGTGGCATTGGTATTGACGTTGGCGCACACGCATACTCTGTGTGGCGTCATTACTGGGATCAGTGGAAGACTTACTGTGTATCTTCAATGCAATAAAGTTAATAAACCACATGCCGATGTTTCTCTGCATGCTTCGGCGTGAGTGAACCCTGTCTCCCAAACCGTACCTCTCAGTCGTTCAGACATATTAGAACCCCTGAGCTCGGGGCTGCAACACTTTCTTCTCAGATCTTTTACTTCTTTCGTGGATGAACCATGTAGCAAAAGTATCGAAGTCCTCATGGAATCTTGATAAAGCATAACCAAAAAAAGCAAACAACAGCACAAAATACACTACTATAATATGAGTGAGCACAGTGGAAACAGGTTAACTTTCAGTGTCAACAGATGCTACCAGTTTCATACCACTAACGCTAAAATTAAAACTTTCTTTCTTAGAATGGTTGAAGTCGATTTCCCATTCTGATTTGCTTTGTTACACTGACAGTCTGTATGCATTCTGCCATCTGAAATGTATTGTGGAATGTTTTGGCATTCTATTCTGCGACTTTCAGTCTGAGTCGACTTAATGTGAGAACAGCATCGACATAGAAAGAAGGTAATATTGTATATCTTTCAACTTATCAATGATACATCATCAGTATATATCTAAAGCTTACCTGAGACATGTATGTGGGCAAGTAAGTCACACTCCCTCGATCTGTTTGCACCCCAAAGCAACTACACGTTTATAATGTTACGAACAAGCAATCAGACTTGCGATTCACATCACAAATTCCAAAGCACAGATTCCGTTGTTTACGAGTGAACTATCCAAATGGCAAGTACGAACTAAAGTTCGCGTCTTACCAGGTCCGGCGTGCGCCGCAGCCCCACGAAGAACTCGCCCGCCGCCTGGCAGGCAGCTCGCGCCACCTGCGAGCGCAAGTTGCGTACGTGGCGTGACAGTGCTGCCGCGACGGCGGGCGCCTGCAACAGCACTGAGTCCGGGTGGTGGCGCACCAGTCTCACCAGCACTGGCATGGCCGACAGCACCTGCTCCCTGCAACACAGGCGTGGGCCATACCTGACGAGTACTCCGTACTGGTGACGGTCAGTGGGGTATACCAGATGGGCTGCGGCCACTCGTATTTATATCTGACACATCCATCTCTCCACCTCCAGGCACCCCATATACTGTCCCAAGGCAACTTAGACAGCCTCATTCTTCTTGACCCAGAATTTCTACTTGTCCTACCAATTTTAGCTAATTTCCCATATTCTTTCCTTAGCTCAGCCCTCCAATACCTTTCGTATTCTCCTGTACCACTCTCACTTCTTCTTGTTCAAGCTTCCATTTACGAGGGGTGTTTGAAAAGTTCGTGCGAAGTCCGAGAGATGGCATCACCAGCGCGTATCGAGGTCATTTTTAGTTAGTAACATCTTTGGTAAGAACGCACACCAAGTTTCAGCCATATTGGTCTATTTCTTTGTGTTTGGCATTTGTGTGAATCAAGGAAGTCGAGTGATTGTCAAAAGACGGACGAAAAAGAATTTCGTTTGGTGATTAAACTTTACTTTATGAAAAGCAATACGCCACAGGAGATTAAAGAGAAGCTTGATAAACATTACGGTGACTCTACACCTTCGATTAGAACAGTTCATAAGTGCCAGAATGAGATTTTCACTCTGCAGCGGAGTGTGCGCTGATATGAAACTTTCTGGCAGATTAAAACTGTGTTCCGGACCGAGACTCGAACTCGGGACCTTTGCCTTTCACGGGCAAGTGCTCTAGCAACTGAGCTACGCAAGCAGGACTCACGCCCCGTCCTCACAGCTTTACTTCTGCCAGTACCTCGTCTCCTACCTTCCAAACTTAACAGAAGCTCTCCGAGTTCGAGTCTCGGTCCGGCACACAGTTTTAATCTGCCAGGAAGTTTCAGTTCATAAGTGGTTTCAAAATTTTCGGAGTGGCCATATGGGTACAAGGGATGCTGAACATTCTGGACGCCCTGTGGAAGTTACAGCTCCAGAAATAATTGATAAAGTCTATGATATGGTGATGGATGACAGACGAGTTAAGGTGCGAGAGATTGCTAGTGCTGTGGGTATCTCGAATGAATGGGTACATATTATTTTGCATAAACATTTGGACATGAGAAAGCTATCCTCAAGATGGGTTCCACGATTGGTTACGCTTTACAAAAAACGGAATCGTGTGAAGTGTTGCAAGGATGGTTTGCAGCTGTTGAGGAACAATCCGGAGGACTTTAAGCGTTGTTTCATCACTGTGGATGAAACATGGATATATTACTATACTCCTGAAACCAAGCAACAATCTAAAAAATGGGTTACCAAGGAAGAATCTGCACCAAAACAGGCGAAGACCATTCCTTCGGCCGGAAAGGTTATGGCGACTGTCTTTTGGGATTCGTTAGGGATAATCCTCATCGACTATCTGGAAAAGGGTAAAACTATTACAGGTGAATATTATTCATCGTTATTGGACCGTTTGAAAACTGAGCTGTAAGATAAACGCCGGTAATTGGACCGCAAAAAAGTCCTTTTCCCTCAAGACGATGCACCAGCACACGCCTCAGCAGTTGTGATCGCAAAATTAATGGAAATAGGATTCCAACTCATTTCACTTGTAACGCCGGAAATGCATATCCTCCTATTTCCATCTATTGCACTGCAAATTTTTTTCTTTATTTTGTTACCTGAAGATATAACATTTCTGTGTCTTTGTATATTGTAATTGTTTTACTATTTGTATGTATATACATTTATGTATTTATGTTGGTTTGTTTCGTAAATACTATTTGTATTTTTACGCTGGGTCTTGCCTAGGGAAAACTATGCTATCGAACGATTACATCGATAGGTCGTGTGGAGAACCAAAGTGTTTAGGATCTTTGGTAGTGTTAACTCTGTCGCGTGGAGCGCGGGCAGAGCAGAGAGAGAGTCTGGCTGGGGTAGTGCAGTGGAGCAGGTGTGTTGTGTGACTCTCCCGCGAGTTGCCGCGCTTTCGCGGTTTAGCAGCATGAAATTGCGCTCGACTTGCTATGATAGTTTCGGACATGGTGTCGCGGACGGGAAGCGTTAGCTGGCACACATCGAGAGCCCGTTTCGGCTGGAGACCGTGTCGAGAAGAAGGCGCGCCAAAATCCAGCTTCTGCAACAGCGACGGCCGACAATGAGTGACTGTCGCCACCTCCTCGATCGACAGCTTAAAACCCTCAATCAACCAACAAGGAAGACTGGAAGCACGTAAAGTTTTAGAACTGTATGGCAGACCCCAGCTTCTAAAATTGTTGCATCACAAAATTAAAGCAACTTAGCATGAACCTTTGTTGCTCATTGTCCCAATTGCATTGCCAAGCAGGTCCCTTCCTTTTCCGAAATGAACCCAAGTGTCGTTGAAATTCAGATGCCAGCATTAAAGTATATCATTCCATTTCACTGCCTTAATTTCAAAGTTCAGTTAAGGTATTCATAGCTGGCTACAATATTTAGATTACACAAGCACAAATTAAGAGTGCGAGTTTTGTTAGCATATTTTAGCTTACCTGTGACTGCAGCTCAGCTTGGTACGTACTAAATTTTACTATTGTTAATTGTTCAGAATCATTTAGTTCAAGTTCAAAGTTAAATCTCTTATTTCTAAATTGCATAGATTCAAGTAGCTTTTGAAATGATTGTTGAGGTAGCCCAAGACTAACCGTATTTTACTGAATTTCGATGTGCTTCAGAAACAAAGCTCACTATTAATTTCAGTGACTAAATTAACTTTCAGTTTTCCGGTTTTATTAATTCTTTTGCTAAATTAAGTCAGAGTGTAGCGAAATTTATTACTTCTGACAAACTTTCAGTTTTCACACTACACGTGTCAACCTTCAGTTGCCACGCTTCTAGTGCTAGTTATATGTGTAATAACCTTTCTTTTTCAGTTACTATAGTAATTGTCCATAGAACTGGCGACCGTAATTTCCCCCAAATCTCAAATATCTAATTACCGCTAGTTAATTGTTAACGTAACGGCCGCACATTTACTTCCTTTATTAATTTTACCCTTTTATTAAAATTAATTTCCACCAATTTCATTTGCATTTTTCCTTTCATTTAGATGTAACCCTTTCCTCCCTCTTTACCGACAGATTAACTTCGGTGACGATTGCTTTTCCCAAATTTCCATTAGGTACACGCGGTTTAATTTTTCACTGTCATTAGGGTCGATAAGTGAGGGGGAGGTTCCACGTGGCGACCTGGTGACAGGACAATCTTCAGATTTGAAGTTGTTCTGGACACGAATTTTGTATGGTGCATCTCTCGTAACAAAGTATTGGTTACGAACAGGTCGTTACGTCAGCGAGATTAAGTAGTGGGAGGAATTCTAATTAGATTTGAGTTTTGTCATTTATATTGAAAATTATTAAGATGAGTGAAGGCAACAATTACCAAAATTTGGTAGACTTGGATACGGAACAATCGGTCGAACAGTGGGAAACGCGCACCGCGGTACCCATTGTTCAGCGGCAGGCGGCTAGCATGAAAGCCGCGACCGCCGGAACGCAACAAAGAGCGGAAATGAAATTCCAAACTTTAGAAAATGTTTCGGAATCGGAAGTGATAATCAAATCTGAACCCCTTCATGACGAATACGGAGGGACCATTAAAGAGGAAGCCGCTACGTAAGTAAAACCGGTAGTTTTCGGGAATTTAACTGATTTATTGAATGTTTTGATTAACGAAATCAAGAGTCAATCGGCAGAAATTAAAGCTCAGGCCGCCAAGGAAGACGCTCAGTCTGCCAAGCAAGAAGCTCAGCCTGAAAAAATTGAACGGAAACTAGACAATCAGAACAAAGCTATTAATGTTGTTAACAACAATGTTGGAATTGTTAACACAAAACTTGATAAAATCAAAGAAGATATTGTTGTAATTAATACCGAAATCGGTAATCTAAAACAGGAAATGATAGGCGTTCAGGCGGAAATTGCGAGCATAAATACTCGTTTTAATTCCGAAATTAGCAGAATCGAGAAAAGTGTAGGAGAAGCAGTTGCTCCGATCATCGAGAATAAGGTGACGGAACAAATTCAATTAGTGAAGAAAGAGGATCAAAAGAAGGTGGAAACTTTAAAGGCTTTAGTATCCGAAGTAGATACCAAAGTGACGAAGCAGGCTAATACCTGCGAAGAGAAAAAAGGGAAGTAGAAACGCTTGCGACAACCACTTGTCAAGTAATTACGAGAGTGTCGGAATTAGAAAAGAAACTTGACAAAAAACAGAGTTATGTGCCAATCTGTGCACATAGTTCGGAATTGTTGACGAAAGAGGAGCGGTTCGACCCCTTGAAAAAAGGCGGTATACTTGCGACGGATTTCATTAAAAATTGTGAAAGAGTTATATCCAGATCATGGACTAATGAGAAAAAAATTAATGCGGTTATTGACGTGTTGGCTGGTGATGCCAAGCGTTGGGGCTTAAACCTCAACATTACGAACCTGACTTTTGACGAGTTTAAAAATTTGTTTCTGGCTGAATACTGGGCAGAGCAAAAACGACAAAGTGTCTGGCGCGAATTTGTCGTATCGAGGCCTTTCGATGCGAATTCGCGCGGCTCGATGAAGGAGATTTGTGAGGGCTGGATCCGCAAGTTGGAATATTTGCGTGATCGCCGCACGGAATCCGAAATAGTCTGGGAACTCTACAAGAAGCTTCCGGATGATACAAAACGCTACGTAGGAAGCAATTACAGGACAATCAATGATTTCCTGGAAAGAATTGAGGACGAGGACAATTGGCGCAATAATCGCGACAGTGGTAGGGGCCATGGTAACAACAACGGATACCACAACAACCACAACAACGATAACCATGGGAATAATGCATACCGCAACCATGGCAGCAGTAACAATAATGGTTCGGACCGTAATGACAATCGGTACAATGCAAATAATAACAGGAATGATGGAAACCAGTATCATAATAGCGTGATACGGGCTTCGCAAAATAGTAATAACGCCAGAGAGCATCCGGGGAGCGTATCTGCTGGGACGAGACAGGGAAACCATTAGCCGCGCCGGTGAGGGGCCGACCGGGCGTGGAGAAATTTTGACGGCCCAATAACAGTAGAAAACCGCGGTGTCGTCGTTATGAAAATTCCGTATGGATTAATCAACGGCGGGAGAGTGTGCCAGTGTTAAGAGAAAGGAGTGCACCCACAAGTAGTAGATCAGCTGTAGACACGGCAGTAGAAAATACATTCACTGTCAGTGAGAACAATTTAAGTAGTGTTCCGGAAATCGATTATAAAGTGGCAGCTGTAACACCCACAGCGGAAACGGAGATTGAGTTTAAGAATGATTCGCAATTGTTGAGAGAAGATCAGATGTCGGATAACACGTCCGTCATCGAGCGAGGGGATGCAGAGAGGGATGAGGTCTGGTTAAGGCAGTTCGGTCGCTTATACGACGAACTAAGAGATTATAGGGGCCTGTACGGGAGAAGTGTTTATGGAGAGCGCGGGCAGGGTTTGCCGCGTCTCGACCCGCAGGAAGATAGTGTTTGTGAAGTGATAGAAACTTCTGGCCCTAACCGGCAGACTTTACCAGAAATAGTTGATGTTAATGGGGGGCACGAGCAAGATTTGTCGTGTTTCGTCCCGCAGGAGTTGGATGTTGAAGTAGTAAGGGAAAGTTCTGGCCCTGACCGGCAGACTTTACCGAAAGTTATAGTGGTAGAAGTGGCCAACCTATACGACGCAAAACTCCAGTTTAAACATTGCGAAAGTATTGAGGAGAAAGATTACGAGAAGTTTAGTGATAGCCGGACACGATTGGTAGAAAAGCACGTAGATTACAGCGTGTATGAGGTTAGAGCTGACGTTATACCGTCAGACGGTAGCAGTGTGGGTTGCGCAGATCCAGAGGAAGTAATTGCAGATACTACTGGGCACATTCCTCCAGGTAGATTGGCAGATGAGATCAATCTGACCAAAGAGGAATCAACGAAGGTGACAATTAGTGAATTGATAGCAAAGCAACACTCACTAGTTGACGAGTTACAGGAAAAGGTTTCGGTATTGGAGGCTGAAAAAGCCGCCAGATAAGCCGGATTTAGGATCAAAGCCGGATGGTTTTGTTTGGAATGACCTGGATATAGACGAGGATTTACTGTGGGAAAATAAAGAAACAGTCGAGGACAAGTGTAGACAGATAGTACTGTCTGTTAATATGCACGACCTACCACTAAACGTGTTGATTGACACCGGTACAGAATTGAGTGCTGTATCTGGGAAAATATTTGAGTTACTGAAAGACAGACCTGCCATCGTAGTTATGCCAGTAACAGGAGTGAAAATTATCGGTGCTACTGGGAAGGCCAGTAAACCGGTCACAAAACAGATTTTTGTCAACTTCGAAATATGTGGGGCACGATTTGAACAAGGGTTTGCCGTCGTGCCAGACTTAACGACGGAAGTAATTATCGGGTTAGATTGGCTATTAAAGTACCGTGCAGTGATTAATTGCGAAAGCAAATCTTTGACATGTACGTCACAAGATAAAACAATAGTAGTTAGTTTTGACGAGGCAGGAGACGGTGTGCATAGGCAATACCAGCCTATACACATTGTTAACTGGCCGGATGCCATTGACGTAGGTATGAATTTGAACTACTGTAACGTGAGGAATCTTGGCATTGACAATAGCGTAGAAAGTGAATTGGAAAGTATTGTAGACGGTGTGTCAAACGTAACACACGAACAAATTTGAGGCCTGTATGAAGTAATAATGAGGAATACGAGTGTGTTTCCAGACAAACCGAGTATTGGTGTGAAAAAAGATCGTTTGCCAGAAATAATGAAGCTAAAAGCCGATGCTCGCATACGTCGTCATGACGCTAAAGCGCGTTTTGCTAAGTTTGCAATCGCAGGCTTAGTACTTGTAAAAGCTCATGAGAAATCGAGCGAGATAGACAATGAAATCTCTAAATTTAAGTTTGTCTATAATGGACCATATAAAGTCATTGGTGTACCTCACACAAATGCTTATTGCTTAGAGTATCCAAGCTCTGGAAAACTATTAAGTATACAGAACATTGTAGACTTGAAATTGTACCAACCAAGGATTGATTAATACCACAGAATGGGTAATTTGTACAGTATGTAAATATAGAGTGTAATATTTAACGATTTGCTAGATTGCCATGCTTTTGCCTGACCAAGAGGACATTAAAGAAGTTGTAATTTATATGTAATTAATTTTGATTAAATGATTTGAGAGTAACTGATCCTTAATCGATTGAAAAATCCAAGCTGCTATTTTAAGTTTTTAGCTGAGTCACAGTAGATTAAGGAATGTAAATATGATTTTGTAACTAGCTGTAAGATTTCATAAATATGTGATTTACTAGTCATTGCCGATGTACTTAGACACTGTGTTAAGTTTCAGGCTAGTACATGCGTATGATGATGGACAGTGTTGAGTTATCCACTGTAATAGCGCTAATAGATTCCTTGAGATTACTCGGGAGTGAGTTTTTCCGAAAGAATTCAGTGAAACGGACGTTCTGGAAGTGCCGTTACACAGGCGAGTGAGAT
This sequence comes from Schistocerca piceifrons, assembly GCF_021461385.2. Taxonomy (NCBI): domain Eukaryota; kingdom Metazoa; phylum Arthropoda; class Insecta; order Orthoptera; family Acrididae; genus Schistocerca; species Schistocerca piceifrons. The sequence continues at coordinate 96,413,250 of NC_060143.1, read as the reverse complement.
CAAGCGTGCCGCACAGGCGGGCGCAACAATACTGGCGAGGCGGAGCCGCTGTCGGCTCTTGTGCCACTGTCGGCTCTTGTGCCGCTGTCGGCATTCTTTGTACTTGCGGGTACGGAAGGCGGAGTTGTTTTTCTTCCCGGACAGCTGATATGAAAGAATTCTGCTGTCAATATTTATGTTTTTTTCGATCTGCTGTATATTATTTTCTTGTTTAGCGTTAAGTGGACTCTCATGACGAGAATATTAATTATGAAAAGGTTATATAAAAATGTGTATTCTATGTAATTAATTATTAATTTATGTATTTTGATATACCTGTTTTTTATGACCCTGTACTCTGGTTAATTTTGTAGATAGAATTCCATTTCTTGATACTGTTAGGAATTTTGACGATTTCAGAATAGCTAAACCATTGTCAATGTTTTCTATGAATTTTAATATGTTGTCAACCTGTTTTCTTTTGTGTAAGATGACAGAGTGGAATAAGATTAGGAGTGTCTCCACTCAATTATTATGGTCTAAAAATTGGTTTATGGTTAATTCACCTAATGCTAAATTTTCTTGATTTTTTGAGCATATGCATTTCCGCTGTTTTTTTTCCTTTTTGGGACATTTTCTGAGTCTGTTTAGGTTACATGAACATCCTCAGACAATGTGGGGCACGTGTAACGCCGGAAATGCATATCCTCCTATTTCCATCTATTGCACTGCAAATTTTTTTCCTTATTTTGTTACCTGAAGATATAACATTTCTGTGTCTTTGTATATTGTAATTGTTTTACTATTTGTATGTATATACATTTATGTATTTATGTTGGTTTGTTTCGTAAATACTATTTGTATTTTTACGCTGGGTCTTGCCTAGGGAAAACTATGCTATCGAACGATTACATCGATAGGTCGTGTGGAGAACCAAAGTGTTTAGGATCTATGGTAGTGTTAACTCTGTCGCGTGGAGCGCGGGCGGAGCAGAGAGAGAGTCTGGTTGGGGTAGTGCAGTGGAGCAGGTGTGTTGTGTGACTCTCCCGCGAGTTGCCGCGCTTTCGCGGTTTAGCAGCATGAAATTGCGCTCGACTTGCTATGATAGTTTCGGACATGGTGTCGCGGACGGGAAGCGTTAGCTGGCACACATCGAGAGCCCGTTTCGGCTGGAGACCGTGTCGAGAAGAAGGCGCGCCAAAATCCAGCTTCTGCAACAGCGACGGCCGACAATGAGTGACTGTCGCCACCTCCTCGATCGACAGCTTAAAACCCTCAATCAACCAACAAGGAAGACTGGAATCACGTAAAGTTTTGGAACTGTATGGCAGGCCTCAGCTTTTAAAATTGTTGCATCACAAAATTACAGCAACTTAGCATGAACCTTTGTTGCTCATTGTCCCAATTGCATTGCCAAGCAGGTCCCTTCCTTTTCCGAAATGAACCCAAGTGTCGTTGAAATTCAGACGCCAGCATCAAAGTAATATCATTCCATTTCACTGCCTTAATTTCAAAGTTCAGTTAAGGTATTCATAGCTGGCTACAATATTTAGATTACACAAGCACAAATTAAGAGTGCGAGTTTTGTTAGCATATTTCAGCTTACCTGTGACTGCAGCTCAGCTTGGTACGTACTAAATTTTACTATTGTTAATTGTTCAGAATCATTTAGTTCAAGTTCAAAGTTAAATCTCTTATTTCTAAATTGCATAGATTCAAGTAGCTTTTGAAATGATTGTTGAGGTAGCCCAAGACTAACCGTATTTTACTGAATTTCGATGTGCTTCAGAAACAAAGCCCACTATTAATTTCAGTGACTAAATTAACTTTCAGTTTTCCGGTTTTATTAATTCTTTTGCTAAATTAAGTCAGAGTGTAGCGAAATTTATTACTTCTGACAAACTTTCAGTTTTCACACTACACGTGTCAACCTTCAGTTGCCACGCTTCTAGTGCTAGTTATATGTGTAATAACCTTTCTTTTTCAGTTACTATAGTAATTGTCCATAGAACTGGCGACCGTAATTTCCCCCAAATCTCAAATATCTAATTACCGCTAGTTAATTGTTAACGTAACGGCCGCACATTTACTTCCTTTATTAATTTTACCCTTTTATTAAAATTAATTTCCACCAATTTCATTTGCATTTTTCCTTTCATTTAGATGTAACCCTTTCCTCCCTCTTTACCGACAGATTAACTTCGGTGACGATTGCTTTTCCCAAATTTCCATTAGGTACACGCGGTTTAATTTTTCACTGTCATTAAGGTCGATAAGTGAGGGGGAGGTTACACGTGGCGACCTGGTGACAGGATAATCTTCAGATTTGAAGTTGTTCTGGACACGAATTTTGTATGGTGCAAATCTCGTAACAAAGTATTGGTTACGAACAGGTCGTTACGTCAGCGAGATTAAGTAGTGGGAGGAATCCTAATTAGATTTGAGGTTGTCATTTAGCTATTTTGCAGACTTGGACAATTCCTATTATTCGGAAGGGATCGATAAATTAGAACAGCGTTGGATGAAGTGCATAAGTCGAAAAGGAGACTATGTCGAAAAATAAAAGAGGTTTACCCCAAATACGTGAGTAGTTTTTATTTTTGCACAGACTTTCCAAACGCCCCTCGTATATATTCAACTTCCCAGCCCAACAGTATCCCCTAACCCCAGAAAAAGCGATAAATTTATCTGTGTCGCCGTAATGGATAAGCTTAATCTTTATCTGTATCGCCCTGTTGCCCTTCATCCCCACAACTTTCCCACCAACATAGCATTTACCACTGCAAACTGAACTTGAGGACTTGCAAAATTTATCATCATCATCATCATCATAATCGCCATAATCATCATTGTTATCATCATCATCATGATTGAACTAGCCACACTGTCACCACTTGTAAATAATCAACAGTAGTAATCTTTATTTTGTTTTTAATTCTAAAGAAAGGACGAATGTTCAGTATTCAGGGATATGACAGGAACAATTGCTTTAAGACTAACGGTTTAGTAAACAGATTCTCTAAAATTCATAACTTAGAGCTATGAGCACTTGTTCATCTTCACTTCTGTGAAACAAGTCTCTTGTACTGAAAACGTACTCATAGGACTTAAGGTGTGCAGTTTAAAGCCCATGTGTACTAGACAACTTTTTAATGTTTTGGTGCTTACTACATGCTCCTAAAATATGGAAAGCAAAAATCTTGCTATAGAAGAGATTCGTTTCATAGTATCAAAGATGTAGAAGTACTCATAGCTCTTAGGATATGCGCATCAGAGCCCATGTTTACTAGATTCAGATGTTCATTCCTACCATACCCCTGAATTTTGACTATTCGTCCTGGGACACCCTGCCTAGTGTTTCAAAGTCTTTGCATAAAAAATTTCTAGAGATTATAGATCACTTCATGGGGAAAAGACTTTAGTTAGAGACAAAATGTATATCGACACTCCCAGGGACTCTAGGCCTCTTTTAATTGAATCGCTAGTCCTGGAACGACGAGATTTCACCAATCTAGTGTGCTGTATCTCCATACTACCCACACCAGTAAACCGATATAGTGATTTTCAACAAGAAAAACGGAAGAGTGAGTATCTCTAAGAGCGTTAAGATATTTTAGGAACGTATTAGCCACTTCATCTTGTCTCCTTTCACGCAGACCAAGTGATTGCACAATAGGCAACACACGTTGCACGCACACACCACGGGTTCCCTACGCCGTGCTGCCAGTCAACAATAAAGAGACACCCAGCGTCACAAAAAGTTGCTGCACACGACGTAACCTATCATCCCAACATGTCTGAAGTAAAGACTTTGCAGTACCCTGTCTATAGCCAGTTCCACAAGAAAGTGTACGCCATAATTTTAAATGCAACGTCCGCAGTGACATCGCTGGTAGTGGTCTTGAATCTGCAATCACTGCGCTTTTGCGCAGTGTATACATAAAGTGTGAGAGTTGAATGTGTTGCTTTGGCGGCTGCAGTTTAATATTTTGCGTTTATTTAAAGCCAATTTAAACTTTGAAAAATGTGCAATATTTAGCAAAAATGTTTTCTGAGCTATTTGGTTTGAAAGAGGATAATGATCCGAAACATAGCAGCCAACTCCAAACAGGGTGGAAACAAGACAATGGAGTGTCGACGATGGATTGGCCTGCAATGTCTCTGGACGCAAATCCGATCGAAATATTTGACCAAACATTAAGATGAACCTTAAAGGAAAGTCGATATATGTTTCGAAGCAGCTGCCATATAAAATCAGGACGATATCGAGATAGTTACCGAGAGAATATGCAGAAAATCTCGTGAAAAGCATCCCAAAGAGGTGCCAAGCTATAATCGATAATGGCAGCGATTGGATTAACTGTTAGGTAATTGCGCGATTAGTAATAAAATGTATTTTCGTGTAAATGTATATATTTAAGATATTGTCTTTTACTTCATACAGATAACTGCGTACACTCTTTTGTGAAGCTGATTGTATATGCAATTCGCCTGAAGAGCAACAATATGGTTGCTGCCAGTTGTGGGGGAATTAAATGATCAATAAATTAAAAGTAATTATATCATTAAACTCACTCTAAACTAGCACTGTGAAGATAGGCAGACTCGTGAGAAAGAGGAGAATGGGAAGAAAAGTGAAGAAACACTGTAAACGATTCTCAAGTTTTTTTCGCAAACTGAAATCGTCTAATCCAGTGGTAGGCAATCGTTAATATGCAGGCGACATGTGATACACGAATATTGCGAGACCCGCAGAGCCATTATTATTTTGGTCACAGTACGATGGTTATTTCGCTTTTAGAGCACATTCACACTCAATTGTTCCTCATAACGCCATGTCAGACTGCTATGCAGCGTAATTCTTGTAAAATGACTTTATTATCTGAGCGTTCTGTGGTTGTAAACGAAAAAGAATTCCATGAAACAGTAAAAATTCTATTTAAATCGCACCTCATGCCTAGCCTCATACGTGCTGTCAGGATAGTCAATGAATTCACATGGGCCGAGTGCAGTGGAACGCAGGAGATAGGGGAAGGGGGGCACCTCGCAGCAGCAAATCCCCATCACACAGTCTACATCAGCTGAGTTGTCTGTTATTATGCCCCCTAAGACAAAAAAAAGTCGACACACCACAAAGGAATTTTCCGTATGGGATGTAAATCGGTAGATATGGTGTACATGTACAGACTGTAGCGGCACCACCGTTTAGGATAGGGAAAGTTAGTTTTTTCCAATATTCCAAGCACAAGTTACAGCCAGGTGTGGGCAGGATTGCAGTGAGTTATGCATACCAACAGTTGTGAAGTTGAATAGAGGCCACAGGGCAAGAGTATACGTAGTGGTTTTACATGTCGCAAATCACAGGCGGAAGGGGCCCACTGGCCAACCTAGCATCCTATGAGTATGTGACGCGAAGCGGTGCGTAAGGAAAAACAGAGGCGCACAGCCGCATATAAATAGGTGCGGGTTTCTAACGGGATTTATTCAAGTGTGGCAGGTCTCCTGGATGGCGGGGCGTGTCACACCACCAGCTACACGCAGCAGTAGATGGGGCTCCAGCATTCCAGTCCACGGCGGGTTGCTGGTTCGACCCTCTGAGGACGACGCAGGGTCCATAGCCAGCCAGTGGCGAGCCACTCCACGGCTCGCTACCAAGGACAGTCGTCCTGGCTTCCAACACACGCCGGAGGCATTCCGAGGCGAGGGACACAGATTCGGACTCTGGATCGCAGGTGCTTGTTTTCGCTGCGATCTTAGCCAAGCTGGCGAGAAGCACACAGCTGGCCGCCTGCAGCTCCCAGCGAGCAGCGCTGAGTCGGCAGGGTCGCAGACCACTGAGTCAACTGCTGGCATCCTGACGACGGCCGCAATCTGCTGCCGTACAAGACTGACTCACAGCTGTGTGTGCGCGGGTCACTGAGGAAGCCATTCTGCGTGAAGCCATTTTGCAGACAGCGAAGTGGTGTCCTCAGCATTGCGGGACCCAGTGACGCAGATTGAAAGGAATGGAGGCATTGTAGTTGGAAACAATAAATCACTTGGAAAACTCAGATGAGTCTTAATACGGTGCCTTCTACATCTTCCCGCTATATTTAGTGCTGCTGCTACATTCGGTGGCAGAATTTGCCACTACAAGACAAACAAATGACTACAATTTCAGAAAAATCGGATTTTTATTCAAGAGAAAGAGCTTCACAAATTGAGTCAATAACGTGTTGGTCCACCTCTGGCCGTTATGGAAGCACTTTTTCGGCGTGAGATTGATTGACAGAGTTGTTGGATGTTCTCCAGAGGGATATCGTGGCAAATTATGTCCAACTGGTGCGTAAGATGTCAAAATCCCGGGCTGGTTCGACGGCCCTGCCCATAATGCTCCACACGTTCTCAGTTGGGAAGAGATCTGGCAACTTTCTGGTCCAAGTAGAGTTGGGCAAGCATGAAGATAAGCAGTAGAAACTCTCGCCATATGCGGGAAGGCATTATCTTGATGAAATGTAACCCCTGGATGGCTTGCCATGAAGGACAAGAAAATGGGGTGAAGAATATCGTCGATGTACCACTGTGCTGTAAAGGTGCTGTAGACGAAAAGCAAAGGGGCGTAGCTACGAAAAGAAATTGTACCCCAGACCATCACTCCTGGCTGTCAGGCGGTTTGGCGGGCGACAGTCAGGTTGGTACCTCACCACTGTGTGGAGCGTCTCCAGACACATATTTTCTGGTCATCAGGGCTCAGATTGAAGCGGGGCTCATCACCGAAAACAATTATACTCCAGTCAAAAAGATTCCAGGCCGCCACAGAAATGATGTATAGACAGTGTTTTACAGGATTTAATCTTCAAATGCCTTGAGGCAGTTCACGTTCAGACATTGAAAGGTGGCTACACTGTGCCACTGCGCCAAAGAGTACTATTAAGCCGCCTCCACAGTGCCTGTTTAGAGTTCGTGGCAGTCAGTGGTTGTTAAGAGATCGGAGAGGACAGTGCGTGTTAAGAACTCATAGAGACAGTGTGTGCGTGGGCAGAGCTCGGGGTTGTCGTGAAGTTGGAGCGAGATGTTGTAGTAAAGAGCGTTGTTTCATGTCTTATGCAGTTATTTGATGGGAGAGATAGCAGATGATATTGTAATGAGTGCATTCGTCAATATATATGAAGGTAAAATTTACCATGTTCGTTTATTTATTTGTGTATCTGAAATAATGCGTTACTACAGGTTCAGTCAACAAAGCATCTGGCTTGTGTTCTTGTATTAGAGTGAATTCTGGTTTTCTTGCGTAATCATAGTTCTTCTAAATTTCTTTGTCACGTCAGTATAATTGGTATCAAAATTCTTGTCTTGTTGGAAAAGAACCGTGCCAGATGTGGACGTTGAGTCACACTCCCACATACAGAACAGCTACACTAGTGCTTATTGGTTTTGTAGATTTTTATAGTTGCTGGGGTCTTAATTAATTAACTGTGTTTACGAAAATTTTCTTACATTGTTTGTTGCAGTCAGATAGCGTAATAATACTAGTCAGGGCCAACCAATTACGAGACACTGCGTAATCGGACATACTAAAAAATAAAAATATTTTCAATCAAATATATTTAATTAAGCCCCCATGCACGTGGCGACCCTGCCAGGATCGTCCCTTGGATTCTTCTGATTGTGAAAATTGTAGACTGTAGTATTGTTGTAGTGATTTGTAGTTTATTAATTGTAGTCTATTTTGCATGTGTAGATTTGGTAATTGGCATTCTTATAATGGTATTTTTCAAAATTTAATTTTCATTGCCTTGTACACGCGTTTGACAAATTAGTGCAATTATTTCAATTGTTCGATTGATCGTGTCTGAGGGAAACATCTCGTGTGAATAGTATTGTTGGAGATAAAGAGTCACGGTGTGTAATTTTCGTACAGTGACGAATCTTTCGTATATTTTGTAAATGATTACGCGATCAATGAAAAAGGCAAAAATGATGAATAGTGAGGACGAAATTGTTGACATGGCGAACTCGCCAACAGAGGAAAACAGTATGATGGATAATGAAGTGGAAAACAATGTAATAAGTCGGGAAGACAGTCCGGAACCATTTCAAAATTTTTCTCAATCGGAAAATTCACAGAATCTGAGATTAACGACAGAAGATTCTGAAATAGTATCGAACACAGATAGCCTTACAGCTGTGATGAAGGAAGTTAGTTTTGCGGGAGATGTTAGGGGCGAAAAGAATTCTGAACAATTTAATATGGAGCAGTTGATGAGTGTAATATTAAATTTTCAATCTGAATTAAAAACTGAGATGGGAACAATTAAAACTGAGATGGGAACAATTAAAACACGGATGGGAACAATGGAAACACGGTTTGGATCTGAATTAAAAACAGAGATGGGAACTTTACGGGGCTGAATTAAAAACTGATATGGGAACAATGGAAACTCGGTTAGGGTCTGAAATTAGAACTGAGATGGAAGCAATGACAACACGGTTATGCTCACGAATAGGGACATGTTTCAAAAATACGAATGACGAATCAAATAATGAAATTAGAGAAGAAGTACAACCGATTTTGAAGGCTCACAATAATAGTTTAATTTCAACAGAAATCAGACAAGAGGAACAGGACAGAGAACGGGAAGAAAATGATCGCGTGATAGTACAGAAATTTTCAGAGTTAAATTTACAACGTGCAAACGATAAGAAAGAAATATTTGAGAGAATCGAAGGATCCGTACCAAATGACAGAATAAATAACTTAACGCAACAGTGTGAACAGTTAACTACTAAATGTGACAACACCGAAACCCGAGTCGCGACATTTACAGAAGACATAAATAGACAGAAAGAACAATTAAGTGACTCATCGGAAAGAGTTGAGGAGATCTCAGATAAATTGACAAGTGTTAGTTTAGCAGAAGGGTATGAAGAAAATAATTTGTTTCATTTACGGGATGCAACAAGAGAGCGCCAGGCGCGTGAATTTAACAATAATCGACATTGGGACTGGGACAGACGCGGTAGGTCTTCATCGCCACGAGGCGAAAACTTTGACTATAAACGCTTTTTGACTGTCCGGAAATTTAAGATCTTGCGCAATTCTAAGAATGAGATACATCTATGTTCATGGCTAGATCAATTTACGTACGCACTTCCGCCAAAGTTGCCATTAAGTTACAAACTAGAAATTATGTGCAGTTATTAAGGTCCTCAGGGGATTCACTACTCTAAGTGAATATGTGCCGTAGCGAGCATAGGGCCCCGAGCTGTAGTGGTGCTATTTCCCTTTTAGTTTTCTGGACCGCTGCCTACTCTTTTACTATTCTTTGCATCTGTCAAAAACAACTCTTCGACTATCAATCTATCTAGACAGTAGATAAACAATAACCGGATATGACTGTTTTACCCAAAAGTGACTTCGGAAATTACCGTTTGGACTTACTATATTTTCTGCAGCATTCATTATAGTTTAAACGAATTTTTTCTGTTTCTCTTCGTGACAATATTATTTCATATGTTGACGATATTATTATTGCTAAACGTTCTTGGAGTGAGCACAACAAAATTTTGGATTCATTATTACGTATTTTTGCACGAGTTGGCATGACAGTAAACTTAGAAAAATCTGAATTTGGTCGTTCTCAGGTGAAAATTCTCGGTCACATTATTGCTACAGAAGGTATTCTTCCTGATCCAGAGAAACTAGATGCTATTCAGTTCGGAATGACATTCTTTTGCACGAAAATCGGTCGACAACTTTGTTTGGTTAGTTTGTATTCCTGATGAGTGGGTCAATAAATTGATTTGGTATACGCATCTCAGTTATGCACACTTTGGTCCCCGAAAATGCTTTCACAAATTACGAGAAAATTGTTACTTCAGTAATATGGAAAAACGTATTCGATCTGTTCTTGCCAAATGTAAATTATGTCAAATGGCTAAGCCTCCAACGATTTCTCACAGAGCACCGTTGTTTCCCATCATTCCAGCGAAATTAAAGGAGATGGCTGCAGTCCATTTGTTCGGTCCAGTGGTTCGTTCTACTAATGGTTTTGCGTACATTTTCGTAGCAGTGGAGTTGACATCAAAATATGTGTGTTTTACACCTTTACGCAAAGCAACAGCTCGTTCAGTATCTAATGCTTTCATCAAACATTTTCTTAAAGAAGTTGGTCACGTTGATAAGGTTATATCAGATAATGGATCACAGTTTCGTTCTAAAGTTTGGCTTCGTACTCTACACCGTCGTAAAATTAAACCAATCTTCATCTCACTTTTTCACCCTCAATCTAACGCTTCAAAGAGATGGATGAAGGAAATCAATAAATTGTGCCGTCTTTATTGTCATCAGAATCACAGAACTTGGGATCAGTATCTTCATATTTTTCAAAACATTCTGAATGAACTCCCTAATGACTCAACTTCTTTACCGCCTCTATTGATATTAAAAAATAAAGTACCAACAAATCGCATTTCTGAAACCGTTCCTTTTCCGCCTTCACGGAAACTGCGGCATTCTGAAGTCGTCAACCTGGCTCTACGAAATATTGCATCTGCGGCTGCTAGAAGAGAGAAATCAGCTAAGCGTCCTGGTCGTTCAAAAATCTTGTCAGTTGGTCAAAAGGTATTAATTAAGTCCCACCGTTTGTCTCACAAAGGAAAAGGCTTGTGTCGCAAATTTTTTCTGCTTTATAACGGTCCATATAGGGTTCGCAAAATTATACATGATAACACTGTTGAAGTAGAAACTCTTAAATCTCGACGCTCTAAAGGAATACATCACATATCAAACGTTAAAATTTTTGTGGAATGACATACTTTAGAGAACTAACAGCTACATGTAAACACGCGGAGAGTACAAGGATACCGCGCTATGTTTTGGCGGCGGCACATACTCAAAGCAACAGTCAAGTCTGCGCGCCGCACAAGGCAGTCGTTGACCGCGAACAATAGCTTCCTACGTCACGCGCCCACAGCTGATCGAGCGCTCAGTGCGAATGCACTGACAGCCGTAAACAAATACACAGTCTAATTTCTCCGACTAAATTCTGTATAAAGCTATAAGGACTTGTTGAATTGTGTTATTAACATTCAGTATTTTGTAGGATACGGTTGTATAAAGTATTTAAGACCTTCAGGTAAATTCTGTGCGTGTCCGACGTTAAGACGACCTGCTATCGAGAAATTTTCAGGAAGAATGTAATTTCGAAGAAGAAAGTAATAAACTAAAAAAAAGGGGTAACTATTAATTGAGTTTATTTTTCAGGTAACAAATTTCCAATTGGGTACGTACTTTAGACGTAATTTGCTGCTCGCGATTACGTGATTCATACTTTGTGCTAATTTCATGTTCTATGAATTTACTTGTGAAGCGACATGCTTGCGTACATTTACTGATTTTGACAATGATTATTAATGAACTGGGTTGTGACTTGTATATATTATGCATCGCTTGGCTGCTATGCTTTTTCACTGATGTCATTTTTTTTTTTTAATTATGTTCCTGCTGTGCTTATTTATTTAAATTGTAATGGTAACCTGATTTATTGTGCTGATGTGTTTAGGTATGTAAGTTGTACTTTGTCATTTATCTGCTTGCGCCTTCATGTTTACTTATTAAGATTACATATGAACATTTATTTGCGTATGCTGATATAATGATAATGACCCGTTTATTACGTAAGATATATGTTTACTGCTATGCGTATGGATTACATATTTACACATTTCTGTTTTGTTGCCATAACTGCTCTTTAATTTGGTGTATAGAAATGCTGATATACTGTGTATAAACATAGAGTTTAGGTCACACTATTGGATTAATTATAGATTGTTCGCTTGGCAGAGCCTCGTTGTAGGAATTGAGCTGCATCCACTTGTTGACATTCTGTTCTCTACTGGTATATTTACTCGCTATTGCAAGTTTTGCTTACGCTCAGTGCATTATATTTTTAAGATAAGAAAATGAACTGCTATCATTCGACGAACGACATTAGTACAAGAAAGTCATAGAAGTCACATGAGCTGAGGTTTTATGGAAGCTGTATAAATTTATGCTAATAGGAAGGAGGCTAACGACATGACAGACCGAAACTAGGTTTAGACCATTGACAGTTATTACACTGCATTTTTCGTGAGCAATTGAAATAGGAAGTGACACTTGATACAAAAAATACTCTACATGTTTGCTTCTGCTATGATTCTTGAAGTGGTGTACACACTGTGAAATATTATGATCATTCACACTCCGTAATCGTACTTAATTACTGAGAGTTATTCGAACTAAGTCTGTTAGAGGTCAGGTATGCATTTCTTTGTTTATAATTTATAATGAGTAGAAAATTTGGGTCAGATGGATTACACAGAGGTTGTGTGTGGACACTGTGTCTTCGGATTGTATGGGATGCTGAATTGAAGTTGCATTAGGATTTTATCTGTACTTGTTCGAGGAGACTGACTAGAGGAAAGAGTTGTTATGGAAGTGAAATGATATTGGTGCTGAGGTTTATATTTATCGACGTATTATTATAGGTATTGAGAGTATATGATGATTATTGGAGTTTTTGTGGACAAGAGGTAAGATAAATGATATTGATGATAAGAGTTATATGTATCGACGTATTGAAGAAGTATTAGTGACGTATTGAGATTATGTGATGCTGTTGATTATTGGAGTTTTGGTGTATAAGAGGTAAAGTAAGTGAGGAGCATATTTTTTTTGGTTGGTTTTATGGAACAAAGAGGATGAAAATAGCAGACTAGAACACTAAAATAGAAGGAAGATAGTCTATACACACACTTTGTTAAATCACTAAGCAGTATATACTTTTTTTTTTTGGAAAAAGGAAGTAATTGCATATCGTGGCTCACTGACAGTTGTTCAACAACAGTACATTTGATCTGGCTTGGCAAACATTGGTCTTGACATGATGACTATGACGTTGACTTAACTATTATTGACTGTTATACATTGCTGCCAGTACTACTTGAAGCACATGATGAACATCAGATTTTGACAGAATTACATTTACACAATTAACACTATTCAATTACACAGTAGTACTTAATGTGGATGAAGGATGAGTGAGTGTGTTCTGTGTGTTTTCCTTTACTAATCCTACCCACCTATCTCCTAAATATTATTTTATTTGTTGGTAGTGGCTTGCACTGACACCCATAAATATTATAGGTTTACTGGTATTTGTGTATTGTAATAATTAATAGGATAATTATCTGATATCATTTGTGTGTTTGTTATGATTTGTATCTTACTGTAAAAGCATTTGTATGTGCATTCAAACTATTGTTCATGCCTGAACTGTCTGATTAGTGAAGATAAATATTCTGAACTGATACCTGCACTTTTCAACATGATGTGTGACATTAGGACATGTTTAATTTCTGCTCATAAACTCTGATGAACAGTGTGATCAGTGTTAGTGAATTTTGTGGAACTGCTTTTGCTGAGAAATGTGACTTTTTGGTGTTTGCACCTGCTCAACATTGCTGGGTGCAACTGATGGACTGTTTCTACTGAAATGAAGTCACTTGTTGGTGTCTGCACATGCTCAACTTTACTGGGTGCAACTGATGGATTGCTTCTACTGAAATGGTGTCACTTGTTGGTGTCTGCACCTGCACTCAACATTGCTGGGTGCAACTGATGGACTGCTTCTACTGAAATGATGGTCACTTGTTGGTGTCTGCACCTGCTCAACATTGCGGGGTGCAACTAATGAACTGTTTCTACTGAAATGACGTCACTTGTTGGTGTCTGCACCTGCTCAACATTGCGGGGTGCAACTAATGAACTGTTTTTACTGAAATGATGTCACTTGTTGGTGTCTGCACCTGCTCAACATTGCGGGGTGCAACTAATGAACTGTTTCTACTGAAATGACGTCACTTGTTGGTGTCTGCACCTGCTCAACATTGCGGGGTGCAACTGATGGACTGTTTTTACTGAAATGATGTCACTTGTTGCTGTCTGCACCTGCACTCAACATTGCTGGGTGCAACTGATGAACTGTTTCTACTGAAATGAAGTCACTTGTTGCTGTCTGCACCTGCTCAACATTGCTGGGTGCAACTGATGGACTGCTTCTACTGAAATAATGTTACTTGTTGCTGTCTGCACCTGCTCAACAGTGCTGGGTGCAACTGATGAACTGTTTCTACTGAAATGATGTCACTTGTTGGTGTCTGCACCTGCTCTCAACATTGCTGGGTGCAACTGGTGAACTGCTTCTACTGAAATGATGTCACTTGTTGGTGTCTGCACCAATTCAACATTGCTGGGTGCTACTGATGGACTGCTTCTACTGAATGGTGTCACTTGTTGGTGTCTGCACCTACTCAACATTGCTGGGTGCAACTGATGGACTGCTTCTACTGAAATGATGTCACTTGTTGGTGTCTGCACCTGCTCTCAACATTGCTGGGTGCAACTGGTGAACTGCTTCTACTGAAATGATGTCACTTGTTGGTGTCTGCACCTACTCAACATTGCTGGGTGCCTCTGATGAACTGCTTCTACTGAATTAATGTGACTTGTTGCTGTGTGTACCTCTTGAACTTTACTGGGTGCCACTGATGGTCTGCTTCTACTGAATTAATGTGACTTGTTGCCGGGTGTACCTGCTAAACTTTACTGGGTGCAACTGATGAACTGCTTCTACTGAAAAGATGTCACCTGTTAGTGTCTTTCTTTTTTTTGTATAAACTAATCATTGAAAGCATTTTATGTGAACATTTGTATAAACTGATTTTTTGTATATTGTGTAAACTATTATGTAAAGTCACATGCATGAAAAGAAGTTGTATTGCTTACTGTATTTCATATATTAGGTTAGTAAAAGGTCAGTGCAAAGCCAAAATTTTAACTAATTATGTGATATTTAGATATTAATATTATCTTTTATTTTTGTCTGTATTTTTGTGGACGAATTTGGTGGTATTTTCACCACCAATGCTGGCAAAAATACCATCAAATTCTGGCCTGTGGAGGAGGGGCATATGAAAGGTGGCTACACTGTGCCACTGCGCCAAAGAGTACTATTAAGCCGCCTCCACAGTGCCTGTTTAGAGTTCGTGGCAGTCAGTGGTTGTTAAGAGATCGGAGAGGACAGTGCGTGTTAAGAACTCATAGAGACAGTGTGTGCGTGGGCAGAGCTCGGGGTTGTCGTGAAGTTGGAGCGAGATGTTGTAGTAAAGAGCGTTGTTTCATGCCTTTGCAGTTATTTGATGGGAGAGATAGCAGATGATATTGTAATGAGTGCATTCGTCAATATATATGAAGGTAAAATTTACCATGTTCGTTTATTTATTTGTGTATCTGAAATAATGCGTTACTACAGGTTCAGTCAACAAAGCATCTGGCTTGTGTTCTTGTATTAGAGTGAATTCTGGTTTTCTTGCGTAATCATAGTTCTTCTAAATTTCTTTGTCACGTCAGTATAATTGGTATCAAAATTCTTGTCTTGTTGGAAAAGAACCGTGCCAGATGTGGACGTTGAGTCACACTCCCACATACAGAACAGCTACACTAGTGCTTATTGGTTTTGTAGATTTTTATAGTTGCTGGGGTCTTAATTAATTAACTGTGTTTACGAAAATTTTCTTACATTGTTTGTTGCAGTCAGATAGCGTAATAATACTAGTCAGGGCCAACCGATTACGAGACACTGCGTAATCGGACATACTAAAAAATAAAAATATTTTCAATCAAATATATTTAATTAAGCCCCCATGCAACATGCCACACAGCACAAATAGTCACTAACCATTAAAATTGCTACACCACGAAGATGATGTGCTACAGACGCGAAATTTAACCAACAGGAAGAAGATGCTGTGATATGCAAATGATTAGCTTTTCAGAGTATTCACACAAGGCGACACCTACAACGTGCTGACATGAGGAAAGTTTCCAACCGATTTCTCATACACAAACAGCAGTTGACCGGCGTTGCCTGGTGAGATGTTGTTGTGATACCTCGTGTAAGGAGGAGAAATGCGTACCATCGCGTTTCTGACTTTGATAAAGGTCGGATTGTAACCTATCGCCATTGCGGTTTATCGTATCGCGACACTGCTGCTCGCGTTCGTCGAGATCCAGTGGCTGTTAGTAGAATATGGAATCGGTGCGTTCAGGAAGGTAATAAGGAACGCCGTGCTGAATCCGAACGGCCTCGTATCACTAGCAGTCGAGATGACAGGCATCTTATCCGCATGGCTTAAACGGATTGTGCTGCCACGTCTCGATCCCTGAGTCAAGAGAGGGGGACGTTTGCAAGACAACAACCATCTGCACGAACAGTTCGACGACGTTTGCAGCAGCATGGACTATCAGCTTGGAGACTATGGCTGCGGTTACCCTTGACGCTGCATCACAGGCAGGAGCGCCTGCCATGGTGTACTCAGTGACGAACCTGGGTGCACGAATGGCAAAACGTCATTTTTTCGGATGAATCCAGGTTCTGTTTACAGCAACATGATGGTCGCATCCGTGTTTGGCGACATCGCGGTGAACGCACATTGGAAGCGTGTATTCGTCATCGCCATACTGGCGTATCATCAGGCGTGATGGTATGGGGAGCCATAGGTTACCCGTCTCGGTCACCTCTTGTTCGCATTGACGGCACTTTGAACAGTGGATGTTACATTTCAGATGTGTTACGACCCATGGCTCTACCCTTCATTCGATCCCTGCGAAACCCTACATTTCAGCAGGATAATGCACGACCGCATGTTGCAGGTCCTCTACGAGCCTTTCTGGATACAGAAAATGTTCGACTGCTGCCCTGGCCAGCACATTCTCCAGATCTCTCACCAATTGAAAACGTCTGGTGAATGGTGGCCGAGCAACTGGCTCGTCACAATACGCCAGTCACTAGTCTTGATGAACTGTGGTATCGTGTTGAAGCTGCAGGGGCAGCTGTACCTGTACACGCTATCCAAGCTCTGTTTGACTCAATGTCCAGGCGTATCAAGGCCGTTATTACGGCCAGAGGTGGTTGTTCTGGGTGCTGATTTCTCAGGATCTGTGCACCCAAATTGCGTGAAAATGTAATTACATGTCAGTTCTTGTATAATATATTTGTCCAATGAATACACGTTTATCATCTGCATTTCTTCTTGGTGTAGGAATTTTAATGGCCAATAGTGTAAGACATCCAAATACATCGCAATCTAGAGTGATCATCTGACTATCTTGCAACATAACCGACATTTGTCTGAAAGTATACAACACAATCCAGCGAACTTTATCAGAGACTTTGAGCTGTCATTATTTATGCCGATTGACTGCGTCTCGCCCAATAGTGTGGAATCACTATCATATGAATTGGGCCGTAACTAAAGGGATACGTTTTCTATTCGCAGGTAAATTCTTAGTCAGTCTTCAGAAACATTCTCTATTCGCCGTATGTTAAAATGTTTGTCTGTACCTCCATGGTGGTGGGGGATGGGGACTGGTATGAGTTAGCGTCACGTTTGGTGGGCGAATGCGACATCGAACCACAGGGAAACAGATGAGATACTACACACCTATACTGTCAGATGTGCAGACGTTATTCTCGTATAAGTTAATGCCCGTCTGCCTCGGACTATTTTGCTGAAAAAATATCTTGCAGGCTAAAGGATGGACTCCAAGGTCGTTCAGCGGCGTCTCTGGATCTTGAAACTGCAGTAGATGTGTGAGAAAACAAACTGCAGATAGTTATACAACGCTTCTCAGGAAGGTGTGCGACCACTTTTGGAGATACTGAACTCCTCGTCTCTGCAGATAATGAACTGTCTGATGCTCCCATCTATGATCCATCTGCGACGCTGTTGTGGGGAACGTAATCGCTTTTGATGTTTATCACCTCGCGTTGTGTCTAGATCGTTATAAAGTCAACATCGTCCGTTGAATGTTAGAAGTCTGAAGCACTGAGCCAAACCAACGCGTTGTGTTTGTGTAAAAACGTCCCCGGTACCTGAAGCAGCATTGTACTCACCACTCGTGGCTGTCGAGGTTCTGTAAGCAGTTGGAGAGAGATTCCCTCGGCATGTCGACAGGCGGCAGCGCCGGCGGGAACAGCTGCAGCTGTTGGGACTGGGCCTGCAGCTGCAGCTGCGACGAAGAGCGGCCGGCGCCCTTTACCACGCTGCAACCGATCACAAAAAATGGTTAAAATGGCTCTGAGCACTATGGGACTTAACAGCTGAGGTCATCAGTCCCCTAGAACTTAAGAACTATTTAAACCTAACTAACCTAAGGACATCACACACATCCATGCCCGAGGCAAAATTCGAACCTGCGACCGCAGCAGTCGCGCGGTTCCGGACTGAAGCGCCTAGAACCGCCCGGCCACCGCGGCCGGCACCGAACACAAACACGCTGTTTCTGCAAGTCCCATAAGAAACAAACCTGTCGCATATTCTTTCCGACCGATACTGCAGTCCTCAACAAGTAGCTCAACCGTCTTTTGGTAATCTGAAACGTTCAATAAACTCCTACTTGTCGCCTCAAGACTGTGACACAATCTCTCAAAATGAATGAGTATCTCTTTAGCATTTACGCGGGAAGGTCGTGTGAAATTATGGACTGCGGACTTCATGATTACGGAATCCCTTTGTGGAATACGTTTGCTGCTATTATTATAAGAAGAAGGTAGTTAATGGGAATTCAGAAAATATATGGAAGAGGAAGGCATGGGCAGCATTCTTGTGGATGTGGAGGGCTTTTCCCATTTGGGATTCAGAATTGAAGTTTCTGCTTGCTGCTTTGTGCACAAACGTATCCCACAAAGGTATTCCGTAATCATGAAGTCCGCAGTCCTTAATTTCACACGACCTTCCCGCGTTTAATCTCCCACCATAGCGTTTGGCCCCCCTTCTTCCTTTCTCACGCTGTGTCTCCCACGTCCCAGGCAAACCCAAACTCCGTGCAGTCAAATTCAAATGGTTCAAATGGCTCTGAGCACTATGGGACTTAACATCTGAGGTCATCAGTCCCCTAGAACTTAGAACTACTTAAACCTAGCCAACCTAAGGACATCACACACATCCATGCCCGAGGCAGGGTTCGAACCAGCGACCGTAACGGTCGCGTGGTCCTAGACTGAAGCGCCTAGAACCGCTCGGCCACACCGGCCGGCTCCGTGCGACCGCCAGCTCTCAGTGCTGAGATCAGAAGTGTAGACTGCGTTTACAGCCAACCAGAAACTTCACTCCAGTCCTGAATCCCAAATGGGAAAAGCCCTCAACATCCACAAGAATGCTGCTCATACCTTCCTCTTCCATACATTTTCTGGATCCCCTTTAAATATCTTCCTCTTGTAATAATAGCAGCAAGTATAACAATAATTACTTTTTGAGTTTCAACGTTCTGGTGCAAGTCTACCATTTGTAATTCTCCTTGGATACTTGCATGTCCGTACATGTCCTTCTCAGACCCCTGTAAGGTTACATGGGAACGGGACTTACAGCTGAACAGGAATACGGACCTCGCTGCGTTCCTGTCGAAACTTCTCATCACTGAGACCTGAAGGCTACGTTAAAGACACACTGAAACATTTCGTGGTCCGACTGGGGATCGGTTCCGCCATTTTTCCGTTTCCAGGCACGAACTTTGCCACTGACTCCCAGGCCTGACAACTGTATCATTACTCATGACGACTTCAAGGAAACCTCATAGCACTTTTCCGATCCCAAGTTCAAGCATAGCGTCCAAAATGTCTTACCTACAAAGTCAGCCTAACCCACGGTTTCAAATATCCGCTAAACTCTCCCTGTTGCAAATCCAATCACATCCTTAACGAATGTCCCACCTTACGTTCCCCATAGTTATGTATCATACGACGCAGTATTTCTGACGATAAAGCTATGGAGTAGAAAACCTCTCCCGCATTGTACAAACGGTGGTTTCACGCGAGTAATCACCACTAACCGTACAATTAGGGTTGGTTTTAGACCAGCGCTCTGAGTAGCAAGCAAGTGACTGCTGACCAGGTTAACTGTCGTAGCACTCACACACACACACACACACACACACACACACACACACACACACACACACACACACACATGCAACATCTTGTCATGTCAACTACTTGTCCTCTGAAGCTGAGATACATTTAGGTTCAAATGGCTCTGAGCACTATGGGACTCAACATCTTAGATCATAAGTCCCCTAGAACTTAGAACTACTTAAACCTAACTAACCTAATGACACCACACACACCCATGCCCGAGGCAGGATTCGAACCTGCGACCGTAGCAGTCCCGCGGTTCCGGACTGCAGCGCCAGAACCGCACGGCCACCGCGTCCAGCAGTTACATTTAGGTTTAGGGCGCGCTACATAGATGCTACTGGCGCCTCTAATTGTATACTCAGTCCGCTCCAATAGCTGAGTGGTCAGCGCGACGACGGATTGCCGTCCTACGGGCCCGGGTTCGATTCCCGGCTGGGAATACTGCGCATCCGACGCGCAGGTCGCCCAATATAGCGTCGAACGTAATAAGACCTGCACCAAGGCGGCCGGATCTGCCCCGTCAGGGGTCTCCCGGCCAATGACGCCAAACGCTCATTTCCATTTCATTGTATAGTCAAGTTGCGTACATCGGCTGATTTTATGTTAACTGTGTGCCACAATGGGGTTATTAGCTCCAGGGAGTACTTGAGCCGAAATAATAAGAACGTGTGCCTCGGAAATATCAGCATGACTCTTAGTTCGATGACCAGTATTGCCAAGGACCTTTACTTAGAATTTCAGGGAGGTCTGGAATGGAATCCATTGAACTTAACCAGAAGAAGTGACATAAAGAGAACTTGCGGCTCTGGTCTTGTAAGACTGGCATTAAATATCGGGAAATCTGTGTCCCTCTCACGTACCAATTCACCACTGCCATAAAAAAATAAAGTCTAATTTTGAAGAGAAGCGTATCCTGTGGGAAGTAAGTAAGTAAGTGAACAGCAGGACCGAAGATAAAAGGAAGAACGAGATGTCTGATCTGATAAATATAGTGACTGTTGATCTCTAACGTTATTAGAGAGTGCGAGACAGATGTCTTCTTAGTTACTTAGTTAGTTAGTCAGTTAAATGTTCCATAGATCATTAATTATTTTATCGAAATTATGTGGAACGACTAAGTTTACAGGATATGTATACATGATTAGATTAATGAACACATTTTTTTTTAGTCCTACTAAGGCAACCATTTAGTTTTTTTACGTACTTATATTTTTTTGCAGGCTATCTGTTTTTTAAACAGAAATTCGTCCATGGAACAGTTGTCCAGGAGAAATGATTTTGCATACATATATCAATTACATACATGTGCACTGATGAGCCACAACATTATGACCATCTGCTTAATAGCTTGTATGTCCGTCTTTGGAACGAAGTGCATCACTAATTCTGCGTACCAGGGATCCGACAATTTGTTAGAAGGTTTGTGGAGGGCATGTAACACGCGTAAACAACAGACCTCTGGTTCGCGTACGCGGTGATGGCGCTCGATAGCGACCCAGAAGGATGTCTCCCATAGCGTAATACTACTCCCACCAACCTGTGTCCGTGGCGCGCTGCACGTTTCGAGCCTCCATTTACCTCGATGACGGCGTTTGTGGAGACGACCATCGACCTAGTGTTGCAAAAATATGATTCATCCGAAGAGCGGACGCGTTTCCATTGATCAACGGTCGAATCGCGATGGTCCCGTGCCCAATGTGATCGTAGCTGACGATTCGTTGGGTCAACGTGTGAACATGTGGTGGTGACCGGCAGCGGAGCTCCACGTTAAACAACGTACGATGAGCGGTGTGCTACGAAACACTTGTGCGTGCACCAGCATTGTACTCGTTCGGGAGAGATGCCACAGGTCACCCTCTGTCCTACTTTACAGAGAATGCAAGCCATCGCACCCCACGTTCTGTGAAGAATCGTGGATGTCCAGCCATTTAGCGCTTAGTGGTAGTTCTTCTACCTCTTTCCGCAGATGCTCACGACATTAGCAAGTGAACATCCAACCAGCTTCGTCGTTTCCGAAATACTCGTTCACAGGCCCCGTGTAATAATAATCTGCCCTTTGTCAAAGTCGCTTATCTCAATCGATTTCCCCATCTGCAGCCCATATCTTCGCTACGGTGATCGCCGTCCGTGTCTGCTAGGCTTACCGCTTTGTTACCGCGTCACATGCCCATAACGTCACCAGGCGGCTTACGAACTTCGCAGTGGGCAGTGTCCGTAATCCAGAATGAAATTTTCACTCTGTAGCGGAATGTGCGCTGATATGAAACCTCCTGGCAAATTAAAACTGTGTGCCGGACCAAGATTCGAACTCGGGACCTTTGCCTTTTGCGGGCAAGTGCTCTATCGACTTTTTTTTAAATATATAAGACGATGACCTTTATAGAATAAAATATTCCTGGGAAACGTAAATAAGTGGACTTTTTTCGTTATAGTGAAAAAAATATCCTGCTTCTGTCAGTACAAAACAACAACGGACCACGTTCCTCTTCTTGGACACGTACCTTGCTAATCCCGTTATACCTCGCGTTAGTGCCGAGTACATCTTCACCTGTGGTGGTGGATCCTCTCCACTGTCCTGTTTCTTTCTTGTGCTGATATTTATAGGCAATAATTACATTCTCCTATCCGGGATACCCCAACTGGGTGGGGGATCAAGCAAGGCACTCCCTAAAAATTAGCGTAATATGTTCGATATCTCGGATGTCTCATAAGCTGTGAGTGATGTTCTTGTAGTAAGGCCCAAGAGTCGAGTACATTCTTACTGCCGTCTCGGAAAAGATAAAGCACAGTCAAACCTCGAATCCAAGTCACAGGGCTTGTCTTTGTTCTGGGATAATAGGTCATATCTGGGAGAAGTAGTATCCGTGGTTCTATTGCTCGCGACACCACCCGAAGGAGGAAGGCAATCATTTTTTGGACCAAACACCATACGTCCGCCGAAGGCCCGATATCAGGCGATGTTCCTCTGTGTCTATTATAACATTGCACTGCGGACACAGTGGCTCGCCCGCCATATTAATTGTATGCAACCTGGAACGAGTCACGTACTTCCCATTTACCACCTGGTACCACAGTGCGCGCTTTCCCGTATCAAGGTGCTGAGCTACCCAAGTACGACTCACGATCTGCCCTCACAGCTTCAATTCTGCCACTATCTCGTGTCCTACCTTCCAAACTTCACAGACGCTCTCCTGCGAACCTTGCAGGAAATTTCACATCGACGCGCACTCCGCTGCAGACTGAAACTTTCATTCTGGAAACATCCCCCAGGCTGAGGCTAACCTATGTTACCGCAATATCCTTTCTTCCAGGAGTGCTAGGTCCGTAAGGTTCGCTGGAGAGGGTCTGTGAAGTTTGGAAGGTAGGAGACGAGGTACTGGCAGAACTGAAGCTGTGAGGAGAGGTCGCGATTTGTGCTTGGGTAGCACAGTCGGTAGAGCACATGCCCGCGAAAGGCAAAGGTCTCGAGTTCGAGTCTTGGTCCGGCACACAGTTTTAATCTGCCAGGAAGTTTCAGCGTTCATAATGGTTTTGCTGAACACTGCAAGTGTTAGTTGTAACTTTGGAGATGTCAGTTTCGAAAAAACCGACTTTTTTTTTAGCAAAACCTTGCAACCGTGGCGCCACATTACAATGTGTTGATGCAAATTTGATCCTCGAAACATACAAATAACTGAGTAACTAACTAGTACAATGACTCTCACGGTCTGGCCTCGTGTTGTAAGGAACGTCAGCCTTTGTGACGTGGGTTTGTGGCAGCGCGATATATACACTACTGGCCATTAAAATTGCTACACCGAGAGGAAATGCAGATGATAAACGGGTATTCATTGGACGAATATATTATACTAGAACTGACATGTGATTACATTTTCACGCAATTTGGGTGCATAGATCCTGAGAAATCAGTACCCAGAACAACCAACTCTGGACTTAATAACGGCCTTGATACGCCTGGGCATTGAGTCAAACAGAGCTTGGATGGCGTGTACAGGTATAGCTGCCCATGCAGCTTCAGCACGATACCACAGTTCGTCAAGACTAGTGACTGGCGTATTGTGACGAGCCAGTTGCTCGGCCACCATTGACCGAACGTTTCCAATTGGGGGAGAGATCTGGAGAATGTGCTGGCCATTTTCTGTATCCAGAAAGGCCCGTACAGGACCTGCAACATGCGGTCGTGCATTATCCTGCTGAAATGTAGAGTTTCGCAGGGATCGAATGAAGGGTAGAGCTACGGGTCCTAACACATCTGAAATGTAACGTCCACTGTTCAAAGTGCCGTCAATGCGATCAAGAGGTGACCGAGACGTGTAACCAATGGCACCCCATACCATCACGCCGGATGATACGCCAGTATGGCGATGACGAATACACACTTCCAATGTGCGTTCACCGCGATGTCGCCAAACACGGTTGGGACCATCATGATGCTGTGAACAGAACCTGGATTCATCCGAAAAAATTACGTTCTGTCATTCGTGCACCTAGGTTCGTCGTCGAGTACACCATCGCAGGTGCTCCTGTCTGTGATGCGGCGTCAAGAGTAACCGCAGCCACGGTCTCCGAGCTGATAGTCCATGCTGCTGCAAACGTCGTCGAACTGTTCGCGCAGATGGTTGTTGTATTGCAAACGTCCCCATCTGTTGACTCAGGCATCCAGATGTGGCTGCACGATCCGTTACAGCCATGCGAATAAAATGCCTGTCATCTCGACTGCTAGTGATACGAGGCCGTTGGGCTCCAGCACGGCGTTCCGTATTACGCTCCTGAACCCACCGATTCCATTTTCTGCTAACAGTCATTGGATCTCGTCCAACACGAGCAGCAGTGTCGAGATACGAAAAAGCGCAATCACGATAGGCTACCATCCGACCTTTATCAAAGTCGGAAACGTGATGGTACGCATTTCTCGTCCTTACACGAGGCATCACAACAACGTTTCACCAGGCAACGCCGGTCAACTGCTGTTTGTGTATGAGAAATCGTTTGGAAACTCTCCTCATGTCAGCACCTTGTAGGTGTCGCCACCGGCGCCAACCTTGTGTGAATGCTCTGAAAAGCTAACCATTTGCGTACCGCAGCGTCTTCTTCCTGTCGGTTAAATTTCTCGCCTGTAGCACATCTTCGTGGTGTAGCAATTTTAATGGCCAGTAGTGTATATGGACTACATGTCTGAGAAGTTATTCATCTGACCTGGAGCGTGACGTCAGCGTCCCCCTGCCCTGAGCAGCGGCAGGCTTGACGAGCAGCGCCCCTGCCCGCCTGCCCGCCGGCTGCGGCCTCCTGCTGCCGCCCGGGGCTGCCGGAGGACCCTCCACGTCCAGGCGGAGGTCGATGACCGGCGGCCGGGTGACGGAGGGAGCGTGGGGCGGCAGCACGGGCCCGGCGGCGGGGGCGGGAGTGGGTGCCGGGGCCGGGGGCGGCGCGGGCTCCGCCGCGGACTCCGCCTTCGGCTCCTCTGGGGGCGGAGAGGGCGGCTGCCGGTGCTCCTCCTGCCGGGCGGGCTCGTCTTGGGGCGGGGAGGGCGCGCGCCTCTGCTGCGGCACCGCCTGCGGGGGCGTGGGCGTCGGAGTCGGCGTGGGCGTGGCCGCTGTTGTAGCTGCAGGCGTGGGCGTGGCTGCGGGGGCTGGAGTGGGCGTGGCCGACGGTGCCGGGACCGGCGGGGGCGTCGCCGCCACCCCCGCCGTCGGCTCCAGTTGCGGCTGCGGCGAGGCGATCTGCTGCTGCGAGAGGCGTAAAGTGTAAATTCTGAGAATGGAAGTCGTTATGGGTCTGCGTAATGTTAGCCAAAGCTGCTGTCTTATACAGAACAACAGGCTATCTTTATAACACATTATAAAAGTATGTAGCTTATGTCTGTCCAAATGTTTGTAGAGTATCGTGTAAAAATTTGAAGTAAATCGATCAAGAACTTTTCGAGATTTTTGGTAACAACACTTCCCCTTTGTACATCACATATGTATTTACGTATTACAATAACAGAAACTGTATAGAGGTTGTCTGTCAAAATGATCGTTAGAGAATTGCGTAAAAATTTGAAGCAAGGTGGTCAAGAACTTTTCGAGTTTTTTGCTAACAACGTTTCGGCTTTATCTGTATATTTATATATTAAAAATATGTAGCCTATGTCCATCCGAATGTTCGTTAGTTTATCATTTTAAAATTTGAAATAAATCAATCAAAAACTTTTCGAGATTTTTGCTAAGAATGTTGCTCTCTCTCTCTCTCTCTCTCTCTCTCTCTCTCTCTCTCTATATATATATATATATATATATATATATATATATGCTTTGTCCGCCCGAACTTTTACTAGAGTAAC
This sequence comes from Schistocerca piceifrons, assembly GCF_021461385.2. Taxonomy (NCBI): domain Eukaryota; kingdom Metazoa; phylum Arthropoda; class Insecta; order Orthoptera; family Acrididae; genus Schistocerca; species Schistocerca piceifrons. The sequence continues at coordinate 96,386,952 of NC_060143.1, read as the reverse complement.
GTGTAAAAACCTGAAGTAAATGGCCTAGAAGTTTTAGATGTTTTTGGTAACAATCTTCAATGTAACTGCTTTTATATAGTAGTACAGTTTTTAAATGTATATTTATGTACCATATACATTAAAAATGTGTAGCATATGTTCGTCCAAAGGTTTATTGAAGTATTACGAAAAATCAGAAGGAAATCAGTCTAGAACTTTTCAAGCTTTTCTCTGAAAACTTTGTCCCTTTATGTAGTATATATAGCATGTATATTTAAAGTATATGTAGCCCACGTCCGTCCGAAAGTTTATTAGAGTATCGTGTAAAAATCTGAAGTAAATAGATCAAGTACTTTCCTAGGTTTTTGATAGCAACGTTAAACTACGACTTGTGTTTGTACAGTAGTACAGAATGTAATAGCTCTAGAGGGCCTATTTTAATATTTTTTCTTTATTATTTTGCCTCATTCCTTATGTTTAGCAATAAATATCAATACATTCATATATTACAAGAACATAAATATTTCAATGCATCTGCATATATCTTTGCTACAAGAGAGCCTGTTTTCGACTATCGAAACGGAACAATCGAGGGCGATGGCGAGAGCAACACTCATTATTGACGTGGGGCCTGGCTGGAGTGTTGGTTGTCATCCTTACAGACACGGATAAAACAAGGAAACCAAGATGTGCACCATACCTTACGCAGAAAGACAGTGATTAATAATGACATGGGTAAACTGTAGACTGAACGGCCTGTTTTATGCGTGCTTGAACTGAGACAGTTTTCGCGTGTGCAATGGACGCAAACCGGTAGGCCGCTGGAGAAACAATGCGTGAGCACGATATCAGTTTTCCACGTTTGGAGAATACTGCTTTGATCTGAACAACCCTTGAACTGTGTCGTACAAATCAGTGAAGTGAAACTGTTTTGCTGTTGTCTTGGAGGACGATACTGTGTGGACGAATATTCTCCGTACTTCAAATTGTGCACACTCTGAAACTGCAATACCGCGACATCAAGCTCACGACGACAGCTATGACAGTAGGGGAGTCCCATGACTACCTGAAACCGATCTGGAGGCCTTATTTTCAATGCAGAATTGCCGAATGCAAGTTCCAGCATGTCGCACCGTCGCTACCACACTATCTCGGAATCCTGGAACGAGGTGAGGTGCAGCTATTGCTCAAACTTTCTATAAAGACTTCGAAATCAGGGGCTTCCAGTTGAAAAAGTCCTTTAATATCTCCCTTCTGCTAAAAATACAATATTCTTCCAGTCATAATTATATATTTTCTCAATCTGCGACACCATTGTTACTGCAACAGTAACCAATGTAGTGTTCGCTCCTATTCCTCACTAAAAACTTTCTGCTACTTAGTAAAATTCATTCAATGTACCTGCATGTTACGCAGATCCTAATTTCTCAAGTAAGAAATAAATAACTGTCGAATGAACAGATTTGCAACTCGCCATTGTACGGCGTGCGCGTGACCCTATCGTAAGTAAGGTTTGTTCTGATAGGCTGCGAACTGTAGCTCGCACGTCATTCGATTTTGACAGTTGGTGTTCACACGTTTGGGGCTGGTTTGGGAGTAACTGAGCGCATTTATGGGGGCATGTACTCTTATTATTCAACAAAATTAGTACTACAGACTGTACTTGCTGTCATCATCATCAGTGTTCTGCCAAAAAGCAGGTTTTCACATGGAAGTTCTCCAGGCTGTCCGGTCTTCTCCCATCCCCTTCAGGTCTGCATAATTTCCTCTTCCCGTTACGTCGTCTGTCATCTTGTATCTCCTTCTTCCTCTCAGTCTTCTCCCACAAACCAATCCTTCCAAAGCATCTGCTAGCAAGCACTCCCTTCTCAATGAATGTCCCTACCAGTTCTTTTTCCTTTCTCTTACAACCTTCAGCAGACATCTTCTCTCACTAACCCTTTCCAATACTCTTTCATTACTCACTCTTTCCATCCAGCTTATTCTCTCCACTCCACATCCACATCTCAAATGCTTCTAACCTTTTTTCATCCTCTCGTCTCAGCGTCCATGTTTCTGCCCCATATAGTGCCACACTCCAGACAAAGCATTTGCCCAGCCTTTTCCTTTGTCCTTCATCAAATTTGCCACATAAGAGTCTCCTCTTTCTGTTGAATGCCTCCTTCGCTATGGAAATTCGAGTTTTCACCTCCTGGTGACATCTCAGATCTTCAGTTATTGTGATTCCAAGATATTTAAATGCACTTAGTTGGCTAATGGTAGATTGTCCTATTTTAATATTGGACAGTCTGCGTCTTGTACTGATGACCAAACTCTTTGTTTTTGCTGTGTTTATTTGCATCCCATATTCCACACAAGCTTCATTCAGATCTTTCAGCATGTTATTCACTGTCCGCTCACTTTCTGCCACTATGTACTTGCTGTAACGACATTTAATGTCAGAAAACTATGTTTATTTAATTTTCTTGGTCCTGAGTTTTGCATGTTTGAGTAAAGGTACAAGTCAAATACATGTGTACAATTTTGATGCTTTGGTGAGACTCCAACGCGTGGAATTAGTCACTTAAGTTGGTAATATAAAGAGCTTAGGTCATCACATGATTAAACGATCATTTACATTATTTATATCTGTGTCGACTATTTCCGTTGTGTTATATACCCGAACATGTTTCTAGGGTTTTATGTTGTCTTCAACGCGTCGCTTTACTCAGTTTCTTGCCTGGAAATGACAGCAGTACTGTCCAATAATATACTTAATCGTGGACATCACTTGCACGCAGTCAGCTTCTGCATTATACTGACGGAGATGAAAGTGTGAACGAACGCTACCAACCCGATACTGCAGAACTTCCATGCCTGTGGGATATATTGACTAAAACATCATCTTTAAGTGACCCTACTTTCAGTATAGAGAAAATTAAGGTGACCAGATGCAATTGCTTGAAAAGGAGGAAAAACAGCTTCAAAAAGGAGGACAAAGGAAGAAAAAAAGAGGACACATCAAAGGATCAACTGCAGATGAGGATACCACCCGTCAGCTTTGGACAAGTCACGTGGCTGCCGGGAATTACTGGTAAAACTAGTAGTTAATTATTACTGATGGTCAGGTGGTGGTTAACTGAGCAATATAAAAAAATTAAAAACATTGATTGTGGTGACGATGTGGCGTCAATTGTTTTGTTATGTCAAGAACACGGAATTGTTTACAAAGTGAAAAACGTAAGACCATTCACGTCCTTTCATTCGACGCTCCGCTACCAACATCTACAATTCAAGCAGCAGCTGACGACATGTAAACTGCACTTTATTTCTTACCTTTATTTGCCACTGAGACGTACGTTCCAGCTCCACATATCTTACATTCCGCTTCAAATTCATTTCTCCCTTTCTTAAAGCCGGATATTTGCGGGAAAGGATATCACAAAATGTACACTTTCGTTTAGGCATAGCCAAATATTTTACGTAACTCACTCGGTTAAAGAATACACTCACAAATCACACTTGCACTACAGGAAGCCAAGCCAATACAAAGCGAAGATACGAAACGAAAATTTTAAACAATCGATATTTGCATTCGCTTATAGGTAGATCAACGATAACCTCGACGATCCTGGTGCCACCTACCAGCACCGCCTTCGTGCGTGTTCATCACGAAGGCTGTGCCAAGAGTCAAAGTATTTAAGGAAAGAGCCAATAGAACGGGACGAATTGTAAATTTAACTGGATTACGCTCAACTTTGCGAAAAAGCCGGACATTGTAAAAATCCGCCTGGACCCCGGACAAAGAGCTAAAAAGGAGGACATGTCCGGATTAATCCGGACGTCTGGTCACCCTAGAGAAAAGTCACTCCTACAGATGTAAAATGGTGTGAGTACACGATGACTTTTTATAACGTCTAACGTTATTGGAAATTTTCAGATGCGTATTGCAAAAGCGTGCCTGAAGGACGTGCGACGTGCACAGCATCTTTCGGACTGTGAGAAACGTGGAGTCACTGGCGTAAGGGTCATGGCAGCGTCATATCGACAGATCGCGCGGACAGTTGGCTGCAGTGCGATGACTTCAGAATCAGTAATGACGAGATGCACTCTGGACAACAGAGTAGCAAGGAGAGTAGGCGCTGTCCCTTCCAGATGGACTACAACACATTTAGACTCGAAGCCTTTCCGTTGAAGAAAACAGGTACCAGGTCCCTCTCAGCCTTTTAAAGAGACGGTACTTCTCAGCTTTGTGTAAATTGAATACATCCTCATGTAATTTTATTCCTTTGTGGGATTTTTCACCAGAAATGTGTTGTATATATTAATCCTGGGGTATCGAAAGCAAAAGGATCGCACTATTTTCTGTTAACTCCACTTTCAAAATGAATAAGTTTTCCCTCTTTCATACAAGGATCTTATCAGAAGATCCGATAACTGCGGATCACGTACTGTAGTCGTTGGCACAAACGATATGCACACATTAAATTGGCTCAGATTAGAGTGGAGGTGGCGTAGGCAGAAGCATGCACTCTATACTGTAACACATATAGTGGTGAATTAAGCTGCATAAGCACTGGACGCATTGCAGCCATTCCCTACCACCTTAACGAGTGATAATTTATCTTGAAATCACATAAAATTACATAATTTCCAGCTAGGGCGTTTACTACATTACAGTTCATTAACACTGCTGCTAATTATCTGCTATGTAATCAGCAACAAAACTTGTGCCACCTCAGTCGATGAGACAGTCTTGTCAAATTTGTCATCATGTGCATGTACGAGTAATCAAAACACGTAAATCAAAAACAGAATATTAATGAGGAAAGTGATAAGTGTCAGGAGCAATTCAGAACTGCTTCACTTAACATTTTGTATCACTGCTGCTCCAAGAGGTACCGAACAAAATTGGAAAGCAAAAACTGTTGACGCTTTCATTAATCATAACAGATTGTTGAAAAGACCGGGATTGTGTCATTCATTATTTAAATAATGAAACACTGCACCGTTTTCGTATTTTTTCATTCTTAGCACTACGCGTTTTGAGAATTTCTCAGTCATGACCAAATAATAACGTGTTTTCTGTACTGATCTGTCTCTCTTGCACTGCAGTCCTCTTTTTGAAGTAATGAGGTACTGTGCCTCCTCCATTATGAAGAAAATCACACACACTGTGAAACTGCACAAACAATATGAGTGACGATACAGTATAGTGCAAGAGAGGCACACGAACACACATACAAATGTCACACAAAATACTTACGTAAATATTTGCACTTGCCTATGAGAATAAACTCTCGCAAGGCGTAGTTCTAAACACGAAAAAAGTGCGTACCAGCTGCGCCGTTTCGTTATTTAAGTCAGAAACGTTTGAGCCACGCGAAGAGAGCAAACAGCCACAGGTGGCCAAACAACGAAACACGCGAGGTTTGCGTTCGAGTAACGCAAAGGTTTCATGATGACCACAACGATGGCGACGCTGCGCATCTGCCGTAGGCACGCTTTGAGAACGATTGCAATCGGTTGTGATACCGTTACTCGAACGAAGCTGGTGAAGCATCTGGGGATACTCGTAGATTCTTTAAGACTAAACAATGATTCACAGAAATGACGCACAGCAAAACCAATCACATCAAAGTAATCACGACACTGAGGTGCATGTTTTGAGACAACGTAATGCACCCAGGAACACTGTCGAACGTGATCGTTTGGTAGTCCAGACGTTACCGTGTGGGGAAGCTTACTGTTGCGTGGGCGTACTGGCCTCCAAATCTTTGAAAACGGTTCACTCCACGTCAATAATATTATGACAGGGTAATCCTTCCATATTTGCGTCTTTTCAGAGGTGCTTCCGGCCATATGTTAATTTTTGCGGATGACAACACGCGACCGCATCGAGTTGTGTACGTGGAGAAGCTCTTGGAACGACAGGACATTCAGCGAATGGATTGGCCACCAGTTCCCCCGACTCAGATGCCGTCGAACAGGCGTGCGGTGTACTGAACAGACATATTGCAGCACGTCCGGGCGCACCAGCGATCATCCGGCAGTTGTCAATCGCCTGGTGGAGGAATGGAAGACCCTGTTACAAGAACTCCTTACGAATCTTGATGTCAGCATCGGAGAATCGCAGAGCACGCACTACTGTCCGCGGGAATCACACGGTCTATTAAGAACCATGTTCCGCCTTTTGTAAAGTCCAGGAGTCATCATAAATCGCGATGACTTCTACATCTACATCCATACTCCGCAAGCCACCTGACGGCGTGTGGCGGAGGGTACCTTGAGTACCTCTATCGGTTCTCCCTTCTATCACAATCTCGTTCGTGGAAAGAAAGATTGGCGGTATGCCTCTGTGTGGGCTCTAATCTCTCTGATTTTATCCTCGTGGTGTCTTCGCGAGATATACGTAGGAGGGAGCAATATACTGCTTGACTCTTCGGTGAAGGTATGTTCTCGAAACTTTAACAACTCAGCGTCTCTCTTGCAGTCTCCACTGGAGTTTATCTATCATCTCCGTAACGCTTTCGCGATTACTAAATGATCCTGCAATGAAGCGCGCTGCTCTCCGTTGGATCTTCTCTATCTCTTCTATCAACCCAATTTGGTACGGATCCCACACCGGTGAGCAGTATCAAGCAGTGGACGAACAAGTGTACTGTAACCTACTTCCTTTGTTTTCGGACTGCATTTCCTTAGGATTCTCTCAATGAATCTCAGTCTGGCATCTGCTTTACCGACGATTAATTTTGTATGGTCATTCCATTTTAAATCGCTCCTAATGCGTACTCCCAGATAATTCATGGAATTAACTGCTTCCAGTTGCTGACCTGCTATATTGTAGCTAAATGATAAAGGGTCTTTCTTTCTGTGTATTCGCAGCACATTACACTTCCGATGATATCCACAAGGTCATTTATATATATTGTGAATAGCAACGGTCTTACGACACTCCCCCATCATCCGCAAAAAGCCTCAGTGAACTTCCGATGTTATCCACAAGGTCATTTATATATATTGTGAATAGCAACGGTCTTACGACACTCCCCTGCGGCACACCTGAAATCACTCTTACTTCGGAAGACTTCTCTCCGTTGAGAATAACATGCTGCGTTCTGTTATGTAGGAACTCTTCAAGCCAATCACACAATTGGTCTGGTAATCCATATGCTCTTACTTTGTTCATTAAACGACTGTGGGGAACTGTATCAAACGCCTTTCGGAAGTCAAGAAACACGGAATCTACCTGGGAACCCGTGTCTATGGCCCTCTGAGTCTCGTGGACGAATAGCGCGAGCTGGGTTTCACACGATCGTCTTTTTCGAAACCCATGCTGATTCCTACAGAGTAGGTTTCTAGTCTCCAGAGAAGTCATTATACTCGAACATAATACGTGCTCCAAAATTCTACAACTGATCGACGTTAGAGATATAGGTCTATAGTTCTGCACATCTGTTCGACGTCCCGTCTTGAAAACGGGGATGACCTGTGCCCTTTTCTAATATTTTGGACGCTACGCTCTTCTAGAGACTCACGGTACACCGCTGCAAGAAGGGGGACAAGTTCCTTCGCGTACTCTGTATAAAATCTAACTGATATCCCATCAGGCCCAGCGGCCTTCCCTCTTTTGAGCGATTTTAATTGTTTCTCTATCCCTCTGTCGTCTATTTCGATATCTACCAGTTTGTCTTCTGTGCGACAATCTAGAGAAGGAACTACAGTGCAGTCTTCCGCTGTGAAACAGCTTTGGAAAAAGACCTTTAGTATTTCGGCCTTTAGTCTGTCATCCTCTGTTTCAGTACCATTTTGGTCACCGAGTGTCTGGACATTTTGTTTTGATCCACCTACCGCTTTGACATAAGAACAAAATTTCAGTGTAAGTATTGTCGTTAAATAAAAGTGTCATCTATTTTGGTCTGCTTTCTGTACTTTAACGTAACAGTTTCTTTATGTATGGTCCACTTTCATTGGACTATGTCACTTGACAGTGACGCGTCATGCTAAAGTTTTGCATACAAGTGTGTAATACGTGACGAGCCTCACGCCTTGGGAAGAGTCGTCGCACTTCTCACGATTTTTTTCGGAGGACTAGCGTCTGTCTGCAGACAACGTCATTCGAAACACCGAAAGCAGAGTAGTGCGAGGACCACATTCCATGTGAATATGGCTTTTGTGCGGCAGGCTATTGCAACCGTCGCGAAGAGGTGCAAGGATCATCAATGGCGCACTCGATAAAACAACCACGCACAAATCACCTGCCCCCTAGCTTCGCCTCGAGTAGAAACAAGGAATGAAATGAAGCGAGACGAACGCCAGGTTTCTGGGACAGCTTAATTATTGAACCTATCCAAATATAAACTTCGGGAAAGCTAATAATGTGGGATTGGGGGTTAAGTTTAAGGAAATGTTGGAATTCTGCCCTAAATTTACTAAGATCTCGCCAGTCGCCTCATCCACAGGAGCAGGAAGGTGCTTAGAGAATGAGCGTGTCACGGAACGAGAGTGCGGGCTCCGAAAAAGGCAGGTTTCGAACCAGCGACCGTAGCAGCCGCGTGGTTCCGGACAGAAGCGCCTAGAACCGCTCGGCCACCGTGGCCGGCTGACGGACAGGGATTGCAGAGCATTGCAGAGGGTAGTTGTATAAAATCGGCTGCAGTCAAACTCAGCTATAATAAAGTGGCGGTCCATCAGCAATACGTCAGTTTGGTCAGAGTCCAGGTAGTAACCATAACAAAACAGCTCGCAGCACACATGACTAGCTCGGTCGTCGGAATATTGTGCAGAAAAAAATGGAAAGAACAACTCCGCCGAATACACGAAAGTGCACCATTAATAAGTCGTGCCAAACTTACCTGAGATATCACAAAATAAGGGAAATTAAGACTCATCCTGAGAAATTTATTGAACACTTATAAGACCAATGCTCACAAAATAAGGGAAATTAAGACTCATCCTGAGATATTTATAGAACACTTATAAGACCAATGCTAAATTATGCTTCGGAAGCTTGGTTATTAATGTCAAAAGATATTGAAAAGCTAGATGCCGTCGAGGCCAATGGCCTTGCCACAGTGGTAACACCGGTTCCCGTCGGATCACCAAAGTTAAGCAAAAACAGACATAATGTCTTATGGGATAACAGCAATCAGTGATTTTATAATGTTACTTAAAATCCGTCTTGATTGCAATTTTTTTTATTCATATGACCGGTTTCGGTTCATTCAGAACCATCTTCAGATCTGATATTTCAGTTACAGGAGTAACCCGTCCAAATCCAGCAACTTTCACATGCATGACGTAGCATGCATGACGTAGCATGTGAAAGTTGCTGGATTTGGACGGGTTACTCCTGTAACTGAAATATCAGATCTGAAGATGGTTCTGCATGAACCAAAACCGGTCATATGAATAAAAAAAATTGCAATCAAGACGGATTTTAAGTAACATTACCAAAGTTAAGCACTGTTAGGCTTGGCTAGCACCTGGATGAGACACCGCCATGGTCTGCCGAGTGCTGTTGTCAAGTGGGGTGCACTCAGTCCTCGTTAGGTCAGTTGAGGAGCTACTTGACTGAGAAGTAGCGACAGTGGTCGCGAAAACTGACAACGGCCGGGAGAGCGTTATGCTGACGACATGCCCATCCGCATCCGGTGACGTCTGTGGGCTGAGGATCACACGGCAGCCGGTCGGTACCGTTGGGCCTTCAAGACCTGTTTGGACGCTGTTTTTCGTTTTTAGATGCTCTTGAGAGAAAGAAGAATCGTTGGGCCAACCCTATGAACGAGGAATGTAGAAGAAGTAGAATCATAGGATGTATGCTGTACAGTATCTAATCAAAAGTGTCAGATAGCCTTATATAATTAAAAACTGAGCACTGGATGCCACGAAGGCAACGGCCTTGCCGCTGTGGATACACCGGTTCCCGTCAGATCACCGAAGTTAAGCGCCGTCTGGCGTGGCCGGCACTTGGATGGGTGACCATCCGGGCCGCCACGCGCTGTTGCCGTTTTTCGGGGTGCACTCAGCCTCGTGATGCCAATTGAGGAGCTACTCGACCGAATAGTAGCGGCTCCAGTCAAAGAAAACCCTTGTAGCGACCGGGAGAACGGTGTGCTGACCACACGCCCCTCCTATCTGCATCCTTAGCTGAGGATGACATGGCGGTCAGATGGTCCCGATGGGCCATTTGTGGCCTGAAGACGGAGTGCTTTTGGATGCCACGAGAGGCGGACCCGCCAGACTGAAAGAAGGCGGGGAGTTTTGTGTTGCCAGTAGAGGAGCAGTAACGGCATAATGCGTCGATCAGGAGAGCTCAGTTACTTCCAGTGTGGACTGGTCATTGGATGTCACTGACTAACAAATTCGCTAGGGACATTTCAGTGCTTCTAAAATTGCTCAAGTCCACTGCTGGTTCTGTGACTGGGAAATAGAAACGTGAAAGAATGACTACGGGTAAATGGAGACCAGGGAGATCTCACATACTAACGGACAGGGACTGCGCAGCGTTGCAGAGGGTGGTTGAGTAGAATCGAATTAAATCATTGGAAGATATCAGTCGTGAGTTGCAAAGTGCTAACAGGAGTTCAGCTACTACTGTGGCTGTATGTGGCAAGCTAAAAATAATAGGGTACAACAGTCGAGCAAGTCCTAGTATGTCACAAATTTCTTTAGTCAGTGCTAAGCGACGGTTCAGATGGCGCAAAGAGCGACGCCACTGGACACTGGATGGCTGGAAGCGAGTGATCTGGAGTGATGAATCACGCTGTACCCTCTGGCAATACAAAGGAAGGCTTTGGGTTTGGTGAATGCCTAGAAAACGTTACTTGCCATCATGTCTAGTGAAGTACAAAGGAGATGGTACAAAATTGTTAAGGCTTTCGTGGCCACCTGTTGACAGACTGCCTATTGGCTTCTGTCTCGGGTTCTTCGACTGACGTTCATCTAATGATTTTTCTGACGTGGAGAAATCGGCCGTGGCAGAGCACGCACTGAATGAGACCGACCACGTAATAAAATTCGCCGACACGGAAGTTCTGGCTGTAGAGAAGCACTATCACACGCGCTTGTTCAGAGAAGCTGTAGAAATACAAAAACACGCGAACAGTTTCAACAAGAAAGAGGAAAGCCTTAAGGTAAACGGACCCTGGCTTCCCGTACTGCAGCGAACGACCGTCGCAGGTAGCAAGAGGAGAATCGCACCGGAAATGACCGCGGAGAAGCCCTCGGACGTTGGAGCGCCAGGTACATATAGTCTGCGGCCACGAGCTCTGCTCCAATTCACCACCGGCAATGGAGTGTGAAGCTTTGACAATGCCGGCCACTCGTGCTGGCGAAACGTCAGAAAAATCATTAGATAAACGTCGGCCGAAGAACCCGAGACAGAAGCCAATAGGCAGTTTGTCAAAGGAGATGGTGTTGGGGCAAGCATGAGTACTACGTGGTTGTGCTGTCGTCCCCTCACAGTTCTTAGGAAAATGCTAAATGTGGAGGGATTTAAATGTGGAGCCCAATGAAACACCTTTGGGATGAATTAGAGAACGTCGACTTCGTTGCAGATTCCAGTGTCCAACATTAAAACCTCTGATTTGGACTCTCGAGGAAAAATGGGCTGCCATTCCTCCACATTCATTCAGACGCTTCACTGGAAGTGTCCCCAGTAGAGTTCAAGTAGTCATGAAGGCGAAGGACTGATACAGCCCATATTCATGTCCACTAATGGGTATCGGTGTACTTTTGGTCAGTGTATATAGTACTTCGCCTACGGGATGGCTAAGACACACCCCGGTTAGCCAACTTTATTTGCTTAGTGGCATAGCTCCACCCAACATCAGACGAGCTATAGCAAGCGAAGCAGAGCGCCTCAAGCAGCTGCGCGACCAGCGCCATCCTCTCTTCGGACAAAAACCCTCCACACACACATCTAAAATCAAGACGAAGTTTCCTCACCTCAGTTCAACCGCTCGAAACCTCAAAACAAAAGGCCAGATTGTCAAAATGGCAAGCAACACTGCCTACGGGAGACCAGGCACCTCTAATCTCACCCAACGAACAATTGGCCTCTGGAAATGAACTAAAATGGCCATTATGGAGAACCCTCAACCGCCTACGAACTGGGGTAGGCAGATGCAACGTAAACATGTGTAAATGGGGATACCGAGACGGGACGGACACGTGCCAGTGCGGACAGACCCAAACAATGTACCACCTCCTGGAATGCAGCAACATGGGGGAAGTGCGCAGGAAAGAAGATCTGGCAAACGCTACGGCAGTGGCAGTTAAATGCGCTGAATTTTGGCGGGACGTGATATGATATATATACTATGTTTGTCTTTATATTGTAATTTTACTCCCCATTTTGGGTTTGTTTTATTTATACATATGTGTATTGTATTTGTGTGTATATGTAATATTTGGGTTGTCTGTGGCTTGAACACGATTAAATAAATAAATAACCTACTGAAGAGTAGTGAAACCAGTGAGATTGAAATGGGTGGGACACATGTGACAGGGAAATGGCGCGGGGGAGGTTCAAAGAGTTTGGAGTCGACCGAGAACCAAATGGACAGATAAGGTCACGGAGGAGCAGGACTGGACTGTAGAGGATGGAAGGTTTGAGTGTTGGATCGTGATAACTGGCGGAGAATTATTGTAGAGCCGGAGTAAAAGAAGGAGTAGAGGAAGGCTGAGGGGTTCAGGCGGCCAGTTTTGCCCCGACCTATTTGCGAGTGGGACAGACAGGCGAGGCGCGCCGGCTCGGCTACCTTCCCACTGAGGGCGTGCAGCTTGGCAGAGCGGTGCGACTGCTGCAGGGCGGCCGCAGCCTCGGCGGAGCTGCCCGAGGAGTGCGGCGGCTCCAGGATCTGCGACTGCGCCGCCTCCGCCTCGTCTAGGCTGCGGCAGTCCAGCGACGCGTCCAGCTCCAGCTCCAGCTGCGTGGCGGCGGACGGCGGCCGCGGGCTGACTGCGGCGCTCGGCGGCGGCTCCACCGGCGGCAGGAACGATAGCTCGGCCGGTGGCGTCATCACAGAGGCCGGCGGAGCTGAGCGGTGGGCAACACACAGACAGTCAGTGTCAGCGTCGGTGCAGCGTGAGCAGCTGGCTGAGTAAACACCAGCGTCATAAACTCTAGCACCAAAGAAACTGGTTCAGGCATGCGTATTAACATACAGAGAAATGTAAACAGGAAGAACGCGGCGCTGCAGTTGGCAACGCTTATAAAGGGTGGCCCATTGATAGTGACCGGGAGGAGTGGCCGAGCGGTTCTAGGCGCGACAGTCTGGAACCACGCCACCGCTACGGTCGCACGTTCGAATCCTGCCTCGGGAATGGATGTGTGTGATGTCCTTCGGTTAGTTAGGTTTAAGTAGTTCTAAGTTCTAGGGGACTGATGACCTCAGAAGTTAAGTCCCATAGTGCTCAGAGCCATTTGAACCAAGCTGTTTGATAGTGACCGGGCCAAATATCTCACGAAATAAGCGTCAAACGAAAAAAACTACAAATAACGAAACTCGTCTAGCTTGAAGGGGGAAACCAGATGGCGCTATGGTTGGCCCGCTAGATGGCGCTGTCTTAGGTCAAACGGATATCAAATGCGTCTTTTAAAATAGAAACCCCCATTTTTTATTACGTATTCGTGTAGTACGTAAAGAAATATGAATGTTTTAGTTGGATCACTTTTTTCGCTTTGTGATAGATGGCGCTGTAATAGTCACAAACGTATAAGTACGTGGTATCACGTAACATTCCGCCAGTACGGACGGTATTTGCTTCGTGATACATTGCCCGTGTTAAAATGGACCGTTTACCAATTGCAGTAAAGGTCGATATCGTGTTGATGTATGGGTATTGTGATCAAAATGCCCAAGGGGCGTCTGCTATGTATGCTGATCGGTATCCTGGACGACATCATCCACGTGTCCGGACCGTTCGCCGGATATTTACGTTATTTAAGGAAACAAGAAGTATTCAGCAACATGAGAAACGTCAACCACGACCTACAACAAATGATGATGTCCAAGTAGGTGTTGTAGCTGCTGTTGCGGCTAAGCCGCACATCAGTAGCAGACAAATTGCACGAGAATCACCAATCTCAAAAACGTCGGTGTTGAGAATGCTACATCAACATCGATTGCACCCGTACCGTATTTCTATGCACCAGGAATTGCATGGCGACGACTTTGAACGTCGTGTACAATTCTGCCACTGGGCACAAGAGGAATTACAGGACGATGACATATTTTTTGCACGCGTTCTATTTAGCGACGAAGTTTGATTCACCAACAGCGGTAACGTATACCTGCATAATATGCACTATTGGGCAACGGAAAATCCACGATGGCCGCGACAAGTGGAACATCAGTATCTTGGCGGGTTAATGTATGGTGCGGCATTTTGGGAGGAAGGATAATTGGCCCCCATTTTATCGATGGCAACCTAAATGGTGCAATGTATGCTGATTTCCTACGTAATGTTCTACCGATGTTACTACAAGATGTTTCACCGCATGACAAAATGGCGATGTACTTCCAACATGATGGATGTCCGGCACATAGCTCACGTGCAGTTGAAGCGGTATTGAACAGCATATTTCATGACAGGTGGATTGGTCGTCGAAGCCGGATCTGACGTCCCCGGATTTCTTCCTGTGGGGAAAGTTGAACGATATTTGCTATCGTGATCCACCGACAACGCCTGGCAACATACGTCAGCGCATTGTCAATGCATGTGCGAACATTACGGAAGGCGAACTACTCGCTATTGAGAGGAATGTCGTTACACGTATTGCCAAATGCATTGAGGTTGACGGACATAATTTTGAGCATTTATTGCATTAATGTGGTATTTACAGGTAATCACGCTGTAACAGCATGCGTTCTCATAAATGATAAGTTCACAAAGGTACATGTGTCACATTGGAACGACCGAAATAAAATGTTCAAACGTACCTACTTTCTGTATTTTAATTTGAGAAACCTACCTGTTACCAACTGATCGTCAAAAATTGTGAGCCATATGTTTGTGACTATTACAGCGCCATCTATCACAAAGCCTAAAACGTGGTCCAACTAAAACATTCATATTTCTTTACGTACTACTCGAATATGTAATAAAAAATGGGGGTTACTATTTTTAAAAAACGCAGTTGATATCTGTTTGACCTATGGCAGCGCCATCTAGCGGGCCAACCATAGCGCCATCTGGTTTCCCCCTTCAAGCTAGACAAGTTTCGTTCTTTGTAGTTTTTTCGTTTGACGCTTATTTCGTGAGACATTTGGCCCGGTCACGATCAATGGACCACCCTGTATAAGACATCAAGTGTCTCGCGCAGGTGTTAGATCGGTTACTGCTGCTATGATGGCACGTTATCAAGATTTAGTTTGAACGTGGTTTTATAGTCGGCGCACGAGCGATGTGACACAGCATCTTCGAGGTGGCGATGACGTGGGGATCTTCCCGTACGACCATTTCACGAGTGTACCGTGAATATTTGGAATTCGATAAAACATCAAATCTCCGACATCGTTGCGGCCGGAGAAAGACCATGCAAGAACGGTGAGCGGGGCAGAAGTGCAACCCTTCCGCAAATTGCTGCAGATTTCAATGCTGGGCCGTCAACTAGTGTCAGCGTGCGAACCATTCAACGAAACATCGACGATATGGGTTTTCGTAGTCGAAGACCCGATCGTGTACCCTCGATGCCTGTACGACACAAAGCTTTACGCCTCGCCTGGGCCCGCCAACAACGACATTGGGCTGTTGATGACTGGGAACATGTTGTCTGGTCGGACAAGTCTCGTTTCAAACTGTATCGAGCGGATGGACGTGTACGGGTATGGAGACAACCTCATGAATCCATGGACTGTGCATGTCAGCAGGTGCTGTTGAAGTTGGTGGAGGCTCTGTAATGGTGTGGGGCGTGTGCAGTTGGAATGATATGGGACCCCTGGTACGTGTAATACGATTCTGACAGGCGACACGTACGTAAGCAGCGTCTCTGATCACTTGCATCCGTTCATGTCCATTGTGAATTCCGACGGAGTTGGGCAATTCCAGCAAGATAATGCGACATCCCACACGTCCAGAATTGCTACAGAGTGGCTCCAGGAACACTCTTCTGAATTAAACACTTCCGCTCGCCAGCAGACTACTCAGACATGAACATTATTGAGCATATCTGGGATGCCTTGCAACGTGCTGTCCAGAAGAGATCTCCACTCCATCGTACTCTTACGGATTTATGGACAGCCCTGCAGGTTTCATGTTGTCAGTTCCCTTCAGCACTATTTCAGATATTATTCGGGTCCATGCCATGTCCCGTTGCGGCTGCGGCAGTTCTGTGCGATCGCAATGTTCATACAAGTTATTAGTCAGTTGTACCAGTTTCTTTGACTCTTCAGTGTATAACGCAAGCCGGCTGGTGTGGCCGTGCGGTTCTAGGCGCTTCAGTCTGGAACCGCGTGCCCGCTGCGGTCGCAGGTTCGAATCCTGCCTCGGGCATGGATGTGTGTGATGTCCTTAGATTAGTTAGGTTTAATTAGTTCTAAGTTCTAGGCGACTGATGACCTTAGAAGTTAAGTCGCATAGTGCTCAGAGCTATTAGAACATTTTTTTTTTTGTATAACGCAAGCAAATTTGAGAAGTATCTCCCACAAGAGAGTGGAAATACACTGCCGAAAAAAAAATGCAACACCCTGAAACGACTGCGTTGACTGGCGCAAGGGTGTAATAACTGCATATTAGAGAATCGTAATGTTAGTTATTCATTTGTCACAGTCACCGGTGATCAGATGGCGCTAAATAGGCCTGTCCGTGAGCCCCGTGTTTTGAATCTGCAGGCAGTAATTGTGCTGAGTTAATAGATCAAGAATTTTTGTAACATTCATTCTAGGTCCAGCCACACCCCATCGACGAGTACTTATTCCAGTAGAACAGATTCCGCCATTTGAACGAGGCCGCATTGTGCGCCTTTGGGAAGCTGGATGGAGGAATCGACGGATGCTGCACTGTGTGTGGATGTACCGGTGGTGTGTCGCTGTTTTCAACTGTAATGCGTGGAACATTTCGGACACATGTAGAGCAGGTTCTTGACGTATCCGCAGTACAGACGCAGGTCAGGATCGACGCGCTGTGCGACAGCGGTGGTCGATCGACCGGCACACACGTTCGAAATCCGGACAAGTGTTGCACCTACTGTGTCATCAGGGACCATAGGACCCGTCTGCTTGCTGCAGGGTTAAGATCATGTGTTTCTGTGGCCAGGATACCACGATACCGTCGACCATGGCCACTCTGGTGTTGTGAAGGATTTGACTGGGGAGTGGACTGTCTTCAGTAATGAGACTGAGTTCTGTCTGTATGCGAATGAAGGACATACATATGTATGGCGCAGACTTGTGAGCTGCCTGTTCCGGAGTTCATTCGTCCATGACACGCAGGTCCCATCCCAACAGGCTTCATGTTGTGTGGGGCCGTCAGTTACAACATTCGATGTTTTTGCAGGGTAAAGTGACGAGTGACCGCCACAATGCACTGGCAATGGCTGCTGCCACTTCTTCGACAGGAAAATGATGTGCTTTTTCAGCAGGACAATGCACGTCCTCATACGTCTACTGGGGCACATCGTGCTTCCCTGGCCAGAAAGACCATCAGATCTCTCGCCAAATAAACAAGTGTGGGACATGATAAAGCGGGAACTTACCTCGTTCTCCATTGTCTGCAGGAACCATTGCTGAACTGCAACAAACAGTGCTTGGGACAATCTATCGCAGGATGCCATTCTGCACCTTTACGATCGTTTGCATGCGGGAATACACGCCTGTGTTGCCGCCAGAAGGTGGGCGGTGTGAACACTGTGTACTGATACGACAGTTTGGACACCCTTCACTGTGATATGTGTGTTTCATTTGGGTAAAGTTCTTATCAGACACTCATTTAGTGAAGAATTACCTGTCGCCTCACTTGACGATACGATGACCTTGTCCTTGAGCGTGCTACAGTTGTTTTTCTGCTGGTGTTGTTTCTTGCATCTTGCTGCACGTACTTGCCGAAATTGCGAGATGCTGGAAGTTTTTCTCAAACTTGCACAAGTTTTGTATATTCCGTACTCGTACGAATACGTCAGCGTCGAGAAGGGGAATGGCGCAAAGACTCGTGGACCGTAAAAATTTAGCATTGGCATCCATAAAAAAATACGTAATTCGCCACAGTCAGCCACAGAACAATCAGTCAGTACAGAACAATCGGTTCGCTGTCATAACAGTTATGACAGCGAACCGATTGTTCTGTACTGACGAGTTACTCTGTAACTGCAATATATGATCTGAAGATGGGCAGCTAGCCCGAAACCGGTCATTGAAAATAAAGAATAGCGATCACAGACTGAACGCCATATTTTTATTTTGATTATTTAATGTTATCGCAAGCATAAATGCATTGCATTTTTAATAAAAATAGTAAATACTGTTTGCAAAAGTCGAAGAGTAATTAGAAGACCATCTGTTGCTGATACAGCGTTCCGCATTTTTGTATCCTCTTTTTGAATATTTGGCTGTACAGTAATATGGTGTGTTCGAAACTTGCATACGACATTCTCAGAAACTTTTGAATCTGAACGATGTCCTCTAATTTTACTTCGTTCAGTTGTGTTTCTTGATAACATAAATATGTACGCCTTTGTATCCATTTCTTCCCACGAACATTCCTTTTTTCCTCGAGATTTCGTTTTTCATGACTTTTTCTTAATAGTGAGAACGCAAGACCATGGTGACTCTTCTTCCACTAGCCTTTAACATGAAGTGACTCTAGCGGAAACACTTCAGCAGATGCTTGCAGCAGGTTCCTGAAAGAAATTTGTGAAAGTGGCTTGCAGAAGTAAAGTAGCGCCAAGTTTATGTTCTAATGTAACGACTCAGCAAGGGCTTGCAGAAGTTACTTGCGGAAGTTATTTACGAGTGGTCAAGCGCCTTAAAGACGGGAGTGCCGTGTTGAACGTACTGATACCAGACGCCGTTCTCGGATCGTTACATAATGATATTATGGCGTGTGGCGTTACACGCACGCTAGCAGAGATAGAGCTGAACAGTCTAAGGCTACCATATCGACCAGGGTGCGCTAAGTTCTTTGGGAGACGGACATTCGTTGGCCAGTGCCGTGTACACAACGCGACTTTTACGATCCGAGCTTGTACGCATTTTCAAGTAGACGGTAGGCACAGAGTGTGTAGGAGGCGAGAGTAAGCACGGGGGCGTGGTGCGAAGGGAGGTGGGTGGAATTTCTTGTGAATCAAAGTTACAGTAAATATTGGGATTATTGAGATTGAGATAAATGCCGACGGATGATAAGAAGCGCAAGTACGATAAAGACAAACGGTCGTGGCGCGGCGCTATCATACCGCTTAGGCAGCTTCGGCACGGCTCCACATCCTTGTCGCTACTTTCCTTATTGATGAGTCACTTTTATTTATAAACAGCTCTGCACATACACTGCATGACAAAAAAGTCAAGCACCAGGAAACGTGGTCGGACATCACTGTAACTTCGTACTCGTACACACCGTCGGTGGGAATGTAAATGATAGAGCTTCAATCCTCTGTGACAGGCAGAACGGCCACAGAGTTCATTAGTGTTGTTCGTGTTTAGTGTTGTTACCAGGCCTCTTAGGGTATATGAGGCGCGTGAACAGCATCACATGTTCAGTGAGCATCGTGAGGTACACGGAGATGCCGCGTATTCGTATGAGGCGATGTTATCAGCGCCTGACAGAATTTGAAAAGGGCCTCTTCGTGCGTCTCCATTTATCCAGCTGGTCGAATTGTGCAATGTCCAGATTTGTGGGACATTCGGATATCAGAGAGGCCCGTCGCTGTCCAGCACCATAGCATAAGGCTGACTCGTCGTGAATGTTCCCGTCGATCATATCTGACCACCATAGGTCAGATCTTATCGACGGCGCCATGGTTCTACTACCTCTGCTCACGGTACTGGAGCAATTTACTACTGGTATTTATACTTCAACATAAGTGACTATGCAGGGTGGTCCATTGATCGTGACCGGGCCAAATATCTCACGAAATAAGCGTCAAACGAAAAAACTACAAAGAACGAAACTTGTCTAACTTGAAGGGGGAAATCAGATGGCGCTATGGTTGGCCCGCTAGATGGTGCTGCCGTAGGTCAAACAGATGTCAACTGCGTTTTTTAAAATAGGTACCCCCATTTTTTATTACATATTCGTGTAGTACGTAAAGAAATATGAATGTTTTAGTTGGACCACGTTTTAGGCTTTGTGATAGATGGCGCTGTAATAGTCACAAACATATGGCTCACAATTTTAGACGAACAGTTGGTAACAGGGTTTTTTTAAATTAAAATACAGAAAGTAGGTACGTTTGAACATTTTATTTCGATTGTTCCAATGTGATACATGTACCTTTGTAAACTTTTCATTTCTGAGAACGCATGCTGTTACAGGGTGATTACCTGTAGATACCACATTAATGCAATAAATACTCAAAATGATGTCCGTCAACCTCAATGCATTTGGCAATACGTGTAACGACATTCCTCTCAACAGCGAGTAGTTCGCCTTCCGTAATGTTCGCACACGCATTGACAATGCGCTGACGCATGTTGTCAGGCGTTGTCGGTGGATCACGATAGCAAATATCCTTCAACTTTCCCCCACAGAAAGAAATCCGGGAACGTCAGATCCGGTGAACGTGCGGGCCATGGTATGGTGCTTCGACATACATTAATTCGCCAAGGTCGCTGATGTTTCAATTGTCGCAGCCATCGTGGATTTTCCGTTGCCCAGTAGTGCGTATTATGCCGGTTTACGTTACCGCTGTTGATGAATGACGCTTCGTCGCTAAATAGAACGCGTGCAAAAAATCTATCATCGTCCCGTAATTTCTCTCGTTCCCGGTGGCAGAACTGTACACGAAGTTCAAAGTCGTCGCCATGCAATTCCTGGTGCAAAGAAATATGGTACGGGTGCAATCGATGTTGATGTAGCATTCTCAACACCGACGTTTTTGAGATTCCCGATTCTCGCGCAATTTGTCTGCTACTGATGTGCGAATTAGCCGCGACAGCAGCTAAAACACCTACTTGGACATCATCATTTGTTGCAGGTCGTGGTTGACGTTTCACATGTGGCTGAACACTTCCTGTTTCCTTAAATAGCGTAACTATCCGGCTAACGGTCCGGAGACTTGGATGATGTCGTCCAGGATACCTAGCAGCTAGCAGCATACATAGCACACGCCCGTTGGGCATTTTGATCACAATAGCCATACATCAACACGATATCGAGATTTCCCGCTATTGGTTAACGGTCCATTTTAACACGGGCAACGTATCACGAAGCAAATACCGTCCCCACTGGCGGAATGTTACGTGACACCACGTATTTGTACGTTTGTGACTATTACAGCGCCATCTACCACAAAGCGAAAAAAGTGATCCAACTAAAACATTCATATTTCCTTACGTACTACACGGATATGTAATAAAAATGGGGGTCGCTATTTAAAAAAACGCATTTGATATCCGTTTGACCTATGGCAGCGCCATCTAGCGGGCCAACCATAGCGCCATCTGCTTCCCCCTTCAAGCTATACGAGTTTCGTTCTTTGTAGTTTTTTCGTTTGACGCTTATTTCGTGAGATATTTGGCCCGGTCACTATCAATGGACCACCCTGTATATGTCTTTGGATCTCAGGAGAATATCCACCATGGAAAACAGTGATGATGCTGCTCATCACATTACTGACATTATGATAATCGCCTACTATGATTGTTGGTAATTTGTTGCCGAGTACCTCTTGTATCTCTGCACATGACTGAGGAAAATTACATGGAGTTCAGATGTGTTGGTACACTGAATGCAATCCACATTGGTCACTATTAAGTTGTTGAACCTGCACAAAACAAAACGAAATGGACTTTGTGATGCAGTCACGTCAGCATGCTAATAGGCTTCAGCCTGACTCTTCCTTTCCCTTGTCCAATCCTATACCATTATCTTGACGATTAGGATTGTATACTGATTCTGCTTTACATGATTTATTTGTGAGCAATCTTATTTACGAGACAATTTACTCATTATATATCCAGATTATGATTTATACTAGTGCACCTGAGCACTATCAGTTCTTTCGAGTTTAATGATGTTATACAGTTAGACAAATTTACCACACTTTTGTAGTAAATTTATGTGTCAAATTTGTTAAACCTCTCTGGAAGGTTGTGAAAGGAGTCTATTGGGGCAAATTTGTATGTGACACTCGAATATGATTTTATAAACGATGTATGTCTTTGATAGGATTTATACCGCTGCCTCTGTAAGGCTCCAGACCCAGATTATGGGAGTGTTTCGCGCAGTTGTAGGTAGCTGTCTGTGAGCGAAAGACGTTGCAGTACGCAGTTTTTATGGTGTGCTGTGTGGAACCATCAAGTGTTAGTTTAATTTAGGATCTACGAGAACATGGAAGCAGAAGTCTTCATGCAAGCCAGGTTCAAAAATGGCTCTAAGCACTATGGGACTTAACATCTGAGGTCATCAGTCCCTTAGACATAGATCTACTTAAACCTAATTAACCTAAGGACATCACACATATCCGTGCCCGAGGCAGGATTCGAACCTGTGACCGTAGCAGCAGCGCGGTGTCGTACTGAAGCGCCTCGAACCGCTCGGCCACAGCGGCCGGCTGAAAGTGTGGTGTTTCGGAATTAATTTGTTGAAGTTTTATAAGCGTGTGATCTTTTGGTCGTAGAGACAATTCGGCGTGGCATATTCTGTGTTCTTTATGGGATACTTTGGAGAGAACTTCTGACACAGAATACCACTGAAATGACGAACGTTCAACTCGCTAATAGTGGTGAGTCAATGATTGTTAGATCGAAAAATTAACCGGGTCGGACTTGTAGAAATTCTGGCTGCTTTTTCGAGTGAAATATGTTGTATAGACGGTGAACTTGGAATGACAGAGCATTTGCCTTATTAAATACGGACTTGATAGCCATTTCATGTGCTTCCTTATGAATAAAAAGACGTTAATAGAATTTTCAAATTATTACTGCAATTAAACTGCATTTTCCTACCGCCCGAAATTTGTGAAAATGAACTTACAGTAACTGATTTGCAATTTGAGTTAAGCAGCCTCTGTGTGGTAGGTATTAGGTAGTGGTTTCATCAATGCTGCCTTACACTGTCAAGCGTGTATCTACTACTGCAGAGTGAACGGACGCCGGAAGGCAGAAATATAGAGGTAGGTGAACTTTTCAATGAAAGTGACGGAGAGCGAGTAAGGAGACGAAAGAACGACCGAACGACCAAGCCCCGCCGCACAACATTTCGCTACATCTTCCAGCTACTTCTCTACATAGTCGCAGTTCCGACTTGCAAGGAACTGTTTGAGTGTGAGGTTGCAAAAGCCAATGATGTTACGGCATTCGATATTCCACACCCATATTGTTTACCGTGCAACCACGATATTGAATGTAATGGCAACAGGGGTGCGACTGGAGGTATCCAGTGATAAGCTCAACATGAGGGTGCGTGGCATAGTGGAACTGCTTAGTCGATGAGTAACTCACAACAGAGCTACAGTGCTACTTGTGTTCATACAGAGTAATGACAACTATAAAGAAAGTAAACACTACATTATATTTACAACAACAGTTGCCGAAGTTGACGTGTCGTCAGAAAGGAACCCAAGGAATTTCGCCGAGTGAGAAAGAAGATGAATCTTAGCGTTTCTGCAAGATGAGTCAGTGGGAAGTGCGTTATCGTACACGCTTGGCTGCGCAGACAGTGCACATGAGGAGTATTATGATGATACATGCTTAACAAGTGAAAGTGATATAGAAACAGGCGTCGAAGCATGTAGTTCATCATCCTTGCGGATAGGGAGCCACAATTCCCATCTCCAGTGAAACATAGTAAAGGACAATAGTCGTCCGAGGAGCGGGTACTGGACATAATTACGTACGTGCAAGATCATCCGCAGCATAGTAAAAAAACAATTACGAATGGGGTTTGAATAGGTCTGCAGCAATATGACAGTATAGTGCATAAGAAAAACTACGGATGTTTAAGAGAGGACAAGGCGCACTTGTTACAAAAACTGGTGTTTGTGCCTTTCAAGGCTGCTCGATGCAATTAACATGATGTGCATGATGGTGACCTACTACGTTATGCACATCAAATTAAGCGTGACATAGACTACAGTCAATTCAAGGGAAGAAGTGGATGGTTACGCGACTTCAAACAATGCTACAGAATTGTAAGACGTAAGATATGGAAATTTCAAACCAAGCGTCAACTTGATGATGCACAGCAAATTGCGGAACAGGCCCGAAAATTTGTAGATGAGGTAAACAAACTTATCCCATCGTTCAGTATGGAATGTGTTTTCAGCTCCTACCAATCGTGATTTGAAGAGGAAATACATGTGAAATAAACCCTGGAAATCAAGAGAGTTGTATCAAGATGCGTTAACGCATCCGCATACAATTATACCGAAGGCTAATCTAGATGGTGAACTGGCTCGAAAGTCGTTTATTGTGCCGCGAGAAGTTGGAGGTTCTCTGCCGTCTACGGTTCCTTCTCGTGCGCGTGACCTTGCGTGGACAGTAGATAATACACTCCTGGAAATGGGAAAAAGAACACATTGACACCGGTGTGTCAGACCCACCATACTTGCTCCAGACACTGCGAGAGGGCTGTACAAGCAATGATCACACGCACGGCACAGCGGACACACCAGGAACCGCGGTGTTGGCCGTCGAATGGCGCTAGCTGCGCAGCATTTGTGCACCGCCGCCGTCAGTGTCAGCCAGTTTGCCGTGGCATACGGAGCTCCATCGCAGTCTTTAACACTGGTAGCATGCCGCGACAGCGTGGACGTGAACCGTATGTGCAGTTGACGGACTTTGAGCGAGGGCGTATAGTGGGCATGCGGGAGGCCGGGTGGACGTACCGCCGAATTGCTCAACACGTGGGGCGTGAGGTCTCCACAGTACAGCGATGTTGTCGCCAGTGGTCGGCGGAAAGTGCACGTGCCCGTCGACCTGGGACCGGACCGCAGCGACGCACGGATGCACGCCAAGACCGTAGGATCCTACGCAGTGCCGTAGGGGACCGCACCGCCACTTCCCAGCAAATTAGGGACACTGTTGCTCCTGGGGTATCGGCGAGGACCATTCGCAACCGTCTCCATGAAGCTGGGCTACGGTCCCGCACACCGTTAGGCCGTCTTCCGCTCACGCCCCAACATCGTGCAGCCCGCCTCCAGTGGTGTCGCGACAGGCGTGAATGGAGGGACGAATGGAGACGTGTCGTCTTCAGCGATGAGAGTCGCTTCTGCCTTGGTGCCAATGATGGTCGTATGCGTGTTTGGCGCCGTGCAGGTGAGCGCCACAATCAGGACTGCATACGACCGAGGCACACAGGGCCAACACCCTGCATCATGGTGTGGGGAGCGATCTCCTACACTGGTTGTACACCACTGGTGATCGTCGAGGGGACACTGAATAGTGCACGGTACATCCAAACCGTCATCGAACCCATCGTTCTACCATTCCTAGACCGGCAAGGGAACTTGCTGTTCCAACAGGACAATGCACGTCCGCATGTATCCCGTGCCACCCAACGTGCTCTAGAAGGTGTAAGTCAACTACCCTGGCCAGCAAGATCTCCGGATCTGTCCCCCATTGAGCATGTTTGGTGCTGGATGAAGCGTCGTCTCACGCTGTCTGCACGTCCAGCACGAACGCTGGTCCAACTGAGGCGCCAGGTGGAAATGGCATGGCAAGCCGTTCCACAGGACTACATCCAGCATCTCTACGATCGTCTCCATGGGAGATTAGCAGCCTGCATTGCTGCGAAAGGTGGTTATACACTGTACTAGTGCCGACATTGTGCATGCTCTGTTGCCTGTGTGTATGTGCCTGTGGTTCTGTCAGTGTGATCATGTGATGTAACTGACCCCAGGAATGTGTCAATAAAGTTTCCCTTTCCTGGGACAATGAATTCACGGTGTTCTTATTTCTATTTCCAGGAGTGTATTTACGTCATAGCAAGCAAGAGTGGGAAAATCGAGGTAAGGGAATTACAACTATGGTATGAGCACTGCGTTTGGCCAATAGCTGGTCAAAATAATTTGTTTTTGTTTGATTCCTGATTTGCATATAGAAATCATACTCCTTAAGAGAAAACTATCCCTCCTGAAAAGTGCGTGATATTGGAGTTCATACCAGCTGGAACCACTGGACAGTTTTAGTCTCTGAATGTTTGTTTTTTCTGTGCCTAAGAACCATATTTGTTCACTATCTGCAGCTGCGCCTTAAAGGATATGCAGTTTCACGATGAGCTCCACGACAGACTGTTTCACATTCGGTTGCTTGCCTTCACATTCACATTCCATCAGTTCTCATCACCCTGTTACTATATGCATTCTTTAAGAGTGGGTACCTATCGGAACGTCCTGCATGGTTTGTAACTCCCAAGGAGATCCCCTTCGATCTTGACGACGCGAACCTTTGTGATCACTGTGGCACGCCATTTTTCATTCGGTACTCATGGTTGAAGTTAATGGTTTATTTTGAATATTTGTTGAATGCCGACGACGTCCATTTTGTGAAGTGTAATACACACATCCCGGAGAACGTTGATCTCTGCACCTCCTGGACACTCATTTTCTGTCGCCCTCCTGATGCACATGGTGAGTCATTAGCCGTTAATATTTTTATTGTCATAATAGTTAACATAACACTGTCAAATCAGCCTTACTAAACACTGAATTTGCGACCGCACACTCAAGGGATCCCTTACTAGACATTTGTCGTAGCGTGGTACCGACTTTCCAATAGTGTCTGCCAATTCGCTACACTGGTTTGCAGCTAGTTTTCTGTGCCAAGATGCTGTCGTCATAGTCAGCGGTTCATTTGAACAAAAAGACGAAAATGAGAGGGAACCAAGTCTGAACTCTGTGGTGGGTGGTCAAACGCTACCCATCGGAAATTCTGCAAGAGCGTCTTCGTTGCAGCTGCAACGTGCGGCCCAGCTTTACCATGAAGGAGGCCACGCATGTCAGCCACGTTATGTGGGCTGCATAAAATCGGGCGGAACCCTGCGGCACGAGGAAATCGAATGACAGCACTTGGCGGGAGATCCTACTGCTCTAGGTGTTTACTGTGTGCTCAGAAATGAGAAGTGCGACGAGACGCTGTCGATGAGCATACTGGAGACACTGCGCAACACATCTGCGCAAAGCTGCATCGCATTTTTACTGTGTCTTTAATCTCGCACCCGATCGGAGACTGAAAAAAAAATAGCGCTCGTGTCTGAGCTGTTTGTTGCAACGTAGGTCTAATCTGGCCCTCCGACGGAGTTTAGAAGAGACAGAGAAAGGTATTCAGACGTTCCCCAGTAAATATTTGAGTGTGTAAAAGGGTTTGCCAGTATGTGATATGATCTTTCTCAGTTCGATTAACGCATGCGTACAGCCCCGTATTGCTGTCGCTACAAATGGTTCAAATGGCTCTGAGCACTATGGGACTTAACATCTGAGGTCATCAGTCCCCTAGAACCTAGAACTACTTAAACCTAACTAACCTAAGGACATTACACACATCCATGCCCGAGGCAGGATTCGAACCTGCGACTGTAACAGTCGGGCGGTTCCGGACTGAAGCGCCTAGAACCGCTCAGCCACCGCGGCCGGTTCTATCGCTACAATTGTACTTTGACTTGTTCACGGATGTTCTTATAGGTTTATTTTGTTTTCCTTCCTGTCATTGTCCCACGGTCACTGAATTCGCTTTGATTTATTTTCATATTTTGGCAACTATTTACTATAATTTTGTGGATAGGTGTCCTGCCGTCACAGATGTAATTTAATTTAAGGGAAGGAAGTCTTGTGCAAAAATAACGTGAACTTTGTTGTGAGTGGTATCGTGTTTTAACTATTTGTGTATCGTGTTTCTAAGGTGGAGATTGGGGACCACACCAGGTTATGTTCAGTGCAGCCTCCAAACCACACTAGTTCTGGCCGGCCTGTGACAGCAAGGGTCGCTTAGTCCGTTTCACGTCCGTATCTCATACGCTTCTGCGACTAGCAAGCAAGTCAGTTGGCACAGACAGTACACGGAAAATACGTGACTGTGTAAAATCGTGAATCACGCGTATTTCTGACAGATCCAAATAAAAATAGCGTAGCTAACTGTTTGGTAACCGCAAATACTATGAAGTCTGCCTTCACCCTAATGTATATTAATAGCACCTCTAATAAACAACGGTGTGTGCTGGACAGACAAATAATTGTAAGAATAATAATCAGATGGGCTCTGAGTTGTAAATAAAATTAAGTAACAAGAGTAAATTAGTCTACACTGAAGCTCCAAAGAAACTGGTGTAGGCATGCATATTCAAATACAGATATATGTGTAAACAGGCAGAATACGGTGCCTATATGAGACAAGCGTGTGGCGCAGTTGTTAGATCGGTTACTGCTGCTACAATACCAGGTTATCAGGATTGAAGTGAGTTTCAACGTGGTGTTATAGTCGAGCGGTGGGACATAGCATCTCCGAGGTAGAGACGGTGTGGAGATTTTCCCGTATGACCCTTTCACGAGTGTACCGTGAATATAAGGAATCCGGTAAAACATCAAATCACCGACATCCCTGCGGCCGGAAAAGATCCTGCAAGAACGGGACCAACGACGACTCAAGAGAATCGTTCAACATTACAGAAGTGCAATCCTTCCGCAAATTGCTGCAGATTTCAATCCTGGGCCAGCAACAGGTGTCACCATGCGAACCATTCAACGAAACAACGATATGGGCTTTCGGAGCCGAAGGCCCACGAGTGTACCCTTGATGACTGCACGACATAAAACTTTACGCCTCGCCTGGACCCGATAAAACCGATATTAGACTGTTGATGACTGAAAACATGTTGCCCGGTCGGACGAGTCTCGTTTCAAATTGAATCGAGCGGATGGGCCTACATGGACATGGAGAGAACCTCATGAATCCATGGACCCTGCATGTCAGCAGCAGACTGCTCAAGCTGGTGGAGGCTCTGTAATGGTGTAGGGCGTAGACATGACTCTGAGGGGTGACACTTAAATAAGTATCCTGCATCCATTCATGTCCTTTTTGCATTCCGACGGATTTGGGCAATTCCAGCAGGACAATGCGACATCCCACACGTCCAGAATTGCTACAGAGTGGCTCCAGGAACACTCTTTGGAGTTTAAACGCTCCCGCTGGCAACCAAACTCCCCAGACATGAAAATTATTGAGCATATATGGGATGCCTTGGATCGTGCTGTTCAGAAGACATCTCCACCCCTTGGAACTCTTACGGATTTATGGACAGCTCTGCATCATTCTTGGTGTTAACTCCCTCCAGCACTGCTACAGACATTAGTTAAGTCCATGCCACATCGTGTTGCGGCTCTTCTGCGGCTCGCGGGGCCCCTACACGATAGTAGGCAGGTATACCAATTTAAACCTGAGGTTCAATGGCGATACTAGTACTCAGGTATACAGGAGTGATGTTGTGGTTTTACAGATGACTGTCGACTGTATGAGTCACTGTGCGACGGGACCAGCAGGAGAACCGTCTACGTCTGTCTGGTGCTCAGAAATACCCCTGAGGAGATCAGTACTGACAAAGCACGCCCATAGGTGGGTTAAATAGTATGCATTGTCGCACGTGTCTCTTGATTGTATTTGAGATCGCCCTGATACGAGTTACATCTTTGACAATTCTACATGGTACGTTGTTACTAATAATCATAAAATTTCAGAGCGAAGGGACCGAAATGTATTTTTAACGTAAGAAACACGCACACGTCTGCATTTATACTCTGGAAGCCACTTTAAGGTGAGGAGCTGAAGGTAGTTTCTGTACCCTTGACTCTTCTTGCCGCTCCTATTAAAGTCGCAAACGGTGCGCAGGAAAATAGATTGATGGGAAGCATACATGTGAACTTTAATCCCTCTTATTTTACCTTCGTGGACTTCTCGCAAGATATATCTCTTACAATGCCTGTCTCTGCATGAGCATCTCCATGACACGTTCGCGCTTAGTAAACGATCCTATCACAAAACGCCCTGCCATTTTTTGGATCCTCTCTGTTTGCTCTGTCAAACCTTACTGGTATGGCTCCTAGACTGATGATCAATATTCAAATACAATTAATTTGTGACTTTTTTACTTATAATTCCAATGTATAAAATAAAATAATATCTGCACGTGACAGTAATGAGTTAATTCAGGATATAGACTTTAACGAAAAAGGTCGACGCACAAGTCGCCGAAATGGCGTCAAATCGAACGACTTGCACCCAGCGAACAGTCTATCCGACGGGAGGTCTTAGTCACACGACATTTACAGTTTTACTAAAAAGGAAACAAAAATGAGGGAATATTACTATGAGGATACTAGTTACTGAACCATGTGTATTCCTGAAATAAAATAGCTCGAGTAGCACTTCTGAATAAGCTGAAAATATGTTGGCATAGTTACTTCTGTCCCACATTATGATCTACAAAACACACTGCTTTTCCCATTATCCTTTCATCCCCACAACACAGTGAAGGCTGGAAGTAATACAAATGTTGCTCTCCAGCAAAAACAATTAAAAATGAAACTAGATTTATATATTTTTTTAAAAAAAGGATGAAATATTATTTTTATGAAACCAAGGAGATGGTTAAAACTGCTGAGAATAAAAACCGGTGAAAACCAAGTTTTTTAAAGAGCTGTTAGCTGCAGCTATGAAGATAATAAAGTATTGCACTGAACTGAAGTGAAAGGATCGACTGCACGAAATGGTGATTAAAGAGATGGAAGACTGAGTGTTTCTGTCGAAGTGTAGTCAGCGAGATAGCAGTTAGATTTTTATACAGGGGTGAGGCGAATATACTACGGAAAGATTAGTGGTTTGAGTATATGGTATTTTGGGATAAGTGTAATTGCGATGGAGATGACGTCCTGTTTAAGAAAAGAAAAGCTGGAAAGGGAAAAAAGGAAAAGAAAAAGGAGAAGGATAGAAGAGATAGCAGAAAAATAGAAAAGAAGACAGGGAAGAAGCGTAAAAGGAAAAGGAGAATTACAGAAAAAACAGGAAATAAAGGGCAGGAGCTGGAAATGGGGAAAGAACAGGAAACAGGGGGAGAGGACTGGAAAAGGGTCAAGAACAGGAAAAAGGGTAAAATGGAAAAATACGTAAAATGAGCAAATAGTAGAAATGGAAAAAAGGGTAAGAATAGGAAGAAGGGGAAATAGCAGGAGAAAGAGGATTGAATGTGTGATATGGAAGGAGAATGAAAGGGTGAGAGGAATTTGGAAGTAAAGGGGAAAGAAAAGTGGAAGAGGGAAAAGTGGAAGAAAGAACAGGGACAGATGCAATAATAGGAGAAGGCGAGAAGGATGACGAACCAAAGAAAAGAGAAAAAGATGAAGAAGTAAAAGTGGAAACTGGAAAGAAGAGGAAAGCCTAGGATTTCTTCTGTGACGAAAAATGGGGAGAGTTGGGTTGATCTGACAAAAAAATGTTTGTGAGTTGCACTGTGAGAGGATAGGAAGTCCAAGTAGGTGTAAGGTTGGGCGATATTTTGGTACAAACCATAAAAATTAAGATAAGTGAATATCGTAGAAGAGTACTGGTTTATTAAGGGGAACTTCAGAGGCCAGTAAAGAAGCTTTTTTGTGTGAATAAGCAAAAATACCTGTGTTGTATTGAAAGGGACTGCTACTTACCAGTGAGCAGTATGGATGTGTCCTGGCGGACGTTGCCAGCTCTAGCCAGCACCGGTTTCTGTGGTATGGCGAACTCCTCGACTGTGGTGCTGCGTGAGTCCCTGAAAATGCAAAAAAATGTTGCTGTATTAACCAACAGAGCGTGTAGTGCTGCGCCAACGTCTGTAGTTATGTGGAAATTCAGAGTTTTCCATTACAGTTGCAGAAATACTGATGCCATCTGTGATGTCACTGTCTCCATCACTACAACACTAGTGTTAGTAAAAACTGCTACAACAAACTGAAAAAAATATGACAAGTGATTGTAATACCAGATATTAGGTTCATGACAGTAACTTCATTATTCGGATTTCAGAAGTGTATTTGATGTATGATGTATGACGTAGATTTCATATGATGTACGTGCAACTTGTGCTGCAATCATTAATGCCATTAAAAGGCGTGGCATAAAATCAAAGAGGGTCTAGATATGTTTGTTTGGAATATCCTTGCACTCAAGATGGCAAAGCATCAACTGTGAGACGTGTTTTTTTTTCTTTTTTAAAATTTGAGAAATTCCTCTGTAGACTCGATGGTGAATCTGAGAAAGGAGTAGATGAGCCATGGTAATCACATATGACAACATTCATCCTTAAAAAAAGAGAAACTATTAATATGGTATCAGTTAACTGCACGAGAGCCCACGGTAAGGTCCCAAAATGACTAACCTATTAAAAGTAATAATGTCCACACAGTACTAGGAACGGGAAGCTGACTGAAACGGGAACTGAATTACCAGCCAAATCTTGATTTTTTTATATATATATATATATATATATATATATATATATATATATATATATATATATATATAGCGAAGGATACCAAGTGAGAATTCAGAGAGCGTATTTTCCGAGAAGAGTAGGGGGACATTTTATGTCCTCTTGAGTACATATGGGGAAATAAACACGATGGAAAAACCTGAGAAATTTGAGCCCATTCAAAGGCTTACCGAATGTCGCTTCTTCCTCGCGTGCCATTCGCAACCAGACCAGGAAAAGAAGCAACCAAAAGTATGAAAGACATTCTTATACCAACTAAAGCTCATATTACTTGGAACTTTGTTTGTCTGTGACTAGTTTCCACGTGGCCTCATCATCAGGCAGATTTCAGTGTATGAACTAAGTGTCCGTGGTAAGGACTTTGCTAAAATGTAGCAGTCGTATCTTCTGCCTGACCCTGTAAGATGGTCTGCCGTTTATAGAGAAAATGAAGTAATTCTCCCATAAAACAGTTGCATCAGTGGCTTTTAAATGGTTTTTGCTGTGTCAGGACGTACATTCCTCGTCATATAATGAGAATACATTCATGTTGCTCAGTAGTATTGGGCACGTGTCAATGGTACGGCATTTTCTCGTTCACGCGAACTGTAGCAATTTCATTAGCTGTCATGTCGAGGAAACACATTGCTGCGTCTGCGGAAGATGTTCTGCACAACGTTATCTGCAGAGGGCGCCTCACAGCTTGCGGTATCAGAGTATAGCATAACAATAAGGCGCATCCTAGATGGAGCTCATACCAGGAACCACTTTATGCTCCATATTCATATTGGCGGCTCATGCGCCATTAGTTATGTCTGTCACCACACAGTGCTGAAACCCGGAACTGTTTGATCCAGCCGCCAGATACACTGAAGCGCCAAAGAAGCTAGTATAGGCATACGTATTGAAATACAGAGATATGTTGTTGTGTACATAGTTTCGCGTAGTCAGCGCGTATACAACTTTCCCAATAGAGCGCGACCCGCTAAGCACAACAGCGCAGGCGCAGCGCTCGTCCATCTCCGCACTACGAGATGGCGCTGTCTTAGAGACGGACCAAATTCTGCTTCCGCCGATCCGCGTATTACTATGTAACGCAGCCAATGAGATTGCTGCTAACGTAGAACCTTTTCTCCTCGCGGATCACACTCGCGCAGGGATACCTGAACGCTCGAGGTATTATAACGAGTGTACAGACCTCCGATTAGTCGGTCTGCATTTGTCTGTACCAGTCTATAGTCAAGTTTCAGTCTGCGCCTAATAAGATTATCATATTCCTGTACATAGTCATGAAGAGGAATGAATAGACACTTTGTCAAGTATCAGAGATATGTGAGAGTAAGATTACGTACCAAGACCAAAGGAACTTCAGATTGTCAATTGTAAACAGCATCCATAATCAAGTTACGTAATATCTATGATTTTTATCATTTTAATAAATGTGTGTGAAAATTAATCAGGTTCTGTTTAAAGTTGGTCACTGTCAATCTGCTACTCTAAGTGTGCAAGTGGCATTTCTATCGTCTGACCTAACGGCAGAAGATAAACACCCCACGATAAGGCCACGAGACATATTGCTGACACTCGCCTACTTCGCTGGAGCGACAAGTCGAATAATCTGATGGTGTGTGTACCGAAGGTCTTAACAGTACGCACACCACATATGTAAAAAGGGCAGAAAACCGCGCTGCGGTCGGCATCGTCTATATAAGACAACAGGTGTCTGACGCACTTCTTAGATCGGTTACTGCTGCTAGAAAGGCAGATTGAAGTGAGTTTGAAAGTGGTGTCACAGTCGGCGCACAACCGATGGGACACAGCATCTCCGAGGTAGCGACGAAGTGCGGATTTTCCCGTGCGACCATTTCACGAATGTATCGTGAATATCAAGAATCCGGTAAAACATCAAACCCTCTACATCGCTGCGGCCGGGAATAGATCCTGCAAGAACGGGACCAACGACGACTGAAGAGAATCTTTCGACTTGACAGAATTGTAATCCTTCCGCAAATTGCTGCAGATTTCAATGCTGGGCTATCAACAAGTGTCAGCGTGCGAACCATTCAACGACACATCAACGATGTGGGCTTTCGTAGTCGAATGCCCACTCGTGTACCCTCGATGACTGCACGGCACAAAACCTTGCGACTCACCTGGGCCCGTCAACACCGACATTGGGCTATTGACGACTGGAAACATGTTGTCTGGTCGGACGAGTCTCGTTTCAAATTGTATCGAGCGGATGGACGTGTACAGGTATGGAGCGAACGTCGTCAATCTATGGACTCTGCGTGTCAGCAGTGGACTGTTCAAGCTGGTGGAGGCTCTCTATTGGTGTGGGGCGAGTCCAGTTGCAGTGATATGGGACCTCTGATACGTCTAAACACGACTCTGACAGGTGACACGTACATAAGCAGCCTGTCTGATCACCTGCATCCATTCATGTCTATTGTGCATTCCGACGAAGTTGGGCAATTGCAGCAGGACATTGCGACACCCCACACGTCCAGAATTGCTACAGATTGGCTCCAGGAACATTCTTCTGAGTTTAAACACTTCCGTTGGCCACCAAACTCCCACCAAACTCTTCACAATAACCGACAGCATTAAACCTTGCCGATTTAACCGTAGAATTTGATGAAGAGGTGTTTGAGTGGTCAACATAATCCCTTCTCACACCATTAGGGATCATCCTCGATATCAGTCTCTTTCCACAATGGTTGGGTCCCAAAATCGTGTTCCACATTCCCTCCAGATGCGAATCCGTCGAGAATCTCTGTCCGGCCTAAAACGTGAATCATCTGCGAAAAGAACATTGGTCCACTGTCCGACCGTCCAGGTGGTATGTTGACGGCTCCACTCTATACGTTCCCTTCTGCAAGATGCGTCAGATGTACACATGCAGCAGGTCTCCGACAATAAAGGCCTGTCTGCTGAAGCCTTTTGTACACCGTTTGCCTCGCTACAACAATTCCAGTGGATGCTGCGAGGTCAGATGCCAGTTGCCGTGCGGTACTAAGGCAGTACCGTTGTGCCCTTACAGCCAAATAACGGCCCTCTCTTTCTGATGTTACACGTGGTCGACACTGCCCTGGTCTTCGGGATACAATTTCGATCTCTATAAATTGTTGCCACACCCGAAAAACAGTGGAACTATTCACATTAAGCCATCGGGCCACATCAGCTTGTGACTGTGCTGCTTCCGTTCTTTCTATGGCCCTCCACCGCAGAGAGTCTGGTAGTCGTCTTCTCTGTGCCATGCTGCACCGTCTGTGACTGTGTACACAGCGATTGTGGGCCTAGGACTACCCAGCAAACAGTATCCCGTTTGATAGGCGCTCTGACGCCATCGTTGGCTTAGTTGTCCTTTGACCAGAACGCCATCTTCCGTGCTGGACAAGATCGTACGTGGGAACGAAGTTTTTCGCGGCGGCACTTATATGTAAAACATTCTCGTTATTCTTGCCGTGTCAGTTCTGGATAAAACTCGAGCTTTAGACGATTACCTCCATCGTCATCGTCAGGAGCTGACTGTCTTCACTGCTGCTGTGGTAGCCTTCTTTATAGCCCGTGGACAGCTTCTGATTGGTCGGCGATTACGTACTGCCGTCGCAGATGATGTCACTGTGTGCGCCGGTGGCGCCACCGCTTCCGTTTGAACGTAAACCTTGGAAGGAACGTCTCTGCTGCTTCTCTGCATCAAGCGCTCGTTTCCACGCACAGCTCAGATGGTATCCGCTATCGCGGTTAAAGTTCTTTTGGCTCATTCTTATTTCAACAGCCTCCTTAATAACAGGATGCCAGTACGTGGAGGCATGGGACAGAATTTTTGTTTTACCGAACAAAATTTTTTGCTTGTTCGTGAGGCTGTGCTCCGCAATTGCCGATTTCTCCAGTATAATGTGGCGTTGGTGTTTTGCACAGCGGTCGGAAACGATAAGAATCGTCTGACCTATATAATTACTTCCACACTCACAGGGTATATTATAAACTCCAGGGACCATGAGGACAAGATTGTCCTTAACTGGGCGCATCATCTCCTTAATTTTCTTAGGAGGACAAAAAACCGGTCTTATACCTCGTCTACGCAGGACTCTTCCTGTTTTGCTGGAAATCGCGCCACAAAAAGGAAGAACCGCAATCGGTGTTTCATCCTGTGAGTGTGCAGCGTTTTCACGTTTCCTTTTTTTGGAGAACGCTGCCCTTACATCGCGTGCACCATAGCCATTCTTTCGGAACACGTACTTCAGATGGTTAATCTCGGACCTTGAGTCGTCCTCGTCAGTAACAGTTTTTGCTCTATATACCAACGTGTTCAAAACGGCTCTCTTCTGAGCAAGATGATGGAAACTATGTGCATTCAGGTGTAAATTGGTATGCGTCGGCTTACGTTATACAGACTGGCCGCCGGCCGTTGTGGCCGTGCGTTTCTAGGCGCTTCAGTCCGGAACCGCGGGACTGCTACGGTCGCAGGTTCGAATCCTGCCTCGGGCATGGGTGTGTGTGATGTCCTTAGGTTAGTTAGATTTAAGCAGTTCTAAGTTGTAGGGGACTGATGACCACAGATGTTGAGTCCCATAGTGCTCAGAGCCATTTGAACCATTTGAACCTTAATTTTGGACGCCAGTGTGCACGGGCTTGTCCGCAGCGAGGCAAGTAGCCACAAGGACAGCACGTCGACGTCTGCAGCGCCGCACGCTGTCAGCAGTCAGCACGGAGGCCCGGCGTTGCGGCCACTCTTGACGCGGCAGCAGAAAGGCGCGGACTGACGGCGGGCCGCCAGATGCCCAGCACCGGCACACAGGAACGGCAGTCACCTTGTCGCGATCCCGCGTACATTACCGCGGTGGACGTGTCCGCATGTGGAGACGCCGAGGAGAACGAATTTTGCCACACTGCATTCGTCATCCTCATAAACACCTGGCGTGTGTCTCTTCGCAGTTTATGGGCGCTCAACAGCAAGGCTATCAGCGCCCGTACGAAAATTAAGCGGTTAAAATGGCTAAAAATGTCATATAATAATCTCACGCAGTGATTAAAATTCTTCTGGGTATTATGCTGCGTCATAGCTAAAAAACTAACAGCAATATTAAACTGAAAAAAAATCACAAGAAAGGTAGCTAAAACCAAAGGGAGCAGAACACGAGAAGAAGGGAAAGAAGAGAAGCTTCCACTGGTACACTTACCATACGTAAAAGGCGTCAGTGAACGGCTAGGCAACGTCCTCCGCCGACGAGGTTTCAAACCGATTTTTCGAAGCAGTCTCAGGATCCACGAAATGATAGGCTCCACCAAGGATGTAGACAACAATCTTAACACTGCAGGTGTTTACGAACTACGGTGTGAGTGCGGAGCTGCCTACATAGGAGAAACCAGGAGACCTGTCAGCTTACGAGTAGCAGAACACGAACGCTATGTACGATTACAACAACATAATAGATCGGCGATAGCGGAACACCAGCGTGACTGTGGACAACCTATCAGGTTCCAGGAAGCCCGAGTACTGGCGAAAGAATCGTGGATGCGAGAACGCAAAATACGGGAGGCGATCGAAATTATTAAGCAGCCTGACAACACCAACAGAGAAGATGGCTACAAACTCCCGGCGTCCTGGCTGCCGGCCATCCCAGTCCAACGGGCCGCGAACGGTCGCGGGGCAGAAGCTACACGGGACTCGGACGTATCTGCACAAACAGCTGTAGAGCAACTGTCAGTCCACTTCTGCACACACCAGGAGGAAAACTTGCCGACCAGA
This sequence comes from Schistocerca piceifrons, assembly GCF_021461385.2. Classification (NCBI taxonomy): domain Eukaryota; kingdom Metazoa; phylum Arthropoda; class Insecta; order Orthoptera; family Acrididae; genus Schistocerca; species Schistocerca piceifrons. The sequence continues at coordinate 96,348,656 of NC_060143.1, read as the reverse complement.
AGCCGAACGCTGATTGGCGGACAGATACCAATCGTCGACGACATTGACATCCACGAATAGCCTCTTTCCTTCCATCTTCCCTTACGTCATGACTAGACAGTCATATTAGAGGGCCAATTAAAAGTTTTACAACAGTGACGTCAGACATCGATAGTCTGTAATAAATGGAAGCACCTATCCCCATGCAAAACCAGTCGTGCCCTGAGGAAGGCCGTTGCAATTCGGTCGAAACGTCGGTTTTAGTTTATTATTGCTGTTAGTTTTTTAGCTATGACGCGGCATAATACCCAGATGAATTTTAATCACTATGACACTGGCCGCGGAACCCTACGTTCTTACATCAATAATCTCACACCCCTTAAGTTAACATAAAATGCCTGAAATGTGCTAAAACTTTGATTGGAAACAAGGACTACAAGAGAAGAGATAAAATAACTAGACAAGGGAATGTGACTGGTTGACCACTTACAAGAACCATGAATGAACCGACCAGCCGGGTAACAGATTAAAAACGTCTCCCTAAAATTGCAAGGAACATTTCGGGCAATGGACAAAACCTTAAAAAGTCCTACCACATTAGTTCGTTTGTGAATCGAAATAGACGGCGAATTCGTTGGCACATGAGCCGATGCCCTCTCGTCTGAAAATAAAACACAATCTACTAAAATGTGGCGCACTATGGCCTGTACGAGACAAGTACCACGCACTGGAGGGTCCTTCCACCGATACAAACTGGCGTGACGGTACGGGGTACCCTTCGGTACACCACACGATCGTCTCGTGTCAACATAGCCAATAATATGGACAGCAGTCGTCACTTTTTTAAGAGCGGTTGCTGTACCGTACCCTTGAGGTCTCTGAGGCATTTTTGAACAAGATAACGCAGGACCGCATGTTCCCCGTGCTGTCCTGTTCCGCCTCGATACAGAGGGTGATCGACTGCTGCGCTGACAAGCACAGTCTTCCCATCTCTCACCCCCTGAAAAAATATAGTCACGGTTTGCCAAGAGAGTGGCAGGCCATCAGTAGCCAGCAACCTCGGTTACTGAACTCCGACAGAATCGAAGCATCACGCGATGATGTAGCCGTACCATTCATCGAAGTGCAGGTCGACTCGACGCCCAATCTGGTTAGACACGTCGTCGCTGTCAGAGGTAGTAGCGCCGCGTACCCAGTTATGATCCCTGTACACCCCCCACCCCACCCCCCACCCCAACCATACACACAGAGCCAAAAAAATCTGCTACAAATATGATCATGTATTAAGTAAAGTCGTATGGCTATGTTGGCTGCGACACCCCAAGGAGTAGGTTCAACCACGTAAGCGGAAAGAGTTTCCTTCCTTCACGGTCTAATGGAATCTTCCCTTGCGGACATGTGAAACTTGTGTCTTACACGTATTTATAGAGTACAGGTGACAATAATGGGTGCTTGTATAGTGTGCTGTTTCGCCTCTGTTCTGTTACGATAATAAGAGGAGGGAGAGGGTGAAAGCAGGGGTCGGCACACAGCGTACTCTTTTCGAACAGCACCAGCGGAGGGGGGAGGGCCGACCTTAACGTCTCCAATCGATGGATGGATGGTCATCAACAGTGTCACATGCTCCCACTTATGAGACGCTGCGAGCAAGTCGGAATTCAACCCAGGATATTGTCGCGAACGCTGGTGATGAGTAACTTAACGCCACCACCTCTTCTCCCCCTTCCAACCATATAGTGGCAGTGAAAATTTCGTCCATCATCACAATGGAAAAGTTATTAATTGGTGTTCTGCAAATGCGCTTGCTCTGAACTTTAACAAAACACAGTAAATCCAGTCATTCAGTGTTCATGTGAAAATTGATAGAAGGAACAGTAGCATGACTCTTACCTCCACCTGACAGTAACATGTAAGTAAACTACAAATTGCAAAGGGTTATGAAGAGCAACGGAACTTCCGACTCTGCCTTGGGAAGCATTGTAAAATTTTTATAATATAATAGAGGAAGAGGGTAAGGATGATTCCAGACATTGCCATGAAGAACTGCTTTAGATATTGTCTCTCGAGGAACTGAAGCCACAGTTGCTCCTCTCAGAGAGTGTTCACTACTGTAGATGGCTGGATCGTAGTTGATAATGATGATGATGAATTGGACAAAATGTTCCAGCATGGTATGGGAAGCTTCACATTAGTTTGCCTGGAGAATTACATTATTCCTGACAGCATTAACAGCATATCTAGTTCATCTCCCCGGGATACTCTAGTCATGCTATTTCCTGCTCTTTGGATTGACTGGGCTGTGAGATTTTTTTTAACAGGAATTACATAATAGTTATTCTAGTCGATTAGAAAGTTGGCTTCTCAGGTTGTGACAGTTGCAGGCCTGTGTCAGAAGTGACACAATCTACACTGGACAGTTCAATTGAAAAATACTTATAAATATACTCGATATTAAGTGATAATCAATCACAATTCATATCGGCTTAATAAAATTCTTCTCTTTTTGAGGCTGCATTGTCAACTATAAAATTGCAGTTAGCATTACACCCAGGAAGGCGTCTTGCAATAGTCGCCGAAACGTCGGAATTTTATAGTTGACAACGCGGCCTCAAACACACAAGAAATTTATTGACTGTGACAACGGCCGCGAAAGTCTACATTCACACAGTACATCCAATTTTCTGCTGCATAAATATAACATATCAAGAGAAGTCAGAGCCAGGGTAGAGCATGCTAAGATTTTGGGTGTACATATAGATGATAATCTTAATTGGAAAATTCATATTTTGGGTCTCCTAAAGTGACTAGGTTCAGTAACTTTTGCAATCAGAATAATTGCCGATTTTGAGGATACAGAAATTAGTAAGCTAAAATACTTTGCAAACTTTCGCTCTGTGATGCCATACGGAATAATATTTTGTGGTAACTCAACGCTTGGGCAAAAAGTATTCACTGCTCAAAAGAAAGTAGAATAATGTATGTGGCTCATAGTCGCACATCTTGTAGGCATCTGTTTAAAAGGCTAGGAATTCTTACAACAGCCTCACAGTCTATTTGCTCTGTAATGAAATTTGTTCGCAGCAACATGGACCTCTTTATAAACAACAGTGACATTCATGATTATAATACCGGAAGAAAGAAAGACTTACACGATCCTCTACTTAACCTATCTTTGGCACAGAAAGGGGTGAAACATGTTGTAATAAAACTTTTCGATAAATTAACCAGATGAAATAAAATGTCGAACAGACAGCAGTAATAGTTTCAAAAATAAACTGAAATCGTATCTACCTTGACAACTCCTTCTATACCATCGATGAATTCATGACTATGCATTTTGTGCCACTTAAGGGAATGGGGTAGGTAATAAAAAGTTTAAGCTTAAGAAAAAGGGAACCTTGATTCATGTGTGCATTTCTTATGCACTAGACACGTTCCACATCATAACGGTTACCATGAGACTGATCATTGGAACACGTAACTAACTAACCCTTCAAGACGATCGCCACCGAACATGCGTCGTCCATTAGCGACCGCGTCTGAAGCTGCGGGGGTGGTTTGGTAACGTGTTCTGCCCACTACATTGTATACGCTCAGTAAGAAAAATTTCGTCGTTATCTGTCCTCCACGATATTGCAATTGCAGCGGCGAGCAGTGTACTATGTTCAGGTTTTCTTTGGTTATCCTTAAATCTCATGAGTCGAACGCCGGAGTCATTCTTTCAACAGACCTAACTAGTTCTTCCTCCCCCCCCATGAACCATGGACCTTGCCGTTGGTGGGGAGGCTTGCGTGCCTCAGCGATACAGATGGCCGTACCGTAGATGCAACCACAACGGAGGGGCATCTGTTGAGAGGCCAGACAAACGTGTGGTTCCTGAAGAGGGGCAGCAGCCTTTTCAGTAGTTGCAGGGGCAACAGTCTGGATGATTGACTGATCTGGCCTTGTAACACTAACCAAAACGGCCTTGCTGTGCTGGTACTGCGAACGGCTGAAAGCAAGGGGAAACTACAGCCGTAATTTTTCCCGAGGGCATGCAGCTTTACTGTATGGTTAAATGATGATGGCGTCGTCTTGGGAAAAATATTCCGGAGGTAAAGTAGTCCCCCATTCGGATCTCCGGGCGGGGACTACTCAAGAGGATGTCGTTATCAGGAGAAAGAAAACTGGCGTTCTGCGGATCGGAGCGTGGAATGTCAGATCCCTTAATCGGGCAGGTAGGTTAGAAAACTTAAAAAGGGAAATGGATAGGTTAAAGTTAGATATAGTGGGAATTAGTGAAGTTCGGTGGCAGGAGGAACAAGACTTTTGGTGAGGTGAATACAGGGTTATAAATACAAAATCAAATAGGGGTAATGCAGGAGTAGGTTTAATAATGAATAAAAAAAATAGGAGTGCAGGTAAGCTACTACAAACAGCATAGTGAACGCATTATTGTGGCCAAGATAGACACGAAGCCACACCTACTACAGTAGTACAAGCCAACTAGCTCTGCAGATGATGAAGAAATTGATGAAATGTATGACGAGATAAAAGAAATTATTCAGGTAGTGAAGGGAGACGAAAATTTAATAGTCATGGGTGACTGGAATTCGAGAGTAGGAAAAGGGAGAGAAGGAAAAGTAGTAGGTGAATATGGAATGGGGATAAGGAATGAAAGGGGAAGCCGCCTGGTAGAATTTTGCACAGAGCACAATTCAATCACAGATAACACTTGATTTATGAATCACGACAGAAGGTTCTATACGTGGAAAGGGCCTGGAAATACTAGAAGGTATCAGATAGATTATATAATGGTCAGACAGAGATTTAGGAACCAGGTATTAAATTGTAAGACATTTCCAGGGGCAGATGTGGACTCTGACCTCAATCTATTGGTTATGAACTGTAGATTAAAACTGAAGAAACTGCAAAAAGGTGGGAATTTAAGGAGATGGGACCTGGATAAACTGAAAGAACCAGAGGTTGTAGAGAGTTTCAGGGAGAGCATAAGGGAACAATTGACAGGAATGGGGGAAAGAAATACAGTAGAAGAAGAATGGGTAGCTTTGAGGGATGAAATAGTGAAGGTAGCAGAGGATCAAGTAGGTAAAAAGACGAGGGCTAGTAGAAATCCTTGGGTAACAGAAGAAATATTGAATTTAATTGATGAAAGGAGAAAATATAAAAATGCAGTAAATGAAGCAGGCAAAAAGGAATATAAACGTCTCAAAAATGAGATCGACAGGAAGTGCAAAATGGCTAAGCAGGGATGGCTAGAGGATAAATGTAAGAATGTAGAGGCTTATCTCACTAGGGGTAAGATAGATACTGCCTACAGGAAAATTAAAGAGACCTTTGGAGAAAAGAGAACCACTTGTACGAATATCAAGAGCTCAGATGGAAACCCAGTTCTGAGCAAAGAAGGGAAAGCAGAAAGGTGGGAGGAGTATATAGAGGGTCTATACAAGGGCGACGTACTTGAGGACAATATTCTGGAAATGGAAGAGAATGTAGACGAAGACGAAATGGGAGATACAATACTGCGGGAAGAGTTTGAAAGACCTGAGTCGAAACAAGGCGCTGGGAGTACACAACATTCCATTAGAACTACTGACGGCCTTGGGAGAGCCAGTGCTGACAAAACTCTACCATCTCGTGAGCAGGATGTATGAGACAAGCGAAATACCCTCAGACTTTAAGAAGAACATAATAATTCTAATCCCAAAGAAAGCAGGTGTTGACAGATGTGAAAATTACCGAACAACAGGTTTAATAAGCCACAGCTGCAAAATACTAACGCGAATTCTTTACAGACGAATGGAAAAATTAGTAGACGCCGACCTTGGGGAAGATCAGTTTGGATTCCGTAGAAATATTGGAACACGTGAGGTAATACTGACCTTACGACTTATCTTAGAAGAAAGATTAAGGAAAGACAAACCTACGTTTCTAGCATTTGTAGACTTAGAGAAAGCTTTTGACAATGTTGACTGGAATACTCTCTTTCAAATTCTAAAGGTGGCACGGATAAAATACAGGGAGCGAAAGGCTATTTACAATTTGTACAGAAACCAGATGGCACTTACAAGAGTCGAGGGACATGAGAGGGAAGCAGCGGTTGGGAAGGGAGTGAGACAGGGCTGTAGCCTCTCCCCGATGTTATTCAATCTGTATATTGAGCAAGCAGTAAAGGAAACAAAAGAAAAATTCGGATTAGGTATTAAAATCCATGGAGAAGAAATAAAAACTTTGAGGTTCGCCGATGACATTGTCATTCTGTCAGAGACAGCAGAGGACTTGGAAGAGCAGTTGAACGGAATGGACAGTGACTTGAAAGGAGAATATAAGATGAACATCATCAAAAGCAGAACGAGGATAATGGAATGTAGTCGAATTAAGTCGGGTGATGCTGCGGGAATTAGATTAGGAAATGAGACACTTAACGTAGTAAAGGAGTTTTGCTATTTGGGGAGCAAAGTAACTGATGATGGTCGAAATAGAGAGGATATAAAGTGTAGACTGTCAATGGCAAGGAAAGCGTTTCTGAAGAAGAGAAATTTGTTAACATCGAGTATAGATTTAAGTGTAAGGAAGTCATTTCTGAAAGTATTTGTATGGAGTGTAGCCATGTATGGAAGTGAAATGTGGACGATAAATAGTTTAGACAAGAAGAGAATAGAAGCTTTCGAAATGTGGTGCTACAGAACAATGCTGAAGATTAGATGAGTAGATCATATAACTAATAAGGAGGTATTGAATAGAATTGGGGAGAAGAGGAGTTTGTGGCACAACTTGACAAAAAGAAGGGACCGGTTGGTAGGACATGTTCTGAGGCATCAAGGGATCACAAATTTAGCATTGGAGGGCAGCGCGGTGGGTAAAAATCATAGAGGGAGACCAAGAGATGAATACACTAAGCAGATTCAGAAGGATGTAGGTTGCAGTAAGTATTGGGAGATGAAGAAGCTTGCACAGGATAGAGTAGCATGGAGAGCTGCATCAAACCAGTCTCAGGAGTGAAGACCACAACAACAACAACAACAACCAGTTCTTTTCCCACACTTTTTCAGTGCAAGCGCACTACTGCCATTCATCACAAGCCCTCTTCATCGCTGAGACGTCAAAGTATAATCCTCCTTCCTGCGTGCTAGAACATTCTGGTCATAAATAACAACAACAACGAGCGACAGACGAATAGTGCAACCCTCATGCTTTCGCTCTACATGTGTTTGTACACACAGGTGAAACAGCTGCGCAGTAGACGGTCTTTACGGCTACCAGTAAACGTACGCCGTTTACGACCCGAGATACGAGGGTTAATTTTCCCGTCGTTAGACTGTCGTTTGCACAGGCGACGGATCGACGCCAGCTCAGCGGCGCAGTTTACAGCGACGGCTGGCAGTGTGGAGATAGGCCGAGCGACGGCGCACTGCGACTGTTTGCCGAGTACAATCTGCACTCCGCCATCTTTCCATTAGGGGCAGCATTTTAGCTATCAGTAGATAGCACTGCGCACGATCGTCCTAGAAAGGCGTGTTATCGCGAACGCCGTTTCTGCGCAGAACTGCGAATTCGAGCAATGCACAGCGGACATTGTCAAAGATTATTTACAGTTACATCGTCCGCCTAAAAAGTTCCGAGATTGATTTTATTCCTGGCGTATAAGTGCCATCGGAGTAACTAGGCTGACAGCTTAACCAGCACCTGCAAACAACATACACTGACGGAATAAAAATAGCACCACGAACAAGGCGTTGAGCGACATAAACGAATGTTCGTAGGCACGTATCTACCTCTGAAAGAAGATGTCTATTCGGGTTTCGCGCCAGTCGCATAAGAGTGGCGCTGGTAGTGCCACTATGGAAATGGAAACCAGGTCTGCTTTAAATCTCACTGTAACGGTCGTGAACGATAGTTACCTATGAGACAGCACGTGGTGGGGAACCTCACTGGGTTTAGTTGGTTGGTTTGATGCTAAAAGGGACCAAACTACGTGGTTATCGGTCCCTTGTTCCATTGAACTAAGTCCGTTGGATAAAACGGAGCCGGCCGGGGTGGCCGAGCGGTTCTAGGCGCTACAGTCTGGAACCGTGCGACTGCTACGGTCACAGGTTCGAATCCTGCCTCGGCCATGGATGTGTGTGATGTCCTTAGGTTAGTTAGGTTTAAGTAGTTCTAAATTCTAGGCGACTGATGACCTCAGAAGTTAAGTAACATAGTGCTCAGAGCCATTTGAATTTGATAAAACGGAAAGCAAACAGGACGCCGGACACACCACAGGAGTTCTAAATGGACAAAAAAAAAAAAAAAAACACACACACAAAGCTGAACACACTAGGGACAACAGAAGACAAGAAAAGCACAGACAAACAAGAAACAGGCAGAAGAGAAACAACAGTAGAGCAGATGTCCTGGGCTGGCTGATCACGAGGATAAAAAAAGGATGAACCAGCCACTCTGCAACACATTAAAATCTCTAACCTGAAAGTGCTAGGGTAGAGAGCACAGCGAGACAAAGGACAAGAACTAAAATTTAAACCGAAGAATAAAAACCAGCGTCAAGGAGAAAATGTAAAACCAAGTTAGCCGTGGAGGCATCTTCTCCGAAAATCGAAGGAAGGGAGTCAGGGAGATTAAAATTCCGTCGTAGAGCGGCTAGATGTGGAAAGTCCACCAAAAGGTCGACGACTGTCAAACGGGAACCGTAGCGACAACCTGATGGGGCCTCACGCCGGAGAAGATAGCCATGCGTCAGCCAAGTGTGACCGATGCGAAGGCGGCAGAGGACCACAGAGTCCCTGCGAAAAGCCCGAAGAGAAGACTTCCACTCAGTTGTGCACTCCTTGATGGCGCGGAGTGTATTGGGCGTAACTAAGCTGCGCCGTTCGGCATTTCAAATCCCGAGAACTTCGCGGCGTAACACCGATCGGAGGTCAGATTCGGGTACACCAATCTCCAGAAGCGGCTTACGAGTGGTCTGTTTGGCCAGCTTGTCAACGAGCTCATTTCCCAGGATTCCAACATGCACCGGAGTCCATACAAAGACTACTGAACGACCAGATCGTTCGATGGCATAACCGACTCCTGGATAGTTGCTACCAGAGGATGGCGTGGGTAGTACTGATCAGTGGCCTGTAAACAACTCAGCGAATCACTGCAGACCAGGTAGGAAACACCGGAGCACACTGGGTTTGAACGAGGTCGTGTAATAGGGCTACGGGAAGCTGAACCTTCCTTCTGCAATATTGCAGACAGACTTATCAAGAATGTGGCCACTCTATGCTGCTGGCAGCGGTGGTCGCGAGGATCTACGGTCGCAAGTAGACCGGGCTCCGGCCGGAATCATGGCACTGCCGAGAGGGAAGATCACCTTTTTCGGCGTGTGGCTCTGGCGCATTGTACTGTAGCTGCATCAGCAATATGAGAAGCAGTTGGCACCATAGTGATGCAACGAACTGTTGGAAATCGATTACGTCAAGGACTGCTCCGTGTTAGACGCCCCGTGGCGTGCACTCCTCTGACCCCAAACCACCGCCATTTGCGACTTCAGTGGTGTCAAGCGAGAGCTCATTGAATGGCAGCGAGGACGTCCGTTGTGTTTTCTGATGATGGCTTGTTTTGCCTCGGTTCAGTGATGGCCGTGTGTTGGTTAGAAGAAGGGCAGTTTAGGGCCTGCAACCAACCCTCTTCCGTGGTAGACACACTGAACCTACACCTAGAGTTATGGTCTGGGATGCGATTTCATGTGACAGGGGGAGCACCCTCGTGGTTATCCCCCAAGAATGCAAAATCGTATGTACGTCTGGTGATTCGACCTGTTGTGCTACTATTCGTGAACTACATTCCAGGAGATGTTTTCCAACATAATAACGCTCGTCCACATACCGCTGTTGTGACCCAACAAGGTTATGCGCAGACTCGGTGAATAAAGAAACATACCGAAAACACTGACAGGGAGAAAGGACTGTATGATACGACATCTGTTAAGACATCAGCGAATAACCTCCATGGTACCAGAGAGAGCTGCAGAGAGCAAAACCTGTAGGGGAAGAGAGAGATTGGAAAACGTCCAGCAAATAATTGAGGACGTTGGGTGCAAGTGGTAATCTGAGAGGAAGAGTTTGGTGCAGGAGAGGAATTCGTGGCGGGCCGTACCAAATCAGTGAGAAGTCTATGAAAAAAAAGAAGAATAGTGACGTATAAAATTAAGCCACAGTCTGTCAAATGTCCATGTTGCCTATTGTACATCCAACAGGCAGCTATAAGTCTGTCAGTCTGCTCCTCTCCTTTTTTTACTCGGGTTTCATACATCAATGACAATGTAAAAATAGAAAAAAAACTATGTCGATGCAAAAACATGAGAAATGTGCAGACACGCTCTTCACACGCATTTCTAGTACCGCATGAAACATTCGTTTATGGCCCTTCGCTCCGTGTGGGCAGGCTCACGAAAAGACAATAGAAGGCAAGAGACCTAGAGGAAGATCACAAGACAGATAGCTGGTGGGAGTAAAGGAATTTGTGAAGAAGACATGAGAAGAATGGCAGAGAGTGGAGAAAGAAAGTGGTGGGAGAACAGATGGAGAGCGGTATGTTCCAAAGAGACCGAGCCAGGGGCTCCATACTATAGAGCAGGATGATGACAAAGACACAAGTCGAAAGAAGGTGCCTGGAGTGGACGACATTCCCTCAGTATTACCAAGACCCTTGGGAAACATTCCGTGATAAAACTATTCCACCTGGTATGTAATATATATGAGGCAAAATACTCCAAGACATAAACAGGAACGTAATAATTCCAATTCGAAAGACAGGTGTAAATATTATAGAATCAACAGTTTAATCATTGATGATTACAGAATACTATCAAGAATTATTCACACACGAATCGAAAGTCTGGTAGAAGAACAATTTGGGTTCCAGCGAAATGTTGAAACTTGGGAGGTCGTACTGAACCTACGATTTATTCTTTGATGATAGGCTGAAGAAAGACAAATTCGTGTTTACAACATTTTTAGATTCGAAGAAAACTGTTCACTGGAATTCACTCGTTGAAATTTTGAAGGTAGGAGGGCTTCGAGGAGCGAAAGGTTATTTACGACTTATTTACGACTTGTACAGCAACCAGATGGTAGTCGAAGGGCATGAGAGGGTAGCTGGGACAGGGGGCAGAGTGAGACGATGTTGTGGACTATCCTTCATGTTATTCAGTCCGTACATTGAGCAAACAGGTAAAGGAAACCGACACATTTGGAAAGGGATGTTAAGTTCAGCGAGGAGAAATAAAAATGTTTGAGGTTTCAAAAAATGCCTCTGAGCACTGTGGGACTTAACTTCTAAGGTCATCAGTCCCCTAGAACTTAGAACTAATTAAACCTAACTAACCTGAAGACATCACACACATCCATGCCCGAGGCAGGATTCGAACCTGCGACAGTAGTGGTCGCGCGGGTTTGAGGTTTACCGACGACTTTGTAATTCTGTTAGAGACGGCAAAGGGCTCGGAATGGATGTCGTCTTAAAAAGAGATAAAATGATCATCAACCAAGGAATGTAGGCAAATCAAATCAGGCTAAGAGAAATGTATTAGGAAACCAGACAGTAAAACAAGATAAGTTTTCGATGGCTGAAGTAGAGAGAGAGTACAAAATTCTGATTGGAAATAGCAAGAAAAGCGTTTCTGAAAAGAGATATATAAATTTAGGTGTTAGGAAGCATTTTCTGGAGGTGTTTATCTGGAGTGTAGTCTTGTGTGGATGTGAAACATGGATGATAAACGACTCACACAAGAAGAGAACAGAAGCTTTTGAAAAGTGATGACCGAGAAAAATGCTGAAGAACGGCTGGACAGGCCATATAACTAATGAAGAGATACTGGACTTCACAAAGGTAAGGCGCCAGTTGATAGGCCGCATCCTGTGGCGTAAAGGAGTCGTCTTTTTGGTAACGGAGGGCAGTACCCAGGGTAAAAATTGTAGCGATAGACTAGTTTTTGACTACAATAAACAGGCTGAAGTGCTTGCATTAGTGAAACAGAGATGAATGGGTTTGCACAGGTCAGACTGGCGTCGAGTGGTGCATTAAACCGATCTCCAGACGGAAATCCAGGCAACAGCGCAATTGTTGGGTTCACCCATGAGCTCAGTCCAGACTATCACCAGCGCCGTCACTGCAGTCAGCTGGGAATTAGGACACAGCAGGTGTTCGGTTGGATCGTTAACCGCTCACTGTCAAATATTTTGCGAATGGAGAAATCATCGTGAGATTTTTAGGCAACATTTCCTGTGGATGCAGTTATTTCCACGGTCTTCTGTATCCCCACGGTGTTTACCATAGCTGATTCTTCGGTCTTTAAAGGCAGCATTCCATCCCAAGGACACGAGGGTTCCCTTAATCTCCATCCATTCCTCCGCCCTTTTTTCTTTGACAAGGTCATTTTGACTGCCTGAGGATGACTTCGCTGGCCCCAGTTATTTCAATAATTTTAAAGACTGGTTCTGTCTGTAATAGATGTACACCAAATTAAAAGCTGGGTCTGACATTAACTCTTATTATAGGATTTATTTTATTGCATATGTGAACGTGAGAAAAGTGATGTGCTACCCTGAAGTGCAAATGTCAACATTAAATGTCAACATAGCGTCATAAAGTGTTATTGTCTGTTAAGCTTCTTATATTCTCTACTTTCTTAAATTCACTATTTAATTCATGATTTTCTGAATTTATCACATAATTTTTTTTGTAAACGGAGCGCACACTGCTGCGACTGCACCTCACTTAAGAGGAAGACAACTGATGCGAGAATTTTATTACATCTGACCACCGCTCACAGGGGCTCAAATAGCTCTCGTATCGCAATAACATTTGAATATTAGAGGCTGACGTCGTTGGTTATTATATTTCCACTGATAACTTAATAAGTGACCATTTTAGGAGGGTATTGTTTCGAATCTACGAGTACAATGGAATTTTCTCGCTGCAGCACACTGTGTGTTAATACGAGACCTAACAGCTTAAACCTGTGCGTCAAACGGTCTAGAAATGGAATCTCTGCATTCATAAAAAATGCAACTTTCCACCAGTCGTGGCACTAAATTCTTTGTGATGTCTGTAGAGGTTGACTGACGCGCGCTAAAATAGCGTATTAGTACAGTAGTACGGGCGTCAACAGAAATTTATCCAAGAAGGAGCAAGGTTATATAAACGTAATTTCTTATACAACCAATACTTTGAATTTGAAGAGATTTCATGTCTCAAGAATCAAATTTCACAAGAAGTACAGAAATCGTACTGATACTAAACGATTGATCGTCATTCACTCAGAATGTTTTTGACGGTAAATTATTTTGGTAGGCAAAAAGTCAGCACATCTCATTAGTCTACGCAACGCATATCCGCTTCTATCAGTAACTTGACTTTGGTACCACCTTTTTGGGTTAATTTCAGATCATTACATCGCCGTATCACTGATTCAAATGTATTCGTCGAGTTAAGAAGTAAAATATTTAAAAAAATATATTTCCATTCCTATACCAATAAGAAGATGACATTAAAAATCGTAATTATAAGAAGAATTAGTACGCAAAAATATTGCCAGATATCAATAAAAATATTCAGCAAAAATTGCTGTTGTTTAATACTCTACGTAACAAACTTAAAAAGAAAGGTTCAAATGGCTCTGAGCATGGGACTTAACATCTGAGGTCATCAGTCCCCTAGAACTTAGAACTACTTAAACCTAACTAACGTAAGGACATCACACACAGCCATGCCCAAAGCAGGATTCGAGCCTGCGACCGTAGCGGTCACGCGGTTCCAGACTGAAGCGCCTGGAACTGCTCGGTCACACCGGCCGGCACTTAAAAAGAAATAAGGTTTAAAAAATCGCTTTTACAACTTTGATACTGTCTATAATGCATTGTTTGCTTACAAAATCGTGTCAATAGATTGATTATGGTCATGCCTCATATTTTTTAATATACACTGATACAATTAAAAAGTCGAACAAAATGTAACGTAAAAGCTACATTTTTGGGTGTTTGCGCAAAGTGTAAACCAAAGCCAATGTTCAACTGGATGGATGTGGGAAATCTAGCAAAACCGCCCTAAAATTCACATACGACTGAACCACGGCGGTTCCTGTGTCCCCAGTTTGATACTATATTGTGCAGCCATGCCAACTGGGTTGCAGAACTCGTAAGTGTATGATTGTATTACATTACACAGAATTCGAGGGGATGCTAACCTCCTGGGCCAGACAATTTTTGCAACCTCGAAATTTCACAAATTAGATTGCTTTTCGGGAGTAGGAAATGTTTGTTTTTCTTTTTCTGACTGCTGCGTTTGGGTCTACACAGATAGTTACTGCATAAAACGGCGGTGGTTTTCAGAGACTACTAAAAAACTGCTCTGCCGCCTAGAACTGAATGTAGTCTTACCAAGTGAACACAGCTCTTGTTTGCGCGCGGAGAATAGACCAACTACTGATGTACAGCGACAAGAAGGAAGTCTCCTTGTGCAAATCGGGGACCGATGTCCCGGTATACTACAGACATGTTTATGTAGTACTGGCGAGGGAGGAAAGAAGTGTGCTGGACTACGTCGACATTGTTCTGCAAAGGTTCACAAGATAAACAACGCCGAAGCTGCCGCCGTCCCAGGCAAACAGCACCATGTCTCGTGAACAGCCTGACAGAGCAGCAAACCTAAGTTATGTAGTGATTGTTAAACCAACCAGTATTTCTCATTGTGCACAGTAACGCTAAATCTTTGGTTTAGTAGAACTGCAACAAACAGTCTTAGCTAGAGATGTAGGAAAATTCTGTAATGAATTAAGTCTGAAATATAGATTGCAGTGGGGAGGATACGTCTCCCCCTCGTGCTACACCCGTCCCCCTCCCCGACCCAACATCAAGTTATAAAGTTTAAACGATCCAAACACAAAAAACCAAGAAGACTCCACAAGTGTGCCTGAATGTAAATCTTTCAGAAGACGGAATTGACAAGGCCACCAGTCTGAACCCGGGCGTTAGGGCCTGTGAATCTTTCACAACAGTTCCCGCACGTTGAACTTCTGGATACAAGATGCCGGATGTGGAGTGCACATCACGCGAGTACGCAGGGGAACGACCCGCGCGTTGGCCGTTGCACCAGCACAGCGTGACTCAGCGTTTGCGCAACCCGAACGGAAGCAAGCAAACAGTTGGCATCGCTCCAGGTCGCGTTCGCTTTGTGCATCCGAGATTGCAGTGAACTAGAGAAACAGGAAGTACAGCTCACGAAGTTGCCTGCAGATACGGAAATCAAAGACCAACGTCGATTCACCTTAGGCAGTCACGTGAATAATCGAAACCTTTACCTCCATGTTCAGCTCGGTTCTTGTGTGCTCTGTTTCTGTAACCGCTATAGGAAACCGGTATTTACTCTCAGTGAAATTAAAATGGCACGTAACTGTGCGTTCTGAAGTGTGTTTTAAGACGATCGAATTTGATGCTAACATGTATCTGGGCAACGGCTCATGTAGTTAGCGTGACGCAGTGTGGTATTAACTACCATGTCACTAATGAAAGCGGTCTTAATTCACACAAAAATTGAATGTGTCTGCTTGCAGAATGAAATATTAAGTTCAAATGGCTCTGAGCACTATGGGTCTTAACATCTGACGTCATCAGTCCCCTAGACTTAGAACTGCTTAAACCTAACTAACCTAAGGACTTCACACATCTATGCCCGAGGCAGGATTCAACCTGCGACTGTAGCAGCAGCGCAGTTCCAAACTGAAGCGCCTAGAACCGTTCGGCAAATGTTAAGTCTGTGTAGCTTAGTTAGCACTAGTACGAATAAGTTCGTCTCATCTTTATTATCCTGCCAGGTGTTCAGCAAGAATCACAACATACGGCCTCAGACATCTTTTATCACTTGCCCAATAACATAATATTTCTGACCTAGACTCACCACAAAGAAATTATTTGAATGAGACGGAAATACGTAGATGTGATGTACATCTACATCTACGTGGTTACTCTGCAAATCTCACTTAAGTGCCTGGCAGAGAGTTTATCTAACCATTTTCACAATAATTCTCATTATTCCACTCTCGAACAGCGCGCGGTAAAAACGAACACCTATAGGTTTGCGTGCGGTCTCTGATTTACCTTATTTTATTATGGTGATCGTTTCTCGCTATATAGGTCAAAGTGTCAACAAAATAATTTCGCATTTGGAGGAGAAAGTTGGTGATTGAAATTTCCTGAGAAGATTCAGTCGCAACGAGTAACGCCTTCGTTTTAATGGTGTCCATCGCAAGCCCTTTATTATGCCCGTGACACTCTCTCCCCTATTTCACAATAATACGAAACATGCTGCTCTTCTTTCAACGTCCTCTCTGTATTGCGTTAATCCTATCTGGTGAGGACCACAGACCGCGCAGGAGTACTCCAAAAGAGGACGGACAAGTGTAGTGTAGGCAGTCTCTTTAGTAGATCTGTTACATTTTCTAAGTGTTCGGCCAATAAAACGCAGTCTTTGCTTTGCCTTCTCCACAACATTTTCTACGTGTTCGTTCCAATTTAAGTTGTTCGTAACTGTAATTCCTAGGTATTTACTGCCTTTAGATTTGACTAATTTATCACGTAACCGAAGTTTAACAGAATCCTTTTAGCGTTCGTGTGGATAACCTCACGCTTTACATTATTTAGGGTCAACTGACAATTTACGTATCATTCAGATTTTTTTTCTAAATCGTTTTGCAATTTGTTTCGATATTCTGATGAGTTTACTAGTCGATAAACGACAGCATGATCTGCAAACAACATAAGACGGCTTCTCAGATTGTCTCCTAAATCGTTTATACAGATGAGCAACAGCAAAGGGCCTACAACACTACCTTGGGGAACGCGCAAAATCACTTCGATGACTTTCCGTCAGCTACTACGATCTGTGGCCTTTCCGACAGGAAATCACGAATCCAGACACATAACTAAGACGATATTCCATAAGCACGCAATTTCACTACAAGCCGCTTGTGTGGTACAGTGTCAAAAGCCTTCTGGAAATCTAGAAATACGGAATCAATTTGAAATCCCTTGTCAACAGCACTCAACACTTCGTGTGTGTAAAGAGCTAGTTGTGTTTCACAAGAACGATGCTTTCTAAATCCATGTTGTCTGTGTGTCAATAGACCGTTCTCTTCGAGGTAATTCATAATGTTCGAACACAATATGTGTTCCATATTTCTACTGCTTATCGACGTTAATCATATGGGCCTGTAATTTAGCAGATTACTCCTACAAACTTTCTTGAATATTGGTGTGACCTATGCAACTTTCCAGTCTTTGGGTACGCATCATTCGACGAGCGAACTGTTGTATATGATTTTTAAGTATGAATCTATTGCATCAGTATATTCTGAGAGGAACTTACTGGTATACACTCTGGACCACAAGACTTGATTTTATTTAATGATTTAAGTTGCTTTACTACTCCGAGGATATCTACTTGCATGTACAGACAAAAATACGCGGGTTGTCCAGAAAATAAGTTCCGATCGGTTGCTAAATGGAAACGACAGTGAAAAGCAGACACATTTTATTTGCAAGAGTTAGCTACACTTTCCAGATACTTCTTTACATAGTCTCTGTCGGAGTATTATACTAAATTTCCAACATCACCGTCATAGAAGGCAGCTGCCTGTGCTTTCCGATAACTCTCTACGCTGGTCTATAGCAAGTAGCCTGCGCCTAAGTGTTCTCTTTGTATCCAGCATTTCATGTGAACAGAGATGATACTCAGGACGAGCCAATTAGGGCTGTGTTGTGGGTGACCAAACACTTCCCATCGAAATGGCTGCAGGAGCGTCTTCACTGCCCCTGCAGATTTCGGCTGCGAATTCCCATGAAAAAGAAATGCATGGCAGTTGTGTTAGGTGGGCTGCATTCATTAAGGCGAAGCCTCTCAACGGGCCTTTCTCCTTGGCGGGAGACGTTGTGGTTCTAGGCATCTTTACTCTCTCACAGTGCGCTCACAACTGAAAAGAGCGTCTTGATGCGATAGACGGTCATACTAGAGACACTATTCAACACATCTGTGCAAAGCTTCATCGAGTTTTCACTGTGGTGTCCATTTCGCGACTGATCAGAACTCACTTTCTGGCCAACACTCGTATAAACAAATGGCAACACGTTCAGAAAAATTGATTGATTTATTCATGAGAAAGAGCTTCATAAATTGACCAAGTCAGTAGCTCGTTGGTCCACCTCAGACCCTTATGCAAGCAGCTATTCCACCTGGCATTGACTGATAGAATTGTTGGATATTCTGCTGAGGGATATCATACCAAATTCTATCCAATTGGGGCGTTAGATCGACAAAATACCGAGCTGGTTGGAGGGGCCTGCCCATAATGCACCAAACGTTCTCAGGTGGGGAGTGTTCTGGCGACCTTGCTGGCGAGTGTAGGGTTTGGCAAGAATGGAGAACAGGAATAGAAATTCTCGCCCTGTGAGGGCGGGCATTATTTTGCTGTAATGTAAGCCCAGGATGGCGTGCCATGAAGGGCGTAGAATTTCGTCAACAAATCACATTGCTGTCAGCGTGCCGCTGATGACACCCAAAGGGTCCAACAATGAAATTAGAAATGGCACCCCTAACCATCTCTCCCAGTTGTCAGGCCGTATGGCAGGCGACAGTCAGGTTGTTATTTCACAGTTTTCTGGGGCGTCTCCAGACACGTCTTAGCTTTATATCACAATCTCACAGACAGGAGTAGATATAGTCACGAATTCAGTTTCGAACCGAGACCTGATGAAACTCGAAGACATTTCTGTAGACGCTAATGTAAAATCATTTATTCTGGGAAATAGAATAATACCATTTGGTATTTTTTTGTGGTCTGTCCGTATCATTTGTGTAAATTATGACACATTTTAGGCAAGTTTAACACTAAGTTAATTGGAATTAGAAGAAGGGATCGGTTGGTAGGAAATGCTCTGAGGCATCAAGGGATCACCAATTTAGTACTGGAGGGCAGCGTGGAGGGTAAAAATCGTAGAAGGAGACAAAGAGATGAGTACACTAAGCAGATGAAGAAGCTTGCACAGGATAGAGTAGCATGGAGAGCTGCACCAAACCGATCTCAGGACTGAAGACCACAACAACAACAACAATTGGAATTAATAGAGCTACAAAAAACTACGAGGGTGAGTCAAATGAAAACCTTAAATATTTTTTTAAATATTATTTATTGTGCAGAAGTGGTAGAAAGCTGTATCACTTTTCAACATAATCTCCCCCACGCTCAATGCAAGTCCTCCAGCACTTACAAAGCGCATAAATTCCCTTAGAAAAAAATTTTTTGGTAGCCCGCACAACCACTCATGCACCGTGTGGCGTACCTCTTCATCGGAACGGAACTTCTTTCCTCCCATTGCGTCATTCAGTGTCACTCGGCGGTTTTCCTTCACTATGGTTTCAACTGCTGCAATGTTCTGTGGAGTCACAACTCGTTGTGCCTGTCCTGGACGAGGAGCATCTTCCACTGAAGTCACACCATTTGCGAACTTCCTACTCCATTCATAGTCTTGCTGCTATGACAAACATGCATCACCGTACTGAATCTTCATCCGTCGGTGAATTTCAATAGGTTTCACACCTTCACTACGCAAAAACAAAATAACAGAACGCTGTTCTTCCCTGGTGCAAGTCGCAAGTGGGGCGGTCATCTTTATATTGATACTGCGACGGTATGTGTGCATCTGCACTATGCTGCCACCTACAGGCCATTCTGGACGCTGTTTGTAGCACTCTTACCCGTGGCCTGAAGACGGAGTGCATTGTTGTCAATGCAGGCGTGTAAGATCTTCAAATGCAGTATGATAAGATTGTCTCATACTAGTCCATCTCAAACAGCTGTTACAAATTCTTACTCTGAAACACAAGACTGGGCAAATTTCAACGTATTACAAAACAGGAAAGACCGTGGTTGAAGTGCGTCATGCAGTACTTCAACTGAAAGAGCAGCCATGTTTACCAGTTGCAAAACAGAAAGACCTGTTCACGATATTGCCATTTCTTTCTCGACAGCACAGGAGGCAACGCCTCTTCTTCGGCCATCGCCTATTATTCTTCTGCCTAAATAGCAAAATTCATCTACTACATTTAGCGCCTCATTTCCTAATCTAATTCCTTCAACGTCACCTGATTTAATTCGTCTGAATTCCATTACCCTTGTTTCACTTTTTTGAAGCTCATCTTATAACCTCTTTTCAGCACACTATCCATTCCATTCAACTGCTCTTCTAAGTATTTTGCTGTCCTTGAGAGAAATACAATGTCATCGGCAAACCTCAAAGTTGTCGGTTTTTCTCTCTGAACTTTTACTTCTGCTCAAAATGTTTCTTTTCAATCCTTTACTGCTTGCTCACTGTACAAGCGAATAACACCGGGGATAGGCTACAACCCTGTCTCGCTCCCTTCTCAATCATTGCTCTCTTTCATGTCCTTCGACTCTTTATAACTGCAGTCTGGTTTGCCTACAGGCTGCATATACGTTTCGGTGTCTGTGTTGTATCCCTTTATTTTACTTTATTTTATTTTCTGAGTCATCAGTCTTCGATTATATTCTTTTCCGGTTTCCTCATAGCCCATATTTCACTACCACACACCGCTGTGCTCCGAACTTACATTCTCAGAAACTTCGTCCTGAAATTAAAGGCTATGTTTAATACGATTAGACTTCTCTTGGTGAAGAATGCCATTTTTGACAGTGTTTGTCTACTTTTTACCTCCTCATTGTTCCGTCCGTCATGGGTTATTTTGCTGCTTAGGCAGCAGAATTCCCTAACTTCATCTACTTCAAGATTACCAATTCTGATGTTAAGTTTCTTGCCGTTCTCATGTCTGCTAGTTCTCATTACTTTCGTCTTTCTTAGATTTAATATCAGTCCATATTCTGTACTCATTATTCTGTTCATTACTTTCAGGAGACTGTGTAATTCTTCACTTTCCCTGATAATAGCAATGTCATCAGCGAATCTTATCATTGATATCCTTTCACTTTGCATTTTAATTCCGATCTTGAACCTTTCTTTTGTATCCGTCATTGCTTCTTCGATGAATATATTAAACAGTAGGGATAAAAGACTACACCCTTGTCTTACACCCGTCTTAATCCGAGCATTTAGTTCTTGGTCGTCCACTGTTATTGTTCCCTCTTGCAACTATTGCTTATTACCTGTCTCTCACTATAGCTTACCCCTATTTTTCTCAGAATTTCCAACACCTTGCACCATTTTACATTATCGAACGCTCCTTCCAGGTCAGCAAATCTTATGAACGTGTGTTGATTTTTCTTTAGTCTTGCTTCCATTATCAACCGCAACGTCAGAACTGACTCTTTGGTGCCTGCATCTTTCCTAAAGCGAAACTGATCGTTATCCTCAATTTTCTTTTCCATTCTTCTGTGTATTATTCTTGTAAGTACTTTGATACATGAGCTGTTAAACTGATTGTGCAATAACACTGTGAAACAATGAAAATATAAATAGAATGAAAATAGCCAGTTCCTATCAATTCTAATGTGCTGATCGCGAATATCACAAAGACAATTCAAATTTAGCTCTAGTTGTCATTTTACACTGTTTTATTACGGTGAGATAATTATAAACGGATTTTTATGTTAAGTTTAAAATCAAATAGTATAATAGTTTGTCAAAGTCATAATAACTAGTAACAATGGATTATATTATTGTCCCTGGTCTTACTTGTGTGCAATATTTTGGATATAAACATTTTGATACCAATTTTAGTGATCTTTTTGTCTCCCTCTTCTTCAACTTCAGTGAATACTTTTTGCACATTTGTTTCCAGATTAAGTACCAGTTGTTCAAGTTGACTGCTATTGAAGTGAACAAAAATGCCACGAGTTTGTGTTAACAATGCTAACACATTTTGCTATGTGTGTGGAGAAGTGACATTTGCTTCACAGAAACAGCAAATAACTACATTGATTAAAACAGCTTACAGTTGTTATTTTGGGGGCAAAATAGGTGATCAGGACAAACCCTGGGCTCTACATGTGATCTGCGGTTGGGCCACCCTCTCCCCAAGGGGAGTGGCGGGTTGAGCGGCGTTCGCGGCGCACGAGGCGGGGGGTCAATGTGGAGGCTGGCCGTGTGTGGCATCGCCCGCTCTGCCTGTGAGTGGACATGTGGCCGCTCCTTCTGCAAGGTCCGAGTAGGCACACGGGGGAAGGGGTTTATTAGTGATTGGGAGCTCCAACGTTAGGCGGGTGATGGAGCCCCTTAGGGAAATAGCGGAAAGGTCGGGGAAGAAGGCCAGTGTTCACTCTGTCTGCTTGCCGGGGGGTCTCATTCGAGATGTGGAGGAGGCCCTGCTGGCGGCGATAGAGAGCACTGGGTGCACCCGACTGCAAATTGTTGCTCATGTCGGCACCAATGACTCCTTCCGTCTGGGTTCAGAGGTCATCCTCAATTGATACAGGCGGTTGGCGGAGTTGGTGAAGGCGGAAAGCCTCCCTCGCGGGGTGGAATCTGAGCTAACTATTTGTAGTATCGTTCCCAGAACCGATCGCGGTCCTCTGGTTTGGAGCCGAGTGGAAGGCTTAAACCAGAAGCTCAGACGATTCTGCGGAGATCTGGGGTGAAAATTTCTCGACCTCCGCTATCGGGAGGAGAAATGTAGGGTCCTCCTGAATAGGTCATGGGTGCACTACACGCCGGAAGCGCCTACAAGGGTAGCGGAGTACGTGTGGAGTGCATATGTGGGT
Organism: Schistocerca piceifrons; assembly: GCF_021461385.2. Classification (NCBI taxonomy): domain Eukaryota; kingdom Metazoa; phylum Arthropoda; class Insecta; order Orthoptera; family Acrididae; genus Schistocerca; species Schistocerca piceifrons. The sequence goes on along the minus strand of NC_060143.1, from coordinate 96,325,912 downwards.
TTTTTAGGTTAGAGAATTCCCTTCCTAGGCCCGACAAGATGCCTCCTGAGACATGACAAGGTAGTAGTAGGCAAAACGCAACAGGGAATAACAATATTAATATGGTAATAGTAAACTGCAGGAGCGTCTATAGAAAGGTCCCAGAACTGCTCTCATTAATAAACGGTCGCAATGCCCACATAGTACTAGGGACGGAAAGTTGGCTGAAATCAGATGTAAACAGCAATGAAATTCTAAACTCTGATTGGAATGTATACCATAGAGACAGGCTGGACAGTGAAGGGGGAGGCCTGTTTATAGCGATAAAAAGTGCGATAGTATCGAAGGAAATTGATGGAGATCTGAAATGTGGAATAATTTGGATGAAAGTCACGGTTAAAGCAGGCTCAAACATGGTAATTGGATGTCTCTATAGGCCCCCTGGCTCAGCAGGTGTTGTGGCACAGCACCTGAAGGAAAATTTGGAAAATATTTCGAGTAGATTTCCTGACCATGTTATAGTTCTGGGGGGAGATTTTAATTTGCCAGATATAGACTGGGAGACTCAAACGTTTATAACGGGTGGCAGGGACAAAGAATTCAGTGAAATTTTTTTAAGAGCATTATCTGAAAACAGATCAAGATAAGATGGGTAGTTTTTATGAGGCACTCAGTGATGTAGTTGTTAGAGTAAAGGACAAGGACAGTGTTCTGCCCATGGGTGATTTCAACGCCAGGATTGGAAATCGAACAGAAGGGTATGAAAAGGTTATGGGTAAATTTGCAGAGGATATGGAGGCCAACAGGAACGGGAAACAACTCTTGGATTTCTGTGCCAGTATGGTCTTAGTAATCACAAACTCCTTTTTTAAACATAAGAACATTCACCGGTATACTTGGGAAGGCAGGGGAACCAGATCTGTCATTGACTATATAATAACAGATCAGGAATTCAGGAAGGCTGTGAGGGACACACGTGTATTCAGGGGATTCTTTGATGACACTGATCATTATTTAATCTGCAGTGAAATTGGGATTGTGACCCCGAAAGTGCAGGAGGTCAGGTCCATATGTAGGAGGATAAGAGTGGAGAAACTTCAGGATAAGGAAATCAGGCACAAGTACATAACAGCGATCTCGGAAAGGTACCAGTTAGTTGAGTGTAGTCAATTATAGTCATTGGAAAAGGAATGGACAAGGTACAGGGACACAGTACTAGAAGTGGCTAAAGAATGTCTTGGAACAGTAGTGTGTAAAAGTAGGATGAAGCAAACAGCTTGGTGGAATGATACAGTCAAGGCAGACTGTAAAAGGAAAAAGAAGGCTTATCAAAAATGGCTACATACCAGAACCCAGGTAGACAGAGAAAGTTATGTTGAAGAAAGAAACAAAGCCAAACAGATAATTGCAGCATCCAAGAAGAAATCGTGGGAAGACTTTGGAAACAGGTTGGAGACTATGGGTCAAGCTGCTGGAAAACCATTCTGGAGTGTAATTAGCAGTCTTCGAAAGGGAGGTAAGAAGGAAATGACAAGTATTTTGGACAGGTCAGGAAAACTGCTGGTGAATCCTGTGGATGCCTTGGGCAGATGGAGGGAATATTTTGAAGAGTTGCTCAATGTAGGTGAAAATACGATCAGTAATGTTTCAGATTTCGAGGTAGAATGGTATAGGAATGATGATGGAAATAGGATCACATTTGAGGAAGTGGAAAAAATGGTCAATATATTGCAGTGCAATAAAGCGGCTGGGGTGGATGAAATTAAGTCGGAACTCATCAAATACAGTGGAATGTCAGGTCTTAAATGGCTACACAGGATAATTGAAATGGCCTGGGAGTCGGGACAGGTTCCATCAGACTGGACAAAAGCAGTAATCACACCAATCTTTAAACATGGAAACAGAAAAGATTGTAACAACTACAGAGGTATCTCTTTAATCAGCGTTGTGGGTAAAATCTTCTCAGGTATTGTTGAAAGGAAAGTGCGAGTATTAGTTGAGGACCAATTGGATGAAAATCAGTGTGGGTTTACGCCTCTTAGAGGCTGTCAGGACCAGATCTTTAGCTTACGGCAAATAATGGAGAAGTGTTATGAGTGGAACAGGGAATTGTATCTATGCTTTATAGATCTAGAAATGGCATATGACCAGATTCCTAGGAGGAAGTTATTGTCTGTTCTACAAGATTATGGAATAGGAGGCAAACTTTTGCAAGCAATTAAAGGTATTTACATGGATAGTCAGGCAGCAGTTTGAGCTGACGGTAAATTGAGTTCATGGTTCAGAGTAGTTTCAGGGGTAAGACAAGGCTGCAACCTGTCTCCACTGTTGTTCATATTATTTATGGATCATATGTTGAAAACAATAGACTGGCTGGGTGAGATTAAGATATGTGAACACAAAATAAGCAGTCTTGCATATGCGGATGACTTAGTTGCGATGGCAGATTCGATTGAAAGTTTGGAAAGTAATATTTCAGAGCTAGATCAGAAATGTAAGGACTATGGTATGAAGATTAGCATCTCCCAAACGAAAGTAATGTCAGTGGGAAAGAAATATAAACGGATTGAGTGCCAAATAGGAGGAACAAAGTTAGAACAGGTGGACGGTTTCAAGTACTTAGGATGCATATTCTCACAGGATGGCAACATAGTGAAGGAACTGGAAGCGAGGTGTAGCAAAGCTAATGCAGTGAGCGCTCAGCTACGATCTACTCTCTTCTGCAAGAAGGAAGTCAGTACCAAGACTAAGTTATCTGTGCACCGTTCAATCTTTCGACCAACTTTGTTGTATGGGAGCGAAAGCTGGGTGGATTCAGGTTACCTTATCAACAAGGTTGAGGTTACGGATATGAAAGTAGCTAGGATGATTGCAGGTACTAGTAGATGGGAACAATGGCAGGAGGGTGTCCACAATGAGGAAATCAAAGAAAAACTGGGAATGAACTCTATAGATGTAGCAGTCAGGGCGAACAGACTTAGATGGTGGGGTCATGTTACACGCATGGGAGAAGCAAGAAGAGACTCATGGATTCAGCAGTAGAGGGTAAGAGGAGTCGGGGCAGACCGAGGAGAAGGTACCTGGATTCGGTTAAGAATGATTTTGAAGTAATAGGTTTAACACCAGAAGAAGCACCAATGTTAGCACTGAATAGGGGAACATGGAGGAACTGTATAAGGGGGGCTATGCTCCAGACTGAACGCTGAAAGACATAATCAGTCTTAAATGATGATGATGATGATCTGAAAACTACCTTGAGCAGTTAAACAGAGAATCGACTCGTGGTGATAACGTATTAGACCTTCTGGTGACAGGCCCGAACTATTTGAAACAGTTAACGCAGAACAGAGAATCAGTGATCATAAAGCGGTTACTGCATCGATGATTTCAGCCGTAAATAGAAATATTAGAAAAGTTAGGAAGATTTTTCTGTTTAGCAAAAGTGACAAGAAGCAGATTTCAGAGTGCTTGTGGCTGAACACAAAAGTTTTGTCTCCAGTACAGACAGTGTTGAGGATCAGTGGACAAAGTTCAAAACCATCGTACAATATGCGTTAGATGAGTATGTGCCAAGCAAGATCGCAAGAGATGGAAAAGAGCCACCGTGGTACAACAACCGAGTTAGAAAACTGCTGCGGAAGCACAGGGAACTTCACAGCAATCATAAACACAGCCAAAGTCTAGCAGACAAACAAAATTTACGCGAAGCGAAATGTAGTGTGAGGAGGGCTGTGCGAGAGGCGTTCAATGAATTCGAAAGTAAGGTTTATGTACTGACTTGGCAGGAAATCCTAAGAAATTTTGGTCTTATGTCAAAGCGGTAGGAGGATCAAAGCAAAATGTCGAGGCACTCTGTGACCAAAATGGTACTGAAACAGAGGATGACAGACTAAAGGCCGAAATACTAAATGTCTTTTTCCAAAGCTGTTTCACAGCGGAATACTGCACTGTAGTTCCTTCTCTAGATTGTCGCACAGATGACAAAATGGTGGATATCGAAATAGACGACAGAGGGATAGAGAAACAATTAAAATCGCTCAAAAGAGGGAAGGCCGCTGGGCCTGATGGGATACCAGTTCGATTTTACACAGAGTACGCGAAGGAACTTGCCCCCCCCCCCCCCCCCTTTCTTGCAGCGGTGTACCGTAGGTCTCTAGAAGAGCGTAGCATTCCAAAGGATTGGAAAAGGGCACAGGTCATCCCCGTTTTCAAGGAGGGACGTCGAACAGATGTGCAGAACTATAGACCTGTAGCTCTAACGTCGATCAGTTGTAGAATTTTGGAACACGTATTATGTTCGAGTATAATGACTTTTCTGGAGGCTAGAAACCTACTCTGTAGGAATCAGCATGGGTTTCGAAAAAGACGGTCGTGTGAAACCCAGCTCGCGCTATTCGTCCACGAAACCCAGAGGGCCATAGACACGGGTTCCCAGGCAGGTGCCGCGTTTCTTGACTTCCGCAAGGCGTTCGATACAGTTTCCCACAGTCGTTTAATGAACAAGGTAAGAGCATATGGACTATCAGACCAATTGTGTGATTGTATTGAAGAGTTCTCAATGAAGAGAAGTCTTCCGAAGTAAGAGTGATTTCAGGTGTGCCGCAGGGGAGTGTCGTAGGACCGTTGCTATTCACAATGTATATAATTGACCTTGTGGATAACATCGGAAGTTCACTGAGGCTTTTTGCGGATATTGCTGTGGTATATCGAGAGGTTGTAACAATGGAAAATTGTACTGAAATGCAGGAGGGTCTGCAGCGAATTGATGCCTGGTGCAGGGAATAGCAGTTGAATCTCAATGTAGAGAAGTGCAATGTGCTGCGAATACATAGAAAGAAAGATCCCTTATCATTTAGCTACAATATAGCAGGCCAGCAACTGGAAGCAGTTAATTCCATGAATTATCTGGGAGTACACATTAGGAGTGATTTAAAATGGAATGATCATATAAAGTTGATCGTCGGTAAAGCAGATGCCGGACTGAGATTCATTGGAAGAATCCTAAGGAAATGCAATCCGAAAACAAAAGAAGTAGGATACAGTACGCTTGTTCGCCCACTGCTTGAATACTGCTCAGCAGTGTGGGATCCGTACCAGCTAGGGTCGATAGAAGAGATAAAGAAGATCCAACGGAGAGCAGCGCGCTTCGGTACAGGGTCATTTAGTTATCGCGAAAGCGTTACGGAGATGATAGATATACTCCAGTGGAAGACTGCAGGAGAGACGCTCAGTAGCTCGTTACGGGATTTCGTTGAAGTTTCGAGAACATACCTTCACCGAGGAGTCAAGCAGTATATTGCTCCCTCCTACGTTTATCTCGCGAAGAGACCATGAGGATAAAATCAGAGAGATTAGAGCCCACACAGAGGCATACCGACAATCCTTCTTTCCACGAACAATACGAGACTGGAATAGAAGGGAGAACCGATAGAGGTACTCAAGGTACCCTCCGCCACACACCGTCAGGTGGCTTGCGGAGTATGGATGTAGATGTAGATGTAGATGCAACAGTTGTGCCAGCAACCTCAGGAATTGGATGCATGGGAAAGGAGTTCTATGCCCTTTGCAGTGCGCATGATCTGGCGTGAGCTAACTAACCATGTCAGTCACTGCTACTTTTGTATGGCTCCTTCTATCAAGAAGGAAATATCTACGAAGAAGAAGCGGACAGTGATCTATCCTAACATTCCATCTGCTATACGACCAGTTCTACATGGGGAAGGACTGCCAATACCTGAACCACCGACAATGTACGAGATTACTTCTGATGGGGATTCTGAATGTCCTGAACCATGTACATAACAAGATCCAGAGTTTCTTCCAAATATATCATCAATTGATGATTCACAAAAATTGTCTCAAAATGAGTTAAATGAGCTCATTAGAGATTTGTAGCTCTCTAAAGCTAAGGCTGAGAATTTAGCACCAAGATGGTAGCAGTGCAATTTTCTGGAAAGCAATGTAAATGTTTCATTCTACCGCAGAAGAGAGCAGAAGATAGTCTTGTGGCATGTGTAGACGTAAATGGTCTAATGGAGGCTCTGAGAATTAATTACAACCATGATGAGTGAAGACTCTTTATTGATTCGTCAAAGTTGAGTTTAAGAGCAGTGCTTTTACCTAGTGGTAATGAGCTACCTTCTATTCCAGTTACCAAAACATGAAAATTTTACTAGAAGCCATCGAGCATAATGACTCTCAATGACAGATTTTTGGTGAGTTGAAAGTGGTTGCACTGCTATACGGTATGCAGTTAGGGTATACCAAATATTACTGCTTTCTCTGTGAATGGGATAGCCGAGCTCGTGCATTTCATTACATTAAACATGAATATCCCATCAGAAAATCTCTTCAACCAAGTATAAAGAACATTAAGAGTGAACCTCTAGTAGACCCTAAAAAGATTCTGCTCCTGCCCTTGCAACATCATGTTGGGTCTCATGAAAAACTTTGTTAAAGGAATAAACAAAGATGGTGTCGCGTTTAAGTACTTAAGGCAAAAATTCCCTTATTTAAGTGATGCCAAAGTAAAGGAGGGCATCTCTGTAGGCCCACAGATTCGAGAGCTTTTTGGAGACCATACTTTTGATGGAATCATACAAGGTGATGAGAAGCATGCATGGGAATGTTTTAAGACAGTCTGTTTACAGTTCTTAGGGAAACAACGAGCAATAAATTACAAGGAGATTGTAGATGACATGTTTTCATTTTATGAAAAACGTGGTTCGTCGTTGCAACATGTCTCTGAAAATGCGTTTCTTACATAGTCATCTTGATTTCTTCCCCAAAGACTGTGGTGCAGTAAGTGATGAAAATGGGGAGCGATTTATCAAGATATTGCCACATTTGTGACGAGGTATGCCGGAAAGTGGAGCCCTACCATTTTAGGAGATTACTGCTGGACTGTCATAAGGTATGTTCCCGAACATGTGTATAAACGTCAAGCCAAGCGAAAACGGTCGTCTTCTGAATTTATCTCTGAACAAAATATGTAATTTTTCTTTTGTGCTTTATATAGTTCTGGTACAAAGTAGACTTACAAAGTATTTTCATTCACGTAATATTATCTTCGTTTTTTCTTAATATTTTACTGTTGTACTTCCAGAATGGCGCTGAAATTTGTCAATGCATAACATATAACATAGTTCAAGTAAATAATCACTTAAAATTTGTTATGCTGAATCTTGGAACATGAATGCATATTTAGATAGTGAGTTATTTATACAAAAATGTAGATTACTTTTAAAAAACTAGAGCTAAATATTTAAGTAGATGATGATTTTGTACTGAAATAAACAGAACTAACTCAAAATCATGCAATTTATACACTTTCACTTCAAATTTGTTGTTCAGTGTTATTCTCGCCTTGTGAGCTCTTGTAGTCTTCGGAATTGTGTCGAGGATATTTTTCCAAAAGTCAGATGGTGTGCCGCCAGACTCACACATTCTACACACCAACGTGAATAGTTGTTTTGTTACCACTTCCCCTAACGATTATAGAAATTCTGATGGAATGTAATCTACCCCTTCTGTCATATTCGATCTTAAGCCTTCCAAAGCTCTTTTAAATTCTGATTATAATACTGGATCACTTATCTCTTCCATATCAACTCCTGTTTCTTCTTCTGCCACATTATCAGACAAGTTGAAATGTTCAAATGAGTGTGAATTCATAAAGGACCAAACTGCTGAGGTCATCGGTCCCTAATCAGACAATTCACGGAAGGTTGTTTTGACTTTTCTGTATGGTGAGTCAATCCTTGCGACAGTAATTTATTTTTAGATTTCTTCACTTTCTCATGCAGTCATTTCTCCTTAGCTTCCCTGCACTTCTTATTTACTTCGTTCCTAAGTGGCTTGTATTTCTGTCTTCCTGAATTTCCCTAAACATGTTTTAAGCATTTTTAAGTTTTTCTCAGTTACCCATGGTTTCTTTGCAGTTACCTTCTTTTTACCAATATTTTTGTTTCCAACTTTGTTATTATCCTTTTTAGAGATATCCATTCCTCTTCCACTGAACTGCCTACTGAGCTATGGCTTATTGCAATATCTATATCCTCAGAGAACTTAAAGCGTATCTCTTCATTCCTTAGCACTTCTGTATCCCACTTCTTTGCATGTTGACTCTTCCTGATTTGTCACTTAAATTTCAACCTACTCTCATCACCACTAAACTGTGATCTGAGTCTATATCTTCCCCTGTGTATGCCTTACAATCCAGTGTCTGATTTCGGAATCTCTATTTGAACATGATGTAATCTGACTGAAATCAGCCCGTATCACCTGGTCTTTTCCAAGTATAGCTTCTCCTCTTGTGATTCTGGAACAGAATATTCGCTATTATTAGCCGAAAACTATTGCAAAACTCAGTCTTCCTCCTCTCCCATTACTAGTACCAAGCCCATGTTCTCACGTAATCCTTTCTTCTATACCTTCCCCTACAACCGCATTCCAATCATTCATGACTATTAGATTTTCATCTCCCTTTATGTACTGAATAACCCGTTCAATATCCTCATACACTCTTCCTACCTCTTCCTCTTCGGCTTGCCGCGTTGTCATGTGTACCCGAACTATCTTTGTCGGTGTCGGTTTGCTGTCGATTCGGATGAGAGCAACGTTATTCCTATTTTAGGGATACAATATTTGTTCACGAGCACGAATAAAGGAAGCTGGCTTTTAAAGATTTACTTTTTAACGGATCCACTTCAAAAAAATGGAATGCTGCGGTAGACAATTGCTTCAGAAGTTGAGGCAATCAGAGTCAGATATGACTTTTGTCCCTCTTCCTTGGTTGCATCATACTGTAGGGTATTTTCAAAAGTGGTTTTTAGAAGTAAATGTTTCTGAAACACACAGCTGCGGAACAAATTTAGACAACCGACACAAATCTTAGAAGAGGAAAAGACCACAGTTTCAACAAGGCTAGAGTTACAACTAAATGCTACTTGAGTATATTTATCAAAACATAAGAGATTTTTTAAACAAAGGGAATATACTTTACTGCCATTTTTAGAACATTAGAAGTGGAATGAGAAGACTCAGTTCGATTATTCATTCTTTTAGATAATGTTGCAGCTTCTGTATAGGAGGGGTACCTTGGTGTCTTTATTTGTAAACAGTTCATCATACAAATACCACTCTTGCGCACATAGCTTTACTCCAGTGTAAGCTTATTAATAGTTACAGTAAATGTAGTCCAATACTAATGTAACGGTGTCAAAGCAGACAACAGAGATAACATATAGTTTAAGTCGTCACTTGACAGATTAGGAAGTTCATTTGTCTTAGTTTTCGTTTGGTTGCCATCCTTGGACTAAGTTACGTACTGGGAAGCGGGTTTATAACACGAAACAGGTCGAAACAAGGGCAAAAGGGGTCTCGTTTAGTTAATACAATATATAGTGTTTCACAAAGGACAAACAGCTGAATTAATTAAAATGGTTATAAGTGGAAACTCTGTTTACAGAGGTGTTCTTTTTTCTCGAATAATTGCAGCACGCAAAGAAACACTTAAGCAGCCATTCATCCCGTGCCTCTACGCGACTCATTAAGGAAAAATCGAAGTAATGTCTCACTGCTTATATTCGCCTGATTTATCACCTAACGACATTTGTTTGTTTCCTCATGTAGCCGGCCGCGGTGGTCTCGCGGTTCTAGGCGCGCAGTCCGGAACCGCGCGACTGCTACGGTCGCAGGTTCGAATCCTGCCTCGGGCATGGATGTGTGTGATGTACTTAGGTTAGTTAGGTTTAAGTAGTTCTAAGTTCTAGGGGACTGATGACCACAGCTGTTAAGTCCCATAGTGCTCAGAGCCATTTGAACCATTTTTTTTCCTCATGTGAAAAAGGAAAATGAGTGTACAGTGTTTTTCGTACTGGGAAAATGTGATCAATCTAAAAATGAGATTGCTTACAAAATTCTAGTGCAACCCATCCTAGAATATTACACTAGTGTGTGGAGCCTATCCGAAATAGGACTAACATTGGGCCTTTGGGCACTGAATGTATAACGAGGAGGACCATGTGACTGGTGACAGGTTTGTTTGACTGTGGGGATAACGTCACGAAAATGCCGGAAAACCTGAAGTGGCAGACATTCCTAGTTAGACGTACCAGGTCTGCGAAAGCCTACTTACATAGTTCCAAAAAACAAAGTCATGTGAGGAATCTGGGAATGTACTACAGTCCTTATGAAGGACTGCGAAAACAAGATCAGATTAAGAAGCACGTGTGACGGAAATATCGTGTTACGAAAAGACTTCACCCGGTTGGACACCTGAAAATACTACCAACGCACAAACAGTCCATTCAAGAAACATCATATTACGAAAAGACTGCACCCTGCTGGACACCCGAAAATACTAGAAACATAAAAACAGTCCACTAATCGGAGAAGCTTAAAACCAGACAGAACTTTCCTTATTCTTGTGTGATCGAAGCGCGTATTGTCCTGGTGTCCGATTCTCGATGTATCCGTAGGCACACTTATTTTGCTCGCGTGCGGATGACTGCTGCTAATCAGCTATATCGAAGGAAAACCTTTTACATCACGTGGAGTGTGCACAGGGCTGTCATAAAAATGAGAAAATCAAACTGTTATTAAGCCGCTAGGTATTTTTAAAAAAATCTGCGTGGTTTTTCGCAGTGGTGGGTCCACCGGTCGTTTCATTTAGAAGTTAGTGCGAATGTGCCGGATGATAAGTTGTTGTAACAACAATCACTGTTGCATCCCTAGTTTGACTTAAACATCATCCCTGCAAAGTAGTTTCAAATAAATTTGTTCTGCATAAAGGACCAAACAACAGAACAGCCAGAGGACATAATCTGTATAAGCAGTATCACAGAAGGAAATGACACGTTAAAGTGTTGCATTCGTAGTGCATTCCGTTAAAAAATCGCCATCGTCTGGCCGTTGCGCTGTTTACACCTTTTAGGCGACGGTAACATCGTTCAGCGTTCCTCTATAACACGCCATAAAATGGACGTTATTTTGGAGACACACGCCATAACATGGGCATTATTTTGGAAACTCGCATGTTCTTTCGCTCTATGATTCTAGTCATATCTGTAACACAAGCTATACTGATCTTTTTTTTTCTTCTGTCTTGGATGGGCCAATTAAGAACAGTGTGTCAACTTCAATTCATCATTCGTGTTCTTTTCTTTTCTTGCAGTGCTCTGTCTGTTCACTATGTTATTTCTTCCTGTCTTCTGACCGCTTCGGGCCAGTTTTTTTTCCTCTCTCCACCCACAGAGACGCATTTAACCAGGCATTGTACGCGCGCTACATGCAGGAATGGAATGGGGCGAAACCCTCATATGTGGTAGTTAGGAAAATAACCTCCGCCAAATACAGGGTGTTTCAAAAAGAACTTTACAACTTTGAAAATCCATATAAATTAATTCATAGTACCTACAGATGTGATTGCAGTGTCGATTTGTAGGGAAATAGATCAAGTTTTGTTTCGCGTAGTTCGCTAGTGCCGAATCGCACCATAAGGAGCGTTAGCGGCAGTTGCGTTAAAGATGACTGCCTTCACTGGACCCGAGAGTGCTAGCTGTGTGTTTTGGTTTGAAGAATCGAAGTCGGCGACAACAGTTCAGCGTAATTTCCCTACTAAGTACGCTAAAGATCCTCCTAGTAGGCCTATAATTTATGATTGGCATAAATGTTTTGTAGAAACAGAGTGATCGGCAAGACATGGAAAATCTTTAGGTCGTCCAAGCACATTCGACGACGCCGTTGAGCGAGTGAGACTTCGTTTTGTCGACGGTCCTACGAAATCGACCCGGAGTGTATCTCGCGAACTGCAAATCCCACATACGACTGTTTGGCGAGCGTTGAGAAACTGTTTGCATTTGAAAACGTACAGACTGACGATCGTACAAGCAATAAAAGACACTGATAAAATTGCTCACAAGAACTTCTGTACGGGTATGTGAAATCGATTACATGAGGATGAAAATTTCTTGGACAAAATCATATTTTCTGACGAGTTGACTTTTCACTTAAGTGGCAAGGTTAACACAACAGCTGTAGGATTTGGGACAGTGAAAATCCACAACAAACATTGCAACATGTTCGTGATAGCCCTAAACTGAACGTTTTTTGTGCATTGAGCAAGAACAAAATGTTCGGCCCCTTTTCTTCCGTGAGAGAACCATCAACGAGATAGTATTCCTGGATAAGTTACAACAATTTTTGATTCCACAGATCAATGTGGATGACCAAGAACGAAATGTTTACTTCATACAAGATGGTGCACCACCCCACTATTTGGCTGACGTCCGAGATTTTCTCAGTGACGGCTTTCCAGGTCAATGGATAGGTCGTGATCCGCCAATTGCATGGCCCCCACGTTCCCCAGACCTGACACTACTCTATTTTTTTTATGGGGGTTCATCAAGGATATCGTGTTTGAACCTTCTGCGCTGGCTTCTCTACCTGAACTTAGAGAAAGAATTTACACCGCCACTGAGCAAGCTACACCTGCAATGCTACAGCGAGTTTGGGAAAAAATTGACTCCGATGGTATGTGAGCAGGATAACCAACGGAAGCTACATACAACACGTTTAGTGTAAAGTAAAAAAAAAAACTTGGTGTGTTTCCCTACAAAATAACACTAAACTCTGCTCTATATCTTCTTTCAATAAATTTATATGAATTTTTAAAGTTGTAAAGTCCTTTTTGAAACGCCATGTACTTCCCAGCGGTTCGCAATGTATGGAAGCAGAGTGGACCTGGAAGAAATCTTAACATGCTATGTACGCACTGCGCAGCGGTTTGTAGAGCGTGTACACTACCTGATGAAAAGTATCAGGAGACTCCCGCGTAACGCGGAACCGACCACCAGGTGTAACGAGGGCGCAGCTGCCAGTGTAAAAGGATGCGGTGAGTACTGTGCTGTCAGTAGACAAGCAACAACCGCAGGACGGTTCGGTCACGAGAGATCAGTGAATTACTGTAGATTGTGGACTAGTCACTGGATTTCACCAAAGTAACAAATCCATCAGGGATATTTCAATCCTTCTAAAGCCGCCTAGTACGACTGTGGGTGATGTGACTGTGAAGTGGAAACGCGAGGGGACAACCGCAGTTAAACCAAGACCAAGGAAGACATCAATAACTGACGGACAGCCACCGTCGAGCGTCGCGATGGGTGGTTGGAAAGAATCACATGAAATCAGGGGAAGGAATCACTCGTGAATTCCAAACTGCTGCCGGCAGTCCATTTAGCACAGTGACTGTGCGTATGGGGTTAAAAAGAATGTATTCAACGGACGACCAGCTCCTCGTAAGCCACACATTTCTGTAGCCAGTGCTGAGCGACGCTTGAGGTGGCGTAAAGAATGACGCAATTGACGGTGGATGACTGGAAACGAGTGATTTGAACCACGCTATATACAGCACCAATTCCATGGGAGGATGTGGCCTTGGCGAATTCCTGGAGAAAGTAACCCGTGATCGTGTAAACTGCCAACAGTGAGGTACGGGGAGGTGAGGCTGTTTTTGTGGTTAGGGTGTGGTCCCCTTATTGCTATTAAGAAAACGCTAAATGCGAAAGGACGTGAACACATTTCACAGCAGTGCGTACTGCGTATACTAGAGCAACAGTTCAAATGGTTCAAATGGCTCTGAGCACTAACAGCTGATGTCATCAGTCCCCTAGAACTTTGAACTACTTAAACCTAACTAACCTAAGGACATCACACACATCCATGCCCGAGGCAGGATTCGAACCTGCGACCGTAGCGGTCGTGTGGTTCCAGACTGAAGCGCCTAGAACCGCTTGGCCACTCCGGACGGCAGCAGTTCAGATACAATTATTGTGTCAGCAGGACAATGCACCCTATGACACAGTATCTGTGAGGCAGTGGTTTGTGGGCAGTAACAACATTCCTAAAATGGTCTAGCCTGCCCTGAGTCGAGTCCCCACTTCTGTAAAATATCTGTGAGTATGCGTACGGAACGATTTGAAGTGGAATGATCATATAAAATTTATTGTTGGTAAGGCGGGTGCCAGGTTGAGATTCATTGGGAGAGTCCTTAGAAAATGTAGTCCATCAGCAAAGGAGGTGGCCTACAAAGCACTCGTCCGACCTATACTTTAGTATTGCTCATCAGTGTGGGATCCGTATCAGGTCGGGTTGACAGAGGAGATAGAGAAGATCCAAAGAAGAGCGGCGCGTTTCGTCACAGGGTTATATGGTAAGCGTGATAGCGTTATGGAGATGTTTAGCAAACTCAAGTGGCAGATTCTGCAAGAGAGGCGCTCTGCATCGCGGTGTAGCTTGCTGTCCAGGTTTCGAGAGTGTGCGTTTCTGGATGAGGTATCGAATATATTGCTTCCCCCTACTTATACTTCCCGGGATCACGAATGTAAAATCAGAGAGATTCGAGCGCGCACGGAGGCTTTCCGGCAGCCGTTCTTCCCGCGAACCACACGCGACTGGAACAGGAAAGGGAGGTAATGACAGTGGCACGTAAAGCGCCCTCCGCCAGACACCGTTTGGTGGCTTTCGGAGTATAAATGTAGATGTAGATGAACGCAATGAGATGTGTTAGGACGTCGACTTCTCTTCGGACAACAGCTTAGAACACCACTACGTTCTCTGATTTCGGCCCTTGAGGAAGAATGGGCCGCCATTCCTCCACAGACATTCAGACACGTAACTGGAAGCATCCTTGGCAGAGTTCAGGTCATCGTGAAGGCGATGTTCGACCCACCACATATTAATGTCTGTCAACAGGTGTTCGGATGCCTTTGACCAGATCGTGTGCCCCTGCATATCGTTTTGGTAGGGACTACGAAAACAAAATTAGAGTAATTGTAGCACTCACGGAGGCATTTAAGCAGTCACTGCAATCTCGCTACACACACTAATGAAATGCGAAGAAAGTCTAACGTGTAGTACAGTGCAAAATACTCGCGGCACATCGGTTTGTAGAGAATGTCCGTTGACGAAAATGGTGGTGGTGGGGAGTACTATTGGAGTAGTACTCCGTGGAGAGAGAGAAATTAACATATTTCAATGATGTACTTGTAATACCAAACGGGTTTCAGCAGATTATGAATCTACTCAGCAGATTATGAAACTGAAGTCCATCCTTTCATATCTGAAACTAAACTAAACTCCTCCCGAAAAGGCCATGAAAGCCCAACGGTACCGACCGGCCTCCGTGTCATCCTCAGCCCACAGGCGTCACTGGATGCGGATATGGAGGGGCATGTGGTCAGCACACCGCTCTCCAGGCCGTATGTCAGTTTCCGAGACCACCGGAGCCGCTACTTCTCAATCAAGTAGCTCCTCAGTTTGCCTCACAAGGGCTGACTGGACCCCGCTTGCCAACAGCGCTCGGAAGACCGGATGATTACCCATCCAAGCGCTAGCCCAGCCCGACTGCGCTTAACTTCGGTGATCTGACGGGAACCGGTGTTACCACTGCGGCAAGGCCGTTGGCATCTGAAACTAAGGAATGGGAAATTCGTGATCGTCTTTGTCGTTTTCAGAAAGGCCTTAGACTCAAGTGATCGAACCACCTTATTTTAAATTCTTGAAGAGAGTGTCTTAGATAACGAAACAGAAGTGATTATTCAGCAAACCGTGACTAACACGACCTTGAAAGTGAGGTTCAGAGGAGAGTTGTCTGCTGCCTTTCAAACCACGACAGGAGCGAGACAAGGAGCTCAACTATCGCCTCTGCTCTACAACTGGATTTTTTTTTCTGGAAAAGTCTTCCGAGAATGGTGGAAAGAAATGGACAATTCAGGGGTAGAAAATGGGGTAAAGCTAGACTACAAGTATATGAATCTTACAATCGACTGTCAAGGCTTTACAGATAATCTACCCATCTTTCACGCTCCATACATGCGGCAGCAAAACAACTTAAACAACTGAAGACACAGGCAACGAAGGCGGGGCTTTAAATCTCCTCTGAGAACGTGCAGTTTATGACAAACAAAATCAGCGCCAAGAGAACTGTAGGTAGGACTGGGGAAAGTTAAACAGGTAGAAAAGTTTAAATACCTAGATGAATGAATGAAGGATAACCTGTCAGAGACAGAAACCTTCGTGTCATACGTTAAAATTATGGAAGTGGTCTGTTAACTAGCTAAAGTCACCTACAACAAGTGATTAATACCCCCAAACATCAAAATTAGACACTAATCCACTGTTGTTCGACTAGAGCTCTCTATGGGGCAGGGACTCTTACAGTAAATTTGAGGTCAAAGAAAGAAAGATTTTGAGAAAAATTCCGGGTCGTATATAATAAACAGCTACAGAACTACGAACCACACGGTGTGTGTTGGGTGGAAAGGTACATGCTCTTATGGATTACAGTATTTAGTAATTTTGAACAAAAAACGTCAAATGAACGTATGTCTAGTTCTAAACAGTTTCCGAGGAAACTAATGAAAAGAATGGGGAACTGAAGAAATGTAGATGATAATAAATGAAATATTGTGATCTAATGTTTTGTTTAAATGTGTACATTTCCTCACAACTGACGTTCAAAAACTCCACCGTGACTGCAGTGCATTTTGCAGCTCCTGTTGACAGTTGCTGTGTTCTTGATCTGAACTCAAGCATACAGCCCTTTACTTGAGTACTGCTAACTACTAAAGGCCTAACGGTACCGACAGACCGGCATGTCATCCTCGGCCGATGGGCGTCACCGGATGCCGACATGGAGGAGCATGTAGTCAGCACACCGCTCTCCTCGCCGTCGTCAGTTTTCGTGACCGGAGCCGCTACTTCTCTGTCAAGCAGTTTCTCAATCGGTATCACAATGGCTGAGTGCACCCTGATTGCTAACAGCGCTCGGGCAGACCCGGACGGTCACCAGTCGAAGTTGTATTCAAGCCCATCAGCACTTAACTTCGACGGGCTGTTGGGAACTGGTGCTACCGCTGTGGTTGGGCTTGAGTACGTGCGTGTAAAATACGAGCGAGAAGTTCCATGTAATAAAGAAAGTCTTGGCTGATGTTTTTGTCGAAATGTCAGTAACTGGAGGAATGAGCGCACATGGTGTACAAGTCAATTGTCGTGAAGATAGGTTGGAATCCTACTGCTGGAAGCAGCGGGCCAACTAAGTCAATGTATATGTTGAGGAAAAACACGTGATTTCTGAAGAATGACCTATGATCTGTAAAGACAACACTACGTAGCCTAATGTTGCTGCGGATGTATCCGCATGTGAGTGTGGTGAAGAAGTTGTATGCTGTGTGCGGTTAAGAAAAGGATATAAGTTTATTTGCAATTTTTTGTACAGGATCAACAATATTATCATCCCTCAAAGCATGTACCTCCCCCCCCTCCCCCAATTCACCCATATAAGCAAGTGGAGAAGGTATGTGACACGATTCGGAAAAGAAGGACTGCCTTTTTGGCCATGTGACGCGAATGAGCCCACGACGGATGCAGTAGTATGTTAACGTTCTTTCAGGATAAGACAGCAAAGGAGCAGGGTTCACAGAAGTTGTAAAATATGTAAGAGAAGTGGGAATTTCTCCTAAATTCATGCAGGAGCGAGATCCGTTTAAGGAAAAACTAAGAATACTCAAAGATTTCCAGGAAAGGCCGACGCTGAAGGCAAGGAATGCGTGGGTCCGAGAGAGAAAATAACAGCGCCGGAAACGAGTGCGGGAACACAGGGCGGCAGTTGAAGCACGTGGAAGGAGACGGTCGAATTGACGCGGTCACTAGATAGCCGAAACGACGGAGGAAGAGGATATGCATGCAGTGAATGTCGTGAAACTTCCTGGCGGATTAAAACTGTGTACCGGACCGAGACTCGAACTCGGGATGTTTACCTTTCGCTGACCAATGCTGTACCGCCTGAGCTACCCAAGCACGACTCACGACCCGTCCTCACAGCTTCACTTCCGCCAGTACCTCGTCTCCTACCTTCCAAACTTCACAGAATCTCTCCTGCAGATTTTGGAGAACCAGCTCTCCTGAAAGAAAGGATATTTCGGAGACATGGCTTAGTCACAGCCTAGGGGATATTCCCAGTGCGCTGGTGTGAAACTCCCTGGCAGATTAAAACTGTGTGTCGGACCGATACTCGAACTCGGGACCTTTGTCTTTCGCGGGAAAGTACTCTACCACCTGAGCTACCCGAGCACGACCACCAGTTTTAACCTGACACGAATTTTCATATCGGCGCACACTCTGCTGCAAAGTGAAATTTCATTCTGGAAACATCCCCCAGCCTGTGGCTAAGCCATGTCTCCGAAATATCCTTTCGTCTAAGAGCGCTAGTTCTGCAAGTTCTGCGCCGGCCGGGGTTGGTTCAAATGGCTCTGAGCACTATGGGACTTAACTTCTGAGGTCATCAGTCCCCTAGAACTTGGAACTACTTAAACCTAACTAACCTAAGGACATCACACACATCCATGCCCGAGGGAGGATTCGAACCTGCGACCGTAGCGGTTGCGCAGTTCTAGACTGTAGCGCCTAGAACCGCTCGGCCACGCCGGCCGGCGCGGTTCCGGATTGAAGCGCCTAGAACTGCTCGGCTACTAGGGACCGATGACCTCAGCTGTTTGGTCCCATAGGAACTGATGTCCTTAGATTAGTTAGGTTTAATTAGTTCTAAGTTCTAGGGGACTGATGATCTTGGAAGTTAAGTCCTATAGTGCTCAGAGCCATTTGAACTATTTTGCAAGTTCTGCAGGAGATCTTCTGTGAAGTTTGGGAGGTAGGAGACGAGGTACTGGCAGAATTACAGCTGTCAGGAAGGGTCGTGAGTCGTGCTCGGGTAGCTTTGTCGGTAGAGCACTTGCGCGCGAAAGGCAAAGGTCGCGAGTTCGAGTCTCAGTGCGGCACACAGTTTCATAGCGCACACTCTGCTATAGAGTGAAAATTTCGTTCTGGAGTGAAGGTCCTGTTCTGAAGAGGTGCTCTCGCTTCAGTTCCAACAACCACATCCGACACGCGCCCGCAACAGTCTGTCAGAGTGGTTGGCTCGGGCGGGGGAGTCGAGTGGTCGCGTGGCGAGCGTGAGCGGTGCCGTGGCAAAGAGCGCGGAGCGGCATGGCGTGGCGTCACGTGACGTCAACGCGCGATCGATGGCGGCCGGCCGAGTGCGGGCGGGCAGGTGGTGTGGGTGGACGGCCGCTGTATACCTGTGCGGTGGCGGCTCGCCCACGCCGTGGCCCGTGTTGTTGTTGGCGTCGTCTCCGCCTGCCTTGGCGGCCGTCACCGGAAACACCTGCGACTTCTTGAGGAAGGCGACGCGCCGATGCCGGCGCTGGCGCCAGCGGCAGCAGAGCGCCGCCGCCAGCATGCCGACGTCCCGGCGTCGCGCTACGACGGCCAGCGCACGTTTCACACGCACCGGCTAAACGTAGTTCCGCACCTTACTCCAGGGAGCAGTAGCCACAAACGCACGCTCGTGAGAGACACTGCTCGTCTACTGTGTCGACCAAAACAATTGTATGTTCGTCTGGAAGATTCTCCAGCGAACAGTCGCCACGGCCACACACACGCGTGAAAGGCACTGACTGTCTACTGCGTCGATCAGAACAATTTTACGTAGTTCTGCTCGTTTCTCCAGCGGACCGTCGCCACGAAAACACACGCTAGTAGCACTGATTGTTGTGGAGAATTTTACGTAGCTCCGCAGGTTTCTCCATCGAATGATACGGTGTTATCGTCGCGAGGCAGGGTTGTTCGCTCATGTTCTCAGACAGAAAAGCTTAAATCAAACGATCTTCCGTCGCTGGCTGCAATTACAGACACGAACATATGAACCGACAGAGGGTGCGAAAATATTATACGATTCCCAAGAGAACTGACACCTTTGCGTGCAGATTACACTTGCGAAACACATCTCACAGTAGCTGTCATCTGGAGGCGTCTCTTACTCTCAATTACTGGCTGGTTTTTGTACGACTCTCAATCGAGCGGATATGGTAAGTCCAGAAGATGATTATCCATCTGCTTAGACTGTGTTGGTACACGTGAAGTGTGTGCGCCATAGAGTAGTGACAGCAAGTGGTTTTGGAAATGTTCTTCCACGTGAGAGTGCTCAGCCGTGTCACCTCCCCATCCTGCCGTCTTACAGAGTCGTTGGTGGTTCAGCGTCCAGATGCGTTGAAATAACTACGAGTCTGCACAGTAAGTAATCTATTACAAGGGAGCTTTTCGCCGTTCAGGGTCTGGAAACACTACTGTAGCAACAGATTTACGACAACGGCTGCAGTTTCGTCCGTCGCACCGTCACAGACTGCAGGGCACGCAGTGGCGGCGGGCAGGTGTCGTCTGCTTCTCGCCCGGCTTCCGGCTGCGGGCATCCCGGTGCGGGCGTCGCAGCTGACTGACGCACAGCCGCGCCGTCGCGACGGAAGCCGGCGTCGGCGTCGGCGGATCACGTGACACGGGGCCGCCGCCGCCACCCACGCAAGCACGCCGTGTTGCTCGGAGGGGCGGAGGTGGGGGCGGGAGGGCATCGGCGCCCCAGCACGCGGCCGACGTTCTCGCTCTTCACACGTCTGCCAGTTAAAGCCGACACTGACGGGACGTCAAGGGGGGAGCGCCCGCGCAGTGGGACGAGTTTTGCGATGTCACAGAGTGGAATTTCACGTAGAGTGGAAAGGAGAATCAGACACGTCAGATTCCTGCAGAGTGGAAAGGAACGTGGCCAGTGGCGTGCATGATCGTTTGCTACGTCACAAACACATCTCCGGGAAAAGCCATACTGGATTATGTCGCATGCAGTTCAGTCCACATTAGCTGGTTTTCATGTTGTAATTTACGTGCTGTGAGTGCAGGGTGTCTCAAAGAAAGGTGTCACATACTCCTACAGGAGTTGGTGCTGGTCAAATGGTTCAAATGGCTCAAGCACTATGGTACTTAACATCTGAGGTCATCAGTTCAAATGGTTCAAATGGCTCTGGGCACTATGGGACTTAACTTCTGAGGTCATCAGTCCCCTAGAACTTAGAACTACTTAAACCTAACTAACCAAAGGACATGACACGCATCCATGCCCGAGGCAGGATTCGAACCTGCGACAGTAGCAGCAATGCGGTTCCGGACTGAAGCGCCTAGAACCTCTCGTCCACAGCGGCCGGCGGTACTGGTCAAAACTAGGAGAAAAGTTCCTACGATGACATGTACGGAAACCAACACTCATTGAGATAAGCTTTCCTTCCCATCTGTTCCGTTCCGTAGAAGCAGACACTACAGGCGGTGCGGTGCGTGGTCACCACGTTTCACGAGGCGTCCTTCAATCCTTCTTTGTAGTGAATCACGCTCTCTTCCAAATACACCATTCAGATTGCTTTACATGCACTAGTCACATGCCCCTGTGACGTCTGCACATTGTTCGTGCGTTAGGCATACACCAATGCCTGTAAATGGCGCCACAGCTAGCAATACAACGGATTCAGCTCCAGTGAAGGGGAGACTGTGCTACCGTAACTCCTCGACTAGTCCATCGCCCATGAGACGTTCCGCTGAAAAAAATGGATCAAATGGCTCTGAGAATAATGGGACTTAACATCTGAGGTCATCAATCCGCTAGACTTAGAACTACTTAAACCTAACTAACCAAAGGACATGACACACATCCATGCCCGAGGCAAGATTCGAACCTGCGACCGTTGCAGCAGTGCGGTTCCGGACTGAAGCGCCTAGAAGCGCTCGGCCACAGCAGCCGGCGGTACTGGTCAGAACTAGGAGAAAAGTTCCTACTATGACATGTACGGAAACCAACACGCGTTGAGTTCTCCTTCCCATGTTTTCCGTTCCGTAGAAGCAAACACTACAGGCGGTGCAGCCGTCGTTGTGGCCGAGCGGTTCTAGGTGCTTCAGTCCGGAACGGCACTGCTGCTGCGGTCGCAGGTTCGAATCCTGCCTCGGGCACGGATGTGTGTCATGTCCTTAGGATAGTTAGGTTTAAGTAGGTCTAAATTCTAGGGGACTTATGACCTCAGAAGTTAAGTCCCTTAGTGCCCAGAGCCATTTGAACCATTTGAACGGGCGGTGCGGCACGTGGTCACCACGCTTCACGAGGCGTCCTTCAATCCTTCTTCATAGTGAATCACGCACTCTTCCAAATACACCATTCGGCTTGCATCACATGCACTAGTCACATGTCCTTGTGACGTCTGCACATTGTCCATGGGTTACGCATACACCAATGCCTTTCAATGGCGCCACAGACAGCAATACAACGGATTCAGCTTCAGTGAACAGGGAGACTGCGCTACCGGACCTCCTCGACTAGTCCATTGCGCATGAGACGTTCCGCTGAATTTCTGTCACGCGATACATGGAAAATGTACTGCTGTCCCGTCATTTATAGACCACAGCCGTTGCCCTTATGCAAAGGTAACATTCTCCAGAACCGCTGGTAATTCGTGTAGCAAAAATCGTACGTATAAAGTGCTTGTTAATCTGTTTGATGAAGTGTATGGCCCTATGAGTCTGTCACGGACGATTCTAATTTTAATCATATCTACCTGCCGTAGAAATATTTGACACTTTTTTAAAACTGTCTATATAATCTCATAGAAACAGCACATTGATCTACAGAAAACGGGTTTCTTAGTATGACTTTTTACGATAGATCGACGACAACCAGGAAACCTCAGAAACACTCTCGTTTGCTACGCAACAAACTGGTGTGCCGCTGAAATAGCAGACCGGTGCACATACTCGCGATGGAGGAATCTGAGATGTGTCGTCAGCCCTATTCGTAGCCCAATCCGGGTAACAGACTAGAAAGAGGCCATTTTCAGTGAGTTATTTACTTAGCCACGCACGGTCTTTTGCTCCTTAGTCAGTAAATCTTCTATTAGAAAAATTTTTTTTCCCTTAACCCTAAGCTAAATATAGGCTTAATATGCTACAGTCTGTTACCTACTAGTTTCTACGTCAGGCAATAAAGTGGCAGGACTTCTACACATGCAGGCTTTTTGTCAAATGAGAACTTAAGAAATTTTAACATCGTGCAGACCCGTCATCAACTGTGATAATTAAACATATAACACGTCAGCCTCAGTTGCAAAGAGAAACCAATCTTTACCTAGGCTTCAGCCAAAATAATTTGGCCTTCTTCAGAAGCTATTGACAATAAACTATAGAATGCCAAAATTTGACCATGTCAAGTATAAAACTATAGCACCGCAGTACCCAGTCATAAATCTACATTACTTATCTGAAGAGAAAGAGCAGGCCCCACTGCCTGGACGAGGTCGGTAGGCCGCGAGAGCTGCGCCCGAACTAATCACAGCGAGCAGCTATGTACTGACAAGGGAACCTCGCCATCGCACCCCCCTCAGATTTAGTTATAAGTTGACACAAGGGATAGGCCTTGGAAAACTGAACACAGATCAATCAAGAAAACAGGAAGAAGTTGTGTGGAACTATGAAAAAAATAAGCAAAATATACAAACTGAGTAGTCCATGCGCAAGATATGCAACATCAAGGAGAGTGTGAAGTCAGGAGCGCCGTGGTCCCGTGGTTAGCGTGAGCAGCTGCCGAATGAGAGATCCTTGTTTCAATGTTTTTAATGGCTCTGAGCACTATGGGATTTAACATCTATGGTCATCAGTCCCCTAGAACTTAGAACTACTTAAACCTAACTAACCTAAGGACATCACACAACACCCAGCCATCACGAGGCAGAGAAAATCCCTGACCCCGCCGGGAATCGAACCCGGGAACCCGGGCGTGGGAAGCGAGAACGCTACCGCACGACCACGAGATGCGGGCTCTTGTTTCAAGTCTTCCCTCGAGTGAAAAGTTTACTTTCTTTACTTTCGCAAAGTTATGATCTGTCCGTTCGTTCATTGACGTCTCTGTTTACTGTAATAAGTTTAGTGTCTGTGTTTATTGAAGTCGCGAGCTATATTTTCTGGATTCATATTGCCCACGGAATACATCTCACATATTTAATGCACTCTCGTCCAAAGTAGCGAACAGTCAACTGCCAGCCAGGGAGCCTCGTTAGCAGGAACACTCTCTCTTCCGTGCGCTGTAGTCGACTGACGTCGTGTGTTTCGATGTTTGTTTAGGTGTAGCGTCCCCATACTACGGCGCAGTTACCTCGCATCGGACGGACTAACGGACAGATAATAATTGTCTGAAAATAAAAAATTAAACTTATTACTCGAGGGATGACTTGAACCAAGGACCTCTCGTTGCGCAGCTGCTCACGCTAACCACTTTTTTTTCATTTTGTTCGTTGTTGATCGTTGTGTTTGTTCGTTGCGGACGTCACATGACATCTGGTTCGTTCGTTTGTTGATCCTTCCACTCAGTTTTTTATTACAGAGGCCAACCAGCTCTCCGGCCGAACACGCTGAGCTACCGTGCCGGCTGTCCACTGGACCACGGCGCTCCTGATTTCAGATTCTCCTTTATGTTGCCTATCTTGCTCATGGACTACTCAGTTTGTATATTTTGCTTATTTTTTTCATAGTTCCACACAACTTCTTCCTGTTTTCTCGATTGATCTGTGTTCAATTTTTCAAGGTCTATCCACTATGCCAACTTATAACTAAATCTGAGGGGGCTGCGATGGGGAGGTTCCCTTGTGAGCACCGCTGATGGTCATGCGCATGCGCGGGTGGAAATGTAGATGCATAAACACTAGCTACCTTTACGTTAGGAAGTGGATTAATATAACCATTAAAACCGTTAATGGCGTAATCTGTAACCGAAGTTACTTCTGAGGAGAACGAGAACCCTATAAACGGATTCGGAGCCCGTAAGAAAGACTAGCTATTGCTCGTCAAAATTATTCCCCAATTTTGAATACATTACTACTCGACTATCGGCCCATGCTCCCAATCCACCAAATGACACAAAAAATGTTCAAATGTGTGTGAAATCTTATGGGACTTAACTGCTAAGGTCATCAGTCCCTAAGCTTACACACTACTTAACCTAAATTATCCTAAGGACAAACACACACACCCATGCCCGAGGGAGGACTCGAACCTCCGACGGGACCTGCCGCACAGTCCATGACTGCAGCGCCTAAGACCGCTCGGCTAATCCCGCGCGGCACCAAAAAACACAGAGCTATTAAATTACGAGGTTAAAGGCACTAGGCTTGACATCCTTGAGGAGCTGCAAATCTTTAAATAACTGTTACTTGATAAACAAAACCCACTTAATGACCAGTTACAATTGAGAAATAAGAACTTTTTCGAAGGTTTTCAACCTTTGCTTCACTGGCCCTAATGTTACGGTGCCTTTGTAGTCGCCGCCGCTTGACTCAATTTTCTTTAGTCGAGTAGTAATGTATTCAAAATCGAGGAATAATTTTGACGAGTTATAGCTAGTCTTTCTACGGGCTCCGTATCCGTTTATAGGGTTCTCGTTCTCCTCAGAAGTAAGTTCGGTTACAGATTACGCCATTAACAGTGTCAATGGTTATATTAATCCAGTTCCTAACTTAAAGGTAGTTACTGTTAAGCATCTATATTTCCACGCGCACATGCGCATGACCATCAGCGGTGCTCGGTACATAGCTGCTCGCTGCAATTAGTTCCGGCGCAGCTCTCGCGGCCTACCGACCTCATCCGCGCAGTGGGACCTGCCGTTTCTCTTCAGCCAAGTAATGTAGATTTATGACTGGGTACTACGGTGCTATAGTTTTATACCTGACATGGCCAAAACTTGGCATGCAATAGTTTAGTGTCAATAGCTTCTGAAGAAGGACCAATTATTTTGGCAGAAACCTAGGTAAAGATTGGTTTCTATTTGCAACTAGGGCTGACGCGTTATATGTTCAAATGAGAACACTTCCCAAAAGGAAAAAAAAAGAAAAGCATGTTTACTTGTCTGCCTGGATATTTTCAATTCCTACAGCAAGCAGTCTCAAGGGCACTTAGAACACCAGAACAAATAAACAACGCTTTGCTCTGTTCCCTGACGAAACTCAGCTAGAGGTATCGTCATCGAGAAATCACTGCGTTTATGATCTTAGTTCCCGTATGACAGTTAGTAGTATATCCATTAATTTAAACATTATGGGCTATACAACGTGACTCTAAATTACCATTACACGCTTCCAGGTCATGTAGTAACAGGTGAGTAGAAAAAAAAATGGCTCTGAGCACTATGGGACTTAACTACTGAGGTCATCAGTCCCCTAGAACTTAGAACCACTTAACAGGTGAGTAGATCTCGTTCTCAATAGGATCTCTTACCCATAGATCAACACTATGTGACTAAAAGTATCTGGCAACCCCCTGTATAATGCGAAAATCTACATTTACATCTACATGGATACTCTGCGAATCACATTTAAGTAACTGGCAGAGGGTTCATCGAACCACCTTCACAATTCTCTATTATTCCAATCTCGTATAGCGCGCGGAAAGAATGAACACCTATATCTTTCCGTACGAGCTCTGATTTCCCTTATTTTATCGTGGTGATCGTTCCCCCCCTATGTAGGTCGGTGCCAACAAAATATTTTCGCATTCGGAGGAGAAAATTGGTGATCGGAATTTCGTGAGAAGATTCCGTCGCAACGAAAAACGCCTTTCTTTTAATGATGTCCAGCTCAAATCTTGTATCATTTCTGTGACACTCTCTCCCACATTTCGCGATAATACAAAACGTGCTGCCTTTCTTTGAACTTTTTCGATGTACTCCGTCAGTCCTATCTGGTAAGGATCCCACACCGCGCAGCAATATTCTAAAAGAGGGCGGACAAGCGTAGTGAACGCAGTCTGCTTAGTAGGTCTGTTACATTTTCTAAGTGTCCTGCCAATAAAACGCAGCCTTTGGTTAGCCTTCCCCACAACATTTTCTGTGTGTCCCTTCCAATTTAAGTTGTTCGTAATTGTAATACCTAGGTATTTAGTTGAATTTACGGCTTTTAGATTAGACTGATTTATCTTGTAACCGAAGTTTAACGAGTTCCTTTTAGCATTCATCCTTTTAGCACACAAAATGTCCACCACATGTCACGAGAGGCGGACACGCCAGAATAAGAGGTGGTGGGCAGTACTGTGTTCTCAGTACCGAAACAGTAGTACTGTAACAGATCGATCAGGAGTGCTCAGTGAATTGGAGCATGGACTAGTCACTGGATGTCACCTGAATAAAAGGTACATCAGGGACATTTCAGTCCTTCTAAAGTTGCCGAAGCCAACTGTTGATCTAGTGATTGTGAAGTCGAGACGCGAAGCAACAACCACAGCTAAACCGCGACCACGCAGATCTAACATACTGACGGGGTGAGACGGTCGGGCACTGCAGAGGGTGGGTGGAAAAATCGAAATTAATCATCCGGAGAAATCACTCGTGAGTTCCAAAGTACTAGCAACAGCCCAGCTAGCATATTCACTACGCGTACGGAGTGAAAAATAATGGGCTACAATCATCGACCAGCTCCTCATAGAGCACACACAACTGAGTCAGTGCTAAGCGGTGCTTGAGATGGTGTAAACGGCGACCCCAAGGGACAGTGGGTGGCTGGAAAAGTGTGCTTCGGACTGATGAATCACACTATACCCTGTGGCAATCCACTGGAAGGCTCTGCGTTTGGCGAATTCCTGGAGGACGTTAACTGTCGTTATGTGGAGTATGTGAAGTCTGAAGGAGGTGGTGTTACGGTACGGGCGCGGGGGACGGAAGAGATTAGATGGCTAGCGTGTGCTCATTATTGTCCTTAAGAAAACGCTAATTGGAGAATGTTATCAACACATTTTACAGCGTTGTGAACTGCAGACGATGACTGATTTTATCAGAATGACAGTGCACTCTGTCACAAAGCACCATCTGTGAGGGAATGGCTTGTGGGCCACCACATTCCTCACATGGAATGGCTTGCACAGAGTCCCTCTCTGAACCCAGTGGAACGCCTTTGCGATGAGTTAAAATCTCAACTTCGCTCCAGACCCCAGCGCTCGGCCGCGCTGGGTAGCCGCGCGGTCTTAGGCACATTGCCACGGTCCGCGCTGCTCCTCCCGTCGGAGGTTCGAGTCTTCCCTCGGGCATGGATGTGAGTGTTGTCCTCAGCGTAAGTTAGTTTAAGTTTTATTAAGTAGTGTGTAAGTCTAGGAACCGATGGCTCAAGTGGCTCTGTGCACTATGGGACGTAACATCTGAGGACATCAGTCCCCTAGACTTTGAACTACTTAAACCTAACTAACCTAAGGACATCACACACATCCATGCCCGAGTCAGGATTCGAACCTGCGATCGTAGCAGTCGCGCGGTTCCGGACTGAAGCGTCTAGAGCCGTTCGGCCACAACAGCCGGCGGGACTTAACATCTGAGGTCATCAGTCCCCTAGAACTTAGAACTACTTAAACCTAACTAACCTAACGACATCACACATCACCCAGTCATCACGAGGCAGAGAAAATCCCTGACCCCGCAGTCGTCTAAGGTCCTACTAATATGGTCATGAGCCCAGGCGAAAAGTTTCAGTCAGTGTCGTGCTGATAGTGTTCGTCGTCTGCTGCCAAGGCTCATTAACGCCAAATTCCGCCACACTGTTCTAACGGATACTTGGTCGTACGTCCTACATTGATTTCTGCGCTATTTTCACGCAGTGTTGCTTGTCCGTTTAGCACTGACTACTCTACGTAAATTACCCTCTCTCGGCCGTTAAGTGAAGGCCGTCGGCCACTGCGTTGACACTGTGAATCTCGGAATATTGAAACCAATAAGGATTTACGAAATGGAATGTCCCAAGCGTCTAGTCCCAACTACCATTCCACGTTCAAAGTCTGTTAATTCCCGTCGTGCGACCATAATCACGTCGGACACCTTTTCACACGAATCACCTGAGTACAAATTACAGCTCCTCCAATGCACGGTCCTTTTATACCCTGGCCGCGAGGGGTAGCCGTCCGGTCTAAGGCGCCTTGTCACGGTTCACGTGGCTGCCCCAGTTGGAGGTTCGAGTCCTCCCTCGGGCATGGGTGTGTGTGTGTTTGTCCTTAGGATAATTTAGGTTAAGTAGTGTGTAAGCTTAGGGACTGAGGACATTGGCAGTTGAGTCCCATAATATTTCACACACACATTTATTCAATGTTTATCGGAAATAAAATCTAGTTTAACGTGACCAGCCACGAATAGAAAGTGAAAGTTTTCTTAGTTTTTTTTGCTGTTCAGCTTAAACACGAAAGATACTGACCGAGGCAAGTTAAATGCACACACCTTCGCCGCGCACTCGTCGCTGATTAACTGCGGTTTTACGGACGTAGCTCCACAATGGCGCAGCCCCTAGTTCTGACTGTCTGTCAGACTTGGTTCGACGCATCCTACCCTGTAGTGATCTCACTGTGAGTTTCTTCTGCACCCCAACTAATATAGCTAGGCCACTGCTTGGTATTCTAGTTAGCACTGTTGACTGCTGACGCGGAGATCCCAGATTGTAGATAAGGAAGCCAAGAGAAACTCAAATTGCAAGAACATTTTAATGGTTTTTAAAAAATTAGACGCCGGATATTGGCTCTAAAAATAATTTATACTACATCGTGCTGTTTTCAGGGAGAAGAACTAATCTGTATAGCACCAAAACATCACAAGTACGCTTCTGCTATCATATTTGTAACATTTTGTTGCCTTTCTTATTATTTTTATGCTCTAAGACCTCGTAGTTGCTAAAGAGGAGAGAAACTCATGCTTTTTGCAATATACGAACCAAATAAAATACAAGAAATTTGCAACTCTCCCAGAATATAATAGCGTCTTAAACAAGTACAATCCAGAGAATATAACAGCTAAGTAAGTGCTACAACCAGACGTCAAACTGTTTCTGAAATGGCTTTTGTATGGTTAACTGGACACAATAGAACAGAGAGTAAAACGAAAAGAAAGAAGCAGGTCTAAATTGTGTTGTAAATGGTGAGAACAACATGAATCGAGGAAGGAGATGAAAAAATATACACTGTTGTTTCTTGGTAATAAATCATGGAATTAGCTCTGAGGATAGTGAAAATCGTGCAAACTTGAACTCCCGGAGACGGTGTGCAAGATGAAAGTCGAAAAATGCAAGATCGAGTCAAAAGGGAGATTTGACGAACACGTACATGAGAAATCAATAGATAGGAGGATTAAAAAAGAGAAGCAGCCGGCTGATGATGAAGCAGATGAGACTAAACCGATTAGGCCGACCCCAGGAAGCGAACTGGATCTATTCATGTAATTGTGTGGTGCTACAAACCTATTAACCTACCAAACTTTCCTTTCTTTGTGATGTGATGTATAAATATGCTTTTCTTTTGAGATCCCCGGCTAGAAATAATAGAACAAATAGAACATTGTACACTGTGAACTGATTTTCACTTATACGTGAAGTGATCGCTGTCCGCAGAGGATGCAATTTTCTGTAGGAAGGCAGCAACGCCAAAAGACTGTAACGAAATGTCAGCCGAGCTGCAGACAGAAACTGCAGGGTCTCTCAGTGACCCAGACCGCAAATAAATGTAGCTATTGCGCGTAAATTCAAATCCGTCCTTATGGCCGGGAGGGTTAACGCACTGCTTATGGGATTCGGGTAGGCGAGCCTGCCCCGAATTGAATACGCGTCGCGGACTGACGGCGAGGTCTGGGGAGCCTGCCGGCCTGGACGTGGGTTTTAGGCGGTTTCCCACGTCCAGTTAGGTGAATACCGCGCTGCTATCCAAGGCCCGCCTCGGGTACACGCCACGCAAATATTTCGAAAACGTTCCCATACTTGAGCCGGATATTTACTCTAGACGCAGACAGATAGATGGGCGACACTAATTCTGTGCTCTGTCCGCCTCGGTAGCTACGCGGTCAACGCTGCGCATTGCTATCCAAAAGGTCCCTTGTTCGATGCCCGGCCGGGTCGGTGATATACTCCGCTCCGGGACTGGCGTTGTGTTGCCCTTGCGTTCGTATCGTAATAGCCGCTATTTCCGCCTTTGACACGAATAACAGCGGCGACGCGTCGTGGATTGGAAGCAATGAGGCCCTGGTAGGTTGCTGGAGGGTGTTGGCATCGCATCTGCACACGCAAGTCACTCAATCGCCCTAGATTCCGGGCAGAGGGGCGATTAACTCTGACGTCACGTTCAGTCACATCCAAGATGTCTTCGATCTGGTTCAGATCTGGCGAGTTGAGGGCCAGCACATCAACTGCAACTCGCCACAGTGTTCCTCAAACCTGGCCTTGTGAAATGGCGCATTATCTTGTCGAAAAATGCCACTGCCGTCGGGCAACATGATTGTCATGAAGGGGTGTACGTGGTCTGCAACCAGTGCACGATACTCTTTGGCCGTCATGGTGCCTTTGCACGAGCTCCACTAGACCCTTGGATGCTCACGTGAATGTTCCCCAGAACATGATGAAGCCGCTGCCAACATGTCCCCGTCCCGCAGTACAGGTGTCAAGGAGCTGTTCCCATGGAAGACGACAGGTCCGTGTCCTCCCATTGGCATGAGGAAGAAGATATCGGGATTCATCATACCATGCAACGCTCTGCCACTGGGCCAAAGTCCAGTGCCGATGGTCACGTGGCCATTTCAGTCGTGGTTGCAGATGTCATGATGTTACATTGGAACATGCATGAATCGTCGGCTGCGGAGGCGTATCGTTAGGAGTGTACGATGCACTGTATGTTCAGACACACTTGTACACTGCCCAGAATTATAGTCTGATCTTAGTTCCACCAATGTTAGCTGCCTGTCGTGTTTTACCAGTCTGGCCCGCCTACGACGTCCGACATCTGCAATGAGAGGTGGCCGCCCAACCCCTCGGCGTCTGGACGTGGTTTCACCTTGGTTTCGCCACGTGTTAAGGCACTCTCCGCAGCATTCCTCGAACATCTGACAAGCCGTGCAGTTTCAGAAAAGCTCGCACCGAGCCTCCGGACCATCACAATCTGCCCTCGGTCAAACTCAGATAGACCGCACGCCTTCCCTATTCTACACATGGACAGTATGCTCACTGATACTAAATGCACCGTGCGTGAGCCTGACTAGCAGTTATTCCCGGTCAAGGACGCTGCTAGCGCCTGGACGTATATACACTACTGGCCATTAAAATTGCTGCACCAAGAAGAAATGCAGATTATAAACGGGTACTCATTGGACAAATATATTATACTAGAACTGACATGTGATTACATTTTAACGCAATTTGGGTGCATAGATCCTGAGAAATCAGTACCCAGAACAACCACCTCTGGCCGTAATAATGGCCTTGATACGCCTAGGCATTGAGTCAAACAGAGCTTGGACGCCGTGTACAGGTACAGCTGCCCATGCAGCTTCAACACGATACCACGGTTCATCAAGAGTAATGAATGGCGTATTGTGACGAGCCAGTTGCTCGGCCACCATTGACCAGACGTTTTCAGTTGGTGCGACATCTGGAAAATGTGCTGGCCAGGACAGCAGTCGAACATTTTCTGTATCCAGAAAGGCCCGTACAGGACCTGCAACATGCGATCGTGCATTACCCTGCTGAAATGTAGGGTTCCGCAGGGATCGAATGAAGGGTAGAGCCACAGGTCGTAACACATGTGAAATGTAACGTCCACTGTTCAAAGTGCTGTCAATGAGAACAAGAGGTGACCGAGACGTGTAAGCAATGGCACCCCATACCATCACACCACGTGATACGCCAGTATGGCGATGACCAATACACGCTTCCAAAGTGCATTCACCGCGATGTCGCCAAACACGGATGCGACCATCAAGATTCTGTAAACAGAACCTGGATTCGTCCGAAAAAAATGACGTTTTTCCATTCGTGCTCCCAGGTTCGTCGTTGAGTACACCATCGCAGGCGCTCCTGTCTGTGATGCAGCGTCAAGGGTAACCGTAGCCTTGGTCTCCGAGCTGATAGTCCATGCTGCTGCAAACGTCGTCGAACTGTTCGTGCAGATGGTTGTTGTCTTGCAAAACGTCCCCATCTGTTGACTCAGGGATCGAGACGTGGCTGCACGATCCGTTACAGCCATGAGGATAAGATGCCTGTCAGTGATACGAGGCCGTTGGGATCCAGCACGGCGTCCCGTATTACCCTCCTGAACTCACCGATTCCATATTCTGCTAACAGTCATTGGATCTCGACGAACGCGAGCAGCAATGTCGCGATACGATAAACCGCAATCGCGATAGGCTACAATCCGACCTTTATCAAAGTCGGAAACGTGATGGTACGCATTTCCCCTCCTTTCACGAGGCATCATAACAACGTTCCACCAGGCAACGCCGGTCAACTGCTGTTTGTGTATGAGGAATCGGTTGGAAACTTTCCTCATGTCAGCACGTTGTAGGTGTCGCCACCGGCGCCAACCTTGTGTGAATGCTCTGAAAAGCTAATCATTTGCATATCACAGCATCTTCTTCCTGTCGGTTGAATTTCGCGCCTGTAGCACGTCATCGTCGTGGTGTAGCAATTTTACGTCCTTGTTGCCGCGCCGGATTAGCCGAGCGGTCTTAGGCGCTGAAGTCGTGGACTCTGCGGCTGGTCCCGGCGGAGATTCGAGTCCTCCCTCGGACATGGGTGAGTGTGTTTGTCCTTAGGATAATTTAGGTTAAGTAGTGTGTAATCTTACGCACTGATGACCTTAGCAGTTGAGTCCCATAAGATTTCACTCACATTTGAAGATTTTGAACGTCCTAATTGGACCACTTTAGTCAATCATTTCCTGGTCCTCTTCTTCAGTAAGCGCATGTTTCGTTCTTTCTTAACTGCCCAGCATCTTTTCATTCGTTCTGATCTTTCCTGTATTTCTCCATCTGTAAATACCCTTTTCATTGTGTGTCGTTTGTCTACTTTTGGTTTAAATCTTACTTTCTTGTCTTTCAATTTCTTGAGATTTTCTGTATTGTTTTGCAGAACATCCAAGGTTATATCTAGTTCTCCCACATCCTCTGTAATTTCCTTGATCCATCCTACTTGTTGCTTCAGATTCCACAGTTTCTCCAAAATATTTCTTGCTAATCTGGTTTCTGGTGTCCTCATTATGTGCCCAAAGAAAGAAATCTTCTTTTTACGTATAGTATCTCTGATGGGTTCCAGTTCCAATATATATATATTCTCTGTCCCGATGGGAAGTGCTGGCTTTGGGAACGATATCCGACCACGAACTACCACTAACATTGCCGCCTCACAATTAACAGTGCTCATCCAATAACGAGACTGGAAAAGGAAAGAAAGCACATGCACAAGAAGAACAAGAGGAAAATTACGCGTAAATAGATGAAGAAACGCAGGACAGTACACTTATACAATTACAACATTTGCGACACACCACTGTAAACCATAACTGCCGTAAAATACCTAGGGGTAACCTTTGTGAACGGGCCAAAGTGGAGTGTCTATATAAAGAGAAACTGCAGGAAATCTTATGCCAGGCTGACACTCAGCGGAAGAATCTTAAGGATATCTACACTCCTGGAAATGGAAAAAAGAACACATTGTCACCGGTGTGTCAGACCCACCATACTTGCTCCGGACACTGCGAGAGGGCTGTACAAGCAATGATCACACGCACGGCACAGCGGACACACCAGGAACCGCGGTGTTGGCCATCGAATGGCGCTAGCTGCGCAGCATTTGTGCACCGCCGCCGTCAGTGTCAGCCAGTTTGCCGTGGCATACGGAGCTCCATCGCAGTCTTTAACACTGGTAGCATGCCGCGACAGCGTGGACGTGAACCGTATGTGCAGTTGACGGACTCTGAGCGAGGGCGTATAGTGGGCATGCGGGAGGCCGGGTGGACGTACCGCCGAATTGCTCAACACGTGGGGCGTGAGGTCTCCACAGTACATCGATGTTGTCGCCAGTGTTCGGCGGAAGGTGCACGTGCCCGTCGACCTGGGACCGGACCGCAGCGACGCACGGATGCACGCCAAGACCGTAGGATCCTACGCAGTGCCGTATGGGACCGCACCGCCACTTCCCAGCAAATTAGGGACACTGTTGCTCCTGGGGTATCGGCGAGGACCATTCGCAACCGTCTCCATGAAGCTGGGCTACGGTCCCGCACACCGTTAGGCCGTCTTCCGCTCACGCCCCAACATCGTGCAGCCCGCCTCCAGTGGTGTCGCGACAGGCGTGAATGGAGGGACGAATGGAGACGTGTTGTCTTCAGCGATGAGAGTCGCTTCTGCCTTGGTGCCAATGATGGTCGTATGCGTGTTTGGCGCCGTGCAGGTGAGCGCCACAATCAGGACTGCATACGACCGAGGTACACAGGGCCAACACCCGGCATCATGGTGTGGGGAGCGATCTCCTACACTGGCCGTACACCACTGGTGATCGTCGAGGGGACACTGAATAGTGCACGGTACATCCAAACCGTCATCGAACCCATCGTTCTACCATTCCTAGACCGGCAAGGGAACTTGCTGTTCCAACAGGACAATGCACGTCCGCATGTATCCTGTGCCACCCAACGTGCTCTAGAAGGTGTAAGTCAACTACCCTGGCCAGCAAGATCTCCGGATCTGTCCCCCATTGAGCATGTTTGGGACTGGATGAAGCGTCGTCTCACGCGGTCTGCACGTCCAGCACGAACGCTGGTCCAACTGAGGCGCCAGGTGGAAATGGCATGGCAAGCCGTTCCACAGGACTACATCCAGCATCTCTACGACCGTCTCCATGGAAGAATAGCAGCCTGCATTGCTGCGAAAGGTGGATGCACACTGTACTAGTGCCGACATTGTGCATGCTCTGTTGCCTGTGTCTATGTGCCTGTGGTTCTGTCAGTGTGATCATGTGATGTATCTGACCCCAGGAATGTGTCAATAAAGTTTCCCCTTCCTGGGACAATGAATTCACGGTGTTCTTATTTCAATTTCCAGGAGTGTAATTCACCCAAGAAGCAAGTGGGTTACAAAACACTTCTTGGGTCGATTCTTGAATATTGTTCATCAATCTGGGACTCTTACCATGTTGGATCATTAGCGAAGATAGAGAACATCCAACGAAGACTTGAGCGTTTCGTGACAGGACCGTTCACTTGGTGCGAGAGCGTAACGGAGGTCTTCAAGATGTTCCAGTGCCCGGCGTTTCGTATGACGCAGACCTTTACTGTTCAAATTTCGAAAGAGAACGTTCCAGGAAGGAACGGGAAACGTATTACTTCCTCCCTCACATGATGACAACAAGAGAATCAGAGGAACTGCAGCTCCTGCGCAGGTTTACAGACAGCCGTTCTTCACGCGCGCCGTTAGTGAATGTAGCGGGGAAGGAGGGGAAGGCAGTGCTACCAGAAGCTTCCGCCGTAAACCGTAAGGTGGCTTGTAGAGTGAACAAGTAGATTATACAGGATTACTGCAGTAAGATGTAACAACCCTTTTATTTTGTGAGCAGTTTATGATGTAACGAGACTTTTGGCAAATGACGGTACCCAGAGGGACACGTAATTTTGTTGCACAGTCGGTAGTGTTAGCTCCTGGATCAATCGGGCTAGTGGCGCAAGTTTAAAAATAGCGAATGAAGCACTTTTTATTGCGGCATTCCAAAGCTGTTGCGAAGAAAACGACAGCTATGTAACGCTTGTTAATATTCTCCCTGAAACTTTTCCTACACTTGTTAAGGAAATGCACTAAAACAGAGAGTGTCAGACCCACGGCTGTGGTTAGGGATGTAGTTACCAGCTCAAAAAGCACAAACTGCAGGAATTAAGCTCCTTCACCTAGCTGATTTGTAATGATCATACACAGGACGTGGACAATAATATAGAATCACCAAAAACGCAACACATCACTACGCCCAGTATGCTTCAGCGAAATTGTCATTCGAAACAGCTTGCGGTCGTCTCGGAATACGTATTTATAGGTCCTGTATGGTTTTCAAGGAAATTCCTCATCATTCAGTAAAATAGTGGCAAGTTCAGGTAACGATGACAGCGATCACACACTCTTCCTTCCAAAGCAGATCACAAAGGCTCCATACTATTGAGTTCTAGTGAGTGTGGCGGCCAGAGGAGATGCAAAAATGCACCCTCGTGCTCACAAAACTAGTCCTGGACGATGCAGCCCTGCCGTCTTGGAACGCAGCATCACCATTCGGGAATTGTACCGTGGGATGGACCTGGTCATCCAAAATGGTTACGTAATCCGCGGCAGTAATGCGATCTTGTTAAGTACCCATGGGGTCCATGGAGAACCTCGATATAGCTGCCCAAATCTTCACCAAACCTCCTACATGTTTTACTCTTGAGACGTAAATTCGGCCAGAAGTTGGAAACAGTGTGTGCAACAAGGCTCATCCGACCAAACGACTATCAACGATTACTCATCAGTCCACGTTTTACGCCTTCGACACCACGTGTTTCCCTTTCACGGGCGTTTGCATCGCTGACGAGTGATTTTGAAGTTCCAAGCCACCCTGCAGTTGCCGACTTACGCTGGTCCCCTGGTGTCGCTTTGGGACTGCCAGTCTGCAGTGTCTTTGGAGGCTGTCGTCCAAGACCACGGAACACAGACTTTCGTCCGAGTTGTGAGTTAGCGGATGATTTTCTTCCGCTTTTCCCAAATGCCGTATAAATCTTCGATAGAGTGCCTCTTGCAACAGCAGAGAGATCGGCTACCTTGGTTACGGAAGCGCCCGCCTTATGAGCACCAACATGCTGCCCACATTCGAAGTCACTTAGCTTCGACATAAAGCACTCACAATTACACAGGACACTGTTCTGACACGACTGACACTTAAACTACACAGGCGCCGTTCGTGGTCAGGTACAAAGGAGCAACCTGCAGGCCTCGCTAGCATCAGCAATTACGTCCAAGCACGTATTTCAATTGGAGTTTCCATATTACTGTTCAACCGGTGTATATGGCGTTACGTATTCATTCCGTTAGGCGGAAACGATACGTTTCCGTACACTGGTTATTCTTCAGTATTCCGGCTACTCGATCAAGTCCTTAAAGTGTGTAGAGGAAATACGGCAACGTCCTGCATTTTGTCTATGTGTCGACTAACTAGACGCTAGAGCTGACCCTATGTACACTACTGGCCATTAAAATTGCTACACCAAGAAGAAATGCAGATGATAAACTGGTATTCATTGGACAAATATATTATGCTAGAACTGACATGTGATTACATTTTCACGCAGTTTGGGTGCATAGATCCTGAGCAATCAGTACCTAGAACAACCACCTCTGGCCGTAATAACGGCCTTGATATGCCTGGGC
The DNA here is from genome assembly GCF_021461385.2 of Schistocerca piceifrons. Taxonomy (NCBI): domain Eukaryota; kingdom Metazoa; phylum Arthropoda; class Insecta; order Orthoptera; family Acrididae; genus Schistocerca; species Schistocerca piceifrons. The sequence goes on along the minus strand of NC_060143.1, from coordinate 96,287,811 downwards.
ATTGAGTCAAACAGAGCTTGGATGGCGTGTACAGGTACAGCTGCCCATGCAGCTTCAACACGATACCACAGTTCATCAAGATTAATGAATGGCGTATTGTGACGAGCCAGTTGCTCGGCCACCATTGATCGGTCGAACATTTTCTGTACAGGACCTGCAACATGCGGTCGTGCATTATCCTGATGAAATGTAGGGTTTCGCAGAGATCGAATGAAGGGTAGAGCCACGGGTCGTAATACATCTGAAATGTAACGTCCACTGTTCAAAGTGCCGTCAGTGCGAACAAGAGGTGACCGAGACGTGTAACCAATGGCACCCCATACCGTCACGCCGGGTGATACGCCAGTATGGCGATGACGAATACATGTTTCCAATGTGCGTTCACCGCGATAGCGCCCAACACGAATGCGACCACCATGATGCTGTAAACAGAACCTGGATTCATCCGAAAAAATGACGTTTTGCCATTCGTGCACCCAGGTTCGTCGTTGAGTACACCATCGCAGGCGCTCCTGTCTGTGATGCAGCGTCAAGGGTAACCGCAACCTTGGTCTCCGAGCTGATATTCCATGCTGCTGCAAACGTCGTCGAACTGTTCGTGCAGATGGTTGTTGTATTGCAAACGTCCCCATCTGTTGACTCAGGCATCGAGACGTGGCTGCACGATCCGTTACAGCCATGCGGATAAGATGCCTGTCATCTCGACTGCTGGTGATACGAGGCCGTTGGGATCCAGAACGGGGTTCCGTATTACCCTCCTGAACCCACCGATTCCATATTCTGCTAACAGTCATTGGATCTCGACGAACGCGAGCAGCAATGTCGCGATACGATAAACCGCAATCGCGATAGGCTACAATTCGACCTTTATCAAAGTCGGAAACGTGATGGTATGCATTTCCCCTCCTTACACGAGGCATCGCAACAACGTTTCACCAGGCAACGCCGGTCAACTGCTGTTTGTGTATGAGAAATCGGTTGGAAACTTTCCTCATGTCAGCACGTTGTAGGTGTCACCACCGGCGCCAAAGTTGTGTGAATGCTCTGAAAAACTAATCATTTGCATATCTCAGCATCTTCTTCCTGTCGGTTAAATTTCGCGTCTCTAGCACGTCATCTTCGTGGTGTAGCAATTTTAATGGCCAATAGTGTAGTTTGGAGCTGTCTATCCGACAGTTACGGAAAACTCTGCAAGGGAGCATTGGTGACTTCGGATGGCAATGATGTTCTCCACATTTGTAAAGTAATGTATGTTCGTTCGGGACGACATTCATATGTTTTAAAATACGTGACCGAATATATGACGCGAAGGTTGTGATCTAGGATAAATTAGTCTCCTTATAACAGAAATTGCTCACGAATTACAGGTTGGCGCGGCAGCAGGATGAGCCAACATAGCATTCAAGTTACGTGTACAGACTGGCCAGAAATATTTGTAAATATTGCATTTTTTAGTGTATGCTACAAAGATCTGTTGTTATTTGGCAGCGTAGGATGTAACCAAGCATGAGTTTGTGAATATTGTGAAAATTGCGTAACCTTGAAGAAATGATATTTTTTCCACCTAAAATAAAATTCAGAAGAAAAGATTAAGGAAGAATTCATAAGAAAGGCAATAAACAAGACGTTAACAACTCAAAAAAAAATTATTACCAGCTGCACATAAAATACTTTCCAATATTTTGCTTATTAGAGTAGAAACAGCACTGGACAGTCATTTAGGTAAACATAAAATTGGTCTTAGGAAGGACAGATCATTTTTTGATCAAATACTTAATAAGAAATCAGTAATTCGCTACAGGTTACGGATTTCAAAAGACACTGTAGCAATGTTTGTTGATTTCGAAAAGACCTTTGAGTCTGTTGACAAAGAAACTATAGATAAAATAAACCGAGAATTTGGTGTAAAGTCTAAATTAGCAAATCACATTCGTGAAACACAGACACAGACACAGTACTTAAAAGATGAATTTTTGGGCGAAATATCAACCCCTTCAAAATAACCACAGGTGTACCGGAAGGTAATAGCCTGTTCTTCATTCTTTTTAACAGTGTCCTAGAAAAAACACAGAAAATTTGGAATGAAAAACTGAATGGATATAAGAAGCTCGGGGGAGGAAACAGAATTATTAGAATAAACTGTCTCGCATTTGCGGATAGCTTTGATATACTTCCTAAAATGTGACATCTGCTGTAATGCACATTATTTTTGTACTAGAAATAGCCGTTAGGAACAGTTTAGGAATTTCGGCAGAGAAAACAGTTTTTAACGGACATTAAAAATGCACAGAAATTTCTAAAAACAGATGTTGACCAACAGAGAAGATTAAAAAATTTAAATATCTTCGGTAGGTAATCCCAGTTCTAAGCAAAGAAGGGAAAGCAGAAAGGTGGAAGGTGTATATAGAGGGTCTATACAAGGGCGATGTACTTGAGGACAATATTATGGAAATGGAAGAGGATGTCGGTGAAGATGAAATGGGAGATATAATACTGCGTGAAGGGTTTGACAGAGCACTGAAAGACCTGAGTCGAATCAAGGCCCCGAGAGTAGACAACATTCCATTAGAACTACTGACAGCCTTGGGAGAGCCAGTCATGACAAAACTCTACCGTCTGGTGAGCAAGATGTATGAGACAGGCGAAATACCCTCAGGCTTCAAGAAGAATATAATAATTCCAATCCCAAAGAAAGCAGGTGTTGATAGATGTGAAAATTACCGAACTATCAGTTTAATAAGTCACAGCTGCAAAATACTAACGCGAATTCTTTAGAGACGAATGGAAAAAAAACTGGTAGAAGTCGACCTCGGGGAAGATCAGTTTGTTTCCGTAGAAATACTGGAACACGTGAGGCAATACTGACATTACGGCTTATCTTAGAAGCTAGATTAAGGAAAGGCAAACCTACGTTTCTAGCATTTGCAGACTTAGAGAAAGCTTTTAAAAATGTTGACTGGAATACTCTCTTCCAAATTCTAAAGGTGGCAGGGGTAAAATACAGGGAGCGAAAGGCTATTTACAATTTGTACAGAAACCAGATGGCAGTTATAAGAGTCGAGGGGCATGAAAGGGAAGCAATGGTTGGGAAGGGAGTGAGACAGGGTTGTAGCAAGCAGTAAAGGAAACGAAAGAAAAATTCGCAGTAGGTATTATAATCCATGGAGAAGAAATAAAAACTTTGAGGTTTGCCGATGACATTGTAATTCTGTCAGAGACAGCACAGGACTTGGAAGAGCAGTTGAACGGAGTGGACAGTGTCTTGAAAGGAGGATATAAGATGAACATCAACAAAAGCAAAACGAGGATCATGGAATGTAGTCGAATTAAGTAGGTTGATGCTGAGGGAATTAGATTAGGTAATGAGGCACTTAAAGTAGTAAAGGAGTTTTGCTATTTGGGCAGCAAAGTAACTGATGATTGTCGAAGTAGAGAGGATATAAAATGTAGACTGGTAATGGAAAGGAAAGCGTTTCCGAAGAAGAGAAATTTGTTAACATCGAGTATAGATTTAAATGTCAGGAACTCGTTTCTGAAAGTATTTGTATGGAGTGGAGCCATGTATGGAAGTGAAACATGGACGATAAATAGTTCGGACAAGAAGAGAATAGAAGCTTTCAAAATGTGGTGCTACAGAAGAATGCTGAAGATTAGATGGGTAGATCACGTAACTAATGAGGAGGTATTGAATAGAATAGGGGAGAAGAGGAGTTTGTGGCACAACTTGACAAGAAGAAGTTACCGGTTGGTAGGGCATGTTCTGAGGCATCAAGGGATCACAAATTTAGGAGGGCAGCGTGGAGGGTAAAAATCGTAGAGGGAGACCAAGAGATGAATACACTAAGCAGATTCAGAAGGGTGTAGGTTGCAGTAAGTACTGGGAGATGAAGAAGCTTGCACAGGATAGAGTAGCATGGAGAGCTGCATCAAACCAGTCTCAGGACTGAAGACAACAACAACAACAATCAGAAACAATGCAAAAAATGGGAAGGGCATATGGTATAAATAAAAACATTTACAATAAAACAACGCCTGTTGAAAAATGCAAACGTAAGGCCTTAAATGAAACAGTGTAGGCGGAATGTCTACATGGAAGTGAATGTCTAGTGTTAAACTATAATTTAGGTAAATTACAAATATTAGAAAAACGAATCACTAGGAAAATATTAGGCTGTCGAATAACTATGGAAGGTTGGAAATTACGAAGTATCGATGACATTTATCGTAACATAGCCAACATATCAGAAGTAATGAGAAAAACAAGACGTATTTTTTGGACATTTATATCGAATGCAAGGCAGCAGATTAACCAAAAAGATCTTCATATATTCGTGGGATAAAATGTCAATAAGAAGTTGGACCCACAAAGTAAAAAATGATTTAGGAGAAAATAACATAAAATTTGAAGAAACAACTGACGGAGATGTGTTTAGAGAAGTACGTAATACTGAATGATTCCAAGGCTGGAGAGCGAAAAAAAAACTGATCTGAATTGTTCAGAAGACAGGTAGAAAAAATAGATAAATAGAGCACGGGAAGAAAAGAACAACGAATAAGGAATTGGTACATGGTACTTAGTTGACCGACCCAAGAAGAAGAAAAATTAGTACAGAGTGTGATACGCATATGACTAGAAATCACAGAGAGAAAGCGCGTACGTGTTTCGAAATGTATGTCCATGTTATGGGGTATCAAAGAAGTGGTCTGAACGTTGTCTGTTGTCGTCTAACATGTATAAATAGTGCAATGGACATTTCATGGCGATTATTTAGCGGCAATTTAGTAAGAAAGTAACATTTCAAGGTGTCGTTTCTTCCTGTGATACTTCTTATACAGATTTTGTCCTTTGGTTGTTCTGTTGTTTCATCCTCCATTGCAGAACAATTTTTTTATAACTGTTTTGGAAAGAACGGCATTTAAGTCGACCTAGAGACGAACAGTGACTGTTGTTACAACAATTGTAAATTGGAAATTTGTGGTAAGGTCTTATGGGACCAAACTGTTGAGGTCATCGGTCCCTAAGCTTACACACTACTTAATCTAACTGACACTAAGGACAAGACACATAACCATGCCCGAGGGAGGACTCGAACCTCCGACGGAAGGTTACAACAATTTATTGTCCCGCATACACACACTAATTTCAAAACGAAGTGACCGATTGCAGACGTCCCCGGCCACTCTCAGATCATAAAACGCTTGCCGCGTCGCAACGCCCACCACGGCGATAACCCCGTAGCTTTTTCAAAATACCTAGTGGATTAATACCGGTTTGATTTGTGGGACAGTCGGACTCACTCTCCCTGATGCGAAATGGTTCAAATGGCTCTGAGCACTATGGGACTCAACTGCTGAGGTCATTAGTCCCCTAGAACTTAGAACTAGTTAAACCTAACTAACCTAAGGACATCACAAACATCCATGCCCGAGGCAAGATTCGAACCTGCGACCGTAGCGGTCTCGCGGTTCCAGACTGCAGCGCCAGAACCGCGTGGCCACTTCGGCCGGCCCTGATGCGAAATGTTCTCTTCCTTCGATATAGAAAGTTAACAACAGTTGTTAGAATCTGCTGTGGACTTGAGAAAAATAAGTATGCCTATCGATACAAGGATAAGTGAATGGTGGAGGAAACGATTAGCGGTTCCGTCACGTAAGAATAGGAAAAATTCTACCATATATGCTTCCAGCTCTATGCTGTGTTATGTAATAGGCTAACTACTGAACGTAGAAGATCAATACAACTGTATCGAACTTACAAAAGAAGAACAAAGGCAGTACCAACAAGTCTGCCCAGAACGTATACGTCTAAATTACACATAATAGCAGGTAAACTTCGATTGGGACTATAATTTTCCGTAAGAAGAAGCACAGAAATGCGTAACTTTACGGAAAACAGAAATACTGAAAACTAAAAATTAATAATAATATCAGTCGGGAGTAGGATACTTTGGAACCGAAACTTTGGGTCGCGAAGCGGTGTAGGACTAATTATTTATTCACCATATGCATAAATTTTCCATTACATTACGAATGTCGTCACCATGAAGGATGGTTACCGCAAATTAATACTGTAAATACGCGCTGATTGGAGACATTTCGATTCAAACGAAATGGAATTTTGTTTTTGATATCACTATTAGCCTAACAGACTTCCAGGCCAGTTTCGCACTCCTTTTTGTTATCTTTTCCTGACAGTCCAGTCGTTGCCTTTATCTGCGCTAAATGAAGGAACTCTTTCGACTTCATTGCTAATTTACACTATTTTCTTTCCTATATATTGGCTATACACTATTTTTACTTCTATACTACTGACTTTCTTGATAACTTTTAATCTTGTTCTATTGTGCTCTTACCATTTTTACTGAAGTTTGTCTGTACCAAGAGGCCAGCAGTACGTTTTATGACCAAACCGAATTTGGTAAATGGAAACTTGTGGGAAGATCTTATAGGACCAAACTGCTGAGATCATCGGCCCCTAAGGCTACACACTACTTGATCTAACTTAAACTAACTTACGCTATGGACAATGCACACACCCATGCCCGAGGGAGGACTCGAACCTGCGATGTGGGGAGCCGCACGGACCGTGACAAGGCGCCCTAGACCGCGCGTCTATCACGCGCGGCCCGAATTTGGTTCAAAATGTTCTATTAAACACATTATTTTTCCATTTTTACAGTTTAATTATACGAAAACTCCCAATATGACTGCTGAGAATGATTTTGATGTTCTCGTATGGATCACTTCCAAATCTTCAGCATAGTGATGAAGTCTAATGGAAACTCCATAAACGACGCATATATTCCTCAGTATTGTAACATCGATTGAGTCAAATGCTTTCTAAAAATTTGTGAATCTCAGGCCATTGGTTAATTCAGATTCATTGTTACGTTTCCATAATTTCATTCGTGATTTTCGAGTGGACTATTCCGTTACATGCACTTCTAGGGCCAGCTAATTCCTTTCCCCATTAAAATGCAATGTCTTTTCTATGCTGACGGTAATGTCTGTTTTCTTCATTATGGAATAGATAAAATATTGCATTCTATGACATCGTCTTCAAAATGGTTCAAATGACTCTGAGCGCTATGGGACTTAACATCTGTGGTCATCAGTTCCTTAGACTTAGAGCTACTTAAGGGGAGCCGGAATGATCCATCTCCTCCATGTTAATTTTAGCAAATAGATGGAACATTTTTTCTAAAACCATTAAACATATCGCTCTGAAATTTGGACTACATGTTCAGCGAATATTTCTCTACAAAGTTATAATGCCATGTTAAGAAGTATTTATTGTTTGTTTTTACAATTTTTTTAAACAGATGCTTATTTTTTTCTCTAAAATTTTGCACTTTTTCTTCTATAACTCTTGAATTATACAATATTTTTTACAATATGTTATAAAAATTAAGGAAAAGAAGTAAACAATATTGTGTAAAAAATTCATTGATATACTGTTAGCAGTTTTTGAGATGAAAATTTTAAAGTTACGGGAAATGGGTTCCAAAGTTTTTTAATACATTCCTGCCCCATATGATGGATTATCAGCATCCTCTCCTTTTTCCAGTGTTAGTTTCCTTTCCACTGGTCTTTTATTCCCTTTTGCTGCATGTTGTAGGCTTTTGTCTCTTCTTCCTGCAACTCTTAGACTTTCTTTTTCAATTAGGCGCATTGTGTCCTGGTTGGAAACCTAAACGTTTCAGCACATCACATTTGATAATGTTTCCTTCATCGTATGTTGCCATTGCATCATACACTCCGAAATGCAATGCTTTTATCTGTACAAACAGTCTTTTGGGAATCCTAATCCAAATTAAATTATTTACACTTTCATTTGGATTGTGTGTTTTCCCATGTAAACACTTTTCCAATAAACTTGGCTGTGATAGATCTCTGAATATGGGTTTAATTACATCAATTACAGCATTTGGAAAACTGTTTTATGGACATATTCCTTTCCTGATTGGTACTTATACCATGAGCCATCACCTGTGGGGCACAGTGCATGTTATGGGTGCTTATTTGTTGATGCAGTATGAAAAAATAATGCCCATACTGCTCTCCTCATATGCTCAATGCTTCTTGTATTTTGCCTAATTGCACACCCATAATACTTCTGCAATCAATCAACTGCTTCATCTGTCAATCTTCCTATTCCTCCAAGGGTCTTACCATCAGTAAGCTTCTGGGATCCTAATGTCTGCTTTAGTTTGCACAAGCGAGCCCCCGTGTGCTTCTGCACATGTCCAATTCGCTCCTCTTTTTTTAATGTGAATTTCATTGCCATAAAGCTTGAGTTCCTCTACAGCTTTATATCCCTTACAATCACCATCTCCTAGATAGTTAGTGTATCGTACATTATACTACTCCTGTGATCTGGAAAAAATTGCTTTCACTCCCTCCACTTCCATCGCTCCACTCGCGCCGTGAAAATTTGCTTTACAACTTTCACTATGTTCGTCCTTGGTATTACCCTTGCATCTATAACGTTTTGAGAGAATAACATCAGTTACTTTGCAACTGTCTCTACTGGTAGCTGTCACAACTCCATTTAGAGATTTATGACCTCTACGTTGCCATGATCCATCTAAAGCAACAGTTAAATCTCTACAATTGCCATTATCTGTTACAGCTTCTTCAATTGCTTTCTTCATTATTGCTTGAGCAATATCTTCAGCAGAAGATCCCACCAATTCATTATAAAGTCCAAACTTGGTTGGTGGTTTTGGCAAGTTCATGATTTCACATAACATTGTCCCTGCAATACTGCCCTTGCCAATGCAACGCAAGCCATATGCTAGCTTAACATTTGTATTATACATCTTCTTTCCACTATTACCACTACGAGGAATACTGTTAGAATTAGAAAACGAAACTTTTGCAGCACATTTGTTACACTTCAATAGCATTTTACATGTCAAACCAATGTGTGAAGTTATTTTCAATTCTTTGCAAACTTGGCATAATACGTTATGTTTCAAAATATTAGAGATCAAGGAAATGTTAATTATTTCATTGACATCATTACTGTCACTTTCATAGTTTTCAAATTTTTCTTTGCTGTCACAAAGTTTCTTGCTGGAAGAAGTTCTATCACATTCATTTGGAGTAGTCGGTGAAGCACTCTGAGCAGCATCTCCCTTCGAAACAACCAAAGATTTCTTCTTCCACTCATTGTAACTTTCTTAAACACTCGATTGCTGAAACGGGGCATATTGATATCCACAAACCAAATGCGTAAAACAGGTACGAGCAAAATTCGCAAATACGCGAAAGTGAACAGCTAAACAACACAAAGCAAACTCCACAAGTCAACACACACATTATAGCGTTTATGTTTACCGATATGAACAGTCACCTGTCACAGAGATAAGGTCATACAACGTTGGAAAACAAAACACTATCTAATTCCGCAAAGACACCCTGCTTGCAGCCAGCGAGCGGTGCACACCAAGTCGCTACAACTGTTTACGCGGCGCGTCAACTTTGCAGCGATAGAAAACACACTTGGAATTCACTTAGAAGGGTGAAACTTGATTTGTTTTATTCAGAAAACTCCAAATAATTTTTAATGAAAAAAAACAAAAAAAGGTTAATTTTGTCATTTTCATCTTGCCGGCTCCCCTTAAACCTAACTAACCTAAGGACATCACACACATACATGTCCGAGGCAGGATTTGAACCTGCGACCATAGCAGCAGCGCGATTCCGGACTGAAGCGCCTAGAACCGCTCGGCCACAACGGCCGCGAAATCGTCTTCTTCCAAGAGATTCTGTGATAAACTTTGTAAGTTACTGCTTATTACTTTTTCCTTAAATACCCAATTTTTATCGAGACACCAGCATCTAATAGCACTTTTCCTTCCTTCATGTGTCGATGGTTTAACAGAACCTCATCTGGCATTACTTAGAGAAAGCTACTTTTATTATTGAGTATACATTTCTGATTCACACCGTGAGCTACATAAGCAGTTAAATCTTGAAGTAATTGTAAAATGTTCTTTCTTGTAAGTCTTATTTGATCATTTGCCACATTAAGTGATGAAACATAATTTACACTCTTCAAACTCTTATTGTCTTTAATACTTTCAACTATTTTTCATTGCAGTTTCTCACATACTCTCTAAGACATTTCCGAATAATTTTTTTCGGGATTACATGTTCTACCGCGTTCGTTTTAAGTTCCACAGCCTCTGATAGCTCGGAATCAACATGATCAGTCCGTTTACAGATCACGTGTCAGCTGCGACCTCAAGCCAGCACTGTAAGATAGCAGACACTCAGTGTCCGTGTGGTTCTTAATACATGTAAGTACGACGAGTTGCAGGTATTAAGCTGGCTCTCTTTATGCAGGCTGGCAGGCGAGCTGTACTTCCATATTTCTCGACAGAGGAATCGATCATGGTGGTTCTTCTTATGGGTATTAACTGCTGGACGACAGGAACATGTGGACCTTTCTTGCGAATCTGTTAAACAATATTACTGATTATTAACACCATATATTTTCACCTGAATGAAAATTAAAGGGTTTTCTAACAGGCGAGATCTCTTCCACTATGACACAATCGTTCTGGCGACACAATGACTCTTTCATAAAAGTTAAAAGTGTGCACAACCCGAAGGTTTGTATAAACAACAGTGTTTTAGTAAGTATGGTTGTGATGGAGTCAGTACGTCTTTGCTGCGAACTTCAGTGGTCTATCGCTTTGACTATTAATACCACTAAAAAAAGGACGGAAAAATATACTCGGTTCGGCGAAGCTAGTGATTAAATTTCTAACAAAAAACACTTGCAATAGGTTTGTCAAAGAGGGCAGAATAGCGATCAGAGGCTAAAGGGATGCTCTTGACCACGCTTTTGGAATCTGCACCTAATGGCGGGAAAATCAACAATGATCACTGCATGAAAATAAAATAGATAATAGAAATCACTGCATTAAAAAGAATGTGTATCCGCACTATATGTGGTAGTGTGACTGAAGAATTGTCTTAATGATCTCTGCACTGGCAAAAGATATCGGGTTACTTCCCATTCAGGTCTCCGCGAGGGGAGGTAACTGTGAGAAAAAGATCGAATGACCAACGAAACCACAACGAACATTTGACGAGTCGGAGCGTGGAATGTAATAAGTCTGCACATGGTAGGGAACCTAGAAAATCTGAAAACGGAAATGCGAGTGATCAATTTAGATATAGGGGGGGTCAGTGAAATGAAATGGAAAGAAAATAAGTATTTGTACTCAGGTGAATAAAGAGTAATATCAACAGCAATGGAAGATGATATAACGGAAGTATGATCCTTTGTGAACAGGAGGGCAGAGCAGTGGACTGTAAACAGTTCGGTGACAAGATTCTTCTCATCAGAACCGACCGCAACGCCAACAGCAATAGTTTAGGTACACGTGCCGTCGTCACTAGCAGAAGATGAGTTGAAGAAACGAGGACAAAGTTACGGGATACTTTGGGCTCGATTGTAGAAAGGGTAGAGGAGAAACACAAGTTGAGTTCTGAAATAAATTTTAGCTAGTGATGACGAATACACTGTTCAAGCACCGCAGGAGGAGGAAATATATGATAGTCAACCGGGTTACAACATGGTCATACAAAGATTCCATAATCAGATATTGGATTATAAGGCGTGTCCAGAAGCAGATATTAAAGCTTAGTAATGATGAAGAGTATATCGAAGTTTGAGAGAATCATTTAGAGGAATCAACGTGTATGGAAGTAGATATTGAGACACTAGGGAATGATGATGTGCTTTTGAAGTTCTTTGAGGTTGCGGATAAAGCGTTAGTCAATACAACAGCAAGGAGTTCAGCTGGAGAGGAATGGACATCCATAAAAAGGGCAGTCTCAGAAAATGGGCAGACAAATATGGATACAAGGCAGGTAACTACGGAGAAACCTTGGGTAACGTAAAAAATACTTCAACTGATCAAGGAAAGAAGAAAATACTAAAAAATCGAAAAACATACAGGGATATTGCTGTTGTTGTGGTCTTCAGTCCAAAGACTGGTTTGGTGCAAGTCTCCATGCACTCTATACTGTGCAAGCCTCTTCATCTGCGAGTAACTACTGCAATTTACATCCTTCCGAATCTGCTTAGTGTACCTACGATTTTTATCCTCCACGTTCCCTCCAGTACTAAATTGGTGATCCCTTGATGCGTCAGAACGTGTCCTACGAACCGATTCCTTCTACTAGTCAAGTTGTGACACAAATTTCTCTTCTCCCCAGTTCTATTCAGTACCTCCCCATTAGTTACATGATCTAGCTATCTAATCTTTAGCATTCTTCCGTAGCACCACATTCCAAATGCTCCTATAATCTTCTTGTCTAAACTGTTTATCGGCCATGTTTCACATCCATAAATATCTACACTCCATACAAATCTTTTCAGAAAAGACTTCCTGACACTTAAATCTATACTCGATGTTAACAAATTTCTCTTCTTCAGAAACGCTTTCCTTGCCTTCGCCAGTATATATTTTATATCCTCTCTACTTCGACCATCCCCAGTTACTTAGCTTCCCAAATAACAAAACTTATCTGCTACTTTAAGTGTCTCATTTACTAATCTAATTCTCTCAGATCCATCTGATATCATTCGACTACATTCCATTATCCTCGTTTTGCTTTTGTTGACGGTCATCATATATCCTCCTTTGAAGACACTGCATTCCGTCCAACTGTTCTTCCATGGCCTTTGCTGTCTCTGACAGAATTACAATGCCATCAAATGGTTCAAATGGCTCTGAGCACTACGGGACTTAACATCTGAAGTCATCAGTCCCCTAGAACTTAGAACTACTTAAACCTAATAACCTAAGGACATTACACACATCCATACCCGAGGCATGATTCGAACCTGCGGTCGTAGCGGTCGTGCGGTTCCAGACTGAAGCGCTGAGAACCGCTCGGCCACACCGGCCGGCTACAACGTCATCAGCAAACATCAAGGTTTTTATTTCTTCTCCGCGGATTTTAATTCCTACTACTATTTTTTTCTTGGTTTCCTTTACTGCTGTTCAATGTACAGATTGAATAACATCGGGGATAGGCTACAACCCTGTCTCACTCCCTTCTCAACCACTGCTTCCCTTTCACGCCCGTCGACTCTTATGACTGCCTTCTGGTTTCTGTACAAACTGTAAATAGCCCTCCGCTTACAGGAATACAGCACTACAAATCAGCAAGGAATGAGTTCAATAGGAACTGTAGGGAAGCGAAAGTGTAATGGCTGCAGCAAAAATTTGAAGAAATAGAAGTGGATAAGGTTGCCTGAAGGACAGATTCAGCATATAGAAAAGTTAAAAGAATCTCCCGTGAAATTAAAAGCAATGGAATCAACATTAAGAGTGCAACAGGAATTTCGCTGTTTACCACAGAGGAGAGAGCGGACGGGCGGAAAGAGCACACTGAAGTCCTGTGTGAGGTAGAAGGAGAAATGGATGTTAATTAGGAAGACATATTAGGTTCAGTCTTAGAGTTTAGCAGAACTTTGGAAGACCTGCAAAGAAAGAAGGCAAAAGTAACAGGACAAACAACATTTTTTCAGAATTTCTAAAATCGTTGGGGGAAAAGGCAAAAAACGACTATTCAAGTTGACCCTCAGAAAAACAACTCGCGAAGAAAGCGAGGACAAACAAATGCATGAAGTATCGCAACACTGGTGGTACTGACAAGAATAATACACCGAAGAATGGAAAAGAAGCTTGAGAACCTGTCAAGCGACGATAGATTCGTATTTGGGAAAGGTCAATAGTTTACAAAAGCAAGTCATATTCATACAATATGTCGCCCTAGAAAAAGCTTTGGACAATGTAAAATGGTACAAGATGTTTGAAATTCGGAGAAATGCAGGTGCAAGCTATGGGGAAAGTTGGGTAGTATATAATAATATATACAGGAACCAAGAGGAGGCAATTAGAATAAATAATTGCTCGTATTGAAAGGTGTAAGACAGGTTGGCAGTCTTTGTTCTATACTGTTCAGTTCAAAATGAACATCGAAGAAGAATAAGGGAAATGAAAGGAAGGTTCAGGGCAGGAACTAAAATTCAAGGTCAAAAGGGTATCATTGATAAGATCCGACGATGGCATTGCTATCCTTACAGGAGGAAGAATTGGAACAGTGAGTGGAATGAAGAGTCAAGTAGGCGCACACTATGGCTTGGCAGTAAATCGAAGAAAGACGAGAATATCGAGGAGAGTCATAAAGGGAACTAGCAATAGACTTAACATCAAGTCTGGGACCATGAAGCAGATGAAGTGAAGAAATTCTGTGATCTTTGAAACAAAATAGCATGTGACGGAAAAAGAAAGGGGGACATTAAACGGAAAAAAAGAATAGACTAGCACAGAGAAAGAGGGCTTTCTTGGACAAAAGTAGTTTGGCAGGAATAAACATCGACCTCAATACCAAGAAGAAATTTCGGAGACTGTTCGTTCGGATCACCGCGTTGTATGGAAGTGAATCGTAGAGTATGCGAAAACAGAAAGGTTTTTCAACAGAAAATGCCATATATGCTTCCACCAATCAAATTTTGAATGATTTGAATAACCGAACACCACCCATTGGGATTTTTTGTGATCTCTCAAAGGCTTTTGATTGTGTAAATCATGAAATTCTGCTAGACACACTCAAGTATTGTGGCATGAGTGGGACAGTGCACAAATGGTTTAATTCGTACCTAACTGGAAGAGTGCAGAAAGTTGAAATAAGCAGTTCTCATAATATGCAAAGATCAGCACATTCCTCAAACTGGGGAACTATCAAGAATGGGGTTCCACAAGGGTCGGTCTTGGGTCCTTTGTTGTTCTTAATATATATTAATGACTTGCCATTCTATATTCATGAAGAGGCAAAGTTAGTCCTCTTTCCTGATGATACAATTATAGTAATCACACCTGACAAACAAGAATTAACTGATGAAATTGTCAATAATGTCTTCCAGAAAATTACTAAGTGGTTCCTTGTAAACGGACTCTCACTGAATTTTGATAAGACACAGTACATACAATTCTGTACAGTAAATGGTATGACGCCATTAATAAATATAGACCTTAATCAGAAGCATATAGCTAAGGTGGAATATTCAAAATTTTTAGGTGTGTCCATTGATGAGAGATTAAATTGGAAGAAACACATTGATGATCTACTGAAACGTTTGAGTTCAGCTACTTATGCAATAAGGGTCATTGCAAATTTTGGTGATAAACATCGTAGTAAATTAATTTATTACGCCTATTATTGCATATGGCATCATATTTTGGGGTAATTCATCACTGAGGAATAAAGCATTTAATGCACAAAAGCGTGTAATCAGAATAATAGCTTGAGTCCATCCAAGATCATCCTGCAGACATTTATTTAAGGATCCAGGGATATTCACAGTAGCTTCTCAGTATATATACTCTCTTATGAAATTTGTTATTAACAACCAAACCCAATTCAAAAGTAATAGCAGTGTGCATAACTACAATACTAGGAGAAAGGATGATCTTCACTATTCAAGATTAAATCTAACTTTGGCACAGAAAGGGGTGAATTATACTGCCACTAAAGTCTTTGGTCACTTACCAAATAGTATCAAAAGTCTGACAGATAACCAACAAGTATTTAAGAGGAAATTAAAAGAATTTCTGAATGACAACTCCTTCTACTCCATAGAGGAATTTTTAGATATAAATTAAGAAATAAAAGTTGTTATATTAACTTAATCATGTTGTTAAATTAACTTAATTATGTCATGTATTGGAAAATTTGACTCGTTCCATTTCATTACGAAATATCGTATTCATGATCCATGGAACTAGTATTAATCTAATCTAATCTAATCTGGGAAAAGAAGAAAATACAAGTGTTTGGAAAGATTGGGTGGACCGAGGGGAGGTTCTCCCCAGAAGTGGTAAGGAAAGGAATGTACGGAGAACAAGAGTGCGGGACCGATGATAGGACACGTAGTAAGACATCAGGGAATAGCTTCCATGTTACTAGAGGGAACTGTAAAAGGTAGAAACTACAGGGTATGAAAGATATTGGAACATATCCAAGAAATAATTGTGGCCGTTGGGCATAATTGCTGCTCTGAGATGAAGCGTTTGGTACAGGAGTGAACGTCTTGGAGTGGAGGGATGGGGGTGCATCAAACAAAAGTCAGAAGAATAACGACACGAAAAACACGTTCTTGTCTTCCTTCAAGCTTTGACCTAACTTAACCAGGCAATTATAGTGGGACCTGCTTTAACAGGGACTCCGAATCATTGAACAGCTCTGCATTTTTCATTTAATAGACTCTGCCACAGATGTAAGAAACTATTAAGATGATAAAACTTTGTCACTGGACAACAATGAAGTTTAGTCACCATTTAAACTATTATGATACGTAGAAACAATTCAATGTACACAATGAACAACCTTCAATACCAAAATTACGGTAATTAACCTGATGTGAAAGAGACAAACAACAATACAAAATCAGTACTTGGTTAAGACGATATAAATGGTAACCAAACCACCTGAAGGTGTGTCTCCTGGAAACAATGCTCCACACAGCTAGCACATCGAAACATTTAACACTCCTCTGCGGTCCATCATTTAAGACTGAAAATAGTATAACATTTATGAGAGTATGGAAATAGCATGAAACTTTAATAACATATTAGAAGCACTTGTGTATGACTTGAGAGAAGATGAACTTTTTAGCCAATATCGCTTGTAGAGAACGTTTATTGTCGATTACCGATTTCGGTAAGCATACTTCCCATCTTGAGATCTCGATAGAAGTGTGTTGTTCAGATGAGTGAGTTTATTTGTACAGGAAAATTGAGGACTGCATCGACAAATTTTGTAGGAATATTACACACAATGGGAAAACCTCCTTTTTTAAAAGGATATACCAGGATAACACGTTCCTTAGTAATTATGTGCAAGAGCCATGCCATGATTTGCAACAACAGCAGCCAACTGAAGTTATTGTTGTTCTTTTTCTAAGCCTTGGGTGTGCCCTATGAGACGTTTCCCTTCACGTGAGACTCTGGATCCAAGATGTACTATAAACAATGTGGCTCGCTGGCTAAGTAGACTTTTTCTTTCGGTCACCAGTCGTCTGACTGGTTTCATGCGGTCCGCCACGGCTTCCTCTACTGTACCTGGCTTTTCATCCCAGTACAGGACTTTCACCTCACTTACTTACTACGTTGGCCACACAACCCGTAGACAGACGGTCTTTAGCCTCGCCAAATAGCCTCCTCCATCTTCCTCGGTACATGTATCCTTCTCCAGCCAGTTCCGTCGTGTTCATATCCCCTCTGATCCTGTCAATCCATCTCAGCCGAGAACTGTTGCCTCTGACGTCTTCTTCTTGACGCATTACGTGGTCATGCCACTTCAGTCTCCTCTCACTAATCACAACCATATTGACCAGCGATTTATACCAGTCCTGCAGTTCGCGATTTTACCTTTTTATCCAGTCGTCTCTATCCTTGAATGGTTCAAAAATCTGTCTCAGAAAATATTTTCAACTGTCAGGAGTTTTCTTTCAATTTTTTGTGTCACAGTGCAGGTATATACTCTGCATAGGACGACAAGTTGGGTTACTGTCCTGTAGGTCTTAACCTGCGTGGACATGGATTGGAATAGGGACTTGAGCAGCTTTCCGAGTGCAAGCCTTGGCCTGTTCCCCGCTTGAATTCTCGCCATTATTTCCTGGTCTGTCCCATTCCTTTCACTGAGTACTGCCCCAAGATATCTGAACTCTTTTACCCTTTCAAATAGTCTGTCATCTACATTTAAAGATCTGTTATTGTTCTTTCTTCTCTCCACGACGTATTTGGTCTTATCCATATTTATCTTCAAGCCTGCTCCCATTGCCTTTTCCATCAACACTCTTGCCATCTGAACCAGATCTTGCTCATTCTGTGCTGTTAAAACTGCATCATCCGCATAGGTCACAGTATTGATTCTTCTACCCATCTGTATTCCTGTCTCCAGGCTAGATTCTTTTCTCAGAGCTCTTTCCGGAGCCAGATTAAATAAAAGAGAGGCTGTCTCCCTGCCTCGCTCTAGTCTTCACCTCGAACTTCTCTGACACCTTTCCATTCACTTTCACTGTGCATGTTGTCTCTTGTATACACGCTTGTGTTAGTTTTATTATCTTTCTTGGAACCTGTGATCCTCCAGTTCTTGCCATTTTGCTTGCCTGTTCACACTGTCATACGCTTTTGGAAGTCAACAAAATGACAGTGAATATCTCTGCGAAATTCCAGCTCTTTGGTAGCATTTGCTTTATTATTGTAGTTGGTCTACGGTTGATTTTACCTTTCTAAATACTGATTGTTGGAATCTTGGATCGTGTTAGCCACTTCAGCAACAACTTGTTAAGGATCTTATAAGCTGTGCGTAGTAAGGCAATTCCTCTGTAGCTGTTGTATCTCACTGGATCTACATTGGACATGGAGTTAGATCCTTTCTTGAAGAACCTGACTGTCCCCTAAACGTCTCTTGTATTGGCTACTGTTCGCTCCTTTCCTGCCAGTGCTATCTTCCTGTTTATACGCTCTTGCTTTTCTGTTCGGAGGACTTTTCTTGTTGCTCTAGCTGCTTCCGTCTATCCCAGATTTGTTCTATCATCTTGTTCGTTTTTCAGCCATAATCTTTCAGCCGCTTCCTCCTCCTTCTCTCTGACTGTTTCAGCACTTCATCTGCGTCGTGTTTGACTTCTATCTCCAGTTCGAACTATAATTTGCCTACATAATCTCCGTCTTTTTCCAGGGCAGCAAATCTGTTCCGAATTTGAATTGCGTATCTGACTCCTCAGTCAGTGGATCTGTGTTTATTTTCCGGACTACTTCTCTTCTCCTGCAGTTTCCGCATTGTATCCTTTCACGAGTAATTACGCGCACAAGATAGTGGTCTGATCCTATTTCTGCACCTCTGAGATTTTACCTTCTCAATAACACTTCTGTATGTAGCATGTGCTAACATGTGGTGTGTTCTGTTCTGAATGTTTTAATCGGGTGATTTACAAGTTATCTTATAAATGTTTTTGGAGGGAAGTATGTACTCACAACCGTAAGGTTTTTCGAAGTTGCCAGATGGACTAGTCTCATTCCATTGTTGTTGGAGGAATCGTGTAGGTTTCAGGGTCTTGTGTAGGGTCTCAGAAAGACCTCTTTTCTACTTAGGCACTGGCATCACCTAAGAATACTTCCACATCGTACAAAGGTGCTTCTTCATATATTGATTCTAGGTCTTTGTAGAAACTGTCTTGTTCACTATCGTTTTTATCTTCTGAAGAGCACGTGCACATATCATCCTTAATGAGTTGTTAGATATATTCCAGTCCCTGTCTTGCCCCTCTCATTCTCTACAGCTGCCTATAGTATCAAGTAAGTTATCTCCTAATGTCTCAGCACATGTCGTATCTGCTTGTACCTCCTCCTTGTCAGTGTAGTCCACCGAATTTTAAACGTATTTCTATAGCACCACATCTCAGACGCCACGATTCTGTTTCTTCTGCTGTTTTCTCAGAATCCATGATTCACTATATTCCAAACGTACAGTCTTAGAATTTCTTTTGCTGAAATTAAAGTTGCTGTTTGATAATAGTATACTCATTTTCATCGTGTAGGGGGGCTCTCTTTTTTTGTGCTCGTCTATTTTTTGTTTCTTGGTTGCTTTCGCCATTGTGGCTTTTTTCTGTTGTCTTTCAAGGCAGCAGAATTCCTTTACTTCATCTACCTTTTGGTTCGCTACTCATCATTGCGTTAGTTTTGCTTCGGTTTACCATCTATCTATATCATGTACTCAATAGACTGTTCATTTAGTTCTGCAGGTCCTGAAATTCTTCTTCACCTTCACTCAGGATAGCAATGTCGACATGGAATATTATTAAAGATATCCTTTCACCCAGTATTTTAATCCCCTTCCTGAATATTTCCTTTCCTTCGTCGATGTGGAGACTGAACTGTCGTGGAGCATGACTGTGTCCCTTTCTTACATCTTTTGTAATCTGAGAACTTGCTTCTTGGTCTTCCATTCTTATTATTCCTTTTTCGTTTTTGTACATACTGTTTACTACCCGTCTTTCCTTATAGGTTACTCCTATTTTTCTCAGAATTGCGGACATATTGCACCATCTCATATGTCGAATGCTTTATCTTTGTCGATAAATCCTAAGGACGCTTCTCAGTTTATCTTAAGTCTTCCTTCTATTATCAAACGTAACATCCGGACTGCCTCTGCGGTGTCTTTATCTTTTCTAAAGCCTAACTAATCGTCATCTAACAGGTCCTAAATTTATCTTCCGATTCTTCTGCATATCATTCTTGTTAGAAATTTTGATACTGAAGTTTTTAAGCTAACTGTAAGATGTTTTCGCATTTATATTCTTGGGAGAGAATTGGTATATGTGATCATCTATTGAGATTAGTGTCTTTTATACGATCAGTGTGATGGGAGATATGTAGGACAAATCACCGGGAACAAAGAACGTATCAGAGCATGGAAATATGGCGAGAGCCACTCAACTTTTGTGTGGATGACGTTTTTCTGATAGTCTGATTGTATGTCTCCAGTCTCACATATTCTACAAATCAACTTGATTAGTCGAAATTAAGCCTTAATTTGTAGCGGGTCCTGATACTTTTGCTAATAATGTCACCTCTTTTATCTTTTTGATGATTTGTATATAGTTCTAAATGCACGAGCGCTGGTTCCTCCACCCCCCCCCCTCTCACCCCTCCCCTCTTACAACTGGCCGTGTAAGCGCGATCAATTGAAAACGCCCACCTTCAGTAGTACCACGCTGAAGAAAGCCTTGTGGTGTTCAGTCCCACCTCCCAACTGAACAGGTTTACATTTTCTTTCACTATTAGTATGTGTTTCGACGAGGCGAGAGATACTGGAAGAAGAGTCTGTCGTCTCTAAGAGCACTGGTCTCCTAAAGGCAGACAGGCCCGCGATGCAGCACTCGCTGTGCTTCATAGGCGCCGTCGAGAAACGGAGTTGTCCTTCCGAACATGTTAGCGGTAAAGGCTTGATAGGAGGACATTTCTGGATTTTGACGGTGGTATGTTATAATCTTAAAATAACAATTTTCTTGTGCTGGCCCTTTTCGCTGCAGCTGTCTATAAATTACAATAGCTCAATGGAGAAATTCCTTTTGCATTTTCATTTCTCTTGTGCACCAGACGCGTTTGCCTTAGAAGGCTTCTTCAGTGGGTGTCCTGAAATATTCTGGGATTTTTTTGGTTTGCACATACAGCTTATAGTTTTCACATATAGGCTATAGATTTAAAGCAATTCAATGAGATTTTTATAATAAAATCGAAAAGTGGTTAAAAAGCAACGTCTGTTAAGTCAAACAGGTTTCTCTCAGGTGGAAAACTGGTTGAAAGTTTGCAGTTTTCTTTTTCGTCGCTGTTTTCAACGAATAACACTTTAAGTGCCATTTTATATGTGTATAGCGTGATTTGTTTCTGTAAGTGTTGCCAATTTTCTCAGGTTTTGCTTTCAATTTTTTTTTCTCTGACTATTTGTGTGCTGATGTAAGTTCTCTCTCTCTCTCTCTCTCTTTCTCTCTCTCTCTCTTTGTGTACTACTTTATTATTTTTTTCACGTACATTTTCATTCTTGGGAGAGAAATGGGGTTTGTGATCATCTATTGGGATTACTGTCTATTACATGATCAGTGTGATGGAAGATATCTAGGACAAAACAGCAGTACACCTGACACACGGGACAAAGAACATACCAGAGCATGGAAATATGGGAGGAGCCACTCAGCTTATACAGATCACTTAAGATAAAATAATCACAAACATACTATAGGAGTGAAAGATATGAAAATATTACAAGAAAATTATCACATATACAAAAAAAGGATGAAAAGAAGGAAGATACTACTAAATGACTAAGTGAATGTGACTAACTACTCGGAGTTTACACTGCTTGATCGTATAATAGACAGTAATCCAAATAGATGGTCACAAATCCCATTTCTCTCTCAAATATAAAGGTATGTGAAAAAAAAGAACACACACACACACACACACACACACACACACACACACACACACACACAACTTACATCAGAACACGTATAATGACAGAAAAAACAATTGAAAGCAAAATCCGAGAATGTTGGCAACACTTACAGAAATGGATTGCACTACACAACAGAAAATGGCAGTTAACGTGCTATACGTTGCAAACAGTGCCCGAAAGAAGAACTGCAAACTTTCAGTCAGTTTGGCACCTAAGAGAAATCTGTTTGGTTTAAAAATCATGAACTAGGCATTGATTTTTAAGCACTTTTCCATTTTATTATAAAAAACATCAATGAACTGTTTTACATCTTTAACCCATATGTGGAAATGATAACTTTTATGTGCAAAAGAGAAAAACCATGTAATGTTTCAGGACATAGAGAAGATAAATGAAAAACAACTTAATATGGAGCATGCGAAAGGCGTTTTTCTTTTAATTTTAATTAAAAAATTGTTATAATCACCCATTTCCAATGACGATTTCCTGGAGACTCCTCTTCGTTGTAAGGCAAAAGCCGTAACTGGTAGCTCCTCCCATTTGTTCCCAACTGGAAATCCCTCTGCTGCACTGCCAAGTCGCCTGGATCTCGGTTGAGAAGGGCCAAGACTCTTTAAAAGACCTGATCTCCAGGAGCCCGCACCATCCTTACGACTGGAGACTGTAGTACAATGCAGCTCTTGGATTTTTCAAATGATGAATTTTACTGTTCTTTATGCGTTACCTTCACTTGGTAAATTGTCAGCTAATTCTTCATTATTAAACATCTTGCTACATTAAAATAACTGCAAATTTATAAATGTACGGTATTAAATATTTTAGGAACTGCACAAATAAAACGAATTTCAGTTTATGTCGCAATATGCGCTTGGTCTACGCAGACATTGATTCCACTAACATTTTCACTAATAGATAGGCGATTCACAAGGAAGGCTTGTATTACACTACTGGCCATTAAAATTGCTACACCAGGAAGATGTGCTACAGACGCGAAATTTAAGCGATAGAAAGAAGATACTGTGATATGCAAATGATTAGCTTTTCAGAGTATTCACACAAGGCTGGCGCCGGTGGCGACACCTACAACGTGCTGACATGAGGAAAGTTTCCAACCGATTTCTCATACACAAACAGCAGTTGACCGGCGTTGCCTGGTGAAACGTTGTTGTGATGCCTCGTGTAAGGAGGAGAAATGCGTACCATCACGTTTCCGACTCTGATAAAGGTCAGATTGTAGCCTATCGCGATTGCGGTTTATGGTATCGCGACATTGCTGCTCGCGTTGGTCAAGCTCCAATGACTGTTAGCAGAATATGGAATCGGTTGGTTCAGGAGGACAATACGGAACGCCGTGCTGGATCCCAACGGCCTCGTATCACTAGCAGCAGAGATGACAGGGATCTTATCCGCATGGCTGTAACGGATCGTGCAGCCACGTCTCGATCCCTGAGTCAACAGATGGGGACGTTTGCAAGACAACAACCATCTGCACGAACAGTTCGACGACGTTTGCAGCAGCATGGAATATCAGCTCGGAGACCATGGCTGTGGTTACCCTTGACGCTGCATCACAGACAGGAGTGCCTGCGATGGTGTACTCAACAACGAACCTGGGAGCGCGAATGGCAAAACGTCATTTTTTCGGATGAATCCAGGTTCTGTTTGCAGCACCATGATGGTCGCGTCAATGTTTGGCGACATCGCGGTGAACGCACATTGGAAGCGTGTATTCGTCATCACCATACTGGCGTATCACCAGGCGTGATGGTATGGGGTGCCATTGGTTACACGTCTCTGTCACCTCTTCTTCGCATTGGCGGTGCTTTGAACAGTGGACGTTACATTTCACATGTGTTACGACCTGTGGCTCTACCTTTCATTCGATCCCTGCGAAACCCTACATTTCAGCAGGATGATGCACGACCGCATGTTGCAGGTCCTGTACGGGCCTTTCTGGATACAGAAAATGTTCGATTGCTGCCGTGGCCAGCACATTCTCCAGATCCCTCACCAACTGAAAACGTCTGGTCAATGGTGGCCGAGCAACTGGCTCGCCACAATACGCCAGTCACTACTCTTGATGAACTGTGGTATAGTGTTGAAGCTGCATGGGCAGCTGTACCTGTACACGCCATCCAAGCTCTGTTTGACTCAATGCCCAGCGTATCAAGGCCGTTATTACGGCATAGGTGGTTGTTCTGGGTACTGATTTCTCAGGATCTATGCACCAAAATTGCGTGAAAATGTAATCACATGTCAGTTCTAGTATATTTGTCTAATGAATACCCGTTTATCATCTGCATTTCTTCTTGCTGTAGAAATTTTAATGGCAAATAGTGTAATAATTTATTGTTTGTAGTAATGATGAATGTATGACGTATGTATTGCTGTTTGTTCCATATTTAACTGGTGTCTGTAGTGGCATTTCACGGCAGTCGTGGGAGCTACGAGATGGTCAGCTAGGGAGGATGCGGTATCTGGCGGCAAAAGCAGCAAACAATCGCTGCAACTACAGGCAGCAGCGAAGCTTGACCAGTACTTCTACATATTATAAATTAAAATCACGAACTTCGTTTTTCAATCTGTATGTTAAGGTTAATGTCAGGAACTACTGTAAAGATTTTGATATGATTTCCACTAATAAATGTACTGATTCACTTCAAGGTTTGGTCTGGCACTCACATTACAAACAAGTCGTCTGGACTTAGATACTTAAGCTGCCCGCTGGCATCTGACTGTTGAAATTCCTCTTTTAATTGGGAATAACAACAACCTGGGCGGCTCTCAATGTTTAAATTCCTTAGGGAAACATTTCCAGCCGACACCGTCTACGTCTTCATTATTGCCCGCAGGCCCTGCTGTCCATCATCGTCATCGCCTCCACTGCCAGATATGGCCATTGCTGCCAGTCCTCGCTACCGTCATCATCATCCCCTCACTGCCAGACGGCGCCGTTACTGCCAGTCTTTACTGCCCGTCCTGCATTGCTGCCAGTCCTCATTGTCTGTCAGCACATTCGAGCAGTCCTTGCCCTTACTGCTGAACGGCGCCAGTGATCACCAGCCCCACATCTTCACTACCAGTCTAACCATCCATCATCAAGTCACCACCATCGCCACCCTCATTTGACGTTGTGTGAACCTACAACTATGACATCAACAGTCATCTACCCGCACCTGTACTCCACACCCACCTCCACTTACTCCTTTACGCCCTACTCGCTGACCCCTCCTGCTCTTCCCTCCTTTCCTTCCTTCCGCACCATTCCGATAACATCATCCACCTTCCCACACTCACACACTACATCCTCAGACCTAATTAACTCCTGATTTATCGATGTCATAACTTCAGCATATACTAAAGCTCCATTGCCACCGGTGCTGTCACCACCACTGTCACTTCTGTCATCAATGTCAGAACTGCACCTGCCAGCTGCCCCATCAGTCCCTACTACTGCTCTATTGCCACCGCTGTCATCATTACATCTGGATCCAGAAGCAGAATCACCAGCCACACCTACCCCAGGGACAACCAGCCCAGTACCAACAACATATACCAAAGCTGTGGCTGCGTCAGGAGCATCTGCATCAGCTTCAACCCAACTAGCTCCAGGCAAGAAAACCAAGAAAAGTGGTACAAAATGTCGTCCCACTCCAGAGTCAATATCCTGTGACACCCCATTCTCAAACGATCCCTGCCACCCACCTAGTGTAGATATCTCACCTATCTCTGATACTCAACTGCTGCCCAATCAGCCCCACACGCCAGAATCTATGGAGTCCACTTCCATTTCACCCAAGACATCTCCTACAACACGTTCCTTCATTTCAGCACATACCAGTACCAAATTCCTCAACTCTAAAACACTTCCACTCGAAATAAAAAAGTACCTTTCAAACCTCAACATATCACATCTCTTACCCTGAAAAGACTCCGTAATCATAAAATCCTCTGATCCTGACTTCGAAACCCACCTACTACAAGGGTACATTCCATCACCTTTGATCCACATGCCTCCCTGCTCTCACTCAGCCCACCACGACCCAGACAAACTTGCTCCCCCCCCCCCCCCCCACACCCCGCCGCCCACCAGCTCTTAATGCTGTGATCAAGAAGTGGACACCGAGACCATAGTGGTGCAAGTTGAGTGGGAGATAAATTCCAATCCTGATTCCCATATCCGAAAAGCCCTTCTACTTCATCAACATCTGGTCCTACATTCCTCATGCACATCTCTTTCAAAGTTCCCTTAATCATAGATCACCTTCAGAATGGAGCCTTCACCTATCATCGCAAACATAAAGTTCAGCCTTCTCAATCCGAAACCCTAGCCTACCGTTGCGGCAAATGCATCGTCTACAGCGATCATTTAACTTCTGGCTGCGAAAAACCTCCTACCTGTCACTGCAAAGCCAACCCCCCATACCAACACTGTCCCAACCTCTGGGCCCATCCACCTGCAATACTTGCAACCAGTCCCATCTCACTTACTCCTACAAGTGTACAGTCAAACATCTTCCCCTGAACTGACCGTCTCCAGTCGCCCTATCGACACGCCACTCCTCCAAACAACTTCCAACATCATATTCCTACTGCTGAAGACATCATACTTTTTCATCACCACTGTGCTCAAAACAGCCATCCATTTGAACTTTCACGTATCCTCTGTCGGGTTACTCTGGCAGGCCCACTCCATATTTCATTCAAACGCCACTGCCACATATTCCCTGAAGTACTGTCCCTTCCCCTTTTCCCGAGTAGACACCCCAGTTTAATGCATTTCATCCCACCCTTGAGCAGCCCCTCCAACCCACAGCAGCCAATATCCCTTCCATCTCCACTGCTTTCACAACCGGACCGACAACTTTTCTTGTTCTCCGTAACTTTAATGACAGCTCCCCGTCCTCACCTTTTATTTCACTCTCCATCACGCTACCACAGTCTCGTACCTGGAGCTGGTCGTCAAGCAGACGCCACATCAGTATCATCATCTGCTGCAACTCGTCGCCTCCCAGCAGCTCGCCGTGAAACACCAACTCCACAGCATCAGTGTCATCCAGTAATTTTCAAAAATCATCTTTTGTTCATGTTTCTATGTTTTAAAACTTTACATTATTATGTAGACTGAAAATCTGCTGTATCGCTGCTGCCAGCCCAACGTCACATGGGGGAATGAAACGAAAAAAAATAATAAAATTCCAAGTTGGCGTTGGTCTTTAGTGTGTGTCTATGTCAAAAATATTGTGAAAATGATAGGTTAGTAACTCACTACTCTACGATATCGTCAGTTAGCAATCCATCCTTTCTACACTGAAGCGCCAAAGAAACTGGTATAGGCGTACGTATTCAAATACCGAGATATGTAAACACGCAGAATACGGCTCTGCGGTCGGCATCGTCTATATAACACAACAATTGTCTGGCGCAGTTGTTAGATCCGTCACTGCTGCTACAAGGGCAAGTTATCAAGATTTAAGTACGTTTGAACGTGGTGTTATAGTCGGTGCACGAGCGATGGGACACAACATCTCCGAGACAGCTATGAAGTGGGCATTTTCCCGTACGACCATTCATGAGTGTACCATGAATATCAGTAATCGGGTAAAACATCAAATCTCCGACTTGCTGTGGCCGGAAGAAGATCCTGCAAAAACGGGGCCAACGACGACTGAGGAGAATCGTTCAACGTGACAGAAGTGCAATCCCTCCGCAAACTGCTGCAGATTTCAGTGCTGCGCCATCAACAAGTGTTAGCGTGCGAACCATTTAACGAAACATGATCGATATGGGCTTTCGGAGCCAAAAGCCCACTCGTGTACCCTTGATGACTGCACGATACAAAGCTTTACGTCTCACCTGGGCCCATAATACCGACATTGGACTCTTGGTGACTGGATACATGTTGCCTGGTCGCACGAACCTCGTTTCAAATTGTATCGAGCGGCTGGACATGTACGGGTATGGAGACGATCTCATGAATCCATGCACCCTGCATGTCACAGGTGACTGTTCAAGCTTGTGGAGGCTCTGCAATGGTGTGAGGCGTGTGCATTTGGAGTGATATGGGATCCCTGGTACGTGTAGATGCGACCCTGACAGGTGACACGTACGTAAGCATGCTGTCTGATCACCTGCATCCATTTATGTCCATTTTGCATTCCGAAGGACTTGGGAAATTGCAGGAGGACAATGCAACACCCCACACATTCAGAAACACTCTTCTGACTTTAAACACTTCGCTGGCCACCAAACTCCCCAGACATAGACTGGGACACTCAGATGTTTAGGACGGGTGGTAGGGACAGAGCATCGAGTGACATTATACTGAGTGCACTATCCGAAAATTAACTCGAGCAATTAAACAGAGAACCGACTCGTGGAGATAACATCTTGGACCTATTGATAACAAACAGACCCGAACTTTTCGACTCTGTATGTACAGAACAGGGAATCAGTGATCATAAGGCCGTTGCAGCATCCCTGAATATGGAAGTTAGTAGGAATATAAAAAAAGGGAGGAAGGTTTATCTGTTTAGCAAGAGTAATAGAAGGCAGATTTCAGACTACCTAACAGATCAAAACGAAAATTTCTGTTCCGACACTGACAATGTTGAGTGTTTATGGAAAAAGTTCAAGGCAATCGTAAAATGCGTTTTAGACAGGTACGTGCCGAGTAAAACTGTGAGGGACGGGAAAAACCCACCGTGGTACAACAACAAAGTTAGGAAACTACTGCGAAAGCAAAGAGAGCTTCACTCTACGTTTAAACGCAGCCAAAACCTCTCAGACAAACAGAAGCTAAACGATGTCAAAGTTAGCGTAAGGAGGGCTATGCGTGAAGCGTTCAGTGAATTCGAAAGTAAAATTCTATGTACCGACTTGACAGAAAATCCTAGGAAGTTCTGGTCTTACGTTAAATCAGTAAGTGACTCGAAACAGCATATCCAGACACTCCGGGATGATGATGGCATTGAAACAGAGGATGAAACGCGTAAAGCTGAAATACTAAACACCTTTTTCCAAAGCTGTTTCACAGAGGAAGACCGCACTGCAGTTCCTTCTCTAAATCCTCGCACAAACGAAAAAATGGCTGACATCGAAATAAGTGTCCAAGGAATAGAAAAGCAACTGGACTCACTCAACAGAGGAAAGTCCACTGGACCTGACGGGATACCAATTCGATTCTACACAGAGTACGCGAAAGAACTTGCCCCCCTTCTAACAGCCGTGTACCGCAAGTCTCTAGAGGAACGAAAGGTTCCAAATGATTGGAAAAGAGCACAGGTAGTCCCAGTCTTCAAGAAGGGTCGTCGAGCAGATGCGCAAAACTATAGACCTATATCTCTGACGTCGATCTGTTGTAGAATTTTAGAACATGTTTTTTGCTCGAGTATCATGTCGTTTTTGGAAACCCAGAATCTACTATGTAGGAATCAACATGGATTCCGGAAACAGCGATCGTGTGAGACCCAACTCGCTTTATTTGTTCATGAGACCCAGAGAATATTAGATACAGGCTCCCAGGTAGATGCTATTTTTCTTGACTTCCGGAAAGCGTTCGATACAGTTCCGCACTGTCGCCTGATAAACAAAGTAAGAGCCTACGGAATATCAGACCAGCTGTGTGGCCGGATTGAAGAGTTTTTAGCAAACAGAACACAGCATGTTGTTATCAATGGAGAGACGTCTACAGACGTTAAAGTAACCTCTGGCGTGCCACAGGGGAGTGTTATGGGAACATTGCTTTTCACAATATATATAAATGACCTAGTAGATAGTGTCGGAAGTCCCATGCGGCTTTTCGCGGATGATGCTGTAGTATACAGAGAAGTTGCAGCATTAGAAAATTGTAGCGAAATGCAGGAAGATCTGCAGCGGAAAGGCACTTGGTGCAGGGAGTGGCAACTGAACCTTAACATAGACAAATGTAATGTATTGCGAATACATAGAAAGAAGGATCCTTTGTTGTATGATTATATGATAGCGGAACAAACACTGGTAGCAGTTGCTTCTGTAAAATATCTGGGAGTATGCGTGCGGAACGATTTGAAGTGGAATGATCATATAAAATTAATTGTTGGTAAGGCGGGTACCAGGTTGAGATTCATTGGGAGAGTCCTTAGAAAATGTAGTCCATCAACAAAGGAGGTGGCTTACAAAACACTCGTTCGACCTATACTTGAGTATTACTCATCAGTGTGGGATCCGTACCAGATCGGGTTGACGGAGGAGATAGAGAAGATCCAAAGAAGAGCGGCGCGTTTCGTCACAGGGTTATTTGGTAACCGTGATAGCGTTACGGAGATGTTTAACAAACTCAAGTGGCAGACTCTGCAAGAGAGGCGCTCTGCATCGCGGTGTAGCTTGCTCGCCAGGTTTCGAGAGGGTGCATTTCTGGATGAGGTATCGAATATATTGCTTCCCCCTACTTATACCTCCCGAGGAGATCACGAATGTAAAATTAGAGAGATAAGAGCGCGCACGGAGGCTTTCAGACAGTCGTTCTTCCCGCGAACCATACGCGACTGGAACAGGAAAGGGAGGTAATGACAGTGGCACGTAAAGTGCCCTCCGCCACACACCGTTGGGTGGCTTGCGGACTATAAATGTAGATGTAGATGTAGACATGAACGTTATTGAGCATATCTGGGATGCCTTGCAACGTGCTGTTCAGAAGAGATTTCCACCCCCTCGTACTCTTACGGAGAGCCATTCAGGATTCATGGTGTCAATTTCCTCCAGCACTACTTCTGACATTAGTCTACTACATGCCATGTCGTGTTGCGGCGCTTCTGCGTGCTCGCGGGGGTACTACATTATATTATGCAGGTGTACTATTTTCTTTGGATCTTCAGAGTGTAAACGGTTCACCTAATTCAGCCTTTACTTCTTCGATCTTATGCTAACAAGTACAACTTCAGTCACTGTTTCCGTGCCGCTCTGTCTCCCACAGTTCTCTGCCAGCTGTAGCCTGCGACTTTATTCAGCCCTTCACTCCGGCCGTCGGGTGGTCTGCCTTGTGACCTCCGTATTCCACTTGACTTATCTCTAGTACTGGCTTTGTCCGCGTTACGTCATTTTTGTACGATATGTCGTGACCATTTTCATTTTAGTTTCGTTACCCTTTCCACAACATCCTGAACGCTGTTATGTCTCAACTTATTTTCCGATCTTTTGAGACGTAGCAGTGACCTTTACGTAGCTCTCTGCGCTGTTCAAAGTCTTCTTCGGACAAACTCGTTCAAAATCCAAGTTTCAAAGCCATATGTTTGTACGGGAAAGATACATTGTTCGAGAACAACCTGTTCTCCAAATTTTTTGGGACATTAGATTTTAAAAAAACGGTTGCGTCTCTTCCTTAATCCGTCAAACGGACCTAGATTCGGTTTTAATCAGGTTTTCAATCTCCTCGGATATCGATTAACGGCCCAGAGAAACACATTACCTTTGTCTTGCAGTAACGCACTTGTTGTTTATAATATTTATTTCGGGCTGATTTACAGGGTGTTTATAAATGAATATCGGGGTTTTACCGCTATATAATATTTAATACATAAAATTTACAGTTATAAATGATATGTCAAATGAAAGAGTAACTCAAACAGTTGGGTTTGGCACCAGTGTGCATGCGCAGCGCGCAATGTTTCCGCCGCAATTGGTTGAACTTCACTGTACCTAAGCACTAGAAAGGCCCAATGACATGACTTGCTTTACATGGCCTCCACGGTCACCCGACCTAACGCCATGCGATTTTTTCCTTTGGTGCTTCATCAAAGATAGAGTGTACGTGCCTCCGCTACCAGCAGACCTCCCAGTATTAAGAAACCGGATTTAAGCAGCTGTTGCTACAATCACTGAAGACACACTTATTAACGTTTGGGAAGAGCTCGGCTATAGGTTTGATGTGTGACGTGCGACAATGGTGCTCACACTGAACATTTATAAGGTTCTTGGTAAAACGGTTCGAGCTGTTTTTTCATTTGACATATCATTTATAACTGTAAGTTTAATACAATAAATATTATAAAGCCTCGAAACCCCGATATTCGTTTATAAACACCCTGTATTTTAATCGCGACTTTTTCACAGGTACCGGATAAATCTTTTACAGAGGAGTGTGTAACGTTTCGATTGCGTCACGGGCGCGAGCTGGTTTGAACGCCCGCCTAACAGCGCCGCCGAAGCCAGCTCGCGTCGCCAAGGAAGCGTCGTAGTAGGCCACACGTGTCAACGGGGCGCTCCGGCGCTGCCGCCTTCCTTCTGGTGTGTTCTCAGTTCGGTTCCTGTGTGGCGGCGGGCCACGGAACCCGGCAGACGCAGATCGCACTGCGAGGGCGCGTCTCGGCGGAGGTGCCGGCCCAACGTGAACTGCGAGTCGTTAACGGATCCACCACCCAGGATAAGGCGTCGGTACGTTAGCCTGCTCTGTTCCTCTTGTCCGTATGCGAGTTTTGGCGTACTGGAAAGTTGGACAGTGCCAAGCTGCACTGTGTTACTGATCGTGGCTTTTAATCACACAACGAAGATGTACACATTTCAGACTGCAGCCATTTATCACTAACTGACGTTAAGGGGGGGTAGGACGTCAAACGGGCCGACTTGGAGCAGGAGAGGCATCACAGGACATTTTAATTTCCAGTGTCCATACTTTTTTAAATAAATTTATAAAACGTTGTCAGCATCACCAGGAAGGATTCAGGATTCACACCCATTGCAGGGGAAGTTCGAAAACATAACAAAATAAATTTTTTACGTCCGAAACTTCATCATTTTTTTCACTTACTAATGACTGTATTTGTTGCTATAGGTACACTTTTCTTCATAAGTTACAGAGATTCTTCAATGAATTTTCACAGCATACATACCATACTCACAGGTGTATGAAACTCTAGAATTTATTTAATTTATGAAAAAACGAATGAACTGTTATATTTTAAACTTCATGTTTAGAAAAAACATAAATTTTATAGTTAATTACCTCAATTTTTACCACAATTTTTAATAGATTTGGAAAATTCTAGAGTTTCATACACCTTTAAGTATGGTTTGTACGCTGTGCAAAATTCATCCAAGAATTTCTCTTACTTATGGAGAAAAGTGTACCTATAGCAACAAATGGTGCCATTAGTAAGTGAAAAAAAATGATGAAATTTCACACGTAAAAGAAACTACGTCGTTATGTTTTAGAACTTCCACTGCTATGAGTGTGAATTCTGAATCCTTCCTGGTCATGATGACAAAGTTTTATTAATTTCTTTGTAAAAGTATAGACACTGGAAATTGAAATGTCCTGTGGTGTCTCTCCTGCTCCAAGTCGACCCGTTTGACGTCCTACCCCACTTAAGAGGCTGGCATTATCTTGTGTTGCCCTCTGGATGACTGTCAGTATGCCTTAATTCGAGAACATTCAACAATGTCAGTTGCTGCTAAGATTAATTTTGATCTTTGTATACGTTGCTGGCCCCCTTTATTTAAACTGAGTTTCTGTCACATTTAACGTGGGGGCCGATTTCAAGTGACTAGTGTAATTGTTAACTTGATATTTAAACTGTTTGAGAGCGTTATGTTTTAAGCGAATGCGGGTGCCAGGTTATTTCCTTAATTTCGTTCTTGGCTCGATCTTATTCAATGAATTTTTGAAAGGGTTGAGCAACTTCCTGAGTAATGGTATCTTGTATTGTTTAACTCAGTTTGTATTTTGGGGGTCGTTATGCAAGGTCATTATAAAATTCCTGAGAGATCCCATCGTTTTGGGCGTCATTGTTTTTTATGCTTATTGTAAAACAGTAATTCTGTCACTCACCTCTTCATTGGGTATTCACTTTAGCGCTTGGGTTTCTGTGTTGTTTAAGAAAAACAGGTTATTTGTTGTCACGCGCACCTCTCGTACCTGGCACTCGCTCTACCATCACAGACAGCAGTTCTCTCACAATGGCGGCTAGCACTACTACATCGCCTGCACATCTCGAGTTACTGAGTCTTTTCTCGTTTATTCTAATTCCTCTTTTCTTCCATATACGCCGAGCGAGGTAGCGCAGTTGTTATCACACTGGACTCGCATTCTGGAGGACGACGACTCAAACCCGGCTCCGGCCGTCCTGATTTAGGTTTTCCGTGATTTCCCTAAATCGCTTTATGGAAATGCGGGGATGGTTCCTTCAAAACATCACGGCCGTTTTCCTTCCCATCCTTGCCTTATACGAACTTGTGCTCCGTCTCTGATAACCTACACTACTGGCCATTAAAATTGCTACACCACGAAGATGACGTGCTACAACGCGAAATTTAACCGACAGGAAGAAGATACTGTGATATGCAAATGATTAGCTTTTCAGAGCATTCACACAAGGTTGGTGCCGGTGGCGACGCCTACAACGTGCTGACATGAGGAAAGTTTCCAACCGATTTCTCATGCACAAACAGCAGTTGATCGACGTTGCCTGGTGAAACGTTGTCGTGACGCCTCGTGTAAGGGGAAAAAATGCGCACCATCACGTTTCAGAATTTGATAAAGGTCGGATTGTAACCTATCGCGATTGCCGTTTATCGTATCGCGACATTGCTGCTCGCGTTGGTACAGATCCAATGACTGTTAGCATGATATGGAATCGGTGGGATCAGGAGGGTAATACGGAACGCCATGCTGGATCCCAACGGCCTCGTATCACTAGCAGTCGAGATGATAGGCAACTTATCCGCCTGGGTGTAACGGATCGTGCAGCCACGTCTCGATCCCTGAATCAAAAGATGAGGACGTTTGCAAGACAACAGTTCGACGACATTTGCAGCAGCATGGACTATCAGCTCGGAGACCATGGCTGCGATTACCCCTGACGCCGCATCACAGACAGGAGCGCCTGCGATGCACGAATGGCAAAACGTCATTTTTTCGGATGAATCCAGGTTCTGTTTACAGCATCATGATGGTCGCATTCGTGTTTGGCGACATCGCGGTGAACGCACATTGGAAGCGTGTATTCGTCATCGCCATACTGACGTATGACGCGTCATGATGGTGTGGGGTGCCATTGGTTACACGTCTCGGTCACCTCTTGTTCGCATTGACGGCACTTTGAACGGTGGACGTTACATTTCAGATGTGTTACGACCCGTGGCTCGATCCCTGCGAAACCCTACATTTCAGCAGGATAATGCACGACTGCATGTTGCAGGCCCTGTACGGGCCTTTCTGGATACAGGAAATGTTCGACTGCTGCCCTGGCCAGCACATTTTGCAGATATCTCCCCAACTGAAAACGTTTGGTCAATGGTGACCGAGGATCTCGCTCGTCACAATACGCCAGTCACTACTCTTAATGAACTGTGGTATCGTGTTGAAGCTGCATGGGCAGCTGTACCTGTACGCGCCATCCAAGCTCTGTTTGACTCAATGCCCAGGCGTATTACGGCCAGAGGTGGTTGTTCTGGGTACTGATTTCTCAGGATCTATGCACCCACATCGCGTGAAAATGTAATCACATGTCACTTCTAGTACGATATATTTGTCCAATGAATACCCGTTTACCATCTGCATTTCTTCCTGGTGTAGCAATTTTAATGGCCAGTAGTGTAGTTGTCGACGGGACGTTAAACACTAATTTCCTCCTCCTGTTTCACAGTATTTTCCATCTCAAGGACTGCAAGAAATAACGTCGGGGATAAGTTGCCGTCGCCGTGCTTTTTAAATGATTGAGGAGATAATATGTTCCTCCACTGGTGGCCCAGGGCAGCTCTTCTAAGGCTTTCCATAGAAACCTCTTCAAAGATCTGGGTATACTAAATACTGCCTCTCAGTATGTTTAATCCTTGATGAAATTTGCTCTAAATAATATATCTCTCTTTCCAACAAACAGCTCAGTTCATACATACAATACCAACAACAAATATGATCTGCAAAAGGACCTAAAAGCATTTACTTTAGTTCAAAAAGGGGTTCACTACTCAGGACCACTCATCTTCAATAATTTGCCCACAAACGTAAAACAATTAGTTTCAAATAAAGATCAGTTTAAAAGGAGCCCGAAAGACTTACTAGTGGCCAACTCCTTGTACTCCATTGACGAATTTTTTAATAGAAACAAATGATGTATTGTATATATTCATACTATTAGCATTGTTATTTCAGCTTAAAAAAATTATTGACATGTTCCTCATCCACGAGGATCTCCTCAGCACGGATCTACGGAACGAAAAACTAATCTAATCTAATATAATCTAAAGGGATATAGCGCCGACTATTCCGCGACTGGACACTGCACACCACACAGCCATCCGTTAAAGGTGAAGCGACTTCTCGATCGTGAAATGGGGATTCTCAGTCCCCCAAGTGCGCCAATTTTACTTACTGACGAACCCATCCAAATGAAAGTGGGCTTCGTCACTAAACCAAACCACATTCACATGAAAATTCCCACGGCCAACCACGCTGTTTGAACGTCCTAACGCAAACCGTTCAGAAGTTTTGATGACTTTATTTCACGTTGTTCAATAATTGTTACCCTGTATAAGTGATGATCTGGGATGGAGAGTTTGGCACAAGACACGAAGTCGTGAGAGGGCCGCGGCATATGAGCCAGAAACTGGCGAAAAAAACCTTTATCCTAGCCACAGAAAATTATGGACTGTGGGAAAATCGAACAAACGGAGAGTCAAAACGTCAGAGATGTGATGTCAGACGAGGGTGCTGAGAAGTAATTGGAATGGTAAGAAATGAGGATGTATCGCAGAGAAACGGTACGAAAGGTGTGTACACTGTCTGAAATGGTTCAAATGGCTCTAAGCACTATGGGACTTAACATATGAGGTCACCAATCCCCTAGACTTAGAACTACGTAAACCTAACTAACCTAAGGCTATCACACACATCCATGCCCAAGGCAGGATTTGAACCTACGACCGTAGCGGTCGCGTGGTTCCAGGCTGAAGGACCTAGAACCGCTCGGCCACAGTGGCCGGCCACTGTCTGATCAAAAGTAGCGGAACACCCCTAGTGAGAGCATTCCCAAATTTGCCTAGTGCGATATTCCTTTAATCGATGCATATTAATAGGAAGATTAAAACACCAAGAATGACCAGTACCACAGCAGCGACTGAGTAGCGCTGCTGCATGGCGGCCATGGCGGTGCTGCCGCTGCTGGTGGACTCGTTACTCCTCACGTTTTACTGTTCCTGTTAATATACATCAATTAAGGAATATCGCACTAGGCAAATTTGGCCCCACTATTACGTAAAATTTCTCTTTAAAAGTCATTTTGTTTGTAAGGGGACCAAACCGACCCTTTCCGTCGTCAATGGGCGTCACATGAAAGAAGTGTTGATCACTATTTTTTGGGCTCAATTCAGCTAAACATTGCAAAACGAAATTGAAAATATCTGCCGAAACAACAGAGAAAATGAGCTTGATCACTCATGGAAGAAACGCATATGTGTGACCATATTGTCCCTAGTTGCTTTACAATTGTTCTGTTGTTACAACTACAAGAAAACGTGTGTCTTTGTCACAAGATGCGTTTCGCTTTATTGAAGTAGGTATTGTCATTGCTCTGTCGTTAATGATATTTACAATTTGGTTTGCTTTAAAGATTGAAAAACTGGTCGTTAACAATTTGTTGGTTTTTACTTACGGTAATTTGGCTGAAAGTATGTGACATACGCGTAATTGGACGCAACCATAGGCAAAAAATTAGCCATTGCCTTTCATTTACATTTGTACATGCAAATGTCTCTGCTTTGTGTGTGTGTGTGTTTGTGTGTGTGTCTACTTAAAAAGAAGCACTGCTACGCCTTCTAGGGACGACTAATTAGTCACATAAGTATGACCCTGCGTAGTATAGTAGCAGAAGGGAGAATGTTATTGATTTGCTTGGTTCCTCTAGTTCAGGGCCGGCCAAACGCTGCACAGTGTGCAGACGTGCGGAAGTGCTGCACATGTCACGTGTGCGACAGCGACATCTGTTATTAGACATGTGTCCTAAATGAACGGCGGCGGCTCCACTTCCCTGTGGTACAAGTAAGAACGCAACATATCCAGTCTCGTTTATCCCTGGTGACCGTAACCTTAACAGAGAAGTACTGAGAAATGGCAAGTACTGTGAAAAAGCAAAGGACGGGAGATCTATGTTCTCAGTCGTTTAAAAATGACTGGGAAATGCAATTCTTTTTTGTAGTACATATCACAAAGACGAGTGTAGTGTACTCAACAGTGAAGAACGGCAAGGAAAGTTAAATGTCCTTCAGAAAATGGATGACACACATCAACTCAATTTTACTGAACGTCAAAGTAACTGATACTTCTTGAACTCTTAGTTTCTTGCGTTACATTTATGTCTGTTTTACTGTACGCTGTACAATGTACTGTTTTCAATTTTCCAGAAAGACAACCACTCTAAATCTTCACTGCGAGCAAGTTTTAAAATCCCATTAAGAATTGCACAATCTGGGAAACCCTTTTCCGAAGGGGAGTTTGTGAAAGGGTGTCTGACTGATGCTGCAGAACTTGTGTGACCCACGAACGTTAGCAGGTTTCAAGAAATCAGTCGATCCAAACAAACAGTGACAAGACGTATCAGAGCCATGGGCGGCGATCTGCACAGGCAGCTAATGAATAAGGCTAAATACTTTGTTGCTTTCTCTGTTGCGCTCGATGAAGCAACAGTTCTTACAGTTACAGCCCAGGTTGTGATATACATACGAGGTGTCGATAACGCATTTTGTGTAACAGAGGAGCGACATCTGTGCGTAGAAACATGAACTGCATGAACGCTGACGGCTGCGGCGTGGACGCTGTGGCCCGGAAGTTGCACATGTGCAAGAGCACCGCACGCGTGCAGAATTTCTGGCCGCTCCTGCTCTAGTTACTGCAACTCAGGAAATCTTGAGGGCCAGGTATTACTGGCGACCGGATACTTTCAGAGTAAATAATGAAATTGCGGAAAAAGGCAACGATACCTTTCGTGACTGAATCCAATCGGCAACATTGCTCCACATTTGCCCTCAAGTGCTGAAATCGCGATTGTGCCGTATTTCTGTTGGTGGTGGAAGTACAGGAAGTCGCCATGCGATCTCATCTCTGAGTGAACAGAACGCATTTAAGATTTCAGATACTGTACTTATTCATGGAACTCCTCGCTACCGGACGTGTAAGATGGTAATGCAGTCTTCTGCCGCCTAGCGACAACGACCGATCCTGCGATAAAACGTCGTTAGTCGTGCATTACGCTCCGCATGCAAATACTGGCCGGCGGCCGTGTATGAGACCCCGCGTGGCAACTGCGATAACTCAAGCGGAACAAAATAAGCCGGCAAATGACCGCTGCGCGAACTTTGACCTCTCAGACCGCTGGAAGTAGACCACGTCTCCAGCGAGAGCCATTAATCTAATTCACGGGTAACGATAAACATTTTCACAAAGATTGTATGCAGATACATCTGTTTCATTACCACAGGAATTACAACTTGTATATCACCCGATGTACAAACATGTTATTAGGGCACTCTCAGTGAAGTGTTATCATACACTGAAGCACCAAAGGAACTGCTATAGGTACGTGTATTCAAATACAGAGATGTGTAAACAGGCAGAATAGGTCGCTGCGGTCGCAACGCCCATGTAAGACAACAAGTGTTTGGCGCAGTTGTTAGTTCGGTTACTGCTGATACAATGGCAGGTTATCAAGATGTAAGTGAGTCTGAACGTGGTCTTATAGTCGGCGCACGAGCGATGGAGCACAGCATCTCCGAGGTAGCGATGAAGAGGGGATTTTCCCGTACGACCATTTCACGAGTGTACCGTGAAGATCCGGTAAAACATCCAATCTCCGACATCGCTGCGGCCGGATTAAGATAGTGCAAGAACGGGACCAACGACGACTGAAGAGAATCGTTCAACGCCACAGAGGTGCAGCCCCTTCACAAATTTCTGCTGATTTCAATGCGGGGTCACCAACGAGTGTCAGCGTGGAAACCATTCTACGAAACATCATCGATATGGGCTTTCGGAGCCGAAGGCTCACTCGTGTACCCTTGATGACTGCACGACACAAAGCTTTACGCCTCGCCTGGGTCCGACAACACCGACATTGGACTCTTGGTGACTGGAAACATGTTTCCTGATCGGACGAGTCTCGTTTCAGATTGTATCGAGTTGATGGACTTGTATGGGTATGGAGACGATCTCATGAATCCATGGACCCTGCATGTCCGCAGGGGACTCTTCAAGCTAGTGGAGGCTCTGTAATGGTGTGGGCCGTGTGCAGTTGGAGTGATATGAGACTCCTGATACATCTGGATACGACCCTGTCAGGTGACATATACCTAAGCATGCTGTCTGATCACCTGCATCCATTCATGTCCATTGCGCATTCTGTCGGACTTGGGCAATTCCAGCAGGACAATGCGACTCCTCACACGTCCAGAATTGCTAGAGAGTGGCTCCAGGAATACACTTCTGAGTTTAAACCCTCCGCTGGCCACCAGACTCCCCAAACATGAACATTATTGAGTATATTTGGGAAGCCTTGCAAAGCGCTGTTGGGAAGAGATCTCCACCTCTTCGTACTCTTACGGATTTATGGACAGCCGTGCAACATTCATGGTGTTAGTTCCCTGCAGCACTACTTCAGACATTAGTCGAGTTCATGTCACGTCGTGTTGCGGCACTTCTGCCTGCTCGCGGGTACCCTACACCATGTTAAGCAGGTACACCAGTTTCTTTTGCTCTTCAGTGTATAAGCACGCACGCTGACACACAAACACACATACACACACACACACACACAAACACACACGCACACATACACAGTATCAAACTAGCACTTATAATGGGCACCTGAATGCAGTAAAATTTCGCAGCCCACGATCACAGTTACTATGGTACAACAAATGAATGTCATTTGTGTACTAAGACGAGTAACAGCTAAATACGTGTACGAGTGTGAATGAATTGTACGTAATGCCGCAACAGCTACAGAACGTATTAAACGTTCAACACTTTACGCAGAAATGTTTTCGCTAGAGAAAAAGCGAGAGTATTCAGTTTCTGTAGCTTCATTTTTTTAAGATTTTGAGTTCTCGCTTCGGTTGGATTGTATGCGTTTTATCATTTGGTGTCCTAGACGTGTTAACTAGATGTGCAGCTATGGCATTTGGTCTTACAGCTGCTTTTTGTCGTTGTGCTGGTGGGCTGCTACCCAGTTTTCTCAGCAGTGACCACGCTTGCCTGCTAGATGTTTGGAAATTCAGGCTTTCTACAGTTTCCGTCAACTTTTGTCTTCTGGCAGCATCCAAGTTATGAAGCAGTTCATCCGCTATTTCCTGATCTCCGGATTCACGGAAGCTCTGGTATAGTTCTTCGCTGGTTTGGGACCATCCAGGGATGTATTCTTTGCGGTACCCTCTTGGTATGTGCTTCTTGGCCGTGCTTATCATGGCACCAACAAATCTTTGGTAATTTTTGCTAGTAGGCGGTATCCATCCCAAACATTTGTCCAAATCTGTGGAGAACCCAGTCCAATTGGCTTTTTTAAAATTCCATGGTGGGCGAGGAATGGAAGTAATTAGGGGAATTTGAGTTCCTACCTCTATTATGATTGAACGGTGCGGAAAGTCGGGCAGAACTCTACGCGAGGCCATGA
This sequence comes from Schistocerca piceifrons, assembly GCF_021461385.2. Lineage (NCBI taxonomy): Eukaryota > Metazoa > Arthropoda > Insecta > Orthoptera > Acrididae > Schistocerca > Schistocerca piceifrons. The sequence goes on along the minus strand of NC_060143.1, from coordinate 96,246,127 downwards.
GAGGTTGGTCTCTGTTGTTGGACGAGAGGAAACACAGGTCGAGGTTGTATTCCCGTCTCCAGGCAGCTGATCTAAACGTAAATCGATCCTTAGCATCGAATACATGGTATAAGTATTCGTCTTCTGACCATTTTGCTAGTGCTTCTCCATTTGCATCATTGTCTTTATACTTCCACTGTTCATGATGACTATTGAAATCTCCAACGTATGCAGCAGGATGTGGCTGAGTTTGAAGAACGTGGGCTGGCCAAGATGTAGCAAGCAGCTTATAAATATTGGAGACGGTAATGCTTCCGATTTTTGTGACAACGTTATGAATGTCTTCGTTGGTGGATGTAGAAAGAACACATTGGATGCAATAAAACATACACGGTTATTCATAAGTAAGAGTAACTCTGCTAGTGTAGATTCGTGAAACACTTCGTAGCCTAGTTGAAGAGCACAGTACTAGGGGGCAGACGTGTCACATCACGTAGACAAATCATTGGCTCCGTATTGGCGTTTCGACTAACAGTATTTCGCATCTGCAGACAGGAAACCCAGTGACCTGGTGTCCCAAACGGCCTACTGTCGTTGCTGCTTCCCCGCAGCTGCAGCAGCCACTTCTGTGAGTCGCAATCACGTACTGACCTTTGTCACATCACAAACTGTGTCCATCTCAGCACCTGTAATGTGAATTTAAAACTTGGATAAATGCTCTATCCACTGAATACGTTGAGTTTCACGCAGCTGCATTCCAAAATATGTATGGACTATTCCGTCGGTTCTGGGAGGAACATCGACATATTAAGAACTTGAATACACACTACTAATATTCCACAATAACATTTGTTCAATAATTCGTTATGAATCGGCTTTCAGCTTCTTAGGCCATCGTCATATGACTTAATACCAAAGAGATAGTCCACACAACAACAGCGGGAATTCATAGCTGTACAAAGATTGTTGTACAAAGATATGTGACATTTTATGACTATATCGATAGAACACGCAAGCATGATATAATGCCTAAAGAGACAATGAAAAAATAAATCTTACATTACAGTATATTCAAATATTAAAACTATATGAATGTATAAGCCAAGTACGTTGTACAAGTTGGTTGATTGGTTGTTTGTTTGGGGCAGGAACCGAACACCGAGGTCATCGGTCCCATCGGGTTAGAGGAGGATGGGGAAGGAAGTCGGCCGTGCACTGTCAAAGGAACCATCCCGCATCTGCCTGAGGCGATTTAGGGAAATCACGGAAAACCTAAACCAGGATGGCCGGACGCGGATTTAAACCGTCGTCCTCCCAAATGCGAGTCCAGTGCGCTGACCACTGCGATACCTCGCTCGGTGTGTTGCACAAGTGAGTAATGGCACAGGCTACTAGACTGACTGACAGAATGAAAAGAGTTGGAGACTGAAACAGAGAGATTCCACCTTCGCTGAACATGCTCTGAATGAACGTAGAGGGACTAAAGGCAGAAAACTAACATCACATGAAAGTCTGGCCATTAATAAACCTGAAGCAAAGAATCGTGGCCTGGTCCTTAATGACCAAATACAGTTCCACACCTCACCCTTACTAAAGTAGCAGCAGCCGGTTATTATTTCTCTCAGCATTAGATAACAAGCTTGTTATAACTGTTCCACGACTACATTCCATAGACTTCTTTTTTTGACCCCCCCACCCACCCACACCAACGCGCCCCCTTTTTTTCTCCTGCTAATCACATTCACTAGTTTGACCCTATGACGTAGTAGTCTGTGCCGTTACTCACTTGTACAACATATTTCGCTTATACATTCATGTTGTTTCAATATTTGAATATACTGCAATATAAGATTTTCTTGTTCAGAGTCTCTGGATGTTACATTATATTTGTGTTTTTTATCGATATAGTCATAAAAATGTCATATATTTGTACAACAGTTCTCGTACACTTATGAATTCTTGCTGAAGTTGTGTGGATTATCTGTTTAGTATGAAGTTGTCTGACTATGGCCTAAGAAGCCAAAAGCCGGTTCATAACGAATTATTAAAGAAATAATATTGTGAAACATTAATACTGTGTATTCAAGTTTTGAATACGTATTCCGAGACCTTGGAGTTACTTATGAATAATCCTGTGTAAAGATGCGTAATACGAAGGCTTGCTGAAAAGTAATGCCTCCGAATTTTGCATTCTGTCCTCAATATCGGTTGAGGTATTACATGTCTTGCATACTACTCTGTCGACCTTCCCGCTTCGGTGACTCAAGTTGCAACCCTCTGCCGCTAGATGGCTCCGAACGGTAGCGTGCAATAGAGAGCTAGAGAGTGGCCAATCGGCCCGTGGCCGCCATGTTTTTACCAGATTGCGCGGGACTTGCAATTTGTCAGCTACGCAAGCAGAAAGCTAGCCACTTCACGAGTAAATTAAGGCATGTGCTTGACGCATGAAACCAAAGCAGATCTTCTAGCTTAATACTCGGTACATGATTAAAACAAATTCCATTCGTCTATGTTTATATAGGCCTAAAAAATCTATGAGCAAATAGAAGTATCGTGAAGTAGTGTGTATGTCTGCCGAATTTCAACAGCTGTATTTTATGCTGCTGCACAATCATGGACAACTGATTAATAAGAAAAAGAAGTTTCATTTAATGTACCTCAGAGTACATGGTGTTATTTCAGATTTTTCCGTGCGGATATTCATCGCTGAAATTGGTAAACTCTTGTCTCTTTCCGTCCCAACATAATGCATTTTAAGCGTATGTCGGTCTTATAACATTTTCTTATGCTGGCAAAACACGCCATTCTGTACACATTTTTAGGAATTCTGTACCACAGAAAATGGGAAAAATATCAATACTTATTTACTCTACTGAAACAGCAGAAAGTAATTCAAAGTAGGTAACTGAATATCCACACGATAATTATGATTTACAGGAATGTGAATAGCCAAGACTACAGAGCCAAGTGCGAGTCGCCAGTCGGAAGTACGTAGACTTAGGGTTCCTTATACATGTTCAAACACATCGTGTCACTCAAGAACCATTAGAAGTCTAGAAAATAACGTTTAAAGAAAGCCTGGATTGAATAGGATTCCGACTCACGACGTTCGGATTACAACGAGCATCGTACATCCATCTTCACTTCGGTTTTTGCACCCAACAGCGGAGCAACCAGGCATTCCTCTTGACTGTCCTTAATGATTTCGTAATTCATATTATTAGTAACACTCAGTAAATCACTTTAAATAAAAATTTTGCCTCTAAAATTGCTGTGAAGTTCTAAAAGTATCGTCATAGATCCGTATCGTCATAGATCCCAGCAACAGAGTGACTGTAAGGTAATTTACATAAATGGAATCGACAGAGCACATGCTAAAGTCCTTCAATACTTTCCGTATTACAACCTGTACATAACTGTACAATGGAATTGACGTTCGAAGCGTCGAAGAGAACCAATAGTACAGAATCACACACAGTATCTATTTATACTCGTGCCAAGTCAGCGTCAGTTTGGTAAAAACATGGCGTCCTCGGCTCTCAGCCAATGAGCGACGCTATCACCATTGGCCACTCTCTTCCTCTATATAGGCTCTCTAGCGTGTAACACGGCGGTGTGTGAGGAACAGCGAGCTGCAGTCGAGTTTGTAGGAAAACCTCTGCTTCACCATACAATGCCAAGCCACACACGAGCCATGTGACAACATCTACAACAATCCGATGTCTTGATTTCTCTGTCATCGATTATACTTCATACAGCCCCGACTTGGTAGCATCCGATTTTCATTTGCTTCCAAAACATAAAGAATACCTCCTAGGTCTTCATTTTAATACTGATGATGCGGCGACGGCACATGTGCGGGTGACGGTATCAATAAACTGGTTTCTAATCGGGAGAAATGTGTTCTTTGCCAAGGTGACTATGTTCAGAAATACATATGTAGCTTTAATGAATAAAGATACACAATGTTAATAAAGTTAATCTTCAATAAGGACAGATCAATTACTAAGGCTGTTTTATTAAAAAAGCTTTAAATCTTTTCACATAAAAAACCAGAGGCATTACGTTTTAGCCCGTCCTCGTAAATTATCTCAAAGCTCGAAACAGATTTACTACAGGAAACGTGACTTTTGACATAAGCTAAATTTTTCTTCGTTCAATATATGTCCTTCAGACTTGATAATTTATTCCTAATTTTCGAATACAGATACATGCGTTTTAGAGGGCATGCTGCATTTACTACATATCTTTGACTGAAATAAAACTGGCGTTCAATAAATAATGCAAAACATTTTTTCCTAAAAGCAGCTAGTTTTATTCATGATTCCAATACACCATATTATGCCCCACTATTTTGGCTACAAAACCCTATTTTCCATCATAATCTCCGTTCAGTGAGACGGTCTTACGCCCACTGCGCTGGGAGAACCTGACCGCCCGCGTGGTAGCACCCTACTGGTAGACGGCCGTTGTGGCCGAGCGGTTCTAGGCACTTCAGTCCGGAACCGCGCTGCTGCGACGGTCGTAGGTTCGAATCCTGCCTCGGGCATGGATGTGTGTGATGTCCTTAGGTTAGTTAGGTTTAAGTAGTTCGAAGTCTAGGGGACTGATGACCTCAGATATTAAGCCCCTTAGTGCTTAGAGCTACACTACTGGCCATTAAAATTGCTACACCAAGAAGAAATGCAGATGATAAACAGATATTAATTGGACAAACATATTATAGTAGAACTGACAAGTGATTACATTTTCACGCGGTTAGGGTGCATAGATCCCGAGAAATCAGTACCCAGGACAACCACCTCTGGCCGTTATAACGGCCTTGATACGTCTCGGCATTGAGTCAAACAGAGCTTGGATGACGTGTACAGGTACAGCTGCCCATGAAGCTTCAACACAATACCACAGTTCATCAAGAGTAGTGACTGGCGTATTGTGACGAGCCAGTTGCTCGGCCACCAGTGACCAGACGTTTTCAATTCGTGAGAGATCTGGAGAATTTGCTGGCCAGAGCAGCAGTCGAACATTTCCTGTATCCAGAAAGGCCCGTACAGGACCTGCAACATGCGGTCGTGCATTAACCTGCTGAAATGTAGGGTTTCGCAGGGATCGAATGAAGGGTAGAGCCACGGGTCGTAACACATCTGAAATGTAACGTCCACTATTCAAAATGCCGCCAATGCGAACAAGAGGTGACTGAGACGTATAAGCAAGGGCACCCCATACCATCAAGCTGGGTGATACGCCAGTATGGTGATGACGAATACACGCTTCCAGTGTGCGTTCAACGCGATGTCGCCAAACACGAATGCGACCATCATGATGCTGTAAACAGAACCTGGATTTGTCCGAAAAAATGACGTTTTGCCATTCGTGCACCCAGGTTCGCCGTTGAGTACACCATCGCAGGCGCTCCTGTCTGTGATGCGGCGTCAAGGGTAACCGCAGCCATGGTCTCCGAGCTGATAGTCCATGGTGCTACAAACGTCGTCGAACTGTTCGTGCAGATGGTTGTCGTCTTGGAAACGTCCCCATGTGTTGACTCAGGAATCGAGACGTGGCTGCACGATCCGTTACAGCCATGAGGATAAGATGGCTGTCATCTCGACTGCTAGTGATTCGAGGCCGTTGGGATCCAGCACAGCGTTCTGTATTACCCTCCTGAACCCACCGATTCCATATTCTGCTAACAGTCATTGGATCTCGACTAACTCGAGCAACAATGTCGCGATACCATAAACCGCAATCGCGATAGGCTACAATCCGACCTTTATCAAAGTCGGAAACGTGATGGTACGCATTTCTCCTCCTTTCACGAGGCATCACAACAACGTTTCACCAGGCAACGCCGGCCCACTGCTGTTTGTGTATGAGAAATCGGTTGGAAACTTTCCTCATGTCAGCACGTTGTAGGTGTCGCCACCGGCGTCAACCTTGTGTGAATGCTCTGAAAAGCTAATCATTTGCAGCATCTTCTTCCTGTCGGTTAAATTTTGTGTCTGTAGCACGTCATCTTTGTGGTGTAGCAATTTTAATGGCCAGTAGTGTATTTGAACCAGCTCTACTGGTCGACGTCGGGGCCAACGTCTTCCTACACCAGTAACCTCCCATCATGTACGTACTGTTTCCCGCAGAGTGCTTCCTTCATTAGACCAAACACAAGGAAATCGGAAGGTGTGAGATCCGGGCTATAGGATGGATGAACATTAAAAGTCCAATGAAGTTTTGTGAGCTCCTCTCGGGTACGCAGACTTGTGTGGGGCATTGTGTTGTGACGGGGAAGCAGAAGATAGTTAGCATTCTGTGGCGACGAACACGCTGGAGTCATTTCTTCAATTTCCTGAGGGTAGCACAATACCATTCAGAGTTGATGGTTGCCCCACGAGGGACTACATCAAACGAATACGCCCTTCAGAGTTCCAGATATTGTCGCCATAACTTTACCGTCTGTGGGTGCAGCTTTGGTGCAGATGGTGTGGCAGCACTCCATGGATTGTCATTTTGTTTCGGGTTTGAACTGATGAATCCATATCTCATCGTCTGTGACGATGTTCGACAAAAAGTGTCACCATCAACTTCTCAACGCGGAAGCAATTCCACGCACATGGTCCTTCGTTGGTCTTTATGGTCTTCTTTTAGGTGCTGACACATTGTCAGCACTACCAACAGAGACGTAAAATTGTGCAGGAAGGTGTTTGACTTTGATCCGTCGATCACATTGAATGAGAGTGTCCACATGTTCCAACACTATAGGAGTTACAGCTGTGTGCAGCCGGCTGGCGACCCTGTTGCAATGGTGACACACGTCTCGCACAACGACTCAACGTGCTTTTGTTACTGCCACGTCTCCATAGACATTCTTCGTATCCCAGGCAAATTAGTAAGAAAATCAGAAAATTGGGGAAAAATTTATAAAGTTTTGAAACTTCGGTAAACTACTCATACGGCATATAGTAATAAGACAGAAAAGTTCCCTTCCGTAGGGGTGGCGCGTCACCCTTTTATCCCCTCCAGAAGTCAATTTGTACCATATTGTAGATTTACACGCAAAAAGGCTCATTTTTCGAAGAGAGCTCTTAGTAGTAAATATATTCCTCGCAAAACTGTATACGAAAAAGATCTTGTGCATCTTTTATTTACACGAATGGTATTTGAGGTATAAGAATTGGAATAGAATTTTGTTAACCTAATAGTTTGCAGCTTTTGTTGCCTAGCAAAGTATTTAAATGTAAAGCGTAATTAAGGGTATGGAAATATTTAGTATCCTATATATTCTACTTGAAGATATTTCTTTTGCGATCAGTATAGTTGAAATAAGGAGTACGTGCCAACAATGAATGAAAAGGTCAAGTTCCCCTACCCATTCAGTCAGCGCTCCCCTACGACTATTGTCGCTGCCATGTCTTCCTACCTAGTGTCCAATTCAGTTGAGTTAATGTTATGAACTGTCAAAGTAGTGCCAGAAAGTTCTGTTTTGAAGACAGTATTCATAAGTTTGTGGTGTTATGAAGTGCTTCTTCTTAGTCTCATTTATTTTGTCTGGACTGGGAAAACAATAATGGTGGACCCTACTACCGGTTTCGTTTGTGGTAAATCTGTTTCGGAAGGAAATATCAACAGTGACGAAGGGCTTGGAAACACTGATAGGCGTCAGCAAGGTTCAAAATGGCTCCAAGTACTATGGGACTAAACACATGAGGTCAGCAGTCCCCTAGACTTAGAACTACTTAAACATAACTAACCTAAGGACATCACACACATCCATGCCCGAGGCAGGATTCGAACCTGCGACCGTAGCGGTCACGCAGTTCCGGACTGAAGCGCCTAGAACCGCTCCGTCACAGCGGCCGGCGCGTCAGCAAGGAAGGGAAGGATGGGGCTCATGATCTTCTACAGAATGTTGGATTGATTGAAGTGCATAAGGTATGTCGATGTGAATATACACTCCTGGAAATGGAAAAAAGAACATATTGACACCGGTGTGTCAGACCCACCATACTTGCTCCGGACACTGCGAGAGGGCTGTACAAGCAATGATCACACGCACGGCACAGCAGACACACCAGGAACCGCGGTGTTGGCCGTCGAATGGCGCTAGCTGCGCAGCATTTGTGCACCGCCGCCGTCAGTGTCAGCCAGTTTGCCGTGGCATACGGAGCTCAATCGCAGTCTTTAACACTGGTAGCATGCCGCGACAGCGTGGACGTGAACCGTATGTGCAGTTGACGGACTTTGAGCGAGGGCGTATAGTGGGCATGCGGGACGCCGGGTGGACGTACCGCCGAATTGCTCAACACGTGGGGCGTGAGGTCTCCACAGTACATCGATGTTGTCGCCAGTGGTCGGCGGAAGGTGCACGTGCCCGTCGACCTGGGACCGGACCGCAGCGACGCACGGATGCACGCCAAGACCGTAGGATCCTACGCAGTGCCGTAGGGGACCGCACCGCCACTTTCCAGCAAATTAGGGACACTGTTGCTCCTGGGGTATCGGCGAGGACCATTCGCAACCGTCTCCATGAAGCTGGGCTACGGTCCCGCACACCGTTAGGCCGTCTTCCGCTCACGCCCCAACATCGTGCAGCCCGCCTCCAGTGGTGTCGCGACAGGCGTGAATGGAGGGACGAATGGAGACGTGTCGTCTTCAGCGATGAGAGTCGCTTCTGCCTTGGTGCCAATGATGGTCGTATGCGTGTTTGGCGCCGTGCAGGTGAGCGCCACAATCAGGACTGCATACGACCGAGGCACACAGGGCCAACACCCGGCATCATGGTGTGGGGAGCGATCTCCTACACTGGCCGTACACCACTGGTGATCGTCGAGGGGACACTGAATAGTGCACGGTACATCCAAACCGTCATCGAACCCATCGTTCTACCATTCCTAGACCGGCAAGGGAACTTGCTGTTCCAACAGGACAATGCACGTCCGCATGTATCCCGTGCCACCCAACGTGCTCTAGAAGGTATAAGTCAACTACCCTGGCCAGCAAAATCTCTGGATCTGTCCCCCATTGAGCATGTTGGGGACTGGATGAAGCGTCGTCTCACGCGGTCTGCACGTCCAGCACGAACGCTGGTCCAGCTGAGGCGCCAGGTGGAAATGGCATGGCAAGCCGTTCCACAGGACTACATCCAGCATCTCTACGATCGTCTCCATGGGAGAATAGCAGCCTGCATTGCTGCGAAAGGTGGATATACACTGTACTAGTGCCGACATTGTGCATGCTCTGTTGCCTGTGTCTATGTGCCTGTGGTTCTGTCAGTGTGATCATGTGATGTATCTGACCCCAGGAATGTGTCAATAAAGTTTCCCCTTCCTGGGACAATGAATTCACGGTGTTCTTATTTCAATTTCCAGGAGTGTATTAAGGAACGTAATATAAGGAAAGGAAAGTAATTAATCAGAATTTTAACACAAGCAGACGATAAAAGTTTGAGATCCTCTTCCTTTTATCCATTCAGTTCAAAAAAATACTGTTTCATATGTGCTAAAAAGTGTGACATAGAGGCGGCAACAAAAAAAAAAAAAAAAAAAAAAAAAAAGAAAAGAAAAAACCACTGCACAAATGGCGTGGAGTGTTTGAAGTTCGCTCTTCAACTGTGAAACGATTGTTGCTTGAGACAGCAGAGAAACGCAATGATGATTTCGGTATAAAGGTTGCCGAACACATCAACAGTGTTTTGTGTTTAGTAGCTGCAGAAGCCCGTTATTATCAAGATTTATGTGCTAAATTAATGTCGAACCCCTCCTCTGTTCGGAAAAGAGGCAGCCCTGAAGGTACCAATTTTGATGCCGCTTTTCAAGAATTATGCATATTTGTAGATAGTTCAGAGGAATCTCAATTTGTACTGATCGAATGTTGCAGAAAGTTAATGAATGTCTCCCAGAAGGAGACACAGTGACTTTAAGTCAGTTAGACCGTCAGCGAAAGCGCACCGCTAGTTCCTGCTACTAAGGCGAGTACACCGTTCGCTTGTTAGATATTTTTACGAGCTTCAAAGAGGAGCGACTTATTTTCAGTTATCTGTGTACATACTAGTTTATTTTTGTAATTTATTGCGTGCTCGAGTGCTTAGTAGGCACAACCTTTTATTTCAATAACAGTGTAGTGTACAGTACCGCTGTTGCTATCGACCGTTGTGTCAACTCTCGTATCGTGCAGGCTTTTGTTTGTTTGGTTAGAACGGCTCAGTGTCTGTTAGACCGTCAGCGAGAGGGCATCGCTAGTTCCTGCTGCTAATATGGCGAGTACACAGTTCGCTTGTTATATATTTTTACGAGCTTCAAGCAGGAGCGACTGCAGTAATGGATAGGAACTGTGATTGTTGTGTACAGATGCGAGCTGAGCTGGCGACCCTTCGCTCACAGCTTCAGGCTGCGTTTGCTTCCGTCACGCAGCTTGAGGCTGCTGCCAAGGGGCGAGGGACGCCGAGCACGTCCCACGTGTCCTCCGATCGGTCCACTGCTGTGACCTCCCCGGGTACTGCCTGTACTGAGGTTGACCCCTCGCCCGTGGTCGAGTGGGAGATCAAAGTCAAAGGGCTCTGGGCACTATGAGACTTAACTTCTGAGGTCATCAGTCCCCTAGAACTCAGAATTACTTAAACTTAACTAACCTAAGGACATGACACACATCCATGCCCGAGGCAGGATTCGAACCTGCGACCGTAGCGGTCGCGCAGTTTCAGACTGTAGCGCCTAGAACCGCTCGGCCACCCCGGCCGGCAGTGGAAGATCATTCCAAAGTCTGGCAGGCAGCGAAAGAATTTCCGAGAGGCCGATTGTAGGGCCTCCCCGATTCATTTGACGAACAGTTTTCGGGCGTTATCTGTAGCTGACGATGTCTGTGAGCCAGATGCAGTCGTTCACGCTGTTCCAGAGGAAGCTTCTCGTCCCGCAAGATCTGGGCATTCACAGAGGGTGGGTTTGCTAGTAGTTGGGAGCTCCAACGTTAGGCGCGTCATGGTGCCCCTTAGGAACATGGCTGCCAAAGAGGAGAAGGAAGCCAGTGTGCACTCCGTGTGCATTCCGGAGGGAGTCATTCCGGTTGTGGAAAGAGTGCTTCCGGATGCCATGAAGACTACAGGGTGCAGCCAACTGCAGGTGGTGGGTCATGTCGGTACCAATGACGTGTGTCGCTTTGGATCGGAGCAGATTCTGTCTGGTTTCGGGTGGATAGCGGAAATGGTTAAGACTGCCAGTCTTGCTTCCGAGATTAAGGCGGAGCTCACCATCTGCAGTATCGTCGATAGAACCCTCTGTGGTACTTTGGTGCAGAGCCGAGTGGAGGGTCTGAATCAGAGGCTCAGGCGGTTCTATGTCAGTGTAGGCTGCAGATTCCTTGACTTGAGCCATCGTGTGGTGGGTTTCCGGGTCAGGAGTCCACTACACACAGGAAGCGCTACACGGGTAGCGGGGGCTGTGTGGAAGGGACTGGGTGGTTTTTTTAGGTTAGAGGGTCTTAGGGAACCACAGAAGGGGCGTCCGTGTAAAAGTGAGCAGGTAAAACACAGTAAAGTAGTTGTAGAAACGATTGGTATTGTAGTTGTAAATTGTCGTAGATGTGTTGGGAAAGAACCAGAGCTCCAAGCCCTAATAGAAAGCACTGAAGCTCAAATAGTTGTAGGTACAGAGAGCTGGCTAAAGCGGAATTAAGTTCAGCCGAAATTTTTTCAAACGATCCAACATTGTTCAGAAAGGATAGATTAAATACAGTTGGTGGTGGAGTATTTATTGCTGTCAGAGGTAGTTTGCCTCGTAGCGAAACTGAAGTAGATAGTTCATGTGAAATAGTATGGGTAGAGGTTATACCTGACAATCGGACTAAACTATTAATTGGATCGTTTTACCGTCCTCCCCCCCCCCCCCCCCCCCGACCACCCCCCCACCACCCACCTCGCCCCTACTCAGAAGACATAGTTGCTGAACAGTTCAGAGAAAACTTGAGTCTCATTTCAAATAAGTACCCCGATCATACAATTATAGTCGGTGATGACTTCAATCAACCCTCGATATGCTGGAAAAATTATATGTTTAAAGCCGGTGGCAGGTATAAAACGTCACCCGAAATTGTACTGAATGCTTTCTCAGGAAATTATTTTGAACAATTAGTTTATAAGCCCACTCGAAGCATAAATGGTTGCGAAACCATACTTGACCTTTTAGCTAAAAATGATCCTGGACAAATAGTGAGTGTTTCGACGAATACAGGGATTAGCGACCACAAGGCAGTTGTTGCTAGGCTGAACACCGTAACACCTACAGCCATCAAAAAGAAACGCAAAGGATATATATTTAAAAAAGCTGATAAAAATGCTCTTAACGCCTTTTTAAGAGACAGTCTTCACTCCTTCCGATCTGATCATGTAAGTGTAGAAAAGTTGTGGAATGTTTTCAATGAGATAGTATCAACAGCAATTGAGAGATATATACCACATAAATTAATAAGTGATGGTACTGATCCCCCATGGTACAAAAAACGGGTCAGATCGTTGTTGCAGAAGCAACGAAAAAAGCATGAAAATTTAAAAGAACGCAAAATCCCCAGTTTTAGAGAAGTTCGAAATATGGCGCGTACTTCAATGCGAGATGCTGTTAATAATTTCCACAACGAAATTCTGTCTCGAAATCTGGCAGAAGACCCAAAGAGATTCTGGTTATACATAAAGCACACCAGTGGCAAGACGCAATCAATACCTTCACTGCGCGATAAAAACGGTGGTGTCACTGATGACAGTGCCACTAAAGCAGAGTTATTAAATACAGTTTTCCGAAACTCCTTCACCAAAGAAGACGAAGTAAATATTCCTGAATTCCAATCAAGAACAACTACCAAGATGAGAAACATAGAAATAGATATCCTCGGTGTAACAAGGCAGCTTAAATCACTTAATAAAGGCAGGGCCTCCGCTCCAGATTGCATACCAGTCAGGTTCCTCTCGGAGTATGCTGATAAAATAGCTCCATATTTAGCAATTATATACAACCTCTCGCTCACAGAAAGATCCGTACCTAAAGACTGGAAAATTGCTCAAGTCACACCAATACCCAAAAAGGGAAGTAAGAGTAATCCGCTGAATTACAGGCCTGTATCACTAACGTCGGTTTGCAGTTGGGTTTTAGAACGTATACTGTATTCGAACATTATGATGTACCTCGAAGAAAACGATTTATTGACATATAGTCAGCACGGATTCAGAAAATGTCGTTATTGTGAAACACAACTAGCTCTTTATATTCATGAAGTAATAAGTGCTATCGACAGGGGATGTCAAATTGATTCCATATTTTTAGATTTCCAGAAGGCTTTCGACACCGTTCCTCACAAGCGTCTTCTAACCAAACTGCGTGCCTATGGAGTATCGCCTCAGTTGTGCGACTGGATTCTTGATTTCCTGTCAGAAAGGTCACAGTTCGTAGTAATAGACGGAAAGTCATCGAGTAATATCCAGTGCTCCCCAAGGAAGTGTTATAGGCCCTCTATTGTCCCTGATCTATATTAACGACATAGGAGACAATCTGAATAGCCGTCTTAGATTGTTTGCAGATGATGCTGTCATTTACCGTCTTGTAAAACCATCAGATGATCAAAACGACTTGCAAAATGAGTTAGATAAGATATCTGTATGGTGCGAAAAGTGGCATTTGACCCTGGATAAAGAAAAATGTGAAGTTATACACATGAGTTCTAAAAGAAATCTGCTAAATTTTGATTACGCGATAAGTCACACAAATGTGAGAGGTGTAAATTCAACTAAATTTCGATAATGCTGGCTTCACTATTGCAACAATGACGGGCAAAGGTACACTCCATGCTATGGGTGGAATCAGGCATGTGACTACTGGGAGAGCGATAGAACGTGAGAAAGTGACGAAACTCTGTCATGCTGAGCTCTACAGAAACAGCAAGTACCCAGAAAATTAGTCTGCTAACGTTCCGAAGGCAGAATAAAGTTATCATTGAAGAAAATGTTCTGCAAAACGTCTACTCAGAAGAATCATTCTCTAAAGCAGCAGTGCCTACCAATCACGATTTTACTTGGATGAAAGGAAAGTTTTTAGAGCTTTCTATTACTGCATGACAAGGTTTTATGGAGAAAATTGCAACTAGAGAACCTTATACACAACCAAATGTATTAGCGCTTCCATTCGTCAACAACCCACCCACAGGTTACTGCACTATTTTAACAGCTTTAACTTATGCCATCACGGAGAGTAAGACCACACAACAAACATGTATCGTGACGTTTGATCAAACCACTCTACATGAAAGCTAAGGATATAGTTGCATTGGAGGCTAATGGAGGGAATGAGCTATTCACTAATATAGTTATTCGATTAGGAGGCTTTCACTTGACTATGTCTTTTCTAGGAGCAATAGGATTCTTAATGAGAGACAGTGGACTGTCTCGACGTTTGGAGACTGTGTATGCTGCAGTTTACGTTCCCCGTATACTTTCTGGTCTTGCATACAAGAGGGCAATTCAAGCTCACTATGCAGTAATGTGTGGTCTTTCCATCATAATACTAGAAGAAACGGCAGTCATGGAGGAGGAGACGCAACTTATGAAAGAGTGTATTTCTGATATGAGTGGAAATGGTGCATCTTTCGGCATTTGGAAAAAGATCAAGTGATTGAAAAGGTGCAAAATAAATTTTCCAACCCAAAGGATGATATTAAGCAAAGAGGGAAAATTTTCCAGTTACGGATACAGTACATTCAGCTTTTCATCTTGGCATTGAATTTCATCCAAGCAGAGCGTATGGGGAATTGGGAACTCCATATAGGATGTGTGAGAGCTATGCTCCCAGTATTCCATGTAGCTGGACACTTTTCTTAAGCTAAGGCGTGTCATTTGTACCTTCAGGACATGGAAAAACTGAAAGAAACTGTGAAACCCGCGGAGTTCGATAAATTCACCAAGGACAGCTTCTTCACGGTTCGACGCACTGGTAAGTATTGGTGTGGAGTATGAACAAGCATGACGATAGAACAAACTCTTATGGAGAACCTAAAGAGTGTTGGAGGTGTTTCACACGGAAGAGGTTGCACAGATAGTGTGTTGAACCGATGGACTTGCGGTATACCAATAGCTCATCACATATATGAAGCTATGGAACGGTTCTGCAATTTACATTCGGTTTCAAGTGGTCAACATGCTGAACTGAGGAGTGGGAGGATAGAAGTTGACGAGAAAATTCGCAGAAGATTTCAGCTATGGTTGCGACAACATACTCCATTTGCTTATAAGGTGCAACTGTATTAATTAGGATCTGGATTAGCAGCTTCTCGGGAAGTAAATTGCTACAAAGCTGTGTCTGTTGGTGAAGAGGCTCTTCGAACACTAGTTACTGACTCGCCAAAATCTGGTTCTCTGAAGCTTAAGCGATCCAGCATGGTTAGGACACTGTGTATGTCAACTGTTGGGCTTGAAAATAACATAACTGAAGAGATACAACACTGTTATTTCAGAGAATACTGTGCACGTTTCATTCACCTGATGATTTAAAGGAGTGCTTCACGTACGAATTATCGAGTGTACCAATGTCTCTGTTTGACAGCAGTGGACTGACGAGGAAAACTGAAAAGTCATCACTGTACAATCTTTTCAGTCAAGTACCTGAAAGGAATATTGACAACAATGAATCTAAGTTCTTTGTTGTAGAGGGAGGATTTCTTATCCACCACGACGTATGGCCCGAGAATGGAACGTTTGGTGACATTTATAAAACCTTAATAGCCTACATTCAGAGACATTATAAAGGTGACATTGCTGCTGTATTTGATGGATATTCAGAAAGCTCTCTGAACATAAAAACTATTGAACGCCAAGGACGAACGATGAAGCGGACGTCACGAGAAATTTTCTTTAATGAGGAGACGTTATTCGTTGAATCACAATCTGCCTTTCTTAGTAACCTCAGCAATAAGGAAATGTTTGTTACACAGCTTGTGCAAACACTAGACAGTTTTCGTATTGAAACCAGGATTGCGGATGACGATGCAGATGTTGAAATTGTTGCAAAAACAATAAATGCCTAAAATTTTACCAGAAAATGATTATAGTGAATCAAGATGCAGATCTTCTTGTGCTACTTTTCGCTCTTGCTCCAGACGACACAGACACATTCCTAATGAAGGAAGATAACGTAACATTAGAACAAGGTGTTACAGTTCTAAAGATACACGTAACTCCTCACTCGTTGATGAATGCAAGAATTCAATACTGTTTCTTCATGCAGTAAGTAGTTGCGACAGCACTTCAGCCTTGTTTGAGAAAAGAATGCTGCAAGCTTTCTAACTATTCAACCGGTATCCCCAACTTCATAATATTCTACAGATATTCAACGATCCTAGTTCCTCTCCTGATGCCATTCCAAAAGTAGGAGAGAAATTCATACTCTCTCTCTCTCTCTACACAAAAACAGTAGGGAGTCCTGATGATAACTTAAATGCCATTCGATTTAAATATTCTAATGTACTTGTGGGTCAGGCAAACGATGCTCTCATACTCTCTCGTTTGCCACCGACTACTATTGCAGGACGCCTCAACTCTTAACCGTGTTTACCTACAAGTCCAGCTATGGCTGGGGAACAACTTGGATCCCAGGAACTGGGGCTGGAGGAAATCAAACTCATCCCTGTCCCCGATTCACATGAAACTACCACCTGCTCCTGAGAAAATACTGTTACTAATTTCATGCGGCTGCACTCAAGACTGCGGAAGTAAGTGCGGATGAGTGAAGGCTGATTGGAATTGCACAACTATGTGCAAAAACTGTCGTGGACAAAGCTGCTCTAATGTGCCTCGCAGTGATTTTACAGAAGATCTGGATGATGTTTTTATGTAAAAAAAATATTTACAAGAATTTATTTGTTTGATAGATATTGTGGTATTTTCATTGTCTACATGCTGTACATATGATTGTAAATATGTTGCAATAAAAGTAATTGTTGGTTAGTTTTATAGTAATTCTTAATTTTCATGAAAAATGATTTTCATTTCAATTATTTAAGTTGCATAAATCTAAAGTAAAAGACTATAAAGCAAAATTGTTCCGTATAAATAAAAGTCTGTTTTAAAATAATTTCACTTTTTTAACTACAAATTTTAGCACTCATAAACTAATTACCTTGCTTAAACATGCATTTACCGAGAGAGGTGGCGCAGTGGTCAGCACACTGGACTCGCATTCGGGAGGACGGCGATTCAATCCCGCTACCGGCCATCTTGATTTAGGTTTACCGTGATTTCCCCAAATCCCTCCAGGAAAATGCCGGGATGGTTCCTTTGAAAGGGCACGGCCACCTTCCTGCCCTGTCCTTCCCTAAGCCGAGAGACCGATGTCCACGCTGTCTGGTCTCTTCCCCAAAACAAGCCAACCCAACCAACCAAACATGCATTTGACCTTCTCTGAGTAGAATTTCACCAGAAACATTTTCTGTCATACAGATAACTTCGTTAAATTAACCGTTTTTCGTAAAGTTCGGAAAAAGGAAAATAAATTACATTAAGGGGTGGGGGAGGGGGAAGCTCCCGGATAGGTGAGGGAACTTTTATGTTTTTTACTTCTTCATCCCCTAAGAGTGTTTTCCCAAAGTTTCAAAACTTCATAATTTTTTTCCGCCATTTTTCTTATTTGCCTGGACTGTCAAGCGTCTATGAATATCTACAATGCTCCGGCTTTCCGCCAAAAAAAAAAAAAAAAAAAAAAAAAAAGTCAATGACAGCTCTCTACTTTGTACGTAGTTGAGATGGGCAAACTCGTTCACCCTTGGGAACCAGTTCACTGGTGATCGCTCTTTTTTGGGAACCGTTCATTGTTACTCGTTCACCGTTCACTTGTGCTTGGTACACGGTTCTTATGAAAAACTGAAAATTAGTGGCATAGGTGACTGAAGATGGAAGGCGCCAAGAGGGGGAACTTGCCTTCGCCCTGGAGTACAGAGTTCTTATTCATAACAACATTCTCACACACTTGTAATTTTCGTGATTCTGCAAAACCTCTCGTTTAGCCAACTGAAGCGTTATGTGGCTGATCGCAGTGAAATAATATAAGGTGGTGAACGAAAAACCGGCCCCGAGTACAGACTGCTCGCCAGTTATGCAGGATTTGTTGACCACTACGAGCAAAATAGATAAACATGTAATAATTAGGCATTGAAGAAATAACAAATAAGCTAATGCAAACAACAACTTCGAAACAATAGATGACGATTGGTAGGCGACAATCAGTAGTCTAGTACTCGGGGCCGATTTTTCATGCGCCACCTAACACAACAAAACCCGACCTTTTAATTTAACGGAATGGGCATATGATTAGTTAAACTGAACAGCTCAAATTTGTAAGTGCTGAGATAGATAGTAAACTGTATTGGAAAGCCTATGTTCAGTATCTTGTTTAAAGACTTAATGCAGCCATTTTTACTATTCGAACGGTATCTGAAGTAAGTGGTCGTTCGACGGAAAAGTAGTCTACATTGCTTATTTTCATTCGCATATGATGTATGGTATTATATTTTGGGGTATCTCTTCCCGTTCTCAAAGGATATGTTTGGCTCAGAAACGGGCAGTTCGGGCAATAAGTGGTGTAAGTTCGCGAACCTCTTGACGAGCCCTGTTCATTAGTTTGGGTAATCAGACATTGGTCTGTCAATATATATATTCTTTACTGTCGTTTCTTGTTAACAACGTCAGTCTATTCCCAAGATTTAGCAGCTTTCACTCAGTTAATAGTAGGCAGAAATCCAATCTGCATTTGGATCGCACCTCCTTGAGTCCTGTGCAGAAAGGCCTGCAGTATTCTGCTGCATCCATTTTAAATAAGCTACCACAAGAATTCAAAAATCTCAGCAGTAATTCACGCGCTTTCAAATCTAAACTGAAGAGTTTCCTCATGAGTCACTGCTTCTATTCTGTCGACGAGTTCCTTGAAAAATTAAGCTGATTCCAGTGTTACATTGTTATTTGCTTTTACATAAACTTATGCCTTGAATTTTTTGGGGTTTATAAACATTTCATTTTATCTGTTATTACTTTTATGTTGTAATTTCATGTACTGACACGTTCCACGACCTTCCAGATTTGCTCCTCAATTTTGTGCTACGGAACTGGACGTATAAAATGAAAAAATTAAAATGATTTGAATGTTGCACTCGCGGACCCTGTCAGCACGAAAACGTCACAAAGTGAGCGCCTTAAGCAGGGAACCGTAAGGTGAGCTGGAATTCCCCAAAGGCACTCATCAGTGAAGCAGGTCCACGTGGCAGAACAACGTGACGCCGAAGACGTAAAACCTGGTGTATGCAGCAAAGGAACAAAGTCATTAGTTTGGATGGATTTGTTGCACACTGCTTCCAACTTGTGAATGAGGTTACGTCCCAAAATAAAACGCAGCAGGTCTTCAGTGATGGTTTAGGTGGCCCTACTGTTGTATCCCACGCGTGCCATGGTACTCTGCAAGGTTCGCATTACTGCCTGGGATCATCTGACCATTTTGACTGATAAGAGCCATTTCATGGTACAATGTTCGTTCTGCAATGGTGATGCTTTGTTGCCGGCCGAGAGGTTCTAGGCGCTACAGTCTGGAACCACGCGACCGCTGCGGTCGCAGGTTCGAATCCTGCCTCGGGCATGGGTGTGTGTGATGTCCTTAGGTTAGTTAGGTTTAAGTAGTTCTAAGTTATAGGGGACTGATGACCTCAGAAGTTAAGTCCCATAGTGCTCAGAGCCATTTGAACCATTTTTTGATGCTTTGTTCCGTGACGACAGGACCCCTGTTCACACAGCTCGCATCGTCCAGGACTGGTTTTTGGAGCTCGGGGATGAACTGTCGCATCTCACCTAGCCACCACAGTGACCAGATCTCAGCCTTATCGAACCTTTGTGGTCTATTTTAGAATACATCGTGGGAGCGGACAGTGATCAATGTTATTACTAACGGTTACTACTAAAATCAGTCTAGATCACAGATTTATTTATTCTGGTAACCGATTTCGACCACGCCTGTGGTCATCTTCAGACCAAAATGCTGTATGAGCAGGTGCCTCCTCCTGGTGATAAATCACTGCTCAGACGACTGGAAGCTGTTGTCAACGCTAACTCGTTTTCTACACAGTGTCAGGTATGGTTGTGTGTTGTGTATTTGGTGTCGCCATATTTTTCTCCACCCCCCGTATGTCGCACGGCGTGTCTTGTCAGTGTAGTCGCTAGAGGCGAAATGGGGTGTCGCAAGTGTCTGGCTGCCAGTTTTCATGGGTGGCCCTCTTAGGGCTCGGTGGGCGTGAGAATGACCTCGGCACTCGTTGCGAAAGCAGACAGCAGTGAGTGAGTGGCAAGTGGGCAGCCGCCGCCGTGATGCCGCACTGCAGGCGTGCAGCCAGCCCAGCCCTGCCGTGCTGCCCAGTCACGCACTCCGCCGGCTGTTGCGCATTACGAGGAAGGCCGCCGCGCCACGTAAGCGCGCACCACCTGCTGTTTGGAGGGGCGACAGAGATCTGTATCTAGGCGCTTGCCGTTCGTTCAGCACAAATTTATAGCGTTTTATCACTTAACAGTCATGCGATATGGAGGCATTTAAAGGCGCTGCATTAGTTCAGTTACGCAGTGATGAAACCACGTAGCGAACTATACTGAGGAGGCAGCCCTGGAAGTAGGTTACCAGACTGACAGTAATAATGGTAAGGTCGCAGTACTCCTACATACTGAATCCTGGCACTCGATAGTGATGAAGACAAAATTTTTCTATACTCTGATTATCAGTAATGGCAAGTTTAGTTTGCCTTTTGTCACGAATGTGAACAAAAATTTAATTACTCCATATTGCGCAACAGACACTGCCTGTGTATGAGTAAAGGGGTTTTGCTATCTGGGAAGCAAAATAACTGATGATGGCCGAAATAGAGGGTATAAAATATAGACTCGCAATGGCAAGAAAAGCGTTTCCAAAGAAGAGAAATTTGTTAACGTCGAGTTTAGATTTAAGTGTCAGGAAGTCCTTTCTGAAAGTATTTCTATGGAGTCTAACTACGAGGGGCGTTTGAAAAGTCCGTGCAAAAATAAAAACTTCTTATGTGTTTGGAGTAAACCTTTATTCTTCGACGTAGTCTCCTTTTAGACTTATACACTTAGTCCAACGCTGTTCTAATTTATTGATCCCTTACGAATAAATAGGAATTGTCCAAGTCTACAAAATAGCTATTAGTTGCTGCAATCACCTCCTGGTTTGAATAAAATCTTTGTCCCGCCAGCCATTTCTTCAAATTGAGGAACAAATAGTAGTCCGAGGGAGCCAAGTCTGGAGAATAGGGGGGGAGGGGGATGTGAAACGAGTTGGAATCCTATTTCCATTAATTTTACGACCATAACTGCTGAGGTGTGTGCTGGTGCACTGTTGTGATGGAAAAGGACTTTTTTGTGGGTCAACCGCCGGTGGTTTTCTTGCTGCTCGGTTTTCAAACGGTCAAATAACGATGAATAATATGCACCTGTAATAGTTTTACCCTTTTCCAGATACTCGATGAGGATTATCTCTTGCGAATCCCAAAAGACAATCGCCATAACCTTACCGGCCGAAGGAATGGTCTTGGCCTTTCTTGGTGCAGATACTGCCCTGGTAACCCATTGTTTAGATTGTTCTTTGGTATCAGGAGTATAGTGATGTATTCATGTTTCATCCACAGTGACGAAACGACGCTTAAGGTCCTACGGATTCTTCCTGAACAGCTGCAAACCATCCTTGCAACACTTCACACGATTCCGTTTTTGGTCAAGCGTGAGCAATTGTGGAACCCATCTTGTGGATAGCTTTCCCATGTCCAAATGTTTTTTCAAAATATTATGTACCCGTTCATTTGAGATGCCCACAGCACTAGCAATCTCACGCACCTTAACTCTTCTGTCATCCATCACCGTATCATGGATTTTATCAATGATTTCTGGAGTACTAACCTCCACAGGGCGTCCAGAACGTTCAGCATCACTTGTGCCCATATGACCACTCCGAAAATTTTGAAACCACTTATAAACTGTTCTAATCGTAGGTGCAGAGTCACCGTAATGTTTATCAAGCTTCTCTTTAGTCTCCTGAGGCGTTTTGCCTTTCAAAAAGTAATGTTTAATCACCACACGAAATTCTTTGGTGTGCGTTCTTTCCAAAGATGCTACTAACTAAACATAACCTCGATAAGCTCTGGTGGTTCCATCTCTCGGACTTTGCATGGACTTTTCAAAGGCCCCTCGTATATATGGAAGTGAAACATGTACGATAAATAGTTTAGGCGAGACGAGAACAGAAGCTTTCGAAACGTGGTGCTACAGAAGAGTGCTGAAGATTAGATGGGTAGATCACATAACTAATGAGGAGGTACTGAATAGAAATGGGGAGGAGAGGAATTTGTGACACAACTTGACTAGAAGAAGGGATCGCTTGATAGGACACGTTCTGAGGCATCAAGGGACCACCAGTTTAGTAGTGGATGGAAGCGTGGACGTCAAAAATCATAGAGGGAGACCAAGAGATGAATACGCTAAGCAGATTCAGAAGGATATAGGTTGCAGTAGTTACTCGGAGATGAACAGCCTTACACAGGATAGACTAGCATGGGGAGCAGCATCAAAACATCTCTGGACTGAAGACCACCACAACAACAACACTGCCTGAAAAAAAAAAAATGAATCCCCTGCAGGCATAGTCGGACGTCAGTGCCGGCCACTGTGGTCGAGCGGTTCTAGGCGCTTCAATCCGGAACCGCGCTGCTGCTACGATCGCAGGTTCGAATCCTGCCTCGGGCATGGATGTGTGTGATGTTCCTTAGTTTAGTTAGGTATAAGTAGTTCTAAGTCTAGGGGACTGATGACCTCAGATGTTAGCTTAGAGCCATTTGGACCATTCGGACGTCAGTGTAACTTCGTGCGGATAAACCCCACCAGTGGGTATGTGAATGATCAGAGCTGGAGTTCTCTCTGACACACAGAATGACCACCAGATTTCATTGCTGTTGTTCCTGTTCAGTACTGTCACCAGTGCTGTAAGGGTAAACAGGACACGCGAACAGGTTGAGATGCGGACTGGTCGTTGTGAAGAACACAGGGATGCCACGTACTTGTGTGAGGCGGTGTTACCAGCACCTGACAGAGCTTGAAAGGGGCCTCACTGTTGGTCTCCATCCGGCTGGATAGTCTAATCGTGCAGTACCCAGATTTGAGGGGCATTCGGATGCTGAAGCTGGGCTTCAGTGTAGCCTGGAGGCAGGCAGGTGTACTCACAGGGGAAGGCCACGACGTTTGGAACGCGGGTTTACTGCAAACTTCGTACACTCGTAGTACTCCATGAGGGCAACAAATCGTGTAAGCAGTAGCGCGTACTTCTCAAGCGTTATTGAGAAAATCGCGAGATAGTTTCAGTCGTCAAATATATACCTGTGGGCGGCCATTTTTACCATGAAGCGGTGGCAGCCGGGTGGTTAGCGTTCAAGCCCCGTAATCGCTGGATCGAGTCCCGTTCGTCATTTTTTTTTATTTACAACACAGTCATTTTCTTTACTATTTATATTACAGTTGATATAATGGGAAAAATATTTGTAATCAGACGAACTTTTATGAATTTTACAATGTTATTTGGCAATCTACAAATTTTTATTATCAGAAATAATATAATATTCATACCTATCGTGTAGTAAACGACCAAATCCATTAAGTGATACTGAAAATGTATGCTTGTCTTCAAAATTGTTCGTATTTAATCGAAAGAGAACGAGAAATTGCTTCTCGTGAAGACGCTATTAAAATACAGTCGATACTGCATGACCAATTATCAGCGCCGATATTTAAGGAAATGCTGCGTTCTGCATGGTTTGCTTCCAAATTATCGTCTGAAATAGAGGTTTTCGAAAATGTTAACGAGGTTTGTTTTTCCACGGAAAACCTCAAAAGACCTTGCTTATGCGGAAACATAGCATTTATTCAATGCAGCTGGCACCGTTTAACTTTATGTTTTCCTGTTTTTTTACGAAAAATACCATCCTGCAACTTGTAGTCGTAATGACGAAAGCGACGATTAATTGTACATCATTCGAAAGCCGTCTGTTGCGGTCAAAACTTGGAGGTAACAAGTACTTCCAGGTATAAGGGATTTCTCAAATCACGGACAAGCATACATTTTCAGTATCACTTTATGCGTTTGGTCGTTTACTAGTCGATAGTTATGAATATTATATTATTTGTGATTGTAAAACTTTGTAGACTGCCAAATAACATTGTAAATTTGATAAAAGTTCATCCGATTACATGTATTTTTCTCATTATATCAATTGTAATATAAATAGTAACGAAAATGACTCTGCTGAAAATAAAAAAAAACTGGCGAACGGGACTCGATCCAGCAATCCAGCAATTACGGGGCTTGAACGCTAACCACCAGGCTGCCGCCGCTTCGTGGTAAAAAAGGCCACGCACAGGTATATATATTTGACGACCGAAATTATCTTGCGATTTTCTCAATAACGCTTGAGAAGTACGCGCTGCTGCTTACACATTTTGTTGTCCTCATGGAGTACCACGAGTGTACGAAGTTTGCAGTAAATCCGCGTTCCAAACGTCGTGGTTTCCCCTTGTCAGTCTTCGAGGATCCGGCCGACCACGCCTGATCACCACAAGCGACGGCCATCGTACCGTGCGCCAGGCAGGTCTTAGCCCCTCTACATGTGCGGCTGCCATCCGATAGCGAGTTACGGTCTCCGCGCAACACCCGGTGTCGTTCCTCGACACTGATCGGAGGCTAGCAGCAGCCAGACCACGGAATTACAGCCCCATTCGTTCGCTGCCGTTTACACCGTAACACAAACAGCTGCGTTCCGACTGGTGCCTTAACGGGAAAGCGTGGAGTGCTGATAGGCGTCGGCACACTACGTACAGCGATAAATCGCGGTTCTGCACTTCCCTAGATCACTACCGTGGCCGACTATAGCCGCTGCCTGGAGAGGGATCCCATTCTTCCAGTGTTCTGGAGAGGCACAGGGGCGATGCTAAAGGCATCATGGGTGGGCAGCCAGCGGGTATGACTTCAGGTCACGACTAACAGCGATCGAGGCAACTCTGGCGGCGCAGCCGTACATTGGTTCAAATGGCTCTGAGCACTATGGGACTTAACATCTGAGGTCAACAGTCCCCTAGAACTTAGAACTACTTAAACCTAACTAAACTAAGGACGTCACACGCATCCATGCCCGAGGCAGGATTCGAACCTGCGACCGTAGCAGTCGTGCGGTTCCGGACTGAAGCGCCTAAAACAGCTCGGCCACCATGGCCGGCCAGCCGTACATCATTGATACCGTGCCTCCCAGTGTGTAAGCTCTCAGGTGGCAGCATCATGGTGCCATTCTTCGACAGGACAACGCTCGCCCACGCGTGTCATATGTGCGTGAGCTTAAGGCACGTCCGTCGCCAGCAAAGCCCCCTTTTTTATTTTTTATTTTGCCTCCCCACTTCGTAAGAAGTATGCGAAACACCATGCTCCCCTTTTAGCAGTAATTTATCGTAGATCGCTTGACCAACGAAAGGTACCTATCGGCTGGAAAAAAGCGCTGGTCATTCGCGTTTTTAAGAAAGGCCCTCGGACAGATCCACACAATTATAGACCTATATCGTTGACGTCAATCTTGTAGAGTTATGGAACATGTTTTATGCTCAAGAATTATCACGTTTTTGGACAATGAACATCTGCTCTATTTGAATCAACATGGATTCCGCAGAGATCCTGCTAAACTCAGTTCGCTGTGTTCCTCCCTGTGATCTTCAGCGCAGTGGACAACGGCTTTCAGGTTGATGCCAGGTTCCTTGATTTCAGTAAGGCATTTGACACCGTCCCGCATTGCCGTTTAATGAAAGGAATACGAGCTTACGGGGTATCGGAGCAGATCTGCGATTGGATTCAAGACTTTCATGCAGATAGAACTCAACACGTCGCTCTTAACGGAACTAAATCGACAGATGTAAAGGTAATATCCGGAGTACCACAAGGAAGTGTGATAGGACTAATATATATAAAGGATCTAGTAGAAAGCGTCGGATCCTCGTTAAGGCTGTTCGCAGATGATGCAGTGTCTATACCAAAGAAGCAACGCCAGAAAATAGTAAATATTTGCAGAACGACCTGCAGGGAATTGATGAATGGGACAGACTCTGCCAGTTGAGCCCGAACGTAAATAAATTCATAGGAAAAGAAATCCACTACTGTACAGCTACACTGTTGATGACAAACAGCTGGAGACAGCGTCTGCCGTAAAATATCTAGGCGTAACTATCCAGAGCGACCTTAAGTGGAATGACCATACAAAACAGGTACTGGGAAAAGCAGACACCAGACTCAGATTCATCGGAAGAATCTTAAGGAAATGTAACTCATCCACGAAAGAAGTGGCTTATAGGGCGCTTGTTCGCCCGCTTCTTGAGTATTGTTCATCTGTCTGGGATCCCTAACAGGTAGGACTGATAGAGGAAATAGAGAATATCCCACGAAGACCGGCGCGTTTCGTCACGGGATCGTTTAGCTGGCGAGCGGAGACGCTAAACAACTCGACCGGCAGACGTTACAAGAGAGGCGTTGTGCATCACGGAGACATTTACTATTTCAATGTCGGGACAGCACTTTTCAGCAGGAGTCGGACAACATATTACATCCCCCCCACATACATCTCGCGTATTAACCACGAGGAGAAAATTGGAGAAATTAGAGCCAATACAGAGGCTTACCGACAATCTTCCCACGCACTATTCGCGAGTGGAACAGGGTTGGCGGGATCAGATAGTGGTACCGAATGTACCCTCCGTCACACACCATTAGATAGCTTGCGGAGTATCATGTAGATGTAGAGTAGATGTAAGAGGGCCACCAACATGATCGTATTTTACAATGTTCCTGGGCGTATTACGTTTCACGCCTCTCGCCACATGATGGTAGTTCCAGCGTTGTCGAACATGATCGTTCTGGTGGTCCACGTGTACGGTATGGGGAGGCATAATGGTTGGTTGTTTTGGGGAAGGAGACCAGACAGCGTGGTCATCGGTCTCATCGGATTAGGGAAGGATGGAGAAGGAAGTCGGCCGTGCCCTTTTTTAGAGGAACCATCCCGGCATTTGCCTGGAGTGATTTAGGGAAATCACGGAAAACCTAAATCAGGATGGCCGGACGCGGGATTGAACCGTCGTCCTCCCGAATGCGAGTCCAGTGTCTAACCACTGCGCCACCTCGCTCGGTGCGAGGCATAATGTTCCATGGTCGTGCTGACCTCCAAATCCTCGAACACACTCACCGGTCAGCGTCAATATGACACTGGACTGTTTCTCCACGTGCATATTTTGGGGGATGCGTTCCTCCCTGGCTTCACTTTCTTTGTGGGTGACAAAGTGACGGTACCGAAAGGCGCAGGCGGAGCAGCTCTTGGAACGACTGGGTATTCGGTGAGTGCACTGGCCTGCCCGTTCCGTTGACTCGGTTCACGTCCACATGCACTAACAACCATCCAACAGTTGTCTACTGCACTGGCGGAAGAATGGATCGCCCTACGACAAGAACTATTTACCAAACTTGTGGCAAGCATGTGAGCACCATGCGGAGCTTGCGCTGTCTTCTATGATGATCCTATTAAGAACCATGTCCCGCTTTTTGTAATGTCGAGGAGAACACCATTAGTCGCCGTGATGTCACTGTAAGTACTATCTTTGAATAAAAGTGTCATTTCTGTTCATCTCATTGTGTATTTAATTCTGTCGTCTTCTGTACTATGCTGTAGCAGTTCTTTCCATTTACGGTCCAAGTTTAATGGAGCCATGTTACTTGGCGGTGAAGTCATCCGAAAGTTACTTCCTTCTTTAAATTTAGCACACAAGTACACATCTCGACAAAGTCTGATAAAAGTCGTTTTGGTGCTGTGTGGTGCACCACTCAACATGTCTATGGGTATCCTAATACAACACAGAGCAAAATAACTACAAGGAAAAGCAATGCAAAGTAGGCCACTTAAAAAACTGCTACTAATTTCTCTGAAAAGACAAACAGCGTGCTTTAAGTGGACCCAACATGAACTATCGATCTTTATACTGCAAATGATCTAAGTGTTGTTCAATAAGGTGTGCAGCAGTTAGTAACGGACAACTTTATTAAGTCTTCTACGACAGCTTAAGGCAATTCATGACAAACGGTAGGTGATTTAAGACCGACTTCAAGGCTTTTGCCTTAGCAAATGACTGACATTGACATTTCCCAGTACAAATACTTTACGTTCATTTATTTGCGTTATAGGGGCGGTAAAGAAGAAAGTGTTGAAGTATGAGTACTTTATCTGTTTCTATCTGTGCATTAGGATCTGTTACTTGCTACTTTGTACTGAAAAGCACGATTAATTCTCGTTTACCTGATCCAACTACCATAATTTGACATCCATTTTGCTCCTCATAACTAAGCTTTGTAAAATGAAGCAAATTCTTTCTCTGTATTTCGTTGGTATTGCTGATATTACTTTTATACCGTTATTGTGATTTTAAGTATTCGTGGTCAACATATACATTTACACTTTGCCAATCATTGAAGAGCAAAACAGAGTGTACTTTTTAATTACAATATATATTAGGGTACCTAGCCGTTCAACTTACGGATGGAGTGTTGTAAGAGTGAATGGTCGTGCGCCTCTGTACGAGCTGCTATTTGCCTGATTTCATGTGCGCCGTCTCTGTGGGATGGATTCGAAGTGCTCAAGAATATTTGTAGTTTCTACCCGAGAGAGGACTCTTGAAGCCTTATAAGTAGGTTCTCGTGAGGTATATCAAACCCCGCTTCGAATGTCTTCCAGCTGATATTTTTTGACACGTATGTTACTTACTCGTCAGTCAGACAAACCAGTGGCCATCTTCGTCGCGCACATTCAGTGTTCTCTGCAACTCCTACCTGATAGAGGCCCATAAAGTTGATCAGTATTCAGACGTAGACCGTGTAACTTTTTGTAGACGACCTGCAGTTTACTGCATCGTAGCGTGCCATTTTTTTTCACGTGCACCTGAGCCTACATGATGGAAAAAAAGGATAGAGGATAGCGTCTGGGGCACTTGCTGTTTGTTTTGTTTCTTTAGATAACCGGTTTCTTCTGGTGCACCGGTCATTTTCATATAAAAAATACCTGTGCTGTAAAGTGTAGTTTCTCAACCAGACGAAGTGAAAAACTTGTTTCTAAGCGCAGTTGCATCAGTAATTAATGCAGCATTAATCATGTATACATATCCTGCATACTGACTCGTTCCACATAATTTTAATAAAAGAATCCTTCAAATGCTCTAAGGAACATGTAACTAACGAACAGAGTTTGCTGTAGGATCGTCGCCCTCTTGACAAACTACACTTCACAGTACTAACTTCTTGGGTCTGAAGATCGCCTAAGTACTACGTTGAAAGTGGCAGCTTGAATAAAAAATAATAAGTGATGGTATTTTTCAATATACCAACGAAGATCACCGTTTGACGAAGACGTTATGTCCTCAACCATGAGTCTATATGGTCTTGACCCTTAATATTTCTACACACTGTTACTCCTAAATACAAATATTTGTATGACTTGGCTGACACTAGTTGAGACTAGTTACTCCTATAGTTAAAAGGTATAACGCTTCTACGTTTCGTGAAGTACACAACGAGGAACTTTCCTACAGTAAGGTTAAACTATCAGAATTTTCACTGACTGACGTTTTGTGCAGATCTAACTGGATAGTCTCACAATATTTACAGGATAAAATTTCGTCATAGATAACGGTGTCAATTGCAGAAAGTCGAGGGTGCACTTGGTACTTCTCAGTATGTCATTAGCAACAATCCTATTACACCCCTCTGGGGCACGCCAGATTTATGGTTGACACTCAATCGAAGACAAAGTGATGAGTCGTAGCTGTTAGGAAATTTTTCCAGTAGCAGACCGAGCTTTAAGTACCTGTGGAAGGAATTTTCTTTAGATGACGTCCCTGTGGAACTGAAAGAAAAGCTCGCTGAAAGTTTAGAAACAATCAGTCTTGTTCCTATTGTTCCTAGCACTGAGGACATTTTATCTCAAGAGCTGAGTTTTGATTGTTTCATGTTTTGGGAGCACATACTGATTTTCGTGGAGGAGGTTGGATGTTCCAGACAGGTAGAAAAATGCAAACGTCGCACGGAATTGTTGCCTGGGATATCTGATGGGATGGACTTAGCCACCTTTTGGAATCGATGTACTTACTACGTGCACATTGGCCCCTTTACTTGCGAAGATGAAGGAATCGTGTCTTATCTATATTTGTAGAGTGTAGGTGAGTGTAATGGATGCGTGTGTAGTGTAGTGTTATGTTTCTGTTGTAGCAAGGGGGTGAAACCCAGTGTGCCTCACTGTCTACTCGTCTCGAACAGCCCCGAGGAGGAGTCGCCGAGCTTTTAAGTTCCCATCCGACGGAACCATCACCAACAACTGTGTCACATGCCCTCACTTCACGATACACTGTGAAGAGGTTTGGGATTTAATCCAGGACACAGGCGAGAAGTCTGGTGATCAGAAACTGTGCGCCACCATCTCTTTTTCCTTTGCCGGCCAGATACAGGCAGTGAAAATATTCCACGAGCCAGGATTCGAACCGGCTTACCTCCGAGTCAAGCTCCAATGTGCAGGCGTGCGTTAGCGACCTCTGCTACGGAGGCCGGTTTCAGGCAGGTCACAATGTTTGAACCCAGGACACATTTTAGGATTCTCTTACAAACAAATTCGAATGATATAGGACGGTAGTCCTGTGTATCACCGCTACTTCCTTTTTGCTCAGAAAGAAATTATTAGTCTGTTGTGTTACAGAAGTCTCGATATGTACTGATGCGTTCCATACAGTACCATCGATATAAATCCAATACAATAAAAAATAAACGATTAAATCAGTGTTGATTAATGAGACTTATATTATGTTAGTTTTGAGTTATTCCGATAACAGATTGTTGTGAGATGTTTTAAGGGGCAAAATGTAGCAGCACGACTCTTCCGGGGAACATGTGCCTTTAAATAGCTATGATGTGAACTGGGTTAATGTTGCCATCACAATGAATGCGACTGACGTTTTGGTCGAGTTTCGTTATGAGGTCTCCGATCTAACAAGGAAAGCATCTTTGGCGGTGTTTGTTTGTTGTGACTTGTTTAAGTACTTACATGGGCTGTCAGCTGGTGGTGCCCTCAGGAGTGGAAGCGAGACCGACCTAATCTGCCGGCTGCTACCACTGCCACGCACTCCAGTTTGCGCGGCGTGTGGGCCTCTCCTCGTCGTCACGCACGGGCGTGCCTCATACATAATGCACGACACGTTCTCCATATGCAGGCACAGCGGGAGTACGTCGACGCCAGTTCTACTTACGCACTGTCTACGACTCACTCGCTTCCACTCACGCACTGTCCAAAACTGACCCCATTTCGGAGCCAAACTTTATGTCTATCTTCAACAACACTAGCATTGATCTATGGTAATACGCTTGTAATATTTCTGGCTTAGTCTGCCATCATATTAGGGTCCAAGAAGCTGTTCCTAGAGCAGTGGATATGCAAGAAATATATAGATGACGAAATGTGGTGTGAGGTACCTGTGACAGATGTTAGATTCGGTACCATTCCCGTGAGAAAGACCGCCTGCATAATGCTACTGCTCTTTGATTGGCTGCTGTGTTCGGAGCAAGGGCGACAAAACGTTAAAGTATAGTTATTATTATTAGTTAAACTACTCATTGGAATGACTTCACTTTTTAATATAAATATCTCTCAACAGCCGACTATCAATCAGTCATTTTAGAATTATTAAAAACAATTTAAATCAAAAACAAAAGACTGACGAAACTGCAGACGAAGCACTTCGGAAGCGTTCGGGTCACGCCTTTTCTGGTATGGCACGCGAAGTGTTTCAGGCTGTTCGTCACTCTAGATTAGGCAGTTGGGAAGAACAGATATATTGTCTGTCGTAGGATGTGTTTCCAATTTTTATTCGAGTTCCTGTTCGTCACTCTGGATTAGGCAGTCGAGATCTACCGTCATGTTGTCTGTGGCAGGATGTGTTTGCCAGTATTCACTATTAAAAGATTCACTCCGCTAGTCATGAGGCATAGTCACGTGCCACAAATGGTGTAAAGCTACATTTTCGTAAAAAAATGGTTCAAATGGCTCTGAGCACTATGAACATCTCAGGTCATCAGTCTCCTAGAACTTAGAACTACTTAAACCAAACTAACCTAAGAACATCACACACATCCATGCCCGAGGCAGGATTCGAACCTGCGACCGTAGCGGCCGCGCGGTTCCAGACTGAAGCTCCTAGAACCGCTCGGCCACTCCGGCCATCTCTTCTCGTGTGGCTATATTAAATACGCGTATGGCATCCCAAAGAAGTGAAACATTATTTCAGAACAGAACCTCTCTAAAAGTCAGTTTCATCCTCAAGGTACAGAACGTACGATCTGCGTGCTGTTTTCTGCGCTGGGGACATCAACTTGAAGACAGCAGGTTAGTGAACTGTAACAGAACCTCCGTATTCCACACAGTGCAGTGGAAACAACTAGGCGCCTCACGTGTACTGCATGCACAGAACAAATGTGCTCAGTGACACGTCATCTGCAGTAATGCAGAGGAGGTAAAGGAGGATGATCGTTATTAACACCAACAATCAATTCGTTCTTCGTTTCTTGCCATACGCTGTAAGACAAAAAAGCGACGCAGCACGTAAGAAGTTACGCAAATTGCTCACAAACCGACCTTCATACAGGTGTCGATGGAGAAGGCAAACTTGTAAACTTTGGCAGCCGATGGATGAATGTGTGACGCTGCAGCGCAATTTTTACCGCGCAGCTGCCAAGGATAGTAAACAGAGGACATGTCGATACCAGGGCGTAAAGATTTGCGAATTTCTTTCCGTGTACTCAGCTGGACGGTAACTATGTCTCGCAACAGGCGTGTGATAATACACGCAGATGTCAGCACCTGCGACACGATAAGCAATTGGGCTCAAAGAAGTCAATTGGAGTAATCGTGAATCGCTCAACATTTGAATAGGTGCGGTGCCACAATTCGACGATGTTGACATGAACGGGTAGGCCTTGGCTGAACACGGCGTCAAGAAGAAAGAGGTCGATCCAGCGAGACCACAGAACGAGCGGACCGGGCAGTTGTCAGAGAGGTACTCAAGAACCTCGGATTCATCATTATCACCGATCCGACGTGCAACTGGTGCTTCAGTGACCACATAATGATTGGTAGGCGGCTCACAGAATGGGAGAGACGACTACCAATGACCTCCGTCCACCAACAAGCCCGTTTACTGTGGTATCGGAAACATTTCGACTGGAATCTCGTTGACTGGAGTACAATTGTCTTCAGTGATGAGTCCTGCTTAGAACTGAGCTAGCCCCGATAACCCACAGTAATGGTCAGATGTGCCATATCATTTCATAGCCGCACCCTTTTGTTGTCATTCGCGGCAAACTTACAGCATAGTGGTACATCGAAGACACTTCCCGCCCTGTTTTGTTGCGCTTCATGTTAAGTCACCCTGCACTTGCATTTCAGCAATATAATGGCCGTCAGGATACGCTGAGAGTTTCTACTGCCTGTCTTCGTACTGGCCAAACCCTACCTTAGCCAGAAAGGTCGTCGGATCTCTCCCCAACTGAGAACATTTGGTCCATTATAGGTAAGTCTCCCCCCCCCCCCCCCCCCCCAGCCTTCAAGAGATTTTGATGATCTAACTCACCAATTGGGCAGAATTTTGCACGATATCCCTGAAGAGGACATCCAACAACTCTATGAATTAATGGCAAGCCTTATAAATGCTTACATAATGGCCAGTGGTGGATCAGCGTGTTATTCACTTGCTCAGTTTGTGTGGTATCGATAGCTAGGATGCCACGGCGTAGCTGCCAGTTAAGTAGGCACTACGACAGACAACGACGACAGCGCCCTCTGGCAAGCGCTGTTCAGCTCTACGAGTACGACTGCAGAGACAGTCCATTTCATCGAGAGCAGACGGCCTGGAACATCGCTTAAACTACAGTGTGTGTTGACTTGATATTGAGACCTTGTACTACTCACGACGGGATGTACGCAGAGTTATGTAACCATTTATTAACTTGTTTTTGCCTGTAGTAAACATCTAATATTTTAACCGCAGTACCGAAGTGCTTGTCCCCTCCTGCTCCTACTCGGTTTCTTCATTCGGCCTACCCTTCAGTTTGCAGGAGCAGATCCAAGTGCCGCCTTCCAGGCGGGATACAAAAATTTGTGAAGCTATTTCTCTTGGAAAAATCATCCAGTTTTTCTGAAACTGTAATCATTTGTTCGTCTGTACATGTACACCACATCTATCGATTTGCGTGCCTTTGGGGTAATTCCTTCGTAATGCGTCGTTTCTTATTTATTTATTTTTGTCTTAGAGCTTATATGTATTGTTGCATAACTCCGGCGAATATCTTCCTGGTCCGTTGACTTCCTCCATATGCATCACTGGCATACATTAAAATGCAGAATACGGGTCTGAAGCTCAATCCATCAAAAATTCAAACGTCTTGTTGGTTCATATTTGCCTTGTTCCTTACAGTGAGTAGCAAACGAACACGATACTGCTAACAATGACTTTACTTGCAGTCAAATGTTCCCTTTAATTATATCTGTACTACTCAACGGCTAACCTGGCGCATTGTGAACGTTGTCTACCTAACGGATTCCAGGTACAACAAAAGTTTACAGTATTTTATACAATTAATGATTGAATTTAAAATTTTAATATAAGGTCGTAATCTGTTCAGTAAAAGTAAATTCTAATGTTAAGGGATTAACACAATAAGTCAGGTATTAATGTTAGAGACCAGGCATATGTTTCGAGCTAGCGCAACTCACAGGTCACAAGTTACCCACACACATTTATCCAGTATTTGTGAATGAGGAAGCTTAGCGACTTCCAACAAATTTCACACGTAATTTCAAACGCTTACGAAACTTTTTCTCGCTGACATCGTTTGCAAAATAATGAACGGTTAAACGTCTATCGCTTAGTACATTTTCGCTGTTCTTGCAGTAAAACTGCAGCATCAGGCATGAAATTTTTAATTTCTCACTACTAACTCTATTCGCAACGCATTTTGCAGACATCAACATATGCCAGTAAACGTACCTGCAAGATTATATCTTTGTACGGCACGTAGTTAGGAATATATTACGCTTTATACATGCGAGTTTGCTTCTTCAAAGAATCGGCTATAGGAGTTTATCGGTAATCACTAAATCGATTTCGACAGACAAATTGGTTTCAATAGCGCTATAAAAATTGAAGAAGAATTATGTGTAAATGGACGTATAACGAAATTACATTGTAAACTTAATGCATACGTAAATACACTACGTAACTACTTCGTACTTCTTGGAGCCGATGGTAGCTTCAGAGCGTCATATAGCCTACACTGTCGACTATCCTGAGACACAAATGTAAGAATGCTGAGAACTTGTCATGTGGAGGGAGGAAGTGGGCCGGCCGTTGCGGCCGAGCAGTTCTAGGCGCTTCAGTCTGCAACCGCGCGACCGCTACGGCCGCAGGTTCGAATCCTGCCTTGGGTATGGATGTGTGTGATGTCCTTAGGTTAGTTAGGTTTAAATAGTTCTAAGTTCTAGGGGACTGATGACCTCACATGTTTAAGTCCCATAGTGCTCAGAGCCATTTGAACCATTTTGAGGAAGTTGATCCGCCGAGGTGAGTTCCTGTCTCTTGCAGAATGGGTCTTTGTGGTTCGCTGATAGTCAGGGCGGGGGGGGGGGGGGGGGGGGGGGCGCATTGCAGGCTTCGCCGCTGGCGAGGAACGATTCACTAACTATAACATAAGGTATAGCTTTGTTTTGAACAATATTTGTCAACCAATTACCAGTGTTCACAAAACATTTGAGTGTATTTTTCTTTTAATTTTCAAGTTTTTTAATTAAATTTCAAAACAAAGTAACTTTTTAGTGCAAAATGATTAGGCTTCGAAGATATGAACTTTCTGACACTTTATTTACATAGCTAGCTGCAGCTGTTCGTGAAATATTTCAATTTTTCCTCAGATTACCCATTAATTTTTTCATAATTACCCTGATTACTTTGAAGCAATTACATCCTTTTTGGCAAAACCAGACGTCACGCTGGTCAGTTTCATACCCCATTCATCCATTTCCAATTCCACGTTTCGCTATGAAAATTCGCACGAAAGTTTTCCCTGAATCTCTAATGAAGTTTTTCTTAACAGCTACAAGTTGCATGTAACTTTCCTTTTTGACGTGTTCCATGCGGCCATCCTCAGAAACTTGCGCTAAAGATGATATAACATATCAAAGGCTATGCTATGTTATTAAAATGAAAGACATGAATTTTTCCTTCTAGGACGTGTTAAAGAAGCAAAAGATATATTGTAATCATTTGTATAAACAAAATACGACAATATTATTGAAAGTAGTGGTAGTGAGAGAATATTTTTACAATTTGCATGTACGGTACAAGGTTTGGCGTGTCTGTTAGCATATTGTGTGGCTCTAATTACTAGTCCCAATTCTGATAATTTTATTGGTAAGTATATAGTTTAATATACATGCTGAGTCACGAAAGTCATGGAGTACCTCCTAATATCGTATCGGACCTCCTTTCGCCCGACGTAGTGCAGCATCTCGACGTGGCGTACGTCATCAAGTCGTTGGAAGTCCTGTTGAGAAATACTGAACCATGCTTCCTCTATAGCCGTCCATAATTGTGAAAATGTTGCCGGTACAGGATTTTGTACGCGAACTTACATCTCTATTATGTTCCATAAATGTTCAGTGGGATTCATATTAAGTCATTAGGGTAGGTACATCAATCGCTCGGATTGTCGAGAACGTTCTTCAAACCAGTCGCCCATGACAAGGCGCATTATCGTGGGAACATGAAGTCCACTAATGGCTCCAAATGGGCCCCAAATAGCCGAACATAACCATTTCGACTCAGTGATCGGTTCCAGGCAATGTAAACACAGCCCACACCATTACCGAGCGAGGCGCCGGCACGGTAGCTCAGCGTGTTCGGTCAGATGGCTACGTGCCTTCTGTAATAGGAAAAACTGAGTTAATCGATCATCAACGAACTTAAACGGATGTCTTACGACGTCCGCCCCGAGCAGATGCAACGATCAAAAGCGAACAAAATGAGATTTAAAAAAAAAAAAAAAAAAGGTGGCGCAGTGGTAACACACTGGACTCGCATTCGGGAGGACGACGGTTCAATCCCGCGTCCGGCCATCCAGATTTAGGTTTTCCGTGATTTCCCTAAATCGGTGCAGGCAAATGCTGGGATGGTTCCTTTGAAAGGGCACGGCCGACTTCCTTCCCCATCCTTCCCTTATCCGATGAGACCGATGACCTCGCTGTTTGGTCTCTTCCCCCAAACAACCCAACCCAACCCACACCATTATGGAGCCACCATCAGGTGCCACAGTTCCTTGTTGACACCTTGGGTCCATGGCTTCATGGGGCCTGCGCCAGACTCGAACCCTACCATCAGCTCATTCCAACTGACTCTCGAACCAGACCACGGTTTTCCAGTCGTCTAGCGCCCAACCGACCGACATGATCACGAGCCCAGGAGAGGCACTGCACACGATGTCGTGCTGCTAGCGAAGGCACTCGCGTCAGTCGTTTACTGTCATAACCCATTAAAGCCAAACTTCGCCGCACTTTCCTAACGGATGTGTTCATCGAACGTCCCACATTGATATCTGTGGTTATTTCATGCAGTGTCGCTTGTCTGTTAGCAGTGACAACTCTACGCGAACACCGCTGCTCTCGGTCGTTAAGTTAAGGCTGTGTGCCACTGCGTTGTCAGTGGTGAGAAGTAATGCATGAAATTTGATATTCTTGACACTATGGATCTCGGGATATTGAATTTCCTAATGATTTCCGAAGTAGAATATCCCATGCGTCTAGTTCAAACTACCATTCCGCGTCCAGAGTCTGTTAATTTCCGCCGTGTGGCCACAACCACGTCTGAAACCTTTTCACACGACTCACCTGAGTACAAATGGCAGCTCCGCCATTACACTGTTCTTTTGCTTCGTAAAATACTCAGATGTGCACTCACGTGACAAAAATAATGCGACATCGGTACGCACATATACATATTGCGGTAGCGTTACGTACACAAGATATATAAGGGGCGTTCAAAAAGAATCGAATCGGAGGCATAATTACAGAAACCAGTACCTCTGTGTTAGAAGTACTGACCCTGGCTGTTGAGGCACTTGTCCCTCTGTGAGGCAAAGCGGTGAATGGCTGCTTCATAAAATTCCCAGGGCTGCGATGTTACCAACAGTTCCGCACGTACAACCGGACGTCGTCGTCCGAGGTGAATCGTTTGCCCCTCAGAGCCTTTTTAATGGGACCAAAAATGGCGTAATCACAGTCCGGACTGTATGGAGTATGGCCGAGAACCTCCCATTTGAATTTTTGCAAGAGTGCCGCGACTGTGTTGGCCGTATGAGGCTTTGCATGGTCGTGAAGCAGAATGACCCCACTGGTGAGATTGCCTGGTCGTTTTGATTTGATCGCTTGGCGAAGGGTGGTCGAGGTTTGCGAGTAAAGCTGGACATACACTGTTGTCCCGTGCTGCAGGAAGTGAATCAGAAGGCGGCATCTTGGTTAAAGATACGTGCAGAACTGGTTAACATCGCAGTCCCGGGAATTTTGTGAGACAGCCATTCACCGCCACGTGTCACAGTGGGACAAGTGTCTCAACAGCCAGGGTCAGTACTTTTAACATACAGGTACAGGTTTCTGTGATTATGCCTCCGGCTCGTTTCTTTTTGAACGCCCCTTATATATCTTGTGTACGTAACGCTACCGCAGTATGTATATGTGCTTACCGATGTCGCATTATTTTTGCCACGTGAGTGTACATCTGAGTATTTTACGAAACAATAGTAAGCTGTTTCTGTTAGTTCAAGGAAACAAATGAAGTGAAATGAAATAATCCATTGTAGGGGAGTGTCAGTGAGCGTCATATGAGGTGGCTTTATTTGTTCTGTTAAATAAACAATAACGATGAGATATTCGTCTGTTCTATGAGCAGATTGCTGCTGCGTGCTCTCATAATCCTCACTTCGGTTCGGATTGTAAGAGCTGACATAATTAAAAAAAATGTTCTAAATGTGGAGGCAGACAACCAGCCTTCTACAGATAACGGCTGATTTAAAATTAAACGAGTATCTCATAGCTAGGCATCTGTTCCAGTACGACTGTCGATAAAATGCGCCAAGTTCATGGCCGGTGACAAATTCATTAATTATTTAACGGTCTCCTTTTAGCAGTCACGCCAGCTGAATCAATTAGCGTTCGTGACCGGGAATGTGACGCTATTTTGGGACACTGAATATGTAGCCAGTTATGAGGCGCCCAAAAAAAAAAACTAAAATTTGCGTCCTTAAGTAATGTGCATGTTCAAGTACACCGCGTACCGGCAACTGTGAGACACATGTTAGCGCAGCTATACGTTCGTTTATAGACACGGAACAGAAATACGTCGTCCACTTAATTTTATGACGGTATTATTGCTTTCTTGGATAAAAATTGATTACAGTGTTGTATGTGGCTATCCCACTTTACTACTTTCTTCTTTTTAAAATTCAGTTATTTAACACTTTTTTAAATACGGTAATATTACTGTCGAATACTGAACTGACTGTTCAATACGTATCCACGTTCTTCAACATCAGTGGGGTCATCAACTAGCAATGAATTGACAACTACTATACTTCAGTTACTTATTTATTAATTCTCTGCTGTCCATAGCTTCTTTTCCTCCCTTTGATTATTTTATCGTTCGCCATCCTGTTGTCTCTCTGTTAACAAATCAAGTCCCAGACTGTTTCTGAGAATCATTCTTTAGATAACCATTTGTATGACCGTGGAGCAGCTCTTGCGCTGTTGAACCGGTGAGAGTCTTCGTGAGAAACAACGCCATAATGCCGTAACGTGGCGTAATGCGGAAGCCGTACAAGTGTGGAAGGGCCATCTGGTGTAGTTGGCATTTGGATCCGGATTTGTCGGTTGACCTATCAGGCATATACAGTCTGCAAGCGAGCGAGTATCCAGAAAGGATACAAATATCGGGATTGTGAATAAGTCTGTTGGACAGGTACTCTTTTTGTCAAGGTAATATTAAAGTATATTGATACTTTCCAGGCCGGCCGGCGTGGCCGTGCGGTTCTAGGCGCTTCAGTCTGGAACCGCGTGACCGCTACGGTCGCAGGTTCGAATCCTGCCTCGGGCATGGATGTGTGTGATGTCCTTAGGTTAGTTAGGTTTAATTAGTTCTAAGTTCTAGGCGACTGATGGCCTCAGAAGTTAAGTCGCATAGTGCTCAGAGCCATTTTTTTGATACTTTCCAGGTTGAACGCGAACTCTATTGGCCACATTTTGGAGGTTCTTCAGGGATATTATCTGAGCGTTGTGGCATTAGGGACCTGTGGTCTCGGCTGGCTTGTTATAGTGTGCTAACTGCATCTAGTTTGATTTCTTACCCCCAATTACATTTCTAACTGTGTAGCACGTACAATATTGCACAACAGTGCAAATGTCGACGGCATGCATCGTGTCTTTTGTTTGGAAACGAACTTGTTCCACGCACTCACGGTACTTGCTGTTTGGCAACGGTAAGGT
Organism: Schistocerca piceifrons; assembly: GCF_021461385.2. NCBI lineage: Eukaryota > Metazoa > Arthropoda > Insecta > Orthoptera > Acrididae > Schistocerca > Schistocerca piceifrons. Next base: position 96,205,417 of record NC_060143.1, on the reverse strand, counting down.
CTACTTTACTTTTCGCCCTCAAGTTTGCCTTCAGTTCTTCTCTGTCCTGTCTCGGATTAGTTTTTCTGGCTGCGTTAGTTGTCCGTTAATGGCGATACACAGCGGTTTCGGACATTTTGACTGATGGAGAGTTGTCAGACGGCGAGCTCATGTTCACTGGATGCATGGCAGAGGCACAGCTGGGCTGCGGTGAGCTGTTCCCCGCAATGGCGGCAACCACGTCACAGTTCCGTCTCAAGGTTGCTGCTTTTTTTTGTTATTGATCTTTTCAGTGATTGGATATTGCAGGCTTTTCGCTTTTCTGACGGTGTTTTCAACAAGAAAGACAACTGCGATAACAAAACAGATAAATAATACTCGCGTTATTAACGGGAAACCAGAAACCACGCATCCCATACACCAAAATACGCAGAATACAAGCTGTTTCCGTAAGAGCGTGCAAAAATGTAACACGACATAGGAAATGCGCCACTGAACAATTTGAGGTAGGGAACCTGCGGTCGGAGTTGCCAGCTTAAGGAAATATGGAAATAAATTTGTCTACCGCTTTGTCTAGCATTACTGTTTTCCAGCTTATCCACAACTAACATCCGTACAAGTTTACATGTACTGTGCTGTTTATTTACATGTAAATTTTCTGTTTCCTGCAAGGAAACAAGAATTGCCAGAATTGTGGCTGCCTGTGCTGTGATTCGAAACGTATCAGGGATATTGGTCTGGGTGCGTCAGAATCTTATTCGCCGATGTCATGCTTGCGTTGAGGTTGACGGCGTCAGTTTCAGCACATTTTATAAGATAAAGTACAGATGATACGATCGTAGTGCCAGTGATGGTATTTGCAGTTAACTAATGTAAATAAAAAAGTACACAGTCATATAATTTTACTCCTATTGTCTCCTTAAGCTGGTTTCCCCGACACCAGGTTATCTACCTCAACTTGTTCAGTGGATCATCGTCTATATCCTGTTAAATTTTTGTTCGCTCTTACGGAAGCACCCTATATATATCTCCGAATGACCGAAATTTTGTCGGTGGATTTCAGGTGCACTCAGTATATACCCTAGGCTATTATAAGTTGCAACTGTATATTTCTCGTGTAAGGAAAGAGAAGTTATAGACGCGTAATACCGTTAATTAACGGTGACTGCTGTACGATTTACAAGACGTGCGACATCCGACTGACTAATAGCATGACAAAATGGGACTTAACATCTGACGTCATGAGTCCCCTAGAACTTAGAACTACTTAAACCTAACTAATCTAAAGACATCACACACATCCGTGCCCAAAGCAGGATTCGAACCTGCGACCATAGCGGTCTCGCGGTTCCAGACTGAAGCGCTTAGAACCGCTCGGCCACACCGGTCGGCAATAGCGTGACAGGTCTCCTGGTGTTTAGGCAGCGGCGGCGGCGGCGGCGGCGGTGGTGGTGGTGGTAAGGTCCTATGGGTCCAAACTGCTCTGGTCATCGTCCTTAGTCTTACACACTACTTAATCTAGCTAACTTACGCTAAGGACAACACACACACCCACTCCCGAGGGAGGACTCCAACCTCCGACGAGTAGAGTCGCGTGAACCGTGGCAAGGCGCCCTAGACCGCGCAGCTGGTGCTTAGGGAGAGGAATAGAGATTCTTCGTTAATGACGGTATGTCGCAAGCAGGAACTAATTGAGTTTTAGCGACTTGGAAGTGCACCTAAGAATGTCGGTCACGGTTGCGCGACACGCTAAACCAGATACTGACGTAGTAGGAAGTCTACCAAACGCACTGCCTGACGAAGAGAAAGCAAAGCAGCCAGGAAGGGGGCACGAAACAAAATGAAACTTCACGGCTGGGAGGGTATGTGATGATATTTCAGCGACTGTAGTATCGAGTCAGATTTATAAAGAATTTGGCAGTATGACGGCACTTATCAGTATGACATTATACCCTTTCTGCACTGGATGCAGATTGGGAAGGGTGTCTTAAAACCTTTGTATGGTCTCTTAGGGGATTCTGGCCCACAACTGCTGTAACTGATTCATAATGTCCTGGGTACTGGCTCTGGGACGGAGTTGAGGTCCAGTCTGGTCCCACAAATCTTCTATCGGGGGAAAAATGTAGGGGGTCTTGCTAGTCAAAATCACGCAGACATTTCATAGAGACACGTGGCTTGTGCGGACAAGCATTGTCCTGTTGAAAAATGAGAGGTAAGACACGTGGATGCAGGGTATCCGTGATGTGCCGTTCTGCAGCCAGAGTTCCCCGAGTCCCTGCTAGCCGCGACGTGCGGTCAGACCTGACGGCTCCGCATACCGTGCCGCCTGGAGTGACACTGCTGTGCCGCTCCAAAGCACTGGAACGGCGGGTCGTGTCTGCCCAGGACACCGCCACGTTCTCCGGCGACGGTCATCGGGTGCAGCGCGGCGCAGCGACCGTCGCTGAAGGCAGTGTGCCACTCTCCGTCAGCAGTACGTGCTTCCCGGCCACGGCAGCACTCCAGACTCCGCCGGCTGTACACACTGCTTTATAGGTAGGGGAAACACAGCCGAGATATTCCACGATTTGAATAAAGATGACTGCTGCGACTGTTACAGTTCCTTATTGGAGAACACGACCGGTTTCGAGAAATTAAACTTACATCTTCAGGTGCTTCAATGTATACAAAGGAATAAAAGAACTTATCGGAAATTTACCCACGCCTAGAAACGGACAAATAAAAGCGACAACGTCTGCGTCTACTTACAGTCAAAAGATTAAGTTTCTATGTAAACCGGATAAAGCCGTTGCCAATTGCAATGATTTTATCGAGTTTAAACTGAGACGTGGTTAGAGGTGCGGACGGGGCCTAATCAGTTACCGTTGGTTGCACAGTAAACGCGTACACTTTATTTAAGGAAATCATTTAAAAAAAACAATCATTTTTTAAAAAAATTCTGACTGTAACACAAGCTACACTGACGGCTGAAGGTCTTATTAAGAAAGAATTCAAAATTATTTGTCGGCTGAAAAGCCACATGAAATACTTCAGAACAATTAGCGGCTGAAGGCCTGAATTACAAGTGAGGAAAACAACTACACGTTGTAAATACCAAAATAATTTTTAAAACAATCATTTTAAAAAATTGACTGTAACACAAGCTATACTGTCGGCTGAAGGCCTTATTAAGAAGAATTCAAATCATTTGTCGGCTGAAGGCCACAGGCAATAGGAATAATATAATCAAATATTATTTTTAAACAATTGACACAATTAAACCAAATAAAGAAGGGAGTGATCCACAGACAGTGCTCCAAAGATCGACCTGAAAAAAGTCCCTACAGCTGCGTCTGGTATTTTTAACGTTTAATTGTCTTCCTCATTTGTGATTCAGGCCTTCAGCCGTTAATTGTTCTGAAGTATCACTCGTGGCCTTCAGCCGACAAATAATTTGAATTCTTTCTTAATGAGGCCTTCAGCCGTCTGTGTAGCTTCTGTTACAGTCAGTAATTTTATGATTGTTTTAAAATTTATCTTAATATTTTCAACGTGCAGTTGTCTTCCTTATTTGTAATTCAAGGCTTCAGCCGTTAATAGTTCTGTGGTTTTGCTTGTGGCTTTCAGCAGATAAATAATTTGAATTCTTTCTTAATAAGGCCTTCAGCCATCAGTGTAGTTTGTGTTACAGCAATTTCTTTTAAAATGATTGCTGAAAATTACTATCTTAAATAGTGTGTATGTGTTTACCGTGCAACCAACGATAACTGACAAGGGAACATCCCCATCGCACCCCCCTCAGATTTAGTTATAAGTTGGCACAGTGGATAGGCGTTGAAAAACTGAAAACAGATCAATCGAGAAAACAGGAAGAAGTTGTGTGGAACTACGAAAAAATAAGCAAAATATACAAACTGGGTCGTCCATGAGTAAGATATACAATATAAAGGGCAATGTGAGACGAGTAGCGCCGTGGTCCCTTGGTTAGCGTAAACAGCTGCGGAACGAGAGGTCCTTGGTTCAAATCTGCCCTCGACTGAAAATTTTGCTTTCTTTATTTTCGCAAAGTTATGATCTGTACGTTCGTTCATTGACGTCTCTGTTCACTGTAATAAGTTTAGTGTCTGTGTTCTGCGACCGCACCGCAAAACCGTGTGATTAGTTACGAAAGGACGTGCCTCTCCAATGGGAACCGAAAACATTTGATCGCAAGGTCATAGGTCAACCGATTCCTCCACAGGAAAACACGTCTGATATTTTGTATACGACACTGGTGACAGCATGTGCGTCACATGACAGGAATATGTTGTCGACCCACCTAACTAGTACACTTGGCGAATGGGTGAAAAGATTCTTCTACCTCGCCCGATTTAAGTTTTCTTGTGGATGTAATAATCACTCCAAAAAAAGTGATGAAAGCATAAGAGTTTTTCACATAAACTGAAAATAAAAAGTTAAAATTTTCGGTCGAGGGAAGATTTGAACTGAAGACCTCTTACTCTGCAGCTGTTCACACTACCTACGGGACCACGGCGCTCCTCGTCTTATACTGCCATTAATATTGGCTATATTACACATGGATGACCCAGTTTGTATATTTTGCTTATTTTTTCATAGTTCCACACAACTTCTTCCTGTTTTCTCGGTCGATCTGTGTTCAGTTTTTCAAGGCCTATCCACTGTGCCAACTTATAACTAAATCTGAGGGGGGTGCGATGGGGATGTTCCCTTGTGAGTAAGGCCCCGCCCACACCTTTCCCTGTTTTCCCTAAGTCCCATGATTCAACGATTTGTTCAGTACGCAATATGACGAACCTCCCTAACGCCCGTCAGACGTGTTCGAACCGGCACCTGGACGACAAATACACCTGCCCTCGCGTTCCCACTCCGTTCGACATCGGGCCACAGTCACAACTGAATGCACCACAAGTCTGGATATTGCACGAACCGACTTGATGGTCAGCTGGAGGCCGAGAATGAGGCCAATTTCTGACTCTGTGATGTGCTGGTAACAATGTATCACGAGAGTAAGCGGCTTTTCCGTGTTCCAGACAGTGATCGCTGCACACCGGACGCTATTCACGCCACTTACGCACCCTACCAGGCCTGGTAACATCACAACACACCAACGTCACTAACGCACTCTAGTGGCCGTTCTCTCACAGAGAAGTGTAACTCGGATCATTTACGTAGCCGGCGGTGGTGTATCCGTGTTCAAAGTTAAATTGGCGTCCGACCTCCTCATCTTCTAGGCGATTCACGTTCTTTGTGAGGCAGTGAATTTTTAGAAGTAACGTGTTACATTTATGAGGAATGCAGGTGAGCCGTACCGTGTCGAGAGGCCGCGGCACGTCTTCCGCATGCCATCTCTCTCTCTGGCGTAAGGCGTGCCGTTTTTTGACGTAAGCAAGTCGCGGTTTGAAGAACCAATCGGACGGCGGGAGGTGGCGGAACAGGGAGGGATCTTCAGACACGGCGTCTTCTCATTGGAGCCGTGCGATTTCTCTGTCGACCGACTGGACTTTGGTATTCCACTTGGGGCCCCGCGTCCGAGAACAAGATTCTTCCTGGCGGTTCAGGAAGACACGAGGCGGCCGAAGCTGTTCCTACTGCGGAAGTCCGCGGTTGCGTCGCCTCTGTTAGGAGGGAATCGTTCCGTCTTAACGTCTGGTGAGGTCCCTTAGTTCTGCTCAGTGAATTTGTGGACGGCGTGAGGTTCGCAAAATGTTCTTTTCCATTGTCTTTCTCAGTGCGTCGCAGTCGTCTTATGCCCCTTACCCGCCTTCACGCCTAATCCAACTATAAAAATACCTGCTCAGTCTTCCTCCTTGCTTAAGCTCCAGTTGTGGGTACGCTCAGAACAGGTTCAAGACGTCTGCACTTGTTTGTACCAACTGCTTATTTTACCAGCGCAAATTTATGATTTCCTGTAACTAAGGCTGTGTTTTCCCTTCTTGTGTGTGACAGCTTTGTGGACTTTGGTTTAAGTTACGTCACTTATTGCTGTGAGTGGCTTTGATGGTTTCTAGTTACCTTGTTAACTCTGGGAGAAAAGGACTCGTGCCTATTTCTTGATATTTAGGGTACTGTCTACTAATGTGATGGAAGTTCGTTTGCCAACCGTTTGCATCCATTCAAAACTTGTTTTTGAAACTGAATTGCTGTCGGCAGGCTAACGTCTGATCTCCTTGTTGAGGTTTTGGTTTCTGTTCCGTTATAAGGCCCCGACTGTTTGTTTTTCATTCTTTTTTTGCTGTTAATACTGGAAGGCTTGGTTTGTGCCCCTTTATTGATATGTGGGTGTGTAATTACACTCTTAGTCATATTGTGTTCAATTCCATTATTGAGCGGTTAAAGATCATTTGCGACTTGAGTATTTGTTGAACTTAAAGATCCTTTTTCTTGCCAGTTAATACTAGCAGTTGCTAGCGCCATCCAGGAAGCGTCTATATCGTCTTTGTGCTGAGTAAGTGCCTGGGTGCAGCCGGTTGGATTCTGAGGTCGCCGGTTGCGCTCCCTCTTGATCAACAGTATTCGCGTGTCCAAAAAAATTGCTTGATACAACATTGTACCTGTCTTGTTTTTTTTAAAGAATTTAGGTATTTTTTGAAATGTGTGTGTGTGTCCTTTTGGGGAACTGAATGTAATTTAAGGTCATTGTTTTAGTAAATTTTCATTCCTTTAGTAAGTAATGTTGTTTAACAATCTGTGATACAACGCAATTGTAAATCAGTAAATAGGTCGTCAGAAAATACAACCTGAATGGACAAACTGTTTGTGTAACAAATTCTTCTTGTTGTAGCTGGGGGGGGGGGGGGGGGGGGGGGAGGGAAGCATAGATAGTACATTAAATTTTTGAATCGTTCTCTGTCACATTAGTTTGTACTAAAAATGTTTCTGTGTCCTAGTAATTACATGGTACCCCATTACTGGAATTGAAATTTAGCGACAAGAGATTAGTTCTCAAGGAATTGCAACAAATTTCTTGGTTCAAATGGCTCTGCGTACTATGGGACTTAACTGCTGAGGTCATCAGTCCCCTAGATCTTAGAACTACTTAAACCTAACTAACCTAAGGACATCACACACATCCATGCCCGAGGCAGGATTCGAACCTGCGACCGTAGCGGTCGCGCGGTTCCAGGCTGTAGCGGCTAGAACCGCTCGGCCACGCTGGCCGGCAAATTTCTTGGGCTCTGAATGTTGTTGAAAGTATTTGCTTCCATAATTGTGATAGTTAGGTGCAAAGCTCATTTGTTGTCTGTGAACATAACCATATACAACGTTTTCGGTTTCTTATGTTTTAACAGCAGAGTGTGAGTCAGTGTGACGGTGTATTAAAGACTTACTGGAATGCAAAATAAACACTGCAGGATATGTTCGGGATGTACACTTTTTTTTGATCACCTTTGAGGCTTATCTTTATCGTTCTTAACGTGTTAATTAATTAATTGTAAGCTTACAAGGAAATTTTTCGTAATTGATTTGGTTGATCTTTTAAGCATATGTTGTTAAATAAATAAATATTTTGGTGACGAATGATGTTCAATCCTTACTGTGGCCTAGTCCCCCTCTCCTGGACAACTACACGCAGAAGCCCTAACAGGAAGGTAGAAGCAATAAGAGAACCGGTGGGAAGTGTCTAAAGAAAGAAAAAGAGCCGTTGTTAAAAGATGAAGGAATGTTGGAAGAACAAAAAAGAGCAAAAGAGAAGAATTTTTAATGACTTTGGGTCCCTGGCTTGCCAAGAAAAAAATATCAAGATCATTTTCGTAACGGATAGTTGTGAACGACTTTGAAACAAACGAAATGTTGGTATGAAGATCACTACTGAGGTAGGTTAGCGCAGCTTATCACTCAGTACCGATTGATGACAGATGTGGACAATGCGTGGCTTTAATGTAGTGAGTGGGAAACGGCAGGATTTGTGGGTGGCAGCTATCGTGTGCATTTTGCTAGCGGCCACATTGAACTGGACCTGGCATCTTTCAATGGTCACTATGATCAATACTTACGGCTTACGGTCATGACAAATATCTCGACTGGCCATCTAGATGGCTTCAACGATCCTACCATCAGTTACAGGGTATAACGGATCTTTTACGTTGGGATGAATTTATTTGATTTTTTTGTTAGATGTTTTCGTTAAATAGCTGAATAAATTGTAATTAGGAATAATTTAATTAAGAAGAGTAGAGAAGATAAAGTCAAAGAGATGTTCATTGGGCGGACATTGTCGTAATGTAACGTCATTGCGTTGTTCGGTTTTGAAAGAAATCGCTTGTGTTCCGTTCTGCTGTTCGGTCGTGCGCGTATCTGAAAGGAATTAATTCGGGGACTAAAATAGACCTTCACATAATAGTTACGATTCGATGTTCCGACAAAAGGGGTTAACGTCAGTGTTAATTTGAATTGTGGGCGACAGGATTAGTTTTGACAGATACGTGAAAACGGACGTAACGGAAGTTGTTCGCATATCATCCTTGAACGTGACTTTTTATTTAATTAACGATTGCGGGCTCATTAAAAGCTATTATCTCATGATTAGGACCAATCCCTCTTTCCTCCTAGATAGTGATCATTCATTAACATTTACGTCATAAGAAAAAGGATTATTAATAAAAGTGATGTTAAATGACTTTTACGTGCTATTCCGTTAGTGTGGAACCGACGTAATATCTCTGAAATGACATTGATATATAGTTTCTGTTAAATACTGAACCGAGATAGGAAGTAAATTGAAATTAGTGAACATTTGATACTGAGACTATAGAAGCAGAAGCGCTTAAGGTTTCTCTCCTCTAAAATGGCAAAATAGGTACGAACTTTAACTCAATAGTCGACATTATGTATTGCAAAGACATTAGCATTTCACACTTATTTTGACGACGCGCTGTTAAACAAAGGAACGTTGAGTTTCTGTACGAGTAATAAAATTAAATCTAAAAAAATAATTAATAACGGCGAACTCCGCTTTAACAAACTGTATTGTGTGTCGTCATCGGGCAATAACTGCTCAAACCTGGAGACTTGTGTTGTGAAATTAGAAGTCGGGTATGTAAAACAAACTTAAAAATCCATTCAAGCTACACTGGAGTCGGCACAACCCGACGTGGGCAGTTATAAGGGCCAAATTTTAAGTTTATTTTTTCTCTGGCATTCTACAAAGGTTCACCTGCGATGTGTGCTTTGGTTGGCCAACTAGGGTTTCGAGCAGTACCAATTATTTGTTAGCAGATTGGACATGTCCTTTCGACTGGTCAACTCCAGTTACCATTACCACCAATCTAATTACTTTTTAGTAACTTTTGTCGATTTTGAGTTTCACCCGCCTTTCCCACATTAAAAACACACACTTACCAAAACAACAGGCGCCTAATAGCAGTCCGGAGAAATGCTTAGTTTGGTGATCTCTCACAGAACTCAATATCTCATAGTATGGCCAAGTTTCACTAATCCTATACAAAGCCTTTGCTTGTCCGTTGTGTACTCTTGCTCCTCGGATGACTACAAAGAAGACTGAGGTTCCGAGGTTCCTCCCACAATTACGATAGCGCTTTTCAGGCCAGTCAACGAAGACCAAAAAACGTCGACGTGGGGAAAAAATTCGTTTAGTCGCAGATTTTTGTACAGTGGTCGGAAGGAGTACCATCAACAACATATTAAAAGTCCTGACCGATGAGATGTGGACATTGGAGAGGAGGGTCGGCGTTTAAAGGTTTTTTTAAATGTTTTTCCTGAATAACTTGAAAACTGCGGCATCTAACGGATGTATCCGCAGCACAAAATTAAATTACATTAAATTTCTTACGAAAAAGAGCCCATTATTTTTTTCTTTACGACTACGAGTACTCGCATTGCAGGGGATGGAAAAAGCGCAGATTATCAAAAATATTGTTTTGACGGTATAAAATAAATGTTTATCTTTACATTTAGTGGTTTAAAAGCAAATATTAAATCCATCTGGTATGTCTAAGTGGAGTAGAGCGGTACTGGGAGATAAATTGTGTTCTGAGGCTGCAACAAGGTGGAGAGGGTGGAAAGGTGGGGAGGGGGGGAGGGGGGGGAGAGGCGGGGAATCTGTGGAGGAGTAGTGCAAGGGGAGGTAGGTGGTCGGATTGTGTTTTTTTGCACTTCTCTCCTTCACAGGTCTGCAAACTGAAGATCGAGCAGGTAATTTCCCACTCTGTCTACCCCACTACTCCACTAGGAGCAACTACAGGGTGTTTCACAAAGCAGTACCCACCCTCCAAAGTGCGCCTTATGAATCACTGGCGGCAGCAGTGTTTACTTTGCACAAAAAGCGGAAATACTACTTGGAAGGCAGATATGAACTGCTAATAACACTAACGTAAGTAAAGCTTATGGACATAATCTACATACTTCTCAGCGCACTATTCTACGCTACGAGAGAAGAAATTGATTCTTTGTCATCCAGTAAAGCAGCAATAGAGTTCTTCCGGGAAAGGCAATTACCAGGTGAAGTCAATTCGTATGGAGGAATGGGTGGTTCGCAGATAATTACACAATATGCTTTCAGAATCATGACTTATTTAACCAATACGCCTTAGAACTGTGCTGTTGCTCAAAGGAATTCTTTTGAGTTTGTCGTAATCAGCTTTATGCATAACGGTTTTTAAAACATTTTCAATGGCTGCCAAATTAAATCGTTCCCAATACTACGCGGTTTTCCTGATTTTGCTATAAGTAGCGAGATATTGTTAAGACACCAATAAATCATCTCTTTGTGAGGTTAAAGCGAGTTTACTGTCCACCGTGGGTGTGTTTTGAAGTTTTTGAAAGTACTGTATTTCCCATCTAAACCTGTCTTATCAGGGTGACGCTTCTCAGATTACCATCCAGCTTGAACAGTTTCATAGCATCGTTTCTTAACACTTTGCTGCGTAAATGGGACGTAGGTAATCGTTTGTCCAACAATGATGGAATGAAGCCGAACTTCTAGTAATCAACACAGTAGTGTCTACATTCCTTTTTACATTCGGCCATGTTTCGTATTATTTATCTGTAGGCAAAAATTAAAAATGGTTCAAATGGCTCTGATCACTATAGGACTTAACATCTATGGTCATCAGTCCCCTAGAACTTAGAACTACTTAAACCTAACTAATCTAAGGACATCACACACATCCATGCCCGAGGCAGGATTCGAACCTGCGACCGTAGCAGTAGCGCGGCTCCGGACTGAGCGCCTAGAACCGCTAGACCACCGCGGCCGGCGGCAAAAATTAAGCTGTTTAGGTAAATAGCCGATAATATCACAATCAACCCTCATGATTGGCTCGTCTCATCTCAATCGAAGGCACTGCAAAAAGATAATCTGATAAAAAATAGTTAAGGAACACTTCTCCAGCACTCACAAGCAACATGATATTGATTCACTTTAATTTGTATGATACCTAGCCGTAATCTGTTCACAAAAAGGTGAATGAGGTCGCCATAGTTCTGGGTCGGCAGAAGTCGATAAAAGTCGGTCGACTCCGGGCCGCCCACGTTTTATGTCCAGCCGCTGCCAATCTCAGCGATACAACACGGGACCTTGCCTCGTTAAGAAGTGATTGTTGTCTCGTGTTGTGTTCAGTCGGATATTAATACATCTCTAACGAAGCGTTTCCTCACCCATGACGGGCAGGGCCAGATTCTGTTCACACTCTTCGGAGAAGCGTAAAGCGATAGTATTTTACTGGGTGGAGTTAAAAGCATAATTTATAACGTCGCAGAGTGTTGTGAGCAGGTGAGCGAAGATAAAGAGATCCATCCTCTCTCTCTCTCTCTCTCTCTCTCTCAGCCGATGAGATAGACAGTGACGTACACAGGAACAAGCTGCAGCTCTGTGAGAAGAGAACGGAATCTTGGTTGCGACCTGCCTAAATGGGGTCCACTCTCGCGGATCCCCATTTACATCGAATGCACCCCAATCGCTTTTTCGCTGACATGGACCCCTTGCAACACTTGGCGTCAGATGGAAACTACTTTGGAAATAAACCGTTTACAGATACATATTTTACATAGAAAATTATGAACTATGAATAAGTTCACATTTAATAAAGTGAAAATAACTCCACTGTATAAACACGTGCTCAGTGAAGTTATTTCGTCTGCTCACGTAAGAGAACTGGAGAGGAAATTCTGGGGAGGTATAGACTGTCTGAAAATTGAAAAGCCGGCCGATGTGGCCGAGCGGTTCTAGGCGCTTCAGTCTGGAACCGCGCGACTGCTACGGTCGCAGGTTCGAATCCTGCCTCGGCATGAATGTGTGTGCTGTCCTTAGGTTAGTTAGGTGTAAGTAGGTCTAAGTTCTAGGGGACTGATGACCTCAGATGTTAAGTCCCACAGTGCTCAGAGCCATTTGAACCATTTTTTTGAAAACTGAAAAGCGAGCAGCGCTCGTGATGGGGGAAGTCGCCTTTTCCGGAAGAAAATTACTGCTGCCGTAGAGGATGACTGAGGATCAATTTTCCCTCTAGCAGTGTGGAACAGATTGCATTGGTGTTATTAGAACCTCATATCTGCTTTCTATGTAGTGTTAACGCATTTTGGTAAAATTAACACAACCAACTTCGCCAGTGATTCGTAAGGCGCGCTCTAGTTGCTTCTTCCAACGTTATGGAGCAGGCAGTGTGGGGAATCCCCTGCTCGATCTTCAGTTTGCAGACCTATGGAGAGGGGAACTGCACGAACACCCTTGCAATTCTACTCCGCACATCCCGACCCCCACCCCTCCGCACTGTTACACACCTGGAACAATATATCCCTTATTATCGCTCTACTGCACATAGTATTTAACTTACTTCATTTAAAGATAAACACAAATTTTATACCGTAAGAACAATATTCTTAATAACCTGGGATTTTTTCCATCCTTTGCAATTTGGAAAGCTAGCACACTGGACTCGCACTCGGGAGGACGACGGTTCAATCCCGCGTCCGGCCATCCTGATTTAGGTTTTCCGCGATTTCCCTAAATCGCTCCAGGCAAATGCCGGGGTGGTTCCTTAGAAGGAGCCCGGCCAACTTCCTTCACCGTACTTCCCTAATCCGATGAGACAGATGACCTCGCTGTCTGGTCTCCTTCCCCAAACAATCCAGTCCAATCCAATTTGGAAACTATTAGTCCCAGAGAGAAAATGAATAGACCTTCTTGTAGGGAATGTAGTTTAATTTCAAAGTTGGAAACAGTTTCACAGAAGCAGCGTTTGTAGTATTGCCTAGAGGTCGCGGTGCCACATCAAAGCTGGCAACGCGAATCGCTGCCACGGACGTCAGAGAGGCTGGCAACGATCCGCAACGACGAATGGTAGGCGTTCCAGAAGAGCGCGCCGCCCTCTTCAGTGTAACAGCGCTGTCGCACTGAGGTGAGTATAGTGTCAAGCACGCAGGGGCCTGGCCCAGTTCAGTACCATCGTCTAGGCCCAACGAGTAGCTCAACTTCCAGATGAACTTATAGTGTCGTTAATGTTGCACATTGTACCTCAAGAGAACAGTTTGTTCATTAATGCATCAAGTGATGCTTTACTAGTCCATGATAGTTTTAAATTATCCAGTAGTCCAGTGGCAAAGAATTGTGTCGAAATTAAGTAAATATTCTATTCATTTATGTAATAACGTGAACTAATGCTTCATGTGTTGTAGTTTCATGACCCTTCTTCGCCGGCTGGAGTGGCCGAGCGGTTCTAGGCGCTACAGTCTGGAATCGCGCGACCGCTACGGTCGCAGGTTCGAATCCTGCCTCGGGCATGGATGTGTGTGATGTCCTTAGGTTAGTTAGGTTTAATTAGTTCTAAGTTCTAGGGGACTGATGACCTCAGAAGTTAATTCCCATAGTGCTCAGAGCCATTTGAACCATTTGATCCTTCTTCCACAGCAATCAAAGAGCCTACAGTTGTGGTTGGACGAAAGTAATTTCGCCTGGTCACAACAGCGGTTTTAAGGCATTCAAGAAAAACATAAAATCCCTTTAAACGCAGCCCCTCCCTCTCCTGCCCCCCCTCTCCCACCCTTCACCCCCACCACAACGTTCACACCTTATCGACCAGAATTTTTAATATGTTGTACATGGCACAGCAGTCTAACACTGTAGGAAAATTTGGGACTACACGAATTCTTTCCTCTAATTTTCCTTCGTTGACTGGACTAACTAGGAGCGCCCTGGAAGTGATTGTCTAGCGAGACGGGTTTTCCTGCCCTAGTGTACTCGTCCACAGAGGTCTTAACAATGTCCATCTATGCAGTTCTAGACTGAGGCGCTGAAACTGCAGTTCTTTTTTCGTCACAGATACCTATAAGGTAAGTGAGTAACACATCCTATTTTGTCTAAAACTGACATGGTGAGGCCGTGGCTGTGTACACTTAATGTAGGTTGATTTTTACAAAGAAGAAGACAGCAACCAGCCACTATTAATACTGCTATTTAAGTAAATAGCGCCCTAACCGGCTTCGAACTGACAGGTTCATCATCAGACGGCTGCTCACAAGATTTACAAGATGCACTTTACATAATCGTCAACCTCCAAACTATGAAACACAGAGTAAGCAAATATGTGAGGTTAAGTGGTTATGGTACTTACATCGAAAATCCCGTGCAATTTTGTTGCGAAATTGCAGGATTGTATTTTTCAAATATAGGGCGCTTCTTACACTGTTTTCTACCGTAGGTCACCAACACACCAAGAACATTTCGCCTTAGTGGAAGAATAAAAATCGAAAACTGACGATTATGTAAACTGCATCTTGTAAATCTTGTGAACAACCGTCTGATGATGAACTTGTCAGTTTGAAACCGGTTACGGCGCTATTTACTTAAATAAATAGCAGTATTAGTAATGGCTGGTTGCTGTCTTCTTTGTAAGAATCAACCTACATTAGGTAACACATCAATCTTCAATTCATAATCTATGTAAACAATGCCTTGCTGCGTAATCTGAGTAAACTTCCCCCAGAGGGCAATAACATATAATGAAATTAAACATCTCACCGATGGCTCATCATAGTTGTTATTCTGAACTACTATCAGCTTGAATTTACGGATAATATAATTGAACTTCAAATAGGTAATGAACACTTCACGGTGACGTTCTCCGCTGACTACAAAAAACGTGCTATGTGAACTTGTCAACATGCCCAAAACAATCAGCTCCTTACACACAGAAGGCACAAAATTTGGTCAATCGACAGTAAGTGCTTGAATCGGTGTGCCAAACACGCAATTTCGATTGCACAAACTTGCTACGGCATTTACAGAACTGATAACAATGTTGGAGGCTCTCAGATATGGAGAAAAGCATCAAACGGTTTTGTTGTGATGATGTAGGTCAATCAGACTTATTTCGGGTAAAAATCCACGTTAAGTGTAACTATAATATTCCTATCTGCTCTCTCAGATTTTGCGAGATGCAAGGAGAGTGGAATTTATTGGAAACATGACGTTACTCACAATACTGAAGGCACATAGCAACATTCAAGGAAATACGAAGGCCCACGCAAGGCGAAGGACTAGAATATGGCAGTCAGATTCCAACACTGGACTGTCGCACAAAGAACGAAAGCTCAAAAAAAGTGCTCAGAAGACTGGCAAACAGCCTAGGCACAGGAGAGCAACGTAGATATGTACAGGCAGTGATAGCACGACATCAGTGGTATTTGAACCTTAATGTACCAGAAAATTTTTGCTCCTATTTTGAGGCATACAATAATGAAGGGTGCTACAACGAACATTTGTTCCCACTAGGCATGGTGGATACACTATATGGCTCCTGTGGCGAAGAGGAAGGAGAAAGAAATAATTTCTATTTGGTTTAAGAAACCAGAGATTTTGTAAAATCTCCTGTTAGTCTGAATTGTGATGTTTCAACTATCGATGGCCAGAATTTTAAAGTCGTACACAGTAAATTAAAATCTAATATTTTTTATTGTAATGTATGGTGGTATTAATCAGTTCAGAAAACAGCACGACAGATAAAACTAACTGGTTGCTTCGCAACTACTGTAAATTTAAAGGTGTTCAGAGTTTGAAAGAAACCAGTATTCATTGTAAAGAATAGTGCCACACTGGACAACAGTAAAAACGTTAGACTAATAATTAGTTATCGTGATTTATCTTCCGTTTGCATCATGTCCAGTTTTCATCAATATAAAATAATGTACGTAATTCTGGAATTCACGCATGATGGTGAACATTGTATGTTAGATGCAACCAGTAACCCCCCGCCGCCACTTCCCTCTGCCTCTCGCCCCCATCCTCTAAAGAATCGAACTACCATGTATAAAACAGTTAATGAGTTAAAAATAAGGGGCGTTCAAAAGAAACGAGCCGGAGGCATAAGTACAGAAACCAGTACCTGCAAGTTAGAAGTATTCACCCTGGCTGTTGAGACACTTGTCCCACTGTGACACAAGGCAGTGAATGGCTATTTCATAAAATTCCCGGGCCTGCGATGTTAACCAGTTCCGCACGTACAGCTGGACGCCGTCATCTGAGGTGAATCGTTTGCTCCTCAGAGCCTTTTTAAGGGACCAAAAATGGCGTAATCACGCGGAGAGAGGTCCGGACTGTATGGAAGGTGGCCGAGAACCTCCCATTTGAATTTCTGCAGGAGTGCCGTGACTGTGTTGGCCGTATGAGGCTTTGCATTGTCGTGGAGCAGAATAACCGCACGGGTGAGATTGCCATGTCGTTTTGATTTGATCGCTTGGCCCGTGCTGCAGGAAGTGAATCAGAAGGCGGCCATCTTGGTCAAAGAAGTATGTTAGCATAACCTTTACAGCATCCGCGGCTTGTGGTCTTGCGGTAGCGTTCTCGTTTCCCGCGCACGGAGTGACGGGTTCGATTCCCGGTGGGGTCAGGGATTTTCTCTGCCTCGAGATGACTGGGTGTTGTGTGTATTTCATCCTCATTCACTCGCAAGTCGCCGTAGTGGCGTTGAAGAACTTGTGGAGCGGCGGCCGAGCCGCCCCACGAGGGATCACCCGGCCACCAATGCCATACGCTCATTATTATTATTATTATTATTATTATTACCTTTCCTGCACTCGTGTGGACGTCGACGTCCAGCTGTACCTGTGGAACTGGTTAACATCGCAGCCCCGGGAATTTTATGAGACATCCATTCACCGTCTTGTGTCACAGTGGGACAAGCGTTTCAACAGCCAACTTCTAACATAGAGGTTTCTGTAATTATGCCTCTGGCTCGTTTCTTTTTGAACGCCCCTTTAAGCATTAAGAGAGAAAACGTCTAAGAAAGGATCGAAGTTACGCTGAAAGTTTGTTCGAACTCGCTGAGCACTCTAATTATGAAGCAATGTACAAATATACACTCCTGGAAATGGAAAAAAGAACACATTGACACCGGTGTGTCAGACCCACCATACTTGCTCCGGACACTGCGAGAGGGCTGTACAAGCAATGATCACACGCACGGCACAGCGGACACACCAGGAACCGCGGTGTTGGCCGTCGAATGGCGCTAGCTGCGCAGCATTTGTGCACCGCCGCCGTCAGTGTCAGCCAGTTTGCCGTGGCATACGGAGCTCCATCGCAGTCTTTAACACTGGTAGCATGCCGCGACAGCGTGGACGTGAACCGTATGTGCAGTTGACGGACTTTGAGCGAGGGCGTATAGTGGGCATGCGGGAGGGCGGGTGGACGTACCGCCGAATTGCTCAACACGTGGGGCTTGAGGTCTCCACAGTACATCGATGTTGTCGCCAGTGGTCGGCGGAAGGTGCACGTGCCCATCGACCTGGGACCGGACCGCAGCGACGCACGGATGCACGCCAAGACCGTAGGATCCTACGCAGTGCCGTAGGGGACCGCACCGCCACTTCCCAGCAAATTAGGGACACTGTTGCTCCTGGGGTATCGGCGAGGACCATTCGCAACCGTCTCCATGAAGCTGGGCTACGGTCCCGCACACCGTTAGGCCGTCTTCCGCTCACGCCCCAACATCGTGCAGCCCGCCTCCAGTGGTGTCGCGACAGGCGTGAATGGAGGGACGAATGGAGACGTGTCGTCTTCAGCGATGAGAGTCGCTTCTGCCTTGGTGCCAATGATGATCGTATGCGTGTTTGGCGCCGTGCAGGTGAGCGCCACAATCTGGACTGCATACGACCGAGGCACACAGGGCCAACACCAGGCATCATGGTGTGGGGAGCGATCTCCTACACTGGCCGTACACCACTGGTGATCGTCGAGGGGACACTGAATAGTGCACGGTACATCCAAACCGTCATCGAACCCATCGTTCTACCATTCCTAGACCGGCAAGGGAACTTGCTGTTCCAACAGGACAATGCTCGTCCGCATGTATCCCGTGCCACCCAACGTGCTCTAGAAGGTGTAAGTCAACTACCCTGGCCAGCAAGATCTCCGGATCTGTCCCCCATTGAGCATGTTTGGGACTGGATGAAGCGTCGTCTCACGCGGTCTGCACGTCCAGCACGAACGCTGGTCCAACTGAGGCGCCAGGTGGAAATGGCATGGCAAGCCGTTCCACAGGACTACATCCAGCATCTCTACGATCGTCTCCATGGGAGAATAGCAGCCTGCATTGCTGCGAAAGGTGGATATACACTGTACTAGTGCCGACATTGTGCATGCTCTGTTGCCTGTGTCTATGTGCCTGTGGTTCTGTCAGTGTGATCATGTGATGTATCTGACCCCAGGAATGCGTCAATAAAGTTTCCCCTTCCTGGGACAATGAATTCACGGTGTTCTTATTTCAATTTCCAGGAGTGTATTTTGAGTAATTTGCGCTCCATTTTAAGCAGAAACTAGTTTTTCCACGCACGTAAATGTTTATATCGTCATAAGTCCTCAAATAAGTACGTTAAGTGATATATGTGTATACTGTCTGAAAAATATGTTGCGGATGGGGTTATTAGTAAAGAAGAAATAAATTAAAACGTCACGTCCTGTGCTGGAATTTCATAGAATCAACAGAAAAAACGTGTTAAGCGAAAGACTTTTTCCCTCTCATTATTCTGTGGGATCTCAAGTAGAAAAGGTTTCGTGCAGGTTTGAAATCACGTGTAAAGTCTGTTGCACGTCGCTACGTGCTCTCGTTCTCAAATACTGATTGAATAAAGTCTGGATATTTACGCGCGCGGCTTATGTTATGCTGCACCAAGAGACACAGTTTCTGACTGTCTTAACGTAATACTATACCTCTTAATGAGTAGATTATGACAGAATTTTAAATTAGGTAAAAAATTACGCGAAATATTGGAAATAACATTTTTGTTGCCGGTGGGAGACGATAGATAGCTAAACTGGAAGTGTTCTAGATCCTGGCGGGGGGGGGGGGGGGGGGCTGGGATTGTTTGGGGGAAGAGACCAAACAACGAGGTCATCGGTCTCATCGGATTAGGGAAGGACGGGGAAGGAAGTCGGCCGTGTCCTTTCAAAGGAGCTATCCCGGAATTTGCCTGGAGCGATTTAAGGAAATCACAGAAAACCTAAATCAGGATGATCGGACGCGGGATTGAACCGTCGTATTCCCGTATGCGACTCCAGTGTCGTAACTACTGCGCCACCTCGCTCGGTGTTCTGGGTTCCGGGATAACGGTTTAGTATTGTAGATGAGGCTATGTAAATTGACTGAAACCTACACGTAAATAATTTTTGGTGTGATGTAATGTACAAAAATGGTTCAAATCGTTCTGAGCACTATGGGACTTAACATCTGAGGCCATCAGTCGCCTAGACTTAGAACTACTAAAACCTAACTAACGTAAGGACATCACACACATCCATGCCCGAGGCAGGATTCGAACCTGCGACCGTAGTGGTCGCGCGGTCCCAGACTGAAGCGCCTAGAACCGCTCGGCCACAACGGTCGGCGATGTAATGTACAGTTGAACACCTGTGTGTGTGTTTGTGTGTGTGCGTCTGTGTGTAATGTTTAGAAGCGTTATAACAATAGTAAACAGTCGGAGTGGCTATAGCCGGCCGGTGTGGCCAAGCGGTTCTAGGGGCTTCAGTCATGAACCGCGAGACCGCTACGGTCACAGGTTCGAATCCTGCCTCGGGCATGGATGAGTGTGTTGTCCTTAGATTAGTTAGGTTTAAGTAGTTCTAAGTTCTAGAGGACTGATGACCTCAGATGTTAAGTCCCATAGTGCTCAGAGCCATTTGAACAAATCGGAGTGGCTATAACTCTATTTCTTATAAAATATTAGATTATTGCTAGTATTAGATTGTTTCTAATTAATAACAGTTATACAGATAGTAAAGAATATGCACTAACTATTCGCTACCAAGGAAAGGCACCTGTATAATCAGCTTCGGAAAATGTGCGGAGAATATACTACATCGAAGGTCAGATTCCAGTTTTGTAGTCTTCGAATACGAGTAGGACTTCCCTTAGCGCAGTGCAGGGCTGCGGTGCTGGTGACATGACACAGGTTCCGAGTGAGAACGTCTTTGTGGCAGCGGCGATTGCCGGCACTCGAGCAGGCGATAATTTTAGCCTGTCAGCAGAGGCTGACGGCTTCGGATGAAAAGCGGCGCTGCGGTGAACAGCTATGCCGCCTGCTTCCTGACCGCCGCGGCGGACAGGTTTCATTATTCCCTCACCGTTGCAGGTAAAGGTGAAGGGTACATGCTGGGGGGGGGGGGGGGGGGATCGATGCGACCCGCGGTGACCTTGGCGCTACGGTTCACGCCTCGCGTGATCACCTGTTAGTCCCTTCCTGTGTTAAGAGCTATATGCGCGGTGCTTATCGGCAAAGTTTCCTATCGCGCCGCTGCTGGTTCTGCAGCAACAGGGAATAATGAGAGCCGCGGAACAATGACTACCCCCCGTTATGGCCGAGCGGTTTTTAGCATCAGTAACACCAGCAAGGTTGCAGTGCAGTGCAGATTACTCTAATTACCACTTGCTCACTTCACCTTACTTATAGCGGTTTCCACACATCGTTCTTGTGGTCTTCAGTCCGAAGACTGGTTTGATGCAGGTACACGCGCTAATCTGTCCTGTGAAAATCTCTCCATCACTGCATAGCTACGGCAGCCTACGTCCATTTCAACCTGCTTACAGGATAGATTCCTTGACGATTCAGGATGAGTCCTATCAATCGATCTCTCCTTCCAGCGAAGTTACTCCATAAATATCTTTCTTTCGCCATTTCGATTCAGTATCTCTTCATTAGCTATTCGATCTACCCACCTAATCTTCAGCATTGTTCTGCAGCATCACATTTCTAAAAAGTTTTATTACTGTAACGCTAATCGCCCCTGCTGACTACGAAAAATCTCGTCGTTGTTTTCTGTTAACTTATTGGCTCTCTAGGGACGTTTTCGCTTACCATCTTGCCAGTACTAGCGTTACATCATATTTGTTCACTTAATTCAGCTGGCTGGGCTAAATAGAAAATCACTCTTTTAAAACATATTATTTTATTCCAGTTAAGTGGTCACATCCACACTCCAGCGCTGCCCCAACGGTAGGGACGCCCTTACCACTTGCACTGCTTCCGCCACATTCCGGCACACGTAGAAGTCTGTCCAAAATAACAAAGATTTCTACAATCATCCCACATTCTGGCATTCTAAAAATATTGTCTATGGCTAAATGTCGATGTTCTTGGGCAAATATAACAATTGTATTTTAATTCTTGTAAGACATATGGTGCATGGATGCACTACGTAAGCATACTGATTTCCTGCGAAAATAGCCAACATGTGAAAATAGTATCTTTGCATTATTTCAAAGAGTCTCTATAACGTCGTCAACCACTGGCCATCGATATTATTTAATGTTCTATTACTTTATTGTCTGAATGGTTTATCGTGAATTTTCACTTTTGTATAAGACTACACACCTTGCAAATACCTGCAGAAAAGGTATCCTAACACATAATACCTTGTGATAATCTGGGAACACATGGCGATACTCACTCTTTGCTGATAACAGGTGGAACGGACGTGATGGCAGGAGAACGGTGTCGCCTCCTCGTGGGCCGGGACAGCGCTGCTTGCTCCTGAAACACACAGAATACATACCTGTAAGGAAACTGGTTGTCGAATATCTCATGTTCAACTTGCGGCTCACCAGCAACAGTGTCATTCCTCGTATTAAAACTGAAATTTCTTACAAGAAGATCTCACTACAAAATGATTTAGTTAATCTGCCTGATTTCGTTCAGCAAAGAACCGTATCTTGGTTCTCCTCCAGGCTATCCTCATCAAATTACAAGTTCTTCCATTAACAGAATAGGGAAGATACTAGGGACACAGACCTTATATACGGGGTGTCCACCTGACTCTATCACCTCATATATGTTCTCGAAACGACAGAAGATGTGGAAAATGCAAAATGACCAGAGATGTACCTATGCCAGGGGCTCACACAATGGCCAGGAATACACAATCCAGAAATGTAAACAAACATAACTTTCAACACAAAGTTACTTTTTTTTAAAATGGCACACGTACATTTCTTCTACGGAAATGAAAACTACTGGTACAATTGGTGACGGCAGACTTGTTTCCACTGCTCTAAATCTTATACTTTCTGAAACACATAGACTGTGAAGGATGCCAATGGCGCGTCACAGTTTCTGCCGTAATGCACAGAGCGAGAGTTGCCTACAAAAGGCTTGAGGACAGTGCAGGCAACCCGCATTACGGTACTAAAGCAGTAACTGTGGCACAGTTTCCATTATTTAAAATCTACATATTCCAGAAGATATAAGGTTTAGAGTAGTGAAACCAAGCCTACCATTACTAATTGTATCTCTTGTTTTCATTTCATTCAAAAAAACGTACTCCTGCCATTCAAAGAAACGTGACCTTGTGTTGAAAGTGATGTTTGTTTACCCGGCCGGAGTGGCCATGCGGTTCAAGGCGCAGGTTCGAATCCTGCCTCGGGCATGGATGTGTGTGATGTCCTTAGGTTAGTTAGGTTTAATTAGTTCTAAGTTCTAGGCGACTGATGACCTCAGAAGTTAAGTCGCATAATGCTCAGAGCCATTTGAGCCATTTGATGTTTGTTTACATTTATGGATTGCGCATTCCTCCACACTGTGTGAACCCCTGACACGGCTACATTCGTGACCAATTGCATTTTTCATATTTTGTTTCATTTCGGAAAAATATGACGTGGCAAAGTTAGGTGGAACACCCTGTATATTCCGTCAGTCCAAAAAGTTTCAAGACCGTATTAATGAAGAACAGGTTCCAACGTTTCAGGTGTTCCACATAGTTCTCCCCGTTTGAATAAAACGTGCAGAACGTTCATATAACCGTGTAAAGCTGTCAAAAAGTCCTTTGGGATGTTGCTCAACTCGCGCGTCACGTGGACTGGAATGTCGGATGTGTCGTAAATTCGTCGTTTTGTGGTAAGTTCCTATTGGCAGCGCCAAGTCCAATCACCCGTCATCATTTTTTCCAGAAAATAGTTGTCTGTGTTTTGCATTTCAGTCAAGTCTCGGCAGAGGTCCACGCGTCGTCGTTTTCGTTCGTGAGTCAAGGTTTGCGGGACGAACTTTGCACATAGATTTCTCTTCTTCAAAACATTCTGGAGAACATCTTCAAGACTCCCGTTTGAGACGATGCTTCATTACGATTTGTGACACAACTATGCTGACGGACGCATGTCCTTTACTTGACACTGCCTGCTCACAGCTGATTGGTCGAATGCATGCCTGTTGTTCACAGTTGTTACTTCAAGTTGCAACCGTAGTAACTGTGCTAACGTCGCTAATACGCCAGGAATAAAACCAGTCTCCAATATTTTTGAACGGGCGATGTGTTTGGTTGTTAATCATATGTAGACTCTGATGCCAATGAGGAAGATGGTGTAGCGGTTAAGATACGGGCTTACACATATGAGGACAGCGGTTCAAATCCCGTTTGACCAACCACATTTAGGTATTTTTTGTGATTTCCCTAAATATAGCAGGGTAATCGCCGGGATGGTCCGAATGAGGACGACGCGACTGGTATTTTTCCCAAATCTGAGGCAGCTTTGTATGCAAAGGCCTCATTGTTGAACGTACAGTAAACCCTAATCATTCTTCTTTTTTGTACGAGGGCAAGGTGAGAGTTTATCGGCTGGCACAAAGATGGCACTGATGTCAAATTAACTCTATTTTTTAATGTGTCATATACGCTGGGCAATACCGGATCTGAAGTGACAACCTGGTATGCGGAATAGTTTGTGTTAACCATTTTATGTGTGTTTAGGTCAGATGGACAAACTGGAATACCGTGCAAGCATAAAACTTCTTGTGTTGGACGGTTTATCTCCATCTGAAACTCATCTAAAATTGTAAAGTGTAGAGGCAGTCGGCTCCATCTTTTTAACAATTACGAAATGGGTATCTGAATTAAAAGGTGGCTATTCTTGGTATTCGCCATGAAGATAATTCACGTGATTGACGTCGAAATACTGTAGGACAAAGCGTAAAAAGTGCAAAATACGGTGCTGCACGGCAGGTAATTACAGGTCTGTCAAATAACTAATAGGATCAGCACATTACAAGAACCAGTATTTGTTAGACACTGATTTACATCCATACTGTGCAAACCAGTGTGTAGTAAATGGCAGACAATACTTTCCATAGTACTACATATTCTGTTTCTAAACGTGTTGGGAAGGCGGATGACTCCTTAAATGGCTCTGTGCCTCTGTAAGCCACTACGGGATCGTTGCGTAAGAGGCTGTGGCGTATTCCTTAATTCCTCACTTATTGCGGCTTCTTGAAACTTTTTAAGCAGGCTTTTAAGGGGCAGGTGGCGTCCATCCTGTAGCGTTTGCCATTTCAGGATTTTCGGCATCTCTATGAAGCTCTCCCAAGGAGAAAAATTCGTGTTGCCCGTCAATACCAATGTTAGTACTATTTAGTATGGGCCCGAGACACTTGAATAGTTTTCAAGGATGGGTCGAATTGATGTCTTATAACTAGTCTCATAAATCTTTCCAGTAAAGTCAAGACTGACTTTTGCTTCACGGAAGGTTGTTCCTACGCGAACTTTCCACGTCATTTTCTATACGTCGACTGTTACCAATTATGAGCTATTAATATTGTAGTCAAAGGATATTAAGTTTCTGAGTTTTGTGAAGTGCATAATTTTATGTTTGTGAATATTTAAAATAAGTTCTTTATCTATGCAACACATTGAAATCACCAAGATCAGGTCAGATATTTATGCAACTTTTTCAGATCGTTTAGGTAACTACAACATCTGCAAAAAATCTGAGGTAAGTATTAATATTATCTGCCAGGGTATCAATATATAACGTGAATAACAAGAGTTCCAACACATGTTGATGAAACACTCCTCAAGTTACTTATATATTTGTCGATTATCCTCCATCCAATATAACATGCTGCGTCTTCTCTGCCGAACAATCCTCAAACCAGTCATCATTTCGTTTAATATCCCGTCTGATCGGGTTTTGATTAATAAGCATTGATGTGGCGCTGAGTAAAATGCTTTAACAGTGGTTTCCAAGATGTCATGTGACAGAAACGAATGGAATTTCTGGAATTTCTATGGATTGTTTTGAAAATAATTGTATGCAGTAACTGACAAAAACTTACAACTCCCTTTTAGGTCAACTGAATAGAAAAGGAAAGTGTGAGAAGAGGCCTGTACTGCAGAAGAAAAATAAAATATCTCCTGTCTATGTGCATACTTCGACCACGGGAAATCTGAGGCATCTGGGGTATTTATTGTTGGATCATATGCCCTATTCACCAAATTCGGCGCCATTTTGTTCCGGCTACTCCTACTTATTTAGAAATTTATGAATGAAAATCGTTTTGACTCCAATGCAGATGTCATTGCAACTAAGGAAAGCAGCGAAAGCATTAACTCTCTAAAACTGTGCCATGTTAAACTACTCTTCAGTGTAGGTATTAGGATGGATATCAGTCGCCTACTAAATTCCTTTTTAAAAATTTTGGTAAAAGAAATGTATTTAATAATGGGTTACACTATATAAAAAATTACGAAATTCTGAGTGAGAAACGATTTGGACTCGAGAAAGGTATGCCCACTGAACATGCCAACTACGAATTCATCGATCGTGTCTAACAGTTTGCAGGTGACAAAATTACACCTATCGGGTTTTTTGTGACCAGTTTAAGATATTCGACTGTGTAGATCACTTTCTTTTGAAGATACTGAAATTTTGTGAGATTAAAAGTGTAATGTACAAATGGTTCTCTTCGCACTCACCCACTAGGAAACAAAATTTTGTGTTATAAGCTCAGACAGTTTGCATCTTCTCTTGAGAATGGACAAATCACAACTGGTGTTTCACATGATTTGGTATCTGGGTCACTCTTGGTCTTCCTACATATAAAAGAACCTGCATCTCACTCAGATAAAGCAGAAGCAATGCTTTCTGCTAGTGTTTAACAGTGTTGAATATTGAGACAGCCGCTCTTCTTACACAAATAAAAGAGATGTGTTGCTGTATGTTTATGGTGCAAGCATTATAATGAAATGCAGCAGAAGTAAATCAAAAGAAGGAACAATAAATAAAATACTCCAAAAAATTATTGTCTCCCGATAAGTGGTCCAGCATTTAAGTTCGAAAAAACGCCATTCAATACTGTACGAAGCAGGTCAAAGCCAAAGTCCAGACAAATGACAATCAAGATAAATAGAATAAAAGAAACTTCATGTACAGTAAACAGGGGTAAAGCTAAGGACAGTATCAACTTACTTCATCAAAATACGAGGGGAATAAAAAATAAAGTAGATGAGCTATTAGTGTGTTTAGATGATCTCAAAATTAAGAATGAGATTGATATACTCTGTCTGTCTGAACACCATGTAACTGTGGGCATGGATAGTGTCAGTATAAGTGGGTATAATTTAGTATCTTACACTTTTAGATTAAGGATGGATAAAGGGGGGGTTGCCATTTTCATAAAACAAGGGTATAAATGCAAAACGGTAGAAGTAAGCAAATTTTGTGTTGCTCAGCACTTTGAGGTTTGTCCATGTGAACTTCAGCGAGATAGTGTAATACTGATTTTAGCAACAGTGTACAGGTCCCCATTAGGAGACTGGGAGCTGTTCATTAAAAAGTTTGACTCCCTATTATGCTGTCTGTCAGACAAAAAGAAGAAGTTATTAATCTGTGGTGATTTCAATGTAAACTAAGTAATTCTGATAGGAAAAGTGAACTAGAAAAGTTATCAACAACATATAACTTAGAATCAGTGATCAATTTCCCTACATGTATAGCTCAAGACAGTAGCACGCTAATAGATAATGTATTTGTACTGAATGAGGATGTAAAACAAACACATGCTTTCCCTGTGGTAAATGGATTGTCAGACCATGATGCACAACTGATTAACTTACAAAATATAACAGGGTGTACAGTTCGGAAACCATTAAGTAAAAGTGTGGGGTTGCTAAACCCGGTATCCATATAGCACTTCAGAGAAAGCTTAAGAAATGTTGATTGGAGAGATGTATATAATGTGCCCCCCTCCCCCCCGCATGAACCATAGACCTTGTCGTTGGTGGGGAGGCTTGCGTGCATCAGCGATACAGATAGCCGTACCGTAGGTGCAACCACAATGGAGGGGTATCTGTTGAGAGGCCAGACAAACGTATGGTTCCTGAAGAGGGGCAGCAGCCTTTTCAGTAGTTGCAGAGCAACAGTCTGGATGATTGACTGATCTGGCCTTGTAACAATAACCAAAACGGCCTTGCTGTGCTGGTACTGCGAACGGCTGAAAGCAAGGGGAAACTACGGCCGTAATTTTTCCCGAGGGCATGCAGCTTTACTGTATGGATAAATGACGATGGCGTCCTCTTGGGTAAAATATTCCGGATGTAAAATAGTCCCCCATTCGGATCTCCAGGCGGGGACTACTCAGGAGGACGTCGTTATCAGGAGAAAGAAAACTGGCGTTCTAC
Organism: Schistocerca piceifrons; assembly: GCF_021461385.2. Classification (NCBI taxonomy): domain Eukaryota; kingdom Metazoa; phylum Arthropoda; class Insecta; order Orthoptera; family Acrididae; genus Schistocerca; species Schistocerca piceifrons. The sequence goes on along the minus strand of NC_060143.1, from coordinate 96,177,552 downwards.
GGATCGGAGCGTGGAATGTCAGATCCCTTAACCGGGCAGGTAGGTTAGAAAATTTAAAAAGGGAAATGGATAGGTTAAAGTTAGATATAGTGGGAATTAGTGAAGTTCAGTGGCAGGAGGAACAAGACTTTTGGTCAGGTGATTACAGGGTTATAAATACAAAATCAAATAGGGGTAATGCAGGAGTAGGTTTAATAATGAATAAAAAAATACGAGTGCGGGTTAGCTACTACAAACAGCATAGTGAACGCATTATTATGGCCAAGATAGACACGAAGCCCACGCCTACAACAGTAGTACAAGTTTATATGCCTACTAGCTCTGCAGATGACGAAGAAATTGAAGAAATGTATGATTAGATAAAAGAAATTATTCAGGTAGTGAAGGGAGACGAAAATTTAATAGTCATGGGTGACTGGAATTCGAGAGTAGGAAAAGGAAGAGAAGGAAACGTAGTAGGTGAATATGGATTGGGGGTAAGAAATGAAAGAGGAAGCCGTCTGGTTGAATTTTGCACAGAGCACAACTTAATCATAGCTAACACTTGGTTCAAGAATCATAAAAGGAGGTTGAATATATGGAAGAAGCCTGGAGATACTAACAGGTTTCAGATAGATTATATAATGGTAAGACAGAGATTTAGGAACCAGGTTTTAAACTGTAAGACATTTCCAGGGGCAGATGTGGACTCTGACCACAATCTATTGGTTATGAACTGTAGATTAAAACTGAAGAAACTGCAAAAAGGTGGGAATTTAAGGAGATGGGACCTGGATAAACTGAAAGAACCAGAGGTTGTAGAGAGTTTCAGGAAGAGCATAAAGTAACAATTGACAAGAATGGGGGAAAGAAATACAGTAGAAGAAGAATGGGTAGCTTTGAGGAATGAAGTGGTGAAGACAGCAGAGGATCTAGTAGGTAAAAAGACAAGGGCTAGTAGAAATCCTTGGGTGACAGCAGAAATGCTGAATTTAATTGATGAAAGGAGGAAATATAAAAATGCAGTAAATGAAGCAGGCAAAAGGGAATATAAACGTCTCAAAAATGAGATCGACAGGAAGTGCAAAATGGCTAAGCAGGCATGGCTAGAGGACAAATGTAAGGATGTAGAGGCTTATCTCACTAGGGGTAAGATAGATACTGCCTACAGGAAAATTAAAGAGACCTTTGGAGAAAAGAGAACCGCTTGTATGAATATCAAGGGCTCAGATGGAGACCCAGTTCAAATCAAAGAAAGGAAAGCAGGAAGGTGGAAGGAGTATATAGAGGGACTATACAAGGGCGATGTTCTTGAGGACAATATTATGGAAATGGAAGAGGATGTAGATGAAGATGAAATGGGAGATATGATACTGCGTGAAGAATTTGATAGAGCACTGAAAGACCTAAGCCGAAACAAGGCCCCGGGAGTAGACAACATTCCACTATAACTACTGACAGCCTTGGGAGAGCCAGTCCTGACAAAACTCTACCATCTGGTGAGCAAGATGTATGAGACAGGCGAAATACCCTCAGACTTCAAGAAGAATTTAATAATTCCAACCCCAAAGAAAGCAGGTGTTGACAGATGTGAAAATTACCGAACTATCAGTTTAGTAAGTCACGGCTGCAAAATACTAACTCGAATCCTGTACAGACGAATGGAAAGACTGGTAGAAGCCGACCTTGGGGAAGATCAGTTTGGATTTCATAAAAATATGGGAACACGTGAGGCAATACTGACCGTACGACTTATCTTAGAAGCTAGATTAAGAAAAGGCAAACCTACGTATCTAGCATTTGTAGACTTGGAGAAAGCTTTTGACAATGTTGACTGGAATACCCTCTTTCAAATTCTGAAGGTGGCAGGGGCCAAATACAGGGAGCGAAAGGCTATTTACAATTTGTACAGAAGCCAGGTGGCAGTTATAAGAGTCGAGGGACACGAAAGGGACGCAGTGGTTGGGAAGTGAGTGAGACAGGGTTGTAGCCACTACCCAATGCTATTCAATCTGTATATTGAGCAAGCAATAAAGGAAACAAAAGAAAAATTCGGAGTAGGTATTAAAATCCATGGAGAAGAAACAAAAACTTTAAGGTTCGCCGATGACATTCTGTCAGAGACAGCAAAGGATTTGGAAGAGCAGTTGAACGGAATGGACAGTGTCTTGAAGGGAGGATATAAGATGAACATCAACAAAAGCAAAACGAGGATAATGGAATGTAGTCGAATTAAGTCGGGCGATGCTGAGGGAATTAGATTAGGAAGTGAGACACTTAAAGTAGTAACGGAGTTTTGCTATTTTGGGAGCAAAGTAACTGATGATGGTCGAAGTAGAGAGGATATAAAATGTAGACTGGCAACGGCAAGAAAAGCGTTTCTGAAGAAGAGAAATTTGTTAACATCGAGTATAGATTTAAGTGTCAGGAAGTCGTTTCTGAAAGTATTTGTATGGAGTGTAGCCATGTATGGAAGTGAAACATGGATGATAAATAGTTTGGACAAGAAGAGAATAGAAGCTTTCGAAATGTGGTGCTACAGAAGAATGCTGAAGATTAGATGGGTAGATCACATAACTAATGAGGAGGTATTGAATAGAATTGGGGAGAAGAGGAGTTTGTGGCACAACTTGACAAGAAGAAGGTATCGGTTGGTAGGACATGTTCTGAGGCACCAAGGGATCACCAATTTAGTATTGGAGGGCAGCGTGGAGGGTAAAAATCGTAGAAGGAGACCAAGAGATGAATACACTAAACAGATTCAGAAGGATGTTGGCTGAAGTACGTATTGGGAGATGAAGAAGCTTGCACAGGATAGAGTAGCATGGAGAGCTGCATCAAACCAGTCTAAGGACTGAAGACCACAACAACAACAACAACATATAATGTGCCAAATGCTAATGATAAAAGCAACATATTTCTTGATAAATTTATATCCCTGTTTGAACATTGTTTTCCAAAGAAAATTAATAAATCTAACACCACACACTTTTCAAAGAGACCTTGGATTACTGCAGGTATTAAAGTGTCCTCAGTAAGAAACAGAAAACTGTATGAGACAGCAAGAACTAGTGAAGATCCAGAAGTGGTTTTACACTATAAAAATTATTGTAAGATACTGAGAAAAGTTGTAAGGAAATCAAGAAATATGTATGTTAGAGAAGAAATTAATAACTATGTCAATAAAATAAAATAAATATGGAATGTTGTTAGAAGGGAGACAGGAAAAGTAACCACTGGGGTAGATAGTATTACTATTAAAGAGAACAAGACCATCCTAAACAACAGTACACAAGTAGCTAACGCACTTAAGAACAATTTCTTAAGTGTAGGAGAAAAAATAGGTGAGGACAGTTCAAGAGAAAAAGCCAGGCAGTACATGGAAGAGTCTGTTTTGAAAAACTTTAGTCAGATTAAGTTTCACCTAACAAACTCTTGTGAAATAAGTAAAATTATTAAATCTTTGAAAAATAAATATTCTGTTGGAGTAGATGACATCTCCAATAAGATATTAAAACAATGTGGAGTAATTACAGCTGATGTTCTGAGTCACATATGTAATGCATCACTAACTCCAGGTATTTTCCTAGACAGGTTAAAATATACCATTGTAAGGCCTCTCTGCAAAAAGGAGGACACCACAGATGTCAACAATTATCGGCCAGTATCCTTGCTTACAACATTTTCAAAAATCTTCAAGAAAGTAATGCACTCAATAGTGGTTAGCCATCTCAACAGTAATGGGATACTTATTAAATCACAGTTCAGATTTCAAAAATGCTGTTCCACTGAGACAGCAATATACAGTTTCACTGTACCCATAATAGAGTCTTTAAATAGTAAAATGCCACCAATATGAATTTTCTGTGACGTGTCCAAAGCATTTAATTGTGTGAACCATGACATTATGTTACAGAAATAACAATTCTATGGTATAAATGGAGTAGCATACAAGTGGTTTAAGTCATACCTACAAAACAGGAAGCAAGAAGTTTCTTTATATGGGTCAAGTGATTTAAATAAGTTTACCACTTCACTTAACTGGGGTGAAATTACTTTAAGTGTTCCATAGGGTTCAATCACAGGTCCCCTCCTGTTCTTGATATATGTGAACGACCTCCCTTCCTATCTGAAACAGGAAGCTGAACTGACACTGTTTGCTGATGTTACAAGCATCATAATTAATCCAGTAAAAGAAATTCCAATTGAAAATGATACAAATAAGGTCTGTGGAAAAGTCATTAATTGGTTTTCTGCAAATGAGCTTGCTCTAAACTTTGAAAAAACACAGTACATCAAATTTTCTGCTGCAAAAAGTACAGTTCCTTCAATAAATATAACACACCAACAGAAGTCAGTAGGCAGGGTAGAGCATACTAAGTTTTTGGGTGTACAAATAGATGAGAATCTTAATTGGAAAATTGATATTTTGGATCTTCTAAAGCGATGAGGTTCAGCAACTTTTGCAATCAGAGTAATTGCCAATTTTGAGGATATAGAAATTAGTAATCAAACATTCGTTTCATACTTTCACAGTCTATACAAGACGCATAAGGTTTTATACTTCAGTGTGAAAGATTGTAACAGGTTGTCAGTTGACATCATGCTTGAAATGGACCCCCCCCTTCCTATCCTGACCAGAAAATAAAAGAAATGATTGATTCCTTCAGACCAAATAAGAAGCTTTCCAATATAAGGGAAAGAGCAGTGGTATTTTCTAAAGCAGCTTGTAACACTATTTGTTTATGGTTCATCTAAACGTTTTTATAATTTTTTTGCTTTAAAATTTTCGCATATTGATACTATATTTTCTGTATATGTAAAGTAAAATGTGCTATACTGGAGGTTGAAGTTCTTTGCATTGTATGTGAGCAATTTATATAAAATACAATGTAAATTATTACGTTAAATAATTTTTTGATGACTTTTTTATTTAAAATTATTTGTGTGTATAAATTGTTCATGCTGATGTAAATTTGATAATTGTAAGAAATGGTCACGCTTGGGAACAATGTAAGAAGTAGGTGTTATGTAAAAGCCAGTGTACTTTTGTTTGTAACGAAAGTGGCTCTGGGGAGTGGAAAAGGTGGCAAGGACGAATTGGCGCGCTACCTAGAGTAAGCGCGGGAAGTAAGTCACGCAGTCGGTAGGCAGCAGTGATTGAGGCAAGACCATTGTGGAGCAGGAGAAGTTTTGCCTGCTAATTTGCACAAAAATGCCTCGGATGAAGACTGCAAACGGCTTACGGCATAGCTGCGAGTTGTTGTGGTACTGTATGTAAAACTGAACGACGCCTAGAAGAGAAATTGAGCCCATACAGCAAGACACTTGCAGGCCGTACTGTGGGTAGTGTAACCGACATAATTGTTCGCCACTCCCAAGCCTACAGATTTTGTTTGGTATTTTACTTTTGTACAGCGTGAACCATTAATTTAAACTGTGTTTTAATAATCATTCTTGAAACCAACATTGGTTACGTAGAGTAATATTTATTTGAAGAAGCAACTTAAACAGTAGCAAGAAAGTAGGCAAAATTCATTCTTCTGCTTTTCCAATACTTTACTGTTTCATTGCCTGTATAGTCTGGCGACAGTTAGTACATATTTCAAAACACTAAATGAACTTCGAACTGAGTTCTCCTAACTTCTATATAATACTGTTCATACTGCATGTCTTTCTAACCGTTGAGTAAGATTTTAGAAAAAGAATTGAATAGCCTTATTCACTTACCCATGAGACACAACTCACAGCCAAATCCTGTAAAAAGGGTACCTCTGTTGATTATATTTTCCTATTAACAGTATTATCCTCCCATAGTCTATTTTATCTGGAAACTAAACTAAATTTAGTAAGAGGGTTATGTGGCAAGATAGAGACAGGTTTCTCTGTTATATAGGTAAAAGCATACTAAATTACAATAGTAGTGGTAGGGTTAAAAGCTGTTTTTCCCCAGTATGCATTTATAAAGTAATCTAGAAGTAATTATCACGGTTATCAACGTGAGCAGATTAGCGCAAATCATGATTTATTATCAGTAAACTTATACAAACCTATCAGTGACTGCTTTTGTCTGTTAATGTAATTTATAGCTTGTTTTATTCAACACCGCGCAAGGGCCTCCTTCATAATGGGATATTTGGGAAACAAAGTGCGAATGAATGAATGACCTCGCCCAAGAGTTTCCTTATCTGGATTGTAATCTTCCAATCCCTGTCTGGCACACAGTTTTGTCGCCTTTATATACATTCTCAGCAACAAACAGCGAGACTGTATCCCCTCTTTTGGAGATTCTGGTCTCACAGCACCGTGGGAGACCTTCTGCTGAGTTTGTCTGGACGATAAAGGGAGAACCCGGTGACCTGTTGTCCGCGAAGGACTGGTGTCTGGTACGCGCTATAAAGTTATTATTATTTAATACAGTATTATGTATATCCAGAACTTGAGCGAAACGTACACCAGCTGACTGTAACTTACCAGAGGAAGTACACTGAGTAAGAAATAACTAAGAGGATCGAGATCGAGGCAAGACTAGAATACAGTAATGCTAGCTGAAATGAAACAGCAGTATACAAAATAATTTCTTGTGGAATATCTTGCTCTGTAAACACTTTCACACGTTTCATATACATCCGGAGTGTTACCTTGAACCCCGTAATTTTAGAACCTATTCAGCTTGTCACGTAAACAACAAAACCATTGTCTAATATTTTAGAAAACAATTGCGTGAGCATGTAACAAAACAAAAGAAAGAATACTCGATATTTGAATCGTTTAGCTAAAATAACCCTTAAAGAATGAGATTTTCACTCTGCAGCGGAGTGTGCGCTGATATGAAACTTCCTGACAGATTAAAACTGTGTGCCCGACCGAGACTCGAACTCGGGACCTTTGCCTTTCGCGGGCAAGTGCTCTACCAACTGAGCTACCGAAGCACGACTCACGCCCGGTACTCACAGCTTTACTTCTGCCAGTACCTCGTCTCCTACCTTCCAAACTTTACAGAAGCTCTCCTGCGAACCTTGCAGAGATTAGACGCGCACATCTGGAAACTGGCACCGAAACATCTTCGTTGTGGGGCAGTAACTGTAGGCATATGTAGCTGTAGATATATTCAGCGAGGGTTATCCATCCATTCTGAAGACCGTGATTGTCTTAGGGATCGTCACAGGGACGAACAGCTAGACAATTTGTGCAGTTATCTGACAGGAAACGCGTGGCTACCGCAGAGCGAGGAAGACCCAAGTTTTTTTTTTTTTTTTTTTTTTTTTTTTTTTTTTTTTTTTTTTTTTTTTTAAAAAGCACGGATTGAAAAATATACTGCAGCAAATTCAAAATCAGGGCATGTTTGACGAAGAGATAGCTTTCCTCTATGGTCCTGGGATCGCAGATTAAACGTAAGATTTGAAAAAATGTCTTTTCGTTACCCCAAACTTCAACCGCCTTTTTCTCGAAACAATATATTCAGCGCGCGAAGCGCTCAAGAGCCTCGACAGTGGCTGGTTAAATGACTCACTTGATTTTTTTTAAAAAAAATGAAAGATAATTAAATTTAGGGGGTCTTAAAGAGAGACTTGGTTTATATTCTTCTTTTAGATGTATTTTTAAACATTTGAACTTAGAAAAACAGGTCAAGTAATTGACGTATTTTTCAAATATGTGCCAATTTCTTCCAAGGGATTCCTCAAAACCCCGTCGTGATGGCCCCCACAAAATCATTCCCGTATAAGAATTTCCTATTTTTATGAGTTTCAGAAACAGCTACGAATCTGCAAAGCGCCGCGAGGCGCACCCTTTGACAAGGGCTGCAGCCGCCGTTATTAAATTGTCACGAGAGAAAAAAATTGTTTTTCATACACGGATGTTTGTATAATAAGGCGGTGAAACGCCAGTTTTACTAAACACAGTCCTTGTATGAGACAAATTCTACGCTTCACACATTTTTTGTACCTCTCGACCAAAACCTCCCCTTAATGCTATTGCTTGAATCGCAGGTAATGGGTTGTGCTGCCAACAAAGGAAAGTTTTAATTGTATTGCGCTACAAACAGACAAAAGTTTATTTACACTGATGGTCTCCAGTCAGTAATAATTCTTGGCAGTCAATTTCTTTTTTCTTTTTTTTTCAGTCGTCATTCTTTTGACTGGTTTGACATGTGCCGCCACATCCGTGCCAACCTCTTCATCTCACAGTGGCCCTTGCAGTCAACGGTCTCAATTATTTGCTGGACGTATTCCAGACTCTGTCTTCCCCTACAGTTTTTACCCTTTACAACTGCCTTTAGCACCATCGAGACTATTCCCTAATGTCTTAACACATGTGCTATAACCATGTCTATTCTGCTTGTCCCTGTTCCTCCTCTGTTCCTTCTTCGATTACTCTGCAGAGAGGCTTTTCATTCCTTACCGCATGTCCATCTACTTTTCAGTCTCCTTCTAAAGCACCACATCTCAAACGCTTCGATTATCTTCTTTTCCGATTTTCTCACTGCCCGTGATTTACTACAATACGATGCTGCGCTCCAAACATACATTCTCACAAAATTCTCCCTCAAATTAAGGGCTATGATTGATACAAGTAGACTTCTATCGATCAAGAATGCGCTCTTTGGTGTATGGATTATGCAGCTGGGGCGGCAGACTGCATCCCTCTGTTACTTCTTTTTAGTGCGAGCACTTGATATTCCATTCATACTGTTTCGTCTTGGTTCTTGTACATTTTGTATATTACCGATTGTCCCCCATGGTTTACTCCTATTTGACTCAGAATTTCGAACTTCTTGCAGTATTTTACAGTTTCTAGATCGACAAATCCTATGAATCTATCAATCAAGCCCAATGTCAGAGTTGTCTCACTCGTGCCTTTATGCTGCAGATTTCTTTCTGTGCGCAACTTTTGCTTGCTTGTTTCGTCGATCACCTGAAGTATTTCTTTACAATTTCTTCACAGTTGCCTTCCTTGTACGTTTGTCCGTCCAAGTTCTGTGATTGCCCATTTTAGAGATGTCGATTGCTCTTCAACTGAATTGCCTGTTGTGGCATTCATTATCGCAATATACACAGCCCTTGAGAGCTTCAAACGCAGCACATTGTTGCTCAGTATCCGTTTTCACACTTATTCTTCCGATCGATTACTCTTCATCTGAGTCTGTGTCTGCTCATTTACTGTAAAACTCACTTAGTATTTCTTCTCTCTCATTCATACTAGAAAACGCATATTCTTCCGTAACTCTTTCTTCTATTTCTTCCCTTATTATCGCGTACCAATACCCCACGATGATTAGATTATCAACTCCCTTTAGGTAGTGAACTACTCTTTTAATATCCCCATAATATTTCTCTGCTCCTTCGTCTTCTGCTTGTGACATCGGCATATATACAGACTATTATTTTTGGCGTTAGTCTGCTATCGAACCTGATGAGAACAATTCTATTGCTTACCTGTTCACTGTACCTTTCTATTAATAACGAATGCTACCACCGTTACGATATTTTCTGCTGCTGTTACTACAGTCCTCTTACTAGAAATATCTATTTTATTTTCATTTTCCTTTACTGACCCTACTATGTCTAGTTGGAGCCATTGTATCTACCTTTTCAAATTTTCTAGTTTTCCTACCACGTCCAAACCTCTGAAAACCACGGTACGACTCGTAAAATGTGCACTTGCGTCAGTTATTAAATCTTTTACCCGCTGTCACCTCCCCGTTGACAGACACCTCCCCGATATCCGAATGTGGGGCGAAACCTGAATCATTTGACAACAGAGAGTTCGTCAAAACACTTTTTCAACTACAGGCCTCATGTCCATAGGTACACATTATGTGTTCATAATGCAGTGGTTTTCATTGCCTTCTGCACGCTCATGCCGTTGATCGTTGCTGATTCTTCCGCCTTTAGGGGCAGTTTTCCACCGCAAGCGCAAGAGAACCTCTGTTTGCTCCTTCACCCTCTTTGACAAGCCCTTTGGCGGAAAGAGACTGATGTCTTATACCGAAAGTCTTCTTATACTATTGCCGATGATTTTTTATTCAAAATTTAAGCACTGGCAGTCGTCGAATTTGGGATACAGGACGATCTGATTGGTAAAGACGGTACCCATCCCCAAAGAACCGTAAAATACACAGCGCAGCTAATGATAATGAAGAGAAAGATTGTGATATTGCAATTTTAAGCACTGTTTCCGTGTCTTCAGAATGAATTAATGACGGTTTACTTTCTTGTAAGAACACAATTTTTGTTTTGCGTAATCCCAAAACAGGTTTCACCATAGTTGTGGCATCTTTAGTGTGTTTTTTTATTGTTTGTGAAATATGTGCACACACATTTTATGTATGTTAGGAATGTGTTGATATCAGTTGTCGTTGTTGTTTAGGTTACATATGTCTCTACCTTCTTTTAAAATTATAATATGTATAGTATGTATTTCAATAGAAATCAGCCACAGTTCTAAATTAATACAGCCCATCACTTGCAACACAGGCATACCAGGACAACGTCTCAATTGAATGTCTTCGGGCAAAATAGTGACATATGGCGCTTTTTGATGCTTACCTTTGCTATGGCAGTACTGTCTTGTGCTGTAATGGATTTTGTTTGGCTGGTAAATTTAATGTTGCTTTTATGTTTAAAATGATCTGTGGAATCGTTTAAAATTTCGGGAGGTTCGGTTTGACAAACTATTTCATGTGGTTTGCTATTTATACAAGGTGCATTCAAGTTCTAAGGCCTCCGATTTTTTTTCTAATTAACTACTCACCCGAAATCGATGAAACTGGCGTTACTTCTCGACGTAATCGCCCTGCAGACGTACACATTTTTCACAACGCTGACGCCATGATTCCATGGCAGCGGCGAAGGCTTCTTTAGGAGTCTGTTTTGACCACTGGAAAATCGCTCAGGCAATAGCAGCATGGCTAGTGAATGTGCGGCCACGGAGAGTGTCTTTCATTGTTGGAAAAAGCCAAAAGTCACTAGGAGCCAGGTAAGGTGAGTAGGGAGCATGAGGAATCACTTCAAAGTTGTTATCACGAAGAAACTGTTGCGTAACGTTAGCTCGATGTGCGGGTGCGTTGTCTTGGTGAAACAGCACACATGCAGCCCTTCCCGGACGTTTTTGATGCAGTGCAGGAAGGAATTTGTTCTTCAAAACATTTTCGTAGGATGCACCTGTTACCGTAGTGCTCTTTGGAACGCAATGGGTAAGGATTACGCCCTCGCTGTCCCAGAACATGGTCACCATCATTTTTTCAGCACTGGCGGTTACCCGAAATTTTTTTGGTGGCGGTGAATCTGTGTGCTTGCATTGAGCTGACTGGCGCTTTGTTTCTGGATTGAAAAATGGCATCCACGTCTCATCCATTGTCACAACCGACGAAAAGAAAGTCCCATTCATGCTGTCGTTGCGCATCAACCTTGCTTGGCAACATGCCACACGGGCAGCCATGTGGTCGTCCGTCAGCATTCGTGGCACCCACCTGGATTTTCAGGTCGTCATGCAGGATTGTGTGCACAGAACCCACAGAAATGCCAACTCTGGAGGCGATCTGTTCAACAGTCATTCGGCGATCCCACAAAACAATTCTCTCCACTTTCTCGATCATGTCGTCAGACCGACTTGTGCGAGCCTGAGGTTGTTTCGGTTTGTTGTCACACGATGTTCTGCCTTCATTAAACTGTCGCACCCACGAACGCACTTTCGACACATCCATAACTCCATCACCACATGTCTCTATCAACTAACGATGAATTTCAATTGGTTCCACACCACGCAAATTCAGAAAACGAATGATTGCACACTGTTCAAGTAAGGAAAACGTCGCCATTTTAAGTATTTAAAACAGTTCTCATTCTCGCCGCTGGCGGTAAAATTCCATCTGCCATACGGTGCTGCCATCTCTGGGACGTATTGACAATGAACGCGGCCTCATTTTAAAACAATGCACATGTTTCTATCTCTTTCCAGTCCGGAGAAAAAAAATTGGAGGCCTTAGAACTTGAATACACCTCGTAGACTGTGCTGCGGATTTTTATCTGTGTTTACTTACGTTTTCTCTTGCTCATTGGTTAATTCTGGATATTACTACCTTGCTCTGTCTTAAACGCACCTTTCACTGCACGTTTATGTTTCAGATATGCCCTACAACCCTTTTTTAACTGTTTTGCTTTGGATCAACAGCCGCGAAGTTTGAATTTGTTCCAGTGTGCTTTCATTTTGAAAGCGCGCGCGCGCGCGCGCGTGTCTGTGTGTGTGTGATTGTGTGTGTGCGAGTTTTATTATGCGTTCTTTGATAGTTGGCATAGAGTATTGTAAATGTTGTGTTTAGATTACTGCTTGATCATTAATGATTTCATTGCCCTATATGATAGCTTTTTGGATTTGGCGATGTTCTACCAATGTTAATAGCTGGTACAGATGATTATCGTATTTTAAGATCTGGAGGTTTGTTTCCGCGCCTTTAGAGTGGTGGTTGTCTCCAGTGAGGTGGTCTGCAAATGCGGGCTGTTTCAATGCTCTTAATGTTCAGTGTATCTTATTCTCAAATTTCTACCTGTATTCCCCATGTATACTGAATCACAATCTTTGATTGTTAGCTGGAATATCCTTGCATTACTAAATTTATCTACAGTAATTTTGTATTATTTGTTGTGTATGCTTAGGTGTTTTTCACATTTTCTGTAGTGTGTCATTTGTTCTGAATTCCACATGTATTCCTTCTTTTCTCTTAATGTTTAATATTCTGGGGATTATTTTGTTGTCGAACATCAGTAAATGTCATTTTCTCCCATTGCTTGTGGTTACTTCATCTTCAGCACTTTGTGTGATCTCTGCTGTGTGAAAATTACTGGTGTGCTGTGCTATAATATTCTTGTGTGTGTTTTGTGTCAGTATGTTTTTATTTTTTGGTTCAATTTGTCTGCTGTGTTTAGTTTATTATCTTGTTCTGTTGTGGCCTGTCCGATTACGATTAGTTAATGTTTGTGGCCAGGTCACTGATATCTTCTCAGCTCCTGTTGTTTGCATATGTGTAATGTTTCTATGCAAATGTACATCTGTGTCTGGCTTAATGGTGCGCTGGTTGCGCTGGTGCAGTTCTCAATGTTCATAACAGAAAACCAAATAAGAAGGCTGAAAGAAGATCCTACCCAAAGATTGCAAACTCATGTCAAAAGCATTAAATCTACCCTCTTACAATGCCAAATCAAAAGACCAATACAGAAAAACTCCAGACCACCCACACTCAGTAGTTTATCAAAAATTCACAAGGCTGATGTGCCAATCAGACCAGTGATAAATTTGAGACCTGCACCAGGTTATCGTATAACCTGACACATGCAAACTTTTCTACGAATTCACTACACACACGCACACGCACACACACACACACACACACACACACACACACACACACACACACACATACACACACACACACACACACACAGACAGACACACAACAGAAGCTCTGAAAACACCAGTGACCTAATCCAGAAAACCAAAGGTGTTAATATACCTGTCACACTGACGCTACTCTCATTCAACATAACTTTCATGTGTACCCACATGCCAACTGAAAAAAACGTCAAAATTAATGAAGGCAGATTAGATAGAGAAACGTTATACCAGGAACACAGGCACAACAAGTCTCAACCATTTTGCAAGCAATCATAGGGTAAAATTGTTTCAAGTTTGTGGATGAATTCTACATGCAACAGGATGGACACCCCGTGGCATCACCCACAAGTAGCTTAGAAGCCAATATCTTCTTTAACGATATTTAAAACAAAATCTTTGAAGAAATAATAATAACCTAATCAGTACAAAGCAAATTGGTACCTCTATGTTGATGATATTTTTTGCCTGGTAGATGGAACACGAGACCAGATACTACATTTACACAGACAGAACAGTGCTGCCAACAAGACATCCATTTCACACTTGAAACTGAAATGGACAAAAAATATACCTCTTAGGAAACAAAAACCACCGACCCCAGTTCTCAATATATAAAAAAGCCACAACAAACAGTACAATAATGCACAACAGACCTAACCATCCTACAGCTTACAAATAACTCAGCATCAGATACCTCCTACACACATTGAACAGAATTCCATTGGATAAATATAGCTACACATAAGACACGGGAAAACCCATGCACCCACCTTGGGGAATTCCAAATCGACCACATAGCAATCAGCTGGACAAACGCTAAAGAGATCATGGACACAAAGGTCAGGAGGAACACAAGAATACAGTCGGATCACTATCTTTCAGAAGTTAAGTGCCTTTGGATTCCAAACAGGAACAGACTGCTACAGACGAATAGAAGAACAGAAAACATAAACGTAGACAGATAGAAATTAAGACACAATCAATCCAGATATGAGGAAGGAATTGAATTATTCAATGAATACGACGTCATGAAGCGAAATATGGCGAAACAGGCTGAACTATGGGGACAGGAAGAAAAGAAACGGAAGCACTGGTGGTGGAACAATGAATGTGAGGAAGCGGTAGAGACTCGCAGGAAAGCCTGGAGAGACTGGAGCACCACTAAGGACCCGGAAAAATGGGAAGTTTTATTAGGAGCAAGAAAGGAAGCGGCCCGAACAATAAGATGGACCAAAAGACATGAGATGAAGCAGGAATTGGACGAGATTGAGACCAACTTCAAGAAAAACAACAGCAGACACTTTTTAGGGAAATTCAAAAAGAGTGATTGGATACAGGGGTAGGCAACTGTTTATAAGAGATAAGAAAGGGAGCTGGCTATTAGTGCGAAGGAGACCTGTCGGATTTTTGCAGAGCTCTTTCACGACCTGCTGAACTGTGAACCACCTGAAGAAGAGTTGGAACTGGGGACTGAAACAGAAGAGAGAGAGCCACACCCTCCAAGCAGGGAGGAAGTCGCGCATGCCATAAGCGATCTAAAGAATAAGAAGGCAACTGAAGAAGATGGTATAGCAGCCGAGATGATAAAGTGGGGAGGCAACAATGCAATAGACAACATGACCAACATAGTTCACCAGATCTGGAAAACAAGGAAGTCGCCAGAAGGAAGGAAGAATGCAATTGTAGTACCAATACATAAGAAGGGGGACAAGAGAGATGCAAACAACTACAGAGGAATATCGCTACTAGAGGTCGGATACAAGGTGCTGTCAACACTATTGCTCAAGAGAGTAGAAGAGCAGGTAGAAAGAACAGTTGGCGACTACCAAGCGGGATTCAGGAAGGGAAGAGGTTGTATAGAATAGATATTTATCCTGAAGCAACTGGTAGAACATAGGGCCTTAAAAAACAAAAAGACAGTAATAACCTTTGTGGACTTCACAAAGGCATACGACTCCATCGACAGACAGACTCTTGTTAGTATCCCGAAGAGCAGAGGACTTGATGGAACTACACAAGAACCCATAAAAGAAATTCTGAGAGATACAAAAGCAAGGGTGAGATTCAGAGGAGCACTGTCAGAAGAATTTGGGAGCAAGACTGGTGTTAAACAGGGAGATGGATTGTCACCATTGTTGTTCAATATAGCACTAGACGAAGTGATGAGTCAGTGGAGAGCAATAAACGAGGAAATGGGAATACCAAAACCCATGAGGTGGACAAAAAGGACAACAGGGCTCAAGTGGACTGCCTAGCCTTTGCAGAAGACATAGCAATAGTAAGTGAGACGGAAGAAGACGCAAAGACACAACTCGACAACTTAAGTAAGGTAGCCAGAAAGGTGAGAGTGAGGATAGCCTATAACAAGTCAAAGTTATTAAATACCACTGCAGACTGGGAAAAGCCGGAAGGAACTGTGGAAATGGTGGACAAATTTAAATAGCTCGGAGAATTTATAACAGGAAGGAACATGAGCAAGGAGGGAACAACAGAGAGGATAAAGAAGATGATGTCAGCCTTCTGCATGACGAGAGAGATTTACAATAAAAAGAATATATCCACAGAGGCAAAGATAAGCCACTACAAGGCAACGGTGAGGAATGTAGTATTATATGCTGCTGAGACGATGACACTAGGAAGAAATGGGGCAGAACAACTAGGGAAAGAAGAGAGAAAAATACTGAGAAAAATACTAGGTCCCAAAAGATAGTGGAGAGAGGAGGAAGCGAAGACCTAGGGAAGAATTGTATCGGAACTTGTCAACAATATCCGGGGAAATCAGACTCAAAAGCACAAGGTTTGATGGACATGTAGTTAGGATGAGTATGGACAGAATGACGAAGAGAGTGTGGGAAACAACAGGGAGGACAAGGGGAAAGACAGGAACCAAATGGGTTGTTGAACTTCGGAAGGACTGGTTGGAATTGGGGATCAAGGTCGAAGGAAAGGAAAATTGGAGGAACAAATATATACCGACCAATATGCCGGAGATCAATGACGGAGGAGAATACTGGAAAAGATTAGAGCGTCACCAGTGGAGCCGACAGGCGAAATGGACACTGAAGATCTCAGAAGAAGAGCGGGAGAGAAGAAGAGAAAGAATGAAGAGGTTGTGGGAGAAGAAGAGGAGAATGCAGTCCACGAAGGGGCTACCCATGATCCTACAGAGGCCATAACGCAAGAGGAAGAAGAAGAAGCTACACATAAGAACTACAGATAATCAGACAGACTGTAACTGTAAGTCGTTACAAACTAAACACGGTGAAAAAGTGGAACCAAAAACTAAAACCACTGTTGACACAAAACACACATCAATATTACATCATAACACATCAGTAATTATCATATAGCAGAGAACACATGAAGTATACAAGATGAAGAAACCACAAACAACAAAAAACATGGCACACATTGGCATTATCCAACAAAATACCCCACAGTACAGGAGACATTATGAGAAAAGAAGGAATAAATGTGACACGCACGACAAACAATACACTACAGATAAGATAAGAAACACCCAGCAAAACCATAGACAAAATCAGCAAAGTGGGGATATTACAGCTACCCTGAAAAGATTGCGATTTAGTATACGTCAGACAGATACATAGAAATTTCTGAATGAAATGCTCCAATGATTTAACAGAATTGATATTTAAAAACACACACTCCACATTTACAGAGCAACTCATTGAAAACAACCACCACCCTAGCGACATAGAAACGCAATTCCAGATCTTAATAAAACATGATACCGTCTGTACCACTTATGAACAGTACAAGAAAATTACCACATCCAAAAAGCTGTCATACTGACCAATATTTTCATCAATGGTTAACCATTATTCTGCCACAGAACGTTACTCAACTCTCTCAGCCAATTATCAACAAAGTGAAAACTCATTGCAACTAATTCAAACTTCACAGTTGCTGAGGGTAAACAAAATAGTGAAACAAGAGATCGCCAAAAGCATATCTGAAACGTAAATGTACAGTGAAAAGTGTTTTTAGTGCAGTACAGAGTGTCTTTAAGCCACAGCAACGTATTAACATCCACAACTTACTCATGAGCACCACAAAACATGAGTAAACACTGTTAAAAATCCGCAACAGACTCTATAAATAAAAAACCACACCAAACAGTGCGTCAAACCAAACTTCACGAAAGTTTTCCCATGGCCACAGATCGTTTTAAATATAAAAACTGCAGCACTGACTGCATATTTAACTACCTATAACGGTTCATGATAGTTGAACTACAGCAATGTTAAGCGTCAAAAAAGGGGAATGTGTCAACGTTCTGCAGAAATCTGTTTAGTTAACGCTAATAAACTAAACAAAAATAATGCAATTTAGATGTTATCCTCACAACCCTGTGTTGCAGATGACGTGTTGTATTAATTTAGATCTTTGGCTGATTCCTGTTAGCAGCACAGGGCATACATTATATAAAAACAGGTAATGTACATACATAAACTAAACGACAACAATATCTGATGTCAACATATTCCTAAAATACGTAAGACATGTATTTATGTATTTCAGAAACAATAATAGAAAAAACGCGCTGCTGCAACTGTGTTGAAACATGTTTTGGGATTAAACAAAACATCAGTTATGTTCTTGACAGAAAGCAGTTCTTTAATTCACTATTAAGAAAACAAGAGTTCAAGTAATGCTATCACAGTATGTGACATAGAGAGATATAAAGAATTAGAAGAGTCTGAAGTTCTCAGAGTCAACAACTGGGCTGTGGAAAGTATTGAGAGCAAATCATCAAAGGATAAATGCAGAAAAAAACTGAAGAAAATTTTTAAACCAGAAAAACCGATATAAGTTAAATAATGTAGAGATGAAAATAACATGCGATTACTGTTGAGAGAAACAAACTCCTGATTGTTAGTCTACATCAACTGAAAATGAAAGGGTATGAAGAAAAGTAAGGACAGTTTAGCTGAGGCAGATTACAGCTAAATCGGAAAAACAAACAGCTGTGGAAATAGATGTGTTTCAAAAACATTAAAGAAGTATGCATTCATTCATCCATTCATTTGTATACTGTGTTCCATGAATCACATCTTGCTGGAGACACTCCATGGATATGGAATGGGTCAAGTTATATATTAACAGGCAGAAGCAATCATTGTTAGCTGTTTTTGTAAAGTTTACTAACAGAAAATTATGACTTGAGCTACTCTGCTCAAACAGATAATTATTTAAATAACTTGTATTACTTTATAAATACTGGGCGACAAACAGTTACTTTGTAAATACCACTGATGTTTTGCAAGTGAGAAGTGAACGAATCAGTTCACAAACATTCAGAAGTGACTGACATGAGCAGATGGCTGAACCTATATGTGCTAAAAGAACATGGGAAATGTATATGAAGAGAGAGACAGATTTGGATGATACAGGTGATTCACTCCTGTGCTTCACATTTGAGAAGGTATTGTAAGACTTGAATCTTACAGTCTTACAGAGACAGGAATACGCCGGAGTCATACTGAAACTACATCTGGGTTCAGTAACTATAAAGTTATTCACTTTTTCTTCTTTTTTTGTTTTTTTTCCTGTGGCTTTGTAGTTCAGTATGTACCTTGGCGTCTTCAATTCTACTTCAGATATCACGCTCCAGTGATCGAGTTTTCATTCCCTACTGCACATTTTCTTCAAGCTCTCCACGACTCTCTCTATACATGTGGTTCTCGATCGACCCCATCCTCTTTGACCTCTGGATTTCCATCTACAGTAATATCCTTTTAGCAACTTCTGTATCACTCATCCATGCTGTACGTCCTGCCCACCGCAATATGGTTGATCCCAGTATTCTTATAAAAGGGAGATGTTTACATACAGTGTACAGCTGATGACTGTACCTCCTGCTCCATGTTCCTCTTTCACACGTTGTGCCAACTATTCATTGACGTTCCTTTTTGTCAGAGGTATCTAGCATTCCAATATCTCTTTTTGTTAACGACCAAATTCCCAGGCATATTTAAACACTGGTCTTATAAGTGTTTTACAAATGATTAATTCGGTGAAACAAGTTAAGTGCCTTGCGGGAAACAGTTTTCTAATGAAAAACAGATTCTTTTAATTACTGGAAATTCTTGTTTAATTTAGTAAGAGTGGGTGACTATCAATGCCAGATATTTAAACTGCTAAACTGTCACAAAAGTATAATCGCCTGAAGTTTTAGAGTGTTTCGTGTTTTCTTACAGGCACTCCCAACAGCTATACATGTACATTTTGGTTGCTGTTGGTTGATATGTAATCCTGTTTTCCCAACGGCCTGCTCAAGTGCGAAGGAGACTGGATTAGAGCTTTTACCGTCCCATGAGCAATGAGGCCGCTAAGACGACACACAAGGATGTTGAAGGAAATCGGTCATGCTCTTTTCAAAGGAATCATACTGGCATTTGCCTTAAGCTATTTACGGAAGTCACAGAACATCTAAAGCTGGATAGCTGGACTAGGATATGAACCGTTATCTTCCTGAATGCGAGCACAGTGTGCTAACCAGTGCGGCACTTCTCTCGGTACTCCGAGGCAACTTTAAAAAGGAGAGACGCCAGCTCTCATATTGCCTTACACCGTCTTTTGAGAATGAGTTGTTTGAAACAGGGTTGAAGTAAGATGTCGATTAGTAATTTGCAGTATGTGCGGAAATGTGAAAATAATAAAAGCGAAAAATGAATAAAACATGCACATACAGTATTGCAGAGTGTATGGTGTAAGGTTAATCATAGCCATAAGTGTGTAATCTCTATGTGTAAGAGTGCATGATGAAAATAGAAGCAGAATAAAAAAATAAAAGCAATAGGAAAATGTACTAGAAGAGAATGTATCCGATTTTGCTAAAATAGATAAATCCTTTAAAAGGATTACATAAATTAGGCCACCAGCTGAAGAACTAATCCCACAAAAGCTAAAGAAATGGAGACCTATCGGAATTGGTACAACCATCTAGGTTTCAAGAAACATAAAATGTAGACTATGCAAAAAATGAAAGGAAAGAATGACATGTTATATTACATGATTATTTTATAATTTAAATAGGAGCATGAAATATGAAATAAAAAATAAGACTTCTATACTTTTGTTCTCTGGGAAATTTATACCAAAAGGAGGCACATGTTGGCGAGAATTGTGGTAGGCTGCTTCTGATATCTTAATTTGACAATGGAGGGAAAACTGCTGGTGTGACAGGGGTCTGAATACTTGCAGCAATGGGGAGGAATGGTTGAAGTAATGTAAAGTGAGCGTAGTGACATATGATAGACAGAAATATGAAAAAGTATCTATCCAGTTGGAAGGTTATACACTCCACAACGTACCGGTAATCAAGCTCAGCATGTTCTAAAATATTTTAAAATTGGAACAGAGGTCTTCCATGAGTTGTACCATATTGCTAAGTTCCTAAGATCTTTAATGCTCCCTGAAATTAGACTTCAAGTTTCTCATTCCTGACAGATAAGTCAGCATGTTATCAAGAAGGTCAAAACACGTTAGAAACTAACCAGAGGATCTTGACCAACAACTCAATTAAGTTAATAGAGCGATTAGTAATGTTAAAGCAACAAGCACGTGACGAGATTTCAAAGGCTGTATGTTTCCTAACTCCAGAAGTCTTCTAAAAGAATCTAGCTGATAGTTTTAAGACCGTGTGTTGCATGTGGAAACATGCTATTGAAATCTTATATGTAGGGATCTTTTACTCTGTGAAATAGTGAAGGAAATTCCCAGATTCACTACAAGTTATATGTTTCTCTCTTTTCATTTCTCACTGCAACCCTTCATTTTTCTCTCTTCTTTTCATTACTTGTGTACCGCAATGTGCATTTCTCTCTCCCTCTACCATCTCTCCTCTCATTCTACTGCTGCCAATTCCGACGAGCCAAATCTATCTGCCTATAATTTATCTTTATTGATGTAATTTTCAAAAACAAATATAAACTGCGTTTTAATCGATTCAGCTTTCGGTTATTGGTGAAACTTTTTATATTTTATTGACTAAATGAAACTCTTTTTCAGCCCTGTTTCACAAACTTTATTATTACTGTACTACTTAGGTTTTGGATTATGAGCCTATTTTCTAGCACGTAATTCGAGAACCAAGCAAACAACCTTTATAACTACACAAAAACCAAACAACTAAATAAATGGTGTTTCAAAATGAATATATGTGTTTTAATGCTCTGTAGCGTTTAATACATTCAACTCACAATTGTAAACAGTACATAAAATGAAAAACCAACTCAAATAATTTTGTATACCTGTGTACACAGGGAAGTACGTGACGACCAAGAGTGAGTAAAGAACTTGTTGGACGAGAGAGAGTCTTTCACGCATAGATCCAAGCAATCAGTTTGGAAGGCTAGTCGCGAAGTGTCGATTCCAGTGACGTCTGTGTGGACACACTTAAGGAGACGGTTACAACTGCATCCTTATCGGTTGCATTTGTTAAAAGCGCTAAAGCTTACATACAACGGTTTATGTGCCAGCTGTACAAACGAAATGTTGCTGCATGGCGATGATGAATTTTTGCGCAATGATGTCTTCAGTGAACAATCTACATGTGAACACACATAATGTGCACCTCTGGGGATCAGAAAACCGCTACAAGATGGAGCAGTTGCATCAAGACTCCCCTAAATTGAATGTTTTTCGTGTCACGTCACAGCAGGAAGTTTATGAGCCTCTCCTTTTTGGTGAAGCTACTTTTACTGATGTCTTTTATCTTGATGAGCTAGAACTAAGGCTCTTTCCTGAACTGGAAGAAGTTGAAACACGGACCCACGTTTGACAGCAAGATGGAACGCTGTGCTACTGGCTTAATTCAGTATACGACTAGTTAAACGACTTTGTAGCGAACGGCTGCATTGGCTGCAAGCGTCAAATAACAGACCTTCTTTTACGTTACCTCCACGTTCACGCACGATCTGACACCATGTGGTTTTTATTTTTGCGGGATCATAAAGGATCACGCGTGTGTGCCTCCATACCAGTTGACCTTATCTGACTTTAGAAACAGCATTTTTGCAACAATTCCTACAGACACTCTGAGCAAGGTTTGGAAAGAACTTGCTTATCAGTTCGATGCGTGACGAATGGTGCTCACACTGAACAGATAAGAGAAAAACTGTTTAGGATTCTCTTTCATTTCATGTATTATTTATAATTGTAAGTTGAATGTAATAAATGTTACGAAGCCTTAAAAACCTACACAATCATTTTGAAACACCTTGCACAACGATTGGGCTAAGCAGTTTTACTAACAAAGTGTTCCGTCATTTTTTATGGATGTGTTTGTAAAAACATTCTTCAAATTAATCATAGGGCTCTACAGCTGTATGGCCTACCTAAATCCACAAACCAGAAATACCAGTGTCACCGGTGCCATCTGCAATATATGTACGAATTCACAATACTACCACGAGGATCAACATCACCTTGAGGAAAAACTGAACTTCACACGGAAATATAGCGTTAAGAACAGTTTAGGTTTAGTGTATAATCTAAGAAATTTTAAAACTGAATTGAAGCGTGTCTAGCAAATAGTACAGGATGTCACTCAGAAATGGAGAGAAGACTTCAGACATAAAAGCAACTTTGGCTGTACTCCAGGGGCGTGTTATAGGCTCACTACTTTCCACAATACACAGAAATGATCTAGTAGATAATGTCAGGAGTTCCATGACGCTTTTGCAGATAACGCTGTTGTATACAGAGAACTCATGAAGCAAGAAAATTGTAGCACAATGC
The DNA here is from genome assembly GCF_021461385.2 of Schistocerca piceifrons. Lineage (NCBI taxonomy): Eukaryota > Metazoa > Arthropoda > Insecta > Orthoptera > Acrididae > Schistocerca > Schistocerca piceifrons. The sequence continues at coordinate 96,154,413 of NC_060143.1, read as the reverse complement.
AGGAAGACAAGCAGAGGATCGATGCTTAGTACAAAACAGTGGCAACTGACCGTCAACACAAAAAATGTTGCGTATTGCGAATACATAGGCAGATCGTGTTATTACACAATTGCAGAACAATCACTGGAAGCAGTTACTTCCATAGAATATCTAGTAATAGGCATACCAAGCGATGTGAAATGGAATGACCACATAAAATTAGTTGGAAGTAAGGCAGATGTCAGACTGAGATTCATTGGAGAAACCATCAGGAAATGTCCACCAAAAAAGGATGTAGCTTACAAAACCCCTCGCACGACCAGTACTTGAATATTGATGACCATTATGGAATCCATACAAGATGGGACTGCTGGAGGAAATTGAGAAGCTCCAAAGAAAGGCATACTGTTTAGTTACAGGTTCATTTAGTAAGCACGAAAGTGTCACAGAGGAGATCAACCAAATCCAGTGACGGGCTCTGCAAGACAGGCATTCTGCATCAAATTGGGCTTTACTGTTAAAGTTCTCGATAGTGTTCATTTCAAGAAAAGTCGACCAATTTATCTCTTCCTCCTATGTACATGACACGAAAAGACCATGAAGGTAAAATTAGACAGATTCCACGCAACTGGGAGCCTTACCAGCATTCGTCCTTCACGTGAACTATTCGCGACTGCAACAGGAAAGTTGGGGGAAATGACAGCGGTACACAAAGTACCCTCTGCCACACACCTGAGGGTGGCTTGCGAAGTATAGCTGTAGGAGTAAGATTCCAACAAATGCAAACTTAGTCTCTTTTGATGTACACAGCTTGTTCTCAAGCTTTCCTGTGAAAGATTGTATAGATATTGTATTACAATCACTGATTTTACACATCACAACAACAGCTGAGTATAATTAGTACAGTGGATTGTTGTTTAAATCAACATTATCTTTACTTTCAAAAGAGCAGGTACATAGTCTGGCAATGGGCTCACCCTTATCCCACTTGCAGCAAAAATGTTCAAGAACAAGTGGCAGACTGATTTTCTTAAGAGTGAATCATTGGAAAAACGAGTTGTGTGTTGGTATAGAATCGTCGTGATATTCTCTGCATGAGGCAAAGTTCCACTGCACAACTACAGGGCTCCACGGGAAAATGTGGCACACTAACATAAAGGTCAGTATGGAGTTACGGGGTTCCGCCATTAATTTCCTAGACAACAACTTGCAGATAGAAAGTAGCAACCATAAAATTACCGAAAAGACTCCTTGACTGATACATTCATCGCAGCTTCCTCGTAAACTTTCTACAGCCTACAAACAAGCAGTATTCCACTACATGATCCACCATTACCTCTTTCTATTCCCATATCCCAAGGAAACTATGAGCAAGCACTCAATGCAATAAAAATAATGAATTTCATTCCAACATAATTAACAAACTTCTCAATAAAAAATCGGAGAAGCAAGACAGATCGCTATTGTACAACGTAGATAGAAAAAGAAATGGTGCAATTTACTTTTTATAGGTAAAACTTCAAATAGGACAAGCTACATTTTAAAGGCAAATGGTTTCTATGTGCTTCTCTATGTCCGACAGACAGCAGGTATATGTTTCTTCAGTTCAAAAGCTAAACAACTAGCCATCATAGACATGGCCTTTGCAAGATCATCTGCCGAAGTTTCGGTCTCGATATATCGGACAGACTCCGCACTAGGCTCAGAAGACTGGAGATTTAGGAAGGCAGACTCAGCCTTTGCTGAACATTGCTTCGATGAAAAACACAAATACATAACAGATGTCGAAGTTGTACACATCGAGGAAAAGGGTACAAAACTGACTCAGTTATAAATATTAGAAATTAAGAAACAGATGCATGTATCCCACATTTATTATTGAATCAGCAGGTTCAGTTCAATTATTCACCCCTTTTAGAAAGGTTACATCCGCTATATATAAGAGGAGAAACTTGGAGTCTTCATTCATGAGTATATAAAGATAAAATTCCATTCCTGCGCATAGCTCTACTCCATTGTATGTTTAATCATAGTTATTACAAATGTTGTCCTAATTAATCCCGTAAAGCCGTATGTAACTGTGCCAAAAGTGTCAACAGAGATAACTTTTATACTTTAAGCAATAATCGACAGCTTAAGACCTGTTTATCCTTGCTTGGTTCTCATTTTTGGGATCAGTTATGTACTATGAAATGGGCATACAACCGAGAACATGGGTCGTACAGCAATAATGAAGTTTGCAAAACAAGACTGAAAAAAATATTTCATTTAGTCAGTACAATAAACGGTGTAATTTTTCCTGCTATAGCTATTACTGTTTTCATTATTTTTACCATATGTATTTCTTAGTGTTTGATTCCATGCTAGACGTAAAACCTCAAATAACATGTGTGTTATTATCATTCACATCGACATCACCACCCATTTACAGCCGTCTGAGATCTATCGCTAGATAATGGACTGCTCTACACTTTTCGTGCACCTCGTTCTTCAGCTGTACACAAACACGTCACTCCTGGATGTTTTCTAATGTCATTACCCATCTTCCATTAGGTGGTCATAATGAATGTGAACCAAAATAGGAAAAACGTTAGACATAAGAGAGGGACTTAGCGCCCTAATCTTACCAGGATAAATAAACAAATCTGAGAGCCCCTACTCACACGAAACTTAGAAATTAGTATCCCACCAGTTAATAGTATGTGGAAAAGGAAACAACTGGGTAACAGCTTAATTCAATATAAATAATTAGTGTGAGCTATGCAGAGCTAAAGTATATCTGAGCACAGCTCCAGTTCAGATTTTGTCAGAAAACACGAATAAATTGGAACCATTCTAACCTACTGCCAAGTGCATTATTGGTTGTGCGAAATACCGCATGAAATTTGCCTTCATTTTGAGTTTGAACGAGTTGTATCTTCTATGGTGTATGAAGAACTGTTCCACGTACTTTATTAGTGACGGGATCTGTCGCTAAACGGTTTTTTATGTACTTATTTTCTTACATTCTCTGTTCTGGCCTTAAGGTTTCCTCTAGGTGCTCGTGATTTTAGTGACTATAGGTTAGTCCAGATGGCTCAGGACAGTGAGAAATATGCACGATGGAATTTCCCGTGAAGAAATAACATGTACCGTGTCAGGCATTCTGCATATGGTAGAAGCATGTCTCTCCTTCTGGTGTGGGAACCTACTGGATAACAACATTCATTACATCTTTAGGGGGCAATGCAGTGTTTCATTGTGTAGCTGGTAATGTATTTCCTCTTCTGTGCCATTCTCTTCATTTCAGAGTAACACATCAAATGCTCTCAGTGACTTGTTATATACAGGTGTAAAAGATAACTGTTTCCAACGTACCACAACGATGTAGGTGAAGTCGAAACGAACCATTTGATATGGGACACTTGTGGTCTATGAAGCCGAGAAACAGCCTCAAATCGCCATACAACAGCCACCCAAATTGAAGGGCATGTGCGCCACACGAGATTGTGGCTAAAAAGTCCATCAAATTAAAAAAGCCCCAGTTATTCCACTTACAAAATAAAACGCTGACGTTTGTGTAAATTTAACTTTAAAACATTGAAAATTTTAACAGAATAACTCGTTTTGTTTGCCTGGCCTTTTTATTACAAAAACCTGTGCTTCTGAGGATTAGTATTATATTGAACTGTAAACGCAATTAATTTTTGAATAATTTTTAAAAAGTTTTCTTTCATTACCCTTAAGGAAATGTTTAAATTAGTAATGTTGACCAAATAGCCAACTAAGTTTGAGACAAGATAGCGAGAGGATGTTGCAAATATCCCGCAGCGCGCTAGCGATGTAGCTTGGGCGGCCTTTGTAGGCCAATATGAGGCTGTTTCCCAGCTGGATAGACCACAAGTGTCCTACTATATCAAACTGTTCGCCCCGGCGTCTGCTACATCATGGTGGTCTGTCAACAGTTATCGTTTATACCCTGTACATTCCACAATCTGTTCTCTGCCCTTACAATGTTTTCTCCTTTGTGACGCTCTCTAGCAACACGTAAGCTAGTTTTTGCCTCAACACACGTCCTGTCATCCTAGCACTTCTTGTAGTTAGTATTTTCCACATTTCTTTGAAAGAATAACCTAATAGCTAAATGCATTTCATTTGTGTTCATTTTAATTTAATGATAAATACCGTCCACATGTAGTAAATATCTTCTTCTTCTCCTGCACTTCAAGGTTTAGGCACTGGTATCTGTCACATCTTCTTTCTTCACTGTCACATCGCTCCGGGTCTTCCTATGTCCCTCCTTCTTCTTTGCTGGTGAAACATGGTCTGACACGTGACTCTCTCTACATTCTTTTTCTGTCGGTGATGTTTCCATAACGTTTTATTTGCTTCAATCTTTTCATTGATATTATAGATATCTAGATGACTCCTAATATCTTCATTTCTTTTGTGGTCTTCTCTGATAGCAACTTTCACTTTTCTGAGAAATCTCATTTCTGCTGTTTGTAGTTTACTTTTATAACTTTCACTAGGGATTCATGACTCACTTCCATACACCGACTGGAGGCGTAGCTATGAGTTTAGAAAATTAATTTTTTTTTGCTTCTGTATTTTGTTTTGGAATGTTTTATCATTCCACATGCTGAATGAGATTTGTTAGCCCTTTTTCTTTGTCCTCATTCATATCATAGCTTGTTTTGAATCCCAAAAAGAAAGTGAGGCTCTAGTGCAATATTATCTGTTATTACTTTTGAGTAAAGAGGTATTTCCCATCATCAAGCATGATTTTAGTTTTCGTTATTGATATACTGAAGTTATTTTCTCTTCTCCCTAACTGATGTAACTTATACACTGATTTTTGCAGCCCATCTTCGCCTTCTTCCAAAATTGTTGCATCATCTGCATAAATAAGGATATTAACATATTTATTTATATCAATCTGCATGCCGGTATTTGCTTTCTGTCTCCAGTTATTAACCAAATCATTTATATACACATTAGATAAGCCTTGTTCAAGTGACGGCCGGAGTGGCCGAGCGGTTCTAGGAGCTACAGTCTGGAACCGCGCGACCGTTACGGTCGCAGGTTCGAATCCTGCCTCGGGCATGGGTGTGTGTGATGCCCTTAGGTTAGTTATGTTTAAGTAGTTCTCAGTTCCAGGGGACTGATGACCTCAGAAGTTGAGTCCCATAGTGCTCAGAGCCATTTGAACCTTGTTTAAGTCCCTCATTGGTAGCAATTTCCTCAATTTTACTATTGTCAACTTTTATTATTATTTTGGTGTCCTTGTATAAGCTTTTTATAGTTTCAATAAGGCGTGTGGGAACTGTAGTCGTTATCTGCCACAGTTTGTTTCTGTTCACACTTTCAAAAGCTTTTTCGAAGTCAGTAAAAGGTACTTGCCCATGTGGCTCTAAACTGACTGATAAATATACTATGACTACATAAACAGCCTTTCCCGAATCCACTTTCTTCTTCTAATAGGAGTAGCTCTGTTATGGTTTTTATATGATTGTTAATTATTTCTGCAGATATCTTATAGACAGAGCTTAGGAGGCTAATTCCTCTATAGTTTTTACAGTTGTTTCTTTGATATTTAATAAAAATTGATATCACTTGCAAATTTTCGAAGTCTTTGGTATTTTTCATCAATTTCAAGGAACTTTAAATAGATGTAATAATCTAAAGGGACCGGCATATTTTAAAATTTCCACATTATTACCATCTGTCCCACATGTTTTCCTGATTTTCATGCTTTTTAAGACTACTTGCAGTTCTTCTATTGTTATGTAATGTAGTCCCTTCTTCCTTAAATTCCGAATCTTCTATTTATCAAATTTTTTATCAAATTCTTTCCACTGATCTTCGTTAATTACGTTTAGTTCTACAGTATCTTTCTTTGCTCTATTAAGTGATTCGTTAGCGTATAGGCAGAAGTTTGCCTTCCATGACTATCATGTTCTACTTTAATTATGAAATGATCCCACGACTTTTGGTGTGCTAACCTACTTGTTTGCTCTGTGCGGTTCCGTTTTTGCTTGTACTACTCTTCAGTTTCAGCTGCTTATTCTGCAGGAGTTTGCTGTGGGCTCTGCCTTTTTCTTCAACGACCCTAACCATAATTTCATTCCAAACACTTAATCCTTCCTTTTTACTTAACTTGTTGTTCTTTTCCAGTGCCTCCTTCTATGCATTGTTCACTCTATTGGCATTCTTTCTCTATATCCTGAACAGTTGCAGTGCCCAGCAAATACTTCTGTACTCGACTTTGAAACATTTTTTAAAATGCTGTTTTGTTCCAGAATGTTACAATAAAGATATCTTCACGCTTTGTCCGTCTTCTTGGCATAAGTTTCTTACACTTAGCTATCATTATGTTCTTCTTCTGTAGTGGTCAATCCAAGGATTGGTTTGTAACTGCTACAATGGCAGCTTGTCTCCATTCTGTGCGTCTTTCAGCTTTTCTCTTCATTTCTTTATAAGTGTTACGTCCTTCATCATTCACGATTTGTTCTATGTACCTCAGCCGTGGTCTTCCTCTTGGTCTTTTTCCCTCGACATCATTATATCATTCGCCGTCCGCGGTGGTCTAGCGGTCCAGGCGCTCAGTCAGGAACCGCGCGACTGCTACGGTCGCAGGTTCGAGTCCTGCCTCGGGCATGGATGTGTGTGATGTCCTTAGGTTAGTTAGGTTTAAGTAGTTCTAAGTTCTAGGGGACTGATGACCACAGATGTTAAGTCCCATAGTGCTCAGAGCCATTTGACCCATTATATCATTATAACTATTTTATCATTATAACTATTGCAATATCTAAATAGTGACGTGAACAGGAATTGTTTCCTCGGTGTGCGTGTAGTACGTCCTGAACCTGATTACCTATCCTCTCGCTGACGATAAGGTGGTGTGTTAAAGATCTATGACCCATAGCACACCATGTAATCTTACGTGTCTGGTCTTTTTCTGAAAGAATGTGTAACTGATGTTTAGTTGGTAAGTAAATATTAAATTCTTTATTAATTTCGTGTCATCTTGTCAATGTGATAGGATTCCATTTCTCTAGAAAGTAAATTCAACGGATCAAATCTTTAAATCTTTTCTTAACTATCTGACTCTTTATAAATGTTTGTTGTCTTCATGATTATAATAAGAAGAGTTTCTGTAAGAAAACTGTAATGCCTGTGGCTATTATTCTCGTAGTGGATTAATGAAACACAGTTCTGAACAGCTAAAAGAGACTGAAAAGTAAAGGTAAGCAACGGCGCCCGTGTTTTCTAATTGTTTAGCAGCTAATTATTACCTCGGTGCTGTATTTTTTTAAATGGTTCACAGACCCAGAACACCAACGGCAGTGACTGCTAAATGGTTTGACACATAACGAAAGTCAGATATTGAAAACATATATCAGACACACATATATGAGAGACAGAGTGATTAATTAAATACGTAGTGCATTTCGTGTTTATATTGCACGAGCATAAAATAAAAGTTGTTTTTATATGAGAAACAAGTTAGGTAAAATGGTTTGTGCTATCAGCGCACCTGCGAGCCCGAGTCCCCGCGAAAGGCCGGCGACCTGGTGAGCGGCGGCATGCGGTGGGCGGCGTTCCTGGAAGGTGCGCGCGCCTCTTCCGGTGCGACGGGACCTGCAACAGCGACAGAGTGGTAGGCGTGTCTGCTGAGTGGTGTACTGTGCCGCCGCTCTGCAGGTACACACAGCGCCACTAATTTTCAACATTTGTTTACATAAGTGACTGCAATACAGGGTGGTCCATTCACAGTGACCGGGCCAAATATCTCACAAAATAAGCATCAATCGAAAAAACTACAAAGAACGAAACTTGTCTAGCTTGAAGGGGCAAACCAGATGGCGCTATGGTTGGCCCGCTAGATGGCGCTGCCATAGGTCAAACGGATATCAACTACGTTTTTTTTAAAATAGGAACCCCCATATTTTATTACATATCAGTGTAGTACGTAAAGAAATATGAATGTTTTAGTTGGACCACATTTTTCGCTTTGTGATAGATGGCCCTGTAATAGTCACAAACGTCTAAGTACGTGGTATCACGTAACATTCCGCCAGTGCGGACGGTATTTGCTTCGTGACACATTACCCGTGTTAAAATGGACCGTTTACCAATTGTGGAAAAAGTCGATATCGTGTTGGCGTATGGCTATTGCGATCAAAAGGTCCAACGGGCGTGTGCTATGTATGCTGATCGGTATCCTGGACGACATCATCCTAGAGTCCGGACCGTTCACCGGATAGTTACGTTATTTAAGGAAACGGGAAGTGTTGTTCAGCCACATTTGAAACGTCATCCACGACCTGCAACAAATGATGGTGCCCAAGTAGGTGTTTTAGCTCCTGTCGCGGCTAATCCGCACCTCAGTAGCAGACAAACTGCGCGAGAATCGGGAATCTCAAAAACGTCGCTGTTGAGAATGCTACATCAACATCGATTGCACCCGTACCATATTTCTATGCACCAGGAATTGCATGGCGACGACTTCGAACGTCGTGTACAGCTCTGCCACTTGGCACAAGAGAAATTACGGGACGATGACAGATTTTTTTGCACGCGTTCTATTTAGCGACGAAACGTTATTCACCAACAGCGGTAACGTAAACTGGCTTAATATGCACTATTGGGCAACGGAAAATCCACGATGGCTGCGACAAGTGGAACATCAGCGACCTTGGCGGGTTAATGTGTGCTGCGGCATTATGGGAGGAAGGATAATTGGCCCCCATTTGATCGATGGCAATCTAAATGATGCAACGTATGCTGATTTCCTACGTAATGTTCTATCGATGATACTACAAGATGTTTCACTGCATGACAGAATGGCGATGTACTTCCAACATGATGGATGTCCGGCACATAGCTCGCGTGCGGTTGAAGCGGTATTGAATAGCATATTTCATGACAGGTGGATTGGTCGTCGAAGCACCATACCGTGGCCCGCACGTTCACCGGATCTGATGTACCCGGATTTCTTTCTGTGTGGAAAGTTGAAGGATATTTGCTATCGTGATCCAGCGACAACGCCTGACAACATGCGTCAGCGCTTTGTCAATGCATGTGCGAACATTACGGAAGGCGAACTACTCGCTTTTCGGAGGAATGTCGTTACACGTATTGCCAAATGCATTGAGATTGACGGACATCATTTTGAGCACTTATTGCATTAATGTAGTATTTACAGGTAATCATGCTGTAACAACATGCGTTCTCAGAAATGATAAGTTCACAAAGGTACATGTATCACATTGGAACAACCGAAGGAAAATATTCAAACGTATCTACGTTCTGTATTTTAATTTAAAAAACATACCTGTTAACAACTGTTCGTCTAAAATTGTGAGCCATACGTTTGTGACTATTACAGCGCCATCTATCACAAAGTGAAAAAAGTGGTCCAACTAAAACATTCATATTTCTTTACATACTAGACGAATATGTAATAAAAATGGGGGTTCCTATTTTAAAAAAACGCAGTTGATATCCGTTTGACCTATGACAGCGCCATCTAGAGGGGCAAACATTGCGCCATCTGCTTTCCCCCTACAAGCTAGACAAGTTTCGTTCTTTGTAGTTCTTTTCGTTTGACGCTTATTTCGTGAGATATTTGGCTCGGTCACGATCATTGGAGCACCCTGTATATTGTCGATGTGGACAAGTTTTACAATCGTAAAACACTTCAACAAGAGACTGAAGGCTTCTTCGGTGTTCTACATTCACTTACGCCACCCTGTTGTAATATTTCATTCCGTATCGGTTCCACAGTAGTCAACTGTTGGCTGTGTTCCGTGACGCAATAAACTACGCTGCATAACAAAATTGAAGTGTCACTTTCGAAACCCCGCCATTGTCTGCCTTTGCGACGCAGACGTTCGTAATCTGGCTCAGAGGGGCCCACAGCCTTCCTCTGTGATGGTTCAGAAGCGTGGCGCCGTCCGACCTCACTCTCCAGCTCAGCGGAGTTTCAAACAGCAGCGTGTCGCCACGTGCGAAAATAATGGCACAGCTCTTGCGTTCGCGTGAGGTGTGAGTTGGTTTAATAATATTATGTCAGCAGCAGAGTTCACCACAATTCTGCTCAGCGTCACCTCGGACATGTTACACCACGAGGAGGTCGCCACACCGCCTCTTTCCAACATCTCACTCCTCCCCTTGACGCCTCTGCCGCGACGGTGCGATGACCACGTTAAAATCACACTGTTTTCTGAATGAGATATTCACTCTGCAGCGGAGTGTGCACTGATATGAAACTACCTGGCAGATTAAAACTGTGTGCCGGACCGAGACTCGAACTCAGCACCTTTGCCTTTCGAGGGCAAGTGCCCTACCAACTGAACTACCCAAGCACGACTCACGCCCCGTCCTCACAGCTTTACTTCTGCCAGTATCTCGTCTCCTACCTTCCTAACTTTACAGAAGCTCTCCTGCCAACCCCGCAGAACTAGCACTCCTGAAAGAAAGGATATTGCGGAGACATGGCTTAGCCACAGCCAGTTTCATATCAGCGCACACTCCGCTGCAGAGTGAAAATCTCATTCTGGAAACATCCCCCAGGCTGTGGCTAAGCCATGTCTCCGCAATATCCTTTCTTTCAGGAGTGCTAGTACTGCAGGGTTCGCAGGAGAGCTTCTGTAAAGTTTGGAAGGTAGGAGACGAGATACTGGCAGAAGTAAAGCTGTGAGGACAGGGCGTGAGTCGTGCTTGGGTAGCTCAATTGGTAGAACACTTGCCCGCGAAAGGCAAAGGTCCCGAGCTCGAGTCTCGGTCCTGCACACAGTTTTAATCTGCCAGGAGGTTTCACATTGTTTTGTGCTGGGTAGCGAGGAAAACAGTCCGGAAACACCGCAATTCACAGTCGACACCAAAAGGTCACAGGTGGTGTGACAAAGGGCGTGAATAAAACCATTGCTTCCCTTCAGGTGCACATTTTCACACATTTCGCTACCGAAAACGACATTTTGCAGTGCGGTGTGCAGCAGGGCGATGTTCTTGGCGGCCCCGGACACTGACAACACCCCCCCCCCCCCCCGCCTCCCCTGAACGATTCAGCCCTTGTCTGTGGACATCGCGCCAGTCTGCAACCCCACTGAACATGGCCTGACCCCTTTGCAGTGTATCGTGACAGCAGTTTTCTCTCTGGTGTAAGCGGTGGCTCCATCAGGGATCGTTCAAAACCATACAACGAAAACTGACTACGATCCAAAGCCAGAAACGGTGTCTACGCTCTTTCATATCTCCTTTTTCGCACTTTGCTGTGACGTGTACACAGACGGGTACGGTACTGACGCAGACATGAATGAAACAGCAAAGGGACGCTCTAAAACTTCCTACTTCGCCAACGAACTTTGTGCTAACGCGCCCCTTTGTTGGGCACTTGAACAATGTCTCCGTACAGAGACACCAGTTCACCGATCCTAACCTGCCGGCGGCGCCGACCACCGTGGTGACAGTAGCGCCGACTCGCCGCATGCGAGGTATCAGATGTTTCGAAAGGGCTGCCTATCTCAACGGCGGGTAACTATCGGTGGACGGGCGTTTCTCTGTAGGGGCATTCTGAAAGTGTCCAACAAAGGTACGCAAGTAGCTCCGGAGACATTGCAGAATTGTTTTCCTCGGCCACCCGTAAGAAAGCCACGTGTTGAAACACTGGCCGTAGCAGTTCTGACCGCCGTCACAGAGGCTCCAAGAAGAGGGCGTGCGATGTTGGAAAGAGGTGTGCGACCACCTCCTCGTCGTGTGACGCGTCCGCGGCTACTTGAGCATAACTGCGGCGTAATTGGGTGCCAACGTGACGTCATTAATCCATCTCACACCCCACATGAACCTCTGGGCTCTGTTCATATTTTTGCGCTTTCGGTACCTTTCCGTTCAAATCGTTGCCGAGCCAGAGGGTGACGCTCTTGCACCGTTACAGAGCAATGCTGTAGGCCAATTGCGCCAAATTTATAACTTTTGCATCGCAGTAGGAGAAAATGACGGGCTATCAAAAAAGTAACCCTTTCATTTCGTTGCGCAGTGTATTTTGACACGAGTTTCTTCTTGTCGGGGACCTTACGGACTGTTGCGCTTTCCACAGTTCGAACACTGAAGATGCCCGTTTCGCACGCCGCCTTCCTGTACGTTCCTGGGTCACTGATCGACCTGCGTTCTCCTAATGTGGCTGTTTCGTCAACTATGATGTACTGGACACCAAATCTTGTTCTGACTCCCTAGTTTTCGACATGCCACAGATATGTGTCTCCATCTGCACGTCACAAATAATCCGTTTCCATGCCGTTTGTCATATTCTCGGTTAATATTGCGATATACCAAAATTCCGCGCTATATGTTGCACTTACTCCTACCGCAGTTTAATACATCTGTGCTGTCGTGTTCTTTCTTACTTTGGATGACCACAACGTAGAATTCAGACTTCTAATTGCTTCCTTGGAGAGGAGACTCTCTTCCACAAGTGAGTTTCACGTTTCCCATCTGCTGCCAGAACAAAGACAAGGTGCCGTTATTCTTCGTTGCTTCTCGTCGTTTGTCCCTCGATATGCAAATATACCGATGGCTCAACGGCTGCTACATATTTAAATTTTGTCATATTTTCTCTTTCTTCCCAAAGCAGTCTTTAGCTTGCGTAACATGAATGAAATATGTTCATCCTCATTTGCTGTCACAGTCTAATTCCCTACTTCCATTTTCATTCTTGAACACTCTGTTATTCACTTCCGTAATATTAGCTGAAGGCAAACGTTCAAAGGCTGGGGGAGTGACAACAATCCTGTGTTATTCCTTTGGCGTGTGGAGAAAAGTTTAGGAATATTCATCCCCGTTTGGCATTGTGTGCTGCATAAGAAAGCGTATGCCGTTATCTGTATGAAATAAAAGACACTATTATAAATATGCGTTCACAAGAAAATATATGTTATTACTAATTGTACAATTACCTAATAGTTAACCCAGTCGCCGCTATTATACATTTAAAATTGTGGCGTGCACTTTCTTGTGGAACTGAATGTATCTTCTAGACGAGAACAGCTGAAATAGCTAGCTCGGAATCTTGAAATAGATTTCCCGGCTCTTTTAAAAGAATTAAAGGTTGAAACTTCCTCCAGAGTAAAGTGTGTGTGTGTGTGTGTGTGTGTGTGTGTGTGTGTGTGTGTGTGTGTGTGTCGGACCTGGAACCTTGCTTTTCGCGGGTGCACAGTTTCAATCTACCGGAAAGTTTCGAAACAGCCCATACTCCGCTACATAGTGAAACTATTTACAGGTAATGGCCTATTCTTTTGTCCGGCTTTAGACCAACCGTGCGAGTGGTCCGACGTTATGGTAGTGCATCAGTGGGTTGTTTAGCTTGCTTTTCTCTGCCCTACCTGTATTAAGAAGGGCCACTGCTTCGTAGGACTCTTATTACTCTATGCCACTACACAAATACTGTAAAGACACAAACTACGGGAATAAGTATTGGAAACTTTGTCATATCAGTCTCGTGAATCCATCGGTTTCTTTATTATAAGACTGATAACTGATCGATTGATTCAGGCTAAAATTCTTTGACTTCCCAACATAAATTTGTACATAAAGTAACTGTACACATTTCGTAGGTGCAATGTATGGACCTAAATAAAAAGTAAAATGTTAAGTAAAGTTTTGTCTGAACTGATTTATTTCCGAGTTATGATACATAATGTCATTTGTGGTAGGCATTACATCACGGGCCAGTACAGGTTTTTGGCGTGTAGTGTTCGCCAGTATGTCAACAGGTGTTGCCATGCCGACGGTGCCCCTGCGCATTTCAGTCGTCAGGCAAGAGAGTATCTTAGTGCTGCTTATCACGATAAGTGCAAGACCAGTTGCTTGGGCCGCCAGATCTCTGGATCTCAACCCGTGGAGACCGTCCCATGGCGTTCGTGTATGGTGTTGCAGTTGAGAATATGGCACAACTACAGCAGCGAACTGAAAATATATGAGCGACTGTGCAGAATGAGATGGGCGGAGCTTGCGACATTCCGAGAGCGCTAAGAAGTCGAGCACGTCACTGTTTTCGACCACATAGACATAATTCTGAACATGTTATGGGCTAAACGCACAGTACATACTTGAGTTGAATTTCGGGTCCCTTCATGTCGCTGCTTTCCCAGAAGAATTAATTTTGTGTTGTTTCTGTTGCACTTCTGATCCCTACTCTACTGCATAGTTCCGGAATAAAATAATTTCAGACTAAACTCTATTTAACATTTTACTTCTATTTCGATGCATACATTACACCCACGAATTGTGTACAGTTACTTTTGGGTCACTGTACAATAAAAGCTGGTTCTGAAGTAGAGTGGATTTTGTATTTGGTTACAAAATATTATGACCTGTAGTTTCTTGACTGTTTCAATACCGAATATTTCATACATATGAACTCAAACATAAAATTACTCGTAATTAAAAATTTTAAAACCATAACCAAAGTATTAATATAAATTGGCACTCAAAACCATCCGAGCTACTTCCGTCCAGGCAAGACGTCAAAATACCTCGATTCAGGCACCTAGATTCCCACTTTTTTTTTTTTTTTTTGTCATCAGTCTACTGACTGGTTTGATGCGGCCCGCCACGAATTCCTTTCCTGTGCTAACCTCTTCATCTCAGAGTAGCACTTGCAACCTACGTCCTCAATTACTTGCTTGACGTATTCCAATCTCTGTCTTCCTCTACAGTTTTTGCCCTCTACAGCTCCCTCTAGTACCATGGAAGTCATTCCCTCATGTCTTAGCAGATGTCCTATCATCCTGTCCCTTCTCCTTATCAGTGTTTTCCACATATTCCTTTCCTCTCCGATTCTGCGTAGAACCTCCTCATTCCTTACCTTATCAGTCCACCTAATTTTCAACATTCGTCTATAGCACCACATCTCAAATGCTTCGATTCTCTTCTGTTCTGGTTTTCCCACAGTCCATGTTTCACTACCATACAATGCTGTACTCCAGACGTACATCCTCAGAAATTTCTTCCTCAAATTAAGGCCGGTATTTGATATTAGTAGACTTCTCTTGGCCAGAAATGCCTTTTTTGCCGTAGCGAGTCTGCTTTTGATGTCTTCCTTGCTGCGTCCGTCATTGCTTATTTTACTGCCTAGGTAGCAGAATTCCTTAACTTCATTGACTTCGTGACCACCAATCCTGATGTTAAGTTTCTCGCTGTTATCATTTCTACTACTTCTCATTACCTTCGTCTTTCTCCGATTTACTCTCAAACCATACTGTGTACTCATTAGACTGTTCATTCCGTTCAGCAGATCATTTAATTCTTCTTCACTTTCACTCAGGATAGCAATGTCATCAGCGAATCGTATCATTTATATCCTTTCACCTTGTATATTAATTCCACTCCTGAACCTTTCTTTTATTTCCATCATTGCTTCCTCGATGTACAGATTGAAGAGTAGGGGCGAAAGGCTACAGCCTTGTCTTACACCCTTCTTAATACGAGCACTTCGTTCTTGATCGTCCACTCTTATTATTCCCTCTTGGTTGTTGTACATATTGTATATGACCCGTCTCTCCCTATAGCTTACCCCTACTTTTTTCAGAATCTCGAACAGCTTGTACCATTTTATATTGTCGAACGCTTTTTCCAGATCGACAAATCCTATGAAAGTGTCTTGATTTTTCTTTAGCCTTGCTTCCATTATTAGCCGTAACGTCAGAATTGCCTCTCTCGTCCCTTTAGTTTTCCTAAAGCCAAACTGATCGTCACCTAGCGCATTCTCAATTTTCTTTTCCATTCTTCTGTATATTATTCTTGTAAGCAGCTTCGATGCATGGGCTGTTAACCTGATTGTGCTATAATTCTTGCACTTGTCAGCTCTTGCCGTCTTCGGAATTGTGTGGATGATGCTTTTCCAAAAGTCAGATGGTATGTCGCCAGACTCATATATTCTACACACCAACGTGAATAGTCGTTTTGTTGTCACTTCCCCCAATGATTTTAGAGATTCTGTTGGAATATTATCTATCCCTTCTGCCTTATTTGACCGTAAGTCCTCCAAAGCTCTTTTAAATTCCGATTCTAATACTGGATCCCCTATCTCTTCTAAATCGACTCCTGTTTCTTCTTCTATCACATCAGACAAATCTTCACCCTCATAGAGGCTTTCAATGTATTCTTTCCACCTATCTGCTCTCTCCTCTGCATTTAACAGTGGAATTCCCGTTGCACTCTTAATGTTACTAGCGTTGCTTTTAATGTCACCAAAGGTTGTTTTGACTTTCCTGTATGCTGAGTCTGTTCTTCCAACAATCATATCTTTTTCGATGTCTTCACATTTTTCCTGTAGCCATTTCGTCTTAGCTTCCCTGCACTTCCTATTTATTTCATTCCTCAGCGACTTGTATTTCTGTATTCCTGATTTCCCCGGAACATGTTTGTACTTCCTCCTTTCATCAATCAACTGAAGTATTTCTTCTGTTACCCATGGTTTCTTCGCAGCTACCTTCTTTGTACCTATGTTTTCCTTCCCAACCTCTGCGATGGCCCTTTTTAGAGATGTCCATTCCTCTTCAACTGTACTGCCTACTGCGCTATTCCTTATTGCTGTATCTTAGGCGTTAGAGAACTTCAAATGTATCTCGTCATTCCTTAGTTCTTCCGTATCCCACTTCTTTGCGTATTGATTCTTCCTGACTAATGTCTTTAACTTCAGCCTATTCTTCATCACTACTATATTGTGATCTGAGTCTATATATGCTCCTGGGTACGCCTTACAATCCAGTATCTGATTTCGGAATCCCTGTCTGACCATGATGTAATCTAATTGAAATCTTCCCGTATCTCCCGGCCTTTTCCAAGTATACCTCCTCCTCTTGTGATTCTTGAACAGGGTATTCGCTATTACTAGCTGAAACTTGTTACAGAACTCAATTAGTCTTTCTCCTCTTTCAATTCTTGTCCCAAGCCCATATTCTCCTGTAACCTTTTCTTCTACTTCTTCCCCTACAACTGCATTCCAGTCGCATATGACTATTAGATTTTCGTCCCCCTTTACATAGGATATTTTAATATCAATCAATTAAAATAAGGATGCGACAAAAATGACTGCTTTTCATATGCACTGCCCGAGGATAGCATAGAATCACATTTTCAGATCAAATGCTGCCGTTTGATATGGTTGACAATAACATTCCATTTCGTTTTTATCTTGATAATTTTATGGGAAATATTTTTTTGTAATTATAGCAGTATCACCCGCAAGTTAACCACTTATATACACAATTTGAATAAAAAAGAATCGTCACTTCTTTTGCTATTGTTACGCACTGAATTATACAGTTACCTGGTCTTGAACCCGAAGAAACAAAATTTTAAGTATTTCAAATGAGTGTTTCACTTTGTAGGGAAGTGTGCACTGATTTCGGAAATTCCCGTTCATATTAAGCAGTGATTGACGAAAATGTCGTGCCAGTATAACATATAACTCACTTGAGGCTCGAACAATGAGGTCGTGAAACATACTCGCAAAAAAAAACTGCTGTCGTGTTTGCTCATTATGTATTATAATTTTAGTTATATTGTTCCATGAAACAGAAGCAAAGTCACTGCTTTTCGGAATAATGTTCCCAGCTCTGTATTGTATAATATTTTGTAGGCCGCAGTGCCAGATATATACCATAATACGAAAGCCAAGGAGGCTGCTGCAGTGGTAATTCTACGACTGCAGCATTAGTGGCGATCCTATCTTTGGAATGACAACTTGCATAGATCTGTCCTTCTAGATAAGTGGCATCTGTACGTTCGGAGGCCGAGTTGCAACACCTCATGTCGTAGTTGGCATGGATACATTACAGACTTACCCTGTATTGTTGATACAACCAAGTAATTGAATAACTTACGTACGGTGTGGTCATAAACATTCTGAAAAGCTTGTAAGGTGTTGAAGGGTAGGTTGTGCTGAGAAATAATTGTCAAAACGTTGTTGGTACGTCGAGCCGCTTCCGAGTTAATTAACATTGAAATTACTCGTATTTAATGAGGTCTTTATGCGCGCAGATTCAAGCGACCCGCCAGATACGGAATCGCCAGTCTTGTTCTTCGTTCGATTTTCTAAAATCGAACGAGAAAGCGATACAAAAACGGACATGAGAACAACT
Organism: Schistocerca piceifrons; assembly: GCF_021461385.2. Lineage (NCBI taxonomy): Eukaryota > Metazoa > Arthropoda > Insecta > Orthoptera > Acrididae > Schistocerca > Schistocerca piceifrons. Next base: position 96,136,306 of record NC_060143.1, on the reverse strand, counting down.
GATACTAATAGTATCTGAGGCCGTTTGAAATTGCGTGCGCAACGGCCTGTTGGGGCTGAATTCAACGCTAATTAACTCGGAAACGTGCAACGTGTCGAATTTATCTTCTAACAATGATAATTCGGCACAACCTACCCTGCATGACTCTTACAAGTTTTTCAAACTGCTTCTGACCACCCTGTTAATGACTACTAGGAAACGATATTCTGATCATTGGCAAGCATCGTAAGATTAGTGCTTCCACGGAGACACATCTCCTAGTCATGCCGCGTGGTAAAGCAGAGGTAATATTTTTCGAATGTCTTATTCTCTTGCAGTTACTCCCAGATTCTTTATTCATGGTTTATCAACAAAATATTGTGCTATAGGTTCGTACACTTCCATTGCCAGTGACAATCTGAATGAAATTATGTTGGGTGCTAGGCTGCTGTATTACGAAAAAAAAGACGTTTCGACTTTCTGTGCAGCGGTCCCAGTCAGAGCGATTAACTGCTGGGTACTGACGATAGTCTTCCCCTATACATTGTCTTATTTTGGTTGTCAGGTGGACACCGACGTCACATTTGTGATGGCACTGGACAATTCGAAATTCAGATTTCTATGGAGAGGTGAGATGGGAAGACCGATTAGCAGCTCGCATGTCGGACTGTGTGACTGAGAGAACGCAAGCGATCTGTAGCTGAACACCGCCAGGACTGTGGTCGATCCGTTAATTTTCAAGAACCTCTCGTGCTCGCTAGGTAGCCGTGGGTGCAGCAGCGAAAAATGCGGGGGCTATCTAAATAATTAAATGACCCAGTAGCGTGAACAGGGAGGATGGCTACAAGTTGCCGGCAGCCTGTCCATCTGGCCGCGCGTGTTCGTCAGCCAGCAGCGCTTCATCACACAGGTTCAACAGTGCAACGGTGTAAACAAGCGGCCGTAAGAGAACTGCCGTGCGACATCAGCATCTCTGTGCAGGGAAACGCTACCCCTGGCTACAATCTGGTGATTTGCTACTGCCCACCAGTCACCTGCCGGAGTGACACAAGGAATAACCTACCGCACAGCCTCACAGCCATACCAATCTTGACTTTGATTGTCCGGTGGCATCCCAGAGGGTGACACCGGTATCCCTCTGACAACCGAATTAAGACAGTATGTAGGGGAAGAGCATCAGCAGAATTCAGTGTGGTATCGACGTTCGATGCCACACTTGTAAGTGGTTGCAGTTATCTACCGCGGTCCGTATTAGTATCGTTGGACCCGCGAGTCGCGACCAGCGCCGCTAGCGCCGCTCGGCGGCTTGTATCAAGTTTCTAGCGAGCTCTCGTCCACTCATGCTCGGGACGTCAAGTAGTAAAGTAGCATAGCCTTCAGCTGATAGGAAGCAACCTCTAACAAGGCGCTTAGTAACCTAAGTGAGGCCTCAATAGCTGTTTGTTTATAATTATATGTATGCAGCCAAGAAGAATCCTGTACAACCATTTAAGTACAATATATATTATTTTTTTACCAACGACTTTTAATTATCTTAGTCGTTGCAGATCCAGACCATGCAGCCAGCACCATATCTATGTTACTGACAAACCTGCTGTGATTTATATGTTTCTATTTGGCATTGGCCACCAGTCAACACTGGCGACGACTCGTTCGTCGTCATCATGACATTCAGCAGTTAGGTGACCTGAAGAGGACCGCTGCAAAGACGGTCGAGACTTAGGTATTTCACTTGTTTTTAGTGTGTCGTAATGACGCGGCCTGGTACCCAGAGTGATTTTATAAAAATGTTGCAATAGTTCGTTACTATTTCGATCAAGATAAAGACGCGTACAGCATAAGAGATGAAATAAAATGGTTTAGCACTTCAGCTTCTAATGCACCAGCCACTGTATATTTCAAACCGCTCTTCAAGCTGTTTGTTTTGCGAAACTCTGTTAGTGGACAGGTGTAACAGAAACACGAAGTTGTCACGTTGTCAGTGTAGGAGAGGTTTCCCATCTGCACAGCTGGGTCCGGAAGGGCGGAATACCTGGAGGAGGAGACTGCGTGGGCGACGGAGCGAGGTGTATGGGCAGCAGCTGCGGCCGCGCGCGCAGCTGCGACGGAGTCAGCACGCGGGGCGCCTGCGGGGGCGGCGACAGCTGCGGCGGCGGCGGGGGCGGCTGCTGCGGCTGCGGGGGCGGCCACGAGTGGTTCAGCCTTCCGGGAGGGTCCGAAGCCGCCAGCGGCCACAGACCGCCACCTGTGCAACAGCGACACCACGCACGGGCGGCTGGAGACTGCGTACAGTGTTTTCAGAGTTAAAGGTAAAAAAAACTTCTGTAATCTTACTCAGTTGTATGTTGCCGTACACGCAACCTGCGAGAGAAACTACTGCCGCATACACTGACGTGACAAAAGTCACGAGATACCTGCAGAAATACTGAGTACGCTGCCTCTATAGCAATCCATAATTGCGGAAGTGTTCCCGGTGCAGAATTCGGTGTACAAAGTGATCCCTCCCTGATCTCCCCTATATGTTCAATGGGACTCAAATTGGGCGATCTGGGTGGCCAAATCAGTCGCTCGAACTGTCCAGAATGTTCTTCGAACCAATAGCAAACAACTGTGGCCCGGTGACATGACATCGTCATTTGGGACATGATGTTGATGAATGGCTGCAAGTGGTCTCCAAGTAGCCGAACATAACCGTTTATAGTCAATGAGCGGTTCAGTTGGAGCAGAGGACCCAGTAAATTCCATTTAAACAGAATCCACACCATTATGCAGCCACCACCAGCTTGCCCTGTGTCTCGTTGAAGACTTGGGCCCATGGCTTCGTGGGATCTGCGCCACGCTCGAACCCTAACATCAGCTCTTACCAACTGAAATCTGGACTCATCTGACCAGGCCATGATATTCCAGTCGTCCAGTGCCCAACCGATACGTTCACGAGAGTACGAGAGGCTCTGCAGGCTATGTCATGCTGTTGGCAAAGGCAACCACGTCGGTCATCTGCTGCCATAGCCCACTAACGCCACATTTCGCCGCAACGATACTTACAGCTACGTTGGTCGTACGTCCCACATTGATTTTTGCGGTTATTTCACGCAGTTTTGCTTGTCTGTTAGCACTGACAACTCTATGCAATCGCTATAGCTCTCGGTCATTAAGTGAAGGCTTTTGGCCACTGCGTTGGCAGCAGTGAGAGGTAATACCTGAAATTTGGTATTGTCACGCTCTTGAGACTGTGGATCTCACAACATTCAATACCCTAGCGATTTTCGAAATGAAATGTCCCATGTGTGTAGCTCCAACTACGATTCTGCATTCAAAGTCTGTCAGTTCCCATCGTGCGGCCATAATCACGCCCGAAACCTTTTCATATGGACCACCTGAGTACAAATGACAACTCCGCCGATGCGCTTCCCATTCATATCTTGTGTACAGCCATCTGTATGTGTTCATATCGCTGTCCTATGACTTTTGTCACCTCAGTGTATACAGTGAATCCAAACTTCACCGACAAAATTTGGAAAGTTTTTAAGTATTTGATACGAGGGTTATTCGGAAAGTAAGGAACGATCGGCCACGAAATGGAAAATACAGTGAAAATCTGATGAAGCTTTGCACAGATGCGTTTTGCACTGTGTCTAGTATGCACGTCGACTGCTTCATGTCGCTCTTTTCAGTTCTGACTTCTCATGAGAACGTAAAGATGGCTAGAAATTAGCGTCTCCGGCCAAGTATGAGGGCCTGGCGAAAGATTTCGCCTGGAGCTATGCAATCCACGTAACAGAGCTGTCACACGGTTCATTCTACACGACAATTCTCGGCCGCACTCTGCAGGGGCAATGAAGATGCTCCTGCAGCGTTTCCGATGGGGAAGTGTTTGATCACCCACAATACAGCCCGTAATTGGCTACCCCTGAGGTTCGTCTCTGCTCAAATGAACCGCTGGCTATGAAGACAATATTTTGACGCAGACAACGAGCTGTAGTCCAGAGTAGAAAATTATTGATAAGCACTGGCGCCTGTCATCTATAACGAGGGAATTGAAAAGTTGGCACAACGCTACGACAGATGTCTAAGTGTGAGCGGCTACTGTGTAGAGAAGTAGCTGGCAGATGTAGCTAACCGTTGCGAATAAAACAGTTTTGATTTTCACTGTGGTTTCCATTTCGTGACCTGTCGTTCCTTACTTTCCGAATAGCCCTCGTATAAAGGACTCGTGCCTTTTGTGACTCCCCACACAGTGGTACATTGGCTGACCGACAAGTGAATCATGCAGAACGCATGGTCAGAAGTCACTGTAACATCGTAAGCACACGTACACAGCAGCGATAGGTGCGTAAATCATCCGAGTTGCAATTCTCTGTGAGAGGTAGAAGGGCAGTCAGAGTGCGTCAGTATTTAGTGCTTTTACAAGGCCTCTTGGGGTATATAAAGGGTGTGAACAGCGAAAGGTGTTGAACGATCACTGTGAAGGCCGCGAAGCCGCGTACTTGAAAGGGGCCTGATGTCTGCTATTGGCTAGGTGGTCGAATCGTGCAGCGTCCACATGTATGGGCGATGCTGGACTGCCTGGGAACGTGAGGGCAGACATACCGGTCGTCGAGGTTCTGTTGGGCCACGTCTGACCACCACAGGGCAGAACTGCAGTACTCTGCAGCGAACACTCCTTAGCCCGGTCTGGGAAGGGCTGCAGCCGGGCTAGCGAGCTGCCGGCATATGCGCAGGCTGCTGTCGACGCCGCGACAGGGACAGCTGCGACTGGAGTGCTGCCGTGACCGCGAAGGATCATACGCTGTCGGTGAACGGCGTCGCATTGAGTTCAGCGGCGGTTCGATGTTCTGCACTGCCGTGTGTGTCCACATCCAGCGAACGTGGAGGTGAGCTGGCGAGGGGTCCCTTTCTGAAGATGATGACCAGTGGATTCCTACTGTCGCGTACTTCCAACGTTTGGGTCAGTTTTGTAATCACTGAAATGACGTCACACGCACTCTCAACACATGAAGCTTCATTTCGTTGCCTCCTCCTTCTCGTACTTCACTTTTTTGTTAGGCAGTGTAATTTGATTATCATTTACACGGTAACTTCCCTCAATTACCTCTCAGCAGAAATACCTTCACAACAATGTAAAACTCTGTAGTTTTTCTGTCACCAAAACGTACTACTAAAAAAAAAAAAAAAAAATAAAGCACTGAGTAATGCAGCAGTCATACGAAACACGTAGAATTTGACAACAGTGTGTTCATTCTCTGCCGTAAGTGTAGGGCACAAGACGACAAATGGAGAACTGTTGCCTTGCAGCTATTGCTCAAAATTTCAGCCAATATTATCACGGCAGCGTGTATACTGTAGCATCGTACCACTGACTGTCTTAGAGACCTGGGAGTTGGGCGATCTACTTCCTTGGCGGCAATCCTGGTAGCTAAACCCATGTGAATATCGACTGGACTTAGCTAGGCCCTTCGCACACCGCCAGAAGAATAAGCCCATTGGTGTCACGTCTGGTGACGAAACTTCCCATGAAACAGGAGCACCACGACAAATGCGTTATTCTAGAAACAAAATACAATTATTCTGTAACTCTGGTTCAAAACATGCAGATAAAATATCTCATAAATTCCAAAATTATGTCAGAGAAGTTAGTGCTGCAATTTGCACAAATACTGATGCATATTACTCTACTAGTCAATACGTGTGAGATTATAGTTAAGCCCACTAATGAAGCTTTATTGAAGAAGGCGCTGATGCGAACACTTGGATGACTGAAGAAGGGATCATTATCATATTTACATGTTAGATAATAACAGAGTGGACAAAACTCTGATGTCAAGAGGTAAAGGAAAACTCTTTAATGTGTAATTTCTCCGAGTGTGGATCCACAGCCATTTTAACCATTGTAGGCTGTCAGATTTTTTCCTTTAATGCGCAATGCGTATAAAATGACATTACAGTCTAGGTTCGGCCTTATCAACTGTGTGATACCGGCGATGCGTTTGTCACACCTCAAAATGTTTGTTGCGCGTTATGGGGCGACAGACCCGTTCCCACTTATACAGGGTGGTCTATTGATCGTGACCAGGCCAAATATCTCACGTAATAAGCGTCAAACGAAAAAACTACAAAGAACGAAACTTGTCTAGCTTGAAGGGTGTGGTGTGCGTACTGTTAAGACCTTCGGTACACACACTATCAGATTATTTGACTTGTCACTCTAACGAAGTAGGCGAGTGTCAGCAATACGTCTAGTGGTCTTATCTTGGCATGTTTATCTTTTGCCGTTAGGTCAGACGATAAAAATGCCACTTGCACGCTTAAAGTAGCAGATTGACAGTGACCAACTTTAAACAGAACTTGATTAATTTTCACACACATTTATTAAAAGAATAAAAATCATAGATCTTACGTAACTTGATTCTGGATGCTGTTTACAATTGACAATCTGAAGTTCCTTTGGTTTTGGTACGTTAATCTTATTCTCACATATCTCTGATACTTGACAAAGTGTCTATACATTTCTCTTCATGGCTGAGTATAGGAATATGGTAATCTTATTAGGCACAGACTGAAACTTGACTACAGATTAAGGCAGACTAAGGCAGACTGACTAATCGGAGGTCTGTACTCTCGTTGTAATACCTCGCGCGTTCGGGTATCACTGCGTGATTGTGAGCCGCGAGGAGAAAAGATTCTACGTTAGCAGTAATCTCATTAGCTGCGTGACATATTAATATTCGGATCGGCGGAAGCAGAATTTGGTCCGTCTCTAAGACAGCGCCATCTCGTAGTGCGGAGACGGACGAGCGCTGCGCCTGCGCTGTTGTGCTTAGCGGGGCGCGCTCTATTGGGAAAGTTGTGTACGCGCTGACTACGCGGAACTATGTACACAACAAAGGGGGAAACCAGATGGCGCTATGGTTGGCCCACTAGATGGCGCTGCCATAGGTCAAACGGATATCAACCGCGTTTTTTTAAAATAGGAACCCCCATTTTTTATTACATATTCGTGTAGTACGTAAAGAGATATGAATGTTTTAGTTGGACCACTTGTTTCGCTTTGTGATGGATGGCGCTGTAATAGTCACAAACGTATGGCTCACAATTTTAGACGAACAGTTGTTAACAGGTAGGTTTTTTTAAATTAAAATACAGAACGTAGGTACGTTTGAACATTTTATTTCGGTTGTTCCAATGTGATACATGTACCTTTGTGAGGTTATCATTTCTGAGAACGCATGCTCTTACAGCGTGATTACCTGTAAATACCACATTAATGCAATAAATGCTCAAAATGATGTCCGTCAACCTCAATGCATTTGGCAATACATATAACGACATTCCTCTCAACAGCGAGTAGTTCGACTTTCGTAATGTTCACACATGCATTGACAAAGCGCTGACGCATATTGTGCCGGCCGACGTGGCCGTGCGGTTCTAGGCGCTTCAGGTTCGAATCCTGCCTCGGGCATGGATGTGTGTGTTGTCCTTAGGTTAGTAAGGTTTAAGTAGTTCTAAGTTCTAGGGGACTGATGACCTCAGAAGTTAAGTCCCATAGTGCTCAGAGCCATTTGAACCATTTGAACCAATGCAAGTTGTCAGGCGTTGTCGGTGGATCACGATAGCAAATATCCTTCAGCTTTCCCCACAGAAAGAAATCCGAAGTCAGATCCGGTGAACGTGCGGGCCGAGGTATGGTGCTACGACGACCAATCCACCTGTCATGAAATATGCTATGTGCCGGACATCCATCATGTTCGAACTACATCGCCATTGTGTCATGCAGTGAAACATCTTGTAGTAACATTTGTAGAACATTACGTAGGAAATCAGGAGTAGGGGAGCCATCATTAAGAAGGCACAAGTCATGGTCTGCAAAAAACTGGTCTATGAGAAGACCCCAAGTAGATGGAAATGCATTGCCCCATAAGGGATAGCCATCGATAAAATGGGGGCCAATTATTCTTCCTCCCATAATGCCGCACCATACATTAACCCGCCAAGGTCGCTGATGTTCCACTTGTCGCAGCCATAGTGGATTTTTCGTTGCCCAATAGTGCATATTATGCCGGTTTACGTTACCGCTGTTGGTGAATGACGCTTCGTCGCTAAATAGAACGCGTGAAAAAAATCTGTCATCGCACGCGGAGTGCAAGCTGAGCTTAATATCTGCAGCATAGTGCCCAGAGTCGATCGCGGTCCTCTGGTTTGGAGCCGTGTGGAGGGTCTAAACCAGAGGCTCAGACGACTCTGCGACTATAATGGTTGCAAATTCATCGACCTCCGTTATTGGGTGGAGAACTGTAGGGCCCCCCTAGACAGGTCAGGCGTGCACTACACACCGGAAGCAGCTACTAGGGTAGCAGAGTACGTGTGGCGTGCACACGGGGGTTTTTTAGGTTAGAGGGACCCCCCCTTGGGCGAAACGATAAAATACCTGACGGCTTACCAGAGAGGACATTATCATCGTTGATAAAGAACGTCCGTCCTCAGAGACCAAAAACAGGAAAAGTTAACGTAATATTGGTAAACTGCAGGAGTATCCAGGGCAAGGTTCCTGAATTAGTATCTCTTATTGAAGGAAATAGTGCGCATATAGTATTAGGAACGGAAAGTTGGTTAAAACCGGAAGTGAACAGTAACGAAATCCTAGACACAGAATGGAATATATACCGCAAGGATAGGATAAACGCCAATGGTGGAGGAGTATTTATAGCAGTAAAGAATTCAATAATATCCAGTGAAGTTATTAGCGAATGCGAATGTGAAATAATCTGGGTTAAGTTAAGTATCAAAGGTGGGTCAGATATGATAGTCGGATGCTTCTATAGACCACCTGCATCAGCAACCGTAGTAGTTGAGCGCCTCAGAGAGAACCTGCAGAACGTCGTGAAGAAGTTTCGTGATCATACTATTGTAATAGGGGGAGACTTCAATCTACCAGGTATAGAATGGGATAGTCACACAATCAGAACTGGAGCCAGGGACAGAGACTCTTGTGACATTATCCTGACTGCCTTGTCCGAGAATTACTTCGAGCAGATAGTTAGAGAACCAACTCGTGAAGCTAACGTCTTAGACCTCATAGCAACAAATAGACCGGAACTTTTCGACTCCGTGAATGTAGAAGAGGGTATCAGTGATCATAAGTCAGTGGTTGCATCAATGACTACAAGTGTAATAAGAAATGCCAAGAAAGGAAGGAAAATATATTTGCTTAACAAGAGTGATAGGGCACAAATCGCAGAATATCTGAGTGACCACCATCAAACAAAAATGGAAAAAATTCAGAAACATCGTCCAGTACGCCTTAGATAAGTTCGTACCGACTAAGGTCCAAAGCGAGGGGAAAGATCCACCGTGGTATAACAATCATGTACGAAAGGTACTACGGAAACAAAGAAAGCTTCATCATAGGTTTAAGAGTAGTCGAATCATAGCTGATAAGGAAAAGCTGAACGAAGCGAAAAAGAGCGTAAAGAGAACAATGAGAGAAGCATTCAACGAATTCGAACATAAAACATTGGCAAACAATCTAAACAAGAACCCTAAAAAGTTTTGGTCATATGTAAAATCGGTAAGCGGATCTAAATCCCCTATTCAGTCACTCGTTGACCACGCTGGCACCGAAACAGAGGACGACCGAAGAAAGGCAGAAATACTGAATTCAGTGTTCCGAAACTGTTTCACTGCGGAAAATCGTAACACGGTCCCTGACTTCAGCCGTCGCACGGACGCCAAAATGGAAAATATTGAAATAAACGATATCGGAATTGAAAAACAACTGCTATCACTTAGTAGCGGAAAAGCATCCGGACCAGACGAGATACCCTTAAGATTCTACAGTGATTATGCTAAAGAACTTGCCCCCTTTCTATCAGCAATTTATCGTAGATCGCTGGAAGAACGTAAAGTACCTAGCGACTGGAAGAAAGCGCAGGTCGTTCCCATTTTCAAGAAGGGTCATAAATCAGATGCGAATAATTATAGGCCTATTTCGCTTACGTCAATCTGTTGTAGAATAATGGAACATGTTTTGTGTTCTCGTATTATGACGTTCTTAGATAATACAAATCTCCTTCATCATAACCAACATGGATTCCGCAAACAGAGATCATGTGAAACTCAGCTCGCCCTATTTGCCCAAGAAATTCACAGTGCCGTAGACACTGGCGAGCAGATTGATGCCGTATTCCTGGACTTCAGGAAGGCATTTGATACGGTTCCGCACTTACGTTTAGTGAAAAAAATACGAGCTTACGGAATATCGGACCAGGTTTGTGATTGGATTCAGGATTTCCTAGAAGAAAGAACACAACATGTCATTCTTAACGGTTCAAAATCTGCAGATGTAGAGGTAATTTCGGGAGTACCGCAGGGAAGCGTGATAGGACCTTTATTGTTTACAATATACATAAATGACTTAGTTGACAACATCGGTAGCTCCGTGAGGCTATTTGCAGATGACACGGTTGTCTACAAGAAAGTAGCAACATCAGAAGACTCGTACGTACTCCAGGAGGACCTGCAGAGGATTAATGCATGGTGCGACAGCTGGCAGCTTTCCCTAAACGTAGATAAATGTAATATAATGCGCATATATAGGGGCAGAAATCCATTCCAGTACGATTATGCCATAGGTGGTAAATCATTGGAAGCGGTAACGACCGTAAAATACTTAGGAGTTACTATCCGGAGCGATCTGAAGTGGAATGATCACATAAAACAAATAGTGGGAAAAGCAGGCGCCAGGTTGAGATTCATAGGAAGAATTCTAAGAAAATGTGACTCATCGACGAAAGAAGTAGCTTACAAAACGCTTGTTCGTCCGATTCTTGAGTATTGCTCATCAGTATGGGACCCTTACCAGGTTGGATTAATAGAAGAGATAGACATGATCCAGCGAAAAGCAGCGCGATTCGTCATGGGGACATTTAGTCAGCGCGAGAGCGTTACGGAGATGCTGAACAAGCTCCAGTGGCGGACACTTCAAGAAAGGCGTTACGCAATACGGAGAGGTTTATTATCGAAATTACGAGAGAGCACATTCCGGGAAGAGATGGGCAACATATTACTACCGCCCACAATATCTCGCGTAATGATCACAACGAAAAGATCCGAGAAATTAGAGCAAATACGGAGACTTACAAGCAGTCGTTCTTCCCACGCACAATTCGTGAATGGAACAGGGAAGGGGGGATCAGATAGTGGTACAATAAGTACCCTCCGCCACACACCGTAAGGTGGCTCGCGGAGTATAGATGTAGATGTAGATGTTTCTCTTGTGCCCAGTGGCAGAACTGTACACGACGTTCAAAGTCGTCGCCATGCAATTCCTGGTACGTAGAATAATGGTACGGGTGCAGTCGATGTTGATGTAGCATTCTCAACACCGACGTTTTTGAGATTCCCGATTCTCGCGCAATTTGTCTGCTACTGATGTGCGGATTAGCCGCGACAGGAGCTAAAACATCTACTTGGGCTTCATCATTTGTTGCAGGTCGTGGTTGACGTTTCACATGTGGCTGAACACTTCCTGTCTCCTTAAATAATGTAACTATCCGGCGAACGGTCCGGACACTTGGATGATGTCGTCCAGGATACCGAGCAGCATACATAGCACACGCCCGTTGGGCATTTTGATCACAATAGCCATACATCAACACGATATCGACCTTTTCCGCAATTGGTAAACGGTCCATTTTAACACGGGTAATGTATCACGAAGCAAATACCGTCCGCACTGACGGAATGTTACGTGATACCATGTACTTATACGTTTGTGATTATTACAGCGCCATCGATCACAAAGAGAAAAAAAAATGGTCCAACTAAAACATTCATATTTCTTTACATACTACACGAATATGTAATAAAAATGGGAGTTCCTATTTAAAAAAAACACAACTGATATCCGTTTGACCTATGGCAGCGCCATCTAGCGGGCTAACCATAGCGCCGTCTGGTTTCCCCCTTCAAGCTAGGCTAGTTTCGTTCTTTGTAGTTTTTTCGTTTGATGCTTATTTCGTGAGATATTTGGCCTGGTCACTATCAATGGACCGCCCTGTATACATCTCGAGTGTTACAGATACACTCTTGCAAAAAACGTTCAGATGTGTGTGAATTCCTAAGGGACCAAACTGCTGAGGTCATCGGTCCGTAGGCTTACACACTATTTAAGCTAACTTATGCTAAGAATAAAACACACAGCCATGCCCGAGGAAGGACTCGAACCTCTGGCGGGAGGGTCCGCGCAACACTCTTGCACAAATCCGTCAACGTACAGGAACAACTTTAATGTAGGCAAAAACTTTACTAACAGCGGGCTTACTGGACAGTAAAGGTGCGGGATATGTGTGTGGAGTTACGGTCCGTCCGTACATAATATGCAAGACACATTTTTAAATGCGACACACATATCACCGATATCACACATTTGATAATGGCCTAACGCCAAAACTGGCCACTGGTTTAATTTATATGTATGGTGCATTAAAGTAATAAAACTGACAGCCTACAGTGGTTAAAATGGTTCCCTAATGTATGACAAATGATGATAATGGTAAACAAAAATGCTCTGAAAGAGACTACTGTGACCGTCAAAATATTTTTACCTAGCTGACTGCCTTCAGTAAAAATTTAAGATGTCGTTTCTCTGGTCGTCAACCAGACGCCTATTTTTAAACCTTTCTCTGCCCGGTCCCATCAAGTGACGATATTTCCACCCATACATGTTACAGTACACAATTACTTCTGGCTGTTTTAGTGCATATTCGGTTAGGCAATCGCTCCTCGAGAGATTTCTTCCCCTTCATGTTTTTCTTCTTCATTTCTAACGATATCTCGTCACTTTATTTTAGGATCTCGGACAACGCACGCTTTTATTTTCATAAAAATGGCTCTGAGCACTATGGGACTCAACTGCTGAGGTCATTAGTCCCCTAGAACTTAGAACTAGTTAAACCTAACTAACCTAAGGACATCACAAACAGCCATGCCCAAGGCAGGATTCGAACCTGCGACCGTAGCGGTCTTGCGGTTCCAGACTGCAGCGCCTTTAACCGCACGGCCACTTCGGCCGCCTTTATTTTCATAATTGATGTTTCTGAAACCGGGCAGAAAACTCGAGGAGAAGCACAAGTCCGCAGCTCGTGGTCGTGCGGTAGCGTTCTCGCTTCCCACGCCCGGGTTCCCGGGTTCGATTCCCGGCGGGGTCAGGGATTTTCTCTGCCTCGTGATGACTGGGTGTTGTGTGATGTCCTTAGGTTAGTTAGGTTTAAGTAGTTCTAAGTTCTAGGGGACTGATGACTATAGATGCTAAGTCCCATAGTGCTCAGAGCCATTTTTTGAGAAGCACAACTCATTAAAAACTGCGATTAAATTTAATTTAATGAGACAAATTCTTGTCCAAATACTGTGAAAAGTGACAAACAATTTGATAATGACGTACGTATATTAGTTTAATTGATTTAGTAAGAAGTTACCCGGGGAAAAATGTTATGATAACGGGAAAGAGACTATAAAAAAGACACGAAACAGGAGAAAAGACCTGTATATTGGTGAGAGGAAAAGTGAGGAAAACGTCAATTCCGTCATTGCCGAGAAACGAGACCTGGATGCTTCGACTACACTCGAAGGGAGCCTGCGCCATTGACAGCGGACATACCTTGTACGTGTGGTTCTCTTCAAGACAGCTTGGTTTTGCATTTTACGTGCATTACGGGGAAACTTATTTGGTTGGTGAATGGCTGCAGTGTCATAACACACACAGACACACACACACACACACACACACACACACACACACACACACACACACACACACACACACACGCACTCATATTATGAAATAGTCAGATCTCTACTGAGATGTAGCAGTTGGAATACTGTTAGTATTACGACTCGAACGCAACGTATTTTTTATTAAGAGATAACCAGTTTCAGATGCTTCATCAGATAAGCAGGTCACACTGACGTGCTGTTCGTAACCAGGCGTTTTATGTCAGCTGATGGCGCATAAGTCATCGAAAAGGTCAACATTTTAGTTTTTGCGATAGAGATGGAAATGTGTGTGTCTGTGTGTAAGTAAAAGCTTTCATTTCGAAATATCTAAGCTGTATTTTTCCTCACTGACAGCGAATCGGTATCTCTGTCCTAAAGTCTACACTCTCCCAGTTATTCACGCCCCTACCTCTTTACCTTTGTTTTTTCTTCTATCTCAAATGCTTTTCCGTATCTCCTCCTCTGAATAGTCACTATTGTTTACCGCTCCTATCGGGACCGTTAGCTTATTCTCCAATTTGTTTCTATCGCTACAGCTGACACGCGTAATTTTCATGATTTATTATTCCCATTTGATAAGAACACTAGATACGTGAAACAGACTAATCATTACCATTAATGTTATTGTTATTATTTCTTAACTAATTTTCGTCCGGTCTCCAATAACTGTAAGAGAATCTCTATGGCTTCCTGCTTAGTTCTAAGAAAGATCCTGAAGGAACTAAAATAAACAGATAAAATAAATGTCTAAAATTATTAATTTAGGAATAAAATAAGTCATTTATCTGTCAACATGTACTGCCTTTGGCCACGAACGGACAACGGGATGGAACTCAACTAATGTTACCTGGAATTAACGAGTATTTTTTTCCGGAACCGCAACGTTCTGTTTAGTCACTTCAAGGAGAATGACACTCAGTCGATAGAAATGATATTTTACGATGTAGGGGTCGTTGCACTGCGGTTTATTGAACCCGGTGCCTGCGTTCACCGCCCTGTGGTCAATACCGTTCTGAGGACGCGCGCGGGCTGCTAGCGAAGGACAAGCTTCCAGCACAGCTCACTAGTACGGACGGGCATCCATCGCCGCACATTTAGCTTTTAGGGAATACAGAAAAAAATGTCACCATCCGTACAATTCACCATGTCTTTTAGGCCATGACACAGTCGCTGCTCACTAACTGTGGATTTGTGCTCGGCTGCCGGCCGAAGTGGTCGAGCGGCTCTAGGCAATACAGTCTGGAACCGCGCGACCGCTACGGTCGCAGGTTCGAATCGTGCCTCGGGCATGGATGTGTGTGATGTCCTTAGTTTAGTTAGGTTTAAGTAGTTGTAAGTTCTAGGGGACTGATGACCTCGGAAGTTAAGTCCCATAGTGCTCAGAGCCATTTGAATTTGTGCTCGGCTTGGGTGGACTTGTGATCTATGCGTCTCTTATGCAGCACTTGTGGGTTGTCTCTTTTCATGAGAAGGGACAAATACGACGCCGATGGCGCATTTGCATAGATCGACCATTTTATTTCAGACCAGTGTCATTTACAATACTGGGATGGCAGTGCAGAAGAAACATGTAGCAGTAAGTAAGAGGATATCGATTAGCTTGAACAGAAACGGCAATATATCGCAATCTATTGAGCTATTAAAAAAAAGCTAGTGTGACATGAGGTGCACAGTAGTTGTGCTATGTATTCATTCTATTAAATGTAAGTGGGGAAATATATAAATTCTTCTGAGCAGTAATAATACTGTCAGCTCTTTATAATGAAAATTCCCTCAGTCATGTTGTATAAGGCTAATAAAATTGTAATTTTTTGTATAGAAAATGAATAGTTAAATATTGTAAAAATAGTATCACTACGTAAATAAATTACCCGGTTTTGAAACATCAGGTGTTGTGTATGATGGCGTATTTTTGTATTGACAACAGGGCGTACTTTTTGAATTGTTGAAATTGAGTCGACTGTGTGGTAATAATGGTGATAGCTGTTTATTTTTATTTTTATATACATGGAGTGAGAAAAGTTTAAAATACTTTCATAAGAACAGGTCTGAGGTCTTTTAAGTTACCATTGTAATACGACTGCAGCCGCGTGGGAGAGCCGCGCGGTCTAGGCGCCTTGCCACGGTTCGCAAGGTCGGAGCTTCGAGTCCTCCCTCGGGCATGGGTGTGCCTGTTGCTCTTAGCGTAAGTTAGTTTAAGTTAGACTAAGTAGCGTGTAAGCCTAGTGACCGATGACCTCAGCTGTTTGATCCCTTAGGAACTTAACACTTAAAAGCAACTGCAGAGCTATGGTTTGAGGGTTTAAAAATAGGCGTCCGGTTGACGACCAGAGAAACGACATCTGAAACCTTTAGTGAAGGCAATCAGCTAGGTAAAATGATTCTGACAGTCATAGTACCTAATTAACACATTCCTGTTGTAGGTTTTACTTCTTGCCGCTGTGTATTAAAAGCCAACCTCACGCCTAACGCCTCAGCATGGCCGCAGTCGTAATCGCCATCCCTGAAAGTTGTGTCGCATCTCGTATAACTGTTCGTAATTAGATTACATATACCATTTACTGTTACTACGGGCGCACTGCGTATGTAAAAACTTAACAACCAGCAGCCTATACGAGCCCTTCTGAGTTCCACCAGGCTTCATTTAGAAGATGAGAAAAACTCGCATACAGGTAGCGCAGAGGATGTTGTGATGACACGAATAATTTGAGCGAAACATCCCTAACCATCCATTTGTACAGAAACCAGACGGCAGTTATAAGAGTCGAGGGACATGAAAGGGAAGCAATGGTTGGGAAGGGAGTGAGACAGGGCTGTAGCCTATCCCCGATTTTATTCAATCTGTATATTGAGTAAGCAGTAAAGGAAACAAAAGGAAAATTCGGAGTAGGTATTAAGATCCATGGAGAATAAATAAAAATTTTGATGTTCGCCGATGACATTGTAATTCTGTCAGAGACAGCAAAGGACTTGGAAGAGCAGTTGAACGGAACGGACAGTGTCTTGAAAGGAGGATATAAGATGAACATCAACAGAAGCAAAACGAGGATAATGGAATGTAGTCGAATTAAGTCGGGTGATGCTGAGGGAATTAGGAAACGCGACAAATGTTCAATTGTGTGTGAAATCTTATGGGACTCAACTGCTAAGGTCATCAGTCCCTAAGTTTACATACTACTTAACCTAAATTATCCTAAGGACAAACACACACACCCATGCCCGAGGAAGGACTCGAACCTCCGCCGGGATCAGCCGCACAGTCCATGACTGTAGCGCCTTAGACCGCTCGGCTAATTACGCGCGGCTGGAAATGAGACACTTAGAGTAGTAAAGGAGTTATGGTATTTGGGGAGCAAAATTATGATGGTCGAAGTAGAGAAGATATAAAATGTAGACTGGTAATGGCAAGGAAAGCGTTTCTGAAGAAGAGAAATTTGTTAACATCGAGTATAAGTTTAAGTGTCATGAAGTCGTTTCTGAAAGTATTTGTATGGAGTGTAGCCATGTACGGAAGTGAAAAATGGACGACAAATAGTTTGGACAAGAAGAGAATAGAAGCTTTCGAAATGTGGTGCTACAGAAGAATGCTGAAGATTAGATGGGTAGATCACATAACTAATGAGGAGGTATTGAATGGAATTGGGGAGAAGAAAAATTTGTGGCACAACTTGACTAGAAGAAGGAATCGGTTGGTAGGACATGTTCTGAGACATCAAGGGATCACCAATTTAGTACTGGAGGGCAGCGTGGAGGGTAAAAATCGTAGAGGGAGACCAAGAGATGAATACACTAAGCAGATTCAGAAGGATGTAGGTTGTAGTAGGTACTGTGAGATGAAGAAGCTTGCACAGGATAGAATAGCATGGAGAGCTGCATCAAACCAGTCTCACGACTGAAGACCACAACAACAACAACATCCCTAACGCAGCTTTAAACAGCCGTCCAAACGAAATCATTCTGCAAATCAAGTCGACAGCTGACTTGACACTATCGTACAACAACAACAAGCAATTTCTGTCTTGTTAGATGCCAACAACAGGTTGCTAAGTACGATCGCCAACAGTAAGATTGAGTCCGTTACAAGCTTCTACTTGTCTCTTGACACGAAACGACAACTAGGCTGCCGTCTTCTGAGTTAACGTCAGCTTCTAAAATGGCAACGACTTAACGAACACTGGATTTCCTACGGTTCGGTGAAGTCATTGCTTCCACACGCATCGCTTCGCAACTCCATAGCTGATAATATTCTTCTCGGGTATGCAGCCGGATCATAACGTCTTCATGACACAATATTTCCGCGGTCCATCTGGCCGCCATCTTGAGGTGAGAGTGCTGGTGCACGAACTCGCCGGATCATAACGTCTTCATGACACAATATTTCCGCGGTCCATCTGGCCGCCATCTTGAGGTGAGAGTGCTGGTGCACGAACTCGCAGGATCATAACGTCTTCATGACACAATATTTCCGCGGTCCATCTGGCCGCCATCTTGAGGTGAGAGTGCTGGTGCACGAACTCGCCGGATCATAACGTCTTCATGACACAATATTTCTGCGGTCCATCTGGCCGCCATCTTGAGGTGAGAGTGCTGGTGCACGAACTCGCCGGATCATAACGTCTTCATGACACAATATTTCCGCGGTCCATCTGGCCGCCATCTTGAGGTGAGAGTGCTGGTGCACGAACTCGCCGGATCATAACGTCTTCATGACACAATATTTCCGCGGTCCATCTGGCCGCCATCTTGAGGTGAGAGTGCTGGTGCACGAACTCGCCGGATCATAACGTCTTCATGACACAATATTTCCGCGGTCCATCTGGCCGCCATCTTGAGGTGAGAGTGCTGGTGCACGAACTCGCCGGAACTGCGAACTCGCCGGAACTGCGAACTCGCCGGAACTGCGAGTTCGTGCACCAGCACTCTCACCTCAAGATGGCGGCCAGATGGACCGCGGAAATATTGTGTCATGAAGACGTTATGATCCGGCTGCATACCCGAGAAGAATATTATCAATTATTACGCCGGGAAAGCCTTCGAAGCAACTCCATAGCTGTCCAGTACCGTTTACACCCGTAGCTTCAAGAACGTTTACAGCTCGGGCAGTACCGTGCACGTACACATAAACCCGTTCGTCCGCCTTCGTAACCGAGCGGTCAGCGCAGATGGCTGCCATGCGGAGGACTCGGACTGGGTTCCCGGCACTGGCAGGGGTTTTTCCTCGGTGGGGGAACAGCACGGGCTACACTCAGCCCCGTGGTGCCAGCTGAGGAGCTGCTTAACAAGAGGCGGCTCCGTGCTCTGGAAAGCCGGCTGACCACGTACCCCTCCACACAGCGTCCGCGTGACAGCACAGGGTGACAGGGTGGCCGGTCGACATCCCTTGGACGTTCGGCACCTGGACGAGGAACTCTCCGATAAACGCTCCTACTTTAGACAAACCTCACTCTACCCACACATCTTGTTTCCATATTTGTAGTGTCTTGTCACGGTTCGCGCGGATCCTTCTGTCGGAGGCTCGAGTCCTCCTTGGGGCTTGGGTGTGTGTGTGTTGCCCTTAGCGTAAGTTCGTTTAAGTTACATTAAGTAGTGTGTAAGCCTAGGGACCGATGACCTCAGCAGCTTATTCCCGTAGTACATTACCACAAATTTCCAAAAATATTTGTAGTACTAAATGGGAACATATGAGACATTTCAAGGACTAAAAGGTTCGAATTTAAAACTGCTTTGCCTGGCGACTCCTGCACGTATGAATCAAACATTACCCTTCCACACTGTCCTGTTGGAAAATAGTTTCTCCTCAATTTTGTGACCACACTTACCACGTTCCTGTTTGTAAATTAACCGAAAAAATATTATATTAGATGGGAAAGCAAAAGAATATAATCTTAAACAGCCTTTTGGTTGAAATGCACTGCTGTTAACTGTGGTATGAAGCATACCTGCATGTTTGACGTCAGGGGGTGTGTTGCTGATCCTCAAGTACAGCGGCCGCAGCTGACCTGTCAGAACAGAGATGTACAGAGGTCATCAGACAGTCGAAGTATCGCTCACAAAGAATGGCGGCGTCATCACGATTCTTTTATAGTATTCGATGACGTCTCCATTTCTTCCTATCCCCGCCGTAATAACAAATAAATTGCAGTTGTAACCTGTACATGCTACGTCTTACCATCCAATTCATCAGATGTACTGCTTCCCCTAATGACTGATTATTATCCATGTATGCTTGCCTGAGAAATACTGTTCTACAGATCTGTCCCTGCTTCTGATAATGGTTTTCCATAGATGGCTTTCCTCGCCTTCTGATAATTCCTCACTTTTTTGTCATTTTGACTTCTCTCTGTAGTTCACCGTTTCATACACTTTTAGGTATTTCCATCTTTTATTTTCTCACTGTACAGTTCCACTTTCGTTCAGTAGCGAGGCCCACATGTAAACATTTACAAGCTCCTTACTTAGAATTTTTCCGGACTAGGGTACGTAGTCCGTACAAGGTTTTGAAGTAAAGCCATTGTTCCTATATTTAGTTGTAATAATTATCTGTAACAATTATAAGCCCTACACAATCAGATGGTTTTTGGCAACAATAGTCATTAATTAACACGTGACCCAATTATACGTGCCTTTTCACGCAACTGAGTGGGCTACACACGCGTAATATTGTACTCCATAATTCATCGACAGAAGCGAGCTATTGTTTTTAAATCATTTGGCCTCATTGCTTGAACACGTGTTTGACAAGGGTGTTTTACTATTTCACCAGTGCACTCTGCACTAGATTCTTCGAATAAATTTCACGGGCTAGTTAATAGGTGCCTATTTATGAAGTTTCTTCGACAAGATCAAACACTATTTACTAAAATTAAGCCTCTTATTCAAGGCGAAAAATTTGTTCTTTTTATAGTGAGGCCTTTCCGAAACTCTTCTCTGTAAATACTTTCAGCTTTACAGTCACAAAATTGTGCTCAACTATATATTAAATTCAGTGGGCGAGCATTTGCTTGTGGTTACTAATGGGAAATAGGCACATACAACTATGTGTCCCACTATGTGTTTGAGCACCTCATTTCCCGTCAAGAAAGTGACCAGCGTTGATACGTAATTCGTTCTCCTCATCTGAATCTTTAGGCTTAAGGAGAAAGTTGTCTGCACTGTGTAGAAATCACCACGAACATGCATTTATCATAATTAATACCGTCTTTTCTCCATTTTTAAATTTTTTTATCCATTGTTGTCAGTAGTTTTTCCGTGACTATATTATTTCGTAAAATAAAAAACTAATCGCCTTCAGTCACAAATCGTAATTTATATTTCAGTGCACGATGCATTTAGAGCAATGGGGGCTCTTAAATGATAGAGAAGTGTAACGTTATTATTTATGTATAGATATCATTTGTAGAATATTAGTTTGTGTACGTATCAGATGTGACCCTTTGTTATGGTTGTAAGTATTAAATACTTATTTCTGTAGGAAAAATAAACTTTCAAAATTGCCGAAAAACTGTAACTGTTAAGCTATATTCATTTAACATGTCTTGAGAAAGTATTCCTTTGTGTAGCAGTATTTCTAACTGTTCTGGCATATAAGGTCTACTACCTTTATTTACTGTGTGGAGTACATTTAGGCTGTTGCGAATATCACTTTGTCTTTTTTTTTAAGGTACGTATGGTTAGCTATCTACTCGTATGATTTGATTTGTGTGCCATTTCAATCCTACCACGCACACACTTCCACACCAGAGACAAACACAACTGGTTGCTCTGTATTTATTCATTCGGTCATGTTTCAGTTAATCGTTAAGGGATGCGGAACTATGTTACTCTACCAAGAAGCGTCGGAAACATTAGTTAATATGATGCAAAGTATATGGAGTAACTTTAAAGACAGAAAAAAGTATTTTGCATATAGAGAAATTAGGTATTGTGTGTCAATAGAGCGTTTCACGTTGAGATAAGAGTGCTTCCGTGCGGCAGTAGCGTACACCATACAGTGACGCAGAAAGCAGAGCAGACAGGCCACGTACCGTGTTGGTAGGAAGTGTTGTCGCTGCCCCACGGTGGGGAACCTCTGGGCCGCTGATCATCCTGAAACAGGGGTTGTTAAAAGTCATTTTTTATACAGCGTATTTCCGTTCCAATGATGGCAGGCGCTGACAGATGTGACTATTACCGAACTACCAGCGAAATAAGTCATGCTTGCAAAATACTGTCACTAATTATTTACAGAAGAATGGAAAAAACTGGTAGGAGCAGAGATGGTGATGATGAGTTTGGGTTCCGAAGAAAAGTAGGAACTAACCCTACGACTTATCTCTGAAGAAAGGCTAGAGGATGTCAGACCTACGTTTATAGTATTTGCAGACTTACAGAAGGCTTTTGACAATGTTGACTGGAATGGAAGTCTTTGAAATTCTGAAGGTAGCAGGATTAAAACACTAAAATAAGGGGACAGAAAGATTATTTACAGATGTACAGAAACCAGTCGAAGGGCATGACGGTGAAGTGGTAGTTGAGAATGGAGTGAGATACGGTTGTAGCAGAGTTTTAGTTGCCACTTCATCTAACTGGGGTGAAATTACTTTAGGTGTTACACAGGTTTCAGTCATGCGTCCACTTCTGTTCTTGATATATGTGAACGTCCTTCCTTCCTATCTGAAACAGGAAGCTGAACTGACACTGTTTGCTGATGATACAAGCATCATTATTAATCCAGTAAAAGAAACTCCAATTGAAAATGATACAAATAAGGTTTTTGGAAAAGTCATTAATTGGTTTTCTGCAAATGGGCTTGCTCTAAACTTTGAAAAAACACAGTACATCCAATTTTCTGCTGCAAAATGTACAGTTTCTTCAATAAATATAACACAACAATAGAAGTCAGTTGACAGGGTAGAGCATCCTAAGTTTTCGGGTGCACATATAGATGAGAATCTTAATTGGATCTTCTAAAGCGACTAGGTTCAGCAACTTTTGCAATCAGAATAATTGCCAATTTTTAGGATACAGAAATTAGTAAGGTAACATACTTTGCATACTTTCACTCTCTAATGTCATACGGAATAATATTTTGGGGTAAATGAAGATTTAGGCAAAAAGTATTCACTGCTCAGAAGAAAGTGGTTAGAATAATGTGTGGGCTTCATAGTCGCACACCTTGTAGGCATCTTTTTAACATACTTTGCATACTTTCACTCTCCAATGTCATACGGAATAATATTTTGGGGTAAATGAAGATTTAGGCAAAAAGTATTCACTGCTCAAAAGATAGTGGTTAGAATAATGTGTGGGCTTCATAGTCGCACATCTTGTAGGCATCTTTTTAAAAGATTGGGAATTCTTACAACAGCCTCACAGTACATTTACTCACAAATGAAATTTGTTCTCAACAACATGGACGAGTTTAAAAACAACAGTGCCATTCATGATTATAATACCAGAAAAATGAAAGACTTACACTATCCTTTACTCAACCTATCTTTGGCAGAGAAAGAGGAAAAATATGCTGCTATAAAAACTTTCGACGAATTACCAGATGAAATAAAATGTCTGACAGACAACAGTAATAGCTTCAGAAATAAACTGAAATTATATCTCCTTGACAATTCCTTCTATACCATAGATGAATTCTTGAATAGGAATAAATAAACCTATAAATGTAGTATATGCATTTTATGCCATTTAAGGGAATGGGGAAATTAATAGAAATATTAATCTTTAACTCTGTATTGTATATATAAAATCTTGTTTCATATGTGCATTGCTACCGCACTTGACACATTCCACATCATAGCCGCTACCGTTACCGTACCGTGCGATTGATCAGTGGAACACGCAACTAACTAACTAGTAAAGGACAGGATACAGGATCGGTTGGTAGGACACATTCTGAGACCTCAAGGAATCTTCAGTTTTGCACTGGAGGGAAGTGTGGGAGGTAAAAATTGCACATGTAGACCGAGGCACGAATGCAAATTCCAATGAATGTAGGTTGGAGTAAATGAAAAGGCTCGCACAGGACAGAGTAGCATAGAGAATTGCTTCAAAACCAGTCTTTGGTCTGAAGACCACAACAACGACAACAGTATAAGAAAAATGCAGCGTGATCATTCGTGGATCCTTAGTGAAATGTTTTGGAATATTTGTGCTTCTGTATTAGCAAAATTTGACAGTCGAAATGAGAATTTGTTCATAGAAAGCCTTTTTCTGGTGACGCTGAATATACACTATTGGCCATTAAAATTGCTACACCAAGAAGAAATGTAGATGATAAACGGGTATTCATTGGTCAAATATATTATACTAGAACTGACATGTGATTACATTTTCACGCCATTTGGGTGCATATATCCTGAGAAATCAGTACCCAGAACAACCATCTCTGGCCGTAATAACGGCGTTGATACGCCTGGGCATGAGTCAAACAGAGCTTGGATAGCCTATGCAGCTTCAACACGATACCACAGTTCATCAAGAGTAGTGACTGGCGTATTGTGACGAGCCAGTTGTTCGGCCACCATTGACCAGACGTTTTCAACTGGTGAGAGATCTGGAGAATGTGCTGGCCAGGGCAGCAGTCGAACATTTTCTGTATCCAGAAAGGCCCGTACAGGACCTGTAACATGCGGAAGTGCATTATCCTGCTGAAATGTAGGTTTTCACAGGGATCGAATGAAGGGTAGAGCCACGGGTCGTAACTCATCTGATATGTAAAGTCCACTGTTCAAAGTGCCGTCAATGCGAACAAGAGGTGACCGAGACGCAGGCGCTCCTGTCTGTGATGCAGCGTCAAGGGTAACCGCAGTCGTGGTCTCCGAGCTGATCTTCCATGCTGCTGCAAACGTCGTCGAACTGTTCGTGCAGGTGGTTGTTGTCTTGCAAACGTCCACATCTGTTGACTCAGGGATCGAGACGTGACTGCGCGATCCGTTAGAGCCATGCGGGTAAGATGCCTGTCATCTCGACTGCTAGTGATACGAGGCCGTTGGGATCCAGCACGGCGTTCCGTATTACCCTCCTGAACCCACCGGTTCAATATTCTGCTAACAGTCATTGGATCTCGAACAACGCGAGCAGCAGTGTCGCGATTCGATAAACCGCAATCGCGTTAGGCTACAATCCGACCTTTATCAAAGTCGGAAACGTGATGGTACGCATTTCTCCTCCTTACACGAGGCATCACAACAACGTTTGAGCAGGCAACGCCGGTCAACTGCTGTTTGTGTACGAGAAATCGGTTGGAAGCGTTCCTCGTGTCAGCACGTTGTAGGTTTCGCCACCGGCGAATGCTCTGAGAAGCTATTCATTTGCATATCACAGCATGTTCTTCCTCACGTTTAAATTTCACGTCTGTGGCACGTCATCTACGTGGTGTAGCAATTTTAATGGCCAGTAGTGTAGTAACATATGTTTGAGTATACACGCTGTGTGGTGAGATACGTTTGCTACACATCGCTGTGGGACGGACCCGTGACGCGGCCCAGATTCGTGGCGCCATAAAATGCAAAAGTGCGCCGCGGCGCCGCGCTGCGGTCGATACGCGGACGAAGAGCTGGTGGCGCGTGGAGCGGTCGCAGGCGGTCCCAGCCGCCAAGAGTGATTCCTCCAATCTGATCAGAGGTGGGCAGTGCCAGAGACGTACCGGTTTCAGTAACTGCGGAGGATACTTTTCGCTCTGATTGTGTGTGCCAAATTTTAGCTGATGAAAGGTGTCCGGACGGCGCTGTGTAATGCGAAGCTGACCTTCATCTACATCTACATGGATACTCTGCAAATCACATTTAAGTGCCTGACAGAGGGTTAATCAAACTACCTGCACAATTCTCTGTCATTCCAATCTCGTATAGCGCGCGGAAAGAATGAACACCTATATCTTTCCGTAAGAACTCTGATTTCCCTTATTTTATTGGTTCTGGTTCTGAGCTCTATAGGACTTAACTTCTAAGGTCATCAGTCCGCTTAGAACTATTTAAACCTAACTAATCTAAGGAAATCACAGACATCCATGCCCGAGGCAGGATTCGAACCTGCGACCGTAGCGGTCACGCGGTTCCAGACTGTAGCGCCTAGAACCGCACGGCCACCCCGGCCGGCCCTTATTTTATTGTAGTGATCGTTCTTCCCTATGTAGGTCGGTGTCAACAAAATATTTTCACATTCGGAGGAGAAAGTTGGTGGTTGGAATTTCGTGAGAAGATTCCGTCGCAACGAAAAATGCCTTTATTTTAATGATGTCCAGCCGAAATCCTGTATCATGTCTGTGACACTCTCTCCCACATTTCTCGATATTACAAAACGTGCTGCCTTTCTTTGAACTTTTTCGATGTACTCCGTCAGTCCTATCTGGAAAGGTTCCCACACCGCGCAGCAGTACTCTAAAAGAGGACGGACAAGCGTAGTGTAGGCAGTCTCCTTAGTAGGTCTGTTACATTTTCTAAGCGTCCTGTCAATAAAACGCAGTCTTTGCTTAGGCTTCCCCACTACATTTTCTGTGTGTTCCTTCCAATTTAAGTTGTTCGTAATTGCAATACCTAGGTATGTAGTTGAATTTACAGTTTTAGACTGATTTATCGTGTAACCGAATTTTAACGAGTTCCATTTAGCACTCATGTGGATGACCTCACACTTTTCGTAATTTAGGGTCAACTGCCACCTTTCGCACCATTCAGATATTTTTTCTAAATCGTTTAGCAGTTTGTTTTGGTCTTCTGATGAAATTATTAGTCGATAAACGACAGTGTCTTCTGCAAACAACCGAAGACGACTGCTCAGATTGTCTCCCAAATCGTTTATATAGATAAGGAACAGCAAAGGGCCTCTAACACTACCTTGGGGACCACCAGAAATCACTTCTGTTTTACTCGATGACTTTCCGTCAGTTTCTACCAACTGTGACCTCTCTGACAGGAAATCACAGGTACACTCACATAACTGAGTCGATATTCCATAAGCACGCAATTTCACTACGAGCCGCTTGTGTGGTACAATGTCAAAAGCCTTCCGGAAATCCAGAAATACGGAATCGATCTGAAATCCCTTGTCAATAGCACTCAGAACTTCATGTGAATAAAGTGCTAGTTGTGTTTCACAAGAACGATGTTTTCTAAACCCATGTTGACTGTGTGTCAATAGACCGGTTTCTTCGAGGTAATTCATAATGTTCGAACACAATATATGTTCTAAAATCCTGCTGCATATCGACGTTAACGGTATGGGCCTGTAATTTAGTGGATTACTCCTACTACCTTTCTTGAATATTGGTGTGACCTGTGCAACTTTCCAGTCGTTGGGTACGGATCTTTCGTCGGGCGAACGGTTGTATATGATTGTTAAGTATGGAGCTAATGCATCAGCATACTCCGAAAGGAACCTAATTGGAATAGGTCTGGACCAGAAGACTTGCTTTTATTAAGTGATTTAAGTTGCTTCACTACTCCGAGGACATTTACTTCTACGTTAGTCATGTTGGCAGCTGTTCTCGATTCGAATTCTGGAATATTTACTTCGTTTTTTTTTGTGAAGGCATTTCGGAAGGCTGTGTCTAGTAACTCTGCTTTGGCGGCACTGTCTTCGATAGTATCTCCATTGCTATCGTGCAGAGAATGCATTGATTGTTTCTTGCCGCTAACATGCTTCACATACGAGCAAAATCTCTTTGGATTTTCTGCCAGGTTTCGAGACAAAGTTTCGTTGTGGAAACTGTTATAGGCATCTCGCATTGAAGTCAGCGCTAAATTTCGAGCTTCTGTAAAAGATCGTCAATCAGTACAAATCGGATCGTCAATCAGTACAAAAGGTGTAGTAGGAGGCGGGCAGTGTTGTGTTGTCGGCAGCGAAGCAGGTGGGCATCGGGAATCATCTGAGTAACAAATCAATCGGGGATATCTTAAGCCTTATAAATCTGGAACAGTCGCGGGTCGGTATCATGAGTCTGAGGTGCAAACACGGAGTATGAGCGACTTCTAACCAGAGATCAGGCGTTCCCCGTGTTCTGACGGACAGGGATCGTCCAACTTTGCGGGAGGCGGCTGTACCAGCAGCCAAGGTACCACAGTGACTGTGCGTAGGGGGTTATGACGAACGGGGCCGATGGTCCAACAGTTCCTCAAAGCCCTCACATGGCATGAGGTGCTGTAAGGAGCGGCATGACCGGGCAGCGGATGACCGGAAACTACTGGTTTGGAGTGATTAATTATGCCATAGCTTGTGGCAATCCGATGGAAGTGTTTGAGTTTTCGAAAGCCTGGATGAAGTCACCTGCAATCACCTGTAGTACCGACATTGAAATACGGATGGGGTAGTATTGCCGTATGTCGGTAATTTTCGTGGTCGGATTGTGGTCCCCTTACTGCACTCAAGGAAACGCTAAATGCGGAAGGATATGAAGGCACGTTTCACAGCTCTGCGTTCCGCGATCAGTAGTGGGACCGTTAGGAGACGGCGACTGTCTCATCATGACAACACACCCTGTCATAAAGCAGCATCTTTTATGCTGTGGTTTCTGGAGAATATATTCCCGAAATGGACTGGCCTGCCCATTGACCCGAACTGAACCCAACGAGACACCGCTGAGATGATTTAGAACCTCGACTTCACTCTAGACACCGACGTGGAACTGATCACCACCACCCGGCTGTTGAGGCAGAATAGGCTGCCCCATTCTTCCACAGGCAACCAGACACCTCAATGGAAGTATCCCTCGCAGGCGTCGTGAAGGGGAACCGTGGGCCCATCCCACATTAAAATCCCCTAAATATTCGACTGGATTAGCGTCAAATGATGTGGGGTGTGAAGTTAAGAGTCGTACGTTCACTGGAGTTTTCGTCAAAGCACTGGCGCACAACCAAAGAGCAGTGGCGTGTCGAATTGCCTCTTTTAAACAAATAATCTCCATTATGGAGCTCTACAGCGTCCGACACACACGAGAGATGCATCGCTGTTCATACTTCCCTGCAATCGGTCGGTATATCCGAATCCGCTACACACGAACGATCGGTATTACAAGCATTCTGTGTCGTGAAGATCTGCTATGGAAAATGAATTGTTATGTTTAGCAGCAGTGGTAGTTGCTCTCCGTATCTCCACTAATACTTTTAAAATAAGTAAATAAATGAAAATAAAAAACTGGAATTGCAATTTATTAAACTTGTTTTCCTTGGGAGCTGTCGATTGCATTCCAGAATACATTCCGTTTTTCATTGACGCGAGGTGAGTTGTGTATATCTTTTCAGCGTGATAAGACTTTTCATTTATTAATCTTCAGTGTCATTTCACTATAATTTAACTAAGTATTTAAACAATGCTTTGCAATCTCGTTGTGTATATGAAAATGTTACCAGTAGTTGCACTGCTAATTTCCGTAACTGTTAATTTAAATTGTTTGAGGGAAAGGTTGATTACGTGAAATGACAAGGGACTTGAGCAGAGCTGTAGAATAATAACATTTAAGATAAAAGTATACTTAATATTACGTCATTCTGTTTAGAAGTTAAAACTTTTAGTAATGCGTGTATTTGTTTGATAAATAACTTTAAATCCCCAGACTGAGCCCACTACATCCTGACCATTACTGTTAATTTGTCATGAATTTCTACATCTACAGCACAAGTGTCATAGTGCTAATCAGGGCAAAATCTGAGGGCGTCCATGTTTTTATGCATGTTGTCTTCTCTGTTTTTCGGCCCTTTTTCCGCAGTCACTTTTATACAAGTTACATTGGTTAAATGCCGTCTTTTGCGACTGTAGTAAATTCTAATTAAGACCAACGCGTTTTGCTCTATATTAAAGCATCTAGCAGTCGTCATCTTTTTTTTCTTATGTCATTCCTCTACAAACATGTGGTAGATATTAGCACACAGCACTTTCACCTACAAAAACGTGAATATATTTAGTGTTAGAAAAGTGCTGTGTGCTAAAATTTGCCACATATGTGTGGAAGAATGAAACAAGAAACAAAAAAACGAAAAAAAAAATGACCACTAAAGATGCTTTAGGATAAAGCGAACCGCATTTGGTCTTCATTAGACTTTATTACACTCTGAAAAGGTGGTATTTAACCGATATAAGATGTTCTTGCACTTGTATTCCTTGGTATGTAAGTGGCAACTCCGGCTTCATCTTCGCTTCTTAGTGCTCCCTAAATAGCAACAAATTCTAACGTGAAGTTGTTACTCAATGTAAGCAAAACGAAACGAAAGAAAAATACACATGAAATTTGTTGTAATCCAAAAGCACGAAAAGAGGAGAATCATAATAATGTCAAACTGTTGTGCTTCAAATGGTTCAAATGGCTCTGAGCGCTATGGGACTCAACTGCTGTGGTCATAAGTCCCCTAGAACTTAGAACTACTTTAACCTAACTAACCTAAGGACATCACACACATTCATGCCCGAGGCAGGATTCGAACCTGCGACCGTAGCGGTCGTGCGGTTCCAGACTGTAGCGCCTTTAACCGCTCGGCCACTCCGGCCGGCTGTTGTGCTGCACAATAAACCAAAGGCTCCCACAGAATGAGCATATAAAATATCTGACTGGTAGAGTTGTACATGTGATTTTTCTGCTATGTACGCTAACCGTTTATTTGTTACAACGGCTCATTTCAGTCACAGGATAAGTTTATGAGAAAATTCACCATATGGTAGAAAAAAGTTGTTACTACAGAATCGTGTACGAAACATTTCAGTCAGCTCCGAATGACGAGGCTCTCAGGACCATATGGACTGCTAACTCTAGAAAGGGAACAAGTTGACCTTTAGTAATTTTACAGGAGAGCAGAAAACTGCTTCATGCAAAAACTCAGAATCAAAATTATTGTAGACTCTTTTCTAAAAATATGTGGTTGTGCGGTGCTTTGAATTACGTAAATTTTACCCATTTTTGTGTTACAGGTGGGTTAACTTTTTACCTTTCTTTTTGCAGCTAATCATATTCCCCTTTTGCAGTAAAGCGGCGATGAGACGTATTTCGACCAAACACACTTCTTGTCGTATCTGTAGAACTAGTCACTGGCTCGCTTTCAGCATTTAACGAACAACTCGATGCGTTCCACAAATTCTTGTACCATTTTTCCTGCAAAATAGTCGCATGTTCAGGAACGACCACGGAGCTGGATAACGATTCCACATACTTCTCTACAAAAGTAGGTCAGAAAGCCTCATTAGGATTCAAAGGCGACACTTCATCCCCGTGCTCACAGAAGCACTCCTGGACTATACGAGCTGTGTGAACAGGGGCCTTGTTGTTTTGGAACACAGCATAACTCCTGGGAAACAAACTTTTCACCACGGGATGGATTTGATGACCCAAAATGGTCAGATAATGTGGGCAGTAATGCGACTTTGCAAAGTAAACGTGGGGCCCGTGCATTACCACCATATGCCTGCCCAAATAGTCAGCGAAATCCCGCCATGTTTCACTCTTTGGACGTAAACTCGGCCAAAAGTTGGAAATAATATACAACAAGACTCATCGGACCAAATGAATTTCTTCAGTTGCTCCATAGTGCAGGTTTTATGGCCTCTGCACCAGGTTTCCCTCTTACAGGCATCTGCATCATTGGTGAGTGGTTTTGGAATTCCACCTCGTCCTCCATTCCCAGCTTATGGAGCTCCCTCAGTATCGTTTTGGTGCTGACAGAGTTCGCGAGTGCGACATTCAGTTGAGCACTGATTTTTGCAGCTCTCGTCCTCTTATTTTTCGTCACAATTATCTTCAACGACCATCCGTCACGATCACTCAGCACAAACTTTCGTTCGCGTTGTGACTTAGCGGATGATGTTTCTCTGCTTTCCCTGTATGCGGTGTAAATCTAGTGCCTCTGTTGTCTGTACGGTGCCTCTTGAAACCACAAACACTTCGGCTACCTTGGTTGCGGATGTACCCACCACACGACCACCAACAATTTTCCCAAGTTAGAACGCACTTAGCTTTCACAACTATGCAGAACGCTGCTCTTATCACGACTGACACATCCAACGTATTGGGGACATTCCACAGGTGTCGCTCGAAGTAAAAAAAAAAAAATGCATTTCTGACAGTGTTTCCACACTTTTGTCCTATCCCTGTTCTCTACCCGTTGAGATATCCATTCATACTAACTCTCAATCAAGTGAATCGATTCTACTGGTCTTTCTATTAGCGTGCCATGTTCGCCATCCGGCTCCAGTTTGATTGCTTTCAGAAAGCGTCATGAGATGTAGATACGTTAATGACCCACCTGAACCTTAACCTTAGGCAGTAAACTGCATCAATCACACAATCACTTTCCATTTTGTGAACATCTACACATAAGGTTACCCTCCATTCAGAGGCTGTTGAACGCAGAGACCGTTATTTTGATTTGTAAATAATAGATTTCAGCGATCAGTCGTCCTTTGGAATTTTTATTGGCAGATCTATATTTCAGCTAGAATACACTCCTGGAAATTGAAATAAGAACACCGTGAATTCATTGTCCCAGGAAGGGGAAACTTTATTGACACATTCCTGGGGTCAGATACATCACATGATCACACTGACAGAACCACAGGCACATAGACACAGGCAACAGAGCATGCACAATGTCGGCACTAGTACAGTGTATATCCACCTTTCGCAGCAATGCAGGCTGCTATTCTCCCATGGAGACGATCGTAGAGATGCTGGATGTAGTCCTGTGGAACGGCTTGCCATGCCATTTCCACCTGGCGCCTCAGTTGGACCAGCGTTCGTGCTGGACGTGCAGACCGCGTGAGACGACGCTTCATCCAGTCCCAAACATGCTCAATGGGGGACAGATCCGGAGATCTTGCTGGCCAGGGTAGTTGACTTACACCTTCTAGAGCACGTTGGGTGGCACGGGATACATGCGGACGTGCATTGTCCTGTTGGAACAGCAAGTTCCCTTGCCGGTCTAGGAATGGTAGAACGATGGGTTCGATGACGGTTTGGATGTACCGTGCACTATTCAGTGTCCCCTCGACGATCACCAGTGGTGTACGGCCAGTGTAGGAGATCGCTCCCCACACCATGATGCCGGGTGTTGGCCCTGTGTGCCTCGGTCGTATGCAGTCCTGATTGTGGCGCTCACCTGCACGGCGCCAAACACGCATACGACCATCATTGGCACCAAGGCAGAAGCGACTCTCATCGCTGAAGACGACACGTCTCCATTCGTCCCTCCATTCACGCCTGCCGCGACACCACTGGAGGCGGGCTGCACGATGTTGGGGCGTGAGCGGAAGACGGCCTAACGGTGTGCGGGACCGTAGCCCAGCTTCATGGAGACGGTTGCGAATGGTCCTCGCCGATACCCCAGGAGCAACAGTGTCCCTAATTTGCTGGAAAGTGGCGGTGCGGTCCCCTACGGCACTGCGTAGGATCCTACGGTCTTGGCGTGCATCCGTGCGTCGCTGCGGTCCGGTCCCAGGTCGACGGGCACGTGCACCTTCCGCCGACCACTGGCGACAACATCGATGTATTGTGGAGACCTCACGCCCCACGTGTTGAGCAATTCGGCGGTACGTCCACCCGGCCTCCCGCATGCCCACTATACGTCCTCGCTCAAAGTCCGTCAACTGCACATACGGTTCACGTCCACGCTGTCGCGGCATGCTACCAGTGTTAAAGACTGCGATGGAGCTCTGTATGCCATGGCAAACTGGCTGACACTGACGGCGGCGGTGCACAAATGCTGCGCAGCTAGCGCCATTCGACGGCCAACACCGCGGTTCCTGGTGTGTCCGCTGTGCCGTGCGTGTGATCATTGCTTGTACAGCCCTCTCGCAGTGTCCGGAGCAAGTATGGTGGGTCTGACACACCGGTGTCAATGTGTTCTTTTTTCCATTTCCAGGAGTGTATATTCAATGAACTGTGGACAAAGGCCGACCAACAGGCATTACATGCATTGACCAAAAATGATAGTGCATTGTGAATGGCTAGTTTGTAGCTGAAATCTAGATCTGCCAATAAAAACTCCAAAGGACGACTGATAGCTGAAATCTATTATTTACAAATCTACACATAATGTTTGTACGTGTTAGATGTTTGTACAACCTGTCACCCTTTTTTGACGGAGTCATGAGAATTTTAATCATCAAAAACTCAATAACAGTGCGAAGTACTTCGAACCTTTAGACACATCCATATGAATACTAGGCTATAAATCAAAGTTCAAGACACTGTAGCGACAAAATAATTATCCACTAAAATGTCAAATACTCTGGCCGCAGATAGTTTTTTTTTGGTCGCTGCACAGCGTCGTAGCAAGTTTTGTGGCGTATTTCCTGTGCCATCACATTTTTACCGCTGACAGTTCTCAAACCAATGATGAACAAAAGCCGCTCACAGCGGAAGTTGTGGGAGGCCGCGTCGTACACAGAAATAGCCGGCGGTTTGACCTTTAGCACGCAGAGAGTCCTTGTTTGGCAGTGGACGTTAGGGAGCAATCAATTCTGCGCGCGCTCCGTCTAGCTGCGCTAACAACTCTCAATTGATTTTCTGTCTCGCTAAACTTTATCATCCGACATTTCGAACAAAAATGCCGTGAATCTTGTGTGTAAATGAAACTATAAGTAACGCTGCAGAAGTATTAGGCTGAGACACAAACGACAACCATCATTGTACACATACAAATGTATGAAGATTAGCCGTTATTCGAATGTCAGTGATGACGAGAAAAAGATAGAATTTTCACTCAAGATCAAATTGTTCATGTGTCCGTTAACACTGGCCAACAGCACTGAGGATTTAAAAATTGGATCCAGGTACCAAAATGTGTCAGAAACACGTAGAAAAATTTAAAAAGTATTTGTGTTCAGAGCTCCGTGCAGTTACAACCGCCAACAATTCAAAGTGCTAAGGCGTTCTTAAGCGTAGTCAAGTCAGCCTACAGACCTGTAGGTACGGAGATACCCGTGTTCTTCATCGGGATTCCACATGGTCAGTCATCTACTTTGAATCTCATTCCATATTTGAACACAAAAAACGAGAATTCACGAAGTTTTTTGGTCACCAGGGATATTTGACCGTAAGGGGTGTGAAAAATACTAGAACAGCTGAGTGACGCTTGCTCAAGAAGGCTGTGTACAGAGTCAAATGTCGCTTTCTGACACTGTTCAGACTGAACTTATATTTGACGTTCCATTCTTGTATACCTCTGAGTCAATAATTAACATTAATAAACCTTGTCCTGTCCATGGGAAAAAGTTGTTTATATGTCCTCCAAAACCCGAACAGAAACACACCCACTGCTTTTCTAGAGAATTAAAATCATAAACCGTCTTGCGAAGTACATATGACATATGAACTGAAATTAGCGACCGGCTACAAACATAAAAGTGACTCCTTACAAGAAAACAATTTTATTCATCCTTAAATAAAGTCAGAATCACAGTTCTTAAATACTACGCTAAATTCCCCCAGTAAACTGCGTATCGTGACAAAGGTTGAAGATGGCGGTTTACATATACATGGCAGCTGTAATCGTAGTGTGCTAACGACGACACTACAACACGGGCCGTGAGTGTTCATCACAGTTTCATCACGTTTTTTCACACATCAAAAAAAGGTTTGCATCACCCCGGTTCCCAGAACTCCTGAAGATAGATATTGAGTGTGGATATTGTATGACTGACACAGTCCCTTTGACTGTTCAGACATGTCACTAAACCCGCCAAAGATTTAAACACCCATGCATGAGCAGCGCATATTAGACGGACGGGATCCGACAGCCGATCAGTTCCAGTCATTCCACCAGGGAGGAGGTGCAGGGCTCGGTTTGCCTGCAGTTCAACCATGCCTAGACGGTCACCACCGCGGTTCGATCGTGTCCGCAATGTTACTTTGTGCCAGGAAGGGCTCCCTACAAGGGAGGTGTCCAGGCGTCTCCGAGTGAACCAAAGCGATGTTGTTCTGACATGGAGGAGGTACAGGGAGACAGGAGCTGTTGATGACATGCCTCGCTCAGGCCGCCCAAGGGCTACTACTGCAGTGGATGACCGCTGCCTACGGATTATTGGCTCAATAACAAGAAAGACAAGATAAGCCTGCTCCTAAAGAGACATAAAATCGATTCGGTCTTCAGGGCTCTAGCCATAATTCGACAACTCTTGAGGCCTGTGAAAGATGACGTAGGCCTCAGAACGCTAGGAGTATATAAAACACCATGTGGGTGTGGACAGTTCTATATCGGACAGACTGTGCGTACCATTGAACAACGCTGTGTAGAACACGAGAGATGTTTCCGTCTACGGTACCCAGAGAAATCAGCGGTAGCAGAGCATGCATTAGGAAACGGTCATCGTATTCCATTCGACGAACATCTATTATCACACGGATTAACAGTTTTTGGGATAGCATAATAAAATAAGCGATCGAAATAAAACTTTGTGACAACACGCTCAATAAAGACGGCGGCCTGCAGCTAAGGACAGCGTGGGACTCGGTCATCGGAAGGTTGAAGCGGGCGCGGCGGCCGCACAACGCAGTCAGGTCACGGAAGGCAGCGCGGCTGTATAAGGACGGCAGCAGCAACCAGAAGTCAGTCACCACTTGACAATGGCCGAGGAGTACTCGGCCGAAAGCTAGTGGATTTTAAACCACTTGACGCGGCTGGAAGCCCGAGAAACCTTTATTAGTAGATAACATTGTGAAACAATGCACTCCTGTAGATTTGTTATGTATGTAAACACAGTTCAAGCATTTCGTACGTATGTTGCCGCTCCTTAATCGTTAAACTGATTATGATTATCTTCTTTGTGCCTAAGGTCGCAGAGACGTACCTCAGACACGAAGACGATTACCATATATCTTAGTATTTAAAATGCCAGAGATAGCATCTCTTTATTGTATCCTGCGCACTGCACAAACTTGACTCCAAGAAACCCATCATTTCCCCAATTATTTCCAAGCTCTGGGCGCTGCTGCTGCTACACTGATCGTACAGGATTGATACTCTCCACATCTTCCGCGTATTCCTTCAGCTGAGCCTCAGTGCAGCATAGGAAAAATCCTATCATATGTTCCTTTCAGGGTTCCCCCTTTTTATAACCTCGGATTGGCCTCCATCTTATATAGACCTGCCGCAAATCCCACGTTTTTAATGCACCAACCGCCCCATAATTCATTGAACCCCACATCGCAACACACCTACTCCACTGCTACCCCATATTTTACACCATGAAATAACCATTCAGTCTTCTGTCTCCAAACAGATCTTCCCCCACTAATTGTTCCCCCTGTCAGTGCAGTGAAGCGTTGGTGTTTCAGCATATTCAGTGCCGCGACAACTGTTATAATAGACAACACGCTCTCGCCCATGCGTGGAGTGGGAAAACAAAGAGCCTTCACGCAATTTCGAAAATAAAAAAAATGGCTCTGAGCACTATGGGACTTAACATCGTGTAAGGTGTCAGGCAAATCCAACACCTTCCATGAAAACTCTGACATGATAAGCAAATCCGGCAGTATGTCACATAGCTCCGAATAAATCCTGACATTAAATTAACCACAGTAATACTATCAACGAGTGAGCAAATGGAATACCACAGACTAACACAATAATGCCTAAATGCATGTCATACCTTCCCACCGTGAAACAGACGCGGTTCGGAGGGAAGAAACGAGAACAGAAGCCGAGAGCAGAAAAGCTAGAAGGCCCTACGATAAGCGACGGACACCCACGTCGCTAGCCAACCACCAGGACCACCCCCAGCCTATGTTAAAAGATAGAGCCCTCCAGAAGAACAGTATAGCTCTTACGATAACACTAAAAGGGCCACACCAGCTACAAGTTTTAGCGTGAGACTTTTTCGCGTCTCTGTTACGTTGCAAACGTTAAAAACATTGCCCCACCACGAAAAGTATAACGTTTCTCATTGGATAGACAGAATTTTTGTAGGCGGAGCTTAAGGCTAACATTGAGACCCTGATTGGTCAGATGAAAACACAGCCAGATAGTTTTTTTTTTAAACCAACTTCGGTAAATTGTAGTAAGGAGAAGTTAGAGGGGAGTTGCTTCCGAGACGGCGAGGTGCGTGGAGATGTGCCGCTCGCCGCCCCCTGACGAACACCGACAAGGTAATGAACGCACGCAATGCCGCATTTTTGAGTGCATAAGGCTTCACTCAGAACTGCAGAAGTCTCATCTATTACATCCCCTTTTTACGTAATACTAGTGTCGATCGTCAATTGAAGCTCATGGTATTCACATTTGCTACGTAAGTTAAAATCTGAAATGTGATGATTTTTCTGTTATATAATTATTGAGAAGCCACATCAGCCACTGTAAAAAAAACGGTTCAAATGGCTCTGAGCACTAGGCGACTTAACTTCTGAGGTCATCAGTCGCCTAGAACTTAGAACTAATTAAACCTAACTAACCTAAGGACATCACACACATCCATGCCCGAGGCAGGATTCGAACCTGCGACCGTAGCGGTCACGCGGTTCCAGACTGAAGCGCCTTTAACCGCACGGCCACACCGGCCGGCTCAGTCACTGTAATTTACGACAAGTTAGATAAGTAATTGAAGATAATTGAGGGTCACTGTAGACCATTTTGATAGTTTTCTCTTTTGTGAAACTTAATGTAAACCTAGGTTATAGATGTGATATGGCATAGGCCATCCTTCGATCCATTGTAGAACTTGGAAACCCACTCAGGGAATATTCGTTCACATTTTTGTTGAACGCAGTTGGTTTTTATCATCCTGTATTAAAATATTTCCTTTTATCAATAGTGCAACTTATAAACAATTTTTTGTGAGTAGAATAAAATTTCCAGTGGTAAACTTAACTGCTTTTTCGACGTTATTTTACCAGCTATCTAAAAATAGGAAAGCCTTGAACCCCTTCCACTAAATTTAGTTAGTATTAAGATTCTTTTACAGGGAGTGCAGTGGAGCTGACGCTGAAATCATTACGTATTTGGTTATAGCATCGGTAGTCTCACTGAACCCTTCTGAACCCTACATGTCATGTGTGGTCTGGCGTCTCCTTACCAGCAACAGGTCCCAGGTTCAAACTAGTCAATTCCCTAAAAAACACGCTCAGAGCGTCGTTGCGCGAAAGTGGTAGGGAGACACGACTTAGAACAAACAGACACCACGCAGATTGTTAGAATCTGAGGTCACCATCCCCCAGAAATAAGAACTACTTAAACCTAACTAACCTAAGGACATCACACACATCCATACCCAAGGCAGGATTCGAACGTGCGACCGTAGCGTTAGCGCGGTTCCAGACTGTAGCGCCTAGTACCGCTCGGCCACACTGGCCGGCCTCGAAAATCATATCGCAATATTACGTGCATAAGATAACAGCTTGTAAGTTGACAACATTCATTGTTCGAAGCAGCGATGTTCTGTCTAAACATAAGGCTTAAGGTTGTAGGTACCAGGTGTTTGTAAGGGGTTGTACAAAGCCGGCCGGTGTGGCCGAGTGATTGCGGGCACGGTAGCTCAGCGTGTTCGGTCAGAGGGTTAGCTCCCTCTGAAATAAAAAAAAATAAAAAAACTGAGTTAATCGATCGACAACGAACTTAAAAACGGATGTCTTACGACGTCCGCCCCGAGCAGATGCAACGAACAAAATCGAACAAAAAAATTGAGCTGATTGGCCTCTGTAATAAAAAAACTGAGCGGAAGGATCAACAAATCGAACTTTAACGGATGTCATGTGGCGTCCGCAACGACCAAATACAACGATAAAAAAAATGGTGGTTCTAGGCGCTTCGGTCTGGAACCGCGCGACCGCTACGGTCGCAGGTTCGAATCCTGCCTCGGGCATGGATGTGTGTGATGTCCTTAGGTTAGTTAGGTTTAAATAGTTCAAAGTTCTAGGGGACTGATGACCTCAGATGTTGAGCCCCATAGTGCTCAGAGCCACTTTTAAGTTGTACAAATTTTCGTAGGCATTTGAATATAACACATTCAGAAAAATAGATCAGTTTTATAAAGATACATGTGTCGTATCTGAGTGATGAACACTTATCACTTCTACATTACGCGATCTACGAGGGCGTGCTGGAAAGTACTGTCTCCCAATATTTTACTCTGTTTTCGATATCGGTTGAGGAATTACGCATCATGCATATTACTCGATGACGCGAATTGTAGGGCGTTGGTTGCTTGCTTGGTTGGTTGGTTGGTTGACTGAGTTGGGGAAAGGAGACCAAACAGCGAGGTCATGGATCCCATCGGATTAGCGAAGGAAGTCCGCTGTGCCCTTTCAAAGTAGCCATCGTGGCATTTGCCTAAAGTGATTTAGGGAAATCACGGAAAACCTAATTCAGGATGGCCGGACGCGGTTTTGAACCGTCGTCCTCCCGGATGCGAGTCCAGTGTGCTGGCCACTGTAGGGTGTAAATGGCGCTGTGGGACGTAACTGTGTCGGCGCGTGAGGTACAGAGTTCGTCCACACATGGATAATCCTCTGCCTCAAGATGACAATGCCAGGCCACACACGAGCGCTGCGACAACTCTAACAATACGACGCTTTTGGTTCACTATAATCCATTATCTGCCAAGCTGTCGTTACTTGGGCCCATACGACCTTCCTCCGTTTCCAAAACTTAAAAACACCTTCGAGGACTTCACTTTGATAGTAATGGAAATTAGCGTTTGGCGTCATTGGCCGGGAGGCCTTTTGCGGGGCAGGTCAGGCCGCCTTGGTGCAGGTCTTATTACGTTGGACGCCGCATTGGGCGACCTGCGCTCCGGATGGGGATGAAATGATGAAGAAGATCGCACAACACCTAGTCCCTGAGCGAATAAAATCCCCGACACAGCCGGGAATGGAACCCGGGTTACATTCGACGCCACATTGGGAGACCTGCGCTCCGGATGGGGATGAAATGATGATGAATGCAGCACAACACCCAGCCCCTGAG
The DNA here is from genome assembly GCF_021461385.2 of Schistocerca piceifrons. Lineage (NCBI taxonomy): Eukaryota > Metazoa > Arthropoda > Insecta > Orthoptera > Acrididae > Schistocerca > Schistocerca piceifrons. Next base: position 96,095,693 of record NC_060143.1, on the reverse strand, counting down.
CGGAGAAAATCCCCGATCCAGCCGGGAATCGAACCCAGGCCTGTAGGACGGCAATCCGTCACGCTGACCACTCAGCTATAGGGGCGGACTACTTTGATGGTAATGAAGCTGTCCAACCAGAGGTGCGGTTGTAGCTCGTCAACAAAGTCAAGGATTCTACAGTGACGGTATCAACAGACTGGTGTCTCGTTGGGAGAAGTATGTTCGTCGCTAGAGTGACTAAGTTGAGAAAAAAAAATGTATTGATGAAGAATATAGATGTGTAATGTTACTAACGTTTGTTAGTAAAATTCGGAGGCATTGTTTTTCAATAAGCCCTGGTGTTTATCTGTGAATTTGTATTCCTGGAACCACTCCGTAACAGTTCTGGACGTGTGGGGTGTCGCATCGTCCTGCTGGAATTGCCCATATTTGTCGGAATGCACAATGGACATGAATGGATGCTGGTGATCAGGCAGGATGCTTACGTACGTGTCGCCTGTCAGAGTCGTAACTAGACATATCAGGGGTCCCATGTCCCTCTCACTGCACACTCCCCACATCATTACAGAGCCTCCATCGGCTTGAACTGTCTCCTGCTGACATGCAGGGTCCACTGATTCATGAGGTTGTCTCCATACCCGAACGCGTCCATCCGTTCGACACAATTTGAAACGAGACTCGTCCGATCAGGCAACATGATTCCAGTCACCAACAGTCCAATGTCTTTGTTGACGGGCACAGGCGAGCCCTAAAGCTTTGTGTCGTGCAGTCATCAAGGATACACGAGTGGTACTTCGGCTTCGAAAGCCCACATCGATCAAGTTTCTTTGAATGGTTCGCACCCTGACACTTGTTGGTGGCCCAGAATTAAAATCTGCAGCAATTTGCGGAAGGGTTCCACTTCTGTCAATTGAACGATTCTCTTCAGTCCTCGTTGAACGCATTCTTCCAGGATCTTCTTCCAGTCGCAGCGATGTCTCCGATTTGATGTTTAACCGGATTCCTGATATTTAGGGTACACTCGTGAAATGGTCGCACGGGAAAATCCCCACTTCATCGCTACCTCGGAGATGGTGTGTCCCATGGCTTGTGCACCGACTATAACACTACGCTCAAATTCACTTAAGTCTCGATAAGCTGCCATTGTAGCAGCAGTAACCTATCTGCCAATTGCGGTAGACACTTGTTGTCTTATATAGGCGTTTCCGACCGCAGCGCCGTATTCTGTCTGTTTACATATCGCTGTGTTTGAATACGCATGCCTATACCTGTTTCTTTGGCGCTTCGGCGTATTAATACAGTTATTCCTTTTCCTTTCAGAAACTCAATTCTTTTTTTACGAAACAAATTGTCGATGTCATAGGAGAATCGTGTATTGGGATATCATCATCTATGGAAGAAGAATAAGACACTCATCCTAGTTTCAGTTTACTAATGTTCTGTAGTTTTTTGCAGTTTCACTGGACTGGGTAGTCTACTGATTTTTGTCCACGCAGCCCACTCTTGTCAGAGTTCATAAAATGTTTTTGGCCATAAAAAAAAAAATCAGGAAAGCAAGAAGTGACTTACTTATTCTCTGACAGTATTACTGCACGGGCGCAAAAAGGGACGGAAAACGCAACATTTCTATAGTCGGGAGAATAAAATAATTTTGGTGAGATAAATTTGTGATATGTTTTTATTGAACTATCATTTAAATTTTAACACTTTTTAAGAGGAATTGCAGTTGCCGCCAACATCCAGAGGATTTGTAACAGCCAGCTAATAAGAACGGAAGGTGTAGTTTTTAACCATAAATTGAAATGGATAAACATATTGTACTGTACAATCGAATTTGCAACACTAAAGTAAATTTCGAACATGAATATCAAGCGTTAGAGCACAAAGGTTTGCATGACATGTAGAACCAAATTCATCGGTTATTAATCGCAAAACCAGGTACTCTTAATATTTGTCGATTACAACGCCATCTAATACGAAAGGAAAATAATGGTTTGAGTAAACTGTACGTATTTAGAATCCGAATGTACAGTAAAAATGGTTGGTTCCCGTTTGAAAATACATAGTTGACCTCGCCTACGCAGATGGGGCTGTTAGGATTTGGCCAACTGTAGCACAGACCCTTTACTATTACTGACTTCTCACGCAGATAATTTCTTTTCGTACGATGCACCGTTTTCGAGATACTTATCTGTCTCAATTTAAAACAAACACCCCGTATACAGAGTGTCCGGGCCAGAGGTATATACAAAAAAAAAATGTTTACAACGAAAGAACTCGACATTTCATGTTTCTGGGTAAACACGCAGTCGATGAGAGGCACTCTCCAAGATGTGATCCGCACCATTTCATGAAGAGCGCTGAGTCGTACGGCGCATGCGCGCAGATACTTGTAAGTATATTTACTGTGCAGCAGGCAGACGCACTCCTGACGCTCAGCACGTGGACCCCACAACGAAAGGTGCAGTGTGCACTATTCTTAGCAGAGTTAAAATCTGTAACATGTGTTCAGCGGGGTAAAAGAAGAGAATGGAATTTGGATCCTTCCACACGTAAATCTACTTGTCAGTGGGACAGAACTCTTCGAGAAACATCCTAGAACACATGTGAATCAAGAGACCGTGGAACGTGAGCGCGAAGCATTGTCTAGAAGCCCACCTATCCATTAGAGAAGCTAGTAAGGAACTAGTCATCCGCTATTAGAGGGCGGGGCCTACGAGATAGACATGCCCCGGTGCGTACGTCACGAAGGTAGGTCTGCGCTCACCCGCTCGCTCAACTCGACAGACAAACTACGTTTCTACACCTGTTAACTAAGTGTGTACGTACAAACTAGAATTTCATCTTCTACTCGAATCCGCTATAATTGAGTCTTACGGTTATTGGTACTAAAATGATCGGAAGAACACAGCATGTCATTCTCAATGGAGAGAAGTCTTCCGAAGTAAGAGTGATTTCAGGTGGGCCGCAGGGGAGTGTCCTAGGACCGCTGCGATTCAAAATATACATAAATGACCTTGTAGAAAACATCGGAAGTTCACTGAGGCTTTTTGCGGATGATGCTGTGGTATATCGAGAGGTTGTAACAATGGAAAATTGTACTGAAATGCAGGAGGATCTGCAGCGAATTGACGCATGGTGCAGGGAATGGCAATTGAATCTCAATGTAGACAAGTGTAATGTGCTGCGAATACACAGGAAGAAAGATCCCCTATCATTTAGCTACAATATAGCAGGTCAGCAACTGGAAGTAGTTAATTCCTAAATTATCTGGGAGTACGCATTAAGAGTGATTTAAAATGGAATGATCATACAAAGTTGATCGTCGCTAAAACAGATGCCAGACTGAGATTCATTGGAAGAATCCTAAGCAAATGCAATCCGAAAACAAAGGAAGTAGGTTACAGCACACTTGTTCGCCCACTGCTTGAATACTGCTCACCAGTGTGGGATCCATACCAGATATGGTTGACAGAAGACATAGAAAAGATCCAACGGAGAGCAGCGCTCTTCGTTACAGGATCATTTAGTAATCGCGAAAGCGTTACGGAGATGATAGATAAACTCCAGTGGAAGACTCTGCAGGAGAGACGCTCAGTAGCTCGGTACGGGCTTTTGTTGAAGTTTCGAGAACATACCTTCACCGAGGTGTCAAGCAGTATATTGCTCCCTCCTACGTATATCTCGCGAAGAGACCATGAGGATAAAATCAGAGAGATTAGAGCCCACACAGAGGAGTACCGACAATCCTTCTTTCCACAAACAATACGAGACTGGAATAGAAGGGAGAACCGATAGAGGTACTCAAGGTACCCTCCGCCACACACCGTCAGGTGGCTTGCGGAGTATGGATGTAGATGTAGAAGTTCATAGCTCTACTTATAATTTGTTACGGTTGTACTGGCGTACAATAAAATTAAAACCTACCAGAATCATTATCTGTTGCATAAGGCACCACTTCTTGTATGAAATGAGTACTGTCAAGAAGAAGAGACTAACTGCTATAAGCAAGCCGTTATACCATTTATATCGAGTATTGATCTTAAATTAAATTTTGTTGTAGTACCGTTAATCAGTAAGACTCCATAATAGCAGATTCCAGTAGAAGATGCAATTCTCTTTATTACGCACACGCCCAACTGCGAGTTAACAGGTTTAGAAACGCATTTGTCTGCTGAGCTGAGCGAGCGAGTTCAGGCCTACATTCGAGACGTAAGCGCCGCGGCCTATCTCGTGGGCCTCGTTAGACGGTGGATGACGTTGTGCAGAAACTTCTCCGGTTGCGTGCTTACAATCTTCAACTTTTGCATCACGTTATGCCTGAGGATCAGTGCAGACGATATGAATTTGCTGTTGAAATGTTGCATCGTACAGACGAAAACAACGACTACGTCCCTGTAGTGATGTTCAATGATGAATTCGCCCTCCACGTTTGTGGCAGAGTAATAAGCGGAGGATAGACTCCAAGAGAAGCGACTGAGTACGAAAGGACACACCAAAAGTTAATGTGTGGGTGGGATTACATAAATATGGCGTGAATGGTCCACAAATGGCTCAAATGGCTCTGACCACTATGGGACTCAACATCTTAGGTCATAAGTCCCCTAGAACTTAGAACTACTTAAACCTAACTAACCTAAGGACATCACACACATACATGCCCGAGGCAGGATTCGAACCTGCGACCGTAGCAGTCCCGCGGTTCCGGACTGCAGCGCCAGAACCGCACGGCCACCGCGGCCGGCAATGGTCCACATTTCACGGCGTCTATAGTGGCGAGCCACACGTATCCAATGAAACTTCCTGGCAGATTAAAACTGTGTGTCAGACCGAGACTCGAACTCTGGACCTTTGCCTTTCGCGGGCAAGTGCTCTACCATCTGAGCTACCCAAGCACGACTCACGCCCCGTCCTCACATCCTTACTTCTGCCAGTACCTCGTCTCCTACCTTCCAAACGTTACAGAAGCTCTCCTGCGAACCTTGAAGAACTAGCACAACTGAAAGAAAGGATATTACGGAGATATGGCTTAGCCACAGCCTGGGGGACGTTTCCAGAATGAGATTTTCACTCTGCAGTAAAGTGTGCGCTGATATGAAACTTTCGGGCAAGAAGTTTCATATCAGCGCACACTCCGCTGCAGAGTGAAAATCTCATTCTGGGAACACGTATCCAATTCCACAGATGCAAAATAACTGATGATGCTCGGAGTAGAGAGGTTATAACACGTAGACTGGCGATGGCAAGGAAAGCGTTTCTGAAGAAGAGAAATTTGTTAAAACTGAATACAGATTTAAGTGTCAGGAAGTCTTTTCTCTAAGTATTTGTACGGAGTGTAGCCATGTATGGAAGTGAAATATAGACGATAAACAGTTTAAACAAGAAAAGAATAGAAGCTTTCGAAATGTGGTGTTAGAGAAGAATGCTGAAGATTAGACGGGTAGATTGCGTAACTAATGAGGAGGTACTAAATAGAATTGGCGAGAAAAGAATTTTGTGGCACAACCTGACCAGAAGAAGGGATCGGTTGGTAAGACGCATTTTGAGGCATCAAGGTATCACCAATTTAGTACTGGAGGGAAGCGTTGAGGGTAAAAATTGTAGAGGGAGACGAAGAGATGAATACAGTAAGCAGATTCAGAAGGATGTAGGTTGCAGTAGTTCCTCAGAGAGCCAGCCGGAGTGGCCGAGCGGTTCTAGACGCTACAGTCTGGAACCACGCGACCTCTACGGTCGCAGGTTCGAATCCTGCCTTGGGCATAGATGTGTGTGGTGTCCTTAGGTTATTTAGGTTTAAGTAGTTCTAAGTTCTGGGGGACTGATGACCTCAGAAGTTAAGTCCCATAGTGTTCAGAGCCAGTTCCTCAGAGATGAAGAGTCTTGCACAGGATAGAGTAGTACGGAGAGCTGCATCAAACCAGTCATTGGACAGAAGATCACAACAACGACAACATCTGCAATTCCTTTTTTTTTTTTTTTTTTTTGCTATTTACACAGCTGGAGTAATCCCACACGAATATTGCTCGTCACGTCTTTCATGCGACGTCCAGTGGCGACGGAAAGCGTCGTTTTGTTTCCCGATACAAACAAAATGATTTTTATAGGGGAATTTTATGTGCCCATTTGACAGAGCGGTCGCAAATTAGACTACTGCGATAATCGCTTTATCTATGTATCTTAACGGGGAGAGCACTACGGTATCAGGGTAGTTCAAAAGCCATGGCTGACAGGACAAAGAGGCTGAACCAAACTTCCATCGACGAACTTTCAGAGGTGGTAGTATCAACCAAAATAAGGAATAAATGTACAGTAAATATGGGCTCTAAAAAGCCTACCTTACGAGCGAGCACCGCCATCGTTACGGTAATGAAAACGTCTTCTACAGCAATTTATTTTGAGATTTGGTAGTCTGGACCGAAACAAGGAAAAAATGTTCAGTAAACATGCATTCTAGAATGCACACGTTACGAGCTGTGCGGATGTGTTAATCTTCGCTACTGTGAAACACATCTAGTGAGCAAAGTTTTTTTTTTCCGGCAGGGTTCCGGTTTACGCTGTTTGACCTACGGGGCATGACTTTTCAATCACCCTGTACACTAGGTAGGAGAAGTAACATCGTCTGTTAAGAAAAATCGAAAGGCTGTTGCACCGAATGTGACGAGCCAGAGTCGTTAGCTGGTGCGTTTATGTGAAGCCGCGTGCAAGTGTTTGCGCGGCGGTCGCCGGCTGCTGGGTCCCCGGACTCACCCGCAGTGTGGCGAGCAGCACGGGCCGGTAGGCGACGATGCGGCACAGCAACATAGCGGCGGCGGCGGGGCGGGCGCAAGCACTGCCCGCCACAAGCATCGCCACCACCACCGCACGCGGCGCGCCGTCGATGGCTGCGCGGGCGGCGCCACGGCGCATGCGCCGCCGCCACCGCCGGTGCCTGACACGGCTGCCGTCGTGCCGGCCGTGGCGAGCGGCAATAAACGCGCGGTCAGCTCCGGGGCCTTCCAGTAAATATCGAGGCTATGGCCAGCAGGTGCCTCGCACTGGCACTTGGCGGGGAAAACACAGGGCGTCTCAAAAGATTCTACACCTGCATCACCTTGGGAACGGAGGCCATGGAGAGGTGCAGCCCTAACCGGCAGAGTGGGCACTTTGTATCGGGCAACGGGACGCTTTCCCAGCTGTTCCACGGCGTCGAGCCGGCGCCGACCAGTCTCCTACCGCGCACACCCGAGCATCGGCTGCGGAACTTTGCGACGCATTTCTACACTACCGGCCATTAGAACTGCTACACCAAGAAGAAATGCAGATGATAAACGGGTATTCATTGGACAAATATGTTATACTAGAACTGACATATGATTACATTTTCACGCAATTTGGATGAATAGATCCTGAGAAATCAGTACCCAGAACAAACACCTCTGGCCGTAATACCGGCCTTGATACGCCTGGGCATTGAGTCAAACAGAGCTTGGATGGCGTGTACAGGTACAGCTGCCCATGCAGCTTCAACACGATACCAAAGTTCATCAGGAGTAGTGACTGGCCACCTTTGACCAGACGTTTTCAACTGGTGAGAGATCTGGAGAGTGTGCTGGCCAGGACAGCAATCGAACATTTTCTGTATCCAGAAAGGCCTCTACAGGACCTGCAACATGCGGTCGTGCATTACCCTGCTGAAATGTAGGGTTTCGCAAGGATCGAATGAAGGGTAGAGCCACGGGTCGTAACACATCTGAAATGTAGCGTCCACTGTTCAAAGTGCCGTCAATGCGAACAAGAGGTGATCGAGACGTGTAACCAATGCCACCCCATACCATCACGCCGGACGATGCGCCAGTATGGCGATGACGAATACACGCTTCCAATGTGCGTTCACCGCGATGTCGCCAAACACGGATGCGACCATCATGATGCTGTAAACAGAACCTGGATTCATCTGATAAAATGACGTTTTGCCATTCGTGCACCCAGGTTCGTCGTTGAGTACACCATCGCAGGCGCTCCTGTCTGTGATGCAGCGTCAATGGTAATTGCAGCCATGGTCTCCGAGCTGATAGTCCATACTGCTGCAAAAGTCGTCGAACTATTCGTTCATATGGTTATTGTCTTGCAAACGTCCCCATTTGTTGACTCAGGGATCGAGACGTGGCTGCACGATCCGTTACAGCCATGCGAATAAGATGCCTGTCATCTCGACTGGTAGTGATACGAGGCCGTTGGGATCCAGCACGGCGTTCCGTATTACCCTCCTGAAACCACCGATTCCATATTCTGCTAACAGTCATTGGATCTCGACCAACGCGAGCAGCAATGTCGCGATACGATTAACATCAATCGCGATAGGCTACAATCCGACCTTTATCAAAGTCGGAAACGTGATGGTACGCATTTCTCCTCCTTAGACGAGGCATCAAAACAACGTTTCACCAGGCAACGGCGGTCAACTGCTGTTTGTGTACGAGAAATCGGTTGGAAACTTTCGTCATGTCAGCTCGTTGTAGGTGTCGCCACCGGCGCCAACCTTGTGTGAATGCTCTGAAAAGCTAATCATTTGCATATCACAGCATCTTCCTCCTGTCAGTTAAATTTCGCGTCTGTAGCACGTCATCTTCCTGGTGTAGCAATTTTAATGGCCAGTGGTGTATGTTCACAAAACAGTCATCGTCACGAGAAGCTGGCGCCACACAATCGGGTAAGAAACAATCTTTCCCTTTCTGTGTGGGAAAATTCCATTAGCTAGTCTCAAAATTTCATCTGGAGGTGGAGTAGCTACACAACTCTGATTGGCTGAGGCAAGAAAATGCACATTTTTCCTCACGGAGACGCCAAGTAGAGCTCCGAACTAAGTTAGGAGGATCAAGAGAGAAGTGCTCTGGCTATAGATTCGCTCGGGAGCAGACCACCATTTCCTGGTGACAGGCCCCGTGGAGGGCAGAGACCCGCACTCTGGTGCTAGCAGACTTCTTTTATTTGGTAAGCTTTGCAAAAATGGTTCAAATGGTTCTAAGCACTATGGGGCTTATCATGTGAGGGCATCAGTCCCCTAGAGTTACAACTACTTAAACCTGACTGACCTAAGGACATCACACACATCCATGCCCGAGGCAGGATTCGAACCTGCGACCGTAGCAGCAGTGCGGTTCCAGACTGACGCGCCTAGAACCGCTCGGCCACAGCGGCCGGCGGTAAGCTTTGCATCGCTCCACAGCGAGCAAGGCCTCGCAGAACTTATAGAACCCTACGGAACTTCTAGGAAAAGCGTACTTTACTTAATTCTGTCAGTTGCCTTGCTTTGACTGGTGTGTGAATGAAAGGTTCGCGAACCGGATTCGCACAGGGCGCGCAGTTTGCTCAACCAGTGCTGAGGATGTGTAGCTAACCCGCAGCTTTAGGTCAATATGATCCATGCATTTGCTTTTGTACCATCGCGCCTCGTAACTTTTGGTTTAATTTATATCAAGCAATGTCTATCGTTGCGTCCTACTAGCTTTTCCTTGCGGCCAACCCACCTATATACTAAGTCCATTCCTAGTAGATCTTCAATTTGCTTGTTGATATCCGATGTCCTTCCTGACATATTAGTAACTTGTAGAATTCTGGCTTCTTCTGTGCAAATTATGAAGAGTATGAAACAATCGAATACACCTGAACATAGTTTCCATCCCGTAGTCAGATTGAGCACCCAGCCCCCTTTCAACATTTCTGCAATTTACAACCAAGTGCTTGCACAGGAGGTTAAGAGAAGCACTCTCAGACTATTACCCGATCGTTAAACCCTCGAACAGTATCTGTCACCAGCGCTGTGACACATTTGAATTGTGAAATGGCCTCACTAAACGTATAGTCTCTTTTGATACCTATAGGGGTCTACAAACTACATAGAAATCGATATCGACTACGCTTTTTGAGATGCGCCAGAATCGTACGAATTCACGGCGTTTCACTCTTCACAACCCTGTAAGAGACTATTTACAGTAGATAGAACATTTAGAAATTAGCATACATCTGTTTTGAAGATGAAACCGATTTCTGCCTTATGCGGAAGTTGGTAGTTTTACAGACAAATAAGGAAATACAGGGGGTAGACAAAAATAGGGAACACCTTATCAAACGTAGTGACGCGTAGGGAAACGTTTGACATTTAAAATAACGTCCAGTCCTTTCGGAGTGGATGAATTCAGGTCTTCTATGGTTTTGCAGGGAGTCTTACACCAGTCTTCCTGCAAAACAGTGGTAGGTTTAGGTAACGGTGATAGAGGTGGACATTGACCACGCACCCTTCTCTCCAACATGTAACACAGAGGCTCAGCAAAACTACGATCTGGTGACTCCTCGCCGCCTACATCACTCGACGCCGCTCGCCGCCATCTGCCACCGTCGATCTTCACACCAGATCAAAAATCTACACCTTCCCACATTCTGGTCCCACTGTCACCACACGGAACACCTGTTCCCACCGACCACCCTACATCCGACCTCCTTTACCTACAACTTCCTCTCCAGTCGCAATCGCCACCAGAAATTATAATTGCTACTACCTCGAAGTTTTGTTGTTTATGTTAGCCTCATAGCCAATATGAGGCTAACATACACAACAAAACTTCGAGTCCATTTCTAAGACAGTATCTGGAGGCAATATAATATACCTGACAGAAAAAAATTGTAACACCAAAAAATACACTACTGGGCATTAAAATTGCTACACCAAGAAGAAATGCAGATGATAAACGGGTATTCATTGGACAGATATATTATACTAGAACTAACATGTTATTACAGTTTCACGCAATTTAGGTTCATAGATCCTGAGAAATCAATATACAGAACAACCACCTCTGGCCGTAATAACGGCCTTGATACGCATTGAGTCAAACAGAGCTTGGATGGCGTTTACAGGTACAGCTGCCCATGCGGCTTCAACACGATACCACAGTTCATCAAGAGTAGTGACTGGCGTATTGTGACGAGCCAGTTGCTCGGTCACCATTGACCAGACGTTTTTAATTGGTGAGAGATCTGGAGAATGTGCTGGCCAGGACAGCAGTCGAACATTTTCCGTATCCAGAAAGGCCCGTACAGGACCTGCAACACACGGTCGTGCATTATCCTGCTGAAATGTAGGGTTTCGCAGGGATCGAATGAAGGGTAGAGCCACGGGTCGTAACACATCTGAAATGTAACGTCCACTGTTCAAAGTGCCGTCAATGCGAACAAGAGGTGACGGAGACGTGTAACCAATGGCACCCCATACCATCACGCCGGATGATACGCCAGTATGGCGATGACGAATACACGCTTCTAATGTGCGTTCATCGCGATGTCGCCAAACACGGATGCGACCATCATGATGCTGTAAACAGAACCTGGATTCATCCGAAAAAATGACGTTTTGCCATTCGTGCACCCAGGTTCGTCGTAGAGTACACCATCGCAGGCGCTCCTGCCTGTGATGCAGCGCCAAGGGTAACCGCAGCCATGGTCTCCGAGCTGATAGTCCCTGCTGCTGCGAACGTCGTCGAACTGTTCGTGCAGGTGGTTGTTGTCTTGCAAAAGTCCCCATCTTTTGACTCAGGGATCGATACTTGGCTGCACGATCCGTTACAGCCATGCGAATAAGATGCCTGTCATCTCGACTGCTAGTGATACGAGGTCGTTGGGATCCAGCAATGCGTTCCGTATTACCCTCCTGAACCCACCGAGTCCATATTCTGCTAACAGTCATTGGATCTCGACCAACGCGAGCAGCAATGTTGCGATACGATAACCGCAATAGCGATAGGCTACAATCCGACCTTTATCAAAGTCGGAAACGTGATGGTATGCATTCCTCCTCCTTACACGAGGCATCACAACAACATTTCACCAGGCAACGCCGGTTACCTGCTGTTTGTGTACGAGAAATCGGTTGGAAACTCTCCTCATGTCAGCACGTTGTAGGTGTCGCCACCGCCACCATCCTTGTGTGAATGCTCTGAAAAGCTAATCATTTGCATATCACAGCATCTTTCTCCTTTCGGTTAAATTTCGCGTCCGTAGCACGTCATCTTCGTGGTGTAGCAGTTTTAATGGCCAGTACTGTAATTAATGTTTTTCTTTGTGTTAATTTTTATTAACACAAAGAAAACAAAAGTATTGGCACTATGAGGATATAAAGAAATAAAAATTATGCTGAATGAAGAAATACTAGAACAGGGGCAAAATTTTAAGTATCTTCGAAGGAGGATAGACACCGACTGGAAGTGTACCACAGAAGTTAAAAGAAGGATAGCAATGGCAAAAGAGGCATTTTATAAGAAAAGATGAATTTTCTGCATCGGTGTGGACAGAGAACAGGAAAAGACTCATAAAATATCTTGTATGGAGTGCTATATGGTGCTAAAACATGGACTTTGAGGAAGAAAGACAGAGAAAGGCTGGAGGCTTTTGAGATGTGGACATGGCGGAGGATGGAAAGAATAAGTTGGATGGACAGAGTAAAAAATGAAGAGGTACTGAGAAGAGCGGGAGAGAAAAGACAGTTTCTAGATGTAATAAAAAGAAGAAAAAGAAATTAGATTGGGCATATGTTAAGAAAGAATGACGGGCTGATAAAAACAGTTTTAGAAGGTTATGTAGAAGGGAAAAGGAAGCGAGGAAGGAAGAGGTTTCAGATACTGGATGACGTGACGGACGGTACAACATACAGCAGCCTTAAGAAGGAAGCAATGCATCGCAGAAAATGGAGAGCCAAAGGACCTGCTAATAAGGTAGAAAACTGATGATGACGATGAATTAAATTTAGAGAATATGTTTCTCTAGGTAACATATTTAAGTGATTAACATTGAAACATCACAGGTTAATGTAAGTGCGAGATAAGACATTACAATGTGAAATGCTAGTACAGTAAAAACCGATGATACGGCCGAAATGTTGAATGCAAGCATGCAGACGTGCATACATAGTGTTGTACACGTGCCAGATGTCGGTTTGTGGGATGCTGTTCTATGCCTGTTGAACTTGGTCGGCTAATACAGAGGAAGTTGATGCTGTTTATGGATGGCGCCGACAGGCTGGTTGAGGTCCTCAATTGGGCTCACTCTGAACAACTTACGACCATCACTGGCACCGAGGCAGAACCAGCTTTCATCAGCAAACACAATAGACCTCCACCCTGCCTTCCAATGAGCTCTCGCTTGACACACATGGAAGTCGTAAATGGAGGTAGTTTGGGGGTCAATGGAATGCACGCTACAGGTCGTCTGGCTCGGAGCTATCCTTGAAGTAACAGTCCGTTGTGTCACTGTGGTGCCACCCGCTGGCCAGACTGCTGCTGCAGATGCAGTACGATTCGGCAGAGCCATACGCCGTACACGATGGTCCACTATGATCTTCCCTATAGGTAGCGGTACGTGGCCGCCCGCGGCTTGGTCTTCTTGCGACCGCACGCTCTAATGACCACCACTTCCAGCAGTTATGTACAATAGCTGCATTCCTGCCAAATCTTTCTGCAATATCACATAACGAACATCCAGCTTTTCATAGCCCAAGTACACAATCTCGTTCAAACTCAGTGAGGTGCTGATAGTGGCGTCTTTGTCACTTAAGGGCATTCTTGACTAACATCAACTCACCACGTCAAATCTCAACTTATTAACGCTCACGACTGTTACAGCGTGAATTTAAAACAAACCTGATCTGCATCCTCACAGTGGCGCTACTAGCGCCTTTCTCATACTCCTGTCGCTAAATTTGAGCAGACATCATCTTTCAGATGTAGAAAGACGCCTAACAGCTCAGGTTTATGTCGCACGACTTCTTCTTGGTGTTGGGACTATTTTTCCGTCAGTGTATATTGTACCTATACGAACGCCTAGAACAGTAGGGTCTCTGTCAGAAGCACGTACTATATACCATGCTTCCACAAGTCTGCCCTATTCAAACCGCCGGCAGAGGCATGTTTTGACGACCGTGGAACTTGCTGCGATACTAGATACAGTTCATTTCTGCTCGCAGACGGCTGCATTTCTACATTTTCTACTCAGTGACTTCGTATTTGATCTAAAACCACTTAAATATTTTAGCACCAGTTTAGCATAAAACGCCTCTGTGTACAGAATTATCGTAGTCTTGGGATCGACGAGTGAAGAAGGCCATTCTGTTAATTTTGTTTGGGTGACGTCACACTGTGGGATCACTGGCAATGGGGCTGTCGGCCCTTTAGCGAAGTAAGCTGATGTACATGTAACAGAGGATACAACATGCACTCCAATTCAAGTGGCTCTAAGCACTATGGGACTTAATATCTGAGGTCATCAGTCCCCTAGACTTAGAACTACTTAAACGTAACTAACCTAAGGACATCACACACATCCGTGCCCGAGGCAGGATTCGAACCTGCGACCGTAGCAGCAGCGCGGTTCCAGCGTGAAGCGCCTAGAACCGCTCGACCACAGCGGCCGGCCCTGCACTGCAATTCCAAGTACATATTACCCATGTGTACTACACAACTGCATGATGTAAGACAGATCACTTGTAACAGGAATTGCAGGAAACAAGACACAAAGGGAAGAAGTACGCAACAGTTCACCCTCTCGTCCCCTGTTCCACAAAATCTCGCCTATCTAATAGACTCAAATTTAACCACGGACGTTTCCGTAAACATCTTCGTAGACTGCACGGCGTAGAGACACCTTTTTACTCTTGTGGAGAAGACGATGCACATCACCTTTTCTTTCGTTTCCCCAGATTACGTGGAAGTACTGTAATATATCTACAAGAACTTATGAAACTTGATCATCCGTCTCATACCTTCGTAATGGCTTTATTATCAACGCGGGATCATACTTTTTCATGCGATGTACAGATTCACTGTTGCCGCCGGCACCCGCATCTAAGACCAATATATCAGTAACAATGAACCGCACAAAAGTGTTCTGCAATATCTGTTTTAACACTGATTGCTCAGCCAAGAATCACCAACTCCACATATGCCCTTGCAGCAGCAACTGAAACCCACCGAGCTACAGTTGGAATGCCTGAAGCTCCAAGCATCGCATCAACAAGTCGCGGCACACCAGCTGACGCACTCCATGATGAAGGGCCTGCACTACCCGCAGGTAACCCACAACGACGCCGTATCCCATCATCTCGCATCCCACAACCATCTTTCCTTCCAGCTGTCACTAAGGATACGGCAAAACACCGAAACTCCTTCCAGTCACACAACAAAAACCAGCTCCACCGGACAATAATACTATGTACAGCAATAAAACTCGTCTTTCTGCAGCATCCTATCTGCCATTCACACCTTCATCCCCTCCTATTCAGACCCAGAATTCCTAAAACGCAAATCTCTAAACATGTAACTTCAGAATTATCGCCCAAACCTTCAAAGAGAATAGATAATCTTCAGGGAAGATTGAGTCCTAATTAAGCCCTCAAATTCCAAATTCCATATGACCTCCTTTGCAAAAATCCTCATAGTACCTTCAGTCCCAAACCCGTCTCCACAACTTTCATCAACACTCCCGGGGCCAAACAACCCCAATATCCCCGTTGTGCCTCCACCACTATCGCTGTGGTAATGAAAGTCGACCTCAAGATCACAGATCGCGAAGCTGAATCTGAACTCCCATCAGAGTATGAAAATCCGAAGAGCCAACTGACCTCGTCCATGTTTTTGCAGAATCTGTAAAATAGTCATCTACATATTCTTCTATGCGTACAGCTACACTCTGCAAACCACAGTGATTACCAGTTATTAGGATTTCTTCCCGTTTCATTCACATATGGAGCGCAGGATGAATGATCGTTTCAGTGCCTCTCTGCGTGCTGTAATTAATCTAATCTCTTCCTCATGATTCCTGTGTGAGCAATACGTAGGTGGTTGTAGTATATTCCGAGAGTCATTATTTAAAGCCGGTTCTCGAAACTATGTTAGCAAACTTTCAGGGACAGTTTACATCTATTTCAAGAGTCTGCCAGTTGAGTTTCTTCAGCGTCTATGACACTCTCCTATGGGTCACACAAACCTGTAACCACTCTTGTTGCCCTTCTCTATAGACTTTCAATATCTCCTGTCAGTCGTATTAGGTACGGGTCCTACGTACACAATATGATCAAAAGTATCCGGACACTTGGCTGAAAATGACTTGAAAGTTCGTGCCGCCCTCCATCGGTAATGCTGGAATTCAATATTGTGTTGGCATACCCTTAGCCTTAATGACAGCTTCCACTCTCGCAGGCGTACGGTCAATCAGGTGCTCGAGGGTTTCTTGGGGAATGGCAGCCCATTCTTCACGGAGTGCTGCACTGAGGAGAGGTATCGATGTCGGTCGATGAGGCTTGGCACGAAGTCGGCGTTCCAAAACATCCCAAAGGTATTCTACAGCATTCACGTCAGGACTCCGTGCAGGCCAGTCCATTACAGGGATGTTACTGTCGTGTAACCACTCCGCCACAGGCCGTGCATTATGAACAAGTGCTGGATCGTGTTGAAAAATGCAATCGCCATCCCCGAATTGCTCTTCAACAGTGGGAAGCAAGAAGGCCCTTAAAACATAAATATAGACCTGTGCTGTGATAGTGCCACTTAAAACAACAAGGGGTGCAACCCCTCTCCATGAAAAACACGACCACACCATAACACCACCGCCTCCGAATTTTACTGTTGGCACTACACACGCTGGCAAACGACGTACACTGAGGATTCGCCATACCCACACCTTCCCTCATCGGATCGCCACATTGTGTACCGTGATTTTTCACTCCACACAACGTTTTTCCACTGTTCAATCGTCCTATGTTTACGCTCCTTACACCAAGCGAGGCGTCGTTTGGCATTTACCGGCGTCATGTGTGAATTATAAACAGACGCTCGACCATGATATCCAAGTTTTATCACCTCCTGCCTAACTTGCACTGGACCCTGATGCAATTTGGAATTCCTGTGTGATGGTCTGGATAGATGTGTGCCTATTACACATTACGACCCTCTTCAGCTGTCGGCGGTCTCTGTCAGTCAACAGACGAGGTCGGCCTGTACGCTTTTCTGCTGCACGCGTCCCTTCACATTTCCATTTCACTATCACATCGGTAACAGTGGACCTAGGGACGCATATGTGTGTGGAAATCTCGCGTACAGACGTATGACACAAGCGACACCCAATCACCTGACCACGTTCGAAGTCCGTGAGTTCCGCGGAGCGCCTCATTCTGCCCTCTCATGATGTCTAATGACTACTGAGGTCGCTGATAAGGAGTACCTGGCAGTAGGTGGCAGCACAATGCACCTAATATGAAAAACGAATGTTTTTGAGGATGTCAGAATATTTTTTATCACATAGTGTACTTGAGCAATATTCTAGAAAGTGTCGCACGTGTGATTTGTAGACTGGTTGCATTTGCCCATTATTTTACCAAGAAACAGAAGTCTACCACATGCTTTGTCCACGACAGGACCTAATGTGGTCATTCCATTTCGTGTCCGTGAAACGTGTTACATCCAGATATTTGTTGGAGTTGGACGATTGTAACTTTGAATCACGAATATTATAATCATAGCATACAACTCTTCTCGTTTTGTGAGGTGAACAGTTTTAAATTTCTGAAAATTGAAAGAAGTTGCGAATCTTTGAAATTAACAATATCCTGTTAAGTGGTGCAGCGTTAACCTAGAAACTACCCAAATGTTTTCACTTACAAGTCTACATAGCATTTTCTGTAGTAAGCTCACCATGACAGGTTAAGGCAAACACAAAAGCGTGGTGATTGGCGGAAGGAATCAAGTACGTACGTACTATCATGTTAAGGTATATGAAGGTGAAGCTTCGGGTATGTGCTGCTCGACTGGGTAAACGCGACCACTGTCACTCATTACACCTACAGAACCGTTATTCTAACACATGTCTGGGGCTGCCTGAGAATCCAAGACTTTCAGATGACTTTATGTGGAACGTCGTCTGTTGTAGAACTGAGTTGGTTTGCTACAACATTCAAAGTTCAGGATCAAATATACCTCAGGGCAGGCTCTCGTAACCCCCTACGAAACTAAAGTGCCAAGGTTTTGCAAATAAATAGAATTCAAAGCAAAGCTGAATGTGAGTGAATGTGAATAGCAAAATGTGTGTGTGTGGGCGGGGAGTATCATGCATGGGAAAATTCCAATCCAGCGTTGCTGAAATTTTGCTCCGAAAGTTTCCATCCATGTCACTTGACACCTCACCAACGCACTATCAAGTCAACTAGAGGGATTGTAGAAGACGCACGGAATTCTGTCGTTCGCTTATGATGCGAAATCAAAATAAAAGATCTTTTTTCAAAGAATCCTCTTTACCGATGAAGCTATTTTCACAAATCAAAGAATGTAAGAAATATACATTTCTGGGACGATGAAAATCCACAATGGCTGAGGCAGGTTGAACCTCAGAGGCGGTGGACTGTGAATTTTAGGTGTGGGATTATTGGAGAAAACGGGATTGTTCCTTATTTAGTTGATGAAACATAAACCTGGATTACACTCAAAGATGAAGTCTATGCACAAGTTCCGAGGACACAAGAGGATTTGCAACATTATATTGTTGCAGCGTGTGCACTGACATCGAAGGAATCTGGTCAGTCTGTCAAGAAGGCCTTGCATCAACAGTGCAAACAAACTCGTGTTGCGATAGGCGGTGGGCATTTGAAACACTTGAACAAAAACAATTTTTAGGAAGTATTGTTGATCTAATACCTTTGTGATTTATTTTTGTTGTTGTTGCTGATATACTTTTGTAATCTAAGTGTGAAACTCAACGTTACATTCATGAAGTTCTTATTTAACAATTTTTACCCTTCAATTCTCTGTTTTAAAAATGATTCAATTTTTGATCTGCACTTTTTTCTCAAAAGTCTCACAGATTCAAGATCGTAACTGTTACCGTAGTTAAGTGGCGAACCATCCTTAGGGGTCACCTCTTTTACCTCGGAATCGTTGTGTAGGTCCAACCACTCGTAGCCAAGCGTAATTAGCATCAGTTTTAACTTAAATTTTTGAGCACTGCTCCGCTTTTCTAATTATACTCAGCCTGACTGGACTGTTTCGTGTAACATCTCAAAATTCCGCATTCGATTTGATATTCAGAATAGATACAACCTAAATTCTTAGTGCTGTAAGTACTCTGAAATTAGTAGCTGTGAATTGGAGAGTGAATCACCGTTTAATTCGTCTCTTTTAGAATCGCGATACTTGTTGCACAAATCACTGCATTCCCATTTCAAAAAAAGAAATTGACACCGATATCTCAGTGACTTATACAACTATGAAAAGAGATTATACCTCATTAAACGAGGATTTTCTCGCAATTCGTTTGGGTGAAAACAGAAACACGATATTTTAAACGGTTCAGAAGCTATCTGGGGTGAACAACTTAGATGAATCAACCTATTCATCTTTGTGCAGGATGTCTTGAAAAACCAGTGGTCCAAAATCAGTGTTGAATTACAAATGTGTGTCAGTCACATGTTTGTAAACATGACTAACATCTGCCTGTGTCTTCGACCTTGGTGCGCTACAAAGAAAAATACGAGTAGCACACAATTACCTGTGATGAGCCTACGGCGTGGTTTAGTACTGTTTATAGTTCAACACTGTTGTCGAAGAAGGTGCATGACTCATCACATGAACTTGCACAGTCACATTTGATGTGTGCTGCATCTAATAAGGAGTAGTTCGCAACGTATGCACAGTAGAATTTGAAGAGATAGTGTTGACAGTGCGGGACGACACTGTTAAATAAGCACCTTTCAGTTTCCCCATTGAATGGAACACGGTGTGGAGAGTGTTAATAGCGTATCACTTATACCCCTATCATAATCTCCGTTTCAAGCAATAGAGCCAAATGATTTTGAGCCCTGCGATCAGTTCTGTCAGTGGATAATACAGGGCAATTGCTTTTTCTTAAGTATTACAATCATCCCACGGGATTTTAGGCATCGTATTCATATATGGACTGAGCTTTTTTTTCTATTATGCACATGTTTCTTACACTGTGATTTCGTTGTAAATTAGAAAATCTGCAAAACATATGCAAGTGGAATGAAAAAACAATGTAATGTTCAAATGTGTGTAAATTCCTAAGGGATCAAACTGCTTACGTCATCGGTCCCTAGACTTACACACTAATTAAACTAACTTATGCTAAGAACAACACACACACCCATGCCCGACGGAGGACTCGAACGTCCGGCGGGAGGGGCCGCGCAATACGCCTCTAACCACGCAGCCATTCCGCGCGGCAATGTAATAACGCAACTGATGGGTAAAACTGATAAAAAATGTAGGATTTATGCGTCTATTGGCCTATACACTGGGGTGACAAAAGTCTTGGGATAGCTCCTAATTTCGTGTCGGACTAACTTTTGCCCGGCGTAGTTCAGGAACTCGACGTGGCCTGATCATCAAGTCATGGGAAGTCCCGTTCAGAAATACTAATTCGTGTTGACTCTATAGGCGTCCATAATTGTAAAAGTGTTGCCGGTGTGGATTTTTTCTACAAACTAACCTCTACATAATGTCCTATAAATTTTCGATCCGTTTCGTGCCTGACGATCTTGGCCAAATCAAATGGTTCAAATGGCTCTGAGCACTATGGGACTTAACACCTTAGGTCATCAGTCCCCTAGAACTTAGAACTACTTAAACCTAACTAACCTAAGGACACCACACACATCCATTCCCGAGGCAGGATTCGAACCTGCGACCGTAGCAGTCCCGCGGTTCCGGACTGCAGCGCCTAGAACCGCACGGCCACCGCTGCCGGCTTGGCCAATCATTCGCTCGAATTGTCGACAATGTTCTTCAGACCACTCGCACTCAATTGTGGCCCAGTGACATGGTGCACTATCATCCATAAAAATTCCATCGTTGTTTGGGATCTGGAGTCTACGAATGCTGCAAATGGTTTCCAAGTAGTCGAATATAACCATTTCCAGTCAATGATCGGTTAATTTGGACCAGAGTACTCAGTTCATTCCAAGCGAACACAGCCCACACCATCATGAAGCCACCACCAGCTTACACAGAGCATTGTTGACAACTGGTCCTTCGCCTCGCAGTCTGCGCGGCTCCCCCCTTCGGGGTTCGAGTCCTACTTCGGGCATGGGAGTGTTTGTTGTCCTTTGCGTAAGTAAGTTTAAGTTAGACTAAGTAGAGTGTAAGCTTACGGACCGATGACCACAGCAGTTTAGTTCCATAAGACCTTACCACAAATTTCCAATTTCCTTCGCCTCGTGGGGTCTGCGCCACACTCGAACCCCACCATCAGCTCTTATCAACTGAAACTGGGACTCATCTGATCAGGCTATAGTCTTCCAGTCGTCTAGGGTCCAACCGAGATTGTCACAAACCTGGTGGTATTGGTAAGATCCTATGGGACCAAAATGCTGAGGTCATCGGTCCCTGGGCTTGCACACTACTTAATCTAACTTAATCTAACTTACGATAAAGACAACACACACACTCCTATGCCCGAGGGAGGACTCGAACCGCCGAAGGAGAAGCCACGTGAACCGTGGCAAGGCGCCTCTAGACTGCGCGGCTACACAGCGCGGCACAAACCCAGGAAAAGTTTGCAGGCAATGTCGTGCTCTTAGCAAAGGCACCTGCTTCGGTCGTATGCTGCCATAGCCCACTAACGCCAAATTTCGTCGTAGTATCGTAAGGGATACGTTCGTCGTACGTCCCACATCGATTCTACGGTTATTTCACGCAGTGTTGCTTGTCTGTTCCTTCTGACAACTCTACGCAAAAGCCGCTGTTCTCGGTCGTTAAGTGAAAGCCGTAGACCACTAAGTTGTTCGTGGTGAGAGGTAATGGTCTAAAATGTGGTATTCTTGGCATACTCCTGACACTGTGGATCTCGGAAAGTTATATTCCCTAACGATTTCCAAAATGGAATGACCCATGAGTCCAGCTCCAACTAGCATTCCGCGTTCAAAGTCTGTCAATTCCCGTTGTGCGACAATAGCCACGTCGGAATCCTTTTCACATGAATCACCTGAATACAAATGACAGCTCCGCCAATGCAGTGCCCTCTTATACCTTGTGGACGCGATACTACCGCCATCTGTATATGCACCTTCAGTATCTCAACTTTTGGCACCTCATATCTTATCTCTCTCCTTAAAATTTTTTCTTCCATGAATCATGAATCAAATATGTTATTTTATTTAAAACAATAGCAAAATCTTCGTAGCTTTCGTTAAAAGGTACAACATAGGAAACAGATACTGATGTATAACAGTTGTCATTCTGTAATGAAACAGCCTTTAAACTACTCCCAGAAAAAATGTATAAAGACTTCCTTTTTATATTCAGTTCAAAATAATTCATTAAACCGGCAAAATTTTAGCAGTATACTAAATAACTTTTTTATTTGAAACGTAGGGAAAATGTATGCTCTCTTCTTATTTGCCCCTGTATTCTCCAAACTACAATGAAATTCTTCGTCAGCTTGTTCATCTGCATTGGTCTGGGTTTTACTGCAAATATCCATACAGCATCATCGAAAACGTCTAGTTGTTTAGAATAAGAAGATCTTAACAATGGTCCAGTGGCCGAATGGCAAAGGGGAGGTTAGGGTGCCCTTGCATATTTTGTTTCTTGAGTTGTAACCAGTAACATCAGTGCTTCAAGAGAATGGTTTCTTTTCTCCCTCCATATCACTGGAACAGCAAATCTAAGGTTCCATTTGTACCATTTTCTGATATCTTCAGCAGATACGTAATGTACCTTATGTTGCTCTCACCACTTGCACTGATCACCAAGTTTATTTCAAAAGTGTGAGAATTATACAATCTTTACGAAATCGGGAATGCACCTTTGATGTTTCTTTTAACAAACTCACAACAAATGTGACAAATAGTGTCAGGATAGTTTTTACAACTATAACCAGCAACTGAAATAAACATACCTCTAAGAGGTAGTGGCCGAGCGGTTCTAGGCGCTTCAGTCTGGAAACGCGCGACCGCTACGGTCGCAGGTTCGAATCCTGCCTCGGGCATGGATGTGTGTGATGTCCTTAGGTTAGTTAGGTGTAAGTAGTTCTAAGTTCTAGGGGACTTACGATCTCAGATGTTGAGTCCCATAGTGCTCAGAGCCTCTAGCCTCTAAGAGGTAGAATACGACTGTGTGGTTACGTTGTTACAAAACGAACCATTGTAAATGAAGTAGAAGAGCCAAAGAGTTTGTCATAGTAGTTTCAATGCACATTAAACCACTGCTACCGCAACTAAAACAGCATATTATTAACTGAAATAAATCGCTAAAATGAATTTTTTTTTAATACTGACTGTCATGTTTACAGAAATGGTGCGTAATATGGCTTCTTTGTTACCATATTGGGATTCAGTAGATTAAAATAACCATAACAAACGAGATTTTCACTTTCAATAGAAATTTTTTTTTATCGTTGGCCAAAGTTGTAATGCATTCACTGAAATCGATCGTCAATGTGAGCATTTTCAGTGAGGATACGTTTTTCCAACAAACTGTAAGTTGTTTATGTCAATAAAAGACTTTAATATTCATTTCCGACATTAAATTCGTGATCTGAAAGAATCCTCGCCGAGATCCTCTAAGGCCTACACAATACTGACCCTAAAGGTTCGGGGCTTCGTGTATGACAGTGACAGCCATTTGCGAGGGATTGTGAGCAGCCGACGAACATGACGTGTAGAGAAAGATCGACTATAAATTATGATGTTTGTAGCGTTCTGAGAGTAATAGTCATCAATTAAACAAATAAATTTTAAAAGTTAAATCTTTTAATACCTAGACCACTATTTTCTTATCCCAACTTATCGAACTGTAATTGTGACTGGAAAATTGCCGTCAAGGCATTAAAAGTTTTTATTTTGAGATTTCTATTTATTTAATGAACCACATGAAGAATGCTATCTCCCCCCTTCCCCCCCCCCCCCCCGCCCCCACCCCATGACCGTGTCAGGCTTCACTGTTGTCGACAGAAAAGGAAGTTTTATTTGCCTTGTTTCAGGGATTCTAAGACGATTCTGCTGTTGGATATTCATCACTGAAGTTAATTTGCTAGAAAATGTTGTGCAATTTTGTGTCACACAGTGCAATACCCTCCCTGAGTTTGGAACCGCACTCTTTTCCACGTAGAATTTAACTCTATGAACGCTATCCGGCGTCCAAATGGAGATAGCCGTTCCTTTTGTTTCTTTAGAGTATAAAGCTCTGTGGCAATCAAAGTCATAAAATATGCCTTACTGATGGCACCACATCGTCTTGGAATTTTCTGCGTCACGCTTTAGAACACAGGATTTATGAGCGTTCACGCAGTTTTGAACCCCGAATCAGGAAGCCAAAGGTTTGCAGGGGTAGCTAGGAAAGTCACAAGGTAATGAATTTTGTACTACATAAGGCCGTCGAGTGCTTTTGCAAGTAATTGTCACACATGAAAATAAAAGCGCCTCCCATAACAGAATAGATTAACGTCAGATGTGGCTTTCCGTTGCTTTTCGCGTCATCTTTGCGCATCTCACACTGTGTCACTGTACTTATTTTGTCCACTGAAAATGAAAATATACCTGAAAAAAAAACTCTAATAAGTTGGTCTCAAATACCAACTGCATCAAGACAGATAAAAATTTCTGGTGCGTC
The DNA here is from genome assembly GCF_021461385.2 of Schistocerca piceifrons. Classification (NCBI taxonomy): domain Eukaryota; kingdom Metazoa; phylum Arthropoda; class Insecta; order Orthoptera; family Acrididae; genus Schistocerca; species Schistocerca piceifrons. The sequence continues at coordinate 96,071,073 of NC_060143.1, read as the reverse complement.
TCCTTGGCTAAGTAGATATCAGACGAGAAATACAATGGCCGCAGTTCACCCTACTGTCTTACAACTTGTTTCTGTTTTATGATTTCTTTCATCTCTGTCAATTATCCGTGTACGTGAAAAAAAAGAAACAAGTTGCACTTTGGTTGGGAGTTCAAGTTAATTGTATCTCCCAGTAGAAACTCCTGGATTAATCGGTTCAAAGGTCGAAAGAAAGTGGTTTTCTTAGGTTGGTGCACAACTTCGTAGCCTTTTTGTTTCTCATGTTGGTATTCCGGTTCCTATGCGTTTATTTATCGATTGTCGTTTTTTATTTGTAGTTCATTGTTGCTATTTGAGTTTGCATATTGTTATTTTGTCATTTGGAGATAGTGAGTGGAGCTGTGGACGTTAGAAAATGGAGTATCAAGTGAAGAAATCGGAACATTTCCGACAAACACTGAAATTGCAACACCAGGAAGGAGTTGTGCAATGTAAACGAAAGTTGATAGGCGTATTTATACATCAGAAAGATGATGTCTGTTCAGATTTCGCGCCAGCTAGGGGCGACATTGTGAGGATACAAATCAGGTTTGCTTTTATACATGCTGTAACGGTCGTGGTGAGATGATGTTAATTAAGAACGTCTTTAAGGCGACACACACGCTATTATCAACACATCACTGAGTGTCATAGTGCCACGAGAAGCTGGATGTTCGTTCTGTGATATTGCAAAAAGTCGTGGCTGGAATGTAGCCACTGTGCACGATTGCTGGCAGCGGAGATCACGAGAATCTACGGTCCCAAGAAGACCGGGCTCCGTAAGGCCACGTGGTACTACCGAGAGGGTGGATCATGATATTCGACATAAGGCTCTGGCGCATCGTGCTGCTACTACAGCAGCAATCTGAGCAGCAGTTTGTACCACAGTGACACAGCGAACTGTAACAAATCGATTACTTCAAGGACAGCTCGGAGCGAGAGGCCCTGTAGCGCGCATTTCGTTGACACCAAACCACCACCCTTTGCGACTTTAGTGGTGTGAAGCAAGAGCTCATTGGAGGGCAGCGAGGAGGTCTGTTGTGTTTTCTGATGAAAGCTGGTGCTGCCTGGGTGCCAGCGATGGCCGTGTGTTGATTAGAAGCGGGGTAGTTGAGGGCCTGCACCCAAACTTGTGAGGGGCCGGGGCAAGCAGTGTATTTAACACTAAATTCTTCTAGATTGTTCATATGGAAATGATGCTCTAAGCCCCCCGCTTCTCTAACTCCGACTTTTGCTGTTGCACATGGATTAAGAAGAAAAGCGAACTGACTGTAACAAATCGATTACTTCAAGGACAGCTCGGAGCGAGAGGCCCTGTAGCGCGCATTTCGTTGACACCAAACCACCACCCTTTGCGACTTTAGTGGTGTGAAGCAAGAGCTCATTGGAGGGCAGCGAGAAAAGAGTTTGGCACCTGCAATAATTTAATTTGATAATTAATTTGATAAAGGAAAGTTTCACTAACGTAGTGAGAAATGAAAGGGTTGCTTTACTGATCTACAGAACGAAAGTTCTGTCCAAAATAACAAATTGGTTTATTATGATTAAACAAAATAATAAACAAAACACATGAAACATTTACAATACGTCAAATTGGGTACTCAATTTATGATCAAGTGGTGTGTGGAGCCAATTCCTTGCAACTCAAATCTTAAGAGAAACACCCAGCCAACCCACATTAATTGCTGCTACAGTAGTAAAAACTCAGGCAATGCACACCCAAGACAGAACCACGTTAGAAAATACGGGAACAGGCGCGCTCTGCTGAGCTCTGATTATCACATAGCAAAATTCCTTAATGTGCCGGTGCTGCGGACATACATTACCAAGCTGTCTTCTTAACTGCAAGGACACAATCTGGCGTACCGGAAGCGATGGCTGGTTGCTCCGACATCCCGTCGTGGTGATGATAATGTCGCGAGTATAGCTCGAAACAAATTATCCTCGTCTGGTTGTTCCAGACTAAAGACTTCCTAGCAATACAAATGCGCCTCTGAGTGAGACGAAAAAGGCTCACCACACAATCACTGACGGTGCAGTGATTGAGTTTAACAAGCAAAGTTACACAGTAACTCCGATACATTCAACTTCAGCCAAAACTGCTCAAGGCGGACAACATAGGCCGCTTGTACGCAGAACGCTCAATTGCCAACTGTACTCGGAAAGTTACGGTGAAGTCGAAACTTCAGGAACTTTGTCAAACAGTTACAATTAAATTAAAGTATATTAGACAGCCAGCGGAAGGCAGGTTGTCCAGAGCAGCGAGAGCTCAGTCTTGTAACCTACCCTGACTGAAAGGCGAGACCCCACCCTACCAAGAGCACCTGTACATGCCGAACACAGAACATTACCGCCACAACCACAGTGGCCGTGGTTAAGCGTGCCAATCAGCAACTCGAAAATCGGCGGAAAATTCCAGTCAGTTGCGGAAGTACTACTATTCCACCAAAGGAGATACTTGGTGCCAATTTCTGCGCCGATTTTACTACGTCACGGAGCTGTCCCCTGATCAAGCAAATCACAGTTATGATTTTGCAGAAAACTCGGTAATTTGAACACCAAGCCTGCATGGGAACACAAGTCATTCCCACGCCTCGCTCGTAGCCCGTCAGAAAGCGTTTTCACTAAGTTTCTGCGAAGGAACGGAATCTCTAACCCCAGCCGCTCCTTCAGGCCCCTGTGGACGTGTCGCCCCCTCTCTTATGACAATGTCGGCGTCTGGACAGCATCCACTCGGCTCCCTCACACCCGTCGGCGTAACCCTTTCAAGATCAGCAGAGCCCGCCTGTCACCGGACCACCCGGGTGACGAGAGACGCTGCATGGGAAGTCCGCATGTGAAAGAATAGCAACTTTTCACTGCATGCAATTAGAGAGGAAAATAGTCATATCTTCTGAGTTCTCAATACTAGCCTTGTAATGACCATACTCGGCTATACTTCCCCAAATCGAATTACTCAGAGTAGGATATAAATATGAGATGGGGCAAGTCACTGTGTGCATTGTGAAAGCATGCCACTTGTCAACCTGTCTGCATGCTATACACACTAGACCTACAACTGGAATCATGGTCTGGGGAGCGATTTCGTATGACAGCAGGAATACTTTCATGGTTATCTGACGCACCCTAACTGCAAAACTGTGTATCAGTGTGGTGATTCGACCTCTTGTGCTGTCATTCATGAGCAGCATTTCAGTGGGTGTTTTCCAACAGGATAACGATCGCCCACGTACCGCTGTTATAACCCAACGTACTGTATAGAGTGCCGACATGTTGCCTTGGCCTGCTCGATCACCCAATCTGTCTCCAATCGAGCACAAATGGGATAACATCGGACGACGACTGCAGCGCCATTCACAAACAGTATTAACTGTCCCTAAATTGACCGACCAAGTGCAACATTTTGATGGTTCATTGTACGCTCTGCCACGCACTTTATTGTGAATAGCAGAGTAATCACGTAGATGTAGAACAGGCATGGAACTCTATCCCAGAAACTGGCATCCACCACCTGTACAACACAATGCAACCACGTTTGCATGCTTGCATTCAACATCCCCGCGGTTACACCGGTTATTAACGTACAACATTTCACATTTGCTATGGTTTATTTTGCAATTACATTAATCTGTACTCTTGCGATGTTAATCACTTAAATATGTTACCTAGAGAACTGTATTCCCGAAATTTCATTATTCTACATTAATTATTATTTGGTGTGGCTTTTTTTTACCTCACTGCAGTCTTTTGTTTGAGTTCAATAGAGTGGTGACAGCAGCCAATAACAATTGTAGGGGGGATAATGCCATTGGATAGGGCACGACAAGAAAATGGATTTGTCGTTTAACGAGGATTGTTTTGACATTCGTGACTCTCCACGTTCAGGAAGACCTTCGGGATTTGATGAAGGTCGTTCAAACGCATTAACCCACAATGATCCATGTCAGTGTACTCAAGAAGGGGCGAATGTGATGAACTGCCTGCCGTCACTTTAGAATCGTGTGACATTTGCATGCAATGGGGAAGGTTAAAAAATCGGATGTGTAGCTACCGCATGCTCTAAGTCAAAAACACAAAAATCAGCAGGTGGCCATCGGTGCATCTGTGCCTGCTCGTCATCAATTGACTCGTGAACAACACCGACCATTCCTATCCTGCATCGTTACTGGTGATGACACAAGGAAAAGAAAGTGAATCGTTGAGCCCAAACAAAGTATCACCTCGTCATACAAAGACCTGCGCGCATCCACAAGAGAAAATGTTATGCATCTGGTGGAACGGTAGCAATGTAGTGTCGTGCGAATTGCTTCGTAGAGGAAGCAACTGATGACATTTATTGTCAACAAATGAGACGTCTTGCATACGAAACCCAAGGACAATGACCAGGAAGACTGCGTGAAGTGATGTTATTTCACGATAACGCCACCCCCACTCTGCTAGACTGACGAAAAACAGCTCCCCGTTATTCACCTTATTTTGCGCCCTCGGATTTTCACTTTTTCCGCTCTCTATCGAACAAGCTTCAAGGAAGGGACTTCCTTTCCGGATGAAAATGCTCTGCGAACATGCCCCCACGAGTTTGTCGCCTCAAAACCATGTGATTTCTACAGTCACGGAATCGAAACGTTACCTCAGCGCTGGAAGACTGTTGTAAATAGTAAAGGACAAATATTACTTTTGACTAAAATCTTTGTTATGAGTATCTGTTGTGTTCAAACTTACGGAAAATTGCTACGAACTTAATGCACCAACCCAGCAGATGGCTGAACGAAAATTCGAACCGCTGCCCTCCCGAATAAGAGCCCAATGCTTTAACTACTGCCCTAAGCACCTCACCTGGTGACGGTTGGAGCTTAAGGAGTACCAGTGAAAATGCTTGTGTAATGACACTGGTGGCGTTCTTTGAGAATGTTCAGCCGCTTTGCCTCTACCCGCAAATGACACCGTGCATACTGAAAGCTGCGTATTTTATATCGGTCAAATAGCTTTCGATGGCAAACAAACTTCAATGACTGTTCGCAATGCAAACAGACCATAGCTAACAGTGCTGATTACATAATGAGGGATGGAAATATCAAGGCATTTTAAAGAACCAACGAAAGACCTGAATATGGATTGCCGGACGAGCCGTCGTCTTCCAGAATGTGTGTCCAGTGCCGCACCTCTGGACTACCGCGTTTGCGAGTTAGGGAATAGCGTTGCGCGATTTTAGAAATACGCTCTTCCCGCTTAAAAGAGACTAACCAATTATACAAAACATTTTTTGAAACAAAAATTTTACTCGATTGGAGACTTAATCATACGTGTGTGGCCAAGGCATGTTACTAGTGATTCATCCCTGAAGAGGTAAACTCTAAATGTTTTGCAGTCTAAACCGAAGATACAGTTAAAAATAGAGGAGGCTTATTGTCTGTCACCCAACACGTTTCTAGAGGAGCGTTGAACTCTAGTCAGGTAACAATCATCACTGAAATTTCTCAGTGATACAATTACACAAATCTCTACAACTACCCATAATTGTGATAAATCATCATTGGAGGGCATATCGCTTTTCAGTTATTATATGACTCAGTGCGCGTCTATAATAATATTCCTCTAATTTCTTATGACAACAATCATAAAAGCATTTGACGACGCAGTAATCGGTTTTGACGAGCCAACGGTGAACCAAGGGTGTTGTCGCGTTGTCAAGTACACAGGGGGGTAAGGGGTATAAGCGCGGATATTTGTATTTGTGACCGAGAACAATGTACTGAACAACATTAGATCAGTATTTAGTCCACTTTCAGACTAGTAATTGTATCTGCATGCACATGTAGCAAGAGCAAGCCATTAATGCTGAGTTTTCCCTGTTGAAGTGTGGACACATGGTCACAAAACAGCCAGTCTATACTGGCAGGCGTAATACACATAGTGGTGCAGAAACGACCGTGCAGAGAACATGAGATAGTAAATTATGTGACGTGTTTTCGGGAAGACCGTTGGACGCAGAGAAGACACAGCCATCCCACTGAAGTGTGTACACATTAAGGTACGAATGACCAGAATATCTGCGCTCATACCCCTAAAAACACGCTGTATACACTGCCTGATAGAAAAGGTGAATCACCCAGAAGAGGAATAGGAAATTTGAAAGGTTTGTGAGGGTATTTAATGTTATTTCGGTGGTTACGAAATCGAGTACCATCCACAAAGAACTTGGCAGCAGCGGCCCACTTTTCATTATGACGTGGCTCCCCTCTGGTCTGTCACAGATTCGGTTGAGGAGAGCGTCATAAGACCGCTGTGTCATTTCCTGAGGCAAGCTGAACCCACAACTGTTGCTCGATACCCCGGATATTTGCACTGGGACGTAGCTGACGTCCGAGCTGGTCACACACGTGTTGGCCACTGGAGTACCTCAAAACCGTGGAGACAGCTAATAGGGATGTGTGCCATTAGTGGACGAGCGTTGTCCTGCTGAAAAATGACGCCACTACTTTCTCGCGTGAGAAGAAACACTTGAGGGCGCAGGGTGAGCGTGACATACTGCCGTAACGTCAGAGTTCCCTCACTCGCTACCAGCCTCGACCTCAAGCAACAGCCGGCGGCTCTCCACCCCATGGAGCCGGGGGTCACACAGCTGCGCTTTTCCAAAACACTGGCAGGATGGGACCACTCCCCACCTCGTCCCCACAGTCGCTGGCGGGGGTGGTTCAAATGGTTTAAATGGCTCTGAGCACTATGCGCCTTAACTTCTGAAGTCATCAGTCGCCTAGAACTTAGAACCAATTAAACCTAACTAACCTAAGGACATCACACACATCCATGCCCGAGGCAGGATTCGAACCTGCGACCGTATCGGTCGCTCGGTTCCAGACTGTAGCGCCTAGAACCGAACGGCCACTCCGGCCGGCACTGGCGGGGGTCATCTGGGGTAGTGCATAACCGTGACTCGTCGTTGAACTCGGTGCGGCGTCAGTCCAGTCACCGGCAGTAAATTTCTCCCGGTAACGGCACCAGTCTAAGCACAGCCGTTCGTGTTGCGTTAACGGCAGCCTAATCTGGCCGCTGCTAGTCTCAGACCAGTGGCGGAGGAAGACACACAACTTTTTACGGAGCCCATCACTTGATGAAATAGGAGATATGATGCTGCGTGAAGAGCACTGAAAGACCTATGTCTAAACAAGGCCCCGGGAGTAGACAACACTCCATTAGAAATACTGACAGTCTTGGGAGAGCCAGGCCTAACAAAACTCTACTATCTAGTGAGCAAGATGTATGAGACAGGCGAAATACCCTCAGACTTCAAGAAGAATATAATAATTCCAATCCCAAAGAAAGTACGTGTTGACAGATATGAAAATTACCGGACCATCAGTTTAATAAGCCACGGCTGCAAAATACTAACACTAATTCTTTACAGACGAATAGAAAAACTGGTAGAAGCCGACCTCGGGGAAGATCAGTTTGGATTCCGTAGAAATGTTGCAACACGTGAGGCAGTACTGACCCTACGACTTATCTTAGAAAATAGATTAAGGAAAGGAAAACCTACGTTTATAGCATTTGTAGACTTAGACAAAGCTTTTGACAATGTTGACTGGAATACTCTCTTTCAAATTCTGAAGGGGGGAGGGGTAAAATACAGGGAGCGAAAAGCTATTTACAATTTGTACAGAAACCAGATGGCAGTTATAAGAGTCGAGGGGCTGAAAGGGGAGCAGCGGTTGGGAAGGGAGTGGGACAGGGTTGTAGCCTGTCCCCGATGTTATTCAATCTGTATACTGAGCAAGCAGTAAAGGAAACAAAAGAAAAATTCGGAGTAGGTATTAATGACCACGGAGAAGAAATAAAGACTTTGAGGTTCGCCGATGACATACTAATTCTGTCAGAGACAGCAAAGGACTTGGAAGAGCTGTTGAACGGAATGGACACTGTCTTGAAAGGAGGATATAAGATGAACATCAACAAAAGCAAAACGAGGATAATGGAACGTAGTCGAATTAAATCGGGCGATGCTGCGGGAATTAGATTAGGAAATGAGACGCTTAAAGGAGTAAAGGAGTTTTACTATTTGGGGATAAAAATAACTGATGATGATCGAAGTAAAAAGGATGTAACATGTAGACTGGCAATGGCAAGGAAAACGTTTCTGAAGAAGAGAAATTTGTTAACATCGAGTATAGATTTAAGTGTCAGGAAGTCGATTCTGAAAGTATTTGTATGGAGTGAAGCCATGTATGACAGTGAAACGTGGACGATAAATAGTTTAGACAAGAAGAGAATAGAAGCATTCGAAATGTGGTGCTACAGAAGAATGCTGAAGATTAGATGGGTAGATCACATAACTAATGAGGAAGTATTGAACAGGATTGGGTAAAAGAGAAGTTTGTGGCACAACTTGACCAGAAGAAGGGATCGGCTGGTAGGGCATATTCTGAGGCATCAAGGGATCACCAATTTGGTATTGGAGGACAGCGTGGAAGGTAAAAATCGTAGAGTGAGACCAAGAGATGAATACACTAAACAGATTCAGAAGGATGTAGGTTGCAGTAGGTACTGGGAGATGAAGAAGCTTGCATAGGATAGAGTAGCATGGAGAGCTGCATAAAACCAGTCTCTGGACTGAAGACCACAACAACAACAACGGCGATCCTCCCTCGTGGTGGTCCCACATGGCCGACCGGAAACTTGATGACGAGTTCGCCTGCTCTCACGTTCCTTTTCAGTCCAGTATTCGGCCACCGTCTCATCCGAATGCCGCACTGGTCTGGATATTGCGTGATTTGAGCAGTCTACCAAACAGAAACCCACAGTGAGGACCATTTCAAACCCTTTCAGGTACTCCTGACGCAGTCTCACTCCAGTGTGCGGCACCTCCGTGTCCTTCACAGTGACCAGTCAACATCTGCAGCCGTCTGCGCCCTGATACACTCTACCACGCATGGTGACAACACTAAACACGAACGGCAGTAACGGCCGTTCTACGTGTCACAGAGAACTGCACGTCTACAATCATTTACATACCAGCATATAATGTGTACATCTACAAAGATACCTGGATTATTGAAATTGGTAATTGAATTGTGAAATGCTTTTGTGATTGTCGTCATAATAAAAGAAACGAAGACGATGGATAACAAGCCTCCACTTTCAATATTTCATTTTACAAAAGCGCATCCACACGGTTTGTCATAGTATTTAATTCACACAGCAATAAAACTTACACATATAGTAGGCGTAAAACGTTTCAGCAGTATATCTGGCACAATCAGGGTGTCTCAAAATAATGTATACACTTTATGAAATTGAATATCTCTTTAATTGAAGCACATGTTTCGGCTTTCCCTCAGCGTGCCCCTTCCTATCACTGCCCCTTCTTATCAGTGCCTCGAAGGGCAGTAAGTCGTGAGGACAAGCAGTGCAGTGTTCTGCATATCAGCCGGGCGTGCTCCATCAGATCCGTGCGCGATAAACCGCCCGCCGCGCTGCCGGCGATTTATTCGCGGGCCGGACGCGGACTGTGACGTCAGCGTCTGGAGTCGATATCTCCAGGTAGCGACCGGGCGGCGCGGCGACACGCGATGGCCGCCGGCGTGCGTGAGCTGCGGCGCCGTGGCGGCTGTTTACAACCGCGCGCTGGGTGCTGGAGGACGGCAAAGTTGTTCTCCGCCTCCCGCAGACTTGCGTCAGCTTTGATTGAGGCGTATCGCCTCTGCCGAAGGACGAGTCGTGCCGAAACACACTTTGATAGCTGCTGAGTGAGGCTGCTACGACCCACCATACCAAGTACATTATTGTGAAGACTTGAGACGAAAGTAACTTTCGCATGATGTGTGACTGCCAAGTAACATAGGTCGATCAAATTTCGGCCTTACATACACTACTGGCCATTAAAATTGCTACACTACGAAGATGACGTGATACAGACACGAAATTTAACCGACAGGAAGAAGAAGCTGTGATGTGCAAAGGATTAGCTTTTCATAGCATTCACACAAGGTTGGCGCCGGTGGCGACACCTACAACGTGCTGACATGAGCAAAGTTTCCAACCGATTTCTCATACACAAACAGCAGTTGACCGGCGTTGCCTGGTGAAACTTTGTTGTGATGCCTCGTGTAAGGAGGAGACATGCGTACCATCACGTTTCCGACTTTGATAAAGGTCGGGTTGTAGCCTATCACGATTGCGGTTGTCGTATCGCGACATTGCTGCTCGCGTTGGTCGAGATCCAATGACTATTAGCAGAATATGGAATCGGTGGGTTCAGGAGGGTAATACGGAACGCATTGCTGGAGCCCAACGGCCTCGTATCACTAGCAGTCGAGGTGACAGGCATCTTATCCGGATGGCTGTAACGGATCGTGCAGCCTCGTCTCAATCCCTGAGTCAACAGATGGGGACGTTTGCAAGACAACAACCATATGCATTTGCAGCAGCATGGACTATTAGCTCGGAGACCGTGGCTGTGGTTACCCTTGACGCTGCATCACAGACAGGAGCGCGTGCGATGGTGTACTCAACAACGAACCTGGGTGCACGAGTGGCAAAACGTCATTCTTTCGGATGAATCAAGGTTCTGTTCACAGCATCATGATGGTTGCATCCGTGTTTGGCGACATCGTGCTGAATGCACATTGGGAGCGCGTATTCGTCATCGCCATACTGGCGTATCACCCGGCGTGATGGTATGCAGTGCCATTGGTTACACCTCTCGGTCACCTCTTGTACGCTTTGAACAGTGGACGTTACATTTCAGATGTATGACGACCCGTGGCTCTGCCCTTAATTCGATCCCTGCGAAATCCTACATTTCAGCAGGATAATGCACTACCGCATGTTGCAGGTCCTGTACGGGCCTTTCTGGATACAGGAAATGTTCGACTGCTGCCCTGGCCAGCACATTTTCTAGATCACAATACGCCTGTCACTACTTTTGATGAACTGTGGTATCATGTTGAAACTGTATGGGCAGCTGTACCTGTAGACGCCATCCAAGCTTTGTTTGACTCAATGCCCAGGCGTATCAAGGCCGTTATTACGGCCAGAGGTGGTTGTTCTGGGTACTGATTTCTCAGGATCTATGCACGCAAATTGCGTGAAAATGTAATCACATGTCAGTTCTAGTATAATATATTTGTCCAGTGAATACCCGCTTATCATCTGCATTTCTTCTTGGTGTAGCAATTTTAATGGCCAGTAGTGTAGAAAGAGCTGCCACAGTACAGTACCCAATAAACGCAATGAGACGAACAGAAATGATACTTTTATTCAGAGTCAATAGCTACACTGAAATGATGAAGTCACCGCCATTTATGCCGATCCCCTGGACATGACAACAGGCGGGACATGATTGTTGCTAGGGTGTGAGATCACCACGGACGGCAACGTGCCCAACGCTGGACACAACGTTGATAAGGGGTTCTCGTGGTAGGGCACTCCATTCCCCCAGCAGCGGTGCTGACGACTGCTAGACGGTTGTTGCTGCACGAAGATGCAAAGCTGGTATTTTTTGCCGATGATACAAGTATAGCTATCACACCCAACGGACAAGAATTAACTGGTGAAATTGTAAACGATGTTTTTCAGAAAATCATTAAGTGGTTCTCTGTAAATGGGCTCTCATTAAACTTTGAAAAAACACAGTATATACAGTTCCACGCAGCAAATGGAATGACACCATTAATAAATATAGACTTCGATCAGAAATCGGTAGCTAAGGTAGAATATTCAAAATTTCTAGGTGTATGCATTTATGAGGGGTTGAAATGGAAAAAACACACTGAGGATCTGCTGAAACGTTTGACTTCAGTTACTTATGCTATTAGGGTCATTGCAAATTTTGGTGATATACATCTGAGTAAATTAGCTTACCACGCCTATTTTCATTCTCTGCTTTCGTATGGCATCATATTCTGGGATAACTCATCATTGAGTAAAAGAGTGTTCATTGCACAAAAGCACGTAATAGGAATAATTTCTGGAGCTCATCCAAGATCGTCCTGCAGACAGTTATTTAAAGAGCTAGAGATCTTCACTGTAGCCGCACAATATATATATTCACTTACGAAATTTGTTATTATCAATCCGAACGAATTCAAAAGTAATAGCAGTGTACATGGCTACAACACTAGGAGAAAGGATGATCTTCACTACTCAAGGTTAAATCTAACTTCGACTCAGAAGGGGGTAAATTATGCTGCCACAAAAGTCTTTGGTCACTTACCTAGTAGAATCAAAAGTCTGACAGATAGCCATATAGCATTTAAAAGGAATTTAAAAGAATTTTTTAATGGCAACTCCTTATACTCATTAGATGCATTTTTGGATATAGTAAGTGGGTAATTTCCCCAACCCCCAGAAAAATAAATTAGAAATATTAAGTGTCATGTAATTTTTTGTGCTATGTAATATCTTGTATAGACACCTTTTATTAACCTGACACGTTCCACATCATTAAGAAGTGTCGTATTCATAATCTATGGAACAAGTACTAATCTAATGTAATCTAATCTAAACGTCAACGTGATTCAGTGTGTCTTCCGAGCGCGTGCCACACCTGCTCCGTGGGATCTAAGTCGGGGGGAAAGGTCACGCCAGTCCACACACCGAATATCTTATTGTCCGAAGAGCTGCTTCAGCTGCACTATTGAAGGCGGTCGCGCATTGCCATCGATAAAAATCAATTCAGCGCCGAATGCGACACTGAAAATGGGGCGGAGCACAGTGTCACAATAAAGTGATCTATTAGGGTACTGTCCTTAAAGTTGTGGAGGTCAGTACGCTCATGCGACGTTATACTTGCCCACAATGCTGGAGGTATCCTGCTATGCCGAGAGATGGGAACACGTAATGCACCAACGAACATCGTCGAATACGATCGCTTTGGTAGTCTAGGTGTTGTTGGGTGGGAGGCATAATACTGTGCGGGAGTACTGACCTCGAAATCTTTTCGCACGGTACAGTCACTGATCAACGGTATTGGGACACTGTACTCCTTTTGCGCGTGCGTCTTTTCACGGCTGGGTTGAGCCTGACATTGCGCGGCTTCATGTAACACCACAACGGGGGGAGGTTTCGGAAAGAGAGGATCTTAGGCGAATGGACTGGCCTGTCCTTTCCCGACGTAAATCCATCCAGCACGTGCGGGATGCTTTGGGATGACGTATTGCCGCACGTCCACATGCACCAATGACCATCTAGCAGTTGTCAACAGCGATGGTGGAAAATGGAGTGCACTACCAAAGAAACTCATTCCAACCTTGTAGCCAGCATGGGAGTACGTTCCAGAACACGCACTGCTCTCTATGCCGATCACAGGCCCTGTTAAGAACCATGTTCACCCGTTTCTCATGTCCAGGGGACCATCGTAAATCGCGGTGACTACAGCATTATTATTGTCATTGAATGAAGTTGTCATTTCTGTTCCCCTCATTGCGTATTTCTTTCAGTTCCTATGTGAGCCGTTCGTGCCATCTCTAGTTTAACATCCTGTTTTTGCCGTACTGCCACCTCGTTATGTTAGTTTCAATTACTGGTGTCACTGAGTTGCTGCTTTGCCTGCCTGTGAGCGTCAGCAGCTGCGCTTATCGATATAAGCCCTGCCGTATTATCTTTACTGGACTTCATTTACTTACGGGTCGTCGTGTGTCCACCAGTCAGTTGGAAACGGACGAGGAGTGCGGTTGGGACTTCGGTCGGGCCTTTCCTGGTGCAGGGATGTCGATTAGCCACTGGGCGTGTTTCCTCTGCATGGTTGGGTCCGAGCCAGCATTTCCGTCGTCGTGTGTCTGTAGTTTAGTTGGCAGTTCGGACCGGGCAATGAAGAGAGTTGGAACGCGCCAGCAATGGAGTCGGACAGTTGGGACGCGGCAGAAGTTCGGTCGGGTTGGAGCGGCAGTGAGCTTCGGATAGCCACGACTCGACCGACCGTTGCCGGCACACATGGCTTCAGTGGGGACGGTCTAGGTTGATCGTGGGTTGGTCGTCTTACCGGACGACGTGTTTTTGCTCGCCGATCGCTTATGGGTCGGCGGTGTGTGTCTCAACATGTGGTTCGTCCTTGTCAGTGCACAGTCACTGCTTAGCATTGGTCGCGTTCTTCGTCCAAGGGTTGGAACGCGCCAGCAGTGCAGTTCGGACCGGGCAATGAAGTCAGTTGGAACGTGCCAGCAGTTAGTTCGGACCTGGCATTGTTTGTCTTGGCACGCGGCACAAGTTCAGTCGGGGCGCGGCAGCAGTGAGGTCCGGATCGCCATGACTCGCCCGACGGTTGCCGACACACATGATTGGGGTGGGGACCACTTCCGTTGGTCGTCGGTCGGTCGTCTTGCCGGACGACGTCTTTTTGGCCGACGATCGCTTATGGGTTGACTGTGGGTGTGCCGACTCGTGATTCGTCCCTGTTATTGTACAGTCACTGCCGTTAGCATTGTTTAGTTCTTCGTGCAAGTGTTCGTGAAACTGTGTGTAGTTAGTGTGATTTTGATTGACAAGTTATTTCAAATGTTGTCGGCGTACTGGTGTGTACCGAGTAGGTCGGTTGCCGTGGAGCAGTGAGGAATTCTCGGCGGGGCGTAGTTTGGCCGGGGCCCGCTGGCGGTCTCTACGCGGTGTCGGAGAGTGTGCCGCTGTTCCCATTGCTACGAAGTCCGTGGCTCACCGACCCTGGACACGAAAGTTGAGTTTTGATTTAACCTACCAGCAAGTCAAGACTGTTCACATTGTGTCGTTTGGAATTCGTTGTCGGCTGTCAGGGTATTCCCGCGAGCAACAACGTTTTCGAGTTGGAAAATTCTAGCCAGCCTCCGGTAGAGTTTCACTGTATTTGGTTATTTGGTTATTTGAATTGAAGTGCACCAGCGGAATCTTCTGCCTTATGGCCGTTAGTGTTCCGGTTACCTGCCCTGGGCGTTGACGTAAATTTCAGGCAGTGTAGTTTCCTCATCGTGTTGTTGCTGTCCAGCACGGTGTGTAGTTTGATAGCTCCGTGTGTGATTGGTTGTGAGCGCCAATATCTTCTACGTTGTTCCGTTGAACTCCCTGTTGTGCCCTGGTAGGGTGAAGTGGAAGTTATCTTGTCGATGGGTCCGCTGACTGTCAGTCTGTTGGGTTGTCGTCGGATCGTGAATGGTTGGCCTGACTGCCTGTCTCACCTAAGCGAATGTGAGTGTTTGAATTACAGGCCGACCCTCGAACATCTGCGCGCCCTTATGTGGACTGCCTGATTTTTTTTTTTATTTGTTCTTGTTGTTGGTACTTCTATGGCTTCTAGCCGGTTTTGTGTTTTAAATTAGAGTTGTTTTACTCTTAATGCCTTCAGCATAGTTTAAAGTGCTGTTTCACTTAAGCCATTTGGCATTTTAAAACTTTTTTTAATTTTTAAGTCTTCGGCCTTCAGCCGATTTGAATTTAACTTGTTTACTTCAGCCTAAGTAACGAACGTTTTTTCAGAGAAAAGACTTGTCTTTTAAATTTCTGATTATGCTTGCGTTTTAAGTTATTGGCCTTCAGCCGTTTTCAAATTAAAGTTGCTTTCAGCCGGTAATTAAGTCCCAAAGATTAAAGGTGTGTTTTTAAAAAATATTTTTGGGCTCTTGTATGTTCGAGTGTAACTGACAGCCCCTTATTTTGGCCTCTTTCCACAATTTATTCTATTTGTCCTGCCCTGCAGGTTAAGCAGTACGTTTCACTACGTATGGTTCAAGTTGCAATAAACTACGTTAGTTGGCAGTGACACTTTAGGCAAAATTCACTTTCGTCCTTAAGATTTACACAGCGGTGTATATCAAGACAGAGAAAATATACCAAGGCACGCTTTCCGCTAAACAGCGGCGGACGTAGGCCAGTAATTTTTAATCTTTATAGCTGCCGATTTACTTTTTTTAAAAAAAAATTGGAACTATGTACTCTCTTGTGTAGTACTGGGAAGAGCCATTTCTGAGGAGTCTGGCGTCCGTCATACAAGGCAGCAGGAAGCGAACCCCCTACCACAGAAAAGCTATTGCTGCACAAAGACAGCTTGCTTACACACTAGCCACTGGTGTAGTCGGAGGGCGATATTATCTACAAAATATGTGCAACACTATATGAAAAAACAAAAAATATTTATTAAAATGATATATGGATATATACTCAGATTTGAGTAATGTGTGATGGATGCGTGGTACTTGTAAATGTCATACACACCAGTTTAACCTAGCAGACTTAAGAGAACCATCCGATGTATAGGAGTTCAGTCTGAACTGCTGTAACAGATAGTTATTTAGTTCTGGCCCACCTGCCATCTGATTGGCCGACGCAGAAACTAGTTCCTGGTGTCAGCAGCCACTGTGGCGCCTGACTTAACTATTGCTGGATGGAACAGACTCTTTGAAGGTCTTCTGGTGGAAGCATAAACATGGTGTGAGTATGGCGAATGCCTGGTGAACGTCATCTGCTAGCGTGTGTCGTGCCAACAGTAAAATTCGGAGCCGGTGATGTTATGGTATGGTCGTGTTTTTCATGGAGAGGGGTTGCACCCCTTGTTGTTTTGGGTGGCACTATCACAGCACAGGCCTACATTGATGTTTTAAGCACCTTCTTGCTTCCCAATGTCGAAGATCAATTCGGAGAAGGCGATTTCATCTTTCAACACGATAGAGCACCTGTTCATAATGCACGGCCTGTGGCGGAATGGTTACACGACAACAACATCCCAGTAATGGACTGGCCTGCACATAGTCCTGACCTGAAACCTATAGAACACATTTTGGATGGATCCAGAATGAGAATTCCCATTCTCGAAACAACCTCCAGGCTGTGGCTAAGACATGCCTCCGCAATACCATTTCTTCCAGGGGATCTAGTTCTCCAAGGTTCGCAGAAGAGCTTTTGTGAAGTTTGGAAGGTACGAGACGAGGTACTGGCAGAATTGAAGCTGTAGGGACGGGTCCTGAGTTGTGCCTGGGTAGCTCAGATGCCAGATCATTTGCCCGCGAACGGCTTAGGCCCCGAACGAGTTCGGTCCGGCACACAGTTTTAATCTGCCAGGAAGTTTCACCTTTGGGATGTTTCGGAACGTCGACTTCGTGCCAAGCCTCACCGACCGACGTCGATATCTCTCCTCAGTGCAGTACTCCGTGAATAATTGGCTGCCATTCCTCAAGAAACCTCCCAGTACCTGGTTGAAGGTGTGCCTCCAAGAGTGGAAGCTGTTATGAAGGGTGGGCCAATACTTTATTGAATTCCAGCATTACCGATGGAAGGCACCACGAACTTGTAAGTCATTTTCAGGCAGGTGTCGGGATACTTCTGATCACATAGTGTATGTGGAACTTCATCAGTTAGGAATAGTATAATTCAGCGCCAGTAACCATTCTCCCGTCTTCAAGAGAAGACGTCCCACTAAAGTCTACCCTACTGTCCCAAATGTAAGCAGAGCTGGAGAAAAGTTTCTGCAGTAAAAGAACGATACTGGTATCAGGTACTGGTATGGAAAAGGAAGATGGTCTTGGTAGTGTCTATATGGAGCACAGTACTGTACATAAGTAAAAAAAAAAGGGGGGGGCTTGCTTCCTCATTCACGAGACTCTAAATAGCCACAAATATTTGTTGTGCCTGGCAGACGTGTTGCCCCATTTACTGGAAGACATCTCACTGGAACTGACGTGTCGGTGATTCAGGTGGCGAAGTAAGACAATTGGACATCTACAAAAAGGTAACGCAGCAATAATTTCATTTACAATACGCTGTTAACAATTGAAATGTGCATAACATGAAGTGCTGTGGCTTCTTCTTCATGTACATCACACTGCGCAAGCCACCTAAAGGGGTGGGGGAGGGTACTTTCAGTACCACTACCTGATGCCCGCTTCCCTGTTTCGTTCGTGAACGGCGAGTGGGAAGAATGATTGTCGGTAAGATACTAATTTCTCGAATTTTCTCGTCGTGGTCTCTTCGCGGTATGTATGTGGGAGGAAGTAATACGCTGTCCGACTCTACCTCGAAAGTGCTCTCCAGAAATTTCATCAGTAAACTTCACCGCGAAGCACAACGCCTCTCTTGTAACGTCTGCCACTGGGATTTGTTGAGCATCCCTATAACGCCCTCGTGCGGACTAAACAATCCCGTGACGAAACGCGCCGCTCTTCGTTGGATCTTCTCTGTCTCTTCTGTCAGTCCTGCCTGGTAGGGATCCCATATTCATGAACAGTCAAGAATCGGTCGAGCAAGAGCCTTATAAGCTACTTCCTTCGAGGCTGAGTGAAATTTCCGAAAGATTTTCCTATGAATCTCAGTCTGGCATATATTTTTCCTAATAATTGTTTTATGTGGTAATTCCACTTAAGGTCGCGTTGCATGGTTACTCCTGGATATTTTACGGTAAGAACTTTTTCCAGCAATAAGTCAGTGGTAGTGTAGTTGCACAGTTGTGGATTTCTTTTCCTATGAATGCGCTAAATGTTACATTTATTTAGGTTCAGGGTCAACTGACAGAACCTGTTCTATTTGAAACGTCCCCTTTGATAATTATGATTGACTGTGCTGGTAAACTTCTACGTTATTTGATTTTCAAACAGCTGAGCAAAACTGAACGTACTCAGACATTTCTCTCTTTACTTATTCTGATCATCACTCCACTGACACACAATATTTTTAGCGCAACGCAGTCTGACTTTCAATAGTTCCTACAAAAGAATGGCCCTGTCTAACAATAACCTATACCTTTCATGAATCACTTACCTCACAAAAGTCTTCGTTACTCGAACTACTGCAATACAGCGAGCGCCAATACTGCCAGCTAAATAAAAGATTCTAACTACTGAAGGCACTAACTACTGATAGTTGTGACATCCAATTAAACAAATTTCCTTTTTCTGACGGACACACGTCCAGATCGTCCGCTCTCAGAACTCCGCCAGCTCACTCTCCACATCCACCACTGCTGGCGGCTGCGCAACGCTACGCGCTGTTCACATCCAACTGCCCAACACTACACAAGCGAATATTCCAACAATGAGTCCAACCAGCCACAGACTGCACACAGCGCAGTCAGTGATTTTCATACAGAGCACTACATGGCATTAACAACATAAAAACCTAAATAGCGCATTTGCACATTCATCAAACCTCTGCAGGTCATTCTGCAAGTCTTTAGAGTTCTTTGGCGTTGCTGCTTCCTTATAGACAGCCATGTCATCCGGGAACAGCCTTTAACGAGCTTCTGATGCTTTCTGCTTGATCATATACTGAAGCGCCAAAGAAACTGGTATAGGTATGCGTATTCAAATACAGAGATGTGTAACCAGTCAGAATACGGCGCTGCGGTCGGCAACGCCTATATAAGACAACAAGTGTCTCGAGCAGTTGTTAGATCGCTTACTGCTGCTATAATCGTAGTTTATCAGGATTTAAATGAGTTTGAACGTGGTGTTATAGTCGGCGCACAAGCGATGGGACACAGCATCTCCGAGGTAGTTATGAAGCGGGGATTTTTCCGTACGACCATTTCACGAGTATACCGTGAATATCAGAAATCCGGCAAAACATCAACTCTCCGATATCACTGCGGTCGGGAAAAGATACTGCACGAACTGGCCCAACGACGACTGAAGAAATTCATTCAACGTGACAGAAGTGCAACCCTGCCGCAAATTGCTGCAGGTTTCAGTGGTTGTTCACCAACAAGTGTCAGCGTGTGAACCATTCAACGAAACATCATAGATATGGGCTTTCGGAGCCGAAGGGCCACTCGTGTACCCTTGATGACTGCATGACACAAAGCTTTAAGCCTCGCTTGGACTCGTCAACACCGACATTGGACCGTTGATGACTGGAAACATGTTGCCTACTCGGACGAGTCTCGTTTCAAATTGTATCGAGTGAATGGACGTGTACAGCTATGGAGACAACCTCATAGATCCATGGACCACATGTGAGCAAGAGACTGATCAGGCTTGTGGAGGATCTGTAACGGTGTGGGGCGTGTGCAGTTGGAGTGATATGGGACCCTTGATACGTGCAGATACGACTCTGACAGGTGAAACGTACATTAGCATCCATTCATGTCCATTGTGCATTCCGAAGGACTTGGGCAATTCCAGCAGGACAATGGGACGCCCCACATGTCCAGAATTGCTACAGAGTGGCTCTAGGAGCACTCTTTTGAGTTTAAACACTTCCGCTGACCACCAAACTCCCCAGACATGAAGATAATTGAGCATATCTGGGATGCCTTGCAACGTGCTGTTCAGAAGAGATCTCCACTCCCTCGTATTCTTATGGATTTATGGACAACCCTGCATGATTCATGGCGTCACTTCCCTCCAGCACTATTTCAGAAATCAGTCGAGTCCATGCCACGTCTTGTTGGCGCACTTCTGCGTGCTCGTGGGGGGCGCTACCCGGTATTAGGCAGGTGTACCAGTTTCTTTGGCTCTTCAGTGTATATACACATAGTAAACAGTAACGGTCCTATCTCACTTCCTTGCGGTACTCTGGAAATTACCTTTACATCTGTCCATTTTGTTGTGTTAAGAGCGAAGCACTGAGTTTTGTCAGTAAGGGAAGTCTTGAAACCAGTCGCAAATATGACGCTAACCGGCAGTGCAGGACGGTGTCAAATGCATCCCTGAAATCAAGGAACACGGCGTCAACCTGAGCGCCGATGTTTACAGCGCTGTGTATGTCATGGCGGAACAGAGTGAGCAGAGTTTCGCAAGATCACTGTTTACGTATACAATGTTGATTTTATTAGAGGAGATCTTCATTCGCCAAAAACGTCATAATACGTGAGGATAAAGCACGTTCCCAATTCTACAACAGTTTCGCGTAAACGATATAGGCCTATGATAATGAGCATCTGTCGCACGGGTCTTCTTGACAACTAGGATGACTTTCACTTTTTTCCAGTCACAAGGTACCCTTCGTTGCTCCACCGATCTACAATGAACTGCTGCTAGAAATGGAGCAAGTTCTCTCGCATAATTTTTGTAGAACCTTATAGGTATCCCATCCTCAGTTCCGCTATTAGCTATCCCAGTATCTGCCATTCCAATGTTCGCACGATGATTGAAAGGAGGAACCTTATTACGATCCTCCGCGGTGGAAGAATTTCAGGAGAACAAATTCAGTGTTTCTGTCTTCTCGCTGCTATCTTCCGCTTCGTTGTTAGTGTGATCGATCAGTGAACGAAGTATCACCTTTCCCCGCTTCGTCCCCCAACCCCACCCACCTCCCTCTTTTCCCACTCGACCTCTCCCATCAGACATCTAGTTCACTTTCCAGGAAAAAACGTTTTTCTGAATCGATGAGAACGTTATCAAAACTTCTACGTATAACTTCAACGTTCTGAGGAGTCTTGCATATGTGCCTCCAGAAAAGCGTCCGAACCGCTTAGAAACTTATTTTAATGCGGCTTGGGAAGGGATCGAAGTTGTTGGTGCAAGTTCGTTGACCCCACCGACCTGCACGGTGCGCCCTGGCGACCTTCGGGGCCGTGACCCTGCGGCGTGGCGTGACGCGACGCGGTAGCCGCTGCACTCCGCTTTTGTTACCTACCCGCATTTAGGGCTGCACAGCATGCTCCGCTGATAGCCATGTGTCGTTTGATTTACGATGCGCACCGTTGCTGTTCTACATTTCCAAGCGATAACTTACTCCTGTGCGTACAAAGTATTTGTTGTATTAATTAACAGCAAGAAATTATTGTCTCAGATTTTTCTTTTGGAGTCTTCTGCACTTGAAAGGTATGGTTGCTCCCTGTACAGTCTCCACGGTTAAGTTCATCTTCTCCATAGGTTCCTAGCACTTCTCCAGTAGATGATAGTATAGCTGCACTTATTTAGGTGATACGAGAGTCATTAGCTTGACTCTCATATAGCACTGTTCACAAATTTCGACGATTTCCTTGGCCTGCTGTCGAGTTTCGTTCCAGTCCATACAAAACTGAGCCTTGCGAAAGTCGGCTATGTAAGACAAGCGGAAAGCTTGTTCCTGGGCCTTCGAAATCGGAAAATCCCAAACAAAACCCATCAACAATGAGATTTTCACTCTGCAGCGGAGTGTGCGCTGATATGAAACTTCCTGACAGAGAGCTTCTGTGAAGTTTGGAAGGTATGAGACGAGATACTGGCGGAAGTAAAGCTGTGAGGACGGGGCGTGAGTCGTGCTTGGGTAGCTCAGTTGGTGCCGGCACGGTAGCTCAGCGTGTTCGGTCAGAGAGCCGGTTGGCCTCTATAATAAAAAACTGAGTGGAAGGATCAACAACCGAACTTGAACAGGATGTCTTGCGACGTCCGCAACGACCAAACACAGCGATCAATAACGAACAAAAAAAAAAAAATGCCGGCACGGTAGCTCAGCCTGTTCGGTCAGAGGGTTAGCTGCCCTCTGTAATAAAAAAAAAAAAAAAAAAAACGAATACTGAGTTAATCGATCAACAACAAACTTAAACGGATGTCTTAGGACGTCCGCCCCGAGCAGCTGCAACGAACAAAAGCGAACAAAATGAGATTAAAAAAAAAAAAGGTTGGTAGAGCACTTGCCCGCGAAAGACAAAGGTCCCGAATTCGAGTCTCGGTCCGGCACACAGTTTTAATCTGCCAGGAAGTTTCAAACCCATCAACTTCGTACAATACTAATTTTACGAGACAAATTCATACATAGCCAAAAGAAAGTGGGTTGATTACTTCAGTCTCATTAACTGAATGCCTTCTCGTTTCTCAGATCATATTGTTCAGGTAGCGTGACTGGTCAGCGATCCCAGTCCTCTTTCACATTCTAGGGAAAGTAGCGCTTGTCACATATACAATATCTTCCTCTTTGGTTCGTTCACCGAAGGTAATTTAGGTACTCTGGAATTATTTCTATGAAATAAAAAACTGCCACCCGCTAAATAAATGTACCGAAGATCATTTTTGCAGAGAGAGACATATTTATTTCGCATCTCAGATTGTCATATGTTTATGTTCCTGTGTCCTAACATAACAGAAACTTTAAATGTGTTATTGGTTATCTTTTACAGTTTACGGCTGTATAAACTGTGAATCTAAGTGTCACACTACCAGTGCGAGAAGTGATGCTTTATTGGAAGAAACACGGATTACGGCACAACACCTGACAAACAACGTACCAAAATTACAAGCTTTGCATCAACAACGGAGACAACAACATAAACATGCTTCAAGATTGTCACAGCCGGCCTCTGTGGCCGAGCGGTTCTAGGCGCTTCAGTCCGGAACCGCGCTGCTGCTACGGTCGCAAGTTCGAATCCTGCCTCGAGCATGGATATGTGTGATGTCCTTAGGTTAGTTAGGTTTAAGTAGTTGTAAGTCTAGGGGACTGATGACCCCAGATGTTAAGTCCCATAGTGCTTAGAGCCAAGATTGACACAGGTTCATGAGCCGAAGAATAGCTTGAGGACGTAGCGTATGTTAATACTTTGAATAACATTGTTATTGAAGAAGTGAGCCAGCTCTCGACCGTCCAACGGTTAAAGGAAGGGGCAAGCTTCATCCATGAAATGTTTGTGTTTTGATTCAAAACTTTTTCGACTGAGATCTCTTGAATTTACCCTGCAGAGATAAGATATATGAAATATTTCTCAGAAGTGTTTCTTATCCAAGATGTAAGCTGAAGAAACAATCGTAAATAAATATCAGAACGCCTGATCTGGAACCAGTGCTAATAAATTTGAAAATGGATTTCAGCATGGGAAGGTCAAGGATTACGTGGGGGCAAGTCTATAGGTCTGAGATAATTTTGTTGGAGATACTTCTAGAGAACAGCAACCTTGAGAGGATTATATTCACTAGTTAAAATTAATTGCGATCTCTATTGTAGAAGATCTATCAGTTACGCAAAGTGGGCGGTGAAAGCTTGAAAATGTTTATGTAGCCTGATGAATTTAAATTATTGCCACGAGAAGAGAATGCAATGTGTGATATTTGTATTCTAGCTGCCTATGTGTGCGTTCATGTGGTTCTTCTGAAGCCCCAGGACCGTATATGGATTTCACATTTCTTACAAAACTTCGTAAATAAGAGGTTGTGGGTTTACAAAAAGTGATAAATCATTTAAGGTACCTGTCTCCTGTTCCGTCGCCTTCCCAATTGTGCTAATCTGTCTTCTGAATAAAAAATTAAAATGTTCAATGCGTTGAACTGTGTGGCAAACAGTTGGAATAAAATATGAAATGGCTTTAAATTGTTAAGTATTCAAATCGTAGAAATTAACAATAAAGGAATTGAACAGTTAATTTGTAATATAATAAGAATACAATATTACCAAATTTGTTTTGACTTCCAGTGGCATGAAAATCAGTTTTTTCATGAACGCTCTACAATTAACAGTTACAATGTAAGTTATAGACGATCCGACTGAGAGAGGCATCAAGCTCGTGGAGGATGACATTATATGATTTGCAAAAACCGAGAAAAAAACGGTATGTCTTCACACTACCTTATGAGCATTCAGCCGTTTGTCCTCATTCAGCTACCTAGAGTGCTACAAATTTTTACTTTTGTGCAGGAACTTCCTTTCAACAGCACGTATGCTGGGATGCTGCTTCACATTTGAGACTCATTCTTCACATTTGTATACGATTATAGCATTGCGTTTGGTCTGAAACAATTTCCTTTAGCACTCGGTATAAGCTACCACACAAACACTGCAATCTATGTAGGTCCTATTTTCACAACTCTGTTTCTTCAAAACGTTCAGTGTAAACAAGCTACTCAGCCATTTCCTTAGTTGACCATTATTTTAACAACAGAAATGACGTGTTAAAAAATTGCTAATGGCAGTGTCAGTAGGATCATATACTGGACGTCCATAAAAACTTTGTGACCCTAGCAGAGAGACTTCTCAACAAGACGTGGTTTCCAGCTCTGGATGTGGCAAAACCACGTCATCTGCGAAAGAGAACCGAGAAAGAGAAGTCCATTCCTTTACGATTTCCATCGAGGTCGGACGCACACTGCTAAACACACTGAACTCAGATTCTGGAGGCGCGGGGTTCAGATGCTCGTCCGATCACTCATATGTAGATTTTCCGGGTTTTCCTTAGAAAAGGACCCAACTCACATCCGCCATATTTATCTACTCCTAGTCTGAACCCGTGTCTTATTATCTCTTCGTCTATGTGAAGTGAAACCCTAATCTCCTTTTCCTACGCCTTCGAGCTGGGTCTGCCTATTTCCCTGCCTTCCGAAAGGCTGCCTTGCCGTCCGGGAGCTTCTGCGATGCTATCCCACGTAATGTCGGCGCTACTCAGCAATGTAGTCGGCCAGAGCCATCTGTAGCGTCTGGCAGTAGTTAATTCGAATGAATAAACATTTTACACTTTTCGGGTTTTGTATTTTTTACTATAAATCGAAGTTTCTTGTTCGGTTGCGTTAATTAACATGTTTTTCCTTTTCATTGACTATTTTGCTACGTATCTTTTCTTATTGTTGACTCTACGGAGAGTGGTATGCAGTGGAGAAGGCAATGAAGAGGCTTTGAGTTGAGTGGCCGTTAAACCAGTAGCCGACACTCGAAATTTAGTTTTTCTGTGATTTCTCTAGAGTAGTTACGGCAAATTAAGGAACGGTTCCTTTGGAAAGGCCATTGCTGCTGCGGAACCCAGTACCCGAGAATCTTTCTCAATGTCTGCCTTCGCCGAAGCGTTAAACCTGAGTCTTCCATCTTTTTTGTTGTGTTTCTTTGAGGTACGTTAACGTCAAAGTATGGCATATTTCATTCATTTCGATTGTGCTGTTCTAACCGGAGTGTCATTAGTACATAGAGAGAAGCGTTACCACTATATGTATACAGGGTGTTCCATTGATTGTGCCCGGGCCAAATATCTCAAGAAATAAGCGTCAAACGAAAAAACTATAATGAACGAAACTTGTCTAACTTGAAAGGGGAAACCAGATGGCGCTATGGTTGGTACGCTAGATGGCGCTGCCATAGGTCAAACGGATATCAACTGTGTTTTTTTAAATAGGAGCCCCCATTTTTTTACTACATATTCGTGTAGTACGTAAAGAAATATGAATGTTTAGTTGGACCACTTTTTTCGCTTTGTGAAAGATGGCGCTGTAATAGTCACAAACTTATGGCTCACAATTTAGACGAACAGTTGGTAACAGGTAGGTTTTTTAAATTAAAATACAGAACGTAGGTACGTTTGAACATTTTATCCGGCCGCGGTGGTCTCGCGGTTAAGGCGCTCAGTCCGGAACCGCGCGACTGCTACGGTCGCAGGTTCGACTCCTGCCTAGGGCATGGATGTGTGTGATGTCCTTAGGTTAGTTAGGTTTAAGTAGTTCTAAGTTCTAGGGGACTGATGACCACAGATGTTAAGTCCCATAGTGCTCACAGCCATTTGAACATTTTATTTCGGTTGTTCCAATGTGATACATGTACCTTTGTGAACTTATCATTTCTAAGAACGCATGCTGTTACAGCGTGATTACCTGTAAATACCACATTAATGCAATAAATGCTCAAAATGATGTCCGTCAATCTCAATGCTTTTGGCAATATGTGTAACGACATTCCTCTCAACAGCGAGTAGTTCGCCTTCAGCCAGTAGTTCGCCTTCCGTAATGTTCGCACACGCATTGACAATGTGCTGACGCAATTTGTCAGGCTTTGTCAGTGGATCACGATAGCAAATATCCTTTAACTTTCCCCACAGAAAGAAATCCGGGGACGTCAGTTCCAGTGAATGTGCGGGCCATGGTATGGTGCTTCGACGACCAATCAACCTGTAATGAAATATGCTATTCAATACCGCTTCAACCGCACGCGAGCTATGTGCCGGACATCCATCATGTTGGAAGTACATCGCCATTCTGTCATGCAGTGAAACAACTTGTAGTAACATCAGCAGAACATTATGTAGGAAATCAGCATACATTGCACCATTTAGATTGCCATCGATAAAATGGGGGCCAGTTATCCTTCCTCCCATAATGCTGCAGTATACATTAACCCGCCAAGGTCGCTGATGTTCCACTTGTGGCAGCGATCGTGGACTTTCTGCTGCCCAATAGTGCATATTATGCCGGTTTACGTTACCTCTGTTGGTGAAAGACGCTTCGTCACTAAATAGAACGCGTACAAAAAATCTGTCATCGTCCCGTAATTTCTCTTATGCCCAGTGGCAGAACTGTACACCACGTGGCCATGCAGTTCCTGGTGCATAGAAATATGGTATGGGTTCAATCGATTTTGATGTAGCATTCTCAACACCGAAGTTCTTGAGATTCCCGATTCTCGCGCAGTTTGTCTGCTACTGATGTGCGGATTAGCCGCGACAGCAGCTAAAACACCTACTTGGGCATCATCATTTGTTGCAGGTCGTGGTTGACGTTTCACATGTGGCTGAACACTTGCTGTTTCCTTAAATAACGTAACTATCCGGCGAACGGTCCGGACACTTGGATGATGTCGTCCAGGATACCGAGCAGCATACATAGCACTCGCCTCTTGGGCATTTGATCACAATAGCCATACATCAACACGATATCGACCTTTTCCGCAAGTGGTAAACGGTCCATTTTTACATGGGTAATGTATCACGAAGCAAATATCGTCCGCACTGGCGGAATGTTACGTGATACCACGTACTTATACGTTTGTGACTATTACAGCGCCATCTATCACAAAGCGAAAAAAGTGGTCTAACTAAAACATTCATAATTCCTTACGTACTACATGAATATGTAATAAAAATGGGTTTTCCTATTTAAAAGAACGCAGTTGATATCCGTTTGACCTATGGCAGCGCCATCTAGCGGGCCAACCATAGCGGCATCTGGTTTCCCCCTTCAAGCTATACGAGTTTCGTTCTTTGTAGTTTTCTCGATTGATGCTTATTTCGTGAGATATTTCGCCCGGTTACTATCAATGGACCACCCTGTATATCATATGTGTAGAAAGTCTCGAATATACAGTGTGCAAAAAAGGTATCATATTTTGGAAACACCGTAATTGTCTCTCATTCAAATGCGGCTCAAAGGTGTGCATGACCTCCTTCTGTAACGGTGCAGAAGTGTGACGCCCTGCGACATCAGCCTCGACTCGGTGAAGCATCAAACAGCAAGAAAAGTGTCGACACACGCGAAAAAAAGGCCACAGCTCACAAGTTTATGTGCCGTGGTAGGTGCGATAGTGATGCCACATTAGCACCAAATGTCAGCAGAGGTCTGCCCTGTGTCACACTATGGGTAGGACGGCACACCCCCTCTTACCCTATTTCACCCCTTCTTTCGAAATCGACAGGAAAATCACTTAGAGGGTGACATAAAGGGCGTCAGTGCAACCACCCGTTCCTGTGGAGCGTTAATTCTCATACCTTTCGCGGTCGAAAACAACTGTTCGCATTGCGACGAGCAGCAGGACGATGTTGTTCACAACATTCGGCACTGCTGACATTCCCTGAACCCTACTGTAACGACGTCGTGGTACTACATCCCCAGTGTACGTGGTCTTCCCCGTTTGGAGTGTAGTGCCACCGCAATTTTTTCTCCGGTACACAGGGTGGAACAACTACGGACGGTTCAAAACCATTCAACGAATTCTGAACGTAATCCGAAGCAGTAAAGGTTGTATGCGCTTTTTCAGCCCTCCCGTTTAGCGCACCCCTGTGGCGTGATCACATTTGGGTGCAACAGTGACGTGTGCGTGCTGGTGCCCGGCAGACTGCGTACTTCTGTCTACGAATGAGGACTATCTACAAGGGATCGGCTCGCACTTGTTTTGCCGAGACAACGGTTCCCATCTCGTAAGCCACGGCTCGGACGTGAAGCAGTCAGGTCACGCAAGCTACAGCGGCTCGGCCTCTCTGTTACACCGATGACTTGACTAGTTTGATCGCCCTGTTGGGACGAGAGATGCGGCAGCTGCCCGACGGCGATGCAGCCAGCATTTGCTGTGTCAGCTGGTCTCTCCTAACTTACTCTGCCTCACAGGCCCCGGTCTGACCTGTTTCCATGAGGCTCTTGCATAAACCCGAGCTGCCGGTTTTATTCTATTCACACGTGCCAAGTAGAGTAGTTGCGATGCCACTGCACAGAGCCTTAAGAAAAAATGTATTAAAATGCAGCTCAGATGTAAAACTCAACGGCGGTAATTCATGACTTACCACTCAAGCAAGAATGACGTGGTGTAAAGCGGTTACCAGCCACATTCCAGCTGGAAACAAACTGCGCACTATAAACATAAAACTGGCTCCAATGTGACACAAATGTCATGTGACAGAATCTTTGCAACCGAAATTCGTAGTCAGAAACGGCACACACGTCTCAATGAGGGTGAGGCATAAAAACTGGCGTTGGCGTATAAAATAAAAAATAATGTTAGATCAGATACTCAAACCGGATTGGGCGTGGCTTCCAATAGCTAGAAATAATAATTTGGCACGGATTCTTGGACATCATATGCAATAGATGCTGCATGGCACTAGACACATACGTTAAAAATTAAATTATTAGAACATGTGCATTCTGAATAATTAGAAAAATGCAAAATTTCCTTAAAGTGGCCCTTGGTGATTTTTTGTATTTCTTTTTATTCCTCAGTTTTACATTATTATGTTATTTTATTACGTTTACTGAAACACCACGTCACAACGCTGGAGCAGATAAATACGCAAAGACTGATGAATCTTGTGAAACCGCAATTCTAGACTGATCTACTGTAGCTAGGAGGCACTATAGGGAAAACACATGTGCACACGTCAAGTATGTACTGACATAACAGGGCGTAGGCAGTCATCAATGGAACGGTGAAAAGCACCTCGAATTGAAGAATATATTTTTTATATATTTATTTAGCCATAATTCGTGAGATATTTGGCTACAGTAAAGATAAGTTCCCGTTCTAGAAATTTTGTATTTGGCAACTGAAATGGGTATTCTAAGTGTGCCAAGTATAGGAAAACAGTACGAAGAAACTTCGAGGGGTTGTGGACTGTGTCATGAGGACGGGACTGAGTACGAGAACCTATACTATCTGATCAAATGTATCCGTACACATATTAGTATAAATTAATGTGGGCTGTGTCCAACCTTAGCCTTTATGACAGCTTCAAACCTGCTGGCGACTTGCAGAGGGATATATAGATGTCTGTGGAGGAACGGCAGCCCATTCTTCCTCTGCCTTCTCTGAAACCACAGAAGATAGTCGTCTTGGTAGTTGAATCCTGGAGTGGAGTCGCTGTTCTAACACGTCCCAAAGGTGCTCCAATGGGTACAGGCCCGGACTCGGGGCACTCCAGTTCATTTCACAAATGTTACTGTTTACAAACCATTACCTCACAGACACTGCTTTAAGACAGCGTGCACTGTCATCCTGATAAGAACAACCATCGCCTCCGGATTCCTCTGCTGTACACGGTATACAATGCAATGAAACGTGTCCGTTTGTAGCATTTTCTTAAGTACAATAAGTGGGTCACATTCTAACCATGAGAAACATATCGGTACCGTAACTCTTGTCACCTCTGTATTTCACTGCTGGGGATAAACAAGATGGCAGGCTACGTTCTCCAGGCATTCGCCAAACCCAAACCCTTTTTCCATCGGACCGCCAAAGTGTACACCCAAACCGCTGTTACTGATTCTCTGGCCGGCCGGAGTGGCCGTGCGGTTCTAGGCGCTTCAGTCTGGAACCGCGCGATCGCTACGGTCGCAGGTTCGAATCCTGCCTCGAGCATGGATGTGTGTGATGTCCTTAGGTTAGTTAGGTTTAAGTAGTTCTAAGTTGTAGGGGACTGATGACCTCAGAAGTTAAGTCCCATAGTGCTCAGAGCCATTTGAACTGATTCTCTGCTGACAACTCTATACCGCCCGCCACCTTTTCTACTGTTGGATGAGCATCTCGTGACGTCTGGTGGTCATCTCCGCGTTAGGCTGGTATTACACTATCAAATTTCTTTGTCCAATATCTTTGTCAAAGAAATTTGATGGTGTAATAGGGAACTTGGTCAAATGTCTTCAAATATTTGATCAAATCTAGGGCCTCGCTGTAGATTTGATCAAAGAAGTCGCTTGTCTTCTGTTCACTGCAGTGTGACATGTTATCACGAGGAGCGCTAGCATCGCTGCAGCGTTCTGTCATCTGTAGTGTGTTTATAAACATTGCTGGTAAAATACAGGGTGATTCAAAAAGAATACCACAACTTTAAAAATGTGTATTTAATGAAAGAAACATAATATAACCTTCTGTTATACATCATTACAAAGAGTATTTAAAAAGTTTTTTTTCACTCAAAAACAAGTTCAGAGATGTTCAATATGGCCCCCTCCAGACACTCGAGCAATATCAACCCGATACTCCAACTCGTTCCACACTCTCTGTAGCATATCAGGCATAACAGTTTGGATAGCTGCTGTTATTTCTCGTTTCAAATCATCAATGGTGGCTGGGAGAGGTGGCCGAAACACCATATCCTTAACATACCCCCATAAGAAAAAATCGCAGGGGGTAAGATCAGGGCTTCTTGGAGGCCAGTGATGAAGTGCTCTGTCACGGGCTGCCTGGCGGCCGATCCATCGCCTCGGGTAGTTGACGTTCAGGTAGTTACGGACAGATAAGTGCCAATGTGGTGGGGCTCCATCCTGCTGAAATATGAATTGTTGTGCTTCTTGTTCGAGCTGAGGGAACAGCCAATTCTCTAACATCTCCAGATACTGTAGTCCAGTTGCAGTAGCACCTTCGAAGAAAAAGGGACCAAAAACTTTATTGGCTGAAATGGCATAGAAAACGTTCATCTTAGGCGAGTCACGTTCATACTGAGTTGTTTCCCGCGGATTCTCAGTGCCCCATATACAGACATTGTGACGGGTGACTTTCCCGTTAGTGTGGAAAGTTGCTTCATCACTAAACACAATCTTTGAAACGAAAGATTCATCTGTTTCAATTTGAGCAAGGATAAAATCACAGAAATCGATTCTTTTAATCTTATCAGCTGCAGACAGTGCTTGAACCAATTTCAGACGATAAGGTTTCATAACTAACCTTTTTCGTAGGACTCTCCATACAGTTGATTGTGGAACTTGCAGCTCTTTGCTAGCTCTGCGAGTCGATTTTCCTGGGCTGCGAACAAATGCTTGCTGGATGCGTGCTACATTTTCATCACTCGTTCTCGGCCGTCCAGAACTTTTCCCTTTGCACAAACACCCATTCTCTGTAAACTGTTTATACCAACGTTTAATACACCACCTATCAGGAGGTTTAACACCATACTTCGTTCGAAATGCACGCTGAACAACTGTCGTCGATTCACTTCTGCCGTACTCAATAACACAAAAAGCTTTCTGTTGAGCGGTCGCCATCTTAGCATCAACTGACGCTGACGCCTAGTCAACAGCGCCTCAAGTGAACAAATGTACAACTAAATGAAACTTTATAGCTCCCTTAATTCGCCGACAGATAGTGCTTAGCTCTGCCTTTTGTCGTTGCAGAGTTTTAAATTCCTAAAGTTGTGGTATTGTTTTTGAATCACCCTGTACAATTGGAATGTACCAACAACTACAAAATGAATAGAGAAGTATGAAGCTGAAGAGGCGCTTTACAACGTGAGGCACCCTGAATACAAAAATAGATTAAGAAGATTGGAGACCTATCCTAACCTAACCTAACCTAATCCTCTCCTGTAGCAAGGAATGGGAGTGTTACAGTGAGCCTGTCTTCTGCGGATGTAGCAGTTCTAAAGTGAGTATTGTGCTTTGTGGTATGACGATACACTTTACTGAGCACATACTGAAATGTATGCTCACCCATTCTTAAGTAACTGATGTACGACTTGACGTTCTCCACTTTAAGCTCCCGTAACAAGTTTTGTTGAATGCTTTTATCGTGTCATCATAAAACCCACGGCTTACCCAGGTACGTTTCCTTTTTTTCCCCCACTTCTCTTCCACGCACACAGTGCAGTTGTGGTACATGCAACTGCTGCAGTTAACAACAAGTAGCCAGCCAGTGTGGCCGTGCGGTTCTAGGCGCTGAAGTCTGGAACCGCGTGACCGCTACGGTCGCAGGTTCGAATCCTGCCTCGGGCAGGGATGTGTGTAATGTCCTTAGGTTAGTTAGGTTTAAGTAGTTCTAAGTTCTAGGGGACTGATGACCACAGATGTTAAGTCCCATAGTGCTCAGAGCCATTTGAACAATTTTTTTGAATAACGAATTGTTGTTGTTAGCCATCTTGAACTTTGTCGGAAAATATGACAGTGTAATACCCCTTTTTAGCGCCACGTCAAAGATCTTTGTCAAATATATTTAACGAATATTTGATCACATCTTTGATCAAATCTTTGACAAAGAAATTTGATAGTGTAATACCGGCCTTACGTATGGATGGCCAGATGCTTTTAATCAGACAGTGCATGTCCAGTAAACATCATCAAAGGACTCCAACAGACTCCCAATGTTATGGTGGCCAATGCCTGCCGGTAGTACACTCCTTCGACAGCAGACATGAATTTTTACGCTGATGGACGACTAGGAAAACTTTTCGCACTCGTTGTGACAGTATTCAGAAGCCTGAATGGCCTCAAACGCGTCTACGTCTCTTGCAATAACACTGTGCAACGGAGGCAGAGTCGTCACTGTGAGGCCGCGTTCTACGTGAGCGACAGAGGCGACCGATAGCGCGCGACAGCTGCAGACGATGGAACACCACCGCAGTTGTGGTTAAGGAAGTGTCCTACGTGGGCGACGTCCGTGGCGCTGCCTGCCCTCTGCTACAACTACACTCGTGCTCATAAATTAAGGATAATTTCAGAATGTGGTGCCACACAACGTGGCACTACACAAAACTGGCGCTAATAGCATAGGCACATAGGGAACACACACGACACAGATCTGTAAGTCCAAGGTATTGGTGATAAGTTGAGAAAACCGTCCCGAAACACATGTGCTACAAAACGCCACTGTTTCCTGCGCATGTACCACGACATCAATATGGGATATGATCACCATGCACACGTACACAGGCCTCACGAAGGGTTGGCATACTCTGGATCAGGTGGTAGAGCACTGCTGGGATATAGCCTCCCATTCTTGCACCAGTGCCTGTCGGAGCTCCTGAAGTGTCCTAGAGGTTTGAAGACGTGCAGCGATACGTCGACCGAGAGCATCCCAGACGTACTCGATGGGGTTTAGGTCTGGAGAACGGGCAGGCCACCCCATTCGCCTGATATCTTCTGTTTCAAGGTACTCTTCCACGATGGTAGCTCGTTGGGGCTGTGCGCTATCATCCATCAGAAGAAGATGGGACCCACCGCACCCCCTGAAAAGGCGGACATACTGTTGCAAAATGACGTCCCGATACACCTGACCTGTTACAGTACCTCTGTCAAAGACATGCAGGGGTTTACATGCACCCATCACAATCCCACCCCACACCATCAAACCACGACCTCCATACAGCTCCCTTTCAAGGACATTAA
The DNA here is from genome assembly GCF_021461385.2 of Schistocerca piceifrons. Classification (NCBI taxonomy): domain Eukaryota; kingdom Metazoa; phylum Arthropoda; class Insecta; order Orthoptera; family Acrididae; genus Schistocerca; species Schistocerca piceifrons. The sequence goes on along the minus strand of NC_060143.1, from coordinate 96,036,643 downwards.
GGGGTTGGTATCTGGTTCCTGGTTCACGCCAGATGTAAACCGGCGACAATCAGTGTTCACACTATACCTGGACTCGTCCGTGAACATAACCTGGGACCACTGTTCCAATGACCATGTACTGTGTTCTTGACACCAGGCTTTACGGGCTCTTCTGTGACCAGGGTCAGTGGAATGTACCTTGCAGGTCTCCGAGCGAATAAACCATATCTGTTCAGTCGTCTGTAGACTGTGTGTCTGGAGACAACTGTTCCAGCGGCTGCGGTAAGGTCCCGAGCAAGGCTACCTGCAGTACTCCGTGACCGTCTGCTGGCACTGATGGTGAGATATCGGTCTTCTTGTGGTGTTATACACTGTGGACGTCCCGTACTGCAGCGCCTGGACACGTTTCCTGTCTGCTGGAATCGTTGCCATAATCTTGAGATCACACTCAGTCGCCCTAGTATTCTACCCCTCATAACGTCATCAATATGTGTTCTTTGAGCCATTTTCAACGCACAGTCACCATTAGGATGTCTGAAAACGTCTGTACGCTTACTCGCTGCACCGTACTCTGACATGCACCAACACACCTCTGCGTATGTGGACTGCTGCCAGCGCCTCCGTGCGACGACCGCAGGTCAAATGCACCGCATGGTCATACCCAGAGGTGATTAAAACCCGCAAACCGCCCACCAGACCGTTGTTTCACCAAGTATCAGCATTATCCTTAATTTATGAACATGAGTGTATATAGCGACGTTTGAATTCGAACGTGTTCAAATCTCATCGCTGCAGCACGCGCGACAGTGAGAGCTCTCGGAAAAGCAGTGCAGTGGACGCGCCGCCAGCTACGAAATACTTATGATCCAATTTTAGGAAAAATTTTGATTTTCCACGTCTTACCGCTTGACATCTTCGCTCGAGAAAGGTCTGAATTTATTTTCGTTATTCGTCATATTACTGTGTTTCAAGAAACTAAGTATACGACTGCACGAAATTTTTAAGAATTTGCAGAGCTAAAATCGCATTGCGTAGACCTTCCGTTTGGTTCATTTCAGGCCGTGCATTACTGCTTATGAAATGTAAACAATACATCGAAAATGTATTTAAAGTTGAGAGCAGAATGGTATCGCTTTTCATTCTCGAGATATTAGTTGTTATATCCGCGGACGGGTCGCTTGCGCGTAAACAATGTATCTAAAATGTATTTAAAGTTAAGAGCAGAATGAAATCGCTTTGCATCTTCGAGATATTGCCTGTTATATCCGCGGACGGGTCGCTTCGTGTGCGTCACGGATCAAGTCGTATCTCATAAACGGTTCAAGATATTGAAACGAGGTTTCTTGGAAATGAAATCACGCAGAAAGGATATGTTTTTGTCATGTGTTTCAGAAGGTCGAAAACAAGATTGCCTATAAATTGCACAATGAGGTTTTCTCAGAATTTTCATAGCCAAACAAAGAGAGAAAAACAGGCAAACGGGGCATCAAAGTGACCAGCGTGAGGTATAGTTCAAATGGTTCAAATGGCACTGAGCACTATGGGACTTGACATCTGAGGTCATCAGTCCCCTAGAGCTTAGAACTACTTAAACCTAACCTAACCTAACGACATCACACTCATCCATGCCCGAGGCAGGATTCGAACCTGCGACCGTAGCAGTCACGCGATTCCGGACTGAAGCGCCTAGAACCGCTCGGCCACCGCGGCCGGCTGAGGTATAGTTTTACATGAAAATATTTAATTGCTTGAAAGTAATCAGGGTAATAAGGGAAATTTAATTAGTCTGTTGAGGAGAAACTGAAATATTTCACGAAAAGCTGCTGCTACCTATGTACACGAAGTGTCAAAGAGTTCATCTGTTCGAGTCCTAACTATTTTGCACATAGAAATATACATTGGTGTGATATTTAACTGTCAAAAAGGTTTCCTTCGAAACAGGTGCTAAATTTAGGATTTTCGAGAACAGAAGACGTTAGGAAAGCAAATGAAGTGTCAATAAGATCATGGTTTCTGAATGCAACTTGAAAATAAAAAATAAAAGAAATTGGTCAAATATTTTGTGAAACGATTCGTCTAAAGCAAATAAAATAAGGCAGAGAATCATCTGACATGCCATTGAATAATGCTCGAAGTCATGTGCAGAAAATGGGTGCATCAAATGTTTCCCTAATACTTTCTTAATTCATTCTCTTAGAAAAATCATTTCACAAAAGGTTTGACTTTCTTTTCAAACATTTTGTATGCTTTATTTATGCAGACTATTATATTAATTGAAACATTTGGCCTTAACATTGACTGTTGATGAATTACGTTCCCAACAATCAAAGATCAGGAAAATTTCGTGTTTGTTAATTGTATTTAATTCGGAATGTAATGTGTCTGATACACTGGGATAGGTGTGTATACACCTAAAAATCAAGTACTATAGCAAGACTTTAAAATATACTTAGCGATGCATGTAAAAAACGTACGTCCGTAATTTATTGATGATCTACTAATGCACGTGTATTCGAATAATTTGTCTGTTGAGCTTTGTAGTTGATGATATAAAATGTGAAATTCTCCTTGAAGATTCCTGCCTTTGTAAATTTCATGCACAGCATTCGTCTTCGCTTTATTTACCTAAGTAAAGCTAATTTTGTAGCCTTACTCTCGAGCTACAGTATCCTGCAGTATAGGGGTACCGTTTCATAGAAACAGCTGGTCGGCTGTAAGTAGCGATCTCGCAGCGGGAGATGGCTCACAAGCAGGGACACCCGAACTTTTCGCCCGATGCCGGTGCTTGTCACCGGAGTGTCGCTTATGCAGATGCGGCTCGCTGTTGGTCGCTTTTGACGGTTACGTAGCACACCGCCCAAGAACTGACGTCAACTGCCGGAAGGTTAGCCTAGCGTCGGCGCTCTGTAGCCTCGTTGCAACACGTTTATTTATGTTCATGGATTCGCGTCCTAGGTTTGATCCTCAAGATATCGTCCACAAGCCGTCGAAGTATACCGTTTTCTTACACTCTGTATACGTCTTCTCAACATTAGCAACATTTTTGGTGGCAAAAAGTGTTTTGTTGTTAGTAATGATTCAATATTCTTTAAATAGTCTTCCGTTACAAGTCAAGTTCTGATCCCTGCCTTGCACAAATTTTCAGCAGTCACTAAATATGCATCACATTTCAGGTTCAGCATATATCCACAGGTATCATATCACATAATTAGACCTTTACTGATTTCGTGCCTGCTGATCCATTTGTTTCGTTTCATTTCAGTGTATTTAATTGATTACACGTGTACTTTAAGAATTCTTCATTTCACTGCCGATTCCACGTTTCTGGACGTTTACTGACAAAGAATGTAAAAAAAAATGAACTCTACGGTACACAGAACTACATTCATACAATTATCTGTGGAAATTTTTTACAGCAAATTTTGAATGCAAGGAATGATCATGAGAGTTCAACCTATTTTGCTGGCCAAAGGCCAAATAGTTTGCATTAAGTATGCTTGAATGTAATTATTTATACACATATATGTACTGTTTTAGTGGACATTCAACTCCTTTATTACAGTGGTAAATAATTTATTGCACTAATTTATTGTTTGTCATTATTCCAATTATCATCGCTGCATGCTGGGGCACGAGTACGGAAACTACCTAAGATAAATGACTCTACGGCTGTACAGTTAACGAAAGCAATGTCGATTTTCAAAGTTACATAAATCATGTCCTTCTGAAATTAAAGAATACGTATTGCGCAACTGGACAATTGCGATTTATTTCCAGTTTGCGATATGTAAGTGATATTTAACGGTTCAGGTGAAAACAATTTCATGTAGTCTCATGGACGAGTGGTGGACTGCGAATTTACTATGTGTGCATGGATGTCGTCTACGGTTTGATGGAAAATGGACGAAATAGTTTTTATGGATCTCGGGTCAAGGCTTAAGGGAAAGGCATCGAAAGTAGAGGGACTTCGATAGGCATATTATTATGTAATTTTATTTCGTTATTATGTAATTTTATTTCGTCTGTGTCATCTCTGTTTTGCCGTCACCTTTCACAAACTTCTCCGGTTTTCAAGTTATCACTCGTTATTATCGTGGTTACGAAAAATAGGAAACTTAGCTTTCGTTAGCAACATAAATTCGTTTAGCGCTCTGAAACTGGGGCATTTGGGTTCGGGAAGTTGCAGTAATTGCTGTGGCGGCGCCACCTACCAGCCTGAAATCGATCCACCGTTCTCGTGGTTGTCACGCTGCCGGATAGATGGCGGCGCTGTAGATGCACGTCAGAGCAGCTCGCGGCGTGACTTAGGAAAGCGTAAATCGTTGCGACACGTTATCGCAATCGCTTTTATCTCTAAAAAAATATTCCGCAGTGTGATCGTAAGCTTTACACTTCACTTCGTGATGATGACCTGCATTCCGATAAGAGAGTAGCAAGTGGTTAAAACGTCAAGTAATTTTCTGTTAATACACATTTCACATCCAATTTTCCTGTCGCATTTCTTACATTCACATTTCTGTTTGGAAGTGTCTGATAATTAATCATTTGCATTAAATCTGAAAAAGATTTACTTATAATCAACTCCTCCCCTATCGTACATTTCACGGAAATGTCATCACTCGATCCATCTCAAGGACCAGAACGTAATAGTTATGTGTGTGGAAATAGGCTAGATGATATGGTGGGTTCTGCTGTGGATAAAACGTACATTTTCGAAGCATAAAGATAAATTGTAGTCTTTCAGCGTAAGTGGTAAATTCTGAAACGTTTTTATGAGCAAGAATTGCTGGATGGTGTAGACGCCACATGATACAGTACACGAATAGCGTGCAGGAAGGCCAGCGCAAATGATTACAGATGTACTTGAGTCACCAGAAATAATGGTAGAAGTAAAATATGTAGACATTCAAAGCAAAGCCATCCGGGGGCGTATGAGGAAGTACCGAGCTCCAGCGTTGTGTGACTTCTCTCTGGATGAATCACCGGCGAGAAGTCAGGGGGTCAGAACGCGGAATGTCGTTAGAGGGCAGTACCTCAACTACAGGCGTCAATGACGTTTCACATGGGTCATACGCATTTGGCATTCTCTGATGACGTCAAACGTCAGATTACCACTAAACTTGTGCTTTTCTCACGTGACATACTGATAGTTATCGACCAAGGAAATGAAGTAGGTGGAGTATTTATCTGTATCTGAGAAGGATTTGGCTCTCTGTCACATCTACGGTTATTATATAAAATAAGATCGTATGTTGTATTAAACAAAATTGGTGACTGGCATAAAGATTGCTTGGTAGAGGGGAACGCTGCATGTTGTCTTGGATGATGGAGAGTCATCCACCGAAGTAGAAGGGTAACCTCATGCATGCCGCAAGGAAGTGTTATTTTTCATATTGAATAGTAATGACCTGACAATTTATTACCAGCAACCTCAGACTTTTTGCAGATGATGCAGTTGTGGAAGTACTGTCCGAAAAAGTAGCGAGCATCTCACTGAATATCTCACTGAGTGTGGAGTCAGAATTGTCTGGTCAGATCACGTTTCACCACATTTTGTGAAAGTGCATGGGAGGTGAACTAGTGAGCGAAACTCTTGTGAAAAACTGTGTGGAAACAGTGCACCGAACAGCAGTTGATCGAGACACCAACGAGAGACACGAAACAGGACGGAAAATTTTGCAGATGATATGCTGCCAAAAAAAACTACAAAAAGAACACAAAACCGGGGTATAATAATGTAGTTCATTTAGCGATGTAATGTAAAGAAATAAAAATCTGACCCACAGAAGATGACACATAGGTGTCGAAACATGTCTGAGTAAATAAAAATAAATAAATAAACTAATTGTGTTTGCATAAGGCGTATTTTCAAAACAACCCATTCTTCCAGAGGAGGTGGTGTTTACAGTAGGCCGGCGGGGTGGGGGGGGGGGGGGGAGGGAGGGGAAGGGAGGAGAATTCAAGGTTAGAGTGTGCTCCTCTTTTTACGCATAAGAAAAATAAGAAAATGACTGATGTGGAAGCATATGAACACATTTTACAGTAGTGCGACTGCACGCATTAGAAGAAGAGCTCATAGACAAGTCTTGTTTGTGTCTGCATGACTATGCTGGCTCTCAGAACGCAACGTCTGTGAGGAAATGGTTTGCGGAAAATAATGTTCCTGAAATGCGCTGGCCTGCCCGGAGACCCTGACACTGACGCTTCTTTGCCGAGCTTCCCTTCCTCGGCATGTTGACCAATGTAAGCACGAAAATGCTGTTCCTGATGGGAAGAAAATGAAAACCTTACCTACACGAATTGGGTTTGTGTGATGATTTCCCGTGTTTTCTGCGAGAAAATTGTTCTCGCAGCAAGTCAGGCCAAAGTGTGGTTGGTCTGTGATGCAGTTGGTGTCTCAGTTCACGGACGAATCGGTTGCGGAAAACCCTGAATCTGTCCTGCAGGAGGGGGACGCCTGTGTCTTCGTGCAGCAGACGAGTGGACTATTCGCTCAGAAGACGCAGAGCGCTCTTGAGAGCTCGGTTCTGGATGCTTTGCAGCGTTGCGATGAGTGAATCTGCGGCCTTTCGCCACACCACAGCTGCTGGTCGGACCGGTGTTAGGTACAGCGTGATGCTGGGTTGGGGCGGCAGCGCCGGCTGCCTGTTCAGCAGCGGAGCGCGGAGGTGATCTGCGGCTCTGCCTGTGACGTCTCGGATCCGAGGCGCCCAGGAAAGTCTATGGTCTAGGGTGACCCCTAGGTACTTCGCCGCCTTGCTCCATGAGACAGATGCTTCCAGATTTCGACTGGCGGATGAAGACCACTGCGTGGCCCTTCGCTGCGCCGAATTTCAGCCGCCATTTCGTAGACCACGAACCCAGAGTTTGCACCCGAGTTGGAGACGGCGTCGCATCACTCGAGCTTTCATGCTGCGGGTGCCCGGAGACCCGACGCGAACTCAACGGAGCACCTTTGAGATGAGTTACATCGCCGACCTCGCTCCAGGCTGCATCTCTGGTTTCGCCTCTTCGGGAAGAACGGATAGCCATTCCTCCACAGACATTCAGCGACGTCAATGAAAGTATCCGCAGCAGAGTTCGAGCCATGATGAAAAAGAAACGTGGACAGCCGCCATATTGACGTTCACTAAAAGATGTCCGGTTCCTTTTGACCATACTGTGTAAGCTCTATGGATTTTTTACGGGTAAAACTGTTCACTACATTTGGTTTAGAATCTCCGTGACACTGTTACTCAGACTGTAGAAATCCGCGACGAATCGCGGGTATCTTCTTTGAATGATTCTAACTCTTCCGTTAATCCAAACTGGTAAGGATTTCAGAACGACGATCAATACGACAAAAAGGTGTTAAGCAAGAGTTTGTAAGTGACCTCTTTCGTTCGTGAATTACACTTATTCGGGATTCTTGCAATAAGTGAGAGACTGGCATATGCCTTATCCGTGGCTAGGTTTACGTGGTCGTTCCTCCGCAAATAGCTCCGAACAAAATCTCCTAGATACTTGAAGGCCAGGAGTGATTCCAGTGACTAACTAACGATTACTTAATAAAAGATATCGGATCTATTGTTCTGTTTACGCCGAGTCGTTACATTAAGTTTATTTATTTTTACAGTCAACTGTGAATCTTTGGCCGGCCGCTATGACCGAGCGGTTCTAGGCGCTTCAGTCCGGAACCGCGCTGCTGCTACGGTCGCATGTTCGAATCCTGCCTCGGGCATGGATGTGTGTGATGTCCTTAGGTTAGATAAGTTTAAGTAGTTCTAAGTCTAGGGGACTGATGACCTCAGATGTTATGTCCCATAGTGCTTAGAGCCATTTGAACCATTTTGTGAATCTTTGCACCAAGCACAGGCCACCTATGAGAGTCTCTAGATTTCGCAACAAGTTTGTAATGACGTCACATCCCTGCACACGACTGTCGCGTTGCGCCGTAGAACTACATACGCCATCGGCCAGGTCGTTTGTGTAAGAAGTTTATGGACAGATGATCACAGCCGTTTGAAATTATAACAGACTGTAGACAAGGGGATGCGATCTCCCCTCTGTTTTTTTGATACTGTCTTTGAAAATATGAAGAAAGAAGAAGATCGAAGTTGAGGCAAAAAAATGAAATAGCATTAGAAAGATCTCATAAATAACGTTCATCTGGCATGTTACAGGCATGGTACACTGAAACAGCTGACGTAAAGACTAAAATGCTGAAAACCATCGCTGAAAAGAGAGATTTAAAAGCATATACGAAAAGATAGAAACAATGATTCAGAACAAAATAATCAAAGTGTAAATATTACAGATTTTATCTAGCGGAGTGGATAATCTCGAGCTACAGAGTATTCTATTGCAGGAAACAACATAATGGATGAAAACAACATACCAATTATGAGGAACTGTCTCTGATGGAAAAATCAGTTGCATCATCAGTCAGGGAACATCGTGAGCTCACCTCGCTATAAGGCGGGCGGGCGCCACCTCTACTTCTGACGATGCCTCGCTGTCAAGAACGCCGTACTGAGCTCTGTTTGCTAGGAAGCATTCAGTCTAATCCCCTGTCTCTTCGAATATTCTATTAGCATGTCTTTTCTTTGCTATGCTAAGGGGCGAAACTATAACACTTACGAAGCCTTCAAACCCGGCATCAATTTGAACTGCGCTGTCTGCTTGCTGCCTTCTGGATCTGGCGATGAGCACAGCAAGCTGGGTCCCGCACAGGCAGAGCCTGCGAGGAACATTTTGATTCCTACATATGAGTTCGGTTTCCGGAAAGTCATCATATGCAAGAACAAAATGTGTTGCGTAATACTGTACATGCCACTTACTGCGGACGACTGTCATTGCCTTTAAGTTAGAGTGGACAGTACGGGACGATACATCGACAAGAGATGTTTATCTTGAACGTCCTGCTGTCCACTATATGGTGATCTCATGAACAAATGGATGCCTTTGGTTAAAGTAATACAAATAGTGAAATGTTAACGTTGCGCTTACGGAGCGGTTGTGAAAGATTGCTCAAGGAGTCCCAGACCCTCAAGGTCAATATCTCACATACAGTGCAGACACATTAACTGAGACTTTAGAGATAAGGAATCAATGGTCGGGAATGAATATATCAGGCGGTATGAGCTTTTGATGAGAGTAGTGAGTCTGAGACACGTCCTTGTGAACTGGTTATGTTTCATAACAAACAGCTGCTTGCAGTGTTGACATTGGTGACCGTACCTAAAAAAACAAAAGATAACTCTATCAACGATGGAGTGTACGACTGTTTACTATTCACCACTGTGGTCATCATTTATTGGAGCATTTAAAATACAATGCCCAGACAGCTGGACGTATTTACAGGGTAAATTTTTGCAACATCCATCTTCTTAAATTGAAGAAATTTGTAGCCATGGATAGAAACGCACGAAAAGCAGTGTTATTCAAGCCACAGTATGGTGGGAATGATCCTCGGTAAAGATACGTACTCGCCTCAGAATTAGCGGTTATTCGGCTTGGCAATGATCGGTAGGGTTATCGGATGCCCTCCTGAGGCATATCGTGCCAAATTCTGACCAATTGTCTCGTTAAATCGTTAAAACCCCGAGATGGTTGGAGAGCCCTGCCTATAATGCACGAACGGTCTCAATTGGAGAGATCTGTCGACGTTGTTGGTCAGGGTAGGATTTGGCAAGCACAAAGACAAGCAGTACAGACGCTCGCCGTGTGCGGGCGGGCATTATCTTGCTGAAATGTAAGCCCCGGATAGCTTGCTATGAAGAGCAACAAAATGGCGTAGCAATCGGCCGAGACAGACGCAGCAACAGGGAAGTAATCGATTTTGTGACTTTTACGAGTTCCTAACCAATAGCGAATTGTATAATTTCATCTGTGTGCTTTGATAGTTTAGTTTCTTGAGTTTCTGCGTGCTAATTTAATATCTAATAGCCACACTTCTCACCGTTTCGTTAGCGTCGAAAAGTAAACCGATTTTGTCATATATTACAAGTTCCTAGTCAGGGGCTAATTATTTAGTTTCACCTAAGTGCTTCGGTAGTTAGGTTTTTGAATCTCTGCGTATTAATCTAATTTATTAGACACAGTTTTCGTCAGTGCCTACAGTAGAGTTCCGCAGCACGTGCTGATAGTCCGGTACCCGGGTAGTTTAGTTTCCCACGGTCTTTGGTATGGATAGGGACTGTGACTGTTGTGTGTGGATGCGAGCCGAATTGGTTCAAAATGTTCAAATGGCTCTGAGCACTATGGGACTTAACTTCTCAGGTCATCAGTCCCCTAGAACTTACAACTACTTAAACCTAACTAACCTAAGGACATCACACACACCCATGCCCGAGGCAGGATTCGAACCTGCGACCGTAGCGGTCGCGCGGTTCCAGACTGTAGCGCCTAGAACCGCTCGGCCACCCTGGCCGGCAGCCGAATTGGTGACACCCCGGTTAGTCTGACAAACAGGTTCCAGGTGCTGTCTGTTGCTGACATTGTCGCTCAACCAGATTCTGTCTCCTGACCTGTATCACGCCTGCAAGATCCGGGTAGACACAGAGGGTGGGATTATTGATAATTGGAAGCTCCAGCGTTAGGTGCGCTGTGTACCCCTTAGGGACATGGCTGCCAAGAAGGGAAGCAAAACGAATGTGCACTCCGTCTGCATACCGGGTGGAGTCATTCCAGACGTGGAACGGATCCTCCCGGATGCCATGAAGAGCACAGGGTGTAGCCAACTGCAGGTGGTTGCTCACGTCGGTACCAAAGATGTGTGTCTCTTTGGATCGGAAGAGATTTTCTCTGGTTTCGAGGGGGTAAGAGAAGTGGTAAAGGCTGCCAGGGTCGCTTGTGAGATGAAAGCAGAGGGGACCATTTGCAGCATAGTCGTCAGAAAAGTTCGCGTACCTCTGGTACAGAGCCGAGTGGGGGATCTGAATCAGAGGCTCATCCGGTCCTGCGGCCGTATAGGCTGCAAATTCCTCGACTTGCGCCAAAGGGTGGTTGGGTTTCTGGTTCCGCTGAATAACTCAGGTGCCCACTATACACAGGAGGCGGCTATACGGGTAGTGCGGGCTGTGTGGCGTGGACTGGGCGGTTTTTTAGGTTAGAGGGTCTCGGAAAAACACAAGAAGGGCTTCAGTCACAAAGGGTGCAGGCCGAACACAGGAAGAACGTAGATACAGGAACAATCGGTATAACATATGAAAAGCACTAATAGAAAGCACTGATGCTCAAATCGATATAGGCACTGAAAGCTGGCTAAAGCAGGAGATAAGCTCAGCCGAAATTTTGCGAAGAACCTAACGGTGTTACGAAAGGATAGGCTAAACACAGTTGGTGGTGAGGTGTTTGTTAATTTAGAAGTAGTTTATCTTGTCGTGAAATTGAAGTAGATAGTTCCTGTGAGTTAGTATGGGCAGAAGACATTCTTGGAAATCGGAACAAAATGATAACTGGATCCATTTACTGACCTCATAATTCAGATGATACAACTGTTGAAAGGTCCCAAGAAAATTTGAGTTTGATTTCAAACACGTATCCGACTCATACAGTTATAGTTGGTGGTGACTTTAATTTATCCTCGATATGTTGGCGAAAATACATCTTTCAATCCGGAGGTACGCATAAAACATCATCCGCAATTGTGCTAAATGCATTCTCCGAAAATTATTTCGAGCAGTTTGTTCAAGAGCCCATGCGAATAGTAAACGTTTGAGAAAACACACTTGACCTCTTAGCAACAAATAATCCTGAGCTAATAAGAAGCATCAAATCCTCCAAAAATAAACGAAAAATATACCTATTCCAAAAAGCGTATAAAAATTCACTTGACGCCTTCCTGAGAGTCTCCACTCCTTCCAAATTAACAATGTAAGTGCAGACCAGATGTGGCTTGAATTCAAAGAATTCGGCAGCAGTTGAGAGGTTTGTACCAAATAAATTAACAAACGACGGAGCTGATCGTCCTTGGTACACAAAACGGGTCAGAACACTGTTGCAGGAGCAACGAAAAAAACATGACAAATTTAAACGAACACAAAATTCTCAAAATTGTCGATCTTCTATAGAAGCTCGAAATTTAGCGTGGACTTCAATGCGAAATGCTTGTAACAGTTTTCAAAACTAAACTTTGTCTCGAAACCTGGCGGTAAATCCAAACACATTCTGGCTGTATGTGAAGTGTGCTAGCGGCAAGACACAATCAATGGCTTCTCTGCGTGATAGCAATGGAGATACTATCGAAGACAGTGCTGCTAAATCAGAGCTACTAAACACAGCCTTTCGAAATTCCCTCACAAAAGAAGACGAAGTAAATATTCCAGAATTCAAATGAAGAACAGCTGCCAACATGGGTAAAGTAGAAGAAGATATCCTCAGAGTAGTGAAGCAACTTAAGTCACTTAAGAAAAGCAAGTCTTCTGATCCAGACTGTATACCAATTAGGTTCCTTTCAGAGTATGCTGATGCAAGAACTCCGCACTTAACAATCATATACAGCCGCTCGCTCGGCGAAAGATCGCACCCAAAGACTAGAAAGTTGCACAGGTCACACCAATATTCAAGAGAGGCAGTAGCAGTAATCCATTAAATTACAGGCCGATATCGTTAATGGCGATATGAAGCAAGATTTTGGAACATATATTGTGTTCAAAAATTATGAATTACCTCGTAGAAAACGGTATATTCACACACAGTCAACACGGATTGAGAAACAAGGTTCTTGTGAAAGACAACTAGCGCATTACTCGCACGAATTGTTGAGTGCTATCGACAAGGGATTTCAAATGGATTCCGTATTTCTGGATTTACAGAAGGCTTTTGACACTGTACCACACAGGCGGCTTGTAGTGAAATTGCGTGTCTATGGAATATCGTCTCAGTTATGTGACTGGATTCGTGATTTCCTGTCAGAAAGGTCACAATTCGTAGTAATTGACGGAAAGTCATTGAGTAAAACAGAAGTGATTTCTGGCGTTCCCCAAGGTAGTGTTATAGGCTCTTTGCTGTTCCTTATCTATATAAACGATTTGGAAGACAATTTGAGCAGTCGTCTTAGGTTGTTTTCAGATGGCGCTGTCGTTTATCGACTAAAAAAGTCATCAGAAGATCAAAAAATTGCAAAACGATTTAGAAAAGATATCTGTATGGTGCAAAAATTTGCAGTTGGCCCTCATCCATATGAGTGGTAAAAGGAATCCGTTAAACTTCGGTTACATGATAAATCAGTCAAATGTAACGGCCGTAAATTCAACCAAATACCTAGGAATTACAATTACGAACAGCTTGAATTGGAAGGAACACATAGAAAATGTTGTGGGGAAGGCTAACCAAAGACTGCGTTTTATTGTCAGGACACTTAGAAAATGTAACAGATCTACAAAGGAGGCCGCCTACACTACGCTTGTCCGTCCTCTTTTAGAATATGCTGCGCGGTGTGGGATACTTAACAGATAGGATTGACGGAGTACATCGAAAAAGTTCAGAGAAGGGCAGCACGTTTTGCGTTACCGCGAAATAGGGGAGACAGTGTCACTGAAAGGATGCAGGATGTGGGATGGAGATCATTAAAACAAAGGCGTTTTTCGCTAATCTTCTCACGAAATTCGAGTCACCAACTTTCTTCTCCGAATGATTTTGAGTCCGACCTACATAGGGAGAAACGAACACCATGATAAAATAAGGGAAATCAGAGCTCGTAATGCAAGATATAGGTGTTCGTTGTTTCCGCGCCTTATACAAGATTGGAATAATAGAGAATTGTGAAGGGGGTTCGATGAACCCTCTGCCAGGTACTTAAATGTGATTTGCACAGTATCCATGTAGATGTATATGTAGATGTAGACGTACTGCTGCATTGTAAAAATGCCGCGGATGACAACCAAATTGGTCCTGCCATGAAATGAAATGGCGCCCCAAACCATCCCTCCTAGTTGTAGGGCCGTATGGCGGGCAACAGGTTGGTATCCCACAGCTGTCCGGCGCGTCTCGAGACAAGTATCAAGTGGTCATCGGGCCTCATTTCAACTCCAGTCAGTGAGATTCCAAGGCCATTTCATTGCCATCCGCGGCACCCTTACAGCACAGCAGCACACCCACTATATCATACTCCTGTTTTGTGCTCTTCATGGAAAGCCATGCCGGCCTTATATTTAAGGATGATGATACCCACATTGATAGTTTCTCCTGCTTACCTTCGTGTTTTCCAAACCCTACCTTGGCCAGCAAACTCGTCGCATCTCTCCACAATTGAGAACGTTTGGAGCATTATGGCCAGAACCATGCAACCAGCCCGAGATTCTGTGGATCTAACGCACCAACTAGGCAGAATTTTTCCCGATATCCCTTAGGACGTCCAACAACTCTATCAAGCAGTGCCAAGCCGAATGACTGATTGCATAAGGCCAGAGGTGGACGAATGCGTTATTGACATGCTCCAGAAATGTTCAAACGTTCAAATGTGTGTGAAATCTTTCCGGACTTAACTGCTAAGGTCATAAGCCCTAAGCCTACACACTACTTTACCTAAATTATCCTAAGGACAAACACACACACCCATGCCCGAGGAAGAACTCGAACCTCCGCCGGGACCAGCCGCACAGTCCATGACTCCGCTCGGCTACTTCCGCAAGGCTGACATGCTCAGTTTGTGAAGAGATTTATCGTGAATAGATCGTCCAATTTTTCTGAAATTGTAATTATTTGTTTGTGTGTAGATGTACGTCACATCTACCGATATGCGTCCCTTTCGGATAATTCCTTCGTGGTGCGTGGTATTTTTGTCTTAGAGTGTATTTATTTATTTGTTTACGCATACATGTCACCCCTCTGACCGTTCTCTTACGGCTAACCACACATCGCCAGTGAGCTAACATTACTGTGTACATAATAAATGAGCAGTACATAACGATTTTTGCACGAATGACATCTAACAGAAACGTATGTTAGCAGTGTCCGGAGAGTACTGACAATTATAGATCTCATGTCATCCCTGATACTGAAAGTTTGTTAACTGAATTAGCCCATCTTGAGGCTATCTTTCATCAGAATGGGTGTTCTGGAAGACCCGTCAGACGCGCTTTGAGCGAATGACAAACTGTGTATCGGATGACTGATGAGAGTAGTGAAAGAGGTCGGAGTCTACAGGTTTTTTGCCTCATGAATCAGTGTTTCCAACAGAATTATTCATATTCTAACGAATCACAAGTGAGTTTTACGACCACCATCTGAAGTAGTGCCAGGGTCTGTGAAGGACAATCGGAGTTTACGTAATGTGGATGACTACTCTCGTAAAGTTTTGGCATGTCGCACATCAGTCAGAGCACCCTGCAGGACCAGTGTTTAGAGCATAACCGTCACACATTCTTACAAATGTTAGGTAAATCTGCGACTGAAGAATATTGCTTTTTTACCGGTCATCCTGGTGTGTGTTTCCAATTACTGGTACAATGTTATTACGAAAAGGGTTAAACTAGCAAGTGGCCAAGTGGCCTTGTAAAAAGAAGGGAGGTTTTTGCTTAAATTATGCCTGTAATGTTGCTCTCTCTCTCTCTCTCTCTCTCTCTCTCTCTCTCTCTCTCTCTCCTCCCGCCCTGGTTAAACAAAGAGTGACAAAGCACTACTCGATCGTTAGATGTTGGTTAGTATTCCACTCTCCATAACGTCTGGCGTTGATTGTCTTTGGTTGCGTGATGCCGCTAGTTGTGTACTACGTGTATTTCTTTCTGCAGTACGGTCTTTTGGTTTTCGCGTCGGTGCAGCCCCTCCCACTCGCCGTTTAAATTGCCATACATGCCGGATCTCGTTGTATTTCTGCCTTACAGATGACGAGGAGTTCTGTCTAAATATCAGTGACTGTCGAAGACATTTTTTTTCTCGTAACATAAACACGCGATACGCCGAAAAAAGCTAAAGTTTCAAATTAATTTTTTCAAGTCTTTAAACGTCGCACAATGCCGCAAGTCAAGTGTTTATTGCCGCGCTTTCTTAAAACGATAAACTGAGATATTTTAACGTCACAATTTTTTAAAATGCTTACTCTCACTGAAATTTCGACCTACATTAGAGACGCTTAATAAGCAGTTTGCTCCTTCATTTTAAACACTTACGAAATGGGCCCCTGAATTCGAACGTGGCCGTAGTTGGAGGAGAGCACAAATGAACACATCGAGAAATCGTACAGTATGCTATTGGAATAAATGGTGATTAAAGGTGTACAAAACAGACGACGTCACACAAATTCCAGGATAGAGACGATATTACATTACTGACCATTAAAATTGCTACACAACGAAGATGACATGCTACAGACGCGAAATGTAACCGACAGGAAGAAGATGCTGTGATATGCAAATGATTAGCTTTTCAGAGCATTCACACAAGGTTGGCGCCGGTGGCAACACCTACTACGTGCTAACACGAGGAAAGTTTCCAACCGATTTTCATACACAAATAGCAGTTGACCGGCGTTGCCCGGTAAAACGTTGTTGTGATTCCTCATGTAAGGGGGACAAATGCGCACCATCACGTTTCCGACTTTGATAAAGGTCGGATTGTTGCCTTCGCGATTGCGGTTTATCGTATCGCGACATTGCTGCTCGCGTTGGTCGAGAACCAATGACTGTTAGGACAATATGGAATCGGTGGGTTCAGGAGGGTAATACGCAACGCCGTGCTGGATCCCAACGGCCTCGTATCCCTAGCAGTAGAGATGACAGGCATCTTATCCGCATGGCTGTAGCTGATCGTGCAGACACGTCTCGATCCCTGAGTCAAAAGATGGGGACACTTGCAAGACAACAACCATCTGCACGAACAGTTCGACGACGTTTGCAGCAGCAGGGACTATCAGCTCGGAGACCATGGCTACGGTTGCCCTTGACGCTGCATCACAGACAGGAGCGCCTCCGTTGGTGTACTCAACGACGAACCTGGGTGCCCGAATGGCAAAACGTCATTTTTTCGGATGAATCCAGGTTCTGTTTACAGCATCATGATGGTCGCATCCGTGTTTGGCGATATCGCGGTGAACGCACATTGGAAGCGTGTATTCGTCATCACCATATTGGCGTATCACCAGGCGTGATGGTATGGGGTGCCATTGGTTACACGTCTCAGTCACCTCTTGTTCGCATTGACGGCACTTTGAACAGTGGACGTTACATTTCAGATGTGTTACGACCCGTGGCTCTACCCTTCATTCGATCCCTGCGAAACCCTACATTTCAGCAGGATAATGCATGACCGCATGTTGCAGGTCCTGTACGGGCCTTTCTGGATACAGAAAATGTTCGACTACTGCCCTAGCCGGCACATTCTCCAGATCTCTCAAAAACTGAAAACGTCTGGTCAATAGTGGCCGAGCAACTGGCTCGTTACAATACGCCAGTCACTACTCTTGATGAACTGTCGTATCGTGTTGAAGCTGCAGGGGAAGCTGTACCTGTACACGCAATCCAAGCTCTGTTTGACTCAATGCCCAGGCGTATCAAGGCCGTTATTACGGCCAGAGGTCGTTGTTCTGGGTACTGATTTCTCAGGATCTATGCACCCAAATTGCGTGACAATGTAACCACATGTCAGTTCTAGTATAATATATTTGTCCAATGAATACCCGTTTCTCATCTGCATTTCTTCTTGGTGTAGCAATTTTAATGGCCAGTAGTGTATATTTAACACATCTGAAGAAAGTTGGTGAGATTCCAGACAAAATGTAGTCCCCCAAGGGACTCCTGTCTTGGGAGTACGTCGGTGGCAACCACATGGGCCCTTAGTTAAGTCTGACATTACTTCCACTTACTTGTGTCAGACATCTTCTGGTTTCTTTACTATCGGTCTCCCTTGGCCAACTCTTACACTTTCGACACCAATGGTATTAGGTTTCGAGACCTGAGGGTATCTTTCATTTCTCTTTTCTATTCTCCAACAATCAATGGTTGGCAAAGGACCCCGACGTCTGCTCAGGCTGCCGATACCCGTTTTCAGAAACAAAACTCTGGGAAATGTCCACTGAAACTTGAGAAATCAATCAGACTTCAAGGATTTCAATGCAGCCTTGGCAACAAACCATACTCCCACATCCTAGAGGGCATGAGTCGTGAGGCCCCTAGACAATGCATGACAAACAATGGATACAGGCTACGAAGCCAACGGGAGAGGATGAAACGCGAACTTATTTCCGGCGCCTTTAAATAACCGGAACATATCGGCTAAAGAAGATAACCCCGAAAGAAAATCCCGGTCCTCCTAGAAAGGGGGCTGAGCAGATGGCTGGTAACCAACTCTCAGAAAACACAGACTACTCGCAGTGCCCAAACGAGCCTCGGAAACAGGGCGGTCTCAAATGTAAATGACAAGGCTATGAAAAAGGACAAACGAAAATCGATAAATGGACACATAAAAGTAGCAACCTGAAAAGTGAGAGGAATTTCTCAAAAGGAGGTAGAACTAGTAAATATACTAAGCGACATGAATATCGATGCTGTAGCACTCACAGAAACTAAAAGGAAATTAAGAGGAAATAAATATGTAGGGGTTTACATTATGCTCTATAGTTGTGTTGAACAACATAAAAGAGCAAGCAAAGGTGAAGCACTACTCCTGCATAAAAAATGGGAAAAAGACATTCAAGATTGTACATACATAAGGGAAGAATATTTACAGTCAGGCTGAAACTGATAAGGGGTAACGCCATCTTTATAAGTGTGTATTCACCTGAATAACGGAAAAAGATGAGTCTGAAAGCTTCTATGAAGAACTACAGAAGACTCAGTAAATACAGTGCAACTGATCGGATTATTATGATGGTTATTTCAATGCCAGAATAGGAAATATGTTAGTAACAAACGTTATAGGTCCGTTTGGAGAACCAATGTGTAATGAAAATGGGAAATCACTAAGAGATTTTGCTCTTACAACAATTTACAAATCCCAAATTCGTTTCTGAAGAAAGAGGATATACACGAGTACACTTGGGCCAGCAGAGGTCTTAGATCAATAATGGACTACATCTTAGTAAATGATAAGCTAACGGGCCGAGTAAGGGATACAAGAGTTTAAAGAGGACAAGATATAGGATCAGATCATTTCTTACTAATCTCCAGAATAGATCTTTTTACAAAACGGAAGAAAATAACTAAACAAGTAACAAACCAACAAGATCAAAGCGTTTATAGGGTATACTTGCTTGAAGAGGACAGTATCAGAACCTGTACCTAAGGAGATTAAATGAAGAACTGCCAAACTTAGAAACTAAAGACAATATAGAAGAAGAATGGAAAACTCTGAAGAATACTGTATGCAGAGTAGCAGGAGAAGCTCTCGGTAAAAAGAAAAGAATATGGGAAAGAAAAGGCCTAAAAATTTGGAATGAGGATGTGATGAAAGCTGTCAAAGGAAAACAGGATGCATATATAAAATACTTAAGCAATCCCACTATTGAGAACAAACAGTACTATAAGGAGAAAAGAAATAACGTTAAATGCATAGTAAGGAAAGCACATAAGGAACACTGGGATAGGTTTATTTCTAATATCGAATACGATATCCACGGAAGACGACAAATGGCATATAAAGTTTTAAAAACCTTAAACACAACAGAAAGAGATAAGTTACAAATAAATAGTATTGAAGAAGAACAGTGGATAAATCATTACACCGAATTGTGGTATGATCACACATCACAAAAAACTGAAATTGAACAACTAGACGAGAAAGGATTAGATGAAATACAGTCTGACGAATTAACAACATCTGCACTAACATCACTTAAGAACAGAAAAGCAACAGAAAAATGCTGAATTATTAAAATATGGAGCAACGACTGCTACATCCCTTCAACGAATGTTCGAAGAAGAAGAGTATACCCAAAGACTGGAAAACAGCTAGAGTGATATCAATTTTAAAAAAAGGCGATAAAAGCCTATGCAGTAATTATAGAGGAATAAGTTTACTGGACTCACCATACAGGGTGTATGCTAAGATTTTAAACATAAGACTTAAAAACATTAGCAGAAGCAGTACTGCATGAGGAATAAATGGGTTCTAGGAAAGGACGCTCCACAATAGGTGAAATTTTTATTCTACAGCAAATAATAGAAAAACGGAGAGACAGTATAATAAAGAAACACACATTGCTTTTATCGACTTTAAAAAAGTTTTTGACAATGTCAATAGACAGAAACTTTGGGAAATAGTGACGAATCGCGGATATCCAAAGCATCTAGTAAATGCTATAGGAAGTTTATATCAAGACACAAATACCACTCTAGATCTCAATGGCAAAACATCTAATGAGGCACCAACTAACAAAGGGGTATGACAAGGCTGCTGCATCTCTTCAACTTTGTACAAGATCTACATTAATGAAATAATACATATATGGAAATCAGAATTTTAGAAAGGCATCTACCTAGACAGGAACATTCATTTAAATAATCTACTGTATGCTGATACTGCAATGATTCTAGCAAAAAATAAAGAAGAAGAAATTCAGAAAGGAATCTACTTGCTACAACAGATGAGTGCAAAATTTAACATGGAAATTTAAGAAACTAGGACAATGGCGTTCATGGGGAAAGAACCAATCAGAACCAAAATAGTGATAGATCAGAAGATTTTAGAGCAAGTAAACCATTTAAATTACCTCGGATGTGAAATGACACACGGATACAGCAGAGATATTGAAACTAAGCTTAGTAAATTCAGCCGGGTATGCGGAACAATTAACAGAAACCTAAAAAACAAAACCAGGAAAGACACTCAAATTAAATTTTACAAAACTGTTACAGTTCCCACACTGCTCTATGGAAATGAGTCCTGGGTGATTACCAAGAAGTAAGAAAGCCGGATTCAGGCACAAGAAACGAAATTCCTTAGAGGTGTTAAAGGTTTCACAAGAGAAGACAGGCTAAGACATCAAGATATTAGAGAAGAACTGCAAATCTTCAGCCTCAATGATAAAATTCGAGATTACAGAAGAAAATGTAACGAACATCTACAAAGAATGGAGAGTGAGAGACTTCCCTTAAAGACAAGAAATTGTAAGTGCCATGGGAGAATATACAGAGGAAGACGCCGACAGAGATGGGTACCGTAACAGGCAATTCCTGCCTAATACCCGAAGAGAAGAAGAAGAAGAAGAAGAAGAAGAAGAAGAAGAAGAAGAAGAAGAAGAAAAGGAAGAAACTATGAGTAAGCTTTTGTGCAAGATTTGTGCCATATTTTTTGGACGGTAAACAAAAGCTAACGCGTAAAACCAATTTAACGACCAACTAAGTTCCTTACTTAATCGGCGATCAGGGACCTCGCTGATGACGCGCCGCCCTTACAGACTGCCTCCAACAGATCCTGCCCTGTGCAACTCCCATGCTGTTTCCCGTGATCCACAGACGTTGCAGGTCTTCTCGTAGTCCGTCCTCTCATCTTGTTCGCGGTCTTGTCCTGGCGTGGGTGCTTCGTCTTTGACCTTCCCACTAACACTTTTCTGGTTTAGCATCATCTGCCATCCTCTGAACATGTCCAGCCCAATGTAGTCGCATAACATCTGATTTTTTGTATAACATTGGGGTGGTTTATCATAGCGTATATTTCTTCAGTTTTTCGTCCCCTCCACCCTATTTCTTCCTTCACTGGCTCAAAAATCTTTATCGTGATCTTTCTCTCAAACATCATCAGTTTTTCTGGTACTCAGCGATTCTATGCCATGTAACAGCACTGGGCCGTTATTGTATTACACGCCTTCGTTATAACTTTCGTTGAGATTACCTTTGGTTTTATGTTTGGTTGTGGGCTCTTTTATGATCTGGTTTACGTCTAGGTGGATATTATCCCGCCAGCTGAAGTATGATTCTAAGTACTTGAAGTTCTCAACCATCTTCAGCTTCATCTCTCCCATCTCCTACTTAGTTCTGGGTCTGTCCATATGCTAGCATCTGTAGATTTCGATTTAGATTGATGCCCTTTCCTGCTCTTTTCATCTCGCGTGCAAGTTTTTCAAGAACAACGTGAAGTAATTTGGGTGACAATGCGTCAACTTATCGTGCCTCAGTTCGTACTTTCACTTCCTTTGCATTCCTTCTCGATATCTTAATTTAGCTTTCGTCTGTATTGTACATGCTTCTCCCCGGTTGACTAATTTCTCAGGTAATCCAAACTCCCTAAGGATGTTGCTGTATCTCATATTGAGACGCCTATGAAATAACACGCTCCAGCCGGCCGTTGTGGCCGAACTGTTCTAGACGCTTCAGTCTGGAACAGCGCTGCTGCTACGCAGGTTCGAATCCTGCCTCGGGCACAGACGTGTGTATGTCCTTAGGTTAGTTAACTTTAAGAAGTTCTAAATCTAGGGGACTGATGACCTCATATGTTAGCTCCCATAGTGCTCAGAGCCATTTGAACCCTTTTTTACACGTTCCAAATGAACAAAACAAAAGTTTGTTGAAATGCAACAGAACAATGACAAAACAAGAGACTTCTTATAACAAAACTTAGTACCAAACTCAATCAGGCGTTCACCTGGAGAAGAACTAAGATAATTAAGATGGTTGGGCTTAGAGACTAATCCGACGAAGTGTTCCAGTGGTAGGAAGGGGAGTACACTCGGCAGCAGCTGGCCAACGGTACCTCTCGGAAGCGACGTTGGATAGGTCCGAAGTACGGCTCTGACTCTGATTGCAGGACTAGTATTAGCCGGCACACGAGACTGTCTGAGCATCGGCGGAGAACTGCTGACGGGTGGAGATGCGTCGCTATAAACAGCAGGTGCCAGAGAAGTGTATTTGTGGACCTGTGTCCTTGGAACGTGATTAGGCGGAGGGGTGCAGGTGCCTGCCCGGCGAACAGCAGCTGTGGTCGCGCTTACCCCGCCGTCTCTCGGCTGCGATGCGGTACTCACCGGCGGTCGCAGTCCTGGGAGACGACGCCTGCGAGATATGCATGTTCGTGTGTGCCCAGCGCCCGCAGGGTTGCCGATCCGTCAGGCGTACTGCTGGTATATGACAGATGTACAGGTTCACTCCATGGATACCATTGCATGCCTTTGAGGAATCTAGGAACATGGCGAACATTGGTTTGTAAAATTCCCAATACTTTTCCTATACCTGTCTCATAATAAAAGTACAGTCGATCGTAGATTTTTCTGGCTTGATGCCTGCTTGGTAATGCTCTACTATTTCCTCAGTTCATGTCTTTAGTTTGTCTTACATTATCAAGGATAAGACCTTGTAGCTTGTGTTCAGCAGTGAGATCCCTATTTAGGTATTACAGTCCGTTTTGCTTTTCTTATTATGGACTTCTACAACCATAGCTAACTTCCATTCCGTTCGTATCTCCTCCTCCTTCCATAGCATTTTGTCTAGTCTTGTCAACTCTTTAACGAGCTCTTCACCCCCTTCATTGATCATCTCTGATGTTTGATCACCTCATGGCGTGTTCCTTTGCTTCAGAGTATTTACTGCCTATTGCTTATCCTCATCAGTAATGTCAACTTTTTCATAGTTCTTTTCTTGTTCTGTTTGTCGAAACATCTCTTCTGGTTCTTCCGCGTTTGTTAGACTAGTAGAGTATTTCGCCCATCTTTCTATGATTATTTGTTTGTCAGCTATCATCTTTCTATCTTTATCACTAATGATCGCAGTCTTGCCTCTTCTTCCACTTTTCTTTTGCTTGATAGGTTTGAACGTTTGTGTCTGTTATTTCTCTGAAGTGCCTCATTTACAACAGGCTGTTATTTCCGATTAGTACATTACTAAGCGCTTCCAGCTAGTTTATCTGCGTGTGATCACTGTCAAGCATTTTTTTTCTCACCCGCTACGATTTCCTCTGCTGCGCCAACCTCTTCATCTGAGAGAGCTTGTTTCACCGTAGGTCCTCTGTTATCTGCTGGATGTATTCCAATCTCTGTCTTCCTCTACGGTTTTTACCGTCTACAGTTCCCTCTAGTACCAGGGAAGTTATTCTATGATGTTTTCACACATGTCCTATCCTCCTGTCCCTTCTTCTTGTCAATGTTTTCATTACGTACCTTTCTTCGCTGATTCTGCGGAGAATGTCATTCTTTGTCTTATCAGTACAACATACCAGTACACCTTCAAACATGATAATACACCAGAATTAAGCATGATTCCTTCAATTTAATTGTGGTGTGCTGTTATGTATGCGGACGCAAACACAATGACGACACACCGAAAACTAGCTACTTGTACTAAATGAAGTACTTACTGATCGAAAATAACAGACTGTTGCAGACGAAGCTGTTTTATTTAAAATCGATGCTGTGGTGCTCTCCCGCAAGAAGTCAACCGGAAAACAATAGATAGGCAATGTTCGACCACTTTTAGAAGCAATCAACATGCTATTATTCAACGATTTTCTTTCTGTGGATGAGGCACGGTGCCGCCGTTAAGTCTGGCAGCCATATTTAGGAGATAGCTGTGGGCCCGCCAGCAGGTGGAAGGTCGCACTGCGTAGCAAAAAGCACTACTGGCTGTGTTTACTCCGCGGCTGTTGCAGACCTTGGCTCTGCGTTATCGCTGCAAGTCACGATTCGCCGCGCACTACAAAAAGATGTCACTCTGGCTGCGAGTCGCGCCAGCGACTTGCGTAACCAACACACGACTGAGATGTCCAGCGCGCATGGTTGGTTCCAGAGTACAGCAATGTAATTCGATCGAGTGATCGATCAATTCGATAAGTAGCAGTTATTCAAACTAATCTTTGAAAATAAGTCTAGATCGCAAAACACGTTTATTGAACGGTGACCGGTTTCGATAATCACACGACCATCTTCAGACCTACAGCCATTTTGGTGGACAATGCTTTTGCATGGAGCAGGAACCGCTGAATGACGAAAAATATTCAAAGTAAGTGGGAAAGAGCGTCATTTACCATGAACTGCGATCACAGATTAGTTAAAATTTGCTGTATACCAGGAAGTTTCTTTTCACCGAAAAAGGGACTCTGATGTGGTGAACAACCACACTATTTATGTTAATTGATTACCCGAACGATGCATGATGCATGGGGCATTTGTTTAAGTCTCTTAGCTCTCTGTCCATTAAAGACAACTCTGACTCAATACGTTTTATTAAAATGCCCTCTGAAAAAAGAATATGACAAAAGGAAGAGGAATTAAGCTTTAGAAGAATTTTGGCACGTCACGACCTCACATAGAATTTAATAAACCCAGTAAACTTCAAGACAGGAGGTATCAATGTTATTAACAGCGTGAAAATACTCCGAGCGTCCTCACTGAGTCGGACACAAAGGCAGACAGTGAAATTAGATGAGCCAGTCGCAGATGTGCAGTTGATTACACGAGCAAAGAAGGCAAGAAGAAAGAAAGAAATCGTCGAAACAAAGACCACAACAAGTAGTGTAGTGGCTGAGTTAAAAAAATGTTTAAAGTGAATGTATACATACATTATTGATGTATGTGAAGCGTTCACACCTTTGTAATTACATATTCTCTCATTGTAACTCAGTGAATTAAAATTACGTAACCTTAATGATATGTATCTCAACAAAATATTGTGTTATTCTTTTTACAGATGGAAGAAACCCTAATTATACCCAGTAACCCAGAATACGTTTTCCAAGTTGTTGTTCTCATCAATATACAGGGTGGTCCATTTATAGTGACCGGGCCAAATATCTCACTAAATAAGCGTCAAACGAAAAAACTACAAACAACGAAACTAGTCTAGCTTGAAGGGGGAAACCAGATGGCGCTAAGGTTGGCCCGCTAGATGGCGCTGCCGTAGGTCAAACGGATATGAACTGCGTTTTTTAAAAATAGGAACCCCCATTTTTATTACGTATTCGTGTAGTATGTAAAGAAATATGAATGTTTTAGTTGGACCACTTTTTTCGCTTTGTGATAGTTGGCGCTGTAATAGTCACAAATGTCTAAGTACGTGGTATCACGTAACATTCCGCCAGTGCGGACGGTATTTGCTTCGTGATACATTACTCGTGTTAAAATGGACCGTTTACCAATTGCGGAAAAGGTCGATGTCGTGTTAATGTATGGTTATTGTGACCAGAATGCCCAACGGGCGTGTGCTATGTATGCTGCTCGGTATCCTGGACGACATCACCCAAGTGTTCGGACCGTTCGCCGGATAGTTACATTATTTAAGGAAACAGGAAATGTTCAGCTACATGTGAAACGTCAACCACGACCTGCAACAAATGATGATGCCCAAGTAGGTGCTTTATCTGCTGTCGCGGCTGATCCGCACATCAGTAGCAGACAAATTGTACGAGAACTGGGAATCTCAAAAATGTCGGTGTTGAGAATGCTACATCAACATCGATTGCACCCGTACCATATTTCTATGCACCAGGAATTGTATGGCGACGACTTTGAACGTCGTGTACAGTTCTGCCACTGGGCACAAGAGAAATTACCGGACGATGACAGATTTTTTGCACGCGTTCTATTTAGCGACGAAGCGTCATTCACCAACAGCGGTAACGTAAACCGGCATAATATGCACTACTGGGCAACGGAAAATCCACAATGGCTGCGACAAGTGGAACATCAGCGACCTTGGTGTGTTAATGTATGATGCAGCACTATGGGAGGAAGGATAATTGGCCCCCATTTTATCGATGACAATCTAAATGTTGCAATGTATGCTGATTTCCTTCGTAATGTTCTACCGATGTTACTACAAAATGTGTCATTGCATTACAGAATGGCCATGTACTTCCAACATAATGGATGTCCGGAACATAGCTCGCGTGCGGTTGAAGCGGTATTGAACAGCATATTTCATGATAGGTGGATTGGTCGTCGAAGCACCATACCATAGCCCGCACGTTCACCGGATCTGACGTCCCCGGATTTGTTTCTGTGGGGAAAGTTGAAGGATATTTGCTATCGTGATCCACCGGCAACGCCTGACAACATGCGTCAGCGCATTGTCAATGCATGTGCCAACATTACGGAAGGCGAACTACTCGCCGTTGAGAGGAATGTCGTTACACGTATTGCCAAATGCATTGACGTTGACGGACATCATTTTGAGCATTTATTGCATTAATGTGGTATTTACAGGTAAGCACGCTGTAACATCATGCGTTCTCAGAAATGGTAAGTTCACAAAGGTACATGTATCACATTGGAACAACCGAAATAAAATGTTCAAACGTACCTATGTTCTGTATTTAATTTAAAAAACCTACCTGTTACCAACTGTTCGTTTAAAATTGTGAGCCATATGTTTGTGACTATTACAGCGCCATCTATCACAAAGCGAAAAAACTGGTCCAACTAAAACATTCATATTTCTTTACGTACTACACGAATATGTAATAAAAATGGGGCTTCCTATTTAAAAAAACTCATTTGTTGTCGTTTGACCTATGGCAGCAACATCTAGAGGGCCAACAATATCGCCATCTGGTTTCCCCCTTCAAGCTAGACAAGTTTCGTTGTTTGTAGTTTTTCTGTTTGACGCTTATGTCGTGAGATATTAGGCCCGGTCACGATATATGGATCGCCCTGTATATCTCAAAATTATATAAATTTCGACTACATTTACATCTTCCTTTCGTTATAATGATGAACATGTACTACAGTGCAAAACTACGTGATACGTGCTTCATTTTTGCGGAATCAGCCAGTGCCTTAACAAAAAAGCATTATTCACGTCTTCTCTGTTGCCGATTATTTGGTTGGTTTAAAGCAATATTCCTAATACCTGCAGAACAAACTGATTAAGAATTACTTTGCGATAAAACGGCAGATCGTTCACATATAACAGAAGAAGCGGCCGACCAGTAACTGACTTTATCGAAAACGCATTGTAATTTTCCTTCGTGCCGATCATGCAGCGTCAGTTGTCTGAAATAATGAATTTTGAACATGTCGTTTCTGAGTCTGTAAAGACGGGTGTTTACAGGAGTAATCACCCGGTTTGGAACTGAATTGGGACATAAATTTTACATCCACCTGAGTGTAATCGGACGGGTGACCGCACCGCGGGAGGGGACTTGTTGGCCGTCACCGAAGCAAAAGTCAGCGTTCGCAGTAGGGACGGACTGCTCGATGTTGTTTGAGGCTGGAAGCTGATGTGTTGGCGTCCCCAAGTTCATAGAGCGTGCTACAGTGTGTGAGTGCAGAATAATGTGGTTGGAAACTACTAGGCTTGCTTAAGTGGTATACAATTTCTCATGGCCATAGGTATTGTTCGACAAACCATAGATGGAAAATAATGCTGTGAGAAATTTCGCCGGAAAGCAGCGCTTACTAGAGAAGTGTACAAGGTACAACTTTCTCAGGTCTTTTTTGAGGATGATTTGAAAAATACGATAGCTCTCTAAATGTATTTTAGTTAAATGTATGCAGATATTTCCTGCACACGAAAAACTGTGATAAAAAATTAATTTTTCATTCTTCAGGTTCTTCTTTTTGATTTAAACTCATCCACTACTGGACACTGCTGAGAAGAACGATACCGGTACGTCTAGCCGTGAATAGCAGAATCTTTGGAAAGACAGCGATGTTGCTGATGACTGAGGTGGAGTCTACACGAAGTATTCAGCACCTATTACATTTTACATCATCTGAGGACCCACAAATTAAAAAATAATTGAATTTATGGTGATGTCAAATATAAAATGTTATCTATAAGTATTCTCTCTGATGGGCCAAACTGTGAGGTGAATAATAATTATTGTAAATATATAAGCATCGGTGGAGCAGGCTGTCAAACATCTATGACTGTTATTATAAGCGTGATCACTAACATATGTAAGTATTATTACAAACGTGATCACATGGGAGAAATACCAACATCATAAAAGCTGACAGGTAATTAAACAGGTGCTCCAGGATGCAATATTTTAATACACGTCGTAACATCTTAGACGTAAAGCAAACACCTATTAAGATATACGATCACCTGAAAATGGTGAAAATTGACGAAACGAGCTCGTCCTAAATTTATGTAACAAGTTAATAAAGTGCCAATTGGAGCAAAAACCTCGTAGAATATGTATAATATTAGTGAAGCCTGACATTGTCACGAGGAGACGGTGGGCTTAATGTGGTTTATTAAATAATTCTTTTTAAATAGACCGCCAATTTTCTATCACAATTATAGTATTATAACTAGTTTTGGTTGCTATCTGCAAGCATCTTCAGACCGTTCAAGATGTGAAAAAGCGGTAACTACGCATTGGAAAGCATCGTTAGCTGTAGTCATGCAATAACAGTATATAGTTTAAAAATACCACCGTGAGCAAGGCAGGTTGAAGACCTAGTCTGTCAGGAAGACGGTAATGCAACTGGACATTTTCCTATGTCACCGTGGTCCTACGAGTTTACGGTCTTCAACTTGGCTTGCTCACTTTGACGTTTTCCAGTTAAATTATATTATTGCTTGGTATTTGCGAATGCATGTTATTGAATGACTACAGCTGATGATGCTGTTCAATGCATATTCAGCGCCTTTTCATGTTTTCAACTATCTGAAGATGGCTGCAGACACCAACCGAAACTAGTTATCTACTCTAATTGTGATAAGAAAATTGAGGTCTAGACATTAAAAGTTTTTTACTATTAAAAATTTTTATTTAGTAAATTCTATAATATGATAAAGTTTCATCTTTGGTAGACATACATAACGGATGTGCGCATTAAATTCACCCATATGTTTTGCCAGATATTACATAGGCAATGTCTGTAACTGAATTATTGTTTTTGGTACACGTCGTATTTTTATGTGTATTGAATAAAATGAAATAGGAAGAGATTATTTTTGTAGCTATGAAAGCAGAAAAAATGAATTAAACGAAGTAGATTTTATGTTCATTATAAGAGGACATAGGTGAATTAAATGAGATTATTACTCCAATGTTTAAGTATCTGACATTTTTGTCAATATTGAATTTACTGTAGATTCAATGGAAATTACGAGACAATTTTTGTGCACTTATATCCCGCGGCCCTTTGTGTCAGAAGTATCTTGTAACCTTGTCAGTGGATGTGGGTACTGTGCTCCTGGGTCGGTTTTGCCCTTTAGGAGCGTAATCTGTTAGTACTACACCACGAAAGTACCTAAAACCACGCAGCATCATCATGCCTACTAATGGTTGGATCTTCACCTTTTGCGGCGGTGACGAATCCACGTGATTCAGCTGCTTGCTTTGCTCCTTTGTCACAGTGAAACACCTACTCGTCCACCGTGATTAAGTGGCTTAAAAGACATTTTCTATTCTGAAAATGTGTTCGCAGTTGCGAATACGGACAATTATCACTTGTATAATGGAATGACGATAGGGAAATTTGCACCAGACTGTGACTCGAACCCGGATTTCCCACTTTTCGCGAGCGGTCGTCTTAACCCCTTTGGCTATCCGTGCACGATTCACTGCCAGACAAAAACTTCCACATGTAGTCGTTCCTGCGTCACAACCTGCACTCGTACACACATTATGTAATTCCCGTATAGTGGATGACATTTGATTGTAAGATACGATACTGAAGTGCATGCGTGTCCGAAGGAACATCGCATCGCGCTTCTTAACAACACAGGCACTGCAGTATCGTATGCAACATTTCCACTGCTGCTTCGGTTCGGTGTGCTTTTCGAATGGCACCCAATGGGCGAGGACACTGCTGGCCATTAAAATTGCTACACCACGAAGATGGCGTGCTACAGAGGCGAAATTTAGCCGACAGGAAGAAGATGCTGTGATATGCAAATGATTAGCTTTTCAGAGCATTCACACAAGGTTGGCGCCGGTGGCGACACCTACAACGTGTGGACATGTGGAAAGTTTCCAACCGATTTCTCATACACAAGCAGCAGTAGACCGGCGCTGCCTGGTGAAACGTTGTTGTGATGCCTCGTGTACGGAGGAGAAATGGGTACCATCACGTTTCCGACCTTGATAAAGGTTGGATTGTAGCCTATCGCGATTGCGGTTTATCGTATCGCGACATTGCTGCTCGCGTTGGTCGAGATCCAATAACTGTTAGCAGAATATGGAATCGGTGGGTTCAGGAGAGTAATACGGAACGCCGTGCTGGATCCCAACGGCCTCGTATCACTAGCAGTCGAGATTACAGGCTGACAGGCATCTTATCAGCATGGCTGTAACGGATCGTGCAGCCGCGTCTCGATCCCTGAGTCAACAGATGGGGACGTTTGCAAGACAACAACCATCTGCACGAACAGTCGACGACGTATGCAGCAGTATGGACTATCAGCTCGGAGACCATGGCTGCGGTTACCCTTGACGCTGCATCACTCAACGACGAACCTGGGTGCCCGAATGGCAAAACGTCATTTTTTCGGATGAATCCAGGTTCTGTTTACAGCATCATGATGGTCGCATCCGTGTTTGGTGACATGGCGGTGAACGCACATTGGAAGCGTGTATTCGTCATCGCCATACTGGCGTATCACACGGTGTGATGGTATGAGGCTGCCATTGGTTACACGTCTCTGTCACCTCTTGTTCACATTGACGGCACTCTGAACACTGGACGTTACATTTCAGATGTGTTACGACCCGTGGCTCTACCCTTCATTCGATCCCTGCGAAACCTTACATTTCAGCAGGATAATGCACGACCGCATGTTGCAGGTCCTGTACGGGCCTTTCTGGATACAGAAAATGTTCGACTGCTGCCTTCACCAGCACATTCTCCAGATCTCTCACCAATTGAAAACGTCTAGTCAATGGTGGCCGAGTAACTGACTCGTTATAATACGCCAGTGACTACTCTTGATGAACTGTGGTATCGTGTTGAAGCTGCATGAGCAACTGTACCTGTACACGCCATCCAAGCTCTGTTTGACTCAATTCCCAGGCGTATCAAGGCCGTTATTACGGCCAGAGGTGGTTGTTCTGGGTACTGATTTCTGAGGATGTATGCACCCAGATTGCCTGAAAATGTAATCACATATCAGTTCTAGTATATTTCTCCAGTGAATACCCGTTTCTCATCTGCATTTCTTCCTGGTGTAGCAATTTTAATGGCCAGTAGTGTACGTCCAAAAGCTCAGGCACGTCGTCCATCGTTGTGGTGAATGTGCCTCACTGTAGGGTAAACGTCTGGAGTCGGCCTCACAAGTTCTTGGGACAGATTTTTGCGAGGCTTCGAGACTACCACTCGTAAAGGCCTGGTGATCAGCTTGATTCCTCCACGGTGATAAACGTCCAACATTTCCAGATAGGAGCGCCAGTAGTTGAGTAATAGGTCTGCGCCGCTGCGGCGGGTACTCACTGCCCAGGAGAGGGTGCGCCGGCGGTCTGCCCAGGGGTTGTGTCCGGCGGCTCCGGCGCCGCAGTCTGAGGAGCCGCTGCTGGACGCCGTGGTGGACTGCGCAGGCGCGCGCACGCTGCCCGCAGACAGCGCCCCGCTGCCCGACAGGATCCACGACACGTCCGCCCCTGCACAGTAGCGGCCGACCACTGACATACAGTACAAGCTTCTCTACATAGTACCACACTCTAACATAACAGTCGCGACACTTCGCCTCGATTTTGTTGCCTACCGTGCCAGCAGCGCCCCAAGCGGCCAGTAACAAACTGTGAGTTCGGCGCGATCTTGAAAGCCAATAGTGGTTGTTTCTTTTGATTGCTACAATGGTTTTTACAACCGGGACCGTTTGTAGCGCAATAAATTGCAGCAACAACAGGAGGAAGACACCACAGCTGTCTTTTTTTTACATTTCCTAAGGATCCTGAGAGGTATATACCATCATGTTACTAAACTGTATCGTCAGGATTCACTTGCAATCTACATGTGTATAAATGATTAATGTTTCGTTTTAGGAGCAGAAAATGGCTAGTTAATATCGGACGAGAAGACCTTATGAAAAAATACGCAGTTTGCCTGTATAATAATATTAGGTTTTGTTCTCTACATTTCGAACAAAACCAGTTCATGAACGCAGACAATAATAAATTCGTGTGGAATGCAGTACCCAAACTGTTTGACATCCCAAATAAACCACCTCAACTAACGATAAAGAGGAAACTGCCACAAAGATTCGACAATCCATCTAAAGCTGTAAAACAGTCCTATGACACAGAAGCAGCCAGTTCAGCTCTCCATGTATCAGTGCCAGAGTCGTGTGAATCGTCAACACAGACCTGCTTTGACGGTGAAGTGGTTAGATTAAGTGCAGTTATTCATCTCTTACAAAAGCGTAATGTATGGTATGTATTTCATTCACTTCTGTTGTTGCTTACTTAATTTTCCTTGCTTCCTTCGTGTGATGACATTATTTTATTAGCTCCTTGTTCACTGACAGATTGTTTGAAAATTATTCAAATATTTGGTTTTGCGTAAAATGTAATGTAATCAGCTCATTATAATGTTTTCAACATATTCCACCCACTACTTGGCAGTTGCTTGTACTACTTAGAATAATATAAAGATTAAGGTCGTACTTGTGGCAACAGGCGACAATGTCAAACACAGTAGGCCTACCGAACGATAAATGAGCTGTCGATCGCTTTTGCATGTAAAGGTACATGTCTGTGCTTCTTACGTGTGAAGCTGTGTGTTTATATTTTTTTGATATCAACGACGTAAGCTGCAATTCTATCCAACGTCACAAGTGTTTCTTCACGAATGTGTTGTAGCTTGCCACTCGATTCATAGTTTTTATCCATACTTGCGCTTATTTTAGAATCATTTTTAGAAACATATATTCCTTCTGATACTACACAAACCGTTGAAGGCAAGAAAATAACTCAAATATTTCGTAAATTACGTAGGAAATGGATGCTAAACAAACATTATGCTTACGACGCGTCTGATGTTCACCTTACTCAGCGCTTGGAGCGCTAGTGTCGCTCCATCTGTCAAACGGTAACAACTTTTACAGCAGTGAGTGTCGCGACTGTTATGTTAGATTGTGATAGTACACTGTGAATACAATTCTTTTTTGGTACTATGAGCTAGGAATGAAAAAGTAACAGTTAAATTTTATATCGTTTCTATTCGTCATTCTCGACACATATACCTGTTTCAAAATATTCGTTACCTGTTACTTTCGTTACTGTATGTCTTTACCGATAGCTAAGCAGTATCTTCCAAAACGCCGGGGCTCAACCCCCGGGTTCTGCTGCTGATACAAAAATAGGGTCAAGTATTCTGGACGGCACTTGGGCTAGCGACCATTGGTATACCAAACAGAAGCATCGCCTTATTGTCACTATCCTACAGCACAAGGTCAAAGTTTAAATATTACACACTTTCTCTAGCTTAGGCAAATGCAGCAAATCACTTGGTACCTTTTCTGTTAGATGTGGTCCACCGAGCGCCTTAAGAAGGTTGTGAAGGCACCATTTCCACTTAAGAGCCAAAGAAACTGGTACACCTGCCCAATATGGTGTAGGGCCCTCGAGAGCATGCGGAAGTGCAACAACAACACGTGGCATGGACTCGACTAATGTCTGCTGGAGGGAACCGATACCATGAATCCTGCAGGGCTGTCCACAAATCCGTAACGGTACGAGGGAGTGGAGATCTCTTCTGA
This sequence comes from Schistocerca piceifrons, assembly GCF_021461385.2. Lineage (NCBI taxonomy): Eukaryota > Metazoa > Arthropoda > Insecta > Orthoptera > Acrididae > Schistocerca > Schistocerca piceifrons. The sequence goes on along the minus strand of NC_060143.1, from coordinate 96,002,171 downwards.
GCAGCATGTTACAAATCATCCCAGATATGCTCAGTAATGCTTATGTCTGAGGAGTTTGGTCGCCAGCGGAAGTGTTTAAAGTTAGAAGAGTGTTTCTGGAGCCACTCTGTAGCAATTCTGGACGTGTAGTGTGTCGTATTGTCTTGCTGGAATTTCCCAAGTCCATCGGAATCCACAATGGACATGAATGGATGCAGGTGATCAGACAGGATGCTTACGTACGTGTCACCTGTCAGAGTCGTATGTCCACTTATCAGGCGTCCGATATCACTCCAACTGCACGGCATTACAGAGCCTCCACCAGCTTGAACAGTCCCCTGCTGACATACTGGGTCCGTGGATTCATGAGGTTGTCTCCACACCAGCACACGTCCATCCGAACAGGCAACATCTTTCCAGTTATCAACTGTCCAATGTCGGTGTTGACGGGCCCAAACGAGGCGTAAAGCTTTGTGTCGTGCAGTCATCATGGGTGCTCGAGTGGGCCTTCTGCTCCTAAAGACCATATCGATCATGTTTCGTTGAACGGTTCGCACGCTGACATTTGTTGATGGCCCAGCACTGAAATCTGCAGCAGACTGGGATAGGGTTGCACTTCTGTCGCGTTGGACGATTCTCGTCAGTCGTCGTTGGTCCAGTTCTTGGAAGATCTTTCTCCGGTCTCAGCAATGTGGGAAATTTGATGTTTTTCCGCATTCCTGATATATACGGTACACACGTGAATTGATCGTACGGGAAAATCTCCACATCATCGCTGCGACGGAGATTCTGTGTCCCATTGGTCGTGTGCCGACTATAACACCATGTTCAGACTCACTTGAATCTTGATAACCTGCCATAGTAGCAGCAGTCTACGCACGTCTACGCACACCATCACACAGGAATTACTAACTGTATCAGGATCCACTGAAAGTACTATGGCAGTTAGGCGGGAGGTGAGAAAACTTGGATTTCATAATCGAGTGGCTGCTCATAAGCTACACATCACGCCGGTAAATGCTAAAACGACGCCTCGCTTGGTGTAAGGAGCTTAAAGATTGGACGATTAAACAGTGGAAAAACGTTGTGTGGAGTTACGAATCACGGTACTTAATGTGGCGATCTGATGGTAGGGTGTGGGTATGGCGAATGCCCGGTGAACGTCATCTGCAGCGTGTGTAGTGCCAACAGTAAAATTCGGAGGCGGTGGTGTTCTGGTGTGGTCGTGTTTTTCATGGAGGGGGCTTGAACCCCTTGTTTTTTTGCGTAGCACTATCACAGCACAGGCCTACATTGATCTTTTAAGCACCTCCTTGCTTCCTACTGTTGAAGAGCGATTCGGGGGTGGCGATTGTATCTTTCAACACGATCGAGCACCTGTTCATAATACACGGGCTTTGGTGGAGCGGTTACACGACAATAACATCCCTGTAAGGGACTGGCCTGCACATACTCCTGACCTGAATCATATAGAACACCTTTGGGATGTTTTGGAACGCCGACTTCGTGCGAGGCCTCACCGACCGACACCAATACCTCTCCTCAGTGCAGCATTCAGTGAAGAATGGGCTGCCATTCCCCAAGAAACCTTCCAGCACCTGACTGCACGTATCCCTGCGATAGTGAAAGCTATCATCAAGGCTACGGGTGGGTCAACAGCATATTGAATTCCAGCATTACCGATGGAGGGCGCCACAAACCTGTAAGTACTTTTCAGCCAGGTGTCCGGATACTTTTGATCACATAGTGTATCTCTGTATTTGAGTACGCATGCATGTACCAGTTTTTCTGGCGCTTCAGTGTAGGTCATGGGTGGATCCTGAGAAAAACCAAGAAAATGGTTTTATTCCATTTCTTGGCCGTCAACCGCGGATATCTGACTAACCAATCATAGCAAATTGCGGAGCTTTAAACGGTATAGTCTCTGAACATTAATCTCGAAGTATCGTCTTCCCATTTTCAAAAATCCTTATCCATAATCGAGAAACATATGGCTTTTGAGTACCAAATCCGAGCAGTGGATTCCAAGATGGCTATGCAGTGCAAATGGCTCAAATTCTCACGACATATTGATAAGATCCAGATCTCGAACAATGTTGAAAATTTCCTTGACATCTTCATCCATTTCCAGAATACATAGGTTCAACCTTGAACTACTTGTACACGTAAAATGCGCATTTAAAAATCCGGCTTGAGGCGAGAACGTAGTTTATAAAGTCTCGCAGCACCTAGGAATAGACTGTAAAATGTCTTCGTTATCATCGGAAGGGTTCTGGGTCCCCATGTTGTAGTACTGAGGCACATGCAAAATTTTTGTGAACTTAAAATCCTGTCTGAGGTGTTAACTTAGTTTTGCATTATTTCAGTTTCACCCAAGCAGGCTATCAAAATTTTCAGAATGAAATTTTCACTCTGCAGCGGAGTGTGCGCTGATATGAAACTTGCGGCCATATTAAAAAGCTGTGTGTCGGACCGAGACTCGAAGTCGAGACCTTTGCCTTTCTTCCAGGAGTGCCAGTTTGTAAAGTTCGCAGGAGAACTTCTGTGAAGTTTGGAAGGTAGGAGGCGATATATTGGCAGAATTGAAGCTGTGAGGAGGGGGTGTGAATCGTGCTTTGGTAGCTCTGTCGGTAGAGCACTTGCCCACGAAAAGCAAAGGTCCCGAGTTCGAGACTCGGTCCGGCACACAGTTTTACTGTGCCAGCAAGTATCAAAATTTTACTGACCTATCAAATTCTTTTCATATGAGTGACATGCCCTGCTGTGGTAGGGAAAAGCAGGGAAGAGGAAAAATGCCCCTATCGGGTCACTAAAAAGGCGAATATGCTCCTGTTTAAAAGATTCTGAAAAACTGGGTTCCTGTTTAAAAGATTCTTAAAAATGTGGTACCAGCTGCCTCATTCTACCTTACTCAGCACTTTTAAACATTTTCCCAAAAATTTCGGCCTGCGAAGTTATTCGCGCTGTTTTCTACTGACAGTGAAGCATTTAGTGGCAGTGGGAAAGAGACGTAAAACTAACAAACACTAGAAGACAGTGGTTTTGTTGTAGAAAGAGCGAAGGAGACGATGGCGACGTGACAGAAAGAGAGAGAAACAGCGGCACTGGGATACAGTTGACGCTGACAGAACAGTGCTAGGAAAAGAGTGATGGAGACAGTGCCAGTGGGAGAAGAATAAAGAGATGGAAAAAGTAGAAGTGAGCGAGAGACAGAGTCTATGACAATGACAAAGGGGAAGAGAGAGAAATAGTGACAGTGAGAAGAGACAGCAGCAGTGGCATGGAATGAGTGAGATAGCAGCAGTTAGAGAGAGAAAGAGGGAGCTTGTGACAGTGCGAGGAGAAAGGAGTAGTCGTAGGACAGAACGAAGGCGACTGTGAGTGTGACATGGGAGACAGCGACAGTTACAGAGACACAAAAAGATAACAACAGTGAACTGGGCTGAGTGAGAATATGCAAGTGGGAATGGGTGGGTATGAGCGACTCACATTGTTAGACTAGTGGGTGTGAACGAGTTACGGGTAGGGGAGCTTGTGGGAGTGACAAGAGAGTTGCTTGTTAAAGTCCGCTTCCATAGCTCAGCAGATGCCGGCACGGTAGCTCAGCGTGTTCGGTCAGAGGGCTGCATGCTCTCTGTAATAAAAAAAACTGAGTCAATGCATCAAAGATCAACTTGAACGGTTGTCTTGTGACGTCCGCCCAGACCAAACGCAACGAACTATATCGAACAAAATGGAAAAAAAAGCGGTAGCGTTATCGACTACCACGCAGGGGGCCCGGGTTAGATTCCCGGCAGGGGACTGGGTGTTGTGTGTCTTTCATCAACATTGACTCGCATGTCACCGATGGGGCGTCACCAAAAAAGGACTTGCAGTGGCTGAACTCCCCCAAATGGGGCCTCCCGGCCAACAATGCCATACGATCATTTCATTTTTTGTTTGTTAAAAAGAGTGCCGAATATATTCGCTTTGCAAAATTTTTGGAAAATACTTCCAAGTTGTTGAGGAATGTAGAATTAGGCTGCTGATACCCAGTTTTTCAGAGTCTTTTAAACAGGAGCATATTCGCCTTTTTTGTGTTCCGGTAGCAGCATTTTTCCGCTAATGATTAATCGACTAAAAAAATCCATTACCGCTGAGCAGTATGACTCCTTCCGAACGTGATCCATCGGATTCAGGTGGGGCCTCTGGGCAGGCCAGTCCATTTCAGGAATTTTATTGTCTACAAACAATTGCCTCACAAACTGCGTTTTATGACATAGTGAACCGCCATGCTGATGAAAAGAATCATCATCTGCGAATTGTTCCTCTACTGTACACAGTGCAGAATTCTGTAAACTGTGGTCAGACTCTTCAGCATTTAGCGTTTTCTTAAGCGCAATAAGGGTATCATATCGTAAGTATGAGAAACACAGCTATAGTATATCATCAGCTGATCTGTAGTTCACTACAGGCTGTACATTTGATGGTAGGTGATGTTCTGCAGGCAGCTGCCGAATTCAGACCACTCCATCGGATTACCACAGGGTGTGGTGTGATATGTAACTCCAAGCCCCTCGTTACCAGTGATCCACTGTGCAGTGGCTTCGCTCTTTAGACCACCTCAATCGTCGCATAGCACTGAAGACGGAAATGTGTTTCTTATGGGGACCTACTCCACCACTGTACGCCGTTATTTTTAACTCCTCACGCACAGTTATTATGTCGGCTGGACTGGTGGGCTGGCAGCACTCTGGAACTCACGACTGAGTCGTTCCGCTGATTTTATGCGATTTCTTAGAACGACCCTCGATAAACCTCGACCGTCGCTCTCTGTCATTACACGAGGACTGCCTTGTCTCCTTTTACCTGTGATTCTCCATTCGTGATTCTGCTTCACTATGGCATTACAAACAATCGACTTAGGAGGTTCGGAAGTGTTGAAATATTCCTGTCATATGTGTTACTCAGGTGATAACAGATGACTAGTCCACATTCGCAGTCACTGAGCTTTCTGCAGCAATACATTCTGCTGTCACTATTTCTCTGCTGGTGGCACAATATCTCCGCCTCCTTTTCTACTGCCGAGTCTGCCGGTCGTGGTATCTGGTTGTGAATGTAGCATTACATAGTTTTCGAAGAGATTTCAGGATTGCAGCCGGTTGCCATAAACTTCACTCCACAATATTCCGACTGGGCACCTGCCAGCCATCTTCAGGTGAGCTGTCGAAGAGTGACAAATACTTTTTTTTCCTTTATTGTAATTTCATTCCCCTGCACCACATGGGCAGGGGAGGGCTGGCAGTGGCACAGCCCACCACTCTACAGCCAAATGGCTTTAACAGAAATACAAGGGGAGCTCTTACATAAAAAATGGGGGAAAAAGGGGGACATAAAAATACAGTGATGGGAGTTAATATATACACTAATATGGGGATGTTGGTGGACAATTAAAAAGTCGACATAAAGTTAAAAGAACACAGCTGGCAATTCGTTGTGTACTTAAAATCACTGGAGTCAAACACAAGTTAAAAGTCGGCCACAGTATAAAAATCACACAAAGCAAGACATTTAAAAAAACAAAACCACTGGAAACAAGAGAACACTCACAAAGAATAAAAACCACTGGTAGGGACCAGCCAGAGGACTGGAGGTCGGAGAAGAGGAAAAAAGAAGGGAGGGGGAATGGGGGGCGGGAGGAAGAGGAAAAGGGGGGGTCAGGGGGCGCACCAACCGGCAGGAGACGGTCAGGGTGGGAGATGAAGAGCGAAGACAAGGCAGAAGGGAGTGCAGAGACACTGAAGCGAAGCACAGGAGAGGGAGGGGCATAGGAGGGGGAAAGCCGCTCAGGAGAAGGGAGGGGGAGGAGGCAGGAGGAAGGTGGGGTTGGAGTTGGTAGGAAGGGTAGACGTCAGGGCGAAGTTCATCATCCGGGAGGGGTACATGCTGGAAGTTGCGTTGGGAAAGAAGGTGGAGGGTGTGGAGATGAAGAGAGAGAGTGGAACACAATGGTAAATGCACGGCAATGAGGCTGGGGGTGGAGAGGAAGGGAGACACCAGAGAGTGAGGGGGATCGAGTCGGCGGACAATATACAGGGTGCGGATGTGTTCAAGGAAAAGGAGAAGGTGGGAAAAGGGGATGAGGTCATAGAGGATGCGCGTGTGGGACGGGAGGCGGGTGGAGAAGGCGAGGCGGAGTGCATGGCGTTCGACGATTTGGAACGCTTTATAGAACCTGGGAGGGACGGAAATCCAAGCAACGTTGGCATAACAGAGGATGGGGCAGATCAAGATTTTGTAGGTGTGAAGGATGGTGGAAGGATGCACTCATCATGTCTGACCAGCCAGGAGTTTCAGTAGGTGGAATCTGTTGTGAGCTTTGTGTTGAATTGTAAGGAGATGAGGAGTCCAGGTGAGCTGGTGGTCGAGGGTGAGGCAAGGTATTTGACGGTAGGAGTGAGGTGGATAGGACAGCCATAAATGGTGAGGTAGAAATCATGGAGATGGAAGGAGCAGGTGGTGCGGCCTACGATGATCACCTGAGACTTGGAGGGGTTGACACAGAGAAACTACTGGTTGCACCAAGCAGTGAACTGGTCAAGGTGGGTTTGAAGGGTACGTTGGGACCGTTGAAGGGTTGGATAAAGGGCGAGGAAGGCGGTGTCAACGAATACATTAGCCGGTCTGCCCCATATAATGCGCTGAGACTACTGCTGCGCGTGCGTCAGAGGGACGGCGTTGCCGCTCGGCGCAGTCATCGTCTGGAGCAAGTGTCGGAGATGACTGGATTCCGCGCATCATTCAGCTGGTAGCATCTGTCACGATTCATTAGATTTTCCGCGATGCATATTTCAACGAATTCCTTTATAATGGAGTCCCAGAAAGATACTGTTTTGTTATACTTAATTGTACGGCTGTGGAGATAAAATGTTCCGCAACTGCAGACTTGCTGCGTTGTTGAGTGCAACGTTTATGTTCCGTGCAGCGTTCATCCACTGAGCGTGTTGTTTGTCCTATATAGGCCATACCACACTCCGTGAAGTTGTCAACGGAACTTCGTGCAGCTGTTCCCTGTGACGACGTCTGTTGTGGCACCAAACGATCAAATTTTAACATCTGCCGAGAACTTGCATCCTTACGTATCCAGTCAAACTTGGCTGGAGGCACTCCATCGAACCAATCCCAGGATAAAGGAGAGAGAAGTGCTGCAACGTTCGGATATAAGTGGAACATTTCTTCTGAAATGGCATCCAATTTCATCTCGTATAACAGATTCTCTCCTTAACAATAGCATGACTGACCTTCTCCGTTATTTTGCTTGAAGTGGCAGTCTTAACAAAATGTGTCACTCTGGCTCTGACCCTCGCGCGGGAATACTACCAGCACGCTGTAGGGGGCGGAGCGGTGGACGTCTTCGTCAGTCTTCCGTGGCTCATGTGAAGACGACTGGCAGGTGTCCAGTTGAAATATCGTGAAGCTTACGTCGACCGGCTGCAATGTCGAAATCCCTTCGAACATTTAGTTCGCCGGAAAAATTTTAAATTTCGCGTTACATAGGGTGTCCGGATATTTTTGACCAAACAACGTAAGCTGGTTACATCTAGAAAGCATAGTTTTAATACATGTGTATAATATTAGACTCTGACTCTCTGAATCACAAAACATTGCAGTGCATCTGATTTATAGATTGGAAAGTGTGTGGACCCTCTTTGCGAAGGTCATTTATTAATCCGAACTACTGTAGATAGTCTATGAAAAAGTGAGCGATCTTCAGATCTGCGGCAGACAGAGCAGAGGGTACCTTGCGGGGCGGCGAAGGCGGCGGCGCCCCTGGGCAGGTGGAGGCCGTAGCGCAGCAGGCCGTCGGGCGCGGGGGCGGGCAGCTGGGGGCGGGCGAGGCGGGCGCGCGCGGCGGCGGCGGCGGCCGGGGAGCGGCTCTCCGCCAGCCCCCGCAGCGCCGCCTCCAGGCGCCGGGGGTCGGCGCGCGCCGCCGCCGCCGCCGCCAGCTCCAGCGCCGCCTGGCGCACGCGCCGCCGCCCGTCCAGAGACAGCTCCAGCGCCGCCTCCAGCAACGCGTCCGCCTCCGGCGGCGGCGACGGAGGCGGCTGCAGCGTCGCCGCGTACAGCGCCACCAGCAGCGCCGACTCGCGGGCCTGGCGGGAAAGGAAAAGCAACGCGCGCGCTCCTTAAGGCGCCCTCTACGTTGTGATGACCTCAACCCACAGCAAAAATAATTATCAAAATCTAAACTGTGAAGTCATTCAAAATTCTAGTTGGAAAACCACACTCTTTGTTATACTTCTCAATTGGTCACGATCCCACTTTGTTTATGAACTGAAAACTCTAATATTCACGAGAAACTGCTCTGAAATTGTGTATACAGGGTGTTACAAAAAGGTACGGCCAGACTTTCAGGAAACATTCCTCACACACAAATAAAGAAAAGATGTTATGTGGACATGTGTCCGGGAACGCTTAATTTCCATGTTAGAGCTCATTTTAGTTTCGTCCACCAACGCTCAATGGAGCACGTTATCATGATTTCATACGGGATACTCTACCTCTGATGCTAGAACATATGCCTTTACAAGTACGACACAACATGTGGTTCATGCACGATGGAGCTCCTGCACTTTTCAGTCAAAGTGTTCGTACGCTTCTCAACAACAGATTCGGTGACCGATGAATTGGTAGAGGCGGACCAATTCCATGGCCTCCACGCTCTCCTGACCTCAACCCTCTTGACTTTCATTTATGGGGGCATTTAGAAGCTCTTGTCTACGCAGCCCCGGTACCAAATGTCTCTACGGCTGTGATACAATACGCCATTCTCCAGGGCTGCATCAGCGCATCAGGGATTCCATGCGACGGAGGGTGGATGCATGTATCCTCGCTAACGGAGGACATTTTGAACATTTCCTGTAACAAAGTGTTTGAAGTCACGCTGGTACGCTCTGTTGCTGTGTGTTTCCATTCCATGATTAATGTGATTTGAAGAGAAGTAATAAAATGAGCTCTAACATGGAAAGTAAGCGTTTCCGGACACATGTCCACATAACATATTTTCTTTCTTTGTGTGTGAGGAATGTTTCCTGAATGTTTGGCCGTACCTTTTTGTAACACCCTGTATATTCTCTGAAACTTCAAAGAATATCTGAAAGGAATTAGAAAAAGTGACAAAATTTCGTGAATCACACTCAATACTGTTAACAATTGCACGAACACTGGGGAGTTTCACCATACATACATAACCAGTGTCTCTTAATACTACGACTCGTAGCAATACAATATCAAAAACTTTTACTACTGGGTAAACAGTCCCTACGTGATTTGACAGCTGACGTTTATAAGTCACGCTCACGTCGGGAATAGCAGCTTTTACGTTATTGGTCAGAACGCAAACAATTATGGCGGTCGCCGTAATTTTCTCGCGAAGCCATATTTCGCTACAAAATACTCTTATTAGTCACTGTCATATATCTAGTCTCGTAACAATACATAAAACTACATAAAATAACTACAATAATTTTCACATGCAAGGAGAATTAGTTCTAATGAGAGGAAGAAGTTTATTTTTACCGGTGTTTCAACAATGACTACCAGGCAACTTTTAATTCACTGATTGTAATTTTATTTTCGTTAGGAGAAAGCAAACATAAACTAAACAAAGAATTTATTTGAATAGAGTCTGTAATTCTTATACTTTTAATAGACAAAGAAAGTTTCTAGGTCAGGGGATAGCGTTCGGCGAAATCTCTTAACTTTTTGTTGCATACGAAGCGTTGCGTTGGGCAGCACGATGTCGGCGGGTTACGATGATGAGAGCAGGATGCAGGCAGTTCCGCTGGGTAATCTTCTCCGGCGAAACGCATATAAAGTTCCGGCACAGCTGTATCATTAACCCCGTCGTGATTAACAAACCACAAGACGCCAGTATACGACCGTTGTTGGCATGCCCTCTCTTTCAAAGTACATTACGTAGACATCGATCGTTTTTACACTTTATGCACTGTCCGTGTCGCTATCGTCTATAATTACACAGTTCGTCACATTCATATAGTCTTAGCCACAAATACACAGTTCACAGAATTATTCTTGTGTGTGAAGCACACCGTAAACAATGTCCACTCTGTTCTCGCATTTCAAACTTCGACAACGTCACTGAAAGTCATTTATATTGCATAGTTAGTTAAAGTCTTCACTTTCACGGCTTGATAGAATGTGATAGACAACAGTTCCACCACACAAAACCAATACCAGCAAAGTTCATTCGCATGAAAGCACTGTTCGTGTCGGCCACAACAAAGTATTGTTAGCGGCATTTTCGCAGTCCGGTTTATTTGCTCTTAAAGTTCGCTGACGATGGCATTACATACCGCAGTGGTAAAGAGAATTAACAATCTGATAATTTGGTATCACTGTCCATACAATTACGTATGCTTTTCATAAAACACAGTACTATTTTTTCCGCGCACGCTTCACAGACACACCATCTACCATCCCCTCTACTACACAACAACCTTTCGACTATCGATATCACTATCGCTGTCCCCTGTTTATAGAAGTTATATCGTTATCGTAAATTACATAAATCTTTATAATTGTTATCGACTACATTTTTCACAATTAATAATATTCCAAAAGAGAACTTTACAAACTTTACCACAGGTACAAAGCAAGAAACATATTTATCCATTGGCAAACGAAATAGTCACAATTACATCTTTACATTTAAAAACCACAGTAGAATGTTACATAATCACAATTAGAAATGCCCATATGAACAAAAGAAAAAGCATAGAAATCTAAAGAAAATCACGAAAAAAAATATTTATATGCGTAATTAGGAATGCCTTCACAACGTGCGGCAGTGCCCACATAAAAGTTAGACATTAATTCTAATTTTGTTTCGGGACAGGCTTTAATTTTTGCTCGTCAGCTCGAAGCTGCTGTTTCTGCCTTCAGATACGGCACGCAGCTGCACAGGGTGATCAGAAGCAGCCTTCAAAGATCGGGCCGTTGCGTCCGCAAATTCGAACGGCCCGTGTCTAATTTTTGTATCGCCGTATTGGTCGCTTTTAGGAAAGCAATCGAAGTACAAATTTGGCGGCACCGTCTGTGGCGTGCCGTTCCAATTCGCACTAGCAACGGCCTGACTGCCTAACTCCAGTACCAAGTAATTCGGAAACAGGGCAACTTTCTGACTTTTCCTCTGAATACTTATTTATCAGCACAACCCACCCAGCAACACCATTGCTAGATTTTCAGGCTGTTTCCAACCACCTTGTCTGCTGCCAGATTCCAGTGTGGGAACGACAGCCCACCTGTGCGGTCTAACGCACGGCTTTGCGGGCGGGAAGGAGCGCCTGGTCCCCGGCACGAATCCGTGCGGCGGACTTGTGTCGAGGTCCGGTGAGCCGGCCAGTCCGTGGATGGTTTTTAGGCGGTTTTCCATCTGCCTCGGCGAATGCGGGCTGGTTCCCCTTATTCCACCTCAGCTACACTTAGTCGGCGATTGCTGCGCAAACAAGTTCTCCACGTAACCACGTACGCGTACACCACCATTACTCTACCACGCAAACATAGGAGTTACACTCGTCTGGTGTGAGACGTTCCCTGGCGTGGGGAGGTCCACCGGGGGCCGAACAGCACAATAACCCTGGGGCGGCGGAGGGGTGAAGTGGACTGCGGTAGTCGTCGAGGGGTTGTGGGCCACTGCGGCTGTGGCGGGGACGGAGCCTCTCCGTCGTTCCTAGGCCCCCCGTGAACATACAGTACATACATACAATGGGCACCAAACGTCTATGCTCAGTCGCCACAAAAGGACGCATATGCTCCCACGATAAATCTGGACTCGTTCACTTCACCCGACTCTACTTGGGAACTCGGAAGAGACTCATAATGACGTGTGTTCCATTAAAACTCGATGCGAGCACTACACTCGATAGCAATCAATAAGCGAAGAGCTTAGCATACGATATCATGAATATACGTGTTTCGTTGTGTTTGTATTATAACACTCATGTTACCGATAGTATGGCTTTTCAAGGCAACATCACATTAAACGTTTATCACACACATGTAGCTCGTTGTACGTACTGTTACAATAAATGTCAGTTAATGACACATTGGAAGTAAACGTCGTAAGGACGTCATAACAGGAAAGGTAATGTCAGAAGACGTTAATACAATAAAACCGTGCTCTGCAATATTATTTACATTTTTAATTAACAGCCGACCGGGGTGGCCGAGCGGTTTAGGCGCTACAGTCTGGAACCGCATGACCGCTACGGTCGCAGGTTCGAATCCTGCCTCGGGCATGGATGTGTGTGGTGTCTTTAGGTTAGTTAGGTTTAAGTAATTCTAAGTTCTAGGGGACTGATGACCTCAGAAGTTAAGTCCCATAGTGCTCAGAGCCATTTGAACCATTTTAATTTACATATGAGTCCTGTCTCTCAACATTCAGTGTCTTCCATTTTGCGACTTCAGTCACGACATTTCTATTCTTGTTTGTCTCAAATGTATGGCTGTCTTTTGCGATTATGTTGTGATTTCCAGGAATGTGGTCAGGCGGGAACCTAAGAGCACAGCTTGAATTGCTGTGTATGAAATGAGTGGCACTGACATTCACACTGTTGCTTGTCAAGAATATACGACTGTTTACATGCTAATATGTCACGATTTCCGTTGGTTTGTTTCGGCACGAACCTAAAACCACAGCTTAAGTTGCATCAAACCAAACGAGCGGCAACAGCAGTAGTATTCTTGCTTGTCACAAATAATATCGAGGGGAGAAAGCAGTTTCACCAACCTCTGGATGTGACACGCCATCACGAACCTCGATAACAGTCGAAAATTTTGACGTCACTTCGCAGCAAGAGATTCCCCTGTAAGTCATTTGCATCCGACGCAGTATGCTCTGACGCCACGGAGGAAACTGATTACGGGGACTACATTTTACTTCCGCCTGACATCAGAAAACGGTTCGAAATGAGTATTTGTCCACCAACCACTGACTTAAGCGGACGCTCAATCCCACTCGGCCAGTTGTCACAGCACGGAACACAGCACTTCCCGTCAGCTGGTATCACTTCTTGCGACTGTCACCAGTTATCCAGTGGTCGCCGAGTGGTCACAGCGTGCACTACTAACGAGCCAGGACTTCACACACGGTCTCCAACACAAGAATAACACTGGAACTACTATCGGATTAGTTATTCATCATTCACAAGACCGGTGTTCAGAATTTTGACATCAGCGCCACGCCTTCACATCTTCATCGTACTAAATCTGAATATTTATACATCATGCTTTCAATGAGTTACTTCTGGGATTCGGGCAGGTCTGACAGCCCCCCGGTTCGAATCCACCTAAAGGGTTAAGGATGAGGGCTGGTGCGTCAGTGAGCCTGGATGTCGTTTTTATGCCGTTTTCCACATACGACTATGTAAATACCGTGCTGATCCGCAAGTCCTGCCTGAGTAACGCGATTCGCAACCATTCGTGAACGTTGGCATACACTACACGGAGACAGTTAAAGTACCCTTACTTCTTCCACAGGGATTACTGGGTCAGACAGGAACGGCGTCCTGTCACCCCTCCAACTGACCGTCTTATGTACCCACAGCAGATGTAAGGTACCCTTGTTACGTAAAACATTGTTCTTTTATGTGACCCAAACATGTTTCATAACCTCTGCGCCACTGTCTGTGGGTTTCCTTTACTAAAATCTGTGAACATGTTTTGAGTAACTAATCTACGAAAATTAGGCCTGAAGGACATTTTTCTCTGTTTTCGTCATTACGTTATTTTACATTACACTCTTCCGCAGGTCCGTTTGTAGATTAGATGTAAAGGTAACGTCTCATCTGCAGCCAAACGTTATATGAATTTAGTTTGTGTTTAAACAAAGTTTTGATGTGCCAAGATATTTCGCTCATATATTTTCTGTTCTTACGTTATGATTTGGCAGGTCCGTTTTCGGTTTTGATCCCATGAGTTACTGAGGAGCACACACACATACTACACATATTTTGCAGACTCTGTCTGTAACGAACGCTTTCACTTTGCCAGAACCTATTGTCAATGTTGTAATTGTGAGTAATGTCCCAGTTGGTGTTCACTTGTTCTCAGGTGAGTTTGACACAGAATTTGAGTTTTGTTTACACTCTGTCTTTTCTCGATCCTCTCTCTCTCTCTCTCTCTCTCTCTCTCTCTCTCTCTCTCTCCTTCTGTGCGTCTGTGTGCGCGTGCGCTTGTGTGTGTGTGTGTGTGTGTGTGTGTGTGTGTGTGGATTTTTAGCTGTATGTGTTGTCTTTTCTGAAAAGTTTTTTTAATGTATTAAACAGTGTGTTTTTGCGTAGCGTAGTGTACTCATTTATTACCTGTTTTCCTTCTGCTGTTGCCTTTGTATGTGGAAGTTTTTCTTTATTACTAGTTTATGATTTAGGGTGTGACTGGTTTTTACTACATCAACTCAGCTTAGTTCATCGTTGTAGACAACTCTGTTTACTGTGTTGTATTTCCGTCAAAATAAGTTCTGTTTTGAAATTTTTGTCTCGAATGTTCTTCAGTTGACACTGAAATGCGTTGTTACTCGTTTTGCATTGTGAATAAAACTTTTTCACCGATGTTTCTTAGTTCTTCACGTAAGGAAAAACTCTCCTAAAGGTCAGTCGACGTTCGTGGGGTGAGTCCAAAACCATGCATTTCTTTTGTGGTTCGAATTTCGACGAGTCACAATGATGTGAAAACAAAACCAACGGAAAAAATGGAGTCATTGTTACGTAAGGTGGCTCTAATTGGATAGCGGTGAAGATCCCTTGCTGCCAGGGACAAACCCAACAAACAGGAAAAAAAAACAACACGGAAACAAAAGAAAATGGAGCGACGCAGGGATCTCATCCTCTGAACTAGTTTGAACTGCAGCAGGATCCAACCCATCACTCGACACTGTTTTATTTACTTGTCCCGCAGTGTTTGGGGCTACGGTGATTCCGTGCATTCTTCTTTCAGTTAAAGTGGAAGAATCAAAATGGAAGCAGCTTAGGGACAAGGACAACTTAATAATGTTATCATCGAACGATCCAGAAAAACGTCCATTGAAACGCAGTTACACATAGCTTTGGATTTATTGCGGTAATTTCCTAAAATAAATACTATTCGTAAGAGCTATGACAATTTGTTCGAAAGTGGATATAGGGTCGCTCTGAAGCATATAAGTATTAACACCATGTGGTAGTACACTTCCTCAGAACTACAAAATCGAAATTGTCAAAAAGAACATCTTGCATATAACACAAACTTAGAAATAGAACATCTATAGATGTAGTTACATTTTTCAGCATCTGCCGTTTTTCATCTCCTACTAGAAAGGAATTGAGTAGAATATTATTAGAGTCTATCGATAGCAAATTCTCATCTTAAATTATTCTTCTCTTCTGCTTCTAAATAAGAAATGTACATTTCAGGATGTGGATAACAAGTTGCGGCCGTTGTGGCCGAGCGGTTCTAGGCGCGTCGGTCCGGAACCGTGCTGCTGCTACGGTCGCAGGTTCGAATCCCGCCTTGGGCATGGATGTGTGTTATGTCCTTAGGTTAGTTAGGTTTAAGTAGTTCTAAGTCTAGGGGACTGATGACCTTAGATGTTAAGTCCCTTAGTGCTTGGAGCCATTTGAACCATTTGATACCAAGTAAATGTTTACCTTTTATGCTGTGAGGTGTGGTCCACTGTAAAACCGTAGCAGGTGATTGGCCAGTTAAATTGGATTTTGTCGAGAGAAAAATTCGTACATATTAGGATTTTTCGAGACATGAGTAATTAAAATAATACGAGTAGCCAACCCTAGGCGTGAAATGATAGCTAGTTACTCGATTCTTACATCCTGCAGTGTTTGATACTACACTGAAGCAAGCCAAACCTGTACCCGTAGGGTTACTATCGCGGCATTGACGCCACTCAGTAACTTCCATTTGCTTGTGAATGGACACAGACATCAGTGTCACAAACATTTCAAAAATTATTTTGTGCCTTTAGCCACGTTTCACTCGCAATAATGTGTGGTCTAAAACGTATCTAACAGCAAGCTACTCACTATCAAACATTTTCTTTTGAAGATTTAAAAATCAAGCGCACGTGGTTGACGAATAGCGTCATTTCACGATGACTGTTTCGTCTTATGGAAAGGTAAATGGTTTATTAACAATATAAGATGCTACATTATCAAGCGTGCAAAAATCAGATTTTTTAACCGCATATTTTTTTTTCAAAAATCGATTCAGAAACATTATGGAATTAAAAAAATTGTACAAACGAAAAGTAGGGGCTTTTTTCTCACGAGGAAAGTAAAGCTTTTAAGGAAATAGCAAGTTCATAAAACGATGTGGCGTAGTCTTCGCCAAGAGGTTTCACAACATGAAAATCGGACACATGGATTTTCCCCTTTCTCTTCGTACCGGACACGGTGCGCAACGTGAACACCCACGGGAGAGGCTTGAGCTGGCTAGGCACAGGCCGTATCGGTACACACGGTACCAGGTGTAGCAGTATGAAACCGGAATTTCGTTGCGATAATTACACGTCTGTTGTTTGAAACCGTTAAGCAATATTTTATTCAAAATAATCTGCATTGCTATTTATAGATTTCTTCCACCAGTCCGGCAGACTACGAGTACCACGCCAAAAAAAAAAAAAAAAAACAGTTCTTCTTTTGAAGCGAACGAGTCAGCGAACCATTTTCGTACATTTTCATACGAACTTAAGCGCTGTTCAGCGAGAGCGTGTCCCAGTGATGCAAACAGATGATAATCGGAGGGAGTCAGGTCTGGAGAACAAGCCGCATGCCCCAGCATTTCCGAATTGAACGCCTCGATCGTTTCTCTGACACGTTTTGCTGTGTGATGGGGCGTTAACGGTTTCACCAGGTTTTAGCAGCTCATAATAGATTAAAAACTTTCTGGTGCCACCAAACACAGAGCATTATCTTCTGTCCAAAGCGATTTGGTCTTGCAGTGGATGTCGATGGTTTGCCTGGATTCACCCACGATTTAGGACGCTTTGGATTCTCAAAATTTATCCATTTTTCATCACCTGTCACCATTCGATGGAGAAACCACTTTCTTTTGTGTTTGGCGAACAGCACTTCATAAGTGGTCTTTCAATTTACTTGCTGTCTTTCATACAGTTCATGTGTAACCAATTTTCCCACTTTCTGCACCTTTCCCATAGTTTTCAACCGAAGAGAAACGGGTTTCTGCGTCACAGTCAATTTTCCCGCGAATTCCTGTTAAGTTTGAGTATCATCTTCATCCAATAAGGCCTGCATTTCGCTGTCTTCGAACTTTTTGGTGCTTTCTAGCGCTCGTCGTTTATCACGTCAAAATCACCACTTTTGACTTTTTGAACCACTCGAAAGAGTATGTTTCAAAATGGTTGAAATGGGTCTAAGCACTATGGGACTTGACATCTACATCATACTGTCTATCTATCTATCGCTTGAGCCTTGTCCCGCAGTCCAGATTTGGGTAAGGGGTTGCTGGATGCCCTTCCTGCCGCCACCCCGTACCCCCCGAGACGGAAATAGTGTACCCCAATTGTCAGCGTCGAGTGTAATCTATGGAATAGTGCGAATGTGTTCAGAAGTCCGCGAGCTGTGTCACTGAGGTGGAAAATGTGGACCAGCCCGGTATTCACCTAGCGGGGTGTGGAGAACCGCCTCATACACTTTCTCTATCTGTTCATCTTCAGCTTGCGACGTCGGCATGTATACCTGAACTATCGTTGTCGGTGTTGGTCTGCTGTCGATTCTGATTAGAACAACCCGGTCACTGAACTGTTCACAGTAACACACCCTCTGCCCTACCTTCCTATTCATAACGAATCCTACACCTGTTATACCATTTTCTGCTGCTGTTGATATTACCCGATACTAACCAGAAATCCTTGTCTTCCTTCCACTTCACTTCACTGACCCCCACTATATCTAGATTGAGCCTTTGCATTTCCCTTTTCAGATTTTCTAGTTTCCCTACCACGTTCAAGCTTCTGACATTCCACGCCCCGACTCGTAGAACGTTATCCTTTCGTTGATTATTCAATCTTTTTCTCATGGTAACCTCCCCCTTGGCAGTCCCCTCCCGGAGATCCGAATGGGGGACTATTCCGGAATCTTTTGCCCATAGACTTACAACTAGAACCTAACTAACCTAAGGACATCACACACATCCATGCCCAAGGCAGGATTCGAACCTGCGCCCGTAGCAGCAGCGTAGTTCCGGACGGAAGCGCCTGGAACCGCTCGGCCACAGCGGCCAGGAAGAGTATATTTTCCCAAGAGCACGTTCGCCGAAAGTTTCGACAAGCATTCTATGGGATTCGATTTTCTTCAAATGATAACAGAATACCTATACTGCCCCAAATCGCAGTTCGTAGGCACAAAACTCGACGTGTCTACGGGTTTGAAACAGATATCGATGTATGGAACTGTGTATTGACATTTGTCGTCAGCCGTTACAGGAAGCAGATGGCGCTGCATACGCGGTCTTACGGGCCCTGCACTGACGGGTAGCACCGTCTATCGGGAAATTCCGGTTTGACACTTCTACACCTGGTAGTCATACAGGTCCGGCTCCACGCGCAGTGTGAACGCAGCCTTAGCAGCAAGCCCGGCAATACGGGAGATCCAATGTTTACAGAATCGGCGATTTGATGGGATTTTCGTAACTGAGACATTTACCTGCGTACAAATGACAAATTGATAAGCCCCCCCCCCCCCCCCCCCCCGGCACGGAGTAGGCTCGTGCTGACCTTGGCGTTGACCTGTCGCGCGGCGTCCTCGACGGCGATCCGCGCTACGTGTGGGGCGGCGCCCGGCAGCGCGGTGAGGCGTCGCGCGGCCCCTGCGGCGGCCACCCTGACGGCCAGCTGGTTGCCGGCGCCGGCGCGCCGCCCCACGCCGCGCACCGCCAGCGCCAGCCACGGCGCCGCCCCCGCCGCCGCCCCCGCCTGCTGCTCTGCGGCCGCCGTGGCGAGGCGTCCCGCGGCGTCGAGCGCGGCGGCGGCCACCCTGGCGTTGCGGTCGGCCGCCAGCCCCGGCCGCGCGCCGCCGTCTCCCAGCAGCGCTGCCAGCAGCGCCGCCACCTGCCGCGGCCGCACGCGGGACAGCGACGCCGCCGACGACAGCTCCCGCACGCCGCGCAGCCGCGCGCGCCAGTCCTCCTGCAGAACACACGCACCCGTCTCTCATTCAGACCGACCTAGCGTCTTCTCTTTTTTTCAGGGTTCCGTACCTCAGGTGGTGAAAACCGAACCCTTACACGGATACTTTGCTGTCGGTCTGTGCATTAAAACATTCAAGATTTATTAAGGAAAAGGAATTCTTATGAATTGTTGTCCAATGTACGGGAAGGCGGGGCAAGATGGGGAAGCTAACTTTAAACCCTTACAAAAGGGACAAAAATAAACAAATTCAAGTAGGTTTGATTATCATTTGTTTACTTAACCACTGAATTACAATGGCCTGCAAAGAAACCTGCAAACTTGTTACATTTAGTTAGAAATATCTCGATTTGAAACATAAACTACCAATTCCCCGTCTCGCCCCATATGCGGGGAAAGATGGGGAACTAGCATGAATTCATCTCTAAAATAAGGACTGGAATAACGAAATCATGTGACGATAAGGTTTTGAAACATGGTTCTGCGAATTGTAGAATCAGGTTTAGGCCTCTTACTCTCACATAGTACACAAGTGTGGACAGCCTCGTCATCATCACTTTCTATCCCTGCTCAAGTGTCGTGGGCCCAGCGTCCGCAGCTAATACACCGTATCCAGCCTCCTTCAGAGAAGTCATAGCAGTATAAACATTCTTCACTCTCTTCCTCGTTGTCATTCGACCTCAGTTTATTATCCCTTGAGCATGAAGGGGTGGTTGAGACGTCAGTAACGTTCGTCACTTTTTCGTTGTCATTGTGTCCTTTTGGTGGTATCCCAGGTTTATTAAACGTCTTTGAGAAGAGTTTTCGTTTACATGCAGCACGTTTGGGGACTCCTTTTCGTTCAATTTCTTCAGATAGTTCACTCCTATAAGGAGATTCGGTTAAAACAACGGGTTTTCCACGCCTGTTAGATGGTTTCCTTTTGGTTTTTTATCCACCTTTGGAATAGCCAACACCATTTTAGGGCTAGTAATCTGAAAGTTAGACGAAACAAAGGCTTGATCGTCAGTTGTTAATTGTTCGGGTGTTTTACGTCTTGACAACGTTTCTGGTATTTGGTCTTCCGTTTCTGTAACTTCAGATGTGTGAGTTTGATGAATGTCTGTAGTTCAACAGAGAAGGTAATCACTTTCTTGAAACACATTTCTGTTTACAGGCCAAATGCCTGTTTTCCGAAACCCGTTCACTGCCGTGGACATTGTAGCTGAATCAATGAAGGCTTCGCCGAATAAACTTGCTATCTGATGCAGCGTAACAACTTTTCCAGGATGGGTGCGAAGCCACGATCTTACTTCATCTTCGTAAAATTTACTGAGAGGTTTCATAAATGCCACGTCCAATGGTTGAAAACAGTGTGAGCACTGTGGTGGCAAACACAGCAAGAGAACCCCATTTTCACGGGCCACATATATCAGTTCTAAATTCTTCGTGTGCGTTTTGTGGCCGTCCAATATGAGAGCTATTGGTATTTCCTCTGACGCTCCATTAAATGCAACAAACTTCTTAAACCAAGTCAAAAATAGTTCTTTCGTCATCCAACCAGTTCCTTGGACTTCTGCCCAGGCACCAGGGGGCAGGCCAGTCTCAAACGCTTGTTGCATTCGTTTTCGAGGATAAATTAACATAGGTGGTACGAAGCACCCCGACGCTGAAACACAGATTTCTGCAGTCACAGTCTGGCCTCTTTCTGCTGAAGTAACTGCTCCCACCTGTCTGCGCCCTTTCAAAGCAACCACTTTTGTGTGACCTTCTGGAGTGACTGTTAAACCAGTCTCATCGCACATCGCAATTGAAAATTCTGTCTCCCGTAAACTTGATAGTGTCTAATTGCCTTTCTAACTGATCGAAAAACCGATCTACAGCAACTCGATTAAACCCCATTGCTCGTGCGATTGATGTGGCCTCTGGTTTTCGTATTGTTAAGGTAGGATTTCGTGCAAGAAACCCATTTAACCAATCTCTTCCAGCAGATTTGGCTGCAGTATTAAATGGATGTTTGATGTTGTTTCGTTCAGCTAGGTGAAAAGCAAGCTCACGAAGTTCTTTAAGTGTTAGGCCAAAATAATGTCCTTCCATCCGTGTTAAGTAGTCTCTAATTTCTTCTTCTTGTTCTGGGGTAAACGCACGAATGATTGGTCCTAACCTTTTCACAGCTGTATAGCCAGGATTAGCACGTTTCTTTGCCACATGTCGTTCAATCGTTGTCTGTGGCACGTTCAACTGTCGAGCAGCCCTGAAAGAACCCATATGACCTTCTATAACAGCATTTACAGGGCCTTCCATTGACTCCAATGACCAATGTTGCCTAGCCGTTTGTCGCCGATACTTGCGAACCATCTGAAATAACACACTTGGAACGTACTATTGAGTCAGATCATTCCTGGTAATCTATATTATATAGTAAATACCATATTTCCAATAGTCAGTCGTTAAAGCATAGCAAGAATACTGACTTTGCACGTTTTGTGTATTTTTATTCGCCATATAGCCTAAGGCATACTTTGTAATTAATTAGAAAACGTTTGAATAACGAATACCATTCTATATACAATTGTATTCAACGTATAGTGTACGTGTTCAAAACCCGCAGCGAGGTAAACACATGAGACGATAAGAACGTAATGGTTGGACAAATACAAATAGTAGGGGCAGCACGGGGAAGCTCCCCATCTTGCCCCACCCCGTCTTGCCCCCTACCATGCTGTCAGGTTATGTTACGCCTACACGAACACTATTTAGTGAACACTGGCTACTGACACAGCAGTTTACTGTTAATAAGACGTACTATTTAGTGATATACAGCCTGGACAAATGTTCACGAAACACATGTTTTAGGACCTCGAAAGGTGTAAAACATTGCAAATCAGTATAACATTTGTACGTACCTTGCAAAGCTCACAGAAACCGCCGCGAAACTAAGGTTCAACAATGTCAACACACTGGGACCTGTGTATTGATGATGTTGACGTAGCTATCCACAGATGTCAGCACTCTTAACTGTAGCTTACAGCCCTTCCCCGTCTTACCCCACCTCCCAATCCTGCCCGTCTTGCCCCGCCTTCCCCTAATATTAAACCACTTATTGTGTTTATTTACTTCTAGTTTTATTTAACGATTTTCAACACATTGTTTGCATTTAGTTCATCTTTTGTCCCTGACCACTGTTAATATTGCAATGATACCTCATTTAAATTAAATTAAATTTTTAATATTGTATTGAGGAATTTGGTTGTGTTCAACTTCCAGCTACCTGAATATTTGTGTATCTATTCTTGTCTGTGTAGCCGACCGGTGTGGCCGAGCGGCTCTAGGCGCTTCAGTCTGGAACCGCGCCACCGCCACGGTCGCATGTTCTAATCCTGCCTCGGGCATGGATGTGTGTGATGTCTTTAGGTTAGTTAGGTTTAAGTAGTTCTAAGTTCTAGGGGACTGATGACCTCAGATGTTAAGTCCCATAGCGCTCAGAGCCATTTGAACCATTTTCTTGTCTGTATAAAAATTTTGGCTTCAGTTATTACTAATAACTTTCAAATGTTATCTTTTACTTCTATCGTTATATGTTAATATTCATATTGTTTTTATTATTCATGTGAAATTTAAACCTCATTTATAATCTCATTCAGATAAATCTAGTTACGTTAAACTTCAAGGCACATACACCTCCTCTGTATTCTGGAATTGCGTGAGTGAGAATTTCGTTTCAGGTGACACCATATATTTTAGAAAATTCATTGTCTATTTTTATTTTCTTTTATACTTAGTATAATTACAGTATTTTTATTAATTATCCTAATTTTGGTAAGCCTTTGTCTCTAACCATTGTTGATTTGTAATGATATATCATCTTTAAATTGAAATTTTAAAATTAATTTTGTATAGGGGAATTTGGTTATGTTCAACTTTTAGCTACTTGCTTATGAAAGAATTTTGGCTTTAGTTATCACTATCACTTATCTTGAACTTCTATCATTATATGTTAATATTCATATTGCATTTATGATTAATGTGAAATTTAAACTTCATATATAAACTCATATAGAGAAATCTAGTTTTGTTCAACTTCAGGGCACATGTAGAGCCTTGCATTCTAGAATCGCATGAGTGAGAACTTGGTTTTATTTGACACTATAAATTCTAGAAACTTCTCTGTCTATTTTACTTTTCTTTTATATTTTGTATAATTATATTGTTTTTATTAATTATGCTAATTTCAAACATCACTTACAGTATTATATAGTGCAGTAACACGCAGAGCAACAGCCAGGGCAGAAATATTAGAAATAGGTCCGCCTCCTCGTGGCAGGGGCGCGCAACGGAATGGGCGCTTCCCAAGCTAACCTAACTTGTGAACAGCCATGACGGCAAAGAGACCTACACGCTGCCTGGCTTGTTACTTGTCTTACGTAGCACACGGCCCACCTTAGTAACCCAGGTGGTGTGCTGCTCTGAAGTGTTTAAATGGAAAGAAATGTCCGTCTGTTTGACTGTTCAAAATCCTATTTTCTCAAGAACGGATCAAGCTGAAATTTATGTCACATACTGAGGCCTACGGTCGCTTGCCACCGCAGCTTCTAATTAAATGCAATCAAAAGATACGGCCATTTATGTCACACGTTTAGATACTCACGAACTCGCTTATCAAAAGCTATGGGGTACTCCCCGTTGACATAGCACCGTGAAATTTGGCAGAAGCAAGGTTTCACAGAAATGGAAGAGGCAAAAATACGAAAAATGTTCATTTGTAGGTTTATCACAGGAAAGATATTTCTGTTGTCATTTCTTATCCGATGTCAAACTTGAAACTAAAATTTTGCAGCATTTTGAAATCCCTAGGACCAATATCTTGCCAGTATCAATAACAGACAAAAATCGTCAATTTCCTCGATTGCCAGAATCGATTAACTGTCCCTATACGTAATTAAGTTCTTACGGAAACCTCAGTGCGCGAGTCCCACTCGTATTCACCGCATTGTTTTGTTTGTTTTAAATTTGTTGGCTTTCGGAACTTGCCCAATGGCTATACCGCCACCTCAACATCGGATGTGTTGTACCGTATTTGACAATTCACAGCTAAAATAAGCTTAAGTCGTAATTCGGTCCGAAATTAATTAGGGTTAACGAAGAACAGCTTCCGACACGAAACAAATTTTCACATACGCTGTATACTGAAGGAAGTAAAGAGGACGAAACTTTAACACGACGTACGCAGGGGTAGTATACTACAAGAACCCTACTGGTAACACAGTAACATGTGATAATTCGCCGTTGCTACACATTTGTGATATTCCCAGTTAAATCCATATTAATGACTATTGTGTGAGTGAGTAGCCTCCGGTTGTATGTGTGTTATCGTAAATACAAACCTGGGAATGTGAACTGACGTTCTAAATGTGCTACTCAGCTCAAAGCCACATCACTTACATGAAATTGAAAAGAATCCTATGTGTGTGAAAACTGATTTCATTCGTCAGCAAATAAATAAACAAACCAATAATTTCACACTCACAAGGGGAAGGCCTCAGACACGGCCAAAGGATTCGGCTCAAATTTGGCAGGTCGCTTGTGTACAACCTAAAACGAAGGAATCTAAGTTATTTTGGCTCAACACCCCTGAGTTTTTGAGAAAATCACCTCTAAAGGTTGTGAAGAGCAATCTACTCAACATTGGAGGGATCGATAGATAAATGTAAATAGAGTATTTTTCGTCATCGGGTATGGGGTCCGCAAACGCAAACTTTTCCAGAAATCGAGGAAAGAAACTTATATAACTGCCGCTTCTGTACCCACATGGTAAACGCTATTCTGCGACAGCGCTGATAGCGCACCGGCCTAGGTAACTGGCTGGGACTCGAAGAACCCGGGTTCGAATCTCGAAAGAAATGACACAACAAACAATAATTAGTTACTACAGCATAAAAAGACGAGCTAATTACTACAAACTACATACGTTACTCGCCATATGTTACTTACGAAAGGACACTGTATTCATCCACAAAACGTATTTCATTCGGCGCATTAACGATGGAAAAATCACTACATGTATCCGCGAGGTTCGCGGCAGCCTAATGACGGAAAACAACTCTTTCCGATTGACTTCTATAAGGCTCGTGCTGGACACCTTCACCCTTCCAGGTTCACAACTATGATATGACGAAGAGGCAGCCGGGACAACTTCACTCTCCGCTCGTACATTCTGTCCCGTGCCTCGCTATAAACAAGCGTCGCGCGGCTGGCTATCTGTGATCCCTTGTGAGGAATTCGTAGCATTCTTACTAGGAGTTGTTTCCATGTGACAAGGCTTAAAAGTTTAATACTTTACTAACTCACGGCGTTTGGGAAATAAGTTTGCCTACTTTATTATTATCATTCCTTATTGATTTACTTACCTTATTAACCCTCCTATCCCTATCAATTGAGATAAGGAAATATACAGACGAAAAGAATAACGTCCGCTAGGTTTCTTCGAGATTCGAACCTGGGTTCTCCCATGCCGAGCCAATTACCTTGGCCATTGCGCTATCGGCGCTGCCGGCGAAAAGCGTTTTGCATGTCGGTACAGAAGCGGCAGTTGTGAAAGTTTCTTACCCCAATTTCTGGAAAATTATGCATTTTAGGACCCCATACCTGATGATGAAAAATGCTATCGATCCCGCCAATTTTGAGTTGATTGCTCGTCATAACCTTTAGGGGTGATTTTCTCAAAAACGAGGGGGTGTTGATCCAAATTATCTTACATTCCTTCGTTTTAGGTTGTACACAAGCGACCTGCCAAATTTGAACCGAATCGGTTGGCCGTGTCTGAGACCTTCCCCTTGTCAGTAGACTTGGTCAGTGCGAACTGCTCGAAAAAAAAAGTAACTCTATATATAAACACTGTAGTGTCGACCTGTATAAGAATGTAACCTTAAACACACGAAAATTTCTGCACTGACATATGGCTCTGGTAAAATAAAGAAACTGACAGAACCTACATTGCGCAAAGAAAACGAAACAATCACGTATTATGAATCTCGCCTGCAAAGTGAAGTAGTGGCAGAAACAGCAATAAATCAAGACTGCACAAGAGCTAAAAAAATACTGCTAAAAACTAACTACAGTTGGTCCAGGAAAATTGGGTTCACTATCTTGACACAGAATGCCAATGAAACACATTACTCAACCTTTAAGTTCTGAAATTTCAGTCAGGATGGAACATACAAAAAAAAAAAGATACATTATAATATGAAAATTCGCTTAATCTAGTAACCTCCACGGTACAGCAAATTAACTCAGAAGATCAATCAATAGAATAATGATCAAAAACTCGACTGTGACGATTGTGAAGTGGACCAGCAATAAAGCCTACAAAATTAAAAATAAACATTTTACCTCATAATACCTTGTTCTTCATTTCAAAATCTTTTTTACGTCCGTATGCTGTCCAGCCATTGTTCTGAGTCATCATTCCTCGTTGTAATAAATCTGTAACTCACATACTTCCAAAATTGCGTCCGTGCATTACACTGTGCACTGAACGAACTCCCGCCTGCTACACGCCGCACCTATCATCTGCTGACTGTCCAAGATTCTACAGATCCACAGTGCTGCCATCGCAGACACAGATACTGTTGCCTAACAACTGTTTCTCCAAACACAATTCTTCAGATATATCATTTTTCTTTGCAAATATTAACACATCCAATAACTTCATCAAAAAATAGTCATCTTAACTATCTATCAAACTTATCATTAACGTGCTGTAAGAATAGGTTCAAAAGCTGCGGATAGAGAAGTGAATATTTGTGCAGGTCTGCAAGTACCATCTATATAGAACATGAGAACATTATATAAGAACCACACGTATATATACAGTACTATTCAGTCACATACTTACAGGAGGTACATAGTGCCAAGCATCTACAGCAGCCTTACGTCTTTTTTTATCGCTTCAGTTTTGTTAAGGCCACTGACTGTTATATCGCAGCATCAAGTTTCACGAACCGCAAACTTTTCGGAGGACGAGGGCGTGCATTTCTCAACAATAGCCATAAGGTAGGCACGATCCCAATGGCAGAGTATCTATGGGTACACCGGTAAACATGTGGTCCCTAAAGAGGGGCAGTAGTTACTCTGGACGATTGAATGAGCTGGCCTTGTGATCTGAGCCAACATGGTCTTGCTGTGCCGCTACTGCGAAAGGCTAAAAGGCAGTGGAAACTACAGCTACTACATGTAGCTCTACTGTATGGTTAAATGCTGATGACGTCCTCTTGGTTAAATATTCCAGAGGTAAAATAGCACCCCCCTCCCTTTCCATTCGCATCTCTGGCCGGCGACTACTGAGGACGATGCCGTCACCAGGAGGAATGGGACATGGGTAAGCTGAAGTTATATAGAGTGGGAATTAGTGATGTTCGGTGGCATGAGGAACTGAACTTCTAGAAGATGAATACAGCGTTTTAAATACAAAGTAAAATAGGGGTAATGGAGGAGTTGGTTTAATAATGAACAAGAAATTAGCAATGCAGGTAAGCTTCTATGAACAGAATAGTCAACGCATTGTGATAGCTAAGATAGTTACGAAACCAACATCCATCATAATAGTGCAAGTTTATATGCTAACTGCCTTTTCAGATGATGAAGAGATTGAAGAAAGTATGATGAGATGTTATAAATTATTCAGACAGTTAAGGGAAAGAAAAACTTAGTTGTGTTGAGCGACTGGATTTCGATAGAAGGAAATGAAAGATAGTTGCGCAGTCTGCACCAGTAGAAAACAATTGCTTGGGAGGTTCCTGGTTGAATGTTGCGCAGATCATAATTTTTTCACCGCTAACACTTGGTTTAAGAGTCACGCTTCGATAGCTCAGTCAGCAAAGCTCTCGTCCGTGTAAGGCAAAGGTCCCAAGTTCGAGTCCCAGTCTGGTACACAGATTTAACGTGCAACAAAGTTTCAGATCAGCAAATAGTCCGCTAGAAAGTGAAAATTCATTCTGGAAATCTTGAAACAACGTTCTATACATGGAAGAGAACTCGAGATAGTGGACAATTCCAATATAATTCTAACACAGGGATTTCGGAACCATATTTTAAACAATAGGACATTTTCGTGGGCCATGTGTACACTGAACATAATTTATCAAAAAAATGGCTCTGAGCACTATCTTCGGGTACATTACACTTGCTTCCTACAAGGGGTGTCGTATTTTATTTGCTCCGTCGTACGGGGTGGAAAAAGACAATTCACACCAAGTTCAGGCCAGAGTATGGGACGACGGATCCAGATAACGATTTCTCGGTAACGCAACATTGTGCAATTACAACCATAAAACGGCAGACAACGACGAGGGGGCAGAAATACGTCAATTAAAAAAAAAAAAAAAAAAGGCTGAGAGGCATGTTTGGCAGTGCAGTTTTGTCTGAGTAAGCCGCTGCTATGAGCTTCGAGAGGTCGCGGCATTAATTCTTCAATGACGTCAAATTTGTAGATGTGTTAGAGGCAGAAATGGCGAGCATTTGTGATATGAGAAAGAAAAAGATTGTTTAAATTTAATCTCTGGTTTCTTTCTCACGACTGTCTTACAACGAGAGACCACGAGAGATGGATTTCTGCGCCCTCTATACACTGAAGAGCCAAAGAAACTGGCACACCTGCCCAATATCTTGTAGGGCCCCGGCGAGCAGGCAGAAGTGCCGCAACACGACGTGACATGGACTCGATTCATGTCTGAAGTACTGCTGCAGCGAACTGACACGATGAATCCTGCAGGGCTGTCCATAAATCCGTAAGCGTACAGGGGCGGAGATGTCTTCTGAACAGCACGTTGCAAGGCGTCCCAGATACGCTCAATAATATTCATGTCTGGGGAACTTGGTGGCCAGCGGAAGTGTTTAAACTCAGAAGAGTTTTCCTGGACTTACACTGTAGCATTTCTGGACGTGTGGCGTATCGTATTGTCCAGCTGGAACTGTCCGTCGGAAAGCACAATGGGTATTAATGGATACAGATGACCAGACGTGTCAGAGTCGTATCTAGACGTATCAGGGGTCCCATATCACTCCAACTGCACACACCCCACGCATTACAGAGCCTCCACCAGCTCGAACAGTCCCCTGCTGACATGCAGGGTCTATGGATAAATTACGTTGTCTCCATACCCTTACACGTCCATCCGTTCGATGCAATTTGAAACGATATTCGTACTACCAGGCAAAATTGTTTCCGGTCACCAACAGTCCAATGTAGGCGTTGACGGGCCCAGGCGAGGCATGAAACTTTGTGCCGTGCAGTCATCAAGAGTACACGAGTGACACTTGTTGATGGCCCAGTATTAAAACAACTGCAATTTGAGAAAGGGTTGCACTTCTGTCACGTTGAACGATTCTCTTCAGTAATAGTTGGTCCCGTTCCTGGAGGATCCTCTTCTGGCCGCAGCGATGTGGGAGATTTGATGTTTTACCGGATTCCTGATATTCACGGTACACTCGTGAAATGGTCATAGGGGAAAACCTCCACTTCATCGCTACCTCGGAGATGCTGTGTCTCATCTCTCGTGCGCCGAGTGTAACACCACAGTGAAACCCACTTAAATCTTGATAAACTGCCATTGCAGCAGTAACCGATCTAACAACTGCGCCAGACACTCGTTGTCTTATATAGCCGTTGCCGGCCGCAGCGCCGTATTCTGCCTGTTTACATCTCTATATTTGAATACGCATACCTATACAAGTTTCTTTGGCGCTTCATTGTACACTCCTGGAAATTGAAATAAGAACATCGTGAATTCATTGTCCCAGGAAGGGGAAACTTTATTGACACATTCCTGGGGTCAGATACATCACATGATCACACTGACAGAACCACAGGCACATAGACACAGGCAACAGAGCATGCACAATGTCGGCACTAGTACAGTGTATATCCACCTTTCGCAGCAATGCAGGCTGCTATTCTCCCATGGAGACGATCGTAGAGATGCTGGATGTAGTTCTGTGGAACGGCTTGCCATGCCATTTCCACCTGGCGCCTCAGTTGGACCAGCGTTCGTGCTGGACGTGCAGACCGCGTGAGACGACGCTTCATCCAGTCCCAAACATGCTCAATGGGGGACAGATCCGGAGATCTTGCTGGCCAGGTAGTTGACTTACACCTTCTAGAGCACGTTGGATGGCACGGGATACATGCGGACGTGCATTGTCCTGTTGGAACAGCAAGTTCCCTTGCCGGTCTAGGAATGGTAGAACGATGGGTTCGATGACGGTTTGGATGTACCGTGCACTATTCAGTGTCCCCTCGACGATCACCAGTGGTGTACGGCCAGTGTAGGAGATCGCTCCCCACACCATGATGCCGGGTGTTGGCCCTGTGTGCCTCGGTCGTATGCAGTCCTGATTGTGGTGCTCACCTGCACGGCGCCAAACACGCATACGACCATCATTGGCACCAAGGCAGAAGCGACTCTCATCGCTGAAGACGACACGTCTCCATTCGTCCCTCCATTCACGCCTGTCGCGACACCACTGGAGGCGGGCTGCACGATGTTGGGGCGTGAGCGGAAGACGGCCTAACGGTGTGCGGGACCGTAGCCCAGCTTCATGGAGACGGTTGCGAATGGTCCTCGCCGATACCCCAGGAGCAACAGTGTCCCTAATTTGCTGGGAAGTGGCGGTGCGGTCCCCTACGGCACTGCGTAGGATCCTACGGTCTTGGCGTGCATCCGTGCGTCGCTGCGGTCCGGTCCCAGGTCGACGGGCACGTGCACCTTCCGCCGACCACTGGCGACAACATCGATGTACTGTGGAGACCTCACGCCCCACGTGTTGAGCAATTCGGCGGTACGTCCACCCGGCCTCCCGCATGCCCACTATACGCCCTCGCTCAAAGTCCGTCAACTGCACATACGGTTCACGTCCACGCTGTCGCGGCATGCTACCAGTGTTAAAGACTGCGATGGAGCTCCGTATGCCACGGCAAACTGGCTGACACTGACGGCGGCGGTGCACAAATGCTGCGCAGCTAGCGCCATTCGACGGCCAACACCGCGGTTCCTGGTGTGTCCGCTGTGCCGTGCGTGTGATCATTGCTTGTACAGCCCTCTCGCAGTGTCCGGAGCAAGTATGGTGGGTCTGACACACCGGTGTCAATGTGTTCTTTTTTCCATTTCCAGGAGTGTATATTTGTGGAAGGTGGAGCTCAGAAATCTAATATCAATTAACCAAAACGGTTCGATGCAACTCTATAAAATGCTCGAAGAAGTCCATTTTGAGGTTTTCCAATCGCTTTTAATGCCTTAACGTAAGGTCGATATTTCATCAGGCAGAGTAGCACTTTGGTGGTCCAGACTCGATGGCTGTCGTTGTTTCCTTCTTTTTGTGTTAAGGTTCATGTAAATGCTAGTAAAAGACGCACCTTTATTTAAAAACCTGCATCGGCCAGGAATCGAACACAGGTCCCCAAAGTAGCGAGCGGTCATTCCACCAGAGGGCGACAACCCTGTTGCAAAATCGACCTTACGTTTGCGAATCACAGGTGCTCAGAGTACTTCAAAATCGATTTTGTGGGAATTTTTGACAGTTGCATCGAATTGCTTTGGTTGACTGATATTCGATTTTTTAACTTCACGTACCATAAATGAAAAATTACAAAAACCCAACTGTTACTTCACTTCAGTCTTACTTGTAATTTTTAGAATAAAAGTTCGTTTATGCTGCCCGCGCATTGGCAAAAATTGAAAGTGAGCTTTAGAATTCGATATTAAGAAGATTGCATCTCACAGTACCACATGTCGACTTCCTGCAGTGCTGCTTCTAGAAAATAGCTTACTATCTTAACAAATTACTGGCATTGCGGCAGTTCTTACGTAGCTCATAGCCATGCCTTACACAATAAACATCAGTGACAATTCGTCTCAAACGTTACCAACCACGGATAGGAATTTAAAGTTTGCCTAGCTTTGACTATTCACTCGAAATCATTATCTTCAAATAAGTCAATTAGTAATTGGGCTTTTCAGAATAACAGGTTTTAGCTGGGGCAACTTAGTTTAAAATCTAGACACTACTGCGCGCTCCCCGCTGATTGACCGCCGTCTCACGGCCTTAGTTCCGGCTAAGTAGCTGGATGGTGAGCGCGGGGACCCGCGATCAATTCCAGGTCCTGCCAGGGTGTTTTCCTCCGCGGTAGGACTGCCACGGGCGCAGCCAGCCTCGTTATGCCAACCGAGGAGCTGCCTGACCGACTACTAGCGGCGGCTGCGCGGTCAACAAACCCGACGACAGACAGGAGAGCGCCCTCTGTGCTGCTGACGCCATACCGCAGCCAATGACGCCACTGGTAGAGGATGGCTCGGCGGTCGGTCGGTACCATGGGGTCCACAACCAGGGTCCGTGGATGGAGTTTACGTTTACTTTTATGACCGTAGCTCCACAACTGCGCATTTATTCACAGAATTTTGTTCTATTCCACTTCCCTTACTCTGTTCTGA
Source organism: Schistocerca piceifrons (assembly GCF_021461385.2). NCBI lineage: Eukaryota > Metazoa > Arthropoda > Insecta > Orthoptera > Acrididae > Schistocerca > Schistocerca piceifrons. Next base: position 95,969,534 of record NC_060143.1, on the reverse strand, counting down.
CCTTATTATCGTTTTTTTTCCTATCCTGTCATCTTACGAAGCGAACACAGAGGTAAAAACGAAATAAATTGCAGCCCACGCCAAATTTTATCGAAAGTCTTTCTAATAGCGTACCATCTCGAATGTAACAGGAAAAAAGGGAGAGGGGTGGGGCAGTGCTACAAGAGCTACCATTTCACCTGAAGAGTTGGAACGAAAAATTATTAATACAGTCACTGATATTGACTGCGACGTTTTGCGATGTGTATGGCAAGAGTCTGGCTACCGCACTCAGACTTGTAACGTCGTAGAAGAAAGGTGTCCATGTTGAGTACCTATAAAGTGAGGCAAAAAATCGCAGAGGAGCACTGTCAACTGACGTGTCTCTGTTTTCTGAAACCGCAGAGGTACTTATGACTAACCCCATACGTAATTATTCTTCTATCATTAATCGCCACTTAGTATTGATGTGTGTTGTAATACGAGTAATTCAGTGATTATACGCCAACGGCATGGTCACCTGCTTATTCGGCCGTGAAGCCTACAGACGCCGCATTGGCTCATAGAATTAATCTGATGACCACACCTTTCTCTGAATTATACATCGATCCAAAGAGGATCAAACATGTTCTGTCGCTTTCGTGAAAGCAGTAACCGCTCCCCCGCATTAAAACTCGGCAGCGACTCTTCCACCCTTCTTCTCTACCTCTCGTGGAAACGTTATTTTGGTAAAGTCAGCCTCTAACCCTGTTACTAGCATTTTTATGACTTTGTTTATCAGTTGCTAGTGCATCTAACTGACGATGTTCTCTGAACTGTTAAACCACGCTATTTTTCGATGCTGTTGTCGTCACGTTCACTTCACTTTTAGTATGAAATAGATTGGAAGAGTTTCTAAATATACAGGGTGTTTCACAATCCATGTTACACACTTTTAGAGGCTGTAGAGGGGGCTTAGTAGATCAAGTTTTTCATAGCAATTCATATCCGGAAACGTCATCTAACGAACCTACACAGCGCCAAAGTTACAGACGCCGGCGCCTGTAAATGTATGTATACAGATTGGTATAAGAAATGTTTACAAACTGACGTGGCACATCGGGCATATAACAAGAATCAGTAAACGTACAACAACCGTTGGTCGCAAACGCCACAAGAGGGCGCTCCGGTCACGAGACCGAAGCTTCACAGCGAGTATCCTCTTCACCGATAGGGCTGCGTCATCACTCGAGTGTGTGATGAACCTTTACGACCTGCATACATGGACGGATATGAATCCACATGCTACAGATACGCATGCCTCACAACGCAAATTTACCCTTAACGTGTGCGCTGGAATCGTCGGCGACTGTTTAATTGGGCCCTACATTCACCCTGACAGACTTGGTGGTCGCACGCAGCTCGTATTACTCCTAGTTGTTGTGCCGAGCACGCTGAGTGATGTTCCCATGCCTGTTCGTCGCCACTTTCGAATTCAGCACGACGCGACGGATCCCCGGCGCTTTTCAGCAGACGGGTGAGGGCACATCTGCAGGCAGCATTTCCCGGCCGCTTGATTGGCGGCGGTTGGCCAGCTGCATGGTCACTCGATCTGTTCCCAATCGATTTTTTCCTGTGGAGAGTATCTGAAGGGCTTGCGCATGAAACACCTGTTACATTGCGGAGGCTCTAGTGGGCAGAATTTCTGCGGCAGCAGGATGTGAAAAATGGTTCAAATGGCTCTGAGCACTATGGGACTTAACATCTGAGGTCATCAGTCCCCTAGAACTGAACTTAGAACTACCTAAACCTGCAGTTGGCGCAGCAGCGTGTAGCGTCCTTCTTCGTACAGTGGCGCGAATCGTGTGCTTGCGCACACCGAAGGCACGCCACTGGATTCCGACAGTACTTGGCAACGTAGCCAAGTTTTTGGTAGCGGTAACTCCTTCCGCTCCGTCGTCTTCTTGCGTCCTCCGTCTTCTGTTGCAGGTCCACAGAGCAGTCCATGATATTCACTATCACTGATCACACAGTTCATCAGCAGATATTAATCATTCCTAAGTGTCACACATTACGTTGAAAAAGTGCAGGTAACAGTTCATAATATTTACCATCACTAATCAGACAGTTCAGGCATGAACAATAGTTTGAATGCACATACAAATTCTTTTACACTAAACATACAAATCATAACAAACACACAAATGATGTCAGATAATTTTCATATTAACTGTTACAAATACTCAAATATCAGTAAACCTATAATATTTATGGGTGTCAGTGCAAGCCACTACAAACAAATAAAATAATATTTACGAGATAGGTGGGTAGGATTAGGAAAGGAAAACACACAAAACACACTCATTCATCTTTCGTCCACATTAAGTACTACTGTGTAATTGAATAGTGTTAACTGTGTAAATGTAATTCTGTCAAAATCTGATGTTCATCATGTGTATCAAGTAGTAGTGGCAGCAATGTATAACAGTCAATAATAGTTAGGTCAACGTCATAGTCATCATGTCAAGATCAATGTTTGCCAAGCCAGATCAAATGTACTGTTGTTGAACAACTGTCAGTGAGCCAAGATATGCAAATACTTCCTCTCTTCAAAAAAAAGTATATACTGCTTAGTGATTTAACAAACTGTGTGTATAGACTATCTTCCTTCTACTTTAGTGTTCTAGTCTGCTATCTTCATCCTCCTTGTTCCATAAGACCAACAACAAAAAATATGCTCCTCACTTACTTTACCTCTTATATACGAATACTCCAATAATCATCAACTTCACATAATCTCAATAATACCTCAATAATACCTCTTCAATGCGTCGATACTTATAAACCTTAGTACCAATATCATTTCACTTCCATAACAACTCTTTCCTCTAGTCAGTCTCCTCGAACAAGTACAGATAAAATCCTAATGCAAACCTCATCATCCCATACAATCCGAAGACACATTGTCAACACACAACCTCTGTGTAATCCATCTGAGCCAAATCTTCTACTCATTATGAATTATAAACAAAAGAAATGCATACATGACCTCTAACAGACTTAGTTCGGATAACTCTCAGTAATTAAGTACGATAACGGAGTGTGAATGATCATAATATTTCACAGTGTGTACACCACTTCAAGAATTATGGCAAAAGCAAACATGTGGAGTATTTCTTGTGTCAAGTGTCACTTCCTATTTCAATTGCTCGCGAAAAATGCAGTGTAATAACTGTCAATGGTCTAAACCTAGTTTCGGTATGTCATGTCGTTAGCTTCATTCCTATTAGCATAAAGTTATACAGCTTCCATAAAACCTCCAGCTCATGTGACTTCTATGAAGTTTCTTGTAGTGTAAAGTCGTAGTGTCATTACTTTCTGAACCGTCTATTTTGCTGCCAGAGGCCGAAGCTGCAAGTCATTGTCGATTGTTTGCGTCACGTCTTTGATTATTCGCATCATTTCGCGGATCAATTTCAACGATTTGCACTTGTCTCTCAGAAGTTCTGTCACGTGGAGGATGCCAATTAGGTCCCTCCTGTCTGTTAGATGCAAATTCTTGGTTGTATCTGTTATTAAAATTTCTGTTTTCCTGTCTGTCTACATAACTACTTCTTGTGTAATTTCGACTGTCACTTCTGAAATTATTGTTGTATCTACTACCCTGATTATTTCTGTAGTAAGAATTTCTATTACTGTATGAATAATTTCTGTCCTGATGATACCGATTACTGTTTCCGTATGATTGATCATTCCGGTACGAATTACCGTTATTATAATTGTCTGTGTAATTTCTGTTAGAACGTCTGTTATTGTCATAGAGCTGGTATCTATTGTCCTGTCTGTTACGTCTGTCATTCTCAACATTACCCATATAACGCCTGTTCCGATCACTATCCCTTTTCTCAGAAAAATCTATTGTAATTACTGTTGCTGAAAAAGTTACAATTAGTCCCGTCGTCATTGTCATACTTGAGTTCTTGTAGCAAAGTCTTAAAAGTCTCAATGTCGTCTTTACATCTTCCGGCTAAAGCAATTTGTCTTATGGATTGTGGCAGCTTCGTTAAACAAATGCGAATTAATTCAGTCGGGCTATAAGGGTTGGAAAGGAACTGATTCTTTCGAATCATGTCTTCAAAATATTCCGCTGGCGTGCGGAACTCAGACTGTTTGAAATTACGCTGCATAATAAGACTGTGTTTGACTCTGTCTTGTGTGTTTTCGGACCAATATGCCGATAGAAATGCATGATAAAAATCATTCAGATTATCACAATCTCTAACGAGTGCACGCATCCGCGTCGCCGGTTCGTTTTCTAAATATCCACACATAAATTCCAGTTTGTGACTTAGTGGCCAATTTGGTGGAAGTGCGTACATAAATTGATCTAACCATGCACATGGATGTATGTCATTCTTAGAATTGCGGAAGATCTTAAATTTCCGGACAGTCAAAAAGTGTTTATAGTCAAAGTTTTCGCCTTGTGGCGACAAAGACCTACCGCGTCTGTCCCAGTCCGAATGTCGATTATTGTAAAGTTCGCGCGCCTGGCGCTCTCTTGTTGCACCCCGTAAATGAAACAAATTATTTTCTTCAAACCCCTCTGATATCTGTGATTCCAAATTTCTTTTGCTGTCTATTCCTACAATTTCGCCTTCGATCTGTTTGACTTGCTTTCGTAATGCCTCAACTTCCCTTTTAACGCGTTCATTAAATTTCCCCTGATTTTCAACATGTTTATTTATGTTCTGGTACTCTTCGGTTTCTGCGAATGGTAATGGAGCTGTATCATCCGAATCTCTGTCCCCATGTAAACTAATATTTGTCAGTTTATCTGAAATTTCCTCAACTCTTTCCGATAAATCACCTATTTGTTCTTTCTGTTTATTTACGTCTTCCGTAAGTGTCGCGACTCGGGTTTCAGTATTGACACATTTGGTAGTTAACTGTTCATATTGTTGTGTTAGATTATTTAATTTGTCATTTGGTACGGATTCCTCGATTCTCTCAAATATTTCTTTCTTATCGTGTGCACATTGTAAATTTAACTCTGAAAATTTTTGTACTATCACGCGATCTTTTTCTTCCTGTTCCCTGCCCTGTTCCTCTTGTCTAATTTCTGTTGAAATTAAGCTATTATTGTGAGCATTCAAAATCGGTTGTACTTCTTCTCTAATTTCTTTCTTTGATTCATCTTTCATGTTTTTAAAACATGTCCCTGTTCGTGAGCCTAACTGTGTTTCCACTGTTTCCACCTCGGTTTTACTTATTCCTATTTGTGAGCCAAACCCTCTTATCACTGCTCTTAATTCAGATCCCATTTTTTTAAATTCAGATCTTAACTCTGATCCCAAATCTAATATTGCACTCATTAACTGCTCCATTTCTTCTGTCGTTAACCACGCAATCTGAGAATTTTTCGATTTTGAAACATTTTGAACTGTTTCCGGACTATTTTTCCTGCTTATTAAATTGTTTTCCACTACATTATTCATGACACTGTTTTCCTCTGTTGGCGAGTTCGCCATGTTAACAATTTCGTTATTCTGACTATTCATCATTTTTGCCTGTTTCATTGACCGCGTAATCATTTACAAAACATAAAAATTCGTCACTGTACGAAAATTACACACAATGACTCTTTACCTCCTACAATACCATTCACACGAAATATTTCCCTCAAACACAATTAACGAACAATTGAAATAATTGCACTAAATTATCAAACCCATAGACAAGACAACAAAAAAAAAATAAATTTTGAAAAATACCATTAGAAGAATGCCAATTACCAAATCTACACATTCAATACAGACTACAATCACTAAACTCAAATTACTACAACAATACTACAGTCTACTATTTTCACAATCAGAAGATTCCAAGGGACGATCCGAAGCAGCGGTCGCCACGTGCATGGGGGCTTAATTAAATATGATTGAAAATATTTTTTTTGTTTTTTAGTAGCTGTATGTCCGATTACGCTATTCTCGTAAACGGTTGGCCCTGACTAGAATTATTACGCAATCTGACTGCAACAAACAATGAAAGAAAATTTTCGTAAACACAGTTAATTAATTAAGTCCCCAGCAACTATAAAACCTACAAAACCAATAAGCACAAGAGTAACTGTTCTGTATGTGGGAGTGTGACTCAACGTACACATCTGGCACGGTTCTTCTCCAACAAGACAAGAATTTTTAAATACCAATTATACTGACGTGATAAAAGAAAATTAGAAAAACTATAATTACGCAAGAAAACCAGAATTCACTCTAATACAAGAACACAAGCCAGATGCTTTGTTGACTGAACCTGTAATGACGCATTATTTCAGACACACAAATAATAAAAGAACATTGTGGTTTTTACCTTCATATATATTGACGAAATGCACTCTGATCATTACAATAACATCTGCTATCTCTCCCATCAAATAACTGGATAAAACATGGAACAAACACGTCTTACTACAACATCTCGACAAGCCTTGCCCGCTAGCACATCTCAACACGAACTGTCTTCTACGAGCTGTGCCCACGCACTGACTACTACGAGTTCTTAACAGCACTGTCCTCTACGAGCTCTGCCCACACACTGACTGCTACGAGTTCTTAACAGGCACTGACTTCTACGAGCTCTCGACAAGCAGTGGCCATCACAACTTCTCGGCAAGAACTGACTGCCGCTACCTCTCAATAATCACTGCCAGTGGAGGCGGCGGAACAGTACTCTCTGGCGCGATCTCTGGCGCTGTGGCTCAGTGTAGCCACCTTTCAACGGTTCCAGACTGTAGCGCCTAGAACCGCTCGGCCACTCTGGCCGGACGAGGCTCGGTAGCTGGTGCATAGTCTCAGCGATGGAGTGGCCAGCCAGCCCCACCCAGTACAGAAGAAGGACGCCAAGACACAGACTGCCGCCTCCCGGGAAGCTGTAGTAATACAGGAAGCCACGAGGGTGGTAACACAAGACGAAGTCGTACAGACAACCGTCGCGGCGAAGATTGGGGTTGGGTTGATTTGGGGGAAGAGGCCAAACAGCGAGGTCATCGGTGTCATCGTATGAGGGAAGGATGGGGAAGGAAGTCGGCCGTGCCCTGTCAAAGGAACCATCCAGGCATTTGGCTGAAGCGATTTAGGGAAATCACGGAAAACCTAAATCAGGATGGCCGGACGCGGGATTGAACCGTCGTCCTCCCGCGGCGAAGACCAAGGCAACCAAGGTCAACATGGAGGAAGCTCCTTGCCTCCTCTCCAAGACGCAGCGGCAGAAGATAGGTCCTACAATGCCCGCCCTCCTCTCACTCCTGTCGAGTGGGAAGTTCTCGTAGCCTCGATAGAACAAGCCGAAAACGCAACCAAAGAACAAAGGGGAGGACCGCTGAAGAAGCCGAAGCCGCCAGCTGGGAGGACGTGACAGATCCCGAAGTGTCTCAAGTAGACACATACAAGAAGAATACGAAGAGGAAGTAGAAGGACAAGAAGAAGCACCCAGACGCAAGGAGGACTTAGAAGACTCTCCTCCTTACCACGCCGGACACCCATCATCGTCATCATCATTATCATCAACCACTCTCCCTGTCAGTCATTGACTGGCAATCCTAGGCGTCAACAGGGCCAGTCAAGTAAAGACCCCTAGCCGACGCATCGCTGTTATTCGTGTAACCTACCGCCTGTCTGACCGGCAATCATCTTTACATACTACCCACAACTAGCCGAGTTATTCCCCAACGTCCCAGTATACTTCAGTCCATCCTAAGTGGAGTAAATGTCTAACGACAACAGACTCCTCCTTACCTTCCTCAAGATGACGAATTCAAGTGCGAAGAGAGTCGTGTTGTCAGTAGAGGAGCAGCGACAGCAGGATGGATCGGTCAGGACAACTCAGTGGCTTTGAACGTGGTAAGGTCATTGGATGTCACCTGAGCCACAAATCCATCAGGGAGATTTCGACCCTTCTAAGACTGCCCTCGTCGACAGTGATGTGTCTGTGAAGCAGAAAGGGAAGGCACAACCACAGCTAAAGCAACATCGGGTAGATCTCACGTAGTGACGGACAGGGACGGTCGAACATTGCGGAAGGTAGCTGTAAAAAACAGCATGAAATCAGCGGAAGCAATCACTTGTGAGCTCCAAAGTGTTACCAGCAGTCCAGCTAGAACAGTGACTGTGCGTGGGGACTTGAAAAGAATGGGGTACAAGGGTCTAGAATCTCCTCATAAGCCATGCATTTCTGTGGTGTAAAGAGTCACGTCGGGTGACTGGAAAAGAGGGATTTGATCAGTCACGCTATACCCTGTGGAAATCCGATGGGTCTGGGTTTGACAAAAGCTTGCAAAACGTTACCTGCCGTCATGTGTAGTGCCAACAGCGTTAGGGTATGGGGGTGTTCATCGTGGTTGGCTTGTGGTCTGCTTCTTGCGGTTAAGAAAACACTAACTCCGGAAGGATACGAACACATCTTACGGTATTGTGTGCTCCGTGCAGTAGAGGGACAGTTCGGAGACGATGATTGTTACTATCTACATGACAATGTACCTTGACAAAGAACATCGTCTGAGAGGCTATAGTTAGTGAAGAAAAACATCCCTGAAATGGACTGGTCTGCCCATGGTCTCAAACTGAACGCATTGGTACAGCTCCGAGTGTGAGTCCAAACGTCGAGTTCGCTCCGCACCCCAGCGTCCAACATTGCTACCGACTGTTGTTAAGTCTCTTGAGGGAGAATGGGCTGCCGTTCCTCCACACACTCCGACACCTCACTGATAGCGTCCCCAGCGCAGTTCAAGCCGTCTTAAAGGCGAATAGTGGACTCACCCCACATTAACGTCCTGCAGTACGCGCCCGGGTTCTTTTCAGGAAGTATGTGCTAACGGCCGCCGCACGTCAAGGAGCCATCACGGACAATATACAGAACGCTCAGCTGTCACTTGACAGACATAAATAAAAAACACCGAGATCTTATTGAGAAGACGGTCAGGAGTCGTATCGTCACCTGAAAATGACACGGGGCAATTGTTGTATTTATTCTGGCGACTGAAGAAGGTTCAAAAAATGGTTCAAATGACTCTGAGCACTAAAGGACTCAACGTCTGAGGTCATCAGTCCCCTAGAACTTAGAACTACTTAAACCTAACTATCCTAAGGACATCACACACATCCATGCCCGAGGCAGGATTCGAACCTGCGACCGTAGCAGTCGCGCGGTTCCGGACTTATGCGCCTAGAACCGCTCGGCCACCGCGGCCGGCACTGAAGAAGGGTTTCACAAACAGGAATACGGTACTAACGGGTCTGACTTTCGACACAATATATATTTGCAACTAGCAGAGAGAGGTTGTCGGAAAATAACATTTGAATAATCATTTATGCATCCGGCGAACAAGTGGTTGCCGTTCTGCTCTTCACGACGTGCACACAGCCGGCACGATGTGAGATCGATGCGGTGGAACTGTTTATTGGTGCGCCGTGACTGAAGCTCAGACGTGTCATGGTAATTTTGAAACAGGCGATTAGCAGACAGTGGTATACTACTAACAAAGGGTGTAAATTGTTTGTACACAAATACTTCCTCTACTTCTGGAAGGCTCTTGCAGTTTTGTATTTCATGACTGAAGCTATTACCTTTCGTAGCAAATCGCAGTTGAGTTTCCACAATGAATAATTTCTCCTCTGTTGCCCTCTTCGAAACATTTATTTCGTTTTCCTTGAACTATGATATGCAGTTATCCAACGAAGTTGACTTCCTGTAGAAAGACGGGGAACAATATTATCAATTTTTGTGCATCGTAAACAACGTAGTGATTATTTCTATCACTGTGTAAACGTATCAGAAGAATAAGTTCTGATCTGGAATTCGAGAGCTTGACGAGCATGAAGATCGATATTTAGACTTGTTAGGAACTGTATCGCTGTATCATGGCTGTAAGCTTTAATTTTAGAATTGTAATGTCCAGCGTAAGTATTCTTTCTTTGTTTTTGGGAATGAATTCAAGCACCCTTTTTCACTTACAGAAGCACTAGTGTGCACTGTTTGAGAAAAAGTATCCCGACGTAAGTTAGTGGAGGTTACCATGTGGTGTGTTCACCCTTCGCCTTTACTCACGGCTTCAACTCCGCTTGTGTCACTCTCAGTGAGGAAGTAGCAGCCCATTTTTCTTCAACAGTCGAAACCAGAGGAGGTAGCGGACACTTGGGTCTGAAGCTAAGTCGACGCTCTCACTCACCCTCAGAGCTGTACCATTGCGTTGAGTTTGGGACAATGGTCTGACCAGTCCATTTCAGGAATGTTTCTATTCACCAAACATAGCCTCTCAGACGATGCTTTATGACAAGGTACATTCTCATGGTGATAGAAACAATCATCGTCTCCGAACTGTCCCTCTGCAGTAAGATGCGTTCATATCCTTCCGCATTTAGTATTGTCTTAAAAACAAGAACGAGACCACGAGCAAACTACCATAAACACCCCCATATCGTAATACCACGACCTCTGAACTTCACAGTAGGTACTACATACACTGAAGCACCAAATAAACTGGTATAGGCATGGCTTATTCAAATACAGATATGTAAACACTCAGAATATGGCACTGCGATCGGCAACGCCTATATAAGACAATAAGTGTCTGATGCAGCCATTCGGTTACTGCTGCTACAATGGCAGGTTATCAAGATGTAATTGAGTTTGAACGTGGTGTTACAGTCGGCGCACTTGCCATGGGATACAGAATCTCCGATGTAGCGATGAAGTGGGGTTTTCCAGTACGACCTGTTCACGAGTGTACCATGAATATCAGGAATCCAGCAGAACATCGTATCTCCGATATCGCTGCGACTAAAAAGAGATACTAGAAGAATGGGACCAACGACGACTGAAGAGAACCGTTCAACACGATAGAAGTGCAACCCTTCCACAAATTGCTGCAGCTTTACGCCTCGCCTAGGTCCGTCAACGCCGACATTGGACTGTTGGTGAGTGAGACGAGCTCATGAATGCATGGACCCTGCGTGTCAGCAGGGGACTGTTCAAGCTTGTGGAGGCTCTACAATGGGGTAGGGCGTGTGCAGTTGGATTGGTATTGGACCCCCTGATACGTGCAGATACGAATCTGAGAGGTGACACGTGCGCAAGCATCCTGTCTCGTCACCTGCATCCATTCATGTCCATTGTGCATTCCGACGGACTTGGGCAATTCCAGCAGGACAATGCGGCACCCCACACGTCCAGAACTGCTACAGAGTGGCTCCAGGAAGACTCATATGAGTTTAAACACTTCCGCCGGCCAACAAACTCCCCAGACATGAACATTATTGAGCATGTCTGGGACGCCTTGCAACATGCTGTTCAGAAGAGATCTCCACCCCTGGTACTCTTACGGATTTATGGAGGGCACTGCAGGATCTATGGTGTAAGTTCCCTCCAGCACTACTTCAGAAATTAGTCGAGCCCATGCCAAGTCGTGTTGCAGCACTTTTGCGTGCTCGCGTGGGTCCTACGCGATATTAGGCAGGCGAACCGGTTTCTTTGACTCTTCGCTATAGGATGGCACCTAAAGTTCTCCAGGAATTCGTCAAACCCAACCCGTTCCATTGGATTGTCGCAGGTTATAGCGTGGTTCATCACTGCAAATCAGTTGTTTCGCGTCACCCACTGTCCAGTGGCGTCTCTCTTTACAGCACCTCAAGCGTCGCTGAAGACTAACTGCAGAAATGTGTGGTTTATAAGGAGCTGCCCCATTCTTCTTGACTCATTGCGTCATCTGGACTGCTGGTAACCTATTGGAACTGTGGAGTGATTCCTTCCGCTACTTTCTTGCGATTCTTACAACAAGCCTCTAAATTCTCGACTGCCTGTGACCATCGGTACAGGAAGTCTTCCTGATTTTGGTTTAGCTGTGGTTGTCACCGACAGTCGACTTGGCAGCTAGGGAACGGCTGAAATGTCCCTGATAGATTTGTAACAGATGCATGGCAGAAGTACTTTGATCAGTTCAGAAAGGTGCCAAACTGTTTCCAGATGTATTATTTAACATCGGCAAGGTGATATGTGCCGAATGAAGCCTGTTTTCAAGACGAGCACTTTGTTTTCATTTTTCTACTTCGCGTTTCTTACTTGTTCTGTGACACCATTCAGTGAAGCTCGAAACTCACCTTGCGTGGGTCACAGGTATAGCAAATAAAAGTACGTTGATCTTGTTTGGTGTTTGACTGTACAAAAAGTCCAAGCAATAATATAAGGAAAATAAGAAATATTTCGTGTAAAATATAATGAAACGTGAGTCTTTTTGTCATCAACAGCCACCGCTAAAATGAACGTGAGCGAAGGTAGATGCACGCTCGCGGGGTGCACCGGACTGGCGTTTAGTGGGCAGCTTTCTCAGGGAACGGAGAAGCGAGACGGCCGGATACGACTGGCTTGATTACGCCGTAATGGTCGCGCAACCGGGTCACCGCGGCACCGGCGACCGCATACTAATCCAGGGCGCCTTGCGATTATCGGCTCCGCCGTGGCAAGCCGGCAAGTCGCGGCGAGACACGAAACCAAACGACGGCAAGGGCCGCCTGCACGCCATACATAATCCCCGGGTCACAGAGGCTGCTAAACGGCGCGGCTGTGGTCGGTGGCTCAGGAGGGGGAGGGAGGGGGGATGTTAGAAGTACTCATTAGCAACTAAAGGCTTCCACCTCGTTATATTCGTACAACGTCAGCAGCGCGTGTTACACTATGTGATCAAAAGTATCCGGACACCCCCAAAAACATACGTTTCTCATATATGGTGCATTTTGCTGCCACCTACTGCCAGGTACTCCATATCAGCGACCTCAGTAATCATAAGACCGTGAAAGAGCAGAATGGGGCGCTCCGCGGAACTCACAGACTTCGAAAGTGGTCAGGTGATTGGATGTCACTTGTGTCATACGTCTGTACGCGAGATTTCCACACTCCTAAACATGCCTAGGTCCACTGTTTCCTATGTGATATGGTTCAAATGGCTCTGAGCACTATGGGACTTAGCATCTGAGTCCGTTAGAGCTTAGAACTACTTAAACCTAACTAACCTAAGGACATCACACACATCCATACCCGAGGCAGGATTCGAACCTGCGAACGTAGCGGTCGCGCGGTTCCAGACTGAAGTGCCTAGAACCCATGTCATAGTGAGTTGGAAATGTGAAGGGACACGTACAGCACAAAATTGTACAGGCCGACCTCGTCTGTTGACAGACAGAGAACGCCGACACTTGAAGAGGTTCGTAATGTGTAATAGACAGACATCTATCCAGACCATCACACAGTAATTCCAAACTGCATCGGGATCCACTGCAAGTACTATGACAGTTAGGCGGCAGGTGAGAAAACTTGGATTTCATGGTCGAGCGGCTCCTCGTAAGCCACACATAACGCCGGTAAATGCCAAACGACGCCTCGTTTGGTGTAACGAGCGTAAACATTGGGTGACTGAACAGTGGAAAAACATTGTGTGAAGTGACGAATTACGGTACACAATGTGGCTATCCGATGGCAGGGTGTGCATATAGCGAATGCCCGATAAACGTCATCTGCCAGCGTGTGTAGTGCCAAAAGTAAAATTAGGAGGCGGTGGTGTTACGGTGTGGTCGTGTTTTTCATGGAGTGGGCTTGCACCCCTTGTTGTTTTGCGTGACACTATCACAGCACAGGCCTACATTGATGTTTTAAGCACCTTCTTGCTTCCCATTATTGAAGAGCTATTCGGGGATGGCGATTGCATCTTTCAACACGATTGAGCACCGGTGCATAATGCAACGCCTGTGGCGGAGTAGTTACACGACAATAACATCCCTGTACTGGACTAGCCGGCACAGAGTCCTGACCAGAATCCTATACAACATCTCTGGCATGTTTTGGAATGGCGACTTCGTGCCAGGCCTCACCGACCGACATCGATACCTCTCCTCAGTCCAGCACTCTGTGAATAATGGGCTGCCATTCCGCTAGAAACCTTCCAGCACATGATTGAATGTATGCCTGCGATAGTTTAAGCTGTCATCAAGGCTAAGGGTGGGCCAAAACCATATCGAATTCCAGCACTACCGGTGGAGGACGCTACGAACTTGTAAGTCATTTTCTGCCAGGTGTCAGGATATTTTGATCACATAGTGTATGTGATTTGTATACTCATGCTAGCTTCTTAAATTGCGTCTTTCCCCGCGTACGCCTATGTCACATGTACTGTACACATCTATGTCTAAGTCTCTGCCATTTTAAACCGCATGTCTCCAGAGAGGATGATTAATTTATGTGTGGTATTATATCTAGTCCTGAGACACGTTAACAAAACTGTTGGATCGCTACAGTGCTAATTCCCCGCATGTGGTTGCCACACTGAACTGCGCAAATAACAGATAAATTACAGTTCGTACTTTTCAAGAATTGTAAGTCAGTTAAACAGCCTACACAAAAGAAATATGAACGGGTCGTTTTAGAATATTTTCATGTAGTAGCTTCTTCTGATCGCTATCTCCATACCTAGAGGCAGTAAGGATATTTTACTCCAACTATGGCTTTAAGTATACGATACAACATCTAGGAGCACTAAAAGTGAAAAGACACACTCCAAATTAGCATATGACCTCACAACACTGCTCCATAGCGAATAATTATTACGAGTATTTATTGCACAAGAAAACACACTTTTTTGACTCCTAGAAAATAAGACTAAAAGGTATAACCTACGTCGTTTAAACTTAAATGCTGTGGAAAAAAGCTAGTTTTCTTGCGTAATAAGGAAAATGTTTCGCCAAGAACCCAGGCAAGTCAGTTAAAATATGAGCAAATTTAAATGAGAGCAACAGTCATGTACATATCAAATTTGGTTGAAACTGATTTAGGTGTTCCTGAGTTATAGTTTTATTTCAGCCCTTTACGCCCATACACTGAGGTATAGGGATGCTAGGGGGTGCCAACTATCAGTAACATTTTTTCCAGTTTGCAAGCGATACGTATGCCTAGTTTGGTAAAAAATGCTTCAGTCACAGCAGCGGGGGGTGATGTGTTACTGGCTTTCCAGCCTCACCCTATCCTCTGAAGAGCCTAGCGACCCCAAAAACCAAGGGTTCGGTACAAATATCAGTCGTCATTCAATATTTTCACATGTCACGGCTTCTCATCCCCTCCCTCCCCTACAGGGTTGGTATGTACTGTTAGAATACCCACACAGCATGTTTATGCAAATAATATAAATAATGAAGCGTAATATAAAAATTGCTCCATAGATTCCTAAGTTATGTTTCTGTGTCGCCGCGCGGGATTAGCGGAGCGGTCTGAAGCGCTGTAGTCATGGACTGTGCGGCTCATCCCGGCGGAGGTTCGAGTCCTCCCTCGGGCATGGGTGTGTGTCTTTGTTTTTAGGATTATTTAGGTTAAGCAGTGTGTAAGCTTAGGGACTGATGACCTTAGTAGTTAAGTCCCATAAGATTTCACACCCATTTTTTTCTGTGTCTCCCTGCTCTCATCCCATCCCCACCCTATGGAAGGCAGGTGATTATTACTGACACAATGCTCCTTTCCAGACGGTGGTCTTCTTGAAATTATTTATCTGCCTCGTTAGATTCGCCTATCTGTTGGCTACTGGCGATAAGCTCCTACGTAGTGTTTTGCTTAACCACATTTCTTTAGGCACGTCCCGAGTGTCTTCTGGATTTAAACGTCAATTCCGTAGTCCCCAACCCTATGGGGCGTAGGTGGATATTGCTATGCTATGTTAACCGGGGACCTAGAAACGACGGAAAGGCTCCGTCCCTGCCGCAGCCGCAGTGGTCCGCAACCCCACGAAGACTACCGCTTTCCACTTCACCCCTCCGCCGCCCCGGGGTTATTGTGCGGTTCGGCCCCCGGTGGACCCCCCAGGGAACGTCTCACACCAGACGAGTGTAACCCCTATGTTTGCGTGATAGAGTAATGGTGGTGTAAGCGTACGTGGAGAACTTGTTCGCCCAGCAATCGCCGACATAATGTAGCTGAGGCGGAATAAGGGGGGACCAGCCCGCATTTGCCGAGGCAGATGGAAAACCGCGTAAAAACCATCCGCCGGGCGGATTCGTGCCGTGGACCGGCGCTCCTTCGTGCTCGGAAAGCCATGCGTTAGCGCGACCAACCGTAGGTGGATATTACTACCACAGTGTTTCTTTCCAGACACAAAGTGATATGTGTTTGGTTGAAGTCGAACCGGTTGTTTACGCGTATCAGCTTGTGGGAACTTATACGCAGACATTTTTGTAACATACACTGCGCATCACAATTGAAAGATCACTTTTTCGATGCCCTGTAATCGTTTTCCATTGCAGCGCTTAAGTTTGGAATTCTGCTAAAATGTGCTTGCAGCATTCCTCTGCAGTGTTGCAACAGTGCGGTGCTCTGTGACGTCATCCCCGGGCTCGGCGACACTTCACACAGCAAGGTGTCGACACGTGCGAAAGAAAAAGGACAGAGCTCAGAAGTTCATGCGAGGTGTAACGTCCGTTATTGAAGTAACACTGGCATCAAATTTCACCAAAAATTCGGCTCAACGACACCGTCGACGAGTCACTCGATGGAAAGGTCTTCACACACCCTCCTATCCACATTTCACGCCTTCTTTTGACGCCTTTGTGATGGAGGTGATAACCGCGACGCCCAGTGTTGAAATGTCGCAGTTTTCTTATTGACGACCGAGGTAAGCATTTGAGACATCCCACCGGTCAGAATCGGCACGGAACGGCCTCAGCGGACGCCATAAAGGACGTCAATGATACGACCACTTCCCTTGGGGCGTTGAGTCCCACATATTTCAAGGTCGAAAACGACAGCTTGCAGTGCGATGAGTAACTGGAAGACGCTCTCGACAGTCTTTGGTACGCTGACATCTCCCTGATGCTTCAGCCCTTCAATAAGGATATCGTGGCCCTACTGAACGTGATCGTCTACAGTGCGACCGCCATTTTTTTTTTTTTTTTTTTTTTTTTTTTTTTTTTTTTTTTTTTTTTTTTTGGTGTACAGAGTGGAACCACTACGGACCGTTCAAAATCATTCGACGGAATTTCAACGGGATGCAGAGCAGCAAAGGGTTTATGCTTTTTCAGGCCTCTTGTTCTGAGTCCTCTCGTAACGTGATCACGGAGGGATACGACATTGACAAATGCGTGAATACAACGTCAAAGGTACCTCCGAGAACCCCCAGTTTAGCAGTACTCACTGTAACGGTACAGTTTTAAAATTCTCAGTAAATGTTGACGGGCAAGAACCGAGGGGACTGCTGAACTGCGGATCTTAGAGGCACCCTTTTCCATTGTATTTACAAGCGTGTCAATGTCGCACCACTCCCTGATCACGCCACAGGGGGCCGCGAAACAGGAGGGCTGAAAAATCACAACCACCCTTTGCTGCTTCGGATCACGTTCAAATTTCGTCGAATGATTTTGAACAGTCACTAGTGGATCCACCCCATACACCGGATCGATAATTTTCGGTCGTATCGTACTGTAAAGGGGTGCAATCACATTCAGTGGGATTGCTTGTCGGTGATGTCCTTAGAGAAGATGTCAGCAGTGTCATTATTGTAAAGAACATCGTTCTGCTCCTCATCGCACAGTAAACAGTTGTTTTCGGCCGAGAAATGTGTGGGAATCAACGCCCCAAGACAAGCAGTGTTTCACTGATGCCCTTTATGCCGCCCGATAACACCTATTCATATCGATTCTGAGTAGCTGTATGAAATGGTTTGCTCGTCCACTCATAAGAAAACCGCGTGATTTCAGCGCTGGGAGTTAGGACCTCCATCGTTGAGGCGTCAAAGAAAGGTAATGTGCGTAAGACGGGTTGTGTAACCTTCCTGTCATGTGACACGTGCACTGTAGCCTTGGGCAGAATTGTCGTGAAATTTGGTTCCAACGTGACATCATTAACGGACCTTACACCTCGCGTGAACTTCTGAGCTCTGACCTTTCTTTCGCACGTGTCGACACCTTGCTGTTTGAAGCGTCGTTGAGTTTGCAGAGTGCCACGATGTTCTACCATTACAGAGGAAGGTTAAAGGTATGTCAGACAAATTTCACACTTATGTGTCGTAATGGGAGAGGATTAGGGGTTTCTGTAAATAGATCTTTTAACGGTGTTGCGCAGATATAAACTACATATTTGGAGGTTTCGCACCCTCGTGTGGCGGAGGGGTACGACATTGACGCATGTGTGAATACAACGGCAAAGGGTCCCTCCACGATCCTCATATTTTGATATATATATATATATATATATATACTCCTGGAAATGGAAAAAAGAACACATTGACACCGGTGTGTCAGACCCACCATACTTGCTCCGGACACTGCGAGAGGGCTGTACAAGCAATGATCACACGCACGGCACAGCGGACACACCGGGAACCGCGGGGTTGGCCGTCGAATGGCGCTAGCTGCGCAGCATTTGTGCACCGCCGCCGTCAGTGTCAGCCAGTTTGCCGTGGCACGCGGAGCTCCATCGCAGTCTTTAACACTGGTAGCATGCCGCGACAGCGTGGACGTGAACCGTATGTGCAGTTGACGGACTTTGAGCGAGGGCGTATAGTGGGCATGCGGGAGGCCGGGTGGACGTACCGCCGAATTGCTCAACACGTGGGGCGTGAGGTCTCCACAGTACATCGATGTTGTCGCCAGTGGTCAGCGGAAGGTGCACGTGCCCGTCGACCTGGGACCGGACCGCAGCGACGCACGGATGCACGCCAAGACCGTAGGATCCTACGCAGTGCCGTAGGGGACCGCACCGCCACTTCCCAGCAAATTAGGGACACTGTTGCTCCTGGGGTATCGGCGAGGACCATTCGCAACCGTCTCCATGAAGCTGGGCTACGGTCCCGCACACCGTTAGGCCGTCTTCCGCTCACGCCCCAACATCGTGCAGCCCGCCTCCAGTGGTGTCGCGACAGGCGTGAATGGAGGAACGAATGGAGACGTGTCGTCTTCAGCGATGAGAGTCGCTTCTGCCTTGGTGCCAATGATGGTCGTATGCGTGTTTGGCGCCGTGCAGGTGAGCGCCACAATCAGGACTGCATACGACCGAGGCACACAGGGCCAACACCCGGCATCATGGTGTGGGGAGCGATCTCCTACACTGGCCGTACACCACTGGTGATCGTCGAGGGGACACTGAATAGTGCACGGTACATCCAAACCGTCATCGAACCCATCGTTCTACCATTCCTAGACCGGCAAGGGAACTTGCTGTTCCAACAGGACAATGCTCGTCCGCATGTATCCCGTGCCACCCAACGTGCTCTAGAAGGTGTAAGTCAACTACCCTGGCCAGCAAGATCTCCGGATCTGTTCCCCATTGAGCATGTTTGGGACTGGATGAAGCGTCGTCTCACGCGGTCTGCACGTCCAGCACGAACGCTGGTCCAACTGAGGCGCCAGGTGGAAATGGCATGGCAAGCCGTTCCACAGGACTACATCCAGCATCTCTACGATCGTCTCCATGGGAGAATAGCAGCCTGCATTGCTGCGAAAGGTGGATATACACTGTACTAGTGCCGACATTGTGCATGCTCTGTTGCCTGTGTCTATGTGCCTGTGGTTCTGTCAGTGTGATCATGTGATGTATCTGACACCAGGAATGTGTCAAAGTTTCCCCTTCCTGGGACAATGAATTCACGGTGTTCTTATTTCAATTTCCAGGAGTGTATATATATATATATATATATATATATATATATATATATATATATATATATATATGACACGAAATAAGAAGAACGTCGTTAGTATATGAAACTATTTACCTCATAATAAATGTGAACCTTAGAAACGACGGTAAATACTTCCTTCTTTATTGCTGTTCTCTAAGTAATGACTCATTTTGCATTTGCCGGCGCAGTGGCCGAGCGGTTCTAGGAGCTTCATTCTGGAACCGCGCGACTGCCACGGTAGCAGGTTCGAATCCTGCCTCGGGCATGGATGTGTGTGGTGTCCTTAGGTTAATTAGCTTTAAGTAGTTCTAAGTTCTAGGGGACTGATGACCTCAGATGTTAAGTCCCATAGTGCTCAGAGACATTTTGCATTTGGCTTGTTTCCCTACACAAACAGCTGAAATGCATCAAATCATATCGCCATCTTTTCCAGAAACTTGTCAGTGTAGTCAGTGTTTGCCCCTCTGCAAATTAAAGTCTTCCGTGATCATCTAGCAATGAAACGTCTTGACAGATTAAAATTATTTCTAGGATCACGGCTCGAACCTGGAATCTTCCCATTCATTCTGGAATCATCAAACAATGTAATTTGGTCTCGTCGTTAATGAAACCCGTTCTATAAAGAACGTATATCCTTGTGTTCCTTGGAAAATTAGTTTTCTATCCCAATTCACCTAATTAACGTGTCGCTGTCTTGAATGCCCTCTGGAGACACAAGCCATACTTTAGAATAAAGTTGAGGCGCCTTTATGGCACATCTGATCTTTGATTCCCCACCAGTCGAACAGAAGAATAAGTAATAAAATAATTTAAGTCAACCTGACAAAAACAAATAAATCTGAGGCTAACGCCAACTGATAAAACTAAAGATAATAAAAAAACAGGACAGCAATATTCATATTCCTCTGAAAAAGGCTTACCCTGTACGTTTCTGCCCCGGAAATAGTCTCTCGACAGTCTCTGTCGAGGGTCTCTCGTTCGAAAGTTTAAGAATTTAAAAAGAAGTTTGATCAAGTTAGAACATATTCCGTAAATGATTAAACGACAGGACCTGAAACGCAAATCACTTTTAATAACATACACGCATTATACTGCAAGTTCAATCGTTTGCACATCCTCCTGTTTTATTGTATAGCGTATATACCTTATGTTGTCAATGTCTTGTGATGGACTGTAGATTGTATTGTTTTTTTATACGTCTAAATGAAAAGTATGAAGTTATGTAATTAAGTGCTGAAAGAATCCGCTAAATTTCGGTACATGATAAATTACACAAGTCTAAGGACTGCCAATTCAACTAAATCCTTAGGAATTACAATAACTTAAACTGGAAGATCACATAGACAATGTTATGGGGAAGCAAACCAAAGACTGTTTTTTCATCTACACCTACATCTATACTCCGCAAGCCACCTGACGGTGTGTGGCGGAGGGTACCTTGAGCACCTCTGTCGGTTCTCCCTTCTATTCCAGTCTCGTATTGTTCGTGGAAAGAAAGATAGTCGGCATGCCTCTGTGTGGGCTCTTATCTCTCTGATTTTATCCTCATGGTCTTTTCACGAGATATACGTATGAGGGAACAATATACTGCTTGACTCCTCGGTGAAGGTATGTTCTCGAAAGTTTAACAAAAGCCCGTACCGAGCTACTGAGCGTCTCTCTTGCAGAGTCTTCCACTGGAGTTTATCTATCATCTCCGTAACGCTTTCACGGTTACTAAATGATCCTGTAACGAAGCACGCTGCTCTCCATTGGATCTTCTCTATCTCTTCTATCAACCCTATCTGGTATGGATCCCACACCGGTGAGCAGTATTCAAGCACTGGGCGAACAAGTGTACTGTAACCTACTTCCATTGTCTTCGGACTGCATTTACTTAGGATTTTTCCAATGAATCTCAGTCTGGTATCTGCTTTACCGACGATTAATTTTATATAGTCATTCCATTTTAGATCACTCCTAATGCCTACTCCCAGATAATGTATGGAATTAACTGCTTCCAGTTGCTGACCTGCTATATTGTAGTTAAATGATAGAGGATATTTCTTTCTATGTATTCGCAGCGCATTACACTTGTCTACATTCAGATTCAATTGCCATTCCCTGCACCATGCGTCAATTTGTTGCAGACCCTCCTGCATTTCAGTAAAATTTTCCATTGTTACAACCTCTCGATATACTACAGCATCATCCGCAAAAAGCCTCAGTGAACTTCCGATGTTATCCACAAGGTCATTTATATATACGGTGAATAGCAACGGTCCTACGACACTCCCCTGCGGCACACCTGAAATCACTCTTACTTCGGAAGACTTGTCTCCATTTAGAATAACATGCTGCGTTCTGTTATCTAGGAACTCTTCAATCCAATCACACAATTGGTCTGATAGACCATATGCTCTTACTTTGTTCATTAAACGACTGTGGGGAACTGTATCCAACGCCTTGCGGAAGTCAAGAAACACGGCATCTACCTGGAACACGTGTCTATCGCCCTCTGAGTCTCGTGGACGAATAGCGCGAGCTGGGTTTCACATGATCGTCTCTTTCGAAACCCATGCTGATTCTTACAGAGTAGATTGCTAGTCTTTTTCGAAACCCTTGCTGATTCCTACAGAGTAGATTTCTAGTCACCAGAAAAGTCATTATACTCGAACATAATACGTGTTCCAAAATTCTACAACTGATCGACGTTAGAGATATACGTCTATAGTTCTGTACATCTGTTCGACGTCCCATCTTGAAAACGGTGATGATCTGTGCCCTTTTCTAATCTTTTGGAACGCTACGCTCTTCTAGAAAACTACGGTACACCGCTGCAAGAAGGGGGGCAAGTTCCTTCGCGTACTCTGTGTAAAATCGAACTGGTATCCCATCAGGTCCAGCGGCCTTTTCGCTTTTATTGGCAGAACGCTTAGAAGATGCAACAGGTCTACCGAGGAGTTTGCCTACAATACGCTTATCCGTCCTCTTCTGGAGTGCCACTGCATGGTGTGGGAGCCGCATCAAATAGGATTGACGGCGGACATCGAGAAAGTTCAAAAAAGTGCAGCTCGTTCTGTATTATCGGGAAAAAGGGGAGAGAGTGCGACGGATATGATACGCAAATTGTGACGGCAATCATTAAGGCAAAGGCGTTCTTCGTAGTACTTTCTCATGAAATTTCAATCACCAACTTTCTCCTCCGAATCCGAAAATAATTTGTTGGTACCCACTAACATAGGGAGAAATGATCATCATAATGAAATAGGAGAAATCAAAGCTCGCACAGATGGATTTAAGTGTTCGTTTTTCCAGCGCCCTCTTAGAGAATAGAACGACAGAGAAATAACTTGAAGGTGGTTCCCTGAAACCCTCTGCCAGGCACTTAACTATGCAGAGTAGTTATGTGGATGTAGACATAGATGAAAATATTGTGTAGTTTGTGATTACAATTTGATCTGAAATCATTGTTCTGTGTGTAATATCATATTATCAGTCTTCTGACTGGTTTGATGCAACCCGCCACGAATTCCTCTCCCATGCCAACCTCTTCATCTCAGAGTAGAATTAACACCCTAGATCACAAATTATTTGTTGGATGCACTCCAATATCTGCCTTCATTTACAGTTTTTACCCTCTACAGCTCCCTCTAGGAGCATGAAAGTTATTCTCTAGTGTCTTACTACATGTCGTATCATCCTGCTCCTTCTTCGTGTCAGTGATTTCCTTTATGTACATTTCTTCGCCGATTCTGCATTGAAACTCCCTATTTCTTACCTCATCAAGCCACCTAATTTTCAACACTCTTCTGAAGCAAACATGCTTCGAGATATATATATATATAAAACAGTTCGATACACATTAGCGCTTAATTAACACAGTTTACAGTTCTAATCAGTTCAAATCTACGAGCGTTATCTTTTACTAACCTTCGGTCATAGTCCAGCAGCAACCTCTATTTACATAATAATATGGCTACGAAGTTACTATCCCACAGCTTAATTAACACAGTTTACAGTTCTAATCAGTTCAAATCTACGAGCGTTATCTTTTACTAACCTTCGGTCATAGTCCAGCAGTAACCTCTATTTACATAATAATATGGCTACGAAGCTACTATCCCACAGCTTAATTAACACAGTTTACAGTTCTAATCAGTTCAAATCTACGAGCGTTATCTTTTACTAACCTTCGGTCATAGTCCAGCAGCAACCTCTATTTACATAATAATATGGCTTCGAAGTTACTATCCCACAGCCTTCACGTCACCTTCACTTACCAAGTGCAACCAGAAGACTTCTGCGGGACTACTTCTAAAGCTACTCACTGTTCGAGCTCAAACCCGTTACCAAAGTGTCCCACAATAAAGTTACTCGTAAAATTTCCTCGCAGCACGACTGCATACGCTGGTGCGTCCTAAAACCGACACGGAAACTTACATTGTCTTGTTTCAAGTCAAGACTGATGAGATTTTGTTTTCGAAACAAGACGATGTGAGTTTCCGTGTCGGTTTTAGGAAGCACCAGCGTATGCAGTCGCGCTACGAGGAGATTTTACGAGTAACTTTATTGTGGGACACTTTGGTAATGGGTTTGAGCTTGAACTGTGTGTAGCTTTGGAAGTAGTCCCGTAGAATCCTTCTGGTTCCACTTGATAAGTGAACGTGACGTGAAGGCTGTTGTATAGTAGCTTCGTAGCCATATTATTATGTAAATGGAGGTTGCTGCTGTGCTAAGACTGAAGGTTATTAAAAGATAACGCTCGTGGATTTGAACTGATTAGAACGGTGAACTGTCTTAATTAAATGCTAATGTGTGTCGAAATTGTTCTTCATGGCTGTATTAAAAAGAGACTTTCGTGTGGACAACAAACTGAAGCTTAAACAGACAGAAAATGACCGATTGCATAGGCCATTCGCGCGTTTTCCGTATTGTGCGTGCGAACTAAAATAAATGTTCACACTCTGATACAATAAACTTGGAACGGGTGTGTACTGTTGACTGTATTAGCCGTGTCTGGCCTTAATTGGTCATAAAATTCCTATTTTGTCATCCTACCGTCATTGCTGGACTTTCAGCATGTCACGGACTACCTCGCGGTGGACTCCCACCCAAAACCTGAGCACATTGAAATTTTATTCGATGTTTACTAGTATTAAACTTTGGAAATAGGCATTACCAAGATCGTCAATTTTTTCCCACCGTACCAGCGATGGCAAATGTTATCGCAGCACCAGCGAGGTTTCATCATTACAAGGTATGGCTCTGTATTCTCTCTGGTATTTACTGGAAGTCAGAGGTTACAATATAAAGTTGTACGTTATTTTTTTATGATTACATAATTTATAACTACTGTAGTAGCTTCAATATTAAACTTAGTAAAAGCGATAGAAAGTTATCACTTTAAGAAAGAACTGATCTGTAATTACACATAGAAAAATAAAGACAGATTTGTAATTGATCAACTGTAGAATGTTACGTAATACAAAAATTG
This sequence comes from Schistocerca piceifrons, assembly GCF_021461385.2. Taxonomy (NCBI): domain Eukaryota; kingdom Metazoa; phylum Arthropoda; class Insecta; order Orthoptera; family Acrididae; genus Schistocerca; species Schistocerca piceifrons. The sequence goes on along the minus strand of NC_060143.1, from coordinate 95,944,401 downwards.
CGAAAAGTGAAATTTTAGGTTCATTACTTGGCAAAAGTATTCGGCAAACCATTCACACCGAATAACATTTTAATATCATTTAGTATTCCATATATAAAGTTAAAAGGAGATAGAAAGCAGCTAATGTTTATCAAGCAGTTTTGAAGTGTAAGATATTGAATGTCTAACGGGCATGTTTTTCGCATTCGTTTTAGTAACGTATACAGCTTAAACCAAATCTTAACATTAGTGTCTCGATGGTTATCTTCTCTACTCACACGTAAAGTTTATACATCACAGCCTAATGTAACTTACTTTACTGCTCTCGATTTTTCTGTTGCGTAACAACTGTAGTACGTAGATTTTTATTGTGTAGTACGATGTAAAGTGAGAATATATTGTACGTGTGCAAGTTACGATTACCACTGAGACATAGGAACTGAATCGAGTATTTCGTGCCGGCCGCAGTGGCCGAGCTGTTCTAGGCGCTTCAGTCCGGAACTGCGCTGCTGCTACGGTCATAGGTTCGAATCCTGCCTCGGGCATGGATGTGTGTGATGTCCTTAGGTTAGTTAGGTTTAAGTAGTTCTAAGTCTAGGGGACTGATGACCTCACATGTTAAGTCCCATAGTGCTTAGAACCATTTGAACCAGTATTTCGTATTGAAAAATTCTGTTTAGTGGAGAAAACAGCGTTTCTGACCAATCATTAACATAGTCTACTGTTCCGTGTGGTTCATTTTATCCATCAACATGCTGGTTGGAGTAGTTTTCACTGTCATAACAGACTAGATAGTATAGAAAGTACATTTGGAGACGATACAAGATGTAAGCCTAAGTGTTTTAGTCCAGGTCTCTACGGCCGGTGATTGCTTTTTGACCTCGTTCCCGCTAGTGACAGCAACAACCGAATGAAAACAATCGATTCTGTCGATTGTTGGTAATCAATCTACTCATTCGGTTGTAGGTTTACGTGACGATTGAGTTATTCAGTCATTCTTTTGCAAGAAACCAATCACGGGAGCAGCCGAAAGAAATCAGTTCGGTTTTAGTTTTACGTATCTTTGGAATGATTCTTCAGTCATTGGTTTCGAGTGAAATCAGTCTGTGGGAGCAACCGAATGAAAACAGTCGACGCAGTCCGCCGCGTTCATTTCCGATCGGAAACATTCGATTGTTTTACATTGTTAAAACATTGTTGCTAAATGCACTCTATTATCGCCTACAGTCGTTGTTATCGCCGTTCCGATATTTGCTTTTCATTGAGTGCCAATAAAGCTTGTTGTTCAGTTTTTCATCGTGCTTATGAATAGGCATTTACATATGTCAGTAGTGAACTTTGTGTTGAGAATGTTGAAACGCTCAGTGGCTTGCGAATAGAAGAAATCATATAAACTCAATGCGACATGTAGTATCTATAAGAATGATTCGTATTATGAAGCTGTATTAATTATTGAAATTCAAGGAACGTTAACGAGTGATGAAAAGTTTTTCTTGTTAAAAACATAATTCCGACAAGTAGCAGCACATGCTTAAAAAGCAAATGATTAAGTCACCAAACAATTTAAAAAATTGTGGCTTATATGCAGGCTATTCGTATCACCTCAGTATTTACCGAGACACAGTGATGGGAGAGCGACAGACCTTTAATAAATTTAAATACGTATTTGCTCATTTATTTAAAAATAAAGTTATAATGTAGCACCAGCTATTAGCTTTTTAAAACCAACCAAAAATCCATAGTTAATGCCAAAAAAAAAACTAACGATTCGTGTTAATGTAAATATATACATACATTTTGAAAATATATACTTCGTCTATAGAAATATACTTTTTATTCACCTGTGATTGAAATGATAGCCGGCTGGGGTGGCCAAGCGGTTCAAGGCGCTACAGTCTGGAACCGCGACCGCTACGGTCGCAGTTTCGAATCCTGCCTCGGGCATGGATGTGTGTGATGTCCTTAGGTTAGTTAGGTTTGATTAGTTCTAAGTTCTAGGGGATTGATGACCTCAGAAGTTAAGTCCCGTAGTGCTCAGAGCCATTTGAACCATTTTTGAAATGATATGCGTTATTTGTCTTTAAAAAGTTGGGAGACCTAGTCATTGTTCATGTATAACCGAAAAGGCTTAAAAAGCACGTAAATGAAATCACTGAAACCCTGATGCTGAGTGGAAATATTATTATAACTGCCGTAAGGATCAGAGACCTATGTCAATCGGTAGCGTCACATTAAGCGTAAGCACTCAAATCTGGAGAGTGAGTGAAAATATTTATATAACTGTCAGAGACTAGTTTCATTCTGCTATTTCATTCTACTGAAGGAAGCTTCTGAACAAAAAGGCAATTAACTGGCCAACCGGTTGTTAAAACCAGTTGGTTGCCCCGTCCCTACGTTCTGCGGTCCTGAGAGAAAGCTTTTAGAACCCCCTGGCAAACTCACTCGGCTGCTTTGCGATAGGAAATTAATGTTCTTGGTACAGTTCTAGTTGGTGTGGCTTAAGTAATATATCTTGGAATTTGATAAGAAAAAATTCGTGTCGGTAGTAGCTTCTGTCTTGGTGGAGATTTTACGGTAGAGCGCATTGCTCTGTGAACATTATTAATCACTACTCTTTTTGCCAAGACGACACATCCTTCTTACGATTTCAGCATGCTATAGTTGTTCCGTACGTGCTTAAGTGGCACCCACAGTCCACATTGGTGTCATTTAAAAGTTATTTATAACAGATCTGCTCATCTTTTAACCCAGTTGCGTGCGGGTTCATAGTGACACATTCTGTTTACTACATAAGATAACTCTCTTTTTTATCTACGTTTCATAACTTTTTATTTTACTTTACCTAGGTTTTGCATTTCAGTCTTATTATCTAGGAGGCTAAGAAAGTATGTTTTCTTGTGCAATAGGTGTTCGTAATAACTACTCCCTGTGGATCAACACCTACTTTCTCTTTCTCTACCCCTCTCTCTATCTTCCTTTTTCTGTGTGTGTGTGTGTGTGTGTGTGTGTGTGTGTGTGTGTGTGTGTGTGTATTTGTGAGTGTGTATGTGTGTGCTTGTGTGTGTGTGTGTGTGTGTGTGTGTGTGTGTGTGTGTGTGTGTGTGTGTGAGAGAGAGAGAGAGAGAGAGAGAGAGACAGAGACAGAGACATAAGTTTCCACCCTGTAGTATTTCAGTTTCTGACTGTGTTGCTAACAACTGATACGGGTTGTTACTGTGCTGCAGGATTTGGAGGTCTGTTCCTATAACATTAGGAGATGATGGTGTGCTGTGAGGTGATCCGTCATTTTAGTGCTCCTAGGTGTTGTATAACTTGCTTAAGTTTCTACATATTTGCTCTCTGCATACACCGATTTGCAGGTTTACAGCGTATGCCTACATTATTTGTGTGAATCTTGTCGTATCTTTACTTAGTGTTCTTAGTCTTGCCTGTAATGTGTATGATCTGTGTTACTCATATTCCAATCAGACCAGCGATAAATAAAAAATAAAAAGAACCGTGCAAGTTTGAGTAGGAGCCGTATTCTGAGGTTTCCGTACAAATTTAATTACGGACGCAGATAACTCACCTATAGTTTTTGATAAGCGATTTTGCGAGTATCAAACTATGTGACATAAATGGCCGTATATTTTGATTGCATTTTTTAACGTTTTTAAACCGCCAAGGATTATTTAAAATTTTTAAACCGCTAAGGAACCGGAGACCTTAGAATGTGAGATAAATTTCAACTTGATACCTCCACCAGTTACTCAGAAAAAGCAGTCTTAACAGACAGTCGGGCAACAAAGTGATCCTGTGGGGGTACCGTTTTCTACCGACAGAGGTGAGGAATTCTAAAAAGGCGTCAGTTAGGACACTCAGGAGACCGCCTGGGTCACACAGCTACAACATTTACTTTATCAAAAATTATCGGTATGATAACAGGAAAAATTCCACGTGAGAGAGGATATCACTTAGCTCTTCTGTAAAGTGATGCTGAGGGTTAGTAGCAGAGGTAAAGCGGTTAACAATTTCTGAATAAGGAGCAAAAATCTGAACGGTGTTTCTTTCGGGAATCATTAGACATAGGCTACTTTCTCAACCACAAAATATGTACTCATACTTGCGACTCAGTCCACAGTCTAACATTTAGCGCTTTGATAACCACTAAAACATGGAGGAATTTCAGTTAGTACTATGAAAGGTGTTTTGTCATCTGATGATGGGAGTAAGAAATTTGTGTTTTTTGCAGGCGATACTAGTGTTATAATAAATTCCATAAGAGAGAAAGCAACGGAAGAGTTAGTAAATGATATTTTCCAAAGAATTGTTGAAGGGTTTTCCGAAAATGGATTCTCCCTAAAAATTGTAAAAAACACACTGCATTCAGTTCTGTGCAATAAATAGTCATAGCAGCAATTGATGTAGCACATGAGCAGGAGTCAGTAAATACGGTAGAATGCTCCATATTTTTGGGGGTAGATAATAATGAAAACTTGAACTGGAAGAAGCATATCAGTCAGCTTCCCAAACGATTAAGTTCAGTTACTTTTGCTGTCTGTATAATTATTTAATGATGGACACAATCCTATCAACCTCCTGGCATATTTTGAATACTTCCACTCAGTAATGTCGTACGTGAAAATCTTTTGGAGTAACTCATCACTTAGAATGAAAGTAGTGATTGCACAAAAGCGAGCAGTAAGAATAATATGTGGTGTTCACATACGAAGGCCATGTAGGTACCTCTTCAAGGAGATAGGCATTTTAACTGCGATGTCACGATACATACATTCGTCATAAATAGTCCATTACAATTTGAGAAGAACAGTGATGTATGCACCTACAACACTAGAGGGAAAAATAACCATTATTACCCATGTATAAAGCCGTCAGTCGCTCAGAAAGGAGCTCAATACGTAGCAACAATTTCTTTTTTTTGTCATTTGCTCAATAACATAATATGTCTGACAGTTAGTGAACCAAGTTTTAAATCTAATTTAAAATCATCTCTCCTGGACAACTCCTTCTATTCCACTGACGAATTCCTACTGGTAGCCAGTAAAAATAAATAAAATAAAAAAATAATAAATAAAAAATAAAATTAAGCGTAGTTGTATGAATAGGACCGAAAATAATATGTACGGACTCGTTCCACATCATATCGTTGAAAGAATCGTTCGGATGAGCTATGAAACATGTAACCAATCAAGTGCGAAATATAGTGTTCGTTCATTAGCACTCATGCCACTGTAACGAACAGTATGCTTATTACAATAAAAGTTGATTTCATTGCAGCTGTACTCCTTTTTGTTTTACTTTGATGTCTATCGAACATACGCCCTACCGATTTCAAGACAGTGTTGTCTTATCTTCAAGTACCTGCCGCAGTACTGTCTTGATATCGATAGTACAAAAAAGAGATAAACAAAATTTACAAAAAAAACTTCATGGAAATTGACTTTTATTGGAATAAGCAAATACGTAACAGCTGGTAGTCTTATGACATTCGATATGTAGCCGATTCCACGAAAATAAATAGCACATTCGCCAGATGAATGCTGCCCTGAACGCATTTGACTGGTTGATGTCCAGCTGCGACACACAGCAAAAATCATACATTTTACGCTGCTTTACATTCCTGGCCAGTGGCTGCCTTTACAGAGGAGCGTTGAGCGAAATGTTGTTGCCAAATTATGGTCCTTTAGGATGTTGGAGAACTACTCTCTTCCCATCCAGCAAAAGCAGTAGGAAGCGCAGGAGTGAGTGTGAAGTCTCACAAACTGCCTGGAAGGCGGGCCAAGAAGTAACTGATACGTCTTTTATTCCTGATAAAATTTGGAGACAAGAATAGCCTGGATCAGGGTTTTATCAATATCCGTGATCCTTGTTAAAGGATCGTTGGCTTCAACATCCCCGTCTACAACTGGACGAAACTTAACATACGCTGAGGTCGCGAAACAAGTGTCCCTGCTCTCTGTCGGCGTTGCTGGTTGGAGTACCATGACTATAACTCTGGCGCTAAAGAGAAAAGTCTCGGACACACAGGAAACAGCTACTTTCTACGAGAGTTCACTTTTTCGATAGAAGAGCTGAATCACGTCCCTCCTGAGGCATTCGCTTTGCTGGAAGGCTTCGATTTTCGCCTGGGAGACACCGGCGGACAGCCTGAGTCACGCTCCCCTCCTCCACCGCCACCCTCGCACCCCAACCCCCATCCTTCCTCCATTTTTTTCCGTTATAAATATATTTGTGTTGATATCCTCTGTTGTAATCTCTTTTTACCGTAAGGTGCATTCGCAGAATAACGAAGTTCCACGACCAATGTGCACAAAGCATATTTGCGTCTAGACTGTAAATAGCATAACTTGGAGTGTGGTGTCACCGCCAGACACCACACTTGCTAGGTGGTAGCCTTTAAATCGGCCGCGGTCCGTTAGTATACGTCGGACCCGCGTGTCGCCACTGTCAGTGATTGCAGACCGAGCGCCACCACACGGCAGGTCTAGAGAGACGTCCTAGCACTCGCCCCAGTTGTACAGACGACTTTGCTAGCGATGCTACACTGACAAATACGCTCTCATTTGCCGAGACGATAGTTAGCATAGCCTTCAGCTACGTCATTTGCTACGACCTAGCAAGGCGCCATTCCAGTTAATATGGAAATTATAAAACATGTACCGTCAAGAGCGATGTTCTCCAATTATGGATTAAAGTTAAGTATTCCAAGATCTTCGTACTTTATTTGCAATTCTCAAGACACTGTCCTGTTCCAGACCTCACGCCAGTCTGCGTGAGCTTAAGCGCGTGCCTTTCGGCTTCCTCTCATAGTGACTTGGCTGTCTTGCCAAGTCACAACATGGAGCATACTCAGATGAAATTTCCTATACGTTCCTGAAATGAGTGTCTTATTTAATAACAATATCTGCCTTCATACACAGAAAAATACTGGTTAACATTGTGCTCTGATCTTAAAACTGTAACCGATTTGTATCCGCACTGTGCACAACAGCGCACTTTGTAATGGTACGCGCTGCATGTCTTGTTCGGAAACAGACTCGTTCCGTTCACTGAAGACACTTGCTGTTGGCAACGCTAACGCTCTTTCTACTCTTTGCCCTCATGGTTGCACTGAGTACTATTCGGCTGCGTCGGGTTTCATGTTCCGTCTGTGTTAGTTCAACGTTAACACTGGTACACAGCAGAATGTATAGGTTCACTGATAAAGAGCTGCAAAATTTGCAGATGCAGAAGTACCGAAATGCAGACGCTGTCACTGTGGGGACAACTCGGCATAGCGTCTTCGTGCTACCACTCTTCCATAGAATTTAGTGAACACACACAAGAGATGCGTATCGGCCAATTCTTCATCGATAAATCTATCTATGACACTGCTGTGTATCTCTGGAAGCGCACAACTAGCACTGCCGAAAGAACAATACCCTGAAGAGAACCGTGCCGTACTGAACGCAAGCTGATTTGCGAAGAGTATAGAGAGCACCACCGTTGTACTGCGAGTGTATGGAGCATTCCGAACAAACCATACAGCACACATCGTCGACATCTGCGCTGTTGTGCAAATACTTTCAGCGCAACAAAAGTACAGACACAAATGTGGATAAAAAACCAGATGAAACGCAAGTTCCCTGCAATGAGCCACCAGAGACCTCGCCGTTCTGACTACAAAATACTCAGAAAGTATCCCAGAACAGTGTCCATAATTTAGTGAATGGGATCAGAGTTCACCCTACAGAAATCTGCTTGTGGAATCACCGCAGTGATCGATAGCCAGAATCTCACACGAAGCAGGAACAGATATGGTGTATTAACATTGCGAAGAAGAGAAAGAAACAGAAAAAGAAACATCACTCCTACGAGAAATGGCGCTAGGTAACAAATTTTTCCGTTATTTAACGCAGCAAGATGTATGAGACAGGCGAAATACCCTCAGCCTTAAAGAAGAACATAATAATTCCAATCCTAAACAAAGCAGGTGTTGACAGGTGTGAAAATTACCGAACTAACTATCAGTTTAATAAGTCACAGATGCAAAATACCGACACGAATTCTTCACAGAAGAGTTTCCACTGGCAGAAGCCGACCTCGGGGAACATCAGTTTGGATTCCGTAGAAAATTTTGCAACACGCGAGGTAATATTGGCCCTACGACTTATATTAGAAGATAGGCCAAGGAAAGACAAATATACATTTATAGCATTTGTAGACTTAGAGAAAGCTTTTGACAATGTTGACTGGAATACTCCCTTTCAAATTTTGAAAGTGGCATTGATAAATACAGGGAGCGAAAGGTTATTTATAAGGTATGCTGAAACGAGGTGGCAGTTGTAAGAGTGGAGGGGCCTGAAACGGAAGCAGTGATTGGGAACGGAGGGAGAGAGGGTTGAGCCACTCAAAGTAGTAGATGAATTTTCTATTTGGGGAGCAAAATATCTGATGGTGGTGGAAGTAGAGAGGATATAAAAAGTAGACTGGCAATGGCAAGGAAAGCGTTTCTGAAGAGGAAAAATTTGGTAACATCGAGTATAGATTTAAGTGTCAGGAAGTCGTTTCTGAAAGTATTTGTATGGAGCGTAGCCAGGTATGGAAGTGAAACATGGACGATAGATAGTTTAGACAAGAAGAGAATAGAAGCTTTCGAAATGTGGTGCTACAGAAGAATGCTGAAGATAAGACGGGTAGAGCACATAACTAATGAGGAGGTACTGAATAGAATTGGCGAGAAGAGGAATTTGTGGCAGAACTTGGCTAGAAGAAGGGATCGGTTTGCAGGACACATTCTGAGACATCAAGGGATGATGAATTTAGTATTGGAGGGAAGCGCGGTGTGTAAAAATTGGAGATCAAGAGATGAATACGCTAAGCAGATTCAGAAGGAGCCGGCCGAAGTGGCCGTGCGGTTAAAGGCGCTGCAGTCTGGAACCGCAAGACCGCTACGGTCGCAGGTTCGAATCCTGCCTCGGGCATGGATGTTTGTGATGTCCTTAGGTTAGTTAGGTTTAACTAGTTCTAAGTTCTAGGGGACTAATGGCCTCAGCAGTTGAGTCCCATAGTGCTCAGAGCCATTTGAACCATTCAGATGCAGAAGGATGTAGGTTGGAGTAGTTATTCGGAGATGAAGAGGGTTGCACAGGATAGATTAACATATGGATAGCTGCATCAATTCAGTCTCTGGACTGAAGACTACAACAACAACAATGCAGATATACCAGGTTTAATACTCTAACCTTATAAAAGGTTTGTGTTACAACGGTAAGTCTTGTGACTCTGTTATTAGCATGGGTAAATTACTGCAAGCGAGGAAGAAGAAACGAAAATCTCTACGGTGCAGAAGCGAGTGAGCTCCGTTATACTCTCACAGCAGCCTGCACACAGCAATTAGATGAATGCAGGAGCGAATGGGCACTATCAAAAGTAGAATCCGGTCGTCACAGGCCGCTGTCGGTCGCACTTTAAGCGCGTGATAACCTCTCACCGTAGTCGGTCTTAGTTGGAGGGGCCTTTGCCGCTATTCACGTGGCTCGTGGGAACCGGACTGCCCCCGGGCCGCGAGGGGAGCGACGACCCTTTTCTCTGTCCAAGGAGCGGCCGCCACCCTCGGGGGGCAACGCCGGTTACGCGCTGGCTCTTGGGGATTGCGGTTCCCAGCCGATCGCCGTAACGGAAATGGGAGAACCGATTCTTATAGCGGCCACGCATTCTTACTCGAGAGAAGAGTAGAACACAAGTACGTTAAAGGCCATTAATTTATTCCAGCCCCATTTCCCAGCTGGCTGCTTGGTAAGAACCTTTTCATCGGCGTTGTCAGATGCAGGTACCAACGATGACTAGATTTGTGTAACAGTGTTAGTGGTTAAATACTATGTTTACTATGTAGGATAAAAAAGTCTTTGATGTCAGCGATCATTCTTGCCTCTAATACACATAATTGTCCAGAGCGTACGGATTTATTAAATCGTTTTAGCATTGATCATCACGGGACCTGCAGTAAAAGTGGTTACATAAGGAGAATTTTGCATAAACTTATGCAGTGGAACCACATTATGGTAGTACAAGGACAAAATCAAACTTGAAACATAAAAACGGTGCTACCGAACATGGAGGACTAGAACGCGGTACAAGGGGAATGAACAGAAGGAAGGATTACGGGAAAGAACAAGTCCATGTAGGAATGACAGAGAAAAAAGACCAGTTGACTTGTACGATATCTGGTAGTAGTAGCGAATACATTGTGTAAGGACTACAAGATGAGGGAGTTGTCTTGAAAAAGTTATTAAATTACGAGTAATTAGATTATTAGATTTTTTGCATTAATTAGCGCTCGAGGTGTTCAAACTCACACTACATGCGGAACATGACGGTTCGCTCTCAGAAATCGTTATGCGTCATAAACAAAGGAATGATATAGAGAAGTCCTTCTGACTGGAATTTCTCTTCCTCGTCGACATAATTCGAAAGGCGGATCTAATTTTGATATATAGATACTGTTCCGTGAGAAAGGAAGGAGAGATTATAGATTAGCACGCCGTCGACATTGATGTCATTAAAGATGGAGCAATCATTCACCAGGACAATGTACGACACTAAAACTGTCCTGGATATGCAATGTCTTAATTCACCTGAAGTGATATAGAGAGAGAAAAAAAACATCTGGATGGTTGATTGGGAAGCTGAATCCAGCTCTTTAGGATGCGACGCCAGTGTTTCAGCCACTATGCCATCTCACTGACTGTTGAGAGAAGACTGTGACAAAATAATCTCGTGGAAGACAGATAACTCTACAACTGAAACTTACTGGTAGATTAAAATTATGCGCCGGACCCGGACTCGAACACGGAATCTTCGACTTTCGCAGGCAAGTGCTCTGCCAACTGAGCTACCCAAGCACAGCTTTACCTGACCCAGTACCTCGTCTCCTATCATCCTCACAGAAGTCATCGTGCCCACTCCGTTGCAGAGTCGAAATTTGATTCTGGAAACATCCTTCAGGCTCCGAGTGGCTCCGAAACGTCCCTTCTCCCGGAAGTACTAGTTACGCAAGTTTCGTAGGAGAGCTTCTGTGGAATGGGAACGTAGCAGACGAGGTACTGGCGGAAGTAAAGCTGTGAGGAAGGGTCGTGAGTCGTGCTTAGGTAGCTCAGTCGGGAGAGCGCTTGCCCCTGAAAGACAAAGGTTCCGACTTCGAGTCTTGTACGGCACACGGTTTTAATCTGCCAGGAAGTTTCATGTCAGCGCACACTCTGCTGCGGAGTGATTGAGTCTGGAACTCTATTCAAACACTAATAAATTAATCTAAAAATTAATCCTACGTTATCTATACGATTGTAAGAACAAGACTGAGGATTATAAGACAAGGATGTAATCTTTCGCCCCTATTGTGCAGTCTATATATCGTACAATCAGCTCTGGAAATAAAAGAAAGGTTCAGGATGGGGATTAAAATTCAGGGAGAAACCGTGTTAATGGTGGCATTCGCTGATGACATGGGTAATCCCAGTGAAAGTGGGGAAGAATTACAAGACCTGTTGAATCGAGTGATCAGTCTACTGAGAACTGAGTATGGCTTGATAGCATGCAAAACAAATACGAGAGTCATGACGAGTAACAGAAGTGAGATTAGCTATAAACCTAACGCAAAACTGGGCACCATATAATAGACAAGGTGAATGGTTGCTGCTACCTTGGAAGCAAAACAACACGTGATGGACGAAACAAGGATGTAGAAAGCAGACTAGCACATGCGAAGGGGGAATTTATCTTGCTAAAAGAAGTCTACCACTATCAAAACAAATGGTTCAAATGGCTCTGAGCACTATGGGACTTAACGTCTGTGGTCATCAGTCCCCTAGAACTTAGAACTACTTAAACCTAACTAACCTAAGGACATCACACACATCCATGCCCGAGGCAGGATTCGAACCTGCGACCGTAGCAGTCGCGCGGTTCCGGACTGCGCGCCTAGAACCGCTAGACCACCGCGGCCGGCACTATCAAAACAGACATTAATTTACTTTAATGAAGGAACTTCAGAAATTTACGTCTGGAGCATTGATAGTTGGAAATGAGGAACGCGCTGAGAAAAAACCGAAGAAGAACAAAGCCGAAGCGTTTGAGAAGTGGTGCTACAGAGCGGTGGACTAATACGGTAAATGCAGTCGTTCTCCACAGAATTAGCGAGGTATGGGATACACGCAAAATTCTGATTAGAAAGATGAACAGCATTCTAAAGTATTTGTTAAGACAACAAGGTATAACTTTCGTCGCTTTGGAGGGAGCCGTAGAGGGCAAAAACTCTAGAAGACTGAAGAAATAAGTGAGGACGTGTGGTGCACGAGCTACTCTGAGATGAAGAGGTTGGCAAAGGAGAGCAATCCGTGGCGGGCGGCATCAAACCGATCAAAAGACTGAATCTACCGTGACTGGACAATATTCTCAGAAAGCTAGATTCCATTTCTCGTTTCCTTATTTTCTCGTAACAAACAGCAGTAGTCCACACTTTCGCACACAGGCTGGTTTCATGTTCTTGTGTTACTTCTTTATTTGTTCTGAGCGACAGAGGCATGGTGTTAAACGAGCACAACTAAACATATCATTGATGCATTTATATACTGTAAACATTAGTTATAATGACAACTTTTAGATATTAATGGTTTGGCGTAAGTAGCCCGTAGTCTTCAATGGCACGTAAGAATGTAAGTATAAATACACGTCCCAATAAATTGAAAGGAGGCGTCTACAGAAGAATTATTGAGTATGCATAAATATTGTAGTAAAAATCCAGTCATATGGAATCAGTGATTTTATTTAATCCGAACCTTGGGAGCTTATCTTTCATCATTTTATCTTGAATCTCTTTCATTGGACCGTGTATGCATAAAAACAACAATATCGAACTGTGGGTCCGCCTTGATGCAAAACACTTTAGTTTTTCATTTACGTATTTATTTCCCAACTGGTTTCTCGACAATACCGCCATCTCCAGTGTCCTCCTTAATTCTTATGTGCTTTACGTCACATCATGGTCTTTACGTTTGTTGCCGTTGTTTCCCGCATATTTTTGTGTTTTTGTTGCCATTTCTTTGGCATACAGCATGACATCTGCAACTGTACGTGTGGATGCTATTAAAAAAAAAAAATGAAAAACAGAACTTACGTATGTCAGCTTTATACTGCTGGTACTGCGGTAGTGTTGTGGATACAGTTTTTCGACATCTACATCAAAATGCGTACTTTGCAAATATTTAAGTGCCTGGCAGAGGGTTCATCTAACCACCTTCACAGCTCTCTATTATTCCAATCTCGCATAGCGCGCGGAAGGAACGAACGCCTATATCTCTTCGTACGAGCTCTGATTTCCCTTATTTTTTCATCGTGATCGTTTCTCCCTATGAACATCGGTGTTAATATAATATTTTCGCATTAGAAGTAGAAAGTTTGTGATTGGAATGTCGTGAGAAGATTCCGCCGCAACGATAAACGCCTTTGTTTTAATAATGTCCAACCCAAATCCTGCATCATTTCAGTGACACTCTCCCCCCTACTCTCCCCCCTATTTTGCGATAATACAAAACGTGCTGCCCTTCTTTGAACCTTCTCGATGTTCTCCGTTAATCCTGTCTGGCAAGGATCCTGCACCGCGCAGCAGCATTCTGAAATAGGACGGACAAGCGTAGTGTAGGCAGTCTCCTTAGTAGATCTGTTACATAGTCTAAGTGTCCTGCCAATGAAACGCAGTCTTCAGTTAGCCTTCCGCACAACAAATTCTTTGTGCTCCTTCCAATTTATGTTGTTCGTAATTATAATTCCTAGGTATTTAGTTGAATTAGCGGCCTTTAGATTTGACTGATTTATCATGTAACCGAAGTTCAACGGATTCCTTTTAGCACTCATGTGGATGAACTCACACTTTTCGTTATTTAGGGTCAACTGCCAATTTTTGCACCATACAGATATCTTTTCTGAACCGTTTTGCAATTTGTTTTGAACTTCTGATGACATTACTAGTCGATAAACGACAGCGTCATCTGCAAACAACCTAAGACGGCTGCTCTCCCAAAACGTTTATATAGATAAGGAACAGCAAAAGGCCTATAACACTACCTTGGGGAACGCCAGATATCACTTCTATTTTACTAAATGACTTCCCGTCAGTTACTACGAACTGTAGGGGCCGATGACCGTAGCAGTCAGGTCCCTTTAATCCCACAAACCAACCAACTACGAACTGTGACTTCTCTGACAGGATATCACGAATCCAGTCACATAATTGAGACAATATTCCATAAGCACGCAATTTCACTACAAGCCGCTTGTGTGGTACAGTGTCAAAAGCCTTCCGGGAATTCAGAAATACGGAAACGATCTGAAGTCCCTTATCAATAGTACTCAACACTTCGTGCGAATAAAGAGCTAGTTGTGTTTCACAAGAATGATGTTTTCTAAATCCATGTTAACTGTGTGTCAATAGTCCGTTTTCTACGAGATAATTCATAATGTTCGAACACAGTATATGTTCCAAAATCCTGCTGCATATCGACGTTAATGATATGGGCCTGTGGATTACTCCTAATATCTTCCTTGAATATTGGTGTGACCTGTGCAAGTTTCCAGTCTTTAGGTCGAGCGAATTGTTGTACATTATTGTTAAGTATGCAGCTAATGCATCAACATACTCTGAAAGGAACCTAATTGGTATACAGTCTGGACCAGAAGACTTGCTTTTATTAAGTGATTTAAGTTGCTTCACTACTCCGAGGATATTTACTTCTATGATTCTAATTCTGGAATATTCACTTCGTCTTCTTTTGTGAAGGCATTTCGGAAGTCTGTGTTTAGTAACTCTGCTTTGGCAGCACTGTCTCGATAGTATCTCCATTGCTATCGCGCAAAAAAGGCATTGCTTGTTTCTTGCCGCTAACATACTTCACATACGACCTGAATCTCTCTAGATTTTCTGCCAGGTTTCGATGTGGAAACTATTATAAGTATCTCCCATTGAAGTCCGTGCTAAATTTCGAGCTTCTGTAAAAGATCACCAGTCTTGGAGATTTTGCGTCTGTTTTAATTTGGCAAATTTTGTTCGTTGTTTCTGTAACAGTATTCTGGCCCGTTCTGTGCACCAAGGGGGATCAGCTCATTCGTTTGTTAATTTATTTGGTATTAATCTCTTAATTGCTGCCGATACTCTTTCTTTGAATTCAAGACACATCCGGTCTACACTTATATTGTTAATTTGGAAGGAGTGTATATTGTCTCTCGGGAAGGCGTCATGTGAATTTTTATGTGTTATTTTGAATAGGTATATTTTTCGTTTATTTTTGGAGGATTTGGGGGTTACAATATTCATTGTCGCTACGACAACCCTGTGTTCTCTAATCCCAGTATCCATTTTGATGCTCGTAATTAACTCAGGATTAATTGTTGCTAAGAGATCAAGTGTGTTTTCACATACGTTTACTATTCACGTGGGCTCATGAACTAACTGCTTCAAATAATTTTCAGAGAACGCGTTTAGGACAATTTCGGACGACGTTTAGTACGTATCTCCGGAATGAAACATGTATTTTCGCCAACATATTAACGTCACCACCAACAGTATCTGTGTGAGTCGGGTACGCGTTTGAAATCAGACCTAAGTTTTCTTTGAACCTTTCAGCAATTGTACCATCTGAATTGGGAGATCGGTAAAAGGATCCAATTATTATTTTGTTCCGGTTTCCAAGAATGACCTCTGCCCATACTAACTCACAGGAACGATCTACTTCAATTTCGGGACAAGATAAACTACTTATTACAGCAGCAAACACTCCACCGCCAACTGTGTTTAGCCTATTCTTTCGGAACTCCGTTTGGTTCTTCACAAAAATTTCGTCTGAACGTATTTCTGGCTTTAGCCAGCACTCAGTGCCTATAATGACCTGAGCATCAGTGTTTTCTTTTAGCGCTTGGAGCTCTAGTACTTTCCCAGCACAGTTACGACAATTTACAACAGTTACACCGATGGTTCCTGTATCTACGTTCTTCCTGCGTTCGGCCTGCACCCTTTGTGACTGTGTCACTGGAGCTCTTCTTGTGTTTTCCCGAGACCCTCTAAGTTACGTAGTTTGTCAGGTACTCAAGTTCATTGGATGATAACTGCTTTTAAACACTAAATATATAGAGAATGTAATATTCAAGAACATTGAAAAACAATAAGGGTACAAAATAATACAGTGATACCGATTTTGGCTGACATAATCTATCTCACAGATGAAACAGAAAAAAGGACAGAAGAGCTACTCAGTAACATCAACACAGTACACCCGCAAATCCACTTCACAATGGAAATTGAAAAAAAGATAAGAAACTAAATTTCTTGGATCTTACAATTACAAGAAACAACAACCGACTTGAGTTTTCCATCTACAGAAATCCACATTCACAAGTCTGCAGCTCATCCAACCACCCGACATCTCATAAATACGCCTGTTTCACACACATGCTCTACTGGAAAAAGAGAACGTTTCTTAAAGCAGGAAAGTACCACAGTAATTAAATATAATCAGACAAACTGGTCTTGTAAAGACTATAAAACAGACATCGCAAACAAGCTCAACAACAAGGTAAAAATAAAAGATAATAATACGGGCCACCCACTCAATAGTACAACCAAAGGATCTGAAAACACAGAGGCAGAACACACGGACAACACAGCAGACCACACCACATCAGGAAAAAGAAACAGATTGTACACACTTACAAAATAAAACAGCACATAGAACTGAAAACATATTTAAAAAACAAGGAATCCCAATAAAATTCATAATAAACAACACAGTTCAACAAAGACTAAGAGCACACAAAAGAACCTCAGACAAATTCAGCAATGCTGGAATATACCAACTCGCATCTAACTCTTCTCAGTCCCAATACGTAGGACAAACAAACAGAAACGTCCGAACAGAAGTCGTCAGAACTCTCGCTACAATTTTCATAACCTTCTCGCAATGTGCTGTACATTCTCAAGACACACGCGAACAGCGAATTAGTTTCATGTTTTGGATTACGAACAATTTCTTTCATCATGAGAAACAGATGTAAATATCTTGAGTGAAGAGCGTAGACCTATAAAGACATCATGCATCTCGAATAAAATCACACTTTATAACTGTTATTACCAAATAATACGGCGAGCGTTCTAACACAAATTATAAAAGATAAAACTAATTTATTTTTTCCTCCAGTGCTATCTGAAACAGGAGTTAATGATAATTTTTGGGGTGAGCCACATCCAGACCTGCGGTGCACCGGAAAATTTGGTACCTTATCAGCCACGCTGATGTGCAGTTTGGACAAGGATAGGTTTGTCGTGGCACGTCCACCATTAGGTCGGCCGCAAAGCATTGTATCGAAATTCTTCTTCGGCGTGTCATATAAAGATGCTAGTTTACCAGACTCCAGCTGACATTCTCGTGGTGACTATTGCTAGAACTGAAGCAGGCGCTTCTATTGTGTGGTAGTCTGAGGGAATTGTCGTGTGTTAGTCTCCTGTTATGTAAGAAAGACTACTGCGGTTTCTGCCTTAAGAAGCAATGGAGAATTTGCTGCTCTTGTAAAGAAAGCCGTTATTAATGAGACAAACATTCATGATGTGTTGCAGCACGTAAGTGGATGTGTGACTGGGATTTGGAGTCAGTTGGAACAGCAAAGTTTATCTTTCGTACAAACATAAGGGACGATGCTACAGTCTCCAGTATCCCAAAAATCTCGTAGTGGAACCCTGGGGAGTACTACAGGAACTTAGAGTCCTAATTATTCAAGAAATACACCTGAAAAGAACTCGGTAGAAGTTGTATTCACCCTCCCACGGTAGCTTAGTGTGTGTCTTGGCTGCTGCTAGGAGGACACGAGTTCGATTGCCGGCGCTGCCAGTGATTTTTGCGCGGTGGGAGGACGGGAACAGGGTGTACTCAGCCTCGTGACGTTAAGTGACGAGCTGCCTGAGTGAGATGTAGCGGCTCCGAGGACTAGAGAGTCAGCAACGGCCGGGAGAGCGGTGTGTTGGTGCCGCCCCCCTCCACACCGCACCTCGTGACGCCTCTTGCAGGGGAAGACAGGGCGGTCGGTCTGTTCAAAAATGGTTCAAATGGCTCTGAGCACTGTGGGACTTAACATCTGAGGTCATCAGTCCCCTAGAACGTAGACCTACTTAAACCTAACTAACCTAAGGACATCACACACATCCATGTCCGAGGCAGGATTCGAACCTGCGACCGTAGCGGTCGCGCGGTTCCAGACTGACGCGCCCAGAACCGCTCGGCTAGGTCGGTCTGTCCCGATTAGCAATTAAATTCAGTAATAGGAGTCTGGACTTTTTCCTTGCCGAATGAGTTCCGCGCTAACGACGTCTTTGCTACCAGAGATACTGTAGACGCTAGTCCCTCGTGACCGATAAATATTAAGATAGTTGTAACGAGACTTTGCTTACGTTTCCTCCGTCGCGATTCAATGTGTAACGCACTCTCTGGCTTGTAGTGACAGCGATCTACGTTAACTCTTACTAGAGTCGATGTATCTGTTTTGCATTATGTTCTGTCATGTGGTAGGGGAACTATAAGTTTTGGCAATTCTACGTAACATTTTTCATTTTTGAAAAAATAGGTAATAATTTTGATCTGTAGTCCAAAAAGTGCAGCAAAATTTTATCAGAATGGAAACTCTACTTAACGTTTGTGCGAAGTTTCATACTACGGTAATGTCAAAGATGTCGCCTCCTTTTTCTTTTATTGTCAATCCATTATTTTTCGGCATCATTTCCCGTTGTATATTTCCACACATCACTTGCAAGTCTCTTCAGTTCATAGTATGTTCAAATGGTTCAAATGGCTCTGAGCACTATGGGACTTAACATCTGAGGTCATCAGTCCGCTAGAACTCAGAACAACTTAAACCTAACTTAAGGAAATCACACATGTCCATGCCCGAGGTAGGATTCTAACCTGCGACCGCAGCGGTCGCGCGGTTCCAGACTGAAGCGCCTAGAACCGTTCGGCCACACCGGACGGCTCATAGTATGTTGTTAACTTTAGATCTCGTGTTATCTGCTAGATATGATGAAGCTATGACTTTCTTCGTGAGATGTTTTTCTGGCACCTTTTCCTCCTTTGCTTTTCTGTATGAAAGGCCAGTGTCTATATGGGTTTCTAATGCACCTTTCCTTCCACTTCTTTACAGTCATCCAAACCTAACTGTTCTCTCCTTTGTAATTTACTCGTACTTTTTCATTAGCCACTGTGACTGGCTGTGAGATCTTTAGGACTCCTCCACCACCGTATGTGAGAGGCCTGGAGTGTTTTCTGTTCTGACTGATCTACTGGCCGTCTCTCGATGAGCGTGGGGACGGAAGTTTTCCCTAAATCTCGTTGTCAGTATGCAGACTCTTGATACTAAGTGCGATTGAAGTGAAAAACAATGCATATAATTGCAACCATCAAAGGGAACATACCGACGACGTGCAACAAGACAGAAAACACTTGCTATCAAGTCATAAAAACGCGTAAAAGCATCTCGTACAATTTCATCTCCAGAATTAACGTGACTTTAGAAATGAAACGACACCCACATGAAATGAAACACTGCTTTCAAAACAGTTTTCTGTTTTGCATAAAGCGGAGTTTTAAATATCTAAATGAAATTAAATTTGTTTTAAATCTTCACATAGCAAGTCGTGTTACGCTGCTTCGTATTACGTTTCCAGAATTCAAAATATATTTTGAACAGTGTACTAGATATGTGAATACAAATTAATATTCCCGTATTTGATCGCCCAATATCGGTTTTTTTATCATTCTCACAATTTCATGTGTTGAATATCATATTGAAACGTCCCCTTACAAAAATTAATGAATGATTGTGCTTATAAAACTCTTACGCTGTTTGATTTTCAAACAGCTTAGCAGAACTGAACGTATTCAGACATTTCGCTCTTTACCTATTCTGATCAACACTAAGCTGACACACAACAGTTTTAGCGCAACACAATCTGACTTTGAAAAATCCCTACAAAAGAGTTGCCCTGACTAACAATAACCCATACCTTTCATGAATCAGTTACCTCACAAAAATCTTCGTTACTCGAACTACTGCAATACAGCGAGCGCCACTACTGCCAGCTAAATAAAAGATTCCATCTACTGAAGGGACTAACTACTGATAGGCGTAGTTATCAAATGAAAGATTTTGATAGAGAACAAACAATGTATTTACCTTAATAGTGTTCAAAAGTCATTATATATATATATATATATATATATATATATATATATATATATATATCAGTTCATGACATCCAGTCTTACAAATTTACTGTCTCTGATGGACACAATCCAGGTCATCCGCTCTCAAAACTCCGCCATCTCTCTCCCCACATCCACCATTGCTTGCGGCTCACCTCCAACTGCGCAACGCTACGCGCTGTTAACAGTCAACTGCCCAACACTACAATAGTAAACAGCAATGCAAACCAGCCACAGACTGCACACAGCACAGCCAGTGATTTTCATATAGAGCGCTACGTGGCGTTACCAACATAAAAACCTAAACAGCTACTTACAATATTTCTTTATTTTCCAATAGCCGGCCGCTGTGGACGAGCTGTTCTAGATGCTTCAGTTTGCAGCGCGACCGCTGCGGTTGCAGGTTCGAATCCTGCCTCGGCCATGGATGTGTGTGATGTCCTTAGGTTAGTTAGGTTTAAGTAGTTCTAAGTTCTAGGGGACTGATGACCTCAGATGTTAAGTCCCATAGTGCTCAGAGCCATTTGAACCACCTTTTTCAATATAGCTTCAAATACGAATCTCTTCAGTCAAAATCAGCATTCTCTTGCGAAGGTGTCCGCAGCTCGTGGTCTAGTGGCTAGCGTTGCTGGCCCTGGATCACGCTGTCCTGGTTTCGATTCTCGGCCGGATCGGGGATTCTCTCTTCCCGGGGACTGGGTATTATTTGTCCTCGTAGTTTCATCATCATTCAGGAAAGTAGCGAGACTGGAAAAGATTTGGAATTTGTATGGGCGTTGATAATCGCGGAAACCAAATCATCATCGTCTCCATCATCTTGCGAAGGATCGCTCTACACATGTAATACCACGATGTCTCGACACAAAATAAACAAGGCTGATGGCATTATTATTTGTCGCGGCCTATTAGTGCACGATTGTTGAACTATGCCTGCCTGAGCTATGACAAATTCCATGAACTTCGATTAGCTCAGTGGTGTTGGAAAAAAAGGTTAACTATAGTGCATTCTTGGGCTCCGCTGGTAAAATGTCGCCCATGACGTCTGACACAAAATAAACGACATTCGTACCGAAAATTTGTACAACGCCAGATGAAAAGTATCCAGACACTTGCTAGTGGATACTAGTGTGGTGCAGGGTGTCCAACCTCCTTCTTTATAGCAGCTTGATCTCTATTGGGGACACTATCAGTCAGGAGTCTCAATCTCTGCAGAGCAATGACAGCCTATTCTTGTTCTAGACACGAAACCAGAGAAGGTTGGACGCTGGATTCCAGAGCGAAGTCGACGCCCCAACTCTTCCCAAAGGTGTTCCACTGGACTCAGGTCTGGAGAGCGAAGTCGACGTCCCAACTCATCCCAAATGTGTTCCACTGGATTCAGGTCTGGACTCTGGGCAGCCAAGTCCAATTCAGGAATGTTATTGTCCACAGACCTTCGCCTCACAGTTGCTGCTTCATGACAGAGTGCATTGTCATGCTGATAAAGACAACCACCGTTGTACTGTTCGGAGTACACAATGCTGAAAATGTGTCCATATCCCCCCACATTTTGAGTTTTCTTAAGTCCGAAGTCACGCAAAAGCATCCCCATACCGTAACACAGTTACCTCCGTACTTCATTGATAGCAGGTGACGTTCACCGCTAGAAATCACTGTCTCCACTCATGCAGCGTGCAGTGGCACCTCTCTTTGCAGCATCTCAAGCCTCGCTTAGCACTGACAACAGAAATATGAGGCTTACAAGGAGCTGCTCGAGCATCCTTCATCGTTCTTTTTACCCCCCCCCCCTCTCCCCCCTCCCCACCTACGCACAGTCACGGTGCTGGCCGCACTGCTGGTGACATTTTGTACTCTCCAGTGATTCCTTCCGCTGTTTTCGCGGGATTTTTTACAGTCACACTCGGCGACGCTACACTGTCCGCGTCCGTCAGTAGGGGGACAGTGTTGTGCCTTGGTGCACTTTTCACGCTTTCGCCTCTGCCCAGGCCTGTAATGAAAGTTTAATATATCTTCTTACCCCATTTTTAAAGATGGCATTCACATTTCATGTCCTGCAGTCCTTTCCTGAAATTAGAAAAATTACTGCGAAAAATTAAGGTTTTTCGAAGCGTGAAAACATATTGCAAGGTACAACATGATCACGTACCTAGAAACAAATATTCGACTGAAATTTAAAAGCGCTTTCACAGTGCTGCATTTGATAGTGTAGCTGTTATATTATTACTCTACTACACATAAATAATCAGTAACTGGAATCAAATTAAGTAAAAGTGTTTTCAAAAATCAGTTACAAGTTAAATATATTTTGAAAAAGAAGCTGCGGGAAACCAACATTCCAATTTTAAGAGACGCAATTCTGTCCAGACATGAAAGAAAGTCAGCTCATTTTCAAGTATCACACGTTCCGTCGCAAAAGAGCTCCTTCTGTTTCAAAGTATAAGAACGTGCACGACCGATGAAGTACGGCTTAACGCTGTACATGTTATATAAATAGTTCTAAAACATGAAGCATTTTACTCACCATAAAATTCTGTAGCTGAAGAATTAACAAGACGTTCCTAACACGAGACTGTAATACACACACATTAAAAAAAGTTTTGCTTCACTCCGGTTCCCTGAACTCCTGAAGAAGATAAACGTTGACTGTGGATACTATATCACAGACACAGTCCCTCAGACTGTTCAGAGATGTCACTAAACCAGCCCAAAGATGTAAACAACCATGCATGAGCAGCGCCTATCAGTTCCAGTCATTCCACCAGGAAGGAGGTACAGAGCTAGTGTTGTCTGTAGTTCAACCATGCCTAGACGGTCAATACCACGAATCGATCGCGTCCGCATTGTTATCTTGTGCCAGGAAGGACTCTCAACATGGGAAGTGTCCAGGCGTCTCGGAGTGAACCAAAGCGATGTTGTTGGGACACGGAGGAGATACAGAGAGACAGAAACTGTCGATGGCATGCCTCGCTCAGGTCGCCAGAGGGCTACAACTGCAATGGATGACCGCTATCTACGGATTATGGCTCGGAGGAACCCTGTCAGCAACGCCACCATGTTGAATAATGCTTTTCGTACAGCCACATGACGTCGTGTTACGACTCAAACCGTGCGCAATAGGCTGCATGACGCACAACTTCACTCCCGACGTCCATGGCGAAGTCCATCTTTGCAACCATGACATCATGCAGCGCGGTACAGATGGGTCCAACAACATGCCGAATGGACCGCTCAGGATTTGCATCATGTTCTCTTCACCGATGAGTGTCGCATATGCTTTCAACCAGACAATCGTCGGAGACGTGTTTGGAGGCAACCCGGTCAGGCTGAACGCCTTAGACACACTGTCCAGGTCCGCAGCTCGTGGTCGTGCGGTAGCGTTCTCGCTTCCCACGCCCGGGTTCGATTCCCGGTGGGGTCAGAGATTTTCTCTGCCTCGTGATGACTGGGTGTTGTGTGATGTCCTTAGGTTAGTTAGGTTTAAGTAGTTCTAAGTTCTAGGGGACTGATGACCATAGATGTTAAGTCCCATAGTGCTCAGAGTCATTTGAACCATTTTGAACACTGTCCAGCGAGTGCAGAAAGGTGGAGATTCACTGCTGTTTTGGGATGGCATTGTGTAGGACCAACGAACGCCGCTGGTGGTCATGGAAGGCAACGTAACGATATGTGAATGCATCCATGCATGAATGCAACTATATCAGCAGCATACTGGCGGGACATTCATCTTAATGGACGACAATTCGCGCCCTCATCGTGCACATCTTGTGAGTGACTTCCTTCAGAGTCACCAGCATGTCCTCCAGATATGAACTCTATCGAACATGCCTGGGATAGATTGAAAAGGGTTGTTGTAATGGACGACGTGATCCACCAACCACTATGAGGGATCTAAGCCGAATCGCCATAATGGGACAATCTGGACCAACAGTGCCTTGCTAAACTATGCCACGATGAATACAGGCATGCATCAATAAAAGTGGACGTGCTACTGTGTATTAGAGGTACCGGTGTGTACAGTACTCTGGACCACCACCTCTCAAGGTCTCGCTGTGTGGTGGTAGAAAATGCAATGTGTTGTTTTCATGAGCAATAAGAAGAGCGGATATGATGTTTATGTTGATCTCTATTCCAATTTTCTGTGTGTATTATACAGCTCTTAAATGTATAGAATGCGAAATATTTACAAATTCTCCGCAAAACACAGCTTCGTGTCTAACAACAACAAAAACTGTAGAAAATGGGGCAAACTGCTTGTTGCACTCTTTAGTGGACAGTGCTTCGTGTAACCCTAAAATAAGTTACTAGACTGAAGTAGCACTTCACAGTCACATCACCAACAATCGCCTTGGGCAGCTCTAGAAGGGCTGAAACGCCCATGACAATTTCTTACTCAGGTGGCATCCAACGACCGGCCCACGTTCCATGTCACTGAGCTCTCCCGCTGTTGTTGCCTCCCTACCTAACAACACAACACTCACCGCCTCCTTTTAAAATGGCGGGTCTGCCTTTCGTGACGTCTGGAAGACAGTCAGTGTATATCTACGGAATACTTCCAATTAACGCTTGTCATCTTCAATGGAAGGGCCATTTGTGAGCTCACTCAAGTTTCTTCCACTGCTCGAAACATTCTATCATACATAGTTTCCTGATCTTGCCTCTATAGTCTTCCTGCGGCTATTGTCTACGCCAGACTCGGTATCTGGGAAAAGGAAGTTTCACCAGCTTCTAAGCGATGGACCGACCTTTCACTCCTAAATGAGTTGTACAGGGGGCCCACGACGCTGCCTGGCTAGAAGGTGAGTGGTTCTTCCGTAGTGGTGGGGGTTTCCCACCAGCTATGGGCCTTTGTCAAGCAGCGGACATATTTACGAGGCGCATTGTCCGCACCTCTATCTCTAAGGAATGAAGGAGAACAAACTAACGAAAGAAATATCGGCAGAAACCTTATTTTCGCAGACAAATTGTATTAAATCCGCGTGTAACAGCGAGAAATGACTACATAAACAAAATAAGTGCTTCAACAGCCACAAACATGGGAAACAAGCCTATGAGGAAACAAGACTGCAGCATCAAAAGCTGCAGAATGTATGTTAGACTTATACTCATCAGCACACACAAGTAACAACTTCATGTGAGAAGGAAAATAAGGTAAGTCAGGATGATATGGTGAATCGGGTGAAATGGTGAATTTCTTTAATTCTTTACTGGTTAAACAGATGTCTCTGTATTTCTGCATGCTAACAGTCTCTGATCATCTGTGCAATGTACACGTGTTGAAAACCATCTCAGTTTTAAAAACCGTAAGTACTTGTTCAAAACTGTTTTCTATGCTAAATAATTTTTATATGCTGCATGCATTTGTAGATGTTACTTCAGGTAGCGTAGTCCGCGGGGTATTTTTTGATATATTCTGCCTTCTTATACTGCTTATGTACTACATAAAGTAGAAATCGTTGCGTATAGTGTTTTGAACTTCTTTCCGTGCTATTCACCGTTCCACCCATAGCAAATGGGATAAATGGTGAGCTCGGGCAGGGGTGATACGGTGAAGGACTTTTCTTATATGTAAAGTGTAAAGCTTTTATTTAGGTACATCCCAACCAGGGTTTTTGACAAGTCATGAAATGTTAGCGTTTACTATCCCATGCGAGAGTTATATTCTGTTTTATCCGACGTCTCAATACAATCGTTAATTTAAAAATTAGTTTTTATATATTTTTTGCGAGTACAGTTTCGTTTGTCAATGATTGAAAAAGTAAATGTTCTAACTACCGCTATTGTTCAAGGTAAAGATGCCTACATTTTACAAAAGACAAAAAGGATACAGCAGTGCTGATTGGACAGAGGAGCAACTTAATGATGCCATAAAAGCGGTACAAAATGGAATGAGCCTGAATAAAGCCTCAAAGGAGTTTCACGTTCCATGGTCAACGCTCAAGAGACGATTAGCAAACGGGTGCTTTACGAAAAAAGCTTTAGGTGGGCCGCCTGTACTAACACAAGAATGTGAAAAAAAGTTGGTAAAACATACCATAAAATTACAAAACTTCGGACTTGAACCGACAAGGACAGACGTACGTACCATGGCATATAAAGTAGCTGAGAAATATAACCAACATCACAAATTTAACCGAGAAAAGGAAATTTCTGGAATGGACTAGCTACATTTATTCTTAAAAAGAAATCCGGAACTCTCTATCCGCAAATCGGAAGGCGTTTCACAAGCACAGTGAAGGGGTGTAAGTACTATAAACGTTTCAGACTATTTTTCATTGGTGCAGAACATGTTGGTAGAGCATAACCTCCTTGATAAGCCGGGAAATATATTCAACGTAGATGAGTCCGGACTTCAGCTGAGTAATAGACCAGGTTACGTGTTGGCAGCAAAGGGGTCTAAGAGCGTTCTAGCGATAACATCCGGTGATAAGTGTAAAACCAAGTCTGTAATAGCTTGCTGCAATGGAGAGGGCATGTTTTTACCCCCAGCTTGTGATTTGAAGGGAAAAAATGAAAATGCTAAGTAAAAGGACGGTATGCCGCCGGACTCTACGATTTTCATTTCACAAAAGTCGGCGTACGTTACAACTGATATTTTTCTTCTGTGTCTGAGGAACCATTTTGCACCGAGGAAGCCTGATGCAACAGTCGAGCTTATTATGGATGGACATAGCTCTCATTGCAGCAGCGTAGATGCGTTAGAGTTTGCAGAAGAAAAAAACATAATTGTGCTCTGTCTACCCAGCCACACCATACGCTATCTTCAGCCACCTGACAGTACATGTTTTTAAAGCTCTGAAATCCTATTATTACAATGCTTGCAATTCGTACATTAAAATGAATCCAAATAGGAAAATTTCCAGACTAGTGTTCGGACGACTGCTTACAAAGGCATGGGTACAACCAGCTACGACAGAGAATGCAATATCGGGGTTCAGAAGCACAGTAATCATCCCTTTTAATCCTGATGTCATCCCCGAATACGCGTTTTTAACATCAGCTTCAGATCAACATCAGGAAAACAACGAACGACATGAAAACAGGCCTACTTTTCCTGGACCAAGTTGGTCGCACTGGCAGGAGATACCTAATCCTTCGGAAGAAGCAACCGCAGACGTAGATAACGATCAGGGACTTGAACACATACGAGCTTCACCACAACTGGGCTGTTCGCAACGGGCCGAAAATCCACAGGAAAACATGCAGTCTTCATAAGAAGCAACAGGTATGACCTCGACAGTGGCAACTGAAGAATCTCAAATAACCCCTGGCAAACTCTTGGACCATATTTCGCCTATACCTATCCTAGATAAAGTTGCATCTGCAAAGAAGAAGTCCAGAGCTTTAGGTGAGGTTTTGACTTCTCCAGAAAACATTGAGAACCTGTGAGACAGAAAACGACAAAATGAGTCAGTGAAGCGTAGAGCAAATGCTAAAAAGAGGACCAAAGGAGAAACCGTAACCAAAGGAAATACCGTAACCAAAGAAACTACCAAAGGAATTATCAAAAAGAAGCCGCCTAAGAAACGAAAAGCGTCTAACACTGACACCGAATCCGACTCGTCGCTGGCTATCCAATTGCAAGAAGATGATGACAACGCGGATGATGAAGAATGTTGTTGTGTAGGGTACGGTGAACTGTACAGTTGCACTAAAAAGGATGTGGATTGAATTAAATGTATTAGCTGCCAACGTTGGCTGCATGAAGACTGTTCGAAATATGAATCTATGTGTGACGCATGTGGCAAAAAGCAGGGGAAATAAGTTCACCATTTCACCCAAAGGGCATTCGCCATTTCACCCATATACATGGGTGAAATGGTGAAATTGATAAAAATAAGTATTGTTTTTGTTTAATTTTTGTAGTGCCTTAAAGAGGATGTGGTACTGTTAATGTGTTACTTATATATTTTGTGAAAGGAGAGTGTTTTTATTTTGTGTAAATAAACAATTTCTTGTCTTCTACGAAGCCCAAATTTTTTGTTCACCATATCACCCTGATTTACCCTAAATAAAAATTACGCTGAAGACAGCACATGAAGTGCTGAAAATTTTCTGGGTAATAACAGAACTAAAAACGGTGTCGGCCCCGCGGGGTAGCCGAGCAGTCTCGGGCGCCTTGACACTGTTCACACGGCTGCCGTCGTCGGAGGTTCGAGTCCTCCCTCGGGCATGGGTGTGTGTGCTGTCCTTAGCGCAAGTTAGTTTAAGTTAGATTAATTAGTGTGTAAACCTGGGGACCGATGACCCCAGCAGTTTGGTCCCATAGGAACTTACCACAAAATTCCAAATTTCCAAAAAACAGTGTCTTGCATACGGCAGAATAGCTCTTCCGTGTTTCTTTACGATTTTGAGAATAATCAGTCGCCAGCTGCATATATTTTTATTAAAGTACCTTCTTGACTAGTTTTGGCAAATTAATTTGCCATCCTCAGAAAATCATACAATTAAGCTTACATCGGAAAGCAATCGTCAAGCAAACTCTGGGAGATAGAGTCCTTCGTTTGTTAACGAGAACGGAAAATGAGAGGAGCTACAACATCCAAAAGAAGCCAATGAAATTACTTCGGTACGGCTACTAAGGCTGGTTGACTGAAACGCACGTATGTTAAAACCATTTCTGGGAGTATTTTTTGGAACTTACTAAATCGTGTGTCGGTCGGTAGCCTTCGTAGGACTGAGGTGACAAGTTTGCGTTTTAAAGTGGTCATCGTTTCGGAAGTCGGCATTAGTAACAAGGTTAGGTTTGCAGCACTGGAAGTCTACAAAGTACTCGAAAGTGCGTTCCCTTGCTCTGCTTCGGCACTTCCGAGTGTTTGATTGCTGAGAATGGAGTTTCCCGGTAGAAAGAGGCCACAGAGTGGAGCGTAAGTGCGTTAGCTTTCTGTGCGTGGTGCTGGGTAAAAAAGACGGACTCGGCTGGAGATACGTAATGTCAGTACAGTTCATTTGTGTCCTTGCAAATTTGAGCGTGGTGCTTTTAGTGGTTTTTTTGTTATTGACTTTAAACTGTATTCACTTTGTATCGTTGTGGAGTTGTCGTTGGAAGCCAGTTGCAGGTGGTGTATGACCTGTTAGTGTTGTACATGTTGCAGTCCAGTAGTCGCATCTCGGAATGTTCCTGGAAGTAGTTAGCTGGCTACAGGGCTTTAGGTGGTGGCTGTGGCAAGTTTAACCCTGATTCGTGGGTCAGACCGTAGTTAGACGTATTTTACGTGTGATAATTAATCCGCGTCCGCGAAACAGCGTTCCGGATTGAATCTGCAGAGCAGTATGAAGCGTCATTGGCACCGCGCGCCGCTCACCGCGGTACAAGAGAACGCTGTGCATTCTGCTAGCGGCCGCGAGTGTGATTTCTCGCGACGCCGAGATGCTGCGTGGGACGGACGCAAGGAACACTTCAATTTGTGAACTTCGTTCTGCGTGAGTTCCGGAGGAGATCCGCCGTTTTTGTTCCCACCGGTGGGCTACTAAGTCTGCGGAAGTAGACTGCACGTCTGCTTCGATTGAGATAATCGATTGTCGTGGAACTCGTCACAACGTAAGGGCAGAATGCAAGGTCGAGAAGCGGCAGGGCAGTAATAGACCTAAGCCACGATGATCAGTTCGTCCGTAATGCAACCAGTCTACTACCATTTGTGTGTAGGTAGTACTATGTAGAACATGAGAATTATATTGGGTTGTTGCAGCTATTTTACAGGTGCACATTATTTTATACATTACAACAACATTAACTGCGTTTATTATGAGTCTGACTTGTGGCCTCGAAATACTGAAAGCAATTAAATTATTTATATAATAACACCAATTATTTTCTGGAATTGTAGACTATAAATCAGACTCATAATATATGTTTCATCTTCCTGGTAAGTACAAGATAGAAAATATAGAAAACAACTGGGAGAATACCAGAGTGGTTTTAAAAATAATTCGCAGCAGAATGTTGACCAGAAAAGCTATAATAACACCATTTATTGAATTAAAGAAAGCATTTTGTTCGGTAAACAGAGAAATAATTGATAAAACCATTAGAGAGTTTGTTGTTAAAACAAAATTAGCAAACATAGTTCGTGAAACTGTAACAAATGCGGTATGTAAAGTTAAATTTACGGGAGAAGTATGTCAGCTATGTGAAGTAGAAACTGGCGTCAGATAATGAGACGACTTATCACCTTTGGTGTTTCAATGCGTTTCTAAAAATATTGTAATGATCTGGGATTTACAGTAAAAAAGATCTGAAAATTAACGAATAAGTATAGAAAGGAAAACAAATTAAATTAAGATATACTGCCTGGCTCGCAAACGATTTGCAATACTTTCAGAAAATCTGACAGAAGCAGTTACTTATATTTTCTGGTGAAGAAAGCGAATAGTATTGGTCTCAAAATTTAAAATGGTTCAAATGGCTCTGAGCACTATGGGACTTAACATCTCAGGTCATCAGTCCCCTAGAACTTAGAACTACTTAAACCTAACTAAC
The DNA here is from genome assembly GCF_021461385.2 of Schistocerca piceifrons. Classification (NCBI taxonomy): domain Eukaryota; kingdom Metazoa; phylum Arthropoda; class Insecta; order Orthoptera; family Acrididae; genus Schistocerca; species Schistocerca piceifrons. The sequence goes on along the minus strand of NC_060143.1, from coordinate 95,913,675 downwards.
CTAAGGACATCACACACATCCATGGCCGAGGGAGGATTCGAAAATGCGACCGTAGCGGTCGCGCGGTTTCAGACTGAAGCGCCTAGAACCGCTAAGCCACCGACGGCCGGCCTCAAAATTTAAACATGGAGCAAAAAATTCATGACAAATATAAAATCAACTAGCAAACTCCACGCAAACAGATCGCGTAAGAACATTTAAGTATCATGGGGAAACTATTGTGGAATGAACTAGAAAAATGTGCAATAGATGTAAGAGTTTATAAAATAAAAAGAGCATATGGTGTGACAAAAAATATCTACAACAAGTAATGTATATCCACGAAAACAAAAGTAATTTTTAAACTAGGGCAGTCACAGCTCAAGAAACTGTATATAATTGATTCACCAATTTACGCAGTATAACAAGTGTTTACATATAAAACTCAATGAAACGTCCAATAGCTCGCAGTAGGTATACATCTTGAAATCGATTACAGACTCGCACAACCGCTTTTGCAACTTTTAAGTTGCATCCTCTGATGTATATAATACAACACTGAAGCACCAAAGAAACTGGTATAGGCATGCGTATTCAAATACACAGATATGCAAACAGGCAATACGGCGCTGCGGTCGGAGACGCCTATATAAGATAACAAGTGTCTGGAGCAGTTGTCAGATCAGTTACTACTGCTGCAATGCCAGCTTACCAAGATTTAAATGAGTTTGAACATGCTGTTATAGTCGGCGGGCGAGCGGTGGGACACAGCATTTCCGAGGTAGCGTCGAAGTGGGAATTTTCCGTACGACCATTTCACGACAGTACCGTGAATATCAGGAATCCGGTAAAACATCAAATCTCCGACATCGCTGCGGCCGGAAAAAGATACCTGGAGAACGGGACCAACGACGACTAAAGACAATCGTTCAAAATGACGGAAGAGCAAGCCTTACGTAACTTGCTGCAGACATCAATGCTGCGCCACCAAAAAGTGTCGGCTTGCGAACCATTCAACGAAACATCATAGATATGGGCTTTCAAAGGCGAAGTCCCATTCGTGTTTTCTTGATGACTGCACGACACAAAGCTTTACGCCTCACCTGGGTCCGTGAACACCGACATTGGACTGTTGATGGCTGGAAACATGTTTCGTGTTCAGACGAGTCTCGTTCAAACAATTTGAATTTCGTGCAGATGGACGTGTACGTGTATGGAGACAACTTCATGAATCCGTGGACGCTGCATGATAGCAGGGGATTGTTCAAGCTGGAGGAGGCTCTGTAATGATGACATGTGTAGTTACGACTCTGGCAAGTGACACGTACGTAAGCATCCTGTCTGATCATCTGTATCCATTCATATCCATTGTGTATTCCGACGGACTTGGGCAATTCCAGCACGACAATGCGGCACCCCACAAGTCCAGAATTGCTACAGAGTGGCTACAGGAACACTCATCTGAGTTTAAACACTTCCGCCGGCCAGCAAACTCCCCAGATACGCACATTATTGAGCATATCTGCGATGCCTTGCAACGTGCTGTTCAGAAGAGATCTCCACCCCTCGTACTTTTATGGATTTATGGACAGTCCTGAAAGACTCATGGTGTCAGTTACCTCCAGCACTACTTCTGACACTAGTCGAGTCCATGCCATGCCAGGTCGTGTTGCGGCACTTCTGCGTGCTAACGTGGGCCCTACACGATCTTAGACAGGTGTACCGGTTTCTTTGGTTCTTCAGTGCATGTCTTATGCTATAGGGAGCAGTTACAGAATGGCACAGAGTAACAGTTGACGAGGCTAGGCAAAGTTTTCAGCCTTCTTCAATTGACAAAAACTATCATCAACGATGAATGTCCAGTCTTTGTTAAAATCTCGAACTGTCATCACTTTAACTCTTCTAACAAATTTCTGTGAGCCTTTGTCAAGCAGCGGACATATTTACGAGACGCACTGTCCGCATCTCTAACTCTACCGAATGAAGGAGAACAGGCTAACGAAGGAAATAGTCGTGTGCTTCTGGAAAAAGAAACCAACAGTAGCAGCGATTAAAGAAATAAGAAAAGAGCTGGAAAGAGACGACAGCAAAGAATCGGAAATAAAAGAAAGAATTTTTTAAGAACCAAGTGCTAAACTTAAGAGGGCTTTGAAGGTACGGTAAATAAGAAATGGAAGACAATATGAACAGAAGAAACGAAAAGACTGTTTGGGGAGGGGATGGAGAACTGGAAAATAGGAAACAACAGGGAAAGGAGAGGAACTAAAGTAGATACATGATCCTAGTTGTTCAATACCAAGTTAAAAAAAAAACTATGAAATTAAATTTAGTTTTCCTTCGTTTTGAAATGAGCTAATTTACTCTATTTCTTTTTGTCTTGTGTTTCGTAGTGAAATGATTAGTAGTACTATTTGGGTTTCTGGGTTGCAGTGCAGCGAAAAACGGATAGATAAAAGCGTTAGTCGCGACGGGGGAAAAATGCGACGCCTGGTGCACGCAACGTACTGCACTTTGGGTAGCGTGAGCTGGAAATCTTTGCGCTGTCTTCTCCAGCTGGCAGCGAGTCGAGAGGGCGGGTGCACTGACCCTTATCGACCGACCGCTGGCCGCGGAAGTGGCCCACTTTCTGCCTCCCCCTCACCCACCCTCACACTTATTCCAGCGCCACACTACGGGCCAGGCCAGTCCCTTCCGCGTCGAGAAACCCATTCTCCGGGGCCGGACGCACGCACTCGCCGATCGATGCACGCACGATTGCCTCCGCGTCCGGTGTGAGGTCTGTGCGCGCAACCACTTCACCGTTACCCCTCCACTCCTTCCGACTGCTCCAAGAAAACTCGTGCGTTATACCACCGAGGACTTCGTAGCGCGCCACGCACGCGTACAGTCCTCAATGTTTACCAGCTCAGCAAATTTCACACTGTGGGCAGTTAGAAAATCACAAATCTCACTACTCGACCGTTAACGGTTTACCTCTATATCTGTACTGTGCAGTTCAATTCGCGTCCAGAGGGCGGAAACTCTGACCACTTAGTTGCGTTTTCGGATTCTGTAATTAGTATTGTCTTCGCGGTTCCTACGTGAGCGATTTTGTGGGGAGTGGCGGGGGAGGAATTTGTTCAACATTCCTAGATTCCCCAGTTACTTTCTACTGTTTCTTGAAACTTTGTAACCAGGCTTTTGCGGGATAACTGACGTGTGTCTCCTGTTCGTCAGAGACAAGGTTGTCGTCAGGAGTGCCCCAGAAAAGCATGATAGGAAAATGCTAAACAGAACAGGCCATGAAGGCCCAGCGGCACCGACCGACCGCCGTGCAACCTCAGCCGACAAGAGTCACTGGGTGCGGACACGGAGGGGCATGTGGTCAGCACATCGCTCTCCCTGCCGTATGTCAGTTTACGAGAGCGGAGGCGCTACTTCTCAGTCAAACAGCTCCTCAGTTTGCCTCACAAAGGTTGAGTGCACCCCGCTTGCCAACGCTGCTCGGCAGACCGGATGTCACCCATCCAAGTGATAGCCCAGCCAGACAGCGCTTAACTTCAGCGATCTGTCGGGAACCGGTTTTACCACTGCGGCAAGGCCATTTGCGTAAGTGTAATAGGACCGGTTCTTATTCTCTGTATACATGAATGAACTGGCGGACAGGGATACTGTGGGGTACAGGAAGGTGTCGCCTTTGAGTTAGTGTAGGAAGATACGACTTAGACTGAATTTCTGGTTGGTGTGATGAATGGTAGCTTGCTATACATGTATAAAAGTGTAAGTTAATGTAGAACATTAGGAAAAACAATCCCATGCAGTTCGAAAACAGCATTGGTACCGTCCTGCTTCACACAGTAAAATCGTTTAAATAACTGGGAGTAGCGTTGCAAAGCTATATGAAATGAACGAGCATCTGAGGACGTAGTAAGGAAGTCAGAAGGTCGATTTCAGTTTATTCGGAGCATTTCGGGGAAGTATCATCTGTAAAGGAGACAGCTTATAAATCACTGGTGCGACCCATTTTTGAGAACAGGTCGAGTGTTTGTAACTCGCAGCTGGTCGGATTAAAGTAGGACATCGAAGTAATTCAGAGGCGGGCTACTAAACTTTTTACCGGTAGGTTCGAACAACACGCAAGTGTATGGAGATTCTTGGAGCAATCAAATGGCAATCCCTGGAGGGAAGGCGACCTTCTTTTCGAGGAACATTATTGAGGAAGTTTAGGGAACCGACATCTGAAGCTGACTGCAGATCGATTCTACTGCCACCGACGTACATTTCGTGTGAGCACTGCGAAAATAATGTACAGGAAATTAGGTATCATACTGGGGCATATACACAGTAGTTTTTCCCTTGCTCTGTTTGCGAGTGGAACAGGAGAGATGACCTGTAGTGATACTAGGTACCGACCACCAGTCACCGTACGCTGGCTTACGGAATATGTATGTGGATGTAGATGTTCAGTCCGTCTCCGGTGGGACGAATGAAGCTAATTCGTGTTGCCCTTCTTTGTCTACGTTCCTTCCATATCGACTGGTAGTCCTACGTGGTACGGGTCATGTTCTAGGATGACTGTGTCGTAAATAATCTCCTTTTTAGAAACACGGCACTTTGCCATTACCCTACCAATGAACCGAGGGCTACCGTCTGCTTTACTTAAGATTGAGCCTATGTGATCACTCCGTTTCATGCATCTTCAAATGGTTACAATCAAGTATTTGTTTGATTGATTCCAAATGTGAGTCACAGATGCCGTACTCTTAGAGTGCTATGTCTATGCTCTGTGAGAAACGCACAGATTTCGAGTTATACACAGTCCACTAATGTGACCACTGCCTACGTTCGGCGTATCCGTACAATAGCCAATCAAAGGGCGGCGCGTGGCAGTACAAGCAGTGGAGGTTATATAAAGCGTGTCAAGGGGACGCGGAAAACAGTGCAGTCGTTGTAATGCGGAAACAGAGCGATTTATCTGACGTCCAAAAGGGCATGATCATTGACTTTCGGGACAAGGGTGAAAACATTTCAGAAACGGCTAAGTTTGTAAACTGTTTGCGTTAAAGTATATTGTGCATGGGAAAATGGTTCTGTACAAAATTGGCGCCGAGGCATCTGTGGTGCACCACGGGCCATAGATGACAGGGGTGAACGACCTCTATAGAGATGTGTACGGGCGAATAGACGTAAAGATGGTAAGCAACTTTTTATTTATCTAATTGTATGGCTAGGGCCCCCCATCGCGCAGACCGTTCGCCGGGTGCCGGCCTTTCAATTTGACGCCACTTCGGCGACCTGCAGTCGATGAGGATGATAGGATGATGACGACAGCACAACACCCAGTCCCTGAGAAAATTCCGTGACCCAGCCGGGAATCGAACCCGGGCCCAGAGGATTGACAATCCGTCACGCTGAACATTCAGCTACCGGGAGCGGACGGTAAGCAACTGACCGCCCGGATGAATCTAGGTGCTCCTCAACGAACGTTGCTGGATATGGGACTCTGCAGCAGCCGCCTGGTTCATGCACCAATGTTGACCGCTGTTCGTCAGTGACGAAGGCTGAAATCCGCACAGCAGTGCCGCAAGTGGACGTCCACTGAGAGGCGATAGGTAGGATTTTTAGATGAATCTCCTTTTATGCTCCATCGGACACATGGCCGTTCGCGTGTACGTCGTGAAACTTCTGGAAGCAAACATCCAGCAACAATCGTCTGAAGGCTCCAGGCTGGAGAAGGGAGCTTTAGGTCTGGGGAAAGTTTTTGTGGCACTCCCTGGGAGTTCTTGTCATTCTGCAAGGTACAATGGATCGATACAAGTATGCGTGTTTGAGAACCGTGTCCACCGCTACATGCAGTTTGTTTTTCCTCTGCACGTCGGCATCTACAAGCAGGACAACGCAACGTGTCACGTGCGTGATTCGAAGAGCACCACAATGAATTTGCCGTGCTCCCCTGGCCAGCATATTTACCGGATTTAACTTCGGTTGAAGATCTGTGGGACGCTCTCGACCAAGCACGCCACGGGTTCTCAACCGAGAAACACAGCGCAGCTGGCCAGGGCGCATCCCCGCCAGCAGCTTCCAGTGCCTCTTTGACACTCCTCTTGCAGGTGTCGCAGCGGTCAGCGCTGCAAAAGAAGGCTATTCAGGCTTTTGAGAGGTGGTCACATTAATGTCACTCTGACTGTGAAGTGCACATTACTTGAGTTTACACTCAATGTTTCTACTGTAGTTACGAATCTTATTACAAATGGCAGGCTGTTGTTTGTTCCTGTGGAATAGAAAAGTCTCTATATTTTCTACGTGCCCCCGTATCATCCATCACTCAGTGTGCTTTCGGTTTGGTCATAATTCTGGGCCGGCCGGGGTGGCCGAGCGGTTCTAGGCGCTACAGTCTGGAACCGCGTGACCGATATGGTCGCAGGTTCGAATCCTGCCTCAGGCATGGATGTGTGTGATGTCCTTAGGTCAGTTAGTTTTAAGTAGTTCTAAGTTCTAGGGGACCGATGACCTCAGAAGTTAAATCCCATAGTGTTCAGAGCCATTTGAACCATAATTCTGGTACTGAGCGCCGCGGGTTTCGAATCCGCGCCCGACGGCATGGGCCTCGATTACCAACAGAGAGGTCTCTGCAGCCGTCATGCTGTAAGCAGTGGCTGAGCACGCTCCTGGGCCGCGTATAATGTGAGGGTGCCACTGTACTCCACGTAGTTCCAGCGGCCAATAGCGACGTACCCTATTATGTATTTAAGCGCCTGCCTCTCACTCAGTGAGGCCTCTATGACCTCATTCCTTTCCCCCATCTGCTCCTATTCCTCGAACATATTCGCATACTCTACAACTCCCGCCGCCTTGATCCCCCTCACTCCCTGGTTGCTCCTCTCCCTTCCCCACCCCCTGCCACATCTTCACTGTTGTGTCCCCCCTACCCTCCATCTCTACACCCTTCATCTCCTTTCCCAAGGTGGCTTCCATCAACTCCTCCTCCTGGATGATCGCCTCTCTCCCTCCATTTATCCCTCCTATCAACTCTGATCCTCACTTCCTCTCCTTTCCTCTGTCCTTTTCCCGGGCTCCCTCTCCCCCCTTCCATCCTCTTTTTTCCCCGCCTCCCCTCTCTCTGCCCCCTTCTCTCCCCCGAGTCCTTTTGCATTTCCCTCCTCTTCCTCTTCACATTCCCTCTCCCGTCTGCCCTGCCCCTCTCCCCCCTTATGAGTCCTCTCCCTCCTTGGTCCCCCCCTTTCGTTTTTTCCTCTCCTCCCTCCTTGTTTTTCCCCCTCCTCCAGCTCCCCCCTCATCTGCCTTTGGGTCGTGCAGTGTTTTACAGTGAGTGTTCCGTGTTGTGTCTTTTGGGAAGTGTTGCGATCGGCCATCATACTGTCGCTGGGTGTGATTTTTTATCTCTTGCGAACAGAAACCAGACTGTCGCCATGTTTTTTAATTGTGTGTCTACTATGTTACTTGTCTGATTCCTGTGTATTTTATTAACATTGCCAACCCCTTTTGCTTTCTGTTTTAACTTTCCGCATTTTTCCGCCATTTTACACTATAAGTCACCGTTTTGTCGCCTGTTTTTCTTGTTTCTTTTCTTCTTCCGTTTTTACAAAAGTCTGTAGGCTGTAGAGCAGCGTACTAAGCTGCTGCCAGCCCGCCCCCTTCGGGGGGAATTGAAAATCAATAAAGAAAAGAAAAAAAAAAAACTTAGCGAGGCAGTCTGATATTCGCGCGAGTATCTCGATATCTCGATATCTCGCGTCCAGACATCGTGTTTACTTTGCTTATTTCCGTGTACTAGTGGACGTTTTTGATTTCGTGAGGTTTTCGCTTGTTACCCCTTTGCTTATCGCCTGTTGTTATTCTTGGTGTCTTGCTCGATCCTCTGCCATCGTGCGTGTCCATTCTTTCCCATTCGTCCATCTTGTTTGTTCGCAGACCGCTCCCGTTCGGTCCCGCCGCGCTTTCGTTCCGGTCGCGGTTACAACAATAATGTTGAATTTCTTCTTTCTCTAGTATGCGGAATTTGAGGATAGATTTATTTATCAAAAGCTACTGTCACGAACTTATTACGGTACGACTATGAGTATTACGCTGCCCCTGAATGTCTTTGTTCCAGTGTTTGCTACTTATTATTCAACATTTTCCTCACAGCGGTAGCCGCTCTATTAACAAGATTACAAGTAAGTGACAAATTGCCCTCTTTTTCCGCGTAGTAGGTATCGAACGTTTCACACATGGTTGGTACGGAACAATTAAATTGGAACCAGAGTAGCCAGTAACGTCAACCGATGTTCGTTTTTTGTTAAAGGATGGTGAAGCAACAAATTTCAATTAATCGTGTCATTATTTGATTCTGATGGACCTTGATCTTTAACTACAGAGGCTAGACAAAAATATGAACACTACAAATACAGCATATTAGCGTGCCTAATACTAGTACGATATAGGGAAACTGTTGGCACTCAAAACAGTTCCATTCGTCTCGCAATGGGTGGATACGTACCTGAATGGCTTTTCCAAGAGAATCTTATACCATTCTTCTTGCGAAATAGTGGTAAGCTTAGCTAACGACGGTGGAGGTGTATAGCGATCATGCATCTTGTATCCAAAGTAGACCGCGAAGTCTCGATAACGTTGAGATTCGGTGACGGTGGCGCCCACCTTGGAACACATCATGACCATAGGGAGACAAATATTGTACAATGGGATGGACCTGATCAGCCAAAATGTTCACACAAACCTTGTCAGTAATGCAACCGTGCAGATTAACCATGCAGCCCATGGAATACCACGATATGCCTCCTCAGATTACCACCGAACCTCCACCATGTTTCAGCCTTGGGTCGTAAACTCGGCCAGAAATTGGAAACAGTGAGAAACAAATGACATTATTCCGCTGTTCCATAGCCCGGGTTTTATGACTTGGGCAGCACGTTTTCCCGGTACGGACAACTGCATCACTCATGTGCGGTTTCGCAACTCCAGCTCGCCTTGCGAGCCCCAGCTTATGGAGCTCCCTTAGTGTTGTTTTGTTGCTGATACGGCTCGTCAGTGCGATATTTAGTTCTGCAGGGACTTTTGCAACTATCGTCCTCTCATTTTTTCGCCAAAATTCTCTTCAATGACCGTCTGTCGAGATTACTCAACACACACTTCCGTCCATTTTGTGACTTAGCGAAGACGTCTTTCCGCTTTCCCTTCATGCAGTATACATCTTCTATTTGGTGCATCTTGAAATCCCAAACACTTTGGCTACGCTGGTTACGGAAGCACTCACTGTACTGCCATCACGGTCGAATTCGCTTACCTGCGACACAATGCCGTCCCAAATACACAGAACACTGTTCTGGTCACGACTCACACTTGTTACGTCGTAATGTCGTTGCAAAGGTGCCGTTCGTGGTCAAATACAACGGAGCAACTTGTAGGCTTAGCTAGCAACTGCATTTATGTTCAAGCATGTGTATCTCGCTGTGCTTCTGTAGTTTTATACAACCTCTGTATTAATTCAGCAGTTAAGATATTGAATTTCGTTGCGCACAGCTGTGTAATGCATAATACCACGACCTGAGATTTGCTGCTGAATTATTTCTTGTGTAGATACGAGTGTGTATTCCGTTGCTCTTAGCTGTTGGATGCATATTGGTATGAGTTTAGTTTCTATTGATACACAACTTTCAATGTTGGTAACTGTTTCACTTAAAACTTTCGGGATGACAGGCCGAGGTCGACATGTAAAACTTTCCCATAACGTTTCATCTCCGGCTGCGGGAGACGTCCTAGGAGGTGAAGCGCCCGCTTAGGCATACAACAACAACAATGCAACAGCAACAACAACCGATCCACGTAGCCGCAACGCCACCAGGTGACATTTAATATCGCGGTGGACTGTGATTTTGGCTCATCTATGTACGCAGGGTGTCCCAGGAGTAGTCCAGTCAACATGGGCTCTAAAATGCAAACTTTAAGACCTATGGGAACTTTTTCAGTAGAAGAGATTGATTTCACAACACTGAATACGAAGAAGTGCTCATAACTCTTAAAATATGCATTTTAGAACACACTTCTTTGCTTGCAATGACCACTGCTGTCACATATCTGAATATTGACCATTCCTCCTCTTTATATAGGGTGAGCCGCGCGGGATTAGCCGAACGGTCTAGGGTGCTACAGTCGTGCATTTTGCGGCTGGTCCCGGCCGAGATTCAAGTCCTCCCTCGGGCATGGGTGTGTGTGTTTGTCCTTAGGATAATTTAGGTTAAGTAGTGTGTAAGCTTAGGGACTGATGACCTTAGCAGTTAAGTCCCATAAGATTTCACAGACATTTGAATTTACATAGGGCGAGGCGGCTAATTTATTCGTATCGAATTACTTTTCATACGTTAAAAATGTTTGTAATCTGTTTTCACCTACGCGAATGGTAACCAGAGTCTCATGAAACAACAGCGACGCATTCTCGTAACTTCATTAATAACACTACTCAACAGCCATTTTGCATCTGCGATGTGATACGTCAACAACTATGGATTTTGGTGTGTAGAATGCGAATACACCTTTCAAAATGTTCTAGCACGTACCACTTTTGAGTTTTTACAGATTTTTTTTATTTTTCGTATTCAGTATTTCGCTTTTTGCTGTTCTTCTGTTTTGATGTTTAATTGTTTGTTTTTGATTTGCAGAGGAGAGCTGGAAGATCTACAAATCGGCAGCAAATGGTTGGTGTGGTAATCCAGTAGAGTGGAAGGGATCCTCAGTGAGTGTTTCTGTGAAAGATAGTGCAAACTTTTTGTGTTTAAAACTTACACTAAGAAAAATAGCAACTAGTAGATCTCGTTTCTATCTAAACCACCCCAACAACTTTTTTTATGTGTGTAGGAAATTCACTCCAAAAGCCCAAAGAAAACCAGTCACTGATTTGATTAAAGACATATAAAATGTATTTCGATTGTCCTGTTGGTGATCAAGATAAAAATTTTGCACCTCATATTACCTGCATAACCTGTACTGCAACTTCACCGAGTGGTAGAAAGGAAAACGCCGAGCCATGCCATTCGCTGTTCCCATGGTGTGGTGTGATCCTAAAGACCATTATTCAGACTGTTACCTCTGTCTTACAAATATTTCGGGACATTCAAGCAAAACTAGACATAAAATAAAGTATCCAAATGTACCTTCAGTGCATCTGCCTGTGCCCCATGATGAGGGGATGCCTTTTCCTGTCTGTAACTTGAAAGCCACGGAACCAGGCACCGTGTCAAGTGAATCAGAAAGTATTGAACATATAGAAGAGTACTGCCCTCAATATCATGACACTTCGCCTCAGATCTTTATTCAAAAGAAATTGAACGATTTGGTTCGCGATCTGAAACTTCCGAAATAGCAAGCTGAACTCTTGGGGTCGAGACTGCAACAACGGAACCTTTTAGCTCCAGGGACAAAAATTTCCTGTTTCAGATCAAGAGGTGCTTCCTTCGCTCAGCATCTCAATATGCAGTATCCAGTGTGTGTATGTAGAGATGTCAATGGTATGATGATGCAGCTAGGTGTGCAACATAATCCACACTATTTATTGACTCCAGTAAAACCAGCTTGAAAGCAGTACTGCTGCATAATGGCAATGCATTTCCATCGATACGTTTGGCTTAAGCAGGAGACATGAAAGGAACTTATGAAACCATGGCTTTGCTGCTAGAGGCAATCAAATATAAGAATCATGAATGGCAGCTTTGCTGCGATTTCAAAGTTGTTGCATTCCTTACAGGTTTACAGGCTGGATTCACGAAGTATTGCTGCTTTTTGTACCTTTGGGACACCCATGTCACGAAGAACCACTATACAGGCAAGGTATGGCCTATAAGGAAGTCATATGTCCCTGGAAACGTAAATGTGAAGAATACCCCATTGGCTGAGCCCGATAAAATCATTTTGCCTCCCCTTCAAATCAAGTTAGGCCTTATCAAGAACTTTGTAAAAGCTGTCAATAAAGAAGGTGAGGCCTTCAATCACTTAAAAGAAACGTTTCCCAAATTAAGTGAGGTAAAGCTGAAAGAGGGTATATTTGTTGGACCACCAATAAGAAAATTGCTGAAAGATCCAACCTTTGATACCAAACTCAGAGATACCCAGTTGGCTGCTTGGTCCTCTTTTAAAGCAATTGTGAAGGGTTTTTTGGGCAACAGAAAAGACAAAAACTATGTTACCATTGTGAATGATCTGTTGAACAATTATAAGAACATGGGGTGTAGAATGCCGCTTAAAGTTCACTTTTTACATTCTCACTTTGATGTCTTCCCGGAAAATTTGGGAGCCGTAAGCGATGAGCATGGTGAACGCTTTCACCAAGACATTCTTACCATGGAACAGAGTTACCAAGACCACTGGAACCCTTCGATGATGAGTGACTACTGCTGGGGTCTTGGTAGGGAGATTGATGAAATGGCAAATAAAAGAAGAGCTCCGTGGTCGCTTTGTTCCAAAACCAAGGACGATTAAAGATGAAAATATCTTCTGAACTAATTTGGTCCTTTTATTGGTATCATGCCCATATATACATACAAAATAGTATTGATTTCAAACGTTCTGAATGTGTATTTTTGTTTGACTTAATTGTGTCAATTTTCGCTATTACCATTTTTATTCTGTTATTCTGTTGTGTATCTAGAAAATGTGACGTTATAGAAAAAAATGATTTTACCAGTGTATTAAGCACACCAAAATTGGGTAAATCCACCCACTTTCAAATTAAATGCAGAAAAAAAATTTAAATTTGTTCACTAGTGTAACCGGAGAAAGAGGCACCAACTTCTTTTTTTAAAAAAGAATTGAACTATGTTATTTTTCGCCACCACAATAGCAGACCTCGATAAGAAAAATTCGTCTTTATAACTCCTCGTACACCTAACAAAAAACCAAGGAGTGGAAATCAATTTAACACAGGGATTTTTGTGGTGTAGTTGCGGCCGTATAAAGGCCACCCACACGGAGCTGATGATTGGACCTTCTCCTGCATTCCTTCTGTCTGATGATAGTGTTGTAATCGCCAGACTAGAAGTTCTGTTCTTCTTCCCATCCTAGCTGAGTATTTCCCACTTCTCGTTATACATTTTCTTTCTAAATTCTGTAACCTACCTGTCAGGTTGAGGAATCCAACATTGTAAGCTCCTACCCATAGGCTTTTTGCTTTTCCCGAACACAACATGCTCCTGAGTATTGCCCGTACAGAAATCCGAATGTGACACTATTTCACTTCTCTAGTTTATTAGCGTAGAGGATACCATCATTAAAAGATTCGGTAGAGCTACGTTTCGACGGGACAGGTTAGGGTGTAGATTCCTCTTGCTTTCAGCTGTTCACATTAAGAACATAGGAAGGCCATCTCAGTGACCATTGAGTCTGTTGCCATTGCAACTATTAAAAAGAGTGTTACCCTATTCGGAACCAGGGATAACCCTCCGGTGTGTTTGCACGTAGGCTATGGCGATCTGCTGGGTGATCAAAAAGTCAGTATAAATTTGAAAGCTGAACAAATCACGGAATAATGTAGATAGAGAGGTAAAATTGACACACAAGCTTGGAATGACATGGGGTTTTATTAAAACCAAAAAAAACAAACGTTCAAAAAATGTCAGACAGATGGCGCTTCATCTGATCAGAGTAGCAATAATTAGCATAACAAAGTAAGACAAAGCAAAGATGATGTTCTTTACAGGAAATGCTCAATATGTCTACCATCATTCCTCAACGATAGCTGTAGTCGAGGAATAATGTTGTGAACAGCACTGTAAAGCATGTCCGGAGTTATGATGAGGCATTGGCGTCGGATGTTGTGTTTCAGCATCCCTAGAGATGTCGGTCGATCACGATACACTTGCGACTTCAGGTAACTCCAAAGCCAATACTCGCACGGACTGAGGTCTGGGGACCTGGGAGGCCAAGCATGACGAAAGTGGCGGCTGAGCACACGATCGTCACCAAACGACGCGCGCAAGAGATCTTTCACGCGTCTAGCAATACTTTTTTTTTGTTCTAATAAAACCCCATGTCATTTCAAGCATGTGTGTCAATTTTTACTTCTCTATCCACATTATTCCGTGGTTTATTAAGTTTTCAAATTTATACTGACTTTTTGATCACCCAGTATATCATTGAGGTCGCAAGCTGTCTCAGTGACAGATTGTTTCTCCTAAGAGTCGTCATGGGCAATTTCTCTAGTGTTTGGGCAGACATATGCATTTCATTTTTGCATTGTATAGCTTGTGTCATTTGTTTCCAGTTAAAAATAAAATGAACCTTGCTGTGGAACTTTTCGTGTCCATTCTATAGAGTGGTCCCTAATTAGTCTAGTGCGATATTCGTGATATCGATATTTGATAACAGCGACAGTAAAGTGCCGAAACTAACGAGCAGGCTGCTTCTAGAAGGAGAGCACCGGCCGCCCTGGCTCGCGATGACAGCTAACCGCAGCGCAGCAACGCTACTCAATCGCTGCTTGAGTACTGGTTATTTTCCGTGTTTTACTGTACCCGTTAATACATGTCGATAACACGAATTCGCAGTAATTTTGGACCGTTATAATCAATGGCACGTAAAATTCAGATATAAAAATTATTTTGTTTGTAAAGTGTAAGAAATCTTTTCCTCAGTATTGAGCGTTTATTTTGGGCTTAATCCAGGTACATAGTGTGTAAAGGCTCCATGTGAGCCGCTGCATGGCTTGTTACAAGAGTCACATGCTCAAAACATACCTGGGTGCCCTTCCGATACTCAGGGAATTTTAATCCGGAATTATATTATCACTCTTAATGTAGTCTGCAGATGTGAATGCGGGTCGTCTGCTGACGTATGCGTGGGCTGTCGGCTGAGGGGTCTCTGAATGTGGAGATGCAGTTTAGCCAACCATTGTATCAAGTAGAGAGCAACTGGATTGGACCACAGAGACATAAGTTCGCCGCGCGTTAGCAAGCCCCGGTAGGTTGGCAAATAACCGCTGTGCGGACTCTCTGAGTCCTTCCAGTCACCGTTTGTGGACCCCGGACGGGGGGAAACGGTTAGGAATTCCCTGATGAGACTCTGGTGAGTATAGACGCTCTGCGTGATGGGTCCTATAGTCATCTTAGTTAGGAGACATAGTCAGGTTGCATAAAATTGCTATTTTTTGTATCACTGATGACAGGCCAGCATTCTATACAACCGTACCATAAGTAAAGTGAGTGATGAAGGAGTTATTTTCGTTGTTGTTGTTGTTGTGGTCTTCAGTCCTGAGACTGGTTTGATGCAGCTCTCCATGCTACTCTATCCTGTGCAAGCTTCTTCATCTCCCAGTACCTACTGCAGCCTACATCCTTCTGAATCTGCTTAGTGTACTCATCTCTTGGTCTCCCTCTACAATTTTTACCCTCCACGCTACCCTCTAATACTAAATTGGTGATCCCTTGATGCCTCAGAACATGTTCTACCAACCGATCCCTTCTTCTAGTCAAGTTGTACCACAAACTCCTCTTC
The DNA here is from genome assembly GCF_021461385.2 of Schistocerca piceifrons. Taxonomy (NCBI): domain Eukaryota; kingdom Metazoa; phylum Arthropoda; class Insecta; order Orthoptera; family Acrididae; genus Schistocerca; species Schistocerca piceifrons. The sequence continues at coordinate 95,898,219 of NC_060143.1, read as the reverse complement.
TCCCCAACCCTATTCAATATCTCCTCATTAGTTATGTGATCTACCCATCAAATCTTCAGCATTCTTCTGTAGCACCACATTTCGAAAGCTTCTATTCTCTTCTTGTCCAAACTATTTATCGTCCATGTTTCACTTCCATACATGGCTACACTCCATACAAATTCTTTCAGAAACGACTTCCTGACATTTAAATCTATACTCTATGTTAACAAATTTCTCTTCTTCAGAAACGTTTTCCTTGCCATTGACAGTGTACATTTTATATCCTTTCTACTTCGACCATCATCAGTTATTTTGCTCCCCAGTTAGCAAAACTGCTTTACTACTTTAAGAGTCTCATTTCGTAACCTAATCCCCTCAGCATCACCCGACTTAATTCGACCACATTCCATTATCCTCGTTTTGCTTTTGTTGGTGTTCATCCTATATCCTCCCTTCAAGACACTGTCCATTCCGTTCAACTGCTCTTCCAAGTCCTTTGCTATCTCTGGCAGAATCACAATGTCATCGGCGAACCTTAAAGTTTTTATTTGTTCTCCGTGGATTTTAATACCTACTCCGAATTTTTCTTTTCTTTCCTTTGCTGCTTGCTCAATATACAGATTGAATAACATCGGGGAGAGGTTACAACCCTGTCTCACTCCCTTCCCAACCACTGCTTCCCTTTCATGTCCCTCGACTCTTATAACTGCCATCTGGTTTCTACAGAAATTGTAAATAGGCTTTCGCTCCCTGTATTTTACCCCTGTCACCTTCAGAATTTGAAAGAGAGTATTCCAGTGAAGTTATTTTCATGATTTTATTAAATAAAATGTTTTAGTTATATAAAATTCTTTGTCTCACAGCAACGTCTTATTTCCGTAACCATTCCAGTTAAGTTATTCGAACTTTCAACTTAAAGTCAACCAGTAATCGTAAATTTTGTACCGATATTTCCTCAGGCAAACGGTCGTTGGCGTGTTCCACAAAAGATACAGGTGCCGTTTCCAAGTTGAGTATGCCTGCCAAGGCTTTGCGGAAAGCAAGTATTGTGCAAGTGCAAAAAAGAAATTTCATATATCTAGCGAAATGTCAGAGAAAATGCGTCTGGTTGTTCTCGGGAGGGACATCTGGGATGTAAACCATTCAGTTCAGCTGGGTAGGCATGGAAAAGGTATACATACACAGTAGACCTCGGCGAAGTGGAAGAAATTTTGCCTCATTAAGGAAAGGAGATTCACTTTTTTTTTTTTTTCATTTAAACACTCCAGAGTAGCCCACCACCTGGATTATTAAGGTGGGCCGTGTGCTACTTAAAACAAGTGACAAGGCAGGCAGTGTTAGGTCTCTTAGCCGTAATGGCTGCTTGGAAGTTATGTTAGCTTGACAAGCCCCCATTCCGTTACCGTCCCTGCCACGTGGAGGCGGACCTTTTCTAATGTTTCTGCCCTGCCTGTTGCTCTGTGTGTTGGTACACTCTTTAATACACTGAGTGACGTTTATAGGCAAAATAATTAATAAAAACTAAATAATTAATTAAGTATAAAATAAAACATAATAGATATAAAAATATATACACAAAGGAAAACAAAGAATAAGAATTCTAAACTATATGGTATCTACAGAGAACCGAGTTTTCCCTGATGCAATTTTAGAGTACAAAGCTAAACATGTGCCCCAAAAATTAAACTGAGCTAGATTTCTCTATGTGAGATTATAAGTGATATTAGAATTTCACATGAAACATAATAGCAGAATGAATATTAAAATATCTTGCATAGACAATCTTAGATACAGGAAGTTTTCAGGTAGCTATGTTTAAACATAATACGATTCCTCTATTCAAAACTTAAAAATTAAATTTAAGTATGAGATAACATACCAATCATCAATTGTTAGAGATAAGTAGTTATCAAAGTTAATATAATTAATAAAAAGAATATAATTGTAGTTAGAATAAAAGGAAATAAGTGTCTGATTATCTCACATGCAATGTGGAGGCTATGTATGTGCCTGTAGATTGAACATAACTAGATTCCTCTATATGGCATTGTAAATAAGGTTTCAAATTACATGTGAATAATAAAACAATATGAATATTAACTATTATATTGGAAAGGAAAGGAGAGTGAAAGGTTATGAAAAACTGTAACGCGACGGCCGCACTCACCGCGTTGTTGATGTCCTCTATGACGCCGGGCGACACGATGCCCGCCTGCGTCCAGTCCTCCTCCCACTCCTCTTCCACCTCCCCCCCGCCTCCGTCGCGCCGCTCCGGCGACACCTCGGACTTCTGCTGCGACTCTCCTTCCAGGCCATCGCCGGACACCTCGTGGTGTTCGTCAGTGGGTGACGCGGGCCTGGAGGGGCGTCCCTGCTGCCTGGCTACGGGTACCGGAATGTGACTCCTCCGGGGAGGCGCCTGTCGCCCGTCCTGAGAGGCCGCGGCCGTTTCTGCAGCCGGCAGAGCGGCCCGCGCCACCTCGTCGCCGGCCAAGCTGTCGGTGTCCAGCGTGGCCGAGGCGGCCTTCCCGGAGTCTGTGTCCGTCTCTTCCACCTTGTCCGCGTTCTCCTCGCCTCCGGCAGCCCCCGCCACCGCGGTCGCCCTGGACGCTTCGCTGGCCTCGTCGTCACCCGTGCCGTAGTCCTCATCCCTCGTGTCGGGCGCGTCCTTGGCCGGCAGCTGCGCCGCCGCCGCCACCTCCGCCATCAGCCTGTCTCCGCTCTCCGACACCGTCGAGCCCGGGGCGTTGTCCGGCTCTGCGGGCTGCCTGCCTTGTGCGGCGCCGCCCTCGTCGGCGGAGAAGTCCTCCGTGTCCTCGTCGTCGGCATCGGCGTCGTCGTCTTCCTCGTCTTCGTCGCCGCCGGCAGCGGCCTGCGGGACGTCGTCGGGCCGCCAGTCGGGTTCCGGGCTGCGCGCCTTGACGCTCTCCCCGCCGAACGTCACCCGCCGCCGCCTGCTCCGCGCCGCCACCTGCCGGGTACACAAGCTAGTCACGTCCTGACAGCGTCTCGAGAGCGAGTGCAGAAGCAGGTGTGCAAGGCTGACTATAGTCGCGATGTGAGACCTTAACTTTTCTCTTCGAGCCGGCCGGTGTGGCCGTGCGCTTCTAGGCGCTACAGTCTGGAATCGCGTGACCGCTACGGTCGCAGGTTCGGATCCTGCCTCGGGCATGGATGTGTGTGATATCCTTAGGTTAGTTAGGTTTAAGTAGTTCTAAGTTCTAGGGGACTGATCACCACAGCAGTTAAGTCCCATAGTGCTCAGAGCCATTAGAACCATTTTCTCTCCGACTTGAATGTTCAAATAACTTACGGGTTTGCTGCCGGGTAACGTCGTCGACAACCGCTGATATTTCGACAGGAGTACACCCTGCCATTCTCAAGGCACAACTGCTAGGAGGAAGCAATGTACAAGGGAATTTAATACCTCTGTTCACAGAGGAGAAACAAGGAAAATATCGCACACAGAACGAGTAACCGCAGAGTCAACATGGAACGCCGGAAATGCATATCCTCCTATTTCCATCTATTGTATTTTTCATGAAACATTCCTCACACACAAAGAAAGAATATGTTATGTGGACACGTGTCCGGAAACGCTTACTTTCCATGTTAGAGCTCATTTTATTACTTCTCTTCAAATCACATTAATCATGGAATGGAAACACACAGCAACAGAACGTACCAGCGTGACTTCAAACACTTTGTTACAGGAAATGTTCAAAATGTCCTCCTTTAGCGAGGATACATGCATCCACGCATGGAATCCCTGATCAGCTGATGCAGCCCTGGAGAATGGCGTATTGTATCACAGCCGTCCACAATACGAGCACGAAGAGTCTCTACATTTGGTACCGGGGTTGCGTAGACAAGAGCTTTCAAATGCCCCCATAGCTGAAAGTTAAGAGGGTTGAGGTCAGGAGAGCGTGGAGGCCTTGGAATTGGTCCACCTCTACCAATCCATCGGTCACCGAATCTGTTGTTGGGAAGCGTACGAACACTTCGACTGAAATGTGCAGGAGCTCCATCGTGCATGAACCACATATTGTGTCGTACTTGTAAAGGCACATGTTCTAGCAGCACAGGTAGAGTATCCCGTATGAAATCATGATAACGTGCTCCACTGATCGTAGGTGGAAGAACATGGGGCCCAATCAAGACATCACCAACAATGCCTGCCCAAACGTTCCCAGAAAATCTGTGTTGATGACGTGATTACACAATTGCGTGCGGATTCTCGTCAGCCTACACGTGTTGATCACGTTGGAATGAAGCCTCATTCGTAAAGAGAACATCTGCACTGAAATGAGGATTGACACATTGTTGAATGAACCATTCGCAGAAGTGTACCCGTGGAGGCCAATCAGCTGCTGATAGTGCCTGCACACGCTGTACATGGTACGGAAACAACTGGTTCTCCCGTAGCACTCTCCATATAGTGACGTGGTCAACGTTACCTTGTACAGCAGCAACTTCTCTGACGCTGACATTAGGGTTATCGTCAATTGCACGAAGAATTGCCTCGTCCATTGCAGATGTCCTCGTCGTTCTAGGTCTTCCACAATCGCGAGTCATAGGCTGGAGTGTTCCGTGGTGCCTAAGACGCCGATCAATTGCTTCGAATGTCTTCCTGTCCAGACACCTTCGTTCTGGAAATCTGTCTCGATACAGACGTACCGCGCCACGGCTATTGCCCCGTGCTAATCCATACATCAAATGGGCATCTGCCAACTCCGCATTTGTAAACATTGCACTGACTGCAAAACCACGTTCGTGATGAACACTAACCTGTTGATGCTACGTACTGATGTGTTTGATGCTAGTTCTGTAGAGCAATGAATCGCATGTTAACACAAGCACTGAAGTCAACTTTTTTTTTTTTTTTGGTCATCAGTCTACTGACTGGTTTGATGCGGCCCGCCACGAATTCCTTTCCTGTGCTAACCTCTTCATATCAGAGTAGCACTTGCAACCTAAGTCCTAATTTATTAGCTTGACGTATTCCAATCTCTGTCTTCCTCTACAGTTTTTGCCCTCTACAGCTCCCTTTAGTACCATGGAAGTCATTCCCTCATGTCTTAGCAGATGTACTATCATCCTGTCCCTTCTTCTTATCAGTGTTTTCCACATATTCCTTTCCTCTCCGATTCTGCGTAGAACCTCCTCATTCCTTACCTTATCAGTCCACCTAATTTTCAACATTCGTCTATAGCACCACATCTCAAATGCTTTGATTCTCTTCCGTTCCGGTTTTCCCACAGTCCATGTTTCACTACCATACAATGCTGTACTCCAGGCGTACATCCTCAGAAATTTCTTCCTAAAATTAAGGCCAGAAATGCCTTTTTTGCCGTAGCGAGTCTGCTTTTGATGTCTTCCTTGCTCCGTCCGTCATTGGTTATTTTACTGCCTAGGTAGCAGAATTCCTTAACTTCATTGACTTCGTGACCATCAATCCTGATGTTAAGTTTCTCGCTGTTCTCATTTCTACTACTTCTCATTACCTTCGTCTTTCTCCGATTTACTCTCAAACCATACTGTGTACTCATTAGACTGTTCATTCCGTTCAGCAGATCATTTAATTCTTCTTCACTTTCACTCAGGATAGCAATGTCATCAGCGAATCGTATCATTGATATCCTTTCATCTTGTATTTTAACTCCACTCCTGAACCTTTCTTTTAATTCCATCATTGCTTCCTCGATGTACAGATTCAAGAGTAGGGGCGAAAGGCTACAGCCTTGTCTTACACCTTTTTTAATAAGAGTACTTCGTTCTTGGTCGTCCACTCTTATTATTCCCTCTTGGTTGTTGTACATATTGTATATGGCCCGTCTCTCCCTATAGCTTACCCCTACTTTTTTCAGAATCTCGAACAGCTTGCACCATTTTACATTGTCGAACGCTTTTTCCAGGTCGACAAATCCTATGAAAGTGTCTTGATTTTTCTTTAGCCTTGCTTCCATTATTAGTCGTAATGTCAGAATTGCATCTCTCGTCCGTTTACTTTTCCTAAAGCCAAACTGATCGTCACCTAGCGCATTCTCAATTTTCTTTTCCATTCTTCTGTATATTATTCTTGTAAGCAACTTCGATGCATGAGCTGTTAAGCTGATTGTGCGATAATTCTCGCACTTGTCAGCTCTTGCCGTCTTCGGAATTGTGTGGATGATGCTTTTGCGAAAGTCAGATGGTATATCGCCAGGCTCATATATTCTACACACCAACGTGAATAGTCGTTTTGTTGCCACTTCCCCCAATGATTTTAGAAATTCTGATGGAATGTTATCTATCCCTTCTGCCTTATTTGACCGTAAGTCCTCCAAAGCTCTTTTAAATTCCGAGTCTAATACTGGATGCCCTATCTCTTCTAAATCGACTCCTGTTTCTTCTTCTATCACATCAGACGAATCTTCGCCCTCATAGAGGCTTTCAATGTATTCTTTCCACCTTTCTGCTCTCTCCTCTGCATTTAACATTGGAATTCCCGTTGCACTCTTAATGTTACCACCGTTGCTTTTAATGTCACCAAAGGTTGTTTTGACTTTCCTGTATGCTGAGTCTGTCCTTCCGACAAACATATCTTTTTCGATGTCTTCACATTTTTCCTGCAGCCATTTCGTCTTAGCTTCCCTGCACTTCCTATTTATTTCATTCCTCAGCGACTTGTATTTCTGTATTCCTGATTTTCCTGGAACATGTTTGCACTTCCTCCTTTCATCAATCAACTGAAGTATTTCTTCTGTTACCCGTGGTTTCTTCGCAGCTACCTTCTTTTTACCTATGTTTTCCTTCCCAACTTCTGTGATGGCCCTTTTTAGAGATGCCCATTCCTCTTCAACTGTACTGCCTACTGCGCTATTCCTTATTGCTGTATCTATAGCGTTAGAGAACTTGAAACGTATCTCGTCATTCCTTAGTACTTCCGTATCCCACTTCTTTGCGTATTGATTCTTCCTGACTAATGTCTTGAACTTCAGCCTACTCTTCATCACTACTATATTGTGATCCTTCAATTGGCCCAACTGGCGGTGAATCGAGGAAGTACAGTACATACTGACGAAACAATTATTTGTATTTTTACACTGAGTCTGGCGTAGGGAAAACAATGCTATCGAACTATTACATCGACAGGTCGTGTGAACTCTGGCGCATGGAGTGCGGGCAGAGGAGAGTCTGGCTGGAGTAGGGCAGTGGAGCAGATGTGTTGTATGACGCTCCCGCTAGTTGCCGCGCTTTCGGGGTTTGGCAGCTTGTAATTGCGCTCGACTTTCTATGATTGGTTCTGACACGGTGTCGCGGACGGGAAGCATTAGCTGGCGCACATCGAGAGCCCGTTTCGCCTGGTGACCGTGTCGAGAAGAAGGCGCGCCAACATCCAGCTTCCTCAACAGCCACGGCCGACAATGAGTGACTGTCGCCACCTCCCCGATCGACGACTGCAAACCTTCAATCAACCAACAAGGAAGACTGGAAGCACGTAAAGTTTTAGAACTGTATGGCAGACCTCAGCTTTTCAAACTGTTGCATCACAAAAATACAGCAACTAAGCATGAACCTTTGTTGCTCATTGTCCCAATTGCATTACCCAGCAGGGTCCCTTCCTTTTCTGGAATGAACCCGAGTGTCGTTGAAATTCATACGCCAGCATTAAAGCAATATCATTCCATTTCACTGCTTTAATTTCAAAGTTCAGTTAAAGTATTCACAGCTGGCTACAATATTTAGGTTACACAAGCAGAAATTAAAAGTGCGAGTTTTGTTAGCATATTTTAGCTTACCTGTGACTGCAGCTCAGCTTGGTACGTACTAAATTTTACTATTGTTAATTGTTCAGAATCATTTAATTCAAGTTCAAAGTTAAATCTCTTATTTCTAAATTGCGTAGATTCAAGTAGCTTTTGAAATAATTGTTGAGGTAGCCCAAAACTAGCCTTATTTTACTGAATTTCGTAGTGCTTTTGAAATAATTGTTGAGGTAGCCCAAAACTAGCCTTATTTTACTGAATTTCGTAGTGCTTCAGAAACAAAGTTCATTATTAATTTCAGTCACTAAATTAACTTTCAATTTTCCAGTTTTATTAATTCTTTTGCTAAATTAAGTCAGCGTGTAGCGAAATTTATTACTTCTGACAAACATTCAGTTGTCACACAACACGTGTCAACCTTCAGTTGCCACGCTTTTAGTGCTAATTATATTTGCATTAATCTTTCATTTTCAGTCATTATAGCAGTTGTCCATAGGACTGGCGACCGTAATTTTCCCCAAATCTCAAATATTTAATTAACGCCAATTAATTGTTAACGTAACGACCGCACATTTACTTTCTTTATTACTTTTACCCTTTTCTCAAAATTAATTTCCATCAATTTCATTTGCATTTTTCCTTTCATTTAGATGTAACTCTTTCCTCCCTCTTTACCGACAAATTAACTTCGGTGACGATTGCTTTTCCCAAATTTCCATTAGGTGCATGCGGTTTAATTTTTCACTGTCATTAAGGTCGATAAGTGAGGGGGAGGTTACAAACGCAACACCAAAGATAACAAACATCAGAAATATCGATAATGACTATGAATCAACAGGTGAGGTAGCACTAATTCTGTCCCTCTGTTTTTTGATGAGAGACAGAGCCGGATTACAAGCAGCAGTTAAACAAAATCCATCATCTATGTTTATAAGGTTGCTTGATAGTTTGATTTCAACACCTTCCTTAATAACACTATCCCAATAGCTGGAGGTGGAAACCAGAATCTCCGTGTTGTTGTATTCCATAGGATGACCAGTGTCAAGGCAATGTTCTGCGATAGCGGATTTTCTCTGCTGTTGTAAGCGTGTGTGACGCTTATGTTCAATACACCGGTGTTCCACAGTCCTGACTGTCTGACCAATATATGACATGCCACAACTGCAAGGAATACGATAGACATCAGCCTTAAGCAAACCAAGATCATCTTTTACGGACGCCAGCAGGGCCTTAATCTTAGAGGGTGGTCAAAAAACACATTTCACATCATATATTCGAAAAATACGGCCAATCCTGTTGGAAATGCTTCCTGCGTAACGCAAAAAGGACGTAGACTTAGGTGCCACTTCGTTGCTATCGTCACTCACCCGTTGCACAGAAGGCTGATAGCGCTACACACGTTTGATCTGCCTCTTACTATAACCATTCTGACGACAGGTGACTTCGAGATGTGATAGCTCAGCTGCCAAACTTTCAGGGACTGAGATAACGTGGGTCCTGTGAATCAAGGTACGAAGTACTCCTTCACGCTGAGCTGGATGGTGACAACTTTCAGCTCGCAGATACAAGTCAAAGTGAGTAGGCTTTCTATAAACAGAATGTCCCAACGTATCATCATTCTTCCTTCTGACCAACACATCAAGGAAGGGAAGGCATCCATTCTTTTCCACCTCCATAGTGAACTGAATATTCGGGTGGCCTGAATTCAGGTGTTCCAAAAACCGGTTTAAATTCTCACTACCATGAGGCCAAACGACAAACGTATCGTCTACATATCTGAAAAAACACGTAGGTTTCAAGGTCGCTAACTCCAATGCACGTTCCTCAAAGTCATCCATAAACAAATTGGCCACAATAGGTGACAACGGACTTCCCATTGCAACTCCATCAGTCTGTTCGTAGTGCTGACCATTGAATAAAAAGTAAGTGGAAGTCAGCATATGTCGAAACAAATTTGTTAACTCGACACCAAACTTAACCTCAATTAGCTGCAATGAATCAGAGAGAGGAACGCGAGTGAAAAGAGAAACCACATCAAAACTGACTAAAATATCAGAGTCATTCATTGGAATCCGGCTCTGTCTCTCAGAAAAAAAACAGAGGGACAGAATTAGTGCTACCTCACCTGCTGATTAATAGCCACTATCGATATTTCTCCCCGCCATGAACCATGAGCCTTGCCGTTGGTGGGGAGGCTTGCGTGCCTCAACGATACAGATACCCGTACCGTAGGTGCAACCACAATGGAGGGGTATCTGTTGAGAGGCCAGACAAACGTGTGGTCCCTAAAGAGGGGCAGCAGCCCTTTCAGTAGTTGCAGGGGCAACAGTCTGGATAATTGACTGACCTGGCCTTGTAACACTAACCAAAACGGCCTTGCTGTGCTGGTACTGCGAACGGCTGAAAGCAAGGGAAACTACAGCCGTAATTTTTCCCGAGGGCATGCAGCTTTACTGTATCATTAAATGATAATGGCGTCCTCTTGGGTAAAATATTCCGAAGGTAAAAAAGTCCCCCATTCCGATCTCCGGGCGGGGACTACTCAAGAGGACGTCGTTATCAGGAGAAAGAAAACTAGCGTTCTACGGATCGGAGCGTGGAATGTCAGATCTCTTAATCGGGCATGTAGGTTAAAGTTAGATATAGTGGGAATTAGTGAAGTTCGGTGGCAGGAGGAACAAGACTTCTGGTCAGGTGACTACAGGGCTATAAACACAAAATCAAATAGGGGTAATGCAGGAGTAGATTTAATAATGAGTAAAAAAATAGGAGTGCGAGTAAGCTACTACACACAGCATAGTGAATGCATTATTGTGGCCAAGATAGACAGGAAGCCCACGCCTACTACAGTAGTACAAGTTTATATGCCAACTAGCTCTGCAGATGATGAAGAAATTGATGAAATGTATGATGAGATAAAAGAAATTAGTCAGGTAGTGAAGGGAGACGAAAATTTCATAGTCATGGGTGACTGGAATTCGACAGTGGGAAAAGGAAGAGAAGGAAACGTAGTAGATGAAATGGATTGGAGCTAAGAAATGCAAGAGGAAGCCGCCTGGTAGAATTTTCCACAGAGCATAACTTAATCATAGCTAACACTTGGTTCAAGAATCACGAAAGAAGGTTGTATACATGGAAGAACCCTGGAGATAATAGAAGGTTTCAGATAGATTATATTATGGTAAGACAGAGATTTAGGAACCAGATTTTAAACTATAAGACATTTCCAGGGGCAGATGTGGACTCTGACCACAATCTGTTGGTTATGGACTGTAGATTAAAACTGAAGAAACTGCAAAAATGTAGTAATTTAAGGAGATGGGACCTAGATAAACTGAAAGAACCAGAGGTTGTACAGAGTTTCAGGGAGAGCATGAGGGGACAATTGACCGGAATGGGGGAAAGAAATACAGGAGAAGAAGAGTGGGTAGCTTTGAGGAATGAAATAGTGAAGGCATCAGAGGATCAAGTAGGTAAAAAGACGCGGGGTGGTAGAAATCCTTGGGTAACAGAACTGATACTGAATTTAATTGATGAAAGGAGAAAATACAAAAATGCAGTCAGTGAAGCAGGCAAAAGGGAATACAAACGTCTCAAAAATGAGATCGACAGGAAATGAAAATGGCTAAGCAGGGATGCCTAGAGGACAAATGTAAGGATGTAGACGCTTATCTTACGAGGGGTAAGATGGATACTGCCTACAGGAAAATTAAAGAGACCTTTGGAGAAAAGAGAACCACTTGCATGAATATCAAGAGCTCAGATGGAAACCCAGTTCTAAACAAAGAAGGGAAAGCAGAAAGGTGGAAGGAGTATATAGAGGATCTATACAGGGGCGATGTTGAGTATATAGAGGATCTATACAGGGGCGATATTCTTGAGGACAACATTATGGAAATGGAAGAGGAGGTAGATGAAGATGAAATGGGTGATATGATACTGCGTGAAGAGTTTGACAGAGCACTGAAAGACCTAAGTCGAAACAAGGCACCGGGAGTAGACAACATTCCATTAGAACTACTGACGGCCTTGGGAGAGCCAGTCCTGACAAAACTCTACCATCTGGTGAGCAAGATGTATGAGACAGGCGAAATACCCTCAGACTTCAAGAAGAATATAATAATTCCAATCCCAAAGAAAGCAGGTGTTGACAGGTGTGAAAATTACCGAACTATCAGTTTAATAAATCACAGCTGCTAAATACTAACGCGAATTCTTTACAGACGAATGGAAAAACTGGTAGAAGCCGACCTCGGGGAAGATCAGTTTGGACTCTGTAGAAATGTTGGAACACGTGCGGCAATACTGACCGTACGACTTATCTTAGAAAATAGATTAAGGAAAGGCAAACCTACGTTTCTAGCATTTGTAGACTTAGAGAAAGAATTTGAAAATATTGACTGGAATACTCTCTTTCAAATTCTGAAGGTAACAGGGGTAAAATACAGGGAGCGAAAGGCTATTTACAATTTCTACAGAAACCAGATGGCAGTTATAAGAGTCGAGGGGCATGAAAGGGAAGCAGTGGTTGGGAAAGGAGTGAGACAGGGTTGTAGCCTCTCCACGAAGCTATTCTATCTGAATATTGAGCAAGCAGTAAAGGAAACAAGAAAAGTTTGGAATAGGTATTACAATCCATGGAGAGGAAATAAAAACTTTAAGGTTCGTCGATGACATTGTAATTCTGTCAGATACAGCAAAGGGCTTGGAAGAGCAGTTGAACGGAATGGACAGTGTCTTGAAAGGAGGATATAAGATGAACATCAACAAAAGCAAAACGAGGATAATGGAATGTAGTCGAATTAAGTCGGGTGAAGCTGAGGGAATTAGATTAGGTAATGAGACACTTAAAGTAGTAAAGGAGTTTTGCTATTTGAGGAGCAAAATAACTGATGATGGTCGAAGTAGAGAGGATATAAAATGTACACTGTCAATGGCAAGGAAAGCGTTTCCGAAGAAGAGAAATTTGTTAACATTGAGTATTGATTTAAGTGTCAGGAAGTCGATTCTGAAAGTATTAGTGTGGAGTGTAGCCATGTATGGAAGTGAAACATGGACGATAAATAGTTTAGACAAGAAGAGAATAGAAGCTTTCGAAATGTGGTGCTACAGAAGAATGCTGAAGATTTGATGGGTAGATCACATAACTAATGAGGAAGTATTGAATAGGATTGGGGAGAAGAGGAGTTTGTGGCACAACTTGACCAGAAGAAGGGATCGGTTGGTAGGACATGTTCTGAGGCATCAAGGGATCACCAATTTAGTACTGGAGGGCAGCGTGGAGGGTAAAAATCGTAGAGGGAGACCAAGAGATGAGTACACTAAGCAGATTCAGAAGGATGTAGGCTGCAGTAGGTACTGGGAGATGAAGAAGCTTGCACAGGATAGCGTAGCATGGAGAGCTGCATCAAACCAGTCTCAGGACTGAAGACCACAACAACGACAACATCGATATTTCTGATGTTGGTTATGTTTGGTTGTGTGTTGACTCTACGGATGCTTGTTCTGTATGTTGTATCTTCCTTGTCTCTCCTCTGTGAACAGAGGTATTAAATTCCCTTTCACATTGCTTCCTCCTTGCAGTTGTGCCTTGAGAATGGCAGGGTGTGCTCCTGTGCTCCTGTCGAAATATCGGCGGTGGTCGACGACGTTACCCGGCAGCAAACCCGTAAGTTATTTGAATATAGTTGGCATGTTTGTCGCACGTCCGGCAGAGGGCACATTCAACAGATGTGAAGCGTAAATCGAAACTTGGACTCAAAACTTCTCCTTAAAAAGTAATCCATCTTATATATGTATGCCTATAAAAGATACGCGGCTGTAAAACGCAAGGTGCTTTTGAAAATAAAAGCTCTGCAGTCTTACACAAAAATTAAAATCCGCCCCGAATATCTATCACTCATATAGAAGAGAGTCTTATGAAATCTGATGACTCCTTTGGCAACACCCTTCCTACTAGAATGAGATTTTCACTCTGCAGCAGAGTTGGAGCTGATATGAACCTTCCTGAGAGATTAAAACTGTGTGCCGGACCGAGACTCGAACTCGGGACCTTTGCCTTTCGCGGGCAAATGCTCTACCAACTGAGCTACCCAAGCATGACTCACGACCTGTCTTCGCAGCTTCAGTTCTGCCAGTACCTCGTCTCCTACCTTCCAAACTTCACAGAATCTCTTCTGCGAACCTAGCAGAACTAGCACTCGTGGAAGAAAGGATATTGCGGAGACATCGCTTAGCCACAGCCTGGGGGATGTTTCCAGAATGAGATTTTCACTCTGCAGAGGAGTGTACGCTGATATGAAACTTCCTGACAGATTAAAACTGTGCGCCGTGCCGAGACTCGTACTCGGAACCTTTGCCTTTCGTGGGCAAGTGCTCTGGCAGAATTGAATCTGTGAAGAGGGGTCGTGAGTCGTGCTTGTGCAGCTCGGTGGTAGAGCACTTGCCTGCAAAAGGCAACGGTACCGAGTTCGAGTCTCGATCCGGCACACAGTTTTAATCTGTCAGGAAGTTTAACCCTTCAAACTGATCGTCATAAAAAGAGGCACACCCACAAGGACTCGACGGATTGAGATCAGTGGGTAGATGCCACCACACATACAAAATGACTACACTTTCATCTCTGACGAACCAGTTTTTATTGCTCTACACGACCTCAAACAATATTTCTTAGCCGGCCGGTGTGGACGAGCGGTTCTAAACGCTTCAGTCTGGAACCGCGTGACAGCTACGGTCGGAGGTTCGAATCCTGCCTCGGGCATGGATGTGTGTGATGTCCTTAGGTTGGTTAGGTTTAAGTAGTTCTAAGTTCTAGGGGACTGATGACCTCAGATGTTAAGTCCCATAGTGCTCAGAGCCATTTGAACCAATATTTGTTCCTTTGACGTCAGGCCCCAACTTTTTATGAGTACAAGTGACCACTCGTTGCGACGTAGTTCTCTGATATTCCATCCCGTGCTGTGTGCACCTCAGCACGCAGTTCCCTCCCATTGGTTCGTGGAGCTAAAGTGCCAATGGCATTCTCCGTGGTACCCCACGGTATTGCGATTGGGGTGAGACTGGGCGATGTGGCTGGTTGTGTCACAGGTTCCGCAGCTGCAAGGCACACTCGGGAGGTACGAAGGCAACCGTTATCCTCTTGAATTAGGGCACAGTCGTGGGTGTTCGCGAATTGTAGAACCACTAGTTGCAGTATCTTCTCCACGGCTGTCACTAACTCAAACAGTGAATGGATACCGTAGGATGTCGCTTCCCACACCATCTCAGAAGGTTAGCTGGATCTGTGACGGGAGATCATAAACCACTCCTCGTGGCGCTATGGACTGCGCCTCCAGCCACAGTAACGATGCTTGTTGTCTCCACTGCAGAAGCGGGACTCGCCACTTGGAGTCGCTCGCTGCCGGTCTCCAAGGCCACGTGTGCATCGTTGCCGACACCAGGCGAGCTGGACGCGGCGCTAGGTGGGAGTCAGTGACATACGTCGTAGTGATGTCATGCCATTGGTTCTAAGCACCTCCGGGGTGTCAGACAGGAGGCAACTCATCCTGTGAGTGGTACCCAGGAGAGCTGGATGCAGCGATAGCTGGGTGTCGGTGGCAGACGTCGCCGTGGTCTTCTGCTAACGATACTGGCGTCTACAGGATGTTAGCTAGAAGGGAAACCATACTGTCAGTGGCACCCATTTAATCCACTGGATCCATTCGCACTTAGTGGACAACACGTCAGTCCTCCCTTCTTGGATTCATGTTGGACATCCAGATCTTGCATTTGATGCACGCGTGCCTTCTTGTATCTGTAGCCAGCAACAACACGCAATGGTGGTGTCTGTAAGTCTGGTGTGGCACGCAGTACGACGGCAGAACTACCCAGCCTCCAACAGCCCGAGGGTGCACCATCTCTGGAACTCGTCCAGCTGGGCAACGCGCTGTCGGACGCGTCGCCTCAGCACGCCGCACTTCCAGGTGGCACTCTGTTCACGCTACCTGCTGCCATACGGGCCAGTGCGGCCGCCTGGTACCCTCTTATACGAAGCGACGGACACAGCGCCGACGCCAGCTCACGCTCCCCGAGTGCAAGACTGAGCGTGCAAGAGTCATCATTGGCGTAGCTGATGGCGTGCATCGTACCCACCTAGTTTGCAGAGGACCAGACGCGTCCTTCTGGCAGCCAATGCGTGGTGGTGTAGGTGAAATGGAAACGAACAAGGTGACACGGGACACTTGCAGCCTGTCATGCAAGGAGACAGATTAAAATTGACCTACGGAAGCCACCTGAGCCAAAGTGCTATCGCACTGCGCAAACTTTTGGTTCAGTCGTAGCTGACTACTAATAATCCCGTGTTCTTGCAGTTACAAAATGTAAAATTGATGTTCGTGTGTAATTTTGTCTCATAATATTGTGAGTCATGACAGCATATCCTTCTTAGTAGGAAACTAATGCGCCTGTAAGGGATAAGCTTAGTTCGAATTTTAAACGTAATTAGTTTTTGCATAACATTTAAAAGAAGCGTTTATTTTCTCTCGTTCCCTTCATGTGAATTATTAACGTGGACTAAATAGCCCAGTAGGCCTGTGGCATGAGAGAGCGGGTGGATACTGAAAATCCCCGCGCGGTGGTCACGCACGGTGGGCCGAGATCGTTTCTATAGGCCAGTCTCCGGTGGTCTCCAGGCCTGACAGACGCCGAGCGTCCTGTATCAAATCGTTCGCCTCGACTTCTGGTACACCACTATGCGAAACTGCAAACAGTTTACTTCGGTTACACTGTCTATTTATGCTGATGGGAATGTGTTGCACCACAAACACCTTGACCGAATATTACCAAACTGTTGCTCTAGTATTCCCACGCCTGTTGGGTATGTTGACTAAAATTTCATCTTTATGTGAACTTCTTTTTCATTGCAGGTAAACAGTATTGCTGCAGATGAAGAATGTTACCAATGTAGGATAGCCGTGGCATGCATCTGAAGTTACTACAACTTGTCAGATGTGGGTCACAACACATCACTCCCAGAGGACGTGCACATGCAGCTGATCGCCATCTTTAGGACTCTGAGAAAGGCAGCTCATTGGCATTACGAACATGGTTGCATCGTTAATGTCGAACGGGACGCTGAGATTCAGAAGATGGACATTTTGTGAGTAAAATTAAACATCAGTTATTGCTTGTTTAGTACATCTCGTCTGAGATACTTTTCACGCAAAATTAACGACAGTGCCGTTCTTTTACTGCTAGGCGATAAACTAAAGCAGATAGAACTACAAAAGACATCCACGAACGCATTGAGAAAATGGGATTCCACACACATCCCGCGGCGCTCAGTTCGAACCGGGACTCGTCACAGGACAATTCTACTCCAGTCAATGCAGGTGGAAGACGTATCTGCAGAGGTTCAGGACAACGTTGCGATTCCAAATTGACTGTTTTGCGCCATACTGTCACACAGTCAGGACTGATGGTATGTGGTGCCATTTCTTTTCATAGCAGGACCTCTTTGCAGAATCAGAATTTCACTCTTCAGCGCAGTATGTGCTGATATGAAACTCCCTGGCAGATTAAGACTGTGTGTCGGGCCGAGACTCGATCTCGGGACCTTTGCCTTGCGCGGGCAAGTGCTTTACCAACTGAGCTACCCAAGCACGACTCACGCCCAGTCCTCACAGCTTTACTTCTGCCAGGCAAAGGTCCCGAACTCGAGTCTCGGTCCGGCACACAGTTTTAATCTGGCAAGAAGTTTCAGGACCTCTTTGGTTATCATCCGCCGCTCCGTTACAGCACACCCGTACGTCGACGATATTCTATGCCACATGGGCTTACATTTCGGCAAGATAATGTCCGCTCGCATACGGTTTCTACTGCTTATCTTCGTGCTTACTAAACCCTATCTCAACCAGCAAGGTCGCTGGATCTCTCCCAAACTGAGAACGCCTGGAGCATTCATTACGGGCGGAGCTCTCCAACCATCCCGGGATTTTGACGATCTAGTGCGCCATTTGGACAGAGTTTAGCACGATGTCCCTCAAAAGGACATCCAGAAACACTGTCAGTGTGCCAAGCCGAATAACCGCTTGCATAAAGGCCAGAGGTGGGCCAACGCCTTATTCACTTGCTCAATTTGTGACGTTCTTGAATAAATCTTCTAATTTTTCTGACTCTAATCATTTGTTTGTCTGTGCATGTACGGCACATCTACCGTTTTCCGTCCCGTTCGAATATTGCTTCCTGATGCGTAGTTCTTCTCTCTTTTCTTCCTTTAGCGTGTGTTATAACTGAGGACGACATATTTATTAACCTGTGCATACAGCGTAACGCGCACCGCGTGAGTGTGCGACACAGGGAGGTGAGTCAGAGCAGGAGCGAACCCGCGCAGCGTATTATGCACCAACCATCCTGGATGTTTCCAGACTGAGATTTTCACTCTGCAGCGGAGTGTGCGCTGATATGAAACTTCCTGACACATTAAAACTATGTGCTGGCCCGAGACTCGAACTCGAGAACTTTGCTTTCCGCGGACAAGTAGTCAACCATCTGAGCTACCCAAGCACGACTCACGACCCGTCCTCACAGCTTGAATTCTGTCAGTACCTCGCCTCCTACCTTCCAAACTTCACAGAAGCTCCTCTGCGAAACTAGTTCTGCAAGTTTGGAAGGTAGGAGACGAGGTACTGGGAGAATTGAAGCTGTGAGGACGGGTCGTGAGTCGTGCTTGGGTAGTTCAGATGGTAGAGCACTTGCCCGTGAAAGACAAAGGATCTGAGTTCGAGTCTCGGTCCTGCACACAGTTTTAATCTGTCAGGAGGTTTCATCCTGAACGTTGTTTCTAGGTGGTTTCTCACAGTCGTTTAGACAAATGGGCTGATCCCCAGATTAACGCATCAGGAAATAGGATACACAAACATTTAAAACACAATGACACACAGGACAAGGTTTACACGATTGACAGACAGGTGGCGCTCACTGCTGCCCTCGCTTATGTTGTCTTCACGCTGCTGCCGGGGCGACTGTGGCGCCTCCTATTAAAAGTAAGCTGCCCGCCGCACCACACCACTCCTATCTTGTGACCAGCTGGAAACCCGCAGCTGCTATAGGCGGGGTCACACTCGTGGAGCCCCCGTTGGACATTTGCAGCTCCAGTACCAAAGGCGGTGTCTACCCTCTGGTCATTCACTGTGCTGATGGTCGCCTGCACGGGGTCGTGGAAGCCGTTGTACCTCGATTCACGGGCAGAAGTGCTGAGTGGCTTACTTGTTACTCAGAAAGTCTCCGGTCCTGATTCAGGAAACCGTTAGTGTGTCCGGTCAAAGGCAAGATGGCGTCTTCAGATTGAGTGCAGCGGCTCCTGTCTTATTGGTTACTGCATTTAGTTTTGGGAAAAGTTGTAATAAGTTTTATTAACTGTTCGTAAACGTGTATGGCTGTTTATGTAAAATGGGTTTTTATCTTATAGAGACATAATCCGTGCTTGGATAATTGGAGACTGATAAATGTGTTTCATTGATTTTTTTGCTTATTGCGTCCTGCATAAGTTATTGTCTTTGCTTTTTTAGCTGCTCAGGAAGTTATGGAGTTGAATACTTTCCTTTGATGGGAGTTTTTGAAATAAAAGTGTAATGCATTTTCAAGAAAAATATCCATCTCAACTTAGCCCTTCCACTCGCTTATTTCGTAACAAAGTTAAATAAAATTTGTCAAATTCTGAAAAAGTAGACCCCGCACTAGATGAGATAAACAGTAGGGCCAAGACAAAAAATGTTCAAATGTGTGTGAAATCTTATGGGACTTAACTGCTAAGCTCATCAGTCCCTAAGCTTACCCACTACTTAACCTAAATTATCCTAAGGACAAACACACACACACCCATGCCCAAGGGAGGACTCGACCCTTCGCCGGGATCAGCCGCACAGTCCATGACTGCAGGGCCTGAGACCTCTCGGTTAATCCCGCGCGATGGGCCAAGACAGGACGAAGTCTTACTTACTTTCTAGACTATAAGCTACAATCGCGATAACCTTACACAAAATGTCAGTCAACAAGAGAGACAAAAATCAAATCCGCTCTTGTGTTTCGCCCATAAAATATATTGTAACTCCGTTGTTTTCCTACATTTTATAAATTTAATACAGCAAATGGATAAACGGATGTGACAATGTCTGGACACATCAGCCTTAATTAATGACATTCGTAATGCGTGAGCATGGTCTGTCGCCTGGCGAAACTGGCAGTGTTTCGTTCGAGAGGTGACGTACAGTGACTGTCCGTATTCCACTGACGTAGCACCCAGTGACGCCTTCCTCTTTCTAGGGGATGACGAGATGATTTTCCTGAACAGACAAAACGCGGACTTGCACAAACAAGGTCTCCGGTAAGTGATGCGTTAATGGAAAATATATATCACAGCGAAGGGTGAACATGTGGAGAATGGCTTATACCGAGTTTCGTGGTCGCGGGGCGTTTCTTTTAAGCTCATAAAAGTATATCTCGTATATTTCGAAGTCAATGCTTCATCATCCGCTAGAGGAGCCAGCCCAACGATAGTGTGGACCACCGTGCGGTTCAAATGGTTCAAATGGCTCTGAGCACTATGCGACTTAACTTCTCAGTTCATCAGTCGCCTAGAACTTAGAACTAATTAAACCAACTAACCTAAGGACAACACACACATCCATGCCCGAGGCAGGATTCGAACCTGCGACCGCAGCGGTCGCTCGGTTCCAGACTGTAGTGCCTAGAACCGCACGGCCACTCCGGCCGGCCCATCGTGCGGTCATTCGTTTTCCGAACAATCTGTAGTGGTGGTGAAACTACGCATCCCTAATGACGAAGATGTCAGTTAGGAATAAAAAGGCGATGTCTGTCGCGCAGGAGAGTGTCACGGCACCAGAAGGGCGACAGGAGATAGATTCATTACGACGAGCGGCAAATCTTTGATAGTTTTAAAAAATTCCCTGATTTTGTGAACCTATCTGTTACGATGAATGAGGTGTGGAGCTATTACTTCACGCCTGAAAAATTATCAGCAAACTAAGCTGTGGCTAATAGCCAATGAACATAAACGAAAACAGACCGAAAACGACTTCATTTACTTGTAAGGTTATAGCCAAAAGGCTTCTTCTAATATTTCACATTTCACACGTTAGAGCAACAGCTGCCGAATACTGTGCAACTCATCCATATAAACAACACGAAATAATATCTAAGAGGCAGCGAAATATACTTGCCGAAGAAAAGTCAAATACTGGTGTTTTCCTGGCCTTGCAAAACGCAGCTCAGCGATGGAACTACTCACTGGAAAACGTTGAAAAAATGCATTGGCATAAAAGGCATTTTAACTTGAGAGGAACACCAGAAAGAGAAATTTCTCACTTCTTTCCAGCAGGTCCATAGGTAAAGCACTGTAAAGTGATGTAGTGTGAGAAAGGTCATCCAGACACAGTATTCAAAACTGGGCGCAGGAAATCTACTTTTTCACTCAAAAGAAAAATAGTATAAGTTTTTTCTTTCTTTTAGAGATTTAAACACCTCAGGATAATATCTAAATCGAAGAAATTTTGCGGTATAAGGACCCCTACAAATCTAACGAAAATACTGAACAGAGGGTAGAATATTTAAAGAATTGAAGCAGTAACTCGATATATCAGTGATACTGCTGGTTGAGCGGAGTGGTTTTGAATTAAATTACTCGAAGAAATGCGCGAACCACATACTTTTTACATAAGGAGCGTTCGAATGAAAAGATAGGAAACGTCTCATGACTCAAACTGACATCCCTTGGATATCTTTATTCATCCGAAAACGCCATTCAGGTTCACGTACATCTAGCTGGCTGAAGAAAGAATAAATGTACTACAACAATCGGAGATAGGTGAAAATCCCAAACAGTGTATAAATACAGTTATAGAATGTGGCTGGTTGACGTATTTCTACAAGCAGTTTAATCCATGTACTATACTGTCTGATCAGTAGCATCCGGACACCCCTAAGTAAGCCGAAATTGACCACCAGATGTCACGATAGGCGGACCCGCCAGTGTAAAAAGAGGCGGGGAGTACTGCGTTGTCAGGAGAGGAGCAGTAACAGCGACGTGAGTGGGTTGGTAAGGACAGCTGAGAGACTTGGAATGTGGACCATTGGATGTCAGCTGAGAAAGAAACCCTTACGTGACACTTCAGACCTTCTAAAGACGCTGATGTTAGTATTGTGACTGAAGTGGAACCGCGAAGGAACCAACACAGCCAAACCTACAACAGGCACACCTCAAGTACAGGGACGGTTGAGCATTGAAACGAGTGGTCCTAAAAAATAGGATAAAATCAACAAAAAGAGTCTCTCGTGAGTTCCAAAGTCTTTCCAGCAATCCAACTACAGAGTTAAAAAGAATGGGCTACAATGGTCAAGCAGCTCCTAAGTGAATGCTAAGCGACGCTTGAAGTCGTGTACAGAGTCACGCCGCTGAACATTGCATGACTGGAAACAAGGGAGTGGGAGTGATGAATCACACTGTACCCCGTGGCAGTCCGATGGAACGGTTTGGGTTTGGAGAATAGAGAACGTTACCTATCAACAGTGAAGTACGGAAGAGGTGGTGTTACGGTATGGCGGTGTTTTTCATAGTTAGGGTGTCATCACCTGATTGTAGTTAAGAAAATACTAAATACAAAAGGATATCATCCCATTTCGCAACATTGTGTATTGCGTACAGTAGATGAACAGTTCGTTGATGATGGCTATTATAAAGCAGTATCTTTGACGCAATGGTGTCCGCCTCTGTAGCGTAGCGGTAGCTCAAATGGTTCAAATGGCTCTGAGCACTATGAGACTTAACTTCTGAGGTCATGAGTCCACTAGAACTTAGAACTACCTAACCTAAGGACATCACACATATCCACGCTAGAGACAAGATTCGAACCTGCGACCGTACCGGTGGCGCGGTTCCAGACTGAAGCGCCTAAATCGCTCGGCCACACCGGCCGGTTGTAGCGGTAGCGTTACCGCCTACCACGAGGGGGCCCGGGCTCGATTCCCGGTAGGGGACTGGGTGTTGTGTGTCCTTCATCATCAATGACTCGCAAATCACCGATGTGGCGTCACCTAAAAAGGACTTGCAATACGGTGGCTGAACTCCCGGCCAACAATGCCATACGATCAATTCATTCTTTTTAAGCAGTGGTTTGTGGGCAATAACATTCCTGAAATGGAATGGCCAGAGTTCCTACCTGAACATAATGGAACATCTTCGGGTAGTCAGAAAGTCGACTTCGCTCGAGACCCCAACATCCAACACCAGTGTCTTCTCTGGTTTCGTCTTATGAGGAAAAAGGGGCTGCCATTCGCACACAGATATTGACACCGCAGTGGAAGAGTCCCCAGGAGAGTTCCAGCCGGCATTAAGGTGTAGGCTGGACAAACCCGATATTGGTGTCCATTAACTGGTGTCCAGACGGTTTTGATTAGATAGTGCGCAGCTTCTTTTTTTTTTTACAAAATCGTGTCGCATGTCATGTTTTGACTACTTTATTTCATCGTGAACAAAGTGACCGTGATGATAATTAATTACACTACTGGCCATTAACATTGCTACACCAAGAAGAAATGCACGTGATAAACGGGTATTCATTGGACAAATATATTATTCTAGAACTGACATGTGATTACATTTTCACGCAATTTGGGTGCATAGATCCTGAGAAATCAGTACCCAGAACAACCACCTCTGGCAATGATAACGACCTTGATACGCCTGGGCATTGCGTCAAACAGAAATTGGATGGCGTGTACAGGTACAGCTGCCCATGAAGCTTCAACACGATACCACGGTTCATCAAGAGTAGTGACTGGCGTATTGTGACGAGCCAGTTGCTCGGCCATCACTGACCAGACGTTTTCAATTGGTGAGAGATCTAGAGAATGTGCTGGCCAGGGCAGCAGTCGAACATTTTCTGTATCCAGAAAGGCCCGTACAGGACCTGTAACATGTGGTCGCGCACTATCCTGCTGAAATGTAGGGTTTCGCAGGGATCGAATGAAGGGTAGAGCCACGGGTCTTAACACATCTGAAATGTAACGAATGTTCAAATGTGTGTGAAATCTTTTGAGACTTAACTGCTAAGGTCATCAGTCCCTAATCTTACACACTACTTAACCTAAATTATCCTAAGGACAAACACATACAACCATGCCCGAAGGAAGACTGGAACCTCCGCCGGGACCAGCCGCACAGTGAAATGTAACGTCCACTGTTCAAAGTGCTGTCAATGCGAACGAGAGGTGACCGAGACGTGTAACCAATGGCCCCCATACCATCACGCCGGATGATACGCCAGTAAGGCGATGATGAATACACGCTTCCAATGTGCGTTCACCGCGATGTCGCCAAACACGGATGCGACTATCATGATGCTGTAAACAGAACCTGGATTCATCCGAAAAAGTGACGCTTTTCCATTCGTGCACCCAGGTTCGTCGTTGAGTACACCATCGCAGGCGCTCCTGTCTGTGATGCAGCGTCAAGGGTAACCGCAGCCACGGTCTCCGAGCTGATAGTCCATGCTGCTGCAAACGTCGTCGAACTGTTGGTGCAGGTGGTTGTTGTCTTGCAAACGTCCCCATCTGTTGACTCAGGGATCGAGACGTGGCTGCACGATCCGTTACAGACATGCGGATAAGATGCCTGTCATCTCGACTGCTAGCGATACGAGGCCGTTGGGACCCAGCACGGCGTTCCGTATTACCCTCCTGAACCCACCGATTCCATATTCTGCTAACAGTCATTGAATCTCGACCAACGAGAGCAGCAATGTCGCGATACGATAAACCGCAATCGCGATAGGCTACAATCCACCTTTATCAAAGTCGGAAACGTGATGGTACGCATTTCTCCTCCTTACACGAGGCATCACAACAACGTTCCACCAGGCAACGCCGGTCAAGTGCTGTTTGTGTATGAGAAATTGTTTGGAAACTTTCCTCATGTCAGCATGTTGTAGGTGTCGCCACCGGCGCCAACCTTGTGTGAATGCTCTGAAAAGCTAATCATTTGCATATCACAGCATCTTCTTCCTGTCGGTTAAATTTCACGTCTGTAGCACGTCATCTTCGTGGTGTAGCAATTTAAATGGCCAGTAGTGTACATTATTTCATGACACCATACTCTCTAAGACAAAAGTAAACGACACACGAAGTAAGCATTATCCGAATGGGACAGAAATCGGTGGGTTTCACTGACTGGAGCAGAATTGTCGGACGTGATGAGTCCCACCCCGAAATGAGCCCCGATGACTAGCAAAGACCTGGCTGGAGACGCCCCAGACAGTGGTGGGGTAGCAGCCTGACTGGCCGGCCACACGTTCCGACAATCAGGAGTGGTGGTCTGGGGTGCGACTTCTTTTCGCAGCAGGACCCGTTCGGTTGTCATCCGTGGCACCTTTACAGCACAGCGGTACGTCGAAGATATTCTATGCCATATTTTGCTGCCCTTCGTGGCAAGCCATCCTGGGCTTAGATTTCAGCAAGATAATAGCCGCCCACACACGGTGAGAGTCTCTACTACTTGTCTTCGTGCTTGCCAAACCTACCTCTCCCCAACTGAGAAAGTTTGGAGAATTATGGGCAGCGCTCTCCAACCAGCTCGGGATTTTGACGATCTAACGCGCCAATTGGATAGAATTTAGCGCGATATCCCTCTGGACGGCATCCAACAAATCTATCACTTATTGCCAAGCCGAATAACTGCTTGCATAACGGCCAGAGTGTACAGAATTGCTCAATTTGTGAAGCTCTTTCTCTTGAATAAACCATTCAAATTTTCTGAAATTGTAACCATTTATTTGTCTGTACATGCACATCATATCTACCGACTTCCGTTCCATTCGGATTATTCCTTTGTGGTGCGATGTTTTTTTTTTTCTCTTTCACTGCCTTACAGTCTGTTCAAAATATTATCGTTGAAATTATTATTGATGCCCTGAGTCTAAGTGACGTATTAATCGTTTATATTCTACCCAAAGCTAATTTTTACTCGACAATTCTTTTATTTAGGATATTTCCTAGATTTTTATTGCCTTGGCAATAAGATTTGACTACCGTCCTGGGCTTGTTTATCACGTGCCTGTAACTGCTACGCTCATGTTTGCGGCTCCTCGCCTGACAATGGCAGTACCCTTGAATGTACTAGGGCGCCGACCCTGACTCCTACGTCGCCACCACCACGTTACTTCGTGCGAGTGATGCCCCGTGGAGGTGGATAATTAATGAGTTTTCGCTGTGACGGTGGGTATAAAAGAAGCGACGTGGGCGTGATGGTGTTTTTGTGTTAGCGAATGAATCTTGTAGGTCAGTGTCTTCTTTAGACTCGTGAGAGTGCCTCCTACGCCCCAAAGCGGAAATTTCACGGTTGCTGCCAGTCTTCTAGTTTCGAGTCTACGATCATTACTTTGATCGAAATCGAGACCTGCATCTGTACACCGAAATCTAGCGTATGGTCAGTAGAGGAAGACTGCACTGTAGTTCTCTCTCTAGATTGTCGCACAGATGACAAAATGGTAGATATCAAAATAGATGACAGAGGGATAGAAAGACAATTAAAATCGCTCAAAAGATGAAAGACCGCTGGACCTGATGGGATACCAGTTCGATTTTACACAGAGTACGCGAAGGAACTTGCGCCCTTTCTTGCAGCGGTGTACCGTAGGTCTCTAGAAGCGCGTAGCGTTCCAAAGGATTGGAAAAGGGCACAGGTCATCCCCGTTTTCAAGAATGGACGTCGATCAGATGTGCAGAACTATAGATCTATATCTCTAACGTCGATCAGTTGTAGAATTTTGGAAGACGTATTATGTTCGAGTATAATGACTTTTTTGGAGACTAGAAATCTACTAAAAGGTTCAAATGGCTCTGAGCACTATAGGACTTAACATCGGAGGTCATCAGTCCCCTAGAACTTAGAACTACTTAAACCTAACTAACCTAAGGACATCACACACATCAATGCCCGAGGCAGGATTCGAACCTGCGACCGTAGCGGTCGAGCGGTTCCAGACTGTAGCGCCTAGAACCGCTCGGCCACCCCGGTCGGCTAGAAATCTACTCAGTAGGAATCAGCATGGGTTTCTAAAAAGACGATCGTGCGAAACCCAGCTCGCGCTATTCGTCCACGAGTCTCAGAGGGCCATAGACACGGGTTCACAGGTAGATGCCATGTTTCTTGACTTGCGCAAGGCGTTTGATACAGTTCCCCACAGTCGTTTAATGAACAAAGTACGAGCATATGGATTATCACACCAATTGTGTGATTGGATTGAGGAGTTCCTAGATAACAGAACGCAGCATGTCATTCTCAATGGAGAGAAGTCTTCCGAAGTAAGAGTGATTTCAGGTGTGTCGCAGGGGAGTGTCGTAGGACCGTTGCTATTCACAATATACATAAATGACCTTGTGGATGACATCGGAAGTTCACTGAGGCTTTTTGCGGATGATGCTGTAGTATATCGAGAGGTTGTAACAATGGAAAATTGTACTGAAATGCAGGAGGATCTGCAGCGAATTGACACATGGTGCAGGGAATCGCAATTGAATCTCAATGTAGACAAGTGTAATGTGCTGCGAATACACAGAAAGAAAGATCCTTTATCATTTAGCTACAATATAGAAGGTCAGCAACTGGAAGCAGTTAATTCCATAAATTATCTGCGAGTAGGCATTAGGAGTGATTTAAAATGGAATGATCATATAAAGTTGATCGTCGGTAAAGCAGATGCCAGACTGAGATTCATTGGAAGAATCTTAAGCAAATGCAATCCGAAAACAAAGGAAGTAGGTTACAGTACACTTGTTCACCCACTGCTTGAATATTGCTCACCAGTGTGGAATCCGTAACAGATAGGGTTGATAGAAGGGATAGAGAAGATCCAACGGAGAGCAGCGCGCTGCGTTACAGGATCATTTAGTAATCGCGAAAGCATTACTGAGATGATAGATAAACTCCAGTGGAAGACTTTGCAGGAGAGACGCTCAGTAGCTCGGTACGGGCTTTTGTTGAAGTTTCGAGAACATACCTTCACCGAGGAGTCAAGCAGTACATTGTTCCCTCCTACGTATATCTCGCGAAGATACCATGAGTATAAAATCAGAGAGATTAGAGCCCACACAGAGGCGTACCGGCAATCTTTCTTTCCACGAACAATACGAGACTGGAATAGAAGGTAGAACCGATAGAGGTACTCAAAGTACCCTCCGTCACACACCGTCAGGTGGCTTGCGGAGTATGGTTGTAGATGTAAATGTAGATGTAGATGTAGATGTAGAGGAGGATATAAAAGATACCAGAGTCTTTCCCACTCAACCTCCTCCTTTTGTGGGTGGTACTAGGTGACGGTTGGTGGCATCGAATATCTCAAACCTTCAGCTTGCATTCTTCCTCCAGATGTGTGTTTCATGTAGAAAACAAATATTTAGAAAGCCTCGTGAAGAAAACTAGCACCCTTACTCTGACATCTAGCTGAAACTCCATAGCATATGTCCAGAACGAATCGTACATTCTGCAGCTCAAATGTTTCTTTCTATGCAGTTTCCCAAAGGGGATGTCTATATCGCTTTCCTTCCGGACACACTACCACAATTTACAAAGCGCTTTGAAAGGTCTGTAAAGAATCAGAGTTTTGTTAAGTTATGCGTTGCTTTATGCATAAATCTTACAGCGAATTTTTCCAGTGTCAAGTTAAAATGTTCAAAATTTCTTCTTGGAGATTATTCGAATATCCAGTTTTTAGACTGAGATTCATGGAAATATAGTTTTATGAAGATGGCAATATTTTGTGATTCCTCTTTACGTACTATCATAATTGAAATATGTGATTAAAATTCCTTGTAACTGTGGTTTTAAGTGGGCTTACAAAACTCTAAGAGGACTGCAACGTGCCCAGTCTTAATAATTTAAACCTGGAAGTTATATGAAAACAGCAGTGACTGGATTCCCATAGAAGATTTAGGTCTAAAAACGTTTGATGCGCTTTTGATGAAGTTTGAGTAGTATAGTTTTATTAAGTTCCCAGCGTTGAGTGTTGAGTTTTAAAGAAAAACCGCGATAGCTTCATACTAATTGTGAATTTCGATTAAAGTTCCAACGATATAAAATAGAAATAAAATTTTCTAATTCCTGTGAAGAATTAAAAGGCAAGTGAAGTTCAACAATTATTATAACAAAATAGATGTAATAACAGTGGAAGATGAAGAACGTAGAGATGTTGTAAGGCCTTATTTACCGATGTCATCATTGTCGTCCAGTGTGAATGTTCAAACAGTTCAAACGGCTCTAAGCACTATAGGACTTAACATTTGAGGTCATCAGTCCCCTAGACTTAGAACTACTTAAACCTAACAAACCTAAGGACATCACACACATCCATGCCCGAGGCAGGATTCGAACCTGCGACCGTAGCAGCAGTGCGGTTCTGGACTGAAGCGCCTAGATCCGCTCGGCCACAGCGGCCGGCTAGTTTGAATGTCGAAGAAGCAAAAATGGAAAGAAAGTTAAACTCTGAACCGGTACATGCTTGTGAGAAGAACAAATATCAGTAATACATACGAGTATTATTCAGGCCAAACGGAAGGAGGAGGTAGAGGTCATACTGAATATAATGTCTAATTTAGTTTGTTTGCGTGGCCATATTCCGCAGCAAGCACAGAAATATTTGTTTTTTTCTCTTGCTGTACTGTATTTTATTTTCCCAGACGCGTTTCGCCTTTTTTCACTTTAAGGCTTCATCAGTGGGATCTATAATGAGACATTTATGATACGCTTTTGTTTTGATATGTATTACTCATAGATTATAAAACAGTTCACTTCTCGCCTTTTATATAAATAAGTGATTACTTACAGTTTTTCGCATTTTTAGTTGGCATCTGCGTAACTACTTTGAGTTCGCTATGTACATCATGCTCCTTGGTCTTGAAGTCACAGTTTTCGACTAAATGTCTATATTAGTGACAGAAGACTGATAGTGCACCACAACAACAACGGCAAACAAAATGAGAATTGGGAAGAAAAAGGTCAGAAACAGAAAAACACGCTTATGTTTCGTAAATAGAGCGTTAGTGCGAGATCCATGTGACCAGATGAGAGGAAGCACAGGTGCCAACTAAAAACGCGAAGCACTGTAAGTGATCACTTATTTATATAAAAAGCGAGAAGTGAACTGTTTTGTAATCTACGAACAACACATATCAAAACAAAAGTGTATCACAAATGTGTCATTGTACGTCCCACTGATGGCACCTTAAACTGAAAAAACGCGAAACGCGTCTGGGAGAATAAAATACAGTGCAGCAACAGAAGGCGGTTTTTATTTACAAAACAAATAATAACATTTAACTTGTTTAGCATAAAAGGCTAAACCTTTATAGTTTCTCAAGCGACCATCATAAAATACGCGCGAACAGTTGCAGCTACCAGTTACACTCCATACTGTCAACAGTGTTGTTGTAAGGATCCTGTACTCCCTACCTATTTAGACTTTGTGCAAAAATATTCTTATAGCCCTTGAAAAACGATGCTCTCATTCAAAATATTTTGGTATACTTCAGTGCTATAATACAGATCACAAGGGTAGTGTGAAATTCAAAACTGAAACAGAAGTCGGGGAAGGAGATTTCATATTCCCAAAACAGTTTTCTGCAATCCTAAAGGAAGTTTTTTCAGTTCCTTAAACTGTGAACACGAACTAATACGTGTTAATGGAACATATCTGAGCCACATTCGTAATGCTTATAACATTTGCCTGTCATACGAAAAATTACGATGTCGAACGGAGAAAGGGGGAAACAGAAGCATCAGGTAACGGAACGGAGAAAAGATATAATCATGGTAGCAATCAAATTGAAATGGATGTGACCGGGACAAGTAGCCAGGCTTATGGATGGTAGGTGGATCATGAAAGTTATTCGCTGGATTTCAAGAGACAAGGAAAGACTGCGACGACTAATTTATGGTAGGAGGGTAGACGGTGTAACGAAATATTCAGGGGAAACATAGCCGCATTTATGGAAACAACTTAATGCATTGTGAAGTCTAGAGGAAGCCTTTATGCAGCAGTGGATGGATATCAAATGGCTGGTGGAGACAGCTTATTTCAACAAGGAGACGTGTAGGTATCAGCTAGTAACAACGAATTGAGGAGAATCTTTATAAAATTGTACGTCTGGAACACAGCCACACATGAATGTGGAACTAACCTAAGGAAAAGGTCTTGAACAATTTGGAATGTGATTCTGAAGATATATGTTGCAAAAAACAAGAGGATCGGCAAAGTCTACAGTTAATCATTACTAAAAATAACATTATAAAGAAGACAAGTATTTAGAACACCAGACAAATGGTGAGCTAAGGGAGTGATCATTCAGAAATCACGTATAAAAGTTGGCTGTTTGTGAGAAGATCGTGCAAGAAAAGGAAACGTCTGCTAGAAATTGTCAGAGGCAGGAATGTGGCCTGTCGAGAGTATAGTTTATCGTTCCACTGTCTTCCGAATATGGAATCTGACATATTTTCTTTCTGAGCAGTGATCGAAGACACTTTAACTGTTTATTGATAAAACCAAAACTCCTTGGATAAATATCCGCACAATTACAGACAACGAAAATATCTCTCCTCTGACGTTGTCTGCGATGCGTCTACGGGAAGAACCCTAAAGTGGTTATAGGCAGCGACGTGCATACCTGGGACGTTACTGGGCCAGTGTCGCTGGCGTGTGATGGCTGACGTGCCGCTGGTGAAGACCACGAGGAACTCGGCCAGGTCTGCCAGCGTTGAGCAATGAGACAAACTGCTCGTACCGCCAGCTTATAGCATCGGGACTGATCTGGTGTTGCAACAAGACAGAACTGCTTGTACCACCGACATCGCACTCTGCTTCTGCAGGCACGCCACCTTACCCTGTGGAGGGAACGTGTAATCCGGTGGCCAGACTACACAAGGAAATATCTCAGTGTTGACGAAAGCCGTTTACTCGTGACCTACTGGCGGGTCGGCTGCCCGACTACCGGGCGGATGTAGGAAGGTCAAACTCAACGCAATGCATGAACTGAACGGCTGTGCACAAGGACAGACATATTCACTCGCCGTGCAGTGTCGTAGCGCTACGTCACGTGCCTGGAGTCATAAAATGCACTCGCTTGCAGCGAGTACCTGCACTGTCAGTGGGATGGCGCACCGCGGACGTCCGGCACGGCTAGGATCGTTGTTGAGGACTCCGTCGACGCGGCAGCAGACATGAGGCGCCAGCTGGCAGTGGTGCGCCCAGTGACAACACGGGACGCGGCAGTGGCTCCACGTCGTCTTTCTCAGATGTCCCTGTTCTGCGTTAACCTTTGCGTTAAATCTCCAAGGAAAACGAACGTTGCCAGTCTGCGTTCGTCATCGTCATATGGGCCCAGCACCTGCCGTGATGGTGTGGGATACCACTGCGTATGAAATATGATCATCTCTGGTTCTCAAAGCTGGTATTCTCCACTACATCCGTTGTGTATTTTACTGTATCTGTGTGCTGTCTACAGGGAGTTATCTTTTAACAAGATAACACAAGATCTGATCTCCCACCCGCTGCAAACGAGGGCTGCTGCAACACTAGAGCACCGCCAGTCGTCAGCATCATGGAAGGACGTCCCTGTATCTATCATTCAAGCTCAGATCAAAATTAATTAGGCATTCTTCCTTCTTCTCCTTTTTTGAGTCCTCAGTCTTCTGACTGGTTTGATGTGGCCCATCGTGAATACCTCTCCTGTGCCAACCTCTTAATCTTGCTACTGCACTGCTGCACGGCATATACTCCTCCTCCTTCTTCTTCCTGGCCTTATCTTGTGTCTTCACAGGGTCAGTAAATTAATCTGGATTTGGCAACCTTAGCGGTAGAGGGTGGCTAGGTGTCCTTCCTATCGTCACTCCTTTCCCCCTGGGAGACGGAGACAATGTGTCAAACGTTGTCTCGAGGGAAAGATTGAGAATCAGTTCTAAATGTGGCCACATGTCGTAACTCAGGTGAGACGAGGATATCAGACCAGTATTTACCTCGATGGATGTGGAAAAACGCATAGAAGCCCCATCCAGGCTGGCTGGCACAAGAGCCCTCATCGTTAATCTAGTTGGTGGATTCGATGCAGAGTCTGTGCACCTTCGCAAATCCCAGTAGAGAGTGCTAATGCACAGGGTATTATACTGCATACAAACTATGAATAAAATTACATTATTTGCTATCTTTTCTTGTGTTACAACTTTAATAGCTGGTACAGATACTGAAATACTGTCCAGAAAGATGTGAGGGAACTCTGATGTTGCAGCACACCATCACAGACACCCCGTGCTCTCACAGGTTGTGTCTCATGTCACCATATCATGGTGTCATTTTTCAAAGGTACATCGTTCATCCAGAGATGGAACGAGTCTCTGTGAATTGTCTGCACGATGCTGAGACAGTCCTGTGGCCAGCAAGAACCCCAGATCTATTTCCGATCGAACATCCGTGAGAACAACTTGGCTGTCAACTCCGCCCCAGTGCCAGTATCCTGGTTACCAAACACAAGTTACAGCAATTGTGGCTGAGCTGGCTTTAGGAAAGGAGGCACTATCTCTATGACACCATTTGTAACTGTAATTAGTGCACACACCCATGCAAGAGGGGGTGCAATGTCATACTGATACATGGGCTCAAACTCCCAAGCTCTATACAAATTTGACTCGATTTTGTAATCAA
The DNA here is from genome assembly GCF_021461385.2 of Schistocerca piceifrons. Taxonomy (NCBI): domain Eukaryota; kingdom Metazoa; phylum Arthropoda; class Insecta; order Orthoptera; family Acrididae; genus Schistocerca; species Schistocerca piceifrons. The sequence continues at coordinate 95,864,753 of NC_060143.1, read as the reverse complement.
TGGAATAATATCACATACCTTTTCAGCTAGTGAAATTTCATTTCGTCACCTTCATTCCCACAGATGCTTCACTATTTTTTGTCAGGCACTGTATATAGTAACTGTGTATATAAGGAATATAATGTGCGAAATGGCTTGTGGTAAATACTGACTGTAGGACACTGTGGAAGTGAAAAGATTCGAGACTCCTGTTCAAACGAATTACTGACGACTCTGGGTGTCGGCATTGTACCGACCTGCAGCCGGTCGTCGCTGTCCGCGCCGCTGCCACCCCCGTCGTGGTCGGCCTCCAGCACGGTCATGGTGATGGCGGCCTGGTCGCTCAGTTTGATCTCCGTCTCGAGGATGACGCGGCCGTAGTCGGAGCCAGCCGACTCGGACGGCGACTCGCAAAGCGTCGGCGTGGCCGACTCGTGGCGTGACTCGTCGCTCCAGTAGCCGCTGATGCTGCCGCTGCCGCTGCCGCCGCTCCCCCTGCTGCCCTCCCCCTCCTCCCCCTCGTCGTCGTCGTCTTCCTCGTCGTCCTCGTCGTCGACCGCCCCCGTTCCGCCTGCAGCACTGGCGAAGCTCCCAGTAAACTCTGCCTCGGGACTCGACGCCTGTGTCACGATGCGCAGCTCGCGCCGTACCTGCAAGAGACCAGAAGTGTGTTGTAGGTTCACATTATCTAAGGTTCAAATGGCTCTGAGCACTATGGGACTTAACATCTGAGGTCATCAGTCCCCTAGAACTTAGAATTACTTAAACCTAATTAACCTAAGGACATCACACACATCCATGCTCGAGGGAGGATTCGAACCTGCGACCAAAGCAGTCGCGCAGTTCCGGACTGAAGCGCCTAGAACCGCTCAGCCACTGCAGCCGGCTCACATTATCTTAGGGTCACCAGCATTGTCAGAGAGGTGTCAAAATATCTGTGAGTAATAATTCCAAACCAACAAACTAATTTCGCAGTTTCCCTCAACCAAAGTATACATAAATAAAATGAAAACAAAATTGTCAAGAAAGTTACATTATTTAAGAACTTAGAAAACTATAGTAAAGGAATTGTTATTTTAATTAAAAGAAAAAATACAAAAAAATTAAAATTTATTCAAATTCAGTAGGTCGACTTTTGTGTGTTTTTTTACCACAGCAAATAAATTGTAATCCTACAATTTTATCTAATTTATCATAATCAATGGTAAAGATCTTGATATAACGACCTGTAAGAGTAATTTTATATTTATCATATAAAAATAATAAAACTCTCTCATCAAATTTAGTAGATAAGATTTCAGCTGTTGAAATAATGTAAGACTTATGTTTTCTTAACTTCTGATAATTTACTGAACACTTCTGAACAACAATTACTATAATTCTTAAGTTCAATTAATAGATTTTCTGTGCTACCATTCATATTTTTATATAGAAAAAATTAAAGAATGAAAAGACTAATATGTTTTCTAAATGTTCGGAAAACAGTTGGAGATCGTTTTCATTTTTGAAGAACTGAAGTTTCCAGTTTTTAAATACTCTATTTTTTCTGAAAATATTTTAAAAGGAAATGGAAAAACAAGTTAAAAGTTCTATAAGTTTTTCTAATTTTATATTCTTTTATTTAATTAGAAATTTTCAGTTAGTATTCTATGTAGTGTATCAGAAGTTAAATCTTTTTTCCATACATAAAACATATGCAATTGTATCATTTGCAAATTGTCATTAAAAAATGAAGTAATAGTTTTTTCTAAATTTTGAATAGTATCAAAAATAGGAATAGTTATAGGGTGATTTGGTTCATAAATTATTGGAGCACCAATTTCAGAAATAGGTTTAAATGAAGCAATAATATTAGTTCTTGATGAAAATGATCATTATGTTTAACAAACATCCCATCAGCCAAATTAAAATTTATGTTTGTTAATTCAAATGGAATGATTTTAGGAACATTTGTAACAGTAGTTTTTACTAGGTTCAATAACTTGATTATTAAATACTAAAACTTTACCAACACAATCTTCTTTATCCATGTATACTTTTTTATCACTTTCGATAACAATTCTATTTAAAATCTTATCTGCTCTAATGTTAATATTCAGCTTTTTCAAATGAATAAATTTTTCTAAATTTTCAAACTATATCCACCAACAGGAATTTCTATTGTTTTTCCATCACAGTAAAGTTTATTATTTTTCGATGTTATATTTGGAGTTAAAAAGTTGAATAAAAACCATATGGTGAAACGTTTTTATAAGTTTCTCTTATTGGAACAGCTAATCTTTTTCTGAGAACAGAAGAATTATTACTTAATTGAAATAATGTACTCATTTATATGAAGAAAAATTATGTAAATAAATGACAGATTAAGAACCAAAAATAAGAATTCCAGAGAAGAAATTAAAAAACAATTATGATAAACTTTTACCAAGTTCTATTCGATGAGCAATTGTAGGACCAAGTGGCTAAGGAAAAACAACACTATTGATTGATAATTATATTTTAGCAGCAGGATGGTTATGTTGGAAAAAAATTAATCATCTGTATGTTTATTCAAAAAGTTTAGATCAAGTGAAGTATCAAGAATTTATATAAAGATGCGAAAAAATTGAGGATAAAATCAATGAAAAATTGTTAGTGCTCTTGAAAATAATGATAAAATTATTCCATTAAATGAATCTAAGATAATTCAGTTTTGTAGTTTTTGATGATTTCATTCTTGAAAGTCAAGATATAGATACAGAATAAGTTACTAGAGTAAGACATAAAGGAATAGATTGTTTTCATTCAAGTCAGACTTATGCAAGAATACCAAAACAATTATTTAGAGATAATTTTAATTTTTTTAGATACTTTTAGACAAGTTTATACAAATTTAAAATATATTTATTATGAATTTGTTGGTGTTGATTTATAGTTTGATGAATTTGAAGAATTATGTAGTAAATGTTGGTATAAAGATAAATTTGGTTCTATTATGATAGATATGACAAAAAAATTAATGTAGGTAAACATAGAGTAAACATTAAGACTTTTTTAAATGTTTAACATAAACATTGAACTAAACCTTAAATATAAACCTTGAACATAAATGTTAAACATAAGACACTGAACAAAATGATAAACATAAATGTTAAATGTAAAATACAAAAATGATGGTTGTGTTTCTTATGCTTAATAAATGTTTGAAAAATATTAGCCAGAGATTGTAAAAAAGCTAAATATAATAAAGAAGTAAAAGAACAATGAAAAGAAGAGTTTAAATAAGCAAAAGACAACTACTAACAGAACATGAAAAATTTAAGAAGAAGTTTAACCAGTTATTGATGCAATTGAAAAAGTTAACCAAAGAACTGAAGGATCAGGAGAAAAAGTTTTAAAAACATAACGTCTGGATCTGGGAATCAGAAAATCCTCATGACGTACGAGAACACATTCGGGACAATCCGAAGGTTAATGTTTAGTGTGGGTTAATGTGTGATCAAGTGACTGGTCAATTATTCTCCCTTGATAGCAGTATAAGTGGAGATGTTTAGCTAGTCATGTTGGTGAATTATGCCATTCCCCAGCTACGGGGTACACAAGGCACTATCATCTTTCAGCAAGACGGCGCTCGACCTCATTGGGCTCCAGAAGTCCGCAATTTTCTTAACAAAACCTCCACATCAGGTAGATTGGCAGAGACAACCCAGTTCAATTGCCCCGAGATCGCCTGGCATTATCCCCTTAGATTTCCTTCTTTGGGATATGTGAAAGACAGTGTGAAGAAAATAGCAGTTCCTAGGAATATGACATTGCAACAAAGCATCAGAGACATCACTGGCACAATCACATGTTGCAGAATGTGTGCCAAGAGATTTAATATCGACTTGATATTCTGCATGTTAGCAGAGGTGCACGTGTTGAAATGATTTAAATGTCTGTGTATGGCTCAAAACTAAATAAGTAGAGGCATGTGTGGTATTACACGTGATTCATTTGCTGTATCCAATAAAGAGTTACGGTGTCTTGTTATAAGGGCAAACATTTATAGACACACAGTATGTTTAGAATGTCGAATCAAAACAACTTTCAGTTGTCTAAATTTCCATTTATTTTATTTGAGCAACCAGTTTCGTCGCTACATTGCTCCATCCTCAGGCCCCCCCGACCGATTTGTAGGAAGAGTCCCATTTATGGTCCAGTTTAAATAGTGACCAGCATTCAGTGACTGATATCCGTATATTTTTACACAGCGATCTCTTCGCTCACTTGCCTACTGTAGTGCAGAAACTGTTTGCTCATAAAATAACTGGTTATCTAGACAGCTGAAGGTGTTTTGATTCGACATTTTATACTGAACAGCCGAGGTCCCGCACCATCTGTATAAAGATGGATGTACAGAACTAATCTGTCTCCACATGAATATGTATTAAACCACGTACGACAATGTTTTTTTATTACTTTTGACATCCAACTCGCCTCGCTAATTGTCATTCTGCTTAGTTGCGTGTCAGACTTGACGAGACTGGAAAGGTGAAACGAGATATACAAGATCTCTTGAGAGCTACTGAGGACCTCGCTGAAGGACAGGTGGCCGTTTTGGTTTCTTATGCCGGAATTAACGACAGCGAGGGCGACTTGCTGAACTCATACCCTTCCCATTGATCCGTTCTGCGACGCCATGAGGACCTAGGAAGCAGTGAACTAGCGCCTGGTCGATTTTACTTTCAGCTGATTCGAATATACTATACGCCATTCGCTCATCATCCGTAACGAATCTTTTATACAGTCAGTCCTATTCTCATTTTGCAAAGTAGTTTTTTTTGTTCCTTACTTTAAATACAGATTATTTTACAATTTTTTTATACAGAACAGTGATTGCACGAGTCTACTTTTCGAAAACTACATTTTCGAGCTGTGACTCTTGATAAAGGAAGATTTTGCTATCAATGAATGTCGCACCAACAAAAGCAAAACAAGGATAATGGAATGTAGTCAAATTAAATCGGGTGATGCTGAGAGAATTAGATTAGGAAATGGGACACTTAAAGTAGTAAAGGAATTTTGCTATTTAGGGAGTAAAATAACTGATGATGGTCGAAGTAGAGAGGATATAAAATGTAGACTGGCAATGGCAAAGAAATCGTTTCTGAAGAAGAGAAATTTGTTAACATCGAGTATAGATTTAAGTGTAAGGAAGTCGTTTCTGAAAATATTTGTATGGAGTGTAGCCATGTATGGAAGTGAAACATGGACGATAACTAGTTTGGACAAGAAGAGAATAGAGGCTTTCGAAATGTGGTGCTACAGAAGAATGCTGAAGATAAGGTGGGTAGATCACGTAACTAATGAGGAGGTATTGAATAGGATTGGGGAGAAGTTTGTGGCACAACTTGACTAGAAGAAGGGTTGGTAGGACATGTTTTGAGGCATCAAGGGATCACAAATTTAGCATTGGAGGGCAGCCTGGAGGGTAAAAATCGTAGAGGGAGACCAAGTAGGTACTGGGAGATGAAGAAGCTTGCACAGGATAGAGTAGCATGGAGAGCTGCATCAAACCAGTCTCAGGACTGAAGACCACAACAACAACAACGAATGTCGCACTTAACAGCTCTAGGAGGGATTTCCATCAATACACCACAATTCGTTTCCCTGTCATTTAAACATGTTTCGAAAAATGTAAGAAAATAGTGCAAGACATCTGAATCAAAGCTGCTCTTCTTTCTTCAGTACTGGCTACACGTGAGCATACCTTTAGCTGTCAAACAGCAAAATTTTAGTAGCGGCTACTATTTTCGTACAATAAACGGGGAGTATGCAGAGAGGTGCTGACAACCACACTTCCTGCAGATGGAACATTGAGAGTAAGGCATGCACTATTCATCCTCTCTCACATACCATATGATAGCTCCCGGAATACGTATGTAGATAAATAATGCTCACACTGGTAGATCATGGTCGTTTCCTCACTCATTATTTGTCAAATATTAAGCTTTTTAACTTTTATTTTTGTACAAGTTTCGCTTGACGAGATATCCACAATTGTTATTTATCGTCAATGACAAAGTCCGCTTGAGTTTTAAAAATTATTTATTACTTACAAGGAATGCACTACTCAGTTTCAAGACATTATTTCCAAAAACAATGGACAATGTTTCATATACCGTGAAGAACGGCAGGTTATTCCGTACGATAACACAGGAATATATGAGATTAAGTGCCCGCAGTGTGACGCCACGTATCTGGATCAAACGGGAAGAAGTTTGAACATCAGGCATAAGCAGCACAGTACAGTCAATAATTCAAAGTCAGCCTGTCTTTTCACCTAGCGCCCGGAAATTATAGTTTATGGGACATTAGGGAAGATCTAGATATTTTATGTAAAACCCAAAGGCGAAACGTAACATTATTTACTCTGAGAAGGCACTTAATGAACAAACAGAATTAAAATACAGGTGCAAACTTGACAACTACATCCGCTGCTTTCAGGGTATTGCAGCCCGGTAAAAATCTATCTGTGTTGCAAATATAGGGGATCTTTATATCTTCAGTTTATAGTTATTTACTGAATTTTTATCAGTTTATTTATGAAAAGAGTCTTCGTCCTTGAAGCTTACGTTCCGATTCTATACTACGTGGTTCGCTGTTGGTGCCACAAGGGTTGGCTGTTGCCTAACGCAAGCTGAATGGTTGCCTTATGTTCTGCAGTTTTGAAATTAAATTACCAGTTTTTACAGGAGATTGGGGGGGGGGGGGGGAGGGGGCTTTGCACCCCAGCACATTTATGGGCTTCCTTATTGGAAGTTCTGTGTGTTTTATGGCTTTGATTATGTGATTTTTGTTATTTTGGTTTTATTTTGGATTTTAGTGATGTGGGTAGTGCTGGCGTGAGCAGTGTTACTTAAAATACCTTTCATTGTGGTTTTTATTGTATGGCTATTATTAATGTGATCAATAGTGCTGTAACTTACGCTGCTTCCGCTATAATTGCTGGTAAGCTGCAAGTGCTTTATAGGTTTACTTCCATTTGTAGTAGCTGTTCCTCAAATTTGTACCCTTATGAACTAGCGACAGTTTGAGACCATGCTCTCTAAACATAATTCTTGAGTGACACTGTACGAATTATGTCAGTCAACTTTGGTTTGACCTTATTAGTTGGTTTGCAATGTATTAGGGTGCAGATGCGGTGTTATGTGATTAGCGCCGCTCTTATACCTGTACAGGAGAGAAGTTACCTTTCACTGCAGCGCATACCAGTTTGTGCTTTATTAGACCTGTTGTTGGAGGGTACAATAGTCCAAATTTAGACCGTCAGCTGTCGTGAGCAGTCCACTAGGTAACGTTGCGGCTACACGGTCGCTCCCGCCGGTACCTCAACTTTGTGTTGTGCTTCGCATTGACCTGGTGGGTGCGTCTGCAGCACTGGTTAGTCGCAAACTGTACTTGTACCAGCAGGTGCGCAGTTTATATAGCCCCTTTGTTGGACGTTTGTATTTGACAGACCGCCCAAATGTCTTCATGCGGATCCACGTGTGGCATGGCGCGCCCCTAAACCTGGATCGTTGTTAAGTTTTGTAAAGGGTAGATTTGGGATGTCCGGCCGTTAATTCTTTATATGTTTTACTGCATTTAATGACCATTTCCCCACTTCTGATTGGGGACCTTCATCCTTTTATGTAGGTTCTCCTCTGTGAGATGCTTTCTGGCAGACCTAGAATTAAAGAGGATATTCTCTTGTATACCACGTATGCCCTATTTTAACATATTGTAACGTATTGTAACCTTACTTGTACAGCCTTTGTTGATCCACATTTTAAAGCACATATAGGGTTTTTTTTCTAAGAGTTTCTATTGGTCGTGTTAAGGTTTGATTATCTTAACCACGTGGATAGGCATTATCATTTATTTAAAATTTTGCAGATACGCCTGAAGATAGAACATACGTCCTGAAAACGGGTAGTGCTTCCCTTCTTACAACTGAGCGCATTTTATCATTGACGATTTAATTTTGGTGTTGTATACACTCCTGGAAATGGAAAAAAGAACACGTTGACACCGGTGTGTCAGACCCACCATACTTGCTCCGGACACTGCGAGAGGGCTGTACAAGCAATGATCACACGCACGGCACAGCGGACACACCAGGAACCGCGGTGTTGGCCGTCGAATGGCGCTAGCTGCGCAGCATTTGTGCACCGCCGCCGTCAGTGTCAGCCAGTTTGCCGTGGCATACGGAGCTCCATCGCAGTCTTTAACACTGGTAGCATGCTGCGACAGCGTGGACGTGAACCGTATGTGCAGTTGACGGACTTTGAGCGAGGGCGTATAGTGGGCATGCGGGAGGCCGGGTGGACGTACCGCCGAATTGCTCAACACGTGGGGCGTGAGGTCTCCACAGTACATCGATGTTGTCGCCAGTGGTCGGCGGAAGGTGCACGTGCCCGTCGACCTGGGACCGGACCGCAGCGACGCACGGATGCACGCCAAGACCGTAGGATCCTACGCAGTGCCGTAGGGGACCGCACCGCCACTTCCCAGCAAATTAGGGACACTGTTGCTCCTGGGGTATCGGCGAGGACCATTTGCAACCGTCTTCATGAAGCTGGGCTACGGTCCCGCACACCGTTAGGCCGTCTTCCGCTCACGCCCCAACATCGTGCAGCCCGCCTCCAGTGGTGTCGCGACAGGCGTGAATGGAGGGACGAATGGAGACGTGTCGTCTTCAGCGATGAGAGTCGCTTCTGCCTTGGTGCCAATGATGGTCGTATGCGTGTATGGCGCCGTGCAGGTGAGCGCCACAATCAGGACTGCATACGACCGAGGCACACAGGGCCAACACCCGGCATCATGGTGTGGGGAGCGATCTCCTACACTGGCCGTACACCACTGGTGATCGTCGAGGGGACACTGAATAGTGCACGGTACATCCAAACCGTCATCGAACCCATCGTTCTACCATTCCTAGACCGGCAAGGGAACTTGCTGTTCCAACAGGACAATGCACGTCCGCATGTACCCCGTGCCACCCAACGTGCTCTAGAAGGTGTAAGTCAACTACCCTGGCCAGCAAGATCTCCGGATCTGTCCCCCATTGAGCATGTTTGGGACTGGATGAAGCGTCGTCTCACGCTGTCTGCACGTCCAGCACGAACGCTGGTCCATCTGAGGCGCCAGGTGGAAATGGCATGGCAAGCCGTTCCACAGGACTACATCCAGCATCTCTACGACCGTCTCCATGGGAGAATAGCAGCCTGCATTGCTGTGAAAGGTGGATATACACTGTACTAGTGCCGACATTGTGCATCCTCTGTTGCCTGTGTCTATGTGCCTGTGGTTCTGTCAGTGTGATCGTGTGATGTATCTGACCCCAGGAATGTGTCAATAAAGTTTCCCCTTCCTGAGACAATGAATTCACGGTGTTCTTATTTCAATTTCCAGGAGTGTAGTTCAAGGATTTCTTATTCTGCCGCGCGAGGTAGCCGCATGGGACATGGGCGTGTGGATTATCCTTAGCGTAAGTTAATTTAACTTAGCTTACGTAGTGTGTAAGCCTAGAAGCCGATGACCTCAGCAGTTTGGTCCAACAGGAGCTTGCCACTTTTTTTTCTTATTCTCATCTTTCTCGTATAATAGGTTATGGGTGTGTAATGATCGTGTGTTATTGACACAGAGAATCAAAACAATAAAAAATTGTCATCGAACAAGCAGACTATGGAAAGGGAAATTGTGGTTTAAATTAATGCAGTGTACGAGTAAACTAAAGAGAGAGCATGATCTCAGATGGGATAAGAATAGAAGGGCAATCCATCCGTCTCCCTTTCCAGATGAACGATCCCGACATTCACCATAGAAGGTTTAGGTAAACCACGGAAAAGCTTAACCTGGATGACAGGATGGCTATTTAAATTTATCTCCTCTTAAATTTCACTTCAGTATCCTTATCATTACGTGGCCTAACTCCATGTCTAGGACTTCCTACTTGGAAGATTTGGATAGGCTGTCCTACATGTATATTTCAGTAGTGTGTGAGTAAGTTGGAAATTTGGGTCGGCCAGGGACTGTGTTCGGATGGCCAAGGTGGTCAAGGAGATCGTTCGTAAGTAATGCAGAGGTCCGGGTTCGAGTCCCGGTCAAGACTTTCCCCATTTATTATTTTCAGCGGCCAATAGTAACTAATGCAGATATTCCTTTGATTAATTATGCTAGATGTCGCTAGTCTACTTACGACAATATAACTTAAGCGGATTCCACTCGGCTTCTCAAACTCTTATTAATAAATGCTGGCAAGACTAGGACCATCAACTATAACATTAGTAGTGGAGAACAAAGAGCTGTAGCAGAAAAAAAGCAAGTTGATATTATATCATCAAGAATAGAACAAAAACAGGTCAAGTCAGGTAGATTTAACTTGAGGTCAATGGCTACAATGAAGGGTCTATAAGAGGAACGTGATAGCACACAAACAGGGAAGAAGGGTGAAACAAATTGGCCTCGTTGATTGAGAAAGAAAAATAGAAAGAAGGATGTGAGCAGACTGAAGCATTTGATTTCCTGTTTGACAGAGAGAAACTGGTGATAAGTGTTAATTCTTAAGGAAAAGTTGTCAGTTTGACGAAAGGAAGTACCTCAGAATTTTCTTCAGTTCAATTGGGCCGTGAATTGTACACAGAATGCAGAGTAGATTCTTCCAGAGGCGGACAGAGTAACAGAGAAGGCTTCTCAATATGAACTTCACGTTATGGTTGTGGATGGTTATTGCAGGTTGCTACTTGATTGACGAACACAAATTTAGCTTACCGTGTCGATTAAACAGGCGACAAACGTAGTCGTCCATAAGGGGGGGAGGGTAGGGGCGTAAGAGAGGCAGTTGTCCCCTCCTGGATTAGGAGGTACAGCAGTTTCATTCGTTAAATAATGCTCTCGAATTTCTAGCAATTACTGTCTGAGACTTTGCTAAAGTGTGCCGTTAACATTGCCGCCCGCGACAGAAAATACTGCAGCTTTAGCAATCACTATATACCTCTTAGCTTTTCTTGACTGTCACTCTGTTCACAGGAAACTATGCCGACTACTTGGTGCGGCTGCAGTTTCGGCGCAGTTCTACAGTCGAGACGAATCCTTTACATAACAGTGTCCAAATAATGGATTCAGTTTTTCCCTGTCGCTTGGCCGTTCAGCCCTTACCGTGCCCAGAAAGGATCCTGTCCAGCACCTTGCAGCACGGATTCCGCCGCCCATTTCCAACACGTAATAAACACGGCGGCAGTGTTCGTGCCGTCATCCGGCCCCAGCTCTCATAACGACGCCCCTCTACCTGCTTCACAATGCAGTCACAACTAGTCTAGCGTTTGTCTCTGGAAAAGGGAAACCCCTTATGGATTGCTGATACTACATTGTTTTACACAAGACAGCTGTTGTAGTACACGGCCACATGCATTTTAATCTGTGACCCAAATACATCGATCAAAAAAAGCAAATAAAATTTTTGAAAGAGAAGGGGAAATGTGCAATTTCATAGCCGAAAAAAGGTCCTCTGCGCCGCTGGTATCGTCTCAGAGTCAACGGTTGAAACAAAGCGCCACGTACAGTCACAGAGCTACGATTTCTGCATTCCTGTTGACATGCTGCACAAAAACGACGAACTTCAGCGACGAGGGTTAGTAGCAGCAGCAACAGCAGTAGTAGTAGTAGCAGTGGTAGCAGTTGTAGTCGTAATAGTTCCACAAGATATCTTTTACAAGTATATTGGACACGTCTTGGTGTTGCAATTTAAGAACAACAAAAATAATTCACGTATGCAGACATTTAGACGTGCAGGTCTACAATGACGTGGATGGAACAGGTGGTCGGCCGTGGACTTATAGTAGGAACCAACCTTGTAGTAGGAACCATCCCGACATTCGCCTGAAATAATTTAGAGAACCATGAAGACCTAACTCAGGATGGATGCATGAAGACGGGAGACTCCACCCTCCAGAATACAGGGCCACACTGTTTGAAACAGTGCTGCCCCATTCGGTTTACCCCTAGTGCACAATAATGTTTCACAAATGAGTTATTTAATAATGACAGAACGGTAATACTCATTGCCAGTGACTGCACACTCTACACACACTATACGCACACATTGTTTCATAATTATGATGATGATGTTTGGTTTGCGATTGTTTCATAACACTACAACTTCCCATTTTCTAGCCTGAAAAAACGAGCCAGAATCCATCTATAACGAGCGACATGTTGCGTTTAGAAAGAGGATAAGGTGTCAGTTATAAGAGTATACACTGACGGAAAAGAATCACAACACCAAAAATGTGATGTGCGACATAAACGGAAGTTGGTAGGCGTGTTTCTACATCTGAAACACGATATCTATTCAAATTTCTTGCCAGTTGCACAAGAGTGGTAATAGTAGCGGCACTATGAGGGTGCCAATCAAGTTTGTTTTCAATAGACGCTCTTCAATAGTCGTGAGTGTTAGTTACCTTTGAGATTGGACGTGATGATCTGATGTTAATCAAGAATGCCTTTAAGGAGACAAAGACGCCATTATCAACACCTCACTGAGTTTGAGTGATGTCTTGTAACAGGGCTACGAGAAGCTGGATGTTGCAGAAAGATTTGGCAGGAATATAGCCATTGTACATGCGAGCTATCATCCCATAGATGTTCGAGCTCGCATGCGGTTCCTCTTCGTCGAAATGTCTTGGCTCAAACTCGTCTAGGGGTGGAACCGCACGTGTCCGCTTACACGACCTAAATTAGACACTTGTGGCACTTTGGTTAAATTGTCTGGCTGATGGCAAGTTCGCGAAATACATAGTTAATATAAAATATAGTAACAGTAACAATAATATCGGTAACTAAATTAACGACCCGTAAATGATGTAGGCCACACAGTTGCGATTTGGTTAGAAAGATGTTTATTCAGAAAGCAAACTAATAGCGGTAGTGGTCGTATTTACAGTTACTGTTACACTCGAGCGCATATCCATTTGACACAGTTCGATCATTCACAATCTCATCGCGAAATAGAAGCTATCTACGCGAAAAGTTAGAGTTCACACCAGGCGCGCGGCTGCTCACCGCTTTCGCGGCTCAATCCGAACTTTACCCTTTGGTGTCTCCAGCCGAACTGTTCGCTTTCGCGCCTGCACTAGCACTGTCCCTCTTTCTGCCCGTCCCTGACCGCGTTTCCCGCGCGCTGAATATCCTCACTCCACTGACTAGGGCAGTTTCCTTTCCTGAAGCCGTCCATCTGAGTGTCTACAGCTTATGTTACATTATTTTACATTTTAACATATTTAAATAATCAAAGCTTGACCACTTTCACGTTCTAAATAAATAACAATAATATCCATTACATTATAATCGTTAAATTCTTTTTACATAAAACCAATACATTTCTCTTCTTAACTTTTAATGTCGCGGCCACTAGCCTTACGCAAATGTGCTTTCTGATAAATAAATAAAGAACAAAAGTATCTATTAAGAACTAAACTTTACAACAAATATTCTATTACCTAATGATTCAATAAGGTGTCATGCAGTCAACGTTCAGTGTGTTTTGTGTGGAGGAAATGATGATCTGGAGCTTAACTGAAAATATTGATAATTTAAATTTACCATATCTTTTAAACAAATGAAGTTATAGAGTTTATATTTACAACATTTGTCAATTTAATGATGCGCTTCTATATGAAATGTCGATCGTTAGTTTCGACTAAAGCGTTCAGGTTTTAGTATTCAGGTCTTTGCTACAAAACTTGTGAATTTCACTTTAGCAGTAAACCCGTAAACTATTACAGATATGAAACTTCCTGGCAGATTAAAACGGACCGAGACTCGAACCTTAAGGCAAAGGTCCCGAGTTCGAGTCTCGGTCCGGCACACAGTTTTAATCTGCCAGGGAGTTTCATATCAGCGCACACTCCGCTGCAGAGTGAAAGTCTGATTCTATTACAGATATGATCAATATTCAAGTTTTATTGGAATCACCATGAAAATTTATGAAGGATGGTAGATTAAAATTACTGTGGCTTCATTCCCTGCATTACTACAGGATTAAATAGTTTTCATAAATGTTTTACTTTATGGCCGATCTTAGGTCCACCATATTTAACACTGCTACGTCTCTGTGGCTACAAACGCCTTCTACTCGGTTTCTCTATGACGTAGGTTCTCATATGTATCACTCGCACACTACAGCGCTTAGGCCTCAATATACAACAGACGCCTGTGAGTTTCCCGATCTCGTGGTGAATCTGCGCCTTTTGTGGCAGCCGGTCCTGGAGGACAGGGTTTGTTTCACAATTCCTGAAGGCTGACTCTTTCGGCCATATACTTAAATGAGAGCGAAATAATAGTTAACTCACATACCTGGCTGTTGGCAGCGGTGATACGAGAATGTATGGTTGCAAGAAGACAGGCTCTAGACGACCAAGTGGCATTACAGATAGGGAAGACCATCATGTTCAGCGATGGCTCTCGGCATCGTACTGCATCTACAGCAGCAGTTGGCACCACAGTGACACAACGAACTGTTACAAATCGGTTACTTCAAGAAAGGCTCGGAGCCAGATGCCCTGTAGCGTGCTTTCCATTGACCCTAAACTACCACCATTTGCGACTTCATTGGTGTCAAGCAAGAGCTCGTTGGAGGGCAGGGTGGAGGTCTGTTGTGTTTTCTGTTGAAAGCTGGTTCTGCTTCGGTACAAATGATGCCAATGATTGCCTTGTGTTGGTTAGGAGGGGGTCAGTTGAGTGCCTGCAGACAGCCTGTCGAATCCTGCCTCGGGCATGGATGTTTGTGATGTCCTTAGGTTAGTTAGGTTTAACTAGTTCTAAGTTCTAGGGGACTAATGACCTCAGACGTTGAGTCCCATAGTGCTCAGAGCCATTTGAACCAGACAGCCTGTCTGTGTGCGACACACACTGGACCTACACCGGGAGTTATGGTCTGGGGTGTGATTTCAATGAGAGCGAGACCACTCTCATGGTTATACCACGGACCGTGACTGCAATTTGTACGTCAGTCTGGTAATTTAATATGTTGTGCTGACATTCATGAATAGAATTCCAGGGTGTGTATTCCAGCAGGACAACGCTCGCCCTCACGCCGCTGAGTGTGGACATGTTGCCTTGACCTGCTCGATCACCAGAGATGTCACCGATCGAGCACATATGGGACATCGTCGGACGAGAACTCCAGCGTCATTCACAAACAGCATTAACCGTCCCTGTATTGGCCGACCAAGCGCAACAGGCATGAAACTCCTTCGCGCAAACTCACATCCGGCACCTGTACAACACAATGCATGTACGTTTGCATGCTTGCATTCAATATTCTGGGGGTTACGTCTTTTATTTCACATTAGCAATGGCTTACGTCACTCGCATATTAACTTGTGATCTTGCAATGTTAATAACCTAAATATATTACCTAGACAAGTACACTTCCGTGATTTCATTACTCCGCATTAATCATTTTTTGGTGTTGCGAGTTATTTTCCACCAGTGTGCATTGCAGAGTCTTGCCAGAAAAGGAAAAAAGGAAAGATAGTTTAAAGCGTTTTACGGAAAGTTAGAGGGTTTACTATCGTTATTATTATTTGTGTTACGTTTTCTAGCCATGCCCTACTATGCGTTATCTAAAAGTAATCCTTCAGTGTACAGAATGTATTGTTTTAGCAGGTATTTTAACTGCATTTTAAATAAGTTTGTTTTAAGAACTTCTTTAATCTTCTTTGGTAATTTATTGTACAGATTTATTCCTTGTGTGCAGTAATTATCAGTGTTATTTTTGATGTGTATAACTGATTCATAAACGTACTCACACGGTGCCGTTAAAATCCTCAGGTTTTTGAATAGCTCGACTACTATTTTCGGTTATTATTCTTATGGCCTTTTTTTACAGTTCGAAAGCTGTTCGTATTTAGTGCATTTGTTCCCCAGAAAAGAATGCGATGGGTAAGAACTGAGTGTACATATCAGCAGTATGTAACGTAAAGACACTGGCTGTTCCACACCGATGATACATCTACATCTACATCTACATCTATACTCCGCGAGCCACCTTACGGTGTGTGGCGGAGGGTACTTATTGTATCACTATCTGATCCCCCCTTCCCTGTTCCATTCACGAATTGTGCGTGGGAAGAACGACTGCTTGTAAGTCTCCGTGCAGTCCTTGACGCTCTCTATTGCAGAACTAGGTGCAGTCCTGGCTGCTAACGGTTGACTCTACCACCGATTTCAGGATAGGCTTAGAAGGTTTGCGACATTCATCTAATCGTGGATTGGCTGTGGGCTACATTTTAGCTAAAGCCTCCCAGAAAATGTAACTTTCAAATCATGTTTTGTTCAACTTCAGTCATGCCAGGGAACACTGAAAAATCTAAAGCATGTAAGTAATGCAATACATCCATTAACGTGGACATATGTGAAGTGTTACAGAGGACATCAAACCGTAATACACCTTCTTTAAAATTTATTCCCTGTCTCGCCATTTTGAACAGTATAAATGTGGCATTTTTCTCGATCTTCTGATGTGGGAGTATGAATAAATTTTTTTGTGAATAGTTCTAGTTTTATTTCATGACGCGTTGGATTTAATCATGTGAGAATGTAATAGTAGATCGTTAAATCAAAAGGTGGCATCCATATGCACGTTAACAACATAAAAATAAGTACTCTGCACATATTAAAGTATGCTTACCGATTAGGTACTAATGTGATCTTCTATAAAACTAGTAAGTAGATAACTATCAATATTTTGAGAGACAATAAGTTTTTTTGTACTCGTGAAATTTCGTGGTTTCAAACTCACTGAATCAGTTATGTGAAAACTGACAAGTTTTGAATCCTGCCTCCTTTTGAAATAATTTCTGCGGACGCTCACGGCGATGAACTTTAATAAAAATCATCTTTCTACAGTATAAAAGACAATATGAGTACGATACCAGGACTGGCACATTAATTACGTTCACTAAGGCGGCAGCGACCCTACCTGCTAGCAAGCCAGGAACCGCACTGTCTTCTCTGTCCGCCTATTTGCACCCGCGAGAGCCAGCATTGTTGCACTCTGAAAATAGCAGCTATTGTTATCGTCAGCTATGGATTTCTCTGGTGTGTTGCAGTCCTGTAACACTACGCCTTCGCAGCATGAACAGAGCTACAATACCGAAGAAAATAAAAGAAACGGCTAAATGAAATCGTGAGCGCCGTATTCTCACAATGGTGCATTGACGGGAACAACCGAATAAACAATCGATTCTGTCTGTTGTTGGAAAACAATAAAATCATTCTTTTGTCGTTTTATATAAATTTTGGATGTTTACTTATTTCTTTCAAGTGAAGCCAGTCTGTTGGAGCAACCGAATGAAACCAGTCTACACAGTCCGTTGTACGAGTAGTTTCGCACCCTGAGTGAATTTTCATTCGTTATTTTGAAGTGAAAGCAGTCTGTAGCCTTCCTGTCAACTGTGCTGGTCAGTCTGATTGGTTTTTGGGTGACAGTCCCCACATTCGTCCAGACGAATGGTCCGCTAGTTAATCACTCGAAGAAAACGAATGCTGACGAATGTTTTTAACGAAAAAATGTTTCCGTGTATGTGCTAAAAAAACAAGTGATTAAGATAGCAAAAAATTAAAAATAATTATATTCTATATACTTGGCGTCCCCTTAATCATTTACCGAAAGACAATTACCGTGATGTGTGGAAACCGGTGAAAAGAGAGAAAAAGAGGTTTAATAAATTTAAATTACAAAAATACTCTTTCATTGACTTAAACATAAATTAACAATATAGCAATACGTAAGAGAATTTTGAAAACAACCACAAATTGATGGCGACGCCAGCAGCAGAGTTAAGGAAAGTTCGTATATCCGTAAATATGTACATAAGTTTTTTTTTTAATACGTCATTTTTAGATTCTGCTCCGCTATTTACCTTTCTTTGAAATGAGAGAAGTTGCTTGTCTGCAAAAGGTTGGCAAACCTAGTCATGACTCGAATACAATCAAAAATTTTGAACGAGTACGTGAGTGAAAACACACCTGCCTGGAGAATGAACAAAAACGTTCATACATGTCGTTTGTCTCACGGTAAGTGGAATCACTCAGACCCAGAGAAGGAGTGAAAAACATTCGTATAGCCGACGTGACAGCAGAGACTGCCATCATTTGGTTGTTTCACTCGACTCGAAAGGAGAAGACTGAATGACGAAACAATCGAGTGAGCAAGCGGTTGTTAAAACCAGCCGCTTCTCCGTTAGCTATAACAGGGACAGCTGGCAGACTAGGTAAGTGAGGCGATATGCTGGGATTATAACGGGATTACACGTGCTTGAAGTATTGGGCTGCGCGCACACTGAGATGCATGTGAAGCCGACATATCGTATGGTAGCTACTGAACCAGCTTGTGGAAGAGAGAGACGAACTGCATCGATAATATGACCAAGGAAACTGAAGGAGGGGCAGCTAGCGACAAGAATGCAGCTGTTTTGCCCTGTGAACTTCTGCAAAACTTCAATCTCGACACACACACACACACACGCACACACATGTACAGTGTGGTCCATTGATAGTGACCAGGCCAAATATCTCACGAAATAAACATCAAACGAAAAAACTACAAAGAACGAAACTCGTCTAGCTTGAAGGGGGAAACGAGATGGCGCCAAGGTTGGCCCGCTAGACGGCGCTGCCATAGGTCAAACGGATATCAACTGCGTTTTTTTTTTGTTTTTTTTTTTTAAATAGGAACCACCATTTTTATTACATATTCGTGTAGTACGTAAAGAAATTTGAATGTTTTAATTGGACCACTTTTTTCGCTTTGTGATAGATGGCGCTGTAATAGTTACAAACGTATAAGTACGTAGTATCAGTTAACATTCCTCCAGTGCGGACGGTATTTGATTCGTGATACATTACCCGAGTTAAAATGGACCGTTTACCAATTGCGGAAAAGGTCGATATCGTGTTGATGTATGGCTATTGTGATCAAAATGCCCAACGGGCGTGTGCTATGTATGCTGCTCGGTATCCTGGACGACATCATCCAAGTGTCCGGACCGTTCGCCGGATAGTTACGTTATTTAAGGAAACAGGAAGTGTTTAGCCAAATGTCAAACGCCAACCACGACCTGCAACAAATGATGATGCCCAAGTAGGTGTTTTAGCTGCTGTCGCGGCTAATCTGCACATCAGTAGCAAACAAATTGCGCGAGAATCGGGAATCTCAAAAACGTCGGTGTTGAGAATGCTACATCAACATCGATTGCACCCGTACCATATTTCTATACACTAGGAATTGCATGGCGACGACTTTGAACGTCGTTTACAGTTCTGCCACTGGGCACAAGAGAAATTACAGGACGATGACAGATTTTTTGCACGCGTTCTATTTAGCGACGAAGCGTCATTTACTAAAGCGGTAACGTAAACCGGCATAATATGCACTATTGGGCAACGGAAAATTCACGATGGCTGCTACAAGTGGAACATCAGCGACCTTGGCGTGTTAATGTATGGTGCGGCATTATGGGAGGAAGGATAATTGGCCCCCATTTTATCGATGGCAATCTAAATAGTGCAATGTATGCTGATTTCCTACGTAATGTTCTATCGATGTTACTACAAGATGTTTCACTGCATGACAGAATGGCGATGTACTTCCAACATGATGGATGTCCGGCACATAGCTCGCGTGGGGTTGAAGCGGTGTTGAATAGCTTATTTCATGACAGGTGGATTGGTCGTCGAATCACCATACCATGGCCCGCACGTTCACCAGATCTGACGTCCCCGGATTTCTTTCTGTGGGGAAAGTTGAAGGATATTTGCTATCGTGGTGCACCGACAACGCCTGACAACATGCGTCAGCGCATTGTCAGTGCATGTGCAAACATTACGGAAGGCAAACTACTCGCTGTTGAGAGGAATGTCGTTACACGTATTGCCAAATGCAATGAGGTTGACGGACATCATTTTGAGCATTTATTACATTAATGTGGTATTTACAGGTAATCACGCTGTAACAGCATGCGTTCTCAGAAATGATAAGTTCACAAAGGTACGTGTATCACATTGTAACAACCGAAATAAAATGTTCAAACGTACCTACGTTCTGTATTTTAGTTTAAAAAAACCTGAGGCGTAGCGCCTTCGCATCGCTCCTGTCACTTGTTAGGACGATATCGTTATAGGTATGAGTCATCGACAGATGTCACCAACTGACATGGACCTGAGTTACAGAGCTGCACGTAGTTGTACTAGTAGGCGGCAGAGGTCAGCAGTTGACGGACAGTGCAAGCAGTCGTAGTCAAACAATGTTGTAAAGTTATGTTTGACTAATATTTAATGTATTTTCATAATTATAATTGTTTTATATGTTTAGTAATTAGAAATGTGAGTGTTGTATGAGCGAAGAAGAACAGAAGTAAATGAAAATTGTTTTGGTTATTCACGAAGTACCAGTTAAACTATACAGGGGATTTACTATAATTAAATGTGCAGTCAGTTTAGTAGAAGAAAGTGTATTTAAGTGAACAGTATAGTGGAAGTCGTGTGCAATTTCGGACGGAATATTTAAATTATTGCTTTTGACTCTTAGTTAAAACCGCGTGGCGTGTTGTGCGATCTAAGACTGGAACAGGTATTACGTGTAGAGCAGAGTGCACAACATTTGAGCGAGCATTTTCATAACTAAACGATCTAGTGAACTCTATTAACTTCGGTAACGGGTGTAAATACCATAAAATGGCTGCGTGTGTGATTGTGCGTCGGAGCTTTACATTGTGTAGACACTTAGTACGGACTTGGCAGTATTAACTGTGATCTTTATCGTAAAAATACACCTGAAAATTTACATTGCCAAGTTAAAACTTTTATTTCAGTAGCTAGCCACATACCGTTTACCGGACAATTCTATGTACGAGGGCTGTCCAGAAAGTAAGTTACGATTGATCGCGAAATGAAAATCACAGTGAAAATCAGAAATGTTTCATTTGTGACAGTTAGCTACACCTTTCAGCTACTTCTCTACGTAGTCGCCGTTCTGACTCAGACATTCGTCATAGCGTTGTACCAACTTTCCAATAACATCATAGAAGGCAGCCGCCAGTGCTTTCCGCCAATTCTCTACGCTGGCCAAAAGCTCATTGTTTGTGCCAAAATATTGTCTTCATAGCCAGCGGTTCGTTTGAGCAGAGATGAAACTCAGTGGGAGACAATCACGGGCTGTATTGTGGGTAACCAAACATTTCCAGTTGAAACGATGCAGGAACATCTTCATTGCCCCTGCAGAAAGAGGCTGAGAATTGTCTTGAAGAAGAAACCGCACGACAGTTATGTAATGTTGGTTGCATAGCTTCAGGAGAAAATTCTCACAAGGCTCTCGTACTTGGCGGGAGACACTATTTTCTATAACATCTTTACGCGCTCACTAAGAGCTCAGGAATGAAAAGAGCGACATAATTCTACCTAGAGTCATACTAGATACACTGCCCAACACATCTTTGCAAAGCTTTATCGGATTTTCATAGTCGTTTCCATTTCGCGACCGATCGTAACTTACTTTCTGGGCAGCCCTCGTATGTTGCGACCTGCAGTAGACAGTAGTGATCTAGTATTTTCTACTACAGCTTTTAGCTAGACAAATGAACATTGCTGGACATTGGCAGGGCGGTAAAAAGAAACGTGCCGCGCCGCAAACCTACCTGTTACCCAACTGTTCGTCTAAAATTGTGAGCCATACGTTTGTGACTATTACAGCGCCATCTATCACAAAGCGAAAAAGGTGGTCCAACTAAAACAGTCATATTTCTTTACGTACTACACGAATATGTAATAAAAAATGGCGGTTCCTATTAAAAAAAACAACAAAAAAAACGTAGTTGACATCCGTTTGACCTACGGCAGCGCCATCTAGCGGGCCAACCATAGCGCCATCTGGTTTCCCCCTTCAAGCTAGACGAGTTTCGTTCTTTGTAGTTTTTTCGTTTGACGCTTATTTTGTGAGATATTTGGCCCAGTCACGATCAACGGACCACCCTGTACACACACACACACACACACACACACACACACACACACACACACAGTGTCTAACATTCGATCTAGAAAGACGCCTTAAGCCGTCGGCACACGGACCGTGCATCCGAACGTTGAGCGTGCCGAGTTTCTGACGTCATAGCGTAGAATAGCACGCTCGGGAGTCTTTCCGAACGTGCAGAGCAATATCTGCCATGTCAGATATTCTGAGCGTGCGTCTTAGCGTTGACCAATGAGATGCCACAACGCCACCTACGTCACACGCACTTCGTCTCCCTTCAGTACAGAGTTGTGAGGCGCCATATTGGCATTCATTTCAAGCCTATGTGTATATATGCCGTTTCTGAGCACCAGCAAATTGAGAATCACACGAAAACCAGTTGTTAACTGTGTGATTAGTTATAATAAAATAATGAGAAACATCATATTCGTGGCAAAAGAATTATTTTATCTTGCGTATTATGAGAGTAGGCTATTTGAAGGCAGCGACACACTAAAGATCCACCCAAAACGTATTGTTCTTGGTACAATTTGTTATAATTAAATTTCAATTAGTAACATATCTACGATTAAGGATTTCAGCAATGGGTAACATAACCTGATTACTTGTAAAGGGTGTGATGTTAGTTTAGCGTAATGAGTAGCCGGCACGGTAGCTCAGCGTGTTCGGTCAGAGGGTTAGCTACCCTCTGTAATAAAAAAAAAACTGAGTGAACCGATCAACGAACAACCTGAAGGTGTGTCATGAGACGTAAGCCCCGAAGATATACAGCGAACAAAATAGAAAAAAATATGAGGTCAACAAAGAACTTAAAAAAAAAAAGTAGAGTCACTGACCAATGAACAGTTTTGTAGCGAGGCAATGGTTCGCGTCTTGACCCTACCAAATTTTTTTTCCTGACGTTCGTGTTTTTATTAGGTTCTGATACTTTATTATTAGTTTGATATAAGCATATATTATAATATTTGATGTTACGTAAATATAAGTTAACCTTTTTTTGAGGGGTGACTTTGTTGGATTGGCTTAATCTATAGGACAGCTTGCACTATTTGTATGAAGATATTTTACTCCTTTTTCTTTTACGCCTCGTAGTTCACATGTTGCAAAGATTCTGCTACTGCATAGGAACAGTGATCAAGTAAGACTGACCTTGGGGTTTTACTAAAATGTGGGAATGATGAAATAATGTTTATCTTATGCGGAGAAGTATTCTAAATTTGTAATGCACTGTTTGTAATGGAACTTTCATAAGCCTGTGTCCTTATTAATTGGACATGGTACTTTCCTATTCGTGGACGATGGGGGAATTGTGCGTTCTAATAGAGCTAACGTGGGAATTTTACGCACGCCCGTTGAGTAAACAGTGTGATTACGAACTAGAAGCATCCCTCAACTGCCGCTGAGGTGCGTTGCGATCGCGTATACCACGTTGGGGCCCACGTACCGTATGCACAAGTCGTATCGTTCCTAATGCCGTCGGCACACGGACTGTGCTGTCGAACGTTAACGTTGAGCGTGCCAAGTTCAACGTGCTGCTCAACGCTCAGGAACGATGCGACTTGTGCACACGGTACGTGGGCCCCAACGTGGTATACGCGATCGCAACACATTTCAGCGGCAGTTGAGGGATGTTTCTAGTTTGTAAATCACACTGTTTACTCAACGGGCACCCTAAAATTTCCACGATAGCTATATTAAAACGCAGATTTCCTCCATCGTCCACGAAAAGGAAAGTACCATGTCCAATCAATAAGGACAGAGGCTCATAAAAGTTCCATTGCAAACAGTGCGTTACAAATTTGGAATACTTCTCCGCATAAGTAAACTTTATTTCATCATTCCCACATTTTAGTGAAACCCCAAGGTCAGTCCTACTTGATCACCGTTCCTACCCAGTAGCAGAACCTTTGCAACATGTGAATTACGAAGCGTAAAAGAAAAAGGAGCAAAATATGTTTACACAAGTAGCGCAAGCTGTCCTGTAGATTAAGCCAATCGAACAGTCACCCCTCAAAAAAAGGTGAACTTATATTTACATAACATCAAATATTATAGTATATACTTACATTACACTAATAGTAAATTATCAGAACCTAAAAAAACGCGAATGTTAGGAAAAGAATTTGCAAGTGTCAAGACGCCAACCACCGCCCTGTAAAACAACTCTATGGAGGGCACTGACGCTACTCTTTACGCTAAACCAACATCACACACATTTCTGTCTAATCATTTTATGTTACACCTTGCTAAAAACCTTAATCGTAGATATGTTACTAATCGAAATTTAATTATAACAAATTGTACCAAGAACAATGCGTTTTGGGTGGATCTTCAGTGTGTCGCTGCCTTCAGATAGCCTACTCTCATAATACGCAAGTTACAATAATTCTTTTGCCACGAATGTGATGTTTCTCATTATTTTATTGCAACGAATCAGACAGTTAACAACGAGTTTTGCAGTGATTCTCAATTTGCTGGTGCTCAGAATCGGCATATATACATATAGGCTTGAAATGAATGCCAATATGGCGCCTCACAACTCTGTAGTGAAGGAAGACGGCGTGCTTGTTACGTAGGTGGCGTTGTGCCGTCTCATTGGTCAACGCTCAGACGCACGCTCAGAATATCTGACATGGCAGATATTGCTCTGCACGTTGGGAAAGACTCCCGAAAGTGGTATTCCACGATATGACGTCAGAAACTCGGCACGCTCAACGCTCAACGTTCGGATGCACGGTCCGTGTGCCGACGGCTTAAGCGTTGAGCAGCACGTTGAACTTGCCACGCTGCACGTTAACGTTCGACAGCACGGTCCTTGTGCCGACGGCTTTACGCTGCGAGGCGGCTCTGGCGCGCCGACCTCTGCCGCCAGCAGCGGAACTGGCAGCACAAGCACTCTGGGCCACTCTGGCGCCACCTCACCTCGTGCCGCGTCGTGTGGCGTCGCCTGCTGCTGATCGGCCAGAAGGCGGCTGCAGCGCGGCGCCGCGACGCCCGCCTCCTGCGGCGCCTCAGCCACAGCGACGCGGGGCGGCGCTACCGGAAGCGCCGCGGGCCGCCGGCCTACTGTGCTGGGCTGCCAGGCGGCGTGCGTCGCGGCGCCGCCCCCGGAGTTCATCGACGCCTCGCCCGCCGTCGCAAAACAAACTCGTCCCCGAGTCGCGATCCGCGCGCCAAACAAAAGTCGATACCGGATCAAAGCCCCGCACCTCAGCAGAACGTCTCGCTGGGGCAGGCGGCTCGATTAATGCACAGCGACACGTGCAGCGCGTTAAAGGCACTCGCTCTGTTTTCGATGTAATCTCTGTGGCGACATAAGGCAACCGTTGTGTGTGGTGCTCGGAATATGCCCCAAAGATATCACGATCAAATACAGAGCTGTAAGGTACTGGTTAAAGGTGGGGAGACTAGATAAGGTACACACAATAACCGGTGTGCCCATAGAGACGATGCGTCACCTTAAAAGTTGGCGTTTGGATACATGGCAAGGTGAGTGGGATGTAAGTGATAAGGGACGTAGACTGCACGACTTCCTCCCTGACATAAGGGAGCGGTTGAGAATGAGACATATCGATCCCAGCCGCGGTATGGTAAATTTCTTAACCGGGCACGGACCTTATCCCACGCACCTTATCCCCAGAACAAACTGTCTTTTTCTGCGGGCAATACGCGAACGATAGACATACACTACACTTACATTACACAGATACAGACATAGATATACAGGGTGTTACAAAAAGGTACGGCCAAACTTTCACGAAACATTCCTCACACACAAAAAAAGAAAATATGTTATGTGGACATGTGTCCGGAAACGCTTACTTTCCATGTTAGAGCTCATTTTATTACTTCTCTTCAAATCACATTAATCATTGAATGGAAACACACAGCAACAGAACGTACCAGCGTGACTTCAAACACTTTGTTACAGGAAATATTCAAAATGTCCTCCGTTAGCGAGGATACATGCATCCACCCTCCGTCGCATGGAATCCCTGATGTGCTGATGCAGCCCTGGAGAATGGCGTATTGTATCAAAGCCGTCCACAATACGAGCACGAAGAGTCTCTACATTTGGTACCGGGGTTGCGTAGACAAGAGCTTTCAAATGCCCCCATAAATGAAAGTCAAGAGGGTTGAGGTCAGGAGAGCTTGGAGGCCTTGGAATTGGTCCGCTTCTACCAATCCATCGGTCACCGAATCTGTTGTTGAGAAGCGTACGATCATTTCCACTGAAATGTGCAGGAGCTCCATCGTGCATGAACCACATGTTGTGTCGTACTTGTAAAGGCACATGTTCTAGCAGCACAGGTAGAGTATCCCGTATGAAATCATGATAACGTGCTCCATTGAGCGTAGGTGGAAGAACATAGGCGCCAATCAAGACATCACCAACAATGCCTGCCCAAACGTTCACAGAAAATCTGTGTTGATGACGTGATTGCACAATTGCGTGCGGATTCTCGTCAGCCCACACATGTTGATTATGAAAATTTACAATTTGATCACGTTGGAATGAAGCCTCATCCGTAAAGAGAACATTTGCACTGAAATGAGGATTGAGACATTGTTGGATGAACCATTCGCAGAAGTGTACCCGTGGAGGCCAATCAGCTGCTGATAGTGCCTGCACCGCTGTAAATGGTACGGAAACAACTGGTTCTCCCGTAACACTCTCCATCTTCTTTTTATATTCTTCTTAAAAAACATCATTCTTTGTAAATGTTGTAGATAAAACAAAAGGAAAGAAAACTGTAAAAAGATGAAAAACGAAAATTGTAAGATGTACGACCCGTTTTAAACATCAGGTAACAGGTTTATAATTTGGCAATAAATAAATAAATAAAAATAAAAAAACGTTGTTTTCAGTACTGCAAACTGTATAGTAGATGTCAACGAAACAAACATGCAAAATTTAAACAGGCGCAAAATCCCCAAGATTGGCGATCCTTTACACAAGCTCGAAATTTAGCGCGAAGTTCAATGCGAGACGCCTATAACAGTTTTCACAACGAAACTTTGTCTCGCACCCTGGCAGAAAATCCAAAGAGATTCTGCTCGTATGTGAAGCATGTTAGCGGCAAGAAACAATCAATGCCTTCTCTGCGCGATAGGAATGAAGATACCATCGAAGACAGTGCTGCCAAAGCAGCGTTACTAAACACAGCCTTCCGAAATTCCTTCACAAAAGAAGATGAAGTAAATATTCCAGAATCCGAATCGAGAACAGCTGCCAACATGAGTAATGTAGACGTAAATATCCTCGGAGTAGTGAAGCAACTTAAACCACTTAATAAAAGCAAGTCTTCTGGTCCAGACTATATACCAATTAGGTTCCTTTCTGAGTATGCTGACGCATTAGCTCCATACTTAACAATCATATACAACCGTTCGCTCGACGAAAGATCCGTATCCAAAGACTGGAAAGTTGTACAGGTCACACCAATATTCAAGAAAGGTAGTAGGAGTAATCCAGTAAATCACAGGCCCATATCGTTAACGTCGATACGCAGCAGGATTTTAGAACATACATTGTGTTCGAACATTATGAATTACCTCGAAGGAAACGGTCTATTGACACACAGTCAATATGGATTTAAAAAACATCGTTCCTGTGAAACATAACTAGCTCTTTATTCACATGAAGTGCTGAGGCTGTTGACAAGGGATTTCAGATCGATTCCGTATTCCTGGATTTCCGGATGGCTTTTGACACTGTACCACACAAGCGGCTCGTAGTGAAATTGCGTGCTTATGGAATATCGTCTCAGTTATGTGACTGGATTTGCGATTTCCCGTCAGAGAGGTCACAGTTCGTAGTAATTGACGGAAAGTCATCGAGTAAAACAGAAGTGATTTCAGGCGTTCCCCAAGGCAGTGTTATAGGCCCTTTGCTGTTCCTTATCTATATAAACGATTTGGGAGACAATCTGAGCAGCCGTCTTCCGTTGTTTGCAGATGACGCTGTCGTTTATCGACTAATAAAGTCATCAGAAGATCACAACAAACAGCAAAATGATTTAGAAAAAATATCTGAAAAGTGGCATGTGACCCTAAATAACGAAAAGGGTGAGGTCATCCACATGAGTGCTAAAAGGAATTCGTTAAACTTCGGTTACACGATGAATCAGTCTAATCTAAGAGCCGTAAATTCAGCTAAATACCTAGGTATTACAATTACGAACAACTTAAATTGGAAGGAACACAAAGAAAATGTTGTGGGGAAGGCTAACCAAAGGCTGCGTTTTATTGGCAGGACACTTAGAAAATGTAACAGGCCTAATAAGGAGACTGCCTACACTACGCTTGTCCGTCCTCTTGTAGAATACTGCTGCTCGGTGTGGGATCCTTACCAGCTAGGACTGCCGGAGTACATCTAAAAAGTTCAAAGAAAGGCAGCATGTTTCGTATTATAGGGATATATGGGAGCGAATGTCACAGAAATGATACAGGATTTGGGCTGTAAATCATTAAAAGAAAAGCGTTTTTTGTTGCGACGGAATCTTCTCACGAAAATCCAGTCACCAACTTTCTCCTCCGAATGCGAAAATATTTTGTTGATACCGACCTACATAGGGAGGAACGTCACCACGATAAAATAAGGGAAATCAGAGCTCGTACGGAAAGATATAGGTGTTCATTGTTTCCACGCGCTATACGAGACTGGAATAATATAGAATTGTGAAGGTGGTTCGATGAACCCTCTGCTAGTCACTTAAATTTGATTTGCAGAGTATCCATGTAGATGTAGATGTAGAAGAGGTAGTCTAAAAGTGTTAATTAGCACCTCGAAAGAGCCAAGATGCGACTGTGGAAATTGGTGTTACTCCTCATCTTTACATTCACCCTTCAATGCGAAACATTTTTCCCAATGACAGATGATATGGCGGAGACTTGGCTCCTAGAACTCTCTATCTGGGTGTTCAGGAAACGTTACAGCTCGAAAATCGGTTCGGTGTCATTCTGTAAATGCCTGCTACGCATACTTCTCTTCAACGCAGGAAAGAAGACCGAGTCACTGCCTTCCATATCGTAAGAAGACGAAGTGTATGGCAAAATTAGGTGACGCAAAGGAGCAGCAAGAGAGACTGTACAGAATGGCCTGGGCCCTCATCGTGTAGCAATAAAACTCCTGCCGGCATTTCTCTAAGACACAGTACCCGCGTAAGGAGATTTCAGTACCACGCTTCTGAGATGCTTTGCCCCTCATATTAACCCTAACACTACTAAGGGGGGGGGGGGGGGCAAAAATTGTCCGCCGTATTTGTTTTATCTGTCTAATACACTACTGGCCATTAACATTGCTACACCACGAAGATGACGTGCTGCAGACGCGAAATTTAACCCACAGGAAGAAGATGCTGTGACATGCAAATGATAAGCTTCTCAGAGCATTCACACAAGTTTGGCGCCGGTGGCGACACCTACAACGTGCTGACATGAGGAAAGTTCCAACAGACTTCTCATACACAAACAGCACTTGACCGGCGTTGACTCGTGAAACGTTGTTGTGATGCCTCGTGTAAGGAGGAGAAATGCGTGCCATCACGTTTCCGACTTTGGTATAGGTCGGATTGTGGCCTATCGCGAATGCGGTTTATCGTATCGCGACATTGCTTCACGCGTTGGTTGAGATCCAATGACTGTTGGCAGAATATGGAATCGGTGGGCTCAGCAGGGTAATACGGAACGCCGTGCTGGATCTCGACGGCCTCGTATCACTAGCAGTCGAGATGACAGGCATCTTATCCGTATGGCTGTAACGGATCCTGCAGCCACGTATCGATCCCTGAGTCAACAGATGTGGACGTTTGCAAGACAACAACCATCTGCACGAACAGTTCGACGACGTTTGCAGCAGCATGCATCATCAGCTCGGAGACCATGTCTGCAGTTACCCTTGACGCTACATTACAGACAGGAGTGCCTGCGACGGTGTACTCAACAACGAACCTGGGTGCACGAATGGCAAAGCGTCATTTTTTCAGATGAATCCAGGTTCTGTTTACAGCATCATGATGGTCGCATCCGTGATTGGCGACATCGCGGTGAACGCACATTGGAATCGTGTATTCGTCATCGCCATACTGGCATATCATCCGGCGTGATGGTATGGGGTGCCATTGGTTACACGTCTCGGTCACCTCTCGTTCGCATTGATGGCACTTTGAACAGTGGACGTTACATTTCACTGTGCGGCTGGTAACGGCAGAGGTTCGTGTCCTCCCTCGGGCATGGGTGTGTGTGTTTGTCCTTAGGGTAATTTGGGTTAAGTAGTGTGTAAGCTTATGGACTGATGACCTTGTAAGTAGGCTGTTTAGGTTTTTTATTGGTAACGCCAACTCTGTATGAAAATCACTGGCTGTGCTGTGTGCAGTCTGTGGCTGCTTTGCATTGTTGTAATACTCGCCATTGTAGTGTTAGGCAGCTGGCTGTGAACAGCACGTAGCGTTGCGCAGTTGGAGGTGAGCCGCCAGCAGTGGTGGATGTGGGGAGAGAGATGGCGGAGGTTTGAAATTTGTCATGAACTGCTATATTTATATATGATGATATCAAGGTAAATACATTGTTTGTTCTCTATTAATATCTTTCATTTGCTAACTATCCCTATCAGTAGTTAGTGCCTTCCATAGTTTCAATATTTTATTTAGCTGGCAGTAGTGGCGCTCGATGTATTGCAGTAGCTTGAGCAGCGAAGATTTTTGTGAGGTAAGTGATTTGTGAAAGGTATAGTTTAATGTTAGTCAGGGCCATTCTTTTGTAGGGAATTTTGAAAGTCAGATTGCGTTGCGCTAACAAAATATTGTGTGTCAGTTTAAGCACAGTCATGTATAATTGTTGAAAGGGGACGTTTCATATGTCGACCCTTAGCCTAGGATACCTCACTGGAATCTTCTGATTTTTTCTTGTAGTTTGTGTATTTAGTGTAGCTTTTGTTTATTGCTAGCGCGTAATTGTAGAGAGAATCTCCTTTGTAGTTTAGCCTTTCATTGTTGTACAGTAAAACAGTTGTGGCATGCATGTAGATTTGCACCAAGTATTTCGCAGCTACGCTTGCAATTAACTAGATATTATTTTCAGTGCTATGTTAATGTGTTCTCCTATTTTTGCACTTCAAATTGTGCTTTTCTGTGTTATCGTGTGAAATATTGTGACAATTATGGCGTGTGAAAAACGTAACACTAGGCTCCAAAGTAAACTGAGAAATAATAGTGACGACGAGCGTGGCTTATCAGCACCACTGTGTAGTGAATTAACAGACGTTCCAAGTAGTAATTTGGTAACTGTGCATAGGGAAATGGAGCGGGCGGTAAATAATGGTGTAGACAGTGAAACAGGTAGTGAACAGGGAAGCATTATCGATCGATCGGTCGGCAACAGCTCGCCTCAGGAATCCGAAATGACAGGACACAATATTGCAAATACTGTAGATTCAGGTTTTGCGTCCTCACCGTTTTCTCAAATAAGTCAAGGCACATTTTCAGCTTGTCAAAATGTGAATGTTGCCGGTGCAAATGCACTGCCGAAAAGAGTAGAGGAACAGATTCCAGACACTAATGCATTGTTATTACAACTAATGCAACAAATGGAACAACACCAGAGACAAACACAGCAAAAGCTTCAAAAGTTAGACACAATGGAACAAAATCTTCAAAAGTTAGACTCATTGGAACAAACTCTTGAACAAACACGTGAAGATTTAACTACTGAGTTACGTAACATCGAATCTAAATGTCAAAAAGTCTGTAATAACGTAAAAACACAAATTTGTGAGCATTTCCAACCTATTTTTTCGCGGCATGAAAATGCATTACAGAATCACGAAGCAGCCATAAAAGAACTGCAAGGCATTGTTCATGAAAATCATGAGACCTTGTGGGCTAAAATTGACTCAGTTGCATCTACCGATTCGGTTACGCAACTTGCAAAAACTCAGGAAAACTTAAAGGACACAGTAGATTCGATTTCAACACAAATGGACACTCTGAAACTTGGTTCAGAAAAACACACTGAGGAAATGTGTTCACTATCGGAGAAAGTAGCCGAACTTTCGGATCAGGTCACTAACTTATCTACGAAGGTAGATGATGATCTGAATGACACAAGACCTGTAGCCTTCACTGACACAGAAGAGTATGAACAAATTAGAAAATTCAAACAGAATCAAAATCAAATCAATACACAGTACAAAAGAGAAATCCGGGAAGTACAAGATCAGCTGACACAGGTAATTCAAGAATTATGTATTTCAGAGGATACTCGCGCCCCAATACGGGAAGAGGGACACAGAAATACGGAACAGCCACAAAATAATAACACAGGGCATTTCGGAAGTTATGAAAGAAATTGGCAATGTGCACCGAATTTTGATATGGAACGGCCGACACGACCTAACAATGACCGATATGCGACTCGCCGACATGATGATTTCGACTATAAGCTGTTCATTACTACACGTAAATTCAAAACATTTAAGAATTCTGGCAATGACATTCATCCACAAGCATGGCTCCATCAATTCTCGCATTGTTTTCCTCCCAACTGGTCGTTAGAACACAGATTAGAATTTATGTGTGGCTACTTGGAGAATGAACCAGCTGTAAGAATGCGATCGGTAATTCACGATTGCCACAGTGAAGGAGAGTTTTACCATGCCTTCCTCTCAGCATATTGGTCTCAAGCCACACAAGACCGAGTAAAACATAGCATCATAATGATGAAACGTTTCGAACAATCTGAATTTTCCAGTCTTATGAAATATTTTGAAGACATGTTGCATAAGAATCAGTATCTTTCAAACCCATACAGCCCCTCAGAACTCATCCGCATTTGCTTAATCAAACTGCCTGAACATTTACGACATATTATTTTGGCAGGACGTTGCAAAGACGACATTGAAGCATTTCAGGGACTCTTACAAGAATTAGAAATTGACACTGACAATCGCGGAACGCGAAACCAGGAACACAACAATTACAGGTCACAACCGTCGCAATTCCGCGATGAAAGAAGTAATAACTTGACACGACAAGGCTATTCTCACAACACAAATCGTGACCAAAACAGACACCACCCGTATGACAACCGTTGGCAGAGTAGTAATAATTACAGGGAAAGATCACCTCTCCGCGGTAATGACTATTACAGAGACAATCAGAGAAACAGACAATATGGGAACCAAAATAATTATTATTACGGGAGACAGAATAACTTTAGACGCAACGGTCCAGCGCGCAGTTATGATTCAGGGAGAAATTCTCCATAACTTAACCGACAAGAAAGAAACTACAGGAACTACCGACATGACGACAGACGATGTGATCGTAACGACAGACCTGAATTGCATCAGAACTGGCGGGATTCTAACAGAGCTGGGCCCTCTTGGCAAGGCGAATTTGTAGAGGTTAGGTCTCCTAATTCCAATAACAATGCGAGCCAACAAAGAGACAGACAATGACTCGCGCCGCAGGCACCCACGTGCGCCGGCTGGCTCAGAGAAAAATAACATTGACGCTAACCTTGTGAAAAATTTCAGTATTCTTTACCGACGTATACTGCATGATAATTGCGTTCAAGCTGAAATTCTGAGTACTTTGAAGAGTAAAAGATTGTACCACATTTCACATGTAAAACCGATTATTGAAAGATAATCTGCCTTTTAACTTTGTCTTTGCCATATAACGTTTCCCTTTACATTACTAGTATGCTGTGTCAGACTTAAGAAACTGTTAACATACAACAATGTTTGAAGTGAAATATCCAGTCAAGAACCAAGAGAACTTATTTAAACAGAAATTACGAATGCATTGTTATAATGAACAGATGACACAGTGTTGTTAATTGTACATTCTTGCTTGTTAGTTGCATGATTACGTAACGACTATCAGGCTTACATACTTAGGACACATACTGGTACTGCTAATGAGATTTTAATGCAACTTTTGGTTTACTTGAAAATACATTCTGGGTTTAAAGTACTTTCTGTGAGATACCAGAGGACACAGTGGTTAGTTTATGTGACAGCTACACGATTTTATCACGACGCTACTAATGAGTGACAATATACAACGTTGCTTTTGCGGTGTTTCTGTTTTATATCTGCACAGTTTTCTGAATTCTTCTGGAAAGTAAAACAGGTTTTAGTAGTAACTTTTGTGATATAGCAACAATGAGACAGCCTTTTTCGTGGCATAACAATACGTTACTGTACAGTACTTTCTTCATCACGCCAATAAGCATAATAACTACGATATCTATACGCAAAGCATTTCACTTTTGTTTATCATGTGGTAAGTACATTGACTTCTGCAGAACTTAGCTTTCGGAGGACGATAACTACAACACTTCCACAGAGATTATGTTGCGACAAGATGCACAGTTTAGCGCTACAGCACACGCACTTGAGTGATTAATCTTATACTTAAAACACTTATTTTTAAAGATTTTTGACTTACAAAGAAAGTTTTCGTGATACATTTCATTCCATTGCTGTAATCTGTAACACCTGAGGGTATAATTACTTGTACCATGTGTACCATGTGTTTGACAAGCACAAGGTGCCCTAGCTAATATGTTATTTGCTTATACAACTTTACACATCGGTACCATATTCCTCTAACACACAAATTACACTGCTATCTGATCATTTAACTGAGAGATAAACATTTTTTTTTTATTACATCAGTGACAAATGTTTACGTAATTACACAGTTGAATAACTTCACACGTATGAAACTGTATTTTGTCTGTGCTGTGTGAACCCTTCATATTTTTCGGAACCATTGTGATACTATGAGAGCTTTGAATGATGTATTTGGTATGAGATCATGATTTTTAAAGTACGTTTGAGGTAGATGACACTACTGAAATGTTCAGAGAATTTTCTTTAGGTTTTGAAATTATTGCAGAAAGCTACGACGTTTTTGAGATTTGACTGAGGTGTTTTGATGTTATTTTTACGACGACGATGTGTATTATGCTGTTGAGGTATGTTTATGTCAATAAGATGATGCTACCATATATGAGGAATGTGATTACGTGTTTATATGTATATGAATAATGAATAGAAGTTAGGGACTCTTGACTTGTGAAAAAGGATGTTGGAAACTTTTGTGGCGGTGTTCGTAGCGACAAGCAATTCGCTGTAGAAACGGCTTACGAAGTCACCGCCACACTTTTAATAGCGGGCCGACCGGTCCGCTGGAACAGTGAACAGAAAGATGAAAACCCAAACACTCTGATTAAATAAAAGTCGGTACTTATCTTTATTCACGAAGATACAGTAACACAGTAGTGAACTCGGTGTCTACAGAAATCTGTCTAGTTCGAGTCGGAGCGGCTAGGTCAGCGTCGGCTGACGACAAACAACAACTCTGCTGCGATGAACACACAACTGACTCGCAAGTACACAATTCGGTGGCGAGTATACAACTGAGCGGCGAATACAGAACTGTCCTAGCGCTCGCGACTCCAGCGCTTAAGAAGCCAGAAGCCAGCGGTGGCGCGCGCAGACTTGCGGCGATTTGCTGTCTCGCCGGCGCTGCTTATGCGGACGGCGTCCGGACTTTGATGCTGCCAACCTTTTGGCAGCGGGCTCAGGTGGCATTACTGGCTAGGATATAACAGAAACCAAGAATTGTACTTTAAGAGTTATGAAATGTGTGTAAATGCGCGAATGTATCACAATGCCGACGAAAACTATTGAACACTGTTATATTCAATAGCATTTTGTTTCTACAGATTTGTAACGCAAATTCTTGACCTGTGAAATATTTTTATATGAGACTGACACTGTAGCGGAAACTGCTGTCGTAAATATTTCCGTAAGAAAGTTAAGTGACCACCTGCACATAATGCATCGTGGGCACCCACCTGAGCGACAGCCGCCCGAAAAAAAAAGCCATTAGCCTTTCAGAGGCGCAGGTGGAGAAAAAAAAAAAAGGAGAGACCATTAACCTCGCTATTGACACTCCTTTGTAGAAAGCATCGCAAATATTACACGCTCATTACCTGAAAACATATGGTTACTCGTACTTTGTGCTAATTACTGAAATGCTTATGAATTGATGGGAAATATTCGTACATCTGCACACCTGATTATGACAAGTGTCTTTCTACGAGAGTTGAGAGCTACTGACTTATGAAATGCCACATGACTATTGAATGATATTTTTATGCTTTGGTTTGCGTAATTGCTTATTTCATTTAATATCTGGTTTCCAGCTGTGTTGCAGCATTGGTTTCATAAAATAAACTTAAATGCATCTGCTAATGTGAACACTTTCTGTCAACAGATTTATTAAATAATTATTTTCTGATCCACATTCTTCGAAAAAGGAGCTCTAGGAATGGAGAGAACAATAAGAAGGGACTAATAACAGTAACTGCATCTCTAATTTTCTTTTCAAGTACTTGGTAATTTCTTTTGTAGAATAATTTGTGGTGCATCACTTTAATTACATAGATATTAAGATGTGAATATACATTTCCCTTATCTGCATTGTTGTTTTTACTGTAATATTTTTTTCTGCTTGAGCTATGTCATGTTTAGATATAAGTTGCTGTTTGCCAGGCATAGTGCTACTGAACTTTAATTTGAGTTACTCTGCTAAGCCAGATTTATTTTTTTTGTTTGCTGCGCATTGCCTCATATTAGCTGTAATGTTGAATTGCTTGGTAATTTAGATTTACTGTAGCTTGCTTTGCGATTTTCCATTTTTTTCATTGCTGTTTATATTAATTGTTTTATGTGATGCTGCATTGCCTCGTCCCTTAGTTTAGCATCTGAGCTCAGTAGATTTAAATTAGCTTAAGAGGGGGTAGACTATATAAGAAACTGACTATGGAGAATAGGTAAAGAATGCATTGAGAAGTTATACAAAAAAAAGTACAGAAAACAGGTTTAGGTAGGATTTTCTTGGAAATAAATGTTGAGGTAAGAAATGTGTGAACATATAAATACAGAAAGCATGCTTCGATAGAATTTTTTTTTGGTGGAAACAAAGGATGAAATAAGAGGAAAGATATATGAAGTTTTGGGTTGGACTGCAGTACCACATGTTACACTGAAAACGAACCCTGTCCTTTCCTATTGGTGTACCCTTGTGTATTTGTTTTCTTCCTGTCTCTGTGTACTGTTTCATAGAACTTTTTTCTCTTCTAATACTAAGTTACATTCACTATGATGAGGAATACTGTTATCCTCAAATATAACTGGCATTAATAATATGTTATTTACTTTGTAAAGATGTTTAGACATTATTTATTCTGTTTTGTTTTAATGCTCATGTGTGAAGCTGATGTTTCAAAAAGTAATTCTGATCTTTTATGAATGTACTCATGTCATAATTCCTGTAACACTAATGTATATGTTATTTCGATTCTTTTGTAAAGCTTGTACTACAAATGTTATCTGTATTGTTATGTTCTTTAATGATGTATTTTGTACCTTTGTAATTGTATTCTTATGTTATAAAATTGTAATTGTCACCAGTTCATGATATTATTAACTTGTAAGTTACATTTCGCTGCACACGTTTCTGTTGGTCATAGTATATGGACAATATGTGAGAAGTAGGGACTCTTAGTGTTTACACGTGTGTTAATAATTCAGCAAGGGTCTGGATAACAGCATTGCTGGTTCTAAGGACAATTCTAAAAAACTTTGTGAGTTTACAAGTGGTGGTTTATGGACTTGCTATATTCGCCGCAAGACTCTTTGATGGTGATTGTGCACCTGCACAGTCGCAACAGATGGCTGCTGGCCGTCTCTACATGGACTACAGTGGGTCTGCACCTTCGATGGCCCACCAATACCGTAATCTCTACAAGGACTACAGTGGGTCTACATCTTTGATGGCCCACCAATACCATTATTTCTACAAGGACTGCAGTGGGTCTGCACCTCTGGTGGCCCACCAATACCATACTCTCTACCAGGACTGCAGTGGGTCTGCTCTGTGATGACCTACCTACCTATATTCATCAACTTCGAATGACTCTGCTGTGGGTTTGCTCTGTTGTGGCCCATTACCTGTCAGCATGTCAAGAGTCAGCACTGTCTTTCCATTGGAAGGACACCACTACTTCTTCATGACTGCATGGAAATCCACTACTTCTGTGTGCATTCTCTTTTACTAATGAGACTTTGTGAAAAAAACTGTAATTACTATTATGATGAATGATCAGGACTGTCTTTATGGACTGTGAGAAAATTTTAGCTTTTGACAAACATTATATCAATAAGTGTGTGCACTGGATATCTTTGTTATTGTAATTATGAAAAAATTTTTCAAATCATATTTGGCCACTGCCCAAAATAATTTGTAAATTTTTTTGTGGGGAGCATGGGGGCTATGTAAGTAGGCTGTTTAGGTTTTTTATTGGTAACGCCAACTCTGTATGAAAATAACTGGCTGTGCTGTGTGCAGTCTGTGGCTGCTTTGCATTGTTGTAATACTCGCCATTGTAGTGTTAGGCAGCTGGCTGTGAACAGCGCGTAGCGTTGCGCAGTTGGAGGTGAGCCGCCAGCAGTGGTGGATGTGGGGAGAGAGATGGCGGAGGTTTGAAATTTGTCATGAACTGCTACATTTATATATGATGATATCAAGGTAAATACATTGTTTGTTCTCTATTAATATCTTTCATTTGCTAACTATCCCTATCAGTAGTTAGTGCCTTCCATAGTTTCAATCTTTTATTTAGCTGGCAGTAGTGGCGCTCGCTGTATTGCAGTAGCTTGAGCAGCGAAGATTTTTGTGAGGTAAGTGATTTGTGAAAGGTATAGTTTAATGTTAGTCAAGGCCATTCTTTTGTAGGGAATTTTGAAAGTCAGATTGCGTTGCGCTAACAAAATATTGTGTGTCAGTTTAAGCACAGTCATGTATAAATTGTTCAAAGGGGAAGTTTCAACCTTAGCAGATAAGTCCCAAAAGATTTCACACACATTTGAACATTCGTTACATTTCAGATGTGTTAAGACCCGTGGCTCTACCCTTCATTCGATCCCTGCGAAACCCTACATTTCAGCAGGATAATGCACGACCGCATGTTGCAGGTCCTGTACGGGTCTTTCTGGACACAGAAAATGTTCGACTACTGCCCTGGCCAGCACATTCTCTAGATCTCTCACCAATTGAAAACGTCTGGTCAGTGGTGGCCGAGCTACTTGCTCGTCACAATACGCCAGTCACTATTCTTGATGAGCCGTGGTATCATGTTGAAGCTGCATGGGCAGCTGTACCTGTACACGGCATCCAAGGTCTGTTTGACTCAATTCCCAGGCGTATCAAGGCCGTTATTACGGCCAGAGGTGGTTGTTCTGGGTACTGATTTCTCAGGATCTATGCACCCAAATTGCATGAAAATGTAATCCCATGTCAGTTCTAGTATAATATATTTGTCCAATGAATACCTGTTTATCATCTGCATTTCTTCTTGATGTAGCAATTTTAATGGCCAGTAGTGTATATCCATTTGTTGGAGTGAAGAACCAACAATTTACGAAGTTGTAGAAAAATATCTAGAATATGTGCTGTCATGTTTTATAATTTTTGTGAATTATTTTAATCTGCGCCTATTATATTTAATTTAAGTACGGGCAGTTTTTGACGCCCCCCCCCCCCTTAGACATCGGTGAGACAACTTTTCCCTTTAACATATTTCTCAATATGGCAGAAAGAAATTCAGTTTCTGACTGTTGGTACCGCTGTATTATGTTGCCATTGTTGTTTTGAAATAAATCTCCTTTGTTGTGCGAGCAGTTGTACATTACTTGCAGTTCTAATAAAATGTCTCGTCAGTATCAGAGGTTTCTCACAGATGAAGAGGTGTCAGCTACAATAAATTAAGCAAGTGAAGGTGATGAAAGTGATCCAGAAGAAGATGATACAGTTGTGACACAGCAACTGAAATTGAGTCAAGTTCATGAAGTTCATCCCCTGATGAACAGCATGCAGGTGCTTCCAGCATCATTGTTACAGCAAAAAGCGGTAGGGAATATATTACTGCGCCTCCAAGGCAAGTACGCAGGTCAGTTCAAAACATAGTGAATTTTCGTGAAGGTTTGACTCATGAAGGCTTGAACTCTAGTGTGTCAGAATCCTTCAAAAAGTTTATAACTCCCGAAATAATGAAGATTATCGTGGACTATACAAACCAAGAAGCTCGTAATAACAACTTAAAACTTACAAACATAGAAGAAATGTACGCCTACATTGGTATTTTGATGCTCATGGGCACAAATAATGACGCTATACTGCCGCTTGAGGACTTATGAGGAAAGTACTGGAAAGAATATCTGCATGAGTCGTATTCGATGTGGAGAACTTCTGTCCCTGACTAGATTTGATGATAAAGAAACCAGAACCGAAGGATGAAAGCAGGGTAAGTATTGCCCCCTTCGTGAAGTTTTCGACAAAATTGACGAATTGTTTGTGAAATACGACATAGCAAGTGCAGATCCAACGATCGATGAAATGCTCTCCCTATTTCGAGGAAGGTGTCCCTTTAAGGTCTTTATGAAAGACAAGCCTGGGAAGTATGGCATATTGATTAGGATGTTATCAGACGCACACACCCACTATATTGTAAAAATGGAGGTCTGTGAAGGGCTGGGTGAACGACCTGCCGAGGAACGGAGTGCAAAGGTAGTTGTTAGACGGCTAGGGGATCCACTGGCAGGAAGTGGGAGAAAATAACAACAGATCGTTACTATACATCCACAGACCTAGCCGAGGAGCTTTACAATGATAACATCCAGTTTTAGGTTTTCGGTGATTTCCCTAAATCGCTCCAGGCAGATGCCGGGATGCTTCCTTTGAACGGGCACGACCGATTTCCTTCCCCATCTTTGACACAATCCGAGCTTGTGCTCCGTCCCTAATGACCTCGATGTCTTGGGACATTACGCACAATCTTCCTTCCTTCCTTCTACTTTGCTCCCCTTTAAGTACAGACGAGGAGGTACAGAAAATGATACTTCCATTATCAACGGCCTGCGCCGTTTTGTTCTTTCTCCTCTAATGGCACGCTTCGGTACTACGACGCACAGACTTCACTCTGTGCTAAGACTGCAAACGAACAAGAAACTGAATTCCTTAACACTGTTGTTTCGATATGCCAATTAAATCTTTACGACATACTGCTGTAATTTGCGTATCCCGCATACTCTTTTCTGCGTCGCTCCTGCGATCGATCTCATTTATTATCAGTGGACTGCTAGATGAACTGTAAACACTGACAACCATTAACTATCTAGCAGAACTCTTCCAGAACAGAAACCAGATGGCAGTTATAAGAGTCGAGGGGCATGAAAGGGAAGCAGTGGTTGGGAAGGGAGTGAGACAGGGTTGTAGCCTCTCCCCGATGTTATTCAATCTGTATATTGAGCAAGCAGTAAAGGAAACAAAAGAAAAGTTCGGAGTAGGTATTAAAATCCATGGAGAACAAATAAAAACTTCGAGGTTCGCCGATGACATTGTAATTCCGTCATAGACAGCAAAGGACTTGGAAGAGCAGTTGAACGGAATGGACAGTGCCCTGAAGGAAGGATATAAGATGAACATCAACAAAAGCAAAACCATAATAATGGAATGTAGTCGAATTAAGTGGGGTGATGCTGAGGGAATTAGATTAGGAAATGAGAGACTTAAAGTTGTAAAGGAGTTTTCCTATTTGGGGAGCAAAATAACTGATAATGGTCGAAGTAGAGAGGATATAAAGTGTAGACTGGCAATGGTAAGCAAAGCATTTCTGAAGAAGAGAAATTTTTTAACATCGAGTATAGATTTAAGTGTCAGGAAGTCGTTTCTGAAAATATTTATATGGAGTGTAGCCATGTATGGAAGCGAAACGTGGACGATAAATAGTTTGGACAAGAAGAGAATAGAAGCTTTCGAAATGTGGTGCTACAGAAGAATGCTGAAGATTAGATGGGTAGATCACATAACTAATGAGGACGTATTGAATAGAATTGGGGAGAAGAGGAGTTTGTGGCACAACTTGACAAGAAGAAGGGATCGGTTAGTAGGACATGTTCTGAGGCATCAAGGGATCACCAATTTAGTATTGTAGGGCAGCGTGGAAGGTAAAAATCGTAGAGAGAGACCAAGAGATGAATACAATAAGCAGATTCAAAAAGATGTTGGTTGCAGTAGGTACTGGGAGATGAATCTTGCACAGGATAGAGTAGCATGGAGAGCTGCATCAAACCAGTCTCAGGACTGAAGACCACAACAACAACAACAACACTCTTCCAGAGCAACCCTAACTGGAGTGACCACATAAAACTGTTCGTAGCAGAAGTAGAGGCCAGACTGAGATTCATCGGAAGAATATAACGTGTGTCGTCCTCGAAAGGAATGCTTTGCAGAACACTCAGTCGAATCATTCTTGAGAGTTGCTCATCAGAGTAGACCACTTATCAGATTGGCCTAACGAAACAAATAGAGCATTTCGTCAAGAGTTCGGTTGATAAATACTAGATCGATGCAGTCTTGTTCACCCCT
This sequence comes from Schistocerca piceifrons, assembly GCF_021461385.2. Lineage (NCBI taxonomy): Eukaryota > Metazoa > Arthropoda > Insecta > Orthoptera > Acrididae > Schistocerca > Schistocerca piceifrons. The sequence continues at coordinate 95,822,231 of NC_060143.1, read as the reverse complement.
CCCCAAAACGCTACAGAGCAGACGTTCAGCGTCTCCTCAAGTTTTATTGTAAAATAATAAGAGCCGACGCTGCAAGATGCTAGGCAGCTAAAACGTATTATTCCACGGTTCACACTAAATGATCATGACCGAAAAATCAGACAAATTTGACCTCACAAGGAGAATTACTGAAAGTCGTTCTTAATTCCCTCCATTCCAGAATAGAACAAGAGAAGTGGGAACTGATCGTGCTGTCGAAGCTACCCTTTCCGACATGCCGTATCTTGGCTCGCGTAAAGATGCACGCGTAAATTTAAAAAGAGAAAATTCCGCGGCTTTCGAATATAGCGACATTAGCATTAACAATCTGAACAAGAACGTTTCCAACTTCGATTGTTTCTTTAATTTTAATCATCACGATTACAATTTTGACCTCAAGGTCATTTTCAAGTGAACAATTTAGTGCCCCTGCACACGCCAAGAAATTAAAACAGAACTGGAACATGTGAACATTTAATTCCGCAGTGACAAGTAGTTCAGGCAGTAGAATCCAATAGTGTTTCCCCACCAGTTTGTCAATTTTCTGCAAGCCAGCGTACCCCTGTATAAACATTTGCATTACAACAAAGCTGACTTGTAAAAATTGCAGTCGTATAGACGGAATTATGTAGTCGAAGCCGCGCGGGACTAGCCGAGCGGTCTTAGGCGCTACAGTCCTGGACTGTGCGGCTAGTCCCGGCGGAGGTTCGAGTCCTCCCTCGGGCATGGGTGTGTGTGTTTGTCCTTAGGATAATTTAGGTTAAGAAGTGTGTAAGCTTAGGGACTGATGACCTTAGCAGTTAAGTCCCATAAGATTTCACACACATTTAAACACATTTGATAGTCGAAGGTGAAAACACTGTGAACCGTTTAGAGGAAACGATAATCAACAATTTCGTTTCTGAATATTGCAACATCAGGTGGGATATCTGTCACTGAAATATCGGAGCAGACCTGCGATTGGTTTCAAGACTTTCTTGCCTATAGAACTCAACATGTCGCTCTTAACGGAACTAAATCGACAGATGTAAAGGTAATATCCGGAATACCACAGGGAAGCGTGGCAGGACCGTTGCTGTTCAAAATATATATCTATATATGATCTAGTAGAAAGGGTCGGATGTTCTTTAAGGCTGTTCGCAGATGATGAGGTGGACTACACCAAAATAGCAACGCTAGAAGATAGTAAAAATTTGCAGAACGACCTGCAAAGAACTGATGAATGGTGAAGGCTCTGGTAGTTGACTCCGAACATAAATAAATGTAACATATAGCGCATATATAGGAAAATAAATTCACTATTGTACAACTACACTATTGATGACAAACGGCTGGAGACAGTGTCTGCTGGAAAATATCTAGGTGTAACTATCCAGAGCGACCTTAAGTGGTATGACCACATAAAACAGATAGTGAGAAAAGCAGATACCAGACGCAGTTTCATTGGAAGAACCTTAAGGAAATCTAGCTCATCCAGCAAAGAAGTGGCTTATAAGATAATGGTTCGCCAGATTCTTGAGTATTGTTCATCTCTCTGGGATGCCTACCTGGTAGGACTGATAGAGGAGATAGAGAAGATCCAAGGAAGAGCGACGCGTTTCGTCACGGGATCGTTTAGCTGACGAGAGAGCGTTACGGAGATGATAAGCAAATTTCTCTGGCAGACGTTACGAGAGTGACGTTGTGCATCACGGAGAGATTTACTACTGAAATTTCGGGACAGCACTTTTCAGGAGGAGTCAGACAACATATTACAACATATTACGTCCCCCCACATACATCTCGCATATTGACCACGAGGAGAAAATTCGAGAAATTAGAGCCAATACAGAGGCTTACCGACAATCATCCTTCCCACGCACTATTCACGAGTGGAACAGGGTTGGAGGGATCAGATAGTGATACCGAAAGTACCGTCTACCACACAGCATTAGGTGGCTTGCGGAGTATGATGTAGATGTAGATGAAATGGGTTTTGTACCACAAATTAGGTAGACATCAGTACAGAGATGAGATGGATTACAAAACTGTACCTAGTTCCCTACTCTCAAAATTCATCGTTCCGCAGTAGTGAGAACCTGTAGATTTTGTAATATGCGATCAAAGCACGGCTGGATGAATTCCTTAGCAATCTCCCTCCGCTCAGTTTCTATGCATCAACAGCTGTTGCTAAAGGCTGGCAACAAAGAACCAACCTCATCGAAGTCATGTTCTGTGGATGATACGTTAGACAAACACGCAATTCAGAGAACCAATGGATCCATTGAAGAAGGCTTGCATACTCCTCACCATCCTCACCATATGTCATTGTACACTGTCTACCTGAAGTATGATGAATAAAGTTGTCTAAGGTAGGGACAGCACATCGGCCGTTAAATCACACTGTTGATTAAATCCATGTACCGGACTATAACTCGAACCCTGGATCTTGGCATTAGCAGACAATGCTCTTAGCGACTGATCTTACCACGTATAACTCACGACCTGCCCTCACAATTTTACCACCAATAGTACATCACTCTGCCGCAGAATTATAAACTCATTCTGTAAAGAATCTCCTAGGCTGTGGCTGAGGCATTCTCCCCAATGTCCTTTGTTCCAGGAATGGTTAGTCTCCCAAGGTATGCACAACTTCTGTCCAATTTGCAAAGAAGAGAAGATGTACTAAAGAAGAAGAGATGTACTGGTGGAAACAAATCTGAGAGGAGGGGTCGTCAGTCATGCCCGGATAACTCAGTGGGTAAAAGTATTGCCGACGAAAGGGAAACGTCCTCGGTTAGAGTCCCAATCGGGCACCCACCCTCAAGCAGTCTGAAGACACTCCACATTCTGCTGGGCTGAAAAATAAAAGCCGGCCAGTGTGGCCGAGCGGCTCTAGGCGCTTCAGTCTGGAACCGCGCGACCGCTACGGTCGCAGGTTCGAATCCTGCCTCGGGCATGTATGTGTGTGATGTCCTTGGGTTCGTTAGGTTTAATTAGTTCTAAGTTCTGGGCGACTGATGACCTCAGAAGTTAAGTTGCATAGTGCTCAGAGCCATTTGAACCATTTGAAAAATAAAAGATTTACTCTAGCTGCTCATATTTAGGCTGCCATCTATCTAACGACGGCTCTGCTGGGACATCCAAGGGGCGCTCTTTTCTACCTGGTAAGACTTATGCTGTCCCGGCTGGTAACAGCCTCTCGGCCTGTCCCAGTGACAGCCGATTCACGATTACATTCTGACAGCTTGCTGCCACACGCGTCTACTCAACTGGTAGACTCACAATCTAGAGAATGAATCCAACCTGCACCAGCAAAATCTCGGGGTTCTTTACGGATATTTTCTGGGTATTTACATAGAAGACAAACGTGGCTCGATGGAGAGTAATCGCATTTCAATTGACTTCTCACCTTCATTTATCTTTGTATCTGTAGTGCCTGAATTTACTAGGACACTCGTCAGCTCATTTATTTTCAGCCTCATGGGGCACCACTTTGCGCTGAGTACTAGGGACCTCAGTGATGTACAGTTTGGACCACAACGGACTGGTCACGGTGGTTCTGTTTCACGACCAACTCGCTCATAACACCATTGGGTTTCTTCCACGGAGGGAGGTGAGAAACATGGCTTACGAGACTGTGATCGATACTCACGTAGACCTACTAGTCGCTACGATTGTCGCAGTCGTGGAAGTATTATACCAAACTGATGTTCTTGAGCGTAAATGAAATAGTTGAAATGGCTCTGAGCACAATGGGACTTAACATCTGAGGTCATCAGTCCCCTAGACTTAGAACTACTTAAACCTAACTATTCTAACGACATCACACACATCCATGCCCGAGGCAAGATTCGAACCTGCGACCGTAGCGGTCGCGCGGTTCCAGACTGAAGCGCCTAGAACCGCTGGGCCACACCGGCCGGCTCTTGAGCGTAAAAGACAATCTATGGTGCATCGCTGTACAGTGCAGTAATCATGGTGGCCGACATTTAGAACAATACGTGCAAAGGATCTATTCTTCATTAGTTACGTACTGTACTGAACACTGTGACAGAACGGACTGAATACACTGTGATAATAGCGTACGAGTTTCGCCCGTGGTTTCTTGCATTGCGTATTACAAAGGAGGGAGCGGGAGAGGAGCAGGTTTTGCATAGTGAGTGACGTACACGCGACCTGCCCTTCTGGGGCTGTGATTGGGCCGACGTCCGTATCCTGGCGTGCATATCGTTTCCCTTCTGGTAGACGTCAAGGCCAGCCGATCGATGGACACACACACACACACAACAGTGCCAGCACAGGTTAACGATGGAATTCTTCTAGTTTCAGTGCACCTCAGTTCCGTTTGTCATTTCCGAAGCGACAAACGCCTAGTGTAATAACGACACTTCACTGGTTCTTCTCGAGCATTTTAATATCCGAGAGTTTGCATTTTGGAAAGATCGGTGGTCACGTTTGTGTGGACTGTACTCCATGTCTCGGTTAGTTAAACAAACCGTTACCTAGCAGCATGATGTGGATACACACGGAAATAAGCGTAAGGCATTGTGGGTCGGGAGTCCCCCATTAGGAGGAGTCCGGCCGCCGAGGGCAAGTACGTATTGCATTCGACGCCACATTGGGCGACTTGCGCGTCGGAGATGGGGATGAAATGATGAAGAGGAGAACACAACACCCAGTCCCTGAGCGAAGAAATATCCTGCCCCAGCCGGGAATCGAACCCTGGCCCTTGGGCGTGGCATCTCGCCGCGCTGACCACTCAGCTTAACGGGGGCAGATGTGGATACACATACACTGCGCGTAATCATCCCTTCCCCGCGCACGCACCACAGTTTTCGTTTCCCACGATCCTAGTAATCCTGGTAAATCCTGGTAGTTGTCAGATAATATGTGTTAAAGAGTCTTTTTATAGGCAGTCGCAACTGTGTAAGTCCATTTCGTAAAGTCAAGAAATCGCACAGCAGTTGCTAAATCCACAATCTTTCATTGTGTACTCGACCGATTTCGGAACACTTAAACTTCCATCGTTTGATGTAAACTGTAATAATAAAAATATTTTTACGTCGGAATGTGAGGGGATTCTCAAGTCTGAAATATCAGACAAGGAACTAAAATTTCCAAATTAAGATAAATTAAAACAGAGAACAGAACGAGACTTACAAATAAAATCACTTAATCATCTCAGGTCGTCCCCCTCCCAATGTTCTCATGGAACCAAAGGTTCAGTGTCAAAGGGGTTAAAGGGAACAAAAAATCCGAAAAAACGGACAAAAACGACCGGACACCAAAAATTACTAAAATACCGAAACATGTAAAATGCAATAAAAATGTAGGGGTGAGGGGGGAGAGTTGGAAGGAGAAATCACATTGAGTGGAGTTACTCACATAAATTCCGTGACAACCGTTCCCCCGTGCTGTGTGACCGGGAAGACAAACAGGAAAGCTACGTGATGGTAAATACTGGCGGTGAGTATTCAAGCCGCACACGACCCATGCTCAGGCGCCGTGCGAAACAGACATGATATTGGTGGACTCTTTAAACTGCAGAAGCGCGCAATAACAGCATAAAGACGGGAGTATTTTCCTCATGTAGTTTTCACATAGCTGTACCATGTTCGCATTATAAACTGTGTGCCTGTACTGTTGTTATCTATACTGGCAGTAGATGCTGGAACCAGGCGAGTGGGCTGCCGAGGTCCTAACGCGCCTTCACGCGACTGGGTAGGAGCGAGCAGCCGTGACGCTCGCTATTTCTCGTGTAGCCTGTAGAATGTCTAGACTTCGCTACTTTTACATCAGGCAAACAGAGAAGGTGCCTCCAAAGAAATCACTGCAAGTGGTGTGAATTCAGTACACGAAACACGTGCACAGAACAGAAGCGGAAAGGTCTCACAATTCCGTTACCAAGAGCTTAGGAGATGAACAGTAGAAATTACGTGGCTATGGGAACGAGGTATCTGAAATCTCCTCTTTAGAGGCATCGTACTTAACAGTGCTGCATATCACACAGTTCAGGAAATTAAACCGTCCAACGTTGGTTCTGGAAAAAAAAATGTGTTGTTGGGTGTAAGGGAAAGAATGTCTTTACGACAGAAGATCAAGCGCGTAATATATTAAACTCTCCAGGAAAATAAGTCTAATGCTGTGTGCATCGTCGAGGCATTTTAGATGAACGATAGTTTTCCGTTCATTAACTACCTCCTCACCTGTGCGACCTGATTTCAGTCCAACTGATTTTGAATACAATTAAAGGAAATGTATCAACAAGAAACGTCTTTCGTTGAGAGCTCTGAGAAACCCGCCACCGAACACGATAAAAGACGTAACTGTAGAAAACTGTGCAAAATCACGTGCACAAGCGCAAATTATCTCAAAGGAACATTGGCATTGTGATGCTTTAATGTAATAGTAACTTCAAAACGCAAGGTTGGGCTTAATTACTGAGAAAGTGATCAGGATACAGACGCTGTCCCACCCAATTTAAAACCATATTGGTTGTTTGTTATTCTACTGGGACGGTTTATCAGAATTTATAAGCAGGTTTTTTAGAGGAAGCAAACAGTCCGATTTGTTTGTTAGGTCTTTTAAATTATCATATATGGCAACATTTTTTGAGGTATGACATAATCCGGCAAAAATGACAATACAAAAACAGTTAATATGAATAGAAACAGATCCTAAAGAAGTATTTTCTGACTTGGTACGTGCTGTGACCTGCCTGCGGAGGAAGATAATTGCAACCTATTGAGAGAGCGTTTACTTCCCTTGCTGGTCTGTTGCTAAGACACAAAAAAAGGAAGTAACTCTGTTCATCAGAAAAAGATGTCTTTTTCGGGCGTATTCACTTTCTTCCATTTGCTGTCCACTGTTTAAAAACTTGTAAAGAACAATTAAAACTTTTTTTTAAATAATCAGAAACATTATGTAGTGGAAACAATATGGCAGTCAAAACAAGGTTCGGCTCATCTTCGACTACCGATGTGTCGATCTCGTTGTTGTCTGCCAGTTTGTAACGTTTTCTCCACACGTGGGCGAAGCGCCGTTGATGTCGGTAGACAAAACGTATAATGATATTTACTATTTGATATTATCTCTCTAGATAAATTATGTTCTTTAAATTGCCACGTTCATAAACCCCCAAACATTCTCACTATGTTTTGAATGACTGTATGTCAAATATTTGACCAGCAAATAAGATGATAAGTTGTGCTGATTGTTTTATCATTAGTGAGCTACACTTGTCCAGTTAAGAGATTAAATGTTCACGACTAGTGGCCTGGTGGTCAGCAAAGCTAGCCCCGGGCTGCGGGGTGCCTTGTTCGATTCACGGACGGGTTGGAGATTTTCTTAGGCGGGCGTCAGGGTATTTGTATTGCCGTACACATTTCACCTTCGGGCTTGCTAAAAGAAGCTGTAATGAAATGCGCTTATCGGGTAAGGGTCTGAAGCACACGAGCAGCATTCAAACATCAGTCGAACGAGGGCTTTGCAAGTTCGAATCCTGCCTCGGGTATGGATGTGTGTGATGTCCTTAGGTTAGTTAGGTTTAAGTAGTTGTAAGTTATAGGGGACTGATGACCTCAGCAGTTAACTCCCACAGTGCTCAGAGCCGTTTGAACCATTTGAACTACGCTTCCTGAAGATTTTTTCAAGACTGTCTGACATCTACTCCTCCCGTCATTAGTTTTGTGCCATAGTTTACAACACTACAAGGAGTTGGCTTACGAAGCAGAAGGCAGCACCTGAGTATTTGGCAGTTGCCGAACTGCGGCCAGGTAGCCGAGGCTGGGTAGTTGGGCAAAGGCAGTGATGGCTGGCTATAGTCGAGGCAGCACAAGAAGATCGCTGACGTCGATCACAGCTACGTTGCCAGCTTTCGACTGCGAAGCGCTAGCGGCTGCAGGCGGAAACAGTGCCATCTATGGAGTCGTGACAATGCTGAGGGATAGCCGCAGAGACGTTTACAAAAATGCGTTACGTTATCACTCCAGGTAGGCCTGCGAAGCTGCCGATCTCAGCCCGCTGCATCTGTCAGGGAACAACTTGGACCGACTCAGCTGTAGCGTGAGGAGTGTAAGCACTAGTTAGCTAACGTCGAGATGTAGCTGTGTGAGTTTTGTGATGTCACTTCCTGCTATTTCACATTGAGGAGCCACTTCGTCACGTGAAACATAAAATAAGTTCTGCAATATTTCGGCAATGTGTCACGTAAAGTACAACCCATAAGGAGCGAGAATGCTCTCCGTCACAAGCAGTACTTGTGAAACACCGTATAGTATTTGTCATTTTCTGCTGGAGCCTATATTTGGTGGGGTTTACAGCATAGTGTAGGCTGTTCCTAGGCACCAGCACACTGATTATCTCTAGAAAACGCGTCCTTATTGGTACGATTCTTGCAATAAAAAGACGATAAAAAAAGAAGAAAACCTTTAAGAAGTTAAATGAACAGAAATGATGATCTGAAACTAGACCGAAATCGACCGTTTCTGATAAGAGATACCGTTACCGCTGTCTGTTGCATAATGCAGCTCTTAAGGTCTTATTGGCGGTTCCAGAATTTTTTTTAGTTTTTTCGTATTATGAAAGTAAGACATTTTAAGGCAATATCACACTGAACATCCATCAAAAAAGCGTCTTTCTTGGTAGAAGATGCCATAAATAAATACCAGTTAATAAGATATCGGCAGTTAAGGCTTTCAGAAGAGCGTGACCTAAAATACACGATCGTTCGTTACAGAAGTGAAGCACAGTTGTTAGAGGCATCAAACTATGAAACACTGTTTAGTGCGTGTGTGTGGCTGTATCCTGATTTATCTATTTGTTTATTTATTTATTTTTCACCTTCACATGTTCAAAAAAGTTGAAGAACTTTCTTATTAAGTTAACAGAAATCACTTCTGTAATATTCGACGATATGTGAATATAAGAGCACTCTCTGTCCGGTTTGTTCGATTTTGTGATGTTTACAAGCTGACGTAATTACTGACTGAACATGCAACTTTTTTGTGTTATAACATATTCATGGACACTGAAGTTTTTAATTACTTATACCATGACAGAACAAAATGACTAGCATACAGACAAAGGAGGAAATGTGAGCTTCAATACATCTACATACATACTCCGCAATCCACCATACGGTGCGTGGCGGAGGGTACTTCGTACCACAACTAGCATCTTCTCTCCCTGTTCCACTCCCAAACAGAACGAGGGAAAAATGACTGCCTATATGCCTCTGTACGAGCCCTAATCTCTCTTATCTTATCTTTGTGGTCTTTCCGCGAAACGTAAGTTGGCGGCTGTAAAATTCTACTGCAGTCAGCCTCAAGTGCTAGTTCTCTAAATTTCCTCAGTGGCGATTCATGAAAAGAACGCCTCCTTTCCTCTAGAGGCTCCCACCCGAGTTCCTGAAGCATTTCCGTAACACTCGCGTGATGATCAAACCTACCAGTAACAAATCTAGCAGCCCGCCTCCTATGTCCTCCCTCAATCCGACCTGATGGGGATCCCAAACGCTCGAGCAGTACTCAAGAATAGGTCGTATTAGTGTTTTATAAACTATGAACCACATCTTCCCAAAATTCTACCAATGAACCGAAGACGACTATCCGCCTTCCCCACAACTGCTATTACATGCTTGTCCCACTTCATATCGCTCTGCAATGTTACGCCCAAATATTCAATCGACGTGACTGTGTCAAGCGCTACACTACTAATAAAGTATTCAAACATTGCGGAATTCTTTTTCCTATTCATCTGCATTAATTTACATTTATCTATATTTAGAGTTAGCTGCCATTCCTTATACCAATCACAAATCCTGTACAAGTCATCTTGTCTCCCCCTACAGTCACTCAACGACGACACCTTCCTGTACACCACAGCATCATCAGCAAACAGCCGCACATTGCCATCCACCCTATCCAAAAGATCATTTATGTAGATAGAAAACAACAGCGGACCTACCACACTTTCCTGGGGCACTCCAGATGATACCCTCACCTCTGATGAACACTCACTATCGAGGACAACGTACTGGGTTCTATTACTTAAGAAGTCTTCGAGCCACTCACATACTTGGGAACCAATCCCATATGCTCTTACCTTAGTTAGGAGTCTGCAGTGGGGCACCGAATCAAACGCTTTCCGGAAGTCAAGGAATATGGCATCCGTCTGATACCCTTCATCCATGGTTCGCAAGATATCATGTGAAAAAACATAGGAACTTTAGGCCCATCCAAACAAACTGCGTATTTTGCGAACCAGGCACAGCCGAGAGCTGCCACTGTAGAGCGCTGCAGCCGCAGATCACATTACCTGTCGCGTCCTGTGTGACGCTGGCACTGTGTTTCGTGATGTCGGATTTCTCACCCACATCCATGTTAACGTTAGCCGCCTCGTACCGTATGAGCACGGCTTAAGGACGTATGCAACCGGTAGCTGTAAGTGGCTTGCGACAGTTGAAAAGAGTTACGAACCACACCGAAAGACTCACTCCGCCCACATAGCACAAACACGATTCAGACATTATGTGTATAATGCACTGTTTTTCATCGTCTTTGAAAGACATAACTATTCAAAGCAGGTAGCCTTAACCTGGTTTCTGACTAATTTATGAGGGAAACTTACAGGGATTGTTCGTATTTTAATGTATTTAACTTCCCTTTTTTCCAATCATCTTTATCGTTTGGAGACAAGTGTACATTATTAAATACTGCAAGCGCTAAACAGGCTTCAGCAACCACCGTTTTGGGCTCCACAAACACTGTGTATTACAGTAAATCGACATACTGCATTCGCTTTGCAGGTGCCTCTAAGAAAAAAAAGTATAAAAACGAAAATAAATCGAAGCTCAGAGGCGCAGAGGACTCCTTTGCCCCTGAGACGAGAAATCGTCCATAAAGACGAAGAAGGAAATGGAGGTCAACGGTATAGACCTCAAGCATTAACAATCCTGAAAATATTTTGGATTAGCTGAAACGTTACAATCTCGAAACGCAAATTTTTTTGAAGTGGAACGAAAAGTATTCTAGGTGGTAGCCAACCCACTGTTACCACAGACAGCACAACGAAGTCTTTGGATTCTGGAGAACTTGCTCCAGTGCCCTGGAAAGAGTCATAGATTTATGGAAACTGGGAGAAGAAAATCAGGCACAAGCAGAAGAATTCTTCGCAACAGCTAACTTAAATTCACTTTCGAAAATCCGAGAAAATTAAACCGATGCCACAAGTGCTTAGTAAACACAACATACTCATTACAGCAGCACAGGAAACAAGATTTATGGACGCGCATACCTTTGAAACAGACGACTGTATGACTTTCAAAGGAAACGTAGGGGAACGGGTTATGGAAAATGTCCCACATTTAGAAGGAGCCATCATTGTCTGCTGCAAAATGTTAGATTCCACAACATATTTCCAGTCACCTAGTGGCAGAGTATGCATGCGCTCTTGAGATGCATAAGTAAGGTATATAAACAGTTAGTGCCAGAATAATAAAACAGTCGAATAGATACGTTTTGGAAAGATTTTAAAGAAATTGCCACAAAAATTTCGAAGGAATAGACTGTAAAATTGCTGCAGGTTTTAATTCGCCACTAAGCGAAACATACAAACAAGAACGGCTAAAGTCTAATAGAACCCTACAGAGAAACTAACGTGATAGTGAACTCCATTACCTTTAAGTATCTCCCCAGAAAATAGAAAAAAAGGAGCTCTTCAAACTCCAATTTAAGTCACATTCAAATATATCGTATTGTAGTATGTAAGGAATCTTCCCAAGAATTACAGGATGTTGAGTTAATAAAAAATGGTGAGTTAGATTCTGACTACTACCTGTCTAAATTCAAAGTTAAATTCAAACCAATCCGAAAAGACGAGTCAATGTAAAGACTCTGAAATACGGCATTGAAAAATTAAAACAATGAAGAAACTTTAGCGATTAACTGAAAACGAAAAATTCGGTAAAGTGGCAACAACTGAAACATTCCCTTGTTCAAATAGCAAAAGCAACAACAATCGTCGTGATTAAAATTAAAATGCACGCTAGGTGGATTTGGAATATGATGAGGCAGTCACAAGAACACAAAATGCATGAAAAAATGAAGTAAGGACAATAACATGGAAAACGTGACAAGATTCCTTTAAAGTAGGGAGGAAACAGCCAGACTGACAGGAAACTAAGAGAAATTAAGCTTTTGTATGTCCATCCTTTTAGCAGGAGGTCTCTGGGACGACGGCCGTTTACTATCGTGACAAGTAAGTAAAAACACCTACAGCCGTCCTTATGATTTTATTTTATTTCATTTCGCTCTACCAGTTTCAACGCTTCAGTGCATCTTCAGGCTATTTTTGATGCGATACAGATTGACATGATCCCCGTGCATACCATACCTGTTACCAGCATTACTGGATACGCAGATAATGTTTCAGCACTCCAACCATGCAGTGTGTGTGTGTGTGTGTGTGTGTGTGTGTGTGTGTGTGTGTGTTTGAGGTGTACGGGCGCTAAACAGCATGGTCATCAGTGCCCACAACCATGCAGTGCTGACACATTATCTGCGTTTCCAGTAATCCTGGCAACAGATGTGGTGTGCATGAGAATCATATCAACCTGTATCGCATCAAAAACAGTCTGAAGCGTTGAAACTGGTAGCGACAAAATAAAATAAAATCGTAAGGACGGCTGTAGGTGTTTTTATTTACTTGTCGTCGTCCGCGGTGGCCGTGCGGTTCTGGCGCTGCAGTCCAGAACCGCGAGGCTGCTACGGTCGCAGGTTCGAATCCTGCCTCGGGCATGGGTGTGTGTGATGTCCTTAGGTTAGTTAGGTTTAAGTAGTTCTAAGTTCTACGGGACTTATGACCTAAGATGTTGAGTCCCATAGTGCTCAGAGCCATTTGAGCCATTTACTTGTCACGATAAGAGAAATTACGAGGAAAACAAATTACAACAAATGTACTCCGACTTCAAAATGAATAATGCTAGAAATTTCTATAAGATGCGCTCCTTCGAGAACTGCCTCGGATCTGCAACGAGAAAGACAGTCGAGGAAGGGCTGCAAACAGTTGGCCTCGGGATACCGGCAGGAAAGCTGCACAACCGGATAAACAAGAAGAGGTCGCCCACTGTTTATCGTCGGCGTGCAAACGGCGGGCGACGGCGGCAGCTTTTTCGAGACGTGTGTGCTCCTCGGCTTCGCCATCACAGCGGAAGCTCAACCACGCAGCCTGGACTGTGAGCCCAAGTGCTTCCGGTACCAGGGAGAAGAAGGCCGTCTGGCGAAGCACTGTGACAGTGGCACCAGGTGCGGAACATGCTCTGCCGAGCACGGAGGTGGCACCCGTGGCAGAGACAGAGGTGAAGCGCCGACGCTGCTCTGCGGCACACGTCGCGAACTAGGCCACGGCGACGCCAGCGAGAAGAAACATGAGATGGCGAACCAGCGAAAGCACGACATTTCGCTCGCGTCTTCAGAAGGACACAACCGACGATTATTTGCTCCCGCCACGCCACGTAACAGCACAGAAACGCCTTCTCACAAGGGAACCTCCCCATCGCACCCCCCTCAGATTTAGTTATAAGTTCGCGCAGTGGATAGTCCTTGAAAAACTGAACACAGATCAATCGAGAAAACAGGAAGAAGTTGTGTGGCACTACGAAAAAAATAAGCAAAATATACAAACTGAGTGGTCCATGCGCAAGATAGGCAACATCAAGGATAGTCTAAGCCCAGGAGCGCCGTTGTCCCGTGGTTAGCGTGAGCAGCCGTGGAACGAGAGGTCGTTGGTTCAAGTCTTCCCTCGAGTGACAAGTTAACTTCCTTTATTTTCACAAAGTTATGATCTGTCCGTTCGTTCATTGACGTCTCTGTTCGCTGTAATAAGTTTAGTGTCTGTGTTTTGCGACCGCACCGCAGAACCGTGCGATTAGTAGACGAAAGGACGTGCCTCTCCAATGGGAACCGCAAAACATTTGATCGCAAGGTCATAGGTCAACCGTTTCCTCCACAGGAAAACACGTCTGATATAGTCTATACGATACCGGTGACGGCATGTGCGTCACATGACAGGAATATGTTGTCGACCCATCTAACTTGTACACTTGACGAATGGGTAAAAAGATTCTTCTACCTTGCCCGATTTAGGTTTTCTTGTGGATGTGATAATCACTCCCAAAAAAGTGATGAAAACATAAGAGTTTGTCACATAAACTGCAACAAATGAATGCAACAGTTTCACAGTCGCACAGTTTTCCCTGTGCTCGGTCAAAACATATGTTTTTAACGTTTTCAAATTTTTCCATGTGTAGACCGTCAAATCCTACATATTTCCAAGCAAATCTGAACATGTCCTGGAATTTTGGAGAGCGAAGTTGATTGTACAAAAAATTGAACTTTTTACGGTAAGGAAGGCTTTAACCATGGACCTTTCGTTCCGCAGCTGCTCACGCTAACCACGGGACCACGGCGCTCCTGAACTCACACTACCCTTGATATTGTCTATCTTGGACATGGACTACTCAGTTTGTATATTTTGCTTATTTTTTTCATAGTTCCACTCAACTTCTTCCTGTTTTCTCGATTGATCTGTGTTCAGTTTTACAAGGCCTATCCACTGTGCCAAGTTATAACTAAATCTGAGAGGGGTGCGATGGGGAGGTTCCCTTGTCAGCTCCTCTTCCGTCTCGCCAGCGGAGCGCGCAGCATCAGGGATGCGCTCGCCACGGCTGCCGAAACAGCGGAACAGGTCCTTGTGGTGACAGTTTCTTGAAGACGCCCTCTGGTAGCTCTGATTCCTTGAGAAGTGCCCTGGTATTCTTCTCTGCCTTCTTGGGGGGGGGGGGGGGGAGTCAAGCGTTAATCTTCCTTTAGGTGTCGTCATGTATCAGGTGCTGCATCTTCTCAGTGTAGTCCTCGTAGGACACGACAACGGTAGCGTTGCTTTTGTCAGCAGGTCAAATAACAATCTACGCCGAGGAACGGGAAAGGAGACGGCAGAGACGGCAAAGAACTGGAAGGGAATGAACAGTGCTTGGAAGGAGGGCATACAATGAACGTCACAAAAAGCAGAACAAGGATAACGGAATTTAGTAAAACTGAATCAGGTAATGCAGACGAGACACTTAAAGTAGTAAATGAGTTTTGCTATTTGTTTAGCAAAATAACTGATGATAACAAAGTTGTGAGGATATAAAATATAGACTGAATGTAAATTTAAGTGTTCAGAAGTCTTTTATGAAAGTATTTGTACGGAAGTGGAACAAGGCCGATGAACAATTTAGAAAAGAAGAGAACACAGGTTTCTGAAATATGGTGCTACAGAAGAATGTTGAAGATTAGATAGGTAGATCACGTATCTAATGGGGAGGTAATAAATAGAATTGCAAATATGTTTGTGGCCCAACCTGACTACAAGAACGGATCGGTTGATATGACACATTCTGAGACATCAAGGGATCACCGCTTCAGTACTGGAGGGTTGTGTGGGGGGTAAAAAGAGCACAGGGAGACGAAGAGATTGTGGGGCGCCGCGTGGAGAATTTTTCTATTGTTGCCATTCTCAACACATGCTCTAACTATAATGTTGGCAACCAGAAAGTGATTAGCAAAAACGAGATGCCTGAAATTAAAGTTCACTGTGCCCACTCTGATGGAGAAATAAAGTTATTGATCATTGAAGTTCATTACGCTGAGGATTTTGGATGATGTCTGGGATTAATAGAAAATGCAGTATACTACAACAATTTTCACTGTATTCTGAAAACGATAAAGTTTCAGACAAATGTTTACCCAAGCAATGCTACTATCAGCTATTGTACGTACTATCAGAGCTGTTCAGAGTCTATTGCGCGGATCCTATTATCCCTAGATAACGAAACTGTTCAATAATCGTTGTCGATGTAAATGTCCAAAGTGAATGTTCGTCAGAATTTGATGTTAATACTCATCAAATGCTACGCTAGTAATGGTAGAAGGTCTCCTGCAGCGACACGTGAAAATACGACATACGCAAACTGAGAATAAATCACTGAAGTCGTTCTGCAATTAACACTTTACCGCAATGCGAACTCCTTGTTACGTGCATACCGAGTTACATAATACGGCATCCAAGGCTGTTCCTTACAACTGCACAGACGCGACGTGGCTCCTGACAACGAATGTGCGCTGACACGAATCTAGAAGAGAACTGAGGCCTGACTTTAGCTCGCAGCGCTCTTATTTATATAGCCGTGGTGCCAACCGCCGAAGGCGCAGCCGACAAGATTTGCCTTCCTCACTAGCCGCTGTACTAGCAGAACACCACTTCAAGTTACTAAATAATTAATTGCTTCGTTCGCTGAAGGCCAGTGAAGCTATTAATTTAATTGTGCTATCAGCACACAGGTAAGAATCTGTAATAAAATTCTGATGTGGCTAGATTAAATACTTTTGGCGAGAGAATTATTTTAGCTCCACTGCACGCAACAGATGAGCTCTGAACTTGCCAAATGGTTCAAATGGCTCTGAGCACTATGGGACTTAACTTCTGAGGTTATCAGACCCTATAACTTAGAACTACTTAAACCTAACTAACCTAAGGACATCACACACATCCATGTCCCAGGCAGGATTCGAACCTGGGAACGTAGCGGTCGCGTGGTTCGAGACTGTAGCGCCTAGAACCGCTCGGCCCTCCGGCCAGCCTGAACTTGCACTTTGGAGAGCCGCTACAGCTATAGTTTTATAGCTACCTTTTGGAAACATCTCACATCTTTGTTATTATAGTGTATCTCCATTGTACCTAAATCTAAACATCCTAGCTTTATCTAATCACTTACTTAATCTATCTTGCTTCCATACTCTTAGGACACAAAAACAGGAAATCATGACTTTCAACCAAAATATTACTTTGTGTGATCCAGCATACTGTTTCCATTGAACTACAATGAAAAAGGAATCTGAATATAAATTTTGAAGTTTCTAGCTCCTTCCTGTTGCGCCGATGATTTTTACGTAAAACGTCCAAATTTCGAAATCTGTTAAAAGTTACTAAACTCAATCTTAACACATTATTATTTTAGTATCACTCCTGACATGCTATTAACTTTTTAGATCATTTACTTTACTTTTAAGGTATTGCGCAACATTCGTGACGTCATATCAAGTTAGAGCGGACTAGGCTGGCACACAATGGAAAGCATATGAATTCTATATGGCGTGAGTAGGCTGCTTCGCTACAAGATGAATGCAGTAAGCAGATTCAGAAGGATGTGAGTTGCAGCAGTTATTCGGAAATGAAGAAGCTTGCACAGGATAGAGTAGCATGGAGAGCTGCATCAAACCTGTCTTCGGACTGAAGGTCATAACAACAAGACAGAAAGAAAAAGTCAGCTACATAATTACTACGTTTAGTAGTTTTTGTGGCACTTGTACAGGTTAATTTATTCTGTAATTTTTGAGAACATTTCTCGAGGAGACCAGCGTTTTTTCTTAGTACTTTAAAACGAACATGAACAGTGTCGACCGCAAGAAACCGTTATTTTTGTAGGGAACGGTTTCGGCCAGTTTCTGAGCGTCTTCATACCTCATGCCATGATGGTAGGCAGATGCGGTGTACGGGGCAGGCGTTACGAACTCCATGGACATCAACTGCTGAACTTGATCAACTGATGGAGTTCCTAACACCTGCTCCGTTCACCGACACCTTTACGATAATGATATGACATCTGAAGATGGTCATAATCTGACCGAAACCATTAACCACAAAAATAAGGTTTCTTGCGGTCGACGCTGTTTGTGTTCATTTTAATTTTACTCTATCCTTGCTGGAAATCTGTTCGCATAATCCATAAAACCTGATCTGAAATACCGTTTGTGTCGCAGGAACACGATGAATTATACGTCCAAAACCGAATCTTCGTAGGAGCTTGGCTGTTGAAATGTTTCGCTTTCCGACTCAAGTTCACGAAACACAGCTGTTCACCTTTGTTTAGAGGCTCTGTAGACTGACAGCTAATAATGTTTGGAGGGAAAGATTGAGTCCATTAGTACAAGATTAATCTCCCTTGTCTCTGACACTGAAACACAAAAGCGTATTCACTTCGCGTGCTTTTACTTTATTGTATCGTATTGTTTCACAGTCCTCTGCACATTCACAAAGAATATTCTTCGCCCAGAGAAGTGCTGTCAGAACAATACTCGGAGCCATTTCACGAAATTTGCGTAGGTCCTGGTTTGAGCATCTCAGAATTATATCTCTGCCATCCCATTAAATATAGAGAGGTTGGACAAAAACATGGGAACATCGCGAGAATACGTGCTTCAGCATAAGTACAGGCGGTAGTGGAGCGGAGCATGCGGGTTGCGCTGTTGAATTTTACCGTGAATGTCACCTGTGGCATGTCCTCAGTACATTGGAAGTGCGAGTCGTGATTAGAACAGTGTTCTGTGTAGTTGTGAGTGCATTACATCAGACCTAAATTAATTCCGACGTGGCCAAATTATTGGTGTTTCTGTAACCAAGGTAGCCCAAGTGTTTGATGTTTCAAGAGACACCACATCGAAAATTTATATCGATACAGTCCAAAAGTAAAAACATCATCTTCTAATTCACAATGAGGACGAATGTGTTTGTTGACTGATCGTGACAGAAGCTCATTGAGAAGGACTGCGACGAGAAAAAGGACAACAGCTGAAAAACTCAGTGAATGACCGAACCCTGTCACCACCGAAACAACACGAAAGGATCTCCGTAAGCAGGGAATTTCACGTCGATCTGGAATTCCGAAAGCACTCATCGGTGATACAGTTCCCCATAACAGGGAAAACGTGGTGTGGAATCCATAAAAACTGGCCTATGGAGCGGTTTGTAAGAACATCATTTAGTCCTGATAAGTCTAGTTTCACACTGTTTTGCGGTTCCTCTTCGTCGGAATGTCTTGGCTCAAACTCGCCTAGGGGTTGAGCTTCACGTGTCGCATTACACGCCCCTAAATTAGACACTTGTGACCCTTTGGTTAAATTGTGTGGCTGATGGAAAGCATATGAAATTATATGAAACATTCAAAGTTAATATAACTTATAGTAACAGTAATAATAATATCGGGAACTAAATTAACGACCCATAAATGATGTAGGCCACACATTTGCGATTTGGTTAGAATAATGTTTATTCAGAAAGCAAACTAATAGCGAATGTGGTCGTATTTAGAGTTACTGTTACACTCGAGTGCTTATCAATTTGAGACAGTTCGATCATTCACAATCTAATCGCGAAATACAAGTCCAATTCTCCACCTCGTTATCTACGCGAAAAGTAAGAGTTCACACCAGGCGCATGTTTGCCCACCGCTCAGAGACTAAGTCCCGCGATACCACACAACGCGACATTTCTAAGTCGTTTCACTTCCTAGCTGCCTAAAGACCGACTGTCCGCTTTCGCGTCTGTACCAGCACTGTCCCCTCTGCCCGTCTCCAGCCGCGTCTTCCGCGTGTCGAACATCGTCGCTCAACTGACTAGTGCAGTTCCCTTTCCTGAAGCCGTCCATCTGATTGGCTACAGCTTAGTCTCTACATTATTTAACATTTTAACATATTTAAATAATCAAAGCTTGACCACTTTCACGTTCTAAATCAAGTAACAATAATCTGCCAGGAAGTTTCAACAATAATATACTTTACATAATAAAGTTAAATTCTTTTACATTAAACCAATACAATTTCCTTCTTAACTTAGAATGTCATGGCCAGTAGCCTTGCACAAATGTGCTTTCTGATAAATAAATAAAGAACAAAAGTAACTATTATGCACTAAATTTTACAACAAATTTTCTATTACCTAATGATTCAATAAGGTGTCATGCTGTCATCGTTCAATGTGTTTTGTGTGGAGGAAATGATGGTCTGATGCTTAACTGAAAATACTGATAATTCAAACAAATAAAATTACAGAGTTGATATTTACAAAACTTGTTAATTTCACTTTAACAGTAAATCCAAATTAAGAAAGATGGTAGATTAAAGTTACTGTGGCTTCTTTCTCTGAATTACTACAGAATTAAATAGTCATAAATGTTTCCCTTTATGACCGATCTTAGGTCAGCCATATTTAACACTGCTATGCCTCCCTGGGCACAAACAGCTCATACGGGGTTTTTCTATGACGTAGGTTCCCGTCTCACTCGCACACCACAGCGCTTAGGCCTGATCAGCCTGGCCTCATTCAGCACAATAGACGCCTGTGAATTTCCCCATCTCGTGGAGAATCTGCACTCTTTGTGGCACACGGTTCTGGACGAAAGGATTCGTTTCACAATTCCTGGAAGGCTGTCTCTTTCGGCCATATACTTAAATGAGAGTGACATGCTCGTTAACTCACACAGGTCTTCACAGTAAACACCTGTAATCAAATAAAATGGTTGGAAACTGATTGAATTTGCTTTTAGTAGAGGACTAGTGATTAAAAATACAGGTTTCCCACACAAAAACATTCAGCAGGAGACATGGCTATCTCCAGATGGGTTGACGAGAAATAAAATAGATCATGTACTATAGATGGACGGTGTGCCTCAGATATTTTGGATGTGATTAGCCGCCGAGGAACGGATATTGACATAGACCATCTTTTGGTAAGAATCAAAACCTTAGAAAGGATTGCAGTTATACCCATAAGGGCTGGGTTGGAGAAAAGTAAGGTCTACAATGTGGAGATGCTCAAGGATCAGAAGAAAAAGGAAGAGTATAGGAACAAAGTGCAAGAGAAGTTGCAGAAGATTAGCGTGATTGAGGGAAAGGATATCAAAGTACAATGGGAGGAAACTAAGACAGCTTTAAATACAACAGCTCAAGAGGTACTTGGAGAAAGAGGAAAACAGAAAAGGAACGGACTGTTTGATGAGGAGATGTCAAAGGCGGAAGATGATAGAAATGAAACTCGACAAAGAACGTTACAGAGACCTACAAGAAATAATGTGGCTAAGTTTAAAGAGAAGAGAAGGGTAGCTAAGAATTTAGAGAGAGAGTGGAGGAAATGGAAAGGTTGGATGAAATACAGAAGAACTTTGAAAATAAGCAAGGGAGGAAATTCTTTTATGGGGTGGGACAAATAAAGAGAGGGTATCAGATAAGGATGGATATGCTGGAAGATGAGACAGGCAGTTTGATAGTTGGGAAGGAAAAAAAAATAGAAACATGGGCAAATATTCTGAAGTGTTACTGTCAAACAGACACATCGTAAGTGAAGAGAGAAATGGAGGGTCCAGAGAATAAACTGAAGAAGAACAAGACGTGGATGGAGATGATGCATTGGACACGGAACCACCGACGATAGAAGAGTTAAGAGAAATTATAAAGCAATTTGGGAATAATAAAGCTCCTAGACACGACCTGGTAATGGCGGAAATGATAAACAATGGAGGTGAAATATTAGTACAGAGGATACATAAAATAATTACAATGGCCTGGGAAAGCGAGAAAATGCCAAATAGCTGGATTTTAGCAACCATCTGACCTATACATAAGAAAGGATCACACATTCAGTGTAAGAACTACCGAGAAATATCTCTGATTAGTATCGTCTAAAAAATCCTTTCTACAGCTATATCAAGGAGAATAACTATAAGATCAGCTCTGTGGAAAACAATACATACTTTCAAATTTCCTAAGAAGCTAACAAAATTAACTAAGATGACTCTGGAAAACAGCAGAAGCCAGGTTAATGTTCAGCGATGTCTGTCGAGATCGCTACCATAGGAAGAAGGCCTAAGACAAGGAGACTCATTATCCCCAGTACTATTCATCTTCGTATTAGAGAATGCAGTAAGATCAATAACCACAAACCCAGGAGGCAATATTTACAGTAGACTTCTGCGAATCTTAGCCTGTGGAGATAATGTAGTAATAAGTGCTAGAAGTACGGAGGTGCTCACATCAGCCTCCAAAGAGTTTGAAGCCGCTGCCAAGAACCTTGGTTTAGAAATTAGTGAGATAAAATCTAAGTATGTGGTAACTGGGAGAGTTAGAAGAAACACAGATGATCTACAGTTCAACGCGTACAACTTTGAAAGAGTAGATAGCTTTATTTGTCTTGACTCAGTAATAACATCAGAAAACAAAGTGGAGGCAGATATAACAAAACGAATTAAGGCTGCTGGCAGATCATATAGAGCACTATATACCATACTCAAAAGTAAGAACCTAAGTAGGAAACTAAAGCTTAAACTTTACTATGATCAAACCAGTTCTTATATATGGCAATGAGGCATGGGTACTGACAGGGGCTTTGCAGAAGAAACTAAATATATGGGAAAGGAAAGTGCTAAGGAAAATTTTTGGTCCCGTAAAAGAAGGTGAGATATGGAGAATTAGGACTAATGAAGAAATAAGGGCTCTGTACAAAGTACCTCATTGGGTAAACTCCATCAAAATGGGAAGGCTAAGATGGTTAGGACATGTCCAGCGGTTGACAGAAGAAAAACTCCCGAAGAAGATGATGATGGGACATCCTGGTGGTAGAGGAAGGAGAGGACGACTGCGTGTGAGATGGCTGGAAGATGTGGAAGCCGACCTGAGAGCAGTGGGAGTCAGGAGGTGGCGCAGGCGTGCTGAAGACCGATTCGACTGGAAATCTGTGATTGGGGAGGCCAAGGCCCTCAGAGGACCGTAGTCCCATGGAGTAAGTACGTTTATTACATTTATTTGAATGACCATCTTCCGCACTAGTGGTTAAAATACTTTTCTATTCGTTAACCATCTTGAGCTGACTGCAATGGCAAAAACTGCCATGTGCAAATGTGAATCGTAGTCCTTCTACGTCAGCGGCTGGTAGCAAGGAGGGAAGCGCAGAATATGTAAAGAAACACCGTAAGTAAGTTGCACACCAACTTTTTTTACGATTTTTTCTCATACTCTTGCAAATAATACACTATGTGATCAAAAGTTTCCAGACACCTGGCTGAAAATGACTTACAGTTCGTGGCACCCCCCATCCGTAATGCTGGAATTCAATATGACGTTGGTCCACCCTTAGTCTTGATGACAGCTTCCACTCCCGCAGGCATACGTTCAATCAGATGTTGGAAAGTTTCTTGGGGAATGGCAACCCATTCTTCACGGAGTGCTGCACTGAGAAGAGGTATCGATGTCTGTCAGTGAGGCCCGGCACGAAGTCGCGTCAAAAACATCCCAAAGGTGTTCTATAGGATTCAGCTCAGGACTCTGTGTAGGCCAGTCCATTACAGGCACGTTATTGTCGTGTAACCACTCCGCCACAGGTCATGCACTATGAACACGCCGAATTGCTCTTCAACATTGGGAAGCAAGAAGGTGCTAAAAACATCAATGTGCATGGCCTGTGCTGTGTAGTGCCAAGCGAAACAACAAGGGGTGCAAGCCCCCTCCATGAAAAATATGACCACACCATAACACCACCACCTCTGAATTTTACTGTTGGCACTACACACGCTGGCAGATAACGTTCACCGGACATTCGCCATACCCACATCCTGCCATCGAATCGCCTCATTGTGTACCGTAATTCGTCACTCCACACAACATTTTTCCACTATTCAATCGTCCAACGTTTACGCTCCTTACACTAAGCGAGGCGTCGTTTGACATTTACCGGCGTGATGTGTGGCTTATGAGTAGCCGCTCGACCATGAAATCCAAGTTTTCTCATCTCTCGCCGAACTGTCATAGTACTTGCAGTGGATCCTGATGCAGTTTGGAATTCCTGAGTGATGGTCTGGATAGATGTCTGCGTATTACACATTACGACCCTCTTCAACTGTCGGCGGTCTCTGTCAGTCAACAGACGAGGTCGGCCTGTATGCTTTTGTTCTGTACGTGCCCCTTCACGTTTCCACTTCACTATCACATCGGAAACAGTGAACCTGCCTATGTTTAGGAGTGTGGAAATCGCATACAGACGTATGACTCAAGTAACACCCAGTCACCTGACCACGTTCGAAGTCCGTAAGTTCCGCTGAGCGCCCCATCCTGCTCTCTCACAATGTCTAATGACTGCTGAGGTCGCTGATATGGAGTACATGGCAGTAGGTGGCAGCAAAATGGACCTAATATGAAAAACGTATTTTTATGAGGGTGTCCGGATACTTCTGATCACACAGTGTATAATGATTGGTTCCACTAGCAAGTAGCGTTGGGTAACATGACCTCGAGGAAGCTGGTGAACTGGACTGAATTAAGAGGCTGCATGTTATACAAAAGCGAAAGTACTCGCTAATTCGCCCCACCAACGACCCCTTCCCACCGGTTTTGACCTCCGTGGTAGCACCACACGAAAAGAAGACCTTCACAGCAGTGAATTAATGAGTAGTTACGAACAGCCAAAAGGATGAATTAGTGAGTGGATACTAGAAGAGAAGAAGGGTCTGGAGGGAGGTGCGGCCGCCGCTGTCACTGGAACTGGAACTGGAAGATCGATGGCGCCAGCGGAGACGCCCTCCAAGGTCGACTTTTGTGAAACGGACGCCTTTCACGTCTTGGGCAGAAATCGATCCCTTGAATGGGACTTACGGTACTAGACAGCAATATTCGCAGTACGCCAGTCGTTATGCAGTTTTGGGTAGGCTGTTGCCATTTATTATGCCGTTTTCGTGAGAGTATGCGGCATCTAGTGTGGACCAGTTAAGCGAAAACTGGTACAAAACCTTTGTTGTTTTGAAATTAGGTATAACAGCATAAACATTTACTTGAACATTTGTTTTGGTTTAAGTGACGAAGAAGGATTTCTCCCTAAGACTACATACAGCAAGAAAAGACTTTGAGACTTGCAATTCGAGATGATAAGAAAAGCGTCGGGCAGTGTGCGCCATAGAACAAAATTTAGGTTTTCAAATAAAGTTGTTTTTCTGGGTCGCAAAAAATGTCCTTTTATACATGAAAAGTACGAAATAATAAAAAAAAAATGTTGGTTAGGAGGCGTTCAGTTCGTGGTTTCAATCGTTCTGACATAATGGATTAAATTTGTGGAATGAGGTTTCCTCTAATACAGTTCTGGGTGCTTCTTCATAAAGTTTGTATAGAAACCTTCAGCCGCTAATGTCTTTTCTTTGTTAAATCTGTGAGGCAGCTTTAAATATTGTGCCAAATCGTAAGTCAACTATTCTAATCCAATCTTAACTGGAGGCATTAACCTGGAATCCAGAACTCTCTTAATCCAATCTTAACTGGAGGCATTAACCTGGGATCCTGAACTCTCGTTTGTACTACAAGCATTTCTTCGAAATTTTCGCCGATTTGAAAAACACCATGTGAAGTGACACATACGTCTCCCGATTCCGTATAATCATTTCTGGCTCCTTTTCAGTGTGGCTCTAGGACCATTAGAGCGATCAGCAGCGGCGCCTCCAGTCATTTCGCTATCCAGACTACTTGATCGACCACTCTCTTCGATCCTCACCGACAGAAAAAGAAACTGGAATGAGTTATCAGAAATTCATTATTACAATACAGTCTGCCCTAGACTACTTCAATATTAATATTAATACTAGTGTGATAATATAATATCTTACTTTTTAAGTATAGGCCGACGCTGAAAATTACACTTTCACCTGCTTCGACACTGAAGAAAATGAAATTTATTTGTGACGCAAGCTCAACAGCTGCATCACCCGACTTCCAGTAAATGGCGGGCTGATGTCTGCGCTTCATTCCGAGCACAGCGTGCGTCCGCTGTTTTGCGGCAAACCCGAGAAAAACGAGGTGGCCCACGCTGACCGCAACCACTATTTTATATTTACTATATTACATTTTACGTTTTCCATGGATCCCTTGGAGAGGAGTCTCTTGGATGTGGAAACAGTCAAAGTTTTTTTTAGATCCTTTTTTACTGAGATTCATGGAATTGTACAAATCTAATGCAGACAATGAGCTATAATCCTTGTGAAGATATTCATCGATGGAGTAGAAGGAATCAGCCAACAGGAAGTTCTTCAATTCACTCTGAAACCGATCTTTATCTCTTACCACACCTTTGATATGCTCTATTAAGTTATTGAATGTATGAGTACCCATACAGTTGACTCCTTTTTGCACTAATGGTAAGCTTTTATAGTCCTTATACAGATTATTTTTGTTTCTGGTATTATAATCATGTTTTTCACTATTTTGTGTAAAAAGAGACATGTTGGAAATGACGAAGGACATCAATGAGTATATGTACTGAGAAGTAGTAGTTAGAATACCAAGTTTCTTAAAGAGGTCTCTGCATGATGATCTAGGACTGACACCAGATGTAATTCTAATGATTCGTTTCTGAATTTTGAAAATGTTCTCTTTGTGAGAGGAGTTTCCCCAAAAGATGATTCCATAACTCAGTGAATGGAAGTAGGCTGAATAAACCGACTTCCTCATTTTTAAATCACCTATTTCTGCTATCATGCGTACTGCAAATGTAGATGAACTAAGGCGTTTGACTAAGTCTAGAGTGTGAGTTTTCCAATTTAGGTTGTAGTCAGTTTATAGCCTTAAAAATTGGACACTGTCTACAGCTTTAATTTCATTGTTTGAATACATTATTCTTATAGGGTCAGGTATTCTTTTAGAGGTACTAAACTGCATATTCTGGGTCTTGTCAAAATTCAGTGACATTCCATTTGCTATGGACCACCCATTGCTACGTATAAATATTTCATTAGCTGATTGCTCAGTGAGATCACGGGTATTGTTTTTTATACTGACCGCCGTTCTCTTACAGGTTACTGTGTCAGCTGGGCTGGTGGCACAACTTTGGAATTGACGACTGACTGCTTTCGCTGATTTTCTGCAACGTGTTACAGCCACCCTCCGCAATGTTCAATGGTCACTGGCCATCAGTACATGAGTTCCGTCCCGTCTTTGTTTAGCTGTCGTCGTTCTTTTGCGTTTCCACTTCACAATCACATTATCAGCAGTCGACGTGGGCAGCTTTAGAAGCGTTGAAATTTCCCTGATGTATTTGTTACTCAGGCGATATCCAATGAGTAGCCCATTTTGGAAATCACTAAGCTCTCCTAATCGATTCATTCTGCTGTTACTGCAGATACCTCGAAAACTTTCATTTTGCACCCCGTATGGTATTGTTTGCCTCTAGTGGAGATAAACTTCAACAGGTAATGGGAGAAAATAAGAGGGAAAGTTTGAAAGAAAGCCTGAAAATCAGTTATAATATCACTAACACAACGTATGGCCTTCATATCGGAAAAAAGTACACTATGTGATCAACAGTATCTGGACACAATCAGGGTGTAATGGGTATACACACTGCAGAGTCTTCTACTGGTGACTGAACACAGTGTACTGAACAACATTACATTGGTATTTACTTCATTTGTGGACTAATAATTATAGCTATTACCAGTGGTATGTTTCTAGGGGCCGGCCGAAGTGGCCGAGCGGTTAAAGGCGCTACAGTCTGGAACCGCACGACCGCTACGGTCGCAGGTTCGAATCCTGCCTCGGGCATGGATGTGTGTGATGTCCTTAGGTTAGTTAGGTTTAAGTAGTTCTAAGTTCTAGGGGACTTATGACCACAGCAGTTGAGTCCCATAGTGCTCAGAACCATTTGAACCATTTTGTTTCTAGGTTGGTTAGTACTTCCAAACCTGTATCAAGAGCAAGCCATTAATGCTTATTTTCCGCCGGGCACAAATCAGGGCAGCAGTGTGAGCACGTATATGCAGAACGGTTAGTGTACACTGTAGGCGCAGTCCAGTTAGTGGTGCCTTTGCGAACTTGCAGAAAGCATCAGATAGTAAACTACACTCATGCTCATAAATTAAGGATAATGCTGACACATGGTGAGATAACACACTGGTGGGCGGTTTGCGGGTTTAAATCACCTCGGGGTATGATCATGCGGTGCATTTGACCTGCGGTCGTCGCACGGTGGCGCTAGCAGCAGTCCACATACGCAGAGGTGTATTGGTGCATGTCAGAGTACGGTGCAGTGAGTAACTGTACAGACGTTTTCAGACGTGCTAATGGTGACAGTGTGTTGAAAATGGCTCAAAGAACACATATTGATGTCGTCATGAGGTGTAGAATACTAGGGCGACTGGAGGCTTGTCAAACCATGTCGTTGCACGGGCCCTCCGCGTGCCACGAAGATTATGGCAACGATTCCAGCAGACAGGAAACTTGTCCAGGCGCTACAGTACTGGAAGACCACAGTATACAACACCACAAGAAGACCGATGTCTCACCACCGTGCCCGCAGACGGCCACGGAGTACTGCAGGTAGCCTTGCTCGGGACCTTACTGCAGCCACTGGAACAGTTGTCTCTAGACACACAGTCTACAGATGACTGAACAGACATGGTTTATTCACCCAGAGAACTGCAAGGTGTATTCCACTGATCCCTGGTCACAGGAGAGCCCGTAAAGACTGGTAGCAAGCACACAGTACATGGTCATTGGAAAAGTGGTCCCAGGTCATGTTGACGGACGAGTCCAGGTATAGTCTGAACAGTGATTCTCGCCGGGTTTTCATCTGGCGTGAACCAGGAATCATAAACCAGACCCTTAATGTCCTTGAACCCTCAATGTCCTTGAAAGGGACCTGTATGGAGGTCGTGGTTTGATGGTGTGCGGTGGGATTATGATTGGTGCACATACACCTCTGCATGTCTTTGACAGAGGAACCGTAACAGGTCAGGTGTATCGGGAAGTCATTTTGCACCAGTATGTCCGCCTCTTCAGGGGTGCATTGGGTCCCACCTTCCTCCTCATGCATGATAACGCACGGCCCCTCCGAGCTGCCGTTGTGGAGGAGTAGCATGAAACAGAAGATATCAGACGAATGGAGTGGCCTGCCTCTTCTCCACACCTAAACCCCATCGAGTACGTCCGGGATGCTCTAGGTCGACGTATCGTTGCACGTCTTCAAGCCCCTAGGACACTTCAGGAGCTCCGACAGGCACTGGTGCAAGAAAGGGGGCTATACCCCAGCAGCTGCTCGACCACCTGATCCAGAGTATGCCAACCCGTTGTGCGACCTGTGTACGTGTGCATGGTGATCATATCCCTTATTGATGTCGGGATACATGAGCAGAAAACAGTGGCGTTTTGTAGCACACGCGTTTCGGGACGGTTTTCTCAACTCATCACCAATACCTTGGACTTACAGATCTGTGTCGTGCATTTTCCCTGTGTGCCTATGCTATTAGCACCAGTTTTGTGTAGTGCCATGTTGTGTGGCACCACATTCTGCAATTATCCTTAATTTATGAGCATGAGTATTTGTGATGTTTCTGGGAAGAGTGGTTCAAGCAGAGAAAAACCAACACGCTGATGTGTGTACATACGAAGGTACCACTTATAAAAATACAAGTTGTACAATGCGGAACCGACCACTAGATATTACGAGAGGCGGACCCGTACCATAAAAAAGGTTATAAAATGAGGCAGGGAGTGTGTATTGTCAGCAGAAGATCTGTAACTGCAGAATGGATCGATCAGGAAAGCTCAGTGACTTCGAAAATGGACTTGTCACGGATATCACCTGAGTGACAAATCCATCAGGGACATTTCAACCCTACTAAAGCTGGCCACGGTAGCTGTTGGTGCTGTAATTGTGGAGAGTGTGACTAGGGCCTCCCGTCGGGTAGACCGTTCACCAGGTGCAAGTCTTTCGATTTGACGCCACTTCGGTGAATTGCGGGTTGATAGGGATGAAATGATGTTTAGGACAACAACACCCAGTCCCTGAGCGGAGAAAATCTCCAACCAAGCTGGAAATCGAACCCAGGTCCTTAGGATTTACATTCTGTCGCTCTGACCATTCAGCTACCGGGGGCGGACAGTGTGGAGTGGAAATGTGAAGGAACAACCACAGCTAAACCAAGTACTCATGTACTGAAGAACAATGATCGTCGAGCATTGAAAAAGCTGGCTGTAAAATGTTGCAAAAAAATCAGCGACAGCAATCAGTCACGAATTCCAAAGTGCTGCCACCAGTCTAGGTAACATAGTGACTATACTTACAGAGTCAAAAAGAGTAGGTTAGCATGGTCGCGTGGCTCTTGATAATGAGCCACACATTTCTGTAGTCGTTGCTTGAAGCGGTATGTACAGCGATGCCACTGGACAGTGGATGACTGGAAACAAGTGATAACAGGTGATCTGGAGTGACGTAGGACACTGTACCCTGCGGCAAGTCGATAGGAGGTTTAGGTTTTTCGAGTGTCTAGAGGACGCTATCGACCAATACGTGTTGTGTCAACAGTGAAGTACGGAGGAGGTGGCAGTCCTGCGGTGCGCGGCGTGTTTTCCGTTACTAGGGTGTCGTCCTCTGTTGTAATTGACAATTTGAAAAATTTTTACAACAACTTTTATTTACGTGAGTCTACTAGGTAATGACTGAATAACAACGAAAAGTCACAATCAAAAAACTAGTAAGAATTTCCTACTAGAGGCAACAAAAGATAACTTCTAAGTTTCCCACAAGAGCCCGTGGTAGCACACACACACTTAATTCCAAGTCCTATGCCGATGGCGAAGACGTAGTCTTCCGTAGAGACGTCCTTGAGGTCGGTATTAGACGTGAACTGACGCCCGGTGCTGGTTCTAGCCTTTAAATAGTATTGGCCAGCCAATCAGATGTTGGTGTAGTAATACTTCCTGTAGGCCATCTCGAACTCCCTCTGCAGGAAGTAGTACGCGGAATATCTGTTTCCAAAACAGCCGATGTTTACAATTGCTTACGCCTTGGGCATAGACAACCTCGGTCCTGTGTGGTGTTTGATGTGTTGCTTGCCCCCCAGGGGTTACCTTGGCGACGGCGTAACATCCTCTTATTACGCTTAAGCAAAGGCTAAATGCGGTAGGAAACGAATATATCTTACAGCGTTGTGTACTGAGTGCAGTAGATGAGGATTTCGAATACGATTGTTGTATCATCATCATAGTGCACCTTGTCATAAAGCATCACCTGTGAGGCAAATGTTTGTACACAGAAACTGTACTCAGATGGATTGTCCTGCTCATTGTCCAGACCTTAAACCAGTGGGACGCATTTGGAACGAATAATAGGCGCCAGGCCCCAGCACCCAACATCACCACCTCCTCTGTTGTCAGCTGCTGAGAGAGAATTGTGTGCCATTCCTCCACAGACACTCAGGCACTTCATTGAACGTGTCCGCAGCGAAGTACAGGCCGTCATAAAGGCGAAGGACTGCCGCTAACCAAGTTCCTGGATGCTTCACATCAGAGAGAGTATGCACGACGCACCCCATTCGCATATGTTGGTAAAGAGGTTTCCTCAGTGCGCTTACAATACGGCGTCACTGAATTTTACACATTCCAGTTTGTTGTAATCGGTATAGCTTCACCTTTTAAATTTATTTTAAAAAAAATGGTTGAAATGGCTCTGAGCACTATGGGACTAACCATTTGAGATCATCAGTCCCCTAGGACTTAGAACCACTTAAACCTAACTAACCTAAGGACATCACGCACATCCATGTCCGAGGCATTCGAACCTGCGACTGTAGCGGTAGCGCGGTTCCAGACTAAAGCGCCTAGAACCACTCGGCCACAACGGCCGGAAAATTTATTTTTATTAATATCTTTCTTGTAGACACGAAGATCGTCATTTGAAAGTGAAACTGGTAAATTATTGCTGAAATTATATGTGAACATACATTGAAGTGACAAAAGTCATGGGATAGTGGATATTCTTATGGCGGTGGAATCGTGTAAACAAAGTGTAAAGTGGCAGTGCATTGGCGGGGGCTGTTATTTGTACTCTGGTAATTCACATGAAACGGTTTCCCATTTGATTATGGCCGCAACACGGGAATTAGCAGACTTTGAACGCGGGATGGTAGATGCATGGAACATTCCATTTTGGAAGTCGTTAGGGAGTTCAACATTCCGCTATCCACTGCTTCAAGAGCGCCGAGAGTACGAAATTCCAGGGATCACCTCTCACCACGGACAACGCAGTGGCCGACGGCCTTCTCTTAACGACAGAGACCAGCGTTATTTTCGTAGCCAGTGCTAACAGACAAGCAATACTTTCTGAAATACCAGCAGAAATCGATGTGGGACGTACGACAAACGTATGCGTTAGCAGAGTGCAGCGAAATCTGTAGTTAATGGGCTATGGCAGCAGGCGACCGACGAGAGTGCCTTTGCTAACAGCACGACATAGCCTGCAGCGCCTCTCCTGGGCTTGTGATCATATCGGTTGGATCCTTGGCGTCTGAAAAACCGTTGCCTGTTCAGACGAGGCCCGATTTCAGTTGGTAAGAGCTGATAGTAGGATTCGAGTTTGGTGCAGATCCCACGAAAACATGGACCCAAGTCGTCAACAAGGCACTGTGCAAACTGATAGTGGTTCCATAATGGTTCTGTTTACATGGAATGGACTGGGTCCTCTGGTCCTAATGACTCGATTATTGACCATTTGCAGCCATTCGTGTACTTCATTTTTATGGATGACCATGTGCCATGTCACTGGGCCACAGCTGTTCGCGATTGGATCGAAAAACAATCCGGACAATTCGAGCGACTCATTTGGCCACCCAGATCATTCGAAATGAATCCCATTGATCATTTATACCACATAATCGAGAGGTCAGTTCATACACAAACGGCTGCACCGACAACAGTTTTACAATTATGGACGGCTGTAGAGGCAGCATGGCTCAATATTTCTGCAGAGGACTTCCAACGACTTGTTGAGTCCATGCCACGTCGAGTTTCTGCATAACGCCGCCAAAAAGGAAGTCCAATACGACACTGGAAGTTATCCCATGACTTTTGTCACCTCATTGTATTGGAAGTTTGTGAACGGATCGATTAAAGTGGAACGAGCACATGAAACTGACAGTAACGAAGGCAGAGGCTGACCGAAATTTATTGGAAGAAACCTCAGAAAGTGTAGCGTCCACGAAGGAGGTAACTTAGAAACATCTCGTTTGACAGAGGATTGGGTTGAGCATTAGTGCGCGGCTGGAAGGGGAAAGGGGGCGAAGAGACAGTGGAGCACAAAATACCTTCCACAACACACCAGAAGGCGGTTTGCTGAGTACAGACGTGGATGTAACCGGATGTACGTAGGGGAACCCGGGGTAGAACGGGGTACCAAGTTGAAAACATTGATTAAAAGTAGAAAAGTGTTAAATAAGACAGTTACCAATTTTTATATGAACGCATTATGATGTATTAATCACAAAAATATAAGAAGATTGCCATAAAATAAAAGAACAATATTTTTTCACTCAAAAACAGAAAGGTATGTCATTTGCCCCATTCTGCTCCGTGCACAGGGCAGATTGGGGTGGTAAGCACAAGTGATTATAGAAACGCATAAAATTATCTGAAATGCAGAAAATATTGGCTTCCTGGGTATTTATTTAGTTTAAAGTGAATGTTAATGTCAGACTTCAGTTTCCATGTATTGTATCCTTTTCTTAAGGCTTTTCACAAAACTCACACATGAGGCGAGACTCATCATCTTCACTATCTATTCCTGAACAAGAATCATGTGCCCATTTTTTGCACATGGAACAAGCGACCCAACCTTCACCTGATTTTGGATAAAACCCACCACTATATAAACATTCAGAGTCAGAACTTTCCTCATAATGACTCTCGTTAGTATTGGATGCTGTCTCCTTCTTTTTTTCATATATCTTCAGGCCCTTTCCTTTCTTTTTTGAATTCTCAAATAGTTTTTTCTTTGCTCTTTCTTCTTTTCCAAAGTTATTTTCCTCTTTTTCCTTAATAATGGCATTTGTACAGCGAATCAGATAAAACAACAGTTTTCCCCCTCTTCCGTTTCGCCCTTTTCATACATTTCGTGTTTTTTCTCTTATATACTCAAACCATCTGATATCGAAAGCAAAATAGATTAGGAGCCTAATAAAAGTGATCTCTTTGTTCAAAATATAGCGGTGCAGAATCGGGTACTTCCCCATTCCGCCTTAGGTACATGGTTCAGGTTATGGACGTAAGGCCACTAAACAAAGATACCAAAACAAACATTTAACCACATGAAACTAAAGATTATTAAACATATTTTAAGCATCTACTAACAATAGTCGTATTGTAAATAAGTAGGTATACCTTTTCTTGCTTCCAATTCGCCAGAAGTTACAAGGCAGGAGCAAAAATTAGCACAATGAAAACTTCACGATCCAACGTTTACGAAAACCAAACAAACATGGCTGCCAAGGCTGAACAGTAACTGTCTGAACTAGTTCTACTTACTGCCAATCGTTGGCAGCACCTCCTTGACACGAAAATACGTACATCTTCATTCTTCCCCGGTACCCCGTTCTACCCTGCGTTCCCCTACTTGCGAATTCTATGTCAATAGATGACAGTGCTGAACTCTCTGAAGATGAATCCTTAGTTACTTCGAAATAGGTAGCAAATAACACTGATATACAAAACAATGTGACCACTGGACACCACGACGTTGGATGCCGCCTGGAGGCGTTCCGGGCACGTGACGCGGTAGCAAAAGTATGCAACCGGAGCAGACACGGTCGAGAGATTACCCTAACAAGGATATGGGCTGCAAGTGCGGAAGTCCATTGACACAAACAACTTTGACAAAGGACAGGTTACTATTACGCAAAGCCTGTGAACGAGTACCTCGTCTGCTACTATCGTCAGCATCTAGGAAAGAGGTAGGACAGTTAAACTACCACTGCCCCTAAACGTTTGGACGTCCTCGACTCTTCCCAGAACGTGGGATTCGGAGTCTACCTTCCCAAGAACGTGGGATTCGGAGTCTTGCTTGCCCTGTAAAGTAGGATAGATGGTGATCCGAGGCATCTCTGTCAAAAGAGCAAAATGTGAAATTGTTTCCGAGGATACCGTTCATCGTACATTGTTGAACATGGAGCTCCACAGCAGACCACCCCTACGTATTCACATGTTGACCCAACGACATCGTCAATTACGATTGCTGTGGGCACGGGACCATCAGGATTGAACCGTCTATCAGTGGAATCGTGTCTACTCTTTGAGTGAATCACGTTTTTGCTACACTAGTTCAATGGTCGTCGCCACAAACGCCGTCATCGAGGCGAATGGCAACTAGAAACGTGCTGCGCACCTTGACGCTGGCTGGTAAAAGCAGTAGAATGTTATGGGACACATCCTCCTGCAATTGCGTGGGACCTGTGATAGTAATCGAAGACACACTGATAGCTGCGAACCACCTGCATCCCTTCATGCTTGATGTTTTCCTCGACGCCGATGTCATCTTTCAGCAATACAATTGTCCTTGTGTCGGAGCTGAAACAGTGCTGCGTGGTTTGAGGAGCATTACAGTGAACTCACGTTGATGTCTTGGCGACCAAATTCGCCTGACGTGAACCCTATGTAACCCATCTGGGTCGTTATTGGGTACTATCACCGCGTAGGAAAATCAGCGGCCCGTTATTTATGCGATCTGCTTGACCTGTGCATAGACATCTAGTGCCACATACCTCGACAAACCTACGAACAATATGTCGGATCCCTGATACGCAGAATCAGTGATGTATTTCGTTCCGAAGATGGAAAACAAGCTATTCAGCAGGTCGTCATAATGTTTTCGTTCATCAGTGCAAATAAGATACAAAAGGCCGGCCGTTGTGGCCCAGCGGTTCTAGGCGCTTCAGTGTGGAACCTCGTGACCGCTACGGTCGCAGGTTCGAATCCTGCCTCGGGCATGGATGTGTATGATGTCCTTAGGTTAGTTAGGTTTAAGTATTTCTAAGTTCTATGGGACTGATGACCTCAGATGTTATGAGGGTAATCCCAAAAGTAAGGTCTCCTATTTTTGTATAAGTACATAGACCTGTTTATTTCCACAATGGTTTACATCAGTTTACAGCTTGAACATTTAGCTATTTTTCGACATAATCACCATTTCCGTCGATGCATTTTTGCAGACGCTGTGGCAGTTTTTGTATGCCCATGTCATACCAGCTCGCCGCCATGTTGTTCAGAAAGTTATGAATCTCTTCCTTCACCTCGTCGTCGGAGCTGAATTGCTGGTACCACAATTAACACTTACAGGTACTGTGAGACTCAAACGGACAATTCAGAACAGGAGAAGAGGAATGTTGAGCAAGGACGTACGCATTCTCCATGACCACTCGCCCACACATCGCTCGGCAAACCGTTGCTCTCCTGCAACAGTTTCAGTGGAACATAATCACCCACCCACCCCATAGTCCTGACTTGGCGCCAGTGACTATCACCTATTCCCTAGGTTAGAAGAACATTTGGCCGGAAAGCGATTCAGCTCCGACGACGAGGTCAAAGAAGAGGTTCATAACTTTCTGAACAGCATGGCGGCAAGCTGGTATGATGTGGGCATGCGAAAACTACCACAGCATCTACAAAAATTCGAAAAGTAGCTAAATGTTCAAGCTGTAAACTGATGTAAACCATTGTAGAAATAAACAGGTTTATATACTATGAACAGAATGTTCCGTCGGTTCTTGGTAGAACAACATTATAATAAATGGAAAGCATCAGTTTGCTTTTAGTCTACAATATTGTAGAACAAAAGGTTTATACACTTTTAAAAAAATAGGAGACCTTACTTTTGGGATTACTCTCGTAAGTCCCATAGTGCTCAGAGCCATTTGAACAATTCGAAGATACAAAAAATAATAAACACACCTGAGCAGAGAAAACATAGTTGGAGACTAGCGTTTATTCTCCATAAGCTAACTACTAATAGCTAACGCCTCCACTATTGAGGTAATCATGTATGTACTTTACACAGCACACACCCTTTACCGGTAGAATGTGCTATACTCACTGCAAATTTACGTAAATATAACAACGCAAAAAAATTTCATAGTGGCCGCATAATTTCGCTTCTTGTTTTAGTCATCAATCTTTCGACTGGTTTGATGGTATCCATCATTTCCTAAATTGTGTTAATATTTTCATCTCTAGTAACTACTACAGCCATCACCCTCTACAACTTGTTGAGTGTATTCCAAACTTTGTCCGCTCTTCTCTTCTTCTGGTTACGGTCCTCTATGTACTTTCCTCACGTCCATATCAGTATCTGATGCCAGTTGATCTGTTACTGAACAAAGCTGCTTTCTGCTGAGCCAATCTACTTGTGACCTCTTACTTGGTTCGGCCGCCCTGAGTAATGTCACCTCTTAGACAGGATGTTCTTTCACTTTCTCCTGCACTGTGTCGCTGCTTCTGACGTTAAGGAACTCGTTGGCCTGGTCTGTAGTAATGTTCATCACTTTTATCTTTGTTTATCTTAAGCTATATAATGTATGGTAAATAAGCACACTGGACAAAAAATTTAGTAATCCCCCAGGCAACATCACGGTAATGGCGTATAACAACGCGTTTGTTTGGATAATAGCCTCAAGTCCGTGACGAGGAGAGGTCACAACTTTGTTTTGGTATACTATATCCAACGTACACACACACAAATACATGCCAAATTGTGGAGATGTTGATAAATAAGTTCCACTCGGTATTGCAAATTGTCCGAGATGTTTTCCATGGAATTAAGATTGAGTGATTCAGGGGGCCAGTCGAGATGCGACAAGGTGCCTGAGTGAGGGTCAATCAAGGAAGAACGTACGTGTGCAGCCCTGCCAGCTGGGATGTTGTCATCTTGGAAGACGGGCGTGTGCACAGCGTGTTCATCAAGACGACGTGGAAGAAAGGGCAACGCAGCCCATCGCCTTGTCGCCCGGCGTGTTGAAGTAAACTGGTACATCCTGAATGTGAGGCACCAAGTCATGATACGAGAAACACCTTAGAAACATCACAGAGACACCAAGAGCCTCCACATATTGTGCGTTAAGTGCGTCATTGCACCGACGGCGCACTAGATGCCTGCCGTCACTTGAAAAGTGTCATAATCGCTACTCGTCTGACCGCATTAGACGTCTCCACGCAACAACTATCAATTCTGTGCGTTGTTTGGCCCACCCAAAACTTGAATCTTTACGTATCGCCTTTTGCGAGTTACCGGATTACAAATAAAGGAAATATGAGTAACCCATTGCATTACAGACCCGTATCACTGACCTCAATTTGCAGTAGGATTTTGGAGCATATACTGTACTCGAACATTATGAATCACCTTGAACAAAGTGACTTATTGATACATAACCAACACGGATTCAGAAAATATCGTTCTTGTGCAACACAGCTAGCTCTTTATTCCCATGAAGTAATGAGTGCTATCGACAAGGGATCTCAGATCGATTCCATATTCCTAGATTTCCAGAAGGTTTTTGATACCGTTCCGCACAAGCGACTATTAATCAAATTGTGTGCATATAGAGTATCGATGGGTGGATATGGTGTTATGGGCGCTCAACAGTGTAGCCTTTAGCGCCCGTATAGAGTATCGTATCAGTTGTGTGACTGGATTCGTGATTTCCTCTCAGAGAGGTTACAGTTCGTAGTGATGGACGGTAAATCATCGAGTAGAACAGAAGTGATATCTGGCATTCCGCAAGGTAGTGTCATAAGTCCTATGCTGTTCCTGATTTACATAAATTATCTGAGCAGCTCCCTTAGATTTTTTGCAAATGACACTGTAAGTGCGAGGTCATCCACATGGGTACTAAAAGAAATCCGATAAATTTTGGGTGTACGATAAATCCCACAAATCTAAGGGCTGTCAATTCGACTAAATACCTAGGCATTACAATTATGAGCAACTTAAATTAGAAAGACCACGTAGATAATATTGTGGGGAAGGCGAAACAAGGACTGCGCTTTGTTGGCAGAACTCTTAGAAGATGCGACAAACCCACTAAAGAGACAGCCTATATTACACTTGTCCGTCCTCTGCTGGAATATTGCTGCGCGGTATGGGATCCTTACCAGGTAGGATTGACGGAGCACATCGAAAAAGTGCAAAGGAGGGCAGCTCGTTTCGTGTTATCACGCAATAGAGGTGAGAGTGTCACCGATAAGATTCGCTAGTTGGGGTGGCAGTCACTGAAACAAAGGTGGTTTTCTTTGTGGCGAGATCTATTTACGAAATTTCAATCACCAATTTTCTCTTCCGAATGCGAAAATATTTTGTTGACACCCACCCACGTAGGGAGAAATGATGATCATAATAAAATAAGAGAAATCAGAGCTCGAACGGAAAGATCTGGATGTTCCTTTTTCCCACGCGCCATTCGAGAGTGAAATGGTAGAGAAGCAGTATGAAAATGGTTCGATGAATCCTCTGCCAGGCACTTAAGTGTGAATTGCAGAGTAACGATGTAGATGTAGATGTAGAAGTGTCCACTACGTGTGGTTTCCTTCGCAGTGTTGCCTCGGAAACTGGCTGACAAGAATCTAAATTTGTTGATGTCAGCGATTCCTGTCGGATGTAAAAGGTGTCGCCACTGACAACGAGTGATACTCGCGTCCGATCCCCGTCAGTCAGAATCGTTCGATGGCCATTGTTCTTATGCCGTATTACATGGCTGACACTTAACGTGTTTGCTCGTAGACCTGTTGGACAATCCACTTTGAAACAGCAGCAAGTCGAACAATTTCATTCACGTCCAAACACAATAGCTCTTTTCTGCCATTTTTTCGTGGTCTTGCCTCGACCTATCTTCGTCCACTGATTCCATACAGATGACTGTCTCACACACACCACTTTCCTGCCGTGACTTAATACTAGTGGTGGAAGGTCACGTGACCACCTGTTACCAGTTCCACATCAATCCAAATTGACCAGTGTCACATTTTAGGGAGGTGACTACTAATTTATCCGGTTTGATTATCATAGCATTAATCTTGAGCCGTGCGCGGCTCGTGTTCATGCCGTTTCTTGCTTGACAGCTTTTCTTTACGGAATTATCACCTCGTTTCTTATTCGATTTACTGGCGTCATTAAGTTGCCGGCTTGCCTGCCCGTGAGTGGCAGCAGCAGAGCGCATCGATAAGAGTACTATCGTATTATCTTTGATAGTATTTCCGGCTCGTCGTGTGTCGTGTGTTGAGTTGGGACGGAGCGCCAGTGAGGTGCGGACAGCCAGTGCTCGCTGACCGCTGGCAACACACATGAACTGTCCGACGGAAGGAGACTGGACCGGGAAAGACGGTTGGTTGTCGTTCGGTCGGTCTTCTCATCAGACGACGTGTATTTGGTCTTTTGACCGTTTCTGGGCCTCGTCAGTTGGTCATCTTGCCGGACGTGGGTCGGTTCCTTCCTTGTGCAGAGATGTCGTGGCCGATGGGCAAGTGTTACCTCTGCATGGATGGGTCGGAGCCAGTGTGGCCGGGTCGCCGTGTCTCCGACTTCCGAACGGACATCGAGTTAAGTCGGAATAGAGCTGCAGTAAGCTCCAGACAACCAAGACTCGCCCGACCGTTGCTGACACACATGACTTGAGTGGGGACGACCTTGGTTGGTCGTTCGGTCGGTCGTCTCATCGGATGACGTGTATTTGGTCGCCGATCGCTTGTGGAAACTCTGTGTGTGTCGACTTGTGACTCGTACTTGTTGATCCACAGTGATTGGTTTTAGGATTGTCGGAGTTCTTAGAGCAAGTGGCTACGTGGAACTGTGTGTAGCTTGTGTAATTTCCACTGAGCAGTTATGAATGCTGTCTGCGTACTGGAGTAGGCAGTCGGTCGGTTGGGACAGAACAGTGAGTGTGTGTTTCCTCGCCGTGTTGATGCTGTCCGGCACGGCGTGTAGTTCGACAGCTTTTGGTGTTGTCCATATTTTTGAGTGGTTATTGTGCCTTGGCTGTTTTTACACGCCAATTTTGAAGACGTAGTACTGCTGGCATCTTTGTCCTCGGCTGATATTTTCCGTTGTCGTGTCGTTGGTCAGAGGAATGGCATTGATTAGGTTGTTGGTCGGTCTTTCAGCCGCCCCTGGGTCAGGTTGCCATCTAATTATTTAGTCTTATTCTTGGCTGCCTGTCTCACCTCCTCAGGCCGACTCTTGGAACACTTCTGAGTACCACATTTCTGTTGTTGATTTTTTGTCTCAAGTACTGTACGAGACCTTCATCCGCCTATTAATTTAGTTGGTTTAATTTTAAAATAAGACCTTCAGCAGACTTAAACTAAGCTTTCAAGATTGATTTGTTTAAAACTAATTTTAAAAAGGAGATTTCGCTCCATTTTAAATCTTTGTTATCCAGGCCTTAAGTTTTGAGTTGTTCTATGTACAGTATATGGCCTTCAGCCGAGCTTTTACGTGATTTTTTTTTTTTTTTGGGATAAGGCCTTCAGCTGACTTAAATTAAAATTCTGAAGATTTTTTGGTTAAACAAATTTTTTAAGAAAGTTTTGCTCTATGTCCAGTGTGCGTCCTTCAGCCGAGTATTTTAGAGACTTTTTTTAAGGGGGGTAGGACGTCAAACGAGCCGACTTGGAGCAGGAGAGACGCCACAGGACATTTTAATTTCCATTGTTTATACTTTTACGAATAAATTCATACAACTTTGTCAGCATGACCAGGAAGGATTCAGGATTCACAATGATAGCAGTAGAAGTTCAAAAAAATAACAAAATAATTTTTTTTTACATGCGAAAGTTCATCATTTTTTCACTTCTATTGGCTGCGTTTGTTGCTATAGGTACACGTTTCTTCATAAGTAAGAGAGATTCTTCGATGAATTTTGCACAGCATGCAAACCATACTTACAGGTGTATGAAACTCTAGAAATTATTTAATTTATGAAAAAATTAATCTGCTGTTACATTTTAAACTTCATATTTAGAAAAAACTCAAATTTTGTAGTTAATTATCTCAATTTTTACCACAGTTTTTTATAGATTTGCAAAATTCTAGAATTTCATACACCTGTAAGTATGGTTTGTATGCTGTGCGAAATTCATCGAAGAATCTCCCTTACTTATGAAGAAAAGTGTACCTACAGCAACAAATGCAGTCAATGGTAAGTGAAAAAAAGGTGAAATACAAGTGTAAAAAAATAAATCATTTTCTTACATTTTTGAACTTCCACCACTATAAGTGTGAATCCTGAATCATTTCTGGTCATTCTGATAAAGTTTTATGAATTTATTTTTAAAATTATAGACAGTGGAAATTAAAAATTCCTGTGCTGTCTCTCCTGCTCCAAGTCGTCCCGTTTGATGTCCTACCCCCCTTAAGAAAGGCCTTAAAGCAATTTTAATAACTTGTGATCGGGCTTTCTGCCGTATCGTTTTGAATCCTTTTAAGGGCATGTGTGATTAAGTGTTTATAGGAAAATGAAGTTGTATGTTTTGCGCAACTAACAATAACTGATTTTGGCCCATTTCCACAGCCATAATCTGATCCGCTCTATTCTGCGAAACCAGATTTCAAGCATACTGTTGTAGCAAGTGAACGGGGCAGACGAATATAGCTGATGTACCACGATGTTGTTTCTAGAAATGGTCTCCCAAACCTGTGACGGACCCGCACGTTCAAAAATGGTTCAAATGGCTCTGAGCACTATGGGACTCAACTGCTGAGGTCATTAGTCCCCTAGACTTAGAACTAGTTAAACCTAACTAACCTAAGGACATCACAAACATCCATGCCCGAGGCAGGATTCGAACCTGCGACCGTAGCGGTCTTGCGGTTCCAGACTGCAGCGCCTTTAGCCGCACGACCACTTCGGCCGGCACCCGCACGTAACCGCGGGACGTTCGCCGACGATGTTAAGAAGTAATGTGAGCCGGTTGTCGTCGCGGGAAGTGCCCTCCACCGGCGAGAGAGGCCCGGCCGCGGGTGGAGGGTGCGTCACGCCACGCCGCCCTTTCACGGCACGGGACGGCGCGGCCGGCCCGCCAATTGGGTCGCCGGCAGGTCGCCCGTCCACCATCCTTCTTCCCTGCACGGCACGCACGAGCCGAAGTGCGCCACCAGAGTGCAACGCGCGCCCACCACTCCCGGGCCTACTGCGCACTATTGCGCAACTGTAGTTCAATTCTTTTATCTTGGCGGCTCGCGCATGCCCGCCCAGACGCGGGAGATTGCTGCGTTGCCAGTTGTACGCGCCAAAAGAAGCAGCGCCATAGTATAGTTCGCAAACTTACGTTTATAGGGGAGCGCGCAGTTTATGAAGTAAAGCCACCACGGCCGCATTAACCTTTTTGCTGCTACAGAGACGTGCTCCCCGCATTCCGCGCTGTGCGCGATTTTGTCATTATTGCACTGCTCGCCTGTGCGGACACATGGTATTTCGACTGCTTTGTCACACTTTATCATTCGATTTCACAAAAACTATTTGGCACAAAAATTTGATTTTTACACATCTTCTTGACTGATACCTTCCCCCCATAAAAGACTTAATTTTGTTTCGATGTTCAATGCACTTGTTGTGCCGCATTAGATGTAGTAAACCATTGCACGAAATTTTGAAGAGTTTGCAGAGGTAGAAGTCCATAGCGTATACTTTCTGTATGGTCGATTTTAGTTGCTACTCGAAATTTCAAAAAAAATACATTCGAACGAATAAAGTTCATGAAGTG
Source organism: Schistocerca piceifrons (assembly GCF_021461385.2). Classification (NCBI taxonomy): domain Eukaryota; kingdom Metazoa; phylum Arthropoda; class Insecta; order Orthoptera; family Acrididae; genus Schistocerca; species Schistocerca piceifrons. Next base: position 95,778,816 of record NC_060143.1, on the reverse strand, counting down.
AGACACTTCGATATTGTTTTTAAATAAAGAAAATATTAAGCACCAAACAAGGTTTGCACTCAGAACCTGTCACATGCTAACCAACCACTTTAACCATTATGCTAACGCAGCTCGTCGTGTAATAGAGCTCCCGAAGAACTTTAAAATGTCGTGCAAAATACCGACAAACACTCTTGGTATGACTATGAATCCATTTCATTCACGTTTCGTCGAAGAACGATAGGAAATAAACAATTACCACTGTTCTTTATTGCGAAAAAGCGGTTAGTGAGAATAATAGAAACACCTTTCCTTGCTATCGCTTGAATTAGGAGGCTTATTGCTTGTTTGGTTTAATTAATTAATAGAATATGAAGCAATTGGTATAAAGAATGCTTTTTCCAAACCTTCTATAAAACAAAGTCTGCTATCGAGACATTGCTTTTGTTCAATTACTTTATTTATGACTGAACGTTTCTAAAACTGATGACACTCGTCCGTGCTCTGCACTGCAGTCGAGCTCTGGCCACGTCGTTCTCTGTTCATTGGCTGACTGTGTTTTGTGACATCAGATGCGCAGAACAAACCTAAACTCGGCCGCCGTCGTAAATGACGCGCACTTTACACGGCACGAGCCATCCGCGGACACGGGCAGCGCTGGCGTGCGGGGCTCAGCTAGCGCCCTCCTCCGTGCCGCTAGCGAAGTGGCCCGGCGCTCCGATAAGCCAGCTGCCCGCGCCCCTTACACGTCAGTGGCCGACCGGCCACGAATATCGCGTATCGCGGCGGTTAAATCCGTGCCCCATGGCGTCTGCCCGGCTGTACCAAGGTCACGCGCATTACCCGCGGCTCCAGTTAGTTGCCGGTCTGCCTAAGCCCCCACTGTCACGTGACGGTACAGCGAGGATCAGGAACGGGCTCAGCGCCTGCGGGTCACGTGTCATCTCACGACTAGCCGTCTCCGACGCGGCTCGCCTGTATGCGCCGTCGCTGCCCACTTAAGTGAAAAGCCTCACTTGAGTCTACTGTCAGGCGCAAGTGGGCTGCACCAATAGTAGAAAGGCGAGCGACTACACGAGCTCGAAAGTGTTACTGAGGATTCGCGGCGTCGCCCCTTCTTGCACATGCGTTGGGTATGACGGTTGTTATACAGCAACACTGTGACTATTCAGTTAGTAGTGAGTGTGTGTGTGTGTGTGTGTGTGTGTGTGTGTGTCAGAGTGCAGTGGATATAACTGGACATATTTGTATATGTGTTACCTTAATATGTACACACATCACTGTCTCGTGTTTTTTTCTCTGCATCAAACAGTCTTTGGACAAACAAGTCACAGACTTTATGATCCGATGTTTTCTTCGTAGTCATAACTACATCAATAAGAGGACCATATCTATCAGTAAAGGCTAACCATGTGTCAACACTTCAACATCTGACCTGCTGTCCAAGGAAAAATAGGCATTAATGGCTTGCTCTTGGCGCAAGTACTTGGAGGTACCAACCAATCTAAAAACATACTGCTCCTAGTAGCTAGAATTACTTGTCTGCAAATGGAGTAAATACTGATGTAATGTTTTTCGGTACAATATATGATGTATTCCGCAGTTCGTGGTCTTGCGGTAGCATTCTCGCTTCCCGCGCACGGGGTCCCGGGATCGATTCCCGGCGTGGTCAGGGATTTTTCCTGCCTCGAGATGACTGGGTGTTGTTGTGTCGTCTGCATCATCATCATTCATCACCATTACGGTCGGAGGAAGGCAATGGCAAACCACCTCCACTAGGACCTTGCCTAGTATGGCCATGCGGGTCTACCACATCGTCCCCTACGCTCCTTGGAGTATGGGAACTCGCCATAATATATATATATGTCTGTGTGTGTGTGTGTGTGTGTGTTTGTTTGTGTGTGTATTTGTTAAAAGGCTTCCTTTAGGACCATTGTAAATTTATTTTAATATTTATCTCTATTCAAAGAATGTCCAACAATTACATTGACATACACATACTCTTGACACGTGCAAGAAAACTGGGGCCCCACAGGAAATATGGGGAACGAACTTTTAATGTTATGGTAGTTGTGTGCCAAACACACGTTGTGAACGCTTTGGTGCATCTGGGTCCAGATGGGAAATCAGTATCTCAATGGAAATATACCACAGTCCTTAATACCGTCATATGTTAGAGAGACCGTGATTGTATTTAAAAATGATGAAACCGGTCTACAATTGTAACTCGGTGCCTGCCGAACACAGTCCCTACAATGCGTTAAGATTTGTAGTGTCACATTCTGTGATGCGCACTAGAGGACTCGTATATCTTGTTGGCCAAGAAGAAAACAAAGCAGGAAGATGTAATGTATTCTCTAAATGGTAATTAATTATGAAAATATTTACAGTAGTACTCCAAAGTTTAACAGAAATGAATGGTAAGCTACACAGCTCGTTATTACATCATAAACGCAGGTTTCCATGACCGAACCATTATAGAAATAGTGCACTTTTTGGTCCCAGAGAGAACGAGTCGTTGACAGGGAAGCGACCACATCACCACCGTTTTGAAATTCGTCATAATCACGGAACTGTAGCGAGAAGGAAGGAAGCCACTACAGCTGTCACGTGAAAGTGGCGCCTCGATTTGTAATGTATGCAACCCTCAACACTGGACACATACTTGCTCCACTTCTGATCTCTGCTGCAAGGCCGTTCTTACATCTTTTGTGAGCGCTGACTTGAAGGGGGAGCAGAACTGGATTCGTGACGTCATAACGTTTCAGTTTCACTTCTGAAGCATTTCCGAATGTGAAATATGGAATAACTGACATAGGATATCCACACTGTGCCGCAAAACCTGAATCAATGTGATCCATGACCGCTTTGCACATCTCTGGCCTAACCAAATAGACGTCATTTTGGAATACAGCGCTCTAAAGCTGGTGCAGAACTTGGTGCTTTTTTTAAAACTTGTAACTTTCATACTGTAACGGTCCAGCTACATAGTTTCTTATTTGCCCTTCAAGTATTCAATTAATGTACAAAAGAAAATTTTAATGACGTAGATGGGAAAACAAATATCTCCAGATGTCCTACTCAACGATTTGGCAGGAACTGAAGGGCCACAAGTTACATCACGCCTGCCGCAGGAGTCTGTATGCATCTGCACATACCACCTGGAAATAATAACTGAATTTCATATCAGCTTGAAAGGTATAAAGACAAACTTTGTGAACATCCCTGTGATATCATCAAATACTGTAACAGTGCAGAATGACGGACAGATGTGGCAACGCTGCCGAGCGATTCCGGACCCACAGTGACGAGATGGTAGCTTGTAGGAGCTGTTGGGTTTGGTGCAGACGACTCCTAAGCCTCTACTATTGGCGGGATGTGCCGATCACGAAGTGACCCACGGCTGTCAGGATGGAAAGCTGATAATTTACTGCGAACGGTTTTGCACGGCTAGTGGCCACTACACGACGGTGTGGGACGTGAGGGAGCCGATTAGGAAGGAACTGAAGGGCCACAAATTACTTCACACCAGCCCCGCAGGAGTTAATCCAGTACTCGTAAAACTACGAAATTGGTCATGGCAGCACACAGAGGAGAAAAATGAGGAAATGAAGAAATCTGTATAGTTACTTTCTTCTCTGAAAATGAATACTTGCAAAACGCCTTAAGTTATCATTATAAAATAGCGTCCACTGACGCCGCTTGACCAGTAAAATCAGTGTAATTTGAATGAGCCGGGATGTTGATAATATTGATTAAAAACTCATTTACGTAAAATAAAAATTGAAACAATAATTGTATTGGCAGTACGGGATGCGAAATCACATGAGTTATCTGCATATGTATGGGATGTTTGCAAATGTGTTATATATTCCTAAGGGAAGTAGACTGGTCAAAACTAGAAGAAATGTTCCCATAATGATATGTCTTCAAACTAATACCTGTTAAGATATTGATCATTTTACGTGTGACACGTGATGTGTAGTATTCGTTTATGTACCTTGTGTTACTGTTGCAGTTCGTTGCTCGAGTTACCTGCGCAAGTGGAGTAAGTTGCCGCTGCAGAGAGACAACGACTGTCCGTTCTACACGATGGGTCATCAGCTCATTTTCTACGGATTTTGCAACAGGAGCTCACCGCACCGTTTCTTGTCCAGTGGATTGGTCGAGGTGGGTCGGTAGCATGGCCTCCCTGTTCACCACACTTGAGTCCCTCAGATTTCTGGCCATGGTGATATTTAAAGGCATTGGTGTGTCCCCAAACCGCAGTCAACGTTCAGACGTTACAGGGGCGTGTGACCAAAGTAAGTGACGCAATCCGAATGGAGCCAGGAATATTTCAAAGAGTGCGTGATTCATTGTGAAGAAGGACTCAAGGATGCCTCAGGATGAGTGGTAACCACATGCCTGCTTAACTACTGGTACGCAGTAAGACAGATTGGAATAAGAGGGCAAATTTGCTCATATACAAACACATATTGGTTTCAGGACATGTCATTATGGTAAATTTTCTTCTAGTTTTGACAAATACTTCTGCAGAATATGCAACGCTTTTTTTTAAACGCCATTTGTAACACTTTTGACACCGATAACTTTAAAATGGTTCTTATTCGTTGAGAAGTCGTTGTGTGATCGACGAGAGACATAATGCAAGATATACCTATGAAAACCAATCAAACTGAAATACAGGCATAACAGACATACTATAACGTGTCAGAGGCATCAGTGCGTTTTGTATTTAGATTTATATGGTAGTTATTTAGATTTAGATTTAGATTTATTTTAGCAATAATATGTACACAAATGCTATTTGTGATTTTTGCAGCGGCAGATTAGCGACAATATAAGACAGCGGCCATTGTTAACCAGCTGCAGCACGTTGAATGAGCTGGTAGAGGCAACACCTGTGCGGATGCGTGCCGCATCAGTCGGTACTAAGTGTGTATCAAATTTTCTGCGTCAGATCGGAGACTTGTAAAATTTCTGCATGCGTTCATGGATTTAGAAAAGTTTTCCACAGTAGATAGAGTTGATATTAACTCTGATCTGTGCCTGCCGTTCGAAACTCAGTGGATCGTTGAAGTGTTCACAGGTCATTCAATGAACTCATCGCTTTTAAACACATGTGAAAGCAACAATATGCTAGTTATCTGTTGCCTGACTGTATTAAGGGCGTTTTATTCAGTCAGCCGTGTCCTGCCTGCAGTTCGACCAATTTGCCAGAGACAACAGAAAAATAATCAAGAAACGTAATGTGCGTGAGACACCAACATCGCAAACGAGTTTTAAAGTACATGACATATTTTTATTAAACCTTTTTAACGTTTAATGCTAGTAGGAATTGAGTGTCAACTTTGGTACAGATCCACACAACTACCAGGGCGAGCAGCACCGGAGTGCACCCTCCTCCGGCCTCCACTGACTGTTGTTGCAGTCAGTGGCCACCTTGCTCTGTTTGTTCGGTGGCAGGCCCCCAAAGATGTTACAGTGGTAGATTCACCTATGTACCCCAGAGCCATCTTTCTCCTCATAGTGCATGTCGTCTAGCTTTCGAGGCTCATGCAGGCTGTATTCTTCACGCAACAGCCTGAAGCATTGATTATCTTTTGCCATTAATCCCAATTTACATTACTGTATAGTGGAAACTGTATGATGTTGGGATCGTACTATACAGGGTGATCCATTTATAGTGACCGGACCAAATATCTTACGAAATTAGCATCAAACGAAAAAATAAGAAGAACAAATCTGTTCTAGCGTGACGGGGGAAAACAGATGGCGCTATGGATGGCCCACTAAATGGCGCTGCCATAGGTCAAATTGATAGAGACTCCATTTTTTAATAGGTACCCCCATTTTTATTACGTATTCGTATAGTACGTAAATAAATATGAATGTTTGATTTGGAACATTTGTTTCGCTTTGTAATATACCAACACTTATAATATGCCTCACCCAATTAGATTTACAGTTGGTAACAACGTGATTTTTTAAATTAGAACACAAAAAGTAGTTACGTTTGGACTTTATTTCTGTTGTTTCAATATGATACATTTACTTTTGTGACCTTATCATAAATTATGGGAACGCATGCTGTTACTGCGTGAGCAAGCGTAATAATCTCATTAATGTAATAAATGCTCAAAATGATGTCCTTCAGCTTCAGTGCATTTGGCAATACGCGTAACGAAATTCCTCTCAATAGCGAGTAGATCGCCTTCAGTAATTGTCACACATGTATTGTCAATGCGCAGACGCATGTTTTCAGGCGTTGTCGGTGGATCACGATGACAAATATGTTTCAATTTTCCCCAAATAAAGAAGTCCGGAGATGTAAGGTCCTTTGAACGTGCAGGCCATGGTATGGTGCTTCTAGGTCCAACCCAGCTGTCATTAAATTTTCCATTTAATAACTCTTCAACTTCACGCGTGCTATGTGCCGGGCATCCATCATGTTGAAAGTACGTCGCCATTTTGTCATGAAGTGAAACATCATAGAATCGGTAAAACATTAATTAAGAAATCGGCATACATTGCACCATTTAGATTGCCATCGTAAAATAAGGGCCTATTAGATATTCACCTATAATTCCACATCATACATTAACCCGTCAGGGTCGCTGGTGTACCACTTGTTGCAGCCATCGTGGATTTTTCGTTGCCCAATAGTACATATTATGCCAGTTTACATTACCTCTGTTTGTGAATGACGCTTCGTCACTAAACAGAACTCTTGAAAACAACCTGTTATCGTCTCTTAATTTACTTTGTACCCAGTGGCAAAAAATTAAACGACATTCAAAATCATCGCCATGCAATCCTGGTGCATAGAAATATAGGGTGAAATGTATGATGATGTAGAATTCTCAAAACCGACGTTTTTGAAATTCCCGATTCCCGCTCAGTTTGTCTGATACTGATGTGCGGATTAGCCTCAGCTGCAGTTAAAACACTCATTTGGGCATCGTCATTTGTTGCAGTTCTTAGTTGCGTCTTCTTCTTTGGCTGAACACTTCCGGTTTCTTTAAATACATTACCTCCCCGACGAAAGGTAAGAACACTTGGATGCTGTCTGTCAGGATAACGATCAACATACACAGCACGACCTTGTTGGGCATTTTGATCACAATGACCATAAATAAACACCGTATCTACCTTTTGTGTGACTGTTAGACGTTCCATTTTAACAAGATTATGTCTTCCGCGTAATTATTGTGACTGGCAAGCGTTTTTTCCCCTTTCTTTCTTTATTGAGGTTCGATTCCTCCCCAAGGGGGCGGGCTGGCAGCAGCTTAGTACGCCGCTCTTCAGCGTACAGAATTTGTTTTAAAAAGATGAAGATAATAGATAATAAAAGCAGGCTATAAAATGGGTGACTTAAATGGTAAAATGGCGGAAAATCGTGGAACTTAAAACATAAAACAAAGGATTGATGATGCTAATAAAATACATATGAAGCAGACAGGTAAAAGAATAGACATACAATTAAAAAAAAAAAACACGGTGATAGTCTGGTTTCTGTTCGCAAGAGGTATAAAATTTACACCCAGCGACAGCATGGTTTCTGTTTGCAACACTTTGGAAAGACGAACAACACTGAACATTCACTTGAACACTGCACTAAAAAAATTGACACAGACATGATATACCACAGCCAAGGGCAGATGGGCAGAACCTGGACAGATGATGGGGAAGGAAAAGGGGAGGAAGGAGAGGAAAAAACGAAGTGGGGGTAGGGGGAAAGGAGCCAATGGAGGAGGAGGACCCATAAGAGGGGAGGGGCGGGTGCTGGGCAGATGCGACAAGGAGTGGGGAAAGGCAGAGGAGGGGTATACAAAAGGACTCGGGGGTGGGGGGAAGAGGGGAGGCAGGAGGCAAGGAGGAGTTAGATCGGGAGAAAACAGGATGGAAGGGGGGGAAGAGGGAGCCCAGGGAAAGGACAGAAAAGGAGGGGGGGTGAGGATCAGGGTTGATAGGAGGGATAAACGGAGGGAAAGAGGGCATCATCTGGGAGGGGTAGTTGATGGAAGCCACCTTGGGAACGGAGATGAAGGGTGTAGAGATGGAGGGTAGGGAGGACACAACAGTAAAGGCGTGGCAAAGGGCGGGGATTGGAGAGGAGAGGAGCAACCAGGGGGTAAGGGGGATCAAGGCGGCGGGAGGTGTAGAGTATGCGGATATGTTCGAGGAATAGGAGCAGATGGGGGAAAGGAGTGAGATCGTAGAGGATCCGCAGGGGGGGGGGGGACACAGGATGCGTATACAACAGAAGGTGAGGCAGAGTGCATGGCGCTCGAGGATCTGGAGGGCTTATAGAATTTGGGGGGGGGGGGACATCCAGGTGGGACTGGCATAACAGAGGATGGGATGGATTAAGGATTTGTAGGTGTGGAGGATGGTAGAGGGGTGCAACCCCCATGTCCGGCAGAGAGGAGTTGAGGAGGTTGTGGCCTTTGGATTGGATAGAGCAGAGATGAGGGATCCAGGTGAGGTGATGGTCAATGATGAGGCCAAGGTAGGTGAGGGTGTGGGAGAGGCGGACAGAACGGGCGCAGATGGTAAGGGAGAAATCCAGCAGCCGGAAGGAACGAGTCGTACGACCTACGATGATTGCCTGGGTCTTGGAAGGATTGATTTTCAGGAGCCACTGGTTACACCATGCGCCCAATTGTCAGCAACATTAAGGCACCTACTTACTTGCTGGCAAAATATCTGGCTGAATTACTTAGCCCCTATGTAGGTAAACGCCCTCACCACATCCGTAATTCCGTGGATTTCGTGAAACGTCTCGACAACTTCAGACTGAAAGACACTGATATCCTAGTGAGCTTCGACGTTGTTTCACTATTCACCAGGGTGCCTCTACGAGAGTCAGTCGAGCTTATTGGGCAGAAATTTGACGAGAAGACCACCGAACTCTTTAGGCATGTCTTGACCTCAACGTATTTTCTGTTTAATGGGGAATGCTATGAGCAAACCATCTGCAGCATCGTCGACAGGACTGACTGCGGACCTTTGGTACAGAGCCGAGTGGAGGGTCTGAATCAGAGGCTGAGACGGTTCTGCGACCGTGTGGGCTGCAGATTCCTCGACTTGCGCTATAGGGTGGTGGGGTTTCGGGTTCCGCTGGATAGGTCAGGAGTCCACTACACGCAACAAGCGGCTACACGGGTAGCAGGGGTTGTGTGGCGTGGGCTGGGCGGTTTTTTAGGTTAGATGGCCTTGGGCAAGTACAGAAAGGGCAACAGCCTCAACGGGTGCGGGGCAAAGTCAGGACATGCGGGGACCAAGCAGCAATCGGTATTGTAATTGTCAACTGTCGAAGCTGCGTTGGTAAAGTACCGGAACTTCAAGCGCTGATAGAAAGCACCGAAGCTGAAATCGTTATAGGTACAGAAAGCTGGCTTAAGCCAGAGATAAATTCTGCCGAAATTTTTACAAAGGTACACACGGTGTTTAGAAAGGATAGATTGCATGCAACCGGTGGTGGAGTGTTCATCGCTGTTAGTAGTAGTTTATCCTGTAGTGAAGTAGAAGTGGATAGTTCCTGTGAATTATTATGGGTGGAGGTTACACTAAACAACCGAACTAGGTTAATAATTGGCTCCTTTTACCGACCTCCCGACTCAGCAGCATTAGTGGCAGAACAACTGAGAGAAAATTTGGAATACATTTCACATAAATTTTCTCAGCATGTTATAGTCTTAGGTGGAGATTTCAATTTACCAGATATAGACTGGGACACTCAGATGTTTAGGACGGGTGGTAGGGACAGAGCATCGAGTGACATTATACTGAGTGCACTATCCGAAAATTTCCTCGAGCAATTAAACAGAGAACCGACTCGTGGAGATAACATCTTGGACCTACTGATAACAAACAGACCCGAACTTTTCGAATCTGTATGTACAGAACAGGGAATCAGTGATCATAAGGCCGTTGCAGCATCCCTGAATATGGAAGTTAATAGGAATATAAAAAAAGGGAGGAAGGTTTATCTGTTTAGCAAGAGTAATAGAAGGCACATTTCAGACTACCTAACAGATCAAAACGAAAATTTCTGTTCCGACACTGACAATGTTGAGTGTTTATGGAAAAAGTTCAAGGCAATCGTAAAATGCGTTTTAGACAGGTACGTGCCGAGTAAAACTGTGAGGGACGGGAAAAACCCACCGTGGTACAACAACAAAGTTAGGAAACTACTGCGAAAGCAAAGAGAGCTCCACTCCAAGTTTAAATGCAGCCAAAACCTCTCAGACAAACTGAAGCTAAACGATGTCAAAGTTAGCGTAAGGAGGGCTATGCGTGAAGCGTTCATTGAATTCGAAAGTAAAATTCTATGTACCGACTTGACAGAAAATCCTAGGAAGTTCTGGTCCTACGTTAAATCAGTAAGTGGCTCGAAACAGCATATCCAGACACTACGGGATGATGATGGCATTGAAACAGAGGATGACACGCGTAAAGCTGAAATACTAAACACTTTTTTCCAAAGCTGTTTCACAGAGGAAGACCGCACTGCAGTTCCTTCTCTAAATCCTCGCACAAACGAAAAAATGGCTGACATCGAAATAAGTGTCCAAGGAATAGAAAAGCAACTGGAATCACTCAATAGAGGAAAGTCCACTGGACCTGACGGGATACCAATTCGATTCTACACAGAGTACGCGAAAGAACTTGCCCCCCTTCTAACAGCCGTGTACCGCAAGTCTCTAGAGGAACGGAGGGTTCCAAATGATTGGAAAAGAGCACAGATAGTCCCAGTCTTCAAGAAGGGTCGTCGAGCAGATGCGCAAAACTATAGACCTATATCTCTTACGTCGATCTCTTGTAGAATTTTAGAACATGTTTTTTGCTCGCGTATCATGTCATTTCTGGAAACCCAGAATCTACTATGTAGGAATCAACATGGATTCCGGAAACAGCGATCGTGTGAGACCCAACTCGCCTTATTTGTTCATGAGACCCAGAAAATATTAGATACAGGCTCCCAGGTAGATGCTATTTTTCTTGACTTCCGGAAGGCGTTCGATACAGTTCCGCACTGTCGCCTGATAAACAAAGTAAGAGCCTACGGAATATCAGACCAGCTGTGTGGCTGGATTGAAGAGTTTTTAGCAAACAGAACACAGCATGTTGTTATCAATGGAGAGACGTCTACAGACGTTAAAGTAACCTCTGGCGTGCCACAGGGGAGTGTTATGGGACCATTGCTTTTCACAATATATATAAATGACTTAGTAGATAGTGTCGGAAGTTCCATGCGGCTTATCGCGGATGATGCTGTAGTATACAGAGAAGTTGCTGCATTAGAAAATTGTAGCGAAATACAGGAAGATCTGCAGCGGATAGGCACTTGGTGCAGGGAGTGGCAACTGACCCTTAACATAGACAAATGTAATGTATTGCGAATACATAGAAAGAAGGATCCTTTATTGTATGATTATATGATAGCGGAACAAACACTGGTAGCAGTTACTTCTGTAAAATATCTGGGAGTATGCGTACGGAACGATTTGAAGTGGAATGATCATATAAAACTAATTGTTGGTAAGGCGGGTACCAGGTTGAGATTCATTGGGAGAGTGCTTAGAAAATGTAGTCCATCAACAAAGGAGGTGGCTTACAAAACACTCGTTCGACCTATACTTGAGTATTGCTCATCAGTGTGGGATCCGTACCAGGTCGGGTTGACGGAGGAGATTGAGAAGATCCAAAGAAGAGCGGCGCGTTTCGTCACTGGGTTATTTGGTAACCGTGATAGCGTTACGGAGATGTTTAATAAACTCAAGTGGCAGACTCTGCAAGAGAGGCGCTCTGCATCGCGGTGTAGCTTGCTCGCCAGGTTTCGAGAGGGTGCGTTTCTGGATGAGGTATCGAATATATTGCTTTCCCCTACTTATACTTCCCGAGGAGATCACGAATGTAAAATTAGAGAGATTAGAGCGCGCACGGAGGCTTTCAGACAGTCGTTCTTCCCGCGAACCATACGCGACTGGAACAGGAAAGGGAGGTAATGACAGTGGCACGTAAAGTGCCCTCCGCCACACACCGTTGGGTGGCTTGCGGAGTATCAATGTAGATGTAGATGTAGATGTAGAGTCGAAATGGGCAGCCAACTCTCGCCGGTGGTCGCGAATTTGTACATGGAGCACTTCGAGGAGGAAGCCTTGGCGTCATCCAATTGGAAACCTACTTGTTTCTTCCATTATGTCGATGACACGTTCGTCATCTGGCCCCATGGTAGGGACAAGCTCCTGGATTTCCTTACACGCCGAAACTCCATACATCCAAACATCAAATTCACTGTGGAGACCGAAGCAGAAGGAAGATTACCATTCCTGGACGTCATGGTCAAGAGAAGAGCTGATGGTACCCTGAGCCACGGTGTGTACAGGAAGAAAACGCACACTGACCTGTACCTGCATGCAGACAGCTGCCACCACCCTTCTCAGATGAATGGAGTACTAAGAACACTAGTACACAAGGCGCGCAGCATCTCAGACGCAATCTGCCCCAGGAATTGGAACACCTCAAAACCGTGATCCGAAAAAACGGGTACTCGGAATAGCAGATTAGACGCGCTCTCAGTCCCACCACCACAGCACTACCTGTGGAGACGGATGAAGTCACGGAAGAAGAGGTAGCCACTGCCTTTATTCCGTACAATGGCGCACTATTGGGGAAAATCGGCCGTATATTAAAGAAACGCCGAGTTAAGACCGTCTTCTGCCCTCCCAATAAAACACGGGCATAACTGGGAGGTGTGAAAGATGATCTCGGTTTGAGGAAGGCCGGCATATACCAAATTCCCTGTGTGTGTGGGAAGACTTATATCGGACAAACAGCTCGCATCATCGAAGATCGTTGCCGAGAACATCAAAGGCACACTCGACTGAAATATCCAAACAAGTCGGCGTAGCAGAGCACTGTTTGTCCGAGAAACACGTGATGGATTATGAGCGTACCAAGATCCTGGCTCAGACTTCTAAATATTGGGACAGCGTTATAAGGGAGGCTATCGAAATTCGCACCAGGGAAGATCTTATCAACCGAGATTGTGGCTACAGTCTCAGCAAGGCTTGGGACCCGGCATTGAATGTAATTAAGAAGACTCTCAGCAAGAAGTACGAACTAGCAACCAGGGCGGACGTTGCAAGCACATCGACGCTACGATAGATTCCGACGCCCACGTCTTCGCGACCGCCAGCGCGCGGGCGCGGACGGTAAAGAGAGCGGGGGAGGGGATTTAAATCGGCCGCCCGCCCTCAGGAGCTCAGTTCGTCAGTACACCTGACGATGGCGACATGTCTGATCGCCGAAATATTGTGCCCGTTGGACGCTATGAACCGGCAGTGTACCCGTGGACTGTTCGAGCAACATTTGTTCAGTTACACCACAGGGTATATCACCAGCGGACACTAAAAATTTGTCCAAGTTCTATCTTGGCAGCTCCAAAATGTCGAACTGCCTTTGTCAATCATCGGTAGACTACCAGTTAGTGGGAAATGCTGTGTGAGTCACTGCAAACACGGAAGTTACCGCAGTACGGGGGAACGACCGGGCAACCCAGTCTATGAGTGGAGAATAACGACACCATGCAAGAGGAGAGACACCGTCAAACTAGTGACAAAGCAGAAGTTCATAAAAGAGGCTAATTACAACGAAAATTGAAGTATTCAGGTGCAAAGATAGCAGAAGAAAGTCTCTGAAAAGCGAAGCTGAGGAAGTCTGAAGTCACTAGGAGAGCTGACAGCGAGGTAAAACCATCCCCACCGCCGCCGAGCGCACTGGGAGCGCCAGAATAAATATCCCAACCTTCTCAACAAATGTGCGATTGATGAGTGTTGATTGTCGATTGCCAAGTATGTAGTCTCAGACCCTGTGTCAGCTGCAGGTATCGAGTGTGAGAGGAGATTACGGAGGTCGACCCTCGGCACGTCTCGCTGTCTCCGATTGTCTACACAACCGCGTAGCTGCCAGCAACACTGCCAACTTCTGAGGATGTGGAGGCCGCCATCACCCTGAAGGCCTGCTGAAGGCTCTACCTGTGTGACCTGGATGCTGTCCGTCACCCACCTTCGAGTGAGTGGGCGCTGCTGTTGCTCATCCCATTCCTGTGCCAGACACCGATGCTGCTGGCTCCTCTTCGCTAAACGAGCGCTAAGAGCCGACCGCTCCAAGCTACACTCATGCTCATAAATTAAGGGTAATTGTAGAATATGGTGCCACATAACGCGGCACTACACAAAACTGGCACTAACAGCATAGGCACATAGGGAACACACACGACACAGATCTGTAAGTCCACGGTATTGGTGATAAGTTGAGAAAACCGTCCCGAAACACATGTGCTACAAAATGCCACTGTTCCCTGCGCATGTACCCAGACATCAATATGGGATATGATCACTGCGCACACGTACACAGGCCGCACAACGGGTTGGCATATTCTGGATCAGCTGGTCGAGCAGCTGCTGGGGTATAGCCTCCCATTCTTGCACCAGTGTCTGTCGGAGGTCCTGAAGTGTCGTAGGGGTTTGAAGACGTGTAGCGATACGTCGACCGAGAGCATCCCAGACGTGCTCGATGGGGTTTAGGTCTGCAGAACAGGCAGGCCACTCAATTCGCCTGGTATCTTCTGTTTCAAGGTACTCCTCCAGGATGGCAGCTCGGTGGGGCCGTGCGTTATCATCCATCAGGAGGAAGGTGAGACCAACTGCACCCCTGAAAAGGAGGACATACTGGTGCAAAATGACGTCCAGATATACCTGACCTGTTACAGTTCCTCTGTCAAAGACATGCAGGGGTGTACGTGCACCAATCATAATCCCACCGCACACCATCAAACCACGACCTCCATACAGGACATTCAAGGACATTAAGGGGTTGGTATCTGGTTTCTGGTTCACGCCAGATGAAACCCTGGCGAGAATCATTGTTCAGACTGTACCTGGAATCGTCCATCAACATAACCTGCGACCACTGTTCCAATGACCATGTACTGTGTTCTTGACACCAGGCTTTACGGGCTCTCCTGTGAGCAGGGGTCGGTGGAATGCACCTCGCAGGTCTCCGGGCGAGTAAATCATGTCTGTTCAGTTGTCTGTAGACTGTGTGTTTGGAGACAACTGTTCCAGTGGCTGTGGTAAGGTCCCGAGCAAGGCTACCTGGAGTACTCCGTGGCCGTCTGTGGGCACTGATGGTGAGATATCGGTCTTCTTGTGGTGTTGTACACTGTGGATATCCCGTATTGTAGCGCCTTGACACGTTTCCTGTCTGATGGAATCGTTGCCATAATCCTGAGCTTACACTTTGTGGCACACGGATGCCCCGTGCTACGACCCGCTGTGTTTGACCAGCCTCCAGTCGCCGTAGTATTCTACCCCTCATAACATCATCAATATGTGTTCTTTGAGCCATTTGCAACCCACAGTCACCATTAGCACGTCTGAAAACGTCTGCACATTTACTCGCTGCACCGTACTGTGACATGCACCAACACTCCTCTGCGTATGTGGATTGCTTCCAGCGCCACCATGCGACGACCGCAGGTCAAATGCACCGCATGGTCATACCCCGAGGTGATTTAAACCCGCAAACCGCCCACCAGAGCGTTGGTTCACCATGTATTAGCATTATCCTTAATTTATGAGCATGAGTGTAGTATATGCTTCAGGTGAACCTGGAGCCAGAGTCCTGAGTGAAAATCTTCGACGTCCACGAGAGCACTTTGGAGACCTGTATACAGAGCTGTAGGCCACTGGATTCCTCGGTCGACGGACGCCCGTGGCTTGGTAGCCGCCAGATGGTGCTTCGCGGCACTAGCCGCACTGGTGCGAGTCGAGCGCACGCCGGCCTCCCGCTACTGACGAAGCACTGCTCTGTCAGCCCGACTGAGGCATGGGGCTTTGGAAGACAATCCTGCTTTACTGCCAAATAAATGCGTTATTGTCAGTTATGTTTTCTTGGTGCTCACAAGTGTAACTAGGTCTGCACCACCACATCCCTCTCAGTTCTTTCCTGATGGCTGTAGGAGTCTGGGACGGGAGACCTACAGTTCTTATACACATGATAAGCGTACTTCCAATAGCAAGTAAGGAAGAACAGATGGAAATAGGGTGTGCCATGCTTTCAACAACCCACTTTCAAACACTTTCTTATGCTTTCAGATACCCACTTTCGACTACTTCTCGTCCGAAAAACACATGTAGATTGCGGTAAACAGGGGACTTTTGTTGGGTTTCTGATGGGGATAATGAAAACAATGTTTCCTGTAAAAACGATTTATTGATTTATGCATATTAGGGTCGTGTAAGACCTAACACCCCCATTATTCCGTTGGTTTGCACGTATCGACAAACGGTGTTCGGCGAATCATAGCCGACTATGGGGCACGTACTTTGGTACATGCACAATAATCACAACATTTATATTGACCGAGATAATGAGGCAAGTACATGTTTTTTAAATGGGACGCTACACTTTTTTTACCATCATTCGAACGCTCTGGAAAAGACGCGTGTAGTGATGTAACGCATGTTGCTATTGTGGCTCAAACTTCGCTTTAAAGACGCTGGGAAATATTGTACGACTGAAGGTCAAGGCAGTCGGAAGTGGCTGCAGACCGTAAACACGCCTCGCGCGACCCGCAGGCCGAGTTGCCGCCCTCTATGCAGCATGTACGGCCTACGCTACGTAAATACATCCTCATCCGCCCTCTTTTAAGCAAAGTTTGACTCACAATACCAACATGCGTTACATCACTATACGTGTCTTTTCCAGGGCGTTCGAATGATGGTAAAAAAAAGTGTAGCGTCCCATTTAAAAGACATGTACTTGCCTCATTATCTCGGTCAATATAAACGTTGTGATTATTGTGCATGTACCAACGTATGTGCGCCATAGTCCGCTATGATTCGCCGAAAACAGCATGCCGATACGTGCAATCGCCCCCGGAATAAAGCGGGTGTTACGTTTTACGCGACTCACCCTGTATATTTAGACACAGACGCGACTCACTCTGTATATTTAGACACAGGAAACATTTCTTTATTCTAGGTTGATATAAGTATAATAGTAACCAGCTTAATTTTTAACTTATAATTTAAATCTACATCTGAATCATGTAATTATTTCTCCAGCTAGCAATTCTATAAAAACAAAGAAGGAATCTTCTCAAAGTGTAACACACATTGTATCTATTTTTTTTTCCTCTGAATAGTATGTTGCGTGGCCGTCACAGTTCCTGCTGTTTCTTCTCGCAGTTCTTCTACACGAGAGAATTCACGCACTTTTATTTTGCCTTTTATTTTCCCCATTACACTATTGTTAAAGCAATCCACATTTTACTGGGTGTACATTGCTAACTCTTCTCCTCCACATTCTTGCAGAATTTGCTTATAAAATTCCGAGTTTTACCACTTTAGCAAACGAATGGTCATTAAATGACGTTATTCTATCAGGTTTAGACTCTGACAGCGGCTTGTCTGTTGCTAGATACGCAGTGTCGAGACTGCCACATTTAGATACAATACAGTTATCCTATCTAAACATATCCAAGTGGAAATAGAGGTTTGTAAACATTTTTTCGTGTATCGTCTAATGTACTAAATGTCCTTGGATCTATTTTTTATGCAAGTACTCCAATAGATGGCCACTTTCCATTGACAGTAAATACTAATATTTTTTTGCATTTTGTTTACTGTAATTTTTAGGCCTTGTTTGCAGATCAGCAGTGACTTTTTCTTCACGTAAAAGCAGTTTATATTCTTCCTTCATAACACCTATTTTCACCAAATAGTCCTCTAGGCACTTTCTTCACTTCGACATCTTCCATTTGCAGTTTTCTTTTGCATACGTGGTACACAGTGGCTACACCTAAAGTAGTATCTAACAGAGATGGTTGAAGTCTGCTTGATGTATTTGTTCTTCTTCTTAAAACCAGCGGAATAACATTATTCATTGCAACCAATCTTAATTTTACAGTAAGTATATTTGACAGTACATCTACATCCATACTCCGCAAGCCACCAGATGGTGTGTGGCGGTGGGTACCTTGAATACCTCTATCGGTTCTCCCTTCTATTTCAGTCTCGTATTGTTCGTGGAAAGAAAGATTCTCGGTACTCCTCTGTGTGGGCTCTAATCTCTCTGATTTTATCCTCATGGTCTCTTCGCGAGATATACGTAGGAGGGAGCAATATACTCCTTGACTCCTCGGTGAAGGTATGTTCTCGAAACTTCAACAAAAGCCCGTACCAAACTAATGAGCGTTTCTCTTGCAGAATCTTCCACTGGAGTTTATCTATCATCTCCGTAACGCTTTCACGATTACTAAATGATCCTGTAACGAAGCGCGCTGCTCTCCGTTGGATCTTCACAATCTCTTCTATCAACCCTATCTCGTACGGATCCAACACCGGTGAGCAGTATTCAAGCAGTGGTCGAACAAGTGTACTGTAACCTACTTGTTTTCGGACTGCATTTCCTTAGGATTCTTCCAATGAATCTCAGTCTGGCATCTGCTTTACCGAAGATTAATTTTATATGGTCATTCCATTTTAATCACTCCTAATACCTACTCCCAGATAATTTATGGAATTAACTGCTTCCAGTTGCTGACCTGCTATATTGCAGCTAAATGATAAAGGATCTTTCTTCCTATGTATTCGCAGCACATTACACTTGTCTACAATGAGATTCAATTGCCATTCCCTGCACCATGCGTCAATTCGTTGCAGATCCTCTTGCATTTCAGTGCAATTATTGTGAATAGTAACGGTCCTACGACACTCCCCTGCGGCACACTTGAAATCACTCTTACTTCGGAAGACTTATCTCTATTGAGAATGACGTGCTGCGCTCTGTTATCTAGGATCTCTTCAGTCCAATCACACAATTGGTCTGATAGTCCATATGCTTTTACTTTGTTCATTAAACGACTGTGTGGAATTGTATCAATCGCCTTGCGGAAGTCAAGAAGCACGGCATTTTCCTGGGAACCCGTGTCAATGGCCCTCTGAGTCTTGTGGACGAATAGCGCGAGCTGGGTTTCACACGATCGCCTTTTTCGAAACCCATGCTGATTCCTACAGAGTAGATTGTGGAGAATAACATCCTGCATTGCAAAAAATATGTTTCTCCAACTTCAATGTAACACTTACATACAATATTTGTGTCGTTTTTGAAGGAGTCTGTGCAAACAATTAAAACTATCTATGGCAGAACACGGTTTTTAATCTTTTCTCTGTCTTGACTGTCGGGAAGATTTACCTGTACATAATTATTAGAAGGAATTTAAAAAAGCTGCATGGTTGCTTAAGAGATTCGCTGGTTTTCTTTAAATCTTATAACTGTCATGACGTGTTTCGGGTTTAACCCTCTGACGACCTATTATTAACAAAGTAACAGTCGTTACGTTACACAATTTTACAGGAACCAAATGTCGCATAAAAGTCAATTCTATACGAAGAATATTCAATAAAAAAACACTTTTTAATAAAGGAGTACATACCATTGTTAATACAAATACATGACACTTTGATGTAGACGTCAAAGACGTCAAATACTCTCATTAACAAAATGTAGAAAACAGGTAGCACTATTAACTGAACAGTTTCGCAGTAACTCTTTATGTTTCATACGAGCAATGACCAGCGCAATCCTGCCTTCTGGAAGGAAGGCTCTGTCGTCACGCTAGGTGACGTAACCGTGTCGATGCATTACACTGGCTACGAGCCTGTGTTTGGCGCTCATTAAACCTGCATCGACACGGTTACGTCACAGAGCCTTCCTCACAGCACACACGATTGCGCTGGTCATTGCTCGTGTAGAAATTCAAGCGTTAGGCTGAAACTTTTCAGTTAATGGTGCTACATCTTTTTCTACATTTTGGTAATGAGTCTCTGACGCCTTTGACGTCTACATCAAAGTGTCATGTATTTGTTTTAAAAATGGTATGTACTCCTTTACCAAAAAGTGTTTTTTTCTTGAATATTCTTCGTATAGAACTGACTTTTATATGGCATTAGAGTTTCTGTAAAAGTTTGTGACGTAATATCTGTTACTTTGCTTATAACAGGTCACCACGTGAGGGGTTGAATCCTGCCAATTACATTCATAATGGTTTCATTCCTCTATTAGGACTTTTAGTCTGATATAGAATTTACTTGTGCACAGTCAATTTTCGTGTATTCCTATTGTTCCAGCAGATAAACTGCAACACACCGCTAAACACAACGATATATGTAGCATCTGTGTCTTGACTTCAGCACCCCTTAGCAACCTGAAGATGTTCAGAGAAACGAATCCAGTTGTAACACAATGAATGTGAAAAATACAGCTGAGGCGTCTCCATTAATCATTAACTTTAATGTCAGCTGTGAGCTCAACATGATCGAGATTACACCTGTACCCAGTGCCGCTGATGCCATGAAACTCGCATTTAGTGAATAATTTCGAGCTATATCTGGTAGTTTAGACCACATTGAAGTTCTCGACACTGAGTACTGTGCAGCACATTGTAAATACTATTCACTGGCATTTAATACACTTACACAATGTCCAACAGGATCAAGCAACCATCCATTCTGTAGCTGTAAATCATAGCTTCCACTCTATTAATATCATGTTCTTTTGTCAAGGAAGATGTAATAGTTTCACTTGGATGTGTACCAGGGTACTTTATAAATTGATTAGATGTATACAGACGTCTTTGTTCACTCCTGGGCTTTTGATTTAACATACAATTTTTTGTTTATCTTTATTATACAACTGAAAATCATCTTCATTAAACTGTCTATCCAAACTGTCTTATCGATGTTTACAGACACATTACTGTTTCCGTAGTAGTCTTCCTGCACACAGAAGCTGTGGTTTCATGTTAGGTAAATGCACATCTCACTACGTTAAAAATATATCATTGATGAAGAACGTATCAAAGTCTTACATAAACTGTTTAACAAAATTTACGACACTGGTCACTACCCTGCCGAATGGCTATTATCAACTTTCATTCCCTTACCAAAGAAGAGGAAGCGAGAAGATGTGAAGATCACAGACTCGTTAGTCTTATAGACCACTCTCTGAAAATATTTCTGAGAGTCATCCATGAAAGGCTATACGGAAAATGTGAGAAAATCATTAGTCAGACATAGTTTGGATTTAGGAAAGGTTTAGGTACAAGAGAAGCAATAGTCGCACTACAAGTTCTAGTACAAAACTGCTATGATCAGGGTAAAAATGTAGGCCTCTGTTTTATTGACTACGAAAAGCATTCGATAGAGTACAACATCATAAACTCATGTAAATTCTCAAAATAATTGATACAGATGAGAAAGATATCCGCTGTATAAAGAATTTATATTGGAATCAGACAGCGCAGGTTAAATTTGATAATGAGGTCACAGATTTGATTAATATATGTGGAGGAGTCCGACAAGGATGCATACTGTCACCCCCGTTATTTAACTTATACCCTGAGAGTTTTTTAAAGGAGGCACTTGATCATGTAGAAAAAGGCATAAAGGTTAACGGAGTGTATATCAACAACATTCGCTATGCTGATAACACGGTACTGATAGCTGATAATTTAGATGACCTTCAACAACTCGTCAGCAATACTCTAGGTCTGAATATTAACATCAAAGAGACTAATTTTATGATTGTCACACAAGAGTCCGACTCATTTAAAGATGCAAATCTACGATTTCAAGGGTCTGTAATACAAAGAGTCAACATGTTTAAATGCCTAAGAACCTGGCTTTGTGAAGACTGGCGAACAGACTTGGAAATAAAATGTCGCATAGAGAACGCCCGAAACGCCTTCATAAAATTTAAGAATATTCTTAAATATTCTTACAAGCACAGACATAGACCTAAACCTTAGAGTCCGATTTGTAAAATGCTACATCTGGTCCGTGCTTCTATATGGCTCTGAAGGATGGACACTAAATATGACATCAACGAATAAGTTAGGGGCCTTTGAAATGTGGATTTATCGCAGAATGCTTAAAATACCGTGGACTGCAAGAATAACCAACACCGAAGTACTGGAACGAATGAAGAAGCAGCGATAAATTTTGACAGTGCTTAAAAGAAGAAAAACAGCATACCTAGGACATACAGTACGGAACACCAAATATGTGTTTCTGCAGTTAATAATAGAAGGGAAGACTGAAGGAAAAAGAAGACAAGGGTGAAGAAGAACATCCTGGTTGGACAGTATAAAGCAGTGCACAGGACTACGAACTGCAGACCAGCTATTACATACTGCAGTTCACAGAAGAAAGATGCAAGATGTGGTCGCCAACATCCATTAATGGATAAGCATCAGAAGAAAAAATGGTTCAAATGGCTCTGAGCACTATGGAACTTAACTGCTGTGGTCATCAGTCCCCTAGAACTTAGAACTACTTAAACCTAACTAACCTAAGGACATTACACACATCCATGCCCGAGGCAGGATTCGAACCTGCGACCGTAGCGGTCGCGCGGTTCCAGACTGTAGCGCCTAGAACCGCTCGGCCACTTCGACCGGCTAGCAGCAGAAGTAGTACATGTAGGAGAAATGGTAGTTTCACCTTGACGCCATGTCTTGCAGAGACAAACGGAGAATTTACCACCTACATAACTAAATGCGCTACATATTTCCTTTTTTAACATTACAGATTGTCATTTGTTTAATTGTTCTTAGCAGTCCATTACTACACAACTGCTCGCCTGTGGCAGCAAGTTGCTACATGTGAGGCCCATATCTATGTAACACGAGAAATAAGACACGTGCAAGTTCGCGTGTTTTAACAAGTCTCACTTGTCTGAGACCTTGTCGACCAGGCACACGCGCACGCCTTAGCACGGTCCACCTGACATCGCGTACTATCTGCAACTACTCTCCTATCCACTCCACGGCCCTCCTTGTCACAGTATCCTGTGGTTCAGAGTCCACGTTACACTATAGGCCGCCCTATGACCTTCAAAGATCGCAACTGAAATACCAAATGGGTGGTGCATATTACCCTCTGCTACGTACCATAAGGTGGCTTGCAGGATATGGATGTAGCTGTAGATAGCAACCTAGAGATAAGCGTGGCACATATTGGGTATTATTGCCCGGTCCAACAAGTTTTTTGAGCCGATGTGCACTGGGTGCACACTACTTTTCCGCGTAATTGTGCAATGCTTTGTAACAATAAATGGAGTAAGAGGACCATAAATGCCGCCAAGCACAAAATGTCAACTGTTTTCAACAATGATGACTGTATATATATATATATATATATATATATATATATATATATATATATATATATATATATATATATATATATGAAGATGGTGTCTGTTCTTTCGGACATGTCCGAAAGATGAGATACCATCTTCATATCTATATAGTTAAGGCTCATCGGCCATTTGACCATCTTCTTCTGTGCGTATGCACAAACACTGCCCGAACTCTTACGGGAATCGGCAAAAAGCCGCGAGTGATGAGTATGATGGGCAGGGGCACTATAAATATAGTGCGGGACAAGAAGTTGCGAATGTGGGTCTCACGGGAGGGGTGCCAGAGGTAAGTCCCTGCAGTCGCGCTATCCTCTGTGTCATCGGTGGCTCAGAAGGAGCCAGCACGGTAGCTCAGCGTGTTCGGTCAGAGGGTTAGCTGCCCTGTGCAATAAAAAGCTGAGTCAACGGCTCAACACTGAACCTAAACGTGTGTCATGGGACATCCGCACCGAACAAATGCAATGAACAATATCGAACAAAATAGAGGGGAAAAAAAGATGGATAGAGCGTCTGCCATGTAAGCAGGGGATCCCGGGTTCGAGTCCCGGTCGGAGCACACATTTTCACCTGTCCCCGTTGACGTATATCAACGCCTGTATGCAGCTAAGCGTAGTGATTTAATTGTAATTATGACTGTTGTTTTATGATAATGGTTCACGACAGCAAGTAGCGATTAGAAAAAATGGGTTTTATTATTTTTAACAGACCAACTGACGTGGGGGAACAGTTAAACATATCTCTAAGCATACAAATGGCATGCTTCATGAGAACTGCTTCAAAATAAAGCACCGTTTTTGTGGGACTACTCGCTGTCGGTAAATTGATCTACACTGCCGGGAAAAAAATGCAGTACCCTCGACGACAAGGAATGTGACAGTTCATCGTTATCGAAGTACTGATAACAAATTCAGACCAAATGAAAAGCACGTGTCATAGTAAAGGCCCCATAAGAACACAGTATACCTTATTCTAACGTTAACGCAGGCGTGTACTCTCGCATGCAAACGATCATAAATGTGTAGAAGAACATCGTGCAGTAGATTGTTCAAATGGTTCAAGTGGCTCTAAGCACTATGGGACTTAACATCTGAGGTCATCAGTCCCCTAGACTTAGAACTACACTCCTGGAAATGGAAAAAAGAACACATTGACACCGGTGTGTCAGACCCACCATACTTGCTCCGGACACTGCGAGAGGGCTGTACAAGCAATGATCACACGCACGGCACAGCGGACACACCAGGAACCGCGGTGTTGGCCGTCGAATGGCGCTAGCTGCGCAGCATTTGTGCACCGCCGCCGTCAGTGTCAGCCAGTTTGCCGTGGCATACGGAGCTCCATCGCAGTCTTTAACACTGGTAGCATGCCGCGACAGCGTGGACGTGAACCGTATGTGCAGTTGACGGACTTTGAGCGAGGGCGTATAGTGGGCATGCGGGAGGCCGGGTGGACGTACCGCCGAATTGCTCAACACGTGGGGCGTGAGGTCTCCACAGTACATCGGTGTTGTCGCCAGTGGTCGGCGGAAGGTGCACGTGCCCGTCGACCTGGGACCGGACCGCAGCGACGCACGGATGCACGCCAAGACCGTAGGATCTTACGCAGTGCCGTAGGGGACCGCACCGCCACTTCCCAGCAAATTAGGGACACTGTTGCTCCAGGGGTATCGGCGAGGACCATTCGCAACCGTCTCCATGAAGCTGGGCTACGGTCCCGCACACCGTTAGGCCGTCTTCCGCTCACGTCCCAACATCGTGCAGCCCGCCTCCAGTGGTGTCGCGACAGGCGTGAATGGACGGACGAATGGAGACGTGTCGTCTTCAGCGATGAGAGTCGCTTCTGCCTTGGTGCCAATGATGGTCGTATGCGTGTTTGGCGCCGTGCAGGTGAGCGCCACAATCAGGACTGCATACGACCGAGGCACACGGGGCCAACACCCGGCATCATGGTGTGGGGAGCGATCTCCTACACTGGCCGTACACCACTGGTGATCGTCGAGGGGACACTGAATATTGCACGGTACATCCAAACCGTCATCGAACCCATCGTTCTACCATTCCTAGACCGGCAAGGGAACTTGCTGTTCCAACAGGACAATGCACGTCCGCATGTATCCCGTGCCACCCAACGTGCTCTAGAAGGTGTAGGTCAACTACCCTGGCCAGCAAGATCTCCGGATCTGTCCCCCATTGAGCATGTTTGGGATTGGATGAAGCGTCGTCTCACGAGGTCTGCATGTCCAGCACGAACGCTGGTCCAACTGAGGCGCCAGGTGGAAATGGCATGGCAAGCCGTTCCACGGGACTACATCCAGCATCTTTACGATCGTCTCCATGGGAGAATAGCAGCCTGCATTGCTGCGAAAGGAGGATACACACTGTACTAGTGCCGACATTGTGCATGCTCTGTTGCCTGTGTCTATGTGCCTGTGGTTCTGTCAGTGTGATCATGTGATGTATCTGACCCCAGGAATGTGTCAATAAAGTTTCCCCTTCCT
The DNA here is from genome assembly GCF_021461385.2 of Schistocerca piceifrons. Classification (NCBI taxonomy): domain Eukaryota; kingdom Metazoa; phylum Arthropoda; class Insecta; order Orthoptera; family Acrididae; genus Schistocerca; species Schistocerca piceifrons. The sequence goes on along the minus strand of NC_060143.1, from coordinate 95,753,057 downwards.
GGGACAATGAATTCATGTTGTTCTTATTTCAATTTCCAGGAGTGTACTTAAACCTGACTAACCTAAGGACATCACAAACATCCATGTCCAAGGCAGGATTCGAGCCTGCGACCGTAGTGGTCGCGCGGCTCCAGACTGTAGCGCCTAGAACCTCTCGGCCAATGCGGCCGGCCAGTAGGTTGTCCCAAGCATCTTGCACCCTTAGTTGCAATTGGGCAATGGTTCTCGCAGGCTCTGGAGAACGTGTAAATGCCCACATCGCCACCTGCAATACGGTTTCAGTTGGCGAGAGGTCTGGTGGACCAGCTGGCCAGGGCAGTTGCTTAACGCCATACAGAGCGCGCTGCGTGTGACGGCCGCCCATACCACGAAGTCTGGGGCGGGACCTCTCTGTCGAGGGGGAATGCACTCCGGAACAGACCACTCACAAGGACTGCGCCACACACGCGTACGCCCACCACTCGCATACAGACAGAACCTACTCTCATCACTGAGCCCAAGATTGGCGAATTTTACAGAAGCTCGAAATTTAACGTGGACTTCAATGCGAGGTGCTTGTAACAGTTTCCATAGCAAAACTTTGTCTCGAAACCTGGCAGAAAATCCAAAGAGATTCTAGTCGTATGTGAAGTGTGCTAGCAGCATGACACAATCAGTGCCTTCTCTGCGCGATAGCGATGGAGACACTATTGAAGACAGTGCTGCCAAGGCAGAGGTACTAAACACAGCCTTCCAAAATGCCTTCACAAAAGAAGACTAAATAAATAGTCCAGAATTCGAATCAAGAACAGCTGCCAACAAGAGTAACATAGAAGTAGATAACAACGGAGTACTGAAGCAGCTTAAATCACTTAATAAAAGTAAGTCTTCCAGTAAGACTGTATACCAGTTAAGTTCCTTTATGCTGTTGCAGTAGCTCCATGCTTAACAATTATATGCAACCGCTCGCTCGACGAAAGATCCGTACGCAAAGACAGGAAAGTTGCACAGGTCACACCAATATTCAAGAAAGGTAGTAGGAGTAATCCACTAAATTACAGGCCCATATCATTAACGTCGATATGCAGCAGGATTCTGGAACATATATTGTGTTCGAACATTATGAATTACCTCGAAGAAAACGGTCTATTGACACACAGTCAACATGGATTTAGAAAACATCGTTCTTGTGAAACACAACTAGCTCTTTATTCGCATGAAGTGTTGAGTGCTATTGACAAGTATTTCAAATCGATTCCGTATTTCTATATTTCCAGAAGGCTTTTGACACTGTACCACACAAGCGCTTATAGCGAAATTGCGTGCTTATGGAATATCGTCTCAGTTATGTGACGGCATTTGTGACTTCCTGTCAGAGAGGTCACAGTTCGTAGTAATTGAGGGAAAGTCATCGAGTAAAACAGAAGTGATTTCTGGCGTTCCCCAAGGTAGTATTATAGGGCCTTTGCTGTTCCTTATCTATATAAACGATTTTGGAGACAATCTGAGCAGCCGTCTTCGGTTGTTTGCAGATGACACTGTCGTTTATCGACTAATAAAGTCATCATAAGATCAAAACAAATTGCAAAACGATTTAGAAAAGATGTGTCAATGGTGTGAAAAGTGGCAGTTGGCCCTAAATAACGAAAAGTGTGAGGTCATCCACATGAGTGCTAAAAGGAACTCGTTAAATTTCGGTTACACGATAAATCAGTATAATCTAAAAGCCGTAAATTCAACTAAATACCTAGGTATTACAATTACGAACAACTTAAATTGAAAGGAACACATAGAAAATGTTGTGGGGAAGGCTAATCAAAGACTGCGTTTTATTGGCAGGTCACTTAGAAAATGTAACAGATCTACTAAGGAGACTGCCTACACTACGCTTGTCCGTCCTCTTTTAGAATACTGCTGCGCGGGGAGGGATCCTTAGCAGATAGGACTGACGGAGTACATCGAAAAAGTTCAAAGTAAGGCTGCACGTTTTGAATTATCGCGAAATACGGAAGACAGCGTCGCTGAAATGATACAGGATTTGGCTGGACATCATTAAAAGAAAGGCGTTTTTCCTTGCGACGGAATCTTCTCATGAAATTCCAATCGCCAACTTTCTCCTCCGAATGCGAAAATATTTTGTTGAGACCGACCTACATAGGGAGAAACGATTACCACGATAAAATATGGGAAATCATAGCTCGTACGGATAGGTGTTCGTTCTTTCCGCGTGCTATACGAGATTGGAATAATAGTGAATTGTGAAGGTGGTTCGATGAAACCTCTGACAATCACTTGAATGTGATTTGCAGAGTATACATGAAGATGTGGATAGACTAAAGCCGACAGAGCGCCATTCCACCCTCCGATCAACTCTTTCACAACACCAGGGTAGCCGTGCTTGGCGGCGTCGTGATGCTAGTGACTGCCTGGCCGGAGGCACACGTGGTCCACTACTGCTGCGAGCAAACGTTTCCCAACGGGCCTCGATGACCCAGCGGGTGCGACCTGTGCCCGGATTTCTCCGTGGATGATGTTCGGTCGGCCACCGCTGCTCAACGGTCTTGATGTGCGTCTGTACTACGTTGACGTCCAGAAGCTGTTCTGCGGTGTGGGAATGTTCACCAGACCACTGCTGAAAACAGCAACACGCCACCGATACACCGTGCACAACATCTGCAGCAACCCATCGAAGTTTCGATCTGGCTTCCTGTAAGTTCACAATGAGAATCCATTTATATGACTGGAGCTGTTCAACACGACTACGTAGTCGTCGGCATGGTGCGGTTGTGCCCTAGAGTGAGTGTTGCCAACACTGTCCAGCTCTAAACTCAGCACAGTTACTGACCGCAGAGTCAAAGCAAAGAGCCATGTGAGCGCCATCTTATCGCCAATGACCGTGACAAATGAACCATTAACACTACAGCCTCTCTGTGCATAATATTATGCCCTGGTGCCATGAACAGGGTCCTTGAGAGTGTTGTATTTTTTTCTGAAAATGTACATTACACTGAACTGTGAACAACAAGCTGTATTTAACACTAGAATGAAATTTTTACTCTCCAGCGGAGTGTGCGCTGTTATGGAACTTCCTGGCAGTTTAAAACTGTGTGCCGGACCGATACTCGAATTCGGCACCTTTGCCCTTGGCGGGCAAGTGCTCTACCAACTGGCGAACCCAAGCATGACTCACAACCCGTCCTAACAGCATTACTTCCGCCAGTATCTCGTCTCCTACCTTCAAAACTTCATAGAAACTCTCTTGCGAAACTTGCAGAGCTAGCGCTCCTGGAAAAAAGGATATTGCGGAGACATGGCTTAGCCACAGCTGGGGGATGTTTCCAGAATGAGATTTTCACTCTTCTGCGGAGTGTACACATGCCCGCGAAAGGCAAAGGTCCGAGGTCGAGTCTCTGTCCAACACACAGTTTTAATCTTTCATGAAGTATCATAACAGCGCACACTCCGCTGGAAACATCCGCCAGACTGTGGCTAAGCCCGGTCCCTGCAATATCCTTTCTTCCAGGAGTGCTAGTTCTGCAAGGATCGCAGGAGAGCTACTGTGAAGTTTGGAAGGTAGGAGACGAGATACTGGGGGTTAAAGCTGTGAGGACGGAGTGTGAGTCGTGCTTGGGTAACTCATTTGGTAGAGCACTTGCCCGCGAAAGGCAAAGGTCCGAGGTCGAGTCTCTGTCCAACACACAGTTTTAATCTTCCATGAAGTATCATAACAGCGCACACTCCGCTGGAAACATCCGCCAGGCTGTGGCTAAGCCACGTCTCTGCAATATCCTTTCTTCCAGGAGTGCTTGTTCTGCAAGGTTCGCAGGAAAGCTACTGTGAAGTTTGGAAGGTAGGAGACGAGATACTGGGGGTTAAAGCTGTGAGGACGGAGTGTGAGTCGTGCTTGGGTAACTCATTTGGTAGAGCACTTGCCCGCGAAAGGCAAAGGTCCGAGGTCGAGTCTCTGTCCAACACACAGTTTTAATCTTCCATGAAGTATCATAACAGCGCACACTCCGCTGGAAACATCCGCCAGACTGTGGCTAAGCCACGTCTCTGCAATATCCTTTCTTCCAGGAGTGCTAGTTCTGCAAGGTTCGCAGGAGAGCTACTGTGAAGTTTGGAAGGTAGGAGACGAGATACTGGGGGTTAAAGCTGTGAGGACGGAGTGTGAGTCGTGCTTGGGTAACTCATTTGGTAGAGCACTTGCCCGCGAAAGGCAAAGGTCCGAGGTCGAGTCTCTGTCCAACACACAGTTTTAATCTTCCATGAAGTATCATAACAGCGCACACTCCGCTGGAAACATCCGCCAGACTGTGGCTAAGTCACGTCTCTGCAATATCCTTTCTTCCAGGAGTGCTAGTTCTGCAAGGTTCGCAGGAGAGCTACTGTGAAGTTTGGAAGGTAGGAGACGAGATACTGGGGGTTAAAGCTGTGAGGACGGAGTGTGAGTCGTGCTTGGGTAACTCATTTGGTAGAGCACTTGCCCGCGAAAGGCAAAGGTCCGAGGTCGAGTCTCTGTCCAACACACAGTTTTAATCTTCCATGAAGTATCATAACAGCGCACACTCCGCTGGAAACATCCGCCAGGCTGTGGCTAAGCCACGTCTCTGCAATATCCTTTCTTCCAGGAGTGCTAGTTCTGCAAGGTTCGCAGGAAAGCTACTGTGAAGTTTGGAAGGTAGGAGACGAGATACTGGGGGCTAAAGCTGTGAGGACGGAGTGTGAGTCGTGCTTGGGTAACTCATTTGGTAGAGCACTTGCCCGCGAAAGGCAAAGGTCCGAGGTCGAGTCTCTGTCCAACACACAGTTTTAATCTTCCATGAAGTATCATAACAGCGCACACTCCGCTGGAAACATCCGCCAGGCTGTGGCTAAGCCACGTCTCTGCAATATCCTTTCTTCCAGGAGTGCTAGTTCTGCAAGGTTCGCAGGAGAGCTACTGTGAAGTTTGGAAGGTAGGAGACGAGATACTGGGGGTTAAAGCTGTGAGGACGGAGTGTGAGTCGTGCTTGGGTAACTCATTTGGTAGAGCACTTGCCCGCGAAAGGCAAAGGTCCGAGGTCGAGTCTCTGTCCAACACACAGTTTTAATCTTCCATGAAGTATCATAACAGCGCACACTCCGCTGGAAACATCCGCCAGACTGTGGCTAAGCCACGTCTCTGCAATATCCTTTCTTCCAGGAGTGCTAGTTCTGCAAGGTTCGCAGGAGAGCTACTGTGAAGTTTGGAAGGTAGGAGACGAGATACTGGGGGTTAAAGCTGTGAGGACGGAGTGTGAGTCGTGCTTGGGTAACTCATTTGGTAGAGCACTTGCCCGCGAAAGGCAAAGGTCCGAGGTCGAGTCTCTGTCCAACACACAGTTTTAATCTTCCATGAAGTATCATAACAGCGCACACTCCGCTGGAAACATCCGCCAGGCTGTGGCTAAGCCACGTCTCTGCAATATCCTTTCTTCCAGGAGTGCTAGTTCTGCAAGGTTCGCAGGAAAGCTACTGTGAAGTTTGGAAGGTAGGAGACGAGATACTGGGGGTTAAAGCTGTGAGGACGGAGTGTGAGTCGTGCTTGGGTAACTCATTTGGTAGAGCACTTGCCCGCGAAAGGCAAAGGTCCGAGGTCGAGTCTCTGTCCAACACACAGTTTTAATCTTCCATGAAGTATCATAACAGCGCACACTCCGCTGGAAACATCCGCCAGACTGTGGCTAAGCCACGTCTCTGCAATATCCTTTCTTCCAGGAGTGCTAGTTCTGCAAGGTTCGCAGGAGAGCTACTGTGAAGTTTGGAAGGTAGGAGACGAGATACTGGGGGTTAAAGCTGTGAGGACAGAGTGTGAGTCGTGCTTGGGTAACTCATTTGGTAGAGCACTTGCCCGCGAAAGGCAAAGGTCCGAGGTCGAGTCTCTGTCCAACACACAGTTTTAATCTTCCATGAAGTATCATAACAGCGCACACTCCGCTGGAAACATCCGCCAGACTGTGGCTAAGCCACGTCTCTGCAATATCCTTTCTTCCAGGAGTGCTAGTTCTGCAAGGTTCGCAGGAGAGCTACTGTGAAGTTTGGAAGGTAGGAGACGAGATACTGGGGGTTAAAGCTGTGAGGACGGAGTGTGAGTCGTGCTTGGGTAACTCATTTGGTAGAGCACTTGCCCGCGAAAGGCAAAGGTCCGAGGTCGAGTCTCTGTCCAACACACAGTTTTAATCTTCCATGAAGTATCATAACAGCGCACACTCCGCTGGAAACATCCGCCAGGCTGTGGCTAAGCCACGTCTCTGCAATATCCTTTCTTCCAGGAGTGCTAGTTCTGCAAGGTTCGCAGGAGAGCTACTGTGAAGTTTGGAAGGTAGGAGACGAGATACTGGGGGTTAAAGCTGTGAGGACGGAGTGTGAGTCGTGCTTGGGTAACTCATTTGGTAGAGCACTTGCCCGCGAAAGGCAAAGGTCCGAGGTCGAGTCTCTGTCCAACACACAGTTTTAATCTTCCATGAAGTATCATAACAGCGCACACTCCGCTGGAAACATCCGCCAGGCTGTGGCTAAGCCACGTCTCTGCAATATCCTTTCTTCCAGGAGTGCTAGTTCTGCAAGGTTCGCAGGAAAGCTACTGTGAAGTTTGGAAGGTAGGAGACGAGATACTGGGGGTTAAAGCTGTGAGGACGGAGTGTGAGTCGTGCTTGGGTAACTCATTTGGTAGAGCACTTGCCCGCGAAAGGCAAAGGTCCGAGGTCGAGTCTCTGTCCAACACACAGTTTTAATCTTCCATGAAGTATCATAACAGCGCACACTCCGCTGGAAACATCCGCCAGACTGTGGCTAAGCCACGTCTCTGCAATATCCTTTCTTCCAGGAGTGCTAGTTCTGCAAGGTTCGCAGGAGAGCTACTGTGAAGTTTGGAAGGTAGGAGACGAGATACTGGGGGTTAAAGCTGTGAGGACGGAGTGTGAGTCGTGCTTGGGTAACTCATTTGGTAGAGCACTTGCCCGCGAAAGGCAAAGGTCCGAGGTCGAGTCTCTGTCCAACACACAGTTTTAATCTTCCATGAAGTATCATAACAGCGCACACTCCGCTGGAAACATCCGCCAGACTGTGGCTAAGCCACGTCTCTGCAATATCCTTTCTTCCAGGAGTGCTAGTTCTGCAAGGTTCGCAGGAGAGCTACTGTGAAGTTTGGAAGGTAGGAGACGAGATACTGGGGGTTAAAGCTGTGAGGACGGAGTGTGAGTCGTGCTTGGGTAACTCATTTGGTAGAGCACTTGCCCGCGAAAGGCAAAGGTCCGAGGTCGAGTCTCTGTCCAACACACAGTTTTAATCTTCCATGAAGTATCATAACAGCGCACACTCCGCTGGAAACATCCGCCAGACTGTGGCTAAGCCACGTCTCTGCAATATCCTTTCTTCCAGGAGTGCTAGTTCTGCAAGGTTCGCAGGAGAGCTACTGTGAAGTTTGGAAGGTAGGAGACGAGATACTGGGGGTTAAAGCTGTGAGGACGGAGTGTGAGTCGTGCTTGGGTAACTCATTTGGTAGAGCACTTGCCCGCGAAAGGCAAAGGTCCGAGGTCGAGTCTCTGTCCAACACACAGTTTTAATCTTCCATGAAGTATCATAACAGCGCACACTCCGCTGGAAACATCCGCCAGACTGTGGCTAAGCCACGTCTCTGCAATATCCTTTCTTCCAGGAGTGCTAGTTCTGCAAGGTTCGCAGGAGAGCTACTGTGAAGTTTGGAAGGTAGGAGACGAGATACTGGGGGTTAAAGCTGTGAGGACGGAGTGTGAGTCGTGCTTGGGTAACTCATTTGGTAGAGCACTTGCCCGCGAAAGGCAAAGGTCCGAGGTCGAGTCTCTGTCCAACACACAGTTTTAATCTTCCATGAAGTATCATAACAGCGCACACTCCGCTGGAAACATCCGCCAGACTGTGGCTAAGCCACGTCTCTGCAATATCCTTTCTTCCAGGAGTGCTAGTTCTGCAAGGTTCGCAGGAGAGCTACTGTGAAGTTTGGAAGGTAGGAGACGAGATACTGGGGGTTAAAGCTGTGAGGACGGAGTGTGAGTCGTGCTTGGGTAACTCATTTGGTAGAGCACTTGCCCGCGAAAGGCAAAGGTCCGAGGTCGAGTCTCTGTCCAACACACAGTTTTAATCTTCCATGAAGTATCATAACAGCGCACACTCCGCTGGAAACATCCGCCAGGCTGTGGCTAAGCCACGTCTCTGCAATATCCTTTCTTCCAGGAGTGCTAGTTCTGCAAGGTTCGCAGGAGAGCTACTGTGAAGTTTGGAAGGTAGGAGACGAGATACTGGGGGTTAAAGCTGTGAGGACGGAGTGTGAGTCGTGCTTGGGTAACTCATTTGGTAGAGCACTTGCCCGCGAAAGGCAAAGGTCCGAGGTCGAGTCTCTGTCCAACACACAGTTTTAATCTTCCATGAAGTATCATAACAGCGCACACTCCGCTGGAAACATCCGCCAGGCTGTGGCTAAGCCACGTCTCTGCAATATCCTTTCTTCCAGGAGTGCTAGTTCTGCAAGGTTCGCAGGAAAGCTACTGTGAAGTTTGGAAGGTAGGAGACGAGATACTGGGGGTTAAAGCTGTGAGGACGGAGTGTGAGTCGTGCTTGGGTAACTCATTTGGTAGAGCACTTGCCCGCGAAAGGCAAAGGTCAGAGGTCGAGTCTCTGTCCAACACACAGTTTTAATCTTCCATGAAGTATCATAACAGCGCACACTCCGCTGGAAACATCCGCCAGACTGTGGCTAAGCCACGTCTCTGCAATATCCTTTCTTCCAGGAGTGCTAGTTCTGCAAGGTTCGCAGGAGAGCTACTGTGAAGTTTGGAAGGTAGGAGACGAGATACTGGGGGTTAAAGCTGTGAGGACAGAGTGTGAGTCGTGCTTGGGTAACTCATTTGGTAGAGCACTTGCCCGCGAAAGGCAAAGGTCCGAGGTCGAGTCTCTGTCCAACACACAGTTTTAATCTTCCATGAAGTATCATAACAGCGCACACTCCGCTGGAAACATCCGCCAGACTGTGGCTAAGCCACGTCTCTGCAATATCCTTTCTTCCAGGAGTGCTAGTTCTGCAAGGTTCGCAGGAGAGCTACTGTGAAGTTTGGAAGGTAGGAGACGAGATACTGGGGGTTAAAGCTGTGAGGACGGAGTGTGAGTCGTGCTTGGGTAACTCATTTGGTAGAGCACTTGCCCGCGAAAGGCAAAGGTCCGAGGTCGAGTCTCTGTCCAACACACAGTTTTAATCTTCCATGAAGTATCATAACAGCGCACACTCCGCTGGAAACATCCGCCAGGCTGTGGCTAAGCCACGTCTCTGCAATATCCTTTCTTCCAGGAGTGCTAGTTCTGCAAGGTTCGCAGGAGAGCTACTGTGAAGTTTGGAAGGTAGGAGACGAGATACTGGGGGTTAAAGCTGTGAGGACGGAGTGTGAGTCGTGCTTGGGTAACTCATTTGGTAGAGCACTTGCCCGCGAAAGGCAAAGGTCCGAGGTCGAGTCTCTGTCCAACACACAGTTTTAATCTTCCATGAAGTATCATAACAGCGCACACTCCGCTGGAAACATCCGCCAGACTGTGGCTAAGCCACGTCTCTGCAATATCCTTTCTTCCAGGAGTGCTAGTTCTGCAAGGTTCGCAGGAAAGCTACTGTGAAGTTTGGAAGGTAGGAGACGAGATACTGGGGGTTAAAGCTGTGAGGACGGAGTGTGAGTCGTGCTTGGGTAACTCATTTGGTAGAGCACTTGCCCGCGAAAGGCAAAGGTCCGAGGTCGAGTCTCTGTCCAACACACAGTTTTAATCTTCCATGAAGTATCATAACAGCGCACACTCCGCTGGAAACATCCGCCAGACTGTGGCTAAGCCACGTCTCTGCAATATCCTTTCTTCCAGGAGTGCTAGTTCTGCAAGGTTCGCAGGAGAGCTACTGTGAAGTTTGGAAGGTAGGAGACGAGATACTGGGGGTTAAAGCTGTGAGGACGGAGTGTGAGTCGTGCTTGGGTAACTCATTTGGTAGAGCACTTGCCCGCGAAAGGCAAAGGTCCGAGGTCGAGTCTCTGTCCAACACACAGTTTTAATCTTCCATGAAGTATCATAACAGCGCACACTCCGCTGGAAACATCCGCCAGACTGTGGCTAAGCCGCGTCTCTGCAATATCCTTTCTTCCAGGAGTGCTAGTTCTGCAAGGTTCGCAGGAGAGCTACTGTGAAGTTTGGAAGGTAGGAGACGAGATACTGGGGGTTAAAGCTGTGAGGACGGAGTGTGAGTCGTGCTTGGGTAACTCATTTGGTAGAGCACTTGCCCGCGAAAGGCAAAGGTCCGAGGTCGAGTCTCTGTCCAACACACAGTTTTAATCTTCCATGAAGTATCATAACAGCGCACACTCCGCTGGAAACATCCGCCAGACTGTGGCTAAGCCACGTCTCTGCAATATCCTTTCTTCCAGGAGTGCTAGTTCTGCAAGGTTCGCAGGAGAGCTACTGTGAAGTTTGGAAGGTAGGAGACGAGATACTGGGGGTTAAAGCTGTGAGGACGGAGTGTGAGTCGTGCTTGGGTAACTCATTTGGTAGAGCACTTGCCCGCAAAAGGCAAAGGTCCGAGGTCGAGTCTCTGTCCAACACACAGTTTTAATCTTCCATGAAGTATCATAACAGCGCACACTCCGCTGGAAACATCCGCCAGGCTGTGGCTAAGCCACGTCTCTGCAATATCCTTTCTTCCAGGATTGCTAGTTCTGCAAGGTTCGCAGGAAAGCTACTGTGAAGTTTGGAAGGTAGGAGACGAGATACTGGGGGTTAAAGCTGTGAGGACGGGGTGTGAGTCGTGCTTGGGTAACTCATTTGGTAGAGCACTTGCCCGCGAAAGGCAAAGGTCCGAGGTCGAGTCTCTGTCCAACACACAGTTTTAATCTTCCATGAAGTATCATAACAGCGCACACTCCGCTGGAAACATCCGCCAGGCTGTGGCTAAGCCACGTCTCTGCAATATCCTTTCTTCCAGGAGTGCTAGTTCTGCAAGGTTCGCAGGAGAGCTACTGTGAAGTTTGGAAGGTAGGAGACGAGATACTGGGGGTTAAAGCTGTGAGGACGGAGTGTGAGTCGTGCTTGGGTAACTCATTTGGTAGAGCACTTGCCCGCGAAAGGCAAAGGTCCGAGGTCGAGTCTCTGTCCAACACACAGTTTTAATCTTCCATGAAGTATCATAACAGCGCACACTCCGCTGGAAACATCCGCCAGGCTGTGGCTAAGCCACGTCTCTGCAATATCCTTTCTTCCAGGAGTGCTAGTTCTGCAAGGTTCGCAGGAGAGCTACTGTGAAGTTTGGAAGGCAGGAGACGAGATACTGGGGGTTAAAGCTGTGAGGACGGAGTGTGAGTCGTGCTTGGGTAACTCATTTGGTAGAGCACTTGCCCGCGAAAGGCAAAGGTCCGAGGTCGAGTCTCTGTCCAACACACAGTTTTAATCTTCCATGAAGTATCATAACAGCGCACACTCCGCTGGAAACATCCGCCAGGCTGTGGCTAAGCCACGTCTCTGCAATATCCTTTCTTCCAGGAGTGCTAGTTCTGCAAGGTTCGCAGGAGAGCTACTGTGAAGTTTGGAAGGTAGGAGACGAGATACTGGGGGTTAAAGCTGTGAGGACGGAGTGTGAGTCGTGCTTGGGTAACTCATTTGGTAGAGCACTTGCCCGCGAAAGGCAAAGGTCCGAGGTCGAGTCTCTGTCCAACACACAGTTTTAATCTTCCATGAAGTATCATAACAGCGCACACTCCGCTGGAAACATCCGCCAGGCTGTGGCTAAGCCACGTCTCTGCAATATCCTTTCTTCCAGGAGTGCTAGTTCTGCAAGGTTCGCAGGAGAGCTACTGTGAAGTTTGGAAGGTAGGAGACGAGATACTGGGGGTTAAAGCTGTGAGGACGGAGTGTGAGTCGTGCTTGGGTAACTCATTTGGTAGAGCACTTGCCCGCGAAAGGCAAAGGTCCGAGGTCGAGTCTCTGTCCAACACACAGTTTTAATCTTCCATGAAGTATCATAACAGCGCACACTCCGCTGGAAACATCCGCCAGGCTGTGGCTAAGCCACGTCTCTGCAATATCCTTTCTTCCAGGAGTGCTAGTTCTGCAAGGTTCGCAGGAAAGCTACTGTGAAGTTTGGAAGGTAGGAGACGAGATACTGGGGGTTAAAGCTGTGAGGACGGAGTGTGAGTCGTGCTTGGGTAACTCATTTGGTAGAGCACTTGCCCGCGAAAGGCAAAGGTCCGAGGTCGAGTCTCTGTCCAACACACAGTTTTAATCTTCCATGAAGTATCATAACAGCGCACACTCCGCTGGAAACATCCGCCAGGCTGTGGCTAAGCCACGTCTCTGCAATATCCTTTCTTCCAGGAGTGCTAGTTCTGCAAGGTTCGCAGGAAAGCTACTGTGAAGTTTGGAAGGTAGGAGACGAGATACTGGGGGTTAAAGCTGTGAGGACGGAGTGTGAGTCGTGCTTGGGTAACTCATTTGGTAGAGCACTTGCCCGCGAAAGGCAAAGGTCCGAGGTCGAGTCTCTGTCCAACACACAGTTTTAATCTTCCATGAAGTATCATAACAGCGCACACTCCGCTGGAAACATCCGCCAGGCTGTGGCTAAGCCACGTCTCTGCAATATCCTTTCTTCCAGGAGTGCTAGTTCTGCAAGGTTCGCAGGAGAGCTACTGTGAAGTTTGGAAGGTAGGAGACGAGATACTGGGGGTTAAAGCTGTGAGGACGGAGTGTGAGTCGTGCTTGGGTAACTCATTTGGTAGAGCACTTGCCCGCGAAAGGCAAAGGTCCGAGGTCGAGTCTCTGTCCAACACACAGTTTTAATCTTCCATGAAGTATCATAACAGCGCACACTCCGCTGGAAACATCCGCCAGGCTGTGGCTAAGCCACGTCTCTGCAATATCCTTTCTTCCAGGAGTGCTAGTTCTGCAAGGTTCGCAGGAAAGCTACTGTGAAGTTTGGAAGGTAGGAGACGAGATACTGGGGGTTAAAGCTGTGAGGACGGAGTGTGAGTCGTGCTTGGGTAACTCATTTGGTAGAGCACTTGCCCGCGAAAGGCAAAGGTCCGAGGTCGAGTCTCTGTCCAACACACAGTTTTAATCTTCCATGAAGTATCATAACAGCGCACACTCCGCTGGAAACATCCGCCAGGCTGTGGCTAAGCCACGTCTCTGCAATATCCTTTCTTCCAGGAGTGCTAGTTCTGCAAGGTTCGCAGGAAAGCTACTGTGAAGTTTGGAAGGTAGGAGACGAGATACTGGGGGTTAAAGCTGTGAGGACGGAGTGTGAGTCGTGCTTGGGTAACTCATTTGGTAGAGCACTTGCCCGCGAAAGGCAAAGGTCCGAGGTCGAGTCTCTGTCCAACACACAGTTTTAATCTTCCATGAAGTATCATAACAGCGCACACTCCGCTGGAAACATCCGCCAGGCTGTGGCTAAGCCACGTCTCTGCAATATCCTTTCTTCCAGGAGTGCTAGTTCTGCAAGGTTCGCAGGAAAGCTACTGTGAAGTTTGGAAGGTAGGAGACGAGATACTGGGGGTTAAAGCTGTGAGGACGGAGTGTGAGTCGTGCTTGGGTAACTCATTTGGTAGAGCACTTGCCCGCGAAAGGCAAAGGTCCGAGGTCGAGTCTCTGTCCAACACACAGTTTTAATCTTCCATGAAGTATCATAACAGCGCACACTCCGCTGGAAACATCCGCCAGGCTGTGGCTAAGCCACGTCTCTGCAATATCCTTTCTTCCAGGAGTGCTAGTTCTGCAAGGTTCGCAGGAGAGCTACTGTGAAGTTTGGAAGGTAGGAGACGAGATACTGGGGGTTAAAGCTGTGAGGACGGAGTGTGAGTCGTGCTTGGGTAACTCATTTGGTAGAGCACTTGCCCGCGAAAGGCAAAGGTCCGAGGTCGAGTCTCTGTCCAACACACAGTTTTAATCTTCCATGAAGTATCATAACAGCGCACACTCCGCTGGAAACATCCGCCAGGCTGTGGCTAAGCCACGTCTCTGCAATATCCTTTCTTCCAGGAGTGCTAGTTCTGCAAGGTTCGCAGGAGAGCTACTGTGAAGTTTGGAAGGTAGGAGACGAGATACTGGGGGTTAAAGCTGTGAGGACGGAGTGTGAGTCGTGCTTGGGTAACTCATTTGGTAGAGCACTTGCCCGCGAAAGGCAAAGGTCCGAGGTCGAGTCTCTGTCCAACACACAGTTTTAATCTTCCATGAAGTATCATAACAGCGCACACTCCGCTGGAAACATCCGCCAGGCTGTGGCTAAGCCACGTCTCTGCAATATCCTTTCTTCCAGGAGTGCTAGTTCTGCAAGTTTCGCAGGAAAGCTACTGTGAAGTTTGGAAGGTAGGAGACGAGATACTGGGGGTTAAAGCTGTGAGGACGGAGTGTGAGTCGTGCTTGGGTAACTCATTTGGTAGAGCACTTGCCCGCGAAAGGCAAAGGTCCGAGGTCGAGTCTCTGTCCAACACACAGTTTTAATCTTCCATGAAGTATCATAACAGCGCACACTCCGCTGGAAACATCCGCCAGGCTGTGGCTAAGCCACGTCTCTGCAATATCCTTTCTTCCAGGAGTGCTAGTTCTGCAAGGTTCGCAGGAGAGCTACTGTGAAGTTTGGAAGGTAGGAGACGAGATACTGGGGGTTAAAGCTGTGAGGACGGAGTGTGAGTCGTGCTTGGGTAACTCATTTGGTAGAGCACTTGCCCGCGAAAGGCAAAGGTCCGAGGTCGAGTCTCTGTCCAACACACAGTTTTAATCTTCCATGAAGTATCATAACAGCGCACACTCCGCTGGAAACATCCGCCAGACTGTGGCTAAGCCACGTCTCTGCAATATCCTTTCTTCCAGGAGTGCTAGTTCTGCAAGGTTCGCAGGAGGGCTACTGTGAAGTTTGGAAGGTAGGAGACGTGATACTGGGGGTTAAAGCTGTGAGGACGGAGTGTGAGTCGTGCTTGGGTAACTCATTTGGTAGAGCACTTGCCCGCGAAAGGCAAAGGTCCGAGGTCGAGTCTCTGTCCAACACACAGTTTTAATCTTCCATGAAGTATCATAACAGCGCACACTCCGCTGGAAACATCCGCCAGGCTGTGGCTAAGCCACGTCTCTGCAATATCCTTTCTTCCAGGAGTGCTAGTTCTGCAAGGTTCGCAGGAAAGCTACTGTGAAGTTTGGAAGGTAGGAGACGAGATACTGGGGGTTAAAGCTGTGAGGACGGAGTGTGAGTCATGCTTGGGTAACTGATTTGGTAGAGCACTTGCCCGCGAAAGGCAAAGGTCCGAGGTCGAGTCTCTGTCCAACACACAGTTTTAATCTTCCATGATGTATCATAACAGCGCACACTCCGCTGGAAACATCCGCCAGGCTGTGGCTAAGCCACGTCTCTGCAATATCCTTTCTTCCAGGAGTGCTAGTTCTGCAAGGTTCGCAGGAAAGCTACTGTGAAGTTTGGAAGGTAGGAGACGAGATACTGGGGGTTAAAGCTGTGAGGACGGAGTGTGAGTCGTGCTTGGGTAACTCATTTGGTAGAGCACTTGCCCGCGAAAGGCAAAGGTCCGAGGTCGAGTCTCTGTCCAACACACAGTTTTAATCTTCCATGAAGTATCATAACAGCGCACACTCCGCTGGAAACATCCGCCAGACTGTGGCTAAGCCACGTCTCTGCAATATCCTTTCTTCCAGGAGTGCTAGTTCTGCAAGGTTCGCAGGAGAGCTACTGTGAAGTTTGGAAGGTAGGAGACGAGATACTGGGGGTTAAAGCTGTGAGGACGGAGTGTGAGTCGTGCTTGGGTAACTCATTTGGTAGAGCACTTGCCCGCGAAAGGCAAAGGTCCGAGGTCGAGTCTCTGTCCAACACACAGTTTTAATCTTCCATGAAGTATCATAACAGCGCACACTCCGCTGGAAACATCCGCCAGACTGTGGCTAAGCCACGTCTCTGCAATATCCTTTCTTCCAGGAGTGCTAGTTCTGCAAGGTTCGCAGGAGAGCTACTGTGAAGTTTGGAAGGTAGGAGACGAGATACTGGGGGTTAAAGCTGTGAGGACGGAGTGTGAGTCGTGCTTGGGTAACTCATTTGGTAGAGCACTTGCCCGCGAAAGGCAAAGGTCCGAGGTCGAGTCTCTGTCCAACACACAGTTTTAATCTTCCATGAAGTATCATAACAGCGCACACTCCGCTGGAAACATCCGCCAGGCTGTGGCTAAGCCACGTCTCTGCAATATCCTTTCTTCCAGGAGTGCTAGTTCTGCAAGGTTCGCAGGAGAGCTACTGTGAAGTTTGGAAGGTAGGAGACGAGATACTGGGGGTTAAAGTTGTGAGGACGGAGTGTGAGTCGTGCTTGGGTAACTCATTTGGTAGAGCACTTGCCCGCGAAAGGCAAAGGTCCGAGGTCGAGTCTCTGTCCAACACACAGTTTTAATCTTCCATGAAGTATCATAACAGCGCACACTCCGCTGGAAACATCCGCCAGACTGTGGCTAAGCCACGTCTCTGCAATATCCTTTCTTCCAGGAGTGCTAGTTCTGCAAGGTTCGCAGGAGAGCTACTGTGAAGTTTGGAAGGTAGGAGACGAGATACTGGGGGTTAAAGCTGTGAGGACGGAGTGTGAGTCGTGCTTGGGTAACTCATTTGGTAGAGCACTTGCCCGCGAAAGGCAAAGGTCCGAGGTCGAGTCTCTGTCCAACACACAGTTTTAATCTTCCATGAAGTATCATAACAGCGCACACTCCGCTGGAAACATCCGCCAGGCTGTGGCTAAGCCACGTCTCTGCAATATCCTTTCTTCCAGGAGTGCTAGTTCTGCAAGGTTCGCAGGAGAGCTACTGTGAAGTTTGGAAGGTAGGAGACGAGATACTGGGGGTTAAAGCTGTGAGGACGGAGTGTGAGTCGTGCTTGGGTAACTCATTTGGTAGAGCACTTGCCCGCGAAAGGCAAAGGTCCGAGGTCGAGTCTCTGTCCAACACACAGTTTTAATCTTCCATGAAGTATCATAACAGCGCACACTCCGCTGGAAACATCCGCCAGACTGTGGCTAAGCCACGTCTCTGCAATATCCTTTCTTCCAGGAGTGCTAGTTCTGCAAGGTTCGCAGGAGAGCTACTGTGAAGTTTGGAAGGTAGGAGACGAGATACTGGGGGTTAAAGCTGTGAGGACGGAGTGTGAGTCGTGCTTGGGTAACTCATTTGGTAGAGCACTTGCCCGCGAAAGGCAAAGGTCCGAGGTCGAGTCTCTGTCCAACACACAGTTTTAATCTTCCATGAAGTATCATAACAGCGCACACTCCGCTGGAAACATCCGCCAGGCTGTGGCTAAGCCACGTCTCTGCAATATCCTTTCTTCCAGGAGTGCTAGTTCTGCAAGGTTCGCAGGAGAGCTACTGTGAAGTTTGGAAGGTAGGAGACGAGATACTGGGGGTTAAAGCTGTGAGGACGGAGTGTGAGTCATGCTTGGGTAACTCATTTGGTAGAGCACTTGCCCGCGAAAGGCAAAGGTCCGAGGTCGAGTCTCTGTCCAACACACAGTTTTAATCTTCCATGAAGTATCATAACAGCGCACACTCCGCTGGAAACATCCGCCAGCCTGTGGCTAAGCCACGTCTCTGCAATATCCTTTCTTCCAGGAGTGCTAGTTCTGCAAGGTTCGCAGGAGAGCTACTGTGAAGTTTGGAAGGTAGGAGACGAGATACTGGGGGTTAAAGCTGTGAGGACGGAGTGTGAGTCGTGCTTGGGTAACTCATTTGGTAGAGCACTTGCCCGCGAAAGGCAAAGGTCCGAGGTCGAGTCTCTGTCCAACACACAGTTTTAATCTTCCATGAAGTATCATAACAGCGCACACTCCGCTGGAAACATCCGCCAGGCTGTGGCTAAGCCACGTCTCTGCAATATCCTTTCTTCCAGGAGTGCTAGTTCTGCAAGGTTCGCAGGAGAGCTACTGTGAAGTTTGGAAGGTAGGAGACGAGATACTGGGGGTTAAAGCTGTGAGGACGGAGTGTGAGTCGTGCTTGGGTAACTCATTTGGTAGAGCACTTGCCCGCGAAAGGCAAAGGTCCGAGGTCGAGTCTCTGTCCAACACACAGTTTTAATCTTCCATGAAGTATCATAACAGCGCACACTCCGCTGGAAACATCCGCCAGACTGTGGCTAAGCCACGTCTCTGCAATATCCTTTCTTCCAGGAGTGCTAGTTCTGCAAGGTTCGCAGGAGAGCTACTGTGAAGTTTGGAAGGTAGGAGACGAGATACTGGGGGTTAAAGCTGTGAGGACGGAGTGTGAGTCGTGCTTGGGTAACTCATTTGGTAGAGCACTTGCCCGCAAAAGGCAAAGGTCCGAGGTCGAGTCTCTGTCCAACACACAGTTTTAATCTTCCATGAAGTATCATAACAGCGCACACTCCGCTGGAAACATCCGCCAGGCTGTGGCTAAGCCACGTCTCTGCAATATCCTTTCTTCCAGGAGTGCTAGTTCTGCAAGGTTCGCAGGAGAGCTACTGTGAAGTTTGGAAGGTAGGAGACGAGATACTGGGGGTTAAAGCTGTGAGGACGGAGTGTGAGTCGTGCTTGGGTAACTCATTTGGTAGAGCACTTGCCCGCGAAAGGCAAAGGTCCGAGGTCGAGTCTCTGTCCAACACACAGTTTTAATCTTCCATGAAGTATCATAACAGCGCACACTCCGCTGGAAACATCCGCCAGGCTGTGGCTAAGCCACGTCTCTGCAATATCCTTTCTTCCAGGAGTGCTAGTTCTGCAAGGTTCGCAGGAGAGCTACTGTGAAGTTTGGAAGGTAGGAGACGAGATACTGGGGGTTAAAGCTGTGAGGACGGAGTGTGAGTCGTGCTTGGGTAACTCATTTGGTAGAGCACTTGCCCGCGAAAGGCAAAGGTCCGAGGTCGAGTCTCTGTCCAACACACAGTTTTAATCTTCCATGAAGTATCATAACAGCGCACACTCCGCTGGAAACATCCGCCAGGCTGTGGCTAAGCCACGTCTCTGCAATATCCTTTCTTCCAGGAGTGCTAGTTCTGCAAGGTTCGCAGGAGAGCTACTGTGAAGTTTGGAAGGTAGGAGACGAGATACTGGGGGTTAAAGCTGTGAGGACGGAGTGTGAGTCGTGCTTGGGTAACTCATTTGGTAGAGCACTTGCCCGCGAAAGGCAAAGGTCCGAGGTCGAGTCTCTGTCCAACACACAGTTTTAATCTTCCATGAAGTATCATAACAGCGCACACTCCGCTGGAAACATCCGCCAGACTGTGGCTAAGCCACGTCTCTGCAATATCCTTTCTTCCAGGAGTGCTAGTTCTGCAAGGTTCGCAGGAGAGCTACTGTGAAGTTTGGAAGGTAGGAGACGAGATACTGGGGGTTAAAGCTGTGAGGACGGAGTGTGAGTCGTGCTTGGGTAACTCATTTGGTAGAGCACTTGCCCGCAAAAGGCAAAGGTCCGAGGTCGAGTCTCTGTCCAACACACAGTTTTAATCTTCCATGAAGTATCATAACAGCGCACACTCCGCTGGAAACATCCGCCAGGCTGTGGCTAAGCCACGTCTCTGCAATATCCTTTCTTCCAGGAGTGCTAGTTCTGCAAGGTTCGCAGGAGAGCTACTGTGAAGTTTGGAAGGTAGGAGACGAGATACTGGGGGTTAAAGCTGTGAGGACGGAGTGTGAGTCGTGCTTGGGTAACTCATTTGGTAGAGCACTTGCCCGCGAAAGGCAAAGGTCCGAGGTCGAGTCTCTGTCCAACACACAGTTTTAATCTTCCATGAAGTATCATAACAGCGCACACTCCGCTGGAAACAACCCCCAGGCTGTGGCTAACCCATGTCTCGGCAATATCCTTTCTTCCACGAGTACTAGTTCTGCAAGGTTCGCAGGAGAGCTTCTGTGAAGTTCGGAAGGTAGGAGGTGAGATACTGCTGGAAGTAAAGCTGTGAGCTCAGTCGGTAGAGCACTTGCCGGCTAAAGGCAAAGGTCGCGAGCTCGAGTCTCAGTCCTGTACACAGCTTTAACATGCCAGGAAGTTTTATATTTAACACTATCCGGATTTTAAAGCCACGCCCGGATGCAGAGCACCCTCTTCCGCACTCTCTCCACACACACAAATGAACGCCCACATACACACACATAAACGTGATAATGCTTATATACGGTAGTAGAACACACGTGCTAAGCAGCACCGAATTTTTTGTCGCGCACTTACTAAGCTTGTTATATTGTTCTAGCTCGTCATTACAAAAAAGCCGGCTTCAATCCAAAGGTTGCTTTGGACACAGCATTACTACGATAGGCAAGTTCCTAAGGATGTGGTACGTCCATCTCTTCTTCCAGTCTCTGAAGGTCATAAGGGGGCTCACAGTTTAACGTGGACTGTGAAATACGGAGCATTCTGGCGTTTCCCACACACCCGCACACATCAGTCACTGCCAGAGATGAAAGAGTTGAAAAGTTACCGAAAGAAATGATTGGACCAAGCTTGGAGCGAACTCGGCACCTTCGAATTTGTAGCACGGAACTCACCATTTAATCACACTCCAACTCTGGTGTGTTAAATAGTAGTAACCTCTCCTGATATGGGTTCTCGCTGCAGGGCACCAACACCTCAAGAAACTTTTTCTATAGATGGAAAAGAGCGACATCTTTTCATCACTATGTAATTGACATGATACTAACGTTAACATGAGTATGGAGACGAACCTGTCGTTTAGAAACCGCACATGGGTCCTAGTTTGTAATAAACAGAATAATTAACAGGGACTTGTTCCTGATATTACTCTCGCAAGTCAGAAGGGAAACCAATTCGTATTTTCACACAGATACGGTCTCATTAAGTCAGTTTTTGACTAAATTCTCTTTTACAGTGATTCATACGTAGTTCATTCTGATGCAGCAGTTAGTATTTCAGATGATTTTACTGTTGTAATGCACATCTTTCATAACACAAATTACGTATTACTTACGACAAACAAGAGTGATACCAGAATGTTTCCGTATCACCCACAAACTCAAAACAGAGTTTTAAAAATATAAGAAAAACATCGTGTTTACAGAACAGTGTCAAGATAATTTTTTTCCAAATTTCGTCTTCTGGAACTTCTAAAAATGTCTTTGCAAATCAAATTCGTATCGTCCCCCTCGATACAGATTGATGTACCAACTACGAATCTGTTAGAAGAAAGCCAGAACGTGTAATCGATATTTACTAGTGGCAAGTTGAAAGGTGGCTACACTGAGCCACAGCGCCAGAGAGTTTTGTTTCGCCGCCTCCACTGGCAGTGATTATTGAGAAGTAGCGGAGGGCAGTGCTTGTTGAGAACTCGTAGTAGAGAGTGCTTGCTGAGATGTCGTAGTGAAGAGTGCTTGTCGAGAGGTCGTAGTAAGGAGTTCTTGTTGAGATGTGGTAGTAGCGAGTCGGTGTGGAGATATTGTAATGATTAGAGTGCTTTTCATCAATATAAATGAAGGTGAAAAAAATTTTTCTTTTCTCTCTCATTATTTCAGTGTCCTGAATAATGCGTCATTACAGGTTCAGTCAACAAAGCATCTGGCTTGTGTTCTTGTATTAGAGTGTAATTCTGGTTTCCTTACACAATTACAGTATTTCTATTTTTTTTTAATTACTTCAGTATAAATGGTATTTAAAATTTCTTGTCTTATTGAAGAAGAACCGTGCCAGATGTGTACGTTGAATCACACTTCCACACACAGAACAGTTACACTTCTGCTTTGTTGTTGCGTTGGTTTTATAGTTGCTGGGGACTTAATTAATTAATTAATTGTGTTAACGGAAATTTTCTTTCATTCTTTGTTGTTATTCTATGCAGTCAGATTGCGTACCAATACTAGTCAGGGCCAACCGTTTACGAGACAGCGTAATCGGTCATACAGCTACGAAAAATAAAAATTATTTTCAAATTTAATAATTAAGCCCCCATGCACGTGGCGACCGCTGCTTCGGATCGTCCCTTGGAATCTTCTGATTGTAAAAATAGTAGACAGTAGTATTGTTGTAGTAATCTGTAGTTTATATTGCATGTGTAGATTTGGTAATTGGCATTCTTCTAATGGTATTTTTCAGAATTTAATTTTGTTGTCTTGTATACGCGTTTGACAATTTAGTGCAATTATTTCAATTGATCGTTAATCGTGTTTGAGGGAAACATTTCGTGTGAATGGTATTGTTGGAGATAAGGAGGCATTGTGTGTAATTTTCGTACAGTGACGAGTTTTGTATGTTTTGTCAATGATTACGCGATCGATGAAAAAGGCGAAAATAATGAATAGTGAGAATGACGAAATTGTTGACATGGCGAACTCGCCAACACAGGACAACAGTATGATGAATAATGGAGTTGAAAACAATTTAATAAGTCGGCAAGACAGTCCGGAACCATTTCAAAATTTTTCTCAATCAGAAAATTCACAGAATACGAGATTAACGATAGAAGATTCTGGAATAGTGTCGAACACAGATAGCTTTACAGCTATGGCGAAGGAAGCTGGTTTTGTGGGAAATGTTAGGGGCGAAAGGAATTTCGAACAAGTTAATATGGAGCAGTTGATGAGTGCAATATTAAATTTTCGATCTGAATTTAAAACAGAGATAGGAACAATTAAAACTGAGATAGGAACAATTACAACTGGTATGGGAACGATGGAAACACGGTTAGACTCAGTGGGATCACAAATAGGAACAATTAGAACTGAGATGGGAACAATGGAAACACGGTTAGACTCACGAATAGGGACATGTTTCAAAAATATGAAAGATGAATTAAAGGAAGAAATCAGAAAAGAAGTACAACCGATTTTGAATTCTCACACTAATAGATTAATTACAGTAGAGATTAGGCAAAAGGAACAGGATAGAGAACAGGAAGAAAGAGATCGCGTAATAGCACAAAAATTTTCAGAGTTAAATTTACGATAAGGAAGAAATATTTGAGAGAATCGAGGAATCCGTACCAAATGACAGAATAAATAATCTAACACAACAATATGAACAGTTAACTACCAAATGTGTTAATACTGAAACCCGAGTCACGACACTTACGGAAGACGTAAATAAACAGAAAGAACAAATAGGTGATTTATCGGAAAGAGTTGAGGAGATTTCAGATAAATTGACAAGTCTTAGTTTAAATGGGGACAGAGATTCAGATATACAGCACCATTGCCATTTGCAGAAACCGAAGAGTACCAGAACATAAATAAGCCTGTTGAAAATCAGGGAAAATTTAATGAACGCGTTAAAAGGGAAGTTGAGGCATTACGAAAGCAAGTCAAGCAAATTGAAGGCGAAATCGTAGGAAAAGATAGCAGAAGAAATTTAGAATCACAGATACCAGAGGGCTTTGAAGAAAATAATTTGTTTCATTTATGGGATGCAACAAGAGAGCGCCAGGCGCGCGAACTTGACAATAATCAACATTGGGACTGGGACAGACGCGGTAGGTCTTTGTCCCCACGAGGCGAAAACTTTGACTATAAACACTTTTTGACTGTTCGGAAATTTAAGATCTTTCGTAATTCTAAGAATGACATACATCCATGTTCATGGCTAGATCAATTTATGTACGCACTTCCACCAAATTGGCCACTAAGTCACAAACTGGAATTTATGTGTGGATATTTAGAAAACGAACCGGCGACGCGCATGCGTGCACTTATTAGAGATTGTAATAATCTAAATTATTTTTATCATGCATTTCTATCGGCATATTGGTCCGAAAACACGCAAGACAGAGTCAAACACAGTCTCATTATGCAGCGTAATTTTAAACAGTCTGAGTTTCGCACGCCGGCAGAATACTTTGAAGACATGATTCGAAAGAATCAGTTCCTGTCCAACCCTTATAGCCCGACTGAATTAATTCGCATTTGTTTAACTAAGCTGCCACAATCCATAAGACAAATTGCTTTAGCCGGAAGATGTAAAGACGACATTGAGACTTTTAAGACGTTGCTACAAGAACTTGAGTATGACAACGACGACGGGATTTCTTGTAATTTTTTCAGTAACAGTAATTACAATTGATTTTCAGAGAAAAGGGATAGTGATTGGAACGGGCGTTATATGGGTAATTTTGAGAATGACAGACGTAACAGACAGGACAATAGATATCAGCCTTATGACAATAACAGACGTTCTGACAGAAATTACACAGACAATTACAATAACGGTAATTCGTACCGGAATGATCAATCATACGGAAACAGTAATCGGTATCCTCAAGACAGAAATTATTCATACAGTAACAGAAATTCTTACTACAGAAATAACCAGGGTAGTAGATACAACAATAATTTCAGAAGTGACAGTCGAAATTACACAAGAAGTAGTCATGCAGACAGACAGGAAAATAGAAATTTTAATAACAGACACAACCAAGAATTTGCGTCTAACAGACAGGAGGGACCTAATTGGCATCCTCCACGTGACAGAACTTCAGAGAGACAAGTGCAAATCGTAGAAATTGATCCGCGAAATGACGCGAATAATCAAAGACATGACGCAAACAATCGACAATGACTTGCAGCTTCGGCTTCTGGCAGCAATATAGACGGTTCAGAAAGTAATGACACTACGACTTTACACTACGTACGCCTGGAAGACATGAGAGACATTTTGCTAGACGAAAAGGAAAATAATGTAGACGCATTTTTACATCCTGTTATTGAAGTATGTGTGGGAAAGAATAAGTTCACTGCAGTTTTAGATTCTGGGAGCCCATTGAACGTCATTAGTGAATCAGTTTTTCGTATATGTGTAAGAACTATTGCCTGTCCTGTGTTACCTGTTTCTAAAACTACAACTCGAGGCGCTATTTCTGGAAAAAGTGTGGAAGTTAAACAACAGACCAACTTAAATTTCATTTGTCAAGGATACGAATTTTCTGCTAATTTTATTATTGTTCCATTACTCAGTACACAAATTATATTAGGTATGGAGTTTCTTAACGCATATAAGGCAATTTTGAACTTTAAAGAAGGAAGTGTGAATTTGACTGTTGCCGGAATGCCGAAATGTTTGAAATTTTTCGAGTGTTTAACTAGATGTGAATCAGATACAAAATGTTTAAGGTTTCTTACTTCTGATGTTTTCGTTGAGCATTATGACGACAGTGTGTTTATTCATGACAATGACAATAGATACAGAGACGCGATGGATGATATAATTAATAGCGAAGAATTAATTAATGAAAAGGTTAAGAAAGCTGAAGTGCCAGATGACGTTGCAAGAGAAGAGCTGCACCACATTTTGACTTCACATGCTACAGTGTTTAGTCATCACACAGGAACTATACAGGGCTTACAATATCTATTTAAAGTAAAAGAACACACACCATTTCGAGGAAAAACGTACGCTATTCCTTTGGCTTACAGAGACAAGGTTAAGAATGAACTTCAATACATGATAGATCAAGGCATTATTGAGCCAGCAGTCAGTCCTTATACCAGCCCATTACACGTTGTTCTTAAAAAGGATGGGTCAATTCGTTTGGTTCTGGATTCCAGACAGATAAATAATATCATCATTCCTGAAACTGACCGTCCACAAAATTTTGATGAACTTCTTCAACATTCCCATGAAATTAAAGTTTTATCCACGATTGATATGCGCGCAAGTTTTTGGCAAATAGAACTCCACCCTGATTGTAGAAAATACACTGCCTTTTTAGCCTTTGGTAACTGTTACCAGTTTCGGAAATTACCGTTTGGACTTACTGTATCTTCTGCAGCATTCATTCGTAGCTTAAATGAAATTTTACCTGTTTATCTTCGTGACAATATTACTTCATACGTTGACGACATTCTTATTGCTAAACATTCTTGGAGTGAGCACAACAAAATTTTGGATTCATTATTACGTATTTTTGCAAGAGTTGGCATTACAGTGAACTTGGAAAAATCTGAATTTGGTCGTTCTCAGGTGAAATTTCTCGGTCACATTATTTCTACAGAAGGTATTCTTCCTGATCCAGAGAAACTAGACGCTATTTGTAATTATGCTGTTCCTACCACAAAACGTGATGTTCGTAGTTTCCTTGGTGTCTGTAATTTTCTTAGACGCTTTGTTAGATTGGACAATTTGGCCACACCTCGTTTATGTGAACTATCTGGAAAGAAATCTAATTGGTATTGGGATGAGGAAGCTCAGTCAGAATTTGAACAACTTCGTGATGCTTTAGTTGCTGCTCCACTTCTTTCACATCCGGATTTATCTAAAGATTTTTGTTTGGCGACGGACTCATCATACAAAGGCCTAGGTGCACATTTATTTCAAGAGATAGAAGAAAACGGCGTTGTAGTACAGAAAACTATTGCATTTGGAAGTCGTGTTCTCTCTAAATCAGAAAAGAATTATTCGATTACGGAACTTGAAGCTTTGGCTGTTGTTTGGGCTTTCACAAAATTTCGCATATTTTTGTATGGCAGACATACTAAGGTTTACACCGATCATCGAGCTCTGGAATTTCTTATGTCGACAAAATTAACTCATGGCAGATTGTCACGATGGGCGTTGTACCTACAGGAATTTGATTTTAGTATTGTTTACATACAGGGTTCTTCAAATATTGTTGCTGATGCTTTATCACGTGCACCTATGGGTTTGAAACAAAGTGCTGAAGAGGACTGCAAGGAAAACAATTATTGTTTGATGTATATTCAAGGTGTTGCGTTTGAGAACTTTATTTCGTCTTCGCTCCAGGACATCGCTAAGGAGCAAAATAAGGATCCAATCTGGAAGGACATTAAGGAGAAGTGGAGGAGAAAGGAAAGCGTAGCGATTAGACAGCATTATTTAGTTCGCAATGACATTCTTTTTAAACGAAAATCGGTCGACAACTCTGTTTGGTTAGTTTGTATTCCTGATGAGTGGGTTAATAAGCTGATTTGGTATACGCATTTCAGTTATGCACACTTTGGTCCCAGAAAATGCTTTCATAAATTACGGGAAAATTGCTACTTCAGTAATATGGAAAAACGTATTCGATCTGTTCTGGCGAAATGCAAATTATGTCAAAAGGCTAAGCCGCCAACAATTTCTCACAGAGCACCGTCGTTTCCTATCATTCCAGCGAAATTAAAGGAGATGGCTGCAGTCGATTTGTTCGGTCCAGTGGTTCGTTCTACTAATGGTTTTGC
Source organism: Schistocerca piceifrons (assembly GCF_021461385.2). Classification (NCBI taxonomy): domain Eukaryota; kingdom Metazoa; phylum Arthropoda; class Insecta; order Orthoptera; family Acrididae; genus Schistocerca; species Schistocerca piceifrons. Next base: position 95,725,913 of record NC_060143.1, on the reverse strand, counting down.
GTACATTTTCGTAGCAGTGGAGTTGACATCAAAATATGTGTGTTTTACACCTTTACGCAAAGCAACAGCTCGTTCAGTATCTAACGCTTTCATCAAACATTTTCTTAAAGAAGTGGGTCATGTTGATAAGGTTATATCAGATAATGGATCACAGTTTCGTTCTAAAATTTGGCTTCGTACTCTACGGCGTCGTAAAATTAAACCAATTTTCATTTCACTTTTTCACCCTCAATCTAACGCTTCAGAGAGATGGATGAAGGAAATCAATAAATTGTGTCGTCTTTATTGTCATCAGAATCACACAACGTGGGATCAGTATCTTCATATTTTTCAAAACATTCTGAATGAACTTCCTAATGACTCAACTTCTTTACCGCCTTAACTGATATTAAAAAACAAAGCACCGACACATCACATATCTGAAATCGTTCCTTTTCCGCCTTCACGGAAACTGCGGCATTCTGAAGTTGTCAACCTGGCTCTACAAAATATTGCATCTGCGGCTGCTAGAAGAGAGAAATCAGCTAAGCGTCCTGGTCGTTTAAAAATCTTGTCAGTTGGTCAAAAGGTGTTAATTAAGTCTCATCGTTTGTCTCATAAAGGAAAAGGCTTGTGTCGCAAATTTTTTCTGCTTTATAACGGTCCATATAGAATTCGCAAAATTATTCATGATAACACTGTTGAAGTAGAAACTCTTAAATCTCGACGCTGTAAGGGAATACATCATATATCTAACGTTAAAATTTTTGTGGAATGATATACTTTTGAAAAATTTTTGTGGAATGACATACTTGTGAGAAACTAACAGCTACATGTAAACACGCAGAGAGTACAAGGGTACCGCGCTGTGTTTTGGCGGCGGCACATACTCAAAGCAACAGTCAAGTCTGCGCGCCGCACAAGGCAGTCGTTGACCGCGAACAATCACTTCCCACGTCACGCGCCTACAGCTGATCGAGCGCTCAGTGCGAATGCACTGACATCCTGTAAACAAATACACCGTCTAATTTCTCCGACTAAATTCAGTATAAAGCTATAGTGACTTGATGAATTATGTTATTAACGTTCAGTATTTTTCAGGATACGGTTGTATAAAATATTTAAGAACTTCAGGTAAATTCTGTGCGTGTCCGACGTTAAGACGACTTGCTATGGAGAAAATTTCAGGAAGAATGTAATTTCGAAGAAAAAAGTAATAAACTAAAAAGGTAACTATTAATTGAGTTTATTTTTTCAGGTAACATATTTCCACTTAGGTACGTACTTTAGACGTAATTTGCTGCTCGCGATTACGTGATTCATACTTTGTGCTAATTTCATGTTCTATGAATTTACTTGTGAAGCGACGTGCTTGCGTACATTTGCTGATTTTTGTCAATGTTTTATTAATGAACAGGGTTGTTATTTGTATATATTATGCATCGCTTGGCTTCAATGCTTTTTCACTGATGTCATATTTTTTTTATTATGTGTCTGCTGTGCTTATTTATTTAAATTATAATTGTCACCTGATTAGTTGTGCTGATATGTATGTAAGTTATACTTTGTGATTTATCTGCTTGCGCCTTCATGTTTACTTATTAAGATGACATATGAACATTTATTTGCTTATGCTGATATGATGCTAATGACCTGTTTATTACGTAAGATATATGTTTGCTGCTATGCGTAAGGATTGCATATTTACACATTTCTGTTATGTTGTCATAACTACTCTTTAATTTGGTATATAGAAATGCTGATATACTGTGTACAAACATAGAGTTTAGGTCACACTATTGTATTAATTATAGATTGTTCGCTTGGCAGAGCCTCGTTGTAAGAATTGTGCTGCATCCACTTGTTGACATTCTGTTCTCTACTGGTATATTTACTCGCTATTGCATGTTTTGCTTACGCTCAGTACCTTATATTTTTAAGATAAGAAAATGAACTGTTATAATTCGACGAACGACATTAGTACAAGAAACTTCATAGAAGTCACATGAGCTGGAGGTTTTATGGAAGCTGTATAAATTTATGCTAATAGGAAGGAAGCTAACGACATGACATACCAAAACTAGGTTTAGACCATTGACAGTTATTACACTGCATTTTTCGTGAGCAATTGAAATAGGAAGTGACACTTGACACAAGAAATACTCCACATGTTTGCGTCTGTTTGCCATAATTCTTGAAGTGGTGTACACACTGTGAAATATTATGATCATTCACACTCTGTAATCGTACTTAATTACTGAGAGTTATTCGAACTAAGTCTGTTAGAGGTCATGTATGCATTTCTTTTATTTAATGATGGACAAGGTAACCAAAATCCATCTTATAATTTATAATGAGTAGAAGATTTGGGTCAGATGGATTACACAGAGGTTGTGTGTTGACAGTGTGTCTTCGGATTGTATGGGATGATGAGGTTTGCATTAGGATTTTATCTGTACTTGTTCGAGGAGACTGACTAGAGGAAAGAGTTGTCATGGAAGTGAAATGATATTGGCGATAAGGTTTATATGTGTCGACGTATTGAAGAGGTATTATTGAGGTATTGAGATTATATGAAGTTGATGATTATTGGAGTTTTTGTGTACAAGAGGTAAGGTAAATGATATTGATGATAAGATTTATATGTATCGACGTAAGAGGTATTATTGAAGTATTGAGATTATGTGATGCTGATGATTATTGGAGTTTTGGTGGATAAGAGGTAAAGTAAGTGAGGTGCATATTTTCTTTGTTGGTCTATATGTAACAAGGAGGATGAAGATAGCAGACTAGAACACTCAAGTAGAAGGGAGATTGTCTACACACACTTTGTTAAATCAATAAGCAGTACATATTTTTTTTTTTTTTTTTTTTTGAGAGAGGAAGTAATTGCATATCTTGGCTCTCTGACAGTTGTTCAGCAACCGTACATTTTGATCTGGTTTGGCATACATTGGTCTTGACATGTTGACTATGACGTTGACTTAACTATTATTGACTGTTATACATTGCTGCCACTACTACTTGATACACATGATGAACATCAAATTTTGACAGAATTGCATTTACACAGTTAACACTATTCAATTACACAGTAGCACTAATGTGGACGAAAGATGAGTGAGTGTGTTTTGTGAGTTTTCCTTTCCTAATCCTACCCACCTATCTCCTAAATATTATTTTATTTATTTGTAGTGGCTTGCACTGACACCCATAAATATTATAGGTTTACTGATATTTGAGTATTTGTAATAGTTAATATGACAATTATCTGATATTATTTGTGTGTTTATTAGAATTTGTATGTTTAGTGTAAGAGCATTGAGAATAATTTTGTAAAAGCATTTGTATGTGCATTCAAACTATTGTTTATGCCTGAACTGTCTGATTAGTGATGGTGAATATTATGAACTGTTACCTGCACTTTTTCAACATAATGGGTGCCACTTAGAAATGATTAATTTCTGCTGATGAACTGTGTGATTAGGATAGTGAATATTATGGACTGTTACTTGTACTTTTTCTACATGATTGGTGCCACTAGGACATGTTTAATTTCTGCTTATAAACTCTGATGAACAGTGTGATCAGTGATAGTGAATATTATGGACTGCTCTCTGGACCTGCTCATCATTGCTAGGTGCAACTGATGGACTGCTTCTACTGAAATGAAGTCACTTGTTTGGGGCTGCACCTGTTCAACATTGCTGGGTGCCACTAATGGAACTGCTTCTGCTGAGAAATGTGACTTGTTGCTGTGTGTACCTGTTCAACATTGCTGGGTGCCACAGATGGAACTGCTTCTACTGAAATAATGTCACTTGTTGCTGTCTGCACCTGCTCAACATTGCTGGGTGCCACTGATGGACTGCTTCTACTGAAATGATGTCACTTGTTGGTGTCTGCACCTGTTCAACAATGCTGAGTGCCACTAATGGAACTGTTTCTGCTGAGTGATGTCACTTGTTGCTGTCTGCACCTGCTCAACATTGCTGGGTGCCACTGATGGACTGCTTGTACTGAAATAATGACTTGTTGGTGTCTGCACCTGTTCAACAATGCTGGGTGTCACTAATGGAACTGTTTCTGCTGAGTGATGTCACTTGTTGCTGTCTGCACCTGTTCAACATTGCTAGGTGCAACTGATGGACTGCTTCTACTGAAATGAAGTCACTTGTTTGGGGCTGCACCTGTTCAACATTGCTGGGTGCCACTAATGGAACTGCTTCTGCTGAGAAATGTGACTTGTTGCTGTGTGTACCTGTTCAACATTGCTGGGTGCCACAGATGGAACTGCTTCTACTGAAATAATGTCACTTGTTGCTGTCTGCACCTGCTCAACATTGCTGGGTGCCACTGATGGACTGCTTCTACTGAAATGATGTCACTTGTTGGTGTCTGCACCTGTTCAACAATGCTGAGTGCCACTAATGGAACTGTTTCTGCTGAGTGATGTCACTTGTTGCTGTCTGCACCTGCTCAACATTGCTGGGTGCCACTGATGGACTGCTTGTACTGAAATAATGACTTGTTGGTGTCTGCACCTGTTCAACAATGCTGGGTGTCACTAATGGAACTGTTTCTGCTGAGTGATGTCACTTGTTGCTGTCTGCACCTGTTCAACATTGCTAGGTGCCACTGATGAACTGCTTCTACTGAAATAATGTCACTTGTTGCTGTCTGCACCTGCTCAAAATTGCTGGGTGCCACTGATGGACTGCTTGTACTGAAATAATGTCACTTGTTGGGGTCTGCACTTGTTCAACATTACTGGGTGCCACTGATGAACTGCTTCTACTGAGATAATGTCACTTGTTGGTGTCTGCACCTGTTCAACATTACTGGGTGCCACTGATGGACTGTTTTTTACTGAAATAATGTGACTTGTTGCTGTGTGTACCTGCTCAACTTTGCTGGGTGCCACTGATGAACTGCTTCTACTGAAATAATGTCACTTGTTGGTTTCTGAACCTGTTCAACATTGCTGGGTGCCACTGATGGACTGCTTCTACGGAAATGATGTTGCTTCTTGCTGTCTGCACCTGTTCAGCATTACTGGGTGCCACAGATGGAACTGCTTTTACTAAAGTGATGTCACTTGTTGGTGTTTGCACCTGTTGACCATTGCTGGGTGCTGCTGCTGGAGCTGTCAGATACTTGTTTCTTGAACTATGGAAAGCATGTTATGTGAACATTTGTATAAACTGATTTTTTGTGTATTGTGTAAACTATTATGTAAAGCCACATGTATGAAAGAATTTGTATTGCTTACTGTATTTCATATATTTGGTTATTGAAAGGTCAGTGCAAAGCCAAAATTTTATCTAATTATCTGATATTTACGTATGAATATTATCTTTTATTTTTGTCTGTAATTTTTTTGGCGAATTTGGTGGTATTTTCACCACCAATGCTGGCAAAAATACCATCAAATTCTAGCCCGTGGAGGAAGGGCATATGAAAGGTGGCTACACTGAGCCACAGCGCCAGAGAGTTTTGTTTCGCCGCCTCCACTGGCAGTGATTATTGAGAAGTAGCGGAGGGCAGTGCTTGTTGAGAACTCGTAGTAGAGACTGCTTGCTGAGATGTCGCAGTGAAGAGTGCTTGTCGAGAGGTCGTAGTAAGGAGTTCTTGTTGAGATGTGGTAGTAGCGAGTCGGTGTGGAGATATTGTAATGATTAGAGTGCTTTTCATCAATATAAATGAAGGTAAAAGAAATTTTCTTTTCTCTCTCATTATTTCAGTGTCCTGAATAATGCGTCATTACAGGTTCAGTCAACAAAGCATCTGGCTTGTGTTCTTGTATTAGAGTGTAATTCTGGTTTCCTTACACAATTACAGTATTTCTATTTTTTTTAATTACTTCAGTATAAATGGTATTTAAAATTTCTTGTCTTATTGAAGAAGAACCGTGCCAGATGTGTACGTTGAATCACACTTCCACACACAGAACAGTTACACTTCTGCTTTGTTGTTGCGTTGGTTTTATAGTTGCTGGGGACTTAATTAATTAATTAATTGTGTTAACGGAAATTTTCTTTCATTCTTTGTTGTTATTCTATGCAGTCAGATTGCGTACCAATACTAGCCAGGGCCAACCGTTTACGAGACAGCGTAATCGGTCATACAGCTACGAAAAATAAAAATTATTTTCAAATTTAATAATTAAGCCCCCATGCAAAGTTTACCCAGAGACATTTTCCGTAAAATCTGGAAGCAATTTCATAATTCTCACCAAAAATAGCTTGAGTTCATCTATCTCCCACAAAGATCCCCAGTATGGTCCTGTGTGTGTGTGTGTGTGTGTGTGTGTGTGTGTGTGAAGACTGAAATGTCAACTTCCTTAGAAACGTAGAGTCGTATACGAAAAAAATATTTAGACAATGAAAAGATGCATCTTTCTAGGCTATAGTTAACACCGGAAGTCTGTAGAATTTAGGCTAAATAAAATACGGGAATAAGAAAATATCAGTTCATATTTTTTCTGTATCTCTCACAAGATCTGTACACAAACAAATTTTCAAGTTATCAGCAATACTGTAAATGCAAAAGACTTTTCAATTACATATCACCGTGCCTAAAAGATCTGAATATGCACATGTCAAAATGTTCAATATTTAAAAAAAATAGAATACGGATAACGGCGTTATAGTGGCCAAAAGATTAAGTTGCGTATTAATTAGCGAAACGTCCTGTCAAGTTTCATTCGAGTTTGCTATCAAACGAAAGCCTTGCAATAAGGCAAAAAATTATCAAGTAAATGGAAAATTAGTCTCTTTTGATGTACACAGATTCTCCGAGAACATTCGTATTAAAGATTCTATAGACATGGTGCCACAATCATTGTTTTTACACATCATTAATCCAGAAGAAGTGACGAGCCTAGTCAATGCAATAGAATGTTATTTAAATGAATATTATTTGTGCCTGTAATAGAGCTGTTACAAGCAGACAGGTGTTTGGCGATGGGCTCACCATTATCTCCCTTGTTAGTAGAAACGTTTACGTACAAGTGCGAGAGCCAACTTCTTAACAGTGAGTCATTAGCAAAATGTGTCGTGTATTGACACAGATATGTCGATATTTTATATATGTAGGAAGGTTCCATTAAACAACTCTAGACGTTCTTGGGAAATATAAACCTATGGCGAACTAACATAAAGGTCAGTACGAAGTTACAGTATCCAATCATTAATTTTTTAGACATCAAAAAACATATATAAAGTAGCAACAATGAGTTCAAAATTTACCGGAAAGACTCCTTTACGAACGAAATCCGTCCCACCTTCCTGTCTACCGAACAGGCTACGAACGGCCAGCACTCCATCACATGATCCTGCGTCTTCTTTCTATCCTCATCTCCCAAGAAGATTATAACCAGGATCTTAATACAATATAAAACAGCTACAAATAATGAGTTTAAATGCAAAGTTGTTGATAACTGTGTCAACAGAAGACTGAAGAATAAGCCAGATCTCTATTGTGTCCAGTGAAGAACACGGATGGACCAAAAAGAAAATGTTGTAATTTACCTTTTACAGGTAAAATTTCTTACGGGATAAGCAACATTTTAAATGCAAAGTGTTTCTCTTTCTTTTTCTGTCCCACGGACATTGCATAGACGTTTCTTTAATCCAGAGGATACACAACCGGCCATTATGCTATTTGGTTTAGGGGATCACCTGCCAAGAGCGTCAGTCCCGCTTTACAGGACAGAGTGGAAGATCGATCTGTACTGAGATAAGAGCACACCATAGAAGCTGGAGATCAAAGACACCAGATTCATCCTCTTTGCTTAAACCAGAACCACAAATACGCAACAGATGCAGAAGTAAGGAAAGGGTGCAAAGCTCACTCAGTGAGAATGTGTGTGCATCCCCACATTTACTACTAAATGAGGGAACTCAGCTCAATTAATCACGCCTTTTAGACAATGTTACAACTTCTACGTAGGAAAGGAACATTGGCGCCTTCATCCTAAAATAGATAATCACACAAATACGGATTCGTGTGCACATAGCTCTAGTATAGTACACCTTCATTCATAATTATTGTAATGCTGTCTTATTGCATGTTTTGCAGGCCGCTGTGGCCGAGCGGTTCTAGACGCTTCAGTCTGGAACCGCGCGACCACTACGGTCGCAGGTTCGACTCCTGCCTCGGGCCTGGATGTGGGTGATGTCCTTAGGTTAGTTAGGTTTAAGTAGATCTAAGTTCTAGGGGACTGATGACCTCAGATATTAAGTCCCGTACTGCTCATAGCCATTTGAACCATTTTTATCGCATTTTTTAAGGTTGTCCAGTACAAATATACCTTTCTCGAAATAGTCAACAGAGACAACATTCATAGTTCAAGTATAGAACTGACAGATTAATAAGTTGTCATGTGTCTATCCTTAGTTGCCTGCCGTCTTTGGAATCAGTTTTGTACTAGAAAATGGACTTATAACCCGAAACCTGGGTCATACAGAAGTAATACAGTTTTGTGAAACAAGACAAAGTGTTTCGTTTAGTTAATGCAATACACAACGCAGCTGCATGAATGTCTTTATTTTCAGTCTGAAAGATTTAATGACTTCCTGGTAGTCGTTTCCGCGTAGATGGTTCTTACGCTGGTAATAAACGAAGCCATCTTGGAGAGAGACAGTGGATCGCGTGGAGAACCTTGCGTTCCGCGCAGAAGCATTTGCATGAGAAACGTGTTAGCAGTATTTGCTTTTCATTCGGCAGTCATTTGGTCGCTTCCCGTCAGAGTTCCGCGCTGAAGCGCCCTTCTTGAAACTGGGCCACTCCACATCGCGTGGAACACCCCTCCTGCTCGCCAAAGCGGAAGGGCTTGCGCGAGACGACCGGTGGGTGTGGGGAGGGGGGGGGGGGGCGGGTTGCGATAACCGCCCGCCAATTCCCGCACTGCGGCTAAACACCGCTTGGGTGTGTTTGTGTGTGTGCTTGTGCGCTGCTCTTTTTATGGTCTGCGGAGAGGCGGGCACAGTCATTCATCGGAAGAGCAGCAACAGAGGTAGCTAGACGTGTTGTGTGGTGGATGCGCAACAGGCATCGATCAGTCTGCTGGCCAGCAACACGGAAGCAGCCGCCAAGGACAGCAGCCGCGGTGTTCGGGTCTTCCAGAGCGAGCGCGCTGCAGCAGTTCCTCGAAGTACTCGTGTCTGGTGCTGAGAATTCAAAGAGGCGTGAAAAACACGTGCACCCCACTGAATGCTAAAGTTTTGTTGTAGTACGGTAGCCTCATTGTTGTCCACGAACCAGTTTTTTTTCTGTACAGTACATATCATAAATAAATGTCGTGTGACTAGGGCCTCTCGTCGGGTAGACCGTTCGCCGGGTGCAAGTCTTTCGATATGACGCCACTTCGGCGACTTGCGCGTCGATGGGGATGATATGATGATAATTATGACAACACGACAACCAGTCCCCGAGCGGAGAAAAATCTCCGACCCAGCCGGGAATCTAACCCGGGCCCTTAGAATTGACATTCTGTCGCGCTGACCACTCAGCTACCAGGGGGCAGACATTGTGGAGTGGAAATGTGAAGGAATAGCCACAGCTAAAGCAAGTACTCATGTACTGAAGAACAATGATCGTCGAGCATTGCAAAAGCTGGCTGTGAAACGTTGCAAAAAATCAGCGAAAGCAATCAGTCACAAATTCCAAAGTTCTACCAGCAGTCCAGGTAACGCAGTGACTATACTTACGGAGTATCATGAGGAATAATAAATACTGTATTTTACGAAGTGATCGAAAACATTAAGTATGTCCAGTTTTTATTGTTCGTAGACATAACTTGTTAGAATGGAACCCAAACAAATACAGAAAGCAAGTGTTAAGAAACGGTAAAATCGTTAAAGGGAGAATGTAACTTCAATGTCCACCATGTTAAATTGACCATGTACCTTTTCAGAAAGTATTGACAGTAGAACACTGAAATTTTCACATACATTTACACTGTTTGCTAGCAAGATGATTTTTCTAGGAATAATGAACTGAAGCTGTAATTTTGAAAAGTCTTTTAATAATGACCCGTTTTTAGGAATATTTTTAACATAAAAAGGCCGTGGTGTCCATAATATAGCTAGAAAGCTCAAAAAATGCCACTTCAAATAAACGTACTAAGACATTTGACTGTTAGAATTTCATTGCTCTGGTTCAAAAAAATGGCTCTGAGCACTATGGGTCTCAACATCTGTGGTCATCAGTCCCCTAGAACTTAGAACTACTTAAACCTAACTAACCTAAGGACATCACACACATCCATGCCCGAGGCAGGATTCGAACCAGCGACCATAGCGGTCACGCGGTTCCAGACTGACGCGCCTAGAACCGCACGGCCACAACGGCCGGCCATTGCTCTGGGATAAATGGTTTCAAGAAAAGCTTAATTAGGCTAGAAAAAAACAAACTTTACAGGACACTGAGGTGAAAGTTTTATTGCACTCACAGCGTCTTTAATACACTCCTGCTGTGTTTACATTTCAAAAATGAACTTATAACTTCTGGAAGTACGTTATAATCCAATGTAACATTTCTAGTATTGATTTGAGAGTGTTCTGTATCATCGTTATATTTAGAGGAGCTGGAAAAGACGCTCATCCTAGATGTGCTGTGACTATAGGAACATTCCTAATTGATTCTGTACTTCCGGCCGGTGCTGCCGAGCGGTTCTAGGCGCTTCAGTCTGAAACCGCGCGACCGCTACGGTCGCAGTTTCGAATCCTGCCTCGGGCATGGATGTGTGTGATGTCCTTAGGTTAATTAGGTTTAAGTACTTCTGAGTTCTAGGCGACTGATGACCTCAGATGTTAAGTCTCATAGTGCTCAGAGCCATTTGAACCATTTGATTCTGTACTTGCAGAACGAGTAATATCGCCTAACTTAAAATTTACTCTACATTCTCTAGAGAAATGATAATTAACTTCTCATGTATTTATAATGTTTATATTCACTATTTTCTGTCTTCCCCCAGACCTTTCCTTGAAAACTTTGAAGGTGACTCTCGGCATTTCTTTGATCAGAAATAACACACGTATTACGTTACTACTATACGAAACAACTGAATGCAAGACGACAAAAAGTGTAGCCAATATCTGGAAGCTCAAACCAACGGCGAAAATATGTCTGTAGACTTATAAACTCAAAGTTGGTAGCAAGAGAAGTCACAGTGTTAAAGGTGGGTGCGACTCACTCTGAAAACTGTCATTTAAACTCACATTTATGGCCTTTAAATAAGGGTTTGCTCTAAGATACTTATATGTTCGCAAAAGGGAAACTTTAAACCATAAAAATAACGAGTAAGAGGTTTTATATTTTCATCATATTCTAGATACTTTCTTCCCTTAAGTTCAAAGCTGATTTCCATAAAATCCACTTCCAATTTCAATGTACTTTTGAATTTTCTTCACAGTACCATGTATCTGTTCTGGGGTCGTCTTGGGGTCCTTGTGTGCGCTACTCAGAACCCGAACGACCAGATCGTCTCTTGTGTTTACTTTTTTCTGTAGGCTTTCCCTTTAACGATCCCCAAAGGCAAAAATCTAATTGCCTAAGGTGCGGGGATCTTAGAAGCCCAAGAAACCTGAAAGTATCAAACGATCCATTTTCCAAAGAATGCCGGGTTTAGATGCTGCGTCATCTGACGACCAGAATGTCGACGGGCCCTCCATGCTGGAAGGATTCAGGAAGGTCTAGATAGCGGTCCCAAATGCTCTGCGGTCAGCAAATCATCTACCGTACTCTCTACAAGCAACAATAGCGTTTCCCGTTACAAAACCCGTACACGAAAACCGTAGCAGCATAGTCAGCATTTGTAAATATGTCCGGCATGCTTAAACTGTACAGCAGAATGGCCGACAAATCGCAGTTACAGTGACAGTACAAAAATTTAACCGTGTAAACTCTGGCACAGCTTCACAACTTCAACCGAAAATCGATAAATAAATCCATAACAACTGGAATAAGAGCGCACGAAATGAAAACAAATACCTATAACCAACAAAAAATGGACAGATGCTACGTGGGATCCAATTATTCCACTCTGTCATCTCCTAAAATATTTACTATTCTTCTTGAAATGCACCGTATGGGCCCTTTTCAAAGTAAATGTGTGGTTGTTGCTGACCTCTCCCTAGTACATACGATTCGTAATTATGATAGTCATTTCGTCAACCGTCAGTGGAATACAAAGATGGCGTGGTAACGATGTATTGTTTCTAAGCGCAAGTAGTCTCGTGAATTAAAACCGAGCATTATTTTTCGGGACTAGATACATTCGCCACAGCAACTGCAGACAACCACTTTCTCCATAATGACAGCACCGACGCATCCCGGTACGGGATAAAAGACCTACATCTACATACTCCACAAGCCACCGTATGATAAGCGTGCCGGAAGGTACCCTGCGCCACTATGAGTCGTCTCCCTCCCTGTTCCACTAGCAAATATTTTTGACGTCGGTCTGTAGTAGGATTTTTGACCAAGTTTTATACTCGTGTGTTATGACATGTCTGGTGACTGAAAAACTCCTGTGTAGGATTCAACATGGATTCCGTAAACAACGATCGTGTGAAACACAGCTCGCTGTGCTAGTCAACGATACCTGGAAGATACTAGATACCAGCGCCGAAGTGGGTGCTGCGTTCCTTGACTTCCAGAAGTTCCATACCGTTGAGCACTGTCACGTAATGAATACAACACGAGCGTACGGAATATTACACCAGCTTTGTGACTGGGCTAATGAGTTCCTAGGAGACAGACAGAGTCTACATGTCATCCTCAATGAAGACAAATTTTCAGATGTAAAAGTAACTTCCAACAAACCCAGAGGAGTGTCATAACACCATTACTCTTCCCACTAGACAAGATGTCCCATGAGGAATGGTAAATATTCAGCGATATGACAGGAACTATCACTCGAAGCTTGAATGTCTTAGTAAACATATATTCTAAAACCCTTACTTTAAAAGCTATAAGCGCTTGTTCAATAGATGAGATGTATTTCACAATAATGAAGAACAAGTGACCATAGTCGTGTAATATATTGATTATTCCTTGCTACTGTAGTGTTATCTTGAAGCTGTGAGAAAGGAGGACAGGCGTTCCAAGGCGCGGAAGCAGAGACGATGCTGAGGGCAGACGAAATTGGAAGAGGTATTGTTACGTGAAGTAAACCGTAAAGGGAGAGCCTTGCGAAAATGCAGACGCCCCCAGAAGCGGTCCCAGGGCGTTAGTTACTCTTCAAGGAGTTAACATGTAACTTCATATGTCGTCTAGACGCTGTAGTAGGTTGCCACCGTAGAACTTTGTAACCAACAGGCACGTACTAACGTATAAAGCCAGCTTGATACCAGCCCTGAGAACAGCAACGTCAGTGGGCTTACAAGGGTTAGAAAGAGAGCGAAAACGCCAAAAACTGTTGACCTGGCAGTCCCTTCTCCGTGGAGCCGGAGGGGCGGGGCTAAATGACGTATAACAATAATGTTGCAAGCCTTATTTGGCAGAGCAGTTACGTTTAGCTTTCAGCTGAACGATGTTGATACTAAATACGGACTTAGTGCAACTGCATCAACATCCCCAGCCACCGCGGTGGCCGAGCGGTTCTAGGCGCTTCAGTCCGGAACCGCGCGACTGCTACGGTCGCAGGTTCGAATCCTGCCTCGGGCATGGATGTGTGTGATGTCCTTAGGTTGGTTAGGTTTAAGTAATTCTAAGTCCTAGGGGACTGATGACCTCAGTGCTGAGAGCCATTTGAGCCATTAACATCCCCGCCTTAGGAGCAGTAGAGGGGACCTAACTAAACAGTGACTGGCAGGTACCCGCAAGAGACCTACGGGATTGGCTGGGTGGCTTTAAGTGGGAAAAACAGTGCCCCCATTCGACTCTTTAAAACCCCTAGATTCCGCATTTTGGCAGAGGCCTCAGTCAGACGATCTGGGCGCCGAATCCGCGTCCGTCGACTCCAGCCTCGGTCCAGCTCCGCGTAAGTCTGCTCTCTCACTTGGAGTGCCTCAGTGAAAAGTGTCACAGTCAGTATGTTTTGTTTTGCAACTAAGTTTTTGCCTTAAGATGCTGCTAGTGTTTGCTACTGTGGTTAGCATCCACTCCTGGGACTTCTGCACTGGCGTCTGTTGTAACAGTATTATTCGTGGTTTTTCTAACCCTAGAACTAGCCTCCTGTGTTAGTTAGTCCTGTCTGGAATAAACAACTATTTCAAAACCCTGTTTGCCCAAGAGTCTCCAAAACGAGTTGCCTACCGAGTCTCACCACCTGCATTTGTAGTAAATGCCTGTACCAGTGTTGGCTCAGAAGAAAACAATCAAATGCCTTCACTGTGAATTGTCCTTCTGCCTTCCGCTCTGTACCGCTCGGGAGCGCAAACTGACTAGTAACCCTTTTTCCTCTCCCACCTAAGTCAGGACATGACAGTCCATAAGGTATCCACTTTAGAGGCCATGTATACTGTACTTTTTTTCCTCTTTTGACCTATACTAAACCTCTCAAAATACGGCGAGCCAAGAGCTTGCAGTAAAAAGTATCGAAGCTCATAGCTCATAGCTGTTAAGGTATGCATTTTAGAGCTCGAGTTTACTGGACGTTTTTGCTTCGAGTGATTATTATTGTCATCATCCTAAATACTGACCATTCCTCCTGGGACACAGAGTATATACAAACGAGGTAGTAGATAGAATCGAAATTCCGATAACGCTCTTTCGGATGGGACTATTGTATGGAAAGAAGCAACGCTAGAAAATTGTGTCTGAATGCTGGAAGACCTGCGGGTGATGGATTCTTGGTACAGGGATTGGCAGCTGAGCCTCGGCATAAGCAGATGTAATGGGCACAAGCAGGCAGGAGACTCATTACTGTGTGACAACACGATTGCCGAACAGTCACTGGAAGCAGTGGCCTAGTGGAACGAATCATTCATAGGTATGGCAGAGACTAGACTGGAATTTACTGGGAGGATCCTCAGGAAGCGTAGTCTGTCCGCCTGGGGATAGCTTACAAATCCCTAGTTTAGCCAATAATTGAATATTGTTCGTCAATGGGGACTCCGTACTAGATAAGCTCCATTGAGGAAACAAAGAAGGTCCAAAGAAGAGCAACGCGCTTCAACTCAGGTTCATTTAGTAAGATCGAAAGAATCACCTAAAGAAAATTGACGTTGCACGGTACGAAGATCACTTTGCTTTCCGGAAGGGAAGATGTACTAGACAAGCAATTCTGACGTTGAGCTACATAACAGAAGGCAGACTGAAATAATAACTGTACAGCTTCCTAGCATTCGTGAGCCAACAGAAACATCTCGCGAATGTACAGTGGAATAAGACATTCTTAAATTGAGGAAAATTGGGGCCAAATTTCTAAGATAAATATTTCACACTGTCAGGATACGAATGGGCTACTTATAGTCTGGGCGCCGCCTCCCTGCAGCCGTACAGCCCCATACACAGAGAATACGTCTGAATACAGAAAAGAGGAGTAATGATAACCTCTGCCGAAGCGATAGTCAACGTCGATATTAGCTTAACCCTGATGAAGGATGTCATAGATAGCTTGCTACCAGACTTAGAACATATTTTTGGAAATTATTTATTTTAAACGCATTTATTTACAATTGAAGTTCGTGCCATTCTCAACTTACAGCTCACTATGAAGTGCGTCAGCGTATAATCGCTCCTTTCAAGAGGACACTGTCTTCGCGTCAGCGACGATTACCTATTCCGTATGCATGATGCAACGTACTGTAATGGAACTGACAAATAGATGTCATTTTATTTTATTATACACTAAAGTCGTGTTAAAAAAGCTTTTGCTTAAGATAATACTAAGTTAGGTGTTGCGATCAATAATCGATATTGGAATTGTATGTTCTTTGTAGCTTATGACCGTGATCTTTGGTCTACAACGGGTTTTCGGCCACTTGAGTGTTGGCCGCGGTTGAGTGTAGTTGTGAATATAGTTTTGGCAATAAATGTGTTTTTGATACAAAGAAACCGTGGAATACTGCGTCATTTTTCGATAGTCCAGTAATAATTAAAAACCCGCACCTCTTCTTGGACCCAGAGCAGCAAAGGAATCATCGTCTAGACAACGAGAAGCCGCATGGACAACGCAGACTCAGCAGCATCAACAAAGGAGACATCATGGCCAGCTCTACTAAAGTACTATACAGCCATTAGCCACACCATAACGGTGTCCTTATGGAGATAACTTTTCCTGCAAAGTACATCTACATCTACATCTACATTTATACTCCGCAAGCCACCCAACGGTGTGTGGCGGAGGGCACTTTACGTGCCACTGTCATTACCTCCCTTTCCTGTTCCAGTCGCGTATGGTTCGCGGGAAGAACGACTGTCTGAAAGCCTCCGTGCGTGCTCTAATCTCTCTAATTTTACATTCGTGATCTCCTCGGGAGGTATAAGTAGGGGGAAGCAATATATTCGATACCTCATCCAGAAACGCACCCTCTCGAAACCTGGCGAGCAAGCTACACCGCGATGCAGAGCGCCTCTCTTGCAGAGTCTGCCACTTGAGTTTGTTAAACATCTCCGTAACGCTATCACGGTTACCAAATAACCCTGTGACGAAACGCGCCGCTCTTCTTTGGATCTTCTCTATCTCCTCCGTCAGACCGATCTGGTACGGATCCCACACTGATGAGCAATACTCAAGTATAGGTCGAACGAGTGTTTTGTAAGCCACCTCCTTTGTTGATGGACTACATTTTCTAAGCACTCTCCCAATGAATCTCAACCTGGTACCCGCCTTACCAACAATTAATTTTATATGATCATTCCACTTCAAATCGTTCCGCACGCATACTCCCAGATATTTTACAGAAGTAACTGCTACCAGTGTTTGTTCCGCTATCATATAATCATACAATAAAGGATCCTTCTTTCTATGTATTCGCAATACATTACATTTGTCTATGTTAAGGGTCAGTTGCCACTCCCTGCACCAAGTGCCTATCCGCTGCAGATCTTCCTGCATTTCGCTACAATTTTCTAATGCTGCAACTTCTCTGTATACTACAGCATCATCCGCGAAAAGCCGCATGGAACTTCCGACACTATCTACTAGGTCATTTATATATATTGTGAAAAGCAATGGTCCCATAACACTCCCCTGTGGCACGCCAGAGGTTACTTTAACGTCTGTAGACGTCTCTCCATTGAGAACAACATGCTGTGCTCTGTTTGCTAAAAACTCTTCAATCCAGCCACACAGCAGGTCTGATATTTTGTAGGCTCTTACTTTGTTTATCAGGCGACAGTGTGGAACTGTATCGAACGCCTTCCGGAAGTCAAGAAAAATAGCATCTACCTGGGAGCCTGTATCTAATATTTTCTGGGTCTCATGAACAAATAAAGAGAGTTGGGTCTCACACGATCGCTGTTTCCGGAATCCATGTTGATTCCTACATAGGAGATTCTGGGTTTCCAAAAACGACATGATACTCGAGCAAAAAACATGTTCTAAAATTCTACAACAGATCGACGTCAGAGATATAGATCTATAGTTTTGCGCATCTGCTCGACGACCCTTCTTGAAGACTGGGACTATCTGTGCTCTTTTCCAATCATTTGGAACATTCTGTTCCTCTAGAGACTTGCGGTACACGGCAGTTAGAACGGGGGCAAGTTCTTTTGCGTACTCTGTGCAGAATAGAATTGGTATTGCGTCAGGTCCAATGGACTTTCCTTTGTTGAGTGATTCCAGTTGCTTTTCTATTCCTTGGACACTTATTTTGAGAGCGGGTTCGTGACAACTGGGGGCTCTTTGCCGGGATTAAGACATTTATATGTACTGGATTGACGAAATCTGTTTTGTAGAAGTCTAATGACCACGTGGTACGAAGAAATGCTATACATGGAAGTCAAAGGAGACAAAACGAAACAGTAAAGTGGACTGACCACACGAGTGAGGACCCAGACTGAAAAGATAAGTACATTTGTGTAGTGCTGTTTATTCCTTTTATTATTTTGTGTGTGAAATTTCACAAAAACGACCATTGTGAAAGAGGAAAGTGGTGCTGAATCCGAGCAGGATTGTGAAAAATTGATGTTCTTTGGGGACGTAGACATGCCGATAAAAACGGAAGATGAGTCAGTCAAAGTAGCGGATCAGAGTCTTAATTCATCAGAACGTGAGACGTCGGACATTAAATCACTGTTACAAATGATGGAACAATCGTTAGCTTTAAATCAGACTGTCGCAGCCCGCTTACAAGCTAATGAAGAACAATTGCAAAGCATGAATCAGACGGTCGCGGACAGTTTTCGGGTTATAAATGAGAAAGTGTCGCGTCTAGAGGGAGCCATGAACAAAAAATTTGATAATGTCTTAGTTTGGGGTAATAAACTTCGCAACGATAAATCAAAGATAGACAAGAAACTTAGCAAGGCAGAAACAAAGATTTTGGCGGTAGAATCTAAAGTGGGAGTAGTAAAATCTAGTCTGAGTAACAAAATTCAGTCTGTAAAAAATGAACTGGTCACAGACAGAGAGAAAACTGCAAAGTGTTTTGTTAATGTTAATAGTCAAATAGATACAGTTTGTGTAAATGTAAAAACTATGGCAGTAGATCTTGAAAGAAGAGTAGATTCGAAACTAAATGTTGTGAATGATAAAGTGGAAAAAGTCAGTAACACAGTAAAACTCCACGAGATTGAAACTAAGACAGACGTTAGTGAATTAAAAAGTACAGTATCAGAGTTAAACCAGAAGTTTGAAATATTTAGCAATGATGTAGCTAGCAAAAATTTTCCTACGAACACATGTACCTTATTATTCAATGTTCCAGTTAAAAACTTTTCTAATGAGTGTAGTTTGCATCCTGTTGACTTTCCGCAGAGTTGTAGAGACAATTTTTTGCCCAATATGAGTGAAAGTTTCAAAATTAAGTTTGTTAAAAAATTTTTGGAGGGGGAATCCTTGTCATGGGCCAATCAAAATTTTTCTATGGACATGTCTTATGCAGAATTTGAAATTGAGTTCTTAAAACGGTTCTGGTCTGAAACTGAACAAGCCAGGATAAAGAGCGAGTTCCTGAATGGACCAAATTATAGAGAAACAGAGGGGACTGTGAAACAGTTTTGTAAGAATCAACTGAAGAAACTTGTGCATTTGAGTAAACCCTTTGATGAGCTCACACGGATAGAGGCTTTAAAGAGAAGGTTGCCAACAGATGTGCAATGGGACCTAGTGTATGGACCAGATGACAACATTGAACAATTTCAAAACTATGTGGACAAACTTGACAGGATTATAGACAAAGTGGGGAAAACAAAAAACTATTTCAATCATGCACAAACAGGTGGGGAGCATAGTTGGGGAAACAATAATTTTAACAGGAGGGAAAACAGTAGGCCCAACAACCATAGTTTTCATCATAGGGAACAAAATAGTCACAATATTAATAATAATTTCCATTCAAGAGGACAATCTGGGAACAATTGGAACAGAAGTAATTACAGGGAGTCTGAAAACAGGAATTGGCGTGAACATAATGACACCAGGAGTCAAAATGGTGTGGGAAGTCATGAAGTAAAAAACTAGCATGCGCTCCATTGTCGGTCCACAAGGTAGGGGCGAAAAGCATAGATAATAGATGGACCAATAAAAGTGACTACGTTGCACCAAGAGATACGTCTCAAGTAATGAATAGTTATCTTATGAATGTGTACTACCCTCTAAACACAGTACCTGTTAAGAATGAACACATTGGTTGTAATAAAGAGCCAGAGAAAATAATTGACTTAGTTGAATTTTATGAATGGGCAGAAGCTTGTAGTTTGTCAGAGGACCAGCAGGTTAACGAGTTAAATGATTTAGGAATTGATGCACTGATAAAGGAACTAGGTGAGCAAATTGTTGACACTGATTTAACGAGCAAAGAATTAAGTACTTTTGGGTGTGAAAGCAACGTTTTAAGTTTTCGGGAGAGAGAGGTTGATGATTGTAGTATTTGGGAAAATGAAGATTTAATGATACATGATGATGGTGAAAAATATTTTTTGTTTGCTTGAAAGAGGAAATGGAAGCATTAGGTGTTGTGGGAGAAACTAATATGCATGTTGTAGATGTACCCAAGGATGTTATTAACAGTTTAAGTGGTGTTAATGCCAGCGTCACAACCAATGGGCTCTGTAATCCAACATCTTATGAAGGAACCTGGGCAGTTGATAAAGATTCCCTGAACAGTAAAACTAACAGTGCAAGTAGGCTACCATTTGCAATGAACAAAGGTGAATTATTTCTTTATAATATGTGGCTAAATAATGATGCAATTAAAAATGATAGCAATTTTAGAAAATTGATTCTTAATATGTCCCAAATTTTAAATCCTGATTGGTGGCAAAACACTAAACATATTATTGTTGAACAACTGAAGGATAAATACCTTAGTGGTGAACAATGTTATATGGGTGAAAATATTTGGATTAATGAAATTATCAATGCAAGCGACAGTGCTAATGATGTGTGTGTTAATGTAATAACTGTAGATAATAAAGGTAACAGTAATATAGGCACTTGTAAGTTAGGAAGTCATTGTTTCAATGAAATTCAAAATGATTTATTGTATGAATATGTTCAACCTGAAAAAGGTGATGACATAGGTAGTCCGTTCATTAGAGCAAAAGTTGGTACCTGGGGAGGCAAGTGCCATATAGACACAGGGAGTCAGGTGTCAGGAATATCTGAAATTCTAAGCAAAAAGCTGAAGTGCGAGAAAGATTACATTGAAATGCCAGTCATTGGGGTGAAAATAAAAGGGCTACAGGAAAACATAGTAAAACTGTGAAAAGACAAACGTTGTTATCTTTTACAATTGAGGGAGTCACATTTACATACGGATGCCTAATTATACCTGGCCTCAGTGAGGACTGTATTCTTGGGATGTCATGGATTCGGAGTGTAGATGCAAGATTTGACTGGGGAGGACAAAAACTTATCATAACAACATCAAATGGGGGTGTATCTCCACCAAGTTTGTCAGATAAATTTAACACTATAAATCTTGTAAAGGAGAAAAGATATGTTGGCAAACACATAACAGAGCTAGATTTATGTAAAGTAGATTTCAACACACTGGTAAACACAAAGATTTCCGAAGCTAGCGGTCTAAACAATGAGTAAAAACAGGAACTAGAGTCTTTGTTATGGGAATACAGTGATGTCTTTAGCAACATTCCAGGGAAAGTTAGGGGTTACGAATGTACTTTGCAAGTAAGACCACATGACCCATTTTTCATAAAACCGTATGGTGTGCCCATAGCAAAACGTACAGCAGTTGAGAAAGAATTACATAAGATGGAAGTGTGTGGCATTATTGAAAGGAGTATCAGTGCTTATATTAACCCGCTGGTAGTTGTGTCAAGGAGGGATGGGGGAGTGAGAATAGTTCTTGACTCCAGGCCTTTAAACAAGATCTTATACAGGGAAACAGACCACCCTGAAAACATTGATGAGCTGTTGCACAAGTTCAAGGACATAAAATTAATGTCAAGTCTAGACTTAACCTCAGGCTTTCACCAAGTACCCCTGGCACCCAAATCTAGGAAATACACTGCTTTTCTTTACAATGGCCGTTGCTATCAGTATTGTGTAGTCCCGTTTGGCTTGAACTCATTGGTAGCAGAATTCATTAGAGCTTTAGACCATGTGCTTGGGCAGGAACTTGTATCCAAATTAGTGATTTATGTAGATGACATTTTAGTAACTGGACAAGATTGGAATGAGCATGTTGGGCTTTTAAGACAGGCATGTGAGAAACTTAGAAGAGGGGGAATGACACTAAAACTAGAAAAGTGAAAATTTGCAGTACCTGAGTTAAAATTTTTGGGACATGTCATAACAGAAAAAGGAATTTTGGCTGATCCAGACAAAATTAAAGCTATTGCAGAGTTTCCTATACCCCATAACAGAAAACAACTGATATCATTTTATGGGCTATGTGGCTTCTACAGAAAATTTGTAAGTAAACAAAGCTTAAACACACCCTGTCTAAGTAACTTGTTAAAGGAGGACACTGTTTGGATATGGAGCAAAGATTGTCAAGAGGCTTTCGACATAATACAAAAGGAACCGAATAATCAGAACCTGTTACACAGACCAGATTTCAATTTACCTTTCTGTTTACATACTGACAGCAGTGATTATGGGTTAGGTGCTGAATTATTTCAAGTAAAAGAAGTCAATGGGGAGACAGTTCATGCTACAATTGCATTTGCAAGCAGAATGTTACTGAAGCATGAAAAGAACTATACAGTAACAGAAAAAGAGCTATTAGCCATACAGTGGTCATTTTCAAAATTCAGGACCTATTTACTTGGACATAAGGTAATAGTGTACTCTGAACATAAAGCCTTAAGCTATATACAGGAATGCAAGCTCTATCATGATAGGCTTACAAGATGGGCATTGTATTTACAACAATTCAACTTTGAAATTAAGTATATTAAAGGCACTGACAACATAGTTGCGGATGCTCTATCAAGGCTACCAGTAGGAGGGGAAACAGAAATTTTTGATCAGAATGAAGAAAAACAGTTTAAAATGAGGTATATTAAAGGAGTCACAGATGAAAAAGTTGTTAGATCATTGCGCGATAAAATCAGGAGGAACCAGAACCGTGATGCAAATTGGAAATTAGTAAAGAGCTGTTTAGGGAAAAAGAACTATGAAAAATTAGGTAAGTACTATAAGGTGTTTAAAGGTACTCTGTTTAGGAGAACTGACGAAGACTCAGACAATTGGAAACTATGCTGGCCTGAGGAGGAAGCTGAGAGGTTAATTAGATATACTCATGAGAGCTATGGTCATTGTGGCATACAGAAGTGTATGCAGAAATTACAAGAAAACATATACTTCTACAATATGGCCAAGAAAGTTAGAAAAGAATTGTCAACTTGTATAAGTACCAACGAGTCAAAGTAATCAACAGAAAATGCCAAGGTGAAATGCAAAACATTATTCCTGCACAACCTCTAGACTTAGTCGCTGTTGATTTCTATGGGCCGCTTCCAAGGAGAAGGCATGGCCACTGCTACATTTTTGTCATGGTGGATGTATTTTCTAAACTAAACAAGTTGTATCCTGTCAGAAATCCCACAGGTAAAGAGATAGTTACAAAAGTTGAAAAAGACTATTTCTTAAATGTTGGGAAACCAAAAGCAATCTTGTCAGATAACGGTTCTCAGTTTTTGTCAAAAGTTTGGAGAGCCTTTGTTGATAAATCGGGAATCAAACATGTTCAACTATCGGTATATAATCCATCGTCAAACCCAGCTGAGAGGTATATGTGCGAGATTGGACGTTTATGTCGTACATATTGCAGTCATAAACATCCTACATGGTACGACCATGTACGAGACTTTGAAGATGTTATGAACAGCTTGCAGCACACTTCCACACAATTTTCACCTTATAAAATTATGTATCATCTAAAACCAGACAACATTATCACTGAACTCGTAGAATTTCCACCATGCACAATGATGACTATGCATGAACGTGAAACCATAGTCAAAGAATCAATGATAAAACAGGGGGAAATTAGAAAAAGACGACATGATGGCAAGATCAAAGCATCCAAGTTTTAGTAAAATCACATGAGAAATAAAAAATTCTAACTTCTGAAATAAAGAAATTCTTTGATATATACATGGGTCCATTCGAGATTGTAGAGCATCCACACCCAAATGCATACTGGTTGGTGTATCCTAAATCCAGGATAGTTCTCGGGCTAAGGAATATTGTTTCGTTGAAATTGTATAAACAAAAGGGATAAGACTAGTCTGAGAAAGTTAAAAGGTGACTCAAACAAAAGTTTTTCACTAGAAATTTTGTATATAAAAAATTGTCTGATTTTGATACAGTTTTGTGCCCTTGAAAACGTTTATTATTTGTTTAACATGTATTCACTGTATGAAGTGTTTGCAATGAATTTTCTGTGTAATATGCTAGCCATGTTAGTTTTTGATATTTCTGTATGTTTATGCAATTTGATTGATGTTTAATAATTTGTGTAATTTTAATTTGTGTAACTCTCACACCACACTTGTTGAGACATAATTTAAAATGCAAGCCACTAATCAGCAATAAATCTGCCTTGCAACAATTAAGTTTTTTAAATTTTTTACTCTTAAAGGTAGAGTCCTAATTACTACACACTTAAGTGCTTGAAATGTCCAACTCTACAAGGAGATAATCATTTTCAGTAAACCACATGAATTACTGTATATTTCTCTCTTAACCACTGCAAATGCAAAGGCAGTAATATTTCTTAATTTTGATAAATACATACCATTCCAAAACTTTCATCCATGATTCTACCTTTGCACTTTTACTGTGAATATGAACCCTCGTAACAAATTGCCTGTAACTTTGCTTTTGAAAACAATTGAATTTTTTTATCCTTGGAGTAATGTCTTTGTGATAAGATATTTTACACCCAATATGTTAATGCATTTGTATTACATGTTTATTGAATTTATTAGTATTTAAAGAATCTTTTTTTACCAGGTCATATCTGTGTAGTATTACTCAGACAGATACTGTAAACTTCTCCCACTAGATAAACATTACCAGAAGGTTAACTAGGTATCCTAACCATGTACTTACATATAAACATTATATAACCAAAAGGTGATCTCTGTATGTGATTTTTAGATAACATGGCATTATAGTCAATGAAGCGATACAAACAGCTAAGCTTTGGAAACAGACCCACTGCAGGACAAGCAGAAATCAGACCTTTTAACGGAAGTCACCTATGTGCAGATGGACAATGTGAGACAGACTGTGAGTAGTGTGAAAAGTGGGCAACAAAAGAAATTAAAACAAGCCTGCAGTTAAAAGTTACAGTCTTTCAATGGTTTCATGTGAAGTGCTACAACATTATGGACTCTTCTAAGTGAAATTTGTGAATCTTCTTTCGTATTTCATTTACTCTAAGGTTAAAAATTGTATGTTTTCCTTTACTGAGTATAACAATTTCAGTGTTAGCATAATTCAAAGGAAACAGTCCTATTAAAAATTTTAATTTATTTAAAAACATATTCTTGACAGTTCCATTATTCTGGTGTCAGAATTTTGTTCGCATTTTCATACTTACAAAATTCTTGGGGGGCTATTGTAATGGAACTGACAAATAGACGTCATTTTATTTTATTATGCACTAAAGCCGTGTTAAAAAAGCTTTTGCTTAAGATAATACTAAGTTAGGTGTTGCGATCAATAATCGATATTGGAATTGTATGTTCTTTGTAGCTTATGACCGTGATCTTTGGTCTACAACGGGTTTTCGGCCACTTGAGTGTTGGCCGCGGTTGAGTGTAGTTGTGAATATAGTTTTGGCAATAAATGTGTTTTTGATACAAAGAAACCGTGGAATACTGCGTCATTTTTCGATAGTCCAGCAATAATTAAAAAACCCGCACCTTTTCTTGGACCCAGAGCAGCAAAGGAATCATCGCCTAGACAACGAGAAGCCCCATGGACAACGCAGACTCAGCAGCATCAACAAAGGAGACATCATGGCCAGCTCTACTAAAGTACTATACAGCCATTAGCCACACCGTAACGGTGTCCTTATGGAGATAACTTTCCCTGCACAGTAGAGCGGGTTCGTGACAGTACCAAACCCATTATCGACGAGAAACGGTCAGTTCAGGCCCTGGAAAGAGAAAATCATCCCCAGTGTCGTGCGTGGTACACTGGAAACCGGCTTCTAAGGGTTACAAAGGAACGATAAGCCGTCATCAACACGGTGCAGGGTCTCAGTGGAGACAGACGTAGCAGCTGCAGAGTGTTTAACCGCCGGAATACAAAATGGACATATCGCAAGCCGGCGCTCGAACTGTGAATGGTCTCTTTACTATAAAAAAAGGGTAGTTTGCTTCATTACAGCAAACGGCGGCTATGTTCAAGCACCTCATCTGCTGAGATTTGTTCTCTTGTACGACCGTCAGTTGATACGAGGGTGATATAAATGAAAACCTTAAATATGTTTTTAAATATTATTTATTGTGCAGAAGTGGTACAAAGCTGTAACACTTTTCAACATAATCTCCCTCACGCTCAATGCAAGTCCTCCAGCGCTTTCAAAATGCATAAATTCCTTTAGAAAAAAATTCTTTTGGTAGTCCGCGCAACCACTCATGCACTGGGTGGCGTATCTCTTCATCAGAACGGAACTTCTTTCCTCCCATTGTGTCTTTGAGTGGTCCAAACATATGGAAATCACTTGGGGCAAGGTCTGGTGAGTATGGTGGATGAGGAAGACACTCAGAATGCAGGTCTGTGATTGTTGCAACTGTTGTACCGGCAGTGTGGGGCCTTGCATTGTCATGTTGCAAAAGGACACCTGCTGACAGCAATCCACGTCGCTTTGATTTGATTGCAGGCCGCAGGCTCTGGTAACAGTCGTCCCTCTAGGCATGTAATGCTCCAAAATGACGCCTTTTTCGTCCCAAAAGAGAGTCAGCATAACCTTTCCTGCTGATGGTTCTGTTCGAAACTTCTTTGGTTTTGGTGATGAGGAATGGCGCCATTCCTTCCTCGCTCTCTTCGTTTCCGGTTGGTGGAAGTGAACCCAGGTTTCGTCCCCAGTAACGATTCTTGCAAAGAAGCCATCATCTTCTTGTTGAAAGCGCCGAAGAAGTTCTTCACAAGCACCAATATGTCGTTCTCTCATTTCAGGAGTCAGCTGCCGTGGCACCAATCTTGCAGACACTTTGTGAAACTGGAGCACATCATGCACAGTGTGGTGTGCTGACCCACGACTAATCTGTAAACATGATGCAATGTCATTCAGTGTCACTCGGCGGTTTTCCTTCACTATGGCTTCAACTGCAGCAATGTTCCACTGAATTCACACCATTTGCGAACTTCCTACTCCATTCCTGAACCTTCATTCGTCGATGAATTTCAATAGGTTTCACAACTTCACTACGCAAAAACCGAATAACAGAACGCTGTTCTTCCCTGGTGAAAGTCGCAAATGGGGCGGCCATCTTTATACTGATACTGCGACGGTATGTGTGCATCTGCACTATGCTGCCACCTGCAGGCCATTCTGCACGCTGTTTGTAGCACGCTTACCAACTTACAGGATAACAGCGCGAAATTTCAATTTGTTATTACAAATTTAAGGTTTCCATTTGACTCGCCCTCGTACAATAATCGACACCAAAAGATTGAGTGAGGTGGAGGGAGGTGACGATT
This sequence comes from Schistocerca piceifrons, assembly GCF_021461385.2. Classification (NCBI taxonomy): domain Eukaryota; kingdom Metazoa; phylum Arthropoda; class Insecta; order Orthoptera; family Acrididae; genus Schistocerca; species Schistocerca piceifrons. The sequence goes on along the minus strand of NC_060143.1, from coordinate 95,698,684 downwards.
CCTGTCTGGCTAAGGCAACCACAAGTTGTTCGAACCTGTCTCGAAACGAGGAGTTGGAAGGGCCTACTGTTGCCGGGATCTCGAGAGGTGCAGGCGGTGGAGAGGCACCTCAGGTTTCAGTAGTGTGCTGAACTGGTGAGATGTGGCACAACCAATACTGCGCTGTGTCTCCATCTTCACTATGAATTCGTGACTCAGTTAATTTTGAAAGAGGATGGAAGCTGCGATTCTTGACAGCCAATCAATGATTTGACCGTGTCCAGCGATAAGCCTAGTAGTTATGTGTCTTGTATGATTAGAATAGGATTTTCAAGTGCCATTCCCCAAAGTAACTGTAAATGGAGCATGGTTATAATAACAAAAATCTATACACAAGTTTTGCAAATAATGCTACCAGACAGCTCCGCCAAAGCATTGGTCATGTCTACCCTGTGTACGCAATACTGCGCCATCTGTATATGCCAATATCGCTACCCCTTGATTTTAGTCACCTCAGTGTGACTCACCGTGCAGAATTTAAAAGACACCAATTGTGCTGGTATCACATTTCCTTTCGTATGTCAAGTGGGATGTCTTTTGGGAATAGTGGCAGCACCTCTGTTACGAAATCAAAATAACTTGCATTATTTAAGCTTCAATCAATAAAATAGGCATAATTAATTCGATTATATACAAAACCGCACCACACGATGACTGATCACGCCCTTCGTTTGTCCACTTCTCTCAGCCACTGTGCGTTCTCAGGGGAGTAGTAGTGCATGTTGCGAAGACTAATTTGCCTGTGGTTTCTACACCATGCTTCATCTGTAAGTAACATCTCGGTCCAGAACATGGCACCTGTTTGCAGCTTAGTCGAAAGTCATCGCCATGGAGCTCCTGGTCAAGTTGTATGTGGAACGGGTGAGATTTGTTGGAATTTAGTATTTCCAGAAAACTTAGTTGACTGATTCCATTATAACGTTCGAGCTGTCTTGTACTAACAAGTGGATTGTGTGCTACAGGTGCTAAGACGTCAATTGATGTCACTCATTGGTTGCCGATTTCAGTCGTTTACGTTCTTCATAATTCATGTTTCCTATTTCCTGTAGTGCTTGTATTACTTACTTTGTAAATAAAAACCACATTTTCTTGCTGCAGTGTATTTTATTCCTTCCAGGCGCGTTTCGCCTCTTACTTTAACGCTACTTCAGCAGAATCTAGATGTCTTAAAGTAAAAGGTGAAACGCGTCAAGAAGGAATAAAATATACTGCAGCTAGAAAAGGTGCTTTTTATTTTTCTGCTTGCTGCGAATGATGGCAACGCAAACAAACTTATTGTTTGTAGTCTGCTTGCAAGGGTAGATCGCGGTTGCACAATCAGAGTATCTCCCAGCACACAACCGCGCTGCTGCTCGCATACAGGATATTCGGAAATGCCCGTCACAAACTTCTAGGGCACGTAGGGGGGAGTGAGTGCATAATATTTTGAATGGAGAACCATGTCCAGAAACGTACCGTTTCGGTGGTACAGCCAAGTGAAAACGTGTTTTCTAGGTAGGTATGCAACAATATAGTCATGGTGGCGGGCCGGGGAGGGGGGCGGGGGTAACATCGGATCAGCTGATGTCATCTGACGTCCATCCTACCTCTTTGACCTGATTCGAGTCTCATTCACGTGTCTGTGAGTGTTAGAGCAACATGACTGAGTACACGTTAGCAGAATACACCGACATGATCCTTCTGAACGGCGAAGCTCACTGTAATGGAATAGCTGCCCGTCACGTTTATAAAGATCGTTTTCCACAACGTCCGTACCCTTTTCGCCACATTTATGCAACGGCTTCGAGAAAGGGTACCTTGACCGTCACCAGGCGTGACTCTGGTGTTTCAAGGGGACGTGGCAAATCCAAATTAGATGTCCTACTGCATGACATTGAAGAGAACACGTCAACTAGTACACAAGCAATTCTTAGGCTATTAATGAGTGGAATGGTAAAACAGCTGATGTACTAGATCATGGATAATCAATTACTCGTAAAAGTGGTCGTGTTACCAACATGTTTTCAGATGGTGGTAGCACGGAAACGGTACTTTTCCGGACATGGGTTTCAATTCAAAATATTGTCTACTCATAATTTCCGGACACCCTGTATTTTCGCGACATTCGCTGTAAATAAAACCAGTATTAGCTTTCTCAGCTTTTGTGTAGAGCGTTGTGAACATCCGATAACTTCGTGAAGACTTCGCCTGTTCGTAACGACAGCAAACCACACAATAATGGTCTTCATAACAGATAAACACACGAAGCCTGGAGTGGGGGAAATGTTGTTTACATTCTATGTAACCTGGACACTAAAGCAACCACGTAGTGGAGCTGCTCTTGGCACTGATACTCTATGATTAGTAGACCTTCATACTTAACCAAACGTAACAGAATCTAACATATTGTTTCTGTATTCCAATGTGTCATTAAAAGGTAAAAAACATAACACGCCAATCAATTTAAAATAATGAATCTGACTATCGTTCCTCCTCTACCCTTCTACGTGCGAAAAAATGATAAAGAACACATTATGTCCCCCTTCAAGCTAACCTGGTTTTAATAAAATTTTCTCGGGCTTCCAGCAGCGTCAGCGTCAGGTGGTTAAAATCCCACGAGCTTTCGACCGAGCTCTCCTCAGTCATTGTCAAGTGGTAAGACAGACTGCTGTGTCGCCGTGGCCGCGTCGTTATATAGCCGCACTGCTGGCTGTGACGTCGCTGGTGTTCTCTTCCTCGCCATATATGGTAATGTTTTCATCCACGTCCGTCACGCCCGTTTTAACCTCGCGATGGTCGGGTTCCAGGCTGTGCTGAGCTGCAAACCGCCGTCCTTGTTGATGGTGTTTTCAGAGGTTTTTATTTGAATAGCTTCTTTTATGACGCTATTCCAAAATCCCTTTGTCCTCATAACGACAGATGTTTCGTCGAATAGAATTCGGTGTCCATTTTCTAAGGAGTGTTCTGCCACGGCTGAAATACACCGATGAAATGTTGTATCCCTTCAGGAGCCTGCTAACCTTTCCTGACACTGTACCACAGAATGGCAAAAAACTCAAGTTTCTTGCTTTCTTCTTCGATGGTGTTCTCTTCTTTGTTGGCGTGTTTCTTGCGTGTCACACTAGATGTAGCCTGTGACACCTGTCCGTGGCTGTACCCGTTTTCCCGGAAGACTTCTCGGGGGGGTGGCTCAGTTCTAGTGGCAGACTTTCAGCGTCTCAGACGACTTTAGCACGATGGGCGAGGGTATTCAGAACGCCACGTTTTTGTGCCGGATGGTGGTGGCTGACAGCGTGCGGATACCGATCTGTGTGTGTCGGTAGATACTGTGGCTGAGGTTCCCATTGGTTTTCCATCGAACGAGGACGTGAAGGAAGGGCAACGCACCATCTGTCTCGACTTCCATCGCAAATTTGATGTGGCCGTGAATGCTTTTCAGGTGCTCTAAGAATTCTCGCAGTTTTTCACGACCATAGGGCCAAATGATAAAAGTGTCATCGACGTAACGATAAAAGCAACTTGGCTTAGCTGGAGCCGTGTCCAAGGCGATGTCTTCAAATTTTTCCATAAAAAGGTTGGCTAGGGATGGAGCTAATGGGCATCCCATAGCCACGTCGTCCTACTGGTCGAAATACTGGCCGCCGTGTAGGAAATACGAGGATGTCAACGTGTGCTTAAACAGTCCCACAATTATGCTATCAAATAACTGGGAAGGGAGATCTACACAGTCTTTGACCGGAACACGTGTAAACAGAGACATCACATCAAAACTAACCATTATATCTCCTTGTCTAAGACGCAATTATTTAATTCTGTTGATAAAGTCGTCGGTGATCTTGATGTGATGCACACAACGATCCACATGCGGTGCAAGGAGGCTGGCCAAGTGTTTTGCCAATCTGTCAGTGGGTGACCCAATGGTGTTCACAATGGGACGAAGAGGAGAATCCGGTTTGTGGATTTTTGGTAGTCCATAAAACGTAGGTGGTCTCAGCATCTGAGGGAGGAGATTCTTAATAACGCCCTCTTCCAGTGTTGGCTGTTTTAGAAGCTCTGATATCTTCCTCATTATTCTTGACGTCGGGTCCCGTGACAGTTTCTGGTATGTATCCTCTTCAAGAATCTATTAAATTTTGGCGTCGTAGTCAGCTTTATTCAGAATGACGGATGCATTGCCCTTGTCAACTGGCAGAAGCACGGTGAGGGGGGTCGTTGTGGAGTGCGTGAAGACCATTGCGTTCAGCCCTAGTCAAGGTAGACCCCAGTGGTTTAGATTTTGAAATGATACGACACGTTTGGCAACGAATTTCGTCTGCACTCTCAGTAGGCATCTTGCGGATTGCTTGTTCAACCCCACTTATAATATCACAGATAGGGATGCTCCGAAGCGCTGGTGCCAAGTTAAGACCTTTCTTAAGCGACGAAATGGCACCCGCGTCGATCTCTTTCTCCATAATGTTGATGACAGTTCGTTCTGCTGATTTTTCGTTCTGCACCGTGTTGTTGTTGAGATAGCGACGTGAACTTCCCTTTCTGTTTCTCTGTGGTCTTCTTTAGCGATGACACCTGTTGTGCTGTGGTGGCCGCGTCTGTCACTAGAACTGAGACACCTCCGGGAAAACGGGTACAGCCACGGACAGGTGTCACAGGCTATATCTGACGTCACACGCAAGAAACCCACCAACAGAGAACACCACCGAAGGAGAAAGCAAGAAACTTGTGTTTTTGCCTTTCTGTGGTACAGTGTCGGGAAAGATTAGCCGACCCATGAAGAGATATAACATTTCATCGGTGTTCAGGTCCCCAGCAAAAATTCTTCAGCTCACGAGGCCTGTGAAGAACGATCTAGGACTTCGAACGCCTGGAGTGCACAAGTTACCACGTCAGTGTGGCTGTCACTACGTCGGCCAAACAATACGCACTGTGGAGCAACGCCGGACGGAACACGAGAGGTGCTTACGCCTACGCTATCCAGAAAAATCAGCCGTGGCAGAACACGCCCTAGAAAATGGACAACAAATTCTATCCGACGAAACATCTGTCGTTATGAAGAGGAAGGGATTTTGGGACAGCGTCATAAAAGAAGCTATTGAAATAAAAACCTCTGAAAACACCATCAACAAGGACGGCGGTTTGCAGCTCAGCACAGCCTGGAACCCGACCATCGCGAGATTAAAACGGGCGTGACGGACGCGGATGAAAACATTACCATATATGGCGAGGAAGAGAACACCAGTGACGTCACAGCCAGCAGTGCGGCTATATAACGACGCGGCCACGGCGACGCAGCAGTCTGTCTTACCACTTGACAATGACTGAGGAGAGCTCAGTCGAAAGCTCGTGGGATTTTAACCACCTGACGCGGCTGGAAGCCCGAGAAAATTTTAGTATTTCATATCACCCCGAAACCATGCATTCATACATACATAAGCTGGTTTTGTTTGAAAGATTTTCTTCTATCACTGAAAGTGGCTAAGTTATTCAGGCTGCCCGTCTTAAGTGTCTTCGCTCGTGTAGGAGGAGCGGAGACTAATCATTCTAGTGACGTTACGGGTAGCTAATTTGGAAATGTACCGCTATAAGCAACTTTGGCGGGCAAATTGTTGGGGTGTGTTGCCTGAGAACGAGGTTGTCGAAAACGGTGAAGCTGATCAGCTGCTGGCGTACTGCTGTCCCGTGAGCACGTGTGGGAAGCGTTCGAGGGCGGTGAAAGCACCAGTAGGCCACCTGACGGTGGGCGTCCACGCCTCATCACAGCACCTGGACTTTGGAGGCTCGCCGGCTCTGTAGAGCAGGATAGGCTCCCGTCCGTGGCAGTACGGACGAGTATAGAGCTGACGCAGGAGCAGATCTTTTGGAGCGAACCATTAAGCACAGCGTTCCAAGTTAACCCAGCGATACCGGCAATCACGACTCCAATGGTCACGGGGTCATCAAGATTCGACCGAGGATTAACGTAAACCTGTTGTTTGGACGGATAATTACGTTTCTGGTGGAACCAGGCCGATCACACGCCTTCATCCAAACGAACGGCTGCTCGAAACACGCATCACGCTACAGAGACAGGCCGGTGGTGGCAGTATTACAGGATGGGAGACGTTCTTCCACACCAGATTCGCCTGATCCGAATCTGGTGGAACACATCCGGAACGCTATCGAGCGCCAGCACTGCGCCCACAAACCAGTGCCTGTAATTTACGAGAGTTTTGTGACCTGCCCGCAGACACACAGCTCTGGAAACCTACCGGGCACTTGCCGAGTCCACGCCACGCAGAATCCCACTGTATCATATTCCAGAGGCGGGCCAACGCGCCATTTGGTAGGTCGTCTTAAGGTATTCATGTATCAGTGTGTGTAGGATGTTTCGTTGGCTGTCAGACAGCTCTGATCTCGCCAGGTTAAATACATCAGTGAATAAATAATTAATGACGAGCAGTAGCAGACGTGAAGCCGTCTTTAACTCCAGAAGTGTCGGCCCGACGGGTGGTTGGGCCTAGGACTGCCTCCGTCCCCACACTCTGAGTCCTCCCACACAGCCTACGGCCCCTTGCTGTCTATGGGTCGCTGCCCCTCGCAGCTCTGAGGCACGGTAGTGCTATCGACCGCAGAAGGCGCGGCGCAGTGGCGCTAACTCCACGTAGACTGTCCAGCGGACACCTGCTCCCTGTACGGTACGAGTCATTTCCTCAAGGCAGTCGATATGCCGGTTCTTATACTTCACCGGGAACCGTCCGGACGCAACTTCCTCAAACATAACTTTCCTCCGAAGTCGAAACTAAAATCCACCTCCCTGAAGTTGACCGTCGGCTTTCTGTCTACAACTACACCACTACTCTGCAATTCACAGTTAAGAGCCTTGCAGAGAGTTCATCGAACCACCTCTGCCGTTCCACTCCCGAACTGCGTGCGAGAAAAACGAACACTTAAATCTTTCCATTGGAGCTGTGATTTATTTTATTACGATCATCATTTCTCCCTCTGTAGGTTGGCACCAGCAAAATATTTCGACACTCTGAGGGAAAGATGGCGATTGAAATTTCATGGGAAGTTCCTGCCGGAGTGAAAAACGCCTTTGTTTTAACTATTGCCATCCCAATTTGAGTATCATATCGGTGGCACTCTTTCCCCTATTTCGCGATAGTACAAAACGAGCTTCCCTTCTTTGAACCTTTCGATGTCCTCCGTCAGTTCTACATCTTGCGAATCCCACACCGCTCACCTATACACCAGAAGAGAGCGTACAAGCGTAGTGTAAGCAGTCTCTTTAATAGACCTGTTATTTCTTCAAAGTGTTCTGACAGTAAATCACAGCCTTTGGTTTGTTTCCTCACAAAATTATCCATGTGATTGTTCCACTTTCATTTTAACTGTAATCCCTAAGCATTTAGTCGCTATATTTGTGATTTATTGTGGAACTGAAATTTAGCAGATTCTTTTTAGCGCCCATCTGGATGACTTCACGCTTTCCATAGTTTAGAGTCAATTGCCGCTGTTTGCACCATGCAGGTATCTTATCTAAATCACCTTGCAATTCGTTTTAACCATATGATGACTTTATGGCGGTAAATGACAGCATCATCTGCAAACAATCTAAGAGAATTTCTCAGAAATTTTCTTATATCGTGTATGTGGATCACTAACAACAGATTGCCTATAACGCTTCCTTGCAGAACGCCACATGTTACCTCTGTTTTATTCGGTGACTTCCCGTCAGTTACTACGAACTGTGACCTCTCTGACAGGAAATTGCGAATCCAGTCACACAGTGGAGACGATATTCCATACGCACGCAATTCGGTTAGAAGTCGCTTATGAGGAAGGGTGTCAAAAGTTTTCTGGAAATCTAAAAATGTAGACTCAATTTGACGTATCCTGTCGATATCACTCATTATCTCGAGAGAATAAAGATATACTTGTATTGCACAACAACGATATTTTCTGAATACGTGTTATCTGTCAACGAATCGTTTTCATCGAGGAGACTCATAATGCTCGAGCACAGAATATGTTCCAGAATTCGACTTCAAAGCGTCATTAGTGATATGAGCCTTGACAGAATGAAAATTTCACTCTGCAGCGGAGTGTGCGCTGATATGAAACTTCCTGGCAGATTAAAACTGTGTGTCGGATCGAGGCTTGAGCTCAGGACCTTTGCGTTTCGCGGGCAAGTGCTCTACCTGCTGAGCTTCTCAAGCACGACTCACGTCCCCTCCTCACAGCTTTACTTCCGTCAGTACCTCGTCTCGTTCCTTTCCAAACTTCACAGAAGCTCTCTTGCGAAACTTGCAGAACTAGCACTCGAATATTGGTGTGACCTGTGCAACTTTGCATTCTTTAGGTATGGATCTTTGCATATGACTGATAAGTACGGAGCTACTGGATCAGCATACTTTGCAAGAAACCTGGCTCCTATACAGTCTGGACAGGAAGCCTTGCTTTTCTTAAGTGTTTTAAGCTGTTTCGCTACACCAAGAACATCTACTTCTGAGTTACTCATGTTGGCAGTTGTTCTGGATTCGAACTCTGGAATATTTACTTCGTCTTCTTTTGCGAAGGAATTTCGGAACACAGTGTTTAGTCACTCAGCTTTAGTGGCACTGTCATCAATAACACCGCCATTTTTATGCGCAGTGAAGGTACTGACTGCGTCTTGCCACTGGTGTAATTCGCATATGACCAGAATCTCTTTGGGTTTTCTGCCAGATTTCGAGACAAAGGTTCGTTGTGGAAAGTTCGCGCTAAATTTCGACCTCCCGTAAAACTTCGCCAATCTTGGGGATTTTGCGTTCTTTTAAATTTTTTTGGTTGCTTCTGCAATAGTGCTCTGATCTGTTTTGTGTACCACGGGGGATCAGTACCATTTTTTATTAATTTATTTGGTATATATCTCTCAATTTCCGTCGATTATGTTTCTCTAAATTTGAATCACATCTGGTCTAATCTTACATAGCCTAATTGGAAGGAGTGGAGACTGTCTTTTTGGAAGATGTCAGGTGAATTTTTATGTGCTTTTTCAAATATATGTATTTTGCCTTTATTTGGAATGGAATTGGATATTACGATGTTCAGTCCAGCTACGGCAGCCTTGTGGTCACTAATCCCTGCATCTGTCATGATGCTCCTTATTTGGTCATGATTATTTGTTCAAAATAATTTTCTGAGAAGGCATTCAACACGATTTCGGACGACGTTTTATGCATACCATAGACTTTAAGCGTGTATTTTTGCCATCACATCGAGGGTAAATTGAAGTCAGCAAAAATAACAACCGTATAAGTGGGGTATCTATTTGAAATGACACTCGAGTTTGCTTTGAACTGTTCAGTAGCTGTATCATCTCAGCCGAGGGGGCGGTAAAAGTTATTAATTTATCCCTGTTGTCAGGTACAACCTCTACTCATACTAGCTCACAGGAACTATCTACTTCAATTTCGCTACAAGGTAAACTACTTTTGACAGAAATAAACACTCAACTACCAACAGTATTTAATCTATCCTTTCTGGAAACAGTTAGGTCCATTGTAAAAATTTCGGCTGTACTTATTTCCGTCTTTATCCAGTTTTCCGTATCTATATTGATTTGAGCTGCAGTGCTTTCTATCAGCGCTTGGCGCTCTGATTCTTTCCCAACACAGTTGTCTGTATGCACCGTAAATGTTCACTACATATTTTTGACATCTTCGGAAATGCCATTTTTTACTTTGTTATGATAATTTGAAAATGGGTCTCGGCCCGAAACTAGTCGTCGAAAATTTGCAGCTTGGACTGGTATTTCGTTCTACAGCTATGACAGTTTAAAGCTACAATATTGATTGTTCCTATGTCTGCCCTGTTGCTGTTTTCGTTCCGCAGCCTTTGAAACTGGAGTCCTTTCTGCACGTTCCCGAGAACCTCTAACCTGATAAGCCACCCACTCAGCCCCTGCTACCCCTATAGGTGCTTCCTGCGTGTAGCAGACTCTTGAGCTATTTAGCAGAAGCCGTAAACCCACTACTCCATGGCGCAAGTCGAGGAATCTGCAACCTACACGGTCGTAGAACCGTCTGAGCCTCTGATTCAGACCCTCCACTCGTCTCTGTACCAAAGGATCACAGTCGGTCCCATTAATGATGCTACAGATGGTGAGCTCCGCCTTCATATCGCAAGAAGACTAGCAGTCTTTACTACTTCAGGTAGCTGCCCGAAACCATAGAGAATCTCTTCTGATGCAAAGCGACACGCATCGTTAATAACAACATGAGCCGCCATCTACAGTTGGCTACAAGCTGTGCTGTTTATAGCATCCAGAAGCACCTGTGCCACATCTGGAATGACTCCTCCCAGTATGGACGTAGAGTGCATATTGGATTCCTTCCCCTCCTTTGCACCCTAAGGGGCCGCATTATGCACGTAACTTTGGAGCTCCCAACTACCAGTAATCCCACCTTCTGTGAATGCCCAGACCTTTCAGACCGAGAGGATTCCTCTGGAACAGGGCAACCGACTTGATCTGGCTCAGGGACTTTGTCAGCCATAGATAGCGCTCAAAACCTTTTCGTCAGATGAACTGGGGAGGCCTTCCAACCGGCCCCTCAGAAAGTCTTTCTGTGCTGCCCACACCTTGAGACGACGTCCCATTTGGCCAGGGGTGACAGATCAACTTCAGTGCAGGCATTACCCGGAGCAGCCACTGTAGTGGACCAATTGAGGGACACGTGGGTCATGCTGGACGTCCCTCGGATCGCCATGTCAGTCCCCCCCCCCCCCCCATCCACAGTGGTACTCACTGGCGACAGCCTCAAGCTGCGTGACCGAAGCCAACGCCGCCTGGAGCTGTGAGCTAAGCTTTTAGAAAATATTTCTGCTTTATTAAATACGTTCTAACGGTTTTTTATGGGTTGGCGGTAGCACAGCATAGTCTTCTAAGCTAGACAGTTCCCTGAAGACGATCTAGTCAACCGTTTCTGATAATGTCTACTGGTCCAGTTCCATATCATTGCTGTTATACTGAATCCCTCCCATAGGACATACATATGAAGGAAATATAAGAAACTTTCAGATCTGAGACTAACATTCAGGATGAAAATATATCAACGACTAGTGACAGCCCCCGTCCCACCCCACCCCCCACCCCTCAGCTTTGGATGGTTGGCTTATCTAGGGTTCTGGTAATTTTGTTTACAGGTCTCCCTGCGGAATTTTGATTAAAATTGAGAGAACAACTTGGATAATTGATTATCAATTCCAAATTCTAACACAACTTCAACTATTTAAACATCACATGCCAGCAAAGTTATCAGGAGTCACAACTTAATCGACAAGCGTAATTGTAGTTCAATCAGATAGAATGAAATGTTTATAAATGTTATACACAAACGTTCCTCATGAATCATTCTGTCTGGTAGTCAAAACTGGATCAAAATCCCTACAGTACTTTCTGAGATAAATAAGTGTATAAGACTTCAAATGAGGAGGTTGTGTGCAGAATCAGAAGGATAAAGAAGTCATAGTGATATAACATAAAAAGCAGCATTTGGGATAGCAAGCCAACAGATTTAAGCTAAGGCCTAAAACTACAAGAGATCAAATAAAAAATTTATTCTTCTTCTTCTTCTTGTGTTATGGCCTCTGTAGGACCATGGGTAGCCCCTTCGTGGACTGCATTTTCCTCTTCTTCTCCCAGAACCTCTTCATTCTTTCTCTTCTTCTCTCTCACTCTTCTTCCGAGATCTTCAGTTTCTGTTTCTCCTGACGGCTCCACTGGTGACATTCTAATCTTTTCCTGTATTCTTCTCTGTCACTGATCTCCGGCATATCTGTCGGTGTATATTTGTTCCTCCAATTTTCCTTTCCTTCGACCATGATACCCAATTCCAACCAGTCCTTCTGAAGTTCAACAACCCACTTGGTTCCTGTCTTTCCCCTTGTCCTCCCTGTTGTTTCCCACACTCTCTTCGTCACTCTGTCCATACTCATCCTAATTACATGACCAGCAAACCTTGCCCTTATGAGTCTGATTTCCCCGAATATTGTCCTCATGTTCCGGTACAATTCTTCCCTAGGTCTTCGCATCCACCTCTCTGCACCTCGTCTGGGACCTAAAATTTTTCTCAGTATTTTTCTCTCTTCTTTTTCTAGTTGTTCTGCCCCATTTCTTCCTAGTGTCATCGTCTCAGCAGCATATAATACTGCATTCCTCACTGTTGCCTTGTAATGGCTTATCTTTGCCTCTGTGGATATATTCTTTTTATTGTATATCTCTCTCGTCATGCAGAAGGCTGACCTCATCTTCTTTATCCTCTCTGTTATTCCCTCCTTGCTCCTGTTCCTTCCTGTTATAAATTCTCCCAGGTATTTAAATTTGTCCACCATTTGCACAGTGCCTTCCGGTGTTTCTCAGTCTGCAGTGGTGTTTAATGTCTTTGTCTTGTTATAGGCGATCCTCAGTCCCACCTTTCTGGCTACCTTACTTAAGTTGCCGAGTTGTGTCTTTGCGTCTTCTTCCGTCTCACTTACTATTGCTATGTCATCTGCAAAGGCTAGGCAGTCCACTTGAGCCCTGTTGTCCTTTTTGTCCCCCACATGGGTCTTTGGTATTCCCATTTCCTCGTTTATTGCTCTCCACTGCCTGATCACTTCCTCCATTGCTATATTGAACAACAATGGTGACAATCCATCTCCCTGTTTAACACCAGTCTTGATCTCAAATTCTTCTGACAATGCTCCTTTGAATCTCACCCTTGCTTTTGTGTCTGTCAGAATTTCCCTTATGAGTTCTTGTGTAGTTTCATCAAGTCCTCTGTTCTTCAGGATCCTAACAAGAGTCTGTCTGTCTATGGAGTCATGTGAAGTTCACGAAGATTATTACCGTCTTTTTGTTTTTTAAGGTCCTATGTTCTATCAGCTGCTTCAGGATAAATATCTGTTCTACACAACCTCTTCCCTTCCTGAATCCCGCTTGGTAGTCGCCAACTGTACTTTCTACCTGTTCTTCTACTCTCTTGAGCAATAGTTTTGACAGCACCTTGTGTCCGACCTCTAGTAGCGATATTCCTCTTTAGTTGTTTGCATCTCTCTTGTCCCCCTTCTTGTGTATTGGTACTGCAATTGCATTCTTCCATCCTTCTGGTAACTTCTTTGTTCTCCAGATCTGGTGATTTTTTTGTATGATTTTTATTGTATAATATATCTGGTGTGCACAGGTTACAATGTGGATCATGTTATCGTTTTTATATTGGGAAAACTGCCTGTAAGATAGCAGATAGTACTGAAGATATATGAAAATTATACACATAGTGCCGGCCGCGGTGGTCTAGCGGTTCTAGGCGCTCAGTCCCGAACCGCGCGACTGCTACGGTCGCAGGTTCGAATCCTGCCTCGGACATGGATGTGTGTGATGTCCTTAGGTTAGTTAGGTTTAAGTAGTTCTAAGTTCTAGGGGACTGATGACCACAGATGTTAAGTCCCATAGTGCTCAGAGCCATTTGAACCATATACACATAGTGCCTAAGACAGTGAAACTGAACATAGCAAAGGAATGGGAAATATTTAAATGAATGGGAAAGGAGTGGATCAAAGTAGTGAATGAGCGATCCCAACTTAATAATAATAGATTTTTGTAGTCTACATAAGAAAACGATTCGACTTGGTACAGCAGCAGTCAGCTGGTGACGATAGTACAGAACAGCTTTCTAATGGACTCTGACAGCGTTATGGCTGTATTCAACACAGAGTAATGGGTACGAATTCCCTTTCTGGAAAGATCTTAAATAAATTTTACGAATTTCAGAAGGTTTTTAGAAACACTGTTGTATATTTTAGAAAAGTTTTTAAAACCACGTTTATAAATTTTAACAATATTGTAGATTTTATAAAATTGGATACAAAACATTTATGTATACTGTCATAGTGTTTGAAACTGGTGTCTAGAACTCCAGTTGGCAAATATCGAGTGATACACTCAAAAAGGATAGTACTGAAAATTGGCGGAAACATTTTTGTGCTATGATATGACGACAGAGCTCAAGAACACGTAAAAAGCAATTGACGCCTGGCAGATGCTCCTACCACATTCCACTAACAGACGGCACAGTGTGCAGCAGGTACTCGCAATGGGTGAACTGGCGGCGCAACATGACGCGCAGCGGGCTGCGAGCGCAACACGAGGTCAGCCAGAGACACGCCCCCCCTCCCTCCACCACCTCACGTGGTGTGATGATGCTGTGGCCTCCGGAGCAGAATGACACCGCCTGCACAGTGCCAGCCAGCCAGACAGCCAACACGCTTCCTGTGGTGTGCGTACTGTAAGACCTTCGGTACACACACCATCAGGTTATTTGACTTGTCGCTCTAACGAAGTAGGCGAGTGTCAGCAATATGTCTCGTGGTCTTATAGTGGCGTGTTTATCTTCTGCCGTTAGATCAGACGATGGAAGTGCCACTTGCACGCTTAGGGTAGCAGAGTGACGGTGACCAACTTTAAACAGAACTTGATTCATTTTCACACACATTTATTAAAATAATAAAAATCTTAGACATTACGTAACTTGATTCTGGGTGCTGTTTACAATTGACAATCTGAAGTTCCTTTGGTCCTGGTACGTTAATCTTATTGTCACATATTTCTAATACTTGACAAAGTGTCTATACATTTTCTTCATGGCTATGTACAGGAATATGATATTCTTATTAGGCGCAGACTGAAACTTGACTATAGACTGGTACAGACAAATGCAGACTAATGCAGACTGAGGCAGACTACGCAGACTGACTAATAGGAGGTCTGTACACTCGTTATAATACCTCGAGCGTTCAGGTATCACTGCGCGAGTGTGATCCACCAGGAGAAAAGGTTCTACGTTAGCAGCAATCTCATTGGCTGCGTTACATATTAATACGCGGATCGGCGGAAGCAGACTTTGGTCCGTCTCTAAGACAGCTACATCTCGTATTGCGGAGATGGACGAGCGCTGCGCCTGCGCTGTTGTGCTTAGCGGGGCGAGCTCTAGTGGGAAAGTTTTGTACGCGCTGACTACGCGGAACTATGTGCACAACACTTCCACAACGCACGCGCGGGCTGTCCTCTCGTCGATGAGCCACGCTGCGGGCTTGGACGACGTTTGACATTTCACTGGCTAGATTTCTCGTAGCAGTATGGCGGCTCCGGGCTTTATTCGCGGTCTTCGAGTGTTTCACAGTGTCATCCTGTACATAATCGCAGCTTACCATAATTTTGTGCTGTGCACTCGTCGCTCAACCAGTACCAGATTTGAAACAAGCATTTGTGTTCAAATACACTGCCTGAAAAAAGCAGTGAACCACCCAGAAGTGGAGCAGAAAGTGATGTGAAACCTCACTGGCTGAGACGTTGTGTGATGCTGATTCGGTGATTACAAAGTAGAGTCAAATTCACAAAGAACTCGGCTGTATGTGCCCACCTGTCAGTATCACCTTGTATCCTCTCTGGCCTGGATTCATACACTGATTCTCCTGGGAAGGTTGTCGCAACGCCGTTGTATCTTCTTTGAGCCAAGGTGGCCCACAACTGCAATGGGACGTAGTCGGCGTCCGGGAATACCTGAACATGACGCAGACAGTTCATAGAGACGCGTGCTATTTGGAGACTCGCATTGTCCTGCAGAAACATGCCACCATGACACTGTTGCACGAGAGGTAGCAGGATGTCCGTGACGCTTCCTGAGCCCTAATATCGAGATGGTCTTAAGTCGTACCCGCTGCCTCTCCACGTCACGACGCAGCCGTTGTGCCTCTCCAGGACACTGGAACAACGCGACCTTGACGACGGTCGTCCAGGGTAGTGCAGAAACGTGATTCACGACTCAACCCAGTGCGACTCCTCTCATCGACCGTCGATGGTTCCCAGCCACGGCACCGTTCCAGATGCAGCCGTTTGTGTTGTGGTGATAATGTTACACTACGCATGGGCCAGTAATTTGCTAGTTCAGCTGCTGCTGGTCACCGAAGAATGGTGTGGGATAACACATAGCGATGCTGAAAGTCCACTACTTGTCTTCGGATGGGAGGAACAAGTGCGAAGAGCTCATAATGTGCTTGACAGCGAGTACGCCTGCAGTCTCGTTCCCATGCAGTTCAACGTCGCGTCAGCGCCACATCCGAACGAAGCAGAAATCTGGTATTCGGCAGTTCGACTAGCCGGATCGAGCGATGTAGTGCAGTGGTTAGCACACTGGACTCTCATTCGGGGGGACGACGGTTCAATCCCGCGTCCGCCCATCCTGATTTAGGTTTTCCGTGATTTCCCTAAATCGCTCCAGGCAAATGCCGGGATGGTTCCTTTGAAAGGGCACGGCCGACTTCCTTCCCCGTCCTTCCCTAAACCGATGAGACCGATGACCTAGCAGTTTGGTCTCTTCCCTAAAAACAACCCAACCCCAACCCTAACTAACCTAAGGACATCACACAGATCCATGCCCGAGGCAGGATTTGAACCTGCGACCGTAACGGTCGCGCGGTTCCAGACTGAAGCGCCTAGAGCCGCTCAGCCACACCGCCCGGCTGCCTCACTCGAGTACGCATAATCGCTTAATATCTGACGCTGTTCGCGCTCCTTGTATACCCTACCAGTCCTGTTAATAACAGTAAATACGGGGAACACTAACGAACCTGGTAGCCATTCTATTCGTCACAGACAATCCTAACTCCAATGACTTCCATACCAGCCGATACTACGTACCTGTACGAACCTATACTGTCATCCGACCATGTCGTATGGGTTTTCCCTTTTTTTGTGGCACAGGGCTTAAGGAAAAGAAGCACAGTTACAACAGAGGCGAAATCACTGGTAGCAGTCAATTGCAGCTGGTTTATGTGCTGTGTGGTACGATACATCAATATTCGATATTTTAATCGATATTTGTCAATAACGTCGATATTTAGCGGCGATTTAACGGGATAACATTATTATCACCTAGCTCATGGAGAAAACCCCAGTATCTTTTTAATATTGACATATTTACAACAGAAGAACAGTACTTACCGTTTTTAGTATGAAGTTCTTCGAGAAAATTTTGGCTGTTGCCACTTTTGGAGTTTCTAACTCCCTCTCAGACGAAGGTAAAGTTGCTAAAAATGTTTGAAATATAATTCTTTAAACCTCTTCGGGCTTTGTTGTTTGTTGATCCTCATCCGTTTGTGTTAGTAGTTCAACAGTGTGAAGGCAAAAGAAGGAAATGTCTCTCGAAAGTCATGTGTGGAATCATTATAAATCAAACAATAGTAAAAGTTCGAAGCGTAATCATTGTGAGGAGGTACTCCGAATAAATTAACATTTTAAATGCTTTAGAAAATAAGTTTTGGAACACACTATCTTCCACCTTTTTTATTTGTATTTTGAATGATATTGCTTATCTGTTACCTCTATTTTCTTTAATATACTGTAGTATACGTTTTTCGATTTTTACTCCTAGTAGTCCGCAGCTCGTGGTCGTGCGGTAGCGTTCTCGCTTCCCACGCCCGGGTTCTCGGGTTCGATTCCCGGCGGGGTCAGGGATTTTCTCTGCCTCGTGATGACTGGGTGTTGTGTGATGTCCTTAGGTTAGTTAGGTTTAAGTAGTTCTAAGTTCTAGGGGACTGATGACCATAGATGTTAAGTCCCATAGTGCTCAGAGCCATTTGAACCATTTGAACTCCTAGTATTTCCCTGTTTATATGTAAAATAGTGCCTAATTAAATAATTGGGTTTTCTTTTCTTTAGCAACAATTTTTAATAGTAATTTTAAACATCACGCGCAATCATGAGCTATAATCTGAATTTTAAAATTAAATGATTGTCACTGACTTATCGAAACAGCGGTGTCTGTCGCTCGGTTAGGGATCGTCATCGATTTTCGGCATAGCGATATTCGATTATACCGAAAATCGATAATTATTTGATGGTGAATTCTTCTCGGGTTATCAGCCGAGTGGTGGCGTCGTCTTGTCGCAACGTTTTGATGACTTTAGTACCCATCATCTTCAGGCTAAGTGATAGTTATCTTCCGACGTCGCACCCCTAACGTGCTACGCACTGTACAGGCGGCGGCGGCTGCGCACTGCAGCGAGTGTGGCGCCCGGCTGCCTACCTGCAGGGGCAGCGCGTCGAGCGCGCGCTGGAAGCGCGGCTCGCCCACGGCGTCCTGCAGCCGCAGCAGCGCGTCCAGCGCCGTGTGCTGGTGGG
The DNA here is from genome assembly GCF_021461385.2 of Schistocerca piceifrons. Lineage (NCBI taxonomy): Eukaryota > Metazoa > Arthropoda > Insecta > Orthoptera > Acrididae > Schistocerca > Schistocerca piceifrons. The sequence goes on along the minus strand of NC_060143.1, from coordinate 95,680,491 downwards.
GCGGCGTCGCCAGGCGCTTGGCGAGCGCGGCCAGCACGGCCGCCAGCCCCGAGCCCGCCCCCGCCGTCCCCGCCGCCCCCGCGAGCGCCGGCAGCGCCAAGAGCGCGCCCGCCGCCACGTTGGCGTCCGCCCCCGGCGCCAGGCCGTGCTCCGCCACCGCGCGCAGCGCCGCCTCCCCGTCCGGCACGGCGCGCAGAGCGTCCAGCGCCGCCCGCCGCACTGCAAGCGCCACACAGTCACACATACGGCTATCTCTCAACCTGTCATTGTTTGATAATTAAAAAACAGTCTTAATCGCAAATTTCTTTTAATCGGAGTGACCGGTTTCAGTCCTTAAGGATCATCTTCAGAATCCAGAACGGCAGGTGGACTTCCATGGAGCAGGCTGACCAGGGAAAGATGCGATGTTGGTACTAGTTCTTCTATGACTGTCTCCGTGAGCGAGTGATTGCTGTCGCGCCACCGTTTTAGCATTGTATTAATATACATGGCCTTCTCGTGAATGTGCACCAAAATCGACGCCCCCTTCTCGTGCTGGGAGGGTAAGTGTTTTGTACTGTACCTTAAAGAGCTGTCCCATGCTTACACAGAACCCAAAAGCCGCCTGAACCCTCATGGCCATCGTGCGCGTCAAGGGGAGAAGGTGTGTCAAATGGCACATCATGGGCGCGAGATAATGGTTGACGAGTGACACTCGCTGCAGCATATCCACCGACAGTAGGACGTTTAGACGTACTGATGTGCGGACTCTGAACAATAGCCGTCGGTAGTTGTCCGCAGCCGTTCCCGCCGTCTCCTTACGAAAGGTGATTCTCAAACATCGGAGAGTTTGCACCACAGGTAAGGGTGCTCCCGTTCCTGGTTCTAGTCCACGCCCCACATGCATTAATTATGATTTTCGGAATTTAATCTGCCAGCTACCGTCCCATATGTCTGCAGCCAATCCAGTGCTGATCGAGTCTCCCCCTCATTCCGGACGAGGAACTCAATGTCATCCGCGTATGCTCTACATTTGAATGATAGATGCCGCAGGGAGATCCTGGCAAGACGGCGGCGAAGGCCTGCGAGGCACGGTTCTAAAGCGTTCGCATATAGGAGGATCGACAAGAGGCAACCCTGTCTGACTCATCTTGAGATCTTAAAATACTCTGTTCTCCCTCCGTTGATCACCATCGCTGATCTGGCGCCGTGCAACAGCCGTATCACTGCAGTGGTCAATAATGGCGAGACACCCATGCTATTCATCACCTTCGCGAGGTACGCATCATCCACTCGATCAAAAGCATGATCGAAATCTACAACAACCTGTGGCCCCCGGAGGCGGCATGCAGCCGCGAGGGCGACTTGTCACGATAGTCTCCCAAGGCTGTGTGAATATTATTGATGCCGCCAAGACAAGTCTGGTCGGCATGTATTTGGTCGGCCAGCGACGTTTTGATACGACTGTCCAGTATGCGCATAAAGATCTTGTGTTGAGAAACGACGGCCATCGCCGAGATCCATCTCAGGAATTAATCTTCCTCGTCTTCTTCTTCTTTCCTTTATCACATAATGCATCGAGGGAACTTCTTTGGGCAGACAATCCTGCGACCTCGCGCGTATCGTCGTACCCTCCATCCTTAGCGACGCAAGTTGTACCAGCTTCGCCTTGACTCGATGGAGGGCCGTCTGGCGTTGTGGTGTAGGTGGTTGAGCGAACAGTTCCCGGAGGGTAGTAAAGTAAAACTCAGTGGTCGTGCGCTGCCATTGAGAAACCTCCTTCCCATAACCTATCAACGTCCTCCGTAAAGCTGGTGTCGCGCACTCGATCCGCCACTTTAAGACAAAACTGTAAGAATTTCGTCGACGGAGGCAGCCATGCCACGCGTCCTCCACCATGCGTCGGCATTCTACATAACGCAGGTGGGAGGCGTTCATCTTCCAGTTACCCCTCCATCTCTATACCTGGTGTCTAGCAAGGGCAACCGTACAAATATATGCCTCATGGTCTGTAAACGCGGTCGGGCTCATTTCTGCGTCCACCGTCGACATCGCTAACGCCCTTCAAAGGCAGATCCGATCCAAACGGCGCGCGGAGTGGCTCGTAAAAATGTATATCCTGGTTGGTTGCGATACTTCAGGTCCCATGTATCAACTAATTCCACCCCGTTGACCAGCTCCAGAAGTTCTTGCCTAGGAGTATAGTTAGGAAATTGATCCTTTCTGTTGAGCTCACAATTAGAATCTCCGCCGAGTATGCAAATATCATATCGTCCCCAGAACAACGGTGCAACCTCATGTGCGTACAAATCTGCTCTGTCCCTTCTCTTATCCGAGTCTGACGGTGCGTGTATATTGATCAAACGTATTCCACCTATGGTCACGGCAAATACTCTACTTCGTCTGCATGTATAGTATCGCATTGGCACGGGGAACAGTAAGTATCGTAACCGTAAAAGTCCGAGGGGGGGGGGGGAGGGGGAGAGAAGCACCCGAACTTCCTGTTAACAGCGCTATGTCTAAATCTGTAGCCTTTGTCATGTCACTGATCATCTTGATTTTTACCGGCGTTCCCAATGCTATTGATGTTATCAGACCCTATCCAATAAGCTTGTTGCATGGCTGTCAACGTAGATAGGGAACCTTACAGTCGCTACGTCTTCCGTAAATGTCCCCCGCCGTCACCTCATGCGTTCTGCCGTTTTTTCCGAGCAAACGTTCTTACACCGGAAGAGCGTGTGGGAGCAGTTCCCCAGCATCATCTGTTCCCCACGAGAGTGGGTCTTCTGACCAGTCCCCTAGCGTTCCATCGTTGTCGTGCGTAGTAGGCGGCGTAGCCTCCTCAGTAGCCTGTTGCCGTCGATCGAACGCCTCCGCTGTTCCTGGAGCATCGTCATCGGAAGGTCGTGGCGCCGTCCAGCTGGCCACCCTTGCATCCACGCTAGGCAGTTCTTCTCTATCCGTGGTCGTCTGACTCTGTACCTGAAAACTCCTCAACACTGCCTGCTGGATCTGGTTGGTCGTTCTCCACCGTGGCTTCTTCCGGCGTTTTGGTGATCGCTGTTTTCCTTGTTGAGCCTCGGAATCAGAGGTCAGCGTGGCCTCCGGATGTTCGTGGGGGACGTCTAATTATCGACGTCTGTAAGTGCCTTATCTGGTAGGGCCGCAAGCGGCACTGAAGAGAGGGCGTCCTGTGACTGCTGCAGGCAGTCCAGCTTGATGTCGTCCTTCCGTGGTTCACCACAACCTGCCTCTGTCTGTGCGTTCCGGTACATTTCTGTCGCGCGGCCTACGTCATCGCGTAATGCGGCGACATAGGTCACGGGGAGCATAGTCGGATGCCGTGTGAGTTGTGGGTCATGCCGTGAAGGATGTAACAACCTTCGCTGAGTACATTCAGAAAGCACGTGTCCCTCCTTCCCACACCCAGAGCACATCCTTGGTTGTCCGTCATAGATGCCCTACAACCAGTGATGTGCAAGTATGACGGAACATGTTTTCGGCGGAGTTCCATCCGTATTTGTCTGATTCCATTGAGGACAGGATACGTTCTGAAACTCGCCTGTTTCTCAGCCACAAAAGATAGGACCGTTCCGTAAGGACGCAGGGCGTCTGCCATCAATTCTTCTGGTACTTCGAATGGAAGTTCAAAGACGCGGATCGTTGGTAGTCGCATGCCGGCGTGTTCAAGTGTAACCGCTCTAATATTCACGTCCGAATGACAGAAACGAAGTCCTTTTCGGTGTCGGAGTAGTAGTTCGTCACATGCCGCTTCATTGATGAACTTGACATAGACCACGCCGCTGGACATAGATAAGCGCATGCCAACTAGAACGCCAGGTTCGATTTTTACCTCGTCCTGTAAATAATGTCTATCTCGTAAGCCTTCGGTCGAGCATATTCGTTAACAAAACTAAATTTCAGCGTCGATCTGCGGAACGACAAGGCCATGATTCGTTCTATGTATTACCGCGACACACCGCTACACACTTAAACGTAAACACCCCTCGCGCACACGTGCGGCGCCGGCCGGAGTGGCCGAGTGGTTCTAGGCGCGTCAGTCAGGAACTGCGCGACCGCTACTGTCGCAGGTTCGAATCCTGCCGCGGGCATGGATGTGTGTGATGTCCTTATGTTAGTTAGGTTTAACTAGTTCTAAGTTCTAGGGGACTGATGACCTCAGCTGTTAAGTCCCATAGTGCTCAGAGCCATTTGAACCAACACGTGCGGCAGGGACGTAAACACCGCCCGAACCGCTGCGCCGCTGAAGGCTAGCTGCTCGGCTGCAGAGGCGGTACCATAATCTACATTTGATAAATTGAAGTCCTCTTCTACATTTTTCTGTTTATGTTAACGGTAATCTCAGGACCTATTTTAGCGGTTTTTATGTTCTTTTCATTAATAGATAGACCGATTCACGGGGAAGGTTTGTGTATATCACCAAGTCATCCAACTGTAGGTTCTTAGTGCTACACATGTTAAGCCGGGGTAGGATGCTAATAGTGCATAATGTGAGCTAATGGCGGTAACAAAGAGAATCCGCTAGTGTCTGGGGACAAACTTTGTGAGGATCATCATGGACGCATCACATCATTTATGTTCTCTGCAGGCCATTAAAACTGCAAAACTAATAAAGGCAGCAAATAACTAATTTTTACTTATTGTGCATATATAGCGAAGCAGGAGGAAAATATGATCAAATTTGTAGGTTTTTTGGCGGTGGGGGGAGTACACAGAGTGCGAATTCTAATAATTCTAGTACACAGGGTCGCCACTTCTAGCAGCGACGCTTCCCCTAACCTAGCTGGTTATTGAGCTGAAGTGAGCTCGGATGACAGGTACACCAGTACGCCATTCCACGCTGTTTCACCTCTATGAAAGACTTCGTTGACTGCGGTGATTGGTCGCATGCTGGTGCCTCAGCAAGCCACGGCCAGATGTTTCCAGTGGCTGAGAGGTCTGGCGAGCATGTTGGTCAGGTCAACAGTCTAACACCCTCTGTATCGAGGTGGTCAGTACAGCACGAACAACATGTGGTGTTGCGTTATCTTGTTGAAAGATAATGTCACAGAGACTTTGAAGACGGGGCACAGTCAACGGCATTAACACGTTACAAATGTGATGGCTGCTAACCAAATAACCAGCTATGTGAATTAGAAAGTGTTATCGTCACAAGTAGTTGGTCATATACATAAATTGGTCAAAGAATGGAGGGTTTGATAGAGCGAAATGTGGCTGGCAAGTTGCAGCGTAGTGGCCGGGCTAGCAGGTAAACAGGAGCCGTCCAGGGGTCTGAGGGGCCGCAACGAGCCGAACAGGGAGGCGGGTGAGTATCTCGTGAGCCAGTAAGCCGTAGTTACTCTCATGTGCCACAGATCTTCTGTACGATTCTTTTATCGAAATAATGTTAACTTTAATGAACACATTCTTCTTAATCCTACTCGGGCAACTAGACTTAAAAGCTACCTTTTTCTACAGGCTACCTGTTCTTAAATAGAAATTCGTCCGTAGAATAAAAGAAGTTGTCCAGAAAAAATGATTCTAGGTTCATTTCAGAACTTGTATGTTCTGTTATTGGGCAAAGGATCAAAAAATTTTGTTGCTGCGTACTGAACTCCCTTCTTACCCACTTACTGTTTTAATAATGGGTAATAATGGTCGTTTTTCCACTATTGTTGTAGGTGTGGACATCTCAGTTCTTTTCAAATTGTGATGGATTATTTATGACGAATTTCATTAGCGAATATGTGTATTGTGTTGGTGCAGTTAAAATGCTTAACTCCTGGAAGAGAAACGTACATAACGATCGTGGATGAACAGGCGATATTATTCTCTCTATGCAATCACTACTCTCTTTGTAATTGATGAGTTACCCCAGAAGATCATTCCATAAGACATTATGAAGCAAAAATATCCAAAATTCGTCAGGAGGTTAATTCGCTTGTTCCTACACTAGCAATCATCCGAAGAGAAAAATACACTCATGCTCATAAATTAAGGATAATTGCAGAATGTGGTGACACACAACGTGACACTATACAAAACTGGCGCTAATAGCATAGGGAACATACAGGACACAGATCTGTAAGACCACGATATTGGTGATAACTTGAGAAAACCGTCACGAAACACATGCGTTACAAAACGCCACTCCTACGCTTGTACCCCGACTTCAATACGGGATATGACCAGCATGCCCACGTACATAGGCCGCACAACGGGTTGGCATATTCTGGATCAGCTGGTCGAGCAGCCTCTGGGGTATAGCCTCCCATTCTTGCATCAGTGCCTGTCGGAGCTCCTGAAGTGACCTAGGGGTTTGAAGACGTGCAGCGATACGTCGACCGAGAGCATCCCAGACGTGCTCGATGAGGTTTAGGTCTGGAGAACAGGCAGGCCACTCCACTCGTCTGACATCTTCTGTTTCAAGATACTCCTTCACGATGGCAGCTCGGTCGGGCCGTGCGTTATCATCCATCAGGAGGAAGGTGGGACCCACTGCACCCCTGAAAAGGCGGACATACTGGTGTAAAATGACTTGTTACAGTTCCTCTGTCAAAGACATGTAGGGGCGTACGTGCACCAATCACAATCCCACCCCACACCATAAAACCACAACCTCCATACAGTCCCTTTCAAGGACATTAAGGGGTTGCTATCTGGTTCCTGGTTCACGCCAGATAAAAACCCGGCGAGAATCACTGTTCAGACTATACCTAGACTCGTAGGTGATCATAACCTGGGACCACTGTTGCAATAACCATGTACTGTGTTCTTGACAACACAGCCTCCTGTGGCCAGGGGTCAGTGTAATGCACCTTGTAGGTCTCCGGCCGGATAAATCATGTCTGTTTAGTCGTCTGTAGACTGTGTGTCTGGAGACAACTGCTCCAGTGGCTGCGATAAGGTCCCGAGCAAGGCTACCTACAGTACTCCGTGGCCGTCTTCGGGCACTGGTGGTGAGACATCGTTCTTCTTGTGATATTGTACACTGTGGACGTCCCGTACCGTAGCTCCTGGACACGTTCCTGTGTGCTGGAATCGTTGCCATAATCTTGAGCTCACACTTTGTGGCACACGGAGGGCCCGTGCTATGACCTGCTGTGTTTGACCAGCCTGCAGTCGCCCTAGTATTCTACCCCTCATAACGTCATCAATATGTGTTCTTTGAGCCATTTTCAACACACAGTCACCACTAGCACTTCTGAAAACGTCTGCACACTTACTCGCTGCACCGTACTCCGACATGCACCAACACACCTCTGCGTATGTGGACTGCTGCCAGCGCCACCGTGCGACGACAGCAGGTCAAATGCACCGCATGGTCATACCCCGAAGTGATTTAAACCCGCAAACCGCCCACCAGAGCGTTGTTTCACCATGTATCAGCATTATCCTTAATTTATGAGCGTGAGTGTAGTTGTTGACATTTAGGTGTAAAATTGTTTGTAACGAAAGCAAAATGAGCATATCTGACACATCGACAAATAAACCAACAATTTGTTATAAATAAAACATTACACTGTTATCGCTCCCAGAGACCTTGCCCCTGTGGTAACACCGGTTCCCGTGAGATCACCAATGTTAGCGCTATCGGGCTTGTCTAGCCCGCACTGGGGGGGGGGGGGGGGGGGGGGGTGATCGTCCTGGTCTGCCGAGCGCTGTTGGCAGGCAGGGTCCACTAAACCCTTGTGAGGTTAATTGAGAAGTTACCCGACTGAGACGTAGCGGTCACGAAAACTGACAACGGTTCGGAGAGCGGTGTGCTGACCCTATGCCCCTCCACATCCGCATCAAGTGGCGCTTACCGGCTGGGGTTGACACTGCGGCCGGTCGGTACGTTGGGCCTTCCAAGGCCTGCTCGGACGGAACATGGTTTTAGCAGAGTCCAAGATTGGATAAACTTTCACAGTCTTTCAGCAACTTAGCTACTTCAGCGTTGCTAAGCACCTGGCCTGTATAAATACACTAAGAAAAGAACTTGATGTATATACGGAGTGACGAAGGATGTGCAAGAGAAGCCATATTTCAGAGCTTATTGAAACACTGTAAATTGTAGCAGCAATTAGAAATTTAACACGGAAATTTCACTTTTCGTATTTCCAAAGTATGCTCATAGGTAAATTATAATATTGGAAACAGCAAATGCTCTTGTCAGGATGCTTAGTTACGCGTTTCGGGCATGCGAGACAACGTTTGACGTTTCCGTTCAGTAGTGTCTTCATAACTTCTGCTGTTAATGAACTTGGTAACATTTTAATTACTTTCTCGTGATGTTATTACAGTTATTGTTGGGGTATTCAGTCCTGAGACTGGTTTGATGCAACTCTCCATGCTACCCTGTGCAAGCTTCTTCATCTCCCATTATTTACTGCAACCTTCATCCATCTGAATCTGCTTAGTGTATTCTTTCTCCTGATAACGACGCGCTATTGAGTAGTCCCCGCCCGGAGATCCGAATGGGGGACTATTTTACCTCCGGAATATTTTACCAAAGAGGACGCCATTATCATTTAATCATACAGTAAAGCTGCAAGCCCTCGGGAAAAATTACGGCTGTAGTTTCCCCTTGCTTTCAGCCGTTCGCAGTACCAGCACAGCAAGGCTGTTTTGGTTAGTGTTACAAGGCCAGATCAGTCAATCATCCAGACTGTTGCCCCAGCAACTATTGAAAAGGCTGCCGCCCCTCTTCAGGAACCACACGTTTGTCTGGCCTCTCAACAGATACCACCCCGTTGTGGTTCATCTAAACATTACCCGCCGGCCATTGTGGCCGAGTGGTTCTAGGCGCTACAGTGTGGAACCGCGTGACCTCTACGGTCGCAGGTTCGAATCCTGCCTCGGGCATGGATGTGTGTGATGTCCTTAGGTTAGTTAGGTTTAAGTAGTTCTAAGTTCTAGGGGACTAATGACCTCAGAAGTTAAGTCCCATAGTTCTCAGAGCCATTTTTTTAAACGTTACCAGTATGCAAATAAGGCACATCAGTCGCTTTTTCCAATACTTGGTTTCGTACTTCAGTTTTACAAGAAACTATACAAAAATTTCTGTAGTTACCCACTACATTGAGTACGGAAATGCGTACCTCCTTTTCCAAGTAAGTAATATGGCCGTGTATAAAGTGTCAGTAAATTGTTACGTAAAATTAGCGGCGAAAGAGATTCTTAAAGAAATGTTTACATTCTGATACCTGGGAAGCACAACAAAATGGTTCAAATGGCTCTGAGCACTATGGGACTCAACTTCTGAGGTCATCAGTCCCCTAGAACTTAGAATTACTTAATCCTAACTAACATAAGGACATCACACACATCCATGCCCCAGGCAGGATTCGAACTGCGACCGTAGCGGTCCCGCGGGAAACACAACAGATAAACATGAAGGCATTAGAAGATTAGAACAGCTTTTGTATAAAGAAGCAGCAGCAAATGTCCAAGAATGTATGGTCGTGTCTAGTTCTGAATGCATAAAATTAGTCTGAATTCAGCAAACAAACTCTTAAAACGAACAATAATCAGTACAAAGCATTAGAAAGGGCGCCGGGTTCGAGTCTTGGGTTTGGCAGACAGAATATTTTTTTTCGTTGCGTTAGGTAGTGATGTGTTTACATTGAGGTAAGATTTGTTATTTTATTTACCGGTGTCACGGTCTCCTCTGGTTCATTGCAAAGTACGGTACAACAAAAACCTGCCACATTGCGTCGCAAGTAAACGAGTATAAGCTTCTCAACGGCGTCGTTACCAGTAGCTTTACTAAATAATCTCTGTAAATAGAAAAAGAAGGGACAAAAGGAAAGAAACATGAAATAAGAACAGTTTTTGCTTGATACTTCTACGTTAACAACTTCTACGTTTACAAAAATCACATTTACAAAAGAGTTCCAAATTTGCACCTTTTGCTTGAATGCAAGTATTGGATCGATCAATCATTCCTTCACGCAACCACTCGCTCATACGTCTGTATTCGGAATGTCCCCAGCGGCAGCGGCTATGCGGGCTATGGGGTCGATTTGGGACGCTACTGGGGTGCAGTAAATTAGCTCCTCCACACGACCCCAAAATAAAAAAAATCTACTAGGTTTAAATTCGGGGATCTTGCTGTGCAGGAAATTGGTCAGAATCGCCCAATCTACGTATGTGGATACATTTGATTTAGGTAATTTCTTGCTGCGGTGGAATAGTGCTGTGGAGCTGCATCCTGCATGTTTGCTCTTAGCTTCCAATGGAACATCTTCAAGCAGCTCTGGTACAACCTCCCTCAAAAAACTGATTAATTATGGCCATTTAAATTATCCGGTAAAACAGGTGGTCCTATTACTTGCTTGCCTACAATCCCCGCTCATACATTAACCTTAATTTGGTCTTGACGATCATGCTCCTACAGTTGATAGTCGTGGTGTTGAAGATTCCTTCTTAATTAAATGTCGATTCGTCGGTAAACGTAACCACGAAATAATTCACATAATTCTGTGCGAGGCGAATAATCCCTTCCGTCCAGATAATGCACTTTAGCCCTGTGGTACATTTTCAGGCCTTTTCCATTCCACACACGCCATAGCTCTGACTGCGAAACACCCAACTGCCCCACGTCTTGTCGTGCAAGCGTTTCAGTGTCCTGCTATACTCGCGCGCCAAAGCAGCTTCCTACATTTGGTCTCTTATACACGGGCGAGGCCCATCATTACCGGCACGTCCGAGATCCTGGTAGGTTGGCATCAATGAATAAACATCCACACGCGACGGAAACATCTTGAAATACAGTGTAAGCGGAAAAGTTGTAGTGACTCGAAACAAAAACAAGGTTTTAAGCTACAGTACGTACGAGGGTAAGACAATTATTCTCCACAATTTAGTTATATTTTTGTTTATTTTGGTAGTACTGTCGTTTTACGTTGATGACGCATGCTTTGTTTATTTGCTGTTATATCTTTGCAATTTTCAAGCGGGTAGGTTACTTTCGTCACCGCTGCCGTGCTGTTAATTATGGCTGCTCCGCTGTCTATTTGCACCAAAGAAGAGCAACGTTCAGTGATCAGTTTTTTTGTGTTCGGAAGGCGTATCGGGGCCGAAATTCATCGAAGAGTTTCGGTACAGTACGGGAACAATGTTTTCGCACAACGGAGTGTCTACGAATGGATTGAAAAATTCCGAAATGTTCGCACCAGTGTTACGCACGATGAAGGAGTCGGACGTCCGTTTACCGCCACAAATGAAGAAACCATTTAGCGTTCACGTAATATGATTCTCTTAGACAGACGATTAATCACTGACGAAGTGGCACATCGTCTGCATTAGTCACGGTTCTGCCTATGAAATCATCTACAACAGACTTGGTTTTCATACAGTTTGTGCAAGATGATTCCCAAAACAACTCACACAATTGCATAAACAAACGCGCTTGGACATCTGCAAAAAATATTTGGATCGCTATGGTAACGAAGGGGACAACTCCTTAGACAGGATCATTACTGGTGACGAAACATGGGTCCATCGTTACGAGCCGGAGAGTAAACGGCAAAGTATGAAATGGAAACACCCAATTTCACCGTTCAAGAAAAAGTTCAAGACCCAACCGTCCGCAAGGAAACTGATGCTTAGGGATTTTTGGAATGCACAAGGTCCAGTACTGGAATGCTATGGGGAAAGGGGCACAACAATAAATAGTGTACGTCACAATGAGATGCTTACTGCCAGGCTAAAGCCTGCAACTCGAAGCAAACGCCGGGGATTGCTGTCAAAATGTGTTATGTTGTTGTACGACAATGCCCGTCCGCATACTGCTGCCCACACTGCTGAAACGCTCCAGAAACTCAAATTTGAAGTACTGGATCATCTTCCATATAGTCCCGATCTTGCACCTTCTATCACTTATTTGGTCCACTCAAAGAGGCATTAAGGAGCCGTCTATTTGCCTCGGACGAAGCAGTGAAAGAAGCGGTGCATTCCTGGCTCGCAGTTCAACCGAGAACCTTCTTTTATAAGGGCATCAGGAAGCTTGTACAACGATGGAACAAGTGCGTTGGAACGCAAGGAGACTATGTCGAAAAGTGATGTTCTTGTAAGTTTCCTATTTAATTACAATAAAATAACTACTTTGCAGATAATAATTAACTTACCCTCGTATTTAGAGAACATACTTTTTAAGCGTTAACGTGAAAGAACCATAAAACATATACAACAAAACATAAATAATTCCACACGTTAGATCTTGTCGGACAATTAACGTTGATTTCAGAAGACGGCGTGTGCATGTCTGACCACTGTGTTGCCTTCCCTCATTACTAGTTTTGCCTTCAGTGTTTATTTACTCACAGAGTCGCTGTTTCGACGATCCACAGCAGGAAACGATACTGAGGGGGTAAAACACACTGCGGGAAACGTTCTGCGTGAATACGGCTTGTTGCAAGCGCATTGCAGCGAGCGGCACCATAATAGATGAACGCCTGCACGCTCGTTAAATGTAAACCGATTCATCTCGTATTATCACCACCGCGAACATTACCGTATCACATCGGATAACGCAGGAACGAAAACAGAGCAGTCTAGCGGAGCGAGCCGGCCGCTGTGGCCGAGCGATTCTAGGCGTTTCAGTCCGGAAGCGCGCTGCTGCTACGGTCGCAGGTTCGAATCCTGCCTCGGGCATGGATGTGTGTGATGTCCTTAGGTTAGTTAGGTTTAAGGGAGGTAGGACGTCAAACGGGCCGACTTGGAGCAGGAGAGGGATCTCGACATTTCAATTTCCAGTGTCTATACTTTTACAAATAAATTCATAAAACTTTGTCAGCATCACCAGGAAGGATTCAGCATTCACATCCATTGGAGTGGAAGTTCGAAAACATAGCAAAATAAATTTTTTCCTGCGAAATTTCATCATTTTTTCACTTACTAATGGCTGCATTTGTTGCTATAGGTACACTTTTCTTCATAAGTTAGTGAGATTCTTCAATGAATTTTGCACAGCATACATACCATACTCACAGGTGTATGAAACTCTGGAATTTATTTAATTTATGAAAAAACGAATAAGCTGTTATATTTTAAACTTCATGTTTAGAAAAACACAAATTTTATAGTTAATTACCTCAATTTTTACCACAGTTTTTAATAGATTTGGAAAATTACAGAGTTTCATACACCTTTAAGTAAGGTTTGTATGCTGTGCCAAATTCATCGAAGGATCTCTCTTACTTATGAAGAAAAGTGTACCTATAGCAACAAATGCTGCCATTAGTAAGTGAAAAAAATGATGAAATTTCACACGTAAAAAAATTACTTCGTTGTGTTTTAGAACTTCCACAGCTATGAGTGTGAATTCTGAATCCTTCCTGGTAATTCTGACAAAGTATTATGAATTTATTTGTAAAAGTATAGACACTGGAAATTGAAATGTCCTGTGGTGCATCTCCTGCTCCAAGTCGGCCCGTTTGACGTGCTACCCCCCTTAAGAAGTTCTAAGTCTAGGTGACTGATGATCACAGATGTTAAGTCCCATAGTGCTCAGAGCCATTTGAACCATTTAGCGGAGCGATGTGTAGCACTAGCCCCGCCGGTTGGAAGACTCACCGAAGCGTTTAGTGGCTAATAAATAAGAAAGGAACACCATTAACAGTAAAAATTTCCTTTTTTTCCCCCATTTTATATTGTGCGATTATCCTTGGCGCTTGGACCGCTAGCACCGCTGCAGCTGTTAACAAGTTGCATTTAAAAAAAAGAAATGGTTCAAATGGCTCTGAGCACTATGGGACTTAACATCTGAGGTCATTAGTCCCCTAGAACTTAGAACTACTCAAACATAACTAACCTAAGGACATCATACACATACATGCCCGAGGCGCCTAGAACCGCTCGGCGGGCTGCATTTTTTTATTTTTTATTCTTTTTTTTAGTTTCGCCACTGTTTGTCGTACAATGAGGTTTTAATCGATACAGTTTCGAAATGGTAATATCTTTTTTTAATTTCGTGATCACAAATAGAATACCCACTTCCAGTAATACTCAAAGAACACATGCTATTTACTAAACAATTATTTACATATTTCATTTAATTCAGTGCAGTTAGGAGCAGGTCTATTACTTGTGAAAAAATATAGAAACATGTTGTTAAATCACTCAGCGGGCTTCTGGTCATCAAACGGATTGCTGAAGTCAGACGAACATCAGTGACACTACTGCTAAGCTTTGATATCGCTAATTACATTACTGACAAGCAGTTTCACTTACGTATGTGGCTGACTTACCGCAGACACGAGCATCTGTTTTATAACAATAGGAACTGCAGCTTCGTGGCGGATCAAAACTGAGTGCTGGGCTGGGAGACATTAAGTGCTCTGCCGACTGAGCCACCCTCGCAAGTACGCCCCACGACACGCCTTCACAACTTTAATTTCGCCACTGCCTACCAAATTCCTTCCCAGAGTTCTAGTCGCATAAGACATACAGGAGAAATTCTGGAGGAAGTAAAGCTGTGAAGTCGTGTCGTGGGGCGTACTTGCGAGGGTGGCTCAGCCCGTAGAGCAATCGCCCGCCAATGGCGAAGGCCCCAGGCACGAGTACCGGCCCAGTACTCAGTTTTGGTCCGCCACTAAGTTCCAGATCAGCGCACACTCTGCCACAGTGTAAAAATTAACTCTAGAATCTGCACGTAGCGTTCACGGTGAAAGCTTTTGCAGCAGATCTCGAAACTGTCGGCAGTGCGAAACCCTCCGTCGTCATACGATTACTCTGGAGGTCGTTGATTTCCAGCTGAGCTACTGGAATCGCCTTTTCAATGTCTGTAGCAAAATGAGTTGGAAAAATGTTTCATCTAAATTCTTACTGATTTAAGTCACTAAATCTACTGACAATGTTTTTTCTTGGACCCTTTGGGGTGGTAACAAATCCATCGACATGTTTGTTCAGTAGCTCCCTTTCCACATTTTTTCACTCACAATTATTCTAGATTTTATTAACTAAACACATGAATTTACCCGAGATTTGCTTTTCCTGCAACTAATTTCCTCTTCCATCCCAAAGCGGTGTCCAACACTTTACTAAGACACATCACATGAATTCGCAATTGCGAATAAGGACTACCGTCAGCTGTACAATGGAATGACGACAATGAAAAGTTGTGCCGGGCCGGGACGCGAACCCGGATTTCCCGCTCATCGCGATCGGTCGTCTTACCATTTTCTTCCACTGCGCCACCTTTTTTTGTGTAAAAAAGAGTAGATTGGTCAGTTACGAGCAGATGGGGACAGGGCGGGGAGGGGTCGGAATCCGAGACCATTCGGCTGTCCGCCACGACTCACGGCCTGACGCAGACTTCCATATATCGTCAGTCATGCGTCTACGACCTGAACTCGTACATCCATTATGTATATTCCCGTACAGGTTAGACGTTGTAAGTCACTTGCCCGGTATCGGCAGTGCCTGTCTTATTCCCTTTACGATGCAAAGTTCGTTTGCCCGTGCATGCACGTCCAAAGGAACAGTCACTGCGTTGACCACAGCCGTTACGAAACACATAAAATGAATTGAATGTGTTTCGTAACGGCTGTGGTCACCGTAGTGACTGTTCCTTTGGACGTGCACGCACGGGCAAACGAACTTTGCATCGTAAAGAGAATAAGACAGTCATTGTAATATCATACTTCACTAAGAAGTCTATGTTTGCCCTGGAAAATTACGTTCAGTATATTCAGATTTTTAGTCAGATCAGTCAGAAAGAAAAGATGTAATAAACACTTAGGCTCGTCATTTACAGGTTTTTTTTATGTTCTTGAATAGCGCAAATTTTTACGCAAGATGAAAATACCTTCCAAAACACCTCCGTTCAACGAGTGTACTCCCTATTAATAAGGCACATTGACGTATTCGCAGTTGGGTTTCTGAACGAAAGATACGAGCTGCCGATGGACGGTATCATGCTATTCGAGTAAGTTAGTTTTCTTTGCAACTACACGAATGACGTCATTTGCTTTCGTAAACATTTAACAGCGGGTAACGCGATGTAGAACGCAGTGTACTGCTAATATTTCCTGCTCGCTATAGACTTTCCTCTACTTTTATCTTCCCAAGAGAAATATGTAAGACTACACCTCTCATAAACAGGGCAAGTTCAACATTAGCTACATCATTACATTCATCCAAAAGCAACGATAGAAAAAACAGATCTTTGTTCTCATCTTGGAACTGTGCTACTTCTTCAGTACGTCTGCAAACCGCTCTCTCTGAGAGGCATTGTCTCGAAGAATGGAGTCGCTCCTGGACATAAATGTACTGCGACAGTGACAAAGCATTGTTTCACAAAATCTCGACCGCTGATACCACTCAGGGCTTTCACTATTTTCAGAACTAAGTGATAGCTCAGTTTCTTTGTACCATCATTACACATCAAATGGATTTCTTCCTGCAAATATTTTACAAAGAGAATATATATAGCCTATACAGGGTGACTGCGACTGAACTATAAGAGAAAAACGTAAATTAGTTACAAACTACGCCGTGCACACCCTTTATTTAACATGTAAACGTCACTACTGATATTCGGATTTAGGTTATGACTCGTTCGATATGCCTGCCATCATTGGCCATTATGTGACGCAGACGAATAGCGAAATTCTGCATGACGCGCTGAAGTGTCGGAACGTCGGTGCTGTCGATGACCTCCTAAAAGCTGCTTTCAGTTAAGCAATGGTTTTGGGGTTATTGCTGTACACCTTGTCTTTTATATAGCCCCACAAAAAGGAGTCGCAAGTGTTCAGATCCGGAGAAGATGGCGCCAATCGAGGTCCATACCAGTGGTCTCTCGGTACCTCAGAGTCAAATGAGGTCTCCGAAGTGCTCCTGCAGGACATAAGACACTCTCCTGTCTCGATGGGGTCGAGTTGCGTCTTGCATGATCCACACCTTGTCGAAATCGGGGTCACTTTGGATAATGGGGATGAAATCATTTTCCAAAACCTTCATGTACCGTTCGGAAGTCACCGTGCCATCAAGAAATATCGCACCGATTATTCTGTGACTGGACATTGCACACCACATAGTCACCCGTCGAGGGTGAAGAGACTTCTGGATCGCGAAATGTGGATTCTCAGTTCCCCAAATGCGCCAATTTAACTTATTGACGAACCCATCCAAATGGAAGTGGGTTTCGTCGCTAAACCAAACCATATAGTGCATAATAATTCCCATCATGCCCCGTGGACAACCGTGCAGTTTGAACGTCCTAACGCAAACTGTTTAGAAGTTATGACGATTTTGCTTCATATAGTTCAACACTTGTCACCCTGTGTATATGAATGTGGTACCTCCTATGGAACAAGCAGACCAGTTTGCAACTTGAAAACCATTTCAGAAAATTGCTAAATGTAGAAAGGAAGTACAGAACAAGAATGGGAGTTAAATACAGAGGAAGTGGAAGTACCTGAAACTTCAGTGGAGAAGATAAGCACAGCTGTAGAGCCACTCAAAAACAATAAAGCGCCAGGTGGTAGTGGTATTAGTGCAGAACTGGTTAGAAACGGAGGGGAAGTTTTATTCGAGACACTAAGACAGCTTATTGTCAAAATCTCGTCACCGGAAGAGATCCCTTTTGAATGGAAGAGAGCAATTTCATGCCCAATTTTTAAACAAAGAGATACCATAAAAGTGGACAATTATCGAGGAATCTCGCTACTAGAGATAGGTTATAAAGTCTTAATCTCCCTATTACTTAGTCGCCTGAAACCTGCTCTACAAGAGATCATAGCACCACATCAATGTGGATTCATGGCAGGACACTCAACCATAGATCACATCTTTGTCTTCCGACAGCTAATGGAAAAATACTATGAATTTGATAGAGAATTACCCTTCATATTTATAGATTTCCGACAGGCCTATGATAGCATTAATCGGACGGTATTATGGAGGATAATGCAGGAGTTGGGCATCACAAGAAAATACATCAAGGTG
Source organism: Schistocerca piceifrons (assembly GCF_021461385.2). Classification (NCBI taxonomy): domain Eukaryota; kingdom Metazoa; phylum Arthropoda; class Insecta; order Orthoptera; family Acrididae; genus Schistocerca; species Schistocerca piceifrons. The sequence goes on along the minus strand of NC_060143.1, from coordinate 95,662,578 downwards.
ATTGAAGCCTGTTATACAGATACAAGCTGCAAGTACGGTTTCGAAACAAAATGTCAGAGCCTTTCACTGTTCAGCACGGTTTTAGACAAGGAGATACTTTGTCCCCAGTGCTATTCAACATTGCATTGGAAAAGGTATGGCTCAAATGGTTCAAACGGCTCTGAGCACTATGGGACTTAACATCTGAGGTCATCAGTCCAGTAGCACTTAGAACTACTTAAACCTAACTAACCTAAAGACAGCCCTTACATCCATGCCCGAGGAAGGAGTAGAACCTGCGACCGTTGCGTCCGCGCGGTTCCAGACTGAAGCGACTAGAGCCGCTCGGCCACAGCGGCAGGCGAAAATGTATGACGTGAAATTGGTCATGGCAGGGAGATGGATATGACTGGAACCGACACAATCTTGGCCGTTGCCGATGATGTGGTGATTATGGGAGACACAATCAGATAGTTTGACACCACTAGGTTCATCAAAGAGGCAAGCAAAGTGGGATATTCTTCACACAAACACAGCAAAAAATGGTTCAAATGGCTCTGAGCACTATGGGACTTAACTGCTGTGGTCATAAGTCCCCTAGAACTTAGAACTACTTAAACCTAACTAACCTAAGAACATCACGCACATCCATGCCCGAGGCAGGATTCGAACCTTCGACCGTAGTAGTCGCGCGGTTCCGGACTGAAGCACCTAGAACCGCTCGGCCACCATGGCCGGCCCATCCTGTGTCACTAATTGTGTTATTGATCTTTGTACAGTGTGCTATTCTGATACTCCTTTTGATTTCTGTTATGGGCCTTTATGGCCAGTTATGTACAATAAATGATATATTATAGGGTGACAAGTGTATACATATACAGGGTGGTCCATTGATAGTGACCGGGCCAAATATCTCACGAAATAAGCGTCAAACGAAAAAGCTACAAAGAACGAAACTCGTCTAGCTTGAAGGGAGAAACCAGATGGCGCTATGGTTGGCCCGCTAGATGGCGCTGCCATAGGTCAAACCGATATCAACCGCGTTTTTTTTAAATAGGAACCCCGATTTTCTATTACATATTCGTGTAGTGCGTAAAGAAATATGAATGTTTTAGTTGGACCACTTTTTTCGCTTTCTGATAGATGGCGCTGTAATAGTCGCAAACGTTTAAGTACGTGGTATCACGTAACATTCCGCCAGTGCGGACGGTATTTGCTTCGTGATACATTACCCGTTTTAAAATGGACGGCTTACCAATTGCGGAAAGGTCGATACCGTGTTAATGTATGGCTATTGTGATCAAAATGCCCAACGGGCGTGTGCTATGTATGCTGCTCGGTATCCTGGACGATATCATCCAAGTGTCCGGACCGGTCGCCGGATAGTTACGTTATTTAAGGAAACAGGAAGTGTTCAGTCACGTGTGAAACGTCAACCACGACCTGCAATAAATGATGATGACCACGTAGGTGTTTTAGCTGCAGTCTCAGCTAATCCGCACATCAGTAGCAGACAAACTGCACGAGAATCGGGAATCTCAAAAACGTCGGTGTTGAGAATGCTACATCAACATCGATTGCACCCGTACCATATTTCTATGCACCAGGAATTGTATGGCTACGACTTTGAACGTCGTGTACAGTTCTTCCACTGGGCACTAGTGAAATTATGGGACGATGACAGATTTTTTGCGCCCTTTCTATTTAGAGACGAAGCGTCATTCACCAACAGCGGTAACGTAAACCGACATAATATGAACAATTGGGCAACGGAAAATCCACGATGGCTGCGACAAGTGGAACATCAGCGACCTTGGCGGGTTAATGTATGGTGCGGCATTGTGGGAGGAAGGATAATTGGCCCCCATTTTATCGATGGCAATCTAAATGGTGCAATGTATGCTGATTTCCTACGTAATGTTCTACCGATGCTACTACAAAATGTTCCACTGCACTACAGAATGGCGATGTACTTCCAACATGATAGACGTCCGACAAAATAGCTCCCGTCCGGTTGAAGTGGTATTGAATAGCATATTTCGTGACAGGTGGATTGGTCGTCGACGCATGGCCCGCACGTTCACCAGATCTGACGTTCCCGGATTTCTTTCTGTGGGGAAAGTTGAAGGATATTTGCTATCGTGATCCACCGACAACGCCTGACAACATGCGTCAGCGCATTGTCAATGCATGTGCCAACATTACGGAAGGCGAACTACTCGTTGTTGAGAGAAATGTCGTTACACGTATTGCCAAATGCATTGAGGTTGACGGACATCATTTTGAGCATTTATTGCATTAATGTGGTATTTACAGGTAATCACGCTGTAACAGGATGCGTTCTCAGGAATGGTAAGTTCACAAAGATACATGTATCACATTGGAACAACCGAAATAAAATGTTCAAACGTACCTACGTTCTGTATTTTAATTTAAAAAACCTACCTGTTACCAACTGTTCGTCTAAAATTGTGAGCCATGTTTTATGTGACTACTACAGCGCCATCTGTCACAAAGCGAAAAAAGTGGTCCAACTAAAAAATTCATTTATTTACGTACTACACGAATATGTAATAAAAAATGGGGGTTCCTATTTAAAGAAACGCAGTTGATATCCGTTTGACCTATGACAGCGCCATCTAGCGGTCCAACTATTGCACCATCTGGTTTCCCCCTTCAAACTAGACTAGTTTTGTTCTTTGTAGTTTTTTCGTTTGACACTTATTTCATGAGATATTTGGCCCGGTCACGATCAATGGACCACCCTGTATATAGAAAGAGACGCAGAACTGAAGACTAACTAAAAATGAACTGTAGGGTGATCATCACCCGATTCTGGGAGAACTCCGTCGAGCCACGACTATCTCACGGAACTGGACGTCGGATGAAACAAACTGGCGCCAGTACAGACAGTACGTAAAAAACAGCAGCTGTGCTATGCTTGCCGTCTCGACGACACAGGAGACTTATACGTCAGTTGAGTACAAAACCAATAAGATGCACAAGGCATACAAGTAAGACCCGACAGATAATTACTCAGAATCTATGGGGAACAGTTGCCGCCTGTAATCGAAAAACGGAAGTACTAGAAAAATTGTTTTAGACAACTGTACAAGAGACCAGAAAACAGAAGCACAGAAGGAAGATGCATCGCTCTCAACGGGAGTACTGGAAACGTTTCTGCGAAAAAAAACTGAAGCGTGGGAGGACGAGATGTGGTTGTTTTTTTAATATTCGAAATACTTGAAATATTTTACGTCATGGCACAGCAGTTAACCCACAAAGATTGCAATGAAACTGATCGTGCCTTACTTGATTTAGAGGAAAATTATTCGCAGACTGCTAAACATCTGAGATACATTCATTGCTCTAAATTCCCAAGACTGTTTCAGGCTATCATGTGTGTGTATGCACCAGAGAAACTCTTCCAATCTGTCCAGGATATTTTATTCTCTACACAAAGACTTTAGGGGGAGGTGGTGTTCTGTACAGTGGCAGAGCACAAATAGATTTAGAGAAACGTATTAACTAATGTCACAGCCAGTGTGCGGAACTTGCAGTACGCTGGGGACTAGTTCTCTGTTTTGGATGACAGTAGAAAAAGTTTTCAGCCTCTTCAGAACTGTTTTGTGAACTCCCAACATGTAACTAAACTACTACCTTTCTCGATGCTTGTCTAACCATTGCAAGCGCGATCAAATACATTTTAGGCCACTTAGTATTTTTTCCAGCCACTTTTTGTGTCTTGTAACATTTTGTGGCATTTTGATGAAATTATTATTAATACAGCCAAATAATTTAGACATGATAGAAACTGTAGACAAAATAGACTAGGAAATGGAACTCAACACAGATTGGATGGTACAAAACTGTAGATTTAACTATTAGTGTAGCTACTGATTGCACGCCAAATTTCACAAACACGCGTTACTTGTGGTATTGAGTTCCTGAGGTGTTTGTAAGGACATTTAACACAAAAATACGTCAGCGACAAAGCTGGTGTGTCCGAAATTCCGTCCACTTTCAGTGTGGTAATTACTTTCTTTTGTCGCCAAATGTCATTACACCTACACGAGGCACAAACAGAAATAAGGCGATTTACGTTTCAGAGACCAACGTAATCGTGACATGAATTTATTTCGATCTTTGGAGGAGATCGATGGCTTTGATATACAAAGAAACTGAAGCATTCGCGATTCGTCTGTTTAAGACTAGCGTTTTATGCGTCACTGGCATCTTCATGATTTGAAAATGGCTGTAAATGCGAAACTGACAATCTGTTTACATAAATCAAAATACGACCAGTACTGTGAATTCTTCAGTTAACCGTATATACTGCAGGGCACAGGATACAGGACAGTGTAATATTCGATATTGCGTCATGGGAGAAATTGAATTTCCTGACAACGAAGAGCTTGCATCTACGACTTGCTCCTCAGAATGTGTGGAAATCGCATCTGCTTGAAAAAAGACCTCTTGCAAACTTAAATAAAGTTGACCTTGCTTAGTAACAGTAACTGGAAGTTCGAGTACTGGTAACGGACACGCCTGCTGTCACTGTATCGAGACCAGATAAGCCTCGGTGGGCAGTAAGCGAGCCTGTTGACCACGCTCTTCACATCAGATATCTCAACCCTAAAAATTCCCGGCATGCTTCGCACGCTTTTGTCGAGCTTTCTGAAAGGGCAAGACTGCGATAAAAGGCCTTAAAACCGCAACGTCACGACACCCATTCCTCTAGCTAGTTTCCGCTGCGCCACCCAAATCAGAAACAAAATGCAGGCTATTCTACTTAATTTTATCCTGTCAGACTAAAATAAATATTCATAAGCACTAATGGACAGTAAAAGTAAAAATCGTACTCATAATGGTACCTGCCTGCGCTTCAAATCTCACTGTTCCCAGAGTGGGTAATTTAATTCTTAACCGTTGTGTTCTAGACAAAGCTATAAAAGCATAATAGAATTGAAGGGTGTCACCTAAGCATTAATGAAGTGAAACATTATAGGGGAAATGACAGGTCGTTCCATTTTTTTATGCCAAGTAAAAATTAGGATCGTGTAATCGTAATGACCTTTCCTGAGGCATCTAACTGGAACGTACCACTGTTTTTACGGAATAGAAATTCATCGTATAGAACTGCACCACTTACGCAAAGACCGATTTTTGTGTGATATCACGATGTAATCTGGTATTTATAGAATCTATAAAAGGTCATTTTGGCATAAAAGCAACGAAGACCATGCCACACATTAACACAACCTCTACAATCAACAAGAGTAGTTTAAAATCCGTTGTGGGCTTGCAGCCCCGAAAAGAAAGACATTTATCGTTAATAATCAAACGCAAGAAACACTATACATTTTGATCATAATGTATGATCCACTCCACAGTAAAATTGAGCCAAAATCCAAAACTTTCAACTGTTTTGAGAAGCATATCACGATATCTCTTGGGGACATTAATCCACAAGAAGAATACGAAAGAGTACGTAAAAGAAATTAGTAGGAGGTTATCGAGCTGATAGAATGATCTAGAGAAATGGACAGAAGCGTGCACTCTTCCACACCAAATTTTAATCTGTGACAAACGTCCCAAAGGAACAAATTACGTGAGAGCCGCTATCGAACTAGAGCCGCTATCGAACTACTCATAGGGTCGCAGTCTGACCATGTCACCGTCAGCTTTGGTTTCGTAGAGGTGGCCATGGCTTCAGTTGAGAAACCGATCTAACAGTCGTCAGGACAAAATTTATCCCTGACAGTACTAATAAACGCCCAAAAAGCACTTTACTTAAGTTAGATACATAGACGTATAAAATGGATAGCAATAAACACTCAGCGTCAACTGATATGGAAAGTACAGACTGGATTCAGACGAAGCAGACCTTCACAGGATTTGTGCCAAGGATACAGTAACACTCAAAGACCTGTGAACCGCCATGAAAGGAAAATTATGAACAGACAATAACGATGGGTGAAAAAAATTTATAAAATCAAGAAGGCTACAACTGTTCTAGAGAGCATAATAAAACCAATTCCAAAACCTTAAGAGGAGAAAGAGAAATTTTGAAAGACGTAATTGATCTCTTAGATCTTAGTTTCCAAAGTAACAATACAGGAGACATCTGTACGACATTTAGTACAACCGGAACATACCAGCTACATCGTGCTCTGGAAATAAGAATGGAAATCTTGAGACAATCAAAAGAAAATTTATACATTGAACAGTTACTGAACCTCCCAGGAACAAATTAAAAACGACTGCCTACAATAGCCGGCCGGAGTGGCCGAGCAGTTCTAGGCGCTACAGTCTGGAACCGCGCGACCGCTACGGTCGCAGGTTCGAATCCTGCCTCGGGCATGGATGTGTATGATGTCCTTAGGTTAGTTATATTTAAGTAGTTCTAAGCTCTGGGGGATTGATGACCTTAGAAGTTAAGTCCCATAGTGCTCAGAGTCATTTGAACTATTTGTCTACAATATTTTCACAGCAGACTTGGATTCCATGTCACCAGACGAAGAAGCAATCAACAGGCTGATAACGAAACTCAGGAACATCAAAGCGTTGGTGGTGAAGCGTCTAGCACAGCTGACCTGTGAGAACATGGAGTTCCGTGGTTTGTAAATAACCTGCAAACATTGATACAAGACATTTGGAACACTAGAAATATCAGGAAGTGGTGCTGGTAATTGAAGAGGCGCCTCATTTCTGCCAAGTACATTCAGGTAAAACAAGGGACAGTGGTTACAGTTTAAAGTCCCTTAGACGACAATATCATTAGGGACGCAACACAAGCTCGGATTGGAGAAGGATGGGGAACAAAAACTGTCATATCCTCTTCAGAGGAACCATCCTGTCATTTGCCTTAAGTAGTTTACAAAAACCATGAAAAACCTAAATTCTACGGCAGGACGGGGATATGAACAGCTGCGCACGGGAATGCGAGTGCAATGTGTTTCCATCGCACCGTCTGTCCCGTTTAGGAACATTAGAGATCCTTATATTGTGAAGGCTGCCCAAGCCTTCATTGTAAGAGGTGACCCGTCGATGTCTTACATTAATGTATCTTATATTAATGAGAATGGCTAGCCTGTTCACAAAAAAAGCATAAAATCATAATTTCGTTGGCTCTACGGGTTGGTGCAAGTCTTTCAATGGGACGCCATTTCGGCGACTTGGCGTGTCCCTAACCTACCATCAGGAGAATTACGTTTCAAATCTATGTCCGTCCATCCAGATTTAGGTTTTCAGTGATTTCCCTGAATCACCCCAGGCAAATGCCGGAGTGTTTCCCTTGAAATTCGACGGAACGTTAAGCTGAAACCATCCTCCTAACCCGATCTACTTATCCAAATGGGGAAGGGTATCTATGGTTTAACATGGAATCACAACCACCTGTCCTTTCTGGCGAATCTCCACCTAGCTGAGAGGCGAGTGACAGCTTAGAGGAAGACTGAAAAGTCCGTGATCCGACTTTTCTTTTCCTGTCACGCGCTTTATAATTAGAGCGCTAAGTCCAACAGCAAAACTTAGACCATTGTATTACAAATCGTGTTAACAGGTTCTCCCATCAGATTTTGGTTATACAATCTCATATTTAAAATTGAGAAGGAAACAGAATTTTGTTCCACTTATATTTGTTTCTAACGGGCCGGTTTACAGCTGTCACAAAAGCGTAGTTCATTTGCATTTCAGCTTTGAATACGTCGACTAAAGTGAAAAGTCATTATCAGACTGATTTAAAAGTTTTCGCCTAGTATGAGGCGTCTTAGCCTACGATCTGGAGTTATTCGTGTGTTATTTAGTTATGTAAGCAGAAGATGGAGTACGAACAAACATCAAAACCTTTTTCTTAAAACAGTGGTTCATATAAAATGTGGGTGTGTTGTCAGTTTGGAGATACAGACGTAAGACACTGTAGAGTGATGCACATAATACGACAGAGAATAGCCACTTAATCAGTGATCAAGATAATTATAACTACTGATCCTTATAATTTGGTTTGATCACCGGAAATGACAGGAAAGCAAACAAGAAAAGCGATACGGCGAAACTAGCGCGATCGAGAAATATCGTCTCATATTGGTCTGCAACGCCACATGGTCGCAAACGGGGAAAAAAATTCAAAATAATAATGACTTCCACACCGCCTAACACCTTGACACCTCGACACCTGGAGACTTTTGAGGCGATTCTAAAGAATAATTTACACATTATTACGGCAGGTCAACTAACTTTTAATGAATTCTGCATGACACTTCAGAGTGATAGAGATACGTGACACTAGTTTTCAACATAGCGACCAAGTTTGTGCAAACAATGTTCGACAATTTCTACCAATCGTTGTGTTCCTCGACGACACAAGTCCGCTCCTCGGTCGCGGACCCGTTCGAGAACCGTTGTGTGAACGTCCTCATCGATGGAAAATCTCTTGCCCACCAGATGTCCTTTCAGACTGTCCAAAAGATGGAAAAGGCGTGGTGCAAGTCCTGGACTTCCACACGAGCATCACCCACGTCTGTGCGGCCTTTTCGTAATATGGCTCTGAGCACTATGAGACTTTACATCTGTGGTCATCGGTCTCCTAGAACTTAGAACTACTTAAACCTAAATAACCTAAGGACATCACATAGCACCCAGTCATCACGAGGCAGAGAAAATCCCTGACCCCGCCGCGAATCGAACCCGGGAACCCGGGCCCGGGAAGCGAGAACGCTACCGCACGACCACGAGCTGCGGACCTTTACGGAATAGTTGCCACCATTTCACTAAGCCTTGAGACGTAATAGTCCATTGAAACCAATTTAAAACGCGTATTTTTCGATCCAATTTGAAATAAACAGGAATCACTGATGTAAACAAAAAGCAGTGATATGTATAAACCTATACTTACAAAATTGATACCATAAAACTGTTTACTGAATTGTAGTTGTGTTGAGGTGTATAGGTCCCGTAATTGGTAGGAATATTTAGGATTAACGTAATTAGGTGAAATCTGGAACAAATGATCGAGTACATTGGTCAAAGTCATTTCTTTGAAAATGTGATGGATTTGTGTTACAACAGTATCTAAATTAAGTCTGTGGCATTTAAACGAAAAACCAACTATGAGACGCAAAAGTGATTACGAAAATAAAACGTAATTGTCGAAAATGTTATGAGTGGCGTGTAAACATAGGTAGTTCTTTAGGTGTTTTGTCAATAATAAATGAAAGACCTATTTTGCCACATTCAATGGGAGACTTGGAAACATATACATTGGTAGGAACATTTTCCGAACCATGTATCTTTTGCATTTTATAAAAATAGTAAAAGTATTGTTAATATTTCATATTTGAGTATTGACACACTCCTAAAATGTTAAATACTTTAAAATTGATAAATGTATTTGCTCTTTTAGAGCCAGTGCAACTATTGAAATATGTCATTAATTTTAAGGCAACAGTTTTAATTGTAATTTTATTAAAATCCTTTATAACAATATCAACGATTGTTTGGATATATATATATATATATATATATATATAAAGGGGCAGCCATGTTGGCATGGGGGAGCAGTGTCTTCGAAGATATTTTGCAAGAAGCATGTAATTGCTCGTGATTTAGAATAAAGGTTCTGAAACATAATGTTTGTATTGATCATTAATGGAGTAAGACCCATGTTACAGTCGACAACATGAGTTTGTGGCAGCAGCAGATGTAAAGCAAATGGATGAGTACACCCTACAAAATTATAAGCTTTGTTAATAATAATTTCACAGCCTCGACACGACACTGCATCTGGTCAACATAAGTTAGCGCAGTCGTTTAACCCACAAGAACCGTGCTTCGACTCTGGAGCGCTTCACGTTTCCACCTGCCGCGCCATTCCTCTCGCCCACTGTTATCGGAACGGCAAACGGCAGCAGAACTGGACACCCGGCACACAGAAGACGTGGGCGTCTACCATACTTTCCTCTGACAGTGTGCCCGTCTGTCGCGCAATGGTCTCAACCTGGGACGACACGTGTAGCTTACTTTCTCGTGTCCCTACGTATTCCTTGACTCTGCTAGATGTGAAGGAGATCGGTCTGTGCTGAACATACAGCATCTTCTTGTCTTTCGAAACCCAAAGTCTATTCGACCAGAAGGATAAGGGTTTAACGTACCGTTGACGTCCAGATCTTGACACATGGAGCACAAACTCGGAATGGGGAAGGTAAAGAAGGAAACGTCCTCTATCCTTTTCAGAAGCTCGCTGATGGATATCCATTAGATTTAAAACTGAACACGCTGAGCAAATGGCTCATTTGCTAAGTCACACTTACAGAGTATCCGTTGCGCAAATAACAGTGACGCGTGACTGGGAACTGGCGCAAGTCATCCCTGTTTATCAAAACGAAAAAAAGTGCGGAAGCACCGAATTACAGACCAATATTGCTGATGTCCGTCTGTTGAAGGAACCAGAAGAATATTCTAAGCGCGATAGTTATTCATCTTCTGAATGGAATGAAGCTCCTCTCAAAGGAACATCACGGATGCAGGAGAAAAATCACTCGTGTGCAGCACGACTTACCGTACTCACACTCTGGCACTAGAGACAAACTCTAGAGGCAACTATACGCGTAGACTCTACATTACTACACTTCCGAAATGAGGTCGATACTGTACCTAACCATCGGCTACTAGTCAAGCTACGATTACACGGAGTATATTCGCAAGTTTGTGATTGGTCTGATGGCAGTTCGACTGCTAGAACCTAGTAGTTTATGCTGCAGGGCGAATGCCTCATAGAAACGAAAGAAACACGGAATGCGCCCCAGCGAAGCGCTGTGTAACCTCTGATGTTCTCACTACACATAAACGATTTATCGGACGTGAATAATAGCGGTATAAGATGGTTCACTGAAGATGGCGTTATCTGCAGGAAAGTGTAAAGTTGGACAGTTGTAAGGAAATGCGGAAAGCCTTGCACAAATTGTTGAATGGCAGCTCGTTTGGAATGTGGAAAAATAGTGTCTGACTACAAGATTGTCTATGTACGCTACAAATAATTCAATACCTTCTCCTGCTGACAGTGCGGGAAATGTAACGGATGATGATAAACAGAAGGCCGAAATTCTAAACCTAGCTTTCAAAACTCGTTTACGGTAGAGGACTGCAGCGTCATTCCCATTTCATCGCAAGGATGGCTGACATAGTGTTTAGTGTATCTGAGATTGTAAAACAGTTAAGATCCTTAGGCGCCAGGAAGGCATCTGGCCCAGAAGGTATCCACTCAAGATTATATGTTGAATATGCTACGAATATAGCACCATTTTTATCCATCATCTATCAGAGATCATTGGAACAGCGGAAAGTTCCACGGGACTGGAAGAAGGCCCAGGTCATAGCAATCTATAAAAAGGGGAGAAAATCGGATGCACATAATTACCGGCCAATTTCACTGACATCGATTTGTTGTAGAATCATGGAACATATTTTTACAGACATAATGATATTTCTAGACTTTGAGAAGCTCATCTGCAGAAACCAGCACTATTTTAGGAAACAGCGGTCGTGCGAGACACAGTTGGCCCTCTTTGTGCATGATATACAACAGGCTCTAGATACCGGCTCCCAGGTTGATGCTATATTTCTCGACTTTCGAAAGGCGTTCGATTCAGTTCCCGATGACACATGCGGTTGGATAGAAAGTTTTCTAACAGACAGAGAGCAGTATGTCGTCCTGAATGGGGTGACTTCAACAGAAACAAGCATAACTTTAGGTGGCCCCAGGGCAGCGTAATAGGTCCGCTGCTTTTTACGATTTACATAAACGATCTGGTTGATGGTACTGACAACGGCATTAGACTGTTTTCCGATGATGCTGTAGTCTCAAGGAAAGTAGCATCACACGAAAGTTGTGAACAAATCAATGAGGAATTGCAGAAAATAAATGCGTGGTGTAATGACTGGGAGTTATCTCTCAATATTAGTAAGTGTAACCTACTTCGTACAACAAGTAAAAAATCCCCATTAATGTACGAGTACAAAACAAATGCCCAGCGGTAAAATCCATTAAGTATCTGGGTGTGACTGTTCGAAATGATGTCAAATGGAATGGTCAGATTACACAAGTAACGGGCAAGGAGAACTCTAGATTGCGATTTGTTGGTAGAATCCTGAAGCAACGCAGTCCTTCAACAAAGGAAAGTGCTTACATTACGTTAGTTCGTCCAGTCTTAGAGTATTGTTCGTCTGTATGGGACCCTTACCAGTTGGGTCTGATTCAAGAGATTGAGTAGGTCCAAAGAAGATCGGCAAGATTCGTGACTGGTACATTTAGTCATCGCGAGAGCGTTACAAATCTCATTGAAAGTTTGAAGGGGACACACTTGCAGATAGACGACGCGCTAAACGGAAGGAGCTGCTCACTAAATTCCGAAATCCGATCTTCGCCGAGGATGTAGAGTGTATATTATTACCACAAACTTTCAGATCGCGCAATGATCACCTTTCAAAGATAAGGGAAATTAGAGCTCGTACTGAAACGTTCAGACAGTCGTTTTTCCCTTCCGCGATCCGCGAGTGGAACAGGGGGGGGGCGGGGAATATGACTTTGGTGCGAATTGTGCCCTCCGCCACACACCGCTTGGTGGCTAGCGGAGTATATATGTAGAATATGTAGATATGTAGACCGTACCACATCCTGTAAACATTCAGGGCTATGAAAGAATATCAGTATAAGGGAAGGCGAAAGCAAGAGTCAGATTTCTTGGAAGGCTTCTAGGAAAACGTAATACATCCACTACGTGTCCCAGAAGGAATGTTTAATATTATTTGGAGGGAAAACTACCTATGGACATGTGCCCTATTCCGAATGGTTTCCAGGATGGACAGATTTAAAGTACACTATTATTTTCTGCATTATTTAGTACACTCAGGTTTATAAATGTACACATTCACAACAGTTAATAAACATTACAATGTGCGTTTTGCAAAGTATCAATTGGGAAACAGGTATTTGTAACGCTTTCATCTCTGAGCATTATCGTACACGTCGTATAACAGCTGTTGTGCAGTTCACGATAAATGTTGGAATATTCCACCGCCAACCTCAGTACATTTGTGCACTCTTGGGAGAACACGTTATGTTGCTTGTCTGAGTGCCTCTGCGCGTCCTCTAATGAGGGCAGCAGCGTCCATGATACATCAAGCACTTGATCTCGCGTGTTCGCCTTTCGCCTGTACACCTCGGACATCATCCGATCCCTAAACAAAGATCTAATGGCGTAAGGTCTGGCGATCTTGGTGCCCAGTTAACTATACTACCATGACCGATCCAGAGATTAGGTTAATTGTGGTTCAAATGTTCCCTCCTACGTCAGGTAAAACGTGTGTGGGCTCCGTCGTGACGCTAGTACGTTGCAGTCCACGTGGCCAAAGCAACATCCTCAAGGTGTTCAGTAAAAGAATTTTCCAAAAAATGCAAATAATTCTGTCCCGCCATTCCCTCTTCCAAAATGACTGTACTTGTCAGGATGTTGCCGCTCATGCTGCATCAAAAAATGGTGCAAATGGCTCTAAGCACTATGGGACTTAACATCTAAGGTCATCAGTCCCCTAGACCTAAAACTACTTAAACCTAACTAACCTAAGGACATCACACACATCCATGCCCGAGGCAGGATTCGAACCTGCGACCGTAGCGGTCGCGCGGTTCCATATCGAAGCGCCTAGAACCGCTCGGGCACTCCGGCCGGCGAAAACAGCAACAGTCACGTAGTGTACAAGGAGGTCTCGGTAGCGTGGAGACGTCACGGTGCACCTGACAGGCCCTCTCGCTAATAAATATGCTTGTGAGTCCATATGCACAGTCACACACGTGGTTTAAGAGTACCCCAAATTCGGTAGTTCTGTGTATTCACCGCTCCCTGTAGCGTATAATATTCCTCGTCACTCCACAGAATACTGTCCAGCCACATGTCATCAACTTCGATCCGTGCCAAAAACCTAAGAGCAGACTCAGAACGTTGTTGCGGATCATGAGTTTCAAGTTGTTGCATCATCTGGATCCTGTAAGGGTGCCATTGTAAAATAGGCCACGAAACTTTCTGCACTGTTGTCCATGGCATGGACAATGCCTGTGACACTGCACGACCACTAGCACTGCCGGGGCACGTGCTGCATGATCAGTTACAGCAACAGCGACTTCTTCAATAGCTTCTGTCGGGTAGAGCGCCTTGCACTTCCAGGTGCCACACCAAGCTCGCACGTGCTTACGAATTTCATTGTTATCTTCTTTAAACCGTTTGTGTATTGTGTATTGAGAATGCGCTAGGTGAAGATCAGTTTGGCTTTAGGAAAAGTAAAGGGACGAGAGAGGCAATTCTGACGTTACGGCTAATAATGGAAGCAAGGCTAAAGAAAAATCAAGACACTTTCATAGGATTTGTCGACCTGGAAAAAGCGTTCGACAATATAAAATTGTGCAAGCTGTTCGAGATTCTGAAAAAAGTAGGAGTAAGCTATAGGGAGAGACGGGTCATATACAATATGTACAACAACCAAGAGGGAATAATAAGAGTGGACGATCAAGAACGAAGTGCTCGTATTAAGAAGGTGTAAGACAAGGCTGTAGCCTTTCGCCCCTACTCTTCAATCTGTACATCGAGGAAGGAATGATGGAAATAAAAGAAAGGTTCAGGAGTGGAATTAAAATACAAGGTGAAAGGATATCAATGATACGATTCGCTGATGACATTGCTATCCTGAGTGAAAGTGAAGAAGAATTAAATGATCTGCTGAACGGAATGAACAGTCTAATGAGTACACAATATGGTTTGAGAGTAAATCGGAGAAAGACGAAGGTAATGAGAAGTAGTAGAAATGAGAACAGCGAGAAACTTAACATCAGGAATGATGGTCACGAAATCAATGAAGTTAAGGTATTCTGCTACCTAGGCAGTAAAATAATCAATGACGGACGGAGCAAGGAAGACATCAAAAGCAGACTCGCTACGGCAAAAAAGGCATTTCTGGCCAAGAGAAGTCTACTAATATCAAATACCGGCCTTAATTTGAGGAAGAAATTTCTGAGGATGTACGTTTGGAGTACAGCATTGTATGGTAGTGAAACATGGACTGTGGGAAAACCGGAACAGAAGAGAATCGAAGCATTTGAGATGTGGTGCTATAGACGAATGTTGAAAATTAGGTGGACTGATAAGGTAAGGAATGAGGAGGTTCTACGCAGAATCGGAGAGGAAAGGAATATGTGGAAAACACTGATAAGGAGAAGGGACAGGATGATAGGACATCTGCTAAGACATGAGGGAATGACTTCCATGGTACTAGAGAGGGCTGTAGAGGGCAAAAACTGTAGAGGAAGACAGAGATTGGAATACGTTAAGCAAATAATTGAGGACGTAGGTTGCAAGTGCTACTCTGAGATGAAGAGGAATTCGTGGCGGGCCGCATCAAACCAGTCAGTAGACTGATGACCAAAAAAAAATAAAAGTATTGTGTATTAAACCGGGGACCTTGAAACGGCGGAGAGGCTTCGCCCCGTCGTAGCTCTCAGTGATTCACAACCCCACAAGAAACCACAGCAGTCCACCCACCCCACCGCCGCCCCACACCGAACCCAGGGAACGTCTCATACCAGACGAGTGTAGCCCCAAATGATTGCGTGGTAGAGTAATTATGGTGTACGCGTACGTGGCGACAGTGTTTACGTATCAATCGCTAACATTGTGTAACTGTGGCGGAATAACGGGAACCAGCTCACATTCGCCGAGGTAAGTGGAAAACCGCTTTAAAAACCATCCACAGGCTGGCCGACACACCGGACCTTCACACTAATCCGCCAGGCGGATTCGTGCCAGGGACCGGAACGCTTCCACGGTCGGGAAGCAGCGTGTTAGACCGCGCGGCTAGCCGGACGGGCTTTAAACCGTTTAACGACATTGGTCGTCTCCTCTGATACTTTCTCAGTCCAGCACTCTGATTGCTGTCGTTCACATAAATCAGATTCACTAACAGCGCACGGGCTCTCCTCTCGACAGCCGTACTGTTAACTAACGTTATGGCTTCTCAAATGACGGTGTGAATGTCATATCGTCATATAAGCAATGTATAGCTCCAGATTTGCGCCTGGTGGCGACAAATGGAACTAATCTCCTTCACAGCGTAAATCGATTCCGTATTAACGTTTCAGCATATCTACCAAATTTCGCTGCCATACGATAATTACAGCCCACAGTGGACTCCTGTGTGTTTTTTTTTTTTTTTCTTGGTCATCAGTCTACTGACTGGTTTGATGCGGCCCGCCACGAATTCCTTTCCTGTGCTAACCTCTTCATCTCAGAGTAGCACTTGCGACCTACGTCCTCAATTATTTGCTTGACGTATTCCAATCTCTGTCTTCCTCTACAGTTTTTGCCCTCTACAGCTCCCTCTAGTACCATGGAAGTCATTCCCTCATGTCTTAGCAGATGTCCTATCATCCTGTCCCTTCTCCTTATCAGTGTTTTCCACATATTCCTTTCCTCTCCGATTCTGCGTAGAACCTCCTCATTCCTTACCTTATCAGTCCACCTAATTTTCAACATTCGTCTATAGCACCACATCTCAAATGCTTCGATTCTCTTCTGTTCCGGTTTTCCCACAGTCCATGTTTCACTACCATACAATGCTGTACTCCAAACGTACATCCTCAGAAATTTCTTCCTCAAATTAAGGCCGGTATTTGATATTAGTAGACTTCTCTTGGCCAGAAATGCCTTTTTTGCCATAGCAAGTCTGCTTTTGATGTCTTCCTTGCTCCGTCCGTCATTGATTATTTTACTGCCTAGGTAGCAGAATACCTTAACTTCATTGACTTCGTGACCATCATTCCTGATGTTAAGTTTCTCGCTGTTCTCATTTCTACTACTTCTCATTACCTTCGTCTTTCTCCGATTTACTCTCAAACCATATTGTGTACTCATTAGACTGTTCATTCCGTTCAGCAGATCATTTAATTCTTCTTCACTTTCACTCAGGATAGCAATGTCATCAGCGAATCGTATCATTGATATCCTTTCACCTTGTATTTTAATTCCACTCCTGAACCTTTCTTTTATTTCCATCATTCCTTCCTCGATGTACAGATTGAAGAGTAGGGGCGAAAGGCCACAGCCTTGTCTTACACCTTCTTAATACGAGCACTTCGTTCTTGATCGTCCACTCTTATTATTCCCTCTTAGTTGTTGTACATATTGTATATGACCCGTCTCTCCCTATAGCTTACTCCTACTTTTTTCAGAATCTCGAACAGCTTGCACAATTTTATATTGTCGAACGCTTTTTCCAGGTCGACAAATCCTATGAAAGTGTCTTGATTTTTCTTTAGCCTTGCTTCCATTATTAGCCGTAACGTCAGAATTGCCTCTCTGCGGTTTAATCACAACCACCTGATATCTCTGCAGGCTGTAAGAAAGCATTAGGCAAAATAATGTACCATTTTTGTGACCAATATGGTTTTTCAAGCAGCACGGAAGATGTTGCTACCGCCTGCATATCTTCCTCGCAGCCGCGAGATTCTATGGACAAAGTGGATTCCTGTATCAGAGCGTAATGACGCTACACAAACATATTATTACGATGGACTTTTTAACTGAAACAGTGAACTCACAGTCAGGAATTAAAAACTTGAAACAAATTGTATTGGTTGGTAACCCAGTGAATAATGATTATTTTAGTACATCCCTCAACCTTCTGTTTATAAGAGAAGGGATCAAAATAAGCAATTATGAATAACTAAAGTTGACAGTTTCTCGGGATTTAATCGGTACAAAAATGTATTTAATCAATCATTTATCGGTCCATGTGGCTGTCAGAGGTGTACTGGTGCACTCTTAACGATGCTTGGTGCAATAACATGTGTAGTACAAGACTGACAAATGTTAGACTGATTTCTGAAAAGGATACCTCCGAATAAAAAAAATGCTGCCAGGTGCGAGTAGGTCTCGCGGGTTTGAGAAACTGGGTTGCAGGTACTTTATTTCATTTTTTATAGTAATGTGTCACATCACCAACAACTTTAATCTTGGCACAGTTCAGTGCACCTTTAACCCATACGGACACAGACTCTGATTCATTTACTTTACGACGATTCCTTGTCCTAAGAATCAACGGTATCGTAGACATATAGTAAGATGAACCACGAAGTCTGTTATACACTTCACATATCTGAAATGTACGATAAGCAATAACTTCTCGCCTGTAAAAGTCTCCAGCCCTGATACAGTCTCCACTATACCACCACGAACTGGAGCCACAGTAACCCAACCGTTACCATGTGCACTAGCATCAGCATTACTAAGCGTAAAATTCAGTACGCATCCACAAAACACTGAAGGACCATGAAGAATAATTTGCGCACCTACTCCGCTCTTCGTAGTAATAGATATATTATCAATAAATTTATACACGGTAAGGCGCGAACGCCTTCTCCTCCTAAAATAACGCGGCATAACTAGTTTAACTTAGCGTCGCGTGCGCTATTTCCGCCGGAGCGGAAGTATTTTAGAAGGACAAGGCGTTAGCGCCGTACAGTGTATAAAGTTATTGATAATATATTTATTGGATGCGTACTGAATTTTACACTTACTAATGCTGAGGCTAGTGCACATGGTAATAGTTGGGTTCTGTAGGTACTCTACAAACTTCATTATGTCATTCATCCATTCCGGGTAATCGAGGATACTGACGATCTCTGTCTGTTACCCACATTGGTACTGGCAACATGTCTGTCAAGGGGATTCCAAGACTTTGCAGAATGTCTGAATTTCAACTTTGAAGTCGTACAACATATGACAAAAGAAATTTTTTTCGTTTGATACGACTTCAAAGTAATGATTTCGGTTTTCTTCCTTTAACTGTGCTGTGAAACTTTGCTTCTCACCAAATTTAGTTATTCTAGGCCAACGGAGAGTACTGTATGGGTTTCATGAGTGAGTTTTCGGGTATTAAAATGTGTGACGTAAATGACCGTACCTTTTGATTTCACTGACTGAAAAGTTTAAAATTCTTACATCGCCAAGGTACCACGGACTTTAGTACGTGTCATAAAGTTGAACTTGATACGCCAAGTTGTTCCAGAGAAAAAAGTCTAAGCAGATGGACAGACAGACAGATGGACAAAAAATAACAAAAAAATATTTTTCGTGTTATATAATCACAGACAAAGGGTTTTCAGACTTATTCTTCTACTTGTACTGTGAAACCTTGCTTCTTGCGAAATTTCATCGTTCTAGGTAAACGAAGAATATCCTGTAGGTTTTGATGAGTGAGTCTTCGAGTATCAGAATATGTGACGTAAATGGCAGTACCTTTCGACTAAATTGATTTAGGAGCTTGAAATGTTTACAACGACCAGGGACCATACACCTTAGTATGTGAAATAAATTTGAACTTGATATGTCTACCCGTTGCTGAGAGAAACAGTCGGGCAGACAGACAGACAGACGGACAACAAAGGTATGCCATAAGGATACCGTTTTTACAGGTCGAGGCACGGAACACTAAAAAACAACGGAAACAAAAAATTAGTGGAAGATAGATCTGCCATAAGAAATAAATACGAGATAGCAACACTCGTGGACTTGAGAAAATCTTATGGTTCTGTCGACAGGATCGCACTTTGTGACAATGTAAAGGAAATGGTGGCGTGGGGGTGGACATAAAGACACTACTGTTCAACACGACTTCAAGAGAAGAATTCATGTCTCAGGTTTCAAATTACAACAGACGTAAGCTTCGTGCACAAAGTTAACAAAGGTCAAATTGGAAATGAGTACAAGAAAAACAAAATTGCAATTGAGTATATAAGGAATACTTAGAAAATTAAATTGATAAAAAGTCTCCAGAACGAAATTTTCACTCTGCAGCGGTGTGTACGCTGATACGAAACTTCGTGGCAGATTAAAACTGTGTGCCGGACCGAGACGAACTCGGGACCTTTGCCTTTCAGCGGGCAAGTGCTCTACTATCTTTTTCTTTTTAATCTCATCTTGGACGTTATAGTTCGTGGTGGACATTTCCTCACACTTGTTGAAGTTAATCGGTGATCTATTAACTCAGTTTTTTTTATTATTATTATTACAAAGGGCAGCTAACCCTCTGACCGATCACGCTGAGCTACCACGCTGGCACCATCTGAGCTACCCAAGCAAGACTCACGACCCTCCCTCACAATTTTACTTCCGCCAGTACCTCGTCTCCTACTTTCCAGACGCCACAGAAGCTCTCCTGCGAAACTTGCAGAACTAGCACTTCTTCCATTAGTGCTAGTCCTGCAAGTTTCACAGGAGATCTTCTGTGAATTTTGGAAGGTAGGAGACGAGGTACTGGCCGAAGTAAAATTGTGAGGACAGGTCGTGAGTCGTGGCTGGGTAGCTCACATGGTAGAGCACTTGCCCGCGAAAGGTAAAGGTCCTGAGTTCGAGTCTCGGTCGGGCACACAAACAAGAAGTCATCTAATTTTTCAAATAACATTTCACAATTGTTATTCACCAAATACATTGCCAAGAATCCATAACCGCTCTTTATTATCCTAAAAAAAGGCTCACAAAGTCGCGAACTATCGCGGGCGTAAGTAAAGTTAGAGCAGGAATCAAACTACTTCACTTTAATCCCAAAGGCATCCCATTGGGCTCTGCCCGCGACTGTAAACAGACCAATTCATGTTAGGAAACTTATTGTCCATAAACCAATGTCTGACAGATGCTCTATTAGGATAGGGCGTACTGTCACGCCAGTACAAACAATCATCGTCTGCGAAATGTTCCCCTACTGTACGCAGTACACAATGTTGTAAATTGTGTTCCTGTCTTTCCGAATTTAATGTTTTCTTGAGCGCAGTAAGCTGATCACACGCGAACAACGAAAAACATACCCAAACCTTAACTCCACCTGCTCTGTACTCGATGGCACGTAGCGTGCTCTGGGCATTCTCCAAACCAAAACGCTTCTATCGGATTGCCTCTGGATATAGCGTGTTTCGTCACTCTAAATTATTCTTTACACCGCCTGAAGCGTCGCCTACCACTGACTACGGGAACGACTGGATCTGGACACTTTATAACTCGCGAGTGTTACCTTCCTCCGATTTCGTTTTAACAACGAACCTCCGCAGTGCTCCACGGTCAGTGTCCGTCAGTACATGATGTCTGCCTGGTCTCGGTTTAGCTACGGCTGTTACTTCGCGTTCCCAATTCACAACCAGGTCACCGACTTCAGAGGGACTGAAATTTCCTCGACTGATCTGCTACTCAGGTGACAGACAGTGGCTGGTCCAGGCTAGAAGTGAGTGAGCTCTCAGGACAGACCCGTTCTGCTACTGCTGCCGCTGCTCCTCTACTGACAACGTGACCCTCCCCACCCCCTCTCCCCCCTCCCCACCCCTCCTTTTACGCTGTCGAGTCCGTCGCTCGCGACTTCCTGAGGTGAGTTCCGCATTAGGGTAGCGCTGTCCGGATCATTTGACTGATAGCCGGCCGCTGTGGCCGAGCGGTTCTAGGCCTATCAGTCCGGAGCCGTGCTGCTGCTACGGTCGCAGGTTCGAATCCTGCCTCGGGCATGGATGTTTGTGATGTCCTTAGGTTAGTTAGGTTTAAGTAGTTCTACGTCTAGGGGACTGATGACCTCAGATGATTAGTTCCATAGTGCTTAGAGCCATTTGAACCATTTCATCTGATAGCGTATGTCTTGTGACACACACTGTGAAAACCAGAGCGATAAGGTCACACGCAAGGAGGCTATAATGGACGGAAAACAGGGGACACTCAACGCCGGCTCCGCTCGCTTATCGGAAAGATTGCCGCCGCCAAGACGATATTTCTACTCGGCAGGTGACGTTTCGCGTGTCCGCTATCAGACGCTAAGGTTTAGAGAATCACATTCTGAGTCTGACTCGCTGAACCGGTAACAGTTCAAGCGACTTTCTCTCCCGTCACACTTTCCGCAGAACAGCGCAATCTACGTTTATGCCTCTATTGTTAATTATTTGCTCGTAAACATACTGTAATCTGTTGAAATATTTTGAATCTTGTCAAAAAATTTTAGGCAAGTTGTTTAGATTACTTACGATTTAAGAACCACAGTGAGAACTCAACTCTGTTAGATCACAGGAACATATCTAATTCACCCACGAAAGAAGTGGCTTATAAGGCGCTTGTTCGCCCGATTCTTGAGTAGTGTTCATCTATCTGGGTTCACTATCAGGTAGGACTGGTTGAGGAGATAGAGAAGATCCAAAGAAGAGCGGCGCGCTTCGTCACGGGATCGTTTATCTGGAGAGAGAGCGTTAGGGAGATACTACACAAACTCCGCTTGCAGACGTTACGAGAGAGGCGTTGTGCTTCACGGAGGGATTCACTATTGAAATTTCGAGACAGCTCTTTTCAGGAGGAATCGGATAACATATTACTTCCACCCACATACATCTCGTGTATTGACCACGAGGAGAAAATTCAAGAAATTAGAGCCAATACAGAGGCTTGTCGACAATCATTCTTCCCACGCACTATCCGAGAGTGGAACATGGTCGGAGGGATCAGGTAGTGGTACCGAAAGTACTCTCCGGAGTATGATGTAGATGTTGATGTAGATGTGAAACTGTCTACGAACTTCCAGGATGCTGGAATAGCTTGGGTCAGTAACTTTTGTTAATAGAACGAAAAACCAGTCCAAGTTGCAAGTTTTTCCTTTTTTTATTCATTGGATGACTAGTTTCCGGCCGAGACCCATTTTCAAATCATCATAACAAGGTCGAATACGGCGTTTTTAAAGATGTCAGAAATGTGCATGGAACTTTTACAGTGCATACGGGGTCATCGATTGAATAAAGAAGTAAAAATTTCCTACTTGGACTGGTTTTTCGTTCTGTTGTGAAACTGTCTCACTGACGTAGATTTCTTGCAGCTTTGTGGGAGATAATATTGCGCAGAAGTATGATAACTTTTCCGCACACCGGACAGATCTTTTGCAGCACTTAACTTTTTTACCGCTAACAGCGATCATGTGAGATCTAGCTTGCTCTGTTGTTTCAGATCATCGAAAACGAGTAGATAGGACAAAATAAAGTTAATGCTGTTTTTCTCGAAATCAAGAAGCCCTTCGAAACAGTTCGACAGTGTCTTTACTGAACAAGATAAGCGCGTACTGAATATTTGAACAGAAAGGCGATAGGATTGAAGACTTCATATCACACAATATATGACATTCTTAACGAAGAAGCATTGACAATAGCGAAAGCAGGGTTATGCCTCAAGCTGGTGTGTACGGACACTGCTGCTGTTTGCTACCTCCACGCCAAGTCAAAAAAAGAAAAAACCGACGCACCAAGAACGAATGACCCGAACGCGACGAGAATAGGTAGATGTGATGTACGTGTGCAGACAAAAGTTTATTACGATTTCAGAATAATTCGGTGATTTATTCAGGGGAAAGAGCTTCACAGATTGAGCAAGTCAATAACGCGTTGGTCCTCCTCTGGACCTTATGAAAGCATTTATTCGTCTTGGCGTTGATTAATAGAATTACTCGATGCAGTCCTGATGGATATCGTGACAGGTACTGTGCAACTGGCGCATTAGATCGACAAAAAACCCAGATGCTTTGAGGGCCCTGCCGATAATGCTCTAGACGTTCTCAATTGGGGAGAGCTCCGGCCAGTGTAGGGTCTCGCAAGTGCGAAGACAAGCTGTAGAAACTCTCGCCTTGTGTGGGCGGCCGTTATCTTGCTGAAATGTAAAGTCAGTGTAGCTTGCCATGAAGGGTAACAAAGCAGGGAGTAGAATATCGTGGACGTACCGCTGTGTTCTAAGGGTACCACAGATTACAATGAAATGGGCCTGGAATCTCACTGAGTGGAACAGAACTGAGCTCCGACAACCAGCGGCGACCTATCTCGAGACGCGACGCCCCAGACAGTGGTGGGACACCAATATGACTGTCGCCCAAAGAATGGTTCAAATGGCTCTGAGCACTATGGGACGTAACAGCTGAGGTCATCAGTCCCCTAGACTTAAAACTACTTAAACCTAACTAACGTAAGGACATCACACATATCCATGCCCGAGGCAGGATTCGAACCTGCGACCGTAGCAGCAGCGCGGTTCCAGACTGAAGAGCCTAGAACCGCTCGGTCACAGTGGCCGGCGACTGTCGCCACCCGACAGCCTAGAGTGATCGTCTGGGATGCCATTCCTTTCCGAAGCAGGATCCCTCCGGTTGTCATTCGCGACACCCTTACAACACGGCGCTACGTCGACGATATTCTACGGCATGTTTTGTTGCCCTTCAAGGCAAGTCATCAAGGGCTTGCCTTTCAGCAAGATAACGCCCACCTGCACATGGCGAGAGTTTCTACTGCTTGTCAAACGCTAGACTGGCCAGCAATGTTGCCGGATCTCTCCTCAATTGAGAACGTTTGAAGCATTTTGGGCAGGCCTTCCAACCAGCTAGGGATTTAGTCGAGCTAACACTCCAATGGACAGAATTTGGCACGATATTCCAGGGGTAGTCTGTCCATCAATACCACGCCTCTTCCACAAGGTGGACCAACGCGTTTTTTATTTGCTCAGTATGTGGAACTCTTTCGCTTGAAAAAATTACCCATTTTCTCTGAAATTGTAATCGTTTGTTTGTTTGTACACATACATCACGTCATCCTATTCCCGTCGCATTGGATAATTCCTTCACGGAGCGGTTTTTTTTCTGTGTGAGGAGTGTATATACTGATGGAGCAAAATGTGATGAGCAAATGCTGAACAGCGTTTTGGTCCATATTTGTTACACAATATTGCAGCAATTCTTCGTGACATGGATTGAACAAGTGCTGTAGCCTGTCAGTTCGTCTCTCGTCCCAGCGAGAAACAGTCGAGTTCACGCGCTGTAGCCGGTCTCTGTGACCGAGCGGTTCTAGGCGCTTCAGTCTGGAACCGCGCGACCGCTACGGCCTCAAGTTCGAATCCTGCCTCGGGCATGGATGTGTGAGATGTCCTTAGGTTAATTAGATTTAAGTAGTTCTAAGTTCTAGGGGGCTGATGACCTCAGATGTTAAGTCCCATAGTGCTTAGAGCCATTTGAACCATTATGAACCACGCTCTGTAAGCAGAACTCGATTGTTCTTGTGACGTTGATCTGACTGCGTGTGTCGGGACTCGAGTGACTTGCAGGTGGAAGTGTGGAAAAATTCTGCCAGAATGCGGGCAAAACCGCTACCGAAACGTTTCAGGCGATGCAGCGACTTTGCAGTGACGGCTCAGGAGTCGGAATGTTGTGCGTAGGTAGCGCCGACGTTTTTCGCATCGGAGAAACAGTTTGGAGGATGATGTGCGTACTGGTCAGCCACAAACTGTTCTAACCGAACGCAAGATTGAAGTGGCTGTTAGTGCACGCCATCCTTTCCCAAACGGTAGACGATCTCGCAGCAGCAATAGGGATCAACCCTGACATGTCCCACAAAGTGACTGATGTTGTGAACATGCCTCATGTTACTCAGTACGGTGTGTCATCCATTCTGACACAAGACCAATGTGATGCTCAGATGACGATTTGTGGGAACGATGATCTGATGTTTCTCAACCGCATCATAAAAGGACACCAAACATGGTATTTCCCATACAAGTGCAACTGAAGCGACTGACCGCCACGTGGAAACCCTCAGTCCCTCCACGACACGATAAAAGTGACAAGACAGGTCCAAAGGCAAACTGTTTCTTGATTAAAATGGAACTGTTCACAGCCGGTGCAACGGTAAACGGAAAGCACTGTAGGAGAATCTTGGCCCTTTCAGCGACTCAGTTCGTCGTGAGAGTTCTGAGTGTTGCAGCAGGAAGAGCTGGCTGTTGCTACACGACAACGCCCTTTGCACCTTGAGCCGTGGTAAAAATTGCTGTTTTGAAGAGCGCGCCGCATCGCGTAGAGTGAAGCAGTCGCCCTCCGTTTTTGGCGGTGGCGCCGCTGTGGCAATCGTAGCTTTGGTGTCTCCCTCTGGTGGGAAAGGTTTCCTGTTCACGTGCATTTAAGGTGCGCTATGAGCTCGCCAGTCGGTCAGTCTGGGTCAGTCTCTCGTCCCCAGCTTGCTAGTCTGTCTCTCGTCCGCATCTGTGAGGCAGTTAGTGTCTGTCTGTCGTACGGAGTGCTAGTATGTCTTTCGTTCAGATCAACCTTTAAAGCCGGCAAAATGAGAGTCTTTCCACTCCGCCAGTAAGAGAACTCAGCGAGTGGTCGCCTGGTCGGTGCTTAGTTCCTGCATCTGAGTCTGCGCGTTAGGCCGCCAGTCTGCTCGAGTTTGTTCAGGCAATGGTCGTTGTCGGTTGGATCGATCGGTTGGTCGGTCGCGCACTGAAACATAAGATGACTTGTCCGTCTTGAGCGTCGGCGCATGTGAGATCGCCACGACGTGAGTCCAGTGGGCCGCGGCATATAGCGAGGGGTAGTGGCTTCGCGGTCGACGCGAGAGCAACAGTAGTCAACCCACGACATCGGTCTGGCCGGTGTGAGCTGCGACGCCGTGAGACGGGAGATCGGCGCGCCTTCCTGCGTCCGTTGAAGCGGCTGGCAGCGGACGGTTCGGGAGAGCGATTTGGGGGTGCTGCTCCAGGTCTTCTCGATAGATCGCAGTTTATTAGAAATTTACACCTGTGTAGTCTTTCAGAGGCTGTTGTGAGCGGTCGTAACTACGGCCGTGTCAAAAGGGAGTGGCAAGGTTCTCTACCCGAAAGATCATACAGTCAAAACTTGTTTCTTTCTGCCTCTGAATAAATTGTAACTCGATATTTAGAGTGTGCTTTCTGATTATAATTTTAAATCTGTTTCTTTTAAAAAATGCCTTAAGGCACTATTAAAGTGAATAAAATTCCCATTTGTTAAAAGGAATTTGCTTATGATTTTATGAGTTACTCCCTGGCAACTACTTCCATGCTTACATAGTGTGATTAAATGTTTTAATGTTCTTGATGAATCGCTAGTAAATAAAATAAATTCTTAAGAATATTCCTTGAAAATAAATCACGATGCACACCTCATTCCGCTCTCGTGTGAGAGGAATTTGTGTGGCAGTAGGTCACCATTTTGCCACACCCCCGTACTCGCGTGATCTCGCTCTGTGCTATTTCTGCCTCTTTCCCTGCACAAAAACACTCTTACGTGGGCGTATATTTCCTGCAGCTGAAGAATTCATGACAACCACGACAGAAGCCAAAGGGGAACTTCCTGTCAACAGGTTTCAGCCATGCTGCCAGCAGCCATACTGAACGTCAGCAGAAGCACATAGTGGCTGGAGGCAACTATTTTCACGGAGGATGTGTTTTAGTGTATGCTTTGAGTAAATGGACAAAGGCCAAATAAGAAAAAATTACACTGTGGCTGAATGTAAAATTTAAAAAAACCGCGAAATAGGGGAAGGAAGAACATTGTACGACGTGTCATGCGGCGTCACGTGAAACAGTCGTGTTCTTAAGGATGCCCGCTTGTAAGATGTCCGTATTTTTCGGTCTTACATGAACTTCGTAATTACGATACAGAATTCCCAGAAAATAACTCTATATTGTCAACAGGAAGCAATTGTAATAATCTCATGTACCAAATAACATAACAATATGTACCCTTATAACGACAGGGGCATGCGTAAATCAGATAAAGTGAACGCAGTTTGGTGGCGGACTGTGCACGTGGCTAATGGCGTTGGGAAACCCCAATTAACATTAACAGAAGAAGTCCCAGCTGCAGCGCAGAAAGAAATAAGGCGAGAACAATATAATACCTTTTAAGTAAACACAGCTGAGACTGTGGGTAAGTGGATAGACAGCATTAACAAGGCTAGCAGCGACCTGGCAAGAAAAATAAAAATTCACCTATAACGAGGAAGCGGATGGCTGAAGCAATACTGTGTGACGTAGAACAGACACGGTGGGGAGAGTCACGTCATATAAAAGCGTTTTGAGAACTAAATTAACAGAGCTCTCTCGTCTCACAACAGGCCACACCCATGTGTGGAAAAGACGTTGAGACCTTTACATCTGCGAAGTGAGGGCGGTACTCTTCACGTGTAGTGGCGACAGATGTAAAGCTATAGTTCATATTCCTGCAGGAATTTTTGCAGGCAGAGCATTGTGCACGTCGCTCCATCCCTTAGCGAGTGTGCAATAGCCATTAAAATTTAACGTTCTACAGAATGCAGGAAAGTGAGTGATTCAGTCAAGGCCAGAGTAGGGAATTAGCGTTTCAGATCCAGCATGGAGACAACGTCGCCGCAGTTCCCGATTGGTAATGTACCAACGCGCATTATGCGACATTAAATGTTGAGTCGGGAGTTTGCTCACTCCAACCTGTGTACGCTTTGAATAGAATTTCAAGAGTCGAATACTAACATACCCTCCATTGAGTACATGAGAGATTTATTAGTTTAAAAGATAAAATTTCGTTCTCCACCAACTTAGTCCACTGAACAGCTACGACAATGTAGACGTAAATTTCACTGATAAAGATTTAATTGTTTTGGTAGTTATAACATTCTCATGTATAGAGATAAAGGTTTAATAATCACATATTCAATGTCTAAATGTTAATTATGTTGTTGAGAGTTGAAAGTAATTGAACTTGCTTGTTATGTATCACTTGAACCCTGAAAGCAGTGGTAAATTAAATGTAGAATGAAAAAGAGAGAGGTTGTTTTATCATTATAGAAAAAAATCCCAAACTCTCATTTATATCAATTTGTGCATTCTTGTTATGACACAACAGAATTTCTAATTAATTTTGAGACGATCTGCACCTAACATTAGCGGCATTACAGGGCCAAATTTAATAGCTATGTAGAAAGTCTGTTTACCACCCTGAGCTTGAGAAGACAGTAAGATACGTTATGCACCTGCGTGTGGTCACAAAGTACCTTTACCCACCACCACTTTATACTATAAATAACTACCTGTTACATCTTTCCAGGCGTCAGTCTCGGAACTTAGCGAGTGTAGTAGCGCTCACACTCTAAGGCAAAAAAAAGACGCACCACGAAGGAATCATCCGAATAGGACAAAAAGCAATAGATGTGATGTAAATGTGCAAACTAAAATAATTATAACAGTTTCAGAATAATTCGATGACTTATTCAAGAGAAAGAGTTTCATAAACTGAGAAAGTCAGAAACGCATTGGTCCACCCCCCTGGCCTTATGCAATCAGCTAAGCGGCTTTGCTTTGAGTGACAGTACTGGATGTCCTCCTGACGGATATCGAGCCAAATTCTGTCCAACTGGCGCGTTAGATCGACAAAATCCCCAGATGCTTTGAGGGCGCTGCCCATATTGCACCAAACGTTCTCAATTGGGGAGAACTGCGGCGACCTTGCTGACCAATGTAGAGTTTGGCAAGCACGAAGACAAACGGTAGAAACTCTCGCCGTGTGTGGACGGTCATTATCTTGATGAAATGTAATCCTAGGATGTCTTGCCATCGAGGGCAACAGAACAGGGAGTAGAATATCGGTGACGGATCGCTGTCCTGAAAGGATGCCTCAGATGACAACAAAAGGAGTTCTGCTCGGAAAAGGAATGCCACCCCATACCATCACTCTTGGTTGTCGGCCGTATGGGGGACGAAAGTCATGTTGGTATCAACACCGCTGTCAGGGCGTCAGCAGACACGTCTTCGGCCTGCGATTTCATTGACTGCAGTAGAACTGCCGGCTTCCAATTGAGCTGCGATGATCAGCTTGTCTAAAGATTAACCTGTCGACCTTCTCTCAGTCTTCCATATCCACAGCAGTTAACGGTTTTCTATTGTTCGTGTCAAGACTAACACGAATGTGACGGATCGTTTCCCGGAACAAAACTTTACTGCCGGCTCAAAGATATACAGGGTTATTAC
The DNA here is from genome assembly GCF_021461385.2 of Schistocerca piceifrons. Classification (NCBI taxonomy): domain Eukaryota; kingdom Metazoa; phylum Arthropoda; class Insecta; order Orthoptera; family Acrididae; genus Schistocerca; species Schistocerca piceifrons. The sequence continues at coordinate 95,632,717 of NC_060143.1, read as the reverse complement.
AAATGATTGAAGCGATTTCACAGCTCTACAATAACTTTATTATTTGAGGTATTTTCACAATGCTTTTCACACACATACAAAAACTCAAAAGGTTTTTTTAGGCATTCACAAATGTTCGATATGTGCCCCTTTAGTGATTCGGCAGACATAAAGCCGATAATCAAGTTCCTCCCACACTCGGCGCAGCATGTCCCCATCAATGAGTTCGAAAGCATCGTTGATGCGAGCTCGCAGTTCTGGCACGTTCCTTGGTAGAGGAGGTTTAAACACTGAATCTTTCACATAACCCCACAGAAAGAATTCGCATGGGGTTAAGTCGGGAGACCGTGGAGGCCATGACATGAATTGCTGATCATGATCTCCACCACGACCGATCCAACGGTTTTCCAATCTCCTGTTTAAGAAATGCCGAACATCACGATGGAAGTGCGGTGGAGCACCATCCTGTTGAAAGATGAAGTCGGCGCTGTCGGTCTCCAGTTGTGGCATGAGCCAATTTTCCAGCATGTCCAGATACACGTGTCCTGTAACGTTTTTTTCGCAGAAGAAAAAGGGACCGTAAACTTTAAACCGTGAGATTGCACAAAACACGTTAACTTTTGGTGAATTGCGAATTTGCTGCACGAATGCGTGAGGATTCTCTACCGCCCAGATTTGCACATTGTGTCTGTTCATTTCACCATTAAGAAAAAATGTTGCTTTATCACTGAAAACAAGTTTTGCACTGAACGCATCCTCTTCCATGAGCTGTTGCAACCGCGCCGAAAATTCAAAGCGTTTGACTTTGTCATCGGGTGTCAGGGCTTGTAGCAATTGTAAACGGTAAGGCTTCTGCTTTAGCCTTTTCCGTAAGATTTTCCAAACTGTCGGCTGTGGGTGGTACGTTTAGCTCCCTGCTTGCTTTATTCGTCGACTTCCACGGGCTACGCGTGAAACTTGACCGCACGCGTTCAACCGTTTCTTCACTCACTGCAGGCCGACCCGTTGATTTCCCCTTACAGAGGCATCCAGAAGCTTTAAACCGCGCATACCATCACCGAATGGAGTTAGCAGTTGGTGGATCTTTATTGAACTTCGTCCTGAAGTGTCGTTGCACTGTTATGACTGACTGATGTGAGTGCATTTCAAGCACGACATACGCTTTCTCGGCTCCTGTCGCCATTTTGTCTCACTGCGCTCTCGAGCGCTCTGGCAGCAAAAACCTGAAGTGCTGCTTCAGCCGAACAAAACTTTATGAGTTTCTCTACGTATCTGTAGTGTGTCGTGACCATATGTCAATGAATGGAGCTACAGTGAATTTATGAAATCGCTTCAATCATTTGTAATAGCCCTGTATATGGGACGCCAACTGCAAAAAAATTGGCGTTACACCAGTGCCCCTGCATCTCTTCAAGAAGGCAAAGTCAATCGCCAGATTGGGCGCTGCAGTCATGGACTGTGCGGCTGATCCCTGCCGATATGGGTTAGTTAAATGTAAGTGAAGCCTTCTGCTGCCATCGTCACTGTTAAAATGCTTCACGGTATGTGACCGCGTCGACAACTTGTAAAATTCTCCAATGTTTCCGCAGTATGTTGTGCTGATTGCTGAATGAGAAAACTTTAGTTCTTATATACAAATGGAATAAGCAAGTCTGCAGTGGCGGGGCATCAGCATAAGTACGGCAAACCGACAATACTTCGACAAAACCGCGAGCTGGCGAGACAGAGGGAGATTAGAGAAGCAATAGAAATAGCTAAGCGTCCCAAACACGAACAGAGAACACGCTTACAGACATCCAGCGTCTTGGCTGCTGGCAGTAACGGCCGTACGGGACGACAGCGTTCGCAAAGCAGCACACACGCACACCCACACTTTGGCGCGCGGCACACCACAGCGGCCGCGGGTAGAATACACAGAGAACTGCCGCGCCTCACGCTGCACTGGGAAGCGAGTAAACAGCGCTACGTCGCAACCGCCGCCTGTTGCTCATTCGCCTGTTCCCAGCAACGACAAGAAACAATGTACACACCAATAAAGGACGTCTAACATCCACCCTCCTCATCCTCCTGAGACATGGCGACTGAGACCAAATGTTTCTAAAACCGAGCTAAGCCTGATCCACCTGTCTAATCGCCTTTCATCAGCAAAGATCTGTCCACAGTTCGCCCTCTTGGCGCAGTCAGATACAACGAAAGCCCAAAATACCTGGGAGTCACTCTGGACAGAACTTTAACACACAAAAAGCACCTTTACAACTTGGCCATGAAGACACAAACACGAGTGAACCTTGTGAGAAAGCTAGCAGGCAGTACACGGGGAGCAATCACATCAGTCCTCTGAGGAGCATCCCTTGCATTGGTATACTCTGCAGCAGAATACTGTGCACCAGTTTGGCTCCGAAGTACCCACGTAGTGAAAGTAGACGTCCAACTGAACTCAGTTATGAGAGTAATTAGTGGTACAGTGCGGTCTACACCTACTTGCTGGCTACCAGTGCTTTCAAAAATCTGTCCACCAGACCTCCGTCGAAAGGCTGCTCTTCACAACCTCTGCCAGCAATTTTCTGAAAACAACTCGATCCCTCTTCATGACGATTTGCTATCATTGCCCAGGAAACGCCTCAAATCGAGAAGACCGGCATATGAAATGGGAGTCCAAATGCTATCCACAGGATTCGAACAGGACTCAGAGTGGAAACGTGAGTGGCAAGCTACAAGAACCCGAAACCACGAACTTGTAGACAATCCAACAGTTCCAGTTCCAGGCTTCCACCAACCAAGGGAGTTGTGGGTGCAGTTAAACAGATATCGGACTGAAGAGTGCAGGTGCAAATACAACATGCACAAGCAGGGCTTTTCAAGTGACAGCGTGTGTCACTGTGGTGACACCCACACGATGAGCCACATTGTGAATGAATGTCCAATCAGACGCTTCCCTGGTGGCATTGAGAAGCTCCATCAAGCATCCCACGAGGCACTCCACTGGATCGAGTCCATTAACATCCGAGTGTAGTCTGAGCCGTTTTAAAACTTGTGTACTGTATATAATTCACATGTTAATTTTTATACATATTTCTTTGTTTTGCTAAACGTGTATTACTGTAATTGATGCATACAATAATAATAATAATCCTCAGTCCCCTATCACATTATAACATCAGTTTCTTCCGTTAGTATATGAGAACCAAAGTTTTTGTCATTCAGCTGCTGTAAGAATTCCGTCATGTCTACAAAGAATTCCGTCGTACCTTGATCTTAAGGTGCTCGCACGTCACCGGCAGCTCCAGCGACATGTCTGCAGCTGCTTACTAGCTAAACGACGACGTGACTGGTACATGTCATGCACTAAACTAAACAAAACACCTATAAACTCCACAAAGTATTGGAAAGCATTCCATAGGCTCTCCACAAAGTACTGAAAAACATTCCATAGACCCTCCACAAAGTATTGGAACGCATTCTATAGACTCTCCAGAAAGAACCCCACTCCAGTCTATCCTATCCTGCATAACAAGTTATAACTTCTTGAAAACATCACAAAAGCCAACCTATCTTACCTGGAAGACACATTCGCCATTCCAAATTATTCCAACTTAGATTATTCAATGAATCTCTATAACGCAGGTATCCCACCTCTCGCACCAAACTTCCAGTAGTTACAAAGCTCTCCACGAACTGAACTAAACACGCCAATAACAGCTGACGAAATTACACAAACACTCGCTTAAAAGCGAAACACTGCGCCCGGCCACGATACAATAATCTATCACTAACTGAAGCAATGTTGTATGTCCAATCATGAAACTCTTACCATTCATTACAAGATTCTCTTCTGCACAGGTTATTTTCCAGAGCAGTTCAAAAAGCCCAAAGTCCTCCTCTTCTTGATAAACCACATTCACAGACCTCATCCTACGGATCAATCAGTCTCACATCAGTTTACGACTAAATCTGCGGAACCATTCTCAGACAATGCGTCCACCACCACTGCGCAACCCACCTACCCATCCTCAACATCCAATGTAATTTCCGTCCACACTACTCCATCGACATCGATTTTTACCTTAAGCACATCTCTGAGCTACTCAATAAACGGAAATCCGTCATACTTATCTCCCCTGATATCTGAAAAGCCTTTCATGGCTTTATTTATTACTAACACATTATGGACTGCTCTTGAGGCTATAAACTTAAGCATTCCCAGTGAACGATATCCGCCTTATAGCAGCCATTCTTCGCCATCGTCATAGGTGCGTCACAAACGGCCACACCTGCTCCCGCATATTCCACCCTACTGTAGGTATACCTCAACGCTCTGTTCTTTCACCCCTTCTTTACATCCTGCACGCTGCAGACAATCGCAAACTGCCACCTACAATCTGTCTCCTGTAGCTGCTGACGATACCGCCTGTCCACCTGTTCACCACACCCTTCAGCTCTCCCATGCCTCACTCCAACCTAACGAATCTCCTGGCCGAGTGTTGTAATATGTGAATACTACAAGTAAATCCACAGAAAAGTCAAGGTACCATCTCTTGGTCGCAGCACTCGGCGTTTACGTCAACCAGATCTCCACCTCTCCATCTGCAAGCAACCCATCTCTCTGACTAACGCAGTAAAGTATATAGGACTAACCCTTGACAGAAAACTTACATGGCATGCACGTCTTACAATCCAACACAAAGCCCAAAACCGACTAAAACGCCTAAAATTACTAACAGGCTGCACCTGGAGTCTACATCCTCCTTCATTATCCTCACCTGTAAATCGCTCATCTGTCCCTTCCTAACCTACGCCAGCCTTGCCTGGATCTCCACCTCCCCCAAATTTTACAAGTCCCTCGGAATTTTGGAAAGACATGCCCACCACCACACCCTCCACATCTGCCTACCTTTCCGAACTTGCATCCTGTACCAACTCATTCACTTCCCACACCTTCTTCTGCTTGGTGAGCACCTTTGGATTCAGTACATTAATCGAAAGACCCAGACCCAGCACCCAAATTTATACTTATTACTCACGCATCAAAGTACCCTGCTCCGCCACTACATCTATATTCAATCTTCCATGCACCTTCATGCCTCATCCATCCTCTCCCGCAGGAATTTCAACCACCTCCCATGCTCCAACGATGATACCCATCTGGAAACATATTCCTCTTTCCATTCCTTGTCTCTATGCTCCACCTCACAGCTTCCTTCTGATTTCCTCCCTCCCACTTCCTCCACCCTGCTGATTTACAGTCGCTTCCTGCTGTTCCACAGGGGCCCATAGTCACACTCATCATTCCATGTCTAAACCTGACCATTTTCATCAGTCACCAGCATCACCAGCACAGTATACTGTCATCACATTATCGTTAGTGGTTTCACTTTAAATCTAATATGAAATTACCGATAATTTCTTTCAAAAATCTTCGCTGTTGTCCACTAGTACGCTTCTATATTTTAATTTTTTGATCTGCTTCTCTGTAAAAATCGTAACTATTGTTCAGCATTGTGTTTTTGAAATCATCAATTATTTTCATCTCTTTTTTTATGTGTTTTAAACCATATTTTCAATTTCTGTAACCTATTGCTGAATATCAGCTTTATCCGCTGTCAGCCCGCCCCTTTTGTGATGAACTGGAATAACAATAAAGGAAAAAAATTTTCATTCAGCAGTCAGAATAACACTCTGAGGACGGTCATTTGCAACAGTGGTCGAAACGTTGGAAAATGTTACATATTGGTAATGTGGTCACACACCCTGAAGAATGTTATTGACAAGGAATCGTCAGTGTGGTGGTGGAGAAAAGTGTATGGCTGTAGAGGGCAAGGATGGATCGAATACAATGAGCAAGTTCAGATGCATGTATGTTGCAGCAGTTGTGCAGTAAAAAAGTGAAGTCCAACGGTATGAATGGCTCTGGAGGCTCCGGAGGGATGGCGGGGAAGGGGGGGGGGGGTTGGAGGCTGGCCTATCCCCCTGATTGGAAAAGTTTTCCCTATCCTTCCTGCACACTGGCGCCTTTCCTTCTCCAAATGTGAGATTTACGTGTTAAGCGTACCTGATACGTGTGGAGGACTGTAATGTGTGTGTGTGTGTGTGTGTGTGTGTGTGTTGTGTGTGTGTGTGTGTGTGTGTGTGCGTGCGTAGTGTGGTGTCATGTTGATGGTGAGGAATGGAGAGAAGGGAGGAGGGTGAAACCCGGCGCAAGCACACGGCCTATTCATCTCGAAGACCACCGACAGGAGCCGCCGAGGCTTAACGCCCCTGATCCCCATCAACAGCGTCACACGGCCTCACTTCACCAGGAACTGCTGCGAGGTTTGGTATTTCATGTAGGGCGCATTAGCGTAATGTGTGGTGATCATGAACTTCAACACTCTACCCCTCCTCCTCCGTGCCGGAAAGGCAAAGATAAAATTCCCAACAAACCCTGGCATAGCCGGACAGCTACCCAAACAAGTGCTGGCCAAGACCAAAGTTACTTACCTTCGGAGATCTGATGGGAACTGGTGTCTCCAACGAGGGAGGCTTGTTCAAGGTAGTGTGGGGAGACCTGTATCAAACTTGAGTTCCGACTGAAAACCATAACAACAACAACGCGACGTAACAATTTTAGTTAAAATTTTGTGCGTGGCTGAAGCAGAAACAGTAGGATGAAATCTTCTTGAAGAAATAGTAAACAGCTAATCAGTTGAAAATTGAAGGTTTATAGAAACAGCTTCTTCAAAGGAAATGGAGACAACCTGACAAACTACGAGTAAATAGGTTAACAGTGAAACTAAAAAGGTTAAAGTGAAAACACACATATATATACACAAAATAATATCTCACTACTGCGATTATTCAAACTTCCTGTGTTACATGTTGTGGCCAAGATAGCCGAAAGGCGTCACTAAAATACAAAGTTTCACCTCCAAAATAATTAAAACATGCACCACATGGTGATTGTCATTTAGTATTTTCTCACCAATGTGGGGCTAGTGCACTAATTTCGCGTACACAACCCTTGAGCTAAACAAAGTTTATGGGAAGAGAGAGCACCAGTGCGAGGAGGGTGCGTGATAGTGAATGAACATTATTAAACTAAACTTGCTTAAAACGTTGTCATTAAAATTGTGGCATTAAAAACCAGATCATATGTAACTGTGTACACATTTTTAAAAAAATGGTTCAAATCGCTCTGAGCACTATGGGACTCTACTGCTAAGGTCATTAGTCCCCTAGAACTTAGAACTAGTTAAACCTAACTAACCTAAGGACATCACAAACATCCATGCCCGAGGCAGGATTCGAACCTGCGACCGTAGCGGTCTTGCGGTTCCAGACTGCAGCGCCTTTAACCGCACGGCCACATATTTAAAATTAACAAATGGCAACAAGTAATAAATTACGATCTAATAAATGTCATTGTGGTAAAAACAAATTTCGTAAACGGTGCGACAGTGTAAATAGAAAACAGTAGCAAAAAGACCGGTAGGTACCTAAAAGAACGCCCCCTCTCCTTCCTGGAAATACTAGCCACCATTTACAATGTAATCCTATACACAGGTTTCTATCCTGAGCCTTGGAAAACTTCTAGAATCCACCTCTCCCTCTAATAAACCTGCCATTGTCACCTTCTCTTACCGTCCCATCAGTCTGACCTCAGTATTTAGCAAGGTCCTTGAGTCCATTCTATCTCGACGTATCCACGAACTCCTACAACAACAACTACCTATTCCTGTCCATCAATGTGGTTCCTGTCCCAATACTTCCTCCCATAACCAACTTCTGTACCTTACTGGTCTATCCCACCAAATCAACAACTGAAAATCCACCATTTTTGTCTCCCTAGGTCTTGAGGAGGCTTTTGACTGCATATGGTATTCTGGAGACCTCTTTAAGCTCCAGATCTATGCACTTCCCATAAATTATGTCTGCCTTGTTCTTTCTCTCTAGCCGCCCGTCTTATGTCACCATCAACAATTCCAACTCTCGTATCTTCCAACACAGTACTGGTGTGCCCAAGGTTCTGTCCTCTTACCTCTCCTGTACGTCCTCTACACTGCTATTATGCCACCCCAGCCCCCTCCTCCTGCTCACCTCCTCCAGTATGCGATGACACCGCGTTCCTGGCCCTCTACCCTACCCTCCAGAGATCTCAACGATCCTTCCAGTTGCATCTCAATCAGTTCATCTCCTGGTGCAACCAGTGGCTCTTCAGAATCAACCCTAGCAAAACGCGGGCAATAATTATAGACCGAACCACCCGCAGCTTCTGTCCCGACGACCTTTACCTTGCCATTTATGACACCGTCTTATCCAAGTAGCTAACACACTAAAATACCCCAGACTAACCCTTGATGACCGACTAACAAGGAAGCTTCATCTACGCACCATTCAAAGCCCACAAAAGGCTAAAATTACTAAAACTACTAACCAGCTGAACATGAGTACTGCACCCTTCCACAATCCTCCACACCTAAAAAGCACTAATCCGATGCATCCTCTGCTATGCCAATGTGGCACAGACTTTTGTTCCTCCCTCCTTTTATGACACCCTACATATCCTCGAATGCCATGAACTCTGCCTGGCCTTTTGAATCCGCTTACCCTCCCCAACCACATTCTCTAGCAGCTTATCAGATTCCCCAGCCTACTCTTCATTCTTGAACAACTCTGAATATCGTATGTACCCATAAACTCGACACTACCCACCCCTGGTTTCTCCACTGATCTCTTCCCTGATCCGCGTATCTCTCTTAATAAGTTACACATTGGCCTTCCCCTTTTTCTTTATGCAACTATCTACCCGTTTTTATTTCTTCGTGTGCGACACTCATTTTCCATTCATCTGTGTCTATATTTCAGTTAACATTAACAAGCGATGTAAATAACTTGTCCAACAGCGATCTGTGTGCCTTATGTAATAGTTAGGGCGGTCTTTACATGTAATTTTATAAACAATGGTGTTAGTGAAACGATTTTCTTATGTTCTGATAGAAAGGATTAATTTTTGTTTTAGACTGTAAACTGTTGTTTACAGATAAAACAAATCTGCATGTTTATTTCTTGTTTGAGTCTACCTATCCTCTACAATACATTTACCAGAAGTGGTATAGAAATAAACTTATTACTTTTACTTCCTGTCTTCAAGCTGTTGTTGCCTAAAGCTGAACACTTAACAGCTACTTTTTTTTCTTTACGATATGTTCAAGCAACGTAGGGTCATATCCATTGTTAATTCCAAAATATTTAATTATGGATATTTCTTTTTGAAGAAATGTTGTTCTAAAGGAGTGTGTACTGCGCGATGCACTGCAGAGTGCAAAAAAGCGGTTTTCTGGATGTGTGGATAACATGAGTCAGCTGGAATTCTGGTACCTCCAAAAGTAGGTTTATGGAAAATGTTAAAGCTGATTGCGCTCTTGAGTAACCTTAGTTTCAAATGTAGGAAATTGAGTCCTGTGCTATTGTTTTGTATTTCTTTTGTCAAATTAATTTTCTCACGATAGTTGTTAAAAGCATGGAACATTTGTTGTAGATCTTGGTCACTGTCATTAAACGAGGGTAGAAAAGAATCATACTCTTCAGAACGAAATTACGCTTCAAAAAATTTTCTTCTAACGCATTTACAGAAATATCGGTTAGAATTCCAGCCAACAGACAGCCCATAGCTAATCTGAATTGTGGGAGTAATTGTAATTCACTACTGTCTGTAATAAAGTCAATAGTTGAGATATTGCAGCTCTGTTGATTTTTTTATGTCACCGGACATTGTTCACAATAATTTTGACGGTGAAGTCTACTGGAACATTGGTATACAAACTCATAATGTCGAAGGAAATCAATTGAGAGAAAGGGGTAGACTCTGTCTCTCTTTACTTATACATCAAATCAGCTCTGTTTTTAATCGTAAAATTGTTTTCAAATACGAAAACTTCTTTTATATGAGGGTGCAACAGTCTCGCTAGTTTTTGACGTGGACTGTTTACACCGCTACCAGTCGGGCGAATAGGATGGTTTTCTTTGTGTACCTTAAACTGGTTTCTCAAAATAGGTGGGTTAGAGTGTTAATTAACTTGTTATTTTAAAACTTTTCCATGAGATTTTTAGTTGCACCTAAAATATTCCTAAATTCTTTTTCTGATTTAAGGGTACGATCGTTATCGATTTCTGAGATGCAGGTTTTCTCAAAAAATGCTAACGCTTTGGCTACGTATTCGCTTTTTTGGGCGATAAAAAACTTATTTCTTTATCATCTCTCGTGATTAGAACCTCATCGTTCATTAATTTACGGTTAATGTTAGTAATAGTACTTTTATTTTCGGCAAACTTTATTTCTTTTCTAAAATTTTGCTGTACTCTGTTGAGGTAATACTAAATGCCAACGACCATGTGGCTCATGTTTTAATTCTTATGCAGGTGAAATTTTATATTTTACTAAGTCCTTTCAGCCATATTTTAATATACCTTTGCCACAACATGCACCCCAGGAAGTTTGAATATGTGTATATACTTACTGATGAGCCAAAGCATTATGACCACCTGCTTAATAGCTGGCTTGTCCGTCTGTTAAACGAAATACATCACTGATTCTGCGCATCAGTGATTCGACAGTGTGTTGGTAAGTCTGTGGAGATAGGTGGCATTAGATGTCTACTCACACGTCATGTAATTCGCGTAAACAACGGGCCGCTGATCTGCGTACGCAGTGATGACGCCCGATAGCGACCCTGATCGCTTCCATAGGAATTTCATCAGGTGAATCTGGTTGTCGAGAAATCAACGGGAGTTCACTATAATGCTCCTCAAATCACTGTAGCACGGTTTTGGCTCCGAGACACGGACAATTATACTGCTGAAAGACGACGTCGCCGTCGGGGAAGACGTCAGTGTGTCGTCGATTGCTAGCACAGGTCACTTGCAAGCGCAGGAGAATGTCTCCTATTGCATAATACTGCTCCCACCAACCTGCATCCATGGCGCTCAGCACGTTTGGAGCCGCCGTTCACTTCCATGACGGCGTTTGTGGAGACAACCGTCGACCTGTTGTGCCAAAATGTGATTCACCTGAAGAGCCGACACGTCTCCACTGATCGTCAGTCGAATCCCGATGGTCGCGTACCCAATGCAGTCGTAACTGACGATGTCGTTGAGTCAACATGTGAACACGTAGGGGTGGTCTGCTGAGGAGTTCGATGTCCAACAGTGTACAATAAACGGTGTGATCCGGAAAACCTTTGGGTGGACCAGCATTGTGCTCTTACGGTACAGATGCCACAGATCACCATCTATCCTACTTTACAGAGCAGACAAGCCTCAGAACATTAATTTCTGTGAAGAGTCGTGGACGCCCAGCCATTTAGCGCGTAATGGTAGTTTCTTTCCGTAGACGCTCACGACAGCAGCAGGTGAACATTCGACCAGCTCTTCCGTTTTGGAGATACTCGTTCACAGGCACTGCGTAATAATAATCTGCTCTTTGTCAAAGTCGCTTATCTCAATGGATTTTGCATTTGCAGCCCATATCTTCGTTAGGGTGATCCCCTGTCCGTGCCTGCTCCGCCTACACACATCTGCTACTGTGTCACGTGCCCACAACGCCACAAGGCGACATCCAACATCGCGCTGTGGGCAATCGTCATAATTTTTTGGCTTATCAATATATTTTCACTATATATATATATATATATATATATATATATATATATATATATATATATATATATACACACTCCTGGAAATGGAAAAAAGAACACATTGACACCGGTGTGTCAGACCCACCATACTTGCTCCGGACACTGCGAGAGGGCTCTACAAGCAATGATCACACGCACGGCACAGCGGACACACCAGGAACCGCGGTGTTGGCCGTCGAATGGCGCTAGCTGCGGAGCATTTGTGCACCGCCGCCGTCAGTGTCAGCCAGTTTGCCGTGGCATACGGAGCTCCATCGCAGTCTTTAACACTGGTAGCATGCCGCGACAGCGTGGACGTGAACCGTATGTGCAGTTGACGGACTTTGAGCGAGGGCGTATAGTGGGCATGCGGGAGGCCGGGTGGACGTACCGCCGAATTGCTCAACACGTGGGGCGTGAGGTCTCCACAGTACATCGATGTTGTCGCCAGTGGTCGGCGGAAGGTGCACGTGCCCGTCGACCTGGGACCGGACCGCAGCGACGCACGGATGCACGCCAAGACCGTAGGATCCTACGCAATGCCGTAGGGGACCGCACCGCCACTTCCCAGCAAATTAGGGACACTGTTGCTCCTGGGGTATCGGCGAGGACCATTCGCAACCGTCTCCATGAAGCTGGGCTACGGTCCCGCACACCGTTAGGCCGTCTTCCGCTCACGCCCCAACATCGTGCAGCCCGCCTCCAGTGGTGTCGCGACAGGCGTGAATGGAGGGACGAATGGAGACGTGTCGTCTTCAGCGATGAGAGTCGCTTCTGCCTTGGTGCCAATGATGGTCGTATGCGTGTTTGGCGCCGTGCAGGTGAGCGCCACAATCAGGACTGCATACGACCGAGGCACACAGGGCCAACACCCGGCATCATGGTGTGGGGAGCGATCTCCTACACTGGCCGTACACCACTGGTGATCGTCGAGGAGACACTGAATAGTGCACGGTACATCCAAACCGTCATCGAACCCATCGTTCTACCATTCCTAGACCGGCAAGGGAACTTGCTGTTCCAACAGGACAATGCACGTCCGCATGTATCCCGTGCCACCCAACGTGCTCTAGAAGGTGTAAGTCAACTACCCTGGCCAGCAAGATCTCCGGATCTGTCCCCCATTGAGCATGTTTGGGACTGGATGAAGCGTCGTCTCACGCGGTCTGCACGTCCAGCACGAACGCTGGTCCAACTGAGGCGCCAGGTGGAAATGGCATGGCAAGCTGTTCCACAGGACTACATCCAGCATCTCTACGATCGTCTCCATGGGAGAATAGCAGCCTGCATTGCTGCAAAAGGTGGATATACACTGTACTAGTGCCGACATTGTGCATGCTCTGTTGCCTGTGTCTATGTGCCTGTGGTTCTGTCAGTGTGATCATGTGATGTATCTGACCCCAGGAATGTGTCAATAAAGTTTCCCCTTCCTGGGACAATGAATTCACGGTGTTCTTATTAAAATTTCCAAGAGTGTATATATATATATATATATATATATATATATAGAGAGAGAGAGAGAGAGAGAGAGAGAGAGAGAGAGAGAGAGAGAGAGAGAATTAAACAGCAGGGACGGATTCCTCACAGGAAATGTAGGGGGAAAGGTCCTACGAACATGTGTCCGGAAATGCATAGTTGCCACGGTAGATGGCACTGAGGAATGAAAGTTCCTCTAACTACATGCCGTGTGTTCCTTGTGTGTTGCAGGCTGTGTAATTGACGCAGCGGACTTTAAGCAGCTGGAGTGTCCGGTGTCCCAATCGGAAAGAAGCCAGATGGCATTTGTGTACGGTCAAGCAGGTGGAAACGGCCGAGTGGCAGCACGGCTATAACCAAAAGAAGTACCCTTACAGACACCAACCATACCAGGCAACGTTTCAAGCCCTTTTTGGGCGTTTGTGTGATTACGGGTCTTTCCAGACAGACGAACGTGCAGGGAGGCAGCCGACTGTGCGTATACCAGATTATGAAATGGAGAAACTGCGCGTAGAACCCGGTCCTCCAAATCTGGTGAACACGCTGTCCATCGCCTCCATGCACGTTCGTCTGTCTGGAAGGACCCGTAATCACACAAATGGCCAAAAATAGCTTGAAATGTCTGTGATGTGGTTGGTGTCTGTGAGGGTACTTGTTTTGGTTATAGCTGTGCTGCATCTCCACCATTTCCATCTACTTGGCCGTACACAAAGGCCATCTGGCTTGTTCCCGACATGAATACCGGACCATTCTGCTGCTTACAGTTCGACACGCTGTCAGCACCGTCTATCGTGGCAAAGATGCATTACCGGAGACATGGTCGTAGGACGTTCGTTCCTCCGTTTCCAGTCGGGAATCCGTCCCTGCAGTTTGTGTTATAATCGTTTACCGTGTATATATAGGAGAACTCCGGAACAGCAGCTCGCAATTGCTGGCGGTGGAGATAGAGGAGAGAGGCGGCCGCTGCAGCGTACCTGCGGGGGCGGCGTGTCCGAGGCAGGCGACGAGCTCCGGCAGGACGTGCCTGGAGGCGGCGGGCCGGAGGCGGCGCGGCAGCAGCGGCAGCAGGTCGGCCAGCAGGCGCAGCGCGTGCTGACGCACCGGCCACTCCGGGGAGCGCAGGCGCGCGCGCACCTGCAACACGCAATACACCCAGGCGCGTCTCAGGCTGCCCGTAGCACACTACTCTCACTACTGCAGCAGTCCACGCCGGGACCCGGAGCTCAAAACACTGTCACGACACTCCGATATCGCTCAACTACTGGTTACAATGGCCGGTGCGGGTCTCACGCAGCGGAACCGTACTTAAGAGTGTGCAGTTACAGAATAACCCTAAATATCTGTGTTATTATCAATAGGAAAACAAGATAATTTTAGGTTTACGTTTATTAACACAAACTCTACATGTTCAGAAGACCACAGCAGCAGACAAGCAATATTTTTATTGAATTTTTCAAAAATACAACAAACAGGAAATGCACACTCTTTTGTTCACCTGGGCTTAAGAGTTGTAAGTGGGCTGCTTCTCTGTTGGCAGCGCTGTGTAGCGCTTTGCATTGGATCTCTGACTATGCTTTCTTTGTAAGAGACTCTGTGACTGGTTGGACTCGTTATTGGAAGTTAATTGCCAGTAGTGTTGGGCAGTAGGAAGTTAGTTGCCAGCAGTGATGGAAGTACTGTTGGGCAGTTGGAGGTGAACAGCCAGCAGTGATGATGTTAGATGTGAGAAGTTAGCATTGATGGAGGGTAGAGGTCTGAAGTGTTAGCAAAGGCTAAAGATCTGGAAGTATCCGACTTGGAGATAGAAAATTATTCATGATTACATATCTTTGTACTGAATGTCAGTGACGATTTTCATTTGTGTCTGAACTGGATGTCACATTATTAAGGTAAAAAATATATATTATTTGATTTGCAACAAAATCTTTCCTTTGCTAACCACATGCCTATTAGTAGTTAGTGGCTTTAGTAGTTCGAATCTTTTATTTAGCTGGCAGTATTGACACTCACTGTATTGCAATCGTTTGCATAATGAAGATTTTTGTGAGGTAAGTGCTTAATGAAATGTATAGGTTATTTCTAGGATTTCTTTTTAGTCAGGGCCATTATTTTGAATTAATTATTTGAAGTCAGGTTATCTTTTTTTTTGAGCAGGCAGATTGCATTGCACTGGGATATTGTGGGTCTCAGTCATTCAGCAATTTAAGTACTGCCACACTCATTTAAATAATGAAGTTTCATCTGGTGACCCTGCCAGGATATGCAATACTAACTTTCCTTGTGCTGCTTTAGCTGCTTTGAAGCTACCTGCACTTTCACAAGCGCTCATATGGTTGTAGAAAAGAGAGGCTGTTGACCTCGTTATCGACATTTCTTTGCAGAACACATCACAAACATGACACACTATTACTAGGAAACATATGATTACAATGTGGAGCTCATACTTTGTGCTATTTACTGAAATGCTTATGAAGTGATGAGAAATATTTTTACATCTACACACCTAATTATAACAAGTGTCTTTCTACAAGAATTGAGAGAACTTTTACTGACTTATGAAGTGCTATAAGGCTACTGAATGGCATTTTCATGCTTTGGCATGTATAAATTTGTTTATTTTATTTGATATCTAGTTTCTAGTTGCGCTGTAGCATTGGTTTTATAAAATAAAATTTAATACATATACTAATGTACACACTTTCTGTCTACAGATCTATTAAATAATAATTTTATGATCTACATTCTTAAAAAAAGGAGCACTAGGAAACTAAAGAAGCATAAGAAGCAGAAGTGATTTATACCAGGAACTGTATACCTTATTTCCTTATCAAGGACTTGGTAATTTTTTGGTATAACAGGTTGTTGTGGTGCATCACTTTAGTGTCAAGATGTGACATAAACATTAAGATGTAAATAGACATTCCCTTATCTTTACTGTAACATTTTTTCTGTTTGTGCTTTGTCATGTTTAGGTATAAGATATTGCATTTGCTGCTACTATTTGCCAGGCATTTTCCAACTGAATGTTACTTTGTACTACCCTAATAAACCAGTTACCACCATTTTACTTTTCTTGTTTGCTGCATATTGCCTTATATTAGTTGTAATGTTGCATTTTCTTTTGCTAATTTAGATATACTGCTGCTTGCTTTACCATTTTGCGTTTTTTTTGTCATTGCTGTTTGCGTTAACTGTTTTGTACTGCTGCATTGCCTCGTTCTCTAGTTTATGTATCTGAGCTCAGTAGATTTAAGTTAGCTTAAGAGGAGGTGTGCTATATAAGAAAATGAATTGTGATGAGTTGCAAAAAAATGTATTGAGAAGCTATAAGAAAAAAAAGTTGGCGAAAAGAGTATTATATATTGAGGAATAGTTATTTTGAAAGAGGAAATGAACTGATAAGTAGGGTGTAGGGACAACAAGTTTAGGTAGGATTTTCTTGGAAACAAATGATGAGGTAAGATAATGGAAAATAAATGATGAGGTAAGAAATATGTGAAAGTAAATACAGAAAGCATACTTAGATAGGATTTTTCTTTGTGGGAACAAATGTTGAAACAAGAAGAAAAGATCTGTGGGGAAATGAAGTTCTGATTGGAAATGAAGTATCACAAGCACTGCAGTACCAAATGTTACACTGAAAACAACCCTGTCCTTTCCTTTTGCGTTATTCCACTATGTGTTTATGTGTACCCTTGTGTATCTGTGTTCTTTCTTCTCTGTGTATTTACCTGATAAGATTAATTGAATTTATCTCTTCTAGTACTAAGCTGCATTTACTGTGATGAGGAATACTGCTATCCTCAAATTTAAAATATTCTTTACTTTGGAAAGATGTTTGGGCATTATTTATTCTGTTCTGTTTCCTTGTAATGCTCATGTATTAAGTTAATATTTTGATGGACGTTCTCATTTTTCATTTATTTACTTGTGTCCCAATTCCTGAAATACTCATGTATATGCTTATTTCTATTACTTTGTGAAGCCTGTATTACTATAAATATTATCTGTATTATCATGTTCTTTAATGGTGTTTTCTGTATCTCTGTAATTTTATTCTTATGCTGTAAAATTGTAAATTGTATAGACACCAGTTCTTCAAATTAAGTAAATAGTAGGGATTTATTTTACTGCACACATTTCTGTTCATCATACCGTATGTGTAAAATCACAGAGGCTAAATGCTTGTGTTAGTGTTTTGACAAGTGTTGATAATTCAGAAAAGGACTGGTTAACAGCATTGCCGGTTCTAAGGACATTGCAAAAAAAATGCACAAGTGGTGGTTTATGGACTTGCTTTATTATCTGCAAGACACTACAATTGCGATTGTGCACCTGCACAAAGGATGGCTGCTGGCCATCTCTACAAGGACTACAGTGGGTCTGTACCCTTGCTGGCCCACTGCTACCATAATCTCTACAAGAAATACTGTGGTTCTCTCCTCTACTAATTCTACCAATATTCTTCAAGACTTCGACTGACTCTGCTGTAGGTTTGCTCTGTTGTGGCCCATTACCAATCTTCTTGTCAAGAGTCAGCATTGTGTTTCCGTTGGGAGGACAACACTTCTTCAAGACTGCATGGTGATCCACTACTTGCGTGTGCATTTTCTTTTACTGCTCAGACTTTGTGCATAAAACTTGTAAGTAGGTTGTTTAGCTTTTTATGTTGGTAACGCCATGTAGCGCTCTATATGAAAAACACTGACTGTGCTGTGTTCAGTCTGAGGCTTTTCGGTATTGTTGCAATATTCGCTATTGTAGTGTTGGGCAGTTGGATGTGAACAGCGCGTAGCGTTGCGCAGTTGGAGGTGAGCCGCCAGCAGTGGTGGATGTGGAGAGAGAGATGGCGGAGTTTTGAGAGCAGATGATCTGGACGTGTGTCCATCAGAGAAAGGAAATTTGTAAGATTGGATGTCATGAACTGATATATATATTATGATTTTTGAACACTATTAAGGTAAATACATTGGTTGTTCTTTATCAAAATCTTTCATTTGCTAACTATGCCTATCAGTAGTTAGTGACTTCAGTAGTTAAAATCTTTTATTTAGCTGGCAGTATTGGCGCTCGCTGTATTGCAGTAGTTCGAATAGCGAAGATTTTTGTAAGGTAAGTGATTCATAAAAGGTATAGGTTATCGTTAGTTAGGGTCATTCTTTTGTAGGGATTATTGTAAGTCAGATTGCATTGCGCTAAAAATATTTTGTGTCAGTTTAGTGACGATCAGAATAAGTAAAGAGAGGATTGTCTGAGTACGATCAGTTTTGCTCAGCTGTTTGAAAATCAAATGACGTAAGGGGTTTATCAGCACAGTCATTCACAAATTTTCCAAAGGGGGCGTTTCAAACTGTCATAGACTAGATGATTAGGACTGTCTTTAGGGACTGTGATGACAATTTTTGCATTTGATAGTTCATTAATAATAGTGTACATTTGATCTATTTGATATTGTTAATATAAAAAAATTTAACAAATTGATCCTGGCCATTGCCCAAAACAATATTAGCAAACTTTTTTGTGGGGAGCAGGGGGGCTATGTAAGTGGGCTGGTTCTGTGTTGGCAGCGCTTTATAGCGCTTTGCATTCGATCTCTGACTGCGCTTTCTTTGTAAGAGACTCTGTGACTGGTTGGACATGTTATTGGATGTTAATCGCAAGTAGTGTTGTGCAGTAGGAAGTTAGTCACCAGCAGTGATAGAAGTGCTGTTGGGCAGTTGGAGGTGAACAGCCAGCAGTGACGGATGTTAGATGTGAGAAGTTAGCATTGATGGAGGGTAGAGGTCTGAAGTTTTAGCGAAGGCTAAAGATCTGGAAGTATCCGACTTGGAGATAGAAAATTATTCGTGATTATATATCTTTGTACTGAATGTCAATGACTATTTACATTCGTGTCTGAACTGGATACCACATTATTAAGTTAAAAATATATGTTATTTGATTTGCAACAAAATCTTTCCTTTGCTAATCACATGCCTAATAGTAGTTAGTCGCTTTAGTAGTTAGAATCTTTTATTTCGCTGGCAGTATTTGCGTTGCGCTAGGATATTGTGGGTCTCAGTTATTGAGCAAGCCGGCCATTGTGGCCCAGCGGTTCTAGGCGCTTCAGTCCAGAACTGCGCTGCTGCTACGGTCGCAGGTTCGAATCCGGCCTCGGGCATGGATGTGTGTAACGTACGTAGGTTAGTTAGGTTTAAGTAGTTCTAAGTCTAGGGGACTGATGACCTCAGAGTTTAAGTCTCATAGTGCTTAGAGCCATTTGAACCATTTTCATTCAGCAACTTAAGTACTGCCACACTCATTTAAATAATGAAGTTTCAGAGTACGCAAAACATGCCCAAATCTAAACTCCATCCGAAACAGGCCTTGGAAGGCCCAATGGTACCTACCGGTCGCCGTGTCATCCACAGCTCACAGGTGTCACTGGATGCGGATAAGGAGGGGTTTGTGATGTGCACACCGCTCTCCCAGCCGTGTGTCAGTTTACAAGACTGGAGCCGCTACTTCTCAATCAAGCAGCTCCTCAGTTTGCCTCACAATGGCTGAGTGCACCCCGCCTGCCAACAGCGCTGGGCAGACTGGTTGGTCACCCCTCCAAATACTAGTCCAGCCCGACACCGCTTAACTTCGGTGATCTGGCAGGAACCGGTGTTACCACTGTGGCAAGGCCGTTGGCAAAACGTGCCCAAAGAGAACGCATTTAGCAAATGTCTCAAATGATCTCAGTGTCACCCCTCAAATGAAGACCACTGTTCGTGCCACCATCTCCCACATTTAACGTACTGCATCCAGTCCTCTGAAAACGCCAAAATCTATGTTCTGTACTCACAGCTTTCAGTCTTTTCCTTAAAGCAGACTCCTTCGTACTAAGGGCAGCGGCAACCTAGTTTGAAGTCATTCAGAAGCATAACCTATCCTTCGGACTCCACAAGACACTCAAGAGGTACAAATTTGCAGTTGTGCCCTAAAGAGAAAGCACACACTCTTTGGAGACGTTTTATGCGCGTTAATTCGCACAGAAACAATGATTCCAAGCGAAGCCAATAGGTGGCAGCACACGTCACATTTGGAACATCTGTAGATTCGGTATGGTAGACTGTAAGCCAGCCTTCCAAAATACAGTCAGTAATTAAAGGCTATTGCTCGTGTATTCTGTGTATAACTTATGCACGAGAGTACCAGGACCACATCAAGAGAGCTGAAAAGTGATTCTTACCTGTTTCACTTCAGAAACACAGGATTTCTATACACAACTTCTGCTCTGAACACAGTCAGTGGGGAGCTGAGCAGTTTAGTCAACTGTCAGGAACACAAACTGCGCTCTCCTCAGGACTGCGCACTCTTTGGTACATTTACCATACTTCAGTTTGGTTCACATGAAGAGATAGCCACAGCCTACGCTCGTTTCACGTCCTATAATATACATGGTTCGAGTGCAGTATCCCAGATACCTTCATTTACCAAATTAGCGGTCAACACGGTCAATTATCAGACAACTCAATGCGCTGTCCTTCTAAGCAAATCAACATACCACAGTGAACATAATACCCAAAGTCAGTATCAGATTTCATAAACAACATTGCCATTATGAATCATTAAAGTTTGGAACGGTCATAAACAACCACATATAAATTCCGTTACGGAAGTTAATTATCGGATTGTCGCCACAAAAATTCCACTAGAGAAGTTAATAATCAGTTCGTCGTTACGTAATTACTGGACGAACTCCCGAACGCGCAATTCGAACTGTGTACAGCACATTTTTCCGAACTGTAATCTGTATTAGACAGATTGCACCACGTATTCCATACACGCGGACATAGCTGTTACTCCATTACAAACTCACCGCAGAATAACTACTTTGTGCTAGGGTTGGGCCTTACGAAGAGTGGCGTAAGAATAAACTGTTATTTTGAAAACTACGTTATGCTTTAGAATTTGGTTAGGTGGAACATAACAGTTTTTTTATGAAATAAAGCAATGGATAGCATTTTGTATTACATAAATTGTAACTGGTTACAAATTTATAATAATTCATGGACAATATTTTTCTCCTTCAGTGTGATTCCCTTGTTTATATGAATCATATGAGTGCATGAATATCGCAGATTACAATCATTTACATGCAATAATTAATTAGTGAGTGAATCAATCGATGTTGTATATCATTTTGTACAGAAAAATCCGTAACTAAAGTATGTGTTCAAAGTACGGAATCTCACCATAGTTATGACAGAATTATAATGAAAAGAGGCAGCCTCTCTGAACTTCAGATTCAATTAATACAAAATATTCTTAATTTCAGAAAAAATAAAACTATTTAATGCAAATGGGTTATTTTATTATTTAACAGTGTAGGCTCTACCATTGACATATCTATCCTAGCTCACTCCAGATCAGCAGAGTCGTACTGTATGAACAGTTACAGTTAGTGATAGTTTCTGATTAACATGCTCTCTAGCCACATTAATAGTTCCAATAGATTCAGTATAATCAGGTGAATAATTTGAGTAACAAAGTTACACTGAGCTAACGATAGCTATGAAGTTGAAGTTTCCTTTCACCTATTATACTCGCCTATTACGTAAATAGCTATTCTCGAAAGCTAATGAATTTGGAAAAAAATATGCTAATTATTGGGGGAGGGAAACATAAGAGATGGAGGATACCCACATTGCTACGTCTCAACACCCCATACAAAACTTGAAAAGGAAAAAAGTTTAGCCGGGCGGGATTAGCCGAGCGGTCTCAGGCGCTACAGTCATGGACTGTGTGGTTGATCCCGGCGGAGGTTCGAGTCCTCCCTTGTTTGTCCTTAGGATAATTTAGGTTAAGTAGTGTGTAAGCTTAGGGACTGATGACCTTAGCAATTAAGTCCCATAAGATTTCACACACACACACACACACACACACACACACAAAAGTTTATCTCTTACTACACTTTTCGCTATTCATGCACTAAAACATCAGCATCACCCACGACGTTTTATGCACTAAAACTTCAGCATCACCCACGACGTTTTAATTTATAATTTATTTATTTCTACCTCTTAGGCTGGTTGATTAGGGAGAAGGGGACCAAACAGCGAGGTCATCGGTCCCATCGGATTAGGGAAGGATAGGAAAGAAGGTTGGCCGTGCCCTTTCAGAGGAACGATCCCGGCATTTGTCTGAAGCGATTAAGGGAAATCAGAGAAAATCTAAATCAGCATGGCAGGACGTGGTCTTGAACCGTCCTCCTCCCGAATGCGTTCTAACTCTTGCGTAGGCTTCCGTGGCCAGAGTCAGTTGACATAAAAGTTTTCTGGGTATGGTACCGCATAATTCTGATAGAGGTGCACGCGATTTGAACGTACACAACAGTTACACAGCTGTACTCATAGGTAAAGGAGATGTTCAAAGTGTCGTCCTGGAACCCGGTTGCAGGGCTGTACCCGTCGCCGCAGTGAGTTTCGAATCATTTCAAACATATTTGGATCATTTCTAGGTTCCTGACACGCATTCACAATTCTCTGATACAATTCTTCAACCATGTTAATGGAAGTGGCGTCCACTATACCTTTAAGGTTGTATCAAAGACAGAAATCCATGGCGTTGACATCATGTGATCTTGGAGGCCACGGTACACGTCCTCCTCATCCATTCCATCTTGGCCATATCGGCTCGTTAGATGTCGTCTCACCATAGCAGCGAAACGTTCCGGTGCTCCAGCATGCAGGCACCACGAATTCCACTGGCGCTGCCCTTAGGGAATATCCTCATGCAATCCTGCAAGTTGGTTCGGCAGAAACCGAAGATAATTCTCTCCCCTGAGTTTGTTTGGTAACATGTATGGTCCAATAAGACGATCACCTAATACTCGTAACCACACACTCTATGAGAAACGTCGCTTAAGTGCAGACTCATGCTCAGCATGTAGGATTGAGCTTAGATGACTCCAAACGTGAGAATCGTAATAATTAAACACACCATCACGAGTGAACCACGCTCGTCTATAAATGAAATGTAGCTGTCAAACGTAGGATTACACAGAGCTTCTTGTTGTATCCACAGACAACATTTTAGTCTAGGACCAAATCCACCTCACCAAGACACCGAACTCTTTGGAGGAGGTAGGGGTACAGCGCATTGCGATACATTGTTCTCGAAACACTGCTGTGGCCCATTACAGGAATTTATGTGGCAAGTCTCCCTGTCGAGATTCCTGGATAGTGATCGAGTGTTTCCAGCACCACATTTTCAAGCACAGGCGTAATTCGATCAGGACTGCCCGCTCCCGCAGCATGAGTAAAAGTCGCAGCTTCTCGGAGGCTTTGATGCGTCCTTGTAAAAGTTATGCTCTCAGGGTGCCTTCTGAGAGCTATACTTTCTGGTACAAGCGAAGCGTGCCGCCTCCCGTGCATCGCCGTCAGCCCTACCATACGAGAATCGCATACCCGCACACTCTTCGCCTCTGCAGCGCTCCACGTTACCAGTTACCACCAACACTCGCACAACAGAACTGACGCTCCGCAAACAACTGACACGAGTGGCACTCTGGCTGTGTACTGTGCTGTCGTTTCCATTCTGTTTATAACTCCACGTCAACGAAATGTAAACAAAGACCACACCGGGGACCGACATGCAGTGTTTACACAGAACGACTTCAGCAGTGACTTGTAAACACCAAGTCCCAATTATCTCCTAATTGTTCGTTTACTGAGAGCCGGCCGGAGTGGCCGAGCGGTTCTAGGCGCTTCAGTCTGGAACCGCGCTGCTGCTACGGTCGCAGGTTCGAATCCTGCCTCGGGCATGGATGTGTGTGGTGTCCATAGGTTTAAGTAGTGCTAAGTTCTAGGGGACTGACGACCTCAGATGTTAAGTCCCATAGTGTTCAGAGCTATTTTGAACCATTTGCCGCACGGGGTTAGCCGAGCGGTCTTAGGCGCTGCAGTCATGGACTGGGCGCCTGGTCCCGGCGGAGATTCGAGACCTCCCTCGGGCATGGGGGCGTGTGTTTGTCCTTAGGATAATTTAGGTTAAGTAGTGTGTAAGCTTAGAGACTGATGACCTTAGCAGTTAAGTCCCATAAGATTTCACACACATTTGAACATTCAACTTACTGAGACTTCTTTGCTCTTAGTGGCGTGTACTTTCAAATCTATGCGTTTACGCCGTTAGTTATGATGCATCCTATATACAGAGTCAAGCTATTTACAAAAGCTGTCTCAACAAACGACTCCATCAACGGTAACCCAATTAAGATAAATCATAAAGTACATCATGGACAGAAATAGACAAATAGTGTTTCAGTGTGTGCTTTCAGTTGTAGGAATCTACCAAAAAGAGACTGCTGTTCTATTGACCAAAAGGGGGACAGATCTGCAAGCTAACAAAAAACCCAGTCCAATGACACACTTTTTCTTTTGAGTCATTAGTCTTCTGACTGGTTTCATGTGGCCCGCCACGAATTTCTCACCCATGCCAACCGTTTCATGCTGGAGAAGCACTTACAATCTACACCTATAATTATCTGCAAATTTTACTGGGGCGCCAGAAACTGGATGTTATAATTTGTCTATAACTTAAGTTTTATTGTTATTGTTATTATTATTTCAAAGTCACTACGTCCGGAATTCTTAATATTTTCATACTGAAGTGCAGTGAGATGTTAAATGTGCTATGGATCAGTTTCCAGTACAGCCATATGTAACAACAACAACTTTTACCCTCTTCGGCTCGGTGTAGTACCGTGGAAGTTAGCCCCTCATGGTCTTAACAAACGTCCCATCTTCTTCTCCCTTCTTATAGTCACTGTTTTCTACATATTATTTGCTTCGCCGATTCTGTGAAGGATCTCCACATTCCTTACTTTATCAGTCCACCTAACTTTCATCATTCTTCTGTCGCACCACATCTCAAATGCTTTGATTCTCTCCTTTTATGCCTTTCTCACTGTGCATGATTCATTACCATATATTTCTCTGCTACAGATATACATTTTCAAGAAGAATTCTCTAATTACGGCCTATGTTTGACCCTGGTAGACTTATTGTACCCATGAATGTCTTCATAACCTGTGCTACTCGGCTTCTGTTACCCTCTTTACTTTGTCCAGTAGGCATTATTTTGCTTCCAAGGTAGTAGATCACTTTTAGTTTGTCTACTGTGTGGGCATTAACTTTGATGTTAAGTCTGTTGTTAACTTCATTTCTACTACACCTCATTACTTTCGCTTTCTCTGGTTTGCTCTCAATCCATATTCTGCGCCCGTTACGCTGTTCATTCCATGCAACAGGTCCTGTAATTCTTTCACACAATCACTGGGGTTAGGAATGTCATGAGCGAATCTCTTCATTAATGTCCTTTCGCCCTGAATTTCAGTGTCGCTCCTGAACTGGTATTTTATTTCTGCCATTGCTTCTTCGATTTGTAGCTTGAACTGTAGGGAAGAGAGACTGCATCCCAGTTTTTCTCACTTTCTTATACGATCACTTCTCTCCTTATCTTCCATTCTTATTCCTCCCTCTTGATTCTTTAACATTTTGTTTACTACCCATCTCTCCCTAGAGCGCTTAGCAGTTTTTCTGATAATTTCAAATATCTTTTGTGTTTTCGATCTCTATGACCTTGTCATGAAACGCAGGTGGACTTGCTAATGACCAGCATCTGATTCAGAGATTATCTGCTGACTCTGAATGTAACTTAGGGCGTGGAAATAGAGGAAAAGATCCGATACCTTTTAATTTGATTAGATTAGATGTACTTTTTGTTCCATAGATTCGTAGTGAGGAGATCGTCAAGAGTGTAGAACATGTCATAAAACATAAAAACACAATAAATATTCCCAGAACTAGAAATATGCTGACGTCCTTTCAATAGGTCCCAAGTAAAATGGTCTCCAAGTATATGGATTAAGTTAGCGAATTTTAAACCTATTTTCATTGGAGAGGTAGTAACCAACCTGTCACAAAACATGTAATTAATGTAGAATTCACTAAAGTGCATGTAATAAATAGTTATTAGGCTACTGTAGCCAAGTACCATCAAAGAGAAAATCAGCGCACAATACTTATTTACATTGATCACATTACTGCACTGAAGATCTGCAAATATCAGATTTTATGTTATTAATAATACACATATCAAAAAAAGGTTTACATCATCTCGGTTCCTAGAACTGAAGATAGACGTTGACTGTGGATATTGTATCACAGACACAGTCCCTTTGACTGTTCAGAGATGTCACTAAGCCCGCCCAAATATGTAAACAACCATGCATGAGCACCGCCTATTAGACAGAGGGGGTCCGACAGCCCATCAATTCCAGTAATTTCATCAGGAATGGGGTACATGGCTCGTGTTGTCTGTAGTTCAACCATGCCTAGACTGACAATACCGCGGTTCGATCGCGTCCGCACTGATACTTTGTGTGCGGTGGCCGTGCTGTTCTAGGCGCTTCAGTCCGGAACCGCGGGACCGTTACGGTCGCAGGTTCGAGTCCTGCCTCGGGCATGGATGTGTGTGATGTCCTTAGGTTGGTTAGGTAGAAGTAGTTCTAAGTTCTAGGGAACTGATGACCTAAGATGTTAAGTCCCATAGTGCTCAGAGCGATTTGAACCATTTGTTACTTTGTGCTAGGAAGGGCTCTCAATAAGGGAAGTGTCCAGGCGTCTCGGAGTGAACCAAAGCGATGTTGTTCGGACATGGAGGAGATACAGACAGACAGGCACTGCACTGGAGGACCGCGACCTACGGATTATGGCTCGGAGGAATCTTGACAGCAACGCCATCATCTTGAAGTATGCTTTTCGTGCAGCCACAGGACGTCGTGTTACGACTCAAACGGTGCGCAATAGGCTGCATGATGTGCAACTTCACTCCCGACGTCCATGGCGAGGTCCATCTTTGCCACCACGACACCACGCAGCGCGGTACGGATGGGCCCAACAACATGCCGAATGGACCGCTCAGGATTGGCGTCACGTTCTCTTCACCGATGAGTGTCGCATATGCCTTCAACCAGACAATCGTCGAAGACGTGTTTGGAGGCAACCCGGTCAGGCTGAACGCCTTACGCACACAGTCCAACGACTGCAGCAAGGTGGAGGTTCCCTACTGTTTTGGGGTGGTATTATGTGGGGCCGACGTACGCCGCTGGTGGTCACGGAAGGCGCCGTAACGGCTGTACAATACGTGAATGCCATCCTCCGACCGATAGTGCAACCATATCGGCAGCATATTGTCGAGGCATTCGTCTTCATGGACGACAGTTCGCACCCACATCGTGCACATCTTGTGAATGACTTCCTTCAGGATAACGACATCGCTCGACTAGAGTGGTCAGCATGTTCTTCAGACATGAGCCCTATCGAACGTGCCTAGGATAGATTTAAAACGGCTTTTTATGGACGACATGGATGACATGACCCACCAACCAATCTGAGGGATCTAGGCCGAATCGCCGTTGAGGAGTGGGACAATCTGGACCAACAGTGCCTTGATAAACTTGTGGATAGTATGCCACGCCGAATACAGGCATACATCAATGCAAGAGGTCCTGCTACTGGGTATTAGAAGTACCAGTGTGTATAGCAATCTGGACCACCACCTCTGAAGGTCTCGCTGTATGGTGGTACAACATGCAATGTGTGGTTTTGATGAGCCATAAAAAGGGTGGAAATGACGTTCATGTCCAATTTTCTGTACAGGTTCCTGAACTCTCGGAACCGAGGTGATGCAAAAGTTTTTTTTGATTCGTGTATTTCACATTTGAGAACCACTGTTACTCACAGCAGGATGGGCTACCCTTGGGATCACCAATCAGTGGGCTCCTAGCCAACATCTTCTTAAATCATACTGTGAACAAAATATTTGAAATCATAGTGAAACTCAAACAATACTGAATAATATACAGGTACAGTCATGTAGAAGACATTATATGCCTTCTAGATGAAACAACCAACCGTACACTGCTCTAAGCAAAATTTATGAGAATGTGTATGTCCTTAAATATATGTTGGGACAGAAAAGAAGATAGCATTAACTAAGTACCACAACAGAGGCAGATGTGGAAACTTGGTGTTTGAAACAGACTTGTCATCTTGTACACGGGAAACGAAAGTCATTAGCTGAATGGGCCAGAAATAGGTGTGAATTTTTCCAAAGAGAGAAAAGGAAGTCAGCTCAGAAACAGAAGGAGACCATTAAGCAGCTAAGGCCATAACAGGTGAACAGCAAGGAAAAAGTGGTGTACTGGCGAGGTCTTTCTGTGTTAGCAAAAATCTGCTTTAGTAAGGACCATAAGTCATGGGTGAAATGTTTTGATGGACGAAAGTAAATTTAATGTCCATAAACTAGGTGTATAGCAAAAACCTAGCGCAAGAAAGGAATATGACGGCTAGACGCTGTTTCGATGAGGCAATTATCGAGTGCAGAATTGTAGGGTTCCCCTTAATAGGTCCGGCGTGTACTACACCCAGGAAGCGGCTACTAGGGTAGTGGAGTACGTGTGGCGTGCACATGGGGCTTTTTTAGGTTAGAGAGTCCCTCCCTTAGGATCAAAGACGATTTTCCTGTTAAATCAGCCCCGAGTCTTGGTCCTCGAAGATTAGAGATAGAAAAGTTTAATATGACTTTAGTTAACTGCAGGAGCATCCAAGGAAAGGTCCCAGAATTAGTAACGCTTACTGAAGGTTATAATGCACAGAAAGTATTGGGAACAGAAAGCTGGTTGAAACCAGACGTCTATGACAACGAAATCCTAAGTTCAGATTGGAATATTTATCGTAAGGATAGATTAGTCGCCAATGATGGCGGTGTATTTATTGCAGTAAAAAGTTCGATACAATCTAGCGAGGTTATCACGATTCCGAATGTGAATTAATCTGGGTGAAACTTAGTATCAAAGAACGGTCAAAAATGGTGATCGAATGCTTTTGAAGACCACCTGGGTCAGGATCTGTAGTTGTAGAGCGCTTCAGACAGAACTTGCAGAATATCATCAGTAATTTTCCTGATCATGACGTTGTAATAGCGGGTCACTTCAACTTGCCAGGTATAGATTGGGAGTGTTATGCCCTCAAAATTGGTGCCAGAGACAGGGATTTGTGTGGCATTTTTCTGGATGTCTTTTCCGAAAGTTACCTTGAGCAGATAGTTATAGAACCAATTCGTGAGGACAACGTCTTAGACCTCCTGGCAACAAAAAGACCTGAGGGTATCAGTGATCATAAGACTGTGACAGCATCTGTGACGACGGGTCCTGCAAGGAATGTTAATAAAGATATGAAGATATATTTGTTCAGCATGGATGACAGGATACAAATTTCAGAATATCTCAGCAGTCAGTATCAAATATTCCGTGATGAGGACGAAGATGTGGAAAACAAATGGAGGTTTTAAGGGATGGGAAAGATCCACCAGGGTTAATAGCCGTATAAGTTAAGCGCTACGTAAACAAAGAGCACTTTATCTCAGATCCAAGAGAAGTAAAAACCTAGCTGACAAACAAAGGATGAACGAAGCGAAAATTAGCGTAAGGAGAGAAATGAGAGAAGCGTACAATGATTTTGAAAGTAAGACGTTCTCAACCGACCTGAGTAAAGACCCCAATAGTTTTGGTCGTATCAGTAAGTGGGTCAAAATCATCTCTTTATTCTCTCGGCGACCACAATGGCACCGAAACGGAAGGTAACAGAGAGAAGGTCGAAATACTGATTCGGGCTTCCAAAGTTGTTTCACCACGGAAGATAAATAACACTGTTCCTCCTTTCAATTGTCGTAAGAACATCGAAATGGCAGATATTGAGATAACCGATCGTGGAATTGAAAAGCAGCTACAATCGCTTGGTAGTGGAAAGGCATCCGGACCAGATGAGATAACTATAAAATTCTATAAAGATTATGCGAAAGAACTTGCTCCCCTTCTAGCAACAATTTATCGTAGATCGTTTGAGCAAGGAAAGGTACCTAACGACTGGAAAAAAGCGCAGGTCATTCCCGTTTTTAAGAAAGGCCGTAAGACAAGTCCACACAATTATAGAATTATCGTTGACGTCAATCTGTTGTAGAATTATGGAACATGTTTTATGCTCAAGAACTATGACGTTTTTGGAAAATGGAGATCTCTTCTATAAAATTCAACACGTATTTCGCAAACAGAGATCCTGCGAAACTCAGCTCGCTCTGTTGCTCAATGAGACCACAGCACAGCGCTCAGGTTGATGCCGTGTTCCTTGATTTCAGTAAGGCATTCGCCACTGTATCACAATGCCGTTTAATGAAACAAATACGAGCTTACGGAGTATCGGAGCAGACTTGCTATTGGATTCAAGACTTTCTTGCAGATACAACTCAACACTTCGCTCTTAACGGAACAAAAGCGACAGATGTAAAGGAAATATCCGGAGTACCGCAGGGGAGTGTGATAGGACCGTTACTGTTTACAATGAACATAAATGATCTTATAGAA
This sequence comes from Schistocerca piceifrons, assembly GCF_021461385.2. Classification (NCBI taxonomy): domain Eukaryota; kingdom Metazoa; phylum Arthropoda; class Insecta; order Orthoptera; family Acrididae; genus Schistocerca; species Schistocerca piceifrons. Next base: position 95,602,159 of record NC_060143.1, on the reverse strand, counting down.
AGCATTGCATGCTCTTTAAAGCTATTCACAGATGATGCAGTTGACTACAACAAACTAGCAACGCCAGAAGATAGTAAAAATTTACAGAACGACCTGCAGAGAACTGTTGAATGGTGCAGGCTCTGGCAGTTGACTCTGAAAATAAATAAATGTAACATATTGAGCATACATAGGAAAAGAAATCCACTACCGTACAGCTACACTATTGATGACAAACAACTGGAGACAGTGTCTGCTGTAAAATATCTAAGCGTAACTATCCAGAGCAACCTTAAGTGGAATGACCATATAAAACAGATAGTGGGAAAAGCAGATACCAGACGCAGTTTCATCGGAAGAATCTTAAGGAAATGTAGCTCATCCACCAAAGAAGTGGCTTATAAGGCGATGGTGCGCCAGATTCTTGAGTATTGTTCATCTATCTGGGATTCCTATCAGGCAGAACTGATAGAGGAGATAGAGAATATCCAACTAAGAGCGGAGCGTTTCGTCACGAAAATGTTCGTATTCATTAAAATGGCACTGACTGAGGAATGGGGTACCAGCAGCTGTCTCGTTCTACCTTCCTCAGCACCTCTAAACATGACAAGGAGTTGGGCGGAATGAGTGGGCGACCGTGGGCAAATGGGAGTGAATGGGCTTGAGAGACTTGCAGCGGGTTACAGTTAGGCCAACTTGCGCGAATGAGAGGTGAGTTCCACGTTAAATAGAGCGCGAATATGTTCGCATGTCAGCATTTTATTCCAATATTTTTAAAAGTGCTGAGTAAAGTAGAATGAGGCAACTGGTAGCCCACTTTTCAGCCAGTTTGCTCTTAAATAAACGAGAACATATCCGGCTTTTCTGTGGCCCGATAGGAGCATTTTTGCGTTGGTTCCCTTCCGTTCGCTGCCACAGCAGGGAGTGTGACTCATATTAAAAGAAGTTAATGGGTCAGTAAAATTTTCCATAACCTGTTTACGTGAATTTCAACTAACGTAAAACTAATTTTACATCACAGACCGGATTTACGAGACAAAAATCTTGCATCTGCTTCAGTAGTACAACGTGGAGTTGCCAGAAACCTTCTGTAGATGACGCACACACTTTACATCATATTTCTCCACGCTACGTCACTTTATACATTACGTTTCCGCCTCACAGCGCAATTTACGTGTCTATTTTACGTGCACAAGTAGGGTAACTTTGAACCTGTGTATCTCTGGAACACCCGCACTGCCCCGCCGATGTGGCCGAGCGGCTCTAGGCGCTTCAGTCTGGAACCGCGCAACCGCTACGATCGCAGGTTTGAATCCTGCCTCGGGCATGAATGTGTATGATATCCTTAGGTTAGTTAGGTTTAGGTAGTTCTAAGTTCTAGGCGACTGATGACCTCAGATGTTAAGTCCCAAAATGCTCAGAGTCATTTGAACCAACCTCAGTTGTTAAGCCCCATAGTGTTCAGAGGCATTTGAACCATCTGAACACCCGCTCCCGCAGTCTAGGGGTCAGTCTGCTTCCGGCAGTGGTGAGGCGAGCTCGCCTTGTTTGCTTCTCGCCTGTTGCGCTGCTTGCAAGAGAAAGCGTCCTTGTTTACTTCCGCGTAGCGTTTCCGAATTCACCGAGCAACATGGTGTTTCCTATCGCCAAGCCACGATTAAATTAACCTTTCCTTCGGATCATGAACAACCCGATGCGTATGATGTTGAACGGTGTATATGGGACGAAATGCGTCTCCCGGCACACGATGTTCTCGCAATTAATTTTTCGATGCTTAATACTACTGTGTACATAAAGCTGGCGAATGGCGAGCTGTACACTGACGCTCTGCAGCGCCATACTACTAACGATCCCAAGTTCCGGTACGTCCGTATGGGGAGTGTCGTGGTTGATCACTCTGGTCTTGGCCTCCAAACGTTGCGGGTTTCCGAACTCCCGGTTGAGGTGCCGTCGGATGTTGCGGTGGCCGCCTTTGGACGTTACGGCAAGGTCGTCAACGTGTCCCGAGTTCGAGTCTCGGTCCGATACACAGTTTCAATCTGCCAGGAAGTTTCATATCAGCGCACACTCCGCTGCAGAGTGAAAATCTCATTCTGGATGTCTCCTATGCTTCCCCTAGTGGTGGCGGTCCTCCTTCGTGACAGTATCCTCGCTGAGTCAGTTGCCTGTCTCCTTGATTCCAGAGATATGACACGTTTGGTGGAGTCAAGATTATCATCTATACCCCACCCGGTTCTGGTCGCCTCCACGAAAATTCACTTTCTTCTCCGAGAGAGTCAAGCCTCTTTTCCTGGGTCGGCAGGATGCATTGATCTTGCGACGCAATTTAAACTCCACCCAGGCACTCAAATGTCACCGTTTACGACCACTTGACCTTCTGCAACGGACACAATATGTAAATATGTATTTGGCGTCACGTATCTCCGACGTGGCACAGACATTTCCTATTCCGCTGTCCATATCCCACCGCATCCTAACGACATTGGGTTTATATGTTTGCCTCGGCTTGCTGTTCAAAGTAAGGTACGAGATCCTAACCCTCCCACGTTGCAGGATCGGTTTAGTTCTCTATCAAGTCCCTGACAAAGCGATAGCCCTGCTCTCAAATGGTGCTGTAACGCCGTAGGACACTGCGTGCTTTACCAGCCTGTTGTTGGAGGCCCTTGCACCACGCACTCTCTCTCAGCCCCTGTACAGCTTCCGGACGTCCTGCCGCCCTTCTTTCATTTACCAGCTACGTCCTTACTGCGATACTGTCAACGCGCATGACATCCACGAAGGCCATCTATGACTTTCTTTAGCAGCACAGGTCATCGAATGTGGTTGAAGGGAAGCATCCCCACATCGACTGGCGTGCCATCTGTCGACCGGTGTGCGCTCCTTATCCTGACACTGACGTCCAGTCCGCGTGGTACCTTACGGTCAATGGGAAGCAAGTATGCCTGTCGCGCCTCCACAGGATTCACCTTGCAGACACCCCATTGTCTGTCCCCTGTTCGCTCTGTAGTGTCTTCCTTAACCCACCCCAGAGCTGAGATGTTCCTGCCATGAGGAGTTGAGCCCAGCCTCTTCCGCTCTTAGAACCGGTAAATTCTCTGGTCATAGTAACGTTCTCCCCATAAAAACTAGGTGTCGATAGTCTCACTGAGTCTTTCGTCTTGCTGCATCCTCCTCCTCGTGACGTCCATTTCCTGCTATTCTCGGTGGTATTAATATCACTTAAAAACATCCTCGCTCCCGGGTCACCGCTTAAATTTGAATAAAAATCTTCAGCAATGGTGACCAAAGATTCTGGAATAAGAAGTCGCCCTCATTCAACCAACAGCCTTGTCAAAGTGGCAGAGGACTGGAGGTTCATGGCACTCTCTTGCGATTGGGGTGGAAACTGCCATTACAGACGGAAGAATCAGCAATGATCAACGGCATGAGGATGCAGAAGGCAATGGAAACCAGTTCACTAAAGACACATAAAGTGTAACTACAGGACAAGTGACCTGTAACTGAAAACGTGTCATGATGATCTCTCCATTGGCACAAGATTCCTATTCGGATCTCCGGGAGAGGAGTGCCAAGGGAAAGATGACCATGAGAAAAGGACTGTATAACCAACGAAAATATAACGTCCTACGAGTCTGAGTGTGGAATGTCAGAAGTTTGAATGTGGTAGGAAAGGTAGAAAATCTGGAAAGGGAAATGCTAAGGCTCAGTCTAGATACAAAGGGGTTATTAAATGGAAAGAAAACAAGGATTTCTGATCAGATGAGTACTGGCTAATTTCAACAGCAACAGAAAATGGTATAACGGGAGTAGGGTTCATTATGAACAGGAAGGTAAGGAAGACGATGAGTTACTGTGAACAGTTCAGTGATAGGGTCGTTCTCTTCAGAAACGATACTATACCAACATCGACGACGGTAGTTCAGGTATACATGCCAACGTCGCAAGCCGAAAATGAAAAGATAGAGAAACTATATGAGGGAATAGAAAGGGTGATTAAATACATAAAGGGAGATGAAAACCTAATAATCATAGGGGACTGGAAAGCGAATGTAGGGAAAGGAGTAGAAGACACGATTACGGGAAAACAAGGACTTCGTAATAGGAATCAGAGAGGAGAAAGACTAATTGAATTCTACAATAAATTTCAGTTAGTAATAGTGAATACTCTGTCCCAGAATCATAAGAGATGGAGGTATACTTGGAAAAGGCCAGGAGATGGAAAAATGTCAGTTAGATTACATCATGATCAGACAGAGATACAGAAATCCGAAATCAGATACTAGATTGTACCCAGAAGCAGATATGGACTCAGATCACAATTTAGCAGTGATGAAGAATAGGCTGAAGTTTAAGAAAGTTGTCAAGAAGAATCAATGTGTAAAGAAGTGGGATACAGAGTACTAAGGAATGATGAGAGACGCTTGAAGTTCCCTGAGGCTGCAGTTACAGCGATCACAAATATCTCAATATGCAGTTCAGTTGGAGACATCTCTAAAAAGGGCAATCCCAGAAGCAGGAAAGAAAAAGGTGGGTACGAAGAAGGTAACTGCGAAGAAACCATTGGTAACAGAAGAAATACTTCAGTTGATCGATGAAAGAAGGAACTACAAAAATGTTCAGAGAATTTCAGCAATACAGAAATACAAGTCTGTTAAGAATTAAATAAACAGGAAGTGCAGGGAAGCTACGACGATAGGGCTGCATGAAAAATACGAAGAAATAAAAAAAGAAATGATTGTGAGAAAGACTGACTCAGCGTCTTCGGTGACATTAGAAGCATGGATGGTACCGTTAAGAGTGTAGTGGGAATTCCACTGTTAAATGCAGAGGAGAGAGCGGATAGGTGGAAAGAGTAGAGTAAGGCCTGCATGAAGGTGGAGGCTTGCCGGATCACATGATAGAAGAAGAAACAGGAGTCGACATAGAAGAGATAGGGGATCCAGTATTAGAAACAGAATTTAATAGAGCTTTAGGAGACTTAAGATCGAAGAAGGCAGAAGGGATAGATAACATTTCATCAGATTTTCTAAAATCTTTAGGGGGGCAAGAAAACAGCTATTTACGTTGGTGCGTAGAATGTATGAGTCTGACGATATACCATCAGACTTCCGGAAAAATATCATCCACCCAGTTCCGAAGATTGCAAGAGCCGACAAGTGCGAGAATTACCGCACAACCACCTTAACAGCAAGCATCAGAGAGGAGGTTCTGACGTTGTGGTCGATAACGGATGCAAGACTTAAGAAAAATCAAGACGCATTCACAGTATTTGACGCCCTGAGGAAAGCGTTCGACATTATAAACTGGTGCAAGACATTCGAAAGCCTGAGAAAAATAGGGGTAAGCTATAGGAAAATACGGGTAATGTACAACATGTGCAAGAGCCAAGAGGGAACAATAAGAGTGGAAGAGCAAGAGCGAAATGCTCGGATTAAAAAGGGTGTAAGATAGGGATGTAGTCTTTCGCTCCTACTGTTGAATCTATGCTCTAAGAAGCAACGACGGAAATAAATGAAAGGTGCAAGAGTGGAATTAAAATTCAAGGTGAAAGGATATAAAAGTTAATATTAGCTAATAACATTGCTATTCTCAGTGAAAGTGAAAAAAATACAGGATCTGCTGAACGGAATGAACAGTCTGATGAGTACAGAATAAGGAGTGAGAGTAAATCGAAAAAAGACGAGAGTAATGAGAAGTAGCAGAAATGATAACTGCGAGAAACTTAACTTCAGGAGCGGTGATCACGAACTATATGAAGTTAAGGAAATCTAATAGCAAGGCAGCAAAAAAACCCTTGACGGGCGGAGCAAGGAGGACATCAAAAGAATGCTATCACTGGTAAGAAGGGCAAGAGAAGGCCAAGAGAAGGCTGCTAGTATCAAACATAGGCCTTAATTTGAGGAAGATATTTCTGAGAATGTACGTTTATGGTAGTGAAACATGGACTGTAGGAAAACCGGAACAGAAGAGAAATGAAGCATTTGAGATATTACGCTACAGAAGAATGTTGCAAATTAGGTGGACTGATAAGACATTGAATGTGGAGGTTCGCCGGAGAATCGGCGAGGAAAGGAACGCATGGAAAACACTAACAAGTAGAAGGATAGAATGGTAGGATATCTGTTAAGACGCCACGGAATAACTTCTACGGCACTAGAGAAAGCTGTAGAGAGTAAAAAATGTAGATTCAGCAAATAATTGAGAACGTATGTTGCAGGAGCTAGTCTGAAACGAAGATGTTGGCACAGGAGAGAAATTTGTAGTGGGCCGCATCAAACCAGTCAGAAGACTGATGACTCAGAAGAAAAGTATGGGAAACGGATAAAGAGTCTAGAAGATTCTGAAGATTGTTAGAGATCGGGATCTTAAGAAAATATCGTAAAATTTTAGGCATTTGCTGTGCATAGCCATCCTAGAACCGTCGGCTGAAATTTGGTCCGCTGGTAACGGCGAAAATATACGAGGCCTGTTCAGAAAGTAAGCTCCGATTGATTGCCAAATTGAAACCACAGTGAACATTAGAAATGTTTTACTTGTAACAATTAGCTACACCTTTCAGCTACTTCTCTACGTTGTCGCCGTTCTGACTTAGACTTTTGTCATAGCGTTGTACCAACTTTTCAATAGCCTCATCATAGAAGGCAGCCGCCAGTGCTTTCCGCCAATTCTCCACGCTGGCCTACACCTCGTTGTCTGTGTCAAAATGTTGTCTTCAAAGACAGCGGTTCATGTGACCAGAGATGAAACTCAGGGGGAGACAATTGCGGACTGTATTGTGGGTAATCTCACATTTCTATTTGAAAACGATGCAGGAGCATCTTCATTGCCCCTGCAGAATGCGGCTGAGAATTGTCTTGAAGAAGAAACAGCACGACAGTTATGTAATGTTAGCTGCATAGCTTCAGGCGAAATTTCTCACCAGGCCCTCGTACTTGGCGGCAGACACTATTTTCTAGACATCCTTACACACTCACTGCGAGCTCAGAAATGAGAAGAGCGACGTGATGCTAACTGGGGTTATACTAGAGACACTACCCAACACATCTGTGCAAAGCTTTATCGGATTTTCATAGTCGTTTCCATTTCGCGACCGATCGGAGCTTACTTTCTGAACGCCCCTCGTAGTAAAAACCTCTTTTTTGGGGTTTTCAGAAGGACCACTCGTGGACTAATCATGAAGTCTCATCAAGCTCACCGAAGACCATATCATATGCAAAAACTACCAATCTATGCGTTCCATATGCCTAAGCAGGAAAAAATTGTAATATTCATACTTTGACCCTGCACTGTAGAGTAGTGACACTAAGACGGCCCTTCTGTTGGGTATACAAATGATCCGTAGCCCAATGGCAATCCAAAACGCTCGACGCTACCTTTTATCGCCAGCAGAACCCGAGATATGAGCACCGGAAGATCCGGTTTCTATACGCGGCGTTTTAGGACATATTGGTAAGCGTGCTGTTGCATGCATACCGATTACTTTTCAGCCTACCCTCGGACGGTGAGAAATTTAGTGCACAGAGCTTCCAACTGCGAGTTATATCCAGGCTGGCTGTCGAGTCGAACTCAGCTTGGATGACAGATGGGGGTACGCCATTCAGTGCAGCGCTAACACAGTCTTTCGACGTGTGCTGGCTGACCAGTGGCGGCGCGGCGGGCCTCTCACCAGCCCACGGCCAGGCGTTTCCGGTGGGTGAGACGTGGTGGCCAGGCCAGCAGACCAACGTCCTCCGTGTATGTGCAGCAAGGTTAGACAGCAAAGGCGGCGGGAGGTCAAGCGTTATCTTCTACATCTACGTCTACATCTACATGATTACTCTGCAATTCAAGTGCCTTCTCTACCATTCCACTCTCGAAGGCCGCGTGGGAAAAAGGAACACCTCAATCTTTCCGTTCGAGCTCTGATTTCTCTTATTTTATTATGACGATCATTTCTCCCTACGTAGGTGGGTGTCAACAAAATATTTTCGCATTCGGAAGAGAATGTTGATGATTGAAATTTCGTAAATAGATCTCGCCGCAAAGAAAAACGCCTTTGTTTCAGTGTCTTCCACCCCAACTCGCGTATCATATCAGTGACACTCTCACCCCTATTGCGCGATAACACGAAACGAGCAGCCCTTCATTGCACTTTTTCGATGTCCTCCGTCAATCCTACCTGGTAAGGATCCCATACCGCACAGCAATATTCCAGCAGAGGACGGACAAGTGTAATGTAGGCTGTCTCTTTAGTGGGTTTGTCGCATCTTCTAAGTGTTTTGCCAACAAAGTGCAGTCTTTGTTTCGCCTTCCACACAATATTATCTATGTGGTCTTTCCAATTTTAGTTGCTCGTAATTGTAATTCCTAGGTATTAAGTCGAATTGACAGCTCTTAGATTTGTACGATTTATGGTATACCCAAAATTTATCGGATTTCTTTTAGTACCCAAGTGGATGACCTCGCACTTTTCTTTGTTTAGTGCCAATTGTCACTTTTCGCACCATACAGAAATTCTCTTTAGATCATTTTGTAATTGGAATTGATCGTCTGATGATTTTACTAGACGGTAAATTACAGCATCACCTGCAAAAAATATAAGGGGGCTGCTCAGATTATCACCTAGAGCATTTATGTAAATCAGGAACAGCAGAGGGCCTATGACACTACCTTGCGCAACGCCAGATATCACTTGCTGGAAGGTAACGACACGGAGACTGTGAAGGTAAGGCACAGCCATAGGCCTTAACACGACAGAAGTATAACAGCTACTGTGCTCCCACTCATGTTTTTACTTTTTTTTTTTATCGCTAGTGTCCGCCCCTGGTAGCTGAGTGGTCAGCGCGACGGAATGTCATACCTAACGGTCCGGGTTCGATTCCCCGCTGGGTCAGGGATTTTCTCCGCTCAGGGACTGGGTGTTGTGTTGTCCTTCTCATCATTTCATCCCCATCGACACGCAAGTTGCCGAAGTGGCGTCCACCCGAAAGACTTGCAACAGGCGAACGGTCTACACGACGGGAGGCCCAAGCCACACGGCATTTCCATTTTATATCGCTAGTGATGTTCTGCACGGAACCGTAATTCATCTGCAAAGGCAAAAAGAAGACGTGGTGCAAGTTGTGCGTCCAGCGTCCTCTCCCTGGCGTCGTGTTGAGGGTAGCCGCAACGTCGGACCGCCGTGTTCCACCACGCGTCGTCCCGCCGCCAGTGTGGCCACTCGCCTCGCTGCTAACGAGCCCATTTCCTCACCCAAGGCGAGGGACGTTCCTGCCCGATCTTACGCGGCCGAGCAGACAATACGTCTCCTGTGCGCTAGTCACGAAGAGCTGTTGATATTTGCACGGCGTTGAAACGGCCGATTCCTTATTAGAATGACAATCGAGTGATCCCGACTGATGCAAGTAGAAATATCTCGGAAAGATAAAGCACATTCCCGACAGGTCACGATCATGCCAACACGTGCTAAGAGATGCGTCTCCTTCTCACAAGAAATGTAACACGATCTTAAGAGAAACAAACAACATTCAAATGCGGTTTCTGAATGAGAAAGTCGCCGCGTAATCTTTCCTGTGCAGGACAATGCTCCTACCTGCTCTATGCAGGAGCGCTGACATGTCAATCATCTGCACATCCAAGCATGTACTATAGTTCGTAATAATTTCACATTTGCAAGCAGCCCTCATGGTGTTGCAACTTCAGTGGTCGGCTAACGCAAAGGATGTTTGTTTTAACTTGAAACAACAAAATACCTCAAAAACGACGCATCGCACAAAAACAAAGTTCTAGGTAACCCCGCCAGAGCCAGGCTCTGTCTGCCACAAGCCAGAACAAAGGGGGAGTGATAGAGGAGTAACACCTCTTTAAAAAACATTGGTTCAGCTGGCACGGCTGATAGTACCTTGTCAGGGCCCCTGCCAGGGTGACGGTGAAGATGGTCAATGGTTTTGAAGGCGGAAGACGACAACCACGTCCTAACGGTGAATAAAGCGGATGAACTATCTCCATTTAGCAGCGTCTGTTCTTCAGAGAAGCGGCTGCGAAGAGCGTCTGACTCCAGAGGAGCGGCCTGTTATCAAGCTCCGGGGCTTACAACCTCGGTTCTATTACTGGGAAGGATTTATGCAACCCACACTAGTTTGAACAACCAAGCAAAATCGAATGTCGTCACAAAAAGGACACTACCCCAGGTAGAACCTCTTTGAGGGAATCTACTACTCTTAGGAGTCCAATCAGGCCTATGAATTCTGGGAGGCCTGAACCTAGATGGTTTGAAGACACGACAACGCGTACAAAATTCAAGACTAAACAGAACTACTATTTTGGGACTTTGAACGTCAATTCTCTATTGAAAGTTGGGAAACACAAAGAGTTGACGATGATCATGGACAAACATGACATAACCATGTTGACCTTTCAAGAAACCAGATACCTAGATGAGGACACAATGGACATTGAAGATTACAGGATTTATAAAGGCGAAATGGCAGTCAAAATAGGTAAGAACATGCCTGTACTTAGCACAGCTTTTGTTGTTTGTAAGAGGATTGTCAGTTCAATCGTGGAGTTCTTCAGCCCATGTGAGGGACTTTCTATCCTAACTCTCAGCTGTAGTAACAAAGGATACACACTGATCAATGCGCATGCACCAGTCAATGAAGACAACAGACGTAATCCCGAGAAAGTTGAACAGTTCTGGGACCTTCTTGAAGAACAGTTAGAGAAAATACCATTTAAGAACATAAAGATCCTATTAGGTCACTTTAGCGCTCAGCTGGGAATAGAACCGCAATTCAGATCCACAATTGGAAAGTATTTTGCTCACCAGATAGCTAACAGAAATGGTATAAGACTCCTCAATCTGGGTCGATCCTTCAATCTTAAGATAATATCAACATTTTACAAACACAAGCCAAGTACACAGAAGACTTGGCGATCACCAGGCAATGTGTGTGGAGAGAAACATATTGATCACGTAGCAATCTCTAGGAGAGCAGTTAAGGAAATAATGAATGTTAAAGTACAGAGAGGTGACCCGTTTGACTCGGATCATTACTTCTCCAAGATCAAAATGAATTTCATCCCTCTCAATAAGGCCGTGAAAACCGGAAATAAAATTCATAAATACGACATTGCGAAGCTCAAAATCAATCAAAACGTATTGGAACAATACCACCAGCAACTGGCGTTTGAATCTAATAAATGGACGGACATCGTCTCCATGATCCAACAAGCCGCTAATACTGCAATCCTGACAGCTAAAAAGGGAAAGCATAGGTGGTGGAATGAGGTTCTTGATGAGGTGATGGCCAAAAGAACAAATGCCTGGAAAAAGTGGAACTCGACCAAGAGACCTGAAGATTTTGATGTATTCCGTGAAGTTCGAAAATATGCAGGCAGGACTTTAGGAAGGGCTAAGCGATTGCATGAGAAACAGCAGTTAGAACAGATCGATCAGGATTTCTGGAAAAACAATGGCAGGGACTTATATCAGACGTTCAAGTCGAGTTTGAAAGGATACCAAAGCCCCAGTCTTTGTTTTAGAGACGAAAATGGAAAGCTCAGCCTGAGCAACAAAGAAAACTGCATGACCATGTCTCGTTATTTTGAAAACGTATTTAATTGTGATGAACCGAAAGAAAGATTCCCAGTATGTGTCACGATCCACAAACTACCCAACTCATCTCCATATGGTAAATTGGAGATCAAAGAGATCATCAACGACCTTAAAATAATAAGGCAGCTGAAGAGGATTCAATAGTGGCGGAACTACTGAAGCTGGCAAATAATGAAACTCTAGATGTACTAGTCCAACTTTTTGAGGAGATCTGGAGAACTAGGATGGTACCAACTGAATGTCAGCCAGCTTTAATCCGTACTCTACATAAAAAAGGCGATAAAAAGAATGTCAATAACTATAGGGGTATCTCACTAGTATCTGTTCCATATGAGATTTTCTCCAAAGCAATACAGAACAGAATAGAAGGTCATCTTGACCAACTGATTGGGGAATATCATGCTGGTTTCCGAAAGGGCCGTTCTTGCCCAGAACAGATCTTTAACCTGAAAAGTACACCATCAGGTACAACAAAAGGAGGAAATAATTTTGTGGTCCTGTTTGTTGATTTTCAGAAGGCATATGACTCCATCGGCCGAGAGGCATTAATGAATATTTTGGGAGAGGATGGAGTGGATGACACATCAAGAAAGCTGATCAAACAAACTCTCACTAACACAGTGTCAAAAATAAAATTTATGGGTGAGATTTCAGAACTGTTTACAATCAGAACGGCGTAAGACAAGGAGATGGACTATCCCCACTAGTTTTCAACTGTGTCTTGGAAGAGGTCATTCGAGAGTGGAGAAAGTTGTTGGCCCAAGAAGAAACAAATGAAAAGCTGTTGAGACTTGGTCCTAAAAACAAAGGGATGTACACTGACTGCTTGGCCTTTGCGGATGACCTGGCCATTTTTGCTAATAACATAGAGTCAGCAGTCAACAAGATCAATAGGCTGTCAGAAACTGCTGACAAAGTTGGATGGTTGGTTGGTTGGTTGTTTCGGGGAAGGAGACCAGACAGCGAAGTCATCGGTCTCACCAGATTAGAGAAGGACGGGGAAGGAAGTCAGCCGTGCCCTTTGAAAGGAACCATCCCGGCATTTGCCTGGAGCGATTTAGGGAAATCACGGAAAACCTAAATCAGGATGGCCGGACGCGGGATTGAACCGTCGTCCTCCCGACAAAGTCGGACTCCAGATCTCTATTCAAAAGAAAAAATATTTGACGAACATCTGTGATGGACCTGAAAAATCCGAAAAATCCGGGAAAAATCGGACGAGTTAAGGAGGAGGATGATATTGGTGTTTAACGTCCCGTCGACAACGAGGTCATTAGAGACGGAGCACAAGCTCGGATTAGGGAAGGATGGGGAAGGAAGTCGGCCGTGCCCTTTCAAAGGAACCATCCTGGCATTTGCCTGGAGTGATGTAGGGAAATCACGGAAAACCTAAATCAGGATGGCCGGACGCGGGATTGAACCGTCGTCCTCCCGAATGCGAGTCCAGTGTCGGACGAGTTAAGGGTTTCAGTGATTTCGGTGAAGTCATCCAGGAAAATGGATTAAAAGAAGAAGTTCCATTAAGAGGAGACGATTGTTATTTTACGGTCATCTCATGTGGATGGACGGTGACCGACTAACAAAAAGAATATGGAGTTTCATCCAATCTGAGAAAACAGGGACGAGAAGGTTTGAGGAATGTGAAAAAGATCTTAGGCAGATTGGTATCTCAGAGAGAGAAATTCCTGACAGGAATAAATTTAGAAGAGTGGCGAACTACTACGAAGGTTTTAAAATGGCTTCAACGTCCAAAAGACGGAGAGGACCTTTGTCCGAAGAGCATAAATAGGAACTTCTTGGTGGGCTCAGAAGATACTGGCAGGAAGTCAAAGCTGGAACAAGAACAAGACCTAGACACTAAAACGAAATTGGTTGTTACCACGCAGTCCATAGAGGCTCAACTCAAAATAAAATAAAAAGTTCTGGGTGAAAAGTTAATATCAATAAACGGGACATTTGTCTGTGCCACAACTGGCCACTTCTTACCAACCCCTCCTGCGTGGGAGGGGTAGGGGGTTCCACTCTGTATTTTCAAATGAAAACCCCTCATTTTTATTGTATATTCGGATTCTACTCCAAACAATACGTACGGCTTACTCACACCTGTTTCTCATTCGTGGTAGATGGCGCTGTAATCGACAAGTACGAAATGTGCCTGACGCATTTGATTCTAAATTCCACTCACGATGTAAATGTTAACCTGCCTGTTCTGACGGTTTAGGTTTACGTTCAAAATCTACTTCAGCGTTGCAAATTTTATTGTATAATACGATAGGGTAAGCCGCTTCAATGTCTGGTTTGGTACTACCTGAGCGTGCTCCATCAACAACGACGTGGATTTAATAGTTTTCTGTTTCCATCGGGATGCTTGATACCGGTGATTATCTTTGCGTCCCAAAATTGGCGTGCGTGATTTCGGTGAGCATGTGAGTGTTTACACGATATGCGTGGTATATGCATGAGAGGTGCGCCCTTCATTATCACTTCATGGACATTTTACCTTATTACAATGCGTGAAATGTATTCGCATTTGGCAATGTGGAAAAGCTTCAGCTGTGTAATGGAATTATGACTGTGAAAATTTGTGCCGGACGGGGATTCGACACCGGATTTTCCGCTTATCGGAGCGGTCGCCGTACCATTAGTCTATCCGAGCGCGACTGACGGACACATACTTGACGACGTATGGAAGTGTGAGTCTGCCTGTCAGTCGCGCTCGGACAGCCTGGCGGTAAAGTGACCGCTCGTGATAAGCGGGAAATACGGGTTCGAGTCCCGGTCAGGCACAGATTTTCATTGTCGGATAGCGTGAGAGTTACGGCGGTTGGACAGAAACAGTTACCCTGATTGCGGGGTTCGTAGACAGCCACCGAAATCGAGTATTACGATTGTTTGGGGACTCATCACAATCAAACCCGTAGGGAACAGAAAAATAAGTTACCAAACAAGCAGCTTATCTGCCACAAACTGTCGATGTATAGCGATATTATTTGTGCTGCACAATCACATTTGCAACACTCGACTAACGCGTGAACATCAGTGTTAATAGTTAGAATACAAAGTCTTACATTTACGTCGTAAATCAAATGAAGGGCTTATTTCAATAGTGGTACAAGTCCATTACCTCCACTTTTCTGGCTATAATGCTTCTGAAATTAATGATCCAAACAAACAGAAAGAAAGGTTCACCTCTAGCAAGAAGCCATATGCTTGAATATTTCTGGTATCTCAACTGCAGATTTTTCAGTGCTCATATAATTTTAGGACTCTGTATCTCAAAATGAACAAAAATGGACTTGTACCACTATTGAAATAAGCCCTTCAAATGTAGAATTAAATGCGTCTGTTCTTAATTGCAGAAAACAGGCGCACTTGATATTTGTCGATTGCAGCGCCATCTACCACGAAAGCAAAACAATGGTTCAAGTAAACCGCACATATTATTTTGGCGTAGAATCCGAATATGCAGTAAAAATGTGGGGTGGGGTTCCCATTTCAAAATGCAAATTGGACCCCTCAGGGCAGCAGAGGTAGGTTGAAGGTGGTCTGTTGCGGCACAGACGGACAGATGTCCCGTTTATTAATGTTAACCTATGTAAGGTCGCATAATAAATGGTCAAATTCGCACCTTACATGAGACCTTTAAAAATCGGAATGAGAAGGTGAAGACAGTTATGAGAACATATGCCTATCAATATACAGGGTGTTACAAAAAGGTACGGCTAAACTTTCAGGAAACATTCCTCACACACAAATAGAGAAAAGATGTTATGTGGACATGTGTCCGGAAACGCTTAATTTCCATGTTAGAGCTCATTTTAGTTTCGTCAGTATGTTCTTCCGCCTACGCTCAATGGAGCACGTTATCATGATTTCATACGGGATACTCTACCTGTGCTGCTAGAACATGTGCCTTTACAAGTAGGACACTACATGTGGTTCATGCACGATGGAGCTCCTGCACGTTTCAGTCGAAGTATTCGTACGCTTCTCAACAACAGATTCGGTGACCGATGGATTGGTAGAGGCGGACCAATTCCATGGCCTCCACGCTCTCCTGACCTCAACCCTCTTGACTTTCATTTATGGGGGCATTTGAAAGCTCTTGTCTACGCAACCCCGGTACCAAATGTAGAGACTCTTCGTGCTCGTATTGTGGACGGCTGTGATACAATACGCCATTCTCCAGGGCTGCATCAGCGCATCAGGGATTCCATGCGACGGAGGGTGGATGCATGTATCCTCGTTAACGGAGGACATTTTGAACATTTCCTGTAACAAAGTGTTTGAAGTCACGCTGGTACATTCTGTTGCTGTGTGTTTCCATTCCATGATTAATGTGATTTGAAGAGAAGTAATAAAATGAGCTCTAACATGGAAAGTAAGCGTTTCCGGACACATGTCCACATAACATATTTTCTTTCTTTGTGTGTGAGGAATGTTTCCTGAAAGTTTGGCCGTACCTTTTTGTAACACCCTGTATAATTCGAAAAGGGATGATAGTCAATCGACGGTAATTAACACACCATTCCTATACAATGTATGTCTTTGAGCGGAAGGTGAAACAGGGAACGTGAGTCGAGTCGCTTTTAGTTTTGAAAAGCCAGCTCCACAACGGCGTAGCGAAGCTGCGTTGTGGGAGTTACGCCGGAAACCACTCCAAGGGGTGTCAGAAAGGAGGAAAGTGACCCCGGGCCAGGTGAATCAAGTTGGAGAGCCGCCTGTAGCGAGGGCATCGGTACAAGAGCAGAGAACAATCTTTAGAAAACTGTGTTTCGAAATTCCAAGGGGATACGAACAAAAGCAAGTGACGCATTTTCGTCCAGCAAGTGCGACACACAGAAAGGTGAATGTACTTTAGGTGTCTAGAACGGGCACACAACGTCCGATTGGCGGAAACTCACTAGGAAGAAGAAAACTACTGAAGTTTCGACGCAGTTTTATAGAAGGAACGTTGCGATTGGTAGAGGATGTTTCTACAAAATGAGAGGAACGCTCCCATTGGTCGTAAAAAGCCGTGACGTGAAAAAGGAACCCAAGTAGAGGGATGCAGTTCTGCCACGAGTAGGACAAGAGAGAAATTTTGTGGAGGAACTCTTCTCTGAGCTGGTGTCAACTGCAGAACGGAGCGCTAAACGCTCCGTAAGACGCAAAGAAGAAATTGGTGTGGACACTGCGTTCACAGCGGCTGCATTCCACCTAAAATTAGCTGTGGCAACGTTTAGCTCCAACTGTGGAGAAACGAACCAGCCAAATTAGTTAATTGTTCTTGCGAGAACTGAGAGGGCACTATAATATGCACGCTGCTCCAACCATGCACGTGTATATCGCCACATAATAAGACTAGGGCTGAGTACGTGTTTTCTCGCATAACAAGAAACACAGGGAAAGTTTCTACTGGAAAGTTCAGCAAAGGCCAGATTAGTTTTGTAGGAATTTCAGTGGGAGAGAGCGGCCTTGCAGACAGCAGCACGTCGCAGCTTAAGGTAAATACCGCGTGCAGAGACGTAAACTTTGTTGGTTCACCAGCTTGCGTCCACTGTGAACTCGAGCTGCCTTGGGTAATCTTGCGCTCAAATTTTACACTTGACTAACCATCCACCGTAGACTTGATTGTCATCCTAAATAGTACCGAACTTTTAACCGGAATCGGACGATTTTCGTAGTACAGACCAACATCGTAACGTATGTGTAGGAGCAATTTTGTAAAGAACCGTCCCATTAAACTTTCATATTATTGTCCTTAGGATTAATGTAAAGAAACTTCCAATTAAACTTTCATAATGTTGGGCTTAAGATTAATGTTCTTTCAGAGAGTTAATATTTAACATTGTTGTATGTAAACTTATTTCACTTTTTGATGTTGCCAAGATGCGTTATCCATTGCGCTGTTCTTATGTTGGCGAGTTGAAAACTGTCTGAAAAGCTGTAATGTGGTGAGAAATATTGCGACATTAAACTTGTCATTTCACCTCACACAATTGTTCTCAATTCAAGAAAAAGCAAGAAATAAACCTCAATCTTACACCTTTCACCCCAAACATTTTTTCGAACCATGCGTCGTTTTTGACACATTTTGCTGTCTCAAGTTAAAACAAACACCCTGAACATACTGCCGGAAACAAGTGCAACACCCTCAAGGTTTGCGGTCAGCGGCACCTGGGCAGGACCCAGCGAGCCCACACTCAACACGCGGCTACCGCTACCGCCACTCAAAGTGCTGGTCTCTGGCCAACTGAACACGTGAGGGACACGGTGAAGCGGGAACGTATTTATTTACTCACTCTCCATTGCCAGCAACAACCAGTGGCGAAATGCAACAAACGATGCGAGATACTTGGAACAGTCTATCGTGGGATACTATTCAACAGCTTATGACCGTTTGCATGCGACAACACACGACTGCGTCGCCCCCAAAGAAGATTACACTGTGAATTAATGCTACTGTCTGGGCACACTTCACTGCCATACGTCTCTATGATGTGAACTGGATATCGTATACTCCTACAATGGTGAACTCCTCCACTTATCAATAAAAGGCCTTGTCTCTGAAGGTCTTGCTTCGTTTCCGGCAGTATATGTATACAGGGTGGTCCATTGATCGTGACCGGGTCAAATATCTGACGAAATGAGCGTCAAACGAAAAACTACAAAGAACGAAACTTGTCTAGCTTGAAGGGGGAAACAAGTTGGCGCTATGGTTAGCCCGCTAGATGGCGCTGCCATAGGTCACACGGATATCAACTGCGTTTTTTTTTAAATAGGAACCCCCATTTTTATTACAGATTCGTGTAGTACGTAAAGAAGTATGAATGTTTTAGTTGGACCACTTTTTTCGCTTTGTGATAGATGGCGCTGTAATAGTTACAAACATATGGCTCACAATTTTAGACGAACAGTTGGTAACAGGTTGATTTTTTTAAATTAAAATACAGAACTTAGGTACGTTTGAACATTTTATTTCGGTTGTTCCAATGTGACACATGTACCTTTGTGAACTTATCATTTCTGAGAACGCATGCTGTTACAGCGTGATTACCTGTAAATACCACATTAATGCAATAAATGCTCAAAATTATGTCCGTCAACCTCAATGCATTTGGCAATACGTGTAACGACATTCCTCTCAACAGCGAGTAGTTCACCTTCCGTAATGTTCGCACATGCACTGACAATGAGCTCACGCATGTTGTCAGGCGTTGTCGGTGGATCACGATGGCAAATATACTTCAACTTTCCCCACAGAGAGAAATCCGGGGACGTCAGATCCGTGTTCCCAGTTTGGCACAGCTTTGCCACAGGAAACACGAAAGCGGTCGAAGACGTCCGTCTTCTGGTCGGCGCGTGATCGTTGTCAGAAGAAGGCTAGTTTTTGATTACGCAAAGACTTCTATTATTTGGAAAAGAACAACCCGGATTTCTTTACGTAAACAGTATGAAATTTATAATCATCTAAGGGACCTTTAACAATGAACAATAAAAATATTGCATTTTCAAATGAAATCATTAATAAATGGGGCAGCTATGAGTTGTATAGAAGTCAAGGAGCGGCCTTCTGTCTACGACCAGGATGCCGCAGTGTTCTCTGCTGTAGTAAAGGCTATTTGACATTTATAAAAATAATATGGCATGGAGGTAAAAAAAATAATGGAAAAGAATAGAATAAGAAATCTGGTAAACACTAAATATATCAAACAATTCTCACAAGCAATTAGGGCTTATTTATAAACAGTATAACTCACATAAGTAATTTTCTAACTGTATGGTGCGATCAGATTTCAGCCTGTCCTCTACTAGCTTCTTGGTTCAAGTTCTTGTCACAAATTAGTCATTATTTTTCTCCTTCCTTCAAGACAATTCTTGCACCGTTAAACACCTTCATAACAATAACTTGCCGGTTTATAGTATCGAACATAAATTACTCGAATTTTATTAATTAATAATGTTTTCTGCGCGCTGGCAAGACCGCTCACTTTTATGGCATAAAGTCGACCTTCTTTACGCTTTCACATTACAAACAAAAGTACGATAAAATATGAAGATCTACAAAAGTTTTTACTGTCATCTTTTATTTAGATCGAAGCGAAACGTTCAGTTCAGCTTCTGTTAAAATGTTTCTTTGACTGCGCAATCGACGTATTAGCGTCCGCGCTAGATGCGCATCTTTACACTTACGTAAATTATATAAAACAAATGTCTTTCAAAGAATAGGTCTCATCTCATAAGTTGATCATTTAATATACAGATAGGTGAATGCCTTTCCAAGGGTACTCACAGCTTTCATACTACGGAAATCCCAATAATATTACACGGTGCAATCGATGTTGATGTAGCATTCTCAACACCGACGTTTTTGAGATTCCCGATTCTCGCGCAATTTGTCTGCGACTGATGTGCGGATTAGCCGCGACAGGAGCTAAAACACCTACTTGGGCATCATCATTTGTTGCACGTCTTGGTTGACGTTTCACATTTTGCTGAACACTTCCTGTTTCTTTAAATAACGTAACTATCTGGCGAACGGCCCGGACACTTGGATTATGTCGTCCAGGATACCGAGCAGCATACATAACACACGCCCGTTGGACATTTTGATCACAATTGCCCTACATGAACACGATATCGACCTTTTCCGGAATTGGTAAACGGTCCATTTTAACACGGGTAATGTATCACGAAGCAAATACCGTCCGCACTGGCGGAATGTTACGTGATACCACGTGCTTATACGTTTGTGACTATTACAGCGCCATCTACCAGAAAGCGAAAAAGTGGTCCAACTAAAACATTCATATTTCTTTACGTACTACACGAATGTGTAATAAAAAATGGGGGTTCCTATTAAAAAAACGCTGTTGATATCCGTTTGACCTATGGCAGCGCCATCTAGCGGGCCAACCATAGCGCCATCTGGTTTCTCCCTTCAAGCTAGACGAGTTTCGTTCTTTGTAGTTTTTTCGTTTGATGCTTATTTCGTGAGATATTTGGCCCGGTCACTATCAATGGACTACCCTGTATATCTGGACGTCAAGTAGAAGTACATGTGTATACACTGACGGAAAAAAATCGCACCGCCAAGAAGGAGTTGTGTGACATAAACGAAAGTCGGTGGGCGTGTTTCTACATCTGAAAGATGACGCCTGTGCAAATGTCGCACCAATGGTGGCCACGAGAATGTACTGTCGCAAGAACACCGGCCACCGGACGGCCATCTGATAGAACAGAGAGGGAAGACCATAGCGTTCGACATGGCTCTGTCGCATCGTCCTGCATCTGCAGCGCCAATTTGAACAGCACTTGGCACCACAGTGACACAACGAACTGGTACAAATCGATTACAGCTCCGGGCCAGACCTCCTGCAGCGCGCATTGCACTGACTCGAAACCACCGTCATTTGTGACTTCAGTGGTTTCAAGGGAGGGTGAAGGTCTGTTGGGTATTCTGACGAAAGCTGGTTCTGCCTCGATGCCAGTGATGGCCGTGTGTTGGTTAGAAGGGGGCCTGTTGAGGGCCCGCAATCAACCCGGCTGCGTGCTAGACACTCTGGAGCTACACGTGGACTTATGCTCTAGGGTGCGGTTTCGTATGACAACAGAAGCACTCTCGTGGTTAACCCACGCACGCTGACTGGAAATTTGTACGTCGGTCTGTGATTCGACATGGTGAGCTGCCATTCATGAACAGGCTTCCAGGGGGTGTTTCCCAACAAGGTAACTCTTGCCTACGGACCGCTGTTGAAAGCCAACATGCTCTACAGAGTTTCGACACGTTGCCCCGGTCTGCTCATCAGATCTGTCTCCAACGGAGCACATATGGAACATCATCGGACGACAACTGCAGCGTCATCCACAAACAGCATTAACCGTCCCTGTACTGACCGACCAAGTGCAACATGCACGGTATCTCCATCCCACAAACTAACATCTGGCACCTGTATAACACAATGCAAGCACGTTTGCATGCCTGCATTCAACATTGTTGCAGTTACGCCGGTTATTAATGTACCAGCATTTCACATCTGCAATGACTTATCTCGCATTTGCATTAATCTGTGGTCTTGCAATGTTAATCACTTAAATATGTTCCTAGACAAATGTACTTCGGTGATTTCATTATTCTACATTAATTATTTTTTGGTGTTGTGATTTTTTTCTATTAGTCTATCTAGACGTCAAGTAGAAGTGCAGGTCCTTACGAGAAAGACCCATATAACATGGACATAGCGCTCCTGAACCAACTCTACAGCTGCCCTGAACTTATTGAGACACCTCCGGAATCTTTTCGCCTTAATTCTACGAGAATCTGAAAACAAAGAAAAAGCAAAGGGTTGGTGCAACTGTATAGGATTTAGAGACGGTTTGGACGAGTACTGTATACTCCGTAAGAAGACGTCTAGAAAAATGTATGAACGTTTAACAGAATTAACTGTAAGAAGAAATTTACTCCAAAACCGGTAAAAAGCAGCGGCACTATTTAAAGTGCACTGATTCATGTTTTCTTTGTTGCATTGTCCTTATTTTTGCGTGCCTTTTTTTAATTTTATGAATTTTATTTTGTAATGAGATTTACGAGAAATAAGGATGTATCGTAAAATGAAAGAACTGTTTCTTTCCATTCAAAAGTACACAAGAAGTGCTATGAATATTTACAAGCATGTGCAACATAAGAGTAGGAGAATTATGAATTGACGGACTGTCTACTGTTTTTTCTCGTCATCCAGAGGCGCAAAATTACAAATGAACGTCACCAGCTACCAACCACATGCTTCGAGCGAATTAGCGTCCTGTTCCTGTACAGTCACGGAATAAGAGAGGGGCTTCAAAATTTATTTCACATTATTACGGCAGGCCAAGTAAAAATGAAGTGAAATGATTGTGTGGCACTGTTGGCCAGCGGGGAAGTTCGATCGCCGGGTTGCAAGTCTTATTTCGGTCGACACCACATTGGGCGAGTTACGTGCCGATGATGATGAGATGAGGACAACACAACACCCCGTCCACGAGCGGAAAAAAGTCTCCAACCCGGCAAGGAATCGAACCCGAGCCCGTAGCATTACCAACCATCTAAGCAGGACGACTGCAGTTCGAGTAACTTGTACTGAATGCTTCGCTACACTTCACAGTGACACAGACACAATGGACCATTTTTTCAACGTAGTCACCTAGTCTGTGTAAACAGCGGTCGGCACCTTCTACTTCACCGAGCGAGGTGGCGCAGAACTGAGCACACTGGACTCGGGAGGACGACGGTTCAAACCCACGTCCGGCAATCCTGATTTATATACTAAGATGGTATTTGTTCTTTCGGACATGTCCGCGACTGCAGGGATTTACCTTTGGCATGCCTCCTGCGAAATCCATATTCTCAACGTATTGTCCCGCACTACATTCGTAGTGCCCCCGCCCATTATACTCATTACTCGCGGCGCGTTGCCGATTCCCGTAAGAGTTCGGGCACTGTTTGCGTATTCGCACAGAAGAAGAAGATGGTCAAGTGGCCGGTGAGCCTTAACTATATATATACTAAGATGGTATCTGTTCTTTCGGATATGTCTTCGGTGGCTCAGATGGATAGAGCGTCTGTCATGTAAGCAGGAGATCCCGGGTTCGAGTCGTGGTCGAGGCACACATTTTCATCTGTCCCCGTTGACGTATGTCAACGCCTGTAAGCAGCTAAGGGTGTTCATTTCATTGTTATTTAATCCTGATTTAGGTTTTCTGTGATTTCCCTAAATAGCTTCAGGCAAATGCCGGGATGGTTCCTGAAAGGGCACGGCTGACTTCCTTCCCCATCCTTCCCTGATGATATGAGACCGATGACCTCGCTGTTTGGTCCGCTCCCCCGAAACCAAACCACCGACCTACGTTCCACTTCTGCCAGTCTTCCATTACCTCGACGAGAGAAATCGGTTCGTCGGTCAAGGATCCATTGGATAACCCCTTTGCCATTGGCAAATCTCTCTCTCTCTCTCTCTCTCTCTCTCTCTCTCTCTCTCTCTCTCTCTCTCTAATGTTATAGCAGTTTGCCGAAAAGACAGCAATGTGTGTGAGCCGTGGGGACTGGCACTAGTTATGCTCCACGTGCGTCGCTGATATCGACACTCGTCTGGTCTTGTATCTATGACTGTTCCGCCTTTGGTTTCCCGGTTGGGCGTGGGGCCGAGGGCTCTCTCTCCGGTCGGCGTTCAACGAGGCAACATGTTCTGAAGGCAGGCCCTCGTCTCCATCCGCTGTGCCTGGGTCTCGCCGTTTTGCCGTGCGCCGGGTGGACGGAGCTGATTAGTCGGCGCGTTTGCGTGCGAAACAGTGGCGGGTCCGTCATCTCATGCTGGACATCTTCTCATTGCATATCTGGAAGCATTAAGTTACGTATGATTCGTATTCTTCTGTTGACCTGTGAAGATTTGTGAAACTTATGGTGACATGTTATATCTACCGGAGATCCGTTAAGGACGGTTCTGAATAAGAGAGTGTTATACGGAACCTACGAAGTCTAAGGCCTCGAAGTCTTGTTTCCGCGGAACATAGTCTGATTAGAGTTTTACTGCTTGTTTTAAAGGTTCCTTGCAGTGTTAATTTAATGTAGTACGTTAATTAGTGTGCTCTTCGCCCAGTTCTGGTTTTAGACTTTTTTTGATATGAAGGGCAGAGCTTTTGCTAAGCCAGTTTCATTGTGACCACTGATAAGCTTTAAAAGGCCTTTGTAGGCTTAGACATTGTCACTTGAGCCTGCCCGTCTTACTCTCACGCCCTCTTTGGGTCCTGTACTAATGTAGTATTCCTTTGTGTGTATTTGGCCTGTCAATGTGTATTCTAACTGTAGTTTTAGTTTTTTTATAGATTTCGGAAGCGCTCTTTCTGGCCTGGCCGGATGTCAGTTTGCCTTGCCGCGCGGACCCGGTCGTTGCTTCCCTGGCAGTAGTGACAGCAACCTCACTCTGGGTCCATGCGGAGCCTTGGCCAACTAAGCGATTCGCTTAAACATTCTATTATTGCCGCATTTCAGTTAGTGTTGCTACCCGTTCTCATGAATATGTTTATAAGGCAACTTCATCCAGTCGTTTTTTAGAGCTGACCTTTTCCTTTGTTGATGCAGCTAGTAACTGATTTAAATCAAAGTTTTTAAGATTCTGAATTTGTTTGCTTTTACATTTGTTAAATTCATTAGCTTAACGGGTGTAAATCATTTAGAATTTTAAGTAGAAGCTTCTACCATTTGTGAAAGCCGGTTGGATATTTTCTTAAGAGGACAAAGTTCCGAATTAAAATTTTATATTGTTATTCTTATGAAATAAGACACTTAACGTAGTAAAGGAGTTTTGCTATTTGGGGAGCAAAATAACTGATGATGGTCGAAGTAGAGAGGATATAAAATGTAGACTGGCAATGGCAAGGAAAGCGTTTCTGAAGAAGAGAAATTTGTTAACATCGAGTATAGATTTAAGTGTCAGGAAGTCGTTTCTGAAAGTATTTGTATGGAGTGTAGCCATGTATGGAAGTGAAACATGGACGATAAATAGTTTGAACAAGAAGAGAATAGAAGCTTTTCAAATGTGGTGCTACAGAAGAATGCTGAAGATTAGATGGGTAGATCACATAACTAATGAAGACGTATTGAATAGAACTGGGGAGAAGAGGAGTTTGTGGCACAACTTGACCAGAAGAATGGATCGGTTGGTAGGACATGTTCTGAGGCATCAAGAGATCACCAATTTAGTACTGGAGGGCAGCGTGGAGGGTAAAAATCGTAGAGGGAGACCAAGAGATGAATACACTAAGCAGATTCATAAGGATGTAGGCTGCAGTAGGTACTGGGAGATAAAGAAGCTCGCAGAGGATAGAGTAGCATGGAGAGCTGCATCAAACCAGTCTCAGGACTGAAGACCACAGCAACAACAACAATTGTTATTCTGAAATTTGTTCTTTAGTTGAAATTGAAATGATGTACCAGCCACAAGTTTGTCCATCAGCAAAGATCCCTAGCTTCCTTGGAGCTTTGAGTAGCTGTGGTTAGCAGTACCACAGCTCACTGCGAGATCTGCACTGTGAGACGGACGCTTCCAGGCCTGTCGTAAACGGTGAGACAAAGCTTCTGTGGCACATGCTGTGTGGGTGCTGCATTGCCTTGCCCTCGCCATAAACGCTGTGTACACAGTTTGTTCAAAGTCGAAGCAAACGGCGGCCGTGTTCTTACCTGCTGATGGGGGACGAGGCGAGGTGTGTCTCAATTCCAGTGATGCTCACTTTGTTCCAGGTGTGAAATTAAGGACCCGTCTCTCATGGCCGACGGTGATACGGCTTGCGAAATCATTATCATTGCCTTACACGGAGTAACGCCCCAGAAAGTCTAGACGTGCCCGATGAAATTGCGCCTTCATTTGCAGGTGGCAGTTATCGCGGAACCCGGCGCGAGAACAGTTTCCGTTACTGCAAACCACCCTGTACGACAGAACGAGCACCGCCTATTGAGATGAGCATCTGCTGAGAAATGTCCGCGACAGTTTGCCTGCGATTCCTGCGAATAAGTCCCTCTATTGGACGGACGTCGCGTCCGCGTCTGCGCGCCGTTGGTCTTACTCCTGCGACAGTGCCAATGCGGCCGGAGGCGAAGTCGCAATTGGCCCACCCATGCACCGCCACAAGTTCACGAGGCATCGGTGTGGAGCACAAATACACTACTGGCCATTAAAACTGCTACACCAAGAAGAAATGCAGATGATAAACGGTTATTCATTGGTCAAATATATTATACTAGAACTGACATGTGATTACATTTTCACCCAATTTGGGTGCATAGATCCTGAGAAAACAGTACCCAGAACAACCATCTCTGGCCGTAATAACGGCCTTGATACGCCTGGCCATTGAGTCACACAGAGCTTGCATGGCGTGTACAGGTACAGCTGCCCATGCAGCTTCAACACGATACCACAGTTCATCAAGAGTAGTGAATGGCGTATTGTGACGCGCCAGTTGCTCGGCCACCATTGACCAGACGTTTTCAATTGGTGCCAGATCTGGAGAATGTGCTGACCTGGGCAGCACTCGAACATTTAGTGTATCCAGAAAGGCCCACACAGGACCTGCAAAATGCGGTCGTGCATTACCCTGCTGAAATGTAGGGTTTCGCAGGGATCGAATGAAGGGTAGAGCCACGGGTCGTAACACATCTGAAATGTAACGTCCACTGTTCAAAGTGCCGTCAATACGAACAAGAGGTAACCAAGACGTTTAACCAATGGCACCCCATACCATCACGCCGGGTGATATGCCAGTATGGCGATGACGAATACACGCTTCCAATGTGCGTTCACCACGATGTCGCCAAACACGGATGTGACCATCACGATGCTGTAAACAGAACCTGGATTCAACCGAAAATATGACGTTTTGCCATTCGTGCACCCAGGTTCGTCGTTGAGTACACCATCGCAAGCGCTCCTGTCTGTGATGCAGCATCAAGGGCAACCTCAACCGTGGTCTGCGAGCTGATAGTCCGTGCTGCTGCAAACGTCGTCGAACTGTTCGTGCAGCTCGTTGTCGTCTTGCAAACGTCCCCATCTGTTGACTTAGGGACCGAGTCGTGGCTGCACGATCCGTTACAGCCATGCGGATAAGATGCCTGATATCTCGACTGCTAGTAATACGAGGCCGTTGGGATCCAGCACGGCGTTCCGTATTACCCTCCTGAACCCGCCGATTCCATATTCTGCTAACAGTCATTGAATCTCGACCAACGCGAGCACCAATGTCGCGATACGATAAACCGCAATCGCGATAGGCTACAATCCGACCTTTATCAGAAGTGGAAACGTGATGGTACGCGTTTCTCCTCTTTACACGAGGCATCACAACAACGTTTCACTAGGCAACGCCGGTCAACTGCTGTTTGTGTATGAGAGATCGGTTGGAAACTTTCCTCATGTCAGCACGTTGCAGGTGTCGCCACCGGCGCCAACCTTGTGTGAATGCTCTGAAAAGCTAATCATTTGCGTACCACAGCATCTTCTTCCTGTCGGTTAAATTTCTCATCTGTAGCACGTCATCTTCGTGGTGTAGCAATTTTAATGGCCAGTAGTGTAGCATTTCAGCACAGCTACACAAAGCAGATAGGAGAAACGCCACCTACATAACGGAAGTTCACTTCAGGTTACTCACTCGTAAATCACATTTGAATGTTTGTGAGGAGGTCGCATTGTGCGTCGTGTAAGGTGGAGACGCGCCGCCCAGCAGCAGGTGCCAGTGTCAGGGCGGCGGCCTGTCGAGCTGGAGTTTAGGGCCGTGCCGCCACACTGCTGCTCGCTTTGCTCACGACGGTGGACGTATAGCAATGGGAGCTGTCATGACGTTACAGGTTTGGAGCCTATACCCGCCATGTCAGTTGCCCCAAACATTCGCTTCTGGTGAAAGTTTTTTGATCAAAAATGCCAGCTTTCTTCATTTGCATCTGATTATAGTCTACAGTCACCATTCCAGTGAATTTCGAATTTTGTTCCTGCTGTTTTAGTGTAATGATTTTAGTTCTATCATCTGACTTTAAACTTCTTAACAATTCAACTCGAAAAGCTTACTGGGTGAGTGCTGGCCGGCATGGTCGTGCGGTTCTAGGCGCTACAGTCTGGAGCCGAGCGACCGCTCCGGTCGCAGGTTCGAATCCTGCCTCGGGCATGGAATTGTGTGACGTCCTTAGGTTAGTTAGGTTTAATTAGTTCTAAGTTCTAAGCGACTGATGACCTCAGAAGTTAAGTCGCATAGTGCTCAGAGTCATTACTGAGTGAGCGCTGTGAGAGGGAAGAATTGGAAACCGACCAAACATAGCAAAATATGTTCTCATCATTTTCGGGAAGAGGACGTGGACCGAACATCAATCTCGTCAGTGCGTATGAAGGAAAATGCTGGACTACGGAAGCGACCTTTTCATATCACGTATTTCTCTTCTTCGTAATTCGAAACGTATAACAAAAATAAAGTTACATTGCCGAGGCGAAACGCGTCGTGTTACTGGACCAAATATACATTTAAGACCAGAAGGGCGTCTGAAAATCTCTTACTTATACTGTGCTATCCACGAAAGCACTGTAATATTTCATATTTTAGACAAATGTTCCGTACAGATGACAGAAATTAAGAACAAGAAACAATCGAATAGAGTAGTCTGCTAATGTTTCGGCGCATCTAGCATGGCAGCGCAGATTTCTGACCAACGTACAGCATAAGTCTGTGGCGCCATCTCTCCTTACTATACACTAAATGATTAAAAGTATCGGGACACCCGCAAAAACATTCGTTTTTCATATTAGATTCATTATTCTGCCAGGTACTCCATATAAGCGACGTAAGTAGTCAGTAGACATCGTGAGAGAGCAGAATGGGATGCTCGGCGGAATCACGGACTTCGAATGTGGTCAGGCGATTGAGTGTCATTCGTCTGTACGCGAGATTTCCACACTCCTGAGCATTCCTAGATCCACTGTTGCCGATGTGATAGTGAAGTGGAAACGTGAAAGGACACATGCAGCACAAAAGCGTACAGGCCGACCTCGTCTGTTGACTGACAGAGACCGCCAACAGTGGAAGAGGCCCGTAATGTGTAAGAGGCAGACATCTATCGAGACGATGACACAGGAATTCCCAACTGCGCCAGGATCCACTGCAAGTACTATGATAGTTTAGCGGGAGGTGAGAAAACTTCGATTAATGATCGTGCGGCTGCTCATAAGCCACACATCACGCCTGTAAAAACCAAACGACGGCTTGCTTAGTGTAAGGAGCGTAGACAATGGACCATTGAAAAGTGGAAAAACGTTGTGTGGAGTGACGAATCACGGTACACAATGTGGCGATCCGATGGCAGGGTGTGGGTATGGCGAATGCCCGGTGAAAGTCATCTGCCAGCGTGTTTAGTGCCAACAGTAAAATTCGGAGGCGATGGTGTTACGGTGTGGTCGTGTTTTGGGAGCTTGCACCCCTTGTTGTTTTGCGTGGCACTATCACAGCACAGGCCAATATTAATGTTTTAAGCACCTTCTTGCTTCCCACTGTTGAAGAGCAATTCGGGGATGGCGATTGCATCTTTCAACACGCTCGAGCGCCCGTTCATGATGCATGGCCTGTGGCGGAGTGGTTACACAATAACATCCCTGTAGTAGATTAGCCTGCACAGAGCCTGAATCCTATAGAACACCTCTGGGATGTTTCGGAACGCCGACTTCGTGCCAGGTCTCACCGACCAACGTCGATACCTCTCCTCAGTGCATCACTCGGCGAAGAATGGACTGCCATTCCCCAAGAAACCTTCCAGCACCTGACTGAACGTATGCCTGCGAGAGTGGAAGCTGTCATCATGGCTAAGGGTGGGCCAACACCTTACTGAATTCCAGCATTACCGATGGAGGGCGCCACGAAGTTGTAAATCATATTCAGCCAGGTGTCCCGATACTTTTGATCACATAGTGTACCTCCTTGGCCAGGACACTACGACTGTCATGAGAATATGGAATCTACGAGTTCAGGAGGGTCGTAGGAGGGTCGTAGCCAAGCCACGCTGGATCTCAGTGGCCCCACGCAACTAAGGCCCGAGAGGACAAACATTTATCAAAAAAATGGTTCAAATGGCTCTGACCACTATGCGACTTAACTTCTGAAGTCATCAGTCGCCTAGAACTTAGAACTAATTAAAGCTAACTGACCTAAGGACATCACACACATCCATGCCCGAGGCAGGATGCGAACCTGCGACCGTAGCGGTCGCTCGGCTCCGGACTGTAGTGGCTAGAACCGCACGGCCACTCCGGCCGGTTAACATTTCACACTCGCCTGTGCACAGTCGTACAGTCATACCAGTCAAGTTGACGACTACGTCGTCCATGACGGTTTGCTCGTTAAGGGCTGCGACTGTTTAGAAACAAACAATTATCGGTACACAGCTTGAGTCACCGTTATTTTCATTTTAAACACCACAAATTAAAATAAAAGTGACCGAAGCAATATACCTATAAAGGTATGCACGTACTTTGAAGCCGGCCGAAGTGGCCGTGGGGTTAAAGGCGCTGCAGTCTGGAACCGCAAGACCGCTACGGTAGCAGGTTCGAATCCTGCCTCGGGCATGGATGTTTGTGATGTCCTTAGGTTAGTTAGGTTTAACTAGTTCTAAGTTCTAGGGGACTAATGATCTCAGCAGTTGGGTCCCATAGTGCTCAGAGCCATTTTGAACGTACTTTGAGTCAAAAAAATTGACTTGTTTTGAGGCTAGAAGAGAATCACTACCGACAGTGCGATGAGCTCTGGATAGTCCACGGACCGTCAGCTCAGCAGTCACTGTTGCGCCTTGCCTTGACGCAGAGGAAGGCGCGGAGACGGCGCCCGCCGCGTCCCGGCTGGACCATCCTACCGCATCTCACAGAGCGCACGCGTCTATGGGGGCTCGAAGGAACGTACACTGGCAGACTGCATCCGTGACCGCCGTGTGGGCCCAACAACTAGCGTCGTCATACCAATGCACAACACGGTAACCTCTGATTGCCCTGGCCGGTAATTTTGACATCAGCCGTCACAGTTCTGAGTACTGAAGGCTGTGGCCATGTCCTATCTCGCAGCTCCCTGTAACGTTACCTTTCAAGAAGTTGACACGAGACTGCATGCTCTCCCGACCTGCCTCGGTATATAAAGCATTTTGAGGAGAGCGACTATTTTTCTTAATTTATGGCCAATTTTGAGCTTCATGCCCTGCAAAATACGCTACTGGCCATTAAAATTGCCACACCAAAGGGAAATGAAGATGATAAACGCGTATCCACTGGACAAATATACTCGTATTACACTAGAACAGACATGTGATTACATTTTCACGCAATATGGGTGCATGTATCTTCAGAAATCAGCACCCACAACAACCACCTCTGGCCGTAATAACGGCCTTGATACGCCTGGGCATTGAGTCAAACAGAGCTTGGATGGCGTGTACAGGGTACAGATGCCCATGCAGCTTCAACACGATTCCACAGTTCATCAAGAGTAGTGACTGGCGTATTGTGACGAGCCAGTTGCTCTGCCACCATTGACCACACGTTTTCAATTGATCCAGAAAGGCCTGCACAGGACTTGCAACATGCGGCCTTGCATTATCCTGCTGAAATGTAGGGATTCGCAGGAATCGAATTAAGGGTAGAGACACTGGTCGTAACACATCTGAAATGTAACGTCCACTGTTCAAAGTGCCGTCAATGCGGACAAGAGGTGACCGAGACGTGTAACCAATGGCACCCCATACCATCAGGCCGGGTGATACGCCAATATGGCGATGACGAATACACGTTTCCAATGTGCGTTCACGGCGATGTCGACAAACACGGATGCGACCATCATGATGCCGTAAACAGAACCCGGATTCATCCGAAAAAATGACGTTTAGCCATTCGTGCACCCAGGTTCGTCGTTGAGTACACCATCAGAGACGCTCCTGTCTATGATGCAGCGTCAAGGGTAACCGCAGCCATGGTCTCCGAGCTGATAGTCCGTGCTGCTGCAAACGCCGTTGAACTGTTCGTGCAGATGGTTGTTGTCTTGCAAACGCCCCCATCTGTTGACTCAGGGATCGAGACGTGGCTGCACGATCCGTTACAGCCATGCGGATAAGATGCCTGTCATCTCGACTGCTAGTGATACGATGCCGTTGGGATCCAGCACGGCGTTCCGTATTACCCTCCTGAACCCACCGATTCCATATTGTCCTAACAGTCATTGGATCTCGACCAACGCGAGCACCAACGTCGTGATACGATAAACCGCAATCGCGATAGGCTACAATCCGACCTTTATCAAAGTCGGAAACGTCATGGTACAGATTTCTCCTTCTTACACGAGGCATCACAACAATGTTTCGCCATGCAACGCCGGTCAACTGCTGTTTGTGTATGAGAAATCGGTTGGAAACTTTCCTCATGTCAGCACGTTGTAGGTGTCGCCAACGGCGCCAACCTTGTGTGAATGCTCTGAAAAGCTAATCATTTGCATATCACAGCATCTTCTTGCTGTCGGTTAAATTTCGCATCTGTAGCACGTCATCTTCGTGGTGTAGCAATTTTAATGACCGGTAGTGTATCTTGATACATAAACTCAATCATATGAAAATGGCAAGAAAGGTCGGAACGTGGGTCGTAATTAAATAAACAACAATAAAGTCAAATGGCAGTGTGTTTATGTAAAAATTATTGTACGACTGTTGATTAGCAACATCAAAAAACAGTTTGTAGAGAGAGAGAGAGAGAGAGATCGGCTGTTGCTGTGGCCAGGTCATCAGGTCATTCTCCATGTGTCTCAACGATAGAAACCTTCTGGTCACGGCTGCTAAAGCCCGCTCCCCAAGCCTCTGATTTGTAAACCCTCTGCCGGCCGAAGTGGCCGTGCGGTTAAAGGCGCTGCAGTCTGGAACCGAAAGACCACTACGGTCGCAGGTTCGAATCCTGCCTCGGGCATGGATGTTTGTGATGTCCTTAGGTTAGTTAGGTTTAACTAGTTCTAAGTTCTAGGGGACTAATGACCTCAGCAGTTGAGTCCCATAGTGCTCAGAGCCATTTGAAGCCATTTTTGTAAACCCTACTACAGAGACGAAACATAGAATGACGTACCCTCATTCAAGCTCAGTCATTGTTGGCAACTCTTTGTTAAAATTCGCGCAGTGTACGACCCTAAAATGAGCTACAAATTTAATCGCGTACTTTTGCTGCGATACTAAGAGAGCTACTTTTTCTCAAGCGCCGATCGGTCGCGAAACAGACCACAGAGATAATCAAAATTTTTTTATTTGCACCATTTAGCTACACCTTCCAGCTACTTCTCTAGAGAGTTGCCACCGCGTGATACCAACTTTCCGATGCTCTCGTCGCAGAGGGCAGACGCCTGGACTTTCCGCCAGTTCCCTGCGCTTGTCTGCAGCTAGTTTTCTGCGCCAAAATGCTGTCATAGCCATCGGTTCTTGTAAGCCTAAAGATGAAAATGAGAGGGAACCACGCCCGGGCTCTATGGTGGGTGATCAATTATTTCCCGTCGACAATGCTAGAGGAGCGTCTTCGTTACACTTGCGGTGTGCAGACGCGCTTGACAGTTACGTTATGTGGGTGGCATAAAATCAGGCGGAACCCCTGAACACGCATTGTCACACTTGGCGGGGGACACTATTGGTGTAGGCATTTTCAGATG
This sequence comes from Schistocerca piceifrons, assembly GCF_021461385.2. Taxonomy (NCBI): domain Eukaryota; kingdom Metazoa; phylum Arthropoda; class Insecta; order Orthoptera; family Acrididae; genus Schistocerca; species Schistocerca piceifrons. Next base: position 95,568,387 of record NC_060143.1, on the reverse strand, counting down.
GTCACTGTGCTCTCAGAACTGAAGAGTTCGCATTGATGGGCATCCTGGAGTGACTGCGCAACACGTCAGTAGAGAACTTCGACAGATTTCACTGCGGTTTTACTTGGCGACCGGTCGGAGCTTGAAAAAGTAGCCCTCGCGTATACATACTATAAGCAGAAGTACTTTCTGAGCCAAAATGCTGTCATAGCCATCGGTTCGTGTGAGCCTAAAGATGAGGGAACCAAGCCCGGGCTTTATTGTGGGTGGTCAATTATTTCCCGACGACAATGCTGGAGGAGCGTCTTCGTTACACTTGCGGTGTGCAGACGTGCGTGAAAGTTACCTTATGTTGGTTGCATGAAATCAGGCAGAACCCCTGAACACGCATTGTCACACTTGGCAGGAGACACTATTGGTGTAGGCTTTTTCACGTAGTCTCTGTGCTCTCAGAACTGACGAGTCCGCATTGATGGTCATCCTAGAGTCATTGCGCAACACGTCAGCAGAGAGCTTCATCAGATTTCACTGTGATTTTAATTTACGAACCGACGGACCTAGAAAAAGTAGCCCTCGTATACAGACAGGGTGATCCATTGATAGTGACTGGGCCAAATATCCCACGAAATAAGCATCAAACGAAAAAACTACAAAGAACGAAACTCGTCTAGCTTGAAGGGAGAAACCAGATGGCGCTATGGTTGGCCCGCTAGATGGCGCTGCCATAGGTCAAGCGGATAACAACCGCGTTTTTTTAAATAGGAACCCCCAATTTTTATTACATATTCGTGTAGTAAGTAAAGAAATGTGAATGTTTTAGTTCGACCACTTTTTCGCTTTGTGTAGATGGCGCTGTAATAATCACAAACGTATAAGTACGTGGTATAACGTTACATTCCTCCAGTGCGGACGCTATTTGCTTCGTGATACATTACCCGTATTAAAATGGACGTTTACCAATTGCGGAAATGGTCGACATCGTGTTGATGTACGGCTATTGTGATCAAAATGCCCAACGGGCGTGTGCTATCTATGCAGCTCGGTATCCTGGACGACATCATCCAAGTGTCCGGACCGGTCGCCGGATAGTTACGTTATTTTAGGAAAGAGAAAGAGTTCAGCCACATGTGAAACTTCAACCACGACCTGCAACAAATGATAATGCCCAGGTGTTTTAGCTGATGTCGCGGCTAATCTGCACAGCAGTAGCACACAAATTGCGCGAGAATCGGGAATTTCAAAAACGTCGGTGTTGAGAATGCTACATCAACATCGATTGCACTCGTACCATATTTCTATGCACCAGCGGTAACGTAATCCGACATAATATGCACTTTTGGGCAACGGAAAATCCACGATGGCTGCGACAAGTGGAACATCAGCGACCTTGGCGGGTTAATGTATGGTGTGGCATTATGGGAGAAAGGATAATTGGCCCCCATTTTATCGATGGCAATCTAAATGGTGCAATGTATGCTGACTTGCTACGTAATGTTCTACCGATGTTACTACAAGATGTTTCACTGCATGACAGAATGGCGATGTACTTCCAACACGATGGATGACCGGCATATAGCTCGCGTGCGGTTGAAGTGGTACTGAATAACATATTTCATGACAGGTGGATTGGTCGTCGAAGCACCATACCATGGCCCGCACGTTCACCGGATCTGTCATCCCCAGATTTCTTTCTGTGGGGAAAGTTGAAGGATATTTGCTATCGTGATCCACCGACAACGCCTGACAACATGCGTCAGCGAATTGTCAATGCATGTGCGAACATTGTGGAAGGTGAACTACTCGCTGTTGAGAGGAATGTCGTTACACGTATTGCCAAATTCATTGAGGTTGACGGACATCATTTTAAGCATTTATTGCATTAATGTGGTATTTACAGGTAATCACGCTGTAACAGCATGCGTTCTCAGAAATGATAAATTCACAAAAGTACATGTATCTCATTGGAACAACCGAAATAAAATGTTCAAACGTACCTACGTTCTGTATTGTAATTTAAAAAACCTACCTGTTACCAACTGTTCGTCTAAAACTGTGAGCCAAATGTCTGTGACTATTACAGCGCCATCTATCACAAAGCGAAAAAAGTGGTCCAACCAAAACGTTCATATTTCTTTACGTACTACACGAATATGTAATAAAACATTGGGGTTTCCATTTTTAAAAAACGCAGTTGATATCCGTTTGACCTATGGCAGAGCAATCTAGCGGGCCAACGATAGCGCCCTCTGGTTTTCCCCTTCAAGCTAGACAAGTTTCGTCTTTGTAGTTTTTTCGTTTGACGCTTGTTTCGTCAAATATTTGACCCGGTCACGATCAATGGACCACCCTGTATACATACAATACGCAGAAGAACTTTATTTTCTTTCTTGGTATTGCAGTTTAGGTAAAATCAACGCCCCTCTCACTGCTCCTTATCACACGAATTAAGACGCGGGTGGACTAATTTACCGCAGTGTAAATCTGTCGTAACAGGTCAGAATTTGGCACGTGGCACCTGGCAGGTGACAGGTGAGTGCGTGTGTGTGTGTGTGTGTGTGTGTGTGTGTGTGTGTGTGAGCGCTCACCTCGCGCAGCACGCCCGCCACGTCGCAGCCCGGAGGCACCCTGCGCTGGCGCACCAGCTGTTCCCACAGCGGCGACAGCTGCACCGCCGCGGAGGCGGACGCCGGGGGCGGTAGCGGCCCCTGCGTCGGCGGCTGCGGGGGCGGCGTCGCGGTGCGCGAAGGCGCGCGGACGCCCTCCATGCCGGCGAGCGACCTGCCTGCCACTGACGACGCCGCGGGCCCTCGTCCGCCTCAACCTCCACCCCCGCCCCCGCCACCGCCAAGGATCGCGTGCCGCCGGCCAGCGGCCGGCCGCCGTAATGGGACCGACCACACGCGGACCGCCGCTCGAGACTCATTTATCGATCCCATCCGACGCCGCCAGTCGAGTCGAAAGTGGGACGTCTTGTCGAGTCGGCGGCCAGGTGGTCGGCGACAAACACCAGACACCGAACTCTAGCACACAGCACCAGCCGCCGCCGCCGCTATCGCCACTGGTCACTTCCTGCGCTGGACCACAGCACGGATATCGCCCCCCTCTCTTAGGCTGCGAGTGCTACACCAGTCCACCATCCACGCACGCCTCACGAACCGACTCAAGGTGTTAATTTCCTACTGGTTCCTTCCACGCCTTCCAAACTGCACAGGTTGTAACAGTGTCTAACCTCCTCCTCCCTTTAAACAACAATAAAATTGAATATACATTACTGGCCATTAAACTGCTACAGCAAGAATAAATGCAGATCATCTGTGTAGGGACTGTGGTTGTTGTGAGCGGACGCAAGGAGAATTGGCCACTCTTAGGGGGCAGGTGGAGGCTTTGTCTGTTAGGCTCATCGAGCTCGAGGCGCAGGCGTCGGCTCGTAGTGGCGTTGGGGCAACTGTGGTGAGACCTATGCCTACTTCGGTGGCCTTGGAATCACATGGAACCCCTGATGTCGCTGCGTCTTCCGGCAGTGAGCATCTTACCGGTCAGCCATCACTCCAGGGTGAATGGCGGACAGTGGTGGGCTCGCGCGTGCCTGGCCGAAAGGCGAAGGTGGGATCTGGCCGCGTGGCAGCTGCCTTACCCCTTTCCAACAGGTACGGGGTGCTTCCTAGTGGTGATGACATCGTTTCCGAGCCACCACAGGATGCCTCGCCTGTTGGGCCAGTGGCCGATTCTCCGGCAAGGTCCCGACAGTCACAGAGGGCGGGCCTATTAGTTATAGGGAGCTCCAACGTTAGGCGGGTTATGGAGCCCCTCAGGAAAATAGCGGGTAGGTCGGGGAAGAATGCCAGTGTGCACTCGGTGTGCTTGCCGGGGGTTCTCGTCCGTAATGTGGAGGAGGCCCTTCCGGCAGCTATTGAACGCACTGGGTGTGACCGGCTGCAGATAGTAGCACATGTCGGAACGAATGACGCCTGCCGCTTGGGTTCTGAGGCCATCCTTGGTTCCTTCCGGCGGCTGGCTGATTTGGTGAAGACAACCAGCATCGCACGCGGAGTGCAAGCTGAGCTTAATATCTGCAGCATAGTGCCCAGAGTCGATCGCGGTCCTCTGGTTTGGAGCCGTGTGGAGGGTCTAAACCAGAGGCTCAGACGACTCTGCGACTATAATGGTTGCAAATTCATCGACCTCCGTTATTGGGTGGAGAACTGTAGGGCCCCCCTAGACAGGTCAGGCGTGCACTACACACCGGAAGCAGCTACTAGGGTAGCAGAGTACGTGTGGCGTGCACACGGGGGTTTTTTAGGTTAGAGGGACCCCCCCTTGGGCGAAACGATAAAATACCTGACGGCTTACCAGAGAGGACATTATCATCGTTGATAAAGAACGTCCGTCCTCAGAGACCAAAAACAGGAAAAGTTAACGTAATATTGGTAAACTGCAGGAGTATCCAGGGCAAGGTTCCTGAATTAGTATCCCTTTTTGAAGGAAATAGTGCGCATATAGTATTAGGAACGGAAAGTTGGTTAAAACCGGAAGTGAACAGTAACGAAATCCTAGACACAGAATGGAATATATACCGCAAGGATAGGATAAACGCCAATGGTGGAGGAGTATTTATAGCAGTAAAGAATTCAATAATATCCAGTGAAGTTATTAGCGAATGCGAATGTGAAATAATCTGGGTTAAGCTAAGTATCAAAGGTGGGTCAGATATGATAGTCGGATGCTTCTATAGACCACCTGCATCAGCAACCGTAGTAGTTGAGCGCCTCAGAGAGAACCTGCAGAACGTCGTGAAGAAGTTTCGTGATCATACTATTGTAATAGGGGGAGACTTCAATCTACCAGGTATAGAATGGGATAGTCACACAATCAGAACTGGAGCCAGGGACAGAGACTCTTGTGACATTATCCTGACTGCCTTGTCCGAGAATTACTTCGAGCAGATAGTTAGAGAACCAACTCGTGAAGCTAACGTTTTAGACCTCATAGCAACAAATAGACCGGAACTTTTCAACTCAGTGAATGTAGAAGAGGGTATCAGTGATCATAAGTCAGTGGTTGCATCAATGACTACAAGTGTAATAAGAAATGCCAAGAAAGGAAGGAAAATATATTTGCTTAACAAGAGTGATAGGGCACAAATCGCAGAATATCTGAGTGACCACCATCAAACGTTCATTTCTGAGGAAGAGGATGTGGAACAAAAATGGAAAAAATTCAGAAACATCGTCCAGTACGCCTTAGATAAGTTCGTACCGACTAAGGTCCAAAGCGAGGGGAAAGATCCACCGTGGTATAACAATCATGTACGAAAGGTACTACGGAAACAAAGAAAGCTTCATCATAGGTTTAAGAGTAGTCGAATCATAGCTGACAAGGAAAAGCTGAACGAAGCGAAAAAGAGCGTAAAGAGAGCAATGAGAGAAGCATTCAACGAATTCGAACATAAAACATTGGCAAACAATCTAAACAAGAACCCTAAAAAGTTTTGGTCATATGTAAAATCGGTAAGCGGATCTAAATCCCCTATTCAGTCACTCGTTGACCACGATGGCACCGAAACAGAGGACGACCGAAGAAAGGCAGAAATACTGAATTCAGTGTTCCGAAACTGTTTCACTGCGGAAAATCGTAACACAGTCCCTGACTTCAGCCGTCGCACGGACGCCAAAATGGAAAATATTGAAATAAACGATATCGGAATTGAAAAACAACTGCTATGACTTAGTAGCGGAAAAGCATCCGGACCAGACGAGATACCCTTAAGATTCTACAGTGATTATGCTAAAGAACTTGCCCCCTTTCTATCAGCAATTTATCGTATATCGCTGGAAGAACGTAAAGTACCTAGCGACTGGAAGAAAGCGCAGGTCGTTCCCATTTTCAAGAAGGGTCATAAATCAGATGCGAATAATTATAGGCCTATTTCGCTTACGTCAATCTGTTGTAGAATAATGGAACATGTTTTGTGTTCTCGTATTATGACGTTCTTAGATAATACAAATCTCCTTCATCATAACCAACATGGATTCCGCAAACAGAGATCATGTGAAACTCAGCTCGCCCTATTTGCCCAAGAAATTCACAGTGCCGTAGACACTGGCGAGCAGATTGATGCCGTATTCCTGGACTTCAGGAAGGCATTTGATACGGTTCCGCACTTACGTTTAGTGAAAAAAATACGAGCTTACGGAATATCGGACCAGGTTTGTGATTGGATTCAGGATTTCCTAGAAGAAAGAACACAACATGTCATTCTTAACGGTTCAAAATCTGCAGATGTAGAGGTAATTTCGGGAGTACCGCAAGGAAGCGTAATAGGACCTTTATTGTTTACAATATACATAAATGACTTAGTTGACAACATCGGTAGCTCCGTGAGGCTATTTGCAGATGACACGGTTGTCTACAAGAAAGTAGCAACATCAGAAGAATCGTACGTACTCCAGGAAGACCTGCAGAGGATTAATGCATGGTGCGACAGCTGGCAGCTTTCCCTAAACGTAGATAAATGTAATATAATGCGCATACATAGGGGCAGAAATCCATTCCAGTACGATTATGCCATAGGTGGTAAATCATTGGAAGCGGTAACGACCGTAAAATACTTAGGAGTTACTATCCGGAGCGATCTGAAGTGGAATGATCACATAAAACAAATAGTGGGAAAAGCAGGCGCCAGGTTGAGATTCATAGGAAGAATTCTAAGAAAATGTGACTCATCGACGAAAGAAGTAGCTTACAAAACGCTTGTTCGTCCGATTCTTGAGTATTGCTCATCAGTATGGGACCCTTACCAGGTTGGATTAATAGAAGAGATAGACATGATCCAGCGAAAAGCAGCGCGATTCGTCATGGGGACATTTAGTCAGCGCGAGAGCGTTACGGAGATGCTGAACAAGCTCCAGTGGCGGACACTTCAAGAAAGGCGTTACGCAATACGGAGAGGTTTATTATCGAAATTACGAGAGAGCACATTCCGGGAAGAGATGGGCAACATATTACTACCGCCCACATATATCTCGCGTAATGATCACAACGAAAAGATCCGAGAAATTAGAGCAAATACGGAGACTTACAAGCAGTCGTTCTTCCCACGCACAATTCGTGAATGGAACAGGGAAGGGGGGATCAGATAGTGGTACAATAAGTACCCTCCGCCACACACCGTAAGGTGGCTCGCGGAGTATAGATGTAGATGTAGATGTAAACGGGTATTCATTGGACAAATATATTATACTAGAACTGATATCTCATTACATTTTCATGGAGCTTGGGTGCATAGATCCTGAAAAATCAGTACCCACAGCAACCACCTCTGGCTGTAATAACGGCCTTGATACACCTGGGCATTGAGTCAAACAGAGCTTGGATGGCGTGTACAGGTACAGCTGCCCATGCAGCTTCAACACGATACCACAGTTCATCAAGAGTAGTGACTGGCGTATTGTGACGATCCAGTTGCTTGGCCACCATTGACCAGACGTTTCCAATTGGGTGAGAGATCTGGAGAATGTGCTGGCCAGGGCAGCAGTCGAACATTTTCTCTATCTAGAAAGGCCCGTACAGGACCTGCAACATTCGGTCGTGCATTATCCTGGTGAAATGTAGGGTTTCGCAGGGATCGAATGAAGGGTAGAGCCACGGGTCGTAACACATCTGAAATGGAACGTCCATGTTCAAAGTGCCGTCAATGCGAACAAGAGGTGACTGAGACGTGTAATCAATGGCACCCCATACCATCATGTCGGGTGATACGCCAGTATGGCGATGACGAATACACGCTTCCAATGTGAATTCACCGAAATGTCGCCAAACACGGATACGACCATCATGATGCTGTAAACGGAACCCGGATTCATCCGAAAAAATGACGTTTTGCCATTCGTACACCCGAGTTCGTCGTTGAGTACACCATAGCAGGCGCTCCTATCTGTGATGCGTCGTCAAGGGTAACCGCAGCCGTGGTCTCCGAGCTGATAGTCCATGCTGCTGCAAACGTCGTCGAACTGTTCGTGCAGATAGTTGTTGTCCTGCAAACGTCCCCAACTGTTGATTCAGGGATCGAAACGTGGCTGTGCGATCCGTTACAGCCACGCGGATAAGATGCCTGTCATGTCGACTGCTAGTGATACCAGGACGCTGGGATCCAGCACGGCGTTCCGTATTACCCTCCTGAACCCACCGATTCCATATTCTCCTAACAGTCATTGGATCTCCACCAAAGCGAGCAGCAATGTCGCGGTTCGATAAACCGCAATCGCGATAGGTTACAATCCGACCTTTATCAAAGTCGGAAACGTGATGGTACGCATTTCTCCTCCTTACACGAGGCATCACAGCAACGTTTCACCAGGCAACGCCGGTCAACTGCTGTTTGTGTATGAGAAATGGGTTGGAAACTTTCCTCATGTCAGCATGTTGTAGGTGTCGCCACCGGCGCCAACCTTGTGTGAATGCTCTGAAAAGCTAATCATTTGCATATCACAGCATCTTCTTCCTGTCGGTTAAATTTCGTGTCTGTAGCACGTCATCTTCGTGGTGTAGAAATTTTAATGGCCAGTATCGTAGGATGTTGTTTGTAAACCTCACTTTTCTCACAGCGAACTGGTCTTACTCAGCGCTTTTCAGGTCCTTAAAATCAGAATCAAACAGGAAATGCTTAAAAATTCACTCTCGATTTGAACGTGAACAGTGTAAGCAATTGGTTATCTTGTACGTCCACATCCGTTATCGTTTCTTGTTTGCTTGACTCAGTGCCTCGGAGTATGGATTATTCCTGCATTTGGCAAAAGAACGATGGGTTCTTTTTGTCATCTATACAACACAAGTGTGTTCACCGAGTCCACGGTGCTTTTACGACAGTATTCCAAGCATAATATTTCCAATTAATATTTGCAGCAGCAACGTAATGCACTCAACCCCTACCACAACACGCAACTGACTTCTCTGGCCGACTTCCTGCCAACTGAGAGCAAGCCAAAAAGAACTGAGATAAAGCATACACCAAATATAATTTCACATTAACAAAAGAGACCCTCTCCGACAATATTTTTCGAAATTAGTTTCAGCGTCTTTAACAATCTTAATGTCAATCGCTTTAAATGTAAATGATTACAAAAATTTTAAATAAATTAGGTGCACGGCAGCCGGCCAGAGTGGCCGAGCGGTTCTAGGCACTACAGTCTGGAACCGCGTGACCACTACGGTCGCAGGTTCGAATCCTGCCTCGGGCATGGGTGTGTGTGATGTCCTTAGGTTAGTTAGGTTTAAGTAGTTCTAAGTTCTAGGGGACTGATGACCTCAGAAGTTATGTCCCATAGTGCTCAGAGCCATTTGAATCATTTTTTTACATGCACGGCAATAATAAAGATATTAAACTAATGTTATTCGTATTATATTCTTGTTTAAACGTGTGTGCTGTATATAAATACACATAACATATTTATTTATGTTATTCAGAATACATAAAATATTCCTAAAAAATGAAGTTGCCCACGCTGTTAGATCGCATCATAAATTTACGAGATGTATCGTGATGTTGACTAAATAGTAACAATGTGTCATTGGTCAATTCCATTACAATTTCTCCATCTCTCTTTCTCTCTCCCTCTCTCTCTCTATCACTCTCTCTCTCTCTCTCTTTACTTCCTGGATGGGCCAACTAAGAACAACATGCCAATTTCACAGTTGCAATTCCTTATTCATTGTTCATTTGTTTTCTTCCACTACTCTTTTATCCGTTGCCTGCGTTTTTTGTTGCCCTTCAGAACAATTTTCAGAACCTCTCTGGAATCTTTCCTTGTTCAATACTTGTCCCCTAAATACTTAGCTGTCAGTTGTTCATTCACCTTCTATATTATTTTTTTCCTAAATCCTTCTTTACTTTATCGATCCAACTTGTTGTTGACTTTTCATCTCACAAATATTTCAAGAGCTGTTTCGTTAATCTGCTGTCATGCACTTGATGTAAATTCCCCCAAAACACTAGTCTTCATTTTCTCATTACTTACGGCTTATTACCTATGTTTCGAGAAATTTCATCGTTACTTAGATTTCCAGATTTGTCCAAAGGAAGTTTAGCTCTTTTTTTTTCTATTTACTAGAGACCATTTGAGAAGTTCTACTGTAATAGTCTTCTCCAATAGCTTCCTTGTTTTTTAAGGTTTTAATTATTTTTATTTATTTACTTATTCGTTTTATTCGAATTTTTTTTTCTTTTTAGAGTCATCAGTCTTCTCAGTGGTTTGATGGGTCCCGCCACGAATTCCTCTCTCATGCCAACCGTTTTATCTCAGAGTAGAACGTGCGGCCTACACTGTCAAATACTTGTAGGATGCGTTCAAATCGCTGTCTTCTCCTATAGCTTTTGCCCTCTGCACCTCCCTGTAGTGCGAGTTCTACTACAGTAAAATACTGGCCTGCCTCCATAGGTCAATAATGGTCAACCTGACTGACACTGTGCAGAGTACCCAGGTTTAATTCCCATACTCCCATGAGTTTTTTCTTGATGGGAGGACTCGAACGGGCTCCACTCAGACTCACCATACCAGCTGAGTAACTACTTCAATGAGAAATAGCGGCATCAGAGATCTGAAAGTCGACAACGCCCAGGAGCACGATGTGCTGATTCCATGCTGGTCAATACTACATCCGAATGGGGCCTGTGGCAGAGAATGACACGCAGGTTGGTTCACTGTGCCTAATCATGTTTACTTTTTGTTGTGATAGTATATTAAAAAATTTCAAAAATCTTCCTTACCTAATATTGCGCAACCTTGCAAAACGTAAATATTCCAGTCTTTTCTGCAACACACGCAAGAAATAGTGGGTCCACGCTCACGCAAACTAAAAAGAACACTTCATTGGTAGAAACGCTTGGAGGAAATTTAAATTGCGAGACTCGCCTTACTGTATTAAACTCGTCAACTGTCGGTAATCATACACTGCTGACAAAAAAAAGTGAAGCGCCCAGAAAACATGGTTGGATATGATCACCTGACGAATTTTGAAAGGAACGTGATTGTAGAGTGCCCATTTGGCCATCTGGTCGAATCGGTCGAATCGTGTAATACTCTGATTTGTGGCGCATTCGTAAGTGGCAGTGGCCCAACGTTACACTGCATAGGAACTCGACGTCAAGCTCACACGTTGCGAACGTTCAAGGCGATCAGGTGTGACCACCAGCAGGGAGAATCGCCGTATTGACCAACAAGTACACTGTGTGAGACCAGTAGTTGCAGGACTGTAGTATACCGTGCCATCCATGGCCTATATGTACGTTAGTTTCAACTTGTCTTCGTTCACATCACATATATGAATTAATTACATATCACATGTTTATGACACAACAGAAGCATATGATACATTTTGCTTCATTTTATAGATAGGCCTTTATCACTTATGGGATCTTATTTCTTTCTTAGGTAGAGGAGGGAGAAAGACACTGGAAATAGCACTGAAACATCGCGCATTGCTGGCCTAACTACGCTTGGCGCCGCCTCCTTTGTTTGGAAGGGAAGAAAGGAAATACTCATCTACTGATTTAAGGATTTATGAGGAAATGTTACTCGTACAATCATGGACTAGTTGCCATGGAACTTTTGCCTCATTGAAATAATGTGTATCGTCTAATCATTGACGAAGTGTCAGGTTGTTTCTTCATGTACTAGTGTTGTTTACTTCAATTCACGGATAGCTTAGGGTGAAATCATGTTTTAACCATCGGATACTTATCTTTCTCAAATACCTGGAAATGTCATTATTCAAGCTTTCATGTGTGACGATAAGAAATTAATTGGTTTTTGTAAAATCTCATGCTTAAGTGTTTATGTGTCCTCTGCAACGAATAGGTAGTGATAATTGTCACTGAGACACACTGCGACGATGCATATTTCATTTCTCATTTGCCTTATGACCTTTATTGAAAATATGCTTATAACTAAATTGCTTACTCGAGGTGCGGTCCGGTTCTTCGTTTGGTACCTGCTACTCTCGACGTAATTCTCTTCTTCTGCACCGTGACGATGCACTGGTCGCTGAAAAAAAAACTTAAAACTAATTGCATTTCGTAGCTCGATGGCCACTGATACAATTGGTCATTGCATACGCCCACATATATTTCAATAATTTTGGTTCAAATGGCTCTGAGCACTATGGGACTTAACATCTTAGGTCATCAGTCCCCTAGAACTTAGAACTACTTAAACCTAACTAACCTAAGAACATCACACACATCCATGCCCGAGGCAGGATTCGAACCTGCGACCGTAGCAGTCACGCGGTTCTGGACTGAAGCGCCTAGAACCACACGGCCACCGCGGCCGACCAATAATTTTGTTTAAATTCACAGTCATTCCTTTATCCTGTTACCCTTAACGATCATTTTCCCTGCAAAGAAAATTATATGACATTTCTTACGGTATTTTGTTGTTCCTCCTTAGCTTACACATCTCGTACAGTTTTTCATAACGCTTCCTTTTGTTTGTAAATATGTTTTATATAGCTTAGTATTTAATTAAATGTCTATGTACGTATATCAATATGTTCCTTAGTTCTTAGACAGTGGATGTATTTACGTAGTATTTCCGTTTACTTTGTATTTAAGTTAGGTACATATTGCATTCCTATTTTGGCTGCGCCTTCAGCCAGTCTGCCACATATGCGCACAGGTCAATGTCTCCTCTCCTGCTACTGACGTCAGCGCGTATTGTTGAGCACGTGACAGCTGAGCCGTAAGCTAATTTCATTTATACTCTCGCTTCGAAGGAAGCGGTGTGTTACTTCTCACTGCTGATAATTCTTATGCCTATGTGTACAAATCAAAAGAATCACTTATGTCTATACACATTACTTTAACTTAACATACACTCTAGAAAAAAATGCACTTGGAATTATGTACACTAAGTACAACTATCTTGTAAGAAAAAGATATTACCACGCTTCGTCGTTCTATAAAGGCTTTTATATCTTTGTGAGGGTAGAGACCCTTGTCTCTCCTGTTTTCTCATAGGCTAATCTCTATGTCCCAGGATATGGTATTTTGGAAATTACATAAGGTCCTGAATAGAGTAATTGCCACTTCTTATTCAGATTGCCAAATTTTGTCGATTTAGGGTGATTCCGTAATAAGACTCGTTGCCCTTCAAAAAATTGTGTAGCACGTTCAGTTTCTCGTTATAAATTTTCTTTATATATTCGACCCTGTTTTCTAGAGTAACTATGGCTTGTTTGATTTTATCTTGTAGTGTCATTTCTGTAGTGGGTACATTTGGTATGGGCGACTCCTACTCATTCGTTTGCTTTGTCCGTAACATCAATTCATTAGGTGTGAAACCTGTTGAAGAATGTGGAGGGTTATTGACAAGTTGCATGGAAGGAGTTACATATTCCATCCAATGGGTATGTTTGTGAGGTGCGTATGTCCTAATAAACCTGTTAAATTCTTTAAAGACTCGTTCAACTGGGCTTGGTTCTGGGTGAAAAAAGCTTATTGATATGTGCTTTATGCTCTGTGAGGTCATAAATTGTTTCCACTTCCGCCCAACGAAATATGAAGCATTATCAGTTATTAGTACCTTTGGTTTACCTACTCTTCTCAAACAGACTCCCTCAATTCTTTTTCTTATATTTGTGGCTGTTACATTTTTAATGGCATACATTTTGCTGTTTCGAGAAAATATCGTATAGTGCTACTACTTATCTTACTCCTCCTTTACTTCTTGAATATGGACCAGCTATGTCCAAGGATACAATATCTAGAGGGTTTTTTTGTGAGTATTGAGTGTCGCTCAGTATATTTTGACTCACTGCAATGTTTTGATTTTTGATCTGTTGCATACTTTCTTAATACCTGTAGAACTCACCTTCTCAAATTTGGAAAATAACAAAATGTTGCAATTTTTTCTGTACATTTGCACACTCCATAATGTCCCCATACTTCGTGCATGTCTCTTATAAATTCGTCGATATAATCTTCCGGGCTACACACATACCATTGATCAGACTTTTCATGTTTCCTATGAAACAAAACGCCCTTGTACTCCTGATACCATTTACTTACCTTTCCATCTTCATCTTGCTTAAGGTTTTGCATGACTTTACTCCATCTGCGATATTGCTGTTGTATAATTTTCATCTGCTTACAAAACTTATGTTAATCAGACTGTTGTGTTGTACCTTGCATTAATAACGTTTTAATTTCTGCATCCTGCTCTATTAATTCACTAAATTCCTCTAAACCAAGTGGTAGCCTAGACAAGGTGTGTGCAATAACGTTCTGACTTCCTTTAATATAAATGATCTCAAAACTGAATTCTTGTAAATACAGACACCTCGTAGCTATTCTACGGTGCAATAGTTTACATGTTAAAAGAAATGACAGTAACTGGTAGTCACAGTAAACTTTGGTATTCTTACCCCACAAAAAATATTCAAACTTTTTCAATACCCATATTACCGCTAAACTTTCCAATTCTGACACAGAGTAAGACCTATCTGCTTCTGATAATGTGCGACTAGCAAAACTGATGACCTTGGATACTTCATTACCTTCGTCCTCTCACATCTGGAATAAGCATGCCCCCAGCCCTTGAGATGAGGCATCTGTGCATATACAAAAATCCTTGGACATGTCAGGGTGGCTAAGAATGTTTGCATTTACCAATGCCTGCTTAATGTTATTACAGTCCTCTTGACACTTATCATCCCATAACCAGAGCCTATTTTTTCGTAACAATTTGAGCAATGGATCACTGTTCATCAGTTGTTGAGGTACGAATTTACGAAAAAACCAAGATACTCCTAAAAAGGCTTTTAGTGTTTTTTATTCCTTGGAGCTGGACAATTGCGTATGGAATCAAGTTCTTTTTCGGATAGGTAATATACCTTGTTCTGACACAGCATGTCCTAAAAATTTGACTTGCTCCTTACCAAAACTGGACTTTTTTAAATTGGCTGTTAGTCCATAATCTGCAAATCGTCAAAGCAGCTGTACAATGAGCCTGGTATGTTCTAACGAAGTAGGTGTGGCTATTAGCAGCTCGTCTACATAGACAGTGATTTTGCTAAGCAATTCTGGTCTTAAAACCTTGTCCAGTGCAGATGCGAGTATAAGAACTCCTGCCCTAATGTTCAATCCAAAAGGTATAATACAGAATTCGTAACTTCTGCCCCCACAAACAAATGTAGTATATTTTCGACTTTCTTCGCGTAGTTTTATTTGCCAGTAGGACATTTTCAGACCGAGTACACGGAAATAATTTACACTGTAAAACTTTAGAAGCTGTTCGTCCAAACTGTCTGGCCTTATGCGTACTGGTATTGTAATCTTATTAATACCTCTAGCCCCGAGAACTAATCTTACAGAACCATCTGGTTTGCTTACTGGTAATATTGGACTACAAGAGGGTGAAAATGAAGCTTGTATAATCCCCCATTTAATCATACGATTGATCTCTTCCCTTACTTCCTCTCGTCCTGCCCGTGGAATAGGATATGACATTACACAAAATGTCTCATGTGGATAGACTTCAGATTTACATTCGTAGCCTTTGATTACTCTTGGCTCCTTACTGAAAACATTGGCATACTTAAATAACAGGTTAGAAAGTTCTTGTCGTTGAATCTCATTTAGCACCTGTGATTCACATAGTTTCTGCTCTAACCTCAGTGTTTGCTTCTTGTTCAGTATCAAATTTGTTTGTGAAATACACAGCTGGAAAGGAATATTGTACTACAACATTTGACTCTGGTTTGTTTTTCTTACTTTCATCAGGTGTTTCGACTAAATCAATAGAAAAAAATCTGATCCTTTACATAAAAGTGGCATTTACCATTGTCAATCTGTGTTTTTTACATTCTAAACGTGTCCATGCCAAAAAGAAAATTAACTATAAGTTTGTCAATTATAAGAAAGTTGCACTTCACTGTAAAATGTTCAATTTGTACTGGAATAAGTGCTTGATGCTTAACCAATTTAGTCTTACTGCCTGTATCACCTTGCAGTTTTGTACAGAAAATGTTGGGAACTTGACTCTCTTCTTCAGTTCACAAAAAAATGCATTTGACATTAGGTTGGTAGCTGAACCTGTATCTAAAATTAACTGTGTGACCATGTTAAATGTTTTCACCTTAATGATTGCTTGTACTTGTTCTTCCTTGACTTCATCTACTATATCTAACTCATGGTGATACAAATCATCCATTATGTCTCCTCGTTTGGCAAATCTTATGAAACATGTTTGTAGTTCTGCCTTGCCCCCACTCCCTGAGACGTCAATAGCCTCGGGCTTAAATACGACCGATTGGTGCTTTCCGATGGCGTAGTGTGACTTAGTTCATTACCTGGAGAAATTTCAGTGAGTTGCACTGTGTGTGTACCTCGCCAATTTGTGTCGTTAGCTGCAGTGCAGTTATTTTGCTGCCCAAAGGTCGGCTGCGGTACAGCGTAAGGCATGGCACTGTTGCCGCGCGTCGGCCACTGCTGCGGCTGTTTCTATTCATATTCGGCATAGGGTCTTGTGATGGTGAATTGTAATTCGCTCGTGCATTGAAATTACACCTGTTGTTTTGGAAATTTCATTTAAATCGTTCGTTTTTTCCGTTCCCGTTACTGTACTCATTACATCTGGGTATGTAATTTTGCTGTTGTGTGTACCAACCTTGCTGTGTGTTTAAATCACGTTTTGCTTACTGATTTATATAATTATGTTGTTGTTGTGCCTGATTTTCTGTTGCTCTATGGGGTACAGGTCTTTCCTCATAGATTAAGTCGATAGAATCGAGCACTGACAGAAAATATTCAGTGTCGTGCTCGAGCGTTGTGACTAATTTTTCTCTAATGTGCGACGGTAAACGACTTTTCAAAATTTTTAACTCGTCTACCTGTGATATTGGGTTCGTCCAGCAGCGTGCCTTGTTTAGGTATTTTTCAATGTATCCATGTAGACTACCGTATTTGTCACTGAATGATGCAGAGTTGAGAACCTCGCGTCTGAGCTTTTCTTGTACTGCCTCAGACCAGTATTTGTCGAGGAAAGCACTTTCAAATTGGTTATAAGTGCTGCAACGTTCAGCCACTTCAGTTGCCCATAAGAGCACATCGCCTTGCTTATATCCCACGACAAATTTGATTTTATGTGCCTCCGTCCAGTTGGGTGGAAATGCATGACGAAAAGCACTAATAAATACTACGTGATTCATTCTTTTACCTTCGGTGGTAAATGTGGGAAATTGTCGATGTTTCAGCAAACCTTCATCTGCAAAAGTAGTTGATAGACTCGTGGCATTTTCGATCGTATTTATGTTATTATTGCAGTTACTTGTAATTCCGGCTGGTAATTGTTTAGGTTTTGGAGTTGTAGGTATGTTTACATTTTGCAATCTACAACTGTCACTGCTACCTGCTGTGGGACTCGTGACAATTTGTGAATAGATACCAACAGGTTGTGGTTTGTTCACTGTAGCCTGTGTATTATTTATATGCATATTTCGAGATACGGTAATATTTTCTTCTAAAACATTGCGGATCCTATACTTTGTTCACAGTTTCATTTTCTTTCTTCTGAATGGCCTTTTCTACTACATCTGTGTATAACTCACAATCGGTTACTAACTTCTCTGCAATGATTTAACCCTTATCTAGCGTGCCTGCTTCAGCTTGGCTAATGTTATCACTCAGAGTTTCATTATTCTTCTCTGTCTCCGTCTTAGCACATACTGAGTCAACTTCTGATGTTGCTACCCTTAAAGTAAGTCATTCTACAGCTAGAGGTACACCTTCATAGTCTTTATTTAGTTTGCTGACGACAGTGGTTACCTTTTCTACTGTCGAAACCAACTGGTTTTGTGTGGCTTCAATGTTTGTGTTACCGTCTGTGATTTTCTTTATCTGTTGTTCTACGAGATCGCGATAGTCATTAAAAAAATTACCTTCTGTTTTACCTCCGTAATGTTACTGTTAACTTCAGAAAGGACTTCATGCTTTACATGTGTTCTCATATCATTCAATTTTTCGTCGATTTTTGTCTAAATCATCGAATTTCTGTGAGACTGTGTCTTGAAAATCCTTGAGTACTTCTTTTTGTTCTTGCTTCATTGTATTTAGATCGTGTGTAACAGTGTTTTGTTGCTATTTTACAGTGTTCGTATCTTGTGTAACAGCGTTTTGTTGCTGTTTTACCATGTTCATATCTTGTGTCGAATTACTGAAATTGGTGTTTATATTGTGCTTCATATCATCAAATTTCGCATTTGTGTTACATAGTGACTGCCATATCAGTGCTCCAGTTGTGCTACTGTGGTTGCTGTCCACTGTACTTCCCAAGTTAATGTTTGTGTTGTGACCAAATGGTGTTTGTAACGTGTTCCCAAGATTCATATTTAGATTGCTCTGCGACGTTTCATTCACGAGCAGTATGTCGCTCTGGGAGAGACGTGACATTGTCTTCTCAGTTGTAAACATTGTGTCGTCAACGTTATTCTGTAGTGGAGCGCCGCTATCATTTGTCACTCCTGCGCACTCATCTCTGATCTACTTAAACCTTCGGCAGTAGGCATGCATGGCGCCTGAACTTCAATTTTTCGATCTCGCAATCCTGCGCCATCTTGGCTGATGGCGTTTTCGCTGTCGCTATCAAAATGGAAATTTCACAAAAATGTTAAAAATTTCATACACTAATTATTATACTTGACAAATGTAAATTATGTAATGTCAAAAACTGTTTTGCGTCTATTATGATGCTCAAACTATTGTGTCACAAATCTTTATGTTTTAATGACAATGTGTATCACACTAAAAATACCAGTAAATTTTTCAACAATAAAAATCAAGGAAGGAAGGCGCTACCAAGTGTAACCACGCAAGCAACTTGCGTAGCCGTCCTACCTTTACGGGCCGAATAAAACAGCTTACTATGGAAAAATTTTTACGTAACCTGCGTCCAATTCTTATTCCTTTCAAAATTTTTCTCCAAAACTTTTGCCTTTTTGCGTTACTTGCTCCTGTTGTGATTCATGAAAACAGAAAATACGGGCAATTAGTTTTGATAGTCATAACAATGTCATAGAAATTTCTTACTATAAAAATAGTTAACAAACATAACTCACGACTGGTGCCCAGACGTCCTGGCACACAGGTCGACAGATGTAATATATATATATATATATATATATATATATATATATATATATATATAAATGAATATGAATAAGAATAGGAATATTGTTGCATTGTTAAAATGTTCTGTGCTTATTTGGGCATCGAACTTCCTTACATATTTGTTGAAGCTGCAGGCGATCGAAGACTCTGGGGACACTGGCGCTTGTTGTAATTACAAAAATCCTTTCCTGTAATTTTCTTCTTCACTTACTTCAATAAATAAAATGTTTGATTTAGTTATTTAACATTATATTATTCACTCCACACATATAATACATCGAGATCGCAATACTTCATCCCTAAAATCGCTCATCCTCGTCGTCCTTCTACATACAAGAGAGTTAGACTGTGTCTGTCTGAAACAAAAAACTGTACAACAAATTGAATGAGAAAATGTTTTCGTTTGTCTGCGCCTTACAGCGCATTCATAATTAACGTCTTTGCCAACCCTCTGGTTACTCGGTGTTTCAATTTTTTTTATAAATCTTAGTTTTACGGCATCCTGTGGATCTTACAACATGTACTTATGCAACATTGAACGTGCTCGCGACGTTTAGTGTGTAACGTCTTGTGCGTCATGTCGCCCGAAAAAGGAAACGTCGTTTCGTAGATAGCTGACCATCCTGGAACATTTACACAAGACTGAATTGATTTATATTGTCGAATTTGCGACAAAAACATTTCTTGGAAAAAAAGTTTCAAATAGACCAGCGTGTTAAGACAATATTGCAGGTATGCAGAAGAAAGAACCACTACAACAAATTCTGACAACAGCATCTTGCAGTAGGAGGGATTTGTCCAAAGGTAACCAGAAACTTCCGTTTAACATGGACCTATGTGAGGCATTCATTGCAAGCAATATTCCTCTCCACAAACCCTATCCTCAAGGGCTTCCTGCGCAAATATTGCTTAAATCAAAATATACCACATGAATCAATATTGGGTAAAAATTACATACCGACAATTTACGTAAATGTCCTGGAAGATATACGCAATGAACTGAAGGGCAGCAACATCTGGATTTCAGTTGACGAAACTGCATACACTTGTGGCCATTACATTGCAAATTTAATTGTTGCTGCTTTAAAAGAAGAGCCTTCTTCTTCCCATTTAGCGGCCTGCCAAGAACTTGAAAAAGTAAATCATTTTATGATCGCCAGATTTGTGAATGAGGCTACTAGAAAAATATTTCTAGAATCTTCTGCAGATGAATGGGTGTTTGTGTTTATTTCAACTGCTGCTCCCTATATGATCAAAGCAGGAAAAGCCCTCCAAGTATTTTATCCCAATTTGATTCATGTGGCGTGCTTTGCTCATGGAGAAATCGCCTTGCTGAATAAGTACGTTCCACGTTCTTGAATGTAAATAAACTGATTTCATCCACAAAGAAAGTGTTCCTAAAGGCTGCTGCTCGCATCAAGAACCACAAAGAACAACTACCAAATGTGCCTTTACCCCCTGAATCAGTGGTAACTAGATGGGGTACGTGAGTCGAAGCTATGTTGTTTTACAATGAACTTTTAGAGGCCATATGAAAGATAGCAAACGACTTCGATAGTGCAGAGCCTTTAGCAGTTCGCCAGTGCAAGGACGTTTTTAATGATTCCGGTATTAAAAAAGACATTGCTGTGATTAGTACTCATTTTTCCTACACACCTGCAAGTATTAAAAACCTTGTAACTCAGGGTTTAGCGTTGAATGAATCTATACAATTAAATAATAAAATTATTCAAGTGAACTCCCTTGCCTGAGGTATTCTCAAGAAAACTTAAAGAAAAATTTGAAACCATTTTGAACAATAACCCAGGCTCTGAACCATTGTGCCAAATTGACAGTTTTATTAATGGGATGTGTAAACTTTTACCAGAAACAATAAGTGCCAACATAGTACCCAAATTCAAATACTGCCCAGTTACCTCAGTTGATGCAGAATGGTCCTTTTCTGCTTATAAAAAGTTCTGAGTGATCGAAGACACAATCTTACTACTCAACATTTGGAACAGTACTTGGTCGTTTATGTTTATGTTTACAATAGTAGAAAGAAAATTTAAAATAAATTGTAAATGATGCTTTGGACCAATAGTATTAATTAAAAGTTAATGCTGTTCAAAGAAATTCATGATTGTACGTCAATTTTTAGATAAAATATTTTTTAGACTAAGGTCAGTGTCCAATCATCCAACATTGGTTGAAATTAAGCTTAATGAGAAGCTCAGACAGGCAAGTACTAGATATGTTAGAATATCACAACATTCTCATAACAGTACAGTGAAAAATAATTTTAGTATACTGCATCAGACTATCAGGGGATTAAAAAACAAGTTAGATGAGCTTGTAATTTGTTTAGAAGATTTAGAAACTGAGGGTGGAATAGATGTACTACAGCTGTCTGAACATCATATAGTCACAGGTATGGAAATGGTAAATGTTGGTGGATATAAGCTTTCAGCGCATGTAAGTAGAGACAATACAGAGAGAGGAGGAGTTGTGAAAATCTGTCACAGGCTGAAAAATTTGGAAACTAAAAAATTTTGTGTAGAGCAACATATAGAAGCATGTGTATGTCAGCTTACATTAAATAATAGTAATTTTATAATTTTAGCTGTGTATAGGTCCCTGATGAAAAGTTTTCAGCTACTTCTGAAAAACTTGGATTCTTTGTTGTGCTATCTGTCAGATAGAGGGAAGCAAATTATTGTTTGTGGGGATTTCAATGTAGATTTTCTGAAAGAGTCCAATAGAAAGCTTAACCTTGAAGTATTACTTGGTTCTATGAATCTGACATCAGTTATTGGTTTGCCTATTCAAGTGGCACAGGGAAGTTGCACACTGATGGATAATGTTTTTATAGACCAAGATAAATTTAATTGAATAAAAACTTTTATTGTTAAGAATGGTCTGTCTGATCATGAGGTACAGCTAATTACAGTACAGTTCATCCAATTAATGATTTAACAATTGAAAGTTTTAGGGAAAGCTTGCAACAGCTAGACTGGGATGAAGTGTACAGGAAACCTGATATAATTTAAAATTTAACCTATTTCACGAGACCTTTGTGAATGTATTTGAAAACAGTTTCCCTAAGAAGACAGTGAAATATAACTATAAGAAACCACCTGAAACCTATGACTTACTAAAAGGATAAAAGTATCTTGCAAACAGAAATGAGGAATATTACCTTACCGCTAGGAGGAGTAACGATTCCGAAACAGTGAAACATTATAAAAACCACTGCACTGCATTAAAAAATGTTATTAAACAGTCCATACAAATGTGCATTATGTCTGAGTTGCTAATAAAACTGAAACAATTTGGAATATTGTTCAAAGGGTGACAGGTCAACTGACAGCACAGGACTACTGTATTTGTATCAGACTCAATGAAAAGTTTATTAACAAGAAGTCAGAAGTAGAAAACATTTTTAATAATCTGAAACTTCCTGGCAGATTAAAACTGTGTGCCCGACCGAGGTTCACAGGATAACTTCTGTAAAGTTTGGAAGGTAGGAGACGAGATACTGGCAGAAGTAAAGCTGTGAGTACCGGGCGTGAGTCGTGCTTCGGTAGCTCAGATGGTAGAGCACTTGACCGCGAAAGGCAAAGGCCCCGAGTTCGAGTCTCGGTCGGGCACACAGTTTTAATCTGCCAGGAAGTTTCGTATCAGCGTACACTCCGCTGCAGAGTGAAAATCTCATTCTGGAAACATCCCCCAGGCTGTGGCTAAGCCATGTCTCCGCAGTTTCCTTTCTTTCAGGAGTGCTAGTTCTGCAAGGTTTGCAGGAGAGCTTCTGTAAAGTTTGGAAGGTAGGAGACGAGATACTGGCAGAAGTAAAGCTGTGAGTACCGGGCGTGAGTCGTGCTTCGGTAGCTCAGATGGTAGAGCACTTGCCCGCGAAAGGCAAAGATCCCGAGTTCGAGTCTCGGTCGGGCACACAGTTTTAATCTGCCAGGAGGTTTCATATCAGCGCACACTCCGCTGCAGAGTGAAAATCTCATTCTGGAAACATTTTTAATAATCATTTTTAAGTGTTGTAGAGAAAATAGGATCCAGCTATTCATTAGAAAATGCAAGGCAGTATATAGGAGAGGCAATACCTATGCAGTTTGGTAAAATGGAAATTCAACCCACCTTTCCTACTGAAATTAGAAAAATAATAAATTCAGTCAAAAACAAAAGCTCACATGGAATTGATGGCATTTCTACTCGAGTACAAAAAGCTTGTTCCCAACAGACAAGTAGAATTCTCAGCCACATTTGTAATAACTCACTGAAACAGGGCATTTTCCAGA
The DNA here is from genome assembly GCF_021461385.2 of Schistocerca piceifrons. NCBI lineage: Eukaryota > Metazoa > Arthropoda > Insecta > Orthoptera > Acrididae > Schistocerca > Schistocerca piceifrons. The sequence goes on along the minus strand of NC_060143.1, from coordinate 95,544,960 downwards.
TAGACTGAAATATGCTATTGTTAAGCCATTGCATAAAAAAGGGGATAGGTCTGATGCTAACGACTACCCCCCCCCCCCCCCCAGTCTCACTTCTGACAGCTTTATCCTAAATTCTCGAAGAAGTAATGTATTCAAGAGTATCATCACATATTTGTAAAAATGAAGTACTAAAAAAAATGTCAGTTTCGTTTTCAAAAAGGCTTTTCAACAGAAAATGCTATATGTGCTTTCACTGATCAAACAATAAATGCAGTGAATAACCAAACATCACCCATTGGGATATTTTGTGATCTCTCAAAGGCTTTTGATTGGGTGAATCATGAAATTCTCCTAGATAAGCTTAAGTATAGTGGTATGAGTGGGACATTTAACGTATTGCTTAATTCATATATAACTGGAAGAATGCAGAAGGTCGAAATTAACAGTACAGGGAGTCTCCAAAAATCAGCCGAGTCCTCTAACTGGGGAGGTATCGATAATGATGTCCCACAGAGTTCAGTCTTGGATACCTTATTGTTCTTAATATATATTAATGACTTTCCACTCTACACTCATGAAGATGCAAAGCTAGTTCTTTTTGCTGATGATACAAGTATAGTAATCACACCCAACTAACAGAAATCAGCTGAGGAAACAGCAAATAACGTCTTTCAGAAAATTATTAAGTGATTCTCAGCAAATGGACTCCCACTAAATTTTGAGAAAACACAGTTTATACAATTCTGTACAGCAAATGGCATAACATGATTGATAAATGTAGACTATGAACAGAAGTCAGTTGCTAAGGCAGAATATTTAAAATTTCTGGGTTGTGCATTGATGAGAAATTGAATTGGAAGAAACATGTTGATGATCTGCTGAAACAGTTAGGTTCAGCTACTTATGCTATTAGGGTTATTGCAAGTTTTGGTGATAAACTTATCAGTGAATTAGCCTGCTATGCCTGTCTTCATTCACTGCTTTCATATGGCATCATTTTAGGAGTAATTCATCATTAAGAGAAAAAGTATTCACTGCATAAAACAGTGTAAACACAACAATAGCTGAAGTCCACCCAAGATCACCTTGCAGACATTCATTTAAGGAACTTGGGATATTCACAGTATCTTCACAATACATATATTCACTTATGAAATTTGTTATTAATAACCCATCCCATTTCAAAAATTACAGTGAAGTGCATAGCTAGAGCACTAGAAGAAAGGATGATCTTGACTATTCTACATTAAATCTGACTTTGGCACAGAAAGGAGTGAATTTTGCTGCCATAAAAATCTTTGGTCATTTGCCAAACAGCATTAAAAGTCTGACAGATAACCAACCAACATTTAAAAACAAATTAAAAGAATTTCTGAATGACATTTCCTTCTACTCAATAGATGAATTTTTAGATATGAAGTATTAAATGTATAAAGAAAATTATTTATTTTGTGTGAAGAAAACTTATGTTAAAGTGACATGTTCCACATCATTATGAAATGTCGTATTCATGATCTATAGAACAAGTATTAATGTATGGATGTATGTATGTATGTACAGAGTTTTTAAGCGTGCCCCTCTAAGTGCGATATATCTCGAAGTTGGTCCTGTACATATCGATTGTTTCACTGCGACTCATTCGCATCGCATCCGCTTGTTAGCAACTACAATAGCAAAGAAGGAGCAATTCTTGAAACATGGTATGCGTCCCCATTTTGCAAATTTTTAGAAAATATTCCCAGAAAGGCTCCCTTCCTGACCTCTACCAGAAAGCATTCAGAAAATGATATCAGCGTTATGTACCGATTTTTCGCGTGGCCGACGCTCTTTCTTGTAATTGGTATGCACAGGTTCGACTTTAAGATATAATGCACACAGTAACTACCATGGTTTTTTCATTGTTTGATATTGCATATTTCGACATTTTTCACGCATTTTAAGCATTTTTCGTGCATATTTGCATGCATAGTATAAGGTTTTTATTATGCACGTAATATGGTCTCTAGATGACAATAGGCAGAGATGGAAAACATGAATGAGAAGGCTCTCGATACAGACGTATTTTTGTGGTAATATGAGTATTTTAATGAAGAAAATGCTACTAATCCAAAACCTTTTTTTCTTTTTTTACGTTTTTAGCATTTATTAATTAATTTTCTTTCCATGGCTTAGGGTAATGATATGAAATGTAAATTTTTATTGTGTAGTACGACTATTGCTTAACATATCTATTGCCTTATGTGAACTTTTGCATTACAGAATTATCGGTGCATCAACATACCTTTTAATGCTGACTTCTTCTTGGCATTTTTTGCTAACATTAGTATCATGCATTTTTGTGATGACATACTTTACTTTAGGTGCTGCATTATTTTTTAAAAATTTTTTGTGTATGATTTGTCTAAGCTTAAGAATTTGTACTTCATTTTGTTAACTACTTTACGATAACGATTTTTTGCTGCATATGCCTTAGATAAGATATTTTGCTGAATTACCTTTCTCATGAAATATTCGTTATGTTCTTACATGTCTGAAATGAATTTGGTGCCATTGCTTTTCTGATGCAATATTTTTTTGAATATATGTGTATCACGGCGCCTACACTTTTATTAGAACTCATTTAGGATAAGCACTTATTGCTGGAGGTTATAAATTAGGTAAATGTCATGACTAAAAAGAGAATTATGAAAGATGTGTATAGGAAAACAGCAAAATAGAGAACACAGCAGGTGCACCTGGAAATAAGAAAAAAAAAGTACAGAGAAACTGAAAAAGTAAAATGTGTGAATAGGCAGGTCGATTAAAATTGCATATATGCTTTGGTTGAAGAAATATGTTGACTGCAATGTGGTCACATAAATGAATATAAGCAGACTGAATAAAGGTTTTTTATGTGATTATGACTATGTGATAACTAAATATTTGATTTAACTTCGAATATTATGTTTTTTGCAGTTAAACTGACGTTTTTGGCAAGAAAATTAGCAGGGATCGTATTATTCTGTGAATATAACGTTTTTGTCTGTAAACTGACATAAAAGATATTATGAGAAAAGAATGGGGTTTCAGCAAAAATATAAGTTCATGAAGTACATATACAGTGCAGAAGTTAGAAAGCTCATCAATATTCGATAGAGTGGTGTATGACACCAGGGTAAAATACCACACAGACTGGCAGGGATTTTGTTTTTAAGTGCACTTTGTTCCCTTTCCTTTCTCCCTTACATGAACTATGATACATTTATCTCTTTGTCCTTTATTTATGTTCTCTGCACCTTCTTGTTCTTACGTTGTGCACGTGTTTTTCGTGTATGTATTTTTACTACCACTGTTTCTATGTTTTCAAAGTTAGTGTTTAGTTCTGTGTAACCAGGCATTTTCTGAGTGATAGGTAACATAAGATCTATTATCGTGTACCACTAGATTTTCTTATATATTGTCATGGACATTTGGCACCATTAGAAGATACTAACGTTCTCTCAGTAGCTCCACTTCTTAAACTTTATCTTTGTATCTTGCACAGAATATTGCATAACTATTTGTGTGTATAGATGTTTGCTCATCACATTCATTATTATAATCTATATAATATTAATGCTTTGTAAAAAAAAGAAAAAACAGAAATTCAGTGAAGTTGCCAGCGATTTACCAATTTATGAACACATTTAAAGGAAATAATGGTACTGAGTGCGAAGATACCTATGAAACATCAACTTCCTGGAATCTACTCATGTTTCATTCTACATTTACTATCAATCTTCAGAGTGTAGTCAGTGATGGGAAATCAGTTGCCTTACTGAATCTACCTCTGATACAACCTCATCAGTGCTTCATTAATTATGTCAATATTGTGCTGCTTGCATTCCCTTTCTTAGTCACAGGTTTAATGACAAGAGACGTTACATAGTATATTCGGCGATGGTAATTGATGGAACATTTTACCTTGGATTGTATTCACATAACAGGCTCATCATTAGTGATATGAGACACTAAAGCAAATCTTCGGTGGTTATAAATGATGCAACATTTACCTAAAATGTACAAAACTCGGCAGATACTGTGTGTGCTCCCACATCATGCAAAAGACAATCTTCACATACAAAACACAGATCAGAGCATTCTCCTGTACCTTTTGTAACCTTACGTCCTAAAATTAGTAATGTTTTTTTGTAATTGTAGCTTATTGTACTCAATTCTCTGTAATTTTTTTCAAAATTTCATTCTACTTGCCTTACCACAACTAAGACCGTATCAAACTTTATCTGGGGGCGGGGGATAAATGTAACGTTTCCATATGTTTACTGCCGTTGTAAATAATTCACCTTTACTGTACTGGGACAAAGACGAATGAGCGCAATGTACAAATAGTGAATAAGATACTTGACTCTGTGTTTAAATTTATCTGTGGTTCGCTTGCTCGCCGCTCAGTCATGCAACCTTGGGGCGTTCCTATTTGAGAAATAGTAGCGAGTAGTTGAGTTTTTAGAGAATCAGGTGTGCTATTTGCGAATCTGACAGAAATTATATGAAATACTTTATTATGGAGATGAAGACTTGTTTATAAATATGTGTTATTGTGTCTATTGTTGGAGAATATTTATGGAAGAATATTGCAAGGTTGCCCAAGAACACGCAAGAATGAGATGCTGATTTGTTGAAACTATTAACTGAAGGAAATCTTTGTCCATCGGTTAACTAAAGACATTCATGATTAGTGTTAATTTGATCTCTTTATTGTCATTATGTCACGAATAAAGCAATGGGCTGGAATGGCTGTAATTTTCGTATTGAGAGGATTTCGTAATTGTTAGGGTCTTCATATGTTGTACAGTCTTTTTTGTCAATGATCAGATTTTAATTTTGCAAGAACGACTTTCTTTAAACTAAAACACTCCTCCAGCATTCTTAGTAAAGTTTTGAATATTTCGTCAAGTGTGAGTGATTGCACAGTAAGTCGCACGACGCCACAGATTGTTTCTCACGAGCAAAAAAACAAATGTTGTAAGTACTTTATTTTTTCTTTACCTGCTACGTCTACTGATTTCTATTTGCTTTCGAGAACGTCACTTCACCAGACACAAAACGAAATGCTGAGCATGAGGTAAGTTACTTTGATTTCAGAGCAGATCTCGTTTTACATTCTTACGAAGGAACAGTCCGTAGACAAGATTTATGCTAAGCAAGCAGATTAATTTACAGTGAACAGTGCAGGTAATCTCGAACAGTTATTTTTGTTCGGAGTAGAGCAATATTTCATTTTTGTGGACATTTCAAGACCATGTCACACAGCTTTGATTATGAACTTCAGTACTGAGTTTCAGTTAAATGGTTTTCACCGAGTACGCAATTAATTACTTTTGGAATTTAATTAGATTAGTTCTCGTTTTCTGAAATTCACTATTTCACTACGTTTTGAGTTCTGTCTTACGACACCGTTCACAGGAGCAACACAGTTCCAGTCAACAGCCAGCTTTTACTCAGTAGCTGAATACGATAGCTAAAGCACACGTTACTTGAGGAGAAAGTCTTTGAAAGAGAATATTCAGTATTTTCCTTTACTGATAAAATTTTTTAGAAAGCTTATAACATCACATACCCTGTCAACCCAGAAAGTTTCATTGCGTTTCATCCTGGCTCTCTTGGCGCTTAGCTTTCTTTGTTAGGCAGTGCAAATAGACAATCAGCAACTGTATACAATTTTCAAACATAGGAATTATACAGCCAACCAGTTGCAAATAACTGTTTGGTACAACTGGTCTATGTTTCGACACCTAATAAGAGTATCTTCATCAGGATGAAATTTTGAGAAAATCTATAAAATAACACACACGAAATTAAGTATGGCCAAAAATACATTAACTGAGATGACAACTATCATGACGTACAAAGGTTACTTACGTAAAAATTACATTGCGAGAAAGCAGCGGTCAGGTTTTACAGCAGTTATGCCTTGTCACGTATGCCTAGCGAGGAGTAACATCTGAAAAATGGTTCAAATGGCTCTGAGCACTATGGGACATACCTTCTGAGGTCATCAGTCCCCTAGAACTTAGAACTACTTAAACCTAACTAACCTAAGGACATCACACACATCCATGCCCGAGGCAGGATTCGAACCTGTGACCGTAGCGGTCGCGCGGTTCCAGACTGTAGCGCCTAGAACCGCTCGGCCACATCGGCCGGCCAATAACATCTGACTGATCGATCAAGAGGCTTACATTGCTGCCACGAAAACAACATAAGTAGCGCCCCCTATTGGTCGCGGACAGTGACTTGTGTCCATTATAACAGAACTAATTTAAGAAACGACAGTTAATTATAAAACCAACTCACAAGGAAAGAGAGCTTCGTTTATTTCTGAAATTACACAGTATTCAAACAGATTCAGTATATGAGCCATCTCCTAGGCTTTACAGAAATTACTATTACGTAAAGGGCAGAATAACATAGAATTTATACAAACAGCTGTACAATCCAAAAAAGACATACATGAAGGTAGCTATAGCAGTACACATCTGTGAGATTCGAAGAAAATGGTGTTTCGAAACTAGAGGCAGAAATATGTAGTGAAAAATAGAGGAATCAGAATTCTGCGAGTAGTGGATAAAAACACTGACAAAAAATTTTGTTGCGTATTTGTAACTGTTTATTGAGGATGAGGCTATGGTTCTTAGAAATATGATTGAAAATCTCCAGCTCTTCGAGGACCAGTCTATGATCTTTCCTTTCTCTATGAAAAATGGAAATTTCTTCAGCGCTTTTCAGTTTGCGACCGGAAATTAACAGGTGATCAGTAAAAGTGGAATTATGTGCATTAGTGCCTCTTTTTCGTAATAAATGTTTTTCGTACCTGACTAAAAGATCTTCCAGTTGTCATATATAATAAACGGGACACGTATCACAAGTGATGAAGACAGACGCTCCCATCCGACTGACGGATCGCCATCAACAGCATCGAACGCCCTCGCCTCCTGATGCACTGCGGAGAGTTTGGTATTTAACCCAGTACATTGACGCAAAGACTGGTGGTCAGAACCTATACGCCAATATCTCTCCTTCCCCCCCCCCCCCTTCCCATCCACCCCTTGCCGACCAAACACAGGTAGCGAAAATTCGAACCGGCTGGCTTGCGACTTGCGCGCCATCTCACATTCCTTTGTCTGGTTTTTGTCGGTTACGTTTGGAACTATTGTTGGCAGAACTTCTCATTGAGTCAGACCCATATGTCGACGCAATCATTTACTGAAACCGTCACCATACCAACACTGGGGACTGATACAAAAATTCCGAAATTTTATCTGGGTTGTGGAGAGAATTATCTCCTGAAATACTGTGTTTTGCCCTATGACGGAAAAAAGTTTCTTGCATGCAAGCGATACGGTTTTCTGCTTCATCTAAGAAAGCTACTTGTATGTAAACAGTCGAAGGAATATTCGAAATCCTTGTACACTATCATCTCTGTTGTTACTTTCCGTGCCTTCTGCCGAGAGCCTGAGCCTGTTTGTAAATGGCAAGACGCTGCCTGTAGACCCCCGATCGACGCGACATCGTTGTATAGCACTGCGGTAGCGAATGACGTCACAAACGCTCCAGACCATGTCCAGCCACGCCGCGCTCCACTGGATAAAGAAGCCTTGGTGTGTCAATAGCTGGCGTCATCACCGCTGGCTGGCACAAGTTCACCACACCCCGTGGCGGTTGTATTCGCTGAGCCAACGCGCGGCGTTTTGCAGATGGAACATGAAACTAAAAATAAAGATCGTTTCGTTCTGTAGAAGGGAACCTCTACCTATTTTCCATTTGTTCCAAGAGGGCATTATAGGCTACCTGTGTACTCACGTCCGCAAAAAGAAATAGAATCAAAAAAATAACAGAACAGTAAGACGGAAAAAACGATTCGTGTTTAATCTGACTTCGACGATAAGGTCGATTTTCTCCTTCACGCCGATGTGGTCTGGTATTTACTGGAGATTATTCACCGCAGTAACACTTCTTAGAACGTTCAGAGCTCAAGGATTTGCAGATTTCCCCGAAGCTGTCCTCGTAAGAGGTAGCTGATCACTCGTGGCGTAGGTGGAAATCAGGGCTCTGTCCACTTGAACTCAGTTGCTTACAACATATCCTACAAAATACAGAGGTTGAAAATTCGACCTCTGCTATAGTGCTCAGTTGCGGATGTTCCTCCAACATGATTGTTCCTACAAAATACAAAAAAACTAAGCTGTTATCGTGGACTTTTCTATTGGTATTGAGAAGAATCAGCTTACGTGGACAGGTCTCCAGAGCAACACATCACCATCGATGGTGCAGTAAGTGCGTGTGCATACTAATTTGTATCAATAATATATCCCGCTTGTGCAACAAAATGAATTTTTATCATTAGTTGCAAACTTCAGTTGTTGGACTTAAGCTAGAAAGGTTTTACCGCGAAATTTCACAAATCACTGAAAATGAACCCTTTGCGGACATATGGACCATCTTTCTAATTTTCATATGAGGAATCTGCAGCCAAGATTTATAATAACGTTACTGAGACACCTTGCGTTTTAGTACTTTCTTACTTCTCCGCAACCCTTAAGGCTTGCCCATCGTTACGGAAACCCCATTTACGCAATGAGACGATTCTGCAGTCATTAAGTGTGCTGGTTTTAATTGTTGTATTTTAACAGATTAGAATTTTGATGTTAAACAGGTAATTCCTAATACGTAGTAACGACTAAAATACTGAAATTTTTTAGAGAGGTCCCAAGTAAAAGTCAACTTGTAAACTCTTCATTTCCGTCCTTGGTGTATTATTAAGATAGTGGCTGTAGGGAAACTAGGTTGGCCGGAAATTCAGACACAGAAATTTGTAGACTGCTTACAATATGATCTGAAGCGCAGCGGACGCAATGACATCGTGTGACAGTATAGCGAGTGTGTGGCTCGTAATGCGGGAATGCATAGGGTGACCAGACGTCCAGATTAATCCGGACATGTCCTCATTTTTAGCTCTTTGTCCGGGGTCCTGGCGGATTTTTACAGTGTCTGGCTTTTTCGCAAAGTCGAGCGTAATACAGTTAAATTCGCAATTCGTCCCGTTCTATTGCTCTTTTTTTAAATACTTTCACTATTGGCACAGCCTTCGTGAAAAACATGCACGATGGCGGTGTTAGTAGGTGGCACCAGGATCGTCGATGTTATCGTTGATCGACCTATAAGCGAATGCAAATATCGATTATTTAAAATTTTCGTTTCGTATCTTCGCTCTGTATTGGCTTGACTTCCTGCAGTGCACCTGTGATTTGTGAGTGTAGTTTTTAACTGAGTGAATTACGTAAAATATTTGGTTATGCCTAAACGAAAGTGTACATTTTCTGATGTCCTTTCCTGCAAATATTCGGCTTTCAAGAAAGGGAGAAATGAATTTGAAGCGGAATGTAAGATATGTGGAACTGGAACGTACGTCTCAGTGGCCAATAAAGGTAAGAAATAACTCGACAGATTAACTGGCATGGTTTTATTTCTTTGTTTCATAGTCATTCAATTTATTTGTATTCGGAAGGTTAAAGTGCAGTTTACATGTCGTCAGCTGGTGCTTGAATTGTAGATTTTGGTAGCGATGCGTCGAATGAAGGGAGGTGAATGGTCTTACGTTTTTCGCTTTGTAAATAATACCGTGTTGTTGACATAACAAAACAATTGACGCCACACTGTCACCACAATCAATGTTTTTAATTTAAAATAAAAAACTAGTGCTCTGGGAATCACCATCTGACCACCAGTAACAATTAACTACTAGTTTTACCGGTAATTCCCGGCAGTCACGTGATTTGTCCAAAGCTGACGGGTGGTATCCTCATCTGCAGTTGACCCGTTTGATGTGTCCTCTTTTTTCTTCCTTTGTCCTCCTTTTTGAAGCTCTTTGTCCTATTTTTTAAACAACTGCATCTGGTCACCCTAGGAATGCACGAGTAATTAGTGCTAAAAGACGGTTATTAACAAATTCGTTATGAAGCAGCGCTTATGCGAGGAAGCCCCTAAATCTGACTGTTGTTAATTTTATATCTAACAGAACTGTTTTACAATGCATGTATATAAACAAATGAGAATCGGAGTTCATCTTATTCACAACAGCAGTACCCGAATTTTCTCAGACGCATCGCACCTCAGCACTCACGAATCAGAGTCAGCAGACAGTCTGCGGTCGATACTCAGCACGCGAAAATTATCTGAAACACGCAGCTAGTGTGGCACTCAAGGCTGTTCGCCATTAGTTCACAGCTAAGGATAGTGTCGGCGAACAGACTTATATTCTACGTTTATGTATTCATTATTTCTGTGTGAAAAAAAATCGTGTGGGTTCTCTATGCAGCTAATAAGATTTTGCTGGCAACCGGAATAATTACCGACAGGCCACATCCTGCAAGAGAGTCACAGGAGTTTTTTTCACTGTCTTTTCTACTGAACACCACTCAGCGGAACGCGACGACATCCACAGAAGAATTTCTGGACAGAGTTTAAGCGCAGTAAACTTGTAATATGAAAGTAGATGAGGGCGCTGAACGAATAATTCAGTGCGTGAAGGGAGATGAGGATACTGAACAGGTAATTCATTGCGTAAAGGGAGAAGAAAATCTAATACTCATGGTGGACAGTAAAGCGGGGTAAAAGAAAGGATTACGGGAGAATTGGACTTGTTACTAGGAATGAGAGAAGATAAAGACTAATTGAGTCCGACAATAAATTTCAGCTAATAACAACCAATACCTGTTCAAGAATCACAATAGGAGGACATATGCTTGGAAGAGGTTCGTATATAGGCGAAGTTTTCAGTTAGACAGTTAGATTACATCAAGGTCAGGCAGAGATTCCGAAATCAGATATTGGATTGTAAGGCGTACCCAGGAGCAGATATAGACTCAGACCACAATATAGTAGTGATGAAGAGTAGGCTGAAGTTCAAGACATTAGTCAGGAAGAATCAATACGCAAAGAAGTGGGATACGGAAGTACTAAGGAATGATGAGATATGTTTGAAGTTCTCTAACGCTATAGATACAGCAATAAGGAATAGCGCAGTAGGCAGTACAGTTGAAGAGGAATGGACATCTCTAAAAATGGCCATCACAGAAGTTGGGAAGGAAAACATAGGTACAAAGAAGGTAGCTGCGAAGAAACCATGGGTAACAGAAGAAATACTTCAGTTGATTGATGAAAGGAGGAAGTACAAACATGTTCCGGAAAAATCAGGAATACAGAAATACAAGTCGCTGAGCAATGAAATAAATAGGAAGTGCAGTGAAGCTAAGACGAAATGGCTGCAGGAAAAATGTGAAGACATCAAAAAAGATATGATTGTCAGAGGGGCTGACTCAGCATGCAGAAAGTCATAACAAGTTTCGGTAAAATTAAAAGCAATGGTGGTAACATTAAGAGTGCAACTGGAATTCCACTATTAAGTACAGAGGAGAGAACAGATAGGTGCAAAGAGTACGTTGAAGACCTCCATGAGAGGGAAGAGTTGTGTGACATGATAGAAGAAGGAACAGGAGTGGATTAAGCAACGATGGGGGATCCAATATTACAATCAGAATTTAAAAGAGCTTTGGAAGACCTAAGATCTAATAAGGCAGAGGGAATAGATAATATTCCATCATAATTTTTAAAATCATGGGGCAAGTGGCGACAAAACGACTATTCACGTTCGTTTGTAGAATGTATGAGTCAGGCGACGTACCATCTGACTTTCGGAAAAATATTATCCACACAATTCCGAAGACTTGTAATGTCCCCACCGCAAATACCCTCTACCACGCACCAATTAATCATTTTCAATCAAACCATCCACATTCATTCATTTTGGAAAAGTTATCTGATCTGATTTTCTCGTAATATATGCGGCGACAGCTCGCCGACGCCAAAGTATTTTCTAGTGCGTTTATTCTTTGAAATAACAGAGATGCATATATGCATTCTCCATGGTTGTTAGAGTGGTAACTAGGACAGCTTCTGGAGTATCTGTTGAGGGATTGACGTGTTTCTGAGAGATACATATTCTGCTTTTCTTCTCGCTAAAGCGAGCCAATTAACATTTGTGCCGTTGGCGGTTTGTTTTGAAGAGAAAGAGATTGCAAAGGAAAATAATTAAGTCGTGGAATCACCGGAGATCGGGACATGTAATGGTATGGATTTAATACACGATTTCCTCCACAAATAAGGTTTGTGACTTTTTTGTTCTGGAGTGAATGAACGAATGAGTTTTTTTCTGAATCATTTGTTGACCATGCTGGCCCTGTAATTAGTGGGGAAGTTTCAGCTGTGACGAAGAGAGCCTGCAGTCACTGAGTCTGTGTTAAATCGTCCAAAAAGGCTTCGTACACATCTGGAATTCGCAATCTTTCGTAAAAGGAACAAATTGTCCAAACGATTGATTCTCTCGACTGACTGCAGTGTTTAACAGTAATAATAAATGTAAAGATCTCTTACAGCAAGCCAGCCGCTGATTACCAACACGAAGGACTCCACCAAAGAATCTATTTGGCTGATTCTTTTTATCACGTAATGAAATCTTATATTAAAAACTATACATAGATAAAGGAGAGAAAGAGAAAGAGCGAATGAAAATAGAGATAATACTAATAATCCTCCATTAGTCTAATTTTTCGCCTGTCTTATCACGGATCAGCCAAGAACTGGGAGGGCCTTACTTTACTGTATAGACTTATGTGTGAATGTGAAGGGATCTTAAAGACAACAGACAAGACATTACACAGAGATAGCGGCTAGCTGCATTGATCATCTATTCTTAGATTAAAGAGACGGCAACTTATTATCTTAACATTTAAAAATGTTAAAATGGCCAATCCGTAACAGGACACGTTTTTGGACATTGCTAAAATAATTTTGTTCTCTGTTTCATGTCAACTACGACGAGCTAACCTAACTGACGCTTGGAAAAGAGAGGAAAGACTCGCAGGTGATATGATTGATCCACAAATAAAGCCGAAAGACAGCACGCTTGGCGCAGATAAAAGGCCAGAGTGTTTAGTGTTATTTGATATTTGAATATTAATCATTTGTGTTCATAATAGATGTAGGAAGTGTTTTGATTCATCTGTTCCAGTTGCATTTATCTGTATATGTACATTAAGAAAGTAGACGTAGAAGTACTCTTGTGTGAAGGGAGTTATATATAGTGACGGTAGAACATTTATATGGTTTTAACTAGGGCAATGTTTAGGATGAGTCAAGCAGAGCAAAGCAGCACGCATCAGCCTTCAGCTGTTAGCACTGATAATAATGAAGCAGTAAGAAGTGTTGTAGGACCGATGGCTACAGATAGCCCAACACAACGCCCTGTAGACACGGCTGCGGATGTAACAGCAAGTACGCAGAAGGGATTAGATCCATTGGTAATTATCATGAGACAGATGCAGATGATAACCGAGAGCATGAATACTTTGAAAATCGACATCAGTGCGAAATTTGCCTCAGTTACTGAAGGGCAAAATGATTTGAATACGAAATTAGCCTCAGTTACTGAAGGGCAGGAAAATCTGAAAACCGATACTAAAGCACAATTATTGACAGTCACTCAAACTCAAGAAGAGATGAAATTAGTCCAGACTGAGATTAAACAGCAGTTACAAGACAGTTTTTCCGAATTAGAGCAGCGGATAGAGGCGAAGACCAAGGAATTCAAAGATCAGGCCGAAGAGACGGAACGAAAATTAACTGCACAAATAGAATTGGTGAAAGCACAATGTGAGGAATCTACTCAGCGCGTACGTGTCGAAATGAAGGAGTATGTAGCTATTAAGATAGATACCGTACGGGAACAAGTGGAAATGGTTCCGCAGTTAGTACAAAAGCAAGACGCCATGGCATGTGCAATTGCGCAACTTCCTGAATTGGCACGTACACAGACTAACCTAAAGGAAAGCGTTGAACATCTGACAGAGCGTCAAGACGTTATAGACCACCAAATTAACGTATTAACGGATAAATTATCCGAAATCACATTAGAAAACAAAAGGCTAATGTTTGAAAACGTTGAGCAAAATGTTAAGGGAGCATTCCAGAATTTATCTGGCAAACAGGAAGAGAATTTGCTGGCGAAAGGACTGCTGATTTGGAGCATTGGAAACAAACGATAGAAGAGTCGATGCGCGCTTCACAACAAAGCCCAGAACAAATGAATACAGGGCAGCAGCAGAAGTTGGCAACGACTATAGAGCGAGTTACTGCCCATTCGCACACAATACCGACTTGTGCAAGTAATTCAAACATTAAATTGCCACAAGCTGGTTGTTCGCGTGAATTCTTATCTACCGGAGATTACGAAAGACTTTGGCATGCCGAAGAAAAAATGATAAAGCATCGGCAATTCCAGATTTTTAACCCTGACAAAAGGGGGGTCCTTCCAATGGTTTTTATTCGAAGTTTCAGAGGTGTGCTACCCAGAAATTGGTCCGAGTGGCAGAAGATCAGTTTTGTTACAGGATATATACAAGGTTCGGGGGCGATCTGGGTCTCGGACATGACTTCTGTTTGCCCGACATATGACGATTTTGAGAAGGCGTTTTTAGCAAAGTTCTGGCCAGAAGAGGTACAGGAACGCCTAAGGCAGGAAGTGCTCTACCCAGAGCCTTTCTCCTTTTCTAAAGGAAGCCTTAGAAGGTATTTCGAAAAATATATAAATAAAACGAGATACTGGGACAGACCTATGCCCTTGCCAGACATAATAAACATAAAACTTCCTGGCAGATTAAAACTGTGTGCCCGACCGAAACTCGAACTCGGACCTTTGCCTTTCGCTGGCAAGTGCTCTACCATCTGAGCTACGAGAGCACGACTCACGCCCGGTACTCACAGCTTTACTTCTGCCAGTATCTCGTCTCCTACCTTCCAAACTTTACAGAAGCTCTCCTGCGAGACAAGATACTGGCAGAAGTAAAGCTGTGAGTACCGGGCGTGAGCCGTGCTTCAGTAGCTCAGATGGTAGAGCACTTGCCCGCGAGAGGCGAAGGTCCCGAGTTCGAGTCTCGGTCGGGCACACAGTTTTAATCTGCCAGGAAGTTTCATATCAGCGCACACTCCGCTGCAGAGTGAAAATCTCGTTCTGGAAACATCCCCCAGGCTGTGGCTAAGCCATGTCTCCGCAGTTTCCTTTCTTTCAGGAGTGCTAGTTCTGCAAGGTTCGCAGGAGAGCTTCTGTAAAGTTTGGAAGGTAGGAGACGAGATACTGGCAGAAGTAAAGCTGTGAGTACCGGGCGTGAGTCGTGCTTCGGTAGCTCAGATGGTAGAGTACTTGCTCGCGAAAGGCAAAGGTCCCGAGTTCGAGTCTCGGTCGGGCACACAGTTTTAATCTGCCAGGAAGTTTCATATCAGCGCACACTCCGCTGCAGAGTGAAAATTTCATTCTGGATAATAAACATACTTAAGGCAAGACTACCAACTAGCATCCGGAATCAATTCATTTACGGCAACGACAAAGACTTGGAGTCGTTCCTCACGACGTTAGACCATATAGGTACTATCGAAGAGAACAACCAGAAAGCCCGTAATAACAGATTCCAATGTAGGGCGATAGAACCTCCGCCAAAGGGTAGGCAAGGTGGAAGTATGGGTTATACCAATGGCGATCAATCGACACTTAGAAGGAATGAACAGAGATCGTTAAATAATGGAGGAACTCCTCAAAATCTCAATAGTAATCCCGGTAATGGTCTTGCGAGGGGCTATTCAAGGAACAACAGGAACGGGAAAAGATACAACCCCGTGTGGGGAAACGAGAGAAATTTCAGACCCCAAGCCTGGAATAATAACAATAATAGAAATTGGAATCAACCGGGAGGAATAAATTCAAATAGCCAACATCAGTGGGGACGGACATCTCCGAATCAACCGGTAATTACCGAAGTGACGGATGATGTCAACCAGCAGACAAATCAAAATCCAACAAACTCGTAAGGACCCACTCGTGCCCCGGAGTAGTGGTCAACAATTGGTTGGGGGGCAACAGGATATGTGTACCCATGCAAACGTATAATGATGGACGATTACTGGCAGATGAACTGACCGAGGACTTAGAACCACAAGATGAGGATAAGGAACAGGTGGCAGTAGCCGAAGTGCAAGTCATTATGGAGACCGTTCCTGCAGTGGCGGTTTTAGACACAGCTGCAACCACAAATGTTATTTCGGAGCACTATTCAACAGGATCAGAAATATAAGACGAGTACCAGTCTTTCCAGTTCAAAATTGCAGAATAATAGGCGCCGTTGGGGCTCGATCGGCTAATGTAAAGGTGCAGTCACTACTTGGTGTGGAATTCGGAAATGTAGCAATATTAAGCACATTCCTTGTTGTGAAAAATTTGGTGGTAGATTGCATTATCGGAGTCGACAGCCTACGTCAATATGGATGCAGAATAGATTTCAAAACAGGAAAAATTTGGTTGAATGTTAATAAACAAGAAATTGAGTTGGAGTACTTGAAAAAAAAAGCCTTACGAGAAAATATAATTGTGGGATCAGTGTGCAATTAGTCAGGACGGCCCGAAATTCTAAACAGCACGTAATTAATGAGTTCCAAGTCAAAGAGGATTTCGGTCAATTAGTGTTTGAAAAGTTAAATGAATCCGACTGCATTATCGAAGATCAGAAGAAGCAGCTCAATGAATTATTTTTAACGTATGAAAACGTTTTTGATGAAAGGCCAGGAGTTATTAAGGGATACATAAGCCATCTCTACGTTAAGCCGCTCGAAACGTATTGTAGAACTTTCTATTCTGTTCCCTGGAGGTTAAAGGCTCAAGTTCAAAAGGAAATAGATCGCATGTTGAAATGGGGTTCGATCGAATCCTCTACAAGCCCATACTGCTCCCCATTGTTAGTCATGCCAAAGGCAAGTGACACTGTTAGACTGGTACTCGACGCCAGAGAAATAAATAAAATCATATTTCCAGTGAGAACACATCCGGAAAACATAGACGAACTTATACAACGGTTCCAGGCTGTCAAATATTTGACGAGCATTGATTTGCGGGGCTCTTATTGGCAAGTCAAGCTGGATGAGTCATCAAAGAAGTATACGGCTTTCATTTATTCCGGAAGAAGTTACCAATTCACCGTAGTTCCTTTCGGGCTCAACTTTAGCGCTGGAATCTTTATAGCAGCTCTAGATTATGCACTAGGCCCAGAACTCAGAAGCAGGATAACAGTGTTTGTTGATTATTTGCTTATTGCATCGAAAACTTAGGAGGAGCATATTACCTTACTGAACCGAGTGTTGGACGTCTTCGAAATCACGGGAACAACTGCTAACCTACGGAAATCCCATTTTGCAGTAAATAGAATCAAGTTCCTGGGGCATATAATTGACGGAAAGGGAATTTTACCAACCAAGGAGGAGTTAATTGCAATTAGTAAGTTTCCAACACCCAGGAATAGGAGGCAATTTAAAGGGTTTATGGGCCTTGCCTCATTTTTTAGAAGATTCGTAACAAATCAGGCGATGAACGCAGCAGCTCTAAATAGTCTGTTGAGGAAGGATGTGCCCTGGCTCTGGACATTAGAGTGTCAAGAAGCATTCGAAGAGATAAAGAAGCAATTCGTAATTGCACCGTTTTTGTACCATTCGGACATGCAAGAAGAATTTTACTTGTCAACAGATTCTTCGAATGTGGGTATTGGAGCGTGCCTTTTTCAAGTACACAAGATAAATGGACAACTCACCTTCTGTCCTATTGCGTTTGCTAGTCGTGTTTTGTCCAACTGCGAACGATCTTACACGACGACAGAATTAGAGGCTCTTACGGGTATCTGGGGATTTAAAAAATTTCATTACTATCTACATGGGTCAAAGACTGTCGTATATTGCGATCATCAATCATTAACGTTTTTACAAATGTGTAAACTGTTACACCCCAGACTGGCTAGATGGACTCTCGCTCTGCAACAATACCAATTTAAGATCGTGCATGTCTCAGGACAGCAAAACATTATTGCTGACGCTCTATCAAGGTCACCACAGGGTATGACTAAAGAGATTGAAGTAAATAATAACTCAGAATTCCCTGTATTGCTGCTGCAGGAAAATCCATATAAGACGTACTACGTCAATTTGTGTGCGCATATGGCACAGTTACAGAAAAGAGATGCTCAATGGGGAAGTGTCATTCAAAGGTTACAACAGCAACCTTCGGATCAGATGGCAAATTATTACAAGCCGGTAAATGGCGTATTATTTTTCCGCTGTGGAAGGCCAAACAAAGTACGTTGGTGTGTTTGTATACCTGAGGCGCAAATAGAGAAACTCGTATGGTTCACCCATTTAACCTGGGGACATTTCGGTGCGACAAAATGTGCAGACAAGATAAGTGTGTACTGTTATTTTCCCGACGTAAAGCGCAGAGTGCATGAGGTCTTGAAGAAATGCATAATCTGTCAAAAAGCAAAGCCGGATTCAAAAGGGAGTAAGCACCCATTATGCTCTATATTAGTCCGAGAACCAAAAGAATTAATTTCGTGCGATCTGTGTGGATCGTTACCTACTTCAAGAGGAGGTGTTAGATATGTGTTGGCATTTATCGATGTGTGTACGAAATATGTGAAGCTATACCCGATAAAGAAGGCTACAGGCAAAGTAATTGTATTAAGATTGACAAGGGATTATCTTCCACATGTTGGTATACCTAAGGCGATAATAACAGACAATGCTAAGATATTCACGGGACTCCGATGGAAACAGGCTTTGTCTCAAGTCGGTGTGAAACACATACTAACATCATTTTACCACCCACAAGGCAATTTGGTTGAGAGAATTTTTAGAGAGTTCAATGGCTTTATGAGGACCTATTGCCATAATAAGCAGACTGCGTGGGCAAATTATGTGGAAGAATTTGAGCAGATATACAACAACATGCCCCACTCCTCCACTGGTTATACACCTCATGAATTGATGTTCGAGGCAAAAGAAGAAAACTTCTGGACTGAACATATGCCCAAAACTCAGGAAACTGAGATGCCTTGGGAAGCAAAAATAAGACAAGCCACCATAAATATGACGCAATGCCTTGGGAAGCAAAAATAAGACAAGCCACCATAAATATGACGCAAAAGGCTGATCAGAGAAAACAACAATATGACAAATTAATCAAGAGGGTACAGGCGTAATAAAGAAGAGTATAAAGAAATGGGCGTTATTATATACTGGCCCATACATCATTCTACAAATTCCGAACCCTGGGGCTTGTCTGTTAGCATACCCGGGATCTAACAAAATTAAAGGGTTATTTTCCCATAACGACTTGAAAAAATTTAATGAAGATTAGAAGATAGGGATGAATGGTGTTGCGAGTGACAGAGATGAACGCTCGTAAAAACATAACAATAAACTGTGTCTGTTTAGTGTTAGAAAACTTTAAACTGAAATAATCAGTGACACAGATTGTAGAAATAGTGACTAACTATAACTATCGAGTGCTGCAAAGAAGATAGTGGAGATAGGCTTCACCTGTGTTTGGGTAAACATAGAACTTTAGCATTGCTAATGTCATCAAGAAGTATAAAGGATCTGAATGACCTTCAAGAAGAAAGAAATATTTCCCGAAAATGACGCTGCATAATCAAAAGAGGTTCCCAGTGAATGTTCATATCTAATTTCAAGTGCACGCTTAGATGTGTAAACTTGTGAAGTGAAGTTTTGCGGTTAAGTAGTGAATCATGAGACGGTTAACGCCGCAAAGATAATTTCCCGCGCAAAACAATTGACGTCGGCGCGAGAGTTAGAATCGATATAGACGTCACAGATATGCTTTGTAAGAGACTCGCATCAAACGCGAGGGGAAACTGATTGATGTTGAACTTCAAAAAAGTGCCATAATTAGAGTTTAAGAGTTCTCGATTTATTGTTGAATGTCAAAAGAAATTAATATTCATAGAATTAGTAGTTATTTAATGGGTCTTGTTCACTTTGGAATTTTGTTTGAAAATCCATTTCCATACATGTGCATGTGTGAATGCTGGATGAATCAGAGAATAAATGAAAGAAATAAATCCACATTCCTCGCCACTAATAACTTTTACATTACAGCAATCAAGCGGAGAAATATATGGATTTAGGATAAAATTTTTATGAGTATAGATAAATGATATGACTATTCAAGGAAATGATGGTTTATGCCTTTGTATAAAATGAACCACACTTTCCATTATTCGATGATTTGAATCCAAAATCTACTGCAAGTTGCATGAATTCTTTAAATTATGAAGAATAAATCACTGACAGAAAATTGTCAGAATTTTTGGACTTATAAGCACAAGTGGTGATGCGAAGTCCAAAAGAAAATTCAAACTAGAGTAAATATTATGATGTTTTCGGCAACAGCATTAGTCAATGGATAAATGGAAACCATAAGTCAATGGCTAAATTCCTTGCAGTACATCGTAAGAAAAAGGATGCATGAAGCCATAAGGATTTTGTTTTCAAAAAGGAGAATCTTGGACGGCGCATCCTAACCAGTTCTTTTACAGGAAGAGTTTCCCTTTCGGTCATTGCTAATTCTTTTGGAATGAATGTTGCATGTAAAATCCGGTATCCCTGTCCCTTCTACTCTTCCCATTGTGGGCCGCGTAGAAGACCGACTACAAATATGGACGTCGGGGACATGCAAGATCCAGGGGAGTTTCAGCACCGCAAGATATTGTTCTGGGAACAAGATTGTAAAAAAAAAATTAAAAAAAAACTCGAGTTATTGATTGTAAAATATTTTTAGCTAGAGGCACAAATCACTCTTCTCCAAATCGTTATATAAATCTATCCCTATCTTTCCTTTAGAGATCAATTTCAAATTTTTTTCTTCTGTAGGCTTTCCTATCTTCTATGTACCGTAGGCTGGGGGTCTAGGCTTAAGAGGTTTTCCAAGGTTTCCCTGCTTACGAAAGTACCAGAATGGGTAGACCCTGATAATACTTTCATGAAAGATCATCTTCCTTGGTTGTGCACAGCAGACATAACACCTTGATGCACGTAAAAGCAATACAGCCGCGATACCTGTCTCTTCATTTCTTCTGATTTCAATGTTTCTTTTCTTCGTCTGTCTTAAACATAATTATATTTTTTTCAGTCGGACGACTGACACTCATCACTTCCGGGTTACCCACACTAATAGATAGCTCGCGAAGTGTGTTAGGTAAATCAAAATTAGGCTCACAAACTTCGCTCGCTGCGAGGGGCATTTTAATGTCCCCACAACAAATACCCTCTACCACGCACCACTTAATCATTTTCAATCAAACCATCCACATTCATTCATTTTGGAAAAGTTATCTGATCTGATTTTCTCGTAATATATGCGGCGACAGCTCGCCGACGCCAAAGTATTTTCTAGTGCGTTTATTCTTTGAAATAACAGAGATGCATATATGCATTCTCCATGGTTGTTAGAGTGGTAACTAGAACAGCTTCTGGAGTATCTGTTGAGGGATTGACGTGTTTCTGAGAGATACATATTCTGCTTTTCTTCTCGCTAAAGCGAGCCAATTAACATTTGTGCCGTTGGCGGTTTGTTTTGAAGAGAAAGAGACTGCAAAGGAAAATAATTAAGGCGTGGAATCACCGGAGATCGGGACATGTAATGGTATGGATTTAATACACGATTTCCTCCACAAATAAGGTTTGTGACTTTTTTGTTCTGGAGTGAATGAACGAATGAGTTTTTTTCTGAATCATTTGTTGGCCCTGTAATTAGTGGGGAAGTTTCAGCTGTGTCGAAGAGAGCCTGCAATCACTGAGTCTGTGTTAAATCGTCCAAAAAGGCTTCGTACACATCTGGAATTCGCAATCTTTCGTAAAAGGAACAAATTGTCCAAACGATTGATTCTCTCGACTGACTGCAGTGTTTAACAGTAATAATAAATGTAAAGATCTCTTACAGCAAGCCAGCCGCTGATTACCAACACGAAGGACTCCACCAAAGAATCTATTTGGCTGATTCTTTTTATCACGTAATGAAATCTTATATTAAAAACTATACATAGATAAAGGAGAGAAAGAGAAAGAGCGAATGAAAATAGAGATAATACTAATAATCCTCCATTAGTCTAATTTTTCGCCTGTCTTATCACGGATCAGCCAAGAACTGGGAGGGCCTTACTTTACTGTATAGACTTATGTGTGAAGGTGAAGGGATCTTCAAGACAACAGATACACGTCTATACAGACAAGACATTACACAGAGATAGCGGCTAGCTGCATTAATCATCTATTCTTAGATTAAAGAGACGGCAACTTATTATCCGAACATTTTAAGAGGTTAAAGACTGCAAGAGCTGAAAAGTGCGAGAATTATAGCACAATCATCTTAACAGCTCATGCGTCAAAGTTACTTACGGGAATAATATACAGAAAATTGGAAAATAAAATTGAGAATGTGTTATACGACGATTAGTTTGGCTTTAGGAAAGGTAAAGGCGCCATAGAGGCATTTATGACGTTGATGGTAATAATGGAAGCAAGACTAAAGAAAAAATCAAGACACGTTCATAGAATTTGTTGACCTGGAAAAAGCGTTCGATAATGTAAACTGAGGCAAGAGGTTCGAAATTCTGAGAAAAATAGGGGTGAGCTATAGGCAGAGACGGGTAATATACAAAATGTACAAGAATCAAGAAGGAACAATGAGACTTGAAGACCAAGAACGATGTGCTCGGTTTAAAAAGGGTGTAAGAGAGGGATGTAGGCTTTCGCCCCTACCGTTCAATGAGTACGTCGAAGAAACAATGACAGAAATAAAAGAAAGGTACAAGAGTGGAATTAAAATTCATGTGAAAGGATATCAATGATAAGATTCAGTGATGGCACTGCTATACGCAGTGGAAATGAAGAAGAATTACAGGATCTGCTGAATGGAGCGAACAGTCTTTGAGTACAGAATATATATTGAGAGTAAATCGAATAAAGCCGAAAGTAATGAGAAGTACCAGAAATAACAACAGCGGCCGGCCGGAGTGGCTACAGCCTGGAACCGCGCGACCGCTGCGGTCGCAGGTTCGAATCCTGCCTCGGGCATGTATGTGTGTGATGTCCTTAGGTTAGTTAGGTTTAATTAGTTCTAAGTTCTAAGGGACTGATAACCTCAGAAGTTAAGTCCCATAGTGCTCAGAGCCATTTGAACCATTTGACTATAGCGAGAAACTTAACATTAGGATTGTGATCACGAGGTACCTGAAGTTAAGGAATTCTACTAGCTAGGCAGCAAAATAACCCAAGAGTAACGGAGGAAGGAGGACACCAAAAGCAGACTAGCACTGGCAAAACGAGCATTTCTAGCAAGAGGAGTCTACTGGTATCAAACATAAGTCTTAATTTGAAAACCGGAATAGAAGAGACTCAAAGCACTTGAACTGTGGTGCCACAGAAGAATGATGAAAATTAGGTGGACTGATCAGGTAAGGAATGAGGTGGTTCTCCGGAGAATCGGCGAGGAAAGTAATATCTGGGAAACACTGATAAGAAGAAGGGACAGTATGCTAGGACATCTGTTAAGACATCACGGAATAACTTCCATGGTTATAAAGGCAGCTGAAGAGGGATGAAACTGTAGAGGAAGACAGAGATAGGAATACATCCAGCAAATAATTGAGGACGTAGGTAGCAAGTGCTACTCGGAGATGAAGAGGGTGGCACAGGACAGGAATTCGTGACGGGCCGCCTCGGACCAGTCAGAAGACGGATGAAAAAAAGAAAACTGACAATAGAAAACTGTTCGTTGTGCTGCATGGCGAATGTGTCTTTGCTGCAGAACCTGCTTTGCGATAGCTCTGATTACTCACAACAATAAAAATTCTGTGCATAAATAATTTCCCCACTTGTTTATTTTTAAGTCAGCACACTTTCGAGTGTTTTAATACCTCTAATGACGTCACGTAATGATTGATTAAATTTTCTGTTCATTAACTAACATCATCCACAGGGAACACCTTGCCTAAACCATCTGGTGATACACTCCAGTAGTCTGCCGCCCACGGTTAAATATTCTATCGTCACTGTCCCTTATTGGGATGACTACGGAAGGAAATGTGGTCACACAAGAACTTACCTCATACATTACTTAGTACCCTCGCGCAAGTCACCGAAGTGGCATCAAATCGAAAGACTTGCACCCGGCGAACGGCCTACCTGACAGGAGGCCCTAGTCACACATTTATTTACCGTACACCTACTTATCGTATGCGGCTCCTAAAAGAAATATTTATTTATCAGACCCGCGTAGTGGGCAAGAAATACTGTGAATAGAAAAGAAAGGGAAATTTCAATTTTCTTACCAGGTGATATATACTTGGCTTTAAACAAACATTCAAATGTAATCAGACATTTACTAGACATTAATATACGGATCTGAAATAATACTTTAGTAGTTATATAACGACCCTAAGTTATATTTTGATTTTCTGTTCATAACTAATACGAAAGTTTCTTTTGCTTCAGGCCAAAAAACTTATTAACTTACTCTACAAGGTTCCTCTTTTCAGATAATAATATTCTTAGCTAGCTCACCAAGGTCCATTGCTTTTTCCAGTAACTCTAGTCTGGATTTCTTTACGTAGTCCATTTCTATCATACAACCATATTCTTCGTCTGCTCGCAAAAGTTCATCGCCCTCCTACCTAAAACACATTGTCACTTATACACTGAGATAGAAAAATATCGTGTCGGACCTCCTTTTGTCCGGAGTGGTGCAGCAACTCGACGTGGCATGGACCCAACAAGTCGTTGGAAATCCCCTGCAGAAATATTGAGCCATGCTGCCTCTACAGCCGTCTATAATTGCGGGACTGTCGCCGGTGCAGGAATTTATGCAAGAACTGACCTCTCGGTTACATCCCATAAACGTTCGTTGGGTGGCCAAATCGTTCGCTCGAATTATCCAAATTGGTTTTGGCGTTGTTTCCGGGGTCTCCTGCACAGCTGGCAACCCGCAACGCAGCACCGCTATGCGGGTCATCGCTCCAGCTCCGCAGGCGCACCGGCCGAAGTCAGCCGAACTTCGCCAGACCTGCAGGAAGCAGGCTAGTTCAGAGGGCGCGCGCAACAGCAGTAGATGCCGCCACATGTATGGACCTTTTGCTGCATCCTCCGCGCAGTTTTCCTCACAAGGGAACCTCCCCATCGCACCCTCCTCAGATTTAGTTATAAGTTGGCACAGTGGATAGGCCTTGAAAAACTGAACAAAGATCAATCGAGAAAACAGGAAGAAGTTGTATGGAACTATGAAAAAAATAAGCAAAATATACCAACTGAGTAATCCATGCGCAAGATAGGCAACATAAAGGGCAGTGTGAGCCCCGGAGCGCCGTGGTCCCGTGGTTAGCGTGAGCAGCTGCGGAATGAGAGTTCCTTGGTTCAAGTCTTCCCTCGAGTGAAAAGTTTACTTTATTTATTTTCGCAAATTTATTATCTGTCCTTTCGTTCACAGACGTCTCTGTTCACTTTAGTAAGTTTAGTGTCTGTGTTTTGCGACCGCACCGCAAAACCGTGCGATTAGTAGACGAAAGGACGTGCCTCTCCAATGGGAACCGAAAACATTTGATCGCAAGGTCATAGGTCAACCGTTTCCTCCACAGGAAAACACGTCTGATATATTCTATACGACACTGGTGACGGCATGTGCGTCACACGACAGGAATATGTTGTCGACCCACCTAACTTGTACACTTGGCGAATGGGTAAAAAGATTTTTCTGCCTTGCCCGATTTAGGTTTTCGTGTGGATGTGATAATCACTCCCAAAGAAGTGTTTAGGTGTAGCGTCCCCATACTACGGCGCAGTTACCTCGCATCGGACGGACTGACGGACAGATAATAATTGTCTGAAAATAAAAAATTAAACTTTTTCACTCAAGGGAAGACTTGAACCAAGGACCTCTCGTTTCGCAGCTGCTCACGCTAACCACGGGACCACGGCGCTCCCGAGCTCACACGCTCCTTGATGTTGCATATCTTGCGCATGGACTACTCAGTTTTTATATTTTGCTTATTTTTTTCATAGTCTCACACAACTTCTTCCTGTTTTCTCGATTGATCTGTGTTCAGTTTTTCAAGGCCTATCCACTGTGCCAACTTATAACTAAATCTGAGGGGGGTGCGATGGGGAGGTTCCCTTGTCAGCCATTACGAGCCCAGAATGCTAGACCACAAGCTGTCTGGTAGTCATCCGCCACGCAGGTATAAGTGCCCTCGCCTGGCGAGCAGCAGGCAGTTCCGTTTCCAACCGCAGAATTAGAAGATTGTCAGCACCACGCCATCGCCATGACTCGACGTCGCCCTTGTCACACCGGAACCACCGCGCATCGCGACCCGCTGCTCAGGCCGAGAAATCTGATGCTGGAACTCCGTGTACTGCTCGTAAGAGGGGAGTTTAATTTTCTGCTTGCTGTTGTCTAGGAAGATAGTCTGTTTCGTTTGCAAGAGAACTTTTCAGAAGATAGCATCACGCAGAGATTTACTTGTGTTGTTTCCCAAGAAGTCATTCCCTCATTTTCAAGAAGGACTTCTCTTATTTGTTCTGAACTGCTAACGGATTGCAGAACTTACATTTATGAAAATAAACTGCTTCTGCCAATAAATTGATTTATGAGTGTAATCAACTGCCTTAATGTAAAAGTGCCCCAAGCCGGGACATTTCAGGTTTCTTTCTTTTTTTTTCTTTTTTTTTCAAAACAATCGCGAATAACTGCGACCAGGTGATAAAATTCTAAATTCTATCGTTGTTTGGGAACAGGAGTAGGAGGAGGAGTTTAGCGTCCCCTCGACAACGATGTCATTAGAGACGGAGCACAAGGTCGGATTAAGGAAGGATGGGGAAGAAAATCGGCCGTGCCCTATCAAAGGAACCATCCCGGCATTTTCAGGAAGCGATGTAGGAAAATCACTGACGCATGTTTAAACCGTCGTGCTTCTGAATGCGAGTGCAGGTTGTTTGGGAAGATGAAGTCATTAAATGGCTGCAAATGGTCTCCAAGTAGCCGAACATAACATTTTCTAGTCGATGATTGGTTCAGCTGGACTAGAGAACCCACTTCATCCCACGTAAACGAAGCCCAAGCTGTTATGGAGCCACCACCATCCTGTACAGTGCCTTAGTGACAACTTGATCCATGGCTTCGTCGGATCTGCGTCACACTCTAATCCTGCCATAAGCTCTTACCAATTGAAATCTGGACTCAACTGGCCAGGCCACGGTTTTCCAGTCGTCTAGGAACCAACCGATATGGTCACGAGCCCAGGCAATGTCGTGCTGTTAGCAAAGGCACTCTCGTCGGTCGTCTGCTGCTATCGCCCATTAACGCCTCATGGTGCCGCACTGTTCTAAATGACACGTTCGTAGTACATATCACATTGATTTCTGCGTTATTTCATGCATTGTTGCTTGTCTGTTAGCAGTGACGACTTTACGCACACGCTGCTGCTCTCAGTCGTTAACCGAACGTCGTAGACGTTGCCAGTGGTGAGAGGTAATGCCTGAAATAAGGTATTTTCGGCACACTCTTGACACTGTGGATCTCGGAATATTTAATTCCCTGGCGCTTACCAAAATGGAATGTCTCATGGGTCTACATCCAGTTATCATTCCGCATTCAAAGTCCGTTAACCCCCGTCATGCGGCTATAATCAGGTCGGAAGCCTTTTCACAAGAATCACCTAAGTACAGATGACAGCTCCGCCAATGCGCCGCCCTGTTATAACTTGTGTAGGCGATACTACCGCCATCTGTATATACGCATGTCGCTATCCCATGTTACCTCAGTATAAAGGGCGAAGGAAAAATTCGTTCACTCTGAGTTCGCAGCGCGATTCCTCACATACTGGAAATACTACGCATATTTCAGGCAGTAAATGGGCATTAAAGGTTGGCAATCAGGCAACACTGTAATCACGTGTACGGTAGCTGCCTCTGTCACGATACAGCAGAAGAGCAGTGCAGTTGCTGCAGTGGATAGTGTTTCGGTTTAGCATGCAGGAGATCGAGGGTTAGATTCTGGCTAGAGGTTTATTTGTTTTTGTTTGCTAATCGTAGTCTGCGTGGTACGGTATCTGGCATCTTAATCGTCATACTGCGATTACAGTGGGCCTTTTCCAAAACATTTGCAATTATATACTACTAACACAGAAATGGAAATAGAATCGTTTTTATTGATCAGCTTTTAAAGAAACCTTTTGCATGTCGTAGACGCGAATTGTTTCACACCAGTGGATCTACTAGATTCCAAATTTGTTTTGTGTGTACCCTCCTCCAATGGTTCCATCGATTAATTCCAACTGTTACTGTTGTCACGTTCAGGTTCATTACAGATTGTCAGGCCCTTACGACACCAGTAGGGCTAGCAACGTGCTTTGCAAATAATTTCGATGGGTTGCCGCCAATTTTCCCACCCTATTCTTTTCTTCTCTCTCCATAAAGATGGTTTGGCCTCTCTCTCAAATACCACATCTCCTATCAACAAGTATTCCATATTATACGACCTCACATAACAACCCATCAACTAAATTGCCACTCCACTCCTCGAAGCACCAATCAACACTCTTACTCCCAACTTATCCCTTCCCCCCGCGGGTCTTTCAGTTTAGTGCAGTGCAGTGAAGTGCTCCCATCTTAAAATAATGACAACTGTTATAGAAGAGAATAGTTTCTCTAATTCCAACATTCTGTTGGTATCAATCAGTAACTCATAACATTTGTAATTTATCGATTAAAGTTTCTATCAGCCTTTCATATAATATTTTAATTTGTGACTAGTTTCGAACATTTTTCGTTAATTCTGCATCATTATCTGCGTTAAAAAGTACAGTGTTATTAAAACAACATGAATACAAAATGTTTGGTTACATAAATAATTTTGAAATATTTTGTGTGCACAGATTATAGTAGTCCAGTAAATTTTTTATGACATACCTGCATTTGTAATGTTTGACTGTAAATAATAGATCTGATTTTACATCATATCAGTATAACAAAATTTATGTTGCTTAGCTGTATTATGATCATCTTGTTACATTAAAGATTCGACATGTATGTTTTATTGTTTGCACATTTAAATTTCAAAGGCACCTTTTATAACCAGATACAAGAAACATATAAGCCCAAACAACAGGACTGTGTTTGTGGCCATCATTTGAGAAGCAAAAACTGACAGCAGCAGTATTGAAAACATTATGTAAATTTTACATGTGGCAACTTAATGAATGAAGTTAAATATGTAAGAAGGAAAAATATATAAATGAAAGATAGAGGACAGCACAAAGTCATTTCAAAAATGATTTGTTGTTGTGGTCTTCAGTCCTGAGGCTGGTTTGATGCAGCTCTCCATGCTGCTCTATCCCGTGCAAGCTTCTTCATCTCCCAGTACCTACTGCAACCTACAACCTTCTGAATCTGCTTAGTGTATTCCTCTCTTGGTCTCTCTCTACGATTTTTACCCTCCACGCTGCCCTCCAACGCTAAATTTGTGATGAACATGTCCTACCAACCGATCCCTTCCTCTAGTCAAGTTGTGCCACAAACTCCTCTTCTCCCCAATTTTGTTCAATACCTCCTCATTAGTTATGTGATCTACCCACCTAATCTTCAGCATTCTTCTGTAGCACCACATTTCGAAAGCTTCTATTCTCTTCTTGTCTAAACTATTTATCGTCCATGCTTCACTTCCATACATGGCTACACTCCATACAAATACTTTCAGAAACGACTTCCTGACACTTAAATCAACACTCGATGTTAACAAATTTCTCTTCTTCAGAAACGCTTTCCTTGCCATTGCCAGTCTACATTTTATATCCTCTCTACTTCGACCATCATCAGATATTTTGCTCCCCAAATAGCAAAACCCCTTTACTACTTTAAGTGTCTCATTTCCTAATCTAATTCCCTCAGCATCACCCGATTTAATTTGACTACATTCCATTATCCTCGTTTTGCTTTTGTTGATGTTCATCTTATATCCTCCTTTCAAGACACTGTCCATTCCGTTCAACTGCTCTTCCAAGTCCTTTGCTGTCTCTGACAGAATTACAATGTCATCGGCGAACCTCAAAGTTTTTATTTCTTCTCCATGGATTTTAATACCTACTCCGAATTTTTCTTTTGTTTCCTTCACTGCTTGCTCAATATACAGATTGAATAACGTCGGGGAGAGGCTACAACCCTGTCTCACTCTCTTCCCAACCACTGCTTCCCTTTCGTGTCCCTCGACTCTTATAACTGCCATCTGGTTTCTGTACAAATTGTAAATAGCCTTTCGCTCCCTGTATTTTACTTCTGCCACCTTCAGAATTTGAAAGAGAGTATTCCAGTCAACATTATCAAACGCTTTCTCTATGTCTACAAATGCTAGGAACGTAGGTTTGCCTTTCCTTAATCTAGCTTCTAAGATAAGTCGTAGGGTCAGTATTGCCTCATGTGTTCCAACATTTCTACTGAATCCAAACGGATCTTCCCCGAGGCCAGCTTCTACCAGTTTTTCCATTCGTCTGTAAAGATTCAATAAAGTAGTTAACTGATGACCATACATATCAGTAATTTATAAAATAATGCGATAATGTCAGAAACTTTGTCAATTCAGTGTCAATGTATTTAGTCTTAATATTATGAGATCTTTATCAATACAATATCTTAGCTTTCAAGTTACGACCTCTGGAGAGATAGACCATATGAATACATAATAAACACTGAAGGCACATGTCAAATTTTAATGTATAAGGAAATAAAAAAATGCTATCGAATTTTGAATGTACGAAGACAATCATAACACAATCAAACAACGTTTGTTATTTTGATCTGTCGTAAAAACGGATATATTACATATGATGAAACATTACAAATTAAGGTAAATTACGAAGGAGTTATTGCACTATCGTATTCTGTGCACATAAAATGTTTGAAAATTATTTATGTAACTAAACATTTTGTATTTCATATTTTGTTGATAACATTGTGCCTTCTAATGTATGTAATGGTTTGAGAATGAACGAAAATGTTCCAGACTAATCACTTACAAAAATATTATATGCAGCTCCCATGGAAATCTTAATTAATAAATTACAGCAGTTATTAATATCATCAATATATATTTTAATAAATTTAGGAAATATATATATATACATATATATACATATATATATATATATATATATATATATATATATATATATATATATATATATATATATATATATATTCAGATTGAAATTTTAATGCTATATCTATGCATTTTTATGAATGATCTTGGCTGTTCCATTTCAGTTCCTGAGAGGAGAGGAAATTTAATTGTAAAAAAGAGAAAAAAATTCTTGATCATCTGTTGTCTAACTGAATGTCCACCCATTCTGCTCCTATTTCTTAGTAGCTCGTCTCTTTCTAGTGGGAGGTGTCCACAGGCTTCTCTCCTCTCTTAATGTTTCTAGTAACTCTTCTTTTCCTAAATACAGATTAAACCGAAATCAACGAACAAAATTTCGGAGGCCATTTCGTAATATTTCCTAAGTATTTTGGTGGAAGGGCCCGTGGTCTGTGGCGACGCGTTACGGAGTAACTGGATGTTGTTTCATTTCTTACCCCCAATTCTCTGTGTGTTTGCACTGCAGTGAAAATAAACGTTGATGATATGCTCTGGATTGAATGCAAACTTGTTCCCTTGCAACTGAAAACAGTACCTAACTCTTCATCCTCGATCTTACATTCAGAACCGTTCAGTTCTTTCCGGAGTTTGTGTTTCCCGCAGTGTTAGTTGTACGTTAACAGTAAAACATCGCAGCATGAACAGGTTTACTGACAATGAAGTGGCCGGTATTCGCCTCGTGGGTGGCTTCACTGAACGTAACGGGAGAGCAGCATGCCGACACTACACATGATCTGTTCACTCAGCGACAGCGACCACACCACGATACTGTGTTAGTCTGAGGGTTGTTATACCTCCCCGTGCTTTGTATTGTGCGGTTTGGTCATTGCGTATTACAGGATTTTCGCTGTCGTCATTAGTGAGAAATATGGATAACTGCGGTATCAAACCGAATAAATCATCATTACATTAACTCTCTGTAACGAGCCACAGGTGATCACGGGTGCCTTACACTACAGCACTCAAAAACTATCCTTGAACAACCGCCGGCCGGTGTGGCCGTTCTAGGCGCTTCAGTCTGGAACCGCGCGGCCGCTACGGTCCCAGGTTCGAATCCTGCCTCGGGCATGGGTGTGTGTGATGTCCTTAGGTTAGTTAGGTTTAAGTAGTCCTAAGTTCTATGGGACTGATGACCTCAGATGTTATGTCCCATATTGCTCAGAGCCATTTGAACTATCTGAACAACCAACTTTATCGGTCGAGTTCAGAGTCACTCTGCATGTGGAAGAAATGTTAAGAGTTTGACATGTCTTCGACATTAGGGTATGCTTGTACAAGAAAAGGATAAACAAAGGGTTGTGAATCACCTCTAGTGGTTTATGAAACCCACGGGAAATTCAAAAATCAAGGTAATGATGGGGATTGTAACCCATTGGTTGCCAAATTTCATCAAAGATTTCTTGTATTCGAATCTTTTAATGATCAAATTCTAGCATATCCAACCAATTAGTATATTTGCTACAAGTGTTAACACAACAGCAGGTTTCTGAAACTAAATAGTGCCGTAACACCTTACCATTGATGTTTCCTGATGTCTGTCATTCACTGGTTATGCATTTCCGAGTTCCCAGGCAAATTGATGACTTCAGTTCTATACGAATTATTTCTACAACTGACCCAGCAGTCTCTGTCACAAGGTGCCAGTAATAAAATTGAGGACCTCGGTCAGCCGCTGACGAAGCGAATAAATTACTCGTTTAAAAATTGTGCATAAATACAGAAGGTTCAGACTGGTGAGGCGGCAAGCAAACCACATAGCTATCAAGTTTCTACATGACAGTGCCTTGATTCGAGCCGCTGCCTAACGTAGATCAATACTGTTCGACGTTTATGAGGACTCTTAGAAATTTCAAGGTTGGCTCTGTTGCCTGACGCAATTTGATTCGATTAGAACAGTCGTTTCTCTAATGATATCGACTACAGTCGAATGCTGACATCAAACGCAGCCTGGAAAGGAGGCCGTTCCTGTGGAATTGTAGAGGGCTAGACTAAGCACAGGCACATACGCAACCGGACGGATGGAAGCTACCCACTGCTGCCTCTTCGAACAGTCCACTCGCTCTATGGATAGGCAAACGGAAAGTTCGGATGGAACATACTGAAGGTGACCGTAAACATTATTTGCCCATACATCTCCTCCAGAATTCACTGTCCGTAATTTGCTTAGTATCTTATTTAATGGTTAGGTAGAGGATTATCTAGTACAACGTTCTCGCTAGGAAGTTTAATAGCAATAATAGGCGTAACTCTTTTACACGTAAAATTCTTCATAATTTACAATTCTTCAAAATAGCAGGAAAGATATGGGTCGTCATCAGAGGCATAATAATTAGATCAAATATAAATTAAGTTATATGCTCCTAATTAGACATTTTTTTTTATTTGCACAGTTCATTTCCGTTCTTGAGGGTAATCTGTGAACACTATACCGTAAGCTGCACCTTTCTACTTACTCCAATTTCTGAAAATATTTTATGAAAGTGGTAAAGATCATTTTGGAACACACTGTATTTTACACGTTAAAACGTTCAGAAACTAATCCGTACCCAACCACGTGCCTTTCGTGCTCTTAGCTTTGCGTCTTGAGGCATGTGTGAGGGGTCACCTCAGAGCCTTAACTTTCTACTCACTTATCTCCCTGCCACAACGGCTCACCGAGAAAGAGCTTTCTTTCTCTCTTTTCTGCAGCGTTTAACCCACCCAGTACAGGATTTGCTTTTTGCAGGATTTCATTATGTAAGTTTGTTGCCGGATGTCTTTCCTGACACCACAGTCGGCAAGGTAACCTAGAGGTGGGACCGTCAGTTAACTCCCTGTCATCTGCGAAGTTTCCACTAAACTCTTCACAAATCGCATCAGTGCTATTGTGGGAAACGCACAGCCCACAGAACGAGCTGGACTCTGCAGTCGTTATAGCACAATTGACCGCATACACACCCTGCGTGAACCAACTTGTCGCGCCAGTGAATATGAAATGACACTTCGCATAGCTCTCATAATTTCGAAAAGGCTTTTGATTCTGTCAGTCACATTGTTGTTATACAAGCACTGACGGAACAAGGTTTATAAACAAGTTACGTAAGCATATTCTATATACTGATTCCGTGGTGATGTTACAAACTTTCGGGAATGACGGAGAATGGTACATGCTTCAGTTTGAGGTAACGGACCCTACTCCATAAGCGACCGAATCGACAGTTATAAGGGAAAACCGTTCTGATACCTCTGACAGTGGAATACACGTACCGGTACTGTTGTTCCTAAGTTCTAGGAACGCTAACTTTCAGATGTGTTAGTATGGGCCAAAACAATCAAAAAATCTCCAGTAAATGTGAGCTCTAAAATGCATAACTTAAGAGCTATGAACAGTAGAAGAGATGTGTTTTACAGTAGCGAACATGAGCGAGTGTTCATAGCTCCCCAAGTATGAATTGTAGAGCCCATGTTTACTAGGCATTTTCTTCTTGTTCTGGTCTATAGTACCACGTCTGAAAGTTGCCTGCCCTACAGTCCTAGCAACAACAGTACCGGTACACATATTCCACTGTCAGACGTATCAGACCAGTCTTCCCTTATAACTGTCGACTCGGAGGCTTACCTCCAACTGATGCATATACCCTTCTCCGTCATAGCTGAACGTTTGTAACATCATCATGTTTAACATCTATGGTACCTCGATGGCTTCCATCTGCACAGGAAAATCTACAAGGGAATTTGAGAATTTGACATTGGAAGAGTAGTAAAGCAGAGTGACCCCATATCCCGCAACTATAGCAGCCTACGAGACGACTATATTCAAAATTAATTAGAACTAAAGAGGAATTAGAATAAATGGGCGAACATTCGCCAACTTGAGATTCGCAGACAATATAGTAGTACTAGGAAACAATACGATAGAACTGCAATCCTCCATAAAGCTTTTATCAGATAGTTTCAAAAAACAGTGCCTTAAGATAAATGTGTCCAATACAAATAGTATGCACAACAAGTGGGTAGCTATTAGACAAATAATACTGAACAACGACCGTCTAAAAAATATTAACGGATATGATTATCTGGGACAGTTAATTAATATCCAAGAAGACTTTAAACGCGAATAGAGTTAGATTAGAGAGCGTATGGAAGAAACGCAACCATTTTTGAATCTAATAGGTCAACAAACTTAAAAATTTGGTTTTTGAAAAATACTTCACATACTAACATATGGCTGTAAGACTTTTCAAAAGAAAACTACAAATGGCTCAGAGAGCTATGGAAAGAGATAAATCCTAAGTCTCAGTAAGAATTACCGGAAAATAATTGAAGACATAAGAGCAATAATGGAATTCAAGATGCTGTGGAATGGGTAAGGGCTCTAAAATGGAAGTGCACAGGATATATCGCACGAAGAACTGGCGGAAGATGGACAAAGGCAGTACGAGAGTAGAGTCCCAAAGAAAGACGCAGACCACACGACCTCTGGGATAAACAGCTGAAGAAAGTCTCAGACGTGAGACGGATAGGAGTGGAAAAAGCGACTGAAATTGTATTTGTTAGCTTAACATTAAAGAAGCTACACCTTGCGACGGTTTAATTAGCTGAGTGTAGGCTCGCCACGAAAAAAACCTCTTGGGCTCAAGTTTGTAACTAGTAATGATAATTTTCTCGTGGAATTTGTCCTGAAATGTCTTCTTGCACGCTTAAGTAACTCTTCTGGAACTAGAACCTCGCCGTGGTAGAATATGAGCTTCCTCCTGAAGCACAAACAAACAGCTTCCTC
Organism: Schistocerca piceifrons; assembly: GCF_021461385.2. Taxonomy (NCBI): domain Eukaryota; kingdom Metazoa; phylum Arthropoda; class Insecta; order Orthoptera; family Acrididae; genus Schistocerca; species Schistocerca piceifrons. The sequence goes on along the minus strand of NC_060143.1, from coordinate 95,509,063 downwards.
ATGCAAACCTCCTCCGAATGCACAAACAATTTTTGACGCCCGCCTACGCAGGGAGAAGTGATCATCGTAACAAAATAAGAGAAATCAAAAGTCTCGCGGAAAGATTGAGGTGTTCTGTAGTAGACTATGATACACTGCGTTGACGATCATCAGCCGTATTCCGTTACGATCGCAAACTGCGATTATGGTTCCCCATCACCTGTAGAATATTTTAGAAGAAATGAAAATTTGTGGCGGACTGGGTCTGGATCCTGGATTGCCCACTTGTCACGAGCAATCGCCTTAGCCACTTCAGCTATCCAGACACGCCTCCAGGAGAGGTCAAGATCTCCATTTGAAGATGCCTGGACAATCTCCATTTGAAGATGCCTGGACAACCTCCATCTGAAGAAACCTGGACAATCTCCATCTGAAGAAATCCGGAAAATCTCCATCTGAAGATTCACAGACTATCTCCTTCTAAAGAAACCTGCACAGTCTCCATCTGAAGAAACATGGACAATCTCCATTTGAAGAAACATGGACAGTTTCCACTTGAAGATACCCAGACAGTCTCCATTTGAAGACACTTGGACAAATGGAGATCTAGGCCGCTCCTGGAGGAGGGCCTGGATAGTCGAAGTTGCTAAGGCAACCGTTCGCAACAAGTGGGAAATCCCGGTTCGAGACCCAGTCCGCCACAAATTGTCATTTCTTCTGAAATATTATACAGCTGATACGGAACCACAGTCGCAGTTTGTGAGTCCATTTACTTAAGTGTTAGTTTTTCCCTCGCGGTGTTCGGGAAGGTGGTTCGAAGAATCTTCTGCCAAGGACATAAGTGTTAGTTTCAGAGTAGCTGTGTATATATAGATGTAAAGCAATAAAATAAACTCTTCCTGAAAACAAAAGTATATAAATCTCTTCTTGGAAAACTAATAAACATCATCATCTTTACTTCCACCAGTGCCTCGTCTCCTGCCTTTCAAACTTCACAGAAGTTTCCCTGCAAACCTTGCAGGACTGGTACTCCTGGAAGAAAGGATATTGTGGAGGCATGGCTTAGTCATCCGCAATATCCTATCTTGCAGGAGTGCCAGTCCTGCTAGGTTTGCAGGGGAACTTCTGTGAAATTTGGAAAGTAGGAGACGAGGCACTGTGGGGAGTAAAGCTCTGAGAAGAGATCGTTAGTCGTGCTTGGGTACCTGAGATGGCAGAGCACTTACCCGCGAAAGGGAAAGGTCTCGCGATCGAGGCTCAGTCTGGCACACAGTTTTAATCAGCCAGAAAGTTCCAGTTTCATGTCAGCGCACACTCCGCTGCAAAGGGAAATTTCATTCTGGAAACATCATCATGTGAAAAAAAGAGTTTTAACAAATTAGCCCGAAACACAATTAAAAAGAACACTCTTCTTCACAGAAAAATCAACCAACAGCACAACTCCTCTAGAAAAAAAATTAAAACATCTTGGGTAAAAGCAGAATGTGCAAAAAGTCATCATGAGAGCCTGGAAATCTGTTCTTGAGGAAAGAAGAATAGGACGTTATTTCTATGGGATCCTTCGTCTACTTTAATGAGTGAGCTATCTACAAAATGATAGAAAAATTCTTGCAGAAAGTAGAGTCCGTTGTACCTGTTGACGCTGTAAAAACGTGAGAGACACATAGCTGCTCTGCTTTTCAGAAGTAGCATTCCGGTTCTAACATATTTTCTAGCTGTACTGCTGAAGGTGCCATGCAGCTGATATGGGCCAATCTTTTACAGACGCAGGACCACATTTTGTTTGTATCTGCAGTGCATTCCGCTTCAAAAGTTTCTCGCGCATCACAACTTTGTTATAGACAATCTCATACCATTTTGACCTGATATTTGCGGACAGAAAAGTTTGATGCGGCAGGTAGTTATAATTACACTGACGGAAATCCGAGCGCTGCAGTGCAGATTGCACACATCGCAGGACGCTGAAACATTGTAGGTAGGTTCATTAATCAAGGCGGAGTGTGCTGAAAAAATAATAGTTCCACTTTCTGGCAACAGGTGAAAATATGGCGTTGTAAGCAATCAGAATGTGAAATGCTTCCTGCCTTAACATCAGTGTGCTGTGCGTCGCTTGGCGACGTGTGTTGATTCCTTTCATGAGTTGACTGTTGGTGTAAAGCGTTAAGGAGGTTGATGTTTTCCCCAACGAAATGCAATGGCTGTTGAGATGAAAGATGGCAAAATTGTTTTATCAGAACGGGAGCAATAGTATCGCTGTATTGCAGGAATATCGCCAATAGAAACAGCTGAGAATGGGCTCAATAATATGATCAAGAAATTTGAAGAAACTAGTGAATTAGGTGGTGTGTCAGGGAGAGGGGGGGGGGGGGGGGAGCATTCTCATGGCAGTCGTTGATATTGCTGTAGCTATAATCTACCGTTCGGCACATGGCTCAAATTCTGCAGCTAGTGCTCGAGCTGTGTCACGTGAATTGTCTCTCCCCTGGTCAACAGTTCATAAAATATTGCGACACATTTCACCCTGGTATCCCTACAAGATTCAGAATGTGCACCAAATGGAGACCCGAGACAGGATACAACGCCGTGACATTGCCCTGCGGTTGTTTTTTTTTTATTATTTATTTATTTTTTAACACTTGGGAATGTATGGCATGTGGCCAGGGGATTTTCTATGGACAGACAAGACACATTTTACGCTGCATGGTGTCGTGAATGCACAGAACTCTCTCTTATAGGGTTCCACTCCATCACATGCCGTGCAGGAACATTCACTGCACTCAGCTTATGTGGCTGTGCGTTGTGGCTTAACAAAGCTCCTTCAGTCTCGGTCAGTTTTTCTTCGAGGAGATGACACCTCGCGTTCCTACGGTATATGCTATAAGGACCTCCTCGTGCAACACGTGATTCCGGCTTTGGAAGGACGCAACTGTGTCCACACCACTATTTTCATGCGAGATGGGGCGTTCAAAGTCTGTTAATTCACCATAATCACGTTGGAAACCATTTCACATGAATCACTTGAGTACAAATGACAGCTCCGTCAGTATGCTACCCTTTTGTACCTTGTGTATGTGATACTGCCACCATCTGTATGTGTACATATCGCTATCCCTTGACTTTTGTCATCTCAGTGTATAAAGTTACACACACGAGCCCAGTTTTTTCTAGGCAGAAGGATTTGTCCTGGATGTGAGGGAGGTAAGTGGAAGAATCTCTTGCACAATTTTGCCCTGATCAGGAGTATTGTCCTCACCAATATAACTAGCATCGATGTAGTATTCTCTGACAAGTGGAAAGCGCGATTATGAACTTGATACGTGCAAAGTACAATAAACTGGAAAACAGAAAAATACACGAAGGTTTGTGCTATCTTACACCAAGCTGTCAGCCATACTTATAACTAACGGTGACACAAATGAATGATTGCAGTGTAAGTTCATTGCAGCTACCCTGAATGAGAATTCTGGACATCAATACAATAGATAAAAAATACAAAAATAGAAATTCCGTATGTCTTAAAGTTAAGATGTAAAATATGGGATAAATGATGTCTGTGGGAGTTGGTTTGAGGCATCCTGTGGCAATACGTACAGTTTCGTTTACGGTGACGTCAACTTGCTTAGCGTGAGCAGAGTTCCTCCAAACTGGCGCCGCATATTCCGCTGCTGAGATACTCAGCACCAGACCCGTGGTGTGCAAAACATGTGGTTGAGCTCCCCACGATGAACCTGTTAGCTTCCGCAGTATGTTGTTCCTGGCGCAGACCTTCTTTTTAGCGTTGTCAGTGCTGCTTAAAAGTAAGTGCTCTGTCCAATGTTACTCCCAGGTATTTTGGGCTGTTTGTATGTTTCAGCTCTTCCCCTTGCCACATGACTCGGAGTTTCCGTTTGGCTTGTTTGTTCCTAAGATGGAAGGCGGATACTTAAGATTTACTAGGGTTTGGTTTGAGATTATTGCCGTCGTAATAGGTAGCAAGTTCTGTTAAGGCTCCTGTGAGATTCTCCTCCGCTTGTTCAAAGGTTTTATCCTGTGTGGTCACTGCTGCATCATCAGCATATATGAACATTCGTGTCTGGTGGCTGATGGGAAGATCATTGGTATAGATGTTAAATAATATTGAAGCCAAGACACTACCCTGTGCAAGACCATTTTTCTGTGTCCTCCATCGGCTGTTTTTAGATTGTAAGGTTACATAGTAGCGTCTGTTCTGTAGCATGCATTGCACGAACATAGAAAGGGTGTAGTCCTTAGTGACATTATACACTTTCTGGGTAAGCAACATATGGTTAACTGTGTCATATGCAGCACTGAGATCCAGGAATGCGACCCCAGTTACTTCTCCTCTCTGATAGCCGTCTTCGATGTACTGTGTGAGATTAAGGATTTGGCCACAGCATGATTTTCCTGGTCGAAATTCAGCTTGTTCGTTAATGAGGGCTTTGTCCACATAATCAGCTATGCGTTTGAGGATCATTCGCGCCAGCATTTTAAATAAATGACGAAGCAGTGAGACAGGCCTGAAATTTTTAGCTTCAGCTTGGTCTTTCCCTGGTTTTAGTAACGCAATAACCCGAGCTTTCCTCCACAGTTTAGGAATTTGCATTGTTGTAATACAGTTATTCATTAGCTCTAGGATCCATGCTTGTACTCCCGGTCCAAAATGTTTAATTTGCTCAGATTTCAGATCGTCGAGGCCAGCGGCCTTATTGTTTTTCAAATCGTTGATGGCATCTTGTAGCTCCTGAATGAAGAACGGGCGAGCTAGGAAGCTAATCTCCTCGTTCAATTTTCTTTTAATTTTGCCATTCCTGATCTTCCTTTTAGTTTTTCCGTTCATGAGTAGTTGGTGGGCTATCTGATCAGGTGTAACTTCGCTGTAATTTGGTTGTGGTTCTGTTGGGTCGTTGTTGAGACTTTTGACCAGTTTCCATGCCTTCCTACTGCTGTGCTTCATGTCCGTCTCTTGTAGGAGGTTACACCACTTTTTCCTTTCTCGCTTCGGAGATACCAGACATCAGTACCTCGCCTGCCTGGATCGTTTCCTCTGAGAAGGGGTCCTTATTGTACAGTTCTCATACTTTTTCAGAGCTTCCTTGCTGCTACCATTGAGTCCAGCGATATACTGGGTGCGGCACCCTCTAGGTATGCGCCGTCGAGAGATTTTCTTGACAAGGTCTATAAAAGTTTCATATGATTGTGTCTCTGGTTTAATTTCCAAGATCACCTTATCAAGGTCCTCTGTGAAAAGTTCCCAATGAGCTTTTTTGAAATTGAAGCGTCTCTTGAAGGGCATTACATTTGAGTTGATTACTGCAGTAATGCAGCAAGTTATTGCTCTGTGTTGCGATCTTGGAATTGGGTCCTCGATTTGCTTTACAGTTTGCAGGGATACCTTTTCGGAGACAAAGATGTTATCTGGATTATATCCTCGTTTCCATCTTCCGCTGTTAAATGATGCAAGCAACTTTGGGTCATGTATCAATTTCAGTTTAGCCTGGTCTGCCCAGATCTCCAGAATTTCGCCATCGTCATTTGTCTCTTTATAACCCCATGCGAGACCGTGGCAGTTAAAATCTCCTAGTACAACTTTAATGTTTTTTGAATGGAAATTTCCAGGCTCCGTAAATTTGAACCTCGCACTGGATGGTTTGTACACGGATGTTACAGTACATGAATGTAGCTCAATAGTTAGAATTTCTGTATTTTCTTCGCAGGTCAGAGCACAGGAGCATACGTCTAAGTTCGGTTTCACAAATATAGCACTTCCGTACCTTTCGTGTGGTCTCTCAAGAACTAATTTCATGCCCTGTATTTTTGGTCTATGGCTAGTTGATGCTCTGTGTGTTTCTTGTATCACTAAAACATCTCAGATGTTTCGTTTGCACATGTCAGATAATAAAATTTCTTTATTTACAGATAAGCCTTCAATATTGCAGGAAGTTGTCACTAGTGATGGTCTTGATAAAGGCCTTTTTTCAGTCTCTTCGGAGAGTTGTTTTCTCATCTTTGGTTTTGGTGCCCCGGTGTTTGCAGGATTGGCCGACTAAGTCGTTTCCAGGGGACGCCCGATTGCTTGTTGTTCGAGTGGTGAACGCAATCTTCGTGGAGGCTCCTGCAGTGTCCCCCGGCATACTGAGGACCAGTTACAACATTTATGAGCTAGTTTGCCTCACGAGAGGATGCAACGGCTCTATGACACCGTTTCCAAGTGAATCAGTCTATCCATCCAGGTCGGAAGAGGTGCAACGTCATACTAGTAAAAGGGCTTATGCTCCCATGTGCTATGTAGGTTTCTCTCGATTTTGTGATCGCTGAAATAACATAAAATACTCTGTCAACTCAAGAAGTTTTGTTTCATTTATTTCCCCCTTCTGCGTGCTTCTGTTTCTTGTCAAGCAGTGTACTTCCTATAGCTCGGTGTGTACGACCTCTACGGTGGCAGGTGAAGCTGATTGTGGTATGTCAGGATGCAACGCAATGCACCCTCTAGTGCTTGGCTGCAGCGGTGTGGTGGCATGTATTGGACGGTGACCCATCGCGAACACATTTCTGGATTAATAGTCTTTTATTCAACAACAGTTACAGTAACCGATACGGAGCCGGGAAGGCGACCAAAGGCCGCGGTGACATGGGCGGCTGCAGTCGGCGCGGCACGCAGTCACCACCGCGCACTCGTCGCCGAGTGCTGACGCAGCAGCGGCGCCGAGTTGTATGCCGCGGGCAGCACTGGCTCCGCTGCTCAGCTCGGTGTGTATACTGGGGCAGGTGGGGTCGCACTGCAGTCGCTAGCAAGGATGGTGCCAGTAGCGTGTACCTGCACTGACAAGGGGAGGCCGCCAATTGTGAAATTCAGATTCGATTCATACTGCGCATAATAAAAGCTCATGGCCAGAGGTATAATGGGGCAAAGCACCAAGATGCACTTCTCAGCCGTTGTCGAGAAAATCGACAGTTAAAAGAAACCGTTGCGGTGAAATACTCTCTACGATTACTTATTTTCTACACCGTCGTGGTGTAGCGGTAAGCGGTCGGATTCGTAATCCGAAGGTCGCCGGATCGATTCTCGCGTCTTGCTACCTTTTTTTTAAGTATTTGTTTTTTGTAATTCAAATTATATATATATATATATATATATATATATATATATATATATATATATATATAATTCCCGGCAATCAGTTGCACCAATTATGCATATAATAAGTTGTTGAAAGTCGTTTGTCGTGGAAAAACTGGCGACTTCGAACATCATTATGTTTTCCGCAAACAAAGTTGTATTTCACAAATGTTATTAATTATCTTCATAATATTAACCACGTATAGTTAACGGAAGACGTAGAAACGATATTCCGAAATGAATACGTATAGCGTAAGTCAAACGTTCGAATTAGAATAGAGACCCCACGAACACAAACTTGCTGTGGCAGGTATGAAATATAAACTCCGTTATCTGCTCGTTACACTTGAAGGACAGATGTTGAATGGGCCGAAACGAGCCGCCGCATAACGGCGTAGTTGCCTGCTAACTTCGAAAGAAGGTAGATGCGGTCCCTAGCGCAACTTGTAACATCGTCGAAAATCAGTGCGGACGGGAGAGCTTTGGTACACCCTGTTAACCAAACGGAAAAATGGAGGCGGTACAATTGGAGAGCGATCCGCCTTCACCAACATGCATAAGCAATTCATTAATAGTTATATATATATATATATTTAAATTAGAAAAAACTAATAATAAAAAAACTTGCATGGCGCGAGATTCGAACCGGCGACCTTCGAAGTACGAACCGGAGCGCTTACCGCTGCGCCACGACGCAGTAGAAAATTATTAATCGTAGAGAGTATTTCACCGCAACGGTTTCTTTTAACTGTCGATTTTCTCGACAACGGCTGAGAAGTGCATCTTGGTGCTTTGCCACATTACACCTCTGGCCATGAGCTTTTATTATGCGCAGTATGAATCGAATCTGAATTTCACAATTGGCGGCCTCCCCTTGTGAGTGGTCGACAGCATATGCTGTGTCAAAAACGCACGGGTTACGTTCGCCATTACTAGTGCTGAGCATCCTACACGATAACTTAATAATAACTCCTGGTGGTTACTGTAAATATACGTGTACGATGTATTAAGGAAAAAAAATGTTGTAGATGAGCCGCGAACGTCGACGAAAAAGCAAGTGGTGGGCGCGCTCGACTTTAGCGATGCAACGGCTTGCCCTCGCTGGGTCCATAGAGTAGATATCTCTAGAGTGAGCATTCACATGCGCAGAACAGATTTTGTGTTGTCAACATACGTTGCCGGCCTGGTCACGTGTTCTCGGGACGTCGTGTATTTGCCCGTATAGCGCCCTGTATATTTCGAATGTCAAATTCAAATGGCTCTAAGCACTATGGGACTTAACTGCTGAGGTCATCAGTCCCCTAGAACTTAGAACTACTTAAACCTAACTAACCTACGGACATCACACACATCCATGCCCGAGGCAGGATTCGAACCTGCGACCGTAGATTTCGAATGTCACTACATCCCTAGTACAGACGGACTCTTCTCGTACGTGTCGTGGATTATTTATATATGTTGCGCAGACATTTTAACAGTATCCACTTGATACCGGGAATAAAGCAGCTACGTAAATTTGAAGGGCAAGTGATATTGCATTCTGCTTCTTTGCGATAGGTGTCACAGTTCAGATGTACTCGATTTTTGGTAGTTTTCGGCATGATACGGCACTTTATAGTATTATAGAGCCTGACGTACATTTTTGCAGTGATAGTCTTGCAAAACGACTTGACAGTACGCTAGTACTTTTGCAAGTGTCCGAAAAACACCGAATTTGCCTCACATTAGTGATTATATCCTTGCTAATTCGTACTTTTTTTCTGCTATTTCTGCGTATTTATTTTCTTGTTTTTGCGACCTAAAGCACAATTTTTCTTACTGGTGACACTTTGAAGTGTTTATTTAACGCATTTTACGTACTTGCTCCCAGTTTATTGAATAAATAGTAGACTGAGTAAGAAGGGGGAAAAAAGGCGATAGGAGAATAAATGTACTGTAAAGCAAATACAGTTGATCATGTAACAGTCAACCCATATAACACCATTAAGGGAAGTGGAAAGTAACACAAATGAAAGAGTTTGGGGACATGTTTACTAATATTTTACGCTTCTTCATCAAATGGTGAAGAAAATAAATTGAAGGCAAAATACACCAAATAAGACGAATGTGTACTTTGATTAGCTACACTATTGTGTTTTTTATTTGATTTGTGCAGAAAATGTATTTAAGCTGAATGCAGAAATTGGTAGTAAGTGCTAAGGAAAATTAAAAATAGTTGGTATAGCATCTACCTTCAGCCACACACGTCCAAATTTTTCTCTTTCTAAACATTCCTCTTCAAAGTGTTTTGAACATACTTTGGAATATTGTTGGGACAAAATTACTCCTCCTTATTTTCTGGAGCCACGTCTTCACTCAGTCTTCATCCTTCGGGAAACTAAAATATAAATCACACATAATCATTCTCCATGTCCTAGACACACTTAACATGGTCTCCTACTGTAACTTTATAGTAAACAAAAGATTTGGACACACATATTATACGAAGACAATTACGGACTCCCACTCTATTGAATTTATCTGTCTCCCATCTTTTAAATCTGTATACATAATCGACAAGCCACTGATAAATGCATGGAGGATAGTATTTGCTGAAACAACTAACCATTCCCTTTCCTGTTCCACTAGCAAATTTACGAGAGGAAGCGATTGTTTGTAAGCTATTGTACGAGCTGTAATATCTATTATATAGTCATAAAATCGAAGAAAAATAGGTCTACAGAATCAAGCCTTAATTATAATCCGTCTCGAAATTTTCAAACATAGTACTCATGAAAAGTTACTATCCCCTCTTTCGCATATTTTTCTTTGCATCTGTAGCAACAACAGTAATTCACCATCGCTATTACACTATCAACAAACGGTGAAAACACAACAAAAACTCTTGATAATATAAACTTCAAACTCTGAGCAAAGCACACGCGCGCAGCGAAGTCCCGAAAACAAGTGACAATCCTAGTTTAATGCTGACAACATGCGCAGAACGCAATGCTCACTCCAGAGATATTTTCTCTATAGCTGGGTCCAGAGACGTTGCCTGAGCGATGCGCAGTAGCCGGCCGCTGTCGTAGAGAACCGACAGCAGCAACGAATAATTGATTAATTGACAAAAGTGGGCGTGGCGCTGCGAGTTTGTTCGTTTTAAATGGTTCCTATGGTATGACATAAAGAGTTAGTTAGTTCCTATGTAGACTTCTCACTGACTAAGTGGAAAAATCGGTGTGCGTCTAGGTCCGATAGTAGAGCGACCCATTGCGTGGTGTTGTGAGGCACCGCAGCTGACGGTTAAGGCTTGGGAGAGGGAAAGGAGTTTTGATTGGTAGTACCAGTATTTAAATTTGGGTACAGTTCGCGGAGGCAGCGTGGCTATGTAGTCTCTTTAGGCCGCTGCTCATATGCGTGGCTGTGATGGTTGTTTCCTACTAACGCTGAATAACGGAATATACAGAGATTCTGTGGGATTTTCTGAATAGTCGCTGGAGATACACTGGTTTTGGCGAATTTAGGTGCACGAGCTGTCAATTTATTGTCGTCTTGTGGGCAGTTTCGGTCCTAAAGTCTGCTGTGGTAAATCCAGCGTGAGCCTGGTCAGAGAGAGAAGCATATTTGTAGGTGCTGAGTTTTTGGGAATCGGTGGAACCGATATCCTGTCCGTGTTGTACGATTAGTGGTCGCGGCTCGCCCAGAGGTAATTGATTTGTTAGCCGTTTTGTTGAAGTGGTTTGGTAGTGGTTGATGTGTGTGTATCGAGAAGGGAAAGCCTCGAACACATGTTCCTAGTTGTTGTTTAAATACCACTATCTTACAGCGGACCGAGAATTGGCTCGAATAAATACGAACTGTTTCACTATATTGTGATAGAGTGCATCTGTAGTTGAGTGGATAACCGACGAGAAAATAACGGAACCATTTTACAAGTAGCTCGCAGCTAAACAAAAACTTTATTAGCCAAAGTGACGGCCGGCCGTTGTGGCCGAGCGGTTCTAGGCGATTCAGTCCGGAACCGCGCTGCTGCTACGGTCGCAGGTTCGAATCCTGCCTCGGGCATGGATGTGTGTGATGTCCTTAGGTTAGTTAAGTTTAAGTAGTTCTAAGTTCTGGGGGACTGATGACCTCAGATGTTAAGTCCCATAGTGCTTAGAGCCATTTGAACCATTTGAACCAAAGTGACGAGTGGCCGAATCCAAGTAGGGAACTTAGCGGGTCGCGTATTGTCAACGCCCGAAGTGGTTGAGAATTGTTTTAAATTTTCACTTAAGGTTAGATATAAAGTGGCGGTGGCATTTAGGGATTTAGTTTAATTTTTTTTTTATTATTGAATTTCCGTGTTGTGGAGTGTAGTCCTTGATGGCACTCGCTCACTTACGTGAATAAAATTGTATTGAAATACCTAGAGAAAATAAATTCAAGTTTCCTTGGGTCAATATAAACCTTACGTCTATTTAATTAATACCTGGTGTGAGTGTATATATATTTTACGGGAAAAGAAAAGGGTGAATTCCAGAGATCTTACTACCGCGTTGCAGGACACAAGTATACGCTGGTACTTGTAAGTTGGTGTAATCAAAAGTTAATTGATTGAGTGGAACCACGATAAATCTACAGAGGGTAGATATTCTAAAAAGTCACAACGATTTCATTGATGGAAAGAGTGCATCAGTAAATGCAATTAGAATTGAAGTTGTCGCACTTTATTACGGAACAGTCAACGAATATACCTATAGCAAAGATTGGTAAATTGGTGGAGTACGTGACGTCGTGTTATTTACATAGCAACGCTGGGCTAAGCGGAAACAGATTTAGTGGAAGCATAAACTATTTTAATCCACATAACTATCGGTAAAAGCGTCTTAATACAAACTGGTCATAACACGACGGTATATGGAATAGGAATTTTGTAAGTAATTAAAAACTTACGAGTCTTTTCCATAGAGTAAATATCTCTGGAGTGAGCATTGCGTTCTGCGCATGTTGTCAACATTAAACCAGGATTGTCACGTGTTTTCGGGACTTCGCTGTCCGTGTGTGCTTTCTGCAGCGTTTGAAGTTTATAATATCAAGAGTTTTTGTTGTGTTTCACCGTTTGTTGACAGTGTAATAGCGAGGGTGAATTACTGTTGTTGCTACGGATGCAAATAAAAATATGTGAAAGGAGGGATAGAAACTTTTCATGGGTACATACCACGTAGCTCTAATTACAGTTATCATATTATTAAGAGACACTGTATAAGTTTAAAAATTTCGCGACGCCTTATAATTAAGGCTTGATTCTGTAGACCTATTTTTCTACGATTTTATGACTATATAACAGATATTACGGCTCGTACAAAAGCTTACAAACAATCGCTTCCTCTCGCAAATTTGCTAGTGGAACAGCAAAGGGAATGGTTAGTTGTTTCAGTAAATACTATCCTCCATGCATTTATCAGTGACTTGTCGATTATGCACATAGATTACTCAGTCTACTATTTATTTAATAAACTGGGAGCAAGTACTTAAAATGCGTTAAATAAATACCTCAAAGTGCCACCAATAAGAAAAATTGTGCCTTAGGTCGCAAAAACGAGAAAATAAATACGTAGAAATACAAGGAAAAAGGACGAATTAGCAGGGATATAATCGCTAATGTGTGGCAAATTCGGTGTTTTTCGGTCACTTGCAAAAGTACTAGCTTACTGTCAAGTCGTTTTGCAGGACTATCACTGTAAAAATGTACGCCAGGGTCTGTAATACTGTAAAGTGCCGTATCATACCGAAAACTACCAAAAATCGAGTGCATCTGAACTATGACACCTATCGCAAAGAAGCTGAATGTAATATCACTTGCCCTTAAAAGTTAGGTAGCTGTTTTATTCCCGGTATCAAATGGATACTGTTAAAATGTCTGCGCAACATATATAAATAATCCACGACACGTACGAAAAGAATCAGTCTGTACTAGGGATGTAGTAACATTCTAAATATACAGGGCGCTATACGGACACACGCACGACGTCCCGAGATCACGTGAACATGTATGTTGACAACACAAAATCTGTTCTGCGCATGTGAATGCTCACTCCAGAGATATTTACTCTATGGTCTTTTCCAGAGATAATGTACTGCGTTGTGAGAATTTCGTTGTGTGGGAGAACAATTGCAAGCTAGATGTGACATTTATCTCGACATAATCGAAATAGGTACTGTATTAAAAGAGATTTGTTGCTTTGATTTGACCAGTAGTTCCGATAGCGAGCGTTGTTATCTAAATTGGCCCATCTCGTAATTGCTGCTTGATGCTGGTGAACATTGTCATTAGAAGGCAGCAATTTGTTTTGTGCGATAATGAATATTCCATCTCCGTCTGCCTCGTACTCAACACTTAAACAATCATCTTCTGAATGCCTTGGAAACAGAATGCGATAGTAGTCCGTCAGCAGCAGTGAGAGAAGTAGTTTTACTTAACAAAGACAGGCAGAAGTAAATGATCCTTTGCCTTCTAGTAGTGTAATCGTGTCATTGTTCGATCTCGACGTTGTGTAAAGTATTCGATATTCGAGTCGGCTGCATAGTCAGTGGTTGAGGTTGCCGCAGTAGTAATTCTAAGGGTGATCTGTCTTCAATTTGTTCCTTGAGAGTGCGATTACGGTGCGAGCTAGAGTTTGAGTAGTCGCAAGGCGCTCCACTACGACTGGAATCTTCTAAAATCAGATAGCGATCTGCAGTCATTACGTCGACTGTGAAATTAAATACAGTACCTAATTAAAGCTGTAGTGGTCGATTGGTTCGCCCAAGTATTTTGCGCGGCAGGGAGCCATACATTAACGGCATAGCGACGATGGTACAGTACGATCCATTGTCGTTGTAAGTTCGATCTTGGGTACCGCCAGTCGGCGCGTTACTAGCACCAGCGTTTATCTGTCCAAGGCGACGAGCAGCGACATGGTAGTCGCTCAGGCAGAGGTGGCCGCGTGGTCAGATGGCCCAGACTCGAACCCACAGCCCGCCAGGAAGGCGGCCGTGAATAGATGGCGGTCACCCAGCGGGTAGCCCAGTCGACAGCATTCCGAGTCAGCTCGGGCAGTGCCCTGCAGCTAATGGTCTCGGAGTGCGTGCGGGTGTGGACCTCTTCTGGTGTCTAGCAGCTGCCATCGACTGTGTAATTGGGCATACTTAGCACAACTGAGGTGGTATATGTAGGGCGTCCTAGGAGGACTGGCCAACATTCAGATATACGACAGGAACAATGATTCGAAGCAAAAATGTCTAGTAAACATGGAGTATTTCTTCATATTCGGTACTGTGAAACAAAACCCTTCTACTGCAAAGCTCTTTGCTTTGCATTTTTTTGGAAGGAGGTAATAAGGACCGTAACAAAATTCCAATAAACAGGGCCTGTAAAATGCATACCTTAAGAGCTTTCGAATTCTAAAGGTGGCAGGGGTAAAATACAGGGAGCGAAAGGCTATTTACAATTTGTACACAAACCAGATGGCAGTTATAAGAGCCAAGGGGCATGAAAGGGAAGCAGCGGTTGGGAAGGGAGTGGGACAGGGTTGTAGCCTCTCCCCGATGTTATTCAATCTGTATATTGAGCAAGCAGTAAAGGAAACAAAAGAAAAATTCGGAGTAGGAATTAAAATCCATGGAGAAGAAATAAAAACTTTGAGGTTCGCCGATGACATTGTAATTCTGTCAGAGACAGCAAAGGACTTGGAAGAGCAGTTGAACGGAATGGACAGTGTCTTGAAAGGAGGATATAAGATGAACATCAACAAAAGCAAAACGAGGATAATGGAATGTAGTCGAATTAAGTCGGGTGATGCTGAGGGAATTAGATTAGGAAATGAGACACTTAAAGTAGTAAAGGAGTTTTGCTATTTGGGGAGCAAAATAACTGATGATGGTCGAAGTAGAGAGGATGTAAAATGTAGACTGGCAATGGCAAGGAAAGCGTTTCTGAAGAAGAGAAATTTGTTAATATCGAGTATAGATTTAAGTGTCAGGAAGTCGTTTCTGAAAGTATTTGTATGGAGTGTAGCCGTGTATGGAAGTGTAACATTTGGACGATAAATAGTTTGGACAAGAAGAGAATAGAAGCTTTCGAAATATGGTGCTACAGAAGAATGCTGAAGATTACATGGGTAGATCACATAACTAATGAGGATGTATTGAATAGAATTGAGGAAAAGAGGAGTTTGTGGCACAACTTGAAAAGAAGAAGGGACCGGTTGGTAGGACTCGTTCTGAGGCATCAAGGGATCACAAATTTAGCATTGGAGGGCAGCGTGGAGGGTAAAATTCGAAGAGGAGACCAAGAGATGAATACACTAAGCAGATTCAGAAGGATGTAGGTTGCAGTAAGTACTGGGAGATGAAGAATCTTGCACAGGATAGAGAGTAGCATGGAGAGCTGCATCAAACCAGTCTCAGGACTGAAGAACACGACAACAACTACAAGAGCTATGAACACTTGTTCAATAGGTGAGATGTGTTTCACAGAAAGGAGGATGAACAAGTGCTCTTAAGATAAGTACTTTAGAGCACATATTTACTAGTCTATTTTTTTTCTTTTTTTGTTCTGTACTACACCCTTCCAAAATGTTGAAATCAAAAAGAGATTGTAGTAGAAACGGTTTGTTTCATGGGGTCCTTAAGGTATGTAATTCAGAACACATCTTTGTGAGACTTACTTGTTTCGAGTAATCGTTCCTCTCTAATCCATGCATACTTACCATTGCCCCTGGAACACCGTGTATATGGAAATACGGAAGCGTCCGATCCCACCCGTCTGCTTTGACCCATGACGTCACAAATATGGCGAAACAAAAACAAACACTCATACTTTCCACAAGAAGCCTAATGACACTAACGGGACAAGCGCAGGAAATGGGGTGTTTTGGGTGGGGGGCAAACTAAATATAAACAAATTTAGACGCCTTGCGTAGCTACAACGTGTAAGTGAAGACAGCCATGCATGAATACCCACCCACCTCCCCAGGGGTCGTAACCCCTGCAACCCATAGAAGATAAAGATGCTTCAGTAGCTGATTAGTGTTTTTTGTCTTTTTAAAAAAAAATCTCACGGGATAGAACGAACAGATCAGAAAGATAAATATAATAAACTAAAACAGAAATTCGAGGAAACAGATAATTAAAATAAGTAATAAGTGTTTTTAAATTAAAAAAAAAAATCTCACGAGATAGAACGAACAGATCAGAAAATTAAATAAAATAAGATAAAACGGAACTGGAGACAGCCACACTCAAACCAAACTCCGCGCCGTCATGACGTCACACACGACAACACCCTTACGTCACGGGTCAAAGCCGACGCGTTGGATCGGACGCTTCTGTCGACCCGTGTATATGAGCCGAGCTGACAAGTGTTTCTCAAATGGCAGCGCTCCTGTCCTCCAGAATCGTAACAGCCTGGGACTGCAGGCCATAATCGTCGGGAAATCGTGACATCATCTGCCCTGCCTTTCCTGTCTTGTCGGGCCCTCCAGAAGCCGTGTCAACACTATCGTGCGCCACAACTGCGACTTTCAGGAGCACTGGGTAACGTCTTCTGCAATGGCAGCAATCTGAATACACCTTCTTGCACCTCGCCAGGCGGAAATAGGGCACAAAAATATCAAGAAGCAAATAGATTGGTATCTGCAAATATTGATACCAGGTACAACAGACAGAGGAAAATGCAATTTAAAAGAGCTTAATATCCGAATGCATAGACTGCAGGCAAATGAAATGGCTGTAGGCTGAGTAACAGACACGCTCTCTACAAGGAATTCTGTGCTGTAAGTACTGTCATATTTCAGTGATCAAATACTCAAACAGTGCTCAGTACATGAAATGTGAGAGATAAATCTGAGACAAGAGTAAGACTGAAAGTAGTGATGCAAAAAAAAAACTATTCTTCGTTCCAAAATCCTAATTTTCTTTATTATCGGCTTGGCGCACAGTCTGTCCAAAACTACTCCGGTCTTGTCACCGCTAGTCGGCAGCTGCAGCTTACAATAAAGCGATTAGAGGCATGGACTGCGAAGACGGGTTTTACCTTTTCTGCAGACAAATGTGTGTGTGTTCATTTTAATCGTTCTCGACGTCTTTTTACCTTCCCTGAATTGCGTCTGAGGGACCCATTCTTCCTTTTAGCGACACTGTGAGGTTCCTGGGCCTCACTTTTGATTCCAAGTTGTCGTGGTTGCCGCACCTTAAAGACCTCACGGTGCGGGCCCTGAAGGCACTGAATATTTTGAAGTGTCTGAGCCATCGGTCCTGGGGAGCAGATCGGGCGCGTCTGCTGCAGTTTTATAAGGCTTTCGTCCGGTCACGTCTTGACTATGGATGCACCGTGTATGGGTCAGCGAGGCCTTCGTATCTGAAGATTCTTGACGCAGTACACCATGAGGGTATCAGGCTGGTCACTGGTGCATTCCGTACCAGTCCCATCCCCAGCCTGTGTGCTGAGGCAGGGGAACCGTCGCTCGCCATCCGTCGGAAACTTCTCATGGTGCGACGGGTGTGTCAATTCCATGCCTGTCCTACCTCCCCTGCGTACCCTAACGTTGCCCGACCGTCTATGGAACGTCCCTTTTCCAGTCGTCCCAGGGCAACGAGACCATTTGGGATTCGTGCCAAGCATTTGCTTGCGTCCCTTGGTGTGGAGCGTGTGGCACCCCAACTCCAGGATTTTACCCGCCTGCCTCCCTGGTTGCTCCAGAGCCCCAACGTCCTTTTAGACTTGTCAGAGTCCCGGAGGAGCTGCACTCCTGCGTTTGTTTTTACCTCCTTATTTTACGATATTTTAAACCAGCATCCCGACCATGTACCAGTATTTACGGATGGTTCTAAACAGGTGGACTCTGTTGGTTGTGCTGTTGTTTTCCCTGATCGAGTCGTCAAGTTACGGCTTCCTGTGGCGTTTACCGTCTTTGATGCCGAATTGTTTGCGATCTTGCGGGCATTGGAGCAGATGAGATGCGTTTCCAGTCTTAAGTTTCTCATCTGTTCTGACTCTCTTAGTGCCCTTCAGACCATGCAACACTTGTACCCAGCGGGTACGGTCGTCCAGAACCTCCACAATGCCCTACTCCACCTGCAACGGCAGGAGAAGGAGGTTTCCTTCTGCTGGGTGCCGGGGCACGTGGGTATTGGGGGAAACGAACTGGCGGATGTGGCTGCCAAAGATGTATGTTCCCTCCCTCACGTTGTTGAATGTGCCGTCCCCCTCCATGCTGTTACCTCCCTTTCGCGTTTTCGTGTTATGCGTCAATGGGAAGAGGAGTGGCTGGCAGTCGGTGAAAATAAGCTGCGTCTGGTCAAGGCCACCACGCGGCCATGGCGTACGTCCTAACAGTCATGCAGGCGGGATGAGGTTCTCCTCACTCGCCTTCGCATCGGGCACAGTCCCTTAACGCATGGTTTTTCACACCGGCGGGAGGACCCCCCAATCTGCAGTGCTTGTGGCGTCCATATTACTGTCAGCCACATTTTACTTGACTGTCTTTTATTCTCTGACCAGAGGGCAGTGGTTTCCTTGCCACCGGATTTGCCCTCTATTTTGCAAGACGACGCAACGACTGTGGTTAAGGTCTTACGGTTTTGTGTCCTGTCCAATTTGTTGCCTCGGATTTTAGGGAGAGGATTTTAATGTGCTGCTGGGTGACTGGCTCACCCAGGTTTTAGGTAAGAGGTCCACCAGTCACGATTACCTGTTTCACTTCGATTTCTGTTCTCTTTTCCTTGTGTTTCCTTTCCTTTTTTAGTGCATTTCTTCTCCTCTTGTTCTGCCTCTGTATGTGAGGATTTCGAACTGCGTCAGGTCTGTGTCTTTTAGCCGTTCTCTTTGTTCGCTGTCCATCTTCGTCCCTTCACCGCATGTGTTCCTGTTTCTATGCGTTTGGGTGCTGATGGACCATGCTGTTTAGCGCCCGAAAACCTCAAACCACACACACACACACATTATTAAGAGGTGCATTCAAGTTCTAAGGCCTCCGATTTTTTTTCTCCGGACTGGAAAGAGATAGAGATATGCGCATTGTTTTAAAATGAGGCCACGTTCATTGTCAATACGTCCCAGAGATGGCAGCACCGTACGGCAGATGGAATTTTATCACCAGCGGCGAGAATGAGAACTGTTTTAAATACTTAAAATGGCGACGTTTTCCTTACTTGAACAGCGTGCATCATTCGTTTTCTGAATTTACGTGGTGTGAAACCAATTGAAATTCATCAACAGTTGAAGGAGACATGTGGTGATAGAGTTATGGGTGTGTCGAAAGTGTGTTCGTGGGTGCGACAGTTTAATGAAGGCAGAACTTCGTGTGACAACAAACCGAAACAACCTCGGGCTCGCACAAGCCGACATGATCGAGAAAGTGGAGAGAATTGTTTTGGGGGATCGCCGAATGACTGTTGAACAGATCGCCTCCAGAGTTGGCATTTCTGTGGGTTCTGTGCACACAATCCTGCATGACGACCTGAAAATGCGAAAAGTGTCATCCAGGTGGGTGCCACAAATGCTGACGGACGACCACACGGCTGCCCGTTTGACATGTTGCCAAGCAATGTTGATGCGCAACGACAGGACGAATGGGACTTTCTTTTCGTCGGTTGTGACAATGGATGAGACGTGGATACCATTTTTCAATCCAGAAACAAAGCGCCAGTCAGCTCAATGGAAGCACACAGATTCACCGCCACCAAGAAAATTTCGGGTAACTGCCAGTGCTGAAAAAATGATGGTGTCCATGTTCTGGGACAGCGAGGGCGTAATCGTTACCCATTGCGTTCCAAAGGGCACTGCGGTAACAGGTGCATCCTACGAAAATGTTCTGAAGAACAAATTCCTTCCTGCACTGCAACAAAAACGTCCAGGAAGGGCTGCGCGTGTGCTGTTTCACCAAGACAACGCACCCGCACATCGAGCTAACGTTACACAACAGTTTCTTCGTGATAACAACTTTGAAGTGATTCCTCATGCTCCCTACTCACCTGACCTGGCTGCTAGTGACTTTTGGCTTTTTCCAACAATGAAAGACACTCTCCGTGGCCGCACATTCACCAGCCATGCTGCTATTGCCTCAGCGATTTTCCAGTGGTCAAAACAGTCTCCTAAAGAAGCCTTCGCCGCTGCCATGGAATCATGGCGTCAGCGTTGTGAAAAATGTGTACGTCTGCGGGGCGATTCCGTTGAGAAGTAACGCCAGTTTCATCGATTTCGGGTGAGTAGTTACTTAGAAAAAAAATCGGAGGCCTTAGAACTTGAATGCACCTCGTATTTGTGGTCATCAATAGTATTATGAAAAATAATTACTATAATTCAAATTGAACACATGAATTTGTTCTTTGAGAGAACATCGAGAAAAATTCTCAGTTCACCAAGAATCTTACCTTAACTTTGTAGTATCACTTCCATTGTTCTATGTTGTTTTGAATTTGGATATTGTGGCCAAACTATGAATAACTTAAAGGTATTCGTGGAATTGACTTATATGATGCAGTGGAAGCTGTTTCAATGTAATGAATGCCTTACAAGGGCTTCGTGGCATTTTTCAACAAACATATGGCTCACAATTTTAGACGAACAGTTGGTAACAGGTAGGTTTTTTTAAATTAAAATACGGAACGTAGGTACGTTTGAACATTTTATTTCGGTTGTTCCAATGTGATACATGTACCTTTGTGAACTTATCATTTCTGAGAATGCATGCTGTTACAGCGTGATTGCCTGTAAATACCACAATAATGCAATAAATGCTCAAAATGATGTCCGTCAACCTCAATACATTTGGCAATACGTGTAACGACATTCCTCTTAACAGCGAGTAGTTCGCCTTCCATAATGTACGCACATGCATTGACAATGCGCTGACGCATGTTGTCAGGCGTTGTCGGTGGATCACGGTAGCAAATATCCTTCAACTTTCCCCACAGAAAGAAATCTGGGTCGTCAGATCCGGTGAACGTGCGGACCGTGGTACGATGCTTCGACGACCAATCCACCTATCATGAAATATGCTATTCAATACCGCTTCAACCGCACGCGAGCTATGTGCCGGACATCCATCATGTTGAAAGTACGAGGTGCATTCAAGTTCTAAGGCCTCCGATTTTTTTTCTCCGGACTGGAAAGAGATAGAAACATGCGCATTGTTTTAAAATGAGGCCGCGTTCATTGTCAATACGTCCCAGAGATGGCAGATGGAATTTTACCGCCAGCGGCGAGAATGAGAACTGTTTTAAATGCTGTGAAACCAATTGAAATTCATCGACAGTTGAAGGAGACATGTGGTGATGGAGTTATGGATGTGTCGAAAGTGCGTTCGTGGGTGCGACAGTTTAATGACGGCAGAACATCGTGTGACAACAAACCGAAACCACCTCGGGCTCGCACAAGCCGGTCTGACGACATGATCGAGAAAATGGAGAGAATTGTTTTGGGGGATCGCCGAGTGACTGTTGAACAGATCGCCTCCAGAGTTGGCATTTCTGTGGGTTCTGTGCACACAATCCTGCATGACGACCTGAAAATGCGAAAAGTGTCATCCAGGTGGGTGCCACAAATGCTGACGGCCGACCACATGGCTGCTCGTGTGGCATGTTGCCAAGCAATGTTGACGCACAACGACAGCATGAATGGGACTTTCCTTTCGTCGGTTGTGACAATGGATGAGACGTGGATGCCATTTTTCAATCCAGAAGCAAAGCGCTAGTCAGCTCAATGGAAGCACACAGATTCACCGCCACCAAAAAAATTTCGGGTAACTGCCAGCGCTGAAAAAATGATGGTGTCCATGTTCTGGGACACCGAGGTCGTAATCCTTACCCATTGCGTTCCAAAGGGCACTGCGGTAACAGGTGCATCCTACGAAAATGTTTTGAAGAACAAATTCCTTCCTGCACTGCAACAAAAACGTCCGGGATGGGCTGCGCGTGTGCTGTTTCACCAAGACAACGCACCCGCACATCGAGCTAACGTTACGCAACAGTTTCTTCGTGATAACAACTTTGAAGTGATTCCTCATGCTCCCTACTCACCTGACCTGGCTCCTAGTGACTTTTGGCTTTTTCCAACAATGAAAGACACTCTCCGTGGCCGCACATTCACCAGCCGTGCTGCTATTGCCTCAGCGATTTTCCAGTGGTCAAAACAGACTCCTAAAGAAGCCTTCGCCGCTGCCATGGAATCATGGCGTCAGCGTTGTGAAAAATGTGTAAGTCTGCAGAGCGATTACGTCGAGAAGTAACGCCAGTTTCATCGATTTCGGGTGAGTAGTTAATTAGAAAAAAAATCGGAGGCCTTAGAACTTGAATGCACCTCGTACATCACCATTCTGTCATGCAGTGAAACATCTTGTAGTAACGTCGGTGGATCATTACGTAGGAAATCAGCATACTTGACCATTTGCATTGCCATCGATAAAATGGGGGCCAATTATCCTTCCTCCCATAATGTCGCACCATACATTAACCCGCCAAGATCGCTGATGTTCCACTTGTCGCAGCCATCGCGGATTTTCCGTTGCCCAGTAGTGCATATTATGCCGGTTTACGTTACAGCTGTTGGTGAATGACGCTTCGTCGCTAAATAGAACGCGTGCAAACAATCTGTCATCTTCCGGTAATTTCCCTTGTGCCTAGTGGCAGAACTGTACACGACGTTCAAAGTCGTCGCCATACAATTCCTGGTGCATAGAAATATGGTACGGGTGCAATTAATGTTGATGTAGCATTCTCAACACCGACATTTTTTAGATTCCCGGTTCTGGCACAATTTGTCTGCTACTGATGTGCGGATCAGCCGCGACAGCAGCTAAAACACCTACTTGGGCATCATCATTTGTTGCAGGTCGTGGTTGACGTTTCACATGTGGCTGAACATTTCCTTTTTCCTTAAATAACGTAACTATCCGGCGAACGGTCCGGACACTTGGATGATGTCGTCCAGGATACCGAGCAGCATACATAGCACACGCCCGTTGGGCATTCTGATCACAATAGCCATACATCAACACGATATCGACCTTTTCCGCAATTGTTAAACGGTCCATTTTAACACGGGTAATGTATCACGAAGCAAATACCATCCGCACTGCCGGAACGTTACGTGATACCACGTACTTATACGTTTGTGACTATTACAGCGCCATCTATCACAAAGCGGAAAAAGTGGTCCAACTAAAACATTCATATTTCTTTACGCACTACACGAATATGTAATAAAAAATGGGGGTTCCTATTTAAAAAATCGTAGTTGATATCCGTTTGACCTATGGCAGTGCCATCTAGAGGGCCAACCATAGCGCCATCTGGCTTCCCCCTTCAAGATAGACAAGTTTCGTTCTTTGTAGTTTTTTTTGTTTGATGCTTATTTCGTTAGATATTTGGCCCGGTCACGATCAATGGACCACCTTGTATAATCGTGGGGCGAGTCTTACGAATACTTCCTTGAGGGTTTCAAGGCTGTATTCATTGTGAAGATCTGCAGTGGGAGTGTAGCTTGGAGCGTTGCCGATGGTGCCTAGCACTTTGTTCTGTAAGACCTGCAGGCGGCGCAAGCGTGTAGGAGCTGCGAATCCCCGGACGGGAGATCCGTACATCATCAGAGGTCTGATCAGCGTCATGTATATGGACCTCGATTGTTCCGCCTTAGGGTGTCATTGGTGATGCAGTGCCTAGCGACGCGTTTCAGTATTACCTTCTCGACAATCTTGCTGAGCGAGCACAGCAGATTGATGGGTCAGTAATTTTTAGGAGGGAATGGTCTCTCTCTGGCTTCCTGAACATCAGTACCTTTGGCCACCCTGCAAAAGCCAGTGAAGTTTTGGTGTTGGAAGATAGCCTTTGTTACGTGTGTAAGGTATTCTACGGTTCTATCCGTGAACTCCTGGAGGACACGGTTTTGGATGCCATCAGGACCACGGGCTTTCCTAGCACTGGAATGCTTGGTAGCCCAAGTGATTTCGTTTGTGCTAGTACGTCTGATTTCGTGGCGCATGTGCTGGGCTACAAGTCGTGTAACCTCCTGATCCGTTTAAATTGTGACTGCTGAGTCTGAATGAACCAGATTCGGCGTGAAGGACGCTGCAAGTGTTGTGGCCGTAAGCTCTGCCTTCTCCTTCGCAGAGGAAGTAGGGCCGTCTGGTCCTCGTAGGGTGGGGATGTAGTGTTTCTCCCTGGTGAAGTGTCTGGATAGGTTTCACACACTAGGACTTTTTGCATCTAGTCCTGCTATTTTCTGCCCTCGTTGCTCGTTTCCAGATGTTTGTGCTTTCTCCCGTATTAGTTCCTGGAGTCTGTTAACCTGCAGATAATAGAACGGACGCTTGGTATGCTACCGGTATCTCCTGAGGCAGTTCCTCATTCGGATGAGGCCCAGGACTTCTGGGGTAGGGCCATCGAGTATTGCTGTGTTGTTTGTGGAATGGTGTCAGACATTGCATCTTGGACAGCAGTTGTAAAAATCTTCACCACCTCGTCAATTCGTTTCCTGTTGGTAATTTCGTGAGTGTCCAGAATACGATTATCAAACGTTTCCTTGAACAGGGTCCATTTCGCGCGCTTGAAGTTCAATATCCCGCGTCGTTCTGCGTCCTGCACAGTGTGTGTTCCGTGTGAAGTATTACAGAAATGTAGTCTGAGTCCAGATCGTTTTCAGCTGTAGGGTTGAGTGTGCACGTGATGCCCCTGATGGCGGCTATGTCTAATACGTCTGACCTGAGTCGGTCCTGTGAGGGCACATACGTGGGGACGTCCTGTCCTAGTACAATATAGTTTCGGCCTAGTGCATGTTCGTACAGTTTAGTGCCGTTGGAGGTACGTATTCGTTAATTCCAGTTGGGATGTTTTGCGTTTAAATCTCCAGAGGCGATTATCCGTGGTGCTATGTTGAGAACAGTGCTGATATGTTCTTAGGTGGGTTGTATAGTGATATCAGTATGGTTTTGACCATGGCGCCCATAGACTCTAGTTTCTCAAGTGCAGGGAGCTCTGTGTTCGTGTATTCTATGACTTTGTGTGTGATGATGGCTGCGCCATTCCCCTTCCTGTCTTCCACTCAGTCGGTACGATGGACGCAGTAACATGGGATGTTTAGCTGTCTGTGAGGCATAAGCAATGTCTCGTTCACAGGAGCGATTTGTATACCCTTTCGTTCCATGAATGGAACCATTTCGGCTCTTTGGATAAGATCCCGTTGGCATTCCAAAACAGGATCTGTAAGTTTGTATTGACATTTGCATTGCGTGGCTGATGTGGTGTGTTACCCATGAATTGGTGTAAACAGTGGTGCAATAATAGTTTGTGTGTTAGTCGAGTTGAGAGAGCCCGACATGAACTGTTTGAAGAGCTGTGAGACACATCCCATAATTTTCATGACCATTTTGGTGGCTGTGAGTCTGTGGAATAATGTCTCCATTATTCTTCGGAGTGTTGTGTTGATGTTGGGGGTGTCGGTCTGTGGGTTATCAGTGGTGCTGCCGGCCGCAAGTGCTTGTGTTGGCTTCGGATTTGGTCTGGCTTGTGAGTCAGTTGTTTGTGGAGCTGTTGTGGGCACCTGTGTGGTCTCTGTGTTCCGTGGGTCGTTGGGTTGGTGTCCAAGTTGTGTATCTGCGTGTTGGTCTCTTCTTGTCTGTGGTCTTTTCGTGATGTAGTCGTGTTCCCTTTGTTCTGGTTGTTTCTCCTCTTCTCTGTGGCTGTGACTGTCCATGTGTGGATGCATTTTCTCTGGCTTGCAGTGGGCTGCAATTCGTTGTCTTGGGGAGTAGGGTCGCGTTTCTTTTATGTGTCATATGGGGTAACTGATGCAGGTGTGGTGTTGGACGTTGTCAATCTTGTCTGGTGTGTGTGTTGCAGGGGGAGTTTTCCGTGCAGTTACGCAGCTCTGAGGTTCCTCTGCCCAACCCTGTTGCTGAGGTTGCCAGCTACCACTCCAGCAAAGGATTTTCCACTCCTTACTGGGCGTGAGGGGGGGGGGGGATGTTCAGAGCTGCGCTGCTGATAGATTTGGCATGTTTCCTTTTTTGCGCCTCAGAGCTTCCTTGAAGGCAATGCACCCCCTATCGTTGACTGGATTGGCACCACCGCAGTTGGCGCATTTTCATGGTGCGGTATTGGGGAGTTTGTAATGTTAAGCTGGGTGGCCTCCAGTGCATTTCCAGCAATGGAGAGCGAGACTGCTTCGAATACCCGCAAGTCACTAGGAGTTGTGACATTATTGCAGGGTGCAGGCTAGCGTGGCTCGTTCTTCCACTGCTTTCTACTTCCAATTGTTAGCTTGAAAAGTTTATCGAAGCAGCTGAAAGCTATTTATAGTCAGCCAGCATTTCTCTGAATACTCCTGTGTTTAACATATTCACTCTGGACATCCCCCCAATTTTTTAACCTGTATGACCCTGACACTGCCTCCATGGCGAAATGGGGGCATTTCCAGCACAGTCTCCATCCCATCAGTGGGCGTGCTACTGTAGCTAAGCAGACCAGTCTCCGCACCTTGTCAAGCTCCTTAGCAGGCACCTTCTGTTCTACTTTGTTCCACCATACTGTAGCTCCATAAATTATCATACATAAATTACCAGACTTTTGAGATTCCTCAGTGAGAATTCATCCATATTTCTGTAAGTTCAGTGGCATATATACAGTACATACTCCTGGTACTTAGATTTCAGTTTTTATCATAGGCCCAAGTAGTGCACATAAGAACACTTTTCACCTTGTAACATATATATTTTTATATGAGAGGCCCATGATAGTTTCGCACCCAGGGTCACCCCTAGATGCTTTACTTACCCTTCTTTTGGTAGAGTTTCGGCGGAAAACTTGAGGTCCTAGATATGATTCTTCATGAACAGTTCTACAACAGTTTCTAGGCACTGGCCCTTAGATCATGCACCAGCTTTGCACAATGTTCAGTGACATTGCACTGTTGTTTCAATGCTACTAGTAAATTTGTCAAGTGTTACTATGAATAAATCGTCTGCATATCCTTGATAAAAGTAACATCTAGTGTTTAACTCGTCAGTGAGTTCATTCACCACTAGGTTTCACATTTTGAACACACTCTGGTGATCCTGACCAATATTTTTTCATTCATTGTGGTAGCTCCTACCTTTAGTCTACTCAGCATGGTCTTAATTCAGATGCATGTGGTGGTCTTAACATATTGCACTCCTGTAGCTCTAACCATGGATTCGAAGGTCCTGTTGCTAAAATCACACTCGATATGCAGGAAGATGCAGAGAGCAGTTTCCAGTATTATCAGTTTCCTCTTGTGTCTGAATGAAAATAACTTTCACTTTCCTCCAAGCGTTAGGGATGACTTCTGCTGATAAGCTGACTCCAAACAGTCTGTAAAGGAGTCTAATTGATTCCTCTCCTGCTTGTTGCAATAAGCCCAGAAAGACTGCATTTGCAGCTGGTAACTTCAACAATTGGAATATCTCCTCCGCCCATTGATTTTTTTTTCATTTTTGAAACCAACACATTCTCTGGCAGCTTCCCAGTTCTCCCTTTGGTTACCTGTAAAGCAGTGCCTCCCAGGGTCTGGATCGTGTTCTGTGTTATCTGCCAGAGTGCACTGAGGGAAGTCAGTCTTCAGGAACACATCCAGTTTCTCATATGTCGTCCTTGTATTGCCATCATCCTTATTCCTTAGTGTGCCTCCTAGATCAGTTGGTATTCTACTGATGATTTCGTGAAGTCAGGCGCAAGTAGCCATACCTTCAATCTCCTAACAGAATACATTCCAGGATAATAGTTTTGCTTGCTTAATTGCAAGATTGTATTTGGCCAGGGCCTCCCGATACTTTTCCTGTTGTTCTTTCCTTTTTGTAACGTTGAACAATCTTCTTACCTCCTGCCTTTGCAATTACAGATTATTGGTTGACCAAGATACATGCCTGTTTGTGTACTTCTTGGTGGCTCAACAGTTTTCTACAAGATGGCAAATGTCATTTTGTCTGCCCATTCCTCAAGATCTACTGGTGTGGTTTTTACAGTTTAAATTCTCTTCAATATTGTCACCTATGAATTTTGAAGTTTCCTCTGCACTTATTATTTTCTCACCATATATTACAATTATCAGTGGTGTAGTAAACATAGATGTTCAGAACTGATATCTTGTGTCTTTTTAAAACTGAGGATAAACAGTTTTCAGAAAACCACTCAAGAATCAGTTACAAACATTGTTTAGCAGTTCTTTTGCTTCTGTATGTATGCTTGGACTGATTATAATACTTGTGTTATCTGCAAAAAGAACTAATTCTGCTTGTTTTGTATTAGACATATGTACGTGAGGAATGATAGTGGACCTAAGATTAAGCCTTGAGGAATATCATACATGATTTCTCCCCAGTCAGAAAATTATGTTCCTGAACTACGCTAGTTGAATTACTGAGTACAATTTTCTGCATTTTTTTCGTTAGAGATGACATTATGTATTGATTGGCTATACCAGTAGCCTCATAAAACTTCAATTTATCTAAGACAATATTGTGATTCATGCTTTCAAATGCCTTAGATAGGTCACAGAAAATGCCAACTGGTGCTATTTTGTTATTTGATGGTTGTAAAATTTAGTGGGTGAACCTGTAAATAGCGTTTTCAGTAGAGCAACTCTTTTGAAATCCAAACCATGATTCGCTGAGATGCTATTCTAGAATACACCATCTTCCAAAAAAATTTTCGAAATTTATGCCAGCAGTGAAGCAAGGCAGTAGTTATTTCCATCTCTCCTACACCTTCCTTAAAGAGAGGTTTGACAATGACATGTATCAGTCTCTCTCCAGAAATATGGTGAGTTAGTGATGCAGTACACATTTCAGGTAAGACAGCATTTATTATACAGGGACAAATCTTCAGTACTCTATTGGTAACACCATCAAAACCTGAGAGAGTATACAGTTTTCTTACATTCAGAAGGAGAAATTGGTGATTCATTCATATGATTGAATTTTATAAGAGTTGCTTTTCAAACATACTGTTTTGATTTCTCTCTCAAACTGTTTGCCCGTATAGTTTCTACTATATTTAAGAAATTATTATTAATTGTTCTTGCTACTTGTCACTCATCGTTTATAGCCCTTCCTCTCATTTCAACAGTGATGTTATTCTGTTCTGCAGCTTGTTGTCCTGCCACTTATTTCACTACATTCTATATAGCCTTAAATCTGTGGTCAGAATTACTGATTTTTGACAACATGTACTCCTTTTTTTGACTTTTTAATAAATTATCTTAGTAATTATTGTCGTGTGCAAACACTGCAAAAGCTATACTTGTTCTTGCCAACAGATACATTTCCCTTTTCCTTTCACAAGATACTTTAATCCCTCTAGTAACCCATAGTTTTTTATGTGGCTGTTTAAAGCCCTTTCTGATTAGCTTATGTGATCCCTGGTAAAATACCTTCAAAACATTTGTCCTAGAGCTATTAATTATTCTAACTGGCTACTACTGACGAGTATCCATACTGTAAGGAACCATCTTCTTTATCCTAACTAACTGTGCATCATCATCAGAGAGAGCATTTGTTATGGGGTAAACAGTTATTTTCTTCTACTAAACTTCACCAAAGAAAACGTTATCAGTTAGGGCTCTGCTGTCTTTATCCACCTGTGTTGGATCTGTATAAGTTTTCCAGATCCATATAAGTTTCCCAGATCATTTTCCTATCATAATCCTTTAGGAAATCTACACTTGTGACATGCCAGGGTTAAGAAGTTCTAAAGGATCTACCTGTAGCTTGATCACGCACTAACTCGCCCCACCCCTCCTCCATTTCTAATTGTCATGATAACTTAAGTGCAAGGACAAATACACTCAGAAAAAGTTTGTGAAGTGACCATGTAAATGATAATTGCAGAGAGTTCCTAACAAGCTAAAATATAATTAAATTATGAAGTAATTGTTTTCCTTAATAGTCATTAATCAATATGAGAGGAAATGACAGCTATTAATTGACAATAGTTTAAATATAACAAAGTGATTTATTGAGCTACAGGCATGGAAAAATATACTATAGACTACAATAAATCCTCATAGTAGGGGCACAACGATTGGAATATTGCATAAGAAGTTGGTAATGCACTTAAAGGGGTTCCTACTCTCAAATAATGAGCTATCTTATCAACCACTTGAGTCTGCACATTAAATGGTACACTTCGACTATCAAATAGAAAATAGAAAATTTGAGTTGTATTGGCGACACTGAGAGCACATGCTGCTGAGTGCAAAAACTTTTATGAAGTCCCTACAATGCCAGAGCAGCCAAAATACTTAACCATAGACTTCTTCAGCAGTACGAAGTCGACAAACAGCAAACAGGTGGTGCAGTTGCTGAGATCTTTGTTGTCAACTCTTCTAATACACTCCATCTGTGAGGAGAAACCCAGCATGAATTAATTCTGTCAGGGTGACTGAGACAGTGCAATTGCTAGCTCATGATTAAGTGTCTCCAGGAGGAGACACAGACAACGCCTAGAACGAAATTTTGCACCCAGATGGTATCAGGGCTAGATCCAGAGTGACCTCCCTAATGCTCATGTCACATGCACTTCCCTAGTTGAATCATCCATGACCCTCACAATTATCGAAAGTTCTCAATCGACAGCGGCCGTGGGAACCACCAGTCCTAAGATTCAAGAAATAGTGGAAATTTCCACCAAAGTAGTGGGCGACATATACCCATCCAATGGGGTCTTGTCCTGCCAGTTTCATGACGAGGCTCTCTGTCATCACAGATCGTCATCGTGAACCACTCAATCGATTTCCTGCATCTGCACTGGCGCAGTAAAATAGTCCCACCCACCACTATATCTGTGAGACCAGAAGTTCATCAAACTGCCGGTGCCAGCGTGTGTCGTCTAGCACCCGCAGCTGGGAAGATCAAAATATGTTCAGTTTTGCCAGACTCCATAGTTAAGGCTGTTGATGCTATAATTACAGTATTTTTTATTTGCAGTTTCATGAATTTCACTGTGTATTGCTTTTACATCTTGAATATTATATCAAATTTGAGATTTTTGTTTCAAGGTGTTGTTTCACAACTTTTAAATTTTCTTTATTTTTAGCCACAGTTGGTTTTTAATGTACTCCTCATTTCTTGATTCCTCAGCCTTTGAGTTCTGTATTTCTGGCTTCTTAATTCAGAATCTCAAGAAATTATCTAACCCTGCTAACACACTTTCCATATCAGAAGGTCTCCTTAATTCTCACTCTGAAACTGTGATTTTTAGACTTTTATTCTTCATTCACAAAAAAGACAAAAATTAAAAGGGAAATAAAACTCAGTACTTGGCAAGTCCATGTACATTCCCATTGTTGGTGAGGCCAGTTCATCTAAGTTCATCATAATCATCATGCACCATTTCTAACAGTTAGATGTGTATCTGTCCATCCACAACTTTTGCATTGTCACTGTCTTCCCTCTGAATGCACTTGTTGATCTGCAAAACACAAATTAATGGTAGTGTATAAGCTACCTTTCAAAATATCCCAGACCTGAGACTCCAAATTGAATCAGCCCTTCTTTCTGATGTCAAATAAACAAATGGAAAAATGAAGTCCAAATCAAGTGCATATGTAGAAATGCTTAGCAAAAAATTAAGCAATTACTGTTACATATTAAGAGTGCTTAAAGATTGCTGCAATACTGAAACAGTGTTAAGTGCTTATTACACTACATGCGTAGCCTACTGTAGTATGGTATACCATTCTGGGAAAATACCTCTTTTGCAAAGCAGTCATTTAAGCTCCTAAAGAAAGATGTAAGATTAACATGTGATATTGCTTAAAGAGCACCAAGTAGAGGTATCTTTAAGAAATTAAAAATCACGACCTTACCATTTATATTTATATTTGAAAGCTTTGAGGGGTGAGATCCACAATTATCAAACAAGGAACAGGGATGACTATCATAGGGAGGTACACAGAAAAGCAATACATCAGGACAGTGCTGTTTACAAACCAAAAATTATGTACAGAGCATTTCCAGATAGCATCAAAAAATACCAAACATTAATAAACTCAAAAAAGAACTAAAAAATCTACTAATAAACAACATCTTCTACAAAATTAATGAATACCTGGAATTTTGCTCACGTCCGTAGGTCTGCTTCATAACTACCTAAACAAAAATTCATAATTATCAACCATTCCTAGATAAAACCAAAGTTCTTTCGTCCATGTATGTATCTAATTATACACATAGATTTTATGAGGTATGTTAGTATGCCTAGTTAATTAAAGTACTGGTATTTAATAGTTTTAGTAAAATCAACCAAGGGGTTTCACTAGCTTTTATACTATCTGTATGTATGTATATAATTTTATAATCAAATTAAGCAGAATATTGTTTTTGTTATAAAGATGTTGTTGATACCAGTGATAAGATTTTGTACATGATGTAAATATGTAATATTTTATACTGTTCTGTACCTTGACAAGTCCAATATCATGAATGTGAAATACGGGCTCTAAATAAATAAATAGGTGAACTTTTTTAGCTTACATAGCTAAGTATGTGCAGCTAATAATTAGGCAAGAATGAGAGACACTCATTATCCGCTTTTACTGCCCCTTGATGAATGGTTCATAACATATTACAGCTCACTGAAAATAACAATGCTCGTGTTGTAACGATCTTTAAACATTACATCTTAACTTGTGTTGGCCTGTGGTTCATCGATGTTGTGGATGCTGTGAATAATGAGAACATAACGAAAATTTCAAGTTGACAAATTATTTATTGACATAAGCTGATCGACAGAACTGATGAAACTGAACTGCACTGACTCCTGAAGTAAAACAAAACTTGACCGATTGCCCATGCAGCCTCGCTGCGTTGTTTTAAATACAATTTTAACAATTGCCAATTGTTAATTTATTACAAAATCTAACTTACAATTAAAAACAACTTCATCTAAGCTAACTGCTGTTACATTTGTACAAGTTATAAAATATGATGTCATATAACATAATATTTTTATCACCATCTTGGTTTTATGTATGAAAATTAATTCACAATCTGATTTCAACAATTATTTTGATTTTACTTTAATTTCGTAATTAGTGACATCATGCTTCACCAGCTTACGTAAATTAAATACACACTTGTTTTCTCAAATACCAGGATTTTGTAAATTTGGGTTGTGTAACTAACAAGAGGTAAATATCTGCATATTTACAAGCATCATTAATTACAATGAATTACATAAGAATGAATAACGAATGGAATAGCATCACTGGATAATGATTGTTATTTTCATTTGAATCGTAATGAGGATTTTATGTTAACGAATTTACAAATTGCAATTATGGTAATTAGAGTCATTAGTTATTTATTCTAACATTTCCACAAACTCTTTATATTTGTTGCTAAACATTTATTACTTCAATTTCATGATCTGACATTTAATTTGGCATATGTACATATTTTTGTTAATGACAACAATCAATTAAGAATCACAAGACTGTACATCATTCCAGAATATTCTATATGTATTTACAAAGAAGAACAGGTTTTTGGGCAAACTGAACTGAATGATACCTATACACATAAAAGGCCCTTGGAAGCACTGAATGGTACGATAAATACATGGATGCATATAATAAAGATGATATTGGACAGTTCATAATGATCTTGGGGGAGGCTGTTGCATAATAGTGTCTAGCAGGTACAATCAGGATGAATATTAAAATTTGGGCACTGCTCTTGTTTTTTATCAGTTGTTTTATTATCTTCATTTTATGTGTATTTTCACAAAAACATTTCAATACAAATGTCAACTAAACCTTTTCCAGCCAAAACCAAATGAGTTCATAGTCCAATAGTTCACATCATAGCTCACCAACTTCCGACTCATTATTCTATAACTGACTGATGCAATTATTTACAACTGTTGAGATATGGAATTTTTAGTTCAACAATGTGTATGTAAAATGGATATAATCGATGTTTTTAATCATAAAAGACATCAATTAGTTAGTATTTCATAGACTAAAGCATTTTCCCATTAATGTTTTATTTTGGAATAAATATGAAAAACTGTAAGTACGATTAAATCCTAATTTTAAATATTATTGATTTCAAATATGAATATAAATTAAGCATATTCAAAATATATGAATAGTTATGTTTTTATAAAATAATTAATATTATGTTACTTTCATCATTCATTTGTATACATACACTATATTATTAATTTGGTTATAACATCAGAATTATGGCAAATGTTGAATAACAATTTTTATCTCACTGAATGATGATGTGAATTATGCTGTATAGAATTCTCTGATCCTTGAAGAAAACAGATGTGTGATGAACAGTTCCATTACACTGTTTACCTCTCTAGTGCAGAGAAATGTCAACATCCAATTGAAGAATTTGATACAGTCAGTTTGAAAGCTAATCTTAAAATCAATATAAGACCAAAAAAATTCCATAATCAACTGACTAAAAATCATATTCTACAAATTAACAATGAACACATATGATCAGTGAACTTTTACATTCAGAGCAGTTCACTTGATTGAAAAGAAATAAAGAGAAGATGAAAATTTGTCAGCTTTTTAAATTATATTAATATTGTCGAAATAGTTTGTGGGTGAAATGCCTGGTGTCAGTGTCCAATGGGAACAACATTTCGACAAGCAACTACATTGCCATTATCAAGTCTGCTGATGAATTGACTGATGGGTGTGGGTCTCGTAGATTTGTCTCCTCCCCTCTCCCTCTGAGTGGCTGCTCCACTGGCCATCTGCATCCAGCAGCCCTTCCCCCAATTCTCCAGCAACACTGTGTCCATCCACACAGCACTGGCCCCCATCCGTCAGTTCACCAGTACACCTTATCACGGCAACATGGCTGTTTGCTGAAACATTAGGCCTGTTGGGCACTGACATCTGCTAGTTTACCCATGAACTACTTCAACATGAACTACACAGGGACGAGCTGTAGTATCACAATATCAATATTTTTCCAAAACTATTATTTCAGTGTGTCTGAAAAGGAAACAACTATCTGTGTATAATATCATATTTGTCATAGTAGGAAGACATGAATGAGTGCTAAATGCAAATACTAGTCAAAAGTCGAAGGTTGTTTGTAGTACACTCGAGAAATTATGG
Organism: Schistocerca piceifrons; assembly: GCF_021461385.2. Taxonomy (NCBI): domain Eukaryota; kingdom Metazoa; phylum Arthropoda; class Insecta; order Orthoptera; family Acrididae; genus Schistocerca; species Schistocerca piceifrons. Next base: position 95,473,859 of record NC_060143.1, on the reverse strand, counting down.
AAGGAAAGTGGATAAGATATTTATTTATAAATAAAAATGTTCCAGTATTGAGACAATTCCAATATGTTTTTTTTTTAACTTAAGACTTTTCAAAACAACAGGGTGAGTAACACTGGGCTTTACAACTTTGGGGTGATATAGAAATTTATTGAGATAACTTACAGAATCGGTAGGTACGTCATTTTGTAGCAAACAACCTCAAGTTTCAAATAAAGGCGTTAAGTGTCGATTTTGGTTTGATGTGAATACCATTTACGATGCAGCTAACATCCCACTGGTAATCAGTTTTTTCCCACACTCATTGTGGCAAATCAGGCATAACTTATATATGTAGGAAATTCGATCTGAATAATAATTACACATCAGTAGTTTTTATATACATACACCACAAAAATTTTTGCATCACCTCGTTTCCGAGAGTTCCAGAACCTGTACAGAAAATTACAATAGAGATCAACATAAACATCATTTCCACCTTTTTTATTGCTCATGGAAACCTCACATTGCGTGTTGTACCACCATACAGCGAGACCTTCAGAGGTGGTGGTCAAGATTGCTGTACACACCCGTACCTCTAATACCCTGTAGCACGTCCTCTTGCATTGTTGCATGCCTGTATTTGTCGTGACATACTATCCATAAGTTCATCAAGGCACTGTTGGTCCAAATTGTCCCACTCCACAATGGCGATTCGGTGTAGATCCTTCAGAGTGGTTGATGGGTCATGTCGTCCATAAATAGCCCTTTTCGACCCATTCCAGGCATGTTCAATACAGTTCATGTCTGGAGAACATGCTCTCCACTCTAGTCAAGCAATGTCATTATCCTGAGGGAAGTCATTCACAAGATGTGCATGATGGGGGCGCGAGTTGTCGTCCATGAAGACGAATGCCTCGCCAATATGCTGCCGATTTGGTTCCACTATCAGTCGGAGGATGGCATTCACATATCGTACAGCCATTATGGCGCCTTCCATGACCACCAGCGGTGTATGTCGGCCCCACGTAATGCCACCACAAAACAGCAGGGAACCTCCACCTCGCTGCACTTGCTGGACAGTGTGTCTAAGGCGTTCAGCTTGACCAGGTTGCCTCCAAACACGTCTCCAACGATTTTCTGGTTGAAGGCATATGCAACATTCATCGGTCAGAGAACGTGATGCCAATCCTGAGAGGTCCATTTGATATGTTGTTGGGCCCATGTGTACTGCACTGCATGGTGTTGTGGTTGCAAAGATGGACCTCGCGGAATGGATGTCAAGAGTGAAGTTGCGCACCACGCAGCCTACTGTGCACAGTTTGAGTCGTAGCATGTCGTCCTGTGCCTGCACGAAAAGCATTATTCAACGTGGTGGCGTTGCTGTGAGTGTTCCTCCAACCCGTAATCTGCGGGTAGCGGTCATCCACTGCAGTAGTAGCCCTTGGGCGGCCTGAGTGAGGCATTTAATCGACAGTTCCTGTCTCTCTGTATCTCCTCCATGTCTGAACAACATGACTTTGGTTCACTCTGAGGTGCCTGGACACTCCCCTTGTTGAGAGCCCTTCCTAGCACAAAGTAACAATGTGGATGCGATCGAACCGCGGTATTGACCATCTAGGCATGGTTGAACTACGGACAAAGCGAGCCATGTACCTCCTTCCTGGTGGAATGACTGGAACTGATCGTCTGTTGGACCCCCTCCGTCTAGTAGGCGCTTCTCATGTGTGGTTTACATTTCTGAGCGGCTTTAGTGACATCTCTGAACAGTCAAAGGGACTGTGTCTGTGATACTATATCCACAGTCAACGTCTATCTTCAGGAGTTCTGGGAACTGGGGTGATACAATACGTTTTTTGATATGTGTATATATGGGGAATTCAATCTGAATGATAATTATACATTAGGAGTTTGAGTTTTGCACCCCATAGAAAAATTTTAATTAGAGAAGGATTAGCTGCATATATGAAATTAATTCTTGCATAATTTCATATCAGGTATACCTAACCATTCCGTAGAAATAGAATAAAATGACAGTTCTTGGCAAACAGAATCAGTAGCCTGGTTTAGAATCCAAAAACAGAAGGCATCCAAAGCATGAACAAACGTCTCATGGATGGGGCCAAAAATGTCCCATTCATTCTGGCAGGCTAAACGGCATCTACAGCTGTCGCCTGCGGTCAAGAAGGAGTTATGGAACCACCTTAGCTCTCATGGCAGGGAAAAATATGAGGTGATCATGAATTTCTTTCAATAATGATTTAAAAGCCGGTATTACACAGATTTTTAACAGGGCCAGGATTGGAACTTTTTGTCTCTTTACAACTCCCCATTCGCCTCCAAAACATTAAAAATAGTGAATACCCCCATGTCTAGCCCCCGGCTCCAGTACACACTGTAGTATGGGCGCTCTTGGGTGTTACCCCTGGCACTCATCTACTAATATTGAGTCCTGTTCCTTGACACACTGACTGTTATAAGGGTGCCAGCTGACATAGAAAAGCCTTGGAACTGACACTATGTGTCCAACGGTGGCCACATGTTCCAGTCTGTTCAGTACAGAATATAGTGCAGTACTCTCAATTAATCATTACTTCTTGAGGTGACAATGATGTAGAGGAAACTAGGTACAATGTGTTGTTCAACAATTTGAATTTTGTTTTTTGCAATTCTTCCTTCAGCAAAATTATTATTGATATTTGTTTGAAATTTCAAAGTTGGTCTACATCCATTGTAAAGGTGACCACTGATTTATATTTTGGTATGAACAGTGAGATTTCATTTATTGTATACTACGAGCAAAAATAGTTTTATCGCAAATGGATCATGCTACATCAACCAGTGGGGCGCTATGGCATTATAAACGTCGAAAAAAAGGCTGGGTTAAGTAATGAAGAAGTATTGAGGATGTTGGAATAATCAAATTTTGATGTCGGTGATCCAGTATTATCGGAGTTTTCAGTGAAAGCGGTTGTGGACACCACTGACAGCCACAGCTGTAACGATGCTAACGACTGGGTTCGTAATGGTGATGGCAGTGGGCTGCGAAACGTCTACAGCAGTTAGAACTGGAAGAAGCCGCAACTGTGACCAATGCTAAACTGACATCACGACAACTCAAGATCGCATGTACAGCCCACATTCATCCACAGTATGTTTCACCAACGAGCCACATGCCATCCAAAGTTACACTGTACTTCACAGAGTGGAGCTCGAGGCCACCAGCAGGCACACGGCTTCAGGCTACGTTGTCAGTCGGGGTCTTAGTGGCAGTCAGCACGTTGTGACAGTGATTTCATTTATAGAACTGGCTGAGGTCCTCGGTAATCAGCAGCCTGTATGCAGGTACACTGCATTGTCTTCGCACACTTCCAAAGGTTAATTGATTCTTCTGGCAACTAATGTAAAGAAAAAGCAGGAAACCTCTAGTGGGATGAGAGAAATTCACAACTATATTACTCGTAAAAATGATAACATAAATATCCTGAATTGTAGATTATTTAAAAAGCAGGAGGTGGAACTGAAACTGTTCAGTATATAGCCCTCTTGTAATCACAAAAAAATATTCCATATCACAAACAAAAGCTTTTATATCATGTTCTCTTACCAACCCTCCAACCATTGGTTAATAAGGAGATTTTTGTACTACAAGCAGTAGTGATACCGAGATCTGCTTCATTGTTCTATGACTGAATGACTGTCTCTTTCCCAACAACGTAGTGCGTAGGTGTAAATAATATCTTTGGCCCGTTGTGTGTTGTGGTAATGTGTGACAAAATGTTAACAAAATAATGATTGTGAAGCATCCTAAGCCAGCAGGAAGAAAATACATTCGTAGCGCTACAAAAATTTTATTAGTGGCCGAGGCTATTGCATTTGCAGGAACGTATGCTGCATGGTATCGAATGAATACATCTCGAGGTATGTGGAAAAGAAGATTAATATAAAATGTTAAGTAATTAAAGAGTGCATATTCATTTAAATGGCAGTATCTCGGAAATAACATTTTCGGAATAGTGCGTGCTACGTCGTGATTTCCTCCAAGTGTTGATTAGCACTTGAGTTCTTTGCAGTGATTTAAATGGTCTAAATGCTAAGCCATATATGGTAAGGATTCCATTGATATGGAGCATTGTATTGACAGTAGTGCGTCATGTGTGTTGACTGCGATGTAAACTAATAGCCTTGTGCTGTTGTTTTTCAGACTTTCGGCTTTACATGTACCACAATTTTAACTGGGCATTGGAAGGTAACGTGTAAATCTTAACCGACCTCTTTCTTAGGCGTAGATCGTAACGCAGTAGTGATTAGACCTGTTAACACTAACATCATTTAATTCATTGTAATTTCAGGTTTCTATAGAACTGGTGAATACCTGGGATCCAGTAACATACGGGATATTGATATGTCCGTGTGGATTCAGGAAGGCAAAGTGCGGAAGGTCGAAAAATAGTGTCGGGGAAATTAGTGTGTTATGGCTCTTGTAAAATCAGTTATTTATATGCTGAGCTTCGGAGCTTTAGGTTATACTTTAATGAAGGTGACATCGTCAAATAATACAGAACTTGAAAAGGTGAGAGGTGAGTTTTGAGCATGCCCATGCATGTGTGCTGGGTTTTTTGATATTTTTCACAAATCGTTAGTTTTGAAATGCTATAAGTTGCAGTAATGACATAGAGTGGTTCCAGGTGTGTGTTTACGTGTGTCCATCCTAAAAAATAAATTCACTGGCAATGCTTGCAGCATATGTAAGCAATGGGTAAATCTTTTAAGTTTGATCTTATGCATGAAATTTGCATACATCTAAATGCTTTTCTGGTTTTGATGTAAGTGGGAACTACATTTATTTCAATGTATGCTGTTAACCTGCAGCACTGTGATACTTTTTTATATGTCTGACTTTATCATCAGCCAGCTGTCAACTGCATTTCCATCAATAGTAGCATCACATTTTTGATACAGGGACTATGCTCCATACCATTTCCATCTTTTAGTTACCATTTAGCATTAGTTCTCAGTTTCACTGTATTTTTACTTATCTGTATACTTTAATAGTTTTTGTTTGGGACAAAATTTTTTTTATTTATTGTGTACCCAGAAAATCACTAATAAACCTCTGCCTTGGTCATGTAGAAGCAAGTTCATTTAGTTTTTTATTTTTTTTTAATTAGGTTAATGATGTTTGTAAGAGACTAGGATGGGATGGCTACTAAAAAATGAAGACAGAAAGAAATTTGAGGTGAAACAAAGTAGGCTAACTGTACATTGATATTAAATCATAATAATAAATCAATGTAGGTTGAATGCTCATTTGCCCTAAACTAGTTGTAGAAAATGACTCAACACATTAATCGAAATTTGGGAAAAGGCTGTTGCTGTAATCAAAACTAATAGGATGTTTAGCCCCTTACATGATCTTTCTTGTTCACTGGGCTCATCATAGTATTTTTTTCCCCCTTTTCAAAATGCGAAAAGGTAAGTTCAGGCTCATCATCAAAACTGACAACAGCCTCTTAGAGGCTTTTTAGAGGTCAAAGTGAAGAGAGGAAATTGTTAGACTTAATGTCAGTGATCAGACTGATGGGGATTTTTGTAGGAATAGGTACAATTATTGAAAATACTAGGTAGTAAGGTGTCATTCAACTGTGAAGTGAAAGATGCTTTCTAACGTAAGTTGGCTTATCTGTGTGCAAAGAATGTGTTATGCTGTCTTTCTTTCATTGTACCTACTAATGAAATAATTGTATTAATGAGAGTTTGCAAGTTGTGCAATGCCTCATTTGTCTTTAGTATGATTGTCCACTGTTCAATGCCTTCATTGTCAGTGACTGTGTTTTTGCTCTACTTTTCCCCTTGAGTATGATGCAGTTAGTGAGTTAGTTACGTGTTTTATTGATCAGTGTCACAGTAACCAAACGTTATGGTGTGGAACATGTCAAGTGCATAAGAAATGCCCACATGAACAAGGTTCCCTCTCTCCCTCCTTTTCTATTTATTTATTTTTTTAAAAAGCTTTAAATTTTTATTACTTACCCAATTCTGTTAAATGGCACAAAATGCATATATTATACCTATAAATTTATTTATTCCTATTCAAGAGTTCATCAATGGTGTAGGATGAGTTGTCAATGAGATATGGTTTCAGTTTATTTTTAAAACTGTTGCTGCCATGTGTCAAACCTTTTATTTCATTTGGTAATTTGTCAAAAAGTTTTACAACAGCATATTTTACCCCTTTCTGTGCCAAAGATATGTTAAGTAGAGGTTAGTGTAAGTCATTCTTTCTTCTGGTATTATAATCCTGATTGTCATTATTTTTAAACTGGTCTATGTTGTTGAGAACAAATTTTATTTCTGAGTAAATGTACTGTGAGCCTGTTGTAAGAATTCCTAACCTTTTAAACAGGTGCCTACAAGATGTGCAACTAAGAGCCCCACACATTATTCTAACCACTTTCTTTTGAGCAGTGAATACTTTTGCCCAAAATATTATTCTGTACGACATCGGAGAGTGAAAGTGTGCAAAGTACGTTAACTTGCTGATTTCTGTGTTCTCAAAAGTAGCAGTTATTCAGATTGCCAAAGTTGCTGACTTAGTCACTTTAGGAGATCCAAAATATGAATTTTCTAATTAAGATTCTCATCTATATGTACACCCAATAACTTAGTATGCTCTATCCTGGCTACTGACTTCTGTTGATGTGTTAAATTTATTGAAAGAACTGTACTCCTTGCAGTAGAAAATTGAATCTGCTGTGTTTTTTCAAAGTTCAGAGAACGCCCATTCACAGAAACCCAGTCAATAACTTTTCCAAAGACATTATTTGTGTAATTTTCTATTGGAGTTTCTTCTACTGGATTAATAATGATGCTTGTATCAGCAGCAAACACTGTCAGTTTAGCTTCTTGTTTCAGACAAGAAGGTCATTCACATATATCAAAAATAGATGGGGACCCATGATCGAACACTGTGAAACACCTAATGTAATTGCACCCCAGTTAGATGAAGTGGAAGACTTCCTTAAATCACTTAAACCATATAAAGAAACTTCTTGCTTCCTGTTCTTTAGATATGACTTACACCACTCATATGCTGTTCCATTTATACCGTAGAATTGTAATTTCTGTAACATAATGTCATGGTTGACACAATCAAATGCTTTAGATTCCTATTGAGGACATTTTACTATTTAAATACTCTATTATGTTGGCAATGAAATTGTATATTGCTGTCTCAGTGGAGCAGCATTTTTGAAATCCTGTAAGCAAGGATACTGGCCAGTAATTGGGTCGACCGAAGCATCCGATCCCACCCGTCGGCTTTGACCCGTGACGTAAAGCTGTTGTGGTGTGTGATGTCACGACTGCGCGGAATTTAGTTTGTGAGAGTGGCGTCTTTGTAGGTGTTGTTTTGATGTGATCGGTGGTGCTCTCTGATGTTGTGTTAGGTGATGATTTTGGTTTAGTTTGCGAGTGTGGTGTCGTGTGTGAATTTTGGTAAATTGCTTTTTTGATGTCTTTGGTAGGTATGGATATGACTGACAGGGTCAGCAGTTTTCGGTTGTCGGCTATGATGGGGGACAGTGCGTTGTCTCTAATTATTTCTTCAACTATTCGGATTTTTGGATGAAGTCGTGAAGTGTTCAGTATGTCGTGAAGAAATGAGGCTTGCTTAAAGTTCCGGCGTCTCGGACCAGGGACTGCTTTATGTGGAGATGTCGTAAGGATAACAGGTCAAGGGAAGTGTTTGATCCCAATTTATGAGATCGGGAGCTGCTGTTGAGCTACACTCCTGGAAATGGAAAAAAGAACACATTGACACCGGTGTGTCAGACCCACCATACTTGCTCCGGACACTGCGAGAGGGCTGTACAAGCAAAGATCACATGCACGGCACAGCGGACACACCAGGAACCGCGGTGTTGGCCGTCGAATGGCGCTAGCTGCGCAGCATTTGTGCACCGCCGCCGTCAGTGTCAGCCAGTTTGCCGTGGCATACGGAGCTCCATCGCAGTCTTTAACACTGGTAGCATGCCGCGACAGCCTGGACGTGAACCATATGTGCAGTTGACGGACTTTGAGCGAGGGCGTATAGTGGGCATGCGGGAGGCCGGGTGGACGTACCACCGAATTGCTCAACACGTGGGGCGTGAGGTCTCCACAGTACATCGATGTTGTCGCCAGTGGTCGGCGGAAGGTGCACGTGCCCGTCGACCTGGGACCGGACCGCAGCGACGCACGGATGCACGCCAAGACCGTAGGATCCTACGCAGTGCCGTAGGGGACCGCACCGCCACTTCCCAGCAAATTAGGGACACTGTTGCTCCTGGGGTATCGGCGAGGACCATTCGCAACCGTCTCCATGAAGCTGGGCTACGGTCCCGCACACCGTTAGGCCGTCTTCCGCTCACGCCCCAACATCGTGCAGCCCGCCTCCAGTGGTGTCGCGACAGGCGTGAATGGAGACGTGTCGTCTTCAGCGATGAGTCGCTTCTGCCTTGGTGCCAATTATGGTTGTATGCGTGTTTGGCGCCGTGCAGGTGAGCGCCACAATCAGGACTGCATACGACCGAGGCACACAGGGCCAACACCCGGCATCATGGTGGGGGGAGCGATCTCCTACACTGGCCGTACACCACTGGTGATCGTCGAGGGGACACTGAATAGTGCACGGTACATCCAAACCGTCATCGAACCCATCGTTCTACCATTCCTAGACCGGCAAGGGAACTTGCTGTTCCAACAGGACAATGCACGTCCGCATGTATCCCGTGCCACCAAACGTGCTCTAGAAGGTGTAAGTCAACTACCCTGGCCAGCAAGATCTCCGGATCTGTCCCCCATTGAGCATGTTTGGGACTGGATGAAGCGTCGTCTCACGCGGTCTGCACGTCCAGCGGTCCAACTGAGGCGCCAGGTGGAAATGGCATGGCAAGCCGTTCCACAGGACTACATCCAGCATCTCTACAATCGTCTCCATGGGAGAATAGCAGCCTGCATTGCTGCGAAAGGTGGATATACACTGTACTAGTGCCGACATTGTGCATGCTCTGTTGCCTGTGTCTATGTGCCTGTGGTTCTGTCAGTGTGATCATGTGATGTATCTGACCCCAGGAATGTGTCAATAAAGTTTCCCCTTCCTGGGACAATGAATTCACGGTTTTCTTATTTCAATTTCCAGGAGTGTATATAGGTCAAGGGAAGTGTCAGATTCTAGATGATATTGTGTTTTGTGGTATTTGGGGAGTTTTGTGATGTTGGTTTTTTTCGTCGTTTTGCTTGGTTTTGTATGGGGGGTGGGTGTCTAAATTTGTTTATATTTAGTTCGTCCCCACCCAAAAAACCCGTATTTCCTGCGCTTGTCCCGTTAATGTCATTAGGCTTTTTGTGGAACGTGTGTGTGTTTGTTTTTCAATGTATTTTCGTCCTCATAATGTGTACGTAATGACTTTATATGTGCCATATTGGAATCATGGTTTGTGGTCGTTTCCGCCATATTTGTGACGTTGTGAGTCAAAGCAGATGGGCAGGATCGGACGCTTCCATATTTCCCAGTAATTATTGACATCTGTGGTGTCCCCTTTTTTTATAGATAGGCTTCGCAATGGCAGATTTTAACCTGTCTGGGAAAATACCTTGAGTTAGTGATGCATTACATATGTGACTCAGAACATAAGCTGTAACTGCTGCACATTGTTTTAATATCTTATTAGAGATGTCATCTACTCCAACAGAACATTTATTTTTCAAAGATTTCATGATTTAGCTTATTTCACAAGAGGTTGTTGGATGAAAATTAATCTAAGATTTCTGAAAACTGACTCTTCCATGTACTGCTTGGCTTTTTCTTCTGAACTATTCTCACACATTTTTTCACCTACACTTAAGAAATGGTTGTAAATACATTAGCTAATTTTGTACTGTTGGTTAAGATGATCTTGTTCTCTTTAATAGTAATACTACCTGCCCCAGAGGTTCTATTTCCTGTCTCCCTTCTAACAACATTCCATACTGATTTTATTGCCCAAGTTATTAATTTCATCTCTAATATACATGTTTTTTTTTTCTGACAACTTTTCTCAATATGTTACAATAAGTTTTATAGTGTAAAATTATTTCTGGGTCTTTACTAATTCTTGCTGCCTCATACAATTTTCTTTCGCTTTCTGAAGACACTTTAATACCTGTAGTAATCGAAGCTTTCTTTGAAAACTGTTTGTTGTTACATTTAGTAATTTTTTGGGGGCAACAGTGTTCAAAAAAGGGATGTAAATTTATCAAGAAATGTGTTGCATTTATCATTGGCATTTGGCTCTTTATTTACAACCTCCCAATTAATAGTTTTAAACTATCTCTGAAGTACTCTATGGATACTGGGTTGAACAGCCTTGCACTTTTACTTAATGGTTTCTGAAATCCACACCCTGCTAAGTTTTGTAAGTTGATCAGTTGTGGAACATAGTCTGATAATCCATTCATCACAGGGATAGTGTGTCAGTTTTAAATCCTCTTGCTGCACAATTGCATTATCTGTTAGAGTGCTACTGTCGTGAGCTATATGTGTAGGGAAATTGATAACTGATTCTAAGTTATGTCATTAATAACACTTCTAGTTCACTTTTCCTGCCAACGGCCTTACTGCAGTGGTAACACTGGTTCCCATCAGATCACCGAAGTTAAGTGCTGTTGGGCTGGCCTAGCACTCGGATGGGTGACCATCCGGTCTGCTGAGCGATGTTGGCAAGTGTGGTGCACTCAGCCATTGTGAGGCAAACTGAGGAGCTACTTGATTGAGAAGTAGCTGCTCTAGTCTCGGAAACATATGGCGAGGAGAGCAGTGTGCTGACCACATGCCCCTCCATGTCAGCATCCAGTGATGCCTATGGGCTGAGGATGACACTGCGGCCAGTCGATACCGTTGGGCCTTCATGGCATATTCAGGGATAGTTTAGTGGTGGGTTTTTTAAAAAATCAGAATTGCTTAGAAAGTTTACATTGAAATCACCACACACTAATAACTTCTTACCCTTGTTTTGTGTAAATAGCAACTCCTCCTTTATCAATGCTACATCTGCAAGTGTAAGATGCTAAATTATACCCATTTATACTAACACTTTCCATCCCCACAGTTACATGGTCTTCAGACAGACAAAGTATATCAATCTCATTCTTATTTTTGAGATCATCTAAACACACTAACAGCTCATCTACGTTATTTTTTATTCTCCTGGTATTTTGAAGAAGTAAACTGATACTACACTTAGCTTTGTCCGTATTTACTGTAGGTGAAGCTACTTCCATTCTATTTTTCTTGATTGTTATCTGTCTGGACTTTGGCTTTAATGTAAAAACCTGTCTGCCTGCTCCCATTAACCACACGGATCGTCCCTTGTGTGACTGTGCCCCCCTTTACAGAATCTGCTAATAGAGAAGCGATCTTATCTTTCCCCTTCCTGTTTAGGTGCAGGCCATTTCAGAAATTTATTCTTGTTATTAAGTGCAACTTTTTACATTTGTAGTCCATATCTTATGTGATATCACATAAAACGCCAGTGTAAGTAATTTGGGTCAACGGAAGTGTCAGATTCCACTCATCTACTTTGACCCATGATGTAATGGTGTGGTGTGTGCCGTCATACCACACGGAGTTATTGAGTTGGTTGTGTTTGTAGATGTTGTGTTTGATGGTGCCCTTTGGTGGTGGGTGTGGACATGCTGAGTTTTACTTGTGATGTTAGGCTCATTTGAGTTTTGGTTGTCATCATGCTAACATTGTTTTGAGTTTAGGTATTTGGTGCAGTAATGGGGGTTATGGAAGTGTTTTCAGTGAGTGATTGTTCTTTTTTGTTTATGTGTTTGGCAATTTTATTAGGTCTGATAAGTTTGATGTTTGTTGTACGGAAAGAAGTCTTAATTTTTTGTCAATGATATGTGATTTATAAATATCAGTGTTCGAATGATGTTTGCTTTTAATTCCATTGCTTATTCCTGTTAGTTCTTGTAGTCTATAACAACTTGAGTATTTGTTTTCCTATTTGAGAAAATAACAAAGGTAGTCACAAATGCTAAATTCATACAAGAATAGTGTATGGTCTTCGTAAATGTTTGCGGGCTATAGGTAACCAACAATTTCCGTATCACATGGTCAGAATGCTGAGCAACATCAATAACACTGGACACAATTAAAATACCTGCATTCTCGAATGAAAGAAAAAGTTCACTGTTACCAGTCACTGTCTATTACCATAATGTGTTTCAAATGTTTAAAGCTCTATTGGGTAGACTCATATGGGCTAATATGGCATGTTTGTTGTGACTTTGGAGTAACCTTTGGTGCTTCTAGCAGAGAAAAACAAAACAATATTTCATGGAATAAACAATGACTGGAAACAGTAAACTTGCTCCATTCCAGGATGTAGATGCCTTGACACATTGCATACTGGCTGCCATGCCACAGTTATTGTTGCAGTTCCCAACGATTTTTTTGAGACGTGCAAAGTTAAGTGCGACTTCCTTATTTGAATATATTGGCCATGACATCTTGGTAGATGATTGTTGCACTATCTGTGTGTTTATGGGTTGCATTTTTTCATATGACTTGTCAAGCCAATGGCAGCACGACATCTCTTGCCGCAATTGTCACAAGTGTATCTGGCTGCTGAGGCAGGAGCAGTGGTAGCATTGCCAAGCTTTTTCTGCCTTAATCTGTCTAACAAGCCTTCATCATGCTTCGACATTCCAGATGATATATCATCATGCCACTCTGGTCTTATGCTAGCCCATGCTCCCATCTGTTTGTGTCGATTCCGAAGCTCTCCATATCTCGTTTACAGGAGTCCTTGAACCTCAATACAGGATGTCCTACAGGTCTTTTGGCTGTAGATATCTCTCCAAGCATCACCTCACATGGTAATCTGTCAGGATCCATACAGTGGACGTGTCCCAGCCAGCGGAGTCGTCTCAGCTTCAAGATAGCTGAAATACTGTTGCAATTAGTTTTAGATAGCACTGCTTCGTTGGTCACTCGGTCCTTCCACGTTACTCCGAGGATGGATCTCAGGTGCCGCATGTGGAAAGCATTGAGGCAACGTTCTTGTTTGGCATAGGTAGTCCATGTTTCCGATGCATACAAAAGGATGCTGAGGATGCAAGTTTGATATACATTAATATTGGTGGTCAAAGAGAGTTTGCCAAAAGTTGTCGCAGCTCTTCCAGTGCGAGCATCAATTTCCGTGTCAACAGACATGTTTGATTCTATAGTAGATCCAAGGTAGCAGAAGTTATCTAAGACTTGCAGAGTAGTGCCATCTACTGTGATATTCGGCTTTGTGTTAGCACCCTGAACCATAATTACGGTCTTACTGCTGTTAACACTCATCGAGAAAAGGTAGCATGCATGACTAAATCGTGATACTAGCTCTTGCAGCTCTTCTGCAGAGTTCGCAACAATTGCAGCATCATCAGCATACAGTAGTTCATGAGCGACTATCTCGTAGCACTTTGTCTTACTCTTCAGAAGACTGATATTGAAAAGCCTTCCCTCTTCCCTAGTATGCAGAGGTACTCCAACATTGCAATTCTCAAAAGCCAATTGGAGCAGACCCGAGAAGAAAATGCCAAAAAGTGTAGGTGCCAACACACAGCCTTGTCTTATGCCACAGTTCATACTGAATGGTTTAGATGTACTGCCATCGAAGATTACAGTGCCACGCATATTGTCGTGAAAAGATCTTATTAAAGACAGCAAAGTTGGGGGACATCAAATTTTTTCCAATATGCTGTAGAGTCCCTACCTACTGACGGTGTCAAAGGCTTTGTTGAGGTCAACAAAAGCCACATATAATGACACTCTGTGTTCGCGGCATTTCTCTTGTAGTTGGTGCAAGGTGAATATCATGTCACTTGTGGATTTGCCAGTTCGAAATCCACACTGTGACTCAGGATAGATCTGAGCAGCCAAGTTTTCCAGTCTCTTCAGGATTATCCTTGCATACGCCTTACCAGCAATGCTCAAGAGATATATTCCTCTATAGTTGTTACTGATGTGTCGACAGAAGTGCCGACACAGTGTGGTTTGAGGAGACCGAAATACACGCTATAAGCTCACGCAGGATGGCGTCAGGTCTGAAACAGGATACGTAATGAATGCTATAAAGAAAAGTACATAGCTTCTGGAATACTTAACTTTAATCCATCCTTGGTACATCGCTATTGACGATACAAGTGAGACTCTATAGTTTCAGACAATATACTGCTAATGGCGCCTTGCTAGGTCGTAGCCATTGACTTAGCTGAAGGCTATTCTAACTACCTGCTCTGCAAATGAGCGAGGCTTCGTCAGTGTGCATCGCTAGCTACGTCGTCCGTACAACTGGGGCGAGTGCTAGTACGTCTCTCTAGACCTGCCATGTGGTGGCGCTCGGTCTGCTATCACTGAAAGTGGCGACACGCGGGTCCGACATGTACTAATGGACCGCGACTGATTTCAAGCTACCACCTAGCAAGTGTGGTGTCTGGCGGTGACACCACAGTTACAATTACCTCTGTCGCCTTTTCCCTTGTAGGTTGTTACTATATTTGCATCTCGCATGTCTTGAGGTACTGTGCCTTCTTCCCAGCACTGCAGTAGGATTTGATAAAATATCGGCAAAACGCAGTCAAGTTTGATGATTTCTGCTGGTAAGTTATCTCGGCCTGCACTCTTGCCTAGCTTTAGACTTTGAAGTGCGAGTTTTAATTCGTCAACAGTGGGAGGATCATCAAGCTCAGACATAACAGGGTAAGTTGGTAACTTTATTTGAATGTAGCTCCACATACTGGTGTCTGATGCCGATGAAACTTGGCAGACATGTTTTTATGATGTTCTTATATTCTTGAAAGGTATGATACCTCTGGAAACACGCGCCTTTTTGTAACAGTACTTCACAAAACTGGCAATAGTATCTTGTTTCACTTGTTTTATGATGGGCTGCGCAAATGCTGCAAGGTCATGCTGGATATTTCTTTTTTTCCACTTCTCACAATAGTCCGAATAGTATGTTCTTTCGTGTTGCCTGACTATCAAGCGGGTGGATCCTTAGCAGGTGCTCGTTGAATTGCTTGTTTCCTCCTCAGTTGCTGCAACAACTTGATCACTTATCTGGTCTCTTGCAACTTCTTTTAGGAATGTTACTTTCTTTGACCTTTTATTGGTTTTCCGCATTATCCCAGAACACAAAAGATATTGATGAGCTCTGCCCGTGCCTTTCATAAATTTATTATGCATCACAATACATTTTGGTTTCTGTATGATTTCCCTTTGTGTGTGTGTGTGTGTGTGTGTTGTTTTTTTTTTTTTTTTCCTGCTGCAACGCATTGTGAATTGTTAACATTCTCTCCTCCCTATTATCTTTCCACACTTGCAGCAAAAAGTCGCCTTGTCTTTGAAATGTTTTCTTTAGAGATTTAGATTCTGTTTGTAGGCACTGAGGGAAACCTGTACTGATTCGTGTTGTACCACAATCTCGTTTCCTTTGTAGAAGTGTTTTGGCAATAGCTTTGCTGTAGTAATAATTGTCTGGATAAACTTGGTGCCACATGCCAAGGTCAGTTAAAGTACAGAGAGAGTAATGTCTCGAGGCTTTTCTCCTTCCCCAATGCATATTTTTAGATTGGAGATATATCCACTTACATTTTTTCAAAACCATATGTGATAAGTTTTCCAGTATTATATGTCCGGAAATGAAGCTGCTATCTCCATAGTGTCAGTGCTTCATCAAGAGAAAGCTCCTGTTCAGGTTTGTATACAGTCTGAAATTTATGTAGGAGGCACTTCAGCACATGTTCAATTTTGTAGAGTCTGTTTTCCTGACCGATCTATAAGGAACTGTCATTGAAATACCACAGATTTCCATATCTGTTCAAATCAATTTCTGCTCATTAGCTTGCCAAAAATCAGTGTGTCCATTAGAGGATCCGTTGACAAATAGTCCAGATAATCTTTATTTGCCCCGTCAAAATAATCGTGCCCAGAATTTTTTACATTTCAACAGTGGTGATATTTGTAAATTTGGTAGATTTGGGAGATACTTTATAATGATTTGTGTTTTGTTTGTAATAAAAGTTTGATTGTGTCAATATCTGATCAAACAATACATTGCCTAGTAATAATTCCTCAGTGGCTACAATGCTGTTGATTTTACTGGGAAGGGTTTTTACACCTGGAATTCGTCTGTTTCTAAAATAATGATTTTGTCCTTCTTGAGCCAACTTTTACTGTTAGAAGCTTCTTCATCTAAATCATTCACAATTATCTCACCTTGGTTGATTATAGTCATGTTGTTTTCTTCTTCACTACCACTATCAGTAACATCATCTGAATCACTTGGAACACCAGAACAATTGCACACAAACAGTTCAGCAAGAATCTCACTTTCTGTCAGCTGCTTCCATGCTATGCTATACTACCATACGTTGGAACAAATGATGCCGGTTGCGAGGGATCCGAGGTCATTTCTTGGGTTATTCCAGAAACTAGCACAGGAGGTTGAGAAGACCAGCACTGTCCCAGGAACTGATCATGGCCCTTTGGTTCTGAGTAGAGTGGAAGGTCTGAACCAGAGACTTCAAAGGTTCTGTGACAAGCTAGGGTGTGACTTCCTGGACTTGTCCCATAGGGTTGAGAACTGTAGGGTTCCTCTAAATAGGTCATGTTTGCACTACCCATCAGAGGCTGCTAACCAGGTAGTCGACTATGTGTGGGGTGCACACAAGGTTTTTTTAGATTATGTAACTTTCCATCCAATCCAGATAATGATAGGTGTAGGACACCCAGAAATATCAGTGGAAGATCAAAAGAAATGCTTCCCACAGGCGAGAGTATAAAAATCCTAATGATAAACTTCCGAAGCATTTGTGTCAGATTTTGAGGTGTTCATGAAAACCAGTGAAGCCAACGTAACGCTAGGAAGAGAAAGCTAGTTGAAACCTGAAATTGATAACAATAGGATTATTGGAGAAAATTTAAGTGTATATCGAAAGGACAGGCAAATGCGAAATGAAGGTGGTATATTTGTCGTAGTAGACAACAAATCCAAATGCTGCATGTGAGAGTGTTTAGGCAATAGTCAGTATTAGGGGTGAGCATAAAAAGATTATTGGATTATTCTATTGCCCACCAGACTCATCTCCTGATGTAATCGGAAACTTTAGAGAAAACCTCAGTTCACTTGTACGTAAGTTCCCCATTCATACTGTAATCATTGGTGGAGACTTTAATCATCCAACAGTTAATTGGAAAAATTACAGTTTCAATAGTGGTGGGCATGATAAGACATCCTGTGATGCATTCTCTGAAAACTCTCCACAACAGGTAGTTAAGAACCTCACTCATGACGTAAATATATTGGATCTAATGGCAACAAATAGACCTGATCTGTTTGAGGACGTCCACATCGAAACTGATATCAGTGACCATGATGTGGTTGTGGCAACAATGATTACCAGAGTACGAAGGACAACTAAAACAATCAGAAAGATGTGTGTGTTCAGTAAACGAGATAAAAAATCAGTAGTATCATATCTCGGTGAGGAACTTGAAACTTTCAGCGCAGGGCAGGAGCATGTAGAGGAGCTGTGGCTCAAGTTTAAAAGAATAGTTGATCTTGCATGGGTAGATATGTACCCAGTGGAACAGTTGATAATGGTAGGGAATCTCCATGATATACAGTCACTGTAAAGAAACTTCTAAAAAGACAGTGCGCAACAGGTGTAAAACAAAGCGTAGGGCTGTAGATAGACCCTAAATGAAACATTTGGCTGTCAGAGCAATGCATGAGTGCTTTAATGACTACCATAGCAGAATATTGTCAAGTGATCTTTCACAAAACCCAAAGAAATTCTGGTCATATAATGGCTGTTAGTGGCACGAAAGTTAATCTCCAGCCCCTAGCAAATGAGGCAGGAACTGAAATTGAGGATAGTAGAGCAAAAGCTGAAATGCTTAACTGCTCCAATTTAATCCTCATACCACCGAAAAGATGAATGAAATAAGTATTAGTATCAGTGGTGTTGAGAAACAGCTAGAATCATTAAAATTGAACAAAACTCCATGCCTTAATGGAATCTCCGTAAGATTCTATACTGAATTGGCGACTGAGTTAGCCCGCTCTTCTAACTATAACATATCGTAGGTCTCTCAAACAAAAAAACTGTGTCCAGTTTTTGGAAAAAGGCACAGGTCACACCCGTCTACATAAAGGGTAGTAGAAGTAATCCACAAAACTACCATCCAATATCCTTGACATCGATCTATTGTAGAATCTTAGAACATATTCTGAGCTCATACATAATGAGGTATCTTGAAAAGAATGACCTTCTCAATGCCAACCAACGTGGATTTCGAACCCTCGCATCTTGTGCATGACATACTGAATGCCTTCGATCAAGAAACCAGGTAGATGCAGTAGTTCTTCAGTTCCAAAAAGTATTTGACTTGGTACCGCACATATGCTTACTGTCAAAGGTGTGTTCGTATGGGGTGTCTAGTGAAATTTATCGCTGGAGTTAAGACGCTTTGGTAGGAAGGACACAGCCTGTTATCTTAGATGGAGTGTCGTTGTCAGATCTAGAAGTAACTTTGGGTGTGTCCCAGGGGACTGTGTTGAGACCCTTGCTATTCATGTTGTATATTAATGACCTTGCAGACAATATTAATAGTAAAATCATACTTGTTGGAGATGATGAGGTTATCTCTAATGAAGTACTATCTGAAAGAAGCTGCATAAATATGCAGTCAGATCTTGATAAGATTTCTAGGCGGTGCAGAGATTGGCAACTTGCTGTAAATGTTAAGAAATGTAAAATTTTGTACTTTACAGAATGAAGGGGAAAAAAATGTAGTATTGTATGACTGTAATCTCAGTGACTCACTGTTGGAATTGACCAACCCATATAAATACCTGGGTTCAACACTTTGTAGGTAAATGAAATGTAGTGATCACATAGGTTCAGTTGTGGGTAAAGTATATGGTAGACTTCGGTGTAGTGGTAGAAGACTGGGGAACTGCAATCAGTCTACAAAGGAGAATGCTTACAAATAACTCGTGACTGGTTCTAGAATATTGCTCAAGTGTATGGGACCCATACCAAATAGAACTATGAGGGATATTTAATGTATACAGAAAAGGGCAGCAGGAATGGTCACAAGTTTATTTAATCTGCAGGAGAGTGTCCAGATACACTGAAGGAACTGAACTGGAAGACTCTTGAAGAGACTAAACTATCCTGAGAAAGTCTGTTAACAAAGTTTCAAGAACCGGCTTTAAATGATAAATCTAGGAACATACTACAACCTCCTACATATTGCTCACATAGGGATCATGAAGATAAGATAAGAATAATTACTGCACGCACAGAGGCCTTCAAACAATCATTCTTTCCACACTCCATATGTGAACTGAACAGGAAGAAACCCTAATAACTGGTACAATAGGACATAATCTCTGCCATGCACCTGATGGTGGTTTGCAGAGTGTAGATGTAGATGGCTACAACTACAGTACTGACGGTTTCGCGGTACTGATTTTTGGCAGTGAAATGAAAGATAAAAGGAGGTCACAGAAAACACATGCAGAACAAAAAACGTAAATTTACATGACCCGTCCATAGCAGTTGGATACAGAGACACGTAAATCTACGTGAACTATACATGGTGTGCTAATTGTGTCCATACTCTGCACACCATAAAAATAAACCTGATGCAAACATTACATAGTGTGTTCTTCAGTGTTTGCTGGAATCTCATTGGATTTCATTTCATGTGGAGCGGAAGCCAAACTGTGTCCAGTACAGTCAAGTACAATCATAAGGATATTTTTATGTATGGTACAGGCACATAGTCTGAGTGATAATGTGGGACAACAGCTATATCGTCACATTTAACTTGGACAGCACTGTCCAGCCAGCTGTTCCAACTAACCTGTAGTGATGTGAGCAGTTGCAGTTCAGACATAGAGACAAGCAGCTGGCCAGGGTGGCTGAGTGGTTCTAGGCACTGCAGTCTGGAACCACACGACCGCTACAGTCGCAGGTTCAAATCCTGCCTCTGGCATGGATGTGTGTAATGTCCGTGTGCATTTGTAGCACTATATCCAGCACCCTAACAGCCTTGCTATTTCGGTGATAAATCCCTTAACTTGGCTCCAGGTCAGTTCTGTAGGATTCATATTGGCAACCTTTATTAACAATCTTTCTTAAAATATCGATACTTAAGAATTTATATTGGAAACTAAAACAATATGTAATTAGAAACAAGAAAACATGCATTATTCACGAAAAATGATAACAAATTTTATAATTAAGAGATGAAGCTATTTCAGATTGAATGTAGGGGGAGGGGAGGGGGGGACAAATTGGCTTGAACTAGCTGTCAGCTGCACCACTTAAATGATCTACTATGCTACTGATTCCACTATACATCCAGTGAATATTTGTATCTCAACCATATCAAATACAGCCCCTTGGAAAACTTCAAAGTCGATCTCCCCCCCCCCCCCTCCACCTCCTGTAAATTTATGAAAAACATTAAGAACTTATTTCTCAGCACTTTTTAACTGTATTCCACAAACATTATTCACTATAGAGCAGGAAGCAGCCTTAGCCATTTTCATACTGCATATTAACAGTTTGACTATCAGAGCACAACAGTGCAGAGACTGTGACAGTATACAATTTTTGAAATAAAAACCATATAATTAAAGCATGATTAAGGAAAATGTTGGTGGCTGTTGATACAGTAGAATATCTTAAAGTTTCATTTTACATAACTTAGTAATAAGATATCTAATGTATAAAGTAGGACCTACTTCCAAGAGCATAACACCACCAGTGTACATATGCTTTGTGTTTTCTTACATCAGGTTTATTCTTAACAATGAACAGAGCATAGTGCTTTTGATGTTGCTAAGCATTCTGTCTGTGTGGTAGACGAAATGTTGTCTATAGCCCCAATATTTAAATTGGCCCACACTTTTAAATAAAATATACTATTGTTACATGCATTTAGCAGTTGTGACATGACTTTTCATGTTTTGGAACAGAAAAAAAGTGAAATTACTGAAGGGGTTATAGAGGACAAGAACTTCAAGAAACCAGTGCAGGTATTTACAACAAACCTGAAGCTACCGCTAATGGAGATAATGCTGTGGACACTCCACTCTGAAATTGGGGCAAACTCAAATTAATTATAAAGGAGGCCTCGTTGAGTGGTTAAAACAGTTTCCAGAACACCACCACCCTTTTGAAGGCATCTTCTTTCGTGAATCTAATTTTAAAAGAAATTAATGCAGGAACTCTAGATTAGAGCCGTAATAATATCACAGATTTTGAATTGCTACATTACATTTATAATGTGAAAATTTACTGCTGCTGATGCATGTGTTAGTGATGTTTGCACCTGTTAATAACCATCCAGATGGAATGCCTGAACAAACACAGTAAGGTTTTAAGTAAAGGGACTAAGTAAAGAATGAGAAGATGTATATCTAACGCCTGTTCTGTTAATAAAATCACATAACACATCTTTTCAAGCACTCAGATACTCAGTCACCCATCTGAGTACTAGCCGTGACCAATAACGCTTAACTTCAGTGACCTGATGGGAAGCGGTCTTACCATTGCAGCAAGGCCATTGGTGCCCCTGATCTGGACACTCAATAAATGTTTACTGAAGGAAGGTAAATTAATGATGTCAGGTGAAGCATTTGGAGTACCTTCTTGCACTCTTTGTGTTTCTCATGTTGTGGTGTAAGTTCCTTTTCCCTCTTTTCTCTCTGTTTGTATGTTTTTTTTCTCTCTTCTCCTTGCTTGCATTTTGCTCCAGAGAAAGGATTCACAAATTCCAAAAGAAAGGCAATTGTTGTTATATTAACACCGTTCTCTGTATGTTTAACTGTGTTGGTGTGCTTTTTCTTCTGCTATACTGTTTTTTTATTTCTTATAAGTTTTTTCTTTTACCAGTCAGAATTCATCTACTTATGTCTTGTTGGCAGTAGATGAAATGGAGCACTACATAATTACAGAGAGACAAATTGGCTGACCAAGAGACTTCCCTTCAGGATGTGATATTCCAGGTCTCCTGATACACACTTAAAACTGAGGTTTAAGAAGACTGTTTAAAGTACTTGCTTCATTTTGCTACTTAAGAGTGCTGGAATATTTAAATTGTTTTAAATTTAATGTGATTGTTTGAAATCCTACCTGAGTGGGCTGCACTTGCATCATTTATTTCATCATTGTATTTTGTGTGTCAGAGTAATACACACTTATATAAGGATTATTACGTATTTGTTCATTTCAAAAAGTAATTAAAACTGTTTGATAATACTTCAAGTTTAGTTCCTGAATAACAATTTTATTTTTCAAATCAAAATGCCTATTTTCTGAAAGTAAATTTTTCTTCCAGAAATTGAGACGATCTGATCCAGCTTACCAGTCAGATGTGCAGCGAAAGAAGCAAGAAATGCTTAACGTTTTGCGTGGTGCAGCTCAAGATTCTACACCTATTTACCGAAAGACCAAAGAAGAAGTTGAAACAAAAAAGAAGGAATATGTTTCTGGTGACAAATAACGAATATTGAGGTAGTTATTGTAGCAGGTCTCAGCTTCGTAGTGGACAGTGTTGCTTTTGTGAGTGCAGTATTTCCTGGTTGTATTGTTGACTATTAGGTATATTTAAATGGAAATGGATAAAATTGCAGTAGAGGACAACCGTGATCTTGTAAAGGAAAAACTAATGCGTAGAGAAGCAGAAAGGCAGCAACTGCTTGAACAAAAAAGGGAAGAAAAGGAACAAAGATCAACTGGTGAAGAGCTCAGTTACTTTTTTGATACATTTGCAGAAAAACAAAAGGAGATTGAGAACGCTTTAACCGCAGCAGCAGAAGGACTTATAGAAAAAACCCAATTGCCAAATCATTTTGATAGGATTGGAAAGAATGTGCAGACCCTGCAGCATTTTTTATCTTCATCAACAATGTTTCTTCGTGTTTATGATATCCGGAAAGCTCAAGAAGCAATTCTGACTTTGCAGCAAAGATGTCAGCAACTAGAGCAGCAGTTACTACCAAAGAAAAAATTTGGTTTTAAAATTCGAAAGGTGCCTAATAAGAAAGATGTAATATTCAATGAAAAAATAGAAGACACTGTAGATTCCCATTCTTCGCCTGTCCACAAGCTGCTTCAGAACAGTAAGGAGAACAATTGTGGTTTCTCTGGCAGAACTGCTGAAATTCTCTCTCTTCCTCATGAAAAAATATATAAAAAGGATGTTGTTCTTTCTAACCTTAATAGCTGTACTGTGAGACTACCTGGAGCTCCTAATACATTGTATATTGCTGGCTTGAGCAACTGCAAAATAATAACCGGTCCTGTAACAACATCAGTTTTTATTGAAAATTGTTCAGACTGCACATTTGTTTTGGCATGTCAACAGTTAAGAGTTCACAGCACAACACACAGTGACTTTTATCTCCACGTTACAAGTCGAACTATTATTGAAGATACTACGCATGTCAGGTTTGCTCCCTATAATTTAAAATATGAAAATATGGTGCATCATTTCCAGTTAGCAGGTTTAGATGTAAATAGAAACAACTGGGATATGGTTGATGATTTCAATTGGCTGGCAAGTGATAAAGCATCACCAAACTGGTGTATTATGAAAGAAAATGAATGGAATATTGATTGGATGTAATTTTTTAAAAAGTTACTTGTGAAACCTATAATTTTGAGATGGGATGTTCATTTAATAAAAAGCTATGTAATTATTTTCATTAAAATGAATTTGCTCAGTAAGTGATTATTTCTGTGGAAAGGTGTAACACTAAATGTAGACCCAGTGCACAGCAGTGTATCAAAAAATTATTTTTGGGGAACAGTGTAATAATATTTAATTTGTTTTCCTGTGCTTATTTTTTTCTGTGTTTCATGTCTGTTATAACCATTTGCACATTTTGAAGAATTTAAATTGAGCTTCTATAACATATTGGTAATATTTTCAAAACATTTTTAGTTTTGAATTGTATGTACCAAAAAATGACGCACATTAGTGCATAAAAAGGCAATTCTTTGGAAAATTGCTATAGAATGAAACTACTGTGCTGTTTGTGATGTAATAATTTTAGTATTAAACCCCATCCACCTTCCTTACAATTCTGAATATTCTCAGTGATGAATGCATGTTTCACTATTATGAAGCCGCTTATTATTTACAAAGAAAAGGCTTTTCCAAATAAAGTAGATAGGAATATTTTCTTTGTAAAAGACTGTGGCTTATTCTCAGGTGAAACTCGTGTAATTTTTATAAAACATGGGCTGCTAATATATGAAACAATTATAGTCATTTGAAAGTATCCTTTTTGAAACAGTTTGTTTTGCCATTGCAAGTGTTTGTGTCATTTTACTAAAATAATGTGTAAGAAAAGAGATCTTTCAGTAATTACTGCCATAAACAGTGTAATGAGAGGAGAAAACGTCTTAGTGTATAGGGGGAGGCAAGTGGTAAATAGATACATGCTATGGGTGAGTACACTGGACAGGTCTCGCACCTAGGTCTGCAAGGGTTATGACCCAGGTATCGAGAGTGTTTGGCAGTAGGTGTGGAGAATGAATGGACTGAGATACCTCATACAGTATGGGTAGTATGTTCCTCATTTCCAGATATAAGTGGTAGAAGACCTAGCAGAGGATATAGTTAAGTTGTTTCACCCAAGGGTGGTATTTGGTGATAAAAAAGGGTGGGGGATAGGGGTGGCTCCTTGGTGTCTAGTTTATGGGGGTGGACAGAGGATAAAAGGTGTTATGTGGACATGGCATGAGAAATTCTTTTCTCACATGATCTCCTGAAAGCTATGGGTGAAACACAACAGGCAGATTTCATATTCCTATATTTCCAGAAACCATTTGTCAAGGTGCCCCACTACAGACTGTTAATGAACGTCCTAGCATACGAAATAGGTTCCCAAATATGAGACTGGCTCGAAGACTTCTTGAGAAATAAAACCTCAGTGTGTTCAGTCTTAGGTGACTGAATTTGTTTGGAATAACCGTGTTTTTTGTGGGCTGGTGGCTTGTTGATGTTGCCAGTCCTTTTTAACTGTAAGCTGCTTATATGCTTCAGTGACCTCCGCGTTCAGATGACCAGGGAAAACAATCCTGTACTGTTGTAATACAGCGTTAACAGTGTTCTATTGACACGAGCATACTGATTAGATATCAAGGCATAACATTTCAAAGCAATATTAAATGGAATGAGCATGTAAAGGTGACAGTAGCGTAAGCAAATGGTAGACTTTGATGTATTGAAAAAATTCTAGGAAAATATAGCTCATCTATAAAGGAGACCACGAATAGAGTAGACTTCATGTATAACCAACTACATATAGAACTGGCAGGTTAATCTTCAGACAGCTGCTCATTCATGTGTCATGTGCGAGTGTTCGTTCGTGTATGTGAGTTGCATTTGCGCGCGCGGTTGTGTGTGTGTGTGTGTGTGTGTGTGTGTGTGTGTGTGTGTGTGTGTGTGTTTTCTGCCTATCTGCGACTCAGCATCTCTGCTATATGGTGAGCAGCAAGTTCTCTTTTCATAATGTTGTTACATTCCATCCTGGATTTTCCATTGTTTCATTCTGGAATCGTAATATAAACGTGAACAACTGTCTGAAAGTGAACCTGTTAGTTTGAAACTAGTGACAGTGTTATTGGTGTTAATAGCATTGCTAAGAGTGGATGATTGGTGTTTCCTTCTTTGCATGAGTCAACTTATATTTTGTACTCGGCTACAGTCTCAGAAATGTCTATTTTTTACAAAATAACAGGAGGATAGGTTTTGTTTGAAATGCCACTAATACTGAGCTCTGTGTCTTATTTGTGAAAATACGAGCATTAGTTTTTTAAATTATTAGAACTGTAGTCAACAAAAACCACTTTTTATATCATTTAAATATTAGAACCCAAAAGGGAAGCACAGCTTAGCAGAAATATCGTGCTCCGTCTATTAATGCATGTTTGAAAGAACCTTTTCCATGCCTTGGTACCTGGATCGTGCCTAAAGACGTGTAACAGAGTACCAAGAAGACAATAGCAATGAAAATGTGTTTTGAGAAAAAGTGGCACATGGAACATTTTCATTTCCACTCTTCAAATGTAGTCTGGCACTGTTTTTAGTGGGCAGTTCCATCTCTTTAGTATGATATTGGATTGTTTGGAAAACACCCTTTAATTGCTTTAACCATTGCACTCCTCCTAGCCCCCCATTTCTTTAGGTGTGGGGATGTGAGAGTCTCAGTGTGTCAGTTCTGGTGAATAGATACAATTCGTACATCAGGTTTGTTGTGTTTGTCATTTCCACAGCACCTCTGTGAATAGGTGCATTTTTCTGATGAAATGTTATAATTTTTGTTCTGCATTCCACACTCATTTCTATGCATTTTTGAATCTATTTGTCTGAAAGACTTGCATAGTATTGTGCAATTATTGCTTCACACTTCGTTAGGTAAATAAATAATCCATTCTGCATCCTAGTTAAACCTTACCGTAGCTATTGCAGCAGATGAGATTAATTTCGCCTCCACCTGCTACTTTGATTGCTGTTTCCCTTCTGGCTTGAAATGGTGTCATGTCTTATCCATGTAACCAGTAGGGACAGAAAACCCATCAGATTCTTTTCAAATTTGTCGCAACATTGCTGAAAATGCAATTACATATGTGCTTTTGTCAGTATTCAACAAATGTAGCATTCATCTTGTTGAAAAAATTCTCATAGTTGATACTTCATTTAAAATGTTTGCTGTTTTTGGATGTCTAGTGCTCCCTGTTTCAAACCCATTTGAGTGTCAAATATTGTGTACTTCTTCATGTTTTCAAATGTAATTGTAGCTGTGGGACCTCACTGGCATGGAACGTCTTTAAAATTAAGGCCCCATTGAATTATGAAGCCTG
The DNA here is from genome assembly GCF_021461385.2 of Schistocerca piceifrons. Classification (NCBI taxonomy): domain Eukaryota; kingdom Metazoa; phylum Arthropoda; class Insecta; order Orthoptera; family Acrididae; genus Schistocerca; species Schistocerca piceifrons. The sequence continues at coordinate 95,446,907 of NC_060143.1, read as the reverse complement.
TGTGGCAACTTCTAAAAATATCATATTTAAATGAATTTCCATTGATGATGTGGTGTCAGAAACAAGTTATCATAAAACTATTCTTTGGATAAAGCAAGGAGCACCCTGATAAAACGAAATTTCATTGTGGCAGACAGCAAAACTTTGCACCTTGGTCCAGTTTATGGCAGGAATTTTCTTTATTGTATCATATTTCAGATTTCTCACCATTCCATTCAAACAGCAAAGCAAGATTATTGGGCCGAGGGGGACATTGCTCACTTTTCTGTAGCAGTCCATATGCTTGAAGGATGGTAAATAATGAGTACCTCAGTGAGCTCAGTCTTAGATGACTGAATTTGTTAGGCAAAACCAGGTTTGGTGAGCTTATGGCTAGTGGGTGTTAAAAATTCTTTTTATCTGTAATCTGTGTACATGCTTCAGTGGCCACCATGTGGAGGCAGTGGAATGTATGTCATGGGGAAAGGGAATCCCAGTTAGCTCCCCAGATTATGAGGATGGAATGGACGTCTAACCAAAAACTCGTACTGTGCTGTATGCTGATGTGGTGGATGCTGTTGCCTCTGGGACACCTGCCACACTCCGGTAGTTTCAAGGCTCACTAAGGTAAGCGGTCTTGTGGATGTTTGTGAAGCCTACAGCAAATTGAGTTCAGCACTCCTGAACATCCACAAACACCAGACAGTAGTAATGGAACAGAGCTCAGCTGTCAGAATGTGCCTGTAATAATAAAGAGAGCCTGAAACACTTTGCAAAGAATGAATCGGAGCATCCTGAAATGCGCCTAAAACAACAAACCCATAAAATCAAACACAGAAACATAAATTACCTAGCTGCTTTCAATGTAAATCTTCTCTTAAAAACAGGAAAATTGAAAACTTTTACTTTCTAAAGGAAAAAAGTAGAAAATCACTTCAAGAAACAAGATTTACTGATAAACATCTAACTTTGATTCCATCAGGAACTGTTGTGCAGCGACTGTAGACTGTAAGGAAGAAGAGGCACACAGCAGTCAGTCGCAATCCCATTAGCTTTTATTATTCTTGCAGATCTAGATTTCCAGTAGAAATAGTGATCTTAAGTGCATTTCTGTTAAAATTCAACAGACTCACGGCAGTTCATGCCACCATATGGTCATACAGGTGTACAGGCAGGAGGACACTGAGCTCAATGTCCTGCCTGTACACCTGTATGACATGATATGAACTTCTGCCATTCTGCTGAATTGTAGCAAAAACACACAGAAGATGGCTATTTCTAGCTGAAATCTAGATTTACAAGAATAGTAAAAGCTAATGGGATTGTGACTGTCTGCTGTGCTCCTGTCCTTCCTGATAAATGTCCCTTCAGTTCAGGATCGTTCAAACTATTTAAGGGAAACCATCAAAAAGTTATGATGAATTTACCTCAAATTGGAACAGATTTCATTGTGAACAAAAACATATTAAACTCAGTAACAGAATTAAAATTGGTTAATGAAATACTACGCATTCTAACATTAAAATCAAAAATATTTACACTATTTTAAATATATACCCACACCAACAAATGAGAAAAAAGCAGAACTCAGAAAGAGCAAACAGAAAATTTATGGCAAAATATGTTTTAATACCCTAGATCACATTCCATAAATAAAACACAGTAATACTACTTGGAGACTTCATTACATAAATTGACAAACATCAGCACAGGTATGTAACAGAAAAATTCACAGCGCGTAAAAGAACGAACACAGAGAAAGATTGCATAACATAGTACTAAAATCTACATTCTTCAGAAAACTTCTTGGAAACAAGCTACGAGGATCTCACCACATCCAGTTTGTGGTGGAAAAACAGTTTGATCACCCCTAAAAGTTGCTAAGAGTGCAAGTTGAGATTCATGCCACTACCTATATGAAATTGAGAAAAGGAACCAATATCAGCCAAAAAAAGTTTGATGTTCAGAAGTTATCTAGAGAAAAAAGATTTCAAAATGCTTTTGGGAAAAAAAATACCTAAATGGTGTGAACAACTTCAGAAAGACATTATTCAAACTGCCAGATAAAAAGTAAGAACATGGGAAAATAATATAGCAATCAGGAAAGTTACATTGAAAGGTCTCAAAAGGATAGGAGCACAACATGTAAGAGATCAGCAAGCATCAGTTGTATTTTAAGCAGAATGATGCAAGAGACTTTAATAAAACATTCAAAAAATTTTAAAGATGTTCATACCACAAAGCTTACAGTTTAAGATCCAAAAACACAGAATATTGTATATAACAACACTGAGAACTGCAGAATACTCATGGACTACTTCAAAGAATTCCAAAACTGCAGTCAACCAAAAGAATAATTTAATTTTGGTAACATATTCCGAATAAACCAGACACAAAGCCACCAACAATAGAGAAAATCTGAGAAGTCATAAAACAACTTAAAAATAACAAAGCATCAGGACAAGGCAACAAAGTTGCCGAATTATGGAAACCTCTACTGACAACATTATTCTATGTCTGGCAGAAATCATTTATGAAATTCGTACAATAAACAGCTTACCACCAGAATGGACAGTGGCATTAATGCATCCACTACATAAAAAAGAAAACAATTACAGAACAGTCTTCTCCTTGTCAGGTATGTGTAAGTAGGGGTTGGACCAAAAGGTGTTGCGCAGAGCAAATACATTATAATTTTTGCACATTTGAGAAAGTCCTAAGATTCAATGGATAGAAATGCACTAATCAACATTATAAAGGAATTCAAACTCAATAATAAAACAATAGAAATAATTAAAGGAACTGTAACAAACAACATTGAAAGTAAAATTTATGAGGGTACTGTCAAAACCTGTTGAAATAGTCAAGAGTAAGACAAGGAGATGGTTTGTCACCTCTGCTTTTCAACTGAGTCATTAGATAATGGAAGAAATACAGCAACACTAAGGATGTTCAACTAGGAAGAAATCCAAATAAAATCACCACATATTGTGATTGCTGACTCACTGGATAGTGCCAAAGAACAGTTCACAGAACTACAGAAACAAGCAGACAAAGTAGGATTATAAATATCATTTGGAAAAACATAGTTCATGATAAATGTCAATTAGGCCCTCACCCGAAACAGAAATCATGCAACTCATATAACAGTCTCTCAAGCTACCTGTTTCCAATACCTAGGAGAATAGGTAACTAGCAATTCAAAAGAAAATTTAGTAATAAGGAGTAGATAAAATGGAAAGGACAATCCATAATACAAAAAACATACTTAACAAAAAAATATGTCCTGGAACACATTAGTATTAAACTATGGTAAGGCCTGAAACACTACGCAGCAGAAACCCTTAAACTAATAAGGTTTATGGATGTGGGAGAAGATAAAGACGGTAATTATACGGAAAATACCAGGACCTGGAAGTAAGTTACGTTGAATACAAATGATCAGATAGCTCTATTTGAAAATGGAAGAGCTATCTGACGTAATGAGGAAAAGAAAACTACAGTTTTATGGACACACATACCTAAACAGACTAGCCAAGCAGATTTTTAACTTACTAAACAGCTACAAATCCAACCCTCATGGCTCACTGAAATTGACAAAAACACTGGAATTTAAGTGGAAATAATGGATATGAATATTTTTTAGGGGAGCAACACAAAAGACAGGATTTCAGGAAAGAAAAAGTCTGCAATAGAAGGAAGTGGACCCTGGAAGAAAAGGAATGATACGCAAAAGATGGAAATGTGGGAGCAATGAAAATTAAAACAAAGAAGCAAAACCGAAGTTGGTTTATTATACCTTCCTGAAGTATTATTCAAACAATTGAAAATCCAGGTTTGAACAAAGGTACATTAGAAAATCCTCCATTTTTCTATATTCAGAAAGTTTTGTATGGGATAGTAGGAGCACTTCAAATATTGAAACACCTCCAAAATGGAAAATTGCTAGTGGATTGGAACTTCATTTCAGCAACACTGGCTGCAGAATGTGAAAGGAGTATGTAAAGGAGACGGAACTGCATTAAAATCCACAATTTTAGCAAATGTGACACTTTCAAGAACATAATACAACTTAGACACTAGTGAATTAAGGGAAAAATGGGAATGTGATCAAGTGACTAATATATGAAAACATGAAAAACAGCAGTGCAGAAATGCTAAAGGCAACTGCATCTATATTGATTTATCATATGCCCATTCCTTGTATATACAGGGTGTCCCATTTATCTTGACTACCCTAAATAACTGTTTGTCCAGATGCAAATTACAAAACATTTCAAGCAAATGTTCTTTAGCTGTCAGGGGGACATCAATCAGCATGGTTGCCTTCATTGTAGCTTTGCTTCTTTTTTTACAAAGGAATGAACAGCAGTATGACTTTTTTAAATGGCACCCTGTACTTTTAATTCAGTAATTCATTTCCTCTCCTAAAGACCTATTCAAAAATGTATCACAATGTACCATTCACTGAAACACAATGTTATTAATTACAAAATACAGCATTGCTGTTGAGCCTGGGATCACAAACTCGTCCACTTCCTGGAGTTGTCTGAAAACCAAGTAAAAACATAACACAAAATTGACTTTGACTCTCCTGTACCATTGCCCAAGAGTAGAACATTCCAAGGTTCTCAAAGTGGTGACTCTGGACACCGATACACTGCTGCACTCGTTGAATGAAAGAATTATTTACTGCTTCCAGTGTTGCCTGCTGAAGAGAATTACAAGCAAGCATGATACGTTCCTGCATGTCCTCTGGAGTTGTTGGAATATTGCAATAGACAACGTCTTTAATGCATCCCCAAAGAAAAACACCCAGAGGATTTAAATCAGGAGACCTAGCAGGCCAAGTAACTGTTCCCCCTTGACCAATCCATCTGGCAGGATACCTTCGGTTCAGAACACGACGTGCATGCAAGGCATTATGTGCTGAACGTCCATCTTGTTGATACCACATAAGCATTCTAGTTCTTAGTGGCACTTCATCCAGAAGAGGAGGAAGAATTTCTCCGAGGAAGTTGGCATACACTGTGCCGTTTAGACTACCATTGATGAAATAAGGGCCAATTAATTGTAATACCAAGCATCCCACACCATAGGTTAACTCTCCATTAACACTGATGTTCCACCTGTCTTAAGCCACCATGGGTTGTTGTTGGACCAATAATACATGTTGCTTGTATTTACCTGTCCTTTGTTTGAGAAGGAACATTTGTTGGTAAATAGAACACTGGAGAAGAAGTTCGAGTTGGTGAGGATTTGCTGCTGTGCCCACTGACAGAACTGTACACCATTCTAGAAATCATTCCCATGTAATTCTTGATGTTGGTCTACATGATAAGGATGGAACCAGTGGAATGTAAGAATATGATGTAGACTGGTTTCAGGAATGTCAATCTCGTATTCAAGCTGCCACGTGCTCACATGCGGATTCATAGCAACGGAAGCAAGGACAGTAACTTCGTCTGTGCGAGTGCTACAATTGCGTTGTCGTGGGTTGAAACTTACTGTTTCCTGAAGCGTCACAACAAGACGAGAAAACATCCATCGGGAAGATGGGTTCTTGTCAGGATATCGCTCTCTGTACAGTTCTGCTGCCTGCGTAGCATTTCGCCTATCTTCAACAACAACAATAAAAGAAATGTTATGTCGATGCCTTTTGTGGGAAGGACAGCCTTTTCTGTATGCCTACTCTACACAACAGTATTTAAAAGGACTAAACTACTGTACTAAATGTACCCATACATAAGAAAACAGTATTGCAATTACTGTTCTGCTAACTTACATTCCCCATAGGTGAGTAGCATTTCTACCTTCTCTTCGTTGGAGTACATTCTACTCGCACAACTTTTCAACTGACAATGGTTGACGGAATGACAGGTGTGATTTCTACTTGTATTTACATTTGTTCACTGTCAACGTCAGCACATGGATGTGTTCCATTACCCCGAGTACCTGCACTAAGCACTGGGAGTGTCAACGTCAGTGTTGTGTTATGTAATTAATAACGTGTTTCAGTGAATGGTACACTGTATTACATTTTTGAATAGGTCTTTAGGAGAGGAAATGAATTACAGAATAAAAAATACAGGGTGCCATTTAAAAAAGTCATACCACTGTTCATATCTTTGTAAAAAACAAAGCTACAATGAAGGCAAGCATGCTGATTGATGTCCCTCTGGCAGCTAAAGAACATTTGCTTGAAACATTTTGTAATTTGCACCTGGAAAAACAGTTATTTAGGGTGGTCAAGATAAATGGGACACCCTGTATATCAAAAGAAGCATTTAACTGCTTAACACACTGTATGCTGGGAGGCCACCAACGGATGCAGCAGAGGATCACACATGACAGTCTGTGCCCTCTGGTGGCCACACACTTTACTTTGTTTAGTACAGTTACAGTATATTTTTGTGGTTGTGTTCTGTTGGGGGGAAAAAAAGAAGGAGAAGAAGAACATCATTCAATAAGGCATTCTACCTGATTTCCTGTACACCAGCATCAGTTCTGTCAAGAAATACAAATTAAACAACAGTATTGTACTAAACGAATTTGAGTGTATGGCTGCCGGTGAGCACACAGCGTCAGGTGTGAAGCTCTGCTGTGTCAGCCAGTAGTATCTTACCAGCCAATCTGTTAAAAGTCCAGCTGTTCATATAACCCTTTGAGGTGTTTTAAATGCATTGTTGGTACATTCCATCGGCATGCAAATTCCAGGCAATTTGAAAAAACTATGGCGCAGCTCTGATGAAACAGGCACTGGACATACAGAGTGGTCAGAAACAGTTGCAGCAGTGTAGGTTGTGCTGACAAATAATTGTTAAGAAAAAAAATTGATGCAGTGCACTTTTTCTGAGTTAATTAGCCTTGAAGTTAGCCAATCGGGCCACTGCACATGCAAACTCAAGAGGCCCACCAGGGAGGGTGTCGCCAGACATCTTTGTTTGATTCCTATAAAACTGAACACGAGAGTGATACAAAAACTGAATGTGGGATGGTAGTACAGATTGAACCAGAACCAAAGGCTGAGCAGTCTCGTGCTATCACCTACACTAGGAGAACAACTGGCACTAATTGTATCTGGCAGATCGCTTGAATTTGCACACAGAATGGCCTGATTGGTTAATTTCAATGCAAATTAACCCGAAAACAGTGTAGTGTATTGAGTTTTTTTCTTAACAGTTATTTCTTAGCACAACTTACTTTACAATACCCTTATGAGATTTCCACACTGTTTCTGTGCACCCTGTACATTAGTGCCCTCAAGATTTAATTGTAGTGAGAGTCATCTTACCTGAAGTCAAGATTGTCGTGACCTAGCAAGAAACATACAATGAAGTGAAAGATGTTTAAGGAGCGACAAGCAGCCATATTTGCAAATGCATGTACAGCTGCTGTGCAAAAGCCGGCACTAAAAGTAAAAAGGTTGCACATCAACAGAAAGAGCAGTAATGAAAACACATACATACCTGCAAATGCAAGTGTATAAAAATATGGTAGCTGGAAAGTGCTTGCACCTTCCAAATAATTAAAAAAAAACTACATTTATGGATGGTGCACAAGTCCTACTAGAAAAAAAGTTATATCCACAAGTGTTTGTACATTTGAGTTACTCATCCAGTTCATCAACCGTTTTTAAGTCCATCATCCCTTTTAAGTCCCCAGCTTTGAGGAGGAGGAGGAGGGATAAGGAAAAAGACAAACATAACTGCTAAAATGACTCTCAATTAGGACACATGTGGAGTAACAGAAACTTCCGCCGCAGGAAAGGACCCTATGCTTATACCCTTTAATGCCACTGGTGCATTTATGCTACGGGGCTACTCACTCCATAGTAACGTTGACCTTACAAGGGAAAGGATGTGTCTCATAACTAAACCAATGAAAACATTCCATTTCACACAGCTAATGGAGGTGCATTAATCCATATTCAAAAACTTGTATTACTACCTGCATGTCTGTATCATCAATGAACAGTCAGTAGTTATTCTACATAATCTTGCTCTTTTTGTCTAATAATAGAGGCGTTTCTTCTACAACTAATATGCCTCTCAAAAACAGAGAAAGCCACAAATGTCAAAAAATTGATCTATATAGTCCTCAGTCAATGATTTATATGCAGTTCTTCCATCAATAACTAGTGCAGTGAGTTTTGGTGGACTGACCGTATCCGCATCTGTAACGGCTAGTCATGGATACCACCACTCAAAGGAAGTCGCTGTAAATAGTTGTCATCTCAATGAAATGTGACGCGCAGTGACGCGTACACCACAAGCGCCATACATTGGAGGATCCTCTCACTGGAGCAATGCCATGTGTCATAGAGCTGTGGCCTGTGCAAAGACAACTAAAGAGGACATCGTCCCATCGTTGTGGCTGGAAGGAAGTATACCACAGCTGTGTTTTTGGCTTTACTAGACGGAGCATATTGGCTGTCACTTCCAGCCACTCGTCTTCCCGTCGATGCATGACTTTGTAACTCTGCATCAAGATGATAGCATATAGGGGATGACACACTGAAACAACTGAGGATCACAACAAACCTCTTTGGCTGCTAGAGTCGCTCTTTCATTCCCTGCAACAATACCCACGTCCGCTGGTACCCAACAGAAAGACACCTCCTTCCCCAGTCATCATAGTCGGAGGAGGACATTCTGGATTACTTTATCTGCTGGGTACAAATATTGGAGAGAGTGAAGGGCACTAAGAAAATCTGAACAAACAAGAAATTTTACACTGGGGGAAAGTCTCATCTGCTCTAGTGCCCGCAATATCGCATACATTTCTGCGTCAAAGATAGTAAATTCTTGAGGCTGTTGGATCTTGAGGACATGATCCCAGAAAAACAACAGAGCAACCAGCCAAGGCCCCCTATTTAGACCTATCCTTAAAGACACCTACTTAGTTGTGGTGCTCAAGTAAAACATCAGAAAATATCGTATGGAAAACGGAAGCAGGAATGAAATCTCTCCTGTACTGCACCAAATCTAAAATTGTCCTGGGCCTCTGTAGTAACCAGGGCGGCAGACAGTTAAAACCTTGGAGTTGTGGTCGAACTTTCTCCACACCAAGTGACTCCAGCACATGCCAAACGTGGATCCAAAGCAGCATTGTGGCTCATGGACGGTTGGAGAAAAGGCACTCCAGATGCGGATGAGCAACATTACGGTATGCAGGTGAAGCCGGAGCTGTGAGGAACTTGCATGCCTGATGCACCATGAGGAGCTGCCGCTGGAGGGTGTGTGGCAGTTCCCCGGCCTCCGCACAGAGACTGGGTATAGGATGGTGTCCCTCATAAGCAAGTCAGGAAAATTAAACACATAAAATGAACACACACACTCATTCACTCATCTGGAGAAAACTGAACCCCGTCCTTGTTGCCCACTCCTCTAATCTCTCCAATGTAAGTTGAAAATGATGTCTTGCTGTTGCAATATTGGAGGAGGAACAGGAAACAGCAAAATCGTCCACAAATAAGGAGCACTGTATAGGACTCATTACCATAGACATGATACTGTTTATAACTATGGCAAAGAGGGTAACACTTAAAACACTGCCCTGAGGGATACCATTCTCCTGCTCAAAATGATCAGAGAAGTGTCACCAACTCGGCTCATAAAAAAATTGCTAAGATAGGGAAGATCATAGGAAGATGGGGAGGTGGCCACAAAAGTCCCATTGATGCAGTTGTGTGAGGATGCTGTGTCTCCTAGTGGTATCCTATACCTTACTAATACAGTGATGTTTAAACAGGAAAGCCTGCTGAATAGCTGCCTCTAGCAGGGTCAGGTTGTCGACAATGGACCAATATCTCTGGAATCCACATTGAGAGTGGCTCAGGAATTGCGTGGTCTGTAATAACCAGAATAGACAATGGTTAACCATTCGCTCCAGAGTTTTTCCTACTTAGCTTGGTAAGGCGATACTCCTGTAACTACTGAGAAACAGATAGTTCTTTCCTGGTTTGAGCAGAGGTACTAAAGTTGCCTCCCTCCATGGGTAGGGGAAGTTGCCTGCCTGCACATAAAATTAAAACATTCAAGGAGGATTTCCTTTGATGCTGCTGGCAAATATTAAATCATGCAGTACCAGATTTGGTTGTGACCAGGTGCAGTATTGCGAGTCTCAGACAGTGCTGATTTCAGCTCCCACATGGAGAAAGGAGAGTTGTAGGACACAGAACTGTTGGATCTGTAGTCCAACTTGCCCCTCTCAACAGTCACGTGGTAGCAACAAAATGCCAGATCCTTGCTTGCATTGACAGTAGTTTTTGCGAAAGGCTCAGCCAGTGTCTCCAAATGTTGTTTGAAGACACTCCTGTTTCAGTCCTGCTCTATTGGTAAATGACTGTGTTTACCAATAATCTACCGGATGGCATCCCATACTTTTGGAGAACAAGCGGAATGGCTGATAGAGTCCAGGAAAGCTTGCCGTGACCATTTCTTTCTCTCCTTAATGGTGCATCGAGCCTTGGCCTCCATGACTCAGAAAGCTCTGAGGTTTTCCTTTGTTGACCCGTATTTAAACTCAAAGAGCCACACACCTGTCCTGGACTTCTGAATGGCACTCATCTATCCACCAAGATACAGGTCACCTCCTAAAGTGACCTGAGGATTTTGGGATGGCTAGATCAGCGGTATGACTGATCACTCATGTGATGTGGTCAACCCATTCCTGGATGCTGTTGTGGCATTCAGGCACAGCCAGGTGGCTGAACGGCATCCAATTAGCCTCACTGATCATCCATTACAGTGGCTTCTGTTCAAACAATGCTCGGTCCAGTAGGTGGATCCAAAGTGGTAAACGGTCACTGGACTGGAGGTCATCAGTTGCTTCCCAGTGTGCTGAGTCTGCAAGGGTAGGAGAGCAGAAAGAGAGGTCGACCCAGCAGCAGCTGAGATATGAATGAGATTTCCCATGTCAAGGATGCATAGCTCCTAAGATGTCATGAGGTTTTCCAAGACTCGGCCTCTGGGGCAAGTATAGTACAAGCCCCATAGTGCATTATGGGCATTGGAATCACCCAGGAGAAGAAATGGATGGGGAAGTTGTTCAATAAGGCCTGGGAGTGGCCCGAGGTAAATACAGGCAGCAAGTAGTGATCTGATCCACATGAAGTGCAGTGGCTACTGCTTGTAGGTCAATAACAGGGCAGAGGACAGGTGTGTGTTATTGACAAACACAGCAACACCTCCCTTATCTCTGTTCCAATTGAGGTCATCCTACATCTACATTTACATGGTTACTATGCAATTCACACTTAAGTGCCTGAGGGTTCATCGAACCATTTTCATACTACTTCTCTACCATTCCACTCTCGAAAGGCGCGTGGGAAAAAGGAACACCTAAATCTTTCCATTTGAGCTCTGATTTCTCTTATTTTATTATGATGATCATTTCTCCCCATGTAGGTGGGTGTCAATAAAATATTTTCGCATTCAGAAGAGAAAGTTGGTGATTAAAATTTCGTAAATAGATCTCGCCACAAAGAAAACCGCCTTTGTTTCAGTGACTGCCAACCCAACTCGCGTATCATTTCAGTGACACTCTCACCCCTATTGTGCGATAACATGAAACAAGCTGCCCTTCTTTGCACTTTTTTGATGTCCTCTGTCAATCCTACCTGGTAATGATCTCACACTGCACAGAAATATTCCAGCAGAGGACGGACAAGTGTAATGTATACTGTCTCTTTAGTGGGTTTGTCGCACCTTCTAAGTGTTCTGCCAACAAAGCACAGTCTTTGTTTCGCCTTCCCCACAATATTATCTATGTGGTCTTTCCAATTTAAGTTGATCATAATTGTAATTCCTAGGTATTTAGTCGAATTGACAGCCCTCGGATTTGTGCGATTTATCATATACCCAAAATTTATTGGATTTCTTTTAGTACCCATGTGGATGACCTCGCACTTTTCTTTGTTTAGTGTCAATTGCCACTTTTTGCACCACAACAGAAATTCTCTCTAGATCATTTTGTAATTGTAATTGGTCGTCTGATGATTTTCTCTCTCTCTCTTCATGACCCTGTCTTGCACTTTCTCCGGTAGACCTTCCAGGTTGGAACACATTGCTTCTGTGATGCCATCGATCCATCTCATCCTCTGACGTCCTCTTCTTCTAGTTCCTTCAATCTTCCCCAGCATTAATGTTTTTTCCAGCGAGGCATGCCTTCGCATTGTGTGTCCAAAGTAGGTCAGCTTTTGTTTTAAGATTAGACCTTCCAGGGAGAAATCTGGTTTAATTTGCTTCAATATTGATCTGTTGGTTCTCTTTGCAGTCCATGGAACTCTAAGAAGTTTCCTCCAGCACCACAATTCGAAGGAGTCAATTCTTCGCCGTTCAGCCTTTCTAATGGTCCAGGTTTTTTATCTGATGATTTTACTAGATGGTAAATTACAGCATCATCTGCAAGCTGTCTAAAGGGGCTGCTCATATTATCACCTAGATCATTTATGTAAATCAGGAACAGCAGAGGGCCTATGACACTACCTTGTGGAACGCCAGATATCACTTCTGTTCTACTCAATGATTTACTGTCTATCACTAAAACTGTGACCTCTCTAAGAGGAAATCACAAATCAAGTCACACAACTGAGACGATACTCCATATGCACAAAATTTGATTAATAGTCGCTTGTGAGGAATGGTATCAAAAGCCTTCTGGAAATCTAGGAATACGGAATCGATCTGAGATCCCTTGTCGACAGCACTCATTACTTCATGGGAATAAAGAGCTAGCTGTGTTGTACAAGAACGATATTTTCTGAATCCGTGTTGGTTATGTATCAATAAGTCATTTTCTTCAAGGTGATTCATAATGTCGGAGTACAGTATATTCTCCAAAATCCTACTGCAAATTGAGGTCAGTGATATGGGTCTGTAATTCAATGAGTTACTCCTATTTCCTTTCTTGAATATCGGTGTGACCTGTGCTACTTTCCAGTCTTTAGGAACAGACCTTTTGTCAAGTGAGCGGTTGCACATGATTGCTAAGAAAGGCGCTATTGTATCTGGAAAGGAACCTGATTGGTATACCATCTGGACGAGAAGACTTGCCTTTCTCCTTTTGATGGAGAATACAGCCCGGCAGCACAGGTCATTAGTAGCTTAGAAATGTGTTTTCTGTAAATACAAGCATAGAGGGTGTGCCTGTTCCAGGAGTTTCAGTTCCTCCATGTGAGTCCTGAAACCATTTATGTTCCACTGTAGTATGGGAGCTACCTGTCACGGGGGTTGTACTTTCACCCTGTCTTTCCAGTGGGATGGGGAGCCCATAACAGGTAGAGTTTGAGCTTTGGGGTGGGATGGTCAAGCTTAGCAGTCCATTGGCACTGAAGAGGAAGCAGCAGAGCCATCAAGTCATATGACATTGACAGTATCAGAGAATTTGCCACATGTTTTCACCCGTGGTGGAAGCTTCCCAATTGCTTTTTTAGACTGGGAGGGCTTTGGAGGAGCTGCCACAGCAGCGGTGGAGGCAGTGCCGAATTTTTTATCGGCCTCTGCTTTTCGAGGTACTGGAAGGTCCACAGTGGCAGCAACTGTCACTCTTACCTGACATTTGCAGGAGGGCTATGGGCTGTGAAACAACTGCAGCTTGACATGTGCACTGACAAACATAGGTACTAGTGCTGATACCAGCAACCTCCATTTGTGTAAAAGTGTTGGCTGTCAAAACAGGCTTTTTAAGGGCTGAAGCAAAAGATGCAGTGAATGTGGATGGCTGCAGGGTATTATAAATCTGCTTCGCATCTCCGTATCCTATGTGTTTTGATGTCTTAATCTCCCGTATTTTCCATCCCCAGAAGCATTCACACACTCTGGTGGTGAGGAGCAGCCAACGCCGTAATGGGTGGCCTTGCCATAAGTGGCTTCACCCATACATCCTAAGGTGGTATGCCTGAAATGCTGGCATTTAAAACAGTGCCTTGGGCTAGAGACATATGGCCGTACACCGTACACTTAGATGAAGGAAATCTGCCTTGATATGCTCAGGGAGTTTCATCCTATTCAACATAAGGATGAGAGCCACATCCACCCTTTTCAATATATCTTGCACATCAACTACCCTTCCTGAGCCCATTCATCCTTTAATTCCTCCTTGGAAATGTCAAAAAGATGTTTACAGGGCACAACACCTTTGCTATAGTTCAAGGTGTCGTGGAGCTCCGTTTCTATGGCATATTCCCCAAGGCACTTAGCTTCCCGGAGGTTGGTGACTTATTGAGAACTAGGAGTTTCAACCAACAGCGTACCATTATGAAATTGTTTCAGAGATTTCGTAGTACTTGTGATGCCCTCTGAACATTTCTGAATATAAAGAGGCGAAAACTTCACAAAGCTGCCCTCTTTTTGCTTCACAATAAAAAACACATCCTGACCAGCAGCATGCATCCTGTTAACAATATACTGAAGAACTTTGTGTAATCCCTGAGTGAGGAGGACTGGCTAGATGGGCCTCCTTGTTAGACTGGGTGTTAGTACCTATCAGTGCCCACCCTTTCTGCTGGATGGAGGAAAAGAAAATTTCGGAGGATTCATTTTGGTCACACAAGCAGCTATGGAAATAAGGGTCCACTGAGATAGAGCTCGACATGCTAAGTAAGCATTATAAAACTAAGGTACGGCAGTTTCCCCAGAGGCTGTCCGCCAATGACTGCTCCATCCCAACAGCCACAAATATCATCAGCATGCAGCACACCTTAACATTGAGGGGATTTTTTTATAGGTTTATTCCATCCTCGCAACACAGGTGTTCGAGCCAAGATCCCTGTTCGCTGTCACACACAACGTTCCACTGCCGTGCTGTACAGTGGTCACTGTAGCATGCCCAGAACTTACGGTAGCAGGCTGTAATGGTTCACCTTCTTTGTTTCTTCGTTTGTTGTCCTTGGTGTCAACGTACTGGCTGAAAAAATAGGGGGTGGAAGTGCACTACTGTCTACTGTGTACGATGTAGTTGACAGATACACATTTGCGCTTCACGGTTGTTTACTTTCACTTTTCACAACCCCCCATAGATTTCGAGGGCTAGGGGTCTTCCATTTCCAACCTATACTTCTACTGAGCCGAATATCTCCCATGATAAGGAGATTACCTTCTATCAAGTGCCAACGGCCTTCTAGGAGGGCGGATGAGCGGCTAGAAGGAAGGGCACTCTCTTCCCCTTGGGGTGGGAAACTGCTCCTAAAGGCGGAGGAGCCACAAGGTGGCCAACAGCATAGAATGGAGAAGGCAACAGGAAACCACTCCATTAAAGACCCGGGCGGGTATCCCAAGTATCAACAGCTTATGATGGAAAGCTCTTTGGTTAAATTCTCCGGAGGTAAAACAGTCCCCCATTTGGATCTCCGGGCAGGGACAACTAAAGAGATACCAAAATTCAAAAGCATTAATGTAAGAAGGATAGCAACATGGAACGTCAACTCACTTCTTAAATGTGGTAAACTGGAAAACTTGAAAATGGAAATGAAACGAATGGATATTGATGTACTGGGAGTCTCAGAAATGAGATGGCCAAATGCTGGCGACTTTTGGTCAGGGGATTACAGAATCATACACAGTGGAACAGCACAAGACAGTCCCGGGATTGCAGGAGTGGGAATTATCCTCAATAAAGAGATGGGGTTAAGAGTAAAAGGATTTGTTCAACATAGTGAGAGGATAATTTATGTCCGATTGGAAACTAAACCAAGAGACACAATCATAATCCAAGTATACATGCCAACTACGAGGCACGAGGATGATGAAATCGACATGATGTATGACCACCTTGAAGAAGTAATTGGCAGAATTAAAGGAGCTGAAAACCTTGTCATCATGGGAGACATGAATGCCATTGTTGGGGAAGGTAAAGAAGAGGATGTGGCAGGGAATTTTGGATTAGGATTAAGAAATGAAAGAGGGGATAAACTTGTAGAATTCTGCCAAAGAAATAAACTTTGCATTACAAATACCTTCTTTAATCATCATCCAAGAAGAAGATATACTTGGAAAATGCCTGGTGACATTAACAGATACCAAATTGACTTCATATTAGTGAAGCAAAGATTTAAAAACCAAGTTAAGGACAGCAGATCATATCCAGGCTGTGATGTGGAAAGTGACCACATACTCATTACGATGACGACTGAACTAAAATTCAAGAACATTAAAAGAAGAAGTACTTGTAAATGGTATTTGACAAACCTGAAAAACGAAAATACACTGAAGCACTATCAACTAGAAACAGACAAGAAAACAAATACACAGGGCTGCAATGACATCCAAAGCAGCTGGGAAAAAATAAAAACTGGTATTTTAGAAGCAGCAGAAGAAGTAATAGGAAAAGAAAGCACAGAGAAAAGGAAGGAATGGATCACTAATGACCTACTGAATATGATGGAAGAAAGAAGGAAATTAAAAAATTCTGTGAAGAAGGAAGACCAAGAGAAATACAAGAGACTGAAAAACAGAATCAACAGAGAGGCAAAACAAGCAAGAGAAAAATACCTTGATGATCTCTGTATTTCAGTTGAGTACAACATGAGCAAGGGAAATATCGACAAGGCCTATAAATGTGTGAGACATTGCTTTGGTGCCAGAAGAAACAAATGTAGGGCTGTGATGGATGAAAATGGCAATATATTGGATGACGATGATGAAGTTGCAAGAAGATGGAAACAATATATAGGAAAACTGTACAGCGGACCAGACCTGTCTGAAAACATCATGGAAGAAGAAACAGAAGTAGATGCACACAACATAGGTGAACCTATATTAAAGGTAGAGTTTGAACTAGCTCTGAAAAAAACTGAAAAACAACAAATCGCCTGGTATAGACAATATCCCAGCCGAACTTCTGAAATCTGGAGGAGCAAAACTGAATCAGGAGTTGTATAATCTTGTTTTCAACATGTACGAGCAGGGTAAAATTCCTACAGACTTTGAGAAAAACATTATGGTCCCCATTCCAAAGAAGGCAAATGCTACAAGATGTGAAAATTATAGGACACTCAGCCTAGTTACTCACGCCTCTAAAATATTAACCTCAATTATCCTAAAACGCATAGAACAAAAAGTCGAAGCTACACTCTCCGAAGACCAGTTTGGATTCTGGAAAGATAGAGGAACCAGAGAAGCAATATTTGCTCTAAAACCAATAATAGAGAAACGACTAGATAAGAACCTGAAAATATACATAGCTTTCGTAGATGTAGAGAAAGCCATTGATAATGTTAAATGGGATAAGATGTTTGAGGTACTCAAAAAAGTAGGAATAGACCATAAAGATAGAAAAATGATATGGAACCTGTACAAAAACGAGACAGCAGTTATCTGTGGACGGACAAAACAAGAAGAGGTGCAGATACGGAAAGGTGTCCGGTAAGGTTGCGCACTATCCCCTGTTATTTTTAACGTATACATTGAAGAGGCGCTGAAAAAAGCAAGAGAAAATTCACAGACAGGTGTAGTAATTCATGGCCAACGAATAGATATGATAAGATATGCCGATGATATAGCTGTCCTGGCTGAAAGTGAAGAAGATCTTGTAGTCCTACTGAATAGAATGGATAAAGTTATGGGTGAAGAATATAATATGAGAGTTAATAAAGCAAAAACAAAAGTAATGGCATACGACAAAGAAGATCAAGTGAAAGTCCAAGTTCATGTAGGCAATGAACTGCTTGAACAAGTTGATAAATTTACTTATCTGGGCAGTAATATTACCAGGGATGGAAGGAGCAAGGCAGAAGTGAGAAGTAGAATAGCTCAAGCAAAGGCTGCTTTTAACAAGAAGAAAAACATATTAACATCTAAGAGCATCAGCCTTGAAAACAGGAAAAGATTTTTGAAATCATATGTGTGGAGTGTGGCATGCTATGGGTGTGAAACATGGACTCTCGGGACAGAGGAACAGCAGAAGCTAAATTCTTTTGAAATGTGGTGCTATAGACACATGCTCAAAATAAAATGGATCGACAAGGTCACAAACGAAGTGGTTCTGGAAAGAGCAGGTGAGAAGAGAAGCTTCTGGAGTTTCATTGTTAAAAAAAGAGTGCAATTTACAGGCCATCTATTAAGACATAAAGGACTCCTGAACACAATCATAGAGGGATATGTCGAGGGAAAAAGACCAAGAGGAAGATCACAACTGAGGTACATGGATCAAATCGTGAAAAATGTGGGATGTAACACCTATAAAGAAATTAAGAGAAAAGCTGAAAGACGCACAGAATGAAGACAAGCTGCCATTGTAGCTGTTGCAAACCAATCCTTGGATTGACCACTACAGAAGATGAAGAAACCCCCAATATACGGTTTTAATATGGTCAGTGCACTATTCTTTAACTTTCGATAAGCCTCATTAATAGTTTTCAAGCAAACATCCACATACTGCTACAATAGTTTACATCTACGAGCAGTAAAAAACTAACCACAAAGTTCACAGTTCGTGAAGAATAAAAAGGTATGTATGGAAACAGACACTGTCATTGTTTTAACACACTGCCTAATTGTGTTATACTTATTTCACAGATGCATTGGTGTTGATCTAACCAATTTACGTTCATCGTCTGAAACTCGGCCGTGGACTGACTGTCTCTGGACCAAAAATCGGGCCTTTATATATCCTCACAATAACAGGTGCCGAAAGTACACATTGTTTGGAGTTAAATATACAGAAATTACAATTAAAACTTAACTACTACAGGGGTTAAGCCAAATTATTTGTTTAGAACAATACTTTTGACAAAACTTTTAATTACTTTGGAATTAATTAAGGGCTGGCTTTGCTGACATGTTTAGGCACTTTACTGACATGTTTAGGCATAGAGCCAAATAAATACTTAAAGAATACTAGAGTTTCATCTTCCAAACATTTATTTTTATATATATAATTATACTGTACGTGTGTATGTCACTGAACGCCTCCTAAACGGCTGGACCGATTTGAATGAATTTTTTTGTATGCATTTTTGTGGCGCCTTGGATGGTTTAGATTCACAAATCAGCTCGGCAAATGGCGCTGCAGCCGGTATCTAGGTTATTTATCTATACTGCAACTAAATGGCTGGATCAACTTGAATGATTTTTTGTGAATGCATTCAAGTGGGGGCCTGGAAAATTTACATTCTTAAATCAGCACGGTAGGTGGCATTTCCTTTGCTAACAGCACATCATCACCTGCAGCACCTCTACTGGGATTGTGACCATATCGGTTGGACCATAGATGACTGGAAAACCGTGGCTTGGTCACATGAGTCCCAACTTCAGTCATTGAGAGCTAATGGTATGTTTCAAGAATGGCACAGACCCCATGAAGCTATTGACTTAAGTTGTCAACAAGGCACTGTGCAAGCTGTTGTTAGCTCCATAATGGTTTGGACTGTGTTTACATGGAATGGACTTGGACCTCTGGTCCAACTGAACCGATCACCACCTGGGAATTGTTATGTTTGGCTACTTGGACACCATTTGCAGCTGTTCTTGGGCTTCATGTTGCCAAACAATGATGTCATGTCACCAGCCCACAATTGTTTACAGCTAGTTTGAATAACGTTCTGGACAATTCAAATTAATGATTTGGCCACCCAGATAGCTCCACATGAATCCCATTGTCCATTTATTGGAATTAAATGAGAGGTCAGTTCATGCACAACATCCTGCACCAGCAACACTTTCAAAATTATAAATGGCTATGGCGGCAGCATGGTTCAGTATTTTTGCAGGGGCTTCCAGCAACTTTTTGAGTCCATGTCACATCAAGTTGCTGCACTACGCTGGGAAAATGGAGGTTGACACAATATTAGGAGGTATCCCAGGCCTTTTGTCACCTCAGAGTATTGCAGCATGTTCACATGCACCAACAACCATCTAGTAGTTGTCAACCATGTTGGTGGAGGAACGGAAAGCAGTACCACAAGAATGTGATTTGATTTTTTATTGGTCCAGTTTTATCATACATCACAAATTGTACAACTGATATTGGACAGGTCAAAGATAAGTTACAATAATAAATAGTATTAGCAAAATAGTAGGCAAATTAAAAATAGGTACCTACTACAATTAATTTTGTTATGCATTCAAAAATTCTCTGACAGAATAGAAACAGTGCTTTAAATATTGGATGAGTAGCATTTTTTATTTTGTCTGGTATCTTATTGTGTAGTATTACACCAATGTTAATTATGCTCCTCTGATAGGTGGTTGTTCTGTGATATTTTTGATGTATATTTGATTTCCCTCTGGTACTATAGTTGTGTACATTTTTGTTCTGTAGCAGTTTGCCTGTTTTCAGGAGGTAGTCCCTAGTGAACAAGATAGTTTCATAAATGAATAAACTTGGAACATTTAGAACACCAAGCTCAGTAAAATGGGATTTACAAGACTCCATCTTTTTAAGGCCACAAATTATTCTTAGAGCTCTTTTTTGCATTCTAAAAAACCTTTACACTGTGAGTTGAGTATCCCCAGAAAACGATCCCATATCGGACTAGTGAGTGGAACTGTGCATAGTATGCCTGCAGTACTGTTGTTTTGCTTGTAGTAACCTTTAAAATTCTTAGGCCATAGCACACAGATGATAGTTTTCTAGTCAAGTTATTTATATGTGTGTCCCACTTTAAGTCTTGCTGAAACCATAGACCCAAAAATTTTGTGACGCTTACATTTTCTAGGGGATCATTTTTTAATTGTGCTTGAATAGACATTTGATTAGTTGGAGGAATTAAATGAAAATCAACACACACAGTTTTTTCCGTATTTATAATGAGTTTGTTTTTAGTGAACCACTCAGAAAGTCTTTTCATAGAACTTTCTGCTGTGGACTGCAAAGTTTCTGGAATGGATCCAGTGAGCAATATGCTGGTGTCATCAGCAAACAGGATAGTTTTTGTGGGACTCATATATTCAACTAAGTCGTCCATATAAATCAAGAAGAGTAGTGGACCTAAGATTGAGCCCTACGGTACACCATATTTTATTGCTAATTCACTAGAAAGAAAGGAGTTGTTTCTTGTTTTATTCATTTTATTGAATTCATACTGAAGTGATACTTTCTGCCTGCGGTTTTTTAGGTGTGAACACAACCAGCTATGTGCTACACCTCTTACTCCTCGTCTTTCTAATTTTTCGAGCAGAATATTATGGTCCACAACATCAAAGGCTTTTGATAGATCTAGAAAAATACCTGCAGCTAATTTATGTTGATCAAAGGATTTTAAAATGCAGTCTAAGAATTCGAAAATTGCTGTCGGTGTAGATTTAGACTTTCTAAAACCATGTTGTTGTACTGTAAGAGGTGCATATTTATTTATGAAACTTAAAAGCCTGTCATATCACAGTTTTTCTAGAATTTTTGAGAAGGAACTTAACTGTGACACAGGTCGATAGTTTGATATTTTTTCAGAAGAACCTTTTTTTAGCGGTGGTGAAACTTTTGCTATTTTAAAAATATCTGGAAATACACCAGTTTTTAGAGAGAGGTTGAAAATTTTTGCCAAGGGGTTTGCTATGTGGTGAGCACATGCTTTTAATATGAAATCAGGTACTTCATCAATACCACTTGACATTTTATTGCTTAATGATTTAATTTTACTTATAATTTCATTGTGATTTGTTTCATAAACATACATAAACACACCTAGTCGCTAGCATGGCAATACATTGTAGGGCATGCATCACTCTTCATGGTGGTCATACACCATGTTAAGAACCATGTACAGTCCTTGTTATGTCCAGGGGACCATTATAAATTGTGGTGACTTCATTGTACTTAATAACTGTCTTTGAATAAAAGTGTTATTTCTGCTCATCTCATTATGTATACCTTTGTTACCTTCTGTATTATACTGTATCAGTTCTATGTTACTTGGCAGTGACACATCAAGAGAAAGTTACTTTCATCTTTAAATTTTACACACTGGTATAAATTTTGACCATACACTTGTTGCAGCAAAGTGCAATATCAGATTTAAGAAGCACCAGCTGAAATATCCAAAGAAATGGGCAATGTATAAATCATAGGATGCAAGGGTTGTGTAGAAGTTCAAGCATAAAACAATGGAATCAGATAGGAAAGACAAGAGTGGGGGTGTTATCAAGTCAGATATAACAAATACTGTTACAGACACATTAGGAATAAGGAAGTTAAAGTCTAAGACATCTTGGATGACCCCAGAAATGTTGGAAGTTTCTGGAATGGATCCAGTGAGCAATATGCTGGTGTCATCAGCAAACAGGATAGTTTTTGTGGGACTCATATATTCAACTAAGTCGTCCATATAAATCAAGAAGAGTAGTGGACCTAAGATTGAGCCCTACGGTACACCATATTTTATTGCTAATTCACTAGAAAGAAAGGAGTTGTTTCTTGTTTTATTCATTTTATTGAATTCATACTGAAGTGATACTTTCTGCCTGCGGTTTTTTAGGTGTGAACACAACCAGCTATGTGCTACACCTCTTACTCCTCGTCTTTCTAATTTTTCGAGCAGAATATTATGGTCCACAACATCAAAGGCTTTTGATAGATCTAGAAAAATACCTGCAGCTAATTTATGTTGATCAAAGGATTTTAAAATGCAGTCTAAGAATTCGAAAATTGCTGTCGGTGTAGATTTAGACTTTCTAAAACCATGTTGTTGTACTGTAAGAGGTGCATATTTATTTATGAAACTTAAAAGCCTGTCATATCACAGTTTTTCTAGAATTTTTGAGAAGGAACTTAACTGTGACACAGGTCGATAGTTTGATATTTTTTCAGAAGAACCTTTTTTTAGCGGTGGTGAAACTTTTGCTATTTTAAAAATATCTGGAAATACACCAGTTTTTAGAGAGAGGTTGAAAATTTTTGCCAAGGGGTTTGCTATGTGGTGAGCACATGCTTTTAATATGAAATCAGGTACTTCATCAATACCACTTGACATTTTATTGCTTAATGATTTAATTTTACTTATAATTTCATTGTGATTTGTTTCATAAACATACATAAACACACCTAGTCGCTAGCATGGCAATACATTGTAGGGCATGCATCACTCTTCATGGTGGTCATACACCATGTTAAGAACCATGTACAGTCCTTGTTATGTCCAGGGGACCATTATAAATTGTGGTGACTTCATTGTACTTAATAACTGTCTTTGAATAAAAGTGTTATTTCTGCTCATCTCATTATGTATACCTTTGTTACCTTCTGTATTATACTGTATCAGTTCTATGTTACTTGGCAGTGACACATCAAGAGAAAGTTACTTTCATCTTTAAATTTTACACACTGGTATAAATTTTGACCATACACTTGTTGCAGCAAAGTGCAATATCAGATTTAAGAAGCACCAGCTGAAATATCCAAAGAAATGGGCAATGTATAAATCATAGGATGCAAGGGTTGTGTAGAAGTTCAAGCATAAAACAATGGAATCAGATAGGAAAGACAAGAGTGGGGGTGTTATCAAGTCAGATATAACAAATACTGTTACAGACACATTAGGAATAAGGAAGTTAAAGTCTAAGACATCTTGGATGACCCCAGAAATGTTGGAAGATATTGACAAAAGTGAAAGACGCTCCATCAATATAAAGCAGCCAAGACCATTATAACAACAATGCCACTTAGAGAAAGAAAATTGGTTGGCAAAAATTAGCAGTGAAACAGAAGGTGATTTTAAATATGGGAAACAGATGAAGCTTACTCCAGAATTAAACTCTTGCAACACATGTAGTGAAAAGTTCTTTCATTGGTGGTGGCACGAATTCATGGAAGGGCCAAGATCCAGGTTCAACATTAATTGTAGTTGACAACATCTAGATCTATTTCAGCAAAACATTTAAAATTTTCCTTTACAATGGAATGAAGCAAAAAGCCAGTTAACAACAACCAATAGAAAAATTCCCTTAAAAAAGTCACTTTTAACAGAAATAGATCAAGATATTTTACAATTCTTCCAAAACAGTTTAAGTGAACTAAACTTGCAACAGAGTTTAACTTGATGAAATTTAGTAACTGTCTGATGACTGGAAATCTTCCTATCTGAACAGTTTTGATGCTTGATTCTGGGAGAGGAAGGCAGGCAAGGGCAAATTTAATGAGGATTGGAAAATTAAGAAGATCCCCAGGACAGAGCATCACAATAAGCATGAGAACTTGAGTGACTGATGACCCGCAACCACAACTCAACACAGAATAGTGATCCTAATGAAGTGCTAATACCAGCCTCTGCCCAGAACCATGCCCACTTCCTTTCCTGTCGTCAAGTCAACCAGCTAGTGAGGCACACTGGAACAGTTTGTTGGCCACCCAGAAAATCAGGAGCTGAATCAGCATACAAGATGGCTAACTAGCCTAATCTGTGAAACAAACAACCTGATATTAGCATTAGATCCACTTAGATGGTAACCACACAAAACACAAGAATAATTCACCACTTGAACCTTCTGCAAATTTGTTCTCTTTTTAAAAAATGACAAACACATATATAAGATTATAACACTTAAGCCCTAAAAATATAGAGAACTGCAACAACATTATTATTTGTCCCCAGAACCCTGAAAATATATATACACTAATCCAGTACTCGGACAATGTTAAGACTGACTGCTCATTCAAAAACTTCACTAAATACCGATACTGCGCATTCCAGTATAGGGCACTTGTCAACAGTCCCCAGTGTCCACTACATGATAGCCATCTCCCTTGGTGGGTAGGGCTAATGGACACCCCATTGGATGTCCAAGGTAATTCTAAAACACAATTTAAAAAAAAAAAAAGAGTTTAACAATTCAGCATAATAACTGCCCCATCTATCCTAGTAGGACTTCTATTAGTTGTACCCCTTCACAGACCCACCAAAAAACATTACCACAAGCAACTCAAACAATACCAAAACCAATCACTATGCAGCAACAGGGACGAGTTGAAAGTAACCAGGGACACACGGAACGCAAAAATGATCAAAAGGCCCAATACATGCCATCTGCTGACATGACCGACCCACTGACTGACCAACCAACCAAGGGCAAGGGAAAAGTTTGCAAGTGAATTGCCAACTGACAGTTTGTTACTGAGAGGTCACTTAGGTGGCTGGCAACACAATGTATGATGACAGCAACACACTTTCGATGGAAAACCAATAGCCATGAGTGTCTCGCAAAACAGAGCCTTTGGTCACTTCCCACACAGTCAACTGCCATCCCAATTTTCTCCCAGCATTGTCCAAACAAGACCCACAGGCTGCAAAAATTTGGCCCACCAGCCACGGTGCGGTGGCAGTGCCACTGGATGACCAGAGGAGAAATCAAGCAGAGGAAGTTGCCTGGAAGAGAAATTGATATAAGCCAACATGGCTCAACCTCCCCCACTGAAACAATAAACTCCCTCTCCCAGGTTATTCCTGACAGGGAGTGGGAGAATGGAGAGGCTCTACCTGGCTTGTTTAATCTGACTGATGTATACTTGGGAGGTCCTACCACTAGCTAGATTGTGGAATAAAAGGTTAACAGGACTCAGCACCCTGATAAGGTCCTAGAAAAAGTGGTGCAAGCTTCCTAGAAATACCAGCCACTGCCCCAGAGCCAAAATTATGAATAAAATCTAGATCCTCACATAATGGGCTGCCTCCCCTGATTATAACACTTGGCTTGTCGGGAGTGAGGCAATTGGATATTTCATCCAGCCCTGTCCCCTTTCAGCTTAATAACCTCCAAGGTGATGTCCTGAGGCAAAAGGTTGTTAACGTTCCACAAATTGGGCTATGGAGAATTGAGTGGGTAATCAAACATTAACAAAGCATGAACGGCCTTAATAGCCTCATATTGGATGGAATTAAAGGCAAGGTTGATCCATGGGAGTGAGGCATCCCACTTGGTATGTGTGAGAGCAGCCTTAAGGTTCCTATTTACTCTCTCAGCAAACGAGTCCTGGAGATAGTAGGGTATTGTCATAATATGTCTAATGGTGGCATTCTGAAAACAAAAGTGCTTAAACTCTTTTGAAGCAAAGGCTGGGGCATTGCCCCTGATTGAGTCCCTGGGTAGACCAAATATAGAAAACACCTTAGAAAGATGGTAAATGGTAACTGCGGCTGTAACTCTCTTACTAGGCATAAGCCAGCTTAACTGGGAAAGGCCATCCATGACAACCAAGATGTAATGATTCCCTACCTTAGTAGGGGGAAGGGGGCCTGCATAATCAATGAATAACTTGTCCATAGTGTGTTGTTCTCTCTCCAACTGGAGGAGACCCTTGGGTGAGTTGTGATTAGGCTTTCCCATTTTACTTAGCTTGCACTCACCCACTAATTGTCAGACATCCTTACTCAATGATGGCCAAGTTATGTGTTGTTTCACTTTAGTAATGATTTTGTGAAACCCCAAATGGACCTCGAGCAAGGAGTCATTAAAATAGCAAAAAAATTGACGGGACGAGTTCCATGGGCAAACAAATCCTTGGCTCAGGTGATCTCCCAACCTCACAACACAAAATTATCTTAGTCATGTCAACAGTGCAAGTGACGTAACATGTCAACACTGGAATCTTTGCTGCAGTGGCCAAAGATTCTGGGCTGGCCACCACCATAGCTTACACAAAGCCAGTGGTCACTAGCAGATGCACTGTTCACTGTTTCTGACCACTGACTCCACTGTGAAAAGGAATAATACCTTGTAATTTTTAAAAATGAAAGGGAAATCTGTAACTGTGAACAGTTCATATGGCATTATAGGATAGGCTTGTCATCTGGGGTTCCAGCTGTCACGTACCTACACACCAACAGAGGAGCAACTTACTTATTTTTCTTTTTCTGTGTTTTCTTCAGAGTTCAGTTCTTAAATCCATGTGTGTTTTTCATTTAAGAGATGTAATCTTGCATTTCTGTAATGTAAAATGTGAATTCAGGCAGTCTGTAGCACAGTTGTCATATCTTTTAAATGGCCAGCTACACAGCTCAGTAATGCATCAACCTACATTGGTACAAATCAGGAGGGTAGAAAGTTGCATATTTAGGTTTCTCTGTGTGCTTCTATAGTTTACTTCTTAAGCTAGTTTTGCTGGGATATAGGATGTATGCATGCTGTGTGTGGATGCAGAAGGAGTCAGCCACAGTTTATGAACAACTGAAGGTGCATTGGCTACAGTCAGCTGTCTTCAGACTGCTGCTTTGGTGTGTAACAGTGGCGAAGAATCTACTGTGTTGCATGGGACACCCCAGGTGTCGCTTGTTTTGCCTACAGGTTCTGGTGCCAAGGCACCTTCCTGTCTACCTGATATGTTGGATCTGACCTCACCGCAAGGTGAGTGACAGGTGGTAATGCATTTGCATTGCTGGAGGCAGAGGGACAATGTGAAAGCTGACTGTTTGCCCTTGCCCATTCACCCTGTGACTGGACAGGTAGCCACCCCTTCAGCAGCATCCAAGCAGTCATATGGGGGGAGGTATTTGCTAGTTATCAGCAGCTCCAGTGTCAGGCACACAATGGAGCACCTCAGGGAAATAACATACAAGGCCAGAAAGAAAACCACTGTGCACTCAGTATGTCTACTGGGGAGGGGGCCCCTCAAGATGTGCAAGATGCCCTGACTGCAGCTACTGACTGTGCAAGGTGCATTCATCTCCAAGTTGTGGCTTACCTCAGTACCATTGACACCTGTCACATGATTTCTGAGGCGATCCTCAGTTCATATAGGTGGCTGGCAGAAGTGGTGAAGACTGCTGGCCTCAAATGCAGGGTTCAAGCAGATCTTGCAGTTTCCAGCATTGTTTCCAGAGTTCAGTGGGGTCCTTTGGTTTGGAATTGAGCGAAGAGTCTCAACAAAAGACTTTGTCCATTCTGTCGTGTTCTTGCCCGCAGATTTCTAGGCGTGTGCTATCAGGTCGAGAGTTGTAGGACTCCCCTTGGTAGAGCATGGGTGCAGTACAAAAAGCAAGCAGCTACCCAGTAGGGTACTTGAGGGGGGCACATGGGGTTTTTTCATGCTATGTGGTAGTATGAGATACTTTGATGAACATTCACTAGTTCACACACAGACAACAAAATCAGGCCACATTCAAAGTAAAGACACTTTGACTGTCAAAATTTTATCAATAAATTGTCACAGTATTCATAACAAAGTTCCCAAATTTATTTTCCTCCGGGAAATTTGTCATGCTCAAATTTTTCTCAGGATCGGGAGCTGGTAGAACCTGAATTAGAAAGCAGAAATATTCAGTAAGTCATGGAATGTATATCAGAAAGGCAGATGGGATACCATAGGAGGAGGACTGTCATTCCAGTTGACAAAAATATTTTCTCTATTGACATCCAATTCGATTGGGACTGTGAAGTTATCTGAATGTTTATGACAGGTCTAGGTGAAATCAAGTTAATTATTGGAGGTTTTTACAGGCCATCTGATTCCACCGTGCCAATTTTAGAGTCATTTAAAGAAAATGTATGCACAGTAACAAAGAAATACCCATTTCATGCAATATTAGGTGGATGTGACTGAAACCTACTGGATATAGACAGACATCTATATATTAATTTCAGGGGGTAAGGACAGGCAGTCTCATGAAGTGTTTTTTAACACATTTTCTGAAAATGCCTACATGCAATGGAAATATTTTAGATCTTGTAGCTTGAAATAGGCCAAAGCTTATGAATGGTGTCAGTATAGACAAGGATTAAAGCAAGGGGAAACTACAGCCATAATTTTTCCCAGGGGCATGCAGCTTTACTGTATGGTTAAATGATGATGGCATCCTCTTAGGCAAAATATTCCAGAGGAAAAATAGTCCCCCATTTGGATCTCTGGGCAGGAACTCCTCAGGAGGATGTCATTATCAGGAGAAACAAAACTGGCGTTCTACAGATCGGAGGATGAAATGTCACATCCCTTAATCAGGAAGGTAGGTTAGAAAATTTTGTGGCGGTTATCGACTGCAAGAGTCGACCGCCTCATCTTTGAGAACGAACTTCTTTGAAAACTGTTGATCTTTGTGTGTTCCAAACTCTGTATTTGAGCAGATGTGTTTGTACCAACATGATCAAAATAAAACAATTCATTATAAACGAGCAAATACTTAATGTTGGGTTAGATATTACTGTATGTAATATCTCAATCCCCACACTGGTGACCCTGATGCTCACGAACACTGCTTACGACACCAGAAATGTGTACTGGAACATTGCCAAGGACAAACAATGCAGCAACCCTTTGTCGGATTTCTACGTCCAACGGCTTCGCATTGCACCGCATCTGGATGCAGTGTACAGGAAGTGTAATTAGTGTGTAAATTCCCATCTCTTGTGTGAATCGTGCTTTTTGGTAACTTTCGTCACCTTTTCACACATCGACAATGCGACCGAGGGGCACACGTCGTCTGTCGAAACCCGCTCAACGCGTCGGTAATTTCACTTCCGGACAGTGCAGTGCTCCTTCGCCGATTAATTTGGACAATTTTGACTTGCTTTTGTGTAATGAATTGACTTTGTGCAGTGCTTCGATACAGGACAATCATGCCAAACAATGGACTGCAACAAACGGGGACTATGTTGGAAATCCCAGTTTGCACGAACTCCGAACTACGGCTAAATTGCATGCATGGTCGAATTCACAGGAACGATTTCATCAAGGACATCCTACTGATCAATGACAATGCACCAATTACACCGGCAACAATGCCAGCTGTTTCTCAGTGCAACACTGGATGCGCCACGCCTCCCTCTACTCAGTACCCGAGCCGCACCGACTCTGCTCGACCGCTGCTGACAGCGCCATCACAGCTGCCGCCTGATGGCTTAATGACCTTGACCCAGTCAAAACAAACAGCTGCGCGACATACAATCCCGCCACGGCTACCGCACCCGCATCTTGTCAACAACTCACCAACACTATGCACGCTTACTGCCTGGCCGTTCACTACTGGATCACACCCGCAACTTGTTCACCCACCCCAGAGGACGATTTCAGCCGTATCAATGCTTCATACAGCAGTGAACGTGTTCTCACTCTGCCTCCGCTGAGTGCTGAGTTTCACAATTGCGATCGCACACACGATCTTTTCTACTCGAACTGTTACGTCAATACTGTGCCACTGACCTTGTCTTCTGTGCCAGGTTACCCTTTGATAGAGACAGATTCTGCTTTCAACCCCATCTTATTCAGTGATACACAGCAAACTGCTTCACAACATACATTTTTGCCTGAACAACTGCAACAGCTACGTGAGCAAATTGTGACATACAACTTGTTGGTACAAGATCAGTTACACATGCTGCAGCCGACACAGACCGAGCACGACGTGCAATGAGATGCTCCTGTCATTGTTCCGCCTCCGACTGCTTCCGATCCTTCACCATTACTACCCACTACAACTAATACCCTGACGATCACACTACATGGATCTATGTCCCAGATGTCACAACTGTCAGCATCACGCCGCCTCAAGTGGAAATTCTACGTTACTGATGTTATACAAGCGACTTATTTACGCCACTGCCACCTTTCCTTGGTAGTTGCAGACAATTCATTTTTGTACCATGGCATAACCAGCCACATTCCAGTGTCGCTTGCTTTGCCGCCCTCTTCACTACCTCCTCAATGTACGACCAACACATCTGCCGTTCCTGCTTCGACGAGTGAACATCTTTCCGCTCCGACACACGATTGTGCAGCATTGTCATGCAAGGAGCTTGCAGCCTTACAACTTGACCGCAGGCCGTCAGCAACAGCACGCACGCAGCTCCAGTTCCATTGAACTGTGTCACTTCTCCTCTCCGCCACGGACCAGTAGTTCATCCGCCGACTCGACTTCTCCACATTCACATTACGTCTCATCGCCTTCCTGCTCCGACCATGGTTTCACCGACCACGTCCGCCTTCCACCACCTCTCGCCATCACCATGCCTCATGCACAGGGCTCACGGCCATGCCCCCCAACCTTCAATCACGGCTGTTTCGCACATCAAAACACCAACACTGTCAACTCCGCTTGGAACATCCTGCCATCTACCGCTGTAACACACTCACCGTCCACGGACTCTGAGGTGACGCTTCCATCTACACCGAAGTCATCCACCGCCAAGGTCAGTCATGTGCAGCTTGCTGTTTTCTCCCCAGCTGTGACATGAAACACCTCTATAACTCCGTCATTACCACGAGTGTTGCTCATCCAGCATCTCTTACGCTACCTGTTAAGCCACAGCATGCTTGCTCCTTTATGTCATACGGCCAATAACAAACTGTTACCAGACACGTTGCACTTACCGCGGCCCTCGCCGGCAAATACTTTGGCAATACTTCGCATCGCATCTTCGGCGCACTCGGCTCCTTTGATTGGATCAAAACCCCGCTGCACCGCACGGCCTCGGCACAACAATGTTCTCCCCACCAACACGCTGCCGCCTTCTGCTTCCACCATGCCATCAGCATGGCACGGTCAACCTGTGGATGCCTTCCGTGCCTCCTTCACTCCGCTGGTCGTACCTACTGAGACATCGAGAAATGGCTCAATCGTGCCTCGCACTAGCGCCTGCCATGACACGATCGGTCACGCGCACCTGCGCCATCAGCCAGCTGGGTGCACACACGCCTCTCATCATCCTTACCATGCTCCACACTACCGGCAGGGGCTCTGTGGCGATTATCGACTGCAAGAGTCGACCGCCTCATCTTTGAGAACGAATTTCTTTGAAAACTGTTGATCTCAGTGTGTTCCGAACTTTGTATTCGAGTGGATGTGTTTGTACCGACATGATCAAAAAAAAGTCAGTTCATTATAAACTAGCAAATACTTAATGTTGGGTTCGATATTACCGTACGTAATATCTCGATCCCCACAATTTAAAAAGAGAAATGGATAGGTTAAAGTTAGATATAGTGGGAATTAGTGAAGTTTGGTGGCAAGAGGAACAAGACTTCTGGTCATGTGAATACAGGGCTATAAATACAACATTAAGTAGGGGTAATGCAGGACTTGGTCTAACAATGAATTAAAAATGTATGATGCAACAAAAGAAATTATTCAAATAGTTAAGGGAGATGTAAATTTAATAGTCATGGAGACTGGAATTCAATAATAGGAAAGGGAAGATAAGGAAAAGTAGTAGGTAAATATGGACTGGGGGTAAGGAATGAAAGGGGAAGCGGCCTGGTAGAATTTTGCACAGAGCATAACTTAATCATAGCTAACAATTGGTTTAAGAGTTGTGAAAGAAGGTTGTTTGCATGGAAGAGGCCTGGAGTCACTGGAAGCTTTCAGATAAATTATATAATGGTAAGACAGAGATTTAGGAACCAGGTTTTAAATTGTAAGACATTTCCATGGGCAGAGGTGGACTCTGACCACAATTTATTGGTTATGAACTGTAGATTAAAACTGAAGAAACTGCAAAAAGGTAACAATTTAAGGAGAGAGCATTAGGGAATGATTGACAAGAACAGGGGAAAGAAATACAGTAGAAGAAAAATGGCTAGCTTTGAGAGATGAAATAGTGAAGGCAGCAGAGGCTCAAGTAGGTAAAAAGACGAGGGCTGGTAGAAATCCTTGGGTAACAGAAGAGATATTGAATTTAATTGATGCAAGGAGAAAATATAAAAATGTAGTAAATGAAGAAGGCGAAATGGAATATAAACGTCTCAAAAATGAGATCGACAGGAAGTGCAAAATGGCTAGGCAGGGATAGCTAGAGGACAAATGCAAGAATGTAGAGGCATATATCACTAGTTGTAAGATAGCTACTGCCTACAGGAAACTAAAGAGGCTTTTGGAGAAAAGAAAACCACCTGTATGAATATCAAGAGCTCAGATGGCAAACGAGTCCTAAGCAAAGAAGAGAAAGTAGAAAAGTGGGAGGAATATATAGAGGGTTTATACAAGGGTGATGTACTTGAGGGCAATATTATGGAAATTGAAGAGGATGTATATGAAGATGAAATGGTAGGTATGATACTGCATGAAGAATTTGACAGAGCACTGAAAGACCTAAGTCGAAACAAGGCCCCAGGAGTAGATGACATTCCATTAGAACTACTGATAGCCTTGGGAGAGCCAGCTATGACAAAACTTTGCCATCTGGTGAACAAGATGTATGAGACAGGTGAAATACCCTCAGCCTTCAAGAAGAATATAATAATTCCAATTCCAAAGAAAGCAGATGTTGACAGGTGTAAAATTCTGAACTGTCAGTTTAATAAGTCACGGCTGCAAAATACTAACACAAATTCTGTACAGACTAATGGAAAAACTGGTAGAAGCTGATCTTGGGGAAGCTCAGTAAGAAATATTGGAACATGTGAGGCAATACTGACCCTACGACTTGTCTTAGAAGGTAGATTAAGTAAAGGCAAACCTACATTTCCAGCACTAGTAGACTTAGAGAAAGTTTTTGACATTGTTGACTGGAATACTCTCTTTCAAATTCTGAAGGTGGTAGGGATAAAATTCAGGGAGCAAAAGGCTATTTATGCCGGCCACTGTAGCTGAGCGGTTCTATGTGCTTCAGTCCGGAACCGCACTGCTGCTACGGTCGCAGCTTCGAATCCTGCCTTGGGCATGGATGTGTGTTATGTCCTAAGGTTAGTTAGGTTTAAGTAGTTCTAAGTCTAGGGGACTTTTTTATGACCTCAGGTCTTAAGTCCCATAGTGCTTAGAGCCAAAAGGCTATTTACAATTTGTACAGAAACCAGATGGTAGTGATAAGAATCAAAGGGCATAAAAGGGAAGCAGTGGTTGAGAAGGGACAGGGTTGTAGCATATCCCCAATGTCATTCAATCTGTATATTGAGCAGCAGTAAAGGAAACAAAAGAAAAATTTGGAGTAGGTATTAAAATCCATGGAGAAGAAATAAAAACTTTGAGGTTTGCCGATGACACTGTAAGTCTGTCAGAGACAGCAAAGGACTTGGAAGAGCATTTGAACAGAATGGACAGTGTCTTGAAAGGAGGATATAAGAAGAACACCAACAAAAGTAAAATGAGGATAATGGAATGTAGTCAAATTAAATCAGGTGATGCTGATGGAATTAGATTAGAAAATGAGAAACTCAAAGTGATATATGAGTTTTGCTATTTTGGGAGCAAAATAACTGATGATGCTTGAAGTAGAGAGGATATAAAATGTAGAATGGCTATGGCAAGCGTTTCTGAGGAAGAGAAATTTGTAACATCAAGTATAGATTTAAGTGTCAGGAAGTCTTTTCTGAAAGTATTTGTATGGAGTGTAGCCATGTATGGAAGCGAAACATGGACAATCAATAGTTTAGACAAGAAGAGAATAGAAGCTTTCGAAATGTGGTGCTACAGAGGAATGCTGAAGATTAGATGGGTAGATCACATAACTAATGAGGAGGTACTGAATAGAACTGGGGAGAAGAGGAATTTGTGGCACAACCTGACTAGAAGAAGGAATCAGTTGGTAGGATACATTCTGAGGCATCAAGGGATCATCAATTTAGTACTGGAGAGAAGTGTGGAGGGTAAAAATCATAGAGGGAGACCAAGAGATAAATACACTAAGCAGAGTTACTCAGAGATGAAGAAGCTTGCATGGGATAGAGTAGCATGGAGAGCTACATCTAACCAGTCTCTGGACTGAAGACCACAACAACAACATGTTAAATCACTTATTAGGTTGAAGGCTTCTATCCAGCTGCTCATTGACTGGTCTGGTGTGTGGGAATAAAGATAGCAAAAGCAAAGCTGAAGGTTTAAATTTTGCATTTAAGAAGTTGTCCAAGCAGGACACAGTAATAGGTATCCCTGGCACAGAAACTCAACTGGAAAAATTGAAAACAAATAAGTCACCAGGTCTAGATGGCATTTCAAGGAGGTTTACAAAGAGTATTCTACAGTTTTGGCCCTCCAATTAGCTGACATTTATCACCCAGTGCAAAGACCCAAGTTACTGGAGAATGGCGCAGGTGACGTGTGTGTATAAGATGGATAAAATAACAGACCCACAAAATTACAGACAGTTATTTTTAACATTGATTTGCTGTAGGCCTCTTTAAATCATTCTCGGTTCAAATACAATATAGTTCCTGTCCTCAAAGCAGCGTGGTTACAGGAAGTGTCACTTGTGCACAACTCAGATTGCCATTTTATCACATTATATCCTGTGAACCATGGATGAAGGGCAACAGGCAGATTCCATATTATTAGATTTCCAAAACATGTTTGACACAGTGCCCCCACATAAGATTACAATTGACCAAGCATGCAGATAGATTCCCAGATATGTGGGTGGCTCGAAGACTTCTTAAATTATAGAACTGAGTACTCTGTCCTCGATGGTGAGTGTTTATCAGATAAGGGTATTATCAGAAGTGCCCCAGGGAAATGTGGTAGGACCTCTCTATATATAAATGATCTGACAGACAGGGTGAGCAGCAGTTTACAGCTGTTTGCTGATGACACCATGGTGTATAGGAAGGTGTCATTATTGGGTGACTGTAGGAGTGTCGAAGCTGAGTTACACCAAATTTCTAGTTGCTGAGATGAATGGCAGTATGCTCTAAGTGGAGAATATGTATGTTTGTTTGTGTGGCCATCTTCCACAGTAGCTGTTAATATCTGTTATCTGTCTTGAGCTGACTGCAATGTAATTAAAAAGAATTATGCCAGACACGTTTCACTTTTATTTACAATGTATCTTCAGTGGTATTCTGTAAATTGGATACACACGTTTGTACATTTATTTTTTGATTTTTTATGTTAAAAACAGTGTTGTCTTTATAAAGTTGGTCTGCAAGCTACTTATTGTGTTTCTTTACATGATGTGTTCCTTCCCCTCTTGCTAGCAGTTGTTGGTGTCGACAGGCTTCATTTCACATCTGCAGTTTTTGGCATTTTGCATTATTTCCTGCACTGCACTCATTACAATTGGCTTTCTTAACAGTTTTTCATTCATTGCTGCCACAGTGTTTATGCCCATTCGTTTGTTTTTGTTCATGTTGTGAGTATTGCCACCAACTTATGAAACAATTTGTGTGTGTGTGTGTGTGTGTGTGTGTGTGTGTGTGCGCGCGCATGCGCGCTCGTGCGCGTATGTGTGTGACGGAGAGAGGGAGAGTGAGAGAGAGAGAGAGAGAGAGAGAGAGAGAGAGAGAGAGAGAGAGAGAGAGTTAGCGAAATTGTCTTGTATGTAGGTAGAGACATGAGAGGAGTGGTGTTTTTTTTTGCAAGGGGGGGGGGGGGGGGGGGGGAGGAATGACAGGGATGGCCTCGACAGTGACTATGGGACAGATCTGGGAGGGAATGGTAGTGGTAAATGGAGCCTGTGGTTATATGTGTACTTTTAATGTTATATTAAGTGGTCAATCAGTTTAAAGAGTGTGTGGTTTGCCTAGTTAATCTGATCATTTATGAGTTGTTTCTTTTTTGTTATGGTTTTTTAAGATGTGGTAATTTTCTCGTAAGGTGAGGAGGTGTTTTTCGTGGTTGTTTATCCTTATGATTTCCATGTCTGTTTCTCTGGTTGTAATTTTAAGAGGGTGTTGGTGTAAGTTTTCTGCGAAAGTTGAATGATTTGCCCTATACTTCCATGCTCTTGCATTTATCTGATGTCAAATGTCCTCCTATTTTGACCTATGTATCTTCCATCACATGTACTGCACTTCAGTTGGTATATTCCTGATTTCTGATAGATATCAGTTTTTCTTATTGTTTTTGGGAAGTATTTCTGAATTGAGTTGTTCGTTTGGTGTGCTATTTTTATGCCCTTTTTTTTAAAAAAAATATTCCATATCCTCTGTGCGTATTTGTGGTTGAATTTCATTGTGCACCATCTTTTACTTTCTGTTTCTTTCACACTTTGTGTTGTTTCTATTCTTGTATTTTGTGTATTTGTGTGTGTTTGATTTTGTCCTTGTGTTGGTGACAGTGTGTATTTGTTGTTTTCTGTTTCTTGAGTTTCTTGTTTAGCTTTGTTACTAAGTTCTCTTTGCATCCATTGTTTGTGGCTAGTCATATTATAGTATTTTTTTTTAATGTCTGTATCTAATGGTACTGTGTTTAGTCTGTGGAGCATGTATCTAAGTGCTGCCTGCTTTTGAGAATTGGGCTGTTGTGATGTCTCATGTAAATATTGTGTCTGTTGTTGTCAGTTTTTGGTACATGGCAAAAGTGTGTTGGTTGTTTTTAATATTTATGGTGATGTCCAAGAAATTAAATGTCTATTTCGCTATGTCTCTATTGTAAAATGTATCTTATCATGAACATAATTTATGTCTGTATAACTGGTCAATTTTATTGTTTAATTCATCTATCAGGCACAAGGTATCATCCATTTATCTAATCCATATAGGATGTTGTACCTATTTGGCACTATTTTGTTAAATATAATCTGTTCTACATGGTTCATAAATATGTTTGCTATGGTTCCAGGCACTGGAGATCCCATTGGTAATCCTTCACTTAGTAAATAGAATTCATTATTGAACTGAAAATAATTCTGTTTTGTAATTAGCTCTAGAAGCCTGCCTGTTTTTTTGATGTATTCATGTGGGAGTGTACTGTGTCTCTTAAGATTTTGTTCTATAATGTTTATTGTTTCAGTTATTGGTATATTGGAATACGTATTCTCTACATCAAATGACAGGAGGGTGGCTGTGTCTGGAATTTGTATGTCTTTTATGTACTGAACCAATTGTGTGGTGTTTCTTATAGTCCTGTGTTCTTGTAATTTGTAGTTTTCTGATAAGATTTTCAATGTGTATCTTGCAAGTGGGTAAGTGATGGAAGATACATAGGTCAAAATAGGAGGACATTTGACACCAGACACAAAGAACATGTAAGAGCATGTAAGTATAGGACAAATCATTCAACTTTTGCAGAACACTTACACCAACACCCTCTTAAAATTACAACCAGAGAAACAGACATGGAAATCATAAGGATAAACAACCACGAAAAACACCTCCTCACCTTACGAGAAAATTACCACATCTTAAAAAACCATAACAGAAAAGAAACAACTCATAAATGATCAGATTAACTAGGCAAACTACACACTCTTTAAACTGATTGACCACTTAATATAACATTAAAAGTACACATATAACCACAGGCTCCATTTACCACTACCATTCCCTCCCAGATCGGTCCCATAATCATTGTCCAGGCCATCCCTGTCGTCTCTACCTACATACAAAACAATTTTGCTAACTCTCTCTCTCTCTCTCTCTCTCTCTCTCTCTCTCTCTCTCTCTCTCTCTCTCTCTCCTCACACACATACACGCACGAGCGCGTACACACACACACACACACACACACACACACACACACACACACACAAAATAGTTTCATAAGTTGGCAACACTCACAACATAAACGAAAACAAACGAATGGGCATAAACACTGTGGCAGCGATGAATGAAAAACAGTCAAGAAAGCCAATTGTAAATAGTTTCGAGCAGGAAATAACGCAAAATGCTAAAAACTGCAGATGTGAAATGAAGCCTGTTGACACCAACCACTACTAGTAAGAGGGGAAAGAATGGATTATGTAAAGAAACACTTTATAAAGAAAACACTGTTTTTAACCTAAAAGAATCAAAAAATAAAGAATAAATGTACAAAAGTGTGTATCCAATTTTCAAAATACCACAGAAGATGCTCTGTAAATAAAAGCGAAATGCATCTGGTGTAATTCTTTTCAAGTACATTGCAGGCAGCTCAAGACAGATAACCTATAAAAACAGAAGAAAATGTAAGTTAATATGGATGGATAGGAAAACCAGACCTGTCAGAATGAAACAATGGAAACACCTGGTAGGAATTTCAACAAAGTAGGAAAAGACAGATTGCTACCTACCAAAGAAGACACATTAAGTTGCAGATAGGCACAATTAAAAGATGGTTACATGAAGCTTTCGTCCACTGCCTTCATGTGCAAATGAGAAACACACACCATTCATACACACAAGCAAGCACACCTCATGCACACATGACCACCAACTCCAGCATATCTGGCCGGAATGCAGCTATCACGTGGGATGCGAGCAACGTTCTGGATGGGGTGGAGAAGGGGAAGGGACAGTAGTGTATAGGTATGGAGAGATACAAACACTGTCTGGTGGAGTGTGTGGGGACTATAATCCAACAGGTGCAGTGTCAGGAGGTTGTAGGGAAGGGAGGTGGGGAAAAAAGCAGCGAAAAAGGACAGGAGTGGGGAAAATGGATGAGTCTGATGGCAGAGGGTGGCAAATAAACAGGAGATGAGAACGGGGAGGAGATTATAGGACAGATGGGATGGAAACTGTTGGGTGGAGGGTGTGTTTTTATCCTAAAAGAGGTTGAGACTGGTACAACTACTGGAGCAGAGAATGTGTTGTAAAAATTACACCCATCTGCAAAGTTCAGAAAAGTTGGTGGTGGAGGAAAGGATTCAGATGGCTTGGGTAGTGAATCATCCATTGAAATCAAATATATTATGTTCAGCTGCATGTTGTGCCACGGGGTGGTCTACTTTGCTTGTGGCCACAGTTTGGTGGTGGCCATTCATCCTGATGGACAGCTGGTTGGTAGTGAGACAAATATAAAAAGCTGTGCAGTGATTGCAGCAGACCTGGTTTTACAGATGGAGCGGCCTCTGAAGGGGTAGAATAAACCTGTGACACAAATGGAATAGGAAACGCCAGGTGGGTGGATTGGGCAAGTCTTGCACCTGAGTCTTCCGCAGGGATATGATCCTTGTGCCAAGAGGTTGAGATTGGAGTTGCATAGGGATGGAATAGGGTGCTGTGGAGGTTGAGTGGATGACAGAACACCACTTTAGGAGGGGTGGGAAGTATCTCTGGTAGGATGCCCCTCATTTCAGGGCATGATGTTAGGTAATCAAAGCCCTGGCAAAGGATGTGGTCCATTTGTCCCAATCCAGGGTGGTGCTGGGTGACAGAGGGAACATTCCTTTGGGGGTGGTTCTCGGGTGTGGTGGGAGGATCGGGTGTGTGAGGGGAATGGCACAGGAGATTTGTTTGCTGACTAGGTCTAGGAGATAATGCCTGTCTGTGAAGGTCTTGGTGAGACCCTTAGCATACTGTGCAAGGGAATTCTTGTCATTGCAGGTACGCTGTCCCTAGGTGGACACGCTGTATGGGAGGGATTTTTTGGTGTGAAAGGGGAGACAGCTTTCAAAATGCAGGTACTCTTTGTGGTTGCTCTGTTTAATGTGGACAGAGATTGCGGATGGAGCCACCAGAGAGGAGGTCAACATCTAGGAAGGTGGCACGCCAGGCTGGGGAGGCTCACATGAAGTGGATGGGAGATGAGGTGTTGAGATTGTGAAAGAACAAAGACAGGGTGTCTTGGCTCTGAGTCCAGATTGTGAAGATATTATCAGTGAACCTGAATCAGACTGGGGGTTTGATGTTCTGGGAGGCTACATAGGTCTCCTCTACAAGGCCCATAAAGAGGTGCAGGGGTGCCATGCAGGTGCCCACAGCTGTGTCGTGGGTTTGCTTGTATACAATCCTGTAACATTCAAATATTGTATTAGTAGGAGTGCTGCTTTACACAGTACATTGCTTAAATATCTAGGCATAGCATAACAAAGAGATATTAAATGCAATAAGCAAGTTGGGTTTGTAGTAAGGAAGGTGAATGACTAACATCGTTTTATTGGGAGAATTTTGGGAAAGAGTAGTTCATCCGTAAGGTTGGTTCGTTGGTTGATTTGGGGGAGGGGACCAAACAGCGAGGTCATCAATCCCATGGAATTAGGGAAGGAAGTCAGCCATACCCTTTTGAAGGAAACATTCCGGCATTTGCCCTTAGCAATTTAGGGAAATCGCAGAAAACCTAAACCAGGATGGCCAGACACGGGTATGAACCATCATCCTGCCGAATGTGAGCTATCATCTCCCTCCCCTCCTGCCTTCTTCCATCTACTGTCCACATTAAACAATGCCCAGTCCAAGTAATTAATAAGCAAAGTCTTATACGACGAAGATTAGAGAGGAGCGAAGATTACAATAAACTTGCAAGTTTACTTAGCTTGTCATGTTGAGATGGCTCCAGTTCTTCTTGTCTAGTGGTCTGATTCTTGAAGCTGAAAATCTAAAATCAGATCCTCAGGGTTGGTTTCAAATAAATAAATTGGAAGATTGTTGTCACAGAATTTTTTACGTAAATATATTTTGCACTGATTTTCTCACAGTTTAGTATATCATACAGGATTTTGATTTTTCACATTAAAAAAGCCGAAATTACAGTGTTCACACCTATTATACAAAAATATGTCCAATCACTTCAGAGGCAATCTTACGATCCTCACACGCTGCAGAAATAACAATATTCCCAAGCGTTTACAATTTTTCTTAACAAATTAATTCCTACTAGTTTTTGTTACAATATTAATTTTGATTATTATTTCATAAATGAATCAAGAAATAAACATAGTAAATAATACAGGTTTGTGTAATTAATAATAGAAAATTTAAGTGTGCAAATAATTCCTAGTTTCAAATGTTTGTAAAAAAAATTTTAACTGTACATTCAGAACTAGTACTTACTGATTATAACACTGAAACTTAAAAAGTAATTCCTGTCATACATTTTCGCTTGAAATATAACTCTGTGTAAAATCGTATGAAAGTTTTCAGAAAAGCAACTGAGATAATACTGACCTGTCCAAAACATGAATAACTGTTGAGGAAAAGTAATACTAGAGAGGAGGATGTCCCGTTACTGAGTCCAGTGTGCTAACCACTGCACCACCTCACTTGGTCATCCATAAGGGAGATGGCAAATAGAGTGCCAGTGTAACCCATTCTTGAGTACTGCTCTAGTGTTTGGGACTGCATCAGATTGGAAAGACATCAAAGCAATTCAGAGGTGTACTGCTACATTTGTTATAAGCAAGCAAGTAGTATGGAGATGCTTCAGTAACTCGAATTTGGGTACCTGGAGGGAAGATGACATTTTTTTTCATAGAACACTAGGAGAAAGTTTAGAGAACTGGCATTTAAAGCTGACTGCAGAACAATTCTACTACTGCTGACATACATTTCGTGTAACATACATTTCGTGTAAGGGCCACAATTAGGGCTGATGTGGAGGCATATAGACATTTGCTTTTCCCCTCACTGTATTTGTATGTGGAAGAGGAAATGAAATGACTAGTAATGATACAAGATGCCTCCACCATACACGATACAGTGGCTTGCAGAGCATGGCTGTAGATGTAGATCTTAAGTAGTACTGTAGTTTCATTTAAATTAAACTTATAGATGTGAATATATCATGTGCACTATGATGGACAATTTTCTATCTTGATAGCCAATAATGATCTGAACACCATGTATGCCTCTTACGTAACTGTATATGTAAGTGTGTATGTACACAGAAGATGATGCAATTGCATTTTTTAAGGCTTAAAGATGGATAATAAATTAATAATAACATTTCACATTGTAATGTTATCTTATCTCTCTATCTTTGTTGGATGCACTTTTGTTATGTGCTTCAGAATTATATATGTATCTCTATCTGCAAACTCAATAAATTTATTCCATTGTGAAAGATTTTTTCCTATCCAGTGGCAATATTACCTATGAAAGCAAGATGATTTTAAATGGAAAGTGAAAATATTTGCAGAGAGTACCCAGGTGAGAACACTCCAGACAAAATGACAGAGACTGCAAGGGTGTAACTGCAAGGGTGTAGTAGTACACTTTATTGCTTGGCAGCAATACTTAATATGCATGTGCATACTGCAGAAGCTCAGAACAAAGTGACTCCAAAGAAAAGCCTGTGGCATCACTGCACTGCTAACCAGAGAGCTTTTACTATACCAGCTGATGCAATACTGTTGAGTCACTACAGAGCCCACTCCTGGTAGTGCAGAGCATGGGGAAGGGGTGGTTGACAAAGCTGCTGTTAATCTCCTCTTCACACGGGTGCACATGACAAGTTATTCTGTGGCTGTCTGTTTAAGGAGGGTAAGGCTGGACTGTTTCTCGGTGCAGCGAGTAGATGGAGCAAGATGCGAATGCTACTGTTTAATAGAGATGATACTGTATGAGGTGAGGAGGAGTTGGTGTGTTCATCCATAATGGGGTATCTGATCTACATTGGAGTGGGGTGGAGCGTAAAAATGGTGGAGGCACCAAAAGCAAAGTTACAGGTGCACAGTTACAGGTGCATCCTGTTCCATTTGTAAGTTGAGGCTGTGGTTGTCTCTTAGCAGCTGTGACCCTGAGGGTTCCATCTCCTGACAACCGAGAAGAGATTTTTCTATCAACATAAATGATCTTTTGGATAGGGTGGATAGCAATGTGCAGCTGTTTGCTGATGATGCTGTGGTGTATGGGAAGGTGTCGTCGTTGAGTGACTGTAGGAGGGTACAAGATGACTTGGACAGGATTTGTGATTGGTGTAAAGAATGGCAGCTAATTCTAAATATAGATAAATGTAAATTAATGCAGATCAATAGGAAAAAGAATCCCGTAATGTTTGAATACTCCATTAGTAGTGTAGCACTTGATACAGTCACGCTGATTAAATATTTGGGCGTAACATTGCAGAGCGATATGAAGTGGGACAAGCATGTAATGGCAGTTGTGGGGAAGGCAGATAGTCATCTTCAGTTCATTGGTAGAATTTTGGGAAGATGTGGTTCATCTGTAAAGGAGACCGCTTATAATAA
The DNA here is from genome assembly GCF_021461385.2 of Schistocerca piceifrons. Classification (NCBI taxonomy): domain Eukaryota; kingdom Metazoa; phylum Arthropoda; class Insecta; order Orthoptera; family Acrididae; genus Schistocerca; species Schistocerca piceifrons. Next base: position 95,403,321 of record NC_060143.1, on the reverse strand, counting down.
AACACTAATACGACCAATTCTTGAGTACTGCTCGAGCATTTGGGATCCCTATCAGGTCGGATTGAGGGAGGACATAGAAGCAATTCAGAGACGGGCTGCTAGATTTATTACTGGTAGGTTTGATCATCACGCGAGTGTTACGGAAATGCTTCAGGAATTTGGGTGGGAGTCTCTGGAGGAAAGGAGGCATTCTTTTTGTGAATCACTACTGAGGAAATCTAGAGAACCAGCACCTTAGGCTGACTGCAGTACAATTTTACTGCCGCCAACTTATATTTTGCAGAAAGACTACAAAGATAAGATAAGAGAGATTAGGGCTCGTACAGATGCATATAGGCAGTCATTTTTCCCTCGTTCTATTTGGGAGTGGAACAGGGAGAGAAGATGCTAGTTGTGGTACGAGGTACCATCCGCTACGCATCGTATGGTGGATTGCAGAGTATGTATGTAGATGTAGATGTAGATGAAGAGAGAGTGTCCTGGTCGACCTCTTAAAGAAGCCTGTCATGATGAAAGTATATTCCCAGAGGTGTCCCTTTGTTGCTTCACTGTTCACCATGCTGTCCTTTCTCTATGAGAAGGTCATTGATGAGTCTCACTAAGATCTCTTCAGATTGAATTGTTGCATATCTATTTGCACTGTAACTAGGTTATTATTGGGATCGAGGTGAGTGCTGTCATCTCTATGGTTGGTGCTATATAAACACTGCAGTGGAAGTATTCTGTAGGATCCACACAGGCTTGAGTTTACTGACAGTAAAAGTCATCAGTTTCTCGTTCAGTAATATGTCAAATGTGTTATTGTTCAATCTAATCATCCTGTGTGTCCCTGGGTGCGACAGTTGCAATGCTCTGGACACTACCATCTCTCAGCATTACACAGTCGCAGTTCTTTAGGGCTTGATGAACAACAATTCTGTGTGAAGCATGTGCTTGTAGGGGTGCTGGTAAATCTTGAGACGAGTGTTGTGCCACTTGACCTTATGGATGGGAAGAGGAAGTTCTATCTCCGTTGGTAGTAGGGAAGGTTCTGTGAAGTCCACCAGTAGAGTGAGTGGTTTCCCATTATGGATTTCTGCTAGTGATGCATGAAGGTCTTCCTTATATGCTGAATGCATGCCTAAAAGAACCCAAGGCAAATCTTGTGTTAACTTCACCTGCATGACATGAAGGCTGTTTTTAGCATGCATTTCCAACGCTCCACTAGTCCATTGCTTTGAGCATGGTAAGCTGTGGTTCAGAAATGCTGAACACCACACAAGTGACAGAGTTCGGTAAAAAGTGCTGATTGAAATTGTCTGCCTTGATCAGTCATAATCGAGGAGCTCAGTAAAATGTGCTGATTCAATTTGTCTCTGTTGATCAGGTGTAATTGATATGGGACAACCGAGACGAAATATCCATAAATTAACAAAAGCTTTTGCTGTGGTCTCTGCAGTGATGTCAGATACTGTTATAGCCTTGACCCAGCGGGATAACCTGTTGGTTCTGAAGGGATATGGTGAAAACCATCTGAGTCAAGGGGGGGGGGGGGGGGATGAGGTCTTGGTTGACCTACTGAAAGCAGGCCTTAGCGATTGAATAACAGCTATGTTGGAGATGCACATGCCATTCTATTTTAGATCTTGGCAGTCACCACATGCCTGTGTCCAATTTTTACAATTGTTTCTGACGTCTGGTCACGCAAAGCAGACTGCAACAAGTTTCCTTGTTGGATGGATCCCTGGATGGGACAGCCAATGTAGTTTACCAAAGATGAGTCTCCACCTGCAGAGAGGTACTAATGGTTGAAGATGAGTCTGTGACACACCAGACAGTACTTGTTTTGAGGAACTGGGAACAGTGCAGCATTTTATGCACAACATGGTTGTGGTGCCATGTAAAAGTTCACACAATTGTGTGTCCTGTAGTTGTGCTTCTGCTGTTGTGTCATAGTCAGTATCACCTGACAGAGCATTTATGCTGAAGAGATAATGTGCCACAACATTATCTGCACCATGAAGATGTCAAATGTTTGTTGTGAATTACATAAAATAATGTAAACAGCGAAAATGCCATGAGCAACAGTTCTTTTGGGATTGCAAATTGAATCTGCCAAAGGTTGACAACTGGCGTAGATGGCAAAAGTCCTGTCCTGCTTTCTGCATCATCTTTAAGGTGCCAACTACTTTGTATAGTGTCAACAATTCCCTGTCATAAGATGACTGCTTACCCTAGGTGTCATTCAACTTTTTGGAAATGAAAAACGTAGTTGTTGCTGTAATCCTACTAACGATTGTTGGAGAACCACTCCAATTGCGGAATTGCTCCAATGTCGGCTGATGGACAGGTTTGGAGTGGGTACTGGATGTGCCAACAATGTAGCCTGAGAAAGGTGGCCTCTAATTTGCTCAAATTCCTGTTGAATCTGCAGAGTCCATTGAATGCCTCTTTTGCCCATTATGCATTTGCTTGCTAATGTGTCCATCGGTGGTGCCTGGATGGCAGCTGGCTGAGGGAAGTGTCTGCAATAAAAATTTACACATGCGAAGGAATTGACACAATTCTTGAAAATTCTGTGATGTTAGCTGACTAATGGTCTCAGTTCATTGTATCATAGGCCTTATGCTTTCACTGCTAACTGAATGACCAAGGAAGGTAACTACTGGCTGATGCAGTTACAGTTATCATCACTTACTATGGATAAATATGATATTGCAGTGCCTGTGTTGTTAAGCAAGACTATGAAATATTTCTTCAGACATGTATTATCCTCCAAAACCAGGCAGCAACTTTCAATTGAAATGTCCTCCTCTGCACAAGAATTACGCAATGTATGTACAAGTAAGGGCTTGTGAAGCAAAAGCAATGACATATGGAGGTTTGAGTCGGGGTGTGAGTCTTGCATGGATAGCCAAAGCAGTTAAGGTGACCATTCATGTAAAGTGGGAAACCTGGTTTCAAGACCCAGTCTGGCTCAAATTTTTACTGTCATCATCCATTTATACAGCTGATGGCTGCTCATATTCTCAACTGCAAATACATGTCATGCAATCTGCAGATTTTGTTGGGTGTCTTAACAATTTTGGGCACAGTGATTCTGACATCCTTGTCAGCTTTGACATTGTCTCACTTTTCACCAGAGTATCTTTGCAAAAATCTTTGGAACTTATTGCCCAGAAATTTTAAGCAGAGATGACCAATCTTTATAGTCATGGCTTGGTGTTGACGTACTTTCTTTTCAATGATGGTCACTATGGCAGATGGAAGGTGTAGCCATAATAAGTCCACTTTCACCAGTAGTCATCTACACATACATGAAACACTTCCAGGGGGAAGTCCTAGAATCAGCTCAATGGAAATCTACCTGTTTCTTCCAGTATTCCAGTATTTCTTGATTTCCAAAAAGCATTTAACTCAATGCCACACTATGTTTATTGTCAAAAGTATGATCATATGGAATATCAAGTGAAATTTGTGACTGGTTGACTTTTTGGTAGGGAGGATGCAGCATGTTATCTCACATGGAGAGCCATCATCAGATGTAGAATTAACTTCAGCTGTGGCAGTGTGTTGGGACCCTTGCTGTTGATATTGTATATTAATGACCATGCAGGCAATATTAATAGTAACCTCTGACTTTTTGCAGATGATGCAGTTAACTATAATGAAGTACTAACTGGAAAGAAACTGCGTAAATATTCAGTCAGATCTTAATAAGATTTCAAAGTGGTTCAAAGACTGGCAACTTTCCTTAAAAGTTCAGAAATGTAAAATTATGCACATCACAAAATGAAAAAACGTAGTATCCTACGAATATAATACCACTGAGTCACTTTTGAAATCATACGAATACTGGGGTTAACATTTTGTAGGGATATGAAATGGAATGATCGCATAGGCTCAGTCACGGGTAAAACTTGTGGTAGACTTCAGTTTATTGGTAGAATACTGGGGAAGTGCAATCAGTGTACAAAGGAGATACTTACAAATCAGTCATGCGACTGGTTCTAGAATGTTGCTCAACTGTGTGGTACCCATACCAAATAGGACTAGCAGAGGATACTGAACATATACAGAGAAGGGTAGCATGAATGGTCATAGGTTTGTTAGAACCATGGGAGAGTGTCAAAAAGATACTGAAGAAACTGAAATGGAAGACTCTTGAAGGTAGACATAAACTATCCCATGAAAGTCTACTGACAAAGTTTCATGAACCAGCTTTAAGTGTTGACTCTACATTATACTACATATCACTTACATAGAGAGTGTTGGTATAAGATTAGAATAATTACTGCACACACAGAGATAGTCAAACAATCATTTTTCCCACACTCCACATGTGAATGGAAAGGAAAGAAACCCCAATGACTGGTTCAATGGGATGTGCCCTCTGCCATGCACCTAACAATGGTTTGCAGAATATAGATGTAGATGTAGATATCCATGTCAATGACATCTTTCTCATATGACCATATGGAATAGACAAGCTGAATGATCTCACCAGGACATTGAGTTTACCATGAAAGAAGAAGTGGATGGAGCACTCCACTTTCTAAACATGCTGGTAAAAAGAAGAGATGATGCTACGCTGGGCCACAGCATGTACCATAAGAAGACAGAAACCAACCTACACATACATACAGACAACTGTTACCATCCATCGCAGAGGAACAACATGCTCAAAATATTGGTACACAGGGCTTGCACCTTATCTAACAATGGGAGACTCAACTGAGAACTTGAACAACTGGAAAGGGTTTTCTGGAAAAATTGCTACACAGACTGGAAAATTTAGAGAGCTCTTTGTCCTACAATGACTGCACAACTGGTGAAACAGAAGAGGAACCTCAAGATGATGTGGCCATTGCATTTACTCAATTTCCTGGTGCATTATACAGGGAAATGGGACTAATTCTTTGTAAACATCAAGAGAAAACTGTCTTCCACCCAGCAGCTAAAAACAGGCACTGCTTACAAATGTACAAATGCAAAGAATGAACTCAGACTACAGAAATCCATGATCTACCAGACTCCTTGCCAACATGCCATGATTTAAATAGGCCAAACAGTGTGCACTGCTGAAGACTGCTGCCGAGAACACAGATGTTACACTATGCACACTGCTTCAGCCCAAAAAGGCAGCAGTTATGGCACACTGTCTATCACAATTACGTGGACTGGATTATTACCATATTAAGGTTCTGACACATATGTCTAACTTCTGGGACTGTGTAATTAGAGAATAAATCAAGGTTCATGTAAGGGAGCCACTGATCAATTGTGATAGTGGCTACATCCTTAGTAAGGATTGGTAAGCATTGCTGAGTCCGATTAAAAAGAGGAAGAAGATAACCTATGATGAACTGACTTCAGGAGCAAGCAGAGCAACAGCAGAGACACAGACAGAAAGCATTCCTGTGCACAATGCTTGGATGAAAGAAGTTAATGGCAGAAGCAGAGAGGACTGAGATATTGGACACACACCCACACCTTTCCATGGGCCTCACGCAAAGTGCTAGGTAGGAGGGGGGGGTGTGGTGGGGGGTGGGGGGGGAGGAGAAGGAGATATAAGTCTGGCAAAAGCTTGTCTGCAAGCTGTCCAAGAAGACACGAGATGCCACAGCAGATCTGCTCACCGATTCATCTGAGCAACCAACGATTGCTTCGAATGACAAATGACTGACTTGCAAACAGCACATCTCAGAGGACAATGTGGATAGTCCTGCTGAAACACCCTTTGAGTTAGGAAACTTGACAGGTATTAGGTCACAGAGAAGACTAGAAGAAGTTCTATTCATCCATAGGTTCAACAGTAGTCTCATCCACATGTTCATTTGCTCCGTGGGAAATGACTGGATAGCACCTATGAAACAGCAGCAGCTGAACTTCAATGCACTCCAATTGTCAGCTTGACCAATAACCACACTACTCCAGAACTATGGTTATTAACTGAGAATGACTGCAAGGTCCTGAGGAGAGCAGATGAAGGACTACCTAATCTAAGATCCAGTAAAGACAGTACAGCAGAAGAAGAGACCACCAATTAAGGTTCTCCTATGAGAGCTGCCACAAATGCTAGGTGTGCAAACAGTGCACCAAGCACTGCTGGATCATGAATTTGATGCAGTAGTGAAGCTTCACAACTGTGCTATCATGGAGTGATCTCCATTGTTCACTCCAGTGACCGATATTTTAGACGACAGTGTGAGCTTCAAGTATGATTGTCATTCAGAAAGTAAAGAACTTTTTTTCCACAGAAATTTTTACTAAATATAATTAAACTAAACTGTATTTTAGAAACAATTTGATACCCACGTCACTTTTCTACACAGTCACCATTCAAATTTAGGCACTTGTCACACAGTTTACCAGCTTTTTTTCTATGCTTCCTACATACTCAGTTGCTGTCAAGTTGTTGAACTAATAATTAACAACTTCTTTAAGTTCATCATCACTTCTGTGGCATTGTCCACTCAAAATATTTCAATTTGGGGGATAAGTGATAACAACTTGGGGTAAGTCCAGACTGTTTGGCGTATGTTGAAACATTTCCCACTGAAACTGCTGAAGCAAGTCATGTATGATTCCCACTGCATGTAGATGTTCATTATTGTGAAGGAGGATGACTGCACTGCTTAATATTGTGCACCACTTGTTTTTAAGGGTATGACAAAATCGCTGAAGCATCTGACAATAGGCTGCAGCATTTATAGTCTCACCTCTAGGCATTTAGTCAAAGAGCAAGACATCCTTTGTGGTTCCAAAACACTGTAGTCATAACCTTTCTTGTGTTCAAAATGTGTACTGCTTTTTTTTGTTTTCTTGGGGTTTGGAAATGATCCCATTCCTTGATTGGTATTTTGTTTCTGATGTGAAATGTGACATCCAGGTCTCATCACTAGTGACAATATGAGTCAAAAATTCATCACTAAACTTTTCACAGTGACTGAGAAATGTCAACTCCGCTGACATTCATTTGGTTTTGTGTTTGTATGACAAAATTTGAGGAACCCACATGGCACACACTTTTTTATAGCCCAAATCTGCACTTACAGTCTCATACAACACAGTTCTTGAAAAGTCTAAGAAGAATGAGTGCAGTCCACTAATTGTGAAACACCTATCTTCTTGGACTTGTGTTTCAGTCCATCCTTTGGGTCCATCAGTCACCACTGAGGGCTGACCTGAGTGACCTCCATCATGAACATTCTTCCATGTACCATTAACTAGGATACACCACTTCTGAACTGATGCTTCATTCATAACATTATTGTAAATGTCACTTATCTGTTTATAAATTTTGATGGGTTAGCCTCTTTGGTTTTAAAAAGCAAATAATATTGTGCACCTCAACCTGACAGGATCATCAATTTTGTCACACATTTTAAGGTTACACAACTAAGCAATAAACGATTGCATTGGATTGTAGCTGTTGCCAAACTGAAGCAGATGAGTACCAAGATCAGTGGTTGGTTGGCGGTGGTGTTGGGGGCTGTGGTCACATGTCACAACAAAACGTTCTTTATTTTCCAAATTACTCCCATACAATGTAGGTATTTTCATACACATCTTCAAGCTGACCAGCCATGTAGGCTTCGCTGTCCAGATAGAACCTCTCCCTGCTGGGTTCAACACCAAGCCAATGTGCTTCAAATACCAACAAGAAGGACATTTGGCAAAGTATTACCACATCCCTATAACTTGCATCAAGTGCATCGGCAAACATGACAGTTGTTACTCCACATGAAATCAAGAAGATCAACCAGCTTGCACTTGATGCAGCACACAACACGTTGCAAGCTAATGAGGATGCAGGGCTTTCTCAGACGGCACTCCCAGTGAGAAGATTCCATAGAGGGCAGCAAACTCAGCAGGTGTCGTGGACACCAGGAAGATGAAGAGGAGCTGCACTGCAAAAAAAACAACCTTACCTCCGGAAAAGAAATTGGGTGCACTGGCAGAGGCCACCCCTCCCATAGTGCGACCAGAAGACACCACCAGTGACAGTGGTTTGGGAAACTGGCTCTGATCAAAGGAGAGGCACCAGTCAATGCGAGAATGCAGGGTATTACAGGAGGCAGCACATCCAGAGCTCATCCAGGACATTCTGACTTAGTGAGACATCATGGAGGGGGAATTGGATGAGCTCCTCAGGGAGGTCGCAGTCAGAGTTGGGCTGCAGAATGACTGTGTCACATCATTGCAGGAAGAAGGCATATTGATCCTTGACTACAAAGTGAGAAGAATAATGCAGAAAGACAAAGTTGAAGCACTTGTTGGAGCAGCTGAGGAAAGGGTCTACCAACAGCTGGAAACCAGATTCCTCAAGAAGATGATACCTGCACTAAGTGCAACAAAATATGTCAGCGCCAGAACTTAGAGCACTACAAGGTGTCATAGTAACAGGAGGCAGTGCACCTGGAGCTTGTCTAGGACAGTGAGGAGGTTGCAGTCACTGCTGCACCACAGAAAGACTGCCACAGATGTGACAGAAGAAGGTGTATCTAACATAGACAAGAAGATGAGAAGAATAATGCTGAACAACAAAGCTGAAGTACTCATCAACGTTGCTGTGGAGAACCTCAACCAACAGCTGGAAGCCAGACTCCTTGAGAAAATGATGTTCACATTAGGTGCAGAAAAATGGGTGACAATGCCAGCAGACTTTCAGCCAGGGTTTTCAAGGTTTTCCCTAGAGCTGCCCCCAAATCCCTCCACACCCCAAGACCCAGAAACATCCAAAATAAAAACTTCATTGTCAAACACAAGTAGTAATGGAAATATAAAACCCAGTAAATAAAGTTATATGTATTCCCTATGGCTGAAAAGATGAGACCCTCCACACCTTCAAATAATGTCATCTTCTCTCTCTCTTTTTCTTTTAATCAGAAATCAGAAATGCTAGGTGTGCAGTTTGTCAGTGCACCTGATTATGGCAAGATGGTCATTTTCAGAAATATTGCGCCCGTTGGACACAATAAACTGTGGAGTTCCACAGGGCTCTATTCTGGGTCCTCTACTTTTCATTATTTTCATAAATGACCTTCCAATGTGTAGAAGGGCTAAGGTAAAATTTACTTTGTTTGCCTATGGCACTAGAATTCTGATAGACAATTCAACAAATACCTATCTTGAGATCACTGTAAATGCAATTTTTCAGGAGACCTTTAACTGGTTTACCTCTAATGGACTACCACTAAATTTTGAAAAAACTCAATTGATTCAATTCCATACAAGCCAAAATATCGAAGGTGAGATTAATGTTAAATACAATGATGGGAATTTAGCAAGAGTGGAGTCAACAAAGTTCCTGGGTCTACTTTTTAATAGCAATCTAAACTGATCCTTACACATTCCTTACCTATCTAAAAAACTAAGCTTAGTAATTTACACTATTCAAGTGATTGCTTCCCTCAGTGACTTAAATACTTTGAAAGCTGCCTATTTTTGTTATTTTCATGCCCTGATGGCCTATGGAATTATATTCTGGGGCAACCAGCCAATGGCAAACAAAATACTCATAGCCCATTAGGATTCTGTGTGGTATCAATTACAGACATTCCTGCAGGAAACTCTTCCAAGAGCTGAGAATACTCACAACAGTATCTCAGTACATTTTCTCTCTAATGTGTTTCTAGTGTAAAAACCATTCCCTTTTTGAAATGAACAGCATGTATCATAACTATGACACTATGGTAAAAAATGATCTACATCTTGAACAAAAGAATCTAAGTATGGCACAAAAAGGAGTACACTACTCTTGCATAAAAATATTTAATGCTCTCCCTCAGGCAATAAAAATGTCAGTTACTGATCCGCCTACTTTTAAAGATCAACTTAAACAATATCTTCTAAGTAAAACCATTTACTCACTGGCCGAATTTATGTATGAGAATATGTGAATTAATTTTGATCTATTGTAAGTCTGTTCAATGTAATTTGTAACTTTTTACAAAAAACAATTCTTGTAAACATTTTTTCTATCTAATATATTATTCATTGTACAACCTATCATTATAAATAAATCTCTCAAATCTATGTAAATGACCATTCTAAACCCAAGCGATTTATCGCTAATGGGTCTACAGAACACAAATGAGCTAAGTAAAAATGGCGGCAAGTGTACACGTAACTTTAAACCGCTCTGCAGTTTTTGAGGACTTAATTTCAATCAAGTGTATTGTATGTGACGAAACAGTGCTAAATGGAATTAGAATATGCGTGTTTAAACATAAATGGTGCCATTCACACTGCTATGCTCAAGATGATTTACAAATACAGTGTAAATGTGACATAGAGTGTAACGGCCGCGAGATCGCGAGTGAAAAGTGCTACGCGGGAATAGAAGACAGCGTGCAAGACGAACTTCAAAAAGAACATGACATTATAAAAAAATATATAAAAACAATGGAAAATTTAGTACTAACCGTACGGGAACTGTCTGAATCGTCAAGGCAACAAGATCTCATTAATGCTAGCCATAAAATTCGTAGCTCTGCACAACCAAATGTACAAAGTGTAAACAGTACGACTGTAACTAGAAATATGAACGAACTGATCACTCAAAAAGACACAAGTGAATTAAACGCAAGAAAAGAAAGTGTTAATAGTGCATCTATGGATAAAAATATGAACAAACTATCCACACAAAAATATACAAGTGGATTAAACGGAGAAAAACACAAGGTAAATATTCGTAAAGAAAAAAAGTAAACAACCACGTTATGCATAAGCAAGGATACAAGCAACAGACATATATTTTTGCAGATAGTCATGGGAGAGGAGTTACGGAAATTATGAGAAGAAATCAACAAGACCTTAATGTAACAGGCATCATCAAACCAGGCGCGCCATTACGCGAAATTCTGAAAAACAGAGACAACATATTAACGACGGGTAACAGCTGCATCATAATAGGAGGCGCAAATGATGTTTACTGTAATGAAACTTGGCGTGCAACGAGAATCCTAAAGGAAACAATCAAAAGGATGCCTCGAGTGCATTTCTACATTGTTAACTTCCCCCCCATGAACCATGGACCTTGCCGTTGGTGGGGAGGCTTGCGTGCCTCAGCGATACAGATAGCCGTACCGTAGGTGCAACCACAACGGAGGGGTATCTGTTGAGAGGCCAGACAAACGTGTAGTTCCTGAAGAAGGGCAGCAGCCTTTTCAGTAGTTGCAAGGGCAACAGTCTGGATGATTGACTGATCTGGCCTTGTAACAATAACCAAAACGGCCTTGCTGTGCTGGTACTGCGAACGGCTGAAAGCAAGGGGAAACTACAGCCGTAATTTTTCCCGAGGGCATGCAGCTTTACTGTATGATTACATGATGATGGCGTCCTCTTGGGTAAAATATTCCGGAGGTAAAATAGTCCCCCATTCGGATCTCCGGGTGGGGACTACTCAAGAGGATGTCGTTATCAGGAGAAAGAAAACTGGCGTTCTACGGATCGGAGCGTGGAATGTCAGATCCCTTAATCGGGCAGGTAGGTTAGAAAATTTAAAAAGGGAAATGGATAGGTTGAAGTTAGATATAGTGGGAATTAGTGAAGTTCGGTTGCAGGAGGAACAAGACTTCTGGTCAGGTGACTACAGGGTTATAAACACAAAATCAAATAGGGGTAATGCAGGAGTAGGTTTAATCATGAATAGGAAAATAGGAATGCGGGTAAGCTACTACAAACAGCATAGTGAACGCATTATTGTGGCCAAGATAGATACGAAGCCCACGCCTACTACAGTAGTACAAGTTTATATGCCAACTAGCTCTGCAGATGACGAAGAAATTGAAGAAATGTATGATGAAATAAAAGAAATTATTCAGATTGTGAAGGGAGACGAAAATTTAATAGTCATGGGTGACTGGAATTCGAGTGTAGGAAAAGGGAGAGAAGGAAACGTAGTAGGTGAATATGGATTGGGGGACAGAAATGAAAGAGGAAGCCGCCTGGTCGAATTTTGCACAGAGCACAACATAATCATAACTAACACTTGGTTTAAGAATCATGAAAGAAGGTTGTATACATGGAAGAACCCTGGAGATACTAAAAGGTATCAGATAGATTATATAATGGTAAGACAGAGATTTAGGAACCAGGTTTTAAATTGTAAGACATTTCCAGGGGCAGATGTGGACTCTGACCACAATCTATTGGTTATGACCTGTAGATTAAAACTGAAGAAACTGCAAAAAGGTGGGAATTTAAGGAGATGGGACCTGGATAAACTAAAAGAACCAGAGGTTGTACAGAGATTCAGGAAGAGCATAAGGGAGCAATTGACAGGAATGGGGGAAATAAATACAGTAGAAGAAGAATGGGTAGCTTTGAGGGATGAAGTAGTGAAGGCAGCAGAGGATCAAGTAGGTAAAAAGACTAGGGCTAGTAGAAATCCTTGGGTAACAGAAGAAATATTGAATTTAATTGATGAAAGGAGAAAATATAAAAATGCAGTAAGTGAAACAGGCAAAAAGGAATACAAACGTCTCAAAAATGAGATCGACAGGAAGTGCAAAATGGCTAAGCAGGGATGGCTAGAGGACAAATGTAAGGATGTAGAGGCCTATCTCACTAGGGGTAAGATAGATACCGCCTACAGGAAAATTAAAGAGGCCTTTGGAGATAAGAGAACGACTTGTATGAATATCAAGAGCTCAGATGGAAACCCAGTTCTAAGCAAAGAAGGGAAAGCAGAAAGGTGGAAGGAGTATATAGAGGGTCTATACAAGGGCGATGTACTTGAGGACAATATTATGGAAATGGAAGAGGATGTAGATGAAGATGAAATGGGAGATATGAAACTGCGTGAAGAGTTTGACAGAGCACTGAAAGACCTGAGTCGAAACAAGGCCCCTGGAGTAGACAATATTCCATTGGAACTACTGACGGCCGTGGGAGAGCCAGTCCTGACAAAACTCTACCATCTGGTGAGCAAGATGTATGAAACAGGCGAAATACCCTCAGACTTCAAGAAGAATATAATAAATCCAATCCCAAAGAAAGCAGGTGTTGACAGATGTGAAAATTACCGAACTATCAGCTTAATAAGTCACAGCTGCAAAATACTAACACGAATTCTTTACAGACGAATGGAAAAACTAGTAGAAGCCAACCTCGGGGAAGATCAGTTTGGATTCCGTAGAAACACTGGAACACGTGAGGCAATACTGACCTTACGACTTATCTTAGAAGAAAGATTAAGGAAAGGCAAACCTACGTTTCTAGCATTTGTAGACTTAGAGAAAGCTTTTGACAATGTTGACTGGAATACTCTCTTTCAAATTCTAAAGGTGGCAGGGGTAAAATACAGGGAGCGAAAGGCTATTTACAATTTGTACAGAAACCAGATGGCAGTTATAAGAGTCGAGGGACATGAAAGGGAAGCAGTGGTTGGGAAGGGAGTAAGACAGGGTTGTAGCCTCTCCCCGATGTTGTTCAATCTGTATATTGAGCAAGCAGTAAAGGAAACAAAAGAAAAATTCGGAGTAGGTATTAAAATTCATGGAGAAGAAATAAAAACTTTGAGGTTCGCCGATGACATTGTAATTCTGTCAGAGACAGCAAAGGACTTGGAAGAGCAGTTGAATGGAATGGACAGTGTCTTGAAAGGAGGATATAAGATGAACATCAACAAAAGCAAAACAAGGATAATGGAATGTAGTCTAATTAAGTCGGGTGATGCTGAGGGAATTAGATTAGGAAATGAGGCACTTAAAGTAGTAAAGGAGTTTTGCTATTTGGGGAGCAAAATAACTGATGATGGTCGAAGTAGAGAGGATATAAAATGTAGGCTGGCAATGGCAAGGAAAGCGTTTCTGAAGAAGAGAAATTTGTTAACATCGAGTATAGATTTAAGTGTCAGGGAGTCATTTCTGAAAGTATTCGTATGGAGTGTAGCCATGTATGGAAGTGAAACATGGACGATAAATAGTTTGGACAAGAAGAGAATAGAAGCTTTCGAAATGTGGTGCTACAGAAGAATGCTGAAGATTAGATGGGTAGATCACATAACTAATGAGGAAGTATTGAATAGGATTGTGGAGAAGAGAAGTTTGTGGCACAACTTGACCAGAAGAAGGGCTCGGTTGGTAGGACATGTTCTGAGGCATGAAGGGATCACCAATTTAGTATTGGAGGGCAGCGTGGAGGGTAAAAATCGTAGAGGGAGACCAAGAGATGAATACACTAAGCAGATTCAGAAGGATGTAGGTTGCAGTAGGTACTGGGAGATGAAAAAGCTTGCACAGGATAGAGTAGCATGGAGAGCTGCATCAAACCAGTCTCAGGACTGAAGACCACAACAACAACAACAACAACAACATCCCCAGGAGACACGATCTGATGGAAAACTCGTGCGTAAACATCGAGATTGTTACAGCAAACAGGCTATTTGAGAAAATATGTCGAGGTTTCCAGAATACGACCTTCGTAGAGATAAACAGTGTTCACAGAGAGCACTTCACAAGACATGGTCTCCACATGAATGTAAAAGGGAAAAAGATTATTAGTGCCGAAATACTTAAATTTATTAATGAGTCATCTGTAATGGAAGTGTCTCCAATCCCAATTCCGCCAAAACAAGAGTTGTCTGTAACAGTGGAGCTACAACAAACACCAGTAGCAGCAGCAAAGGCTCAGATATTCTCAGCAGCAGTGTCAGATAAACCAATAGCAGCAGAATCACCACAATCATCAGCAGAGCTGTCGTCATCAGCAACAGCATCGAGAACAGAAGACCCCATAATACTACCTCAAGGCAATGAAAATGCATGTGAGGAAAATATACAAAGGTCATTAGCTGCAGCAGCTAACAAAGGAGGGCAGTCACCAAGTCGGGGAGCACAGGAGCCACCAGCAACAGCAACCACACCGAAGAGGTACCTGAGGCCTGGGAGATCAACAGCAGAAACAGCTTCAAATCAAGACAGATGCCTGAGGACTAGGAGACCTACTACACTAAGTGAGGATTTTTTATGGTACCGAGTAAGCAGAAAGAGAACATGGAAAAAGATGTAAGTAAAACTGTCCAGCTTAAATACCAGTGTGACAATAGTGAGAGGAATATAAACACCGGACAAAGATACGATCCAGGTTTAATGACACAAACTGAAAAAAATCACTGCATAGTACCAGAAGCAAAGGGAGCATTTGAAGTGCTTAGTATATTACAGGAAGGGGAACTATTACATTTAAAGCCAACTGTTAGTGAACCAACTCAGTGCATTTTAAAGGAAGATAATCAGAGTGACCAGTTAAAAATACCACTAAGGCTCATGCACCTAAACATACAGTACCTTAGAAATAAGCTTAATATATTACAGGTTTTTGTAAATGAATAGTCACCTCATATAGTAGTGTTAACTGAGCATGGATTAAAATCTGATGAAATTATTTACTGTAAACTAGAGGGCTACTCCTTAGCAAATAGTTATTGTAGACAGCAACATAAGGGTGGTGGTGTGGCAGTTTACATTAGTGAGAATCTTGAGTATAAGAAATTAAACTATCTAGACCAGTACAACAAAGAAGGCTTGATTGAAGTGACAGGCATCGAAGTCCACACCAAAGAGTGTAGAGAGGTTATGAGAAAACATAAAGCTATTGGGATTTATCATCCACCAAAGGCTGATGTAGTTAGCTTCATAGACATATTTAGTAGAGTAGTGGGACGTTGTGGTCCCAGTGACCTAACTATACTTGGTGATCTGAATATTGAGGCAAAATCTTCCAGTTTGTGTAATATGAGGTTAATAGATACTCTTAACCCATATAATCTCGTAAATGTAGTAAATAGTGATACCAGGGTAACAAAGTCCACATCTAGCAGAATTGATTACGTTATACTATGTAAACATATTAAAGACAGTGTTAGGTGCTGGAATATGGATTTTCACTACTCTGACCACAAATGCCAGCTTGTAGAGTACGTAAACACAAGCATCCCAAAAATGACAAAAGTTACCGCTAATAAAAGAATCCTAAAAGAGGGTAACATCCTTGCCCTAAGAAATAAATTAGCTATAGAGGACTGGGATCTGGTTTACCAGACTGAAGGATCTGAAAACAAATGGGCCAAATTCTATGATACTATGTTAAGACACTTTGACAGATGCTGCCCTGTTAAAAAAATACAAAGAGTGTTCACCCATAACCAAAGTGCAAAAACCAACAGACTGATACTTCCAGCAAATATGATAAAACTCAGGCAAAACATCCAGGACCTGGATGTGTTACACAAGTTAACAAACCTGCAGGTTTTTAAGGCCAAGCACAATGAAGCCAAGAAAATCTTTAAGAAAGAGCTTTCAAATCTAAGAAAACAGATATACAGCAGTGAAATAGCTCAGTCAGACAATATAGCCAAGACCTCATGGAGAATTGTAAATCAATTCCGCAAAGCCACACCGAAGCCAGAAACTGAAATTGTAAATATAAGACATGAAGGAAACACAATTAAAGATCCTAATAAAGTCTGCAATGTTTTCAATAAATACTTTATATCTGCAGCTCCCCCCCCCCCCCCCCCCCCCCCCCATGAACCTAGGACCTTGCCGTTGGTGGGGAGGCTTGCGTGCCTCAGCAATACAGATAGCCGTACCATAGGTGCAACCACAACGGAGGGGTATCTGTTGAGAGGAAAAGGGAGAGAAGGAAACATAGTAGGTGAATATGGATTGGGACTAAGAAATGAAAGAGGAAGCCGCCTGGTAGAATTTTGCACAGAGCACAACATAATCATAACTAACACTTGGTTTAAGAATCATGAAAGAAGGTTGTATACATGGAAGAACCCTGGAGATACTAAAAGGTATCAGATAGATTATATAATGGTAAGACAGAGATTTAGGAACCAGGTTTTAAATTGTAAGACATTTCCAAGGGCAGATGTGGACTCTGACCACAATCTATTGGTTATGACCTGTAGATTAAAACTGAAGAAACTGCAAAAAGGTGGGAATTTAAGGAGATGGGACCTGGATAAACTAAAAGAACCAGAGGTTGTACAGAGATTCAGGAAGAGCATAAGGGAGCAATTGACAGGAATGGGGGAAATAAATACAGTAGAAGAAGAATGGGTAGCTTCGAGGGATGAAGTAGTGAAGGCAGCAGAGGATCAAGTAGGTAAAAAGACGAGGGCTAGTAGAAACCCTTGGGTAACAGAAGAAATATTGAATTTAATTGATGAAAGGAGAAAATATAAAAATGCAGTAAGTGAAGCAGGCAAAAAGGAATACAAACGTCTCAAAAATGAGATCGACAGGAAGTGCAAAATGGCTAAGCAGGGATGGCTAGAGGACAAATGTAAGGATGTAGAGGCCTATCTCACTAGGGGTGAGATAGATACCGCCTACAGGAAAATTAAAGAGACATTTGGAGATAAGAGAACGACTTGTATGAATGTCAAGAGCTCAGATGGAAACCTAGTTCTAAGCAAAGAAGGGAAAGCAGAAAGGTGGAAGGAGTATATAGAGGGTCTATACAAGGGCGATGTACTTGAGGACAATATTATGGAAATGGAAGAGGATGTAGATGAAGATGAAATGGGAGATATGATACTGCGTGAAGAGTTTGACAGAGCACTGAAAGACCTGAGTCGAAACAAGGCCCCTGGAGTAGACAATATTCCATTGGAACTACTGACGGCCGTGGGAGAGCCAGTCCTGACAAAACTCTACCATCTGGTGAGCAAGATTTATGAAACAGGCGAAATACCCCCAGACTTCAAGAAGAATATAAGAATTCCAATCCCAAAGAAAGCAGGTGTTGACAGATGTGAAAATTACCAAACTATAAGTTTAATAAGTCACAGCTGCAAAATACTAACACGAATTCTTTACAGACGAATGGAAAAACTAGTAGAAGCCAACCTCGGGGAAGATCAGTTTGGATTCTGCAGAAATGTTGGAACATGTGAGGCAATACTGACCTACAACTTATCTTAGAAAATAGATTAAGGAAAGGTAAATACGTTTCCAGCATTTGTAGACTTAGAAAAAGCTTATGACAATGTTGACCGGAATACTCTCTTTCAAATTCTAAAGGTGGTAGGGGTAAAACACAGGGAGCGAAAGGCTATTTACAATTTGTACAGAGACCAAATCGCAATTATAAGAGTTGAGGGGCATGAAAGGGAAGCAGCGGTTGGGAAGGGAGTGAGACAGGGTTTTAGTCTCTCCCCGATGTTATTCTATCTGTATACTGAGCAAGCAGTAAAGGAGAAGAACTAAAAACTTTGAGGTTCGCCAATGACATTGTAATTCTGTCAGAGACAGTAAAGGACTTGGAAGAGCAGTTGAACGGAATGGACAGTGTCTTGAAAGGAGGGTATACAATGAACATCAACAAAAGCAAAATGAGGATAATGGAATGTAGTCGAATTAAGTCAGTTGATGCTGAGGGAATTAGATTAGGTAATGAGACACTTAAAGTAGTAAAGGAGTTTTACAATTTGAGAAGCAAAGTAACTGATGACGGTCGAAGTAGAGAGGATATAAAATGTAGACTGGCAATGGCAAGGAAAGAGTTTCTGAAGAAAAGAAATTTGTTAACATCGAGTATAGATTTAAGTGTCAGGAAGTCGTTTCTGAAAATATTTGTATGGAGTGTAGCCATGTATGGAAGTGAAACATAGACGATAAATAGTTTGGACAAGAAGAGAATAGAAGCTTTCGAAATGTGGTGCTACAGAAGAATGCTGAAGATTAGATGGTTAGATCACATAACTAATGAGGAGGTATTGAATAGAATTGAGGAGAAGAGGAGTTTGTGGCACAACTTGACAAGAAGAAGAGACCGGTTGGTAGGACATGTTCTGAGGCATCAAGGGATAACAAATTTAGCATTGGAGGGCAGTGTGGAGGATAAAAATTGTAGAGGGAGACCAAGAGATGAATACATTAAACAGATTCAGAAGGATGTAGGTTGCAGTAAGTACTGGGAGATGAAGAAGTTTGCACAGGATAGAGTAGCATGGAGAGCTGCATCAAACCAGTCTCAGGGCTGAAGACCACAACAACAACAACAACAACAACAGCTTGTTATGATGGTTCATGGCAGGAACAAGGCCACACATCTCTCAATGGCATTGTTTCTGTCACATCTTTTGACACTTGAAAAGTTTTGGATGTGTAAGTGATGAGTAAGTTTTGCTTTATTTGTCAAAATGACCCAGGAGCAAAACACATCTGTGAAAAAAATCATAGCGGACCAAGTGGGGGTATGGAGGTGGCTGGAGTACGAAAAATACTTCAGCGCTCTGTCAGCACAAGAGGTGTCATGTACACGAAAGATCTCGGCGATGGCGACAGTGAAGCCTTCCCAAAATTCTGCGAAGAGAAGCCAATGGCCCTGACATTCAGATTACAAAACTAGAATGCATAGGGCATGTTCAGAAAGGACGTGGCTCAAGGCTGAGAAAGCTTCTAAAGGAAAAGGCAGGAAATAAATTAGAAGATTGAAAAAAACTTGGAGGAAAAGAATGTCTTACAAACTGTGAAATAGACAAGCTGCAAGTTTACTATGGGTTAGCCATAAGAAGGAACTGTAATGATATGGAAAACGTGAGAAGAGCTGTATGGGAAAGAATTTTTCCATAAAGTATCAAGTGATGAAGACCCACAACACAGCCTTTGCCCAAACGGTCCTGAAACTTGGTTCAAATACAGGGTGATTCAAAAAGAATACCACAACTTTAGGAATTTAAAACTCTGCAACGACAAAAGGCAGAGCTAAGCACTATCTGTCGGCGAATTAAGGGAGCTATTAAGTTTCATTTAGTTGTACATTTGTTCGCTTGAGGCGCTGTTGACTAGGCGTCAGCATCAGTTGATGCTAAGATGGCGACCGCTCAACAGAAAGCTTTTTGTGTTATTGAGTACGGCAGAAGTGAATCGACGACAGTTGTTCAGCGTGCATTTCGAACGAAGTATCGAGTTAAACCTCCTGATAGGTGGTGTATTAAACGTTGGTATAAACAGTTTACAGAGAATGGATGTTTGTGCAAAGGGAAAAGTTCTGGACGGCCGAGAACGAGTGATGAAAATGTAGCACGCATCCAGCAAGCATTTGTTCGCAGCCCAGGAAAATCGACTCGCAGAGCTAGCAGAGAGCTGCAAATTCCACAATCAACTGTATGGAGAGTCCTACGAAAAAGGTTAGTTATGAAACCTTATCGTCTGAAATTGGTTCAAGCACTGTCTGCAGCTGATAAGATTAAAAGAATCGATTTCTGTGATTTTATCCTTGCTCAAATGGAAACAGATGAATCTTTCGTTTCAAAGATTGTGTTTAGTGATGAAGCAACTTTCCACACTAACGGGAAAGTCAACCGTCACAATGTCTGTAAATGGGGCACTGAGAATCCGCGGGAAACAACTCAGTATGAACGTGACTCGCCTAAGGTGAACGTTTTCTGTGCCATTTCAGCCAATAAAGTATTTGGTCCCTTTTTCTTCGAAGGTGCTACTGTAACTGGACTACAGTATCTGGAGATGTTAGAGAATTGGCTGTTCCCTCAGCTCGAACAAGAAGCACAACAATTCATATTTCAGCAGGATGGAGCGACACCACAGTGCCACTTATCTGTCCGTAACTACCTGAACGTCAACTACCCGAGGCGATGGATTGGCCGCCAGGCAGCCCGTGACAGAGCACTTCATCACTGGCCTCCAAGAAGCCCTGATCTTACCCCCTGCGATTTTTTCTTATGGGGGTATGTTAAGGATATGGTGTTTCGGCCACCTCTCCCAGCCACCATTGATGATTTGAAACGAGAAATAACAGCAGCTATCCAAACTGTTACGCCTGATATGCTACAGAGAGTGTGGAACGAGTTGGAGTATTGGGTTGATATTGCTCGAGTGTCTGTAGGGGGCCATATTGAACAACTCTGAACTTGTTTTTGAGTGAAAAAAAACCTTTTTAAATACTCTTTGTAATGATGTATAACGGAAGGTTATATTATGTTTCTTTCATTAAGTACAGTTTTGGTATTCTTTTTGAATCACCCTGTATAATCAGGCATTATGTTTTGGTGAAAATTATAAACACAAACACTCTTTACTTCTAGCAGTTATGAGTGCAATAAAATCTATATTTCGGGACTTGGCTAGTACTGATGTACTCAAGAAGTGCTTACATGGAAAAACTCAAAATTTGAATGAAAGTTTGAACTCTGTAATATGGAATCGCCTACCAAAAACAGTCTTTGTACACTATGGAACTTTAAAATTTGGGGTATTTTACACTGTTTTGTGTTTTAATGATGGAACATCAAGAAAAATTGAGGTACTGGTGAGGCTTGGAGTAAATGCAGGTGCAAACACTAGACTGGCATTGCGTAATATCGATTTTTAAAGAATTCGTTAAGTGGACATAGCTGCTCTCAATTGCACAAAACAAGAGAGAAAAAGAAAAAGAGACAAGAATAAAAGAAGGGAGGATGTATACAATTGAGATGATGCTGAATATGGTGCAGAAAAAATATTAATTGTATGTACTGTAACAAAAATAATATACAAATAAACCTTTAAACCAAGTTTTCTCAAAACAACACTTTTTTATCCTGTAGGTACCATTATTTCCTGAATGGTTTGTCATAGAATGTTGAAATTTTGTACAGTTGTTCCAAGGAAATGATCGTATAGCATTGTTAGCCGGGAGGCCCCATGCGGGGACGTTCGGTCGCTGTATTGCAAGTCCTTTTTAGTTGACGCCACTTCGGCGACTTGCGAGTCAATGGTGATGAACACACAACACCCAGTCATCATGAGTCAGAGAAAATCCCTGACCCCACCGGGAATCGAACACGGGACCCCGTGCGCGGGAAGCAAGAATGCTACCGCAAGGCCCCGAGCTGCAAGTTGTTCCAAGACAACAAATGAACAAACACATGCACATTTGGTATTGCGGGTGTATTTCTTTTGAGGTAGGCCAAATACAATTATAAATTTTATAAAAAAAACTAAAGCAAATCTTTGAAAAAAATGTCAAATGGTCCCTACAAATTCGATGTGCCTCTGAGTAATTCCTTATGGATAAATGAATATCTGAAATGAATCTATCAAAATAATTCAACAAAACTATGTTGTTTGTCTAGTCTGACATCTCATTATGTCTCACTGTTTGCACTTAGGAAACTGATAATGAAATTCTTCTGAAAAAAGCAACTATGTAATAACATTACAAACCACTTTGAGCATCTCACATTTAACATATGATAACAATTTGACATCATCTTTTAGATTTGTTGCTGTGAAAAACTTGTTTTTGACATGTTATGTATGTGAATACCATAAATTCTGCATTATACTTGATAGCTACACAACATTGTTTTAATGAATCATAAATCTTGTCCATTTAAATGGTAATGGTATTACTGACTTGTCCTTGTGCACATGTGCCAATCATAGAATTGCTTTTATGTAAGAGGCAGCTTTTTTCTGCTTATTAACTGTCTGTTCCTCTTCTGATGCCGTTTGTAGAGTTCAGCACTTTCTGTCTGTTTCATCATTCTTAAGGTAGCATTCTGTTCTATTTCTTCCTCCATGATGCGCTGCTTGTTCTGGAGGATTTTTCTTTTCCTCTTGGTGTTTGGAAATGCTATATTGAAGTAATGTGCTAAGATTTCTTCAAAAGCATTGTATTTTTCATCTGTTCCCAAAGTTTGAAGAATGTCTGTCCAATGTTTTTTTCTCAACTTTATTGGTACTTGTTTACTGTACTGTGCCCAAAGTTTCATTTTCATTTTTAATGTCACAGACTAACATATTTATTAGACTGTGTTTCATACACTGAGATGACAAAAGTCATGGGGTAGCGATATGCACATATACAGATGCTACTAGTATCAATTACAGAGGGCATAAAAGGGCAGTGCATTGGCAAAACTGTCGTTTGTACTAGGTGGTTCATGTGAAAAGGTTTCTGACATGATTATGGCCATATGACAGTAATTATCAGACTTTGAAAGTGGAATGGCAGTTGGAGCCAGACACATCAGAAATTCCATGCTATAGCATGATTGTATGATTACTTGGTAGTCTCCTTAATATCTTTTTTTCAAGATGCGGAACTCCATTTTGGTAGAGCATAGTTTTTGTATGATGCATACAGAGTTCTATTTTTTGTCTTGTGTTGTGTGTGTGTACATCTTCATTTCTGAGGAATAGTGTGGGGTATCAAGTCGCATACTGCTATATGAATACTATGGTTTCATATATATAAAGGTATGGAAGTGGGAGGATTTGCAGTTTTCTGAAGAGAGGCTTTCAAGATTTTCTGTGCAAAGCACCTTCTATAATTCGTTTTTGGATTCTAAATAGCTTGATGGTGTTTGAAGGAGATCTAGGTCATTTACATAAAGGAGGAACAGTACCGGTCCCAGAACTGATTCTTGGGGAACACCATATTTCATGTCTTGGTAATCTGAGTAATGATTTGTCATTTTGTTGTAGTCAATGTGTTGTA
The DNA here is from genome assembly GCF_021461385.2 of Schistocerca piceifrons. Classification (NCBI taxonomy): domain Eukaryota; kingdom Metazoa; phylum Arthropoda; class Insecta; order Orthoptera; family Acrididae; genus Schistocerca; species Schistocerca piceifrons. The sequence goes on along the minus strand of NC_060143.1, from coordinate 95,379,870 downwards.
TTTCCACTATTTGTTTCCATCCACAAAGGTATGACCTGACCCAATCATTAGGTGTGCTTCTGATGCCTAGTTGATTTAATATCTGTAGGAGTTCTTCATAGTCTACCATATCAAATGTTTTTGACAAGTTAAGGCATACACCAATGATATATTCGTTACTGTCCACTTTCTGGTAAGTTTTGGCTTAGGTTCATAGATAGCACTGTTGGTTGAGCGGTTCTTCCTAAACCTGTGTAGTTCTGTGGGTAAGATTTGATATTTTTTCCATATGGGCTGTAAGTCTTTTGTAGAAGACCTTCTCTAGAATTCCTGGAGAAGCCAGACAATAGGGTAACTGGCCTATACTTGTCAAGTTCTTCTGTGTTTCTTTTTTTATAGATTGGTTTCAATTTTGCAATTTTTAGACACGAAGGGAAAGTACGTGATGCCAGCGAACTATTGCATAACTATGATAGTGATTTTACAATGAGTTCACTACATCTTTTTATTATTTTATTGCATATTCCATCTACTCCTAAGGATTGTTTCGTTTTTAATACTTTCATGATGGTCAGGATTTCTTCTTCATTCATTGGGTACAGGTACAATATGTAGCTGAGCTGTTGAACTGGAGTGGTGATGCTGTTGTATTTTGATTACTTGGAGTAATGTTACTGATTAGTTGCTCAGTTATGTTTGTAAAATAGCTGTTGAAGGTATTTGATAATTTTCTTGGCTCTGTTATTTTCTCTCCATCTTGACATAGCATGATATTGGCATTTCTAGTAGTGACATTACCTGTCAGTTGTTTCACAACTTTCCACAAATCTTTGGTCTTGATTCCAGCAAACTGAATGTATAGATCATTTGTCTTCATTTTTTCTTCCTTGACAAGCATTAAATTCATCACCTACATGCTGTGTCTTTATAATATCATATAGTTTTATCTTTTTGTTGTTTGAGAGCTTTATTCTAGTTGTTACCAAGATTTGTTTCTATTATTAGACCTCAGTCTATGTTTCTTTATTGAGAACACAGTTTCATAGTAGTTGCTAAATATTTTCATAAATCTGTTGAACTTTTCAAATGTGCCTCCATGCTCATATACTGCATTCCATGTTTCCTTAGCTAACAGTTGTCTGAAGGTGTCTATATTCTGTTTGTCAGGAGTTGTTCTTCTTTGACTAATTCTGTTTGATTTATGGTTTTAGGTATCGGTATTGTATGGAAAGCAATATACTGTCCATTATGGTCAATTTATTTATTTATTTATTTAGCATCCTTGTATCTCATCATTATAAAAATGATAAAGGATTTGTCATACATTGTCTAACATAAAAAATAGGAGACGAAAAGATTTACAATTATATGTCCATAAATAAAATATTATTACATATAACATGAAACCATACACATAACAACATTCATAATATGCTAAATTAGAATAATAAATGAATACAATTTAGTTTTCAATGAGCATTTTGGGTCATTATGATGAAGGAAATAAGCTATTGTATACTGAATGCTGGTGATTTAAGTATTCCTTGACACTATAAAACTCTTGCTAATTAACATCTTTTAAAAGTTCTTTTTTGAATATGTGGAATTTTTGTATACTTTTAATTTCCTCTGGTAGTGCAATAAATAAAATTTTTGGCTGATAAAGAACACTTTTTTTATATATAGCTTTTGTGTGACTTTCTCTATGTAGTTATGAACTTGAATGTTTAACAAAGAATGTTCCTGGTGTGCCTTCATAAAACATATACTTTCATAAACATAGATAGATGATAGAATCATGATTTGTATTTCCAGGACTGATGACCTCAGAAGTTATGTCCCATAGTGCTCAGAGCCATTTGAACCAAACTATTGTATTTCTTTGAAAACTTTTTTACATGATTCTCTGTGTGTCATTCCTCTTATTATCTTTATTGCCCTCTTTTGAAGCACAAATGAGTGTTTGGCCAAACTGGTATTACCCCAAAATGTGATACCATATCTTAGTGTGCTATGTATGAGTGCAAAGTATGAACATAACACTACATCAACACTACAGGTATTTTTAGTATCTAAGGACATAACAGTATTGACAACTTCTTGTTTAACATTTCTGTGTGTATCTCCCACATTAAATATTCATCTAACCATAATCCTAATAATTTAGTATGGGGGAGGGGGGGGGGGGGTTCTCTATCTTACACTGAGCTCAGATTTTATTTTGTTTGTTATATGTCGGAAGTTCATCCAAACTGTTTTTTTGTCATTCACAATTAATTTGTTGTTTGTGAACCATGTAGCTTTGTGAACCATATAGCTTTGACAAACAGACTGGTGTCATCGGCAAACAATGCTGTATCAGCTGTTGATATATGGCTTGGCATATCATTCATAAATATTAAGAACAGTAAAGGCCCCAGTACAGAGCCCTGCAGCACACCATACCTGACTCTTTGGTATGCCAATGAGTAGACTTTACCCGTATGCTTTATCCCTACCTTCTGGTACCTATTAGAAAGATAGGATTTGAACCAGTCATATGCTACACCACGAACCCTATAGCACTATAGTTTCCTGAGCAGTAAATTATAGTCAGTGACATCGAATGCCTTAGACAGGTTCATAAACAGGCCACAGTTTAATTCATTTTTGTCTACAGAATTTATGATCAGTTTTAAAAAGTTATAAATTGCTGAGTCAGTTGACCTATTTTCCTAAAACCGTTTCGCCCATTAACTAGAATTTGATTTTTATTAAGAAAATGAGACAGTCTTTCATGTATTACCCTTTCAACCTTCTTGTAAATAGGCTTGACAATCGATTTCTTTAGTTTTTCTGGGAAGACTCCTGTGCTAAATGACACGTTAATCATGTCAGCAAGTGGGGAATCTATGTATCTTGCAGTGTTCTTTATTACTTTGTCTGGAATCCCATCACAGCCATATGTAATTTTATTTTTTAACTGATTTAAGGCATTTTGTACCTCTAATGCAGTAACAGGATATAGGAACATGGTTTTATCATTCATTGGTGGTTGCACTCTGGAGCTGAAATCACATCTTCTTTGAATTAGTTTTCTTGCGATATTTGTGAAATGTGTGTTGAATATGTTGGCTATCTGTAGTGGGTCCTCAACTGTTTTCCCTTCAGTTTTAATTACAACAATGAAGTTTTTACTTTATTGTTTACCGATGCTCCTATTTGTTGCCTCCCAGGTTGATTTTATTTTGGTAGTACCTTTACTGATTTTTGAGTCATTATTTAGTTTCATAGCCGCTTTTATAACTTTTTAAAATACTTTCCTGTACATTTTCACGTGTGGTTTTAATGCAACCGTATTTTTTGCAGATTTGTTTAACTTTTGCAGAGTGTCTGCAGATTTTTTTATTCCCTGTGTTACCCATGTCTTCGTTTTGGTTTTAATTTTGACTCTTTTAATAGGAATTGCGACATCATAACAATGCCCATAACTTTCTAGGAAAGACTCAAATTTTTTATTTACATCACAGGTTGATTCTATGTCCCAAGTTATATTTTTAACATGTGATTAAAAAGTCTTATGCTGTCTTTATTAACAAATCTTTTCTCTCTGTATTTTTCATGTACCACTGGATCCTTAATGGATATATTATATAATGTTAACGTTACTGCCTTATGATCCGAGAACCCCGTATCTGTTAGTTCAGTGATATGGTCACACTTATTCTTACTTGCAAATACTTGAACAATTATTGCTTCAGCCCCTTTTAAATATCTAGTGTCTTCTGTTACTGTTGCCGTCATATTATAAGATAAGAACAGATTGATCAGTTGTTGTTGTTTACTGCAATAATCCTGTACTTATGGTTCCAGTCTGGAAGCGGTTTTTCCTGCATTTGTGAATATTTGGTCAGTAGTGGTACATGTTGTTTTGGTAACCCTAGTGGGAGAGTTTATAACTATAAATTATGAATTATACGTTGAAAGAAAAGTCATGAGATATTGTTTTTAGTTTCAGTTTTTCTGGATATTTATGTTGAAGTTTGCTGACTCTGTATCTGGGATTCTGTACAGGCAAATTATTATTGTTTTTAGTGACGTTATTTCTGTAACTGAAATTTCATTTTCCCAAACAACGATGTCATGCCCACTTTGCCACCTAGTTCGCCAGACATGAATCTCATCGAAAATTTATGGGACATATTCGAGAGGTGAAATTGTGCACAAAATTCTCCACTGGACACATTTTTGCAATCACGGGTGGCTACCCAGGCAGCATGGCTCAATATTTCGGCAGTGAACTTCCAACGACTTATTGCTCCATGCCACATGGAGCTGCTGCACTACGCCGGGCAAAAGGAGCTCCGATACGATATTAAGAGGTACACCATGACTTTTGTCACCTCATTGTATTTCTATTTGTAATTTTCCACAACTGTTAAAACTACATTTATGGATATTTAAATGAGAATAAATACATCATTGATTTGTTTTTTTGTGTGCTTGCGTTAAACACACAGTGGCGTGTATTAGAGAATAAAACAGCTTCGTGCAATGGACCTTCCATTCTGCGAGTCGGCAGCCTAGTTGATTGCTGTGTGGTATTTTTGTATTGAAGGAATGCGGCTTGAGTAGAGTAGACTACGATTGACGTAGTTTTTCTCATATCGATAGTGCCTATTTAGTTAGTTTCACTTCGATATGGTCGAATGAGAGTTCTGTGATATTTTATATTTGTAAAGAGGTTCCCCAGAAAGATATTTCGTACGCCGTACGTCCTTGTCGTCTGGTTGGTGGAAAGATGGCGAAGGCTGTTTCTAATTTGGTGCAGAGGGCTCCAATATGGGCTAGAGGTATTAAGTTGTTAATGAATACGTTTTAGTTTTATTGAAAACTGTTTTTTTCATTCTTTTCGGTTGGAAGTGTTTTACAGAAGGTGGTAGGTATACAGACCATTTACAGAAAGTTAATTTAGACATCCTGCCGAAACTTTGTTATAGAATATGCACAGCCCCGGTTCCAGACGTTCCTGAAATATGCCCGTGTTGAGTTGACACCACCAACTCCTGGCGAATTCCCACAAGTTGCTAGTGGCATACAGAAACTGCTCAGCGGTGCACGAACTGGACGATGGAAGCAGCTGACAGTGAAGGTAAAGATTAAGAACAAATATCACGGTTCAGACCACATTTGTTTTATTACAGTAACACCCAGAAAAAAGGGTTGTTTTTTCTGGATCGTATTTCAACGACTATAAATGCTATAGCCAACGTTTCATTCTAGCAGTCTAAAAATCAGTTTTTTCAGTAGTGTGGAGTAGGTGTGTGTAAGAAATAAATTCTTCATTTAAAAATGTGTGATAGTCTCATTTGTTTGTGATTTATCATAGTAAAAATTTTCATGTAGCTATACACTATTTATGCAGCAGGACACACTTGCTGCCATTTCATCTGTATTCCACGCCATTTGGTAATCTCTCACGGTTAGTATTTGTTAGGCCTACTGGAGGAGATATGTAGGCATTTGGGTCCAATGCTGAATCTCTGTGTGTTGGTTAGGTGATGCACTACCATTTGCAACAGCAAGTAGTATTGATTTGTGGCCGTGGCATATTCTTTCTATTTATCATTGCTGATGTAGGGGCTCTACCTATAACATGCTAGTCAGAAAATTCTCATGATACAGTGATTCTGAAAATACCTACAAGTTTATTTGTAAAGAAAATTCATAGAGGTCGTACATACAGAGAATATTGACAATGAATACTTATTTCCTGTTACCTGCTTTAACGTTATCTGTCCATACTACAAGCTTACTTCTGAGTTATTGCCATTTTTCAAGATCGTGACATTGTTCATAACGTATGTACATTCTGCATCAGTGTCTGATTGCTATTTTCTTGCTGTCACAACAACTAGTACAGGTTCTACTGAAGATTTTATAGTTGTTTCTGTTTTGATAACTTTTTAACTCTATCCAGGTTTCCTTGTATTAAGCTTTTATAACATATTTGAAAAGCTTATTTCAGAAGTACCCTAAGTCCAGTTTTGATATTTTGTGCTATATACATTTCTGTGTTCTTTAGGGATAGACTTGTCTCTGAGTGTGAAAGGACCTTACCATTTTATCAAATAGCCTAAAGATACTACAAAGAGATTCTTGTTAATTTCAAAAGAGTCCTTTTTCCAGGACATAGGGTGCTTTTGCTCTCAACAATTGTGAAAATGACTCCATGTACTTTTCTAGAGATGCAGTTGTCGAAAAAGGTGGGAAAACAATATAAATAATGCATCTGGTATTAGGACAAGACCTGTACCTTCAGAGTGTAATGCAGGCAGCAAAAGTAAAACGACGTAGACCAAGGGAGGGAAAAATCCAAAGGCAAATTCTTTCAAATAGTACTGCATCGCGGGAACAAATTGTACCCAAATTTGGAGACAAGTATTTCCCAGCTTATTTGCAGTTGGCAAAAAAAGGGCGAGAAGAATAAGACAGCAACTTATGTTTGGAAAAAGCCCTCAAGATGAGCTAGGAAGCTGTAGTTCAGTATCAGAGCCGAAATTGCCAATGTTCATGAGCACATACAATTTCTGACGAATTTTATAATGCTGGTTAAAGTGTACATTTACTAAGTACCACTTTGAATAAAAAGGCCATTTACAAGATTTTCAAAGAAGTGAATCCCCCTTCTCTGAGTGAAAACATTTAACCAGGATTTTGACCTCAATTTCGACAGGCTGCCCATGGATGCGTGACGTGAATTTGAGCAATTAATGGGGAAAATTAAAAAGAAATGCACCGGATAAATGCCAGAAAATTTTATGCTGCTTTGAATATAGGTGAAAGGCTGTGCAGTGAAAATATACGTTTTTGAGTCTGAACTTTCATTTCATACAGAATCTTCATCTGTCAAGCATTCCTGTTCAGGATCTATTTTCCCTCCAGCAGCTGATGGTTAATGTTTTTGGCATTTGCATTTTAAGAGACAATATGACATTTAATTACCTTTATTGTGAAGGTGTTGCCAGCAAAGGTTCTAACAAAGTGTCCACTTTCTTGTATCACTCTCACCACCTGCATCCCCAACACACAAAAATTGTTCATCTGTTTTTTGATAACTGCCCAGTGCAAAACAAAAATCACTGTTAACAAAAATGTCAGGCTTTCATGGGTGCTGGAAATTTTCAAGAAATAGTGGTATTCTTTCCTATCAGAGGACATTTTCTTGGCGTCTGATAGAGCTTTTGATACAATCAAGAGGCTGCTGCAAAGAATTCAGAGTATATATTATGGATTACATTGAACTGGTCATATCGTAGAGTGCAAGGCTTCAATTCTCTATATAGGTTGTCTCAACAGATGAGGCTTTACAAGAGGACAACTCATTCACGAGAAACAGTTAATCACAAAAGGACTTACTCCAGTGTTTAAACATTTCATCAATTTGTCTTCAGTGATGAAATATTTTGGACTTAACAGCATGCAGTATGATCAGGGGTTTAAATACCCACAGGGTCAGATTAGGACAACCTCGAGTTTCTCGATCCAGTGTCAACTTACCAGCTGTTTGAGCCTATTCAGATGACTATATTCCTGTCAAAATAAAGATAATGGTAGATGTAAAGAAGTCGGCTGCTGACATTGTGTAGGAAGAATACGTACTCAAATTGTGGAATAGTTTGTCAATTGCCAACTGCTGCAGGAGCACTGGACACGCAAGATGAGTGATTTGTGATTTCCAATATTGATAAAGATTTACGTACTAGTTCATTAAACAGTTTGTTTGTATGATGTGAAAGTTTTAAGATTTTTCTCGCTTATTCAGAAAAGATCTATGTCCAAGAAATATTCAGCTCTAGTGAATAAACACACACAATATTTGTGAATATAAGAAGTGATAATGATTGTTCATAAAGGTATCTCTCACATGGTTATTGCAGAATATTAAGAAAATGCCCTGTGAAATATTGACAGCTTTCTCCATTTTTCTGAAAACTGTCCGATGGACATATGACCCTTCTGAAATAAGCAGTTCATTTGTGTACTGGATTTTATATTATCATAATTTTCTATCTTATACTGTGAATAATTATGTATTTTTTGTAAGACCTCTGCATCAAGTTATGAAGCTGTATATCTTAAGATATATAACTCTTCAAAATATCAGACAGCAGGAAAATTATGACCATATGCAAATCTGGTATATAAATATGGTACAAAAACTGAATGCAAGGAAACCAGGATCAAGTTAACAAGCTGTTAAAATAGAACCAACTATAAAATCCCATGTAAAACACATACTTGTACCTGATATGACATCAAGAAAATGGCAATCGCACATGCATTATGTTCATATGTTATTAACAAATCAATATTGTACTAGCAAATGGCAACAAGAAATAAGCTTATAGCTTGAAGCAATAATAAAGTTTAAGCAGGCAACAGGAAATAACAATTCATTAAAAGGTCGTACTGCTACCTATATTACACAGCAAGCCCTGCAATGTGGAGATTGTGTTCAAATTTGATTCAGTCACAAAGCAATGTTTATATGCTTTCAAAGTGTCTTAAATGTGGAATGGGTGTTATCAGTCTTGAACATAGACCTCAGGCTACAGTACAGATCATTTATCACACTCTTCTTTTGCTATTGATTCATTGTCTTTGTGTTCTCACAGCCAAATTTGTAACAAACCTAGCCCTTAGGCCACTCTACATAAGTATCAGGCACAGTCACACTCATCCAGATTATCTACTGCCTCAAAGAATTATGCGTATTGCTTGAGACAGCAAATCCCATGGTATATTCTGTGCTTACAAGTGTCTCTTTATGGGTTTCACAAAAGTGGGCGTTATTTTGCGAGTTGTTGAAGTCAACAGGATTACTAGAGACTGAGGTATCACCTGTCTGCATTGACCAATGACATCACCATGCCTAAAACCCCCATGTCAAGTGTAGCCACCAGTGCCACCGAAACATCAGTCGTAACGAAACTTCCTGGCAGATTAAAACTGTGTGCCCGACCGAGACTCGAACTCGGGACCTTTGCCTTTCGCGGGCAAGTGCTCTACCATTTGAGCTACTGAAGCACGACTCACGCCCGGTCCTCACAGCTTTACTTCTGCCAGTATCTCGTCTCCTACCTTTCGTATCAGCGCACACTCCGCTGCAGAGTGAAAATCTCATTCTGGAAACATCCCCCAGGCTGTGGCTAAGCCATGTCTCTGCAATATCCTTTCTTTCAGTAGTGCTAGTCCTGCAAGGTTCGCAGGAGAGCTGTAAAGTTGGGAAGGTAGGAGACGAGATACTGGCAGAAGTAAAGCTGTGAGGATCGGGCGTGAGTCATGCTTCGGTAGCTCAGATGGTAGAGCACTTGCCCGCGAAAGGCAAAGGTCCCGAGTTCAAGTCTCGGTCAGGCACACAGTTTTAGTCTGCTAGGAAGTTTCATATCAGCGCACACTCCACTGCAGAGTGAAAATCTCATTCTGGATCAATCGTAACATCTGCAAAAATACAAATACCACACGATCCAATATACTGACTACACCCAATGAAATTAGCAGGACAACAGTGGGGAAAAGGGGTTTGGGGACTGGAACAAACTATAAATTCAATAATAAAACCAATGTTCATGACTCAAGACTCGGGGGAGACAAACATATGAAACTGCCAAAAAATGAAACCTGGCAAAACCATACAAAACACACCACATGAGCATAGTATCCCAATCCACAGTTAACCTGTATACTCAACTGTAGACCAGGGTACCAATACCCCCGCCCCATTTCCCCACTCGAAAACAGATACGCTATGGCACGATGCCGTCACACGACAGTGTGGCATAGCATAAGTACATCACTGGTCAAAGAAAATGGGTGGTATCTGACAACCAAGTATTTTCTGTAATACTGAAGAAGTACATGTAAGCTAATTCCACTAAAGTCATAATACACGGAAACTACACACATGTACAGATAATACAGAAATTACCCTTTTCAATACAAATGACGCACATTTTAATAATTGTATGGGTGTTCTTAGTACACTAATAATTAAGTGTGGTACCTCTATAAATTTCCGTGCAATAACATAAATGAATGGAGCTACATATTTTGACGAAGATAATTTAATAGTCATTTTAAGCAAGAAAAAAAAACTAAAATCCTCGTGGCATTTTCTCACAAATATCGTCAGGTTTTTAAAATACTGTGAAATACCACTTAAAATTTCATTGCCACTTGAAGAAGAATTTCATTATTTGTTCTGAATGAATGTAGGAAATACCATTTCCATGTAATCTAAATGTTGTGGCACATAGCTGATTACACATTTGGAGACACATCACCGTAGTTTCACTACATTCTTCATCCAATCGGCGTAAACATAAATAATAAATGTTTTCTGGTAGAATGCTCTTAATGGAGTCTGCAGCTCATCAGTTGTGCTCTGCTGTTGCCAGTTTTCATTGGTCATAGCCCATCAGGTGATAGTGTAGAGGTAGCCAGTGAGAATCTCTCAATCTAATCATGTCTTTTTCTGAATGGTTGATAAAAATATTTTGCTGTTTTTCGGTGATATATCATGATTTCCAAGCTTCTGTTTAGGGTGAGACTTGAAGCACATCTTAAATTGTTGCAAGGGAAACAAAATGCCAGCCAAATTCGCTTACAAAGTTTACCAGCAGAATGATTGGCCACTCACTCCACTTAAAGATTCATTATGTTCTCTTCCTATTATTCATCTTGGGAACCGTTACCAATTACAGCAGGCAATGAAAAGGCCATGGGATCCAGAAAAGCACTTTTACCATGTTTTTTATTTCTGTGCTCTCTAACCTATTATACATGTGTACCTTGTTTAACATCACTTTCAGTAGCTGAAACACTTTGATAAATGAGGTTAAAAGTCATCATAAGCATCGGAGAACATGGCATTGTTTTGGCTTTCCTTTTGTTGGATGAATTTTATCCAAAATCAATTCTAATTTGGACTAACAAGTGAAGTTACCCTGTAGACAGGGATCTGTGTAAACTTCAGAATGACAATTTGTTTGGGATATAAAGTTGTGCAACAGATTGTTGCAAATTTTTCAGTTGTACACTACTTCGGTGACCCTAAGCCAAAAGGCAGCTGTTATTCCCAAGCGATCACCTGTCTTTGTAACCAGGTGTGACATTGCTTAATTCTGGTGATCGGGTGAGAACCGATGTAATCAATGTGGCGAGGCCGTTGGCTTGAAGGCCATGAATTGCTTGTATGACTTCCCATATTTTTGAAAAAGTATCCTCGAATTCTGAGGCTACATCAGTTGGTATAAACAGGATTGTTACTCCCAGAATACATTTTATTACACCTAAGAGTTAATAATAAAGATGTTAATGCGTGTGTGATCCCATTCTGTAAAGATAAAATTTGTTTTGGGAGATGTTGGTTTTAAAGTAACTTTACACATGTGCAGTTAAAATGCATTAAGATATCTGAAGGTATTATTTTACAGTAAACAGTAATTCTGCAAAGAAATGACAGGTTGATATTTTAGACTTAAAGGTGTGTGACATTTTTCATTGCTTTAAACTGATTTATGAGAGGTTTCAGTTAATCAGATCTGTTCCTCCTATGTGAAGAGTTTTTACCATTCCTCATTTATAACATACTGGAAACTTTTGCATTATTTTTCTCACATTTGTCAAACAACTAGTGGGTAATAAACAAAACAATTTGCTGCTAACAAAAAAGATATCTATGATAACAACTCTGATTCTTTAAATAATATTCCCTCTGAAAGAGCACTGCAGTATTCAGTCGATGGTAAGAGTAATTATTGCTATCACCTGTTAAAATTTTCTATTGCTGTGGTCACTTCATATCTGTAACTTCCCTGTTAGACCAGGGCTTCCCAACGTGTGGTCCGCGGACCCTTTAGGGGTCCGACGGCTCTTTCTAGGGGGTCCGCAGCCACCTTCCACCATATTGTGTAAAATAATGAGTAAAATTATTGAATAAAAATGTGAAAATCAAATTCATCACTTTTTTTTCGTATGAAAAGCATGTGTACTTTCACTTCAGGTCGTATTCCCAAGCAGCCTTTGCGGTTCTTAAGAGAGAACGCATACACAGTTTAGTGCCATAGAATGCGGCTTCTCTGATTGACTGTTTCGCAACAATACGGGGGCCGTTTGTGCACCGGCTCACAGCGCTAGATGCGCTGAAACCTTTTACGCATGCGCGGAGCGTGCTTTGTCGACCAATCACAGCGCTCGCTGGCACGTATGCGGCCCCAGGCATCATTAAACGTTAAACTTGCTTTGTCAGTGCACTACCTATTTCATAAGTCGATTTTTGACCAGTTTATTACTTCTAACATGGATCGGTTGCTGAAGTCAGGACATTGAAGAAGGGTGCAGTTTCTCCATCGCCTTCACAACAAGGGAAGTTTCCAGTTGAAATGAATGAGAAGGGAGGATGACCAAAGGAAGAACAATCACAAGAAGCTCCACAGCCGGATTTATTATGTGAAAACGCTGCAAGTACTCCATTGGTTGCAATATCCTGTGGAAGTGGAATAACCAAGAAGCATAATTACAACGAAAGCTATTTAGAAATGGGCTTCGTGGAGACAAAGGAGGGTAAAGCTCAATGTGTAATCTGTGCGCGAGTCCTTCCGAACAGTTCAATGGTTCCAGTTAAACTGCGCCGTCATTTGGAGGTACTCACCTGGATTTCCAAGCTAAAGACATCTTTTGAGATTTTCTCAAAAGGAAGAGTGCTGAACCAGCTGCATCTCAGCATTGCATGAAAACTCATGCAAAAACAATTAATGAAAATTCATTAAAAGCTACTTTCTTGGTTAGTTATGGAGTGGCAAAAACAGGCAAAGCTCATACCATTGCAGAAAATCTCATAAAGCCGTGTGTTAATGATATTGTTTCTTGCATCCTAGACGAAAAGGCTGTGAAACTTATCTTCGGTCATTATCAAACAATACTGTCAAGAGACGCATTGTTGACATGTCCAATGATATGAAGGACACTCTTGTTTCTCACATCCAACACAATTAATTTGCTCTGCAGATAGATGAATCCACTGATGTTGCAGGATTAGCAATTTTATTGGCTTTTATGGATGTGCAAATAGTGGAAATTAAACTTAGGTTAATAGTGTGTAAGACTAGGGACTAATGACCTCAGCAGTGAAGTACCATAGACTTTACATACATTTTAACATTTTTCTTCGGATTTCACGACCCCCCCCCCCCCCCCACCCACACACACACACACACACACACACACACGACTGTTACGAACGTGTGAAATGTCAATTACCAAATAATTTTAATCAGGCTATAGTGTGTTGAACAAACGGAATAAATCTACTGGTAAGTGTCTGGATACAGTGGGAATTCAAATTGGATCGTTAATTGCAAGTTGTTTTCATTCATCTCTAAACAAGACTATTGATACTTCAGGGGGGGGGGGGGTTATTGGGAACATGGCACTTGCATTAAGAAGCTTTCAGTTTCCTTGGGTTTCACTCTGAAATTTTACTGACTAGGGGTCCGCCATGGATTTTCGACTGAAGAAGGGGTCCGCCAGCTGAAAAGGTTGGGAAGCCCTGTGTTAGACAAACTTGATCAGTTACTGAAGCCTTAAAAAATTTGATATTTTAGTAAATACAAGGTTTGCCTGCGAGGTAATGTAGCCAGTTCTGTTCTGACATTCCTGTTGAGCAGAGTGGCCTACCTGCTTGGGCTAACGGGTGGTGCTGGTGGTGGTGGTGGTGGTTAGCTTTCCAATACAACCATCCTCAGTGTCCACTGAGCTCTCAGAAAGTCAGCAAATGTCCCAAAGTGAACCACTTCTTGGCGGTCCAGTTCCAGTTACGATGCAACATTCACTCTATAACAATTACACAGTCTAATTCTGTGTGAAACCTGGGAAGTCTGTGGTCACAACATTTCAAATGATTGAGCATGCATTTAGGAATGAATACCTCTCAAAGTGACTGGTGTTTCGGTGGCACAAGGCAATTCTGGAAGGCTAGGATAATGTTGACAACGAGACATGCTCTGGACCCACTTAAAGATTGAAAGACGAAGACAGTATTATGAAAAGGATAGATTGCCACTCACTCACTATATTGTGGAGATGTTTAGTCGCAGATAGGCACAACAAAAAGACTACTAAACAAGTAAGCTTTTGGCCACAAGGCCTCCTCCTTGAGTAGACAACGTGAATGTAGTCTTTTTGTTGTCTGTTTGCGACTCAGCATCTCCACTGCATAGTGTATAGCAGTCTATCCTTTTCATAATATTGTCATTATTCCTTCTTGGATTTTCCAAGGCATGAAAGATGACAGTGTGACTTCCGTGCATGAACTTTTAAATACACTGTAGAATGAGTCTTCGCATGACTCTGGAAGTGCCCAAAGCCATGGAACAAAAGACTGTAACCAAATAACTGCAGACAAAGTAAGTACATGCAAAAAGGTTCCAAAAATTTTGATGGGCAACCGTAAATCCAGCTCTCTACTATTTGTGAAGGTCACCACGTCCGTACATGAGCAGATCCAAAGTGAAGGCAATATTCATTATCTTTCTCAGTGCTAGTTTTATCGTCAACCAAGAGCTTATACTTGCTGGACAGACTGTTCAGAGGCTAAGGTGCTCAGAACACTGGAAAAAAGTCATTGATGCCAGACGACATGTTGCTGGTTCCTGGAAGTGCTACCAAGACAACTGGCCTACTGGTATCATCTTTTTGGTGAGGGATTATCTGATCAAAAATGATGTGGCAAGACTGCCTTGGCCCCTCTACAGTCCTTACCTCACTTTGGCAGAGGCCCTTCCCCCTTGGATCAAGACATGCTTAGAAGACCACAGTTTCGAACCATTGACAACTTAGAACTTGCTGTTCATGTGCCCAAGAGGAAATTCTAACCCAAGCCTTCCAAGGTGCCTAAAACACTTGAAAATATCAATTGCAAAAATGTGTTGATGAAAGTATGTCCTGTTTTTATGCATTGCTCCATTTTAATCAATAAATATTTTATGGGTTTAGTGACATTACTTTCTGGTATAACTTATTGACTGTGAAATTTAATTTTTAAGCTTCAATCTGATGCAATAATGGGATGCCTCCATGGGAAATATTTGACACACAGTTCATGGGGAAAATGTGTGGAATGTCAACTTCGTGGAACTTGTGAAAGTCAATGATAAAATTTGGGTATGTTTGCTGTATCTTACCCAAAAATTTCAGTGTTACAAGATTACAAATAAAAACAAATTTTATTGTTAGATATGTGAAATGTATCTTTGAAGTTTGAATGAACATTGGAACCAATGTTTATTATTGGCATGGTCAAACAATGGGAAGTCAAGGATGGAATAACAATGTGCAAAGGACAGTTTGCTACTCACTGCGTAGAGGCGGCTTTGAGCCACAGACAGCCACAATGAAAAGTAATGTGAGAAATATTTCAGCTTTTGGAAAGTCCTGCTTCAGAATAGAAAACTCACATTCAAACTGCTGCTAATTACTTGTGCACGGCCACAGTCTCCAGTTGCTAAGGTC
This sequence comes from Schistocerca piceifrons, assembly GCF_021461385.2. Classification (NCBI taxonomy): domain Eukaryota; kingdom Metazoa; phylum Arthropoda; class Insecta; order Orthoptera; family Acrididae; genus Schistocerca; species Schistocerca piceifrons. Next base: position 95,364,339 of record NC_060143.1, on the reverse strand, counting down.
AGACAGTTTAAATATTTCCAGCATTATTTTTCATTGTCTGTATGTGACTGAACGCCTCCTGTATGTGATGAGTACCAGTCTAGCCTCTCCATGTTGTTGTTACTGTTGTAACAGCATGATCAAAAGATGACTTATACGTAAATCAGGCCTGTCTCATTTGAGTAGTTACATAATTGGTTAATTCCAGTTCAATACTGAATTCTGTCTTCAGAAATTTACTGCGTAAGTTCGTAACACTGTCCCTCCTTCCAGTCGTTGTATGAACCTCAAAATGTGAAGTATTGAGATCACTGATTGCGTAATAGAAAAACTAGTGTCACTTAGTAGTGGAAAGGCCTCAGGACCAGATGAGATAAGTATAATATTCTGCAAAGAATATGTGAAAGAACTTGCTCCCCTTCTAGCAGTAACTTATCATAGATTGCTTTAGCAACGAAGGGTACCTGATGATCGGAAGAAAGTGCAGGTCATTCTAGGTTTTTAAGAAGGGGCATAGGGCAGAGGCACTCAGTCTGTTGTAGAATTTTGGAATATGTTTTATGCCTAATAATTATGACATTTTTGGAGAATGAAAATCTTCATGATAAAAGTCAATATGGATTCTGCAAACAGATCCTGTGAAACTCAGCTCGCTCTGTTCCTCAATGAGATCCACAGCACCATAGACAATGCCACTCTGGTAAATGACTGTGTTCTTTGGCTTCAGGAAGGCATTTGACACCCCATTTAATGTCTTTGCAGATAGAACTCACCACATCGCTCTTAACAGAATAAAATTGTCAGATGTAAAGGTAATTTCTGGATTACCCCCAAGGAAGTGTTAGAACTGTTGCTGTTTACAATATATATAAATGATCTAGTAGAAATCATTGGATGCTCTTTAAGGCTGCTCAGACCATGCGGGTGTCTATATAACAAAGTAGCAATGCCAGAAGATAGTAACAATTTGCAGAATGACCTCCAGAGAATTGATGGGTGGTGTAGGCTCTGGCAGTTGACCCCCGAATGTAAATAAATTTAACCTATTGCACATACATGGGAAAAGTAGTTCACTACTGTAAGTTACACTGTTGATGACAAACCGCTGGAAACATTATCTACCAAATAATATCTAGGAGTAACTAGCCTGAAAGACTTCAAGTGGAATGACTGCATAAAACAAATAGTGGAAAAGGTAGATGCCAGACTCAGATTTGTAGGAAATGTACCTCATCCACAAAGGAAATGGCTTATAGGGCACTTGTTTGACCGGTTCTTGAGTATTATTCATCTACTGGGGATCCCTACCAGGTAGGACTGATAGAAGAGAGAGAAGATGTAACAGAGGGGCGCATTTCGTCATGGGAGCGTTACAGAGATGCTCAACAAACTCCGTTGGCAAATATTACAAGAGAGGAATTGTGCATCATGGGAAGATTTACTATTGCAATTTTGAGAGAGCACTTTCCGGGAAGAGTTGGACAACATATTACTTCGCCCCCACATAATGTCTCACATAAAGAACATGAGGAGAAAATTCAAGAAATTAGAGCCTATACAGAGGCTTACCAATAATCGTTATTCATTAGTGGAACAGGGTTGGAGTGCTCAGTTAGTGGTACAAAAGTACTCTCGATCACACAACATTAGGTGGCTTGCAGAATATTATGTAGATGAAATTGGTGTGAAATCAGATTTATTTCACTGATAATTCTGAAGTACCTTAAGAGCTGCAATTTTCATAAAAATAATAAATGCGCCAGAAAAAAGCGTACTTTTTATGCAAATAACTTTGTAACATAGGTTCCGGCAATATATTTGGTAAATCTGAGTTTTTCAGACATCCATATGGAGTACTGTGCATTAAGATTGCCTTAAATTTGTAAACTTGCCTCTCTGAAGTTGACCATAAAACACACTTTCAATAATAATTTCAGGTGTATTGTAATGACAGTTGATTGTATAGTACAACTGAATTTGCATGTTGGGTATACACACACATTTATATTAGTAACACAGGTATTTTTTTAAATTTATTCTGGATTTTGGTCATACATTTAATTGCTGTAATGAAGACAGCAGTAAATTTGATTTTTTTTTTTGTCGCCCATTTCCATGTAAGCACTGAGACACAATCATTTTTTGTGCATCTCCTATTTGGCCATGAAATAGATTTATCGATATTGAATAGCAAAAAGACTTCCTAATGTTCTGCACAACATTGGGAAGTGTTTTCCTATTTAATATTATGTTCTCGAAGCACTGATGGAAAAGAGTTAAAAATTGATATATATTGTATTTCTAGTGGTAATTTGTGAAGACCTAGACAGTGTTAAAGAAATAGAAGCAAATTTTTTGAAGCTTTATCTAATTCTGATTTTTTGTCAGTTGTCAGTTTTAATATAATGACTGAAAGGGTTAAAATGTGAAGTGTGAAGACATAGAGTAAATGTAATCTTTTTTGACCATAAAAAGTATGTCTATTCTGGGCAAGGTGAAGGGGCGAGGGGTGTTTCGTCAGGTTTGCCTCGCCATATTGAGGTTAGAGTCATAGCACGGAAGATGGGATCTACAAACTGTTTTTCTACTCTGGAACAGTGGTATACAGGGTGTTACAAAAAGGTATGGCCAAACTTTCAGGAAACATTCCTCACACACACAGAAAGAAAATATGTTATATGGACATGTGCCCAGAAATGCTTACTTTCCATTTTAGAGCTCATTTTATTACTTCTCTTCAAATCACATTAATCATGGAATGGAAACACACAGCAACAGAACATACCAGCATGACTTCAAACACTTTGTTACAGGAAATGTTCAAAATGTCCTCCGTTAGCGAGGATTCATGCATCCACCCGCCGTTGCATGGAATCCCTGATGCGGTGATGCAGCCCTGGGGAATGGCATATTGTAACACAGCTGTCCACAATACGAGCACGAAGAGTCTCTACATTTGGTACCGGGGTTGCGTAGACAAGAGCTTTAAAATGCCCCCATAAATGAAAGTCAAGAGGGTTGAGGTCAGGAGAGCGTGGAGGCCATGGAATTGGTCTGCCTCTACCAATCCATCGGTCACCAAATCTGTTGTTGAGAAGCGTACGAACACTTCGACTGAAATGTGCAGGAGCTCCATCGTGCATGAACCACATGTTGTGTCGTACTTGTAAAGGCACATGTTCTAGCAGCACAGGTAGAGTATCCTGTATGAAATCATGATAACGTGCTCCATTGAGCGTAGGTGGACGAAACTAAAACGAGCTCTAACATGGAAATTAAGCGTTTCCGGACACATGTCCACATAACATTTTTTCTTTATTTGTGTGTGAGGAATGTTTCTTGAAAGTTTGGCCGTACCTTTTTGTAACACCCTGTATATTTCCATGTTGTCATTAAACAAATGGTCTTTCTCCTCTACTCAATTCTACTGCTGTGGAAGGCATTTGTTTTACAAAAATGTGTCCAGTTCTGTAAACATTCATTCAATAAGCTCTTCCAGATTTTGTTTGTTTTCACTTCATTACCATTAAAATTAAAAGTTGCTACAGTGTTTGTATCTTAATAGAACCCTTTTAAATTTTTCAGGAAGCATGGCTTAATACTCTTGTCACTGTGGAAGTTTTATGTTGGTTCTTCGTTGGAGAATGTATTGGAAAACGGCACATTGTTGGTTATAAAGTGTAATTCCAAGCACTATACCTGAAGTACATGTAGTTGTAAATTATAAAATGTGTATTAAACTCTGTAAAATAATTGCTTGTCATAGTATGAACTATACTTGAGAGGATTGTGGAGAATTGAAAGTTTGTGGTTACAGAGTAATTGGTTGCATAGGTACAGAATGCACTATTACACTTATTTTAAGAATTGTGAAATATTTTGATTTGGAGTGAGCAGTAATGGAATACTGATGGATAACATTTTGTGAAATAAATGTTTCAGTACAAAAAGTGTGTTGTCTTTGTCTTACCTACACCCACTTGTAAAACTAGTAATGTGCTACTGAAATTGAATATTACACCATAAACAGTGAAAAATTTCGAAAATTCAGTTGGTATTTGTGATAGGAAATACTGTCATATTCTAATTGTACTGTTGTAGTTAAGCCTTTCCACTTTCTGGTTGTTATTCTTTAATGTCTGATGGTATCATGGGACAAAAAGTAGACATGCCAGGATGAACAATTTTTCTTTTATAGGATAGTTTGGTGTGTACTACCCCAGAAATGTCCAGCTAGCAATACAGATTGTTTTTAGGTTAATATATTGCATTGTTTCGATCCATTTGGCGGTAAGTTAGAGGCACTGCCACAGTCTTTCTTTAGAATATCATCAGTGTTCACAATGCAGTGTCCTCTGCTATGTCACTCACATAATTACGAAGTGAACATCAACCAACCAAATGTGGATAGAAGCTATCACATGGCTCAACGTGGTCAATATCAACAGTATCTCAAGAAGGCATTGGGACACTGTCTGTAGGCGCCATGAAGATGATCCACTGGACATTCTGTGAGTGACAGAAGTTACCATTCTCCGAATTCAGCACTAAAGAAGAGTTAGTCAGTTTAATGCAAGTGAACATTGAATTATTGCAACATACAATCGTCATACTACTGTTAAGTAATGTTGTTTCTTTTAATAAATTGTTGCTATTCCGTGTTGTCACTTCTATCGTGGCACTGCCTAACACTACTTGGACCTGTGATGAGGCTGTATAGATGCTATACACAGCAACTCCCCATCAGTAACTGCAGCTACTTACGATAGTAAGGGGTTGTCTTCCTGCCACCTATTTATATTTCACTCAGGTGTATTTGTTGACAACAGTAAGAAAATGAACTTTGTGGCTGAAGGCAGTTATGTATGGGGCATTCAGAGCACAAGGGAATCAAGCTACAATAAGCAAGTTTTGCGAAGATAGACATAATTTTTGCTGAATAATTAATTACAATGACAAGCTGACACAGTTTTAAAATGTTTGAATAATGTATTCTCATACTGAAGGTGGGTAAATTTAAATGCTTTTGCATGTTACCTTGAACAAGATCTAAAATTTTGGACTTTGTTCTTTTGTGCAGTGAATGTATGCTAGCTGAATCTTCTGTTTTATTCTAGTCTTCAGGTGTTATTAAAAAAAGATAAAGAAAATACATTTTGGAATATACAATTTTATTCCTTGTGTCTGCTTATAACGAATATTTCCAAATAGGAACTTACGCAATATATTCAAAGAAAAATTTATATACCTTCATCTGTTTGCTCTTCCAAAGTAGAGGAAGCTGTTGCGGCAGTGTTACTTGGTAGGTTCCTGAAAATACATAGCAGTAAGTCTCCCATGTCATTTTTCTTTGCTTTTGCTACTGGTCAAAGTTAGATATGAAGAGGGTCCTGTTGGATGTTATGCAAGTCAGCTTCATGAAATTGCTTGTCAGGATTCAGAGACTGCTTCAACATCAGAGGAAGAGGAGATTATATTTCATAATATAACCACCTTGTAGCCTGCCAATTGATACTATAACCATTAACCATTTATCTATTGTTAAATCAGCATAGAGATATTTGCTTTTTGAATCCTTCTTGATTGTGATAGTTTTGTTAAGATGGGATGGGAGCAATATGTTCAGTAACTTTATATCATCAATTTTATAGGCTGCCTTAATACTACCGCAGCCAGGCAGTACACTAATAACTTCATATTTACTACCTTATACCTCTATAGACTTTCCCAATTAATTTGTAAGGCATTAAACACTTATAAAACACCCTTACAGATTGTCCCATGTATCTTGGTGAGCAGGCTGTCCAAGAGATTCGGGTAAAGGATAAAGTGCCTTGCCCAGTAGCTCGCAAGTTACTGTTTAGTCGCAAACCCTGCGTTATTTTGTCTGGCACTTATAGTTTTGTTCCCGTTACCCCTCGCTCCATGAAGGACATGGCCACACAGCCATGCGACCTAAAATTCAGCTCTGAGGTTGTGATATCGCCCAGTGCATCGCCATCCCCCTGTGCAAAAAACCGAAACACTTTCGCCTCAAGGGGCGAAGCCACCAGCTACATAACCAATAGGCAGGAATGGACAGAAGGAGTACTCTCGTGAAGATTTCCTCCGTCCCTCCAGGGAAATACCACCCGAGTGTTCCTCTAACCAGTAAGGCTTGAAGAAGTCCATCAAAGGCAAACAGTCTTCTCCTTTGCCAACTCGAAGATCCTGTTTGACAGTGTCGCCATGTGGTACCTTAGCCCGGCCAGCCTCTGCCTCGCCGGTGTGCACCACCAACAATTTTTCAGCGTTGAACTCCATGGGCTGACCGCACAAGCAAGTCAATGCTTCTGTGGACCCCATGGAGCAGAATCATCCTGCTTCTGTGCACTGTTGTAGCGACTCCACACCAGCTGTCACTCGGCAGCCGCCGAGTTTATCCCTATATATCTTTCTCCTCATGACAGTCCTCCAATGGAACATTTGCGGCCTTCGGTCCCTCAAAGAGGATTTACGGCTGCTTCTAACATCGCACTGCCTTCAGGAAACAAAATTATGTCCTCACGACCACTTTGATCTTTCACATTACTTACCGATTCATTTTGACCTTAACCCTGAAGTCGGCATTCCATCTCGTAGGGGGTGTCATGCTACTCATGCAGAATGACATTCATAGTCAACCCATCTCCCTGACTACCTGTCTTCAAGCTGTTGCAGTTCGCCTTTTCCTTCCCCACCTGACTTTGTACTATTTATGTACCTCCGTCATTTGATGTCACCAGGACAGACTTCCTTCAGCTTATTGGGCATTTACCTCCCCCATTTTTGCTATTCGGTGACTTTAATGCGCATCATCCCCTTTGGGGTTCTCCCAGGACCTGTCTGAGAGGTTCCCTCTTGGCTGACCACCTTAACCAACTTAACCTCTTCTGCCTCAACACTGGAGCACCCACTTTCCTTTCTGACTCCACGCACAACATATTACCATATGGACCTCTCCTTTAGCACTGCCCAGCTTGCTCATCATCTTGAGTGGTCCATTCTTTCTGACACCTACTCGAGTGACCCTTTCTCTCGTGCTCTGTTTGCTGACTCCTCCGCGTGCATGCCCAAATGGCAGATTACTAAGCCTGACTTGCAGCTTTACTCCTCCCTAGCGACCTTTGAAGAATGAGATTGCCCCTGTTGTGATGACCAGATGGACTATCTCGCCAACGTTATCCTTACTGCTGGAGAACATTCCATTCCTCCTCTTTATCACGTCATGTTGCAGTTCTTGGTGGACTGAGGCATGCCATGATGCAATTCGCACACGGAGACTCGCTGTCCGCGTTTTTAAGTCATCCTACGACGGCAAACTGCATTCATTATAAAGAGATGCGTGCAAAGTGTCGTCGCATTCTACGGGATAGCAAACGAGCTAGCTGGATTTCATTCACTAGTTCTTTTAACAGTTCCACCCCTTCTTCTGTCGTGTGGGCCAACCTCAGACAGCTCTCTGGGACCAAGATCCATTCCCCATTTACTGCCCTGCAGTAGCAGACAATGTTATCATGGACCCCATTGCTATCTCCAACACCTTGGGCCATCATTTTGCAGAAGTTTTGAGCTTTTCCCACTATCATCCTACCTTCCTCCATCGGAAATGAGCAGAGGTGGCTCAGGCAATACCCTTCTCTTCTCCGAATCATGAGTGCTACAATGCTGCCTTTACTATGAAGGAGCTTGATTATGCTCTCAGTTCATCCCAATACTCCACCCCAGGCCTGGACGCCATCCATATTCAGATGTTGCAGCACCTTTCTCTTGTGGGCAAGCACTTTCTGCTTAACACGTAGAACGGCATCTGGCCAGAGGGCACATTTCCTGGACTCTGTCGTGAAGCCACCGTCATACCCATACCTAAGCCCAGTAAGGACAAAAACCTTCCTTCTAGCTACTGCCCCATCTCTCTTATAAGCTGTGTTTGCAAGGTGAGAGATTGTATGATTCGTGGCCGGCTGGTGTGGTGGCTCGACTCTGGCAATTTACTGATGAACGCACAGTGTGGATTTCAAGCACGGCATTATGCAATTGACCATCTCGTTACCTTGTCCACCCACGTCATGAATAGTTTTCTGCGGAAATCCCAGGATGTGGCCATGATTTTCGATTTGGAGAAGGCCTACGACACCTGGAGAACCAGTATCCTCCGTACTCTTTACACATGGGGCTTCCGTGGCCGCCTGCCCTATTTCCTTTCAGGCATTTTTACAAGATCAAGTTTTCAAGGTGTGTGTGGGTTGTGCCTTGTTGGACACCTTTATCTGGGAAAATGGTGTGCTTCAGGGTTCCGCCCTGATTGTCGTCCTCTTTGCTATCACCATGAACCCTATCATGGCCTGTCTCCCACGAGGCATCTCAAGCTCCCTTTTTGTTGACAATTTTACCATCTATTGCAGTTTTCCACGGACAGTATGAATGCCGTTTGTCTGCCATGTGTGACCATCCATCTTATGCTTCCTTCTTTGATTATTTCTTTGATCATCAGTATGGGGCTTGTCCTTCTCTGTTACCTCCTGGAGTCCACTTTCGGTACTTGCTACAGTGGCTTAACTTCACACTAACTGCCCCTTTCCCAGTGGGTGTGAACCCTTCATCACCTTGGCTTCGTGAAGCAGCCCATGTTAACCTTGGACTTCCTTCGCTTCCTAAGGACACTACTCCAGCCTCAGTCTATCGCCTTCAGTTTCACGACCTTCAATGGAACTTCGCGATAGCACCTTTGTATACACTGATGGCTCTCGGACTGATCGTAGGTTCGGGTGTGCCTTCGTCATTGACACCCATGTCTTTCAATACCGGCGCACTCCTCTGTATTTACAGCTGAGCTCTTCGCCTTGTATCAGGCCCGGAATACATCCAGTGACACAGCCTTTTCAATTGTGTCCTCTGCTCAGACTCACTATTCCCTTGACGATCTCAGTGTTGCCGTCTGTCAGGTGGTGGTGTCCCTTTGGCATCGCCGATGGTCATCCCTTCGAGGGAATAAGTTCTGTCTTATTAAGCCTCTCCCACTGGCTTGGATGACCTCCTTTCAGCCCTCCTACAGGAGGAGGTTATTTTAACTCGGCTGTGTGTTGGGCACTGCCTTTTAAGCCATTGTCATTTGCTACGTGGCGCTACCCCAACATTTTGTACACATTGCACTCAGATTTTAACAGTCTGCTGCTTCCTGATGGAATGTCCGTTTTTACCCTTTTACGTTCCCGTTATAGGCTGTTTTAGCAAATGACAAGCAGGCTGTCGACCATGTCTTATTTTTTACCCACTAAAGCAACATGGTGAAGGCCATTTAATTTTTAGTTTTGGACCTCCTTTTCCGTATGGTGTCTGTTCAGCCCTTCTTCCACATCCTTGTTTTTAGCTGTCTTCTATTATGTCAATTGGGACTGACGTATAGTCGTTTTTAACTCCTGTCTTTCTTCGTGTTCTATAGTCTTGACTTGGGCGCGTATGGCCCCAGTTGTTTTGGCACCAGCAAAACAAACAAACAAACAAATACCCTTACAGATCTGACTCTAATCCTTGTGAAATATTTGAAGCTAACACATTTATGACTTTCAGAACCATCTCTTTTTCTGAGACCTCATCATTGAACTTGACTGAAAGAGTCCCTGAAGATACCCATTTTGCCGCCTACATTTACTAAGTTTCCAAAAGGAATGGATTATGTTTTCTGTCTTTTTTAAGTTGTCTGTGGCACTGCAGCTTGCAGCAGGAACGTTATCAGGAAATATTTTATCAGAGACTCTTTATGTCCTTCCTTGTAATTCCCTCCTCCCCACAGTTTTGCTGCCAAATACTCCTTTTCCATTTCTCATGATGTCAAGAACATCTTGATTGCAGGCATTATCAGCTGCTGGAGAAGCATCACCTGCCTCAGCAGCTGTGTCCTCTCCTGCATAACACAGCATACAATTACTTGTGAAAGTACCATGTAAAACTGATATGTATATTTTAAATACGAAACATTGTAAAATGTAAAAATGCTATTATACATTTAATATCAATAACCCAGGCCAGTTATTAACTCATTAGTTTATCACTTACTTATCTTACCTGAGCTATACGCTGACATTATGGTACATTATCTTCCATACCTTCAGACAAATCACTCATAACCATCAGCCTGTTTCAATTGCAGTTCGCACACCGAGAAAACAAACCGTGGAAGCTTTGGCTTCCATCCATACAACAGTGTTGCTAGTCCTATAAAATTCATTTACAATATCTGGACACAAATCTTTTATGCTCAGAAAGCAGCTTCATAAATATCACTTAAAAGGGACTTAGTCCAAAATGACGAAAAATGGAATCTATTCCCTTGTGCACTGAACGTCTCGTATCTAAACGTGTGTGTGTGTGTGTGTGTGTGTGTGTGTGTGTGTGTGTGTGTGTGTGTGTGTGTGTGTGCGCGTGCGTGCGTGCGTGCGCTTCCTTTGCTTTGGCCGATAGCTGCTCGTCTAACGAAAAATGGAATCTATTCCCTTGTGCACTGAACGTCCCGTATCTAAACGTGTGTGTTTTTTAGTTGTCTGTGGCACTGCAGCTTGCAGCAGGAACGTGTGCGCGCGCGCGTGCGTGCTTCCTTTACTTTGGCCGATAGCTGCTCGTCTAACAGTTCTTTTCTTGTGTCTGTCTCAACTCAATGGGTCATCTTTACAGTGAGTTCTATCTATCGTATTCCTAATATTGTTGTAAACCCCAAAAACTTATACCAGGTCATGAGCTACTGAATGCCTTAATGCTGCCTCTGTCAAAATTCACAGTATAGACATGTTTTTCAGCAGATTATGCTCATTTGAGAGTCTTCACGTCTTGAGTGTGTGTTTTGCACTGCCTATTGGTTGATTTACTGAATACCTGAGACTGCTATCTGCACAATAGTTTACTGTGTCTTTGTAGAATTTCTTCCATGTGAATGTACAGTGTTGTGCACAGTCTTAAAAGAAATGGACCAGATGAAATGCAAACAATAAGAATACGCTCATATTCCCTTAGTGCCTTTCAGATTATTAGGGAAATGTACCTAGTAGACTGAATGGCAGACAATGTCGACAAATTGATGCTTGGTACAGATAACATAGGAATCCAGAGAACACAAAGCAGAAAGGGATGTCTCCCTTGAATATGTTCTGCCATGTGCTGTCCACTTGAGTGAATTCCCTCATTGTTGAATGCAAAAATTGGGCCTCAGGGAGATCGTGCATGGCTAGAGGTAACAAAATACCAAATGACATATTAAGTCAACAGTTCTTCCCCGATGAACATCTATACAGTCACATTGATGGCGCCCTTAACACACAAATTTCAGTACATCACATGTTTGATTTATACTTTTTGGAAAGATCACAGCAGTCAACATTTACAATGACGTGTTCTTCATAGCACTTAGCACTGAAAAGTGGTAAATGCCTTGTGCATTCTGTGGAGTCCTGTCCAAACTAAATTGGATATCATAATATGAAATTGGCCAATTCATCCTTTCATCTCACACAAGTTTATTTTTCTTCAGATGTGTTTTTATTTTCTCCATTTTTCACCTTTAATTAGGGATAGATCAACAATGTCTTTCTAAATAACAGCTTCAAGATTCTGATTTCATTCACTTCTCCTTTACGCTAGCTGATAAAGATTTAGATTATAAAGTTGTTTAACATTTTCATATAACATTCCGTTTCTCTCAACCAGTATACGAGGGGTGTTCAATATGTAACATGACAAATTTTTTCTGAAAGCAGGTTGATTTTAATCAGCATTCCAATACACCATATTATTCACCACTCTTTAGGTTACAAAGCCCTACTTTTTAACATAATCTCCATTCAATGCGACAGTCATACGCCATCTTACTGGGAGAGCCTGTATGCCCACATGGTACCATTCTACAGATCGTCAGAGCAGTGTCTTGCTGCATCAATAGCCTCCCTGTCATCCTGCAGAATAAATCCTTCGTGGTGCCAAACAGGATGAAGTTGGAAGATGAGAGATCTGGGCTGGAGGGTGAATCTAGAAGAACAGTCCTATAACTTTTATGAGCTGCTCTCACATGCACAGACTTGTGAGGTCTTGTGTTGTTATGGTAAAGGAGAAGTTTATTTGCATTTTCGTGGTTACGAACACACTGAAGTCGTTTCTCCAATTTCCTGAGGGTAGCACAACACACTTCAGAGTTGATTATTGTACCACAAGGGAAGACGTCAAACAGAATAGCCCCTTCAGAGTCCCATAAGAACATCGCCATGACTGTAGTATCTGAGGGTTCAGCTTTGAACTTTTACTTCAGAGGACACGGAGGTCAGTGCCACTCCATGGACTACTGTTTTGTTTCCAGTTCAAAGTGATGTACCCATGTTTCATCACTTGTGACAATGTTTGACAGCACTGTAATGCACAAGCAATTAACACACACGGTCCTTCGTTTCTCTTTATGGTCCTCTGTTGGGCGGCAAGGAACCAAGTACACAGAACCCCAACCAGTGGATGAGTTTGTCAGCACTACCAACAGATTGTCCAGTTGAGCAGTGAGGTGTGTGTTACCCATCAATCATCACAAATGAGAGTGTCTGGATGTCCCATCATTGCAGTAGCCACAGCTATGTCCGTTGGTCAGCATGCAGAAGATCGGACAGGTTTGTGCAATCTTGTTCTGATTTTGACAGGTACTTAGCCCAACAACTCATTTTGCTTTTGTTCACTGCCAGGTCTGTGCTGATATTCTGCAAGTGCCTACGAGTATCTGCGAGCCTCTGGTTTTCCCCAAAGAAACTATATAACAGCTTTCTGCTTGGAATGCATGTATCTTACAGATGCCATTTTGAGACCATGCGGTGCCACCAATTGGAACTTCATGAAACTGTAGGGGCTAAAGCAAGAATTTTCCATGATGTCCCACAGCAAATTCTGCATTTTCTCAACCAAAATTGGTTGGGGGGGAAAAAAAATAATAAATCTTGTGTAACTCGTTCAATGCTTCTCGTGCTCAAGAGTGAAACCAGTATATGCATATTGTGTGCCATAAAGTTCCTATAGTGTCTGCATCTACAGGTCCAAAGTACAAACATCAGAGAATTTTCTGTGTCAACTTATACCAAATTATATTACTGTGTCCCTATTTTGAATAATTCATGCTGTTCCTTTTTTATCTTCCTGCTAACAGTTGTATTTGCCTAGTGGTTTTCCTCCCTTATTCCAGTCAAACCACCCTCTTCAACATGTAATAATGACACCCTCCAATCTGCAACTTTACTTTCTTAGCTTCTTTCTGTTCTGCTGCCTTCTTTGGCTTGAAAGTTCTGGATGTATACTATCTAGCCTTAAAAGTTCTAACTACTTTCATTGTTGCGCTCAAAAGAAAAAGAATAATACGAAAACTTCATACCCTTTCTGATCATCTGATACCTTCTGTAAGTATGCTCTCAAGTTGGTAGACATTTTTTTTCTTGTTAAAATTAGAACTTTCTATTGATATTGGTAAATTTTTCCTTTACTGTAATTATGGTTTTTTTTCATATACTAACAAAGTGTGGAATTAACTAATGCAGTGCAATTTGGTATTAGTATTTAATTCACAAGGACAGTAAAGCATTTGAAGATGGTTGTGTGTAGACATTTAATGGTACTTCATGAACAAAAATATTATGAAATATTAGCAGTTCTACCATTCAAATATCGTATTCGATTATTTCCGGTACTTGATGTGAATCGCAGATGTCAAAATAGGGTACCTGGGATGGAGAACATATCCTTAGAATCATGAAAATCCTTCGTAGAACCATCCGTGACAAGACTGTTCCATTTATCATGTGGGGTATGAGACAGGTGAAATAACATCAGACTTAAGTACATAATTCCAATACCAAGGAAGGGAGATGCCAACAGCTACTACATTCTCAATCCCAATTTTATGGGTGCAAAATATAAACATGAATTTTCTACACCAGAATGGAATGACTGATATAAGCTGATGTGTGGAAGACCTGATGAGCTTCAAGGAAATGTAGGAACACATATGGCAGTAATGACCCCCAACTTTTGAAAGTAGGCCAAATAAAGATAAACCTAAGCTTATATAGCCATGTATGGAAGTGAAACATGAACGATAAATAGTTTAGACAAGAAGAGAATAGAAGCTTTCGAAATGTGGTGCTACAGAAGAATGCTGAAGATTAGATGGGTAGATCACATAACTAATGAGGAGGTATTGAATGGAATTGGGGAGAGGAGTAGTCTGTGGCACAACTTGACTAGAAGAAGGGATCGGTTGGTAGGACAAGTTCTGAGGCATCAAGGGATCACCAATTTTGTACTGGAGGGCAGTGTGGAGGGTAACAATCGTAGAGGGAGACCAAGAGATGAATACACTAAGCAGATTCAGAAGGATGTAGGCTGCAGTAGGTACTGGGAGATGAAAAGGCTTGCACAGGATAGGGTAACATGGAGAGCTGCATCAAACCAGTCTCAGGACTGAAGACCACAACAACAACAACATCAACAACATATAGCATTTGTAGATTTAGGGAAAACTTTTGGCAGTGCTGATTTGAATACTCTTTGAATTATGAAGATAGAGATAAAATACTGCAAGTGAAAGGTTATGTATAACACAAACAGGACAATAGGTAAAGGAATCTGAAATGAAAGGGAGGCAGTAGTTTGGAAGGGAGTTAGGGTTACAGCCTATGCCTGATATCCAGTCAATGCATTGAACAAGCAATTAAAGTGTCCAAGGGATTTAGAGTTTAGTGAGGAAAAATAAAAATTTTCATGTCTGCACATGACATTCTAGAGTAACTGCCATAGGTGGCAAAGTTGAAGAGTAAGAATACTGTTTTGAAAAGAGGTAATAAGATGATTATCAAAAGAAGTAAAACAGTGGAAACACAATGCACTCAAATCACATGAGAAAGTTGGGATTTGGAAATGACATTAACAGCAGTAGATTAATTTTGCTATTTGAGCAGCAAAATAACTGATGATGGCAAAGAAAAGACGATACAAAATGCAGAATGGCAACAGAAAGGAAATCATTTTTGGAAAAAGAGAAATCTGTTAATATTGACTAAGTTTTGTGAAGGTTTTTCTAAAGGCATATGAATAGTGTACCCTTATATGGAAGTGAAGTGTGGACAAACATTACAGACAGGAGAATTGAGGCTTTTGAGGTGCTGTGTAACAGAGGAATGTTGAAGATTGGGTGGATAAATTAAGTAAGTAATGAACATGTACAGGGTGTTTCAAAAATGACCGGTATATTTGAAACGGCAATAAAAACTAAACGAGCAGTGATAGAAATACACCGTTTGTTGCAATATGCTTGGGACGACAGTACATTTTCAGGCAGACAAACTTTCGAAATTACAGTAGTTACAATTTTCAACAACAGATGGTGCTGCGGTCTGGGGAAACTCTATAGTACGATATTTTCCACATATCCACCATGCGTAGCAATAATATGGCATAGTCTCTGAATGAAATTACCCGAAACCTTTGACAACATGTCTGGTGGAATGGCTTCACATGCAGATGAGATGTACTGCTTCAGCTGTTCAATTGTTTCTGGATTCTGGCGGTACACCTGGTCTTTCAAGTGTCCCCACAGAAAGAAGTCACAGGGGTTCATGTCTGGCGAATAGGGAGGCCAATCCACGCCGCCTCCTGTATGTTTCGGATAGCCCAAAGCAATCACACGATCATCAAAATATTCATTCAGGAAATTAAAGACATCGGCCGTGCGATGTGGCCGGGCACCATCTTGCATAAACCACGAGGTGTTCGCAGTGTCGTCTAAGGCAGTTTGTACCGCCACAAATTCACGAAGAATGTCCAGATAGCGTGATGCAGTAATCGTTTCGGATCTGAAAAATGGGCCAATGATTCCTTTGGAAGAAATGGCGGCCCAGACCAGTACTTTTTGAGGATGCAGGGACGATGGGACTGCAACATGGGGCTTTTCGGTTCCCCATATGCGCCAGTTCTGTTTATTGACGAAGCCGTCCAGGTAAAAATAAGCTTCGTCAGTAAACCAAATGCTGCCCACATGCATATCGCCGTCATCAATCCTGTGCACTATATCGTTAGCGAATGTCTCTCGTGCAGCAATGGTAGCGACGCTGAGGGGTTGCCGCGTTTGAATTTTGTATGGATAGAGGTGTAAACTCTGGCGCATGAGACGATACGTGGACGTTGGCGTCATTTGGACCGCAGCCGCAACACGGCGAACGGAAACCCGAGGCCGCTGTTGGATCACCTGCTGCACTAGCTGCGCGTTGCCCTCTGTGGTTGCCATATGCGGTCGCCCTACCTTTCCAGCACGTTCATCCGTCGCGTTCCCAGTCCGTTGAAATTTTTCAAACAGATCCTTTATTGTATCGCTTTTCGGTCCTTTGGTTACATTAAACCTCCATTGAAAACTTCGTCTTGTTGCAACAACACTGTGTTCTAGGCGGTGGAATGCCAACACCAGAAAAATCCTCTGTTCTAAGGAATAAACCATGTTGTCTGCACACTTGCACGTTGTGAACAGCACACGCTTACAGCAGAAAGACGACGTACAGAATGGCGCACCCACAGACTGCGTTGTCTTCTATATCTTTCACATCACTTGCAGCGCCATCTGTTGTTGAAAATTGTAACTACTGTAATTTCGAAAGTTTGTCCGCCTGAAAATGTACTGTTGTCCCAAGCATATTGCAACAAACGGTGTATTTCTATCGCTGCTCGTTTAGTTTTTATTGCCGTTTCAAATATACCAGTCATTTTAGAAACACCCTGTACTTGAACTGACTGGGAGAGAAAAGAGCTGTATGGCACAACTTGACTGACTAAACGGATCTGTTGAAGAAAAAAAGGCACATCCTGAGACACCATTGCCAATTGATAACAGGGTTATGTGTGGGGGTGCAAAACCTGGAGGAGACCAAGGCCCGACTGCAGCAAAGAAACTCAAGTGGATGTAGGTTGCAATATGAAGAGTACTGCACAGGATAGACTAGTATGGAAATCTATAGCATGCCAGTCTCCAGGCTGAAAACCACAAGAACAATGTGAATCAACTTGTTTCGGGTTACATTTTGTTGCACAGTAATTAACAGCAACTTCAGATGGGAATATACAGGGTGTCCCAAAATAATGTATACACTATTTGAAACTGAGTATTTCTTTAATGAAAGGTGTCAGAAAAACAATTTTAGTGGTGTTAGGTGCCTCATGGTCTGATGTAAGGAGGTAAATGTTCAAACTGGTGTCTCTGTCCATCGCAGTAAACTGTCGACGACGACATACGACTGAGCAACATGCCAAATTCATTGTTTTCAACAGAATAGCATCGACAGGCTTGCTCAATTTGCTCTCTAAGATCATCCAGTGTGTGTGGTCTCGCAGTGTAAACTGTGTTCTTGAGAGTACCCCACAGAAAGAAGTCTAGAGGAGTTAAATCTGGAGATCGAGTGGGATATTCCACACTCCCTCTTTGTCTTATCCATCTGGCAGGGAATGTACAATTGAGAAATGCCCTCACATCCAGGTGAAAATGAGGTGGCACCCCACCCTGTTGAAAGTAATAATATTCACTTCCAAACACAATGCTAAGACTAGGAGTTATCATTTTCAACATTTCCAAGTACGAGTCGCCTGTGTCAGTGTTGTCAAAGAAGTATGGCCCAATTAACCCTCTAGAAGACATACCACACCAGACTGTTACTCCTAGTAGATTAACATGCCTTTGCTGAGTTATGTATGGATCCTCCCTGGCCCAGTACATGCAATTATGGTGGTTAATTGTTCCATCAAGTTTAAATGTCGCTTCATATGACCAAAGAATTCCATCTTGAAAATGATGTTCTTCCTCACAACCATTAATGAACCACTTACAAAATTCGTTTTGCCTGTCAGGATCATCCTTGTTAAGAGCATGGAGGAGTCTTGGAAAATAAGGCTTAAAGTATGAGACCACAAAATTCTATGAACACTTCTGCAGATCCCAGTCTTACAAAAGCTTTGCGTCACAGACTACTTTGGGTATCATGTGTATGCCTGGATTACTGAATCAACACTCTCATAGTCTGTGTAACTTCTCTTTTGTCCACTATGTCCCTTCTTCATATCATGCACTGTTCCTTCGACTTCAAACTTATCTCTGATTCTTGTAATTGTTACTCTTGTTGGGGTGGTGTTCCAAATTTAGCTCTTCAACATAAGCAACCTGCACTCACATTCTCTGTTTTCTAGTAACACTTTAGCACCCATTTCCATTGTTCTAACGATAACACCATGTTTGTTGACAATCCTGAAACAAAAGAAAGCATTGTTATGTTTTTCAGCACCTTCTAAATTATACCCATAGAAATTGTATTTCTGTCTCCTTTAATTAAATTAGTCCAAAGACTGCTTTGATGTAGCTCTCCACACCAGTCCCTCCTGTGCAAGCCCTTTCACTTCTGAAAAGCTACTGCAAACTACATCCATTTGAACCTGCTTACCTTATTCATGCCTAGATCTCCCTCTATAATCTTATCCCCCCCCCCTCCCTCTCCCATTCCCCTGCTGCACTTCCCTCCATTATCAAATTCACTATTCCTTGATGCTGCAGATTGTGTCCTATCAACCAATCCCTGTCTTTAATCATGTTATGCCGTAAATTTCATTTTTCCCCAGTGTGAGTCAGTACCGGCTCGTTACCTGCCTCATCTACCCATCTAATCACCATCATTCTTCTGTACCAGCACATTTCGAAGTTGATATTCTTTTTGTCTGAACTATTTATCATCCACATTTCACTGCTGTAAAATGTTGCATTCCAGAAAGTTCTTAATATTTAAATTTATAGCTCATGTTAACAAATTTCTCTTAGTAGTTGCTAATAATGAAATAGCATAGGCCTACTTGATTTTAACTCACCTGCTGGTACATGAAACAATGAAGTAGATAAAACAGCATGGCAGACACAATAGAACAGGAGATATTCCACACTTCAATGATTCTTTTACTGTTCAATTAGCTGTGTCATCATAAGGGGATTATTTTACCTGCAGAATGCTTCACCCACAATTATGTCATCAACATCATTAAGCCATGCAGTTGAGCTGCATGCCCTCAGGAGGAAAAGTAACAGCTGTAGTTTTACCTGTAAGGCCATGTTGGTTAATATTGCAAGGCCAGATCAATCATGCAGGCTATTACCCCAGCAAGTACTGTAAAGCCTGCTCAGCTTCTTCAGGAACCATGGGTTTGTCGTGCCATTCCACAAAGACCCCTCGGTTGTGGTTGTATGTACAGTATGGGTATCTGTATTGTTCAGGCAAGTCATCCCACCTTGGCAAGGTCCATGGTTCATGGAGGATGGGAATATATTTGAAATTTTATTAATTTTAGACCAAACAGATGATAAACTACATTACATGTATAGAAATATATGAAAGTGCAAAGAGACCAGTTTTGAGGGATGTGACTGATTTTATTTCTTGTCCCATAACTTTATGCTGTTGTGGATTTCATAATCACCTAGATTTAAGGGACAGGAATGTTGCTGAAATCAATCTTTGTAAGGTACTGAAAATTTTGACACACACTTACAGATGTGATCATAATTAGGCCTACAGCATGCACAAGCACAAATCTTGCATGTAAAAAGGTTCCTATCTTTTTCGCAGTGTCAGTTGTCTTTTATATAATAATCATTAGACAATATAGAGTGAAGAGTGGTTTTCCCTACATCAAAGGCATTGTATATTGTCATGCCCTGCATGACAGCACACCATTTCCTCTTCTCTCACACAAAAATAAATAAACAGAAAAAGAAAAGGCAGAACAATTACCTTGCAATATACAAGATGGATCTAAAGGGAGGAGTTCACCTTGGCCACTTAGTTTTCCGTTACCAATCCGTGAAGGCGGAACTGATGAAAGATCTGTGTATAGCGTCCCCAGTGAAATACTAAGAAAAGACTTAAAAAACAGTATTTATAAAGAAGAGACATTTAAAAATTTAATAATAAGTGAGACACTAGCTGCTCAGACAAACATGTATTTTTCTCATGTATCCGTATTATAATAATTTCTCTGTGTAAGTTTCGAGGGCAAAGAAATATAACAAAATGATCTAAAGAGTTGACAAGATACGCTCTTTTGTTAATTTTTTAGTCGTCTTCACTTCTTCTCGTGTCTTGGTTGCATGTAGATGGACATCTTGCGAGTGCTGGCAAATGTAAACATATTTGTACTAATTAAGCAGATAATATATTGATTTAATATTATTGTTCACTTTTAATTTGTAACAAGTGATCCCGATTTCATGTCCGGTTTCCTGGTATTAACCTGCATTCGAGTAATTTACAGTGCAACAATCGCAGCTGCCGATGCAGCCGCAACGACGCCATTACGTGGCGATATTAACTTATAAAAATTAGCATAGTATACCTTTTTCTCCACAGCCGCCCGACGTTGCTGAAAATACGTAGCTTTGAGATTCTTATTTTCAGTACGAGAGCCAGAGCCAAGACTCCGACTACAATGCAATGGTTAACGGAGGTAAGCAAAAATACCTCGCGCGTGTGTGGGTCGCAATTGTTATTAATAACTAAAGAATTTTTGCTTTTAAGTGAACTCACTAGCCGAGGAAATTAATATGAAAAGTTCATTCCATTGTTCAACTCATATGCTCATGTTTTAAGATTCAGCGAGTCTTAACGTTCATTAACGTAACAAATAATTACCATTGAAGATTAATATTGTCAAAAAGGACAACTTCACAAAATCATTTAATTGTAAATCAAAATTGAATGAAATATCATTTTGATTAAGGCCCACCACGTAAGTCGGCAACAATCACCATTACGAATCAATTTCTTTAGTAAATAATAAATTAAATTACGACGGCCGACGGACGCGAGATGTGCTACAAAATAACTCATCTGCTCGCATTCCCTGAGTTTCCTACAACCTGTGCAGCTTATGTATCCAGCCAAGGACATCCTGGAAACTTGTACAAACACAAGAGAAAGATATATAATTTCATTTGGCTTTGATTTAAACAATAACAGTGGATAGACCTGATTAAAACATGCAGTTGCTTATGTGACCTGTGCATAAACAGGGATCCAGTCGTGGCGGTTCACCTACTTTATTTACTACTTCGTTTGTTGTCCTCGGTGTCGACGTACTAGCTGAAAAAGTAGCGGATGGAAGTGCACTTGCAGTACTGTCTACTGTAAATAATGTAGCCGACAGGTGCATATTTGCGTTTTACAGTTGTTTACTTTCACTTTCCACAAATCCCCTTGTACACATTTAATATGGCCAGTGCACTTTAGTTTAACTTTCAATAAGCTTCAATAATAGTTTTCAGGTGAACATTCGCATACTGCTACAGTAGTTTACTATTGAACATCTACAAGCAGTAAAAACCTAACCACAAAGTCGACAGTTCTTGAAGAATAGAAAAGTACAGATGGAGCAGACATTGTCATTGTTTCAACGCGCAGCCTAATTGTGTAAGGCTAGGCGCAAATTGAGACGAGTATAGCGCGTGTGGCGCGACGCAGCGCAGCGCGCGTTTTTGTAACATCACAGTTTCAAATAAGACCGCGCAAATTGCGACGCGGCGCGACTGGGACGTGACACGCGCCTGCGCCAGGTCGCGCGGCGTTGTGGTTGAGGCACAGTTTCTCGCGCCGCACTTCGCACGTGCCTCGCTAGCACCGTGGGAAATTTGAGGCGGGGAGCGAGAAAGTAGCCCGACCATATGCTCACTTCGGCACGGCGCATATGAGCAGTGAAAACACTGCCCATACGATAAATACTGCCTTATACTCTGTACTGAATTTTAATGCCATTGGGTAGTGTTTCGTTTTGCGCCATTTAAATGCTCCAGCTTTCGTCGTTAGTGCATTATATTTTCCTGTTATGTATATCTGTATAGTTTTGTTCTGTTTTCATTTTCTTCTCTCAAGAAAAATGCATAGTTCAGTAACTAGTGAGCCATTGGCCGCTAGAATTGTATCATACCCCTCCAGGATGTTTTCAGATCACAAGAACGGACATAGGTTAGTGAATAAGGAAGCAAGGAATATTATAAAATCATGTGCTATAGAAGCAAGGCAGGAAAGTAAATCAACGTTATCCTCTCGCTTCGTAGTATGCTGACATATCCGTACGATCTGTTACAAAAATTCGGAAAGGGATAATCTCCACAGGTGTGACCCCTTTGTGCTCCTGGTAAAAAGCGTACAAGATCTGAAGTATAGAAGGCCCACAGTCATTACTTCGATATGGATGTAATAATGTAATAACGACACACTGTACTACTTGCATGTGAATATCACATTTCCACTGCAAGCTAGAAACAGCCGAGAAACCTTCACGAATGACAATGTCTTACTTGGCTCGTCATGACGAGAAAAACATCTCAGTGGTAGCATACACAGTATCAGCATTAATAAGCTAATTATGTAACAGGATACACAAATGAATTAGTGGTCGGTATTATTCCGAAAGTATGAGTATCTTTGAAAATGTGCGGCGATTTGATATATTTAATTTATTGAAAAGTATTTCAGACAACGACAGGCAACAATCATGACAATGTTTATCGGACGACGTGAACTCTTCCACAAGGCACGCCTGGCTAGCTTCTGCATTCTTGTCGCGTTTATTATTCACGGCTACTGACAGTACACAGGCTATTCTGCTGTGCAGCGGGCGTTGTGCAGTGGACGTTGTGCAGTGGATGAATAGTTCACTTCTCACCATGGCAGAAGAAAAATTAATAGAGGCAGTGAGGGAACACAGAGAGCTGTATGACACAAAACATGCAGACGACATGAAGGTCAAACTCAAGAACCGGATTTGGAGTGATATAGCAAAGGATCTGAATTTGAAAGACGGTAAGTACTGCAATATTTATTTCACAATTTTTTAGTTAATACATATCACTGTGTACTTCGCTTGAGCACATAACCTGTGGAGCACAATAATGGTACAATAATTGGAAGTTGCTATATTGTCAATAATTACCAAGCAGAACTGACTGATGTTGCCATGGAACTGCTCCGCAAGTGTTGAAATATTCAGTGAAATTTTTCCTCACTTTGAAGGCAGTTGATGAAGTCCTCCTCCTGTTCCCCTGCACACGAAGTAACTGAGTTGCTGGCAACGGTTCGATGTCATTTAAACCATCTGCAACTACTACTGAAGATCGTAAATAGTTGTGCAGAACGCAGGCTGCTTTCACAACATCTTTCACTGTGTCGACTTTGGTTTCAAATGGTTTCCTGAACACACGGAAACGTGATGATAGTATACCGAAAGCACATTCCACAGTTTGTCGTGCTCAAGAAAGTCTGGCATTGAAGACCTGATGTTCGTAATTGTCGGTAACCTGTCTCTTAGGATATGGTCTCATAATGTTTTCCGACAATGGGAAAGCTTCATCTCCCACAAACACATACAGCATTGGATCAGAAATTGTAGGTATTAGTTCAGTAATGGGAAGTAATAACGTGTTTTTTCTCATTTTCTTGGCCAACACACTGCTAGCAAATACATGCCCATCTCTGAATCGTCCCATTGCGCCAACATCAACGGTGATAAATTTGTAATCTGCGTCAACCGTCGCCATCAAAACGATGGAGCATGTATGTTTATAATTAAAGTACAATGATCCGCTTTTGCCAGGTTTTTTTAATAAGAACATGTTTTCCATCGACTGCACCAACGCAGTGTGGGAATTTCCATCTATGTTCAAACCGTGAAGCGACCGATTTCCATGTCTGTGTTGTAGGTTCTGCTAAATACTTTGGTTGCATTTCTTTCCATACAGCGGTAGCTACTTCTTTTACAATATTAGATACAGTTCGATTTCCCAAGAGATAGTTATACGCAATACTTTTGTAGCTGTCACCGGAGGGTAAATATCTGAAGCAAAACGAAAGTATATTGTTAATGTGGAACGATAAAAGTAGATTGCAAATATGTCTTTATCCAAACACTATAAGTTAATATTGCATATCTTTAGTTTGTCTATCTATATGGGACAACATTAATGCCTTATTAGTTATACGTTGTTAATTATTGCAGGGGAAGAGACAAAAAATTCGTGGCTGAAGCTGAGAGGCAGCTATCGAGATGCACGACGACGACAGGTGAAATATATGAAAAGCGGAGCTGCTGCTGAGAATATCAAGCCGTGGAGATATCAAAACCAGATGTCATTTCTTGAACCTTTTATGACAGCTGGTCCACGTGATAGTAATCTAGGTGATGACAGTGATCACAGCTCACAAGCTACAACTAAAACATCAGCAAGAAGTGATGCACTGGAAACCGAGGAATTAGAAGATAACAACTCACTCGACAATGAGGCGAATGAGCAAAGTCAAGATATTAATAACTACGACAGCAACTAAGTATCTAGTAGGAGCATAGGAACGGAGTGCATAGCACATCACACCGCTACTTCAACTCCAGTTATTCAAAGAAATCAATCAAGGAAAAGAAAACAGGAAGACGTTGTAATTCTGCTAAAACAATCAATGCAACATCGTGAGGACAGGGCAAGACAAAGAGCAGAAGAAAGAAGAGCGTTGGAGTCACGCTGTATCAAAGATGACCCTCTTTACAATTTTTTTATCTCTATGTATCAGCTGACTAAAAACATGCCTCAAAGTTACCAACACAGAATCAGAGGTCAACTTTTCCCAGCTGTGTCACTTGCAGAAGAAGAAATAATGAACGTAAGGAGCGAGACACCTTCGATGTCATCTTCTTCAAATAATTCAGCGCCATACAGTACAGCACCTTTTTCTCACTCTTCATCGCCATATATATCGACTGATTCAGACCAACAGACAGCGTCTCACTATTCAGAACAGCAGCAGATGGAAGATTTGAAGGTCGACACAACTGAATCCAGTTTGTCTAATATCACCGATTTTGTTCACCGTTTTCAAGAAATCTGAAGTGACCATCAAAATTATGTTTGCTTAAGACTTTAATTCTTTTTTGTATCAGCATTTTGTGTATTTTTCGTTTTCTTTTCTGAATAGTCTTCGCTGCACCGATCCAGATTTTCATTAATTATAAATTAACATTCTTTGTTTATGAACATGTATTATTGCAATAAAACACTAACAAGAGAAATTTGGTAAAAAATTTTTAAAAACCCACTCCAGCTAGCAGAACGGTTTTTTTTGTCAAGGTGAAATTCGCTTAAGACCTAGCTTGTATTGCACTAAGTTGCGTGAAAAGTGTACAGGGTGTTGCAATTCGTTGACAAAATTAAGTTATTTCCTGGTGCCCTCGACGAATCTTCTTTGGCAGAATTGCAAAGAAAAACAAAAGGATTTTTAATTCTTCAGTATTTAAGAACCACTTATTAGGTTTACATTTTTCTTATTCTGATCCGTAGATATATTCTGTGGCTAAGTTCTAGTACATAGTTTGTTAATTTAGATATCACAGTGAGTAAGCAGTTGCGAGGAAAGTGCAAGTCCGAAAAAATTCTCCCATCAATGCGCTCTTTTGCAGTACGCCGACTAAACCATAAGAGCAACAGAACTTGATTCAGTATTGATTTGTAGACCTCAAAAAGACTACTAAATAGTATACAAAAGCATATGTTTACCTTTTACAACAGTCACACTCGACATTTTTGTGTTATATAATATTGTGCGAGGCACCTTCCTAATACAAAAATGGCCATTGCATTTCAACCGTCAAAGATAAACGTATGCTCTCGACGACTTTTATTTAGACTGTTTGAGTTCTGGTACTATGTACCTTGATGTAGATCAACACACACACACACACACACACACACACACACGTAGGAGTCAAACTTATATAACACCCATCGATTCTGTGTAAGGGAGCTGAAAATAAAATGCCTAGACACAAGGGTGCAACATTTTATAATTCCTTAGATAAAAAATTAATGTCAGCGTTCATCACTTACCTCAAAAATACTGCCAGTTTTTGTTCAGTAGCAATCGGCTCCTGTGCATTACACCCATTTGAATCAATAGTGCCGGCCGGAGTGGCCGTGCGGTTCTAGGCGCTGCAGTCTGGAACCGAGCGACCGCTACGGTCGCAGGTTCGAATTCTGCCTCGGGCATGGATGTGTGTGATGTCCTTAGGTTAGTTAGGTTTAAGTAGTTCTAAGTTCTAGGGGACTGATGACCTCAGAAGTTAAGTCCCATAATGCTCAGAGCCATTTTTGAATCAATAGTGTGCTTTACTATTCCATGTACTTCAGAAAACTGCTTTCTGGTCATTCTGAAGTAATTCGTGAAATCAGTGTGACTCATCTTGGTCGTAGTTTGAAATTGTCCACATGGTTTTCTTTCATACAAAATATATTTATTTGTGGATTTGAATTTTTTATTTATTAATGAATAAAGCAACACTTCCTCTTCAGCGTTAGTGTCCGAATCTGATTCGGAACTCAAGTCTAACAATAACATCTCTCTTACTCGCGAAACACACATCGTCAGTCTGACAAGCAGTAGGCCGGTATTCGGAGTCTGGCACGCGCGTATCACACCGACTAGGGCACACTCGTCACATACGCGTCTCAATATGCGCAGCACCACGCGACACGTGTCGAACGCGCGCGCCGCGCGGCAAAATCGTGTCACGTCACACGTGCTATACTCGTCTCAATTTGCGCCTAGCCTAACACTTATTTCACAGTAGTGGTGGGCAGGAAATCGCGTATCTGTTAGAAATCACAGTGACTGAGAAGTCGCAGATATCACAATAACAACTTTACAGAATCTAACTGCGATTTCAGTCACAGTTAGCAGTCGCAAGTAGTATTTCACATTCAAAGACGTGAGCCATCTATTGGTCGAATTTAGCACTGCTTTCTGCGATTTCAGTGACAAGTCACAACTAAGAGTCGCAAGTAGCAACTTAAAAGCGCGGTTAACAGTGGCATCTGTTAGCCAAAGTTTGTACTACGCTCGCCTCTGCGATTCGCAGTCGAGTCCAGCTGCGATTTCCGTGTCGAGTCGCAAGTAGCAACTAAAAAGCGCAGTTAACAGTGCCATCTGTTGAGCAAAGTTCATACTACGCTATTCGCTACCGAGAAACTGCGATTTCTGTGACAAATCGCTACTAAGAGTCGCAAGTAGCTACTAAAAAGCGCAGTTAACATTCTTTTCCTACTGCCATCTGTTGACCGACGTACGTACTTCGTTATGAGAGCCTTGTGCCTCACGAGATCGGTGTGCTGTGTGTGCATATGAAGGACTTATTTCATTAGTGGTACAAGTCAATTTTTGTTCATTTTCAGATACAGAGTCGTAAAGTTAAATGAGCGCTGAAAAATCTGCAGTTGAGATACCAGAAATATTCAAGCATATGGCTTCTTGCTAGAGATGAACCTTTATTTATGTTTGTTTGGATCATTAATTTCAGAAGCATTATAGACAGAAAAGTGGAGGTAATGGACTTGTACCACTATTGAAATAAGCCCTTCACATTATATGACGACATGCACATTCAGCATCAGTTATGGTTGGTCAAACACAGCTGTGACTCTGAAAGTATATTAATAAGAAGCAACATTGCCTTTTTCTCCTGAAAATATCAATAACGTAACAAATGTGTTTGATTCTGCTTCCAATGACAGTTTTGCTTAATACTCCACATGCCTACAGGACTTTGCAATGTTAACACAGAGGAACTCAGACATCTGTACAAGTGTAGTGACACAGTTCAAGACTCGGGATAAAAGTTTTACACCTGGTGTTCTACATGGCAACTTCACACACAAGAACTTTTTGCCAACACTACTACCACCTACATAAGTAAGCTTTTCTTGTGTTACTTTCAAGTAATGCACTTAAGCTATTCCTGGTTTAAATGGAAGATCTGTACTTCCCACTTCCATATCAACAGCCTCAAAATGCATATTGTAGACTTTGGGATATGTTACAGGTCAGTGTCACACCAAGATTGTGGAGACGGTGAGTGGGGGGGGGGGGGGGGGTATGTCACTCTCCAACTAGTGTTTACCAGTAAATAAGTAATAAGTGGCGGAAAATTACGGGTATAGGACGGCTTAAACATGTGGAAAATGAGATTTTCATTATTCACTCATTGTATTTAACGTTTATTATTCCTTTAAAATCGCACAACAACTTCAATAAAACACAGTTTAATCACTCATCTGCACACTTATTTCACAATTATGTCACTTTTAAACTGCAAAATCTTCTAAGAGCTGTCTTGAATCTTCTCGAGTCTCTCTCAACAGCCTTAATGTGGATAGATACGTACAGCAACCAGTAATCATAGTCAGAACTGTGTCTGCAAAATCACAAGGATTATTAAACAATTTTTGCTGTCACTAATTACAAGTAATATAATTGACAGAGTAGATTGCTAAAATTTCCTCTAATGAAAGCCACTCAATGGGGTATATTTCGCATTTGCAAGAACGATCTCACTGAAGTAATTAAGTCCATCGAAACACTTAGAAACTAACCTCTCGTCTGACGAAAACGGTCTAAAGACGCAGTGGCAATTTCTCCAGATCTGTTGACAATGATATTTTGAGTTATCACTTTACTGAGTGACTAAAATGTAGTTCGCGTACCTGTGAACATAACAATATGTTAGAATTCATTTTATAAACACGAACTATTACGCTACTGTATGGCTACTTACATATTAATTACACTATTAATATTTTCACAGTTGTTTCTTCAATACAAAATTAAAGCCAACGGAAGAACAAACGTAAAACATACTTACCAATGACAGGTTTGTTGAGATGCAATTTTCTGTGTGGACAGATGTAACTTTTTCATACGGTGGTAAGTCGCAGAAATCGCAGGAGTCACAGAAATCGCAGAAGTAGCAGAAATCACAGAAATCGCAGAAGTAGCAGAAGTTGCAGAAATCGCAGAAGTAGCAGAAATCGCAGAAATAGCAGTGACGGAGGGATACACGACGTAGGTTCCTTACCTGCGAGAAATCACAGTTAAGAATAACAGATACGGAAAAGTAGCATTCACAGAAATCACAAATATCGGAAAATCGCAGTTTAGCCCATCACTATTTCCAGTTAAGTTGAAGCATTGTTGTTGTTGCAACCAACACAGGTTTCTCGTCTGAAACGCGGCCAGGACAAAAAATCGGGCCCCTTTTATATCCTCAAAACATTGTTCAAGGTTTAATGTACAGAAATTGCAATTAAAACGTAACTCATTAAATTGACTGAATACATCGAAAAATTCGTTCCTTTTAACAGTTTCTTCTACTACAAGAGTTAGGCCGAATTATTTGTTTAAATGATGTAGTTAACAAATGTCGTTACACAAACAATAGTTTTGACAAAACTGTTAATTACTTTGGAATTAATTAAGGGCTGGCTTTGCTAACATGTTGTCAAATAGATCCTTTAACAATACTATTAGTTGTTCATCCAAATGTTTATAATTAGTACAGAATTTATATTTGTTTATACGTCAACAAGTTACGAAACAATCACTGACTTTCACCCTATAACAAAAGTATTAACTAGTAAAAGTCAAAATAAATTAGAAAAACATACATAAAATTAAGCACAAAATTAGATCTGGTGCTATATTTGTGGTGTATTCAGGGTAGTCGACTGTCTGGCTGAGAACGGCGCCGATGGCAGAGTCACTGGCGTCTGTAGTTATGAAAAGTTGCGCATCGGGGTGGGGATGCGCGATTGTGCAGGCTTTGGCGAGGAGTTTCTTGGGTTCCGAGAAAGAGTGTCATTTCTAGTGTCCACTGCACAGGCTGGGTTCCGGAGGTGTTTTTTCCTGCCAAAGCGTTGGTTAACGGGGCTTGGATTTTCGCGGCTCGGGGTAGGTGTTTTCGATAATAGTTCACAGTGCCAAGAAAACGCCGAAGTTGTTTGAATGAAGGAGGTCTTGGTAGGTCTAAGATGGACTGTACTTTCTCTGGTGAAGGTGAGATATCGTCAGCCAATACCCGGAACCCAAGGAAGATGACAGTAGGCTGTTGCAGTTGTAGTTTGTCGGGATTGGTTTCCATGCCTGCACCTTTCAAGGTGCCTAGAATGGTCTGCACGTGATGTATATTGTCCTCGACAGAGAAGCTGAAGACAAGTATGTCGTCGAGGTAAGCAAAACAGAATATGAGGCCGAACAAAACCTCGTTAATAAAGCGTTGCCACGTCTGTGCGGCGTTTTTGAGTCCAAAAGGCATGAATCGGAATTGAAAGAGGGGTGTGGTGACTGCTGTTTTTTCAGTATCCTCGGGGGCCATTGGAATTTGTTGGTAAGCCCATTTACAGTCGATGACGGAAGAAACAGATGCACCTGATAGCGCGCTGGTGAAGATGGCAATGTTTGGTACAGGGTAGTGCGAGTCAGGTGGAGCAGGATTACTATGTTTGGTGTAGGTCAGCTTTTCCGAAGGAAGCTGAGGTGGCGACGTGTCCCGGGAGCCAGCGTGACAAGATGGCCACCAGCCTGAAGTGCAAACTCCAGAATCGTGAAAGTTCGGTTGGGTTCATGAACTATTAGTAGGCACAGCGGCCGTGGGTGCGGCCTGCGGCAGCACGGTCTCGGTTGAAACATGTGAATTGCATTCAGGCACGAGTGCACCGTCTGTCTAGTTCATCGAGTTCACACGGTGGCACGCAGGAGCAGCGGTTTCACAGTTTGCAAGGTCGTCCACTGGGGGCAGGCCAGGTTGAAGTGAGGTGTGGTGCACATGCGCAGTGGTACACAAGTCAGAGTCAACAACTGTGGCGCGAGGAGGGCGTGGCACTATGGGGCTGTCAGTACATGTGGCGACAGCAGTACGGGGGCCTAGATTACACACGTCTGTGTACGACATTGTGGTGACAGCAGGGTTGATAGAGGTGACGGATGAGGAGCACACGGAAGTAGGATTGCCTGTACAGTCGATGCACTTACTAACCTTGATTTGTCCTTGTTGAAGTGTTTTTAATTTCTTGAGAGCAATGGAGAGCTCGAACTGCTTTTCGTGGATCCGGCGGGCAAGCTCGAAATTTTCGTTGAGTAGGCGAGCGACCTGTTCTTGCTCGATGAAGCACTTGTGTGTAATTTCTTGCAGCACAGTCGAAAGAGACGAGCATGTGTGTACTAGTTGAGCACAAACAGATGCATCCAGGGAGCGAGGGCTCGACGGAGCACAGGGAAAGTGAGTGTTTGTCGGGTGATGAAACACGGTGTTGCGCACTATGTCCAGGGAAAGTTTGTGGTGGCGCAAGAAATCAATGCCTATGATAGGTTCGTCAATATCACAGACTAGGAAAGTCCACCCGAGCTTGCCGTTAGGAGGAGCGTAACAGAGTGGGATGTCGAACCAACGCACTGCGGTTTAGTGGAGTTGACGGCTTGTAGTAACGTGTGGTGGGAACAAATGTTCCCAGATGCTAGAGACGTGGCAGTAGGGACACATCAGCACCGGTGTCAACGAGGAACAGTTGTCCCGAAGGCATATCTTTGACATATAAGTGTCCACAAATGTTAGGTCGTTCACGAACGAAGTGAAGCACTGGGAGGTGCCTGTCTTGTGCGCAGGAGGCGGCACCCAAACCTACCTGCAATCGGCATTTGGGAAACAGCAAGGCGGTCTGCAGTTCCTTGCTGCATCACCAAAACGTGTGTGGAATTAGCAATAGGGGTAATGTGGATGTGCATCCTGCAGAGAGCCAGTAGCCAAGGGGGAAGGACGAGGGTCCGTGCCTGCCGAAGAGTTGACTGCAGGAAGGGGCGAGGCCATCAGTGATGCCGGCGAGTGGTTACCGGTGTCCAAATTAATGCGGCGTCCGCGGCGTGCAGGAGGAGGGCGAAGTTGTTGGTGGGAAACGGGTTCAGTTTGTCGGGTGTGAAGCTTGCATTGTAGTGCAGAATGAGCTCGGTCAGCGGCGCGGATAAGTACGTTAGTTGCTTGATCTTCAAGGCAAGAAATGGCAGTTTGGGCAGAAAGAGGAAGTTTCTCGATCCAGATTGACAAGAGCGTGTTATCAGGCATGGCCTGATTGTTAACAAGGAGTCGGAGATGGCGCCACAGCTGTGATGGAGTCGAGTCGCCGAGTTGTTCCTCGTAGATGAGCTGCTGGACCTTCTCAGTCGACGTCCGTGTAACACGTTCCAATATCGTCCTCTTGACAGAAGCGTATACGTCTACCTGAGGAGGTGTGGTGACTAAATCATGAATCAAGTCAGCATGGTCGTGGAGATTGTTCATAAGACAAATATACTGTGAGTGGCCATCAAGCGAATAATATTGAAAGATCTGCTCGACTACGGCAAACCAGACTTTGGGGTTCTCGGTGGAGAACACAGGCAGTTTTGGTAGTTTCGCGAGCTGTGGTGGCCTGGAAGCAGCCTGGGGGTGAAGTGCGGAAGCAGATGTGAGGTCCAAAGCGTGGGTGGCAGTAGCATTCTCGAGCCTTCGCAGCGTGGTAGGGGAGCTCGATGGAGTTGTGAACTGGCCCTGCGGTGAGTGAAGTTGGCACATTGTGGTGGAGGACGATGTGTCATGTCATGGAAGGCTGACGCGGATGAGGCACCGGTTTGTGCCAAAAACAAATGCAGAAGCTTGACAGGAGCCGGCGTGGATGCGACAGGAGAGACGTGTTTCATGGAAGGTGGCACATTGCAGATGGCAGACGCGGAAGAGGCACCTGGCTGTGCTGAAAACGGTTGTGGAAGCTCGACTGGAGCCGGCGCAGATGCAAGAGGTGAGAAAAAATTCATGAACTGTGGGCGCATGTTAACACACTGATAGCTCGACGAGAGAGCTGAGCCGTAATCACCTGTGTAGCAGGGAGGCAGCAGAGGTGTGGGCTGAAGCGAAGCACCGTGTGTATAGTGATGCTGAACACGGGGTGAGTGGTAAAAAGGTTCATTGTTCATAGTCACTCCACTCGAAATCATGTTCGGATAAGGTGAGAGCCGTGGCACAGAGTACTAGGGCGTAGTAGTAGAACGTAGGGTGTCGTTAGGCCCACTAGACCACTTTTTGTTCATGTTGCAGGCTGATGTGCCGAAGTTGGAAGAAACATATTGATGTGGGACAGAAGTAGCAGCAAGCGTGGTCGGAAGCTGAGGTGAAAGGCCCATGAGCCTGGCAGGGCCGACCACGTGGCTGTAGTTAACGTGGGGTTGCACGGAGTAGGGCGTCAAGAATTGTTGCTTCAGCAGCAGTGGAAAGTTGTCCAATGAAACATAAATGGAGTTCAACGTTGGTACCACACTGCATTGAGAGCCATAAGTAATGGTGGCACGGTTGGTGGAGGTAGGCACATGAGGTGGCGACAACAAAGGTGTTTGGTAACCAGAGTCATGCGTGTTCCTAACCTCACTTGTTGTTACAGGCTCGAAAATATCGAGTGACACCAGGGGAGCCGTCGAAGGAGAAACACCGTGTTGCAATCCTGGCGGGTGTACATCGCCAGCAACACGGTGCATATTTGTCACAAAATCCGGCGTTAGGCGTAGAGCTGAAGTCATTGTTTGAACACTGTTGTGGTAAAACACACGAAAATAACCGGCGCAGTTGTCGTGGGCACTGTCCAAAAGCGAAAACAAATAACGAAGAAACTCGGCGTCACCACTGTGGTGGATTCAGGGAGGTTTTCTCCAGAGAATACACAAATATGTTGAGAACTATATTTTATTGCACATCATGGCAGAACAACACATACAGAACTGAACTTTAACATGGCGGGAAGCAAAGAAGTCAGAGATGAAATACAATGCAAAGATGGTTTGTTTATGTATTGATATTATGGTGACAAGTTTATCGGCGTCACATATTCTTTAAAACTGAGGATTAACCTTTGCCTTTCATGAAAATGCAGATTATGCTCACTTATGTTAATGGTAATTAGTTAAAAGTGAAAAAACGAATTTAAGGAGGCAGATGGCAAAACAAGAGGGGAAGTAAAATTATCCCGGCTTGCTTCATCACACAATGAGCTGAGAAGCAGTGGTAAATAATGAACACAAATCAGATGCGGTGCAGAAACAACCACTAAAACTATATACATGGAGAATTAACCAGTGATCCAAGACATGACACATAGCAAAAGTTATACAAATAAAAAAAGCAAATACTGTTAATTGTTGACACAAGAGGTGAACATGATTGAAAATGTCTTCACAATGTGTTTCACCATTTATAACTTTCCCTCATTCAAGTGGGCAGCCATGGCAGTTGGCAGTACTGTAATCCGAACTGCTGGTAAAGACCACCTGCTGGCTATATCTAAGATGAGGTGTGGCTCTCTGAACTGTGTATTATGGTTGTGGTCCCCTTCTGCAACTACTTTTCTCATCCGATACATGAGGCTAAGCATCAGGGGTGACACTGTCTGTAGATGTTTGCATGCTGCCGTGTTGTGTTTCTGATCATCCCATTTTTGGTGTTTTTTGGTACACGAGTCACATTCAGTCTCTGTGTAGCCATCATCCTCATCTGATTGAATCGCGAGCTGATGGTTTGTTGAAGACTGTGCATCTTGGTAGAAGTAACTCATTCTGTGGTGACTCAGTTGATTTTTTATTTGCGACAGGCAGCTGCACTGCTGAAATCGAGGTACTGAGCAGAGTGGAGTGCTGAATCGCAGACAGGCACAATAAAAAAGACTGCTAAACAAGTATGCTTTTGGCCAAGGCCTCCTTCTGAAGTAGACTAAAAGAATAAAGAATTCAGAAGGCCTCCTGGTTGAAAACTTACTTGTTTAACAGTCTTTTTATTGTGCCTGTCTTCAACTTAGCACTCCACTAGCAGTCTATCCTTTTCATAATATTATCATTATTCCTTCCTGGATTTCCCAAATAACTCAGTCAGCCAGCAGCCGCCGGCCAAGACAGAGCAGCACCAGGGATGTAACCAATCTTGTGACATTTTACGAGTTCCTAACCAGGTGCGAATTTTATAGTTTCACATGTGTACTTTGGTAATTCAGTGTTTGAATTTCTGCATGTTAATTTCATATTTAATAGAAACAGTCCTCATGTTTTCATTTGTGTTGGAAAGTAAGCTGATTTTGTGACATATGTTCCTAATCAGGAGTGAATTATTTATGCACACTTCTTGTGTCTTCATCAGTGTTTACAGAATTCCATGGCGCGTGTCAATAGTCCTTTGTTTGTCTGTTTAGTGGAGTTTTCCATGGTCTTTAATATGGATAGGGACTGTGACTGCTATGTGCAGATGCAAGCAGAGTTGGTGACACTTTGCTCTCAGCTCCACTGTATGTTGGCTTCAATTAAACAACTTGAGGCTGCAGTGGAAGGGCATTACTATCGTGGGCCAGCCGTTGGGATTCAACGGACGTCCAGCTAGACCCACGAGTACACCGATTAGTCCACACTGGCGGCCAGCCCAGTTATTGGTCGCACTGAGATTGACCCCTCACCTGTGTTCTAACATGTGATCGCTTCACGGCATGGAAGGCTGTGAAAGGCCTCCCGAGGGGCCACATGTAAGGCCTCCCTGGTTAGTCAGACAAACACGTTTCATATGCTGTCAGTGGCTGACATTACCTGTCAGCCAGGTACAGTCCCTTGTTGTGTTTTAGAGGAAACCTCTCAGCCTGCAAGACTCAGACAATCAAAAAGAGTGGAATTATTGGGAGTTGGGAGCTGCATGTTATGAGGCCCCTTAGGGACATGGCTGCCAAGAAAGGGAAGAAAGCCAATGTGGACTCCGTGTGCATACCAGGTACAGTCATTCTGGATGCCTTGAAGAATGCAGGGTGCAGCTGACTGCAGATGGTGGCTCACGTCAGTACCAACCGTGTGATGCTTTGGATCGGAAGAGACTCTCTCTGGTTTGAGTGGCTATCAGATGTGATAAAGGCTGCCAGTATTGCTTCCGAGATGAAAGCAGAGCTAACCATTTGCAGCACAGTTGACAGGACAGATTCTGAACCCACAGAGCTGGGTGGAGGGTGTGATCGGAGGCTCAGAAGGTTCTGTGACCATGTAGGCTGCAGATTTCTCGACTTGTGCCATAGAGTGGTGGGGTGTGAGGTTCCACTAAATAGGTCAAGCAGTCAACTACATACAGGAGGCAGCTATGTGCGTAGTTGGGGATGTGAGGCATGGACTGTATGTTTTTTTTTTAAGTTAGAGGGTCTGGGGGAAACACAAAAAAGAGCTTCAGTCTCAAAGGGTGCACATCGAATACAGGAAGAACGTATAATTAGGAACCATCGATCTAACACTTGTAAATTGTCATAGATTTTTTGGGAACGTATCAGAGCTGTAAGTGCTAATAGAAAGCACTGATGCTCTAATTGTTGCAGGCAGTGAAAGCTGGCTAAAGCTGGACATAAGTTCAGCTGAAATTTTTGTGAAGAACCTAACGATGTTCTGAAAGGTTAGGCTAAATACAGTTGGCGGTTGCATGTTTGTTGCTGTTACAAATAGTTTATCTTATAGTGAAATTGAAGTGGATAGTTCCTGTGAGATAGTATGGGCAGAGATAATTCTTGGCAACCGGAATAAAATAATAATTGGATCCCTTTACTGACCTCCCAACTCAGGAGATAAAGTCACTGAAAGATTCAAAGAAAACTTGAGTTTAATTTCAAACATATATCCGATCATACAACTATAGTTGGTGGTGACTTTAATTTACCCTCAATATGTTGGCAAAAATACATGTTTAAATCTGGAGGTACGCGAAAAAGCATCATCCAAAACTGTGGTAAATGCAATCTCTGAAAATTATTTTGAGCAGTTAGTTCCTGTGCCCACAGGAATAGTAAACAGTTGTGAAAACACACTTGGCCTCTTAGCAACAAATAATCATGAGCTAATAATGAGAATCAAAATGGATACAGGGACTAGTGAACACAGGGCAGTGTTGCAAGACTGAATATTGTAACCCCCAAATCCTCTAAAAATAAATGAAAAATGTATGTATTCAAAAAAAGCAGATAAAAATTTGCTTGATGCCTTTCTGAAGGACAATCCTAACTCCTTCCAAATTAACAATGTTAAGTATAGACCAGATGTGTCTTGAATTTGAAGAAATAATATTGGCAGCAATTGAGAGATGATCATATACAACCACTCGCTCAACAAAAGATCCATACCCAAAGACTGGAAAGTTGCACAGATCACACCAATATTCAAAGAAATAGGAGTAATTCACCAAGTTACAGGCCCATATCATTAATGTTGAAATGCACCATGTTAACAATTTAGGAGACTATGTGAGCAGCCATGTTAGGTAGTTTGCAGATGATGCTGTCATTTATCATCTAGTAAAGTCATCAGAAGATCAAAACCAATTGAAAAATGACTTAGATATCAGTATAATGTGAAAATTAGTAATTGACCCTAAGTAATGAAAAGTGTGGGTCATCCACAGGAGTGTGAAAAGGAATCCATTAAATTTCATTTACACAACAAATTAATAAAATCTGAAGTTCTTAAATCCAACTAAGTACCAAGGAATTACAATTACGAACAACTTAAATTGGAAAGAACACATAGAAAACATTGAGGGAAGGCGAACCAAAGACTGCATTTTATTGGCAGAACACTTCTACTAAAAAGCCTACAATACGATTTTCCGTCCTCTTTTGGAGTAATGTTGCAAGGTGTGGGATCCTTACCAGACGGGATTAATGGAGTACATCAAGAAGTTTCTAAGAGGAGCAGCACAGTTTGTATTATCAAAAAATAGGGGGAGTGTGTCTCATACTTAGTACAAGAGTTGGGATGGACGTCATTAAAACAAAGACATTTCTTGTCACAACAGGATCTTCTCACGAAATATCAATCACCAGTTTTTCCTCCGAATGCAAAAATATTTTGTTGACACTGACCTACAAAGGAAGAAACAATCATAATAAAATAAGGGAAATCAGAGCTTGCAAGGAAAGATATAGCCATTCATTTCTTCTGCATGCTGTTCGAGAGTGCAATAATAGAGAATTTTTGTGAACGTAGTTTGATGAACTCTGCCAGACACTTAAGTGTGATTTGCAGAATATCTGTGAAGATATACAAACAGCTTGGTCGCATGGGGCCAACACCTGAGCAGCTGTCAACATTCGGATGGACTGCTGTACTAAATGCCAATGATTGAGGCAGTGCTAAAATTTTGAAGGCTTGTCGAGCCATGAGGAGATGCTACTAAAGCTGGAATGATGGTTCACCAGCCTTTGAAATGGACTGATCCAATAGGCTCCAGTCGATATCTGAATGCCCTCATGGTGGACAGCATCTAGTACCTTGAGCAAAGAAGTACGTGCTGATCTGTAAATCACGCTGCTGTAATCTGTTACCAGAAAAATGCTCTATAAAACTGCAGGAGGCATGACCTGTGAGGTTCCCATGCCTTTCCACTGAGCCATTTCAAAATATTTGATGCTCTTTGTTCTCAGATGTTTTGGGTGTGCGAGCCAGGTTAATTTTGTGTTGCCAAAAGCACAAATTATCTGTAAAATTTAAAATATTGTCCCCCATTGTGAGCTGTGTCTGGTTAGAACTGCGATGAGTATGGTTAAAACTGTCACAAGTAGTCTTCTCTAGTGAGAACTAAAAACCACTTAATTGGTCTAAAGTTTCCAGCGTCCCTGTGGACAAATGTAGTAGCCTTCTTGTCATCGTAGGCTTGGAAAAAGAGCAGAAGATCAAAGTAATCCATAAACAAAGAATTTTTAACAGGGCTTCTGACTGGAGATGGTCAGATGAGGTATCACCAATGCAACAGCAAAAGCACCGGCCTAAGAATCTGCAGATGTCCATGTAGACCCATTAATGAAGTTGGTGAAGGGTATTGTACCTCCAAGTGGTGTCATACACCTTTTCAAGATAAAAAAAAACATACGAAATAAATTGTTTTGGCTCCTGTATTGCCATCTCACTTAGAATTAAGTTATAATGGGTAAATAGTGGTGCCTGAAACCTCCGTGGGAGGGGCAGAGGTGATTTTGGGATTTGAGGAGCCAGACATGGCAGCAATTGACCATGCACTCAGATATATTACCCATCCACTGGTAAGGGCTACAGTCCACTAGGATTGACACAATTCTTCCCTAATTTTCCATAAGGGAATTAATATTGCCTCCTTCCAAGTGGCAAGCTACTGTCCATCAAACTAGGCCTGTCTGAAATAAGATATGAGCTTGTCATTGGCTGCAGAGCACAGATGACTGAGGATGGCATAACGAATCTGTCCCGTCTGGGAGCATGTCTCTTGCTGTGGACAGAGTAGACTCCAATTCCCAGGTGGATAATGGATGTGTGTAGATCTCATTACACAGGAAGAAGCTGAGCCACAGCCCTATGGAGTGCCTGTAACTCAGCTGTTTGTCTGGATGACACAGTGAAGGTAAATAAATTGTTCAGCTAAAACCTGAGCCACACCTGGTTATCAGTTAAAATAAAATCTATTTTATTTTAACAGGTAACCAGTTTCGGCTCTAAAGCCATATAAAATGTTATAAGGCAGCGACAGAATGCGAAATCATTAATAAAATAAAATGTAACAAAGACTGAATTTAACATTAAAAGAGTTAAGCTGTTCAGGAATAGTTGTTCTTCACAGTGACATCCAGCTCACATCCAAATCTCAGTTAATAGATAACCTACCAATAAGCAACAATAACTGCACTCTTGACATCTGCTACCACTTCCAAGTCAAATGTTCCCTTCCCTATAGCCTAGGCATCATGAGCAAACGTACTTCCTCCACCAATTACTTCACCTACACTTTCCTCTCTTGCAGGTACTCCACAAATCTCGCAGGCATCATTCTCCTTTCTCCCTCTTTCACAGCTTCCATTTAGGAGAACCCTCATCACGCAGTACCACTGAAGCCTCGATACTTTACTCTGCAGAGGACATGACTTGAGCCCTAAAAATGAAGTCCTCTCTCCTCAATAGCATTCCACCATGCTCAGCACCTCCATAACACCGTGATCACTACCACAAGGTTCCTGCCTCACGCACCTACACACTACCATTTACTCCATTTGGACCACAGGTAAAACGTTCAACATCAAAGGCTTAGCAACATGCGAAACCACATGTTGCTTACCAGCTTAAATATGTCCACTGCTGTGTTTTATGTAGGAATGCCCACCACCAAACTGTTTGAGCACATTAATGGACATAAAGCTGTCTGAACCATTGCACGAGTCAGGACCTGCAAACACTACAAGGGTTCCTTGGACCCTCCCACTCAATACTAGTTCCTCTGAGCTCCAGATATTGGAACTTCTCTCCAATACATCCTTGCATCCTAACCTCCTCACGGACTCAATTTCTGTGAACATATAAACTAACTGTTTATTATTTATCCATTCAACTATATTCTTTATTCCTTTTTTTTTATCTCCTCCTCATTTTCCACTGATCTGGAATGTCTTCGGTTTGTATGATTTTGTTGAACACTTCTGTAATGATTGGTGTTAGGAGATCTTGGGCTTCTTTTAAGAGCTCGTTGTATATGTTGTCTTCTCCAGGTAACTTTCCAATTTTTCAATTCGGTGATGGTGGTTCTAACCTCGCTGTGTGTTATAGCGGGTAAGGTTTCAATTTGGCAGAGAACTTGTGTGTACTGTTTTGTGGAATTCTGTTGCTGATTTGATTAAATTCTCTTGTGTTTAGATGTTCTCCCGCCTAATTCTTCATCCTAGTATCCATTGTTTCCCGCCCTTCGTGCTTATGCTCACTTTTCTAATTGAGTGGTTTTCTTTCTAGTCTTTCTCATTGTTGCTGATCGGTGCTTGTGGATATCTTTCCAATTTCCCTTTTCATTATTTTGTCTAGTTTTGCTTATTCTTCTTTATTCCTGTCTGAAATATCTCTAGGTTTTAACATTTTCGATCTGTGGTCGATCAGCTGTTTGGTACTCTGACTTAATTTGCTTCGACTTTTCTTCATTTGCTTGTCTTTGCTTGTGCCCTTGTGAGAATGGTATGCGCATTTTTCTAGTGCATTATACATTTCATGAGTGCTTTGTTTTGTATTGGTTTTGCTTGTTGTAGTTGCTTCTGCAGTTCTTGTTTAAATTTGTCTGTGTTCAGTTTTTCTATTTCTTGTTTGCTTGCTTTTCCTATGTTTCTTTGGAATTTTTATTTTTGCCCTCACTATTCTATGGTCTGTGCTAAATTTTAATTGTGAGATTACTTGGATGTCCTTTATTATGTTTTGTTTGTCTGTGAGAATGTAATCTATTTTGTTTTTCATCTTGCCACCTGGCGAGTGCCAAGTCCATCTTGGGTTTTGACTTTTCTGAAGAAAGTGTTGGTTATTTTCAGTTTGTGTTCTTGAGCAAATTGTACTATTCTTTCTCCTCTCCTGTTCCTTGTTCCAAAGCCATGTGGTCCGATTCCATGTGGTCCGATTGGGTCTTTGTTATCGTTACTGCGGGGGCCCACTTTACTGTTGAAATATCCAATTATTATGTTTATTGGTGATTGATATCTCTCTAAGATGTCATCTAGTTCCTCATCAATATCTTCTAATTCTTCATTGGTACTCATTTCTGTTGGGGCATATATTTGTATGATTGTTATTTTATGACTGTGTGGTAAGTTTGAAAGCTGCTATTCTTTCTGACACTCGCACTATTTCTTGTATGTCATAACACAGTTTAATATCAGTTTGTATTTAGCAAGTACTGGCTTTGTTCATGTAACATTTGTGTGTGCGATGTCAGAAACTAAAACGAAAAACTATCAGTTCACAGTTCAAAACATAATACTAAGCTTAGTCCTATTTATTTTTGTCTTTGCAGCCTCCCATTAACTACTGAGGTATGTTAAAATAATTTGACTCTTACAAACTCAATAAAACTTTCAGGGATGAAGGTTTGTTTACATGAAACACTGCAACTGCAATGAGAATTCACTGTGTAAGAATTGTAATTTACATACATAATGAAGGTACTGCTGCTTCTGCACCTTTTATTTTGACTTACTCTTAAGTTGTTTACACCACATAAATTTAATGCACTGGGAGAACGGATGGAGGAAAACTGGAAATTTTTTTCAGACAGGGTATTGCTATGTTACATATATTATGGAGATTTCAGTTCAAAACACATTCGCACAAATATGTGTTTTATTGTGTGTGGCAATAAAGAATTTACAAACAGTTTTTGTAGTGACTGTACATGGACACAAATGCAACACATACTTGTGAGCTTTAATAATGCTACAATATAAACTGAAATCTAGTAAGTCTTTCTTAAGCTCTTGTTCCATAGTTCAATTTTGTTGAACACAGCTTATTTTTCTCAATCTCACACACGCACACTACTTCACTCTAAAAAATTTTCTACTATGCAACTGATGGTGGAATGATGAAGACTTGAAAAAAACTTAAGCTTTTAGAAATTCTCTGAACAATGTTTGCAATAAGCAAAAAATATTTCTCATTCTTGTAAACAGTGGCAATAATCCTTCAGACTATGTGCAGATGAGGTGTAGCATTCATTGTCTGAGATTATTTACAGTATCAGAACAATAACTGTCAAGTCGCACTG
This sequence comes from Schistocerca piceifrons, assembly GCF_021461385.2. Taxonomy (NCBI): domain Eukaryota; kingdom Metazoa; phylum Arthropoda; class Insecta; order Orthoptera; family Acrididae; genus Schistocerca; species Schistocerca piceifrons. The sequence continues at coordinate 95,321,838 of NC_060143.1, read as the reverse complement.
AGCTGTTTTAAGTGCACTGAAAATTTCAGTTATCTATAAGTACATGAACAATCAAGTAATGAAGACAAACTCCACTGAAACTAGTCTTTTGCTGGCTTAAATCAAAGTTGTAACATGTAGCTATAACAATGTTTTTATTTTGGAGGATCCTGAGTTTTTATAATGTTATCAAATACTGCACACGGTCACAGTCAGGTTATCTTTCTCACTAAGAATTCACACCTCCACTAATTTTGATTACCGGAGGCAATACTGATGCCCATTCGCTCCGCAACTGTAGCTTGTGCAATTGCAGCATCCCTCAATGAGAATAAATGGGACATCTCAATTTCAGTCTTCGCTAAAGGAATGGCTTTATCAAAAAGCTCCACGGCTCGTTTCAAATTACCCCTGTAACATAAAGGTAGTTTTGCATTTCAAAGAAATACACATTTAAATAACAATTATATTATGAATCACAAGGCATTTATAAAAAAAAAAACCACACAAATCATTCCATGCACCCCTTAAGTATCTGACTGTATAAATAATTTTTGCATTGATAACCCAACCTTTGCACTTCTATTGTTCCAAGAGTTTCATAGGCAAATTCACACCGATCATCCATTTTCAGGGCTTTGCTGATCAGTTCTATGGCTTTATTAATATCACCTGTAGATTGCAGCTGCAGCAAACCTGAAAGGAGACATGATGTTTGAATCACTATCACATTTATCACACTAAACAGCTAACACAGTATGAAAGACAGATCTCTATTTGCCTTATGTCAAACTAAACAGGGCTTAATAATTTTATGTACAGCTGGAATTTAATTTGCAGCAAAACTTCACAAAACTGACAAATATCAGTATTAACTTCACAAAACTGACAAATATCAGTATTCTCTTCACCAAACAACAACAACAAGATGATGGGTACTCAAAGGTGTCAACTGGAAACAGATAATTTATTCTTAATTTGGCTGTATAATTCACAATAATTCTATCTGAAACTTTTTCCCCTATGTAATTAAGTAAGTCTGAAGTTTTTGACATGTAAACAAGCACACTAGTTATTCACAGCTGATCAAAACTGTGTGTTCTGAAACTCATGGTTCAGAATACTGCATATTTGTCTTCATCTACATCTACAAACATACTTCGCAATCCACCATACGGTGCGTGGTGGAGGGTATCTCATACCACAACTAGCATCTTCTCTCCCTGTTCCACTCCCAAACAGAACGAGGAAAAAATGACTGCCTATAAGCCTCTGTACGAGCCCTAATCTCTCTTATCTTATCTTTCCGGTCTTTCCGCGAAATTTAAGTTGGCAGCAGTAAAATTGTACTGCAGTCGGCCTCAAATGCTGGTTCTCTAAATTTCCTCAGTAGCGATTCACGAAAAGAACGCCTCCTTTCCTCCAGAGACTCCCACCCAAGTTCCTGAAGCATTTCCGTAACACTCGCGTGATGATCAAACCTACCAGTAACAAAATAGCAGCCTGCCTCTGAATTGCTTCTATGTCCTCCCTCAATCCGACCTGATAGGGATCCCAAATGCTCGAGCAGTTCTCAAGAATAGGTCGTATTAGTGTTTTATAAGCAGTCTCCTTTACAGATGAACCACATCTTCCCAAAATTCTACCAATTAACCGAAGACGACTATCCGCCTTCCCCACAACTGCCATTACATGCTTGTCCCACATCATATCGCTCTGCAATGTTACACCCAAATATTTAATCGACGTGACTGTGTCAAGTGCTACACTACCAATGGAGTATTCAAACATTACAGGATTCTTTTTCCTATTCATCCGCATTAATTTACATTTATCTATATTTAGAGTTATCTGCCATTCTCTACAACAATCACAAATCCTGTCCAAGTCATCTTGTATCCTCCTACAGTCACTCAACGACACCTTCCCGTACACCACAGCACCATCTGCAAACAGACGCACATTGCTATCCACCCTATCCAAAAGATCATTTATGTAGATAGAAAACAACAGCGGACCTACCACACTTCCCTGGGGCACTCCAGATGATACCCTGACCTCCGATGAACACTCACCATCGAGGACAACGTACTGGGTTCTATTACTTAAAAAGTCTTTGAGCCACTCACATATTTGAGAATCAATCCCATATGCTCGTACCTTAGTTAGGAGTCTGTAGTGGGGCACCGAGTCAAATGCTTTCCGGAAGTCAAGGAATATGGCATCTGTTTGATACCCTTCATCCATGGTTCGCAAGATATCATGTGAAAAAAGGGCAAGTTGCGTTTCGCAGGAGCGATGCTTTCTAAAGCCGTGCTGATGCATGGACAGCACCTTCTCTGTCTCAAGGAAATTCATTACATTCAAACTGAGAATATGTTCGAGAATCCTGCAACAAACCGATGTTAAGGATATTGGTCTGTAATTTTGAGGATCCGTCCTCCTAACCCTCTTATATACAGGCATCACCTGCGCTTTTTTCCAGTCGCTTGGGACTTTACGCTGGACAAGAGATTTGCGATAAATGCAATCTATGTAAGGAGCCAATGCAGTAGAGTACTTTCTGTAAAACCAAATTGGAATCCCATCAGGACCTGGTGGTTTATTTATTTTCAACCTATTCAGCTGCTTCACAACCCCAGGGATGTCTATCACTACGTCCTCCATACGGGAATCCATACAAGACTCAAAGGGCGGTATGTCTGTACGATCCTCCTGTGTGAAAGATTTCTCAAATGCTAAATTTAAAATTTCAGCTTTCGTTTTGGTGTCTTCCGTTGCCAGGCCAGACTGATTAGTGAATGACTGGATGGAAGCCTTCGACCCACTTACCGATTTTACCTAAGACCAGAATTTCCTTGGGTTTTCAGCAAGATCTTTTGCTAAGGTATGACAGTGGTAGTGCTTGTATGCTTCACGCATCGCTCTTTTTACAGCAGCACAAATCTCTACTAACTTTTGCCTGTCCTCATTCTCCCGATCTTTCCTGTACCGCGAGTGCAACTGTCTTCACTTCCTGAGCATTCTTCGAATTGCGCTGTTAAACCACGGTGGGTCTTTTCCGTCCATAACCCACTTTTTCGGCACATACTTCTCCAATGCGTGGTTTACAATGTGTTTAAAATTTGTCCATAATTCTTCCACGTCCATTGTACCGGAAGTAAATGAAGTTGATTCATTTACTAAGTGGGATGCTAACAACTGCTTATCTGCTCTTTCTAGTAAGAATATTCTCCTAGTCTTCTTGACCGACTTTTTAACTTTTGTAACCATAGTCGTAATGACAACATCACGATCACTAATTCCTGTCTCAACACTGCCACCGTCGATGAGGTCTGGTCTGTTCGTGGCTACCAGATCTAAAATATTTCCAGTACACGTTGGCTGTCGATTTAGCTGCTCAAGACAATTTTCGGATGATGTGTTCAAAAGTAATTCACATGACGGCTTGTCTGTACCACCTGTAATGAATCCATAGACATCCCAGTCTATACTAGATAGGTCGAAGTCACCTCCGACTAATGTAGCATGATCTGGGTACTTCTGCGATACAGAGTGTAGACTTCCTTTGAATGATTCTAGAACCGTCATGGTGGAACCTGGTGGCCGGTAATAATACCCCACAATCAACTTTATTTCCCTTAGCCCTGTTAAACGTGTCCAGATAACTTCACAATCACACTCTACTTAGACCTCAGTAGACACAATATTTTTGTCAACTGCAATGAAGACACCACCTCCTAAGGTGTCTAATCTGTTTTTCCGATACATGTTCCAACCTTCACTAAATATTTCAGAACTTCCTATCTCAGGGTTCAGCCAGGTCTCAGTCCCGAGTATAATTTGCGCCACACGCTTCCTGGAGGGCAGTAAATTCAGGAACTTTATTCTGAACATTCTGAAAATTTACTGCTAATATCTTGATAGCTGAAGTGTCTTTACACTGAGCGTGTCCTGATTTCCCTGCCTGCACGTCGACTGGTGAGTGTTCATCAGGACACCTCGCACTACTGCCTAGTAGCTCAAGTCTAGAAATCTGCAGCCAAGACCGTCACAGAGTCGACAAAGCCTCTGGTGGGGACCCTCCACTCGGCCCCAAACCAAAGGACCCCGTTCCACTCTGGGAACGATGCTGCAAATAGTGACCTCTGCTTGCACCTCGCGTGTGAGGCCAGCGGTCTTCACCAAATCCGCCAGCCGCCTGTACGAACTGAGGATCACCTCAGAACCCAAGCGACAGCCATCACTGGTGCCGATGAGCAACTACTTGCAGACGACTGCACCCCGTAAGCTTGATAGCCGCAGGCAAGGCTGCCTCCACATCTTGGATGGAGGCCCCCCGGCAGACAAACCGAGTGCACGTTGGAATTCTTTTCAGCCCTGTACGCTATTTCCCTAAGGGCTCCATCACCCGCCTAACCTTGTTCACAAGTTCGAAAATTCACAGTGCTGAGAGGTGTGCCAGACATTAAGGTGTCCCAAACTGGATAGGACACAGTATACAAACCAGACAAACCGTCCTTGAATGTCCTTACTTCACTATTTAAAATACCTGTTGCCACTGGCTGAATATATTACCTAGCCTCGTAGAATATTATTTGGTTAGCAAATATGATTTACTGGCTCTCCGTCTCGCCCCATGGATAATATTGACAGTACATCTTTGAGTTACCAAATAGAGTGCACCATTCTCACAGAAGGGAAGGACTGATACTGGCTAACCATAACAGAAGCACAGACATTTGTTGGCACTTATTGATTATGTTAACTGCCCTCTAAGTTTTCACCTCTGACATTTTGGCAGAGCATAGCCGAGTCTTGCTCTGTTGAGGTTTAGCACTGGCCACCAAGCTCTTTCAGCTTGGTAGCCAAGTTTTTCATGGGCCAAACTGTTGGAGGCACTATTGCAATGTGCAAGCTCATGGGATTGTTGGTGGAAGTGTACAGGAAGCAATGGACCGAGTACAGTCTGGGAATGTTTTTGAAACAATATGGACACCTGGCAATTTTTAAGCCAGCATACTTCTACATAAGGCTTATTTAAGGTAAAATGTTGTGGGCTCTTAACACTTGACTACTTCCATCATACTCTACAAAGCAAGCATGAATCTGATGTAATATCAACTGGGTCATCACAGAACTTTCAAATAAGTGTGGAGAAAGAAAAATGAACAAAACCGCAAGTCAGGAGACAGAGTAACAAAGAAGATGATCCTGTTTAAATTGAAACCTCCATACATTAAAATGAAGAACACTGGAGAGAGTTAGGTATGTTAAAACACACACCACAGACACAGAACTTGACAGCTGATGCAGGGGAGAATGGATTTATGAGCCTATGGTAGTAAAAGTGCAATACAATTTATTGATGTAGAAAACTATTTATGTATTAGGAGACACTGTCAGATAGTATAATTATAATATCACAGATATCAATGATAGCTGAAGCCATAATAAATCTATGTGGCTGTCACATATTGTGTGCCAAGATGTCTGATGGCTATTGTATCATTTTTCCTACCTATGTCTTCACGTTCTGCCTGTCTCTACTGAGTTTGACGTCAAACTCTATGTGATTTTTACAGGTTCGAACCAGATGAAACGTGATCATGGATCCAAATTCCTCATCAGCTCTGTTTCCCTTAGTGCCCTGCAGACCATCCAGTATATGTTCCCAGCAGATAGATTTGTGCAGAACATCCACACCATCCTGCACTTACAAAGACAAAGAAAGGAGGTCTAATTCTGCTGAGTACCAGGACATATGCATATCTGTGGGAATAAGTAAGCCGATACCATGGCCAAGGAGACATGTACCATTCCCAGCATAACCAACTGCACTCTCCTCCTCCGTGCTGCACTGTCATTGCTGCGAATGTCTGTCATGTGTCTTTGGAAGGAACAGTGGTTGGGTGCGATGGATAGGTTGTGATCAATAAAAAGAGACAATGATACCATTGATCATGTCCTCCTCCTTGCCAATCAGAATTGATGAAGTCTGTCTAATGTGACTTCAAATAGGACACAGCCCTCTGACCCATGGCTGTCTTCTCAGACTTTAAGAACTGCCTATGTGTGATGGATGTGATGTGCTGCTTACAGTTTGCTACATTTAACCATCGTATTTTATATAATGACGAGAGGGTACAAGCTGGTCTATCGGTAGACCTACCCTCAGTTTTACTTGATGAGTTGAAGGTGGTATGTGTTTTATGATTTTGTTTTTTGTCTTCCCTTCTACCAAAGTTCTTAGGTCAAAGCCTTTTAGTATGTTGGAGGATGATTAGCTGATCACAAAGATGACACATGGATTAGCCAATCTTCTTTTCTGGACTTGCCTATTAGTGGCCATGCAGATCTGGTACCAACATTTCTCACAATCTGCCTTGACTCGCTTGCACCATTGCATCATTAGGAGGAATGGTGAGTGTTCACATAACACAGAGTAAAAGGGAGCGTAAGTGACCTCATCTTGTATTTTAGGCTATCCTCACATTGTGTGCTCTAGCCCCATTCATCTCATACAGTCAACATAAGGGTGCTGACGACCGTGATGTTGTGTACTCTAAAGGTCCAACAGCAGCAACAGCAAAAACAGCAGCAGAGCATCCGCAACAATGACGATGACAATTCATAGAACCATCCTGTATAAAAATTATATAAGTTACAGTAATGAAAAGTGTTGTTAACATCCTTGAAATGTTTACTAAGATGTACAAATAGTGTATTCTCAACTTATTTAAAAGAGTTCCTGTCATTAATATGCCTGGAGAATATTTGCTCTCTCAAATAGGATCATGCTATGGTACCTTATAATGGGATTACCACCCACATGAGAAAGCTTAGGGAGCTAGTAAAAAGTTTCTGCAGATAAAGATAATGTACTAGCTGAGCAAGAGAGGTTTCATGATGATTCTTGATCAGATAGGTTCTGTTATGTGGAAAGAAAAGAGATGAGAAATACACTGACACATACATTACAAAGGCACAATAATATATGGCAGACCATTAAAATTGCAGCACCAGGAAGAACAGTACATAATATAAGTTTCTTTATTGTGCTTATACAGTACAATACGAACAATGCATGATTAAATGTGTAATTTGACTTGGAGGTACACAGTGTGTGAAATATACTACACACAGCTGCCACCACTGGCAGCAAGAGTGTGCCTAACCAGACTCGGCTTCGAGTCAAACTGAACTCTGATGTCAGCTTCAGGTACACCATTCCGTGCTGCTGCAACTATACCGGAGTTCATCGCTCATGATTGCCACCAAGTAGCAGTGTACCGATCTTTGGGCAACATGTGACTCATGGATTCAATGTGTGCAATATCTGGAGAATGTCCTGGACAAGGCAACAGGTGACATTATGCATACTGAGATACGTGAGTACAGTACTGCCAGCAAGAGTTCTCACAATACTTTGTGGAAATAAAATGTGATGGAGACCTCGAAGATAGGACATGGCCTGCTGTCCAGATTATTGGCTGTGCAAACCAGAGGTGATTGTATTGTGTACCCAATGGTACTTGACCCAATCATGTCCAGTGCTGAGTCAGTATGACGATGACGAACGCAATGTTGATTCCCCCGGATCCTCCACAGATGTACATTTCTTCTGTGCCCCTCTAACTGCACTGAGGGAAACCACAGCAATGGCCACTGTGCTGACATCCCATGTCACACCAGACATCATTGCACTATTTGTACAGATACAATAAACTCTCTTTCTAATGAATCTGTGAGGATCCAAATTTTTTTTTTTTCTTGAACGGGGGTTTTCCTTAAATTCAGGCTTTGTCTAAATACATGGAAGGAGTGACCCAGAATCATAATTCAAGTATGTTTAGGCAATACAAGCGCAATTTAATTACAAATTTGCCAGTATCCTGCAGTAAAAATTTAAATACTTCCTGCATATTGTAGTGACAAAAATTGTCACTCTGGTTGGCTGATATCAATTAGAACTGATTCGTCTACATTCAACAAGGAAAAGTAATTCCTGATGGTATTAAATCTTTGCACAGCAGCTGCGAAACTTAGTGCAACAACTCCTGCTCCTCCACCTCCTCTTCATTTTTGTCTTCATCCTCGTTGTCCCTTCGCAAGCACTTCAAACTTCTCACTTACATTCATCTAGGGTGTGGAAGTCAAGATGATACCATCATCATCATCATCATCATCATCATCATCATCATCGTCGTCGTCATCATCGTCGTCATCATCATCGTCGTCGTCATCATCGTCGTCGTCATCATCGTCGTCGTCATCATCGTCGTCGTCATAATCATCTCATTACCATCATAAGAAACAAACTCTTGGAATGTCACATTTTTCAGGAACAGCTACAATACTATTCATTCTTCTTCTGGACCAGGATCAGTTTTAACAGCAACTGATCACAACTACCCTTTGTGAAATAATTTAACACAGTCTGCTGTCTTACATTATTCCGGGTAGTGGCAAACATATGATTTGCCTACAGAATGTTGATTCTCATCACTTCCTCTCTCTCAGGAATTTAACAGGCTTCCACACAACTGCTACTCTGTACTTGGCATTAACATAGTGTGCCCGGGTCCAGATGCTAAAGATGGCTTCTGCAGTTTGGAGGAAGGAACACAATATTGACGTTCCTCAGAAATGATGTTTTCTCGAGATGTACAAGACATTGGTCAACAACAGGTACTATTTTCCTTCCTCGTGCATTGATCTTGGCATCTTAATAACTGAGAAATCTTGCAAAGATTTCTGAAATAATCCAGGCATTGCTGTTCTACTCCTAAGTACAAGGTTGTAGTTTTACGTTTTTGAAACATCTGGGAATTTTAAGTTTACTGTTATTAGTGGAGGCAACATTTGACTTCCATTACTTTTTACACACAATGCCACAGTCATCCTTTCTTTACTTTTTTTACCTCTGTGTCATTTTTCTCTTTTAATGAAATACATATCTGCAGGAAGTAAATTATAAGACGCCAGCCAATTTCACCTATGCTGAAAATATCTGGGCTCTAACCCTATATCAATCATAACAATGTAATGTTCTTCCAATAATTTACATGTTCTACATGCACAGCCTCACTTCCTCTACTAGCATTCTGAAATGAGATAGTGTCCCAGAAGAAGCTGAGTAGCACAAGTGGCTGAAGGTATATGGGTGTACAGCCAAATTTAACAAATGGGATGACACCATGTGCTTGACTAACGTATTTTTCTTCTTGGAAGGCACTACCAAGCAATGGTATGAGAACAACGAGGAGAAGTTCACAAGCTGGGAAGTATTCCAGCTGGAACTGTGCAAGTACTTCGGCAACACACAACGACAGAAGTGCAAGGCTGAAGATATATTAAAGTGCATGGCACAGCGTCCAGGAGAAACTACAGCATCCTACATTCAAGACAGCTGTGTAAAATAGTGGACCCTAGAATGATGAAGGAAGATAAAGTTGCACATCTCATGAAGGGTGTTGCTGAGGACATGTATCAATTCCAACTCCTGAAGGAGGTTCCGACAGCAGACGACTTCATAAAATGGTGCCAGTATATCGAAGCAATGCATCAAAAAAAGAATTACACACAAGAAGTTTGAATGGTTTCCAAACGCCGTATTGATGTCTGTGATGGAGGAAACAACTGATTTCACTAATGTTCTTTGCCATATAGTGAGAGAGGAAGTTCAGAAGGCATAAAACCGAGACGCTTCAAGAGGTCATAAGGGAGGGAGTGGAACAGACACTGAACCCAATCTCTCATCCATCATTTCCCTTTAAAACGGTGAAAAAGTTCCAAGCGGAGTTACGTTCCTACAATGCCACATGAGGAACCTGTTTGGGCACCAAGGAAGACTGACGTCTGGAGGACCCAGGATAACCAATCAGTATGTTTCCACTGAGAACGACCGTGACATATGGTGCGCTACTGTCGAGAAAGGTGGTGGATATTTGATGACGCTCGCACCACAAGACAGCAGACTGATCTTAGCTGACGCCAACTCCGTGACGACGAAGATGAACAAAAAGATGTGGCTGCAGGATGACTTAGGTCATCATCGCCGCAAGCTAGCTGTTGGAGAGGACACTCCCCAACATGCCGATCCAGGTCTCCATCACTGTTTAGAAGCTCCAGCCTATCACGTAGCTGCCACAACCTGGAAAACTAAAGGGTGCGAACTTTCTTGGAGGTGAGGTCACCGAAGAGAAAAATCCTCCACTGTCAATCACTACAAAAATGGTATGAAACTACGTCGGTATCCCCATGGATGGCCAACCAGCCCAAGCTCTTGTGGACTCTGGAGTCATTTTAGACAAGTACCGTCACAAGTTGCAGAAAACCTTATTTGTCAACAACGAAACATCTCTGCTGAAGGTGGCTAATGGGAAACAGTTAAAACCAACAGGAAGATGTACCATTCGTGTGGGTATAAGTGTACATACACAGCCCTTAGAATTCGTCATCTTACAAGAGTGTAATCATTACATCATTCTCGGATAGTACTTTTTGAAAGCTTCTCAGGCAATTATAGATTGTGGTTGCCCAAAGATTATGCAAGACAAGATGAGGTACTGTAGACAGGAAGATGTGCATCCGAATGTGTGGAGACTATGTGTGCTGGATGAAGTGATCATTCCTGCAGTCAGCACTAGAAAGGTAACTGCCCGTGTCAAGCCATGCAGCAACCCATGGATCTTATAGTGGAATGTAAGAGAAGCGTAGCACTGAAGAATAACTTGGTCATCCCAGGCTCTGTCATCTCATTTAAGAACGGATTCAGTGAATCGTGGATAGTTATCTGTCGCCGAGAACCGCAGAGCCTTCCAAGATGCATGTGTGTAGCAAACACTTAGCCGCTAATTGAAGAACAGCTGAGAGTCATAGAAACCTCCCATGCTGAGTCTGTGGGCGAAATTAGCGCTACCACTATGAGACAGGATTTTCTAGCTCGACTATCAACAAAACTCCCTAAGGAACTACAGAAGAAGCTACTTGCCATTCTTCAAGAGTTCTCTGAATGCTTCAATCCACAGGTGAAGAGCAAATCAGACAAATTGACGACGAAGCACCGGATTAGCACTGGAAACCACCAACCAATAAGTCAGAGAGCATACCATGTGCCAGCAATGGAACGTCTAATAATTCATGATGATGTAGAGAAAATGATGAATGACATCATTCAACCTTCGCAGAGCCCATGGTTGTCACCAGTGGTCCTCGTCAGGAAGAAGGATGATTATAGGAAGCTTAATAAGGTAACTAAAAAGGATGTTTACCCTCTTCCACGAATTGAAGATCCACTAGATTGTCTGAAGGGGGCTACACTAGATTGTCTGAAAGGGGCTAAGTTTTCTCAATCATGGACATGTGCTCTGGATACTGGCAAATCGAAATAGATGAGACTGATCATGAGAAAACAGCAATCATCATCCCTGAGGGCCTGTATGAGTTTAAGGTACTGCCATTTGGTTTGTGTAATGCACCAGCAACTTTTGAACAGATGATGGATAATCTTCTAAGGCACCTGAAGTGGACAATGTGTCTTTGTTATTTAGATAACATTTATTTGATGAACATATAAAAAGACCGAGGGCCGTTCTTAAGTGTCTCCAACAAGGTGGACTGAAACTTAATCCAAGTGTCTCTTAGGAGCAAAAGAAATCAAAATACTTGGACACATTGTGTCAAACGAAGGTGTGTGGCCAGACCCAGAAAAGGGGAGATCTATAACGGAATTTCCTATTCCAAAAAGTATTAGAGATGTGAGAAGCTTTCTCTGATTATGTTCTTATTACCGTCATTTTATCAGTTTTGTATCAAAGCCAGGCCACTCCAAGAGTTGTTAAAAGCCGATGCTAAATTTGGGGTGGTGCTCAACAAGATTCTTTCGATGTGCTGCGAAAAGCTCTGACGACTGACCCTGTACTTTGTCTGTATGATGAGAGAGTACCACAGAACTACACACAGATGCCAGGGGTATGGGATTGGTGCTGTTCTGGTGCAAATTTCGGATGGAAAAGAGAAGGTTATAGCCTATGCTTCTAGGACACTTACAAATGCCGAGAGAAACTACTCAACTACAGAAAGAGAGTGTCTTGCTGTGATCTGGGCCACGTGCAAATTTCAACAGTATCTGTGGAAGACCATGCACAGTTGTTATGACCATCATTCACTTTGTTGGTTGACAGATCTTAAGGATCCAACAGGACGACTCGCCAGGTGGGCCCTACGTCTTCAAGAGTATGACATTACCATAGTGTACAAAAGTGGAAGAAAACACCAAGAAGCCCACTGTCCCTCAAAAAACCCTGTGCAAGACCATCAAGACTTTGATGAAGATAGTGACTGTCTCGCTGCACTCTGGGATCTTTCTGTCCAGCAGAAGAAGGATGCCAAGATATCTCAAATTATGCTTGGCTTAAATCGGTTAGAGGATGTGAAAGGACAATTTGAGGCAGTTAATGGATTACTTTGTAGGAAAAAGAGGTGGCTACCAGTGATTCCTAAACACATGCGCTTAGATGTTCTACAGAAATTCCATGACACACCTGAGGCCAGACATTTAGAATTTATTAAGACATATGATAGAATCCGCAAGAGATTTTCTGGCCAAGTTTATTTAAGAGTGTCCGTCACTATGTGTCACACTGCCGAGAGTCCAGAGGAGAAAGGCAGTTCCTCAGAAACCACCTGGCCAACTCATATACCAATTCCACCAGCAAAAACGCCTTTCCAGCGTGTTGGGATTGACCTCCTTGGACAATTTCCAATGTCTGCTAGTTGTAATAGATGGATTATTGTTTGCACTGAGTATCTGACATGCTATGTCATTAAAAAAAGCTGTGAAAACAGCTGAAGCATCCGAGGTAGCCAAATTCACTGTGGAAGACATTATATTAAAACAGTGCCCGCAAGGTCTTTAATTAGGGATCGAGCGAAAGCTTTTCAATCGAATCTTGTGACAGAGATAAACCGCCAGTGCAAGATTACTCATCACATGACGACTGCCTACCATCCGCAAACTAATGGGCTTACTGAACGCCTTAATAAGACCTTGGAAGACGTCCTATCAATGTTCGTCAATGATGAGCACAGCAACTGGGATGAGGTACTACCTTTCGTGACGTTTGCCTACAACACCGCCAAACAAGACACCACAGGATTTACACCGTTTTTCCTGGTGCATGGCCATGAGGTGACTATGACGATGGACGCTGTGTTTCTGTTACATCCTGATGATGTGGACGACTACTACATCGGCCAGGTGTTAACCAGAGCTGAGGAAGCTCGGCAGTTAGCTTGACTCCGCACACTGCAGGCTCAGGAAAATGGTCGCCGAAGGTATGACACGAGCCACTACCCTGTTGTCTACGAGCCTGGTGACCTCGCCTGGATCTTCACTTCTGTTTGGAAGGTTGGTCTGTCTGAGAAGCTCCTCAGGCGCTACTTTGGACCTTATAAGGTTGTAAGACAGTTGTCTGATGTCACTTATGAAGTTCAAGATTTCGACCCCGACGAAATATCAGAGATATGGTCCACGTCTTTCGAATGAAGCCCTATAAGGATCCTGCAACCCAGGGTAAATTCGAAGCTCCAGTGACAGGCAACAAGCGGAAAGGTGACGAAGAGCATAGCAGCAAAAGAAGTTCTAAGAAGATCAGTGCCAGGGCGAGAATCAGTCATCAGGAGCCGGAGTATGCAGGACCGATGACTCGTTCCTGGACTAGGAGGACATAACACCTGAGACGCTGTTCTCTTAAGGAGGGAGCAATGTCGCAGAAGCTGAGTAGCACCATGGTGTAGTGGATATGATACTAAACTGTTGCATGGAGGTTTGCGAGTTCAAAACTCACCTTTACTGTACAATTTTAATTTCTATATTCGGTTCGAGTACATTCTAGAAGTATCCACAAATGTCAAGAATCAGTGTACTGGAATGTTCTGTAGCTGTATATATACTGTATGTGTTCTGGCAAGAGGCAGTTCGCTCTGTGCTCTTGTATGTGCAAGTGTTGAATAAACCTTCTTTAAGTGAAGTTAGTGTGCGTCATTCACCTAATTACACGTGACAATATTATGACTTTTTTTTTAAAACGTTCCAGCCGGTCTTCCAATGCACGAAATTTTTAACACCCATTTTCAGCATGAATCACACAAGACTTTTATTGCAGTATTGTTCCGCTTATAGGAATACTGCCACTTCTCATTACTTACAACCATTTTAAAAGATTATTGTCCACTTCATTAAATGTTCACATGTGACTGTCCTTCCTTTTGGATCCAGAGGAACTGCCACCTTCAGCAGTTAAGATATGCTTTTTTGTTTTCGAGTATGCCGTATAATCAAGATGGTGCCAAATTGTATTTCTTTGCTATATCGGAAAGTTTCATATTACGACTGTCTTCAACGGTGCCAAATTGTATTTCTTTGCTATGTTAGAAAGTTTTATGTTACGACTGTCTTCAACATCACAAATGATTGTCAGATATGCTGAACAGTCGCTTTCTACTTTTGGAGGCCGTATCTCCACGAAAGTAAAATTTATAAATTCAGCAATAAACAACTGGACTTCTGAGCTCGCACTTTTACACTCAATGATTGTGATACCAGATCATGTGACTACGGTTGCATGACGGGCAGGGTGTGAATCGCTTTCTGATTTGTTCAATGCATTTTCTGCTATCACTACAAGGGATTTTGCATTATTGAGCAAAAAACTACACTTTAGATATCTGTCAATTGGAAGAACAGATTGCCGTTTACTGCTGTCACACAATACGAAGTATGGCATGCGTGAAATCAAAACTCACTTGGACGTGTCAGGAATGGCGTACAAATTGGATTTTAATTTGCAGAATATTTCCTGTTTTATTCCTTAAAAGCAGAATGTTTCTTAAAGCAGGGTTTGTTAAAAATGGGGAGGCAAAACCTTGTTTTTATGCGAGTTTCACCAGAACAGATGGAATTGTTAAAAGTGGGATTTCATTAAAAGCAGGTTCTTTAATACATGGTTTTATTTTGTGTTGTTGCAAACAACCCCATTTATTCACTCATGGTATGTGACATTGCTGTACAATCCTGCATGGCCAAATGTACACTATGTTTGTTTTCTTGGCCACTAGTTGCATGGAGTTGTCAAAATCCTACATGGCATTGGGTACGCCCTTCTTTGGGTACTTGTAAGAGTCACGGGATCCCAAACAAGCCACTGTTGAATTCTGACATGTGCTGGCAGACAGTCCTCCTCCTTACACACACACACACACACACACACACACACACACACACACACACACACACACAGAGAGAGAGAGAGAGAGGGAGAGAGGGAGAGAGAGAGAGTTAAATGTAACAACTTACCCCTGTGAACATACAGAGTAGCATTTTCTGGCTCTACTTCAATAGCTTTTCTGTAGTACTGGTCAGCTCGTTCGTAATCTTGCTGATCGCTAAGTACCTTTGAACAGAAAATACATCAGCTGTAATTTAAGCATTGGAAACACCAGGTTGGAATTTCAAAAATATGAGGAAAAGGATAGGTTGTTACACACCGTATAGACGACCTGTTGAGTTGCATATAGGTACCATCTCCCAAACCTAGTCCGCAAACAGATATTCCGTGCCATTTCCCCCGCACACTATCAATCCTCCAATCCTCCCACCACCACCACCACCACCACCACCACCACCACCAAAAGCCAGCTATAAAAAAAGTACCCCCTTTGTCACCCAATATCGGCCTGAACTCAAACAACTGAACCATCATATCCATGTGGAAGACCCACGTCTAAGAGCTGCCAAATCCACCCACCCAGCATGTCCTATTCCAGTCCTGTCAAAGGCGTATCTTACACCATCATCAAAGGCCCAGCACCTGTGAAAGCATCTATGTTGTATACCAACTCTGCTGCAACCATTGCACAACTTTTCATATTGGTATGACTACCAGCCAGATGTCTACAAGGGTTAACAACCACCACTGAACAGTGGCCAAGAGTAAAGTAGGCCACCCTGTGGCACAACACTGCAGTTGAACGTAGCATGCTCAATTTCAATGGATGCTTCACAACTCAGGCCATCTGGATCCTCCCCTCCACCACCAGCTTTATAGAAATGTGCATGAGGGAGTTATCGTTACAACACATTCTCTGCTCATGAAATTATCTTGTCCTCCACTTATGGCAACATACTCTCCTCTCATCCTCCACCTAATAGTTTCTGCCCCCTCATCCTATAACCTACTCCCTTTTCACATTCTCTCACCCTCTTTGTGTGCCTCCGTCTGCCAATGTATCCCTCCAGTCCTTTCTCCATCTCTGCTCCTCTCCTTTTCCGCTCTACATTATTATTTATTATTTTTTTTTTTTTTTTACCTGCCACACCCCACCTACCAACATTGCGCCTAGTGTTCTCTAGTTCCTTCACACCCCACCAGACAGCTCTCTTCTCTGCACCCGTATCCTGCTACTGCTCCCCTTCCCCGCTTCACTACAGATGGCTATTCATCTGAGAGTCATATTCTGGTCAGACCTGCTGGTGGTAGTGGTCGTGTGTGTGTGTGTGTGTGTGTGTGTGTGTGTGTGTGTGTTTTTCTTGGCTGAAGAAGGCTTTCGGTGAAAGCTGTAAGGCTTAACAGTCTTTTCATTGTGCCTGTCTGCAACTCAAAGGACCGTCTCAGTGAGTAGCATTCTATGCCTTTCCTAATATTGTCAGCTGTAATGTATAAAGAATTAATATCACACACTTTTTAAATTTTAAATCGAATGCAATATGCATAACTAATCAATTATTTCTCATTAACAAAACTACTCTCTAAGGAAAAGGTTCTCTATCTAGTTTCAAGTATCTGAAGACACATTATTTATGGAGATGACTTGTATGGAACTTAATTTCAAACACATGTGAATATAAATTCATCTTTTCACATGCAGCTGCAAATTTTAAATTTAAAGTTCAAGTAAATTGGCTGCACAAGAAGTAACACAGCCTTTTCAAGTATGAAAGGTATACCACTAATAATGCAGTCTGAGAGCATAATCTTTTCGATTCCTGTCTAAAGAAGGGTTATATTTTAAGTGGTGAAGAGATATCTCCTGAACTTATACCGAAAGTGACATCCTGAATTCTAGGCTCAAGGTATAGAGGATTGTGTTCAAGGGCAACATTGTGGGTATCCATTCAAGTCTATAAAACATTTGGAAAGAACAAGCATCAAAACTGTGTTACCATCAATGCCAACACCACAGCACCTGCCACTGCAAGGCTGCAGATCACGTGTCACACAGCACTTGGCCCACATGCTGTGCCGTCTAGCTGCACAGCAAAGGTGCAGTCCACACACGAAGATGCCTCTGTGTTAATGTAGTAAACCCTAGCCGGTGTACACACACAAAATAACTGCACAAAGGTAGGGCACCAATCGTGCAGTGCCACACCACAATATACTCATCAATGGTGGGCATATTCCCGTGCCACCAGGGCTTTGTAAGTGCACATGGCAACTTATGATGGCAGTCTTATCTCACTACTGCTGATTCCACGACACCACACCCACCCTCATCTGGATTTTGATTGCATTTGGAACTGGGTTTCTACTATTCGGCACTCCAGGTACCAGATTCTTCCACAGATTTTGCTGACTGCCATCCCACTAGTAGTGCTAGTGCCATCATTTAAGTGTTGCATTATTCTGTTTCTTGTCTTCACTTGTAGAGGAATAATCTGATTTGATGCATTATAAATGGTTCTGAAAGCCTGTGACTGTGAAAACAATAGGTTTGTTTATACAGAGTGTTACAAAAAGGTACGGCCAACCTTTCAGGAAACATTCCTCACACACAAAGAAAGAAAATATGTTATGTGGACATGTCCGGAAATGCTTACTTTCCATGTTAGAGCTCATTTTATTACTTCTCTTCAAATCACATTAATCATGGAATGGAAACACACAGCAATAGAACGTACCAGTGTGACTTCGAACACTTTGTTACAGGAAATGTTCAAAATGTCCTCCGTTAGCGAGGAACATGCATCCACCCTCCGTCGCATGGAATCCCTGATGTGCTGATGCAGCCCTGGAGAATGGGGTGTTGTATCACAGCCGTCCACAATACGAGCACGAAGAGTCTCTACATTTGGTACTGGGGTTGCGTAGACAAGAGCTTTAAAATGCCCCAATAAATGGAAGTCAAGAGGGTTGAGGTCGGGAGAGCGTGGAGGCCATGGAATTGGTCCGCCTCTACCAATCCTTCGGTCACCGAATCTGTTGTTGAGAAGCGTACGAACACTTCGACTGAAATGTGCAGGAGCTCCATCGTGCATGAACCACATGTTGTGTCGTACTTGTAAAGGCACATGTTCTAGCAGCACAGGTAGAGTATCCCGTGTGAAATCATGATAATGTGCTCCATTGAGTGTAGGTGGCAGAACAAAACTAAAATTAGCTCTAACATGGAAATTAAGCGTTTCTGGACACATGTCCACATAACATCTTTTCTTTATTTGTATGTGAGGAATGTTTCCTGAAAGTTTGGCCGTACCTTTTTGTAACACCCTGTATATAACTCATCTGCTACCAGTCACGGTTTTCTTTATTTTATTTTCCGCACAATGCATTTCAGGAAATGATTCCCATTTTCAAGTCAGTTTTTTGGGTTTGTTATGCCATTTCTATGTGATGTTTATGCGTGAGAGTCTGCTTCATTTTGTTGATTTTACTGCAATACATTACTCATGCCTTCTGTTATTTGTTATTCTGCCATTCATGGATACAATAAATTATTCGTGACAGTGGCTCGTTCTTGTGTTGCTTTCCATTTTATGACATATCAGTACATCCTCGCTTTTCAGTTCTGTGTCTAATAATCTACGACATGGGATTGTTGTGCAATTTTCTTCTGCTTTCCAGAATGGATGGTGTTGAGCTTTAACTTTTGGGGGAGCTCCTCTTTGGTTGTTTTTCTTTCGTACACCTTGTCTTATCACTGCTTCTTTTTTTGCCACAGCGGTCACCCAGCTAGAGGAACCTACGTCATTATATCAGCTTCTTAAGTTTCAGTCAATGTAGTTAGCTCAACTGATGGACAAGGTGAGACTGCTGCTGGAGATCAACAGCTTTACCCTGCTTCAACGCATCACCCAGACTGATGACAATGGTAGCAGACACTGATCGGCTCCGTCATTCCACAAGTTCGACACTGCAGGGAAATGGGTCAAATACAAATTGCAGTTGTTTCAACACTTTGCAGCCTACAACATTTCAGATGTTGTTCAATGATAATATTTCTCTTCTGGGGTTGTCATGGATATCATGCGAATTTGCATTAAGCCTTCCCCTCTTATTCACTAAAGTCTGTTCCTTTCCCATAATGATTGGAGCTCTTGATAAATATTTTGTTGGTCACCACTGCATTATACGTTTTTTCGAACAAAGTGCCAACCTATCCAGTACTATCGGCAGTAGCTCACGGAGTTACGAGACATGACCCACACCTGCAAATTCGTATGTGTCTGCAGTAAGTTGTACATAGGCACCATGTTATGTTGTTCAGAATGTTACTGATTCCCAACTTGGGGCATAAGTCATCAAACTATCAGACCCTTTGTTGGAGAATGCCCTTCGTGTAACTGAGGCACAGAAATCTGTTTGTCACCACAGAGCTGGAAATTTCGCCGCTTGTGGCCCGTCTTCATCTCCACACCAGGTCTCTGTTTCTTCAGGGCACCGTAAACAACCAACAACATGTCTGCAGCAGCCACATAATGGCACCAAATTGCAATCCTGCCCTCAATGCTACATCTCTC
This sequence comes from Schistocerca piceifrons, assembly GCF_021461385.2. Taxonomy (NCBI): domain Eukaryota; kingdom Metazoa; phylum Arthropoda; class Insecta; order Orthoptera; family Acrididae; genus Schistocerca; species Schistocerca piceifrons. The sequence continues at coordinate 95,302,055 of NC_060143.1, read as the reverse complement.
AGGATAGGGATGCTTGTAGTTTCCTCCAAACCAACTGTTTGTTTTGTAAAAAGATTGAACATATCCAATATTTTTGGTCAAAGAAATTATGGGGCCCATGTGTTAACAGGTAACATGGACACCCACAGTTCTGAGGCAATGGATAGTCCATCAGGTCAATGTCAATGACACTGTGCTTAGGAACCCTTTGGTTTCTGATGAGTCATTCCCGATTCGAACCTGCTACATCATTACCACTATGCATTAATCTCACAAGGTTGTCAGTGGCCTCCAGCATCCCTCTGTACTTGTATGTGAGCCAAAGAAACTTTTAATTCAGCTGTGCATTCAGAACATGGATGTCCAATACCAGCTGGATATTGGGGCTTCCGTTATGTTGACCAATAGGTGCACATTTGAAAAGCTCAGCTCCTTACGGCTCGAAGCTCTGACAGCCCCTTGTTGCTTACAATGGGGATCACTTCACTGTCTTTGGCACCAGTCTTGTACAGATATTGTTCAGATCTACTTCTAAGGCAATTCCAGTGAAGTTGCTTCACTCTTGTGATGATCCTGAAATTTTTCTCTGGATATCTTTGACATCTTTGGCTTCCAAATCTCAGATAATATGGTAACAATCAACTCCCATGTCCCCCATGACAGCATTACAAAGCTCTGTGACAAATACTGTCAGCCTTTTGCGGACTCTCTGGCTATTGCAAAAGACTTTCCCACCAACATCTGGGAGGAAGCTGTGGCACAGTCAAGGTGTATTCAGGAGCTGGGAGTTACCATGCCCATCACTGCCAGTCAATTGGCATCACTCTTCGCCATAGTCAGAAAACCCAACAGGCAACTCCAGCTTTGGGCATATTTTAAGTCCATCACTGAACAGCCAGTCATGGATTCATATCCTCTCCCTCACCTCGAGCAATGAATGGACAAATTATAAAAGGGTGTGTTGTTCTTGAAGAGAGCACTCAAGGCACCTATTTGCAACTCCCACTGGATGATGCAACAAAATCCTTCCTCACCATTAACACTAACATCAGACTGTTCCAATATGAGGGTCTACCACTTGGTAGTGCTTCCACCTGACCTTCTTCCAATGTTTTTTTTAGAGCAACAGACATCGAAGTTGCCTTCCTGCTCCAATTATCTGGATGACATTGTCATCTTGGGTAGAACTCCAGAGGAGCACTTCTGGAACCTGGAATGCCACTGCTAAACACTCACAATGCAGAACTCAGATGCAACTGGGAGAAATACAAACTTTTCTCTATCCAAATTGAATACCTTGGTTATGCCATCCACTCCCATGGCGTTCACCTTTCTACCAACACTTGCAGGCTATTCAGAAGCTTCCTTTCCCAAAGAATCTTGCCAAAGTTCAGTCTGTCCTTGATAAGATTTCATATTATCTTCGCTTCATAATTATGAAATACTCTATTGTCCCATGTCACGCCATACCAACATGGATACTTTATCTCATTGTCCTGTCAGATCAGATGCGGAATTTGAGTCTTCTGAGGACAATTATTTTCACACTGATCAGATCGATAAAGCCACAGTGGTTCCCCTTCTGAGTAACCACAACTGTATTACCATGGCCACAGGGTAAGACTATACCCTCCGGTTCCTTCGACAGTTTATTCAGACAGGTTGGCCTGCAGATAGGGAGTCATTTCCCAATGAGTTTCTTTGGCACTGGTTTTCCCACTGGGATGCCTTTTCAGTTCAAATGGAGGTGCTCCCTTACGCATACCAAACATACAGATATGGATGCTGTGTCCAGCATCTCTGTGGCAACAGGTGTTGGAATTACTTAATAAAGGACATTGGAGTATTGCCCGTATGAAGAAATTGGCCAGACAGCACTGCATGTGGCCGAGGGTGGAAAATGACCTGGAACAAATGATCACACATTGCAAAGAATGCGCTGAGAACATGCCTGCTCCTCTCCAATATTTTTCCGACTGGGTCTGACAAGATGCCCTCTTGCAACGAACTCTCATAGATTTTGCAGAGCCATTTTGGGGTCTGTCAAGGCTTACTGTCATGGACCCCTTTTCAAAATTTATTTAGGTCCCTCTCAATTCTACGATGTCGACAAACACAATTTGGGCTTTAGCAACTGTATTCTGTCAAGATGGATTACCAACTATTATTGAATCTGATAATGGTCCACGATTGTCTTCAACAGAATTTGCGTCTTTCAGCAAGGCCAACAGTATCACCCATGCCAGATTGGCACCTTTCTCATCACCATTTAACGGTGAAGCATAATGATTTTGTGTACCTTCAAAGTGCAAATGTTGAAATTAAAGCAGTCCCACTTCAAGGAAAATGCTCTGCTCCTGTTCTTATCAACATACCATACGACACCTCAGGGAGATAAGTTGCTGGTTGCACTTCTTCATGGCAGGTCTCACTGGACTACACTCCACCTTCTCCAGCCTCCAATTTCCCTGCATGCTCCTACGGCCCCTCAAAATTCCAAGCCAATGCCACAGTGTATTTCAGAGATTTTAACAGCAGTTATTTGTTTGAACTGGGATTATAATCCAACCTGATGGCGGAGCAACCTATGTTATTTGGGACATGTCAGAACACAATCATCACAGACACCAAAATCAGCTATGCTCTCATGCTATTCCTTATTTGCTGTGGACCTCTCTGTTCCCAACGGTGCTAAGGCAGACAACGCCTCCCTCAGCAATTATCCACATTGCACTTTGTACCAGCTAATACCACAATTCCCACATCGCGACTACCGTCGCTGTAGCCTTCGGGGCCTGGGTCACCTCGGCTGCTGTGGCCCCAACCACCACTGCCCTTGGCGTCCCAGGTGTCAATCATCTCAGCCCATGGTGATGTCAGTGTTGTAGTCACCGTCACAGCCACCGAGCCTCCTGCTGTCCCAAATGCAGCCACTGTTGTCTACTGAGATGTCCATTGACCTTGACTCACTTATGCCAGCATGAGATTGCTCACACCAGGACAGGCTGAAGGCACATTCTGCCTCCAGTTTTTCTGGGGGCCTGTGCAGCAAATGCTGGAAAGTGGATTGGTCATGTCAGAAATCAGCTCCCAGTCTGATCTCATTGCCCTGCCTGCGGCCTGGACGTCCTCTTCGTGCTGAGACCCCCTTACAGTACACCACCGTGGTGAGACAACTTGGGGGGGGAGGGGAGGGGAGGGGGGGATAGATTGTGGTACCACCAATGCCTACACCACAGCACCTGCGGCCATGCCGCTGCAGGTCAAGTCACACAGCCCACGACCAACCATTCTCAGCTTGTGTGCAGCACTGCACAGCTGGGCAGTGCAGGTGCAGCCCATGCACACAGCTGCCTCTGTGGTAATGTCACAATGCCAGCTGGCATAACCACGTCAAATTGCTGCACAATGAGAAGCACCTATGTCGCAGTGCCACACCATCGTAGACTCCATCGATGGCTTGGATATTTCTACGCTGGCAGGGCTTTATAAGCACATGCGTCACTTCACATCGGTAGTGTAATCTTGGACTTCACTAGTGCCGATATCTCAAGGCCACACCATCCGGTTTGTCCTCGTCTGTATTTTGATTATGTCTGGAACTATTCAGGGATTTCTACTACTTGGCACTACATACAACGGATACATCCACAGTTTTTACTGATCACCATCCCAGTGGCAGCACTAGCCCTACCATTAATTTCATTTTATTCTATGTGAGGTGTAGTGTTATTCTGTTTCCTGTCTTCACTTGCAGAAGATTAAAACTCTGTTGATTAATCACAACTTATTTGTTGTTCCATCATGTGAATGATCAATGATGGAAATGCAATGTGGAGAAAATACAGCAGAATATGGAAAGAATGAGTAGGAAAACAAAACAACAACAAGACAATAGAATTATAAAAGTGAATACATGGCCAAAACTAAGAAAGAATTTGCCAAGGCCCTCCAGCAACAGAGATAAGCATTAGACAGAGATTCAATCAAATCTAAAATATAACACATATTACAAGCAGCAGCAAAAATATCACTGCACATTTATTAATAATTCATTTCTGTGAGGGAGGTTTGAGTACTTCTGTTTGGAAGCAAGTGTTGTAGGTAGTACAAGTTGATTCAAACACTGTGCGCTACCTCATGTCACAAGATGCTATAACAAAAATGACACCAATTCAGTGGTTGAAAAACCTGTACTACCTTATTTGAAGTACAAGTTCTTTTTGCTGCACTGTTTATTTATTTACTTGTAGTTGAAAGTTACGTGACGAGCCCATTTCAGCATTTTGCCATTATCAAGCGTACTTGTGAAGATGATATAATAGGTGTTACTTTGTTCCTTACATCTATGTTAGTCTATGTCTACTTATGGTACCTTATGCTTACGTCTTAGCTGGAATTACATAGTCCATACAGAATCTTGTAGCGTAAATGTCAGTTATCTTTTTGTTATGATAGGATGATGATATTTATACAATATGTTCAATTTTTATTTGTATGTTATTTTTGACAGCTTTGGCTCCATCATAACAAAAGGACAAACAACATTTATGCTCCAAGATGTCATATGGACCATGACATGCCAGCTAAGACATAAGCATAAGTTGTCACATGTAGACATAAACTAACAGACATAAGGAACAATATTATGCCTATTATATCATCTTCATTAGATACTCGCATAATGCTGAAATGAGCTCGTTGTGTAACTTTTATCACTATGAGTAAAGAATGTGTATTTAAAATAAAACATGTCATTCTCTGACCTCATGTAAGCTGTGGGCCCACTGCACTATCACTCAAAGATTCACATTTTGCTTTTGGATGGGAATACTTGTGATGAGATAAAAGTAAAATGTCAGTCGTGGTGACTACCACCATCAATGACTTCCACTTTTCATCAGGATTGACTAAAGACGCCCACAGACATGGCTACTAAATTACTGAGAAAGCCCATAATGATTCTCACTTATCGTTACATAAAAGAGTGCCATGGAGCAGATGCCACAGATGTGTCAACGGGAATGGTAATAAATACTGTACATGAAAAGCTGGCAATGAAAAGGGAAACTTAAGTGGGTTCAGAACATGGGAGTCAAAATAACTTTTAAAATTTTCTTTGTTAAAAGGTTTCAGGAAGAACATTGACCAAGAAAAATCAGTAACTATTTTTATAGTTTTATTTTTCATCTGAAATCATCACATGTGATAAGAATAGGGATCTTTCTATGAAAGAAATGAAGTTTACAGCATCAATCAGTAAGATAATGGAAATAAGTTTCAGATAAGAATTACTAAGTTGATAGCGCGGAATCATAGTATACAATAAAAATTGGTGGTTCCATGAATGTTTTACTGCGTAATGGCATTAGGATGAAACTAATACAGAATACTTCCTCGAGAAGTTTAATCTGAAGCACTTTTGTCATTGTATGTTTATTTCTCGAGATATTATTCTGTAAAGATTAAAATAGAACCTCCACTTTCAGGCGTAGACCATTTTTAGTGTAATTCCTGTTTTTAATTTAAATTCAATTGAGCATTCGTTTCAATAATTTCTCCATTAATTGTATCCAGTTTAAAGCATATATTGCTGGACATACTGCTAGTTTCAGTGCAACAACTCACCTGAGCAAAAAGTGTATGACACTCTGAACAAGTAGGAAATCTTTCAACAGCTCTACGAAATTCATTCATAACTTCTTCCATTTTTTCCATATTTCTAGTCTGAAAGGCATGTCTATAATCTGTGTAGCACTTCTGCACGTATGCAATTGGGAAGTTTGGATTCAGAGTAACTGCTTTATTGAAGTCATCCATGGCCTCATTCATTTTTTCCATTAGCAAATGTACCTGAAAAAAAGTGATATTTTTGTTGGAACTCATTAACAAATATATGAATCTTTTGTTACACAGTACAAGAGTAATACATTTTTTCCAGAAATATTTAATGATGAACATACTTAGGCAAGACAAAAATGTGGAAACACTACAAAACATGCATGCTCGAACATAAATGCGGGTACTAACCATTGGCTGCATGCTGCATGGTTGTATTTGACTGTGAGTGGCACCTGTGCAATGTCGTCGACACATTGCAAGTGCTAGTTGCGATTAGAACAGTTTCTGTAAATATGTGGGTGCCTTTATCAGAGCTAAGTGAACTCTAGCATGGGCAAATTGTTGTGTACTTCAGTAACCAATCGAGTCCAAGTGTTTGATGTTTCCAGAGGCAACTTGTTGAAGATTTAAACTGCACACAGGGAAAGCTGAAAAACGTCATTCGCTAAAAGCCTCACATGGATGAAAGAGTGTATTGAGTGAATGTCACAGCCACTGATGAGGATTATTGTGAAAAATATGAGGAGAGCAGCTGACAAAGTCACTGCAAAACTGAATGTCGTGCCAGAAAAACATATGGGGAGCTCTGTGAGCAGGGAATTGCAGGGTGAGCTAGAATTCCAAAAACACTTATCAGTGTTCCAAATGCCTGCAACAGGAAAACATGGCGCCGAAGTCATAAAACCTGGACAATGGAGCAATGGAAGAAAGTCATTTGGTCAGGTAAATCTTTTTTCATACTTTTTCCGATTTATGGCCAAGTTTACAACCCAAGAGTGAAATGTGGTAGTTCGATGATGGTTTGGGCAGCCATATCCTGGTATTCCATGGAGCCCATCGTTACTCTGCATGGTCACATCACTGCCAAAGATTAAAAGATCGCTTTTGCTGATCAGGTCCATCCCATAGTACAATGTTTGTTCCGCAATGCCGATGATGTGTCCCGTAATGATAGGGTCCCTCTTCACACAGCTTGCATAATTCAGGACAGGTTTTGTGAGCACGAGGATGAATTGTTACATCTTCCATGGCCCCCATAGTCACCAGAGGTCAATATTATTGAGGTCTTGTGGTCTACTTTGCAGATAAGGATGCACAATCACTATCTACCTGAACTGAAAACCATTCCAAGATGACTGAAAGCTGTCTTGAATGCTGGTTGGTTTCCTACACCATTTTAGGACTGGTAATGTGTTGTGTTTTTTGTCTTTCCATGTTTTTGTCTGCTCCCTGTATTTCTAAAAATAATAAAAATCAAGATTTTTACATTTTTGTTGGTGAGTCAGTTCTAAAGTTTTCTGGCTGATTAGTTTTAGATTTGGTAGTACATTACCATATTTAAGCCACCAGGAAATCAAAAAAAGTATTTGTATGATGCTGCAACAAGTAATTACAAACCTAATTTACTATCAAAGAGATACAAAATTTTTTGTAGCAGCATTGCTATAACAGCAATCATAATTAATTATTACAATCATAATTAAAGTCGACTGAATACTCGAATATTCATAATACAGTTATTATTATTATTATTATTATTATTATTATTATTAATCTTAATATTTATGATCAGGCAGGGCTACCTGTGAAACCAGTTGTGTGGTCTAAAAGCTAAGTTGCAACCACTGTGCTGCATTCTATGTAAGCATGACAACCAACAAGCTGTCTGTCCACATGAATGGCCACTGATGAACTGTGCCAAGAAACAGGTGGACTGCCCTGTTGCTGAACACGCTGCCAAACATGGTATCCTTCATTTCAATGACAGCTTCACAGCCTGTGCCATCTGGATCCTTCCCACCAACACCAGCTGAATTGCACAGGTGGGAACTTTCCCTGCAATACATCCTACATTCCCGTAACCCTCCCGGCCTCAACCTTCATTAGTCACTGTCCTCACCCATCCAGCCCCTCCCCTGCTCCCATTCCAGCACTACACAGTCATCATTCGACCACCACATCCAGTCTTTTTATTCATTTATTTATTTCTCTCTATTTCTCTCCTTTGCTGCTACTTCACCTCCCCCCCCCCCTCCACACTTCTACCCAGTTCTTCCCCTAAGCTTCAGCATTTCACTGTCCGCCATCCCCACCATACTATCCCTCCCCCTCCCCACCTCAGCCTCCTGCTTACTCCCACTTGCCATTCCCATTGTGTGCACCCCCCCCCCCCCCCCCCACACAACTGCAGTCTCAGGCAACTGAAACCACACTGTGAGTGGCAGCACTATGATGGGAGTGGTAAATGGGGGTAAGGAGGAGGCTGAGGTGGGGAGGGGGAGGGATAGTATGGTGGGGATGGTGGACAGTGAAGTGCTACAGGTTAGGCGGAGGGCAGGGGAGAGGTGTGGAGGGGGCGAGTAGTGAAAAAGGAGAGAAATAGAGAAAAATAAATAAAAAGACTGGATGTGGTGGTCGAATGATGACTGTGTAGTGTTGGAATGGGAGCAGGGAAGAGGCTGGATGGGTGAGGGCAGTGAGTAACGAAGATTGAGACCAGGAGGGTTACGGGAATGTAGAATGTATTGCAGGGAAAGTTCCCACCTGTGCAATTCAGAAAAGATGGTGTTGGTGGGAAGGATCCAGATGGCACAGGCTGTGAAGCTGTCATTGAAATGAAGGATATCATGTTTGTCAGCATGCGTATGTGTGTCTATTGTTGATGAAGGCCATTGGCAGACAGCTTCAAGTGTGACAGTCTTCTTGTTGTGCCCATCCGCAACTCAGCATCTCCACTATATGGTGAGTAACAACTTCCCTTGACATGAAAGTTACACTAAACTTATGTTTTCTAATTATAAGGCAACTAACCTGCCCCCTGTGATGATACACATCTGAATTGTTTGGGTCCAACTGAGCAGCCAGATTGAAGTCTTCTAGGCTTTTAACTGGCTGCTCGAGTTGCATGTGCAGTGATGCTCGCTTTATAAGTGCATTAACTCGAAGCTGTAAAAGAGAACATCTGGTAAGATAATAGGATTAATAATTATATATAGAATCCACAGCAAAATAGTAAAAAGGCTTCTGAAGAACCTATTACTCATCTAAACATCTAACTTAATTTAGACTCATTTCGATAAATCAAGCACTTAAAAAATAAAACAGCTTTTCTATTTTCAATATTTCTTCACATAAACTGGCTGATTTTATTTAGTTCCAAAGTCCAATAATCTCCTTCATTCTTTCTTTACAAAATAAAATCTGTTAAACGGAAATCAAGCAGGCAGCACATCAAGCGCAACAACACATTTTGCTACCTCAGATATGATTTAGTAGAATATTATATGAGATAAGCACCTTCTGTAGTAAACGATTAGTGTATATTTAGTACTGATGTAAGCACCTTTGGTAGTAAATAGTTAGTGTATGATTAATTCCTTACTCACAAACACAGGAAGAAGGTATGAACTGCCCCCCCCCCCCCCCCACACACACAAAGGGAGGGAGGATAAGGAGAGGGCAGGGGTGGCTGTAATACTTCCTTATTATCAATGTTACAGAAATCGATTCATAACAGCAAATATCCTTCCTCTCTTGGGGAATAACGGTAAGTGTGAACAAAAATTCTGCTGTCAGTTACAATTTCCCAACTTCCATACTTTCTAATGAATACTGATATTAGATGTTCTGAAATCTCTCTTTTCTCAAACAATTTATAAAAACTTGCATTACAGTGTCCCTGTTCTTATGCAGTCAAAAGTGAGAAGTTTGATGGACTGCTATTTGGTCTCTACACTTCCTACACAGTATGTGCCACCAACAGTCCAAAGTGTTGTAAATGATGCATGAGGTAACATTTGTGGTGTATTTACGCATACTGCATCTTACCTTTACATTGGCATCAGGATTATTTATAACAGCCTCAAAATCTTTAAACGCTGCATCATGCTGTCCAAGGAGGAGGTGAAACGTTCCTCTCAGAACGAGAGCCTCGTTTTTGTACTCTGCCGATTCTGAATTTATTTCATCTGTGCAGGCTGGAATAATGTCATCATAATCTTGAACAACAAAGGCTTGCTTTGCACGGGCAAAACCTCTGTGACAAATGAACAAGGACAGTAATGTATTAATGAAATGCCTGATTAAAATCTTACTAACTTCAAACTGAGGCTAATAAAACTAACCTTATATCAGCTTCTGCTGAATCACTTTCATTTTTATCGCTCATACTGTTTTTAATAGGATCTTCAATAAATGAAGAGAAAAAGGTTTTAATAAACTGTTTTGACGGCATGATTGCCTTCCTGCTTGCCATAGCCTCCTTAGCATGCTGCCTACCTGTTGAAGGAAAAAAGGACAGATACTTTTCTTGAAATAGCTGTCATGAAATGACAGAAACAGTGCTGAAACTAAAGACTTGATTGAGATTTCATTTTCTAAAAATACAACACAGTACACAAAGGTATGAGACCTACCCTTCAGAGGAATTTATTAACAGTGGATAGTCTTCTAAGCAAACTTTTGAACTGCATCCTTCAGAGTATGCATTTAAAAAAAGGCTGAAAATGACCTTGTTCAAAAGTTTTCTATCTTGTCTACGTGCTTATTGAATGCTTAATGCTTCAGAATATTAAGAACACTTTCAGACCTTGGTTTATCTTACGAGAAGGCACTTTTCAAAAGTAACAAGACAGGAATGAGACATCATCATCACATTTCTACAAATCAAGAAGACAGTTAGACACACACTCTACAGGTTGTTGTTGTTGTTGTTGTTGTTGGTGGTGGTCTTCAGACTGTCAACTGGTTTGACGCAGCTCTACATGTTGCTCTGTTCTGTGTGAGCCTCTTAACCTCTGAATAACTGCTGGAATCAACATCCATTTGAACCTGCTTACTATATTCAAACCTTTGTGTTCCTCTAAAAGTTTTACCCTTCACACTTACTTCCATTATCAATGTGACGATTTCTTGATGCCTGAGGGAGTGTCCTATCAGTTGATACGTCCTTTTGGTCGAGTTGTGCCATAAATTTCTTTCTCCCAAATTCAATTCAATACCACCTCATTCGTTATTCAATTAATCTACTTATTCTTAAGTACTCGTCTATAGCACTACTTTTCAAATGCTTCTATTATCTTCTTATCTGAATTGTTATACAGGATCTGCATTAATGTTTAAGGCATAAGAATGTAGTCACTACCAGTGTGCATCACCCATTTGCTTTAGTCAAAACTATAAAACCGAGAAAGAATGGCTTTAATTAACTCCAAACTCAAAGAATATGTAGAACAGTGCACAAATAAGTGATCAACAAGCCAGAGAGGTGGGAACAAATGCTTGTACACCTCATCAATATCAAACTTGCAATATCAGCAAGGGAATTAGTTTGAAACAGGCACAATGACTGGTCTTGAAGAGATGAGCTTTTCACAGAGTGCCATTTTGGCTTGCACATCTGACAGTGATGCCTCTGTGGAGAATCTAATGAACTGTTCCACAAGGTGTCACTGCACACAGTTCAGTGCTACCTGACAATTTCAAATGGTGTAGTTGTGTGCTACTGTTTATACTTTACTGATTACCAAGGTTACAGCTTTCTAGCCGGTAATGTGGTAAACCATTTTATTATACGATATTTTCATCTACTGCATACTTACAATTTTTGATTGTAATTTTATGGTGTTCAATGTTTCTACTTCATTGCATGTCAGGCCAAACAGACTGCCCAAGAATTTGACCTTTTTTTTAAGTCACCCATAACCGCAGATCAGGGGAGGACTTATCATACGTGATGAGAAGGAAAGACTGATTGTTGGGGACTGCATGGGACGAGATGTGAAAACCTGAGAGCTTAAAGGTGGAAGACAGGGTATTATGCAGACTGAAATTACTGCTTAAACATCATACATGAGTGAGTGAAAAGCTAAGTGCATTGTACGTAACCGAGGTGGGAGGGGGGCAGTGAAAAATACACAGGAAAGACAATGAAAGATGTATAAAACTAAAATGGACTAAAGCAGTTACAGTGAAGAAAAGCTGAGATGGAAGAAATTAATGTAAATTAAGGACAGGTGGGTGGTTGAGAAACTGGTGTCTGGGGGAAGAATCCAGATGGCTCGTGTGGTGAAACAGGCACTGAGGTCATGAATGTCATGTTGTAGAACATGCTCTGCAACAGGATATTGCAAGTTGCTGGTATACACCCTCTGCCTATGCCCATTCATCCAAATGGATAATTTGGGGGGGGGGGGGGGGCAGTATGTGTTACCAATTACGATGAATGGGCATAGGCAGAGGGTGTATACTGGCAACTTGCAATATCCTGTTGCAGAGCATGTTCTACAACATGATATTCGTGACCTCGGCACGTGTTTCACCACATGCGCCACCTGGCTTCTCAGAACTATGCAGGTGGGAACTAGCACTACAACATGCCCTTGGTTCTCGCCACCCACCTGGCCTTAATTTATGTTAATTTCTTCTATCTCAGCTTTTATTCACTGTAACTACTCTTTGGTTCACTCTGTTTTAGTTTTCTACATCTTTCATTGTCTTTCCCGTCTGTTTTTCACTGCCCCTTCCTACCTCTGTTACATACAACGCACTTAGCTTTCAACTCATATTAACTCATACATGATGTTTCAGTAGTAATCTCTGTCTTGCGTATTACCCTGTCTTCCACCTTAAAGCTCTCAGGTTCTCAAATCCTGTACAGTAAGTCTCCCCTGACCTGCAGTTCTGGGTGACTTTCCTGAAATCTACCCTTTTCCTAGACCTCTCCAGTCCTTTTCCTTCACCTTCAACCACTCTACCTGAAGAAGGAGAGACTGGCTCCAAAAGCTTGCTAACCATAACAGTCTTTTATGTATGTGTTCTGCCGCTGCTTCGGGAGTAGATTTTTTTATCCATCCAATTTTATCTGATTTTATTCTGGTGATTACAACCAAGGGTTACTCCAGATGCATGCAAAGCATGAGAATGGCTAAACAGCCGAATCATCATAGTACACAAAATTAAATGGAAATAAATAACAGCCATTACAGAGAAGTTATTTCTTTCACGAAATTTACCATGACTGTGAACACTCGTGGATTTAAATTACTAGAAATATTGTGAAAAGGAAGCTGCCACTCACCATATAGCAGAGATGCTGAGTTACAGATAGGCACAACAATAAAAGCTATTATTTGTGACAGTCTTTTTATTGTGCCTATCTGCGACTCAGCATCTCCGCTAAATGGTGAGTGACAACTTTCCTTTTCATAGTATTGTTACGTTCCATCCTGGATTTTCCATTGTTAAATTACTAGGAGAGAAATACACACAAAATGATTATGGTAAGCACAGATGTGCTTGTATTGTTCTTCACTGAGATGAGATGAGATTCTTTTGTTTTGCTTTAGGGTGCAAAAAACAACTGGGGTCATCTACGCTCAAGTCAGAACTATAGAACACGAACACAGAGGAGTTAAATAACTAAATGTCAGTCCAAACTGACAGAAGAGAAGATAGCTAAATACAGGCACGTGGAAAAAGGGCCAAAAAAGACACTGTACAGAAATGGAGGTCCAAAACTAAAAATTAAATGGCCTTTGCCATATTGCTTTGGCAGATAAAAAGTAAAATGCGATCAACAGCCCATGCGTCATTCGCTAAAACAGCTGATAAATGAGACGGCAAACCCAAGCTGGAATGTAAATGGTTAAAGAAACGGCAGTCCATCAGGAAGTGACAAACAGTTTAAATTTGGGGGCAACGCGTACAAAGTGGTGGGGTTGTGGCACTTAGCGAATGACGGTGGCTAAAAAGGCAGTGCCAAATACACAACAGAGGTAAAATAATCTCCTCCTGGTGGAAGGGCCAAGAGGAGGTCGTCCAAGGCGTTGGGAGAGGCTTAATAAGCCGAAGCTTACTCCTATGAAGGGAGGACCACTAGCAATGTCAAAGGGACATCACCTCTTGACAGACGGGAATGCAGAGATCATTGGAGGGAATATAGGTACACACGGGCTGAGGTATGAGGACTGAACCCTTGGCTCAGCAGCCTCATTTGCTGACAGACCGACATGACCAGGAACCCACAGGAACATCACACTGGCTCCACCAAGAGTGAACAAGTAACAGTTTTCCTGGACCTGCTGCACTAAGGGATGGGCGGTGTACAGCACACATAGACTTTGAAGGGCACTGAGTGAGTCTGAGCAAAGGACATAATTGAAAAGGCTGTGTTGCCGTATGTACTCCATGGCCTGATGCAGGGCGAAGAGCTTGGCTATAAATACCGAGGAGTGTGCCGGAAGCCGATATAAAAAAACTCATGATCACAGGAATCAAAGAAGGAGGCATAGGAGGGGTGGCCAAGCATGGCAGACAAATGGCATGCTTACCTGCTGAGGAGACAGTCACGGTGGTAGAACAGTGATAGTTCAGAGCTTCAGCATACAGGCTCTCAACCGGGCTAGTGTAAAAGGCACCCATGGCCAAACGGATGCCATGATGGTGGATAGTGTTGAGATGGGTGTGCAGACACACAAACAAAGCACCCATAGTCGAGTTTCGAACGGATAAGGGACTGGTACAAACGGAGGAGGGTGGTTCGATCAGCACCCCCGGAAGTACCATTGAGGCCACACAGGACATTGGGGCTGCCAGGTAAGTTACATGGGAGGACCAAGACTGTCTCCTATTGAACATGAGCCCCAAGAATTTTGTAGTTTCAACAAAAGGAAGGGCAACAGGCCCAAGATGGAGAGATGGTGAGAGAAACCCCATTTGCACCACCAGAAATTCATAGAGACAGTTTTGTCAGTGGAAAAGCAAAAGCCATTGTCGATGCTCCAGGAGTAAAGATGATCAAGAAAGTGCTGAAGATGCCGCTCAGTGAGACATGTACATGGACAACTGCAATAAATGGCAAAATCGTCAACAAAAAGGGAGCCAGAGATGCCTGGCTGGAGAAATGCCAATATAGGTTTAATGACGATAGCAAAGAGGCCAATGCTCAGGACGGAACCCTGAGGCACAGCATTTTCCTGCATAAAGGTGTCTGACATGGCAGAACCCACATGCACCTTGAAAACTCGGTCTCGTAAAAATGCCCAAAGAAAACAGGGCTGGGGCCCACAGAAGCCCCACGTGTAAAGAATACAGAGGATACCAGTTCTCCAGCAGGTGTCGTAGGCCTTCTCCAAATAAAAAACACTGCCACAGTCTGGGATTTCTGCAGAAAACCATTCATGACATGGGTGTACAAAGAAACGAGATGGTCAACTGCAGAAAGCTGCACTCGAAATCCACACTGTGCATTTGTTAGTATGTGGCAAGACTCTAGCCCCACTCCAGCCGGGCATAAATCATAAGTTCCATCACCTTGCAAATGCAGCTAGTAAGAGAGATGGAACGGTAGCTAGAAGGAAGGTTTTTAATGTTACCGGGCCAAGGTGTGGGTATGACGGTGGCTTCATGCCAGCGTCCAGGAAATGTGCCTTCTGCCCAGATGCGGTTGTACATGTTAAGCAGAAAGTGCTTGCCTGCAAAAGAAAGGTGCTGCAACATCTGAATGTTGATGGCGTCTGGCCCTGGGGCGGAGGATTGGGATGAACTGAGAGCATGATCTAGCTACCTCATAGTAAAGGTGGCACTGTAGCACTCATGATTCTGAGATAAAAAGGCTATCACCCGAACCTCCTCCGCTCGTTTCTGATGGAAAAAGGCAGGGTGATAGTGGGAACAGCTCGAAACTTCTGCAAAATGGTAGTCCAAGGTGTTGGAGATAGCAATAGGGTCCACGATGACATCATCAGCTACTGTCAGGCCGGACATTGGTGAATGGATCTTGGCTCCAGAGAGCTGTTGGTGGTTGGCCCACATGACAAAGGAAGGTGTGGAACTTAAAAGAACTAGTGAAAGAAATCCAGCTAGCTCTTTTGCTATCCTGAAGAATGCGACGACACTTTGCACGCATCTGTTTATAATGAATGCAGTTTGCCTGCGTAGAGTGGCAGTTAAAAACGCGCAGAGCGTGACTCCGCTTGTGAATTGCATCATGGCATGCCTCAGTCCATCAAGGACTGGGGCATGACGTGGTAAAGAGGAAGTGGGGGGATGGAATGTTCTGCAGCAGTAACAATAATGTTTGTGAGATATTCCACCTGGTCATCACAACTGGGGAAATCTCATTCTTCGAACGTCGCCAGGGAGGAGTAAGGCTACCAGTCAGCCTTAGGAAGCTGCCATTTAGGCATGCACGTGGATGGGGTAGGAGTCAGTAAACGGATAGCACACAGGAAATGGTCATTTGATTAGGTGTCGGAAAGAACGGACCACTCAAGACAAGGGGCATGCTGGTCATTGCACAAGTGCGAGGAGCGGAAAAAGGAAAATGGGTGCTCCAGTGTTAAGGCAGAAGAGGTTAAGTTGGTTAAGAAGATCAGCCAAGAGGGCACCTCTCCGACAGGTCTGGGGAGAACCCCAAAGGGGATGATGTGCATTAAAGTCACCAAGTAGCAGAAATGGGGAAGGTAGCTGCCCAATAAGTTGAAAGAAGTCTGCCCTGGAGACAGCGAATGATGGAGGGACATATATGGTACAGAGGGAAAAAGTCAGGTGGGGAAGGAAAAAGGCGACCTGCAACAGCTTGAAGATTGGTAATCAGGGAGATGGGTTGACTATGAATGTCATACTGTATGAGCAACATGACGCCCCCATGAGATGGAATGCCGACCTCAGGGGGAAGATCAAAACGAATTGGTAAGAAATGTGAAAGCTCAAAGTGGGTCGTGAGGGCGCAATTTCATTTCCTGAAGGCAGATTACAAGGGGACGCTGCAACACTAAAAACAGCCGTAAATCATCTTTGTGGGACCAAAGGCCACGAACATTCCATTGGATGAGAATCATGATTATGAAGAGATGTAGGGGTGTCACCTTGGCAGCTGCCAAGTAACAGCTGGGGAAGAGGCACTACTTTAGGACACAGAAGCAGGAGGATCCTGCTCCATGGGGTCCACAGAAGCATCAGCTTGCTTGTGCGGTCGGTTCGTGGAGTCCAACGCTGAAAAACGGTTGTTGGTGTGCACCAGCGACACAGAGGGTGGCCAGGCTAAGGTACCACATGGTGACACCACCGTAGAGGATCTTTGAGGTGGCGAAGGAGAAGACTGTTTGCCTTTGGTGAACTTCTTCGAGCTTTCCGGTTAGATGAAGACTCAGGTGTTGTTTGGCTGGAGGGGCAGAGGAAGTCTTCACGGGAGTACTACTTTTGTCCTCTACGGCCTACTGGTTGTGTAGCTGGCGGCTTTGTCCCTTGAGGAGAAAGTTTGATGGCTTGTTGCACAGATGGATGGGGAGATAGCGATGCTACCTTGACACTAGGCGACTTCACAACCTCAGAGCTGAATTGGAAGCTGCATGTCTACGTGGCCATGTCCTTCTTGGAATTAGGGGTAGCAAGAACAGATCTGTAGGTACCAGACAGGAGAACGCAGGATTTGCAACTAGCCAGTAACTTGCGAGCGACTGGATAAGGCACCATTTCCTTTACCTGGATCTCTTGAATAGCTCATCAAGATACACTGGACAATCCTGAGAGGAGGCGGCGTGGCCGCCATTGGAGTTGATACAGTGGGGAGGAGGAGGTGGACAATCGCCTTCATGCGCATCCCCACCACCGGTGACATGTGGCTGGGTATCGACAAGTCGTTCTAGTGTGGTTGAAACCATGACACTGGTAGCAGCGCATCAGGTTCGGAATGTACGACTGGACGGTGATAATTTCGTAGCCTGCTTTGAGCTTGGACGGAAGCACCACTCTATCAGAGGTGAGAAAGAGAGTGCGGGAGGCACTAAGGAGGAATCTACCTTTTTCATAACATGATGGATAGCAATGACACCCTGATCAGAGAAGTAAGATTGGAGTTTGGCCTCAGACTGTCGAGCAGTCTGCTTTAAATTACACCACTGGAAGAATTCAAAGTTCTATGGGCCTCGACCTAAACAGGGTACCTGTGGAGAAATGAGGCAGCAAGCAGTAGTTGTGCTTGAGAATTAGAAGTGGTCTCCAAAAGCAAAGTGCTATTCCGTAAACGAGAGCAGGATTTCACAGGGCCAGCAACTGCATCTACACCTTCCTGAATAATAAACAGATTTACCATGGCAAAGGACTGATCACCTTCAGTACGTGAGACCACGAGGAACCATGGTGCAGCGGGAAGGGTCTTTGAATTATTAGGCTCATTACGTTTATGTTTTGTAGATGCTGAGTGGGAAGATGCCTGACTCATCGCGAGGAAATTGCCCATGATTGCCAGTGTCTCCGATGGCGCGCTCCTTCCAACTGGGGGCCCCTTCACAAGGGGGTGCACCCGCCTTAGGTGATTGTTCACACCTCAGGTCACACCTCCCGAACACCTGACAGAGGGTACAATCGGCAATTTGGGAAGGTTACAGCTCAGGCAATCACTCCTCCCTGGGCCTGGCCTGTACCAGGGGTACGTACGAACCATACCTGTTGACCCGGGGCTGGCAATTATGCATTACCCAGTCACCTTTTACACATCAATATGCATGGGCCAGCCTTCAGGAGTGTACAGGGAGGAAGAGGTAAAAAGAGGATCCTCAAACGCAGAAGCACAAGAATGAGAGGAAAAGGGGGGGGGGGGGGGGTTGTATTTAAAGTATCTGACAGGCAAGAGTCCACCTGATGGCACTTCTTATGATTTGCCTAAGGCATTTGGCTGCAAATCACAACATCCTGTTGTACACTGAGGTGGTGAAAGTCATGCAATAGTGATCTGCATATACACAAATGGCAGCAGTATGGGACACACAAGGTACACACGGGCAGCGCAATGGTGTAACTATTAATTGTACTCAGGTGATTCACATGAAAAATGTTTCCAACGTGATTATGGCCACACGCCCTGAATTAACAAACTTTGAACATGGAATGGTAGTTGGAGCTAGATGCATGGGACATTCCATTTCAGAAATCATTAGGGAATTCAATATTCCGAGATCCACAGTGTCAAGTGAGTGCCCATAATACAAAATTTCTAACATTACCTATCACCATGGACAATGAAGTGGCTGATGACCTCGACTTAACAACCAAGAGCAGCGTCATTTGCATAGAGTTGTCAGTGCTAAACAGACAAGCAATACTGCGTGAAATAACTGCAGAAATCTATATTGGATGTATGACGAACATATCAATTCGGAAAGTGATGTTAAT
The DNA here is from genome assembly GCF_021461385.2 of Schistocerca piceifrons. NCBI lineage: Eukaryota > Metazoa > Arthropoda > Insecta > Orthoptera > Acrididae > Schistocerca > Schistocerca piceifrons. The sequence continues at coordinate 95,283,062 of NC_060143.1, read as the reverse complement.
GGGCTATGGCAGCAGACGACCAACACGAGTGCCTTTGCTAACAGCACGACATCGCCTGCAGCTCCTCTCCTGGGATTTTCATCACTGGTTGGACACTAGGCGACTGGAAAACTGTGGCCTAGTCAGATGATTCCAGATTCCAGTTTTCCAGTTGATACGAGCTGATGGAAAGGTTTGAGTGTGGCACAGATCCCATGAAGCCATGGACTCAAGTTGCCAACAGGACACTGTACAAGCTGGTGGTGGCTCCAAAATGGTATGAATTGTGTTTACATGGAATGGGATGGGTCCTCTGGTCCAACTGAACTAAACATTGACTGGAAATGGTTGTGTTCAGATACTTGGAGACCATTTGCAGTCATTCACAGACTTCATGTTCCCAAACAACAATGGAATTTTTATGGATGACGATGCGCCATGCTGCTGGGCCACAGTTTATTTATTTATTTACATTTTCTTTGTGTGGAGCCATCGTAATGATGGCTTTTGCAAACGTCAGACTTAATACTATGGCTATATTTATACTTATAAAATACACTATATTCTGTAGCTGTTGCTTCTTATGTCTATTTTTTACATTTATCACTTTACAGCTGATATGCTAATGCCTCATGTTACAATCACTATCTTAAAATTCATTGAAAGAATATAAACATTTTTCTATTAGAAAAGATTTTAATTTTGTTTTAAAAACATTTCCCGTGTTTGTTCTTAGAGAGTTTGGTAGCTTGTTATACCAAATCAAACCACTGATATATGGGCTTCTATCAGTCATTTTTAACGTTGTTCTGTTACGGAAATAGTTACACTTTGTTCTAGTATTGTGATCATGTACATCACTGCCCTTGATAGCTTCTGTTGGTTGACTTATAAAAAATACAACTATTTTGAAGATGTACAGAGAATATATTGTCAGATATTCGTGCTGTACAAACACATCACGACATGAATTTCTATGTCCCATCCCATGTATAAGTCTTATTGCTCTTTTCTGTAGCAGTAGTATTCTTTTTAAATGTACATCAGCTGCACAGCCCCATAGTTCAATTCCGTAATTGAGAAAGGGGTTAAGTGTTCCATAATATACTAATTTCAGTGCTTGGCTAGGAACTATCTCTGTGAGCTGGCTGAGGAGATATATGGCACCATTGACTTTTCTGCATACGAAATTAATGTGGTATGTCCATCGCAAATTTTCATCAACATATACACCCCGGAACTTACAGTTGCCATTTTCTGTTGCAGAGATATTACACACACTATTCATATTGTTGTGATGAGAACTACCTGTTTTAAATGTCAGTAGTTGAGATTTGGTGCCATTCACCTTGAGTCCCTGATCATTGAAGTATTTTGTTACTTCTGTTACACCACTAGCAGCAAGAGATTCTAGCTCTTTAGATTCGCTCCCATAGAATAAGATTGACGTGTCATCTGCATAGCTTACAATATGGGAGTTAATGGGTTGTGCAATGTCGTTAATATATATAAGGAAGAGAAAGGGTCCAAGGATTGAGCCCTGTGGTACGCCTTGTAATACAGGTTCACTGGTGGACTGGGAGTTCATGATTTTATTATCTAGTTTGTATGACAATTTAGTGCTTTGCTTATGATTCAACAGGTACATGGTTAGAAGATTCATGGCTTGATCCCAATACTGTAAGATTTTAACTTTTTAAGAAGTACCCTATGGTTTACCGTATCAAATGCTCGTCAGGAAGTTGTTCGTAACTGGTCTGGAGAACATTCTGGACAGTTCAAGCAAGTGAAATGGTTACAGTGGCAGCATGTCTCAGTATTTCTGCAGGGGCTTCCAATGACTTACTGACTCCATGTCACATCAAGTTGGTGCACTACATCGGGCAAAAGGAAATCTGATATGATATAAGGGGGTATCAAATGACTTTTGTTGTATCAATGTATAAGCTTAATTTTTATGGATTCCAGTGTATAATGAGTAAGTGATTCACTTCATATTTAACTAATATGAAGCCAAGGGTAATTTAGGCAGCTCATGCAGCTCTCGTGATGAATCTTCTTCAATGTAGGGGCAAATTAGGACTAGAGTTCCACAGGTTTCAATTCTGTGACCTTACCTCTTGTTGCCTTCTTTATGAGAGTAATAAAGGAGAAATAGTGCTCTTTGCTGATGATGCAAGTATCATAATTCATTGGTTAATGGTCTATTACTAAACTTAAAAAACACACCATTCAAATGTACAAGCAAACATATAATATTGTCAAAACCAATACAGCACCAAGAAAATGAAGTATGTAAATCAATGGTCGAAATTTATGAGTGTGCATACTGATCACAAGTGTGACTGTAGATCAAATGCTACAGGTAATTTTAATACTCGTGTTAAGCAACATTTTTTATATGTTTAACTGCTTAATTTGGTGATTAAAATATTACAAAATGAGCTTGCTTTGCATTTTTACATTCAGTGATGCCACAATGAATGATTTTATTGAGCTATAAACACAAAGTACTCATTGCCCAGAAACATGCTGTAAGGGTAATATCTTGTGTCCATTCTTGCTTTTCATTTGAGGAAGGTAAAAAGGGCATACTAACAATAACTCACAATGTATTTACCCTCTTATGAAGTTTGTTATGAAGAATCAAGCGTAGTTTGAAAATAATAGTAGCTTTCATAAATACAACAAATAACAGTATGACCAGAAGTAGCCCCCACTATCCGCAACCTTTCTCTTTAACAGGAAGGAGCATAGAATTTGCCCATAAATATATTTGACCTCATTTCTTGAGAAATAAAAGTTGCTGGTGGATAAAATTGCTTGACAACTACTCCTACTCTAAAGATAAATTTTTAAATGCTCAACATGAAGACTTTTTCACAGAGAAAATATATCCTTATTTGTAAACCTACCGAAACATTCTATATCATAGCAAACTGTTGTGAATGTGATCCATACATCAAGCAAAAAACCTGAACTAAGCAGCTTTGTAAAGTATCAACTAGAATGATTCTACATCAAAATTCCATTGCCTATATAATCTGTAAGTTCCATATCAATGACATGAAAGTACCATATTGGGAATCAAAATAAGACCCATTTACCTCTCTCTAGCAAATTAAATACTAAGAATTCCACAGCAACATCACAAGTGAACAAATCTTCAAGTACTCCAATAATCATAAAATAGGTTACCTGACAATTTTTTTTTAATATGAAATTGTCATCTATCAGAAGAATTATAAATAATCTGAACTGTAAGAATTTGTAATGCATTATCTTTAAAATGACTTAGTTATTTTCTAGAGAACGCAGCTCACCACTGCTGCTTTAGGTAACTGAACAGCACCAAATTGCAGTTTTTAAGAATGTGTACTGCAACATCTAATAACAATAAAGCTTTTAACTTTGTATATACATTAAGATTCACAAGAAAATTACAACAAAACACACGAATTAACTTAATCATTACTGGTACACCATCACCAGGGACAGTGACCATGTGTGCGCGAATTGCGCTTCTGTGAATGTGTGTGTGCTTTCTACTTCCATGCTTTCTATTTTCAAAGAAGGTCTTTTCACTGAAAGCTGAAATGTTTACTAGTCTTTTCGTTGTGTATGTATGTGACCCACTGCCTTTTCTTTGTGGCGAGTAGCAATATATCCTTTTCAGTATAGCTGAATATATATTTAAAATGCAACCTGAATAAGTACATGCATACCCAGTTCTTTGAGGACTCTATCAGCAGTGAGCAAGTTGGACTGATTCTGGAAACCCTCCAGAATGCAGGCTGCTGTGACATCTTCCAAGCTCTGCTGCAAGTCATGTGTCAGCTCACAAGCCTTAGCTCGTCTCTGGAGAGCTTTCACATATTTTGGATTTAAATCCAAGGCACGTGTACAGTCTTCGCGGACCTCTTTATATAGTTTCTGAAAAACAGATTTCACTGAAACTGACACACAGTTATATAATTAATAATGAGATACATACAAAATGATGATAATGTTTTGTGTGAGAAGGATGTGAAAATGTTACTGCTTAAGTTTGAAGACTTTGCTGTTCGCATACAATTTAATCAAATGATGGCCAAACAAAGCACACCTGAACAAATAACTGAAAAAAATTACAATTTAATGTGGATACTAATTCATTTTCAATTTAACAGTATATCAACTTCATTTTTTTCTCTTTGCGGAAAACAGGAGCCATGTGCTCAGTCTTTTATGCACAGAAAGTCAGAACCTCTTGTCTCACTCTTACGTGATTTAAGAAACAAACAATTCTAGACTGGTGATGAAATTGTTTCAGTTTTCAATCAATCAACACAACTTATTTAAACGCTACATCCGTCAACAGAACTATTTCTAACTACAGCATATTCACAGTTCACACGTTTTTAGTATGACATAGGATGTGTGCAGCCATCAAATTATGCAGCAAATTTAACAAAAATCCACAAAAAATTGCTGAGTGTTGAAGGAGTAAGCCTTATGCTTAATCTACTGAACTGCTGAAACAGTTCAGTCTTCTGTGCTTTCATAGCAGGTAACAACCATTCTCGAACACTTCACTTCATATTCCCATTACCAGAAAATATTAGACAAGTCTTGGGGAAACAAGGTTACCTTATTATAGCAGTATCATTTTATTTCAATAAAAGCATTCCAAGTATGCCATCCGAGTCATTTCTTGGGTTTTAGACTTTTGTCAGAACCAGAAATACCCTTACCCTTCACACTGCACTGATGCCTGCAGAATAATGTGTTCCATCTTCAGAACAACTCAAAATAAACCATGGCTATTCTGTGCTCTTATTATCACGTGACAAGTGTGTCATGAAATTCACCTTCTGGCTAAATGACGGACTGAGGAGGAGGGTGCTGAGGTGCTCTACTGATGTTAATTTTTAACATTGCTTTTGTGAGGATCCTATATCCTTCATTATTTAAATTTGTGGAAATATATTTTTAGATCAATTAAAAAGTTATCATACTGATAATAGAATAAATTAAATGCACTCTTGGCTTTAAAAATTATTGCATGATTGCAGCAGTGGTTGTCAGAGCCTGACTTCAACATCAGCTACTGTAGAAGTTCTGTTGCAATGTAAAACAAGTTGAATTTGTGTTAGTTTGTTAGGGACAGAATGACAAGGAAATAAGTTACATATTTTAATCATATTCATCAGGAGTAACTGACTTTTGTGACTGCCTATGCAGTGGCTTTTTACGACCAGTAGCCTAATTGGTCATGTCAATATTTTCGATGAAGGGAAGCTAGCTGTGCCACTGCTCTCATTAGAATGTAAACAACTGAGAGAATATCTTTGCTGCTTCTCAGTTATGAGAGCCTGCTTCCATGCATCACTTAGCATATAGTAAATGTCACGATTGAAATACTGATGCAAATTCTGATGTTTATGACCTCTTTGATGAGTCTCAGTTGCTAGATTCACAGATAAATTTTATGTTTTCATGAAACATGAATTTAGATTTATTTGTGACGCTATACTCACCAAACTGTTAGTTTATCGAGTTATTAGTTTTTTAATGTGTTTTTGGCTTTTTGCACAAAGTTAGGAAACTGTACATATGGTCCGCTTCTGTACATACAAAGGTGTTACGAGTTCTGAGGACACCGCAACCAAGGCTATACCCAAATAGGGGCGCAGCAACTCTTTTATTGCCTCAAGTGGTCAAAAAAATAAGTCTTATGCTTTGTACGCCTAACAGAAATGAAGGAGCACGCTACAGATATACTTGTCTAATGATCACTGAACATGGAAAATTTTATGAAGTGACCAATGGAGTGGCTGTAGTGTCTTCATTACCATATCTCCAACAGTTGGCAATTTCTGTATGGAGCATTTTGAGAAATGCACATTAAATTTTTCTTCATTCTGTTATATTAATAAGATGCTTCTGACATGGCCAATTGATGTCTAATTTTTCAGTCATTTGAAAAGTGCACATTCAGTTTCCATTTCATTGTAAAGACAAAGCCAGAGAGAGGGGAGACTGGAGGGAGATGAAGGACAACTGCTATTTATAGATGTTCTAGGGTAGAATAAAGCACTCGAGTGGCTTGGACACCATGTATACCAAAAGCCTAAGCATGCTGTCATACAACATCTCATGGTACAGAGCTTCTGTCATCAAGTCCACAAAGAATCAATATTAAATACATTGATAGCAATTGTTTCTGACAAGGAACACCTGGATTTCAAAATTAAATAATAAAGCAAAAGTCCCAAAAGAAGAGCTGTGGGATCAGTGTATCGTTTTTGAGCTGAAATGAAAATATGAAGTAGTTCAATAATCATCAGATGATCTGCCTGTTGCCTTCTTGCTTCCTTTGGGGCTACATATATTAGAGCAATCAGGAACTGTGCAGATTAGGTATTGCCTTGTTTGGCAAGATTTTAGGATCAAGTGCCAGCCTAGCAAACAGTTATAATCTGCAAGGAAGTTAAACAACTTGCCCACACTGGGTTCTACAAACGAGATTTGCTAGGTGGTGGTTGTTTCTTTCAGGCAGGTATATTAAATGTACAGAAATGTAATATCCTGCCACTTCACAAAATGTAGGAAAATAGTATCACATGACTGTGATATCAAAAAGTCAGAACTGGAATCAGTCCACTCATACAAATAACCAGATGTAGCAATTTGTGGGGGTTATGAAATGGATGGAGCAATCATATAGACTAAGTTCTAGGTTTAGCAGATAGTAGACTTCAAGTGATTAGTACGATATTTGGAAAATTCAGTCAACCTACAAAGGAGACTGTTTATCAAACACCTGTATGGCCCATACCAAATAGATCTAAAAGTGAGTGTGGAAAGTATAAAAAGAAGAGCAGTATGACTGATGATGATGATTGAGAGAGAGAGAGAGAGAGAGAGAGAGAGAGAGAGAGAGAGAGAGAAGAGAGAGAGAGAGAGAGAGAGAGAGAGAGAGAGAGAGAGAATAAGTGTCAGTCCCCACACAGCACGAAGCAGGTTTTAAATGTGACACGCACATCACAACTGAAAATGGGCAAAGGCCAAAACTGCCTAATAATGAGAAATATATAAATGGTGCAATATCAGCATTTTGTGTAATAAAACTTGGTTGTTTTACTTCATTTTCAGGCACTGTTTGTAATGAAAAATTTGCTGTGCTGCTTTTAAGAGTTAGTCTTGACCATTCTGTGCTCCACAGCTGATTCATGTTAACTTTTTTGCACCCCAACAATTAGGGTATAAATTGAAACAAAAAGTGCACTGCAATACAAAACTTTACATTGTGTATTATTTTTCAAAACTCTTCAGGGTGGACTGTTCCACTGACACTTCACTCAAGTTGTTTACAAATGAATCATTATCATCAAAATCATTGTCAGTCTCATTTTCACTTAGGCATTTCGCTCAATTCCTCAGAAACAACTGGTGCACAAAGAACTAGCCATTTTGTGCCTACTAAGTTGAACATAATAATTACTACCTTCCTCTCAACATAACTGCTACAGTTCGATACTGTATTAACACAGGCTTCCATAGATGGACATATTTTACAGCACTGGGCCTGGTACAGCCAGATATGAGAAAGGTGCATGCAACAGCTACGAAAAATTGAGTCAAATGAGGCTCGGAATTGGAGTGGAAAACAAAGTTCATGATGCTGGATGCCACTTGCAGTTGGAGTGGAAAGAATGTCCGGACAGTGTAGAACACACACCAAGTTAAGTTCCCTCACTTACTACTGGCTCTAATTGTATCAGGCAGTTGCTGGAGTGTTTGTGTGCTTGTGTTCCAGAATGTGCCATTAATGCTAATTAATATGATCAGGCTTCTCAAATCACAATTTGAGAACACTGCCAGCAAATTTTCAGCGTCAACTGAAGACATTTGAGAACAAAACCCATTGTGATGTAATAAATGTACTTTAAATACAGCTGTAGCAGTTCTTATTAACTTTAGCATTAAGCGTTCATTATACAAACACAGACTATGTAGAAGTATTAGATCAATAGTGGACATCCACATTGTTTCCTTACAGGAATAGTTTAAAAAACTTCTAATATATGAAGCATTTGGACATTTATATTTCTTTTCATAATGTCAAATGCTGGCAGATGTTCTGTATTAAGCACAAAATACAGGTACCATTTCTCTACAAGAGCAAGATGGAGCCTGTACGTTGGGACTGGTTGATACTAACAATAATGGTCGGTGGCTTTGACCCATGATATAATTATGATGGGATACATAATGGCATATATACAGAAACAGAGGAAGAACAGGATTCTGTTGATATTTATTTAGTTCTATATTTTTTTAAATTTAGGTTGTGTTGACAGACTGATCTGTAGCAAAGGCCGAGCTTTAAGTATGTTTGCAAGATGACAGTTTGGCCACGAGCTGGTGAAGCCAATGAATGTGAATATAAAATATTAGCTAGGGTGGAATACTGATGTTTAGGGAGGCCTGGGTTCTCAGTTAGACTGATAGGTAACAGTCTGGTTGCAATGAGAGCAAATATTGTGATGTCGCAGACACAGTCAAGCCCAAATCCAAAATCAGGATGGTCAGAGTGGTACAACACTTTGCAACTGAATGCACTTTTATTATGAATAATAATGTACAGACAGAACAGAAGTGCCACGTGAATGGAGGTTATTACTATTTATACAAGCAAGCAGTATTCCAGAATATGCAAATGTTACAAACACAAGAGATTTTAAGAACCTTATAGAAATGATAAATGCTAAATAACAAATATTTGTTGGTGTCAGATATGAACAGGTGAACTGCAACTCATCAGCCAGCGATGCTAACCACTACTCTGACACTGCATGCAACACAGCTCGGCGCGTAGCTCCCACTCCTCGAGAAAACCTGCTGTTTCAGAAGTTCTCACTGGAACTGACTGCAGCATCCCACGTATAGCTCTTGTCAGCGGTCTTCTGTACTGCAGCACTGGAGGATCCTCGCGTTCCAAGTCGTATTGTCACATCATCTTATTCTGATGAGCATTGAAAGTAACACCTCCCTTTGAAGCTTTGTCATAACTGAGTGAGCCTTCATTTTCCTCAAATGAGAAGCTCTGATCATTGACTTGCAGCTCAGGACTGTAGAAGGGCTTCATATGCAGGACACGAACGATGTCTCTGCACTTTTGTCTTCTCGACGAAGGGTCATAACGGTCTATTTTGTATGCAATGTCTAAAAAGTGGCAAAAGATTCGATATGGCCCAAAGCAGCATTTTAGTAACTTTTCTGACATGCTCACTTTCTGCACACGCATAAAAATCCACATTGTGTCTCCCAGACATTATCCAGGCTTGTCGTTACAGAGCTCTGTATCATCCTTCTGGGAGCCCAGAATCTGTATGCAAGCCAGCTGCCTCGATTCTTCAGTTTCTGTGATGAAGTGTTTCACTTAGACATCATAAATACTGTCCACTTGAAAATGGAACAGTGTCTTTATTGTCATCCCAGCTTAGTGACCACAGAGCAAAAAGAATGATGTCATGTCTATAGTAGCTTACTTTATTGTGTCGTATGCGTACGTCACAAAGGGCATTTCTGTATCCCATTTCTCTGTCGACATCAACATATGTCAAGATTATACTGGTGAACACCTTGTTGAAGCAGTCTGTGAGGCCAAATATCTCTAGGTGGTAGGTTGTCGTCATCCTGTAGGTGAGGCCACAAGGTAAAATTACTTCTGGTACTAGACTTTATTTGAAAACTTTCGTACGATCAGAGATCATCACACACAGTGTTCTGTACCTCAAAAATTTTGTCTCCTATAAGGCAACTTGCAATTTCCGGAGGTTTGGCAGACAGCACAATTTTGGCGATAGTGTTGTGTGTGAGACAGTACAGATTATTATCCACCGAATCCTGTTTGTTGAACTCAGGAATGTTCCCAAGCAGTTGATTCTGACCTAATAAAATGGCACTGCTGCAGGTGGAACTAGTTTAAGATGCGCTGGAGGCAACTGTGGTATTCCTTATGGTGGCTCACATATAGTAACAACTGACCAGTGATACGTGCATCTGATTCTGTTTAGAGTCTTCACAAATCCCACGTGACTAGATGTTGGAGAATTGTGGAAATAATTAAGGGAAGAATGATATGGGATGGCATGCAACCATTTTCACCCCACTTAATCATAGTTCCTCCAATACAGTGTTCTGTTTATTACATGGAATTATTCTTCGTTTGGTTCCTCTTCTTCATGGTTCCTATGATGGTCAACAATGCTGGATCTTCCCTACGATAAGCAGCAATGTCATTTGATGCAGAGTTGACTGTGATTTCATCCACACTGCTGCATTCTGCCAAATGACACCTTGAAAGGACGATGACATCCTCGTGATTACATCCACTTTTGTATACCACTGTGACAGTGTATTTCTGAAGCCCCAATGCCCACCTCACCAGATGACCTGATGGATTCCCCAGGCTAGCCAGCCAACATAGGGAATGGTGATCAGCCACAACAATTAATGGCTTGTCAAATAAATACAACCACTACTTGCCGATGGCCCAAACACTCTAGAGTATTTCACCTCAGACTTGGAGAGTATTCTGGATGCGTAAGCCATCACCCGAATTTGCACTAGAATTGTACCTATTCCATACCTGCTAGCTCAATGCGAAGTTCTGTCTCATTATTCTCATCATACAGTGCTAGGGCTGAAAATGATATTAGCACCTCCTTAAGGACAAGGAAAGACCTTTCTTGCATTTACCGTATTTACTCGAATCTAAGCCGCACTTTTTTTCCGGTTTTTGTAATCCAAAAAACCGCCTGCGGCTTAGAATCGAGTGCAAAGTAAGCGCAAGTTCTGAAAAATGTTGGTAGGTGCCGCCACAAATGACTTCTGCCGTCGAATATATGTAGCGCTGCATAGGCATGCTTTGCAGCACAAAGATAAATACTAGCGCCAAAATCTCCGCGTCAATAAATAAATTTAAAAAAAGGGTGGAAGACAAGCCTTCTTCTCCGCCCCGAGTTTCGACCACTGCATTTTATACATTATCCAACGAAGTTAATACAAATTCCGTATCGTTCATCTTCGAATGTAGCAGCATTTCAATGTAGTACGAAAATCCGACTGGCAAGACTGTTTGGGATGTTTGTCAATATGGCCAACGCTACGTTCTGAATTTATTCCTACCTGTGAGAAGAGATGGTTGCTAATAGGAACTTTTATGAATTGTGAATCACATACAGTATTCTCTTCGCCATAAGAATAATACGAATATAAACATTTTGCCGTGTATTCTTTCGTGTTTGCTGCTATCTCATTTAAATCCTATCTGCCGAATAAACTACGAAACTAGGGTGAGACAACAGCAAACGCGGAAGAATATACATATCATGTCATGTTTATATTCGTATTATTCTTATGCCTAATAGTGATACAGGCAGAAATGAAGCACGACAATTGACTAGATTTTTAAATCTAAGATGACTAATTTCTGTGCAGAATGTAATGTACTAAAGAAGCGTCTGCAAAGATTTTCAAACGGAGAAAAATTTTCGCTAAACTCTCGTTCAGAACGTCGTCTATCAAAAGCAATATATTATTTGGTTCTTGTTGATCATTATCAAAGTAAGCAGCAGTGTAAGTAACAACAAATAGCAGTCTCTTGCCATTGTTTTGCTAATGAAACAATTCCGCTCTTTTTTAATTGTAAGCGGCGGTAGCGCGCACGAAAACAAGCCATGCCGCGAGCAGGGACAGGCCGTAAACACTCATTATCAGAATGCGACAAACAATTCATGACACAGTACAGTAATGCATTTTCAGCTTAGAGTGACGCAAACACCTATAACAAACAGAACGGCACTTACCAGATCAAAGCAAAATAAGCAATTAATTAAAACCAGACGAAGCACGTGAAAAAGGAAAGGTACACGTATATGTACGGACGGAGCGCGTGACGCATAGCAATGGCTGCCTAGTAAAGCTTAACTGCTAAGCTTACGACTCGAGCCTACTGTAGCTGTATCGTCATTCATTCGACCTAAATTGTGTCTCATATTACAATGGACCAACTTTGTTTCGATTTGGAGGTGCGGCTAAAACTTTTCTCTCCCCTTGAATTTCGAGTCTCAAATTTCAGGTGCGGCTTAGATTCGGGAATTTTTTTTTTTCTTGATTTCGAGTCTAATTTTTCAGGTGCGGCTTAGATTCGAGTAAATACGGTAGTTCTCGGAAAATTTGGAGTCTCCCTGCAGTAATTCTTGGAAGAGATGTGCCTTGGTACAGAAGTCCTTTATGAATCACCAGTAGTACAAGTGCGTTCTAAGAAACCATCTCACATTTCGAACGTGCTAAGGAGTCGGAAAAATCTACGACTGCTCTTATTTTTTCTAGGTCAGTATAGATTCCATTGCCCTTAACAATGTGCTCCAAGATATTTTTTTCACTGGGTGATGAACAGGCACTTTTCTTGGACTCTAGTGGAGGTCTGTAGTCTGCACACACTTCAACATGTTTGGTGGGTGACTTGGATGTTCTTCAAATGTCTTCCAGATAGCAAAGACATGTCCTCCATTTAAGATGTAGAAGCAGGTTGTCCATCATGCACCTGAAGGTGGATGGAGTGCTGCACAGTCCACTCGTAGAGGCCATCAGATGTTATAAATGCTTTCTTTTTCCTGTCAGCTTCGGCGCTTGCAATTTTCCAGTAGCCTTTCTGCACGTCCATAATTTATAAATACTTTGCTTCTTTCAAGCAGTCTACAGTCATCAATACATAGCAATGGGTAGACATCTTTCTTTGTGATTATGTTCAGTTGTCGGTAGGTGACACACAAACGATACATTCATCCACAGGAAGGACACTCTGAAGGGTCAATGTCATCATCTTGTATCATCATCTCCACTTCTTCCCGAACAATGCATTGTCCACCCAGTGACAAGAGTGCTAACTGGTGGATGATCCCCAGTGTTGATATGGATTTTTACCATGGGTTGCTCGGTCCGCCTTTCCTCCACTTCAGATTTGAAAGGATCTGAAAATTGTTGCAGAATGGCCACCGCTTGCCAACACTGTTCCTCGATCAGGCTAGATCCTATCTGTAATTCAATAGTAGCTTCTTACACCGCAGTATTTGTGGTGGTACTGGAGGACGAATCTTTGTCTATGGTACTGAGCCTCCAATCCTGAGTTGGTTTGGCTATTCCTATGCACATACCTTTAGTGATGAGTAATTGCTTTTCAAGACAATGAACCAAAGTTCTGTTTTATCATCTAAAATGCTTATGATCATCACTGGTATGTAGATTTATTTTGTGAGTTTGTGCCCGGATAGGTTGGCCATCAATGAAGATATTACTGAGACTCCCTGATGTCTTAGTGATCGTCACCCATGCAAGATTTGCATCTGTCGCAGTCTCACTTCCATAAATGGTCATCTCACTTAAGTTTTCCTGATGTCAGCTGTTAGGAGGGTGGCTTGAACCTTGGTAACATGATGGGAACAGATGATTCATGTTGGTGAGTGACCTCGTACAGGGTGGGGTGATGGGCTTTGCCACACAGGTCAATTATATTTGTCTGCATTAGACAGGCGTGAATAGGACTGTTGTGATATCATCAACGCATAGCAATGGGTAGACATCTTTCTTTGTGATTGTGTTCAGTTGTTGGTACGTGACACACAAACGCTACATTCATCCACAGGAAGGACACTCTGAAGGGTCGGTGTCATCATCTCGTATCATCATCCCCACTTCTCCCCGAACTATGCATTGTCCACCCAGTGACAAGAGTGTGGCATAATAGTTAACTAACTGTTATCTTCTTTCTTTGCAGAAGTGGACAAGTCCATGGCATCCATAGTAGAAATATATCAGTAAGTTGTCCTCCATTCTCCAAATGTCTGTTCTTCTGCATGGTGTTATCCTTGGTGGAGGAGTTAGGTGTACCTGTGTTGGTTGGATGCTGGGTTGTCAATTACGTCTCGACATATGGGTTGAACATTCATGGCTGCTATCTCTTGAGTACTTGATCAGAGATTTCTGGCCGCCATGAACTGGTGTATCTCCTCTCTCACTACCTGACATATGAGACAGGTGTAGAAATGGCGGGTCTCCCACAACTGTCACAGGGACCACATATGGGAGACGGTCATGTCTCTTATTTCCAGTTCTTTATCTGTTGCATTTTCTCGATGTGTTGGCAGTGCTTGATGAATTCCTACCTCTACCAAATGAGCTTGGTACTCACCTTCTGTGACTCTTTCCATAAAGTGTGAGACTGTCATGTTCTGTCATATTTTTATTCACAATGTTACACAGGGGCAAAACATTCTGTATGTAGGACTGTGTTGTTTCTCCACGACGCACCCTGTTGTTCAATTGTTGTTCTGTTCAGTGAACTTGCTGCAGAATGTCACCAAAAGTTTTCTTCAGTCCAGCAGGGAATCATCCTAAGCTCTCAAGCTTCTCTTTATTGTTCTCAAACCACTCTTGGGCTATTCCATCCAAGTAAAAGCACAAATTTGCCAAACACATTGTGTCATGCTACCTGTTGTTTTTGGTGCCTCAGTCAAATCCTTTCGGCCACTTTGCCGTGTCCTGAACAGAGTATTTGGAAAGCAATGATGGATGTCTGATGTACAGAGGATTGTTTTGGAGTCAACTGGTCTCCTAAATATACAGACGTTGGGAATGATGTGCTGCTTGTATAATAGTTCCTGTCTGTGTAGGTGATGGCTTTTACTTTTTTAATTGGAGCTATCGTAAGTAAATGCTTTACAGTATGTGGCATCTACACCAAACAATGTCATGTAACCACAATCAAGTACATATCCAAAAGCAGGGTCATCAATGAACAACAACACCTAGCACTGAAAAAGCACAGGTGTTATGGACACAGAAGAACTGCCTCCTGGAAAGAGAGTGCTGCTATTTACACAAACAGCAAATATTCTGGAACATACAAACATTACGAACACAAGAACCTTTTAGAAATGATAAATGATAAGTAACAAGTATTTGTTGGTGAGTAGATCTGAAATGGTGACCTGCTGGAGGTCAGCCACAACACTAATGGTTATGTCAACGTGGCACAGCTCATGCAAAGTAATTCATATTATGGCAGGCATTTTACATATAGGCCTAATCGCTTTCCAGGGGTAATTTATGCCCACTACTGTAATAATGATATGGGTCGAAGCAAAAGACTGGTTCACTGCCTACCTTTGTTTACTGTGAGCATTGCAGTATTGTATGGAATTGACACCATCTATTTAATCCCACCAGAAAGAGCAAAGAGGTTAGACTGTGGATAACAGTGATCATCATTTTGATTGATGATGTTAAATTGCTATGGAAAGGTGATGCTCTAGGTGAGTACATACAGTTTGGGTACTATCTCATAATTTTTAGATATGCATGATATGTGTAAAGAACAAGCAACAAAATAGTTTTTACAAACTTGTCCGTGATCCATAATAGGTTTTCTGAAGTTACCTTGGTGTTTTAATTATTATAATGGAAAGTGTGTAAAATATGGCAAAATGGGTTAAACATGGTGCTAATGTGGCCAACACGCTTTGCTTCAGACTATTCTGTTACCAAAACCTTTATTTTGCTTTCACGTTTGTTGACTTCGTGAACTTACAACTAAATTTTTACCTTCCATTACCTTCCAACCTACTCTAGAACTCGGGCTCTGCTACTGGTCAGTCTGTCACTACAGCCAAGATTTCATTCCAGAGGGAGTTACTATCACACTCTAGCCCAGGGATTCCAATTCTGATAACCACAGGGCAGAAAATGGTTCAGCGTATGCTCAATTTACCCTTTAGCACAGTATACAATTAGGTTAAAGTGCATCTATGGTGTAAGCATCTCTTCTGCTGCATTCTGCTGTTACCTTTGGTCATAGCCAATGGGGGGGGGGGGGGGGGGGGGGGGATAAGAATTGATTATTTTGTTTTCAACATAAATAGAATGAGACTGACAATTACTAATCTGGCTATTATGGATTATAGAGGTGATTAATGGTTTTCATCTGTACTTCTTGTATGTTTCTTGAAATGTGACAAAATTTCTTGGGATACTATTTTGTATTTTATTGTTATAGTTGGAGTAGACAATGAATGTGACTGGGGGAAAGCTAGCTGCAGTAACAGACTGACCCATAGTGTGGCCTGAGGTCTTGATTAGGTTGAAATGTAACACTCTGGTTGTGAGTTGGCAGAGCCAATGAATGTGAGTGTAAGAAAACCGGTTGTGGTGATGGACCCATCTGTAGCATAGTATGAGTTAGAGATTAGGCTGAAATGTTACAATTTGATTGTGAGTTGGTGAAGCCAATGGATGTGACTGGAGGAAACGTGGCTGTGGTGAACGACTGATCTGTAGTGTAGCCCAATAATCGTTCAAAAACTTTGTGGGGTATTTCTGAAATGTCCCGATTTCTACATCTACATCCATACTCCGCTTTACCGACAATTAATTTTATATGGTCATTCCATTTTAGATCACTCTTAATGCCTACTCCCAGATAATTTATGGCATTAACTGGTTCCAGTTGCTGACCTGCTATATTGTAGCTAAATGATAAAGGATCTTTCTTTCTATGTATTCTCAGCACATTACACTTGTCTACATTGAGATTCAATTGCCATTCCCTGCACCATGCGTCAATTCGTTCCAGATCCTCCTGCATTTCAGTACAATTTTCCATTGTTACAACCTCTCGATATACTACAGCACCATCCACAAAAAGCCTCAGCGAACTTCCGATGTTATCCACAAGGTCATTTATATATATTGTGAAATAGCAACGGTCTTACGACACTCCCCTGTAGCACACCTGAAATCACTCTTACTTCAGAAGACTTCTCTCTACTGAGAATGACATGCCGCGTTCCGTTATCTAGGAACTCTTCAATTCAATCACACAACTGGTCTGACAGTTCATATGCTCTTACTTTGTCCATTAAACGACTGTGGGGAACTGTATAAAACGTCTTGCGGGAGTCAAGAAAAATGGCATCTACCTGGGAACCCGTGTCTATGGCCCTCTGAGTCTTGTGGACGAATAGTGTGAGCTGGGTTTCACACGATCGTCTTTTTCAGAACCCATGCTGATTCCTACAGAGTAGATTTCTAGTCTCCAGAAAAGTCATTATACTCAAACATAATACATGTTCCAGAATTCTACAACTAATCGACGTTAGAGATATAGGTCTATAGTTCTGCACGTATGTTCGACTTCCCTTCTTGAAAACAGGGATGACCTGTGCCCTTTTCCAATCTTTTGGAACGCTACGCTCTTCTAGAGACCTGTGGTACACTGCTGCAAAGCTGTGTGACACAGGAACCTCAGAGTACAGTCAAATTTTATGGAATACTCTGTTTTATATGACAACATTCTGTACAATATTTTCCATTATGGCACCAAGTAATTTTGTATACTTCATATCGTGACAACTTTTATCAAACACTATTTTGTCATCGGTTCAGCCATCTTCTCTAATCATCTGACTCATCATTCATCTTGTCCACTTCTCATACTTCACCATACAAACAATTACCAATTGCAGCATGCAATGGAACAGCTGCCGCACCATAAGTGCACTTTTACTATACAATTACACAAACATCCTACAAGTAAGTAGGTGGGAGGAAACTGCAAAAAAGACTCCCACTAGGATAATATATTTTAGCGCCGCTCACCCCACTCTCACCCAAAACACACCTGCTGATTGTAGAGCTCACTTCTGTGACATGTCATATTTCATTCGTTATTGGATTGAAGATTTACTGAGAAAGAATACATTGGAACTTACAGGTAACACTGGCAACTTAGTAAAATGAAAGTTAATATCTAAGTGAATTTGGAAACACTTTTTGTTTTACGTGATGTTGACACCAACTGCAAATCTGTATCAATATCTAATCTAATCACAAGACTGCATACCTGAAATGGATAATAAATGTAATATTATTTCATTATTTATTACCAGTTCTTTGTCATTCACCAGTCATGGCTGGACAGCAGCGTCAATTTTACAATAATATTACCACATTAAAACAAAGAATTGCAATTTGATACTAAAATGGGCACTAAAAAACATATTTAAGAAGTAGATTACAATATACGTTACAATAATAAGATAATCAAGTAGTAAAATAGAAGAGTTGCTGCTGTTGCCATTGGTACCAAGTTGCAGCTCAGACAGACACTGTTCTGTTACCAGGGAAGTATTATTCTACACTGAACAAAGGTTGCTCTTTTAGTATACACATAATTTTAGTCCTAAATTGTTCAACTGGTAGTGACTGTATATCCTTGGGTAAAGCATTAAATAATTTTAGGGGCACCGTTGGGAATCTGTTCTGCGTCTTAGTTAATTGACATCTTGGCCCCTCTATGCTGTCTTTATAGCGAGTGCTACACTGATGAAATTCATTTCTCTTTCTGTGGTATGCGCGATCTGTCTTTGTATGAACAAGGCAACTGAAAATATAATGGCTGAAAAGGGTCAGAACTCCTAATCTGTAAAAAATTGGTTTACAATGGTCGTGTTTTTTTTTTTTTTTTTTTTTTTTTTTTTTTTTTTTTTTTTTTTTTTTTTTTTTTTTTTGGCTTGAGGAAACGATCATCACTTCACTGTCTTCTTTTGTTGTAGTAAAAGCACACTCTTGCAGCCTGCACAATGGCCCCACAGTAACAGCCCATAGCTGATGTGACTGGAACATTGCATAGTAAATCGTTAATAGGCACTGGTGTGGTATAGCACATTTTAGTTTCCTCAAGAGATACAGGACCTGTGAGAGTTTGGAACATACATGTTTAGTGTGCTGTTGCCAGGTTAACTTTCTATCAATGAAAAAAAAAAAAACAGAAGGTCAACAGCTGCTGTATCATTTTGGCTGCATTTCATCCTCTGTGTTTTGTCTCCATTGATTTTCACCTCATTCATAAGGAATCAGGTCTTGGCCTCACTGAATAGTACTTCTGCTTGTTGAGCTGCTTTAAGTACATTGTCCCCTTTTGAGAACAAAGTTGTGTTCTCTGCAAACCACAAGGTGTGCCCATTGGAGCCAATGTCATTAATGAAAATTAAGAACTGGGGCCCTGCTACGATCCCTGTGGCACACCATATTTTAACGTCATTTCACCTGATTCTGCTTCTTGCACTGATAGAATCTGTCTATTGTCTGTTATTTAGGTAGGGCTCTAGAGTTTGCAGAACAGCTCCCCCAATACCAAATGATTTTTGCTTGCTGAGAAGGGTCTTGCGTGTGATACAATCAAATGCCTTACTCAGCTCACAGAGTACCAGTGCTATAGACTCCTTGTCTTAAAGACCCTGACTTACATTTATAACAAAGTTGGGTACTGCTGTTGTAGTTGACTTGCCCTTTCAGGAGCCGTGTTGTGCATCATAAAAGAGGTTATTTCCTTCCAAATAACTTAACAGCTTATATTTTCTTATGGACTCCATGACATTAGCTAGCAATGGGATTATAGATATAGGCCTATAGCTTGACACTTCATGTGGATTACCTTTTTTGTAAACTGGTTCTGTGTGTGAACTGCCAGGAATTCTGGAAATTCCTCAGCCTGGAGCCATTTATTTATTACTACTGACAGTGGTTGAGCAATTTAGAAGACTATAGTTTTTAAAATAGTACTGGGTTCCCATAAATTACAGGGCTCCCTGAGTGTTTATGATGCCACTATTTTTATTATGTCTTTTGGATACACTCTTCCACATTACCATGCTGCATTTATTACCAAATTTCAGAGCAACTGCAGGATCAGTTCTGATGGTAAGAATTCCAGCTACTGTGCATTCTACTATGTTTATAAAATATTCATTAAATTCATCTGGACAGCAAGAATTTAAGCAAGAGAGGTATACCAGCTCTTTACTTCAACAGTTTTCTTTGTGTATTTTGATTTGGCAGTTTGATCTCTCTTGGGTTTAAGTGGAAAAGTTTTATCAAATTTGGCTTTAAAAGTTTGGAACATGGAACCAAATGTATCATCTGGTGCCAAATCTTCACACATATGATGTCAGTATGTAGAAGACACTGCAGTTTTGAAACCACCTAAATTTTTCTTTCTAATAGCTCTACTTCTGAAGACGTAATTTGAATGCCAGCAGGGCATTTGATGAGTACTTCCTGAGTTTGTTCACAGCTTCATGACTGACGCCCAAGCATAGGGTCAGCCACACTTACTTTGTACTCCCAACTATATAGGCTTCCAAGAACAGTATCACAACAGACACCCCCTCTTGTTGGTAGATAACTTGCCACGAACAGTCCATAGCTGCTTACTAAGTCCTTAAAAGCTCTATCTTTGTCACTACTTTCCCCGATATGGATGTTGAAGTCTCCACATGAGGCAATTTTTGCTCCTAGGCACACTAGATGACACAGGGAGCTTTCCAATTTGCTGATGAAGTTTTGAATATTGCCATTTGGGGGACAGTACAAACAAACAACAATTATTTTGGCATCTGGCAGCCCCACGGCAGCTAATTATAGAGCCAAGTCCACATATCTTTCATCAATTTTCTTGTCACTGAGCTTACCATTTGTATATAGACACAACACAATGCAGAGAAGTGTCTCTACATCATGCATCCACCATTTCCAGATATTCAATATGCCCATAGTATTCTATTTCTATATGGGCCAGCCAGTGTTCAATTATAAATAATATATTTTGTCTCCCTTCCTCAGCAAACAATGATAATGCAACGAGTTTTGTCCCAAGGCACTGCACATTTGCACTAGCCATAACTAAGCTTGCATTCTGTTCAGTGGTGACATTTCGTTTTTTACTGGAATATCTTGGTCTTGGATGTTTATCTCACTGGGGCACTCCAGAATAAAAAATGCCTTATCAAACATTCTTGGACCATATACTGTTGTGAATTATTTTATCTTTTAAGTAAAAATGAAAACCGATTTTGAAGCTGTTATTTAATCCCTTTGTTTCCAGATTTTCACTGTAAAGCTGTTGTGACTTGGGAAAGTGTTCTGTAAGAAGTTAGTTACAGTATCAGTTGTTGTGCCACCTCTTAGTTTGCTAAGGTGAATCCTGGGTCTTTTTTCGCCATACAGCATTCCATTTTCATCGTCAGGACCTATTATGACTTTATTTCAGTTTTTAGTACTGACATTTCCAAATGTTTGCATTGTAGGCTTCTAAGTAGGCTTATATTGTTCACTAGCTTTTCCATTTTGTAGCACAGTCTTGTACAACAGTTTATTTCCTTGTGCTGTATTCGCAGCAGTTTTGGTTGATTTGTTGTTTCGTATTTTCACCTTCTGTGGTGTTCACGTTCAGCTACTTGTTAATGTCCATATCTGGCTTGTTTACAATGAGGGATTTTTTTTTTTTCACTGTCAAATCTGTTGTTTACTCCTGAGCTGGTTGCTTCTGCAGCAGTGTTTGGATCTTCATTAGAGTTTTTTCTCATTGAAAAATTGCCACCTGATAATTTCACAGGCTTTTTACTACTACTTTGATTGGTAATTGTGGTAGGCACTGCTTCAATGGTGTCCTCCAGTCTTGCATCTGGATTCTGCCTCACATTTGTGATGTTTACCTGTCCAGTTTTGGCCATAATACAGGGCACATTATTTTCAACAACCTTAACACCTTGTCTTTCCATGCTTCTCGAAGACTGAGATGCTTCTTCACTTTGTGGCATTTCTAACCTACAGTTTGCAACAAACAAAGTATCAAGTTTTTCTTTCATTTTTTTTTGCTATCACTGGTAAGTTCTTTCAATATTTTAATAAGATTACTCACTAACTATAAAGTGACTATGTTTCATTCAAAATACTCTAATGCTATATATTACAAGCATTATGAATTAGCACCGAAATTGTAGCCCAATTAAAATTTATTAATTGACACCTGTACAAGGGCATCCATACAGTAGTTTGTAGGAGGGGGCCTAACCTGTGGGGTATGGAGTGTTTTTAATATTTTGGAAGACGAATGGTGACTTAAGTAGCTGTAAAAAGTTCCACTTCAAACCCTGTGTAATACAGACTTTTAAATCGTATTCTTGGAAGGAAAACGCCTGGCTACACTATAATTTTTCCTTTCGCTTAGTTATGGGTTCCCTTGCACCTGTATTGTGCCACAACAACATTGCCACAATCACTGTCAGTTGTCTCTTGTGTTTAAGATTGGTCCCTGTGGTCCGTGACAGATAAACAGTCTGTTCACAGAGCTCAGCATTACAGCTGTTCAATGACACTTGTTTCATGTATGTTAGCTGCTGTTTACGACACTTGTTACAGAACATTGGTAGTTGTGGATAGTTCACATGTGACCTCTCCCTGGAGCAATTCATTTACAAGGTACTTAGTTTCAACTAGCAAGTAATTTTAGCCTAGTCAGAGTGTAATAATAATCTACAATTTCCTTGCAATAGTAATAAAGAGGATTGAATTTTAATGCAAATTTAACTGGGGGGAGTTGCTTCCAACTGCTTTATTAGGTGTAATCCTATTGGACACAGTGTTACCTTTTTTTGCTCTGAACTGTGAACAGACTTGGCCAAACAACTATAGAGTACCCTACAGTTATACCTGGATTCTAAAATTTGGTGCACATACACATGGTTCATACATAAAAAGCATTGGCAGATGTAGAAGAAATGATCTGCAGTACGAATTACTTTCTGGGCCATCTGATAATAAACCGCTCAACTGTAGATTGTAAAAATGGGAAAAAGAGAGAAGACAAGAGATAACTTTCAAGTCTTTGTATGAATCTTATAGTTTACATATGTCCTACAGCTGAAGAAATGTTTTGGTTTATCATTAAGTCTGCAGTTACACATGCAAATCAGCACTCATGCAATGGGGTCATGATGAATGAGTAAATTTTTGTTTTCCGGCAATTAAAAATGGAATGGAACATTCAGAGGTCTTCACTGTGACTGAGTTACTGCATTACACAAATACGAAACTGCTAATTCCTCTACCATCCATTGGAATTTCTTTAACTTATTTGTAAATTATATACATGCTAACACACAAATACTTCAGCTGTTTCCTGTGGTGCAGAGACTTAAGTCACATGGGAGAAGCACAGGATACAGATAAAGATATCTATAACAATTATTCCTTTTTGAATGTTCATACAAGTGAATAATCACGTGTCACTGTGGAAAAACAGTGTTGTACATACCAACTGTTCATAAGCTGCTGCTCTGTTTTGGTAAAATGTGGCCAGATCAGTTCTTTTGTCTGTGGGGCAAACACCGATTGCTTCATTGTAACACTTAATTGCTTCATCATACTTTCCTGCTTTGAAATGTTGATTTCCTGCATCCTTGTGATACAGCGCTCTTTCCAAAGGATTCTGCAACAAACATTCCCTTGGGTAATCATATGCGAATGGTTCATTTGTAGGTACAGCATAAAATTGCAAATAAAGTTTAACGTTTGCAAATAATGCTTCAAATTTATTCAGAAACAAATAGACTTTTAAAGTTATGTGAATAGTTCAACCTCAGGAAGAGTTTTCGCAGAATTCACTGAATCGAGACCTTCCGTGTCAATCGAGGTTTGATCGCCGGTCCCCAACAAAGATGACTGTTTACTTTTAGAACTCGATGACGAGTCATTATTTTGGCCGATGGAAGAAGCATTTTGTTTTAGATACCAATAACCTATACCTAATGCTACCGGAGCACCAACTACTAACGCAATTTGCCATTTCGACCAAGACGACGTCGAAACACCAGACGATGCCATAACACACGTTACTCTGGGTGGTGCCCCCTACTGCGGTGAAAGGCCGAAACAAATGAGAAGCGAAAAAGCAGAGATTGAGCAAGGAATCAAGATGGGAAAATGGCATTAGAAGACGATGATACTACGTGGTAAGTTTTTTAAATCAAGTCATTTTATTTCAGGCGTTTATAGAAATATGTTTAGACCTTAGATATCAGTAATTCAGTAGGGATGGTAGGAAACTGTTTCGTGAAGCTGCGGTTGACAACTAGGTGAGAATTGGGTGGCTGCTGCGAGGTTGTCATTAGATTACAGTGCCTAATGAGATGGGAGGTTAAGATTAGTAGTTCATGTTTGTCGTAAATGCGACTGTTGCTGGAAAGTAGCTCACACAACGTAGGAATTTATTTTTTGACGTGACCTACAGGTTGTGTGCCACGTTATCAAATAGTTCTATTACAAAATACGTTCAGCAATCGTAGCTTTGCCAATCCTAGCAGACGCAACAATATTGTATGCTATATCAGATGTAATGGATCAAAGCATTGTCAAGATACCCACTAGTGAATTTTCAAAGTGTGAGAACAAATGAGACTTTGAAGCAACTGACAGTAAAATTGTGCATTCTTGGATCAGACTTTTTCTTCAGTTCTTTTTTTTTAAAAAAAAAATACAGGGTCCCTTTGCATTCTAACCAATACCAAACGATTTCCCGTGCCACGCGTCTTCGTTATGTGTAATCCATTTGTCACTTTAGCTGTAAGACAAACTTATATCCCCATTGAGTTGGCATTATGGTTGAGGAGACGGTATATGCATACACTGAAGAACAGCTGTGCGATCGCTTAATAAAATAAATACACAAAACACCACGGACAACAGTGGATGGAAAAAAAGGGGGGGGGGCGGCGGCATCAACATATTTCTTCGGGTCATACCAAATATGTTTGTAAAAACCGAATGAAAAGGCAGTACCTTTATGGCACTAAGTGTTGTACAAAAGTGAAAGATGACACATCTTACTACGTTAATAGAGTTAAATATATGGGAATGTGTGCGTTATTGTTTTGAAGTATGTTAAACATTATTAATGACAAGGGTAGGGACTACATTATGAATACAGAACACACAGCTAACTGTACATTGAAGAGGGAATATAAACTGTATTTTAACTACATGTGCTTCCTTCCTTGTTTGTTTGTTTTGAATTGATAGTGCCCTGTCAGTCATATATAACATGTCCCAGAAATAATTGAAATCGTATTGTGCTCAGTATTCAGTAAAAAAAGTTTCGTGCATGTGTAAGTATAGATTTTGGTGAATATGTAATCGAGAGCTTTTTGGTGTTGTATGATATGACAGTTTTTACGTCTACATACATTCTCTGCAAATCCTTGTGACATATATGGCAGAAGGTACGATATATTAAGGTATCTTCCAGTTCCCTTCATAGATGGAGTGTGGAAAGGATGAGTACTGGTGCACCGGTATATTTATATTGGCTGTTGTAAGCCTATCCTTTTATCTTCACTATTTCTGGGAGCAGTAACATACTAGGAATTGACATTTTTGATGGCAAAAAATAAGAAAATTAATTTATTTTACTTATTTCTATTCCCTAGTGTCAACAAAAAATATTCTAGGTCAATCCTACACTTCCACAATACATGTGCACCTATTAAAGATATGATAATGACTGTTTGTGGTGTACATTCTTGAGCCCTCTGCCTACAAATTTTTTTTTTCAGTTTTTTACTTTTGAGTGACTACGTATGCTAACAGCCTCACAATTCACTTCTCCCTTTGTGGAATTTGTCACTATCAATCATTCAGAATTTGAAAAAAGTGTTGCTGATAAGTATAAACCATATGAGATAGTGCATTGTTGAGAAACTGGCCACAGATTTGGGAGGATCAGGGTGGTGCTTCCACTTTCCAGACATCCTGATTTAGGTTTTCTGTGCAAACGTCATAATGGTTCCTTCAACAAGGTGACAGCAAGCCTCCTGAGTTATTCACATTAAATATATCTGAATTTACCTACAGCCTGTAACATTTTATTTTTTCCAGTGTGTTAAGTTGAGAAATCCTACAACATTGTATAAAATGTCTTTACGTGAATAAACCACTATACACCCCTGTAACACAGGAAATGAAAATTTCCTGCAGTTTAATAAAGAATTAAAAGTGATTGTAAGCCAGCAAGGAGATGCATGCTATTAAAATGAGATTTCCAGCAAATGATAAAGTGCAAAGGCACAAGTAATTTCATTAGATCCTTAATTCTCGTAACTCTTATAATAAGAGAGATATATGATATCCTGGGTGTCTCGCCCAAGAGTCATGCATTTTCTCTTGTGTTTCAGCAGATATTTGCACTTTCATTTTTGCATTGTGTAGTGCTTATCACCATCATTCATGCAGTGCGCAGTGTTCAACGGAAAGCATCAGCTTGTTTCCCGTTCAAACAAAATGATTTTTAAAGGAGAATTTTGCGTGCCCATTCGATAGAGTGCTTCAAGATTAGTCTAGTGCAATGTTTGTTTTATTGATATGTATTAACTAGTAAAACTCTAAGAAAAACCAGTATTTGAGCAGTTACAGCACTGCCATAGCCCCTGATGACTGTTAACACCAAGCACACACCACTACTGCGTCGCTGTTGGATTGCTGTGTATTCTTTGTGTTTTACTGGCCTCTCTAATGCATATCAATGAAACAAATATTGGGTTAGACTAGTTTGGGAGCGCTGTATCGAATGAGTGTTTAAAATTCAAATTAAAAAATAATTTTGTTTGTTGAAAGATGTGACAAGAAATAATTGTGTGGGCTGACTGCAGTCACACAGTGCAAAAACAAAATTGCAAATACCTGCCAAAATGCCAGGAAAGATGCACCTGACAATTTTTCGAAGGGACACTTAGTAAGTTTGCTTACTATATTACACTGTAATGGGAAATGTTTTGTGAAGTCAGCGGATGTGGCATCATCCTGAGAGCTACTACGTAAGTTATTGTAACCCCACTGAAAGAATTTCGGTCCTCACTGACCAACACCTCCATTCAGTTGCCCATAAACTTGCCTCATATGTGAAAGATACGAACCACTTCCTACACCAACTCTCCACCATCCCCTCCTCTGTACCTCTTTGGTCCCTACTCGTCACTGTTGATGCCACTTCCAAATACACCAACATCAGTCATGCCTATGGTCCTACCCCTATTGAACATTACCTTTCCCAATGCCCTTCAGACTCCAAACCCACTACCTAATTCCTCATACACCTTACTAACTCCATCGTAACTCACAACTAGTTCTCCTTAGAAATGATTGTATACAAACAAATCCACAGCACAGCCATGGTCACCTGCATTGCATACTCCTATCAAGCTTGTTTATGGGCCATCTACAGGAGGCCCTCCTAGCCCCCCAAAAAGCCATACCCCTAGTCTGGTTCAGGTTCATTGATGATATCCTCGTGATCTGAACTCAGAGCCACGACACACTGTCCTCATTCCTTCGCAGCCTCAACACCTCTCCCATCCGCTTTACCTGGTCCACCTCAACCCAGTGTGCCACCATCCAGGGTGTTGACATCCTCCGCTCTGAGGTTCCATCCACATGTCTGTCCACATTAAACCTGCCAATTGTACCTACATGTTGACAACTGACATCCCCTCCACACACAAAAATTCCTCCCATACAGCTGGGCCACTGGGGACGGCATATTTGCAATGAAAATAACTCCCCTGTCACCAGGACCTTCTTAGAGAGGCATTATTCCCCAGATTAGTCCACAAACAAGTCTCCCCTGCCATTTCTCAACACACACCCAATCCTCGTACCACCCCCCAGAACCAGCTACAAAGGCGTGCCCTCTTCGTTACCCAAATCACTGCGGACTGGAACAACTGAACCACATCTTTTGTCAAGGCTTTGATTATCTATCACTGTGCTCTGTAATGTGGGACATCTTACCCAAGATCCTTCCCACTACTTCGCAAGTGGTTTTCCATCACCCATCCAATCTCCATGACATCCTTGTCCATCACTATGCCACTCCCAATCCCAACCCTTTGCCACAGGGATCATATCCCTGTGGCAGACCCAGGTGCAATACCTGCCCAATCCACCCACACAGCATTTCCTATTTCAGTCTTGCCACATTTCCTATTCCAGTCCTGTCACAGGTTTATCCTCCCTCATTAGAAACTGGGCCACCTGCGAAAGCAGCCATGTCATATACCCAATCATTGCATAGTTGTCCACCAGGATGATTGCCACTGCCAAACTTTGACCAAGAGCAAAGTAGTTGATGATGAACATAACATGCTTGATTTCAATTGTTGCTTCACTTCACAAGTCATCTGGAGCCTCCCCTCCATCATCAGCTTTCCTGAACTGATCAGATGGTAGTTATCCTTACAACTGCTCCTTGCTACCTGAAATTGTCCTGCCCTCAATCCACGGTAGCCAACTACCCCCAAACCCTTCACCCAACTGTTTCCACACCCTCTGCCCTATAACCTCCTGCCTATTCTTATCTCCTACCCACTTTGTGAGCTATCCTCTGCAAACTAAGCTGTACATATTTACCCACTCCACTTCTTTTTTACTCTCCATCCCCTCCTCCCTCCCACCACCACTACTCCTCACAGCCTCCTGACACTGTGCCTGTTGGCAGTGCCATTACTGCACACTCTGCCACACAGTGCTCTCCATCCCCCCACCCATACCCTGCTACCCTTTCCCCACACCCACCAGATCGCTGCTTTGTGTGTGTGTGTGTATCTTTTCCGTACATTGAAGGAGTTAGCTTCAGGACTTTTTGGCCAGGAAAGAATGAAACAGGTACCTGCTCAAGGCAGAGCTTCACCCCCATACTCACTCCTACGCCACACAGAGGTAAAGGGACCATTTCAGTTTATTATAATAACCACTTGTTCTCAAGAAACACAGGAGTCATTACATGGCTATTTTGTTCTGTGTGTGCATGAGTTGTAGGAAATAATCCAACTGTGATGCGTTTCACAAGTGCACAGGTCACTGTCAAGAGGACACCAGAGTTGCATCAGAAGAATCTACTAATTTCATTGTAAAATTACGTATACATATGTGCTAATACATTGTCTGCATAACATTATTAATTCTTTCCAAAAGGCTCTTTGAGAGGTCCACCATATGAACAAAAGGTAGTAAAAGTAGCAGGAAGTGTACCTTCTGCCACAGATAAAGGTGGCCTGCCTGGTTGCTTGCTAGCTTCACAGGACAGTATCTCTAAAACAGAATCGCTATGCAACACACGAGAAAAAAACATTGAGCATTTATTGAAATAATGTATATTAACGTATACTCTGCTTTGGCTCGCAGAGACGGTGCAGCACTGGTGTAAAGTTCTGATCCTAATCTTACCTAACACTGTAGATGATTACTAACTAATATAATTGAAGTTCAGCATTGACTGCAATTTAGAGACTTTAAGTTCAATCTGACAATAGGTAAACACATCAACTATCACTTATCGTAAACTGTCTGATGACTAGAAATGGTCAACATTGTAGGCAACTGTAGAACTGGAGCTCCTGAACTGGAACTGATGAGAACTGGCATGCACCCATTTAAATATTGGCGTATGAATATGCCACTCTGGACAGTTTAGTGGCTGCGTGTTGCAATACGTGCAGAGAGGGATGGAGAAGACTATGTGCTCTGTCTGACAGCCAGCTGTCGCATATTCTTGAACTGTCAACGCTGGGATAAGTGCCGTATTGGTCCACTGTTTCTGCTTCTGACTTTCCCTACATGTAAATGCTCATAAAAATACTGCTGTTGTTTCTTAAGGTAATACTTGTCACATTTGCTTAATGCCACTCATAACACTACAGCTGCTAAGTACCCTTAGCATACCAGAAATAATGTTAAAATAAACACTAAAAGTTCTGTGCACATCCTGAAGAGCACATATACAGATAAATGCAGTAGAATGACTTGGCTGAAACGCAACGTGGTGCACTGCTCCTTGTCATCGTGACGTAGCAACTGGCTGACTAAGTACGAGGGCTGTTCAATAAAGAAGGAGCATATTTTTTTTTTTTTTCTTGACAGCATACCTTTCCTCATTCTCACAATTTTGATGGTCCTTCTCAAAGTAGTCACCCATGAATGCTATTCACTTCTGCCAGTCTTCAAATACATGCTGGAAACCATTTTTTGAGAGGTCCTTCAAAATCACCTCCACAGCCTTCACCACTGCTTCTGATGATTGATAATGCCTCTCACAAAGGTGTTTTTTTCATCTTAGGGAATAGAAAAAAGTCACATGGGGCTAAATCCGGATTATATGGAGGATGAGGGATGCACTTCACGTTGATTTTTGCAAGATATTCAGCAACAACATTGGCAATATGGGGCCGCGCATTACCGTGGTGCAGCATCCAGCGTGCTTCACGGAAATGTGGTATTTTGCACCTGATATGGACTTGCAATGTTTTCAGGACATCTCTGTAGTCCAATTACTGGTGAGCTTTGCTGTTTGCTCTTAGAATCAAAATGATGTAGCCAAGTTTCATCAGCAGTGATTACATTTGAAAGAAACTCCGGATCTTCCTCTAACATCAATTTTAACTGCATGCATATCTGCATGCAAATGTCCTTTTGTTCGGTAATCAACAGTCTTGGAACCCATCACACACAAACTCATGGCATGTGTAATTTTTCTGTCACCTACGTGTGGGTGGCACCCAATGAAATGTTCAGTACTGTAGAAAGTGATCTTAACGTAATTTGCCGATCCTCTCTCTCAATGACAGCAGCAGTGTTGATGTTTTCTTTTTCAAGAGCAGTAAATGGAGCATCGGGTCCACTTACCTTTGAAATTGATGGTATCCTCTCTTTAAACATTTTAAACCACCTTTGAGCTGTGCTGTTGGGAGGAACAGACTCTCCATAGGCCTCCTGTAACATTGCATAGGCCTCAGCTGAAGATTTGTTGAGACAAAAGCAGAATTTCAAAGCCGCCTTATGTCCCTCGCGTGTTACCCCCATTGCAGTGGTAGACGATACTGAACATATCTGACCTTGACTTCCTCTCACAGGTGGGAACCAGGAGTCCCAACAATGAAACTACTACAGCGTGTGTTTGTTGCACATTAAGGTAACAGAATACCATACGATTAAATTTTAGTGTGAGAAATTATGACCATAAAAAAATTATGATCATTCTTTATTGAACAGCCCTCGTAGAATTCAGAGTGGGATTGGACTATTCTGAGCGTACAGAAAGCTTGGGTCTTCTAAAGGAGATAACCGAAAGCCAAGTTACTGGACACAGTCACGTGACTTTTAGGTGGTTTCCTGGTGCTAGCATTCAAAGGTGCACTCAAAATGGTTCAAATGGCTCTGAGCACTATGGGACTTAACTGCTGAGGTCATCAGTCCCCTAGAACTTAGAACTACTTAAACCTAACTAACCTAAGGACACCACACACATCCAAGCCCGAGGCAGGATTCGAACCTGCGACCATAGTGGTCGTGCGGCTCCAGATTGTAGCGCCTAGAACCGCTCGGTCACACCGGCCGGCTCAAAGGTGCACTCCCAAGTGGCACTGTAGTGGAGGCAGATGTCGTCCACATATAGCGAGGGTTAGACTGTTGGGTCAGTGGTGAGGCTGCAATTAGTGGTAGTGAGTGGGTGTTAGTAAATGCTAAAAACCAAAGGCAGAGAAATTTGTGAAACCACGCGATGTTTACAAACATATCTTCACTGCATGGCCTTTTCATATAGGAATGTTTAGCACTGAACTGCTTGAGCACATAAATGCGCACACATGAATAGATTTTCTTGGTCACACCAGTAGCTAGTTGCTGAGCATGCTCTGTAGCATGATTTACCTCCCACTCAGTACTAGCTTCATTGAGCTCCAGATAAAGTTACTTACTCCAACATATTCTCACATCTCACCACCTGGACTTAATC
Source organism: Schistocerca piceifrons (assembly GCF_021461385.2). Taxonomy (NCBI): domain Eukaryota; kingdom Metazoa; phylum Arthropoda; class Insecta; order Orthoptera; family Acrididae; genus Schistocerca; species Schistocerca piceifrons. Next base: position 95,251,357 of record NC_060143.1, on the reverse strand, counting down.
TCTGTTAACATCTGTCTCAATTGCTTTTTTCAATTGCACAATTTATCTCCAATTTAAGTCTCACCCTCTCTCATTTCTCTGATTTTCCTACACTGTTTAAAGTGGGTGGCTAGGGTGAATCCTTTGAAGGGTCCCCACCAAGTTTCTTCCCAATTATAAGCCTGTGCATCATGTCTAATGACCTATTAGTCAACTGGATGTTAAATCCTAAACTTTTTTCTTCATTTGCTGCATTGTGACAGCACCAATAACTAAAGAACAGTTGGTTAGGCACTCACTACTACATCCTTACTGATACACAAATGCCAAAAGAACTCAAAATAAATGTGTGGCTGATTATGTGAGAAAACTTAAATACGTGAGAAGTCTCCAACACATGTGGAATACAAATCATTCTACAAGAGTGTATGAAAGTTCTTTATAGATTTGGTTCCAAATAAAGTCATCTACAAAATCACAAATGTCTGCCTAGCTGGTGGCTGCTGAAATGTGAGGTGCTTTAAAAAGAGTTAAAATTCTGAGTTCTGTTATCCACGTGTGTTTTGTGGAAGAAAAATAAATTACAGTCCCTTCTTTCCTCCATTAGGTAAACAGACAAATCACACATGCAGTTTTATGTAATAAGGACTCGTTGAACAATTAAGAACCTTTAGGTTGAGACTAAAGCCATTGGATTAGTTAGAATATATTAGGTTCAGTATTTAAAAACTAAAATTTTGGTTCCAATTCCTGACAGCAATTTACTAAAGACTGGAGAAGGAAGTATGCTATGTGACTAAAGCAGAATGTAATTTTCAAAGGGCTTTTGCGAAGTTTCCCAAAACCAATGAGCTGAACTACAAGCCTACAAACAAGACATCAGTTTGTTGCAGATTTCAGGAACACAAACTGTTTTGACATGTGATGTCCTTCCTGGAAACTGAATAACTGATCTATAGGGATTTGCAGCTTCATTCATGGGAAGCTTGCTTTAGGTTTTTCATTCATTAGAAGGAACAACTTATTTAGCAGCTCTCATAGGGTGCCCAGGCTTGTTTGGTTTGAGGATTTTGGGGAACATGTAGAAGGTGGTTATGCTGGGTGTCATAGGGGTGAAGAGGGAAATTGATTCATGGGAGAGGTTCTGGGAAGGGCCTGAGGTGTTAAGCAGGGACTGGAGATTATGTTGGACTTCAGGGATGGAATCACTCTGGCAGAGTTTATAGAAGGACAAGTCAGATACTTGCTTCTGCACAGTAGTCACTGTGATTCATAGCAAGAGGGGCAGAGTGTTTGTCTGCAACTATAATAAATAGGTCAGGGTTTGTTTGACGGTTGTGTATGGCTGTCCATTCTTCTGCTGAGACGTTGGTATTTTGAGAAAGGGAGCAGGGGAAAGATGGTGAGGCCTAGTTGAAGACAAGGAATTCCTGGAAGATGACAACGAGTGATTAGGTCAGAGGAGAGAGAATCGTGTTTGGATGATGCTATGAACTGGGAGAGGCAGAGTTCAATGTTGGGATTAAATTGGATTTGGTTGAAGGGACTCTTGGCAAATAAGTGTTTCCATTGCAGGGATTGGAAGAAGGAAAGTAGTTCTTTAAGTCCAACATGGTTAAATTTTGTTGGATGGGACTGAAACTACTGTGAGACTGAGAGTTTTACTGAAAAGGTTAACAACAGTGCTTACAGGAGTATTTCAACTCAGAATTTGGTGGAGTGATGGCAGGGAGGTGTTTTTTTTTTGGGGGGGGGGGGGGGGTAGCCAGTTGAAAATGTCAGGTATGCAGGGTCTGAGTGCTATCAGCGACTGATGACTATGTGGAACACTGTGGAATGGATATGGTTGGGTAGTGGTTCCCTGAGGTGGCAGTAGGATGTCAGCACGTTTGATAACTTATGGAAGTGGTGTCTGGAATTGCTCCTTCAGGTGCTGGAGAGTAAGATAATCAGTTTCAGATATGTGATTTATGTAGCAAGGATTGCACAGTAGCTGTATATTGTGGAGGGAGCAGAGGTGGTTCTGGGATCACTGTCGCATGAGGATGCACTTTTGCAGTTCCAGGTTTGTCAGTGCCATGGCCTGGTGGAATCTAAAATGGTGAAGGTTTATTATGGAGGAAGAAATGGTATCGATAGTAAGGAATTTCTATTGTTACGCGGGCCATTGGCTGGACGGGGTGGTTCCATAGTTTAGGCAGCATGTAAGAAACAGGATGTGGGACTGGGTTTTAGCCAGGTACAGGGATATTTCTCTGAGCTGGCTTGGAAAGATTGAGCAGGGGTCCATTGTGCCGGAATGACATAGGGGAAACGGGTATGACTCATAAATGGTGAAATGAAGGGGTTAGATGGTTGTGTGGGGACCAGGATAACTTAAAAGAGACAGAAAAAAAAAGTCAAGACGCCCAAAAACATGCTCAGCTATACAAAAATACGCACAAATACTTAAAAATACACACAAATGCATGGAATTGCACAAAATTACGCTCAAATATGTTGAAAACGTACAGAAATGTGGGAGAAAAGGAATGGATGACGTACAGTGGGTATGTGTTGGGATAAGGGAAGAGAGGGGAAACGGGATCGGTTAAGTCAAGAATCAGAAGTTCATGTGTGATGGGTAGGTGTACAAAATAAAGAACTAAAATAACACTAGAATGAGGGAGGAATCGGCTCAATAGCAATAAATATAATTATCGTTGGGATCGATTTGAGGCCTCAGATGCTGCATCAACAATATGTGCAGTCACATAGCTGTGTGTTGTGAGTGGATGCAGTTTGGAAGGCAGTACATAAACACAGGAAAGTAGGGAAAGATTGAGTACTGAGAAGAGTAAAATATCACAGGGTAATGGGCTGGAAGAAAAGTCGTTAGGCAAAATCAAACAGTGGTAACTCCAATTTGGAATATCAGCAACGTAAGGAAAAGATAAAGATGACACTTTGAGTTGCAGATGGTCAAAACAAAAAGACATGAAGTTTTCTGCCAAAGCCTTCTTCGGTAAAGGAAACGCAAGTGTGCACACATGCACCCACTCACCCTCACAAACAAGCAAATAAACAAACAAACAAGTACACCTCACGCACACATGACCTCCATCTCTGGCAGCTCAACTGGAGTGCAACTGTCATGTAGGACGGAAGCAGCAATCTGGAGTGGATGGAGAAGAGGAAAGGATAGGAGACTATGGGTGGGGGAGAGTGCTGTTTGGCAGAGCATGTTATTGTCATATTAGAGAAATCCATGCACTTTCAAATCTCTCTGTGATTATGGAGTGACTGGTTACTGGAACTACAAGTTTGGGTAAAAGACATATCAGATGACTCAAAAACAAAAAAGTTTTAATATAAACTAACAAAGTAGTCTTCCTTTGTCAATCTCTCTGACAACATTGGTGATGTATATGAGAACTAGTCTTATCATTTCTTGGCAGGCAGCAGTGCTGTTCAGGGCAAAAGAAATGATTTCTGGCATTCCTTATCTATATAAACAATTTAGGAGACAATCTGAGCAGCTGTCTTAGGTTCTTTGCAGATGGTGCTGTCATTTATCATCTAGTAAAGTCATCAGAAGATCAGAACAGATTGCAAAATGATTTAGAAAAGAAATCTGAATGGTGCGAAAATTGGCAATTGACCCTAAATAATGAAAAGTGTGGGATCATCCACATGAGTGCTAAAAGGAATCCATTAAACTTAGGTTACACGGTAAATCAGTATAATCTAAATTCAGCTAAACACCTAGGAATTACAATTACAAACAATTTAAATTGGAAAGAACACACAGAAATTGTCGTGGTGAAGGCGAACCATAGACTGTGTTTTACTGGCAGAACACTTAGAAAATGTAACAGAACTTCTATGATTGCCTACACTACGCATGTGCACCCTCTTTTGGAGTACTGCTGCGTGGTCTGGGTTCCTTACCAGTGGAATACATTGAGAAAGTTCAAAGAAGAGCAACATGTTTTGTATTATCGCAAAATTGGGGGGAGAGTGTCGTTGACATGGTACTGGATTTGCGGTGCACGTCTTTAAAACAAAGGCATTTTTCATTGCGGCAGAATCTTCTCATGAAATTTCAATCACCAACTTTATCTTCCAACTGCAAAAATATTTTGTTGATGTCAACCTACATAGGGAGAGATGATCATCATAATGAAAGAGGGAAATTGGAGCCCACACTGAAAGATATAGGTGTTCATCTTTTCCACGCATTTGGGGACAGTGGGCTACTATATGTTGAGGCCAGGATAATTTTGGGAAGCCGTGAATGTGTTGTGAGGATAAATCCCATCAGCGCAGTTCAGAAAAGCTACTGGTGAAGGGGAGAACCCAGATGGCTTGCGTTGTTGAAGCAGCCATTGAAATCAAGCATGTGATGGTCTACTTTACTCTTGGTCACAGTTCAGCGGTGTCTATTCGTTACGGTGGACAGCTAGTTGGTAGTCATATCAATATAAAAAGCTGTGCAATGACTGCAGCAGATCTGGTACATGACATGGCTATTTTTACATGTGGCCTGGCCTCTGATGGGGTAGGTTAAGTCTGTGTTAGGACTGGAATAAGAAGTGCTCGATGGGTGGATTGGGCAAGTCTTGCACATGGATGTTTCACAGGGATATGATTCCCATGGCAAAGGGCTGGGATTGGGGGTGGCATAGGGATGGACTAGGATTTGTGGAGGTTGGGTGGGCAATGGAACACCACCTGAGGAGGGGTAGGAAGGATCTGAGGTAAGATATCCCTCATTTCAGGCCACAATGATAGGTAATCAAAGTCCTGACGTAGGATGTGGTTCAGTTGTTCCACTGCGGGGTGATATTGGGTGACGAAAAGGGCAGTCCTTTGTAACAAGTTCTTGGGGGTGGTGGGAGGATTGGGGTGTGTGTAGGGAAATGGCACAGGCGATCTGTTTGTGGACTAGGTATGGTGTATAATGCCTGTCTTTGAAGGCCTTGATGGGCATACTGAAAAAGGAAGTTCTTGTCACTCCAGATACGGCAGATTGTATGGGAGGGATTTTTTAATGTGGAGGAGATGACAGCTATCAAAATGTAGGTACTGTTGGAAGGTTGGTTTGTGTAACATAGATAAAATTGTAGATGGAGCCTTCAGAGAGGAGAAGGTTTATAGTGTTTATCTCCTCATTTTACTAAGGTTAGAAGCTCCTCTTTTCGTTCTTCCGTGTTTGTGATTTAAAAACTGGTTGTTTTCAAAATCGGCCTTATGAAATTGTGTTTGCGTAAGGCTGATTTCCCAAACAACCTAGTTTCTCTTCTCAGTATCCATTCTTTCTTTTCTTTCTTCTGTTTATTCACCACCTTCCAAACCATGCAAATTTTCAAGCCACATTGTATCGGTGATCTCATCTGCACACAATTCACAGGCGCGACCACACCGATTGTTGATGCAGCATCTTGTGTCCAAATTCTTTCCATTGATAATTATATTTATTGCTTTTGGCCCCACTTCCTCCCTCACCCTCACATCATTTAATATCTTATTTTTCACATCTACCCATGCCAAACGAACTTGTGATCGACACTAACCAATCCCTATTCCCCCTCTCTTCCATTACCCAACACATACATACTCTTGTACCTCATTCGTTCCTTTTCTCCCATGTTTCTGTGTGTTACTAACATATTTGTGCGTAATTTTATACAGTTTCATATATTTATACATATTTTTACATATATGTGTGTGTGTTTTTGCATGTCTTTGATATTTTTAAGTATCTTTTCTGATATCTAGCTACCCTCAGAACCATCTGACACAATTATTTGGCCATTTTCATGTCTTTCTCATTCCCCTGCGCCACCTCTGCTCCATCTTTCTGCACCGGTTCAGAAGAGAATCCCTTTCCCTGGCTAAAACTAAATCCCACATCCCATTTCTTAAGTGCTACCTAATCTAGGGAAACCCTTCCCCTACCCCCTCTCCCCAACCGCTGGTCTAACAACAAAAATTTCTTACTATGGATCCCACCTCTCCATTCATATTGAACCTTCACCATTTTAGATTCCACCAGGCCCTGGCCCTCACAAACACGGAACTGCAAAAATGCATCCTCATAGGACAGGCATCCCAGAACCACCTCTTCTCCCTCTGCAAGAGACAGCTACTGTGCAATCCCTGCTACGTAAATCACATCTCCGAAACTGAGTCCCTTACCATCTAGAACCTGAATGAGCAATTTCAGCACCACCTCCATAAGTTATCAAACCTGCTGACATTCTACTGTCCCGTCAGGGAACACTACCCAACCATATCCGTTCCACAGTGTCCACATCGTCATCCCCTGATAGCACTGAGACCCTGCCTAGCTGACCTTTTCAACATCCCCCGAAACTCCCTGCCATCACTCCACCAAATCCAGAGTTGAAATACTCCTGTAACACTGTTGTTAACCTTTTCAATAAATCTGTCAGCCTCACAGTAGTTTCAGTCCTATCCAAAAAAATTTAACCATGTTGGACTTGTCAAAGAACTACTTTCCTTCTCCCAATCCGTGCAATGGAAACACTTATTTGCCACCAGTCCCTCAAACCAAATCCAATTTAATCCCAACATTGAACTCTGCCTCTCCCAGTTCATAGCATCATCCAAACATGATTCTCCATCCTCTGACCTAATCACTTGTTGGCCACCTTCCAGGAATTCCTTGTCTTCAACTTGGACTCACCATCCTTTCCCCGGTCCCTTTCTCAGAATACCAACGTCTCAGCAGAAGAATGGACAGTCATACACAACCCTAAAACAAACCCTGACCTATTCATCCTACTTGCAGACAAAGGCTCCGCCCCTGTTGCAGTGAATCACAGTGACTACCATGAAGAGGCCCTCTGCCAAGTATCTGACTTGTCCTTCTATAAACTCTGCCAGAGTGATTCCATCCCTGAAGTCCAACATAATCTCCAGTCCCTGCTTAACACCTCAGGCCCTTCCTAGAATCTCTCCCCTGAACAATTTCCCTCTTCACCCCTATGACACCCATCATACCCACCTTCTACGTGTTCCCCAAAATCCTCAAACCCAACAAGCCTGGGCATCCCAAGATAGTTTTTTATTGTAACCCTAATTGACAAACACCTCCATTCAGTTGCCCATAATCTTGCCTCACATGTGAAAGATACGATCCACTTCCTTCACCAACTCTCCACCAATCCCTCCTCTGTTGTACCTCTTTGGTCCCTACTCGTCACTGTTGATGCCACTTCCAAGTACACCATCAGTCATGCCTATGGTCCTACCCCTATTGAACATTACCTTTCCCAATGCCCTTCAGACTCCAAACCCACTACCGAATTCCTCATACACCTTACTAACTCCATCGTAACTCACAACTAGTTCTTCTTAGAAGTGATTTTATACAAACAAATCCATAGCACAGCCATGGGCACCTGCATTGCATGCTCCTATTAAACTGGTTTGTGGGCCATCTACAGGAGGCCCTCCTAGCCCCCCAAAAAGCCATAAACCTAGTCTGGTTCAGGTTCATTGATGATATCCTCGTGATCTGAACTCAGAGCCACGACACACTGTTCTCATTCCTTCGCAGCCTCAACACCTCTCCCATCCGCTTTACCTGGTCCACCTCAACCCAGTGTGCCACCATCCAGGGTGTTGACATCCTCCTCTCTGAGGTTCCATCCACATGTCTGTCCACATTAAACCCACCAACCGTACCTGCATGTTGACAACTGTCATCCCCTCCACACACAAAAATTCCTCCCATACAGCTGGGCCACTGGGGACGGCATATTTGCAATAACAATAACTCTCCAGTCAGCATTACCTTCTTAGAGAGGCATTATTCCCCAGATTAATCCGCAAAAAAGTCTCCCCTGCCATTTCTCAACACACCCCCAATCCTCCCACTACCCCCAAGAACCAGCTACAAAGGAGTGCCCTCTTCTTTACCCAATATCACTGCGGACTGGAACAACTGAACCACATCTTTTGTCAGGGCTTTGATTACCTAACACTGTGCCCTATAATGTGGCACATGCTACCCTGGATCCCTCCCAAGTGTCCTCTAGTGGTGTTCTGATGCCCATCCAACCTCTACCCTAGGCCATCCCTATGCCATTACCAATCCCAACCCCTTGCCATAGGGAATCACACCCTTGTGGCAGACCCAAGTGCAATACCTGTCCAATCCACCCACCCAGGGCTTCCTATTTCATTCCTGTCACTGGATTATCCTACCCCATCAGAAGCTGGATCACCTCTGAAAGTAGCCATATCACATACCAGCTCTGCTGTAATCATTCCACAGCATTTCACGTTGGTAGGACCAGCAACAAGCTGTCCACCATGATGAACAGCCACCGCCAAACTATGAAAAAGAGCGAAGTTGACCACCCTTTGGCACCACAACAACCTGAACATAACAGCTTGATTTCAATTGCTGCTTCATTACCCAAGACATCTGGATCCTCCCTTCTACCACCAGTTTTTCTGAGCTGCACAGATGGGAGGTGTAGGACTGCTTGTGGGAGCATACAGGGGCTTGGGGACAGTTTAGGGCTGCTAGGTGCAAGCTTGAGGTTTGATGAGGGTGGGGGGGACAGTGGAAATGGAGGAAGTATAAAGACCAGTGGCTGTTTTGGTGGACTAATAGGCTGTGTAGTGATGGAGTGTGAATAGGGATGGGGATAGGTACGTAAAGGTCAGGGGCTAGAGAAGGGTGAGGTCAGGGGGTGGGGGAGGCAGTTGGTTACAGCAACGTAGGATGAATTGCAGGGAGAGTTCCCACCTGCGCATTTCAGAAGAGCTGGTGTTGGTAGGAAGGATCCAGATGGTGCAGGCTGTAAAGCTGTCATTAAAGTGAATCATGTGTTGGGCAGGATGTTCAGCAACTGGGTGTTGTAGCTGTCTCTTGGCCCTAGTTGGTTGGTTTCCATTCATGCAGCCAGACAATTTGATAGTTGTCAGGCCCTCGTACAATGCAGCACAATGGTTGCAGCTTAATTTGTAAATCTCATGACTGCCTTTCACATGTAGCCCTGCCTTTGATGGGGTAGGAGATGCCTGTGACCAGAGTGGAGTAGGTGGTGGTGATAGGATGTATGGAACAGTTCTTGGATCTAGGTCTGTTGTAGGTATATGATCCATGAGACAAGAGGTTGGGAGTAGTAGTGGAATAGGGATGGACAAGGATATTGCATAGGTTTGGTGGGCGGGGGAATACCGCTGTGGGATAGGTGGGAAGGATTATGGGTATGATGTTATTCATTTCAGGGCACAACAAGAGGTAGTCAAAATCCTGGCAGGGAATGTGGTTCAGTTGCTTCATTCCTGAGTGATACTGAGTCAGTAGGCAAACCTCCTTTGTGGTTGGATGATGGGACTTTGGGAACTGGTGGGTAACCGGAGAGATAGGGTACAGGGTATATGTTTGTGTACAATGCTGGGAGGGGTAATTTCAATCTGTGAACCCCTCAGTGTGAGAACCTAGGGGTATTTGGAGAGGGACTACGTGTCAGTACATGTGCGACAGCTGTAGGTGGCTAGGCAATATGAAAGGGACGTCTTGGTATCGAATGGGTGGGAGCTGTTGAACTGTAGGTATTGCTGGTGGTTGGCAGGTTTGATATGGATGGAGATACTGATTTAGCATCCTGGAGATGGTCACCATACGAAGTTCATTTGTTGAGCTGAGAAGGAATGAGGGAGAAGGTTTTGAGGTTCTGGAGGATTGTAACAGGGAGTCCTCACACTCAGTGAGTTTGATCAAGATGAGGGGTTTAGAACTATGGATGGTTAGAAAAGATTCCTCTAAATGCCACATGAATAGTTTGGCATAGGGTGGTGTCATGTGGATGCACATTGCAGTACCACAGATTTGTTTTTAGGTTATGCTTTCAAAAGAGAAGTAATTGTGGGCGAGAGTATAGTTGGTCATGGGGACCAGGAAGGAGGTTGTAGGTTTGTAGTCACTCAGGTGTTGGGAAGGTAGCGTTCAGTAGCAGCAAGGTGATGAGCATTGTGGATGTTGGTGTAGAGGGAAGTGGCATCAGTAGTGATGAGTATCGCACCATGGTAAATGAACAAGAACTGTGGAATGTTGGAGGAGGATATGGTGGGTGTCTCTTATGTACTAGGATTGGTTAGGGTTAACAGTCTGAAGTTGTTGGTCCATTAGAACAGAGAGTCTTTTTATTGGGAGCACAGTAACCAGCCTCAATGGGGCATCCCAGGGGGTTGGGTTTATGGACTTTAGGAATTGTGTAAGAGTTCGCAGTGCTGGGAGTGGTATGGGTGAGGAGAGACGGGCAGAGACTCAGAGGAAAGGTTCTGGGATCGGCCTAAGGATGTAAGGAGAGAATGGAGATCCTGTTGTATTGCAGGAATGGAACCACTTTGGAAGCGTTGTAGGTGAATGAATCTGACAGATAATACCTGCGGTTCAAAACCACGATGGTGCAGCCTATGTCAGCTGGTGGGATTATAATGTTGGGATCAGACTTTAGTTGGTGGATTCCAGCCCTTTCTATGGATGTAAGGTTAATTTCCATATTACCCATAACCCTCTGTATTTGCTGCTTTGCTCGCATACACTGTATGGTGTGCAGGAATATTTTTTGTTTTGTTTTTGTTTAACCAAATTTTGATGTTTTTCACAAATTGCAACACCTTCTAAGCTTTTCACCCTAACTAAGACCACATGAGGATGGTCTTTTCCAAATGTACTTCTGACCAAAGAGCGATTCTGGTAGCTGGCGTCCAAAGTTATTGTTAATCCTGCCTTTTCCGTGCAACTTTTATCCCATAAAAAATATTTCTCTGTATGTAATCTACAAGTAAAATTCCAATTTTCATAAATTTAGCTTCAAATTTTTTTTTAATGTAATGAAATATTTTCTTAAAAATTCTCATCCCCTATTCCACTCCATTAGGAGTTGAATTTCCAGAAGCTCTGAAACACGTATTTTTTTAAATTTCTAACTGAGAAGTCAAAAACCAATTGTCATAGATATTCCCCTTAAAAATCCTTTAGTAGTTCTTTAGTAATTATTTATTTTCAAAAAAACTTTAAGCCACTATTTTCCCCTTTGGTGAGTGTATTTCCAAAAATGCTGGAACATGTATTTTTGTGTTTTCTGATTGAGAAATACCAGCTTTCGTAGTTCTAGCTTCAGAATCCCATAATAGTGACATACTTCCAAAAAACCTTTCATCCCCTATTTCATCACCTTAGGAGTGGAATTCAGACAACCCCTTCTTAAACAATGCCTACAGTAGAAGATCCACACCCTATCCAAACTTCACTTTTCTGTCCTTTGTGGCTTGGGCTGAGCAGTGATGAGTCAGTGAATCAGTGAATCAGTCTGACCCTGTTTCATCGCCTTAGATGCTGAATTAAAAAAAAAAAAAAAACTGAAACACATAGTTTTTCATCTCTAACCAAGAAGCCAAACACCAATTTTCAAAGATTTAGCTTTAAAAATGCTTTCACAATGAAATATTTTCACAAGACATTTTGCCACCCTCAGGGGCTGAATTTCCAAAAACAGTCACATGTGTATGTTTTATTTCTAACATAGAAGCCAAATACAATAAAATATTTCCATAAAAAATCTCTTTACCTATTTCACTGCTTTAGGGATTCAGTTTCCAAAAACACTGAAACACCTATTTTTTCATTTGTAACTGAGAAGTTGGATACCATTGTTCATAAATGTAGCTTTAAAAATACTTCAGTAGTTCTTTCACCCACTATTTCACCCCTATGGAGTTAAATTTCCAGAAATGCAAAAACCTATATTTCTGACCCCAAATACCAATTTTCGTAGGTCTATTGTCAAAATCACCTTAACAGTGACATTTTCAAAAGAACCCTTCACCCCCCCCCCTCCCCCAATTTCACCCTCTCCGGAGTGGAATTTAAAAAAAATCCTTTCTTAAATGATGCCTACAATAGTCAGTCAGTCAGGACGTTGCCTTTTATGTATAGAAATATCAACCATTTCCTTCACCAACTCTTCACAGTTCTAGTTCCTTTATCACGTGGTACCCTGCTCCTTACTGTTAATGCCTCCTGCCTCTACTCTCATATCCCTAATGCTCGTGGCGTTTCCACTATTGAACATTATCTTTCCTAATGCCCAACAGACTCCAAATATAAAATTTCCTTCGTGGTCACCATGACCAACTATATCCTCACTCCCAATTACTACCCCTTCAAAGGCTTCACCTACAAACAGATCACAGTACAGTAATGTGCACCTGCATGACACCATTTTATGCCAACCTATTCATTGGGCATCTAGAGGAATCCTTCCTAACCTCCCAGAATCCCATACCCTACACTTGGACTAAATTCATTGACGACATATTCGTGGTCTAGATTGAGGGTGAGGACACCCTATCCATGTTCCTCTAGAACCTCAACACCTTCTCTCCCATTTGCTTCACCTGGTCCTCCTCAATCCAACAAGCCACATATCAAGCTACTAACCTTCCGCAACACCGCCACTTCGACAGCTGCCACCCATTTCATACCATACCCTTCCATACAGTCTAGCCATTTGTGCCCGTCATACATGTAGTGACAAGCAGTTGCTCCTCAAATATATGGCCTTCACAGGCAGTAATTACCCTCCCAACTTTTTACAGAAACAGTTCTCCCCTGCCTTGTATCTCCTGTCACCTACCACATCCCACGTACCCGACATCAGGCCAAAGGGCAACCCCCTTCTGACTCACTACCATCCAAGAGTGAAGCAGCTGAACTACATTTCTGCCAGGGCTTCAGTACCTCTCATACACTTATGCTCATAAATTAAGGATAATTGCAGAATGTGGTGCCACACAATGTGGCACTACACAAAACTGGCACTAATAGCATAGGCACATAGGGAACACACATGACACAGATCTGTAAGTCTGCGGTATTGGTGATAAGTTGAGAAAACCATCCACATGTGCTACAAAACACCACTGTTTCCTGCGCATGTACCCTGACATCAATATGGGATATGGTCACCATGCACACGTACACGGGCTGCACAACGGGTTGACATACTCTGGATCGGGTGGTCGAGCAGCTGCTGGGGTATAGCCTCCCATTCTAGCACCAGTGCCTGTCGGAGCTCCTGAAGTGTTGTAGGGGTTTGAACATGTGCAGCGATACGTCGACTGAGAGCATCCCAGACATGCTCGATGGGTTTTAGATCTGGAGAACAGGCAGGCCACTCCATTCACATGATATCTTCTGTTTCAAGGCAATCCTCCATGATGGCAGCTCGGTGGGGCCGTGCATTATCATCCACTAGGAGGAAGGTGGAACCCACTGCACCCCTGAAAAGGTGGACATACAGGTGCAAAATGACGTCCCTATACACCTGACCTGTACAGTTCCTCTGTCAAAGACTTGCAGGGGTGTATGTGCACCAATCATAATCCCACCCCACACCATAAAACCACGGCCTCCATATAGGTCCCTTTCAAGAACATTAAGGGACCCAGCGAGAATCACTGTTCAGGCTATACCTGGACTTGTCCATGAACATAACCTGGGACCACTGTTCCAATAACCATGTACTGTGTTCTTGACACCAGGCTTTATGGGCTCTCCTGTGACCAGGGGTCAGTGGAATGCACCTTGCAGGTCTCCAGTTGTCTGTTCAGTTGTCTGTAGACTGTGTGTCTGGAGACAACTGTTACAGTGGCTGCGGTAAGGTCCCGAGCAAGGCTACCTGCAGTACTCCGTGGCCGTCTGCGGGCACTAATGGTGAGAATCGGTCCTTTTGTGGTGTTGTACACTGTGGACGTCCCGTACTGTAGCGCCTGGACGTGTTTCCTGTCTGCTGGAATCATTGCCATAATCTTGAGATCACACTTTGTGGCACATGGAGGGCCCGTGCTACGACCTGCTGTGTTTGACCAGCCTCCAGTGCCAATAGCATTCTACCCCTCATAACGTATCAATATGTGTTCTTTGAGCCATTTTCAACACACAGTCACCATTGGGACATCTGAAAGCATCTGCACACTTACTCGTTGCACAGTACTCTGATATGCTCCAACACACCTCTGCGTATGTGGACTGTTGCCAGCGCCACTGCGACGACTGCAGGTCAAATGCACTGCATGGTCATACCCTGTTGTTGTTGTTGTTGTTGTGGTCTTCACTCCTGAGACTGGTTTGATGCAGTTCTCTATGCTACTCTATCCTGTGCAAGCTTCTTCATCTCCCAGTACCTACTGCAGCCTACATCCTTCTGAATCTGCTTAGTGTATTCATCTCTTGGTCTCTCTCTACGATTTTTACCCTCTACGCTGCCCTCCAATACTAAATTGGTGATCCGCTGATGCCTCAGAACATGTCCTACCAACTGGTCCCTTCTTCTTGTCAAGTTGTGCCACAAACTCCTCCTCTCCCCAATTCTATTCATTACCTCCTTATTAGTTACGTGATCTACCCATCTAATCTTCAGCATTCTTCTGTAGCACCACATTTCGAAAGCTTCTATTCTCTTCTTGTCCAAATAATTTATTGTCCACGTTTCACTTCCATACATGGCTACACTCCATACAAATACTTTCAGAAACGACTTCCTAACACTTAAATCAATACTCGATGTTAACAAATTTCTCTTCTTCAGAAACACTTTCCTTGCCATTGCCAGTCTACATTTTATATCCTCTCTACTTCGACCATCATGAGTTATTTTGCTCCCCAAATAGCAAAACTCCTTTACTACTTTAAGTGTCTCATTTCCTAATCTAATTCCCTCAGCATCACCCGACTTAATTCGACTACATTCCATTCTCCTCGTTTTGCTTTTGTTGATGTTCATCTTATACCCTCCTTTCAAGACACTGTCCATTCCGTTCAACTGCTCTTCCAAGTCCTTTGCTGTCTTTGACAGAATTACAATGTCATCGGCGAACCCCAAAGTTTTTATTTCTTCTCCATCGATTTTAATACCTACTCCGAACTTTACTTTTGTTTCCTTTATTGCTTGCTCAATATACAGATTGAATAACATCGGGGATAGGCTACAACCCTGTCTCACTCCCCTCCCAACCACTGCTTCCCTTTCATACCCCTCGACTATTATAACTGCCATCTGGTTTCTGTACAAATTGTAAATAGCCTTTTGTTCCCTGTATTTGACCCCTGCCACCTTCAGAATTTGAAAGAGAGTATTCCAATCAACATTGTCAAACGCTTTCTCTAAGTCTACAAATGCTAGAAATGTAGGTTTGCCTTTCCTTAATCTATTTTCTAAGATAAGTCGTAGGGTCAGTATTGCCTCACATGTTCCAACATTTCTACGGAATCCAAACTGATCTTCCCCGAGGTCGGCTTCTACCAGTTTTTCCATTCATCTGTAAAGAATTTGTGTTAGTATTTTGCAGCTGTGACTTATTAAACTGATAGTTCGGTAATTTTCACATCTGTCAACACCTGCTTTCTTTGGGATTGGAATTATCATATTCCTCTTGAAGTCTGAGGGTATTTCGCCTGTCTCATACGTCTTGCACACCAGATGGTAGAGTTTTGTCAGGACTGGTTCTCCCAAGGCTGTCAGTAGTTCTAATGGAACATTGTCTACTCCGGGGGCCTTGTTTCAACTCAGGTCTTTCAGTGCTCTGTCAGACTCTTCACGCAGTATCATATCTCCCATTTCATCTTCATCTACATCCTCTTCCATTTCCATAATATCGTCCTCAAGTACATTGCTCTTGTATAGACCCTCTATATACTCCTTCCACCTTTCTGCTTTCCCTTCTTTGCTTAGAACTGGGTTTCCATCTGAGCTCTTGATATTCATGCAAGTGGTTCTCCTTTCTCCAAAGGTCTCTCTAATTTTCCTGTACGCAGTATCTATCTTACCCCTAGTGAGATAAGCCTCTACATCCTTACATTTGTCCTCTAGCCAACCTTGCTTAGCCATTTTGCACTTCCTTTCGATATCATTTTTGAGACATTTGTATTCCTTTTTGCCTTCTTCATTTACTGCATTTTTATATTTTCTCTTTTCATCAATTAAATTTAATATTTCTTCTGTTACCCAAGGGTTTCTACTAGCCCTAGTCTTTTTACCTATTTGATCCTCTGCTGCCTTCACTATTTCATCTCTCAAAGTTACCCATTCTTCTTCTACTGTATTTCTTTCCCCCATTCCTGTCAATTGTTCCCTTATGCTCTCCCTGAAACTCTGTACAACCTCTGGTTCTTTCAGTTTATCCAGGTCCCATCTCCTTAAATTCCCACCTTTTTGCAGTTTCTTCAGTTTTAATGTACCGTTCATAACCAATAGATTGTGGTCCGAGTCCACATCTGCCCCTGGAAATGTCTTACAATTTAATACCTGGTTCCTAAATCTCTGTCTTACCATTATTTAATCTATCTGATACCTTCTATTATTTCCAGGATTCTTCCATGTGTACAACCTTCTTTCATGATTCTTGAAGCAAGTGTTAGCTATGATTAAGTTATGCTCTGTGCAAAATTCTACCAGACGGCTTCCTCTTTCATTTCTTTCCCCCAATCCATATTCGCCTACTATGTTTCCTTCTCTCCCTCTTCCTACTCTTGAATTCCAGTCACCCATGACTATTAAATTTTCGTCTCCCTTCACTACCTGAATAATTTCTTTTATATCATCATACATTTCATCAATTTCTTCGTCATCTGCAGAGCTAGTTGGCATATAAACTTGTACTACTGTAATAGGCGTGGGCTTCGTGTCTATCTTGGCCACAATAATGCATTCACTATGCTGTTTGTAGTAGCTTACCCGTACTCCTATGTTTTTATTCATTATTAAACCTACTCCTGCATTACCCCTATTTGATTTTGTATTTATAACCCTGTATTCACCTGACCAAAAGTCTTGTTCCTCCTACCACCGAACTTCACTAATTCCCACTATATCTAACTTTAACCTGTCCATTTCCATTTTTAAATTTTCTAACCTTCCTGCCCGATTAAGGGATCTGACATTCCACGCTCCGATCCGTAGAAAGGCAGTTTTCTTTCTCCTGATAACAACGTCCTCCTGAGTAGTCCCCGCCTGGAGATCCGAATGGAGGACTATTTTACCTCCGGAATATTTTACCCACAAGGACGCCATCATCATTTAATCATACAGTAAAGCTGCATGCCCTCGGAAAAAATTACTGCTGTAGTTTCCCCTTGCTTTCAGCCGTTAGCAGTATCGGAACAGCAAGGCTATTTTGGTTAGTGTTACAAGGCCAGATCAGTCAATCATCCAGACTGTTGCCCCTGCAACTACTGAAAAGGCTGCTGCCCCTCTTCAGGAACCACACGTTTGTATGGCCTCTCAACAGATACCCCTCCGTTGTGGTTGCACCTACGGTACGGCTATCTGTATTGTTGAGGCACGCAAGCCTCCCCACCAACGCAAAGGTCTGTGGTTCTTGGGGCGGGGGTCATACCCTGAGGTGATTTAAACCTGCAAACTGCCCACCAGAGCCTTGTTTCACCATGTATCAGCATGATTTCTTAATTTATCAGCATGAGTGTAGTATGCTGAAATGAGGAATATCTCGCTCATTACCCTTCCCACACCCCTCCCATAGTGGTATTCTGCTGCCTACCGAACCTACACAATAGCGTTGTCCATCCCTATTCTACCACTGATCTCAAAGCCTTGCCACTTGGTTCATATCTCTGCAATAGATCTAGATGCAAGATCTGTTCCATACATCCTCCCACCAACACCCACTTCAGTGCTGTCACAGGTATCTCTCATTCCATGAAAGGCAGGGCTACTTGTGAAAGCAGTCATATGATCTACAAATTAAGCTGCAACCAGTGTGCTGCATTCTACGTGGCCATGAGAACCAACAAGCTGTGTGAATGGCCACCGACAAACTGTGGCCAAGAGACAGCTGGACCACACATTTGCTGAACATGCTGTCCAGTGCAGTGTGCTTCACTTCAATGACTGCTGCAAAGATTGCACCATCTTGATCCTTCCTAGAAACACCAGCTTTTCTGTATTGTGCTGTTGGGAACCCTCCTTGCAATAGGCAAACATATCCTATGTTGCTGTGAGCGCCTCCCTCCCACTCCTCATCCCCCTCCCCCCGCCCCCCCTCCACCGACCACAATATTCATTACTCCCTGTGCGTCAGTAACGTATCCCATTCTCTGCTCCCACTTCATCACTACACAGCTTTCTATTCCACAAACACACACACTAGTCTCTTTCCCTTCCTCCACTTCCCTCCTTTTCCACTATCCCTTCCATCCCCGCCAAACCTCCCGACTACACCAAGCAGCCCTACCCTGTCACCAGCACACCCTATCTGCCCACATGCAGCAAATGTATTCCTGCACGTGGTGACTAGCAATGTGTCTTTATTGTAACGCGTAGGAAGTATTACGGAATACAGATGTAGATGATACAGCAGTGATACAAATGTAATAAATTGTCATAAGCAGTAATGTATTGATGTTATTGGAAGGCAAGTTATTGATAACCAAATATCTATCCTCTAGGACAGAGAGGTGTCCCATTTAGTAAGAAAGAATAAACCGATATGGACACACATATCTGTATGGAAATGGGAAATACAATACCCATATAAATAATTATGAAATAATTGAGAAAGCATCCAGAGTAATGCACAAAATGGCAAGCACTGCAATGAAGAATTTCCGATTTCTACGACATTGAAGTGGCTCCCATTCAGAGCACCAAAAGATGCAGCACAGTGTTGTTATAAGAATTAATGGTGCTTACATGGCATATTGGTGGAATGCCTGTTTGTGATGGATTGTGCACAGTCAACTTGTAGATTTGGAGAATACATGCAGAATGTTGGCTTCAAAAAATAAAAAAATGAGTCATGTTGAGAAATAATTGTCCAAGTGGTCACTCAGGTGAAACGACTCGAATATGTTTGATAGGTGAATGACAACTCAACTGGGACAGCATAAAAACAGTCTGACAATCACATTTGACACAAACACTTTATGTGACTGGTAACTGGCAACAAGTCATTAAATTAGTATGGAAATTGCCCACAGTGAAGGCCATTATTTTCAAGTGTGGCATTGAAATGCCGGGCATATTTCAGTGCTCCAGATAGTGTCATAGGCTGCAGTTGATGGGTCGTAGCATACCATTTTCTAAGACCACCATTAACATGAATGTTGCATTATCACTTTAATTTTTTTGCTGTTCTTAGTAACTGAGTACTAGGCATTGCCCAGGTATGTATTTATTTTATTTCAGTTCTATTAGTCAGTCTCCTCCTGCCCCTCCCTCTGTCTCCGTTTGCTACTCCACGCCCCCCCCCCCCCCCCCCTCTCTCTCTCTCTCTCTCTCTCTCTCTCTCTCTCTCTCTCTCGCTGTCCACCACCTTTTTTCCCTTTGTCTGTTCATCTCCTCCTCCCCCTTGCTCTCTGTGCCATACAGTGATATAATTTTGTAGATACATTCAGCAGTATATGTGAACACTGTGTGCTAAATGTGTTGAGAGTAGAGTTAGTATCTAAGAAGTAATAAATTCAAATGTTGTGCACATTGTGGCAGTTTTTTTGCACATAGTGTTTATGACATCGTATATCCTGAACTATGTGCTGTATAGTGATAAAATTTTCCGTATATATTCAGTGCTGTACGTGAACACTGCCTACAAAATGTGACGTGAATACAGTGTAGTAAAGAAGTAATAAATTAAAATGTCAAGCCTGAAGGGACAGTTTTATTGCCTGAAGAACAAAAATGTAATAAGCAATATTTTTTTTTTATTTTCATCATTTTGTGGAGGGTGCAGACGGAAAGAGATCTTGTAGAGGTGTGAACTTATGTCTAGAGTTCACTTAAAGTCAATGAGTGTTCTCATTCTCAAATACTGGATAGTACACAGTAGCTATACATTATACAACCTATACATTATAGAACAAATAGTGTGGAAGTATACATTAAACATGTTTAAGATTGGATAAACATTGTATTCATGCCCGTGAATTGTATAAACATTGTATTCATGCCTGTGAATTGTATCACATAGAACATATTAACCAAATTTGATAAAAGTTCAAAAGTCAAAGACTAAATAGCTTTTTTTCCAAGAGTAAATATTTTTCCCTTATTTGCGTAATACTCTTCACATCAATAGGCTAAGTATCTTTCACTACTGACTTTCTAAAGTAGCCTGTGTTCCTCCTCAGGGTTCAAGCTATCCCCTTACCAAATTTAATCAAAATCAATTCAGTGGGTTAGTAATAATAAATTTAAACATCATACAAGATGCAAAAGTTTTCCACACACCTTAGTGTTTATGACGTCATATATCCTGAACTGTGTATCATATGATGTAATTTTGCAGGTTCATTCAGAGGTATACATGACCATTGTCTGCAAATTGTAGTACAAATACAGTTTGTAGTAAAGAACTAATAAATTAAAGTCATTCTCGGTGCAAAAATGAACAGCAAGCGATAAACTTTCATCATTATGTGGAGGGTGTTGGCAAGAAAAATTTGATAAAGGTGTGAAATTGTGTGTAAAGTTTGTTGTAAATAACAAAGTGCTCTTGTTCTCAAATACTGGATGAATAAAATGTGGGTATTCACATGCTGTTGCCCACACTTCTTTTCCACCTCCACCCTTTCTTACCCCCAAAGTGAGTCTTTCCATGCAGTAAGTGATGGTATAGTAAGTTTGGTGTAAATTGGTCCGGTGATTTCAGAATAGATGTGGGATGATGAAATATAGCCCATACGGTGCCCTAGCTTTGCCGAAGTTACTAGTGAAAACCACATAAAAATGTGTCTAGTAGTTTTGGACATTAACATTTTCAGACATACAGACGAAGCTTTAGTAAAATTTCCAGTCACAGTATCTTTTTTTCTGTGGTTTGAATTTGATGAAATGAAGCCTATATGGTGCCCCAAACTATGCCAAAGTTACCTGCAAAAACCCTATGAAAGTTTGTCTGTTGGTTCTGGAGATTAGTGTGTTCAAAGACAGACAGACACTGCAGTTCTTTTACAGATTTATTATTAGTGTAGATTCGGTAGTCACATGCTTCTTTTTGACACCCTCTGCCGCTGCCAGCCCCCCCCTCCCCCCCCCCCCCCCCACTCCCACTACCCCTTTTCTTAAATTTCTTTTTTCTATTCTCTTTCCTCCCTTCCTTCACTATTCTTCTTCTTCTTCTTCTTCTTCTTCTTCTTCTCCTCTCTCTCTCTTTTTTTTATTATTTTTCCCTACTACTATTATTTTTCTTTTTAAGTCTGTGTTTCAGTAGTGAAGTAGTTAATCTGATATTGGGATTGGGATTATGATGTTTAATAAACTAACAATTAAAAGCTAATCCTGAATAGGATATACTAGAGTTATAGGAAGTTTTATAACAAGACATTTGGCATAGAACAATGTCCGAAACATATCATTAGAACATAACTGAAACTGAGAATTCACATTAAAAAGGTAACAAAACTACAAAAACTCTCTCACAAAAAATGGAATGTTAATAGTCGTGAAGCAATGGACAGAGAACATTCAAGATTTTTGATCGGAAAAAATGTTTGATTTTTTAAAATATTGATTCACTTTCTGGTTTTAATTAATTTTAACTTGATAAATTAACCAATTTTTTCATTAGCTGCTCACAGAATGAGTGGAGAACAATTTTTGAAGAATCAGTGTACAGTTTTGGCTACATTGTGGGTCTGTAGAGCCAAAGTCTCTCTCGGTTTGGCAGTGGACACCCACGACCAGGTTAGCAGAAGACATCACTGCAGGTTGACACAAGAAGCATCAGGGAGTCAGGGAGTGAAGCAGACAGGAGCTGGCCAGACGTTCTTTCACAAGAAACTCTGTGCGAGCTATGCTGACAGTGCAGGAATCTTCTCGTGGGCCATGGGGTAGGTGAAGTTTCTACACATCCTAGCCCCGATACCGCAACGAGAGTTGTAAACGCTGCCGATTCAGCAGAAAGACAGAAGCCAGATGGTGGTCATGATAACACAATTTCCACCCGACCGAGCCTCGCACCGGGCCCCTGTCTTGGCCTATGTGATGGAAAATGGTACCCTTTCGTAACAGTGACGAATTGAGCCCGCATAAATATTGCCCATTTTAGCTCTGCATTACCTGTCACTGCTTACAGCTACACTAGTTGTCGTGGATTGTCTACCTTCCACTACTAGATATCGCCTCCACTAGCTGCTACAGCCTGTGCCTGGGCTTGTTGCATGTCGAATTGGCGCCTCCGGTAGGGGAGCTACCTACTGGCTGATTGCTGCTGACATAGGGACACCTATCTGCGAGTGCAGGTTTCACACCTGGGCCTGACTGGCTGCCTTCTTTGGGCACACTCTGCTCCTGCATGTCACTGATGCTACTGCCACGCTTGAGGTTCCCAGTTCAGCTCTGTGCACTCACTGCAATGAGCTGCACACCCTTGCTTCCACTGCATCCAGCTATGACAGGTACAACTGTAGGAGCCTGCTCCCAGTTGGGATTCTGACATTTCATTTCTCTACCCACCAAATTGCTGACAGCATACCTCCACCTCCCCTTGGCCTGCTAGCACTGTGAGCTATCTGCAAAGGCTGCTGCCGAGTTCTGCACTTCCTCTGCACTCTGTGGCTTATGTACAACCCTGGCCACTAATGCCAACAAAACCACTGTAACTTAATAACTAAATAAATCGATGCTTCTCTCATTGTACTGACTGATCAGCAGACCACCATCTGTCACACCTGAGTTAAGTGCCATCATGACACTGTGCTAATAGATGCGTAATTTATGAGTCAGATAGAGAATCATACACTGTTTGCCAAAAAGAGCAAAGCACTCGGAAGGGGAGAAGCAAACAAAATGAAACTCCACTGATAGAGAGGGTATGTGATGTTATTGCAGTGATTAGAAAATCAAGTGAAATTGACAAAGAACTTGGCAGTATGTGCCCACTTATCAGTATGATAGTGGCTTCAAGGAG
This sequence comes from Schistocerca piceifrons, assembly GCF_021461385.2. NCBI lineage: Eukaryota > Metazoa > Arthropoda > Insecta > Orthoptera > Acrididae > Schistocerca > Schistocerca piceifrons. Next base: position 95,228,422 of record NC_060143.1, on the reverse strand, counting down.
TGCTGTAGTTTGGTTAGGAATGGTGTCACAAAGATGATGTATCCTTTCCTGAGGTAAGCTTGCCCGCACCTGTTGTAATGGGTCCTCGATATCCTGGACACTGGCACTGGGATGTAGTTGACACCTGAACTGATCCCATGCATTCTGTTGGGGCAGATCTGGGGAGCTTGCCGGCAACAAGAGTATCTCAACATCACAGGGAGGGTTCATAAATAAATGTGTCACGTCGAAGATAATTTAACGGTTGAAAAATGGCGGCACAGCACTATCTTGCAAGAGATAACACATGAGGATGCAGGATATCCTTGACATGCCATTGTGTCATCAGAGTTCCATCAGTCACTACCAGCTGTGACCAAGAGTCATACTTGATGGCTCCCCATACTGTGAACTCAAGGAGTAACATTGCTTTACCTCTCCAAAACATTGAAAGAATGGGACCTCGCACCAGGTCATTGCCATATTCACTGACGACCATCGTATGTGGTAGTGCAGAACCGCAACTCGTTGCTGAACACGATTCACCAGTGGTGCACGGTTCCTGGTCATGGCACCACTCCAAAGGCTGCCATTTGTATTGTGGTGTTAATGGCAATCACCCCTGTTGAATGGCAACTCCCTAGTTGGGTTGCTACTAGTTTCTGTCCAATGGTGCAGGATAGCACAGAATTTTTCAGGGAGCCTGTTCCTTGTTCTCAGATGGCAGGCACAGATGTGAAGGGTTACAGTGTGCTTGGTGCACAATATGGCAATCCTCCATTGTGGTGATTAGATGTGGTCAGCCAGAACCCTGTCAGCGAGTGCACCTGTCCTCGCATTCCTCCACAGTCCTATATCGGGCCACAGTCACATCTGAACGCCCCTCAAATCTGGATATTGCATGATTTGAGCAAACAGAGAACCACAGTGAGGTCACTGTCAGGTGCCTATAAAACTGTCTCGCACGAGTATGCAGTATCTTCACATCTTCAAACTGATCACTCGACACCTGATGTTTTTTGCTTCCCTTGTGTACCCTACCAGGGCTGGCAGTAATACTAATGCATTCTTGTGGCCATACTGTGTGTCACAGAGAATTGGAACTATCATTTACATACCTGCTGATGGCGTGTAGGCGGTCGAAGATACACTGCCATTCGATGATGTCTTCTGGGTGCTTCACTTTTTTGTTAAACAGTGTACTTAAAGGTCTTAAGTGTTGAAACTTCCCGGCAAATTGAAACTGTACTGTACCCGGTCACAGGTTTAAGTTCCAGTGCAGTGCACAGTTTTAATCTGCCAGGAGATTTCAAATCAATACATACTCCACAAAGAGTGAAAATTCATTCTACTCTTTAACAGTTGCTTAGGCAGATGAGTTATCTCTTCTTATTAGGATCCAATTCCTCATAGTGTGGCAAACATAATTAATGTGCTCATAATGCATTCATCCACACTCTTTACTATTTCTCTATAATCCTCTGAACAGCGTCATACGATTGTCAGCGAGTTTGTCTTCAGTATCAGTACACAAGAAAAAGATCTAAATTGTGAGTAGCACTGGGTATGCAAAGTGTCCACGTCTTTTTTTTATTCAGGCGGGACAGTGTCCATAGGTCATTTTTTCCCAGTTTGTCCTGATTTTTGGCATTGTAGTAAACTGAAATTTCGTCCACTGTGAACAGAAAACAGAAAAACACTTGTTTATTTACTTTGCAGTTGCCTTATATGGACTCACAAGTAAAACTGATAATGAAAGCTACAATATTATCCTCAGTAAATAAGTTTTGTTTGTTTACTGTGCCGTACTCTTAATACCTAACTGTTGTCAGTTAACACTTTATTCTTTAGGCATCTGAAAAAGGTGTCGACGTCAGTGTTGTCATCTCCAATCTGAATAATGGTTTGGTGCAGCTCACCACACTAGTCTGCCCTGTGAAGTCTCATCATCTCTGCTTAACTACCACAACCTGCAACCATTTGAACCTCCTCACTGCGTTTGATCCTTGATCATTCTTTACAATTTTTACCCCCTGACACATAGCTCCATTACCAAATTGCCAATTCTTTAGTGCCCCAGGATGTGTCCAATCAACTTATTCATTGTTTTAGACAGTTGTACCATAAATTTCTCTTTTCTCCAGTTCGATTCAGTAGTTAGTCATTAGTTATTCAATCTACCTATTTAATCTTCGGCATTCTTTTATAGCATCACGTTTCAAAAGCTGCTGTTCTTTTCTTGCCTGAAATATTTATCATCCACATTTCACTACCGTACAAGTCTATGTTTAAGACAAATACCTCAGAGAAAAGTTCCTGACATTTAAGTTTGTAGCCATTGTTAACAAATTTCTCTTATGCAGAAACATATTTCTTGTTATTGCGTGTCTGTATTTTATATCCTCTCTGCTAGTGTCATAGTAAGTTATTTTGAAGCCTAAACAGCAAAACTCATTGACTACTTTTTCATTTTCAAATTCTAATTGACTCTAGTGCCCTTGTCTTTTGTTGATGTTAATCGTCAAAACTCTTTTCAAGGCATTATCTGCCGTGTTCAACTGAACTCCCCAAGTCCTTTGCTGTCACTGACAGGATTAGAATATCTTTAGCAAACCCCAGAGTCTTAGTTTTTCTTCCCAAACTTTAACTCTCTTTCCAAATCTTTCTCTGGTTTCAATCACAGATTGCTCAGTGTACAGAGTGAATAACACTGGAGATAAGCTGCAACCCTGTATGACTCCCTTTCATATTCTTCAACTCTTGTAACAGCAGTCTGGCTTTTTTACACCTTGTTAATAGTCTTTTGCACCCTGTATTTTATTCCTGCTAGCTTCAGAATTTCTAGTCAACACTGGCTAAAGCTTTCTTCTAAACCTACAACCTTTTTTGCCCCATGTGTTCATATATTTCTCCAGAACCCAAGCTAATCTTTCCCGACATCAGCCTCTACCAATTTTTCCATTCTTCTGGAATTTGAAAGTACGTGCAATAGTGGTTCAGGCTGCAAACTCTATTTCTTGTAAATATGATTTTCTACTTATTAATTATGTGCTAATCAAAATATTTCTGATATTACTTTAAAAAAATATATATTTTATGTGACTGAATTTCCAAGAAAAGGCTTTGAATTTTTCAGCAGATGTGTATATTGAATTACTTGTGTGAATTTGTTTAAGGATGCAAGACTTGGAGAATGCCCTCCTTGGTGAAGACGAGATTCCTGATGATGCCTTACGTCCAGAGGAATGGCAGAAGGCATTGGGTGTGCTTGACAAGGGAAATCAGATGGTCTTGTTTAATGATGTGTTCGATCTTCCACAACAGATAGCCTTAAGAGACGAGTGTCAGCAGTTTGTTGGTGAGTACATGTTGCATAATCATTTATTTTGCAAAACTTAGTGTTACGAAATGACCACATACAAGATAGCTTTGCAATTGTGTGTGGCTGGATTGATGAACCACTGTATATAAATCAGTATGTGTTGATAAAATGAACATCTGAATATATGAAGGGCATTCAATAAGTAATGCAACACATTATTTTCTGGAAGCATGTAGGCTTTACTCAGGATTCCAATACAACATATTATTCCCCCACTCTTTTGGCTGTTTTTCAGCATAATCTCCATTCAATACGACGGCCTTATGACACCTTACTTGGAGGAGCTGTATGCACACATGATACCACTCTACTGGTTGATGTTGTAGCCAACGTTTTGCTACATCAATAACCTCCCCATCATCAAAGTATTGCTTCCCAAAGAGTGCATCTCTCAGTGGGCCAAACAGATGGCAGTAAGAAGCTGCGAGACCCAGGCTGTAGGACCGATGAGGAAGAACAGTCCAGTGAAGTTTTGTAAGGTCCTCTCTCATGTGCAATCTTTGTGTGATGCCTTGTGTTGTCATGGAGCAGGAGACATTCATTTGCATTTTTTTGGCAACGAACACCCTGACGTTCTTTCTTCAATTCCCTGAGGGTAACCGAATACACTTTAGAGTTGATTGGAGCACCGTGAGGGAGGACTCAAACAGAATAACCCCTTCAGAGTCCCAGGAGTCTGTCACTATGGTGTTACCAGTTGAAAGTGCGGCTTTGAACTTTTTCTTTGGAGTTGAGGTGAAGTGGTACCACTCCATGGATTGTCATTTTGTTTCCAGTCCGAAATAGAGAACCCATGTTTCATTGCCTGCGATGATGATCAACAAAAAATTGTCTTGAACAGCCTTGTAACATGCAAGCAGTTCTGCACAAATGGTTTTTGTTACTCTTAATTGTCTTCTGTTAGGCAGCGAGGAACCCAATGGGCCCACACCTTTGAGTCCTGTAATTGATGGATGAGTGTGTCACCACTGCTGACAGAGATGTCAAGTTGTGCAGTGAGGTGTTTGATTGTGATCTGTTGATCACCTCGAATGAGTGTGTCTGTGTGTTCCAGCACGCGGGATATTGGACACATTTGGGTGACCTTGTTGCAGCGATGACAGATGCGTCACCTGACAATTCATGGTGCTTTCGTTCACTGCCACATCTCTGTAGACATTCTGCAAGCACCGTTCTGCAGGCTCGTATAAATATTTGCGATGCCCTGGTTTTCTTCCAAAAGTAATTCAATGGCAGCTTTTTGCTTGGAGCACACCTCCGATATAGACACCATTGTGAAGGCTACTTGCAGCACACCCACATGTTGGTAGTCCATGAAACTATAGGGGCTGAAGCAGAAACATTCCACAATGTCCCACAGCAAATCCTGCATTTTTTCAACTGAATTTGGCTGGGAAAAAAAAAGTGTTGCATTACTAATTGAATGCCCCTTGTAACAAAAATGTAATACTTGCAAATAATGTAGTACATGCTTGCATATGAGACAGATATTTGCTAACTGTGGAGTGGGTTATTATTTTCCCAAAGTTAATGTAAATTATGAGCACAGCTGGTTCTTAACATCATGTTAAGCGTACATCTGAATTATTATGTTTTGACAGTCACCATTCACGTGATGGTGTTATGAAAGGTATGACTAAAGCAGAGACACTACTGCTGGCAGTAAACAGTAACATACTGCTTTCACTGGATTTTTGCAACAGGTGAAGGAAGTCAGTGAACCAGTAACTGAAATAGCTACCTCATTTTGGTAATTGTTGAGCAGAGAATTATTATGGTTTTCAAGTTCTGTTACTAAATATATCACAAAACAATTTGCAATCAGTAGACTATAATAATTAATAAAATATTAAAATAAAAGCAGTTATCCAGAATGTTTCAAAGTATACTTAGTTTCTCTCAAAATGGGTTTTCACAAAACAGTCCGGTTGTTTTCTCATACCGAGCGAGGTGGCGCAGTGGTTAGCACACTGGACTCGCATTCGGGAGGACGACGGTTCAATCCCGTCTCCAGCCATCCTGATTTAGGTTTTCCGTGATTTCCCTAAATCGTTTCAGGTAAATGCTGGAATGGTTCCTTTGAAAGGGCACGGCCGATTTCCTTCCCCATCCTTCCCTAACCCGAGCTTGCGCTCCGTCTCTAATGACCTCGTTGTCGACGGGACGTTAAAAAACGCTAACCTAACCTAACCTAACCTGTTTTCTCATATATATCAGCTTTTGGCACGAGTGACTTATTATTCTGGCTCAGAACTACATCTGACATCACTTTTAAGGAAAATGTATGCTTTCTGGAAACTTCTACTTCCTTTGCTTGTTAAACATCTATAATAAGCCTAACACCTTGAAACTGGTTCTACCCCCTTCTTTGTGTTAAGTTTGATATGCACTGACTTGGGCCAACATTTCCTTTTTTTTCCATTGTTGAATAACTACTGGACTATGATCAGTTTATTGTAATTTTCTGGATTATTGAAGGCTGAGAAAGACAGACAAGTGGTTCAACATGTGACATGAGAGTGAATGAATGAATGAGGGTGGGGCATTTTTGTGTGGGTTACATCATCTTGTGTATTCAGCTGCCTGTTGTAAGTCTTTTCATTTGTTGCTGCTTTGGCAGCTTGCACATTAATAATGATGAAATGATGAGGAGGACGACACAACACCCAGTCCCCAAGTGGATTAAATCTCCAACCTGGCCGGGAATTGAACCCAGGGCCCCCTGCATGGCAGCCAGCCTTGCTGGCCAGTCAGCTATGAAGGACAAATATCTATGGACACCAAGCACTGCCATTTAGTACACGCAATGAGCATCTGCATTCCACCTGATTGTCGTTTTCATTTTAGGGAGATGATATTATCCAGCTACATTTCTCCTCAGTAATGAAAGCCTGTGTATTGTTGCAGTCTGTTTATTTCTGCAACAGACATGTTTGATTTTGTTAATGAATTTTTGTTTCACAAGCACTCTAAATTGATTAGAAAATTTTTCTTTGACAAAATACATAAGTACAAACAGAGATTTATCCACACAATTTCTTGCCAGCTAAATGTATTTTAAGGTATGGTGCAGTCTCTCAGTGAGCATGTTGATGATCAGCATAGCATGCAATCTGTAGCTATTTGCACATCAGTGTATGCTATGGACATAGTTCTCCAGAAAGTATGCCCAAAACTGTGCTGTAGCAGAATCGTGTTCTAGACTTTATTTTAGAGCAGGGAGCATGATTTTAAAAGCAGGAACATCTGTCTCCTGTAATGGTGTGTTGTTGGTCCTGTACACTTCTATTTGTTTCTCTTGGCATCTTACATCAGTGTTTACTTTTTTCATACATCTACAGGTCACATGCAGTAGTCTCTTATTTGTGGTGTTATCATTGTAACCTTCCACACGTTACAGAAAGTTCTTACCAAGTCTGATCCGAAAAATTTAATGAAAGTTTGGAAAATGACACTACCACGTGGTCATTTCTGTTGTGTGTGTGGAACTTATGTGGAACTCCTTGCCACACACAATCCATTTCCAGTTAAGATCATTGTTATTGAGACTGTGTGTCTCATCAGTACAAATACAATTGATTCCACACTTCAGAATTCTTACCTTGGTATTTTCATCACTATTAACACACGTAATCTGTGCTTTGTAGCTTTGGACGTAATTCCTTGTGTTGTAGCAGACGATGATGTATAAATCTTGTGTGATTAACGAGTGAATTCTTTCTAGCTGTGAGTCCAATTCCAAGTGTCAAATTACATCAAATATACAATGAAAAGGAATTTTATTAATGATATGAGGAGAGCAGGTAGTGGCAAGTATGGCAAGCAGGTTTGCTGTGGTGGTTCATAAAGCATAACAGTTTGGCACTCTCTAACTAGTGGTTGGCATGCAACTACAGCATAGCACCTATCCCTAATGTCTCTTCCTGTGTTATTACCTCTTCTCACATGTTGTATATTATCATTTGACATTTGCATCTCATATGAGTTGGTAGTAACTTATTTTTAAAACTCTTCCATTAAGAATTTATTGCAAGCAGTAATATTATCATTCAACTTAATTCCTACTTTCCAAGTAGGGTAGCAAACTGCTCAAAAATAGGCATTGATAATATGTTTATAGAATGGTATAATGAAAAAAAAAATTACAAAACCAGTAATCAATTGGCTCTCAGACAATGATAGCAATTCCTTATGTAAAACTTTAAAATTGGTCAGGATACAGAAACTACTAAATAGAGATCAGGGGGTAGTCGCTAAACCAAACATTGATAATTTTAGATATTATCTTGTCAAAGAAATGAATTAGAGTGATGCATACACTGCTTGTGACATGAATGAAAAAATACAACACGTGGTCTTTACCTTACATGAAATCTGTTTTCCGCGAAAGAAACCAAAATTACACCAAAACCTTAAAGAAGAAGAAGAAGAAGAAGAAGAAAAAGGAGGAGAAAGAAAAAGATATACTGGAAGATATTGAAAATAGTAACAGAAATCAAAGCAAGTGCATTATGAGAAAAAGATAGTCACATCAGGTTAGAAAATGAAGAAGGAAACTGATGGATTTAGGTTGTAAAGTAGGTAAAGTATTTCTTGAAACCATTTGAGATAGTACCACACAAATGATTAGTATCAAAAGAGAGGACACAGCATTTTTTTCGGATGGAGACTCATTGACACACGAGGTCTGTTCAGAAAATTCCGGAACATTTGTAATTTCGTGATAATGGTGTGTTGGAACGAAATGAGTTTGGCATTCCTTCACATACATGTGTTTAATGTGTAACTGCCAGAAATTTCATTGTTGTATGTCTGTTAGTTATTGTTCAGTGCTCTATTGAGTAGAACATTGTTGCACAGTTTGTGAATTTCAACATGGCAGAGTTAGAGGAGCAATGCATCTGCATTAAATTTTGCTGGAAATTCAAGAAAACCTTTACAGAGACACACCAAATGATGCAGGAATTCTATGGTGATGATTGCTTAAGCTGTACTTGGAGTTATGAATGGTTCACGTGGTTTAAAAATGGCTGAACTGAAGTTACAGATGACTCCTATTCAGGACGCTCTTTGACGTCTACTGATAACGCTCATGTCACGAATGTCAGCAAAATTGTGCATCCTAGTCAAGGCAGACTGACTGAGAGATTGCAAAAGGATGTAACATTTTAGTTGGATGATGTTATGAAATCCCAACACAGCGTCTTGGATTGCATCGTGCTGCCACCAAGTTCATCACGCAGCTCTTGAGTCAAGACCAGAAAGACCTTCGCCTCACAATCTTTGAAGAGCTTTTGGATTGTGGAAATGAGAACAAGACATTCCATAGAGAATCATAACTGGTGATGAGACATGGGTCAACAGTTATGATGTTGAGACCAAGGTTCAATCTTTGCGGTAGGTTGGGAAAAGTTCTCATCAGGTCAGGTCAAATGTCAAAGCCAAACTGACAATTTTGTTTGACTTTGGAGGAATAGTTCATCATGCACTTGTACCACAGGGACGAACTGTTCAGCAATGGTACTATTGGGATGTGTTGCAATGCCTGCGAGAAAATGTGAGAAGGAAACAGCCTGAAATGTGGTGAGAGAATTCACGACTCTTGGTATCACGATAACGTACCCATTCATTCATCCCTGTTTATGTGTGACTATTGCACAAAAATACAAAATCACTGTGCTGCCTCATCCTCCTACTCTACAAACATGGCACCTGCACCCTTTTTTTTATTTCCAAAGTTGAAAACCTCATTTAAAGGACAAAGATTTGCAACGATAGATGAGATAAAAGAAAACTCGCAGACGGTACTTCACATGATCCCGCAAGAGGCCAACCAAGACCACTTCCGGAAATGGAAACAGCATTGGGAGCAGTGTATCAATTGTGGAGGAGTATATTCCAAAGGCGACCATGCGCAGTAAGTAAAAGGTAAGTATAGAAAAATTTTGTTGACGAAGTTCCAAAATTGTTTGAACAGATGTCATATGTAGGAGTAACTTTTTGTGTGCACCAGGGAAGCATTTTGGGACTCCTGCTGCTCATATTGTATATTAATGTCCTTAAAGACAATATTAATGGTTACCTCAGATTGTTTACAGGTGATGGATTTATCTGTAATGAAGTACTAACTGACTGAAGTCAGTGAGAGTCATAGAGGCCAATTGCATACAGTTCTTGAAATGTCAGTTGATGCCCCAAGATAAAGGAACAGCTAAATGGGCATGGGAAAGTGCAAGCCATTTATCTAAGTAATTTGTTATGTCACAAGAGTCCAACAATATTTTATTGCACAGTTAAATCTTATAATTCAGCTACCTGCCAAAAAACATATTTCTTCTAAATTCTCTTATTCCGTCTTATCACTGTAAATATAGAGCATTTTTCAAACATACATTAAAAATGGAAAATATTCAGTTCAGATTTACAGGTAAACAATGCACAAAAATAGGTTCAGTATAAATAAATAGAAAAAATAAATTTTTTATAACACTGGGCAAGATTGAATCACATAATTCTGAAAACAAGTTTGATCAATCAGAGAAGGCGACCTGGCAAAAACACATTTCTTCTGAATTCTTTTAGTCCATCTTACCACCACAAATATAGAGCATCTTTCAAACATACATTAAAAATGGAAACCCTTCAATTCAGATTTACAGGTAAACAATGCACAAATAGGTTCAGTATAAATAAATTTCTTATACCAGTGGTCAAAGTGAATCACATAATTCTGAAAACATATTAGCTTAATCAGGAAAGGCACTTGGGCATATTCAAGCCACTTACGTGGAAAAATAATAAAGTACCATTTAACAATTGAGCATTACATCATTATTAAAACTGTTACATATAAACCAAACTTCAGACAGGGAATCATGGAAGGGGTAGGTATGGCAGGCCAGGTCTGAATAAGATGGTTTAGAATAATGGGCACTACTGGGTAAATTATGCCCAATTCTGCAAGATACACTACTGGACATTAAAATTGCTACACCAAGAAGAAATGCAGATGATAAACGAGTATTCATTGGACAAATATTTTATACTAGAACTGAAATGAGATTACACTTTCACGCAATTTGGGTGCATGGATTCTGAGAAATCAGTACCCAGAACAACCACCTCTGGCCATAATAACGGCCTTGATATGCCTGGGCATTGAGTCAAACAGAGCGTGGATAGCGTGTACAGGTACAGCTGCCATTGCAGCTTCAACACGACACCACAGTTCATCAAGAGTAGTGACTGGCGTATTGTGATGAGCCAGTTACTTGGCCACCATTGACCAGATGTTTTCGAGTGGTGAGAGATCTGGAGAATGTGCTGGCCAGGGCAGCAGTCGAACATTTTCTGTATCCAGAAAGGCCCGTACGGGACCTGCAACATGCGGTCATGCATTATCCAGCTGAAATGTACGGTTTCGCAGGGAACAAATGAAGGGTAGAGCCACAGATCGTAACACATCTGAAATGTAATGTCCACTGTTCAAAGTGCCGTCAATGCGAACAAGAGGTGACCGAGACGTGTAACCAATGCCACCCGATACCATCACGCTGGGTGATACGCCAGTATGGCGATGACGAATACATGCTTCCAATGTGTGTTCACCGCGATGTCACCAAACAATGATGCGACCATCATGATGCTGTAAACAGAACCTGGATTCATCCGAAAACATGACGTTTTGCCATTCGTGCACCCAGGTTCATCGTTGAGTACGTCATTGCAGGTGCTCCTGTCTGTGATGCAGCGTCAAGGGTAACTGCAGCCATGGTCTCTGAGCTGATAGTCCATGCTGCTGCAAACGTCGTTGAACTGTTCGTGCAGGTGGTTGTTGTCTTGCAAACGTCCCCATCTGTTGACTCAGGGATCGAGACGTGTCTGCACGATCCGTTGCAGCCATGCAGATAAGATGCCTTTCATCTTGACTGCTAGTGATACGAGGCCGTTGGGTTCCAGCGCAGTGTTCCGTATTACTCTCCTGAACCCACCGATTCCATATTCTGCTAACAGTCATTGAATCTCGACCAACGCGAGCAGCAATGTTGCGATACAATAAACCGCAATCACGATAGACTACAATCCAACCTTTATCAAAGTCGGAAACGTGATGGTACGCATTTCTCCTCCTTACACGAGGCATCACAACAACGTTTCACCAGGCAAGGCTGGTCAGCTGGTATTTATGTATGAGAAATTGGTTGGAAACTTTCCTCAAGTCAGCACGTTGTAGGTGTTGCCACCGGCCCAATTTTGTGTGAATGCTCTGAAAAGCTAATCATTTGCATATCACAGCGTCTTCTTCGTGTCAGTTAAATTTCGCGTCTGTAGCACGTCATCTTTGTGGTGTAGCAATTTTAATGGTGTAGCAATTTTAAAGGCCAGTAATGTAGAAACTCAACTTTTGAGGGATGCCATAGGGAGCCAGGGGGCTGTAACATCACAGAGGTTACAGTGAGATGGGAAGCAGTGCCGTGCCCACACGCATATACACAGCCGATGTGGACAGGCTATGCCCAGTGGACCAGTAGGTAACAAATAACATCCTGGACCAGCACCTCCAAAAACCACGAATGGCACGGAAGGACGAGAGAAAGCATATAAATCATGCATAATAATTGTGGAACATATGAAAATGCTCAGATCAAGACAAGAAGCTCAATGTGAATGTGGCTCCAAGCCCCAACCAAACCTTACATGTAAAAACAAGAATTTTACAATAAGAATTACTAAAAGAATTAACCAGTTGATCTTACAATAAAATATAACAAGTTAATGTAATAATCCCAAAGCCCCCAGACACATTAAGTGGCTTAGAAGGTAATAAGCAAGTCTTGGGCTAACACTCAAACAACTACAATCACAATCATATTTGAAACAATAAGTATTACATTTCCTGAAAGAGCAAAACTTCACCAGAGTTATAGAACTCAGTTATTCAAAAGAGCCAAGATTTAGTGGACTACTAGCATTTACTTATCACAGCCATAGGCAATTTTGTGTTCACTACATCAGTCAGGGAAGCAACAACTTCCAATACAAATCAGACTCAATTTCGACTTCAGTGGTCACTAACACACATGGCGGCCTAGAACATACGACAATTAATTTTAGGCACTGCTGATAAACAAGTGGACAGATAACAAGTTGTAATTAAAAGAAATTTTGAAACACACAAATGTCACACGCAAATGACTTCAAATGGAGGCACCAAAAGGTAAATTCAATTCTTTAGAGTGATGGAGAACCACAGGCAATCCGGTGTAGCGGGAGAAACTTCAACACTGGAGCACATGCATCAATCATGTAACGAGTACCTTACCGCCAAGGTTAGAACAGACAGCATCAGAAAATGAACAACACTCCAACACCCATATCAGCAACTATGCTTTCTTAATGCAGGGTAAATCGACTGTGTTGACATTATGCCCACATACTGCTGATTAGCACAACTGTAGCAATGACCAGCCACTGAGACAGTCGTGCACCTTAAGCTCAGCCAACATGGCTCAGTTCCGTTTCGAGTTTAATTTTGAGTGCACAATGTTTTCTTTATACTGTGTGCACTAAAACCACCTTGTGATAGTCCCAGAAGAATCGTAAAAGTGAAAGATGTGCATTAGGCATGCTGATGCTCTGAAGGAATAAGGTAATGTTCTTCTTTTGCTCGTCTTTAGAACAGCCGACTGACATGAGGACTCTCATGTTACTTGTGAAATTATTTCTTGGTCAAGGAGGCTTGACTTTCAGAGGTTAATCTCAGAAAATTGGAGATTCAAATAATGGAAATATCCTTGGGATGTTAGAGCTCTTGAGTCATTATGACCCAGTTCTTACAAAACACATTAGCAAGATCAGGGACCTACAAGAAGCTGGAAAACATTTTCAAGAATGAATAATTTGTAATTGTGCCCATCACACTATGGATGCCATCTTGGAACTGAAAGAAAATAAGTAGAATTATTGAATTATTGTGTGCTTGTATAGGCTTATCTGGAATATGTGCAGTTGAGAGTTGTCATGAAGCAGTTTCTTTTTTTGGAGTGATTCATCTTCCCCACATCCTGTTCAGTAGACATCCACAATGATGGGAATTGGTGAAACTGGGTGTTGGAAGTTCTTTATATTCTGTGCCTGATAAACAGTGGAGTACCTGGGTTGATGCTGCAATACTTGTTGCAGCTGGCTTGGATGAAATTTCCTTGCTGTCGTACCTCTCAGTAAGTTAAATTTGTCAGCTGAAACATTGTTTGGGCACCACGGAAGACTGACATCTGGAGGACCCAGGATAACCAACCAGTATGTTTCCACTGCGGACGACCGGGACATGTGGTGCGCTATTGTCGAGAAAGGTGGCGGATATTTGATGACGCCCGTGCCAGAAGACAGCAGACCGATCTTAGCCGATGCCAACTCCGGGAAGATAAAGATGAACAAGAAGATGTGGGTACAGGACGACATAGGTCAACATCGCCGCAAGCTATGCCGCTGGAGAGTACGCTCCCCAACAGGCTAATAAAGGTCTCCTTCGCAGTTTAGAAGCTCCAGCCGATCACCTAGCTGCCGCAACCTGGAAAATTAAAGGGTGCGACCTTCCTAGGAGGTGAGGCCGTTGAAGAGAAAAATCCTCCGCTGTCAATCACTACGAAAATGATAGGAAACTTAAGTTGATATCCTCATGGATGGGTGACCAGCCGAAGCTCTTGTGGACTCTGGAGCATCACGTTCGGCATTTCAGAGAAGTACCATCGCCAGTTGTATAAAACTGTATTTGTCGACAACAAAACATCTCTGCTGAAGGTGGCTAATGGGAAATATGTAAAACCTACAGGAAGATGTCATTCATGTGGGTATAAGTGGCCATGCACAGCCCTTAGAATTCGTCGTCTTACAAGAGTGTAGTCATGACGTCATTCTCAGATTGGACTTTTTGAAAGCTTCTCAGGCGATTATAGATTATGGTCGCTTGAAGATTATCATAGACAAGACGAGATACTGTGGACAGAAAGATGCGCATCTGAGTGTGTGGAGACTGTGTGTGCTGGATGAAGTGATTATTCCTGCAATAAGCGCTAGAAAGGTAACTGTAATGTGTCATGCCATGCATCAACCCATGGATCTTGTAGTGGAATGTAAGAGAAGCATACCACTGAAGAATAATTTGGTCATCCCAGCCTCTGCCAGCTCGTTTAAGAACGGATTGGGTGAATTGTGTAAAGTTAACTGTCACCATGAACTACAGATCCTTCCAAGAAGCATGTGCATAGCAAAAACTGAGCCATTAATTGCAGAACAGCTGAACATCATAGAAACCTCCCATGCAGAGTTTTTGGTTGAAATTAATACTACCACTATGAGAAAAGATCTTCTAGCTCGACTATCACCAGATCTCACTAAGGAACAACAGAAGAAGCTACTTGCCATTCTTCAAGAGTTCTCTGAAAGCTTCAATCCACAGGTGAAGAGCAAATCAGACAAATCGATGGTGAAGCACCGGATTAGCGCTGGAGACCACCAACCAATAAGCCAGAGAGCATACTGTGTTTCACCAACGGAATGTCGAATAATTTGCGACGATAAAGAGAAAATAATGAAGAATGACATCATTCAGCCTTCGCAGAGCCCATGGTCGTCACCAGTGGTCCTCGTCAGGAAGAAGGATGGCAGTTGGCACTTTAGTGTTGATTACAGGAAGCTTAATAAGATAACTGAAAAGGACGTTCACCCTCTTCCATGAATTAACGATACACTAGATTGTCTGAAGGGGCTAAGTTTTTCTCAACCATGGACATGTACTCGGGATACTGGCAAATTGAAGTAGATGAGGCTGATCATGAGAAAACTGCATTCATCACCCCTGAGGGTCTATGTGTGTTGAAGGTAATGCCATTTGGTTTGTGTAATGCACCAGCAACTTTTGAACGGATGATGGATAATCTTCTAAGTCACCTGAAGTGGACGATGTGTCTTTGTTATCTAGACAACGTTACAGTGTTCTCAGAGATATTTCATGAACACATTAAAAGACTTAGGGCTGTTCTTGAATGTCTCCAACAAGGCGGACTGAAACTTCATCTAAGAAAGTGTCTTTTTGGAGCAAAATAAATCAAAATACTTAGACACCTTGTGTCAAATGAAGGTGTGTGGCCAGACCCAGGAAAGGTGAGATCTATAACGGAATTTCCTATTCGAAAAGTATTAGAGATGTGAGAAGCTTCCTCGGATTATGTTCTTATTACTGTAATTTTTTCAAAGACTTTTTTATCAAAGCTAGGCCACTCCAAGAGTTGTTAAAAGCCGATGCTAAATTTATCTGGGGTGGTGCTCAACAAGATTCTTTCAATGTGCTGCGAAAAGTTCTGACGATTGACCCTGTACTTAGTCTGTGTGATGAGAAAGCAGCTACAGAACTACACACAGATGCCAGTGGGTATGGAATCGGTGCTGTTCTGGTGCAAATTTTGTATGGAAAAGAGAAGGTTATACTATGCTTCTAGGACACTTACAAAAGCCGAAAGAAACTACTTGACTCCCGAAAGAGAATGTCTTCCTGTGATCTGGGCCATGTGCAAATTTTGACAGTATCTCTATGGAAGGCCATTCATGGTTGTTACAGACCATCATTCACTTTGTTGGTTGACAGGTCTTAAGGATCCAACAGGAAGACTCGTCAGGTGGGCACTACGTCTTCAAGAGTATGACATTACCATAGTGTACAAAAGTGGAAGAAAACACCCAATAAGCCAACTGTCTCTCAAGAAACCCTGTGCAAGGCCATATCTCAAATTATGCTTGCCTTAAATCGGCCAGTTCAGAAGGATGTAGGTTGCAGTAGTTACTGGGAGATGAAGAAGCTTCCACAGGATAGAGTAGCAAGGAGAGCTGCATCAAACCAGTCTCAGGACTGAAGACCACAACAACAACAAATCGGTCAGAGGATGTGAAAGGGCAATTTGAGGTAGTTAATGGATTACTTTGCAAGAAAAACTTTGATCCATTTGGAAAGAGGTGGCTACCGGTGATTCCTAAACACATGCACTTAGTTGTTCTACAGAAATTCCATGACACACCTAAGGCCAGACATTTAGGATTTATTAACACATACAATAGGATCCGCAAGAGATTTTTCTGGTCAGGTTTATTTAGGAGTGTCTGTCGCTATGCGTCGCACTGTTGAGAGTGTGAGAGGAGAAAGGCAGTTCCTCAGAAACCACGTGACCGACTCATACCAATTCCACCAGCCGAAACGCCTTTCCAGGGTGTTGGGATTGATCTCCTTGGACGATTTCCAACGTCTGCTAGTGGCAATAGATGGATTATTGTTTGCACTGATTGTCTGACATGCTATGCCATTACAAAAGCCATGAAAACTGCCAAAGCATTCAAGGTAGCCAAATTCATCGTGGAAGACATTGTATTAAAACACGGTGCCGTAAGCCCGTTAATTACTGATCGAGGGAAAGTTTTTCAATCTAATCTTGTCAACTGCCTACCATCGCAAACTAACGGGCTTACTGAGTGCGCTAATAAGACCTTGGCCGACATGCTATCAATGTTCATCGATGTTGAGAAGAGCAGCTGGGATGAGGTGGTACCTGTTGTGACGTTTGCCTCCAACACTGCTCTGATGCATGGGTGTGAGGCAACTATGATGATGGACACTGTGTTTCCGTTACATCCTGATGATGTGGACGATGATTACATCGGTCAGGTGTTGACCAGAGCTGAGGAAGCTCGGCAATTAGCTCGACTCCGCATGCTGCAGGGTCAAGAAAATGTTTGCCGACAGTATGACGTGAGCCACCGCCCTGTTGTCTACCAGCCTGGTGACCTCGTCTGGATTTTCACTCCTGTTTGGAAGGTTGGTCTCTCTTAGAAGCTCCTCAGGCGCTACTTTGGACCTTATAAGGTTGTAAGACAGTTGTCTGATGTTACTTATGAAGTTCAAGATTTCGACCCCGACACAAGACGACGAGAGGTCAGAGATATGGTCCACGTCCTTCAAATGAAGCCCTATAAGGATTCTGCAACCCAGGGTTAATATGAAGCTCCAGCGACAGGCAACAAGCGGAAAGGTGACGAAGAGCGTAGCGGCAAAAGAAGTTCTAAGATGACCACCGCCAGGTCGAACATCAGTCATCGGGAGTTGGAGTATGCAGGACCGATGGCTTGTTCCCGGACTAGGAGGACATAACACAGAGATGCTGTTCTCTTAAGGAGGGAGCAATGTTGCAGAAGAAGCTGAGTAGCACAGTCACTGTGGTGTAGTGGTTATGGTACTAGAGTGTTGCATGGAGGGTCGTGAGTTCAAAACTCACCTGAACTGTAAAATCTTAATTTCTATATTTTTGTTTGTACATTCTAGAAGTATCTACAAATGTTAAGAATCATTGTATTCGAATGTTCTGTGAATATATATATATATATATATATATATATATATATATATATATATATCTGTGTGTGTGTGTGTGTGTGTGTGTGTGTGTGTGTGTGTGTGTGTGTGTGTGTGTGTGTGTTCTGGCCATAGGCAGTTCGCTCTGCGCTCTTGTATGTGCAAGTGTTGAATAAATCTCTGTTAAGTGAGGTCAGTGTTCGTCATTCATCTAACTACACCTTCTTCTATGTGGCAATATGTATGTGAAAGGTGTCTGTTCTTTCAGACATGTCCAAAAGAAGAGACACCGTGGTGGATAGTGACAGCTGTGAGGAATGAAATTTCAATGAATTACAAACATCAGCTGTGTATGGGATGTTGATTGAAATCAACGGGAAGAGAAGAACCTGGGATCTCCTGGTTACTAGGCAGACCTCTAAACTCTAAGCCACTGAGCACACAGGAGTTAGTGCGGCTATGCGAACTTATCCCAAGCACGATCCCCAGCAGACCTGCTTTCTCAACTTACACCACACACTATGAAAGTAGTGCTCCTCTTAGTTGAGAAAGCAGGTCTGCTGGAGGGCGTGCTTGGGTTACTTCCACACAGCCGCGCTAACTCCTTTGTCCTCACTGGCTTAGGGGATAGAGGCCTGTCTAGTAACCAGGAGATCCCAGGTTCAAATCCCGGACAGGCTCTCATTTTCAACTCTCCCTGTTGATTTCTGTCACTGTCCCATACACAGCTGATGTTTGTAGTTCATTGAAATTTCATTGTACAATAATTGTATGTTGAGTAACGTCTGAAGCTGAACTTGTAATTTTGTCAGTCATATCAATTTTCTCCTTTCCCATGTAGGTCATGGTTGAGCTATCTTCCAGTTCCCTAGCTGTGGTGGTCCTGGGCTCCTAATAACTGTCTTCATTACTACTTTTTAAACCAATTTATTACTAATATTTCAGCCTCTTATGCCATGAAAGCATCAGGGCACTGGTATTCTTTCTTGATATGTTTAATCTCTATACTCAATCATGATTTATCTTATTGCTGTGTTAGTCCTTTCAGAGCCGCAGTGAGAAACAGATGTGGTGTGTAATGATTTTTTTGTCTTTTTTGTAATTCTGATTGTAATAGAACATTATTCAAGGTGTGTCATAATAGCTACACTAGTTTCCTGAAATAATAGAGGCTTATAAATTAAACAGTTTTCTTAATGAAGCAATGTCCAATAATGTGTTATTTTGAACTTGTGCTGGGACGAAGGAAACTATTTATTCTAATCAAAGTTCTAGACGGATCTCATTGCAAAATAAGTGTGAAATTTAGAGCATTATAGTAACAAGGGCACATCAAGCAGGTGTGGTAATAACTGTTTTCTTTCTGTGAAATTATTATTATTAAATACAAATGAAATTGGAAGTGTATTTATAAATGTTGGTTAAACTTCTTGCTACTGCAATCTACTGTAATTCTGATTGAAAATGTGTGTGGAAATCAGAAATGCGGCTGCAGAAAACTCACTTGGAAAAAAATTGTGTTAGAGGCAACAAATTTAATTGCATCCAGCGTGCTAACAAAGCTAGTGCTGTTAACAGTGGCTCAATGATACACATGTGTATACTATTGTGTGCTCTGATTCAAGCTATTACACCATGTTGTTATTGTGGTCCTCAGTCCTGAGACTGGTTTGATGCAGCTCTCCATGCTACTCTATCCTGTGCAAGCTCCTTCATCTCCCAGTACTTACAGCAACCTACATCCTTCTGAATCTGTTTATTATATTCATCTCTTGGTTGCCCTCTACGATTTTTACCCTCCAAGCTGCCCTCCAATGCTAAATTTGTGATCCCCTGATGCCTCGGGACATGTCCTACCAACCGGTCCCTTCTTCTTGTCAAGTGGTGCCACAAACTCCTCTTCTCCCCAATCCTATTCATTACCTCCTGATTAGTTATGTGGTCTACCCATCTAATCTTCAGCATTTTTCTGTAGCACCACATTTCGAAAGCTTCTATGCTCTTCTTGTCCAAAATATTTATTGTCCATATTTCACTTCCATACATGGCTACACTCCATACAAATACTTTCAGAAACAACTTCCTGACACTTAAATCTATACTCGATGTTAACAAATTTCTCTTCTTCAGAAACCCTCTCCTTGCCATTGCCAGTCTACATTTTATATCCTCTCTACTTCGACCATCATCAGTTATTTTGCTCCCCAAATATCAAAACTCCTTTACTACTTTAAGTGTCTCATTTCCTAATCTAATTGCCTCAGCATCACCCGACTTAATTTGACCACTTTCCATTGTGCTCGTTTTGCTTTTGTTGATGTTCATCTTATATCCTCCTTTCAAGACACTGTCCATTCCGTTCAGCTGCTCTTCCAAGTCCTTTGCTGTCTCTGACAGAATTACAATGTCATCGGCAAACCTCAAAGTTTTTAATTCTTCTCCTTATTAAACTGATAGTTCGCTAATTTTCACATCTGTCAACACCTGCTCTCTTTGGGATTGGAATTATTCTTCTTGAAGTCTGAGGGTATTTCACCTGCCTCATACATCTTGCTCACCAGATGGTAGAGTTTTGTCAGGACTGGCTCTCCCAAGGCCGTCAGTAGTCCCAATGGAATGTTGTCTACTCCTGGGGCCTTGTTTCGACTCAGGTCTTTCAGTGCTCTGTCAAACTCTTCACGCAATATCGTATCTCCCATTACATCTTCATCTACATCCTCTTCCATTTCCATAATATTGTCCTCAAGTACATCGCCCTTGTATAGACCCTCTATACACTCCTTCCACCTTTCTGCTTTCCCTTCTTTGCTTAGTACTGGGTTTCCACCTGAGCTATTGATATTCATGCAAGTGGTCCTCTTTTTTCTAAAGGTCTCTTTAATTTTCCTGTAGGCAGTATTTATCTTACCCCTAGTGAGATAAGCCTCTGTATCCTTACATTTGTCCTCTAGCCATCCCTGCTTACCCATTTTGCACTTCCTGTCGATCTCATTTTTGAGACGTTTGTATTTCCTTTTGCCTGCTTCATTTACTGCATTTTTATATTTTCTCCTTTCATCAATTAAATTCAAAATTTCTTCTGTTACCCAAGGATTTCTAGTAGCCCTCGTCTTTTTACCTATTTGATCATCTGCTGCCTTCACTACTTCATCCCTCAAAGCTACCCATTCTTCTTCTACTGTATTTCTTTCCCCCATTCCTGCCAATTGTTCCCTTATGCTCTCCCTGAAACTCTGTACAACCTCTGGTTCTTTCAGTTTATCCAGGTCCCATCTCCTTAAATTCCCACCTTTTTGCAGTTTCTTCAGTTTTAATCTACAGTTCATAACCAATAGATTGTGGTCCGAGTCCACATCTGCCCCTGGAAATGTCTTACAACTTAAAACCTGGTTCCTAAATCTCTGCCTTACCATTATGTAATCTATCTGATACCTTTTAGTATATCCAGGATTCTTCCATGTATACAACCTTCTTTTATGATTCTTGAACCAAGTGTTAGCTATGATTAAGTTATGCTCTGCGCAAAATTCTACCAGACGGCTTCCTCTTTCATTTCTCTCCCCCAATCCATATTCACCCACTATGTTTCCCTCTCTCCCTTTTCCTACTCTTGAATTCTAGTCACCCATGACTATTAAATTTTCGTCTCCCTTCACTACCTGAATAATTTCTTTTATCTCATCATACATTTCATCAATTTCATCATCATCTGCAGAGCTAGTTGGCATATAAACTTGTAATACTGTGGTAGGCATCGGCTTCGTATCTATCTAGGCCACAATAATGCGTTCACTATGCTGTTTGTAGTAGCTTACCTGCACTCCTATTTTTTTTAATTCATTATTAAACCTACTCCTCCTTTACCCCTATTAGATTTTGTATTTATAACCCTG
Organism: Schistocerca piceifrons; assembly: GCF_021461385.2. Taxonomy (NCBI): domain Eukaryota; kingdom Metazoa; phylum Arthropoda; class Insecta; order Orthoptera; family Acrididae; genus Schistocerca; species Schistocerca piceifrons. Next base: position 95,206,773 of record NC_060143.1, on the reverse strand, counting down.
TATTCACCTGACCAAAAGTCTTGTTCCTCCTACCACCAAACTTCACTAATTCCCACTGTATCTAACTTTAACCTATCCATTTCCCTTCTTAAGTTTTCTATCCTACCTGCTCGATTAAGGGATTTGACATTCCACGCTCCGATCCGCAGAACGCCAGTTTTCTTTTTTCTGGTAACGCCGTCCTCTTGAGTAGTCCCCTCCCGGAGGTCCGAATGGGGGACTATTTTACCTCCGGAATATTTTACCCAAGAGGACGCCGTCGTCATTTAACCATACAGTTAAGCTGCATGCCCTCGGGAAAAATTACTGCTGTAGTTTCCCCTTTCTTTCAGCCGTTCGCAGTACCAGCACAGCAAGGCCGTTTTGGTTAGTGTTACAAGGCCAGGTCAGTCAATCATCCAGACTGTTGCCCCTGCAACTACTGAAAAGGCTGCTGCCCCTCTTCAGGAACCACACGTTTGTCTGGCCTCTCAACAGATACCACTCCGTTGTGGTTGCACCTACGGTACGGCCACCTGTATCGCTGAGGCACACAAGCCTCCCCACCAACGGCAATGTCCATGGTTCATGGGGGGAGGGGGGATTACACCATAACAACTATTAATTCGCTTGAATTCTGATTGCAGTGCCTCGTGCAACATAGAGTGCCGTTGTATAAACCAGTGGAAAAATGCTCCTGTCAGAGGACAAAAAGGTGAATTTGTACCTCCTGAAAAGACTCTTGACAGAAAAGCCTTTCTCACCAACAATTTTGACATGCAAGTGTGTTATTGCTCTTTTATCGTACACGTTCTAAATGTATTGATCCAGTAGTTCATACTGAAGCCTTCATAGTTAGCAGCCCCCTCTCACTGCCATTGTCTGTATATGTCTATTTCCCACTGTCTCCTTTTTCTCCCATTGAGTTGCAGTACAGCTCACTTCCACTGTCTCCTCTCTCACTTACACTATTCCTTTTGTCTTTCATTCTCACTGCCAGTCTCCACCTCGGCAGCTGAATTTCACATGTACCCATGTGTTTAAAATTTCGTCCAAAGTGCAACTTGCCCTATACCTACATGTTAAAGTTCACTGGTCAGGGAGGGTCGAGATGGCCCACCCCCTCCCTTCCCCCTCCAAGTCTATTTATGGTGTCCACTCATCTGTCTTTCATTTCCACTGTCTCCCTCTCTTCTCCTTTTGTTGCTTCTACCTCCATGCATCTCTCTCTCTCTCTCTCTCTCTCTCTCTCTCTCTCTCTCTCTCTCTGTCATTTACTGACAGTCTCTCAATACAACCAGTATCTCTTCTCCCTTTGGCAGTCACTGCTACTGCCTTCATTCATCTCACTTTCCCTTTCACTGACACTTTCTCCCATCATCATTGTCTTCTCTCTTTTTCTGCCACATTGGAACTGTCTCGTTTCTCTTTCAATGTTTCTGCTATTTTCCTGTAGCTCAAAAAAGTGTGAATATGTTCACATGCCAAAATTTTAGGCAAGGAACGCAGAATGAGGATCTAGGCAGCTGGCTCGCCACTTTTCCATTGGCTCCCCACTTTTCCGTTTACTCCCCACTTTTCTGTCAATCTTTTCAAGATGAACATATTCATCTTTTTGTGCTCTGACAGGATCTTTTTTGTGCTAGTTCCATTCTTTTCCCTGCTACAATAGTGTTTGCAGCTTATATAAAATGAATCCTATAGATGAGTAGAATTTGACAGTTTATTTATTTATAAGCTTCAACACACTTACATATTATGTCATAATAGAGTAAAAATGTTATGAGAAATCTTTTACTGAATTTGCAGTCACTCCATTTTCACACAATTTTTGACAGTCAAATTAAATTCTTTTCAGGCATATTAAGATCCTTTTTAGCCCATTTTTTGTTAATTTCAGCCCCACTGTGGGCATATTAATATAGGCAAGACGTGCCCATTATACAGATACAATGCATTATATAATTTCATTGGTGAAAAAGAATATAGTTTGGTTATGTCAGAATCCTTTCGATGACCCTAGAACCTTTGCCATATGTTCACAATGTCAGTTAAAATTGTCTTTACAATGCAGATTGAATATTATGTTATATTTTATTGCATAAGTATAACAACTTTGAACTGATGGATCTTGGTAACAGATAAGGATACTGGAAAAAGTTTCGAAGTTGTCTGAGAATATCATCTTAAGAATGTATGGTGAAATTTTCAATAATCTGCCATTAATAGAAATTATAGAAGTGGTGATCCCCAAGCTGGTGCTTTTGCACCCAAAAATCATGGTTTTCAGATATATCTTAATAGCGGGCACAGATATTCAAAAACTGGCAAAATGGCATTTCTGACTGAATGTCTGAAGAATGCACAGTTAAAATTTGAGCCATTTACTATGGTTGGTTATGTAGATAATTGCAAACCACTGTGCACAAAACAACTAAAAATTGCTTTTTGCAGTTTTCTCCACAGGTACTCTAACTTCCAACGTCTGACTATAGGTAACAGATAATAATATCGAAAAAAAGTTTCGAAGATACATGAGAATATCACCTTCCGAACATGTTGTAAAATTTTTGATGATGATCTGCCATGAGTAGAAACTCTGAATGTGGCCAGCCCCACAATTGGTACTTTTTGAAGCCAAAAATTGTGTTTTTTTGGGGGGGTTTTCTCAGCTATCGCCCATGCAAATGGTGCTTTCATGAGACACCTAATGTCCATCCTGTACCACACCTAATGCTAAAGAACTGACCAATTTGCCTGGGTTGGTGAAAGTGTGTGTATTGTCTAAATTTTGACCCTGGCTATAGGGAAGCTACAGTATGCTAGTTCTTCCTATAGGCATACAAATAGTTGCTGGGACAAGAGCTAGCCAAAACAGTTGACCCCTTATCTGTGTGATCAATAGAACGAGAGATACGACACCGTGAAAAACGGCATTTTCGCATGCAGCTTTTTAGAACATATTGGTACTGCGCGCTGCGGTACATGGACTGATTGCAATTGGGAAGATATATTTAGTGTCTAGTAAGAAATTGTATTTATTGTATATTTTGTCCTGGTTAGTATTTTTTGTGTTTCTCCAATATTCCTCAAATTCTGTTAAGTTTAAATCATGTCAGTCCCCCTTTAAAATGATGACATTGGGGTTTTGTGTGCTTGCAGAAAATAACGATGGTTTAATGATGGGTCCACCTCTTTGGTGTTCAAACACAACAGTATTTTGTGTGCTTGCAAAAAGGTGGACCCACCCATAATTCATCTCTACTACTTTAAAATAACAATAAAACTGGGTTGCTGTATTTAGAGATGGGGCCCAATAACACATCTTGCCCTTGGCCCAGTCCCGGTTATCAGCAGCCCTGCTAGTGAGGGATATTGAACTTCTACAGTGAAGGACAGCTCAAATAGTCATGGGTTTGTCTGACCCGTGAGAGGGGATCACAGAGACACTGAAAAAAATTGAACTGGTAAATGCTGGAAGACAGTTGCAAACTATCCCATGAAAGCCTACTTAACAAAGTTTCAAGAACTGGCTTTAGGCGATGAATCTAGGACTATACTACAGCCCCTTCCATATCACACTCATAAGGACCACAAATATTTCTTGACACTAATTACAGTGCCCACACACACATTAATGCAGTCATTCTTCCCGTACTCCATTTAACGGGAAGTCACTTTGCCGTGCATTGCACATGGTTTGCAGAGTATGGATGTAGAAGTAGATGTGACAACAAGCAATAGAAGAGGTTGACTGTGTTAAATTTTTGATATTACAACATGATGATAAATTCAGCATACCATATAACTGTTGAAGTGCTTAAACAAGTTGTAATTTGCAATGTGAATGTTGTCAGACATGGGTGATATAAAAAACACAAAACCGAGCTTACTTCACTTTCTCATTCCATAATGTCATAACGGATCATTTTTTAGGGTAATTCATCAAGCCAAAGTCCAAAAGTGTGTAATGCAAATTATTTGTTATGCAAACTCGAGTACATCCTGCAGGGCTTGGTCAATGAACTGGGGATACTAACTACTGCTTCCCAATATACTTATTCCTTAAAGAAATTTGTCGTAAGTAATGTATAAATATTTAAAGTCACTTACTATAGTTCAGTAAGGTGACCATTATTTAGAGAGAGACATTTACAATAACTTGCTCACAACCATGAAGAATTAAAAGCTTAGTAAGGCCTAGCTTAGAGGAGCATAAAAGAGTTATTGGCAGCCAACTCCTTCTGTTTCATTGATAAATTTTATTAATAATTTCAAATAACATGAGTGTTGGTAAAATTAATTTCTGCACGTCTTGAGTGCAATAATATGATTAATGTAAATAACCTGTTGCAAATTTTCTGTTTGGTAACACCTGGTAACAAAGGTCTAAGAATTATTGTTTGCACCTCATTGTATTTTACATTCCCTTTTTTGTGATTATCTTATTACCTTTTAAATGAAAATACATTCCAGTTTTTTCAGGACATAATCTTTATCTTTGAGGGCCCTCTAAGGTTGGGTTCAGATGAATAGAATGTTTGTGGAATTTCAGGTGCATGGTAAATGGATGCACAGCTATGGCATATGGGGTAGCAACAGCAGCTCACATGGGGTGCAATGTCTACTATTCCAGAATTTCGCTGCCTGCCAGCCACATTGCCTATAATGAGCCAGAAATCATGTGATGGCAGTCACAGTGATATGGGACACTAGAATCAACTTGGCAGTAGTGTTGAGAACAGTCAAATGAAAACAATCAGTTCAGTTGGTTTTTGGAAAACTATTGACTTATTAAGTTGTAGCTTTACGAATCGATTGAATTATTCATTCATTCTTTTGGGTGAAACAAGTTTATGGGAGCAACTGAATGGAAACTAGCGAATCGGTCAGTTGTAGCTTACATATCATTTGGATTATTATACATTCATTTCCTTTGAGTGAAACCAGTTTGTGGGAGCAACAGAATGAAAACCGTCTATACAGTCCGGAGGTGTTTTGTGTACTTTCTTTTCAACTGAAAGCAGTCTTTTGTTTTTCTGTCTGTTGAAGTATGTCTTCATTTGTTCGTTCAGCTGAAACCACTCTTTAGTGAGTTAGTTGCCTAATTGTTCAGTTATTCTCCTGTGTGAAACCAATCGTTAATGCTTTCAATAGATGAAGTAAAACAGTAGTACACAATACAAACTGGTACATACACACCCAGAGGGTAGCCGCACCCCAGGTGTACGTGAAGATATCTCAGTGGGTGTGCCAAAGTTAAAATAAGCAATATATATACTAATTTAATTATGAATGGAAGACTAATTCTTCTTTTCACCATTTAAAACTGATATAAAGACTGCTGTGCATTAAATTGTTGAAGATGCAATTAACAATACATAACTAGTAAAGCTTCATTGGAAGTACAGAGTTAAGCAAGCATAAAAATTCTGTTAGAGGTACCTGAAGAAGAAAGGGTACATGCCAGATTATTGTTACTGTTTGCATTCCGTTTCACTGAAAAGGTATGTGATGGCCATTAATCATAAAAAGTCTAGCCTCTGAGTGTCCCGTACACTCCATGTTAGCATCCTGCTGCTGCCAGGACCAGGGTGGGAGATGGCAGGAGGTGGTGGCCAATCACTGCTGTTGCAGGTCCCAGCAGCGCTGCACTCGAGCCGGCCTCCGTGCCACCTCCTGACACCAGTTGCAACCCTGACACTGGCAGCGGCATGAGGAGGTTACAGCAGTGGTGCCACTACGACCGTTGCCACTACGGAATAGGGTGAAGAAGCCTGGGAGTGAAATCAATCAGACACAAGACTGAGTGAAAACATTCATATAACTGGCGTAACTGATGGATACTTGTGTCAGTTGATTGTCTCACATTGACTGAAACCACTCAAACCAGGCAAGTGAGTGAAAACAAACACTCGTATATTGGCCACAGTCAGCAGAAACTTGTCAGTCGGTTGTCTCGCATTGAGTGAAACTGCTTAGCCCGGTGAGTGAGCGAAAACATTTATATAGCTGACATCGCCACAGAGATTATTTCCATTCGGTTGTTTCATTTGACTGAAAAAACATTTGACTGGTCAGTTGGTTGATGAAAACAGTCAGTTGTCCCATCACTACTTGACAGCTCATACGTGTGGTGTGGCTGGTGTGCAAATGGGGGCAGCTAATGGCAATCAGCACTGAGAGAGGAATTCCATCTGACACAGGCAATATGGTGTTCTCTGTTCTGTGTTTGTGTTTGACAATGTGTCATCTAGATATAGAGCAATAGGACAGAGGAATTTTAATAGTGGAGGTTGGAAAAAGGCCTTGTATTTGGGGCATAAACATGGGCAAATTCAAAGGTAGAAAAAGGAAGGGATGGTTATAGCATATTTGCTGTAAATTACTTCTCGAGTTTGCAGAGAGAGAAAATCTGTTGGTAAATATTTCTTTTCGTCCTTTCATTATTATAGTAACTCAGAATTGCAACAGAATTGGTAACATGTTTCCCCAAACATGCTATGCATTTTTATTCAGAGAATCAACAACAGTGACAGGACTTCTGAAATTTTCCCGGCGTATTTCTTCTTCTAATAATTTCCGGGTATGCAGCCGGATCCCGTCGACATTCTGCCACGATATTTCGGCCCAGAGACGTCCGGCCATCATCAGGTGAGTACACAACTACTGAAGAGCCCAGGTGCAGTCGCGGTATTTAATACCGCGACTGCACCTGGGCTCTTCAGTAGTTGTGTACTCACCTGATGATGGCCGGACGTCTCTGGGCCGAAATATCATGGCAGAATGTCGACGGGATCCGGCTGCATACCCGGAAATTATTAGAAACAGTGACAGGTTTTGAGAAACTTTTGCATTTCTCCTTTCGTTGACATGTTACACCATGCTTCTTGTGACACAATCTAGCAAATAGGCTAATTAAATTGCTGTTATGATAGAGTCCAGGAATGAGTTTTATTTCCCATGCAACTAAGGATAACTGTGGCAGATTAAAACTGTGTCCAGATTGTGACTCAAACCTGATCTTCCGAATTTCATAGAATTTCTCCAGCATTCTTTGTAGGACTAGCATTCCTCAAAGTTTCAAATCGGGGCACCTCCATTGCAAGGTGAAAATTTGTTCTTGACACAGTCCCCCAGGCTGTGACTAAACCATATCTCTGCAGTATCCTTTCTTCTAGTAGTGCTCGTCCTGCAAAGTGTGTAAGGAACTGTGAAGTTTGGAAGGTGGGAGACAAGGTACTGGCAGAAGTGAAGCTGAGAGGACGAATCGTGAGTCAGTCAGTCAGTCAGAATCACTTCATTCTATCAGTGGTAGCATGCATTATAATTTCTTACAAGATGTGACAAAGGATACTGTTCCATGCTCATTTCATGAACAACTGAGGACAGTGGTTTTGATTCCTTTGCATTACAAGAAATTAAGTCACATGATCACCTTGGACAATTACTTTAGTTTGAAGAGTGATACTTAAATTAATAAAAATACAATGTAAAACAAACCACATTCAGTAAGCACTATACTAAAACGGTCTATATAATGCAAGAAAAGAGTTGACAGTAGCAGAATAGTTTTATTAGTTGACAGTAGCAGAATAGTTTTATTATGTCACAGAAGAATATACGGGTGGAACAACTGAAAGAACAATTCAGGTAGAACAATGAAAAGTAACAAAATTGTACATGTTCAGGGAAATGCCTACTACAGCTTTTATTCCATATTATTAAAACCTCAGATTTTGCTGCCCTTAAAGGCACTTCAGCAGCCTCATATGCAGAATAGTTAACCAGTTCTTGGCTGTTTCATATTGCTGGCACATTTATTTTTCTTTCATCCACATTTGTGCAGATTCAGATATTTTCACAGTATATGGGTCTTCAAGTTGGTGACCATCTTTCTTGCATGTATAATTATATGGAACACAGAATGCTTTAGTAATATCAATAGCAAACTCCAATTTCACATACTTTCCTCACTAGAACACATGCCATTCGTTCTACAAAATGTAAACAAAAACATTTAGCCTACTGAATGTTTTTATGAATGAAACGGTTAGTGCAGACAAGGGGGAAAAAAGTCACCTATTTACACGAAACTAGAAAAGATATGATTGTCCTTATAATTCTAAAAAACACACTTCAGTATTTTAGCTACATTTCATACCAGCAGTGTATGACTTCAACTGCACCAGATATAAACTGGGTAGTGACTACAATGATCACTGTAAACTTTTTGAAATATGTGTAGTGGGTTACTTATTTTTGAAGTATCCTTATAACTATGAACAACAATGAAAAGAGAGCCAGTTCATTATCAAGCTGTGAAGTGAAAATAAAAGGTGAGAAAGGATGAATTTTATTGAGTAGTTTCCATCAGATCGATTGAGATAGATTGTGTTGCAGGGAACATACAGTGGTTTTTTATGAGAAAAGTAAGTTTTACACATTTCATTCTGCAGCTTGCCCTCATCACAGTACATCTTCCATTGTGGAAACATTCCCTCATGCGGTCCCAGCCTAAGTTCTCTTTTTTTTATGTTTGTGGCCAACTGCCATGATATAGTGTCCACATTCGGCTCTACAGTGATCGTAAAAACAAAGCTGCTCAACATATTTGACCACTGTGACAGACTTCCCCTAACATGCAAGTAGTATTATTTCCAGATTTACGTTTACTCTTACTGCTTTTACCTGTAGCATAGTTAATTGTGGGTGTCGTGGCTGTGAATGTCCACGAAGGGCTCTGCAATATGCTAAATCATGGCTTACATGCTACACATTCATAATCAATGTTCTACAGATCTTTGTGATCATCAAATTGGGTGGTAAAAGAACAATAATGCCAAGAAACTCCTTAAATCAGAAAAACACTGATGGAAAAATGCTACTGCTTATCAACAGAAACAATCATTTTTTCAAAGCTAAAACAGAGCCAAAAGAAGAAAATAAACAACTGGTTTTTTCTTCTTTTTTTCTTTTTCCTTCTCAAAAGCAATCGTTCCACTCAACAAGCTGCAGCTGTATAGAATAAAAGCTATTAATTCTCTATGATTATTATTTTTTCCCTGTCACATCTTGTTTTACAATCAATTTCAAGGCACAAAGACTTCATCTTCATGTACGTAATGTGCCAACCTGTTAAATTTGTATGTGTAAAAAAAGATAATTTTGCCAAAAATAGGTGGTATGTTTTTGGATCCCATCTATCGGTGCTTGAAACATAACTGGAGTGTTGAGCCACAATGTAACACTTTAAGGACTGTTTTCGTTGTTTGACGTTAGGTAACACAGGCCTGATACATAAAAATTGTTTCAAATTTATTAAGTGATTTTTATAGTGTTTTCAACGCTGATTTCGGGAAAAACAGTGAAAAAATTGCATCACATACAGTTATTTCACACACTGCTTTTCTAGTTTTAGCTTTTTAAAATATTTCAGCACTCTAGTGAGTTTGAATTTTGGTTTTTAGGATCTCCATACACTGTTATTTAGTCATTTTTGTACTAAATATACGTAAAATAAAGAGTAATTAGGAGAAACCAGCAGTATTTTCATGTCAGTGCCTGTCTGTTGTGCTGCCCCTTCCCCCGCCATCACCAAGCAGTGGGCTTCTGCTATTGTCCTCCAGTTCACAGTACCTCTTCACTCTGTGCTGTTCATGTGTAGTTGTTACTAGTGCTTTAAAGTAGTTTTCTTGTGTTTTGACGTTGTTTTATGGACAATGGACAATGGCTACCGGAGGATGTATAAACTCACCAGATTGCTTCTGCTATATTTGTAGTAACTATACCATTAAAAAGCAACGAAGAAAAATTTCCGATTTTGTTGAAAAGCATATTTCGCCTATTTTTGTATAAAGTTAGGTGATCAAGATAAGCCTTGCGTCCCACACAAAGTCTGTTCAGTGTGTGTTGAAGAACTGAGGCAATGGTTTCAACGTAAAAAGCAGTGCTTACGTTTTGGAATACCAGTGGTTTGGAGGGAGCCCAAAAATCATAGTGATGACTACTATTTTTGTTCTTCCAGTGTATGAGGTTTCAGTTCGAAAAACAAAAAGGATATTACTTACCCTAACACTCAATCAGACATTCGCCTTGTTCCTCATGGACCTGAAGTACCAATACACTCTCCTCCACGTTCTTTGGATGATATAGATGATGACGAGCCATTGGCTCAGCAACGTGATAGTGAAGAAGACAGAGATTGCTACGATCCTGGCACAACCGATCCCATTTCATTCTCACAATCTGAACTGAACAATTTAATTAGAGACCTAGGCCTTTCTAAAGAATCGGCAAAGGATCTAGATTGAAAGATAAACATATGTTGGCTCCAGGTACACCCTTTTCTTGGTATCAATTGAGGGAAAAGGAGTTTGTATCTTTCTTCTCTCAAGAAGGTGACCTGGTGTTTTGCAGTGATGTTCCTGGACTTACGGTGCGTTTCAAAATAGAATATGCTCCTGATGAGTGGAGACTTTTTATTTATTCTTCAAAAAGAAGCCTTAAAGCAGTACTTCTACTCAATGGCAATAAGTATGCTTCTATACCAGTTGGACACTTGGTTCACTTAAAAGAATATTATGAAAACCTTGAAATGGTTTTTAGCAAACTCTGCTATTCAGACCACAAATGGACACTATTTGGTGATATAAAAGTGATTTCAATGCTGCTTGGTCAACAAAGTGGCTATACAAAGTTGCCTTGCTCTCTCTGTGAATGGGACAGTAGAGACAGAAAGCAAAACTACATAAAAAAGCTTGGAGCTTGAGAAAAACCTTACAGATAGGAGTTAAAAATGTTGAGAGGAAAAGCCTTGTGGATCCCAAAAAAGGTGCTACTTCCACCACTTCACATTGAGTTGGGGCTGATGAAACAATTTGTTAAGGCATTGCCAAAAGAAAGGGAGTGTTTCAGATATCTTTGTGGACAGTTTCCTGGTTTATCCAAGGCAAAGCTAAAGGAAGGAATCTTTGTCAGACTAGACATTAGAAAACTAATGACAGATCCCAACTTTATGGACAAAATACAAACAAAAGAAAAGGCAGCATGGACATTGTTAAATTAGTTGTTACTGGTTTCCTAGGAAACAAAAAAGATTCAAACTACAAGACAGTTGTTGCAGACATGCTCGACAACTTTAAGAAGCTGGGTTGTAACATGAGCATTCAAGTTCATTTTCTCCACTCACATCTTGACTACTTCCCTGCAAACCTTAGTGATGTAAGTGAAGAGCAGAGCGAAAGATTCCACCAAGACATCAAAGAAATGGAAAGAAGGAAGATGGAATGTCAACATGATAGCAGACTACTGCTGGATGATAAAAAGAGATGATCCTCAACAAGTCCACAGCCGGAAAAGCAATAAAAGAAGCTTCGACAGAAAGCGAAAGTGTTATTATAAGGACTGATGAGCTTAAAGAGAAATGGAAGTGTACTGGAAATGTAGTTTAGAACATGATTTATAAATAAAATAAAGTTTTATAACGTTGGAGAAAATGTAAATTGCTTAAATTTTGTTGTTGTACCCAAAAATACTCCCTTTTTTGAGAGAAAACCTGACGTGATAGAAAAAAAAGAAAATTGCATTTTTGAAATCAGTGCTGAAAAGTACATAAAAGTCAGTTATCAAATTTCAAACAAATTTCAAAAAATATTTTTTTGCAGACCTGTGTAATTATTTATGGCTGATACTGTCTTTCTTAATTATTATTTTTGAAGAGAATGTCATTTTCAGTTTTGTGCATTGGAATTCTGTTATTTGTTCTTGAGGCTGGTGGTGTCAAACTCCACATTTCAACATTTATTAAACTTTAGTTTAAAAGCAGCGTCGCTGTACTAAGCTGCTCAGTTCTTTACATATGTGATATTGATGATGGACTTTTATGTAAATTGCTTATGTCATCACAGCTGATGCAGCTGAACTTCCACTATTACATAATTTGTGTGTGATGTAGTAAAGACATCCACATTTTTAATATTTTTATTTCTATTAAAACAAAGCTTATTGTCTTTCAATCAGGAAATCTCTTATTACAACTAATGACTTTTTCTTTTGTGTAGATAAACTTGGCAATGAAGATGAGGACAAGGTATCCGTTGTGTCAGATCTGGAGTCAATCCTGACATTTTACTGCAAGAGCCATGGTCTGGAATATGAGAAAGGTTGTGGCTGGGTTGAAATGCTTCTGCCCTTGCTGTCGCTGAAGTTACCTCGAGCAGAGACTTATAATTTATTTGAAGCTATCCTTACAAGATATGTACCAAGGTATATTCTTATCCATGATGTTGCAAAAGCTTTGTCCTAAATTTTTATCTTTGTAATGGAAGCGAGGACATATGCTATATAATGGAAGAAAGGACATAAAATTAGTAACATTGTTTGTGTTTAGTGTGTGTTGTACTGCGTGTATTCAATGAAATCAAGATTTCCTTCTTCTATCGCTTAACCAATCAGAAATTTATTGTAATTTTTTGTAATCCATATTGTAGCCTTCCCCCGATTTACTTGTTCCAATGTCCTCAGAAGCCAAGGCCTCCATTAAAAACTGGCTGAAGTTTTGGTGATGATAGTATGGTGTTGTCAGTAATATAGTCCACACTAAAACTTGAACTTCAAACACTGTAATACCACTTTTATACTCTCTGAACTACTGCTTATGGCCAATTTGGACCGCATACACCTCAATTCAGTACAGTAGAGGTAGCTACGTACTACACCCAGCAATAGTTCTGTAGTTCCAGTTTGAGTGTAGTAACCTAATACCAACACAGTAATTCACTATTGTGTGTGTGTGCGCCATGAAACTGATCAACAGAAGTCCTTAAACAAATCACTCTCTGCAGTAGCAACACTTTAAAATTTTATTTTTGTGGGGGCCCACAGCCTCAGTGTGTGTTGAGAATGAAATCGTGGTCCAAGTGGGCTCTATTCTCTAAATTATCTGTGCAATCGGCCATTTGCAACATTGAGTCATTTTCAAGCCCTGTAATAACTTCAAAAATGGTGACATTGATTTATAGATTAATTGTCTACAATCTCTCAGATATATGTATATTGTGTGACCCAAGTTAGTTATGTATCTAGAGCTTCCAGCTTCACTTTGCATTGTGATACAGCACTGGTACATGTGACCAGGAATATGTCTTACCTCTGTGCATGGATGGCACAAAAACAATACAATATTGTACATGGTTACATCTATTTGCCGACATAAACAGAAATATGTCATCTTATAGTACATATATCTAAAAACAAAGATGATGTAACTTAGCAAACGAAAGCGTTGGTATGTTGATAGAGACACAAACAAACACAAACACACACACAAAATTCAAGCTTTCGCAACCCATGGTTGCTTCATCAGGAAAGAGGGAAGGAGTGGGAAAGACGAAAGGATGTGGGTTTTAATAGAGAGAGGGTAAGGAGGCATTCCAATCCCGGGAGTGGAAAGACTTACCTTAGGGGGAAAAAAGGACAGGTATACACTCGCGCGCTGCGCGCGCACACACACACACACACACACACACACACATCCATCCGCTCATATGCAGACACAAGCAGACATACGTAAAGGCCTTTACATATGCTTTCTTCCCACGTTTCAATAACTTCCCTAACAGTTATTCCATAGGAGTTTTCAGATTCTCAAAGCCTCTTTAGAAAGAAAGAAAATAGCTCAAGGAAGAGAATAGAACAAGAAAAGCTGAGGCGTGTACTGTTGCCCAACTGCGAAGCGTCTCAAAGCATGGGAACCCCCCTAAGCTTTCCTAATGTGACACTTACTGGATGTATCTTTTCAGATCCAGTATGTTTCTTAACCCAAGAACTTTGGGACTTTGTGTAAGCTAAGTGATAAACATTGATATGGGGTTGAACTCTCCACCAGCAGTGGTCCGTGATACACTAGTAAAAACTTTTTGATTTCACGGGACGCTTTCATCGATCTCTGTTTCATTTTGACCAACGCCAACTCACCGGGCTGGAAAGATGTTTGGCTTGGCCATGTCTCTCCTTGGCCCTCCTTGACATTCGCTCCTTGGCCATCTTCTCAACCTTGTCGAGTGTGAGAACCAGGCTCATCAGGAAAGCTACTTCTTTCACAATAATATTTGTGGGTTTCCAGCCAAATATTAATTTGCACAGTGTGAAAATCACGGCTTTGTGCCATAGATTGTTGATTAAATCCTCAAATCATTTAATAAAATTGGCCCAGGTGGTGTTATACCTGTGACAAACAGTCCAGTACAACCTATTTGATTCTTTCATCAGCCCCTCAGTGGAGTGACACTGCAGGAAGTATGGTGAAATCCTTACATGCGTAACCTGTCTCCTCTCTAGATAACTTCAAACTTGGTATCAGTAAATGGCAGAACATTGCCTGGTAGTAATTTAATTGGCTCCCAACTTGTACAAAATAAACATTCTCCACCTTCTCTATTTATATTTTTGTGTTCACATGTCTTATCAGATAGAACTGCACATACTTGGAGAACACGTCTAACATAACAAAAATATATGTGCACCCACTCTTGATATGGACAATGGACAGAAGAGATCCATTGTGATTAATTGCCTCAGTGCTTCCACCTGACTACTTTGACATAGGCCCTGAATTGATACAGTGGAAGCTCATATTTTTTGACACTGATCACGCATGGCGATGCACTTCTTCACCTGCCTCCACATGTTCTTGAAAAAAATAGTCACTTGTAGTTTAGCTTTGCATATACTAACTTGGGCGTAACTAGTGAATTTTCTGGTTTTACTCCTTGTGCAGGTGGACATCTAAACACACTAAACAGCCTGTCGTGAAGTGACAGTTACAAAGGCACTGGGATTCGCCCCACTTGGCCTATAAGGCTAAAAGTGTTGCATCTTCATTATCTATCCTTAAGAGCAGTTCATATTCAGAATCTCCATTGAATACAAATTTATGAGAGGGTGTACTGCAAAGAAGGCCTCCAAATTTTTTATGTGAAAACTCTTAAAGCTTTTTGAATGAAGTAAACATTCTAGATGTCTACATATTTTCAGTCCTCTGCCAGCAGAGTTCTCCAGATTGTAGCGTGTAACATTGCGATGGGTAACATGACTATGTCTATTGTGCTACAATTGATTTTCAAATTTGAAGAGTTTGTCCACACCTGGAGCACCCAATGCTTCAACATGACAATGCCAGACCACACATGAGCATTGAATGGCCATAGCTTTCGTGAATCAGGTCGCTCAGAGCATGTACATGTTGACTCGGAAGATACAATTCCCAATCTCCCTGATCTTTCATTCTTCATCCAAAGATTATACCTTGTATATTATAAGATACATTCACGTTAGGCTGTTTACGCAAGCCCGAAGTGCTTCACATACTTCAGGTGGTCGTTCCTGTTCCGTTCCGTATGAATGTCTCACCAAATTGTGGCTTTGTGCTGGGTGCTTTTCATAAAAAAGACTTTTAGCTCTTCCGAACTTTTCCCCTGCTCAGCCTTTCCCCGTCTGTAGATAAGTGGGATAGGACATGCGCTGCCTACATGTCAAAATTGCTGCAAGTACATGGCCCACTGTGCTAATCTTGGATATCTAAGGCAGAAAAGAAAAGCTAAGCGCTTTATGATCCGTCAAAATTATTATAGGTTTCCCATAAGTGATCTTTAAACTTCTAAAACCCATAAATGATGGCGAGCACCTCCTGCTCAGCCACACATTAATTGCACTCCACCACTGTCAACGTCCTACTTGTAATTGACATGGTATGGTGTTGAATGTGAACACCCCCCCCCCCCTCCCTCCCGCCCACACACACACACACACACACACACACACACACACACACACACATTCTGTGATGTAAAGACCGAACATGATTCCAAGTTGCTTCTTGAATTCCAGACTAGGAAATTCCGCTATCGCTCTGAGCATTCCTCCTTTGTTTGCTATGTCCACTTTA
This sequence comes from Schistocerca piceifrons, assembly GCF_021461385.2. Lineage (NCBI taxonomy): Eukaryota > Metazoa > Arthropoda > Insecta > Orthoptera > Acrididae > Schistocerca > Schistocerca piceifrons. The sequence continues at coordinate 95,190,848 of NC_060143.1, read as the reverse complement.
ATAGCATGCCCTAACAATGTTATTTCACTTTTAACCATTTCAGTTTTGCTACATTTGAGCTACTTAGTTCCTTCCTTCATGGTGGCAAATACTAGCTCCAACAAGTTATAATGTTCTTCTGTTTTGTATATGGCTAACAATACATTAGCAATGTAAACTGTCAGTTGTTCTATCAACAGTATAAATGCACAAACTGAAATGTTCAGACCAAACAGCACCACACGGAACAGGTAACACAAGCTGCCATGTAGAAATGTGGTATACTTTCTGGATTTTGATGCTAATATAAAATTTCAGTACCTGCACACTTATGTCTTTAGACAACAAGAAACTTGGGCTTAACTAGTGAATTTTCTGGTTTTACTTCCTGTACAGGTGGACATCTAAACACACTAAATAGCCTGTCGTGAAGTGACAGTTACAAAGGTACTAGGATTCGCCCCACTTGGTCTATAAGTCTAAAAGTGTTGCATTCTCATTATCTATCCTTAAGGGCAGTTCGTATTTGGAATCTCCATTGAATACAAATTTATGAGAGGATGTACCGCAAAGAAGGCCTCTAAATTTTTTATGTGAAAATTCTTAAGGCCTTTTAAATGACACAAACATTATCAATGTTCTACGTCTTTATTCTAGATTTCTACATGTTTTCAGTCCTCTGTTAACAGAGGTCTCCAGATAGTAGCGTGTAACATTGCAATGCGTAACGTGTCTATGTCTATTGCGCTACAATTGAGTTTCAAATCTGAAGAGTTTGTCCACACATGGAGCACCCACTCCTTCAGCATGACAATGCCAGACCACACACGAACGCTGCGACATCTGCAACAACCCGACACCTTGAGTTCACTGTCATCAATCATCCTCCGTACAGTCCCAGTTTCTGATTTTCACCTGTTTCCAAAACTTCAAGAACACTTTCGAGGACCTCACATTGATAACTGATTAAGCAGTGACGAGGTTGTAGCTCCGTCAACAAAATCAAGCATTCTACAGTGATTGTGATACAAATAAATATTTAGACTAGAAGAAGAATAATATGTAGATTGATACTAAAGTTTGTTTTATTTATAAAACTTTCAGAGTTTTCACATAAAAAATTCAGAGGCTTTAAGTTTCAGCATGCTGTTTAGATAATTTGCTTACCCCTAAAGGCAATCCTGTGCTCTACTGTACTTGCTTCTTAAAGTTCTGTCGCTTGTAGTTCAGAAGTTATTTCAGCCTTACATTTTTTAATATTGTGCTTTGGCACCCAAGCCGGCCGAAGTGGCAGAGCAGTTCTAGGCACTGCAGTCTGGAACCGCTATGGTCACAGGTTCACAGGTTCGAATCCTGCCTCGCGCATGAATGTGTGTGATGTCCTTAGGTTAGTTAGGTTTAAGTAGTTCTAAGTTCTAGGGGACTGATGACCTCAGCAGTTAAGTCCCATAGTGCTCAGAGCCATTTGAACAATTTTTTTTTTTTTTGCACCCAAAGTTCATACACTTGCCACCACGGTGAATTGTTATTCTTTTCTGTTCCTAATGCAGTCAGCTGCTGTTTGTCAAACAGCCTCACAGTTCTGAAATATCATCGCCGCAAAGTTCATCAAGAATGTTATGACGACTCGAACTACTGCTGGGGTGATGAGGCTGCGTGTCACTCATGCCATGCACTGTGGGTGCTCTCTCCACCCTGGGTAAAGCCATTAAAACATCCCGGTAAATGCTCTAACAGGCCAGCAGGCAGACCTGTGGCCCACACCAGTCACTGTCACACCCCACTACGATCAACTGTGTCATCTTCATTTCGCACTTTGTTCACACTCAGTCCTTGAATATTATTTGCCAACAGTCTGCTTGAGATTGGGACCTCAGACCTTGTTGTCTCTGGCCAATCTCGCATCAAGAGACTATGTGGCTTAACTGGTCAGGTGGAATATTCTGATCACCACATTCTGCATCGTAATCCACAATGGCTACCACTCTTTGTCACGCTTTGCATGCGTTTTGCCTGTGGTCCCATTTACACATAAGGTGCATCGACCGACCTACTGCCATCTTGCCGTGATTGTCCGTTCTGGTGGCTGCCATACTGGCCATGCAGTTGTTCCACTCTTTCTAGGAAATGGACATAATTATTGAAATTATTCCATGGTGCTGCAATCAGCTCTTGTCGAATATAGAATTGCAACGTACATCTGCTGCAAACAGTTCCGTAGTGAAGCCCATGTCACCGTAATTAATATATTTCCAGTGGTGTTTGCAGAACACTTTCATGGTGCCATGATCAGCTTGTTACTTGTTCTCGCTACAGAAATCTACTAGCAACTATTGCTGAACTCGTTTAAATCATTACAATCCTTGATAACATCTACCGTTGTGTCGACCAAGATACTGGTAGCACATCCATGAATTCTTGTATGAATAATTTTTGATGCACTTTTCCATGTGAATCGAAATAATTTATTTCCTGCAGTGGATGAATGCCTCTTCCACTGAGGTAAGAGGCGGGTGTTGTACTACATTTCTAGATAACTTTAAAATCTCTTTGTCTGTTTTGATTAGTTTCACATCAGCTACTTGATTATGCACTAGCTACTTAAAAAAAATTGCTTGCTGTTTGCTCAGGGTCCAACATGCGCTTTCTCTTGGTTATGTGCATATTACAATCAGTGTGCTGATCAAATATTATATTATTACTTATATAGGTCAATTCAGTGCCCAGTGTCTGCTAATGTGCTGATTGCTTTTAACTTCATTTGCTCATTGTCATCAAAGTGGGATAGATAGATCATTAGCTTCCGACCTTTCCAGGATCTGTACTTGACTCTGTGGTGGGGGCGTCACAATGTTTCTGCACCTACCCGAGATCTGAATGTAACTTCAATCTATCTTTCTCAGCGGTGCATCAACCTGCTGCATCAGCCATACTCAGTATTGTGCAAAATGTTCTTCAATGTCGTACATTATTTCCGAATTTAACTTTTACGTTTCTGTTGACATGTGAAAGTTAACCTCATCAATCTCTGTTTTTACATTTGAATTTTACCTAATCACAGTTAAATTTACTTTTCTCAATGCTGCTCTTTAGCTTTCATTATCCTTTTGCAATTCCAGCTTGAAATTACCAGAGGTTTCAGTTGGTGACAGCAGTGAAATTTTGGTCCATCTGTCTCGAACCCTGGAGACAATTGCTCCACTACTGAGTCTGTCATTGCTCGATTGTCATCAGTAGTCACTGATAATGACTTGCTCCGATCATTCCCTGGGATTCAACTTTAACTTGTTCTGCTGACACAATACTTGGAGATTGTAATCTTGTTTCATCTAAATACAATACTTGTGTAAAGTATATATTGGTACTGTAAACTTCAGTACTACTCTGTTCCCTCTTAATTCTATCCATGTCAGTGACACCCTCAACTTAACCTGGCGAAGTGGAATCTAGTGGGCCCTTATCTCTATTGGCCATTCTATTCTCAAGTGTTACAAGCGTGCCCCACAGTTGAGAATCTGAGACCATATGTTTTCAAAGAGTACAGCAGCACATCATCTGTTGCTGCTCCATCTGTCACTGCTGCCGAGGCGTGCAGCCACCCTGCTGCTTAGCACCGCTTGCTCCGGGTGCCACTGAGTCTGCTGCCTGTTGTTTCGGAACCTTCTGCTGCTAAGTTTTACAACCAACCCTGTGACGTTGTCAACATCCGTGAAAGTTCTCAGCATACTATAACACACACTGTTTCTGCTGAAAGCAGGAGAAGTTTCAACCTCCATCCGATGATTCTCTGTGGTGCATATAAAAAACCTAAACATGCTCTTGGAGAATTCCCTTTGGCTCTATTATTAATTACACAGTATTATCAGTTACATTATTTGATAGTGTTTCTCGGCACAATGCTGCACCATTTTGGAGCATTTAAATCCTTTCATGTGATAAATTAATTGTATTTAACCCCTTTCATTGCTAATAAGAGCAGTTGCATCGCGAGAAAATAATCAAACCGTAACCGACACCACGCTTCGGAACACACTGTCTGTACCAGGAAACAGAAGTTTAACAGAGGTGTGCAACAGTTTCAATGCAGACCTACCTGTTGGTATTGTGTCCTTGTCAGTGTGCACATTCTCGATGTGTTAACCTCACCTCCCCTTATCAGTAGTACAGTTGTTCTTATGCTAAACCCCAACTTGTGAACTCTGTTGCTGACTTAACTCTGACATAACACTCATGGTGTGGTTTGTACACCAGTAAACAGAGAACAAACAAATCTGGTAAACTCTTGATTTATTGTTGAGGCCCGGTGTCCTACAGTTTGGCAAGTGTACGTTTATTACAGCAATTATGCAAAGTTACAAGTGAGTTCATCAGAATTGACGGAGCTTGTGTGATCACAACTACTTCACAGCACAACAACCATGGACACAGTTACTCAGGTATGGATTTACAATTTAATCTGCACAACAGCTGCATAATGTGCCGCATATGATTTATGCTCTGTGCCACGTGGGAGTTAAGGCCATAATGCCGGGTTAGTTTTTGATCTGCGGGCAATATGTAATACAATATTCTTCAAGACACAAAATTATCTAAACCCTCCAGCGTGACCAAGAGGTAATCAACAACAATGTAGTCACAAGATTGAGACAGTGAACAAATAGTCCACATCGTCCCACTTATTCACATGTGTTGAAGCTATGGCGTACTGCACAATAGTCACAATCGAAATATACTTAATCAACACCAATCAAATATTGCCTACACAGTTGTACTTTTAGACGTTATTAATTGGACATGAAGAAAAAGAAAACCTGTTATGCCATAGAGGTGTGTTCTCCATGAACAATGGCTCATAACCTCCACTAGAAACCTTTCTGTCCTGTAAGTGACATCAGACAGTCCACTTTAGGAATATTAATGCTTCTCATAATAAAATGGCCTCACACAGTAGCTCCAGTGGAGACTCTCTCACAAGGCTATGTGAAATAATTTCCCCCACCTCCTGAATCTGACAACACACAATTTTATGATGAACTGTTTTTCAATTTTGTGCTGCACTGCCTTGAACTGTTCCAGCTGGTCATAACTGAGGAGGTGTCTACCACTGCATACTATGCTGTGTTTCTATTTGTGATTTCTGTGGTATTTTTACTGCAACCCTTTAAACTTCCTGACACTACATTCGGAACTCCCATTGCGATGACTTGAATTTTTAGTGCATGCCCTCTCCCTAATGCAGAGCAATGGGTTCTTGTCGCTGCTGCCAGCTACTGTCAGTTCTGATTATTATACTCAATCAAAATTCAAATATCTCAAGAGCCTACCGTATTTACTCGAATCTAAGCCGCACTCGAATCTAAGCCACACCAGAAAAATGAGACTCGAAATCAAGGAAAAAAAAATTTCCCGAATCTAAGCCGCACCTGAAATTTGAGACTCGAAATTCAAGGGGAGAGAAAAGTTTTAGGCCGCACCTCCAAATTGAAACAAAGTTGGTCCATTGTAATATGAGACACAATTTAGGTCGAATGAATGACGATACAGCTACAGTAGTTTGGTTCGAGTCGTAAGCTTAGCAGTTAAGCTTTACCAGGTAGCCATTGCTATGCGTCAGGCGCTCCGTCAGTATTTATACGGGTACCCTTCCTTTTTCACGTGCTTCGTGTGGTTTGAATCGATTGCTTATTGTGCTTTGATCTGATAAGTGCCGTTTTCTTTTTTATAGGTGTTTACGCCACTGTAAGCTGAAAATGCATTACTGTACTGTGTCATGCACTGTTTGTCGCATTCTGATAGTGCGTGTTTACGGCCTGTCGCCGCTCGCGGCATGGCTTGCTTTTGTGCGCGCTACCGCCGCTTACAATTAAAAAAAAAAAAAAAAAAAAAAAAAAAAAAAGAGAGAGGAATCGTCTCATTAGCGAAACAATGGCAAGAGACTGCTATTTGTTGTTACTTACACTGCTGCTTTCTTTGATAATGATCAACAAAAACCAAATAATAGACTGCATATGATAGAACATGTTCTGAACGAGAATTAGGCGAAAATTTTTCTCCTTTTGAAAATCTTTGCGGCCGCTTCTTTAGTACATCAAATTTGCACAGAAATTAGTCATCTTAGATTTAAAAATCTAGTCAGTTGCCGTGCTTCATTTCTGACTGTATCACTATTAGGCATAAAAATAATACGAATATAAACATGACACGATACGTATATTCTTCCGCGTTTGCTGTTGTCTCGCTCTAGTTTCGTAGTTTATTAGGCAGACAGGATTTAAATGAGATTGCAGCAAACACGAAAGAATACATAGCAAAATGTTTATATTCGTATTATTCTTATGGCGAAGAGAATAGTGCATGTGATTTATATTTCATCAGGTTCCTATTAGCAACCATCTCTTCTCACAGGTAGGAAAGAATTCAGAACGTAGAGTTGGCCATATTGACAAACATCCCAAACAGTCTTGCCAGTCGTATTTTCGTAGTACATTGAAATTCTGCTACATTCGAAGATGAACAATACGGAATTTGTATTTACTTCGTTGGATAATGTATGAAAATGGTCGAAACTCGGGACGGAGAAAAAAATCTCGTCTTCCACCTTTTTTTAAAATTTATTTATTGACGCAGAGGTTTTGGCGCCAGTATTTATCTTTGTGTCTACAAAGCATGCTACATATATTCGACGGCAGAAGTTAGTTGTGGCGGCACCTACTAACATTTTTTCAGAACTTCCGCTTGCTTTGCACTCGATTCTAAGCCGCAGGCGGTTTTTTGGATTACAAAAACTGGAAAAAAAGTGCGGCTTCGATTCGAGTAAATACGGTAAACTTGTATCACAATGTGGTTTTGATAAATCTTAATCATTGCTGTAATCTGCAAACTTAGTACCTCTGAAATGAGTGTGCACAGTGGGGTGACATACTACTGCCATATCTCAACTACCTAGAAAATATATGACACTTCATTTCATAAATACCCCAGATGGAAGTTACAACCCATAATTGCTTGAGTCTAACAGTGGAAGCTGATAGTTTCCCCCCTCCCCCATGTCCCCTTAACAATTAATGGGTTAGGAAGCCAATGTTTGATATGTAGGGAACACATTACAAATTTGTGCTAACAAGTTCTACAACCAGCCTACGAGGAACTGACACCAGGAATTGCATTCTATATACGTGAGCGTCTTTAGTTTGATAACAAGGTGTTTGGATCTGCCCTCACCCACCATCCCCAAGAATGTGATTTGACTGAACTGAGATGAAGGTTGTCTCAAATGAAGTCAATGCAGATGAGATGAAGGATAGAGAAATCTAGAGAGTAAATAGCAATTAGGATTGAGGAGACAGAGTAAAGTGTATGAGAAGGATTGGAATATAACAATATTATGAAAAGGAAAGTTGCTACTCATCATATAGCGGAGATGCTGAGTCGCATATTGGCACAACAAAAAGACAGTGTATCTGCAGCTCAGCATTCCACTATATGGTGAGTAGCAACTTCCCTTTTCATGATATTGTTATGTTTCATCCTTAATTTCCATTGTTTGTTTGAAGGATTGAAATATGCGAGCAGAGATCTCACAGATGCAACTGGAAATTGTGGCATGCTGCCAATAGGACTGCAGATGTATATGCTGTACATCTCTTGTACTTTCTCGACACTTCCAACATAGGATGGTAGCCTTTTTCAATTACGGTCAACTGTCTCTTAAGAGATAAATAACTAATGGGGTGTCTCTTCACTTCACAGGGGTTGCAGAAAGAATGGAACACCATTCCACTTGTTCAGGCTTCTGCTATTGTATCACGATCCAGAATTATGTTCTTCACTGGATACAATGCGCATCAGCCCTGACCAGTACTGTCTCACATGGGTAAGTTTTGAACTATGAGCTCTTTACATATTTAATTTGTTAAACTTTCACCGACTCTTGCACGTTCTGTGTGTTTCTGAATTCATACACATTTAAATAGTTTCTATTTTAAAAAAATCAATTTAGCTTGGATTTATTGACAGTTGGATGATCTTTGTGTTATGTAGCAAACATGTTTTCTGTTATCCATTTCCATTAAATCAATAACAATTTTTAATCCCTTGTCAACCAAAATGTTGAAGTTTTGTAGTTTCTAAAAGCCAAACAAAAACTGAAATTATTACTTAAGGCCAACTGTGTAAACATCACTGACTGGAGGTCAATTTTGACCTTAGTTCAGAAATTGAACTCTGCTCATGACTCCACACCATTGAATAACACTAAACTTAGATCCACTGAAGGAGGTGCAGTGTTGATTTAATTTAGCATGAAACACTTTTTAATGCTGTAGAAGAAGTTCTTGTAAAGTGCAAAAAACTATATGATGAAAGGAGACCACAAACTGAAAAGTAGAAGCATTTAGTTCTCACTAGGCACCTCACAAAAGAAAGAAAACGTATTAACTTTTGGATTTATCCTTTGACAAGCTAGGAGTGTGTGTGTGTGTGTGGTGGGGGGGGGGGGGGGGGGGGGGGGGGGAAGCCTACTACATGGTTATACCTAGACTGACGGTGCAAATGCTGTTTTGCGGCAGGTGGACTGATTGTAGTGGGGCTAGTGTCAAGTGGGGTGGGTGGAGGGGGAGGGAAAGGTGCTGGGGGTAGGTGGTTAGCAGCTCAGAGGGAGGTAGCGGATTTTTTGGCTAGGAACGGAGCAGGGAGAGTTGGCAGGTATATGGGCTGGTACAGTTTTAGCGGAAGTGGCACACGCTGAAGGTGACATGGGGACATGAATTGGGTAAAGTTGACGGGGTGGTGGAAGGGGAAATTGTTGGGTGGAGGGTGCAAGGATGGTGGGTTATCAGAGATTGAGGTCAAGATGATTACAGGAGTGGAGGATGTGTTTTAGCGGTAACTCTCATCTGTGTATTTCTGAAATGCTGGCGGAGGAGGGAAGGATCCAGATGACTGGGGTTGTGAAGCTGCTGTTGAAAATTTGGATGTTGTGCTTAGCTGCATGTTGTGCCGCTGCATGGTCAACTTTGTTCTTGACAACAGTTTGGCAGGGGCCATTCATCCTGGTAAACAGCTGGCTATTAGTCATACTAATATAAAAAGCTGTGCAGAGCTGGTATATGACATGGCTGCATCCACCGATGGCCCAGCCTCTGATAGGGTAGCATAAGTTTGTGACAGCACTGGAGTAGGAAGTGCTGGGTGGGTGAATTAGTTAGTCTTGCACCTGGGTCTTACACAGGGATAAGATCCCTGTGGGTAGGGGCTGAGATTGGGAGTGGCATGGGGATGGACTATATAATGGTTAGGGACAGAGATAATGTGACATAGTTATGCTAGTGCACGTTTAGCCACACCAGAAATTTTAATTCCAGAAACGCATGCAGGTATGGATGCGTATGAGTTAAGAAGCATCGTGGCACTTCTAGAACATTAATTGAAGATTAATTTCTTCGAGCTTTGGTTTAAGGCATGGTAATCATACCTCCCTATAATATCTTTGCTGCATGGAGATGACACGAATAAAAATAATTACAAATATTTATGTTGTATAAAGACCATTTAAAGAATCTGCACAACTAGGATGTAATGGAGGTTGGGTAGGCGACGGAATACCACTTTAGGGGGGGGGGGGGGGTGGGAATGATCTTGGGTAGGATGTCCTTGATTTCAAGACATGATTATTGGTAATCAAAGCCCTGGTAAAGGCAGCAGTTCAGTTGTTACTGTCCGGGGTGATATTGGGTGGTTTGTAGCTGGTTCTTGGGCTGGTGTCTGTGAAGTCAGTTGTGTCTCAGAGATATAGTCAATCCACTGACCCAGCACTTCCTGTTCTAGTCCTGTCATAGGCTTGTCCTACCCTGTCAGAGGGAGGCCACCTGTGAAAGTGGCCATGGCATGTACCAGATCTGTTGCAGTCACTGCACAGCTTTTTGTATTGATATGACTACCAACAGTTGTCCACCTGGATGAATGGCCACTGCCAAACTGGAGATGAGAGAAAAGTAGACTACCCTGTGGTACAACATGAAGCTGAATATAACATACTTGATTTTAATAGCTACTTCACAACCCAGGCCATCTAGCTCCTCCCCTCGACCTCCAGCTTTTCTGAAGTGTACAGATGGTTGTTACCCCTACATCACATTTTCTGCTCCCAAAACTGTTCTACTCTCAATCGGGATAATCTACTGTCCCCACATCAACAGTTTCTACTCCCACTGTCCTATAACCTCTTCCCAATTCATGCCCCTTCTCCCTCATTGTGCTCACTCTCTGCCAACACACTCACCAGTCTTTTCCCTCCCCCCCCCACCCCCACCCCTCCCGCGACTCCCACAGCATCCCGAACCTGCCGGCCACTTTCTACAGTAACTCCTGCATGCTCTACTTGATGGCACTCTTCTCTCTCCCCACCCTTTGTTATCCGTCCTCCTTCCTTGCCTCATTCCTGATCGCTGCTTTCATTCAGTTCGTTACGTTCTGGCTAAAGTGGCCAGAAATGGTAGTCATGTGTGCATGAAGTGTGCCTACTTGTATGAATATGTGTGTGTGTGTGTGTGTGTGTGTGTGTGTGTGTGTGTGTGTGTGTGTGTGTGTGTGTGGGTGGGTGGGTGGGTGGGGGGTTATTTCTTTTCTGAAGAAGGGTTTGGCCGAAAGCTTAGTGTTAACAATGTTTTTGTTGTGCCTATCTGGAACTTAGTGTGTCATCTTTATGGTGAATAGCAGTCTATCATTTTCATAATCATTGATATTTCAACCTGGACTTTCCATGGTTTACTTGCATAACGTAATTTCTTAACCTAGCCTTACAATTATTTAGGAATAAAGGAGACAACTCAAAAGGCAGAAGTGCTGCATCGTTGATAGGTACACAAACAAAAGGTTCAGAGCTTTGCTAACTTTTTTCAAGCTTGTAGGAAAAACAAGCACCTCCGCCCCCACCCCCCCCCCCCCACCCCCACCACACACACACACACACACACACACACACACACACACACAAGTACGTCTCCCTACATTGTGCTCAGTCAACTGCCAGATCTTTTCTGGTCCACGGTGAGTATACCGTTTGTTTCTGTACCTATCGACAGTGCAGCGCTTCTGCCTTTTGGTGTCGTCCCCTTTATTCCTAAATAATCGTAATTCTCAATCAGAACTTTCTGTGCTTTATTAACCTCCGTCTGAACAGGCCTTGGAAGGCCCAACGGTACTGACCAGCCGCCGTGTCATCCTGAGCCTACAGGTGTCACTGCATGTGGATATGGAGGGGCATGTGGTCAGCACACCACTCTCTCAGCTGTATGTCAGTTTAAAAGACCGGAGCCACTACTTCTCAATCAAGTAGCTCGTCAGTTTGTCTCACAAGGGCTGGGTGCACCCCACTTGCCAACAGCGTTCGGCAGACCGGATGGTCACCCATCCAAGTGCTAGCCCAGCCCGACAGCGCTTAACTTCGGGATCTGGCAGGAACCAGTCTGACCACTGCGGCAAGGCCTAACCTTACATATTTAAAAAAAAAATTGAGTTTCAGTAGTGTGAGAGTGGCGTATTCACATGTCTGATTAACATTTTTCGTGTTGTTAACTTGTTTATTATTTACTTCTTCTTGCCTGTATTTCCAGTAAACAAAAAACATATTTTTTGTAAAGACACAAGAGTGTGAGTTGACAATTGCAGTTGAACTTGACTTGACATGTGAAATTTTGCCACTCAAAGATGATCCTACTTCACAGTTATACAATCTGGGATTTACATATATACAATGCAGGGTTTCAAATGCAGTTGGATCTGAGATCATTTTCTGTGTTAATCTATGGTCAGTTGCTTTATACAGTTGGCACTCATAGTACCATTCATATTTGAATCTGTGCTCTCCTTGAGAAACCATTACATTTTCATAAACTTCCATTAATAATATATTCATGATTATCAGTTCCAGTCGCTGTTTGCAGCAACATGCAGCTTGCCTGTTGTACTTTGCATGTGGGATGTTTATTTCCGTCAAGAAGATCCATTCTTCATCTACTTCCTTGCTCTTGTAATGCTTGTTAATGCAAGGTGAGGAAAGTAAGTGCTGGTAAATTACCAGAAATGCATGCTTGAAATCATAAGGATAATCATTCACTAACCAAAAGTGAGAAATTATTGAAATGTATTTAAAACTGAATCATTTTGTTGCATGCCAGTGCAGTGTTAGAATGAATGACGAGGTAATGAAATACAATAGTGTTCCCGTACTGTATGATTTAATATAGTTGAGAGAGACATGTTGGTAGAGCTGAAACACAGTTACTTTTAATTGATTCAAAAAATATTAGAATCATTTGTTAAATACAGCAAGAAGTTAATGCCGTAATTATGTGAAAATTTAATAGAACTGGTGTATGAGTAAGGCACTTTTTAATGTACAGGAAACTGGAACAGTTTTGGGGAATTGTTTGTGTATTGTCACAGAGAGGAAGTGTGAAAATAAGTTAATAACCATACACATGAGTTTCAACAAAGTTTTGTGTTGGTGTTGATCAGAGGTCTATACTCCACAGTTCAGTTGTACATCAGATACAGACACGTAATATGAAATCAAGTGATGTGGTGTTGCCCAAAACTAGGCTTTGTTCATATCTGCAGCAGGTCGCCAAAGCAAATCTCACAGTGGATGCAAACACAGTAATTATGTAGCACTTTGAAGACAGCCAGTGAAAGTCTGTAAATGGGAAATGGTATTTACGTCCATTTACTCTCACTTGAGTAATCCATGTTGTTATTGTTGTCTGAAGGTGTTTTTGTGTTTGTAACACCACTTACCTAACATTAGTTTTCATCTTCCAAGAGTACACACAAACTTTTGGTATTGCTTGCATTTAAGGTTGGGTTGATTTATAGGAAGAGACCAAACAGCGAGGTCATCAGTCTCATCAGATTAGGGAAGGCTGGGGAAGGAAGTCGGCCGTGCGCTTTCAAAGGAACCATCCCGGCATTCACCTGAAGCAATTTAGGGAAATCACGGAAAACCTAAATCAGGATGGCCAGACGCAGAATTGGACCATTGTCGTCCTGAATGTGAGTCCAGTGTACTAAACACTGTGCCACCTCGCTCGGTGCATGTTAGGCTCCATAATTTCCAGCAGGTTATTTAAGTGACTGTCAGACCAGAGCATAAGAACCACTCGCCCCTAGAATTGGCACATACTGCTTCAAGTACAAAATTTTGTGCTCATTGGACAGTAATGTGGAGCAGTTGGTTGTTATGTCCCAGCCCAATTAAGGGAATGCCACACTACCTTTGTCCTTGAGGTTCACGAGCAGCTCAATATCAGCTGGCATCAGCAGTAGAGGTGATGGGTTGAATGGTGGCAATGACAGTGGTGCAGTCCCTTGGTCTATGAAGCCAGGCTGTAATGCCAAATCATCTCCACAGAAAATACCATACGTCAATGAAATCGGAGGACTCATCCTTTGATAAGGTATTGCCCCTTGTGGCTGCAAGTTGCAAAGCATGTGGTAAGAGTCGTGTATGCACGAGTTTACTTGTTGATTCCAAATCTCCCCTGCTGACATTTATGTGTAGATAATTTCTACCCAAAGACTCTGATGGTTTAGCTCACGATCCCGAGGCCATTCAGCATTCGGCGTAGAAACCCGAGTTGTGATTTACCTACAGCTACTTGTGTGGTTTCCTGTAAGCTCTGATTGACTGCCAGTTTCAAACACTGGCACAGTTCATAGAATATCATTGAGAAAATGATCATCAAGCTTCGACAGTTTTTAAGTTTCCTGATCATCTGATAGTTATACAGTAGAGCTTTAAGTTACGGGCGCTGAGTAGGAATTTTTGAATTCTTGGTTCGCAGAAACCAAACTACTATATTAATCAGTACTTCGTGAACAACGTGACTGCCCTTGCTCCTAATGGTGTTTATGAAATTGTACACTAGCAGCTACAATGTGATATTTCTGAGAATAGTAGGATGATGAAACACATATTTTCTTAAACTGAAGAGTCATACAGAGTGGATTAATTTCCTCAGAAAATAGGTGTGGTCCTAGAAAGAAACTGCTATCACTGTAATCCACCAGACAGTATGTCTTCTACCTGGCAATTTCACTGCTGCTGTTACAGATTTGAATTACATCCATTTTCAGTGATCTAATGATTTCTCGATAACATTTGGTTTACAAAACTGATGTCTACTGGTGGAGTATGCAGTGCATCTATAAGTAAATATAATGGATCTGGTTTTGCTGGTCAACTTTTCCTCTCTGTGTTTTGACATACTGTTAGAAAATTTTCGTTCACTTTAATAGATTTGATGACAGTTACGAAAACCATCTTACATTGCACTGGAAGAACATTAATGAAACAGTGGAACTCCTGGTAGGAATATCAACATGGTAGGAAAAGACAGATTCCTACTTACCGCAAAGAATACATGTCAAGTTGCAGACAGGCACAATTAAGACACTCACATAAAGCTTTTGGCCACAGTCTTTGTCACTAAAACACACACACACACACACACACACACACACACACACACACACACACACACACACGACTTCCATCTCCAGCATATCAGGCCAGAATGGTATTCTACCCTGAGATGCTGGAGTTGGCCGTTTTGTGTGTGTGTGTGTGTGTGTGTGTGTGTGTGTGTGTGTGTGTGTGTGTGTGTGTGTCTGTCAAAGGCTGTACCCGAAAGCTTTGTGTGAGTGTCTTTTAGTTGTGTCTGTCTGCAATTTGACATAACTTCTTTACAGTAAACAGGAAGAACATTTATCTATCTATATATTTATTTATATCTAAAAACAAAGATGATGTGACTTACCAAATGAAAGTGCTGGCAGGTCGACAGACACACAAACATACACACAAAATTCAAGCTTTCGCAACAAACTGTTGCCTCATCAGGAAAGAGGGAAGGAGAGGGAAAGATGAAAGGATGTGGGTTTTAAGGGAGAGGGTAAGGAGTCATTCCAATCCCGGGAGCTGAAAGACTTACCTTAGGGGGAAAAAAGGACGGGTATACACTCGCACACACACACATATCCATCCACACATATACAGACACAAGCAGATATATTTAAAGACAAAGAGTTTGGGCAGAGATGTCAGTCGAGGCAGAAGTGCAGAGGCAAAGATGTTGTTGAATGACAGGTGAGGTATGAGTGGCGGCAACTTGAAATTAGCGGAGATTGAGGCCTGGTGGATAACGGGAAGAGAGGATGTATTGAAGAGCAAGTTCCCATCTCCGGAGTTCGGATAGGTTGGTGTTAGTGGGAAGTATCCAGATAACCCGGACGGTGTAACACTGCGCCAAGATGTGCTGGCCGTGCACCAAGGCATGTTTAGCCACAGGGTGATCCTCATTACCAACAAACACTGTCTGCCTGTGTCCATTCATGCGAATGGACAGTTTGTTGCTGGTCATTCCCACATAGAATGCATCACAGTGTAGGCAGGTCACTTGGTAGATCACGTGGGTGCTTTCACACGTGGCTCTGCCTTTGATCGTGTACACCTTCCGGGTTACAGGACTGGAGTAGGTGGTGGTGGGGAGGGTGCATTTGTCAAATGTCTGCTTGTGTCTGTGTATGTGCGGATGGATATGTGTGTGTGTGCGAGTGTATACCTGTCCTTTTTTCCCCCTAAGGTAAGTCTTTCCGCTCCCGGGATTGGAATGACTCCTTATTACCCTCTCCCTTAAAACCCACATCCTTTCGTCTTTCCCTCTCCTTCCCTCTTTCCTGATGAAGCAACCGTTTGTTGCGAAAGCTTGAATTTTGTGTGTATGTTTGTGTTTGTTTGTGTGTCTATCGACCTGCCAGCGCTTTTGTTTGATAAGTTTCATCATCTTTGTTTTTAGATATATTTTTCCCACTTGGAATGTTTCCCTCTATTATATTTATATATATATATATTTATATAATAGAAGGAAACATTCCACGTGGGAAAAATTATATATAAAAACAAAGATGAGGTGACTTACCGAACGAAAGCGCTGGCAGGTCGATAGACACACAAACAAACACAAACATACACACAAAATTCAAGCTTTCACAACAAACTGTTGCCTCATCAGGAAAGAGGGAAGGAGAGGGGAAGACGAAAGGAAGTGGGTTTTAAGGGAGAGGGTAAGGAGTCATTCCAATCCCGGGAGCGGAAAGACTTACCTTAGGGGGAAAAAAGGACAGGTATACACTCGCACACACGCACATATCCATCCACACATACAGACACAAGCAGACATATTTAAAGACCAATATGTCTGCTTGTGTCTGTATGTGTGGATGGATATGTGCGTGTGTGCGAGTGTATACCTGTCCTTTTTTCCCCCTAAGGTAAGTCTTTCCGCTCCCAGGATTGGAATGACTCCTTACCCTCTCCCTTAAAACCCACTTCCTTTCGTCTTCCCCTCTCCTTCCCTCTTTCCTGATGAGGCAACAGTTTGTTGCGAAAGCTTGAATTTTGTGCGTATGTTTGTGTTTGTTTGTGTGTCTATCGACCTGCCAGCGCTTTCGTTCGGTAAGTCACCTCATCTTTGTTTTTATATATAATATATATTTATTTATTTATTGATGACAGGTTTCAGACTGTTTTTCATCACTCAGTTAATAAATAAATGTTGTTCCTGTGCAATATAAGATGATTTTCATAATAGTTAATTGGAATCACAAAATAGTTGCAGACCCATTCTAACTCCAGTATGCTGGAGATACTGATTACTAGATTTGAATTTATCATCATCTGTGTGCTGTTATAATCAGGCAGCGCAATGTTACGCATCTTCCTAAGTGTATTTGTTTCAGGCCTAGTTGGAGATGGAGGGGCTATTTTGTTTATTTGTGGGAACAGGGATGAGCTAAATGATAATACGCTATCTGTGACTTTCCATTATTGTAGGAATGAAAGATGTTAAGTAGGTATCTTTTTCTGATTTCTCTTGTGTTGAAGACAAATGGCTAAGCAGGGTGAAACATAAGTGAAAACAGAAAATATAAATTGAATAAGCAAGCTATAAAAGCTGCATCCTTGTAAACAGTGTTAATCATATGTCTGTTATAATAAAGTACTTTACACCTAGTGTCTGTTTACCTGTAAATTAAGGAAAAACTAGTAACTTTTTTGCTGAATGTTACACAAAGAAGATTGCTTTTGTTTTCCAGATGATTTATTGTTTGCATAAAAGTCTCCATAATACTACTAGACCATTCATTACATTAAATACACACATCATATTTGAACCATAAAAATTGGATATTATTTAAATAAGAATCATGATCAACATCTCGATTAGCAGCACCCTTAATTGTAGACAATTTGTAGTGTGTGTGATGTAATCTTGTTTCCTTTATTTGTTTCAGGTCTCAGATAATTGGACTGAAAAACAGTAACAAACAAGAAATTATAGATATTCTGTCATCAATGCCATGTGCTTTAGAGGCAGATGATGTCAATGATTTCTGCTCATTAGCTCAGTATTATGCATTTCGGACGCCGTCTACATTTAGAAGGGTAAGTCATAGAATGTAAGGAATTGAACAGTGGATGCTTTCAATTCACTCATTACTCATGCTCCATTTATGAACCTTCAGTGGTGTGTAACAAGTGAAATCATATGTTAACAAAAAGAAAAAGCTACTGCAGACTACAAAAATAGGTAACTCATTTAATTGCATATAATTACTTGTGCTTACTCCGATAATTTTAATACAGTAATTTTTACTCTTCTATTTTGTAAAAAGCTGGTATGTACTCCCTTTTTTAGAAAAGCTCCATGACAGTGTTTTTAAAAAATGGAAAATTGCTCTTACCAAGTAATGTTCCTAGCACTTATCAAAGTAGTCCCCTTAGCTATCTATACACAATTGCCAATGTTTCTGGAGGTCTTGGAAGGAAGCAGGGAACTTTTCAACTGCAATACTTGTAAGCTCAGTTGTCTGTGATGTCTTTACGAACCTTTCCTTTCAGTCGTCTTTTCACTCACAAAACCAAGAAAAAATGCAAGGCGAGACGTCGGGGGAGTGTGGCGGATGTGAAATGGCAATAACAGAATGTTTGGCCAGATACTCATTAACAGATAAAGCAGTATGGGGTCGTGCAGTAAGGACCAGTTGTGAGAACACTGCAAATCAGGGTGGCAGTGTCGAATTGCTTGTTGTAAACGTTACAAGACTTAATAGATGTAAAGTGTGTGGTGGTTCACTGTTTGACCAGGAAGAACACACCCATGGTGAACTAATCCTTTACTCTCAAAGAATTCAATCAACATTTTCCTTATTCTCGAAGGATGTCATATGTCTTTTTTCAAGGCTGGTGATCCAGGACTCTGCCATTTAGCACTTTGATGCTTACTGTGTGGATCATACTGGTAGCACCAACTTTCATCCCCAGTAATAATCTTTGACAGAAATGTGGAATCACATATGGCTCTATCCAGTAGTTCAGCAGAAATTCTTCACCTTTCATCCTTCTGTTCATCTGCTAGCCTGTGAGGGATGAGTTTTGCAGTAAGTTTCTGTTCCCTGAATCTTCGTGTAAAATCTTATGATACACATCACAATTGAAATTCAGTTCTTCCAATATTGCACACACAGTTATATGATGACCTTCTTGCAGTAACACGTTTGCATCAATCTATAATGTAGATGTCCAACAACTCTGGGTTTGTGTTGCACTGAATTTCCGCCTTCACAAAACATTTCGTTGAAAGTGCCTTGTCTGCGTATGCTTGCTTAATCACTGTCCACATTTAAAAAGGGGTTTTCTTGAGCTTAACACAGAATTTAATGTTCACTCTTTGGTCTCAGTCAGCATGTAGTGTGTCACCATAACTAATGTGCCACGAACCAGAGCAGTGTGTTGCTAAGCACAGCCCTGCCACCTAGTGTGTTTGCATGGAATCATGGTTAAGGTCATTTCAAGAACACACACATACTAGGTAACATAAAAATATTTGTTCCTTTTTAGTACTGCAAACTCAGGATAAAAACACCTGTCCTGGATGTTTCTGGCAAAGATAGTGTAAATGGGACACTTGGTACCCTTAGCTCTGGGCTGGGGTATTAGTGGGTTGACATACAAAAAACATAAAGAATAAAACTATCTTATGTTGAATCCATAGGATTTATGGACCGATCAGTCAGTTCTGATAACAAAACTGAAGTCTCTTGCTTCCATCTAGCGAATCGTGCTGCGAACTACAAACCAAGAGTTCTGCTCAATGGACAAACATTAAGGTACAATCCTTTGCCAAAATATCTTGGAATCACTCTAGATAAACCCTGAGCTACAAAGAGCACTTCACCAAGCTTTCTCATAAAGTTGCTGCAAGGAACAACACACTACATAAGCTCTGTGTTACCACCTGGGGAACCCCTGCTGACTGTCTGCGTTTAACTGGTATCAGTCTTGTGTACTCTGCTGCCGAGTACTGTGCACCTGTCTGGTTGGGAAGTGTACATGTGAAGAAGGTAGACACAAAACTTAATGACACAATGCGCTGCATTACTGGTTCCATCAAATCAACCCCATGCCACTGGTTAACTGTACCGAGTCACATCCCTCCACCTAACTTAAGGTGGAAGCAAGCTCTACTGAGGGAGGCCAAGAAAATCTCTGCATCACCTTCTCTCCACTGCACCAGGAATTCTGTCATCCACCACAGCAACGATTGCGATCAAGAAGACCAGCAAGTATCACTGCAGGACAACTCATCACGGATGGTTTTGATCTAAATGAAAGCTGGAAGCATGAATGGTCAGCAAAAACATTGGGAGCAAGAGCCCATCACCTTGATCCCACAAAGAAGCCAAAAGGTTTTGACCTACCGAGTAAACTTTGGTGCCACCTCAACAGGTTAAGGCCTGGACATGGTTGTTGTAGCTACTTCAGGTACAAATGGGGCTGGATCAGTTCACCAGTGTGTGAATGTAATCAAGAAGAGCAGACAATTGAACATTTAGTCCAATGCTGTCCACTTCATTCATACCCTGGAATTCCCGATGACTTGTTCACTCTCGCACCCAGCTTAATTAACTGGTTGAAAAACATGGACTTTAAGGTTTAATCTTGTCTTATATCATATGTATATTGTATAAAATCATTTGCCTTATATCAACTGTATATTGTATAAAATCACCATACGATTAAATAAAATAACATTTAATCTCTAGGCGTGAGTGAGTGCAAGGAAGGAGTGACATGTAACATACATAACTCTATAACACTTGGAGTGATTTTAGCCAAAGTTGGTACCCTAATAACCCACTCCCTGGATAAAAAAATAAGGAAAACTGTAGTGACTGAACAACCTAGCATTCCTTGGAGTGGGGATGGATATCGGAGAAGGGGGAGGGAATTGATAAGTCATCTTTACTATGAAACACCTAGAGAAATTTCAACGAACTTCAATTAACCGAAATCCTATCAAGTGTGAAATATGCTCAGTGATTAGTTTTCTGATTACAAAAGATGTGGAAGCTGTTAAAGTTCATCGGCAAATTAATGAAGTTTTTGGGAAAAAATCAGTAGTGGAATGGTAAGATATTTGAATGAGCCATTTTAAG
The DNA here is from genome assembly GCF_021461385.2 of Schistocerca piceifrons. Lineage (NCBI taxonomy): Eukaryota > Metazoa > Arthropoda > Insecta > Orthoptera > Acrididae > Schistocerca > Schistocerca piceifrons. The sequence continues at coordinate 95,170,313 of NC_060143.1, read as the reverse complement.
CATTTACTTACATCCATGGTGAAGTGCGAAATGGGCATGTGCAAAAGTCCAAGAAATTGGACACTTCCTGATTTAGTCTTTATTTAATGATTTTCCTCAAGTTTCAAGAGATGCGCTTTGTAAAATTCTTACAGAACATTTAAACTATTGAAAGTTGGGAGTTCAAGCTTAGTAAGTGGCTTTTGTTGCTTTGTGACAATGTGCATCCACATACTGCACCATGAGCCAATACCTCATTGCGTTTTATGACTGGGAACAACTCATTTTATCCTTTGCAAAGCTTTTATCTGGTGCTCAGTGATTACTACCAATTCCTGCTGTTTTGTGGAGGTGCCCAGGGAGGGAGGGGGGGGGGGGGGAGGGAGGAGACAAATTTGAATGCTCAGCTATGATATGCTCAGTGATTACTATCAATTCCTGCTTTTTTGTGGTGGTGCATGGGGGGGGGGGACAAATATGAATGCTCAGCACCATGATAATAATGATGATGTCAAAACAACCCTGCAGCCATGGTCAGGTGGCAGATTTTTATGATATTGCAATTCAGGAGGTTGTTTTTTGTTATAGTGAGTTACGTAAAATTGGTGAAAATTATGTTGAAATGTAGAATAAGGTATAGGTTGTGGTGTGATGGTAACATTGTTTAAAAAAATGCACTTGTTTGTTTAATATAAACAGTACTGAAAACCATTTTGTACAGTTTACCATAAAAAGAGCAATACATAAAATAATGGAAAGCCAACCACCCATATTGATGCAAGAACTACAGAAACACGTAACCAAACACTGCATTCGCACTAGGTTTTGAGCACTAATTCTTTATCTAGTAACACATGTACACACACAACCACACAGACACTGGACTGATAACCCAGCAGTTTAGCCCCTTTACTCCCCAAACCAACCAACCCATCACAGACACACACCAAAAGTGAGTTATAAACATTTATAACAGTAGAAGAATTGTGTGTTTCCTGTTTCGGTTATTACTTCAGCAGTCTTTCTCATTGTGCCTGTGCAACTCAGTGCCTCCTCTATGTGGTGAGCAACAATCTCTCTCTTCCATATTTTTGTAAATCTTAGAATTTAAATAGATAATTTGTAGGGGAAGGACCTAATCTTTGCTCTAAACTACTGAGCATCCTTACTTCTTACTTTATGAGTAATGGAAACTTGTTGAGAGTACAGCAGTGCAGTACCAGAGCAAAGGACCCACCTTTGAGTATTTCCCATGCTTTTTATAATCCCCCCCCCCCCACCCCCACCCCTTCAAATTAGTCCTCTTGTTTGCTAACGTCTTCATCTCAGCATAGCTGTTATGCTCAACATCATTGTTTACTTGTTGGATGTATTCCAGTCTCTGTCTAGTCCTAAAAATTTTTACTCTCTACAACTCCCTCGAGGTAAAGTCTGTATAAATATGGTTTTTGGTTCTTTTATTTTGGTTGTATAAATCACTGCTCAACTGATACAGACTTTCCATTGTTAACAACAAAGCGAATGTAAGAATACTAAGATCTTTGGAGAGTCCTCTACAATATATGTGGTGTTATTGACCTTACACAATATTCTTATTGCATTTTTTAAGTCCACACATAATCTTGCACCACACAGACAACATTAATAGTACCCTAAGACTTTTTCCAGATGATGCATTTATCTGTAATAAAGTACTATCTGAATGAAGCTGCATAAATAATCAGTCAGATCTTGATCAGATTTCAAAGTGGTGCAAAGATTGGCAACTTGCTTTAAATGTTAAGAAATGTAAAATTGTACACTTCACCAAATGAAAAAAATGTAGTGTCCTATGACTATAATATCAATGAGACATTGTTGAAATCAGCCAACTTGTAGTGATACATCCCATTCCTTGAATGAGGGGTCCTTAAATACATATGTCAGAGAAAAGATGTTTGTGACTAAGACCAGTCGATAAGTGATAAGTTGTGAGCACCACACTGTTGGGAAGTGTTTTAAATTGTAGGTGCTGATACCAGAGCAAATGATCAGGGACTATACAGAAGTGTGTATCAGTCAGATGACCCTACTTGCTGAGACGGAGATAGGAGTTCATGGAGCAGGCGGTGTTGAAGATTTATTTATTTAATCATATGGTGATTTTATACAATGTACAGTTGATATAAGGCAAATGATTTTATACAATATACATATAAGACAAGATTAAACCTTAAAGTCCGTGTTTTTCAACCAGTTAATTAAGCTGGGTGTGAGAGTGAACAAGTCATCGGGAATTCCAGGGTATGAATGAAGTGGACAGTGTTGGATTAAATGTTCAACTGTCTCCTCTTCTTGATTACATTCACACATTGGTGAACTGATCCAGCCCCATTTGTACCTGAAGTAGCTAAACAACCATTTCCAGTCCTTAACCTGTTGAAGCAGCACCAAAGTTTCCTTGGTAGGTCAAAACCTTTTGGCTTCTTTGTGGGATCAAGATGATGGGCTCTTGTTCCCAGTGTTTTTGTTGACCATTCATGCTTCCAGCTTTCATTTAGATCAAAACCATCCGTGATGAGTTGTCCTGCAGTGATACTTGCTGGTCTTCTTGATCGCAATAGTTGCTGTGGCGGATGACAGAATTCTTGGTGCAGTGGTAGAGAAGGTGGTGCAGAGATTTTCTTGGCCTCACTCAGTAGAGCTTGTTTCTGCCGTAAGTGAGGTGGAGGGATGTGACTCAGTCAGGTAACCAGTGGCATGGGGTTGATTTGATGGAACCAGTAATGCAGCGCATTGTGTCATTAAGTTTTGTGTCTACCTTCTTCACATGTACACTTCCCAACCAGACAGGTGCACAGTACTTGGCAGCAGATTACACAAGACTGATGTCAGTTAAAACACAGTCAGTCAGCAGAGGTTCCCCAGGTGGTACCACTGAGCTTACGTAGTATGTTGTTCCTTGCAGCAACTTTATGAGAAAACTTGGTGATGTGCTCTTTGTAGCTCAGGGTTCTATCTAGAGTGATTCCAAGATATTTTGGCAAAGGATTGTACCTCAATGTTTGTCCATTGAGCAGAACTCTTGGTTTGTAGTTCGCAGCACGATTCGCTAGATGGAAACAAGAGACTTCAGTTTTTGATGTGCTTGGGATCAATCTCCAGGTCTTAAAGAAATTTGACATCTTTTCCAGATATTCCGTAAGAATTCATTCACCATCTTCGAAATTACTGCTCTGTGCTACCAGTGCGATGCCATCAGCATAGATGAATGTAGTGGATATTGTGGTTGGTAAATCATTAATGTATAAATTGAGTAGTGATGGGGCTAAAAAGATCCCTGTGGTAGTCCACTATTTAGTTTCCGTTTGTAGCTTTTAGAGCTGCCTAGAAACACTTCAAATTGCCTTTCACTAAGCATGCTGTATATCAAATCCACAATTTCTCGACTTGTTACAACTTTCAGTAGCTTGTAGATCAGGCCCTGTCGCCAAACAGTGTCATATGCGGCTGTCAGGTTGATGAAGAGAGCTGTTGATTTCAGATGGCCTTGGAAACCTGCTTCATTATGGGTAGTTTGGGTAAGAACTTGATTGGTGCAGCTGCGTCCTTGTCTGAAGCCAGCTTGATCAGGAGGGGTAGCAGCCTTGATGAACGATGCTATTCTGGTTAGGACGACTCGTTCCAAAAGTTTGAATGTACAACTGAGCAGTGCTGTAGGGCGGTAGCTTTCAGGGCTGTCTTCAGGCTTGCCAGGTTTGAGAGTGGCTATAACTTTCGACAGTTTGAATTGTCTGGGAAGTTTGCCCTTGTGAGGTCTGCTATCCGGTTGGCAATGAGGTTGGGACTCAATTTAGGATATGGCTTTTTGAGGTGTTGCTTGCCAGTTAGCCCATTCAAGACTCTCCATGCTTTCCTTCTTGACTTGGCAAAGTTCATTTCTTTGAGTGTTGCTTCCCATTTCTCTTGTCTGTTCTTGTTTAAAGAGTGAAGTAGCTGTGAGCCCACTATTTGGTTTCTAGAACTTTGGTATTCTTGATATAAAGTCTCACTTTCTTGGTTCCAGCCAGGCACATATTCCTTTCTGTAACCCCTAGGAATGTTTGACTTAGCAGCTTTGATAACTGGTCTAATGAATTCATCATAGTTGTTTGCTGTTGTCTGTAAGTTCTTCGCAGCTATTTTGGAGTCAAGGTCTTTTGAGAATCCATCCCAGTTAGCTCGTTGAAAATTCCATCTGGGTAGGGGCATTAAGTTTACAAGGGGAATTTTTAAACCAATTTCTGTCATAACAGGACGGTGTTGGCAGTTTGGGAAGTTAGACAGAACAGTACGAGTGGCGTTAAGTGGTTGATCTAGCTGATCTTTGGATACAAATACCAAGTCTGGGCTGTAATCCTTATTCCAGCATGCCGAGTGGAAGGTTCCCTTGCCTTTCACATCAAAGACCAAGTGCATGCTGGTAGTTTCTGCCCATTGAACTAGTAACTCCCCATTGACATCGATGGTGTCGTACCGCCAGTCCATGTGATGGCTGTTAAAGTCTCCAGTGTATACACAAGGTTGATCGAAAGCCGGCAGATCTGTGGAGGTCCAGTTCACACTTGGAGGCTTGTACAGGTTGACAATTTTTAAGTCGTTTATCTGGATTACTATTGTGTAGATGTGGTTAATGTCTGTAGAATCAGTTACATGCACTCCGTTTAGGACTGACTTCACATAATTGGCTATTCCATATTGTGGATGGTGGATAACTTCGACCAGTGTATAACCAGGTATTCGTCCTCTATGCTGAAGATCTTGCTCATCTTTGGTATGTGTTTCTTGAATGTTGACATCAATGTTAAGTTCATGCAGTTGTTTCTGTAGATACTCACACATGGCAGAGCGTATGGCTTCAATATTAAGCTGCATAATACAAACTAGGTGTTTCTCGTCTGTAGTTGGATGATCCTGAAAAGGACTGTATTAGTTATGTTTCCGGGCATATTGTATATCACCTATGACACTGTTGCTCGTTTAGCATCACCCAGGGCTCACGTGTAGGGTAATTTAGGTTATACCTATCACACACTCGCAACTTACACCACTTATTGCCCGTTTCTGAGCCAAAAATATCCTTTGAGAATGGGAAGAGTTGCCCCAAAAATAATACCATATGACATAAGTGAATGAAAATAAGCATGGTAGAGTTTTTCGTGTCAAATGATCACTTACTTCAGATACTGTTTGAATAGTAAAAATTTCAGCGTTAAGTCTTTGAACAAGCTCCTGAACGTGGGCTTTCCACGACAGTTTACTACCTATCTGAACACCTAGAAATGTGAACTCTTCAGTTTGAATCGTATGCTCATTCTGTGAAATTAAAATGTTGGGTTTCATTGAATTATGGGTTAGAAACTGCAAAAACTGAGTCTTAACTGTGATTTAGTGTTAGTTTATTTTCTACAAGCCGTGAACTTGTGTCATGAACTGCACTATTTGAAACAGAGCCAATGTTGCACACCACATCCTTTACTACCAAGTTAGTCTCATCAGCAAACAGAAGTATTTTAGATTTACCTGTAATACTAGAGAGCATATCATTTATGTAAATAAGGAACAGGAGTGGCCCCAACACTGATTCCTGCCCCCCCCTCCCCCCCCCCCCCCCCCATTTGACTGTCCCCCATTTGACTGTTCCCCACTCAAACCCCACATTCTCAGTACTGTGAATAATGACCTTTGGCTGTCTGTTGTTGAAGTAAGAGGTGAACCAATTGTGAGCTGCTCCTCGTATTCCATAATGGTCCAACTTCTGGAGCAATATTTTGTGATCAACACAATCAAACACCTTACTTAAATCGAAAATGCTCAATTATCTTACATACACAGCCTATTCAATTACTTTAGCAAAGACTGATGGCATAGAAATAGGTCTACATTAGCCCTTTCTCCCTGTTTATAAAGTGGCTTTACTACTGAGTATGTTTAATTGTTCACGATAAAGGAAAAATTAGAAATTTGGCTAAGTACAGGGCTAACATGTGGAGCACAGTACTTTAATATTCTGCTAGGCACTCAGTCATATCCATGAGAGTCCTTAGCCTTCAGTGATTTAATTATTGATTCAATCTTCCCCATGTCAGTATCACAGAGGAGTATTTCAAACATCAATCTCGGAAAGGAATTTTCCAAGAGAATTATATGATACCCTGTAGAATCTAAGTTTTTATTTAATTCACCAGCAACACTCAGAAAATGATTATTAAATACTGCATATATATCTGACTTATGAGTAACAGAAATACTTTTACTACAAACTGACTTTATATCGTCGACCTTGTGCTGCTGACCAGACACTTCCTTCACAACTGACCATATGGTTTTAATTTTGTCCTGTGAATTAGCTATTCTATTTGCATACCACATACTCTTTGCTTTCCTAATAACATTGTAAAGCACCTTAAAATACTGTTTGTAATGGGCTACTGTAGCTTGAATGTGACTACTTTTAACGTTTTGATGTAGTTCCCACTTTGTTCTACATGACATCTTTATCCCACTAGTCAGCCACCCAGGCTGTCTTTTGCTTTTAGTACGCTGTTTATTATGTTCGAATGGAAAGCAACTCTCAAAGAGCATGTGGAATGTGCTAAGGAAAGCATTATATTTGTCATATATGTTATCGGCACTATAAACATCCTTCCACTACTGTTCCTCAGTGAGGTTTAAAAAACTCTCTATTGCCATTGCATTAGCCTTCCTACATAGTTTGTAATTATATGTAACATTTGTTTGAGCACAAAAGCCTTTTGGTGTTAAAATTTGCGGCATCATGGTCTGAAAGGCCTTTCACCCTTTTGCTAACTGACTGCCCATCTAGTAATGAAGAATGAATAAAAATATTATCTGTTGCTGTACTACTGTTCTCCTGCACCCTGATTGGAAAGAACGCAGTCTGCACCAGATCATGAGAGTTTAGGAGATTTGCCAACATCCTATTTCTTGCACAATAACATACAGAATTAAATTAAATCCAATAACACAAAATGTCAGAGATAATAAGTGTATTGTAATTGTTAATTATCAGTTTAAATATCATATCTGTTATGTAATTAGTACTGAGATGCAGTATACAAGTTGATAGCTGTCCTCATTTATCTTCTATTGAGTTGTAATTTTGAAGATATATAAGAAGGTGAATTGAATCTCATTTCTAATTTATGTGGTAGAGTGAATGAGAATGAGAAATTAATTTTCAGCGGCTTTATGTGGAGCCTGTAAGCAGGCGAAGTCTGAACCAAGTTAGAGGAAGAAGGCACACAGATTCAGGGCACAGACTAGCTGGAGCCTGATCAGTAATACTTAACGGCGACCAAATATTCCATAAGCAACATTTGTTGTATACAGAAGGAGTATTCAGGTGACAAATTATTGAAGTGTTTGGTGCATGAGATGAAGTATAACAAACCACCACGCAGCACAAGCCAACCTGAAATGCTTCAATCTCATACAAATATTTGTGTGTAACACTTTGTGGGGATATGAAATGGAATAATCACATAGTCTCAGTTGTGGGTAAAGCTGGTGTTAGACTTAATAGAATACCAGGAATGTGCAGTCTACAAAGGAGATTGCTAACAAATCACTCGTGCGACCTGTTCAGAATATTGCTCAAGTGTATGGGACCGATACTAAATAGGACCAACAGAGGATATCGAAGGTATACAGAGAAGGGCAACACAAATGGTCACAGATTTGTTTAATCCATGGGAGAGCATGACAGAGATAGTGAAGGAATTGAACTGGAAGACTTTTGAAGATAGATGTAAACTATCCCGGGAAAGTCTGCTAACAAACTTTCAAGAACCGTCTTTAAATGATGACTCTAGGAATATACTACAACCTCCTACATATTGCTCACATAGGGATCATGAGGATAGGATTAGAATAATAATTGCATTCACAGAGGCCTTTGAACAATCATTATTCCCATTCTCCATATTTGAATGGACTGGGGGAAAAACCCTAACAATTGGTGCAAAGGGATGTGCCCTCTGTCACGCAAGTCACAGTGGTTTACAGAGTATAGATGTAAATGTAGATGTAGATGAAAGCAGATGTTTCCGCAGATGAGATGATGATATAGGGATACAGGGAGGAGGAGATGAAGCAACATCTGGATGCTTAAAAAGAAACTGAAAGACAGAATGGGATGAAATTTAATGTAAGCAAATGTGGGAACCTGGTTACAACTAGAAAGAAAGAAGACCAACTAGCAGAATAGGGATTAGAAGTGAGCAATTGAAGAAGGCGGAAAATTTCTGGTACTGGGGAAGTGTGATAGAGGAAAATGAAAGAAATGAGAAAGAGATCAGTGAATGTGGCAGACTGGCAGAAGCATTCCTGTGGAGTGTTAGCAGCCTGGTTTGGAACAATGATGTCTCACAAAAAACACAGAAATGATGTAGGGTAGGGCAAATAAAAGTGGCCCTGACTATTTGTGGCAACATTAACAGTGGAGAAAAAGACCTACAGTTACTTCCAACAGGATGGAGCAACTGCCCTTACAGCTGATTGAACCATTGAGCATATTTATACACTCTTCACGCATGACCTAGTTGTTAGCAAAGGTCAGTCTGGTCATGGCCTAGCTGGCCACCAAGCCACCTGATCTGTCAGTGTGCGATTACTTTGTGTGGGGGCCCACAAGTCTAAGGGTATTGCAACAATCCTCATAGTCTTCGAGAACTGCAGGAGAACATTTCGGATGAGATTGCTGCAATTCCAGCAATCGAGCTGTGACCCGCCTTCAGCAGTTTGCTGACCAGGGCCAAAAAGTGCCAAGAAATGAATCGTAGTCACGTTCAACATCTGCTGTAGTCAGGTTAGCACTGTATTTCCTTTGCTGTGTTTCCTTGTACTTTGGAAACCTGTTCTCCAGGCCACTTTCATTTGCCCCACCCTGTGTATATAAGTTACTACATACAGTATTGACCTATGCATCTGAAACATGGACAGTGAAGAAAAGAAATGTAAGCTGATTACAGGCATGTGAAATTACACTCCTCAGGAGTGGGATAGGAGTAACAAGGAGAGATAGGATGAAGAATGAGAAGGTAAGGGAAATAGTGAAAGAGGAACTCTTGCAGAGCAGAATAGAAATATCAAGGGTAAGACAGCATGGGCACTTAAAGAGAATGGAAAACAATAAGATTCTGAAGAAGATACATGAAAGGGAGATGCAAAGGAAACAGCTGAGAGAAAAACAAAGTGATAGATGGCTGGAAGGTGTGGTGGAGTTTGTTGGGAGGGGAAAAAAACAAAAAAAACAAAAAAAGGCAAGGACTGGACCAGAATGAACACACAAAGATGGTGGAAAACAGGAATAGATGGCGAGGCTTATGTTCTGAACAGACCCACCCTGGGGCAGGAAAATGTTCAAGATGATGATGATGATGATCTACAAAGGCAAGGGAAGTAGATTTGTGTCCCATTGCGTGCTTGTGATTTTTTTGTTTTCTAAGAGATACTGAGCGTTTCTTATTAACTTAATAGAAGTATGATTTGCAATATTCAATGTTGTTTACTATAAGTAAGAGCACTCTTCATCCAAGACAGTCTGTTCTGTTTTCGAAATGTGTTATGGTATGTGGACCAGTCAATTGAAAGGCTGCTGTCTATGTCATTGGTTAATTTCAGTACAGTTTATGTTACAAAGAGAACAATGTGGCTGGCACATGATCACGGGAATAAATGTGTCTTGGCAGACTTATTAAGAAGGAGCAATGCTTATATAATGTTAAAAACTAAGAATGAGAATAATCAATGTTTAAAAATATAATATAATTGCATTGATTTAAAATTTACTCACCAAGAAAGGGCAGGAGAAAACACTTATGAAGAATATGGAAATGCACAAGTTTTTAGAGCCAGCACCTCTTCCTTCTTACAGAACTGTTGGAGGTAAACGAAGAGGGTTGAAAGAAAAATAGTTTCATTTTCATCTTCCCTGGTAAGTGTCCCCTGACCTGGGGTTCTGGGTGACTTTTCCACAATTATCCCCATTTCCTAAATCTTGTCAGTCTTTTTCCTTCATTCATCTTCTTTTCCCCATTCATCTTCTTTTCCCCGAGATCGTTCTGCTAGGAGGAAGAAGAACTGGCTCCAAAAGCTTGCACATCCCCGTATCCTTCGTATGTGTTTTCTCCTGTCCCTACTTGGTGAACAGGTTTTATACATCCATTTATGTTAAAACCAGGGATTATTGCAAGAAACATTGTCAGGCTGTGGCACTTCCCCATGTTTGATAAAGTGAAGTGCATTAGGCTCGAGCTACTGACTTCAAAGGAATGCCAAACAGAATTTTTAAAAATGCAGAACGTGTATAATGTAGAAAAATGAGGGAGCAGTGGAACTGTGGCTGGGGCAGATGATGAAAGTACATTGACAGAAAAAAAATCACAACACCAAGGAGGAGTTGTGCGAGATAAATGGAATTTGGTAGGCGTGTTTCTACTTCTGAAAGATGATTTCTATTTAGATTTCATGCCAGTTGCATAAGAGTGGTGCTAGTAGTGCCACCAAGAGGATAAAAAGCAGGTCTGCTTTAAATATACGCTGTAAAGGTCATGAGTGTTAGTTATGTTTGAGATTGATGTTGTTATTTAACGTTAGTTAAGAATGCCTTTAAGGTGATGAACATGGCATTCTCAGCAGCTCCCCAACTTCAGACAAGGTTGTCTAATAGGGCTATGAGAAACTTTATGTTCCTTCCGTGATATTGCAGAAAGACTTGACAGGAATGTAGTCACTGTACACGATTGCTGGCAGTGGTGGTCATGGAGGTGTATTGTCGCAAGAAGACAAGGCTCAGGATGGCCGCTTGGCACTACCAAAATGAGTATTGTAGAGTTAGGCATATGGCTGTGGTGCTTCGTACTGCATCTGAAGCAGCAATTTAAGCAGCAGTTGACACCCAGTGACTTAACAAACTGTTACAAATTGGTTACTTCAGGGACACCTGTGAACGAGACACTCTGTAGCATGCATTCCACTGACCCCAAACCACTGTGATTTGTGACTTAAATGGTGTCAAGCAAGACTTCATTACGGGGTGGACTGGAGGTCATTTTTGTTTGGCTGGCTCTGAGCACTATGGGACTTAACATCTGAGGTCATAAGTCCCCTAGACTTAGAACTACTTAAACCTAACTAACCTAAGGACATCACACACACCCATGCCCGAGGCAGGATTCGAACCTGCGACCGTAGCGGTCGTGCGGTTCCAGACTGAAGCTCCTAGAACCGCTCGGCCACACCGGCCGGCCATTTTTGTTTCCTGATGAAAATTGGTTCTGTTGAAAGTTGGTTCTGCCTTGGTGCCCTGTGTTGGTCAGGAGGCAGCCAGGTGAGCTGCTGCAACCAACCTTCCTGCAGCTTAGGCACACTGTACCTACACTTGGATTAATGCTCTGCATTGCAATTTCATATGACAGCAGGAGTACTCTCCCTGTTACCCGACACCCTGACTACAAATTTGTATATCAGTCTGGTGATTCAGCCTGTCGTGCTGCAGTTCATGAACAGCATTCCAGGAAGAGCTTTCCAACAGGAGAACGCACTCTTGTAACCCAACATGCTCTATAGAGTGTTGATTTGTTGCCTAGGCCTGCTGGATCACCACATCTGTCTCCAATTGAGCATGTGTGGGACATTGTTGGATGACAACTTCAGCATCTTACACAACCGGCATTAACTGTCCCTGTATTGATCGAACCAGTGCAACAGGCATGGAACTTGATCCCACAAACTGACATTCAACACCTGTACAACGCAATGCAAACAAGTTGGTATGCTTGCATTAAACTTTCTAGTGTTTGCACCTCTTATTAACACCCCAGTATTTCACATTTTCAGTGTGAAATTACCCTCTGAACTTGCAACGTTAATCAATTAAATTTGTTACATTGACAAATGTATTCCCAAAATTCCATTACTCAATGTTAATTTTTTTGTCAGTGTATTTTACTATTAACTCGTTCACGCTACAGACGTGCTTTCTGTATTCCATGCTGAATGTGGCATTGTTGTGGCTTTACTGCTTACCGAATGCTGATACCTGTGCTGAGATATGGTATTCTGTCTGCTGTGAAATACTTACCATCTGATTGTAAGAAAACTATTCACTGAAAAAAAATTGATTTTTACACATCTTAGAGTCTAATATCTTTAATTGATAAACTGAATTTCTTTTTCTCATAAGTAATAGTTACTTTGCTGCATCAACTGAAGTAAAACATTGCATGAAATTTTAAAGAGTTTTCAGAGGTAAAAACACACTGCGCAATCTTTGTGTGTGGTTGACTGTAGCTCATATGTTGCAGTATATGAAATGTAGATAGGATATCAAAATTTTAATGAAAATTGAGAGGAGGAGGATACGTCATTTCATTCTCAAGTTACTGATTTTTATGTCTGATGGACAGCCACACACAATACACCCATTTCTCTACCTATGAATCAGGAATTGCGTGGTTGCAACAGTTGTCATACTTCATAAACAGTTCAAGATATCAAAACGAGACTTTTTTTGCAGGTGATAGTACACAAAGAGGCGCATATGTTGCACGATAAATACTCAATACCTTTTTATTCACTGAGATACGGAAGTAACTCTTCCGCAACAGTGGATGGTTGGTGGCTCAGGACACAGAGGAGTTGAGTTGAGTTGTTGAGTTGAGTTGAGTTGAGTAAGGAGACCAGACAGCGAGGTCATCGGTCTCATCGGATTAAAGAAGGATGGGGAAGGAAGTCGGCCGTGCCCTTTGAAAGGAACCATCCCGGCATTTGCCTGGAGCGATTTAGGGAAATCACGGAAAACCTAAATCAGGATGGCCGGACGCGGGATTGAACCGTCGTCCTCCCGAATCCAGGACGCAGACAAACATCAACTGCACTGTAGGGAAACACAAGTGGTGTGTGTATACACATCCCTGGCACTTAACAGACAGTGGAGCAGGATGTGTATACATGTCCACAGCAGTAAAATGATTAATGGGGGTATTAGAGTATGATTTATTACAAGCACTGTGTTCGTAAACCACGAAGAGGAGCATGTTGTGTTGCGTGTGGTGTAGCGGGCTGTTACAGAGTGTGCAGCAACCATGACGGACACTACGTCTGGCATGCTTTGGAATAAGAAACACGTACTGGGAGAGGACGGCTTTAGTTTGCTTTCGCAACTTGTTTTATGTTGTGGATTCACAGTGTGTGTCTTGTGTGCACAGATCATGTTGGCACTAATGTCTAATAGGCATGAAGGAATTACTAAAATCTCAGCATATTGCGTGTTAAGTTCGTTGATAACCAAGAAGTGTTGCTGCTACAGAGCTAGAAGTTATGTGCAAATACTTGCATGTTAAAGGCTATAATTAATTTCTGTTACACTATTTTAATACTACATCTTAGCTGATATGCATAAAAATTCATAAAAAACTGTGTTTTGATACTTTCAGATTCTGGGTAATTTGACATTTTGTACATGTGATTATGAATGCCTGTCTCAGTAAAAGGCTGATATGGTCTAGGATGCAGACATAAGGATGTGATATTGCAAGTAGAAAATGTTGAATACATTCTGTTTCAGGAATTGTCAGCAGATCTATTTGGATCTCCTGGAGTTTCATCATCAAGTATATCACAAGCACTGTGCCTGCCAGTAAGTGCACAGGAACTGATTGAAAATGCAGAAGCTTCAAATGATGTTACTGAGCAGCTGGCAGAAAGTGTGCGATTTTTCCTTGTCGACTGCCGTCCTGCAGAGCAGTATAATGCAGGGCATCTGCCTACTGCTTTTCACCTCGACTGCAATCTTGTGAGTAATTTGCATTAGTTCTAAAGTAGTTGCTCCAATTTCTTACAACTAATCTGTGTGGAAAGTGGTGGTATTATAAGTATGCAGCTGTGCATAATCAACAGCAGCAGCAATAACAAAACATTAATCAGGGAGGAGGGAGCTACTGCTCGTCATGTCCATGGGCCGTGGCATTCAGCAATCCACATGTGCCTCCTAAGTCAGTCTAAATGATGAGCCCATCGGGAGCTCAGCATTTATTTGTTGGGCACAGCCTTGGCGAACCTGGGTTTCCCGAGACAGGCCTGGTAAGTGCAGTCAGTCCTCTGTAACCATAATCCGTGGGCACGCTTCACCAACCACAGTACGATGCAGCAGTTGATCACTGTGTGTCACAGAACAGACATCTTGGCTTAAGCACCCAATTTGTGAGGAAGATTGAAACCTCAATATAAATAAATAAATAAATCTCAAGGTGTGCTGCTTGCTGATGAGACGTGGCCTTTGAGCCGGAACAGATGTTAGTGAGCACCCTCTGGGGAAACTTCTGCATCTCAGTTGTAAGGGGCTTACTCAGGCAAGTGGGGCTCTGCCCAAGAGGAGCTACATATCACTGACTGCTCATGAGACACTGTTGTGAATCAAATGAATACTTCCACTCCCAAAGCGATGGGTGTATCATCTGGGAGTATTCACACACAGTCATGCAAATGAATGATGGAGGCTAGTCCTCCTGACAATCAGTTTGTCTTTAGCAACGGGGTCTTGAATCAGAATGTTTTCTTGTGATCAAAAGGAAGGAGGGGATATTTGAAAAAGTTCCCCCTGCCTATATTCATAAAGGTACCTTAAAGTCTATTAAATGATTGCTAAATGATGCTTTATTTGCTGAAATTTTAAAAATATACACCGGGGTACAACTGTTTATGTATACAGTCAAATCTAAAAGTAATGTGGGCCTCTGTAGTAGCCAGAAGGGATCACCTTCTTCATACCTGGCTCTGGACCTTAATACCCATAATACCCATCACTGACCCCCCCCCCCCTCCCCCCCTCCTGCCCCTGCACACACACACACACACACACACACACACACACACGTACAGGGTGGAGCAGAGGGAACACATGTTTTTAATGCAGTTTTGAAATATACATACTTTAATTAGGTTCAAAAATAATGTCTTGGAGATGGTGTCCTTCTTGCTGGATACAAATATGGATCCTCTCCCGAAAGTTACGCATGGCTCTCTCCAACATTTCATTCGGCACGGCTTCAATTTCCTGAGGAATGGTATTCTTCAGGTCATCGATTGTGTGAGGCTTCTTCATGGAGACTTTTGATTTTCAATATCCCTACAAAAAGAAGTCGCGTATCGACAAATCGGGTGAGCAAGGGGGCCAGTAACATCACCATATCTCAAAATAACATGTCCTGGGAACATTTGTCGAACCACTTCCATTTATGCTCTCGCTATGTGAGCTTTGGCACCGTCCTGCTGAAACCATATTTCTCTCATGTTCACTTGACACCTTTCAAGTTCTGCATGAAGAAAGTTGTTTAACATTTTAACGTAGTGCACTGATGTTCGCGGTAACTGCAGTTCCTTCCTCTTCAAAAAAATAGGGTCCAACAATCCCCATCTTTGAAATGCAGTGCCACACTGTTACTTTTAAACTGTGGAAAGGTCTTTGGTGTAATTCATGTGGGTTCTCCAGTGCCCAATACCGACAATTTTGAACATTGACGTAACTGTCTACATGAAAATCCACTTCATCACTCGTGAAGACTGTAGCATCTGCATCTTCCATAAAAATTTCGTCCATTGCGCGACAAAACTCTCTGCATTGCACAAAATCCCCTTCACTGAGCTGCTGGGTGATCATTATCTTGTACGGGTGAAACTTAGATCATCATGTAAGATGCGGTGAAGTGAACGTGACATACCCAGTGTCACAGTCTGTCGTCTAGCCGATCGTTTCGGACTAGCAAGAACTGCTGTTCTCACTCGGTCTACATTTTCCAGAGTACGGACTGAACAGGGAAGACCAGGTGGTTTCTTTTTCATCACAGATCCAGTACTTCTAAATACAGCAACCCATCGGAGTACAGTATTTTGATCAGGCACTGTACCTCGACGTCCAACTCTAAATTTTTGACGGAAAAGACGTTGCACTGTGACTACGGAATCATTGTTTCTAAAGTACTGCTAGACAACGAACACACAATGCTCTACGCTCCATAATGACTGAAACTGCATTGTATGGGCAGTTTGCCAACATTCATTCAAGGTCAATACTCGCCTTTCGTCGTCGCATACTGGCAGTTCAAAAAACATGCGTTTCCCCTGCTCCACCCTGTATTAACTCGAGGCTTTCCCATGCAGGGATGACAAACGCCCTTGCTGCCTGAGCATGCTTACAGAACGGACCTTCCAGTGCATCTGGGCCACGGAGAGAGGTGCCGACAATTTCGGAACAGATAGACCCCGTGTGTGCTTGGTGAACCACAAGGAGAAGACATTGAATAGACAGGGGAAGCTCACCAGACTCTGCACACAGGCTTGTAACTGGACTAGAGCAGTAAGCCCATGTTGATAATCTAATACCATTTTGGTGAACTGCATCCAGCATTTTGTGGTAAAAAGGCCTTGCTGATCCATAAACCTGACATAAGTCCTGCCTGTTGGCTGCCCGAGACCAACAACTGGCGCATGTATGGATGTTTAAAGCCTCGAGGGATCTCTGTCTCAGTTCTTCCTGATGTGACAGTTGTGTTTGCCTCTTGTCAAAAGTGAGGCCCGGATATTTCACCTTTCCCATAAAAGTGAGAACGGTATTGCCTAGTTTGGAAACAAGTAAATTAAAAAGAGTGTGAGCGATTAGAACCAACACTCAAAGTTTTCTTGAAAGCTAATTCAAAATCTGGGGTTTTAGACTATTCCTTCAATGACCTGCTTGACAAATGCAGTTGGTGTGTATCTGCTGCTGAGTTGCAGGAAATGCAGAAGATGAAGTAGTCATCATCAAACAAGGAACAAAGTATGGGATACTATACTGTGGATGTAATACTGGTGGTAAGCGAAGTGGCAAAAGCTGTTACACTTAAAACTCTTTCTTGATAGACACTGTTCTCCTGCTTAAAATGGTCAGTCAGAGCATTCCCAACCTTGTATCTAAAATATCTTTCCAAGAGGTAGGATCATATGAAAGTGGGACATTCATGGAACCCCCACTCATAAAGCTGCAACAAAATATAATGCCGCCAGGTAGTATTGTATGCCTTTTCCAAATTAAAAAATACACTGACTTGGTGTTGCTTATGAAGGAAAGCTTGCTGAGTCACCGCTCCAAGCAGGCTCATGTTATCGAGTGTAGAGTGATATCTCCTGATCCCATGGTGGCAGAGACTTGGTAGGCACTTGGTTTTTCTAGTACCTCCCGCCGCAGAAGTCAAACACACGCCAGAACAAATGGATGTGGCCAGCCCATAGGGGGCTCCGTGTCCACGGCGGCTCTTCCGCGTAGCGGCTCTCGCGCAGCGAGGTCGCCAACGTTACACCACGTGCAGACCGCGGCCAATAGCTGCTCCCTCCGGTTTCGTATATAGGGACCCGCTCTGCCCTAGTCCAGTCAGTCTGGTATTCGCTCTGGATTGCGTCTCTATCTCAGCGGTACTGTGTTCTGGTCGTTGCTCGTTGTTGACATTTGCCTGGCTCTGGTTCCGAGTGGATTTACTGTTGGTGTTTGGTGTTGTGGTTTCTGCAAGCCTCTGTTGTTTATCTCTTCCTTGTTGTGTCGGTCATAGTCGGTCATTGTTGGTCATTGTCGGTTGTTGTCGGTTGTCGTTGGTCTGTCATCCGACTCGTCCTTGTGTTTACCCGGTGGTGCATGCTCCACCACCGGCGGCTTCCCCGCCTGGCGGCTCCGATCCGCAGCCCAAGGCATTCCCGTGGTTGGTTTTGGTTACTACAGTTTTGAGAACCCACACTAGGTACCGGTTGACCATTTGCTCCACTGTCTTTCCTATGCAACTTGTGAGACTGAAGCTATAACTACCAGGGTTGGTCCAAACCTTCTCTAGTTTCAAAATCAGGTTTAAAATAAACCCCCTTCCGTGAGTTGGGGACTCTACTGTCGTGCAAATTTCATTGAAGAGCTGGAGGAGGACCTCCTTTGACCGAAGTTTCAACTGTTTCAAGATGCTGTATATTATCAGGTTGTGACTAGGAGCAGTACCATGAGCTACCAACATTGCAGAATCATACTTCAATGCTGATGGAATGGAAAACAGAACCAACCCATTGCTGTCTACTGATAATGATGGAAAGCTGGATCCTGGCTAGAACTGGCCGTAATGAATTTATATGATTCAGTCACTGTCTGAGCAATGTCTCTTGGTGATGTTATGAGATACGTCTGCTCCGGTATAGCTGCTATTGGTGCTTGTGAGTTCTGCCTTGAGATCCTTCTAACGGCTTCCTATACTTTGCTTGCAGACGTGGATAAATTGATGGAGTTCAGGAACTCTTGTAAAGACCTCCACTTAGTTTCTTGAATTATTCTCTTCTCCTTTGCTCTTGCCATTCGAAAGGTTGCAAGATTCACATCTGCAAGGCACTGATCAAAACTTCACATAGCTGCCCCCCCAAGTGTTTCCTTTGACTGTGAGATGGATGCATCAGTGGCGTGGTGAATCACAGCTGTAAATTAATCCACCCACATTAATGGTATCACATTGCTCGAAAACAGCAAACTGCCTGTAAAGGATCCAGTTATAATTTCTGAGCAGCCATCTCAATGATTTCCTTTTGGGATCTGCTCCATCTGGCAGATGGATCAAGGTAGGATGTTATCACTGCCATGAAGGTCATTGTCCACTCCCCACTGAGCTGTGTTTGCAGGGGTAGGCGTGCAAAAGGAAGTACCTAGGGCTGTAGACGAACCTGTAGTGGTGCTAAAATGTGTAGCATCGTCAACATTCATCAATATGATGCCTGTAATTCATGTCGGATCATCAAGTGGTATTAGATCACCATAGTGCACTGTGTGCATTTAAGTCCCTGGAAAGGAGAAAGGGAGGGAGAAATTCATCAGTAAGCTGTGTGAGGATCTCTCTGTCAACGGTCTCATGGAGCAGTAGGTACACAGAGCATACTGTGATGTGAAAATGGACCACTATCCTAAAAGTGATCACTTTTGGTTAAGGACACAGGTGAGGAGTGGAATGTGACCGTGGCAAACACTGCTTCCCTACCTTTCACCCTGTCGCCCATAAGATAGTCTTTCCTCTGCAGGCAATAGCCTCCAAGTACAGGTGCATCAGTCCATTTACAATGAGCCTCTTGGAGACATAGGCAGATAGATCTGTCCTGTACAAGTAGTCTCAAGTCCTGCATTCATTCATATTCCACTGGAGTATGGGAGTCATTTCTGTGGCATGGTCTTGATTAATTCCTGTCCTTGCACCGAGGCAGTGAGACACTGGTAGAGTGACGGGGTGTGGAGGGGCTGCCAGGGTCTGGTAATGAAGCAAGTAACTCCACAATCATGTCTTCCTTATCAGTCAGCTGTGCCTTTCTGAGGTCTGCTGGTACCTGTGACAGCTTTTGACCCAAATGTTGTGGTCCTTTCTGTGCATCTTTTCCCTTCAAAGTTGGTGGGGAAAGGGGGAATTGAGAGGCACTCTGCTTTTGGGGCGTCATTTCTTAGCACACTGTAATGTAGTGCCTTTCTCTTTTGACAGAGCTGCCTGGGCTGCTGTATGTTTACTCTCCTTGCTTTGGCAGATAAAGGTACAGGTGGTGTATAATGGTACGCTAAATATTGTCTGTGTTGAATGTCTACCTAGGAGACAGATTTCTTCACCAAGGAAGCAGAAGAAGTGGCAAAGACAGGCAGTTTCGTATTCTTATATTCTTTTATGGCTTCTACATAAGGGATTCATTTTGTTGCTGTGATTTCCTGAGTTTTACATTCCTCAGCGAAAACTAGGCTGTCCCAACTTGATGTTCCGTAGCTACCAAAGTAGTTGATGGATACCATAGCAGACGTTCGGTCAGTGCCAGATTAAATGGGGTGCCTTTTCACATTTCCTGCAAGTCACCTCACCTCCGAAAATCAGTGTTGGGAGGCCAAATCGCTGGCATTTGTAGTGTCTCACATGGCTTGGTATGTAAGTCCTAACCCTGAGATGGAGGAACCCTGCCATTGTGTTTTCAGGTAGCTGAAGGTCACAATGAAGTTGGTGGTCCTCTCAATCTTTCCATTATACTCGTCAACATCCTTTCTTCCACACTGACTATCCCCTATGATGCCCATTCTCGTTTCAGCCCTGAGATGTCCATGTCCATAATCTCACAGCATGTGACCACACCCTTGCCTGAGTTGAGGGAGTTCTGCAACTAAACAACTGTCATACTCACCCAGTTGTCTTTTTGACTTCTTAAGAAGTTCCACCTGCTTTGACCTTGTAGCTTTGTCTCAAAGCTGTGTAGGAAAAACACTGCAGTGAATGGTCAACCAATGCCTAGTGTGGGTTCTCAAAACCAAGTCCCTACCAGGTCGCTACCAGTACTGGTTCAGGAGGTATCACTCCACACTCAATAACCTGACCCTGCACCAAGTGGTAATTCAGCAAGCTTTCCTTCATAAGCAAAACATATCAGTGTATTCTTCAATTTGGAAAAGGCATACAGCACTACCTGGAGGCATATTATTTTGTTGTACACTATGAGAGGAGGTTCCATGAATGTCTACCCATTTTCATACGGTCCTTCCTCTTGGAGAGGTATTTTAGAATGCCATGTCTGGTCATTTTATGCTACAGAATGGTGCATGTCAAGGGATTGTTTTAAGTGTAACAGCTATCAGTATTTCACTTGGCAGTATTATGTCCACAGTATAGTATCCCATATTGTGTTCCTTGTTTGAGGATGACTACTTCATCTTCTGTGCTTCCTCCAGCCTTTCAGTGGCCGCACTTGACAATCAGGCGGCTGGAGGAATAGTCTAAAACCTCAGGTTTTAAATTTTCTTTCGAGAAAACTGTGTTGATTTTAATCGCTTCCACTCTTTTTGATTTACCTATCTGTGCCTCACTTTTGATATGCTTTGAGGCTTTAAACATCCTTAAATATGTCAGTCCTATATCTTGTGGAGCCAACAGGACACGTCTTCTCCAGCATTATAAAGACTTTGTGTGACCCTGGCTTCAATAGAGATGCCAGGTTTATGGAGCAGCAAGACCTTCATACTGCAGAATGCTGGATGCAGTTCATCACAAGGATATTAGATTGTCAACATGGGCTTACTGCTCGATTCCAGTTGCTAGCCTGTGTGCAGAGGTTGATGAACATCCACTGTCTATTCAACATCTTCTCTTTGTGGTTCGCCAGGTATGCAAGGGTCTGCCTGTTACAAAATTGCCAACATCTCTCTCTGTTGCTCAGCCGCCATTAAAAGGTCCGTTCCATAATCATCCTTGGACAGCAATGACATTTGGAATCTGTATGGGGGAGAGGCCTTGAGTTATTACATGTAGGGGGGGGGGGGGGGGTTATTAAGGTCTAAAGCCAGGGGGGTTATGTGTTGATGTGACTGTATACAGGAAGAGTTGTACTCCAGTTTCGTATCTTTAAAATCATTTAAATTGCCACACTGCTTTTATTACTCTTTACAAGAACATTCATTTTATTGGCCTCTCTTCACATTCTCTGACATTCTAAGGAAAAGGCTCCCAGATCAGTTTTCAGTTTGTTATGTGGAATTCTTTGCTATCCTGAGGACATTAGAACGGATGAGATTGTGTTGTGGCAAGAAATTGCTCATTTGCTCAGATTCCCACAGTGCCCTTCTCAATATAGGCCAGATGTACCCAGCATATCGTATGGTGCAAGAAATGCAGGGCGCTCCCTGTCTCTTGCAAAGGCAAGCAGAGGACAGAATTATTTTGTGCTGACTACTGGGGCACAGAGGGATCCAGGGCAATTAACTTGCTGATGCGAATGCCAAAGGGGCTTGTTCGCTTCCACTTCCTGCTAGCTGTTCAGTCCCCCTGCAGGCTATTAATTACCTCATTTGTGCCCAAGAAGATCATATGTCGGTTGGAGGCTCAGTGGCTGGAAGTGAGGGATAATAAGATGCATTCAGTGAAACATGCAATGCGACTGTAGATTACCTCATTCTGAGTCCGACGAGCTGAAGAAGTTGCCCTTACGGGGCTTACCAGAAACCCCGTGAGTGTGAGGTCACAAAAGGCCAATGATGTTTACGGCATTCGACTCCCCACATATTGTCTACCACGCAACTACCATATTGGCTGCTAATGGCAACAGGGGGTGGGACTGGATGCATCCAGTGATCAGCACAGCATGAGGCTACTGAGCATAGGTGAAATGCTTTGTTGTTGAGTAATAACACTGCTACAGTGTTAGTGGTGCTGATAAAAGCAAACATTGCATTATATCTACAGTAACAGTTGCCGAAGTTGACAGTTCGCCAGAAAGGAACACGAGGAATTTTACAGAGTGAGAAAGAAGTGGAAGATGAAATATTAACGTTCCTGCAAGAACAATCAGTATAATGTGAAGCGTCGTATTTGCTTGCCTGTCTGGACAGTGTACATGAGGAGTATGTTATGTCCTAGCCAGTAATGCCACCCGAGCCCGCTGCCAAAAGGTTGGCAGCATCAAAGTCCGGATGCCGTCCGCATAAGCAGCGCCAGCGAGACAGCAAATCGCCGCAAGTCTGCGCGCGCCACCGCTGGCTTCTGGCTTCTTAAGCGCTGGAGTCGCGAGCGCTAGGACAGTTCTGCATTCGCCGCTCAGTTGTATACTCGCCACCGAATTGTGTACTTGCTAGTCAGTTGTGTGTTCATCGCAGCAGAGTTGTTGTTTGTCGTCAGCCGACGCTGACCTAGCCGCTCCGACTCGAACTAGACAGATCTCTGTAGACACTGAGTTCACTACTGTATTTCTGCATCTTCGTAATAAAGATAAGTACCGACTTTTATTTAATCAGAGTGTTTGGGTTTTCATCTTTCTGTTCACTGTTCCAGCGGACCGGTCGGCCCGCTATTAAAAGTGTGGCGGTGACTTCGTAAGCCGTTTCTACAGCGAATTGTTTGTCGCTACGAACACCGCCACAAAAGAGTACAGTGATGATATGTGTGTAACAAGTGGAAGTGATATTGGGTTAGGCATTGAGCCATGTAGTTCATCATTCTTGTTGAAAAGGAGCCACAAATCCTTCACTGAAATGTAGTAAAGGGCAATTGTTGCCCAAGGAGCGGGTACTGAACATAATTATGTACATGGAATATCATTTGCACCCTAGTATAAAGAAGGGAACAGATTTCAAATAAGTCTGCAGCAATATGACCATGTAGTGCCTAAGAAAAACTACAGATATTCGAGGGAGGACAAGGCAGACTTGTTCCAAAAACTAGTGTTTTCATGTTTCAAGGACGCTCGGTACAATTTACAGGATGTGCATGATAGTAACCTACTACATTATGCAAATCAAATTGTGAATGACATAGATTGCGATGATTTCAAGGGAAGCTTAGGATGGTTGCATAACTTCAAACAGTGCTACAGAATTGGGAGACATAAGACAACAAAATTCCAAGCAAAGTTTCAAGTTGATGCTCCATGTCAAACTGCGGAATCAGCCCGAACATTTGTAGGTCAGATAAACAGAGTTATCCCGCTGTCCAGTAAGGAATTCATTGCAACTCCGACCAATCATGATTTAAAGAGAAAATGCAAAGAGAAAATGCATATTGAAAGGAACCCTGGAAATTAGAGGTACCAAGAGAGTTGTATCAAGATCAGCCCTAACACATTTGTATACAGTTATGCTGATTGTTAATCTAGATGGTAAACTGACTGGTAAGTTATTTACTGTGCTGCAAGAAATTGGAGGTGCTCTGGCCCCCTATGATTCTTTCTCGTGTGCATGGTCTTGCAAGAGCAGTAGGGGATATTTACATAACAGCAAGTCATCATCATCATCATCATCATCATCATTTAAGACTGATTATGCCTTTCAGCGTTCAGTCTGGAGCATAGCCCCCTTATAAAATTCCTCCATGATCTCCTATTCAGTGCTAACATTGGTGCCTCTTCTGATGTTAAACCTATTACTTCAAAATCATTCTTAACCGAATCCAGGTACCTTCTCCTTGGTCTGCCCCGACTCCTCCTACCCTCTACTGCTGAACCCATGAGTCTCTTGGGTAACCTTGCTTCTCCCATGCATGTAACATGAAGCCTGTTCGCCCTGACTGCTACATCTATAGAGTTCATTCCCAGTTTTTCTTTGATTTCCTCATTGTGGACACCCTCCTGCCATTGTTCCCATCTACTAGTACCTGCAGTCATCCTAGCTATTTTCATATCTGTAACCTCAACCTTGTTGATAAGGTAACCTGAATCCACCCAGCTTTCGCTCCCATACAACAAAGTTGGTCGAAAGATTGAACGGTGCACAGATAACTTAGTCTTGGTACTGACTTCCTTCTTGCAGAAGAGAGTAGATCGTAGCTGAGCGCTCACTGCATTAGCATTGCTACACCTCGCTTCCAGTTCTTTCACTATGTTGCCATCCTGTGAGAATATGCATCCTAAGTACTTGAAACCGTCCACCTGTTCTAACTTTGTTCCTCCTATTTGGCACTCAATCCCTTTATATTTCTTTCCCACTGACATTACTTTCGTTTTGGAGATGCTAATCTTCATACCATAGTCCTTACATTTCTGATCTAGCTCTGAAATATTACTTTGCAAACTTTCAATCGAATCTGCCATCACAACTAAGTCATCTGCATATGCAAGACTGCTTACTTTGTGTTCACATATCTTGATCTCACCCAGCCAGTCTATTGTTTTCAACATATGATCCATAAATAATATGAACAACAGTGGAGACAGGTTGCAGCCTTGTCTTACCCCTGAAACTACTCTGAACCATGAACTCAATTTACCGTCAACTCTAACTGCTGCCTGACTATCCATCTAAAGACCTTTAATTGCTTGCAAAAGTTTGCCTCCTATTCCATAATCTCATAGAACAGACAATAACTTCCTCCTAGGAACCTGGACATATGCCTTTTCTAGATCTATAAAGCATAGATACAATTCCCTGTTTCACTCATAACACTTCTCCATTATTTGCCGTAAGCTAAAGATCTGCATTGGTGGACTGATGAGGAGGGATGAAGTCCTTATGAACAGTTCCTTTCATGTTGAAGAAACAGATGAACTTGGATTTCCAGTTTTGGGATCAGTCCCTTAAGCCCAGCTTTCATCACCAGTATTAACTTGATAGCCTTTCTTGACGTTCTCTGCAGTCTTGCACATGATGCTATTTTTGCTTGTCGCTGAGAATTAACTTAAAATGTAGACTGGCAATGGCAAGGAAAGTATTTCTGAAGAAGAGAAATGTAAACACATCGAGTATAGACTTAAGTGTCAGGAAGTCATTTTTGAAAGTATTTGTATGGAGTGTAGCCATGTATGGAAGTGAAACATGGACGATAAATAGTTTGGACAAGAAGAGAATAGAAGCTTTTGAAATGTGGTGCTACAGAAGAATGCTGAAGATTAGACGGGTAGATCACATAACTAATGGGGAAGTATTGAATAGGATTGGGGAGAAGAGAAGTTTGTGGCACAACTTGACCAGAAGAAGGGATTGGTTGGTAGGACATGTTCTAAGGCATCAAGGGATCACCAATTTAGTATTGGAGGGCAGCGTAGAGGGTAAAAATCTTAGAGGGAGACCAAGAGATGAATACACTAAGCAGATTCCGAAGGATGTATGTTGCAGTAGGTACCGGGAGATGAAGAAGCTTGCACTGGATAGAGTAGCATGGAGAGCTGCATCAAACCAGTCTCAGGACTGAAGACCACAACAACAACAACAACAGCTGAGAATTTGCGGCGCAAACTTTGTGACAATCTGTCGCATGTGCAGTTCAGCACACAAAATCCTCTGACATATCCAGTAAGTCAGCCCCATGAAAGTGCATGTGTCCTAGACTGTCTGTCTGCGAACTTTTCAGCATCGCATTCTGAACAGCAGCAACATTTTCAGGAGTATTGCCAGGTGGCGGGCATCCTGAATGGGCATCGTTGTCAAACTGTGTTGTACAACCTTGAAAACATTTAAACCAGTCATAAGCTTGACTGTGGCCTATAGGTGTCTTCCCCAAATGCTCACTTTAACACGTTACACACTTCTGCAGTGGTTTTTGTGACTCTGAAACAAAGGTTTATGAACAATTGTTGCTTCCAGACACCCGTCATCATCAATGTCACAAGATACACAAGAAGTGACAATGAGAAATGTGCATGAATAGTAAATGCAAGCACCTAGCACAGAGTATCTTGGGGCATTGACTCACAAAACATATATGAACTACCATGTGGCAGTGTTTCATTGTACTACTTGATTTCATGAGCTACACATATGTTCTGGGAACTTTTGGGTATCACCTCTTATGTAAAAGCAGGTGGCAATAAATTCCTAGAGATGTATCTTGAAATTCAAAGGAACATTATCTAGTATGTAAGAGATTTCTTCTGATTTTTAAAATCCATGATGACATCAAAAGCTGTAAATTTTCCCAAGTGTTATATGGTGACAGACAAAGCCATAGGCAGATGAGAATTTGAGAAGTCTCATGATAAAGAAGTCACCTTTCCTGCAGTTGCTCTCTTTATGTTCTAAGGAACATATTTGTTACTGTATAGTTTTTGGGTTAAAAACCGAATGATTAAGTAGTAGCTTTTAAATAATTTGGTGAGGTGACAAAAATGAAATAGGTCAGTAAATTTTTAGATTGGACGATTGTATACCAGTTTACAGCTTTCCTTTCTTTTCACTTAGTCATTTATCCTCAATTACTATTTAAGTTATGTTTACCATGTGGCTAGTTAGTTATACATTCCATGGATCATTCTGCATGATAGATTGTGATGATGTGGAACTAAATGTAATTTGAGACTTTCTCGGCGTATTCCATTCGTGAAATCTTCTCGGGTGATCAGCCGAGTAAAGGCGTCGTCTTCTCGCAACGTTTCGAAGGGTTTCGTACCCATCATCTTCGCTTGAAGATGATGGGTACGAAACCCTTCGAAACGTTGCGAGAAGACGACGCCTTTACTCGGCTGATCACCCGAGAAGATTTCACGGATGTGGAACTAGTCATTTTACATTCACATTGAAAATTAATTTTGTACATATGGTTACATTCTGAACATTTTAAAGGATCCCCCCCCCCCCCCCCCCCCCAAAAGAAAAAAAAGATATGTAGATGTCAGTTAGTAATTCCTACCCACCACCTTCTAACATTACAGTGAACAGTAACAGAAATTATTCTACGGAAGAGGAAGAGTTGTCAAGGAGAAACTTTCTCAGTTATCAAATTTTACTTTACTGTCTGTCAGACATTTTATATCACTGGGTAACTGATCAAAAATATTTATTGCAGCATTGTGCACCCCTTTTTGTGCTGAAGACAATCTTAACATGGAGTAATGGATGTCTTTTTCCTTCTGGTATTCTAATTGTGTACCTCTTTGTTCCTTTTGAACTGTAGTAGATTATTTACATGAAATCTTCACTAGAGAATAAATGTACTGTGAAGCAATAGTCATAATGCCCTACTCCTTAAACAGATACCAACAAGATGGTCATGTGTGAGCACCACATACTATTCTCACACCACATTTCTGTGCAACGAAGACTTTGTCCTACAGATGAGTTACCCCAGAGCATTATTTCATATGACATTGTTGAATGAAAATATGCAAAATATGCCAACTTACTGATTTTTCCCTCCTCAAGATTTCCAATGATTCTAAGCACAAATGTGGCTGAACTAAGGTGTTTCAGGCATTCCAAAATGTATTTTTTCCAGTTCAAATTCTAATCAATATGGACACCATACAATTTGAAGTTTCCACCCTATTTATTATTTCCGCACCGTGTGTCACACTTATAATTGGTGTAGTACCTCTAGACATGCAGAACTGAATAGGTTGCACCTTCTTAAAATTGAGGGTGAGACCATTCTCAGAAAACCAGTCAGTGACACCTTTAAGAACTTAGTGTACTATTTCTTCTGTTCTTGTACATTTGATTGATTACAATACTAGTGTAATCTGCAAAAAGAACTAATTCTTCTTGTTGTATAATAGACAGAAGATTGTTTATGTGTAAGAGGACCTAGGGTTGAACCTGGGGGAATGCTGTACATGATATCTGCCCAATCAGAATTATGTCCCTGGACTATATTGCTTGTATTACTTAGTTCAACTTTCTGCATTCTTTTAGTTAGATATGACATTATCCATTGATTGGCTAAAATGTCAATTGATCTTGGAGAATACTGTGATTCACATAGTCATATGCCTTAGAGAGGTCACAGATAATACCAGTGGGCACTATTGTGTTATTTAATGCTTGTAAAATCTGGTGAGTGAATGTGTAAATGGCATTCTCAGCAGAGAAACTCTTCTGAAACCCAAACTGTGATATGCTAAGGATACTTTGTTGCTAAGGTGAGATACTGCTGTAGAATACATGACCTTCTCAAAAATTTTGGAAAATGGTATCAGCTGTGAAACAGTTTGGTACTTATTGTCAAATATTGCCTGTCTTTTGTTACTGAATGTTTCATTTCTCTCTGGGCTTTATTCTGTTTTAAGAACTTAATCATCCATATGACAGTTAATAATACCTCTACATGTTGTCCAAAACACCTGTTTCATGTTCTTCCTTTTGTTTGTCTTAGATTTCACTTTCATGTTCTGTACAGTGAATATATGCGTGGGCTTAGCTCATTTGAGTGTGACTTACAATGCATACTGTTACGACTGTGAGGGACCTATTGATGAGTTGATTTATTACATATGTCTTTTTTTCTGTGTGTGCAAGTTGTGTATTTTAAGTTATCATCTGAAGATGAAATGGGTATAAAATCCACCAAGATAAGGGATCAGTCAGGGCTAGATGACCAGTGAATTGCAGGATGTGGATGGCACAAGGTACATACTTTAGTGTGCCATTTTGTGCATAGGGCAGCACTGAAAATTGTGTGAATGTGAAGATCTGTCCAGTAATTTATTAATTTTCTGAAATGGTACTTAACAAGTTTGACAGCAGTGGGGAATGAACATTTCACTTGCATTAACCTGTGTAGGAATAAAGCAGATTTCCAGAAGGCTACAACGCACGTGACTTATATGAAATTGTGTGCTTGTGGAATATTGTCTCAGTTATGTGACTGGATTTGTGATTTCCTGTCATGGATGTCACAATTTGTAGTAATTGACAGATAGCCATCAAGTAAAACAGAGGTGATTTCTGGCTTACCCCAAGGTACTGTTATTGGCCCCTGTTGTTCCTTATCTGAGTAAACGATTTAGGAGACAACCTGAGTGGTTGTCTTACGTTGCTCGCAGGTGACACTGTCATTTATCATCTAGTAAAGTCATCAGAATATCAAAACAAATCGTAGAATGATTTAGAAAATGTATCTGTATGGCGCAAAAATTGGTAACTGACCCTAAATGCCGGCCGGAGTGGCCGTGCGGTACTAGGCGCTACAGTCTGGAACCAAGCGACCGCTACAGTCGCAGGTTCGAATCCTGCCTCAGGCATGGATGTGTGTGATGTCCTTAGGTTAGTTAGGTTTAATTAGTTCTAAGTTCTAGGTGACTGATGACCTCAGAAGTTAAGTCACATAGTGCTCAGAGCCATTTGACCCTAAATAATGAAAAGTGTGAGGTCATCCACATGAGTGCTAAAAGGAATCCGTTAAACTTCAGTTACATGGTAAACCAGTCAAATCAACTAAATACTTACGAATTACAATTACAAACAACTTAAGTTGGAAAAACCAGATAGAAAATGTTGTTGGGAAGGCAAACCAGAGACTTTGTCTCATTGGCTGAACACTTAGAAAATGCAACACATCTACTAAAGAGACTGCCTATACTACACTTGTTCGTCCTGTGTTGGTGTACTGCTGTGTGGTCTGGGATCCTTACTAGATAGGATTAATGGAGTACATCGAGAAAGTTCAAAGCAGAGCATCACATTTTTTATAATTGCAAAATAGGGGAAAGAGTCGCTGATATGATACAGGATTTGGGGTGGACACCATTAAAACCAAGGCATTTTTCATTGCTGCAGAATCTTCTCATGGAATTTCAATTACCAGCTTTATCCTCAGAGTGCAAAAATGTTTTGTTGTTGCCACCCTACATAGGGAGAAATGATCATCATCATAAAATAAAGGAAATCGGAGCTCGCACGGAAATATATAGTTGTTTATTTTTTCCCTGCACTATTCGAGATTGGAATAATAGAGAATTATTGTGAAGGTGGTTTGATGAACCCACTGCCAGGCACTTAAGTGTGATTTGCAGAGTATCCTTGTTGATGTGGAGACCACGTCACTGAAAGACAAAAGTGCTGCATTGTTGATAGGCACACAAACAAGAGGTACGGAGCTCAGCTAGCTTTCGCTAGCTGTAGGATAAACATGCACACAAACACACATGACCACTCATATGCACATGCCTGTCTTCATACATTATGCTTAGTTGTTTGCAAGGTCTTCACTGGCTCACGGTGAGTATACTGAGGTGGGGTGGGGTGAGGATGGAGAGAGGTGGGAGGCAGGTAGAGGGGGGCAGGAGGCAGACAGCTTGGCACTCAAGTTCGTAGACTAGGGTGTGAGATAACAGCACAAAGCTAGCTGGTGTGTGTGTGTGTGGTGACCCCACATCAGCCAGCTGTGTTCTGTTATGTCGCACCCTAGTCTATGAAACTGTGTGCCCAGCCTTCTTCCGCCTCCCACCTGTACCCTCTACCTGCACCCCTAGCTAGCTAGCCCACAGACACCTTCTCACTCTTCCACGAGACTCTTTCCCCCAACCCCTCCCTGTCTCTCACCTATCTCCATCCCTCCCCCACACTTCCACCGCACCCCACACTCCTACCACACCCCATTACTCTCACTGTGGACAAGTAAAGAGCTGTCAGTCTACTGAGCAAAATATAGGGAGACAGATGTGTGTGTGTGTTTATATATATATATATATATATATATATATATATATATATATATATATATATATATATATATATATATATATATATATATATATATATATATGGACAAGTAGCATACCTTTTGTTTGTGTGCCTATCAATAATGCAGTGCTTCTGCCTTTCGGTGAGATCATTTCCTTATTCCTAAATAATTTGTAATTTTCAGTCGGAACTTTCTGTACATCACTAACCTACTTACTGCATTTCCCACCAAACAGGTGTGTCTGTCAGCAGGACAACAAGGTTTGCATTCAGGATCTAAGATAAAATCAAAATAGTATCAACATTGTGAGAAGGAAAGTTGCTACTCACCATATAGCGGAGATCACACACACACACACACACACACACACACTCGCGCAAATCAACTCACACACACGACTGCAGTCTCAGGCAACTGAAACCACATTGTGAGCAGAAGCAACAGTGCATGATGGGAGTGGCCACTGGGTGGGGATAAGGAGGAGGCTGGGTCAGTGAGGGGGAGGGATAGTATGGTGGGGGTGGCGGACGGTGAAGTGTTGCAGGTTAGACGGAGGGCAGGGGAGAGGTGGGGAGGGGTGGTGGGTAAGTAGTAGAGAGAAATGAAATAAAAAGACTGGGTGTGGTGCTGGAATAATGGCTGTGTGGTGCTGGAATGGGAACAGGGGAGGGGCTGGATGAGTGAGGACAGTGACTATCAAAGGTTGATGCCAGGTTACAGGTACATACGATGTATTGCAGGGAAATTTTCCACCTGCACAATTGAGGAAAGCTTGGTGTTGATAGGAAGGATCCATATGGCACAGGCTGTGAAGCACTCGTTGAAATGAAAGATATCATGTATGGCAATGTGTTCAGCAACAGGGTGGTCCGCTAGTTTCTTGGCCATTCATGTGGACAGGCAGCTTGTTGGTAGACATCCCTACATAGAATACAGCACAGTGGTTGCAGCTTAGCTTGTAGATCACGTGACTGTTTCACAGGTTGCGCTGTCTTCGGTGGGAGAGGTGATGCTAGTGACCAGACTGAAGTAGGTATGTATGGGACAGGTCTTGCATCTCGGTCTATTACAGGGGTATGAGCCATGAGGTAAGGGGTTGGGACCAGAGGTTGTGTAAGGATGGACGAGTATACTTTGTAGGTTCGGTGGACGGCGGAGTACCACTGTGGGAGGGGTGGGAAGAATAGTGGGCTGGACATTTTTCATTTCAGGGCACGATGAGAGGTAATCGAAACCCTGGTGGAGAATGTAATTCAGTTGCTCCAGTCCTGGGTGGTACTGAGCTACAAGGGGACTGCTCCTATGTGGCCTCTCGGTGGGACTTTGGGAGATGGTGGGAGACTGGAAAGATAAGGCGGGGGAGATTTGTTTTTGTGTGAGGTTGGAAGGATAATCGGGGTCAGTGAAGGCTTCAGTGAGACCTTCGGTATATTTCGAGAGGAACTGCTCATCACTGCAGATGCGACAACCACGGGTGGCTAAGCTGTAAGGAATTGACTTCTTGGTATGGGATGGGTGGCAGCTGTCTTTAAGTGGAGGTATTGCTGTGGTTCGACAGCTGCCACCCATTCCATACCAAGAAATCCCTTCCATACAGCCTAGCTACCCATGGTCCCTCGCTCAAAAGCAAATTTCCCCTGCCTTATCTTTCCTGTCTCCCACCATGTCCCAAATTCCCACCATCCAGCCACATAGGAGCATTCCCATTGTAACTCAGTACCACCCAGGACTGGAGCAACTAAATTACACTCTCTGCCAGGGTTTTGATTACCTCTCGTCATGCCCTGAAATGAGAAATGTCCTGACCACTATTCTTCCCACCACTCCCTCAGTGGTATTCCGCCATCCACCGAACCTGTACAGTGTACTCGTCCTTCCTTACACAACCTTTGGTCTCAACCCCTTACCTCATGGCTCATACCCCTGTAATAGACCTAGATGCAAAACCTGTCCCATACATCCTCCCAACACCACCTACTCCAGTCAGGGCACTAACATCACCTATCCCATCCAAGGCAGGGCTACCTGTGAAATCAGTCGTGGTCTACAAGGTAAGCTGCAACCACTGTGCTGCATTCTATGTAGGCATGACCATCAACAAGCTGTCCATGTGCATGAATGGCCACTGACAAACTGTGGCCAAGAAACAAGTGGGCCACCCTGTTGAACACGCTGCCAAAGATGATATCCTTCATTTCAATGACTGCTTCACAGTCTGTGCCATATGGATCCTTCCCACCAATACCAGCTTTTCTGAATTGCACAGGTGGGAACTTTCCTTGCAATACATCCTATGTTCCTGTAACCCTCCTGGCCTCAACCTTTGTTAGTCACCATCCTCACCCATCCAACTCCTTCCCTGCTCCCATTCCAGCGCTATACAGCCATTGTTCCACCATCACACCCAGTCTTTTTATTTAATTCTCTTTATTTCTCTCTATTTCTCTTCTTTTCCACTACTTCCTCCCCCTCTCCTCCCTCCCTCCACACCTCTCCCCTGTCCTCCGTCTAACCTGTAGCAATTCACTATCTGCCATCCCCACCATACTATCCCTCCCCCTCCCCGCCCCAGCCTCCTCCTTACCCCCAGCCAGTCGCAACTCCCATCATGCACTGCTGCTGCCATTCACAGGTGGTTTCAATTGGCTGAGACTGCAGCCGCGCGCGCACGTGTGTGTGTGTGTGTGTGTGTGTGTGTGTGTGTGTGTGTGCGCGCGCGCTCCTTCCTGGATTTTCTCTTGTTTAATAAAATCAAAATACTGTTACATAAAAATAATGGTAATCATTGGCCTTGTATGACTATGGGGCTTAATGCTCAGTCAATACCTCGGTTCCTTGGAGAACAGAGCTTTCACAACACTTATGTATTTACCTTGTAGCATATTACATTACTGTCATATTTCTGCTAAGTTTCAGATAAGGCATTCAGAAAATTTTATTGCTCATCATTCAGTCAAGCAGTTTATTGAAAGTGAATGGACCGGTTAACACAGATGAGTTAGTATATCTCTATTTTGCAGATGCTTCAAGAGCCAGCAGCATTTGCTACAGCTGTTCAGGGCTTGTTATCAGCACAACGCCAGGCACTAGCAGCTCGATCAGCTGCTGGTGGTGAGCACCTTTGTTTCCTAGGCTCTGGCCGTGTCGAAGAAGACCAGTACACTCACATGGTTGTTGCTTCTTTCTTACAGAAGCACACCAGTTTTGTCAGCATGCTCACTGGAGGATACCAAGGTGATTATCAACATTAATTGCCTTTAATTTATTTTTAGTTTTAATGAGAAACCACCACAATTTTTCATTTGTTGGTGTTATTTCAGCTCTTTGTAAGCATAATATATTGCACAGCTACAGCTACAGTCGATTTCTTTTTCACATACTAAGGTCACTTAATCTGCATGAGGCTTGTGCTGTGTTCCTTTATGTGCAGTTTCTATTTTGTGAGAAACATTTGGAATCCATCGTACTTCCAATTACGTTCAACAACAATAATCTGCCTTGTTCAGATAGAATTCTTGAACTATCTTGACCCTCAAGGACTTCATGGTGCTGAGCCTAAACACATCTGAATTGTTCTGTTATGATTGAAAAATATTTTTACTTGGAATACATTTCCCAACTTGCACCTGATGCACATTTTTCAGCTTGAAGGGCATTCTTTGCTGAATTTGGTTGGTTGGATCAGAAGGAAACAATTGAAATAAAATCTTTAAATGGAACAGTTTGAAATGAACAGCTCTAACAATAAAAAAAGCAATGAGAGACTTACATAGTTTTTAACTATAGTCCTATATTCCAGAGATTGTGTTCAAAGTAAAGGTTCCATAGATTTTGAATTGTGGTTGCATTATTGTCTCAGTGACTAGAGTGAAGTAATGGTTCTGGTCACTTTATAGTTGATGTTAGTACTGTAGTACAATAATATTTCTTAATATTAAGTTATTTCACTGTATTGCACTTAAGTGAAATGTACTTTCCACATCCCAGAGATCTCTCTGTACAGGATCTGCGTAGTATATAGATCTAGAGGCACGGATAAAATTGTAGGTAAAGTATTGAAACAATGTAAACTCCAGGTTGAGAAGAAATCAACATTATAAGGAACAAGATTGCTTATCACTGTTGAGGTGACACTTTGTGTTGCAGACTGTCACAACAAAAAGACTGTTGCACATTTAACTTACAGCCAAAGCCTTTCTTGGAAAAGGAAACACACACACACACACACACACACACACACACACACACACTCATATCCACACAAGCAAGCACACGTCACGCACATGACTGCCATCTGTGGCAGCTCGGACAGGAATGCATTTCTAATTTAGAAGGACAATGTATGAAAGAACATCAGAGGGTAGATAGGAGATAAGAAAGATTGAATTTTCCAAGTTAGAGCTGTATTGAATGTTAAGCCAGCCAACCATAATGTAGTGTATTTTAAGAATCCAGATTGATGAAATAAACAGTATCTATCTATGGGTTAGTTCAGAGGATACTTCTGATGTGCAAAGACTGGTTTGACACGTTTTTAAGTGCTTGCCAGTTTAGAGTTTTGTTCATAGATGACAAAGATACATCTACATTTATATTCTGCAAACCACCATGAAGTGCATGACAGAGGGTACATCCCATTGTACCAGTTATTAGACATTTTTCCCAATCCATTCACATATGGACATGATTGTCTGAATGCCTCTGTGCATGGTGTAATTATTCACATCTTGTCCTCGTGATCCCTTTGTGAGTGATACATAGGGCGATGTAGTATATTCCTAGATTCATCATTTAATGCTGGTTCTTAAAACTTTGTTGGTAGACTTTCTCTGTACAGTATCTTGAAGAGTCAGCCATTTCAGTTTCATCAGCATCTCTCCTTCGGGTCAAACAAACCTCTGACAGTTTGTGCTGTATATTTTCAATATCCCTTATTACTCCCATTTGGTACAGGTCCCACTCACTCGAGCAATATTCTAGAATGGGTCACATGAGTGATTTGTAAACAATTTCCTTTGTAGACTGATTGCACTTCACCAGTATTCTACCAATAAACAGAAGCTGATTCCAGCTGTGACTCATTTATATTGTAGTCAAAGGATGCTATGTTCTTTCGTTTTGTGAAGTACATACTTTTTCATTTCTGAACATTTAAAGCAAGTTGTCAGTCTTCACACCATTTTGAAATCTTACAAGATCTGACAGAATAATTGTGCAGCTTCTTTCAGACAGTACTTGGTTATAGATAACTACATCATCTGCAAAATGTCTGAGATTGCTATGAATATTGCCAGCAAGGTCATTAATATACAACATGAACAGCAAGGTTTCCAACACACTTCCCAGGGACGCACACACTCGAAGTTACTTCTATATCTGACAATGACTCTCCATCCGAGATTACATGTTGCGTCCTCCGTACCAAAAGTCTTCAATTCAGTCACTAATTTTACATGATAATCCATATGATAGGAGTTTTGACAATAAGTATAGGGATGTTACTGAGTCAAATGCTTTTCAGAAATCAAGAAATACTGTGTCTACCTGACAGTCTTGATCCAAATCTTTCAGTATGTCATGTGAGAAAAATGTGAGTTGGGCTTCACATGATCGATGTTTTTCAGAATCCATGCTGGTTGGCATTGAGGAGGTTGTTCTGTTCAAGATACCTCATTGTGTTTCAGCTCAAGAGTATGTTATAAGATCCTACAACAAATCAGTGTCAAGGATACTAGATGGTAGTTTTGCAGATCACTTCTACTACCCTTCTTGTAGAAGGGTGTTACCTGTCCTTTTTTCCAAGAAGTGGGCACAGTTTCCTGTTTGAGGGATCTACGATAGATTATAGTTAGAAGAGGGCTAGAATCTGATAAGGATTTCATAGGGCCCTGGAACTTTGTTCAATTTCAACAAATTCAGCTTTTTCTCAACACCACTGACACAGCCTACTTATTTCATTCATCTTTTCAGTGGCATAAGGATTAAATTGGGGCAACTCTCCTGGGTTTCCCTTTGTAATGGGACATTTGAAAACAGAGTTAAGCAGTTCAGCTTCTGCTTTCCTACTCTCAATTTCAGTTTTTGTCTCATTCACTGGGGACTCAACTCTAACTTTGGTGCCATTAATAGCCTTTACATATGGGCAGAATTTCTTTGGGTTTTGTGAAAGATCATTTGACAATATTCTGCTATGGTAGTCACTGAAGGCTTCACATACTAACCCTCTTGACAGCTAAATGCATTTCATTCAGTGTGTGTGTCTATAGTCCTCAGTGAGTTATGACACTTGATTTTGTATCTAATTTACTGAATGGATGTATCTTTCTGCTTGTTTTATTTATCTTTTTGTACTTTGTTAATTATTGTTGCCAAAACTGCCTCACGGTCACTGATACCATTTTCGATTTGGATGTCCTCAAAGAGGTCAGGTCTATTTGTTGCCGTTGGATGCAATGTCTTTCCATCACGAGTGGCATTCGGAACTATCCGTTGTAGGTAGTTTTCAGAGAAGGCATTTAGTAATGTTCACAGGAATTTCTTATCACATCCACCTCTAACAAAATTGTTATTTTTCCAATTGTCTGGACGATGGGGAACTTACTTACAAGCGAACTGATGTTTTGTCTAAAGTTTTCAGTTTCATCAGCTGATCGTTTGGTGGGTGATAGAAGGATCCAGTTATCATTTTATGCCCACCCCTGAGGTACACTTCGTATTTAAGATTGAAAAGTACAAACAGCAAATGATCTGCTGTGTTTTCTTGGTAATAGGCTTTTGCTTTGCAAGTTGTTTGACTATGGCTTTTCAGAATATTCATTACTTGTGATTTGAACATTTTATTTAACCAGATAATTATTATTTCTAGCTGTCCACGAATTTCTGAGAGAAGACTTGAACCAGTATTTAGAAGATCACAATACAGAGAGCTGTCTTGTTTGCGCACCCAGCACAGAGAAGAAGGCATCTGAAACTGTTCGCCCAAATTCAAGTTCATCAGATCTCTTTGGCAAGATCAGGTATGTGCCAGTGCTCACTACAGATCTGCTTAAACAGCCTTTAATTTTGTTTGATTGTAGGTGTTGTGGTCTTCAGTCCAAACACTGCTTTACTGCAGCTTTCCACACTAGTGCATCTTGTGAACTACAGCAGCCAATGTCCTGTTTGATCTTGATTGCAATAGTCAGGCCTTCCTCTCCCACTACAGTCCTCCTCTCCCCTTTTCTCACTCCCCCCGCCATTGTCAAATTAACTATTCTTTGATGATATTTATGGAATATTCCATTGGTTCTTGGGGAAACATAGACATATTAACGACTTGAATAAACAATATTAATGTTCTACAATAATATTTATGTAATAATTCATTATGAATGTATGCTATTGTCAGATAACTTAATACTAAACAGGTAGTCCACTCAACTTCAGTGAGAGTTCATAGCTGTATAAAATTGTTTTTCAGAATTTGTGACATTTTACGATTATGTCTATGCAAAAACACAAGCATAATGTAATACCCATGGAAACTCTGAACAAATAAATCTCTTATTACAGTATATTCATGATTAAAAGTATGAATGCATCAGCCAAATATGTTGTTTGTGTACATAATGGCACAGACTACTATGTTGTATGGAAAAACTGGTGAACGTGATGAACAGTCGGTAAAAAGGTGGCAGGAGGGGGGGGGGGGGGGGGCAGGGGAGAAAGGAGTCTATGAAATGTGAGTGTGGAACAGTTATAACAAGCATATTATTTAATAATGAAAGAAATATTAACTGGCAGCTGCTGATTTAGTAAAGGTGAATAATGCAACTGTGTTAGGTCATTATGGACCAGATTTCAAGTAATGTTAATTTTCCGCCTTTGGTTCCTCTGTGTAGAACATCACATTTAATATCATATAAATGGCTTTCATTCATAGCATATTCAGCAAAGGTGGAATATTATAGTCTTCAACTCCTTTCACGCTCAGTCAGCCTAGTAGTTCTAGCCCTATCTGATCGACCTGCATATAATTTGCCACACAGATTGCAGGAAATTGTATAAATTCCACTCTGTTCTAAAGTAGGAATCTTATCTTTACTGTCAAACAGAGTGTGGACAACAGTGTTCCTAGTTTTAAAAAGCTGGAGTATATTGCCTTGATTTTAGTTTCTAGGGAAGTATCTGTGAAGTTCTGCCTACATATAGCATGGGTCCCATTTGTTGTCAGTGCGGTTTAGTGCTGTTTGAGGAGGATAAAGAAGTGTAAACTTCATTTTATTGTGGTGTGAATTCAAATGTTGAAAAAAAATTATTTAATTGTCTGATGGTAAGTGTGCTCATGGACAGGTAGCACCAAATAATGAAATAATTTTTTTCATCATTTGCATTTACATCACAGTAAAATTAAGTTCACAGTGGTGTTGGAAGGAGACTCTTATCAGCTTTGTAGACCTCATGACTGACATTAGTAAGCAACAGCATTTACTTAAGTTATACGTGAAAGTAACTTCTACACACACAGTAATACCTGTCAGTTCCAGCATCCTGCAACAGACTTGCAGCCTCCCGCTCCATTGTGC
Source organism: Schistocerca piceifrons (assembly GCF_021461385.2). NCBI lineage: Eukaryota > Metazoa > Arthropoda > Insecta > Orthoptera > Acrididae > Schistocerca > Schistocerca piceifrons. The sequence goes on along the minus strand of NC_060143.1, from coordinate 95,130,844 downwards.
ACTGCCTGCTGTTTATATCACAAACCGAACTAGATTTTGAAAATGAATTGAAAATAACTAAAGAAATAGTATACAGCAATGTTTATACTCCTACCCTGATTGAAAAGATACTCAGTAGAAAGAAGAGACAGAGGATAATGGCACTTCTTCATCCTTCTGAGACAGTGCTAAACTTTACTGATAGCATATGGGCCCCCATGCTATATGTAGTTAGGACAGATACTTCCAGGAAATATACTGCAGCTTTTTACATTAAGAATGTTGTTGCTAGAATGGAATTTACAAGATTTCCTGCAATCTGTATGGCAAATTATATGTAGGTCAATCAGGTAGCACCGGCCGCTGTGGCCAAGCGGTTCTAGGTGCTTCAGTCCGGAACCATGCTGCTGCTACAGTCGCAGGTTCGAATCCTGCCTTGGGCATGGATGTGGGTGATGTCCTTAGGTTAGTTGGGTTTAAGTAGTTCTAAGTCTAGGGGACTGAGGAGCTCAGATGTTAAGTCCCATAGTGCCCAGAGCCATTTTAATCAGGTAGGACTATAACTAAGCATGAAAGGAGTTGGAGACTGTAAGATTTCATGTTTGTTGAATGCGCTACATTTGAATTTCATTTATGTGATATTAAGTATTATGATCTCCACACAGGAAATTGGAAAACTGACATTAATCAAAATTCTGGATGTTAATAAACACCAGTCAAAGAATCCTGATCTAGTCGTTAATGGCCAGTTATAGTTTCACTACACTCCCTTACTAAAGTAACGGCAGCCAGTTAATATAGTGCTCTCACCCCCCCCCCCCCCCCCTTTTTTTACTGCCTGTTCATCACATTCACCAGTTTGTCCATATGACATAGTAGTCTGTGCCGTTAATCACTTGAACAACATATTTTGCATATAAATTCATACTTTTAATCTTTGAATACACTGTAATATAAGACTTATTTCTTCGGAGCCTTTTGGTATTACATTATGCTTGTGCTTTTGTATCGATGTAGTCTTAAAATGTCACATATATTTGGAAAACAATCTTCATAAGGCCATGAATTCTCACTGAAGTTGTGTGGACTATCCATTTAGTATTAAGTTATCTGACAATGGCCTAGGTTCATAACAAACTATTAAATAAATATCATTGTGGAACATTAATAATATGCATTCAAGTTTTTAATATTCATGTTAACAGAATCATCCGTTGTTTCTGTTGTTTGCAAAACATTGTAACTTCTTTGGTGACAATACTCAGTAAATGCCTGAAGATGGCATTGTAAGCTGGAAACCGGTTAACACAATAAAAGTAATATTGTAGAACAAAAGCAAACTGGTGCGTTTCATTTATTATTAATATTATTTGATGCCTCAGGCTATGCCCTATCAATATATCACATCTTTTCGTCAAGTTGTGCCATATACCTCTTTTCATCCTATTTCACTGTGGTACTTGCTGATTAGTTACTCCATCTCCCAACTAATTTACAGCATTCTTCCGTAACTGCACATTTCAAAGTTTCTGTTACTCTTTTTATCTGCACTGTTTACCTCCATCTTTAACGTCCATATAAGTCTACAGTTCATACAGATGCTCCCTGAAAGAACTTTTTCAGAAATATTTTCCTTGCTATTACCAGTCCGCATTTTACATCCTCTCTTGACATCTGATTTACTACTTTTAGTATCTCATTTCCTAATTTAATAACTGGTATGAAAAGCGCTGTCTGTGGTAGTGCTCATGCATGCATGAGGTGCACTTGCTTGTGTGAATGTGTGTTTTCTTTACTGAAGAAGGCTTTGGCTGACAGCTGTAGTGTGTAACAGTCTTTTCATTGTGCCCATCTTCAACTCAACAGGTTATCTTTACAGTGAGTAACCATTCATCTATCCTTTTCCTAATATTGTTAATATAATGGTAGGTTTCCTGTGCCATATTTGCCATTTTATTACATGTCATTCATTCTGCATTGCACATTTCTGTAAGTCATGTGCTACTTATTTTCAATGTTCTTTCAATCTGTATAATTTGTCTGTACTACTGATTGGTTATGTGTCACTGTACTGGTTTAGTTTTCCTTTATTGTAGGAAGGGGAAGTGGTTGCATACTAGGTGGGGCAGTGAGCACTATAAAGTAGCAGTCAGCATTGATAAGACCCTGCCTCTTGCACAGTATGAGGAAATGTGAATGCATTCCCAGTCATTTGTGTTACTATTTCCAGGAAAAGAATTATTGTGAAATTTTATTTTTTATTTGAATGATTGGTTTGTGTAGGGTTCTAGCAGTTTCTTGGAGTGGGGTCTACTATTCTTAAAAATAACATTACTTGTATGATGAAATAGATTATTCACACTTTGAGGCCCAGCCACTTTAAAGAGTGTTGTGGGTCTAAAAAGTGACTGTTACTTAAAATGTTTGTCGCTCATTTCGGAAATTTTCTCATTTTTAAAAGAAACAGTCAAATATTTGTGACAATCAAGATTATAAATTTTATTAATGCTCGTTTGTAGAAACAATCTACCTATTTCCTTGCCTCCCATAGCTTAGGTGAAACTGTCGTCCCAGATGTCATCACCACTGATGATGATGATTAAAAATAGTAATACCACATATGACTAGCTTAGATAGTAAGCAAAGAAGTGAGTGAAGATAAAATGTAGTGCAAACAGTTTTTTTATTTATTTTATTTGTCCTTGTAATGTCCAAATGTAGATATTCAATAAATGTAATAAGTTTAGAACAGGTATAATGGTAACTCTTTCAGGCAGGTACTTTGTATGAGGCATAGTCAACCTTTTCCAGCTACCACCCTCTTTTGTATCTCTGTCAGCAGTAAAATTTTCTAACTATCCACCTCTTCAACAGTAATGGTGATTTATAAACTAGGGAAGCAACTTTACTTTGTAAAATTTATAAAGAAGAGTTACAGCAAGTTAAAGCATATAATAATAATTACTTACCAAATACTGCGTGAAGAGTTTGACAGAGCGCTGAAAGACCTAAGTCCAAACAAGGCCCCGGGAGTAGACAACATTCCATTAGAACTACTGACGGCCTTGGGAGAGCCAGTCCTGACAAAACTCTTACCATCTGGTGAGCAAGATGTATGAGACAGGCGAAATACCCTCAGACTTCAAGAAGAATGTAATAATTCCAATCCCAAAGAAAGCAGGTGTTGACAGATGTGAAAATTACTGAACTATCAGTTTAGTAAGTCACAGCTGCAAAATACTAACACAAATTCTTTACAGATGAATGGAAAAACTGGTAGAAGCCGACCTTGGGGAAGATCAGTATGGATTCCGTAGAAATATTGGAACATGTGAGGCAAAACTGACCTTACGACTTATCTTAGAAGAAAGATTAAGGAAAGGCAAACCTACGTTTCTAGCATTTGTAGACTTAGAGAAAGCTTTTGACATTGTTAACTGGAACTCTCTCTTTAAAATTCTAAAGGTGGTAGGGGTAAAATACAGGGAGCGAAAGGCTATTTACAATTTGTACAGAAATCAGATGGCAGTTATAATAGTCGAGGGTCATGAAAGGGAAGCAGCGATTGGGAAGGGAGTGAGACAGGGTTGTAGCCTCTCCTTGATGCTATTCAGTCTGTATATTGAGCAAGCAGTAAAGGAAACAAAAGAAAAATTCAGAGTAGGTATTAAAATCCATGGATAAGAAATAAAAACTTTGAGGTTCGCCAATGACATTGTAATTCTGTTAGAGACAGCAAAGGAATTGGAAGAGCAGATGAACGGAATGGACAGTGTCTTGAAAGGAGGATATAAGATGAACATCAACAAAAGCAAAACGAGGATAATGGAATGTAGTCGAATTAAGTCGGGTGATGGTGAGGGAATTAGATTAGGAAATGAGACACACAAAGTAGTAAATGAGTTTTGCTATTTGGGGAGCAAAATAACTGATGATGGTTGAAGTAGAGAAGATATAAAATGTAGACTGGCAATGGCAAGGAAAGCGTTTCTGAATAAGAGAAATTTGTTAACATCGAGTATAGATTTATGTGTCAGGAAGTCGTTTCTGAAAGTATTCGTATGGAGTGTAGCTGTGTATGGAAGTGAAACGTGGACGATAAATAGTTTGGACAAGAAGAGAATAGAAGCTTACGAAATGTGGTGCTACAGAAGAATGATGAAGATTAGATGGGTAGATCGCATAACTAATTAGGAGGTATTGAATAGAATTGGGGAGAAGAAGAGTTTGTGGCACAACTTGACGAGAAGAAGGGACTGGTTGGTAGGACATGTTCTGAGGCATCAAGGGATCACAAATTTAGCATCGTAGGGCAGAGCAGAGGGTAAAAATCGTAGAGGGAGACCATGAGATGAATACACTAAGCAGATTCAGAAGGATGTAGGTTGCAGTAGGTACTGGGAGATGAAGAAACTTGCACAGGATAGGGTAGCATGGAGAGCTGCATCAAACCAGTCTCAGGACTGAAGACCACAACAACAACCGCCAAATACTGTGTCAAAATTTTATTAGAACTTAATGAAAATGTTTTTAAAGTTCGTACTGCTTACCACCCACCACGGAAGTTGGAATGCTCACTTGTGGTCAGTAGAGACCAGGCTGACTACCACTGCTTTAAATCAGTGAAATAGTTTGTAATTTTAGTCAGAATATGTGTCGTCTTACTTTCAAGGTAATCATATACTCAGATAAATGTACTACATCTTTGTCCCGTACTTATCAGGTTGTTTTCTTTAACATACGAAACCTCAAATCGCTGCACGTCATTTTTAGTTGTGAGGTTTTCAGGTAGGGAAAATTAATTTTAAAATTTTTCTAATAAACGATCAAAAAAGATCTGCATGAAATCATGCTGAGATTGACTTCTAGAAGCATAGGTTGAGATGTTATCTGAATACAAATTTGGCAATATGATCTTGAGCCAATTGTTGCTCATTATGTATCTTGAGAATGGGGTTAAGATGAAACTATTGACTCATAATTTTTCAATTTTGGCTTCTTCATGAGACATTTTAAGTATAATTTTGCCAAGAAGCAACTACATTTAACGCAGCTTCCTGTCTCTGGTTCATAATATAAAGTAACTTTGGATATTTGTTTGTTTCTGATTTTGTGTGTCTAGCTATAGAATGAAAAAAAATGAAAAAAAAATATATATCCAGCAGAATGAAACTCCCATTAGCTGCTGCTTTTATGCCATGACTTTCTAAAAACTCTCCCACAGTAGGCTGTTGGTCAGTGAATATCCAGCCTAACTCTATATCAGTCGACTTTGTGAGGTACAAATACTCTTAGATGATATTTGATGGGGTACAAATACTCTTAGATGATATTTGATAGAACATAGTTCTTTTTACATAACTATATACAGCATGGTACACTCTATGTCACAGGCTAGGTGCAGGCTGGTGTTCTTACCTCTTATAGTCTGCCATAAAATCTGGCAAATACGTGTTCCAATGTTGCTGTTTCTCCAGTGTGGAATGTGTGACACTGAGGTTGCCACACCATTCTCCCAAATGGGGAAAGAAACAATATCGAGCAGTTTAAGTAGTGGTCCATGGGTTCAGTTGGAATCACATTAGTCGTATGTATCATGTCATCCTTATTCTCTTGATATCTGGCAGTGTGCGTGTGGGTATGGTGGCCACTGTCTGAACTTTTTGGTGGTTGGGGAGACATATGGGCTCATGTGGTTGTGGCTGGCAGTTCAGCAGCATCTTCTGTGTGCAGGCATGCTGTTTACTTCGATCACTACTTGCTTTTCCCTTTTACCTGTAGAGTCAGCATCCAGTCAGCCCATTCTAAGACTGGGTAGGGCCTTGGTAAGGCAGTTTACAAATCTTTACATAATGAGTCTCGGCACAGAAAGATGTTTTTAATCATTGACACGTCAGAGAAAATGTGGTTTGTTCGTTGTGGCACAGGGACAGGCAGTCTTTGCAACTCTTCCATCTACTTCCAGAGGTCCGTTAGGAATCCCGCTGTTGTGCAGATGGATGTGGAACACTAGAAAAAGAACTCATCTGACCACTTCAGCGGCTTGCTGTATGTGACCACTGCCACAGACACGCGCACTGCACAATCAGAGCACTAGTAGAGTGAGTGTGTCCACCCGAGAGCGTATTGTGTGGCATGTTTACGGAACACTTTGCCTATAGTTGGTGACCTTGGTCAGGTGTCACCAGTTCTGGGCGGCAGAAATGCACATTTGGTAGGATTCAGTATTCTGTAGCTGGCAAAGTAATGGAAAACTTGGAGATAATGTTAGTATTCATCCGGCACTGATGATGCCACCAGCGCATTGTCAATGAAGGCAAAACAGAAGTCTGTCCCTTAGCACTTGTCAATAAACCCTTGGATATCTGTGCAATATTGCACAGCCTGTAGACATCAAGGGGAATTCAGACAATCCAAACTGTGTGCGATAGCTGTTTGATGAATACCTTTTGGAGCAAGCGGAATCTCATTGTAGGTCTTGACAAGCTCCATTGTGGAAAGAACCATTTAGCCAGGAAGATGATACATGAATCTCCTATGTGCCATACTGGGTAGCATTTGGGAATTGTCCAACCATTCCATATTCTGCAATCACTGTTCAGATCAACCAACTGCCTTCTTTACTGCCAAAATCAGCAGCAAAGAGCATGTGTCTTCCAAAGGCTGTGCTGTTCCTTTCTGGACTATTGCCCCAAATTCCATCTTGGCAATCCAAAGTTTGTTGGGAACTAGATACAGTAGTCAAGAGAAGACAGGGAGGCCGGCTGTCGTCAGTATATGGTGCACTCTTTAGTGGTGTGGGGCAGTTCAGCAACTCAGCTGGACACACTATAATGGAAAATGCTGTCAAGCGTTGCAAGTGTGAAGGTGGTCCTGTGATGAAATCCACAGTTGGATCACTCAACAAAGTTAATAGGCCCTTGTTCTTACTGAAGTTCTTCTGTTAAGAGACAACTATGCCACACAACTTGTATGAGGCCAAAGGAGGACAGAAAATCGAGCCAGTAATTGGGTGGATGATAGTAGTGAAGATAAAGTGCCATTCGAAAGCCTTCCACAAGCCAAGGTTCAGATTTTCTGTCACCCAGCAGTAGTTTGCTGTGAGAGAACTGTTGCTGCAATAAGATCATAGTTGATGCATGCTCTGTGCTGCCACAGGACTGCTTGTGGGAATACACAAATGTCTGAGCCTCTGTGAACTAAAAACTGCAACGTGGTGGCCTTATCTGACACCAAAGGGAGGCACAGTTGTTGGCCTACTTGCTATCACTGGTGGGCTTGCCCTCCTGCCACGAGGGACTGCCACTCAAGTTTCTAGCCAGGAGCACGGAATCTGCATCGACATGCTGTATCTATGAAATGTGTATTGGCAATATCCTCTTGGTGCAGTTGTTCTTCCTCTCGGAAGAATTCTTATTGCTTGTACAACAGCTGTTGCTGCTTTCATTGCTGATGGCTCTAAAGCTGTCACTGACAGTGTAACTGTTACAGACATACCTGTAGCTGCTTCAGATTCTGTCCAGTGATGGTGAGCCATTGAAGTTCATGCCTCTTGGATTAGCAATGTTCACGTCTTGTGGATTGTCAAACTTGGGCCAGGTGGATTGCCAGGGCTTGTGTCTCATGGATTTTCTGCTTCATATACTTGTGATGCTTCCATTATCATGTTGGGGTCAGTACATATTGGGTACTAATCAATTTAGACGATTTTTCATAGCATACAGCTTTATTTGCATTACTATAAGCAGTATAGCACTTATTACTCCCATCTGACCAGGTCACCATCCTAAATGCAAACTGACATTCTTACAGCAGGTAGTGAGGCATATTGTCTGGTAAAGATCTACCTCGATGCTGTAAGTTTCCCAGCACATATTATATGATAAACTGTGTGGTGGTGAAGCTGCCACAATTTCTTTTGAGATGTGCACTGTTTCGCTTTTGGAGGTGCAGATGACTGTGTTGTGGTTGGATGAAATCTGTCAGGACCACTGTGAGGTTGTCATCAGATTCCTCTGTAGAAAAGGCGAGACAGATACAAAGGAAGCAAAATAAAACTGTAACATTCACAGGAGTACCAGTAAGACCAGAAGCACTTGCAAAATGAGCTAATGAACAGGTTATCTGAATATGAATCTTCTTCATACAACTTACACTTACACACTACTTCCTCCGATCCAGATTCATTCAGTTCTTCCTCTGTAGCATCCAAAATTTTGTACTCATTCAAGAAACATCACCTACTGTGAGAAGAATTAAAAGAAACATTGAAAACTAGTAAATAGACCTATGAATCTCATGGCTACACAAGTGTACTCTAGTGCTGTCATTTGCTGAGCATTCGCTATTGATTCCCAGAAATCGTACTTCATAGTCCACCATGCTTGCCAGTAAGTGATGCTGTGTTACGCAACAGTGAAAGGAAGAGAGAAAGGTGTGTCTCTGTAGCATATCTGTCTGTACTGCTAGAGGATGTGTCTAAAGCCACCTGTTGTGGCTGCAGCCGTTCTATGTAAGTCTAAGATTGCTTCATTCACTCCTATTTGCTTTGGGCTACTGATCAGGGTGCCACTAATATGCATTAGCATACAATAGCATTTCTTCAGTGGTGATATTGAAATAATGTATTCAACACAAATGTTTTGACACTTGCTATTTATTGTAACAAATCTGCAACTGCACTTCTAAATTTGTGTCCACTTTTCAAGACCGATATTGAACAAGTGAGAGACAGACTTCTTCTTTTCGCTCGTTTTTCATCTTTCACAAGGGACAACTAGAGCAACTTTTTATCAGAGATATATTTTGCTCAAGTGAGCGCTTAATCGATTAAAAATAATAATAATAATAATAATAATAATAATGCTTTATGCTACTTCAAAACCCTGAAACTAAATGGATTGTGTTATGATGCAGCTCGAGGTCATGTGATATGACAAGGTAATTGTCTTGTCATGTAAAACAAAAAATGAAAATATGCTTCAACAGTAAATAAATCCTTAACAACTGAGTTTGACATCTAGTGGCTCTCTCATTTCACACCTCCCCTGCTTGACACAACAGAATTCATATCTTTTGTAATTGAGTTGATGCTCACTTGTGCAAAATGTGTATCTGATGTCAAGTTGTTTTCAATTATACAATGTAGGCTTTGACAGCTAGTATTTGTGATATTGCTGATATTTAATTTATGGCCATAAGACTGTGGCTCGAGGCATAATTCCTGCCTAGTGTTTTGTCTTCCATTTCTGGTGACTTCATCAGATATTTTAATGACTCGGAACACTGTTACACACTCACCAAAAAACGTCCAGCAAGCCAAAATGGTTATAAGTATTCACACAACAGTTGGTTTGGGATGTCATCAGACCTCTACCTAAGATTGTGAAGTTGCGCCAACATATGCTGTGGCACTTGTGAAGGTGAAGAGTTGTGCTCCTTGTTTTATTTAGCAATAGGGCCCACAACTTCTCTAATTTAAATCCTTCTTTTCTACTGATATTTTAAAAAATTTCTATGGCTTCTCTGTACATCATAGCGTAGGAACTATTAGATCTTGCTAAAACCACAGTGTCGCAAAAATGAATTTGCTGGTTTCCTGGTCCTAGTGCATGATCTACTATTGCAGATTTTTTTCAACAATTGCTCTTGTGTTCCTTGAGGCAGGTATTTAATGCTCTTGTTTTGTAGTTCCTGTGTACACTTGGCTGCAAGTGCATGGGATTTTATACACTCCTGCTGTGACAAGCAGTGGGGGTCAGTCTTTTGCAGTGTTCAAGTATTTGCACACGATCCTGTTGGTTTAAACACTGTATCAATACCGAGTTTTCTGAGTACTTTGCTGGAGCGATCTGTAATAGTTTTTAGAAATGGAACGAAAATTTTCCCTTTAGTTGGTTCTTTTTCATTAGAAGATCTAGAACTTTTGGGGTCTAGCAACCTATTTATCTCTTTGTCATTGTAGCTGTTTCTTCTAAAGCCATTCTTAAATGTTAGAGCTCATCCTCCAAGTGCTGTGATTCACAGATTCTTTTAGTCTGGTTTGCTAATAGTTTGATCACTCCTCTTTTCAGATTAGGATGGTGACTGAAATTTTTGTGGAATTTGAGGAGATGGGACCTGGATAAACTGAAAGAACCAGAGGTTGTAGAGAGCTTCAGGGAAAGTATTAGGGAACGATTGACAAGAATGGGGGAAAGAAATACAGTAGAAGAAGAATGGGCAGCTTTGAGAGATAATATAGTGAAGGCAGCAGAGGATCAAGTAGGTAAAAAGACGAGGGCTAATAGAAATCCTTGGGTAACAGTAGAGATGTTGAATTTAATTGATGAAAGGAGAAAATATAAAAATGCAGTAAATGGAGCAGGCAAAAAGGAATACAAACTTCTCAAAAATGAGATCGACAGGAAGTGCAAAATGGCTAAGCAGGGATGCCTAGTGGACAAATGTAAGGATGTAGAGGCACATATCACTAGGGGTAAGATAGATACTGCCCACAGGAAAATTAAAGAGACCTTTGGAGAAAAGAGAAGCACTTGCATGAATATCAAGAGCTCAGATGGAAACCCAGTTCTAAGCAAAGAAGGGAAAGCAGAAAGGTGGAAGGAGTATATAGAGGGTCTATACAAGGGCGATGTTCTTGAGGACAATATTATAGAAATGGAAGAGAATGTAGATGAAGATGAAATGGGAGATATGATACTGCGTGAAGAGTTTGACAGAGCACTGAAAGATCTAAGTCGAAACAAGGCCCCGGGAATAGACAACATTCCATTAGAAATACTGACAGCCTTGGGAGAGGCAGGCCTCACAAAACTCTACCATCTAGTGAGCAAGATGTATGAGACAGGCAAAATACCCTCAGACTTCAAGAAGAATGTAATAATTCCAATCCCAAAGAAAGCAGGTGTTGACAGATGTGAAAATTACCGAACTATCAGTTTAATAAGTCACGGCTGCAAAATACTAACACTAATTCTTTACAGACGAATAGAAAAACAGGTAGAAGCCGACCTCAGGGAAGGTCAGTTTGGATTCCGTAGAAATGTTGGAACACATGAGGCAATACTGACCCTACGACTTATCTTAGAAAATAGATTAAGGAAAGGCAAACCTACATTTCTAGCATTTGTAGACTTAGAGAAAGCTTTTGACAATGTTGACTGGAATACTCTCTTTCAAATTCTGAAGGTGGCAAGGGTAAAATACAGGGAACAAAAGGCTATTTACAATTTGTACAGAAACCAGATGGCAGTTATAATAGTCGAGGCTCATGAAAGGGAAGCAGTGGTTGGGAAGGGAGTGAGACAGGGTTGTAGCCTCTCCCCGATGTTATTCTATCTGTATATTGAGCAAGCAGTAAAGGAAACAAAAGAAAAATTCAGAGTAGGAATTAAAACCCATGGAGAAGAAATAAAAACATTGAGGTTCGCCGATGACATTGTAATTCTGTTAGAGACAGCAAAAGACCTGGAAGAGCAGCTGAACGGAATGGACAGTGTCTTGAAAGGAGGATATAAGATGAACATCAACAAAAGCAAAATGAGGATAATGGAAAGTAGTCGAATTAAGTCGAGTGATGTCGAGGAATTAGATTAGGAAATGAGACACTTAAAGTCGTAAAGAGAAATTTGTTAACATTGAGTATAGATTTAAGTGTCAGGAAGTCGTTTCTGAAAGTATTTGTATGGAGTGTAGCCTTGTATGGAAGTGAAACGTGAACGATAAATAGTTTGGACAAGAAGAGAATAGAAGCTTTTGAAATGTGGTGTTACAGAAGAATGCTGAAGATAGATGGGTAGATCACATAACTAATGAGGAGGTATTGAATAGAATTGGAGAGAAGATGAGTTTGTGGCACAAATTGACTAGAAGAAGGGATCGGTTGGTAGGACATATTCTGAGACATCAAGGGATCACCAATTTAGCATTGGAGGGAAGCGTGGAGAGTAAAAATTGTAGAGGGATACCAAGAGATGAATACACTAAGCAGATTCAGAAGGATGTAGGTTGCAGTAGGTACTGGAGATGAAGAAGCTTGCACAGGATAGAGTGGCATGGAGAGCTGCATCAAACCAGTCTCAGTACTGAAGACCACAACAACGACACCTGTGTGAATGAATGAGCTTTCTATAGACTTTGTGCCCCAAAATTCTGTCAGGTTTCCTAATTACGTATACATCCAGAAATGAAAAACTTTATATTAGAATTATTTTTGGTCATAAAATTTAGAAATTCATAGTGTTTTTTAATCCATGCGACCATATAACGAAAATATCATCCACTTACCAAAGCCAACATGAAGGTTTCTTCTTCATTGTCTGAACGGTTCGTTCTTCAAATTTTTGCATATAAATACTCACTACAACTCTGCTGAATGGTTTCCCTGTAGCCACCATCAATTCCATTGAAAGTAAGTAAGCTGATGTGAGACAATGTTTAAAGAGATTTACTGTATCCTTTTCAAAAATACAGGTACCATCCAACTGTGACATCACCTTGTTAAGAGGAACTGTTGTAAACAATGATACAGCATCAAAACTGACCATAATATCTCTTGAACTCAGCCTGAGGGGTTTTAATTTTTTGATAATATGACCAGTATCTTTAATGTTAAGTCTCAGTTTTTCCTATAAATGGCTCCAGGAGGGTGACTAAGTGTTTCGCAATGCCATATGTTGGACAGTCAAAGGTGCTAACAACCAGTTTCAGTGGAATCCCGCTTGTGAATCTTTGGTAAACCATACAATCTTCTTGGCAATATTTCTGATTTGATGAGACCTTTTTTCTCAATGAGAGAAATCGAAGAGGTATGTATTAGCTTATTTGATCTTTTTCTTCTTCTTCCTCCTCTTCGTTTTCTTCTGTAGCACTACAGCTCTTGGTAAGCCTAGGGTTCTTCAGCTACGTTCCACAATGGTTCACAGTTTTTTTGCAACTGTTTCCCACACCTGGACTCCCACTTTGGTGATTTCTATTACATCATCAATCCATCTTTCTCAATATCTCCCTTGCTGTCTAGCAGCATCGATCATACCTTTCATCATTTTCTTTTGTATTCCATCCTCCGCTATTCTCTCCACATATCCTAAGCATCATATTTGTTGTCATTTGACAAATTTTACTACATCTCTTCTTTTTGTTAATAATTGTAGCTTGGTGTTGAGTGTATGCTACAGGCTTCTTCCTCCTTTAATAGGCTAGAAATTTTACTTAGTACTTTTTGCTCATAGGTTCTGAGGGCATTTTTATCAGCTTCTGTCAGCATCCATACTTCTAACCCATATATGATGACAGGTAGAACTAGGGAGTTAATATGTAACAAGGGTTTGTATACATATCTGACTAGTTTTCGTAAATATTGTGCCTCTTGTCACTGTCATCTTGATTAGATTTATTAGTTTGGCACATACACCAACTTCCCTTAGCGCTCTGTATAGTTCTCACCAATTTATGCTGTTCAAGGCTTGTTTGAAACCAGCCTGAGGAGGTATAGATCTATATTATGTTCATAGAACTTTTCCATGATTTGTCTGATCACAGATATTTGATCAGCTGTTCCTCTGTCTGGTCTAAATCTGTAATAATATTACCCAAGGATGCCTTCTTAGCGCTTTCATATCCTTCATTCAGTATGCTTGCGTAATCTTATAAATTGTGCTTTGCAGTGGTATACCTCTGTAATTTTCACATGCTGCTCTATCTCCTTTCTTGTAAATTGGGATTATTAGTCCTGTTTTCCAGTTATCCAGCATGGTTTCAGTTTTCCATACATCTGGTATTAGTGTGTGCAGCTCCTTTATTATAGCACTTCCGCCACTTTTTATTAATTCAGGGATTTTGCTGTCTCCACCAGGGGCTCAACAATTTTTCATCTTGTGGGCTGCCAGAGAAACATCTTGCAATTTTTGCTTTCTTGCATATTGCTTGCTTGTAGCTGCCTTTTTTTCCCCTGTGGGGCTGCATGTTGTTCTTCTACTGTAGGTAAATATTTGCTCTGTCTTTGAAGCATTCTGCCCATCTGCCCCCTACCTGTTCTTCCTCCCTTATCAGTTTTCCATTTTTACTCGAGCATGTCTTTATTTTTTGCTTGAATCTATTACTTGTTTTGCTTGTAGCATGATATAACTTTCTTATTTCGTTCTGTTCCTTTAGCTCTTCTAGTTCTTGGAATTTCTTCTTGATCCACTCTCTTTTCTTCGTCTTGTGCAGTGTGTTATCTCTTCTCCTTAATTTTTATATTGTTCCATGTTATTGCTGGTTTCTCTTTTTATAGTCTCATTCTGGCTCCATTCTTTTCCTCTGTTGCTAACCTGCAGTATTCTTAATTGTTTGTTCAATTCTGCTCCACCTCTGACCTGCTCCTGCTGGTGGTTCATCATTACTCAATTTCTCACGTAGTATTTTTTTTTTTAATTTCATCAGGAATTTTAAGTGTGCATAAATTTCGGTTCATCCTCTTTTCTATTGTACTGCTGTTCATTGATTTTTACCACAAAGGGATCGGATTCACAGTTCGGTTATCTGCAGTTCTGTATGTCTACAATTGAGATGGAGTGGTAGACATTCACTAAAATATGATCAATCTGGTTGACTATTCCACTGACTGCCAACTTCCACATACCCAGATGAATCCTTTTGTGAGGGCAATCAAATGCTCTTAATTGTCACATTATTCCTTATTGCAAATTGGCTGAAGATTTCTTTGGCTATTTCTTTCATTTTCCAGGTTGAAGCATTGCCCCACATTCCATATTGCCATTGTCACATCCTTTATCCATTTTCATTGCTGAGGTCATGAAAAGTATTTCCCGTCCATTATGTTAGAATTCTGTTGAGTTTCCGTAGTTGCCTTTTTTAACAGTAGCCTATGGGGTTATCCGCCTCATGCCCTACTCCAAGCCCACAGGATCAGGATTTGTATCAGGTTTACTCCTTTAGGAAAGCTGGCTTCACGATGCCTCTAAAGCGTTCCGTGCTCTGTTTTGGCACACGCTCTGTCTGGCTCCCCAGTCAAGACCACTCTGTCTTGAGTGACCTTGCTGACACAGCCTTCAAATTTTACAGAACATACAAACACGCCTGCAAATTATCGTTCAGTTGTCACCAAGGAAGAATGGAAACTGAATGAAAACAACACCACTCCCCCCCCCCCCCCCCTCTTCACCCCTTCTCTCCCCTCACCACCTCCCCTCACCCCCTCCCTCCCTCCCACATAGTATACCAATGCCACTTTTTTTGTCTTTTTCTTCTTCGTACCACACATTGTAACATACACTTTACATCAAATTTTACATGAATAATTGTAAGTGGGGGCCTAACAGATATTGCCCATTTAAATGAATCTCCAAAAATCAATGAATTTGTTCGAATTTCACTTTCTGACATGATGCACTTCACACTCATTACACGACACATACACACACAAAACTTCACTATTTGGTGAGAAGTTCTTTCAACTGGCTGCACAAGGCAGGGATTGCAGCCAGTTCCGATAGAAAATGGATAGGACTGCGACCTCCACCGAGCCGCGTACAGTGTCGGGTCGAATGACATATCAGCTGGTAACATCATCTCTGCTTCTCCACTGTGTCTCTTGCGATTTTCTCTGGAGCAAGTGTTGTCTCTTCGCCTGATATTGTTTTGTTAACAGAAAAATGAAGTGAATGAGCAATTCTTCCAGTTATTCGGCAAATGTGTTTCATAATTTGTTTAATAAAGATTATTTCCTTGAAATTTGGATGACAGCATTTGTTGTCCATTTCACGGCTTGAAGTTACTTACTGCAGGTTGGGAATATTCTCGTCGATGTGTGTATCATGATATACTGCTGTGTTTAAAAGGTTTCATTTGTTAATCATAAAGCACTGGTTTATTGTTATAAAAGCATGCTACAGATTTACTTATGTGTTTTTCCCTTATTGTGCAGATTTGTGTCTTCATCATAAATACTGTGAGTATTGTTCACCTGTGCTTGTTTTGGTGCTCTCTTTCTTTCTTTCTTTTTTTTAATACATTGTCATCCAACATTGAAGTTCGTTCTGTCACGTAATTGTCTTCAGTTTATATTAGACAACAGTCCTTCCATCTTCCTAACATCGTACCTTCATGAGATTTGTATTCATTTTCCTTACCATAATGGTTATATGTTCATCATGAAATTCAAATAACTATTTCTGTATGTTTTGTATCATTCTTTCCTTGTCTTCAACACATGGTTTTCTTCTTATTATGTTTTCCAGATTATAACGTCGATTGGACAGTTACATCAGCTTCCTTTTCATTCCTTCCTCATATTCCCTTTAACTTTGATCGTGCCCATTACACATACATGAAATATACTTTCTGCCATTAATACGTATAAAATTCCTTCAAAAATTCATAAACATAAAATACTTATGTCTCTAGGGTAGCATTCTTTTAAACTTAACTATGTTTCGTGTAGTATAGGTTTAGTATTTCTATCTCGGTTGTCGTTATTGTTAGTACTATTATTATTATTATTATTATTATTATTATTATTATTATTATTATTATTATTATTATTTTGTTATTTCTTTACTTTCTCAGACGTTATGTCTGGTTAAAAATGGAAAGTGACGCAGACCTTGATCAAGCGTGACTTCCTTTTAACTGTACGGTATATGTTACATTGCGTTTAGGAACATTCGGGTAATTGAACATGTATCAATAATTACAGATTTCTGTAGTTGTATGTATACGTTTGGATGTAGCTGTATTGCGTTGATGTACTGGTGGATATTGTGTGGTATGACTCCTGTAGTTGATAGTATAATTGGTATAATGTCAACTTTATCCTGATGCCACTGTCCTTGACTTTCTCAGTCAGTTGGATGTATTTTTCATTTTTTTCTCCTGTTTTCTTCTGTATATTTGTTGTATTGGGTATGGATATTTCGATTAGTTGTGTTAATTTCTTCTTTTTATTCGTGAGTATGATGTCAGGTGTGTTACGTGGTGTTGTTTTATCTGTTATAATGGTTCTGTTCCAGTATAATTTGTATTCATCATTCTCCAGTACATTTTGTGGTGCATACTTGTATGTGGGAACGTGTTGTTTTATTAGTTTATGTTTTATGGCAAGTTGTTGATGTATTATTTTTGCTACATTGTCATGTTTTCTGGTGTATTCTGTATTTGCTAGTATTGTACATCCGCTTGTGATGTGATCTACTGTTTCTATTTGTTGTTTGCAAAGTCTGCATTTATCTGTTGTGGTATTGGGATCTTTAATAATATGCTTGCTGTAATATCTGGTGTTTATTGTTTGATCCTGTATTGCAATCTTTATTATTATTATTATTATTACTATTATTATTATTTTGTGAGGTAGACATTTGATTATTATTCCATACTCAGGCATCTTCTAGTATCAAATTGATTGAATCGACCACGTCATAGTCAGGGCCATCTATAAGTTTCCCACCTCCTTTCAAAATGCGTATCACTTCTCTATGGGAAATAGGATCACACCAACACCTCGTTTTATTAACATATTTCTCGAAATATTGTCTTAATGAACCTCGTTTACTATTATAAAATTCTGGTTGATACACCTCCTTTTGTAGCCTGTCTTGTTTGCTACTCGGCCAGTATTTTGCTAAGAAAAGTTGTTCAAACTCTGCGCATGTTTTACAATTCTCACTCGCTTCTGCTGCAGCCCACAGTGCTGCTTCACCTGTGATCTTGGACATAATATATTGAAGTCTATCACATTCAGACCGACTGCATGGAAAAATATGATTAAAATCGTTGATGAAAATTTTTGGATGGATGTCTTCTTTTTCAGTCGAAAAGGTAGGAAACTGTCTGCTTTTGAATATGCTTGTCTCAACCTTTGAAGACGACAAGTACCCCCTTTGGACAAAAGTCTCATTTTTATTTCCATAACAGTCACAAAATTTATCGGGTGTATTCCCAAAACATTTACATTTTACTTTACTGTAGGATTTATTATTCCTAAGCCTGTCTTCAGAATAGTTTTTTTTTAGCCAGTACATTCCGTGAAGATTTTTGTTCTAATTATGACAATTTACAATTTGTTTCACTTAGGTAATTCTTCAGTTACTTTGTCTTTATTAACCTGAAACTCAGTAGTAAATAACTTGATAAGTTCATCATTTGCCACCTGTTTTTCCTTAACTACCTCAGCTTGTTTCAACTCAAGAGTGGTATTGACTTCCTCTTTGATTTCCTTATTTTTAACTTCTATCCATTCAGAAAGATCATCATCTAATTTTTTAGTTTGGTCCTTTAAATATTTATCTATGCCCTTGCAAGTGTTTATTTTGAATTCTGACATCTTTTTTAGACAGATCCTCAATTTGCACATTAGCCTTCAAGTAACTGCTTTCACAGTTACAGATTTTATCTGACAAATCACTATGCCCCTTCACATTTGTTCTCCATCTCAGATTAGATTAGATTAGATTAATACTAGTTCCATGGATCATGAATACGATATTTCGTAATGATGTGGAACGAGTCGAATTTTCCAATACATGACATAATTAGGTTAATTTAACAACATACTTAAGTTAATATAACAACTTTATTTTTTTGTGTTTTTTTTGTTTTTCTTTATTTTTTATTTTTATTTTTTTTATTTTTTTTAATATTTTTGTTTTGTTTTTCTTTTCTTTTTTTTCTTAATTTATTTCTAAAAATTCCTCTATGGAGCAGAAGGAGTTGTCATTCAGAAATTCTTTTAATTTCTTCTTAAATACTTGTTGGTTATCTGTCAGACTTTTGATACTATTTGGTAAGTGACCAAAGACTTTAGTGCCAGTATAATTCACCCCTTTCTGTGCCAAAGTTAGATTTAATCTTGAATAGTGAAGATCCTCCTTTCTCCTAGTATTGTAGTTATGCACACTGCTATTACTTTTGAATTGGGTTTGGTTGTTAATAACAAATTTCATAAGAGAGTATATATACTGAGAAGCTACTGTGAATATCCCTAGATCCTTAAATAAATGTCTGCAGGATGATCTTGGGTGGACTCCAGCTATTATTCTGATTACACGCTTTTGTGCAATAAATACTTTATTCCTCAGTGATGAATTACCCCAAAATATGATGCCATATGAAAGCAATGAGTGAAAATAGGCGTAGTAAGCTAATTTACTAAGATGTTTATCACCAAAATTTGCAATGACCCTTATTGCATAAGTAGCTGAACTCAAACGTTTCAGCAGATCATCAATGTGTTTCTTCCAATTTAATCTCTCATCAATGGACATACCTAAAAATTTGGAATATTCTACCTTAGCTATATGCTTCTGATCAAGGTATATATTTATTAATGGCGTCATACCATTCACTGTACGGAACTGTATGTACTGTGTCTTATCAAAATTCAGTGAGAGTCCGTTTACAAGGAACCACTTAGTAATTTTCTGAAAGACAGTATTGACAATTTCATCAGTTAATTCTTGTTTCTCAGGTGTGATTACTATACTTGTATCATCAGCAAAGAGAACTAACTTTGCCTCTTCATGAATATAGAATGACAAGTCATTAATATATAATAAGAACAACAAAGGACCCAAGACTGACCCTTGTGGAACCCCATTCTTGATAGTTCCCCAGTTTGAGGAATGTGCTGATCTTTGCATGTTACGAGAACTACTTATTTCAACTTTCTGCACTCTTCCAGTTAGGTACGAATTAAACCATTTGTGCACTGTCCCACTCATGCCACAATACTTGAGCTTGTCTAGCAGAATTTCATGATTTACACAATCAAAAGCCTTTGAGAGATCACAAAAAATCCCAATGGGTGGTGTTCGGTTATTCAGATCATTCAAAATTTGACTGGTGAAAGCATATATGGCATTTTCTGTTGAAAAACCTTTCTGGAAACCAAACTGACATTTTGTTAGTACTTCATTTTTACAGATATGTGAAGCTACTCTTGAATACATTACTTTCTCAAAAATTTTGGATAAAGCTGTTAGAAGGGAGATTGGACGGTAATTGTTGACATTAATTTTACCGATAAATTCGGTGTGTAGGTTAGTCATATCCATGGAAACTTATTTCTAATTCACTAAATTTAGTGTTTAATCGTTCTTCCCACTCCACTTTTAAGTTATCGAATTTCTCATTTAATTATATATTATCATCTCTAAGTGACTGAAACTTGTTGTCGTATTTTTCATTGAGTAAACTCATTTGGGTGTCGAATTTTTCAGTTTGGGATCAAATTTTAGTACCAAACTTATCATCGCATATTCTCAGTTAATTGATGTTGCATACTCGCCATGAATTTAATAATATCATCATCTTTAAACTCTGTAACATTTGATGTAAGATTCACACTTTCCTGTGTAACTTTGATAGTTATAGGCTCCTGTATATTACTGTACTACTGGCCATTAAAATTTCTACACCAAGAAGAAATGCAGGTGATAAACGGGTATTAATTGGACAAATATATTATACTACAATTGATATGTGGTTACATTTTCACGCAGTTTGGGTGCATAGATCCTGCAAAATCAGTACCCAGAACAACCACCTCTGGCCATAATAACGGCCTTGATATGCCTAGGCATTGAGTCAAACAGAGCTTGGATGGCGGGTACAGGTACAGCTGCCATTGCAGCTTCAACACGACACCACAGTTCATCAAGAGTAGTGACTGGCATATTGTGACGAGCTAGTTGCTCGGCCACCATTGACCAGACATTTTCAGTTGGTTAGAGATCTGGAGAATGTGCTGGCCAGGGCAGCAGTCGAACATTTTCTGTATCCAGAAAGGCCCATACAGGACCTGCAACATGCAGTCGTGCATTATCCTACTGAAATGTAGGGTTTCACAGGGATCGAATGAAGGGTAGAGCCATGGGTCATAACACATCTGAAATGTAACGTCCACTGTTCAAAGTGCCATCAATGCGAACAAGAGATGACCGAGATGTGTAGCCTGGCACCCCATACCATATCGCCGGGTGATACGCCAGTATGGTGATGACGAATACACGCTTTCAATGTGCATTGACTGCAATGTCGTCAAACACGGATGCTGTAAACAGAACCTGGATTCATCCAAAAAAATGACTTTTTGCATTCGTGCACCCAGGTTCGTCGTTGAGTACACCATCGCAGGCACTCCTGTCTGTAATGCAGCATCAAGGGTAACTGCAGCCATGGTCTCCGAGCTGATAGTCCATGCTGCTGCAAACGTCATTGAACTGTTCGTGCAGATGATTGTTCTCTTGCAAACGTCCACATCTGTTAACTCAGGGATTGAGGCGTGGCTGCACGATCCATTACAGCCAAGTGGATAAGATGTCTGTCACCTCGACTGCTAGTGATACGAGGCCATTGGGATCCAGCACGGCATCCCGTATTACCCTCCTGAACCCACCGATTCTATATTCTGCTAACAGTCATTGGATCTTGACCAATGTGAGCAGCAATGTCGCGATACGATAAATCGCGATAGACTACAACCCGACCTTTATCAAAGTCGGAAACATGATGGTACGCATTTCTCCTCCTTACACGAGGCATCACAACAACGTTTCACCAGGCAATGTCGGTCAGCTGCTCTTTGTGTATGAGAACTTGTTTGGAAACTTTCCTCATGTCAGCACGTTGTAGGTGTCGCCACCGGCACCACCCTTGTGTGAATGCTCCGAAAAGCTAATCATTTGCATATCACAGCATCTTCTTCCTGTCGGTTAAATTTCGCGTCTGTAGCACGTCATCTTCGTGGTGTAGCAATTTTAATGGCCAGTAGTGTATTTCTACTTGTATTTGGGTCTGCTTCTACTGTCACTTCCACATCAATGATATTACTATCACTGAAATTATGTGATTGCTGTCCTCCATTTATTACATTTGGGACTCTTTCACCAAGATTTTCCTCACTCAAATTATGCGCTTGCTGGTCCATAATTGGTTCCCTAGTTACCTCCTCATGAGGATTATATCCACTTTCAGTCCCCTCACTTGTCACTTCCAAACTCTGAGTTGCATTATCTCGGCTCTCTTTGTTTGGGTGTACATTTTTCCTAATACCTTTATACACAGTTAAAATTTCAATATCAAATCAAAAAATATACTTCCACCAACCGTAGAACTGTTCGTTTATACCATGTCTATCCTACTCGTACCTGCGAATATATCTCGTTAGCTGTGAATACTTATCCTTTCCAATGGGTCAAAGTTCATGCTTTGGGCCTGAAGTTGTTAGTATATCCTTTTCAAGTCCCAAGTTGCGGTGCCAAATATACCGATGCCTCTTCTTTAGTCTTTTTCTTCTTCTTGTTTATCCCGGCTTCTTGAGATCTCCTGTGAAGAGACATGATACAACAAGTTCCGTAGTGGTGTAGGACAATCAGTGAAGTTACATGGCAGTTAATAATTTAACTTTTGAAAGTGCCAGTTTATTGGTATTTATGGAAAGAAAAACACTCTCATACTCTCATGTGGTCAGCAAACTTTGTGTAACATTGTGTGTGTGTAATGGGCCTTACTACATTGCAAATCATTCTAATGAATTAATTAACCTGCTTTACAGTGGTGCTAGGCAACGTAATCAACAAGGTGATATGTGTCTCAATTAAAACTTAACCACGATATTTTGAATATAATTGGCTAAATGACTCTTTTGTAATAATGTAGTGTGTCTATCTCACGTAAAGTTTAAATGAAACTGGATTTACTCTCCATTCGAGTCAAGATCACAAAATAAAATTCACCACATAGGTCAGTGAACTGTACATGTGCACTTTTAGCACTCTAAGTGATAACTTTTCTCAGAGTAAAAGCCGCACATAAATTCACACTTTTTTATGCATACAAAATTCAAAACACCTTTATATTAAACAAATAAATTATGGCATGTAATTACTACTTAAACATTTCCAATTCTGAATAAACTTCAAGAACTTATATTTCATAATCTATAAAATTTTATCGCCTGAGAGAAATAATTAGTTTGCTAAAACGGATTCAGATTACAGTCAACTCATGTCTGGATGATGACGTCACGAATCAACACTTGCTTGGAATGAACAAATTACCTGTACTGAAAAATACTGTCCGTTGAGTAATTTACTGACTTTTATAACAAATTTGGTACCCCTTGCATCACTATAATAGGCAGTCTTGAAGTCCAGATGCAATATATGCTAAAGCCTATTAGCTGCAGCCAATTTAGTAGCCCAAAACGAGAGAGGGAGAGAAAGCATAATTGTATATTAAATTTAATGACTGTTACAGGACTGCCACAGAATGAGATATATATTTTGCGTGAACAAAAAGGATAATGTCAAACATTGAAAATTCCAGGATGGAATGTAACAATATTATGAAAAGGAAAGTTGCTACGCACCATATAGCAGAGATGCCGAGACGCAGATAGGCATAACAAAAAGACTGTCACAATAATATAAGCTTTTGCCCTACAAGGCCTTTGCCGAAAATAGACGACACACACACACACACACACACACACACACACACACACACACAAGTATTTAACTTTTACAAGCTTTAAGCTTTCGGAGCCAGTGGCTCCTTCTGGTGGAAGAGGGGTGAAGAAAAAATACTGGAGAGGTTAAGGGAAAGGGGTACAGCCTAGAAAAGTCACACAGAACCCCGGGTCAGGGGACTTACCGGCTGGGATGAGAAGGAAAGACTGATTGTTGGGGACTGCACTGGATGAGATTTGAAAATCTGAGAGCTTAAAGGTGGAAGACAGGATAATATGTATGGCAGAGATTACTACTAAGACATTGTGCACGAGCTAATAAGAGTGGAAAGCTAAGTGCATTGTATGTAACAGAGGAGGGAGAGGAGACGGTGAAAAGTAGACAAGTCAGAAAATGAAAGATGTATAAGATTAAAATAGAGTGGAGAAAGGAGTATTTACTGTGAATAAATGCTGAGACGAAAGAAATTAATGTAAATTAAGCCCAGGTGGGATGCGAGAAACAAGGACATGTTGTAATGTTAGTTTCCACCTGCGGAGTTCTGAGAAACTGGTGTCTGGGGGAAGAATCTAGATGGCGTGTATGGGAAAACAGCCACCAAGGTCATGACTGTCATGTTGTACAGCATGCTCTGAAATAGGATATTGTGTGTGTGTTGCCAGTATATACCCTCTGCTTATGCCCATTCTTCCTGACTAATAACTGGATGGTATTTGTGCCAATGTAAAAGGCTGAACAGTGTTTACATAACAGCTGGTATATGACATGTCATTTCACAGGTGGCTATCCTAACAACATTGTATGTTTTGCCAGTTATAGGGCTGCAATAGGTGGTGGTAGGAGGGTGCATAGGGCAAATCTTGTAGTGAGGTCAGTCACAGGGGTAGCAGCCATAGGGTATGGAGATGAGAGCAGAAGGAGCGTAGGGTCTGACAAGGATATTGTGGAGATTGGGAGGGCAACGAAAAGCTATTCTGGGTGTGTCAGGATAAATCTCAGACAGAATGGATCTCGTTTAAGGGCATGATTTTAGGAATGTAGGCTGAAGTGAGAGTGATGGTGTATGGCTATAAAGAATCTGCATCTGAACAAATTAATGTGCATTAATTCCTTCCGTCTCAGCATTTATTCACAGCAACTACTCATTTCTCCACTCCATTTTAGTTTTCTACATCTTTCATTTTCTGACTTCTCTATTTTTTTGCCATCCCTTTCCCATCTCTGTTACATACAATGTACTTAGCTTTTCACTCTTATTAACTGGTGCATGATGTTTTAGTAGTAATCTCTGTCTTGCACACTACCCTGTCTTCCACATTTAAGCTCACACGTTTTCAAATCTCATCCGGTGCAGTCCTCAACAATCAGTATTTCCTTCTCATCCCGTCTGGTAAGTCGCCCCTGACCCAGGGCTCTGTGTGATGTTTCTAAACTGTACCAATTTCCCTAAACCTACCTCCCCAGTCCTTTTCCTTCACACCTCTTCCTTCCCCTTCAACTCTTCTTCTAGAAGAAGGAGCTACTGGCTCCGAAAGCTTGTGAAGGTTAAATCCTTTTGTGTGTTTGTTCCCCTGTTGACGCTCAGTGAGTAGATTTTTTAATCTGTCCATTTACATTATATTATCATTAATTGATTGTCTTCATTGTTAAAAAGGGTAATGTATAACACTACTATAAAACTAAATGAAATGTGTTATGTCACAGACAAGGGAGATATAATACGACAGCAAATCAGTCACACTCCAACCAAGCACTACACATTTCTGACATTTCTCAGCATAAGAGCCATGGTGATAGTGGGGCAGGGTGTTCAGGGTTACTCTGGTATTAGGTTGGTGTATTAAGCACGTAAAATTTTTGTTTTGCGTGTTGCTATTTCAGTTTCCTATGGATTTATTTATCAACTGTCATTTTTTATTAGTAGTTCACTGTTGCTATTTGATTGTACAAATTGTCATTTTGTCATTTGGAGATAGTGAGTGGAGCTGTGGACGCTAGAAAATGGAGTGCCAGGTAAAGAAATCAGAACATTTCTGACAAGAGGTGTGACAGCGGCGTAGACAGGCAGAACAATTTTTCCTGTGTATGGGGATAATGCCATTGGACAGAGCACTGCAAGAAAATGGTGTTCTTGTTTTAAAGGAGGATCATGTTCACATTAGTAACTATCCATATTCCGGAAGACCTTCAGGATTTGATGAAGATCATTTAAACACATTATTCAACAGTAATCACATCAGCATACTACAGAACTGGCAGATGTGATGAACTGTGATCATTCCACCATCATGCATCATTTTCATGCAATTGGGAAGGTTCAAAAATTGGGTGTATGTGTACCAAGTGCTGTAAGCCAAAATTACAAAATTCAGTGGGTGGCCATAAGTGCATCTCTGCTTGCCGCCCGTCATAAATTAGCACATGAATAACACCGATCAGTCCTGTCCTGTGTCACTATGAGAAATGGGGTCTTTATGCTAACATAAGGAAAAGAAAGGAATAGTTGAATCCAAACAAGGCAGCAAATCCCCGTACAAAGACCTGCACGCATCCATGAAAGATAATGTTGTGCTTCTGGTCGAACAGCAATGGTGTGGTGTATTAAAAATTGCTTCCTCAAGGTGTAACCATCATGGTTGACGTTTATTGTCAACAACTGAGATATATTGCAGATGCAATACAAGACCAGCAATCAGGAACACTGAGTGAAATGATGCTACTCCACGATAACACCCGCCCACTTTCTGCTAAACCAACAAAAAAAAAACAACACTGTAACAGGAGTTAGGTTGGGAAGTCATTCTGCACACTCCTTATTCACCTGATCTTGTACCCTCGGATTTTCACCTTTTTCACACTGTTGAACCTTCAAGGAACTTCATTTCTATAGGAAAATGCACTCTGAACATGGCTCAACAAGTTCTTCACCTCGAAGCCATGTGATTCCTACAATCGTGGAATCGAAAAGTTACCCCAGCATTGGCATACTGTTCTAAATAGTGAAGGAGAATATACTATGGATGATTTAAGTCCCTGTTATGTGTGTGTGTTGTTTGACAACGAAGCTTTCACAGTGGCACAGTTGTATAAAACATTCTCGGACTTCTTGCGATGTATCTGTAGTGTTTATTAAATTTATGGAAAAACACTATGAACTTAAGCACCATTCTAATAATTTGAAGTATACAGTCGCACGTTACCTTATTGGTACATGGCTCTGTAGCAGTCCCAGAGATAGGGACCAGCAAGATCTGTTGTGTCCACAATGTAATGACTTTTGACCAGCATACCAAATATGTTGGCCGTACAAAAATACAGAAATGTGGCAGAGAAATATAGCAATGTACAATAACAGGCTATAAAATAAAATTGTATAGTGCAGCTCATGATGATGGCGTCCTCTTGGGTAAAATATTCCGGAAGTAAAATAGTCCCCCATTCGGATCTCCAGGCGGGGACTACTCAAGAGGATGTCGTTATCAGGAGAAAGAAAACTGGCGTTCTACGGATCGGAGCGTGGAATGTCAGATCCCTTAATCGGGCAGGTAGGTTAGAAAATTTAAAAAGGGAAATGGATAGGTTGAAGTTAGATATAGTGGGAATTAGTGAAGTTCGGTGGCAGGAGGAACAAGACTTCTGGTCAGGTGACTACAGGGTTATAAACACAAAATCAAATAGGGGTAATGCAGGAGTAGGTTTAATAATGAATAGGAAAATAGGAATGCGGGTAAGCTACTACAAACAGCATAGTGAACGCATTATTGTGGCCAAGATAGATACGAAGCCCACACCTACTACAGTAGTACAAGTTTATATGCCAACTAGCTCTGCAGATGACGAAGAAATTGAAGAAATGTATGATGAAATAAAAGAAATTATTCAGATTGTGAAGGGAGACGAAAATTTAATTGTCATGGGTGACTGGAATTCGAGTGTAGGAAAAGGGAGAGAAGGAAACATAGCAGGTGAATATGGATTGGGGGACAGAAATGAAAGAGGAAGCCGCCTGGTAGAATTTTGCACAGAGCACAACATAATCATAGCTAACACTTGGTTTAAGAATCATGAAAGAAGGCTGTATACATGGAAGAACCCTGGAGATACTAAAAGGTATCAGATAGATTATATAATGGTAAGACGGAGATTTAGGAACCAGGTTTTAAATTGTAAGACATTTCCAGGGGCAGATGTGGACTCTGACCACAATCTATTGGTTATGACCTGTAGATTAAAACTGAAGAAACTGCAAAAAGGTGGGAATTTAAGGAGATGGGACCTGGATAAACTAAAAGAACCAGAGGTTGTACAGAGATTCAGGGAGAGCATAAGGGAGCAATTGACAGGAATGGGGGAGATAAATACAGTAGAAGAAGAATGGGTAGCTTTGAGGGATGAAGTAGTGAAGGCAGCAGAGGATCAAGTAGGTAAAAAGACGAGGGCTAGTAGAAATCCTTGGGTAACAGAAGAAATATTGAATTTAATTGATGAAAGGAGAAAATATAAAAATGCAGTAAGTGAAACAGGCAAAAAGGAATACAAACGTCTCAAAAATGAGATCGACAGGAAGTGCAAAATGGCTAAGCAGGGATGGCTAGAGGACAAATGTAAGGATGTAGAGGTCTATCTCACTGGGGGTAAGATAGATACCGCCTACAGGAAAATTAAAGAGACCTTTGGAGATAAGAGAACGACTTGTATGAATATCAAGAGCTCAGATGGAAACCCAGTTCTAAGCAAAGAAGGGAAAGCAGAAAGGTGGAAGGAGTATATAGAGGGTCTATACAAGGGCGATGTACTTGAGGACAATATTATGGAAATGGAAGAGGATGTAGATGAAGATGAAATGGGAGATATGATACTGCGTGAAGAGTTTGACAGAGCACTGAAAGACCTGAGTCGAAACAAGGCCCCCGGAGTAGACAATATTCCATTGGAACTACTGACGGCCGTGGGAGTGCCAGTCCTGACAAAACTCTACCATCTGGTGAGCAAGATGTATGAAACAGGCGAAATACCCTCAGACTTCAAGAAGAATATAATAATTCCAATCCCAAAGAAAGCAGGTGTTGACAGATGTGAAAATTACCGAACTATCAGCTTAATAAGTCACAGCTGCAAAATACTAACACGAATTCTTTACAGACGAATGGAAAAACTAGTAGAAGCCAACCTCGGGGAAGATCAGTTTGGATTCCGTAGAAACACTGGAACACGTGAGGCAATACTGACCTTACGACTTATCTTAGAAGAAAGATTAAGGAAAGGCAAACCTACGTTTCTAGCATTTGTAGACTTAGAGAAAGCTTTTGACAATGTTGACTGGAATACTCTCTTTCAAATTCTAAAGGTGGCAGTGGTAAAATACAGGGAGCGAAAGGCTATTTACAATTTGTACAGAAACCAGATGGCAGTTATAAGAGTCGAGGGACATGAAAGGGAAGCAGTGGTTGGGAAGGGAGTAAGACAGGGTTGTAGCCTCTCCCTGATGTTGTTCAATCTGTATATTGAGCAAGCAGTAAAGGAAACAAAAGAAAAATTCGGAGTAGGTATTAAAATTCATGGAGAAGAAATAAAAACTTTGAGGTTCGCCGATAACATTGTAATTCTGTCAGAGACAGCAAAGGACTTGGAAGAGCATTTGAATGGAATGGACAGTGTCTTGAAAGGAGGATATAAGATGAATATCAACAAAAGCAAAACAAGGATAATGGAATGTAGTTTAATTAAGTCGGGTGATGCTGAGGGAATTAGATTAGGAAATGAGGCACTTAAAGTGGTAAAGGAGTTTTGCTATTTGGGGAGCAAAATAACTGATGATGGTCGAAGTAGAGAGGATATAAAATGTAGACTGGCAATGGCAAGGAATGCGTTTCTGAAGAAGAGAAATTTGTTAACATCCAGTATTGATTTAAGTGTCAGGAAGTCATTTCTGAAAGTATTTGTATGGAGTGTAGCCATGTATGGAAGTGAAACATGGACAATAAATAGTTTGGACAAGAAGAGAATAGAAGCTTTCGAAATGTGGTGCTACAGAAGAATGCTGAAGATTAGATGGGTAGATCACATAACTAATGAGGAAGTATTGAATAGGATTGGGGAGAAGAGAAGTTTGTGGCACAACTTGACCAGAAGAAGGGATCGGTTGGTAGGACATGTTCTGAGGCATCAAGGGATCACCAGTTTAGTATTGGAGGGCAGCGTGGAGGGTAAAAATCGTAGAGGGAGATCAAGAGATGAATACACTAAGCAGATTCAGAAGGATGTAGGTTGCAGTAGGTACTGGGAGATGAAAAAGCTTGCACAGGATAGAGTAGCATGGAGAGCTGCATCAAACCAGTCTCAGGACTGAAGACCACGACAACAACAAGTGCAGCTCAATCTCTTTGCTGTTACTGGTGTTAGAAAAATTAATATACACACATCAAAAAAAGTTTTGCGTCGCCCCAATTCCCATAACTCTTGAAGATAGACTTTGACTGTTGATATTGTATCACAGACACAGTCTCTTTGACTGTTGAGAGGTGTCACTAAACCCGCACAAAGATGTAAACAGCCATGCTTGAGCACCGCCTATTAGACGGAGGGGTTCCGACAGCCGATCAGTTCCAGTCATTCCACCAGGTACATGGCTACTGTTTTCTGTAGTTCAACCATGCCTAGACGGTCAGTACTGTGGTTCCATCATGTCCACATTGTCACTTTGTGCCAGGAAGGGCTCTCAACAAGGGAAGTGTCCAGGCGTTTCGGAGTGAACCAAAATGTTGTTGTTCGGGCATGGAGGAGGTACAGAGAGACAGGAACTGTCGATGACATGCCTCGCTCAGGCCACTCAAGGGCTACTACTGCAGTGGATTACCTCTACCTACAGATTACGGCTCTGAGGAACTCTGACAGCAATGCAACCATGTTGAATAATGCTTTTCATGCAGCCACAGGACGTCATGTTATGACCCAAACTGTTCGCAATAGACTGCATGTCTATGGCAAGTTCCATCTTTGCAACCACGACACCATGCAGCGCGGTACAGACGGGCCCAACAACATGTCAAATGGACTGCTCAGGATTGGCATCATGTTCTCTTCACCGATGAGTGTCGCATATGCCTTCAATCAGGCAATCGTTGGAGACATGTTTGGAGGCAACCTGGTCAGGCTGAATGCCTTAGACACACTGTCCAGCGAATGCAGCAAGGCGAAGGTTTCCTGATATTTTGGGGTGGCATTATGTGGGGCCGACAACGCCACTGGTGGTCCTGGAAGGTGCCATAATGGCTGTACGATACGTGAATGCCATCCTCCGACCAATGGTGCAACCATATTGTCAGCATATTGGCGAGGCATTCGTCTTCACGGACGACAATTCGCGCCCCTATTGTGCACATCTTGCGAATGACTTCCTTCAGGATAAGAATGTTGCTCCATACATGAACCCAGTCGAACATGCCTGGGATAGATTAGAAAGGGGTGTTTATGGATGACGTGACCCACCAACCACTCTGAGGAATCTACACTGAATCACCGTTGAGGAGTGGGACAATCTGGACCAACAGTGCCTTGATGAACTTGTGGATAGTATGCCACGACGAATACAGGCACACATCAATGCAAGAGGATGTGCTACTGGGTATTAGAGGTACTGGTGTTGCAGTAATCTGGACCACTACCTCTGAAGGTCTCGCTGTATGGTGGTACAACATGAAATGTGTGGTTTTCATGAGCAATAAAAAGGGCGGAAATTATGTTTATGTTGATATCTACTCCAATTTTCTGTACTGGTTCTGGAACTCTCGGAACCGAGGTGATGCAAAACTTGTTTTGATATGTGTATTTGAACTTTTAAGTGGAATGGGAACAGAAAGTAGTGATAATATGATTTGAGGTGAGAGGTTAGCTGCAGTGTTTG
This sequence comes from Schistocerca piceifrons, assembly GCF_021461385.2. Classification (NCBI taxonomy): domain Eukaryota; kingdom Metazoa; phylum Arthropoda; class Insecta; order Orthoptera; family Acrididae; genus Schistocerca; species Schistocerca piceifrons. The sequence goes on along the minus strand of NC_060143.1, from coordinate 95,099,494 downwards.
AGTAATATAAGTTTGAAGCATCACTTCTTTCCTTTGTTTCTTACATTTTTGTTCCATTTAGTCATAGGTATTCAGGCCCTTCCTTATTACTTACAGTTCCAAGAGTGCCTCGGACAACATTCCACATTGCAATTGCTATTTGGGAGTTTCTTTGCCTTGCTTATGACTTGGCTAAGGAGGACCTTTATGTATTTTTGAAAATGTGTATGAAAGGTGGGATTGTGATTTTCTTTGCCTTCTACTTAGTTTTATTTTCGTTGCATGGGAGCTGATTATTCTCTTTGTAATCCTTTATTTAAAAACTATTCTTCCTGTGTTTTGGATATTGAGAGGAAAGGCAATATTAAAGTAATGACAAATTGTGTCAACAAATATGTTTATTTGCATGCCCATCTTCCACAGCATATTTTAAAATCAGTTATTATTGGTTTCTCCATCTTAAGCTTAGTACAATTAATTAAAGAGAATGTCACACCTGATGAATTTTGCTTTTACTTGCAAAGCATCTTCTGTGGTCATTCTGTCAAAAAATATTTTGTTTTCTCATGAGCATCATCCTCATTGAACAACTCATGCTTCACCATGTATCTGAACATGTTGGGTGGGTGCGTAGGTGGCAGTTTTTCTGGAAAATCTGGAATTCTCAGGGAATTAAATTTCACCTGGAAAATTAAAGTGTGTTAATCATATGAATATAATTCCATATAAATTATTTGATGTTTAAAAACTGTGGTTAAACTGCTGCTTATGCCTGGCATATAGCTCAGCTGAGAGGAAAGGAAAGTCATTATTGTGTATGCTTGGTATGCTGCCCTCCCCCACTCACCTCTAATTTATCAGTAGCTTCTTGACACCGTCTTTCTCCTCATGGTGATGGTGTGTGTGTGTGTGTGTTTTCCGTACTTCAGAAAGACCTTTTGGCCGAATGCTTGACTGAATAACATCTCTTCATTGTGCCTGTCTGCGACTCAACATCTCTTCTATATGGTGACTAGCAGTCTATTCTTTTGATAATATAGTCAAACTATTACATTGATAACTTGGGTACTATTAGGACATCCATCAGTTTTAGCTCATTGTAGAACCTTTCCCTCAACCTTTTTGCTTTTATTACTTACAGTGCCCTTTGAGAGTTTGACCAACAGGGTGGCAACCATGGAGAGAGGCTCTGATCAGAGTGAGTGGCATCAGGGTGGATGGTGTGCAAAGAAACAGATCAGACTCACCCATGCTGGTGACCATGCCAAAAAGGCCATCTCAGCAGGCAGAAAAGATCATTTTGATACAGAGGTTTACAACTTTATGGCTTTTGTGTTTTTGGTCACACCATAGGTTGAAAATCAGGCAAGGAGAAATGGAAGTGGACAGCCCCCCCCCCCACCCCCCACCCCACCCCACCAGTTCTTTATATGCTGCAAAACTGACAGATAACCTCTTGCAACAATGAAACCACAGTTTTTTGCTTAAAATATTGAGGATAGCTTCAGAGAAGTTGCTGCAGTACAGAAAGTGAGAAATGCTCTTTATTGTAAAGATGACACGTCGAGTTGCAGACAGGCACAATGAAAAGACTGCTAGACATTTAGCTTTTGGCCAAAGCCTTCTTCAAAAAAAGGGTACACACACACACAAGCAGGCATGCCTGATGCACGCATGACCGCCATCTCTGGCAGCTCACGCTGGAAACTGCAATCTGGAAGGGGAGAGGGAGAAGGGCAGCTATAGCAGGGTATGGGTTGGGGGAGAGAAGAGTGCTGTGTGGTGGAATGTGTTGAATCCAGGAGGCAGCATGTCAAGACTGACACTAGTAGTGGTGTTGGGAGACTAGGAAGGGAGGGGGGGGGGGGGGGATGGGAGGAAGGAGAGAGGAGCAGGGAAAGGGAAAGTTAGGTGGTGCATTGGCAGAGGGTGGTACATAAAGAGAATGAGGGACTGTGAATAGGGAGGAGGAGTTAGGGCAGAAATTGTGGGGTGGAGGGTGTGGGGATGATAGGTTACAATAGGTTGAGACTGGTTTGATTTTGGGAGTGGAGAACGTGTTTTGAGGACGACTCCTGTCTGTGCATTTCAGATAAGCTGGTGGTGTAGGGGAGGATCCATACGGCCTGGGTTGTGAAACGCATTGAAATAAAGCATGTTATGTTCAGCTGCTTGTTGTGCCACAGAGTGGTCTTCTTTACTCTTGCCCACTGTTTGGCAGTAGCTGTTCATCCTGGTGGACAGCTGGTTAGTAGTCATACCAGTATAAAAGCTGTGCAATGATTGCAGATTAGTCTGGAGCTTCCATTTTTAGAAATGGATCTTTGTTGATTAAAACATTGAATGCTAACCAGTCACAGGCACTTCAGGTCTTTGACAAGCTCGGTGATGTATCAGTTGCCATCTGTCCTCATAAACACTAAAGGTGCCATCTTTCGCCAGGGCCTAATGCCAAAGACAGATGAGTAACTGCATATTAACCTAGAGCAGTGTGGAGCCCATTTTGTTCGTCGCTTGCAGAGGGGGCCTAAGGATAATTGGTTGGACTCTGGACCTCTCATCATAGATTATCTGAGAAAGTTAAGGTCATGTTTTATAGGTGTGATATCAAGCCCTATTTTCCTCCTATGAGAATTTTTGAAACTGCACAGAACACCAGATTCCTCATTTGACAACAGGTTCAGTTTGCAAGATGCCAAGGAGTAGTTTGGATGACTCAACCAATTGACATGCAAAACTCACTTCAACAATGATGACAAGATCTCAAACCGCAACTCCTGCTCCTGCCTCCCATGTCATTGCCTGGCTTTCAGTTGTGGAAGAAAGCATCAGCTCCCTCAACCCCAAAATCCGCAGTTCTGGTGGTAACCACCCCATTGGTACAGCAGGAGATGCCTCGTCCTTCTCCGTCGTAAACAGGGCAGAAGACACCTGACGAGGTGGCCCCTCCCTGGATGAACAGGACAGCAGTCTACCAGCAGGCAGTGTCTGTCAGAGCCACAGGCTGCAAGTCATAGAAAAGAATGAACCTATTCCATCCCTGAAGCCAAGGCAGGAAAATCCTTACAGAAACTGAAACCTCACAGGGAAGATAAAAAAATCAAAAGTGAAACCAACATCTGTTGCTCCGATCCATCTGGCCCCCTCAGAGGTTGAGCTTATGAATACCAATGGAGAACCACACACTCAGGTGGAACAGCAAAGTAATTTGTACTTGCATTTCCCCATTGCTTTCTCAGAACCCTATCTGACATTCGTTCAATGAAGCACTAACTGCGGCTGTCACCACCCTGCTGAACTCTTGTCAATTAGTGGCTACTTATTCTGCAGCTGGCATGGCTCTTCAGAAGACCTGGATCTCAGAAACCCAACTCCCTACCATTAAAAACTAAAAATCATAGTGTAAAAATGACATTAATGCCGAGAGAGTATTTGGAGAATTCCGCACACTCATACACTCAAACACTCTCCTTGAACAGGTGCCACTAACCACTGCATTAGAAGTTGTGGCTGTTTATTTCCACCTGTCAGTTAGGCTAACAATATGTAACGTCTATCCACTGCCAGCAGATCTGCATGATATCGCAGATTGGTGGAGCTAGTGGAACAGCTGCCTCTACCCTCTGTCATACTGAGGGCTTTGCTGCAACTGCGACATCAGATTCTGAAAAACTTGAATATAGAATGGCTGGCTACCACGACCCTCAAGCAGAGAACAATAAAGTGGACCACCAAGGTGTGACGTAGTACTTCTCTCCAAGCCTCTCGGAAGGATACCATTGTACTGTGCTGACTATGTATCAGTCACCAGACTTAAACAAGTTCCTTTTGCGTAGGAGGACTCTCCTCAATGCAGTTGTGGTAGTGATCTCATGATAGCCCATATTCTCGTAGAAATTTTTTCTTTGTGTATGCATCTTATTTATCTAACATTTGAAGCTAATTGACTCTCTGATCCGTACAGTCTTCATTTTCTCACCTCATTTTAGTAGTACTGACTATAATGACCCTTCTTAGAGTCTCCTACAGTGACTGGCTATAGTTTTTATCTGCCTGTGTTTTATCTAACTTTTAACAGTCATTCTTAGCTACTGTCATGCAAATTTTCAACCATGACATCATGGTCACAAACACTGTAGCTGTCAATTCTCTTTTGCTTCTTCCACATCATTTCCTATGCAGCAAGAGACTGACAACCAAGTTGTTTAGTCCCCTTAAACTCATCATCATCATCAGTAACAACAACCACCATGTGTGCCTACAAATTAATGCAGTACCTCACAGCAGCTTTCTGACCTCATTTTATAAAATGAGCCCCGTATCGAGGCTTTGGAAGCCCAAGAGATGTTGACCAGCTGCCTTGTAATTCTCTGCCATTAGACATCACAGAGGTGCACTATGGAGGGGCACATGGTCAAAAGACCGCTCGCTCTTCTGGCCATTTTACCGACTTACCAAAGTGAAAATATGGAAGAGAAAAATGAGGAGCCAGGGAATATAGAGGACATTGAGATGGGTATAACCTGGAAAGAAGTAGAGAAAGTGATAAAGAATATGAAAGGAGGAAAAGCACCTGAACCGGATAAAGTAAGTGCAGAGATGGTGAGAGCAGTTGGCATTGTTGGCAGTGCAGGATTTCTATTAGGCCATGAAAAGAGTACGGAAAAAAGGTATAGTGCCAGTTTCTACAAAGGGTTGCAGAAAATTTAAATCAAAATTATGACCAAATTATTTTGCTGTGTCATGCTCCCAAGGCAGTTAAGATGATTCTGGAAAAGCGAGTACGGAAGATAGGAGGTGGTGAACAGAGAGAGAGAGGAACAATATGGGTTTAGATCAGGAATGTAAACAGTTGATCTAATTTTTTGTTTAAGGCGGTTCCAAGAGCGGCTAAAGATATGGTGGCGGTGATGGTGGTGGCAGTTGCGACGACGACAGTGATGATGATGGAAAACAGGTGAAAGGCTGGGCAATACTTAATGTCAAGAAGCACAACCGTTTGGTGCTGCCTCCACTCAGCCTCATAACTTTAACTTGTGTGTCCCTCTCATCGTAGTGGCTAAGTGATTTGTCGCCAAGTCCTCTCCTTTCCTACCTTCTCTAAGTAATCTCTCTCTCTTTCCTGTCTGAAGAAGGAACACTCTGTTTTGTACATTATGCATATTATTTCTATTGTTTTCCTTTTTTAAATGTTTGCATTCACACTGCTGGGACGTATGCCTCTAGAAGTCATTACTGTCCAGCTTTCCTGCCACTGTGAAATACTGACTTTTGTTGTTGATGTAAGATGGATCTGATGTTGGCTCTCAAAGTGAAATTTCCTGTCAGATTGATTAAATATAAGTATATAATATGGACAACACAGTAAGAGAAAAATCATGTACTGAACTCTCATTTTCTCTAATAGGTGAGGTGGGCAGTGGTTGAGGCACTGCACTAACTTTCAAGAGTGGGGTTCTGATGCTTGTCAGACCATTCATATGTTTCTTGTGATTTCCTTGAACAAATTAAGATGAATGCTAGAAACGTTACTATGAAAAAAATGTGGCTTCCTTTACCTTTCTTCTCCCATACAAACTTGTGCTTTGTTTTTGATGACATCATCATCAGTAGGATGTTAAAATTGAATCTTCCTTCTTTCTAGCAGTTGTTGGTAGATCTCTGCACAAATGACAGGTATTGGTAGGCTGCAGGAGTGAGACTCTGTAATGAGCTTGTAAGGAAATTATTTGGGATTGGGAGAGAGAACATACGCTGGTAACAGAATGGAAGGTTTTATGACGTTTTAAAATATCATGAAGCCTTTTGGACAATTGGGAATTGTCACTGTGGATGATGTCATCTGTCAGAACATGAGAGGGCAAACAATTCTTGAATTTTTTGTAGGGATAACAGGAAACTGCATGCCAAATGAAAGATAGAATGTACAAATTAAAAATTGATTGGTCTACATCCAGTGATAGGTACTTTGAGTTAAATACATGGAAGCTTGTTAGGAGAGATAAGATATGTGATCAATATTTAAGAATGTGTGTGTGTGTGTGTGTGTGTGTGTGAGTGTGTGTGTGTGAAAGAATAATATATATTGGCTGTTCTTGTAATACTGAGAGAAGGGGAACCCAAATCACTTAGTAGTAGTAGTAGTAGTAGTAGTAGTAGTATGCGACAAATGACAAAGTACAGGAAGAAACTGAAATATAAAAAAAACTGGCATAAGGAAGACATAGGAGAAGATAAAGAGCTGGAGAAGAGAAAACGGGGCTGGCAAAGATAGGATGAAAAGAAAATATATTGAAGGTAATTCAGGAAAAATGAGAAAAAGAATCTGGAAATAATTATCAAAAATAAGAACTAGTGAGCAGAAACTAAAAGATAATCTCAAGTATACCATCCTTATATATCTGCCACTAAAGCACTTTTGTTAGCATCAAATTTCTCTTCTATCTATTTCTCTTCTATCTGTCCTAATTATAGACCACAAGCAGTGAAATTTCTGCTCTGCAGATAATGGCATGGAACTCACAGTATATTTTTTAAATTTTGCAGCCCTGCCGTGTTCATTGTTAAGCCATTTGCTGGTAAAACCAACAAAAACTGTCAAACAATGGAAAATCTAGGGTGAGATGGCAGTTGTGTGTGTGTGTGTGTGTGTGTGTGTGTGTGTGTGTGTGTGTGTGTGTGTGTGAGAGTTGCGTATGCGTGCGTGTGCGTTTTTGTGTTTGTGTGTGTGTGTGTGTGTGTGTGTGTGTGTGTGTGTGTGTGTGTCTTTTGTTGAGGAAGGCCTTAATGGCTGAAAGATTTAATTGTGAGAATCTTTTCGTTGTGCCTAACTGCGAATCAGCATCTCTGCTATTTGGTGAGTAAAAACCGGTCAGAGTGTTTGGGTGTTACAAAGTAGTTTCAGACTTAAATTTTGACCACCTATGTATGGTTAACATAAATATTTGGAACTGATGTAAGATTAGTTTCAGATCGAATACTCTGTGACTAGAAATTTCACTTACGTGCCATCATGTTTCCGCACTCAACTTCTCCACCCATCACTTATTTCTCTTACTTTTGTGTTTTACATTATATCTGTGTCACAAAAGTTTCTTTTATTATCCTGTTTAAAAATGGGCTTTCTGTTTTCCCTGTATGCTTGTAATATATCGTGTAACTTAAATCCAGTATACCAAGAAAATAACAAATTGACATGTGTGACTTTCTTTGTTTTCTAGTGCTGCCATGAAGACCAAATCCGCAGAAATGAAGGGGAAGCTTTTTGAGTATATTGTAAACCCAACAGGGAGTAATTCTGTCGACAGACATGTGAGCAGTAATGATAAGTTGGGCAAGCGCTATCGTAATGTTGCCCCTGTTTTCTGCATTGATGATGAGCAAGATGGAGGTATGTGCACAGCTGATAATCAGATGACCATGCTGAGTGATGATTTTTTAAAATTTTTTTTGCCTATTTATTGCAGTTAGACATATGTCATTTGTCTATAGTAATGGATGCAGTTATGAGCAAAATGTGCCCAATGTGTTTTACTGGCCAGATGTAAAAAGAAAAAGAAAAAGAAAGAAAAAAAGTGCAAACTTGTGAAATTAAAATACATAAGGCATATCTTTCTAAGCATCCTGTAACAACTTATAAGTTGACGTGTGTGACTTTCTTTGTTTTCTAGTGCATGAGCCGTAAAAAAATATTGTCTTGTTTCACCATAACTTGGTTAAGAAAATTTTAAAGGGACCTGTCAAAATGAACAGTTGTTCGTGAAGATAAACGTAAGAAAAAGATAGTGAATACAGTATCTCTCTTCAGATCTAACTTAAAACACACACACAAACATACCTATGTTGGTCCAACTTACCACATTGTCCTCGCATTTCATCTTGAGTGGGTATGTGATTATATATCAGATGAAATCAGCAAAAGAAGAAAGGAGATGCATGGAGGGGAACGTGGTTGAGAGTTGGTAAGGAAAGACAGAAAGGGAATAGGATAGGACAGTGCTACTGGTGAGCTTGTTCTGGAGCAGGCATGGGTCATTGTGTGTATTATGCACTAAAGGTTGGAAGTGGTTTCAGAGATAAAACAGAGTTAAGAGAGAGGAGGGAGAGGGAGGGCAGAGAGAGAGAGAGAGAGAGAGAGAGAGAGAGAGAGAGAAATATAACAGTGTGAGTGTAGCTTGATGGGGTGAAGTTGGGCTTGGGGACTGTGGTAAAAGTGGTAGGAGCTAGTGGAGATTGAAGCCAGGAGGATTTGAGGTTTAAAGGGTGTGTTATAAGAACAACTTTCATCTGCTCAATTCAGAGAAGCTGTTATTAGCATGGGGTAGGTGGTGGGAGGGAGTAGGAGGAGATGCAGCTGGAATGGATTGTGAAGCAGTCATTGCAGTTGAGCCTCTTGTGCCTAACAGCATATACCTCTGGTTGGTAAACTCTTTCTTTGGCCACTGTTTGGTTGCAAGCATTTGTTTGGATGCACATTTGGTTGTTGGTCGTGCCCACATAAAAAGTTGTGCGAAAGTTGTAGCATGGCTGCCATATGCTGCTGCTTTCACAGGTTGCCTTGCCACTTATTGTGGGACTGGATTAGGATACGTTGGGTGAGTGCATGTTCCACATGTGTCTTCTACAGGGATATCACTCATATGATAATGATGTGGCATAAGAATGGATCAAGATGTTTTGTAGACTGTGTGTGTGACAAAATACCACTCTGGGATGTTTCTCATTTCTCATACTAGTATGTAGCTTTGTCATTTTGGGGCAGAATTGAGTAAGGGAGGAGTGCTCCTTTGCATCTTGTTTGTGGGTGTCATTAGGAGATTAGGTGCATATGTGCATAAGGCACAGGAGATCTGTTTGGAAAGTAGATTTGGTAGGTAGTGCCTGTCTGTGAAGACCTTCAGTATTTGGGGCAAGGGATTGCTCATCACTGCATACGTGCTGCCTGTGAGTAGTCAGACTTCTGGATTGTATGGGAGAAAATTTTTAGTTTAGAAGCTATGTTAGGTACCAGAACGGAGGTACTGTTGACCATCGGTGGGCTTGATGTTGCTAGAGATTTTATGGAACTTTCAGAGAGGTGAATAAAGTCAGCGTCAGGAATGTGGCACACTAGGCTGAGGAGGACTAGATAAGGCTGATGTGATAGAGGATGTAGAGGCTGCAGACAATTGAGAATAGTGTGTCTTAGACCTGGGTCCAGCTCAGGAAGATATCACCAATGAATTTGAACTAGACAAGGGGTTTATGGCCTTAGGTATGCTAGGAAGGTTTCACCTCCATGATTATTTTGTGTCAGTGATAATGTATCAACTTGAAATAGGTAGTTTTGTTTTGTACAAAATGCCTTGAAATTTGGCGTTTCCTTGTTCCCATTTGAAGGTTAAATCTCAAGGCAACAGTTTACTAATAGTCAGTTAATTTATATTTGGGTAACTGATAATTATTTGATATTTAAATTGGATCTTAACCTTTTGCATAGGTCTGGTACTTACATATCACCTTAAAATGACCATTCATTCCCTTGGAAACATCTGATATCCTAGATGTGATGTCAGGCAGTAACAGTTTATCCACAGATATCACATTTCCTGACCCTTTTGCACAACAAATTATTTTGATAACTGTATTTTGGAAAGATCTTTAATGCAGTGAGTAAATTAATCTGCATATTTTTGTAGTGCAAAAGTATAAATATGGAAGCCATCAGTTATGGAACTTTAGCTTTACAAACACACAAATCAACATGGCATCTGTTCTCTATAAAATAATTATCCATGGATAGTGTAGTAGGGGCTACTCGTATAGACAAGCGATAAAGACGGTTTGACTTGCATCTTCCCAGTATGGTACTTTATCATCCATTCTTGTACAAAGCTTATACAACTAGAATATGTTTTGATTCTTCCCTGTGTCATACTGTGATGTGTTCATATGTTTTAGCACTGATGATAGCCACTCTGTGGTTGAAATCTAGACCTACAATAAACAGATTAACCTAAAATGTTTGCATTTAAACAGATTATTAAATATTGATTGATGTACATTTTCTCAACATTGGGGTTCAGGTTCAGGCTCTGAGCAGGACAGTTCACTGAATTCATCTGATTTTGTTTCAAAGAGTGATGATGTGTTATACACAAAGACTCTGATTTCAAACATTAGACGTCATTGGATGAGAAACGAAATGATCGTATGGCATTTATTGGCCAGGATAACCCCTTCAGGGTTTGGCCACTGTATTGCAAGTCTTTTTAGTTGATGCCACTTCGGCAACTTGCGTGTCAGTGATGAAGAGAATGATGATGGACACACAACACCCAGTCTCCTGCCGGGAATCGAACCTGGGCCCTCTTGTGTGGTAGTCGGTAACGTTACTACGTGCTACGGATGCGAACTATCATTGGATGAATATTCTAATGTGGGAGATAACTTTACAAATTTGGTTATGTAGTGAAAAAATGTCTGTAATATTTGTATCTTAAAGGCCAATAGCCAAATGAGCAGTGTATTCTTCATTAGGCTCTTTCTAGAAAGCCAGCCACTATTTACCTTCCATTGATTTCAAATTAACCAAAATGCTCTGTTTGAAAATACTATGCCTGATAATAAGCTACCAATTCATATATGAAGGTATTCATACTACCATGGACATAACATGCTGTTACTGGTCTTGCCACATGATCAGTGTAAATATATAGATTTTCTGCTGGTAAGTCCAAGAAGGGATTGGGTGATAGGACACATTTTGGGACATTAAGGGATTGCCAATTTAGTATTGGAGCTAAGTGTGTGAGAGCTACATCAAACCAGTCTTTGGACTGAAGTTCACATTAACAACAAAACAACAAGCCTGAGTTTGAATATTCATTCACCTATGCTTCAAAAATGTGCTGTGAAATGCTTCTTAGCAAGAACTGACAATGCTTTTTTTTCTGCATCTTTTTCTCGATAATTTATTTTCCAGTGCATCAATAAGTTGAAAACTTTTAACAGCCAGATGTGGACTGTGTGGCGTATCTTACACATATTACCATTGATTTTTCTCACTTTTTTTCTTATTTTGATGTGTGAACACTTCTGCTGAATAACTAGTTGCAATTTAGTGAGATATTGCAGTATATTGGTGCCGAACAGGATATAAAATGTATTAAATATGAATTCAACAGGCTGGTCAGTAAGCCAAAAATTGACTATTTTAGGATATGCCTCAAAGACATGAATTGGAGTGATGTACACAGTGCTAACGGCATGAATAAAAAGTACAACACTTTATTAATAAAGTACTTATCTTATTTGAACACAGTTTCAGACCAGAGTCTGCAAAGAAATCATGGATTACTCAAGGAATAAAGGTATAATGTAAAACAAAAAGAAAACTGTATCAGTAAGTCAGAAAAGGCTCTGAAGTTGATGCTACAGCACAGTACAAGACATACTGCATAGTATTCAAGATAGTAATACGAACATCAAAGCAAATGCATTAGAAGAAAAAGATAACATTACATTACATTTATCGTTTTCCATGGATCCCTTGGAGAGGAGTCTCTGGGATGTGGAAAGAGTCAAAGGTTTTTTTTTTTTTTAATCAGATACATGGATATAGTACAATTCTAATGCAGACAGAGTTATGAGCTATAATCCTTGTGAAGATATTCATCGATGGAGTAGAAGAGTTGGCCAACAGGAAGTTCTTTAATTCACTCTGAAACCAATCTTTATCACTTATAAGACCTTTGATATGCTCTGGTAAGTTATTGAATATATGAGTACCCATGTATTTGACTCCTTTTTGTACTGATGTTAAGCTTTTATAGGCCTTATACAAATTGTTTTTGGTTCTGATATTATAATCATGTTTTGCACTATTTTGTGTAAAAAGAGACATGTTGGAAATGACAAAGGATATCAATGAGCATATGTACTGAGCAGTAGTAGTTAGAATACCAAATTTCTTAAAGAGGTCTCTGCATGATGATCTAGGACTGACACCAGATATAATTCTAATGACTCGTTTCTGAATTTTGAAAATGTTCTCTTTGTGAGAGGAGTTTCCCCAAAAGATGATTCCACAACTCATTAGTGAATGGAAGTAGGTCGAATAAACTAACTACTTCATTTCTAAATCGCCCATTTCTGCTGTCATGCATACTGCAAATAAGGCGTTTCATTAAGTCTAGAGTGTGAGTTTTCCAATCTAGGTTGTGGTCAGTTTGTAGCCCTAAAAATTTGACACTGTCTACAGCTGTAATTTCATTATTTGAATACATTATACTTATAGGGTCAGGTATTCTTTGTGAGGTACTAAACTGTATGTACTAGGTCTTGTCAAAATTCAGTGACAATCCATTTACCGTAACCACCCATTGATACTTACAAATATTACGCATCAAACCAGTCTCTGGACTGAAGACCACAACAACAACAACAACAACAACAACAACAACAACATCAGCTGGTTGCTCGGTGAGATCGCGGGTACTGTTTTTTATACCAATACTTGTATCATCTGCAAATAAGACAAAATTTGCATTTTGTGACATTGCATATTAATATATAATAGGAACAACAAGGACCTAAAATAGAGCCCTGGAGCACCCCTTGTCTCATGGTTTCATATTTTTAATGACTATTTTTATGTGATAAGCCTGATACAGACACACCCTGTTTCTGTTAAAAAGATAGGATGAGAACCATGAGCCAGCTACTCCTGTTAGCCCATAATATTTTAACTTTTGTATAAGGATATCATGCTTAACACAATCGAAAGCTTTAGCCAGATCACAGAATATTCCAAGTGGTGATAACTTTTGAGTTCTGTTTCTAATATATCATCTGTTAAAGTGAATATAGCTTGATCAGTTGATAATCCTTTCTGAAATCCAAACTGATTGCGAATGAGAATATTTTTCTGTACTAATTGTTTATGAAGTCTGTTGTACATAACACTTTCAAACACTTCCGAAAGTATTGCCAATAATGAAATGGGATGGAAGTTTTCCACTAATGATTTGTCTCCTTTTTTGTGTGTAATGGTTTGACAATAGCATATTTAAGCCTATCTGGAAAAGTACCACTGTGGAGGAATTCATTACATAAGTAACTCAGTACGTCACAAAGTTCTGAGGAACAACATTTAATTATGGTAGCTCTGATTTCATCATAGCCACTGGAACATTTGTTTTTATGAGAACTAATAATATTAGAAATCTCTTTCGGTGAGGTAGGATATAGGTGAATTTTGTCAAACTTCTGCAAAAATGAATTTTTTAAATGTTTTAAGCTGTCTTCTGAGGAACTGTGCAAACTTACGTTGTCTGCTACTGAAAGAAAAAAGTTGTTGAAAGTGTCTGAAATTTTGGAGGTATCTCTAATCAACTCATTACTTACATTTAACATAATTTCCTCATTTGCCTGATTAGTTTTTCCTGTTTCACTTTTTACTATGTTCCATGTAGTTTTTATCTTGTTATTAGATTTTACAATATAATTTGTAATGTGATTTAGCTCTGTAGCCATCATTTTCCCTTGACATTAAGTACAGTCTTCTTTTTGTTTTGCAAGATACTTTTATTCCATTTGTAATCCAAGGTTTTGAAATATTTAATCTGTTTTCTTTGATTGCTTTCTTAGGGTAGCAGTTTTCAATGTGACATATGACTGTATTAGAGAAACAGTCATATTCTTCATTTATCCTGGGTGAATTGTATACATACACTAGGTAACAAAATAAAGACAAGATGGGATATAGTGCAGGAGGAAATTGGTGAAACCACACATGAAGAACGGCAAATAGCATTAAGAGTAAACAACACATTGGTAACAGATGTGTGCAATGTTGCAAAACTTTTTAACAAACATTTCATAACTTTTATTGAAAAGATGGGGTTGTCAGTTTCAGTAGATGCTGCTAAGGAATACCTCAGACCAGAAAGTACACATAACTTCACTAACATGAATATGAACCTTATTACCCAAGCAGAAGTAATTTCCATCATAAAATTTTTAAAGTCAGAATATTCTAATGATTGTGGTAAAACATCAACAAAATGTGCTTCTGAGTTTAGTAACATCTGTCTGTGTAACCAGTTGTTTATCAGTGGAAAATTTTCTGAATGATTGAAATATGGTGAAGTTAAGCCTTTGTTTAAGAAAGGAGATACAGGAATACTGTCCAGTTTCTGTCCAGCATTCTCAAAAATTTTGAAAAAGGTATTACACAGTTAGCTTCTTAACCATCTGACAACAAATAATATGTTGTCGAAGTCTCAGTTCAGATTTCTAAAGGGCTCTAATATTTAGAATGCTATCTACGCATGCAGTGAAAATGTACTTAATTTATTAACACTAAAATACAGGTTACTAGTATATTTTGTGATCTGTTAAAGGCATTTGACTATGTAAATCACAGTATCCTTTTAAGCAAATTAGAATATTACTGTGTAACTGGAAGTGCTGCAAAATGATTCAATTCCTATATCTCTGGCAGAAAACAAAGGGTGTCATTAGGAAACACACATTAATTAGGCTATCAGGCATCATCCAGCTGGGAGCTAATTACATGTGGTGTCCCACAAGGTCCCATCTTAGGGCGGCTGCTTTTTCTTGTGTATATAAATGACCTTCAATCAGTAACATTACCAGAAGCCAAGTTTGTTTTGTTTGCAGTTGATACAAACATTGCAGTAAATAGCTAATCAAGTGCAGTCTTAAAAATATCGGTTAATGAAATTTTCATGGACATTAATACTTGGTTCCTAGGTAATTCTTTGTCATTTTAAATGCGAACATTTAGGTTAGGCTTTACCACGACTGTTATTGACATTAAATGAAACTACAAGGTTACTGTTACCAGTCACGGATGATTTGGCTCCTTTTTTGTGTAATGGTTTGACAGTAGCATATTTAAGCCTATCTGAAAAAGTACCACTGTGGAGGGATTCATTACATAAGTAACTCAGTATGTCACAAAGTTCTGAGGAGCAACATTTCATTATGGTAGTGCTGATTTCATCATAACGACTGGAACATTTGTTTTTAAGAGTGACCGGTAACAGTAAAGTTGTTGTTTCGTTTAATGTCAATAACAGTCACAGTAATGCCTAATCAAAATGTTCGCATTTAAAGTTAATCTGCCCTGTCAATCAATCAAGGCTATTTTCGAGAAAACAGTGACTGGTAACAGGAAACTTGTTTCATTTAATTCTTTGTCACTGAAATTGGCCGGGGTGGGGGGGCGGGGGGGGGGGGGGAAAGGGGGGGGGGACCAGACGACACCACTATGTGTAGTGTAGTTCAGAACTTGTAAGAGGTTTCCAGTTTCCCACCAGTAAATGCCTAAAATATGATGACAAACAGATAGAAGAAGTGGACAGTGTTAAATTCTTGGAATTGCAACTTGATAATAAATTCATCTGGGAGGAGGACTCCACAGAACTGCTGAAACACCTAAACAATTTTTTTTGCAATGCGACTGTGGTCAGACATAGGGGATATAAAAATGAAAAAGCTGACATATAATGCTTACTTTCAATCCATAATGTCATATGAGGTTATTCTTTGGGTTAACTCATCAAGCCAAGATAATGTTTTCTGGGTACAAAAATTTGTAATAAGAATTATTTGTGGTGTGAACTCAATAACATCCTGCAAAGGCTGTTTAGGTACCTGGAGATATCAACTACTACTTCCCAATATATGTCCCTTAATGAAATTTTTCAAAACAGCAGCTCATTTCATGGGATCGATACTAGAAATAAGAAGGATCTTCAGAAAGATTTAAAGTCACTTTGGTCCAAAAGGGTGTCTATTATTCAGGAACACATATTTTCAATAATTTGCCAGCAGCCATAAAAAGTTTAACTATCAATAAAGTTCAGTTTAAGAGGAGCATGAAGGTTTATTGGTGACCAACTCCTGCTACTCCATTGATGAATTTCTTAGAAGTGTGTGTGTGTGTGTGTGTGTGTGTGTGTGTGTGTGTGTGTGTGTGTTTGTGTGTACAATCTGATTTATGTACAAATTCAATGCAATAATGCAGTCATTGTAAATAAGTGTTGTAAAATGATCCTTGTATTCAGTGCTTATCACCTCATCAATGAAAATGAATTAAAAATTTTTTTTGACTCATTTCATATTCTTGATGATCATTCCACTTGTGATTTGTGGAAGGTACATTAGCGTATTTGTTTTTCATTGTAAATATTTATTGTGTGTTCTTGTTCTTCTGACACATTCTACATCCTAGAGGATTTCCTCACCATGGATCAATTGAAAAGAAAAGCACATCTAATCTAATATAATCTGTAGAGGAGAAATGAACAGCTAAAGTCCTTGACATTGACAGAATTCAGGTCACACTGTTTTATTGACATCTAATTGATTTCTCTCCCAGCACGTTCACGCTCAGGTGATGTCATTAAATTTAAGTTGGATGCTTCAGCTTTGAATTCGTATTTGCATCTCTTACCTTCATTTCCATGATCATTTCTATGTGAGCCTCTGTTGTTATTTATTGATTTCCAAACTTGTCTTTCCTTATCTCTTTAAGAGTGAACTTCAGAAACGTCTGTGTTGTTATCCAATACAAATCTAAGTTTCAGAACTATTAAATGACACCAATGAGCTCCTGTAATTTTGGCACTCTGCCTAACTGGAGGGGTGAGATTTATACGCTACTGAGGAATTTTAGCTTAAACTTGATTATTTCATTGGTTAACATCATCCATTTGATGTGATAAGTAGGAGATTACATCTGGTATCACAACACTAGACACTTGCTTTTGATTATAACATTAAGAGGATGCAGAGTCTTGCAACTATAGCAAGTCTGAAGATACTACTGAAGAATATTATGAAACAACAATTAAAATGGAGTTTGTGTATGTGGAGGCATAGAAAAAGGGAGTTGGGTTGGGTTGTTTGGGGGAAGAGACCAAACAGCGAGGTCATCGGTCTCATCGGATTAGGGATGGACGGGGAAGGAAGTCGGCCGTGTCCTTTCAAAGGAACCATTCTGGCATTTGCCTGGAGTGATTTAGGGAAATCACAGAAAACCTAAAGCAGGATGGCCAGACACAGGATTGAACCGTCATCCTCCCAAATGCGAGTCCAGTGTGCTAACCACTGTGCCACCTTGCTCGGTGAAAAAGGGATTGAAACACCCAGTTGCGTCAAGTGCTTCAATAGCCTCTTTCCTTATTTCTTTACTTCTTTTTCTGTTTTCATGGGAAAACAGCACATACAGCTTGTTTTGTGTGTCTTTACTTGAAAGTTTATGCAACACTGTGGTGAATTCTATAGACAAGCCACAAAAAAATCTAATTTCATACATATCATGTTTATTTGTACCTGAATACAATGCACTGATCATTATCAAACAGTGTGCCACACAGCAGCTCTGTTAGTAAATATATATACACTAATTACATTCTCAAAGGTCATTCTTAATATACTTGTCTTTTGTAGTCATGTATCAGCATTAACCACAAACAAACTTGTACCTTGCAGATAGTGTTCTCAATTTTCTAAAGTTTATCCCTCTGATACAGTAAAATAAATTTGCAAGCTGTGATCCCAAATTTGCAATGAACTTTGAAAGCAAGCTCTATGACTCCAAGTCTAACTACATAACTATTATGTGTTCATTAACACTGTAGCTAAAGTTGCTGCAATTAAAAAAAACTTACTGTTCAATCTTAAATTACCATTTCACCATATATGGTAATAAAGATTCATAGCAATGTAGGTGTCTTTGAATTATGAGATGTGGTTTAATGTGCAGGCTGGTGTGGGGATAAGTGCCAGAAATGACAGAATAACATGTTCCAACCCAGACAATTTCATGCCAGTTCTGGTGCACCTTACATGAATAATTTGACATCCAGGGTATCTGTTATTGAGTTAAGGAAGAAATATCTGCTGCCTATTAGATGACTAGATCAAAGGAAGGGGGATACCTTTTGTGATTAACTCTTTATTGTATGGTATAGGAGGTGCTTGTGGGACATCCTGTGAAGGGGTTGCATCCTACATCAGATATGTGACATCCGTGTAAGAGCCCAATAAGACCCAGTGCTGAACTCCACTGTACGAGGCATTAGGCTGGGCTTGATATGTAAGGCTCTGATTTTCTGAGATTTGCTGCTGGTGTAAAGCATGTGCCCCAAGTTAGTGGACATAAGGTACTCATTTTGATGAATAAAAGTCTCTCTCTCTTCTGGAGGGTTGGTTCTTTCATTAAGCATTAAGCTCAGATAGGATTCTTAGGTGTATTAAAAATTAAGATTGAGTTTCTAGAGAACGTCCTACATTTGTAAATGATTCAGTTTTTGTAGTTTATTATCAAGTGGAGTATTAACACTTTGCCGTCCGCACGTCTCATAAAAATTGATTCACTTGGTTCCGGCAGCACTAATTCGGATTACTTGGCTTGCCACTGGCCATTCTTGCCATTATTGGGAGATTATAAATTGTTGCACTAATTCGGATTACTTGGCTTGCCACTGGCCATTCTTGCCATTATTGGGAGATTATAAATTGTTAAGTTTTACTAATGTCATTGTTAGTGCTCATAAGTTCTCAACCCTGTTCCCCTACTTTCATGAAATTTCGAAGATATGCATGCATAAATAAATACAAAATTTGTTTGTTTCAAATATTCATTTGATTAAGTTTTTGGAAAAATATTCAATTACGAATAGCACTTTGAAAAGCCAGTCGGTGTTATCCAGTTTATTGTTGTCAGAAAAATGTAAAAATGATAATATTTGTCTGAATTGGTTGTGGGACATTGTTTTGTGAAATATCAATTTGTCTATCAATGGATTCGTTGACCAATAATCATTGATCCTTGCTTTTTTTACAGTGTCATAAGGATACGTAGCCCAAACCATTTTCTAAGTTTGAGTCCCGTAACGTTGACAAATTTGGCATTTTTTGATCCAGTTTCCTTCTCTTGCAATTGTGACTGCAATGCTTGTTAGTTTCGTTGCTGATATATTCAAATAGATCATTCCCAATATATAGTTCTGCGATATCCTCGACGCTCTGTGTTTCTTTGGGACCTGGAGATCCTTCAAATTTATTATTGGT
This sequence comes from Schistocerca piceifrons, assembly GCF_021461385.2. Taxonomy (NCBI): domain Eukaryota; kingdom Metazoa; phylum Arthropoda; class Insecta; order Orthoptera; family Acrididae; genus Schistocerca; species Schistocerca piceifrons. The sequence goes on along the minus strand of NC_060143.1, from coordinate 95,080,426 downwards.
CCTCGGTAAATCAAAAGTCTGACCACTGTGCACTGTCTTCTTCGTCTGATTCATCCAAATCAGTTGGCAACCGTAGCATTCGCCGAATTCTTCTTGGACGTATTTCACTATCTTCCAACGATTCTGCTTCACTTTCATTTTTTTGATATCCAGTGTCTTCTTCCCAATTGGTCAAGTCGTCCGGAATGTCAGGCAAGACGTCCACACATTCATCGTAAATAATCATATTGTCTCTTTCGTCTGCCATGATGAAAGGGCACAAGTACTTATAAAAACAAAAAACTTGTTGACATGTGTAACTTATTGTTACCTAAACAAAACATCAACAGAATGCAAAAGATACTGAAGTGCTGTCACTGGCCACTGTGCGATACTATGCTCATGACACCACTGTGGTGTTTCTGGCCACTGATCAATATTATGCCCACAACACCATTGTGGTGTAGCCGGCCGTTGACTGCTATTTCATCCACGACTCCTCTGTGGTGTCACCAGACGGCACAGTGTTAAGATATTTTTAATGATATTATGAGAAGGAAAGTTGCTACTCACCGTATAGTAGAGATACTGAGTCGCAGATAGGAACAACAAAAAGACACACTCTCTCTCTCTCTCTCTCTCTCTCTCTCACACACACACACACACACACACACACACACACACACACACACACACACACACACACACACACACAGATGACTGCAGACTCGGGCAACAGTTGTCTGAGATTGCAGTTATGGATGTGAGCTGTGTGTGTGTGTGTGGGGGGGGGGGGGGGGGGGAGGGGGGGGGGGGGTGTCGTATGTCTGTCTGTTGACGGAGGCCTTAACGGCCGAAAGCTATAATTGTGACAGTCTTTTTGTTGTGCCTATCTATGACTCAGCATCTCCGCTATATGGTGAGTAGTGACTTTCCTTCTCATAATCTTGTTACATTACATCCTGGATTTTCCATTGTTTGTTATTTTTAATGAGGGTTTTATAATTGTAAGTGTAGTAAACTCAGTTTCAGAACTTCCAGACAAGTGTCTTGTTTCTTAAACATGAAATCAGGTATTACTTTTGTCTTGAACTTGGCACTTTGGAATAGCATGACTTTCTGACTCTGCACCTGTGTTCTGTCTGATTTGTGCAGACCATCATGAGAAAATACTTATTCTTGATTTTGAAAGTTTTTGTTACACAGTCTGCAGCCAATTTTGTAATGCCATTCATTTCTTTTGTACACTATTTTCGAAACATAACTCAGTGACATACATGTAGCAAACAGTTTGTGCCATTGTAATAACTTCATTGTATAATGGAAAATGCTCTCTTGAACCATGAATGTGCAACTGCCTGTTTCAAATATTTGCAGCAGTTTATGGTGTTGCATTGCCATTGCTCTTTCTATATGAACCATATAAATTACTTTGTAATAACATAATTTCAACAGTAGTGCTAGCTGTTTTCTTTTAATGTAAGTAACATCTCTGATAAGACCAGTCTTAGAAGTATTTAAAAACCTTCAAATCATCTTGTTTGTAGTTTCTCTTTGAATATTTCTAGTACTTCATATTGAAATTATTTCTAATCTTTTTGGTTTGTAATTTGGTTTATAATTCCCAGAATTATGTACTGGACTTTTACGGGAATATGAACATTTGCATATGAGCACTCCCATTTGTGTGTAAAAGGCCAGTGTATGTAACAGTTTGCTGTTATACTTTCCAAGATTTTGGCAGTATTTCAGCTCAGTTCCACCTTAAACAGTTCATGGTTTGATGTTGGCACAGAACTGTATCCTCAGTCTTTGGCTCAGTTGATAAAAAGAGTTGTGTTCTATATTTTAGAAATATACAATCTGCAAGCAGACTAAGCTAAATTGCAGATGTGTCCACATTCTCAGAGAAATATAGGTCAAGATTCAGTATAAAATTATTGTTCAAGTATTGGGTAATTTGTTGAGCTCCTTCACTCTTTCAGTATTTTTAGTGTCGCAGAAGTGAGTCATTAACTCTGAACACCTGTGAATGTGACATTGTCTCTTTTGGGTAATGGCAGTTTCCTTGAATTGTTCTTGTGCAATTATAACAAAATAAAGAAAAAATCCTCACAGATTTTTGAAATGCCATAAAGAAAGAAGAGAAAACATATTAGACAGTTTTTCCTTCAGTTAAAAGTTAATTATAAGTATCCACAGTATGCAGAGAAGGAAAGAATTTTGCTATTGTAAAGGAAACTGAACATTTTCATTGCTGTAACTGAGTAATTCAATTGTAGAAGATTGGAAACAATGCAATTCTATAGATGCCAGTTTTTTGTGCAAGTGTGAATTTAATCTTAGCCAGTGGATCTTTTTGTTGCTTGATTATGCATTCATTTTTTAGTGATTCTAAAGCAGACTACTCATACCAGCTTCAAACATTTTTATTCAGTTTGCACGTAATAGTGACGTGAGTGTTGTAATGACCATGTTTGATGCTTGGTTGGTCTGTACTTATAGGCTAAAATAATGTAATATGCACTATTGTAGCATGGAAACGGTGTTACTGTGTTAAAATGCTAAGTGTTAAAACTTTGCTCGTAATTTTGATAGACTTACCATGATAATTTCACGAGTAGAGTTAGAACTGTCCACTCTGTCGGTCAATAACTCCTTAATTCTGAAAAGCCTCTTTGTTCTGTATTTCTTTATCTTTCAAAATTTCAGGACAAGGGAACAACTCATGGTCATTGCAAGATGATACTTGATATATGAGGCACAGAAGGGAGCATTGAAAGTCAGAGTCGACACGGTGCCAACAGTCTGTGCGTATCGCTGAAGATTCGTGATTCAAGCACAACAATCTTCATTTCTTACACCAAATATTCAAGTTTTTGGACTGTGTACAAAGATGTACAGTACTGATTTTGCATGTCTTATCATTTTGAAAACTAATACAGATGAAGCACAAATCAAATAAAACATATTTTGTTAAAAAAAGGTGATTGAGACAGACAGATACATAAATGAATTATTGTATTGAAACATCAACAGACATAGGGCTTATGAATTTGATGTTTCATTTTAATTCAGAAAGTAGAATTTGTTAAATTCTGGATTTCATTTTATGAATAATTTTTGATGGTTTTTATCAATTCACTATAAAAGATATTCACAGAAGTGATCTATTCTCACAGTATTCCAGTTTATTAACTGTTTTACAAATGATGTTTGTACTGTGTGTGAATAGACTCTTCAGAATTGTATGTTACGTAAAGTGTTTTGATAGGACTTCACTGTTATGTGTTTTGTTAAAACAGTGAAAAAGGCTTACAGTCTAACATTTTCTCCAAGATATTTTATGGACACCATGCTAACAGTTCTGTAGGAAATAATTTATTGCCTGACGTAATCACACTAGTTTCAGAGTGAATTGGCTGGTTTTGGCCATCATTGACCATTGTCATATTAATGATGGCTGTATTATGAAAGCCAGTGACAGCTGAAACCAGGCATTTCACTTTGAAATTAATGTGATTGTACCAGACAATAAAATATTTTCAAAACCGATAAGGATTTCTGTTATTGCTTGTAAACTTTCTATTCGTAGCTGTTTTGACTTTTGCAAACGATTTTCTCACAATTTCATGTGTTTTAGATATATGAAATACCAAAACGCATAACAGTGTCCACAAAATAATCTTTCTGTGGCGTGAGTATCTGCCCAAGTGAGTAGAGAAAACAGTAGTTTCATGTATTTCTGACTATTTGCGAAATATGTGACAGTGTACTATAATCTAGAATTTTGGTTTAATTTTTCACATGAGGTAACCTTGCCAAATAACAAATTGCAGTACAACTTTATTGCAATATATTTAAAATCTGGGATGCATCTGCAAAGCACTTTCAGTTGCTAACTCAGAAAAAGGATTTCTCTATTCCTACAAATCATGAAAGAAAAAGTTATTTTCTTGGTGAACTGAGATTTTTCATTATACTTTTCCATCTCTTTAAAGTTTTACCTTTACTCATTGTACATATCTTCTGGGGTACAGCAAGTATTTTTATCATTCCTTTAGAATAAAATGTGTTCATAAATGCTCATGGTATAAATTTATATTTTTGGTTGAGATGTATTGATATTACTTTTCTCTTGCCAGGGTTGTACAGTGCCAAAGATATAATAATATAGTAAATATAAGTTTGTGTTTGGGGGAGGGGAGGGAGGGCGGGGCAGGGGGGGGGGGGGGGGAGGAGGACGTGCGTGCGATGTCTATGCGACTGACCGTGTATGCTTGCATACATATGGTGCACAAGAGCAAATGTATCAGCTTTGACCCACAGACATGTTTTCACTCTGGAGTTCTCTTTAAGTCTGATTCTTGCCTCAGTTTTAAGTTAGTCACAGTTACCAATATTGTAAAAGACTAAATAACATCATGAAATGTAGAATACCAAATTTTTATTTATAGTGTTTATGTGGTTCTTGCATATTCTCTGTAGATCTTCTCTAGCAGGCAGAAAGATAGTTGAAACCTCTATTTTGCCAGTGCAATAACAGAGTGGGATCTATGTTATATGTTCCTCACTGAACAGCAACAACATTGATATTTACGTAACTCTGATTTCAAATTGAATTAGAAGTTGTAGTACAGAAACACATTGGTTATGAGTGAGCTCTTACAGTGAGTTCAGCACAATTATCGTGGTTGTATCTTACAAAATTTACATTTTTTCTATTTGTGTTCAAGGAATGATGCTTACAGAAAAGGTATGAATGTGACTCTGTTGCAGTGGTACACGTTCTATCGAGTTGCATTTTTGCAATAATGTGAAGTATAGAATTTTGTATAACTATTATAATATATCCACAGTCCTTCCAGTTTCTAACTGTTATGGCACATCTTTAAATATATTAGAGATGTGAATCAGGAAAAATTCTGTGAAACAGATTAGCACCGGAATTGTAGATGAGTGTACACAAGGATGTAAATAAGGTGTTTCCTGATGTAAATGACAATAGATTTGTGCTTAACAGGTGGACTAAAATTCTTCAATTACGGTATATAACATAGGTTGCCCATAATTTATCGACTTTTAATATTAGGAATTAACAATTTTAAGTTATGTGCTCTAGTAAGAATGTGCTGCAGTTGTAATATACAGTATATGTAACTATAAGCATCCTCTTATAGATATCCATTGAATGAATGTTACAATTATCCTTGACACTGCCTCCAGATTATATCATTCCATGTAAAATAACCAAATGTGTTCATCAGAGCAAATTACTGTATTTTGTATTCACTCAGGTGAATGAGTTTCAGACCTACCTGTTATGTGAATATGATATTCTTCCAAAATATTCTTTGAGCAATACTTGTGCAGATCACTTCAAATTGTCATTTACATCACATTGTACAAGAATGAATGCTGATGAATTGTACAGCACACTTTGAGATGAAAAATTAACTTAGCTACAAGACTAAGGGAAAATGAAATACATAGTTATAGGTAAGAAAGATACATCTCTTGTATAAAAGACTGAGTGGCACCTTTTAGTTGGAGGGAAAAGAAAGATCAGAAAGAAATTTCTTTTACCAGTTAGCTGACAAAATTTAAAATGTGATAACAGCATTGTAATTTGTAACAGTGAAGTTAAAAAATGGAAATCTTGTCACTATAGCAAATACGAGGTGTTGCTATAAAATAACAGAACTACTGCTGTACAACATTTTATTGTAAAATTATATGTATTTAGTTATGGTCACCTTCAAAATACTCCCCTCCTCTATACCTGCAACACCCCATGTGAACTTTCCATTGCTGGAAACAGTGCTGGAAGTCTTCCTGTGTGGGCTCCTGGGTGATGGGTTCTGCTTTTTCTTTCATGGCTTCAGCTGAATGAAATTTTGTTCTTTTTAATACGGATTTGATCCTGGAGAATAAATGTCACATTGTGCTAGGTCAGGTGAATAAGGAGGGTGGTCAAACATTGGGATGCCAGAACTCTTTCGGCAGACAGTGCAGTATGAGCTGGTGCGTCATTTTGATACAGAACCTATGACTTGTTCTTCCACAGTTGAGTCATTTTTTCTTATTTTCTCACAGAGTTGAGCAAGAACCTCATAGTAATAATGTTGATTAATAGTTTGACCCAGTGAAGATACACAGTTCCATGAATATCGAGAGAAACAATCATCGTCACATTGAATCTCAATTTGCTCATTTGCTCTTTGTGAATTTGGGCCCTTCCAATGCATGGATTGACACTTTGTTTCTGGATCACGAATGAAAAATCATGATTCATCACACTATCATTCTTTCCAAGAAATTAGGGTCTTCTCAGTGGTATTCGAACTGTCAGTACAAACATTTTTACTGGCTTCTTTTTGTTCAATTGCGAGAATTTTTGACACCAGTTTCGCACACATTTTTCACGTGTGTAACTGGTTATGTAAAATTTGCCTTACCCATTATTTGTCAATTCCTAAAGTTTCGGAAATTAAACGAACACTCGAGCAGCGGTCAGATCACATAATATTACTTACTTTTTCTGTATTTTTATCAGTTTTTGGTGTTGACAGACTTCCTGGGTATGAGTCATCTTCAGTGTCCTCTCGGACATCTTTTAAATGTTGTACATGATAAACAGTATTTGCCATACATTACTTTCAGTAACAGATAGGTTTCAGTAGTAGTTTTTTCAGGTTTCATGTGAAACTTCACAACACTTCGTTGCTCTGTTATTACACTTGTCATCTTTCCAACAAAACAAAACAAAACAAAACAACAGTTCTTACACAAACGAAAGCCCTGGCCACACTAAATTTGTCTACAGGCACAGTGGATGCAGCATTCGACCGAGAAGGCTTCATGATCCACAGCTATTGGTCATTCGTCATTGGCGCATGTGTACTTAGCTCTGTGACGGCTTCCGTTCCATTATTTTATAACCACACCTCGTACAGTATTATTTTTACTTTTAGTAATAAGATTCCTCTCACTATACAAATGAAGGTTTGAATTATTGGTATGTCAGTTTGCATTTTGCTTGGTGCAGAATTATATATACTTATGTTAAACATTTCTGCACAGTTTGTAGTCTCCAGTTTCATTTACTTTTGTTATGTCATGTGAGTGGTAACTCATGTGCCAGAGAGATAAGTTATGGAAAGATAGACTGAGTAGCGATCAATTGACTGTAACAGTGTTTTGTTGTTCAACATCAAAAATGTCATTACAAGCCTATTTCCATTATTTTGCATTGTTTCTCAGTTATTTATAGTGTTGCCAGTGTACAAGAAACCTCTAATTAATAGTTTAAGTCTGATGCCCAGATCTCCAATCATTCGTATACAAAAGTAGTAATCTCTTAATCTCTATGTCTTCTTGTTGAACTTGTCAGTCTTTCAAGTACACAGATTTTCTCATTGTTGGTGTGGATAATTATTTATTTTTGGTTGTTCCATTGTTCTGAAATGCCAATGGACGTATCTTAGTCAAACATTTATAAAGTTGACCACACTGCTGGTTATTTTAGTACATATCATTTAATTTAATATCTACCTTTAGAAATGATTTAGCTTCTGTTTGACCAGTTCTTCATTTATGTGGACAACTTCCTATTATATCACTGCCTATCAGTTTTTGTTCTTTCTTATTGCTAGAGTACTATATCTCACCAATTAAAAGACAGTTACAGTTATTCATTACTTGTATCGAGTACTGGAAGGAAGATAGGGAGGGAAGTAGAAAGGAAGACTAGAATTTTATGTCTGATCAGCCACTTAATTATCAGAGATGGAGCGTAGACTCAGACTAGGCTTAGTAAGGATGTCAGCTGTGTCCTCTTTGAAGGATCCATATTGGCATTCACTGTAATGATTTAAAGAAACAAAGGAAAAAGTAAGACAGAGTGCACAAAGAGTTCTTCTTGTGGGGCAGCTGCAACTGTAAAAGTCCATTGTGAAAAATGAAGAAACTGCAGGATAGTTGACATAAAAGTTTCCTGGGTCTAGACCCAAAAAAAAGCCGCTGCAACTGTGGCCAAATGTTGTTTTTTTCTCCAGCAGTAGCTTTATACAATATGATGTGGTACCATATCCAGAAAACATTTATGTCGCAAGACAGTTGCTTGATCCACAGTTTTTTACAGGGTACACAATCAGTTTAGGAACAGTTACAGTTCCATCATCTAGTGTAAACTGCAATAATAAAAACATTCTGTTCATTAAAACCAGTCATCACAACTTTAAGAACATTAGGCATGCTAAGGTTCACTTTGAATTTTACGCTAGGTTTGTTAATAAGACAAATGAGGTGTCCTTGCAAACAGCATTTTAAAAGATAACGTGGGGTTCAGAACTAATCACAGGGGAGACTGACAGACATTGAAGTCACTTAATAAAAAACTCATAGATAACAATGCCATATTCATCTGTGCTGACAGAGGGGAAAATGGCTGTTGTCCTTTCTCAGCAGGAGTATGTGGAAAAAGTTGAGCAGTTTATTGCTACTAATGACATAAGATAAGACAAGGATACTCCGATGAAATCAATAAGGTACTAAAAAAAAAAAAAAAAAAAAAAAAGGATTCTTTTGGACGAAAAGTGGAAGAAAAAACTCACAATGATGAGCCCTAAAGCACCTAAACTCTGGGCAACGATTAAGTTACATAAACCTGACTCTTCAGTGAGACCGATTCTCAGGGCATGGAATGGTGCAGTTTACAAACTAGAGAAATTGGTTGCAGACCTTCTTAGAGAACATTTTTCCTTCAAGGAGTCTAGAGTGATAAAAGAAACCATGAAAGGTCTCATTACATCTCTTAAAAATATAGACATCCTATTAGGTGCCCTGATGGCTACCTTTGATGTTGGCAATATGTGTACTCATATACCTACAGACAAAATCTGTGGCATCGTTCATGAAAACCTCAGTAGATTTAGTGGCAGGCCATCAGACAAAATCAAGATGGCTGTCAATATTTTAACTTTGATGCTATGTTTTAAATTTGGTGACCAAGTGTACAGGTATCAACTTTGAGGAGGCTGCTATGGTGGTATATTGGAAACATTATGTAGATGACATTTTTGTGCTTTATGGAGGCAGTAAGAAAAAATGTGACAGTTCGTGTAACAAAATTCATTCCATGGAAAGATTTCTTTCTCTGTTCAGCATCAGATTAGTGGGCCCTTCACATATTTAGACTTAAAGATCACTTCAGATGGCGGCAGGGTAGAATTTGACATCTACTGAAAAGGGCCTACTAGTGATTTAGTTCTGAATGTAGTGTCGAACCACCCATTTGAATATAAAACTGCTGCCTTCTGGTCCCTCCTAAACGGATTAAATAATATTCCTCTCATGTCAGAGGCATATGAAAGAGAGTTTGCTATAATAAATGTATTGGCGTATGTATTGGATATATGGGGCCAAAGATTGAGAAATTGAATAAGAAAATACTAGTGAATGGGGGAGGGACATGTAGGGAAGAGAGTCCCTCAGAAAGCTGTAGATAAGGAAATTTGGGCAGGTTAAGGAACTGTGAAGTCTTCAAAAAGGATCGTTTCTCCTATCCCAGAGCGTATTGTATTAAGTGCAATAAAAGGCAGTTGTGTGAGAGCAGATACGTCAACCAGACAGGTAGGAATTTTTATATGAGATTAAGGAACATAAAGATGTGGCCAATTCCAGATCAGCTCTGACAATGCATTTGATTGACAACCAGCATCAGCTGCAGCAAGTTTGCAGTAACTTAACTGTCTTACACACTGCAGAAAAAGGTCTGATACTGAATGTTTTGTAAGAAACTGACGTCTTAAGAAGTCTTCATTTCCATCCTCATGGTGCAATTAATCAACAAACAGACCTGTAGCAAAGATGTTTTAGTTAATGATGACATTATCCAGGCAAATTAAGGTGTCCCTATAACACAATATTTTCCTTGTTTTTGAACTCTTCTCTCTTAATGTTGTGATGGTTCCGTCTCCTTCCTGCTGTTACTTCCCACTTTAAACTATTCACCAATGTCATGTCTGTTTAGTACTGTGCCTGCACTTGGGTCATGAGTGGCTCCAGTACTCACATATAGTATTTACTGTTATATAGCTTTCCTGTTTGTGTTAGCAGTCGTGCAGCACGGGCTAACAGCTGTTACTGAATTTTTGTAAGTAATTCCACACAATATGTAATTTGTCCCCCCTCCACACATTTTTATTGCATTCATTATTTGGATAACTTTTGGTGTCCGATCACAATGTCTGTATTTCAGATTGTTTTATGTCCCTGTTACTCTTTTGACACGGAACCTTTGGTTTCATGACAACATTGGGGTAAAGATGATGTCGGATGATTTAGTGATTTTATTTGTAAGTAATCTCCTGTTGTCACTTTCAATTTTTTGTAATTTTGAAATTTCACCGCATAGTTATTTATCCGATATTTTGGACTTGAGGATCTCCTCCCTTTCGCATGTAACAGAATATTATTTCCATTTACACCATATGTTGGAACTGTAACTATTCCAAAACTGTCCATGTACCTAATAAAAGATTGTGGATTAAGCAAATGTCCTCCGGTTCCTTCATGTTTGAAAGTAAAACAGAATGGCCACAAGTGGATTTGAACCCTGTTCTTCCTGGATGCAAGACCATTCTATAGAACACTGCACAAGCATGCTTGGTGAGACAGTTTAGAAGATATAAAACTACACTTTTGAGGAGAAGTGAAACAGAATTTCATTCCCCAAAAGAGTGGTACCTGTCCCTCAAATTGCTGTTGAGAGTTAAGATAAAAACGCGCTCTAGCCACCAAAATACCTTGCTCGATTTGTGCAGTCCCACAGTACAGTAAATCTGAACTATCTCTCAACCATCTCCTGCCTTTCATTGTGTGTCTCAGCTCCTCAACATGATACAGGTCTCCAGACTAGTCTATCCTGTGTAAGCCTCTTCATCTCTGTATAATTACTATAACCAAAATTCAAATTTCATTTCAGCCTGTTTGCTGTAGTCAAACTTTGCAATATTACAGATAAAAGTCTTTAGAAAAGAAGGCCTGACAGATTTATATTCAGTATAAAAAATTTCCCTTTTCCTGAAACCCTTTTCTTGAAATTACCAGCCTGCATTTTACATCCTCTCTACTTCAGACATACGTATAATACTGCTCAAATAACAAAACTCTTATACTATTTTGAATGTCTCATTTACTAATCTGATTCCCTCAGCATCACCTGATTTATCTAGACTATATTCCATTACCCTTGTTTTAGTTTTGTTTATATCCAGCTTATAACCTGTCTTGCAGACACTATCCATTCCATTCAGTTGCTTTTCCCAGTCTTTGGTTTCTCTGCCAGAATGACAATGTTATCAGCAAACTGCAAAGCTTTTGTTTCTTCTCCCTGTCCATATTATCTGTTGTTTCTTTTAGTGCTTTCTCAATTTCCAGGTTAATAACATCAAGTGCAGGCAACAGCCCTTTCTTACTCTGTTTGTGTTTACTGGCTCCTGCTCATGTCTTTTGATTATTAAAACTACAGTCTGGTTTCTAGACAGTGTGTAGATAACTTTTCTTTCCATGAAGTTACAAAACAAACATGAATATTTTGTAAAGAATGGCATTCTGTTTTGGAGCTTAAGTAATTTACTTGTGCTTGCATTTGTTTATATTTTATTTTGACACAATCACATTGCTAGATTTGCAAAATGTTCGTGTGATTTGGTGTAAAAAAAATTGTTTGAAATGTCTGGTACTCCTCGTTATGCCAGTGGACTATGCATTTTCAGGAGCCAATTCTTGTATATTGTATTTGAGTGATCAACAACAAAATTTCACTTTGGACATATTTTTGTTCGTGTAATATGCTCTACTGTGCCATCTGTGGTTGATATTTCTCAATTGTTGACATTTCTCCAGTTATTACTTAAACATGTCTTTCCCCTTATTCCTCTCAACATCTCTCATTCTTGTCATCACAAACACAGTTCTGTTTCTGCAGAGATGCTGAAGGACAATAGCATCATTTTTGACACCCAAATATATACTCTGAAAGTCACTGTTCTGAGCACCGCTTAGCAAATTGTTGATTTTCATTTCATACTATAATCTCTAGCTGTGTTTTTTTAAATGGAGATGTTGTTCATTACATTTTTATTTTTATTCTTTTTTTGCTAAGGTGGGAAGACAGTCAGGAACAGAAACCATCAACAAAACCAATGTTCCTAGTCACGATTGTCATCATCTTGAATTATTTCCAGTTCCAGGCTGGGTTTGGTTGCAACATAAGCTTCGCCATCTAGTCCTGTTTCCCATAATTTTTCTGTGTTCTCTCTGGTGCAGTCATTATCTCTTTTTTTCAACACACTCCTCCACACCTTTCAGATACCTATCCCTTCGTTGTTTCTCTATTTTGTATATCTTCTTGGGAATCCTCTTGTTTTGCATTCTCTTTAACTGCCCATACCATCTTAGCCTTGATGTTTCTATCTTGCTCTGCAAGAATTCCTCTTTCACAACTTCCCTTACTCTTTTGTTCTTCATCCTCTCTCTCTTTGTTGCCAATGAGGAACTTCATTTCACATGTCTGTAATCTGCTTACATCTCTTTTCTTCATTTCCCATGTTTCAGATGCATAAGTTAGTATTGGGATGTAGTAACATCTATATATATCTTCTTTGCATTTTTGTGGAACATTTTTATTCCAAACAATGCTCCTAACACTTTGTAGGAATGCTTCTGCCTGTCTGTCACACAAACAGATCTCTTTCTCATTTCTTCCATTTTCCTCTATCACACTTCCCAAGTACTTAACACTTTGCACTTTCCTCAGTAGTTCACCTCCAATCCTTATTCCACTGTTTGGTCTATCTTTCTTTCTAGTTTGTATCCAGGATCTCACATTTGTTAACATTACATTTTGTTCCATCCCTAGTGATGAAATAAAAAAAAAAAAGGTAGAACCTATTAAATTACAATTTGTTTTTAAAATGTGACACTTGGTAGCACATTCTGCAGAATTTCTGAGCCAATGAAAAAGTAATTTACATACTTGAAAGATAGGCCCTACATTGCAGATAAATGTGAAAATCATTCATTTTCAGATAAGGTCATATTGTGGGTGAGTTATGGCCGACAAAATTCTGTGAATTGTGTTGTTGTCCACTTCCTACAATACATTAAGAGATTGCCACTTGAGTTCTAATTTCATTGAGTTTGATCATAATTTGTTTTATTTATTTGTTTTTACTATTGGTTTTCGAAACCATGTATTTGTTTTACTTTAGATTTATGGAGAATTTAAGGTGAACTGCAGATATTTCTATGAGAACAGATCACACCACCTCAAATAAAAGCATGGGTTTCGGCGAATTTTACACTTCCAGAGCTGCTTGATGCCTCTTCCATTCAGACGTTTGGGATCTGTTCTTGTGTAGATATTTACAGAACTATAGATAAGTCAAAATCACAATTTTGTTGATGCGAACACTTTACTGTTAAAATTTTAAAGTGGAGTGATTGAAAATTGGATAAGATTGTCATTTGAAAAGAGTTTATTGCATTTATTTGTACAAATTTTGTCACGTAAGGTAGTGAAATATGCTACAAAATAATATAGGTAATAATGTGTACTTAATATAATGTTATTAGTTATCTGGAGCACTATAAACAAACTTCTACACTTCCATGTTTGTCAGTTGATGGTCACTTGTGGTGTCGAATAATGGGATTGCTGAGACTTGTGAATATTATCTTATTATTTGAACATAATAGAGGGCAACATTCCACGTGGGAAAAATATATCTAAAAACAAAGATGATGTAACTTACCAAACGAAAGCGCTGGCATGTTGATAGACACACAAACAAACACAAACACACACAAAATTCAAGCTTTCGCAACCAATGGTTGCTTCATCAGGAAAGAGGGAAAGACGAAAGGATGTGGGTTTTAAGGGAGAGGGTAAGGGGTCATTCCAATCCCGGGAGTGGAAAGACTTACCTTAGGGGAGAAAAAGGACAGGTATACACTCGCGCGCGCGCGCGCGCGCGCGCACACACACACACACACACACACACACACACACACACACACACACCCATCTGCACATACACAGACACAAGCAGACATTTGTAAAGGCAAATGTCTGCTTGTGTCTGTGTATGTGCAGATGGATGTGTGTGTGTGTGTGTGTGTGTGTGTGTGTGTGTGTGTGTGTGTGTGTGCGCGCGCACGAGTGTATACCTGTTCTTTTTTCCCCCTAAGGTAAGTCTTTCCACTCCCGGGATTGGAATGACTCCTTACCCTCTCCCTTAAAATCCACATCCTTTCGTCTTTCCCTCTCCTTCCCTCTTTCCTGATGAAGCAACCGTTGGTTGCGAAAGCTTGAATTTTGTGTGTGTTTGTGTTTGTTTGTGTGTCTATCAACATGACAGCGCTTTCGTTTGGTAAGTTACATCATCTTTGTTTTTAGATATATTTATCTTATTATTTCACATACAAATATCTATTGCAGTTGGAATTTTGTCATTGTATCATATTCTTTTGTCACTAATAATTATCTCTTTTACAGTGAGATCTACTTTTAAGTTAATTGTGGAAGGAAAAGCTGCTTGTTGCTGGAGAGTTGTTAAAACAGTCATTTTGCTGTGATTTAGATAAAAAGATAAATTTCACACTATTGTTTACATGATTGTGTGAAGAAATTAAAGACTGCAAAACATTTTAGTACTTCCATCTTTGCTGTGCAGAAAAATACAAGATTATGTTGCTTATTGTTCTTGAATTAGTGTGTTTAATTTCTGAAATGTCACTTTTAACTTAAACCCAATGTATTTGTAGAAAAATTTTACATCTAGGCATGTATCAGGCATCACCCATTTTCAACAAGCAGATGTAAATTTTCTTAGTCATCATTCTTCTGACAGGTTTGATGCAGCTCACCTCCCCATCTCACAGTAGCAATTACACCCAATATTCTGAGTTATTTGTTGGATGTATTCCAATCTGCCCTCTTCTTCAGCTTTTGTCCTCTGTGGCTACCAGGAGCACCATGCAAGTTACTCCCCAATGTCTTTAACACATGCGGATTTGCCTTTAGCCTCCTTCCTTTGACTACCACTCCTGGTTTTCCACTTAACGGGTGAAAGGGCTGATGATCTAGCAGTTTAGTCCTTTTCACTTCAAACCAACTGTCCCTTCTTCACAGATTCTGCAAAGAACTTCCTCACTTTTTACCTTATCAGTCTACTTAATTTTCACCCCCACCCCTTTAAGACCACATTGTTTTCTAGTTTTCTCGTGCAGTGTTAGATCCTCTTTCATAGAATGTTGTGTTCCAGATTCAATTCTGAGAAATTTCTTTCACATGTTAAGGTCTATGTTTGATAATAACTGAGTTATTTTGGTGATGAGTCTTCTCTTTATTGTTGCTGTGGCTTATGTCATCCGTGATTCGTCTCTTGTGCGTTATTTTGCTTCCAAGATAACACATCATATCTCTAGTTATTGTATTAAGTTTACTGCTAATATGAGTTCACCTTCCTGTTAATACTTCTGTCTTTTGTTCCTTCATTCTCTTCCATTTAAAAGGTCCTGCAATTCCTCCTCACTTTCACAGAGACTAGCAGTGTCATCAGCAAATCTCATCATTGACTTCCAGTCATTCTGAGTTTTTATCCAACTTCTGGGCATATTGTTTATTTCCTTCATTGCTTCTTTGACATACAGGCTGCACCCCTGCCTCGTGCTCTGTGTAATATGAGCACTTTTTTCTTGGTTTTCCATTCTGGAACCTCCTTTTTGGGTCTTGTACATATTTAATACTACGCACCCTTCCCTGATGTGTCTGTCTGTTTTTGTATGGCTCAAACAGTGCACACTTCGCTGCAGAGTGAAAATTTTGTTCTGGAAACATCCCCCAGGCTGTGGCTAAGCCATACCTCCGCAGTATCCTTTCTTCCAGAAGTGCTAGTTCTGCAAGGTTGGCATGAGAGCTTCTGTGAAGTTTGGAAGGTAGGAGGTGAGGCACTGGCAGAAGTAAAGCTGTGAAGACGGGTCGTTAGTCATGCTTGGGTAGCTCAGTGGTTGAGCACTTGCCCGCGAAAGGCAAAGGTCCCGAGTTCGAGTCTCGGTGTGGCACATTGTTTTGATCTGTCAGGAAGTTTCATATCAGTGCACACTCTGCTGCAGAGTGAAAATTTCATTCTGTATCAAACAAATTGTACAGATGTATGTTGCTGAACAGTTTTCCTTGGTCAACAAATCCTTTCAAGGTGTGGATGCTTCTGTTATCAAGTTGTAACCATTCTGTTCCCTCAGGCCAAACTGATCACCATTAGTAGATCCTCAATTAACTTTTCAGTACTTTTGTATATTATTTTTGTCAGTGATTTAGATGCATGAGCTGTTAAGCTGAATGTTCAATATAATAGTATTTATGTCAAAACATTGTGGCAAATGTGTTTTCTTTTATTTAAAAACTGAAAACTGACATCACAATTACTCCCCAATGGTTCACACTGCAATGGGTGTAACACACGTGCAACTTATACCACATCTTTTGTTAATTGTTTGTCATAAACGAATAACCTGCCATTGTTAACCACTTGAAGAATGATCTTTCTTATTTTAGGAGAACATTATTTTCAGTAAAATACTGACCAAATCTGCTACACATAACTATTTTCTTGGTTGATATTCTATTGATAGTGGTGTTCTTCCAGTGTGTGAGGACTTTTTAGCACAGTGTGTATTCACTATGGTAAGGGTTAGTGGTTAAACAGATGTTGTCAGTTATCAGGTTTTGGATGATTGCTTGTGATATGCAGATCTTTGTTCAGTTCTCAGTCTTTCACTGATTTTCTTTAAGTATAACATATTCATTACATTCGAGTTCAGCATATTCTGAGAGCATTCTTCACTAACTCCGTTTCCTTTGATGTCACTCAGTGTATTGTCATTGATGCAATCATCTCACCTCAGTAAAATGAATTCGGTTGGAGTATGTTCCCTCCAGGAGGGAAAGTCACAGCTATCCATCGTATCTGCTCCTCTTGTAGTCTTATTCTGGAATAGAGAATTGTTGTTTGTTTGTTGTTAAGAAGTCATACCAGGAAGCTCTAGTAACAGTAAAACTCGTGAGTCAGAGCTGAATGTGTAATGGTCAAGGCGACATCTTGCAAAAACAGGTGATCTGCTTTCAAGTCCTAAAATAGTTTAAATCTTCAGTAGTTATAACATATGCTTTATGCCTTCTTCTTCTACGTCTTGTGCTTCTTCATCTTACTATTATTTTAAAAAAGGGGAATGTTGTTGTTGAGTTCAGATATTCAAATGAGTTTAATAGTTGCTAGATATGGAGTCCAGAATGTGCATTTTTTTACTTATAGGGTGGCAGCAGCAAAGCTTATTTTCAGAATGCAAGAAAGGAATTTGTTGGTCCTGCATATACTATCTGTTACTTGGTACACATTAACTAGTTTCTACATACTTAACTGTGGAAACATGGAAAATAAGAGAATTGATGCTCTTGAGATGTGTCATAGGAGGATGTTGAAAATTAGGTGGACCAGTAAGATGAGACTTGAGATGGTTCTCTGAAGAATCCTTGAGGAAAAGAATATATGAAAACTAATGACTAGAACACAGGGCAGGATGGTAGGACATGTATTTAGACATGTAGGAATATCTTCTGTGGTATTAAAGAGAGCCATTTAGGGTAACAATATTGTAGTAGGGAAAGGCATAGATTGGAAAACATCCAACAAACAATTGAAGATGATGTGTGTAAGATGAGTAGTGTGGCACAGGACAGGAAATCATGGCGGGTCTCATCAAATCTGTTACAAGACATGACTCGAGAAAATGCCGAATGTGGCAGCACAGTGTTGATAAAAACTGAACTTGTATTTGAGAGCCTTCAAGATCTGGATTTTCTCTAGTCCCTCTGACACGATTAAGGCAAATTTATGGATAGTTCTTGTGAAAACGACACAGTCAAGTTCCTCCCAACATTCTAACAAGTGCTTCTTCTGTAATGACATTATTATTGATTGGATATTAAAACCTAATCTTCCTTCCCTACATGGTTGTATTTACATATCTATGATATTGAGCTATGGTCAATTCCATTTCCTAAATTTTCTCCTTAGTTAATTCATTTCACAGTTTCCCAGCTTTAAAGACTGAATTGGAGAAAAATTCTAAGCAGATTGCTAATTCAGAAATTTTGGGAAGCAAAGAGAGAAGTTTAATACATTTCAGGTGTTCAACTAATGATTATTGATAACGACATCAAGCTTGAACTGTATGCCTTTTTGTTTATCTCTCAGCGTATTATTACTTTACTTTTTCATTTTACAGTTTTCCAGTATTTGGTCACGTTACAAGAAGCAGTTGTGTGTGCCACACAAAAAGTTGTTTCAACAGATTCTTCAGTATTTAACTTCTTGGAAGTAGTATTACCTTCACTCCTACAGTCATCATCCCTTCTAATAAATCATGTCTTACAGGTTGCTCAACTGATTTAAGCATCCGACATACAACTCCAGTGTACACCTGGGAGAAAGTAATAATTCTAAAACAGACAGGACATGACAGCAACGATGTTCCATAGCACCTGATGGTGGCAATTTGCCGAAATGGGCGCATCGTGAATTAGATAATTTACATAGCAGTGTAGCTGGCTATTATTCTTAATAATGATTTAAGCATGTTCTACTCATTTAATTTACCCTACAAGCTGTACAAAAATTTCCTGGAACCTGCTTATCATCTGCATTTATTTTCCAGCTAATATTTCTTTTAGACTTCCCAGCCATTGTTTGACACTTTTTTAATGCATAATGAGTATACCTTTTATGCTTCTTTCCCAGTCCTTCTGTCTTCTAAGAGTTATAAATGTTATACGTAATTCTACATCTGTATTGTTATGAGTAAAAAAAAGAAACACTAATATTGTTTTAAATGGCACTGTTTTTCCGAGGTGTTCAGGTTTTTAAGGAGTCCGAGGAAATATAGTTGTACTTTGGTGCTTGTTATCCAGGTGTGAACATCATTTCCAACTATCTTGGATGGAAAGATTACTATTCTTGATTCAGTCTTGCCATATCTATTGTAACACAAATAGCTGGTAGTTAATTTTCAGTTCTCTATTATTCTGTGAGAGTGCATACTATGATTAAAAGGAAAGTAACTGATTATCAACCAAAGATTATTAGTTCAGCCTATGTTACCACCTCCTGATCAGACTGCTTTTGTTATGGATGTGTGGTGTATTATCGTTTTTAATTAAGCATGAAGGCTTGTAGTACTCAAGAAAGAGGTAACTCTTTGTACTTTTCTTTAGCAACTGGCAGCTTATTTTACTTTATTAGATTATGTTATGCAATTATAACTGTCTAGTCAAAATGCCATCCAGCTGTCGCAGATTAACTGAATGCATTTATTACTGTATTATTATTCACAGTATCACTGAATGTTTCATTGCTACCAAAACTGTTATAGCTTATCTGTGATAGTTTTATAGATACTGTGTAGACTATAATTTACTGTGGACTGGAATTAATGTAATTTTATTCCAAATACAACAGTTTTGTTTTCAAAACCTGTGTTCTGTACTTTGTTGTGCTTTTATGTCAATCATGTTTCAGTAATTTCCTGCAAGTTTGCTATTCTGATAAGCTGTTGCTGTAGAACAAATTAATAACATACTTCGTGAAAGTACTAGCAATAGCCTGGATACTTTTGCTTTCCTTGATGGAAGTTGCAAATGATTGTGAGGACAGGCTATTGGCTGTGCATTTAATGTGCTCTTTATTGTGTCATGATAAAATTTTGACAATTGTTTCACATCTCTATTGGCTGATAATGAGTATCCATAAGTCCTAGACATAGTTCTCGCTGAGAAATACTGTAGCTTTGTTTGCTTTCTATAGTAGAAACACTGAGAAGTCAACATTTAATATTAAACAGTGTAAAATCCAGGATGAAACAATGACAATGTTATGAAAAAGATAGACTCACCATACAGTGGATATGTTGAGTTGCAGACTGGAACATCTGTGAGTCAACATCTTCACTATATGGTGAGTAGCAATCTGTTTTTTTCATGATTATGTCAATATTTAAGATAAACTTTTATGTATCCATGGCCACATTTAATTTTTATTTGTCTGTAGTAAGTTGTATAGTAGCAAATATGTGACTGTATATGGAAAAAGCTGTGCTGGCCATCCTGAGTATGTTCTCTGCAGATCTATTAAATCACATGAGGTTTTTGCTGGGACAGTAACTGGAACAATTGACACATGAGCTGGTAATCCCCATTTTAATAGTCTAGGACATAAAATCATAAATTTTAAAAAAAAAAGGTCAAACTCAGCATTGCTGCTATATGGTGAGTGGCACCTTTTCTTTTCATAATATTGTTAAATTTAAAAAAGCTGTTTATGCCTCTAGTTGTATAATGCATGTTTAAATATGGCTACAAAGTCTTTCTCAACAGAGCACATGAATAAAAATTTCTCGGTAGTCTTGCCGCATCAAATTTGGGTAAAATCCTGATTTACTACCTCCATCATTGTGATCAGGCGCTTTCTGACTGTCATGAACTGGCAAGGCTGCCACTTTTATACCCAGAAGCCTTCCTCAGAAAAGGAAACACGCGCATTCGTTCACACAAGCAAGCACACCACATGCCCACGTGACTGTGATTACGAAATCCATACATCATTAATTGCCAATGAATGAATGAACAAATCAAAATCATCATCAAATTATTCTTCTTCAGCAGCTGCAGCAACCATTTAATATTCTCCTCTGGATAAAGCTTTCCATTGGACATTTTCTGTGCATTACTGTCTTCATCGACAAGCATCCAGTTTGCTCTTGCATATTTTCTAATGTTATCCATGCACTTTCAATAAACCCTGTAGTCTCAATATTTTTGTATCTCATGGTACGCAGCAAAGGACTTCCTTCGTTGGTCTACAATTGGTTTGCTGGGCTATATGTGCTGCCCACTTCCATCTCATTTTGGTTACAGTCATAGTTAAGTCTGTTCCCTAATTGATTTAAGGTTTTCCAGCCACTCTTAGTAATCCTCATTATTCATTTCTGTTTGGACAACCTGTATTTTTATAAGGGGCGATCAAAAAGTTTCCATTTGAAGACTGTACAGTCCAGTATCAGTATGCCATTCAGGCAAAACTGCTGTGTGCATTGAGGCAATCATCCCAACTACACACCACGTTGAAGATGCCAATTTTGTAAAATACCTTGTCTTGCTGCGTGAAGAAGTCTGTAACTGCCTGCTGCACATCCTCATCTGACAGGAATTGTCGACCCTTCGAAGCCTTTTTTAAAGGATCAAAGGTGTGATAATGGCATCGGGGGGGTGGGGGGCTGTGGCAGGTGCTAGAGTCTCTCTCACTAGGATTGTCATTGATGGACGAGGCTGGCCATCAAGATTTCGCCAGTGTCTTGTGTCAATTCATTACCAGCACAGAAGTTCGTGCACAATTCCACAACGGTGGTTTTTGACAGACATGCTGCCCCATACACATTCTTCATTCTCTAGTGGATGTCTACAACTGTTCGATCTTTGGCTGCCAAGATAAGAATAATAGCATGTTGGTCATGTTTGAGTGTACTAGTATCACTGTAGTTCACATTCTGTTATTACCAGAGAGATAGAAATGCCACACTGATCCCTTGGCTACATGTTGGTGCTTATATACACACAACAGAGTTGCACTACATTGCATATACACTACAGCATCCCCCTCAAACAGAAACTTTTTGATGGCCCCTTACAATGGGTTCATTGAAACGTAGGGAAGCATTGCTGTAACTCAAAACTGGTAGTGGATGCTACTAAAGCACTTTGTGTTTCAGTCATTCCACAAACCTGGATGTGAGGTTTTAGGCGTCTGTGTAGTTGTGTGTATGAATGTGGAAGTGTGTACTCGTGCTAGAGAAAGAGCAAGAGCCCAAAAGCTAGTGTAAATAGTGTATTCTGTTGAATGTTTCTTACGTGCCACGCATCAGTTTACTGTGGGTGAGACATTACTTTTCCTTTATTTTACATGCAGGTTGTCCATAATTAAAGTTCAAGTTTCAGAATGCTGTAGGAAGAGAACCACTGCCCTGAATGATGTCAAATTTGAACAGCATGTTACTGACACATGGGGAAACATAATGGACTGATAGACAGTCACATAACTGTCAACATATGCACACCAACAGATGTGCAGTACATTGCTGTTCCTCAGTTTGTGTCAGAGACACCCACATGACTATCTTCATGAAGGATTGCACACTGCTGGTAAAGCTCTTTTACAGGAACAGTGGCTGTACCCCAGTAGCCATGCAGAAGTTCCTGATACTTTAGGATATGAAGAAAGGCATTGGTCTGACATCTGCTAAGGGTCTAGAG
Source organism: Schistocerca piceifrons (assembly GCF_021461385.2). Classification (NCBI taxonomy): domain Eukaryota; kingdom Metazoa; phylum Arthropoda; class Insecta; order Orthoptera; family Acrididae; genus Schistocerca; species Schistocerca piceifrons. The sequence continues at coordinate 95,058,018 of NC_060143.1, read as the reverse complement.
TAAATATTTACAAAATATTTGTATATATTGTACCACCGTGGTACAACAACCGAGTTCGAAAACTGCTGCGGAAGCAAAGGGAACTTCACAGCAAACATAAACATAGCCAAAGCCTTGCAGAAAAACACAAATTACGTGAAGCGAAATGTAGTGTGAGGAGGGCTATGCGAGAGGCGTTCAATGAATTCGAAAGTAAAGTTCTATGTACTGACTTGGCAGAAAATCCTAAGAAATTTTGGTTCTATGTCAAAGCAGTAGGTGGATCAAGACAAAATGTCCAGACACTCTGAGACCAAAATGGTACTGAAACAGAGGATGACAGACTAAAGGCCGAAAAACTAAATGTCTCTTTCCAAAGCTGTTTCACAGAGGAAGACTGCACTGTAGTTCCTTCTCTAGATTGTCGTACAGATGACAAAATGGTAGATATAGAAATAGATGACAGAGGGATAGAGAACCAATTAAAATCGCTCAAAAGAGGAAAGGCCGCTGGACCTGATGGGATACAAGTTCGATTTTACACAGAGTACGCGAAGGAACTTGCCCCCTTTCTTGCAGCGGTGTACCGTAGGTCTCTAGAAGAGCGTAGCGTTCCAAAGGATTGGGAAAGGACACAGGTCATCCCCGTTTTCAAGAAGGGACGTCGAACAGATGTGCAGAACTATAGACCTATATCTCTAACGTCGATCAGTTGTAGAATTTTGGAACACGTATTATGTTTGAGTATAATGACTTTTCTGGACACTAGAAATCTACTCTGTAGGAATCAGCATGGGTTTCGAAAAAGACGGTCGTGTGAAACCCAGCTCGAGCTATTCGTCCACGAGACTCAGAGGGCCATAGACACGGGTTCACAGGTAGATGCCGTGTTTCCTGACTTCCTCAAGGCGTTGGATACAGTTCCCCACAGTCGTTTAATGAACAAAGTAAGAGCATATGGACTATCAGACCAATTCTGTGGTTGGATTGAAGGGTTCCTAGATAACAGAATGCAGCATGTCATTCTCAATGGAGAGAAGTCTTCCGAAGTGAGAGTGATTTCAGGTGTGCCGCAGGGGAGTGTCATAGGACCGTTGCTATTCTCAATATACATAAATGACCTTGTGGATGACATCGGAAGTTCACTGAGGCTTTTTGCAGATGATGCTGTGGTGTATCGAGAGGTTGTAACAATGGAAAATTGTACTGAAATACAGGAGGATCTGCAGCGAATTGACGCATGGTGCAGGGAATGGCAATTGAATCTCAATGTAGACAAGTGTAATATGCTGCGAATACATAGAAAGATAGATCCCTTATCATTTAGCTACAAAATAGCAGGGCGGCAACTGGAAGCAGTTAATTCCATAAATTATCTGGGAGTACGCATAAACCATGGACCTTGCCGCTGGTGGGGAGGCTTGCGTGCCTCAGCAATACAGATAGCCGTACCGTAGGTGCAGCCACAATGGAGGGGTATCTGTTGAGAGGCCAGACAAATGAGTGGTTCCTGAAAAGGGGCAGCAGCCTTTTCAGTAGTTGCAAGGGCAACAGTCTGGATGATTGACTGATCTGGTACTGCTGGTACTGCGAACGGTTGAAAGCAAGGGGAAACTACAGCTGTCATTTTTCCCGAGGGCATGCAGCTTTACTGCATGGTTATGATGATGGCATCCTCTTGGGTAAAATATTCCGGAGGTAAAATAGTCCCCCATTCGGATCTCCGGGCGGGGACTACTCAGGAGGACGTCGTTATCAGGAGAAAGAAAACGCGTTCTACGGATCGGAGCGTGGAATGTCAGATCTCTTAATCGGGCAGGTAGGTTAGAAAATTTAAAAAGGGAAATGGATAGGTTAAAGTTAGATATGGTGGGAATTAGTGAAGTTCGGTGGCAGGAGGAACAAGACTTTTGGTCAGGCAAATACAGGGTTATAAATACAAAGTCAAAATAGGGGTAATGCAGGAGTAGGTTTAATAATGAATAAGAAAATAGGAATGCGGGTAAGCTACTACAAATAGCATAGTGAACACATTATTGTGGCCAAGATAGACACAAAGCCCACGCCTACAACAGTAGTACAAGTTTATATGCCAACTAGCTGTGCAGATGACGAAGAAATTGAAGAAATGTATGATGAAATAAAAGAAATTATTCAGATAGTGAAGGGAGACTGGAATTGGGTAGTAGGAAAAGGGAGAGAAGGAAACGTAGTAAGTGAATATGGATTGGGGGTATGAAATGAAAGAGGAAGCCGCCTGGCAGAATTTTGCACAGAGCACAACTTAATCCTTGCTAACACTTGGTTCAAGAATCATAAAAGAAGGTTGTATACATGGAAGAAGCCTGGAGATACTGGCAGATTTCAGATAGATTATATAATGGTAAGACAAAAATTTATGAACCAAGTTTTAAATTGTGAGACATTTCCAGGGGCAGAGGTGGACTCTGACCACAATCTATTGGTTATGAACTGTAGATTGAAACTGAAGAAACTGCAAAAAGGTGGGAATTTAAGGAGATGGGACCTAGATAACTGAAAGAACCAGAGGTTGTAGAGTGTTTCAGGGAGAGCGTAAGGGAACAAATGGCAGGAATGGGGGAAGAAATACAATAGAAGAAGAATGGGTAGCTTTGAGGGATGAAGTAGTGAAGGCAGCCGAGGATCAAGTAGGTAAAAAGACAAGGGCTAGTAGAAATCCTTGGGTAACAGAAGAAATATTGAATTTAATTGATGAAGGGAGAAAATATAAAGATGCAGTAAATGAAGCAGACAAAAAGTAATACAAACGTCTCGAAAATGAGATCGACAGGAAGTGCAAAATGGCTAAGCAGGGATGGCTAGAGGATAAATGTAAGGATGTAGAGGCTTATCTCACTAGGGGTAAGATAGATACTGCCTACAGGAAAATTAAAGAGACCTTTGGAGAAAAGAGAACCACTTGTATGAATATCAAGAGCTCAGATGGAAACCCAGTTCTAAGCAAAGAAGGGAAAGCAGAAAGGTGGAAGGAGTATATAGAGGGTCTATACAAGGGCGATGTACTTGAGAACAATATTATGGAAATGGAAGAGGATGTAGATGAAGATGAAATGGGAGATATGATACTGCGTGAAGAGTTTGACAGAGCACTGAAAGACCTGAGTTGAAACAAGGCGCCCGGAGTAGACAACGTTCCATTAGAACTACTGACAGCCTTGGGAGAACCGGTCCTGACAAAACTCTACCATCTGGTGAGCAAGATGTATGAGACAGGCGAAATACCCTCAGACTTCAAGAAGAATATAATAATTCCAATCCCAAAGAAAGCAGGTGTTGACAGATGTGAAAATTACCGAACTATCAGTTTAATAAGTCACGGCTGCAAAATACTAACACGAATTCTTTACAGACGAATGAAAAAACTGATAGAAGCCAACCTCAGGGAAGATCAGTTTGGATTCCGTAGAAATATTGGAACACATGAGGCAATACTGACCCTACGGCTTATCTTAGAAGCTTGATTAAGGAAAGGCAAACCTACATTTCTGGCATTTGTAGACTTAGAGAAAGCTTTTGACAATGTTGACTGGAATACTCTCTTTCAAATTCTGAAGGTGGCAGGGGTAAAATATAGGGAGCGAAAGGCTATTTACAATTTGTATAGAAACCAAATGGCAGTTATAAGAGTTGAGGGGCATGAAAGGGAAGCAGTGGTTGGGAAGGGAGTGAGACAGGGTTGTAGCCTCTCCCCGATGTTATTCAATCTGTATATTGAGCAAACAGTGAAGGAAACAAAAGAAAAATTCAGAGTAGGTATTAAAATCCATGGATAAGAAATAAAAACCTCGAGGTTCGCCGATGACATTGTAATTCTGTCAGAGACAGCAAAGGACTTGCAAGAGCAGTTGAACGGAATGGACAGTGTCTTGAAAGGAGGATATAAGATGAACATCAACAAAAGCAAAACGAGGATAATGGAATGTAGCCAAATGAAGTCGGGTGATGTTGAGGGTATTAGATTAGGAAATGAGACACTTAAAGTAGTAAAGGAGGTTTGCTATTTGGGAAGCAAAATAACCGATGATGGTCGAAGTAGAGAGGATATAAAATGTAGGCTGGCAATGGCAAGGAAAGCGTTTCTGAAGAAGAGAAATTTGTTAACATTGAGTATAGATTTAAGTGTCAGGAAGTCGTTTCTGAAAGTATTTGTATGGAGTGTAGCCATGTATGGAAGTGAAACATGGACGATAAATAGTTTAGACAAGAAGAGAATAGAAGCTTTTGAAATGTGGTGTTACAGAAGAATGCTGAAGATTAGATGGGTAGATCACATAACTAATGAGGAGGTGTTGAATAGGATTGGGGAGAAGAGAAGCTTGTGGCACAACTTGACTAGAAGAAGGGATCGGTTGGGAGGACATGTTCCGAGGCATCAAGGGATCACCAATTTAGTATTTGAGGGCAGCGTGGAGGGTAAAAATCGTAGAGGGAGACCAAGAGATGAATACACTAAGCAGATTCAGAAGGATGTAGGTTGCGGTAGGTACTGGGAGAAGAAGAAGCTTGCACAGGATAGAGTAGCATGGAGAGCTGCATCAAACCAGTTTCAGGACTGAAGACCACAACAACAACACGCATTAGGAGTGATTTAAAATGGAATGATCATATAAAGTTGATCGTCGGTAAAGCAGATGCCAGACTGAGATTCATTGGAAGAATCCTAAGGAAATGCAATCTGAAAACAAAGTAAGTAGGTTACTGTACGCTTGTTCGCCCACTACTTGAATACTGCTCGACAGTATGGGATCCGTACCAGATAGGGTTGATAGAAGAGAAAGAGAAGATCCAACGTAGAGCAGCGCGCTTCGTTACAGGCTCATTTAGTAATCGCGAAAGCGTTACGTAGATGATAGATAAACTCGGGTGAAGACTCTGCAGGAGAGACGCTCAGTAGCTCGGTACGGGCTTTTGTTAAAGTTTCGAGAACATACCTTCACCGAAGAGTCAAGCAGTATATTGCTCCCTCCTACGTATATCTCGCGAAGAGACCATGAGGATAAAATCAGAGAGATTAGAGCCCACACAGAGGCATACCGACAGTCCTTCTTTCCACGAACAATACGAGACTGGAATAGAAGGGAGAATCGATAAAGGTACTCAGGGTACCCTCCGCCACACACCGTCAGGTGGCTTGCGGAGTATGGATATAGATGTAGATGTAGAAAATTCGAAAAGCGAGGTTCTTTTGAGTGCAGTGTGGCAGAGGGAGGAGAGTAGTTGGTCTGACATCTGTCAAAGATGTGGCCAAAGCACTGCAGGAGGGGTTGAACAGTGCTGTGTAAACATGCAATACACAGGGAATTGCCCACACGTTGGATATGTCTATGAGCACAATGCGTAAAATCCTACAAAACAACCTGCATTCCTGTCCATACAAAATCACCCACATTCAGGAGTTGCATCCTGCTGACATGTTAGCAAGACAAACATTCACTCAGGAAATTCTTGCTTGTGTGGAAGTAGACAGTGAATGACATGGAACATTATGTGCACAGATGAAGTCCATTTCTATCACCAAGGACATGTCAATATGCAGAACAGCAGAATAAAGGCAACAGAAAATACGTGCGTCATCACTGGTAAATGATATTGAGAGTCTTTTGCCCAACAATGTCATTTCGACCCTTCGACAGCATGGATGTATGGGAGGATCATTTTTATGCAAGACTGCATTCCTGTGCAAATTGCACAGCCAGTGAATTGGCTACTGCGGAGATATTCCATTTCCATACATCCTGGCTGTCCAGATCACCTGATCTTAATCCATGTCACTTCCATTTATGAGGCTGTCTGAAAAATGTTGTGTTCATTGCTCCAATTACGAACATAGTTGAATTGAAGGCATTCATTGTGCAGCGCATTCTAAAGGTGACCCCCGGGACACTCCAGTCTGTTTTGGAACATGCTGCTTCTCAATTTCAACTTGTGGCATATTGAACATGTTTTGCATCAATCTCACGACAATGTGATTTTGCTTTTTGTTTGGTTTTCGGCCCCAGGACAGTTAAAAATCGATTTTTCCCATCCAGTGCGTTATGACCTTGCCACAGTGGATGGGCCTACGTAACTAACAGTGCCACAGTTGTTGACTGCCAGACTTATGCAGTCATGCATGTTGAACAGTACAGATGGTGTAATGTGCAACTCGGACCACAGCTGTTATATAGTGATGAATCTGTCATTTGTAACCAACCCTATTTATATTGTATGCTTCCAGTGCCATCTATTGGTAAGTCTTTTGTCCCCAATAACCTTTCCCCCTCCCCTGCATCAATAATATGTTGATCAAATTTGATGTCTTTCTTAGCAGTGCTTCTCTTTCTGCAGTGTTTTGAAACTGAAACTTTAATTAGAGACACCCTGTATTACTCCATGAAGGAATTTACACTGTTGTTGGACATGTTGGTAACTTAGTTATGAAATCAGCTACTGTATTTGCTTTACCAACAGCACACTATGTAATTTTTACTATTTGTTTATTTCTTTTGTCGTCCATCCAGTTGGTGTCTTCATATGTACTAAACTCAAAAATTTCTTTGTTTCTGTACCCCCCCCCCCCATTTTTTTAGTTTTCAAACCTGTTTTCACACTTGCTCTATTAAATTTCAACAATGGAAGGAAGGACTTGCCTACTCTAGAGGTACACAGTATAATGACATAAACAAAATGAAAGTGATTCAGGGAGCTTCAGTGAATACAGTTCCTTCATTTCTCCAGTTTCAGGACCTGAAAACTATTTATTCCAAGAATAGTGCTGATGATACTGAATATCTTGTTTGACTCCTTTCAGTTCTGGATTTCCCCCAGTCCTGATGAAGTCTGATGGAAGCTGTATCAATGATGTATACATTCTTCAGGATACTAACATAAGATGGATCAATGAGTTATTTATCAAAGACTAATAATGCAAATTGTGTTGAAACATAAGCAAAGGCTATCTCAAAATCAATGTACCTTTGCCTGATTACAGTTTTTTAATGCAGTTAGTTACAGTTGTAGTGTCTATATTGTAAATTATGCCTGATAGATAGGTCTAAAGTTTATGTTCTGTGTAGCTCTTTTCTTGTCAAGCTGAACAATTGCAATGTTGTTCCTACATTCAGGAATTGTCTTCCTCTGCAGACATTTAAACAGGTTTGCAGTTATACTTTGTACATCTTTGCATCTGAGTTTCACCTTCTTTATTGAAGCAGAATTATCTCCATACCTTTATTCATATTTCATCTGAGATTATTTCTGGATTATCGGGATTTTTATTTACAAGTTTCTGAATCATGTGTTTACCTGTACAAACGTTTAAAGAAGTCTTCAAGTGATACTAAAATTTTATTTCTATCGTTAGTTATTATGCGTTCTGGTTCTCTAACAAATGAAACGTGGTTTCTGTATTACCAAATTTTAGTGCTGTCTTCTCACATTCCCTCCCAGACACTTTGAATTTTTATTTAATTCAGCGTGTTCCTATTATGATTTGCTTGAGTGATTGTCTTCTTTTTAATAGCTACCTTATTGCGCGTGCGCACACACACACACACACACACACACACACACACACACACACACACACACACACACACACACACACACACACACACAAAAGGATTTTACTTTTACGAGCTTTTGGAGCCAGTGGCTCCTCCTCCTGATGGAAGAGTTGAAGGGGAAGGAAGAGGGGTGAAGGAAAAGGGTTGGAGAGGTTTAGGGAAAGGGATACAGTTTAGAAAAGTCACCCAGAATCCCAGGTCAAGGGAGACTTACTGGATAGGATGAGAAGGGAAGACTAATTGTTGGGGACTGCACCAGACGAGATTTGAAAACCTGAGGAATTAACGTAAATTAGGGGCCAGGGGGGTGGCGAGAACCAAGGACATGATGTAGTGCTAATTCCCACCTGCAGAGTTCTAAGAAACTGGTTCTGGGGGAAGAATCCAAATAGTGCGTGTGGTGAAACTGGCATCCGAGGTCATGACTGTCATGTTGTACAGCATGCTCTGCAAAAGGATATTGTGTATTGCCAGTATACACCCTCTGCCTATGCCCATTCATCCTGACTGATAACTGGGTGGTAGTCATGCCGATGTAAAAGGCCGAACAGTGTTTACATGACAGCTAGTATATGACGTGCCATTTCACAGGTGGCTCTCCCTTTGATAGTATATGTTTTGCTAGTTACAGGGCTGGAATAGCTGGTGTTAGGAGGGTGCATGGGGCAAGTATTGCCATGAGCACAGGCAAAGGGGCAGCAGTTACAGGGTAGGGATGTGAGAGCAGAAGGAGCATAGGGTCTGACAAGGATATTGTGGAGATTAGGAGCACAACAAAAAGCTAGTCTGGGTGTGGCGGGCAAAATCTCAGACAGAATGGAATTTTTTATCTATTATATTATCAATAATTGATTTTTCATTGTTATATTAACCCAAATACATTGTATTTCATTTTATTTAACTCCTCTTCAAACTCTACTAATCCATCTTTGGGTCCTAAAAATAAGGAACTTATCCGTGGATAGAGTGTAGTAGAAGTTGTTGGATTTCTAAGATCCATATTATTGTTTGTTTCACCAAACATCATTTAGTAAGGTGCATGCACTGCTGAGTGGATCCCACAGTTTGAAGCCACAGTTGGGGTTTTGTCAGTCCACTACTCCCATTCTTCTTTCACCTGGATTGGAGTACCAACATCCTAGGTACTCACATGTGACAGTAGGGCCTCTATGTATCCTATCCACAGTACAGTAGCTTGCGAGGACTTGGAAGAGTTTATCAAGGCCCATGAACAAGGCTGAACTTCACCAGAAGATGTATTTACTACATTCTCAACCTAGACCTGAGCGTTTATGAATTTCAGACCCGATAACATTGAAACAGGAATTTAAAGTTAATATAATCATTCAGCAGTCAGGTAATGTTTCTTTATGTGATAAGTAATATATTTAGTCATTAACTCACCATATTGTGGTGTGGTGAACAGCCCATTTGTATTTTTTCCTATTATAGTTCTTCAGTGAGATAATGAATGTAACAGGACTGACAGCTGCATGCTGTGAAGTTGGGAATCTACATTAGGCGGCTCCCTCAATCATCGCCAACATACCATTAAGGGCTCTACTCTCACTAAAAGAATGAGCTTTTGCGACGTGTGTGTATAACACTCACATTAATGTGATGGTAGTAATGAAACACAGAATCTATAATGAAGAATGTACACTAATGAGCCAAAGCATTATGATCACCTGCTTAACGTCGTGGAGGTCCACAGAAATAATTCTGCGTGGCACGGGTTTGTTAAATCCTTGGTAGGTTGAGAGAGAGAGAGAGAGAGAGAGAGAGAGAGAGAGAGAGAGAGAGAGAGAGAGAGAAATCAGCTTCCTAGCATGTCAGCTCACTTTTAGAATGCAGTACAGCAGTGATTCTTTGTGGCACAGATCCAATGTCCTTGGCAGGTTTCCAAAGGTATGTGGCAGCAGATGTCTATATACAGGTCACCCAGCTCCTGTAAATTATGAACTGGTGATTCGTGGCCACAGAGCTGGCATTCAACAGCATCCCAGGTGTGTTGCATCTGCAAAATGAGATTTTCACTCTGCAATGGAATGTGTGCTGACATGAAACTTTCTGACAGATTAAACCTGTTTGCCCCAAGACTCAAACTCGGGACCTTTGCCTTTCGTGGGCAAGTGCTCTGCCATCTGAGCTACTCATGACTCATGACCCGTTCTCGCATCTTTACTTCCACCAGTACCTCGTCTTCTACCTTTCAAACTTCACAGAAGCTCTGCTGTGAAACTCAAGATTAGCTCTCGTGGAAGAAAGTATATTGCAGAGATTTGGCTTAGCCACAGCCTGGAGGATGTTTCCAGGATAAATTTCCACCCTGCAGCAGAATTTGCACTTATATGAAAGTTGCAATTTTACAGGAGAGCTTCTGTGAAGTTTGGAAGGTAGGAGATGAGTTACTCCAGAATTAAAGCCATGAGGATAGGTCATGAGTCATGCTCGGGTAGCTCAGACGATAAAGCTCCTGCCTGCGAAAGGCAAAGGTCCCGAGTTTGAGTCGTGGTCCTGCACACCGTTTTAAACAGACAGGAAGTTTTGTGTTCCATCTGGTTAAGATCAAACAAACTTGGTTGCTAAAACATTAATGTGAGTTCACTATCATGCTCCTCAAATCACTGTAACACAATTACAGCTACCTCTCTGGAAGATGCCGTCACCATCGGGGAAGACACGAGGTGTGAAGGGTCACAGGTTCCCGGCAGTAATGTGCATATAATCCACAGCTGTCATGGTGTCTTCGATTACTACCACTGATCCCACAGAACCCCAGGTAAATGTTGCTCATAGCATAATTCTGCCTCCGCCAGCCTGCATCATGGCATGGTGCACAGCACATGTTTTGAGCAGCTGTTTGCCTGGATGTTGCTTTATCTGGGTACTACCATCAACCTGGTGTAACATTAGGTGTGATTGTTCTAACCAGGTGGCATGTTTCCGTTGATCCGTAGGCCAACCTCAAAGATCCTGTGCCCACTGCAATCACAGCTGACAATTTTGCTGGGAACTTGTAGGTGTCATTTGCTGCAGACCCCCTTGTTCAACAATGTACTGTGAGTGGTGCGCTCCTACCTGCACTGGCATTGTACTCTGTTGTCGGATCTTCCTCATATTGCTGCCCACCATGCTGTACAGATCTAGTCCACTCTTGATTTCCATGTTCTATGAAAAGTCATAGACATCCGACACTTTGTCACCTATTCGTGGATGATTACTGTTCTTCAAACATATTCCATAGACATTCACAACAGTAGCACACATTTAAACAGCCAACTAGGTCACCATTTCCAAGATGGTCATTCCCAGTCTCTGGGCTGTAACAATCTGTCTGTTGCCAAAGTCGCTTATGTCACTGGATTTCCACATTTGTGACCCATATTGTCACTAGAATGATCCCCCATTCACCTCTGCTCTGTTTGTATAATTTCCTTACTGCATGACATGCCCACATCATCATCAGGCGATATTCAGTCCTGCAGTGGGCAGTGATTACAAAGTTTTGGCTCGGCACTGTACATGTTCTTTGCCATGGTTGTGTGTTTTATAATTGCAATCAAGTTAATGCAGGAAGTAAACCAGAGCCCAAAGTATATTGTATGTTTGTTACAAGTATGTGAACCACAGTGTGGCAGTTTAAATAAATGATGAAGATCATGTAACCACCTAGTCACAAGACTAGCAAGGATTTTAAAAATGCAGTGTTAAACATTCAACTGTCCTACAGAGACAGCTATTATTAAAAGCTGAGAACAGTGTGCTGATAACATTTCTCTGTCAATATGAAAAAATATAACTCTGTTGGTAAGTGTAAGACTACAAATCCAAAGGTCTAGAATTCAATTCCCAGTTGGTCGTAAGATTTTTTTCTGTCACTTATTACTTGTTTCGCATATGGCAAGAATTATGTATGTAAAAAGTGTCGGTCTTATAACAGCTGGGGGAAGTTGGTTTGAGAGGGGAAGGCAGGAAAGGATGTACCACATCCAACACAATAATGCTTAGTAAAGCACTGCCATGTTCAAGACAACCTTCATATTGACAGCTTTACTTTTTTTGGCTTTACAATATTTTATTTTTAAGGAGGATTATTCAGATTATAAGCACCCTTTTAAAAAACACTCTGATTTAGTGTACATAGTCTCCTTTTTACACCAACATCTGATCATGTTATTGCAGGCATTGGTGTGATCAAATCATCTGGAGGTTTGCAAGGCTGTTCTATTGAATTAGCGTAGTCAGTTTTTTTTTTACTTATCGGCTACTGAAAGAAGTACACATATGTCAGTAATGGCAGAAGTTTGGTGTGTTCATGTTCTTTGGCGAATTGTTCATTATGATGTTTGTTTTAGTCCCTCTTCCTGTGCATACCATATTTTGAATAGCAAATACAGAATGCTGTGAAAAATGTAGATTTCTTCCTGACGTTCATTTGAACTTGTACTTTCAGAGGGAACAGCAGAGGTATATTCGGAGGACGTGGAGGAACAAGATGTGGTTTCTATTTCTACATGGCTCAAGAAGCCAGAAGTAATTGAGTCTTTTAAATGTCATGAAGTGAAAGTCAATGGCTACATGTATGAAAGGTAACATTTAATTTCTGAGAAGCTCTGTTCTACACAAACATTATATGCTGAAAAATATTCATTTTAAGCAATGTGTTTGTCATCACCATTTCCTTCTGTGTACAGCATCATTATTATATTTTGAATATGTATCTGTATTTTATATGAAAGTAGTTAAGAAAAATACAAAAGCTGTAACTTTAGGGGCTATGATGTAAAACTGTGGAGTGCCCTTATAGTTTTTCAGAAGTAAACATGATATTTTGACAGTAGTGAGCTGGAGATGCATTTTGTTCTTGATTGATAAATTTATTAAACTTTTACTGTTGTCCAAGTTGTTGCAACAAAATGTCAAGGCATTTATACATCTTTGGATAAAATAAATAGTTGCATGTTGATGGATACCTCCCCATCCCAATTGTCAATGTGCAGTTAACAGTATCTATTACAAACTGCTCTGATAATTTACTGTTGTCCTTAGGTAGTGTTTCCCCATGGAGTTCACAAACAGCTCTCAAGGCTTTGCAAAATGGGCCCTCATAGCCTTAAGATGACAAAATTTGAAAAATTGATGAATTGTAATTTAATCAGAAATTTCAATCACATGATCAGTGAAGTAAAATGCCTGAGTGTAGGCACAGTTATGGTTAGAAATTAAAGGCTCTTCCTCATACTGTTGCAGTTTGAACTGCTCTAAAGTGTTAAATGACTGAGAGCAGCCTCACTCAGTGGATATGCCTTTAAAAATCTCAACAAAGTTCTTAGGTGAGCAATTTCTTCTAAGAAATTTGGAAAATTATTAAGAAGTAAAGGAAACTGCTCACCGAATACCAGAGGTGTTGACGTTTGATAGGGACACAGAAAAGGGAACAAAAACTTTGCCAGCTTTTGGAAGAAATCCTTTGACAGGCATGAGTGTGCGTCCACATGCACGCGTGCACCGCGCGCGCCCCCCCCACACACACACATGTGACAGGCACGTGTGTGTGTGTGTGTGTGTGTGTGTGTGTGTGTCTACTTAGCATTTCCACTATATGGTGAGTCGCAATCTATCCTTTTCATAATATTGTCATTATTGAATAATTCATAAATTTACACAGACAAATTGTCTTGTAATATACTTTTGGGCTCCTTATCTGTTATCTATTAGTAATGTACAAGTACTTTGTGTAAAAGACATCATAGTCACCTTTGACTGTAGAAGTTATTTATTTTCACTTCTGCAGTTTCAGCCATATGGGCATTATTAAGTGGTATACTGCAAAACATAAAAAAATAATTAACAGAGAGTGTCTGCACAGTGGCACTAACATCATGCCATGCATACAGTAGTTATGCCAAAACTAACATTTTTGTTGATACATTACTTACACTGTGCTTTAGCACATATGAAAACCTACAAATCTTCTGATATATTGTGTGTGTATGTTGGGTCTTTTATTTGTAAAAATGTACAGTAATAACCCAGACTTACACAATATATGGGACAAAGCAATAACAATGTAAGTCAAATTCACATTAAATTGGGGTTCAGTTTTGTTTGTAAATACATACAAATTAAGTTCAGTTGGGCCAGAGACTAAAGCAAACAATGTAATTTAGAAGAAAAATCTTTTATGCAATGTTCAACAATATAAGAAATTATATTACAATAGAGTGTTACGCGTTGCAACAATTTAAATCCAAGTTATTGTGATGTAGAAGGCTTCGTAAAATCTAACAGTGTTGTCTGATGAGTCATACTTTTTTCTTCTCACACAGAGTCCTCATAGCACACTAATGTTTTATTCCCGTTTTGTATCTGAAATGCACATTTTATTGGAATCTATTTTTTCTAAAACTTTCAATCCTTTTTCAATTGAACTGAGGCCTCCTATCAAGTGTGCAGTTGTCATTTCAGTCTTCTGATTGAAATCATATAAGGTAAAGAAAAAATTTTGAAACTGTAAAAAATGCTCAATCCTCAAACTCAAGTATCATTCGTAAATATCATGGTATTAGTCCTCAGATGGAAACAATGTTAAAATAATGATTTAGATAGTGAAGGAAGTGTGAAAAATTATCGCGTTGATCAGAAAACGGTGAGATCTCTAGCTAAAGAAATTTTTGGGAGACTGAAGGAAGAAGCTGGAGAGGTGGCCACAGATGAAATGTTTAAAACTAGTGATGGTTAGTTTAGCACATTCAGAAGCCATCATAATTGGCATAGAATCCCAGAAAGTGGAGAGCCACAAAGTGCTGATAGAGAGATTGTGTTGCTCTATCCAGAGAAACTCACTGCATTGACAGAAGAAGGTTTCTATACCAGCCAAATCATATTCAACATAGATGAAACTGATCTGTTCTATAAGACGTCTAAAAGAAGTTTTATTGCACATAAAGAGAAAATCTTTCCAGGTTCCACAGCTGCCGAAGATTGACTGACAGTGATGATTGCTGTGAATGCAGCCGGTGATTGTGAATTAAAAGCTTCCTTAATTTATCGCTCAGAGGATTCAACAACTTTAAAAACTACATTTAATGCTCTATTGCCAGTGATCTGGAAGTCAAATGATAAAGCTTGGATGACAGCTTCTCTTTTTGAGGACTGATTTGGTTGTCACATCATACCTCGAGTCAAACATTATTGCCATTTAAAACAAATCCCATATAAAGTGATCCTATTAACTGACAAGGCACCAGCTCATCCTCTTGTGACTCTAATTAATTTTGACCCATGTGTGAAAGTTGTATTTTTGCAAATGAATGATGGTAATGATCAAGAACTGCTGGATTCACACAAAAAGTAGCTGACAAAAGATAAGCGTATAGATATGTGTGAGCAAGAGCAAAACATTGAACAACCAGGTTCTTTACACCTGTGTCAGTCTTCTGTTTCCTTACCATGCTTCATGTGGATGACGTAGTTGGAATCTATCAATCAAGCCAGCTCCGTTGATGAAAGAGTTCCCCACAAAACATGCCTGAACCTGTCGTAAGCCTAACACTGTATGCGGGAGTGGGGGGAATAGAGATGCTTGATGCTCTAACAGATCTCCCAGATGACCTAATCCCATTAGACTTCAGTTTATGGGGCTGGTTAAAGGGGGATGTGTGTACTACGAAGTTTGATACATAGGAAGAACTTGTTGCCCCCATCACCCATGCTGTTGCCAGTATTAAAGTCCATCAAGACCATGTTTGATGTGCAACGCAACACACCCTCCAGTGTATTGACAAGTGCTTCGAGATGGGTGGGGGCCTTTCAAACACCAATTGTAGGATTGATCAGTCATCTGTCCGACCATTATACTGCCCACCACAGTGCCTACACAGCATTTCGGTATGTAATATTCTCACTTGTCGTCATATTCATTCATGGACATCTGTAGTCTTCAATTTGCTCCAGTTCCATAACAATCGAAAATCAGGCACTTTCATAGGACGTTTTCAGTTGATTCTCACATGCAGAATCACCTCACAAATTGTGACATTCTTCCTGAATCATGCTGTATAATGACTAGCTCTGTCGACTAATGTAAGAGTGTAGTTAAGGTACTCAGGTAACAAGTGTTTGCTCTGGAATGTGCAATCTGTGATGAGGAAAAAGAAAAAGAAAAGGAAAAAAAGAAAAAAGAAAACACCTAGAATGTGTCTTCACGCCAACCAACTAAGTTGCCATGTAAACAGTGTACATAAATAACGATTTGGCGGGTTTCATGTTACTGATGTTAACAATGGTAGCAATATACGTAGTTTCCCATTATCTCGATGTATATAGTCTCAATGCTCATGTAATGTAGATGCATTCTTACAGTTAAAAGACTCAAGAAACATATATCATGATGACATGTATATGAGTCAGAAGATTTCTTTAAATGAACACATCACCATTTGACTGTATTGTTGTTTAATTACGACCCATGTTTCGGCCCTTTGTGCCATTTTCAAGTGACTGAGTTTATGTCATTAACATATAGTGCAGGACATCAAGCTCAAAATTGGCCATAAATAAAGAAAAGTATTCGTTCCCACAAAATGTCAGACGTAAAATCATCATCTCGTAAAAAGATCGTTAAATAATAGTGGGAGCATTTCATATTTAGTAAAAACAGGTTTGCTTTGGAATATAAAAGATGAACACATGTCTGTCATTATAACTCAAGCACATGCATTCATCTTTTATATACCAAAGTAAACCTGAAAAATATAATGTGTTCCCACTATTATTTATTGATCCTTTTGCAAGTTTTTAATAATTTTACATCTGGCATTTCATGGGGAGCGAATATTTTGAGCTTTATGTTCTGCAATATACGCCAATGACATAAACCCAATCACTTGAAAACAGCATAAAAGGCCAAAACATGGATTGTAATTAAATAAACAACAATACAATCAAATGACAATGTGTTCATTAAAAATTATTGTATGACTGTTGCTCAGCATCACCAAAAAAGATTATTTTTACGTTCTGACATGGATTACAGCACAGTGTAAGTAATGTGTTATTTTTGACATTTTTCAGTACTATAACTGTCGTATGCACGACATGATGTTAGTGTCATTATGTATATACATACTGTTAATTTTTTTTTTCATGTTTTGCAATGTACTACCTGATAATGACCAATACTGCCAAAATTGCAATAGTGCAAATAAATAACTTTTAGATTCAAGTTGACTGTGATGCCTTTTACAAAATGTTATGCGACTGTGAAACCAAACCACCAGAAGTTAATAGAAGTGCTTTGTTGCAACTTGAAATTAGACGGTGTACAGACTTGCAATTATCAACTATTTAAATGTTAATGAGATTAATGAGAATGGTGGGAAACATAAACTAACAAAGCATAAATGGCTAGACAAGAAATGCAAGGCTGTAGAAGTGTACGTGACCAGGGGAAGATAGATTCTACATATAGGGTAACGAAAGAGACATTTAGAGAAAACTAAAGCAGCTATATGAATATCAAGAACTCAGAGAAAAGCCGATACCAAGGAAAGAAAGGAAGGATGAAAGGGGAAGGAACATAGAACATCTATATAAGGGAAACGAAACTTGAAGACAGCATGTAGGCAGAGAAGAGGAAGTAAACGACGAGATGAAAGAGATGATACTATCAGAAAAATTTGACAGACCACTGAAAGACCAAAGTCAAAACAAGTCCCCTGGAGTAAATGACATTCCCTCAGAATTATTGGTACCATTGGAAGAGCCAGCCATGGCAAAACTGTTCCACCTTGTGTGTGAGATATTTGAGAGGAGAAATACCCCCGGACTTTAAGAAGGATGTAATAGTTCCTGTTCCAGAGAAGGCAGGTGTGAACATTACCAGACCATCAGTTTGATGAATCATGAGTGTAAAGTACTGACACAAATTGTTTACAGAAGACTGGATAAATTGGTAGAAGCTGGTCATGGGGAAATGTGGGAACTCATGAAGCTATAACGAACCTGTGACTTATTGGTAGCAATGATAAAATACAGGAACCAGATTGTAGTTTTAAAGAGTCGAAGGGCATGAAAGTGAAGCAATAGTTGGGAATGAAGTGAGGCAGGATTGTAACCTATCCCCCATGTTATCCAGTCTATACATTGAGCAGGCAGTAAAGGAAACCAAGGAGAAGTTTTGAGAGGGGATAAAAGTTCAGAGAGAAGAAATAAAAACTTTGAAGTTTGCTGGTGTGATTGTAATTCTGTTGGAGACTGCAAAGGGTTTGGAAGAGCTGTTGGACAGAATGGATAGTGTCTTGAAAAAGGTGAATATCAACAAAGTGAAATGAAGGCAATGAGACTCTTGGTATTTTGGGAGCAAAATAACTGACATTAGGTATGATAAAGAAGATATAAACTGCAGACTGACAATGACAAGAAAAGTGTAAAAAAAAGGGGAAAAAATCTTGATGTCAAATATAAATTTAAGTGTCAGGAAGAATTTGCTGATGGTATGTGCATGGGGTGTAGCTTTTATGGAAGTGAGACGTGGATGATAAGCAGTTAAGACAAGAAGAGAAGAGAAAATTTGAAATGTGGTGTGACAGAAGAATACTGAAAATTTTGTGGGTGCATTGAATAACAAGTGAGGGAAAAAGAAATTTGTGCATTATTGGACTAAAAGAAGGGAGTGACACATCACGAGGCATCATGGGATCATCTGTTTGGTAATGGAAGAGAGTGTGGGTGAGGAGCAAAAGTTATAGAAGGAGAACAAGAGACGAATACAGTAAGCAGTTTCAGGAGGATGTAGGTTGCAGTAGTTATTCGGAGACGAAGAGGCTTGTACAGGATGTAGTGACATGGACAGCTGCATGAAACCAGTCTTCAGAGTGAAGACAACAACAACAACTAATAGAACAATCATAAATCTCTAAACATCCTCAAAATTTAGTTGTATCTGAAAATAAATTCCAAGTTGTTGTTTGTGAAATTTTTTATCTCAAATTAAACTAGATACACCATTGTTTACTTCCCAGTATAAATTCTGTATTATGTTAGATACTATGATTATAAAAGAAGCACCGACTTTTGGCAAACATACTGGATACCTGCAATTGTTAATTATAATTTATTCAGATTCTGCAGGATAGTCAATAGAAAAAGTAAAGTGGAGTGCTGAAATAAACTGTTATGTAGCAGACATGAGACAGTAGAAGTTAACGGTAGAGAAAACCTTTGATCTTTTTGTGGATTTCAGTTCATACTTGAATAGTTTTTAATGAACAGGTCAACCACTTGGCAAGAAACACTTCAAATGTAGGAGTTTTCAGACATACTACAATTCCAAAGTACTGTCTTGCATCATGTGTGAAAAACAAATCTTGAGGACATTATAAAAAGAACTTTTAAATACTTCACGCTATTGAAGGCAAGTGGTATGTTATGTTCCAGCAATTCCTATCAAATCTTGGTTCACTGACGATGGGATTAACAGGCAACTCATCATAAAGATAACAAGAATTGGGTTTATTCAAAAAATGTATCTCAGCTCATACTCGCAGAATTGGTGTTGCGAATGTTTCCCAATGAGACTGCATTGACAAATCTATTGGATTTGTAACTCCCATGCTCTGAATATGAAGATCAGTGGGAAGAACTAATCAACTAACTAAATAAACCAGAGGTCTAATTTCCTTTTGGTATATTCCAGTTATTACTGTATTCAGAAACTGTATACAGTATACAAGACTTATTCAAATTTTGGCATAATATGTCAGCTTAGCTTGTAGCCGTTTTTGGACACTGAATATGTCATTCAATTTAATATGAACATAATGACAAATGTGCAAACTTAAAACTGTGTCATGTGGAGTGTATTCAGTAATATTTACCTGTGTGTTGTATACATCTACTTAATCTATATTTCTATCACATGCTGATTTTGTTTAATACTGTATATCAAGGATGGCTTAGTGGTGTGATAAATACCAAATTCATAAAACAGATTGAAGGAAAAGCTGATGCAAGTCCAAAATATCAACAATATTAGGAAGAAGATAGATTGCTACTCACCATAAAGATGACTGACCGAGTTGCAGATGAGAACAAGGAAAGGCCAAAGCCTTCTTCACTGAGAACTTTGGCCAAAAGCTATAATGTGGAAAAGTCTTTTTGTTGTGCACGTATACAACTCGATGGGTCATTTTATCACGAGTAGCAATCTATTCTTTTGCTAATATTGTTGACATTCCAACGTGAGGTTTCCCTTAGTAGATGCAAGACTGAGGTTCATTGGAAAAAACTTAATGAAATTAAATTCATCTATGCAAGAAATGACTTACAGAACACTGGCTTGACTGAATCTGTAGTATATCTTGTCAGTCTGGGACCCTTGCATAGTAGGATTAACAAAAGAGATACAGAATATCCATCAACGAGCAACTCATACTGTTGTAGAATCGTTTAGTAACTGTGAAAGCGTAATGGAGACACTCGATGAACTCCAGTGCCAGTTGCTACAAGAAAGGCGTTGAGTATCACAGAGAAGCTTACAGTTGAAATTCCAAGAGCATACCTTCAGGGAAGGAGGGCAAGATAATTGTGTATGTCTTTTTCTTTAGAAACATGTAGCATATGTTTGTGTTAAACAACAGAAAATATATTTGCAGAACTTGAGTAAATGCAGTAGTAAAAACTGTTTATTTGTGGCCTACCAAGGGATGACTTTGTACTGTACAGAATTGTACCTTACATCATTACACCAGGTTTTTGAGTTGTGTGGTACTTAATAATAAATTATGACTTTTGGAATTGGCCAGTGAGCATTGAAAGAGGATTTATTGGTCCATGCACATTCTTTGTGGCAGAAGCAAAATTTATTTGTGAATTTCACGTATTACAAGTCTCTAAGAGCTTGCTTACGTTGCAATGTGACATCCCTGCTACAGTGAATTTAACTCATTTAGAGTCTGTTACATAATCCTGAAGTCCTCTCTAGTGTAGTCTTCATCTGTCTGGGGCTACCAAACCCTGAAGTCAATGAAGCATAGCTTCAGTCATGCACTGCTTCGAGCACTGTGTGATGGTTGTGTCTACATGACCAGTGTGGTTCATAACACATGAACAAGGCTAGTGTGCTTTATGGGGGACACAGTTTAGCCTCTTTATAATGAATCTGCCTAATTGCACATTTGAACACCCCTACAAGTAGTATTCCACTTACCTGCATACTGCTATTCTGAATTAATGAATAACTGTGCATTCATGGCACAGTATACCCTTTTGTAGCTGGCTGGACTTGAAGGTGGCATCTCCTGTCACCTAATGAATGGCAAAATGTGTTGATATCATGTATGGAATGTCAATTAATGGTGTGATACCTACTATTTCACTTTGAAACAATTCCATTTAATCCTTTGACAAACCTGCATTTATTCCTAATGGTGTATGATATTAACAACTTTTCCAAAATGATATAATAAATTTGATGTCTAGTTTTATGCTATTTTTTATTAACACAATTTTTGTCTCTTGTTTACAGTCATTTACTGGTCACTGACAGTCATATATATGTTCTGCGAGATATACCTGAACGTAAAGGGCTTGCACACATTGCGGTGCGTCGTCCATTGTCTGCAATAGTGAAGATAACTTCCAAAAAGAAACATCCTGAAGTAATTACCTTCAAGTACGGAGTTCCTGAGGGTGATGGCCTTATCATCTCTGATATGGACAAGTAAGTTAAGAACACCACCTCTTCGGTTTCAATTTTCATGTGAACACTGTCATACAAATACTTCTTTAAGGTTTAGGTTGATGTTAGAGCTGAGTGCGAGCGCCCCCCCCCCCCCCCCCCCCCCCCCACACACACACACACACACACACACACACATTCATATCCTCCATGACTGACTACAATAATGTCTGCAGTAAAGTGCTTCAACTGAAGGTGAATTCTAGTAAACGACAAAGTACTGTCTTATATGCTTACAAGAACATTGATATACTTTCTATTACAGGCAGGCTGCAAAGCCAGTTTAAACATTGTAAAGGGTCAGTCTCCCAGCCTTTCAGGATTTGAACTTTTTTCTCAGTAGGCAATATTGGCACATTAAAAAAAATAGATGGGAGGGGTGTACATGACAGAATGGAATTCAGTTAGTGAAGAATGATGCATAATACTCAAATTTCTGAAACTGTAGGATATTACGGTATGAGAACACAGAATGAAATGAAATCAAGAAAGGAGAAGAAAGTAAAAGGGCACAGCATGGCTGAAAAAATAGGCAAAGCAGAGTGCAAAAATACAGATAGAAATGGAAGAAATACTTTATGATGAAACTGGTTGATCTATGTGAACTGATGAGTAAGATTCTGTTTGTGGTGTATGAAATTGTTGAATTTGGGAGAGATTATCTAAGTGATTTGGAAGGCTGAACCGATACTCTTTACCCTGCTACTTTGGTGCAGAGGACAGTCAAGAGACATTATTATATGCTGCAGTTATTGTAGAATGTATTTCAGTGGTCGTGCTGTCTACAAAACATCTTATGCATAAGACTTTGGAGAAGTCAGTTTAGAGTATCCACGTGAAAGTGATTTCTATGCATAATTGTTTCAGATTAAAATAACACACCACATACATTAAGTTATTTCTATGGTAAACTTACAGATTTATGTATTCTTCAGTGGAGTAGAAGCTGTGATACTCTAAATATGTCTTTAAAGATTTTCTGAATGTTTTAACCTTGGTAATTTCTTTTATGGTTCTGGGAAGTTTGTTACAAAATCCTGCTTGGGAAGTACCATTTTATCGCAGGGACGTGTTAATTTGGGTCATATGTAAGTATTTGTTTTGTCTGACAAAGTGATCATGAATACCACAGTTTTTTTAGAATCTGGAGTTGTTATCTGTCATATTTATTTTAAAGAATAAGGGTTTCCATAATGTAGACACATGGGAAATGAGGAATACCAGAAATTTTAAATACAGGTTTACACGAGTCTTTAGGTTTGCATCCAGACATGATTCTAATGGACCTTTTTCACAGTTGGAAAATGCTGCTAGCTACTGTAGGGTTTCTCCAGGAAGTGACTCTGATGTAATGCAAGAATGAGAGTAGGCATGGTATGCGTTCATTACTGTTTTCTCGCTACAGCAGGATTTTAGTGAGCAAAGAAGGTACCATGTCTTGCTCAGTTTTGCGTTAAGATTTTCAGTATATTTCTTCCATTTTACAGTGCTTTGCGGCCATAGTCCTAAGAATTTGGTTTCCACACTGTTAGCAACTTGTTCATTATTGATGGAGATAAATGAGATATACTTACCCGTGTTTGGAGCATTGTGGAACTTCAGAGCAATAGTTTTTTTTACTATTTATTACAAGCTGATTATTCTGTGACCAGTTGCTATTTTGTGTCAGTGTTTACTGATTCTTCTTTTTCCCCCTTCTAATAGAATTGGCATGTCAAATGGCGGCCGGCCGCTGTGGTCGAGTGGTTCTAGGTGCTTCAGTCTGGAACCGAGCGACCGCTACAGTCGCAGGTTCGAACCCTGCCTTGGGCATGGATGTGTGTGACGTCCTTAGGTTAGTTAGGTTTAAGTAGTTCTATGTTCTAGGGGACTGATGACCTCAGTTGTTAAGTCCCATAGTGCTCAGAGCCATTTGAACCTCTTTTTTATGGCAAAGGCTGCCAGTCTTGCTTGCAAAATGAAAGCAGAGCTCATCATTTGCAGCATAGTCGACCGGACAGATTTCAGACCTTTGGTGCAGAGCCGAATGGAGGGTCTGAATCAGAGGCTCAGATGGTTCTGCGACTGTCTAGGCTCCAGATTCTTTGACTTGCGCCATAGTGTGGTTGAGTTTCAGGTTCCACTGAATAGGTCAGTAGCCCATTACATGCAGGAGGTGGCTACACAGGTTGCAGAGCCTGTGTGGTGTGGACTGGGCGGTTTTTTATGTTAGAGGGTCTTGTGGACATTCAAAAAGGGCTTCAGTCTCAAAGGGAGCAGGTCAAATACAGGAAGAATGTGTATCTAGGAACCATCAGTATAACACTTGTAAACTGTTGTAGCTATGTTGGGAAGGTACCAGAGCTCCAAGTGCTAATAGAAACCACAGATGCTCAAATCATTATAGGGACTGAAAGCTGGCTAAAGCTGGAGATAAGTTCAACTGAAATTTTTCCAAAGAACTGAACAGTATACCAAAAGGATAGGCTAAGTACATTTGGCGGTGGCATGTTTATTGCTGTTAGAAGTAGTTTTATCTTCTAGCGAAATTGAAGCAGATAATTCCTGCAAGTTAGTATGGGCAGAGGTCATTCTTGGCAACTGGACTAAGATAATAATTGGATTCTTTTTCTGACCTCCCAACTCAGATGATACAGTTGCTGAAAGGTTCAAAGAAAACTTGCATGTAATTTCAAACACATACCCAACTCATACAATTGTAGTTGGTGGTGACTTTAATTTACCCTCGATATGTTGGCAAAACAACATGTTTAAATCTGGAGGTACACATAAAACATCATCTGAAATTGTGGTAAATGCATTCTCTGAAAATTATTTCGAGCAGTTAGTTCATGAGCCCACGCGAATAGTAAACAGTTGTGAAAACACACGTGACCTCTTAGCAACAAATAATCTTGAGCTAATAACAAGCATCAAAATGGAGATAGGGATTAGTGAACACAGGGTTGTTGTAGCAAGACTGAATATTGTAACCGCCAAATCCTCCCAAAGCAAACAAAAAATATACCTATTCAAAAAAGCAGATAATAATTCTCTTGATGCCTTCCTGACAGACAATCTCCGCTCCTTCCAAATTAACAGTGTAAGTGTAGACCAGATGTGGCTTGAATTCAAAGAAATAGTATCGACAGCAATTGAGAGATTTATACCAAATAAATTAGCAAACAATGGAGCTGATCCCCCTTGGTACACAAAATGGGTCAGAACACTGTTGCAGAAACAACGAAAAAAGCATGTCAAATTTAAATTAATGCAAAGTCTCCAAGATTGGCAACCTTTTACAGAAGCTTGAAATTTAATGTGGACATCAATGTGAGATGCTTATTATAGTTTCCACAATGAAGCTTTTATGTCAAAGCCCAGCAGAAAATCCAAAGCCATTCTGGTTGTATGTAAAGTATGCTAGTGGCAAGACACAGTCAATGCCTTCGCTGCGCAACAGCCATGAAAATAATATCAATGACAGTGCTGCTAAAGCAGAGTTACTAAACACAGCCTTTCGAATTTCCTTCACCAGAGAAGATGATGTAAATAGTCCAGAATTTGAATCAAGAACGGCTGCCAACATGAGTAACTTAGAAGTAGATATCCTCAGAATACTGAAGCAACTTAAATCACTTAATAAAATCAAGTCTTCTGGTTAGATTGTATACCAATAAGGTTCCTTTCAGAGTACGCTGATGCAATAGCTCCATACTTAACAATCACATACAATCGCTAAGTCAACGGAAGATTAGTACCCAAAGAGTGGAAACCTGCACAAGTCACACGAGTATTCAAGAAAGGTAGTAGGAGTATCCACTAAATTACAGGCCCATATCATTAACATTGATATGCAGCAGGATTTTGAAACGTATATTGTGTTTGAACATTATGAATTACCTCGAAGAGAACAGTCTAGTGACACACTTTCAACACAGATTTAGAGTACACCTTTCTTGTGAATCACAATTAGCTCTTTACAAACACAAAATGTTGAGTGCTGTTGACAAAAAAGGCTTTTGGTACTATACCACACAAGCGGCTTGTAGTGAAATTGCGTGCTTACGGAATATTGTCTGTTATGTGACTGGATTCGTGATTTCCTGTCAAAGAGGTCACAGTTCATAATAATTGACAGAAAGTCATCAACTAAAACAGAAGTGATTTCTGGTGTTCCCCAAAGCAGTATTATAGGCCCTCTGCTGTTCCTTATCTATATAAATGATTTAGGAGACAATCTGACAGCCATCTTAGGTTGTTTCCATGTGATGTTGTTTATTGTCTACTAAACTCATCAGAAGATAAAAACAAATTGCAGAATGATTAAGAAAAGATATCTAAACAATGCGAAAATTGGCAATTGACCCAAAATAATGAAAAATGTGAGGTCATCCTCAAGTGTGTTAAAAGGAATCCGTTAACCTTTGGTTACACGATAAATCAGTCTAGTCTAAAGGCCGTAAAATCAACTTAAATACGTAGGAATTACAATTATGAACAACTTAAATTGGAAAGAACACGTGGAAAATATTGTGGGAAAGGCAAATGAAAGACTTTGTTTTATTAGCAGGATGCTTAGAAAATGTAACAGCTCTGCTAAAGAGACTGCCTACACTATGTTTGTTTGTCCCCTTTTGGAGTACTGCTGCACGGTCTGGGAGCCTTACCAGACAGGATAAAATGGAGTACATCGAGAAAAATCGAAGAGGAGCAGGATATTGTCTGTTATCGCGAAATAGGTGTGTGTGTGTGTGTGTGTGTGTGTGTGTGTGTCATAGACATGATACAGGATTTGGGATGCATGTCATTAAAAAAGAGGGCATTTTTTTTTGCAGTGTAATCTTCTCACTAAATTTCAATCACCAACTTTCTCCTCTGAATGTGAAAATATTTTGTTGACGCTGACCTACATCAGGAGAGATGACCATCATAATAAGATAAGGGAAATCAGAGCTCGCATGAAAAGATATAGGTGTTTGTTTTTTCCACGCGCTGTTTGAGAGTGGAATAACAGAGTGTTATTGTGAAGGTGGTTCAATGAACCATCTGCCAGATACTTAAATGTGATTTGCAGAGTATCCATGTAGATGTAGACAAAGATCTGCCAATGTGATTGTTTTATGAGCATCAAAGTTTAAACTTAGCTCTTTTATGTACATAAGGAAGAGAACGGGTCCCATTACTGATCCTCGGGGTGCAGTGTATTTAATTAGTTTATAGTCTGAGAAGTGTTCCGAAATAGTTTTTGAGTAACATCTGTGTGCTTGATGCATACTGCTTGCTTAAGACTGCACAGGAAGGAGCTGAGCCAATTGTTGGACAGACTTTGAATACCATATTTGACAGCAGAATTTTATGATCCATCATGTCAAATCTGTTGACTCCTGTTTCTTGTCCATCAGGTTTAATATGCAATTGATGCACTTATAAATGGTGGTTGTTGTTGATCTCAGTGGCAGTTGTTGTTGATATCTTAGTTCTGAATCTGCATTGTTCATTGCATAAGATATTGCTTTTATTTACAAATTTCATAAGTTTGTCATACGTAGCCACAAGAGTGTGCATGCTCTTTGAATCAATCCACTGTGGTTGAGTGGTTGCTTTTCTCTTACTTTACATATAAATTTTTCTAACACATTTGAAATGCAAGAGGAACTTGTGATGAGCCTGTAGTTATTTACATTATTTCTCCTTCTTTTTTTGTGTTCTGGAATAACTTCAGGTGTGTGAATATTTCAATTAGATTTGGTGCACACTTCTTTAAGATTGTAGCAGGGACACCATCAGTGCCAGAAGAGTTGGAATTTTTTAGTCATTTTATTGCTTTTGGTACTTCATCTTGTGAGACAGAGGTGATGTACAGTGACCCCCTACAAGCACTTATTTTAAAGCCATTATAGTGAATACAGGCTCAGATCAAATTGACAAAGAACTTTGCATTATGAGCCCACTTATCAGTATGATGTTTCACCCTCTCTGGCCTGGATTCATACTGGTATGGTTGGGAAAGGTACCACAAATCTGTGGTTTCTTAACCTGGGGCAAGCCGGCTCACAACTATTGTAACTAGTCCTCCATATCCTCGATACTGTCACTGGGATGGAGTAGACTTTCAAGCTGGTGCCAAGTGTTCTGTTGGGGACAGATCTGGGACTCTTGCTAGCCACTGAGGTACCTCAGCATCAGACACACAGTTCTTAGAAACACATGCCATTTGAGGATAAGCATCATCCTGTCAAAAAATGTCACTGCGTTACTATCGCAAGAGAGAGAACCCACGAGGAAGTAGAATGTCCATCACATATCTTTGTGCCATCAGAGTTCTCCCTGTTACTTCTGGCCATGACCTGAAGTAATACCCTACGGTTCCCAAACTGTGATGCCAGGACTAATACTGCTGTGCCTCTCAAAAGCATTGAAATAAAGAGATCTCACCCCCAAATCACCACTGTGCTTGCCGACAGTTGTCATCCAGTGTAATGCAGAACTGCAATTCGTCGCTCAATGTAGAACTGACCACTAGATGTCACAAGAAGTGGACTTGTTTGTAGAAGGCAGGCTCTACGTCAAGTGATTACATTGTACTCAGTGCACAATATGGCAATCCTCCCTTTTGTGGTCAGACGTGGTCATCTGGAACACTGATGATGATTCTGCCTGCCCTCATGTCCCCTGAAGTTAAACATCAGTCCACTGTTGCAACCAAATGTGGCTATTATAAGATTTGACCAGCCACCCAGATGGAGAACCTCAGTGAGGCCCCTTTCAAACACTGTCAGATGCTGACACCATGTTTGTGCTACTTATTGACTCTACCAAGTCTGGTAGAAACATGAAACTTGAAGAACACTAATTCACTCTAATGGCTGTTCTGCCTGTCACAGAAAACTGGACCTCTAATCATTTACGTACCTACCAGTCGTGTGTTTGTGTATGAAGTAATATTAACATCTGATCATGTCTTATTGGTTATTCACTTTTTTGGTTAGGCAGTAAATATGTTACACACATTTAGTTATCGATCTTCCAGTACATTTTTGTCCCCTTTCTTGCAGTTCTCTTCCCTATGAAGTACTGGTGTGTGTGTGTGTGTGTGTGTGTGTGTGTGTGTGTGTGTGTAAAAAAAAAATCTGGAGACTCACATGTAAGAATTGACCACTACACGTCACGGGAAGTGAACCTGTCAGTATAAAAGGGGATATGGAGTTTTGTGTTCTCATTAGAGAAGATGGAATGTGTCAGCCAGGAGAGCTCATTGACTTCAAATGTCGGCTAATCATTGGATTTCACCTGAAAGACAAATCCATCAGGGATATTTCAACCCTTCTAACACTGGCCAAGAGAACTGTTGATGTGATTGTGGAGTGGAAACATGAAACAACCACAGCTAAATCAAGACTAAGCAGACTTCACATACTGACAGATAGGGATTGTCGAGCATTGCAGAGGGTAGTTTCAAAGAAAATTCCAAGAAATTAGTGTAGGAAATAACAAATGACTTCCAAAATTGCTATCAGCATTTCAGCTATCACAGTGACTTTGTGTAGGGAGTCAAAAAGAATGTGGTACAGTGGTTGAGTAGTTCCTTGCAAGCCACATGCTTGTATTTCTGTAGTCAAGTGCTAAGCAGTGTTTCAGATGGTGTAAAGAGCAACTTCACTGGATAGTGGATGACTGAAAAAAAGTAGTTTGGAGTGCTGAATCATGCTGTACCCTTTAGCAGTCTGATGGAAGGGCTTAGGTTTGGTGAATGCCTGGAGAACGTTACCTCTCATTGTGTATAGTACCGGCAGCGAAGTACAGAAGATGTGGTGTTCAGTACAGTTGTGTTTTTTGTGGTTAGTGTGCAGTTTGCTTTATTGCACTTAGGAAAATGCTAAGTGTGGAAGGTTATGAATGCATTTTACAGCATTGTGTACTGTGAACGGTAGAGGAACAGCTCGGAGATGACAATTGTTTTTATCATCATGATAGTTCACCCTGTCATAAAACGGAATCTATGAGACAATCGTTTCTGGACACTAACATAATTCTAGAAAAAGAGCTGGCCTGCCCATATGTCAGTGAATTTTCCCATCTGTATTTCATCATTATAATGAGTGCCCATTTGTGTTTGAACCCCCTTATATACTTTTTTTACCACTTTTTCTATCTGCAACAGTCCCAGGTGGCATTCAGTGTCATGGTAAGTGCTGGTAATAATATTCTGGTTCACAATTGTATACCCCCCCCCCCCCCTCTCTCTCTCTCTCTCTCTCTCTCTCTCTCTCTCTCTCTCTCTCTCTCTCTCTCTCTCTCTCTGTCAAACATTCCACATGGGAAAAATATATTAAAAAACAAAGATTCTGTGACTTACTGAACGAGAAAGCACTGGTAGATAGACACAATAAGAAACTCACAAACACACACACAAATTTCAAGCTATCGCAACCCACGGTTGAAAGGATGTGGGTTTTAAGGGAGAGGGTAAGGAGTCATTCCAATCCCGGGAGCAGAAAGACTTACCTTAGGGGGAAAAAGGGACAGGTATACACAGGCAGACATAGTATATATTTTAAGGTGGTATAAGATGTTCAAACTGAAACCATGGGATTGGAGCATGGAAAGAGGCAGTAGTCCACAATAATTATGGAAACTGATGTTAGAAACAAAAGCAGGAAATAAAGAAAGATGAAATGGATGGAAAACAGTGGCAGCCTCTTACTGTCTAAGTGGGATAAGTGGGGTAATGAAGAAAGAGAGAGAAATTTCAGTATATGACTGAAAGTGCAAGGACCTTTTCTGATATACTCATTAACCACATTGAGGAAGAATTTTTTGAGCAATTTAAACATATGGCCAACAAAGAATGTCAGTTTTCAATAAAATAGCACAAAGACTTTTACTAAAACAGTTACATCATTAGCAGCTTGTTTCTGTTGAGTGGTACAGAGGAGAAAATTGCTAGTATGCATTCACAACTTATTAGTGTGCATGATAAAATCAAAGTCACCAGTGAAATCTGAGTAAATAATTGTATTAACTTCTTAAGTGTTACACTAAAGAAAAAGGATTTTGTGCACAAAATTGGAATGTATTCAGAAACCATCAACTATGGAACAATGCTAAGGTCTGCTCATGTGATACACACTCATATCAATAGTTTCAGACCTAGAAAAACTGTAAAATGTGAAGTGGAGGTTACGTAGTACAAAGTTTGGCTTAAGAACAAACAAAACACTGATGAAATAACTTGCTAAAACCAAAGTTTGGGCTTTCACTTTTGAAATAGTAGAATAATCCACATATTTAGGGTGTAAGATCACACTAATAGTGGAAGCTATAAAGAAATTAGTGCCATATTGGTGCACATTAAGAAGCTTTCTTCAAATCAGGAAGTCATATGATTTAAATACTAACCTTATCAGGACAGCAAAAACACTATATGTGAAATGGAAAGTGAAAGGACTCCTTGTCAAATACTTTGGGTTTTGAGTTATTGTAATTTTTATGTTCAGCATTAAATTCTGAACAAATTGATATATAGTTCAAACAACTTTCAAATTGATATGAGCATGTACAAAATGTTTTGCTTGTACTGAAAATTTTACATCTTCAATCAAAGGTCCCTTTTCGCTTTCCATCTCACATATCAAGGTTAAGCACAGACGATGAGAAATTTTGAGAAAGAGAAACGGAAAACATTTCAGATGCTAAATCACAGTCACATTAGTGCCATACTCATCAATGAGCATTGATAACAATGTGGGACCGCTGTATGGATGTCCTCACAAGTCTAACTCACAGTTTTCAGTTCTGACTTGTTATGTTTGTTATTTTGGATGGAAGAAAGAACAGTGTTAAACCCATTGCAGACAGTTAGTCAATCCCACTGAATAGCACCAAGAGGATTCCCAAACTTAATGCATCCATCAAGCGAGTGTGTCACAATCAAAAATGTTCACTAGTCTTCACTGAGTGAGAAACTGCAGACAGATTTAGGATTCAACACAGATCCACAGTTTGGCAGTCAGGAACTGTATACAATGCCTTCATCATAAAATATGTAGAGATGAAATTTGAAGTGAGTATTTTGCATGGAAAACAAGCAGATCTAGTTTTATTTGTAGAGAACAATATATGTACAAAAAGTGTAGTGTTACACATTTGCACACTTAGTATTGGAAGTCTTTGTTTTGTTGATACACCTGTCTGCAGTTACCTGACATACAAGAGGAAGTATGTAGATGGTAAGATGTCCTAGACAAGTTGCTGAGTTGACTCATCTTCTAAAGAAAAGCATGATAATGTATATAATTTATTCTTGAATACACAAACATATGAAATCATGTCCTTGAAGACTACAACAGAGTGACCATTGTTATACTGCCACTGGGTGTTGTTTTCTACCAGAAGCTGTTCACTGTTTCTGTTACCGCTTTGTGTGATGCTCAGTATTGCAGTGCAGTGCTTTTTTGTGTAGGTACATGGTTCTTGTCCTGGACTGTGAGACACTAAACATGTTTGTTTAGACATAAAAAGTAATTGGTTCATCCATTCAAGATTTATTTTTCGTTACACGTCATATTACACTGTTAAATTAAATGTTCTGAGACAAATGTTTTATCGTGGCTTAGATTAGATGTTCTTTTTGTTCCAATTGATTCATAGTAATGAGGTTCTCCCTTTCATGACCAAAAGCGTCTTTGTGCCTTATTTTTCAGTATTAAGAAATATAGAATTTTCTTTCTCATTTCTGTTGAAGACAAGTTATAAAGTCTGTTTCATGGTATTGTATTCTTACATGTATAAAAACAGAAGTGTAGTAGGACTCATCTTATATATTCATTGTAAAAAGCCTCTTTATTTCTTTCAGGTTCTACATACCAAATGCAAGTGAAGCTACAAAACTAATATCACATCAGATTCTGAAGCATCTCAAATCTAAAGAGAGTTGAGAGTAAACTTGTGTGGCACACTTGATTGGTATCTGCGAAGTAATTTAGTTAATTTAGTGCAAAACCAATTTTTCAGATATAATTGTTAATTTATTTAGCTTCCCAGTTCAACTAAATTATTTAATTTCATATTGAGTGAAATATTTGACTCTTTCTTCCAGTTTTATTCAGAATGAAAGCATCACTTGTAGCTCAAACTTGTACTTATATACCTGTAAAAATAATATTTGTACATAAACTTTGTATTCATTGAAAATTGTGATACATAGTAATTAATAAGTTGTTATGATTTAAATAAGTCTGCCATACGTTGTTGCTGCATATTTTGGAAATTGTGACTTTGATCACAAATGGCTCCCCAGGAAAATTTCATTTGTTGTTTTGCCATTATTGTTATTTTTTGTAGAAAACTATTGTGATATTTGTTCTGTAGCATAAAAACCTAAGTACAATTTAAAAGCAGATAGCATGTTTAGATATCTCCAGATAAGAATTTACCAATGTTATGAAAGATAATTTTCAGTTTGTAAGCATTTTCAAGATGGCATGAAGTTGTGGTTTTCTGTATACACAAAAATAAAGGTTTTATCTATTTTTTAATAAAATTTTTAGTCAGTGTGAACTATTTTCATACAGCACAATATTTATTTACATAACCTCACACTTACGTACACATATTTACAAGACAGGAACATAAACATAGGTAGCAGTTTCATCAGAGTTAAAAGTTTTGACAACATATTCTATATTTGGTTATATGTCATACTATTTTGATTCTTGCTTTAAATAATTTTCTATTAATTACTATGTAAGGCTGAAATCTATATTATTCAGTGGTCACAGGCTGTCACTGATGTCTCAGACAACTGGATACACTGTTGGTAGTGACGCCAATGCTGAGAAAAAGACACTTGCAGATTTATTTTCTTACAGTGAGTTTCTACAGACTTCTCTCTCTCTCTCTCTCTCTCTCTCTCTCTCTCTCTCTCTCTCTCTCTCTCTCTCTCTCAGAAACTGATCTAGGACATTTCTTGTTATGAATTGCCTTCCGTAGAGCTACAAATTTACAACTGTGTTGAACTAAAAAAAATATTAGGGGTATTTGCATGAAATATCCTGACTCCATACTCCAGGAAACGGAGGTAAAAGCATTAAACAATGGTGTAGCATAATAAAAGGAAGAGAACACAATACAACAATTCAAAATCATTAATGTCATTTCCATTAACATTATTCAATGGAAAATTCCTAGTAGGAAAGATGCTATGAAACAGTCAAAGAATCACATATGAACTAATTCTGTTCAAATATTCAGAGCAGGTACTATCTCAAAAACTGTGTCACAGCCAGTGACTATATAGAAATTTAAAAAAGTGGAAATTGTCCCCTATTTATGTAAAACTTAATATTGATTGGTCTTTTAAATTATGGACTAAATTGTGGGAAGAATGATGGTTAAAATGCATAGAACTGAAGTTCAGAATAGTTGTTTTACACAAGAGCATACAGTGTGTAATGATCAGCAATCAGAACCCCATGTGTTTTTAACAAATGTATATGTTGCATTTGTAGTAATGAAACAGACCTAAGGTGGAACGATATACAATAATAATTTGATTTGAATTATTGCTATTGGGGGTATATGTTGGAATGCAGGTGGATCTGTGTGTCAAGACTTTAAAACTAAAATATTTGAAATCCTGGAATGGAAATATTTATAGTAAAGAACATTCTGAAGTACATCAACTATGCTGTTGAGTGTGGGAACAATGCTAGAATGAGGAGCTTGCAAATGTGAATACTGAAATTACAAAGTCATAAGAATGAATATTTGGAAGCATTCCATCATAATAGGTGTATTAACAAATTAAATATGTTGCCAGCGAGTGTCAGTTCAGACACATTAAAATAAAAGACAATCTCATACTGGTTTCTCTACAAAGTAAAGGATAATGTAAGTACAGTTTGAGAATCAAATTTATAATGGTGAAAGACAAAACAAAGCGACACTTCTTCCTTAAGGTAAGATAAGTGTTTGAATGTAAACAACAACAACAAAAAAAAAAATTAAAAATGGTAAAATGAAGTGATAAGGCTTGCACATTTCTAGTAAAACTTTTTCTACATTTATGTATGTTTTATTAAGTGATGATCAGCTGTAAATTTTGTTTATTGTTGAATGTTTCAGAGGAACTATAACATTTCACAAATACATCACTTTCTTGTAAACACCCAACAGAATTTTGTATGAAAATTGTGGCGCATACTGCTTCAGCTTAAGTTTCGTCTTCTTCAGATGTACAAATACTATTTGAAAATACATTTACATTCACCTTAAACAATTATTTTGTATCATAAGAAGTATGAGTTTGTTCAGTATAAAACTGGGAGTTAGTTTTAGAATTTTTCTCTAACTTGCTACCTGGAGAGAATCAATGAAATAAGTCATTGTTTCACAAAATACACATACTTTTGCTAATATTACCAGAGTAAAAGAGAGGAAAACTGAAAATTAGAATTTGTATGGGATAGAAGACTGGAAAAGTAGAATTTGTATGGGATAAAGGACACAGTCTTCATCTGTAATGATGAAAATTGTGCTCACACTCCTATGTCTTCTTTTATATTATGAAGTAAACAGCAATTTTTAAATTTTACCAGTTTCTTTCTTTAACAATATATTGTACAAATAAAATTAACATTTTTCTACACTGTAAACTAAATTAATTATGAAAGTCACAATAGTGTTTACTGTGTCACGCGTCTTAAACTCATATACTGCTGGCTCTATGAAGAGTACAGTGTCCATACCACTGCAGCGAAAAGTGTGTAAGATTGGTTGGCAAATAGGAGTGTCTCTTCACTTGTAAGTACAGGTTGCCTCCTTTCTCTTTTGCACACGAATGATTTGTAAGTAGTTGCAGTGGAGATAAATAACAAACTCTGCAGTCACTAAGAGAACAAGTAATGTGGACGGGACAGCAGAGTTCTCCAAGGGCTCGGCTGCTCGACCGAAATGCCGACGTGAGTGCCGTCTCGATTGGGCCACAGACGGTGGGACGTGCAGGTCGGGGTCGGGGCCACTTGTGCTGTCAGGCACGCCGGCCACAGAGCCGCCGGCTAGTTGCTGCCACTCCCCGGTCCTGGGGTGTACGGGTACCTGACAGGTGCCACCGAGTACACGGACTGCAGTCCGGAAGCTGCAGCAGCTGCCGCTGCCGCTGATGTCCAGAAGGGTGAGACCGTGCCCGGAGGTGGGACAGTGACCCCGGTAGTGCTCGGCAGCAGCTTAGCTGCAGCCGCGGCGGAGTCGGCGAGTGCGGACGCCGGGTACAGTGCGGGCCCCAGCTCACTGTGGTGTGCTTGGTACTTGTAAAGTCCATCTGACGCACCTGAACTGCCACTCGCACTTCCGCCAGATGCTGCTGCTGCCTGGGCCTGTGCTTGCGCCTGACATGCGGCCATCAGACCGTGGAAGTCAAACTTGTACGCGTACCGTTTGCCGTGGACCTTTGTCATTATGTTCTTGTCGTAGTAGTACCTGTAAGAAAAATTCAGGTTGAAATTGCTGTGTCATTACACAAATGAGGATCACATTATGAATGAAGCAACATATCAGAGTTGTTAGAACTGTCGCTTTTAGAAATAGGAAATAAAATACACTGCTGGAAATGGAAAAAAGAACACATTGACACCGGTGTGTCAGACCCACCATACTTGCTCCGGACACTGCGAGAGGGCTGTACAAGCAATGATCACACGCACGGCACAGCGGACACACCAGGAACCGCGGTGTTGGCCGTCGAATGGCACTAGCTGCGCAGCATTTGTGCACCGCCGCCGTCAGTGTCAGCCAGTTTGCCGTGGCATACGGAGCTCCATCGCAGTCTTTAACACTGGTAGCATGCCGCGACAGCGTGGACGTGAACCGTATGTGCAGTTGACGGACTTTGAGCGAGGGCGTATAGTGGGCATGCGGGAGGCCGGGTGGACGTACCGCCGAATTGCTCAACACGTGGGACGTGAGGTTTCCACAGTACATTGATGTTGTCGCCAGTGGTCGGCGGAAGGTGCACGTGCCCGTCGACCTGGGACCGGACCACAGCGATGCACGGATGCACGCCAAGACCGTAGGATCCTACGCAGTGCCGTAGGGGACCGCACCGCCACTTCCCAGCAAATTAGGGACACTGTTGCTCCTGGGGTATCGGCGAGGACCATTCGCAACCGTCTCCATGAAGCTGGGCTACGGTCCCGCACACCGTTAGGCCGTCTTCCGCTCACGCCCCAACATCGTGCAGCCCGCCTCCAGTGGTGTCGCGACAGGCGTGAATGGAGGGACGAATGGAGACGTGTTGTCTTCAGCGATGAGAGTCGCTTCTGCCTTGGTGCCAATGATGGTCGTATGCATGTTTGGCGCCGTGCAGGTGAGCGCCACAATCAGGACTGCATACGACCGAGGCACACAGGGCCAACACCCGGCATCATGGTGTGGGGAGCGATCTCCTACACTGGCCGTACACCACTGGTGATCGTCGAGGGGACACTGAATAGTGCACGGTACATCCAAACCGTCATCGAACCCATCGTTCTACCATTCCTAGACCGGCAAGGGAACTTGCTGTTCCAACAGGACAATGCACGTCCGCATGTATCCCGTGCCACCTAACGTGCTCTAGAAGGTGTAAGTCAACTACCCTGGCCAGCAAGATCTCCGGATCTGTCCCCCATTGAGCATGTTTGGGACTGGATGAAGCGTCGTCTCACGCGGTCTGCACGTCCAGCACGAACGCTGGTCCAACTGAGGCACCAGGTGGAAATGGCATGGCAAGCCGTTCCACAGGACTACATCCAGCATCTCTACGATCGTCTCCATGGGAGAATAGCAGCCTGCATTGCTGCGAAAGGTGGATATACACTGTACTAGTGCCGACATTGTGCATGCTCTGTTGCCTGTGTCTATGT
The DNA here is from genome assembly GCF_021461385.2 of Schistocerca piceifrons. NCBI lineage: Eukaryota > Metazoa > Arthropoda > Insecta > Orthoptera > Acrididae > Schistocerca > Schistocerca piceifrons. The sequence continues at coordinate 95,020,825 of NC_060143.1, read as the reverse complement.
GCCTGTGGTTCTGTCAGTGTGATCATGTGATGTATCTGACCCCTGGAATGTGTCAATAAAGTTTCCCCTTCCTGGGACAATGAATTCACAGTGTTCTTATTTCAATTTCCAGGAGTGTATGAAACAAAAAAATGATCCAAAAGCACCTGAAGAAAAGTGGAATGTGATTTGAGTTTCACACTGAGGAAAGCTTGTTACCTGTATTCAGAGAGGCAGACTACTATATTCCTTGAAGGAAAAAAGCTCAGGTATCGCAACGAATGTGGCTGTCAATGTGTCACTAACACTTGGCTTAATATCCTAGAGTTTTTCCTTCAAAACACTCAGAGGGAAGTACTTAGAGTTCACATTCCAACCCTTACTAAACTGTATACTGTTGGGTTGTTCTTATCTTTACTGGACATTGCCATTAGGAAACCAATGATGGCACTTTTCAGTGGGACACATTTTAAGCTTGCTTCCCATTCCATTTATGTGTGGAGTTCAAGAAGAATAATTTCTTAAAGGCTTCTGTGTGTGCTGTAATTAATCTCATCTTCGCAGTCCTTATTGGAGCAATATTTAGGGTGTTGTAATACGTTCCTAGAGTCCTTATTTAATGCTGGTCGTCACAAGATAGTTGGCATCTAAATGTCTGCTAGTTCAGTTCTTCGACACCTGTGATGCTCTCCCAAGGGCCAAGGAAGCCAGTGACCACTAATGGTGATCTTTTGTATATGCATTTAGTATCCTCCATTGGTATGGGTCCCACACACTTGAACAGTATTCTAGGATGGATGGCACAAGTGTTTTGTAAATGATTTTCTTTGTAAGCTGACTATATTTCCTCAGGAACATATCAGTGAACTGAAGTCTGCAACATGCTCTACCTATGATTGAGCCTAAATGATCATTACATTTCATGTCCCTGCAAATTGTTACCATCAGGTACTTGTATGAGTTGACCAATTCTAATGGTGACTCATTTATACTGCAGTCACAGGATACTGTGCTTTCCTATGTCTGACATCAGTATAATGCTTATATAATAATTTCTTCTCAGTGTATAATTTTTGCTTGTCTATCCCTGACTGTAGGGCATGAAATTTCAACTCTTCAGTCTACTGTGCACTGACATCGAGATACCTGACAGATTAAAATTGTGCGTTGGACGAAGACTCATCCCTGCGAATGTCATGTGTTCTTAAAAATCCTGAGAGACACTCACTGACAAGTGTAAGCTGTGAGTCAGGGTGTATCTTGTGACTGAATAGTTCAAATATTTGCTTTTAGACATGTGCCCTCAGCAGCAAATTTGTCAGAGTGTCAAATTTTTGTAGAGAGAGAGAGGATCAGAATTATCTGTAGTTCTAGGAAATGGCAGCATAAGAAACAAAAGTGTTCAGACCTGTGCACCTCAAGCAGTGTGTTCTATACTGAAGGGCCAAAGAAACTGGTACACCTGCATAACATCTGGTAAGGCCCCCACGAGCACACAGAAGTGTTGCAACGTGACATGGCATGGACTTGACTAACGTCTCGAGTAGTGCTGGAGGGAATGGACACCATGAATCCTGCAGGGCTTCCCATAAATCCGTAAGAGTGCGAAGGGGGTGTTGACCTCTTCTGAACAGCATGTTACAAGGCAGCCCAGATATGCTCAATAATGTTTATTTCTGGGGAGTTTGGTGGGCAGCGGAAGTGTTTAAATTCAGGAGAGTGTTCCTGGAGCTACTCTGTAACAATTCTGGACATGTGGGGTGTCACATTGTCCTGCTGGAATTTCTAAGTCCATTGGATTGCACAATGGACACAAATGGATGCAGGTGATCAGACAGGATGCTTACGTACGTGTCACCTTGTCAGTGTTGTATCTAGATGTATCAGGGGTTCCATATCACTCCAGCTGAACACGCCCCACACCGTTACAGGGCCTCCACCAGGTTGAACGGTCCTCAGCTGACATGCAGTCTCCATGGATTCATAAGGTTGTATTCGTGCCCGTACATGTCCATCTGCACGATACGATTTGAAACGAGACTCGTCCGACCAGGCAACGTGTTTCCAGTCATCAACAGTCCAATTTCGGTGTTAATGGAACTAGGTGAAGTGTAAAGCTTAGTGTCATGCAGTCACTGAGTGGGCCTTCAGGTCCAAAAACCTATGTTGATAGTGTTTTGCAGAATAGTTCGCATACTGGCACTTGTTGATGGCCCAACATTGAAATTTGCAGAAATTTGCAGAAGGGCTGCACTTCTGTCATGTTGAACGATTCACTTCAGTCGTTGTTGGTCCCGTTCTTGCAGGATCTTTGTGGTCAGAGATTTGATGTTGTACCAGATACCTCATATTCATGGTACACTCATGAAGTGGTCGTACGGAAAAATCATCATTTCATCACTGACTCGGAGATTCTGTGTTCCATTGCCCATGCGCCGACTATAACATTAACCACATTAAAACTCACTTAAATCTTGATAACCTACCATTGTAGCAGCAGTAACCGATCTAACAACTCCGTCAGACACTTGTCTTAGGTAGGCGTTGCCAACCGCTGTGCCGTATTCTACCTGTTTACATATCTCTGTATTTGAATATGCATGCCGATACCAGTTTCTTTGGCATTTCAGTGTATGTTGTGCTGGTGCTGTTGGATATAGTGTGAACCAAATCTGTTTCACGAACTGAATATGACATAACATCAAAGTGAATCAGTTGTAAATTGTTGTCGTACCACTTAAGATTGTAAAGACGAGCACTACTCCCACTATTCAGTTTATATCATTCATTCTCATTAATTCTGTACTGGTGGAGACTGTGGAAGCTCTGTAGCTTGTATTCATTATGCTACATATCAGTGCAGTTGCTGATACCTAATATTTCACCAACATCATCTAGTTTTCGTGTACTTCATAGAGCCGAATCATATTTTAGTGTCACAGCATGTTAAGAATTTCTTCTTCCTTTACCTTTGTACTTTCACCTCTCTCAAACTGAATAAAATTCTCTAGATTTTTTTGTTGCACAACCTTCAAATAATTTCTCAAGTTTTCATCTACTTCCATCTGCTGATGATAATGGAGGAACTCTTCAGGAGCTACAGCTGTCATTTGAACCAGATGTGACAAGAAGCCAAGCTGATGTACAAGTCTGATGAGCAAAACCCAATGGTGCTTATGAGTTTAAAAATAGGTAGTTGAGACAGCAAACGGTGAATATCCAAGACCAAGTTAATTTACACAAATGTTTCAGATTACAGACTGCCCCCTGAAATGTTCTACGTTCTTTAGCGCCCAGCATTCTAAAACGTCACCTGTATCTATACTCTACACTCTTGAAGCCACCTTACAGTGTGTAGCAGAAAATTCTTTGTGTACCGCGTCACTGACACTTTTCCTGTTCCTTTTCCATTCGTGAATGGTACTCAGAAAGAATGGTCATCGGTATGCCTTCTCAGTGATAATCTCTCTAATTTTATCTCCACAGGCCTTCCTCGAGATTTGTGTAGAAGAAAGCAGTATGTGTAGGAGGAAGCAGTATTTCCTCTATCTCGACACATGAGTCGCCGGTGTGGTGTCAGATAAACAAACAACCCCAGGTGGGTCTCCTGGCTAATAATGCCATATGATCATTTCATTTCCTCAACCAGTCCTACCTGGTAATGATCCAAGCCTGATGAGCAGTACTTTAAGATAGTTTCAAAAAGGGTTTTGTAAGCTACCTCCTTTGTGGGTGGATTCTTCCAATAAATCTGTCTGGCACCTGTCGTTCCTGCGAATAGTTTAATGTGTTTGTTCCAATTTAAATCTCTTCACAAAAATACTCCTAGGTCCTGTTGGATGTGTGACTGTTTTCAGTGATTGTTTGGGAATCGTGTAACTGAACACACAACATGCTTCTCTGTATATTCATGTTCAATATGCTTAAGTTTGTTTACGTTGAGGGTCATCTGCCAATCTGTGCACCAATGGTTGATCCTACAGTTTTCTAATGTTGTAGTCTGCCCCTGGTAGCTGAATGGTCAGTGCGACAGACTGTCAATCCTAAGGGCCCGGGTTCAGTTCCCGGCTGGGTCGGAGATTTTCTCCACTCAGGGACTGGGTGTTGTGTTGTCCTAATCAGCATCATTTCATCCCCATCGACGTGCAAGTCGCCGAAGTAGCGTCAAATCGAAAGACTTGCACCAGGCGAGTGGTCTACCCGACGGGAGGCCCTTGTCACATGACATTTCATTTCATTTCATTTCTAATGTTGTGTCTCCTCTGTATGCAATAGACTTGTGGACCTCTCGATGTTATGCTTATATGTGCTGCAAACAGAAATTCTCTTACAAGGAACCCTTGGAGTGTGAGGTCACAAATTCAGTCTTTAGTAAGGATTGTTAGAAAGTGCTGTGTTAACAGTAATGACAGGAAAAATATTAGCTGCTAATGACTCGCCATGTGCATCCGGAGGGCAACAGAAAATGAGTGTCCCTGGGGTGCAGAGATCAACATTCCATGGAATGTATGTATGACAGCTGACAAACTGGAGATAATCAACATTCAAGAAATGTTTGAAACAAACCGTTATCTTGCACCATGAACACTAAATTAAAAATGGTAATCACAGTGGTTAGTACCACCAAGACTGAAGGCAAACTCCTTGGGGGTCACAAACTGTGCAGGATGTTCAGCTAGATATCCATTCTTAAAGAATGCATCCAGAATCATATATTGCCATAATGGGGTGAGGAGAACTGATGGAATGTGATGGCACGCAACCAAATGCTAAACAGTCTGTCGTGGAGCTTATCGTGAAACTGCCTATTCTTTATGGCATAGCTCCAGATATTGCTATAATAAGTTTTATAGGCCCTGAAAAAAACAAACATATGTCCAGCCCTTCCAAGTGGTATAAATTGCAGTGCCACACACCTTTCATCAGGGATAGTTTTCTCTAAAGGGGTATGATTTGTGTAGGCAGACCAGGAATCGAGCAAAAGCAAGTTATTTTGACTAACTTTTGGCCAAAAGCAGTGCTCACACCATAATTGTAGTTCTCTTACGCCCATTTTCCCACTGTTGCTTGCTGTGACATAAAATATTCCCTATTGCCGATGCAAGATCGTGCACACGAGAAAGAATCATAGGGGGCAGAGCACCTCCAACTTCTCACAGCACAATAAGTAACTTTTCATCCAATTTACGATTCAGATTAACAGTAGGCATAATTGTATACGAATGTATTAGGGTACTGATAGTAGTTGATCTTGATACAAATCTCTTGGTACTTGTAATTTCGAGGGTTCCTTTCATATTCATTCTCTCGTCAAATCCCGATTGCACAGAGTTTGAAACAAAGTCCCTACCGAACGATTGCATAAGTTTATCTCATCTACAAGTTTTCGGGCCGATACCACAGTTTGCTTTGCGTCATGTTCACTGTGTTCGAAATTTCGTTGTTTTACGCCTTCCAGTTCTGTAGCAAAGTTTGAAGTTAATCAACAATCCACTGCTTCCCTTGAAATCGCTGTGATCAGCGTTGCTCGTAATTAGATGTGCATAACGTGATAGGTCACTATAATGCACATCCTGTAAATTGTATCGAGCATCCTTGAAATGAAATACACAAACGCCAGTTTTTGTAACAAGTGCTCCTTGTGCTCCCTTGAATATCCGTAGTTTTTCTTACACACTATACGATCATGTTGCAGCGGACTTGTTCGAAACCTGTTCATAACTGTTTTTTACTACGGCGCGGATGATCTTCCATGTACATAATTATGTTTAGTACCTGCTCCTTGGGCAACGATTTTCCTTTACTACGTTTCACTGAAGACGTAGTTAGCAGCTCCCTGTCTGACAAGAACGATGAAATACTTGGCTCGATACCTGTTTCAATATCACTTTTACTTGTTAAGCACGTATCGTCGTCATTGTACTCCTCATGTACATTGCCCACACAGTCGAGCGTATACGACACCACACTTTCCACTGACTCACTTGCAGAAGCGCTAATATTCCATTTACCACTTCTGTCTCACCCTGTGATATTCCTTGTGTTCCTTTTTGACAAAATGTGAACTTCGGCATCTATTGTTGTAGATATAATGCAGTGTTTGGTTTGTCAATCGTTACCATTGCTCAGCTTTGTATCGACTCCAACTACGCTCCGTAGCGTCATGCTATGCTCACCATTGGATACCTCCTGTCCCGCCCGCCCCTTATCACCATTAGCAGTCACTACTGTGGTTGCGTGGTATCGAGCATGTGGATGCTGTAAACATCATTGGCCTTTTGCAACCCCGCACTCGAGGGATTCCTTGTTAGAGACCAAAAATATTTTCTTTTCCCTGAAGATATGTCTTTCTTGAAAACGACACACTGTGTTATATTTGCTAGGAGCTCCTCAGTTCAATCACGAAGCTAGTCACATATTCCACGCACTCGTATTTTATTCATTAGTCGACAGTGCTGAACTACATCGAATGCTATCCAAAAATGAAGAAACAGAGCAACAACCTGGGAATTTGTATTTACTGCCTTCGACGAACAAAGCGAGCTGCATTTCACCGTATCTTTATTTATTTATTACGATATCGATATTGGTTCATACAGACAGATGACATCTGCTGTCTCCAGAAATCATTATTAGTGAGTTTAATGATCGATTCATAGTGCTCCTCATGGAGATCAATTGACACTATACTGAACTTCGACGCAAGTCACTTCACTTTGCCCAGAACTGAACGGCGAAAGCGAGGTTATGAGATCACGCCCGTGATACAAAAATTATGAAATTTTAGCAGAGTTAAGGGACTACCAATGATAGCGGAGTTTATTCATAGCCAGAGCGAAAATCATCATGAATTATCTTGACAAATGTTGGTCTGAAACTTTTACACTCTGCTGGGAAGTGAAAAAATAGCAAAAGCGTGTTGCAAACATTTCAAAACATCAATACAGTTTTGCACGATCAAGCCGATTCGAATCCTGGAGGTGGATGCAATTTTCGCTGCCAGCCGGCAAGGGGAGGACAGGTGGCAGCGTGAAGTTCCTAACAACCGGTCTTCCTGCCAATGTCACGGATTCAACACCAAACTGCCCCGCAGTGTCTCGTGAAGCGAGGGCACGTAACTATGTTGATGGCGATCTGTCCGTCAGATGGGGACGTTAACATCGAGCGCCCTCTTGGAGGAATAGGCTATATGGCGGCACTGGGTTCCACTCTCTCCCTTCTCTCATCATCATACGACAGAAACACAACACCATATTATACACACACTTACATACACTCAAAAAACAGGACAATGAAACTCCCCCATATCCGCAAAGTTAGAGGGACCATCTGTGCGAGGGGCGAGAGAACTCATTTTCGGCTGGGCGGTTGTACCCAACCCTTGGTGTCCCCCAGCCAACATTGCCATACGACTTTATATATTTTCCCGAGAAAAAAAAAATATATCAAACTATTTTTAGAAGTCAGTATAAAGTACATTTTTACTACACATTGTGTTTTATTTACTGTCTAAATACCAAATAACGTGAAAAAACTGTATTTTTCTCCTTTCAGAGCTCTGACTTTTGGCTCTTAAGAAAAGTTTTTATTAACCAAAATTGTTTCTTCTATTTAATTTATTATTTATGCAGCATATCAGTAGGCTTTTTCTTTGTCCAAGTATGGGTAGTGGAAAACCTAGGCAATTTTTCGCTTCCAGACTTCTAGTATCTTTCCGTAGGAAAAATATCCAAGTCTCACGCAACCTTCGTAACGTGTCTCAAGAGAAATAAATGAATTAATAAAATAAAACAAAATAAAGATTAAGACTTCACAAAATCGACTATTGTAACGTGCGATCGATGCGAGAATAGGTGGAGTTCCGATGCTATCAGAGGATGTCACTTTCCCCCCACCAACGTCAAAACTTTTCTTTCATTCCGCGAATCCTCGACGTTGATGCCCGTTTCCTGTCGTCCCGTTCCGTTGACGATGTGTGGGGATGTTATGATTTGAAATGCGTTGTGGAACGTTTTGAGATTGCCGCGCTTTCCGTTTTGTGAAGTATAGCGTGAATCAGCTTTAAACTCGTTTTGTACTTCTACAATAGACAGACGTCTGCGATGTAAAGCTATAATTTTAGAGGACTGAGCTGATGCGGATGTGTGCAGTAATTAAAGGAGAGTCTTGTGGAAGAGTTATTATTGTGATAGGTCACTGTTATTACCCATTTGGGAGGGAGTGCGACTGTATTATTTTAGCTTCAATTTGCAGTGATGTCTGCAACGGCTAAAGACGGCGACATGCCTTACGTCTGTCATTCCCGTTTTCTTTACACTGACAGAGGTCGCTTCGGCGGTTGAGAGAAGCTGCCACGTAACATTCGCTACTGAAGGATATTCAAGGATACTCCATCCATTGGAATCCTCGCTGCATGGTCCGACTTCGGTTTGTTTGTCACGTCCGACATAAATAAAATAATGTTGAGCAGAAAATCAATGAGGCAGTCAACAAATCTCTTACAGTTAAATATATTTACATATAACCCACACAATGCAATGCTTACTACAGTGAGAAGGATAGCACGATTCAAGATTATGTGAATTCATGTCATCTCATAAATGAACTACATGACTAATATGAAACAGTGTGCGAGGAGATATGACGACAATTTGTAACAGGACTTCACCTGACTTGTAAATTTTGCAGAAATGATCCGCAGATAGTTTCACGGAATCAGTTTGTTGTTGCGACATTAAGTTGTTACGTAACACAACTGTGAGTTTGGTTATGCAACAACACGCAGCGCTTTAGCTGCTACAGCACACATTCTTGGAAGTACTTGGAGTAGACACATCCTAGCTCACTGGTTCCCTCCCTTTCTGAGTCCGTTATCTCTGAGTGCAGCCACGCATCAGCTAGTACGCCCTCCCCCTCTTGACCCCCCACCCCCACCCTGCCAACATCAACACTGGCACCTAACTAAACTTTAATACTAACAAAATTTGTTTTATAGAATGATGAAGCAGCTCTGAGTACATCTCTGGCGCTATCTATAAATTACTCTGAGAAAAGAAAGCTAACTAACCACATAGAGGATAGACACTTCTTCCACTGCACCACTCTGCACCCTAACGATACGTGCTTTACCCACACCCTGCAGTCAAATTTGAAATCAAGCAAGTTAAAATGTGTGCATTGTACACAGCTTGTAAATCACTTGATTGCTGGCGCCTTACTTCTGAACTGACATAAATTGGGAGACTTCAGGCTGCCAATTCTTTGCTATCGCCACTGCCACTATAATAATAATAATAATAATAATAATAATAATAAGTAGAAGAAGAATAATACTGTCTCGGTCCTCTAGGAATGTTTTGTCGTCATTACATAGTTATTGTTGTGTTGTGCTGTCAATTAGTTCTTATATTTGTTACGAAATGAATAATGAAGCAGTTCTGATCCTTTGCGGGAACTACTTATAGCTCGGAGAAGGCAATGTCACGAGATACGTAAGCATATGTAACGTATACGACTCACCGTCAGTCGTAGCGTGTATGAGTATCCTGTTTGTAGTGGGTGGCCTATGTGACATAAATGATGTTCACACATATGTTTCATAAGCTGCACGGTAACCCCTCCACCACATCGTGTGGCGTGTTATGCCAATATTTTTCAAAATAATTTAGTTTCTTGACCAAAACAGAACCGAACCCTTTTGTTTCCACTCCTCAGGAAATTTGCTTACCGCCATGTTCGGAACCAGTGATCTAGCTCGCTTCCGCGGCGATAACACCTATACACTTCCACTTATTCCCAGCAATGAAGAAGTGGTTGGCTATGCAGCGTTTTGATGACGACGCACAGCTTCAAGAAGAGGTAACCACGTGGTTGAAGGCGCTGGCGGCCGAATTTTACGACGAAGGAATTTCCAAGCTCGTCCATCGCTACGATAAGTGCCTTAATTTAAATGGCAACTTGTAGAAAAGTAGTATTTAAGTGTGGCTTTCATCTGTACATAATTAAAAAAATTTCCAATACTTTATTTATTTTTAATTCCAAAACGTAATGTACTTTGTGGATAGCCCTCGTATTTAAACCTAACTAACCTTAGGACATCACACACATCCATTCCCGAGGCAGGATTCGAACCTGCGACAGTAGTGGTCGCGCGGTTCCAGACTGTAGCGCCTAGAACCGCTCGGCCACTCTGGCCTGCTACGTGCCTGTGTGCTTGTCAAGTGTATCAGAAATAAGAAAAAGAACCGAAATGGCAGACACCACTGCATTAATCGCAAATGGAGTATTACTTATGAGTGCTTTTCTCCAATTTAGTGGCTTTCGGGCCGTGCCCATGTAGCCATATCAAGAGCAATATCAATTATGACGATACGAAAATAAGAACAACACAACACTCGGTTCCCGAGCAAAGAAAATCTTCGACCCGGCCAGGAACCGAACCTGGGCCCCTTCGCATAGCAATGTGCTCTGCTGACCGCGCAGCTGCCGAGGCGGACTACTTATTTGTTAACACACCGTCTGTAGTAACCGTACGTGACAGTGGCTGGCGCCTGTTCTCTAACTGGATGACAAGGTTCTGGAATCGGTGCCAGTTTAAGATCCGAGCGACACAAACAGTCTGTACAGGGTTTAACGCAGCTAATGGCGAAAACCGACGCTGGTGGGAAGTGTAGATAACACCCACAGAAGCAAAAACGTCTCACTAAACAGTGTGCCGCGGACGATCGGTTTGCGAGACAACGCGAAGGTGCGTTTGCACGTCGCCACTGGCATCAGCACGGTATTTTGTCCTGGTCAGTGTAAATGTATCTGAAATGTAAACTTTCCAATTAAGTCCCCATCCAACTGGGCTCAAATTTCACCCAAGGCCTGCTTTAACTAGAAATACAGCACTGTTTGGACACGCTAATGTTATTACAATGAAATGAATACCCCTAGCTGCATACATGCGTTGATATAAATCAACGGGGACAGTTGAAAGTGTGTGCTCCGACTGGGACTCGAACCCGGAATCTCCTGCTTACATGGCAGACGCTCTATCCATCTGAGCGTCCTCTTTGTCCTCGGTGGCTCAGATGGATAGAGCGTCTGCCATGTAAGCAGGAGATCCCGGGTTCGAGTCCCGGTCGGGGCACACATTTTCAACTGTCCCCGTTGACTTACATCAACGCCTGTATGCAGCTAAGGGTATTAATTTCATTGTAATTTCATTCTAACGAGCTGCACGGTCACCGATGGTATCTGTTCTTTCGGAACATACCATATATAGGGTATTACAAAAAGGTACGGCCAAACTTTCAGGAAACATTCCTCACACACAAAGAAACATAAAGAAATAAAATAAGTTATGTGGACATGTGTCCGGAAACGCTTACTTTCCATGTTAGAGCTCATTTTATTACTTCTCTTCAAATCACATTAATCATGGACTGGAAACACACAGCAACAGAACGTACCAGCGTGACTTCAAACACTTTGTTACAGGAAATGTTCAAAATGTCCTCTGTTAGCGAGGAAACATGCATCCACCCTCCGTCATATGGAATCCCTGATGCGCTGATGCAGCCCTGGAGAATGGGGTGTTGTATCACAGCCGTCCACAATACGAGCACGAAGAGTCTCTACATTTGGTACCGGGGTTGCGTAGACAAGAGCTTTCAAATGCTCCCATAAATGAAACTCAAGAAGGTTGAGGTCAGGAGAGCGTGGAGGCCATGGAATTGGCCCGCCTCTACCAATCCATCGGTCACCGAATCTGTTGTTGAGAAGCTTACGAGCACTTCGACTGAAATGTGCAGGAGCTCCATCGTGCATGAACCACATGTTGTGTCGTACTTGTAAAGGCACATGTTCTAGCAGCACAGGTAGAGTATCCAGTATGAAATCATGATAACGTGCTCCATTGAGCGTAGGTGGAAGAACATGAGGCCCAATCAAGACATCACCAACAATGCCTGCCCAAACGTTCACAGAAAATCTGTGTTGATGACGTGATTGCACAATTGCGTGCGGATTCTCCTCAGCCCACACATGTTGATTGTGAAAATTTACAATTTGATCACGTTGGAATGAAGCCTCATCCGTACAGAGAACATTTGCACTGAAGTGAGGATTGACACATTGTCGGATGAACCATTCGCAGAAGTGTACCCGTGGAGGCCAATCAGCTGCTGATAGTGCCTGCACACGCTGTACATGGTACGGAAACAACTGGTTTTCCCGTAGCACTCTCCGTAGAGTGGCGTGGTCAACGCTGCCTTGTACAGCAGCAACTTCTCTGACGCTGACATTAGGTTTATCGTCAACTGCACGAAGAATTGCCTCGTCCATTGCAGCACCGAAGTCAACTTTACCTTCCTTCATTTGGGCCAACTGGCGGTGAATCGAGGAAGTACAGTACATACTGACGAAACTAAAATGAGCTCTAACATGGGAAAAAAATGGTTCAAATGGTTCTGAGCACTATGGGACTTAACATCTATGGTCATCAGTCCCTAGAACTTAGAACTACTTAAACCTAACTAACCTAAGGACATCACACACATCCATGCCCGAGGCAGGATTCGAACCTGCGACCGTAGCAGTCGCGCGGTTCCGGACTGCGCGCCTAGAACCGCTAGACCACCGCGGCCGGCTAACATGGAAATTAAGCGTTTCCGGACACATGTCCAAATAACATCTTTTCTTTATTTGTGTGTGAGGAATGTTTCCTGATAGTTTGCCCGTACCTGTTTGTAACACCCTGTAGAAGTAGATACCCCTGGTGTTGCAAAGCAGCTCAAATTACACTATCAAATAACTCATGTTGCAGAGGTGCCTGACCTGTCAGCGACAGAGGAAATGATCAAATATCTTTTCAAGAAGTCTTTAATGTGTAAGTTCGGTGACTGGAGACAGTCCACGGGAATTCCAGGGGTCAGGCGGCGGGTGAGAAGGAGGAGGAGGAGGAGGAGGGGGAGACAAGGGACCCAACCCTTCGGAGCAGGTCAAATCGTGGTAAATGTCCGGCGTGGTAAATGTCCGCACACCGTCCGGATACTTTCGACCGGCTATCGCGGCTGTGCGCGCCTCTATGGACTGCGGAGCCCCTCTCCCGGAGAGGGCCGCCCCCCCCGCCCCCCCTCCCCGCCCATCCCACAGGCCTCCCACGCACCGCCCGCCGCCGCAGTTCGCGGAAGGCGGCCCCCACTGCGCACTTTTTTGCTGGCGCGCCACCTCTGGCCCCCAGCCGCCGGCACTCACTGGCGCCAGCCGACTGCGCCAGCTGCCCGCCACGAGCGGCCGTTGCTAACCCGCTCTGCTCGCAACGGCGGACCGAAATTAGCGCGCCTACTTCAACAGCCGCCCGCCCCCATTGCAAAGCTAGAATGGCAGGTGACAGTTAGCCGTCACCACTTCCTTTAATGTGCCTACGAAATCCTCTGAACAAAGCAACTAAAATAAATAGAGCCGGAAAGATGGAAATGTTACTGCAAGCCGGCCGTAGTGGCCGAGCGGTTCTAGGCGCTACTGTCTGGAACCGCGCGGCCGCTACGGTCGCAGGTTCGAATCCTGTCTCGGGCATGGATGTGTGTGATGTCCTTAGGTTAGTTAGGATTAAGTAGTTCTAAGTTCTAGGGGACTGATGACCTCAGAAGTTAAGCCCCATAGTGCTCAGAGCCATTTGAACCATTTGAAGAAACAAATAACAATAAATCGAAAAAAACTGCGTTACGGTATGACAGTCGGATTTGGGAATTGAGAATAACGAGGAAGTATTTGAAAAAATTCCGAATATAATAGATATAATTAGAAAATGGACAATTACAGTTTATGGCCACTTAAAAAGAATGGATAACAAGACAAAAAAATCATCTTCTTTGACAAAAGCCTAAAAACCTAAAACTAATAGTTAACAGAAGTTAAGAAGTATCTACAGGAGTTGGCAATGGCAGACAAAGACGCAAAGAACACGCACGAATTCAGGAAAACGGTGCACAAAGTCAGAGGTTTCCCGAAGAAAACACGAAAGAAGAGAGGAGGCCATAGGCAGAGGAAAGAAGAGAACAACAGAGAGGAAGAATGAAGGAGTAGTGGTGATCCAAAGAAAAGAAAAAGAATATTTTGTCTTTCACGTGGTCATGAGGTCCGAAAATTCGAATAATAATAAAAAAAATTGCGTCCATTGTAATTTTATTTTATTGGCGTTGGACCGTGGTCCAAGGCGTAATTCTGAGCCCCACGTTTCGCCTCTAAATGCTGGAGACATTGTCAGAGGCTACAAACACTCGGATAGCAGTTTCAAGCTCAGTAAGCCGAACTGTTTATGTGTATCGAAGCAATGGTCGGGTAGTGACGTTCAAATGGTTCAAATGGCTTTGAGCACCATGGGACTTAACATCTATGGTCATCAGTCCCCTAGAACTTAGAACTACTTAAACCTAACTAACCTAAGGACATCACACACATCCATGCCCGAGGCAGGATTCGAACCTGCGACCGTAGCAGCAGCGCGGTTCCGGACTGAAGCGCCTAGAACCACTCGGTCTCAGCGGTCGGCCCTGTTCAAGGAAACCTCAATGACTGAGCCCAAGTCATGAAAAAAAAAAGCCGTCTGTGTGTTCGATGCGTCGTACCATTTGAGGAAAACAGGCAGAATTGCGTCTCGCCGGATCCCTCCACTCACTTACTGTCAACTTTATTTGTTTCTCGGCCCATTGAAGACGTACAGCTCTTTGTCTCGCTGTGAACAATGACCTTGCGCGATATACTAGAATATGTACTGCACACACTTGGCTTCGCAATGTTCCTAACTAAGCTGAGGACATCACACAACTCCCAGTCATCACGAGGCAGAGAAAATCCCTGACCCCGCCGGGAATCGAAACAGGGCGCGGGAAGCGAGAACGCTACCGCAGGTAGTGATGTCATCAGATTGCTGCCTAAGATCGTGGAGAAAGATACTTAGGAAAGCTGACGGAACCGTGGGCCACCAAGTTTACTGAAAGCCCACTCACATTAATACATACCTTCAAAAACTTCAAATCAGCAACCCATGCAGAAAAAAAGGAATGATTAAAACATTGCTGGACTGGTCTAAAAGGATCTGTCAAACATAGTACTTGGAGAAAGAGCTCGATACTTTAAAATTGCTTTCAGAAGAAACGGTTTCTCTGACAAAGTGACAAGTAGGGCACTACTCCCTGAAAGAGCTTCTGCTGAAAACTGAAAAGGTTTTTCTCTCAGTCGTATAAACACTTACGAATAGTACCAGTCGAGTAGCCTCTTAAGAAGAGACGGTGTTGACACAGCATTTAAACCAATAAGAATGGTTCATGAATATTTGAACTGTGCGAAGGACGTACGCCTGCCGCCTATTATCACAGGAATAGGTCTGTACGAAAACCGTAGCACATGCGGTCAAGTGTACATAGGAACTACAAAAAGAATTAATTCTCTGCTTGAGGAACACCAATTATTAACTGGAAAAACAGGGATAAAGCTGCAGTAGCAGATCGTGCACTGAGACCAGGGTACCATCAAATTCCTTTCTCCGAGATTTTCTCAAGATCCAATCATTACTACGCTAGGATTTACAGAGAGGCCACAGAAATTCAAAAGCACAAAATCAATTTCAACAGAAAAGGATTGCAGTCATGCTAGTTGTGGGCCTCAGCGTTAGATACAGCAAAAACGCCGACTCTTCCCCTCTATATAACCTCCGTAACGATAATACGCGCCGGTCCGATGACGTCACGAAGCGACCGTTGCATGGGTGCACATAAAAAGTTCGGCTCGCTGAGCTTATTTAAATCTGAAACTGCTATCTGAATCTTTATAGCCTCTGATGATGTGTCTATCGGTGGAAGACGAAAGATCAGGTAAAGAAATATGTCTCTGCTTACGTCCTAATGCCCATAAAACAGAATCACCAAGGCCGCAAATACCGGTCACGTAAGCCTGCATTCTGTGAATTATATAACCGAGCGAGGTGGCGCAATGGTTAGCACACTGGATTCGCATTCGGGAGGACGACTATTTAATCCCGCGTCCGGCCATCCTGATTTGGGTTTTCCGTGATTTCCCTAAATCGCTCCAGGCAAATGCCGGGATGTCTCCTTTGGAAGGGCACGGTAGACTTCCTTCCTCGTCCTTCCTTAAACCAAGAGACCGATGACCTCGCTGTTTGGTCTCCTCCCCCAAATAAACCAACCCATCACCGAAGGTAACATTGTGAATAATAATCTGTTGACATCAATGCTTAGTACGTCGCTTAAGCATGACGTGCAAGAAATTTCAGCGCAGAGAAACACATTATTTGAAAAGGATGCCTCTGACAACTGGAGAAGTAAATGTATCATGAGATTCATCTAAGAACAATAAAAGTAACGAGCTATCTCAACTCTGACAACGTTATAACTGAAACAGTACAAAACCGTATTGGCGCACATTCCGGTCAGTACTTCACGACTGTGAACGCACGTGTGTAGACTGTGGTCACTACACTACATGAGCGTGTGGCGTATGACTGAGGCAAGCGCCGTTTCCCCGTATGCGTCCGGGAATCCGCCTCTCCGTTATAACTTCTTTAGTGAACAGCTGAAAAGTATCCTGTGTCAAGCAAAGCTTGTTGTTGATACCGGAAGTCCACGGAATTTTCGAGATATTCTACAGTGTGTCCACAAAGTCTGGGCACATGGGAGATTCTAATAAATTCTAGTAAATATTCTATAAATACTAATAAATAAATAATAATAAAATAAATCCTTATAGTTTTAATACATTTTGTTCCTTTTTTCCAGCCCGAATGATGGCTCTATCTACAGAAGATCCAGTGGCTGATGACAATTTTCCTCACTAGATTGGGAGAAGAGGTCATGTGGACTGGTCCGCTCGTTTGCCAGTCCTTTCTCCCCTTGATTTCTTGTTCTGGGGTAGAGAAAGTTTATTCGACGAAGATTACATATTTAAACCACCTGACAGAACGCATTACGAGTCAGTGCGCTAAAATCGACGGCAATTCAGACCTATTCAATTGAGTTCACCTTAATCTTGCAAAGCGCATCAAATTATACATCGAAAAGCACGGAGATCACGTTGAAAATACAGGGTGTACCAAAAAAAAATCATAACTATTATGTTATTTGAGATATGTGAACAGTCTCTCGAGTTTTACATGGTTCCCGTTAGGTATCAGCAGTGCGCGCCCACTTTAGTTCTAGTAAAAATGGTCTCGGGACAACAAAAAGCGTTTTGTGTTCTACGTTTTCTGCATTGCGGGTGAATAACAACTTTCGTAGTACTATGGTGTGGATCCTCCTACAGCACAGAGCATTAGACGATGGCATGAACTATTCCGAGGAACAGGTTGTTTGCGTAAAGGCAAATCGCCGGGCCGTCCCAGAGTGTCTGACACAGACGTCAAACGCTAGGAGTCCGCAGAAATCCGTTCGCCGTGCAGGTCGACAGCTCAGCATGCTTCCGACGTCCGTCTGGCGTGTGTTGCGTCAACGTTTTCGCATAAAACCGCACAAAATTCAGCTACTGCAAGCTCTTCGTGAAGGTGGCAAACAACAAGGTGTGGAGTTCTGTAATTTCGTTCTTGGCAAGGTGGTGGATGACAGTTTTTTCCACACTTAGTGTTTAGTGACGAGGCAACATTCCATTTAAATGGAAAGATAAACGGTCATAATGTGAGAATATAGGGTACGGAACAACCACATGAAGTTTAGAACACGAGAGGGACTCTCCAAAATTTAATGTGTTTTGAGCAGTTTCTCAGGGAAAGGTGTATGGTCCATTTTTCTCTGCTGACAACACTGTTACAGGAAGCACATATCTCGATATGCTTGAGAACTTTCTTTTCCCACAACTGGAGACTGATTCGAACGACTTCATTTACCAGCAGGATGGGGCACCACCACACTGGCATCTGGAAGTGCGGGAATTTTTAAATCGAAGGATTTCTGAACGATGGATCGGTCGCACTGGACCAAATGATTCAGCCTTACATTACTGGCTTCCAAGGTCATTGGACCTGATTGTATGTGATTATTTCTTGTGGGGTCTATAAAGCACTCTGTTTATGTGCCTCCGTTACCAACAACAATGAATGAATTGAGACATCGCATAACAGCAGCTGTTCAAAGGGTTCAAATGGCTCTGAGCATATGGGACTTAACATCTGAGGTCATCAGTCTCCTAGAACTTAGAACTACTTAAACCTAACTAACCTAAGGACATCACACACATCCATGCCCGATGCAGGATTCGAACCTGCGACCGTAGCGGTCGCGCGGCTCCAGACTGTAGCGCTTAGAACCGCTCGGCCATAACAGCAGCTGTGGAAGCTGTAACTCAAGACATGCTCACTGCAGTGTGGGAATAATTTGACTACCGCATTGACATATGCCGTGCAGACTTTATGGACACCCTATACTTTATTATCCGAAAGTCAGCTGAGAAACTGTGAATTTGCGTACGTAAAAACGTAAACGCTTAAAGTAAAAAACGCTTTGGAGATGCGGGTCACGAACTCCATGATGCCACGCTGAGATTCATTGGAAGAATGTTAACGAAATGTATTTCATCCCCGAAAGTTGTGGCTTAAAAAAGCTTCGTTCAACCAATTCTTGAGCAGGGGAGAGTGTTGTGCCTGGAGAACAGTGTGTGTAGCAATACATGATGTACTTTGGTCGATACTTCGGTCTAGTGACTGATGTTAGAATCCCACGAAGGAATGCGCTCTAGAGACCGGCGTAAGCAACTTCTGGCATTTTCTACAGTTTTTGTCGTTATGAGACATGAAGTTGTGTTTTGCGCAGCATTTTTAAGTATTTCATGTCCTACTCATTTAAGTGCTGTGTAATAGCCTATGTTCCAGGAGGATTAGTTAGTACTTAGTGATACCACAGGAACGATCATTAGAAGTAAAAACTCTTGTAAAAAAGGGCTCTAAAACGCATACCTTAAGAGCTATGATCACTCGTTCAGTATAAAGAATGGTTTTCATATCAGGGAGGATGAACAAGTGCTCACAGCTTTTAAGGTGTGCACGTCAGAGCCCACGTTTACAATACAATTTTTTCTCATTTTGCTCCGTACTACCTCCTTGCAAAACAAGGAATGTTTACCATTTTTTTTTCTTCGAATGATCGTTTCTGTCATGCCCCTGAATACTGACCATTCTGCGTGTGACACCCTGTATATGAAAACTATTTGGAATATATTTCTAATTCTTCAGGTAGAGAATTCTGTGGTGAGTAAAATGCTATACGCTTTTAGAACTATTTACATAACGTGTGAATAATTAAGCCATACTGTCATGCACCATCCTGTACTTCGACGCGGAGAAAGGTCTTTTAAAGTGGAACGTGTGATAATTGCAAATGTTATGAATTTTTTTTAAATTTCTTAACAATTGTACTTGTCTTGAAATTGGAAATTTGTGTTAGTTTCGAACAGCTTGTATTTCAAAATGTATTTAACTTGTAAATGGCTTGAGATAATTCTTCTACTTAATTTGACTTCACTTGCTGCTTGGTGTTTAGTAGAGTAGTAATGTAACAGATTGTCTATTAAATAAGGTTTCGTCGATTGTAAGGCTCTTACATTTCAGTCGAATATTTTTTCGTAGATACATGGCCATGTTGTACCTTGTAACATGTTATACGTTAGTAAAAACCCTTAATTTTCCAGAGTAATTTTCGTAGTATCAGAAAAAAGACTGAGGCGCATAAAAAGTAATGCCATCATTTAAAAATGAATAACAAAATATATTAAACTTCTATTACAGAGCTGGCTAGAAGCGAAATTGTGAAAAGTCTTCTAAGGTACAATACTCTCCCCCCACTGTTGGTCAGTTTGGGGCGCCTACTAGGTTTGGTTGACAGAAGAGGTTGAGAAGTTCCAACGAAGAGCGGTGCGTTTTGTCGCTGAAATGTTTAGCAGGCGTGAGAGCATTAAAGAGATGCTCAACAAACTCTAGTGGCAGGCGCCACAAGAGAAGCTTTGTGCATCACGGAGACGCTCGCTACTGGAATTTCGAGAGGGCACTTTCCAGGAAGAGTCGGGCAGCATACATTACTTCTTCCCACACACGTCTCTTGAGATGACCACTAGGAGAAAGTTCGAGAAATTAGAGCTAACACAGAGGCTTGCCGACCCTTGTTCTCCCCGCGCACCATCCTACAGCTACATCTATGTGATTACTCTGCAATTAACACTTAAGAACCTGGCGGAGGATTAATTGAACCAGATTTAGACTATTTCTCTACTTTCTCTACCGTTACACCCTCCAAAACGTGCGAGCTCTGATCATTCTATTTTATTACGATGACCGTTTCTTCCTATGTAGATTCGCGCCAGCAAAATAGTTTCACATTCAGAGGAGAAACTTGATGATTGAAATTTTGTGACAAGATATCGCCGCAACGAAAAATGCGTTTGGTTGAATTATTACCATCCAATTGCGTATAATATCGGAGAGTCTCGTTCCTCTACTTAGCAATAATACAAAATGAGCTGCCCTTCTTGGAAATTTCTCGATGTCCTCCGTCAATCCCCTTATCGTGCAGGAAAACTCCAGAAGAGGACGGACGTGCTTAGCGTAGGCAGTCTCTTAAGCAGACCTGCAGCATCTACCAAGTGTTTCGCCAGTAAAACACACTCTTTGGTTCGCCTTCCCCACAACTTTATCTATGTGACCGTTTCAATTTAACTTGTTCGTAGTTGGAATCGCTATGTTTTTAGTGAATTCACTGCCTTTACATTTGTAAACCGAAATTTAACGGATTCCATTTAGGACTCATGTAGATGACTTTTTTTTTCCTTTATTGAATTTCGATTCCCCCCGAAGGGGGCTGGTTGGCAGCAGCTCAGTACGCTGGTCTTCGGCCTACAGAATTTTTAAAACATAAGAAACAATAAAAGCAGGCGATAAAACGGCGACTTAAATTGTAAAACAGCGGGAAATTGTGGAAAGTTAAAACATAACACAAAGGGTGGGCGATGCTAATAAAGTACACAGGAAGCAGACAGGTAAAATAGTAGACAGACAATAAAAAAAAAAACACGGCGACAGTCTGGTTTCTGTTCGCAAGAGATATAAAAATCACACCCAGAGGCAGTATAATGTCCGTCCGCAACACTTTGGAAAAGGCGCACAACACTTACCAATCACTGGAAACACTGCACTAAAAAGTCGGCACGAAGATGACACACCACAGCCAAGGGCAGATGGGGGAGGGGGAGTAGATGACCTCACACTTTTCATTATGTAGAGTCAGTTGCCACTTTTCGCACCATAGAGGTACTATGTATAGATAATTTTACAATTGGTTTGATCTTCTGATGACTTTACTAGAAGGTAAACGACAGCATCACCTGCAAACAACCTACGAGGGCTGATCAGGTGGTCTCCTGAGTCGTTTATATAAGAGGTTCATTCGAATGAAACCTGGTCAGTGCGTCTACTTTTACCTTACATGTAAGGTGGCACCACGTAACTGCGGGTATGGTGGCGCCATCTATTGGTAGAGGGACTGACGCGGGCGCACCGTTTGATGCTGCATAGCGCCGGTGTGGTTTCACGCCGACGAGAAGGTGGTCACGCAAGTTATCGTCCACTACCGAACATGCAGGCGAGTAAGCAGGAACCGTGAGGAGTGATTCGATTTTTGGCGGTGGAAGGAGTTGGAGGCCGTGAAATGTACCGACGGATGAAGGCTGTGTACAACGAGTACAGTCTAAGTCATTCAAGTGTTGTGGAATGGCGCAAACGATTCCTGGAGGGACGCGAGTCACTGGAAGACGATGCTCGTCCTGGACAGGCTCAAATGTTCAAATGTGTGTGAAATCTTATGGGACTTAACCGCTAAGGCCATCAGTCTCTAAGCTTACATACTATTTAACCTAAATTATCCTAAGGACCAACACACACCCATGCCCGAGGGAGGACTCGAACCTCCGCCGGGACCAGCCGCACAGTCCATGACTGCAGCGCCCAGACCGCTCGGCTAATCCCGCGCTGGACAGGCTCATCGTGTCATCACACCAGAAATGGTTTCGGAAGTGAATGCTTTAGTCTTGGACAACCACAGAATCACCGTGGGCGAGATCCATCGGTTACTGGGTATTAGCGTGGGCACCGCCCACACCATAATACATCAACACTTGAACTTTCGAAAAATCTGTGAGCAGTGGGTTCTCCACCAACTGACCGCCAAACAGCGCAATACTCGAATGGCGCTGTCTTTGAGTCATATGCTACGTTATCATGAGGGGGAATACGGCTTTCTGTCGCGTGTTGTCACACGTTGCGAAACATGGTGTCAACATTTTGAACCGGAAAGCAAGCAGCAGAGCAAGCAGTGGAAACATGCTACTTCACCACCTCCAAAGAAATCAATGGCCGCATACACCACTTCTGGTAAGGTCATGATGTCCTTCTTTTTTGACCACAAGGACGTACTGCTTGTCAAGTTCCTGGAACGGGGAACCACCATCAATGCCCAGCTTATCAAACCACTTCACAGAACCTTAGACGACCCATCAAGTCGAAACGCCGAGGCATGTTGTCCAATGGCGTTACGCTCCTGCGAGATAATGCCCTCCCACACTCGGTCAATGCGGTGAAGACGGCATTGCAGCAGTTTCGTTGGGAAACGCTGGAACATCCACCGTACAGTCCCGACCTTTCACCATGTGACTTTCATGTGTTTGAACTTCTAAAACAAGGACGTCTCTTCGCAACGGATGATAAAGTGTATGACTAGGTCCAGGCCTGGATCCGACAGCAGCCTACTAACTTCTTCAAGGTTGGGATCGACCGGCTCGTGTCGCAATGGGATAAATGTGCCAACAGTTTTGGCGACTGTTTTTGAGTATGTGTACTGTGGATAACTACATTTTTGAGTTAATAAAATCGTTACCTTTACTGTACGCTAGTGACCGAGTTTCATTTGAATGCCCCTTACAGATATTGTAGAGCAGAGGGCCCATAAAGACTTTCTCACGAACCACCAGAAATCACTTCCATTATACTCGATGAATTTTCGTCACTTACTACGAACTGTGACCTCTCTTACAGGAAATCACGAATCCAGTCGCACAACTGAGGCGATAATTGTGAGGAACGGCGTCAAAAGCCTTCTGGAAATGTAAAAACATAAAACGAATTTGAGATATCCTGTCGATAGCACTTATTACTTTGTTCACAAGAACGATATTTTCTGAATCCGTGCTGACTATGTGCCAATAAATCGTTTTCTTCGAGCACTTCATAATGCTAGAACACGGTATAGGTTCCAAAATCCTACTACAAATATACATCGGTGAGACGAGTCTGTAATTCAGCGTATTACTCCTGTTTCCTTTCCTGAGTAGCGGTGTGACCTATGCAACATTCCAGTCTTTAGGTACGTATCTTTCGTCGAGAGAGCGGTTGTATGTGATTGCTAAGTATGGAGCTCTTATATATGAAAGTAACCTAATCTGTATACAAGCTGGACTTGCCTCTGTTACGCGATTTAAGCTACTTAGTCACACCGAACATATCTAGACCTACTTCTAAGCTACCCATACGCGAATGGAACAGCGAAGGGGGAAAATGACAGCGACAATAGAAATACCCTGTGCCACAGACGGGAGTACAGTAGTATGCGTAGTTGTAGTGTGCGAGATCGGATATTGAATGAATTCGATCCCTTCCCGGCCACACTATTATTTTTTTTTTGCTATCGTCTATTGTATATTTTACCTTGGACAGAGCTTTGTTAATCTGAAAACTGCCGAGGTGCACCAACATTCCGGTTTAACTGACTCGGTATTCAACTCACAAGACACAGAAAGGAGAACACCTAGCCTCTCGAACAGGAACATGTGTAGGAAAACATTACTGGATACAAACAAATGTGTGGACTGACGAGTGGGGGTCACCAATAAATGCGAAGGAATGCGAACCCATGCGGTTGGAACGCTAGTGTGGATCGACACTTTTGTGCGGAAGCCGTCGAATGTGAAAACAGAAAACCTGGTTGTGGCAGCAGGCTGATCTGTAGCTTATCACGAGGTCTAGGTTGGGTTAGAATGCGACAGTGTGGTTGTGAACTGGCGAAGCAAGGGAGTGCGTAAGCAGAAACTCTACCCGAAGTTCAAATGTGTGTGAATTCCTAAGGTACCAAACTGCTGAGGTCATCGGTCCCTAGACTTACATACTGCTTAAACTAACTTATGGTAAGAACAACAGACACACCCATGCCCGAGGGAGGACTCGAACTTCCGGCGGGAGGGTCCGCACAATCCGTGACATGGCGCCTCGAACCACGCGGTTTCCCCACGCGGCGCTACCTGAAGTGTCCAGAGCTCTCCAGAAATGTCAAGACATTCCATTTCCGCACGAGCGTCACAAACTCGAGCTTACATCGTTGGACTGTTTTGCGGGCTGGAGATATTACACGAGTCAGCAGTGACAATCTTTGTAGAGATGCATCCTCGCTCCTTGTATTCCACCACTACGTTTGCACCGTAGAATTACAGATCACATTTACATCATCGACCACCAGCCCTCTCCCCTTTTCTCGTAAATGGTTCTTAACTTTTCAGGCCCGCTGCGATGCTCTTACCAGGCTGAAACACCAGCTAACGCCACATGACTCCTCTGAGAAGTGTCCTCGACTAAAGTTCAAGAAAAAGTTTACTTATTGTGTATCTGTTCAGCTCAGTCTAAAATTGATTTGTTTTACCGATTAACTGGCCACGGGGACTGATCGAGAAACTGTGTTGCAGCTTACCAAACTATAAGACAGATAAGAGAAACTTTTTAAATGATTGAGTCGATGTCATTTGCTACTTACAAATATTTATTTGCACAAATACGTTTCGAGCACTCACTTTGGGGGGTGGTGGTTAGTGTTTAACGTCCCGTCGACAACGAGGTCATTAGAGACGGAGCGCAAGCTCGGGTTAGGGAAGGATTGGGAAGGAAATCGGCCGTGCCCTTTCAAAGGAACCATCCCGGCATTTGCCTGAAACGATTTAGGGAAATCACGGAAAACCTAAATCAGGATGGCCGGAGACGGGATTGAACCGTCGTCCTCCCGAATGCGAGTCCAGTGTGCTAACCACTGCGCCACCTCGCTCGGTGAGCACTCACTTGATCGTCACCAGCAACGCACGTGGGTATGTTTTGGTTCGTTGAATTAGCTCCTTATTATTTAACACTATCTGTATTTCAGTTTACGTAATATCACGAATATAAAACATTCTGGTGAAACTAGAGCTCTCCATAGGGCGAGCGTCATCTAAGACTGTATAGCACAAGGTGTACAACTTTGCTTCCGCCGTTTTTTCCCCAACATTTGAGGCTTTAATGAAACAAATTGGTTACACAAGTATCATTCAAAGTTTTTTCCATCGCTGGCGACTTCTTCATGAGATCGGAAGTGTTGGTCAGTCAGGCCATGCGCCATTGCTCTAAACAGGTGATAGAGGGAGCAATGTCTGGAGAATACGGCGGGTGGGGTAGGACTTCCCATTTTAACGTTTCCAAGTACGTTTTGACCTCTTTTGCAACATGGGGTCGAGCGCTGTCGTGCTGCAAAATCACTTTATCGTGCCTCTCGCTGTATTGCGGCCGTTTGTCTTTTAATGTTCTGCTCAAATGCATTAACTGCGTTCGATAACGAGCACTTGTGATTGTTTCACTTGGTTTTAACACCTCATAGTACACGACGCCGAGCTGGTCCCACCAAATGCAGAGCATGATCTTGGAGCCGTGAATATTCGGTTTCGCCGTCGACGTGGAAGCATGGCCGGGATATCTCCATAATTTTTTGCGTTTAGGGTTATCGTAATGAACCCATTCGTCGTCCCCGGTCACAATGCGATGCAGAAATCCCTTCCGTTTTTGCCTCTGAAGCAACTGTTCACAAACACACAAACGCCGTTCAACGTCTCTAAGTTTCAGCTCACACGGGACCCAAGTTCCTTCTTTCTGAATCATACCCATAGCCTTGAGGCGTTTTGAAATGGCTTGCTGTGTCACTAATCGTGCCAATTCTTCTTGAGTTTGACGCGAGTCTTCACTCAGCAATGTCTCCAATTCTGCATCTTCGAAAACATTCTCTCTTCCACGACTATGCTGGCCTACGACGTTAAATTCACAGTTCTTGAAGCGTTGAAACCACTCACGACACGTTCTTTCACTAATGGCGTCCTTACCATACGTACCTGAGAGCATTCGCTGAGACTCAGCCGCTGTTTTCTTCATAAAACAGTAACACCTCCCGTAAATGACGAGAATTAGGCCCGTAAACTGATATTTTCAATCAAGAACAACTTTATGATGCAGTCACAAACCGACTAATGTTTGAATGAGGCTATGTTGACCAAGGACCAAGCTAACTGCCTGACGTCTGCAATCTGTTTCTTTCGACCACTGCTTACCGTTGTCGCCACCTATCGGCAAACGGCCGAAGCAAAGTTGTACACCTTGTAACTTCACTAAATTTGTAAGTAAACTGAGATCATACGTGCAGCTATTTCCGGGCGCCGAATACATCGTACTTCGAGTCTGCCTTTGATTTTATCACTCGCAATTTTACTGTTTATGCCAGGACGAAGAAACCTCAGAACCTGAGGATCTGTGATTAAAATTAGCGCAACTCGAGTGGTACGTGAAACACTACGAGTGGTGGTTGCTTCTTGTCTGATTCTGGCGAGACTCTGCCTTGCTAAAGCCTTGTAGCTGTGGCGGTTCTCAAAAGCGTTGCTACACGCAACACTGGAGGGTTACAATTGTCCAACAGCTGCACTTAATTAATACATTCACTTTAGTACGTTATAGCTTTCTATATACTTCACATGTAACCTGTTTATCGGAGGACATTTACATTGGCTATAACCTCTGCTGTAGCTCTTCTTAACTTTCACTTTAAGCATAAATGAGGTTGTAATCGTTGTGGAGTTTCACTGATGTGACAGGCAACATCTGGAAAAAGGGTATTTTTAACTGATAACTCCAACAATAGTCTAAAGTATATTAATTAATAGAGTGCCGTTCTTAGACCATTTTACTTCTTTTATCAGTAAGTACCTCGTCTCTCCGTCGCTCGTATAATGCAGAAATCGAAACAAGAATTCCAATGGAAGTGCATTTTCTTAGCTTTTCTGACAGTTTTTTGCTTGCTAACCAAGGTATATGCAGTTGGCCCCAAGTTTTATTACTCCTGCGTTCTCGACTGCCGCCAAAACTTTTCAGCCACTGATCTGTATTTATTTGACACAGAAGTGTGTGTTGGAAAATAAAAAAAATAATTTATTGAACCCCCCCCAAAAAAAAGATGTCAGCGAAGGCCATATTATGACCTAGTATTTAGTTATAAACGTTGGAGCTCCGGACAACATTACACGTGGTATCACCTATTTTTGATGTGAGGGCAATAAGTAAACAAAAAATATTTTGTGACGGTGCTGTAGTATCGCTGGTATCGATAATCGCAGTCATTGTTGATGGTGAGCAGACATTGTTGAAAATAACCGAGAGTCGAATTTCGGTCGCAAGAGAGTGTGTACGCGTGTTTCGTGTGTTCCGTTTGGCGTGAAACGGTTGGATTAAAAGACGTCTCTTTTTTTTCTAAGTTGAAAAGTGATGGTTATTACGATCAATAACTTTCTAACATTTGTCTGCTTCGTCTTGTGAAGTAGGGAGCGAATGTTTATCGTTTTTTTTAGTAGCAGCCGCGTCGTGACGGTTAGGAGGGAGACATATTTTCATTCGCGTCGAAGTCTCCGAATCAGGAGAGAACTGTATGAACTGGAAGGCAAAACGGCTGCGATTATTTTTAACTGGACTGATACATGCTGACAAATGGAATGATGTTAACAGTTTCTCAGTAAAGGTCTACATATTTGGTTTTTGGATGGTGTACTTCGTTGAGTGTATAAAGTGCAGCCGTATCTGAATTTTGATATCAAACTGCAGTGGTTATTCCGAACTGTGAGTGATCTTATTTCGAATGTGGATTTGCCTCAGATTTTCATAAACATTTCAACGCGTCCGTGAGTAGTGGATGAAGCCAGGGTTCTAGCGAAGTAACGTGATCCAGGCAAGAGCTGCTAGCTTACTGCCGTTAAACATCCTAAGCTGCTTACCTCTAGAAATTGAGAAGATTCACATTAACTTATTACGTCCACCGAACGGGTACGCTAATTGCCTTACAACTATTTCACACAAAAAGTAATCTGTCTTGTACAGTTTCAGTAAGACTTTTCCAAGTCGTCAAAACTGAATGTTAATCTCGCGTGAACGTAAATGCATCTTGGCTTGATGTCTTGTTAGCGTCCATTTACACTGCATGGCTAATAAGCCTGTAAGCCTAATTGTCACTGTGACTCTGCATATTTAGCAGTTGTAGAAGCAACTGCGGCAGTCTTCATTTAAGTGATTGTTATTAAAACTATAGTGTCAACGCTCTAACCTTGAGTGTATGTCGGTAACATCTGTCGCGAGCGATTAAGGGAATTAAGATAGCGGAGTAGCAGTTGATTTGCAGTAGCCTGTGACGTAACGATGAGATGATTTCCTTATCATCGCGAGGAAAAAAAAATTTCGATGTCCACGCTATTCACTTTCCTCAGTTCAGGCCTTGGCATTTCCTAAAGATGAGTATGTCACTATTTTCACATTCGTTAGCTCCGAAAGCTCACAACCTTTTCCTTCTAGAACTTAGAACTACTTAAACCTAACCAACGTAATAACATCACACACATCCATGCCCAAGGCAGGATTCGAACCTGCGACCGTAGCGGTCGCGCGATTCCAGACTGTAGCGCCTCGAACCGTTCGGCAACCCTAGCCGGCCGCCAGACGGGGGACAGTCAAATAACTAAGTAGGTAGAATCCATCAATTTAATTTATCAGTATAATTAACAATGCGAGTATTGCGAACTGGCAGGAATGTCGGCTGAATCGTGCCATAACCTTAGCTAATTAACTGCCCATCACATTTAAGTTGATGTTTGAAGGGTTATCGGTGTTTCATGTTACATATGTAATAAGTTATCGATCGCTATCAGAAATTATCAGATATAACGAATATGTAAGATGAATACCATAGGTTAAATTTTCGATGCTTAATTACTGAAATAAGTGTAGACCATGAAATACAACACAAAAATAAACGTAACATGATAGATTCGTTTACTCCAGTGCAAGATTCATTCCATTTGAGAAAATGGAGAGCATAGCAATAAAGTTATATATGAAATTTGAAAAACTTCGATTTCTTTAAAATTTCTTTACCTACCGACAGGGTCTTAATTTTTTAGTGAGAGAATAATAACATTTCTCTAAGCCTTCAGAGTGTTGTGTATCTCTTACATTTAGCATTTATTTATAGCACGTTTTGAAAAAGGACTAAAGACTATAAAATAATTTTTCCTAATCCCGTTCAGGTTTCTAACCCAGTACAGATAGTTCTGAAAATCATAGCTCCAACTTCGAAGTTCCTCAGGACACTAGGAAGTCATTTCCCAATGTCGCCGCAGCATAATCCATTAAACCTGATACTACACAGTTGATAAAGTGCAGAGCAAAACCTAAAAAACATCCTATATTCCTATATCACAAAAACGACATCTGAACCGTAAAACTCGTCGCAGACAAACGAAATAACTTTACATTTATCTCTTCAAGATTTAATGCAAGTTCATGCCACATACCGAATGCAAATTATTGACATGCCTACGATTCCAACTCAGGATACTTTCTGAACAGGATCTGTATGTGCGAATGAAGTAATGACATTCCAGATTTGCAGGAGGCTTACGGGCAAAACTTAGGTTTGGCACAGTCATGTGACTTCGGAGGCAATGTCTGTAGGAGACAAAAATTCTGTTCTGTGCATCTGAATGTTCATTTCCACTTCATAGATATTCCTCCTCTTTACCGGTAAAGCGATAACGTTGATGTCGATGAAATTTTACTTCGTTGAATTGATATGTATTGATCAATAATGAGTGTCTAGTGCCAACTAACCCTAAGGAATAGATTTATCTACACGGCTGTTTAACGCAGTCGTGTTGTATGTTTCTGTTTAAATGATTAACTGGAACACTGCTTCCACATAAAATTCTTTGTTTTGATTGGTTTATCCACAACAGAAAAACATCTATATCCCGCGACTGTTGATGTGGAGCCTGCTCATTCATTTTCGACAGTTAAGAAATTGATAGCTGAATTCATCATGGCCGTGCTTCTGTTGAAGATGACCCGCGTCCATGACGTTCTGAACTGCGACCAGAGGTAAAAAAGTCGTGAAGATATACAACACGGTATTGGATAATCAGGGATTGAAATAGCTGATGACGTGTGGGAGGAAAGAGTGCGGGATATTTTACATGCAGGATTAACAGAGAGAAAGTTTTATGACGGATGAATATCGCAATTGTCTAAGGATGATCAAAAACAAAGGAGCAGTTGAACTTCTCAGATGTGATTAGACCGTTTTAAAAAGAACCCTTCGTATTTTGAACGTAAATCCGTTACTGCGGAGGGGAAATGGATATAGCGCTTTTAACCGGGCACAAACCTCCAATCAAACCAGAGTAATGGAGCCAATGGACACATTTCGCGAAAGGTGAAGTCGTCAATATGCAGGAAAAGATATGGCTGCAGTGGTGTGGGAGATTATTGTTATTGATCACTCTGCAAAGCTTAAAACAATAGCTGACGTATAAAAAAATCTAAATTAGCAAACATACTTCGTGACACTTGAACAAATACAATAGCTAAAGTGAAATTTATGGGCGAAATACTGTATCTCACCGTTTGAAATAATAGCTAATGTAACACAAGGGGATGAGAAGAAAGAATCGTAACTGTAGAACTGTTTTTAGAAAAAAGTGTTAGAATCAGGAATTAGGAGCTCAAAAGAAAAGAAACAAAATGGAATCAACAATGCCACAGAGGAAACTGAATTGAAGTAAAATCAATTTCGCAGCATTTGCAGATGGCTTTGCAATACTCTCAGCACGTCTAACAGTAGCAACTACTTAAATGTTAGAGACATGTCTGAATAAAACCAGTTAATACAGTAAAAGTAATATTGTAGAACAAAAGCAAACTAGCGATTTTCTTGTATTAGAGAAAATAACTACCACTACTGGTCTCAGAATTTCAACTGAAACAAAAACAACATTATGACGAAGAAAAGATTGTAGGGAAAGACTTTTTTTTTAACTTCTCTGCCAAAGGAAAGAGTACAGGTTAACAAAAAAAGTAGTTCTTTGTACCTGCAAAAAGTAGGCAACATCAACCTGGTTCACAGAAATAAGAAAATGACGAGAAAGAAAGAGCGTAAAAGAGTCAGAAACAAGACAGAAATGGCGAATACTACCCAAGTCTACTGGCATATGGTGAGGGCTGTGCTTGACAAAATACATTATCTTCGGAACAGCGAAAGGTTACGATGTCTATCTGATATCCAAAGAGAAGGAAGCTTTAGAGTTTAATATGCCCTCGAAAACGGGGTCGAGTCATTAGAGACAGGGCGTAAAATTGCTCAGTATAACGAGGGGCTTGATGTCGGCTGTGTCATTGTCAAAGGAATTATTGGAACTATTCCCTCCCTGTTCAAGACTCCAGATTTTGTACCTTCTGATTTCCACCTATTCCCACACCTAAAGAAATTTATTACTGGAAGACGCTGTAAGTTCACAGGAGATTCATTGCTTTTGTTGACGCAGGTTCCCGGGTTCGATTCCCGGCGGGGTCAGGGATTTTCTCTGCCTCGTGATGACTGGGTGTTGTGTGATGTCCTTAGGTTAGTTAGGTTTAAGTAATTCTAAGTTCTAGGGGACTGATGACCATAGATGTTAAGTCCCATAGTGCTCAGAGCCATTTGAACCATTTTTTTTGTTTGTTTTGTTTTGTTGACGTCTGAATTCATCAATATAGGAATATGTGCATAAGGCAGCCTTAGTCCTCACCATACAATATCACTCTTCACATTAAGACTCCAATCACAAGGAAAAAAGTTGAACTAAGTGCATTGACAGTAAAGAGGCCAACGTAAAAAAATACGTTCATTTTCAAACATAATAAAGGAGCCTTTTTACCGTTAAGTCGAGAAAATTTCACTTGCCTTCTATCAAAAGCGATGCAAGGGATGTTCCATAAAGAACGCAAATTTTGAGTCATAGTAACATACAAATTTATTGATGAAATTAAGTAATCTACATACTATTGCAGTGTATGCTAGCTGTAAATGTGTGTCAAGTATGATATTCCTCAAAAGTTCTGCAATAACTCTGCAGGTACGTTCTCATTCTTTCGATGAAATTTTCCATAATGTTTCGGAATAATTACACCTCTAGTCCTGAAATTTCACGCTGAACCTCGGCTTCGAGCTCTGGAAGTGATGGTGGTTTGTTGACGTACACACGATATTTCAAAATACCCTTCACGGAGAGTAATCACGTGATGTCAAATCACAAGATCAGTTCATGTCACCGTTGAGAGAAACCACACTGCCAGGGAACCTTTTTCGAAACAACTCTTTTGCTGCAACCGACGTGTGATAGATTTATACCATCCTGTTGAAACCAAACATCTTCAGTATTCACACCATCCAGTTCAGACCACAAAAACTCTGTTAGTATGCTCCGGTAGCGTTCGTCGACCACCATTAATACATTTGCGGCGCCATCTACGAAGAAGTACGTCCCAGTTACCCCCTCAGCCCAAAGTCACACCATGCAATCACACTTTATGGATGTAATGGCTCCTCCATAATTATTAGAAGGTTCTCTGTATCCTAAATCCTGAAATTTTGCCTTTTCACCAAGACATTCAACAGAAAATGCGCCTCATCAGTGAACTTTACTTTTTTGATGAGGCTGTTGTCCGCTCTTTGTTTCGCAAGTACCCAGTGGACAAATTACCGACACTTTTCTTGACCTTTTGGCTTCAGTTGTTGGGTTAGTTGGATTTCATAGGCCCAAAGATGCAGATTTCCTTTGAGAATTCGTTACTTGCTTGTTATGCAAATATACAGTTGGTGTGAACTGCAGCGAATAGATTTCACCAGACTTACAGTAACATTATCAATTCACGATGGCGATGATTTCCCTAGAACGACTGACACGAGGACGCCCCGAGTGTTTAATGTTGACAACCGATCCGATTTTTTCAAATGTAGGGATCAGTCTTGTCGTAGTTGACTTATTCGGTGCGTTACGTTGATCAAACATTCCACAGAGTTTGCGAACAGTCTCTGCACAACATTCACCACATTTATAATAAGTTTTCGCTATGACACACGCTGTTCCGTTATAATGCGCTCCATTGCTAACAACAAAGAAAACAGATGAAAACCGTGCAAAGTTCAGCGCTGGCAACTTACTAGAACAGAAGTTGCGGGAGTTTCGAAAGTTGCGTTCTTTGCGGTATACCCTTTAAATATTTTTACAAATAATTTAAGATGGCCTGTAGTCAAGTACATAAACGATCTTCGGTAGAATGTGCATCGATCATAGATTGTTTTTGGGGACGGTGATAAGCATGTGAAAGCGTCTTCGTTGAAGGACTAAGGAGTATAGATGTATCACGAAGCAATGAATGACAGCTTATTTTAAATGTAGATAAATGTAAGTTGACGCTGATGGGTAGAATAAACATTCCCGTAATGCTCAAACAGAGTATTAATTGTAGATTACTTGACTCTGTCAGATCAGTTAAATACTAGGGTCGGAACTTTAATAGTGTCAACTATTTATTTACAGCCGTGCAAAATAGATACGTGTTTCAAAGTTTTACTGACCTTCAGTGTAGTCACCAGCATTGTGTATAACCCGTTGCCAGCGATGTGGAAGTCGTAGGATACTCTTAGCAATGCCAGTTGTGTTGACAGTTCGAGCAGCGCGGTCTATTGCCCGACGAATCTGTAGCAGTTCTGTAGCGAATGCCGCGAAGTGTTTCCTTCAGTTTAGAAATCGAGTTGAACTCAAGAAGGCTTAAGTCAGGGAAGTGCAGTAGGTGGTATAGCACTTAGCAGCACCATCAGTCATAGAAATCAGTAACAGCTTGCACTGTACGTGCGTGAGCATTGTCCTATAAAATGATGGTCAGGTCCTGCAGAAAGGGTCATCACTTCTGTCTCTAAGGTGGTGGTCGTAGGTTGTGTTCCAAAAATGAACAGCATAGAGATAGAAGTGATGACACTTTCTGCAGGATCTGACCATCATTTTTCAGGACAATGCTCAAGCACGTACAGTGCAACCTGTTACTGATTTGTTTGACTGATGGGGCTGCTAAGTGCTATACCACCTACTGCACTTCCCTGACTTAAGGCTTCGTGAGTTCATCTCGATTTCTAAACTGAAGAAAACACTTCACGGCATTCGCTTCAGTACTACTACAAATTCGTCGGGCAACAGACCGCACCGCTCGAACTGTCAACACAACTGGCACTGCTAAGAGTATCCTACGACTTCCACATCGCTGGCAACGGGTTATACACAATGCTGGTGACTCCTTTGAATGTCAGTAAAACTTTGAAACACGCGTCTATTTTGTACGAGCCATTAATAAATAGTTGCCACTATCAAAGTTCCAACCCTCTTATGTAGAGGTAACACTGCGAAACGACGTGAAATGGAACATGGAATTATGCACAGGTGTAAAAAAGAAGTGTGGTTGACTAAGGACAGTTGTAAAAAAGGAGAGTGGCTGAGTACGGTACACTTGTAAAGTTCTGGGGACGTGTAGCGCACATGTAAAGGAAGATCCTTTCTTGAGTGCTGCCCCACCGTTAGGGGTCCCCAACCAGTCGAATTAAAAGAAGATACCGAAGCAAGTAACGGCGTTCTGCTAGATTTGTTACGGGCCGTTTAGATTAGTACGAGAGTGTTGCGGAAATTTTCCAGGAGTTTAGATGGGAATTCTGGGAGTGGAGGCTATTTTTTGGCGAAACATTAATCCGGAAGTTTAGAGAACTTACATGCGCCGCAGAAGGTTTCTGCTGCCTCCAACCTGATCTCACGTAAGAACGGTAACGTTAAAATAAGGGAAATCAGGCTTACATAGAGGCGTACAGACGATCATTTCTCCTTCGCTCCTGTTTCCAGTGCAGCAGCAACGACTATCAGTGAGGCAAAGTGCCGTCTAATTAGCACTGTACCGTAGCTTGCGGAGAATGTTGTACATAGGGACTTCGCAAAATAAGACCATTGCCCGTTATGAGTGGGGCATTGTCACAAGAGAGTACACGTTCCGGGTTTACGACAGTGCGTCACAGTGTCCGATTTGGATGGTGCGGCAACTGGAAAGGTAATCCAAAAATGAAGTACGCAGAGCAGTAGGATTCTTGAGGGCAAAACGCCTAAATTGCTTACAGATTCACTGCGAAAATCTGTCGCCACGTGGAGCAAATTCAGTGTCGCGTCCATCCGTATTGAATCGGTTCCAACAACTTGATCGAGGCCGCACATGCATGGCTAATGCTGAGAGGGAAGTCCAGATCTCGGATCGTGCGATTTACATCTTTTTGTCAAGTTGAAAGCACATCTGAGGGAAAGAGGTTTTCCAGTGTCAGGGGTGTTCAGACAGCGGTTCTCGAGAGGCTCTGTCACCGACGTGCGGATTTCTGTCGTCGAGGAAAGGAGTGGTAGAGCGTTGCGACCACTGTTTCCAAGGATTATGCTGAAAAATAGTATCAAGTATCTGTGTCGTTTTAAGTGTAGTGCGGGATTCAGTAAAAGTTACTATAATAAGGAGTATCTTACTTTTTGAAGCCTTCTCGTAAATGTAGATACAGTTGTAATTCGCGCTGTCTTTTCATTCATCTATATCTACAGCTGTACTCCGCAAGCCAGCTTACTATGGCGGAGGGTAATTTCCTTTCAGCCGTTACTTCGACTTTTCCTGATCCAATTGTGGATGGTTGACGGGAAGAACCATTGCTGGTAGGCCTCCGAATGGGCTCGAATCTCTCATTTTAGCCTCACGGTCTTTCCGCCAGACACACGTAGAAGGAAGCAATATACTGGTTGATTCTTGTAGGAACAAATGCCCTCTTAACTTTAACAGTAAACCACACCGTGATGCAAAATACTTCTGTTGCTGCATATGCCAATGGAGTTGGTCGAGCATCCCCGTGACGCTTTTGCGCTTACTAGATGAAACGCACTGATCTTCTCTGGATATTTTCTATTTCCTCTATCAATGCTATCTGGTACGGATCCCAGACTGCCGAGCAATATTAATCATAAGTCGAACGAGGCTTTTGTAAACTACCTATTTTGTGATTGAACTACTTTTCCTAATGTTTATACCGGTTAATCTGAGTACGTCATCTGCCTTGCCGCGACTAATTTTTTGTCGTAATTTCACTTTAAATCGCACACTCGTAGATTTTTACGGATGTAATTGCTTCCTGTGATTGTCTTGCACTCGTCGTTGCGCAATTAAAGCATTGTCCGATAAAGATCTTTCTGTGTTTCAAAGTTGTGTGACATTTGTTTAATCAGAGGGTCAATTTCTAGTAACTGTACCAAGAGTCAGTCTCTGCACGTCTTCTTTTCTAGCATTACGACTTATCTTTATACAACAACCTTATCCGCGAAAAACCTCATGGAATTTCCGACGTTATCTGCTAGGTCATTTATATGTATTGTGAATAGTAATAGTCCTATAACATTCCCTCGGGTTGCGCCTGAAGATACTTTTACGTCTGGAGACTTCTCTCCGTTCAGAACGACGTGCCATGTTCTGCTTGCTAGAAACTCTTCAAGCCAGTAACAGCGTTGGTCTGGTATTCCGTACGACTATTTTGTTCACTAGGTGGCTGTGCGGAACTGTTGCGTTGTACCTGTTGCACCTGAAGCCCCTATGTAGAGATATTTTTGTTAATGACCGATGAACCTTAGGTGACATAGAACTCTGTTGGGGTTTCGAAGTATTTTATCTCAAGGTCTCCGTGAGTAACACTTTTTTGCAGCTGTTTAGCCTTGCTCAGTACATGCCGTGAAGGGGTAAGAAACGTTTTCGCCGTGAAGATGCTCAAGAAGAAGGGGGCGAGCCGCCATTGCTCCGCCTTCGCGCCTGCGCAGAGGGGGGTCAGCGGCGGCGCTTCGCCGGCCCACCTCACGTCCGCGCACTACAGGCTGCCTGCCGCGCAGGCGCAAGCGCGTCCGTCATATGCGGCAGCCTCCGTAACGTAGGCGAAACCTGCGGAGCACTTCGAGGCAACCTCGCTGCCACGCGACGGGCCAGTGCAACTTCTGACCCGAGGTCTCAGTCACGTGGCACGTCAGTTTAGTCCATACGCTCTTCCTCCAAAGCACAGCTACCTCCAATTGAAAGGGCCGACCGAGGTTGCGGGATGGACTAGCATTCGAGAGGACGACGGCTGAAACCCCTGTCCGACCAACCTGATTTAGGTTCTCAGTGATTTCCCTAAATCGCTCCAGATAAATGTCGGGATGGTTCCTTAGAAAAAGACACCGCCGATTTACTTTCCCATCCTTAAAAACAATCCGAACTTGTTCTCCGTTCCTAATGACCCTATGTCGACGGGGTATTAAACCCTAATCTTCCTGCCCTCTGACTGGAAGGGTCGGCGGAAGAAAGTGCCTAACAACGAATACTTTTTTTGAGGTATTATATTTTATATGTTTGGTTAAATTCAGATCGAGGATTCAGGGAAACTACTCCTGTCAAACGCAGCTTGCTGCATTTATACACAACATCTTGCAAACAGCAAAAAAAATGGTTCAAACGGCTCTGAGTACTATGGGACTTATCTTCTAAGGTCATCAGTCCCCTAGAACTTAGAACTACTTAAACCTAACTAACCTAAGGACAACACACACATCCATGCCCCAGGCAGGATTCGAACTGCGACCGTAGCGGTCCCGCGGTTCCAGACTGTAGCGCCTAGAACCGCACGGCCACACCGGCCGGCTGCAAACAGTTGATGAATGTGAAGGGCTACATTTCCGAAAGGCGTAACACCGTACCGAATCGTCCAGGATATAATCATACTGAGTGTCTTAGCAAGTATGTAGATTGTTCGAGGAATGAAAAGTAATACCATCCAGAGAGCAATACTGGACTGCTGCACAGAGACATTTCTAGCTTCGCCTGTAACCCAAGAAAGCATAAGATGGGATGTAAGGTTTTCAGTGTACATAAACGACTTAAACACGTAGGATCAGCATTACTGTGAGATCGTTCGCTGACGGTGCTGTTGCGTGCAGGAAGGTACCGTCGTTGGACAGTCGCAAGGAGTTGCAGAAACACTTTGACATTTCCAACTGATGTAATGAAAGGGAGCTTTCTTTGAATGGGGTAAATGTAAGACGATGCTTACAACAAAGATAAAAAACCGATAGTCACGATGGCGAAGTTTTCTCTCTTCAGCGGAGAGTGCACTGATTTGAGATTAAAACTGTGTACCGGAACGGGACTCGAACCTTGGATTTGAATTGAGAGTCTTGCTTGGATTGCTCTGTCGGTAGAGCACTTGTCCAGGAATGGCAAAGGTCCCACCACGCAATTTTCATCTGCCAGGATATCTCAAATCAGCTGCAGAGCGAAAATTCATTCTGGAAGCAATAAAAATTGTTATGCTTACAGCATGTTATATTCCAGACATCAGTACACGATGACGTTCCTAGTAAGAGTTTCACACAAGACGGTAGATATGGGCACAACCATCCCAAGCCGCGCGGGATTAGCCGAGCGGTCTGAGGCGCTACAGTCATGGACTGTGCGGCTGATCCCGGCGGAGGTTCGAGTCCTCCCTCGGGCATGGGTGTGTGTGTATGTCCTTAGGATTATTTAGATTAAGTAGTGTGTAAGCTTAGTGTCTGATGACCTTAGCAGTTAAGTCCCATAAGATTTCACACACATTTGAACGTTTTGAACCATCCCAAGCATAACAAGGAAAAAAGTGCCAGCCTTATGGAGGTTTTGTCTCCGTGTCACCATGCGTACAAATTAAAAAGCGGTGCCGTAATTCTTGAAGTTAAGACGTACATGCCGTGCTCAACAGCTTAAAATCAAATAGGATGCATTTCAATAAACTTAACAGCACAACTATATCATTTGATCGTAAGACGTTAACCAATGCTTGAGGATTAACTGAGTACAGCATGCATTTACTGTGGGCTGTATACCGAATTTTACAATTGAGGAAAATGATGGAGGAAATTTTTTATTTTATTTGACGCCCTAGTACCAAAGTTTCCACACACGGTGCCGTAAATAATTTAGTGTCTTATTAAACCTGTGTATATAAGGATTGTTTTCATCAGAAGCTCTTGGTGGTCCTGAAATACGATTTTTGGGAAATTTTACGAGCTTTGTGGTAGTTCCTGCAAAAAATACACTGAATATTTGAGTTGGCGAGAGGCTATTGACAAGCCAAGTATCGCAGCTCGAAAAGCTAAAAGCGAGTGCAAATGATTTTAAAATCACTCACCTGTAAAACTCTGCATTTGTATTGGTCATCCACTGTCTGAAGGATAACGAATCGAAAGAGTACAGGAGCACGCACCGTGCGTGACTGATTACTAATGCAAGCAAGTTCATAAGAATCGTGATTGAGGTATTATTTGGCAAAGAACTAATGATTTTTTTGAAACAATACAAGTGCATAAACCTTTGCCGGGCGTTTCTGTGCACTGGGGTGCCACTGATTTAAAAGGCGCACTGAGTAAGGATCAGTATGATCGTGTGAAACAACCTCGTGACAAGTTAATGGCAAAGTCTGAGGACTCGCCTTCTCTCTTTTCAGCTTGATGACAGAATACATAGGGTGTAAAAAATTCGCAGACAAAGTTGTAGAGTTATTAGAGGAGTTACAAACAAACACCAAATCCACAAAAGGTCACAGGTCTAACGTTTCCCCGCTAGGGACTTTCAAGGATTTGACGTTGGACTTCCCTCAGATTATTGTTCATCTATTCATGTACATGATTACTCTGCAATTCGTAATTACGTGCCTGGCACGTAACTTTCACAGTAATTCTCTATAATTCCACTATCGAACAGCGCGCCAAACTTTCACAGTAATTCTCTATAATTCCACTCTCGAACAGCGCGCCAAATACACGAATGCCTACGTGTTTCCGTGAGAGATCTGATTTCCATTAATTTATTACGATGATAGTTTTGCCCTATGTAGGTCGGCGTCAACAAAATAATTTTGCATTCGGCGGAGAAAACTGAGGACTGAAATTTCCTGAGAAGATCCCGCCGCAGCGAGAAACGCCATTATTTTAATGATGTCCACCTCAGATCCTATATCATGTCTGTGGCGCTCTGTCCCATATTTCTCGATAATACAAAACGTGCTGCCCTTCTTTGAAGTTTCTCAACGTACTCCGTTATCTCTATCTGATAAGAACTCCACACTGTGCAGCAGTACCCCAAAAGAGGACGGACAAGCGTAGTGTAGACAGTCTCTTTAGTAGATCTGTTGCATCTTCTAAGTGTTCTGCCAATAAAACGTAGTCTTTGGTTCGCCTTCCCCACAACATTTTCTAGGTTTCTTTCAATTTAAGTTCTTCATAACTGTAACTCCTAGCTATTTAGTTGAATTTACAGCCTTTAGATTAAACCGATTACCGTGCAGCCGAAGTTTATAGAATTCCTTTTAGACTCAGGTGGATGACCTCACTCGTTTCATAATTTAAGGGTCAATTGGCAGTTTCCGCACCATACGGAAATCTCATCTTGCAATTGGTTTTGATCTTCTGATGACTTTACTAGGCGGTAAACGACAGCGTCATGTGAAAACAACGTAAAACGTCTGCTCAGACTGTCACCTAAATTGTTTATACAGATAAGGAACATCAGAGGGCCTATAACACAACCTTGGGGAACGCTACAGTTCACTTCTGTTTTACTCGATGACTTTCAGTCAGTTACTACGAACTCTGACTTCTCTGAAAGGGAATAATGAATCCAGTCGCATAACTGAGACGATATTCCATAAGTACGCAATTTGATTACAGGCCACTTGTGAGGTATGCTGTCGAAAGTCTTCTGGAAATCCAGAAATGCGGAACGTGTTTGAAATCCCTTGTCAATAGCATTCAGCACTTCGTAGAAATAAAGAGGTAATTGTGTTTCACAAGAACGATGTTTTCTATATTTGTTTTGACTGTGTGTCAATAGACCATTTTCTTAGACGTAATTATAATCTCGTACACAGTATATGTTCCAAAATCCTACTCCAAATCGACGTTAGTGATATGGGTATGTAATTTAGCGGATGACTCCTATTTACTTCCTTGGGTATTGGTGTGATGTGTGCAGCTTTGCAGCCTTTAGGTAAAGATTTTTCTACAAGCGAGCGGTTGTAAGTGATTGCAAAGTATGGAGCTATTGTATCATATCAGCAGACTCTTGAAAGATATCCAATTGACTGGTATATAATTTTGACCGAAGGCCTTGCCTTTATTAAGTG
Source organism: Schistocerca piceifrons (assembly GCF_021461385.2). NCBI lineage: Eukaryota > Metazoa > Arthropoda > Insecta > Orthoptera > Acrididae > Schistocerca > Schistocerca piceifrons. The sequence goes on along the minus strand of NC_060143.1, from coordinate 94,979,390 downwards.
ATTTAAGCTGCTTCGCCATACCGCGGATATCTACTTCTAAGTTACTTATGCTGGAAGTTGTTCTAGATTAGAATTCTAGAGCGTTTAATTCCTCTTGTTTGGTCAAATAGTTTCGTAAAACCGCGTTCTGTAAATCTGCTTTAGTGCCACTGTCATCATTGACACCTCCATTGCTGTAGCGCAGTGAAAATATTGTGTCTTGCCGCTGGTGTACTTTAGATATGACCAGAATCTCTTTGGGCTTTCTGACTATTTCGTGACAGAGTTTCTTTGTGGAAACTATTAAAAACATCCCACATTGAAGTTCGCGCTACATTTCGAGCTTCTGTAAAACTTCGTCAATTTTGGGGATTTTGTGTTCTTTTAAATATGGCATGCTTTTTTCGTTGCCTCTGTAACAGTGTTCTGACCTGTTAAGTGTGCCATGGGCGTGTCAGTACCATCACTTTAGAAAGGCGTCAAGTGAATTTTTATCTGCCTTTTAAAAGTTATTTTCACCGACTCGTATGCAACATGTTGAATCTGGAAACTGATATGCAAACAGTTACATGTTACTGCTAGGAACGGTAGGTTTTCGTTACTGCTAGCAATGCTCACGTCCATGGACAAATAGTGACATTATTCTTTATGTTATGCTGCGATAGCGTGGGAGTTTCCAGTCATGTTTACACGTTCTTCATGACTGATTATACCGTAACTGAGTTAACTGACAAGCATATGCTTTATGCGGAGGCAAGAAAGGCGCCTTTATGTTCAACGATTTCCACGGAAATGGTTACCAAGTGACGTCACATTTTAAAGACCTGGTGGGCGTATTCATAGAAAAGACGTTTGGGCGAGGCCGACGGAAACTGGTAGTCCTCTCAGTGAGCGAACTGTTTCGTTTCAGGAAGCTGTGTTACAGAGAACTGAGAACGATCACAGCACCAGGATATCGCGCATAGCCCAGGAACTAAATACCTCCAACCCAGTGTGTGGGAAGTCCTGTACGAGACGGGTAAGCATCAATTCGAGTATGAAAATGTATAAAATCTATTACCTGGTAATTTTTCCCCATCCATTGGGATTCTACCAATGTTATCTACACCAAACTGTAAACATCCTGGACACGCAAATGTGTTTTTTGCTACTGTTGACGCTGCTTTGAGAAACGAAGGAATGTTCGACAGCCTCAATACACATCTCTGGGAGTTGGACCATAAATGAGTTGGCTCGTATTTTCCACAATCAAGTGATTGGGCAGTATTCGCCTAACACGCTCGGTGGAGGAAGTTACCGTATCTACTTCTGTGAAGCGCTGTGAGAAATGCAGAACGTTGCACTAACGGTCAAGCAACGATCACGGTTCGAGCACGACGGGGTTCGACTACACTTTGCCGTTGACCTCGCAGAACATACCCCTACTGCTATATTTGGAGGAGTGGACCAATACCGTGGCCACGACTTCGTCCCGACCTCACTCCTGAGGACTCCTTTTTGTAGAGGGAAATGAAGCGTTTGATGTGCGAGACACCGTCACACACTCCAAATGGTTTGGTTGCTTGTTTGATTGAAGCTGCAGCCTTCGTGAAATATACGATGTTTTAGGGCTTTAGACAATCATTAGCAAGCTGATGCCCGTAGTGCATTAATGTAAACGGACGGCATTTCCAGCAACGTTTCTAAACAGTATCCATCACGCGGCAATATGAACAACTTCTCGGAACGCCAACTAACGTCAAACCTTGGTGGACCCCTAGTGGGGAAACGGTGCGCCTGCGACACGTGTTTCTTTTCAGCTCCTCTAGAGACAGGGCGTGTGAGAGACTGACCTGAGCGCGCGGCTGAGCTTGTCGTAGTTCATGTTGGGCTTGCTCTTGCGCTCGCCCCAGCGGCGCGCCACCTCGTCGGGGTCGGTGAGCTTGAACTCTCCGTTGCTGCCCTCCCAGGCGATGCAGGCGGCGTTGCTGGAGTCGGCGAGCAGCTCCAGCAGGAACTGCCACAGCTGGATCTGGCCGGAGCCCTGCGCCAGAAGCCGCGACCCCGCCGCGTTCAGCACCTGGTACGGGTCCGCCGCTGCGCACACAACGACACGGCCGTCACACACAGTGGCCAGGCAGTAGCTGCAAGCGACGCGCTGCGTGCAAGAAAATTAAGCACACCTCTGGAGAAAAGGAAGCCACTTGTGCGGCTATCGAGAGCTCGGATGGCACTCCAGTAGTAGACAAAGGAGGGGAAGCTGAAAGTCGGAAGAAGAAACAGCGTGTTAAGTAAGAATATTCTATATTTTGGAGGTGATTGGGTAATTTCCAAGAATGATTGCCTGTCGAAGTCGCGGGGTCCAAACGATACATATAGAACGTGCGGTCGTAAGTCGATCATGCGACTCTGGTGGCGGGAGTTGTGAAGAATTATTTGTAGATCGTAATTTTTATCTGTTTTCCGTCGTTCGCTTAGTTGCTCTAAAGTACATATCTCCGCGAATTATTTGTTAGTTGCTAGGGAATCTCAGACGATTTATGTTGTTAGTGAGTGGGATGTCTGGTGTTCTTGACGTTTCTTCGGCGGATTCTCTCACATGGAAAAATCTAATGCCATGTTTATCCAGCGTAGAAAATTGTTCGACTTTTTGTCGCAAATATGGAGTACTACCGGACGAGGAAAGAAGGGACTGTGTAGACTGTGGTGGTGCGAATGTATAAAACTTCGTAAGAACACTTTCGATGCTGAAATACCGTTTACAATTTCATTGCGCACACTGCGGAAAACGAACGAGTATCGGGAAGAATACATGGTTCGACTCTTCCAAATTATCCATCCAGACCACCGTAATGGACTTTCACATGATAACAACACCGACGACGAGTAAGGTAAGTCGTCTCCTTTGCAATTACAAGTATTTTTGTAACGCTATTCTTTTGTCGTTGGCCGGCCGGGAAGCCGAACGGTTCTAGGCGCTACAGTCTGGAACCGCGCGACCGCTACGGTCACAGGTTCGAATCCTGCCTCGGGCATGGGTGTGTGTGATCTACTTAGGTTAGTTAGGTTTAAGTAGTTCTAAGTTCCAGGGGACTGATGACCTCAGAAGTTAAGTCCCATAGTACTCAGAGCCATTTGAACCATTTTTTGTCGTTGCTGTAGCGACCACTGTAAACATACTCATAACGCCCGTCACCAGAGTCGCATGATCGATTTACTATCGCACGTTCGATATGTGTCGTTTGGACCCCGCCACTTCGATAGGCAATCATTCTTGGAAATTACCGGTGATTGTATCGACCAAAAGAAGACAAAAATATCGAGTAAACATGGGCTTTAAAATGAGTACTCTAAGAGCTATGAGCACTTGTTTGTCTTCGCTACTGTGAAACACATCTCTTCTACTACAAGCTCTTTGCTATTACGAACGACCTACAGATGGTTGGGTTGGGTTAATTGGGGGAGGAGACCAGACAGCGAGGTCATCTGTCTCATCGGATTAGGAAAGGATGGTGAAGGAAGTCTGCCGTACCCTTTCAAAGGAACTATCCCGGCATTTGCCTAGAGGGATTTAGGGAAATAACGGAAAGGATGGCCGGACGCGGGATTGAACCGTCGTCCTTCCGAATAAGCGTGCAGTGTGCTAGCCACTGCTCCACCTCGCTCGGTGACCTACAGAATGCAGTAAACAAATGAGCACACATTCCTGAGTAGTTGTCTATGAATACTACATGCAGTAAACACCTGTTACTGTTGTTACTGTAAACTGTTTACCATTCTGGGTAAGTGAAGCGCATACATTAGTTCTGATGGAACCAATTTGTGTTTCTTAAGTTTCTTAAATGCTTTTAGATTGTAGTTTTATCGCCGGCCGGAGTGGCCGAGCGGTTCTAGGCGCTACAGTCTGGAACCGCACGACCGCTACGATAGCAGGTTCGAATCCTGCCTCGGGTATGGATGTGTGTGATGTCCTTAGGTTAGTTAGGTTTAAGTAGTTCTAAGTTCTAGGGGACTGATGACCTCAGCAGTTAAGTCCCATAGTGCTCAGAGCCATTTGAACCATTTTTTTGTAGTTTTATCTTTGCACTTACCACCACGGTGTAAAACTATTATTCCACACTGAAAATCGTACGCACGGTTTTCTGTTACGATTCGGTAGATAGAAGCAACTGTCGAGCGAGTGTCCTGTGCGCTGAAGTATATCCTGAATGCAGGCTACCATCTGCACAGCTATTCAGCAGTCTTCTCCAGTTGACGCCGTATTTGAACACATAGCTTAGTGATGGCTCGCAAATACAGGTCGTGTGTTAAAGCAAGCAGATTATACGCGAAGCTCTGTTGTTCAGAAGTGCCAAATAACTTGTTCTAGTTTCTTTACTGCGTTCTGTAGGTAGGGCGTAATAGCAAAGAGCTCACTGTAGAAGTGACATATTTCACAGTAGCGAAGATGAACAACTGCTCTTAGCTCTTACGGCATACATTTTATAGCCAATGTTTCCTGGATTTTTTTTATCCGTTCTGCCGTCTCTAAAATATGGAATACTTTCTTTTAACACCCTTTATATAGAATGGCTATCCAAAAGAAACAAACTTGAAGAGAATATTGACGAAATTAGAGGAGAAGTAGATGAAGATGAGAGAAGAGATGTGATAGATCTAAGTCGAAACGAAGCACCTGCAGTACACGACATACCCTCGGAATCACAGACATCCTTGGGAGAGCAAATTATGACAAAACCATTCCACTTTGTATGCAAGATACCCAAGACAGGCGAAATACCGTCGGACCTCAAGGAGGACGTAAAAATAAAGATCCCAAAGTAGCCGGTTGCTGCAAGTTGCGAATGTTGCGAAACCATCAGTTTAGTAAGCCATGGTTCCAAAGTAGTAACATGACATATTTTCATGACAAAGGAAATACTTATAGAACCAGATCTGAGGGAAGATCAGTTTGGGTTCTGGAGAAATGTAGGAACACGCGAGGCAGTATTCATCCTACAACTTGTCACAGAAGATATATTTTCAAAAGGAAGACCAGACATCTTTAGATTTACAGTTGACTGTAATACACTCCTTGAAATAGTGAAGGTAGCAGGAATGAAATAAAAGAAGTGAACGGTGCTCTACGACTTGTACAGAAACCAGACTTAAGTTATAAGAGTGGAAAGACATGAAAGCGAAGTTGTAGTTGAGGAGGGAGTGAGACAGATTTGTAGTCTCTCCCACGTCATTCAGTCAGTATACTCAGCGAGCTGTGAAGGAATGCAAGGTGAAATAGGTAAAAGAATTAAAGTTCAGATAGACAATGTAAAAACGTTAAGGTTTTCCGATTACATCTTAATTCAGTCGGAGACTGCAAATGACTTGGGAGATCAGGTGTACGGAATGGACCGTATCTTGAAAATAGGTTATAAGACGGATACCAACAAAAGTAGAACGAGGGCAATGACGTGCAGGCAAATAAAATCAAGCGAAGCTTTCGGACTGGGTTAGGAAATGAGACGCTAAAAGTACCACTGAGTTTTGCCTTTTGAGCAGTAAAATAATTGATGTTAATTGAAGCAGAAAGCACATAACATGCAAACTGGTAATGGCAAGAACGCCGTTTCCGAAAAAGAGAAATATTTTAACATCTAATGTGTATTTCACAAGCTCCGACATCGTGTCGTGAATAGAAAGAGTGATCCAGAAAGTGTATAACTTCTTTTACTCTAGACTATGAACACAAAACTTGTACCAAGATGGGCAGTGCAATGATCAGCTCACTGGACTCGCATTCGGGAGGGCGACGGTTCAAACCCCCGTGTCCGACCACCCTGGTTTAGGTTTTCCGCGAATTCCCTAAATCGCTTGAGGCAAATGTCGGGATGGTTCTTACGAAAGGGGACGGCAGATTTCCCTCTCCATTCTTCCCTAATCCGAGCTTGTGAGTCGTCTCTAACGACCTCGATGTCGACTGGACATTAAACACTAATCTCCTCCTCCTGCAGTAGTTGTTCAGAGATGGACAGACTAATGTGGAGAGACGGACCAAAGCAGACTTCCGACTGAAGACCGCCACAACACCGGCGTCCTGTACGATATTTCATGTTAGCAATAGTGCTCTATTTTTCTGCCTCGTGTCGCGTATACAACGTGTTAGTATTCCAATCCGCGATTTAAGCCATCGACTTTGACCACTGACGCAAAAAATATGTCGACTGTGACGGTGTCTCCTGAGCTCGCGTAATTAGGACGGCATTCTTTTGTAAACATTGCTGTAGATGGTGATGTGACCATAACAAGTTGTACGTGCTGTTTGCTTTTCTAATGAAGCAGTTGTAATTCATTACTTGTTGCTGTCTACCTGTGATAATAATCGCGCTAACGTATTTGCATTCCATGTTTTAGTTGTAGTTGTCTTAGTAGCTGTATTCCATCGTCCTCGGTTTTATATATGGTCTCTTATATCTAGGATAGCTGGCTCAAATGGCTCAGAGCACTATGGGACTTAACATCTGAGGTCATCAGTCCCCTAGAACTTAGAACTACTTAAACCTAACTAACCTAAGGACATCACACACATCCATGACCGAGGCAGGATTCGAACCTGCGACCGTAGCGGTCGCGCGGTTCCAGACTGAAGCGCCTAGAACTACCCGGTCACACCGGCCGGCAAGGTGGAGGTTCCTTGCTGTTTTGGGGTGGCGCTATGTGGGGCCGACGTGCGCCGCTGGTGATCCTGGAGGGCGCCGTAACGGCTGTACAATACGTGAATGCCATTCTCCGACGGATAGTGTAATCATATCGGCAGCATATTGGCGAGGGATTCGTCTTCGTGGACGACAATTCGCACCACCATCGTGCACATCTTGTGAATGACTTCCTTCAGGATAACGACATCACTCGACGAGAGTAGCCAGCATGTTCTACAGACATGAACCCTATCGAACATGCCTAGGATGGATTGAAAAGGACTGTTTATGGACGACTTGACCCACCAACCACTCTGAGGGATCTACGCCGAATCGCCGTTGATGAGTGGGACAGTCTGGACCAACAGTGCCTTGATGAACTTGTGGATAGTATGCCACGACGAATACAGGCACGCATCAATGCGAGAGGACGTGCTACTGGGTATCGGAGGTACCGGTGTTTATAGCAGTCTGGACCACCACCTCTGAAGGTCTCGTTGTATGGTGGTGCAACATGCAATGTGTGGTTTTCATGAGCAATAAATAGGGCGGAAATGATGTTTTTGTTGATCTCTATTCCAGTTTTCTGTACAATTTCGCGAACTCTCGAAACCGAGGTGATGCAAAACTTTTTTTGATGTGTGTACATGAAGTCTTCATACTCTTTGTTCAATTCCATTGAAAACTGTCACAACTGGGAATGGATAAACCGCGCGACTTCAGAAATTTTACTATTCGTACCACACATTTGTTCACATGCTCCAGGTCTTCGAATTTAGTAGATAGTGCTTTTTGGTGTACAGAAGAATGAATCCTATCTACCGATCGTTGTGAGTTTTTGCTCTTTCATTGTCAACTAAATCTTTAAATTCTTTCTGCATGGTATTGTAATGTTGTTTCGTAGCAAATAAGCAATACCTGTCACTTATGTCGACTGATAATACTCATCCCTCTCTTCTGTCATTCCCATTCATTTTAAAGGATTGTGAAGGTAGATCACTAGACTACAGCCACTGGACCTGTGAACGTCCTTCATACCACGTACAATTAGCGAGCATTAAACAGCGCTTACAGTAAGATTCTGCTGAACTCGAGAGAGCTGTGCCCATCGAAAAATGCTGCACCGCAATGATAAAAGAAATGTCGCGCTCTTTCGTGTATTTCCGAGGAGGACCGAGCAAAGCCGAGTGACAGACTGAGCCTTCGCCTGCACGCGATGCACGCTGAATTCCGGCACGCCCTGGCCTAACAGCTGTACGATGGCCGATCCTGGTAGGGTGAGCAGTGAAGGCTGTCTGCCGGCATCACGAGGGAGGAACTCTCGCTTGTCACCGGTGGTGACTATTTACTCAGCTCCTCGCCAACCATTTCTAAAGATTAATACAATTACATTCGGGGGTCCAAATAGTACGATTAATGTATAATTTATCTCCCACCCAAATAACTGCTGTGAGGTGTTCTGACAGTGTATATAATTCCCTTGTTCCATGGGAATATAAATTAATAACGTGCATGTTTTAATGTATACAGGGTGTCCTATTTATCTTGACCACCCTAAATAACTTTTTTTCCAGATGCAAATTACAAACTGTTTCAAGCAAATATTCTTTAGCCGTAAGTAGGACATCAATCAGCATGATTTCCTTCGCTGTAGCTTTGTTTTTTACAAAAATATGAAGAGTATTACTTTTTTAAATGATACCCTGTACTTTTTATTCGGTAATTCATTTCCTCTACTAAAGACCTATTTAAAAATGTATCACAGTGTACCATTCACTGAGACACAACGTTATTCATTACATAACACAACATTGACGTTAACGCTCCCAGCCCTTAGTGCAGGTACTCGGGTAATGGAACACATCCACGTGCTGACGTTGACAGAGGACAAATGTAAACATTAGTAGAATGCACACCCGTCATTCCGTCAACCATTGTCAGTTGAAGAGTTGTGTGAGTAGAACGTACACCAACGAAAAGAAGGTAGAAATGCTATTCATCTATGGGGAATGTAAGTTAGCGGAGCAGTAATTGCACTACTGTTTTCTTATGTACAGGTACATTTAGTGCAGTACTTTAGTCCTTTTAAATTCTGCTGTGTAGAGTAGGCATACAGTAAAGGCTGTCTGTCGTTCCTACAAACTGTATCGACAAAACGTTTCTTTTATTGTTGTTGTTGTTGAAGATAGGCGAAATGCTACGCAGGCAGCGGAACTGTACAGAGAGCGATATCCTGACAAGAATCCACCTTCCCGACGGATGTTTTCTCTTCTTGTTGCGACGCTTCAGGAAACGGGAAATTTCGACCTACGACAACTCGCACAGACGAAGCTGCCGAAGTTACTGTCCTCGCTTCCGTTGCTATGGATCCACATGTGAGCACACGACAGTTTGAACACGATATTGGCATTCCTAAAATCAGTGTACGTATAGTCTTATACGCCACCGGTTCCATCCTTACCCTGTACACCTACATCAAGAATTGTACGGGAATGATTTCCAGAATCGTGGCCGGCCGGGGTGGCCGAGCAGTTCTAGGCTCTTCAGTCTGGAACCGCGCGACCGCTACGGTCGCAGGTTCGAATCCTGCCTCGGGTATGGATGTGTGTGATGTCCTTAGGTTAGTTAGGTTTAAGTAGTTCTAGGTTCTAGGGGACTGATGGCCTCAGAAGTTAAGTCCCATAGTGCTCAGAACCATTAGAACCATTTTTTCAGTCCCTTTGAATGTTGTACTCTTGGGCAATGGTAGAGGAGAGTCAGTCAATTTTGTGTTATGTTTTTACTTGGTTTTCATTTGTTTTCTGACAAATCCAGCAAGTGGACGAGTTTGTGATCCCGGGCTCAAAGTCAGTGTTGTGTTATGTAATTAATAACGTGGTGTTTCAGTGAATGGTATACTGTGATACATTTTTGAATAGGTCTTTAGGAGAGGAAATGAATTGTCGAATAAAAAATACAGGGTGCCATTTAAAAAAGTCATACCGCTGTTCATATCTTTGTAAAAAAAACAAACGAAGTTACAACGAACGCAATCATGCTAATTGATGCCCCCCTGACAGCTAAAGATCATTTGCTTGAAACATTTTGTAATTTGCATCTGGACAAACAGTTATTTAGGGTCAAGATAAATGGGACACTCTGTATAAACGGTGTCCCAAAAAATTCAAAATTTAATTTTCTATTGAAACTGGTTAATTATTTGGAAAGTGAAGTATTGCGCGAGGTTATGTGGTCATGCGTGCCGAGAGTCGTTGGAAGAGGGTCCATCACCGTAACAACGACGTCGTGCAAACCTATCCGATCACCCGCTTGCTTGCTGGCCACACTCAGCTGTGACTCTTGCTATGTTGGAACTAGCGGTCACTCTCATTTGAGTTGATCGACGGGTCACAATCAAACACCTCACTGCACAACTGGACGTCTCTGTTAGTATTGTGGACAGACTCATCTGCCAGTCGGGGTACGCAAAGGCGTGTGCCCACTGCCTAACAGAAGACCTTAAGAGCAGTGAAGGACCATCTGTGTGGAATTGATTGCATGTTACGAGGCTGATTGTGACAATTTTTTGTCCAATATCGTCACAGGCGATTAAACGTGGGTTGATCACTGCGAATCGGAAACAAATGACAATCTGCGGAGTGTGCCACACCACCTCTCCTCTGAAGAACAAGTTCAAGGCCACACTGTGAGCTGGTAAAGTCATGGCGATGGTCTTCTGGGACTCTGTAGAATGTAGATGTTATTCCGTTCGATGCGCTCACTCATGGTAGAACGATCAGCTCTGAAGTGCATTGTGCTAGCCTCAGGAAATTGAAGAAACGGCTTTGGCATGTTTGTCGCCACAAAAATGCAGACGAACTTTAAGAGGTGGCATGTCTTTACGATGAACACAGTGACTTGCCCCCTCTCATATTTATATCTTACTCTGAGTAATTCGATTTGGGGAAGTATAGCCGAGTATGGTCATTACAAGGCTAGTATTGAGAACTCAGAAGATATGAATATTTTTGAATATTTTCCTCTCTAATTGCATGCGGTGAAAAGTTGCTATTCCTTCAGACCGGACTTCCCATGCAGCATCTCTCGTCACCCGGGTGGTCCGGTGGCAGGCGGGTTATGTTGATCTTGAAAGGGTTATGCCGACGGGTGTGAGGGAGCCGAGTGGATGCTGTCCAGACGCCGACATTGTTCTAAGAGCGGGGGCGACATGCCCACAGGGGCCTGAAGGAGCGGCTGGGGTTAAAGATTCCGTTACTTCGCAGAAACTTAGTGAAAACGAGGGAGGCGTGGGAGTGACTTGTGTGCCCAGGAAGTCTTGGCGGGCAAATTCCCGCGTTTTCTGCAAAATCATAACTGTGATTGGCTTGATGAGGGGATAGCTCCGTGACGTAGCAAAATCGGCCCAGAAATTGGCGCCAAGTATCTCCATTGGTGGGACAGTAGTGCTTCGGCAATAGAGCGGTATTTTCCACAGGTTTTCGAGTTGCTGATTGGCACGTTTACCCACGGCCACTGTGGTGGGGGCGGGAATGTTCTGTGTTTGGCTTGTACGGGTGCTCTTGAGAGTGTCGGCTCTGACCTTTCCGTCGGAGTAGGTTAAAAGACTGAGCTCTCGCTGCTCAGGACGGCCTGCCTTCCGTTGGGTGTCTAATATACTTTCATTTAATTGTAACTGTTTGACGAAGTTGCTGAAGCTTCGACTTCACTGTAAATTTCCAAGTACAGTTAACAATTGAGCGTTCTGCGTACAAGCAGCCTATGTCGTCCGTCTTGAGCAGTTTTGGCTAAAGTTGACTGTATCAGAGTTACTGTGTGACTTCACTTGTTAAAATCAATCACTGTACCGTCAGTGATTGCGTGGCGAGCCTTCTTCGTCTCCCTCAGAGGCGCATTTGTATTGCTAGGAATTCTTTAGTCTGGAACAACCAGACCAGGATAATTTGTTTCGGGCTATACTGGCGACATTATCATCAAAAAATGGTTCAAATGGCTCTAAGCACTATGGGACTTACCTCTGAGGTCATCAGTCCCCTAGACTTAGAACTACTTAAACCTAACTAACCTAAGGACATCACACACATCCATGCCCGAGGCAGGATTCGAACCTGCGACCGTAGCAGCAGCGCGGTTCCGGACTGAAGCGCCTAGAACCGCTCGGCCATATGGGCCCGCCATCATCATCAACACAGCGGGACGTCGAAGCAACCAGCCATCGCCTCCGGTACGCCAGATCGTGTCCTTGCAGTTAAGAAGACAGCTTGGTAATGTATGCACCGGAAGTTTAGGGAATTTTGCTATGTGATAAACAGAGCTCAGCAGAGCGCGCCTGATCCCGTCTTTTCTAATGTGGTTCTGTCTTCGGTGTTCATTGTCTGAATTCTCGCTACTGTAACAGCAGTTAATGTTGGGTTGTCTGGGTGTTTCTCTTAATATTTGAGTTGCAAGGAGTTGGCTCCACATACCACTTGGTCATAAATGTCACAAACTAGTTTATGGACAACTTCACCTTCACAGCATTTGAGTATCCAATTTGACGTATTGTAAATGTTTCATGTGTTTTGTTTATTATTTTGAGTTTAGTCATAATAAATCAAATTGCTATTTTGGACAAAACTTTCATTCTGCAGATCGGTAGAGCAAGCCTTTCATTTGTCACTGAGTTAATGAAACTTTCCTGTATCAAATTAATGTCTATCAAATTAAATTATTTCAGGTGCCAAACTCTTTTCTACTCCACTTGCAGGGTCGATTACAGTCAGTTCGCGTTTCTTCTTATTCCATGTGCAACAGCAAAAGTCGGAGTTAGAAAAGGGGGGGCTTAGACCATCATTTTCATATGAAGATTCTAGAAGAATTTAGTGTTAAATACACTGCTTGCGCTGGCCCCTCGCAACTTCTCCTTCTCCACAACAACACTTGGCCTCACAGAAAGTCTTTGCACATGAGAAGACCTCACAAAACTTCATTGGACTATTCTTCCCCACTGTGGTATCATAGAGAGATACCATCCCAGTGTCATCCCACAGTTAACGACAACGCAAGTTTCCGTCAGATGCCAACAGTGGTCGTGTGGGATCCGGTGGACCCAATGGAATACCCCTGCTGAACGGCGCCTCCACTGGCTGCGTACGACGAGCTCCCTCTGTCGCTACCATATAGGATGGTCAGTGGCAGCCACACACTGCACTCCAACGAGAGTGGCCCAGTCATAACGGAGTCGCCACTGAAACACAGCCCAGTCGCAGCCCTCACTATCGCTCATGCGTTAGTCAAGAGAGCCTCAACCTATGGTGTCCTGATTACTATTGTATTAGCTGGACATGCATGTTTATTTGTAAAGGGTCTTCACATGCTTGGAGAAAGCTACGAGTGAAGTCCAACTTCTGTTTACTGCATTTATTTGTTTGCTAATCATTTCTGCTCATGTCCATCTTTCCTCTGACGACAGCTGCTACACCACTCTGTAGCCCACCTTTCCATGCCATTGTGTATCCAGTAGTGCAGAACACTCATCCACCCTACAGCCCCGATCTCGTACCTTCCGACTGCCACCTGTTTGGCCGAACGAAGGATGCACTCTGTGGGAAGCAGTACGTGGATGATGGAGAGAATTTTGATGCAGCAAGACGTTGGCAGTGAAGTGGACCAATAGAGTTGTACCATGCAGGCATACAGGCTAAGGTGGCGTAAGGCCGTCGCACTGAACAAGAATTACGTTGAAAAATAGGATTCTGTTGGCAGAAGAATGGGGAATAATATGGTTTATTGGAATGGCTCAAATGGCTCTAAGCACTATGGGACTTTACATCTGAGGTCATCAGTCCCCTAGAACTTAGAACTACTTAAACTTAGCTAACCTAAGGACTTCACACACATCCATGGCCGAGGTAGGATTCGAACCTGCGACCGTAGCAGCAGCGCGGTTCCGGACTGAAGCGCCTAGAACCGCTCAGCCACAGCGGCCGGCGTTGATTGGAATCCTGAATAAAACGAATCTGCTTTCGGAACAAAATGTGTTGTATTACTTTTGCCCCCACCCCCCTGCCGTAGATGACTGTCCTTTGCCAGAACTCAGTGTGTGGTGCTTCTCGATATGTTCAGCTCTTATGATAATCGGCGAGTAGAGGTCCAGAGACTTCAGCTCCGCTCTGATTTACTGAGGCAGTGTCTTCAGAAGAGCGGCGAGTACCACGTCTCTTTGATGCCTTCACACCACAAACTCAAATGCTTTTCTCGAACTTCTCATTTGGTCGTCGAATTGCCGTTGAATCGGATGCGTGTCACAGATAGAAAATTGCACTCAGTTTGCAAAGTGTCTCGAAAGAGCTTACCACGTATTTGTAGCAAGTATAGACAGTGAAGCGATTTATTTTCACTAGCAATAATGTTTATAGGTGACAAGTGAGCAATAGCAAGGGTTGCCAAACGATCTGATCGAGGGTTGCACGTTATTTAAATTGCACGTTTTTATTGGGACACATTGTACGAGGGGCATTTGAAAAGTCCGTGCAAAAATAAAAACTACTTACGTGTTTGGGGTAAAAGTTTTTTTATTTTTCGACATAGTCTCTTTTTAGACTTATACACTTCGTCCAACGCTGTTCTAATTTGTTGATCGCTTCCGAATAATAGGAATTGTCCAAGTCTGCAAAATACCTATTAGTTGCTGAAATCACCTCCTCGTTTGAATAAAATCTTTGTCCCACCAGCCATTTCTTCAAATTGGGGAACAAATAGTAGTCCGAGGGAGCCAAGTCTGGAGAACAGGGGGATGTGAAACGAGTTGTAATCCTATTTCCATTAATTTTGCGACCACAACTGCTGAGGTGTGTGCTGGTGCATTGTCGTGATGGAAAAGGAGTTTTTTGCAGTGCAATCGCCGGCGTTTTTCTTGCAGCTCGGTTTTCAAACTTTCCAATAACGATGAATAATATGCACCTGTAATAGTTTTACCCTTCTCCAGATAGTCGATGAGGATTATCCCTTGCGAATCCCAAAAGACACTCACCATAACCTTTCCCGCCGAAGGAATGGTCTTGGCCTTTTTTGGTGCAGATTCTCCCTTGGTACCCCATTGTCTAGATTGTTGTTAAAGTCATGCGGATTCTTCCCGAACAGCTGCAAACCATCCTTGCAACAATTCACACGATTCCTTTTTTGGTCAAGCGTGAGCAATGGCGGAACCCATCTTGCGGAGAGCTTTCTCATATCCAAATGTTTATGCAAAAGATTATGTACCCGTTCATTCGAGATGCCCACAGCACTAGCTATCTCACGCTCTTTAACTCTTCTGTCATCAGTCACCATATCATGGATTTTATCAATGATTTCTGGAGTCGTAACCTCCACAGGGCGTCCAGAACGTTCAGCATCACTTGTGCCCATATGGCCGCTCCAAAAATTTTGAAACCACTTATAAACTGTTCTAATCGAAGTCACCATAATGTTTATCAAGCATCTCTTTAGTCTCCTGAGGAGTTTTGCTTTTCAGAAAGTAATGTTTAATCACCACACGAAATTCTTTTTCGTCCATTTTTTGACAGTCACTCGACTTCCTTGATTCACACTGTTGTGTACATAGTTCCGTGTAGTCAGCGCGCACTCAGCTTTCCCACTAGAGCGCGCCCCACTGAGCACAACAGCGCAGGCGCAGCGCTCGTCCGTCTCTGCACTACGAGATGGCGCTGCCATAGAGAAGGACCAAATTCTGCTTCCGCCGATCCGCATATTAATATGTAATGCAGCCAATGAGATTGCTGCTAACGTAGAACCTTTTCTCCTCGCAGATCACACTCGCGCAGTAATACATGAACGGCGAGGTATTATAACGAATGTACAGACCTCCGATTAGTCAGTCTGCATTTGTCTGCAACAGTCTGTATGAGTTCTACATTTGTCTGTACCAGTCTATAGTCAAGTTTCAGTCTGCGCCCAATAAGATTACCATATTCCTGTACATAGCCGTTAAGATAAATGTATAGACACTTTTGTCAAGTATCAGAGATATATGTGAGAATAAGATTAACGTAACAACACTAAAGGAACTTCAGATTGTCAATTGTAAATAGCATCCAGAACGAAGTTAAGTAATTTTTAATGTTAGTTATTATTTTAGTAAATGTGTCTGAAAATTAATCAAGTTCTGTTTAAAGTCGGTCACTGTCAATCTGCTACTCTAAGCGTGCAATTGGCATTTCTATCGTCTGACCTAACGGCAGAAGATAAACACGTCACGATAAGACCACGAGACATATTGCTGACACTAGCCTACTTCGTTAAAGCGTCAAGTCAAATAATCTGATGGTGTGTGTACTGAAGGTCTTACAGTACGCACACCACACACACGAATGCCAGACACAAAGAAATAGTCCAATATGGCTGAAACTTGGTGTGCGTTCTTCCCAAAGATGCTACTAACTAAACATACCTCGATACGCGCCGGTGGTGCCATCTCTTGGACTTTTCAAACGCCCCTCGTAATTGTTGTTAGCGGCTTTTCCATCACGTAAACTGTTCTCTAGTCTATAAATTTCATTTCCGTTGCTTTACCTTCAGCAGTTTGACGTCCAACAACGAACGGCTGATGGAACAAGAGTGTCAGTACATAATTTGTTTGCCAACACGACGTCCAGCGAAATGGACCACAGTCTAAAGATAGGTGAGGACAAGTACGCAGCAAGGCAGGCGAAGTGACAGCCCAGGATCCGATGCTTGGGAGACGACAACCAGAGTTGACTCGGCATTATCATTGTAATGGAGTGGAGAGAGAGAGAGAAATGACACCAGCTGGGTGAGGGGCCGGCGGGCAGCAGCTGCGAGGGGTCGAGGGGAATCGATGGCGGGACGGGTGGGCGCACTGCGTCGGCTTCTGCCCTCCTTCCCTGGCTTGCCGCGCTACAATCAAGCGGGGCCGCACGCTGCTGGCGTCGCTTCCCTGCTGCGCTCTTTCTCTACGCTATTAACTCCAACATCTGCCCCCGACCCCCACCCCGTCCCATCCCCAACCCACTTTTTCGTCACCAGATTTCTGTCTCGTTTGCTGCTGCCCACCACGAATTCCTCTCCTCTGCTAACCTCTTTTGTAGTACTTGCACCAAACGTAAATTACACTACTGGCCATTAAAATTCGCTACACCACTAAGATGACATGCTACAGACATGAGATTTAACCGACAGGAACAAGATACTGTCATATGCAAATTATTAGCTTTTCAGAGCATTGACACAAAGTTGGCGCCGGTGGCGCGACACCTACAACATGCTGACATGAGGAAAGTTTCCAACCGATTTCTCATACACAAACAGCAGTTGACCGGCTTTGCCTGGTGAAATGTTGTTGTGATGCCTCGTGTAACGAGGAGAAATGCGTACCATCACGTTTCCGACTTTGATAAAGGTCGGATTGTAGCCTATCGCGATTTCGGTTTATCGTATCGCGACATTGCTGCTCGCTTTGGTCGAGATCAAATGACTGTTAGCAGAATATGGAATCAGTGGGTTCAGGAGGGTAATACGGAACGCCGTGCTGGATCCCTACGGCCACGCATCACTAGCAGTCGAGATGACAGGCATCATATCCGCATGGCTGTAACGGATCGTGCAGCCACGTCTCGATCCCTGAGTGGACAGATGGGGACGTTTCCAAGACAACAACCATCTGCACGAACAGTTCGACGGCGTTTGCAGCAGCATGACCTATCAGCTCGAAGACCATGGCTGCGGTTACCCTTGACTTTGCATCACAGACAGGAGCGCCTGCGATGATGTACTCAACGACGAACCTGGGTGCACGAGTGGCAAAACGTCATTTTTTCGGATGAATCCTGGTTTTGTTTACAGCATCATGATGGTCACATCGGTGTTTGGCGACATCGCGGTGAACGCACATTGGAAGCGTGTATTCGTCATCGCCGTAGTGGCGTATCACCCGGCGAGATTGTACGGGGTGCCATTGGTTACACGTCTCGGTCACCTCTTGTTCGCAATGACGGCACTTTGAACAGTGGATGTGTTACGACCCATGGCTCTACCCTTCATTCGATCCCTGAGAAACCCTACATTTCAGCAGGATAATGCACGACCGCATGTTGCATGTCCTGTACGGCCCTTTCTGGATACAGAAAATGTTCGACTGCTGCCCTGGCCAGCACATTCTCCAGATCTCTCACCAATTGAAAACGTCTGGTCAATGGTGGCCGAACCACTGGCTCGTCACAATACGCCAGTCACTACTCCTGATGAATTGTGGTATCGTGTTGAAGCTGAATGGGCAGTTGTACCTGTACACGCCGTCCAAACTCTGACTCAATGCCCAGGCGCATCAAGGCCGTTATTACGGTCAGAGGTGGATGTTCTGGGTACTGATTTCTCAGGATCTATGCAACCAAATTGTGTGAAAATGTAATCGCGTGTCAGTTCTAGTATAATATATTGTCCAATTAATACCCGTTTATCATCTGCATTTCTTCTTGGTTTAGCAATTTTAATGGCCAGTAGTGTATTTGCAATACGTATTCCAGTCTCTGTCTTGTGCTGCAGTTTTTGCCCTCTACAGCTCCATCTGGTACCTCTGAAGTTTTTCCCTATGTCTTAACGCGTGTCCTACCGTACTTTCCCTCCTTCTTCTCAGTGGTTTCCATACACTCTTTGCCGAGTCTGCGGAGGACCTCCTTATTTCGTACCTTCTCATCCACTTAATTTGCAACATTCTTTTATAACACCACACTTCACACGATTCGATTCTCTTCTTATCAGGTTATTCACTTACACTACTGGCCATTAAAATTGCTGCACCAAGAAGAAATGCAGATGATAAACGGGTATTCATTGGACAAATATATTATACTAGAACTGACATGTGATTACATTTTCACGCAATTTTGTTGCATAGATCCTGAGAAATCAGTATCCAGAAAAACCACCTCTGGCCGTAATAACGGCCTTGATACGCCTGGGCATTGAGTCAAACCGAGTTGGGAAGGGGGGGGGGGGCAGGTACAGCTACCCATGCAGCTTGAACACGATACCACAGTTCATCAAGAGTAGGGACTGGCGTATTGTGACGAGCCAGATGCTCGGCCACCATTAACCAGACGTTTTCAATTGGTGAGAGATCTGGAGAATGTGCTGGCCAGGGCAGCAGCCGAACATTGTCTGTATCCAGAAAGGCCCGTACAGGACCTGCAACATGCGGTCGTTCATTATCCTGCTGAAATGTAGGGATTCGCAGGGATTGAATGAAGGGTAAAGCCACGTTGAATTTTAATTCCACTCTTGAACCTTTCTTTCATTTCCATCCTCGCTCTTCGTTATACAGGTTGAACAGTATGGAACCTGGTTGACATCCTTGCCTTCCGCTTTTTTTCTAATTCGTTCATTTCTCTCGGGGTCTCCAAAAAATGGTTCAAATGGCTCTAAGCACTATAGGACTTGACATCTGAGGTCATCAGTCCTCTAGACTTAGAACTACTTAAACCTAACTAACCTAAGGACATCACACACGTCCATGCCCGAGGTAGGATTAGAACCTGCGACCGTAGCGGTCGCGCGTTTCCAGACTGTGGCTCCTAGAACCGCACGGCCACTCCGGCCGGCCCCTCGGTTCTGGTACTGCACACTATGTTCCTCTATAAACGTGTTGTCACCCAAGGAACAAATGTCACTCAGTTAACAGAATCCTTTCGTTCGACACTCCTTAATTCTTTTTCACCAGAATGAAAACACATGGCATCATCGAACAGTACTGAATGAGGCTTCTGTACGAAACGACCATAGTTTTGAAAACTGAATGTGTAACAAATTTGTACAAGATACGTAAACCGTCTTTTCATTTCATTTGCGTTAGATTCCTTTATTTAGCGCTGTATTTTTGTTCGATCGGAGAAGATCTGTGACAATTGGCTCGACGCGACTTTCGCGCAGTTGCCACGGCCAGTCACGAAAACGATTTTTTTTACGTTTCTGTGCTAACAACTGAGTTTGGCGCAGTTCTAGATACAGCTTTCAGTGTCGCGGTAGGATTGCACGCTTTTCGGTTGAAGACCGCTAACTGCGCTGACAGTTCTCTCGGGGACCTTGTCTCGCCAAATGAGGTGTACTTGGCAGATCTATGCCAGTAATGCGCAATCGGGCTGACGTTCTCAAGCCGGCAGACAGTCGGCTGGCCAGACTTTCTGCCGCTGGAGGGGGATGGGTTGCTCCGGCGAATGGCGATAGCCCGAAAATGCAGTACGTAGTGTAGTAAGCCTGCACGTAAAAACGACGACGGGAAATTACGAGGATCGATTGGGAAGACCGAGCTCGACACTCCTGTTTGTCGCAGCACAAACAACTGTAATTATCTGTCGCTATGGCCTTCAGCTCGAACCCTTTATTGACACGTCTTCCCGTACTACTCCATCCTATGCAGCCTTGTTCATCTTCGCTTAACTAGTGAACCCAGCGTCTATTAGGACCTGTTCTCTGTATTCGAATCTTGGGCTTCCTCTAAAATTTTTATCCCTCACACTCCCCTCAATAAACAAATCGATTATTTCTCGGTGCCTCATACTGTTCTCTATCAACCTAGCCATTCTTTTACTCAAGCTATGTCGAAAACAAAAATTTCTTTTCTTCCCAAGTCGGTTAAATACTTCTTCATTAGTTATCCGGACTTGCCTCTTCTCTTTAGTATTCTCGTGCAGCAAGACATCCCAAAACTTTTATTATCTTCTTATTCCTACTGTTTATCGTCCACGATGCAGCTTCATGTGAGCTGCACTCGAGACAAATACACCTAAACATATGTTCATTGTATTGATTTGCACACAAGACGCTCTAAGTCAATCTCACCGTGGTTTTCTTGAATAGTGCCTGGTAATTGCGTATTTTATTAACGCAAAAATGTATTTCAGTCTCGATCGCACAGGATTTTTACTAGTATATAAAGGGTTTCAGTGCCTTAACCTACGAATAGTACGTTAATGTGAACTACATGACGTTAAGTTTTATGATATTGCAATTCACACTGGCATGCTATTCGCAGATAAGCAGTTTGAGGGTGGTTCAAAAGGCACTGAACCGATCATATGTTAATAAAAATCCTTTACGACTGAAGCGGAAATAAATTTTCGTATTACAGACAGTATTGCGGTCGCTACATTCGAGTGCAGATGTCACCATATATTTTAACAGAGCCCACAACAGATTGCTTCGCACATACACGCTCAATGTGACGTCTCAGCTGGTGGTTAGCAATGAGCTTAAGACAACTAAACGCATTCCCTTTCTCACTGTATTCTTTTTTATTTATTTGTTCAACTGTTGCCATCCTTTCTTGATAACGCCACCTGATCTGCTTGCAGGTAGGCATCTAGTATCCTAGAAGTAAAAAAATGCTATCAACAATGTTCAGCGGGCAGAAAGGTGTTGTTGTCACCATGTAACAGATAATAAACTTGGCTGGAGGCATACAGGAACCCTTGCTTCAAAACAATTCAACGTAGACAACCTGACCTACTAGTTTACATGTGAGAGGAACGTACTAGATTTTAAAACGTGCAGACTACACAGATGTATTGTTATATAGTTCACCTTCTGTAATAGTATAAGTAAAAAAAATGACAATAGAAATTCAGCGATTTATACTTTACATAAAAATAAAGAATAACAGTCTGACTCACAGTTCAGTTTCTTTGTACTGGTGGTGACCAATCTCGTTTACAATAACCGTCATTATACCTAAATTAATTTCACGCAAATCACATGAGTAACTGGTAATCGGAGTAGCTGTGTACTACAACAACAGTTCCGCCGATAGTTGTGATAATCGAAGCCGCTCACCGACAGCAGGAGCGCAATAAACTGCGATTTAGTGTGTTACTATTTAATCTCATAGAAAGAAAAAATCGTTGACTTTCATAACTTGATTTCTCGGCTTCTTGCATAAAAAGATCGATTACCTACCAAATGCATTCGATCGTTTCAGTGAATAAGGAGAGTGTGTTCGATGAGCTTTTTCATTTGCATAACAACTGAACGAGCCTCCGCTATACTCAAAACCATCAGTGCTTTTCAATCAATGAAACATCTTCAGCAAGACAGGATAAAATATTCTACGTTAATATAATAGACACATCTGAAGAGAAAGTCTTTTCTTCCACTGGGAGTAGATTGATATTATAAAGGGCAGGAGAACTGAATACGCGACATCAGTAGACTTGACAGGGAAGTCTGCAGTTAAACTGCAAATCTATCTAGAGGACGGAGGCAAGCGACGCAGTTGATTCGTCCACCACATGGGAACATTAAGGTGGGTGGCCGCTTTGCTGCTATTCGAGAGCGATACGGAGTGTGTTGACACTGCCTTTCACCCTCTCCCTTCTCTCGGCGTCATCAAACATACACCGAGAACTCTGCACGTACTCACGAAGGTCATCTTCATAAGACTACGTCTAACACGCAAGCAGATCAGGTGGCGTAATCAAGAAAGGGTGGCAACAGTTGAACAAATAAAAAAGAATACAGTGAGAAAGGGAATGCGTTTAGTTGTCTTAAGCTCATTGCTAACCACCAGCTGTCACACTGAGCGTGGATGTGCGAAGCAATCTGTTGTGGGCTCTGTTAAAATATATGGTGACATCTGCACTCGAATGTAGCGACCGCAATACTGTCTGTAATATGAAAATTTATTTCCGCTTCAGTCGTAAAGGATTTGTATTGACATATGATCGGTTCAGTGCCTTTTGAACCACCCTCAAACTGCTTATCTGCGAATAGCAGGATAGGGAAATCGCACAAAGCTAAGTCAGCGTCCTCGGTTACCAACCATGTACTAAGGTCTCCGAACTAAATATCAGTCACGCACCTAAAACAGAAGACTGGTCGCTTTGGAACGCTATGGGTGGTGTGTAGCTGTTAGCAGGCGATAAAGCGTCGCACCACTGCTGGCGTGGAAGCCACGGCAGTGGAGTGGCGCGTGGGCGGTAAGGTGGGTGGACGAGACGCCAGAAAGGACCACAGACTGAATGAAGTTTCTGATTTGTCGGGGAATCAGCGCGGACTGTCCAACGTGGCTACAAGTACCACTCGCAGCCGTGTAACTTAGCGTAAAACCAGGGACTTAAAAAGGTCCTAACCGACGAGTGTCAGTGACAAACGGTCTGAAACCAAACAGGAATTTCTGCTTTCAGTGAACGCAGGCCCATCTCGACCAGTTTCCGTGGGAACATTGCGAAGCCAAGTGTGTGCAGTACATATTCTAGTATATCGCGCAAGGTCATTGTTCACAGCGAGACAAAGAGCTGTACGTCTTCAATGGGCCGAGAAACAAATAAAGTTGACAGTAAGTAAGTGGAGGGATCCGGCGAGACGCAATTCTGCCTGTTTTCCTCAAATGGTACGACGCATCGAACACACAGACGGCTTTTTTTTCATGACTTGGGCTCAGTCATTGAGGTTTCCTTGAACAGGGCCGACCGCTGAGACCGAGTGGTTCTAGGCGCTTCAGTCCGGAACCGCGCTGCTGCTACGGTCGCAGGTTCGAATCCTGCCTCGGGCATGGATGTGTGTGATGTCCTTAGGTTAGTTAGGTTTAAGTAGTTCTAAGTCTAGGGGACTGATGACCTCAGATGTTAAGTTCCATAGCGCTTAGAGCCATTTGAACAATTTTGAACCTTGAACAGGAATTGGGATGTTTATTTCAACATTCTCGGTGAACAGGTGTTGTTCTTCCTTGTACATCTTCGCGATGAGTAGGCTGGAGATGCTGCAGTCGCCGCGTTGATAGGGCTGCAGTCGTGCGTTCCTGTTTTGAGCAACACTCGAGGACTCTACAGCACCTCAGAAGTTTGCCCTAAATCACCCGATCTTAATGCCACAGAAGTTGTCTGGGGTTATATGGAGCAGTGGGTGAGTCACAGCAACCAGCATCTCCGCAATTTGGCACCTCTACGGGGACTAATCATCAATGAGTGGCTCCAACGGTTTATGACATACTGTGGGAAACTAGTGGCTCTCTTCTTCAACGACTTGAGGCCACGCAGTGTCTCCTGCAGTGACTAATTTTTTTGTCCGGTTTATGACTCTTCAACAAGCGAGCTGTTCATAACAATATTGGTCCTCGTTCGGCAGGTTGGCAAGTCATTGAACTCTTATTCGGTAGGACGGCAGCTCAAATCCCTGCCTGGCCATCCACGTTTAGATTTTCTGTGATTTCCCCAACTCGTGTAAGGCGAATGCCGGGATGATTCCTGATAAAGTCAGGGCTGACTTAACCGCCAGGTTAGCAGAGAGCGCTAACGCGCTGCTTCCTGGACTCGGTTAGGAGCGCCGGCCCCGGATCGAATTGCCCGGCGGGTCAACGACGACGGCCGGTGTGCCGGCCAGCCTCGATGTGGTTTTTAGGCGGTTTTCCACATCCCCCTAGGTGAATACCGGGCTGGTCCCCACGTCCCGCCTCAGTTACACGGCTCGCAGACATCTGAACACTTTCGCACTATTCCATGGATTACACTAGTTGCACACAGTTGGGGTAACTAATTCCGTCCCGGGGGGTACGGGGCGGCGGTAGGAAGGGCATCCGGCCACCCCTTCCACTAACGTTGCCACATCCGATTAACCATGCCGACCCTGCGTATCCACGGGAAACAAGGCACAAGCAAAAGAAAGAAAGAAAGGGCTGACTTGCTTTCCTACCCTTCCCCAGTCCGAGCGCGTGCATCGTACCTGACCTTAGTCGATGGGGCGGTGAATCGTAATTTTACTACCTTCTAAACTTGCTAGGTACGTTTCCTCCACTATAGACTACCACGAGATCAGAAGCACGTAGTTACTGAGTGGGGTGCCAAGAAGCGTGGGGAAAAACCAGTGGGCGCAGACCGCAGCGGTGGCGGGGCCCGTGTGTCAGAAGGCAACCGCGTGCCTAGTCACCTCCTCCAGGTGTGGTCTTCCCACCTGTGGCCACGGCTGGGAAGGTCGCAGGTGGCCCTCTCTGCGACCACCGCACAAGGCGTGCACACCTACTGCTGTCCCAAACCGCTCGTTGCCAGAGGCGGCTGCCTGCCCCACCCAAGTCGCTGCAGCCAGTACAGATAGCAGCAGACGAAAACGCTCCTTGTCCAGATTCGGGCGATTGGTCGGTTACAGGCGAGTACTTGCTGCCCTGCGGCACATAAACACCGCTAATATTTGAATGTACACCTTCCCGGCGTACACTACTGATGAAAAGCTCTCGGTTTTCCAGCCGGATGGCAGCGTTAAGGCGCCGGCGAGTGTCATACTCGTGTGATACTCGTCAAATCGTCGCCTTGTCTTAACGCTGCCACCCGGCGGGAAACTCAGCAGTTTTCTATCGCCACTAATATCAAGTAATCGGTTGAAACAGGACAAACGGGTTTTAGGCAAATGAAGATTGCAATGATGTAACACACGAGGTGTTCGCAGTGTAACTTTTCACTGAACTAATAGAGAATTACGTTAATTGACAAGTTGAAATTATTCTAAATACTAACTGACTGAAACTGTGCACCTACGTTAATATTCGGCCTCGTAATTATCACATTTGAGACTAATCTTCCAAAATTTTCATTTTAATTCATAAATTCATTAGTAAGTTACAATAATTTCCACTCCACGTACTAATACTGTTAGGACTCTACGCCACGCTATATAAAATAGGTCAGCCTTTTTAATAGGCGAGTGATATAAAAAAGTTAGGTGACGTGATCAGTGCGGCCGAGCGGTTCTAGGCACTTCAGTCCGGAACCACTCCGCTGTTACGGTCGCAGTTTAGAATCCTGCCTCGGGCATGGATGTGTGTGATCTCCTTAGGTTAGTTAGGTTTAAGTAGTTTTAAGTTTAGGGGACTAATGATCTCAGCGCTTAGAGCCATTTGAACCATTTTGACGTGATCAAACTGAATTAATTCTCCCATATGTACATACTGATTTAGCTAAGCTGTTCACCTGTTTCCTGATCCGTTTCTTATATGGTTCTGTTTCCAGCCAAACGAACTGTGAAAAAATCCCTACTAATGTCGTATAGTCTTTTTTCATAGCTATATTAATTACAGAGATATCGGTATCAACTTCACTTTTCAAAAAATAGCTGATGACCTCAGATGTTGAGTCCCATAGTGCTCATAGCCCAGTTATACCAGGGTACTGCACGATATCGTCACCGAGCGAGGTGGCGCAGTGGTTAGCACACTGGACTCGCATTCGGGAGGATGACGGTTGAATACCGTCCTGATTTGGGTTTTCTGTGATTTCCCTAAATCGCTTCAGGCAAATGCCGGGATGGTTCCTTTGAAAGGGCACGGCCGATTTCCTTCCCCATCCTTCCCTCACCCGAGCTTGCGCTCCGTCTCTAATGATCTCGTTGTCGACGGGACGTTAAACACTAATATCCTCCTCCATCCTCCTCCACGATATCGTCATCTCTGAATCCTCTGGCTGGAACCTGGCTCCATGGCTTGGTGCACGTCTCTGTACTGAACGCCACTTCGGCGACTTGCGTGTTACGTATGCACCCGCGGAAAGGCGACCCACAGTTTAACGACGAGTCAAAACCACGTGTCGTTACCAGTGAGGGGTGAAGGCTAGGATAAAGTGAAGACTGAACAAAATCTGTCGACTGACCGAGATTCGACCCCGCGGCCTCTTCATTTGTAGGCAGGCTCTTCAGCACTAGCTCACCTCTGATTGGTGGAACGCGACATTATTCACGGTGTACAGTGACGAAAGAAACTAGTCCTGCAACTCATTTTCGAATTTGTTGCTGCGAATTAACCAAAATGCGTTTCCTACCAGCTGTCTGTCGCTATTCCAATTCTTAATATCTTTCATCGGTCCAGTGAAAAAGCAAATTCGTAAAATAGCCGTGTAGTAAGAGAATGTTTTCGTGTTTGTCAGAACGTTGGCGGCAGAATTAAACACACACACACACACACACACACACACACACACACACACACACACACTTACACACACACGTAATAGCGAAACTACCAAATTCAGTTTTTTTTTCCAAATCACCCTTTGATGTCGCCGCCTTAGGATCGCCGAAGCCCGCTCGCAACGCGTGATTATTGCGTGACGCCGACTGCCCGACTGCTGTGGTTTCGCGAAGTAGTTTGCCGTCCGTTGGGAATACCCAGAGCAAAGGAACCGCCGTCTTTTGTCGGCTCTCCGACAGCACAGTAATCTGATTTTCCTTTTCTCGTGGTTCTTCCGGTCCAGAAATGAAGCTCTCGCGTGCTACCTTCATGGGTTCTTTGTTTCGGAGTGTTTGCGACGAAATACGTTTTTCTTCCTTTTAAAAATGTAGCTCCTTGTCGACATGGACGTCATTACCGACGCAGTACTAGCCTTAGTAGCACAGGATCGCAGTCTTCACAGTGATTACAATATTGGTAAATAAAGGCAATCAATTCCACCTTCAAGAAACTTAACTTTTAGCCGACTCACGCTTATTACAGGCTTATTACGGACTGACTCCATTTCTGAGTAAACTCAAGAGATATAGCCACCTAGACCAGGACATGCGTCAATCGACTGGTAAAAACGTAGAGAGCAACAAACTCCACCAAAATGGGAATTTACGTATATATAATGTCAGTGATCTAACAGCGGTCTTCTAGAATGTATTTTGTGACAGCTCACAAGATTTGGTTCAAATGAAGCGCCCAGAACCGCTCGGTTACAGCGGCCGGCCAGCTCACAAGAAGTTCATTTCTAGCAGAAAGCCTAATGGTGACTGAAGCAGAAACATCATAAGCTAATAACAACACTTTTGAAATAATATCAACTAACTATGATAATAAACGACGTTATGCCATCATATTATTAAAAACGAAAGGAGAATTAAAGTAAGCTGAAATGGAAAAGGGGGCTGAAATTACTGGAACGACATAAATTGCGAAAATAAGCTTTGTACTTGTTTCTAAAATATGACTTAGCATTTATTACGTAAAATGACATTCTACTTACATACTTCCGTAAACATGTTGTACGTATCGGCCAGAAATACAGTGCAAGAGCTGTAAATACTACGTAAATCTTCTTCGAAAACTTATTATTACTGAACCCGATCCCATACTTGTACAAAATGTGAGCACGTATTTGTAATTATTCTGAAGGTAGCGGGAACAAAATACAGGGACCGAAGGTTATCTCCAATGTCTATAGAAACCAGACTGGAATTATAAGGCACGTAGGACATGAATCAGGTTGGTTTGTGTTTTATCTATGACGTTATTCAGTCTGTACTTTGAGCAAGCAGTAATGAAAACCGAGGAGATATTTTGAAACGAAATTAAATTTCATGGATAAGAAATAAAGAGTTTGTGATTTGCTGATGACATTGCAGTTCTGTCAGAGACGGCCAAGGACTTGGGAGATGATTGGAAGGGAAAGAACAGTGCCTTAAAAAGACGCTACAAAACGAATACTAACAACATTGAAACAAGGGTAATGGAATGTAGTCGAATTAAATCAGGTGATGCTGATACATTTGATTGGGCAGTAGACGAGTTCCGTTATTTGGGCAGCAAAATAATTCACTATCGCCAAAACAAAAAGGACACAAAATGTAATTGGTAATAACGAGAAAAGTACAGATATTAGGAAATCTCTTCTTACCATATTTACCTGGAGTGTGTACTTGTACGGAAGTGAACGTGGACGATAAACAGTTCAGACAAGAAGAGAAGAGAAGCCTTAGAACTTGGAGCTGCAGAAGTGTATGCTGAAGGTTAGATGGCTAAGGAGGAGGTACTCAATCGAATTTTGAAGAAAAGAAATTTGAGACACAACTTGATTAAAGGAAGGGATCGGTTGATAGGATACATCCCGGGCAATTAAGGAAGCGTCAGTTGGGAAATGGGTCAAAAGTAGTAGAGGCAGATTAAGGCTTGACCGCCATTAGCAGGCGCCAGTGGTTGCAGGCTGCCGCAGGAGAGGAGTCACTGGATGGACTGACGTAAGAGGGCTGCACTGGAGACCGCAACAACACAGACAGCGTGTGGCATCGAATTTAGTACTTCGTTTCAGGATTGATTAAGAATACCACTCCTGAAATTGTTTTGAGAAACTTCGATCAGAAATAAGCGAGAAAGATAAAAAGTTTAGCGTTCTATCGACATACATGGAAAGCAACGAAGCACCAGCTTCGATTAACCGAATGACATCATTGGTAGCGGGTTTTGCCCTTATTCGAGGAATCATTTCAAAATCCGAACGGTTTAATGATATCACGGGAAATGTAAAACTGGTTGGCAAGACTGGTTTTTGAGCAATGCTCCTTCTGTACATGAATCTAAAATACGGTGGCTAGAGAGAGGATTGAATCCACCGCGTCCGATTAACGGCGAGGCAAATAATAAACTCCTAAAATTTGTCTGGGTATTATTAACAGCAAATGTTTATCATTAAGAGACAAACTGTGGCCTGTCTTTTCTAAAGAACCAATAAGCAGTTTTGAGTCTCTTCTGAATATAAAGATATCAGTGAAACACTTGCATTTAATTGCAAATGTTTCTAGAAGTTATGAAAAAAACCAAAACAAGGTTCCTAAAACTGCAGAAACTATTGTGACGACTACATATAGGCTCTAGGAAAAACCACGGAGGAGTTAATAACTGTTGGCACCCCACTGCAAAGTACAGTAATTCTTAATACCCTTACACATATAAATGTAGTAAAGCGTTTAACAACGTCTTCTGCAAAATTGAATATTCTTTGCGTTTTTTCAATTTCTAATGTATTTTAATTTATTATTACTTCCATTGTATTTGCTGCAAAAAAATGGTTCAAAAATGGCTCTGAGCACTATGGGACTCAACTTCTGAGGTCATTCGTCCCCTAGAACGTAGAACTAGATAAACCTAACTAACCTAAGGACATCACACACATCCATGCCCGAGGCAGGATTCGAACCTGCGACCGTAGCGGTCTCGCTGTTCCAGGCTGAGCGCCTAGAACCGCACGGCCACTTCGGCCGGCTGAAAAACAATTGTTGTTTGTGATATGAAATATGTTTGTAATCTACATGAAAAACTGAACGACCTGTTATAAAATGAAAGGCAACAGGCCTCTAAATGAGCAATAAAGTAAATCAAACCAAATCAAATCTGCAAAACACAAACGATGTTCGTTTATCAGATATTCGTACCTGCTCATTAACACCGATGCATACATTACGCGATAATATGCCTGGAAACTCAGACAATACATTTGCAACGTACTACAAATATAGCGATGTTCTGCTAGCTGATACTAGCTTTGGCTAACGTTTTTCGATTTATTGAAACTACACGTTCGAGAGGAAGAAAGAGAAAAAGGCAGCGTCCGTTGATGTCATCTTTTGCCACAGAAGCCAATTAAGACAAAAGCCATGGTAAGGTAATCTACAGTGACATTTTTTAAGATATTCAAGTAATTTTGATTTAGGTAACTGACGAAAAATTTTGTCTGGTGCAATGCTCTTTGCCAATAGTCCGATCTTACCAAATACTTATACTACGGAATAACTATGATTGAGAATGTGTCAGCTCAACAGCAAGGGATATAAACAATATTTTCTTAAGTTGTAGGATGTTTTTAGAACCGTTGATAAGAAATAATGAAACGTTTTCAATTTACGTAGTAGTTCTGCTCCATCATAACAATTTGTTAAAAGAAGTGCGATTTCCACAGAAAAACCAAACTATTTTATAAG
Source organism: Schistocerca piceifrons (assembly GCF_021461385.2). Classification (NCBI taxonomy): domain Eukaryota; kingdom Metazoa; phylum Arthropoda; class Insecta; order Orthoptera; family Acrididae; genus Schistocerca; species Schistocerca piceifrons. The sequence continues at coordinate 94,949,064 of NC_060143.1, read as the reverse complement.
TGACTGTATACCACCGGAAGATACTTGCATAAAGACCATAATACGATAAAACCGTGAATGTGATATAAGGCAGGGAGATAACAACAGAACATTTTTTTTATTTGAGGCAATAATTCACAGAAGCTACACTACTTTTGCCTACTAGACTGAATATCTTATAAGTAATAGGTAAAACCTACAATCGCAAACTCTTGGCTTCATAAATAATTATTTATGACGGCATAAGTGGAAAATTCTTCTCTTCAATTGTACTACCATATTGTGATATAAATATATCATTTCTGAATAACTTCATTTCCGTCTGGATAACACCATATACGGCCAAGAAAGTTATTTACTCAAAGAGGAAAAACGAGAACATTAATTGTCTTCCAATTGTCTTCACGGAATACCACACCTTGTTTGAAATAATCGTGCATTAACTTGATTCTTCTTCTCCAGCAATTGAGAAGTAACCGTACGTTGTAGTAAATGTGTAACAAAGGAGGGATGTAAGGTAGTGACTAGAAAAAAATGTTAAAGTATATTGAACGGAAAGCCACTGCATACGTTGTTTTGGCGTATTGGCTTCCTGTAACCGTTTGATCTATTACCAAAACGTTAAACCTAGAGAAAGTAAGATAAAAGAGGGAAAGTACCGATCACGATGTGGACTTCGGTTGAGACACATTGCTATGCGGTTTCAGTAGGACCGGGAAAAATGACTGTTCGCATACCGTTTAACAAGACTTGAAAAAAAAATTTGGGAAGGTCGATGGACAAGCTAGGTTAAGCGCGTGATACTAGCCTCGTGGTACGACATTCTGCTGCGCATGTGTATCGAACTGATATACACACTGGATTGTTCATGAATCGGTAAAAACTAATATCGGGCAATGTATGGTGTCTAAGATCAGAGACACGAGGCAGTCCGGCTCAATGACTTCCAGATATACTTCTCCGTATGTAAAAACTCACACAAGGGAAAGCCAGCTTTTTGTTCACATTTTTTCGTTGTTCTCACGTAAGTTCGGATAAGATTAATTATGTTACATCTCGCACGCTTGACTCAGAATTCACGTGTGTGCTGTCTTGACACTTAACAGAAAGTTTAATTGCACAAACCTGTCCTACGTTCGGTATAACAGTCCTATCTGACGTCATAAATGCAACTATTGTCTATAAGAACTGATGTATTAATTATATGAAAGGGCGATCATCGCCGCTGGTGCAATTCTCTTCCTACAGTGCCACAAATGTTGTTGATTCTAACACTGCGTCATGCTTTTTATAGACACGTATGTTTTCAACCGAAATCGCTGCCTCTCTATTAGAAACAGGAATGGAGGGTTGTGGATTGTTGTATTTTTGTTTGTTACAGCCTATCAGGGTAACCAGTACGAGGAAGCAGTACACAAGTCAGAATACGATGGAAATAATTTCGTAATTACTGTTAAACAAACTGAAGCCTGAGAATCGCCTCAAGGAACTTTAAATCTAACTCCCAGATTTTAAGAGCTCAGGCACTTTAGTTGCTACTGAAAATCGTACACTGAAATTCACATAATTTTCTTTCTCTGTCTGCTTTTTTTTTTAACCCTAATTTGCTTTCTCATTGCAATATACGGGTGTGGTAAATGCTTCAACGAAAGTAGCCGACAGATTGAACTAAACTCAAGTAGTCCTCTGTTCTTACTACACACAGGATGGCTTATTGTGATTCAGATCAGTTGTTGCCGTCCAGTGGGGAGACGACTTTTAGTGGTTTTTGTAGGGTTTTAATGAAATATGGCTCTGATAACTAGTTCCGCTTCAGTATTTTTGAAATTCATTTAGACGAATGATTGAAATGTTACTTTTCAAAATCGAAGTCAAATCTGGTAATCTAGCAAATGAGTGGGACTTTGGATGCCTGAGAGCCTGAGTGGTTCTTTGAGATGGTTGTCGCATTTATCTGCGTGAATACTAGTTTCCCGTTTCCCGAATAAATACTGTCGCCAGAAACATGAAAGTACCGTAAATACTAATAGTGACGCAATTTACAGACGGAAGACTGAGATTCTCCGTACGCTAAAAATAAATTGCAGTAGGAGTGACACACTACTAAGTTTGGTTGCGTAGACCAGATGTAGAAAAAAATTTTGATTAATATCGTAAGAAAAATTCCAAGAAAATGACACCAACTCTTCGTACACGAAGGCTCACAGTAACAACGAATCCATCAATGTTATACAGAAAAGACAGAAATAGGGAAGCAGCACCTGAAATTTTTCTCTGTGTAAGTAGGTGATATAATAAGAGACACTTGAAATTTTTTTTATTCGTTGGTACTGGCATCCTTTTTCTCATCGAAGTATGAGTAAGTTACCTCGAGCCTTCATTGACGATGTACGTGTTGAATGTGAGTAAAATGGTGTGTGTACAGTTGATAATGACGCAGAGGGAAAGCGGAGATCATAAGTAGCAGCGCTGGAACATAGTTTAGTCCTCTCGATTTGTATCATTAGGGCTGAACGTAATGTGATGAAACGATCAGATAAGAAAGTATTACGTGAACTTCGTTTCCTAAACCATATGAACACGTGATTAATGGTTTTAGTTCCGCGGTCTTACGACAACAGAGAGCTCCGCCTCACTCCAGCTGTGTGTACGTACGGGATGGAGAAAATCAAGCTGATAATAAGGTCAAAATAGGGTAGGGGAACTAGAATCGAGCGAAGTTTTCAACACAATCATAGGTCGGAAACGCACCGTTGTGTAACTACGGTCGTAAAACAACCACCACACGCCGCGTGGAAGTGTGTGAATTTTAAACTAACTTGTCCCAGATAATAAATGCTGCACAGCGCGGCTTTTAATTAAATTAGCTAGATATCTGGCTTCAGCTGAACAGTCACAATCGTACAGAGTTTAAATTACTAACCATCGGCTAAGTACGTTAGACGTGAATTTTCTGCCGCGTTTGCCGGCCGGAGTGGCCGAGCGGTTCGAGGCGCTACAGTCTGGAACCGCGTGACCGCTACGGTCGCAGGTTCGAATCCTGCCTCGGGCATGGATGTGTGTGGTGTCCTTAGGTTAGTTAGGGTTAAGCAGTTCTAAGTTCTAGGGGACTGATGACCTCAGAAGTTAAGTCCCATAGTGCTCAGAGCCATTTGGACCATTTTTCTGCCACGTTTGCTGGGTGAAGCACTCCGTAACAAGTGCGGTGGGGCACAGCAGACGCAGCATAACGCACCAGCAGCTTATTCGGACGAAACCGCAATGCGAGCCACACGCACTTAACTAGGACAAGGTCCCGCGCGATCGTCGCAGTCTGGCTGTCGTTTGTGGTTGTAGCTCCCCAAGGGTGCACTGTCTCTGAAACTTGGCCGATTCGAAATGCTTTCTCCTCCTCTGCTACGACCTTATTATCAGATTGTTTTTGTCCACCCCGTATTACAAACGAGACAGTCACCTCCTTAGCCGAAGAAAGCCGCCTCGAATACTAGTAGTGAAAAAAAAATATCCTACATTAAACCCCTCATCGACAAGCGATCTGCCTTAACTTGAGGGCACAAGACCTGATACTAGTGACCCACCTGTCGGCTGGGGACAATTAGCTCCCCTTGGTGGTATTAGAAAGGGGTAGTCACTGTTCCACCACTCGGCTATACCTCCATTAGCTCCTTTCTCTTCCACCATTGGCCAGGCCACAGGCACAACACGACACTGCACAAGCGATGAACACATTCGGCAACGTGAGGCATGTACACAGTATGTTAGCTACGACAGTGAGGCGCTACTCGTTTTTTTACTGTATCCCACGAACGGCCACGAAAATGTAACAAAGAGTAGCTTAGAACTAACGACTAGGCACACGTACACGAATGGAACCGCTTTATGCGTGGCAAGCCGCTTTTCGGGAAGACCATGAGTTTAATGGTAAGACGTATCGACGTTAAAAAAATGATGTGGGTGTTAGGTTAACGCCAGCGCTTTAACCGACGAGACAGGGAGGTGGACCAGGCGCTGACTGTGGACTATTGGTCTGCTGCACTGTAGGTGCTTCAGTACGCTCATTTGGGTGAGCGCTTGTACGACAACACACAGCAGAACGGCGCTAGCACGGTTGACGGACAGGAAGCGTGAGCCACTTCTCTCCCTTAGGTTCCTTTGACGACCGCTCAAGGGGGATGCAAAAAAAAAAAAAAATAAAAAATAAAAAAAATAAAAAAATAAATAAAAATATAAAAAAATAAAAAATAGTGGCATATCGTGAAAACGGCGGATCCTTACAAGACAGTGAACTTGGGATGAGACAGATGTTTTACGCAAAAAAAAAATTGAGCTGCACATGCAGCTTACCGCGTAATGCGCTAGCGTGAGAGGCAGGTGAGCCAGACACGGATCGAATACACATGGCGTCGCCCCGATGCACCGACGAGTCCGATCACGGTTTTTAGGCCGTTTCCCGCGCTCATTTACGCAAATGCTGAGCTGATCTCCAATCTTCGTATCATAAAAATGCGACGAACAGCCCATCGAAATAGCACAACACTCGATTTACAGCAGGTGGCGCGTACGAGCTCCCTCCATATGTTAACTGATCAGTGCTGTGACAGGCAGGGCGTCCAACCACAAAGTTAAAACACGAGGCGTGTTTCTTAAGGAAGTACCGTTTTGACATTAAAAAAAGACGTGCTAAGATATCTCAATAATTTTATTTTTACATGAAAGCCTGTACCTTAATCTACGCGCTGACGCAATTACAGTCTGATTCTTCCTTGTTTACGTTGTGTACTGAGTGTTTAAGATGCCTCCGATAATCGTGAGTCCCGCCGACTGTGAAGTACGGGCTGTTATAAGATTTCTTAGTGCTAAAGGCGTAAAAGCGATCGATATTCATCATGAGATCAGTGCAGTTTACGAAGAAAACATTATGAGTGATGGAATGGTAAGAAAGTGGGTGAGAGAATTTAAAGATGGCCGCACAAATGTGCACGATGAACAACGGAGTGGGCGCCCTTCTGTCGCTAATGAAAGTTTGGTGGAGGAAGTGGACAATAAGGTGACAGAAAACAGACGCTTTACGATTTCCTCCTTGCGGGATGACTTTCCTAATGTTTCTCGTGGTGTTTTGTATGACATTGTGACGGAGCACTTGAATTACCGAAAATTGTGCGCACGTTGGGTACCGAAAATATTGACGGATGTGCACAAAATCAAACGTTTAGACAGTGCATTGTCTTTCCTTGAGCGGTACCACAACGACGGTGATGATTTCTTAAGCCAAATTGTTACGGGCGATGAAACACGGGTGGCCTACGTCACACCAGAATCAAAGCAACAGTCCACGGGATTTGAGCAAGGGCGTTGTTTTGCTGCAAGACAATGCCCGTCCGTGTGTGGCGAATCAGGCCAAAGATCTCATCACATCTTTTCGATGGGAAACTCTAGATCATCTACATCTACATCTACATCTACATCCATACTCCGCAAGCCACCTGACGGTGTGTGGCGTTGGGTACCCTGGGTACCTCTATCGGTTCTCCCTTCTATTCCAGTCTCGTATTATTCGTGGAAAGAAGGATTGTCGGTATGCCTCTGCGTGGGCTCTAATCTCTCTGATTTTATCCTCACGGTCTCTTCGCGAGATATACGTAAGACGGAGCAATGTACTGCTTGACTCCTCGGTGAAGGCATGTTCTCGAAACTTCAACAAAAGCCCGTACCGAGCTACTGAGCGTCTCTCCTGCAGAGTCTTCCACTGGAGTTTATCTGTCATCTCGGTAACGCTTTCGCGATTACTAAATGATCTTGTAACGAACCGCGCTGCTCTACGTTGGAACTTCTCTATCTCTTCTATCAACCTTATCTGGTACGGATCCCTCGCTGCTGAGCAGTATTCAAGCAGTGGGCGAACAAGCGTACAGTAACCTACTTCCTTTGTTTTCGGATTGCATTTCTTTAGGATTCTTCCAATGAATCTCAGTCTGGCATCTGCTTTACCGACGATCAACTTTATATGATCATTCCATTTTAAATCACTCCTAATCCGTACTCCCAGATAATTTATGGAATTAACTGCTTCCAGTTGCTGACCTGCTATTTTGTAGCTAAATGATAAGGGAACTATCTTTCTATGTATTCGCAGCACATTACACTTGTCTACATTGAGATTGAATTGCCATTCCCTGCACCATGCGCCAATTCGCTGCAGATCCTCCTGCATTACAGTACAATTTTCCATTGTTATAACCTCTCGATATACTACAGCATCATCCGCAAAAAGCCTCAGTGAACTTCCGATGTTATCCACAAGGTCATTTATGTATATAGCAACGGTCCTACGACACTCCCCTGCGACACACCTGAAATCACTCTTACTTCGGAAGACTTCTCTCCATTGAGAATGACATGCTGCGTTCTGTTATCTAAGAACTCTTCAATCCCATCACACAATTGGTCTGATAGTCCATATGCTCTTACTTGTTCATTAAACGACTGTGGGGAACTGTATCGAACGCCTTGCGGAAGTCAAGAAACACGGCATCTACCTGTGAACCCGTGTCTATGGCCCTCTTAGTCTCGTGGACGAATAGCGCGAGCTGGGTTTCACACGACCGTCTTTTTCGAAACCCATGCTGATTCCTACAGAGTAGATTTCTAGCCCCGATCTTGCGCCCAGTGACTACCATCCGTTCCTGCACTTGAAGAAACACTTGGGCGGTCAGCGTCTTCAAGACGATGACGAAGTCAAAACAGTGGTGATGCAGTGGTTAACAAGTCAGGCGGCAGACTTCTATGAGGAGGGTATTCAAAAACTGGTACAACGTTATGACAAGTGCCTCAATATTGACGGACATTATGTAGAAAAGTAGATTAAGATACAGGCTTTCATGTAAAAATAAAATTATTGAGATATCTTAGCACGTCTTTTTTTTTAATTTCAAAACGGTGCTAACTTAAAAAATTCGAGAAAGCACGAAAAGCTAGGACTTCGTACGGCGGAATTTACGCTAGGGAAGACAGAGACGTGCAGCAGGAGAGAAAGGAAAGGAGAAAGACACTCGCTACACGAAATTCGCCCAGAATCTGGTTTGTAGACGGTTTTCCACACTCGTTTAGGGTACAGAAAATACGATACCCAAACTGTCGAAATACGGTAACACAGAGAGGAAAGTTTACACGATTCACACACATTGCGCACACGACTTCCCTCCTTGATCTGAGCTGCTAACTGTAACGTCGAAACGCTACCAAAGAGCGATGCCGTACAAAAGAGGGACAGGTCTGTGGGCACGAGAAAGACAGCTGGCACAGGAAACTCGTTGGAGAAACGGGTGGCGTCGTCTAGGAAGGCGCGCGCACAGAGCCGGGCGCGGACTCACGTATGCGGAGGCAGGCGTGCAGCTGCGCGGCGGCGCCGTGGTAGACGAGCTTCCTGCGTCCGCTCAACAGGTCGTCGGCGGGCAGGCGCCACATCGCGCCTCTGAGCGCCGCGCGGCCGACGCCGCCGCCAGCACCGCCGCCGCCGCCGCCCCCGCGCCCCGCCCCTCCCTGCCTGCCCTGCCCTGCGTCCTGCGCACGCCGCCCCCGAGGCCGCCCCCACTCTGCCTCTGCCTCTGTCTGCTACACTATCTGGCCAAAAGCACCCGCACACCTAGTAGTGGACGTTAATATGCCGTGTGTCCGCCCTTCGCCTTTATCATCGTTTGATGACGTGTCTCACAAGGGAACCTCCCCATCGCACCCCCCCTCAGATTTAGTTATCAGTTGGCACAGTGGATAGGCCTTGAATAACTGAACACAGATCAGTCGAGAAAACAGGAATAAGTTGCGTGGAACTATGAAAAAAATAAGCAAAATATACAGACTGAGTAGTCCATGCGCAAGATAGGCAACATTAAGGACCATCTGAGCTCAGGAGCGCTGTGGTCCCGTGGTTAGCGTGAGCAGCTGCGGAACGAGAGGTCCTTGGTTCAAATCTTACCTGGAGTGAAAGGTTTACTTCCTTTATTTTCGCAAAGTTATGATCCGTCCGTTCGTTCACTGACGTCTCTGTTCACTGTAATAAGTTTAGTGTCTGTGTTTTGCGACCGCACCTCAAAACCGTGCGATTAGTAGACGAAAGGACGTGCCTCTGCAATGGGAACCGCAAAACATTTGATCCCGAGGCCATAGGTCAACCGATTCCTCCACAGGAAAACACGTCTGATATATTCTATACGACACTGGTGACGGCATGTGCGTCACATGACAGGAATATGTTGTCGACGCACCTAACTTGTACACTTGGCGAATGGGTAAAAAGATTCTTCTACCTCGCCCTATTTAGGTTTTCTTGTGGATGTGATAATCACTTCCAAAAAAGTGATCAAAACATGAGGGTTTGTCACATAAACTGCAACAAATGAATGCAACAGTTTCACAGTCGCATAGTTTTCCCTGTGCTCTGTCAAAACATATGTTTTTAACGTTTTTAAATTTTTCAGTGTGTAGACCGTGAAATCCTGCATATGTCCATGCAAATCTGAACATGTCCTGGAATTTTGGAGGGCGAAGTTGATTATGTGTGAGTGCCTGAACTTTTATAATTGACACACGATCACGTAAACAATACTGCTCTGTGTACCTGTGCAGCTTCGCAAAATCATAGAATCTTTTCACAAAGTATTTCACTTGCCGAAAACCAAACACATCTAACGGTTGCACGAGAGGTGTACAACCTGGAGGAATGGTAATCAAGTCTACTCCCACACTAAAATTGTACGGACAGATTAGTCTGAAAATAAAAATTTAAACGTTTCACTCGAAGGAAGATTCGAACCAAGGATATCTCGTTCCGGAGCTGCTTATGCTAACCACGGGACCACGGCGTTCATAAGTTCTGACTATCCTAGATGTTGCCTATGTTGCGCATGGACTACTCAGTTTGTATATTTTGCTTATTTTTTCATACTTCCACACAACTTCTTCCTGTTTTTGCGATTGATCTGTGTTCAGTTATTCAAGGCCTATCCACTGTGCCAAGCTATAACTAAATCTGAGGTGGGTGTGATGGGGAGGTTCCCTTGTCAGTGTCATCGGATTTTTTTTCTTTATTGTGATTTAATTCCCCTGCCCCATATGGGCAGGGGAGGGCTGTCACCGGCACAATCCGCCGCTCTTCAGCCAAGTGACACGACAATTTAAAATAAGAATAAAATGTTTCACACATAAGGCGATAAAAAAGGGAACTTAAAACAGAGTAATGGGAAAAATTGGAGGTAAAAATAGACTGACATGGTGACGTTCATGGGGGACAGTTAAAAAAGTCACCAGAAAGTTAAAAAACTCAGTTGGCGATTCTTAAAACACAGTGAAGACACTGGATGGACATGCACAGGTTAAAAGTCGGCCACAGTATTAAGAACACTCCAGAACAACACACTTAAAACCCACTTGGAGCACACACGACGAAGAATAAAACTGCCAGGTGGGACCTGCCGAGGGAAAGGTCAGAGAGGATGGAAAAGGAGGGGAGAGCAAGGGGCAGCAGAGGAAGCGGCGGGATGAAGAGAGTAGGGGCGTCAGCAGGTATACGAAGAGGCAGGAGACACGTGGGGCGGGAGATGAAGAGGGAAGACAGGGCAGGATGGAGTGCAGAGACACTGAAAGGGGGCACAAGAGAAGGAGGGTGAGTAGGAGGGGGAAGCCGCTCAGGAGGACAGAGGGGGAGGAGAGGGAGCCCTGAGGAGGAGGCAGAAAGAGGGGGTTAGAGTTGGTAGGAAGGGTAGATGTCAGGGCGAAGCTCATCATCAGGGAGGGGTAGATGGTGGAAGTTGCGTTGGGAAAGGAGATGGAGGGTGTGGAGATGGAGAGAGGGTGGGACACAACGGTAAAGGCGCGGCAACGTTGGGGGTGGAGAGGAAGGGAGACATCAGGGGGTGAGGGGGATCAAGGCGGCGGACAATATACAGGGTGCGGATATGTTCAAGGAAAATGAGAAGGTGGGGAAAGGGTATGAGGTTGTAGAGGATGCGCGTGGGGGACGGAAGGCGGATGCAGAAGGCGAGGCGGAGCGCATGGCGTTCGAGGATTTGGAGGGCTATATAGAACCTGGGAGGGGCGGAAATCCAAGCAACGCTGGCATAACAAAGGATGGGGCAGATCAACGATTTGTAGGTGTGAAGGATGGTGGAAGGATGCAGACCCCACATCCGGAGTTTCAGGAGGCGGAGGCGGTTATGAGCTTTGCTTTGGATGGTAAGGAGATGGGGAGTCCAGGTGAGGTGGCGGTCGAGTGTGAAGCCAAGGTATTTGAGGCTAGGAGTGAGGTGGATAGGACGGCCATAAATGGTGAGGTAGAAATCATGGAGGTGGAAGGAGCGGGTGGTGCGGCATATGACCATCGCCTGTGTCATCGGAGGAAACCGGAGAATATAGTCACGTTCGACGGTTGGATCCGGAGCGATGTTGACGTTCTAACCGATCCGTGATATGCTCCATTGGGTTCATTTCCGGACTCTTTGCAGGCCGGATCAATTCGAGTATACAGGGTGGTCCACTGATAGTGAGTGGGCCAAATATCTCACGAAATAAGCGTCAAACGAAAAAAACTACAAAGAACGAAACTTGTCTAGCTTGAAGGGGGAAACCAGATGGCGTTGTGGTTGGCCCGCTAGATGGCGCTGCCATATGTCAAACGGATATCAGCTGCGTTTTTTTTAAAAATAGGAACCCCCATTACTTATTACATATTCGTGTAGTAAGTAAAGAAATATGAATATTTTAGTTGGACCAGTTTTTTCGCTTTGTGATAGATGGCGCTGTAATAGTCACAAACATATGGCTCACAGTTTTAGACGAACAGTTAGTAACAGGTACGTTTTTTATGTTAAAATACAGAACGTAGGTACGTTTGAACATTTTATTTCGGTTGTTCCAATGTGATACATGTACCTTTGTGAACTTATCATTTCTGAGAATGCATGCTGTTACAGCGTGATTACCTGTAAATATCACATTAATGCAATAAATGCTCAAAATGATGTCCGTCAACCTCAATGTATTTGGCAATGCGTGTAACGACATTCCTCTCAACAGCGAGTAGTTCGCTTTCCGTAATGTTCGCACCTGCATTGACAATGCGCTGACGCATGTTGTCACACGTTGTCGGTGGATCACGATAGCAAATATCCTTCAAATTTCCCCACAGAAATAAATCCGGGGACGTCAGATCCGGTGAACATGCGGGCCATGGTATGGTGCTTCGAAGACCAATCCACCTGTCATGAAATATGCTATTCAATGCCGCTTCAACCGCACGCGAGCTATGTGCCGCACATCCATCATATTGGAAGTACATCGCCATTCTGACATGCAGTGAAACATTTTGTAGTAACATCGGTAGAACATTACGTAGGAAATCAGCATACATTGCACCATTTACATTGCCATCGATAAAATGGGGGCCAATTATTCTTCCTCCCATAATGTCGCACCATACATTAACCCGCCAAGGTCGCTGATGTTCCACTTGTCGCAGCCATCGTGGATTTTCCGTTGCGCAATAGTGCATATTATGGCGGTTTACGTTACCGCTGTTGGTGAATGACGCTTCGTCGCTAAATAGAACGCGTGCAGAAAATCTGTCATCGTCCCGTAATTTCTCTTGTGCCCAGTGGCAGAACTGTACACGACGTTCAAAGTCGTCGCCATGCAACTTCCGGTGGATAGAAATATGGTTCGGGTGCAATCGATGTTGATGTAGCATTCTCAACACCGACGTTTGTGAGATTCCCGATTCTCGCGCAATTTGTCTGCTACTGATGTGCGGATTAGCCGCGACAGCAGCTAAAACACCTACTTGGGCACCATCATTTGTTGCAGGTCGTGGTTAACGTTTCACATGTGGCTGAACAATTCCTGTTTCCTTAAATAACGTAACCATCCGGCCAACGGTCCGGACACTTGGGTTATGTCGCTCAGGAAACCGAGCAGCATACATAGCACACTCCCGTTGGGCATTTTGATCACAACAGCCATACATGAACACGATATCGACCTTCTCCACAAATGGTAAACGGTCCATTTTAACACGGGTAATGTGTCACGAAGCAAATACCGTCCGTACAGGCGGAATGTTACGTGATACCACACACTTATACGTCTGTGACTATTACAGCGCCATCTACCACAAAGCGAAAAAAGTTGTCTAACTAAAACATTCAGATTTCTTTACTTACTACATGAATATGCAATAAAAAATGGGGGTTCCTATTTAGAAAAACGCAGTTAATATCCGTTTGACCTATAGCAGCACCTTCTAGCGGGCCAACCATAGCGCCATCTGGTTTCCCCTTTCAAGCTAGATGAGTTTCGTTCGCTGTAGTTTTTTCGTTTGATGCTTATTTCGTGAGATATTTGGCCCGGTCACTATCAATGGACCACCCTGTATACTACCTACCGCTTTTGGGCAACTAAGAGTAACATCAGTGTTTGGTATTATTTAAAATGCTCCTTCAATTGCGTAGCTTTCGATCTTTACTGCCTTGCGAATCTGCAGTTGGTGTTCATTCAACACCTTTTTTTTTGTCTTATGGGACCAAACTGATGAGGTCATCAGTCTCTAAGCTTACACACTATTTAATCTAACTTAAACTAACTTACGCTAAGGACGACATACACACCCCTGCCCGAGGGAGGACTCGAACCTCCGACGTGGGAAGCCGCGCGGACCGTGACAAGACGCCCTAGACCGCTCGGCTACCCCGCGCGGCTGACGCAATATCGTGGACTATATTGACCATCTGTTGAGATTTAATCTGCTTTGAAGGCCTCGTACATTCAGCACGACTCATACTAGTGTAAGAAGAAAGTCGGGTTTAGCGGTCCGTCAACAGCGAGGTCGTTAGAGACGGACCACTCGTACAGACGTGTCGCCACGAGGCCGCGCCTTCATGCACGACGTAAAATAGCGTTCTTCCTCATAACGCTTCTGTTTGTCAGTATGTGGCGCTAGAGCGAACACCTTCATTCGTTTTATTGTGTCTGTCCTCGGACAGTGGTACTTCTCTAAGCAGTACAATTGCTCCACACGAAACTCTGAGGTAAGGCATCTTCCTGACAATGATGTGCTGCTGTCCGAAAAATGACTAGTATTGCTTGCGTTTTATTCTGTTGTCCTTCAGAACTAGCGTAGGCCTGCCCTAAAGAAGTTGGCGCCCGAAGTTACACCACCAGCTACATATGTAACGTATCACTGTGTGGCCGGCCACTCGTGGTAGCACTTTCCGTTACTGAAGTCGCCTCAGCCACTTTCTGGGTGCAGGGGGGAGGGATTTTTCGTTCGGCCTGAAGACGATGGGCCACCTTTACCCTAACCTTCCTAAATGGGTTATGGTCGGAGCTGACGAAGAGGATTTCAAGGGCGAGTGTTTCCCCAGGATGATCGGTGTTTCCAACTCTCTTCGCGGAGTAATTTCTAAGGGATCCACCAGAAAGCAGAGATGAGGCAGCCCCACATTCTGCTCCCGATTCTGACCGGCCAGAAGCCATAAATATTTAACGAGTCGGTCGGTAGACCACGGGGTTGAGGTGGCACGTGGTGGGTCCTCTGGGGAGGAGTTTGGCGTATTTTCAACTGGTTATCATTTCGGAAGTCTGGAGTCAGTGATCTTTCGAGGCTACTTTTCCGGTACGGAAAGGCTGCAAAGCATTCGAAAATGCGTCCCCTTGCGCCGGCGTCGGATTCTCCTTAGGCACTTTCTTATTTGTCTCGACGAGTGTTGCGGATTGCTGGGCGTCGACCTGTTGGGCACAAAGAGGCCCCAGGATAGAGCGTGGAGACGCTAGAGGTGATGTTGCATTAAAGTAACGAAGTTGGGTAGGGTGAATTGATACCAAGAAATTTCATTTGCTTTCCTGTAAAGTTCACAGTGACGTTAGTGTGTGATTTGTTCCCTGTTGACATTAAACAGAATTCGTGTTTTATTGTAGAGAACATTATTGGCGCAAGTCGTCAGGAGCCAGATGGAGGCGGTACGTCGATTGTTAGCGGCGAACGTATTCCACGCGTCGGATCACCGAATCTTTCCTGAAAGTAGTTAAATAGCTCCAGGGTTTTTAACGCTCGGTATTGTCGCCACAGCTCTAAGTCACGGACGCTCCAAAGACCGAAAGTAAGAATCGTTTCCTCACGAAATTCCTACTCGTTAGTGCACTATTATTTCTTAGGTATTACTTCAGTTTAATATAGTACATTCGTAAGCTACTGGAAACTGAGCGTAGTGCCGCCGGTGGGACGCCACGGCTGCCTTATGCACATAAACCGACGTCGAAACTAGGGACGCAAGTGAGCAGCGTTAGCAGGCTGGGTGCGCCTCGAGACGGCTCGCCGAGGATCTGCCGGCTCTGCATCTGGGGGGTAATAACGACGCCTGATCCCCGAAGAAGTTGGTAGATCAGGGCGTTCATTAGCGCCGGCGCGGGTTGATCCGCCAAGTCGCCGCTGGGCGCCGCCCTGTCACGGATTAGCGGGAGCGGCTGCCGACTCGCCGCCATCAATTACGGCGCCTCTCCCCTGCCGGGCCGCTCTCTCGGCAGAACACCGCCTGCTGCGATTTATGCTCTCCCAGTGTCACAATGGAGGGGGACCGGCTCAGGTATTCTGCGGTCTAATACAAATGTGAACCAATTCAAATACAAAATGTTAGTTGTGCTTAACCTCAGGTAAAGTAGTTCCTGAGCACGCGTGTTTTATAATGACTTAGCGACAAATGGGCTCCATGTTGTAGTGGTTAATGGCATGTGTTTCACATTCCGTTCCGAGCGACCACTTCGGGTGTTTCTGGTATGAGAAAGTCTAGAACTGTATCCACTCAGCCAACGATCCAAACAAAAATTACCTTAGGTCTGGAGTGTGGTGTCACCGCCAGACACCACACTTGCTAGGTGGTAGCCTTTAAATCGGCCGCGGTCCGTTAGTATACGTCGTACCCGCGTGTCGCCACTGTCAGTGATTGCAGACCGAGCGCCGCCACACGGCAGGTGTAGAGAGACTTACTAGCACTCGCCCCAGTTGTACAGCAGAGTTTGCCAGAGATGGATCACTGACAATTACGCTCTCATTTGCCGAGACGATAGTTAGCATAGCCTTCAGCTACGTCATTTGCTACGACTAGCAAGGCGCCATTACCAGTTAATATTGAAATTGTAAAACATGTACCGTCAAGAGCGATGTTCTCCAATTATGGATTAAAGTTAAGTATTACATCAACTACATACTTTATTTGCTACTATTAATTCCCTTAACTGTTCCAGACCTCACGCCAATCTGCGTGAGCTTAAAAGCGTGCATTTCGGCCTCCTTTAGCAACACGGTGTTGGCACTTCAGTCAACACTTCATGGAGGAGCCGTTTGTCCCTACTACCTCGTCCAAAATACACTACTGGCCATTAAAGTTGCTACACCACGAAGATGACGTGCTCCAGACGCGAAATTTAACCGATAGGAAGAAGATGCTGTGATATGCAAATTATTAGCTTTTCAGAGCATTCACATAAGGTTGGCGCCGGTGGCGACACCTACAACGTCCTGACATGAGCAAAGTTTCCAACCGATTTCTCATATACAAACAGCAGTTGACCGGCGTTGCCTGGTGAAACGTTGTTGTGATGCCTCGTGTAAGGAGGAGAAAAGCGTAACATCACGTTTCCGACATTGACAAAAGTCGGATTGTAGCCTATCGCGATTGCGGTTTATCGTATCGCGACATTGCTGCTCGCGTTGGTCGAGATCCAATGACTGTTAGCAGAATATGGAATCGGTGGGTTCAGGAGGGTAATACGGAACGCCGTGCTGGATCCCATCGGCCTCGTATCACTAGCAGTCGAGATGATAGGCATGTTATCCGCATGACTGTAACGGATCATGCAGCCACGTCTCGATCCCTGAGTCAACAGATGAGGACGTTTGCAAGACAACAACCATCTTCAAGAACATTTCGACGACGTTTGCAGCAGCATGCACTATCAGCTCGGAGACCATGGCTGTGGTTACCCTTGACGCTGCATCACAGACGGGAGCGCCTGCGATGGTGTACTCTAAGACGAGCCTGGTTGCACGAATGGCAAAACGTCATTTTTTCGGATGAATCCAGGTTCTGTTTACAGCATCATGATGGTCGCATCCGTGTTTGGCGACATCGTTGTGAACCCACGTTGGAAGCGTGTATTCGTCATCGCCATACTGGCGTATCACCCGGCGTGATGGTATGGGGTGCCACTGGTTACACGTCCCGGCCACCCTTTGTTCGCATTGAAGGCACTTTGAACAGTGGACGTTACATTTCAAACGTGTCACGACCCATGGCTCTACCCTTCATTCGATCCCTGCGAAACTCTATATTTCAGCAGGATAATACACGACCGCATGTCGCAGGTCCTGTACGGGCCTTTCTGGATACACAAATGTTCGACTGCTGCCCTGGCCAGCATGTTCTCCAGATCTCTCACCAATTGAAAACGTCTGGTCAATGGTGGCCGAGCAACTGGCTCGCCACAATACGTCAGTCACTACTCTTGATGAACTGTGGTATCGTGTTGAAGCTGCATGGGCAGCTGTACCTGTAGACGCCATCCAAGCTATGTTTGACTCAATGCCCAGCCGTATCAAGGCCGTTATTACGTCCAGAGGTGGTTGTTTTGGGTACTGATTTCTCAGGATCTATGCACCCAAATTGCGTGAAAATGTAATCACATGTCAGTTTATTGTATAATACATTTGAAACTGGCAGATTAAAACTATGTGCCCGACCGAGACTCGAACTCGGGACCTTTGCCTTTCGCGGGCAAGTGCTCTACCAACTGATTATTTGTCCAATGAATACCCGTTTATCATCTGCATTTCTTCTTGGTGTAGCATGTTTAATGGCCAGTAGTGTAAAATGCGGAGAACTGTCATGGATGGACTGTCTCCAAATTTTCATGCTAGATAAATTTATTTGTGAAAGTACAAACAGATGACTTAGAGATTGAAAATCGACTACAAAAAGCAACCTTCACAGTTAACCTCATACTTTTTACAAGTGCAGAAGAAACTGCTTACCATCTCTCCTGCATTAGTAGATAAAATTGAGTTGATGATCGCCTCTAAAAAGGCACAGTTCATCACACATATCACAGACACATCCAACAGGATACCTTTGGGTAACGAATTAATTTCTTTTAGTGGCATCAGGCTTCTGACTACTTGGTTGCAGCCCATCACAAGTTACTCTCCTTTGCTAACCTCTTCATCTCAGAGTAGCACCTGCACACAACGTTCTCAGTTATTTGTTCGGTGTATTCCAGTCTCTGTCCTCCGCTTCGGTTTTTCCTCTTTACAGCTCCTTGAGGTACTAAGGAATTTATTCATTGATGTCTAAACACGCGTCCTATCATTCTGTACCATCCTCTTGCCACTATTTTCTGCATACTCCTGTCCTCGCTGATTCTGCAGACAGACACCTCAATTTTTATCAGCCCACTTAATCTTCAACATTCCACTATAGCACTACATCTCAAACGATTCGATTCCCTTCTTTACCGGTTTCCGCACAGTCCACGATTCACATCCATACAGCACTGTGCTTCAAACGTACATTCTCAAATATTTCTTCCTCGTATTAAAGGCGATGTTAATACACAGGCCTAACTTCTCCAGATACCTTGGGCACTGGATAACTCTGGAAACCGATGAGGATCTGTCCACGGATAATAGGTGCACCAAACTGAAGAGAGCGTACCGTTTCTATAAGAACGCTTCAGATCTAAAATCCTTTCGCTCAACCTCAAATTCCGACATTGCATCTCTGTCACACCTTCAGTACAGTATGCCTTCGACTGCTTGAACAGGGTCAGAAAGAGACAACGCAGAAAACCTGAAGGACAGAAAAATTCTGAAAAACAATCATGCGCCCAACAAATAAGATGGCGCCCTTCAAACTAGATGGTATACACAAAACCAGACACAACGGGAATTCGACCAACATCCAGAGTATATTACAACAGCAATGAAAAGACGAGGCTAATCTTCTATAGTCATCAGTCAGAATGGTCAACTGAAGACTCGCATCAAGAACCTTCAGCTGATGCCAAGTGGACAAGACTAGTTAGGATAGACACTGGTCAACTAGGAATTGACCACTATCACGTTAACGATAGAGATTAATACAAAATACTTGTCACGACATCAGATTCTCTCCTATTACTAATAGCAGTTACTTAGCTTGCGTTTACAGCGAATCCCTCGCCCAGCACAAAGTCCCAAGCGACTGGAAAAATGCGCAGGTCACTCCTGTATACAAGAAAAGTAAAATAACGGGACCAATATTCTTAGCTTCGGTTTGCCGCAGAATCCTTGAAGATATTCTCAGTTCAAATAAAATGAATTTCCTTGAGACCGAAAAGCTTGTCTCCACTATCAGCATGGTTTTAGGAAGTATCGCTCATGTGAAACTCAGCTTGCCCATTTCTCACATGATATACTGTGAACTATGCATGAAGGGCAACAGGCGGATTCCATATTTCTACATTTCCGAAAAGCATTAGACACGGTACCCCACTGCAGACATTTAACAGAGGTATGGCATGAGCAATAGGTTCCCAAATATGTCAAAGGCTCGAAGGCTTCTTAAGTAATAGAACCCAGTATGTTGTCCTGGATGGCGTGTGTTCATCAGAGAACAGGGTATCATTAGGAGTACCCCAGTGAAGTGTGATAGGATCGCTATTATTTCCCTTGTACATAAATGATCTGGCAAGCAGGATGAGCAGCAATCTACGGCTTCTTGTTGATGATACTGTGGTTCACAGGAAGGGGTCGAACATGAGTAACTGTAGGAGAGTCCAAGATGACTTAACAATATTTGTAGTTGGCGCGATGAATGGTAGATAGCTCTAAATGTAGAAAAATGTTAGTTAATGCCGGTGAGTAGGAAAAACAATACGGTAATGTTCGAGTACAGCATTATAAGTGTGTTGCGTGGCACAGAGTCGTCGGTTACATATCTGGACGTGTCGCTACAGAGTCACATGAAATGGAACGAACTTGTCAGGAGGATAGTAGGGAACGCTAATGGCCGACTTTGTTTTTTAAGGAAATCACGTGTAGGACACCAGTGCGACCCATTCTCGAGTACAGCTCGACTGTGTGGCAGGTCGCTATTCAGAGGTGGGCTGCTAAATTCGTTACCGATAGGTTCGATCAACACTCAAGTGTTATGAAGATACTGCGAAAACTCAAGTGGGAACCCCTAGAGGGAAGACGACGTGCTGGCCGCTGTGACCGAGCGGTTCTAGGCACATCAGTCCGAAACCGCGCTGCTGCTACGGTCGCAGGTTCGAATCCTGCCTCGGGCATGGATGTGTGTGATGTCCTTAGGTTAGTTAGGGTTAAGTAGTTCTAAGTTCTAGGGGACTGATGACCTCAGAAGTTAAGTATCATAATGCTCAGAGCCATTTGAACCATTTGAAGAGGACGTTCTTTTTGCGAAACACTATTGAGAAAATTTAGAGAACCGGCATTTGAAGCTGACTAGTAATTAGGGCTCGTAGAGAGACATATAGTTAGTTGTTTTCCCCTCACCATATTTGTGAGTGGAGCAAGAAAGGAAATGACTAGCTGTGGTACAGGGTACCCTTCGCCAAGCACCGTACGACGGTTCGCGAAGTATGTATGCACGTGGGTTGGAACTTTAATAGCGGCAACTATTTATTTACAGCTCGTACAAAATAGATACGTGTTTCAAAGTTTTACTGACCAGCATTGTGTATAACCGTTGTAAGCGATTTGGAAGTCGTAGGATACTTTTTCAGTGCCAGTTGTGTTGATAGTTCGAGCGTCGCGGTCTATTACCCGACGAATTTGTAGCAGTTCTGAAGCGAATGCCATGAAGTGTTTCTTCAGTTTAGGGATCGAGTTGAACTCACGAGGGCTGAAGGCAGGGGAGTGCAGTAGGTGGTACAGCACTTAGCAGCCCCATCAGTCAAACAAATCATTAACAGATTGCACTGTACGTGATTGAGCATTGTCCTGCAAAATGATGGTCATGTCCTGCAGAAAGTGTCATCACTTCTATCTCTATGCTGTTCATTTTTGGAACACAACCTGCTACCAGCTTAGAGACTGTTGAGCAATTGACCGCCAAGATGAACAGAGGGGCTACCGACAATGTCTCCTCAGCGAACGTTACTGCGCTTGGGCCTCCACAGCAGGCGCCTGTTTCGTGCACCCATACTGACTACCATTCTCTGGCAACGAAGACTGGAATTTGTACTTCGATAAAGGAAACTGATGTTCACTGAGTGGCGATGGGTGGCCATTTCAGATGAAGCGCCAGTTTTATGCTTCATCGGATAGATGGCCATTGCCGTGTACGGCGTGTAACGTCTGAAATCAAACACGCTGTAGCAATTGCAGGAAGGGTTTAGGCCGGAGAAGGGAGCGTTATAGTGTCGTGAAATTTTTCGTGATATTCCCTGGGCGATCTTGTCATTCTGAAAGTCACAGTGGATCGACAGAAGCACGCATCAGTCCTCGGGGACCATGTCTACTCCTACATGCAGTTTGTTTCTCCTAGTCACGATGGCATCTAGCTGCAGGACAATACTATTTGTCACCCAGGTCACAGTGTACGTGAGTAGTTCGAAGAGCAGCAGGATGACTTTACCAAACTCCCCTGGCCAACAAACTCTCTCCATTTATACCAAATTGAGAACCTTCGAGCCGGCCGCTGTGGTTGAGCGGTTCTAGGCGCTTAAGTCCGGAACCGCGCTGCTGCTACGGTCACAGGTTCGAATCTACTTCGGGCATGGATGAGTGTGATGGCCTTAGGTTAGTTAGGTTTAAGTAGTTCTAAGTTCTAGGGGACTGAAAACCTCAGATGTTAAGTCCCATAGTGCTTAGAGCCATCTGAACCATTTGAGAGCCTTCGTGACCACGTCGATCGGGGTGTTTGCGCCATGGGTCCACAACCGAGAAACCTAGTGCAGCTGGCCACGGCAGTGGAGTCGGCGTGGTTTCACATCCGTGTCGGTACATTCCAGAATCTCACTGAATCTCTACCTGCACGTCTCGCTCTGCAAAAGGTGGTTATTCAGCCTTTTGACAGTTGTTCACATTTATGTGAATGGACAGCTTAACAGTCACACTATCCAGACCCACCTCCTCGCTGTGCAGTACAGAGGCCATCGCCACGCAAGTATGTCTTTGTTTACGTTATCTCAGAGGGCCCAGAAATCAGCATCAGTGCGGGAACGCAACCAGCGGTCTCACGAAAATGCAAAAGCGTTTGCCTGCTATGATGAGTCGTGCGACACGCAGATACGGCCATGTTGCAGGACACGAGTACTCTGAGAACCATACCCAGGAACTTTTCAGGCTAGAGGTGGTAGCATTCTGTGTCCGAGATCTTTACGTGTGTTGAAATGTGGCTCCTGACATAGCGTGCCAGGATTTCAATCATTTACAGCACTAAAGTTCGATCGGATTTGGAAGACCCTCATGTTATAATGCTGTTCTGCAATTTCTATCGTCCACTGCCACAGCAATACCGTCAGCCAAAGGGAGGCCCATAGAAAGTCAATGTCGCGCCAGTTAAAGGCGATTGTCCCCCGCCCCTTCCTGTTTACTCGCCCTAAATAGGGCAGAAAAACGTTTTCGTCGGCAGGCAGCACTTCACCCCTCGCTATCGGCGCGGGCCCCTCAGAGGCCACCGCATTGTTACGCCCTGCCCCGCGCCGCCATATTGATTTATTGGCTTATCAGCGGCTCTGGCCGCAGGGCTGACCACTGCGCCCTGATCGTTCTGTTCTCACCGAGCGGCGTGGCGTAGCGACGGGCCGAGCTGTGCGCTAGTATAGCTGCCTTGTAAACTGGCGTCTCCGAAGGCTCTGTGCGTATCTTGCGCGGTTTACACCCCAGGCACTCACTCTCTTCGTTCGTCTGATAACTCAGGCTTTTGACACTGGTCTCGTTTTAGAACTATGTCCCGACGCTCCAGACAATCTTCCCTGCAGTGTGCCCACTAAACCACGTTCCTCGTTGTCCACCTTGTCGCCCATTCGTCCCAACGGTTCCTCAGTCCCCAACTCTGTTACTTCACTTTCTGATGAAACCGATGCTCGTCCCCATCAGCCCTTCAAAGTCCCAGACAAATAGGAAACTCACCCAAGCTTTCCTTCCCAGACTTCTTTCTCACAGTACACAACCATCCAATTCATCTAACTAAAACTCTAAAACTTTGCTAACACATCATCAAATCAAACTTCAACCCCCCTCCACTTACTAAACATCCAAGGGGGGGGGGGGGGGGGAAACAGCCGGAAACAAACAAAAACTACTGACTGGCAGTACATACCACTATAGTCGTATTCACCTACGAGACCCTTATCCATGTTCAAATGTTGAAATGTGTGTGAAATCTTATGGAACTTATCTGCTAAGGTCATCAGGCCCTAAGCTTACTCACTACTTAACCTAAATTATCCTAAGGACAAACACACACACCCATGCCCGAGGGAGGACTCGAACCTCCGCCGGGACCAGCCGCACAGTCCATGGCTGCAGCGCCCTAGACCGCTCGGCTAATCCCGCGCGGCCTTATCCATCCTATCCCCACCTATACAAACACTGAATAGTGAATGGGTCTCTGTCCCTCCCAAGTTTTGTTACTCCCACTAAAATCCTTGAGCCTCAGTTTGGCTTCTGCCACCTGCATCATCTGATAAAGTTCCTACAGTCACATAGAATACCTTCACTAGCCCTATTTTCCTGCGAAATTGAATCCAAACATCCAACCTGTCCCTCAGGCTTGAAGGCCACGACCAGTTACCTCAACGTTACCATCATCTCCCTCCTTACTATTCCACACACTCAACGTCGTTTCCCAAGGCAATTTCAACCTCTTTCACCTCTCAGAGGATGAAATCAGTCCTTAGATCAACCCATTCTATCAATATAACAATCCTCACCTCTTTCATTCCAAGCGAGAGCTCTGACCCACCCCTTCCCAACATAACTGCAATCTCCCCTCATCCTACCAACTACACTCCTCTTCTTGTCTCTTCACAACATAAATTCCACAGGATTTTCCAAATCTCTTCCTCTGGAATCCGATCTGCATCCAAATCCCTGACATAGAAAATGTTAATAGCAGACCACAGCCGTATCTTCCAATCGGGATTCAAACCTATGTACATCATCAACAGCCCACGAAATTTCAGATCAGCGATTTTATTCTTATCATATATTTTTATGTATTATTGTTTTATTCCAAGCACGAAGAGCGGAAACTTGATGGCTGCTAGTTTATCTCGCTACTCCGGACGTGTAAATAGCTGATAATTTCACAAGAAAAATGGGCTTTGAGAGATTTCAGTCAAGACCAGCCATGCTGATTTACGTTTTTCGCGGGTTCCCTAAATCATTAAGGCGTCTGCCGGAATGGTATTTAGATCGATGCTACGGCCAAAGACGCGATTTTGCTTTCGGGTTAAGTTGTCAATGTGCACAATATTTCGAGAGCTCTCCCAGCTGCCTTTTTTAGGTGTGCGTATGAGATTACCAGTACCCATTTGCCGGCCGGAGTAGCCCATCGGTTCTAGGCGCTACAGTCTGGAACCGCGCGACCGCTACGGTCGCAGGTTCGAATACTGCCTCGGGCATGGATGTGTGTGATGTTCTTAGGTTAGTTAGGTTTAAGTAGTTCTAATTTCTAGGGGACTGATGACCTCAGAAGTTAAGTCCCATAGTGCTCAGAGCCATTTGAACCAAAGTACCCATTTGCTGTTTGGCGGAGGCGGGAGGAGGAGCAGGAATCGATCTGATTAAGTGGTGGTACTGGTGAAGAGGTTGCCGTACAAGTGAAATTAATTCATACGCAACTAAGATGAATAAATAATTTATCGGTTGCACAGGCAATAAGGGTTTCTTTCCTACTTGCAGGGTAGGTTTTGTCCTGTAGTTTTACTAACGGTGACCGTATCTTGCGAGGAATAACGTAACTTATCTCTACCGCTGTTACTGAACGCAGTAATAAGACATGTTTGTGATTGGAAAAACAAGTACGAGAAGTTTATTACAGAGTTTAGCAAAGAGGACACTGTTGGACTATTAGAACCGCATTCAATATTATATCACCTTGCCGTAAGTAAAGGATGCTCTGAATTTGGATGAAACAGTAGAAAGGAGCGCGTATATCTAACCCGTGGGGAAATGATGTACTATCTACATCTACATCTTCATCTACATCTTCATTTATACTCCGCAAGCCACCCAACGGTGTGTGGCGGAGGGCACTTTACGTGCCACTGTCATTACCTCCGTTTCCTGTTCCAGTCGCGTATGGTTCGCGGGAAGAACGACTGCCGGAAAGCCTCCGTGCGCTCTCGAATCTCTCTAATTTTTCATTCGTGATCTCCTCGGGAGGTATAAGTAGGGGGAAGCAATATATTCGATACCTCATCCAGAAACGCACCCTTTCGAAACCTGGACAGCAAGCTACACCGCGATGCAGAGCGCCTCTCTTGCAGAGTCTGCCACTTGAGTTTGCTATACATCTCCGTAACGCTATCACGCTTACCAAATAACCCTGTGACGAAACGCGCCGCTCTTCTTTGGAACTTCTCTATCTCCTCCGTCAACCCGACCTGGTACGGATCCCACACTGATGAGGAATACTCAAGTATAGGTCGAACGAGTGTTTTGTAAGCCACCTCCTTTGTTGATGGACTGCATTTTCTAAGGACTCTCCCAATGAATCTCAACCTGGCACCCGCCTCACCAACAATTAATTTTATATGATCATTCCACTTCAAATCGTTCCGTACACTCCCAGATATTTTACAGAAGTAACTGCTACCAGTGTTTGTTCCGCTATCATATAATCATACAATAAAGGATCCTTCTTTCTATGTATTCGCAATACATTACATTTGTCTATGTTAAGGGTCAGTTGCCACTCCCTGCACAAAGTGCCTATCCGCTGCAGATCTTCCTGCATTTCGCTGCAATTTTCTAATGCTGCAAGTTCTCTGTATACTACAGCATCATCCGCGAAAAGCCGCATGGAACTTCCGACACTATCTACTAGGTCATTTACATATATTGTGAAAAGAGGAGCGATGGGACGGCTGGCATAGGTGAAGGGGGTTACATATCGACAGACCGGCGGCGGAGATGGGCCACGGAAGGCCACGTTACCTCTAAAATCTGAGAAACAATGCGAGACATGCCGCTGTTGTTGTTACAGACTCGTGGTTCGAATTTCTGTGGTTACAATGTTTTGATTTTCCGGTGTCAGTGAAAATCGTTTGTTGTTGTTGTTGTTGTTGTTGTTGTCGTCAGTCCTCAGACTGGTTTGATGCAGCTCTCCATGCTACTCTATCCTGTACAAGCTTCTTCATCTTCCAGTACTTATTGCAACCTACATCCTTCTGAATCTGCTTAGTGTATTCATCTCTTGGTCTCCCTCTACGATTTTTACCCTCTACGCTGCCCTCCAATGCTAAATTTGTGATTCCTTGATGCCTCAGAACATGTCCTACTAACCGGTCCATTCTTTTTGTCAAGTTGTGCCACATACTCCTCTTCTCCCCAATTCTATTCAATACTTTATCATTAGTTACGTGACCTACCCATCTAATCTTCAGCATTCTTCTGTAGCACCACATTTCGAAAGCTTCTATTCTCTTCTTGTCCAAACTAGTTATAGTCCATGTTTCAATTCCATACATGGCTACGCTCCATACAAATACTTTCAGAAACGACTTCCTGACACTTAAATCAATACTCGATGTTAACAAATTTCTCTTCTTCAGAAACGCTTTCCTTGCCATTGCCAGTCTACATTTGATATCCTCTCTACTTCGACCATCATCAGTTATTTTGCTCCCCAAATAGCAAAACTCCTTTACTACTTTAAGTGTCTCAGTTCCTAATCTAATACCCTCAGCATCACCCGACTTAATTCGACTACATTCCATTATCCTCGTTTTGCTTTTGTTGATGTTCATCTTATATCCTCCTTTCAAGACACTGTCCATTCCGTTCAACTGCTCTTCCAAGTCCTTTGTTGTCTCTGACAGAATTACAATGTCATCGGCGAACCTCAAAGTTTTTATTTCTTCTCCATGGATTTTAGTACCTACTCCGAATTTTTCTTTTGTTTCCTTTACTGCTTGCTCAATATACAGATTGAATAACATCGGGGACAGGATACAACCATGTCTCACTCCCTTCCCAACCGCTGCTTCCCTTTCATGCCCCTCGACTCTTATAACTGCCATCTGGTTTCTGTACAAATTGTAAATAGTCTTTCGCTCCCTGTATTTTACCCCTGCCATCTTTAGAATTTGAAAGAGAGTATTCCAGTCAACATTGTCGAAAGCTTTCTCTAAGTCTACAAATGCTAGAAACGTAGGTTTGCCTAAAGTGTTCCAACATTTCTGCGGAATCCAAACTGATCTTCCCCGAGGTCGGCTTCTACGCTCGAAAATTCTAGAGGAGGCTATTGCCAGCAATGACAGAGAGAGTCGGTGATGATAAGAATTGTCCGTTAATTTATACACAAAATGCAGGATCTATCGAACGGCGATTATCGTCATTCAAATCTTTGGTTATTCCACCACTGCAAAGAACACAGGGAACTACAGAGGTATTTAAAAATAAACAATGTCATACAGTGTGAAACACAAAGGATATATTTTTGCACG
This sequence comes from Schistocerca piceifrons, assembly GCF_021461385.2. Classification (NCBI taxonomy): domain Eukaryota; kingdom Metazoa; phylum Arthropoda; class Insecta; order Orthoptera; family Acrididae; genus Schistocerca; species Schistocerca piceifrons. Next base: position 94,922,367 of record NC_060143.1, on the reverse strand, counting down.
CCGCTGAGAGAAGAGCTAAGGATTATTCTCGGAAAATAGGCGCTGCAGCCGGCCGCAGCACAGGTGGTGCTCAGGGCGTTGTGTGCGCTGCTGCTGTGGGCAAAGCCGGCAGGTGGCGCGGCTGGTCGCCGCTTAATAACGTCGCAGAATTTACAGCGCCGCAAACAGGATATAAACGCGGATACAGCGCGCTTTATTCAGGCGCCGCGGCACCGCGCCGCCAAATATACGGCGCCGGATCAGCGGCCGAAACTTTGCTAAGGGCGCCGGATTATCCCGGTGAATTGTTTCATCTTTCGCCGTTTTTTCGGCTCGTTGTGATAAATTGCTGCAGAAGACTCGGGCGCTTGTACGAGGAGCAACAATATCCCGGCGTAGGGACCAGCTTTCTCTCTCTCTCTCTCTCTCTCTGTGTGTGTGTGTGTGTGTGTGTGTGTGTGTGTGTGTGTGTGTGTGTGAGAGAGAGAGAGAGAGAGAGAGAGAGAGAGAAAGAGAGAAAGAGAAAGGCAGTGTCAAGACTGATTAACTTTTCATCACCCAGCCCAAACCACTAAGGACAGAAATTTGAAATTTGCAGAGTGTGATCTTTGTACGCTTCGTTTAAGGACGGATTTATCGTGACTCCATCAGTAAGTTGCTGAAATAGGGGATGAAGGGTTTTGAAGTCACTGTTAAGGCCATTTCGAAGCTAGACCCGCGAAAATTATTTGGTTTCTCGGTCAGAAATAAAGAAATATCTGTTTCAGCATTTTTGGAAATTTAACCATATCGGGGTTAAATAGTGCGTGAAACCTTGTTTTAAAAATATTTCATTATTAAAAAGCTACTAAAGTATTTTTCAAGCTACCTCTATGAAAACTGGTATTTGACTTCTCGGTGTTTTTGGAAATTGAGCCCCTAGTGAAGTAAAATAGGGGAAGAGATGTTTTATGAAAATATCTTATTATGTAACCTTTCTAAAGCTAAATCTATAAAAATTTAAATTTGGCTTCTCAATTAATAATAAAAAAATAAGTATCTCATTGTTTTTCGGAATTCAACCCCTATGGGGGTGAAACGGGGAATCAAAGCTTTTATGCAAATATCTCACGATTCAAGCGTTTTTGAAGCAAAATGTATGAAAATTTGTATAACTTCTGTGTTAGAAATAAAAAATTCGAATGTCACTGTTTTTGGAGATTCAATCCCTAAGATGTCGAAATAAGGGTGAAACATTTTATGAAAATATTTCATTACGAAAGCATTTTTAAAGTTACCACCTTTATTCCTTCATCCTTGATGTCTTCCCCGACGGCGATGTCAGCTTTCAGCAGTATAATTGTCCGTGTCTCGGAGGCAGAACCGTGCTACTCTGGTTTGAGGAGCCTTATAGTGAAATCACGTTGATGTCTTGGCGACCAAATTCACATGATGCAAATCCTACGTAACTGATCTCGGTCGCTATCGGCCGCCATCACCGCATAGGCAGTCCGCCTCCGTAGCGCAGCGGTAGCGTTACCGCCTACCACGCAAGGGGGCCCGGGTTCGATTCCCGTCAGGGGACTGGGTGTTGTATGTCCTTCATCCTCATTTACACGCAAGTCGTCGCAGTGGCGCAACTAAAACGACTTGCAATACGAACCCCGAAAGGAGATAGATTCTCTGTCACATGTCGGACAAGCCAGGAGATATAGGAGGGATGCAGAAGAATACTATAGAAATTACAGCTCTCACTGTCCCCGCTACAAAAAATTTCCCACGACCCAAGCGCGTCGCTACCATGTGGACATTAGCGATGACAGCGCATGCCACAATCGCGAAAAAGCAATCCGATTCCGACACTGTGCAGTGCCTCACGGATCTCTGGGAGGAGCACAAGAGAGCCAGGAAAAAAAAAAAAAAAACTACCGCCAGACGTTCCAGAGCTGCCTGCAGATCGCGCTGGACGCCGCATTCAAGGGCGCCCTCCGTCCCCATACGCCGCGACCGACGCCGCCGCCACCACACCACCCCCTCCCCTAACCACTCATGTTCTCGTCGTTGCTGCCGCAGACACCCTCCCACTCTCCAACACTCCTACAAGTACATATTAAAAGTGCGTGTTTGTGTAAAATTGCGCAGCGCATCTACAGTGTTCTTCTAGGTGAAATAGTACGCCACAACAAAGAATACCGTCACCCCAATGGGAAAATAAAAATGTTAATAATATTAGAGGTGTTCCATTAGTGCTCCACGTATAGTGCATACTAAGATAGCGTGTAAATAAATCTGTGAAACATCTCTCACCACGACGAAGGAGATTACTTGAGTAATATACCAAACAAACATCTCACTGCAACCCTTTTCAATAATCACATTAGGTTTATCTAGGACTGTGTTTGTGCACCTATGCAAATATTAATATTTGCAAAGACTTCTCCTTTTATACCATATGTTCAAATGTGTGTAAAATCTTATGGGACTTAACTGCTAAGGTCATCAGTCCCTAAGCTTACACACTACTTAACCTAAATTATCTTAAGGACAAACAAACACACCCAGCCGTTTTATACCATATGTCTCATATGTGTTCCCCCCCCCCCCCTCTCTATCTCTCACTCACTCTCTCTCTCTCTCTCTCTCTCTCTCTCTCTCTCTCTCTCTCTCTCTCTCTCTCTCTCTTCCTCTCAACCACCATTTCACGACTAGCTCGCTAAATCAAATATGGTGCTTTCCTATTTTTGTTAATATGGTACTTTCCTGTTTTTGTTTTCGTATATATATATATATATATATATGCTATATATCAGGTGATCAAAAAGTCAGTATAAATTTGAAAACTGAATAAATCACGGAATAATGTAGATAGAGAGGTACAAATTGACACACATGCTTGGAATGACATGGGGTTTTATTGGAACCAAAAAAATACAAACGTTCCAAAAATGTCCGACAGATGGCGCTTCATCTGATCAGAATAGCAATAATTAGCACAACAAAGTAAGACAAAGCAAAGATGATGTACTTTACAGGAAATGCTCAATATGTCCACCATCATTCCTCAACAATAGCTGTAGTCGAGGAATAATGTTGTGAACAGCATTGTAAAGCATGTGCGGAGTTATGGTGAGGCACTGGCGTCGGATGTTGTCTTTCAGCATCCCTAGAGACGTCGGTCGATCACGATACACTTGCGACGTCAGGTAACCCCAAAGCCAATAATCGCACGGACTGAGGTCTGGGGATCTGGGAGGCCAAACATGACGAAAGTGGCGGCTGAGCACACAATCATCACCAAACGACGCGCGCAAGAGATCTTTCACGCGTCTATGGCACCAGATCAATCTCACTAAAGTCAGCAATTTTTAAGTGATAGAATTAACAGCCCATAAAATTATCAAAAACTGAAAAAAGAAAAGAATGAAAAACTCCATGTCCCTCTGCCATACACACCTACAGGACTAGAACCAAAATAAAATACAGTAACGTTATAAGTCAATCTGCAAGCGGACAAAATATAACAAAACAGACAGTTGAAAAACAAATTTGTGCATCAGGAAACAATCTCAACAAAAAGAAAAGACAAAGGCTGTCGATAATTAACAGAAGATGCACACAAGAAACTTAAAGGTATCTTCATACGTATCAGTGTATTGTTAATCTGTAAATGAAAGTTTACTACTTTACCAAAAAAAAAAAAAAAAGAAAGAAAGGGGGATGTCCTGGCCAATAAATAGCATACGATCATTTCATTTTCATTTTTATTACCGCATGCGCAAAGAGCGACCCTTTATTTACGCGAATTATATGACATATGCGTAGACATCTAATGCCACATACTACCATAAACCTACGAACAAACTTGTCCGATCCCTGGTGCACAGAATTAGTGATGTATTCCGTTCCAAAGACGGACAAGCAAGCTATTAAGCAGGTGGTCATAATGTTTTGGCTCATCATTGTATATCGTGCTTGAGATGTATGTAATAATCGTCTACTAAGTTACGAGAGTAGCAAGATTATATGATCGTGACATCTTTCTTTTCGACAGTCACATTATTTGCAAGTGTAACCATTAATAAAATTTCTCAAAATCAGAATGTAACACTGAATTCAAATTAGAATGTATCTGACACCAAAGTTAGGTTCCCCAATTGCATGTAACTGGAATCAGTTCAACCCCGTAACGGCTGGCGGTGTAGATACAGGACACCGTGGCACGGCGGGAGCAAGACAGGAGAACCTTCAGGGACCGACAACGGTGGGTGGAGTGATCGATAAGTATCTTGCGAGAGCGAGTCTTGGCGGGTCCGGTGTAGTGATTACAAAGAGGTGGAAACAGGACAGTGTCAAGCCGGTGGGAAGGCTTGTGACTTGGGAAAAAAACGTGTTAACAGAATAACAGCTTTAAGGGTAAGGGAGATCAAGTTTTATTGCAGGAACTGTTTGGTTTTAATTTCTATTGGCTGGAATCGCTGAATCTGACGCAAAAAATACAGTATCCTGGACATGGCAAACAAAAACTAACAGCAAAACGACACGATGAAAGTAATGACAAGCGATCTTGCAGCTGTCTCATGAATCGCTAATGAGATTGTTAGCCACGAGTTTTCAAATGTGTGAGATTTTTTGCGCAACATGTTTTGCGGCTACGTTATCCCATTATCAAATGCTTGTAATCCATTTTTCTTCTGGCAGAGCCTAATGGCATAGAAGCTTTAAGCATTTGATAAAGGAATGCTTTAAGCATTTGATAAAGGAATAACGTAGTCCCGAAACAAGTTGTGCTAAAAGTATCACACATTTGAAAACTCGTGGCGTAACATTCTCAGTACCGATTAATGACACAGATATTGGATTGTACCTTTTTCTGTTGTTAAATTACCGAGAAAAATAAAGATAGTAAAGAATGTGTCTTTGCAGGAATGAGTGAAGGCAGGAAAGTCAAGAACAAGTGGGAAGGTATCGATCGACAATATTAACCATCCAAAACTCTTCATCAGTTTAACTAAGTATCTATGTTTCTTGCTTAATATCGGTATAAATAGCAGTGGTAACTACATCAATGTCAGGAAGTTTCACTATAACATAGACCTGACTTTTCACGAAGAACATGCGCAATTAAATTGCAGCAACATTGCACTACGTATAAAGCAAAGCAGTCATAACTAGACATAGCTTCAGTAAACACAAAGTTACCAGCAGTATGTTTTTGCAGCTCTTAAACTAGTCGTTCGACTACAACGGTCGTATATGGACCGCCAGTATTGATGAAGCATGTCATATAATGAAAACTAAATGGCAATTTACATAAAAATGATACGCTAGTAAAAGCATATTTTGTTTGTTTATTTCGCAATGCATTGCCCTATCATTCAGGGGCTAAGGCAGGTACATCTACATCTTCATACATACTCCGTAATCCACCATACGGTGCGTGGCGGAGGGTACCTCGTACCACAACTAGCATCTTCTCTCCCTGTTCCACTCCCAAACAGAACGAGGGAAAAATTATTGCCTATATGCCTCTGTACGAACCCTAAACTCTCTTATCTTACCATTGTGGTATTTCCGCGAAATATAAGTTGGCGGCAGTAAAATTGTACTGCAGTCAGCCTCAAGTGCTGGTTCTCTAAATTTCCTCAGTAGCGATTCACGAAAAGAACGCCTCCTTTCCTCCAGAGACTCCCTCCCGAGTTCCTGAAGTATTTCCGTAACACTCGCGTGATGATCAAACCTACCAGTAACAAATCTAGCAGCTCGCCTCTGAATTGCTTCTATGTCCTCCCTCAATCCGACCTGATAGGGATCCCAATCGCTCGAGCAGTACTAAAGAACAGGTCGCACCAGAGTTGTTTACAGATGAACCACACCATCCCAAAATTCTACCAATGAACCAAAGACGACTATCCGCGTCCCCACAACTGCGATTACATACTTGTCCCACTTCATATCGCTCTGCAATGTTACGCCCAAATATTTAATCAACGTGACTGTGTCAAGCGCTACACTACTAATGGAGTATTCAAACATTACGGTATTCTTTTTCCTATTCATCTGCATTAATTTACATTTATATATATTTAGAGTTAGCTGCCATTCTTTACACAAATCACAAATCCTGTCCAAGTCATCTTGTATCCTCCTACAGTCACTCAACGACGACACCATCCCGTACACCACAGCATCATCAGCAAACAGCCGCACATTGCTATCCACCCTATCCAAAAGATCATTGATGTAGATGGAAACAACAGCGGACCTACCGCACTTCCCTGGGGCACTCCAGATAATACCCTCACCTCCGATGAACACTCACCATCGACGACAACGTACTGGGTTCTATTACTTAAGAAGTATTCGAGACACTCACATATTTGAGAACCAACCCATATGCTCATACCTTAGCTAGGAGTCTGCAGTGGGGCACCGAGTCAAACGCTTTCCGGAAGTCAAGGAATATGGCATCCGTCTGATACCCTTCATCCATGGTTCGCAAGATATCGTGTGAAAAAAGGGAGTTTCGCAGGAGCGATGCTTTTTAAAGCCGTGCTGATGCATGGACAACAACTTCTCTGTCTCAAGGAAATTCATTATATTCGAACTGAGAATATGTTCGAGAATCCTGCAACAAACCGATGTTAAGGATATTGGTCTGTAATTTTGAGGATCCGTCCTTCTACCCTTCTTATATACAGGCGTCACCTACGCTTTTTTCCAGTCGCTCGGGACTTTACGTTGGGCAAGAGATTCGCAATAAATGCAAACTGAATAAGGAGCCAATGCAGTAGAGTACTCCCTGTAAAAGCGAATTGGAATCCCATCAGGACCTGGCGATTTATTTATTTTCAACCCATTCAGCTGCTTCACAAAACAACACTTTAGATAAACAAACAGAAGTGCCGACCACGGTCAGTGAGACCCATTCTAAAACGAAATCGGGGTCTACATCTACTTTACATCGATATCCTGCAAACTACCTCTTTACTCACGCGAAGTGTTGAATGATATTGACAAGGGATTTCAAACTGATTCCGCTTTTCTAGATTTCCAGAAGACTTTTGACACCGTATCCCACAAGTGGCCTGTTATCAAATCGCATGCTCGTGGATTCTTTATTTCCTGTCAGAGGTGTTACAGTTCGTTGTAACTGACGGGAAGTAATCAAGTAAAGCAGAAGTGATTTCTGGCGTCCCTCAAGATAGTAAGGGCCTCTGCTGTTCCTCTTCTACTAGTATATAAACGATTTAGCAGTCACCTTCGCTTGTTTGCAAATGATGCTGTCGTTTATCGTCTAGAAAAGTCATCGGAAGGTCGAAACAAATTGTAAAACGATTTAGAAACAATATCTGAATGGTGTAAAAATTGGCAATTGACCGTGAAATAATGAAAAGTGTGAGGTCATCCGCATGCGTGGTAAAAGGAATCCGTTAAACGTCGGCTACACGATAAATCAGTCAAATCTGAAAGCTATAAACTCAACTAAATACCTAGGAATTGCAGTTACGAACAACTTAAATTGGAAAGAACACACTGAAAATGTTGTGGGGAAGGCGAACCATAGCCTGTGATTTATTGGAAGAACAGTTAGAAAATGTAACTGATCTACTAAAGAGACTGGCTCCACTACGCTTCTCTTTCCTCTTTTGGAGTACTGCTGCGCGGTCTGGGATCCGTACCAGATAGGATTAACGGAGTACATCGAGAAAGTTCAAAGAAGAGCAGTACGTTTTGTTTTATCGAAAAATAGTGGAGACAGTAGGACGTGCGTGATACAGGATTTGGATGGACATAATTAATTAAAAGCGTTTTTCGTCGCGGCGGGTTCTTTTCATGAAATTTCAGTCACCAACTTCCTCCTCCGATGTGAAAATATTTTGTTGACGCCGACCTACATCGGGAGAAACGATCATCATAATAAAATAAGAGAACTCAGAGGTCCCACGGAAAGATATAGGTGTTCGTATTTTCCGCTCGCTGTCCGAGATTGGAATAATAGAGAATTATTGTGAAGGTGGTTCGATGAATCCTCTGCCGGGTACTTGAGTGTGATTTGAGAGTATCCATATGGAAGCAGATGTAGATGTTGAGGGACAACTGCCAGTCCCTCCAGTAAGTATCCACTAGCATTGGGCCGTTTATATGTGTTGTGAATAGCAATACAGCTTCGAGACAAGCCAAAGCTACTTTTATGTCTGAAAATGTTTCTCCGTTAAGGACGTCAAGCTGTGTTCTACTTGCCATGAACTCTTGAATCCAATCGGAAAGCTGGTCTGATATTCCGTTCGCTCGCATTTTGTTCATTAGGCAGCAGAAGCGAACAGTATCGAACACCTTCGAGAAGTAAAAGAACATGGCGTCCACCTGGCCACTGGTGTCTACCGTATTATCGTGGACGCACAGAGCGAGTTGGGTTTTAGACGATCGTTTTTTGAGGTACCCATGTTGATTCATGCAGAGGTGGTTCAATTGGTTCAAATGGCTCTGAGCACTATGGGACTTAATTGCTGCGGTCACCAGTCGCCTAGAACTTAGAACTACTTAAACCTAACTAACCTAAGAACATCACACACATCTATGCCCGAGGCAGGATTCGAACCTGCGACCGTAGCAGTCGCGCGGTTCCGGACCGAGGCGCCTAGAACCGCACGGCCACTCCGGCCGGCCACGAAAAACAGCTCTATACCGTAAAAAAACCTCCTCCTTACTTCACTTCTGGTATTAGACTTGATGGCAGATAAAGTCGTCGGGGCATTTGCCAAACCCAAACGATTCCATCGGATTGCCAAAGGGTATAGCGTGATTCATCACTCCAAATTACTCGTTTAGTCATCCACTGTCCACGGCATCGTTCTTTGCACTATTGAATCCTATTCGTTTTGACTCCGTAGGCGCAGTCATCTTGCTAACTCGACTGCTGGTAGCGCACTGGAAATCACGAGTCATTCCTTCCGCTGGTGTCGTGCAGTTCATTTACAGCCACACTCCGCAATGTTCGGCGGTCAGCAAGTGAAGTCTGCCCTGACTCGGTTTATCTATGGTTCTTCTTTCGAGTTTGCACTTCACAGTCACAGTACCAAAAGCCATATTGGGCAGCTTTAGAAGGATTGAAATGTCGCTGGCCGATTTGTTTCTCAAGTGACACCCAGTACTAGTCGACGGTCGAAGTGACTGAGCTTGTGACCCACCCACTACGCTGTTACTGTTTCTCTCCAGACAACGCAATACTGCCCCGGCCCCTAGTTATACTGGCGGGTCTACTTCTAGTGGTCCGTCCCGCAGTACGTAGGGGTCTCGGGATGCTTTTGATCTGATGGTGTAGAAGAAAACCGTGCCACGACGGAAGAAAGGCAAGGAGAGAGGTAGCGGAGAGCGGCAGGTGCGGTTGTGTCGGTCGATACGCATCTCGCGCGAGCGATTCTGGGAAGGGCAGCTTTCTCTGTCAGCAGGAGTGCGTGACGCAGCCTCAACAGTTACAGAGAGAGCTGATGGGCCCTCCTGTCTGCATAAGAGCGCGCCCTGGGCTGGAAGAGTCATAACTCAGCCGGAGAGAAAGCCAGGTAGAGACAATAGGGAAACTACTCGCCTCTTTCACCTCAGATGCTGTCTAGCTCTGAGGAAGGCCAACGCGACAGTTACTTAAGAGTTTCAATATTAAATGGCAGATCCGCGAGAGAACTAACGCAAAATCATCTTAATAGCTCGTGCATGCAAGTTGCGGACAAAAATAATATATACAAAAATGAAAAAGAAAATCAAGGAACTGTTAGCAGATGAGTTTGGCTTTAGGAACACAAAGGCATAAGAGAGGCGTTTGTTACATTGAGCTTTATAATGGAAGCAAAACTTAAAAACATCGAGACACCTTCACAGGGATTTCTCGACAAAAAACAAGTGCTTCACAACATAAACTTGAACCTTTTTTATAAAAAAAAGTCCTCAGAAGATAGTTTTACACTGTAGTGAAAGGTGGGTGACAGTAAATGGGCTATGTACAAGAAGCAAGGGGATACAACGATGGAAATCCGAGAGTTATTTGCTGGGGTTAAAAGCGACCTAAGACAGTAGTGCAGATTTCCTCCCCTAGTGTACTACATGTCGAAGAAGCATGGAAGGAAGTGTAAAAAATGTTCAGAAGCGGGACGACTAGATGCTAGTGATACGGTTCGCTGACAGCATTGCTAATATCTGTGAAAGTCGGGAAGGATTACATTTCCTGTTGAATGGAATGAATAGTCTACTAGGCACAGCATACAGTTTGAGGGTGAACCATAGGAGGACAAAATTATAGAAAAGTAGCAGGACTGAGATTAGCGAGAAACTTAACATCAAACTTGGCAATCGCCATGTAGACGAAGTGAAGCAGTTCTTCTAGTTTGGAAACAAAATAACGCGCAATGGACGAAGCAAGAAGGGTATAAGAGGCAGACTAGCACAGGTGTAGGGAACTTATTAAAGGAATACCAGTGCCAAACATAGGCCTCAATCTGAGGAAGAGATTTCTGAGAATGTGCTTTTGGAGCACTGCGTTGTACGGTAGTGAATCGTGGACAGTGGGAAAGCCGGAAAGAAGGGAATCGAAGCGTTCGAGATGTGTTGCTATAGAAGAATGCTGAAAATTAGGTGGACTGATTATGTGCGAATAAGGACGTTCTGAGCAGAATCGTCGAGGAAAGGAATATGTGGAAAACACTGTAAGGAGAAGGGGCGGGATGATAGGACATCTATTAAGACATCACGTAATAACTTCCATGATATTAGAGGGAGTCCAAGAGGGCGAAAATTGCAGGGCAAGACAGAGATTGGAATTGATGTAACAGTTATTTGAAGAAGCTGGATGCAGGTATGATGTTGAGATGGAGTTATTTAACACTTAATCCAAAAGTTGAACTAAGATGAAAAAGTTGGCGCAGGAGAGGAAGTCTTGCTTGGATGTATCAAACCAGCCAGAAGAGCGACTAAAAAAATATATTTTATGTGATGAGGCGACAAAAGGCGCGGGAGGTTTGAAATGAGCGTAACACCGATCGTGGGAGCTATGTACATACATGGAATCGTCACGTGCCTCTAACACTGCTATGCAAGCCCTGAAAGCTATACTGAGAGTGCGAGGTGGCGCAGTGCTGGGAGAAGCCACCTCATCCTCACTTAGCTTTCCCATTTCTTCCCTTAACCGGTTGAGAGCTACGCCGAAATAGTTTCCTTGAAACGGACTCTGGAGGTTTTATTCGCTATCCTTACTTGATCGGGTAAACCACCCCTATTTCTTCTTCTTTTTTAAATAAATTATAGGCAAGTTGTGTAAAGCGTCCATTATCTCTCTGAAACAGCAGGTTTCAAGATGTAGTTTACAGAAAATATTGAAGGAACATCTTGCAATCCTCTCTTTGTCTATGTCATATGGATCATACAGACGACATCAGATTAAACGTAAAAGGTCCCATAAGAGTATATAAGCAGTTGCCCCTCTCATGCGTCACTTATGTGCAGGTGTTGGGCTGACTGGGAACTATGAGGCGATTCTGCATTTCGAGCCGGGCCCTTGCTTTTCGCGTGGAAACATTTACCAAGTAAGTCTAATACAAAGCTATAATCTGAAACCTTCCATTTTACGGGAATAAATTGGAGACGTCAGCACTGATACATACTTGCTGTGGACGATAATAAACTGTTTATTCTCTTTATTATGGTATCTACTTCGCACAGTTGTATTTAATATTAGTTGTTAATCACTGTGGATTTCGAAACGCTCAAGACTTCAACATCGGCGACACGTGGTGACCATCGATACGTTGTGCAAACGCGTAATACGTAGGTTGGAACTTAAATAGTGGCAACACTGCTGTGGAGACACTATGCAATGGACTCTACTATTGTCGCACGTTGTTGACATACCTACCTTCCCTCCGAGCAAATGGACTCGCCATTCCCACGTCACAGGCGTGTGCACAATCGAGGGAAACACAGTCATTGGTGAGCGAGCGGTCTAACGTAATGGTGTCACTATGTTTTCGAAACGAAGTTGGATCAAAATTGAATGTGTCAGAGGTCGTACAGCATGGCAGTGTCATCAAGTCTTCAAGAGCGTGTGGGGAATCGGCATTGCCCTACAGAACAGTGGCACGTTGGGTAGAAGCCTTCAACGAAGGTCGGCAAACTGTGTCAGACAGGCATCGGGCAGGTCGTCCTAGCGTCTCTGAAGAAGAAGTGCATGCTGTTGCCACGCTAGTGGACAGTGATCGACGTCATACGATTCGTGAGCTCGCCCACGAAACCGGATTAGCGCATACGACTGTGCTTCGCATCCTGAAGGAACGCCTGGGCATGCGATAAAATTGCATCACGATGGGTTCCGCATGAATTGACGGAAATGCGGAAATGGCTGCGTTACGACGCTGCTCATACGCACTTGGAGCGCTATAAGCGTGAAGGAGAAGCTTTCTTACACGGTATCGGAACACTGGATGAGTCATGGGCCCCATCGTACGAACCAAAAGTGAAACGCCAATCCAACGAATGGCGTTATTATAAGTCGCCGCGAAAGTCGAAAGTGCGTCAGAGCCCCTGTATGGTGAAAGTTATGATGATTATCGTGTACGACTGCGATGGTGTTATCCTAACGCATTACGTTCCTCCAAGGAAGACCGTCAGCGTACAGTATTACTGTTCGTTTTTGGAGCATCACCTGTGACCACCTTTGCGAAAGAAGCGGCGACACTTTCTGCGCAACCCACCCATCATTTTACACGACAATGCGTGGGCGCATACAGTGCAAGGTGTGGCTGCTCTGTTCGGTCGATGGGACTGGGAAGTACTGTACCATCCACCATAGTCCCCGGACTTAAGTCCTTGTGACTTTGGTTTGATTCCGAAGATGAAGGATCCACTTCGTGGCATTGGCTTCAGTACTCAAGTGGTTCAAATGGCTCTAAGCGCTATAGGACGTAACATACGAGGTCATCAGTCCCCTAGACTTAGAACTACTTAAATCTAACTAACCTAAGGACATCACACACATCCACGCCCGAGGCAGGATTCGAACCTGCGACCGTAGCAGGAGCGCGGTTCCGGGCTGAAGCGCCTAGAACCGCTTCGGCCACAACGGCCGGCTCTTCAGCACTGTTCCAGTGATTCGAGAGGCAGTAGGCCGCTCCATTCGCACTATCAACAGAACAGGCTCCGCTAACGGTGCACTACGCCTTCCACATCGCTGGCAACGGGTTCTACACAACGCTGGTGACTACTTTGAAGGACTTTTGTATCGGCTGTAAATAAATAGTTGCCACTATTTAATTTCCAACCCTCGTATATTATCTCGTAATGATGGGCCATTATCAAGAATGATTATGAAATAATATATCCTGCGACTGCACAGTGTGTTGATGATCACGACATGTGCCAGATGTCAAAGCCTTGAGTGCTTTGAAACTGTTAGTGACTGACAGACAATATTAAATATAGCCTCGCGAAGTGGATACCAGAATAAACAGTTCATTACTATCTGCAAAAAAAGTTTCTGTAATGTCTGTATTTTTCCCTTACAGAATCTAACCCTTCAGCAAAGAGAGCACTGCAAGTTAGTGGAGCATTTTAACGGGACATTCGGCCTGGTACAAGTCTCTCAACACGCTTAATTTCCCCTACATTGCAAGACAGCCTGCGTGGGCTTGGGAGCTGCAGCTGAAAATGCTCTCACGTTGGAGCTGTGAATCGTAACGTGTATTTGACGGAAAGAGAACGGGTATGTGTGTTTAATTCTCAAACGACGACTCGGTTGTGGGAACCATAGAGAAAACATTCACATTGGGCGAGGAAGTAAGCTGGCCGCGGACTTTTCAAATGGACCATCCGAGTACTTTGTTTATTTTTTCTTTTATTTACTCGTGTGGCTAACAGCTTGATAAAAGACTTCCTATCTGCTTCCGTGTCAGCTGTTTTAAGTTAAGATTACGTGCAGGTAGCTGTAATGAAAGGGCACATTATGTAGTATCATGTTTATGGTATTGTTGTTGTTACAGACGATGATAATAATTATCATGGCGATGTTGAGAGAAGAATGACGATGCGCCTTTGCGAAACATAGCCTACTCATCGCTAAAAGCACTGAGGGGGCCGCTTAGCTTTGTGTCCCATTTAGGGGCGAAGTGTCATAAACAGTGTCACTGCGGAGATGTTTAGTATTTAATCCAGGACAACGGCGCGAAGTTTAGCTATTAGGAACACCTTCTCTCCCTCACCGGCGCTGCAGCGGACACCTTCAAGAAGGCGTGCACGTGAGTCTGCATCAGTGGAATAGGCTACAGCGGCTTCATCGATTTAAGGGAAACACAGAAAATGAAAACTGGATTGCGTACAGTACTTAAAACTCGGCTCCCCATGGAAGCGAATCCGCCGCATCTCGCCCGCTATGTTGCCACGGATCTGCTCAAGAACGCTAAGAACTCAGGTTCGAATTTCTATTCGTGTCAGAGGTACAATTTGTTGGGACTTTATTTTTAATATCTCGGTTATTGATTGTGCTCAGTTTTCTCTGAAAACGCACTTTTGTAAGATTTATGACCTGTCTGACCCTTTTTCAGCCTGTGGAGAGCTCGACGAATTAACTCATTGTGTTCCATCTCCAGGTACAGTGTTACGAAAAATGTACTGGCAACTCTTGTGCGCTAATGCGACGTACCACATAAAATGGAAAACTGCCACTTGTCTAATATGTTAACTTCTCGGATCTCGCTCTTCGCTCGTCTCGCACGGCAAGGCCACGGTGGCCGAGCGGTTCTAGGCGCTTCAGTCCGGAACCGCGCGACTGCTACGGTCGCAGGTTCGAATCCTGCCTCGGGCATGGATGTGTGTGATGTCCTTAGGTTAGTTAGGTTTAAGTAGTTCTAAGTCTAGGGGACTGATGATCTCAGATGTTAAGTCCCATAGTGCTCAGAGCCATTTGAACCACTTTTTTTGCACGGCAAACGAATTGCTGCAGTTAGTTCTTGTTGCTTGTGGAGGAGATGGAGGCGATGTCTCAAAGGCCGTCCGACGGTCAGGAAGAACAGGGTCCCTAGAAATACGTGGTTTATGCTGCAAGCTGGCTAAATCTTTAAACGAAAATACGTGTTTGTTGAGAATAGCCGTAAAGCGTGAATTACATAAACATGAAAGAATCTATTTTGTAATGTTTTTTAATTTAAATAATCTTTAACAACGTTTTATAAAATATCGTTAGTTAAAAGCTTATATTTGCAGTGAAAACTGGATATTTATTTGCTAAATATTACTGGAAATAAGATGATGTGCATTTTTCACAAAAATGACAATTGCATATGAAAAATTAGCATATATATATATATATATATATATATATGCTAATATATATATATATATATATGCTAATATATATATATATATGCTAATTTTTCATATGTAAAATGAAAAATTAGCATATATATATATATATATATATATATATATGCTAATTTTTCATATGTAATTGTCATATATATGTATATATATATATATATATATATATATGGTAATTCCGTATTTAAATATCGCAGGTATTCGAACTGGACGCAAAAAAGAAACTAAAGAAATAATGACCGGAACGAGACTTGAACCAGCGATTACCAGTTTCGAGCTTCACTCATTTTCTCCATTTTTATGTATTTTAGGCTTCACAGAAATGCTCGTAGAACTTGCATCTCTGTTTAAAAAATTTGCATCAATCAGGACTGGAAGTCCGGGCCCGTACGCATTCTAGCACAGAGCCACGCCTGTCGAAAATTAGGCCATATGTCAGGGTAGTAAAGAAATTTGGAAAACTTTAAAAGACGATTTTCTCGAGAATTTTTGAGATTTATGCCGAATTGCTTTGGGGAATTTATATTCGCTTACCATCAATATGAAAAATTACAAAATTCCGATTGCCGTGTAGTCTCCTTGTAAGACATAGACTGCATCAGCGTTTGTACTGGAAGACTCATAGGACCCAAAGTACAGGTAACCCAAGGAGTAAGAAAAAAAACGCTTTCCTGCAATTGGTGGCAGCAGCGCAATTAATTTTCCGCATTAATGTACAGAAACACAAAAATTTTTTATTTAAGAATGCCACAATGAAAAAATTATGAACATTGTAGTTATACTATTTATCCGTCAGGTAGCGCTGTAGGGACGGGAGCAACCGCGTCTAGTTACGTAAATATATTTTTTATAGCCTACAAGACATATGGAAAATAACCTATGGGTATTAACTATCAGTGTGTCAAAGAGCCGCGCTTTCGACTTGATATCGAAGTGTAAATACAAACGTCAGGGAATAATGTTACACCGATGTACTGGGTAGTTGTGTATCGTGAATCGAACTGTTTATGTCTCCTCAGCCTGTTAGATGTGCGTATTCACATCCGACAAAAAGACGATGAGGAAATTGATTTTAATAAGACTGACCTTTCTTTAATTCCACTTATTCATTGTTGTACATATAATAATAATTATTATATTGCTTCTGTACCATAAAAATCGTAATGTTTACTCACCGTGGAAGTCTTGTTAGATGTATCAGAGCGCCCGAAGACCCTAATCTTGCCAAGTGAAATAAATGCATAAATAAACAAATAAAAGTATTTATGCATGACAACGGACTTGCAGTCCTCATTTCGCAATATCGAAGTTATCCCCGCTGCACATGTCACCAGTCCGCCGGTTTGCCTCCACGGTTGTCACCTAGTCGACCGAGAACTTGCAGTTAACTGACCTAAAGGGCTCCTGCAGAACTTAATATTATTGAACTGCTATAGAGCCTACTAGACAAAAGGAAAATGACACGAACGGGGTATTAACCACCTGTGCACTAACTCGGAGCAAAGTAATACCTTAGAAGCTAATCAAACGTCTCTCTGGTACGACAGTCACATACAGCACTCCTGCCTGGGTTCTCTCACCATACATTAATTTTTTAGGAGTTAAAAGTTAGGTTTTACTCGGCCTACAGGTTTTTTTGTTTTTGAACAGCAGAGTGCGTTACTACGAATGACGCCATTGAGCTTGGTGTGCTCACGAAAGCTGCACACCCACTCAGTTATTAGGTGATATACAGTTTTATGCGAAATTTGTACCTCCGTCCATTCTGATACTCGTTTTCACATCGGGTATTCGAAGGAGGAAGCAGGAAAGCTTGTCCTTCACTGCAGGTCTCCTGTCTCACTCTCTTACTTCGCCTGTCCCTTGAATAGTCGAAAAACTCTAGTCGGAGATGCTACAGGAGAGACATTGTGCTACAGGCAGAACCTCACTCTGAAAATTACAGGCACCTACTTTTCGGTACAAGTCAAGCAATGTATTTCTTCTTTTGATTTGGTTTGTTTACTCCGGGAGACAAAGTTAATTGTCCGGTATTTCTCGCTGTCATTCTAGTAGAGCCCTTGAACAATGGATGGAGTCCTTTTACCAGCTCTTTGGCAGACACAGTCCCTTGAAGAAAGCAATGGCCGAAATACACACATAAAAAAAGTTTTGCATCACTCCAGTTCCCAGAACTGAAGATAGACGTTGACTGTGGATATTGTATCACAGGCACAGTCCCTTTGAATGTCCAGAGAAGTCACTAAACCCGCCCAAACCATGCATGAACAGCGCCTATTAGACGGAGGGGGTCTGACAGCCGATCAGTTCCAGGCATCCGACCAGGAAGGAGGTACGCGGCTCATGTTGTCCGTAGTTCAACCATGCCTAGACGGCCAACACCGCAGTTCGATCGCTTCCGCATTGTTACTTTGTGCCAGGAAGGGTTCTCAACAAGGGAAGTGTCCAGGCGTCTCGGAGTGAACCAAAGCGATGTTGGTGACCAAAGTGATGTTGTTCGGACATGGAGGAGATACGGAAAGACAGGAACTGTCGATGACATGCCTCGCTCAAGCGCCCAAAGGCTACTACTGCAATGGATGACCGCTACCTACGGATTATGGCTCGGAGGAATCCTGACAGCAACGCCACCATGTTGAATAATGCTTTTCGTGCAGCCACAGGACGTCGTGTTACGACTCGAACTCTGCGCAATAGGCTGCATGATGCGCAACTTCACTCCCGACGTCCATGGCGAGGTCCATCTTTGCAACCACGACACCAAGCAGCGCGGTACAGATAGGCCCAACAACATGCCGAATAAACCGCTCAGGATTTGTATCACGTTCTCTTCACCGAAGAGTGTCGCATATACCTTCAACCAGACAATCGTTTCAGACGTGTTTGGAGGCAACCCGGTCAGGGTGAATGCCTTAGACAGACTGTCCAGCGAATGCGGCAAGATGGAGGTTCCCTGCTATTTTGAGGTGGCATTATGTGGGGCCGACGTACGCCGCTGGTGATCATGGAAGGCGCCATAACGGCTGTACAATACGCGAATCCCATCCTTCGACGGATAGTGCAAAGATATCGGCAACAAAGTGGCGAGGCATTCGTCTTCGTGGATTACAATTCGCGCCCCCATCGTGTACATCTTATGAATGATTTCCTTCAGGATAACAACATCGCTCGACTAGAGTGGCCAGCATGATCTCCAGACAAGAACACTATCGAACACGCCTGAGATCGATTGAAAAGGGCTGCTTATGGACGATGTGACCCACCAACCACTCTGAGGGATCTACGCCGAATCGCCGTTGAGGCGTGGGACAATCTGGACCAACAGTGCCTTGATGAACTTGTGGATAGTATTCCACGACGAATAAAGGCGTGCATCAATGCGAGATGATGTGCTACTGGGTAATAGAGGTCCCGGTGTGTACAGCAGTCTGAACCACCACCTCTGAAGGTCTCGCTGTATGGTGGTGCAACATGCGAAGTGTGGTTTTCATGAGCAATAAAAGGGGCGGAAATGATGTTTATGTTGATCTCTATTAAAATTTTCCGTGCAGGTGCCGAAACTCTCGGAACCGAGGTGATGCAATACTTTTTTTGATATGTGTGTTTTGTGTCTTTCGGCCTCCAGTGCTTAGCACTGGAATATTGAGTGTGGTGCAGTCTCATCCCCACACGACAACCTACATTTAGGTGTTTCTTTCTGCATTCCCACCGTTTGTAGTTGTTTCTTGAAGTTCCCATGGGCAGTCATTAACCTTATCGTGAGTTTAACTTGCCTCCTCTTTGATTCAAATGGCTCTAAGCACTATGGGACTTAAGATCTGAGATCATCAGTCCCCTATAACTTAGAAGTACTTCACTTTAACTAACCTAAGGACATCACAAACATCCGTGCCCTGCCAGGATTCGAACTTGCGACCGTAGGAGTCGCGCGGTTCCGGACTGAAACGCCTAGAACCGCTCGGCCACCGTGGCCGGCTGCCTGCTGTTTAAGCCCAGGATAGTTGAAGTTCTCTTTAAATAGGATTTCGGCATCATTATCCCGCCATGTTTTGTTTTTGGGTCTTGGTCAAAGATCTAAGTGCTGCCTTCTGATCCAGCTACGCAGTTTAAATTTTATCGTCACCTTAGTGGTAGTTCGGACAGTTTCCAGTGCCCCTGTCCTGGCCAGTCGTTAGCAGAGACAGCCTACCCGAATCACCTGTTTCTTTCCGCCCCAGCCTCACACGAGATTCGTGGCATTCTTCGGCCATGTCTGACCCTCTTGCAAGTGCTGACTGAGATTTCAGAGCTGCTTGGCTGTCTGATTGAATATAGGTGCTCCAGTCCTTGTAGCACCTTTCGGTACGTAGTTTCTTTCCCTAGCGTATTCTGATAGCGAATGCCATAGCCAGCCTTCCTCGAGAGATTGCGCGCTCTAGTGTAAGTTGTACGTCGTATACCCCGGCTCCAGCACTTTCGTGTGTTTTCGATCCTTAAACGAGGGAAAACTGTAAATCGCACTGTCAACTGAACGGTTCGTTCTTACGTGGCACTCCCACTGCTGGACATGCCCCCTTTACGTTTTTGGGTTACAATGGAGGCATCGACAGGGGTATACAGGCTAAAAACTGGAATTCTTTAGGATATTCGATATCCGACACTAATATCACGAATATAGGAATTGTCGTGGAAACGCCGGCCGACTGTAAGATAACTCATAGGTGCTTCAAAATGCCTCTGAGCGCTCTGGGACTTAACTTCTGAGGTCATCAGTCCCATAGAACTACTTAAACCTAACTAACCTAAGGACATCACACACATCCATGCCCGAGGCAGGATTCGAACCTGTGACCGTAGCGGTCGCGCTGTTCCAGACTGTAGCGCCTAGAACCGCCAGGCCACTCCGGCCGGCTCATAGCTGCTTCAGCAAAGCATTCAGTGTAACGATTGAAAGCAGGGAGCAGTGGAAGAAACGTGTTGCTACTGTACCGCATATTTCGCTTGATGAAACTGCGGCATATACAGAGAAATAAAGATAATTGTTCTGTACCATCCACGAATGGTAGTCCATAGGAAAGGAAGAAAGCGGTTCTGGTAGGCTGCCTTGCGGAGTTCAGCTCAGTCTTAGAGCTGGATGCAAATGTAACGGACCAGCGGTCAGTAATTAGGCGGATGTGGTTGCGGCCTGGCTTACAACCCTGACTCACGACCGAGCGAACAACGCAATGAGGTATTCCATCGGCTGTTGGCCACATGTTTCTCTGGAAGTGGTATTGCGCATTTAATAGTTCATATATACATTTCTAATCAAAATTCATTCATTGTGGCGCATTTATTTCATTTCACTATCAATATGAGGTGTATACGGCACTTGTAATTCCACGCATCGACGCTCATATAGTGTATCTCGTTGGAGAAGTAGGTGAAGAGGCAGATTTCGTTTTCCTAGATCTGTAAAAGGTTTCCACCTCTGGCACTCGGTCGACTGATAACCGTGTTCGTGCATGTCTGCTCACAAGCGTGACTCTCCAACATAATGTTTAGGTTTAGGAGCCTGTGCGTTGTACTGGACAGCTACTGTCAAACAGTAATGAAAGGAACGTGCGGTGTGGGCTGAGGACGCTCATAGGACAGTAAAAGCTGAATGTGTACACGAGCTGCTTGTCGAATACGCTCAGCGACCATCTCGGATTCTTCGCTGACGGCGATATTGTCCAAAGGAAAGCAGGGGCGATGGTTGACTGTAAGGAAACTGAGTTAGATAACAGTTTTAGTTGGTGAACGGAAGGACGCTTCTCTTTGAACGTGGAAAAATGCGTTTCAGTGCTGTAAACGAGAAAGAACGCGACGGTACGACTACAAGACCATTGGTAAACTGTTTACACACATCACATAGTTAGGAGTAGGCCTAATAGTAAACCGTGATACGAAATATAACGGCACATGAAACCAATTTAAGGAAGACGAGAGGGAGATTCACGTTCGCTGAGAGGATTCGTTAAACTTCCTTGGTCAGGGGAAGGAACATGTTAGCTGGACACGTGTTACAGCTTCCAGGAGTAGCCAGATCTGAGGGGTGCAGCAGAATTGTTGTGGCAGATAACAACCGGAATATGCAGATTCAAATTGTCCAGGGTACTGGGTGTAGAAGGCATGCAGGGATGAGAATGTTAGCACAAGATAAGAAAAATATGTTGGTCGTCTCCAAGCGGCAGTGTAATTCACAGCAGATGCCCGCAACGCTAACATTTGCGCAGCATTTGAGGTGATCCGACGCTTAGTTCACGTGGACGCACTACGATAAGCGCTGGATTAGTTTTGTACTCATAACCCATTTCTTGTCTTAGAAAGCTGCTCGCGTAGTTGTAATTCATTTTTAGTCCAGTTAGAGTAGCTTAATCCTTTCAATACACAGGGCACAACGGAAAAAGCCAATATCAGATGTAGACCGCAGCTAATCTATAGTTTTTCAAATGGTTCAAATGGCTCTGAGCACTATGGGAATTAACATCTCAGGTCATCAGTCCCCTAGAACTTAGAACTACTTAAACCTAACTAACCTAACGATATCACACACATCCATGCCAGAGGCAGGATTCGAACCTGCGACTGTCGCGCTTCCAGCCTGAATCGCCACACCGGGCGGCTATAGTTTTTAACCTGAACAAATGTCTGAGTATGAACTTGTCGGTTCGAAACTAGTAACGGTGATATTTCTTCTTCGTACATAGCATTATTGAACAGTGTGTGTTTGCTTTTTACTCTATCGTATGGGAGAAGTTATTTTAATTCGCCGACTACTTGTAGTGTTCAGCTGTCGGTTCCTTTACGTTTCTCGGTAAAGTCGTCGGTTGTGGCATTCGAGTCACGCTCCTCGAGTAACACGGCTGCAGTATTTACGAGCTCGCTGTCGAAGCAGCGGGCCTTATCGATCGCAGCGCGCCGGGCCTCTGCGGAAGGGAAGGAAGAGCGGAGACGAGTGTCGGGAGGCACCGAGCCCGGCTCGTAGGCAACCCGCGACGTATCGCCCGGCGCGCCGCTCCGCGCGACTGGAAGCCGGCAGGGGGGGGGGGGGGGGATGAGCCCGTCCTTCCTTCCGCCCGCGATTGGCCCCGCGCGATGTCACGTGACGCGGCGCGGCCCCGCCCCCTGGGCCGCCCGCCCCCGGGCCCCGGCGCCGGCGACAGTTTAAAGCCCGCCGTCATCAAGAAAACAATATCGCGGTCGCCCGCTGCGACGCGCTAAGCCCCACCCCCTCCGGCTTTTAATGTTATTTAAACAATCATATATCAGCCGGCGCGACCCCCGGAGTTCAAGTGGGGCGCATCTGAAAGGCAAATGCCTCGGTTATTGCCGCGCCGGGACGCGGCCCGGCTTAGCCGCCGAGAGCCGGGGGCGGCCTGCCGGGATCACGGCTTATGTTTTATTCCGCCCTCATCACAAGCCGGCGCCGCCCCCGCCGCCTGCGAATCCGCTCATTCTGGCCCCGACGACCTCTCTCACCCCGTCTTCCTGGCCGCCGTACCTGTGCTGTCACTTCTGTCAACGACAGGTTAAAACGATGCACCACCGCACCGCGCATGTTTTCGTAATACGAATCCGACGAAATGTCTTTTGGCTGAGGTACCTTATTGTACTGGGAAGTGACATGTGTTAAACTCGACTGTAATTACTTGCCGGAAGTCGTAACAATTTTCCCGGGTAAATCAACAAAAAATACCGATACCGCGTAGTTGCTTCGTGCTAACACACACTGGTTCCTACGGACGAAATTTGCGCTTAAGAAATATCAGACATGCATTCTTTTCAAGTTATTAACCTTTCGACAGGTGTGTTGACGCTCATTTTTTTCCCATCTAATCTTCCCTTCTGTGCGTAGCTACACGCAGGGACTGAACAAAAACGTGGAAACATCGCGAGAAATGCATGCTTGAACGTAAATGCAGAGACCAGCCGAGCCTGCAGGCTGTGCTGTTCTATTTGACCAGGAACGGCACCTATACATTGCGAGTGTCATCGTGATCAGAACAGAGTTGTGAGTGCATTACGTCAGAGTTAAGTGAGTTCGAACGTGGGCAAATTGTTGGCACTCGTACGTGGGTGCTCCCATAACCGAAGTAGTCAGTGTTTGACGTTTCGAGGGGCACCGTATGGAAGAACTGTATCGCACACAGGGAAAGCTGAAAAACATGATCGGCTATGTCTCAATGTGGACGAAATTTTCTGTCGAATGGTCGTGCCGGTCGGTCATTGAAAATAGTCGTGACGAAAAATAAGAGCACGACATATGTAAAAGTTACTGCAGAACTGGATGCCGCTTTCTCGAATCCTGTCAGCACAAAAAAAAAAAAAAAAAACACGAAGGGAGATCCATAAGCAGGAAACTGCTGGGCGAGCTGGGACTCCGAAACCACCCATCAGAGACGCCATAAAACACGGGCTCTAGAGAAATCGAAGAATGGCAGTTCGTCGGATGAGTCTTGCTTCGATCTGTTTCCATCTGGCCGAGTTTACGTCGCAGAAGCGAAACGTCGCTGGGATTCGGTGACGATTTGAGAACCATATCGTGGTATTCCGCGGGCCCAATGGTTACTTTTGCAGGGTCCCATTACTGCCAAGGGTACGTGACCATTTCAGCTGGTCTGGTCCATCCCACGGTACAATGTTTGTTCCGCAATGGCGGTGCGCTGTTCCAAGATGACAAGGTATCTGTTCACACGGCTCTCATTGTCCGAGATTGGTTATGTGAGCACGAGGATGAATTATCTCATCTCCCCTGGCCACCTGTCACCAGATGTCAATATTAATGAGCCTTTGTGGTCTGCTTTGGAGAGAAGGGAGTCTGATCGCTTTCCACGTCCATCAACGTTACCTGAATTGACCATTGTTTTGCAGGAAGAATGGTATAAAATTCTCTCGAGCACCATTATTTATCCATTCTAAGATGACTGGAAGCTGCCTCGAATGCCAGCGGGTTTTCTACATCGTGTTATGCACAGTAATGTATTGTGTTTTTGGCGTTTCCATATTTTCATCGACCCCTGTATACACCAACAGTTTTCCAACCACCACAGCGGTTGGGGCATATTCCTAGATCCTTCTCTTAATGCCAGTTCTTGAAAGTCTCTAAGAAGGCTTTCGGGAATTAAGGTCTGTCTTAGTCAATAGTTCACGGTTTTCCGCAGCTCCGTGACTTCCTCCATGGACCAAACAAACCTTTGATAACAAGTGCAGCCTTTCTTCGTGTGCGCTGAAAGTGTACCCAAGAGATACAGCTGTGTAGGCTTCCGCGTTCAGAACATGAAAGTTTTATGGGTGCGGTACTGCGTTATATCGCAAATAACTGTCAATGATGAAGTCAGCATTTCTGCCACCGTTACAGTCCGTGGTCTACTGGTACGTGATCTCGTCCACTATAATTGGCCACGACTACTCTACTGAGCATAACCTTACGTCACATTTTAGAAAACCGTGATTTTATTGGCCGCTTGTGGAGGAAGGAGTGGGAAAATTTACTGTAATAGGTTGTCGAGAAAGTGGGAATATGGAGTTGTACATTGCCTTTTACCACAGTAAAGTTTCCGACTGCTTCCGCCACAATAGATCAATAATATTAACCGTCTTAAAATTGTGACGTTATGTTACGCTCAGCAAAGCGGTCCTGACAAAATCCGGGGCCGAAATGTTGATTTCGTCAAAAATGATTCAAATAGCTCTGAGCACTATGGGACTTAACATCGGAGGTCATCAGTCCCCTAGAACTTAGAACTACTTAAACCTAACTACCCTAAGGACATCACACACATCCATGCCCGAGGCAGGATTCGAACCTGCGACCGTAGCAGTCGCGCGGTTCCGGACTGAGGCACCTAGAATCGCTCGGTCACCGCGGCCGGCTTGGTTTCATCCGTGAGTTATTTGCAGTGTGACAATGTATGAGACCCAGAAAGCACTGTTACGACAAACTTCATGTTCTATTGTCAGTTTTGAGTATGTAGACATTTGCCCCCGTTTCCCATTTTTCCCATTCACCGCTCTTTTCAACACCAGGTTAACTAGTCACGGATGTCCCGCTAAATTTTCCCTTTCTCCGGGAAGGATCTTCCGTAGATTTGCGACGGTGTTTATCCGGCGATGTAGGTTTCACACACCCAGCAACGAGTCTACATGACTAGCAATGCCTACTTGTTTAGCACGGGTAGAATTGTACCAAACAGGCCTACTGTGAGGTATGGGTTGCGAAAGCGGCACACGAGCGAAAGTTGCATTCAGCAGAGATGTGTCTGCTACGATGGTCGTGTGGAGCCACCCGTAAAGATAAAGTCGTGAAGGGGTAGTTTGAAAATAGCACCAAAATTGCTATGACATTACAGAATGCAGACTGAGATGGTACGCCCACGTCTCACGTAGACCAGATGACAAAGTAATGAAGAACAGCCTGTCCATCGACACAGGTAAGACAGGGAGAGCAAGTCCATCTAGCTAGTAAGTATCAAAAGACCAACTTGAGGGCCTGGTCGAAAAATGACATACCAACGAAACAATTCGCCATTCAATATTAGAAAAGTCGCCATCATGCACGAGACTGTCGACGAGAAAGAAGAACGTGAAGAAGAAGAAGAAGAAAAAAGACGCGCGCTTACTTCATGAGACGATGCGGTGTCTAACCTTGGACACGAACGCTTAGCGTGGTAATCAACAACTATACGTCACCGTCGCAGCTTTCCTTGCTGGCCAGACACCGCTACGAAAATTTCGTCCATACAAAAGGTCCTGAGCTACGGTCGCAGGTTCGAATCCTGCCTCGGGCATGGATGTGTGTGATGTCCTTAGGATAGTTAGGTTTAAGTAGTTCTAAGTTCTAGGGGACTGATGACCACAGATGTTTAGTCCCATAGTGCTCAGAGCCATTTGAGCCAAAAGGTCCTGACGGTCTAAGTCTGTTACTAGCGCCAAGGGACGAACTTTGGTTAGCTACTGAAGGAAATACGGTGTGGTGATGAAACATGCACTAAGGGGGTAACAAATAAATGTCTCGTAAAGCGCGTAATCCTTCTTTCAACTTTTGTTGATTCTCACCCATCCAACATGATAAGTGTCCGGTTTACGACAAGCAATATTCGAGGAAGTTTCTCAGGGTTTATTGTAAGCTACTTTGTTAGTAATAAAACACACACACACGCAGAGACGCTATTACAAAACTGGCTGGCACGGAACGAACGTGATTATGCAAGAGAACGTTTCGAGGAACAGAAAAGACGGTCGTCAGAAAACGGATAAAAATTCCAAATACCGCACAACCTTTTAGCTGTCCAGTTGTCTAGCATCACGATGCAAGATGTGTAGATAGAAGCAGTTGCATGCAGTAAAACTGTAAGAAGCGACCTTTCTGCCATCTTGCCGTTGCCAGAAGAGATTCGCAGCGTACCGGGAGAAAGTCCGACGTGTTTTATAGCGGAGGCGGTGTGGGCAGCGACTTCCAGGAACAGAGCGCCTTGATTTATGCCGGCAGCGCAGCCAGCTAAGGAGCCGTCATTACGGCGGGCGGGCTGTTAACACGAGAGTAAGCGGCGGGTAAAAACGGCGTACCATTAGGTCTGCCCAGCTATTTCCTTTCTCTCTTTATCGTCCCTCTGCGCTTACTTTGCGTCTCAAACGCTGACATTCTCGTGTTCCCGATGAAGTGGTGCGTATGTGTGTGCAACTACAGTTTCCCTCGGAGTGTGACGTCGTTACCTTCAGCCGTCGGGTTAATAGAATGTACTACAAATCTTTTACGTGTACTCCCGCAGCTGATTGGTCGGTGCGGTTGACTGCCATGTGGGGTCCCGGGTTCGATTGCCGGCACTGCTAGGCATTTTTCCTCGGTGGGAGGAGTGGAGCGAGGTGCTCGCAGCCTTGTGATGCCAACTGACAGAGCAGTATATAGCGGCATCAGTCTACGGGAGACCCGTGTGCTGACACCAAACCTCTCCGTATCGCTGTTGTCTGAGAATGAGGCGGCAGCCGGTCTGCCCCGCTTGGCCGGTATATGGCCAGAATGACGGTGTTTTGGTTCCCTTCTCTTTCTGGCGTACTACAAACAATGATGGACTGCCTGAAAAAGCTGCACAGACATTCACACACATCTCCATAACATTGCCAAATGGTTCAAATGTTTCAAATGGCTCTGAGCACTATGGGACTCAACATCTTAGGTCATAAGTCCCCTAGAACTTAGAACTACTTAAACCTGACTAACCTAAGGACATCACACACACCCATGCCCGAGGCAGGATTCGAACCTGCGACCGTAGCAGTCCCGCGGTTCCGGACTGCAGCGCCAGAACCGCACGGCCACCGCGGCCGGCGTAATATTGCCAAGCGGTGAAAATAATGAGGACTTCCTTTAAATACACGCAAATGTAAAACTGGCCACTCCACAAAGACTCACAATTGTAATCAGCCAATTCGTACAAACGTCTGGGTGTAACAGCTTGAGTGCATATGAAATGGACCAATCACATAAGCTCAGTCGTAAAGAAAACAAGTGGCAGACTTCCGTTCACTGGCAGGACACTTGGAAAGTGCAGTCAGTCTAAGTAGCAGACCGCTTACAAAGCATTTGCGCGTTTCGTCCGAGATTAATTTTAAATAGAACTTACAACATAATTATGTTACGCAATCCACATTTAGTTACCATAGAGATAACTAACGGAAACGTTACGTGGGTGATTGCATCCATGTACGCCCAATACAGCCATCATTACGCAGACCACATCAGAGAGCTAGCAATGTATGTCAGAGGGCAAAAAATTAGTGATGAGTGCTGACATTAATTCGAGATCCATCTTCTGGAACTCAGACAGAACAGATGTCAGAGGACGCATAATCACCGATCTAATACAAGAAACGCAATTACGTGTAATGAACACAGAGGGACCTGTACCACTATATGCTATCAAATAATGTAGCAATGACATACGTACCGAACTGAAGCGTACGTGACGATATAGCCAATAGTGGCCACAATGTCTTAACATACACACTCAGAACACAAAGACCAAATCACACACCGGACACTTCTTGTTCCACAAAGCAGACTAGAACAAAAATGGTTCAAATGGCTCTCAGCACTATGGGACTTAACATCTGAGGTCATCAGTCCCCTAGAACTTAGAACTACTTAAACCTAACTAACCTAAGGACATCACACACATCCATGCCCGAGGCAGGATTCGAACCTGAAACCGTAGCGGTCGCGCGGTTCCAGACTAAAGCGCCTAGAACCGCTCGGCCACACCGGCCGGCAGACTAGAACAAATTAACGGAAATTATCTAAGAATACGTTCCATAAAGTATCAATGGATGTATGGATTACAGAGCACATAAACTATCACAGGTAATACAACTTGCACCAGATATATCAATACCGACAGCAAAGAACACAAAATGCTCACCGGTACCATGGACCAACTAACTCACGAGACTCAAACAAGATGACAGATGCAAACGAAAATTGTATCAAAGGATGATACTAGATACAGAGAGAGGCATAAGGCTTAAAGCGTGTAGGGATGCGCAAGACTTATACAGACAGACCCTATGCAACACGCGTAGACAACAATGGGAACGATTTCTAACAACATAAACAGGGCAACATATATGGCTGGAACCATACGAAATACTGACAGAGAAGATAAAAGCCCCAGTGCTTGTGGAAACGCTAAGGCAGGCTGACGGCACGATGACGAGGGGATGGAGTAATACATAGGAGTTCCTGCTCTGTAAACTGCTTTCCTGAGACCGTCATCAATACGGACATACAATATCATACAACAGTAAGAGAAGACCTACACTCACCATACAAAACTGCAACCGTCACCTGTCGTTTTGCGCAAGAAGAAGTTGCGCTAGAAATCTCACCAAGATTAGACGGTATCCACTCGGAAACAGTGAAAAAACTAGCTCCGCAGATCACAACATTCCTAACAACGTTACTGAACGATGCCTTATGGCTGGGCAGGTTACCACAGTATGGAAAACCTTCAAAACAGTCATTATTAATAAATTAGCAGACAGGGATCCTTCAGGTCTAAAGACTTACAGGCCAATGCGCTTAGCAAACATTCAGGAGAAGCTACTGTGTAAGCGCTTGCAAACACACAGAGCTCTAAGGGGTATGCGCCAACACCAATTCGGCTTCAGAACCGGCAAACCAATAGATGATACCATCAACCATGTCCTACACATAGTTAATAATACAACACAGAAATGTTGTTGTTGTTGTGGTCTTCAGTCCTGAGACTGGTTTGATGCAGCTCTCCATGCTACTCTATCCTGTGCAAGCTTTTTCATCTCCCAGTACCTACTGCAACCTACATCCTTCTGAATCTGCTTAGTGTATTCATCTCTTGGTCTCCCTCTACGATTTTTACCCTCCACGCTGCCCTCCAATACTAAATTGGTGATCCCTTGATGCCTCAGAACATGTCC
This sequence comes from Schistocerca piceifrons, assembly GCF_021461385.2. Lineage (NCBI taxonomy): Eukaryota > Metazoa > Arthropoda > Insecta > Orthoptera > Acrididae > Schistocerca > Schistocerca piceifrons. The sequence goes on along the minus strand of NC_060143.1, from coordinate 94,892,604 downwards.
TACCAACCGATCCCTTCTTCTGGTCAAGTTGTGCCACAAACTTCTCTTCTCCCCAATCCTATTCAATACTTCCTCATTAGTTATGTGATCTACCCATCTAATCTTCAGCATTCTTCTGTAGCACCACATTTCGAAAGCTTCTATTCTCTTCTTGTCCAAACTATTTATCGTCCATGTTTCACTTCCATACATGGCTACACTCCATACGAATACTTTCAGAAATGACGTCCTGACACTTAAATCTATACTCGATGTTAACAAATTTCTCTTCTTCAGAAACGCTTTCCTTGCCATTGCCAGCCTACATTTTATATCCTCTCTACTTCGACCATCATCAGTTATTTTGCTCCCCAAATAGCAAAACTCCTTTACTACTTTAAGTGCCTCATTTCCTAATCTAATTCCCTCAGCATCACCCGACTTAATTAGACTACATTCCATTATCCTCGTTTTGCTTTTGTTGATGTTCATCTTATATCCTCCTTTCAAGACACTGTCCATTCCGTTCAACTGCTCTTCCAAGTCCTTTGCTGTCTCTGACAGAATTACAATGTCATGGGCGAACCTCAAAGTTTTTATTTCTTCTCCATGGATTTTAATACCTACTCGGAATTTTTCTTTTGTTTCCTTCACTGCTTGCTCAATATACAGATTGAATAACATCGGGGAGAGGCTACAACCCTGTCTTACTCCCTTCCCAACCACTGCTTCCCTTTCATGTCCCTCGACTCTTATAACTGCCATCTGGTTTCTGCACAAATTGTAAATAGCTTTTCGCTCCCTGTATTTTACCCCTGCCACGTTTAGAATTTGAAAGAGAGTATTCCAGTCAACATTGTCAAAAGCTTTCTCTAAGTCTACAAATGCTAGAAACGTAGGTTTGCCTTTCCTTAATCTTTCTTCTAAGATAAGTCGTAAGGTCAGTATTGCCTCACGTGTTCCAGTGTTTCTACGGAATCCAAACTGATCTTCCCCGAGGTTGGCTTCTACTAGTTTTTCCATTCGTCTGTAAAGAATTCGTGTTAGTATTTTGCAGCTGTGACTTATTAAGCTGATAGTTCGGTAATTTTCACATCTGTCAACCCCTGCTTTCTTTGGGATTGGAATTATTATATTCTTCTTGAAGTCTGAGGGTATTTCGCCTGTTTCATACATCTTGCTCACCAGATGGTAGAGTTTTGTCAGGACTGGCTCTCCCACGGCCGTCAGTAGTTCCAATGGAATATTGTCTACTCCGGGGGCCTTGTTTCGACTCAGGTCTTTCAGTGCTCTGTCAAACTCTTCACGCAGTATCATATCTCCCATTTCATCTTCATCTACATCCTCTTCCATTTCCATAATATTGTCCTCAAGTACATCGCCCTTGTATAGACCCTCTATATACTCCTTCCACCTTTCTGCTTTCCCTTCTTTGCTTAGAACTGGGTTTCCATCTGAGCTCTTGATATTCATACAAGTCGTTCTCTTATCTCCAAAGGTCTCTTTAATTTTCCTGTAGGCGGTATCTATCTTACCCCTAGTGAGATAGGCCTCTACATCCTTACATTTGTCCTCTAGCCATCCCTGCTTAGCCATTTTGCACTTCCTGTCGATCTCATTTTCGAGACGTTTGTATTCCATTTTGCCTGTTTCACTTACTGCATTTTTATATTTTCTCCTTTCATCAATTAAATTCAATATTTCTTCTGTTACCCAAGGATTTCTACTAGTCCTCGTCTTTTTACCTACTTGATCCTCTGCTGCTTTCACTACTTCATCCCTCAAAGCTACCCATTCTTCTTCTACTGTATTTATTTAGCCCATTCCTGTCAATTGCTCCCTTATGCTCTCCCTGAATCTCTGTACAACCTCTGGTTCTTTTAGTTTATCCAGGTCCCATCTCCTTAAATTCCCACCTTTTTGCAGTTTCTTCAGTTTTAATCTACAACACAGAAATATTTCATGGCAATAGTGGTAGCATTCGATAACATGTGGTGGCCCAAAATGTTTCTAAGGTTAAGATATCTGAACGTACCGTGTAACAGTTTCCTGTTGTTGTTAAAGGCGCTGCAGTCTGGAACCGCAAGACCGCTACGGTCGCAGGTTCGAATCCTGCCTCGGGCATGGTTGTTTGTGATGTCCTTAGGTTAGTTAGGTTTAACTAGTTCTAAGTTCTAGGGGACTAATGACCTCAGCAGTTGAGTCCCATAGTGCTCAGAGCCATTTGAACCTGTTGTTGTTGTTGTTGTTGTGGTCTTCAGTCCAGAGACTGGTTTGATTCAGCTGTCCGTGCTACTCTATCCTGTGCAAGCTTCTTCGTCTCCCAGTACCTACAGCAACCTACATCCTTCTGAATCTGCTTAGTGTATTCATCTCTTGGTCTCCTTCTACGATTTTTACCCTCCACGCTGCCCTCCAATACTGAATTGGTGATCCCTTGATGCCTCAGAACATGTCCTATCAACCGATCCCTTCTTCTAGTCAAGTTGTGCCACAAACTCCTCTTCTCCCGATTCTATTCAATACCTCCTCATTAGTTATGTGATCTACCCATCTAATCTTCAGCATTCGTCTGTAGCACCACATTTGGAAAGCTTCTATTCTCTTCTTGTCCAAACTATTTATCGTCCATGTTTCACTTCCATACATGGCTACACTCCATACGAATACTTTCAAAAACGACTTCCTGACACTTAAATCTATACTCGATGTTAACAAATTTCTCTTCTTCAGAAACGATTTCCTTGTCATTGCCATTTTATATCCTCTCTACTTCGACCATCATCAGTTATTTTGCTCCCAAAATAGCAAAACTCCTGTACTATTTTAAGTGTCTCATTTCCTAATCTAATTCCCGCAGCATCAGCCTATTTAATTCGACTACATTCCATTATCTTCGTTTTGCTTTTGTTGATGTTGATATTATATCCTCCTTTCAAGACACTGTCCATTCCGTTAAGCTGCTCTTGCAGGACTTTTGCTGTCTCTGACAGAAGTACAATGTCATCGGCGAACCTCAAAGTTTTTATTTCTTCTCCATGGATTTTGATACGTACTCCGAATTCTTCTTTTGTTTCCTTTACTGCTTGCTCAGTATACAGATGGAATAACATCGCGGATAGACTACAACCCTGTCTCATTCCCTTCTCAACCATGCTTCCCTTTCATGCCCCTCGACTCTTATAACTGCCATCTGGTTTCTGTACAAATTGTAAATAGCCTTTGCCTACCTGAATTTTATCCCTGCCACCTTCAGAATTTGAAAGAGAGTATTCCAGTCAACATTGTCAAAAGCTTTCCCTAAGTCTACAAATGCTGGAAACGTAGTTTTGCCTTTCCTTAATCTATTTTCTAAGGTCATTCGTAAGGTCAGTATTGCCTCATGTGTTCCAACATTTCTACGGAATCCAAACTGATCTTCCCCGAGATCGGCTTCTACCAGTTTTTCCATTCGCCTGTAAAGAATTCGTGTTAGTATTTAGTAGCCGAGACTTATTAAACTGATAGTTCGGCAATTTTCACATCTGTCACACTTTCGCCTCCCCGTTCCCCAGACTTCAGTCCGACAGATTTTTGCTTATGGCGACAGTTGAAGGCATAAGTCAACGCCACCCCAGTCAGTCGCACCCGGACAATACAGGATCGCGTCGTCAAAGCATGCCGGAGCTGACAACAGCAACAGCGTGCATTTCAAAGAGTGCGCGGTTCATTATGCCGAATGGCACAGGGATGCACTGCCGTATACGGACGTCACGTTGACCTCCTCCTGCGGACATCAGATTGAGCCTCTCCTATGAACAAAAGTACGGGACACAGAAAGTATGTGTTTCCGGGCCCACGTGTAACCGTCTTTTTTTTCTGTGGTGTTGTGTCACCACCTCTCACAGCGTTGAACACTTGTGTTTTCAGCCTCTATGAAAAAGTTTACAAATGTCAGAAAGTATGCGATTCAGGACCAACCGTTACTTGACTTTTTCTCTTTGTTTTGGTGGGTAGTCCTGCCTCTAAAAATGTTCGACACTTTAACACACTATATACACTTTTTACGACTATAGAATATTGCATTCACTCGACTGAGGCACTACTTTTGAAATGATTTACCTTCAACTCTTCATTTCTAAATTCTTTATTCAGTCGTTGCAGCACTATGAGATCTATTTTTTTATTATTAATTTTGTAACTACTCTTTCTTTCTCATTAGGAAAAAGCGAAGTCAGTGGAGTTTGACTGCGTGAAGATTGTGTTCATGACCAAGCATAATATTATGATGGACTGACTTTTGCTGATGATGCGTCGTTCCTTAAAAGAGACTGGAGCGGCAGGACTGAACTTATTAAAGATTGTGCGAAAGCATTGTCTGAGTGTAGCATACGAAAGAGAGGTAATGGGTTCTCAGACGGAATGCTACATTGTAGGCATGGAATAAGTACGGCCACCAGCTGCCAGCACAGAAAGAGAATACAGAAGGAAAATTACTGACTAATAACACTATAACAACAAAATCGCTGCTACTACAGAAACTACGGTTCATATTCAAGAAAATCTGTCGATGAACACAAATTTGATATTCTTCAGGAGTGTAAAATTTTAGAAAAAGGAGATGAAGGAAAAAATTATCTTCTGAGATTTTGCTATTAAAAAAGAAAAGACGTGATAACTGTATATGTATAGCGAGGCAGGCGCTCCACGCAAGTGTTGAAGCAATGGTCTGTTGACCTAGAGTGTCTGGAACAAAGCTGATAGTATGGGAGAAGTCGCAAAAAGTTGAAAATAAATTAAAATTTGTGGTAAAATAAATACACAGGGTAGGTCCACTTACAGGAGACTGTTAAGAAGTATCAAGCGAGCTGAATAGAGTATTAGGATGCAGGATACTTGAGTGGAGAAAATAAGAAAAAAATGGTTCAAATGGCTCTGAGCACTATGGGACTTAAAATCTGTGGTCATCAGTTCCCTAGAACTTAGAACTACTTAAACCTAACTAACCTAAGGACATCACACACATCCATGCCCGAGGCAGGATTCGAACCTGCGACCGTAGCAGTCATGCGATTCCGGACTGAGCGCCTGAACCGCTAGACCACCGCGGCCGGCAGAAAATAAGAATGAGGAATGACAGAGTGATGAAATAACGAAAATCCACTGCTTTAGATAGCTCAAAACGAACCAAATGAATGAAAAGAATAACGGCGGAAGTGCGAAATGACGAAGAACACACACTTTAGCCAGGTAATCGATATAGAACTGTTATACCTTTCATCAGATCAAGGCATTCTGACAATTCCAGATATAAATAAAGCTGGATCATATTTTACTTTGTTATTTGTAAGAATTAATCTAACTACGTATATCGACCTATCTTCATCAGTATTTAAGTTGGGTATTTAATTAGTAGAACTGACATTTTGGAAAACAAATTTGCTCTCTTCTAGTGGACCGTTTCTAAATTAGGAAGCAACGCATTCAGTTCTGTAGAAAATAATACCTGACTTCTTCCTTGATAGGAACGCTTGAAGAAAAATCATAGTTAAAACCGTGTTAGAAATTAGCTTGTTTGTAAAAATCGAAATCACATGTGTAGATATGCTCAAACGTCCAGTTCAGCGTATTTTGCACTAAGGGCAATGACAGTGTATGGAGGTCAAAGTATGAAGACTGTGTTCGGTCGGAAGGTGCACGCTTTGAAGACTTGGTGTGAGGTACTTCGAACGATTTGTGAACAGAAACAGTGGCGAGTGTTTTGTACGCTTGTTACTGCTGATACTGAGTACTGTGAGCCTACTGACATGGTATTTTCTTCTTGTATTTACACGAGGCTACTAAACGCTACGTTTTGTACATTATTCCCGATACATGTTGCTTACAAATGTGTGTTTCTTTCCTGAAACCTTAAATACAGAATTAAGGTAACAGGCAAGTTAGGCCTAGGAAACAATTTGTAAATGACTAGTGTTGCTGCTGTAGTCTTCAGTCCAACACTAGTTTGATGCAGCTCTCCATGCTCCTCTATCCTGTGAAGCCTCTTCATCTCCGAATAACTACTCCAATCTACGTTCTTCTAAGCCTGCTTGTGGTGCTTTATTCATCTCTTGGTCTTCCTCTACGATGTGTTTACCCCCCCCCCCCTCCCCCTCGCTTTACACCCGAACTAAATTGGTGATCCCTTGACACCTCAAAATATGTCATACCTACCAATCCCTTCTTGAAGTGAGGTTGTGCCACAGATTTCTCTTCTACCGAGTTCTATTCAGTACCTCCTAATTAGTTACGTGATCTGCCCATCTAATCTTCAGCATTATTTTGTAGCAACACATTTCAAAAACTTCTATGCCGTTCTTGTCTAAACTGTTTGTGTCCATGTTTCACTTCCATACACGACTACACTCTATACAAATACCTTCAGAAAAGACTTCCTTACACTTAAATCTATTTTTGAAGTTAACAAGTTTCTCTTCTTCAGAAACGCTTTTCTTTCCATTGCCAGTACACATCCTCTGTACTCCGCCCATCATTCGTTATTTTACTGCCCAAATACCATATGTCACTTTTAGTGTCTTGTTTTCTAATGTAATTACCTTAGGGTCGCCTGATTTAATTCGACCACATTCCATTATCTTCGTTTTTCTTTTGTTGATGTTCATCTTATAACCTCTTTTGAAGGCACTGTCTATTCCGTTCAACTGCTCTTTCAAGTCCTGTGCTGTCTCTGCCAGAATTACAAAGCCATCGGCAAACGTCAAAGTTTTTATTTCTGTTGCAATTTTTTTTCCTTTACTGCTTGCTCAATGTACAGATTGAATAACATGGGGGATAGGCTACAACCCTGTCTCACTCCTTTCTCAATCACTGATTGCCTTTCGTGCACCTCGACTCTTGTAACTGCTATCTGGTTTCTGAACCCAAACTGTAAATAGCCTTTCGCTCCCTGTATTTTACCCCTGCCACCTTTAGAATTTGTCAAAAGCTTTCTCTAAGTTACAAATGCTGTAAATGTAGGTTTGCCTTTCCTTAACCTGTCTTCTATGAGAAGTCGTAGGGTCAGTATTGTCCAGCGTGTTCCTACATTTCTCCTAAATCCAAAGTGATCTTCCGCGAGTTCGGCTTCTAGTATGGGACCATGTTTTCTTTAACGCAGCACTAATCCCGTGTAAAGCAGGGTGCGCTGTGCTCAGGATGTGACAGATTTATTTTATGTGGCTTTGTGGCAGGAAGCACTCCCTGTCGCTGCAGCCATCACTTGCCCAGCGGAGGAAAATCGCGTGCGTCGCCTGTCTGTCAATTACGTAGACTTTGTTGTGTGTGTGATCGTATTTGAACGGTTTGTGTACCGCCTTTTCTGATGCGGAAAAAAAGGTGCAGCCGAGCATTTGCCTACAGGATTTTGGGAAATAGCCTGGGCGGTGTACCAGCCGCGACCGTTAACCCGCCCTTAGGATGCGATCCCAGTCTGGCCCATCTTTCTCTGTTGTACAAGCCAGCGCGCTGTACGAGCAACTGCTGTTATAGAACCGGGAGAGTTGCTAAGCGGCTGATGTATTGGGCTATATTGACACGTGCAGCACCGTAATGAAAACCCTTGCACATGTTCCGTGGAATGAGCAACGGAGTAAACTAACATAAACTTTACGGACTAGTACAGCACGATTTTCTGATTGTGCTAGTTAAAGGCGTCAGTCAATTCGTCTCTCGTATAGTTTTGTGGTTTCGCGTTATCACGTTCGGCAGAGTACTTTTTCTCTGCATGCATTTGCTCATATTTCCCGTGTTTATATTTTCCACGGCAGGGAGGAACATCACGCTGGGAACCTGAATTGTGTCTATTTATTCTCATCTTAATTAAAACTAATGTTTGTTGTTGTGGTCTTCAGTCCTCAGACTGGTTTGATGCAGCTCTCCATGCTACTCTATCCTGTGCAAGCTTCTTCATCTCCCAGTACTTACTGCAAGCTACATCCTTCGGAATCTGCTTAGCGTATTCATCTCTTGGTCTCCCTCTACGAATTTTACGCTCCACGCTGCCCTCCAATACTAAATTGGTGATCCCTTGATGCCTCAGAACATGTCCTACCAACCGATCCCTTCTTCTGGTCAAGTTGTGCCACAAACTTCTCTTCTCCCCAATCCTATTCAATACTTCCTCATTAGTTATGTGATCTACCCATCTAATCTTCCGCATTCTTCTGTAGCACCACATTTCGAAAGCTTCTATTCTCTTCTTGTCCAAACTATTTATCGTCCATGTTTCACTTCCATACATGGCTACACTCCATACAAATACTTTCAGAAATGACTTCCTGACACTTAAATCTATACTCGATGTTAACAAATTTCTTTAACAAATTTCTCTTCTTCAGAAACGCTTTCCTTGCCATTGACAGTCTACATTTCATATCCTCTCTACTTCGACCATCATCAGTTATTTTGCTCCCCAAATAGCAAAACTCCTTTACTACTTTAAGTGTCTCATTTCCTAATCTAATTCCCTCAGCATCACCCGACTTAATTCGACTACATTCCATTATCCTCGTTTTGCTTTTGTTGATGTTCATCTTATATCCTCCTTTCAAGACGCTATCCATTCCGTTCAACTGCTCTTCCAAGTCCTTTGCTGTCTCTGACAGAATTACAATGTCATGGGCGAACCTCAAAGTTTTTATTTCTTCTCCATGGATTTTAATACCTACTCCGAATTTTTCTTTTGTTTCCTTCACTGCTTGCTCAATATACACATTGAATAACATCGGGGAGAGGCTACAACCCTGTCTTACTCCCTTCCCAACCACTGCTTCCCTTTCATGTCCCTCGACTCTTATAACTGCCATCTGGTTTCTGCACAAATTGTAAATAGCTTTTCGCTCCCTTTATTTTACCCCTGCCACCTTCAGAATTTGAAACAGTATATTCCAGTCAACATTGTCAAAAGCTTTCTCTAAGTCTACAACTGCTAGAAAGGTAGGCTTGCCTTTCCTTAATCTTTCTTCTAAGATAAGTCGTAAGGTCAGTATTGCCTCACGTGTTCCAGTATTTCTACGGAATCCAAACTGATTTTCCCCGAGGTCGACTTCTACTAGTTTTTCCATTCGTCTGTAAAGAATTCGTGTTAGTATTTTGCAGCTGTGGCTTATTAAACTGACTGTACGGTAATTTTCACATCTGTCAACCCCTGCTTTCTTTGGGATTGGAATTATTATATTCTTCTTGAAGTCTGAGGGTATTTCGCCTGTTTCATACATCTTGCTCACCAGATGGTAGAGTTTTGTCAGGACTGGCTCTCCCAAGGCCGTCAGTAGTTCCAATGGAATGGAATGAAAATGGAATTAAAAGTAATAGTGAGCAGAAAGTGTGCGTATAGCAGCCTGTCCGAAACAGGGACAGAAGTCATCAGGGCCACGGACGGGGCAAGTCGCTGCAAGCAGACGCTGATCCGCGCTCAACTGAGTGAGGCGTACTCTCACTGAACAGCCATTTCTGCGCGAGAGTTACTTAGATACTGAGTCAGCATTCTCTTTAATAAGTAAACTCAATCGCCGGGATAAGTTCGGGATTGTCGCGAGTGATCAAGGCAGTCTCGTTTTACGTTAACTCAAATGCAATCGAACTCGGGCTTAAACGGATACAATTCACTCACAAATCGAGTGCCCAGTTAACTTGCATTATTCTTTTCGCTATGGCTCGTGAACTGGGTTTGATGATTAATTCACTAAAGGAAAGTGATGAACTTCCATTTCGAATCTTTGTGTGTAATTGCGCGTCCATGTTGTGTTTCCTTAGTCACAAATCCTTGCTGACCGACAGTGGTTGGTACGTTAGTATCGTTTGATCGTATGGAATCACAGGATTAGTGCCTTCTAAGTGTGCTCCTTGTAGCTACAGTTTCAGGTGCACGCTCCATCTGTTAAATAAATGTTCCACCTGCAACCAAGTGTGCCCTGCGAGAGGCAATTGCTTGAAATGCTTAGTAAAGAGTAAACCCTCATCAGTGATTCTGGAGTTCACTAATTAAATTTCTGTTGAGCAGTTTTATCCTTAGGATAGAGACTAGGACCAATATTCAGTTATTCGTGGAACCGCAGACGATTTGGCACTCAGCGCCAGGCAGATTATGTTAAGCGCGGTATTTGTGCACCAGTTAGCTGTCAGGAGGTACCCAAGAGAAAAATCAGTCCCACCTGGCGGAGGGGAGGGGGGAGGGACTTTTACTAGTGTTTGATATAACTTACATGTACTTTTTCACTAGAGTGTCAAGACATCATAAAGGTTCCCCAATATCGTCACATTTCAGGCGATATGCCCGTTTCTTCTATTATTAAAGTCATGCACCTAGTCGTATCCACGGTAGCTACGTTAATAACGCATTCCACGACTTCTTCCAATATCTCGTTTATACTCTTCTTTCAGCACTTCGTTAATTCAGTACTTCCGTATAAAGCTGATCGAATTTTTGTCTTTTTTTCTTCCAAATGTGGGAATGATTTATTCGCTAAGTAATGGCGCTGTTTGGAAAATTTTCTTTACAGCCATATTTCCATACCATTGACAGGCACAATCTGCGTCTGCGTACCTCGCAGTTCGACTTTCTCAGCTCATCCAGTTCAATTTTTTCTTATATTTTTTCCATTTTACATGGAATCGCTGTTTCTGATGACTGTTCGTTCAGTGACGGATAATGCGTTCACTTCCCGAGGTAACAACACACCTTAACTCATGCACCATCCATTGATAGCGTAATACTTCGTTTGTGAATTTTCGTACATTGGAAAAGTTAAACAACGAAAATAAAGCAATTAGCATGTCAGTTTCTGTGGTGCTGCTCGTTTAATGAACAGCAAGAACATCACGACCTTCCCTTACATGCAGCTGCAATTTGCTACGACGTGGATTCTATAACTCATATGATCGATTATTAGCAAAGATCGTGTGGTTTAATGTGCGTTAATTAGTAAGCTCCTTTGTGGCCTCTAAGACAGAATACTTGTTTGCAGCAAGACTGCTAACCATTAACGTAACTGGTGTTTTATTGCAGTCGCATTGGATAGCGATTTCTGGTTTCGGCGGTTACAGGCCGGTTCAGATTTTTGCAGCTAAGTTCCAGCACAGCACGTCAGTTTCATCGCTGCGTGTTATTCGAGAATCTTATGCTTCTTTCTAATGAAAACAGTTCCAACAGTAATTTAGTTAACTCACACTGTTAACAAAACAGAATACGTACAACTAATTTTAATGTCCCACCCAGCAGTTACAGTAATAATAATGTAGAATGTATATCGACAGTGGCAATACTTAAGAGAGATAGTGTACTACTAGAGCACGTTCCGCACCTCGTCATCCTGTCCCTACACCCGAGTCTGTCTCTCCATAGTATAGTAGTCGCACTACAGACATCATAGACGCAAGTGTTGTCGTGATCTAAAAGTACTCCGTAATATTAACGCAACAAATGATATTAGTGCTTCATCGTTCGATTTTTTGTGTTATCAGCTTAAACAACATCGTTTGAATTGTAGGTGCCTATTTCTTAAAACTACCAGTACATTCTACGCAGCGCTATCTTATCGGCATTAGCATCACCAAAATATGCCTTATTCAGCGATATTGAACCTCAGGTATGGCATACAGATTTTCAGAGGGTATCTGCTCTCTGTTACGTTAGACGCATTATTTTTTAATTTTTTAGAACAACAGAGAATCTTGATTTCGTCGGGTTCAGAAAACAGCTCAATAGTGTGATTGCGCGAGCGTGTGTACCTGAATTGTTTGAACAACGTATTCATAGACTAGGAGTACAACTTCAAGTCAATGAAAATGTTTTACTGTATCTGTCGGAATACGATCCCCACATGTAGCAATAAATGTTTATTAGGAAGGACCTCAGATAAAAAGGAATACACTCGTACAGACTGTAGAGTAACTGCACTTAGAAGGTAGCGACATAAGAAGAAGAGAAAGATACTACGGAAGACAGCTATCTTCGAGTTGTGAAAAGTTCAGGCATCGAGCGGAACATGACACAATTAAACCGATCGGTATATTCGATTTACCGTATGACAGAAATCTTAAAGAACTGTCGATACTTTCCGAAATTAGAATCTCATATGAAACAGTATTTGTCCATCAAAGAAACACAAAATTATTTTAAAAATAGAACATAGGGATCTATCAGGTTTTAAAAGCATCAAAATTCTAAATCTTCCACTTAGCGCAGACTACTGAAATTGTTTTACAGTGTGTTTACTTGATTGCGTGCAACTGAGAAATGTATTATAAGTTATGTAGCACGCTTTGTTCTTCTTTTCGTCACAGAATCTCTTAAACGTTTCTGTTTTTTCTTTTTTTATCATTTGCCTGTTGGACTTCGCAGGAAATTGTTTATGGGTTAAGAAAAAAATGGTTCAAATGGCTCTGAGCTCTATGGGACTTAACTGCCGAGGTCATCAGTCCCCTAGAACTTAGAACTACTTAAACCTAACTCAACTAAGGACATCACACACATCCATGCCCGAGGCAGGATTCGAACCTGCAACCGTAGCGCTCTCGCGGTTCCAGACTGTAGTGCCTAGAACCTCTCGGCCACTCCGGCTGCCTATGGGTTAAGAGTTCCGATTTATCTTGATCCGTTGTTTCGAGAATTCTAATTATTTTTATATCTTCATTAATTTGTGTTTGCCAATAATAGCTGTTTTCGATCGATAAGACAAATTTTGGTCACTACGTGAATTACACATATGCTGCACCTGACAAATTTTGGAGCATCAGGCTATCTTTTAAGTCAAAGCAGGCTACATTTCTGGAATTCTGTTGACAGATAACTCTCTATGAAAACAAAATACTGTTTCAATAATATAAGAGATAGAAGCAAGGAATTATAATGACAGTACTAATGTTGATGCTGATGCTGCTGCTGCTTCTGCTGACGATGATAACAGGAAGAGGAACAGCGAAGACAATTTTTACACTAGTGGCAAACGTATTAATATTACCACACTTCGCTTAACATCACAACTCTGGTAGTCATTCAAAGTGTGGACCCCAAGAAATTATTCGTTTTTACTGTCTGTCTCGTCTAAGGCGCTGCAGTCATGGACTGTGCGGCGGAGGTTCGAATCCTCCCTCGGGCATGCGTGTGTGTGTTTGTCCTTAGGATAAATTAGGTTAAGTAGTGTGTAAGCTTAGGGACTGATGACCTTAGCAGTTAAGTCCCATAAGATTTCACACATATTTTATGTTTTTTTTTTTTTTTTTTTTTTTTTTGTCTCGCTAATATTTTACATTCAGTATCCAGTTGTTGTAACCAGCAACGCGTGCCGCTGTATGAACGCTGAATATTAAGCACCTTACATCCGAATTCTTTGAATAGCCAATCAGGAAGCTCGTGAGAGACGTCACGTCTCTGCCTGCACAGAGACTCTTTGTGAATTACGCTCTCTTCTACTTTACCTCCCCTCCAGTTCTGATCTAAAATATTTTAACTCTTGGCCATGCACCCGAGCGGCCCATACAACTAGTATTTGGTATCTGATAAGTGAGAGTGACCTATGCAGGGTGTCCCAATGTTCTGGGATGTTAAAATTTTAAACATTTTGAGTGGCTGTGATCCATCAAGCGTACGATATTTAATTACAGGATGTATATACAGCCACATCGGTTGCACAAAATGAAGAATAATGATGAAGATTGCCCTAGTGCAATCGAAACCGTGGTGAATTGCCAAAACTTACGTGCAACCGATGTGACTGTTTGTACGTCCTGTAATTAAAGTTCTGGGATGTGAGAGGAAAGATCATTCGTACAAATATGTGCGGTAGAAGAGATGTGTTCCACCGTATCGAAGATGAACAAGTACCCATACTTACTGCACATATTTGCTTCCCTGGCACGCCCCTGAACACTGAACATTCCTCCTGCGGCACCATGTGTTGCCACACGGCTAACCCGGCTCTTGGTTCACAGTCCCTGTTCCATGTTACCAATCTAACGGCTTCCAGGGGCAACAATAATTTACTTTTCAATATTACATAATAATAATCGACCAATTTTAAAAAGTAAAACGCTGTCATAATCTACTCATTAAGAGGTACAACATTGTGTTAAAGGTGTGACCCAGCAAGTGAAGTATTATTACACATAGAAACTGTGTGTGTGTGTGTGTGTGTGTGTGTGTTAGCGCAAACTTAATACGTCAACTGAAGGAAGCTTTTTTCCGCCCACATCTCCCACAAAATGATGAAAGGAAAAAAGAGTTTATCGCTTACTACATTTTCGCTGTACAGCATCAGTCACGACTTTATAATTTATCACTTCTTTGCTACTAACTCTATTCGCAACACACTTTGTGGACAGTACCCACATATACCACCGAATGTATCTGCAAAATCTGTCATTCTTTAACACAGATTTGAGGAGGTACGACATCATAAAGACTGAGATACGTGAAATACTAGTTTTTACTTAAAACGGAGCGCAAACTGCTGACACTGTACTCATCCATGTTTCATAATGAGAGTATTTAAAGCCTTCCTAGAAAGTTGAAACGTAATTTCAAACCTTTTGTACACTTTCCCTTCTGTACACGCTTAACGTCAAATATTTAACACATTAACTCATTTTTTAAACTATCACAAGTTTGAAGCTATTTTACATAGGGGTAGTTGGATTCTTTAAACAGTGGTGGGTGGCGGCTGTACAGAAAAGTTTGCCAACGCTACGGAGAGAATCGCATGTACATCCAGCGTTAAACGGCCTGGGGAAGAACAAGAAGTGGTGGAGAAAAGTGAGACAAAAAAGTTTGGGTCATTCATTCGCTAAACAATGATTCGATTTTAGAGAACGGTCACATTTCCATACCACTGCGTCATTCTGCGTCTTCTTACGACGCAATTCAACTTCCAACTTCCGTAACTCATCCGATGCATTTTTTTTTGCAATAAATCGTTGTTTCTATTTCTGATAAATGTTTTGGGTGGGAGTGCATTGATCTCCATGGATACGCGGACTGCTATATTTGTTACTGGTAGGTTTGATCATCACGCGAGTGTTACGGAAATGCTTCAGGAACTCGGGTGGGAGTCTCTAGAGGAAATGAGGCGTTCTTTTCGTGAATCGCTACTGAGGAAATTTAGAGAACCAGCATTTGAGGCTGACTGCAGTACAATTTTACTGCCGCCATCTTATATTTCGCGGAAAGACCACAAAGATAAGATAAGAGAGATTAGGGCTCGTACAGAGGCATATAGGCAGTCATTTTTCCCTCGTTCTGTTTGGGAGTGGAACAGGAAGAGAAGATGCTAGTTGTGGTACGAGGTACCTTCCGCCACACACCGTATGGTGGATTGCGGAGTATGTATGTAGATGTAGATGTAGATGAAATGTAGTCCATCAACAGAGGAGGTGGCTTACAAAACACTCGTTCGACCTATATTTGAGTATTGCTCATCAGTGTGGGATCTGTACCAGGTCGGGTTGACAGAGGAGATAGAGAAGATCCAAAGAAGAGCGGCGCGTTTCGTCACAGGGTTATTTGGTAAGCGTGTTAGCGTTAAGGAGATGTTTAGCAAACTCAAGTGGCAGACTCTGCAAGAGAGGCGCTCTGCATCGCGGTGAAGCTTGCTGTCCACGTTTCGAGAGGATGCGTTTCTGGATGAGGCATCGAATATATTGCTTCCCCCTACTTATACCTCCAGAGGAGATCACGAATGTAACATTAGAGAGATTCGAGCGCGCACGGAGGCTTTCCGGCAGTCGTTCTTCCCGCGAATCATACGCGACTGGAACAGGAAAGGGAGGTAATGACAGTGGCACGTAAAGTGCCCTCCGCCACACACCGTTGGGTGGCTTGCGGAATATAAATGTAGATGTAGATATAGATGTATCCGAGAGCGCAACACACCTTAAACCGCGCCGATGGACGTTCTGAGCACACTCCGTCGATGGATAGCGTAACCCCTGGTTTGTAGATTTTTGCGCGTTCAAGAACTCAGACAACGAAAATAAAGTAATTCGTGCGCAGTGTTTGAGGCGCTGCTCGTTCAATGAAAGGCAGTAACACCGTGTCCATCCATCTCCCTCGCCTGAGTTGCTGCAGTTATCTATAAAGTGTATTCGAGTCAGTCTCGGCCTACTTAAAGGCAGCTGAGCTCTAGCTGCAGCGCTACGGCTATTTAGGGTAATAACTGTGACACGAGGTGCGCTGACGACTATACACTGCGACTGAGAGAGTCAATAGCGACATTAGAAGGTGTCGCTCGCATTACGTTCCGGAATGCGTGCGCCACAAGTGGCGATCGTGCGAGGGAGGAGAGACAGCGATGCCTGCAGTGGGCGAAGCCGGCGGAGGCTGGAGCGTGAGTGGGCGGCGAGCGACCGCCGCGAGACAGAGTGGGCGCCGGCTGCCGGACACCCCTGGCCGCCTCAATTAAGGGAGGCCTTATCGGCGCGGGAAGTGATTTGGCTGGCGCCAATTTATTTCCTTCCTGTACGGCGCGCCTTATCGCCGCGCCCGCCCCCACCCCTCCCCCGCGGCACGACCGACCTCGGCTACGGTCCGGCCCAGGCGGTAATGGTACGCCGCGCCGTGCGCCGCAGCCTCGCAGGTCAATCGCTGCGCGCGGCGTAACGTGCGGGGCGTTCGCTTGCAGTTCAGGGAAGAGGCGCACAACGAATCGGTCGTGGCCCCAGAAGAATTATATCAAAATAACACCGCCTGAAAAACATGGGGAAGCATGCAGAAGGGGGTGGAGGGGGGGGGGGGGGGGGGGAGAAAACGACATCAATCATCATCGATTGAGGGCATGTAGCATGTTATTTCAGTGGATACAAAATAGAGACAAGTTGCAAAGTACTTGGCAGTACGAGTCCACTTATCAGTGGGATATTATACCGCCTCTGTCCGCAGCTCGTGGTCTTGCGGTAGCGTTCTCGCTTCCCGCGCATGTGGTCCTGGGTTCGATTCCCGGCGGGGTTAGCGGTTTTCTCTGCCTCGTGATGACTGGGTGTTGTGTGTCATTGACTCGCAAGTCGCCGAAGTGGCGTCAACTAAAAGCACTTGCAATACGGCGGCCAAACTTCCCCGCATGCGGCCTCCCGGCCAACAATGCCATACGATCATTTCATTTCATTTTATACCGCCTCTGGTCTGGACCCATGCATTGATTCAGTTCGGAAGACTCTCTAAAGACGTTGTATTCTCTCCCCCGGAAAGTTGACCCTTAACTGTTGTAACTGTTCTTTTACACTACTGGCCATTAAAATTGCTACACCACGAAGATGTCTTGATACACACGCGAAATTTAACCGACAGGAAGAAGATGCTGTGATGTGCAAATGATTAGTTTTTCAGAGCATTCACACAAGGTTGGCGCCGGTGGCGCCACCTACAACGTGCTGACATGAGGAAAGTTTCCAACCGATTTCTCATACACAAACAGCAGTTTACCGTTGTTGCCTGGTGAAACGTTGTTGTGATGCCTCGTGTAAGGAGGAGAAATGCGTACCATCACGTTTCCGACTTTGATAAAGGTCGTATTGTAGCCTATCGCGATTGCGGTTTATCGTATCGCGACATTGCTGCTCGCGTTGGTCGAGATCCAATGACTGTTAGCAGAATATGGAATCGGTGGGTTCAGGAGGGTAATACGGAACGCCATGCTGGATCCCAATGGTCTCGTATCACTAGCAGTCGAGATGACAGGCTTCTTATCCGCTTGGCTGTAACGGATCGTGCAGCCACGTCTCGATCCGTGAGTGAACAGATGAGGACGTTTTCAAGACAACAACCATCTGCACGAACAGTTCGACGACGTTTGCAGCAGCGTGGACTATCAGCTCTGAGACCATGGCTGCAGTTACCCTTGGCGCTGCATCACAGACAGGAGTGCCTGCGATGGTGTACTCAACGACGAACCTGGGTGCACGAATGGCAAAACGTCATTTTTTTCGGATGAATCCAGGTTCTGTGTACAGCATCATAATGGTCGCATTCGTGTTTGGCAACATCGCGGTGAACGCACATTGGAAGCGTGCATTAGTCATCACCATACTGGCGTATCACCCGCCGTGGTGGTACGGGGTGCCATTTGTTACACGCCTCGGTCACCTCTTGTTCGCATTGACGGCACTTTGAACAGTGGACGTTACATTTCAGATGTGTTACGACCCGTGGCTCTACCCTTCATTCGATCCCTGCGAAACCCTACATTTCAGCAGGATAATGCACGATCGCATGTTGCACGTCCTGTACGGGCCTTTCTGGATACAGAATATGTTAGACTGCTGCCCTGGCCAACACATTCTCCAGATCTCTCGCCAACTGAAAACGTCTGGTCAATGGTGACCGAGCAACTGGCTCGTCACAATACGCCAGTCACTATTCTTGATGAACTGTGCTATCGTGTTGAAGCTGCATGGGCATAGGTACCTGTACACGCCATTCAAGCTCTGTTTGACTCAATGCCCAGGCGTATCAAGGCCGTTATTACGGCCAGAGGTGGTTGTTCTGGGTACTGATTTCTCAGGACCTATGCACCCAAATTGCGTAACCACATGTCAGTTCTAGTATAATATATTTGTATTTCTTCTTGGTATTGCAATTTTAATGGCCAGTAGTCTAGATCCTGGATACTGCAGCCAACGAGCCTACTCGTTAACTACCTTTAGAACATCACTTACATCGTTAAAGGTTCTAATATAATTTAGTGCATCGGGTAATATACTGAAGACTGTCAAAACGTGGGGTTTCGTATAAGCCACGAAGTATGTCCATATTCTGATTATATACGAACGATTTTTATCAGTGTCTCAGTAATTTATGCAGAATTCTTTAATAATGCAGTGAATTTCAAATGCGCTCTGTACTCCAATGTCGTTAGCTGATCCTATTTGAAAATCTGGCAAGCCACTTCATTTGTAAATGAAACAGCCTCCCGTAAAATAATGAAAGTAATTGTTATCTTTACTGCATCACTCGTCTCTGCATTAGATGTCGCAAATGAGGATTATTTCTGAGGGTTTCGACCCTTGTGGTGACAGTAATTTTCAACTGCAGTATTCACACATTGTTCATAACGCTTACTCGAGGAGTATGGGACTGGCATTATTCGGCACGATATGCGTTTTTAACGTTGTCATCAATTCATTTTCTTTATCAAATACAAGGTGTAAACTGATTGTAAGCCACCCTTGCGCCCCATCCCTCATAAGTACGTTAACAGTACTGATGCCTTTCCTAAATAATTAGCTACAGCACTAAATAAAAGAAAGGGAAGCTTCCAGTATGAAAAGATGGGACGACAGTATTCTCTTCACTGTTATCACAGTCACGTACAGTAAACAGCTTTTCTTAAGGAAATCTGGCAATGCACGCAAAGTAATTTACACTTCAGGAAGCTGACTTTGAGTTTCCCTTCCGCTGGAGAGCTCCCAAACAACAAAAGTTGCACTCACCTTGAATTTCCCATAAACTACCGTTTCATTCAGTGGGAGATTAGGCTCGAATTAAACGTTTGTGGTGCTGGAGAGCTACCCAGCTACGGTTAGATTTTCGAGCTACGTCTCCTAGAGCTCCATATGAAAGGCTGCCTTAGTCCCCGCGGCCTTTACAAATCACAGCAAGGGCTGCGTGTTTTACGGCTTGTATGTGTGTTCTGCAGAAGCGACGTTCAGCATCTTACCAGACAGCTCTTGCTAAAAATTTCTAGTTTTTTGTCAAAAGTTACTTAAATACAACCGCACCATTGTTCATTGTGTAGGATATGGTAGCTTCTGTCACCAGCTAAACTAATGCTTGTTCTCTAATTACTTCGACATTGGCGAGGTTTTAACTCGTCCTATTTTCCGGAAATTGTATTCAGCATATCATGAGATATAACATGTTATTATATGGCGGAATGATTAACGTTCTGTAGTTTTATAAAATAGTCTGTTCTGGAGGGCAAAAGGGTGACCATGGTGGAGGTCAGTGTCCGATGGCGGTGTTGCGTATTTTGTGTCCGTTAGCTGAAAATAGCGCGGTTTTACTGCAAGAATGGCACCGAACTTTGCTGTTCCTCTTGCGGATACGTTGTTCAAATACAACGGCCAGGGGGGGGGGGGGGGAGGGGGGCACCTGAATGCAGCGTATGAATTTCTGTTAATTACATTTATGTGAAGACAATACAATTCTCTTATTTGTCGCTCACTAGTATAAAAAGGTAGCCTCAGTTATGGCTGGCGTCAGTTCATGGAATAAATTTAAGGTGAGGTACCGTGGGCTAATAGTGCCAGCTGGCTAGTTTTAAGCGCCTGTCTGCAGTCCGGAGAGGGAATCTTTAGGACTCATTAGCTTTGCCACTTGGTTGCAGTGGTATGGAAGGTAAAGACGTGATCTCCGTCAAGTCATAAAAGCGGAGATTTAGTTCTGCAGTTACTTTTAGTAGTTTGCTATTAGCGTTTCACGGATAATGCTTTGCTGTCACTGGCGTCTGATTTAAATCAGTTACCTGTTCTTATTCTAATAGTAAGTGTAGGACAGTAGCAACCTTATGTTTATGGTTATTAAGTTTCCATATTAGGCTATCCTTTCTCCTCTCCAGCGTGGTCACTGTAAGCGGCAGGCGTCTCGAAACGAAGAACAAACAGAACCCTCATAACGTGTTCGATATAAACCTCCCCTCTTCCCTTTACAGATGGGATATTCCTTCAACGCGGACTTGGCGACGTTGAAATGTAAACAAGGATATGAGAAAGAAAGGTTCATAGTAATTAAGAGAGCCGAGAGCTGCTTTCTTGTTCGCCGTTATAAAGTTCACTTTTTGTTAATTGACGAAAGCACAGTTTCTATATGTTGCCTCAAATCTTAAATGCTGGTGGCCTTAACGACAATGGAGATGTCCTCCGTTCATAAGAGAGCCGGGTGGCCGGGGACACCAGCGGCAGTGGGCAGCGTATCGCTGGGCTGCATAAGCTACAGGGGACGAGACACTACAGTTGATGCTGGCGTCAGAATACGTCGCAGGACAGCGATAAAGGATGAGGCAAATGACGACGCTAACAAATATCTAACGCTACGCTAATAAGCCATCGGCAAAGTTACGATACCTACAGCTAGCGACAATGAGAAATACAGAAGGCGCATCAAAAGATTTACAGATTTCACAATATCTTCTACATGAATGAAGATAAAAACGTCGGGTTAATTTTAGCAAACCCATAGAAGTAAAAGAGTACCTTGGCAACAGTACAGCATAGCAACAAAAATCGTCTTCCGTTGTCTGTTTCAACGAATGCAACTCAGTTGCAACATACGTACGGGGTGATTTTTTGATCTTATATTATTTGCAGATGATGAGATCGTTTAAGCTCTAGATAAGTCATCAAAATACCAAGACGAATTGAAAAATGATTTAAACAAAATATCTGCATGGTTCGAGAAGTGGCTATTGACTCTAAACAACAAAAAATGAGAGATCCATCACATCAGTAAAAAAGAAAAACCGTTAAATTTCGGTTACACGATCAATCACACAAATTCAACTACATACCTAGGCACTACAATTACGAACACCTTAGGTTGGAAAATGTTGTGAAGAACACGAACCAAAAAATGCGTTTTATTGGCAGAACGCTTAGAAGATGCAACTAACCTACTAGAAAGTATGCCTGCACTACGCTTGTACTCCCTCTTCTGGAAGTTTTGTAGCAGTGTATGGGATCCTTACCAGACAGTATTGACAGAGGACATCGAAAAAGTTCGAAAAATGGCAGCTTGTATTGTATTATCGCGAAAGAGGGGAGAAAGCGTTACGGATATGATAAGCGAGTTGAGGTGGCAATCATTAAAACAAAGCTCATTAAAACAAATCCGTTTTTCTTGAACCTAGACCTTTTGAAGAAATTTCAGTCGCCAAAAACCTCCTCCGAATGCTAAAACATTTGATGACCTCCATCTACATAGCGAGAAACGACTATCTTAATAAATTAAAAGGAATCAGAGCTCGTACAGAGGTTTTCATTTTCGTCAGGTGCTATTCGATAGCGGAACGACCGATAAATAGTATGAACATGTTTGTATGAATTAGAGTGATCATTTAGATGTAGAAGTTTCGATTCATGTGATTACCTGTGTTACCCAGTGTACGTGGAGCGGAGAGGGCCCCAGCACAGGTATAAAAGGCACTTACTGCTTAATGTTCTCCGTGTCAACAGCAGAAATCCAGTTACGCCTGTGCGGCGCCAGTTTTGTCGAGACTACGGCACTGCATCTCTTTCGGCTCATAGCATGACGATGACACCAGCAGTTTCGAGACACTCGTAGTCTATGTAAGATGGAATCGACAGGTCGCCACCACACACTCGTACAAGACGCAGAGAGCATTTAAAGAGTTTGGAATGTAGTCCACAGGCGTCTACTAGTTGTGTAGTTGTGCAGAACTCGTGATGATGATGTTTGGTTTGTGGGGCGCTCAACTGCGCGGTTATCAGCAGGCTAATCACAGTTAGGTTCCTGGCAGAGGGTTCAATGAACCACCTTCATGCTGTCTTTCTACCGTTCTACTTCCGAACTGGGCGCGGGGAAAACGAGCACTTTAATTTTTCTGTGCGAACCCTATTTTCTCTTATTTATTATTGATGATAATTTCTCCCTGTGGAGGTGGTGGGTGCCAACAGAATGTTTTCGCAATCGGAGGAGAAAACTGGTGATTGAAATGTCACGAGAAGATTCCGTCGCAACGAAAAACGCCTTTGTTTTAATGATTGCCACTCCAATTCACGTATCATGTCTGTGGCACTATCTTCCCTATTTCGCGATAATACAAAACGGGCCACCCTTCTCTGAACTTTTTCGATGTCATCCGTCAGTCCCATCTGATGCGGATCCCACACCGCACAGCAATACCCCAGAATAGGACAGACAAGTGTAGTGTAAGCAGTCTCTTTAGAGGTCTTGAAAATAAAATAAAAGATAAACATCAACAAAAGCAAAACTAGGGTAATGGAATGTAGTGGAATAAAATCAGACGATGCTGAGAGAACTAGATTAGCAAGCGAGACACTAAACGTGAGATTTGATATTTGGCCGGAGTAGAAAGGATGTAGATTGGCAATGGAAAGAAAAGCGTTTCTGAAGAACAGAAACTTGTTAACATAAAAAATAGTTTTAAGTGTGTGGATGTCTTTTCTGGAGGTACTTGTCTAGAGTGTAGGCTTTTACGGAAGTGAAATGTGAATGATAAACAGTTGAGACAAGAAGAAAATAGAAGATTTTGAAATGTGCTATAAAAGAATGCTGAAAATTAGACGGGTAGCTCATGTAACTACGAGGAGGTACTGAACAGAATTGGATAGAAAAGAAATGTGTGTCATAACTTGACTAAAAGAATTGATAGGTTAATAGGACACATCGTGAAGCATCGTCAATTTAGTAATGGAAGGAAATGTGAGTAGTAAAAATTGTACAGGGAGACAAAAGGTTGAATACTGTAAGCATGTCTGAATGAATGTAAGTTGTAGTAGTTTTGTAACCATGAAAAGACATACAGTGGATGGACTAGGATGCAAATCTGCATTAAACTGGTCTTTCGACTGAAGACCACACTAAAACAACGGGTTACGTTGATTAAAATTTCATATAGATGTGAGTTCATTTTGAGTATTTTCTATGCAGGAAGAAACCAGTCATGTAGATGAAAAATGAATTGATTACGTGTTAGATAAGGGTGTGTCTAATTTTCACGTGGATATCTTAAGTCATCTTGCCTAGAGGAAATTCAAGACCAGTAAATCGCCATTTTGCGGCCTTTGAAATGGTGAAATCATTAGTACGAGGACAACGGAGAATCGCACAGACAGTTGCTGCAATGCCATCACTGCAGGAAGGGTGATGGCGAGATGGTCTCAGAACAATAGTGCGCCCACAAGTGTAGGCACGGATACTCCCAGGAAGACTGCAACACGAGAAATATTGGGATTGTTTAACTGGCTTTGACGAGTAAACGGATGACAACAGCTGAAATCTGGGCAGAGGTTACATGCAGAATGTCACTAGTGTCGTCTTCCACTGTCTCCCCACCACAGACCACAAAGACTTGCGTGGTGTAAAGTTAGTCAACTGTAACAATGAACAGCATTCTGTTGCGTCGAGCGATGGGTCTAGCTTATGTTTGTGGGGGGTCAGACCGACGTCAACGCGTCCATAGACGACCTGGTGAAATGTGAAAGGAAGCAGCGACTCTCGAAATCCATACGTCTCCAAAGCCTGGAATCATGGTATAAGGGGCTAACTGATTGATTTGGTGATTGTTAAAGGGAAGATAAAGTTCCTCCGTGTGCCCGTGATGCCAGATGGTAAAATGTAACATGATAATGCAAGAACAAACCCTGCAGTTTGGACCACAAACGATTTGAAGGATTCGCTGATCTCTGACTGGCCTGCAGGGTCCCCTTGTTTGTCACCCATTGGCCTTATTGGAGTGCGATGGGAAGACGTATATTTTCATAACAGCTAGCAATTTAAATTTACTGACAGCATGTGTTTCAGGCATGACAGCAAATTCAAATTTCCCAAGATGACATTCAAAGTTTGATTTCTCCACGACACAACGAATAGGAGTTGATTCGTGCTTTTGGGGATCGCACCTCATGTTGATGCTGATGATGAACATCAGATCCGAATGGAATGGGAGTTTAAGGATTTAATCCCTGTTACGTGTTCGATCGCTCCACGGGCCACGATAAATATTGCATTGGCGCTTTATAGTGTAATATTTTACGTCCTGACGATGGCCACTTCCAGCATTGGGCGTAACGTTGATTTTATGAACAACATAACAACGCAGTGACAGACCTGGAAAGTATGGAGGCCTCAGAAGGGAGGAGTAAACTGAATGTAGCTTCACGAGTTGAGAGGGTACGTAATGTTATTTCAGTAATTTAAAAAACGAGTCAAATTTACAAAGGACTTGGCTGTAAAAGCCCACATATCAGTTTGATTAGCACCCCCTCTGACCTGATGCGTGGACTGGTTCGGTTGGGAAATGTATCATAAAGCCGTTGTATCGTCTCCTAAGGCAAGCTGGTCCACAGCTGTTGTAGCTGCTCTTTGATACGGCCACTGGGACGGGTTTGGCGTGCGAGCTGATCTCACACAAGTTATGTCGTGGGCAGATCCGTGTATCTCGCTGGCCACAGGAGTAGCTCAGCTCAGGCACACAGAGACGTTACTGCAGTCTTTGTGTTGTTAAGAAAAACGATGCAATGTTCCTTCGGACATGCATGCATGCGTCCACAACCGTCGGCTGTATAGGAGAACGATGACAATGAACATTTGTGCCAGACTGGGAATCGAACCCGGATTTCCCGCTTTACGAGAGTGGTCATCTTAACCGCTTTGGCTATCAGTGCACGACTCACAGCCAGACCGAAACTTCCGTATGTCGTCGTTCCTGCGTCACAACCTCTACTCGTACACACATTATGTAATTCGCATACAGGGGAGGACATTTTAATTGAAAGTCGCTGTCCGGTATCGCTTGATAAATACGATACTGCAATGCCTTTGTTATTAAGAAGAATAATGCAACGTTCCTTCGGACATGCATGCATGCATGCTCGCAGAAACGACGGCATTGAGTCGTGCACGGATAGCCGAAGCTGTTAAGGCGACCGCTCGTGTAAAGCCGGAAATCCGTGTTCTAGTCCCAGTCCGGCACAAATTTTGACTGTCGTCATTCCCTTATAAAGCTGATGGTTGGTCGTATTCGCAACTGCGGATACATTTCATGTGCCAGAATGAAATTTTCACTCTACAGCGGAGTGTGCGCTGTTACGAAACTTCCTGGCAGATTAAAACTGCGTGCTGGACCGAGACTTGAATTCTGGAGCTTTGTCTTCCGCGGGCAAAAGTCCCGAGTTCGAGTCTAGGTCCGACTCACAGTTTTAATATGCCAGGAAGTTTCACATTTCATGTGGTTTATAGACACACTCGCGATGTGTGTACGAGCATTGTCCTATTGAAAAATGGCACCACGATACTGTTGCAGGAGAGATACGACATGAGGACCAGGATGTCCGTGAAGTAGAGTTGGGCTGTCAGAGTACCCTCATCACTCCCGAAGTCATACCCGATGACTCCCCACCTTGACGCCAGATGTAACACCGCTGTGTCTCTCCAAAACATTGGAAGAATGGGATCTCTTCAGTTCGCCACCATACTCGCCGACGATTGCCATCTGGGGTAGGGTAGAATAGTGCTTCATCGCTGAACGCAATGCGACGCCGTTCATCAGCAGTCCATGCTTCCTGGTCACGGCACCATTGCACACCCAATTGTCTGCGTTACGATGTGAACGGCAACCTGCGCACGGACAGTAATTGCTTAGTTCGTCTGATGGCCTCCGCCCAGTGGTGCTCGATGGCTCACAGTGTTGCAGGGAGTCCACTACTTGGTTTTAGATGGGAGACACTGATGTGGAGGCAACACGATGTGCTCGGTGCACAAGTACGGCGAGCCGGCCGTTGTGGCCAAGCGGTTCAGGCGCTTCATTCTGGAACCGCGCTGCTCCGACGGTCGCCGGTTCGAATCCTGCCTCGGGCATGGATGAGTGTGATGTCCAGAGGTTAGTTAGGTTTAAGTTGTTCTAAGTTCTAGGGGACTGATGACCTCAGATGTTAAGCCCCATAGTGCTTAGAGCCATTTGAACCATTTTTGAACCAAATACGGCTATCCTCGGTTATGGTCGTCAGACGTTGTTGACCGGAACCTCGACGACGAGCTTACCTGCCCTCACGTTCCCATGCAGTCCAACATTGGGCCACTATCACATGTGAATCCCCCAAAAACCTGGATAATGCGCGATTCGGCCAGTTGGGCAAAAGTAGATCCACAGGAGACACCTTTGAAACCCTTTCAGGAGCTGATAACGCTGTCTCAAATGGATACGTGGCATCTCTGTGTCCTTCAAGTGCTCACACAACGGCTGATGGTGTTCATACACTTCACCAGGCCTGGCGACAACATAAATACGAACATCACTGGTCGTTCTACCTGTCACAGAGAACTGTATCATTGACGTACCCGCTGATGGTGTATATGTGTACGAGTTTACAACATCCGACCATGCCTTCAGGGTGCCTCGTTTTTTATGTCAGCGAGTGCATTAATATCTGGAATCCACTGAAACAGTAGCAAAATACAGGTTGTATTAAAAACAATCATCCGATTTTGAAAAAATCGTAAATATTATGTTATTCGAGATATTTGGGTGAACAACGTGCTGTTGGAAAGAGCGAACTCCCGAGTTTTACATGGTTTCAGCTAGGTAGCAGCAATATGCACTCATTTCAGTTCTAGTAAAAATGGTGTCGGGACAACAGAGAGCGTTTTGTGTTCTACGTTCCGCGCAGGACGGGTCAGTAATAACTGTTCAGCGTGACTTTCGTACTAGGTATGGTTTGGATCCTCCTACAGCACAGAACATTAGAAGATGGCGTGAACAGTTCCGAGAAACAGGTTGTTTATGTAAAGTTCAAATCGCCGGGCCGCCCGACGAGCGCATCCGCCATAGTTGCAGAAGGAGTCCGCAGAAATCTGTTCACAGTGCACCTCGACAGCTCAACATGCCCCCGATATCCGTGTGGCGTGTGCTGCGTCGATGTTTACACCTGAAACCATACAAAATTCAGCTACTGCAAACTATTCGTGAAGGTGACAAACAACAACTTGTGGAGTTCTGTAATTTCGTTCTTGGCGAGATGGAGGATGACAGTTTTCTTCTACGCTTAGCGTTTAGTGACGAGGCAACATTCTACACTCCTGGAAATTGAAATAAGAACACCATGAATTCATTGTCCCAGGAAGGGGAAACTTTATTGACACATTCCTGGGGTCAGATACATCACATGATCACACTGACAGAACCACAGGCACATAGACACAGGCAACAGAGCATGCACAATGTCGGCACTAGTACAGTGTATATCCACCTTTCGCAGCAATGCAGGCTGCTATTCTCCCATGGAGACGATCGTAGAGATGCTGGATGTAGCCCTGTGGAACGGCTTGCCATGCCATTTCCACCTGGCGCCTCAGTTGGACCAGCGTTCGTGCTGGACGTGCAGACTGCGTGAGACGACGCTTCATCCAGTCCCAAACATGCTCAATGGGGGACAGATCCGGAGATCTTGCTGGCCAGGGTAGTTGACTTCCACCTTCTAGAGCACGTTGGGTGGCACGGGATACATGCAGACGTGCATTGTCCTGTTGGAACAGCAAGTTCCCTTGCCGGTCTAGGAATGGTAGAACGATGGGTTCGATGACGGTTTGGATGTACCGTGCACTATTCAGTGTCCCCTCGACGATCACCAGTGGTGTACGGCCAGTGTAGGAGATCGCTCCCCACACCATGATGCCGGGTGTTGGCCCTGTGTGCCTCGGTCGTATGCAGTCCTGATTGTGGCGCTCACCTGCACGGCGCCAAACACGCATACGACCATCATTGGCACCAAGGCAGAAGCGACTCTCATCGCTGAAGACGACACGTCTCCATTCGTCCCTCCATTCACGCCTGTCGCGACACCACTGGAGGCGGGCTGCACGATGTTGGGGCGTGAGCGGAAGACGGCCTAACGGTGTGCGGGACCGTAGCCCAGCTTCATGGAGACGGTTGCGAATGGTCCTCGCCGATACCCCAGGAGCAACAGTGTCCCTAATTTGCTGGGAAGTGGCGGTGCGGTCCCCTACGGCACTGCGTAGGATCCTACGGTCTTGGTGTGCATCCGTGCGTCGCTGCGGTCCGGTCCCAGGTCGACGGGCACGTGCACCTTCCACCGACCACTGGCGACAACATCGATGTACTGTGGAGACCTCACGCCCCACGTGTTGAGCAATTCGGCGGTACGTCCACCCGGCCTCCCGCATGCCCACTATACGCCCTCGCTCAAAGTCCATCAACTGCACATACGGTTCACGTCCACGCTGTCGCGGCATGCTACCAGTGTTAAAGACTGCGATGGAGCTCCGTATGCCACGGCAAACTGGCTGACACTGACGGCGGCGGTGCACAAACGCTGCGCAGCTAGCGCCATTCGACGGCCAACACCGCGGTTCCTGGTGTGTCCGCTGTGCCGTGCGTGTGATCATTGCTTGTACAGCCCTCTCGCAGTGTCCCGAGCAAGTATGGTGGGTCTGACACACCGGTGTCAATGTGTTCTTTTTTCCATTTCCAGGAGTGTATTTAAATGGAAAGGTGAACCGTCATAATCTGAGAAAATGGGGTACAGATCAACCACATGATGTTGTACAACATGAAAGGGACTCTCCAAAATTTAATGTGTTTTGAGAAGTTTCACGGAAAAAGCTGTATGGTCCATTTTTCTTTGCCGAGAACACTGTTACAGGAAGGACGTATCCGATATGCTTGAGAATTTTCTTTTTTTCACAATAGGAGACTGATTCGAACGACTTCATTTACCAACAGGATGGGGTACTGCAACACTGGCATCTGGAAGTGCCCCAATTTTTAAAGCAAAGGGTTACTGAATGATGGATCGGTCGCACTGGACCAAATGATTCAGCCTTACATTACTGGCTTCCAAAGTCACCGGACTTGAATATATGTGATTGTTTCTTGTGGGAGTTTATGAAATACTCTGTTTATGTGCCTCCGTTACCAACAACAGTGAATGAACTGAGACATCCCATAACAGCAGCCGTGGAAGCTGTGGCTCAAGACATGCTCGCTGCAGTTTGAGAACAATTTGAATACCGCATTGGCATATGTCGTGAATCTCAAAGGAGGCATATTGAACACTTATGAAAATGTATGAAAAACAAACTTTTTAAGTTTCCCGTTCATCAAAAAACAAAATTCATTGTATATGTTTATTTGTTTCAGAAATATAGACGTGCCAAATCGGATGATTCTTTTTGATACACACTGTACATGTATGTTATTTTCTCGACTTCTTTTTTCTGGGACAAACAGCATCTGCAAATGTCAATACCAGTTTTTTGAGTAGCAGCAATAATACTACAAAAATTTTGTACGAACAGTTTCGGCCCCAAGGTCGTTCTCAAGTCTACACAACTGAACAACATGAACCATTTTGTCGCGTGGAATGTTCACAACGCGCCCAATACATGCATTTAGTAGCAAACACAGACTCTTGTATTGTAAGATATAAAACCGCGCTGGCTGCTAGCTTCATTAGGCAAGTAGACACCTTAGAGTTTTGACCGAACTGTAGTGGAGGTGCCGCTGCAACAAAAAACAGTGCAGGGCAACTTGTGCAGAGGTTTTACTCTTCACGATGAAGTACGTGTAAACAGCTAGCAAATTCATTTCACAGCTTTCATATTGTGATCGTTGACTACGATACGGGGAAAGGCAGAAATAGCTTGGCTTGCTATTGAAAGGCTGTATTTTCACGACAAACTGCACTAATATGTGGAAGTTGGGTCCTTTTAGTGCAAACACTTTGACCAATATTATCTATTAGGTGACATGAAGAATGAATAAACTCTTCGTTATTATATCATTGATTTATGTTTGTTGTTTTGATCCATAATTTATGTTCATAAGATTACGTCACCTTAGGGATAACAGCGTAATTGTTTTCGAGAGCTCATATCGACAAAGCAGATTGCGATCTCGATATTGGAGTAAGAAAAATTTTGGTTGCAGAAGCCCAATAATTAGGTCTATTCGACCTTTAAATTCTTACATGATCTGAGTTCAGACCGGCGTGAGCCAGGTCGGTTTCTATCCTAAGATTATTTAACCATATTAGTACAGAAGGACCATGTGGTTAAAATATTTTTTATGTCAGTGATTAATATTAATTAGTTACTATTTTGAGAGATTAAAGTGTTGAATTCCGAATTCATTTATGTAGATTTTTCCTACAAATAGTATTGATACTTTATTATTTATTTATGTTTGTTTTTGAATTGTCTTTTGTTGGTTATTTGTGTTTTAATTAGTGTGGGTTTTTTTACTTTATTAGAGCGAAAGGTTTCAGGTCCAAATAAGGTAGGGTTTGTAGGGATTCCTCAACCACTTAGTGACGCTGTTACATTGATTTGTAAGGAGCAGCCTATTGCTATTATATCTAAGTATTTTCTTGATTGTTTTTCTCCTTTTTCTAATTTAATAATTTCTTTGACTGTTCGAGTGATCTTTCCTTATTAAACTTACATGTGTTCTTTATCTTATGGTTGTTTGTTTTTTTATGTTGTATTAGGTTAGGTGTTTATAATGTAATAATTTCTGGTTGATCTTCTAATTCAAATTATTCTTTATTAGGTTCTTTACGTTATGTTGCTCAAACAATTTCAAATGAAGTTA
Organism: Schistocerca piceifrons; assembly: GCF_021461385.2. Lineage (NCBI taxonomy): Eukaryota > Metazoa > Arthropoda > Insecta > Orthoptera > Acrididae > Schistocerca > Schistocerca piceifrons. Next base: position 94,861,315 of record NC_060143.1, on the reverse strand, counting down.
GATTAGCTTCAATTTTATTGTCTTTAATTAATCTAATTGGTAGTTTTAATATATTTGATTTTGTAAACTATCAACTTTATTGTTGGTTTATCATTAGTTCTTTTCCTTTAGCTTTAGCTTGTTTTGCCTCTTGTTAAAGTACGCGTTTGGAAATAGAGGAAAATACTCACGTCTCCCTCCGTCACCTCTTCGTTTAACGTTTTCCAGTAACGGCTTCTTTAGATGTGGGATGGGTGCCAAATAGCGTGAATAGGAGCAACTTTCAACAATTTGTACTTCAAATTCTTCACTTTTTCCATTGCCAGAGCAGCTGCATACGTTTAATGACGCCTCGCCCAATCAAATCCGCGGCGTTATCACCAGGCTATTCATACTGTTTTCCAGAGGCGTTGTATTTGCACTTATTACGGTAAGCAATAAGAAAATTCCCCCATTTGTGTCCCAGAAAACTCTGGGCGTAACTTTTCTTGTAGATGAAATCGACTTCGCCGTCTGGTAGATGACATAGACTTTGACTTTTTAGGTAAACGGCCACTGGTTTCCATCCACGGAGTTTGGTTTCTGTTGTGAAGCGGTAACAAACCGGAACATAAAATCAAATGTATTCTTTTTAAAACGGCCCAAAAAAATTGTTGACTAATTGGTTTTCGCTTTTGCTTTTGGACAATATACAATAAGAAAGGTACCCATCATGCCCAAAACTTTTTCATGCGTAATTCTTCGCGTAAGTTTGGTCGCATTTTTTCTTCAAATTTACGTATGGCGTCAGATATTATCTAACATATGTTGAATAGACTTTCGTCCTGTACCGTATTTTGCACGGTCTAGATATTTCCATCCGTTCCTGGAGTTCTAAGAAGAACTTATTGTGGATCCTCTTCAACAGAACTACGTCCAGTGCACATGTAAAAAGCCATCGACTATTGAGCAAGAGGAAGGGACGTTACGTGACGGTTGATTCCGCAGAATTCATTGTGTGGCTGACTAACGTGAAACATTATATATTAGTGTTCAGACATTGTACCGTATTATAGACTATAGTGTTCAGAAGGCATCCCACGTAATAAACTAAAGTGTTCAGAAGGCATAAACACTTCGAGCCACTTCCACTGCCGTTGCTCGTCCATCTATGAAAATAAACCGCAAGTGTTCCAGGAAGGAAATCATGGTTTAACGAATCGTCGACAGTGAGGTCTTTAGGGACGGGAAACAGCTTCGGATTAGGGGAGACTGCGGAAGGAAATTGACCTTTCCCTTTTCGAAGGAGTCATCTTGGAATTTGCTTAAGCGACTTGGGACAGTTGGTCGGGGATTTTCCCCATTATCCTCCGGATTGCGAATCCAGCGTGCGAACCGTTGTGCTGCCTCGCGTGGTTCTTCTCTTAAGTACTTACACCTCACGCCATCTTTTTCGGCTCGCAACTAGCTGTGTTACAACAATCCAAACAACGTACGAAGGCCGCTGTACAATGTCCTAACAATACACTGCCAATGAAATTAAAATACTTTACAAACTTACGAATCACTTGCTTAATTCCTTCTGACTGAGACGTTATTCTGAACAACGTAATTATTTTGTAATTGTACCGTGCTTAGTCGCCTACTTCTTAAATAATATAATACCATTGCGCCGGCAATTGATAAACACTATTGTTTAACTCTTTAGCATAAATTCTACTTACAAATCATGTATACCAATATGACATCCATCATAATAGGTTAAAAAAGCCTTCTTCGTTTCTTTTTGACTTTTTAATTCAACCTAACAATGGTTTGTCAGTTTTAAGCAGTTATATATTTTCTTTTGAAAATAAGGTCAAAGTTTATGTTTCACTAGAGGAGACACACTTTTTACAGCAGTTTTAAATAAATAGAAGGTGCGTCAAAGTAGTTTGGTGAATGGTTGGCAGAACAGAAACTATTTTATTCTTAATCTCCGTTGGTCATAATACAATTTCGACAATATTTAAGGAGTGTATAACAATATTTGTTTATGGTTAATGGAAATTTTTATAATTTGGTGCTTTAAAATTTTCGCATATTGGTACTATATTTTCTGTAGATGTAAAGTAAAGTGTGCTATACTGGAGTTTGAAGTTCTTTGCATTGTATGTGAGTAATGTATGTAAAATACTATGTAAATTGTTTATTGCACTAAATAATTTTCTGATGACATTTTGTATTTAAAAATGTTTGTGTGTATAAATTGTTCATGTTGATGTAAATTTGACAGTTTAAGAAATGGTCACGCTTAGGAACAATATAAGAAATAGGTCTTATGTAGAAGCCAGTGTGCTTTTGTTTGAAACGAAAGCGGCTTTGCGGAGTGGAAAAGGTGGCAAAGGCGAATTGACGCGCTACCTAGAGTAAGCGCTAGAAGTAAGTCACACAGTCTGTAGGCAGCAGTGATTGAGGCATTACCCTTGTGGAGCAGGAGAAGCTTTGCCTGCAGATTTGCACAAAATTGCCTCGGATGAAGACTGCAAACGGCTTACGGCATACCTGCGAGTTGTTGGGCTACTGCATGTAAAATTGAACGACGCCAAGAAGAGAAATTGAGCCCATGCAGCAAGATACTTCCAGGCCGTACTGTGGGTAGTGTAGCCGTCATAACTGTTCGCCACACTCAAGCCTGCAGCCACCAGATAAGATTTATTTGCATTTTACTTTTGTACAGCGTGAACCATTAATTTAAACTGAGTTTTAATAATCATTCTTGAACTTTAAAGAAACTAGTTCACGCTGTTATTTCATCCTAACCATACACCTATATAGGGTTCCTTCCTGGTGTTTGATTAATCGGAGTATACTGTTTTACAGACTTATGAAGTGCCAAGTTAATATAAAGAGGTACCATTTAAAGTGGTTTTTTGTGTAAATAACAAAAATTTTTATTAACAATTGAAAAGTGTTATTGTAAAATTTTGCTTACGTAAAATTCAATCAGAATAAAGCCAAGTTACTAGAATGTGTTAAATGACTATGCAGAGTTAGTTCAGAGAATAACAGCTTTTGAAAACAAATTCCAGGCAGAAAGAGTTTTCTTGAAGTGAAATGTTTAGTATAAAAAGTGTGTGCTTTAGTATCTAAGTATTTTAGTACTTAAGTTTGTTGATTACAGATAAAGCTTTTCTAAAGGTCCCCCTGGCCAAAATTTTTTTAGCTTCCTTGAACTTATCTACTGAGGTTTTTCTCTTTTAAAAACGTGATGTAGAAGTGTGTAGTCCAACATCGTTTACGTGGAGTAATATTTATTTGAAGAAGGAACTTAAACAGTAGCAAGAAAGTAGGCCAAATTCATAATTCTGCTTTTCCAATACTTCACTGTTTCATTACCTGGACAGGCTGGCGAAAATTAGTACATGTTTTAAACCACTAAATTAATTGGAACTGAGTTGCCCTAGTTTCAATATAATATTATTCTTACTCCGTTTCTGTCTAACCGCTAGGTAAGATCTTAGGAAAAGAAGTGAATAGTCTGATTTACTTATCCATTAGCTACAAGACATGGTCAAATCCTGTAAAAAGGGTAACTCTATTGATTAGCTTTTCATATAAACAGTACTATCCTCCCATAGTGTACTTTATTTGGAAACTAAACTAAATTTTAGTAAGAAAGTTATACGTGGCTTTTCCCGTGACAGGACTATTTGTTCTATTGGGGTATAGTATACGTGGCAACATAGTGACAGGTTTTCTGTTATTTAGGTAAAAGCATACCAAATTACAATAGTAGAGGTGGGGTTATAAGTTGATCAAAAATCGCAACGATGGCTTGGTTTGGATTCAATCGAAACCGTGATGTTATACATTTTTGTAGGTCCGATATGTCTGCAGAGCCCTCCAGGAGTCTATTAAAGTGGGAGAATATAAATATGTGTGACAAATCAAGACAAAGACACATAGAGAGTGATGATACCAGATTGTAACATGACAGAATAGGTCTGTGAACCTCAAACTAGTAGCAAATAAAAAATGAAGAATAAGGGAGTGTAGCTGTGAAACCGTTGTTTGCAGGAAAAAAATTTCAAAATAGTGCTATGGATACTTGTTTTGTAAAAAACAGGACTTTAAACGCACTCATCGATGAACCCCTCCACAGAATGTTGAAACGAAAAGTCAAATCAGCTGTCACCAAAGTTAAAAAAAAAAGACTTGTCGGCTCTATCCCCCCGTCTTTCTCCCTCTCTCTCTCCTACACACACACGGTATAAACATCATGAATAGAATTTAGTCTCGAACATATACTTCGTTAGGTTGGCAACAAACACGTAAACATACCGAAAAGGAAGAAACAAGTAATCGAGTCGCAATATTTACGTTGTGAAAAGCAGTGTCCGGTGAAATTGTTGTATCTAGTGACAAAAAAACAATAATACTCCACAAAAAAGAGTGATAAACATGGTGAACAATGTGAGGAAGGCCAGAACACAAAGTTGTGATCATATGGCAGTAATAAAAGTGATAGTGCTACCTCCAGACCAGATGTGAGGAAACGCAGATCAGCAAGTCGTAAGTAATTACTTTTTTACAAAACTGTTTAATAATCTAAAATTAACAAAACTGTATCATGTAGATCCCACTGATGATGCCTTAGAACAGGAGAAGGCGAAACGCGTATGGGATAAATAAAGTAACTAGCAGCAGGAAAAGTCAGTTTTATTTACAAAACAAGTATTGATATACTTGCTGCGGAGGATGGCCACACAAACAAACTTGTTAGTGCTATGGACTTTAGCCTTGAATGTTTGACCTTAGGCTATGAATTCCAGAGATATAATGCCGTTACTGTTGAAGAGTGTCATCAATATTGTCTTAATCATGGGCTCTCTTAGTCCTGGACTTTGAGAAGGATGTTTGTTTTACGACTTGAATTCACTGAGCATCATTCCAGTGATGTCGCTTGAACTCTGAACTGCCAGCACCGAGACTCATCCCTGAGACGGCGGTTAGCAGAATCGGGACTACAAGACCATGCGGTACGAATGATTGCGCACGTTACAATTGCAACATCGACTTATTTGACCACGTCGGTATGTCACACACTCTGTACAGTTCCAGCCAGACAGATAAGGTGGCTAGCACACGTTGTGTCTATTTCCGCGGCTCTTCAGTGCACATGCAAACCAGCCCCTCCCAACACAAATCAAGTACCTGTCATTTCATCACAATCGCAAACTGTTGTTGCTGTTATCGTTTTTGTTGCTGTTGTTGTTGTTGCTGAGGCGGCTGTTTTGACGCAGCTGTCTGCGTTAGTCCGTGTTTAGCGAGCCTTTTCATACCCGAATAACTACTGCAACCCACATCCTTTGAAAAGTACTTACTGTATTCATTCCTTGAACTTACGCTGTTCTTGCTATGGCCAATCTACACTTTATATCTTCTCTACTTCGGTCATCAGTTATATTGCTACCCAAAAAGCAACACTATTCCACTAGTTTTAATCTCTCATTTCCTAATGTAATTCCCTCTGAAACACCTGATTTAATCGACTGCATTGCATTACCTGTGCTTTACTTTTGTTAATGTTCATCTTATATCCTCCTTTCAAGACACTGTCCATTATGTTCAACTGCCGTCTCTGACAGAATAACACTGTCAGTGGCAAACCTCGAAGTTTTTATTTCTTCTGCCTGAACTTTAACTCTCTTTCCAAATTTTTCCTTGGTTTCGCCTGCTGCTTACCTGCTTACTCAATGTACCGATTCCGCAACACCCCCGATAGGCTGCAACCCTGCCTCACTCCCTTCTTCATCATTGCTTCCCATTCATGTCCGATTCATATAACTGCATTCTGCTTTCTGTACAATTTGTAAATAACTTTTCGCTAACTGTATTTTATCCTTGCTGCCTTCAGAATTAAAAAGAGTGTATAACAGTCAACATTATCAAAAGCTTTCACAAAATCTACAAATGCTGTAAATGAAGGTTTGCCTTTCTGCAACCTGTCTTCTAACATTAGCAATAGTGTCAGTACCGCCTCGCGCGCTCGTACATTTCTCTGGAATCCAAACTGACCTCTCACGAGGTCGCCTTCTGTCAGTATTTCGGTTATTCTGTAAATAATTCGAATCAGTATTTTGCAGTCACGATTTACTAACCGGATAGTCCTCTAATATTCGTACTTGTGAGCACTTGGCTTCTGTGGAATATGAATTGTTACATTCTACCTGAAGCCTGCGGGTATTTCACTTGTCTCATACACACAATACTGCAGTGCCTGTCTTTATAAAAAGATCAATGCAATGTGCTTCTTACAAACACATGCACTGCAGTATCGTATTTTTCCGCCGACACCAGGCTAGCGACTTTCGATTAAAAGTTTCCCATGAACGGGGCTTAACAGTAAGTATACGAGCGCAGGTTAATGACACGTGGACGACGACCTATGGAGATTTGGGTCTGGCCGTGAAGTGTGCGCAGATAAACAAAATTGTTAAGGTGAGCGTTCGCTGCAAGGGGGAAATCCGGGTTCAGGTCACTGTATAACAAAAATTTTTAATGCCATCATTATATTCTACAATTGCGAATACATTTCCTGTACGTCTCATATCTTGCACACCACGCGGACCAGTTTTGTCACGGCTGGCTCTCCCAGCGATCTCAGTGATTCAGGGGGAATGTAGTCTACTCCAGGGACCTTGTTTCGATTTATGCCTTTTTGCTAGTAGTGTTATATCTTCCAATGATCTTCATCTACTCCCTCGTACCATTCTATAAGAGGCAGTTAAATGAAAAAGAGACAGATGGGAAAAAAATAAGTAAACTATTTATAATTTCAAAATTAATGGCCGTAACTACCAAACAATTTATCACACTGTGAGACGAAGATATACAGTTGCTGATCTAATATCGTATTCACAGTCTGCAACTTTATTTCATAATTTAATGCGGCTGTAGACCGTGAGCAGTGTCTGAAGAACATTTGCCTCGAACTATACACACACCGTCAAATACAGTCACTGCAATAGCTGTACAAAAAAATTCCTTCTCCATTGCTGCTAGTCGTTTCTGGAACAAGTCACTTTGCATTCTACGGACATTTCAGTATTTGTTCCATTTAAGAAATAGGTTAAACCATACTATCTCATCACCCTGATAACTTTCATTGAAAAATTAACATTAATGACTGTCTTCTGTAGTGAAGCAAATGCGCACCTCTAATCCCAGTTAGGCATTTTTCGTTTTTCGTTTCTCAGTCAGTCAAGTATTTTTCTCTCCTCTCCTCATTATATTTTCTTCCCACGTTTGCCTTTCTCTCCATCACACTGTCTCCTCTCACGCTGCCAATGACCTAAACTCACCTACCATTACTCTACCTTTATTTAACTACTTGTTACGAAGAAATATGTATATGATTTTTTTTCCGTGTAGCTGTTAATGCTTCCTGAATACTGTGATAATTATTTCTAAGGACTGGATTCCATACTGGACATAAGACATCTTATTTTACGTGTGCCATAATCAACATCAAACTGAAGAATGCTTCGTCAGAAATAAGACATGTCGTGATGACCATAACATGGGAAACATAAAGTAAGCAGTCAGTGAATAAGTAGAAATAAATAAGTCTCAGTGATATCTGAAACAGTTTCTGTTCGCGTTAATTTTCGTCCGACTGGAAGTTGGTGCGACGCCTCTTAGAAGCAGATCTTCATCGTACCCATATCCTCGTGAGTGAATGACGGCGTTAATAGTGTCCCAGTATTTCCGACATGTCTAAGAGACGGGCGCCGATAGGCGTCGACGAGCCCGAGAACTGTCACGTCTGGAATTCGGCTGCATCTTTCGCAAGCATGTATCGGATTCGTCAGAAGAGCTGGATAAAAGCCTTTCGTCGAGCGCTTTGTAGTAGCCGTCGCGTGGCTGTGGCAGTGAGTCAGTTCTCCGAACGACCGCATTTTGAGGGACGTGAGCCAAGAAAAAGAAGATATCTTTTGAAGTTCGGTCATCTTCCGGTGTAACTACCGAAAGAATTCGAAATAAGATTGCGGTTGACGCATCTGTCCTTCCACAGAAATCATCATCATCATCATCATCATTTAAGACTGATTATGCCTTTCAGCGTTCAGTCTGGAGCATAGCCCCCCTTATAAAATTCCTCCATGATCCCCTAATCAGTGCTAACATTGGTGCCTCTTCTGATGTTAAACCTATTACTTCAAAATCATTCTTAACCGAATCCAGGTACCTTCTCCTTGGTCTGCCCCGACTCCTCCTACCCTCTACTGCTGAACCCATGAGTCTCTTGGGTAACCTTGCTTCTCCCATGCGTGTAACATGACCCCACCATCTAAGCCTGTTCGCCCTGACTGCTACATCTATAGAGTTCATTCCCAGTTTTTCTTTGATTTCCTCATTGTGGACACTCTCCTGCCATTGTTCCCATCTACTAGTACCTGCAATCATCCTAGCTACTTTCATATCCGTAACCTCAATCTTATTGATAAGGTAACCTGAATCCACCCAGCTTTCGCTCCCATACAACAAAGTTGGTCGAAAGATTGAACGGTGCACAGATAACTTAGTCTTGGTACTGACTTCCTTCTTGCAGAAGAGAGTAGATCGTAGCTGAGCGCTCACTGCATTAGCCTTGCTACACCTCGCTTCCAGTTCTTTCACTATGTTGCCATCCTGTGAGAATATTTTCAAGAAATAAAAAAAAAAATACGAATGAAATTTCTTAGTTGTCACTTATAACTACACTGCTTGTCAGATTAGCTGCGGTTGTACAGAGTTATGGTTCGAGTCTTTTGGTAGGCAACACCGGAAAGGTCAGTCTTCGCTCTGTATGCAGCACCTGGTTTTCCATTTCGAAGTATTCAGGTTGTAAGGTAACGGGGGATAATATGGAGCTCTTCCGAGTAGTTCGTAATTTAAGTTTAAAGCACAGCAGCAGAAATAATTTGTTGGGCTGGTGCACTTAGAAGCCGGCCGGAGTGGCCGTGCGGTTCTGGGCGCTACAGTCTGGAACCGCGCGACCGCTACGGTCGCATGTTCGAATCCTGCCTCGGGCATGGATGTGTGTGATGTCCTTAGGTTAGTTAGGTTTAATTAGTTCTAAGTTCTAGGCGACTTATGACCTCAAAAGTTAAGTAGCATAGTGCTCAGAGCCATTTTTGCGCTTAGAACAACAACAAAGTAAGTCATAATTTTATTATGAAGACACCATTCAGTTTCGATCTTTGTAGTGCCAGACAAGTATTTGTATGTCTCATATTTCGTGCAAAGACGTCATTAAATGAAGGGAGAGGGGTGAAGCTGTGCCAAAACTTGGAGTTATTCCTAATTATGTAAATTTGATAGCATGTCATAAATTAGTTCTGATTTTAATTTTCCGAGCATAAGAATAAAATTTAAGCAGAGTGAAAACAGTGTAATGCAAAACGAACATGAAAATACTTGTTTTGTGTTTTGATGAGCGTTGTAGTTCCGTTGCATAATGTTTTGTTTCTTTTATTGCAACGACTTATAAAATTATGTGGTGTTAAAAGTGTGTGTAAAATGTATTTAGGTTTAAGTATTTAAATCTTATAAAAATTGTAAACGAATTGTGCCATGTTTAGGAATTATTTTGATTAATGTAGTGTCACGTGACCCGACTCAGGACTGGGGATATGAGCAGGAAAATACGGTCTTTGGTCATTGTCCGTTGTGGTGTTAAGTTCGGAGCGGCAAAGTGCCGCGAGTAAGCATGGATGCCAGTGTATGCGAATAAACTGTGAAGGAACAACGTGAAAGTGTGTAGGTGCGAGACAATAAGCCATGTGTAGGAATTGCACCGATTATTATTTATCCAAATCGGATTTATTTGTGAATTTAAAAATGCAGGGCCACGAAGTTAGAAGTGTTTTTTTTTTTTTTTTTCAAATAAATAAGTTTGACTCTGAACTTGTATAGTGTACCTCATTTTGCGCAAGGTTGTGGTATAGACCAGGGGTCTCCAAACTACGGCATGCGGGCCGAAACCGGCCCGCGAAGGCCGGCAAACCGGCCCGCGTTAGCTGGCCGGTCATCCCCGATATCCGGCCCACCAAATATTTGAGGTGGTACCTATACTGGCAACAATTGAGTTTCGAGGCCCATCGCGACCAATACACCGCGACATTGTCGGAGCTCTATCTTTACAAAGCGGAAGGTCATGGTTAAACTTGTGGCTATCCACAATAAACAGACAGACCATTCTCCGTGCGATAGTGAAAAAAAAGAACGGTTAACAGACTAGTTTGGCGAAAACATTTTAAATAAAAAAATTCTTTGCATTTTATTCTACTCACGAGTCTGGTTGCAAGTCTTTCAAATGGACGCCAGTTCGGCGACTAGCCCAAGTAATCAATCATTATGGAAGATACTTTCTTTTGATTACGTTGCAAAATACATACAGAATGTCCGCAGCTCGTGGTCGTGCGCTAGCGTTCTCGCTTCCCGCGCCCGGGTTCCCGGGTTCGATTCCCGGCGGGGTCAGGGATTTTCTCTGCCTCGTGATGACTTGGTGTTGTGTGATGTCCTTAGGTTAGTTAGGTTTAAGTAATTCTAAGTTCTATGGGACTAATGACTATAGATGTTAAGTCCCATAGTGCTCAGAGCCATTCGAACCATTTTTTGTTTTGTTTTTTGTTTTGTTTTGTTGACGTCTGAACTCATCAGTATAGGAATATGTACATAAGGCAGCCTTAGCACTCTCCTTACAAAATCACTCTTCACATTAAGACTCCAATCACAGGAAAAAAAGTTGAACAAAGTGCATTGACAGTAAAGAGGCCAACGTAAAAAAATACGTTCATTTTCAAACATAATAAAGGAGCCTTTTTACTGTTAAGTCGAGAAAATTTCACTTGCCTTCTATCAAAAGTTATGCAAAGGGTGTTCCATATAGAACGCAAATTTTGAGTCATAGTAACATACAAATTTATTGATGAAATTAAATAATCTACGTACTATTGCAGTTTATGCTACCTGTAATTATGAATCAAGTGTGATATTCCTCAAAATCCCTGCATAACTCTGCAGGTAAGTTCTCGTTCCTTCAATGAAATTTTCCATGTTTCGGAATATTTGCACCTCTTAGTCCTGAAATTTCTTATATATGACGGTAGTATCTGTTCCCGAAAGAACAGTTACCGTGGATGACCATGCAGCTTTGCTAGAAATGAAATGATAATTAAATGGACACCCTAGCTGCAAACAGACGTTGATGTACTTCATTGGGGACATGTTGAAAATGTGTGCCCCGACCGGGACTCGAACCCCGGATCTCCTGCTTACATGGCAGACGCTCTATCCATCTGAGCCACTGCAGGCACAGAGGATAGTGCGTCTGCAGGGACTTGTCCCTTGCACGCTCCCCGTGAGATCCACATTCCCAACATGTCCACACCACTACATTCGTAGTGCGCCTAATAGATGTTTGCCCATCATACTCATTACTCGTGGCAGATTAATCTACCAAGTCCCGTACGAGTTCGGGCATAGCGTGTGCGTTCACACAAGAAGTTCAATGGCCGGGAAGCCATATTTTAACTATATATGACGGTAGTATCTGTTCCCGAAAGAACAGTTACCGTGGATGACCATGCAGCTTTGCTAGAAATGAAACGATAATTAAATGGACACCCTAGCTGCAAACAGGCGTTGATGTACTTCATTAGGGACATGTTGAAAATGTGTGCCCCGACTCGGGTTCGAGTCCCGGTCGGGGCACACATTTTCAACATGTCCCCAATGAAGTACATCAACGCCTGTTTGCAGTTAGGGTGTCCATTTAATTATCATTCCATTATCTGAAATTTCTTGCTGGATCTCGGCTTCGAGCTCTGGCACCGCGCGATCGCTACGGTCGCAGGTTCGAATCCTGCCTCGGGCATGGATGTGAGTGATGTCCATAGGTTAGTTAGGTTTAAGTAGTTCTAAGTTCTAGGGGACTGATGACCATAGATGTTAAGTCCCATAGTGCTCAGAGCCATTTGAACCATTTGAACAGAATGTGCAGTGACATATTTTTTTGTCGGTGAAATTCGCCAGAACAAAATACGCCAGAGTTTCGGTCAGGTACGTCCACCAATCAAAATTATGTAATTAAATAAAAATCGTAGTTCGTTTCAGTGCTAGCTATTCCCACAACCTTAGATTTTAGCGATTTCATCTTTCCTTTAGCTTTACATTACGGTGATCATGGAGTGCTAGGGTGCTTTAATCCCACTAGGTAGATCTTGGCCCTTATGACTTCGTGGAGGAGACAATTTGGCCCGTGGACTAAAAAGTTTGGAGACCCCTGGTACAGACAATTGTGTATTCAATTCACTGCTGTTCAACGGCTAGCCAATATGACTCAGTATTAGGGGAGCAAATGCAACTGTTCACTGCCAACCCCCTTTGCAGATGAGCCACGTGAAAAGTAGGTAGTGAACGAGCCCGAGTACAGTTGCAAGGTTGCACAGTTAACGCATCGTCACGGCACTATCACCGTTTAGGTAGAGCCCGTGTGTTTTAGACGGCTGAATTTTTAGACTGCATTGTCCTTCCGATGACGAATGCAATGTGGCGACGTCAGTTCTCACGGGAGCCTCCAGGAGCGGAAACGTCCACCGGGATGTTGTTCGGAGCACAGGGACTCGTCTGGGAGGACGACGTGCCGCCTCGCGTATCACTCGTGTTTTTGCTGTCGGCGCTGACCGCACCGCCTCTCACTGCTGCTGCTCGAAGAGGCCCCGGAACAACGTCCGCGTCGTCCTTTGAGCACTCCCCGACTCGAGGCACGTGAAGTGGCCGAGCGAACATCGTGTCTATCCATTGTCTGCTACTCACTTGGGGCCCTTGGAGCTCCTGCTGTAAGACGTCGTCGTCTCCTGTCCTTCATTGCTTACATATTCTGCCCTCACAATCATATTCCGCACATCAAAACGCTTCATTCGAACCCGAACTCGATAAGATAAAGTCAATGTTGTATGAATTCATGTAAACGATATGCAAATAACAAGTGCGCACCGGGGTGAAATACTCGAGGCTGGCGTACACACATACATTCCAGACACGACGGTTACAGGAGATTTTAGTTCTAGAGAGGCAGACCACACACCGGGAGGCCGGTCCCTTCAGAGGACGAGTCAACCTCGGCCGCCCGTGGAGCAGACAGCGTGTGCCCGAGTGAAAGTGGGAACGACCCCGTGTTTGGCTTAAAAGCAAATTCCGCTACATTGTGTGGGAGCGTCCAACCTACGCATTATTTACACATAGCATGCAGTTTCAGAGATTTTCACAGGGAGACAGCAAACGCCAAACGCTGATGCTACAGATTTCCGGATTGGTCACCTTAAACGAAACATCATACTCCCGTTTTAGAAGAGCAATCCTGATTGGCAGACGATATTTCTGATGCCTTGACCTGAAGGAGTAATGGAAGAGACCGAAAGATATACTCCTTCACGTCTGGCGTGGAGAGGCGCCGTTTCGTTGTCACTCTTGGAGCGAGGAACAAGTCTCTCCTCAGTACTTCACTGGGAGAGCACCTCTGTCGAGAGTGAATCGAAGTGCGACTCTATATTGAGTCCTCGCGATTAAGTGTTGTTCAGTGTATTGGCCGACACACTTATTGTGCGGTGTGAATGGACAGAGTTATAGTTAAACGCCTGCGAGCGAATTTTTGAGTGGCATCGCGGTGGATGGTTATCTGACCGGTGTACCACGCCAGTAGTTAGACTAGGGGCGAATAGGAATCCTTGACTTCATCAAGGCGTAGGGGGAGTTCGATTGGCGAAGGTCAATCCAGACAGAACGAGAATTATCTTATTTGTCAGCAGCGAGCGGCGCAGACAGCAGTCATCTCAGCTTACGGTATTGTGTGCTACAGCTCTTGCGAGCCCCATATTTCCTCCACAACAGTACACTTCACTGCATTTCACACGTGACAGCCTCGACCATACCTAGCAACATTCTAACGGATAATTATTCAAGTTGAGTAGGCGCGCCTCTCAGCCATTCTGCCAAGTCAATAACAATCTTAAACTTTGTATAGAAATTTCATTAGCGAATCCTATCCTTGAGAGGTAACTTCACATTCCAAAAAGAACCAGGATATAACTTGTTCAGTTCATAACTAAAAGTGCCATTGTGATTTCTCAGAATTTTTGAAAATAAATAATAATTTTTGTTAGTTTCATGTTTTTCTTACACTAACTAACACTACTCCAGTACCCAAGTATCCCACTAGTTACGTAAGAAATTTTGTGAATTTTTGTGCCATTTCCTTACAGCGGACGACTCCAGAAGATATTTATTGCTGAAAGTTTTTCAGGCATTTCTCTTTAGAACGTTAGGACCGTCTGTCTGACTTCTGTAGTAGTGTGAGGGCGGAAATTGCATCTTGCAGGAGCCACAGGGTAAAGGGTACATCTCAGATTAATCCGTTGCGCAGAATAACAGAATAGCACATCAACCCCACGCTCACACTGCATGCCATTGAATATGGCCGCCCTGAACGTGTCGGTTCCCTACACGGATGACGGCCGAGATCCCTACCGACGCGAGTAGCGAGATCGACAGCGATGTACTACGGTCTCCATAAGGCACCATACTACCGCCGCCGAGAACGGTCAGGCTCTGCTACTTGCACGACCTCCTCACAAACAAGTAACGCAGAAATTCGGGGGATACACACTCATGCTCATAAATTAAGGATAATTTATTTATTTCACCTCACGTTCTACATTTCTGTTTGATAAAGTTGATGGTATTTGAGGTATTTTACCCCACATATCGATGCTTCTATATAGAGTCTTTATGTCTTTTATACTATTTTGTAACTTTTAATACTATTTGATACACTTCTCTTTAGAAATTTAAGTATATTCTGCATTTTACACCACATTCTACATTTTTGTATAATAACTTTTGATGTTATTTGAGACAATTCAGAATCTAAATACCTTATCGATTTTACCACATTGTTTTCCTCTGTTTTGTAAATTTTGATGATATTTGCTACACTCTTCTTAACAACGTTATGACTGATGTCTTTGCCCTAAATTTATGTGTTTCTGTTTTGTACATTTTGATGTTCTTTGATTCACTGCAATTTGACAATCTGATGACATTATGCATTTTACTTCACATTATATGTTTCTATTGGTGAATTTTATTTCTGTGTATTACTCTTTTAATTGGAATGCTATATATGTTTTGTATTGTATCTTGCATTGTATTTTTTTTACGAATTTCGTGGGGAAATCTGTGCTAACTGCTCAAATCCCCCCACTAAATTCTGGCCCAGTGGACCAGGGGGTTATGAAAGGTATGTGCTAAGGTCTGATCACGATAGCTTCAGAATATAGTCGGTACTTGCCAACCGTAAGGTGGAACAAGTACAATATCTTTGAGTAGGAGGTTCTTTGATTTTTAAGAGAGCTGGGCGCGTGCAGTAAAAAACCGAGGAGGCGCAGCTGGTGCACGGAGGAAGCAGACGTGTGGTAACAGCTGTAAGGTAGGTCGCGCTCGCTACCCCATATCAAACCATAGCACGTAAATGAGAGAAGATATATAATGATTTCAAATTGGTTTTGTTAGATAATATTCAGAGTTAGGATTTGTATGTCCAAGGTTTGACACAGTAAGCGTTAGGTGAAATTTTTGTAAGAGTGTTTTGTGCTACAAAAATGTTGGAAAATGGTAGGTTTTGTGTATGACTTAAAATTTTAACTATATATATATATATATATATATATATATATATATATATATATATATATATATATATATATATATATAGTGTTTAAATCTAACAGCCTGAATCATAATCCAAATCCTTTGCTTAAATTGAATATGAAAATGAGTAGTAAACTAAAGTTACCCACCAATGAAAGAACCAAGTAAACATCAGGGCCAAAAGTTAATTTTCCAGTACCATCTTAATGCCATTGCACAAACGACATTATTCTCTTAAACTTGTTTGCTGAGTCAAATACATGTTGCATTTCTGGCAAAATGGAGGAGTGCAAGAAACAAGTTCACAGACGCAGTCAGATGCAGGTTTGTTGAATAATTAATTTAGAACAATCTTATCACTGATACTTTCACAGAATAAAAGGATATAATTTTGGTTGGATACTTTCAACATGGTGAAACAACGCTCTGGTGGGCGGTTTGCGGGTTTAAATCACCTCGGGGTATGACCATGCGGTGCATTTGACCTGCTGTCGTTGCACGGCGGCGCTGGCAGCAGTCCACATACGCAGAGGTTGTAACGCCGGAAATGCATATCCTCCTATTTCCATCTATTGTACTATTATTTTTTTCCTTGTTTTGTTACCTCAAGATATGACATTTCTGTCTCTTTATATATTGTAATTGTTTTACTGTTTGTATATATATATTTATGCACTCATGTCGATGTATAATTGGTTTGTTTCGTAAATATTATTTGTATTTTTACGCTGGGTCTTGCCTAGGGAAAACTGCTATCGAACGATTACATCGATGGGTCGTGTGAAGAATCAAAGTGTGTAGGATCTTTGGTAGTGTTAACTCTGCCGCGTGGAGCGCGGGCTGAGCAGTGAGAGTCTGGCGGGAGTAGCGAGTGGAGCAGGTGTCGTGTGACGCTCCCGCGAGTTGCCGCGCTTTCGGGGTTTGGCAGCATGTAATTGCGCTCGACTCGCGATGATAGTTTCTGACACGGTGTCGCGGACGGGAAGCATTAGCTGGCGCACATCAAGAGCCCGTTTCGCCTGGTGACCGTGTCGAGAAGAAGGCGCGCCAACATCCAGCTTCTGCAACAGCGACGGCCGACAATGAGTGACTGTCGCCACCTCCTCGATCGACGGCTTCAAACCTTCAATCAACCAACAAGGAAGACTAAAAGCACGTAAAGTTTCAGAACTGTATGGCAGACCTCAGCTTTTCAAATTGTTCCATTTGTCTCGCAAAATTACAGCAACTTAGCATGAACCTTTGTTGCTCATTGTCCCAATTGCATTGCCAAGCAGGGTCCCTTCCTTTTCCGAAATGTATCCGAGTGTCGTTGAAATTCAAACGGCAGCATTAAAATAATATAATTAGATTTCACTGCTTTAATTTCAAAGTTCAGTAGCTGGCTACAATATTTAGGTTACACGAGCACAAATTTAGAGTGCGAGTTTTGTTAGCATATTTTAGCTTACCTGTGACTGCAGCTCAGCTTGGTACGTACTAAATTTTACTATTGTTAATAGTTCAGAATCATTTAATTCAAGTTCAAAGTTAAATCTCTCGTTTCTAAATTGCGTAGAGTCAAGTTGCTTTTGAAATGATTGTTGAGGTAGTCCAAGACTAACCGCATTTTACTGAATGTCGGTGTGCTTCAGAAAGAAAGCTCACTATTAACTTCAGTCACTAAATTAACTTTCGATTTTCCGGTTTTATTAATTCTTTTGCTAAATTAAGTCAGAGTGTAGCGAAATTTATTACTTCTGACAAACTTTCAATTTTCACACTACACGTGTCATCCTTCAGTTGCCACGCTTCTAGTGCTAATTATATGTGTAATAACCTTTCTTTTTCAGTTACTATAGTAATTGTCCATAGGACTGGCGACCGTGATTTCCCCCAAATCTCAAATATCTAATTACCGCTAGTTAATTGTTAACGTAACGGCCGCACATTTACTTTCTTTATTAACTTTACCCCTTTTCAAAATTGATTTCCACCAGTTTCATTTGCATTTTTCCTTTCATTTAGATGTAACCCTTTCCTCCCTCTTTACCGATAGATTAACTTCGGTGACGATTGCTTTTCCCAAATTTCCATTAGGCACACGCGGTTTAATTTTTCACTGTCATTAGGGTCGATAAGTGAGGGGGGAGGTTACACGTGGCGACCGTGACAGGACAATCTTCGGTTTTGAGGTTGTTCTGGACACGAATTTGGCATTGTGCAAATCTCGTAACAAAGTACTGGTTACGTACAGGCCGTTACGTCAGCGAGAATAAATAGTGTGAGGAATCCTAATTAGATTTGAGATTTAGCATTTATATATAAAATTATTAAAATGAGTGAAGGCAACAATTACCAAAATTTGGTAGACTTGGATACGGAACAATCGGTCGAACAGTGGGAAACGCGCACGGCGGTTCCCATTGTTCAGGGGCAGGCGGCTAGCATGAAAGACGCGACCGCCGAAACGCAACAAAGAGCAGAAATGGAATTCCAAACTTTAGAAAATGTTTCGGAATCGGAAGCGAAAATCAAATCTGTACCCCTTGATGATGAATACGGGGGAACATGTATAGAGGAACCAGCTACGGAAGTAAAACCGGTAGTCTCCGGGAATTTAACTGATTTATTGAATGTTTTGATTAATGAAATCAAGAGTCAATCGGTAGAAATTATAGCTCTGTCTGCCAAGCAAGAAGCTCAGTCTGAAAAAATTGAACGAAAGCTAGACAATCAGAACAAAGCTATTAATGTTGTTAACAACAATGTTGGAGTTGTTAATACAAAAGTTGATAAAATGAAAGAAGATATTGTTGTAATTAATACCGAAATCGGTAATCTTAAACAGGAAATGATAGGCGTTCAGGCGGAAATTGCGAGCATAAATACTCGTTTTGATTCCGAAATTAGCAGAATCGAGAAAAGTGTAGGAGAAGCAATTGCTCCGATCATCGAGAATAAGGTGACGGAACAAATTCAATTAGTGAAAAAAGAGGATCAACAGAAGGTGGAAACTTTAAAGGCTTTAGTGTCCGAAGTAGACACTAAAGTGAGGGAGCAGGCTAATACCTGCGAAGAGAAAAAGAGGGAAGTGGAAACGCTTGCGACAACCACTTGCCAAGTAATTACGAGAGTGTCGGAATTAGAAAAGAAACTTGATGAAAAACAGAGCTATGTGCCAATCTGTGCACATAGTTCGGAATTGTTGACGAAAGAGGAGCGGTTCGACCCCTTGAAAAAAGGCGGTATACACGCGACGGATTTCATTAAGAATTGTGAAAGAGTTTTACCCAGATCATGGACTAATGAGAGAAAAATTAATGCGGTTATTGATGTGCTGGCTGGTGATTCCAAGCGTTGGGGCTTAAACCTCAACATTACGAACCTGACTTTTGACGAGTTTAAAAATTTGTTTCTGGCTGAATACTGGTCGGAGCAAAAACAGCAAAGTGTCTGGCGCGAATTTGTCGTATCGAGGCCTTTCGATGCGAATTCGCGCGGTTCGATGAGGGAGTTTTGTGAGGGCTGGATCCGCAAGTTGGAATATTTGCGTGATCGCCGCACGGAATCCGAAATAGTCTGGGAACTCTACAAGAAGCTTCCAGATGATACAAAACGCTACGTAGGAAGCAATTACAGGACAATCAATGATTTCCTGGAAAGAGTTGAGGACGAGGACAATTGGCGCAATAATCGCGACAGTGGTAGAGGCCGTGGTAACAACAACGGGTACCACAGCAACCACAACAACAATAACCATGGGAATAATGCATACCGCAACCATGGCAGCAATAACAATAATGGTTCGGGCCGTAATAACAATCGGTACAATGCAAATGATAACAGGAATGACAGAAACCAGTATCATACTAACGTGATACGGGCTTCACAGAATAGTAATAACGCCAGAGGGTGTGACCAGCCGCCTCAGCAGTATCCGGGGAGCGTATCTGCTGGGACGAGACAGGGAAACCATTAGCCGCGCCGGTGAGGGGCCGACCGGGCGTGGAGAAATTTTGGCGGCCCAATAACAGGAGAAGACCCAGGTGTCGTCGTTATGAAAATTCCGTATGGAATAATCAACGGCGGGAGAGTGTGCCAGTGTTGGGAGAAAGGAGTGCGCCCTCAAGTAGTAAATCAGCTGTATACATGGCAGCAGAAAATACATTCACTGTCAGTGAGAACAATTTAAGTAGTGTTCCGGAAATCGATTATAAAGTGGCAGCTGTAATACCCACAGCGGAACTGGAGATTGAGTTTAAGAATGATTCGCAATTGTTGAGAGAAGATCAGATGTCGGATAAAACGTCCGTCATCGAGCGAGGGGATGCAGAGAGGGATGAGGTCTGGTTAAGGCAGTTCGGTCGCTTATACGACGAACTAAGAGATTATAGGGGCCTGTACGGGAGGAGTGTTTATAGGGAGCGCGGGCAGGATTTGCCGCGTCTCGTCCCACAGGAAGATAGTATTTGTGAAGTGATGGAAAGTTCTGGCCCTAACCGGCAGACTTTACCAGAAATAGTTGATGTTAATGGGGAGCACGAGCAAGATTCGTCGTGTTTCGTCCCGCAGGAGTTAGATGTTGAAGTAGTAACGGAAAGTTCTGGCCCTAACCGGCAGACCTTACCGAAAGTTTCAGTGGTAGAAGTAACCGACCCATCCGACGCAAACCTCCAGTTTAAACATTGCGAGAGTATTAAGGAGAAAGATTGCGAAAATTTTAGTGATAGCCGGACACGATTGGTAGAAAAGCACATAGATTACAACGTGTATGAGGTTAGAGCTGACATTATACGGTCAGACGATAGCAGTGTGGGTTGCGCAGATCTAGCGGAAGTAATTGCAGAAACTACTGGACACATTCTTCCAGGTAGATTGGCAGATGAGATCAATCTGACCAAAGAGGAATCAACGAAGGTGACAATTAGTGAAGTGATAGCAAAGCAGCACTCACTAGTTGACGAGTTACAGGAAAAGGTTTCGATATTGGAGGCGAAGCTACAGACTAAGCCTCAGGACAGACGTGTTGAAATTAAAACTGTAAGTGAACAGAGGCTGAAAAAGCCGCCAGATAAACCGGATTTAGGATCAAAGCCGGATGGTTTTTTCTGGAATGACCTGGATATAGACGAGGATTTACTGTGGGAAAATAAAGAAACAGTCGAGGACAAGTGTAGACAGATAGTAGTGTCTGTTAATATGCACGACCTACAACTAAACGTGTTGATTGACACCGGTGCAGAATTGAGTGCTGTATCTGGGAAAATATTTGAGTTACTGAAAGACAGACCTGGCATCGTAGTTATGCCAGTAACAGGAGTGAAAATTATCGGTGCTACTGGGAAGGCCAGTAAACCGGTCACAAAACAGAGTTTTGTCAGCTTCGAGATATGTGGGGCACGATTTGAACAAGAGTTTGTCCTCGTGCCAGACTTAACTACGGAAGTAATTATCGGGTTAGATTGGCTGTTAAAGTACCGTGCAGCGATTAACTGCGAAAGCAAAACGTTGACATGTACGTCCCAAGATAAAACAATAGTAGTTAGTTTTGACGAGGCAGGAGACGGTGTGCATAGGCAATACCAGCCTATACACATTGTTAACTGGCCGGATGGTATTGACGTAGGTATGAAGCTGAACTACTGTAATGTGAAGAATCTCGGCATTGACAATAATGTAGAAAGTGAATTGGAAAGTATTGTAGACGGTGTGTCAAACGTAACACACGAACAAAGACGAGGTCGACTTTCCCGTACCTATTGCCATCACAACCATAGGGCATGGGGCAAATATGTAGCAGTATTTGAGAGAATTATGAACACCTTGAGACATGAATCTACGGGATTTTCTCCAGAGGAAATCCTGTTGGGTGACAGAAGTACAAGTTTAGTGGAAGAGATAATCAAATTCCCTCCACGGATTGACATTAGTATTGGTGTGAAAAAGGATCGTTTGCGAGAAGTAATGAAGCTAAAAGCCGATGCTCGCATACGTCGTCATGACACTAAAGCGCGTTTTGATTAATCAATTTAATTTTAATCAATTTAATCATGATCTAATCAACTGAAAAATCCAAGCTGCTAATTTAAGTTTTCAGCTGAGTCACAGTAGATTAAGCAACGTAAATATGATTTTGTAACTAGCTGTAAGATTTCATGAATATGTGTTTTACTAGTCATTGCCGATGTACTTAGACGCTGTTTTAAGTTTCAGGCTTGTACATGTGTGATGATGGACAGTGTTGAGTTATCCACTGTGATAGTATTAAGGGACTCCTTGAGATTACTCGGGAGTGAGTTTTTCCTAAAGAATTCAGTGAAGCGGACGTTCTGGAAACGCCGTCACAAGGGCGAGTGAGATCAAGCGTGCCGCACACGCGGGCGCAACAATACTGGCGAGGCGAGCCGCTGTCGGCTCTTGTGCCGCTGTTGGCTCTTGGGCCGCTGTCGGCATTCTTTGTACTTGCGAGTACGGAAGGCGGAATTGTTTTTCTTCCTGGACAGCTGAAAGAATTCTACTGTCAATATTTATGTTTTTTTCGATCTGATGTATATTATTTTCTTGGTTAGCGTTAAGTGGAATCTCATGACGAGATATTAATTATGAAAAGGTTATGTAAAAATGTGTATTCTATGTAATTAATTATTAATTTGCGTATTTTGATCTACCTGTTTTTATGACCATGTACTCTGATTAATTTTGCAAATAGTATTCCATTTCTCATAGTGTTACGAATTTTAATGATTTTGGAATAGCTAAACCATTTTCTATATCTTCTATGAATTTTAATATGTTGTCAACCTGTTTTATTTTGTGCAAGATGACAGAGTGGAATAAGACTAGGAGTGTCCCCACTCAATTATTATGGTCTAAAAAAATTTTATTTATGCTTAATTAGACGAATGCTAAATTTTGTTGATGTTTTGAGCATATGCATTTCCGCTGTTTCTTTTTTGGGACATTTTCTGAGTCTGTTTACGTTACACGAACATCCTCAGACAATGTGGGGCACGTGTAACGCCGGAAATGCATATCCTCCTATTTCCATCTATTGTACTATTATTTTTTTCCTTGTTTTGTTACCTCAAGATATGACATTTCTGTCTCTTTATATATTGTAATTGTTTTACTGTTTGTATATATATATTTATGCACTCATGTCGATGTATAATTGGTTTGTTTCGTAAATATTATTTGTATTTTTACGCTGGGTCTTGCCTAGGGAAAACTGCTATCGAACGATTACATCGATGGGTCGTGTGAAGAATCAAAGTGTGTAGGATCTTTGGTAGTGTTAACTCTGCCGCGTGGAGCGCGGGCTGAGCAGTGAGAGTCTGGCGGGAGTAGCGAGTGGAGCAGGTGTCGTGTGACGCTCCCGCGAGTTGCCGCGCTTTCGGGGTTTGGCAGCATGTAATTGCGCTCGACTCGCGATGATAGTTTCTGACACGGTGTCGCGGACGGGAAGCATTAGCTGGCGCACATCAAGAGCCCGTTTCGCCTGGTGACCGTGTCGAGAAGAAGGCGCGCCAACATCCAGCTTCTGCAACAGCGACGGCCGACAATGAGTGACTGTCGCCACCTCCTCGATCGACGGCTTCAAACCTTCAATCAACCAACAAGGAAGACTAAAAGCACGTAAAGTTTCAGAACTGTATGGCAGACCTCAGCTTTTCAAATTGTTCCATTTGTCTCGCAAAATTACAGCAACTTAGCATGAACCTTTGTTGCTCATTGTCCCAATTGCATTGCCAAGCAGGGTCCCTTCCTTTTCCGAAATGTATCCGAGTGTCGTTGAAATTCAAACGGCAGCATTAAAATAATATAATTAGATTTCACTGCTTTAATTTCAAAGTTCAGTAGCTGGCTACAATATTTAGGTTACACGAGCACAAATTTAGAGTGCGAGTTTTGTTAGCATATTTTAGCTTACCTGTGACTGCAGCTCAGCTTGGTACGTACTAAATTTTACTATTGTTAATAGTTCAGAATCATTTAATTCAAGTTCAAAGTTAAATCTCTCGTTTCTAAATTGCGTAGAGTCAAGTTGCTTTTGAAATGATTGTTGAGGTAGTCCAAGACTAACCGCATTTTACTGAATGTCGGTGTGCTTCAGAAAGAAAGCTCACTATTAACTTCAGTCACTAAATTAACTTTCGATTTTCCGGTTTTATTAATTCTTTTGCTAAATTAAGTCAGAGTGTAGCGAAATTTATTACTTCTGACAAACTTTCAATTTTCACACTACACGTGTCATCCTTCAGTTGCCACGCTTCTAGTGCTAATTATATGTGTAATAACCTTTCTTTTTCAGTTACTATAGTAATTGTCCATAGGACTGGCGACCGTGATTTCCCCCAAATCTCAAATATCTAATTACCGCTAGTTAATTGTTAACGTAACGGCCGCACATTTACTTTCTTTATTAACTTTACCCCTTTTCAAAATTGATTTCCACCAGTTTCATTTGCATTTTTCCTTTCATTTAGATGTAACCCTTTCCTCCCTCTTTACCGATAGATTAACTTCGGTGACGATTGCTTTTCCCAAATTTCCATTAGGCACACGCGGTTTAATTTTTCACTGTCATTAGGGTCGATAAGTGAGGGGGGAGGTTACAAGGTGTGTTGGTGCATGTCAGAGTACGGTGCAGCCAGTGAGTGTGCAGACGTTTTCAGACGTGCTACTGGTGACTGTGTGTTGAAAATGGCTCAAAGAACAAATATTGATGACGTTATGAGGGGTAGAATACTAAGGCGACTGGAGGCTGCACAAACACAGCAGGTCGTTGCACGGGCCCTCCGTGTGCCACGAATTGTGATCTCAAGGTTATGACAACGATCCAGCAGACAGGAAACGTGTCCGGGCGCTACAGTACGGGACGTCCACAGTGAACAACGTCACAAGAAGACCGATATCTCACCATCAGTGCCCGCAGACGGCCACGGAGTACTGCAGGTAGCCTTGCTCGGGACCTTACCGCAGCCACTGGAACAGTTGTCTCCAGACACACAGTCTACAGACAACTGAACAGACATGGTTTATTCACCCGGAGACATGCAAGGTGCATTCCACTGACCCCTGTTCACAGGAGAGCCCGTAAAGCCTGGTGTCAAGAACACAGTACATGGTCATTAGAACAGTGTTCCCAGGTTATGCTCATGGACGAGTCCAGGTATAGTCTGAACAGTTCTCGCCGGGTTTTCATCTGGCGAGCACCAGGATCCAGATAGCAACCCCTTAATGTCCTTGAAAGGGACCTGTATGATTTGATGGTGTGGGGTGGGATTATGATTGGTGCACGTACACCTCTGCATGCCTTTGACAAAGGAACTGTAACAGGTTAGGTGTATCGGGACGTCATTTTGCACCAGTATATCCGCCTTTTCATGGGTGCAGTGGGTCCCTCCTTCGTCCTGATGGATGATAACGCACGGCCTCACCGAGCTGCCATCGTGGAGGAGTACCTTGAAACAGAAGATATCAGGCGAATGGAGTGGCCTGCCTGTTCTCCAGACCTAAACCCCATCGAGCACGTCTGGGATGCTCTCGATCGACGTATCGCTGCACGTCTTCAAACCCCTACGACACTTCAGGAGCCTGTCGGCCGGACTGGCCGTGCGGTTCTAGGCTCTACAGTCTGGAGCCGAACGACCACTACGGTCGCAGGTTCGAATCCTGCCTCGGGCATGGATGTGTGTGATGTCCTTAGGTTAGTTAGGTTTAATTAGTTCTAAGTTCTAGGCGACTGATGACCTCTGAAGTTGAGTCGCATAGTGGTCAGAGCCATTTGAACCATTCATTTCAGGAGCTCCGACGGGCACTGGTGCAAGAATGGGAGGCTATATCCCAGCAGCTGCTCAACCACTTGTTCCAGAGCATGCCAACCCGTTGTGCGGCCTGTGTACGTGCGTATGGTGATCATACCCCATATTGATGTCAGGGTACATGTGCGGGAAACAGTAGCACATGTGTTTCGGGATGGTTTTCTCAACTTATCACCAATACCGTGGACTCACTGATCTGTGTCGTGTGTATTCCCTATGTGCCTATGCTATTCGCGCCAGTTTTGTGTAGTGCCACGTTGCATGGCACTACATTCTGCAATTATCCTTACTTTAAGAGCATGAGTGTAGCATTTCTAGCGGACTTCAAAAAGTTAAGGTACACGTTGCTACGGCAGGCCAAGTGGTTTTTGTTCAGTGTTGCGCTACACATCAAAGTGACGCTAGTTTTCAACCTAGTCACCGAGTCTCTGTAAACAAGGCTGGAACGTCTTAGTAGTCGTTTAATTCCACGGCGACACAAATCTGCTCCTCGGCCTCGACCACGGAGCCATTCTACAACCGCTGTATAAGCGTCCTCATCATTTCCAGATGTTGTTTCAGCTCGCCGAGAAGACTGGCCGGACATTGCCGTCTGTGGGCCTTCCTCCGCGATGAGCGCCAGCCGACACTGGCCGGACATTGCCGTCTGTGGGCCTTCCTCCGCGATGAGCGCCAGCCGCGTCTGGGCAACATCGCTCCAGATGTCGGCACCATTTCACTGTGGATGGCGCAACGTGTTATTTGGCCCATACACTGTGAGTCTGTTGGCAGTTTAGACGCCGTATCGACAAGAACCGTTGTGAACCCGCCAGGGTTGCCGAGAGCGCTAACGCGCTGCTTCCTGGACTCGGGTAGGCGCGCCGGCCCCGGATCGAATCCGCCCGTCGGATTAACGACGAGGGCCAGTGTGCCGGCCAGCCTGGATGTGGTTTTTAGGCGGTTTTCCACATCCCTAGGTGAATACCGGGCTGGTCCCCACGTTCCGCCTCAGTTACACTCGGCGCAGACATTTGAAACACGTCCGCAATATTTCACGATTTACACTAGACGCAGACAGTTTGGGTGCACTGATTCCGTCCTGGGGGGTACGGGGTGGCAACAGGAAGGGCATCCGGCCATCCCTAAAACTAACATTGCCAAATCCGTTGTAACCACTCCGACCCTGCGATCGCTGCGGGACTATGGCGTAAGCGAAAGAAAGAAAGAAAGAAAGATCGACAAGAACCGTTGTGCTCCATCTCTGGAGTAGGTTTCCAGTTGGCGCGACATTTCACTCGCGTACTGTGATGCACCAGTTAACCGTACCGCAGCACAGGTGTGTTTGCAGGAGATCCGGAACACGTACTCTCCTGAAACTGCGTCACTTTTGTTGCGTAGCGTCCTCTACCGTGCGACGACATTTGCAACTTAGTTTCTGAAGTCCCTAAGCGTCTGCGTAGTTTGCTGTAAGAGACCTGTGGCCTCTGGTGGCTTGCTACGCAGCAATAATATAATTACGATTTATTCGTTTTTTTATCGCAACAGTGGAAAAGCCTGTAATGAGCAATCGTCAGAACACAGAGTGATGCAACAGCCCTGGATGCAGCTCACGGCAGCGCCGTGCGCTGCATTCGCAGAACCGAAACACGAGGTGAACGTCAGTCACCTATCCATCAGTAAACCTGTCCACGCAGCTGCCTATTGTACTTGTAACCCCTAAATATTCAGCTGAATTGGCAGTGTTCAGATCTGTGTGATTTATCGTGTAACCGAAATTTAGCGCATTCGTTTTGCTATCCAGCACAATAACTTCACGCTTTTTATTGTTTAGAGTCAATTGTCACGTCTCGCACCATACACGCACCTTGTAAAAATCATTTAGCAATTGGTTTTGGTATTCTGATGACTTCAATCTAAGAGCGCTGCACAGATTGTCTCTTATCTTAGGAAAAGCAGAGGGCTTACATCATTTCCTTGGGGAACGCCGCAATCACTTCAGTTTTACTCGACGGCTTTTCGTCAATTACTACGAATTGTGACCTTTCTGACAGGAAATTAAGAATCGTGTCACAAAACTGAGCCGATACTCCATAGACACGCAATTTGATTTAAAGTCGCTTTTCAGGAACGACCTCAAAAGCTTCTTGGAAATAGTGAACGTAGTAATGAAAAAGAAAATGCTGCGAGCGACGTTTCTTTGTGGCCACTAACGTAATCTGTCGTCGCAGAGGGCGTTAGTGCATCATTTACAACTGTGCAAGTGTCTAATTTTTTCGACTATTAGTTGCTTTTCTAAGGAAGACGCTGGTGGACACTGTCGCAATATCGAAATTTATAGAGAACTAACGCGACGAGTGCATCGACTACATTTTATATTACACGCAACTGTTTTCCGTTTACACGTTCAATTCTGCGCAGCATTACGTAACGACGCCTACAAATATTCCAGTCCTCAAGTCAGCAGTATATTACAGTCGTACGTTAGACGTACGAAGTGTCTGTTCAGCGCCAGGTACATCACAATACACAATCACGTGGCTCTGTCGTGAGGTAAATTTACGCTGGCTGCAGCACTGCCGATCTAATTGTGCTGGCGTGGGCAGTGGCGCTTAGCTCAGCTCGTGGCAGTGATTCAGCCGGACACCTGACATTTCGCCGCCGCCGCCGCCATCCTCACATGTGGTGTGTGGCAGCCACATCACAGCTACACTCAAGTCCGTGGCGAACAAACGACTTTTGTACGCAGCAGCTTGTCATTCGGGTGACATTCGTATCATTACGTAGGCTTTCCCGGCGTAATAAGTCTTGAAAGTCTCTTCGGGTTTGCTGCCGGATCCTAAAATCAACTTGACTCGATATTTCGGCGATCCCAAAAATATATTAAGAGCATCACGTCCATGTGGCCAGGCGAAAAAGGTATCATCCACATATCTCCAGAAGCACTTTGGTTGCTTTTTGGACCACTTCAACTGTCTTCATCCCCGCATCAAATTTACTATGGAGGTCGAAAACGATGGATGCTTCCATTTTTAGACGTTATGGTGTATAAAAAACCAGATTGTACTTTGAGACACAGTGCTCACCGAAAGCCGACGCACACAGATTGGTATCTACATCCTAAGAGTTGTCATCCACCACACCAACGCAGTGGCGTCCTTAGGACTTTGGTACGGAGAGCATATACCATTTCCGACGCTGATAGCTTAACCCAAGAACTTGCGCATTTGATTGCTGTTTTTAAGGAAAATGGATACTCCGAGAAGCAGATTCGTCGGGCTATGGAGTTTGGACCATCTCCGGAGGTGCATGAAGAGGAACATAGGTCGGCGGCCTTTCTTCCTTATGCTGGAGGCATATCGTTTAAGATTGGACGAATTTTAAGGAATTTTAACATTAAGAGTGTGTTCCGTCCACCTTTTAAGATTAGGGCACTACTAGGCTCTGTGAAAGATGATTTGGGGCTTAGGAAACCCGGTGTGTACAAAATTCCGTGTCAGTGTGGGAAAGCTTACGTTGGCCGTTCGATTCGCACTGTGCATGACAGGAGTGTGGAACATCGCCGTCATACGAGGCTACAACAGCCGGAAAAAATCGGCAGTAGCAGAACACTGCTTAAATGAGGGACACAGTATGAAATTTGATGAAACTGTGGTAGTTGCCAACATTTCCGGTTTTTGGAAGTGTCTATAAAGAGGCGATTGAAATTAGGTTGGCGGATAATTTAATCAACAGAGACTGGGTTTCCTCTTAGAAAGACGTGAAATTTTGTATTGTCTCCCATCAAAATTGAACGTTCTTCGGTGCGGCCCTGAGTGCGATATATCGTTGCCAGCGGTGTTCCGCTAAGGGCGGCGCCGCCTCCCTGTCTTGAAGGGCAGCATCCGTGATGGGCGGCGCATGCGCCGTGTACTGAACAGTGGCCTATATAGGACGTCGATTTGCAGCCTGGCGTCAGTTCTCAGCGGGACTCATCAGCAGAAGCAGCATTTTCCTGAAGATGGCGACCAGCTGGATCGCTGAAATATCGAGTCAAGTTGATTTTAGGATCCGGCAGCAAACCCGAAGAGACTTTCAAGACATTCGTGTAAGCTTTCCGGGATATAAAAAGCAAATATGGACGGATATAACAAGGATCGATCACAGTCGCATCGCGTCAGTGCTGACCGGAATGTAGCAAGGAGGAAGGGAGGGCGAGAGGCCGTGGCAGCGTTTCCTTTTGTTTTAGCGTAGTGTGTGCAGGTGTACAGTTGCTTAGAGCTGCCTCTGTCATCCACACATGCAGCCCGCAGACAGATCTGTAGTGCAGTGCGGACAGTACACTGTACCGTCTTTACTGACTCTTCTGCTGTCCGTGCGCGAATTATTTTTGGGAGAAACGACTGTCCGCGCACAGCAATAAGCGTCCTAATCTCTCCTGTCTCACTCGTTTGCATAAAACATGTACACATAAAAGGAGACGGAAGAATCGATTTACGTTCTGTTTCAAACTCGGGCCATTCCAACTCGCTCAACAGAATATCCACTTCGTCTCCCTCGCCAAAAGATTATCTTTTTTTCCAATTGCCACGTGTAGATTGTGTCTGAAAATTTCTGTAGCACTCTCCTACTGACTGAACAGGCTGGTTAGAAATCCAAGAAGGCGTCTCCGACTTCTCTCTACAGTCTTCATCAAATTCTCCTTCGCAGATGTGGTATATCTACTCAGAAGTCTATCAATAAATCGAAGTAATACAGTGGACCTCCCTGTAAATGATTTGTGAAAAATATAAAATAAAATGACATTTTCATCCACGTAATGACAAGGAATGAGGGAAATGTAATTTAAATAGGTGATTTTAAATGATCGTCACATTTTATACAGGTAGTAACAAAAAAGTTTCAAGACACATAACTGTAAAAATAGAAATTATGTCAGGTGGACGCGGGGCCGGAAACTCTTCATGTCCGTCTCAGTGCTCGTTTCCTACAACTCTTTGCACTACAATAATCGTGAAACACAATAGGAAGAGAATGTATCAACATGCGACATGAGTCGCTGAACGAAGCGTTTTGTCTTCGTGTGAAAAAACACCTCCAGAATAAGCAGTTGCCGTTTCAGTGCCATCTGGTAATAGGGAATTCACATGTTAAATCTTCAGGTTTGGAAGGTACCTTGTTGGAAGTGTTCAATTTTATGTCAGTGAACCTCTTACCCAAAGTGTAAAAATAAGAAGAATGCAAGTGACTCCAGACAGTACCTAACCATTAGCACAGAAACGATACAGAAACCAGCTCAAATGTACGCTGAGTTAGGAACGGATTCCCTGCAAGTCTAGTGTGGTAGGGTTCACTCACTCACATGGTACGTTCTGCATTCTTTTCTTTATGAAGTCTATAATCTTACGACGAAATAAACTGAAGACACTGACTTGAATTTAGGATTCCTGAGAACGGAAGACACAATGTTTTCCCGATTGGGTGGTTGAACTTACCGCACGGAGTCCCCCAGGCACGAAGGCCTTGAGGCACTCTCTCACAATAGAAAACGATATTTTTATGATCATTTGTACCACAATTGTGTGAAAATGGATTAAAAAGGTGGAATGAAACCTTCACACTTGAACTGCGTCTATCTAAAGTGGGCACAACTCTTGCATTACCCAAATATTTACTGGGCTGTGCACGCAACAAGGATCTCCGCCATCTACTGGCAGACTGCTATCTGATGTACCTATAAGAACCCACAAACGACATTAAAAGCTCAGAGACAGTCTTTAAGGGAGTTATTCAGCCACTGCGTATCTATCCAGTAGAGACAGTGCAGATGAAATGAGCAAACAGCAGCTTGCGCGAAGGCATGCAGGCCAGTAATTTCTCCCATATGTTCACGATTAGATCCGACAGAGCTACAGAACTAAGAGGATTACCGTTCACCCCTCTTTCAAATATTCTCGTCCTGTTAAGTACCAGGCGAGGTGTGAAAGGGTGCCTAAGTTTTCGTCAAAGCAGGAACGTATCCTTGGTGACCTGTCAACATAGGTGTCGTTGTCCTGGTAGACATGAGTGTCCATAGCATGCACATAATGACCATGAAGAGGAAACGGCAACCGAGAATGTTGAGATAAAGATGGTACGTATCCTGAATTAGTGGGCCCAAGTCGTGCTACGAAGAACATACCCAAAACACACAACAGAAGCACCATCTGCCCTGAACTGCTTGCTTTACGCATTGTAGCTTAAAAGTTTTGCAGTCTATAATGCAGAGCAGTTTGTTGCATTATCCTTCGAAAAGAACAGTCATTGTGAAAGGAAGTGATCGAAATTCAGTCCTCCGAAAGCCAATTGTTCGGTGCTGGGATACATCACAACTGTAAGGATACCATCATCTGAAAAGAGGCAAAACTTTTGTTTGTAGGAACATATTACGTGCGTCTAGTCAGTTACTCTCCAATTTCTGTTGCGGCCCATTGAAGAGATGAAACTTTGAGTGTCGTTGTCAACAATGCTCATTTGCGAGGTACTCGATTCCAAAAGTCAACAACGTGCAGTTCCTTTGAAAATATTCGCTCAGAAATTGTCTCTGACAAGACATGACTCTCGCCTCTGTCACGTGCCCCGTTGTTACACCGTGTTACTTGGTTACGAGATTTACATAAGTACTTGTAGACACGCTGAACAGTCCGCGTTAATACAGCAACAAATGGGAAACTTTCATTTCAGGTGAAATCATGGGTATTAGCAAAGACGAGAGCTCCTTTGTGCAGGTCTGTACCGCCTTCGTGAGGCCAATATTACTGTGCTGAACGAATAAAGTGACTAACACCTGCACCTGATTTCACTGTCCGTCAGCGGTGGACAGCCACGTGGCCGGCTGGTACGAATTCTGCATTGTCTACAGTGGCCCAACACGAGAATTGGGATTTCAATAGGGTGGGGATTTTGCGCTTCCTCTGGATGTGGTGCGATAGGAAGCACGCCTTTGAAACGTCCTCGTGGCTGCTGGCCAAGTGAGTCAAGAGTGCGGAGGTTTCCTGACAGCTAGCGGTGCTCCCCCTGATGCCTGGAGTTGCTGCGTTGAGCGTAGAAGAGATACAGAATACGTGGCACACCTGGAGAATGTGTCCACGGATTAACAATCAACGCTATGCAATCTAGGCATTTAATAATCTAGGCTATAATTTTTAGGGTCATTGATAGCTAGTGAACGAGAAATGCTATGAGTTTTGGAAAAATGTAAGTGAAGACATAACAAGTTTATTTTGTACTGAGGATGTACTTCATTAATAAGCTACTGATCTTACTTTTCCTCAGTTCCTCACTTAATAAACAACTGTTTCAGAATTCGCTCGCAGTTGCCTCTTGACAACATGTGGAAAGGTCGTGTGACTAGGCCCTCCCGTCGGGTAGACCGTTCGTCGGGTGCAAGTCTTTCGATTGGATGCCACTTCGGCGACTTGCGCGTCGATGGGGATGAAATGATGATGATTAGGACTAGAGGTGACACTGTGTAAACCTCGCAGTGTTCTGCCAAGAGATGCAAATTTTAACATTGTTGTTGTTGTTGTTGTTGTTGTGGTCTTCAGTCCTGAGACTGGTTTGATGCAGCTCTCCATGCTACTCTATCCTGTGCAAGCTTTTTCATCTCCCAGTACCTACTGCAACCTACATCCTTCTGAATCTGCTTAGTGTATTCATCTCTTGGTCTCCCTCTACGATTTTTACCCTCCACGCTGCCCTCCAATACTAAATTGGTGATCCCTTGATGCCTCAGAACATGTCCTACCAACCGATCCCGTCTTCTGGTCAAGTTGTGCCACAAACTTCTCTTCTCCCCAATCCTATTCAATACTTCCTCATTAGTTATGTGATCTACCCATCTAATCTTCAGCATTCTTCTGTAGCACCACATTTCGAAAGCTTCTATTCTCTTCTTGTCCAAACTATTTATCGTCCATGTTTCACTTCCATACATGGCTACACTCCATACGAATACTTTCAGAAATGACTTCCTGACACTTAAATCAATACTGGATGTTAACAAATTCCTCTTCTTCAGAAACGCTTTCCTTGCCATTGCCAGCCTACATTTTATATCCTCTCTACTTCGACCATCATCAGTTATTTTGCTCCCCAAATAGCAAAACTCCTTTACTACTTTAAGTGCCTCATTTCCTAATCTAATTCCCTCAGCATCACCTGTCTTAATTAGACTACATTCCATTATCCTTGTTTTGCTTTTGTTGATGTTCATCTTATATCCTCCTTTCAAGACACTGTCCATTCCATTCAACTGCTCTTCCAAGTCCTTTGCTGTCTCTGACAGAATTACAATGTCATCGGCGAACCTCAAAGTTTTTATTTCTTCTCCATGAATTTTAATACCTACTCCGAATTTTTCTTTTGTTTCCTTTACTGCTTGCTCAATATACAGATTGAACAACATCGGGGAGAGGCTACAACCCTGTCTTACTCCCTTCCCAACCACTGCTTCCCTTTCATGTCCCTCGACTCTTATAACTGCCATCTGGTTTCTGTACAAATTGTAAATAGCCTTTCGCTCCCTGTATTTTACCCCTGCCACCTTTAGAATTTGAAAGAGAGTATTCCAGTCAACATTGTCAAAAGCTTTCTCTAAGTCTACAAATGCTAGAAACGTAGGTTTGCCTTTCCTTAATCTTTCTTCTAAGATAAGTCGTAAGGTCAGTATTGCCTCACGTGTTCTAGTGTTTTAACATTTTAACTAGATAAATACGTAGGTTTTACTCATAATTCGCTACTCATGATGCTTCTCTAAAAGTTAAATTGGTTAACAAGCCAAGCAAAAATAAATCGCTGCATTTACAGCGGAATTCTGTTTAGTTGCTAATAAAGGAGAGGTGACACATCTTTTTGAACGGTCACCATGCAAGAGTGGGCGTGGAGTGGTCTGCTTAATATTTACAATAAATGTGAGTGTGTGCTTCAGTCTAGAGCGGCATTTTCCCTCCAGCACTTGGCGTTTCCCCTGTAGCGTCTGCTCGTTATCCTCACCACTACCGCTCTCCTCAGACGTGCCCTGCTGATTGCTTCTACCGGACACAGTATTCTGCGCGGACTCTACATCAGCGCCGCTACGGCTTGTTTAGTAGGTAGAGATTCTACCTCGACTTTCTGCAGACTCAGTTATTTTCCTAGTAGTACTAATAATATTCCCAGAAGTCCTGACAGGAAACAGCATATGTCACAGGAATGCTATCAGTACAAAAGGGGGCTGACTGATGAGTACACCTGAATCTGAATGAATGCCAAACCATTTTGCTCCTGAGACTTGATCAGTTGGAAGGCCTGAATACTTAAACATACCGAGGAGTTGCTTGGAGGTCGCGAAATCTACGAGTCGCCCGGCAGCCCTCCTGAGTGTAGCAGGCGGGTTGTGGGCACTGAGCAGCAGAGGTGGTGTTTGAAAGTGATGTGTGTTTCTGTTGGGGAGTCAGTGATCCATGGTGATCGTTGAAGTTGTTCTACCGGTCTAGAAAACTCACAGAAAATCACAGGAGCGTTCCCTAGAGCGTCCGAGGAATTCTGATTAGTCGTTTCTAATTTTACAGGCCTATGTTGTGGGTAAAAGCGTGTTTGGTCAGGAGATGATTAGAATCAAACAGTGGAGCTAGAGGTCGCGATTGTTGGAAGGGGCAGACCAAACGACTATCGAGCGAGGTAGCGCAGTGGTTAGCACCCTGGGCTCGCATTCGGGAGGACGACGGTTTAATCCCGCGTCCGGCCATCCTGATTTACGTTTTCCGTGAGACGGATGACCTCGCTGTCTGGTCTCCTCCCCCAAACAACCCAACTAAACGACTGTTAATTGAAGCTAGTAATTGGCGATTGTTTCCGTGAAAACTTGGAAAGCCGTCCGTTAGAAAAGTGTTTCACATTTATTTATCGCTGTGCTAGTCCCTAATCACTAGCGTGGTTCGTGGACTAGTTACTGAATGTTTTCATCTGCTAGGGTATTCAGAACGCTGGTTGTAGAGTGAGGCGTAACAGAATACTTACAGACCAAAAAACCACACAACTGCGATTCACCAAAATAAAAATTTCATTTTGATACCGTAATTCAAATACAGACTCAAAGCCATCAACAATGGAGTAAATTAGAGAAAGTATAAACAACTTAAAAATAATAAAGCATCAGCAGAAGAGAATCTAGCTGCTGAACTGTCAAAACACTCAAGTTACAACATTATTCTATGTCTAACAGAAATCATAAATGAAATATGGACAAAAAACATCTTACTATCAGAATGGACATCGGCGTTAATGCACCCACTGCATAAAAAAGGAAGGAAAACACATCCTAATAATTATAAAGAAATCTCTCTCTTGCTTGTGACTAATAATATCTTTTCCACAGCACTTTTAAACAGAAGTGAAGGAATACTCAACTCACAACTAAAAGGATATCAAGCAGAATTTAGGTAGGTAAGGTTATGACTAAAGTAAATATTAAATCTAAAGAACATTATAGAAATGTGGAAAATCAGAAACTTGAAATATGTGATGACTTCGTAGCTTTTAAAAAGGCCTATGACTCAACTGATACAAACGTACTAATCAGTATTATAAAGGAATTCAACTCGATAATAAAACAACCGAAATAATTAAATGAACCTTAAAAAGCCCAACTTTGAAAGTAAAATTTACGGGGAAACTCACGAAACCGCTGGAAATAAAATCGGGAGTAAGAAAGGGCGACAGGTCTTTGCCTCTATTTTTCAGCTGCGTTTTAGAGAAGCTAATGAGAAAATGGAGAAAATACATCAAAACTAAGGGTGTTCAGCTAGGAAGAAACCGAAATAAAATCACCATTGATGGTCTAGCGTTTGCAGATGACATGGCATCAATTACTGATGCACTATATAGTGTCAAAGAACAAGTCGCAGAACTACAGAAACAAATGGACAAAATAGGACTATTTCATTTGAAAAAACGCACTTTACGACAGATGTCAGTGATGCTCCTCCAAATTTTAAAATTCATAACAATACGATATGTGAAACAAACTGTTTTAAATATGTAGGAAAATGGATAACGAGCAATACGAAGGAAAGAACAGCCATAGGAAATAGAGTACATAAAATGGAAAAGGTATTCCGTACGACAAGACACACACACACATACACACACACACACACACACACACACACACACACACACACACACACACACACATATATATATATATATATATATATATATATATATATATATATATATATAACGAAAAACCTTTGTCCTGGAACCCAGAACTAAGACTGTTAAACAATGATAAGGCCTGAAACAATGTATGTGGCAGAAACATTAACATTAACAAGATTTGGGGATCTTGAAACACAAGAAAAAGAATTTTAAGGAAAACACTAGGACCTTGAAGTAATAGTAATGTTGAATACAAATTCATATCATATCACTCAGAAAGGATAACACAAAAAACACAAATCATTTGTATGTAATACTCACTACCCTGATCATTTGTCAGCAGATTGCCAAAATAGGTGAATACATTACAGTAAACTGGCACAGATAATATTTACAGAATTGATACGCTTTCAGAATGAAACATTGTTATGCACTTTTAATAAATTTATCGTACGCAGAATGCCTAATCTTGTCTGTTGTGACCAAGTGCTGTCAAAACTGAAATCTAGCAGACATTCTGGCCTAATAGTCTCTGTTAAGATATTCATCTATGGAGTAGAAGGAGTTGCCTCTCAAAAAGTCTTTGAAACTTTGTTTAAACTGTGCTTTATCTGAAACCAAGATTTTACTGGTTGCTGGCAATTTATTGAAAATGAGTTTTCCTGAATACTGGATCCCTTTTTAGACCAAGGTAAGTGATTTTAGATCTTTATATTGATTGTTGTTATTCCTAGTGCTGGTACTATGAATTGAGCTGTTGATTGGAAAAAGACGTACTACTTGCAACAAATTTCATGAAGGAATAAACGTACTAAGAAGCATTGGTTAGAATGGCAAGTTCCGCGAACAGGTTTCTACATGATGTTCTTGAATTTACACCGAAAATGCGTCTTATTACGCGCTTTTGCACGCTAAAAACTTTTGCTCTGTCGGACGAGTTACGCCAGAATCTGATCCCAGCCTTGTTTAAGGACTTCAGCAATTCTGTGATGTGCCCTTCCCAACTGAGTTTATTATCGTGTTCTAATCCCAGAAATTTAACACTGTCAAGCTCTACGATCTGCATGTCTTCGTATGTTACACACAAGCCGGAAGGAAATCTCTTACAGGCTCTGAACTGCATGTAGTTGGTCTTTTCAAAGTATAATTACAGTCAACTGGCTATAAAACATTTGATAATGTCAGTGAAAATTTGATTAGCAACCATTTGTAAATCTTTACTTGACTTGTCACGTACTGCAATGTTTGTGTCATCTGCAAACAAAACAAACTTAGCATCTGGCAACATAACAGATGAGAGGTCATTAATGTTCTCAAGAAAAAGCAATGGACCTTAGATGGCACCTTGAGGAACACCATATGTAATTAATTCCCAATTAGACGAAGACTGACTGCTTACTGCATACCTATTTCACAACGACATCGTTTCTTTCGTGTTAGATAGATAAGACTCAAACCATTTCACAGCACTGCCAGTAACACCATAATATTAATTTACTTAAGAGAATGCTGTGATTCACACAGTCAAAGGCTTTTGACAGGTCACAAAAAATGAGACCTTCAGAAACTTGTTACGATCCTCAACTCATGGATATCTGATTATTTGGAGATTCACGCTTTTTGGTTTCAGTTGTTAGGCGACACAAAGTGCAATTTACACCCGCATAGTACATATGCTCGAAAACTTTGCACTACTTTAGCACATATTACACACCCCTTCATATACTTCGTTCTGCTACGAAAATGTGCTTGCTGGCTAAAATTTCAGCAGTAGAAGTCAGATCACATTGCTATTTATTCATTTTGTGAGGATAGGAGATTTCTGTGGTCTATAATGCCGGAGCCATTAGTTATGCAGTCGGGTTAATTCTCTCTAAGCACATCCAACATTACCTGAATGACACCAAACCAGGACGTTGGACTTGAAGAGGAGGGGCAGAAGATCAACCTGATCGCTGGTGGTCTGTCAGGTCTCCAGACCTCACACCTTGTGACCTTTAGCTGTGGGATTACGTAAGAGGCTGCATTTTTATCCCCACTATGCCTGACAGTCCTGAAAGTCTGCAACATCGCATAGTTGAAGCTGTGAATTCGATGACGCGAGCCAGCTGCTTCGTGTGTAACAGGAAATGAGCCAGGGTTTCGATATCTGTCATGTAACATTCGGTGCTCATATTGAATGCGTAAAAATTGGCTCTCCTTCCAGGGACGTTGGAATTGTGTTTCTATCTCTTGCAGTTTGGAAGTAAAAACTACACTTCTGGTCATTGCTACACCACGAATATGACGTGCCACAGACGCGAAATTTAATCGACAGGAAAAAGATGCTGTGATATGCAAATGATTAGCTTAAATGATTAGCTATTCAGAGCATTCACACAAGGTTGGCGCTGGTGGTGACACCTAGAATGTGCTGACATGAGAAAAGTTTCCAACCGATTTCTCATACACAAACAGCAGTTGACCGGCGTTGCCTGGTGAAACGTTGTTGTGATGCCTCGTGTAAGGAGAAGAAATGCGTACCATCACGTTTCCGACTTTGATAAAGGTCGGATTGTAGCCTATCGTGTTTGCGGTTTATCGTATCGCGACATTGCTGCTCGCGATGGTCGAGATTCAATGACTGTTAGCAGAATATGCAATCGGTGGGTTCAGGAGGGTAATACGGAATGCCGTGCTGGATCCCAACGGCCTCGTATCACTAGCAGTGGGGTTGACAGGCATCTTATCCGCATGGCTGTAACGGATCGTGCAGCCACGTCTCGATCTCTGAGTCAACAGATGGGGACGTTTGCAAGACAACAACCATCTGCACGAACAGTTCGACAACGTTTGCAGCAGCATGGGCTATCAGCTCGGAGACCGTGGCTGCGGTTACCCTTGACGCTGCATCACAGGCAGGAGCGCCTGCGACGTTGTACTCAACGACGAACCTGGGTGCACGAATGGCACAACGTCATTTGTTCGGATGAATCCAGGTTCTGTTTACAGCATCGTGATGGTTGCATCCGTGTTTGGCGACATCGCGGTGAACGCACATTGGAAGAGTGTATTCGTCGTCGCCATACTGGCGTATCACCCGGCCTGATGGTATGGGGTTACACGTCTCGGTCACCTCTTGTTCGCAGTGACGGCACTTTGGACAGTGGACGTTACATTTCAGATGTGTTACGACCCGTGGCTCTACCCTTCATTCGATCCCTGCAAAACCCTACATTTCAGCAGGTCATTGCACGACCGCATGTTGTAGGTCCTTTACAGGCCTTTCTGGATACAGAAAATGTTCCAGTGCTGCCCTGGCCAGCACATTCTCCGGATCTCTGACCAAATGAAAACGTCTGGTCAATGGTGGCCGAGCAACTAGCTCGTCACAATACGCCAGTCACTACTCTTGATGCCGGCCGCGGTGGTCTCGCGGTTCTAGGCGCTCAGTCCGGAGCCGCGCGACCGCTACGGTCGCAGGTTCGAATCCTGCCTCGGGCATGGATGTGTGTGATGTCCTTAGGTTAGTTAGGTTTAAGTAGTTCTAAGTTCTAGGGGACTGATGACCAAAGATGTTAAGTCCCATAGTGCTCAGAGCCATTTCAACCATTTGAACTATTCTTGATGAACTGTGTTATCGTGTTGAATCTGCATGGGCAGCTGTACCTGTACACGGCATCCAAGCTCTGTTTGACTCAATGCCCAGGCGTACCATGTCGTTATTACGGTCAGATGTGGTTGTTCTGGGTACTGATTTCTCAGGATCTATGCACGCAAACTGCGTGCAAATGTAATCGTATTTCAGTTCTAGTATAAAATATTTGTCCAATGAATACCCGTTTATCATCTGCATTTCTTCTTGGTGTAGCAATTTTAATGGCCATTAGTGTAATAACCCTGCAGTTGCTTTGCTACAGACAGATGGAGAGACAGGGAGGGTGAGCCGACTCACCCGAGCCGTCGTCGTCGGCGGCGTCGCCCTCGGTGTCGGAGTCGTGGCGGGGCTCGGTGAGCGGGCTGGAGGGCGCGCCGGTGGCGGCGAGGCGCAGGTGCGCCAGGTGCACGGCGAGGAGTCTGCCGGCGCGCCCGCTGCCCGCCAGCGCCGCCCACTCGTCGCGCCGCAGCGCCCACAGCTCGGGCCCCGTGCCGGGGAAGCGCGCAGGGTCGGGCGCCGGCCGCAGCCGGAACTGGCGCGTGCACCAGCGCAGCCACGCCGACACGTGCTCGCCGCTCCACTCGCCGGGGTCTGCGGGCAGTTGCAGACAAAAAATCGTACAACAGACTTTCACATAAAAATTCGGGCTAAGGTTCGGGACATGCTACTGTGGAAGCGCGTACAGGATCACAGACTTCGGACAAAAGAAATAGGTCATGGCTGGTGTTGCCAGAACTATATACTTATGTGGATATGGTGTCTGTTCTTTCGAACATGTCCGAAAGAACAGACACCATACTATATACTTTGTATGGATATGCTGTCTGTTCTTTCGGACATGTCCGAAACAACAGACACCATTGATGACCTGCAGCCGTCTAGAACGAAATTAGAATTATATTAATACCTTCAGCTGCTAATGGGCGTTGATATATATGTATCAACGGGGTCAGGTGAAAAGGTGTGCCCCGACCGGAACTCGAACCCGGGATTTCCTGCTTACATGGCAAACGCTCTATCCACATTTTTTTTTTTCACTCATTTTGTTCGATATAGCTCGTTAGTTCGTTGCGTTTGGTCGAGGCGGACGTCACAAGACATGCGTTCAAATTGATCGTTGTTTCCTTACTCAGTTTTTTATTACAGAGAGCACGCAGCCCTCTGACCGAACACGGTGATCAACAGTGGTACCTCAGCCACCGAGGGCACATCTCGCGCACGCCTCCCGCGAGACCCACATTCTCACCTTGTATGTCCACACACTACATTCCTAGTGTCCCACCCCAACACACTCATTACTCGTGGAAGACATTCCTTCCAAGTCCCGTAAAAGTTCGTGGGATATGTATGCATCAGGACAGAAGAAGAAGGTCATGGCTGGTGTTGCCAAATTTATATACTTATATCGATATATATCAACGCCCGTTAGCAGCTGGAGGTATTCCTATAATTCTAGTTTCGTAATAATTGAGGGTTCTCCACTGGCGATCTGTAGCTCCGTCGTCTGGGACGTAACTATCGAAACCTCGTGAATAATAGGTGACACATTTGTCACATAAGCACACGATTTACTTGTCCCGATCTCCGCAAACCGTAGAGACGAGCTAACAGAGAAAGACAGCGGAACAGTATACGCTATCGAACGATGGTGTAGCAATAACAAACTCGAGATAGTAGAAAATAAAGCAACCTACACACTACTGAACACTCGGTCAAAACGAACCCCTCAGTAAAGACTGGGACACAAACATTAAATGAGCAGTCGTACACACGAATCAAACATTAAATTCCCACAGACGAATGAAGTTAACAACATACGGAACAGAAAAGAAAAATACTACAAAAACTGACGAGGCTAAATTCGAACAAGCCTCTACTAGTTATATGGACATACTGCTGCACCCTCTTCGAATCGATACTAAGCTTTGCAGCCAGTACATCGGCACATAGACTGGTAACCGCTAGGAATGAAACATATCAATCCCAGCCGAGATACGATTAATTTCTCAACTGGAGACGTACTTTATCCCACGCACTTAAACTCCGTGTCTGTCAGACACACATCAACCTGAACATGTAGGCAGGAAGGTCCCCAGAACACACAGCCTTCTCCTTAGACAATGCACAAACATCAGAGACACATTACACCAAGGCTACGGTAGCACATAACCACATACATATACAATAATTAGAAACCCAACTGAACAAAGTAGAAAGCAACATCTCCAAAGCTGCACTATGTGATCAAAAGTATCTGGACACCCCCAAGTACCTACTGCCAGGTACTGCATATCAGCGACCACAGTAGTCATTAGACATCGTGAGAGAGCAGAATCGGGCGCTCCGCGGAACTCACAGACATCGAACGTGGTCAGGTGATTGGGTGTCACCTGTGTCATACGTCTGTACGCGAGATTTTCACACTCCTAAACATCCCTAGGTCCACTGTTTGCGAAGTGATAGTGAAGTGGAAACGTGAAGGGACGCGTACAAAGCGTACACGCGAACCTCGTCTGTTGACTGACAGAGACCGCTGACAGTTGAAGAGGGTCGTAATGTGTAATAAGCAGACATCTATCCAGACCATCACACAGAAATTCCAGACTGCATCAGAATCCACTCCAAGTACTATGACAGTTAGGTGGTAGGTGAGAAAACTCGGATTTCATGGTCAAGCGGCTGCTCATAAGCCGGTAAATGCTAAACGCCACCTCGCTTGGTGTAAGGAGCGTAAACATTGGACGATTGAACAGTTCAAAAACGTTGTGTGGAGTGACGTATCACGGAACACTATGTGGCGATCCGATGGAAGGGTGTGGATATGGCGAATGCCTGATGAACGTCGTCTGCCAGCGTGTGTAGTGCCAGCAGTAAAATTCGGAGGCGGTGGTGTTATGGTGTGGTCGTGTTTCCAATGGAGGGGTCTTGCGCCCCTTGTTGATTTGCGTGGCACTATCACGTCACAGGCCTGCATTGATGTTTTAAGCACCTTCTTGCTTCCCACTGTTGAAGAGCAATTCGAGGATGGCGACTGCATCTTTCAACACGATCGAGCACCTGTTCATAATGCACGGCCTGTGGCGTAGTGGTTACACGACAATAGCATCCCTGTAATGGGCTGGCCTGCACAAAGTCCTGACTTGAATCCTATAGAACACCTCTGGGATGTTTTGGAACGCCGACTTCGTGCCAGGCATCACCGACCGACATCGATACCTCTCCTCAGTGCAGCACTCCGTGAAAAATGGGCTACCGTTCCCCAATAAACCTTCCATCTGGTTGAACGCATGCCTGCGAGAGTGGAAGCTGTCATTAAGGCTAAGGGTGGGCCAACACAATGTTGAATTCCAGCATTACAGATGGAGGACGCCACGAACTTGTAAGTCATTTTCAGCCAGATGTTCAGATACTTTTGATCACATAGTGTACATATGAAATCTACGTGCAAACACGAGCAAACACAAGAAGAGCCTGCGTGCGATCTCATGACGGATTCCATACGGAAGATCGAATAGAAGAAGGAAGCGACGATTGACCTTCAGCAAAACAGCTTTGGACGACTGACATAATCATACCATAGTTGAAGTCAGTGAAGGCGAATTACCGCAATACTGCACTCTAAACCTATATAAAGGGTGTACATAAAGTCCAGGTACACTTTGGTTCAAATGGTTCAAATGGCTCTGAGCACTATGGGACTTAACTGCTCAGGTCATCAGTCCCCTAGAACTTAGAACTACTTAAACCTAACTAACCTAAGGACATCACACACATCCATGCCCGAGGCAGGATTCGAACCTGCGACCGCAGCGGTCGCGCGGTTCCAGACTATAGCGCCTAGAACCGCTCGGTCACTTCGGCAGGCAGGGACACTTTCAATTATTTATTGCACAAGAACTAAACATTGTACAGATATCATACATATATGTCATTCTGAAGAGAAACCCTGAAAGTTTTTTTTCATGTATACCGCCACAGCGTATTTTGGTAATTTGTCGATGGTCAGCGTTAGTCGCAAACATGGCGGGTTCAAGTGCGGAGCGAGCTTTCTGTGTGTTGGAGTTCAACAAAAACAAATGTGCTACAGCTGATCAACAGATGTTTAGAACCAAGTACGGTAAGAAGCCACCAACAAGGAAGGCCATTTACCACTGACACAACTAATTCGTTACGACGGTTTGCTTTTGCTCGGCAAGGAGAAGCGGACGTCCCAGTGTGAGTCAAGTGAATGTGGAGCGCGTACGAGAGACATTCATAAGGAGTCCAAAGAAATTGGTGCGTCGTGCATCCGCATATCGAATGTTTGTAAA
Source organism: Schistocerca piceifrons (assembly GCF_021461385.2). NCBI lineage: Eukaryota > Metazoa > Arthropoda > Insecta > Orthoptera > Acrididae > Schistocerca > Schistocerca piceifrons. Next base: position 94,816,730 of record NC_060143.1, on the reverse strand, counting down.
AAAAAAAAAAAAAAAAAAAAAAAAAACTTTCAGACTTTCTATTCAAAATGCAATATGTATGGCATACGTACAGTGTTTAGTTCTTGGGCAATAAATAATTGAAAGTGTTTTCGGACTTTATGTACACCCTGTATATGTTAAACTACAATACATGCGTATTGTCCCAAATATGCACTATTAACATTAACATACAACTAGAATAACACCGATAACAATTAGACTTCTAATAACTGGTCTTTCTCCTGTCTGTTAAAATATGGAGACGAGTATATGTTAGCAGTTTCTGTTTCTGTTCGTATTAATGCAGTAGATTCTGAATAACGTAGGAATAATTAATCTTACATCTGAGGCAAACAATCGAATCCCTCCCAAGCGAAGTAGCATGTATCACGTTTCGCGCTTGGAAAGCAGTACTGCAGATTTAATTCGATGAACGTCTTAAAGTTTTTGTTATTCATACATTTTTAACAAACAGAGCAAAAATATAGTTAATGAAATGAAATACCTGTACCGTTTCGCTCAACTAAGCACAAGGACGTTTACTGATCCACAAAATGATGTCTACAGAAAAGTCACAACACCTGACGCCAGGTAACCCAGTACCAGAGGTTCGACTAACACCAGTTCCTCCTGTCGCCAGGACAAGGGAAATGCGAGACGAGTCGACATCGGCGATCCATAAAAAAGGATGTTAAGTTCAACAGCACCAACAAAGTACTGATTTGTAGAGCAATGGTGGGAGAGGTGGGAAATTTGAAAGTCCTGAGAAATTGTTAGCACGGCAGCAAGAGAAACGAAAGAAGAGCCGTTCATAAATAATGTAAAGTCATTGATTTATTACTACGACTGTTTTTTTTTTGGCAGGTGTCATTTTATCTTCATTTGTTCTTCCATGACAGGCATTTCAGTTACGTGTTCAGGACATTCCAAAAGTAAGCTTGCATCTCATGCGCGGCACTAGTAAGAGACACATTTAGACGAATCAACGAAAGATTCCAAAGCGATTGGAAGAAGGCTCGATACTCAAGAAGCTTAACGAGACAGATGCGCATAACTAGAACTCCATGTACCTAAAGCCAATCTATTGCATAACCATAGAACACGTTTTATGTGTTCCAGAGAGCGAAAATCCACAAACGGGAATCTTGTGAAACTCTACTCATACTGTTCGTTCATGAGATCCAGAGGGCAGTATATAACAATGCTAAATTTTATCCTGCACTGTAGTCTAGAGAACAAAGTACGAGCTTACTGAATATTGAAACAGCTCTGTGATTAATCCATGAAAATAGAATTCAACACGTTCTAAAAAATGGTTCAAATGGCTCTGAGCACTTAATTACTGAGGTCATCAGTCCCCTAGAACTTAGAACTACTTAAACCTAACTAACCTAAGAACATCACACACATCCATGCCCGAGGTAGGATTCGAACCTGCGACCGTAGCGGTTGCGCGGTTCCAGACTGTTGCGCCTAGAACCGCTCGGCCACTCCGGCCGGCTAACATGTTCTAAACTGGGTGTAAAAGTTGAATGTAAAAGTAACTTTTGCCGTACACCAAAAGAGTGTTGTAGGGCTGATAATGTTTGCAATATATAGATAAATAATCTAGCGGATAACGCTTGTTATGTAGGATTTGTGTGGCGTGGGGTTTGTGCTAAATTTGACAAGAATTTATTAAATAGAAAATATTCTAGAATTTGAAGCCATTTTAACGAATATTCATCCATGGCCACATGGGGAATAACGAGAACCTGAATGAAATGACACAATAGTTAATATTATGATGTGTTCAACATAACATGTGCTCAATTTGTAATGTATTTCGTCAACCTACATCTGTAATACGATAACAAGACGTGCAAAAGACATGTAAACATCAGACACCACATAGATCGACAAATCGATAGTCCAATTGAAACCAGCTGCATTTCGATCGCCGCCTTGTCCACTGCACTACAGAACTGTTTGTGATCGTGTTTCCAAGTTACTGCTACGTTAGTGACAATTTGTGAACAGTGACCAAGAGAGTCACGGAAATGGAAACAACTCAGCGCATCACAACGAGACTGCCACGCCAGAAGAGCAAAGTGAGTGACCGTTACAAAACATTTCCGTGCAAACTTCAGCCCAGCTTCCAAAGTGACATCGCCTCTTACTAAGTTTTCTCTTCTTCCAGAGGATGACCACAGCATTTACGAAAAGACTATGTAACATCAGTATGACCTTATTGTAAAGTTGTTTTTGTAATGCCATTTAGCCCGAAGAGGAGGTATTCTCTCGAAACATGTCGCTAAATAAATAAGTAACACAATAGTTGACAAAGTTTGTGGCTGGTAGCGGTAATTAAAAAAAAACCTTTACAGAAATTATTCTGCTGTAAGCTAGAAAGATGACGACAGACAGAACTTGACACACGGTGTATTAAAATAATGTCAAACCACGTAGCTTTATTCGTGCATATAACGCATGATTCAGTCGTACACCAGCACCAACTCCATTATTTTCTTTCTGATAGCAGTGACGAACCCCCGGTTTGGAACCCGCTGGAGCGAAGGATGAAAGATGAGAGTGTAACCTCTCGTCGACAACGATGTCATTTGGAGACTTAGGACAAGCTCGTGTAGGACAAGGATCTGAGAAGGAAATCGGCCGCGTCCTTGTTGACTTAGGGAAACAACGCGAAACCTACATTTGTGCGGCCGATGGGAATTTGAGTTCAACATCGCCCAGAATACGACCCGAGCCTCTTAGCCACCGTAACAGCAGACGAAGTACCTCCTGAAGCAGAGACATAGTGTCAGTATCGATATTCTTGGAGCACGAAGCTCTTTGGGCACCAGAAGCACGTGCTCTGGTCAGAGAGCAGGTAGCGAGAGCTTCCGATAGCAAGGAAACGAAGGTACAAAAAATGGTTCAAATGGCTCTAAGCACTATGGGACTTAACATCTGAGGTCATGAGTCCCCTAGGCTTAGAACTACTTAAACCTAACTAAGGACATCACACACATCCATGCCCGAGGCGGGATCCGAACCTGCGGCCCTAGCAGCAGCGCGGTTCCGGACAAACACAGGTACAACTTTTGAGTGAGTATGGACAGTGTCCCGTGTGGCAAAGAGAGTACCCACACCTGGTGAGCTGCGTTGCAAGCCGTAGGTAATGTAATTTCCGTTTTCTTATACATGTTTCGAGAGAGGGCAATTTTTTACTGTTCCTATTTCTGTCTTTATCCATTAATACTGAAGGCACATTAAGGACGTATTATTTCCGCAGTATATAGATTAGCTCGTTTTAGCGGATTTTAGTGGGCTTTTCTGCCCCATATGGACATTACTAATTCCACCATTCGTTCTTTATATTTTCTGAAATCCATTTTAGTGTGTTTTCCAGTGCCTTTTTGTAAGTATAATCATTGTAAGAATTTGGGACACATGTGGTCACGCATTGTGTCCCTCAAATTTTTAGCCACGTTTGTATCTACCTTAGTAGTGGAATCTCGATTGCGTTTATGTTCGCCTCGGTGTAGATTAATTTGAAACTGTGATAACTGCTTACGCACACCTACTTCATAACTCTGTACCCTCGGGATACCTTTTCTCATGATCAGAGTCCGCCTTCTTGTAATAGATTCAACTACAGGTATATACCATTGAATATGCGTGGTATATGAATGTTCTTTATTTCTGCATAAGAGGTAAGTTTATCGTTGTGGGATGCGGAATGTGACTGCATTGCACAAATTAACTGTTGATTCACTTCAGGACAATGATTTCAGGGCTATAAACAGTACTGTCAATGCTTATAACGTACGGACGTCACCCAGTAGCGGAGATTGTGTCGATTCTCAATAAGGAAGTTAACAAGTAAAATCACGAAAGATTCATACCTTCAGCATGCATGGTACATTTTATCTTCATTACTCTCTTTTGCTATTGTAAATACATCCCTTCGAAACACACTATAGAATGGGACCTTTCATAAATATCTATGGCAGGATCCTGCTGATCTGTGGTTGGACCCAGAATATTTTTTGTGTACACTTCTCTGATTCTACTCAGTAACTGCTCCTGGTATTATAATACGTCACTACTATTTCTTTGCTGAAATAACTTTATTCCCTCCTAAAACAAACTCTCGACTATATGTGACGATCCAACTTACAAATGTTCTAACTTTGGTAAACCTTTTGTGTACGGTGAGGACCTGCTTAGTCTAGTAAAGCACTGGTCTGCCTCTACAGTTTTTATCCCCTTCACTTGCGTCCGTTATGAAATTGACTATTCCTTGATGTCTCAGGACGTGTCCTACCAACCGTGAACCAGTTATTGAAAAGCTGTAAGTCTAGTACTGAAACTACAGGTTCGAGAGAGCGTCTTGCACGTTTCATGTAAAGTGCATTTGTTCAGCTGTGATCGGGACACGAATAACCTTATTCAAATCGTACAATTAAACCATACGGACTAATCATTTGAGAACAATTGTCTTCTTTTCACACAGTCTGATCTGTATCACTGAAAGTTTTCGCTCCAAGGAAAAGATACAGATAGGGTTTTGAGAATCTGAAATAGTAATAGTAGTGCTTCAGATGACTTGTTTCAATAGTGATATTCTTGTAATTACAATTGTTTAGGTATTTACGAATCTAATTTACTCTCATCCCTTACTACAAGGAGGAAATACAGAAAATGCAATAACTTGAGATATAATTGAGATATTTATTGACGTTATGTTTCTACAAGTATGGTAACTCAAAGACTTTTTTTCCACATCCAACACGTCTACATGCGCACCATTACTGGCGCGAAGGACATCTACTCCGTATTCCACTTCTCTCCAAGTGCTTTGCAGCATTGCAGGCACAACATTTGCGACAGTTGCACGAATGCGATGGCATAGATATGGAGGATTACGAACTGGTGTCTGGAACACTTGATTCTTGATAAACACCCACAGAAAAAATGAAACGGCGTATTATCTGGGCTTCTGGATGGCCAAGCAATCGATGGGCTACCTTTTCAAATCCAGCGACATGGAAAACAAACTCCCAGCTTTCCGAAGCCGTTTGTGCCATTTCTTGATTGTTATGCAACTGGAAACATCGTCAGTTGGACGCAGTCCATACTCACGTCGAAAACGACGTTCTACCAGTCCAACGGACTCTAGTTCCGCAACAGAAAGCACACAGAACACCACCATACGGTTACCGATGCGCGTGTGAACGTGAACAAGGCAATTACGCGCGTGCGCACTTGGTACCGACTGCCGCAAGTAAACACAGAACACATCTTGAATTACCATACTTGTAGAAGCAAGCCGCCAATAAATATCTCCATTACGCCTCTAGTTATATCATTTTATATTATTATGTGTTTAACCTGCCCCCCCCATATTAATGATTAACGTCTCTTCGAATTCAAGGTTGTTAAAGACTAAACAGTTCCAGTTACTCAGCTAGAGATGAGAGAAGGGAGCGACCTTAGGATTTTAAGGAACTGTCCCAACATTGGCCTGAAATGATTTGCAAAAATCATAGAAAATTAAAAATCGTGCTGGTTAATGGGAATCTTTACTCTGCTCTTTCCAGATTCGCGTAACTACTCCTAGGAGTACTGAACACCAGAAGATCCTGAGGAAGATCTCAGCAGAGGGGTCGAAACGTCGATCATTTTAGAAGAAACATGACGCGGCCTAATAACCCAGTAGATTTTAACTTCTGCATTAGTGTTGCTCGTGTTTAGTATTGTTATCAGGCGTGCTAGAGTATATACGGGGCTTGTAAAGCGTCATATGTCAAGTGATCCTTCTGCAAGACACGGAGATGTCGCGTACTCGATCGAGGCAGCGTTATCAGCAGTTAACAGAGCTTGAAAGGTGTCTCAGTTTGCGTCTCCACGTGGCCGACTTGTCGTGCCACATCAAGATTTGTAGAGCAGTGGGCTGTGACGTCGACCTGACGTTGGACTGCATGGAATGTGAGGGCAGGCACACGCCTCGTCGAGACTCCGGTCAACCACATCTGACCACCGCAAGGGGATCATCGCCGTACTGCCCGCACGGTACATACAATACGCAGTAACTTTCGTGTCAAATAATGGCCTCCCTCTAACATTCTGCTTCATCCCGTACCACTGGTCGGAGACCAGCAGCAGCCGGACTGTGTGGACCGCTGCTGACACCGCAACACGAACGGCTGCACTGGCAGTGGTGCCGTGGCTGGGAAGCACCGACTGCCGAAGATGAACGGAACCGCGGCCCTGCACTGCCGTACCTGACCACCGTCGACGAGTACGGCGGCGACCAGGGAAGAGGTGCCTTCTTCCACTGTCTTGTAGAGGCACAGTACCGTCACAGCTGGCGTCATGGCGCCGGAAGGCATCATCGCGCGTCTTTCCAGGTCACGGTTGGGGACAGCTGTACGTCACAGACTCGTTGAGTTCTCGTGTGTCATCTCTCGTGGGACCTAAGCCTAGTGGCTTCAACTTTTTTCCTAAATGGAAGGAAGCACTTCGAGTCATTCGCTTCAGAACTGTTACAGAGATTAGTCGGATGACAGACGGCTCCAGTCGAACTGTCAACACAAGTGGCGCTGCTGAAGGTATCCTACGACTTCCATATTGCTGGCAGTGGGTTATACACAACGCTGGTGACTACTCTGAAGGCACCAAAACTTTCGACATGTATCTGTTGTGTGAAAGTTGTAAATAAAATAGTTGCCTCTATTAAGGGGAGGTTTACTATCTTTTGGTTCAAAAAATCGATTTTTTTAAAGGGGGATAGGACGTCAGACGGGCCGACTTGGAGCAGGAGAGGCATCACAGGACATTTTAATTTCCACTGTCTACAATTTTACAGATAAATTCATTAGACTTTGTCAGTATCACCAGGAAGGATTCAGGATTCACACTCATTGCAGTGGAAGATCGAAAACATAATATAAATTTTTTTTACGTGTGAAATTTCATCATTCTTGCACTTACTAATGGCTGCATTTGTTGCTATAGGTACACTTTCCTTCAGAAGTTAGAGAGATTCTTCGATGAATTTTGCGCAGCATACAAACCATACTTACAGGTGTGTGAAACTCTAGAATTTATTTAATTTATGAAAAAACGAATGAGCTGTTATGTTTTAAACTTCATGTTTAGAAAAAACACAAATTTTCTAGTTAATCACCTCAGTTTTATCACAGTTTTTAATAGATTTGTAAAATTCTAGAGTTTCATACACCTTTGAGTATGGTTTGTACGCTCAAAAGAGGAAAGGCCGCTGGACCTGATGGGATACCAGTTCGATTTTACATAGAGTACGCGAAGGAACTTGCCCCTCTTCTTGCAGCGGTGTACCGTAGATCTCTAGAAGAGCGTAGAGTTCCAAAGGATTGGAAAAAGGCACAGGTCATCCCCGTTTTCAAGAAGGGATGTCGAACAGATGTGCAGAACTATAGACCTATATCTCTAACGTCTATCAGTTGTAGAATTTTGGAACACGTATTATGTTCGAGTATAATGACTTTTCTGGAGACTAGAAATCTACTCTGTAGGAATCAGCATGGGTTTCGAAAAAGACGGTCGTGTGAAACTCAGCTCGCGCTGTTCGTCCACAAGACTCAGAGGGCCATAGACACGGGTTCACAGGTAGATGCCGTGTTTCTTGACTTCCGCAAGGCGTTCGATACAGTTCCCCACAGTCGTTTAATGAACAAAGTAAGAGCATATGGACTGTCAGACCAATTGTGTGATTTGATTGAAGAGTTCCTAGATAACAGAACGCAGCATGGCATTCTCAATGGAGATAAGTCTTCCGAAGTAAGAGTGATTTCAGGTGTGCCGCAGGGGAGTGTCGTAGGACCGTTGCTATTCACAATATACATAAATGACCTTGTGGATAACATCAGAAGTTCACTGAGGCTTTTTGCGGATGATGCTGTAGTATATCGAGAAGTTGTAACAATGGAAAATTGTACTGAAATGCAGGAGGATCTGCAGCGAATAGACGCATGGTGCAGGGAATGGCAATTGGATCTCAATGTAGACAAGTGTAATGTGCTGCGAATACATAGAAAGATAGTTCCCTTATCATTTAGTTACAAAATAGCGGGTCAGCAACTGGAAGCAGTTAATTCCATAAATTATCTGGGAGTACGCATTAGGAGTGATTTAAAATGGAATGACCATATAAAGTTGATTGTCGGTAAAGCAGATGCCAGACAGATTCATTGGAAGAATCCTAGGGAAATGCAATCCGAAAACAAAGGAAGTAGGTTACAGTACGCTTATTCGCCCACTGCTTGAATACTGCTCAGCAGTGTGGGATCCGTACCAGATAGGGTTGATAGAAGAGATAGAGAAGATCCAACGGAGAGCAGCGCGCTTCGTTACAGGATCATTTAGTAATCGCGAAAGGGTTACGGAGATGATAGATAAACTGCAGTGGAAGACTCTGCAGGAGAGACGCTCAGTAGCTCGGTACGAGCTTTTGTTAAAGTTTCGAGAACATACCTTCACCGAAGAGTCAAGCAGTATATTGCTCCCTCCTACGTATATCTCGCGAAGAGACCATGAGGATAAAATCAGAGAGATTACAGCCCACACAGAAGCATACCGACAATCCTTCTTTCCACGAACAATACGAGACTGGAATAGAGGGGAGAACCGATAGAGGTACTCAGGGTACCCTCCGCCACACACCGTCAGGTGGCTTGCGGAGTATGGATGTAGATGTAGATGTAGATATGCTGTGCAAAATTCATCGAAGATTCTCTCTTAGTTGTGAAGAAAAGTGTACCTATAGCAACAAATGCTGCCATTAGTAAGTGAAAAAAGTGATGAAATTTCACATGTAAAAAAAAATTATTTTGTTCTGTTTTCGAACTTCCACTGCTGTGAGTGTAAATTCTGAATCCTTCCTGGCCATGCTGACAAAGTTTTATGAATTTATTTGTGAAAGTATAGACAGTGATGCCTTTCCTGCTCCAAGTCGGCCCGTTTGACGTCCTTCCCCCCTTAAATTGCATTTTTGGATCCATAAATGTGTTCAGAATCCACCCCTGAAACGGTTTTTCCGAATACGGAACGGAAATGTTTGTTATTTGCGGTTGAACAAAAAAATGCACATGACTGAAATCGGCCTTATTCACGCACCAGTTATTTTCTTTCGGAGGACGAGTTCTTGTACTGGTGCTTGGGAGGAAACACACAAAATTGAAATGAAAATTTGAACGCGTGTGTTTGTAAGTTAGCCCTCAAGCATTTGCATTCTGGTTTGAAAACTGGGGAGATTGAGACTTTCCTGACAGTGAGCACCTTCAACGAAGGGTATTCAGCAATTCTGAATACCATGACAACGATGGACGTCACCCTGGGACTCTATTCGATGCAGTTCGCCAAGCATTCGGACGTCCACCGGATTCAAGCGGCCGAAAACCGCTTGTCACCGGCCGTACGAGCGGCTCTGGAGCAGCGCAGGATGGCCCAGATCGAGCAGAACGCCCTCTATGAGGAAGAGGAAGGACTAGTTTATGGACCCGGAATAGCCGATTGAACGTAAGTTGCGTAATATTACACTTATACAGTATACAGTCAAAACTTCAAACGCGTTTTTCTCGAAATGACTTTTTTTTTATCGCGCAGTATGGTAACTTCAAATCTACTGAACCGATTGGCATGATTCTTTGCTTCCGACGAATCTAACTAAATTGTCTAGCAGTTATACCACTTTTATTCCGATCCATCAACTATAAATATTTTTACTTGACCGACGAAGTCGAAATATAGAGGAAAAAACCCTATTTTTTCAAATGGCCTCCATTTTTTTCCTATGGTCCAAATAATTTAAGCGAGGTACAACTCCTAAAGAATCTTATATACTTCGCTAACGTCAACTCAATTTTGATTTGAGACGAGCCGGATGACCAGTGACATACCGGAAATTTTGTTTCGTTCCGTCGGTACTTCCGCCTTTGCTCTTCGACTTTTCCGGTCGAAAAACTTTTACCAGATTTGACATTGATATCTATAACACATCCCGAGAAAAATGTTCTCAAAGAACATGCTTTCTTCGGGCCAAAGATAGTAAACCTCCCCTTAAAGATCCAACCCTCGTAAGTTGCTAATAGGAACACATACCCTTATCAACCTTCTTCAGTAAAGGTTCTCAGTACGGTGATAATTTCGGCTCGTCACCTAAGTACGCTCCTAATTGTTTTACAAATTAGACCGGTCGAGAAGCGCGCACCGCACTTCCTGGTATAATCGGAAAACGACCGTCCTCGGTAACAATGGGACGCGGAAAAAGCGACTCTGGGCCGTAATAGTTCCCGGGACTGGCGGTTGTTGTCGCAGCGGTCCCACGCCGGTCTCAGCAGTAGCCGTACGACCTCTTCCACGAAGCTCATCTTTTAAAGATTCTGCCCGAGTCGAGGCCTAGTCCTGTTACCAATATGGCAGTAGAAGAGAATGTGTCGGAATGCACACTGAATGTTAAATGGTATCCTTCGTTTTCTGCCCGACTCAGTTAATCTGCCAATCAGATATCTCCCTCAGGCCGCTCTTATAATAACCTAGACAGTTACTCGTATAGATAGAACACTGTAGAGCTTCTGAACATTTGTACTTTATTTTGTTTTAGAAATCGTTTACCACTGTTAGGTTGCACCGGAATGGCATGCCTTTTAGACACAGATTTCTAAAATAAATTTGAGGGCTGCATTCGTTTTAAAGTACTCAAAACAGATTATAGCACACGCATGTTTACCTGTATGGTGTTCCTCCTTTGTTTACTTAATCACGCGATTATGTAACTATTTCTAATTTATTTTTCCTCCATTCTCATTCCTTCACCTTCAGATACCAGCACAGACATCATAATCAAGTTTTCACCTGTCGATTTCCTCTGAACGTACCCCGACTTTTCTTATTTATGAACGACAACACATTTCAGTTTCGCTCATTACTCGTTGCTCCTGCCAAATCCCGTCCCCCCCCCCCCCCCCCCCCCCCATTGTATCTTTAATAATCTGTATATAGTCAGCAGTACCATTAAACTCCACACTTCATTTTCATCTTGCCTGGAGCGGTACTTAAGTTATTCAATCTTAAGTCAGAACAATCTCACAAATGCAAACATTTCGGCATCATCGAATGAGCTGGACCTTTATTCGCGAGGAAAGGGGCTCGAATTTCCCCCGTTCAGAGTTTAAGGTTTAGCGTAGTTTTCTTAAAACGTGCAAGACAAATACTGGAATGGTTATTTCGACAAGTTCAGCTGATTTCCTCCTCTGTCACCACTGCCCCTCCGTTCCTCCACCCCGCACCGTTTGACAAATGAGCTTGCGTTCTGTCGCTAATGATTCCTTAGTTCTTCCCTTTCCCCATTTCGGTTACCTCTTTTTCCCCGCTTCCTCACTCAGATTAGAAGTCCATATCTAACGGCGTAGCTCGCTGAGTAACTGGGCACACAAAAAATGGTCTCAAAATTTGTTACTAATTATCTTCAAAGTCGAGAATGCATTTTCGTAGGATGAAACTAAATAGCAGCCGAAAGCTTACTTTTAACATGGAAATTTAGGAAGAAGCACAACAAGATAATGTTCTGTTGAGAAAGCTTTCCTTAATAACTTCTGATTTTTTTCTTTCTTCGAATAAGGAAGATTTGAGTTCTAATTTAGAAAAAAAGAACTTTTAATAATAATAAAGTTGGAAGTTTATCATTTTGTCTCAAGAAGAAACCTGGCCAACACTGCGAATTATGAAATACTTTTTCATTTCACCGAAAAATCAGGTTTATAGCAAAGCGTATAATCTGAAGGAGCAAGAAAACTGATAGTCTTCTGTTGTCGGAAACCCAAGGGCGGGGAAGCCAAACCGAGCAGACCACCACTGGGGAAAAAGCGAAGGCTGTAAGGTGAGGCCAAGAACAAAAGAAAAGCGTTAAAGTGACCGCTGGCAGTATCTAGGCGATTATGTTCGAGTCTCAGCCTAGCAAAAACTAAAAACACTATAAGCCCGTGGCTTAAAGCAGTGAGTTAGGAAAACAAGTGAAGTGCTAAATAAGTGTGGCCAGGCGGAGAATGTGAGTCCTCCCTCTTTCCGCTGTCACCCCTGTTAAGTGAGTCAGAAGACCGGCCTGTTGAAATTATATAATTTTACGAGTTACCACGGGCCACTCTTCCAAGAAATGTGGAAGGACAAGTTTACGAATGTTTTTTATGCGTGTACTTACTTACATTCAGTCTCTCGGGAATGTAAGTGCGTGGTACCGACACATCAGAAACTGTGACTCGTTTATGTCAAACTAGTCAGCAAATTTTTGTCAAAGAAGATCAACATTTGTAAATTACAGAATGACATTTTTATTTGAGAAAAAACCAGGTAGCCAGTAGTTCATACGCAGTGCGAGTACTTTCACAGACACTGACCAAAATGTATGATTTTACGCCACAAACATCTTGAAGCATGGCTTCCAAACTGATACTCCACTACTTTCATGGCCCGTGGAATGTGTCGATTAAATTTTGTTATTTGTGCGAGCTTAATGTTAGTACTTTCAACGTAGGGAAAAGCAATTCCTGAAGATGAAAGATAGTTAGGATATTAATATTTACAACATTTCGCGGCCCTGTCAGCAACTGTATAAATATTAATTTTAAATAAACAACAACCTCAGTTGCAATGTTTACTTAGATTTGGTTCAAATGGCTCTGAGCACTATGGGACTTAACTTCTGAGGTCATCAGTCCCCTAGAACTTAGAACTACTTAAAACTAACTAACCTAAGGACATCACACACACCCATGCCCGAGGCAGGATTCGAACCTGCGACCGTAGCGGTCACGCGGTTCCAGACTGTAGCGCCTACAAACGCTCGGCCACCCCGGCCGGCTACTTAGATTTACCTAGGTAAAGTTGGAGATGGCACGCGTGGTTCAACATTCACTGAATAGTAAGTGCAAACGGCTCACGCACCCAACCCTCCGGATAATACTCAGCTCTTGCATTGCGAAGTGAAGGGTGCGAGGATGGATATTTTGGAAGAAATGTAAATTTTTAAACACTTCCTATATCACAAAAATAACCTTTTTAACGACTAGCTGCAGCTGCGAAACAAAAACTTTTTTGAAGGTCTTCAACTGTTATTCCATCCGCCATAATTTTAGGGAGTAATCATTATACCTTATCCAACTTGTTTTTAGCACTCCCGTTTGCTGAATAGCTGGGATTATCTGGTATTTCAAACCCGTAGTTATCCTCATGCGGTCAAGTTCGATGATTAGCCTGAATATGCTAGGTTGGCTTAAAATAGTAAAAGCATTGCCCCCTTCGCTTTTGACGTCCAACAGATTGTTACAAATGTTAAGACAGTCGATATATCTTTGTCCCTTACAGGATAACGTATACGTCATTTTCGTTAGTCGCACGTGGTTATTCATAAAATTTTAAGTTTAGGAGTACATGTTGGTACCAGTGTTAACAAGTACGTATGACACACTATCGCCCATGCGCTCTCGAGCCTATAGCTAGTTCCAGTACAACATCCGTTGCTGCCGTACTGCGGTTGCGAAGTGGGGTCGAGGCTGTTTCCCAGATAAGTTATTGCAATATGACGATGTATTACTATATTATAGTTTTTAGTTTTTGACGGTGTCCATTATGGACAAATCGTAGTTCCTTTTATTGTGTGTCCGCAGCTCGTGGTCGTGCGGTAGCGTTCTCACTTCCCGCGCCCGGGTTCCCGAGTTCGATTCCCGGCGGGGTTAGGGATTTTCTCTGCCTCGTGATGACTGGGTGTTGTGTGCTGTCCTTAGGTTAATTAGGTTTAAGTAGTTCTAAGTTCTAGGGGACTGATGACCACAGATGTTAAGTCCCATAGTGCTCAGAGCCATTTGAACCTTTTATTGTGAAGAAGGTTGGGGTTATCCCTACTGAAACCTAGGTAAACATTGCAACTGAGGCTGTTGTTGCCGGCCGGGGTGGCCGAACGGTTCTAGGCGCTACAGTCTGGAACCGCGCGACCTCTACGGTCGCAGGTTTGAATCCTGCCTCGGGCATGGATGTGTGTGATGACCGTAGGTTAGTTAGGTTTAAGTAGTTCTAAGATCTAGGGGACTGATGATCTCAGAAGTTAAGTCCCATACTGCTCAGAGCCATCTGAACCATCTGAGGCTGTTCTTAATTTAAAATTAATAGTGGAAATGGAAATGAGCGTTTGGCGTCATTGGCCGGGAGGCCCCTCGCGGGGCAGGTCCGGCCGCCATATCGCAGGTCTTATTACATTCGGCGCCACATTGGGCGACCTGCACGCCGGATGGGGATGAAATGATGATGAACACAACACAACACCCAGTCCCTGAGCGGAGAAAATCTCCGACCCAGCCGGGAATCGAACCCGGGCCCAGAGGACGGCAATCCGTCACGCTGACCACTCAGCTACTGGGGCGGACAAAATTAATAGTTAGAATACATAATGGTTGTCTGGTGTATCTAACGTTACTGGACGCTGCCACTCAGCATACCAGGTTAGTGTTCGTTTTACTTACCACCATGTTTCAGACATGAGAAAGACGGAATCAGCATGGGTTTCGAAAAAGACGGTCGTGTGAAATCCAGCTCGCGCTATTCGTCCACGAGACTCAGAGGGCCATAGACACGGGTTCACAGGTAGATGCCGTGTTTCTTGACTTCCGCATGGCGTTCGATACAGTTCCCCACAGTCGTTTAATGAACAAAGTAAGAGCGTATGGACTATCAGACCAATTGTGTGATTTGATTGAAGAGTTCCTAGATAACAGAACGCAGCATGTCATTCTCAATGGAGATAAGTCTTCCGAAGTAAGAGTGATTTCAGGTGTGCCGCAGGGGAGTGTCGTAGGACCGTTGCTATTCACAATATACATAAATGACCTTGTGGATAACATCAGAAGTTCACTGAGGCTTTTTACGGATGATGCTGTAGTATATCGAGAGGTTGTACAATGGAAAATTGTGCTGCAATGCAGGAGGATCTGCAGCGAATTGACGCATGGTGCAGGGAATGGCAATTGAATCTCAATGTAGACAAGTGTAATGTGCTGCGAATACATAGAAAGATAGTTCCCTTATCATTTAGCTACAAAATAGCAGGTCAGCAACTGGAAGCAGTTAATTCCATAAATTATCTGGGAGTACGCATTAGGAGTGATTTAAAATGGAATGACCATATAATATTAATCGTCGGTAAAGCAGATGCCAGACTGAGATTCATTGGAAGAATCCTAAGAAAATGCAATCCGAAAACAAAGGAAGTAGGTTACAGTACGCTTATTCGCCCACTGCTTGAATACTGCTCAGCAGTGTGGGATCCGTACCAGATAGGGTTGATAGAAGAGATAGAGAAGATCCAACGGAGAGCAGCGCGCTTCGTTACAGGATCATCTAGTAATCGCGAAAGCGTTACGGAGATGATAGATAAACTGCAGTGGAAGACTCTGCAGGAGAGACGCTCAGTAGCTCGGTACGGGCTTTTGTTGAAGTTTCGAGAACGTACCTTCACCGAAGAGTCAAGCAGTATATTGCTCCCTCCTACGTATATCTCGCTAAGAGACCATGAGGATAAAATCAGAGAGATTACAGCCCACACAGAAGCATACCGACAATCCTTCTGTCCACGAACAATACGAGACTGGAGAAGGGAGAACCGATAGAGGTACTCAAGGTACCCTCCGCCACACACCGTCAGGTGGCTTGCGGAGTATGGATGTAGATGTAAATTGGCAGGACGGACATGGCAGCAGCTCACTGACAGTACACAGCCAGTTGGCCGCAGTGGAATGACTAGAGGGGGCAACAAGAACACAATCACTGCGGCACGATCACGTCGTAGCTTTCTTCGACTGCCTCCGACGAATAGACGGGTAAAGGCGACAGGCACAGTGCAATCGTGAACTGGAAGCTGGTTGCAAATCTCCAGTTGCCACTCGTCGGTTATCAGCGATACCATACCACAGGAAGAGGAACTTGTTTGGTGGGACGCTGAGTGGCATTCTGTGATGCTGAGCGAAAGGTCCCCTTTCCTGCTGCGGCCGTCAGACCAACGAGCACGAGTTCAAATGGTTCAAATGGCTCTGAGCACTATGGGACTTAACATCTGTGGTCATCAGTCCCCTAGAACTTAGAACTACTTAAACCTAAGTAACCTAAGGACATCACACACATCCATGCCCAAGGCAGGATTCGAACCTGCGACCGTAGCAGTCGCGCGGTTCCGGACTGGGCGCCTAGAACCGCTAGACCACCGCGGCCGGCGCGCACGAGTCACAGAAAGCACTGATTGTAGAGACTCACAGTTCTCCAACTCCTGGAATCGACGTATGCCGATCTGCTGTATTTAACGACAACACTGATTTAGTAATTTTTGAACGGAGTGTGAAAGCTCGCCAGTGTGTGCCAAGAATGGTAAATTCTGTTGTAATACCCGTAATGACCAGGGTACCCAGCATGAAATGACTTCATTTCACACAACATATGGATTGAGGAAGGTGTGGGTACTTGACCGCTATGCACGGTCCCAAAGTTTCTCACACATAGAGCGTGTCTGGGGCAGGCTGGGAACACGTATTCGTCCGTACCAGTGTCTTGCCAGCAATCTTCGTGACCTGACATGACATAAGCTTCAGGAAGGCAACAAATTCCTCAAGACATTTGCAGGCAGGGTTTGTTTCCGCACCACAAAGAATAGAGGAGTCTGTTCGTGCCCGTTGCAGTCGCACGTCACACGTCACACGTTATACTGATGTCGGTAAAGGACATCAGTTCCGGCCTGAATTAAAGTTTAATCATTTAACACCCGTTCAGAGATGATCAGAGATGAACGTCGCCACAAAGTTTGATGAGTATCTGACTGGAGCTTGCTGGTATAATACTTCGCCCCCCCCCCCCCCACCCCCAACCCGGTGACAGATTTTTTCTACTACAGTATTGGCCATTAAAATTGCTACACCACGAAGATGACGTGCTACAGACACTAAATTTAACCGACAGCAAGAAGATGCTGTGATATGCAAATGATTAGCTTTTCAGAGCATTCACGCAAGGTTGGCGTCGGTGGTGACACCTACAACGTGCTGACATGAGGAAAGTATCCAACCGATTTCTCATACACAAGCAGCAGTTGACCGGCGTTGCCTGGTGAAACGTTGTTGTTATGCCTCGTGTAAGGAGAAGAAATGCGTACCATAACGTCAGATTGTAGCCTATCGCGATTGCGGTTTATCGTGTCGCGACATTGCTGCTCGCGTTGGTCGAGATCCAATGACTGTTAGAAGAATATGGAATCGGTGGGTTCAGGAGGGTAATACGGAACGCCGTGCTGGATCCCAAGGGTCTCGCATCACTAGCAGCCGAGATGACAGGCATCTTATCAGCATGGCTGTAACGGGTCGTGCAGCCACGTCTCGATCCCTGAGTCAACAGATGGGGACGTTTGCAAGACAACAACCATCTGCACGTGCAGTTCGACGACGTTTGCAGCAGCATGGACTATCAGCTCGGAGACCGTGGCTGCAGTTACCCTTGACGCTGCATCACAAGACAGGAGCGCCTACGATGGTGTACTCAACGACGAACCTGGGTGCACGAATGGCAAAACATTTTTTCAGATGAATCCAGGTTCTGTTTACAGCATCACGATGGTCGCATCCGTGTTTGGCGACATCGCGGTGAACGCACATTGGAAGCGTGTATTCGTCATCGCCATACTAGCGTATCACCCGGCGTGATGGTATGGGGTGCCATTGGTTACACGTCTCGGTCACGTTTTGTTCGCAGTGACGGCACTTTGAACAGTGGACCTTACATTTCAGATGTGTTACGACCCGTGGATCTACCCTTCATTCGATCCCTGCGAAACCCTACATTTCAGCAGGATAATGCACGACTGCATGTTGCAGGTCCTGTACGGGGCTTTCTGGATACAGAAAATGTTCGACTGCTGCCCTGGCCAGCACATTCTCCAGATCTCTCACCAATTGGAAACGTGTGGTCAATGGTGGCCGAGCAACTGGCTCGTCACAACACGCCAGTCACTCTTCTTGATGAACTGTGGTATCGTGTTGAAGCTGCATGGGCAGCTGCACCTGTACACGCCATCCAAGCTCGGTTGACACTGTCCAGGCGTATCAAGGCCGTTATTACAGCCAGAGGTGGTTGTTCTGGGTACTGATTTCTCAGGATCTATACAACGAAATTGCGTGAAAATATAATCACATGTCAGTTCTAGTATAATATATTTGTCCAATGAATGCCCGTTTATCATCTGCATTTCTTCCTGGTGTAGCAATTTTAATGGCCAGTAGTGTACTTTGTGAAACTGAGGTAAATTGCTAATGGTAAGGCGTACCTAGTTCACTTTGGCAGTCCCTCGGTGGGGAGCAGTGACCCGTAATGTAGGAACTGTGGAAGCTGGGCCGCTTCCGGCTGACTCACGAGTATCGATGTGCACATCTCTCCTGCGCCTCGTGTGTGCTGGAGACTGCGGATTCAGCCCGAGCTTCGCGGAAGCCCATGACTATAGGCAGTTGCGCTCCGGAAGTACGGTGGATGACAGGCTCGCTTTTTCGCCCACCTCATGCAGATGGTTGCCGGCTGTCTACGTGATTCAGGCTCCCTCTGAGTCACGAGTTAGCGCCAGCTTGCGGGAGGGACAGATGTTTCGAAACTTTCGGCTCACGAACGCCTTCTGGCAGTACGAAAAAGTCTAGTCCAGAAACTGAGTAAAGTCTTCAGATCGCTCATTCTCTAGCCTAACTACAAGAGACGCATGTAACCTCACAGAAGTGAATTTCGAAGGAGTACGAGGTACATACGCTGATTCCCAACAGATGGAGCAGTAAGATGGTTTATTTGATACCTCAAAAACGCGCATGATGCATTGAAACGTCCCAGAGGAGATGAGTCGATTATATGGAAAGGATTTGTGGAACACGATTGTAGCTGCTGGACAGTAGCGAATGAAGTAGAATTATATGGAACGGGCCTTCGTTCAGCAGTGGACAGATAATGGTTAGAGAGAAAGAAGAAGTAGAGAAGAAGGACTATAAAGTTAGTAAGTGTTGAGACTGTAGTACCGAAACGGTACTATTAATTCTGCCCGAACATCTACGGTAGCAGGAAACAGCTATGCTTCATGAAGGTAGCCATTGCACGCTAAATTAAATTTACCCAATAAACAATACGAAATAACATTTATTAAGAGCAAACAAAATGGTACTAAATTGTGATGCAGTTTAATGCTTGCCATTTGATGTCCTAAGCCTAATACAATGATATCTAATAACTTGGTTGTCTTTTGACAGGCTCTTATATTGTCACTGTAACTGAGTGTAATACCACAGACACACTGTTACTCACGGTAGTTCTTCGTAAACAGTAAATTCTAAGAAACCTTTTGGGAAAGCAATCCTTGTAGTACTATGCTGAGCTAACTGCAGGCACTGATCTAAGCTGTCTTTCTTTTGGAGTGTCCACGGGTCATTCTGCTTTGTGCCTGTCAGTGGAAGCATTTCCGTGTCGGTCACTGCAAGGCGAAAGCACAGTAATTCATTGGTTGACAGCGCCCCCTATGGCGGCTGCCCACACTATCGGCGGAGGTATATGACACACTGGTGGAAGTGGCCCAGAAGCAGGCATCTGGAGGCTGCCGCACCGACCTGAGAGACGCCAGGGAAGTGGATGCACCTGCGAGGTGGCGGCCTTTGCTGTATGTGTTGTGTCTCTCTTGGATGGTACAGAACAGTAAGAGATTAGACTTCTGGTACTGGGACATGGTCTTTAACATCACACGAGTGGTGAACTAAGAATGAAATCGAGACGTTAAGTATCGATTACCAAAAGAATGTAGCGATGATCTGGTTCACATATGACCTGTGTATTTCATTTTCCATTCCTAGCAAGAAATACACTGGCTGACAAAGAAAGACACGATTAGGTGCCAATGAACTTCATTTGCCTACACACCATCAACAGCTTTGTAAATGATTGGAGTTGCTATTCCCTGTAACAGATGCAAGTAGAATGGCCACTAATGTGCATTAATGTCGCTCGCGTTTAGTGTGACTGCCAGGCCTGGCAGCGTCTATAAGGGTCATGAACAGCGTCAGATGTTGAGAGATCTCTGGGAAGGAGATAGAGCGTTACCAGTACCTGAGAAGAGCCTGAGAGGAGCCTCCGTTTGACTGGCTGGTCGAATCGTGCAATATCCAGATCTGTGGGGCTTCAGATGTGACAGTGGTCCCATGGGAAGGCGAGGACATTCAGACCCGTCGTCAAGGATCTGGTCGATCACGTCTGACCACCACAGGCGGGGATCGCCGTATTGTGCACTAAGAACATCGTAGCCGCCTCGCGTCTGCCCCTGCCATCCGGAAACAAGTAACCGACTTCCCGCGCCGTTCTGTGTCGACCCGCACCATTGGCAGCAGACTGGCAGCAGCCGGGCTAGGGAATTATCATCTTGAGCCTAGGCTACCGTTCACACCACAAAACAAGCGGCTGTCTCTGAAGTCGTGCTGTGACCAGAAAGCACGGGATGCTGACGAATGACGTCACATAGTATTCGGCAACGAATTGGGGTTCTGCACTACGCTGGATGACCATCGTCGGCGATAATGGCAGCATGGGACAGGTGCTATTCTTGCAGTGTTGTGGAGAAGCACGGCAATGTAGCTGCTAGTGCCGTGATGTGGGCGGGTCACGTCTGATACACTACAGGCCATTAAAATTGCTACACCAAGAAGAAATGCAGATGATAAACGGGTATTCATTGGACAAATATATTATACCGCCCATGCAGCTTCAACACGATACCACAGTTCATCAAGAGTAGTGACTGGCGTATTGTGACTAGCCAGTTGCTCGGCCACCATTGACCACACGTTTTTAATTGGTGAGAGACCTGAAGAATGTGCTGGCCAGGGCAGCAGTCGAACATTTTCTGTATCCAGAAAGGCCCGTACAGGACCTGCAACATGTGGTCTTGCAGTATCCTGCTGAAATATAGGGTTTCGCAGGGATCGAATGAAGGGTAGAGCCACGGGTCGCAACACATCTGAAATGTAACGTCCACTGTTCAAAGTGCCGTCAATGCGAACTAAGAGGTGACCGAGACGTGTAACCAATGGCACCACATACCATCACGCCGGGTGATAACGCCAGCACGGCGATGACGAATACACGCTTCCAATGGGGGTTCACCGCGATGTCACCAAACACGGATGCGACCATCGTGATGCTCTAAACAGAACCTGGATTCATCCGAAAAAATGACGTTTTGCCATTCGTGCACCCAGGTTCGTCGTTGAGTACACCAAAGCAGGTGCTTCTGTCTGTGATGCAGCGTCAAGGGTAACCGAAGCCACGGTCTCCGAGCTGATAGTCCATACTGCTGCAAACGTCGTCGAACTGTTCGTGCACATTGTTGTTGTCTTGCAAACGTCCCCATCTGTTGACTCAGTGATCGAGACGTGGCTGCACGATCCGTTACAGCCATGCGGATAAGATGCCTGTCATCTCGGCTGCTAGTGATGCGAGACCCTTGGGATCCAGCACGGCGTTCCGTATTACCCTCCTGAACCCACCGATTCCATATTCTTCTAACAGTCATTGGATCTCGACCAACGCGAGCAGCAGTGTCACGATACGATAAACCGCAATCGCGATGGGCTACAATCCGACCTTTATCAAAGTCGCAAACGTGATGGTACACATTTCTCCTCCTTACACGAGGCATCCCAACAACGTTTCACCAGGCAACGCCGGTGAATTGCTGTTTGCGTATGAGAAATCGGTTGGAAACTTTCCTCATGTCAGCACGTTGTAGGTGTCGCCACCGGCGCCAACCTTGCGTGAATGCTCTGAAAAGCTAATCATTTGCATATCACAGCATCTTCTTGCTGTCGGTTAAATTTAGCGTCTGTAGCACATCTTCGTGGTGTAGCAATTTTAGTGGCGAGTAGTGTAGTAACTGAGGTCACTCTGGCGGCACAGTGGTACCGCACGGACATCCTGCATCTTCGTACGTTACTTGTTATATGAAAGTATCGCGATGCCATTATTCAACAGAACAATGCTCGACCGCTCCTGCGTGACGACATGTGCGAGGCGGGCTCGGACGTCACATCCGTCCCAGCGTCTGCCAGTACCCGGACTGCTGTGGGACAGCTTGGCTGTGGAGTGGACACGACGGCTCCGAGACAGCTTCCAGACAGAGTGGGTGCAACGGCATACTGATAAGTCGCCTCATACTGACAAGTTGCCGGCCGGAGTGGCCGTGCGGTTCTAGGCGCTACAGTCTGGAACCGAGCGACCGCTACGGTCGCAGGTTCGAATCCCGCCTCGGGCATGGATGTGTGTGATGTCCTTAGGTTAGTCAGGTTTAATTAGTTCTAAGTTCTAGGCGACTGATGACCTCAGAAGTTAAGTCGCATAGTGCTCAGAGCCATTTGAACCATTTCTGAACTGACAAGTTGTTTGCAAACTTCTCTCGATTTTGTGATCACTGTTGCAACATCGCATATCCTCTCAATCCGTGAAGTTTAGTTTCCTCTTCTTCTCGGTGGTTCACATTTTTTTTTTTTTTTTTTTTTTTGAAGCAGTGTGTTGTGATACCGAAAATACTGTAGTAACAACTGCAGTGAAAAGCACTGTCACGCTCTAACTTACAGACTTCAGCAGCCTTTTTGTCGTGACAGATGAACATCCTTTAAATAGGGATGATTACCCGTAACGCATCGAACATTCCCCAAATATAAATCGTTACAGAAGAAAACGTTGAGTGTGTAGAGGGGAGATTTCGATAATTTTTTTAATGGTTGATGTTCAATCTTTTCAATTTATTTCCTTTTTAGCTTAATCGGAATCAGATGTAATTTAGTAAAATAGTGTTGTGAATGAATTTAACGTGACTGTAGCTGTACTACCGATGAACGTAGTACCGAAATACTGGGAATACCTTAATTCGAAACCATTTGATGTAACTTAAATAGTTTGAAACAAACTTAGAATGGATGTATGTGGAAAAGTGGACAGAACGGGCATTTCATAGCGAAACCAACAATAAAGCTGTTTGTATTAATTTGATCAAAAGAACTCTATGTATGTCAGCTGGGGGAAACATATTATACTGCTGCCGAGAGGGAGAACATTGAGGGGTTGGGTCGTTTGGGGGAAGAGACCTGACTGCGAGGTCATCGGTTTCATCGGATTAGGGAAGGACGAGGAAGGAAGTTGGCCGTGCCTTTTCAAAGAAACCATCCCGGCATTTGCCTGGAGCGATTTAGGGAAATCACAGAAAACCTAAATCAGGATGGCCTGACGCGGGATTGAACCGTCGTCCTCCCGAATGCGAGTCCAGTGTGGAGAACATTGACTACATAATTAGTTAAATTTAATCTCTGTGGATTCACTGAAATGAAATTTGCGTGACATTCGTACGATATTCTCGATGGCCTTGATATTGAGAGCATTAAACTAAAATTAACGAAACATAAGGAACTTGCAACATTTTTCTGAATCGAGGCAGTGAAATCAAGTTAAAAAAAACGTACCACAAGCCGACAGAGACAAAAAACTTCTGAAAAAAATTGATCAGATAAATAAGAATAAAAAAACAACATGGAAGGGGCTGTGGGAGGAAGGAAGGGGGGCCACTGGGGAGAGGATGGATGCATGGGGAGGGAGGGAGGGAGAGAGAGAGAGAAAGAGAGAGAGAGAGGTATGTATAGCACGATAGGTGGAACGAGATGATGATAGAATGTATTTATGTGTGAGACAGGGGAAAGAAATTTGTACTCATCGCTTCTTGTGAGACTTGTTATAGGAGACGGTCGCTACTGAATGGAGAAAGTATTGCTGTAAGGCCCATTATGTCAATACAGTCCTTGAAAGTGGAGTCATAGCTCCGAAACACGTTGGACAGTAATTAGGAAATAGAAATGTTCTGACTTGAGATGGAATATTCTTAATAAATATATCCTTAACGTAGAAATTGTAGTCGCGGGTAGCCGTTGACCTGATGTCTGTAAATAACAGAACATAAATTGGGCCCACGGAGCTAACAAAAGGCTGCGCGGAGTGGCCGCGCGGTTAGAGGCGCCATGTTACGAATCGGGCGGCCACTCCCGTCGGAGGTTAGAGTCCTCCCTCAGGCATGGGTGTGTGTGTGTGTGTTGTCCTTAGCGTAAGGTGGTTTAAGTAGTGTGTAAGTCTAGGGACCGATGACCTCAGCAGTTTGGTCCCATAGTAATTCACATACATGTGAACATTCGAGCTAACAAAAGCAATCACTATATCACGAACATCGTGTAGGATCATTATTTCAGTGTCGCTTAACAATTTTAGACTAGTGTGTGTATTCTGAAAATGACCCTGTAGCTGTTGTAAGATTTACACACAGCACTGTTTGAAGACGCGTTACAAACAGCCAGAAGGCGACCCTACACGCGGCGCGTCGCGGCGGGCGGCACCTGACGCGTTTCGCAATAGCGGCGAGTTCGCCCTTGGCGGGCGAGATTTCCCGGAACGGCTGGAGACAGGTCTGGAGCAGCGGGCGGCGCCCACCACGGCGCGTCGCCCCGGCCCCCGCTTACTGCTGGCGGCGGCGCGGCGCCTGGCGAGGGCCTAAAGTGGGCACGCCGTACCCAGAACAGGGGGCCGAAGCCTCGTCAGTACGAGGCACCGTGTGTGTTGGTGCACCTCTCACCACTGTGAAAACTGTGTGACAGCTTCAATAACACCAGCGCTCAAAACGGTAAGAAAGCTGCTCGACCCCTTGAACCCCAGTAGTTCTGCTCAGACCACCGCTTTATTCATTTTGTTTTGAAGTATCGCTACCTTTAGCGTGAAACCACCTATGTTACTCGAAGACAGAATCATCTACCGAATTTTATGGACTATAAGGCGCTACTGGAAACGCTATTTACAATTTTTACAGAAACCAGATGGCAGTTATAAGAGTCGAGGGGCATGGAAGGGAAGCAGTAGTTGGGAAGGGAGTGAGACAGGGTTGTTATTCAATCTGTATATTGTGCAAGCAGTAAAGGAGATGTGGTGTGCGTACTGTAAGACCTTCGGTACACACACCATCAAATTATTTGACTTGTCTCTCTAACGAAGTTACGCGTTTATCTTTTGCCATTAGGTCAGACGATAGAAATGCCACTTGCACGCTTAGAGTAGCAGATTGACGGTGACCAACTTTAACAGAACTTGATCAATTTTCACACACATTTATTAAAATAATAACAAGCATAAAAATAACTTAACTTGGTTCTGCATGCTATTTACAATTGACAATCTGAAGTTTCTTTGGTCTTGGTACGTTAATCTTATTCTCAAATATCTCCGATACTTGACAAAAGTGTCTATACATTTATCTTCATGGCTATGTACAGGAATATGATAATCCTATTAGACTGAGCGAGGTGGCGCAGTGGTTAGACACTGGACTCGCATTCGGAAGGACGACGGTTCAATCCCGCGTCCGGCCATCCTGATTTAGGTTTTCCGTGATTTCCCTAAATCACTCCAGGCAAATGCCTGGATGGTTCCTCTGAAAGGGCACGGCCGACTTCCTTCCCCATCCTTTCCTAATCTGATGCGACCGATGACCACGCTGTCTGGTCTCCTTCCCCAAACCAACCAACCAATAATCCTATTAGGCGCAGACTGAAACTTGACTATAGACTAATGCAGACTGACTGATCGGAGGTCTGTACACTTGTTATAATACCCCGCACATTCAGGTATCACTGCACGAGTGTGATCGTCGAGGAGAAAAGGTTCTATGTTAGCAGCAATCTCATTGGCTGCGTTACATATTAATACGCGGTTCGGCGGAAGCAGAATTTGGTCCGTCTCCCAGGCAGCACCATCTCGTAGAGCGGAGACAGACGAGCACTGCGCCTGCACTGTTGTGCTTAGTGGGGCGCGCTCTAGTGGGAAAGTTGTGTACGTGCTGACTATGCGGAACTATGTACACAACAGGAAACAAAAGAAAAATTCGGAATAGGAATTAAAATCCATGGAGAAGAAATAAAAACTTTGAGGTTCGCTGATGACATTGTAATTCTGTCAGAGACAGCAAAGGACCTGGAATAGCAGCTGAACGGAATGGATAGTGTCTTGAAAGTAGGATATAAGATGAACATCAACAAAAGCAAAACGAGGATAATGGAATGTAGTCGAATTACGTCGGGTGATGCTGAGGGAATTAGATTAGGAAATGAGACACTTAAAGTAGTAAAGGAGTTTTGCTATTTGGGGAGCAAAATAACTGATGATGGTCGAAGTAGAGAGGATATAAAATGTAGACTGGCAATAGTAAGGAAAGCGTTTCTGAAGAAGAGAAATTTGCTAACATCCAGTATTGATTTAAGCGCGAGGAAGTCATTTCTGAAAGTATTTGCATGGAAGTGAAACGTGGACGATAAATAGTTTAGACAAGAAGAGAATAGAAGCTTTCCAAATGTGGTGCTACAGAAGAATGCTGAAGATTAGATGGGTAGATCACATAACTAATGGAAGGTATTGGTTCAAAATGGTTCAAATGGCTCTGAGCACTATGGGACTTAACAGCTGTGGTCATCAGTCCCCTAGAACTTAGAACTACTTAAACCTAACTAACCTAAGGACATCACACACATCCATGCCCGAGGCAGGATTCGAACCTGCGACCGTAGCAGTCGCACGGTTCCGGACTGCGCGCCAAGAACCGCGAGACCACCGCGGCCGGCGAGAAGGTATTGAACAGAATTGGGGAGAAGAGAAATTTGTGGCACAACTTGACTAGAAGAAGGGATCGGTTGGTAGGACATATTCTGAGGCATCAAGGGATCACCAATTTGTTATTGGAGGGCAGCGCGGAGGGTAAAAATCGTAGAGGTAGACCAAGAGGCGAATACACTAAACAGATTCAGAAGGATATAGGTTGCAGTAGGTACTGGGAGATGAAGAGGCTTGCACAGGATAGAGTAGCATGGAGAGCTGCATCAAACCAGTCTCTGGACCGAAAACCACAACAACAACATCAACAAGACGCTACTGATAAGACGCACCTTAATTTTTAAGCAATTTAAAAAAAATAGCATTTTTACCATTTGTATTATTAGATTGCAAAACGATACTAAACAAATAGTATATAAAACCTAACCGATCTTTAAAATCCCTGAAAATCGTCGTCTTATAGTTTTGGTCATTTTGCATTCAGTCCTTTATTTTTTTCAGTTCTTCTTTATTAGACGGCCAATCGCAAATGGTGGTGGAGGGCCGAAATGCCGGTCAGCTGCTCTGTTTGCAGGTTATTCTGCATATGCTATTACTTTCAATTTATAGCCCGCATCGCATCATATGAATACGTTTTATTTTTTTGCATTACGAAACTAGTTACTAACAAAAATATTGTACTGTTACCGATAACGCAAATCACTGTTAAGTTCCACTGGCACCGTAGACTGCAATGATGCAGCATAGGGTAGGCAGTGTTCTGGGTATGAGACGGCAGGGCGGGAGGGAGACATTGTCGGCAGGCTCGTGCATCCCGCAACTCCCCGTTCGTCGCATCGGGTGCACTGCTGCTGCCAGTTGAATCCGATGTTGCCACATAAAGATAGGTTTCCCGCGGAATCAAATATCTGGTCATTTTTAAGACTGGCGGGAATTTAAATCAAACACTGAACATTTTTGTACTAGTTTCGAATACAAGACCCACTTGAATTTTGGAGCCAATTTTTAGAAGAAGAAAACTGCGTCTTGTAGTCCGTAAAATACGACAGTGCTACGCTGTGGTACTTCTACAAATGTACTGCATTGCTGCAGTCACTTACAGCTATTAAAGCAACAGTCGGCGCGGAGATTGTGCTACGTGACTGCAGGTGATTGTGACGCGTGGTTTTCTTTTATAGCGATCGTATTGAGGAGGTTACTGACAGTGAAAGTAAGTTTATTTGAAGTTTTTGTAACGTGAATCTGAGATTCTTCTGCTTTTATGAGTTTTTATAATGAAACTACTAAGGCTGTATGTACTTTTGATACGAGTTTATTAACTTTTAGGCCCATTTTTGGTTCAAATGGCTCTAAGCACTATGGGACTTAACATCTAGGTGATGAGGTCCTGCCGAGGCAGGATTCGAACCTGCGGCCGTAGCAGCCGCGTGGCTCCGGACTGAAGCGCCTAGAACCGCACGGCCACAGCGGCCGGCGCCCATTTTTTGCTTGTAATTTAGGCTTATAATTTGTTTCAGTCATTCTGAGTTCAAAGAAGTTTCGAGATGTGGGATTGTGGCTAGCAGAATGCAAATATGCTTTCAAATACATCGCATGAAATGGTTAGTGGTTGAAAACTGTGTCTCCTAGTGCTCCGAAAGTGGAAACATTTTCTTAAGACAACTGATTGTTTACTTCCTGTCAATTTCATCTTGTATTCGTCGCTTACTGTGATAACAGAGATAAGTTTTTTTGAAATTATATGTTTTTGTCATATTGTTGGGACTCAAAGGGTTACTATGGCACATGCTGAAAGAGTACTGTTGGTTTCCCCTATTTTTTCTAATTTTGTTCCAATAATGGTTCACAGTTGCTTTCAGCCAATTCTGCCAGAGACAGCAAATGACCTGCAAGAGCAGTTGAACGGAATGGATAGTGTCGTGAAAGGAGGATATAAGATGAACATCAACAAAAGCAAAACGAGGATAATGGGATGTAGTCGAATTAAGTCGGGTGATGCTGAGGGAATTAGATTAGGAAATGAGACACTTAAAGTAGGAAAGGAGTTTTGTTATTTGGGGAGCAAAATAACTGATGATGGTCGAAGTAGAGAGGATATAAAATGTAGACTGGCAATGGCAAGGAAAGCGTTTCTAAAGAAGAGAAATTTGTTAACATCGAGTATAGATTTAAGTGTCAGGAAGTCGTTTCTGAACGTATTTGTATGGAGTGTAGCCATGCATGGAAGTGAAACATGGACGATAAATAGTTTGGACAAGAAGAGAAAAGAAGCTTTCGAAATGTGGTGCTACAGAAGAATGCTGAAGATTAGATGGGTAGATCACATAACTAATGAGGAGGTATTGAATAGAATTGGGGAGAAGATGAGTTTGTGGCACAACTTGACTAGAAGAAGGGATCCGTTGGTAGGACATGTTCTGAGGCATCAAGAGATCACCAATTTAGTATTGGGGGGCAGCGTGGAGGGTAAAAATCGCAGAGGGAGACTAAGAGATGAATACACTAAGCAGATTCAGAGGGATGTAGGTTGCAGTAGGTACTGGGAGATGAAGAAGCTTGCACAGGATAGAGTAGCATGGAGAGCTGCATCAAACCAGTCTCACGACTGAAGACCACAACAACAACACGGGTTCACAGTTGTTTTGAGTGTTCTGACTGACTCCTTGATACCTGCACCTGTTTTAGTTTATTTCCGTACTACTATTATTCAGTTTTGGTTCTAGGCCATCGACGTAAGTTTGTAACGACACATTCTACGATTTCATCTTTAGGCCGATTTCGAAAGTGTGATTGGCATAAGTTTTTGTAACACTGTCGCATATTTTTATGATGTAACAGCTAACTAGTGTACCTAGGAACTTGGAAACGCTCTCGGGCTGAAATTGTACAACACTATAAGAATAAAATAAAAATTAACAGTTGTGGACATCATGGTGTCATTAAAAGAATTTTGTTCTTATTTTACGAAATAATCATTACATTCTTGCCTCTCAACTGTCAGTTTGATTTTAAGAGGGTCGAAATGTTTACAGTGCTGAAATTCAAGAACGAAATGACGCTACTATAACGTATTGGTGAAGAAATACTTGAGAAATTTAATATAACAGCATATTATTCCACCGGAAACAGTAGAATATAAATCCACTATTTCAAGTCTATGAAGGACAGACATGAACTTCCGCAAGTAAAAAAGAACAACAAACCATTTGTCTTTTAATTTTGATCTGAATTCACAGCACGCCGATGTTCGCAAATACGAGTTTCTTCTTTTCTGTTACTCTCTGATGCGTCAAATACACTATCAGCTCAGAAATATCCGGGCGCCTTACGTAGAGGGGAACTGACGGCTAGACGTCACGGGAGGCGAACCCGCCAGTATGAGGATGCGGGCTGCTATGTTGCCAGCAGAGAAGCAGTGGGCGCACAGCGAGTCGGTCGGGAGAGATCAGTAACGTCGAATGCGCAGCAGTCGTTGGACGTACACTGAGTCACAAACCCATGAGCGCCATTTCAACGCTTCTAAAGCTGTCAAAGTCGACCGTCGGTGATGTGACGGAGAAGTTGAACGCTAAGTAACAACCACAGTTGAACTACACTCGTGCTCATAAATTAGGGATAATGCTGATACATGGTGAAACATGGCTCTGGTGGGTGGTTTGCGGGTTTAAATCACCTTGGGGTATAACGATGCGGAGCATTTGACCTGTGGTCGTCGCACGGTGGCGCTGGCAGCAGTCCACATACGCAGAGGTGTCGTGTGCATGTCAGAGTACGGTGCAGCGAGTAAGTGTGCAGACGTTTTCAGACGTGCTAATGGTGACTGTGTGTTGAAAATGGCTCTAAGAACACATATTGATCACGTTATGAGGGGTAGAATACTAGGGTGACTGGAGGCTGGTCAAACACAGCAGGTCGTAGCACGGGCCCTTCGTGTGCCACAAAGTGTGATCTCAAGATTATAGCAACGGCTCCAGCAGACAGGAAACGTGTCTAGGCGCTACAGTACGGGACGTCCGCAGTGTACAACACCACAAGAAGACCGATATCTCACAATCAGTGCCCGTAGACGGCCACACAGTACCGCAGATAGCCTTGCTCGGGACCTTACCGCAGCCACTGGAACAGTTGTCTCCAGACACACAGTCTACAGACGACTGAACGTACATGGTTTATTCGCCCGGAGATTTGCAAGGTGCATTCCACTGACCCCTGTTCAGAGGAGAACCCGTAAAGCCTGGTGTCAAGAACACAGTACATGACCATTAGAACAGTGGTCTCAGGTTATGCTCGCGGACGAGTCCAGGTATAGTCTGAACAGTGATTCTCGCCGAGTTTTCATCTGGCAAGAACCAGGAACCAGATACCAACCCCTTAATGTCCTTGAAAGGGACCTGTATGGAGGTCGTGGTTTGATGGTGTGGGGTGGGATTATGATTTTGTGTACGTACACCCCCGCACATCTTTGACAGAGGAACTGTAACGGGTCAGTTGTATTGAGATGTTATTTCGCACCAGTATGTCCGCCTTTTCAGGGGTGCAGTGGGTCCCTCCTTCCTCCTGATGGATGATAACGCACTGCTCCACCGAGCTGCCATCGTGCAGGTGTACCTTGAAACAGAAGATGTCAGGTGAATGGAGTGGCCTGCCTGTTCTCCAGATCTAAAACGCATCGAGCACGTCTCTGATGCTCTCAGTCGACGTATCGCTGCACATCTTCAAACCCCTACAACACTTCAGGAGCTCCGACAGGCACTGGTGCAAGAATGGGGGGCTATATCCCAACGGCTGCTCGACCACCCGATCCAGAGTTGCCAACCTGTTGTGCAGCCTGTGTACGTGCGCATGGTGATCATATCCGATATTGATGTCAGGGTACACGCACAGGAAACAGTGGTGTTTTGTAGCACATGTGGACGGTTTTCTCAACTTCTCACCAATACTGTGGACTTACAGATATGTGTCGTGTGTGTTCCCTTTGAGCCTATGGTGTTTGTGCCAGTTTTGTGTAGTGCCACCACATGCTGCAATTATCCTTAATTTATGAGCGTGAGAGTAAGTCTACGCTGGCCTCACTTATTGACGGCAAGGGTCGTCGAGCATTGTGGAGAGTGTTTCTATGAAATCGCATGAGATCGGGCAAGGAATCACTCGGGAGCTCAAAAGTGCTATCAGCACACCACCTGTGCGTAGGGAGTTAAAAAAGAATGGGATACAATGGTGAAGCAGCTGTTCATAAGCCACACGCGTCTGTAGTCACTGCTAAGCGGCGGTCGAGGTGGTGTGAAGAGCGACGCCACTGGGCAGTGGGTGACAGGGGGATTGTGGTTTGGAGTGAGGATCACGCTAGCCTGTGGCAGTCCGATGGGAGGGTTTGGGTTGGGCGAATATCTAAAAACTGTTACCTGGCATCCTGTATAATGCCGACAGTGAAGGAGGTCGTGCTATGGTCTGGGGGTGTTTTTCATGATTAGGGTGTGGTCCACTTACAGCGCTTAAGAAAACGCTAAATGCAGAAATATGAATACGTTTCACAGCATTGTGGATTGCGTACAGTAGAGGAAGAGTTCGGAGTCGGTGATCGTCTGTATAAGCTTGACACTGTACCTTGTCATAAAGCAGCACGTGTCAGTCAATGGTTTGCGGTCAACAACATTCCTGAAATGAACTCGCCTGGTCAGAGTCGCGACCTGAACCCAACGGAACATCTTTGGAACTTTGCTCCAGGCCCCAGTGTCCAACATCAGTATCTTCACTCTTTCGGCTCTTGAGGAAGAATGGGCTGCCATTTCTGCAGATACACTCGGATACCTCATTGAAAGTCTCCTCAGCAGCGAAGTGTCGGGCAGCCCATATCAGTGACCACAAGTAGCTGCCCGGATACTTTTTATCGTATAGGGTACATAAAATTAAAAACAGAAATACACTAATGGCCCCAAAAACTTATCACAATTGCTCACTGCGATGTGAATGCCACCCAGTGGCATTGCTGGCTCATGACGCGGTAAGGAAAGTGTGTAAACGCGGCAGACGGATGGGGAAAAGACCCGCAAATGCGGAAATCCAGTGACAAGGTGATGACGGAGATGATAGATAAACTCCAGTGGAAGACTCTGCAAGAGAGACGCTCAGTAGCTCGGTACGGGCTTTTGTTGAAGTTTTGAGAACATACCTTCACCGAGGAGTTAATCAGTATATTGCTTCCTCCTACGTATATCTCATGAAGAGACCATGAGGATAAAATCACAGAGATTAGAGCCCACACAGAGGCATACCGACTTATGGCCTGGCACCTGCAGCCCAGCATCCCCGACATGGCGACACTGGTCGGCTGTTCCCGTGCTGCCGTCGTGTGCAACTCTGGAAAGTGGTTGGAGGACGGTGAAGCCACGAGGTCGGACGTTTTCCCACTCTGTACAACAGGAGAGGCCGAAATCTCTGACAGATTTGACGGAAGAATACAATGCTGGTGTTCACAGGCTTCGAAGCACACTGTTTAGTATGCATTGTTATAGGCCTTCGCAGCAGTCGATCTCTGCGTGCTCCCAGGTTTAGCCTACGACAGTGTCAGTAACCATTCTAGTGGCTACGGGATCATCGAGGCTGGACCGTGGATAACTGGGGATGTATCGCCTTGTCAGATGAATAAAGCTGCTTGTTACACCAGCTTGCTTTTCACGTCTGGCTTCACTGCCACCCAGGCGAACAGCTGCTCGACTTTCTGATGCAGGCTGGTGGTGCAGTATTCGCCCTTGCACAGGACCTGTGGTTGTAATCGAAGGTACGGCAGCATCTGTAGGCCACACGGTCGTTAATGTGGGCTGGTGATGTCTTCCCCGTCGGTGATGGCATCATCTGGCAAGTAAGTCCGAGTCATAAGGGCAGACTCGTGTTACAGTGGTCTGAGGAACAAGAAGTGTACCTGCGTTGATGTCTTGGCCATATAATTCGCCCGATCTGAGCCTGGTGGAACACATGTAGGACGCTACCATAGGTCAGATTCCCGCCCGCTAAAGGGATTTGCTTATATTGTGCATTGCGACGATTCAGATACATTGTATTCTTTGCTAACTCTTGTTGACCCCAGACAAGTCCAACATATGCGACTGGATGTATAAATAATTAATGAATGGAGAAGCTAAGATTTGTTCCTTGCACCAAATAATGGTTCATTGAATAGCTCGTGAGCCTCCATGTGCAGCTGCCGGAATAATCAATTGTAAATCTAGATATCATTGTTTATAGAACCTCCAAAATGGGTGGTAGTATTTTTATGTGTTGGCTATGCTAGAGTCTAGCGGCCAACTATCCCATCTGTCGCATTAACGGTAGTAAAATTCGGTCACAAATAGAAATAAATGCGGACAGGAATTTGCAGTGGAACTAATGTTCACTACTCACAGTAATTTAAATTTTAACAAAATAGTTCATTTCAAATAAAGTAACACTTATCATAATTAACAGTTGTTCATCACTGAACTTGAGTGAGGGATTAAATCAAACGGAACAATATCTCACATTCATATAAACTTCCAAAACATCGTGGAAAAATAATTAAAGAGCCTTTTGCGCAAGTATAAAGTTCAAGTTCCATAACTGCACACTAACTCAATTCCGGTTGCAGATCACTCTCAGAATTAACCACAGAAAAGTTTTTAATAGTTCAGACTAGATCACATAATGTGAAATGTTCAACGGCCACAAGCAGCAAGTAGTGTGGACTACTCACCAGCGACACCTGCGAATATCCCAAATCCGCAACGCACTCCGTTCAGCTGACGCAAAATCTTCAAAATCCTCTACTTGAAAATATTTAAGAATATCACAAGTCCATGACCGAATACTTAAAAATGTTCTTGTTCATTCGCGAGGCGACCGACTGCCACACATACGTACCGTCTGTTCCATATCTCAACTCGGACTGACGCCTGAATGCAAAATATGTATCGTAAAGTAGTAGAAAGTGTCATCACTTCTGTCTCTATGCTGTTAATTTTTGGAACACAACCTACGACCAGCTTAGAGACAGAAGTGATGACACTTTCTGCAGGACCTGACCATCATTCTGCAGGACTGATAGGGCTGCTAAGTGCTACACCACCTTCTGCACTCCCCTGACTTAAGCCCTCGTAAGTTCAACTCGACTTCTAAACTGAAGGAAACACTTCACGGCATTCGCTTTAGAACTGCTACAAATTCGTCGAGCAATAGACTGCCCCGCTTGAACTGTCAACACAACTGGCACTGCTAAGAGTGTCATATGACTTCCACATCGCTGGCAACGCGTTATACACAATGCTGGTGACTACTCTGAAGGTCAGTAAAACTTTGAAACACATATCTATTTTGTACGAGCTGTAAATAAATAGTTGCCACTATTAAAGTTTCAACCCTCGTATTTACTAGAAGATAAATTTAAGCACGCAAGAAGACGATTTATGGTGCATAATATGGCATTCGTAAATGTGTGTACGGGTTCGGCGAACAGTATTTATCTAAGTACTTTGTGGCAATACAGAAAGACAGAAACTGGGTTATTATTTTTTTGTTCAATTTATGTTAACAGTATGTTTTGATCGGCTGCACGGATCTTTTTGAGGGCCAAAACAAGAGCTGCAAGGTGCTGTTTGTCCTACATTTACTGTTGCATCTTCATCCTGTTGGACGAACTGCGCATACAGCACTCTTTTTGTATCTCAAGATGATCCGTGCACCTGATCGAAACCTATGATCAATATATGTAGCATGGTCCAGACGGTGTTTCTTCACTGTACTAACAGTGGTCACAGTTTCACTAAGGCATGTAATTTATTATCAGTGACTTATTGTGATAATCTGCCACTGGCATCAAATGCTGGCACAATGAAAACAGCCATCAAATGCTTTGCTAAATATAAAATGTGGCTGGTACTGAATACGAAATTCTTGAGCCGCTTTCGTATTTTTAACATAGTTTAAGCCTCTGCAGGTATCGGTGTAGAGGAGCATTGAATTAATTTCAGATAGTAAGAGCAGAATGTGTGCGAACACAAGCATTAACTACGATAATTATCGAAGCAGACGAAATCAATTAAAATTGACCATTGTGCTGTGGTAGTGCAATGGTTAGCATTTCTGTCTACCAAGCAAGAAGACCTGGGTACGAGTGCCGGCCAGAACACAAATTTTAATTCATTTCGTCTGATTCGATCATTATCGTAGATAATAAAAAGAGACTTAAATGTCTCAGGGAAACATTTAATTACAACGAGCAATAACGTTTTAACAAAATCTCCAAGAGTTGCCGCAGTGCCTAACAACTGGCCCCACTCGGGAGCAGATGACAATGTCTGCAGATTACTGAATGGGAAGTACGTCAATGTTGAAACGTGTGCAGCGCTCATTACGAGCGGCAGAGGGCAACTTTAGCGCACGTAAGCCTGCGTATGTTGCATCGAGTAAAAAAAAGTCCTTGGACGGTAAGATTCCACATACGAACCGCTGGACGGAACAGGTCGCTTTGCAATCATAACGCGTTTCTGCTCAAGGATGTGCGAGACGAGCTGACGCAGCGAGTTAGGCGGAAAAATAGCGGAGCGTTCATCGATCTCCACAAGGAAAGCTCAGGCTGTGATACATCAGTGGCAGGCGGCAGCTGCGACGCGAAACCTGACAGCAGAAGAGGTGCTCCTGCTCCTGCTCGCGATGGCCACATTTAATTGCTCACCATCACTACGAGCAAGGAAATAGAAAACTGCAGCATCGTGTGTCTTCCCCTACAGTTCTTACGCTCTGCAGCTGCCTCTAGTGCTGAGGTCATAATTATCTGCTGCCTTAACACATTATGTTATCACCCTGTCCCTTTTTCTTGGCAGTTCCTTTCTTCCACGATTCTGCGGAGAATTTCTTCATTCCTTATCAGTCCATCCGACTTTCAACATTTCTCTTTAGCACCACATTTCAAACGCTTCGATTCTCTTCTGTTCACGTTACCCTATTGTCGGTCATTCACAACCATACAAAGACGGGCTCCAAACGTACATTTTCGTAAATTTAATCCTGAAATTAAGATCGATGTTTGATAATACTAGATTCTTTTGGTCAGTAATGTCCTCTTTATCTGTGGTAGTCTGCTTCTTATGTCTGCTTTCGTTCGTCGTTCATCTGTTATTTTGCTTCCCTGCTGCCGTAACTTCATGCTTTGATGTTACATTTACCGCTAATATCATTTGTACTATTCCTCATTACTTGCGTCTTTCTTCGGCTTACTCTCAATCCATATTCTCTGCTCATTAGACTTCATTTCATTTAACATGTCTTGTAATTCTTCTTTACTTTCACTATGGGTAGCAACGTCATCAGCGAATCTTATCATTGATATCCCATCAGCCTGAATTTTAATCCCACTCTTGAACCTTTCTTTTGTTTCCATCACTGCTTCTTCGATTTATAGATTGAATAGCAGGTGTGAAAGACTTACACCATATTTAATATGAGCACTTTGTTCTTGTTCTTCCATTGTTATTATTCCATCCCTGTTCTTGTACATATTGTATGCACACTGTCCGTCGTTCCCCGTAGGTTTTTTCTGAATTTCTAACGCCTTGCGCTGCTTTACATTTTGTCGAATACTTTTCCTAGGTTGACAAGTCATATGAAGGTGTATCAATTTTTCGTAAGGTTTGTTGCCATTATCAATCGCGTCAGAACTGCCTCTCTTGAGCCTTTACCTTTCCGATCGTCATCTAACAGCTCTTCAATTTTCTTTTTCACTCTTCCATGTATTATTCTTATGAGCAATTTAGATGCATGAGCTGTTAAGCGTATTGTGCGATACTTCTCGCACTTATTCGTCCTTGCTATCTTCGGTAATTACTGAATCATATTTTTTCCGGAAGTTTGATGGCATGGAGGAGGAGGAGAAGAAGATTAGTGTTTAACGTCCCGTCGATGGCGAGGTCATTAGAGACGGAGCACAAGTTCGAATTGTGTCAAGGATGGGAAAGAAAAATGGTTCAAATGGCTCTGAGCGCTATGCGACTTAACTTCTGAGGTCATCAGTCGCCTAGAACTTAGAACTAATTAAACCTAACTAACCTACGGACATCACACACATCCATGCCCGAGGCAGGATTCGAACCTGCGACCGTAGCGGTCGCTCGGTTCCAGACTGTAGCGCCTAGAACCGCACGGCCACTCCGGCCGGCTGGGGAAGAAAAACAGCTGTGCCCTTTGAAAGTAACGATCCCGTTATTTGCCTGAAGCCCTTTAGAGAAATCACGGAAAACCTAAATCAAGATCTCCGGACGCGGGTTTGAACCGTCGTCCTCCCGAATGCAATTCCAGTGTGCTAACCACTGCGCCACCTCGGTTAGTGTCTGATGGTATGTCTCCATCTCATAGATATTGCACATCAACTTGAATAGTCGTTTGGTTGCTACTTCCCCTGATTCTTTTATAAAGCCCGGAGGAATGTTATCGATATCTTCTGTCTTATTTGATCCTAAGTCTTCTAAAGCTCCGTTGAAGTGTGTCCGTAATAATGGATCACCTGTGTCTTCCATATCGACTCAAAAATCGCTCATTCACACAAATTCCGGGATGGTTCCTTTGGAAGGGCACGACCTATTTCCTTCCCCATCCTTCAAACATTCCCAGCTTGTGGTCCGTCTCCAATGACCTTGATTCTGACGGGACGTGAAACCCTAATCCTCCTTCCTTCTCCAATTTCTTCTTCTATCACGCCATCAGTTAGTTATTTCCCAGAGTAGAGGCCTTCGATGTACTCATTCCACATATTTTCTCTAGCCTCTGCATTTAACAGTGGAATTCTCAATGCACTCATACTGTTGACGACCTTATTTTTAACTTCACCAAAGGTTGTTTTAATTTTTCGATTTCTTCACCTTTTTCATGGAGCCATTTCGCCTTAGCTTCCCTGAACTTGTAATTCTGTATTCCTGAATTTCCGTCAACATATTTGTACTTCCTTCTTTCGTCGATCATTTGAATTATTTCTTCTGTAGCCTCACGTTCTTCGCACTTACCTTGCACCTGTGTTTTTCCGTCCAACTGAAATAGTGCTCTTTAGAGATGTTCATTCATCTTCAGGTGAACTGTGTACTGTGATGTTCATTATGGCAGTATCTTTAGCCACAGAGAACTTCAAACGCATCTGATCATTTCTCAGTACTGAAGTACCCCAATCTTTCATCTTAGTCGCTTATTTACCACGAGATCATTCACCTATTTTAATTATAAAGGCGTAAATTCAAGAAATATCTTTTATTTATTAGTAGAACTCATAGATCATAAATTTCCAGAGCTTCGATGAAGAAACTGCATCCGAAGTGCCTGTAAAATAATCAAATGTGTGACGCGATCTTCTTGCAACGCCCACTTTTTGAAGCAGCACTTCCAATTCTAGCTCGGCGAAAACGATTCCGTGGATTACTTTCAAGCAAACTTGCACGGGATACATCTAGAGGGCTGTGATATATACTTTTTGATTTTATAGATCATATATGACTCTTGTTAGTGATACGATGGCCAAAACGTTGGAAGATGGGAAGAGCATTGGTGGACACAACAAACTTACAAAGAAGATGATAGACACTCCCAAAGTGTATTATGGCAAGACTATCAGACAGAACCTACTCAGTGTAAGTGACATGAAAAGTGCAGTGCGGACTACATATTTTCACGAGGTGCCAACAGATGAACATGCCTTTCACCATCCGTGCCACATTAGCTGGAGAAAACATCTGCAGGCTCATTGGGATAGCAACCCATACATTCTCAAAGAGGGGCTTCCAAATTGTATTCTGGATGTTGTCAGTGTCACTTAAAAGTTTCTGGATGATCCTGAACTTATAAAAGAGTGTGTTCATGGCAAAACCTAGAATCCAAATGAATCTCTAAATCCACTCATCCGGAAGCGATGTCCTGAAACCACATTTTCATTTGGTACAGATAGGAAATTTCACTCACGACATTTTGAGAAAAAACTGATACACAGCACCTCTCTGCAACTGAAAAGTCAGTTGAAGTCCTGTTAAAGGGAAGAAAGCAGAAAACAACAAACCAGAAGAGAAGCCTTGAAGGGAAAGAGGATCCTGAGAACAAATATGGGGCGTTCTGAAGAGGTGACACAAGAAAAAACGTTAGGTTGAACTTTAAACTGCATTTCCTGAAAATTTTGTTTTTTAAAGTTTATGTACCTTTTTCTCAGAGTCTATGAAAGATAGAATTACGAAATTTTCTACACTTATTTCTATAAACGCAATAAATATTGTCTCAAGAATAAATTTTGAAATACTGAGTGCAATCTGCCAAAGTGCTTGGAATTTTGCACAAATTTTATATTATACTTACAAAATCACAATTAAAAATTACTAAAATTCTCCTATTTGACATATTTTAAAAAGCTCATGAGACAAGCTTAATACATTTAACAGAGAAAATTCTGTAGAAATTTCTTGAATAGTACATGCCAAACGGCGGTCCCACTGAAGGCAAACGTGTGTTGTTATTTACTGCTGGAGTGGGAAGGAACCTCGTCACCGGTACATGGTTAATGTTAACATGGTGTTCGTACTCTGCAGCCTCATGTGTACAGTGTCTCATAGTTATTCGTATGGCACAGGACAATAAACTGTCTGCTACGGGACAAGGAACTAATAATCGGCGATGATATTTAAATTGACGTAAATTATTAAATTGAGGTAAATCATTAAATTGAGGTAAATTATTAAATTGACGTAAATTATTCTCAATGGATGCACTTTAACGACGCACGAAAATTTCGCACATTCTTTCAAATATTCTTGTTGTCTGCTACAGAATGAGACAGGCAGACAGGAAGCTACCAAGCAGAGTCTCTTCACGTTGTACAGGGGTTTGTTGACCAACGACTTCATGCAACCCGCAGGAAAAAAAACCCTATAGGAGTGTGATCCATCGATCGTGTTATTCGTGGGATAGCAGGTAATCTTCCAGTTCAGAGGCGAGGGTACCTGTTGTTCCGGTGTTCACAAACATTTATGTCTAAGAAGGATATCAAACAACTGCATCTAAAAAACAACAAGAGATACAGTCATCAGTAACTGTGGCAGCACAACTCGAACGAACGCCAATCAACGTGCACCATTCGAATGGCGGTGGCAGCAGACAAGGTCCTAGTAGTGGATGTTATACTGGTTTAACAAGTCGTAGTACCCGAAGTATTCATTTTCGGTCATTTTTTTCCAGTAAGGCATGAAAAACACGGTCTGGATCACTTTTTTTTTTAATGACGACCAGCTTCGATCTGACTAGCAGATCATTTTCAGATCTAAGTTGAAAAAAGTGAAAAATATACGCAACAATTAAAAAAATTACACAAATTATCAAACACATATAATTTGCGTTATTTCAGTCGTCCAGCTGATAAAATAGAATTTTAAGAACTTGCCTTCATCAAATAAAAAGAAATACTCAGAATATTTACCTCAATATAAAAACTGAAAAATGAATCTAGTTACAAAAACAGCGAAAAATATTTGTAGACAATATTGCCAGCGAAAAAATGCGCCTATCGGAGCACAAAACATACGAATGCGTTCCCGTTTATTTAGAAGACTCTGACTTAAAAAATGGGGCACTAGCTGCCTCATTCTACCTTACTCAGTATCTTCAAAAATTTACTCCAAAAATTTTGCCATGCGGACATATTCGCGTCAATTAAACATGGAACTCACCTCAGACTTCCAGAAGTTCTCCTAACTGTAACGCACTCACACCCACTAGTCCATCGCTGTAAGTCGCTCGTACTCTTTTTCTCACTCACACATTCAGTCCAACTCATTGTCCTTGTCTCTTTGTGTCTTGCGGTCATTGTCTCCTGTGTCATAGCCACAGATCCCTTCATTCTGTCCTGCCGTTACAGTCTCCTCTCACTGGCTACTTCTCGTACTGCTAATATCTCATTCCTTCCTTTCTTCTGCTGCTGCCTCTTCTCACTATCTCTCTCTCTTCCTCGTTTCGTTGTCATATACTCTGTCTCTCATTGTTACTGGCTCTCACTCATTTCCACTCTTCTTTTCTCTTTATTCCTCCCTCTATTTTCTCCGTCTTTTTCTTCATCTCCACTGGCACTGTCGTCTTCACGCACTGTTCTGTCTGCGTCAACTATGTTCCGCTGCCAATGCATCCCTCTCTTTCTGTCACATTGACATTGTCTCTTTCGCTCTTTCTATAACACAGCCACTGTCTACTATCTTTCAGTAATTATTACTTTTCCATCTCTCTGGCACTGCCACTGTCTTCTTCTCCCTGAGCACAAAAAACCATGAATATGTTCGCATGCGCAAATGTTAGGGAAGGTTCTTAAAGGTGACGAGGAAGGCAGAGTGAAGCAGCTGGCACCCCACTTTTCAGTCAGTCATTTAAACAAGCAGAAACATATTTGCTTTTTTTGTGCTCCGATAGGAGAGTCTTTCCACTGCTTCCATTCTTTTCTCTGGTGCATCAGGACATGTAACTCATATGAAGAGAAACGTATTGGTCAGTAAAATTTAGATAGTTTACATACATGAAATAGAAATGACGCAAAACTAATTTTACACCTCAGACCGGATTTTACGTGCCCAAAAATTTTGCATGTGTTTCAGTACTACAACATGAGGTTTCCAGATGGTAACGGAGACACTTTACAGCATGTCAAAACTAGACAGGATTGTCTTAAAGGGAATTCCGCGATCGTTCATTAAATAAAAATATGGAGTTTCAGTCTTTGATCGCTATTCTTTATTTCCAATTACCGGTTTCGGGCTAGCTGCCCATCTTCAGATCATATATCGCAGTTACAGAGTAACTGTTCTGTACTGACAAGTTACCCTGTAACTGCTATATATGATCTGAAGATGGGCAGCTAGCCCGAAACCGGTAATTGGAAATAAAGAATAGCGATCAAAGACTGAAACGCCATATTTTTACTTTACAGCATATTTCTCCGTGCTACGTTACTTTATAGACTACGCTTTCGTCTCACACCGGATTTTACGTGCATATTTTAAGTGTAAAAGTAGGAAAACTTTGAACCTCTGTATCTGAGAAACGGATAAAGATATGAAGAACATTTTCAAGGTTGTTCAAGATCGGGATCTTAGGACTATAAAGTAAATATTTCAGCCATTTGCTGTGCATAGCCGTCTTGGAACCCTTGGATGGCTTTTGGTCCGTTGGTGACGGCGAAAATACAGTAAAAAACCCATTTTGAAGTTGTCCTAAGACTAATGGTGCCTCCATAAATAACATCGAGCCCACCGTAGATCACATGAAATGCAAAAAGAACCAACCGATTTGCTCCTCTTAAGCAGAAGGAAGTGTGCAACATTCATACTTTGCTCCTGTACTGTAGGACAGTGACACTAAGAAGACCCTTCTGTTGGGTATAAAAATGGTCCCTAGCCCAACGGCTACCCAAAAAACTTGAGCCTGTCTTTTTATCACTAGTAGAACCCGAGGGATGGGCACCGGAAAATCCCGTTTTTATGCACGGCGTTTTGCAGTATACAAGGTACCCATGCTGTAGCATGCATACCGATTACATATTAAGAAACGAGTTGCATGACAACAGTGTGGGGAAACAGTGTGGCCACAAGGGTGCGCCACATAGCAATGCAGTTTGACGGACGAGCGATGAACGTGTGTGTTTATGCACGTCGCAGGCCCCAGTTTGTGCCGATCACCTTCCATTTATGTTGAACGGACATGATCGACATAAACAAATAATCTCGTGTAAGGCTCGTAAGGAGAAATTTAATAGAATTTAGGGCTCGTATAGGCTATCTCTTTTCCCTTGATCTATTTCCGAGTGGAAAGGGAATAACTAGTAATGTTACATAGAACCGCTCACCTACCGCTATGCAGCAGCTTGTGTGGTATGTGCCTAATGTAGATGTAGATGACCTGTCGAGTGATGTGCATTGTTGTCTGCATGGGTTGTGCGAAATTAAAATGAACAACGAACTCTCTTGAGCGAGTCAGGTGAGCAATCAACAAACAATATCGCTGCATAATTCAGTAATTTAATTACGATTAGACTCAGTGACTAAACATGTCAGGAACAATAATAGTGACAAATGTCTTGGTACTTTACAGTGTATGGGGTTGGTCATACAGTATTAATTATCTCCTCGAAAAACTGAAGCTTGTTAAGTAATTTTTTGTTTACTGTGCAGTTCCATGTGTGCAATATTGCTACACACTGGAATCCTCGCGCCACAGTACGGCAGTACGCACCTAGGAGCGCTCAGTGACAAAGGAGCCTGGCGCAGTTGAAGAGATTGCGGTAATACTGAAGTGAAGAAGGTGTACAGTAACAATACAGATGCTT
Source organism: Schistocerca piceifrons (assembly GCF_021461385.2). NCBI lineage: Eukaryota > Metazoa > Arthropoda > Insecta > Orthoptera > Acrididae > Schistocerca > Schistocerca piceifrons. The sequence goes on along the minus strand of NC_060143.1, from coordinate 94,772,629 downwards.
CCATTGTGGTCAAACAAGTCTGAACGACGAAGGACGAAGTGGCGTAGCATCTCGGTGCTGACCCGCGAACTGCAGCAGAAATGGAGTCGCCGGTGCTCGATGCCGGCGTATCAGTATCGGGGCGATGATGGGAAAAGTGAAAATCAGTCGCAGATGGGTTTTCAACGCCTTACGCGACATTTTGAAGACGACAGAGGGCGTCGCCCGCTGTGTTCAGCGACTGCTCATATAAACTGAATAAACCCGCCAAACAGAGGCAGCGGAGGTAATATTGCAGCCAAGACAGACCGCTCCTGACGAGTTCTTTAGTTTCCTAATCAACAAGGAGGAGTGCTGGGTGCATCATTAGGCTGCCGGAGGAAAGCAGCAAAGCAGACAGTAGAGAGATGTGCGGCGTCCATCACGAAAACGGTCGGGACTGACACGATGTAGCGCTAACAGAATACGCTCGTGAGGAGCAATTCGCCACAGAATCATTCTACGGAAATCTCTGACGAGATTACGGGAGGTCGCGAATACGGATCGTTGCGAGAAGCGTTTCAAAAAAGGGTGTTTTTCTTGGCAGATCATTCTGTACAGCACACAACACATATGATTTTTCTTTGGGCAATCATATTTTACCCCCCCTCCCTCACACACACACACACACTCCATGTATTGCCGGCCGGGGTGGCCGAGCGGATCTAGGCGCTACAGTGTGGCACCGCGAGACCGCTACGGTCGCAGGTTCGAATCCTGCCTCGGGCATGGATGTGAGTGATGTCCATAGGTTAGTTAGGTTTAAGTAGTTCTAAGTTGTAGGGGACTGATGACCTCAAAAGTTGAGTCCTATAGTGCTCAGAGCCAGAGAGCCCTGTATTGTGCTGACATGGCACCCAGGGGCTATACTGCCCCTCTCTTCGGATGAAGAAACCGTTGCGTCGCAGGTATTTTCATAATGATGACAAGGTAATTTTCGAGGTGGAACATTTTGCACTGGAGGGTGGATGTGTACACAAGGATCATCACCCACTTTCACGGTTGCATCTCGATTTTCTCGAGTCGATAATTCCAAATTTTTACGACTACCCCTAGTACATTACCAATCCAGCAGTAACTTCTTTGTGGCCCGTGACGGAAAATGAAGAGTGTAACTAAGCGACGCAGAAAGCCGCCTCTCGAGGCGAGAAGAGAATGCGTGGCCGGCCTCGCACGAGAGGAGAACAGGGACCCCGGCCGTATCTGGGATCTGTTCCTGGAAGCGCGGCCCGCCGGCCGAGATTTAGCGGGATCGGGCCTGGGGGCCGTGGGAGACTGTGAGCCCGGCCCTAACTGATCACCTCCACGTAGGCACGAGTGCTGCTGAGAGAGGTCTCAGGCGCTGGTTGGTCCGAAAGCGACAAGAGCAATGCGTTGAGGAGCCCAGTCGGTGCTCTGATGTGCAGACGATAGCTATACGTAGTTGAGGCGACAGCTGGAGCGTTTGTTTTGTCGAGGCGCACGCACTCACCGCTTACTCCAGACCTGGCCCAGCACGTGCTACTCGTGGCTGGACCTACCCGCTGTCAGTCTGACGATGACGTAGGTCTGGACGGGAACGCGATCGTACGAGAAGAAGACTTCGAGATGGAAACGGACATGGCCTTTCGTCAAGAACCATTCTGATGTTTTAGTTAAGAATTCACAGATGAGACTGAACTGTGAACCCAGCCTTTTCTCAATATGTCACCAGTATTTTACTGGGAACTCGTGGAATTTTTAGTAGTTCGCATGACATGAAGGATACATTTTTCCTTAAGAATTTTTAAAATACTATCTGAAATGGCTGAATGATCTTGAAACATAATCAAATAAACCTTTGCTGTTGAAATGTACTTACAAACACTATTTATTCCCATTTAGTGTGCCGGCCGGAGTGGCCTTGCGGTTCTAGGCGCTCCAGTCTGGAACCGCGAGACCGCTACGGTCGCAGGTTCGAATCCTGCCTCGGGCATGGATGTGTGTGATGTCCTTAGGTTAGTTAGGTTTAAGTAGTTCTAAGTTCTAGGGGACTGATGACCTCAGAAGTTTGAGTCCCATAGCGCTCAGAGCCATTTGTACCATTTGAACCCATTTAGTGTAGAGTCGTCGTGAATAAAATGTGAAACTATAATACAGTTTGCATACGATTTGTAGACCGATTGTTTCGTCTTTAGGAAATGATCTTCCTTCTGTGAGTGAAAACATCAGTTGTGCCTCATTTCGGGTTCTTAGGTCTTTCGAAGAATGAGGCAGAAACACCAAGAAACTTCCATAGGAGGTATTGTATTGTGAAACGCACTTCAATGCCAATTCGCTATATATGTCCGCTCCAATGAAATTTAGGGCTATTCTGGCCTTAGCATCGTTAGTTGTAAAGTCACTCAAGTTAGACGGACTTTTAGAGCAGTGTACTGTGCGACGTCAATGGTTTTGAGCGGTGGAGTTCTCTCCTTGTGGCCAGATTCGTACATAAACCCAGAAAATCCCACTGCCTTGTAGAAATGAAAGACTAAGAGAACATATCTCTTGCAGAGAAATATAGGCAAGGGTACCAACGCACTTACACAGTCAAAGGAATAAAAAACTGGGCAGATAAAATCTATTACGATAGTAGAAATACTGGAGGGAATTAACTAAAAATGACGTACAAGGTACTCAAAATCAAGAAAAGACAAATCAATATTAGCTGTGACATAAATTTGGAAAAGAGGTAAGGGCTCTCAAAGAAAGAATGACTACATATTTGTTTAGTGTGATGTATGAAAAGAAGAAAGGAATGACACTTGTGGAATAATAGTGTACAGAATGCTAATATTAGCAAATTTTAAGCCACAGTTAGATTAGTGAATCAACGATTACTAAAAAAGGCACAAAAGATAGTAGCCATTGCAATGTGTAGCAGTAGCAGCCTATGCAATAACTGAAAGAGAAGGAAAAGAAAAAAAAGCCTTACAAACAGCATCAGGAAATGATAAACACCGTCTGTAATGTGACCATTTAATGCTAACAGAAGAGCTCAATATTTTCCGTAGAAAGACATCCCAAAAATGCTTGTTGGCAAGGAGCTACTGCAAATGAAAAAGCGTGGCCATATGTATTAGATGCATACCGCTGCAGTTGCGAACACTGCAGAAGAGAAACGTACAGAGTAAACATACATTAAAAAAATACGGTGTGTATGTGTGAACTGTGTACTCAGGTATCAAAACAGGGTATCCTGGACTGTATAGAACATCTGTACGTAAATACCTTGCGGGGCATATATGAAAAGCACCACGAAAAGTCGTAAGCGGAATAAAAATTGTTAAATACACAGATTAACTTTCGCACAAAAAGTTGTTCTTAACCTAAAAATATCCATGAAGTTCAGAGTAGAAATATTTTCTGAACTACTTTATCTCCTATGTAACATATAAATATAGCTAGAAACAAAACATACATTATAAGACCCCCCCCCCATGAACCATGGATCTTTCCATCGATCGGTGCGCAGGTTTGGGTGCCTCAGCGGTACAGATACCGGTACCGTAGGTGCAACCATAACAGAGGGTGTCTGTTGAGAGGCCAGACAAACGTGTGGTTGCTGAAGAGGGACAACAGTCTTTTCAGTAGTTGCAACAACAACAGTCTAGATGATTGATTGATCTGGCCTTGTAACATCAACCGAAACCCCCTTGCTGTGCTGGTACTGTGAACGGCTGAAAGCAAGGGGAAACTACAATCGTGATTTATCACGAGGGCATACAAGTCTACTGTAAGGTTAAATGATGATGGTGTCCTCTAGGGTAAAATATTCCAGAGGAAAAATAGTCCACCATAAGATCACCGGGCGGGGACTACTCAGGAAGATGCCATGAGGAGAAACAAACTGGCATTGTACGGATCGGAGTGTGGAATGTTAAATCGCTTACTAGGGCAGTAGGTTAAAAAATTTAAGAAGGGAATGGATAGGTTGTGTAAGTAGACTGTTTAGGTTTTTATGTTGGTAACGCCATGTAGCGCTCTATATATATGAAAATCACTGACTGTGCTGTGTGCAGTCTGTGACTGGTTTGCATTGTTGGAATTTGCTATTGTAGTGTTGGGCAGTTGGCTGTTAACAGCGCGTAGCGTTGCGCAGTTGGAGGTGAGCCGCCAGTAGTGGTGGATGTGGTGAGAGAGATGGCGGAGCTTTGAGAGCGGATGATCTGGACGCGTGTCCATCAAGACAGTAAGTTTGTAAGACTGGATGTCATGAACTGATATATACACTCCTGGAAATTGAAATAAGAACACCGTGAATTCATTGTCCCAGGAAGGGGAAACTTTATTGACACATTCCTGGGGTCAGATACATCACATGATCACACTGACAGAACCACAGGCACATAGACACAGGCAACAGAGCATGCACAATGTCGGCCCTAGTACAGTGTATATCCACCTTTCGCAGCAATGCAGGCTGCTATTCTCCCATGGAGACGATCGTAGAGATGCTGGATGTAGTCCTGTGGAACGGCTTGCCATGCCATTTCCACCTGGCGCCTCAGTTGGACCAGCGTTCGTGCTGGACGTGCAGACCGCGTGAGACGACGCTTCATCCAGTCCCAAACATGCTCAATGGGGGGCAGATCCGGAGATCTTGCTGGCCAGGGTAGTTGACTTACACCTTCTAGAGCACGTTGGGTGGCACGGGATACATGCGGACGTGCATTGTCCTGTTGGAACAGCAAGTTCCCTTGCCGGTCTAGGAATGGTAGAACGATGGGTTCGATGACGGTTTGGATGTACCGTGCACTATTCAGTGTCCCCTCGACGATCACCAGTGGTGTACGGCCAGTGTAGGAGATCGCTCCCCACACCATGATGCCGGGTGTTGGCCCCGTGTGCCTCGGTCGTATGCAGTCCTGATTGTGGCGCTCACCTGCACGGCGCCAAACACGCATACGACCATCATTGGCACCAAGGCAGAAGCGACTCTCATCGCTGAAGACGACACGTCTCCATTCGTCCCTCCATTCACGCCTGTCGCGACACCACTGGAGGCGGGCTGCACGATGTTGGGGCGTGAGCGGAAGACGGCCTAACGGTGTGTGGGACCGTAGCCCAGCTTCATGGAGACGGTTGCGAATGGTCCTCGCCGATACCCCAGGAGCAACAGTGTCCCTAATTTGTTAGGAAGTGGCGGTGCGGTCCCCTACGGCACTGCGTAGGATCCTACGGTCTTGGCGTGCATCCGTGCGTCGCTGCGGTCCGGTCCCAGGTCGACGGGCACGTGCACCTTCCGCCGACCACTGGCGACAACATCGATGTACTGTGGAGACCTCACGCCCCACGTGTTGAGCAATTCGGCGGTACGTCCACCCGGCCTCCCGCATGCCCACTATACGCCCTCGCTCAAAGTCCGTCAACTGCACATACGGTTCACGTCCACGCTGTCGCGGCATGCTACCAGTGTTAAAGACTGCGATGGAGCTCCGTATGCCACGGCAAACTGGCTGACACTGACGGCGGCGGTGCACAAATGCTGCGCAGCTAGCGCCATTCGACGGCCAACACCGCGGTTCCTGGTGTGTCCGCTGTGCCGTGCGTGTGATCATTGCTTGTACAGCCCTCTCGCAGTGTCCGGAGCAAGTATGGTGGGTCTGACACACCAGTGTCAATGTGTTCTTTTTTCCATTTCCAGGAGTATATATATATATATATATATATATATATATATATATATATATATAATGACTTTTGAACACTATTAAGGACTACAGTGGGTCTACACCTTTGATGACTCACCAATACCGTTATTTCTAGAAGGACTGCAGTGAGTCTGCACCTCTGGTGGCCAACCAATAGCGTACTCTCTACCAGGACTACAGTGGGTCTGCTCTATGATGACCTACCTACTAATATTCTTCAACTTCGACTGACTCTGCTGTGGGTTTTCTCTATTGTGGACCATTATCTGTCTGCATGTCAAGAGTCAGCACTGTCTTTCCGTTGGAAGGACAACACTACTTCTTCCAAGACTGCATGGAAATCCACTACTTCCGTGTGCATTTTCTTTTACTGCTCAATTTTGAGAAAAAAAACACTGCAATTTTACTGTGATGAATGATCAGGACTGTCTTTATGGACTGTGAGAAAATTTTAGCTTTTGACCAACATTGTATTAATAAGTGTGTGAATTTGATATCTTTGTTATTGTAATTACGAAAAATTTTATCAAATCATTATTGGCCACTGCCCAAAACTATTTGCAAAATTTTTTGTGGGGAGCATGGGGGCTATGTAAGTAGGCTGTTTAGGTTTTTATGTTGGTAACGCCATGTAGCGCTCTATACGAAAATCACTGACTGTGCTGTGTGCAGTCTGTAGCTTGTTTGCATTGTTGTAATTTGCTATTGTAGTGTTGGGCAGTTGGCTGTTAACAGCGCATAGCATTGCGCAGTTGGAGGTGAGCCGCCAGCAGTGGTGGATGTGGTGAGAGAGATGGTGGAGTTTTGAGAGAGGATGATCTGGACATGTGTCCATCAGAGACAGTAAGTTTGTAAGACTGGATGTCATGAACTGATATATATATATATATATATATAATGATTTCTGGACACTATTAAGGTAAATACATTGTTTGTTCAAAAAATGGTTCAAATGGCTCTGAGCACTATGGGACTTAACATCTGTGGTCATCAGTCCCCTAGAACTTAGAAATACTTAAACCTAACTAACCTAAGGACATCACACACATCCATGCCTGAGACAGGATTCGAACCCGCGACCGTAGCAGTCACGCGGTTCCAGACTGCAGCGCCTAGACCCGCACTGCCACAGCGGCCGGCCATTGTTTGTTCTCTATCAAAATCTTTCATTTGCTAACTATGCCTATCAGTAGTTAGTGCCTTCAGTAGTTTGAATCTTTTATTCAGCTGGCAGTATTGGCGCTCGCTGTATAGCTGTAGTTCGAGTAACGAAGATTTTTGTGAGGTAAGTGATTCATGAAAGCTATAGGCTATTGTTAGTCAGGGCCATTCTTTTGTAGAGATTATTGAAAGTCAGATTGCGTTGCGCTAAAAATATTGTGTGTCAGTTTAGTGTTGAACAGAATAGGTAAAGAGCGAAATGTCTGAGTACGTTCAGTTCTGTCAGCTGTTTGAAATCAAATAATGTAAGTGGTTTATCAGCACAGTAACTACATAAATTTTTCAAAGGGTATGTTTCAGTTGAAGTTAGATGTGGTAGGAATTAGTGAAGTTCAGTGGCAGGCGGAACAGGACTTCTGCTCACGTGAACACGTGGTTATAAATACAAAATCAAATAGCGGTAATGAGGAGTGTGTTTAATAATGGAAAATAGGAATACATGTAAGCTACTATGAACAGCATAGTGAACGCATTATCGTAGCCAAGATAGACACGAAGCCCACACCCTCCACAGTAGTGCAAGTTTATATGTCAACTCGCTCCGCAGATGATGAAGAAATGTTTGATGAGATAAAAGAAATTGTTCAGGTAGTTGAAGGAGACGAAAATGTAATTGTAATGTGGGACTGGATTTCGACAGTAGGAAAAGGAAGAGAAGGAAAAATAGTTGGTGGACATGGACTCGAGGAAAGGAGTTAAAGAGGAAGCCGCCTGGTAGAATTTTGCGCAGAGCATAATTTAATCGCCGCTAACACTTGGTTTAAGAATCATAAAAGAAGGTTTTATACGTGGAAGAGATCTAGAGGCACGAGAAGGTAACAGATTGATTATATAATGATACGACAGACATTTAGAAACAAAATTTTAAATTTTAAGACATTTTCAGAGGCAGATGTGGACTCTGACTACAATTTATTGGTTTTGAACTGTAGGTTAAAACTAAAGAAATTGGGAAGGGGAAGAAATTACAGAGATGGGACCTGGATATGTTGAAAGAACCAGAATCAAATAGGTAAAACGACAAGGCCTAGTAGAAATACTTGGATAACGAAACAGATATTGAACTGAATTGATGGAAGGAGAAAATATAAAAATGCAGCAAATGAAGCAGGCGAAAGGGAACACAAATGTTTAAAAGGCTACATTGACAGGAAGTGCGAAATAGCTAAGTAGGAATGACCAGAGGACAAATGTAAGGATTTAGAAGCAAATTTCACTAAGGAAAAGAAAGATATCGCCTACAGAAAAATTATAGAGGCCTTTGAGCAAACAAGAAGCAGCTGTATGAATATCAATAGCTCAGATGGAAAACCAGTCCTAAGCCAAGAACGTGGAAGGAGTATATAGAGGGTGTACACAAGAGAGATGAACCTTAAGGCAGTATTATAGAAAGGAATGTGGACGTAGATGTAGATGAGATGGGTTATATGATACTACGAGAAGAATTTGACAGAGTTCAGAAATATCTAGATCGAAACAAGGCCCCAGACATTCCGCAAGATCTACTGATAGCCTTGGGAGAGCCAGTCATGACACAGCTCTTCCATCTGGTGAGTAAGATAAATGATACAGTCGAAAAAAACTCAGACTACAAAAAGAATATAATGACTCCAATTTAAAAAAAATCAGTTTCTGACATGTGAAAATTACCGAACCATCTTTCAATTTGCCATGGTTCCAAAATACTATCATGAATTCTTCCAGAAGAATAGAAAAACTGATATAGAAACCGACCTCTGGGAGGATCATTTTGGATTCTGAAGAAATGTAGGAACACGCGAGGCAATGCTGACCCTACGACTCATCTTAGACGATAGATTAAGGAAAGGCAAACCTATGGAGACTTAGAACAAGCTTTTAACAACGTTGATTGGAATACTCTCTTTAAAATTATGAAGGTACCAGGGCTAAAATCCAGGGAGCGAAAGGCTGTTTACAAGTTATACCGGAACCAGACAGCCAGCCGGTGTGGCCGAGCGGTTCTAGGCTCCTTCAGTCTGGAACCGCGAGACCGCTACGGTCGCAGGTTCGAATCCTGCCTCCGGCATGTATGTATGTGATGTCCTTAGATCAGTTAGGTTTAAGTAGTTCTAAGTTCTAGAGCACTGATGACCTCAGATGTTAAGTCCCATAGTGCTCAGAGCCATTTGAACCTTTTTTTGAAAGCAGACAGCAGTTATAACAGTCGAGGGACATGAAATACAAGCAAGTGCGACAGGGTTGTAACATCCCCAATGTTATTCAATCTGTGCATTGAATAAGAAGTAAAGGAAAGCAAAGAAAAATTTGCAGTAGAAATTAAAGTCCATGGAGAAGAAATATAAAGTTTGGGATTTGCCGATGACATTGTAATTCTGTCAGAGACAGCAAAGGTATTGGAAAAGCAGTTGAACGAATAGATAGTGCCTTGAAAGCAGGATATAAAATGAACAAAGCAAAGCAAGGATAATGGAATGTAGACGAATTAAATCACGTGATGCTAAGGTTCAAATGGTTCAAATGGCTCTGAGCACTATGGGACTTAACATCTATGGTCATCAGTCCCCTAGAACTTAGAACTACTTAAACCTAGCTAACCTAAGGACATCACACAACACCCAGTCATCACGAGGCAGAGAAAATCCCTGACCCCGCCGGGAATCGAACCCGGGAACCCGGGCGTGGGAAGCGAGAACGCTACCGCACGACCACGAGCTGCGGACTTGATGCTAAGGAAATTAGGTTAGGAGAGGAGATATTTAAAGTAGTATATGAGTTTTGCTATTTGGGCACTAAAATAACCGATGGTGACCGAGGTGGTGAGGAGGTAAAATGTAGACTGGCAATGGCAAGAAAAGCATTTCTGAAGATGAGAAATTTGTTAACGTCGAATATAGCTTTAATTGTTAGGAAGCTTGGTGCAAATGGCTCTGAGCACTATGGGACTCAACTTCTGAGGTCATTAGTCCCCTAGAACGTAGAACTAGTTAAACTTAACCAACCTAAGGACATCACAAACATCCATGCCCGAGGCAGGATTCGAACCTGCGACAGTAGCGGTCTTGCGGTTCCAGACTGCAGCGCCTTTAACCGCACGGCCACTTCGGCCGGCTGTTAGGAAGCTTGTTCTGAAAATATTTCTATGGAGTTTAGGCATGTATGGCAGTGAAACATGGACGATAGACAGGGTAGACAAAAAAGGAATAGAAGCTTCCGAAATGTGGAGCTACAGAAGAATGTTGAAGATGAGATGGGTAGATCTCGTAACTAGCTGAACAGAATCGGGGATAAAAGAAATTTGTGGCACAACCTGACTACAAGGGGTCTATTGATAGGATACATTCTAAAATATCAAAGGATCACCAATTTAGTATTGGAGGGAAGTGTGTGTGGATGTGCAGAATCGTGCAGAGAGAGGCGGATTCTTCAAAACTAAAAGAAGCGAAACGTTTGTGTGAACCAAACAAACAGCCTTTTGTTTAGTCACTGAGTCGGAATTTTTGCACTAAGCATGTGCTGATGTAATATTTGTGTTTAAATAACCGAAGAAAATATTGTAGAAACTGCCTCTGTTGGTTCTTATATTATAAGTAGGACCGTCAGACAAACCTATTCGAAAATATTGTAGCAGTATGCCGGTACGAGAAATTTAATAAAAGGCATTAAGTCACTTTATCATAATACAGTTTGAGAAATTAACATTTAGCTAATAATTAATAAAGAAATTAAACAAGGACCTAGCTCCCTATATTTGTTGACAATTATAGAGCAAATCCTACAGGAATTAAAACGAAACAATCATAAAAGTATACATCTGCGCAACAATACATTGCCTAGTGTTTAAGTACCTTTAGCAGATTCAGAAGAGCTTATGGATTAAAAAATCTGCTGTAGAATATATGAGCTATGGATAGTGTTACATAATGTGGCGTAAAACATGCAACACTACTTGGAAATGAGACATGAATGCTGAGAGAAAGTGAAAAAAGCGATGTCGCCATCCTCGATGACCTGGCTAGTAAACGAGCCAAAACGACCAAGGTTGAAGCAGTGCCTTGTGAGAACCGGTTTGGCAAACACTGGCACCATCAGCATTAGGTGGTGGAAGTAACATGATACAGTATTAGGTCAGAATTCTTGGTACAGTTAGTGTTAGACGAGTAAGAATGATCAGAAAGCGGAATTGCACTTGGTGACGTGCATCAGTGTTCTTTATTTCTCGTCCTAGAAGTCGGGTCTTCCATTTTTCTTTTTCTAATGGATAATATCTTTCTTACATAATATAACGGTAACAAAAAGTTGCTTAAGACACTCGCCTGCCGTCAAATACCAGGACGTTATTTCCTGATGTCTTAACATATGGCCGCGCGGGATTAGCCGAGCGGTCTAAGGAGCTGCAGTAATGGACTGTGCGGCTGCTCTCGGAGGAGGTTCGAGTCCTCCCTTGGGCATGGGTGTTTGTGTTTGACCTTAGGATAATTTAGGTTAAGCAGTGTGTAAGCTTAGGGACTGATGACCTTAGCAGTTAAGTCCCATCAGATTTCACACACATTTGAACATTTCTTAACATATGTATCATTAACCTGACCCTACTTCTCGTTTGTGTTTGCCACATATTCGTTACACAGCTGCTTCAGGAGAAAGCCTCGTTGTTTCTTCTCACCTCCGTACATTTAATTTGCAGCGCTGTACTTTAGCTTCACATCTCAAACGGTCCGGTTCTCTTCTTTTACGAATTTCTCGTAACTCATTATTCACTTCCATGCAATGCTAGTGTACTCCAGACGGACGTTCGTAGAAGAGTCTTTCTCAAGTTAAGTCTCATGTTTCATACTAGTATACTTCTCAGTACTTTCGTCTTTGGTTTTCTGTCAGTCCAAATGCTCTGTTCAGAAGTCTGTTCACTGCATTCGAAAAGATACTGTATGATAATTATTCTTCATTTCCAAAAAGGATGTACAAACTAAACGACAAACACTTGTGGGAAAAAAAGACATATTTCAAGAAACTCGATTTTTAGTTATCATCTCCTTTTAAGCATAGTTCACTGCTCTTTTATAAACTGGATATTTCTCGACTACCGCTTTGCTGAAGGATCTAGGAAAACCAATGAATATATACGTCACAGTTGTCGAAGGGAGATTTGATGCAAAATGGAATGATCATCAGCTTTCGGACACGTCTGGAGTTTGTGAAATACTGCTTGTCTCTGGTAATAGTGAATCGTGACTGTACTAATGACACGGTTTTCAAAAAACCATCGGGAATTATTTTACACCCAATATTTCTTAGGGAAGAATGAAGATGTGCATATGAAGAGGAAAGACAGTCAAGATGTGCATACGAACATTTCTTCTGGTATACATTCCTTAAAACTGTATGGATGACCCTACAGGAAGCACGCTTCTGACTCTTAACACCAATAATTTATGTAGTTAGCTTCGCAGACTCAACAATGCGTCTAAACAACCCAGGAGCAGGCGAGGGTCGGTACAGAATCGTTTAGTGAGTTTACGAATGCACATCTTGATTGTCATCGTTATCGAAAATTGGATCTAAGATAACACGCTTTGCCACACATCTGGTAGGCAAACAGACATCTGGAAGCTCATCATCAAGATTTTGAACACATACTAATACCTGAGAGTCTACCTTCATAGTCGTGCACTGATGGCTCCAGATAATCGAGGAGACCGACAGTTGCGACAGCAACTTTCATTTAATGTCGCTCTGTCTGCGGCCCTACTCTCAATGTCTACACAGACTAGGAATATCTGCGTTGAGAACATAGCGTACTGGGAATGTAGCCAAAATCAGAACCAGAATTGTCAAGTGAATTCAGTATAAAACATTTTGATTACATTTTACATAAGACTGAAACTTCAATATTACGCTTGTTTGCCCTGTTTTTAGACATTTATTTATTAGGGTTAGCAGTGGTGGATACTAATGTAAATACCACAGACAGGAAAAAGTTACTTTTCATGTGTAATTTCCACAAAGCTCTAACTACTGCTAGCATACTGGTAAGAGGCACTTTATATGTCGAACAATATCTAGGCACAGTGTAAATCAAGGCAGTATCATAGGAGTAATTTATGTGACTGTATGACCACAGTTTTTTTTTGACTCATCAGTCTTCTGACTGGTTTGATGGGCCCGCCACTAATTCCTCTCCTGTACCAACCTCTTCATCAAAGTGGCGGTAGGAATCTACGTCGCCAGTTATTTGCTGGAAGCATTCCGATCTCTGTCTTTCTCTACAGTTTTTGCCCTCTACAGCTCTCTCTAGTACCATGAAAGTTATTCCTTGATGTCTTAACAGAAGTCCTATCAACACGTCTCTTCTTCTTGTCAGTGTATTCCCAATATTCCTCTCCGATTCTGCGCAGAACCTCCTCATTCCTTATCTTATCAGTCCACTTAATTTTTCTGTAGCACCACATCTCAAATGCTTCGATTCTCTTCTGTTCCGGTTTTCCCACAGTCCACGTTCCACTACCATACAGTGCTGTGCTCCAAACGTACATTCCCAGAAATTTCTTCCTCAAATTAATGCCTATGTTTGATACTAGTAGACTTCTATCTGCTAGGAATGCCCTTTTTGCCAGTGCTATTCTGCTTTTGATGTCCTCGGTTCGTCATTGGTTATTTTGCTGCCTAGATAGGTAATGTTGGCGACAAAAATTTTGTAATGCGCATCTGAATGCTCACTCGATAGATTTTCCTGTCCTATGGACATCTATAGGAAGTCATAATTGTTACCTAGCAGACTCGCCCGATAAACGAGCGCGTTAACACGCCACTTCCTGGTTGCGGGGAGGCGAGGCTGCCCCTAATCAAATCTGCCTCGCGGATTAAAGGCGAGGTATGAAGAGCTGGCCACAGTGGACGTGGTTTTTAGCAGGTTTCCCACATCCAGTCAGGTGAATACCTGTCTGGTACTCACGTCTCAACCCAGCGAGGTGGCGCGTTGGGTGAGCACAGCGGGTTCTATCCGCGAGGACGACGGTTCAGATCCGTTGATTTCTCTAAACCGCTCCAGAATGCCGCCATGGTTCCTTTGAAAGGGCACGTATGGTTTTCTTCCCCGTCCTTGTGACATTCCGAGCTTGTGCCGTAATTACGTCTGTAATAACGTCGATGTGGACGGGACGTTAAATCCTAACCTTCCTGCCTTTTTCCACGTCCCGCCTCAGACACACGCCAGGCAAACATTTCGAAAACGCTCTCACACTTGCACACGCGATTTATTCTGGAAGCAGACAGGCGAGGCATGTCGAAACTCGTATAACAATGCCGACTCCGTACAGAAATGGGAAAAAGGCGTAAGAAGAAGAAGAAGAACATGATGATGGTTGTTACTCAGCAGCATACGTAATGTTTTAACACGATTGCTACGCAGTTAAGACGTACAGCCAACTTCGATTTTGCAGCTCTCACAGTCTCGGGAGAAAAAGCGAAGGCTTCTCTGGTAAGCAGGGTGACTTTCGACGAACCCTTAATCTTTTTGTGTACATGCCTCGACAGCTTAGCAACGCCGTCGAGTAGATCCGATGAGAGTCTCAGGCTGAGACGCGTCTCGAGGGGTGAAACTCCCGAAAGGTGTCTCCCCCAGCGGTGAGAGCCGCTGACCGCCGCGTTGAGTCAGTCGGGGGATGTCTCACCACTTCCGCCGATCCGGCCGTTTCGTGATCGCTCAACTTCTGTGACTCCGCGAATTCTTAGGATCTGTTCATCATACCAGTCATACTCCGACCGAAAGTGACGTGGCTCAGGAAAGCCGACTGGTACATTACTCGCCGATGGTAACGCTCTACTTCGCAAATAGCTCACCAAAAAGCAGGCGGCAGTTAACACGCAATGTCTCCTTCTACACTGGTTGCGTGTACGCTTGTAAGAGGCCGAACTTATACGACGACTCCACATATTTAGAAATACAAAGTGACCTTATCTACAACATAGCCGTTGGTGTCTATAAAAATATTACGACCTTTCTGCAGCATTTCTTATTTAAATATTACGTTCAGTAAGCACTATTCTGGGTTCATGATCAAATCTTTTCCAGTTTAACGTCCCATACTTCCTATTCATTTCTTCTTCCGGTGCCTCATTCTTACATTTCGTAACTCAGAACACTATCGGAATGCCCCTAGAGGAAATTTCATCCATGAAATAAAACAATGAAGTGTAGAATATTTCAAGAAGGATGTGACTTGAGACATCGGCAGAATGTATAGCTGTGACAACGATTAATATAGTCTACGGATAACACTTTTTTTTTTGAGTCATCAGTTTTCTGACTGGTTTGATGCGGCCCGCCACGAATTCCTCTCCCGTGTCAACCTCTTCATCCCAGAGTAACAATTACAACCTACGTCCTCAATTATTTGCTGGCTGCTTTCCGCTCTTTGTGTTCCTCTACAATTTTTGCCCTCTACAGCTCCCTTTCTTACTATGGAAGTCGTTCCTTGATGTCTTAACAGATGTCGTATCATCCTGCCCCTTCTCCTTGTTAGTGTTTTGTACATGTTCCTTTAATCGCCGATTCTGTGCAAAACCTCCTCATTCTTTACCTTGTCAGTCCACATAATTTTCAACATTCATCTGTAGCACCACATCTCATGCTTCGATTCTCTTCTGTTCCGGTTTTCTCACAGTCCATATTTCACTACCATACAATACTGTGCTTCAAATATACATTCTCAGAAATTTATTCCTCTAATTAAGGCCTATGTTTGATAGTAGCAGACTTCTCTTGGCCCGGAATGCCCTTTTTGCCAGTATTAGTCTGCTTTTGATGTCCTCCTTGCTCCGTCCGTTATTGGTTATTTTGCTGACTACGTAGCCGAATTTCTTAACTTCATCTACTTCGTGACCATCAATCCTGATGTTAAGATTCTCGCTGTTCTCATTTCTGCTACTTCTCATTACTTTCATCTTTCTGAATCCATATTCTGTACTCCACAGACTGTTCATTCCCTTCAGCATATCATTTAATTCATCACTTTCACTCAGGATAGCAATGTCATCAGCGAATCGATTCATTTATATCCTTTCACCTTGAATTTTAATTCCACTTGTGAACCCTTCTTTTATTTCCATCATTGCGTCTTCGATGTGCAAATTGAACAGTAGGGGTGAAAGACTACATTCCTCTCCACGCCCTTTTTAATCCAAGCACGTTATTCTTGGTCGTCCACTCTTATTATTCCCTCTTCGCTCTTGTACGTATTGTATGTTACCGATTCTTGTACATATTGTATGTTACCCGTCTCCCTCTATTTGTCTCAGAACTTCGAACATCTTGCACCATTTTACACTATCAAACGCTTTTTCCAGGTCGACAAATTCTATGAAAGTGTCTTCATTTTTCTTTAGTCTTGCTTCCATTATCAAGCGCAACGTCAGAATTGCCTCTCTGGTGCCTTTACCTTTCCTGAAGCCAAACTGATCGTCACATAACACATCCTCGGTTTTCTTCTCCATTCTTCTGTATATTATTCTTGGATACATGAGCTGTTATGCTAATTGTGCGATAATTCTCGCACTTGTCAGCTCTTGCAGTCTTCGGAGTTGTGTGGATGACGTTTTTCCGAAAGTCAGATGGGATATCGCCAGACACACACTCTACACACCAACATGAATAGTCGTTTTGTTGCTACTTCCGCCAATGATTTTAGACATTCTGATGGAATGTTATCTATCCCTTCTCCCTTATTTGATCTTAAGTCTTCCAAAGCTCTCTTAAATTCTTATTCTAATACTGGATCCCCAATCTCTTCTAAAGCGACTCCTGTTTCTTCCTCTGTCACTTGAGACAAATCTTCCCCCTCAAAGAGGCCTTCAATGGATTCTTTCCACCTATCTGCTCTCTCCTCTTCATTTAGCAGTGGAGTTCCCGTTGCCCTCTTAATATTGCCACCCTTCCTTTTACTTCCCCGAAGGTTGCTTTGACTTTCCTAAATGCTAAGAAAAACCCTTCAGACAATCATTTCTTTTTCGATTTCTCCACATGTTTCATGCAGCCATTTCGTCTTAGCTTCCCTGCACTTCCTGTTTATTTAATTTCTCAGCGTCTTATATATCTGTGTTCCTGAATTTCATTGAAAATTTTTGTCTTCCTTCTTTCATCGATCAACTGAAGTATTTCTTCTGTTATCCATGGTTTCTTCGCTATGTGATCAAAATTGTTCAGACACCTGTTGGTGGACATTAATATGTGATGTGTCCACTCTTTGTCTTTATAACGGCTTGAACCCTCTCAGTGAGATGTCTGAATGTCTATGGAGGAATGGCGATACATTTGACTTCATCAACCGAGACTAGAAGAGGTAGTGATGTTCGATGTTGGACGCTGGGTTCTGGAGCGAAATCGTTTTCTGATTGATTTCAGAGGTATTCCAGAGGGCAGGTCGGGGCTCTGGGCAGGCCATACCTTTTCAGGAATTTCCACCAATCATTGCCTAACAGACACTGCTTCATGACAGGGTGCATTGTCATGATGACGCAGGCCACCATCGCCTTTGAACTTTTCCGCTGCTGTACATAGTAAAAGGCCGTACTGTACGCAGTGCAAAATGCTGTAAAATGCTTTCATTTCCTTCCACATTTAGCGTTTTCTTTAGCGCAGTAGTGAAACGCCGGACCACAGCATTGTAAGACACGGAAAACCACTACCAGTACATTAATGACTTCGTTGCACTCAGTTAATTCGTACTTGAAGATAACAACTTGAGATATTCTTACTGTAAAATGATAACATGTGTCTATTTAAGCGAATTAGTGAAAGTATGTTTCAGTACGTCGTCTCTGATATACTGATACTGATTTTTTAATTTTTTCTGTGCATGCAAAATGTATTGCTCTGTAGCATGCCCCACTGCCTGCTTGGAGAAAATACATGATAAGTACTTAGATTTTGATCGGATTGCATCTCCCATTGAGGAGAATGTGACCAAACGGTTCGGAAGTACTTCGAGGGGCTGTAGAGGCTGTTTTCAGGGTCAAATTGAAGACAGGAAGCCATGTTCGGAAACGTCATCCTACGCCGCTGCGAAGCTGCGAGCAACAGGGGAAAGCGCCTGCAGCTAGGCTGCCCCTTCGACAGCTCACGTGAGGTCGTAGGCTGACGAACACCTGGCGGCGCGCCTGGCTGAACCACCAGTTCGTATGGTATGCACGCTCTCACATACGGCGCTGCTATTTAGTTAAGGTGGGACACGATGCGAACCACGCCGAGGGAGGTGGCGTAGTGGTTGGCACACCGGCCTCGCATTCGGGAGGACGATAGTTCAAACACGCGTCTGGCCATCCAGATTTAGGTTTTCCGTAATTTCCCTAAATCACTCCTGGCTAATTGCGGGATGGTCCTTTTCAAAGAGTACGGCCACTTTCCTTTCCCGATCTTGTGCTCCGTCTCTAATTACGTCGATGTCGACGGGACGTTAAACCCAGTCTTCCCTCCTCTTTTTCCCTGTTACGTCAGAGCGTACACAATCACTTTTACTGCTGAAAGGTGGCCTAGCGGCACGTGTTGGTCCCTAGGACACGCTGAAGGGCCGTTGGGCGACGTTCCAGCATACGGCTTCCTACGGTGCATTTGTTGCACATGACGCTCTCGAAATTTGTCAGCATAATTTCGTTACACCCTGCATAGAATTACCTTATCACGTCAGATACTACTAAACTAACTCTCGTGTTTGGGTTCAGATAAACCTGTTCTGGTTTTACAACATGGTGACTATTGACTTTCTCACTGAAGGTGTGTAAAGGAAGGGTTGCTTTGGAATCCTGGACTCCAACATACATAGAACATGTTTCTTTAGTTCCTGTTTGTTCTGAACATCCTTCTCTATTATATATTTCGCATCTGATTATGAGCTTATGTGGTATCCTGTGTTCTAGAATTTTTTGCATATCCGAGGAGCTTCATTTCTGTTATATACAAGTGCCTAAGGTATTTTCTCCTCGGACGCCAACATTTTTCTCTGCACAACTAGGTGAGAGTGGCTATTACTTTACAATATTTGTTTTAGTGTTTTATATCATGTTCTTCATAGATAAAGTCGCAGATGTTGTACTGTAAATGAGCCATTTGATCCAATGTTTTACTATCGACGCAGATTCGTTATCTCAATGGTTCTCTTCCGAATAAAGCCATTGCCTTGGTTTCAGTTTTCGAAATCCTTAAACTATATGCAATATTATGCTTCTAAATAGTCAGACTCCATTCAGCTGAGACGATTACATACCACTCTCAACTTTCTACAAGTATATATATATATATATATATATATATATATATATATATATATATATATATATATATATATATATATATATATATACAACAGGCAAACGATGCGCTGTATTCCACACTATAACAAGCCCACGTTGAAGTTACACTGCCTCTGTTCGTTCCAGAAGATGGGCTAGTAATTTGCAAGCCACTTGATGAGTTTGTTGTTCATCCATAGAAGTTTATGTCAAAGTTTCAACTGGTATAGGAACTGTAGAATGTAATGGAATTAATCACTGTGGCAGCACTCGTTACACATCATTTTGTAATGTATCACTGACAGCCCAATTCGAACGTATCCAGAAATTGTCGGAAAATTACTCTGTATCTTCGTAAAATGTGACGTAGTACACCTTAGTCATGCAATACCAGGTAAATTTTATAACCGGATTATGTACGGGGGCTATTGGGATAGGAAGGTCCGATCGGTTGCGATATGGAAACCACTGTGAAAATGAAAAATGTTTTCTTTGCAACATTTAGCTACAACTTCCAGCTAGTTTTCTACATAGTCGCCGATCCGACTTAGACTTTTGTCGTAGCGTTGTACCAACTTTCCAGTACCCTCGTCTTAGAGGCAGCCGCCAGTGCTTTTCGCCAATTCTCTACGCTGGTCTACAGCTCATTGTTTGTGCCAAAATGTTGTCTTCATAGCCAGCGGCACATGTGAGCAGAGATGAAACTCAGAAGGGCCCAATTACGGGCTGCATTGTGGATGATCAAACACTTCCCATCGCAAACGCTGCAGGAGCGTCTTCATTGCCCCTGCAGAATGCGGCCGAGAATTGTCTTGAAGAAGGAAATGCATGACAGTCGTGTTATGTGGGCTCCATAGCTTCAGGCGAAATTTCTCACCAGGCGCTCGTATTTGGCGGGAGACATCTTTACGTGCACACTGTGCGTTCAGAACTGAAAAGAATGACGTGACGCGATCGACGAGGGTACTAGAGGCACTGCCGAACACATCTGTGCAAAATTTCATCAGATTTTCACTGCGGTTTCCATCTCGCGATTGGTCGCACCTTACTTTCCGAGTAGAACTAGTACTGAGATTTGTATTTTGTAATAATTCTGTCCGTTTATCAAGAAAACCATTTTTGATTTTATTGAGAACGTATTTGCTAGGTGCTTTTACTGTAGTGCAGTGCAAGTTTTACTGTTACAGATTTTCCTCTCAGTCCATACTTGAAGTTGCCCATAGGACTCTTATGTATAGCTGCAGATAGAGTCACCTGTTTTCCCTTTCTTATTTCCTTACGAGACTGAAGCAGTAACGTACTTTTCCAACCATTCCACAGTTGTTGCCACTTGTGTCTGCCACTACTGCATCACCGTGGCACTGTAAAGGAGGTGATTCGCAAGTAGGGAGGTCCACAGCGAGATGTGGTGCCTCAAACAAAAAGATTGAGATATATACCACAAACAATAAAATAGCAGTTGGGTGATGTTTGTCCTTTACCCCAGCTGGCTAAGTCGAGGAGATAGTAACCACGGGCTCCAGCCAGTGGAAATTGTCTTTGCATGTCCTCTGTTATTTGTGCCATATATGCTTTCACCAGTCAAATTTTGAATGATCTGAATAACCAAACACCACCCATTGGGATTTTTTGTGATCTCTCAAAGGCTTTTGATTGTGTAAATCATGAAATTCTGCTAGACAAGCTCAAGTATTGTGGCATGAGTGGGACAGTGCACAAATGGTTTAATTCGTACCTAACTGGAAGAGTGCAGAAAGTTGAAATAAGTAGTTCTCGTAACATGCAAAGATCAGCACATTCCTCAAACTGGGGAACTATCAAGCATGGCGTTCCACAAGGGTCAGTCTTGGGTCCTTTGTTGTTCTTATTATATATTAATGACTTGCCATTCTATATTCATGAAGAGGCAAAGTTAGTTCTCTTTGCTGATGATACAAGTATAGTAATCACACCTGACAAACAAGAATTAACTGATGAAATTGTCAATACTGTCTTTCAGAAAATTACTAAGTGGTTCCTTGTAAACGGACTCTCACTGAATTTTGATAAGACACAGTACATACAGTTCCGTACAGGGAATGGTATGACGCCATTAATAAATATAGCCTTAATCAGAAGCATATAGCTAAGGTAGAATATTCCAAATTTTTAGGTGTCTCCATTGATGAGAGATTAAATTGGAAGAAACACATTGATGATCTGCTGAAACGTTTGAGTTCAGCTACTTATGCAATAAGGGTCATTCCAAATTTTGGTGATAAACATCTTAGTAAATTAGCTTACTACGCCTATTTTCACTCATTGCTTTCATATGGCATCATATTTTGGGGGAATTCATCACTGAGGAATAAAGTATTTATTGCACAAAAGCGTGTAATCAGAATAATAGCTGGAGTCCACCCAAGATCATCCTGCAGACATTTATTTAAGGATCTAAGGATATTCACAGTAGCTTCTCAGTATATATACTCTCTTATGAAATTTGTTATTAACAACCAAACCCAATTCAAAAGTAATAGCAGTGTGCATAACTACAATACTAGGAGAAAGGATGATCTTCACTATTCAAGATTAAATCTAACTTTGGCACAGAAAGGGGTGCATTATACTGGCACTAAAGTCTTTTGTCACTTACCAAATAGTATCAAAAGTCTGACAGATAGCCAACAAGTATTTAAGAAGAAATTAAAAGAATTTCTGAATGACAACTCCTTCTACTCCATAGAGGAATTTTTGGATATAAATTAAGAAAAAAAATATTTAAAAAATAAAAAAAATAAAAAGAAAAAAGAAAAACAAAGAACACAAAAAAATAAAGTTGTTATATTAAGTATGTTGTTAAATTAACCTAATTATGTCATGTATTAGAAAATTCGACTCGTTCTACATCATTACGAAATATCGTATTCATGATCCATGGAACTAGTATTAATCTAATCTAATCTAATCTTGTAATTTGGCGGCGACTGCTGCGCATATGCCGATGTGCACCCATGGGGGTCAGTGCTTGCAAGTCAAACGTACGTCTCAATTCTTTCGAGACTGTGCTATTCATTTATTAATAAAGTACGAACAAACTCTTAATTCTAGTTACCGCCATTTCTTAAAACCAATAGTTTTGTTTGATGGAGTTATATAGAGCACATTCTACAACTGATCCAAAGCCAGAGTAATTCAGTTCTTGGAAGGCAACGCAATATTATGCTGCTAAATTGTCAGGCTCCATTCAGCTGAGACGATTACGTCAAGCTGTGGGAAAAGACGTTATCCAAACTCTGCTGTGAGCTAAGTAAGAACGGGGTTGCGCTACGCAGGGAACGTAAACACAGATAACAGGAGGCTTACCTTTACGCAGAATAAGAGTTAATTCTCTGTCAAGCACCGTTATGGCCAGGTGAATCAGCGTCGCCGAGCGGTATGGATCAGTTAGAGGCTTTTGCTCGTCATCTCTGAATCGCCTCGCTTTGCCATCTATCTGTTCCAGATCAGCCCTCGGCTGTTATTTGCCCTACAGCTGTATTCCTGCCGTTCTTCCTCTGGCGTGAGTTGAAATCAGAAGCACTTACTGACGTAACGGGTGACGTTCTTTCTGTCTTCTAACTTTACTGTCTCTTTTCAGCAGGTAGTTTTTTAGACTTCTTGGTATTCAACGTTTACTCACGCTTGAGATTTGGTGATGCCTCCCTCGTTGACTTTCTTCGAGTATTTCATCAACGAAAAAATTTTGGTTTACTTTCTTACATTAATGGTTCTGCTATCGCAGCCAAGAGTATGTTGCAACTTTGTACTAAGGTAGTATACTTTCTTTTCTGTTTTAGTTTTTCTTTTATCACATCTGAGTATTGTAAAAGTTTTACTGTTGTATATCAATATAGCAACTTCGTTAACATTAGAGCTCATCTTTGTTGTAGGTGTCATTAAACATTTGAATAGTTTACAATCTTTCCAATAGTTTATCCATTGTTGCCTCTAGAGTTGATGAGCTAGGCTGCTTGCTGCATTATGTGCATATTAATAACTATTTTATATTTTATTCTCACGCTTTTCATCCTGTACTGATATCTTAGCAGTAGCACACAACATCTTGATACGTTTAATACGGCCACAATGGTACTGCTGTGTCAGCACGGCCTTTTCTTACAAATAAGTTAAATACTACCACATGGTCAATAAGTACCATGTCTCGTTAAAATCGTTTCTTTTTGAATTACTCCTTGTAGTATAAGAAATCTGAACATGATCTTCCGTAAATGAATTTTATCCATAGTGGATGCTGTTAAACTCCGTGACTGTTTCTTTGTAGGGTCTAGAAAAAAATGCTACCAGTCACAATAACAGATTTTTTATTTGTCACAAAACCGGTTTCGGGCTTGTGCCCACCCTCAGGTGTTTATACATTCATGTATATGTTTATATTGATGGAGATCAATAAAGATGAAGCATCAAGTTCTTTGACCACAGCCTACATGCATGTATTTAAAAACAGTGTATTTCACGAGTGCACGTCGTAATAATGAAATATGCAGCTAATCTTTATAAAACTGAAATATGGACGTGAAAATGATAAAAAATGTGCAAGTAAGTGGAAAAACTGTCACCACAGCGTAATTATAATAATGATGCTTCATCTTTATTGATCTCCATCAATATAAACATGTACAGTCGTGGACAAAACGAGTGAGAACCCTCGCCTTTTCGTTATGCTGACCCTCACAGCTTTAAAATCTGCTACACAGTTTAACAGGCAAGGTGACGAAGTGCTACCAACATACTATGCACAGGCGTGAAATGACGAACTATCCAAACTTCGTCAGACTGTTTTCAATCATATGTAAGACTATACGAGGGTTGGACTTAAATAGTGGCAACTACTTATTCACAAACGACACAAAAGAGTTACATGTTTGCACCTGTTACTGTCCTTCAAAGTAGTCACCAGCGTTGTGTAGAACCCGTTGCCGTTACTCGCTAATAACAGTATTTTGTCATTTCGATAAACATCCCGAATGATTGTCACATAAGCGGTGACATAAAGGAAGAAAATTAATGTTTTAGAGTCCAGAAAGCTCTATGCAACAGAAACTGCAGATCATTTTGCCATTTTCATTGCGAAATTGCCGGCTTATTCATGTCTGGGGTAATAATAGAGCCGGCCGGAGTGGCCGTGCGGTTCTAGGCGCTACAGTCTGGAACCGCGTGACTGCTACGGTCGCAGGTTCGAATCTTGCCTCGGGCATGGATGTGAGTGATGTCCTTAGGTTAGTTAGGTTTAAGTAGTTCTAAGTTCTAGGGGACTGATGACCACAGCAGTTAAGTCCCATAGTGCTCAGAGCCATTTTAATAATAGAGGGCTGTTTGCCTGGGTTGTCTGCTAGTATAGTGAAAGGTGTTTGCTACTACAAGGGGGGAGTCTGGTTTGTTTTCGGTTCTAATCTCGATGGAGGCAGATAGACTATCAGTAAAGCAATTTTAAGAAAGTCTCGCGCCCCCAATACGTTTTATTGCTACATTTATTCTGTGCTGGCGCCTTGTGGATATGAAACTCTTGTAGAATTTCATACTTCTTACTGCCTTCCTTTTTCCGATTCTGTCAATAATGGAATTGACTTACGTGTGCCACTGAATGATTTGTAACTGAATTTCGTTATGAATCTTCACGCATTGCTAAATTTGCACACTTTCATGGTAGGTCAGCAACGGTAATCCACTACGACTGGTCTGAAAGTTGACACAAACGGTTTCGCGGCCGAATGCGCATAATATTTTGCTAATTCGTAACGATCTGGGGTACTTCGTCTTACTAGAACAGTTGTGTTATCTCGATAAGCTGAAATTCATTTTTATTAGTACAGTTCATACTAATTAGCGTTTCTTCTTTCATTTGTATCATATATTTACGTGTTTTGTTTAACACACTAATCAGCATTAATATAGTCTTATACATTATTGAAAACAGTCTGACAAATTTCGGATAGTTTGTCAATTTCACGCCTGTGGATAGTATGTTGATAGCACTTCGTCGCCTTGCCTGTTATGCTGTGTAGCGGACTTTAGAGCTGTGTGGATCAGCATAACGAAAAGGCGAGAGGTCTCGCTCGTTTTGTCCACGACTGTACATGAATGTATAAACACCAACTGGTCGTGTGACGAATAAAAAAATCTTTTATTGTGACTGGTAGCGGAAATTTTTCCAGACACTATGATTTTCCTTTCCTAAAATCGGATAGTTTTTCTCCTGCGATTCTACTTGTGACATTAACAGACCTGCTGTGATTTCATAACGCTCCTCGAATAATCACGCATTGATTTTTTAATTCTTTACTGAATATGACTGTGATAACTGCTGTTGTTTGCTTTCAAAAGAAAGGAAACGCGTGACTGAAACTTAACAACTCGCCGACGACGAGGTATTTAGACGAACCATTATCTCTGATAATTTTAGGCCAAGGGAGGAAATCAGGAACGTCCCTTGAAAGGAAACATCCCAGCATGCGTTCGAATTGATTTAACTTAAATCTGGCGGACAGGATGATGGATTTCAATGGCTCTCACCGGAATGCAACTCGAGTGCCTCCTTGCTTGCGGTGGCGCCCGTTTCCTCATTTCAGGGCGCTTTCCGCTCTGTTTTGCTCATTTCTTGTGTGATGAAACCAACACCTCCTGCTGCACCAAGTTGCGATCCCCAGAGCCGTCAAGTCAGGTCTCTGGTTACTTGTGATGATCAGAGTGTGGCTCTGTCCTCCGTCCCACGCTCCCTGTGTGTGTGTGTGTGTGTTTGTTTCCGTGCTTTTGTTTTACACATAACAAACGCCAGCTTTCTTAAATTTGACTGTGACGCAATTTGATATTTTGTGAACTTATGGGAAACATTATACTCTATTTTTTTTTTTTTTTGTCGTTTATGTGTCACCACGAATTGATGATTTAGTGCCGTGATTTGACTCGTCGTAGTATTACTGTAAGTAGTGTTACATTAGTCCAAAAAACGCAAAAGTGTTTATGTTGAGCCCAAACCAAACCACCTTCCTGATAAAAATAGTAAAGCAAACAGAAGGGCAGGAGGAAAGGAAATGAAACTTTCTACAGCTTCAACGTTTTGTTGACAGAAGACCAGCAAATTTGTTAATATTTCATGAAGCGTTTATTATTAAATCTGTCACAGTTGCAATACAAATGTTTGTCGACTAGTTTCGAATGTATTCCGACTGGTTAAGTAGGCACATGTTGATTGCGGCAGTCATCTGCGAACATTTTATAAATCATCTATTTCTATTTTGATGTTTGTTATTAGGATCAGGCACTTTCAGTGCAGCCTCAGTAGACCAGGCTTGAGAACGTACCGGCCGGTTCGAAACTAGTCGCCAAACATTTATACTGCGACTGTGACTGTTTTAATAATAAACGCTTCACGGAATGAAACTTGACGGGTTGAGAGGCAGTGTGATGATGTTTCAGTGATTGCAATATCGAGTCTAATTTACAAAGAACTTATCGGTAAGAAGTTGCACCTCTTTTGGCCTGGATGCGTGCAGTGATTCGAGTGGGAAGGGTGTCGTAAAGCCGTTATACTCTCTCTTCAGACAAACTGGTCTACATTTGTGTTAATTAGTCCTGGATATCCAGGATAATCTTACTGATACAGAGTTGACGTCTGAATTTGTGCCACAGAGGTTCTACGGAGACAGATGTGAGGACCGTACTGGCCACGAGAGTAGCTCAGCATCGAGCAGACAGTTCACGGAGTCAGGTGCCACGTCTGGATGAGCGTCGTCACAATGGAAAATGTCAGCACGATACCGTCGCACGATAGGTGAAAAATGGTCCAAATGGCTGTGAGCACTATGGAATTTAACATCTGAGGTCATCAGTCCGCTACACTTAGAACTACTTAAACCTAACTAACCTAAGGACATCACACACATCCATGCCCGAGGCAGGATTCGAACCTGCGACCGTAGCGGTCGCGCTGTTCCAGAGTGAAGCGCCTAGAACCGCTCGGCAACACATACCGGCTCACGAGAGGTGACACACGATGACGCAGGTGACCGTGACGTAACGTTGTGCAGTCAGATTTTCCGCTATCGCGCACTACCAGCGGTGGCTCGAAGTCACACCCGATGCCTCACCGTACTAGGATGCCGGGTGTAAAACCGCTGTGCTGTTCCAAACACTGGAGGAGTGGGACCTTTCCCCGGGTCGCCACCACGCTCGCTAACGGTGGACATCTGGGGCCGTGCAGAACCGCGGTTCATCTCTGGAAACAAAGCGACACCATTCGTCGGCAGTCTGTGATTCCCAATATCGACACCGCTCCAGACGCAGCCGTTTGTGTTGTGGCACTAATGGCAGCCGAGGCATCGGACGATTATTCGTTTACGCTCGTCTCCGACTGATAAAGCGGGATCAGGCAGAATGTCGCAGGGAGTGGATTATTTGCTTTCGGTTGCCAGGCGCAGATGCAGGGCGTTACCACGCACTCGGTGCTCAGTACGGTGACCCTTCCTTACGGTGGTCAGATGTGGTCCACCGGAACCTTGGCGACGAACATGCCTGCAGTCAAATGATCAGGACACTGTCACATCCGAGATGCCCCACAAATCTGGACACCGCACGATTCGACCAGCCGGCCAAATGGAGACCCAGAATGAGGCCCCTATCAAACTCTGTGAGGTGCTGATAGCGCTGGTTGACACTGCTATACGGCATCTCTGTGTCCTGCAGTGATCATTCGACGTCTGATGCTGTTTGAGCCTTGGCTGGCTCATGTTATGCGTTGGATTAAACCTTGATTGCTATTCTGTGTTTAGTCTCCTGCGGTTATCGCGATTATGCTGTTATCCTCTCTCTCCGCGAGTGGCAGCAGCGGTGCGTATCGATATTCGCACCTTGTACTATCTTTAGCCTCGCGCTTATACGAGGTGCATTCAAGTTCTAAGGCCTCCGATTTTTTTTCTAATTAACTACTCACCCGAAATCGATGAAACTGGCGTTACTTCTCGACGTAATCGCCCTGCAGACGTACACATTTTTCACAACGCTGACGCCATGATTCCATGGCAGCGGCGAAGGCTTCTTTAGGAGACTGTTTTGACCACTGGAAAATCGCTGAGGAAATAGCAGCACGGCTGGTGAGTGTGCGGCCACGGAGAGTGTCTTTCATTGTTGGAAAAAGCCGAAAGTCACTAGGAGCCAGGTCAGGTGAGTAGGGAGCATGAGGTATCTCTTCAAAGTTGTTATCACGAAGAAACTGTTGCGTAACGTTAGCTCGATGTGCGGGTGCGTTGTCTTGGTGAAACAGCACACGCGCAGCCCTTCCCAGACGTTTTTGTTGCAGTGCAGGAAGGAATTTGTTCTTCAAAACATTTTCGTAGGATGCACCTGTTACCGTAGTGCCCTTTGGAACGCAATGGGTAAGGATTATGCCCTCACTGTCCCAGAACATGGACACCATCATTTTTTCAGCACTGGCGGTTACCCGAAATTTTTTTGGTGGCTGTGAATCTGTGTGCTTCCATTGAACTGACTGGCGCTTTGTTTCTGGATTGAAAAATGGCATCCACGTCTCATCTATTGTCACAACTGACGAAAAGAAAGTCCCATTCATGCTGTCGTTGTGCGTCAACATTGCTTGGCAACATGCCACACGGGCAGCCGTGTGGTCGTCCGTCAGCATTCGTGGCACCCATCTGGATGACACTTTTCGCATTTTCAGGTCGTCATGCAGGATTGTGTGCACAGAACCCACAGAAATGCCAACTCTGGAGGCGATCTGTTCAACAGTCATTCGGCGATCCGCCAAAACAATTCTCTGCACTTTCTCGATCATGTCGTCAGACCGGCTTGTGCGAGCCCGAGGTTGTTTCGGTTTGTTGTCACACGATGTTCTGCCTTCATTAAACTGTCGCACTCACGAACGCGCTTTCGACACATCCATAACTCCATCACCACATGTCTCCTTCAACTGTCGATGAATTTCAATTGGTTTCACACCACGCAAATTCAGAAAACGAATGATTGCAGGCTGTTCAAGTAAGGAAAACGTCGCCATTTTAAGTATTTAAAACACTTCTCATTCTCGCCGCTGGCGGTAAAATTCCATCTGCCGTACGGTGCTGCCATCTCTGGGACGAATTGACAATGAACGCGGCCTCATTTTAAAACAATGTGCATGTTTCTATCTCTTTCCAGTCCGGAGAAAAAAATCGGAGGCCTTAGAACTTGAATGCACCTCGTAGCTTCCGGCTGTGCTGTGTGCGAGCAGTTAATCGGTTGGCGTGGAGCAGCGAGGAAATCTCCGCGGCGCAGAGTTTGGCCGAGGCCGCTGGCGGCGTCTACGCGCGGTCGGAGTGTGTGGTGCTGTTCCCATTGCTACGAGGTCCGTGGCTCACCGATCCCGGACACGAAAGTTGAGTTTTGACTTAATCAACCAGCAAGTCACGACTGTTCACATTGTGCCGTTTGGATTTCGTTATCGGCTGTTGTGACATTCCCGCGAGCAATAACGTGCGTTTTCAAGTTGGCAAATTTTAGCCACCCTCCGGTGGAGTTTAACTGTACTAGGTTATTTTGAATTGAAGTGCACCAGCGGAATATTCTGCCCTGTGGCCGTTAACGTTCCGCTTACCTGCCCTGGTCGTTGACGTAAATTCAGGCAGTGTATTTTCCTCATCGTGTTCTCGCTGTCCAGCACGGTGTGTAGTTTGATAGCTCAGTGTATAGTTGGTTGGGGGCGCCAATACCTTGTACGTTGTTCCATTGAACTCCCTGTTGTGTGCTGGTCGAGTGGAGCGGAAGTTACTTCTCGGTGGGTCCGCTGACTGTCTGTCGGTTGGGCTGTCGTCGGATCGAGAATGGTTGGGCCGACTGCCTGTCTCATCTAAGCGAGCGTTAGTGTTTGAATTCCAGGCCGACCCTCGGAAACTTCTGAGCGCTGTTTGGTGTACTGCTTTTTGTTATTTGTTTTTGTTGTTTATATTTGTATGGCTTCTAGCCGATTTTTAATTTAAGGTTGTTTTGTCCTTAAGGTGAAAGATTGTTTCGGCCTTCAGCCTAATTAAAGAACTGTTTTAAGATACGGCTGTTTGGCCTTTTAAAAATTTATTTTGGCTTGAGTCTTAAGTGATAGGCCTTCAGCCGATTTTTTTAAATTAAACTTGTTTTGCTCTTAAAGTGCCAGATTATTTGGGCCTCCAGCCTTATTAAAGAACTGTTTTAAGATAAGGCCTTTGCCTTTTAGATTTCTGATTTTGGTTTGCGTCTTAAGTTATTGATTTCAGCCGATTCTAAACTAAAGTGGTCTTGCCCTTAAGGCGTGAGATTGTATGGCGCATTCAGCCAGTAATTAAGTTCCAATAATCAATGCTGTGTTTTTTTTTTAAATTTTCTTGGCTCTTTCAATGTTTGGTCAAACACATGAAGTTGTATGTTCGAGAGTAACTGACAGCCGCTTATTTTGGCCCCTTTCCACAATTTAAACTACCTGTCCTCTCCTGCGGGTATAATAGGGCGTCTCACTGTTCGTCCCTCTACATACCCAACTAGGCCTGGTAACACCAGTAAGCACGAGTGACACTAATGCAGCGTAGTAGCCGTTGTACCTGTCACAGAGACTCCTAACGCTGATCATTTACACACCCGCTCTTGGTGTGTACATGTATGAAGTTACATTGGCATCGACGATGTCATCTGGGTACTTCACTTTTCTTGTCAATCAGATTGGACGAGGCAATTCCCGTGAACTCAGCTCCTTGTGGCAACTAATCCTCTTTTCTTTTCTTAGGTGAGGGGATGTAGCATCATGTTGCCCGATACAGAGGTGTACGTGGGTGTAGAGCAAGTTGCGCTCAGATGCTCAGGCGACGGTGGACTATCCACGCAGCGAGGAGGCACACTAGGCAAGCGGTCTTCGTCTGGCCATCCAGATCTAGCTTTTCTGTGGTTCTCCTAAATCGCTTAAGACAAATGACTGGACGGTTCCTTTCCCCTCAATAAACGTTTTTTCTTTTCCGGTGTCACTACCACTATTTTTGTAAAACAATTCCATTTTTTACCTTGTCTGTGGTATAATCACAATCATTCACCTTTGTGATCACAATATACTGAGAGGACCAAAAACATGTATCCACTGTTTAAAAGTCCATAACTGGAAAACTAATTGACGGAGTTGTATCACCTTTGGTAGTGTAATAGTTTGTAGTTTCGGCAATCGCCACACAAGCGTTGTATTGCGTTGTTTTGTTTTGTCATATGACAGTCGCCAGATAGTGTTTTGTTCTTAGCTGCGCCTAGTTACTCGAGTAAACATGGCTGGCGCAAGGCTTACATTCGATGAAAGGAAGTCAGTTTTGAAGTGGTATTTTAAGTATGAAAACATTAATGAGGTTCAACGGCAATGGCGATTTGAGTATCAAACAGAGCCACCGACACGTTTAACGATTCGTCGCATTCGAAACAAATCTGAAGCCGAAACAAATCTGAAGCCGAAGGGTGTGTTAAAGATGTACACAAACAACGACCTGGATAACCTGTAACAGTAAGAAGTCCAGTTAACGCCCGTCGTGTGTTACAGCAATTCACTCGCTCACCACAGAAGTCTGTGAGACAGTGTGCCCGTGAAACAGGAGTGAGTCGCTCAAGTGTTCGGCGAATTTTGAGGACAGCAGAGTGGCAGTGCTACATTCCACGATTGCTACACGCAATGAACGAGGACGACCCAGATCGTAGAATGGAGTACTGCGGGTGGTTTACTAACACGGTGCGCAACGACGAAGAGTTTGCAGAGATGATTGTGTGGTCTGATGAGGCACAGTTCAAACACAATGGCACAGTAAATCGCCACAATTGAATCTACTGGGCCGCCGAAAATCCGAACGTCCATGTAGACAAAGCCGCGAATCTTCCAGGAGTAAATGTGTGGTGTGGGTTGTCCTACCGGGGCTTGATTTGCACAGTTACCGGTGAGGTGTACCTTCAGAAGCTTCAGACGTCCATTTTACCTGCCATCCGAGACTTGTATGGAGACGGAAGAGGATAGTTTCAACAAGATGGTGCCCCAGCCCACTACCAAAATCGTGTTAGGACGTATCTCGACGAAAATCTACCAGGAAGATGGATAGGCCGTAGAGGTGCTGTGGAGTATCCACCACGTTCCCCAGACCTATCTCCTCTGGACTTTCACCTGTGGGGAACACTAAAGGACGTCGTTTATCGACAAAAGCCACGCATATTGGATGAACTTCGAGAATCCATCGCACATTCACGTGCAGTCAGTAGTTCGTGCTGCAGTTCGGCGGCATCGTTTGGTGCAGATATTAATGGTGACCATTTCGAACACCTACAGTGATATCTTTAAGTTGGACTTTAAGCTACACTTTCACCAAAAATGAGACAACTCCGTCAAGTAGTTTGCAAGTTATGGACTTTTAAACAGTGGATACATTTTTTGGACCCCTTTGTATATTTTCCTAATTTTCCACAGTTATCCTGCTTGAGAGCTTCCCCTCCCCCCTCTCCTTCCTTCCTTTGTGGCGCAACCTGACTTGAGGATATCGATGACGCTGAAACGTTGTTTCTCACGTGTCGCCCCTGACGTTGCGCAG
Source organism: Schistocerca piceifrons (assembly GCF_021461385.2). Taxonomy (NCBI): domain Eukaryota; kingdom Metazoa; phylum Arthropoda; class Insecta; order Orthoptera; family Acrididae; genus Schistocerca; species Schistocerca piceifrons. Next base: position 94,739,880 of record NC_060143.1, on the reverse strand, counting down.
ATTCGGACGAACGCAGATTCCCGTCAGCGGCCACAGTCGACGGGTTGTCAGCGCCGTGCGGTGCACGAGGAGACAAGTTACACGACGCATCGCTCCGTAGACTTCCATGGAAGTGTTTTCTGGAAGACCAGTATTATTTGTGAGCGCTGCTACACCCATGCCTGTCGCTCTAAATGTCGCTAACGTAGCACTAACGAGCGTGACGAGCTTACAGTTGTCAGTCCTACAGTAACACCTATCGTTGCAGTGAAGCCGTTCAAATATTTTCGAAAGACTCCTCAGATCCGACCACTGGACCGCAGAACGGGCACCGCAGACAATCACTACACCGCTTCTAGCCGGTTTATTGTGTCTCCTGGATAAAAAAAGAACTGGACAACACTGTACAGTTAAATGGGAGAACAGTGCACTTCAGAGATCCACACGTTTCGAATGGAATAAATGGAATTTATTGTGTCTCATAGGAGCTCGCCAAATGCGCATCGTTGTTGTCAAGCACTACCTCTAGTTAGCTGTCTGCACGTTCTAATACGAGACCTCTGTTTAGGTGGAAAATGCCCGGTCATTAAGTCGCTACATTTCTGACGAAAAACGGAAAACGACTGAACAAGTCACTGAGGACCATTCACTCCCGATCCCACATGCGCCTCCCTTTCAAAAACCCGCCTCTGCCCTGCAGCGCCCGTGCCTCCTGCCCTACTAACGCGAGGGCTGCCACCTGACTTGCGACTCTGTAAGGTGCCTCTTACGTGAGGAAGACATTTTTACCAGTTTTAATACATTACTGTCTCTCATTGATGTATTCACGATAGTTAGTGTTGTGGACTGACAAGACAGCCAGTCCACAGTGACGGGTAACCGAAAGGCACGCGCTTAAACTCACGCAGGCTGGCGTGAGGTCTGAAACAGGATACGTAATGAATGCTATAAAGAAAAGTACGTAGCTTCTGGAATACTTAACTTTAATCCACAATTGGTGAACATTGGTCTTGTTACTGTACATGCTTCATTAGCAAAGGATAAATGGCGCCTTGCTAGGTCGTAGCAATTGACTAAGCTGAAGGCTATGCTAACTATCGTCTCGGCTAATGAGAGCGTAATTCTCAGTGAACCTTTCCTAGCAACGTCGGCTGTACAACTGGGGCGAGTGCCAGTAAGTCTCTCTAGACCTGCCGTGTGGCGGCGCTCGGTCTGCTGTCACTGATAGTGGCGACACGCGGGTCCGACGTATACTAGCGGACCGCGACCGATTTAAAAGGCTACCACCCAGCAAGTGTGGTGTCTGGCGGTGACACCACAGTTAGGAAGTGCTGTAGTCCGTAACCGGCCATGAATCGGAGAGCATTTCCCACGCTGGCTGGCTAGGTGACGAAGCGACCATATGTCGCGCGTAGTGGAGTGGGGCTCGGCGCTGGACTGTAGCAACAAGCGTTAGCCTGGGAAATATACATGACGGGAAGTACCGCCAACTTGGTGCCAAAGTCACCGATTTTGTTTATTTACATTTAATAATTAAAGTCATTTATGACAACATGAATACTAGGAGGAGCCTCTGGATGTTTAAAACTATTGATCATAATTTTGCCTCGTTAAAATTCACACCCGTTCATTAAAAAATGCATATCTTAGTAAGTACGAACTTGATCGGAAATCCACGGACTGCGTGCCAAAGTCGGCAGTCGGCGTTAAGAGCTCTTCCTGTGTTGTTCGATGGTAGCCATGCTCTTTGTTACGAGTAGTTTGTGAGTGTTTCATTATTGATCTAATAGGAATGAAAGTGATATTTCGGCATTCTGAATGTTAATTTCGAGTAAATAGATACCCCAAAGTTGATCGACAGCAATTTAAGATAATTAGCTTCCACCGACAGAGACATCCAACGCGCCAATGAAGAATCTGACCGGGACGTCATTTACGAGAGCTGCACCACGCACAGGTAGGAGGAAATCCGACGACACGACCCACCAAGGCGGATCGAGGAAGGTCCGACTTACACTCGCAAATTCCTGGTGGAAATGCTGACCAGTCATACTGTACGTCACATATACCACCCTCTACGGACTCGCGGCTAAGCTGAGTAATAACAGTATCAGTTTAGAAGCGAGGGGATCTTGCAACTTCCCTAGCTGACCCGTTTCACGATATCATTCTAACACTCGTGCGTTTCCCCCGATCGGCACTCAGAGCATAACGGGGGACACCTCAGTCTCTCACAGCACTTACTGTAAGGTGTTGCTTTCTGTTGACTATTCCACAAGTTCCTTTTTTTCCCCCGAAAGGGTTGTACGCAACACCATCCGTGCTGTGGAAATCGCTGACCTTTGAAACCAGCAGGACGCCCGTATCTGGATCGCCAGCACGTAGCTGGATTAAGCGGAGGCCAGCCCATTATGTCTGAGAGGTGGCATGAGCTCCCTCTCATAATTCTATCTTACTCTGAGTAGTATGCGGTGAGAAGTTGCTATTCCTTCACACGCAGACTTCCCATACAGTGTCTCTGGTCACCCGGGTGGTCTGGTGACAGGCAGGTTCTACTGATCTTGAAGGGGTTAAGCTCACAGGTGTGAGGGAGTCGAGTGGATGCTTTCCAGACGCCGACACTGTCGTAAGAGCGGGGTCAACACGCCTACAGGGGCCTCACGGAGTGGCTGGGCTGGAGATTCCGTTACTTCGCAGACACTTGGTGAAAACACATTCTGGCGGGCTACCAGCGAGGCGTGGGAATGACTTGTGTTCCCAGGCAGTCTTGGTGGGCAAATTCCCGCGTTTTCTGCAAAATCATAACTGTGATTGGCTTGCTCACGGGACGTAGTAAAATTGGCGCCAAGTATCTCCATTGGTGGAATAATAGTGCGTCGGCAATAGAGTGGAATTTTCCGCTGGTTTTAGAGCTGCTGATTGGAACGTTTAACCACAGTCACTGATGTGGGGGTGGGAATGTTCTGTGTTCGGCTTGTACGGGTGCTCTTGGGGAGTCGGCTCTCACCTTTTGGTCAGAGTAGCTAACAAGACAGAGCTCTCGCTGCTCTGGACAGCCTGCCTTCCGTTGGCTGTCTGATATACTTTCATTTAATTGTAACTGTTTGACGAAGTTGCTGAAGTTTCGACTTCAACGTAACTTTCCGAGTACAGTTGGCAATTGAGCGTTCTGCGTTACAAGCGGCCTATGTTGTCCGTCTTGAGCAGTTTTGGCTAAAGTTGACTGTATCGGAGTTACTGTGAGACTTCGCTTGTTAAAATCAATCACTGTATCGTCAGTGATTGTGTGGCGGGCCTTCTTCGTCTCCCTCAGAGGCGCATTTGTATTGATAGGATATCTCTAGTCTGGAACAACCAGACCAGGATAATTTGTTTCAGGCTATACTCGCGACATTATCATCACCACGACGGGACGTCGAAGCAACCAGCCATCGCTTCCGGTACGACAGATCGTGTCCTTGCAGTTAAGAAGACAGCTTGGCATGTATGTCCGCAGCACCGGCAGATTAGGGAATTTTGCTCTGTGATAATCAGAGCTCAGCAGATCGCGCCTGTTCCCGTCTTTCCTTATGTGGTTCTGTCTTGGACGTTCATTGTCTGAGTTATCACTACTGTAGCAGCAATTAATGTTGGGTTCGCTGGGTGTTTCTCTTAAGATTTGAGTTGCAAGGAATTGGCTCCACATACCATCTGGTCATAAACGTCACAAGCTAGTTTACGGAAAACTTCATCTTCACAGCATTTATTTGAGTATCCGATTTGACGCATTGTAAATGTTTCGTGTGTTTTGTTTATTATTTTGAGTTTAGTCATAATAAATCAAATTGTTATTTTGGACAGAACTTTCATTCTGTTAACCGGTAGAATAACCCTTTCATTTCACACTACGTTAATAAAACTTTCCTTTATCTAATTAATTTCTATCCAATTAAATTATTGCAGGTGCCAAACTCTTTTCTACTCCACTTGCAGAGTCGATTACAGTCAGTTCGCGTTTCTTTTTAATCCATGTGTAACAGCAAAAGTCGGAGTTAGAAAAGGGGGGCTTAGAGCATCATTTCCATATGAAGATTGTACAAGAATTTAGTGTTAAATACACTGCTAGCCCCGGCGCCTCGCATGTCCAGGCTGGTGAACTGCCCCCAGAAAGCGGAAAACCAGAACAGCGACCACCACTTGCTGACACGTTACAGCGCAAAGGCCGCTACAGCTAAGGCCAGAGAAACGAAAAGACGCGAGACGAGCAGCTGAGAGTCGTGCGAATATCCGGCTCCTCGCCAGCAGACGGCGGCAGCCCCGTATCGGCGGCGTGCACCTGCACTACAGGAAGGCCGCGCAGTGCCACTCTCGCTTCCTTCCCGCTGCTGCGGCGGCGGCGCTGAGTCACGACTGATGAATGGCCGCGCGCCTCACTGAGCCGCGGGCGCGCCCGCCGCCCACGCGCCCCCCAGTACTCAGTACTCACCCGCCGCCGGCGGCGACCTGCCTGGGTGCCGGCTCCCGTAACTGCAGGCAGGTCTGCTCTGGCGTTCGCTGGAACCGTGCGGTAATCCCCACTCTGATTTCCACAGCGGTATGCCTGATATCTAGGCCGTTCCTGGAACCGATCCTACCGTCAACCGTTGCGCTCGTTTGATTGCCACTGCTTCCGACGTACGGCAGGCGTCCGTGCCGATGCCCATTTCGCTTTCTCTCATCCGCGAGACGGAAGTTTACTGACATCAGAACTGAATACTGGAGCGGGCTTCGAACCCGGATCGTCGACTTTCACGACAGTGCTCTCCCGTGTGTTACAAACGATCGCTACAGTTTTTTTGCATAGCCTTGATATTTTTAATTCGCAAGCTTGCCAAACAAATGATAAAGAAATCCGCCTTATGCAGGACAGAATTCGTTTTTCTTTTGCCAATACAGTACTTTGTGCCATTTTCAGTGCTTCTTCATTTCTCTACTTAAGAACTTTTTGTGACAGGATAAAAACTTGCAAAGGTTTCTATAAGTTAATACAGCCATTTCTCGTCACAAAAAATGAATTCATTTCAGGATGACGCACAGACTGCCACAGCCAGCTGGAATACTGACATCGAGCAACAGTATCTGACCTGGTCAATCTATGCGCTACCGTTACTTTCTAGTGTCTCACTTTCAGCTCGTGCGCAGCAGATTCTACTGTCACAGCCGTCTGAAGAGCTAAATGAGGCAACGATTTCCTGGGACAGAGTCTCCAGGCAGTTCCTAACTATCCTGATGCATTAGCTCCATACTTAATAATCAGATACAACAGTTCGCTCGACGAAATATCCGTACCCAAAGACTGGAAAGTTGCACAGGTCACATCAATATTCAAGAAAGGTAGTAGAAGTAATCCACTAAATTACAGGCCCATATTGTTAACGTCCATATACAGTAGGATTTTAGAAGATATATTGTGTTCGAACAAAAAAAATGGTTCAAATGGCTCTGAGCACTATAGGACTTAACTTCTGAGGTCATCAGTCCCCTAGAACTTAGAACTACTTAAACCTGACTAACCTAAGGACATCACACACATCCATGCCCGAGGCAGGATTCGAACCTGAGACCGTAGCGGTCGCTCGGTTCCAGACTGTAGCGCCTAGAACCGCTCGGCCACCCCGGCCGGCTTGTGTTTGAACATTATGAATTATCTCGAAGGAAACGGTCTATTGACACACAGTCAACATGGGTTTAGAAAACATCGTTCCTGTGAAACACTACTAGCTCTTTATTCACATGAAGTGCTGAGTGCTGTTGACAAGGGATTCCAGATCGATTCCGTATTCCTGGATTCGGCGAAGGCTTTTGACACTGTACCACATAAGCGGCTCGTAGTAAAATTGCGTGCTTATGGAATATCGTCTCAGTTATGTGACTGGATTTGCAGTTTCCTGTCAGAGAGGTCTCAGTTCGTAGTAATTCACGGAAAGTCATCGACTAAAACAGAAGTGATTTCAGGCGTTCCCCAAGGTAGTGTTATAGGCCCTTTGCTGTTCCTTATCTATATAAACGATTTGTGAGACAATCTGGGCAGCCATCTTCGGTTGTTTGCAGATGACGCTGTCGTTTATCGAGTAATAAAGTTATCAGAAGATCAAAACAAACTGCAAAACGATTTAGAAAAAAAGTACCTGAATGGTGCGAAAAGTGGCAGTTGACCGTAAATAACGAAAAGTGTGAGGTCATCCACATGAGCACTAAAAGGAACTCGTTAAACTTCGGTTACACGATAAATCAGTCTAATCCAAAAGCCGTAAATTCAACTAAATACCTAGATATTACAATTACTAACAACTTAAATTCGAATGAACACATAGAAAATGTTGTGGAGAAGGCTAACCAAAGGCTGTGTTTTATTGGCAAGACACTTAGAAAATGTAACAGACCTACTAAGGAGACTGCCTACACTACGCTTGTCCGTCCTCTTTTAGAATACTGCTGCGCGGTGTGGGATCCTTACCAGGCAGGACTGACGGAGTACATCGAAAAAGTTCAAAGAAAGGCAGCACGTTTTGTATTATCCCGAAATATGGGAGAGAGTGTCACAGAAATGATACAGGATTTGGGCTGGAAACCATTACTTTACTTTACTTTTTCGTGTCTGGAGATTTGTTTCAAAGCCTTTCAGCCCAATGTCGGGCCAAGTCCAATGTTTCTCTCTTCTCAAGCCATAGTTCGTCAAGCGTACACCTTGTGGGGAAGATGTAACACTGTAGAAGGTGTTCCATATCCTGAACTTCACCACAGTCGCATTTGTTGTCTCCTTCGTCCTTAAAGCCCCATTTGACTAGGTTTGCTTTAACTGGTGCTACGCCTGTTCTGATGCGGTTCAGTGTTCTCCAAATCTTCCAGCTTGATGTACTGCCGCTGGGTATTTCTCGTGAGGCAGGGTAGTCCTTCGGAGGCTCGTTCAATTCACTAGTGAGAAATCTCTTGCGGGATTTAAGTCTGCTACGTCCACATGAAGAATCATGCTGCGGGTGGCGCTCGTCGAAAATCTGTTAAAATTTTTCTGTATGTTCGTGCGCAATTCTTCGGGATTCAGGAGATGAGAATCCAGCTGCTTTGTATATTTTCCCAAGTGGAGTGGGTTTCATGCATCCTGTTGTTAGCCTGCATGTTTCATGCAGTCCGACTAGCTCCCCATTTACTATTCGTCAGTTTTCTTAAAATATTGTTCCTGGCAGCAACTTTTTGGCAGGTTTTTTCACAGTGATATCTGTACGTCAGTGATCTCTCCAGCACGACACCTAGGAATGTTGGTTTGTCCGTATGGTCCAGTTTGTTGCCATTCCAGGTGACGTTCAGCTTCCTGTTTGCCTGTTTTGTCGGAGGTGGAAAGCGCTAACCTGTGTCTTAGATGGATTTGGTTTGAGGGAGTTCTCTTTATAGTATTCAGACATTACGTGTAGCGAGCTTTCTATTTTCCCTTCTACTCCCTCGAAGCTATTTCCTTGCGCTGTAACGGCCAGATCATCGGCATACAAGAAATGGGTAGTACGTTCCGGTGTTGGTTGATCATTGGTGTATAGGTTAAATAGTAGGGGGGGCAGCACACTGCCCTGGGCGAGACCGTTCTTTTGTCGACGCCATCGGCTTTTTTTTCCGTCCAGCATTACATAGAACTGTCTGTTTTGCAGCAGAGATTCAATGATTTTTGTGAACTGATGATCCTTAAATATACAGTACAGTTTTTCCATGAACTTTCTGTGGTTGACGGTGTCGTATGCAGAACTTAAGTCCACCAATGATACACCTGTTATTTGTTTGTTTTCAAACCCTTCCTCTACGTGTTCTGTGAGTGCTAGGATTTGACTGGTGCATGATTTCCCGGGTCTGAATCCAGCCTGTTGGGGAATGAGCTTTTGGTCTGCGATATTTGCTATGCGCTTTAGGATTATTCGTTCGTACAGTTTGTACAGATGGCACAGGAGTGCTATTGGGCGGTAGTTCTTCGGTTGACCTGCGTCTTTCCCAGGTTTTAGTAGCGCCACTACCTTTGATTTCCTCCTCATCTTTGGGATCTTACACGTTTTTAAGCAATGATTAAAGAGCTGCAGGATCCATTGCTTGGCACTAGGTCCGAGCTGTTTGATCTGTTCCACGCATATATCGTCGACTCCCGCTGCATTGGAAATCATTAAAAGAATGGCGTTTTTCGCTGCGACAGAATCTTCTCACGAAATTCCAATCACCAACTTTCTCCTCCGAATGCGAAAACATTTTGTTGACACCAACCTACATAGGGAGGAACGATCCCCAAGATAAAATAAGGGAAATCAGAGCTCGTACGGAAAGATATAGGTGTTCATTCTTTCCGCGCGCTATACGAGATTGGAATAATAGAGAATTATTAAGGTGGTTCGATGAACCCTCTGCCAGGCACTTAAATGTGATTTGCAGAGTATCCATGTACATGTAGAACTAGTCTACTTTATTCCCGGCTAAATCCACTGTGCGCCTTGCTGCCTCTACAGCTGTACTGCCTCCCACTCGACGCCGGCCACAGTATTTGTGTCGCATGTGACACACCCTGCGTGTAAGAGTCCTAACCCGAAATCAACCGAAAAATCTTCAGAGGTAGTTCAGGAAAGCTATCCGATTATTTTGGTACTAGAAACCTCCTGTGCGTCGTTAAAAAGTAATGTAGTGACAAAGTGGTCCCACGCTCAGCAAAAGAGCGTAGGTGAGTAGATGCATGAATGCTGCTCCGCCGCTCTCGGCACGCCCCTTGTGGAGGTGGTTTGCCGTCGCCTTCCTCCGATCTGCTACGAACCGTCGACTGTGTATCTGTACCGTGTGGATGTGTGGATGACTGCGACGAGTGCCTGCAGATCGCGGTGCCGCGTTTGTGCTGTTGCGGATGTGCTGCAACGAGAGACTGAAACACGGTCCCGCCACACAGCCTGCTAATCTCGAACAGTACGAAGGGGGGGGGGGGGTCAACTTAGCGTTATGGTGTGGGGAATCTTTCCGTGGCATTTCCTGTGTGACCTCGTCATTCTGGAAGACACAAGCATATATCTATCCTTGGGGACCATGTCCACCCTAACATGCAGTTTGCTTCTCCCCTGCACGATGGCATCTACCAGCAGGACAATGCAACGTGTCGCACGGCTCGCAGTGTACGAGTGTGGCTCCAATAGCACCAGGATAAGTTTACCGCTCTTCCCTGCCCTCCAGACTCGCCACATTTAAATCCAGTAGAGAATCTGTGTGACCACCTCCATCGGGCTGTTCGCACCACGTGTCCTCAACCGACAAACCTGGCGCCGCTGGCTACGGCGCTGGAATCTGCGCCGCTCCACGTCTCTGTCCAGAAGTTCACCGACTCCCTCCCTGCACGTCTGGCAACGGTACGCAGTGCAAAAGTTGGTTATTTAGGCTTTTCGCAGGTGGTCACGTTAATGTGACTGGATAGTGTATTATTACGCTCGGAAGCTAAATGACGTCCTAAAATCATAAAGAACAGAATGTGTTTCAGGTAAGAATAAAGTATGTCACACTGAGCTTAAATTCACTGAACGTTAGAGCAAAGTTCGCAATTTCACTTTTAAAAGTGCAGTGGTTGTTCCCCAATATGTAATCAACGATGTTTCTTTAAAGTGTAAATATTTGAAAAAGTTGCGAGGGAAAATGTTTCATGGCTAAACCTCTGCTGTAGAATTTTAGAACATGTTTTTTGCTCGCTAACATATCATTTTTGGAAACCCAGAATCTACTCTATAAGAATCAACATGGATTCCGGAAACAGCGATCGTGTGAGACCCAACTCGCATTATTTGTTCACGAGACCCAGAAAATATTAGATACAGGCTCCCAGGTAGATGCCATTTTCCTTGACTTCCGGAAGGCCGGAAGGCGTTCGATACAATTCCGCACTGTCGCCTGATAAACAAAGTAAGAGCCTACGGAATATCAGACCAGCTGTGTGGCTGGATTGAAGAGTTTTTAGCAAACAGAACACAGCATGTTGTTCTCAATGGAGAGACATCTACAGACGTTAAAGTAACCTCTGGCCTACCACAGGGGAGTGTTATGGGACCACTGCTTTTCACAACATATACAGGGTGAGTCACCTAACATTACCGCTGGATATATTTCGTAAACCACATCAAATACTGACGAATCGATTCCACAGACCGGACGTGAGGAGAGCGGCTAGTGTAACTGGTTAATACAAACCATAAAAAAATGCATGGAAGTATGTTTTTTAACACAAACCTACGTTTTTTTAAATGGAACCCCGTTAGTTTTGTTAGCACATCTGAACAAATAAACAAATACGTAATCAGTGCCGTTTGTTGCATTGTAAAATGTTAATTACATCCGGAGATATTGTAACCTAATGTTGACGCTTGAGTACCACTCCTCCGCTGTTCAATCGTGTGTATCGGAGAGCACCGAATTACGTAGGGATCCAAAGGGAACGGTGATGGACCTTAGGTACAGAAGAGACTGGAACAGCACATTACGTCCACATGCTATCACCTTTTTATTGGTCTTTTTCACTGACGCACATGTACATTACCATGAGGGGTGAGGTACACGTAGTTTCCGTTTTCAATTACGGAGTGGAATAGAGTGTGTCCCGACATGTCAGGCCAATAGATGTTTAATGTGGTGGCCATCATTTGCTGCACACAATTGCAATCTCTGGCGTAATGAATGTCGTACACGCCGCAGTGCCCCGTGGTTTGTGTAATGTCGCCGCAGGCTGCCACAATACGTTGTTTCATATCCTCTGGGGTTGTAGGCACATCACGGTACACATTCTCCTTTAACGTACCCCACAGAAAGAAGTCCAGAGGTGTAAGATCAGGAGAACGGGCTGGCCAATTTATGCGTCCTCCACGTCCTATGAAACGCCCGTCGAACATCCTGTCAATGGTCAGCCTAGTGATAATTGCGAAATGTGCAGGTGCACCATCATGCTGATACCACATACATCGACGCGTTTCCAGTGGGACATTTTCGAGCAACGTTGGCAGATCATTCTGTAGAAACGCGATGTATGTTGCAGCTGTTTGGGCCCCTTCAATGAAGTGAGGACCAATGAGGTGGTCGCCAATGATTCCGCACCATACATTTACAGTCCACGGTCGCTGTCGCTCTACCTGTCTGAGCCAACGAGGATTGTGCACGGACCAGTAATGCACGTTCCGTAAATTCACTGCCCCGTGATTTGTGAAACCCGCTTCATCGGTAAACAGGTAGAACTGCAACGCATTCTCTGTTAATGCCCATTGACAGAATTGCACTCGATGATTAAAGTCATCACCATGTAATTGCTGATGTAGCGACACATGAAACGGGTGAAAGCGGTGACGATGCAGTATGTGCATGACACTACTTTGACTCAGTCCACCGGCTCTCGCAATGTCCCGTGTACTCATGTGTGGGTTCATGGCAACAGCAGCTAACGCACCAACTGCACCCGCTTCTCCTGTGACGGGCCTGTTATGGACCCGTTTGCGTGCTACGACCATACCTGTTGCATACAGTTGGCGGTAGATGTTTTGCAATTTGCGGCACGTTGGATGCTCTCTGTCCGGGTACCGTTCTGCATACACCCTGCAGGCTTCAGCTGCATTTCGTCGACACTAACCATAGATGAGTATCATCTTCGCCTTTTCAGAGTACGAATACACCATGGTCACAGTTCCTACAACACTACACTATCACAGACGTCTGGTAACACGGTGTACTACAGTTGGTCTGCGTGCGGAGACGAATGCAGAATAACAATAGCAGCAAGCGCTACATGCGGACACTGCGACAGCTAGACCAAACCACAACAGTGCACTACAGCCACACTCGTAAACACGGTCGTCATCGTAAACATGTCCCTGCAGATGCTGCTCGCCGACCGTGGCCAGTGTTTGTTACAACACGCAACTGAACGTCGGAGGTTTCAAGCGTCAACTTTAGGTTACAATATCTCCGCATGTAATTAACATTTTACAATGCAACAAACGGCACTGATTACGTATTTGTTTATATGCTCAGATATGATAACGAAACTAACGTGGTTCCATTAAAAAAAGGTTGGTTTGTGTTAAAAAACATACTTCCGTGCATTTTTGTATGGTTTGTATTAAACAATTACACTAGCCCCTCTCCTCACGTTCGGTATGTGGAATCGGTTCGTCAGTATATGATGTGGTTTACGAAATATATCCAGCGGTAACGTTAGGTGACTCACCCTTAGTAGATAGTGTCGGATGTTACATGCGGCTTTTCGCGGATGATGCTGTAGTATACAGAGAAGTTGCAGCATTAGAAAATTGCAGCGAAATGCAGGATGATCTGCAGCGGATAGGCACTTGGTGCAGGGAGTGCCAACTGACCCTTAACATAGACAAATGTAATGTATTGCGAATACATAAAAAGAAGGATCCTTTATTGTATGATTATATGATAGCGGAACAAACACTGGTAGCAGTTACTTCTGTAAAATATCTGGGAGTATGCGGACGGAACGATTTGAAGTGGAATGATCATATAAAATTAATTTTTGGTAAGGCGGGTGCCAGGTTGAGATTCATTGGGAGAGTCCTTAGAAAATGTAGTCCATCAACAAAGGAGGTGGCTTACAAAACATTCGTTCGGCCTATACTTGAGTATTTCTCATCAGTGTGGGATCCGTTCCAGGTCGGGTTGACAGAGGAGATAGAGAAGATCCAAGGAAGAGCGGCGCGTTTCGTCACAGGGTTATTTGGTAAGCGTGATAACGTTACGGAGATGTATAGCAAACTCAAGTGGCAGACTCTTCAAGATAGGCGCTCTGCATCGCGGTGTAGCCTGCTGTCCAGGTTTCGAGAGGGTACGTTTCTGGATGAGGTATCGAATATATTGCTTCCCCCTACTTATACCTCCCGAGGAGATAACGAATGTAAAATTAGAGAGATTCGAGCGCGCACGGAGGCTTTCCGGCAGTCGTTCTTCCCGCGAACCATACGCGAGTGGAACAGGAAAGGGAGGTAATGACAGTGGCACGTAAAGAGCCCTCCGCCACACACCGTTGGGTGGCTTGCGGAGTATAAATGTAGATGTAGATGTAGTAAGCTACGTCAGCTTTCGTTTCCAGTGACGAAATGTTAGCCAGATATGAAATAAGATGAGTGATCATCTGATCGAACTAGTTGCTATCTTTTTAACAGAATTCCCTGCACGGGCTTGTTCCCCTGGAGTGAAGGCCTAAAATTGTCTGTTGTTGGGCTAACAGTGCGCTGAAGAAGATACGCTGTAAGAGTCACAAGAAAAAAAATATTTATCTCGGCTGCACTTGGATGCAGACAGTTCACTCTTGCTTCTAAGCAGTCGTGAAAGTATGCACCCTTTTGTAATCACACACTGTCGTCATTTCTAATTCAGTCGGAGGTTCGAGTCGTCGCTTGCGCATGGGTGTGTGTTTTGTCCTTAGCGTAAGTTAGTTTAGGTTAGATTAAGTTGTGTGTAAGCCTAGGGACCGATGACCTCAGCAGTTTGGTCCCATAGAACTTAACACAAATTTCCAGTTTTCTAATTCAGTCTCGGTACGGAAACACACGGGAGCGTACCTATGCGTGAGGCGGGACTAGAACCCGTTACCTCCGCATTTCAGGTGGAGCGAGTCCTAAAAGATAACGGAAGCATTCAAAGAATTACCAAATATCCCAGAAAAAATGGAACTCCTCATTCGAGCCGTCTTCGAAAAATGTGTTGAACCTTTCAGAGCAGTTTGTGTGAATTAGACATTTAAGTGCTTCTAGCCCTTGTATAACTGAGCACGGTATTAATATTCCTGCAGGAGGATGGTAAACATATAATCTAAAAGTGTGACAGAATGATGACAGTGATAATCGGCTTAATAACTTCACGTTAGCTTATATAAGTGAGATATTAAAGTTGTTTAAATGAATGCTCTAAATACTTGTGTATCGAACACGCTTTACTGTCAGATGTCATTAGTCGTGGTTTTAGTTAGTTAATGTGTGTCCATTCAGTTCGGACTGCCAGAAGGGTTTTTGCTCACGTTGCTGTGTTCTCACGCTCCCGACGCTGAGAGTTATTTCAATCCGCGCAACTCGAGGAAAACGCGCGAAATGCCCGCTGCCGTTGGTATGAATCACTTGACGGTTAGCAGCCCATTACGCAACGACAGAACGACTACTCATCAGAAACTCTGTTATTTTCTTAAGTGAATACACATTCCTTACAAGAAAATCGTTTGAGACGATACAGCGCAGCGTTGCAATAGTCAGCGTGATCGAACATTTTTTTAAAACTGCCACTGTCGGCACTGTCGACATTTGTTGCCAGTGTAAAGCATAAAACGAAAGCATAATTCCTATTTATTCCTATATTGCGGACACCTGACGTAACAAAAATATGGTGTTAGTCCTATAAACATACCGAAAGGGAAAACAGCAAAATATGGATGTACATGTTGAAACTTTTCGCACGTTCTGGACGGTCGTTGTTACGCACGTGATTACAGTGTTCAAAATTAATAGGATACAATTCGAGATAACCTCTTACATTCCGGGGAGATAATTGCCTGGGACAGCCGAGAGTAGAGTTATTCTGTGCTAGCACAACAAGAGGAAAACGCCCTATGCGACTCAGGGCCTCCGTAGCAGTTGCATGATTCAGTGAAACTTTTCCGGGTATGTGCCGCCATGGTGTGGTTTTTACCAAGGTTTCTGCCACGCTGGCAAGCGGCTTTCGTCCGAGTGTCACTTGAGCTCTTTCAAAGTCTTTGGGACTGACTTTTGGGGGTGATACAACACGTCACGGGGAACAACTTTCGTTAGAGGCAAAATGTTTGCCGACACTTCTCGTCCTTTAGTATTCGCCAGCCCTGGGATGACGAGATTTCACCGAACTAGCTGGGTCTGCCTAACCTGTGTGTCAGCGTACTACCTATCCCAGTAGACTGCGATTTTCGCTACGAAAACCGTAAAAAGAGTGACTCCAAGCGGTGAAATAGATTTTAGAAGCGAAACGGGAACTTCAGTCGTGCTCGACCCACCACATTTCACACGGTGCAGTTCACTGGATGACAGGCAACACGCACTGCGTACGGATATCGCAGAGTGCATGTGCGCTGATGCGACTCAGGGGCGTAACCAGATTTAACGACGCTTATCGTTGCTGGGAAGCTGCAGTGAACTTTTTGTCTCCAACAAAAGTTTTTCCCCACGACGTGATCTATGATCCCTAGACGTTTGACGTAAAGACTTTGAAAGACCCTGTGTACTGATGCCCCTACATCCTGCCTACTGATGACCTACAATTAATCGTCAAGAACGTTGCAGATTTCGATTTCTCATTGGATGATAGGACTACTGTGGAGTGGTTTCATTTCATTTATTGACAGTTTTTTCTTAATTTTAATTTCTGTTCGCTGTTCGAATGAGGAGTAAACCTGTAGTGCTGCCGCAGTAAACGATTGCAGCTGAAACATAGCAATTATCGTCACTAAAGGACACAGACTTCCCTCTCCCCTCCCCCTCTCCTGCTATCCAATCAAAAATAAAGTTCTCTAATATTCTTCATAACTCGTAGTAGATACAGAATGAAACATCAGCAAGTGGAAACTGTAGTGCGACTCTCGTAGGAGTAAATACTTCACTGGGCTTACAGTTTCGTGGGAGCAACAAGGAAAGAGTTTTGTCGGATACATACTGAAAATAACAGACTTCTTTCTAGTCACACATTGCGAGTGTCTGCCATTTAAGTAGAAGAGAGATAATTTTTCTTAGTTGTAACAATGATATCAGGATCAGATATGTATACATAGTGTGCAAGTGTAGAAAATTTCATGGCTAATTCATAAAAATACATGGTTTATACAGCAGAGCACTTTTTCACGTCTTTATTCCTACAACTGAAAAAAATCGCATGCTATTTACAGTTGCCTCAATTGAGCGTTCTATTTTCTTTTCATTTCCTTGAAAAAGAGACAGAGAGAGGCTCACAGATGAAAATAACCAGTTAAATGAATATTTTAACACGACTGTTCGAAAATAAAAGTATAAAATAAATTATATAAAGAAATGAAACGCGAAATACTGACGTTAAAATAGATTATGACTTTAAATGTTAAGTTGATTGCCTGACGGTGACTGCATACTAATTCTAATTGCGAGAAAATAATGATGTTAACGATATCGACGGGACGGTCTGTGATAGGTAAACGAAATGGCTGTCATTTAGTTGAATTAGGGCTTATGAACGACATATTAAATACGTATCTTGGTGGAGATCGTCATGGAAGAGATGAAGGTAACGGGTATCTGTTAGCCAAAGGGACAGAGACGACACTGGTGTGCCTATTAGATTACAATGGTCCAACAAAATACTGGAAATAATGGTTTAAAAATTGAGTCCAGCGTGTTTGGAATCACGTTAATAAGAAATTGAAGCAGAGATTTCATAAGAAGAGTAGTAAGTGAAAGATTGTACAGGCTAGTATGTGTTAAAAAGCGCAAATAGTTTACTCAGTGCTTAGGGACTTGCGGCGCAAGTGAGTAGAGAAGACATACATCTCACATTTGGGTATATTAGGTTATCGCAAGTGTAGCACTTGTGGTTGTGTATTTTGACAGAAGAGCGGAATTCCCGGGTTCGTTCATAGCGTTAACAAATTTAAATGGCTACAAACATTTTGAGAACGGTTATTAACATGGCCCAAGTAGAGAACACAACACAAGATTCTACTTTTTGTTTTGAGTGGATGTTCACGCAGAGCAACCAGGAGGTTTTCCTATATACATTTGCAGAGTTATCACTCATTTCCTGGGTAAGCCTGGGTGTTATCTTCCTCTCCTATGGCCTGATGATGGCTCTTTTGGTTTACCCTAGAATTTCATCTGACTCAGAAAGTCAAAATACTTGTGAAAGAGGTTCTCCCTTTCACGTTCGAGCCTATCGTCACTTTGTGTTGGTCTGCTAGCGTCTTTAATTCAAATTCTCTGGATTTACTGTCATCCTGTGCTCTTTGTAGTGCTATAAATCTTCAATGCTTTGTGTCTTCATTGCTACAGTATGAAAAAATTTGCTTCTTGTCCCGACGAGATTATTCTGGAATATGTTGGCTGTTGTTGCGACAAGATTATTCAGGGTGGATCCAGAAGAGATCAAACGCTTCTTCTAGACCAACCATTCTTTTCTTTCTGTTTGCCGGAAATTATTAACTGGTTCCTTCGTTCATTTCACTCATTTGTCAGTTCCTTTGATTCTTGGGTATGCATTTTATCTGTGATGAGTCTCTTTTTGTTAACGTCTACGATTTCCGTGACGTAAAGGGTGTCAGGATGGTATCAATGTAGGAATGTTTCAGTTTGTCCTCGTGATGGATATTTGAATCAAATGGAAAGTCATCTTAAGTTATAAGTCCGAAACGTAAGTATCATCTTTTCTGTAAGCATTGGTTCTCTACACTCTCGTTCCTGAATTTGCAGATTTTCACGCCTTTGCGCTATTCCAGCTGCGGCTTGCACGGAGGTTTCACGGGTGTTAGTGAGAAGTATTGCATTGTCAAAGAGAGAGGTTGCACAGTGTTTAACGGACTGTACTCGAGGAAAAGCGGTTCAGATCACTTTCTAGACATCAAGATTTAAGTTTTCCATAGTTTCTATAAATCGCTTAAAATAAGTACGGAGATGATTCCTCTGAGATTGTCACATACAATTTATTTCTTGCCCGTTACCTAATCTTAGCTTTTGTTCCATCTCTGATGACCTCATCGTCGACGGTACATTGAACCCTGGTCTTCCTTCCCTGCCCAGGTAGTCAGGAAGCTAAGAACGTTGCACTGCTGCACTGCTATTTCTGCAGAGTCTACTAGGAGTACCTAATGGGCAGCAAACGCCATTTAGTTTCATTCCACCCCAGGTAGCTCTCTCACGGAATATTCCGTCTAGTTCCCTTCAGCAGTCTCTGTAGAGGGGAGAGATTGTCTCCTGGCCTAACTCATGCTTTCCTCACAAAGCCCTGCGAGAGTTTGTATGCTGACTGGTGGTGTCATGTTACAATTTTTTTTGGAAATAGTTATGTATACGATGTACTTCGTGAGCGCACATTGGTCAATAGAGTCGTATGTCTTTGATGTTCTACACAGGTGCATTCTTCCTTTAATACTCGTTAATATTCTATTTTTTGACGTACACTGCTGGCCACCGTAAATGCAACACCAAGAAAGACAAGAGGTAGCACAACAAAATTTATTTTGTAGATAACATGTTGACCAAGTATCAAATGATTACGTTTACAGACGTCTGTGACATGTGGTTCCTGCCAGAATCAGTAGCCAGAGTAGCCGCCATTGTTGGAGATCACCGCTGCCACACGTCTCGGCATTGAGTCAAAGAGACGTTGGATGTGTTCCTGGGGTACAGCAGCCCAAGCAGCTTCCTCACGTTGCCAAAGATCATCTGGTGTGGCAGCTGGGGATGTAATCTGGGTCACTCGTTGAGCAACCATGGACCACATGTTTTCTGTCGGCGAAAGATCCGGAGAGCGAGCCGGCCAGGGAAGCAGTTCAGTCTGGTTATTGACGAAGAACCTTTGGACAATGCGTGCGACGTGTGGTCGCGCATTATCCTGTTGAAATATGGCTGTGACCGAGCCCTGAAGGTAAGGAAGGACAACTGGCTCCAGCACCTCGGATATGTAGCGCCGGCTATTTAAAGTACCGGCAATGCGTACTAGAGGCGTGCGAGAGTAATATCCAATACCGCCCCATACCATAATACCCGGTGCAAGACCAGTGTGGCGGTGCATAATGCAGCTGTCCAGCATCCTCTCTCCACGGTGTCTCCACACTCGAATCCGACCATCGTGGTGCTGCAGACAGAAGCGTGCCTCGTCAGTAAAGACAACATCATTCCATTCTGCCATCCACATCCGTCTGTCATCACACCATTGGCGACGGAGACGTCTGTGGTTCTGCGTCAATGGTAGACGAAGCAATGGACGTCTTGCGGACAGACCACTCTGCTATAAACGGCGTCGAATGGTACGCGCAGACACTGGATGATGCGTTACAGGCGCAATGTGCTGTGCTATGGTTCGGGATGTCACTGAGCGATCCGTCACTGCCATGCGCACAATTTGTCTATCAGCACGTGCAGTGGTGCACCGAGGTGAATGCGATCGACCACGTCGGTCCGTCGTACCCTCCTGCATCCAACGGTCACATATCCGCATTACAGTTGTTTGGTTTCGTCCAACACGACTAGCGATTTCTCTGTATGATAATCCACAATCTCGGTAAGCCACTATCCTTCCTCTGTCGAACTCGGATACTTGATCAAACGATGTTCGCTGTTGTCTACGAGGCATAACTGATCGTCTTGTGAAACAACCGCAGGGTAAACACACGTGCCGAACGTACTCTCGTCGAAATCGCCAAGCCTTAAATGGCGCTATGAGGTGGCGCCACAGGCGCGCGTGATGTGCGTCTGCGCTGAAATTCTAATCAGTTGCATATCTCATCGCTGCAAACCCATGGTGTAAATTTCACTTGATTCGGATGCTTCCTTCAGGGTGTTGCATTTACGGTGGCCAGCAGTCTAAATGGAGCTCTACTCTGTCCTAAACTGCCTTGGAAAATTTGAAATATTGACATCAGAGATATCGTTCAACAGTTGTAGATACCGACAAAACTGTGTAAAAGCCAGATCGAGGCAAACGTCGAATTACTTCATAGCTTCTCATTCTTCCGAGCTTTTTTCAGTATTTCGATCACACGCTGACCTGTCTTCAGCGGATATCCGTAGGTCGGCTGCTATCAAGACTTAAGTTAATTTCCAGTAACCGAATGGTTGCTGCAACTTCGTCTTCAACTGGAGGCTGTGGGTTCAGTTGGGTGAGATTGCCCTCAACTGTGTAAGAAGTCTCAAAGGGCTTGCCCAAAAGACAGCTGTTACCGCTGCCATTGTCACCTGCAAACCCTGAAGCAAAGGCCAACCGAGGATTGCCTGAAGCTCCCTGGCGTTGATGGACGCGTCTTTGGACTTGCTACCGCTACTCCACATCGCCGCTATACTGTCTGTCTCCTTGTAACAGCTCGTTCCCTGCCGTCATACATCGCGAACATTTCTTCTCTTTCACTTTGTCTAAGATATTCCTTACATGTTCCTAGCTGTTATATTGCCGTGAATCCTTTTTCTCTGTGATCGTGCCACGTGCATTGGATTTCTGTAAGTCATATTCTGAGCACAAGTATCAGATTTGTTTTGAAAGTGAACGGACCAAGTCTGAGCGTGTGCCATTTACCTGTCTGACATTTTCTACCATTCTTTGGCGTTCCCTTGACACTCTCCCAACTCGGTTTCGACAAAGTCCGTGTCACTTGCTTGTTTGCTAAACGTCCGAAAGCCGTTGACTTCGCTACTAAATGAACTGCCTTACACAACCTTACACGGTCATTACGTCATGAAGTCTATGCATGTGCCATTTACCAGTCCGACATTTTGGATCATTCTTTGTCGCTCCTAGGCGCTCTCGCAACACATTTTGGGCAAAGTTCACGTCAATTCCTTGTTTGGCAAACGTGTGAAAGCTGAAGACTTCATTTCTAAATTTATTGTCTTACATAGCCTCACAAGGCCATTGCGTCACAAGTGATTATGTCAAGCTGCTTAGCGGTATTTATGAGGTGATTATACATCACAAGGTCAAATCAGTGGAGACAACGAGAACAACTCAACAGCTGTATGAATAGTCAGAGATTCTAACGCGGAGAACATGAGAGTGGAGTACAGCTCCTTCCCTGACCACTGCGATATTGCTGGATTTCTTTGACTACTCAGAGAAACGTGTAAACTATTCTTCTAATCATCAACTCTACCTCACTGGTGTTTATTTGAGCTTTGGGTCTGATACGGTTGATTAATCATTTTTTTATCCTTCCAGTCCAGTTCGATTTTCTTCATAGTTTTGAAGAGTAGCTTCGGATCCCATTGTCAAAAGTATTTTTAAAGTCAATAAACGTAAGATAATTTCCTCTATTCATATCGATCCATTAAATGTTATTCACAATTGCGAATATAAACAATCGTCAGCTGCATAATGGAAGGACTCAAACCCGAATTTCCCGCTTAACGCGTGCGTCGCCTCGCCATTTGGCCATCCGAGTACGACTCACTGCGAGACACGAACTTCCATGTGTCTTCAACAATGTGTCTGCAATCTGTACTCGTACGGCCGTTATGTACATTCCAGTTCAGGGGAGACATTTCACTTGAAAGGCGCTTGCCCGGTGTCGGTGGATAAATACGATATTGTAGTGCCTCTGTTATTCCGATTTACGATGCATGCATGTCCAAAAGAACCTTGCATCGTAAATCGGAATAAGACAAGCAGTGCAATATCGCGTCATATCGATTCATCTCTCCAATAGCGTGTGCAAGGCCAAAACTGCTTCCCTTATTCCTCTAACCTCTCTAACGCCAAATTTTCTTCTCCAATATACTTATCTACTTTTCTTTTTATCCTTCTCGTGTTCAAATTGCTGTAATTGTTGTCACCTTATGTAGATTGTCCAGACATTGCACTACACTCCTGCTGCAGAGCTCCAATTAAGAAACTCAGATAAGGTGTAGCAATGACTTCAACGTTCTGTCTCTTAATTGCCTAATACTCGACAGAAAGCGACATCATCTGTAGTTCAACTCACGTTCGTGATAGTGAAACTGAGAGACACATAGCAGCGGCTTTATCCAAAACTAAATTTGCCCATTAACCTGGAGTAGCTTAGAAAACAACAGGAAAACCTAACGAAGTATGCAATTACTCTTTCTCGAAACCTAATCGTGTCCACATCTCCAATCCTTTCTCTGCCCCGGCAGTACGAAACCTTCAGCGCATAATGTACGTACGCTACATTAGGCATGTTGCGGCGTAATATTCTTAAAGTGGGATTCGACTTCCCAGAAATCCAGTTTGAGCGGTGTGAATGGCTCGAAACAGAAACGGACCAGTAAACAATGACGCCTCGTCGGCCATACGTGGACCGATTTGGAAGTCCCAGGAATCTGAGAGCGCGCAGTGAATGTGCCAGCAGAGCGGTCTGTTTGGCGCCAGCACTTGTCAAGCTTTGGACTTTGGCCAACAGAAACCACTCGTAGGGACGAACGGAGCTTGTACGTTAGCCAGCGGTTCATTGAGGGATAGTGCCTGTGGTGTCTTGGCGTCTCATTGAGAAAACAAAGCTTTTGTGTTCTCTCAGCATCAAGTTACTGTTGTTAATGTTGGAATTACAGGAACCGCTGTGTCGAACATGGTGGAGTGTAGTCATAGTAATATAAGATGGAAAAAACATGAACTACTGAAATGTAGTTATGTCTTAATAGTTCCCAGGGACGTCTGAAACTCGTGCTTACTGTTTTGAAGAGTAGCTTCGGTTCCCATTGTCAAAAGTATTCTTAAAGTCAATGAAAGTAAGATAATTTCTTCTATTCATATCGATCCATTAAATATTATTCGCAATTGCGAATATGAACAATCGTCAGCTGTATAATGGAAGGACGAAGTTGAAAATTTGTGCCGGACCGGGACTCAACCCCGCATTTCCCGCAAATGTGAATATCCTGTTACGCTTTGGTGTACTGTTCTGTACAAATGCAAGTTTTACAAAGCAATAATTTATAATTAAAAAACGAGCTATGGGGATAATGAAAGGTGCTACCAGAAAGATATCGTGCACAAACATTTTGTAAACATGTTTAAAAGTTACAATTGCGAGCGTATGTGTATCTCTCTCTCTCTCTCTCTCTCTCTCGTTCTGTGTGTGTGTGTGTGTGTGTGTGTGTGTGTGTGTGTGTGTGTGTGTGTTTACCTAGAATCACAGACAGGCAACTTAGCAGTTACGAAGATAGAGAGGTATACTATAAACTCCTGTATCAGAAAAGTATATCACATTAACCTGAAATAATTTTCAGTGGGTCGCCTTATTTATGAAACAGCTCAAAGAGATACTAATGTCTAATAGTTTCTACAGCATTGACAAATATGTAAACTACTCGCGCTGAAAACACCTGCCACTTGGTTTAAGATATGTGTGACATGTTTGCTATGTCTTTCAGAATATGCTGCTGCTTCACTGTTTTGATTGTTTTTGCGCAGTCAGGTACCCAACAAGCTATCGAAGTGATGAAAAGAACAGTGACAGCTGTGTGACTGAAGATTAATGTGTAACGTGATATGAGTGATTTGGTATCAGTGCATACACAAAATTCCAGGAGAGATGAAATATGTGGAAGACTTACAAAATAATATTTCGGTGTTTATAACATAATTAAAACGCACACTTCTTGCTATCTCAATTATGTGTGTCAGATTTTGTACTCTTTTAGAAAGTGATTCCATCATTATACGGGCCTCTCATTAGAGAAATAAAAACGATTTTGCATAATACAGGCATCACTCTGATGCCACAAAAAGATATTCAATTTGGGTGTCATGTGAAAGTGTGTGAAATAGCTTGCCTAGCACTGTACTGCATTCAGGTAAGCCAATGACAATTTTGTTTACACAATGGTCCAGAGCCTCGATATATTTTTCAAACGAAAAGATTGTTCATTATGGTCTGTGCAATTTTGAGTTCATTTGTTGCTAGCCAGATTCGATTTTTAGTCATTATTAAGCAATATGCACATGACCTCTTTGCAACATGTCACAGCAGCTGTGGCACATAAATCAATCCACCAGACCATATACAGAAACATAAATAATTAGCATGATCTGTATCAGATATGAACACAAAGTTTATAATACATCTGGGAGAACCGTGCATATTGTAATTTAAGTGCATGTTTAATATCTAACCACTGAGAATCCACATCATTCCCTACATGAATGTCAACTTAAAGTGGATTGATTTGTATGTCACATCTGATGTGACGTGTTGCATAGAGATCATCTGAATGTTGCTCGATAATGACTAAAAAGTCGAAACTGATCAATGGCAAACAAACTAAAAATTGTACACCCCGTAGTGGCCAATATACTGAGTTTCCCAGAAATGTTGCTTTCAACTTCGGGTGGTCGTGGAAGGTATGTTTCGGAATAAATTGAGGATAGGAACCCGTGTTCGGAAACACCAGCGACGCTACAAAGCGTCGAAATTACGAGCGCAGGCGGCTGCCGCCTGGTGATAGGCCACCCATTCGGCAGCAAACGCGAGTTTGGACGCCGACGGATCGTAGGTGCAACGCCTCGCAACGTTGTTTGTTGTTCAGTGATCGCGACTGACTGGCACCATCGCCAGAGGTGTAGCTGGAGCTGGCTGCTGCGTAGGCAGACCTCGTCTACTATAAATGCGACGCTGTGTTGCCTCGGTGGGTGACGACGTCGGACACGGGTTCCCATCTGCAGCTTCTTTCTCTACTGCGTACCGGAAAACAGGGTGGATTTCAGATGGACTCTGAGTCGCCCTTGTGATGTTAAGTGATCGAGTGGGCTAGGACGTCATACGGGGTGTTCAAAACGCCGCATGATTGTTAGCCGCGCGTGCCGTATGATTGTTCGCCTTCCTGGGTTACTTCCCTTCAAGTGGACTCTCCCAACATTCCACTGTTTCGTTTATCTCAGCCAGCGTCAGTAGTATCGTTGGTGCGTGTCGTTACGTGTTGACGTGAACGTTTAAGTTTAGTTCCTTTGTTCGTTTGTTTCGTTTTTGTCGCTGTTAAAATGCTAACCATTGAAGAACGTGTATTTTTAGTCGAACAAGTGTTCAAAGCTGGCGGTAAATACACAGTTTCAGTTCGTCAAGCATTTAATTCAGTTTTCCCGGAAACAACACTCCCACATCGCGATACTGTGCGAGATTTGATCAACAAATTTCGAAGTACGGGTTCAGTAACTGATGCACCGAGAAGTGGTCATCCTAGCGTTTTGTCTGAGGATAAACTACTCGATATTTCCGATAAAATGTCCATGAGTCAGAGCAAGTCAGTAGGAAAACTCGCCCAGGGAAACGATTTTAGTGTCGGAACGGCCCACTCAGCTGTAAGGAAAAAATTAGAACTTTTCAAAATGGTTCAAATGGCTCTAAGTACTATGGGACTTAATATCTGGGTTCATCAGTCCCCTAAACTTAGAACTACATAAACCTAACTAATCTAAGGACATCACACACATCCATGCCCGAGGCAGGATTCGAACCTGCGACCGTAACAGCCGCGTGGTTTCGGACAGAAGAGCCCAGAACCGCTTGACCATCGCGGCCGGCTTAAAACTTTTCCCATACAAAGTGACAGTCGTGCAAGAACTGAAAAATACTGATCATAGCAAGAGACTGCATTATTGTCAATGCTTCAAAAATTTCGTTCAACAAAGTGGAAGTGATATTCTTAATGAAACGTTTTTCACTGATGAGGTTTTGTTTCATTTATCAGGGTACATGAACTCGCAAAATTCTCGTATGAGTATAGCAAATCCATTGTGTATTCGTGAGGAACCACTTCATTCTGTGAAAATAGGAGTTTGGATTGCAATTTCTAGACGTCGGGTTGTGGGTCCCATATTTTTCACCGAAACAATAAACACACAACGATACTGCAGTGATATTCTGCACCCATTCATAGGAGAACTTGCGCTAAGTGAAATACTGAACGGATGTTTTCAACAAGATGGTGTAACAGCGCATACAGTTCGCGTTTCAATGTCACTGCTTGCTGATGTTTCTGGTGATCGCATATTTTCACAGGGACTTTGGCCTCCACGATCGCCTGACCTAACACCACCTGACTTTTTCTTCTGGGGTGCAGCGAGAGCAACTGTCTACAAAAGCCGTCAAAAATCCATCGATGAATTGAAAACTGCAATATCCACTTTCACTGATTCTGTTACAGAAGAAATGTAACAGCTTGTATTTGGAAACATGATTAGACGAATTGAATTGTGTATTCAACAACAGGGGGGGGGGGGGCACTTTCAACATTTAATGAGAAAATTTGTAAGTAAAAATGAATATTCAATAAATAAATAACTTGTATTTTACTGAGTTTCATTTCGGTATATTCACTGCGGCATACGGCACGCGCGGCTAACAATCATATGGCACTGCGGAGAGACTTTTTGAACACGCCGTTCAACGTGATGATTCGCGGTGTTTTATGTTTGACATGCTGATGTTCCTTGCTGCTTTTTTTTGTAAAGTGAAGCATTATTACTATAGTGTTTGCAAGTCTGTAAAGATCATGAACTTCTGTTAATACACCGAGGTCACAAAAGTCACGAGGTACCTCTTAATATTGTGTTGGACCTTCTTTTTCCCGGCGTAGTGGCATCAACTCGAGAAGACGCCGGAAGTCTCTTCAGAAATACTGAACAGTGCAGTCTCTATAGCCGTTCATAATTACGAAAGTGTTGCCAGTGCGGATTTTTGCACGAACTGACCTCTCGATTACATCTCATAAACGTTCGATGGGATTCGTGTCGGGCGATCTGGGTGGTCAAATCATCCGCTCGAACTGTCCAGTAGGTTCCCCAAAACAATCGCGAACAATTGTGGCCCGGACACACGGCGCGTTGTCATCCGTAAAAATTTCATCCTTGCTTGGTAACATGAACTCGGTTTGAATCTTCAAAAATGCAAAATTTTGCAGTTCACAAAAGGAACAGACGTAGTATCGTACGACTACAGTAACGAGGCACGACTGGAATAGGTGGATTTAAATGTCTGGGTCAAACAATTTTTAGGAATATGAAATGAAATGGTTACATAGGCTCGGGTAGGCGAACTATGGTTCTTTGGCAGGATAGAAGAAAATGCAATCACTCAGAAAAATATATTCGTTGTAAAACACTCTTTTGGCCCGCCCTAGAATATGCAATCACTCAGAAAAGTATATTCGTCGTAAAACACTCTTTTGACCCTCCCTAGACTATCAGCCGGGTGAGTGGGACCCGTGCCGGATAGGACTAACAGGAATATTGAACGCACAGAAGAAGCTCAACACGAATGGCCGCAGGTTTGTTTAATGGACGGCAGGGTGTCACACAGACGATGAAAAACGTAGCAGACACGTGGCTATCCCGCGCCCGAGTCTGCCTGCAAAGCTTCGAGGACCAGTATTACTAAGTGAGGATCATTCTACAGCCCACTACGTATCGATCCTGTAAGGACCGCCAAGACAAGACGGTGCGCGCAGAGGCATTTGGGCCACAATTGTTCCCGCACTGCGTACGCGAATGATAAGGAAACGAGCTCTACTAAGTGGAACGAAGCGAAGTGCACCCTGCCACGGAGGTCACAGAGCTTTTTCAGAATATGGATATATACGTAGGTGTAGATGTAGGTGGAAATGTAGAACGAGGTACAATGCGAACTATCGCCTACTGATGAGCACTGAGCGACGACAGCGGCAGAACTGCGCAGGAAACGCACTCGTCAGTTTAATGTACGGAGCGGCTGTGCCAGACAGCCTTACAAGTGCAGTCGTCAGTTTGACGCGAGGTGCAGCTGGCGTGAGTGGGGGTGTCGCAAATACCCCGCTGGCGCCAGTTGCTCCGTGGCCGGGGGCAGGTGGCGGGCAGAGTGGGCGGCGGGGGCGGCGCCGGCGCCGGCGGCTGTGGCGCCCTTCGCGGAAGCCGCCTGGACCGCCGCCACGGGCACAGCCCACCGCCAACATCTGGCGCTGCCCGCCACCACTACCCTAGCACACAACAGCTGGACATAACTGGGGACGGACGAGAGCCTGGCAGTCTCTGTAAGTTACCACCGACAAACTGGAGTCGAGCTACCTGTTTAGCCAGACAGCGTACCCTCTCCGTCCGCTTCCGTAACTCGCGTCTGCCTGCTCCGCTTAGGACACTGCGTAAGGTGTCAGGCAAATCCAACACCTTCCATGAAAACCCTGACATGATAAGCAAATCCAGTAGTATGTCACATAGCTCCGAATAAATCGTGACATTAAATTAACCAAAGTAATATGATTAACGAGTGAGCAAATGGAATACCACAGACTAACACAAGAATGCCTAAATGCATGTCATACCTTCCCACCGTAAGACAGACGCAGTTCCGAGGGGAGAAACGAGAACAGAAGCCGAGAGCAGAACCGTGTTAAGCTGGAAGGCCCTACGATAAGGGACCACCCCAGTCGCAAGTTTTGCGTGAGACTTTTTCGCGTCTCTGTTACGTCAGGACCACCCCCCCAGCCCATGTTAAAAGCTAGAGCCCTCCAGAAGAACAGTATAGATCGTACGATAACACTAAAGGACCCACCAGCTGCAAGTTTTAGCGTCAGACTTTTTCGCGTCTCTGTTACGTTGCAAACTTTAAAAACATTGCCCCACCACGAAAAGTATAACGTTTCTCATTGGATAGACAGAATTTTTGTAGACGGAGCTTAAGGTTAACATTGAGACCCTGATTGGTCAGATGAAAACACAGCCAGATAGTTTTTTTAAACCAACTTCGATAAATTGTAGTAAGGAGAAGTTAGGAAAGAGTTGCTTCCGAGACGGCTAGGTGAGCGGAGCTGTGCTGTCCGCTGCCCCCTGACGAACACCAACAAGGTAATGAACGCACGCGATGCCGCATAACAGCGCATAAAGCTTCACTCAGAACTGCAGAAGTCTCATCTGTTACACCCCCTTTTTGCGTAATACTAGTGTCGATCGTCAATTAAAGCTCATGGTGTTCACATTTGCTACTCTGATATATAGTTATTGAGAAGCCACATCAGCCACTGTAATTTACGACAAGTTAGATAAGTAATTAAAGATAATTGAGGGTCACTGTAGACCATTTTGATAGATTTCTCTTTTGTGAAACTTAATTTAAACCTAGATTATAGATGTGATATGGCATAGGTCATCCTTCGATCCATTGTAGAACTTGGAAACCCATTCAGGGAATATTCGTTCACATTTTTGTTGAACGCAGTTGGTTTTTACCATCCTGCATTAAAACATTTCCTTTTATCAATAGTGCAATTTATAAACGATGTTTTGTGAGTAGAATAAAATTTCAAATGGTAAACTTAACTGCTTTTTCGACGTTATTTTACCAGCTAACTAAAAATAGGAAAGCCTTGAACCCCTTCCACTGAATTTAGTTAGTATTAAGATTCTTTTACAGGGAGTGTAGTGGAGCTGACGCTGAAATCATTTAGTATTTGGTTATATCATCGCTAGTCTCACTGAACTCTTCTGAATTCTACATGTCATGTGTGGTCTGGCGTCTCCTTACCAGCAACAGGTCCCAGGTTCAAACTAGTCAATTCCCTAAAAAACACGCTCAGAGCGTCGTTGCGCGAAAGTGGTAGGGAGACATGATATAGAACAAACAGACACCACGCAGAATGTTAGAACTGTTTCGATTCCCTATTCTGCCGGGAAGGTTTCTCCGTGGCAGGAAGGGTACGGGCTGCACACAGCCTCGTGATGCCGACTGAGGAGCTACTCGATCGAGGAGCGGCGGCTCCGAGGTCTACAGAGCCGACGACGGCCAGGAGCGCGGTGTGCTGGCGCCACCCCAGTCCTACCACATCCAGATGACGCCATCGGCGGAGGATGACACGGAGGTCGGTCGGTTCCGTTTGGTCCGTCTGGGTAGAACGCGTAGCTTCTACAGTTCGCTCGTTATTCCTCGATTCGTGTTGCCTCGTGGCTTCTGTCTCGAGATCTTCGACCTACGTTTGTTTAATGATTTTTTTTTTCACCTCCGCGAGTGGCTGGCATTGTACACCGTTGAGGCTGGTGGCGCACTGAAGGATGAGCCTCTGGTAGCGCAGGCCACTCGTGGTGGTGAAACGTCAAAAAACTCGCTAAACATACGTCGGCCGAAGAACTCTCAGCTCGTATGTCAACCTGTGGCCACGAAAGCCTTAACAGTTCCGGATTCCCTGCTTTGACAAGCGCTCGGTTTAGAGTCAGCTAAAGGCAGTTCTTGACGCAAGTTATTTTCCTGCGTAGGTTGTTTTATTGTGAAATAGCTACTTTATCTCGTGATGTGGCGTTTAGCTAATTTCGCCCCTTCTGGCATTACGAAGCTACATCACGGTCAAAAACCAATGCATATACACTCCTGGAAATTGAAATAAGAACACCGTGAATTCATTGTCCCAGGAAGGGGAAACTTTATTGACACATTCCTGGGGTCAGATACATCACATGATCACACTGACAGAACCACAGGCACATAGACACAGGCAACAGAGCATGCACAATGTCGGCACTAGTACAGTGTATATCCACCTTTCGCAGCAATGCAGGCTGCTATTCTCCCATGGAGACGATCGTAGAGATGCTGGATGTAGGCCTGTGGAACGGCTTGCCAAGCCATTTCCACCTGGCGCCTCAGTTGGACCAGCGTTCGTGCTGGACGTGCAGACCGCGTGAGACGACGCTTCATCCAGTCCCAAACATGCTCAATGGGGGACAGATCCGGAGATCTTGCTGGCCAGGGTAGTTGACTTACACCTTCTAGAGCACGTTGGGTGGCACGGGATACATGCGGACGTGCATTGTCCTGTTGGAACAGCAAGTTCCCTTGCCGGTCTAGGAATGGTAGAACGATGGGTTCGATGACGGTTTGGATGTACCGTGCACTATTCAGTGTCCCCTCGACGATCACCAGTGGTGTACGGCCAGTGTAGGAGATCGCTCCCCACACCATGATGCCGGGTGTTGGCCCTGTGTGCCTCGGTTGTATGCAGTCCTGATTGTGGCGCTCACCTGCACGGCGCCAAACACGCATACGACCATCATTGGCACCAAGGCAGAAGCGACTCTCATCGCTGAAGACGACACGTCTCCATTCGTCCCTCCATTCACGCCTGTCGCGACACCACTGGAGGCGGGCTGCACGATGTTGGGGCGTGAGCGGAAGACGGCCTAACGGTGTGCGGGACCGTAGCCCAGCTTCATGGAGACGGTTGCGAATGGTCCTCGCCGATACCCCAGGAGCAACAGTGTCCCTAATTTGCTGGGAAGTGGCGGTGCGGTCCCCTACGGCACTGCGTAGGATCCTACGGTCTTGGCGTGCATCCGTGCGTCGCTGCGGTCCGGTCCCAGGTCGACGGGCACGTGCACCTTCCGCCGACCACTGGCGACAACATCGATGTACTGTGGAGACCTCACGCCCCACGTGTTGAGCAATTCGGCGGTACGTCCACCCGGCCTCCCGCAAGCCCACTATACGCCCTCGCTCAAAGTCCGTCAACTGCACATACGGTTCACGTCCACGCTGTCGCGGCATGCTACCAGTGTTAAAGACTGCGATGGAGCTCCGTATGCCACGGCAAACTGGCTGACACTGACGGCGGCGGTGCACAAGTGCTGCGCAGCTAGCGCCATTCGACGGCCAACACCGCGGTTCCTGGTGTGTCCGCTGTGCCGTGCGTGTGATCATTGCTTGTACAGCCCTCTCGCAGTGTCCGGAGCAAGTATGGTGGGTCTGACACACCGGTGTCAATGTGTTCTTTTTTCCATTTCCAGGAGTGTAGCTTCGTATATTCCGTACACCTGTGTGGAGGAAGCAACATGTCATGGCGTCCCTAACAGAGGAGCCGGCCGGAGTGGCCGAGCGGTTAAAGGCGCTACAGTCTGGAACCGCACGACAGCTACGGTCGCAGGTTCGAATCCTGCCTCGGGCATGGATGTGTGTGGTGTCCTTAGGTTAGTTAGGTTTAAGTAATTCTAAGTTCTAGGGGACTTACGACCACAGCAGTTGAGTCCCATAGTGCTCAGAGCCATTTGAACCATTTGAACCTAACAGAGGTTTCGAAAACCCCTAGTACTTACTGGCATAACTACCTCAAATGTGAAACCCGTATGTGAAATGGAAGATATGCGACCTTATTAGGGGCACCATCACATCTCGGTTCCTCCACACACATGTTTGGAACACTACGGGCTGTATACACAACAGTTTTTAATATGATATAGCCTAATACTGTTAAAAGGGGGGAATTAGCTAATCATTAAACTATGAAATAAAGTGGATATTTCAAAATAAATTGACAGGCTATGTCTTGAAACTCAAGTCTCCTGTGAAGGCAATTATGAGTGTACTGACGTACTGCTACCTGATGATAACATAGGCAGGATTTCGTTCGTCTGACTTTTATTCGGTGGTCCCATCACGCCGAAGATGGAGCTAAAAGCTCATAGAACGACGACGTACTTATAGATAATACAGGATATCGACTTTCTGCATCGCAATACGCAGCAGAAACTGACACGGATGAAACTACACGTTAATGGGAGACAAAAAGTTCCAGTAAACAGGGATCCGAAAGCGAGCTGTTCGAGACATCACTGAAAAGGTGTGGCAACTGAGTTCAGTATGAAATCTGCCTCAGTTACTACAAACATATTTAAAATGTAAACTTTGCAACTAAGTCCCCCAGCGACAGTTCACGGGGTCATTTCGCGCCGCACAGCGAAAGATTCCTTCTGGAAGCACTCTCTCACGCTGTGACTAAGCCATTTCTCCTCATATCGTTTCTTCCGGAAATGCTAGGGGAGCAAGGTATGTAGGAGAGCATCTGTAAAGTTTGGAGGATAGGAGAAAGGTACGATAAAAAAAGTAACTCTGACAAGGTGTATGTTGTCGATAGCTCATTCATAAAGCCATTGCCCGTGAAAGGCGAGGTTCCGTGTTGTCGCGGTTTGGCACAAAGTTTCAGACATTTATATTTTTGTGGTCCTTTCTTCCTTAGGTGTGTGTAATATTACATTAATTAATTTGGTATTCGTCTAATTACTAGTGAATTACACGATTTTTTCGTGCCGTTCGCTTTTCACACTTTATTATTTGAAAGTGGCCTGAAAAACGTACACACACACACACACACACACACACAAAATGGTTCAAATGGCTCTAAGCACTATGGGACTTAACATCTGAGGTCATCAGTCCCCTAGATTTACAACTACTTAAACCTAACTAATCTACCGACATTACACACATCCAAGTGAAATAACAGTTATAAAACTGAAACAAGAACAGGATTTACGAAATATACAAGTAGAAATTTAAACTATAAGTATAGAACCCTAACCACACAATGTAGTTCAATATGTGCGAGATTGTTATCAGTATCACTTAAAAAGTGCCTCATTTGAGGTGTCACATGTAATTGTTAAACAATATGATTTTTTTAACATTAGAATAGGTACCTGTTTGTGTAGTGACTTGGCAAGACAGCCAAGCCACTCGGAGGTAGCCGAAAGGCACGCGTTTAAGCTCACGCAGACTGGCGTGAGGTCTGGAACAGGACAATGTGTTGAGAATTGCAAATAAAGTACGAAGATCTTGGAATACGTAACTTTAATCCATAATTGGAGAACATCGCTCTTGTTGATACATGAATGATAATCTCAATATAAACTGGTAATGGCGCCTTGCTAGGTCGTAGCAAATGACGTAGCTGAAGGCTATGCTAACTATCGTCTCGGCAAATGAGAGCGTATTTGTCAGTGAACCCTTCCTAGCAAAGTCGGCTGTACAACTGGGGCGAGTGCTAGGACGTCTCTCTAGACCTGCCGTGTGGCGGCGCTCGGTCTGCAATCACTGACAGTGGCGACACGCGGGTCCGAAGTATACTAACGGACCGCGGCCGATTTAAAGGCTACCACCAAGCAAGTGTGGTGTCTGGCGGTGACACCACAGTTTGGTTAGATTTACCGCTCAAGCGAGTTTATAGCCTTCGGGCTTGTTGGTTGGTCCCTCTGAGTCTGACTTGTGGAAGAGAGAACACCATGTGCTGTTTCAAGTGTTTCATCGCGAAAAGGATCATCAGAGCAGAGTTTATAGTAATCTTTCACCATAACGGCTGTTTCCACATTTTATTCCTAGATAGCTTATTCTGCAGCCTCTTGGAGTTGCTGCCCTTCAGCAGTATTTGACAGTGTCCATAAAGCGCACATATTTGCTTGGGTTTGGAGGATTTGTGTATATGTTTCCATCGAGCGTAGAAGAAAATTTCTTCCAGTCAAACTGTCTAAAGGTAAACTTTCTTTTGAAACGAACTACCTGGATTCTTACAGCCGGAGAGAAGTGCCACATGATCGCCCTGTGATGAGTGTTTAGTCTAGGTGTACAGACGGAATGTAGCCGCTGCTGCATTATGCTTTTATCGGCGGAGTGGAAATCTGAGTTGTAACAGTTGTGTTGGCAGAAGAGCCAACACCGTGGTACGAGAGGAGGCCGAAATGCGCGCGTCTTAGCTCACGCAGGCTGGCGTGAGGAGGGAAGAACTCTACTGACGTGTGGTCTGGAACATGACAAGGAATGAGTATTCAGAAAGCGGACGTAATTAGTTTGATACTTAACTTTAATCCATTAATGATGAACGTCGCTCTTGACGGTACATGATTCACAATATTATCTGTTCAGAAGACATAGTAACTGAATCTGGCGCCTTGCTAGGTCGTAGCAAATGACGTAGCTGAAGGCTATGCTGAACTGTCGTCTCTGCAAATGAGAGCGTATGTAGACAGTGAACCATCGCTAGCAAAGTCGGCTATACAACTGGGGCGAGTGCTAGGGAGTCTCTCTAGACTAGACCTGCCGTGTGGCGGCGCTCGGTCTGCAATCACTGATAGTGGCGACATACGTGTCCGCCGTATACTAACGGACCTCGGCCGATTTAAAGGCTACCAACCTAGCAAGTGTGGTGTCTGGCGGTGACACCACAGTAACCTTTCAGCTAACTGTTACATGAAAGAAGACGCTTGCCGTTGTAAATAATGGACAGATTTCGGATTTCAGCCCGTGGCGTCAAAGCCTGTCCATTTTTTTCCCCCCTGGATATGGCCATATGTTACCGCGGCGGTTACAATCAAAGGCGCAGGTGGTTCCAGCATACTGGTGTCCAGTTACATTTCGGTGTTCACTTCTGGGTTAGGCAGCGTAGAGACGTCGTGGGTCCTATCGCATGTCTAGTGTGGTTAGTGACCGTACGCCTCTACGTCCCTAGTTTTCGTTCCGTCAATCCCTGTGGAAAGCGTCACATACGCTAAGACATACGCCGTCAGATAAGAACTGAATAATAAAATCTCTTGGTTTTGGATAAATGCAGTATAAATGTTTGAAACTGCTGCGCTGCAATCAGGATGCATGTAAACTTTTCGATGCCTTCCGTATGCTGTATACGGGGATACTAAAATGAAAGTATAATTTTATTGCATCGTATGAAACCTGTACTCTTACTGACGCTGGATGAATCTCATCAGAGCAAAATGTTTGGTCGCTCAGATTCGTAAACCATGTCGAGGAACGTTCTAAAATAGTCGTAACCGGACATTTGCTGATGCCACACTACGGTTTACAGCAGCCATGCGCTCGTCGCTCATTAACAAAAAAAGAAGATGGCTAACTTTTTTCTAAAATCTTGCGTTTTCGTGAGATGACGTTGTCACAGACATTTAGTAGCTAAGATCCACGTTAGCGAGGCATCAGCACTTACGTCACCTTCAGGCGAAGTGACTTCGCCTGAAGATCACAAGTGGGTAACTTCTTGAAACGTAACCGCAGACCGACGCCTTGACTCGGCTGATAACTCGAGAGGACTTCATCGTGTTATCAAGTAGTTCACATCAGTTATTTTACCAAAAAATGTTCTAGCTTTCCGGCTGACAATGAAAGTATGCGTACTATTCGAGAGATATCAAATGGCTCTGAGCACTATGCGACATAACTTCTGAGGTCATCAGTCGCCTAGAACTTAGAACTAATTAAACCTAACTAACCTAAGGACATCACACACATCCACGCCCGAGGCAGGATTCGAACCTGCGACCGTAGCGGTCGCTCGGCTCCAGACTGTAGCGCCTAGAACCGCACGGCCAATCCGGCCGGCCGAGAGATATCGATGTGGTTTTCTTCAGTAACTGTCATTCACTGGAATGAACTGCAAAATCCTTTTATGAGTGTCTAGACGGGTGGCGTCGCACACCGTGAAGTGAAGCGCCATATAGACTTTTCTCAAATGCTTATTGCTTTTAAATTTGTACATAAGCATGTACAGAAAGAAACATTAAATAAAATAGTTTGAAGCAGAATGGCTTGCGCAACGTTAAGCGGAAGGTGAATATGTCATGTACCTCAGCCGCGAAAAACACCATTAAAGTCTCGTTGCACGAAAAAAAACCATTAAAGTCTCGTTGTAGCACAGTAAAACTACTTTTCTAGTGATATTATCGGTATAGACAAAGGATATATAAATTGATATAGGTCCAAAATTATCTTTCAGTTTCAGAAACTAGTTTACATTTTAGCGGCGGTTTAGGAAATATAGTAGTGGGCAAATTGCGAATACTGGTAATGAAACAAGAGCTGTATACATTGTATTAAAACAGAATTGGTATGTACAACTGCACAAGCAGTGAAAATCGTCGCAGGAAAATAAGATTACAGTATAGTAATGTGTGTGACTAAGTATTGACTAAAAAGAAAATAATGCACTGTGTTTCAGCCGGAAAACTAAATTAAAACTGAAGAAGAAGCTCCAAACATACAGAGAAAAACTGTGTAAATAAATCCAGTTAGATGTAAAGTTATCCTGATAAACACATCAAAATCATCAGAGTCTTCATACAGTGAACCTGGTTTTGGACCTCAGAAATAACAAACTATCAATAACATTGAAATGTTTATACTCGAAGTACTCACCACGCATCCCGGGAATAGAGACGATTAAAAACAAAGAAAATAGTAGACGGACTGTTAGGTAGAATGTAATCGACACAATAAACTAATCACATAATACAGGAGAATATGGGCTTGGGACAAGGAATGGGAGAGGAGAAAGACTAAATGAGTTCTGTAATGAATTTTAGCTAGTAACAGCGAATACTCTGCTCAAAAATCACAAGACGGGGAGGTATATTTCGAAACATCCGGGTAATACGAGAAGATTTCAGTCAGATTACATTATGATCAGACAGAGATTCCGAACTTAGATTGTGGATTGTAAGGCGTACCCAGGAGCAGATACAGGCTCAGATCACAATATAGTAGTGATGAAGAGTAGGCTGAAGTTTAAAACATTAGTCAGGAAGAATCAACACGCAAAGAAATGGGATACGGAAGTACTAAGGAACGACGAGATACGCTTGAAGCTCTCTAAGGCTATAGATACAGCAACAACAAATAGTCCAGTAGGCAGTACAGTTGAAGAGGAATGGCCATCTCTAAAATGGGCCATTACAGATGTTGGAAAGAAAATCGTAGGTACAAAGAAGGTAAATGCGATGAAACCATGGGTAACCGAAGAAATACTTCAGCTGATCTATGAAAGGAGGAAGTACAAAAATGTTCAGGGAAATTCCGGAATACAGAAATACAAGTCACTGAGGAATAAAATAAACAGGCAGTGCAGGGAAACTAAGACGAAATGGCTGCATGAAAAAATGTGAAGAAATCGAAAAAGAAATGATAGTCGGAAGGCCAGACTCAGCATACAGGAAAGTCAAAACAATCTTCGGTGACATTAAAAGCAAGGGTGGTAACATTAAGAGTCCAACGGGAATTACACTGCTAAATGCAGAGGAGAGAGTGGATAGGAGGAAGGAATACATTGAAAGCCTCTGTGAGGGGTAAGATTTGTCTGATGTGGTAGAGGAAGAAACGGGAGTCGGTTTAGAAGGGATGGGGGATCCAGTATTAGAATCAGAATTTAAAAGAGCTCTGTAGGACGACTTAAAATCAAATAAGGCAAAAGGGATGTATAACATTCCATCAGAATTTCTGAAATCATTGGAGGGAAGTGGCAACAAAACGACTATTCTTGTTGGTGTGTAGAATGTATGAGTCTGGGGACATACCATCTGACTTTCGGAAAAATGTCGTCCACATAATTCCTAAGACTGCAAGAGCTAACAAGTGTGAGAATTATCGCGCAATCAGCTTAACAGATCAAGCATCCAAGTTGCTGACAAGAATAATATACAGAAGAATGGAAAAGAAAATGGAGGATGTGCTAGATTATGGTAAGTTTGGCTTTAGAAATGGTAAAGGCACGAGAGAAGCAATTCTGACGTTGCGCTTGACAATGGAATTAAGACTTAGGAAAAGTTAAGACACGTTCATAGAGTTTGTCGACCTGGAAAAGGCGTTCGACAATGTAAAATGGTACAAGATGTACGAAATTCTGAGAAAAATAGGGGTACGCTATAGGGAGAGACGGGTGATATACAGTATGAAGAAGTGCCAAGAGGGAATAATAACAGTGGACGACCAACAACGAAGTGCTCGAATTAAAAATGGTGTAAGACACGGATGCAGTCTTTCGCCCCTCCTGTTCAATCTGTACATCGAAGAAGCAATTATAGAAATTAAAGAAAGGTTCAGGAGTGGAATTAAAATGGTGAAAGGATATCAATGATACGATTCGCTGATGACATTGCTATCCTGAGTGAAAGTGAAGAAGAACTGCATGAGCTCCCTAATGGATTGAACAATCTAATGCGTACAGAATATGGATTGAAAGTAAATCGAAGAAAGACGAAAGTAATGAGAAGTAGTAGAAATGAGAACAGCGAGGAATTTAGCTTCAGCACTGATGGTCACGAACTAGATGAATGCTGCTACCTATGCAGTAAAATAACTCATGATGGACGGAGCAACGAGGACATAAAAAGCAGACTAGCAATGGCAAAAAGGGCATTCCTGGCCAAGAGAAGTCTTCTAGTATCAGATATGGGCCTTAATCTGAGGAAGAAATTTCTGAGGATGTACGCTTGGAGTACAGCATTGTATAGTAGTGATACATGGACTGTGGGAATACCGGAACAGAAGAGAACTGAAGCATTTGAAACGTGGTGCTACAGACTATTGTTGAAAATTAGGTGGACTGATAAGGTAAGGAATGAGGAGGTTCTACACAGAATCGGAGAGGAAAGGAACATATTCAAGAAGGGACAGGATGATAGGACACCTGTTGAGACATGAGGGAATGACTTCCATGGTACTAGAGGAGCTGAAGAGGGCAAAAACTGTACAGGAAGACAGAGATTGGAATACATCTAGCAAATAATTGTGGACGCAGCTTGCAAGTGCTACTCTGAGATGAAGAGGTTGGCACAGGATAGGAATTCGTGGCGGGCCGCATCAAACCAGTCAGAAGACTGATGACCCAAAAAAGAAAGAAATAATACAGTAGTCCGGAACCGCAAGAAAAAAAGAAATTGCGTCATTAACTAACGTTACAATAGTAACCTGGAGAAGTAATTTGTTTCAGCTGGTTCATGGAAATATACTTGTAGCTTTGATGTGACAGTAAATAGTTACAAACAGATATTCGTTTGAGTACTACTTCGTACCAAAATAAAACTTAATAGTTTACGCTGACGTAGGTTCTACTGCATGAAATAGCAGCGATTGTTAAATGATAACACAAATTATCTGAACACATCGTTCACAAGGAAAGGTGGTAAGGGACTTCTAAGTTGCACCGTACACTTATGGTTTTTTTTCGGTTAGTTCCGCTCGTCGAATTAATGTCATCGGAATAATTTGTGGCTTGTTAGTATAATAATACTGAAATACATAGTTTTAGATTTTCTGTTTGAGTGTTCTTACAATAAATAAATGTCTCGCCTTTTAGGGATCAAATGACCACCGTTAAAGACAACGAACTAGAACAAATCACGAAATAAATTTGGCAAGTGATAGCCTACATGTTATTATAGTGTCTTACGTGATGATGCAGAGTCAAAATTATTGCAACTGAAATAATACCTTTCAGAAAAAATATAACTAAACAAACTTTGCATTACGGTTGTCGGTGCAGGGGTGCTGCAAGGACAGAGTACCCAGTTTCTGTTACTGGTAGTCATAAAGTGAAACGAATTATTCTTGCACATTCTTTGACTCGTTGTTATTCAAATCCAGACTGTTCTTATGTGAAAAATTTACCTTCTTGTGTAAATGTAAGAAGTTAGATACTCACCATGTAATAAATGCCACTTCCGAAGTTGCTAGTAAGATAATACGTCACGACAATGCCGTTGACCGAATACCTGTCCGGATCATTTACACATTGCTATATAGCACCCACGACTATCGGATTCATCCATAAACGGTGTACGAGGCACTGGCTTCAGGATGAGAAGTAACTGGTACACAACGCGCTTTTTTTCCACCAGAAGCGCCAATTTGTCCACGTTACGAAAAAAACCGTTAACAGGAACTGGTCTATAGTCTTCACTGGTTTCATGTCAACTTAAACTCTTTTTCTAGTACCAGTTTTTCCATACCAAAATTTGTAATACACTCGAAATTCTCATCACCGTGCATAACTTATTCCGACCTGAATCTATAACTATAATAAGACTCTGCGCTGATTCTCCCAGTAGAATGTTGTCTACTCACAAGTCTTTAATATGTTTCTTACCTTAGCTACTGTTCCCATTATGTCTTCACGTCGTGCCTTATTTGATCGTTTGTAGGCAGTTATAGAAGAAAGAGGTAATAGTGGAGACTGCATAAGTCAAAAGACGGTATGTACATGTAACATTTGCTAACATCCCAAAAGATAAACCCTTGGACTAGAAAAAACATCATGGACGGTGGAGAAGACAGCTATGAAGCGATTAGAAGTCTTTGAGAACTGGTGTGACAGGTGACTGATGAGAATCAGTTGACTTGTTTGGTTAAGGAACGAAGACGCCTACAACGAGTCAAAGGAAAAACAGCCTATAAAGAACATAAGGAATGGAAAAGACAGAATGGTTAGGCACTTATTTA
This sequence comes from Schistocerca piceifrons, assembly GCF_021461385.2. NCBI lineage: Eukaryota > Metazoa > Arthropoda > Insecta > Orthoptera > Acrididae > Schistocerca > Schistocerca piceifrons. Next base: position 94,699,184 of record NC_060143.1, on the reverse strand, counting down.
GGCATCTGCAACTACATACATCTCCGTCTAAATACACATTCTGCAAACCACAGTGAAGTGCATGGCAGGGGGTACGTAACACGGCACCGCTGCTTAAATGCGACTGTGCCTGCTGTGATTAGCCTAGTCCTGTCTCCACGACTCTTACGAGAGCGTTACGTCGAAGACTGTCTCTAGACTATGCACTTAACACTGTTCTTTGAAATTTTGGGGGCAGGCTTTCGCTGGATAATTCACATCTGACTCCAAGAATCTGCCAGTTCTCGTGACGCTGTTCCGTAAGTCAGACCGGGGCCCGTCAGTGGCGCCACGCTTCGCACACGTTCTGTGTCGCTGTTAGTCCTGCCCAGTGTGAGGGCCACAAACACGAGCAGTGTAGGCGGTCTGTTTTGCAGACTGCATTTTCCAACTATCCTGGCAATGAAACGAAGTCTGCCTCATGCCTTACTTATGACTGAGCCTATACGGCAGGTCCACTTCATATGCCTACAAACTGTTACACACCCAGGTATTTGTAGCAGTTGATTATTCTAACTGTGAATCGTTTATATTGCAGCCATTCGATACTACATGTTTTCGTTTTGTGACATCGTTGCTAAAACATAGAAGGGGTGGAGGAAGAAAAGAAGCGTAAGAGCAGGTCCAGATGCGAGTACACAGAGTGAAAAATAAAAAAAACTATCAGGGCAGCTATCAACGACAAGCTCGAGTGAATCAACGCTTCTGAGGTCATGACAATCATTTGCAATAATACAGGTGCTCTCGAGAACGTGTTCCAACGATTTCTTCGATAACGTCGATATGTAGCCATGTTAGAGACAGAAATTGTGAACGAAATGTGAAAAAGCGTAATTTAGCAAAACAGGAAGGTTCAGTATAATTTATGCTCTATTTTTATAAAATTATTAGTTTACTATTACTGACATACTTGTTGGAGCAAAATCCCATTCCTGCCGTCCGTACACGGGTATTAAAAAGCGTTTATATTTCATTATCAGAAACAGTATATCCTAGAGTACCACATTTCGGCTATTTCACAGCAGTGATGTTTTTTCAGAGCGGCTTGTCATCGTATGATATTAACGGTATTCCGGTTCTTCTAGCACACTTCATTTAATGGCCAGGCTTTATCCAGTAAACATCACATAAAAATAGCGGTTAATTAATCCAGCCGAACATAGGAATTTAAAATATGGCGAGTTTTGCTATTCAGTTCAGACAATTATCTCGATATAATTAAACTAATAACGGGAATGTGGTAAACTGTCGGTCATTCCGACGATTCCTGCTCTGCCATGCTCCTCTTATCATTTTTTTCTGCATCCTGTGTTACACATGGCGTCGAAGTTGTGACGTGTAGCACTAGAACTGAGTCCAACTGAGCCTTAGGGGGGGGCGGGGGGGGGGGGGGGCGAAGTCTGAGGCAGCAAGGGCCCGTTTACTTTTGAACACGGTCGTCTAGCAACAAATGCCAAACGCTCCCCCTCCGTCCGCCGTCCGGAGTCACGTGAGCCGGCTGCGGGCGCGGTGGAAGGCCCAGAGTCCGGCTAGCCAGGGTATCCCACCCACCCGGGGTCCGCGCGTTGCTACCCGGAACCGACGCAGACGTGTCACGACGATCGGCCGTTATCACAGCTGAACGCAAGCAGGAATTTCTCTAACCGCGGACGGCCGTGTCTTTGCACGAGTAGTTGTTTACGTTGCATTGTGAGTACTACGTGCACACCAGTTACAATGGGTGCATTTTGCAACGCGTTACATCTGATTCGATTTTTCCAACCACAGATGTTCTTTCTGTGATACATTAAGTGCTTTAGAAAAATCGTGTAATTTTTAATAAATCATATGGCTTACAAATTCACTCGTAATGCACATTTACACGAATCTAACGAAAGTGATTTCCTTAAAACTGGTTATTATCGACATAAAATACCCTTTTCACGCTCATCCATCATCGATATTGTAGAGCACTTCACCGTATATTCAGTAAATATAGATGCAGATAACTTCGATCAGTGTCTTAGAAAATATTTGATTATTTCTATAAATTAGCTTCCCAGGCCTTTCAGACCGATATTCAAAAGAAACATGCAACAGCTACATGTTTAAACTTCTACTTGCCCCATCTGAAGATAGGCCTGACAAACCTCAAAAATGTTCAAATGCGTGTGAAATCTTATGGGACTTAACTGCTAAGGTCATCAGTCCCTAAGCTTACACACTACTTAACCTAAATTATCCTAATGACTAACACACACACCCATGCCCGAGGGAGGACTCGAACCTCCGCCGGGACCAGCCGCACAGACAAAGCTCGAAAACTAGTTTACGGAAATATACAAATATTTCATATGCGACTGGCCACAGTTCTCTGTGTTTATATTCAATAAGGTATCTCGTTTTTGGCCTGTATTGATAACTCATTTTCTTTTCGTATCTTTCTGAAAAAGTTTTACTACTGGAGTGACCAAGACTGTCAAAAATTTAACTTTCAATAGAATATATTTATTGCCGTAGTTAAGACAAAAATTCGCAAATCTCCATATTTGTTTTAATTCATTTTTCCGCAGTATCATTGTATCGCTGATGCAAACGATACAGGAAAAGTAAGATTTATGACAAAAGTTCTCAGGAGAAAAGTGTTAGAATTAGTGATGTCTAATTCAGAACTAGCTTATTTGAATCATGGACTGGTAATAACTAGTGGTGCTCATAATGAATAAGAAGTATAATTTATTCAGTACAAACTTGTTCCAAAACTACAATCAACTGGACATTAATGTCGTGAAATTAATTGGCCAGAAATTGATCCGTATCATGCCTGAACAATCGAACTCTTTATAAGGAATATAGCTATAAAAATGGCTCTGAGCACTATGGGACTTAACTGCTGAGGTCATCAGTCCCCTAGAACTTAGAACTACTTAAACCTAACTAACCTAAGGATATCACACACATCCATGCTCGAGGCAGGATTCGAACCTGCGACCGCAATAGCAGCGCGGTTCCGGACTGAAGCGCCTAGAATCGCTCGGCCACAGTGGCCGGCAAAGAATGGTAATGTCAGTTACATTTTTTCCCTGAAAGTGTTAAAAGTTGTATACGTTATTATTTATGTGAAGAGTAGGGTTCAAAAAATGGGCTGTTCTGTTGGTCCCATGTCAAAATTAGCTACTTTTTTTATTTTTCTGTAGTGCGGGAAAAATTGTATTTTCTATCGTATAGAAAATATATTTCTTGTACATCGCACGAAGACGGAGCGCTAGTTCCGAAACGCGTTCTGACGAATTTAAGAAGAGAAGGTTAAATACGGTGACTAGTTTCGATATTCTTAGTGTTCTATATCTTAAGCTGGACGATCATGGATACGATCTACGTTATAAACTTTGATACGTTATAAACGCTAGCTCACACTTCAGAGCATAAAATAAATGGTGTGTCAGTTACTTTGTTGCTGTTCCTACGATTCGCCAAAATGTTTCCGCTTCGCTGTAACACTATCGGCCTCCTTTCATTTACTTTAGCATGTTTCTTCGGTTTCTTGTGCATATATATGTGACGTTCCAGAAAATTCCTTCGCTTCCTACTTCGCTGTTTTTCCAGCTTTTCTTTTTTCTCTAATGAGCCTGTCTTTGTCATAACTTGCAAAAAATATTTATATTTCAAATTCTTCACTCCTAAAGAGACTTTCGGAATAATTTTTGAATTTTTTTATAATTTCGTGTTTCATACTTCAAACGCCTAAACAAGCTCTACGCATTTAAGTTTTTAGGCTTAATTTGTTGACAGAATGATTCTTCTTTTTCATATACTGATAAGTCGTAGTCCCTACTACTGGAACTTGAAACCGACTGAGGTGGCGCAGCGGTCAGCACTGTGGGCCCGCGTTCGGGAGGACGACGGTTCAGATCCGCGTCCGGCCAGCCACGTTCAGGTTTTCCGTGCATTCCCCAAATCATTCGAGGATATACTTGGATGGTTCCTTTGAAAAGACCAGGGCCGAGTTCTCTCCCCATCCTTGTGACAATTCGCGCTTTTGCTCCGTTTCTGACGACGTCGATGTTGACGGGACGCTAAACCCTCATCTTCCTTCCTATTTTTTTCAGATTTTAATAGCTAATAATAATTTTGGTCTTTTGATATTGGTTGAAATTGTGTTATAAAAATAACTCTCGTCTGTATTCTTCGATTCGTATAATTATCTTGTCGGCGTGAATCTCCCCTGTTGGTTCTTAGTTCGTTGTCGAATCTGTGTTTGGTACCGATGTTAAAATTATGTTGTGTTTTCTTTGCCCTGTATATAACTTCTTGTTTCCTTTTTAAAAAATAATACATCTCTTACATAATCTGAATTATCAATTGATGATAATACCTGAATATTTTGATGACTTTGTGTGCCAGTCTGAATCCAGCTTCTCTTTAGAGACTGGCCACGTGAAATTCGCGATGCACATAAAGGAAAGGTGCTATAGCAAAGGCCCTGATAAAACGGAGATGAGTGTAAGCAGGCTGCTGTCATACTTGTGCAAGGTCAAAAGATTGAGCCCGCCAGGGCCTTAGTGAACCATACTGCAGTGAATAAATAAGGCCTCTGAAGGTGTGAATTACTGGGGAGACCTACGTCCTACTTGTTTAGAGTACGATTGCAGAGTCTTAACGACTACAGTAGTTGGATCGTTTTATACGCCGAGACTGGAGAGGACGAGAAAATCAACTACGTCATTTGAAGAATGGAATCCACAAAATTAAAGTTGTATAAAGTATTTATACTAACACGAGAATTGTTTTAGATAAAGTTTTCATCTGCAATGTGAGAGAACCAACGAGCTAGGGAATGGGCTAGTATATCCTGTACGTTATTTAATACCTGTGCCGAAAATTTGGTAAGAACATGGAAGCAACTTAATGCTCCTGCAGGGAAAAAGAGAGAGAGAGAGAGAGAGAGAGAGAGAGAGAGAGAGAGAGAGAGAGAGAGGGAGAGAGAGATCTACTGTTTGCAGATGATGCTGTCGTTTACCGTCTAGTAAAGTCATCAGGGTGTTGAAACGAATTACAAAGTGATTTAGACAAGATATCTGTATGACCTGAAAAGTGGCAGTTGGCTCTAAATAATAAGTCTGGGCTATCCACATGAGTACTAACAGTTATCCGTTAACTTTCGGTGCAGGATAAATCACACAAAGTAAATGTTGTCGATTCAACTAAATATTTAGGGATTACTATTACGAAGCATTTAAACTGAACCGATTACTTACAGAAAATACAGTGGGGATAGCGAACCGAAGACTGCATTTTGTTGAAACAACACTTAGAATATGCATCAAATCTACTAATGTGACCGCCCACACTACGCTTGTCCGCCCTCGTCTCCATTGTTGCTGAGAGGTATGCGATCCATACCAGATAGGATTGACGGAGGACATCGCGAAAGTTCAGAGAAGGGCACGTGGTTTTGTACTATCACGAAATAAGGGAGAGCCTGTAATGGGTACGATGATCGAGGTTTAGTGGCAATCATTAAAAAAAATGTTTTTTTGTTGCGGTGAAATCTTTACGCGAAATTTCAATCAAGAACTTTCTCTTCCAAATATGAAAATATTTTGTTGACTTCCCCCTACATACGGGAAAAAAATGATCATTGCGATAAAGTAAGACAAATCAAAGCTCGCATGCGAAGATTTCAGTGTTCAGTTTTCTCACCCCCCATTCGAGAGTGGAGCGGTCGTGAAACAGTCTGGAAATCGCTCTGTTAACACTCTGCCCCGAGCGTGAAATGCGGAGCAGTCCTGTAGGTATTACGCTGTCGGCCAAAAAATGCGACGCCCAGAATACGTGGTGAGATATCAGTCAAGTACACCGTCGACAACCATGCAAATGGTAGTGTCTCAACTGTCTGTGACTCGCGGAGCGTCCAGCAGAGTGCTCTAGTGGCGCTACCAGGCACTCCGTGCAACCTTCCGTGTCATACCACACCACTGAAGCCGGACTGGGGAATTAACGTCCCATGCGTAGGCTGCAGTCAACAGAACACTAAATCAGTGCCTGTATCATACGGACCTGAGGAGCTGCAACTTCATGCTGATAAGTGAGCTTGTAGGTTTGACTCGATTTTGCAGTCACTGAACAAACATCAAATACCCTCTCTACATGAGAATTTCGTTTCTTCGGTCTCTTCCGGGTATTTCACTTTTTTGTCGATTAGTGTAAAATAATCTCGTTGCATTTTATCAGATCGGCATAACGGTGCACAACAGACATATGCAGAAATGGCTATTAAAGAGTGAACTACTTGTCCAACAGTATATCACGTCAGGCTCACATTCACACGAAATAAGTTTTCTGACTGAATCCGTCTAACTACCTCTTATTGCAGTATTTTTACACCATAACGTCCTGCGCGCCAATTCTGACTTCGGTGCCAAGTCCAGGAACCTGGCGAAATCCGCAGTTGTGAGATACCAAAAACAAGCACTCTCTTTGATTTTAAGTTTAATGAAAATCTGAAGTTTGCTGAATAGAGACGCATCTCTCGAGACTAAAGCTTTGAACTTTTTAAAATCGTTGAAAAAGAGAGGAAAGTGATGTACCTGGCCGTTGTTTCAGTCTGGTGATCACACTACGAACGCGCCTTAGAGGAGACCGTCATAAACAGTTCCCGCCATTTTCTGCTGTTTTTGTTGTTGTGAGACAAGAGGCTGGGTTTTTTGTTGCTTTTGTAAATATTACGAGTTCACCTTTTTCTATAGTATATTGAAGCTATTTTTAGGGTACTGTGAATTCTCCAATTATATGGTTTAATGGTGACTAAAATTCTATATATTTTTAAACTAGTTTCATAGCGTGCAGACGGTTAAGCAACAGTTCGTCAGCCGTGCACCATCTTGTAACTGGAAACAGAGGGTCTCTTTATCGTGGAACACGTCATATTGGTAAATAAACTGAATTTATTTAATGTCTTAACAATTATTTCTGTCATGAAAATGGAAATTTGTGTGAGTTATCAATAGGTTCTGTGTTAAAATGTTTTTAACTTGTAACTATTTTTTGATAATACCGTCTTAATTTAATTTTACTTACATATTATTGGAGTGTAGTACTAATATTATAACACATAGACTACTAAATACAGTACTGAAAAGCTTTTCTCTATTGTAACGCTTTTAAATGCAACTGGAATATTTGTTCCTAGATACATGAGCTTGTTGTCCCTTGGAGCAATTTTTCACATTTGGAGAAACCTTACTTTTCCGACGTAATTTTCACAATTTAACAAAAAGACTGCAGCATACATGACGTGAATGCTATAATTTCAAAATGGAATAAGAAATTGTATTAAATTTATATTAGAGGAGGTGGCTAGGGGCGCAAGTCTCCAAGGTGTTCCAAGGTACAAGAGTCCTCCCTTCTGCGTTGGCGTAGTCCACGCCTGTTAACGGTGTCAGTACTACAAGTAAAGGATAAGAGCCTTCCCAACGGGTATTAATGAAACGTTTATACAGTAAATGTGGCATTAGTCTTGTCGGGTGAAGTACACTAAAAGGTAATAAATACAGTTTTCAGTAGTTCTTAAGTAAAGGCTTGTATAACAAATTAAACCGTCAACATTCAAAAATAATGACTGGTCTTGATAACGGAAAAGTTACGTTAATCAAATCTTTTTCGTTTTACAGTCCATTATTTACCATGATAATACTGTTACGAAGATATGTTTCTTAAATTGCTGCCATCAATAACCAAACATGCTTTCTTCTATATTAGAGTACCAGTAACCGAAAGGTCCGGCTCCCTTCCTGAGTGACTTATTTTAATCATAAAGTGCCTCCTAATGACTGTAAATTAATTTTTCGATTTGTGGTACAATACTAGTTGGATCGGTTTGAAAATGTACAGCGAAAGAGAAACAGGCAAAAGGTGAGTACAGAACTATAAGTTCCACTCACTTCGAATAAGGCATAAATTATTTTTATCAAAGAAAAAAAATGTCCGTAATTTTGTCGAGAGATCTGCATATTTGTTTAATTCATTACAGGTGAACTGCTCTTAAGAAGTTGCGATCACAATAACGGAATGCTCTCTGTCGTGCACTTCACTGTGGACTTACAAAGCAGTTATAGATGTGTATGGAAATGCGGAAGTTATGTAATGTGTCGTATAATATCAGCAAGGAGATCAAAGGTAACTTAGTTTCCTTTTTTGACTAGAATTATGTATACGCACTAATGTTATAAACGCGGAAGTAATTCTGTCCGTTACGCTTTCACGACCAAACTTCTGAACCGTTTTCGATAAAATTTGGCGTGGAGGTAGCCTCAGCTCTGAGGAAGAACATAGACTACTTTATCAAGTGTGTAGTACAATATATTTATTGATTTGAAGAAAATATTGCGAAATACGGAACAATATTACTCTTCGAAAAAGCTATTTACTCTTTGACTATTGAACTTTATCACATTTGTGAAAATGCTTTATGGTTTGATATGTTCTGCGTCATAATACGACTCAATGTAGAGAATGTTTATACAATCCTCTACATTTTCAGTGCGATAGGGTCCGCAGCTGCAATGACTTTTTTGAGAGATTTCTGGAAGCCTTCAGCTGCCATTCTCTTTTATTTCATGTACGATTGTACAATTTCGACCTTAGGCCATTTTCAAGTATCTAAAACGGAGGTTTCATACATCGGATACATTAGTGACACTTGTGATTTTGATGTAGGAACATGTCATAACTGTAGATATACTAGGCGCATTATAGCTTACTTTATGGGTGATTTTTTAGTAGTAGACTATGTGATGTACGTCGTTGCTCCTATGACATCATGTTATAATCATAAAATAAATCCGAGATTTTCACGCTATTTTAGGAGCACGTTACTTTCGAGCAGTTGTTGCAAAGCTTTTATATATAAGGCCCATATTTTAACGTACGTAATACTAGGAAGATTATAATTATTTTGCAGAAATTTGCTACTTAACCTGCATATGCTTTTGTTCTCAGTAATATTTTGTTATCGTTCATCATTGGTGTGAATATGATTGTATGTAATTTCTTTAAAATAACTTGTAAATATTTGTTCTGTTACTGTGGGAGTACGTCATTTTTGAATAGTTTGTACAAAGATCTTATATACGACATCTATCACAGAACTCTAATCATACAGTACTGAAAACTACCAGAGTCGAGTAAAAACGGTTTATGGTTGCGTGATGTTCAGATTGCAGTCACACATGAGTGCAGCTATAATTTTAGATTCTATGCTTCTGTAATGCTTCGCCGTAGAACTGGTAGAAAGTTGTCTAGGAATTTCCCATTTCGCAGGTCTTTTTGCTCATTTAAAACCTGTCTGACTAATCTTTTAGATGGATATAAATTTCAATTTCTTCCATTACAGCCTTGATTTTTCCTTTCTGTAACTTATGTAATATTTGAAGTGATACATCTATACTAGGTATTTTATGGTTGGTGTCTTTTAAGTGTGCAGCAAATGTGGGTGGGTTATTGTCCCTTATTGTCGTGTGTTCTGTAAATCGTGTACTAACTTTTGTTCCTGTTTGTTCAATATCAAATTTTGGGCATTCACCCAGTTAATTTTGTAGATTTCTGATTGCGTAAATGGTTACTAACTTTTGTTCCTGTTTGTTCAATATCAAATTCTGGGCATTCATCCAGTTAATTTTGTAGATTTCTGATTGCGTAAACGGTTCTTATTTACGTGGTATGTGTCTCAATAATCGTTGTAGATTGTCAGTGGTTCTGTAACTGGTGTATAATTTGGTATTCTTAAATCATCGTGTAATTTTGTCGGAAATAATACCTAGATATGGCCGTACAAAAACTTTATTTTTCTGTGGTTCGTTTTTGTCTCTAGTTTGGTTGGTTTTCTTTTTGAATAACGTGTCTACTAAGTTTTTAGGATAACCGTTGCTTGTAGCTACATTTCGGAGATCTAGTTCTTTCTCAATTTTTTCTTTTTCAGTGGTGAGTTGTTTATTCTATGTGACATAGAATGAAATTATCCGAGCTTGTGTGATCTCGGGTGGCATGACTGGTTGTGGATAATTATGTCTGTTGTCGTTGGTTTACGAAAATTATCGAATATGTGTTCAGATTTTTCGTTTAAACGAATTTATTTTATGACCGTAACATGTCAGAGGAGCAACGGCGTACATGACATAATTTACTACTAAAAATTATCCATGAAGTAAGTTATAATGGGCCTAGTATATCTACAGATATGACTTGTTCCTACATCAAAACCACAAGTATCACTAATGTATCCAATGTATGGAACTTCCGTTTTAGATACTTGAAAATAACCTAAGACTGAAATTGTACAATCGTACATGAAATAAAAGAGAATGGCAGCTGAAGGCTTCCAGAAATCTTTCAAAAAAATCCTCTACATGTTTAATCCATACTTACATACTAATATCTGTAACAGACCCGTCACATTTTAGCCGCTGAGCGTGATGCTTTTCTTATAACATATTTAATGACTTAAAATTTGTGTGAACAACTCGTGGTAATGCGTAACTGTTGCTGTTTTACGCTGTTGTGTTCCCGGATTCGGCATTTTTTTGTTTTCCTGCTCGCGTCTAGATGTGTGCATTGTCATCATCATTATTTTTTTATCATCATTGACGTGCGCGTCACCGAAGTGGCATCAAATAAAAAGATTTGCACCAAGCTCCAGTAGATCCCAACCGGGGTCTTCCGGCTAATAGAGCAATACGCACATTTCATGTCATTTTGCCCATACGCAACCGCAGCCGTGGGTAACAGCTAGAATACAATGCTTATACAATGCTCAATGTGTTTAATCCATACCAATCCATAATTCCATGCTAATACTATAAACGCGAAAGTATCTCTTACGGTTTCACGGCTAAACCAATGAACCGATATTATCCATGGAATTTGGCGTGAGATAGCTTGAATCCTGATGAAGAAGATAGGATACTTTGTAAAGTATTTAGTACAAGATATTTATTGATTTGAAGAATATTACTCTAATTAAGGAAAAATATTTACTCTTTGAAAAAGCTGTTTCCTCTTTCAGATTTGAACTTAATAATATTAATGCAAATTATTTTATTGGTTTTTATGTTCTACGTAATATGATTCAACATAATCAATAAAATACGTATCTAATTCTCAAAGTGTTAAAAACAATATCGATACTAATACCAGTATCATTAATTACAAAAGTAACTCAATCTGCTAAGTTTTCACGACACTACCGCCGAACCGAATCCGATGGTATTTGATACGGTGATAGCTTGAATCCTGAGGAAGGCCATAGTCTAGAAAGTTGTATTATCTTTTAGAGTATTATTAACGTTTTCAAATACGATATACGTGAGTGGGACACAGAAGACACTGGCGCGGTGGTCGCCGATTCTTAGTGTTTATTTATAGATTATTCCGTGACAGTGCGTAGCCAGTGTTATGGTGCGCGTGCTTTGTTACTGTATCCCTGGACAGTTTTGGTGGAGATACAACAATAAAAATCGGACAGTAAGCTCGAGAACCATGTTTAAAACTATTAACATAAGCCTCGCAAGCGTAAGTCAGATTTAGGGCACAGCTCCAAGAGCGAAATTTACTCGAATACAACAAACCTCAAAGCAACCTCGTGTCCTGCGGAACTAGGATGCAGAACGTCAGGCGGGCTTAGGAGCTACAGAGACATTAGAACAGTCACACAATCCCGCCGTATTTCAGACGCTGAGCGTCATGCAGTCTCTAACAGCTTCCAAGACGCTTGAAGATTCACAACAACGGCATGATTTAAAGGCTGTACGACAAACACAGAGTCGTACATTTACATGTGGAGCGTACGAGGCTTTTGGTGAGACTTCATTTGATTATGATCTATTAACAGACTATTTTATTATAAATTGGTCATAATGGGTGGATGGGTAAAAAATGAAGACACTACAACGCACTAAAATGGAAGGAAGAAACGCCTGTTATGTTTTGCTCTGGTGGCAAAATCTCACACCCAGTACAAAGTGAGCCAGTGCAGCCCCTAAAAACTCTACTTCTGTTCAATGTAATGATTCGAGGGATTTTTAAATATAATTAGAAAATACAATCCATGTTTTCATATTCGACATACAGCAAAATGATAGACACACTTTCATTATGTATCTACATACCGGCACTGCATACTTTTTCATACACACCTCTCTACACCCCTATATACGCAGACATCTCGTAAAATTACTAGCTTGCTTACTGAACCATCACTCATCATAACAAACTTACTGATATGCGAGCAAACTAGCGGATAACGGCTAGTTGAATTATAGAGATTGCTCGATTGTCCGAAAGTGATTAAAACCGATTTTCTTAAGGACTAATCAAATGGTCTTCTTTTTTTAATAACGAGAGTCTAGTCCATTAGGGCATACTGGCATCACTCTTAAGATTTGCTTGTCCTAATGCCAGTGACTGCAACTGCCCTTTCATTAAAGTAATTCATATGTTCAAATAGAAAAGACAGCTCAAAAATAAATTCACAGTATATTACTACTATTTACTGTGGATGCTGAATCAGCGTTAACGTCGAATACTGCGCAATTATTTAATATTTTTACCACGAGTAATAAGAAGTTTGTTGTCACTTATTCTCCATTTGAGCAGTATGTGTCGTGCATTAAAATACGAGACGCTCTAGTATGTGTCCTGTAATAAGACAAATCGCCATCTACTTCTTTTATCGGTAAAAAAGGTTAGAGGTAACCGTAAAAGTGCCTATAGACCGAAATTTTGGAAAATTAATCTATGCTCTGTCTGGGAAATGATGTACTCTCAAAAGTTAAAATTGAGAATAATTAAATTTAAAGCAAAGTGAAAGGTAATTAAAACTATTTAACAGACCTTATTTAACTTTAGAAAACGCATAAAAAGTAAATGCCTTCGCGCTGTCATATATTTGGGCCGACTATAAACTGCTACATATTATTCATTTGTTTCACATGTCGCAGTTATGCAGAATACGCGCAGAAGTGGTAACCAGCATCACGGACTAATACATTGCAAAGAAAACGACACAGCGATATATCATTACAGATTTCTCTTAACAGCCTATAATCTTAACAGCCAATACTGTGTAGAATTACAGGTGAGTCCACAAAACAACTAATCTACTTGTGGAATTTTTGAATAATGCCGTTCTATCACTCACAGAAAAGAGAATTTTTCATTATTCAGTACTGCTGAAACTGGATTAATCTGGACATAAATGAAAAGCACAATATCTTACACAGTGGAACATGCACTATACTGTGCATTTCATCTGTAACTGTTAAGTTGTTCTACCAAGAAACGATGGAAAAATCTATTAACACGGATTAATCTGATTAAACATTTCTTCAACCACTCTTAATCATTGGAAGATGTTGGGTATTATGAGGATTTCACAAAGAAAATGTTATCAGCAAATGACAGTATTAAGAGAAAATTTTCCTCAAGTAATACCATAAAAAATTAAAGAAACAAGCATGGAAGTAGAATGGATTTGATAGCTACCTTTTGCACGGAAAATTGTTATTTTAGGAGACTGCTCTGTGTAACAGGCATTACTTCAGACTGGGGTATTACAGGGCGAGTTCCAGCAATGTCTTAGAAAATTTATTCCTATGAAAATATGTGGTTCGTAATCACGGTTGATAACTGAGAATATTTGCAGGCTATAATGGAAGGAACTGTATTAAATCATTATTCAAACAGTTATGAACGGCGAATGTTCCAATGAGAATAAATGGCAGAGGAGAGCATCTTCTAAAACTTCTTGACCTATACATCGAAACTTTTACAGAATTTTCTTATTCGGCCAAACACTCATAAAATAAGCTTTTGGGGATTTTGGATAATGATAGACGCTAAGATTTTGAATAGTGATAGACGCTACAGAGCACAATCAGTCTATGCTTTCACCTCACATTTTTCTACTAGTTTCGCCGATTTTAAAAATGATAAAAAATAAATACGGTTTTCAAAGATGAAAATGACAAAATAGGATTAAATAATAAAGAAAATTGTGAAATTTTAGCAGATTTTTTTGAAAATTTGTTCAACTGTCCAGTTCCAACAGATAAATTAGAATTTCCAGCCACACCTCAAAATCTAGAGAAAGATTTCCCGCGAACAGAGCTAGAAATTCATGAAGCCATCAAAACACTCAAAAACAATAAAGCAAGTGGTGAAGACTCCATTACAGCAGAATTATTGAAGTGGTCAGAACCAAAAATCATAAAGGATCTACAGCTGCTTTTTGAGAACATTTGGAAAACTGAAAATAGTTCAGTTGAATGAAAAACAGCATTAATCCACCCGCTACATAAAAAGGGAGACAAACGAAATGTCTGTAATTACAGAGGAGTGTCACTTGTGCCAGTGGCATACAAAATATTATCAAAAATTCTCCTCAACAGAGTGGTAGATACTTTAGACAAACAACTAGGTGAATATCAGGGTGGTTTTCGAAAGGGAAGATCCTGTGCAGAACAAATTTTTAACTTAAAGTCAATAATTCGCCATAGAATGTTAACGAGCAAATCAATACTAGTGTCATTTATAGATTTCAAGAAAGCATTTGATTTAATAGACAGAGAAACGATAGATAAGGTCTTTAGAGAATTTGGTGTTAAATCAAAACTAGCAAACATAATTTGTGAAACACTAATAGGTACAGTATCTAAAGTCAAATTTATGGGAGAAGTATCTCAGCCTTTTGAAATAAAAACTGGTGTTAGGCAAGGCGATGGTTTATCACCTTTACTGTGTAACTGTGTTCTAGAAAAAATTGTAAGGATCTGAAATTCGGAGCTAAAAAAATCACAAAATTGAACCAATAACTCTGGGAAGGAAAACAAATGGAATTAAGGTAAACTGCTTGGCTTTTGCGGATGATTTCGCAATACTTTCAGAAAACCTGACAGAAGCAGTTACTCAAATAAACATTCTGGAAAAATTAACAAACAGAACTGGTCTCAAAATTTCAGCTGAAAAAACAAAATTCATGACAAATATAAAAAATGCACCAAAATACATAGAAACACAAATAGGCAAAATAGAGCGAGTAAATTAATTTAAATATCTTGGAGAAACTATACAACAGAATGAACAAGAAAAATCTGCAATAGATGTAACAATTAACAAAATGGAAAGAGCATATGGTTTGACCAAAAATATTTACAACAATAAATGTATATCTAGAAAAACAAAACCAAAACACTACACCACAGTGGTACGACCAGAGTGTTTATATGGATCTGAATGCTAACGATGAACTATAAGATGGACAAACTAGAGGTACTGGAAGGAAGGATTATTAGAAAAATAATGGCTGCAATGAAAACAGCAGATGGTTGAAAAATAAGAAGTAATGAGGAGATCTACAAAAGTATAGAGAAAATATTTAAAGTAATGGCCAAACTAAGATTATCCTTTTTTGGACATCTCTACCGAATGGATGGAAGTAGACTAACAAAACAAATACTCCTATATTTCTGGAAGAAGAAGTCGACAATAGCATGGATTACAGAAGTAAGAAAGGATCTTGAAAGAAACAACATCAAAGAAACAGAAATAGCAGAAAGAAACCGTTTTAAAAACACAATACTAAATTTGGAAGACTTTCAAAGCAGGAGAAATAAAAAATCGGGAACAACATGGACAGAAGAAAGGAAGAGACTTCATCGGGAGAAAATGAGGGAATACTGAAAAAATAGGAAACAACAACAAAGGAAGAAGAGGAACTAAAGTTGTTAACATGAACCTAGTTGGGCAATACGCTTGAAAAAAAAAAAAAAAAGAAAAACGGTTCTAGGTAGTCCGCAGAAAATAAGCGTTTTTAATGCCAAACATTTGTACGATGTAATTTATGCAAGTAAATTAGCATTCGTTCGTAAGTAGGACGTAACATTTTAGGCCTAAAACGAGATGTTGGGAGGAGGTTTCTTCATATTGGAGCAATACTCGCGAGTAATGTACGATCTTGCGGTGTGCCGCTTGTTAGCGCTGCAAGGGATGGGGATCTTGAGAAGGAGTTGGCGAGGAGTGGGGAACAAGCGCGAACGGTTGCGAATACCGCGAGAAACGGCGCGAGGCTGCGCGACGAAGCCTGCCGAACAAAGCTGGTGAGACTCGCACACAGGTGCATAGCGAGCGGCGGCCGCCTGCTCCGCAGATTTCGCGCTAAGCCGCCGGCCCGACTGCGTGTTATGAGTTCGCGGAATGAGAAAGTTGCCGTGCCGACCAAGGACCCTCGAACTTGACCGGTCTCTCGCGCCGTCCGCGAGGTGGCGAAAGAACGCGGGCTGAGTCGACCGCCACCGCGGGTCGCGCCGTGAAGCGACGTCTCGGAAGACGCGATCCGCCAGTGCGGCCTGCTGCCGAGGGAACACGGCGGCGCAGGTGGGAGCAAGCCTGGACAGGACAGGGCAGAAGCCCCCGGACACCAGAGCGGGGAACGGCGCCCAGGCCTGTCGGGATGCCGCGAGGGACGGCGCGGACGTATATGCATCTGCTCTCGCGGGTACACAAAAGTCTGCACGTCGAGGGCTTATTTTTGCATTCTCAAGCCACCCTCACAAAAAATCTGTCTTTTCTGTTCACTAATGGTTCACCAAACCAATAAAGAGAAAAGTGAGGAACGGAAACCAGAGAAAGATCGATTCCGTATTTCTGGATTTCCAGAAGGCTTTTGACACTGTACCACACAAGCGGCTCGTACTAAAATTGCGTGCTTATGGAATATTGTCTCAGTTATGTGACTGGATCTGTGATTTCCTGTCAGAGAGGTCACAGTTCGTAGTAATTCACGGAAAGTCATCGAGTATAACAGATGTGATTTCTGGCGTTCCCCAAGGTAGTGTTACAGGCCCTTTGCTGTTCCTTATCTATATAAACGTTTTGGGAGACAATCTGAGCAGCCGTCTTAAGTTATTTTCAGATGACGCTGTCGTTTATCGACTAATAAAGTCATCAGAAGACCAAAACAAACTGCAAAACCATTTGGAAAAGATGTCTGAATGGTGTGAAAAGTGTCAGTTGACCCTAAATAACGAAACGTGTGAGGTCATCCACATGAGTGCTAAAAGGAACTCGTTAAACTTTGGTTACACGATAAATCAGTCTAATATAAAAGCCGTAAATTCAACTAAATACCTAGCTATTACAATTACAAACAACTTAAATTGGAAGGATCACATAGAAACTGTTGTCAAAAAGGCTAACCAAGGACTGCGTTTTATTGGCAGGACACTTAGAAAATGTAACAGGTCTACTAAGGAGACTGCGCACACTACGCTTGTCCGTCCTCTTTTAGAATACTGCTGCGCGGTGTGGGATCCTTAGCAGGTAGGACTGACGGAGTACATCGAAAAAGTTCAAAGAAAGGCAGCACGTTTTGTATTATCGCGAAATATGGGAGAGAGTGTCACAGAAATGAAACAGGATTTAGGATGGAAATCATTAAAAGAAAGGCGTTTTTCGTTGCGACGGAATCTTCTAACGAAATTTCAATCACCAACTTTTTCCTCAGAATGAAAAAATATTTTTTGGACACCGACTTACATAGGGAGGAACGATCACCAAGATAAGGAAATCAGAGCTCGTACGGGAAGATATAGGTGTTCATTCTTTCGGCGCGCTATACGAGAATGGAATAATAGAGAATTGTGAAGGTGGTTCGATGAACCCTCTGCCAGGCACTTAAATGTGATTTGCAGAGTATCCATGTTGATGTAGATGAAAGGCAACACTAAAAATAAATTCAGTTAACTTAGAATACTGGCACATTGTTGTTATTTATGCACTTGTATTAGAGCGGTAGCAGCAATACCTAAAGTGTAAATATTTATTACTGATATCCGAGATCTTCACTTGATGAAAGATATATTTATCACGATAGCTGACATCCTACGAATCCCCACCGCTGCTATTTCAAGATATGCTCAACAGGTTACGTTCGCTCATTGAGGAATCATTTTGTCTCTGCCTGTAAATAAATCATTGGATTTTCAAATCCTATCTTAATAACTGACATATTACGTACTGGTCGGCCTGGATACCTTACAGGCACTACGTGCCCATATATGACAAACAAATCAGCCTCCTATTTCCATCTTTCCGTAAACGCTACTGGCTTTCTCGATGGTTGATTCACGACATTTTCACAGAAGACGACGACGGTATCTCTACGGTGCGTCCACTTGCCTACAGAGCACATATGGGAATCGGCAAAGCGAACTTCAAAAATGTGTGCTACTAATAAAAGTAACAAGTGGAAAGACGTGTAAAACTATATCAGAATAACTTTTGCTCTAAAAAAATAGAAACAAATTTCTATGTATATTTGGTAGAAAGAGAAAGAGAATAAAATGGAAAAATAATGGAAAAACTACCTATATCTCTGATGACTCTCAATAAAAGTACCTTGCAGAGGATAAGGAAATTATTAATCTACTCGTTTGTTTCGTAACTGAATTCGGACGATTGTTGTCAAGTTCTTTTCATTTATTTATTTATTTATTGTTCCGTGGGACCAAATTAAGGAGAAGTCTTCATGGTCATGGAATGAGTCAATACATGAAATTGTAACCCGATAGTAGAAACAGATAAAATGAAATATAAGAAACATATTCAGGCGACAAATCATAAGTTTAAATAAAGAAAATCAACAATGTAAAACTCGAATTTGCTTAATTTTTCAGCTCTTCCAGCAGCTCTTCGACAGAATAGAAGGAGTGAGCCATGAGGATACTCTTCAGTTTAGACTTAAAAGTGTTTGGGCTACTGCTAAGATTTTTGAGTTCTTCTGGTAGCTTATTGAAAATGGATGCAGCAGAATACTGCACTCCTTTCTGCACAAGAGTCAAGGAAGTGCATTCCACATGCAGATTTGATTTCTGCCTAGTATTAACTGAGTGAAAGCTGCTAACTCTTGGGAATAAGCTAATATTGCTAACAACAAACGACATTAAAGAAAATATATACTGTGAGGGCAATGTCAGAATTCCCAGACTATTGAATAGGGGTCGACAAGATGTTCTCGAACTTACACCACATATAGCTCGAACAGCCCGTTTTTGAGCCAAAAATACCCTTTTTGAATCAGAAGAATTACCCCAAAAAATAATACCATGCGACATAAGCGTATGAAAATATGCGAAGTAGACTACTTTTCGTGTTGAACTGTCACTTATTTCAGATACTGTTCTAATGGTAAATAAAGCAGCATTTAGTTTCTGAACAAGATCCTGAACATGGGCTTTCCATAACAGCTTACTATCTATTCTTCAGCCACAATTTGGCTTATTACACTGGACACTGAAGAAAACTTTGTTTTTAATTACTCGTGAAGAAGGAAGCAATTGAATCCCTCGAAATAACAATAATCCTGCGAAATTTTATTTAACACTTCAAAATGGTGTGCTGTGCTTGTCAGAAATTCTTAGCAACGTCGAAACGGAAATGGAAAGTATGAAAGACTCCACTACAACGGCAAACGGATTGGATCTAACTGCGGGCAGATAAATTGGTACAGGTAATTACGAAAATACGATCACAGAAAATATGAAGACAATTTTTAAAATCTATGCCATTTTCCTGGAGAGTGTAGTGTCCTGTACACTGCAAGTATGTACGGTATATATACCACGTAGTCCCGTTCTCGGAAGTAGAGGGGTTCAGATCCGCATCTACACTACATCTAGATTTTTGCGTGATTTCGCTATTTCTCTTGACAAGTATTTCAGGGTGGTGTCGCTGAATGAGCCAACTTGTTCTCCTCCAGTCGAGCTACTCTTCCATATTAATTATCTGTCTGTGGCCTTCTCTTCTGGCAGAAATACTCGTGTATACAGAATTCTTCAGATGTTAAGTTTCCCAGTAGGTAGGGAGGTAGTGCCGAATGAGCAGCAGTTTGATGGCTGTTCTATGTGTCGGTACTCGACAACACATGTTTGCAATTGAGTTACATCGTATTTCTACATACACACAGGAAGTAGACGATTAAGTACGTTTCACCACACGTGTCAATCGCTTATTGAGCGGCGTGAAAGAGAAGTGAGAAAATCTGTAGGGACAAACTGCGACCGTAGCTTGCGAGCCGCCGTCGCCGTGTACCGGTGGATACAGAGTACACTGGTTTACGTTTCCCTCTTCCTATTCCACTCCGCAGATGTTGTCCCCGGTGCCTGACTGTCATTACACCTCTATGTGTCGACTGGCTGGTTATGCCAGCTACAAGTGAAGGAGGACTTTGGCTTGGTTCAAATGGCTCTGAGCACTATGGGACTTAACTTCTGAGGTCATCAGTCCCCTAGAACTTAGAACTACATAAACCTAACTAACCTAAGGACATCACACTCATCCATGCCAGAGGCAGGATTCGAAGCTGCGACCGTAGCGATCGCGAGTTCGAAGGAGGACTGTTTCAGAAGGGTTCGACCTCAGAATTGTAGGAGAAAGCCGCTATCCTAGTGTCCCTCGGAACACAATATTGACTGTTTATGTTAGGAGTTGGCTGTCGGCGTTCGTATCAGGATCTGCGTCCGCCACTTGCTCTGTGGTTTTCCTGACATTTCGTCAGTACGAGTGGTCGGGGTTGCCAAAGATTCGTCCTCCATTGCCGGTGGTGGTGAGGGTAAATCTTTGACAACACCAGCCACTAGTGCTGGCGAAACAGAAGATTCCACTAAACCCCCCTCGCCAACTAACAGGAATACTTGCAAGAAGAAACCTAGCAACCAGCCACATTTTTATAGCTTTAATTACTCCTAGATGCATTTATTCGTCGATATATATTTTCATCGAATTCCGGAGTCGCCTTTTGTACTGTAACTTGTAGCTAGTCGTACGTTTTTGCGGCTTTATACGCACAGCACAAACACATAAAGCTATATACAAAGTGGCCGGTAGCTGTATTTCTCCCTGTAAGTCAGAGCACAGACACGGAGGTCAACCACCACTGTTGTTGTTGTTTTTGTTGTGGTCTTCAGTCCTGAGACTGGTTTGATGCAGCTCTCCATGCTAATCCATCCTGTGCAAGCTTCTTCATCTCCGAGTACCTACTGCAACCTACATCCTTCTGAATCTGCTTAGTGTATTCATCTCTTGGTCTCCCTCTACGATTTTTATCCTCCACGCTGCCCTCCAATACTAAATTGGTGATCCGTTGATGCCTCAGGACATGTCCTACCAACCGATCTCTTCTTCTAGTCAAGTTGTGCCACACACTTCTCTTCTCCCCAATCCTATTCAACACCTCCTCATTACTTATGTGATAGGACTCTCACGGAGGTAATCCACAAACTCACGACAAGGCTATACAGAAACTCCAGACATTCGCAGAACCCGTTTATTCTGAATCTGGGGAACTACGACCACAACCATAGATGGAAATATAAAAGACCAAAAGACATACTTGTAAGGACCTAACATTTGTGGCCAAGCATACGCAAACATAACGGTACAGGCGAGCCCCTGTTAATCAGACGCCATTACTGGATACCCAGCTGGAAGACACTGCCGAATAACTGGCACCACGCAGGGAAGCCGTACCGTGCACTGCATGCAGACTAGCTCCACACATCCCCCACACAGTGAGATGATCTATGGCCGATCTCCCACTACTGTATAACGATCTCGATTGTTCCAGGAGTGTAGCGGCCGCAGCAACTGGGATACATCGCCATCGCTTGCCACGGTAATGATGCATGATACCCATACTAACAAACCCAACCTTGCATGAACTATCGCAGCTAGTAAGCCACTACTGCTCTTACTACCCATCCCACTGTCGCAGAGGTTTTTTTCCCACGGCACGAGCCATGGCACTTTTTTCCCTCTGCTCTTCAAATCGCTACCCTCACTCGCGTTTCGTCCACTATCTATCAACTGATGGACTGTGTTAATGCGTAGTCTTACCCTGACGCACGGATGATATCACAGCCCAGCATCCTGTGATCCACTTACTAGATAACTAACATGTTTACGGAGGTGACAGTAGAACTTTTGGTTTGGTCCCCACGTTGGTGCGGGCGTGGAGGGGCCCCATCTCTTTTTTCTTTTTTTTACCCATCTAATCTTCAGCATTCTTCTGTAGCACCACCACTATAGCGGGTAAATTCACCTTAAGAATTGACCTCGAAGATCTCGAGAATTTCTGCTTCGCACCACCACTGACGACACTCGAAACAATCTCCCGTCCGTCCGTACATCTCAGGTAGCGTGTGATCGACCGGAGCGTTTATCTGTCCACTAGAAGCGACGTGCTGCCGGCAGAGAGTGGGGTGCAGACCTACCTGCAGGGACGAGCACCAGCCTGTCCTCGTCGTCGCCGTCGCCGCCGGCGTCGCCCTCCGTCCGCCCCCGCCCGCCCCCGCCGGCGCCGTCCGCAGCGGCCGTCGACGTGGACGGAGACGGTTCCCCGACAGTGCCGGCGCTGCCGGACTCGGAGGAAGGGCTCCGCGCCTGGGCGCCGAAGGGCGCGGGGGCGGGGGCGGAGGTGGAGGGCGCGTCGCAGCGTGACTGCGGGGGCGGCCCGGTGGCCGACAGCTCACACGTGACGACGCCGCCCGCGATGCTGTCGGCGCTCTTGCTGCGGAAGACTTGCTGCTGCTGCTGCTGCTGCGGCTGGGGCGGCGCCGCGGCGCCGTCGACGCTGGAGGCGCGCACCACCGGCACCTGTGGCTGCAAGCGGAAGGCGCCGAGGAACGGGTCCGGGGGCGAGTAGTCGCCCCAGGCCGCGGCGAAGGGCGGCGCGGGAGGCAGCACCGCCGCCCCCGCGCCCTCGCTCCCTCCCCTGGCGAACGTCATGGCGGCGTCGGAAGGTGTAGTGGCTGCGGCTGTGGCTGTCGAGGTGGTCACTGCGGGCCGGCTCCTCCTGCGTCGCGATGCTCGCGGCATGCTTGCGCCATGGTCGGCCGCCGGCTCGGGACTGAGGCGGAGACGCCGGCCGCGGCCGCACCGGCGGCGTCTGAGTCACCGGCGGCCGCGTCAGGCGCCGCTACCGGGAACCGGCCGCGCGGCGGGCGGCAGCAGCAGCCGCGGCTCTGCTCTCAGCGCCGCAGCCCGGCCAGCCTCTGGCGGAGACTCACGACCCCAAACTGCCAGGCGGCAGCGACGGGTTTCGAGGGGCTTATGTTCCGAACTCGGTCCAATTCTCGATTCGCTGGCGAGGGGTACCGTCCTCTTCTTCCATTCTTGTGACACGGTCCCTCCACTTCTTCGTGTTTTTTTTTTAAATTCTTTATTCAAATCATTATTATTATACGAGGGCTATCTACAAAGTACATAACGTTTTGGAATTAAAAATAAATAAAGTATTGGAAATTTTTTTTATTATACACAGCTGAAAGCCACACTTAAATACTACTTTTCTACATAGTTGCCATTTAAATTAAGGCACTTATCGTAGCGATGGACGAGCTTGGAAATTCCTTCGTCGTAAAATTCGGTCGCCTGCGCCTTCAACCACGTGGTTACCTCTTCTTGAAGCTGTGCGTCGTCATCAAAACGCTGCATAGCCAACCACTTCTTCATTGCTGGGAATAAGTGGAAGTCGCTCGGTGCCAGGTCGGGACTGTACGGCGGATGAGGAAACAACTCCCACTTAAAAGATTCGAGAACTTCACGGGTGGCATTTGCCGTGTGGGCCCGGGCGTTGCCGCGAATCAGCAAGAGCTTTGAGCCCAACTTTCCCCTGCGCTCGTTTTGTATTGCTCTTCTGAGGTTGTGCAGAGTTTGGCAATACCTTTGAGAGTTTATTGTAGTGCCTCTTTCCAGGAAATCCACAAAAATCACACCTTTTCTGTCCCAAAAGACAGTCGCCATCACCTTCCTTGCCGACATTGTCTGCATGCATTTCTTGGGTTTTTGGGGGGAATCTGTGTGCCCCCACTGCGTTGACTGCAATTTTGTCTCGCAGTTCACATGCTTAACCCATGTTTCGTCACCAGTAACGATGCGATCGAGTAATGAGTCGCCATCTTTCTCGTAAGCGTCCAAAAACGTTAACGCTGCAGCCATTCGCTCATTTTTGTGAATCTCTGTCAAGATTTTTGGTATCCATCTTGCACAAAACTTGTGGTAACCAAGCTTTTCGGTAACGATTTCGCGCAACAAACTTCGTGAAATTTGTGGAAAAACTCATAGAGAGTTCGGTTATTGTGAAATTACGGTTTTCGCGGACCGCGGCATCGACTTTTTCGACAAGTTCGGCAGTCACTGTGCTGGGTCTTCCACTTCGCTCTTTGTCGTGGACGTTAGTTCGGCCATTTTTAAATTTTATGACCCATTGACGCACTCCACCTTCAGTGATTATGTTGTCCCCATTCACTTCACAAAGCTGCCCATAGATTTCTATCGGTGTACAGTTTTTGGCAGTCACAAACCTTATTAAAGCACGCACTTCACACTTCGCGGCATTTTCAATTAACGCTGACATTTCAAACTGTCACAGTAACTCAACGGAGTACAGCACGAACCTCTCACTAGCACGCCAGGATGCCGACTGAGCGGCGGAATGCCATGACACCAAGATGGCCGCGCTAGCCCCACCCCTAACGGACACAAACGAAAACGTAATGTACTTTATGGATAGCCCTCGTACAAATTAACCTACTACCTAAATACATTAGTATGTCCTATTTATAACTATTACAATTTACAATCTGCAGCTTTTACTCTCTAACACTACAAGTTATTACTATAATGCCTTCACCACTATGAGGATTATTCTACTATTATTTACTACGCATGTCGTTATGATTGTTGAATTGAATTTTTTACTACTGTTAGACTTTATACTACTTTTAACAAGTTACTATAACTACTCTACCTGCAGCGCCACAGGTGTGCCAGAAGATACAAACCTAATTTTGCTGGCCTTTCCCACTGAGCTAATCCCAGTGGGAGTGTCCCTGGCACTGTGCTGGCCGATGACTTCGTCGCTGCAGTTCTATACTAATCTTATTGTCCTAGTTCTGAACCTATAACTAATCTATGTCTACTGTCATGATTGGTGTGTTGTCAAATCCGGTGATGGTGTACTATCCCCCTAAAACATGGCGGGCTCCAGCCGTGAGGCGGCTGGCCAAGTCCATGTTCTTGCGGAACAGGGAGGGTGTTCGGAGTCTGGTGTTTTTCATTGATTGTTTCTCAGGTACTCTTTGAGGACTTAGCTTGAGTTTGCATCTGCTAGGTTATTCAGGACGTTAAATGTGTCCTCTTGCCTTCGTGTTTTCCTTAATCTGCTCATTTCCACAGCATTCCGAATTCTTCCCTGACATAAGGGAGCGGTTCACAATGAAACATATCCAGCCTAGTCGCGGTATGGTACATTTCTTAACCGGACATGGACCTTAAGCCCACGCACTTAAACCGCGTGAGTCTGACGCAGACACCTACATGCACATGCGGGGAAGAAGGTTCCCCAAAACACACTACCCTTTTCTGCGGGCAGTATGTGAACTGCAGACATACACTACACTTACATTACACACAAACAGACATAAACACAGCATTAGGAGACGAATAGCAAAAAAAGAAAAAACAAAAAAAAAAGTTCAAATGTGTGTGAAATCTTATGGGTCTTAACTGCTAAGGTCATCAGTCCCTCTTAACCTAAATTATCTTAAGGACAAACACACACACCCGTGCCCGAGGGACTACTCGAACCTTCGTCGGGGCCAGCCGCACAACCCATGACTGCAGCGCCCTAGACCGCTCGGCTAATCCCGCACGGCACGAAGAGCAATGGGCACAATTAAACGTATTCACAAACAGTGAATATTCAAATGGTTCAAATGGCTCTAAGCACTATGGGACTTAACATCTGAGGTCATCAATCCCCTAGACTTAGAACTACTTAAACCTAACTAACCTAATGATTATAAAGAATCCGCCTCGACTGCAAATAGAAACCGGATGTTGACCTAGGCTTCGGCGCGGATAACCACGCCTTCTTTGGAACACGCTAAAATTACAAACTGTCTGAAGAGGCATGGTGCCTCTTTAGGCAGTTTGTAGTTTTAGTGTGTTCCGAAGAAGGCGTAGTTATCCGCGCCGAATCCTAGGTCAACATCCGGTTTCTATTTGCAATTGAGGAAGATTCTTCATAATCATTAAATTATTCAAGTTTGCTGACGCGCTGCAATATTAAAAGTTCTTAACTAACCTAAGGACATAACACACATCCATGCCCGAGTCAGGATTCGAACCTGCGACCGTAGCAGCAGCGTGGTTCCGGCGGACTTGACACAACAGACATGCCTATATGCAAGGTAACAACAATCTCTAGATGGTGGACAGCGACACCCACACTGACAGAGACAGTGCAAATAGTGTCAATGAAGAGGTACTGGAGGAGGAAGACGAGATGTGACAGTACATAAGCTTAAGGTGCTGGCGATCTAGCCAAGAAATCACCAAATGCTGTACACGGATGAGCACCTAAACTTAATACATACGATTAGTAATACTATTTCTCTACTAATAACTAATTTGTATTTGTGTGTGTCTCTGTGTTAGTGTGTGTGTGAGTGTGTGTGTGTGTGTGATTGGCGGTCAATAGCTCGAAGAAACAATTTCGAGGTAGTGACCGTCAGTGACAATCGGTCATGGCACTAACAAATCTCTCCTATCCTATCACCTTTTTATATTCTTCTTAAAAAAATTATTTGTATTTCAACCTTAAATTATTGTTATTTTGAAAAGTACTATTCTTTGTAAATGTTGCAGGTAAAGCAACAGAAAAGAAAACTGCAAAAAAGATGTTGTTGTTGTTGTTGTTGTGGTCTTCAGTCCTGAGACTGGTTTGATGCAGCTCTCCATGCTACTCTATCCTGTGCAAGCTTTTTCATCTCCCAGTACCTACTGCAACCTACATCCTTCTGAATCTGCTTAGTGTATTCATCTCTTGGTCTCCCTCTACGATTTTTACCCTCCACGCTGCCCTCCAATACTAAATTGGTGATCCCTTGATGCCTCAGAACATGTCCTACCAACCGATCCCTTCTTCTGGTCAAGTTGTGCCACAAACCTCTCTTCTCCCCAATCCTATTCAATACTTCCTCATTAGTTATGTGATCTACCCATCTAATCTTCAGCATTCTTCTGTAGCACCACATTTCGAAAGCTTCTATTCTCTTCTTGTCCAAACTATTTATCGTCCATGTTTCACTTCCATACATGGCTACACTCCATACGAATACTTTCAGAAATGACTTCCTGACACTTAAATCAATACTGGATGTTAACAAATTTCTCTTCTTCAGAAACGCTTTCCTTGCCATTGCCAGCCTACATTTTATATCCTCTCTACTTCGACCATCATCAGTTATTTTGCTCCCCAAATAGCAAAACTCCTTTACTACTTTAAGTGCCTCATTTCCTAATCTAATTCCCTCAGCATCACCCGACTTAATTAGACTACATTCCATTATTCTTGTTTTGCTTTTGTTGATGTTCATCTTATATCCTCCTTTCAAGACACTGTCCATTCCATTCAACTGCTCTTCCAAGTCCTTTGCTGTCTCTGACAGAATTACAATGTCATCGGCGAACCTCAAAGTTTTTATTTCTTCTCCATGAATTTTAATACCTACTCCAAATATTTCTTTTGTTTCCTTTACTGCTTGCTCAATATACAGATTGAACAACATCGGGGAGAGGCTACAACCCTGTCTTACTCCCTTCCCAACCACTGCTTCCCTTTCATGTCCCTCGACTCTTATAACTGCTATCTGGTTTCTGTACAAATTGTAAATAGCTTTTCGCTCCCTGTATTTTACCCCTGCCACCTTTAGAATTTGAAAGAGAGTATTCCAGTCAACATTGTCAAAAGCTTTCTCTAAGTCTACAAATGCTAGAAACGTAGGTTTGCCTTTCCTTAATCTTTCTTCTAAGATAAGTCTTAAGGTCAGTATTGCCTCACGTGTTCCAGTGTTTCTACGGAATCCAAACTGATCTTCCCCGAGGTTGGCTTCTACTAGTTTTTCCATTCGTCTGTAAAGAATTCGTGTTAGTATTTTGCAGCTGTGACTTATTAAGCTGATAGTTCGGTAATTTTCACATCTGTCAACACCTGCTTTCTTTGGGATTGGAATTATTATATTCTTCTTGAAGTCTGAGGGTATTTCGCCTGTTTCATACATCTTGCTCACCAGATGGTAGAGTTTTGTCAGGACTGGCTCTCCCACGGCCGTCAGTAGTTCCAATGGAATATTGTCTACTCCGGGGACCTTGTTTCGACTCAGGTCTTTCAGTGCTCTGTCAAACTCTTCACGCAGTATCATATCTCCCATTTCATCTTCATCTACATCCTCTTCCATTTCCATAATATTGTCCTCCAGTACATCGCCCTTGTATAGACCCTCTATATACTCCTTCCACCTTTCTGCTTTCCCTTCTTTGCTTAGAACTGGGTTTCCATCTGAGCTCTTGATATTCATACAAGTCGTTCTCTTATCTTCAAAGGTCTCTCTAATTTTCCTGTAGGCGGTATCTATCTTACCCCTAGTGAGATAGGCCTCTACATCCTTACATTTGTCCTCTAGCCATCCCTGCTTAGCCATTTTGCACTTCCTGACGATCTCATTTTTGAGACGTTTGTATTCCTTTTTGCCTGTTTCACTTACTGCATTTTTATATTTTCTCCTTTCATCAATTAAATTCAATATTTCTTCTGTTACCCAAGGATTTCTACTAGCCCTCGTCTTTTTACCTACTTGATCCTCTGCTGCCTTCACTACTTCATCCCTCAAAGCTACCCATTCTTCTTCTACTGTATTTATTTCCCCCATTCCTGTCAATTGCTCCCTTATGCTCTCCCTGAATCTCTGTACAACCTCTGGTTCTTTTAGTTTATCCAGGTCCCATCTCCTTAAATTCCCACCTTTTTGCAGTTTCTTCAGTTTTAATCTACAGGTCATAACCAATAGATTGTGGTCAGAGTCCACATCTGCCCCTGGAAATGTCTTACAATTTAAAACCTGGTTCCTAAATCTCTGTCTTACCATTATATAATCTATCTGATACCTTTTAGTATCTCCAGGGTTCTTCCATGTATACAACCTTCTTTCATGATTCTTAAACCAAGTGTTAGTTATGATTATGTTGTGCTCTGTGCAAAATTCGACCAGGCGGCTTCCTCTTTCATTTCTGTCCCCCAATCCATATTCACCTACTATGTTTCCTTCTCTCCCTTTTCCTACACTCGAATTCCAGTCACCCATGACTATTAAATTTTCGTCTCCCTTCACAATCTGAATAATTTCTTTTATTTCATCAAAAGATGAAAAACGAAAATTGTAAGATGTACGACCTGTTTTAATACATACAATGTAAGCTTTCACGGCCGGTGTTGCCTTCAGTTGAAACTTCCGGGCTGAGAGGCCGTGGTCGATGTATAAAATTTCCACCTAACGTTTCGTCTCCATCTGCGGGAGACATCTTCTGAGGTCGCTCGGCTACTGCCACTGAGGCTCCAGGTACTCTCGCATTTATAGAGCGCATAGAGGGCACCACCATTCGTCACGTGATGCCGACGGCATGACCATCTTTGGAAGGCGTCATCATTCTCGATTAACAATAATCGATTGTCATTCTGCTAGCGCAACGTCGACATCCACATTTCTGTCCAACTTTAAAACTTCCTCTTTTCTATTAAAGTTGTTAAGGTGTTTGTGAATCTATTGCTTCTCTATACAAGCGCGCATGATAATGGGATGTTCATGCGAGAACGCTTGTCTCATTACATTTAATTTCGTGGTTCCCATCTCGAAAAACATGCTCAGCTACGGCCGATTTTTCGATGGAGACGAAACGTTAGGTGGAAATTTTATACATCGACCACGGCCTCTCAGCCCGAAAGTTTCAAGAGAAGAGTTCTATAATTTGACAATAAATAAATAAATGTTGTTCCAGTTCTTCTCTGATAGATTCCTCTGCCTGTCGGATACTGAGTACTACTGTTCTAAGGAATCGTAACTTCGATGCTCGTGTTCTTTGTTAATTTCTTGTTTTTACGACTCACGATTCACTTCCGCATGTCACGATTGGTACTGACACAGTTTTATAGAACTTTGGGTGCAGTAAAATGGAGACAGATGCAGAAAAAAGTAACTACACTGTTCATTATCTCAAAAGTGACCCCCGAAACTGTTTACACATTCATCCCACTGTGGTGTCACCGCCAGACACCACACTTGCTAGGTGGTAGCCTTTAAATCGGCCGCGGTCCGTTAGTATACGTCGGACCCGCGTGTCGCCACTGTCAGTGATTGCAGACCGAGCGCCGCCACAAGGCAGGTCTAGAGAGACTTCCTAGCACTCGCCCCAGTTGTACAGCCGACTTTGCTAGCGATGGTTCACTGACAAAATACGCTCTCATTTGCCGAGACGATAGTTAGCATAGCCTTCAGCTACGTCATTTGCTACGACCTAGCAAGTCGCCATTACCAGTTACTATTGATGCTGTAAAACATGTACCGTCAAGAGCGATGTTCACCAATTATGGATTAAAGTTAAGTATTCCAGCAGCTACGTACGTTTTTTGTTAGTCTCATTTCCTTGACCTGTTCCAGACCTCACGCCAGCCTGCGTGAGCTAAAACGCGTGCCTTTCGGCTTCCTCTCATAGTGGGTTGGCTCTCTTGCCAAGCCACAACACCCACCGTGAGGCGACACGGTCAGTGCCTTCATGTAGAAGCGTTTGCTGCTGCCTACGGAACCGCGTTTGTACCCGGACGTACACCTCTTCGACCGAAGCAAGTCGAGGGACACGAATGTCGTTCTTGAGGGTTCCAAAAATATGGAAATAGATATGGAACAGATCGCGACTCTATGGACAACGTGTATGGGCTTTTCAGCCGAACTTCTACAGCGTAGTAAAAACAACAGGCACCCCAGCTCCGCGAAAGTAATGAGAACCTTTCCCTTGGCCGCAGGACGCGCTGCTCAATATCTTTGTGCAGCACGGCGTCACAATCAACGCACCGCGGTACTTGGACACTTTGCGGAAACTGAAGCGCTCCGTCAAGTCCCACCGCACGGGAAGGTTGACGAGTGGATCGACTTTGTTGCAGGGTAATGCCCGCCCAGGTGTCCGCAGGGCTGCTTCGACTACGCCTCAAAAGTTTCCCCTTACACATCCCCCGTACAGTCCTGGTCTCTCCCCGTCTGATTTCCATACTTTAGCGGCCCTGAAGAAAGACGTTTCTGGTCGTCGATTTGCTTCAGACGACGAGGTGCACGTCTGGGTACAATCACGGTGAAACGTACCCTTAGAAAAATTATACATGACTGTGCTTAAACTGACACACAATATTTTTAGCGCAACGCAATCTGACTTTCAATAATCCCTACAAAAGAATGGTCCTGACTAACATTAACCTATACCTCTCACAAATCACTTACCTCACAAAAACTACAGAAGGCACTAACTACTGATAGGCATAGTTAGCAAATGAAAGATTTTGATAGAGAACAAACAATGTATTTACCTTAATAGTGTTCAAAGGTCATGATATATATATATCAGTTCATGATATCCAGTCTTACAAATTTACTGTCTCTGTCCAGATCATCCGCTATCAAAACTCCGCCATCTCACTCCCCACATCCACCACTGCTGACGGCTCACCTCCAACTGCGCAACGCTACGCGCTGTTAACATCCAGCTGGCCAACACTACAATAGCCAACAACAATGCAAACCAGCCTCAGACTGCACACAGCACAGCCAGTGATTTTCATACAGGGCGCTACGTGGCGTTACCAACATAAAAATCTAAACAGCCTACTTACAACGGTTCCGTAGGCGACCGCAAACGTTTCCGCATGACGGCACTGGCCGTCTTGTGTCACCGTGGGATAAACGTATAAAAGTCGTGACGATTATCTTTGAAACAGTAAACAGTTACACTTACTTTTTTCCATCTCATTTTCATTTTATTACCCCTTATAATTAAGTTCTAAAGGTTCCACAGCTTGTTTTGTTAATGTTATCAAATAATTTTATAATATTTTGTATGTCCAATTCTATCACGAATGAGGTAGTATTTTCTAAGAAAATGAACGAGTTAACTCTTTCTATTTTCTGATCATTAATTATTATTTTGCTGCCAACTGGCTCCTGTCCCCTGAAAGCCATTTTTCTTTTCTTTTGTTGTTTTTTAAGATGCTAACAGGCTATATAACTTAGCTGTTGTAGATAAAATATGAGCTGCTGTTTGGAGTGTGTTCTCGCTATCACCGACTACAATTTCATCATCAGCCAACAGTAATGTCATAGAATAGCTCCTTTCGTTGAAGTCATAAGTGTAAAAACTTAAATTACTTATCCATTGGCTCAGCATATCGTCAATGTAAATACTAAAAATTAATCGCATACAAACTGCATTCTTGTATTAATCCCAAATATGTCTCGGTCTCAGATTTTCCATTTCCTGCAATGGTGATGTCTTATCCTTGATAGATGCTTTCTGCTATCTTTTTTATGTGCGGAGATATTGCTCTTTTGTTCAGTTTCTACCATAGCTTTTCTCTGTTTATTTTTTCGGAGCCTTTCGCGTACCCCATGAACAGTAAAAGTCTCTCTGTTGAACTCTCTGTTTTTCTCAGTGATTTATTCAATAACGAAGGTATTGGTTTTGCATAACCTACCTTTCCTTAAGCTTTCGACAATTACTGCTAGTCTCCGTATTACTACACTACCGGAAAGAATTGTACATCGTTTTGCCGGCCGCGGTGGTCTAGCGGTTCTAGGCGCTCAGTCCGGAACCGCGCGACTGCTATGGTCGCAGGTTGGAATCCTGCCTCGGGCATGGCTGTGTGTGATGTCCTTAGGTTAGTTAGGTTTAAGTAATTCTAAGTTCTAGGGGACTGATGACCACAGATGTTAAGTCCCATAGTGCTCAGAGCCATTTGAACCATTTTGTACATCGTTTTAGCGGTTTCTACACCACACTTTGATCTTAGCAAGAGGGCCGAAAAACGATTTCCAATTCTCTCAAGATTTATTGTTGCAACAGTACGTAAGGAGTACACGAAATGATTACGTTTACATATCAATAGCACAAGGGGTTCTGAGGTACCAGGTACCGACCCAGGCTGGTTCAAATGGTTCAAATGGCTCTGAGCACTATGCGACTTAACTTCTGAGGTCATCAGTCGCCTAGAACTTAGAACTAATTAAACCTAACTAACCTAAGGACATCACACACATCCATGCCCGAGGCAGGATTCGAACCTGCGACCGTAGCGGTCGCTCGGTTCCAGACTGTAGCGCCTAGAACCGCACGGCCACTCCGGCCGGCAACCCATGCTGGAACACCCGTATTAGTACGTGATGTAGCGTCCATGGACGGCAATGCAGACACTGACTTTGGTATCCTGTCGATCGCACAGATGGCGAATACTGTCCTGAGATAAGTTATTCCACGCCTGCTCGACCTGCTCACGTAGTTCTGTAAGAGTTCTAAATTGACGAGTAATGTGGATCATTTCTCATCCTATAATATCCCACAAATGCTCGACTGGAGACAAGTCCAGAGATTGTGCTGGCCATGGAAGTTGCTGCATGTCGTACAGAGCACATTGAGTTTCACGCGTAGCGTGTGGGCGAGTATTTTCTGTCGGAATAACACATCAACTTTCCGTTGCAACAACGGCAAAACAACGGGTTTGACAATATTCTGCTCGTACCGAGCGCTGGTTAGCTTCGCCTCAGAAACACCAAAGCTAAACGAGAGTTGTAGCTTATAGCACGCCGGACCATAGGGCCTTGTGTGGGGCTAATGTGTCTTGGACAAATGCACTCTAGGAGGCAGTGTTCACCAGGTCTACGTTGTACGCGTAAACGACAGTGACCTACGTGCAGGCAGAATCTGCTTTCGTCTCTGAAGACCACGACGCTCCATTCCATCTTCCAAGTGATCCACTGGACGGCAACAGTCGAGCCGTGCACGTCGGTGCGTGCCCGTAGTCTCTCTGCTAATAAACAGTTCGTGTTGACTTGTCTGGGCTCACAAGCCCTGTTATCTATGCTGTGGCAGCTGTACGATCTGCCACTGCTGCCCTTACATCACAACGATCCTGACGGGCGCTTGTGCTGCGTGGACGTCTATGACCTCGTCTACGGGTGTGAGAATGTTCACGTGGCCCATGATACCAGCATCGATGCACAACTGACGCAACAAATCCAACTCGTGCGGCACTTCCCCGAAAGGATCATCCCGCCACTCAGAATGCCACAATTCGACACTTTTTAAACTCGCAGCTGACTGTAGGAAGCATGAGTGCGTTTCCGTGACATGGTTTCCCTCTTGCTTGACAGTTTTGCACCACATGTAATTCTACTATAAGTTATATGAGGATTCTATTAAGTTCGTGAAGTTAAATTTCGTAAAGCTATCTTTAATAAAACCTCGTAAGAAACAATTACAAATAAGCAATATTATATTTGCAGATTGCCAAATTAAACTTTAAATTCTGATTGAAAACGAGCGCCAGTCACACTACAAATAATATCAGATGCGTTAGCGTAATAAAATTTATGCAAAGAGGCACCTTACCTATAATAAATTGTATCACTGAAAATAGTCAGTGATTTGATGTTAATTACTTTTGCTAGTATTTTTAAGTAAGTTCATCTGTCCGGCTTCGTCGTATTTCCTGTGGATATAAAAGCTGCGCGGGCTTAGCCGAGCGGTCAAAGGCGCTGCAGTCATGGACTGTGCAGCTGGTCCCGGCGGAGTTTCGAGTCCTCCCTCGGGCATGGGTGTGTGTGTGTGTGTTTGTCCTTAGGATAGTTTAGGTTAAGTAATTTGTAAGCTTAGGGACTGATGACCCTAGCAGTTAAGTCCCATAATATTTCACACACTTTTTTTTTTTAATAAAAACTTTAAAGGCGCCGCGTAATGGCGGCCAACTTTCTCAGTCAAACATGATAGCAGCTAGCTCCGCAGCAGCTGCAAAAAATGCTACACAAACTCTTGCGTTATAACAAATGTGGCGTGGGTTCCTTAAATGATTACTCTGCACTCCAGATTAGCTTATTATATTTTCGTAACTCTTTTACACATCAGTTATGTTCTAGACAAAAGCTATCGCAATACAATCGTACCTTATGCACTCAAACAACAGCTAAGACACAAGAAAACATCAGAAGGTGACTGAGTTCATTGTCTTCCAGTCCTTTTATAATATAACAAAGATTATAGTGTTCAGTTCTTTAGTTTACACATATGATCTTATATCACGGAGAATAATGTCTTTTTTCTGTTATCAGAATCGATAAACTGTCTTTAAAGTTATTTCGTCACTTTGTACATATCACAATTAGGCATTAAAGTTCACACAACATTACGCATGTCTAGTTCTTTTGTCGTTATTTATATTGTTCATGTCAAATATATGGAAAGGGACACTGTAAACACTGAGCCTTCTGGCTATGGGCATTTCCTATTAAAGGGCAGATACATTTGGCACTCGGGTAGCTATTTCACTACACTATCTGTTGGCGGACGACGCTGAAACCATTATTAGTACATTTACTATTCCCCAAGTGGCATATGCCGTTATCGGATTAAAACCGATGTCGTCTAACTAGGTATATTGTGACCGCTACGGTTGCAGGTTCGAATCCTGCCTCGGGCATGGATGTGTGTGACGTCCTTAGGTTAGTTAGGTTTAAGTAGTTCAAAGTGCTAGGGGACTGATGACCTCAGAAGTTAAGTCCCCTAGTGCTGAGAGCCATTTGAACCATTTAGGTATATTGTACAGTAGAATCTTGCTAATCCGACCTCGGTTGGCCCAACGTCCCGCTTATCGCGACCATCCGATATCCGGTGTTTGTTTACGTGACTCATTGCCTGCGGTATGAATCAGTAGGCAGTTGATCCTTGATATGTGCGATATTCCGATCAGTTTTACAATGAAATAACTTGTTTCGAACTCGATCAGTAAATGCTATTGTGCACCCTCTTGTTTTATAAATTAGTGACAGTGGTCATTTTTCATTAAAGTGAAGAAAACTAAATTATGGCGTCAACTAAACGTAAACATGTGATGCCGCCTTTACCGCAGAATCTGAAAGTGATTGAAAGATGAGATAAAGGAGAGTCTATTCAAAACATCGCAAGTGAGGTAGAAATTGGCATAACCACTGTCGAAAACTGGAAAAGAGATAGGAAAACTCTTGAAATCATATAATCACAATTGATGATGAGAAACGACTGAAAATATGCAAGATTTTGAAGAATCCTAAAAGTGAAATTCTAAACAACGCTTTGAGGTAAGGTTTGAGCAGGAGAGAAGAAGGAACAATTTTGTCCGGACCATTGATGAAAGAAAAGACCGATTTTATATAAAAAAAATCGATAGAAAGAATGAAAATGATAGCTTTACAGCGAGTGATGGCTGATTACATCGGTGGACAAAACGAAATGGCAATCGAAACGTAATTATTACTGATGGGAAGCTGTCTACTGACGAAGCCGATAAATTTGTTCGGAAAGTTGGAAACTTAGTCAAAGAGCTTAATCTGACCCTTAATCAAGTGTATAACATTGATGAGTCTCACTGAAACTATAAAATGCTCTGTACAAGAACTGTTGCTGCGCAAAATGATTCTGTAACAGGTACACAATTTGACAGACACAGAATAGCTATTGTTCTCTGTAGTAATGCTAATGACATCACAAGATACTGTATTGTTATCTCACGAATCAATAGATGTATTCTTCTGATAATCCGACCTTTTTTGCGCTCCGTCCATGCTCGCGGTCCCACAGGGGACGGATTAGCGAGGTCCTGTTGTACAACTTTTTTCCGATAGTGTATTTTAGAAAATATTTTATTCCGTGCGTTTAACAGAGAGTTGCCCCTACAATTTAATCAGTTACTTCTGTCTCCTTTCTTGTAAATGGGTATTATTGTAGCTAATTTTTAGTCCTCTACAATTTCCTTGTTTGTCCAGCAACAGTTAACATATTTGAGAAATCTGGAACTCAGTATGGGAGATGCATATTTAATGAGCTGTGCGGTAATTCCATCACTGTTCGGCGTTTTTGTATATTTCATTTGACACACTGCATCTTTTAATGCCCTCATTTTTATTCTACATCGTTTTCGTCCAGATTTTTATTTGCATCGTCTCCTGTTCGAAGTTTTTTTATGGTAGTACACCCATTGCGTGTTACTTATAACTTCCATTCTTGCAATATATTTTTGTTCAAGTTCCTCGTCATTTTATGACCAAATTCCTGTCTATCACAGACATAGCTTTCTATTTCCCAAATGAATCCTTCCCACCTTTCTTGATTCATTTTCCAAAACTGTTCTATAGCTTCTTTAGATAGTGTTTCGTGTTCCTCCCTATTTTTAGCTGTCCTGTTCTGTAACCACTGCAGATATAGCACTTCCCTCTATTTTTCAGTCTTTATCAGATTTCCAGTAGTTCAATCTTTTTTCGTCCTTCCTTTGATTTGATGTTCTGGAGCCCTGCAGCTGCCTGCTCTATTACAGTTTTAATATTTTTATAGTTTTTAAAACCTTCCTGATGTATCAAAATGGTTCAAATGGCTCTGAGGACTATGGGACTTAACTCCTAAGCTCATCAGTCCCTTAGAACTTACAACTACTTACACCTAACTAACCTAAGTACATCACACACATCCATGCCCGAGGCAGGATTCGAACCTGCGACGGTAGCGGTTGCGCGGTTCCAGACTGTAGCGCCTAGAACCGCTCGGCCACCTCGGCCGGCCCTGACGTAGCACTTGCTGTTCAGATTGCCGTCAATATGTAGGAGGCGGCACCACGTGTAACAGCCAATGGTGCCCCACACCATCACAGGCGGCGTTTATTCGCTAGGCCCCTCAACAATGTAGTCTGCCCGAATGCGTTCAGCACGGTATCACGTAACACATACGCGGCCACCACTGTAGGACAAGTGGAAAGTGGACTCGTCATAGAAATCATCTTTCCACTTAGTACGCCAGTGGCGGGCCTTGAATGGCCATTGCAGTTTGCGACGCTGGTTGCTTCCAGTCCGTGGCGCGCGTATCACCACCGAACTCTCAGTAGACGGCCTCGAACCGTCGACACAGACTTGTCACATCCCTTTGCAGTACTGCGACGTCGAGCCAGCAATGTAGGCGAAGCTGTTCCGTCTGTTGCGGCCAGGCAGACAAGATGGAGTGCTATCGTCACGTTGCGTGGTCCGGTATCTGCTCTCCTTTGAGAAGGAGCCAGTTCTATCTGCTGGCTCCACACAAGCATCATTGGCCAACAGCGTGCCTGAACGAGCGAAAATATCACTGTAGGACGAATTTGGTTCCCGGACACCATTCATTCTGCTCCATTCTAACTCACGTGCTGACTATTACGAGGCTTAGCGGCCCTCGGTTGCACGTTTCAAATTCGTTTGACGGCTCTGTACCGACTGAGCGTGCCGTAACACCGACCTGCCTGGTACACTACTGGCTATTAAAATTGCTACACCAAGAAGAAATGCAGATGATAAACGGGTATTCATTGGACAAATATATTATACTAGAACTGGCACGTGGTTACATTTTCACGCAAATTGGGTGCATAGATCCTGAGAAATCACTACCCAGAACAACCACTTCTGGCCGTAATAACGGCCTTGATACGCCTGGGCATTGCGTCAAACAGAGCATGGATGGCGTGTAAGGTACAGCTGCCCATGAAGCTTCAACACGATACCACATTTCATCAGGAGTTGTGACTGGCGTATTGTGACGAGCCAGTTGCTCGGCCACCATTGACCAGACGTTTTCACTTGGTGAGAAATCTGGAGAATGTGCTGGCCAGGGCAGCAGTCGAACATTTTCTGTATCCAGAAAGGCCCGTACAGGACCTGCAACATGCGGTCGTGCATTACCCTGCTGAAATGTAGGATTACGCAGGGATCGAATGAAGGGTAGAGCCACGGGTCGTAACACATCTGAAATGTAACGTCCACTGTTCAAGGTGCCGTCAATGCGAACAAGAGGTGACCGAGACATGTAACAAATGGCACCCTATACGATCACGCCGGGTCATACGCCAGTATGGCGATAACGAATACACGCTTCCAATGTGCGTTCATCGCGATGTCGCCAAACACGGATGCGACCATCATGATGCTGTAAACAGAACCTGGGTTCATCCGAAAAAATGACGTTTTGCCATTCGTGCACCCAGGTTCGTCGTTGAGTACACCATCGCAGGCGCTCCTGTCTGTGATGCAGAGTCGAGGGTAACCGCAGCCATGGTCTCCGAACTGATGGTCCATGCTGCTGCAAACATCGTCGAACAGTTTGTGCTGATGGTTGTTGTCTTGCAAACGTCCCCATCTGTTGACTCAGGGATCGATACGTGGCTGCACGATCCGTTACAGCCATGCGGATAAGGTGCCTGTCATCTCGGCTGCTAGTGATACGAGGCCATTGGGATCCAGCACGGCGTTCCGTATTACCCTCCTGAACCCACCGATTCCATATTCTGCTAACAGTCATTGGATCTCGACCAAAGCGAGTAGCAATGTCGCGATACGATACACCGCAATCGCGATAGGCTACAATCCGACCTTTTTCAAAGTCGGAAACGTGATGATACGCATTTCTCCTCCTCACACGAGGCATCACAACAACGTTTCACCAGGCAACGCCGGTCAATTGCTGTTTGCGTATGAGAAATCGGTTGGAAAGTTTCCTCATGTCAGCACGTTGTAGGTGTCGCCACCGGCGCCAACCTTGTGTGAATGCTCTGAAAAGCTAATCATTTGCAAATCACAGCATCTTCTTCCCGTCGGTAAAATTTCGCGTCTGTATCACGTCATCTTCGGGGTGTAGCAATTTTAATGGCGAGTAGTGTATTTGGGAAGACTGCGCTGCTGGGCCTAATGCATACCATCGATCTGCAGATTTCACCTCTTATTGCGGTTCCCCTGTTCCACGCATCCTCCGGTTTCGGAAGACTCAGACAACTGTTTCTGGAGTTGCAAATTTTACAAACCATAGTGTATATACATGGCGTGCGGATAGTTCTATTGGTAACTGAGGGAGGTGTGCTGAACAACATTATATCGGTATTTACGTCATTTGCAGACTGATAATTATAGCCATTATGAGTAGGATGTTTTTAGGGAGGTTAGAGCATTCGAGTACATGTGGCAAGAGCAAGCCGTTAATGCTTTATGTTCCGTTGGGCACTAGTCAGCTGTTGAAGCATGGATGCAAAAAGGCTAGTCAATACTGACAGGGGTTAAAATATCACTTAGTGGTACAGTTACGATCGTGCCGGAAACATCTGGTAGTAAAGTATGTGACGTGTTGCGGAAAGACTGTTCGACTCAGAAAAAACAATCAAAACCCGGATGTGCGTACATATTAAGGTACGCCATAGAAAAATATCAGCACTTATATCCGTTACAGCTTGTACGAAATTAAATGAAATGTGGGTGTGGCTAAGGCCTCCCGTGGGGTAGGGCGGTTGTCTGGTGCTAGGCTTTTTAGTTGAGGTCACTTCGGCGACTTGCGCATCGATGAGGGTGAAATGATGATGAGGAGAACACAATAGAACACGCACATCTACATCTACATCCATACTCCGCAAGGCACCTGACGGTGTGTGGCGGAGGGTACCTTGAGTACCTCTATCGGTTCTCCCTTCTATTCCAGTCTCGTATTGTTCGTGAAAGAAAGATTATCGGTATGCCTCTGTGTGGGCTGTAATCTCTCTGATTTTATCCTCATGGTCTCTTCGCGAGATATACGTAGGAAGGAGCAATATAGTGCTTGACTCCTCGGTGAAGGTATGTTCTCGAAACTTCAACAAAAGCCCGTACCGAGCTACTGAGCGTCTCTCCTGCAGAGTCTTCCACTGGAGTTTATCTGTCATCTCCGTAACGCTTTCGCGATTACTAAATGATCCTGTAACGAAGCGCGCTGCTCTCCGTTGGATCTTGCCTTCCTCTTCTATCAACCCCATCTGGTACGGATCCCAAACTGGTGAGCAATATTCAAGCAGTGGGGGAACAAGTGTACTGTGACCCACTTCCTTTGTTTTCGGATTGCATTTCCTTAGGATTCTTCCAATGAATCTCAGTCTGGCATCTGCTTTACCGACGATTAATTTTATATGGTCATTGCATATTAAATCACTCCTAATGCCTACTCCCAGATAATTTATGGAATTAACTGCTTCCAGTTTCAGACCTGCTATATTGTAGCTAAATGATAAATGATCTTCCTTTTTATGTATTCGCAGCAAATTACACTTGTCTACATTGAGATTAAATTGCCATTCCCTGCACTATGCGTCAATTCGTTGCCGATCCTCCTGCATTACAGTACAATTTTCCATTGTTATAACCTCTCGATATACTACAGCATCATCCGCAAAAAGCCTCAGTGAACTTCCGATGTTATCCACAAGGTCATTTATGTATATAGCAACGGTCCTACGACACTCCCCTGCGACACACCTGAAATCACTCTTACTTCGGAAGACTTCTCTCCATTGAGAATGACATGCTGCGTTCTGTTATCTAAGAACTCTTCAATCCCATCACACAATTGGTCTGATAGTCCATATGCTCTTACTTGTTCATTAAACGACTGTGTGGAACTGTATCGAACGCCTTGCGGAAGTCAAGGAACACGGCATCTACCTGGCAACCCGTGTCTATGGCCTTCTGAGTCTCGTGGACAAATAGCGCGAGCTGGGTTTCACACGATCGTCTTTTTCGAAAACCATGCTGATTCCTACAGAGTAGATTTTTAGTCTCCAGAAAAGTCATTATACTCGAACATAATACGTGTTCCAAAATTCTGCAACTGATCGACGTTAGAGATATAGGTCTATAGTTCTGCACATCTGTTCGACGTCCTTCTTGAAAACGGGGATGACCTGTGCCCTTTTCCAATCCTTTGGAACGCTGCGCTCTTCTAGAGACCTACGGTACACCACTGCAAGAAGGGGGGCAAGTTCATTCGCGCATTCTGTGTAAAATCGAACCGACCGGAGAAAATCTCCGACCTGACCCAACCGGCAGTCGAACCCGGGCGCTTCGCACGAGCGTTCTGCCGCGCTGACCACTCAGCAGTGGAGGCGGACTAAAGCCTGTATAATTAACTCTTGTTCTTGTTTATAGACAGATGGGTGGACTTCCGGTACACACGGGCAGCCCTGCGCCACAGTAACGCAGCACGACGCCACAGGGAGGAAAACGAAGTGGTGCAGCCTAGTGATGGATGAACCGGAGTAACGAGCTGTAATCCGTCTCCTGAACATCGCTGCAGCATGCCACGCCGCGTTGCTGAAGTGCACGATGGTTGGTTGGTTTGGGGAAGGAGACCAGGCAGCGAGGTTATCGGTCTCATCGGATTAGGGAAGGACGGGGAAGGAAGTCGGCCGTGCCCTTTGAAAGGAACCATCCCGG
The DNA here is from genome assembly GCF_021461385.2 of Schistocerca piceifrons. Taxonomy (NCBI): domain Eukaryota; kingdom Metazoa; phylum Arthropoda; class Insecta; order Orthoptera; family Acrididae; genus Schistocerca; species Schistocerca piceifrons. The sequence continues at coordinate 94,656,714 of NC_060143.1, read as the reverse complement.
CATTTGCCTGGAGCGGTTTAGGGAAATCACGGAAAACGTAAATCAGGATGGCCGGACGCGGGATTGAACCGTCGTCCTCCCGAATGCGAGTCCAGTGTCTAACCACTGCGCCACCTCGCTCGGTGAAGTGCACGATGACTGTGACGCCAGCACACCGGTCGGCACTGGGGAACATCGTATAACAGGCGCTCAACTAGACGCGCCTCTTGACGAGACCAGACCAGCACACGCCCCGAGGCTACACGTCGATAACATCCCCTGGGCGGCGTGCATATAGGACGCCGCCGTCATATCTGTCTCAGTCTCTCAATCTCAGTACCTTAGTACGTCGCATCGGGACTCAGTTCTAATTGCACCTCAACATGTCGCACTATGCTCTAGTCTTCCACACTGGTAGCCGTCTCTTCGCATCTTAGTTAGCTGTGGCGGAACGTTAGTCATTGTATATACACTACCAGCTATTAAAATTGCTACTCCAAGAAGAAATACATATGATAAACGGGTATTCATTGGACAAATATATTATACTAGAACTGTCATGTGATTACATTTTTACGCAATTTCGGTGCATAGATCCTGAGAAATCAGTACCCAGAACAACCACCTCTGGCCGTAATAACGGCCTTGATACGCCTGGTGCCGGCCGGGGTGGCCGAGCGATTCTAAGCGCTACAGTCTGGAACCGCGCGACTGCTACGGTCGCAGGTTCGAATCCTGCCTCGGGCATGGATGTGTTTGATGACCTTAGGTTAGTTAGGTTTAATTAGTTCAAAGTTCTAGGCGACTGATGACCTCAGATGTTAAGTCCCATAGTGCTCAGAGCCATTTGAACCAACCATTTTGAAGGGTAGAGCCACGGGTCGTAACACATCTGAAATGTAACGTCCACTGTTCAAAGTGCCGCCAATGCGAACAAGAGGTGACCGAGACGTGTAACTGATGGTACCCCATACCATCATGCCAGGTGATACGCCAGCATGGCGATGGCGAATACACGCTTCCAACGTGCGTTCCCCGCCATGTCGCCAAACACGGATGCGACCATCGTGATGCTGTAAACAGAACCTGGATTCATCCGAAAAAATGACATTTTGCCATTCGTGTACCCAGGTTCGTCGTTGAGTACACCATCGCAGGCTTTCCTGTAATAAAGTGTAATTAAAGACATCTAGATCATACTCCGCAATCCACCTAATGGTATGTGGCGGAGGGTACTTTCGGTACCGCTATCTGATCCCTTCAATCCTGATCCACTCGCTAATAGTGCGTGGGAAGAATGATTGTCTGTAAGTCTCTGTATTGCCTCTAATTTCTCGAATGTTCTCCTTGTAGTCAATACGCGATATGTATGTGGGGAGATGTAATGTGTTGTCTGCCTCCTCCTGACAAATGCTGTCCCGATTCAGTAGTAAATCTCTCCGTGATGCAGAGCGTCTTTCTCGTAACGTCTGCCAGTGGAGTTTGTTTAGCATCTCCGTGACGCTCTCTTGTTAGCTAAACCATCCCGTGACGAAACGCGCCGCTCTTCGTTGGATCTTCTCTATCTCGTCTTTCAGTCCTACCTGATAGGGATCCCAGACAGATAAACAATACTCAAGAATCGGGCGAACAAGCGCCTTATAAGCCACTTCTTTAGCGGATGAGTTACGTTTCCTTAAGATTCTTCCTATGTATCTGAGTCTTGTGTCTGCTTTTCCTACTATCTGTTTTATATGGTCATCTCACGTGTGCATTTTGCGTTGTAGCGAGAGGAAACCGGCCACCCACCTGTCATACCACCCTCTGTTCCTTCAGACAGGAACCACAAAGCACTATAAGAGAGTACAGCCACGACAGGTGGCGCTGACGCATCCATTGCAGCCAAGCAAGTCCGAAGTGACAAGAGAACCGAGTGGCAGCCCGTGGCAATGGTTGTCATAAAATATTGGAGAACTCTACGTGCCGCTTCGCCTATGTTTGATTTTCAATTCTGCACCACAAATGCACAAGCCATGTGGTGCTTCGAGAATTTCGGGGTAAGTTCTAGAAACACTTGGCCCTCCACCGTCTCGAACATCCGATACTTTAATGACGAGGGTGAGAGAGCATTTTTACTGCGCCACACATATCTGTGTGTGCAGGAGGGAGAGCTGTCACGAGAAGCCAGGGGCTGCGTCACACGAGCGGCCCCCACAAGTGGTTACCAGCAGCGCCTTGGAATTTATATCAAAAAGTCAAAGAGTGTTTGTATAACGTTCCGTGGTTTGTGGTGTCATGAGGACTGTTACAGAGACAGATGAAGCGTGTATTGTATAGAGACTCTTACTTCATCTCTTGGCTCTGCATGAGGCAGCACGTTTGTAATCGTATGGGTGTTTTGTCGATTCTGACATTTATCTTGGAACCAGTTGGCTTGCTGGAGCTTGTACAGAATAATTGTTACTTTGAGGATGAGAGTTGAAAATACATTGTTGTTGAGCTGAAATGATTCTACGAGTACATGATCTATTTCAAGAATAGAGAGTTGGTTAATATTATTCCCTTTAACCTGATACAGTCTTCGGAGAAGAGTTAAACGGTGAGAGCGACCAGCTGATGACACAAAGAAGAGGATCGGCTGTGCACACAACGTATGAGTCAACTGGAAGAGACATGTGAGTCGTGCAACCCAACACAGCACTGTCTCTTGTCGTCCAAGAAAGCGTTAGAGCCACAATTCAAATTGTAGTTCTGCAACAGTAGACCGAGCACCATTTACCAGTCGCTGGTCTAGTGATGTTAAGCAGAAGACGTGGCAACGCTGGTTCAGAATATCGGCTGTGCGCCTTCCTTCCCTGCTCTGTGAGATGTGTGGTGCTCGTGGACCTAATACTAGGTTGTGCATTGTAACGTCATGGATGTTATGGTTACAAAGTGTGATATTCGATGCTTTCAAGGTAAGGATACGACGTATTATCCAAAGCTCAACAAGCTTGTCACACGGATCTGGCGGTTTAAAGGTACGAAAGGATAAGTTTCTTCTGGAATTCTCCACTGTCATTCGCGAACTACTCTATCACACCCTGGCGCTGTGACAAGGCGCATTATCTTCCTGAAAAATACCACTGCCTTTTCTCCTTACATTACAGTTTCATTTACACAAAGAAAATTTATTCTTAATGTCTTTCAGCATTAATTACAAGTTTGGGGCATAATTATTCAAAAAAGTAAAATTTCACGGAGTTCCGTCTGTTAATATTCTTCACCGCCACACATACCTCAACATCGATTCACATCGCATAGACATCATTACAGAACTTTCCATTTATTATTGGATCCAATACCTTTCTATAAAAGTACTTTCACGGTATTCTTCGCAGTATGTTTGTAGAAAAGTGGTGACGTTCCTCTTACCGCGTTTTAAGGTTTCGATCCGGCGCTGTCCCGCTGGAGACAGAGGCTCCAGCTGCTGATTGGTACCTGTTGGAGTTCAACAGAGACCAGTTCCGGTAATAGTGCTCCAAATGCAAACTACTGGAGCCTACGCACGGCATTAAGATCAGATTAGATCAGATTTGCTGTCATTCCAATTGATTCGAAGTGAGGAGGTTCTCCATGTTATAGAACATGTCAGAAAAAGAATAATACATGACAAATATTTACAACTAAAACAAATAAGCTTTTTTTAAAAAATGAACGCTATATGAAGGGATCGCTTTACAACACTCACTTGCAAAGATCGCATTAATGCACTGAATCTAAAAATTAAAAAAATGTTTTTATTTATTTGTAAGGTAATAGACATATAATAGATTACTACTATACTTATTTACAATGAACACATTACTGCACTGAAATGGTGCAGAAGTTATATATATGACACGCACGCACACGTACAAAATCATTTGGTTCTCCTGACAAATTCGTCAATGGAGTAGAAGGAGTTGGCTCCCAGTAAATCCTTTAGGCTTCTCTTAAACTGAATTTCATTGGTTGTTAAGCTTTTTATGGCTGCTGGCAAGCTATTGAAAATAACTTCTGAATACTGCACACCTTTTTGTACAAGAGTAAGTGACTTTAAATCCTTGTGAAGATTATTCTTATTTCCAATATTGATTCCAAACGTTCAAATACTGAGAAAGATGGGGCGACGGTACTCTCGCTCGCGTCAAATTTGTGTATTAGCGAATTCAGTTTGCTAGCTTTAATTAAATCTCGCCAGGTCCTCAGAGTGATAGACTTCAGACTCAGTGCTGCCCATTCTCAATGGCCGTGGTCTCCCCCCGCTAAACGTTTTTCGGGGAGGCTGCCTCCTGGTGAGGTTTCGCGCAATTTTTTTTCCGACTCAGTTGTCATGCGGGAGTACCTAACGGCACTAGAAAGTGTCTTGATCCTAACAGACTCGCGCCACGGCACTCCGAATGCACTGAGTGTCTCCTCTAGAGATCGCTCAGTGGGTATGTGGGGAAAGCGAGCTGTCAGGTCCAGACCGGGAGGAACACCGCAACTCCCGCCCACACGGCCCCTGCGAGAACCCCGCCGGCAGCACGGCATGCACTGCAGTGGCGCAGCCCTCAGCAAGACCACGTAATACCGCTCCCCCTGCATAGCTAAGCAGCTTTCAGTCCAATAAACAACAAACAGAGTTAGTTCTTTCTGCAGGGGACACAAGAATTTTAGTTAATTCAAACATACATAGAACAACACAATAAATGGTAAACAACGTTCTTAAAACTTCTGTTCCGTCGTTTTTTGCAAACGGCCTCATTCTCAGTGTCAAAAACACGCAACACCTTCAGTTCTGAACATCTAGAGGTGCTACACCGATGATAATTATAACACACGGTGAGAAAATAGTAACTAGGACTGAAACAGCAAAAGCTTTTGGTGTCCACATTGAAGAGCATTTAAACTGAAAAATTCATATTTTTTAAGTCCTGAAACAAGTCGGTTGACCCAGATGTGCGCTCTGAATTACTGCAAATCTTAGGGACAGACAGATCACTAGGTTTACGTATTGTGCATATTTTCATTTAATAGTGTCGTATTCCGGAGAATATCATATTTCCAAAAGAAAATTTTCGTCCCTCAAAAATGTCATGTAAGGATTACACAAAATCATTACAAGAGGGATAGTGGAGGCATCAGCGCCATTTTGATATCAAATTGATATGCAAATTAATTAAATTGATCAGTTAATTCCCCCCACACCCAAACAAGCCCACCCCCACCCTCAGGTGATGTCATGTGTGTTTCTCAGCCTGCACCTGGGCTCCAGCCCCCTGCCCTCACCCCTCCCCTAACCTACCCTACAAGCAGGAATTTCGAATTTTGGCGGGAATTTCGAATTTTAGCGGGAATTGGAAATTTTGGTGGGTTTTCTTTGTCCCAGGGCTGTGCCGACGACCCACGTCCCCCCCACCCCCCCACCCCCCGCACCCAGGAATTTGTGGGAAATCAAAAATGGGGGTGCCCTTACTGGGACTCAACCCTGGTCCTCTCCCCAACACAATTACACCACCAGAAGCACTTGGAATTGATGGGAAATTAAAAATGGTAGTGTCCTTTCCAGGACTCAAATTCTGATTCTACTGGATGGAACGCCCAAGTGCACCCCCAACAAATGGAAACTGTCCAGATGGAGGAGAGGAAGGTCACCTTAGTGTACTTTATTTATTTTGGTTGGGAAAATGAAGTAAAGATAGGTCCTAATTACATAATTTATCATATAGATAGGGCCTAATTACACAACTATATGCATAGAACTACACAAGGACGGCCAAAATCGCAAAAAAGGCTAAAAAACTGACGATACTATAAAACTGGCGTTTCCCTGCTGGGAAAAAATTTTGCAATACCAGTCGAAACTAGTGACAGACGCACTCAAACTCTACCCTTCACCTATAAGTAGTCAGGAAAAAAGCTGTAAGCTACTATCATTATTATTTTTGGCTGAAAATATGAAATCCTGGTGTTGGACGGATAGGAGTTTAAAAAGTGTTTTACCTGTAAGCATACAGCTGAGAGCAGTGTATATCGTTGTTTGACATCAGAGTTCACTATGGATGCCTGCTCAAAAAACCACCCCGTGGCCAAGCTAACCAAAGCCAATATACGCTACCACAACTGATGGAAAAAATGCGTCACAGTTCTAATTACACTTCAAAATTGTCATGAAGAAACCAGCATTCATAGTGAATGCGTCGTAATGCAACAAATGTACTGTGGAAAGTCGTCATCCCAAAACACTACAGGGGTGGCGGTATTTGAACGTGTGTTCTCATCAATAGGCGTCTACAAACTGCCGAAAACCGAGGCCCTCTTACCTCCCCTCAGACATCCCCTCCCTACCTCCCTCCCTCTATCCATCTACAGGGGCCGGGGGGGGGGGGGGTACATGGGCTTATTATAACAGCCAGCTGCCGAGCACCTCGCAGTTTTTCTATGCCCAACAGCCATCCTCTCGTGGTCTCTGGTTGCCCTCGGCCTTCCACCATACTCAACAGGCACTGGCCGCCTTGAGGAGTCGCTCCTTGGTCAACACAACTGCATTTAAAGTCGACCAAACAGTAGGAGATAACAGGACCGCCAGCCCAAGTCAGAATCAGGACAGTGCTCGAAGCCCATTACGCATATCTGCACAAAATTTTTTTGATTGTACTGGCGGAAGACCATATTCAGCAAACTATTAGTCATACGAGAGGGCTCCTGTATTTTTCCATCACAAAAAAAAATCATTCATTCCCCTTACGTCCGTCACAGTTTTCCGCATCAAATCCACACCTTCCCTGACAACAGGACATAGTCATTCTCTTTGCACATGTCAGAACGCCCCACATACTTTATAAGCCTGCTGCTCAAGACCAATTTATCACGCATCCCCTCCTACTACTAAGTATAATACTTCACCAATAACTGAATGCTGTCGATACCAAACAATACTGACTGAAAATCAGCGATGGGTGGACAGGTATCATAAGTTTTTTCCTTGTGCATGTTACCACTGTGTCTTAGAAAGAGAGGCATAATCGTCTTACAAGCCACCACATGTCAAAACACGATCGCAACAGCCATGTTACTGTCACATGTGGTCTTGGTTCTACAGGTGCTCACAAGAATCGCTAACGATATCCATGTAGAAACCTATACAAGCCTTATAAATCGAGGTATGGCATTATCTCTGAATGCAGTGGTTTTTCCACACAGATGTCGCGAATTTGAATATAGACGGTGATCACCAGAGTGTGTATTAACAGCACGACAGTGCTGTTACACGTCGCCGACGGTGTAAGCTCGTAATAAAATCACAGAATTTAGAAAGTGATTCGGCTAAGGAACGTGGTATGAAGCCGGTATTTACTACTCCCTCATGCCGCCGCTAGAAATTTCTCTAGTATTTGTAACACATTCTGTCTCGATGCCAAATCAGAGGTTCTGCGATATATCCACTGCGTTGTAAGCGATGGCTGATTGTGAATGATCACATACAGTAGATGTACACTGGCTCTTCAGATCTCTAGTGTTACGCTTTCTGGTAGAAATGCTGTCTGCGATTTGGAATCAAGTCTTTCCATTCAACCACATACCTGCGTTGGGTCCTATGGAAAAGTCATTTAATGATTACAGCCTCTAGTGAATCATATTCGTTGCAGTCTCATCTCTCGAGATGAATTACTTTTTACGAACCTATCTGTTACAGTAGTTAGATAGTCCCTATGGATCTCGTAACTGCTCCTCAGATTCTGCTACTGCCATCCCTGCAGTTTTGCAAATGTGATCGTCCCAATTTATGTTGGAACTGAGCAGAAGTCAGAGAAAGGTATATGTACCACATTCTGCAACCCGTGTAGAAACAGAGTGAGCTGCGTTAATGCTACAGGACTATGTTTTGACCACTCGGTGGAAATGGGAACATGTCGTAACTCTGCCAACCATGTACGACGTGTAAGGTCAGCGCGAAACGAAGCCTGCTCCTGCAACACAGGTAGTTTGAAAGACAGTACGAAAACATAAGGTGAAATTTCTTATCGGGAAAATTAGGAAGATTCAACATCATACAGGAACTGCAGTCTGGAGCGTCTCTCAGGGTCCATTCACGTCTATCACCTATACATTCTGTCATCGTTATTCTGTATCATCCAATACAGAAAAATTACGAACTATAAAAGCTCCGCTAACTTTATCTGATAGACTTTTACCGCATCTCTCTCTTCTGGTACATCGAAAACAAATACAGTCTGCATGCCGGCACTGAACATATGCGGCGTTCCTATTAAGGGGCACGCCCCTGAACGGGCTGCATTTTTAGCATTATCTTCACCCTCGTAGTGGAACTGATTTACATATGAGACATAGCTCAAAGTCTTACACACAATTAGGATCATTAGTCAAAGCATTTCCCAAAGAATCTTTGAGATTTTTATTATATTTCGGTACTGACAACAATATTTATAATAGTATAAAAAACGGAACACTATTTCACTGCGGTACCATTTTCTTTGGAACCACTGACTGTACAGATTGGAAAAAGAGTCAGAGTGCAGACAACATTCACATAAGTGTTTTGTGCCTCCAATTTCCTCCCCTGATGCTGATCTGTGAAAAAGACAAGTAATCTATTTTACTACAACAAAAATATTGAAAAATGTAGCTCAAATATCACCGACATCATCATCATGTCATAAATTTTTGAGAAAATAGTAGGCAAGGGAGGTAGAGGAGGTCATTCTAAATATCTGTACCAATTTTTGTTAGTTTAACTTCAATCATTTAGGAGAAAAATGTACCTGAATAATGAAAATTCAAGTTTTCGGTAAATTGCAAAAGAAAATTTACAGATTTATCAACTTACCACTATGCTCGTTTAGGACATTCCAGCTGTATACTCCAGTTGTCCTCTTGTTTCCTTATCTTCCATATTCTCTCTCTTCATTCTTTTCTTTATCCTTGTCTCCTTGGTAGCAGCTTCTGCAGCTGTCTCTGCTTCGGTTAGCCGCCACCTATCAATAGCAGTTAGAGCTGAAGCCATATTCCTTCCTGTCTGGATGTTCAATTTCTTGGTAACATTGATCCTTGAAATTGCACCATCATTTAATGTTATTATTGCATCCATTACACCAATCTCCAGCACTGCTAGCCCAACAAATACAGTTTTTGTTATTCCCTCCCATATACTGCTGCTGAAGCTTTCATTTGCGTTCTCAGAGACACCATGCATACATTTTCTAAGTGGATTTTTATTTGCCAGATCCCTATATACACGAGGGTTGGAACTTAAATAGTGGCAACTATTTATTTACAGCTCATACAAAATAGATAGGTATTTCAAAGTTTTATTGATCTTCTTGAGCATTGTCCTGCAAAATGATGGTCAGGTCCTGCAAAATGTGTCATCACTTCTGTCTCTATGCTGTTCATTTTTGGAACGCAACCTACGAGCAGCTTAGAGACAGAAGTGATGACACTTTCTGCAGCACCTGACCATCATTTTGCAGGACAATTCTCAAGTACGTACAGTGCAAGCTGTTACTGATTTGTTTGACTGATGGGGCTGCTAAGTGCTATACCATCTACTGCACTCCTCTGACTTACCCCTTGTGAGTTCAACTCGATTTCTAAACTGAAGGAAACACTTCGCGGCATTCGCTTCAGAAATGCTACAAATTCGTGGGGCAATAGACCGCGCCACTCGAACTGTCATCACAACCGGCACTGCTAAGAGTATCCTACGACTTCCACATCGCTGGCAACGGGTTATACACAATGGTGGTGACTACTCTGAAGGTCTGCAAAACTTTGAAACACATATCTATTTTGTACGAGCTGTAAATAAATAGTTGCCACTATTAAAGCTCCAACCCTCGTAGGCCTAATTGCCTCCATTACAGAAAGTGGTGAGGAATGCTTGTGGGTATATTGTATGCCTGTAGCATTGCTCAGCCAGTACTTACACCACGAATCTTCCCTTTTGGACACAACCATGCTGTGGGGTTTCATCTGGTGACACTCTGCGAAACCATGTTTGCCAAACAGCTCGTCTCATGTTCTCCAAATCTCCTACATTTCTCTTTATTGCTAGTCCAAAATATTGAGTCAAAGAATGAATTTCACTTTTTGTAAGACGACCTGGACCACCTATGTGTTTTCCGTCTGACAGTTTTTCTCCACTGAAGTCTTCGCATAATTTCTCAGCCGAGCTCCCATTATTTTCTGTGCATGCCCAACACATTCAAGCTTTTCTATCAGCTATTGTTTAGTTTCAGTGTCTGTGGGGTATGGCGGAAGACCGAGTGCAGCCAGCAACCACGAGGGGGTGGCTGTTGGCTGCAGAAAAACTACGAGGCAACTAACAGAGCAGCTGGTCGTTGGAATAAGCCTGTGTACGCCCCCCCTCCCACCCCCCCCCTTTCCGTGGATAGAGGAGGGAGGGAGGGAGGCGAGGTTTGAGAGGAGGTAAGAGGGCCTCAGTTTTTGTCAGTTTGTGGACGGCTATGGATGAGAACACATGTTCAACTACCGCCCCCTCTGCAGTCTTTTGGGATGACGAGTTTCCCCGGTACATGTGTTGCATTATGACCCGTTGACTATGAGTGCTGGTTTTTTCATGACAATTTTGAAGTGTAATTGGAACTGTGATTAATTTTTTCCATCAGTTGTGGTAGCAAATATTGCCTTCGGTTAGCTGGGCTGCAGAGTGGTCTTTGAGCAGGCGTCTGTAGCGAAATCTGTCGTCAAACGATAGATACTGTCCTCAGCTATATGCTTACAGGTAATACACTTTTTAAACTCCTGTCTGTCCAACATCAACATCTCGTCAGTTGAACGTATTTCCAGCCAAAAAGAATAATGATAGTAGCTTACACCTTTTATCCCCCCAGCATGTAGGTGAAGGGTAGAGTTTGAATGTGTCTGTCACTAGTTTCGAGTGCTATTGCGAAATTTTTTCCTAGCAGGATAACACCAGTTATCAGTTCATTTATAAGTCCACGGTAATACAGTTCCCAGTTGCGCAAATGAGTTACAATGTTCCAGCCACTCGCTATCACTGCGCAAACGCGCCTGTCTTCTCCACTGCGTCAGGTCGACAAATGAGACAGTTTACAATTGTAGGCAAACAATCTAATCATTTACAGTGCTGGGGATGAAACTATTTAAACTGACCTTGCACATGTTTTTACGCAAACATAACAAAATTTAGTGAAAACATTATCGTAAGCCGGCCGGGGTGGCCGAGCGGTTCTAGGCGCTACAGTCTGGAGCCGCGCGACCGCTACGGTCGCAGGTTCGAATCCTGCCTCGGGCATGGATGTGTGTGATGTCCTTAGGTTAGTTAGGTTTAAGTAGTTCTACGTTATGGGGGACTGACGACCTCACAAGTTAAGTGCCATAGTGCTCAGAGCCATTTGAAGCATTATCGTAAATACTTTAGGAAATTTACGTAGTTATATTTCTTGTTAATTATCTTCGAAACTTTCCTATTCGGATCGAATGAAAGCAGAAATTCATAACGAATATCGTTTGTATAAAATCAATTTATACACAGTTATTATATTTTTATAAACGAATTGATGGGTACTTACGGGTGCCAAAGGCTTCCTGAAATGCATTACGCTGGGTAACAACACAGTTGACGCCTGTGGGACAAGATCGTAGTGGAGAATAGCTCCGCCAGAGCACGGAGTGCTTTTCCGAGCTGAACGTTTTGCTTCGTGCTCACTGTGCATACCGTCAGGTAGATGCTTAGTAAGAATGTTTCCTTGTGGCCGAGAGGTTCTTCTCGCTTCAGTCCGGAACCGCGCGACTGCTACGGTGGCTGGTTAGAATCCTGCCTCGGGCATGGATATGTGTGACGTCCTTAGGTTAATTAAGTTTAATTAGTTCTAAGGGACTGATGACCTCAGATGTTAAGTCCCATAGTGCTCAGAGCCATTTGAACCATTTTTTGAACGTTTCCTTGCCTTCGGCCACCATATTCCACGCCGAACGCGAAGCCGGCTGGAGCACGCTTTGCTCTCGCCGCAGGAGCACAGCTCGCTCGCTGCCACACTTCGTGCCACCGTGGACGCCGGTGAGTCGGCAGCGAGCCGCCCTCGGAGGTGGCAGCCGCCCTGAGAGCGGGCAGCCGCGCCGGCCTGTCAGTAAGCCGCCACAGGGGGCGGCGGCAGCGTCCAGTTACAGAGACACACATCTCCTCACACACCAGACTCCTCACTCACAGCAGTGAGGCGTGTTGCTAAGGCCTTCCCCACACCGGACACGAAAGCGAACGTGCATGCAACCGTCAAGAAGGACGTACAATTTCCAACGCGGCTGGAGAGTGCTGACTGACCAGCATGCACCACGTGCTCACCTACTCAATGTCCGTCTCCAGTGCTTTCTTGCGGGAGATGTTGGCTACGTGCGGCGTGACAAACGTAACAGTCCAGCTTCCAAAACTGAACATGAATGAAATAGGCGACTTAACTTCATTATCGATACTTTACGATGAAAGATTACCGTCAAACCTCCTTGCCTAGGGACGCCAGATGAAAGTTGATGTCGTCAAGCCCTGAATGAAAATTGTGCAACGGATAACTGGGGAGGGGAGCTTGAGAGCGCTACCTAGAGAGCGTGCCCTTTCTGTACGGTACTAGGCAAGGGGCTGGAGGGCTCACACGCTGATGTGTGGGTCCCTGCATTCTACAGGGTGTTACAAAGAGGTACGGCCAAACTTTCAGAAACATTCCTCACACACAAAGAAAGAAAATATGTTATGTGGACATGTGCCCGGAAACGCTTAATTTCCATGTTAGAGCTCATTTTAGTTTCGTCAGTATGTACTGTACTTCCTCGATTCACCGCCAGTTGGCCCAATTGAAGGATGGTAATGTTGACTTAAGTGCTTGTGTTGACATGCGACTCATTGCTCTACAGTACTAGCATCAAGCACATCAGTACGTAGCATCAACAGGTTAGTGTTCATCACGAACGTGGTTTTGTAGTCAGTGCAATGTTTACAAATACGGAGTTGGCAGATGCCCATTTGATGTATGGGTTAGCACGGGGCAATAGCCGTGGCGCGGTACGTTTATATCGAGACAGATTTCCAGAACGAAGGTGTCCCGACAGGAAAACGTTCGAAGCAATTGATCGGCGTCTTAGGGAGCACGGAACATCCCATCCTATGACTCGCGACTGGGGAAGACCTAGAACGACGAGGACACCTGCAGTGGACGAGGCAATTCTTCGTGCACTTGACGATAACCCTAATGTCAGCGTCAGAGAAGTTGCTGCTGTACAAGGTAACGTTGACCACGTCACTGTATGGAGAGTGCTACGGGAGAACCGGTTGTTTCCGTACCATGTACAGCGTGTGCAGGCACTATCAGCAGCTGATTGGCCTCTACGGGTACACTTTTGCGAATGGTTCATCCAACAATGTGTCAATCCTCATTTCAGTGCAAATGTTCTCTTTACGGATGAGGCTTCATTCCAACGTGATCAAATTGTAAATTTTCACAATCAACATGTGTGGGCTGACGAGAATCCGCACGCAATTGTGCAATCACGTCATCAACATAGATTTTCTGTGAACGTTTGGGGAGGCATTGTTGGTGATGTCTTGATTGGGCCCCATGATCTTCCACCTACGTTCAATGGAGCACGTTATCATTTCATACGGGATACTCTACCTGTGCTGCTAGAACATGTGCCTTTACAAGTACGACACAACATGTGGTTCATGCACGATGGAGCTCCTGCACATTTCAGTCGAAGTGTTCGTACGCTTCTCAACAACAGATTCGGTGACCGATGGATTGGTAGGGGCGGACCTATTCCATAGCCTCCACGCTCTCCTGACCTCAACCCTCTTGACTTTCATTTATGGGGGCATTTGAAAGCTCTTGTCTACGCAACCCCGGTACCAAATGTGACTCTTCGTGCTCGTATTGTGGACGGCTGTGATACAATACGCCATTCTCCAGGGCTGCATCATCGCATCAGGGATTCCATGCGACGGCGGGTGGATGCATGTATCCTCGCTAACGGAGGACATTTTGAACATTTCCTGTAACAAAGTGTTTGAAGTCACGCTGGTACGTTCTGTTGCTGTGTGTTTCCATTCCATGATTAATGTCATTTGAAGAGAAGTAATAAAATGAGCTCTAACATGGAAAGTAAGCGTTTCCGGACACATGTCCACATAACATATTTTCTTTCTTTGTGTGTGAGGCATGTTTCCTGAAAGTTTGGCCGTACCTTTTTGTAACACCCTGCATATCTTTTATTTTAAATGAATTCCTTTAACTTGTCTCCTTTGTGATTTTTAGGGTATGTTAAAGATTGATGACAATTGATTACCTATTTATTTTAAACATTATCACTCGACGTAACAGCGATTGCAGCAATTGATCCAATTTACAGATATTACAATTTTACAACTTATAGCCCGGGTATATTGTATATTAATCTGCACGCACATTTCTACGGGCAACACTGAATTGCTTTGGCCAAATGTATACCACCAAAGTCTCAATATTTTACATGGGACATCCACCATGTGAGGAGGATAACGGGCAAACTGGGGACCAGATACGTTAACACAGGGGGTCAAATTTCCGAAATTAAACGAGAACATTCATTTCCTTACACAATCCGCAGCTGGAAATAAAAGAATTAGTGAAAATATTCAAATACCTCTCTACCAACCGTGAACATCGAGACAGATGCACTGAGGGCACGCCTGCTCACTTACCCGTCTTCTGTAACACTCCCAGAATATCGTGGGCACCCAGATGTCTTCCTGGGCCCCGGTGGAGGGGATGGTCGAACCACATGGTCGTGACCAGCCTCTCCACCCCAAATCTTGTGACACTGGAACGTCTTTGACTTTGCCCTGCCTGTGCTGTCTCTTTGATCCCGTATCCAGGAGTAAGGTTGGCACTACTGTATTACAGAACTATTTCCCAACGAAAATTTGGCCACGCTTTATGGAAAGGTGTGAGGAGGATTAGGAAAGTTCGTATGCAGATTCACATTCACGTACAACAAAAGCATAATACACGACACATATAAATGTATATTATGAAGCCTACACATTTCTTTCCACCCGTCCACATGGGTTCCGTTGCACCCGCGGCCGGCCGCGTCGTGCAATAAAATTGGCTGCGGAGCGGCCTCCGTTTGTATTTCCCGGTGCGAGCGAGCAGCGAAACCTGCTGCTTATGGAGCGTAAACTAGTGTACCGTTTCAACGATGCCAAAGATAATTTCGTAGAACTTTACGGTGGCACCAATCGATTCATTAAACGCGAACATCTCAGATTAGGCTCTATCGTAACTTTTACTGATATCGACTGAAACTACAACGATACTATTATCAGTCGCAATTTATTTTATTTCCATTGCATGGTTCAGAGATTTGAGCCTCCGAAACAGCTCGATTTAGGTGAATTAATACGACATGTATGTTCATTTGTACGACTATGAGGTAACTTGTGTCCCATAAATCATCACAGACTTCTTTCCTGTCGAGTAACGTCATGTAAAACATTATAGACAATTTTTAAACACTGTAATAACCAAAGATGGCGACTAGAATTGACGCACTTCTCAGATTCGAGACGCCATCTTTATTGTTTGAGTGTTTACAAAGTGCATGCGATGTTCTACGTGATGTCACTCGATAGAAAAGGAGCCTGCAGCCACCGGTCTCCCACACGTTGTACCACATTCGTAAACACACAACAAATACGCCTTGCATTAAGTCACATTAATCCAACCGATGAAGGAGGTTTAACCCTCCGAAGAGACTAGTGGAAATAAAATACATAGTGCCTGGTAGCAGTAAAACTTGCAGTTTCAATCGATTCAAACTATTTAACAGATGAAAGAGAGCTTAAATGCGTTCTATTTTCTCTTAGACAATGTATCATTGGTAAAGTGTTTCAAAGACCAAACATGTTTTCCATCTCTGACCCAGCCGGGAATCGAACCCGGGCCGTTAGGTATGACATTCCGTCGCGCTGACCACTCAGCTACCAGGGGCGGACCTTGAAATGAGCAAGCTGCACACTATAAAGTACACTACCTGTGCAGATGTAAGGAATGTTATTATAACTTGTATCTCTAACGTGTTTTCACCATACCTTCAAAATAAATTTCAAACAATTTTTTCGTTTGTACACTCCTGGAAATGGAAAAAAGAACACATTGACACCGGTGTGTCAGATCCACCATACTTGCTCCGGACACTGCGAGAGGGCTGTACAAGCAATGATCACACGCACGGCACAGCGGACACACCAGGAACCGCGGTGTTGGCCGTCGAATGGCGCTAGCTGCGCAGCATTTGTGCACCGCCGCCGTCTGTGTCAGCCAGTTTGCCGTGGCATACGGAGCTCCATCGCAGTCTTTAACACTGGTAGCATGCCGCGACAGCGTGGACGTGAACCGTATGTGCAGTTGACGGACTTTGAGCGAGGGCGTATAGTGGGCATGCGGGAGGCCGGGTGGACGTACCGCCGAATTACTCAACACGTGGGGCGTGAGGTCTCCACAGTACATCGATGTTGTCGCCAGTGGTCGGCGGAAGGTGCACGTGCCCGTCGACCTGGGACCAGACCGCAGCGACGCACGGATGCACGCCAAGACCGTAGGATCCTACGCAGTGCCGTAGGGGACCGCACCGCCACTTCCCAGCAAATTAGGGACACTGTTGCTCCTGGGGTATCGGCGAGGACCATTCGCAACCGTCTCCATGAAGCTGGGATACGGTCCCGCACACCGTTAAGCCGTCTTCCGCTCACGCCCCAACATCGTGCAGCCCGCCTCCAGTGGTGTCGCGACAGGCGTGAATGGAGGGACGAATGGAGACGTGTCGTCTTCAGCGATGAGAGTCGCTTCTGCCTTGGTGCCAATGATGGTCGTATGCGTGTTTGGCGCCGTGCAGCTGAGCGCCACAATCAGGACTGCATACGACCGAGGCACACAGGGCCAACACCCGGCATCATGGTGTGGGGAGCGATCTCCTACACTGGCCGTACACCACTGGTGATCGTAGAGGGGACACTGAATAGTGCACGGTACATCCAAACCGTCATCGAACCCATCGTTCTACCATTCCTAGACCGGCAAGGGAACTTGCTGTTCCAACAGGACAATGCACGTCCGCATGTATCCCGTGCCACCCAACGTGCTCTAGAAGGTGTAAGTCAACTACCCTGGCCAGCAAGATCTCCGGATCTGTCCCCCATTGAGCATGTTTGGGACTGGATGAAGCGTCGTCTCACGCGGTCTGCACGTCCAGCACGAACGCTGGTCCAACTGAGGCGCCAGGTGGAAATGGCATGGCAAGCTGCTCCACAGGACTACATCCAGCATCTCTACGATCGTCTCCATGGGAGAATAGCAGCCTGCATTGCTGCGAAAGGTGGATATACACTGTACTAGTGCCGACATTGTGCATGCTCTGTTGCCTGTGTCTATGTGCCTGTGGTTCTGTCAGTGTGATCATGTGATGTATCTGACCCCAGGAATGTGTCAATAAAGTTTCCCCTTCCTGGGACAATGAATTCACGGTGTTCTTATTTCAATTTCCAGGAGTGTATTTGATCAGTGAAATTGCATACCAATACTGGTTAACTTAAACATCTGGGGCCATTTATATTGTTATCCTTCACCTTCGCTCTTAGAGATTGGATAGCCCGTTTAACATTGGATTACCATTACTGGAAATTTTATTATAATCGATTATACCACAAACTAGGAGTCTCTGGTATATTTCTAATGTTGCACTGTCTTGGGGCAGCACATTTTTATTTTTGTAAAAGTTGTATTACAAAAACTATTAGATACAGAAATTCAGCTGTCGTAAGCTGTAAAGGAGACTAGTCCACTTTTAATTCCTCTCATCATTTGACACACCTTTATAGTGTGCACAGGTTGATGCTTAATCGTTTTCCTCTCCGTGAAGCTACGTGGCAAGAAAAAAGAAAGAAAGAAAGAAAGAAAGAAAGAAAGTAATAAAGCACCCAGACAGGTAGGAAGAAATGAAATGAAATTTCGAGGGTTCAGAACGTATCCGACGTTGCTTCAGTGATTGCAAAATCAAGTTCGCAGTAAACTGCTCTCAATCTACCACTAGGGCACCGCACCCTGTCTGGCCTGGGTACATGGGCTGAGTTGCCGTCGAAACTGGGTCCAAATACGTGGCATCAAAGACAGCTCTGCCAATCTTGCTTGCCTCAGGTGCGCAGACAGATCGTAGAGGTGCCACCTGTGGACGAGTATTGCTCTGTTGAAAAATTGGACCACGGTGCTGTCGAGTGAGAGATAACACATGGGGGACACGAGACGTCCGTGAGTTGCCACTCTGCCGTCAGAGCTCCCTCTGTCACCCGCAGTCGCGGCCTGAAGTCGTACTCGACAGCGCCTGCACCACCACACCAGAAGTAGTGATGCACCTACGCCTCACCAACTACAGTTCACTGCTGAACACAGTGTTCAAATGGTTCAAATGGCTCTGAGCACTATGGGACTTAACTACTGTGGTCATCAGTCGCCTAGAACTTAGAACTACTTAAACCTAACTAACCTAAGGACATCACACACATCCATGCCCGAGGCAGGATTCGAACCTGCGACCGTAGCGGTCACGCGGCTCCAGACTGTAGCGTCTAGAACCGGTCGGCCATTCCAGCCGGCGAACTCAGTGTCTCACAGCTGTTCATGGCACCACTCCAAACGCAACCGTCAGTGTTTTCGTGTTAACGGTAGTCCGTACTGCGGTAGTAATTCCCTAGCCCAACTTTTGCTAGTCTGCTGCCAATGATGTGGGATGACACAAAACGCTGCAGGGAGCCCATTACTTGTTCTCAGAGGGCAGGAAGCGAAGCGATGGCGCTACGACGAGCTCGGTGCACTGTGGTGGTCAGTAGTGGTCGACCGGAACTCTTATGATGAGTCCACCTGCCCTCACGTTCCCACACAAACAGCAGGCCACTGTCATCTCCGAATGCGTCACAAATCTGGAAAGTTTGTTCAACTGGCCAAACGAAGACTCGTAGTGAGGCCCATTTCAAACCCTGTCAGGTGGTGACGTTGGTGTGTCACTCAAGTATGTGTCCTTCACAGCGGTCACTCAGTATCTCATGCTTTTCACGTCTCGGGTATATGCCATGAGATCTAGTAACAACACTAAACACGAACAACACTAACGCGCTTTACTGTCGTTCTACCTATCACAGGCAATTGCAACTCTTAATCATTTACATACCTGTCCATGGCGTACGTGTACAAAATCACATTGACTAAGTCTTTTGGATGATTCACTTTTTCTGCCAGGCAGTGAATATCGTAGGTCGTTCGGCCCTACGAACTCCTTTCAGGTGAAAATCGCGATAGTATCATCTTTGACTCTGTACTTTCAGCAACGGGTGAATGAGCAAGCCGTGTTCTTTGTGATTCATCTTCCAGGACCTCGTAGATTTCACATCACCTGACATGCAGAGCTGTGGAGTGGACTGGAGCTGCAAGTATAGCACGCAAAACTGATTTACTTTGGTCATTCTGCTGGTTGCGATTGGTCGTAACAGCTACTAATGTGAATTCAGTATAGTTTTTCTATAATTCGTTTAGCCGAACATTAATGCGCCAGTAGGGGGCAGAGCTACCTTGCGTTGTTGCCCGATCTCCCACTATAACTCGCCCACTCTCCGCCTCCTTTCGAAGCCAATAGCTTGAGGTATAAATGGCAGGGTTATCCAAATATTGGCTGGGCGTATGAGGAATGCCTGCATTGTTTCCATATTTCCTTTATTAACCAGTTATCTTAATGGCTATAATTTATGACCCAGTATGTATACCACTATCAAAACATGGCGGCCTCTATAGTTATGTCACCTTATCTTAATGGCTATAGTAATTTAAGACACAATAAGCCCACCAGATGGTTTTCCCTTACTTTTACCCACATAATTTGTAACACACAATGCCTGCTACAGTCATAACGTGGCTACCTCTATACTGAAGTAACCCCATTTTTGTCGCTGTAATTATGACTCAATATGGCAGACACACTATGACATAATTACAAGGATTTCAAAAAGTCAGACACTATGACATTATATATTAAATGAATTTGAAATTGCGAATAAGGACAACCACCAGCTGTAGAATGGAATGACGACAATGAAAATTTGTGCCGGACCGGTTCTCGAACCCGGACTTCCCGCTTATCACGAGCAGTCGCCATGCCATTTGGCTATCCGTGCACGACTCACAGCCAGACCCAAACCTCGTATGGCGTCAACCATGCGTCTACGACCTGTACTCCTACATCGATTAAGTATATTCCCATGCAGACCAGACGTAGTACTTGAATCACTTGCCCGATATCGGCAGATAAATATCGTACTTCTCGACCCGCAAAATTCTACACTCCATCATTATTGTATGAATTTACAATAACGCTACAACAATAATGTACAAACAGTTTCAAGTCTTATACATCTGCAAATGTTAAAACTTAAAAAAAAAGACAAATGTAAAAAGGAAACATAAATGCAACACAAGCTCTGAGTGGCCATTGATTAAAATCAATGGGGAAAGCTGAAAATTTGCGCCGGACCGTAACTGAACCCGAGTCATCTGCTTACTAGGCAAATGTTCTGACCACATCTTTTTCCTAAAGGAATCTTCTGTCGCCCAAAGGGAGAGGTTGGGCCACAGTAGGCAGGGGTAGCAACCAGAGGCTTGACTACCATGTACCTTTCCCACACCTCAGGAACCAAGGAAAGCGTGTTGTTGTTGTTGTGGTCTTCAGTCCTGAGACTGGTTTGATGCAGCCCTCCATGCTACTCTATCCTGTGCAAGCAAGGAACGTGGAATAGAGGTACACCGTTCCGCTATCACATGGTACATAGATAGATGCATCCTGCTCTAACCCGTTGTGTGTGCGCATCCTGACCATAGCTCTTTCAAGGTGACGGCGACACAAGGATGTGAGCTGTGCCTTGCCACAATTCATCATTGCCTGGCGCTCTGTCACCATAGCACATGGAGAATAGTGAAATAGAAATTCCGCGTTCGTCGCCGCCACGCGGCGACCTCCCTTCCGTAACCAATCAAGCCCTGCGGGGGCCAAGCTTTGCACAGAGCACCCACCATGACAGGACAGACTGATAGGCATCACGGTGTCAAGAACAAGCTGTCCACGTGATCTCGATGAGCTACTGGCGATCGGGTGAAGTAAAATGGATCGTGTTCAGTTTCCATGGTCCACGGGCGCGCCACATCCTTCGGCGGCAGAGGTTGATGGCACAGATACGTGTGTCATGGTCACAGAACGCAACGGGCCAGACTTCAGCAGTCTGCACCCCACTGACAAGATCGCGAAACATGTAAACGGGATCGAGGAGGCTGGGCGAATGGCTAGTGAAATGTGTAAACCCCGTAGGATCACCGTGTACATTCTCCCAAGAATCCACAAGGCTAAGCTGCTGGAGGACTGTCTCTAGCGAATGACGTGGTAGTTGGTCTGTGGGTGCCTGGGTGGAATTGAGATCGCCTCCCATGATCAATCTATCACCCAAGAAACGACATGTGGTGTCTCAGAGAAGAAAGTGGAACGTTCACGGCGGCGGCCCGAACCAGATGACGCATAGACACTGATGATCCTGACGACATTGAGCCTAAGAGCCGTACGTCTGGCACCAGACAGACAGGCAGCTGCGTGGATTCCATCATGTAGGAGGATCGCCACCCGACTGCCAGTAGAGGAAGGGTGGGAGAAATGTGCTGTAAAACCATCTACATCTACATCTACTTACCTACTCCGCAATCCACCATACCGTGCGTGGTACCTTGTACCACAACTAGCTTCTTCTCTCCCTGTTCCACTCCCAAACAGAACGAGGGAAAAATGACTGCCTATGGCCGTGCGGTTCTAGGCGCTCAGTCCCGAACCGCGTGACTGCTACGGTCGCAGGTTCGAATCCTGCCTGGGGCATGGATGTGTGTGATGTCCTTAGGTTAGTTAGGTTTAAGTAGTTCCAAGTTCTAGGGGACTGATGACCACAGATGTTAAGTACCATAGTGCTCAGAGCCATTTGAACAATTTTTTGACTGCCTATATGCCTCTGTACGAGCCCTAATCTCTCTTATCTTATCTTTGTGGTCTTTCCGCGAAATGTAAGTTGGCGGCAGTAAAATTGTATTGCAGTCAGCCTCAAATGCTGGTTCTCTAAATTTACCCAGTAGCGATTCACAAAAAGAACGCCTCCTTTCCTCCAGAGACTCCCACCCGAGTTCCTGAAGCATTTCCGTAACACTCGAGTGATGATCAAACCCACCAGTAACAAATCTAGCAGCCCGCCTTTGAATTGCTTCTATGTCCTCCCTTAATCCGACCTGATAGAGATCCCAAACGCTCGAGCAGTACTCAAGAATAGGTCGTATTAGTGTTTTATAAGCGGTCTCCTTTACAGATGAACCACATCTTCCCAAAATTCTACCAATGAACCGAAGACGACTATCCGCCTTCCCCACAACTGCCATTACATGCTTGTCCCACTTCATATCGCTCTGCAATGTTACGCCCAAATATTTAATCTGCATTAATTTACATTTATCTATGTTTAGAGTTAGCTGCCATTCTTTACACTAATCACAAATCCTGTCCAAGTCATCTTGTATCCTCCTACAGTCACTCAACGACGACACCTTCACGTTCACCACAGCATCATAAGCAAACAGCCGCACATTGCTATCCACCCTATCCAAAAGATAATTTATGTAGATAGAAAACAACAGCGGACTTACCGCACTTCCCTGGGGCACTCCAGATGATACCCTCACCTCCGATGAACATTCACCATCGAGGACAACGTACTGGGTTCTATTACTTCAGAGGTCTTGGAGCCACTAACATATTTGGGAACCAATCCCATATGCTCGTACCTTAGTTAGGAGTCTGCAGTGGAGCACCGAGTCAAACGTTTTCCGGAAGTCAAGGAATATAACATCCGTCTGATACCCTTCATCCATGGTTCGCGAGTTACGTTTCGCAGGAGCGATGCTTTCTAAAGGCGTGCTGATTCATGGACAGCAACTTCTCTGTCTCAAGGAAATTCATTATGTTAGAACTGAGAATATGTTCGAGAATCCTGCAACAAACCGATGTTAAAGATATTAGTCTGTAATTCTGAGGATCGGTCCTTCTACCCTTCTTATATACAGGCGTCACCTGCGCTTTTTTCCAGTCGCTCGGGACTTTACGTTGGGGAAAAGATTCGCGATAAATGCAAGCTAAATAAGGAGCCAATGCAGTAGAGCTCTCTCTGTAAAACCGAATTGGAATCCCATCAGGACCTGGCGATTTATTTATTTTCAACCCATTCAGCTGCTTCACAACCCCAGGGATGTGTATCACTATGTCCTCCGTACGGGAATCTGTACGAGACTCAAACGGCGGTATGTTTGGACGATCCTCCTGCGTGAAAGATTTCTCAAATGCTAAATTTAAAATTTCAGCTTTCGTTTTGCTGTCTTCCGTTGCCAGGCCAGACTGATCAGTGAGTGACTGGATGGAAGCCTTCGACCCGCTTACCGATTTTGCGTACGACCATAATTTCCTTGGGTTTTCAGCAAGAACTTTTGTTAAGGAATGACGGTGGTGGTGGTTGTATGCTTCGCGCATCGCTCTTTTTACGGCAGCACGAATCTCTACTAACTTTTGCCTGTCCGCATTCTCCCGATCTTTCTTGTACCGCGAGTGCAACTGTCTTTGCTTCCTGAGCATTCTCCAAATTGCGCTGTTAAACCACGGTGGGTCTTTTCCGTCAGTAACCCACACTTTCGGCACATACTTCTCCAATGAGTGATTTACAATGTGTTTAAAATTTGCCCATAATTCTTCCACGTCCATCGTACCGGAAGTAAATGAAGTCGATTCATGCAAAGACAGATGGTTGCAACGTGCACCCATTGAAGGAGAGCAACGTCAACTTCCGTAGCACACAGCATGTCATGGAGTAAAGCCAGTTTGTGGTGTACGCGAAAGATATTGACATTCACGGAGGCTACAAGTCTGAAAACCTACCATCACCAGGAGGACGGGCGATTGAGGCACAGAGGAAGGAGGAAACACAGGGACCTCCCTGCTAGGCCCCGTGGAGGGGAGCTGACCCCACCAAGAGGGGTCCATCGCTCTGTACAACTCCAGAACGGCCATTCTCAGCATCGACGTCGTCCGCCCAGGGCACAGAAGTCTCACCAGGCAGTTCAGTGGTACACTATCAGAGGTGCACCCACAGGTAGCGTCAGACATATAATGGGAGACAACCGCATCAGACGCAGGCAGGGGAAGGTCAGTGTCCGTGGGTGGATGCTGACTGGAGACGGAGGCGGGTAGAGTCGTGGCGTCAGTCAGGTGGCAGGATGTCAGAGGGCGCCCCACCGTCAGTAACAGGGTCGTCATCCTGGGCACACATCCGATGAAGGCAGTCCTCACCAGAAGTACAGCGTTGTCTCTTCGGTTTCCTCGGCGACCGTTGTTTCCTAAAATTTTGCTCCATGTCGGATGGCGGGCGGCTATTGCCCGACACGTGGCGAGACGGCAGAAAAGCGGACGGCTGGCGTCGGCTGACGGCCATCGTCTGTTGCTACTGCCTCCGGCGGCAGTGTAGAAGAGACGGGCTAAACGTCCATCGCACCGTCCAGAGTACTGGACTCCGGTGCCGATTCAGGGTGGGCCCAGCAGGCAGCCCCTGCCGCGGGCGCGTGAGACACAGGTAACACAGTGGGCGGCGCTGGCAGAAGGTTCAAATGGCTCTAAGCACTATGGGACTTAACATCTGAGGTCATCAGTTCCCTATATTTAGAACCACTTCCACCTAACTAACCTAAAGACATCACACACATCCATACCCGAGGCAGGACTCGAACCTGCGACCGTAGCAGCAGCGCGGTTCCGGACTGAAGCGCCTAGATCCGCTCGGCCACAGCGGCCGGCCCGCCGCAGAGAGAGCGACGTCTCCGACCGGCGTCTGAACCAGTCTACGTCGTAGACATTCAGAGCAGACATGACGTCACTGGCCACAACCTGAACAGGTGCGCGGCTGGCCATCGTGCATGACGACACCTCGACAGCCAGCAATTACCTAGTACGAAGGCACGTCCTTCCTCAGTTCACCTGATGGACACCGTTGAGGACACAGTATCTTTCGCACGTCTTCCACGCTTCAGCAGCGTGACTGACGACGTTGTCGTAAGGTCTGAAGGCGGCCACAGTAACGTCCTGCGGCACCTGAAATGGGAGTTCGAAAACCTGCAACGTTCGGAGGCCAAAACCAGCGTGATCAGCCTATGAGGCCATCAGAGTGCCGGAACTTGAGATAGATAGTACCATGGCACTGCACAACGTCGGCGCATAGCTCTTAATTCGGTAGCTTTAAGTACATAATACTACTAAGGACTGAAAAATGAATTTCGAAGAAGTCTTGCAGTGGGAGACGCATTTCGTCCCATACAATCCGTTCAACTACATACGCTTTAGGTCGTTCATGATCAAAAGGAAACGTTAATTTAATCGTCGCTTGACGATAGATAAGCGCGATGCTGGTCAGTGAATTCGGACACGAAGCAGCAGAACAGGCGAGACGAAAACAAGGCGTGCTCGCCTCACCACAGCCGAAGGCAGACTGACCACTAAAGCCGTCCAAGCGCAGTGATCATCGCAACTTCATGGACTGCCCTAGCACACCTCGGGCAACCCCACGTCTCAACTTATCCAACTCTTAATGTAGTGCCCCTCACACATTAATCTCATTTCTCGCGGCATTTAGCCGACTCCTTGTAAGGGTTCGAGCCTGGCGTGCCGGCCGCTGTGACCGAGCGGTTCTAGGTGCTTCAGTCCGGGACCGCGCTGCTGCTGCAGTCGCAGGTTCCAATCCTGCCTTGGGCATGTATGTGTGTGATGTCCTAAGGTTAGATAGGCTTAAGTAGTTCTAACTCTAGGGGACTGATGACCTCAGATGTTAAGTCCCATAGTGCTTAGAGCCATTTGAACCATTTTGAATATCTCGACTACTCAGAACAGCATAACAGCCAACACGCCCACAGCACTGCAGGAAGTGGTAATCACTGAGTGAGCTCAGCGACGTATAGACGCTTGTGCACTCTCATCCTCCCCCCTCTAGAATTTTCGAAATCTATTAAAAACTGTGGTAAAATTGAGGTAATTAACTATAAAATTTGTGTTTTTCCTAAACACGAAGTTTAAAATATAACAGTTCATTCTTTTTTTCATGTTGTTGTTGTTGTGGTCTTCAGTCCTGAGACTGGTTTGATGCAGCTCTCCGTGCTACCCTATCCTGTGCAAGCTTCATCTCCTAGTACTTACTGCAACCCACATCCTTCTGAATCTGCTTAGTGTATTCATCTCTTGGTCTCCCTATATGATTTTTACCCTCCACGCTGCCCTCCAATGCTAAATTTGTGACCCTTTGATGCCTCATAAATTAAATAAATTCTAGAGTTTCATACACCTGTGAGTATGGTATGTATGATGTGCAAAATTCATCGAAGAATCTCTCTAACTTATGAAGAAAAGTGTACCTATAGCAACAAATGCAGCCATTAGTAAGTGAATAAATGATGAAATTTCATACGTAAAAAAAAATTATTTTGTTATGTTTTCGAACTTCCACTGCAATGAGTGTGAATGCTGAATCCTTCCTGGTGATGCTGACAAAGTTTTATCAATTTATTTGTAAAAGTATAGACACTGGAAATTAAAATGTCCTGTGATGCCTCTCCCGCTTCAAGTCGGCACGTTTGACGTGCTACCTCCCTTAAGATATCTTAATTCTCTGCTCACTAGATATACAGTTTCGTTTCACAGAAACATCACTTACACAGATATCGGTATCGACTACGCTTTTCCAAATTAAGCTATAGCAGTTTCTGATGCTAGTGTGGCAGGTCTAAAGAAGACGAATTCAACGGCTTTTCACTCGTCAAACTTCGATTAGTACGAGAGTGTGCTGAAACGTACTCCTTCTCCACTTTTTGTGTGAAAACTCTTATTAAAGTTTTTAAATTAAAAAAAATGTTCTCAATATTCTATGTCTTTAGTCTGTCTACATATTTATTTCTCAACATAGTCACCCTGACGACCGTTTCTGTGTGTGCTTTTTTTTATGGATCCGGTACGTCACCTCTGCTTTCATCACTTCATCAATAACAAACCGAAGTTCTCTAAGGCGTCTTGCAAACAGAAAAAAGTTAGATGAGGCTCCATTTAGGGACTGTGTGCAGGATGGTGGGTGACAGTGGACCCAAGGCGTCAGTTTGTTGCGGATGTCGCAACTCTCATGTGTGGTCTGACGCTGTTCTGCTGAAGGACAGGGCGCTCCATGTGTGGACGAACTCTTCCAATTCGTGTTTTCAGTTTTTTGAGCTGTTACTCACACAATGACACAGTCATTGTTGTTATCGTGCTCTTCAGTCCAGAGATTGGTTTGATGCAGCTCTCCATGCTACTCTGTGCTGTGCAAGCTTCTTCATCTCCAAGTAACTACATCCTTCTGAATCTGCTTTGTGTATTCATCTCTTGGTATCCCTCTACGATTTTTACCCTCTGCGCTGGCCTCCAATGCTAAATTGATAATCCCTTGATGCCTCAGAACGTGTCCTACCAACCAATTCCATCTTCTAGTCAAGTTGTGCCATAAATTTCTCTTCTCCCCAATTCTATTCCGTACCTCCTGAAACATTCCACTGTCTCCAGGCCTCTTCCACGTAAACAACCTTCTCTCATGATTATTAAACCAAGTGTTAGCTATGATTAAGCTATGCTCTGTGCAACATTCTACAAGGCGGCTTCCTCTTTCATTCATTACCCCCGGCCCATATTCACCCACTACTTTTCCTTCCCTTCCTTTTCCTACTATCGAATTTCAGTCCCCCATGACTGTTAAATTTTCGTCTCCCTTCACTATCTGAATAATTTCTTTTCCCGAGGGGATGCAGCTTTACTGAATGGTTAAATGATGATGGTGTTCTCTTGGGTAAAATATTCCGGAGGTAAAATAGTCCCCCATTCGGTTCTCCGGGTGGGGAGTACTCAAAAGGATGTCGTTATCAGGAGAAAGAAAACTGGCGTTCTACGGATCGGAGCGTGGAATGTCAGATCCCTTAATCGGGCTGGTAGGTTAAAAAATTTAAAATGGGAAATGGATTGGTTAAAGTTAGATATAGTGGGAATTAGTGAAGTTCGGTGACAGGAGGAACAAGACTTTTGGTCAGGTGAATGCAGGGTTATAAATACAAAATCAAATAGGGGTAATGCATTAGTAGGTTTAATAATGAATAAAAAAATAGGAGTGCGGGTAAGCTACTACAAACAGCATAGTGAACGCATTATTGTGGCCAAGATAGATACGAAGCCCACGCCTACTACAGTTGTACAAGTTTATATGCCAACTAGCTCTGCAGATGACGAAGAA
This sequence comes from Schistocerca piceifrons, assembly GCF_021461385.2. Classification (NCBI taxonomy): domain Eukaryota; kingdom Metazoa; phylum Arthropoda; class Insecta; order Orthoptera; family Acrididae; genus Schistocerca; species Schistocerca piceifrons. Next base: position 94,628,270 of record NC_060143.1, on the reverse strand, counting down.
ATTCAAGAAATGTATGATGAAATAAAAGAAATTATTCAGATAGTGAAGGGAGACTGGAATTGGGTAGTAGGAAAAGGGAGAGAAGGAAACGTAGTAAGTGAATATGGATTGGGAGTAAGAGATGAAAGAGGAAGCCGCCTGATAGAATTTTGCATAGAGCACAACTTAATCTTAACTAACACTTGGTTCAAGAATCATGAAAGAAGGTTGTATACATGGAAGAAGCCTGGAGATACTGAGAGGTTTCAGATAGATTATATAATAGTAAGACAGAGATTTAGGAACCAGGCTTTAAATTGTAAGACATTTCCAGGGGCAGATGTGGATTCTGACCACAATCTATTGGTTGTGACCTGTAGATTAAAACTGAAGAAATTGCAAAAAGGTGGGAATTTAACGAGATGGGACCTGGATAAACTGACTAAACCAGAGGTTGTACAGAGTTTCAGGGAGAGCATAAGGGAACAATTGACAGGAATGGGGGAAAGAAATATAGTAGAAGAAGAATGGATGAAGTAGTGAAGGCAGCGGAGGATCAAGTAGGTAAATAGACGAGGGCTAGTAGAAATCCTTGGGTGACAGAAGAAATACTGAATTTAATTGATGAAAGGAGAAAATATAAAAATGCAGTAAATGAAACAGGCAAAAAGGAATTAAAACGCCTTAAAAATGAGCTCGACAGAAAGTGCAAAATGGGTAAGCAGGGATGGCTAGAGGACAAATGTAAGGATGTAGAGGCTTATGTCACTAGGGGTAAGATAGATACTGCCTACAGGAAAATTAAAGAGACCTTTGGAAAAAAGAGAACGACTTGTATGAATATCAAGAGCTCAGATGGAAACCCAGTTCTAAGCAAAAAAGGGAAAGCAGAAAGGTGGAAGGAGTATATAGAGGGTCTATACAAGGGCGATGTACTTGAGGACACTATTATGGAAATGGAAAAGGATGTAGATGAAGAAGAAATGGGAGATATGATACTGCGTGAAGAGTTTGACAGAGCACTGAAAGACCTGAGTCGAAACAAGGTCCCGGGAGTAGACAGCATTCCATTAGTACTACTGACAGCCTTGGGCGAGCCAGTCCTGACAAAACTCTACCATCTGGTGAGCAAGATGTATGAGACAGGCGAAATACCCTCAGACGTCAAGAAGAATATAGTAATTCCAATCCCAAAGAAAGCAGGTGTTGACAGATGTGAAAATTACCGGACTATCAGTTTAATAAGTCACGGCTGCAAAATACTAACACGAATTCTTTACAGACGAATGGAACTAGTAGAAGCCGACCTCGGGAAAGATCAGTTTGGATTCCGTAGAAATATTGGAACACGTGAGGCAATACTGACCCTACGACTTACCTTAGAAGCTAGATTAAGGAAAGGCAAACCTACGTTTCTAGCATTTGTAGACTTAGAGAAAGGTTTTGACATTGTTGGCTGGAATACTCTCTTTCAAATTCTGAAGGTGGCAGGGGTAAAATACAGGGAGCGAAAGGCTATTTACAATTTGTACAGAAACCAGATGGCAGTTATAAGAGTCGAGGGACATGAAAAGGAAGCAGTGGTTCGGAAGGGAGTGAGACAGGGTTGTAGCCTCTCCCCGATGTTATTCAATCTGTATATTGAGCAAGCAGTGAAGGAAACAAAAGGAAAATTCGGTGTAGGTATTAGAATCCATGGAGAAGAAATAAAAACTTTGAGGTTCGCTGATGACATTGTAATTCTGTCAGAGACTGTAAAGGACTTGGAAGAGCAGTTGAACGGAATGGATAGTGTCTTGAAAGGAGGATAGAAGATGACCATCAACAAAAGCAAAATGAGGATAATGGAATGTAGTCGAATTTAGTCGGGTGATACTGAGGGAATTAGAGTAGGAAACGAGACACTTAAAGTAGTAAAGGAATTTTGCTATTTGGGGAGCAAAATAACTGATGATGGTCGAAGTAGAGAGGATATAAAATGTAGACTGGCAGTGGCAAGGAAAGCGTTTCTGAAGAAGAGAAATTTGTTAACATCGAGTATAGATTTAAGTGTCAGGAAGTCGCTTCTGAAAGTATTTGTATGAAGTGTAGCCACGTATGGAAGTGAAACATGGACGATAAATAGTGTGGACAAGAAGAGAATAGAAGCTTTTGAAATGTGGTACTACAGAAGAATGCTGAAGATTAGATGGGTAGATCACATAACTAATGAGAAGGTACTGAATAGGATTGTGGAGAAGAGAAGTTTGTGGCACAACTTGACTAAAAGAAGGGATTGATTGGTAGGACATGTTCTGAGGCATCAAGGGATCACCAATTTAGCATTGGATGGCAGCGTGTAGAGTAAAAATCGTAGAGGGAGACCAAGAGATGAGTACACTACGCAGATTCAGAGGGATGTAGGCTGCAGTAGGTATTGGGAGATGAAGAAGCTTGCACAGGATAGAGTAGCATGGAGAGCTGCATCAAACCGGTCTCAGGACTGAAGACCACAACAACAACAACAACAACATCTCATCACACATTTCTTCAGTCTCTTCGTATCTGCGGAGCTGGTTGGCATATAAACTTGTATTGCTGTGGTACACGTAGGCTTCGTGTATATCTTGCCTATAATGATGCCTTCACTATGCTTTTTGTAGTAGCTTACCCGCGCTCCTATATTTAATCATTATTAAACCTATTCCTGCGTTACTATTATTTGATTTTGTATTTACAACCCTGTATTCACCTGACCGAAAGTCTTGCTCCGCCTGTCACCGAACTTCACTAATTCCTACTATATCTAATTTTAATCTATCCATTTCCCTTTTTAAATTTTCTAATTAAAGGATCTGACATTCCACCCTCCTATCCGTAGAACGACAGTTTTCTTTCTCCTGATAACGACGTCCTTCTGAGTAGTCCCCGCCTGGAGATACGAATGGGGACTATTTTACATCCGGAATATTTTACCCAAGACGGCGCCGTCATCATTTAGCCATACAGTAAAGCTACATGCCCTCGGGAAAAATTATGGCTGTACGTTGCCCTTGCTTTTAGCAGTTCGCAGTACCAGCACAGCAAGGCCATTTTGATTGATGTTACAAGGCCAGATCAGTCAATCATCCAGACTGTTGCCCCTGCAACTACTGAAAAGGCTGCTGCCCCTCTTCAGGAATCACGAGTTTGCTGGCCTCTCAACAGGTACCCCACCGTTGTGGTTGCACCTACGGTACGGCTGTTTGTATCGCTGAGGCACGCAAGCCTCCCCACCAGTGGCAAGGTCCATGGTTCATGGCGGGAATAGTCACGTTACACACAGCTATATTACACACTACAGTTCGTTGCAGATATGCTGTCAAGAATAAATTAAAAGTTTGTCTGATTTGCTAATAAAAACAATATTGTAATGCCGTGTGGCTCTGGTGGTTCGTCGGTCCCGGATACAACTGTTTGCTGCCCACCCGTTTCTAGCAGCTCATATAATTCTTTCCCTCGCAACACAGAGACTGGAACGTCTTCATAGTTCTTCTTTTCTCCTTTAAGTTTTCTGATATTCGAGGGACGATTTTGCACTTTGTTCCGCAGCAACACCGTTGATTGACTGACTTTTATTGTTAGCATTTCGCTCCCTTCGTCTTCGGCAATAGTCCGCCCTAACAGCAGAGCCGCATGCGTGTGGAGTGTGTGTGTCATTACTGCTGGCTGAGTTCTGTCAAGACAATGGAGATATACAGGGCGCCTGCTGGCATAGTTTCTCATCGGGTACTCAATGGATTCCTACGTGGTTTCCATACACAACAAATGCCCTATGAGTGCAGACATTCACGTGAGAGGGTATGTGCTTTTGTAATTCTACTTTGACTGTTCAATTGGTATTTAACTTTCCATGCCGAAAGTTTTCAGAGCACATGTCTTGTCTGATAACATAAATTGTGCCAAACGAGTTGTCTGATTTTTTCGAGCGGCGGTAAAGGAATGGACAAGGTACAGGGACACAGTACTAGAAGTGGCTAAAGAATGTCTTGGAACAGTAGTGTGTAAAGGTAGGATGAAGCAAACAGCTTGGTGGAATGACACAGTCAAGGCAGCCTGTAAAAGGAAAATGAAGGCGTATCAAAAATGGCTACATACTAGCACTCTGGTAGACAGAGAAAGTTATGTTGAAGAAAGAAACAAAGCCAAACAGATAATTGCAGCATCCAAGAAGAAATCTTGGGAAGACTTTGGAAACAGGTTGGAGACTTTGGGTCAAGCTGCTGGAAAACCATTCTGGAGTGTAATTAGCAGTTTCCGAAAGGGAGCTAAGAAGGATATGACAAGTATTTTGGACAGGTCAGGAAAACTGCTGGTGAATCCTGTTGATGCCTTGGGCAGATGGAGGGAATATTTTGAAGAGTTGCTCAATGTAGGTGAAACTACGATCAGTAATGTTTCAGATTTCGTTGTACAACGGGATACGAATGATGATGGAATTAGGATCGCATTTGAGGAACTGGAGAAAATGGTCAATAGATTTCAGTGCAATAAAGGGGCTGGGGTGGATGAAATTAAGTCGGAACTCATCAAATACAGTGGAATGTCAGGTCTTAAATGGCTACACAGGATAACTGAAATGGCGTGGGAGTCGGGACAGGTTCCATCAGACTTGACGAAAGCAGTAATCACACCAATCTTTAAACATGGAAACAGAAAAGATTGTAACAACTACAGAGGTATCTCTTTAATCAGCGTTGTGGGTAAAATTTTCTCAGGTGTTGTTGAAAGGAAAGTGCGAGTATTAGTTGAGGACAAATTGGATGAAAATCAGTGTGGGTTTAGGCCTCTTAGAGGTTGTCAGGACCAGATCTTTAACTTACGGCAAATAATGGAGAAGCGTACGAGTGGAACAGGGAATTGTATCTATGCTTTATAGATCTAGAAAAGGCATATGACCGGGTTTCTAGGAGGAAGTTATTGTCTGTTCTACGAGATTATGGAATAGGAGGCAAACTTTTGCAGGCAATTAAAGGTCTTTACATAGATAGTCAGGCAGCAGTTAGAGTTGGCGGTAAATTGAGTTCATGGTTCAGAGTAGTTTCAGGGGTAAGACAAGGGTGCAACCTGTCTCCACTGTTGTTCATATTATTTATGGATCATATGTTGAAAACAATAGACTGGCTGGGTGAGATTAAGATATGTGAACACAAAATAAGCAGTCTCGCATATGCGGATGACTTAGTTGTGATGGCAGATTCGATTGAAAGTTTGCAAAGTAATATTTCAGAGCTAGATCAGAAATGTAAGGACAATGGTATGAAGATTAGCTTCTCCGAAACGGAAGTAATGTCAGTGGGAAAGAGATATAAACGGATTGAGTGCCAAATAGGAGGAACAAAGTTAGAACAGGTGGACGGTTTCAAGTACTTAGGATGCATATACTCACAGGATGGCAACATAGTGAAAGAACTGGAAGCGAGGTGTAGCAAAGCTAATGCAGTGAGCGCTCAGCTACGATCTACTCTCTTCTGCAAGAAGGAAGTCAGTACCAAGACTAAGTTATCTGTGCACCGTTCAATCTTTCGACCAACTTTGTTGTATGGGAGTGAAAGCTGGATGGATTCAGGTTACCTTATCAATAAGGTTGAGGTCACGGATATGAAAGTAGCTAGGATGATTGCAGGTACTAGTGCATGGAAACAATGGCAGGAGGGTGTCCACAATGAGGAAATCATAGAAAAACTGGGAATGAACTCTATAGATGTAGCAGTCAGGCTTTGATGGTGGGGTCATGTTACACGCATGGCAGAAGCAAGGTTACCCAAGAGACTCATAGGTTCAGCAGTAGAGGGTAGGAGGAGTCGGGGTAGACCAAGGAGAAGGTATCTGGATTCGGTTACGAATGATTTTGAGGTAATAGGTTTAACATCAGAAGAGGCACCAACGTTAGCACTGAATAGGGGATCATGGAGGAATTTTATAAGTGGGACTATGCTCCAGACTGAACGCTGAAAGGCATAATCATTGTTAAATGATGATGATGATGAAGGTAAATTACGGTCTCTCACGGATGACAGCCAATAACTGCGTAAGTTTTTAAGACTGTTCTTGCAGATACCATCATTATGCTTAAATTTTATGGTACTATCTGTGTGCCTGACTATTCGTCCACAGACATCGTTATTTTTACATCTTTCAAATAGACAATTCACAGCCTTCTTAATTTTTATATCTACCACTTTTTCATTAAACAGCTTTACATCATGAATCGTCCACTTCAGAACAGCGTGTTGCGTAGACTTTTCGGCGTTCCGTTCAAAAGTAAATAGGAGGGTTTCTGTCCTTGCAGTTGAGTTCAGAGTAACCTTGGGCGGAGGTTGGAGTCCTCCCTCGGGCATGGGTGTGTGTGTTTGTCCTTTGGATACTTTAGGTTAAGTAGTGTGTAAGCTTAGGGACTGATGACCTTAGCAGTTACGTCCCATAAGATTTCACACACATTTGAACATTTTTAACCTTGAGCGTCGCACGGTGTTAGGGCTGTGGCAGTATGCAGTTGTATTGTACTGAATTGTATGTTAACCGGGGACCTAGAAACGACGGAGAGGCTCCGTCGCAGCCGCAGTGGTCCACAACCCCCACGACGACTACGGCAGTCCATTTCACCCCTCCGTCCCCCACACCGAACCCAGGGTTATAATATGAAGTTAGTAAGGGTGATACTGGAACTGATAATGTGTTATGTATGGCACTAATCCTCCACCTTGAAGTCGACTTCTTTTGATATTAACCTTCTTGGTCTCTAAATGTGTTTCAGTTATGTTCTATATATATATATATATATATATATATCAGTACGATACTGCAATGCAAAGTGCGAACGAGTGAACTGGAGCAGTGCCTGAGGGATGTGGGGGGCATTCAGGGGCAACAGAGTTCAAGTCTCCAAATGGCCGTCAATATCTGTCAAGCCTCTCGTGACGTTTGTACGGGTGGCTTCTCGAAGTCCCGGCGCCGACTTCATGGCTTGTCTTGGTCTGTTCAGTGCCTGTGCTCCGCCCACGACAGCCCGTGGCGCTTGCGTCACGTCACGTGACGCTGCAGGTCTCACGAGTGCCAGCAGCCTCTACAGTAGGGAGCAAGTAACTAATTCAGACGAGTTTAATCATTCTCGGCTGCGTGTTTAAAGGCAGCACAGAATATTAAGACCTCTAGTGGGTACCTTTTCAACTAAATAATGATCTCCCGTTGTCGCTGCATGGGGCCGAGCGTTCACCAAGTGTGGCGGACAACCCAACTAGTGTGATGTCAGAAGCGCGCTGCAGGGTACTTGTACCCCGTTGGCCCCTACCCACACCCCCTCTTGACCCGACTGTGACCTGGCGAGGCGGCACCGCGCCGTGCGCAGGCAGCGGACACGCGTTCCACGTGCGGCCATCCTGATTTAGGTTCTCCACGCTCTCCGTAAAAAGGGTAAGTGAAGTTCCGGGCAAGCTGCTTTAAAACTGACGTGGTCGACTTTTTGTGCCCCACCCATCTCCAATTCGAACCAGTTTTCAGTCTCGGCGTCTTCGACATGGGCTCGTTAACCCCTAACCTTTCATTTTCCACCGAGCGAGGTGGCGCAGTGGTTAGCACACTGGACTCGCATTCGGGAGGACGACGGTTCAATCCCGTCTCCGGCCATCCTGATTTAGGTTTTCCGTGATTTCCCAAAATCGCTTCAGGCAAATGCCGGGATGGTTCCTTTGAAAGGGCACGGCCGATTTCCTTCCCCATCCTTCCCTCACCCGAGCTTGCGCTCCGTCTCTAATGACCTCGTTGTCGACGGGACGTTAAACACTATTTTCCTCCTCCTCCTCATTTTCCTTTCTTCCGCTTGGGCGCCGTCTCGAAACAGTACTGTTCATTCTGCGACACGTGTGTCCCTCTTACGTTCCGCAGATCACACGGCGGGGTCGATGACATTAGACGGGCTGCTGGGGAACGGTACAGACACGGACACCGCTTCCGTCCAAGGGTGACGCGTCGCGTCTTTTCCCGGGAGGCGGTCTCGCCGCGCCGCGCCGATGGGGCAGCGCTGGCGGCTTCCAGGGAGGCGGCGGCCGCCCCTGGCGTCACGCCCTTCTCCAGAAGCCTGACTTTTTTGCCGGCGGCTGCGCGCCTGGAACCTGGAGCTGACTAAGAGCGCCAGCGGAGGCTAGCGTGCAGGCCGGCTCTCTCCGTGCACCTCGGCCGCCGCCGCCGACGACGACGATGACGAAGAGGTTCACAGCGGACAAGTGAGCTTGCACGAGGCGTCCCTCACGGAACAGGCGGTCACGGAAATCTCCATACTTGCCTCAGTCACCCTACGCGAATCTGTAATATACAATAAAAGAGTACCGCTTGTTTGTTCTTCCTGTATGCGGTCCCGTTACCATTCATCCGATTACGATCAGACTTTGGTGAGTTGTACGCACGTCCGGCGAAGTTTGATGTGGGGTAAGCGCCAAGATAGGACTGGGGGGGGGGGGGGGGAACGGAAAAGGGTACTACATATACGATAAACTCAGGAACACCTGGAGCAATTTCAGCCAATTTTGGTATATACAGTGATGACTCATTACTTTCATAATTAATTGTATAAAATATTATGGAGGTAATATACCCCAACCAGTCGTAGGAGTTGGGGTGAGAAGCAGTGACATGTAAAAATGTTAAATAACAACCGATATTAGTATCACACCAGTAGTTCTCCGGTTCTCTAGATTTATTTCTGGTCATCGCGATGGCGTTTCACCCGTAGAATTGGCGAAAACATGTTTGGGGATGCAAAGACAGCGATGCATCAGCGTATCTCTGTAACGCCAGAAAGAATTCCTAACGGTTTTGGCTCACGTATCACTTGTTCCCTGGAAAAATGTACTGTGGTAGTAACAGCCCCCACAACTTCTCTGGATGACGGTTTAGGGTGAAAAGACATGACGTTAAAGCATAACTCAGGAACGCCTGGTGCAATTTCAACCACATATGATGTATACACGACTCATTATTTTTATAAAAGTACCTTGGGAGTACAATAACCCTATTACCTCTGGGAGGGGGGCCAGGGAAGATGGGCTGACTGAGAAGGGATGACATGTAGAAGCATCCTAAAAGACTTCTGTAGTTAGTTGAAGTAAGTGTGAAGCGCAATCTGTCTCCTATTTACATTGAGGAGTGGATCAACCAAATCGTGAGAATGAGGACCGCAGCGAGCCAACAATTTCGAAAACGCGTTTCAGGGTCAGAAATCGTGTAACGCTGCTCAATGCTACAGACACGATGGACGCCTTCTCTCCTCTGGGGTCTCCTGGCGTGAAACAGCGGAGAGTTACCAGCGACAGTTCTTTTTCTCGAAACTACAATAAATTACTGCCAGAATTTGAAGTTTCTTCAGAATTCATACGAAAGTGTGGAGCGAAACTGACCACGGACGAAATATGTACTCAAATATCTGTGAAATATGTTAAACATATGGGATATGCGCACGGTGTACCATTAAAAATGGCCAGTATAGACGTATATCACAGGAAAAATCATTCGAAGCAAAACAAGTCTAGTAAAGATGGGATATAAAATGCATATCTTAAGAGTTACAAACACTTGTTCATGTTCGCTACTGTGAAATGCGTCTTTTCTGTTTAACAAGTGCTCACAGCGTTTCAGAGCGCATCTTAACCAGACATTTTTACTTCGAATGATTGTTCCTGTCATATCCCTGAAATACTGACCATTCTTCCCGCTACACCCTGAGAAATGCAGGATGTTCGGAAATTCCGGTTCCGACTTCTAGCAGTTGTATAAGGGAGGCATTACATACTGTTTTCCACAGGAACGTACCGTTTCCGATCTACGACGGTTTCAGTTCAGATGTGTAGCGCCTCCAAGTTTGCTGAATGAAAAGGAAAAGTCTGAGTTGCTTGTCCTGGTACGCAAAATGGTAGACAGGATAACTTTCTCGGAAGCTGTGCCACTTGAAGGCCTGTCAGAAAACGTGGTTTCAGCGTGATGGCGCACCACCCCACTTCTCACGTGCGCTTCGGAGACATCGCAACCGACGATATGGTGAAATGTGGACAGGCCGAGGTGGTCCAACAGCGTGGCCGCCACAGTAGCCGCATTTAATTCCGACGAACTACTTCTCGTACGGTCGAATGCGAAGTTTAATTTACGGGACTGCTGTAGAGACAGAGGAAGATATGTTGGCACGAGTTCTGGCCGCTGCGCTATACACTGACGAAACACCCGGTGGGGTGGAGAGTGTATTAGAACATGCTTCGTATGTACAATGTCTGTAACAACCTTTGTGGTCACCACATCAAGCCGCTGTTTCGTACGTGCATTATGCTGGGTTCTTTTTTATTTTGGAACAGTGTAAACACGTAATGTTCAAGTCTTAATACAAACAAATGTGTTTACGTGATAAATGGATGTTTCGTAATGTTTCCTTTCGAACTGTTAACTAATAATTCTATTCCATCACGTCTAATTCAATTCCTCAAGCACATACGGACGCGTTACACATTTAGTTGAAACCGTCGTGTAACGGAAACAGTACGTTTCCGGACATGGGTTCTGTTCAAAGTATTATGTACTCACTTCCCTCTACAAGCCGTAGAAGTTTGTGATGGGAATTTGCGAACACCCCGTATGTGACACGCTTGTACCGACGAAGCTGCGGGCAGAAATCTGGTACATAATATTGACTTCTTCGCTGAAATTTTTACTACAGACTAATCCCACCGGCCAGATTGCTAGCCGCCCCCTTAAAAATCACGCTGGTCGCTTAGGCTTTCCGTAAATGTCACGTGACCTCGCACCGCTGGCGTGGCAGTAAAGTGGTACGTCTTAGCTAGAGTAATCTATCACTGCAGTAAGATGGCAGTGTAACACCCCACCCATCACTTACCTGGTTTTGGCGTGTGTTCACCTCTAGCTAATTGACTAACAGATCAACAGAGAGTGCAAAACTGCCGCAATATCGGATAACGCAAAAAAGTAATAAGGCCCTGTGACTCCTGATTGAACTGCAGTGGCAGTGTTGACATTAATTGATTCAGAATTGATCACTTTTGATTAAAAAGAGGTGCACATTGATGTTATATTCAGCTATTGAACACCAGATGCAAATGTTGAACATAAAATTAATTAAGAAAGTGACTTGGGTTTTCAGCTACTTGATTGAAAACAGATACAATCGATTAGCACAAATTTATTTTAACTCACGACCTTCAATCATCACATTACATGACTCTCCTACTAGGCAGTGATAATAAATTGCTTTTGCGTGGAGTAAAGCGCGATAACTCAAAAGTAATTCCTATCGACTGACCCAGGCATAATGCGAAGTGCGAGAAGAATTCTACAATACACGGCCCATGAAACCCTCGTGGAAACTTTGTCGACGTGATCCAACAAATTAATCAGTGGCCGGAGTGGGCACAATATCACCGAATACAGCGTGGCGGAGCGTCGTCGTTGTAAGGACGTCGGCCGGCCTCGTGGTGCTGCAAGGCTGCGCTCGTCTATTCAGTCCTAGCTATCTTGCTCAGTACGTAGCTGAACCAAAACGTCCTACCTTCAAACTCAATTGTTCCATTTGCTAAGTCCTAAACTGCAGAGATGCTCACTCTTTCTCAGGCAAGCTGAGTCAAGAACACCATGCCCGCACTCTAGGCAAGCTGGGAACGGAAGACCCCTACGGAGACTTCTCACAGTCCACTCTTCGCTTCAGTTTCCCCTCCAGCAAAATCACTTACGCCAATTGCAGCGCAAGTCACATTCATTATGGATCGCTTCCCAGTGCCGACCAATGCCTGCTCTGAGAACTGAACAAATTCCCACAAAATTTCCCTTCCTCTCAACTTCTGCTATTTAGCTCCTCTCAGGCCACCCATGCGTCTGCACAAACACCAATTTTTCCGGAATTCTGACTCCCAGGAGAGTACTTCAAATTCCTTGGTCCTACGTTCCCATCAGAGACCGGCGGATTTCATTCTGTCGCTCTTCACCTGATTTACTTCAGACTCTGTGGACCATGAATTCAGTGTGAAGTTGCCATAGTCACGAACATGCATATTTTGACCTCTGTTGACCGCTCCACCGTAGCTTTGTGCGGCTTTCTCGCATGTTTCCCTGAAAACGGGATGACGGACATTTATCAACAGGCGTTCAAGTTCTCCGTCTGCTTCCCGGTACACCAGCATGGGGGTCAACCAACCCCCCTCACTGTCACTCATCTTAAGGCAGCTGGAGGCCGCGCCCCGTTACCGCTTTCTCAAGAGTTTGAGCTGCCCTAAGCTGCCTATTGTCACTTCCCTTCGCTGCTCCACAGCCGCATGCTGTGGTCAACTCGAATACTTCCCTGGGGTAAACTAGCCTCCAGTAAATCGACACATTTCCACAAAGTTTTCATGTGGTGTGAATTACTTAAGAATGGTTCAAATGGCTCTGAGCACTATGGGACTTAACATCTATGGTCATCAGTCCCCTAGAACTTAGAACTACTTAAACCTAACTAACCTAAGGACATCACACAACACCCAGTCATCACAAGGCAGAGAAAATCCCTGACCCCGAATTACTTTAAAACCATCACCCGACATTAATTATTCCAATACGTCCACACTATACCCTCTACAAGATGCATTGTGCCTTGTCAGTCATTTTTGTTCAGCCCTACTGTTCGCTCACCGTGAGTTAGGTGATCTTTAATGACTTCATGTAAGGGGCATAGTTCTTGCCATCTTACAGCAGTATGGAGCTATCCTGCAGAAGCGTGCCCGTAACCACACCTTGAATGAATCTGCTTGATTTGTTGCTGTATCGACGCTCGATGTCCATCGTTTCTACGGCAGTGACGCGAGAACAGCGACCAGAGACGAGTGTCACGTCTTGTCTGTTGTAATCGGTTTCAAAACCCACAGGAACTGCTGCTGTCAGCTAATGGTCAGTCTCAACCAATTTCCGAACGAATACTGCACTCACACGAAATTTGGTGTCGGGTGTGTCGCTGTTCACATCAGCACATAAAGCTGCTCGTCTCCAGAGGGACAAACAACAGAGGAACCAAGGCAGCAGCTGGTTGCAGGCGTGCGCTCTACTCCATCTGTTCACGACTTCGCCTCTTTTCAAATTATAGAACACGTCGAATGCTCGGACGGCCCAATGAGCCTTTTAACTTACAGTGTGTGGATCGTTCAGTTCAGGCCAGAGTTGTTCTGAGATCAATAAGATTCTTCTGCGTCTGTGACCGCACTGTTAACGCCTTTGGGACTGAGTTAGAAGTGCGAGTCCTCACTGAAGACAATTCTACTTCAGTCAATGAGACTACAGGCCCAAGACATCTCTGGTAATGCCCCGGACAGTGGTGGGATACCAACCTGACATTCACTCGCCATAAACCTGGACTGATAATCTCAGGTGCCATTCCCTTTGCTCCTCATTCACAACGCCCTTACAGCACAGCGGTACGTCGACGTTATTTTACACCCCGTTTTGTTGCCCCTCATGGCAAGTTACCCAGTTACATTTCAGCAATGCCCGCATGCAAACTGTGAGAGTTTCTACTGCTTGTCTTCGTGCTCGGCAAACGCTACCTTGTCCAATTGAGAAATTGAAAACGCTTGCTGCATTATGGGTAGGCCCCTCCAAGCTGCTCCGGATTTTGACGTTCTAACTCACCAGTTGGACAGAATTTGGCACGATACCCCTCAAGGGGACTTCCAACAACTCATTCAATCAATACCAAACCGAATATGTGTTTGCTTAAGGGCCATAGGGGGATCAACGTGTTATTGACTTGCTCAATCTGTAAATATCAGTCTCTTGAATAAATCATCCTATTGTTCTGAAACTGTAATCATTTGTTTGTCTGTACATGTACATCACGCCTATCGATTTCCGTCCGATTTGAATGATTCCTTCGTGTTGTATCTTCTCTCTCTCTTTTTCTTTTTTTCTCGAAGAGTGCACTTGCTTTGGTCACGCTTTTGCGAGATGTAATGTAACAACGAGATCAAAATTTAACGTGGCGTTTGTTTTGGCTATTGTGGCGCGCCCGCAGTCCCGCCCACGCTTTATGCATTACAGTAGTGCCACAATAACAAGGAAACTACAAAAGTCAGCGGGAGGGACGACAAGGTCAGCACTAAGCGCTATCATGTTTTAAGCCACCATCAAAACGCTACAAGCTGAGTGCAACAATAACTCTATGACCAAGAAACAACCAGCTTCTAGAACTGATATATATAAAATCCATGGTAGTGCATTTAAAACTAGATACTTTGCGCCGCAGCAATGCTTACTCTCCAATTTATGCTAAAGATAGTATGGAGTACGTACAGGGTGACAATTATTGAGCTATATGAAATAAAATCGTCGTAACTTCACAATGGTTTGCGTTAGGACGTTCAAACTGCATGGTTTGTCACAGGGCATGATGGGAATTAGTATGCGCAGTATGGTTTGATTTAGCAACGAAGTCCACTTTCATTTGGATGGGTTCGTCTATAAGCAAAATTGGCGCATTTGAGGAGCTGTGAATCCGCATTTAATGATCGACAAGTCTCTTCACCCTCATCGGGTGACTGCGTGGTGTGCAATGTGCAGTCACGGAATAATCGGTGCGACATTCCTTGATGGCACGGTGACTACCGAACGGTACGTGAAGGTTTTGGAACATGATTTTAGCCCCATTATCCAAAGTGACCCTGATTTCGACAAGATGTCTTTCATGCAAGACGGAGCTCGACCCTATCGGATCAGGAGAGTGTTCGATGTCCTGGAGAAGCACTTTAGGGACGGCATTCTGGCTCTGGGGTACCCAGAAGCCATTGGCATGGGCCTCGATTGGCCGCCATATTCTCCGGATCTGAACACAACCGACTCGTTTCTGTGGGGTTATATTAAAGACAAGGTGTACAGTAGTAACCCCAAAACCTTTTCCGAGTTGAAAATAGCAATTCAGGAGGTCATCGGCAGCATCGATGTTCCGACACTTCAGTGGGACATGCAGAACTCCGCTATTCTCTGCGCCACATATTGCTCATGATGGCACGCATATCGAACATGTCATAACCTAAATCCGAGTATCTGTTAGTGACGTTTACATGTTGAATAAATTGGGTGCACGCCGTAGTTTGTAACTAATTTATGTTTTTTTTCGTATATTTCAAAAATTATCACCCTGTATATAAATTTTAACACAAAACTTGTTCTCCTGGTCATTACATCGCCCAGAGGGTTTTCTTTGTCGTTTTGTGATAGATGTTTCACCTAACAGACGCAAGTAATATGAGGTGCAATACACTCGTGTTACCAGAAGTGTTGGAATGTGCAGACAGAACGAAAGTAATGGAACGGTACTGTGTATGACACTTTCTAGCATCATCCAGTATAGAAGTAGTGTGAACTTCGCAAGTGCACGGGGTATCTCCGTTGTCCAAGAGCTCTTCATTGATGCCTCGATCAATTGAGTCTTGTTGGAAGTCCATATTTGTTCTGCTGGCGACGATCCGCGATGGTATTGGGGCGTTGGTTGTAGCTGATTGTCAGAAGCAGCAAATGAAAGTGAAATCGAGGCAGAAACGAATGGAGGCAGAAAGGTGAGCAAAACTGTTTTTTGAAATTTAAGAACAATACTTTTCCATGCGGCAGAACAGTTGCTTTTAAACTGAAAATGGTGTCGCCATTGCCACCCTGTTGGACCTAACCACACGGATTCAGAGTATGAGAGGTTACGGAGAATGCGCCGTCTTCTCGTAGCACGGTAGTCCATCCCTCTTCCAGTCAGTTCCTCCACGAACGGTGCTGGTGAGCCGATCTGCCTCTCCGGCGCTCCTCGGTTTGGCGGTTTTCGGCTCTCCGACTGGTCTGCGACTCTGCAGCTGTCCACTGCCGTCCCTGAGCACCGTCTGGGAGCGGATGCAGCGATCGGCGGAATGTGATGCCCTCCTCAATTCGCACTATCAAAAATGGTTCTGAGCACTATGGGACTTAACATCTGTGGTCATCAGTCCCCTAGAACTTAGAACTACTTAAACCTAACTAACCTAAGGACATCACACACATCCATGCCCGAGGCAGGATTCGAACCTGCGACCGTAGCAGTCGCGCGGTTCCGGACTGAGCGCCTAGAACCGCTAGACCACCGCGGCCGGCCAATTCGCACTATCTTGCGTTTCCATGGTCTGTCGTTTCACCATGGAAGATGCACAAATGATTTACTGTCAGCGGCTGATTTAACCCTGCCTTCAACCAGACAATCGTCGGAGACGTGTTTAGAGGCAACCGGTTCAGGCTGAACGCCTTAGACACACTGTCTAGCGAGTGCAGTAAGATGGAGGTTCCCTGCTGTTTTGGGGTGTCATTATGTGGGGCCGACATACGCCGCTGGTGGTCATGAAGGCGCCGTAACGGCTATACGATACGTGAATGCCATCCTCCGACGGAGAGTGCAGCCATATCGGCAGCACATTGGCGAGGCATTCGTCTTCATGGACAACAATTCGCGCCTTCAAGATAACGACATCGCTCGACTAGAGTGGCCAGCATGTTCACCAGACATGAACCCTATCGACACATGCCTGGGATAGATTGAGCTGTTTATGGACGACGTGACCCACCAACCACTCTGAGGGATCTACGTCGAATCGCCGTTGAGGTGTGGGACAATCTGGACCAACAGTGCCTTGAGGAACTAGTGGATATTATGCCACGACGAATACAGGAATGCATCAATGCAAAAGGACGTGCTGCAGGGTATTAGAGGTACCGGTGTGTACAGCAATCTGATCCACCACCTCTGAAGTTCTGGCTTTATGGTGGTACAACATACAATGTGTGGTTTTCACGAGCAAGAAAAAGGGCGGAAATGATGTTTACGTTGATCTCTACTGCAATTTTCTGTACAGGTTCCGGAGCTCTCGGAACCGAGGTGATGCAAAACTTTTTTTGATGTGTCTATTTCTCTGCCGTTCCTCTCTCTAAGAGCGCGTGGGAAAAATGAACACTTAAATCTCTTTGTATGAGCTTTGATTTCTCTTATTTTAATATGATGATCAATTCTCCCTATGTAGGTCGTTATCAAAATATATTTTCGCAATCGGAGGAGAATGTTACAGACCAAAATTTTGTGAAAACATTTCGTCGCAACTAAATTAGCCTTTGTTTTAATAATAGCCATTCCAACTCACGTTCCATATTCGTGACACTCTCACCCCTATTTTGCGATAATACAAAACAAGCTGCCTTTCTTTGAAATTTTTCGATGTTCTCCGGCAATCCTGCTTGATACTGATCCCATGCTGCACAGCAGTATTCGAGAATAGGGTGGACAAGTGCAGTGTAGCAATCTCTTTAGTAAACCTGTTGCATCTTCTAAGTGTTTTGACAACTCATCGCAGTCTCTGGTTTGCTTTACCCACAACATTATCTATGTGGTCGTTCCAATTGAAGTTATTCGTAATTGTGTTCTTTAGTTGAAGTTACAGTCTTTAGATTTGTATGACTTATCGTGTAACCAAAATTTAACGGATTCATTTTCGTACCTATGTGGATGACCTCACACTTTGCATTATTTGGGATCAATTTTCATTTTTTGCACAATATATTGCCTAAATCATTTTCCAGTTGGTTTTGACCTTCTGACAACTTTATTAGACGGTCCAAATAATCTGCCGGCCGGGGTGGCCGAGCGGTTCTATGCGCTTCAGTCTGGAACCGCCCGGCCGCTACGGTCGCAGGTTCGAATCCTACCTCCGGCATGGATGTGTGTGATGTCCTTAGGTTAGTTAGGTTTAAGTAGTTCTCAGTTCTAGGGGACTGATGACCTCAGCTGTTAAGTCCCATAGTGCTCAGAGCCATTTGAACCATTTTGAACCAAATAATCTAAGATGGCTGCTCAAATTATATTCTAAATCATTTACGTCGATTAGGAACAGCAGAGGGCCTACACCACTTCCTTGGAGAACGCCAGGCATCATTTCTGTTTTATTCGATGACTTTCCGTAAGTTACTACAAACTGTAACCCTTCTAACAGGATGTCAAGAATCCAGTCACACAACTGAGATGATACACCAAATCGGTTAGAAGCCGCTTGTGAGGAACGCTATCAAAAGTCTTTTGGAAATCCGGAAATACGGAATCAATCTCCTGTCGATATCACCCATTAGTTAGTGAGAATAAAGAGCTAGTTGTCTTTAACAAGGGCGACATTTTCTAAATCCGTGTTGACTGCGTGTTATTAGGTCTACAACTTTGCTTCCGCCGTTTTGCAATAGACGGCAGTAGCGACAAGTGGGGTTCAGGTGGTTGGTCATAGGTGTAATACAATAAGCTTAGGCATCTGTAAACATAATGCCATAACAATATTAATCGATTTGTGATTGCATCATAAGGTTATTCTCGATTAAGTACGTCAACTTACGTACCCATTTCTCGCCATTTGAGAGAAGTTTTAATGTTCTGCTTTAACATGATGAAATCTGCGGCTGTGGCTCTTGAAATGCTGGGTAAGACCAATGATGAGGGAACTATTAGTGGAAGAACGTTCAGAGAATGTTTTCAACGCCTTAAGAACGGTGATTTTGATGTCGAAGACCGGCATGGTGGGGGAAGAGAGAACGTTTTCGTAGCTATTGCAACAGACGAAGACAGTCACAGGACATCATTATCGAAAGCAATTGATGCGTTCGAGCCCAGCACTGAAACACAAACGGCCACAATACAGTGATAGACACGTAAAGGTAATTTTGCAACAGGTTAGTGCGCGACCCCATGTCGCAAAACCCGTCAAAATACACATGGAAACGTTGAAATGAGAAGTCCTATCCCTCCCGCCGTATTCTCCATACGTTTCTTCTCTGACTACCACCTTTTTCGATCAGTGGCATACAGTCTGGCTCACCAGCACTTCCGATCATATGAACAAGTGCAAAATTGAATCGATTCATGGATCCCCACGAATGACGCCCAGTTCTTCCGCCACAGTATTCGTGTGCTATCCGGAAGATGGGAGAATGTAATGGCCAGCGATGGGCAATACTATGAATTATAATTTTTTTTTTGTAGGTTTTTCACAATAAAGCCCTGCACTTCGAGGAATTCCGGCGAAAGCAAAGTTGTAGACCTAGTAGTATGTTGCTTTCTTTGAGGTAATTCATAATGTTTGAACACAGTACATTGAGATGATAAAAGTAATGGGATACCTCCTAATATAGCGTCGGATCTCCTTTCTCTCGGGGTAGTGCAGCAAATCGACGTGGAATGGAATCAACAAGTCTTTGGAAGTCCCCTGCAGAAATACTGAGCCGTGCTCCCTCTGTAGCCGTCTATAATCGCGAAAGTGTTATCGGCGCAGGATTTTGTGCACGAACTGACCTACCAATTACGTGCCATAAATATTCGGTGGGATTTATGTCGGGAAATCTGGGTGGCCATATCATTCCCTCGAATTGTCCCGAATGTTCATCAGACTAATCGTGAACAATTGAGGCTTGGTGAGATGCACTGATATCCGTAAAAATTCCATCGTTGTGTGGGAACATGACGTCCATGAATGGCTGGGAATGGTCTCCAAGTAGCAGAGCATGACCTTTTCCAATCAGTTATCGGATGAGTGGAACTGAGGACCTAGTCTATTCCATGTATACACAGCCCACACCACTATGGAGCCACCACCAACTTGCATAGTGCCTGGTCGCAGAACCGTCTGACCCTTGATTCAGACCCTCCATTTGGCTCTGTACCAAAAGTCCACAATTGGTCCAGTCGACGATGCTACAGATGTCGAGCTATGCCTTCATCCTGCAAGAAAAATTGGCAGTCTTTACGACTTCAGACAGCTGCCCAAACCTAGAGAGAACTTCTTCTGATCCAAAGTGACAGACACATCATTAGTGACGATATGAGCCGCCACCTGCAATTCGCTGCACCCTGTGCTCTTCATGGCATCCGGAACGACCGATTCAATATCTGGAATGAGTCGTCTTAGTATTAATACAAAACGCACACTCTACTTCTTCCTCTTCTTGGCAGCCGTATTCCCAAGGGCCCCCATTGCGCGCCTAACACTGGAGGTCCCAACTACTAGTAACGCCACCCTCTGTAAATGCCCAGATACCGCAGGTCCAGAGGCGTTCTCTGAGACAGACGAAGTAAATGCATCTGGCAAAGCATCATTTTCAGCCGCAGACAGCGCCTGAAACCTGACTGTCAGGCGACTTGGGGAGACCGTTCGATCTGCTCCCCAGAAAGGCTTTCGCTGCCTGCCATACTTTGGAACGATCTCCCACTCGATCGTAGGTGAGAAGTCAACCTCAGTGAGGTTTGTAAACAGGGCAGCAACTGTAGTGGGCTGATCAGGTGACATGTGGGACGTGCTGGAGGTTTCTTGGACCCCCAGGTCCAGCACCCTACACTGATGCCCAGCCTATAGCTGCATGACCGAAGCCAATACTGCCTGGAGCTGTGAGTGAGGATCACCAGCTCGGCCTGCATTTGAATACAGCAAACATAGTCCTTATTCATACTAAAGATGGTGGTACTATACACTAAAAATTAGAAGAGTGGAACTGTGCCTAGTAAGCAAACAAATGTGAAAGCAATTTACGAATTAAAATAGTAATCACACAGGTAAATGAAAATGAATCGCTTCTGTCTAAAGCTCATAAAAATAATTCACAGAGGATCGCTGTGGATCAGCTCTAACAAGAGCTGCCGCCTTACTTCTAGAGCAGAAAACGATCAATTCCCTACTAGAATCTGATCATTAGTTAAAAGCAACTGGTGTTACGATTTACTTAATCATGTGACTTTATTTTTCAGTTCCTTGTGACCCAGTGAGTCACATCATAAGTAATGGTGACTAGGTATATTTCATATCATGCCAATAAAAGAAGTACCGGTATTCTGATTGTCTATTTTCCCAATGTATGTAACATGAGCTTTTTAATAAAGTATTGGCCGATACACGGTTTTATTGATTTGCCACTGGTCAGTGTAATTTTATGTTTTATTTATTTTGGTGTTCACATTTGATCTGATATCTAGGGTATAAAACACCTCTTATTGGGTCGTGGACCAATTAACCACCACACATCTTGGGAGATGGATTTTTGGTGTCCACTTAATACCCACTGACACAGATAGAAGACAGACATGCAGACTAGGAGACACCATTGGCCCAGTGGGATCTGTACATCGAGGCGTCGTAAGTTCTGCTGGAACAGAGCAGCTGGTGAAACCTTGCCCTCGAAGGGGAATACTGTAGGTTCGATTCCTGGTCAGGTACAGCGTTTTAATCTGACAGCACGTCTCATGCAGTGTACCTTTGAAATCTGCAGTGTCACGCTATCCAGCCTCATTTAATCCGTCCTTACCTAAGGAGAACTGTGTATAAAGACGGAGCGTTACTTCAGCTTGGGAATGAAAGCGACCGTAGATCAGTCCACCCACTTAAATGAAGCTATTACGTTCTCCACGGGAAATTTAAAACAGAATCGTGGGGAGGAGATTTGAACCTTGCTGTTCCCAGTGTCTTAACCATTACACCACTTCTCCCGATACATAGATGATAATTCTAAGGCCTCTAAAGAAAAAAGACAGGTTGGAAAAAAAGAAATTTGAATAACTGAAACGGATTTTTCTGAATGAAAGGAGCTCAGCTGTTACGCATACAAAGCTTTAGTTGCCAAACAGACCTCAAATTGCGGCTATAATTTCATCACTCTTGGTGACTCAAGCGGACTTCCATAAGAGTCATTTCAAAGGAAAAGAGATGATGAGTTACCCGATGCGTGGTATTTGATTATTCGAGGAACGTAAGCAGCAGTTTCGCAAGATGGTGTAAGTCCAGCTCTCACGATATCTCTGCCTGGAGCGGATGACTAGGAAGTTATCGAGTTACTACGAGTTTCTTTTCCTCTTAGACGACGAATTATTTTTGCTGTTTTTTGACGACCATTGAACAACGAAAACACGCCATTAGAGGCGAAGTACTTTTTTCCTACAAACGTGATCTTCAAACGAATAAAGCGCGAAAACAGCTAAGAAAGTTTCGCAGCCTCTGTTTGTATTTATCTAGAGGAACTTGTCAGTCTAGACAGTGGTTGTAAGCGGAACAGAGTGACGAGTTTTTACGCGCGTCCTTAGAACACTTCGGAATACGGAGTCAGCGTCGCTGTACTGAGAACAGTCGGTCCTGGCTGTGTCTGCGCCGCCTGGCTGACTGTACCGGCGAGCCCTGGTGCAGTGCGCCGTGGTCTGTGTACTGTTCAGGCCGATACATCACCATCTGTACTGCTGTACCCTACATTTTATGCGAGAAGAGGTTTAAGTTTTTCCTGTGATCATCAGTTTAGCCGGCCTCTCACCTTATCCCAGCTGTCTTCTTTCCGTCCAACTTTGAACCAATATATCTGTCACACTGTCCTCACTGTCCTCACACCTTTTTCCTTTGATCTCATTTGCTAACTTTATCCTTTTCTCTCTTCATCTGTTGAGTGAACTTCAGATCTGATTCAGTCAGCTCCTCAGTCATGCATCTCTGTTGGTGTATGTGGCCGAGCGGTTCTAGGCGCTTCGGTCCGGAACCGCGCTGCTGCTACGGTCACGGTTCCAATCCTGCCTCGGGCATGGATGTGTGTGATGTCCTTAGGTTGGTTAGGTTTAAGTAGTTCTATGTTCTAGGGGACTGATGACCTCAGATGTTAAGTCCCATAATGCTTAGAGCCATTTAAATTTTCTGTTGGTGTGTCACTCAAATTCGACGGGAATGTTCCGAGAAAATGCCTTATCAGAATGTTAATAAGGCAGTCACGATTATCATACCATATACCAGTAACGGCATCCCCGATTCTTTGGAGATTCGTTCTCGCAAGTACAAAACAACTTCAAGTGTCTAAGTACTTTACAGATCAGTTAGTGTGTCACGTATTTGACGTGAAGCATTTCTTTATGATTGAAGATGTAAAACTCTGATTATGTATGTTTTATTAGCGTCGGATTAAACACCCATAAACTAGTGAAGAAGCTAAAAACAAAACTATATGCGAGGAAAAGTATAGGAAATGTAATTAAATCAAGACCCTACGCTGCCGACAGGCCTTGATAAACAACGGGGACAGTTGAAAATGCGTGCTCCGACCGGGACTCGAACCCGGGATCTCCTGCTTACATGGCAGACGCTCTATCCATCTTTTTTTTTCTTTTTTTGTTGCATTTTGTTCGGTATTGTTCGTTGCGTTTGATCTGGGCGGACGTCACAGGACATCCGTTCAAGTTGATCGTTGATTCTTTTACTCAGTTTTTTATTACAGGGGGCGATTAGCTCTCTGACCGAACACTCTGAGCTACCGTGCCGGCTACCCATCGGAGCTACCGAGGGCACAGAGGATAGTGCGACTGCAGTGACTTATCCCTTGCACGCTCCCCGTGAGACCCACATTCACAACTTATTGTCCTCATACTACATTCGTAGTGCCCCTGCCCATTACACTCATTACTCGCGGCAGACAATCTTATCGAGTCCCGTCAGATTTCGGGCAATACGTGTGCATCCGCACAGAAGAAGAAGGTCAATGACCGATTAGCCTTAACTATATGAAGATGGTGTCCGAAAGAACAGATACTGTGGTGTCACCGCCAGACACCACACTTGCTAGGTGGTAGCCTTTAAATCGGCCGCGGTCCGTTAGTATACGTCGTACCCGCGTGTCGCCACTATCAGTGGTTCCAGACCCCACGCCAGCCTGCGTGAGCTTAAACGCGTGCCTTTCGGCTACCCGTCACTGTGGATTGGCTGTCTTGCCAGTCCACAACAGATACCATCTTCATAAAGTTTAGGAAAGGTTCGAAATTATGTCTGCTGGAAGTCGCTCACTGCTTATCCGACAGTGGATGATTACAGACTGGGTAATTTGCGCTCATTTTAGTAAAAGCAAGTTTTTGACGCAGCTTAATGTTTACGACGTCGTGTGTCCTGAATCGTATATCTTACAGTGCTATAATCTGGCAGGTAGAGTCATAGGTATATGTGGATACTGTCTGAAAAAATATTTTGTGAATGTAGTCAGTAGTAAAGAAGTAATAAAATAAAACGTCACCACTGATGCTGAAGTTTAACTGCACGAACACCAAAAACTGAGTCATCGACGAACTTTTTCCTTCGCATTGTTTTGAAAGGGACGCCAGCGAGAAAAATTCTTTAAAAGTTTTGAAATTACGGGTAAAGTTTGCTGGAAGTCGTTAAATGCTCTCATTTTCTGGGTAATTTGCGCGCCGTGCTTTATGCTGCCTCAGGACATATACTCAGTTGCTAACTGTAATTTTGAATTTTTAAAGTCCCTCAATACTTATATGAAATACTGAAAATCAAATCTTTGTTGCCCCTGGGAGCCGTTAGAAAAGCAACCTGCAACTGGATCAGGTAATGGATGAGCGTCTTATCCGTTCATTAATACAGACTGCGCGTGTGTGGACCATAGAGCGGGCTGCCGCCATCACAGTGATCATCAGGACGAGGTAGAAGAGATCATGAGACGTACAGAGGACCATAGACAGTAATTGCTTACCTCGGTACAGGAAAGGAAAAGACTATCGAAAGATAGTGAATAGAAAGAAAAGTGTTTCTCCAAAGGGATTAGAGTTGTCTACTTCCGGGACGACCTGCCTCCGCGGCCGAGGTCGCCAACGCACGCCTGTGCCATGGCGCTCGACTCGGAGGTAACCGTGTTCGAATCCTGGTTGGTGGAACATTTTTAGTGCCGGCACTTGTCCGGTGAAGAGGGGGTGGGGGAGTGAGGAGATGACGGTGAAATTCCTTATCCCTAAACTTTGTTCTGAAGTCCTGGATTCAATTCCAAACCTCTCCTCAGTATCTCACGAAGTGAGGGTATGCGACGTTGTTGACGGGTGCTGATGGTGATCTGTCCGTCGGATGGGAACGCTGAGATCGACGGTTGCTTTGGTGCTACTCGAGAGCACAGGCCTAAGTGCCGGGAGCGGGTTTCGCCCTCTCCCTTCCCTCCATCAATAACAACACGAACCCAACAAAATGACCACTCATCGCCGTCATCCGCACGATGTAGGTACAAAAAAAAAAAAAAAAAATGGCTCAAATGCTCTGAGCACTATGGGACTTAACTTCTGAGGTCACCAGTCCCCTAGAACTTAGAACTACTTAAACCTAACTAACCTAAGGACATCGCACACATCCATGGCCGAGGCAGGATTCGAACCTGCGACCGTAGTGGTCGCGCGGTTCCAGACTGTAGCGCCTAGAACCTCTCGGCCACTCCGGCCGGCCAATCACCACATGTTTGCCCATTTTCTTCCTTATACTTAATAACTTCAAGTATCTCCGACAAATTTACATAGTTCTCTTTCATAGTCACAGAGTACCTTACAGGTACAGATGGAAACGTATCACCTTTATGCAATAGTACAGCCTTTAGACTTGTCTTGGAAGGGTGAATAAACAAGCGCCACTCAGCAGCATCGTATGGTATGTTTAACTGTTTCGTTAATCCTACTACATCACTACAAGCACAAACGTTGGCCACCATGCGATAATATGTCATCAGATCTTTATTACGTTGCCTAAAGTGAGTAATACTTGTTTCTTCATGAAGTAAGTTCCTTTCTTTAAGGTAAAATTTCTGCATGCTCAATATAAATCACGAATTAGATCATTCAAGTCTGCTTATGTAATTAAATGTGGTCTTTGTTCTGGAAAGTGCTCCTCTTCACTTGATTGACATTGTGCATCCTCAGCATTTGTAGGTTCATGATCAGAATTAGGAACTTCTTCCCACACTAGTGGAGGAGTTGGAACTGGCAGGTCTTCACCGTGGGGAACAGGTCTAACTGCTGAGGGCAGATTAGGGTACTTAATGTTCTTCTTATTCTTTGATGAAAAGCCAGTTACGGCCGACGTAGGTACACACTCGGTAACAGGTCGTAGGAAGGCGCTGGCGCTGGCCACAGTGGCCGAGCGGTTCTAGGCGCTGCAGTCTGGAGCCGCGCGACCGATACGGTCACAGGTTCGCATCCTGCCTCTGGCATGGATGTGTGTGATGTCCTTAGGTTGGTTAGGTTTAAATAGTTCTAAGTTCTAGGGGACTGATGACCTCAGAAGTTAAGTCCCATAGTGCTCAGAGCCATTTGAACCAATTTGAAGGCGCTAGCAGTACGACCTCGACTACAACCTCGCGTAATACAGCGATGCAGGATTCCTGCGTCTGCCCACTTAAAGCTCATTCGCCGAGTATGGCACTGTTTTGACTTCAGACTTCCGGGTCGAAGACCACGTTGTTTGCACCCATAAAGGACTTCAGTCACGGAGCCGGGTTTAGGAGCAACGCAAAAAACCCAAACTGGGACAACAGTTCCGGGACTGTGGCCGTGACAATTGCGATTCCACGGATTCCCGAAGAACGCTCTCACTTTTGTCCGAGAAGTACTATTTATGTCTCCGACCACAGAAAGGGAATACGAGCCAGAATGTCATTGGCAGCGCCTCAGAATTCGCCAGCTGGCCGTCGTGAGTAATACGGCGAGGACGGAGAGCGGCGCTGAGTGTTTAGGGTACAGGAAGCGCAGGCTGCGGCCGGCTGCCACGCTGAGCGTCAGACAAGCAGGCGGAAGGCACACACAGCGCCCGCCCCACGCGCGCCGCTGGAGGTCAGAATTTTCCGCGGAAGACCTGTGAGTGTGGCGGCAGAGCGCGTACGCTTTTTACGACGGCCCGCCGCGGCTTTGTGAATGGAGCCGGGCGACCTACTGGCGCCACGTCACTGGCGCGCTCTCGCCGGCCATTCATGCGGGCCCGGCGCGCCTCTGATTCACCGCGCTGGCCGCCTGCCAGCCAGCCGGCACGCTCCGCGGTGCCCTATCTCGGGCCCAGCTGCAGGAAACTGACGTGCACGCTGTTGGCGTGCTGCACGCTCGAACGCCGGATTACTGGTGCAAGTAAACCTTAACGTGCCCCGATCCGGAAAGGTATGCCCTTTCACATACCAAGTCTCGACCCACGCACTTAATTTAGGAACACTATCTGACTACATTTTGCAAAAGGTTCAAATGTTTCAAATGGCTCTGAGCACTATGGGACTTAACATCTGACGTCATCAGTCCCCTAGAACTTAGAACTACTTAAACCTTAGTAACCTAAGGACATCACACACATCCATGCCCGAGGCAGGATTCAAACCTGCGACCGTAGCGGTCGCACGGTTCCAGACTGAAACTCTAGAACCGCTCGGCCACAGCGGCCGGCTCAACGTTTTGCAGCAGGAATTAAAATCTGTGGAGGAGAATTAAAAACTTTGAGGTTTGCAGATGACTTTATAACTGTGTCAGAGAATACAAAGGACCTGGAAGAGCAGCCGAATGGAATGGACAGTGTCTTGAAAGCAGAACGTAACATGAACATCAACAAAAGCAAAACGAAAATAATAGAATGCAGTCGAATTAAATTCGGTCATGCTTAGGGAATTAGATAAGAAAAAGAGACACTTAAAGTAGTAGACGAGTTTTACTATTTGGGAAGCAAAATAACTGTGATGGTCGAAATAGGGAGGATATAAAATGTACACTGGCAATGGCAAGGAAAGCGTTTCTGAAGAAGAGAAATTTGTTAACACCGAGTGTAGATTTAAGTATCGGGAAGTCTTTTCTGAAAATATTCGTAATGAGTGTAGCCATGTATGGAAGTGAAACGAGGACCATAAATACTTTGGACAAGAAGAGAATAGAAGCTTTCGAAATGTGGTGCTACAGAAGAATGCTAAAGATTAGATGGGTAGATCACGTAACTAATCAGGAGGAACTGTATACAACTGGGGAGAAGAGGAATTTGTGACACAACCTGACCAGAAGAAGCAATCGGTTGGAAGGACACGTTCTGAGGCATCAAGGGATCATCAGTTTAGTATTGCAGGGAAGCGTGGTGGGTAAAAATCGTAGAGGGAGACAAAAAAGATGAATACACTAAGCAGATTCAGAAGGATAGAAGAAGCTAGCACAGGACAGAGTAACATGGAGAGCTGCATCAAACCACTTTCTGAACAGAAGACCACAACAACAACATCTGATAACAACGTTATAAATCAAAATTACCTGGGCAGTTAACACCTACTTTACGAGCGTGACAGTTAATAGCAGCAAAAGGAAACTGAATTTAAATGAACATGATTAATCATCAGGAGCATAGTCCCCCTTATAAAATTCCTCCATGATCCCCTATTCAGTGCTAACATTGGTGCCTCTTCGGCTTAACATCAGAAGAGACACCAATGTTAGCACTGTATAGGGGATCATGGAGGAATTTTATAAGGGGGACTATGCTGAAAGGCATAATCAGTCTTAAATGATGATGATAATGATTAATCATCTCTAGTATCTCAGCAGTAAGAGGTGTGTTTTAGCAACTTCTAGCAAGGTACTTTGCGGTCTGGACGTGAATCCGATTTATAATTGTAACAGTCAAATACGATGCATCGAACATACGCAATTCTGAAGAATCGAGTACAGCGTATGCAGAACCAAGTACAGCGTCACGGTATCCGTTTCAAAACTCACCTTATTTGCTGGAAATTTGTTCGGACAATGCGATATGTTTAATACTTAGAATAGTCGACGCTATAAATTGATGTGAAATATCATGTGAAACTCGTGAAACGTATCAGTTATTACCGCCAGAGATTGCTTATTGTATTGCGAAATCGGACTACGGCCGCACACTACAAGTCAAACTAATCATTTTAAATAACAAGTGACCAGGAAAATCGAAATGAGAGAGAATATTTAGCTACAACTTCATATAATTAATATCAACCCAGCTGTGCTAACTTATTTTTACTGGGGACAGTCGATTTAACACCAAAACAGATTATTTTCGTGTCTCATACAGAAATTCAGCTATGCATTGTCCAGTTGCAATGTCAAATCCAACTTGAACAATGTCCCATTATAATAATGATTATTATTATTACTACTAATTGTCTAGGTGTAACGGCTGTGTCCACGAACACCCACCATCTCTGATGTTGTCAGGACATAACCGTTACACCTAGACAGTTAATAACTGTGGTGTCACCGCCAGACACCACACTTGCTAGGCGGTAGCCTTTAAATCGGCCGCGGTCCATTAGTATACGTAGGACCCGCGTGTCGCCACTGTCAGTGATAGCAGACCGAGCGCCACCACACGGCAGGTCTAGAGAGACTTACTAGCACTCGCCTCAGTTGTACAGCCGACTTTGCTAGCGAAGCTACACTGACCGATACGCTCTCATTTGCCGAGACGATAGTTAGCATAGCCTTCAGCTACGTCAATTGCTACGACCCAGCAAGGCGCCATAATCCTTTGCTATACATATTGTGGTTATAACATGTACCGTCAAGAGAGATGTTCTACAATTGTGGATTAAAGTTAAGTATTACATCATCTACGTACTTGATTTGCAATTCTCAAGATATTGTCCTGTTCCAGACCTCACGCCAGTCAGCGTGTAATTAAACGCGTGCATTTCGGCCTCGTCTAGAAACACAGTGTTGGCTCTTCTGCCAACACTACAATAACAGTAATGGAACATTCTATAAATTGCATTTTGCATTCCAACTAGACAATGCTTACCCGAATTGCTTTTTAGGATCCGAAAATGATTCTCGACCGAAATCGATTGTCATCAATAAAAATACCATAATCCGAAAGTCAATTCTACAATAGAATTCTTAACCTTCCTAAAAGATGTCCGGCACTTCCTACACAAATGTCATATTACGTTGACAAAGCAAATAAACAGGATAATAAATGTCCTATCACTGCTCAAATGGCACATACTACGCAAAGTTCAAATACATAATCACCACATAAACATAGTTCCATACGAGTCATAAACCATTTAGGAACGTAAACTGATAGGAGGAGAGGCTAAACTGACTGAAATACTCTTCGAGTTAACTCCCTAAAGTCACATTCTGTACGAAGCCACGTAAGGACTGTCCTCAAAGAGAAGCAAAGAATCGAAGACATCATGTGGAAGTTAGGTCCACCCGCGTAGTCGTAGCAATTTTGTAACGTGAATTAATGAAAAGTACATCCTGAAATGGAAGTGCCATGTAGCTATAACTAAATTGGCGGTGTTTGAGTGCTGCAGTGTGGATTATATACACACATCAAAAAAAGTTTTGCATCGCCCCAGTTCGCAGAACTCGTGAAGATAGACGTTGACTGTGGATATTGTATCATAGACACAGTTCCTTTGACTGTTCAGAGGTGTCACTAAACCCGCCCAAAGATGTAAACAACTATGCATGAGTAGCGCCTATTAGAAGGAGGGGGTCCGACAGCAGATCAGTTCCAGTCATTCCACCAGGAAGGCGATACACGGCTCAACCATGCCTAGACGGTCAATACCGCAGTTCGATCGCGTCCGCATTGTTTCTTTTTGTCAGGAAAGGCTTTCAGCAATTTCGATGGCATGCCTCGCTCAGGCCGCTCAAGGGCTACTACTGCAGTGGATGTCCGCTATCTACGGATTATGGCTCGGAGGAACCCTGACAGCAACGCCACCATGTTGAACAATGCTTTTCGTGCAGCTACAAGACGTCGTGTTACGACTCAAACTGTGCACAATAGGCTGCATGAAGCGCAACTTCACTCCCGACGTAGATGGCGAGGTCCATCTTTGCATCACCATACCATGCAGCGTGGTACAGATGGGTCCAACAACATGCCGAATGGACCGCTCAGGATTGGCACCACGTTCTCTTCACTGATGAATGTTGCATATGCCTTCAACCAAACAGTCGTCCGAGGCTTGTTTGGAGGTAACCTGGTCAGGCTGAACGCCTTAGACGCATTGTCCAGCGAGTGAAGCAAGGTGGAGGTTCCCTACTGTTTTGGGGTGGCATGATGTGGGGCCGACGTACGCCGCTGGTGGTCATGGAAAGCGCCGTAACGGCTGTACGATACGTGAATGCCATCCTCCGGCCGATAGTGCAACCGTATCGGCAGCGTATTGGCGAGGCATTCGTCTTCATGAACGACAATTCGCACCCTCATCGTGCACATCTTGTAAATGACTTCCTTCAGGATAACGACTAGAGTGGCCAGCATGTTCTCCAGACATGAACCCTATCGAACATGCCTGGGATAGATTGAAAAGGGCTGTTTATGGACGACGTGACCCACCAACCACTCTGAGGGACCTACACTGAATCGCCATTGAGGGGTGGGACAATCTGTACCAACAGTGCCTTGATGAACTTGTGGATAGTATGCCACGACGAATACAGGCATGCATCAATGCAAGAGGACGTGCTACGCTACTGGGTACTAGAGCTACCGGTGTGTACAGCAATCTGGACCACCACCTCTGAAGGTCTCGCTGTACGATGGTACAACATGCAATGTGTGGTTTTCATGAACAATAAAAGGGGCGGAAATGTTTGTGTTGATTTCTATTGCAATTTTCTGTACGGGTTCCGGAACTATCGGAATAAAGGTCATGCAAAACTTTTTTTGATGTTTGAATATATCAGGACGGTAGCAATAGCAGTGCTGCATTAGGGGAATATCGCCAACAGAAACTGTATCTTACTGCAAGACATAAACAACTGCCCCGTCACAATGAACGGAAGTTTATTCCTCTTCCACATACAACGAAAAACAGTTGAGAAAGTAGAAACAACCATAGAAACAATCCAGGTACAGTTACAAGCAGTCACTGATAATAAGTATGTACCTGCTGAACTGCACTTACAAAGAGGAAGGCTCTGGTAGACGGCGCGGCGGATGCCGTGTCGTGTGTACAAGTCATGTGACCCACTTATGATGGCTGACCCACGCAGATTCCATTGGTGGAATATTCGAAGTATTCCAAGTATTACGTACAGGGTTATAGCATCCCTCCCACTTTGGGAAAAGAACACTCATTGAAGAATCTGTGGCCTCTGGGGCAGACATCGCAGCTGATGACTGCGTCAGCGGATGGAGATTCTGGGCCAGAACCTCTGAGTAGTGGTGGAAGCGGATACCCTGAATACAAGTGGCGGCTGCTCCTCCATGAAGTACCATGAGAGAGGACCAGTGACGAGGGTGCTGATACCTTCTCGAAGCCCAGTCCACCGACAGGGTGAGACAACAACAATGGCGAAAGCACTGACTGCTCGATGAGGGACGCCAGCGTTGAAGGACACGAAGGCGCCACTCCAGCCAGTGGCACAGTGGACCCAGAGGAGAGTCAGGAGGCGGTGACATCCACAAGGAGGGCAGATCTATCTCAGCAGGAGGGGTACCCGTGAGTTCAGGAGATGCGCTGAGGGAGAATGAGGGAGGAGGTAGAGAGGCAGTGATGTTGGTGGTGGACCTTCAGGCCCCACTGTGGTGCGGGGAAGGAACTGGTCATGGTGGCTTGCCACCAGCCATCACTGGTGCACATCATACAGAGGTGGTGGCCTCGGCAGCTGTGGACTGTGGCTGGAATCCACTTTGGTCAGCAGCATAACACCCGACCCCAGATCCCATAACCGGGAATGAACAGTGAAAGGGCCATACCGACGGGCTGTGATGGTGTGGCGTGAGCCGATACAGGAGGGTGTGAGGCTGGCGACCACAGACCATCTCGGCTGGACTCTGATCCCCCACTGGTGTAAACCTGTCAGAACCCTAAAAGCATGTCAAGATTTCATCCACAGAGATCTCTAGGCTTCCTCTCTGTATCTCCACCTTTACAGAGATACTAGCAGCGTCGCGCTAGAACGCCCAGTGGGCAACGCAAAGTACCTAGAACGCCGCACATAGTACGCTAGCGTATCGAAGATATATATCGTAGCAACTGGCAGCAAGTGAAAATATATATATATATATATATATATATATATATATATATATATATATATATATATATATATATATATATATATAAAATCAAAGATGGGAGCAGAGCTCCCCCCATTGACATGGTCACTCCTCTGAGATGTCGGTGTCTGTTGGTGAATCAGTATCTTGATGACTTGGGGTGGGTCATTTACCATGACCCAATAGGTTTCGTTTTTGCTGTCGTGTAATATTTATTATTTTTTTATTCTCTCAATGGAAGTAGATAAGGAAAGGAAAGGAAAGGTACATTATTTCAGTTTCTATAGTGATGTGTCACATCACCAACAACTTTAATCTTGGCACAATTCAATGCACTTTAACCCATACGAACACTGACTCTGATTCATTTACTTTTCGACGATTCCTTCTCCTAAGAACCAATGGCATTGTAGACATATAATAAGAAGTACCACGATCTCTGTTCTTAGGACGAGGAATCGTCGTAAAGTAAATGAATCAGAGTCTGTGTCCGTCTGTGTAAAAGGCGCACTCAATTGTGCCAAGATTAAAGTTGTTGGTGATGTGACACATTGCTATAGAGACTTAGCTGTTCGACACAGGATGTCAAATCAGACATCTTTCAGCCGTCTACTTTCCCAAATTATTTTATGTGGCTACCAGTTACGGTGATTTACTAACCATCATCGGGCCCCTAACCGATGTGTGGGAAGATTCCACCTCGATTCTGGTCAAAACAGGGGCCAGCATTCGAATACTGGTATCTGTAGATTTCTGCTTGCTATACCGACCACTTCAACCATCATCTGCCGACTGTTAGATCTAACGATGTCAGCCTGTCCAATTCCGATTTCCCTTGATGGTGAAAAGCCACTGGAACCATAAATTGCCCCGAAATTGGAATATGCTGCTTGTTATGGCTCACCAAACGTCGAGAAACCAGGGAATTCAATAAAGTCGCGGCTACAGATATGTCCGCTTGTAGCCTGAGAACTTTGTCCATTGCTTGCACTTCGATAAACAGTTTTTTATGATTCGTGAACACTGAAGGCACGAGATTAACATCCATGTCCATGTCTGCAGGAGGGGACTATAAATGACACAGAGACACTATATAACCTTTTTTTAATGCAGTTGCAAGTCACCCAGCGCTTAGGGCATGTGGCCATGTCGTGTTTCACGAAACAGTATGTGCAGGACGGGAATGTGGAACACTGCCATTGCTGTAGTTGTTGTTCTTTGGGAGGTCGCCGTCCATTGTGGCACGGAGACCGCTTTTTCGTACTCACCCAAGAACTGACGCAGTAATGTCACACCAAGCCTCAATCTGATCTGGGAATATCGTCTATTAGCTTCTCGTACGGGAAGTCTGTTGATTTTTAGTAAGTCGGAGGTGGCTACTGGGAGGTTAAAAAATACCCTCCCTTGTAAAAGCCGACACGCCAGTAAACGTCACGAATTTTGAAAAACTTGGGATACCAGCAAATTAATGAAGGAACCACGGTGAGAATAGTTGTCTTGGTTCGACGTACGGCAGTCCTATAGCTTGCACCGGTTTGTACTCACCGTGCCAGCAGCCAAATACTCGCGAGATAAACATGCATTTTGTGGTAAATTGCGCGTGTTCGTGTTATTAATTTGGCAGCCGCATGTTCCGAAACGCCTTCTTCAAATTCGGTGGTGCGTATCCTTTTCTTTACAGGTACGTGACGCCTTTCACCTGAAATGTTTCCTGTTAACCTTAGTCGACGATCAACGTTGGCGAATGCCTGTTTCGTAGGCAGTTTTCTGTTAAGGTGTATTTCCACACTCATCCGGCGAGATGCACTGGAATTAGCATGGTCTAGTCCACAATACAAAGGCGTATTAAGAGATTCTGCAAATTTGTAATTCCACTCCACTAAGATAGGCTGACGACTTAGGGTAGACTGGGTGTAGCCAGCAGGTGTGGCCGAGCGGTTCTAGGCGCAAACGCGCGAACGCTACGGGCATGGATGTGTGTGATGTCCCTGGTTATTTAGGTTTAAGTAGTTCTAAGTTCTAGCGGATTGATGACCTCCGATGTTAAGTCCCATAGTGCTCAGGGCCATTTGAACCATAGGCTGGGTGTATGGGCGTATCTCTTCGTCTGCAGCATAACATGTCTTAATTGGGCGGAAGGGGAAACATCGTAAGGACAGGGAATCAAACTACGTTGACCAGAGTGGACAGCAGCCAAGAACAGGTCTACTCCTTTGACATAACGGGTAGCTGATTTCAGTTCAACCTTGCGGAAGGTAAACAACACTCAGATCAGACCCAGCTACGCTACAGTAAACGTTTCAAGGAAGGAGAGAAACTTGCACGCAACTGTAGGCTTCCAAGTACTAAAGCACGGAAGAGAGCAGAATAATATTTTCGTTTGCTGGTTTTTCTCCACCGCGTGACACATAATTTCCATCTGGGAAACCAGAGTGATTTAGCAGGAAGGTGAGTAATGCGACGGCCTCGATGTTTTTGGAGGCCGAAACACGCTGCAGTGAGAAGTCCGGGTGCGAACGCTTCACCTCAATTCAAGGTCGCTTCACACATGCGACCGCCGCTTTACGGATACTTGTGACGTAGATCTGTACAAAATTGCCCAGATCTGCAATTAAGGAGTACAGTTGTTGGTTCAGGAAGCAATAGTGATTTAATAAGCGAGGTCACGTTATGGTTAACACAACGGACTCCCAAGAATTCAGGACAGCTGTTCAGATCCTCGTCCGACCATCCATATTTAGATTTTCTGTTGTTTCCCCTTAACTTCTAAAGGCCAATACTGGAATGGTTCCAGGAAAAGGACACGGCCAATTTTATCTATGTCCTGCTCCACTCCTAGCTTGTATTCAATCTCTAATGACATCGTGGTCGACAAAACGTTAATCCTAATCATCCTTCCTACCTAGTAATGATTTTTCCGGTAGTGGAGTTGTTTGAATCATAAAAGCGCCAAATATTTCATATTCCCAGGATACAGAAAAGATAGTGGACCCAGTGTTAGAATCAGAATTTAAAAGAGCTATGGAAGACTTAAAATCAACTAAGGCAGAGGGGATATATATCACTTACAGTTACTGAATTTCTTTTTTTATAATGTCATAATAAGGTCAACGAACAAAACAGTTGCCGGCTGCTGCGGCCGAGCGGTTCTAGGCGCTTCAGTCCGTAACCGCGCGACCGCTACGATCGCAGGTTTGAATCCTGCCTCGGGCATGGGTGTGTGTAATGCCCGTAGGTTAGTTAGATTTAAGTAGTTCAAAGTTCTAGGGGACTGATGACCTCAGAAGTTAAATCCCATAGTGCTCAGAGCCATTTGAACCATTTTTTTTCTAGGGGACTGACGACCTCAGATGTTAAGTCCCATGGTGCTCAGAGCCATTCTGATCAAAACAGTTGTTATTTGGCATGATCGAAGTGATAGTGTGAGGGTCCTTTGACAGGTACGGTAGAACCACTAGATCTACAACTTGGCCTCCATCGGTTTTTGTCAAAGTTCGAGGTTTTACTGTGAAAAGAACTTACAAAAAATTCATGTACTTTCTCCCATCTTTCCGGCAACATACGAATCCAGCGTCAGAAGAACTGGGCGCCTTTTGAATAGATCCATGAGTAGATCCAACTTCGCACTTGTTCACATGACCGGAAGCGCTGGTCAACCAGGCAGTGTGCCATTGATCGAAAAAGATGGCAGTCAGAGGGATGAATGCATGGGGAATACGGCGGGTGGGGTAGGACTTCCTATTTCAACGTTTCCGGGTATGCTTTGGCGGGTTTTTGGGACGTGGTGTCGAGCATTGTCATGCTACAAAGTCACCTCTTCATATCTGTTGCTGTATTGTCGACTTTTGTCTTTTTTTTCTTTCAGTGCACCGCTCAGTTGCATCAGCTACTTTCTCCTGTGATTGTTACCGTCGGTTTCAGCAACTTCGAAGACCTTCTCTCTACAACCACCATGCCGGTCTTTCACATCAGAATCACCGTTCTTGAAGCGCTGAAGCCATTCTCTGCACGTTCTTTCACAAATAGGTCTTACCCAGCATCTTGTGAGCCTCAGCAGCAGATTTTTTCATGTTAAGGCAGAAAATTAAAACTTCTCCCAAAGGACGAGAATTGGGCTCGTAAGTTTATATATGAAGCCGAGACTAACTTTATGATGGAACCACGAATCAGCTAACCCTAGTCAACAGTGGTTTTGGTACAGACAAACTACATATAAAACGTAATTCTATATTGTAATGTGACATAAAATGTGAAATCAGAATGTGTCCATCACGCCAGAATTAAAAGTTATGACCTGCAAGTTATATAACATATTGAATTTACTGTATAATTTTTAAGTGCTTTGTGTTTGAAAGGAGTGTGATAAAAGTTAGTGCAGTGACCTTTCTTGTTCTTAACTTTAATGTGAACTACTTCTTAAATGCTATATGTAACATGAGTGTATTTTAGACTGTGTATTTAAACCCTCCAGTCACATACATTTGCTTACTCTTCCTTCTGTATTATCTCAAGTCTGAATTTTTCTTTTCAGGAATTGATCTGGCTAAGTTCATTCGACAGAAAAGTGTTTTGTAGGCATTGAAAATACAACGTGAAGAAATCAAAACATGGATGTACATACCATCCCGATTCATTTTCTTATATATGTGGTGATTTCACGAGAAGGAAACAAAGACGACCAGTTTCTAACTTACTGAAGCACTCCGTCTTCAGGCCACAAGTGGCCCACCGGGACCATCCGACCGCCGTCCATCCTCAGCTGAGAATGCGGATAGGAGGGGCGTGTGGTCAGCACACCACTCTCCCGGTCGTTATGATGGTATTGTTGACCGAAGCCGCTACTATTCGGTCAAATAGCTCCTCAATTGGCATCACGAGGCTGAGTGCACCCCGAAAAATGGCAACAGCACATGGCGGCCCGGATGGTCACCCATCCAAGTGCCGGCCACGCCCGACAGCGCTTAACTTCGGTGATCTGACGGGAACCGGTGTATCCACTGCAGCAAGGCCGTTGCCCAACTTACTGAAGACGTCGTATTATTTATACTTCAAATGCCAACTGAGAGATCAGGATAAAGATTGGATACGTCACATAACTAGGTTCAATTCTAAACTAACACAATGGCTGAAAGGATAAAAAGAGCACTTACCATATTGGCGTACCAATGCTCTACGAGTGCCTCAAAATCATGTTGATGATTGCTACTTCTGTTTGTCTAATGTAACTGGCTTTTCATCAAAGAATAAGAAGAATATTAAGTACCCTAATCTGCCCTCAGCAATTAGACCTGTTCCCCACGGTGAAGACCTGCCAGTTCCCACTCCTCCACTAGTGTGGGAAGAAGTTCCTAATTCTGATCAGGAATCTACAAACGCTGAGGAAGCACAATGTCAGTCAACTGAAGAGGAGCATTTTCCAGAACAAAGACCACATTTAATTATACAAGCAGACTTGAATGACCTAATTCGTGAGTTATACTCAACCAAGGAGCATGCAGAAATTTTATCTTCACGTCTTAAAAAAAAAGGAACTTTCTTCATGAAGAAACAAGTATTACTCACTTTAGGCAACTTAATAAAGATCTGATGTGACATATTACCGCATGGTGGGCAACGTGTAGTAATGTAGTAGGATTACTGAGACAGTTAAACGCCGCGCGGGATTAGCCGAGCGGTCTAGGGTGTTGCAGTCATGGACTGTGTGGCTGGTCCCGGCGGAGGTTCGAGTCCTCCCTCGGGTATGGGTGTGTGTGTGTGTGTCCTTAGGACAATTTAGGTTAAGTAGTGTGTAAGCTTAGGGACTGATGACTTAGCAGTTAAGTCCCATAAGATTTCACACACATCTGAACATTTGAAACAGTTAAACATACCGTACAATGCTGCTCAGTGGCTCTTGTTTATTGGCGCTTCCAAGACAAGTCTGAAGGCTGTACTATTTCATAATGGTAATACGTTTCCATCTGTACTTGTAAGGTACTATATGACTATGAAAGAGAACTACATAAATTTGTCAGAAATACTTGAAGAGGAATATTGGAAAATATGTGGTGATCTTAAGGTGATTGGTTTACTAACTGGTCTCCAAAGTGATTTCACGAAGTTCTGCTGTTTCCTCTGTCTTTGGGGCAGCAGTGCAACAGAAAAACGTTATACAGCTAAACTGTGGCCACCGCGAGAGAAATTGGCTCCAGGGAGAGAAAACGTGAAATATGTACCTTAGGTGTATTCTCAAAATGTTTTCCTTCTGCCGCTGCATATTAAGTTCGGCCTTATGAAGGATTTGGTTAACGGAATGGACACAAATGCTAATGGCTTCGTGTATCTACATGAAGTGTTCCCTGAATTAAGTGACGCCAAATTGAAAGAGGGGGTTTTTATTGGGCCACAAATTAGGAAGTTAATTTTTCTTCGAAGTACTTATCATGCATTACGTCAGTCAGAACTTGCAGCCTGGCGTTCTTTTAATGATATCGTTGAAGGTTTCCTAGGGAATACAAGAGCAGAAAACAGTGACAGACTGGTGGAAACTCTTTTAGAGAACTGTAAAAATCTTGTATGCAGAATACCACTAAAATGCACTTCATTCTCATTTAGATTTCTTCCCTAACAATTTGGGAGCGGTTAGTGACGAACAAGGAGAAAGATTCCATCAGGACATTTTGCGAATGGAAAGCCGCTATAAAGGTAGATGGAAACCTTGAATGTTAAGTGACTACTGTTGGTTTTTGAAGCGTGAAGGATATATAACCCCCACTAGGAAGTTGTCATCAAAAAGGCTCAACCCTCCTCCATCAACATCATCAGCAAGGAAATGAATGTTGCAATTTTTCTTGTAAAAATGTACATTAGCCCCAGTACACCAGAGTAAGATAGTTTTATGGCATATGTTATATGTTGTCTAAATTTAGTGTAGACCCCACTTGTCTCTGTTATTAGATATAGGCACTTAAAAATCTCCGTAACAAAAAATGGAAGGATGATGGCGAAAATCTAACTGCGTTTTCAGATTCAGCAAGTCCAGATTAGTTAGATCCACCCTGTTTTATCTCTCTACCTGAAAAAAGTTGTTTTTTTGTATAGTGTAATATTTTGATGGCGTTGTGTTTACAAATGCCTATGCTTATTGCATGACATAACCTACCAGCTGCACCACCACTTGCCATCTACTGCAAAACGGCGGAAGCAAAGTTGAAGACCTAATGTAATTTCTGTGTCTTAATGTACTCGCCATTCGTGGCTGCGCATTTCGTCAGGAGACTTTCCATTATATATAGAGTGTATTGTAATTAGTAATTAAAACTGATGATGGTGGAAGTATGCGGTAATAGAAGCAAACGATCGGTTTGCGAGATAACTGAGATTGTGTGTTTACGAGCCAGCACTGCCCCCAGAATGAAATGTGGTATCAGTCAGTAAAAATGTGTCTGAAATGCAACCTTGTCGATGAAGTCCCGGCCTAACTGAAATCGGGTTTCAGCCATGGTCCACATTAACAAAAAATACAATAACACTTCAGCATTTTACGCATTACAACCATCTATAAACTGTCACCTGTTAAAAGAGGTATTCCACTCGCATTTGGATGCAATGCTGCACTCGGCTCACCAGTGAGCTTTCAAACACCCTCCTCCCCTGACCCCCTCCCAGTAGTGGGACAAACTTCATGCGAGCACATTTTGTTAGTGCGGAGACCGTTGATGAGAGCCCGAAATTCAGGGGTCGGTGAATGGTGCGGCAGCTGATACTTGGGCACCTGTGCACTATGCAAATAACTCATTAGCACCAAGCCACTGTGCCTACCTGCCTTCTTCCTTCTGTGAAGAAGAGTGATCGTTCGTGTCTTCGATTCATTCCAGAAGTGGCGTACACATTGAGAAACTGGATGCCTATCACCATTACAGCCATTTCTTTAGCGTTGGGGAGATACCATACTTCATCCGCCTCGAGGCCCTCCGTCAGGAATTGCGACACCATTGTTAGTTTGCGAGGCATTGGACACATGTGCCATATAACCGTACATACCCAGGAAATCGTCGACGCAGATATTTTGGAGGAAGACAATGTCAATGTCCGTTGCGTTGAGCTTGTCTCGGAACAGTGATAGCTTGTGCTATTTGTGTTAACAATGATCATCGCTAAGCGATGGGTATTTAGATCACCTCCTGCAATGGGGACCACCACCATCATCGTCGCCATAAATGTTGTGATCTGTTATGTGCTCTGTGAGTCCTCGCCGTCGTCTGCTGCTACTCGGAAGAGGCTGGGATGTGTGAGGAGCCTCATCCACGATAGCAGGTGTAGAATCTTATTCAATGTCATCCATCCAAGGTCCGTAATTTGACCGTGGCTGTGGCAGAGTACTTGTGACCTGGGTGACCAAAGTTGAGTCTGTAATCGTTTCCTTCCGTGTATTGGTAATGGGTGCTGTCCTCGTAATCTGTTCGTCCGAGAGGGACCAGAAAGCGACGTGTCTAAGTCAAGGAAAGTAACAGGTGAGGCGACCCTATATCATCCAAGTTTCCTGTCTTGTCTGCTGTCCGAACGTCAACTTTGAAAGGCGTCCGCAGGAGGCAATCGTTGGAGAGTGTACAGTGTCGCTTTTTATGTTCCCTTGGCGACCTCTGTTTGTGGACGTGGGTTTGCATGTCCGTGTGAGTGTGTGGTTCCTTCACCTCGTCCCCCAGAGGGATAAAAACAGACCCTAGAGTCGAGTTCCATTCTCTTGTGCGAATCTCCCTGTAAAGTCTATGGGCGACCTTCCTCTGTGACGACTCTGTCGTGGTGTCGATCAGTCCTGAACTTACTATGGTTCTGCAGTTTCATGTTCGCTGTCTTCCAAGTGGTCCTCTGCCTGCCATGATGGTCGACCATATCACCCCTTCGTAATTAAGGGGGAGTGTTGTAATCGTAAGGGGTGGCGCCAATTCACCTAATCGGATTTTTGTAAGTCGATGTTGAATACATGTCGAACGTAAATGACCTTCCCAGCTGCTACCAGAACAAGTATATGGCTGTCCACCGTACATCACGATCGCCTGACACCCATCTAAGAGTAGGTGGGATGGCACTTGTTCTCTTAATTGACTTTTTGCTTGTCGTAAGCCATTGGGGACCGAGTACGTCTCGAAAGTGTTCCATTTTTCTGCCATGTGGCTAATGACCATCCTGTATTGTTGGAATACTGTGGTGACTGCATCTGGCGGCACTTCAAATGGGAATCTGAAGACTTGTAGGGTGTGTAATCCTAGGGCTACATGGTAAACAGTGACTGCCCCAATTTGGTCATTGAAATGTTTGAGCTTGAGAGTGTTTGCTCATCTGCTCACAACAAGGTGGATGCCGACGATGTGCTGTGGTTCTGTCTGATCTTCATCATGGATAAAGCGTTCGATTTCGAAGGCTCCCGGTCTTCTGTGGTTGGGCTGGAAGCTGATCTTGATGGTGGCATTTCTGTAAGAATAAGTCATAGCGACTCTTCCTCAGTGGACTCGAATATTAGCTGCCATGAGGATGTAAACAAACTACACCCACTCGCGACTCTGCGAACTCAGTGCAAACAAGATGTCCTCACTGCTGACCTGCAGTGCGGGGTGATGCGCGTTCCTCTGTACATCCCAACGAGCTGCACAAAGTGACAGTGTTGCCGGCTCCTCGTTTTCATACATTTTTCAAAATGCACTCGATCTGATTTTGCTAGATGAACTTTTGTCTTCAATCTGGATGAGGAATCGCATGCCGATTTCCAAGAGCGGTATTTCTTCTTCAGCCTGTACATGGTGTACCATAATTAGACACCTATTTAAGACGATACACAGCTCTGTGTCACGCATTTCATAAAATGTATCACAATTAATTTCTAAAAGTGACAGGTGAAAAACGGAAGCAAAAACGTTCCAGTAAGCGTGGGTTTGCAAAATGATCTGTTTACGAGATAATTGTGAACGTTTGTTTATAGGCCCTCACTGGCTTCGGCACCGGTATTTTCCTATTTAGAGCGAATGTATTAGGAACGTAAATTTTTGATGAAGTCCCCGTCTAATTGGGTTCAAATTTCACTCATGTCCCACGGTTAGGGAATGTGGTACATGAATGATGGAGCACCAGCACATTTTGCTGCTGATGTAAGAAGACATTTAACGTGCCAAAATGGACCAAGTTGTAAGTACAGCGATCAAATATATACGTGACCGATTTCGTAGGACGATTCTGTCTATGCGTGCTTAGCGCGGGGGCGGCGGTGGCCTGTGGTGGGAATGATTCACGTTTCCCGCTAACGGCAGGAGCCGTCCGAATGGAGGGGCCTGTTGGGATGCAGGAATGTTGTTGACTTAACCATGTCGTCCTCTAGAAGGCCGAATAGCGGACTAATACTTAGTATGTGCTGGACAGCTTTCATGATCGCGTGGAAATTTGAGAAGATTGAATATGGGCACGTGTTTCCGCTGGACCATTATTCCCTCCCATGTAAATTGTCCGACTGACTGCTTCTTCACATTTCCCGTCTTTATTTGGTTGAGAGAAGATCGACTGTGGTGTGTGTTGAGTGCATCTAGCAGGTGAAAGACGGGGGGAGGACACGTTTGCTGGTTCTCTAGATATTCTAACAACCCTACCAGAACAAAGGCCAAAAATTAATTATGATTGTAGTGTTGCTCACGCTGCTAAATATTGCATTTTCGGACAACAACAAAGTTATATTATGTGGCTGATATCAAGAGCAAAGTTAATAAGGTCATTTCTTGAAATAATGGATAAACTAGGAACTCATCTTTTCGTGTTTCCCACGCTGGTCTCGTTGTGAACTCATGGCTCAATCGTCGAAAATCTAGGTAGTGATGATTCCAAGCTCGGATGCAAAGAGACCTGGGTGATATTCTGCGATATTCAAAAGTTTTATAGATGTGTTTCATAAACCATTCTTGAAGATTAAACTTTTGCAAGTTAGAACAATGGTGATGTAAAAAAGTAATCAGCACTCGGAATTTAAGTTACACTTCTTTTTTATTACTTTTGTTGCAACATCACTTCACAATATAAAACATACTTGAAAATATCTTCCTCGCTGTTAAAGTTCACATTTCATAAACTGACTACAATTCGCGTCTTTT
This sequence comes from Schistocerca piceifrons, assembly GCF_021461385.2. Lineage (NCBI taxonomy): Eukaryota > Metazoa > Arthropoda > Insecta > Orthoptera > Acrididae > Schistocerca > Schistocerca piceifrons. The sequence continues at coordinate 94,584,334 of NC_060143.1, read as the reverse complement.
CAACATGACGACCAAGACTTAAGTCTCTAATACCGCTTACGCGACCAAAAATCTGAGTTACAAGTACGTCAAAGATCATAGTGACAAAAGAAAGAATACACATAAGAATAATATCATTGCAATATATACATATCGATGTATCGAAGTACCTCTACATTAATGAAATCATATCTGAATGTTGTCACAGAAATATGTTAACTATTTTACAGAAACACAGTAGAATATTGCTGGTATCGAGAGGTTGAGGTGAGGTGCCGTAATGGTTACGTAATTCAAGTACCATTACAACATGAGAAGCATCTTAGTTGACTTTGTAAATTATAAGGATGATTTGGAATCTATCACCGAAATCGGTATTCGCGAGTGGAAATATCAGTTTCCTCTACTTTTTTCGAGTTTTCACGTAAAGGTCTTCTCAGAGAGGATATGTTTCTTGTTACTCAATGGCTCACAATGATTTCTTAGTCAGCGGAAAATTGTGTGATCTAAGTGGTGGAAGCTATGCATGGAATGAAGTGACCCAAACCCCGACTTGGCGGTCTGAATACATATGTATATAAAAGACGCCATTGTGTGTTGGCTGTACCGAAAATGCCAAAACTGACCACGGAAATGTTTTGGGATACTCATTTTACGAGTGACTCGTCGTTTACAGGATTTACGTCTCCCGTTCTCCCGCGCCAACAGTGAGCTATGCGGAGGTGTGCCCTGTAGCCTTCTTGGATCACGAGACCTATAGAGCCGTCACCCTCTGTTGCCAACATGTGTGGTGCAACCGTCATACCAGTTCATCTCGCTTCTCCGGATTGTCGGCGCACCATCAAGGCCACATGGAGTTTTTGCGTCCCCCGCCTCGCAGTGTACCCTACATCGATCAGTTGGTGATTAAATTGCTCCATACCGGCCCTACGAAGAATCTTGATTACGTATATCACTGCCTTTCGCAAATGTGCCTCCCTGCCAGCCACGACAGATGGCAGTCCACCGTGCATAGCCTATATGCACCGACATCTAGAAGGGTTGATCGTCGGAGAGCCAGCAAACGGCAGAATAGCAGTGGAATGACCCACCATGTACCCCGTCGTTGGAGAATGTAAACAATGAAGACAGGTGCTGATACAGCCCATTGACACTGCTGACGGCCGTCGCCTTCACACAGTGTGGTATTTGTGCAGCTTTCTTTGACCATCACGCACACCTATATTTGGCTCCATATTCCGACCCGACGCTGCTGACAGGCGCCTCGCGATTATTTGATGGCATTGTTCCACCGAACTTAAAAAGTGAATTATTGGACAAAATTCCGTCAGAAGATGTTATCGTTGCCATGCGTAAAGGAGCATCGAACAAGTCTCCTGGCCCTGAAAGACTCCCTGCAGAGTTTTATTGAATTTTTCAATTAGATTACATCATGGTCAGACAGAGATTCCGAAATCAGATACTGGATTGTAAGACGTACCCAGGAGCAGATATAGACTCAGATCACAATGTAGTAGTGATGAAGAGTAGGCTGAAGTTCAAGACATTGGTCAGGAAGAATCAATACGCAAAGAAGTGGGATACGGAAGTACTAAGGAATGACGAGATACGTTTGAAGTTCTCTAACGCTGTGGATACAGCAATAAGGAGTAGCGCAGTTGGCAGTACAGTTGAAGAGGAATGGACATCTCTAAAAAGGGCCATCACAGAAGCTGGGAAGGAAAACATAGGTACAAAGAAGGTATCTGCGAAGAAACCATGGGTAACAGAAGAAATACTTCAGTTGATTGATGAAAGGAGGAAGTACAAACATGTTCCGGGAAAATCAGGAATACAGAAATACAAGTCGCTGAGGAATGAAATAAACAGGAAGTGCAGAGAAGCTAAGACGAAATGGCTGAAGGAAAAATGTGAAGACATCAAAAAAGATATGATTGTCGGAAGGATAGACTCAGCATACAGGAAAGTCAAAACAACCTTTGGTGACATTAAAAGCAACGGTGGTAGCATTAAGAGTGCAACGGGAATTCCACTGTTAGATGCAGGGGAGAGAGCAGATAGGGGGAAAGAATACATTGAAAGCCTCTATGGGGGTGAAGATTTGTCTGATGTGATAGAAGAAGAAACAGGAGTCGATTTAGAAGAGATAGGGGATCCAGTATTAGAATCGGAATTTAAAAGAGCTTTGGAGGACTTACGGTCAAATAAGGTAGAAGGGATAGATAACATTCCATCAGAATTTGTAAAATCATTGGGGGAAGTGGCAACAAAACGACTATTCACGTTGGTGTGTAGAATGTATGAGTCTGGCGACATACCATATGACTTTCGGAAAAGCATCATCCACACAATTCCGAAGACGGCAAGAGCTGACAAGTGCGAGAATTATCGCACAATCAGCTTAACAGCTCATGCATCGAAGCTGCTGACATGAATAATATACAGAAGAATGTAAAAGAAAATTGAGAATGCGCTAGGTGACGATCAGTTTGGCTTTAGGAAAAGTAAAGGGACGAGAGAGGCAATTCTGACATTACGGCTAATAATGGAAGAAAGGCTAAAGAAAAATCAAGACACTTTCATAGGATTTGTCGACCTGGAAAAAGCGTTCGACAATATAAAATGGTGCAAGCTGTTCGAGATTCTGAAAAAAGTAGGGGTAAGCTATAGGGAGAGACGGGTCGTATATAATATGTACAACAACCAAAAGAGAATAATAAGAGTGGACGACCAAGAACGAAGTACTCGTACTAAAAAAGGTGTAAGACGAGGATGTAGCCTTTCGCCCCTACTCTTCAATCTGTACATCGAGGAAGCAATGATGGAAATAAAAGAAAGGTTCAGGAGTGAAATTAAAATACAGGTGAAAGGATATCAATGATACGATTCGCTGATGACATTGCTATCCTGAGTGAAAGTGAAGAAGAATTAAATGATCTGCTGAACGGAATGAACAGTCTAATGAGTACACAGTATGGTTTGAGAGTAAATCGGAGAAAGAGGAAGGTAATGAGAAGTAGTAGAAATGAGAACAGCGAGAAACTTAACATCAGGATTGATGGTCACGAAGTCAATGAAGTTAAGGAACTCTGCTACCTAGGCAGTAAAATAACCAATGACGGACGGAGCAAGGCGGACATCAAAAGCAGACTCGCTATGGCAAAAAAGGCATTTCTGGCCAAGAGAAGTCTACTAATATCAAATACCGGCCTTAATTTGAGGAAGAAATTTCTGAGGATGTGCGTCTGGAGTACAGCATTGTATGGTAGTGAAACATGGACTGTGGGAAAACCGGAACAGAAGAGAATCGAAGCATTTGGGATGTGGTGCTATAGACGAATGTTGAAAATTAGGTAGACTGATAAGGTAAGGAATGAGGAGGTTCTACGCAGAATCGGAGAGGAAAGGAATATGTGGAAAACACTAATAAGGAGAAGGGACAGGATGATAGGACATCTGCTAAGACATGAGGGAATGACTTCCATGGTACTAGAGGGAGCTGTAGAGGGCAAAAACTGTAGAGGAAGACTGAGATTGGAATACGCCAAGCAAATAATTGAGGACGTAGGTTGCAAGTGCTACTCTGAGATGAAGAGGTTAGCACAGGAAAGGAATTCGTGGCGGGCCGCATCAAACCAGTCAGTAGACTGATGACCAAAAAAAAAACTGTCTCCCAAGTGGACGGACATATGCCGCTCCCCGCTCCCCCCTCGAATACAAGCGTACCACCTTCTGACATTCGTCAACTGTGACATGAAGGTATTCACCAGACTGTTCGTGACCTGTACGCAGTCGACCCTGCCTCACGTTATCCCACCAGATCAGGCCTCCCTACAGGGCATCAATAATCCACACAGCACTGTGTCGACACCGTGATGTACTAGCCCTAGCGAGGACACGCCACATCCCAGGAGCACTGGTGTCACTAGAATTTAGTCACGCTTTTGATCGGTAGGGTTATTTTTACCTGACATTCGTTCTCCAATACACGCCGTACCCACAGCCATTCACAGACATCACGATGCACCTCCTACGAGGGGCGACCTTCAACGTGCTCTTCAGTGGGAGTCTGCCACAGTTCCTCACGACTTCCTGATCGGTGTGTGAGGGCTGCTATGTGTTCACCTTACTCTGCGCCCTGGCACAGGAACCGCTCCTCTGCGGCCTCCGTCAACGCCCCACTGAACGTTATGTGGAGTCATATTTCGCTGTACAGCATATGCACACGACCTAGTGCTCCTGCTCCACAACGGTGAAGATGCCACCAATGCACTAGAATGGTTTGACAAATGTGGCAGCTATCTCAGTGTCGCCAAAGTAGCCACCATGAGTATAGGAGACGGGTTGGCTCCAGCATGTGTCGACCACCTACGGCTTAGTAGTTCTATCAAATGCCTCTGAGTTGAGTTTCAGGGTGGCGAACGGCATATTGCGTCCCTTAACTACCGCCACTTGTTACAACAAATTCGACTCAGGATCGCCAAACTTCGTCTACGTACACTCGACATTCTTCAAAGGATGCACTTCGTCAATTTTTACTTAGCATCACGCATTCCACAAATGCGCATGTACTTCCAATGCCGTTTCGATGGATCGACGTATATTAGTGACATCTGGAACCTCTGCCAGTATGGGCATGCTTTTCAAATCCAGTTACGAATAGCTGACCCCTCCCCAGACAAAGGAGGTCTTGGCGTAGTCCACGTCTACATCTACAACCATACTCCGCAAGCCACCTGACAGTGTGTGGCGGAGGGTACCTTGAGTACTCCTATCGGTTCCCCCTTCTATTCCAGTCTCGTATTGCTCGTGGAAAGAAAGTTTGCGAGATATACGTAGTAGGGAGCAATATACCGCTTAACTCCTCAGTGAAGGTATGTTCTCGAAACTTCAACAAAAGCTACTGAGCGTCTCTCTTGCAGAGTCTTCCACTGGAGATTGTCAATCATCTCCGTAACCCTTTCGCGATTACTGAATTACCCTGTAACGAAGCGCCCTGCTCTCCGTTGGATCTTCTCTATCTCTTCTATCAATCCTATCTGGTAGGGATCTCACACAGGTGAGCAGTATTCAAGCACTGCATTTCCTTAGGATTCCTCCAATGAATCTCAGTCTGGCATCTGCTTTACCGGCGATTAATTTTATATGGTCATTCCATTTTAAATCACTCCTAATGCGTACTCCCAGATAATTTATGGAATTAACTGCTTCCTATTGCTGACCTGCTATATTGTAGTTAAATGATAAATGATCTTCCTTTCTACGTATTCGCAGCACATTACACATGTCTACATTGAGATTCAATTGCCATTCCCTGCACCATTCGTCAATTCGTTGCATCCTCCTGCATTTCAGTAAAATTTTCCATTATTACAACCTCTCGATATACTACAGCATCATCCGCAAAAAGCCTAAGCGAACTTCCGATATTATCCACAAGATCATTTATATATATTGTGAATAGCAACGGTCCTACAAAACTCCCTTGCGACACACCTGAAATTACTCTTACTTCGGAAGACTTCTCTCTATTGAGAATGACATGCTGCATTCTGTTATCTAGCAACTCTTCAATCCAATCACACAACTGGTCTGATAGTCCATATGCTCTTATTTTGTTCATTAAACGACTGTGGGGAACTGTATCAAACGCCTTGCGGAAGTCAAGAAACACGGCATCTACCTGGGAACCCGTCTCTATGGTCCTCTGAGTCTCGTGGACGAATAGCGCGAGCTAGGTTTCACACAATGATCGACGTTAGAAATATAGGTCTATAGTTCTGTAGATCTGTTCGACGTCCCTTCTTGAAAACGGGAATGACTTGTGCCCGTTTCCAATGTTTTGGAACGCTACGCTCTTTTAGAGGTCTACGGCACACCGCTGCAAGAAGGGGGGCAAGTTCCTTCGCGTACTCTGTGTAAAATCGAACTGGTCCACGACAGAGCTGTGGTCCTGTTTATCAGCTCACACTTGACGCCGTGGCGCCACCGCCCAAAAAATTTTACAGCTTCACTGCTGGAGTTCCCAGCTCCGCTCTCCCTTCGTCCCCACTGACGATGCAAGACATGCCCTCTCCTTTCTGTGCTTCAGTCACTTGTACCTTGAACGCAGTTACGTCCGCATCGCACTACCAACGACGAAACAGGCGACGGCTAGGGAAATATATCGCATCTTACAACAGGGGCATTTACCAAATGTCGTGGAGACAAAGAAGGTTCATATCAGGTGAAAGGTGGTGTGGCGGACGATGCACCCGCTTGCACAGGATACAACTTCCGATCAACAAGATACATCACCGTCAACGTTAATCAGGTCTCCCGATAGCGCCTTCTTGCCTCTTTGTGTGGAATGTGTAGTATCAGACACAGACGAACACCAACTCAGGTGCGGCTTAGCAGAAGACGTGGAACGCTTTGTGGGACAGATTTTGGCGTACTTTCTACGAGTAACCCCGGAACATACAGCACTTCGGCTTCTACTTTTTCCAGATGAACTGTATTTCCCGCGCACCGAAACCAACGCAATCAAGTGAGTCCTTGGGCACTGGATGATTTGTTTATTTCAGGATGTATTGGACTTCTTGAACTACCTACAAAGAACATCATTTTAAGATCGTACAGAACAAAAAGTACAAGCAATATTATTTTAATTAGTTAGGGAATGCCCTACGCGATTCTCCAGTTAGTTCATCAACAGGTGGGAGAAGATACCCACTGACTGAGCTGATGAGAACACGACTGGCTATCAGTGGAATAGTCTGCGACATGTGTGAAGCCATACGTGGATGATGAAGCGTAATGAGAGCAGCAGTGCACCTTTCTGCATCGTGTACGAAGAACATTCTCCTTTTCCCCGTATATTACCTTGGCGTAGGATAATTCAGAAATGCGGTGCTAGTGGTATGTTTTCTAGCAATGGTGTAAAAAATAAATGAAAATAACAAAATAAAATAAAAAGGTTCCCCACTGTTGATTTTCCCTCACGACTCCTAATCGTTTGAAGGCGAAGGGGACACTGTGTGGCCGGACCTCGGATTACGATCCTGCCCACTATGCTCCACACAGCGCCCCCTTCCCCCCCTCCCCCCCAACCCTCGTCCACCGCGCCATCCTTCCTAACATTAAAATAATGGCATCCTTAGGGGGAAAAACCCATTGTACCTCATTGAATAGACTACTGGGACACCAAAACCACATGCACCATGGTGCTATAGTTTGGATACTCGTTAGGTTCCTTTTTTATTTTTTGGTCATCGGTTCCCTAATTCTCGTTGTTTATGACCAGGACATATTTTTGTCACATTACAATAGCCTATCCCATGACAGTAGCACCCATTAAACTTCATGCATGCTTCTTACTAACCGTGCAGTGCACAGCCAAAACTGTTCTGTCCAGTTCACGTAGGGTGGCCTCCCAATGGAGCACACAAACGATGAATACGTCGATATGCTCATGGTGCTAAGCGCCTCCGATAAGCAAGCTGCTGCTGCTGCTCATGCGGATGTTGCACGCTACCTTCAAAGGTATAATCGCGAAAAGAATGTTTTTCATCACCTAGAGCAGCACTTTTAGGGAAACCGGTAATCTTTGTCCACAAGTAATGGGCAGAGCTCGTCATGTTGCAAGACAGTTACAGATATTTCAAAGACTGCCTGTTGAAGCATTGTACGACGAGGAACTACATCCAAATCATTACACGTGAATGCAACACTAGCAGCCAGAAGACCGCATTCGACGAGTACAGCTTTGTGAGTGGTTTGTGCACCAAGTGAGAGATAAGTAAAGATTTATAAATAACGTGATATGGACTGACAGTTATGGTTTCATTCGGGAAGGTATTTCAACCTCCACAACAGCCATTACACTGGCCCACACTGGATTTTTTTGTAGACATCAAAGTAGAAGATATCTATAGATTTAGATGCGCTGAACCCGATTACCATGATTAAAGTTATCTCCTAGCAAGATTACAACTTAGTTGGGATTTTACATTTCACATGTATTGATACCGTAATCAATACGATACATACATTAACTTACGTAGTTTATTCGCGCCGTTTCTTTGCCTTCCTCTTGTGCGTGAAGTCTGGAGCATCTCCCTGTGCCGGCAGGGGTGGCCGAGCGGTTCTAGGCGCTACAGTCTGGAACCGCGCGACCGCTACAGTCGCAGGTTCGAATCCTGCCTCGGGCATGGATGTATGTGATGTCCTTAGGTTAGTTAGGTTTAAGTAGTTCTAAGTGGTAGGGGACTGATGACCTGAGAAGTTAAGTCCCATAGTGCTCAGAGTCATTTGAACCATCTCCCTCTAGCATCCAAACATCAGCCAACATAGCAGAAGTCGCTGTCCTGTGTACCGTTGTTCCGTGGGAGAAATATTCTTTTGGAACCACTCGCCAAGATCATCACTGAATGCACCGTAGGTCCCTGGGAACACAACGAGGTGAGAGTAAAGGAAGTTCGTCTTCAGGGTCCTGTTGCAGCCAATGGCCTTATAAGCATGAATGAGTTCGTCCACGAGATTCTGTAATTTTTACCTCTCCTGTTTCCCAAGAACTATGTAATCACGTTACGAAAACAGTGCCACGCATGCAGCTGAACGGGATTTACAGTGGATTCAAAGTGTGTGTGCCTCACCAGTTGACGTATATGTGGACCAATGAACATCCCCGTTGTGATCTTCTGTGTGCTGTGTTGTGGAAACTTCTTACACAAGTACCGAGATGCTGCATCATTCCTGTGCACAGCCTTAACGAATGCTCTCACGAGTCCCAACTTACTGTGCAATGGTGTCAGAACAATTTTGCTCGTATTCACTATAGGTTCTTCGGAAATATTTTTTAACCCAGATACCAGTTGTTGCAAAGCCAAAAGCATCGCATCGATTTGAAATCTCCACATACCAGTCATTCATGCTTAATGTAATTAACACAGTTTACACCGGATTTCATCGTGTTATAACTTTCTTTAGCTAATATGCGACTCGGATTGATGACCTTTCGTTGCTATTATGTAACGGTACTGCCTTCAGGCTTGTTTTTGACCCATCTATAAAGAGTCTCCACTTGCCTCGTTTCTGTGTATTGTTCAGAGTTTCCAACAAACCGTCGTGTCACTGCAGAATGCAATGTCGCTTTCAGTACTGAAATCTCACTCGATTTTTACTCAGTTTTTTTCTGACGCTCCCGAAATGCAGACACAAATATTGAGTCAGTGAGGAAACTCCACTGCTGCGGTCGTGAGGCCAAGAGCTCGACTCTACTCTTTGGAAGACCAAAATCCCTAAGCATACCACTGAGTCCACAATGTGTGGTCTTGTGTAGTTCTCCAGATGACGATGCTGGTGTAAATGTAGGGCTATATGTGTCAGTTCAGCATCATGACTATCACTGCTCGAGTGTGGTACATGTGGGGGGAACAGACACTGACAATCCGTCGCCAGAAGCCACAGGATGATTGACATATGTCAGGGAAGACGAATGGAATATTCCAGAATTTGAAACACGAACAGCTGCTAGCATGAGTTTCTTGGAAGTAGATACCTTAGGGGTTGCGAAGCAACTCAAATCGCTTGATACGGGCAAGTCTTCAGGTCCAGATTGTATACCGATTAGGTTCGTTTCAGATTACGCTGATACAATAGCTCCCTACTTAGCAATCATATACAACCGCTCGCTCACCGATAGATCTGTACCTGCAGATTGGAAAATTGCGCAGATCGCACCAGTGTTTAAGAAGGGTAGTAGGAGTAATCCATCGAACTACAGACCTATATCATTGACGTCGGTTTGCAGTAGGGTTTTGGAGCATATACTGTATTCAAACATTATGAATCACCTCGAAGGGAACGATCTATTGATACGTAATCAGCATGGTTTCAGAAAACATCGTTCTTGTGCAACGCAGCTAGCTCTTTATTCGCACGAAGTAATGGCCGCTATCGACAGGGGATCTCAAGCTGATTCCGTATTTGTAGATTTCCGGAAAGCTTTTGACATCGTTCCTCACAAGCGACTTCTAATCAAGTTGCGGGCCTATGGGGTATCGTCTCAGTTGTGCGACTGGATTCGTGATTTCCTGTCAGGAAGGTTGCAGTTCGTAGTAATAGACGGCAAATCATCGAGTAAAACTGAAGTGATATCAGGTGTTCCCCAGGGAAGCGTCCTGGGACCTCTGCTGTTCCTGATCTATATAAATGACCTGGGTGACAATCTGAGCAGTTCTCTTAGGTTGTTCGCAGATGATGCTGTAATTTACCGTCTAGTAAGGTCATCCCAAGACCAGTATCAGTTGCAAAGCGATTTAGAAAAGATTGCTGTATGCTGTGGCAGGTGGCAGTTGACGCTAAATAACGAAAAGTGTGAGGTGATCCACACGAGTTCCAAAAGAAAACCGTTGGAATTCGATTACTCGATAAATAGTACAATTCTCAAGGCTGTCAATTCAACTAAGTACCTGGGTGTTAAAATTACGAACAACTTCAGCTGGAAAGACCACATAGATAATATTGTCGGGAAGGCGAGCCAAAGGTTGCGTTTCAGGACACTCAGAAGATGCAACAAGTCCACGAAAGAGACAGCTTACACTACACTCGTTCGTTCTCTGTTAGAATATTGCTGCGCGGTGTGGGATCCTTACCAGGTGGGATTGACGGAGGACATCGAAAGGGTGCAAATAAGGGCAGCTCGTTTTGTATTATCACGTAATAGGGGAGAGAGTGTGGCACATATGATACGCGAGTTGCGATGGAAGTCATTAAAGCAAAGACGTTTTTCGTCGCGGCGAGATCTATTTACGAAATTTCAGTCACCAACTTTCTCTTCTGAATGCGAAAATATTTTGTTGAGCCCAACCTACATAGGTAGGAATGATCATCAAAATAAAATAAGAGAAATCAGAGCTCGAACAGAAGGGTTTAGGTGTTCTCTTTTCCCGCGCGCTGTTCGGGAGTGGAATGGTAGGGAGATTGTATGATTGTGGTTCGATGAACCCTCTGCCAGGCACTTAAATGTGAATTGCAGAGTTATCATGTAGATGTAGATGTAGATGTCAGGGCACTGAATATTCCTCTCCCTCTCTTTCCTCAAGGGAGTACCATACAAAAATAGCAATCTGATGAATGATTTGTGGGCTCACTGCAATTAGCAAGGACAACATCCTATATCCTCTAATTCATTTGTAGTTATACATTAAAACTAAAATTAAAGCTAATAATATCTACATAATTGTGATAGCTCCATACTTGCCAACCATATACAACCGCTCGCTCGTTGTGAGTTCCGTACCTAAATACTGGAAAGTTGCACAGGTCACACCAATAACCAAGAATGAAAATAGGAGTAGTCCGCTGAATTACAGATCCATATCACTAACGTGAATCTGCAGTAGGATTATGAAACATATACTGTCCTCGAACATTATGAATCACCTTGAAGAAAATGATTTATTGACAAATAGGCAACACGGATTCAAAACATATCGTTCTTGTGAAACACAAATAGTTATTTATTCACACGAAGTAATGAGTGCTACCGATAGCGGATGTCAGATTGATTCCTTATTTTTAGATTTCCGGAAGGCTTTTGACAACGTTCCTGACAAGCGACTTCTAATTAAATTGCGTGCCAATGGAGTGTCGACTCATCTGTGTGACTGGATTCGTGATTTGCTATCAGAAAAGTCACGAAAGGAAATTTTCACTCTGCAGTGGAGTGTGCGCTGATGTGAAACTTCCTGCCAAATTAAAACTGTGTGCCAGACCGAGACTCGAACTCGAGACTTTTGCCTTTCGCGGGCAAGTGCTCCACGAACTTTTTTCCTTTTTGTTCATCATTGTCACATGACATCCGTTGAAATTCGTTGTTGATCCCTTCACTCAGTTTTTTTTTATTACAAAGACCAGCTAGCTCTCTGATCGAACACGATGAGCTACCGTGGCGGTACGAACTGAGCTCCCCAAGCACGACTCACGACCCGTCCTCACAACTTTTCTTCCGCCAGTACCTCGTCTCCTACCTTCCAGACTTCACAGAAGCTTCCCTGCGAAACCAGCAGAACTAACTGGAAGAAAAAAGGATATTGCGGAGATATGGCTTACTCATAGCCTGGGGTATCTTTCCAGAATGAAATTTTCGCTCTGCAGCGGAGTGTGCGCTGATATGAAACTTCCTGTTAGATTAAAATTTCTGTGAAGTTTGGAAGGTAGGAGATGAGGTAGTGGAAGAACTGAAGCTGTGAGGGCCGGTTGTGAGTCGTGCTTGGGTAGCTCAGTAGGCAGAGCGCTTGCCCGAGAAATACAAAGGTCCTTCACAGTTTTAATCTGCCAGGAAGTTTCAAAAAGGTCGCAGTTCGCAATAACTGACGAAAAATCATCGAATAAAATGGAAGTAACATCTGGCGTTTCCCGATCTACATAAACGATGTAGGAGACAATTTGAGTAGCCCTCTTAGATTGTTTGAAGATGATGTTATTTACCGTCATGTAATGTTATCGGATGATCAAAACGAATTGCAAAATGATATAAACTAGATATGTATATGGTGCAAAGTCAGCCATTTGAACACCAAAAAGAATGCGCCAAATTTCAGTCGCACGATAAATCACACAAATCTAAAGGCTATAAATTCGACTAAATACTTTGGAACTACAATTACGAATAAGTTAAACTGGAACGAGCACATAGATAATGTGGTGGGGAAAGCAGGTCAAAGACTGTAACTTATTGAGAGAACACGTAGAAAATGTAACAGGTTTGCTAAAGAGACTTCTTGCACTATGCTTGTCCGTCCGTATTGCTGTGCCCCGTGGGACCCGCATCAGGTAGGACAGAACAAAATACCCTCAAGAATTATAAAGCAACTACGGACACTATGGCCGCACAAATGAAGAATCTAATGTCACCAACTTTATCTCTCGGTGTGAAAATATTTTCTTGGCGCCCGCCTACATCAGAAGAAATGATTATCGTCATGAAGTACAAGAAATTAGAGCTCGCACGGAAAGATTCGAGTGCTCGTTTTCCCCGAGCGCTGTTGGAGATTGGAACGGTAGAGAAGTATCTGAAAGGTGGTTCGATGAACCCTCTGCCAGGCACTTAATTGTGAATTGCAGAGTAGTTACATTGATGTAGAGATTGTGGAACCCCAGCGATCGTACTTTCAGTTTTAATAAAAACAGTCCAAATCGCAAAAACCGTATTTATTTTTGATAGCGGTAACTTATGAAGGTGGTCTCACAGACCGAAACTGGTGAGGATGGCCTTAACCGGTGAAGATGGTCTTATAGATCAAAACTGGTTACCAGAATCAAAAACAAATAAACTGTTACGATCTGGAGTGCTCTCTCTCTCTCTCTCTCTCTCTCTCTCTCTCTCTCTCTCCCTCTCTCTCTCTCTCCCCTTTTCTATTTTTTTCTTTTAGTAGAAAGATAGTGGGATTGTTGCACAACGTAGTGATATTACTTCCATTTTGTACACTGAATAGTTTACGAAATGGAGCGAGCTGAATGCAATATAAGATTTCTCTCGTGTTGCAGGATGTAGCAGCTCTAATCTGCTCCAGCCGAAGTGCCAGTCCTAAAGTAATTCTGTACAGAAGATAGATGATACTTTAGTTGTGTGGAGCCATGGTGAAGAACAGCTCGGTGACTTCCTAAGACACTTGAACAGCCTCCATGCCAACATAAAATTTACCATGGAAGTAGAAAAGGACAAAAAACTATTTCTAGATGTGCTGGTCACAAGGGATGGCGAAAACCTGGGACACAGCGTATATCGAAAACCGACGCACACGGACCGATACCTGCACAAACTATCAAACCATCACCCGAGCAACAAAAAGAGGCTTGATTAATACGCTCATAACGCGAGCAGGACGTATATGTGAGCCACAGCACCTCAGACGTGAAATGCAACTCCTAGAAAGTGTTCTGAGGAGCAATGGGTACTCCACAAATTACATTAGAAGTGTAACAGAGCCAAACACTCTGCGAAGTAAGGAAACAGAAAAAGAAATGCCGGGTACGGCCTTTCTGCCATACATTCCAAGAGTGACGGACAGAATCGGCCGTATATTGATCAAACACGGCGTAAAGACTATTTTCAAACCGACAAGGAAGATCAGAGAGTGTCTTGGATCGGCAAAGGAGAAAAGGGACCCATTTGAAATGTCGGGAACATACCGTATACCATGCACATGCGGAAAAGTTTATGTCGGAATGACTGGACGATTAATCAACACCAGGATCAAAGAACATAAGCGACATTGCAGGTTGGGGCAGGTGGTGAAATCGACCGTGGCAGAGCACGTACTGAGTGAGACCGACCACGTAATAAACTTCGCCGACACGGAAGTTCTGGCTGTAGAGAAGCACTATCACACGCGCTTGTTCAGAGAAGCTGTAGAAATACAAAAATACACGAACAGCTTCAACAAGAAAGAGGAAAGCCTTAAGGTAAACGGATCGTGGCTTCCCGTACTGCAGCGAACGACCGTCGCAGGTAGCAAGAGGAGAACCGCACCGGAAATGACCGCGGAAGAGCCCTCGGACATTGGCGCGCCAGGTACATACAGTCTGCGGCCGTGAGCTCGGCTCCAGTCCACCACCGGCAACGGAGGGTGAAGCTTTGACAATGCCAGCCACTCATGCTGGCGAAACGTCAGTAAAATCATTAGATGAACGTCGAGTGAAGAACCCGAGACAGAAGCCAATAGGCAGTTTGTCAACAAGTGGCCACGAAAGCCTTAACAATTTTGATAGAGAGAAACTTATAATCCGCTGTCGGTTAATGATATCCGCTGATCAGGTGTAGGCCCAGGCTGTCCAGAAAACCGCCGGCTGCATTCCACGTCCACCGCTGGTCCAGTTTGCGGCGCCGCGCCGGTGGATCACCGTTGGTGGGGGCGGCGGCGGCCCGTTTTCCTGGGAGTGGTGGCTGCCCCCCTCTGGCAGGTGCCATACAAGGCTGTGGCACCGCAGCGACGGCCCAGCTATTTCCGCCGCCGCAGCCGCATTCCGAGCCCCGCGTCCGGGACGGGACGAGACGCGAGCCCGGGCCACCGGCGTGGGGATTCTGAGCTCTGCGGCTCGAGGCCGGCCCAAGGACCGCGCGGCGCTCATTTTCATACCTGCCGGCTTAGTCAGGCGGGCCCGGCGGCAAAAAACCCGCGCCGGCCCGCCGGAATGCGCGCCTCCACTGTACACAGCGGCATACCGACACTCTTTCGGGACGCCGCAGCTCAACGGCCGGCCCTTCACTTGACGCCCGTTTTAGTAATAACGCACGCACGCACGCACACACACACACACACACACACACACACACAAACAAACACACTTCCGTACCTCCTGAAAACACACGGGAAGCGCCCGGAGTATCATCCGATGTCAACATACATACAATCGACGGGTGAATAAATGCAGTTTTCTGCGACAGGTACGAGGGTCACTCCAAAAGAAATGCACACCATTTTTTTAATCCATCTTTTATTCTACATGTTTGAAAGTTTTACAGCGTGTAGATAGATGCTTTAGGAACAATATTTTCATTTCTCCAGATAATTTCCATCCCTCTCAACCGCCTTACTCCATCTTGGAACCAGCGCCTGTATACCCGCAGGTAAAATTCTGCACCAACCTGTTGGAGTCACTGGTTGGCAGCGTGCACAAGGTAGTTTTAATAATTTTTTGTGGGATCTGAAATTTCAAAACCTCTCTCACACCGGCCTGATTTAGCTTCACTGATCAGGATAGTAAAAAACATGCGTATATTAAGGGAATTTTCATTCACAAAGCAGGCTTATCATATTCACACAGTTCAGTACTGTTCTATCCTGATTAAATTGAGCTTAACTTAAATTCCATAACGCAGTGAAGCAATTTCGAAGTCTGGGTGCGACGAAAATTGTCAGTCGATCTCCTGAAAACATTTGTAATAATTATTAACTTTCGGTGATCACATGGGGAACACCGGAGATCTGCTGGTAAGACCGTGTTAGCCCATTTATTGGAAGTAATAAACTGGATATCTTGAGCATACAAAACGGCAGGTTCGTCCAGTGTAAATCAGACGTTCCCCACTGATCCCGTGCAACACAGCGTAGTAAGCAACTGTCAATAATAATCAGTTAAATAATACGCGAACTCACTTACTTTAGTTCATGTATTAAATTCCTTCTCATACAGAATCTCATCAAGATGGCGACTAGCTCAACAATACATACATATCTACCTTCTTTCACGGCTAATCCGCAAGATCTGAAACCCTCTTTTCATAAGAGAAAACATAGATAGCAGAGAAGCTATTCCATGGAGTAAATGGACGCTCCAAGGAATAATAGGGCTTGAAACTACTTTGCATTGATAATCATCGTATATTAAAGTTTAGGAATCGGTAAGATAAGAAGAGATATTTTGAGCTATGTACTGAGTTATATAATTTATAAAAAATTTCTGAAAATATCGCGGAGAGACCGCTGCAAGAGACATTACATCGTCATCATCTTCAAACCTTGTTCCACGAAGAGAGTCTTTCAGTTTGCCAAAGAGATGATAGTCACATGGAGACAGGTCAGGACTGTAAGGCGGGTGTTTCAGTGTTGTCCATCCGAGTTTTGTGATCGCTTCCATGGTTTTTTTGACTGACATGTCGCCGTGCATTGTCGTGCAACAGCAGAACATCCTGCTTTTGCCGATGTGGTCGAACACGACTCAGTCGAGCTTGAAGTTTCTTCAGTGTCGTCACTTATGCATCAGAATTTAAGGTGGTTCCACTCGGCATGATGTCCACAACCAAGAGTCCTTTGGAATTGAAAAACACCGTAGCCATAACTTTTCCAGCAGAAGGTGTGGTTTTGAATTTTTTTTCTTGGGTGAATTTGCAAGATGCCACTCCATTGATTGCCTCTTCGTCTCTGGTGAAAAATGATGGAGCCATGTTTCATCATCTGTCACAATTCTTCCAAGAAATTCATTTCCACTATTCTCGTACTGTTCCAAAAGTTCGCTGCATACCGTTTTTCTTGTTTCTTTGTGAGCCACTGTCAACATCCTGGGAACCCACTGGCACAAACTTTTTTTAACGCCAACACTTGCAGTATTCTGCAAACACTTCCTTCCCCTATCCCAAAGTAGCGTGACAATTCGTTCACTGTGATGACAGCAGTCACCAATTCGTTAACTATCTGCACATTGTCTGGAGTGTGTGCAGTACGAGGCCTGCCGCTGCGAGGACAATCCTCAATATTGCCGTGCCCGCTTTCATCACGTAACCTGCTTGCCCACCGACTAACTGTACTGCGATCGGCAGCAGCATCTCCCTACACCTTTTTCAACCTCTTGTGGATATTTCCCACTTTTTCGTTTTCACAGCAGAGGAATTCTATGACAGCACGTTACTTCTGACGAACGTCAAGTGTAGCAGCCATCTTGAAGACATGGTGTGACGGCGCCACTCACGGGAACAGGTTGAACTAAGTTTGAAAACAAGCGGGAAGGATGTATCTACACACAGTAAAACTTTCGCACATGCAAAATGAAAATTGTATTTTTACAAAACTAGGGTGCATTTCTTTTGGAGTAACCCTCGTAGAATGACTACCGAAGTGCATTTTTTTGTTCCTGTTCACTGGTCTTACAATGCCTCAAGAAATATACACTGAAGAGCCAAAGAAACTGGTATAGGACCCCCGCGAGCATGCAGAAGTGCCGCAACACATCGTGGCATGGACTCGACTAATGTCTGAAGTAGTGCTGGAGGGAACTGACACCATGAATCCTGCAGGGATGTCCATAACCCGTAAGATCACGAGAGGGTGGAGCTCTCTTCTGAACAACATGTCGCAAGGTATGCCATATATGCTTAATAATGTACATGTCTGGGGTCTCTGGTGGCCAGCGGAAGTGTTTAAACTCAGAAGAGCGTTCTTGGAGACACTGTGTAGCAATTGTGGACGTGTGCGCCGTCGGATTGTCCTGCTGAAATAGTCCAAGTCCGTCGGAATGCACAGTGGACACGAATGGCTCTCTCTGAGCACTATGGGACTTAACATCTGTGGTCATCAGTGCCCTAGAACTTAGAACTACTTAAACCTAACTAACCTAAGGACATCACACACATCCATGCCCGAGGCAGGACACGAATGGATACAGGTGATCAGACAGGATGCTTACGTACGTGTCGCCTGTCAGAGTCATATCCAGACGTATCAGGTATCCCGTATCACTCCAACTACACAACCCCTAACTATTACAGAGCCTCCACCAGCTTAAACAGTCCCCTGCTGGCGTACGGGATCTATGGATTCATAAGGTTGTCTGCACACCTACAAGAGTCCATCCGCTCGATGCAATTTGAAACGAGACTCGTCGACCAGGCAACATGTTTCCAGTCATCAACAGTCCAACATCGGTGTTGACAGGCCCAGGCGAGGCGTAAAGCTTTGTGTCGTGCAGCCATCAAGGGTACACGAGTGGGTCTTCGCCTCCGAAAGACCATATGAATGACGTTTCATTTAATGTTTCGCACGCTGACACTTGTTGATGGCCCAACACCGAAATCTGCAGCAGTTTGCGGAAGGGTTCTACGTCTGTCTCGTTGAACCACTCTCTTCAGTCATCGTTGGTCTTATTCTTGCAAGCTCTTTTTTCAGGCCGCAGTGATGTCGGAGATTTAATGTTTTACCGGGGGGGGGGGGGGGGGGATTATTTGAGGGAAGAGACCAGACAGCGAGGTCATCGATCTCATCAGATTAGGGAAGGATGTCGGCCGTGCCCTTTCAAAGTAACCATCCTGGCATTTACCTGGAGCGATTTAGGGAAATCACGGAAAACCTAAATCAGGATGGCCGGACACGGGATTGAACCGTCGTCCTCCCGAATTCGTAATGTTTTATCGGATTCCTGATATTGACGGAACACTCGTGAATGGATCGTACGGGAAAATGAGCACTTTATCGATACCTCAGAGATGCTGTATCCCACCGCTCATGCATCGACTGTAACGCCACGTTCAAACTCTGTTAAATCTTGATAACCTATTGTAGCAACAGTAATCGCTCTAACATCTGCGCCAGACTCTTGTTGTCGTATATAGGCGTTGCTGACCGCACCGCCGTATCCTGCTTGTTTACGTGTCTCTGTATTTGAATAGGCATGCCTATAACAGTTTCTTCGGCGCTTCAATGTATGAGGGGCGCGGACAGCGTCAGGTGCCGAGCGACGGCTGTAAAGGCCACGGAGATGGCGCGCACTCCTGTGAGACAGCGTTAACGGCACCTGATGGAATTTGACAGGGGCCTCGTAGGTCTCCATGCGACCAGCTAATCGACCAGTGCAATATCCAAATTTGCACGGCATTCGGATGTTGGACGCCATGCGGGCATACTCGTTGTCAACATTCCGGTCGCCCACCTCTCATCACACGAGGGAGGATTGCTGTATTGTGCACCACACCGTAACTCCGAGAACCAGTAATGGACTCCCTTCAACATTCTTTAATATCGCATACCGTTGGTCGGAATCTAGCAGCAGCTGGAGCACGAAATTACCTCCTCATCTTAGGCCGCCCTCAACATCACAACACAGATGGCTGCTTCTAGAGTGCTGCCACGACCGGGAAGCACGGACTGCTAACGAATGGGGTCTCACTGTGTTGCACATGAACTGTGTTTCCGCACTGCCCTGGATGACCGTCACTGGAGAGTACGGCGGCGGCCTGGGGAGAGACGGCGTCCTCCGAGGCTGCTGGAGAGTCGCAGCCATGGAGGTAGAATAAGGGGAGATGGCGCTACAGACTTACGCTGTACGTTGTTCTGAAGTCAGTGGTCAGGGCCTGCCGCCATCTTGGATCCCCCAAAACATTAGCAGCGAGTGTTTACAATTGTTTCTTGTTCCTTATTTCTGTCGTGTGCACGTGATATTTATTTTATATAGTAAATGTTACACTATTTTAGTGAACAACACAGCATAAGGAACGCAACTTCACACGTTTTTCTGCTCTTAAATGCGTATTCCATACAGTAATACGACACGAAAATATGACGCTTCTGGCCTCAGTACTTTAATTCCTTTTTGTTTACAGACTTCGAATAACCGGGAAGAGAAGTATGTGCTATGAAAAGCGAGCTTTCGTAATCGATTTCTATTCACTTTCATTGTGTTTGTGTCGATAATTGATAAAGCCAGAACTCCAAAAGCAATGATTGATGGTTTAGCGGCACCGATTTGTATTCGTTGCATTTTCAGGTCAAATGCAAATTTTCAGTGTTCAAGTTTGCAAGAAACTTACCTTATTTCCTTTGGCGTCCCACAGATGTATGCAGGGATTATAGAAACAAGCCAGCTCTCATGTCAACAAAGTGAAAGATTCGTTAAATTACGAAGGAAAAGAAAGGAATTTAAGATTGTCATCCCCATTGTAGTTTACACATCTGCTTTGTTTTTAAATTGTACCTACCAAGTAACATTCAGTGTGGCAAATAACAGCAATTTACCGGATGACACGACGACACAGTGATTTCTGTAATGATCTAAATAGCCTGGACTTAGGGAACTTTGCTTTAACAATTATGTAACCCTTTAATTACTTATAATTTAACCACTGTAACAGGTGTTACACGCATTTTACTGAAGATTTAATTAACTACATGTAGTTACATTACTTTTATATTAAATGATCGCATTTTAAAGCGTTAGTCCCCATTTCGAGGATATTTCTTGCCAGGACTTTTCAGTTACTTGGGAATAACCAAACAATGAAAACCAAGTGTATTGCTCAACTGCCGGCCGCGGTGGTCTCGCGGTTCTAGGCGCGCAGTCCGGAACCGTGCGACTGCTACGGTCGCAGGTTCGAATCTTGCCTCGGGCATGGATGTGTGTGATGTCCTTAGGTTAGTTAGGTTTAAGTAGTTCTAAGTTCTAGGGGACTGATGACCACAGCAGTTGAGTCCCATAGTGCTCAGAGCCATTTGAACCATTTTTTTATTGCTCAACTCCAGAGAGCTCTTTGCGTTGGATTGATAGGAAATCTAAAGTCAAATCACAGAAATAAAACCATACTGTAAAACTATGCATCAGAATTTCAAGTATATATAAGAAAATAGTGCTTAAATAAGTCCACTTACGAATGAAATGTGATTTGTTTAAACTTTTGACTACAATCAGAACGATTAGTACACCCGTAAGCGACGCAAGCCGGCATTTTTTTATCAAAACACTTCACGACTACACGGAATCAAACCACCAGAAGCGAATGTTTTGGGATAGCCAACATGGCGGATCTTCAATTGGGTCGGCTTCAAGTTTGTGACGTCATGACAACTCCTCTTATTTTTACCTCCACGGTCGCAGCAGTGGTAAGTCTGGTGTGCAGAGCCATCCGGTGCGACGTCACGTCACAGCTGGCGGTCACTGAGGCAAGTCTGCCGACACACCGACATCCTGCACCCGCGAGTGTCGCCTCCCAGGCAACAGTAACGTGAGGCAAGTCTTCAACAATGGGCAACGGACAACAGACAGTGCTCTTCCACACATGACACGTGTGCCGTTGAAGCGCTTCCGTGGCCAGCGAAATCCGCAGATCTCTCCCCAGTAGAATCGACATGGGGCGCCAGTCTGACGTCCCACACTGTCCGTGTCCAAGGTACCAGTGGTTAGTCACAGCAGCTGTGGACCAGCTCACCTCACGAGCGGGTGCACAGCGTCTTTCTGAATCAGTGCACTCATCCAGGGGAGATGGGGTGCAACGTCATATAGACAAGTGGCCCCTTACTGAGAAATTCTTTCTAAATTTAACTCGATATTGTAATCACTGAAATAACTTCACATACCCTCTTACACTGTGAATGTTCACTTCGTTTTTTCCTTCCCTGTTGCTTGATTCACTTTTTTATGTCAGGCAGTGTGTGTATATCCACTCCAAGTCATGAACGTAGCCGTGATGGAGTGGCTTACGTCTCTCAAAAACGTATACAGTCGGACACTAGGTACAACCATATTGGACAGGTGTGTGTAGAGATGCTAGGCTAACATACGGTTCCTAAAGATGGCAGTACTTGCAGGAGCTTCAGTCTGCCCTTGTAACATTGGCCAATACAGCAAACGGCTGAGATTAGTTATATTTCCCTACGACGTGCAGCTCTACTCTGTGGATTAATGATGATGTCATCGCCTTACGTAAAATATTCCAGAGATTAAACAGTACCCCATTCGGACCTCTGAGTGGAAACTACTAAGCAGGATATCATTATCAGATAAATTATAACTGCCGTACATGGGGCGGGGCGTGGAACGTTATTTTCAATAATGGTCTAGGTAGATTACAGAACTTTAAAAGAGAAATCGATGCATCCAAGTTAGTAAAGCTGGAACTTACTGAGGTCCGGTATGAGAAAGAACAGGACTACTGGTCAGCTGAGTAGTTCTAATAATGAATAGGAAAATAGGAATGCTGGTAAGCTACTAAGAGCAGCTGACTGAAGGTAGATACAAAACCAACACCCACTACAGTAGTAAAACTTTGTATACCAGCTAGCT
The DNA here is from genome assembly GCF_021461385.2 of Schistocerca piceifrons. Lineage (NCBI taxonomy): Eukaryota > Metazoa > Arthropoda > Insecta > Orthoptera > Acrididae > Schistocerca > Schistocerca piceifrons. The sequence continues at coordinate 94,561,825 of NC_060143.1, read as the reverse complement.
CTGCAGATGATCAAGAGACTGAAAGAATATTAATGAAATAACTGAAATTTTGCACGTAGTTGTGGAAGACTAAAAGCTAATTGTGATAAAAGATTAGAAATATATGAGGGGAAGAGGACTAAAACGAGACGTAGTAGCAGAACATGGACAGGGGGAAAGTGGTTAGGGTGAAGCCGCAACCAAGGCCATTGTAAACATTGTTAACCCTTGGTCTAGGACGCATGAAAGAACCTAATATACCAGCAAGAGAGTAGAGACATGAAATTTGCAGACAAATTGCATAATGGTAGGGCAGAATCTCCTAAACCAGATTGTAAACTGCAAAATATTTCTAGAAACAAATGTGAGTTCTAGCCGTAATGAATTGCTTATGAGTTGCAGGTGAAACCTGAAGCAACTGCAAAAATAAAGGAGCTGAGGCGTGTATAATCTTAAAGAACCAGAAGCTGTTGAGAGTATAGAAGAGAACGTTAGCCAATGATTAACTGAAAAGGAGGAAACGAATATATTACAAGACGCGTAGGTAGCTTAGAGTGATGAAATAGTGGAGGTACCAGAGGGTAAAATAAACAAAAATACAAGACATTGTAAAAATCCTTGGATAAAAGAAAATGATTTTAACTAATGAAAACAGAAGATGTGAATATGCAGGCAATGTTGGAGGCAAAAGGAAATCTAGACATCTAAAGATTGGACCGAAAAAAGTACAAAATCAGAAGCAGAAGCAGAAACAGCTACAGGAGAAATGCAAAGCTGTTTAAACATCGTGACTATGGCAAAGCTAGATGCCAACTATAGGAAAATTAGAGAAACCATTAGAGAAAGGAGAAGCATTAAAATGAATATCAGACCTTCATATGGCAAGCCAATACTGAGCAAAGAAACGTTGGTTGAAAGATGGAAAGAATATATAGAAAGCCTATGCAAACTAAACGTACCTAGAGACGATATTATCGAAGAGTTTGCACATGAAGATGAGATGGTAGATATTTTACTGCGAAGAGATTTGGACAGAGAACTGAAAGACATAAGGCGAAACAAGTTCCCTGAAGTAGAGGGCATCCCCCAGTATTACTCGTATTAATATCTTTAGGAGAATCATCCATTAAAAACCTGTTCCACCTGGTGTGCAAGGTATGCGAGATAGCGAAATACCCTCAGAGTTCAAGAAGAATCTAACAAATCCAGTTCAGAAGAAGGCGGGTGCTAAATGGCTTTGAATATTACCGAATCATCAGTTTAATAATTCATAGTTGCAAAAGACTGTCGCGAATTATGTAAAGAAGTTCTGGAAGACTCGTATAAGCTGACGTCGGGCAACATCACTTTGGATTATGGAGAAATGTAGGATACAGGGTTCAATATAAACCCTATGACCCTTTTTGGATAAGAGTGGAAGGACATGAAATGGAGTTAGACAGGCCGTAGCCTATCAAAAAACGGCTCTGAGCACTATGGGACTCAACTGCTGAGGTCATTAGTCCCCTAGAACTTAGAACTAGTTAAACCTAACTAACCTAAGGACATCACAAACATCCATGCCCGAGGCAGGATTCGAACCTGCGACCGTAGCGGTCTTGCGGTTCCAGACTGCAGCGCCTTTAACCGCACGGCCACTTCGGCCGGCCGTAGCCTATCCCCATGTTTTTCCGTATGGACACTGAGCTAGCTGTGCGTGAAACCAAGGAACAATTTGGAAACAGAATTAAAGTTCAAGAAGAATAAATTAGAAGTTACAGGTTTGCCAATGACTATAATTCTGTAAGAGACGGCAAACGATTTGAAAGAACAGTGGAATGGAATCTATAGCGTCTTGAAAAGCATTTATAAGATTAACATCAACACAATTAGAAAAACAGTAATTGGATCGAGTCGGTGCCGAAGAAATGAGCAATAAAAGTAGCAGATAAGAAATGTTATTCCTCCAGAAAAATAACTGAGGATGGCGGAAGAGAGAAGCTATAAAATACAGACTGGCAACACCAAGGAATGTAGTTCTGAAAAAAAGAAATTCGTTTACAAGTAATATAAATTTAAATATTTAGAAGTCATAATGCAGGTCTTTGTGTGGAGTGTAATCATGCACAAAAGTAAAATGTGGTTGATAAAAAACCCTTATAAGAGCTGAACAAATGCTGCACTACAAGAGATTGTTGAAGACCGCATGGGTAATTTGGGTAACTAATGAGGAGCTACCGAATCGAGTTAGGGAGACAAGAAAGTTCCCTAAGAGAAGATATCGGTAGACAGGACACATCCTCTCGTAATTTGGCGATAGGAGGAAGTATGAGGAAGGGGAGGGTGAAAATAATAAAGGTAGACCAATGCTTGCCTAGAGTAAATAGTTTCAAACGAGTAATGCTTGCAGTGGTTACGCAGAGACGAGGAGTCATGAACAGGGTAGAATAAGACGAATACACAACTGGCCATTAAAATTGCTACACCAAGAAGAAATGCATATGATAAACGGGTATTCATTGGACAAATATGTTATACTAGAACTGACATGCAATTACATTTTCACGCCATTTGGGTGCATAGATCCTGAGAAATCAGTACCCAGAACAATCACCTTGACCGTAATAACGGTCTTGATATGCCTGGGCATTGATTGAAACAGAGCTTGGATGGCGTGTACAGGTACAGCTGCCCATGCAGCTTCAACACGATACCACAGTTCATCAAGAGTAGTGACTGGCGTATTGTGACGAGCCAGTTGCTCGGCCACTATTGACCAGACGTTTTCAATTGGTGAGAGATCTGGAGAATGTGCTGGCCAGGGCAGAAGTCGAACATTTCTGTATCCAGAAAGGCCCGTACAGGACCTACAACATGCCGTCGCGCATTATAATGCTGACATGTAGGGTTTCGCAGGGATCGAATGAAGGGTAGAGCCACGGGTCGTGACACATCTGAAATGTAATGTCCACTGTTCAAAGTGCCGTCAATGCGAACAAGAGGTGACCGAGACGTGTAACCAATGGCACCCCATACCATCACGTCAAGTGACACGCCAGTATGGCGATGACGAATACACGCTACCAATGTGCGTTCACCGCGATGTCGCCAAACACTGATGCGACCATCATGATGCTGTGAAAAGAACCTGGATTCGTCCGAAAAAACGACGTTTTGCCATTCGTGCATCCAGGTTCGTCGTTGAGTACATCATCGCAGGCGCTCCTGTCTGTGATGCAGCGTCAAGGGTAACCGCAGCCATGGTCTCTGAGCTGATAGTCCATGCTGCTGCTAACGTCGTCGAATTGTTCGTGGAGATGGTTGTTGTCTTGCAAACGTCCCCATCTGTTGACTCAGGGATCGAGACGTGGCTGCACGGTCCGTTACAGCCATGCAGATAAGATGCCTGTTATCTTGACTGCTAGTGATACGAGGGTGTTGGGATCCAGCACGGTGTTCTGTATAACCCTACCGAGCCCACAGATTCCATATTCTGCTAACAGTCATTGGATCTCGACCAACGCGAGCAGAAATGTCGCGATGCGATAAACCACAATCGCGATAGGCTACAATCCGACTTTTATCAAAGTCGGAAACGTGATAGTACGCATTTCTCCTCCTTACACGAGGCATCACAACAACGTTTCACCAGGCAACGCCGGTCTACTGCTGTTTGTGTATGAGAAATCGGTTGGAAACTTTCCTCATGTCAGCACGTTTTAGGTGTCGCCACCGGCGCCAACCTTGTGTGAATGCTCTGAAAAGCTAATAATTTGCATATCACAGCATCTTCTTCCTGTCGGTTAAATTTCACGTCTGTAGCACATCATCTTCGTGGTGTAGCAATTTTAATGGCCAGTAGTGTACTTGCTATCATAGGGTTGTGGCTTTTACATACTGTTGCACAGGGTAGAGTGGAGTGGAGAGGTGCACCAAACCAGTGTTAAGATTGAAGACCGCAGTAACACTAACGAGTCAATATGGCCGACGTTGACCGTTACCTGCTGTACACTTTGGTGTATTTTTGTACTTGCGGTACCTGCAACTAAAATTTCGGTTGAAAATCGGGTCACCGGACTGGTTAGATGTGCAGTATTCCATCGCTGGGATGGAGCGGAAGTGGGGGAAACGACCTCTGCGAGGCACGCCGGTGGTATGTGCGGCTCGCGCGGCTTTTGGCGTTCCCACAGCGGGCAGCGAGCCGGGCGGCGCGCACGTGCGTGGGCGTCGGAGGCCGGTTCCCACTGGCCGGCGGCCGCGCGCCTCCAGTTAGCGGAGGGGACTGCCGTCACAGCACGCAGACTCGTAGGGAGGGAAGAAGAAGCAGCAGCGGCACCAGAGCAGACCGTCGCTGGTCGGTGAAAGCCAGGCACCTGGGAACCGCGGACCAGCGAGTGACGACTGAGTGCTGGTTCGGAAGCAGCACGCCGCTTTCCCTTCTGGCGAACACTCTCTGGCGAGCGTAACAGTCCGGGGGCAGGAGCTGCCGCAGTCGACGAGGATACCTCAGTGACGTTGGGCCGAGAACAGCCACACTGAAACCAGTAAATCGTTTCGAGCCTGTATTGAGACGCAGCTACCTCTAAATAGGTAGAATGTTTGGCGTACGGCCTTGTGCAGGAACCGATAGCCCCAGAGGCAGGATGCTGTCGCAGAACGGTGCTCTGGCACATTGGTCGGACTGTGGAGGATACAGCATCAGATGTAGCCTATAACGTACTAGAAAACAGCATCAAAACCACGTCGTATTACTGCTGTAGATGCATTGTCAAATTACGGCCTTGCACTCTACTGCCTGAAATAAACGTAGGCCTTTTCGATATACCGGGTGATCAAAAAGTCAGTATAAATTTGAAAACTTAATAAGCCACGGAATAATGTAGATAGAGAGGTAAAAATTGACACACATGCTTGGAATGGCATGGGGTTTTATCAGAACCAAAAAAAAGTATTGCTAGACGCGTGAAAGATCTCTTGCGCGCGTCGTATGGTGATGATCGTGTGCTCAGCCGCCACTCTCGTCATGCTTGGCCTCCCAGGTCCCCAGACCTCAGTCTGTGCGATTATTGGCTTTGGGGGTTACCTGAAGTCGCAAGTGTATCGTGATCGACCGACATCTCTAGGGATCCTGAAACACAACATCCAACGCCAATGCCTCACCATAACTCCGGACATGCTTTACAGTGCTGTTCACAACATTATTCCTCGACTACAGCTATTGTTGAGGAATGATGGTGGACCTATTGAGCATTTCCCGTAAAGAACATCATCTTTGCTTTGTCTTATTTTGTTTACCGAGCGAGGTGGCGCAGTGGTTAGCACACTGGACTCGCTTTCGGGAGGACGACGGGATCAATCCCGTCTCCAGCCATCTTATTTAGGTTTTCCGTGATTTCCCTAAATCGTTTCAGGCAAATACCGGGATGGTTCCTTTGAAAAGGCACGGCCGATTTCCTTCCCCATCCTTCCCTAACCCGAGCTTGTGCTCCGTCTCTAATGACCTCGTTGTCGACGGGACGTTAAAAAACACTAACCTAACCTCTTATTTTGTTATGCTAATTATTGCTATTCTGATCGGATGAAGCGCCATCTGTCGGACATTTTTGAACTTTTGTATTTTTTTTTTCGTTCTAATAAAACCTCATGTCATTCCAAGCATGTGTGTCAATTTGTACCTCTCTATCTACATTATTCCGTGATTTATTCAGTTTTCAAATTTACACTGACTTTTTGTTCACCCGGTATGTTCGTGCATTGAAAAAGGGTTGTACTACATTTTCTGAAAAAAAAATGAAACACAAGAAAGGGAGGAGCAAACGACATGAAACTTCACGAGCGCAGAGGGTCTGTGACGTTATTTCACTGATTAAAAGTCTAATTAAATCTACAAAGAACTTGGCAGTAAGAGCCCACTTATCAGTATATAGGTGGACTCTTCCATAGCAGATAACAGCAACCAGACACATTTTAGAAAACTATTTATTTATTTAAATAGCGCCGTCACCGGTTTCGAACCGACAGGTTCATCTTCAGACGGCTAGTTCACATTAAGATAGACTTTACAATAGCTTTCACCTTTTGCCCAATGCTTGAATACTGCTCACCGGTGTGGGATCCGTATCAGATAGGGTTGATAGAAGAGATAGAGAAGATCCAACGGAGAGCAGCACGCTTCGTTACAGGATCATTTAGTAATCACGAAAGCGTTACGGAGATGATAGACAGACTCCAGTGGAAGACTCTGAAAGAGAGACGTTCAGTAGCTCGGTACGGGCTTTTGTTGAAGTTTCGAGAACATACCTTCACCGAGGAGTCAAGCAGTATATTGCTCCTTCCTACGGATATCTCGTGAAGAGACCATGGGGATAAAATCACAGAGATTACAGCCCACACGGAGGCATACCGACAATCTTTCTTTCCACGAACAATACGAAATTGGAATAGAAGGGAGAACCGATAGAGGTACTCAAGGTACCCTCCGCCACACACCGTCAGGTGGCTTGTGGAGTATAGATGTAGATGTAGATGTAGTTGTTGTCCCAACTGATAAAACTTCCTTGGGGTACCGGTGCCCTACAACCAAAACAAGATGCGAGACGATGTCTTTTTAACTTTAATTGTGCCTCACAACGAGTTTTAGTGCTGTAAACAAATTATTAGGAGGAAGATGTTCTGGTTACTTAGAGGAAAAATCCGAGTCATTGCGTTCCAGTGCTGATTGCTTGTGATCACGCAGCAGCGAAAACTTAATATGTATGTACATAATCTGAAGCAGCACTCACACACCAAGAAGTTTCATCACATGGAAGTATGCATACAAATATAGCGGTACAACCATAACAACAGCGAAGACTTCCACTCTCGCAGATACTTCGATTAAGGGGGAGTCAGGAGGAAAAGTACATGCTATGAGGCGTTATAGTATGAGTGATTCTGAACAAAAAACTTCATATGGACTTATGCCCTATTCCGAATGGTTTTCGAGATAGAACACATTTCATATCAATTTTGTATGTTTTTCTTGAATACTCGAAAACCGCACCCTTTAGTGAAAACGTGTCGCTGTACAAAATTAAACTATATTAAATTCTCTACAAGAAAGGTCCTATTCATTTTTTCGCTAGAACTAATGGTTTGTGCGTAGAGAGCGCGAGAATGTTGAAAAATTCGCTAGACGCGCATGCGCTGTAGCTTACGCAGTTATTGTAGGCCAATTTGAGGTATTTTCCCGACTTGATAGACCACAAGAGTCCCGTATCAAATCGTTCATCTCAACTTGCTACCTCAATACGCTACCTCAAATGGGCCTATAAAAACTACGTAAGTTACAACGCATGCCCGTCGAGCGAACTTTTCAACATTCTCGCGCTCTCTTCGCACAATTAGTCCTAGAGAAAAAATTAATAGGACCTTTTTTGTAGGAAATTTAATATAGTTTAATTTTGTACTTTGACATGTTTTCGCTGGAGGGTGCGGTTTTCGAGTTATTTAAGAAAAACGTACAAAAGTGATATGAAATGTGTTCTATCTCGGAAACCATTCGGAATAGGGCATACGTCCATATGAAGTTTTCTGTTCAGAATTACTAATACTATCACTCCTCAAAGCATCTACCTTTCCTCCTGACTCACCCTGTATATAAACGTATGTCACAGTAGGAATTTACAAATTACTAATATTCCATTACTTACTATTTATATTAAAAGAGAACTCATTAAAATTAATATAAAGAAATAAAGCAGTCAGTTTGTTACAAAGTGTTTCTGCAGTGACATTACGTAAATATTATGGTATACATTGGAACCAGAGTCAATCATAAGGGCCAGATGTACATTAATAAATATAACAATTGCGGACATACACTACGTGATCAAAGGTATCCGGGCACACCCAAAATCATACTTTTTCATATTAGGTGCATTGTGCTGCCACCTACTGCCAGGTACTCCATACCAGCGACCTCAGTAGTCATTAGACATCGTGAGAGAGCAGGATGGGGCGCTCCGCGGAACTCACGGACTTCGAACGTAGTCAGGTGATTGGGTGTCACTTGTGTCATACGTCTCTAAGCGAGATTTCCACACTCCTAAACATCCCTAGGTCCACTGTTTCCGATGTGATAGTGAAGTGGAAACGTGAAGGGACACGTACAGCACAAAAGAGTACAGGTCAACCTCGTCTGTTGACTAACAGAGACCGCCGACAGTTGAAGAGGGTCGTAATGTGTAATAGGCAGACATCTATCCAGACGATCACACAGGAATTCCAAACTTCATCAGGATCCACTGCAAAAACTATGACAGTTAGGCGGGAGGTGAGAAAACTTTGATTTCATGGTCGAGCGGCTGCTCATAAGCCACACATCACGCCGGTAAATACCAAACGACGAATCGCTTGGTGTAAGGAACATAAACATTGGACGATTGAACAGCGGAAAAACGTTGTGTGGAATGACGAATCACGGTACACAATATGGAGATCCGATGGCAGGGTATGGGTGTGGCGAACGCCCGGTGAACGTCATCTGCCAACGTGTGTAGTGCCACCTGTAAAATTCGGAGGCGGTGGTGTTATGGTGTGGCCGTGTTTTTCATGGAGGGCCCTTGCACCCCTTGTTGTTTTGCGTGGCACTATCAGAGCACAGTCCTACATTGATGTTTTAAGCAATTACTTGAAGAATGGGCTGCCATTTCCCAAGAAACCATCCAGCGCCTGATTGAACGTATGCCTGCGAGGGTGGAAGCTGTCATCAAGGCTAGGGGTGGGTCTGCACCATATTGAATTCCAGCATTACCGTTGGAAGTCGCCACGAACTAGTAAGTCATTTTCAGCCGGGTGTCATATAGCGTATTATGTAAATTTTATGGCATACACCGTGAGTGAAGTAAATGATTTGCGATGGATGTACATAAATAAATATTACAACAGTTGGCGTTTCATTTACTTTTCTTAGATACAGCTAGTTGAAGATACTGTATGACGAATCAAGCTATTTTATATTGTTTACTATTGGGTTAGTGTCTGCATGTTGTATTTGTGAAAGGCGGTAGTGTTTACTTTAAACTGGAAAGCAGGTGAATTAAATTTTGAAGAAAGGCTGCATTGGCTAGCTCGGTCTGTTCATCGAGAAGATTTTATGGTGATTTGCTTTTATGTACATATATTTCAATCTCTTCAAGCAAATTCATAAAGGTAGCTTTCGCAGCACGGTGCAGTACTTACACATGGTTTTTAGCGCTCTTTATTCCATGATTGTAAGTATATGTGCGTATTGCAAATGTGGATTTTGAAACGTTGTTCAAAGGTATGGCATCTGTATGCTTCTCCCAATTTGTCCTATATACACTACTGGCCATTAAAATTGCTACACCAGGAAGAAATGCATATGATAAACGGGTATTCATTGGACAAATATATTATGCTAGAACTGACATGTGATTACATTTTCACCCAATTTGGGTGCACAGATCCTGAGAAATCAGTACCCAGAAAAACCACCTCAAACCGTAATAACGGCCTTGATACGCCTGGGCATTGAGTCAAACAGAGCTTGGATGTCGTGTACAGTTACAGCTGCCCATGCAGCTTCAACACGATACCACAGTTCATCAAGAGAACTGACTGGCGTATTGTGACGAGCCAGTTGCTCAGCCACCATTTACCAGACGTTTTCAATTAGTGAGAGATCTGGAGAATGAGCTGGTCAGGGCAGAAGTCGAACATTTTCTGTATCCCGTACAGGACCTGCAACTTGCGGTCGTGCATTATCCTGCTGAAATGTAGGGTTTCGTAGGGATCGACTGAAGGGTAGAGCCACGAGTCGTAACACATCTGAACTGTAACATCCACTGTTCAAAGTGCCGTCAATGCGAATAAGAGGTGACCAAGACGTGTAACCAATGGTACCACATACCATCACGCTGGGTGATACGCCAGTATGGCGACGACGAATACACGCATCCAATGCGCGTTCAACGCGATGTCGCCAAACACGGATGCGACCATTATGATGCCGTAAACAGAACCTGGATTAATCCGAAAAAAATGACGTTTTGCCATTCGTACACCCAGGTTCGTCGTTGAGTGCACCATCGCAGGCGCTCCTGTCTGTGATGCAGCGTCAAGGGTAACCGCAGCCATGGTCTCCGAGCTGATAGTCCATACTGCTGATAACATCGTCGAACTGTTCGTGCAGATGGTTGTTGTCTTGCAAACGTCCCCATCTGTTGACTCAAGGATCGAGACGTGGCTGCACGATCCGTTACAGCCATGCGGATAAGATGCCTTTCATCTCGACTGCTAGTGATACGAGGCCTTCGGGATCCAGCACGGCGTTCCGTATTATCCTCCTGAACCCACCGATTCCATATTCCGCTAACAGTCATTGTGAAACGTCCTCTTAGAAAAATTATTGAATTACTGTGCTGATAAACCTCTTACGTTATTTGATTTTCAAACAGCTGAGCACAACTTAACGTACTCAGACATTTCTCTCTTTACTTATTCTGATCAACACTAAACTGACACACAATACTTTTAGCGCAACGCAATCTGACTTTCAATAATCCCTACAAAAGAATGGCCCTGACTAACAATAACCTATGCCTTTCATGAATCATTTACCTCACAAAAATCTTCAATACAGCGAGCGCCACTACTGCCAGCTAAATAAAAGATTCTAACTACTGAAGTCACTAACTACTGATAGGTATAGTTAGCAAATGAAAGATTTTAATAAAGAACAAAGAATGTATTTACCTTAATAATGTACAAAAGTCATAATATATATATATCAGTTCATGACATCCAGTCTTACAAATTTACTGTCTCTGATGGACACACGTCCAGATAATCCGCTCTCAAAACTCCATCTCTCTCCCCACATTAAAAAAGAAATAAAATGCACACACTTATTGATACACTTTTCGTCAAAAGCAAAAATTGTTCTCATAAAGACAGTCCTGATCATTCATCACAGTATAATTTCATTGCACAAAGTCTGATCAGTAAAAGAAATGCACATGGAAGTAGTGGATTTCCATGCTGCCTTGAAGAAGGAGTGTTGTCCTTCCAACGGACAGACAGTGCTGACTCTTGACATGCAGACAGTTAATGGGCCACAACATAGCAAACCTACCGCAGAGTCAGTAAACGTTTTGAAGAATATTGGTATGTAGGTCATCACAGAGCAGACCCTTTGTAGTCCTGGTAGAGATTATGGTATTGGTGAGCCACCAGAGGTGCAGACTCACAGCAGTCTTTGTGGAAATAATGGTACTGGTGAGTCAGCAAAGGTGTAGACCAACTGTAGTCCTTGTAGAAATTATGGTATTGGTGGGCCATCAAAAGTGCTGACCCACTGTAGTCTTGTAGAGACGGCAAGGAGCCATCTGTTGCGACTGTGCAGGTGCACTATCACCATCGAAGAGTCTTGCGGACAATATAGCAAGTCCATAAACCACCACTTGTGCACTCACAAACTGTTTGGTATGTCCTTAGAACCAGCAATGCTGTTAACCAGTCCCTTGCTGAATTATCAACACACGTGCAAACAGTAACAGTCCCAACTTCTCATCTATTGTGCATATACTATGACCAACAGAAACGTGTGCAGTGAAATGTAGCTTAATTTGAAGAAGTCGGAAACGTGATGGTACGCATTTCTCCTCCTTACACGAGGCATCACAACAACGTTTCACCAGGCAACGCTGGTCAACTGCTGTTTGTGTATGAGAAATTGGTTGGATACTTTCCTCATGTCAGCACGTTGAAGATGTCGCCACCGGCGCCAACCTTGTGTGAATGCTCTGAAAAGCTAATAATTTGCATATCACAGCATCTTCTTCCTGTCGGTTAAATTTTGCGTCTATAGCACGTCATCTTCGTGTTGTAGCAATTTAAATGGCCAGTAGTGTAGTAGGAGGGCAACTTTGACAGCTGAGTTTGTATATACCAGAAGATAACCTGTCGGTTCGAAACGAGGTAACGGTGATATTTAAATAAATAAATAGCATTGTAAAAAGTTGCTGTTAGCTTCTATGTGAGAGTCAACCTATATTTTCTACACAGCCACAGGCTCAGAATGTCAGTTTCCTATAAAATAGCACTTATTAATATGACATTGTACCCCTCGAACCTCGATGCAGGCACTGATTCGGGTCGGAAGGCTGTCATAAAGGCCCTTGTACAATCTCCAGAAGCAACTGTTGTAACTGGTCCTCGGTATCCTGGGACAGACATGACATCCGAGTTAGTCCCGCACGTCTCCTATCGGGGACAAATGTGGGAATCTTTCTGTAACGGGACTATATCAACATCATGCGTGCAGTTCATAGAAACACTTTCCATGTGTGGAATACCATCGTCCTGTTGAAAAATGGAACCACGATACTGTCGCTTGAGAGTTAAGAGCCGGACGGAGTGGCCGAGGTGTTCTAGGCGCTTCAGTCTGGAACCGCGCGACCGCTTCGGTCGCAGGTTCGAATCCTGCCTCGGGCATGGATGTGTGTGATGTCCTTGGGTTAGTTAGGTTTAAGTAGTTCTAAGTTCTAGGGGACTGATGACCTCAGAAGTTGAGTCCCATAGTGCTCAGAGCCATTTGAACCATTTTTTGAGAGTTAAGACTAGAGGACTCTCAATGTCCGTGGCGTACCTCTGTGGCGTCAGAGTTTGCTCAGCCATCAGCAGTGACCTCAAGTCGTGCTCCCCACACAGTTATGTCGCAACTAACACTGCTGTAACTGAAACATCTGAAGACTGGAACCTCTTCCCACGTTGTCGCTGTATTCACCGACGATGGTCACCTGGTGTAGCGCAGAAGTACCATTCATTGCTGACCACAGTGCGACACGATTCATCGGCAGCCCACGCTTTCCAGGCACGGCGCCACTCCAAAGGCAGTCTAAACACGAGAAGACAACTCCACAGTCCGGCCGCTGCTAGCCTGCGACCAGTAGAGCAGGATGATGCAGAATGTTACGAGGACTCGATTACCTCTTCTCGTATGCCATATGCTGATGACGGGGCTACGATGCGTACGGTCACCCTCCCTGGCGGTGCTCAGTCGTGGTCGACCAAAACCCTGACGACGAGTACGCCTGCGCTCGTGTAGTCCATATGGTCCAAAATGAACCACTGCCACATCCGAAAGCCCCACAAATCTGGATATTACACAATTCGACCAGCTCCTCAAAAAGATTCCCGAAATGAGCCCCCTTTCGAATTCTGTCACGCGTTGATACCGAAGTTTAGAACGAGTACACAGCATCTCTGTTCCCTTCGCAGCCACTAATCGTCATCTGACACTATTCACATCTCTTATATACCATTCCAGGAATGGTGACAACAATAAACACGTACAGCACTAATGCAGTCTTTTGATCCATCGACACCGAGAATAGCGACTGTAATCATTTATACACCCGCCGATGGTGTGTACCTGCATGGAGTGAGTTTTACATCCGACCATGTCTTCTGGGTGCTCCACTTTTTTGGTCATACGACGGCTGTAGACTTGTGTGCAAAACTTAAGGTCGACAGTATCTTTCGCATGGTGACCCACTGTCAAGTAACGTAGTTCCACGAAACCTGTATCATACAAAGACAGAGCTGCGACAGAATGGTACAGAATGTGACCGAAAGAAATGCGCAATGAATCGAACATAAATGATACTTTTATTCAGAGACGATACATACATTAAAGTCATCGTGATTCAATGATCCCCGGGATATTATAAATGGTGGGGCATGGCTTTTAATACCGCGTCTCATGATCACAGACGGTAATGCATGCTGTGCAACGTGTCCAGTGCTGGCCACCACGTTACGAAGGAGTTCTTGTGATAGGTCGTACCGTTCCTCCACCAGCACCGATCACAGCTGCTGGATGATCGATGGTGCCCGTGGACGTGCTACGATACATCCCCCCAACCCATCCTACAGGTTCACGAAGCGATTTAAGACGGGGAATGGGCAGGCCAGTCCATTTGCCGAATAGCCTCTCGCACCCTGAGCTCCCCCACCTGCGCGGTTCAATGCGATCGCGCGCTGTCATCCATAAATATGAAGTCAGTGAAGGCTACGGGTCTTATGTCATTCGGATCATCATCTACCTTTGTAAATAAGTTAGTGAACTGATCCGAAAGTTCGGCTACTTTCTCCGATAGTGAACTGATTTCCTCAGTGTGTTTTTCTGAACCAAGTTTCAGAGTGTCCATTTGTGTTGAAATCGTATCTACTGTGTCCTTTAAGTTTCCCTGAGTTTTTGCAAGTTGCGTAGCCTAATCGGTAGACGCTACTGAGTCAATTTTAGCTTGCAAGGTGTCGTGATTTTCATGAACAATAGTTTGCAGTTCTTTTATGGCTGCTTCGTGATTCTGTAATGCATTTTCATGACGCGAAAAAATAGGTTGAAAATGCTCACAAATTTGTGTTTTTACGTCATTACAGACTTTATGACATTTCGATTCGATTTTAAGTAACTCAGCAGTTAAACCTTCACGTGTTTGTTCAAGCGTTTGTGCTATTGAGTCTAACTTTTGAAGCTGTTGCAGTGTTTGTCTCTGTTTTTGTTCCATCGTGTCTAACTTTTGAAGATTTTGTTCCATTGTGTCTAACGTTTGCTGTGTTTGTCTCTGATTTTGTTCCATTGTGTCTAACTTTTGAAGATTTTGTTCCCTTGTGTCTAGCTTTTGAAGATTTTGTTCCATTATGTCTAACTTTTGAAGCTTTTGTCCCATTTTTGCATTAATTGTAATAACAATGCACTGGTGTCTGAAACATGTTCCTCAGTGCTATTCGGCAGTGCATTTGAACAGGCAATATTCGCATTTTGAAAAGCAGAAAATGTGTCTTGACTTATTTGAGAAAACGGCGAGGACGCAAAACCTGAATCTACAGTATTTGCAAGATTGTGTCCTGTCATTTCGGATTCCTGAGGCGAGCTGTTGCCAACCGACCGATCGATAATGCTTCCCTGTTCACTAATTGTTTCACTGTCTACACCATTATTTGCCGCCCGCTCCATTTCCCTATGCACAATTACCACATTACTACTTTGAATGTCTGTTAGTTCATTACACGGTGATGCTGACAAGCTACGCTCGTCTTCACTATCACTTCTCAACTTACTTTGGAGCCTAGTGTTACGTATTCACACGCCATAATTATCACGTATTTCACACGATAACAAGAAACGCACAATTTGAAGAGCAAAAATAAGAAAACACATTAACATAGCACTGAAAATAATATCTAGTTAATTGCAAGCGCAGCTGCGAAATACTTGGTCCAAATCTACATGCATGCCACAACTGTTTTACTGTACAACAATGAAAAACTACAACTACAAAGGAAATTCTCTCTATAATTACGCGCTAGCTATAAACATTAGCTACAATTATTACACAAACTACAAGAAAAAATCAGAAGATTCCAGTGAGGTATCCTCGGCTAAGGGTCGACATATGAAACGTCCCCTTAGAAAAATTATAAATGACTGTTCTTAAACTGACACACAATATTTTTACCGCAACGCAATCTGACTTTCACAAATCCCTACAAAAGAATGGCCCTGACTAACAATAACGTATACCTTTCATGAATCACTTACCTCATAAAAATCTTCGTTACTCAAACTACTGCAATACAGCGTGCGCCAATACTGCCAGCTGAATAAAAGATTGTAACTAGTCAAGGCACTAACTTCTGATAGGCATAGTTAGCAAATGAAATATTTTGATATAGAACAAACAATGTATTTATCTTAATAGAGTTCAAAAGTCCTATTATATATATCAGTTCATGACATCCAGTCTTACAAATTTACTGTCTCTGATGGACACACGTCCAGATCATCCGCTCTCAAAACTCCGCCATCTCTCTTCCCACATCCACCACTGCTGGTGGCTCACCTCCAACTGCGCAACGCTACGCGCTGTTAACAGTCAACTACCCAACACTACAATAGCAAATTCCAACAATGCAAACCAGCCACAGACTGCACACAGCACAGCCAGTGATTTTCATACAGAGCGCTGCATGACGTTACCAACATAAAAACCTAAACAGCCTACTTACAAGGTTATCTTTCAATCTTACAAATATATTTGTTCCTTAATGAAATTTGTCATTAAAAATATATCACTTTTTCAAATCAACAGCTCAATTCGTGGAATCAATATTAGAAATAAGAATAATCTTCACAAGGATTTAAAGTCACTTACTCTTGTACAAAAAGGTGTGCATTATTCGGGAACACACATTTTCAATATCAGCCATAAAAAGCTTAACAACCAATGACATTCAGTTTAAGAGAAGCTTAAAGGATTTATTGGTGGCCAACTCCTTCTACACCATTGATGAATTTCTCAGTAGAACCAACTGATTTGATTTGTATTGTGCACCATTTCGGTGCAGTAAAGTGTCCATTGTAAATAAGTGTGTGCGTATATATATATATATATATATATATATATATATATATATATATATATATATATATATATATATATATATATATGTGTGTGTGTGTGTGTGTGTGTGTGTGTGTGTGTGTAAGTGCAATCTAGCTTCTGCACCATTTCAGTGCAGTAATGTGTTCATTGTAAATAAGTATTGTAGTAGATCTATTACATGTTTATTACCTTATAATTAAAAAAACTTTTTTATTTTAAATTCAGTGCATTAGTGTTTGTAAAATGATTCTTTCATATAGTTTTCATTAAAAAAATGACGATCTTTCCTCTTGGGACTTGTGGAAGATACATTAACTTATTTATTTCAGCTGTAAATATTTGTGATGTATTATTGTTTTTCTGACATTTTCTACATCCTGGAGGACCTCCTCACTACGGATCAATTGGAATGAAAGTAAATCTAATTTAATCTAATCTAAAAATCTAGAGTGAAAAATGAAAATAATATAGATATATACATCATAGATGTTTCACACTTGAAAAGGTTTCTGGTAAAATATAGTTTCATTTGACAAAAATCACTTTTGTTCATACATCCAGTTTTCTGGGTTTTTGTTTATCCGAATGACTTCCGACAAAAATTATTTCAGTGAATCGAGTCTCCGGTTTAAGTTCCTCAAGTTACGACCACACTTGCGTTTATTTTGCCGGTGTTTCATCCAAGTTATTCAGTTACATTCCACACACATTGATTTACTAGTGACCATGGCAGACAATTGGTAGACATTTATTGTAGTTATAAGTGATATATATTCCACATTAGCTAAGTGAGTTTCAATTTTTTATTATTTACATCAAACTGTCTTCTAATTCAGTCCCGACGTCGAATACCTGATCATATTGCGAAAATATTTCAGAGATTGTGCTAACGTACACGTGGCAGTATTACATGAGTGTATATATATTGTTCACCAAGCGTTAGCTGCGTGCACTTTTATAACATGACGCACACGCTTTCACATATTGAAAACACTTTAATATCTGCCTTTCACTTAATAGCAAGTCTAGTGTGTTTACAAAAAAAAATAAAAATAAAAAAAATGTTCAAATGGCTCTGAACACTATTGGACTTAACATCTCAGGTCACCAGTCCCCTAGAATTTAGAACTACGTAAACCTAACTAACCTAAGGACATCACACACATCCATGCCCGAGGCAGGATTCGAACCTGCGACCGTAGAGGTCGCGCGGTTCCAGACTGAGGGCCTAGAACCGCTCGGCCACACCGACCGGCAGTGTGTTTACCGCACCGTCAATCCGCACGATTGCTGGAGTGCAACCAGCGACAAAGCTGGAAACGCAGCGACAGCACCCGACTGCACGCGGTGTCAGCAGCGTGGCGCCGTTAACTCGAACTGTTCAAAGGCGAGGCTACGACGGAATGACAGCGCACTTACAATGCATACGGGTGCTGTAGGCCCACATGTATCAAAAGCAGCATGCCAGTACGGATAAATAATCTAGCCAGCATATATAAGCGTTAAAAGATAAAAATTGTGTAGACACCTGTGAGCAAACCTTAGAAAGCACCATTGACTGGTAGTAAAATTCTTAAAGTAAATAGGGAAAGTTAAAGTTGTTAAACATTTTATCTCTGCAAATTAGTCGACCTCACTTTTGTAAAACTTTCAACAGCATCATATAGTAATCAGCTACACGAATTCAGTGCGAATGTTGGCAACATTTCATCTCTGTAACATACAGCTGACTTTTTAGAGCTGGTTAGCGGTCAAGCTTGAAAACAGATATAGATAGGGATTTCGGAAAGTAAGCTACACGTGTTGTTCCACGCTAAGACATGAGTGATGCGTTGTGTGCAGACATCAGTCCTGCTGTGGTGTGCTGCGGATGACACAGATGTAGCACAGTGTGCGAGAGAAATGCCACGCCAACTGGACACGAGGGACAGCACTGTTGTCGTGGGCAAAACGGACAACACACGCACGCACGCACACACACACACACACACACACACACACACACACACACACAACACTAGGGTCAGTGTCCACAGCGAGGATGAGCGCCGCCTGGTGGCGCTGTGACACGGCATGCGCTGAAGAACGTAGTCACGTAGTCTGCAGAAGTATACGCTGATCAGCCAGAACATAATGACTGCCGAACCTGCCCAGGCGATAGCAGTGTCACCTGTCGAGCAGTGACTGCTAGTCCGACACACACATGGTGAACGTAGCATCAGTGACCGATTGTGACAAATTGTGAGGGCCCGCAGGCCCGGCAAAAGCATTCTGGAAACTGCACAACTTGTCAGATGTTTGAGGAGTGCTGTGGTGAGTGTCGTGGCGAAATCAAGGTGAAACCACATACAGATGTCGTGGTTTGGGCGGCCACCCCTCATTACGGATTTCAGACGTCGTAGGCTGGGCAGACTGGTAGAACAGGACAGGCGGTGTACTGTGGGGCAACTAACATCAGACTTTAATGATGGTTAGAGTACAAGTGTGCCTGAACACAATGTACCAAAGACTCCTAATGATGGGTCCCTGCAACCGACGATCCATGCAAATGGAAATGTTAACACCACGACATCGGCAACTATGATTGATTCAAATGGTTCAAATGGATCTGAGCACTATGGGACTCAAGATCTGAGGTCATCAGTCCCCTAGACTTTGAACTACTCAAACATAAGGACATCACACACATCCATACCAAGGGCAGTATTCGAACCCGCGACCGTAGCAGCAGCGCGGTTCCGGACTGGAGCGCCTAGAACCGCTCGGCCACCGCGGCCGGAAACTATGATTGAAATCAGCATGTGACCATCGGCACTGGACGGTGGCGCAGGCAGAGCGTTGCATGGTCTGATGAATCCCGATACCTTGATCATGCCGGTGGGAGGGCAGGAATCGGTCGTCCACCAGGAGAACAGCTCCGTGATACCTGTACAGTGGGGCCGAGACAAGCTGGTAGTGGCTCCATTCCGCTGCGGGGAACGTTCACGTGGGCATCCGTGGGTCCAGTGGAGCTCGTACAAGACACCACGATGGTCAGGGAGTATCATACATTGTTTTCAAACCATGTATAGCCCTTCATGATGATCACACTTTCTGATGGCAGAGGCTTTTTTGAAGAAGATAATGTGTCGTGACACAAGGCCAGAAGTGTGATGGAGTGGTTCGAGGAACACAGTGGCGAGTTCCAATTGATGTGCTCGCCTCCCAGCTCGCCAGATCTGAACACTATCGAACACATCTGGGCTGTGATCGAGCGTGGTGTCAGAGCTCATCGTCCCCCTCCCCGGAATTGACAGCAATTAGCTGAGTTGTGTGTACAGAAGTAGTGCCAACTCCTTCCAGCGACCAACAAAGGCCTCATTCCTTCCAGGCCACGACGCGTCGCCGCTGTTATCCGTGCCAGAGGTGGACTCTACAGTTATTAGATAGGTGGTCATAATGCTCTGGCCGATCAGTGTATGCGCAGAAGACACGAGTGGGGAATCATTCTGGTGACGATATGGGCTGCAGATGGGGAAATTGACCGAGGCGAGTGGCTCTTACAGAGGGTAGGCACCTCGGCGCTGTAGCAAACGGCGGCGCTGGTCGGCCGTTAGCTCGCTGCTCTCGCAGAATATGCTCGAGGAGCGGTTCATGGATGACGAAAGCGCTAGTAGGTGACGGAATACTGGACGTCCACGCCTCATCACGCAGCGCGGAGGTCGAAGGCTTCGCGCTCAGTAGGCAGTGGTTCTTGGCAGACAAGAAATACCAGTGCTGCTGCAGGCACGAGCGTGTGAGAGAACAGCGTTCAGCGCGAACTGTTGAACACGCGCTGCGGTCGCAGGTTCGAATCCTGCCTCGGGCATGGATGTGTGTGATGTCCTTAGGATAGTTAGGTTTAACTAGTTCTAAGTTCTAGGGGACTAATGACCTCAGAAGTTGAGTCCCATAGTGCTCAGAGCCATTTGAACCATTTGTTGAACACGGGGCTCAGCAACAGACGGCCGCTGCGTGTTCCAGTAGCGACCCAACAGCGTCGTCAGTGACGACCGCAGTGGTCAGAGGATAATCGAGCTTCAGCCACGGACCAGTGTGAGCGTGACACTCGGTCGGATGAGTTACGGATTTCTTGTTACACCTGTTCGGCGCTCGCGGCAGGATACGCTATCGTCCAGGCGAACGGCTGCCACAGACGCGGCTCGCTGGTGACAGTGCTACGCTGTGGGTGATGACACTCATCCCTGCTTCGGTGACACTTGTGGCAGCAATCGAAGGCACGGTCACAGCTGCGGACTACGTAAACGTAGTCCCTACGGACCACCTGCATCCCTGCGTGTCTGATGTCTTTCCCGACGACGACAGCATTTCCTAGCAAGATAAAGTTCCATGTCACAAGTACGGACTCGTGCTACAGTGGTTGGAGGAGCACGGCATTGAACTCACATCAGTCTCTTGGCGACCCTATTCGCCTGGTGGAACACATCTGGGACGCTATCGGTCGCCGGCTCCGAACGCAGAAACCGTTGGCTCGTAATTGTGCGGGTATTGCGTAGCGTGTGCGTAGACACCTGGCTGGTGCCGCAGGTCTCTGGAACACCGTCAGGGCCTTCTGGAACCCGTGCCGAGCAGAGTCGGTGCTCTTTTATGTTCGGAACGCGGACCAGCAGGCTATTAGGTAGGCGGTCGTACTGTTCTGCTTTGGCTCAGCAATGAAGATGCGCCCAGCCGGAGCCCGAAACGATAGGAGAGAGTGTCGTACACTTTTCAGACTTACACCTCTAGCCAGCCCTGTAATACAAGTTCATTATACTTTATAACTCCATTTTTAAACGATAGCATTCAATTTTTGTGTGCTGCTGCCTTTTTCGAAAATTACAAAAGTTACTACAGACGTGTAACGTTTTTCCAAATGTTTCAAGCTCCAGCAAAGTCATGCGCCTAGTAACAAATATTCTACTGAAATTTAAAAGTGTTGCAATCGAGAAAATGTTGTCAGTATTGGATTTAATACACTGAAGCGCCAAAGAAACTGGTGTAGGCATGCATATTCAAATACAGACATATGTAAACAGGCAGAATACGGCGCGGCGGTGAGTTTGAAAGTGGTATTATAGTAGACGCACGAGCGATGGGTCACGGCATCTCCGAGGTAGCGACGAAGAGGGGATTTTGCCGTACGACCACTTCACGAGTGTACCGTCAATATTAGGAATCTGGTAAAACATCAAATCTCTGACATCGTTGCGGCCGGAAAAAGATCCTGCAAGAACGGGTCCAACGGCGACTGAAGAGAATCGTTCCACGTGACAGAAGTGCAACTGTTCCGAAAATTGCTGCAGATGTCAATGCTAGGCCATCAACAAGTGTCAGCGTGCGAACCATTCAACGAAACGCCATCGGTATGGGCTTTCGGAACCGAAGGCCCACTCGTGTACCCTTGATGACTCCACGACATAAAGCTTTACGCCTCGCCTGGGCCCGTCAACACCGACATTGGACTGTTGATGACTGCAAACATGTTGCCTGATCGGACGAGTCTCGTTTCAAATTGAATCGAGCGGATGGACCTGTACAGTTACGGAGACAACCTCATGAATCCATGGACTCTGCATGTCAGCAGGGGACTCTTCAAGCTGGGGATACTCTGTAATGGTGTGGGGCGTGTGTTGTTGGAGTGATATGGGACCCCTGGTACATCTAGATACGACTCTGACAGGTGACACGTACGTAAGCATCCTGTCTGGTCACCTGCAGCCATTCATGTCCATTGTGCTTTCCGACAGACTTCGGCAGTTCCAGCAGGACAATGCGACGCTCCACACATCCAGAACTGCTACACACTGGCTCCAGGAACACTCTTCCCGCCGGCCGGTGTGGCGGAGCGGTTCTAGGCGCTTCAGTCTGGAACCGCGCGACCGCTACGATCGCAGGTTCGAATCCTGCCTCGGGCATGGATGTGTGTGATGTCCTTAGATTAGTTAGGTTTAAGTAGTTCTAAGTTCTATGGGACTGATGACCTCAGATGTTAAGTCCCATAGTGCTCAGAGCCATTTGAACCATTTGAACACTCTTCTCAGGTTGAACACTTCTGTTGGCCACCAAAATCTCCAGACATGAACATTATTGAGCATATGTGTGATGCCTTGCAACGTGCTGTTCAGAAGAGATATAGAGATCTCCACCCCTTCGTACTTTTCCGGATTGATGGACAGCCCTGTAGGATTAATGGTGTCAGTTCCCTCCAGAACTGCTTCAGACATAAGTCAAGTCCATGTCACATCTTCTTGCGGCACCCCTACGTGCTCGCGGGGGCCCTACACGATATTAGGCAGGTGTACCAATTTCTCTTTTACATTATTACTCTGCTACATAGGAATTATCAGTAAGTGAAAGCGAATTAAGTAGAAGTATTGTCAAAAATCTGTTGCGTGTTAAATATATTTTGAAATAGAAGCTGTTGAAAATTGAGACACCTTTGCATTTTAAAGGCAGACAAAATTGTTAAGGCTTTAAAGAAACTCAGTTCATTTGGAAATATTACGAGCTCTATGGTGGAAAACTCTCCACTTCGGGGTACTGGATGGTGCATGACCGACAAATCGTGAGTGAAGGGGGTAGTCCTCTTTGAAAATTTCTCTAGACCGACCTCTTTTGCTTAATATGTTCTCCGGGATGTCAACTTTACTGTAGTGTTGACCTAAAGTTTGCCAGAAGTTTAGTTACCGACTTAAATGGCGATTTGTGAAAAAGTGACTCGGAAAACTATTCACAGTGAGAAAAATTAGTCGACATGTGATTTCAGCGACGGCCTAACAGGCATTCCGGAAATTATGAACGTGCTCGAACTTGAGATCGGACCAGCCTGTTACAATTTCTGCAAAAAAGTGGACGAAAAGCGTGTCGAATGAACAGAGCAGCGGATGGCAGAGGCTGCCAAAGAGGCCCGCAGGACCAGGACGGTCAGGAAGAATTTGGAAGAGGGCCTGCTTTCGGATCTGGAAGGGCTGCTGTATCGTCCTGGTCCAGCAACCACTAGTGGGAAACATAACTTGAGAGCGGAACATAGCATTTTGATTGGAATATGATTGCGGCATTTTAAACTGAATTCTCTAGGGATATCTTCAACAATCTATTTTCGGTGCACTCTTCTATAGGCGAGGAAAATGACATTTGTTTTAACACGTCACCATTTTGTTAGAACTTAATATTTTTCAGTTTGTTAGAGCTTAATTTTTTTAATTATCCTATGCACGCTGACAGAAAATATATTAAAAATGACTAATGTAAAGTTATTGTGTTGCGTGTCCAATAGGAGGGCTTCGGGAATTTCCTACGACCACTAGTGTTCCGGCTGCAAGCGTTCCTTCCATCTGGTGCAGCGGTTACAGGATACGTTCGATGGGAACATAAAACTGATTTCTTAAAGACAAAAGCGTAAGCATTACTTTTTTTTACTTTAAAAAATATCAATAAAATCACCTACTTTCCAAGCGTTCAAAGAGGGTTACCCCATTAACCGTCCAAACGTTATACTATAATTAGTTTTGGAAATAATAGAATTTTATTCGGCATGAAATTGCATAATGAAGACTTAACAGTATTTTTCAAATACCTTTAACATATTATACAGCACTTAAATCCTTGGAATCAAAAAATATTTACGAATATTGCATAGACATTAAAGAGAAAGACATTAAATACCACTGCATACTGGGAAACACCGGAAGGCACTGTGCAAATGGTGGACAAACTTAAAAACCTGGGAGAATTTATAACAGGAAGGAAGAGGAGCAAGGAGGGAATAAAAGAGAGGATAGAGAAGATGAGGCCAGCCTTCTGCATGACGAGAGAGATAAAATAAAAATAATATATCCACAGTGGCAAAGATAAGCCACTACAAGGCAACGGTCAGGAATGCAATATTATATGCTGATGAGACGATGACACTAGGAAGAAATGGGGCAGAACAACTAGAGAAAGAAGAGAGAAAAATACTGAGAAAAATACTAGGTCCCAAAAGAGGCGGAGAGAGGTCGATGCTAAGATCTAGGGAAGAATTGTGCCGAAACATAACAATATCCGGGGAAATCAGACTCAAAAGGGCAAGGTTTGTTGGACATGTAGTTAGGATGAGTAAGGACAGAGTGACGAAGAGAGTGTGGGAAACAACAGGGAGGACAAGGAGAAAGACAGGAACAAAGTGGGTTGTTGAACTTCGGAAGGACTGGTTGGAATTGGGGATCAAGGTCGAAGGAAAGGAAAATTGGAGGAACAAATATACGGCGACCAATATGCCGAAGATTAATGACAGAGAAGAATACAGGAAAAGATTAGTGTGTCACCAGTGTAGCCGACAGGAGAAACGGAAACTGAAGATCTCGGAAGAAGAGCGGGAGAGAAGAAGAGAAAGAATGAAGAGGTTCTAGGAGAAGAAGAGGAAAATGCAGTCCACGACGGGGCTACCCGTTGTCCTACAGAGGCCGTAACGCAAGAAGAAGAAGAAGAAGAAGAAGAATATTACAAAACCAAAATCTCCTGTGTCACAACACAAAAAAGTAGGCAATGCCGAAAACTGCTTATGGTGGCCTCTAGTGATCAGCCGGCCGGTGTGGCCAAGTGGTTCTAGGCGCTTCAGTCTGGAACCGCGCGATCGCTACGGTCGCATGTTCGAATCCTGCCTCGGGCATGGATGTGTGTGATGTCCTTAGGTTAGTTAGGTTTAAGTAGTTGTAAGTTCTAGGGGACTGATGACCTCAGATGTGAAGTCCCATAGTGCTCAGAGCCATTTGTCTCTAGTGATCATTCTTTCGTTTGATTCTAACACAGGTCTCTAAAATGCGACAACGACCAGGAAACACGTGTTTCTAGGTACACTATCCTGAAGGTGCAACATTCATTCTTTCCTGTAGAGGCCTTTACCAACAAAGGATAACAAATACCGACGACGCTGGTGGTGACGGCGAAATGACGACTATACGATTAGAGGAATCAGGGAATGACGAGACAGTCTCATTCTGAATGCAATCTCCAGCCCTCGGCTTACGTAGAGCACAAAAGTACACAGTGATGCCTCGTTATCTAAGCAGTGTTTTCTGTGATAGGCCGTTTAGCGCCGTGACTCACACTCGCTTTATGAGATGATTAACACGTTTTGCATAAGCGGCGGCGGAGCTCTCAGCTGGGGCGGCATGTGACGAGTTCCTCGCAGCTCAGCTACGTAACGGCCGCTCTGCGCGTCTGTAGTTACTCTGGCAACAATCACGGCTATTAGCGCTCTGGATGAAGTCACGCATCATTTATTTCTGGAGACGACGCCGAGGCCGGACCGCGGCCTTCCTGGAAGACGCGGCGCGGCGGTCGCGTGGTCGCGGCCCGCTCGCGGTCAGCTGATCGACCAAGGCCGGCTCTGAGGCGAGGTTCTGGGTCACAGCCAAGCAAGGGCCAGGCCGGGGGGCCCAGGCGGGGGGTCCGCCTCGTATTGCGGAGACAGCTGTGCGTACCGCCGAACCGACACAGTAGTAGGTCCACAGAGTCCCGCTGTAATTTCTGAACTATTAGAGATATAGCTTCGTGATTTGTTGTAAAAAATTTAGCCGTTCTTAAAGATCTTTTTTCTATTGTGCCAGAATTTCAATGCGTGCCTCACTTGTCGCTCGTAGAACATTAAGGTGATATCCGATTTCAGTCAGTGCACGATTCAGCATTGCAGCATCAACAGTTCTGACTGCTTCACTGATTCGTAAACTAACTAGTGTTGTGCACACGTCATCCTTCTACATCTACATCCATACTCCGCAAGCCACCTGATGGTGTGTGGTGGAGAGTACTTTGAGTACCTCTATCGGTTCTCCCTTCTATTCCAGTTTCTTATTGTTCGTGGAAAGAAAAATTGTCGGTATGCCTCTGTGTGGGCTCTAATCTCTCTGATTTTATCCTCATGATCTCTTCGCGAGAGCCGGCCGGTATGGCCGAGCGGTTCTAGGCGCTACAGTCTGGAGCCGCGCGACCGCTACGGTCGCAGGTTCGAATCCTGCCTCGGGCATGGATGTGTGTGATGTACTTACGTTAGTTAGGTTTAAGTAGTTCTAAGTTCTAGGGGACTGATGACCTCAGAAGTGAAGTCCCATTGTGCTCAGAGCCATTTGAACTCTTCGCGAGATATACGTAGGAGGGAGCAATATACTGCCTGGCTCCTCGGTGAACGTATGTTCTCGAAACTTCAACAAAAGCCCGTACCGAGCTACTGAGCGTCTCTCCTGCAGAGTCTTCTACTGGAGTTTATCTATCATCTCCGTAACGCTTTCGCGATTACTAAATGATCCTGTAACGAAGCTCGCTGCTCTCCGTTGGATCTTCTCTATCTCTTCTATCAACCCTATCTGGTACGGATCCCACACCGGTGAGCAGTATTCAAGCAGTGGGCGAACAAGTGTACAGTAACCTACTTCATTTGTTTTCGGATTGCATTTCCTTAGGATGCTTCCAATGAATCTCAGTCTGGCATCTGCTTTCCCAAAGATTAATTTTATATGGTCATTCCATTTTAAATCACTCCTAATGCCTACTCCCAGATAATTTATGGAATTAACTGCTTCCAGTTGCTGACCTGCTATATTGTAGCTAAATGATAAAGGATCTTTCTTTCTATGTATTCGCAGCACATTACACTTGTCTACATTGAGATTCAATTGCCATTCCCTGCACAATGCGTCAATTCGTTGCAGATCTTCCTGCATTTCAGTACAATTTTCCATTGTTACCACCTCTCGATATACCACAGCACCATCCGCAGAAAGCCTCAGTGAACTTTCGATGTTATCCACAAGGTCATTTATGTATATTGTGAATAGCAGCGGTCCTAGGACACTCCCCTGCGGCACACCTGAAATCACTCTTACTTCGTAAGACTTCTCTCCATTGAGAATGACATGCTGTGCTCTGTTATCTAGGAACTCTTCAATCCAATCACACAATTGGTCTGATAGCCCATATGCTCTTACTTCGTTCATTAAACGACTGTGGGGAACTGTATCGAACGTCTTGCGGAAGTCAAGAAACACGACATCCACCTGGGAATCCGTGTCTATGGCCCTCTGAGTCTCGTGGACGAATAGCGCGAGCTGGGTTTCACACGATCGTCTTTTTCGAAAGCCATGCTGATTCCTACAGAGTAGTTGAAGTAACACCGCAAAAAGAAGTGTAACTGCGTGACATCGAAAGAGCGCGAGGAAGGTCTTTGAAATTGCCTGTCTCTTTAAATTTTTTGAAGCAACTGATTATGTATGTTTTTGCCGATGGTGTCCTGCATTACTGGAATCGGTAATTCCGCAGTACCATTGTCACAGATTTGGATTCTGCGTGACTGATGACACATGACGCGTTCTCCTGGTCTGTCAACATTTTGTTGCACTCCAAGTCAAATCTGTAACAAACGACAAATACGAAAAGTTTCGAGTCCTACTAAATGGTTCACAACAACGGCGGTTCTGTATCTCAGTTTCCAAGCTACGATTTTTTTGAGATGATCCGGAATTTTTTGGACACCTTGTATTAACACTAATCATTTAAAAGAAAAAGACTGGTAGAAGCCGACATAGGGTAATGGGCAATGGGGTTCTTTTTAATGTTGTTGTGGTGATGCGTACGTGTTATTGTAAAACGCATGAAAATGTAGCAGCAAGGATAACAGTATTATCTGAAAGAAATAAATAAACTCTGATAATTCTTATTTATGTGCTGCTAAGCCAGACTATAACGAGTTTCAATAATTCTATACTTGACATTAAAATGTATACACCAAATAACTAATATATCACACCACAGCCTCTAACCATAACAGCACCGGTGTCGTAAATATTTTAATTTAAAGTCACTGGTGAATTAATCTTCCGCACCAGCCATAAAATTATTACATTTACGTGAAGTCCAAGATTGTTCTACTGAATAGTGTTTTCACTTTTACAATATAAAAATAATAAATTCCTGTGGTTTCTTGTCCTCGGAGTTCAAATATTGTAATAACGATCGAAACAATTAGTGTCTGATTATTTCTGCAGTTTAAAATTGCCGCTCCATACGCTCACGTAATGGTGGCAAACAAAGCACAGTCTGGACTGCTGCGGTCACAAAACTTATAACAGTCATAGTTGGTTGTTCAGTTACAAAATAAAAGTCAGCACACTAAAATTCCATTTAGTAAATTTTACGTTATATTTTTCCTTTGATCACTTATGACTACCTTTTACAATATTTAAAAGAACAGACCTCAGCATATCTTCGATCTCATCCGCTTCATACATCATGGAAAAGAAGAACAGAAGAAGGAAAAATTCCACAAACAATACAATGCCAATACACTCTTTTAGTGGTACTATCTTTTGTTATATGATTATTTTATGTAGGAAACTGGTTACAAAATAATAAAACATATTGTTGTTATTTCACAATATAATAATAAGTCTTTTCTCAGTTAAAAGTCATTTCTGGAAAAATATTCGTTAGTTCATAAGTCTCGAGCACTGTCCCATACACTGGCGACACAAAATATTGGCGTTCACTTTACAGTAGATAAAAATCAATTTGGGTTCCGGATAAATGTAGGAGCACGAGAGGCAATGCTGCTACGAATTATTTAGAAAGCTAGGTTGAAGAAAGACAATCTTTAGGTGATTTGTAGATCTAGAGAAAGAACGTAACTAGAACACACACTTTCGGATTCTCAGGTTGTCAGGATTAGAATATAACGGGCAACAAGTGAAGTGCAACTTGTACGTCCGTATTGCAGTTACAAGACTCAAACGAAATGAAAAGGACACACTAGTTGAGAAAGATGAGAGACAAGGTTGTGGCCTATCCAGCGTGTTATGTTTAGGACATGTAGTAAAGGAAGCTAAGGAGAGACTCGGCAAAGTAATTATAGATAGAAGAGAGAAGAGAAGCTACTGAAATGTGCTGTTACAGAAGCCTCGTGTAGGTTAGATGCGAATATTGAATGATTAATAAAGAAGCAAGCAGATAATCGAATCTGGGAGGGAAGCAAAGCTATTTTTAACTACATAGTTCATCAAAATAGCAAAAAGTATTTACATTCAATATGTTTACGGAATCACCATTGAGAATATTTTAGCAATAAAGGGAAAAGCGTCTGATGAATTTTCTTAATTTGTAGTACACCTCCGGACAGGATATCGTGGAACACAACTTTACATAAGACGATGATGAGTACGGATAGGAGGGCAAAAAAATAACATTGGGTATCAAGATTTGTTTGTTCATTACGAATGTTAATAAACATATGGTCGACTAAAGGCAACGACAATAAAAACCCTGGCTACCTTATTGTTAGAAGCCTACCCTCACCCCCCCCCCCCCCCCTCCATTTTCTAGAGCTAGTAAACTTACGTGAATGATCACTAACAGCATTACATAACGTTCCCGATATCGCAAAAGTGCTGTATATGAAAACCAAGACTACTGGGATAAGGCAGTATCATCTCCACTGCCGCGTAAACATACAATGGGGCGCAAACAGTGTGCAGTTTAAATTTAACACATTTTCTGCCTGCTTTAGCCGAAAATTTTACTGTAAACAGTATGAAGCATACTGTCACACAGTATCGTATCGAAAGTTCTCGAATGCCGAAGAGTATAGGTTCCATTTTTAAAAAAACGTCCTACTTGCTTCAGTATATGAGTAGTTAAAAACTACCCCAGCGTTAAACGTTCAGAAAAATACTGTAGTTTTGTGTCAGAAACGATGTTGGACGGCATATCCACTACGGCTGCCTGTGGCGGCTGCGCGGTCGTAAGCTTACGTACACTTGGACGCGGCTGCGGCCGTGATGTCAGCTGCAGCGCGACGTGACGCCGTTACGGGCGATGACGTAGCCCCTGAGTGACGTCGCCGCCATTGAGTCAGGTCAGCCCTGTTCGTGCCGCAGTTGTCGTGACGTCATGCGCCGCGCCGAGGACGCGGAGCACTCGCTGGGTGGCAGCCAAGTGTGTCGCGTGCAGTGCCGGGGCGCGCGTTTTACGGGTCCCGCGTCGGTCTGTAGCTGCGGAGCAAATGCTGTAGGCTCTGTTTACTCGGATTTAGTTCTCGAAACATCCTCAGTGCTGACATGATTATGTTCTTTTATTCCTGCACCCAATTATTATGTTCGACTACCCGTGATAGCAAGTTTGTTACGATGGTATTTTGATTTTGCCAGCCTTTATCCGCTTTCTGATGCCACTTTGGTACATATTCAATTTAAGTAAGGTTATCGATGTCCATATCTTAGAAGAAAGATTAAGGAAAGGCAAACCTATGTTTCTAGCATTTGTAGACTTAGAGAAAGCTTTTGACAATGTTGACTGGAATATTCTCTTCCAAATTCTAAAGGTGGCAGGGGTAAAATACAGGGAGAGAAAGGCTATTTACAATTTGTACAGAAACCAGATGGCTGTTATAAGAGTCGAGGGGCATGAAAGGGAAGCAGTGGTTGGGAAGGGAGTGAGACAGGGTTGTAGCCTCTCCCCAATGTTATTCAATCTGTATATTGAGCAAGCAGTAAAGGAAACAAAAGAAAAATTCGGAGTAGGTATTAAAATCCATAGAAAAGAAATAAAAACTTTGAGGTTCGCCGATGACATTGTAATTCTGTCAGAGACAGCAAAGGACTTGGAAGAGCAGTTGAACGGAATGGACAGTGTCTTGAAAGGAGGATATATGATGAACATTAACAAAAGCAAAACTAGGATAATGGAATGTAGTATAATTAAGTCAGGTGATGCTGAGGGAATTAGATTAGGAAATGAGACACTTAATGTAGTAAAGGAGTTTTGCTATTTGGGGAGCAAAATAACTGATGATGGTGGAAGTAGAGAGGATATAAAATGTAGACTGGCAATCCCAAGGAAAGAGTTGCTGAAGAAGAGAAATTTGCTAACATCAAGTATAGATTTAAGTGTCAGGAAGTCGTTTCTGAAACTATTTGTATGGAGCGTAGCCATGTATGGAAGTGAAACATGGACGATAAATAGTTTGGACAAGAAGATAATACAAGCTTTCGAAATGTGGTGCTACAGACGAATGCTGAAGATTAGATGGTTCAAATGGCTCTGAGCACTATGGGACTTAACTACTGTGGTCATCAGTCCCCTAGAACTTAGAAGTACTTAAACCTAACTAACCATACAGTGTGTTGAGCTGTGCATTGCCGGCCGCTGTGACCGAGTGGTTCTAGGCGCTTCAGTCCGGAACCGCACTGCTGCTACGGTCGCAGGTTCGAATCCCGCCTCGGGCATGGATGTGTGTGATGTCCTTAGGTTAGTTAGGTTTAGGTAGTTCTAAGTCTAGAGGACTGATGACCTCAGATGTTAAGTCCCATAGCCATTTGAACCATTTGAACTGTGCAGCGTCGCTGAACAAAGTACAGGGTAATCCAGAGAAACGGGACATCTTCAAACTTGTGTTGGTAGTCCTGAACGATTTTTAACGCTGAATATCGTAAAATAGCTGACGCCATCTTACCGTTTATTTAACATAGCCACTTGCAGTGGTGCGCAACGTCCTTTTGTCGCAGAAGCAAAATAAAAAAAAACTTTACGAGTATCGAGGGTGCACACGGAGAATTTCGCCATCTCTTCAGTTAAAGATGCCACGATCAGTTTCACGTCAGAACATGTACTTAACAAGTGGATAGGTAATTTGGAGGAAACAGGTTCAGCAATGAAAAAGAAACCTCTGGGCCGTCTGCAAACAGTTCGTACTACACCAGAGAATATGGAAGCTCTGCGAACTGCTGTCACAGGAAGCCTTACGTCGTCTTTACAGTTACATACAGTAGCTGAAGTGTTCGAAGACACCATACATGCAGGTTGCGGATCGTTTAGATCTGAGAATTGAAACCCAAAAATCACCAAATTCGAGGGCAATTCTGTGAACCTTTTTTTAAAATGAACACACCGCCATTTGACTGTACTGTTGTTTATTTAATTACGACCCAGGTTTCGGCATTTTATGCCATTTTCAGGTGACTGAGTTTATGTCATTAACATACATTGCAGTAAATCAAGCTCAAATTTGGCCATAAATTAAGAAAAATATTCGCTCCCCACGAAATGCCAGATATAAAATCATCACCTTGCAAAAAGATTAATAAATAATAGTTGTAGCACGTCATATTTCATAAATACAATGTATGTTACTGACGTAGACTCAATCACTTGAAAATGGCATAAAAGGCCGAAACCTGGGTTGCAATTAACCAAACAACAATACAGTCAAATGGCGGTGTGTTTATTCGAAAATTATTGTGTGACTGTTGCTTGACAACATAAAAAAATATCTGTGTACGAATACTTGAAAAAAAAACGACAGTGATTTTGTTAACAACCTGTGGATGTCGGACGAAGCTCATTTACGTCTTAATGGATTTCTTACCAAACAAAATTTTCGTTACTGGACGCAAGTGAACCCTACTCAACTACACCAACGCCCATCTCAAAGTATCAGACTTACTGTGTGTTGCGCTGCATCATCGCGTGGTCCAGTTCGCCCCAATTTTCTGGAGGACGAGAACGGCCTTGAGAGTACGGTACCACCGGATCGGTACGACGCCGCGTACGAAACGTTTGGTGCGCAAGAACTACAGACATTTCCACAAATTACTGACAACGGCTAGTTTCACACACAGCACAGATATGGAAGACTCCATTCGCAAAATGTTTAGCAACCGTATAATTTCGAGGACTGGTGACATTCCATGGCCTCCCAGATCCCATAATCTGTAAACGTGCCTTTTCTTCTGGTGGGATCACCTTAAAAGAAATTGTATGGTAGCCGAACTGCTTAAAAAAACTAATATCTAATTGTCGAAATCCTTGTTGAAATGTTACTTCGAATCGTGCACAATTTAAGTCTGCAGGAATGTTCGCGGAAAGGTCGAGCTCACCTGCAAGATGCCATCCTCGGGAAATACATTTATTTTATGTGCTCGTAAATAGCATGTCTTATTTACTTTAAATGACATAAAGAAATTTATTTCAAATGTTTTATTTATACACACATCAAGAAAGGATTTGCATCAACCCGGTTCCCAGAACTCCTGAAAATAGACTTAGACGGTGGATATTGTATCACATACACAGTCCCTTTGACTGGTCAGAGATGTCACTAAACCCGCCCAAAGATGTAAAGAATCATGCATGAGCAGCGCGTATTAGACGGAGTGGTTCCGACAGCCGATCAGCTCCAGTGATTCCACCAGGAAGGAGGTACACGGCTCGTGTTGTCTGTACTTCAACCATGCCTAGACGGTCAATACCGTGGTTCGATCGCGTTGTTACTTTGTGCCAGGAAGGGCTCTCAACAAAGGAAGTGTCCAGGCGTCTCGGAGTGAACCAAGGCGATGTTGTTCGGACGTTGATGAGCTACAGAGAGACAGGAACTGTCGATGACACGCCTCGGTCAGGCTGCCCAAGGGATACAACTGTAGTGGATGACCGCTACCTACGGATTAAGGCTCGGAGGGACCCTAGCAGCAACGCCACTATGTTGAATAATGCTTTTCGTGCACCCATAGGTGGTGTTACAACTCAAACTGTGCGCAATAGGCTGCATGATGCGTAACTTCACTCCCGACATCCATGGCGAGGTCGCCCTTTGCAACCACGACACCATGCAGCGCGCTACAGATGGGCCCAACAACATGCCGAATGGACCACTCAGGACTGGCATCACGTTCTCTTCACCGACGAGTGTCGCATATGCCTTCAACCGTCGGAGACGTGTTTGGAGGGAACCCGGTCAGGCTGAACTCCTTAGACACGCTGTCCAGTGAGTGCAGTAAGGTGGAGGTTCCCTGCTGTTTTGGGGTGGCGTTATGTGGGGCCGACGTACGCCGCTGGTGGCCATGGAAGGCGCCGTAACGGCTGTACGGTACTTGAATGCCATCCTCTGGCCGATAGTGCAACCATATCGGCAGCATATTGGCGAGGCATTCGTCTTCATGGACGACAATTTGCGCCCCCATCCTGCTTATCTTGTGAGTGACTTCCTTCAGGATAACGACGTCGCTCGACTAGAGTGGCCAGCGTGTCCTCCAGACATGAACCCTACCGAAAATACCTAGGACAGATTGAAAGGGGCTGTTTATGGACGACAACCCACCAACCACTCTGAGGTATCTACGCTGAATCGCCGTTGAGGAATGGGACAATCTGGACCTACAGTGTCTGATGAACTTGTGGATAGTATTGCACGACGAATACAGGCATGCATCAATGCGAGAGGATGTGCTACTGGGTATTAGAGCTACTGGTGTGTGCTACATTGTGGACCACCACCTCTGAAGGTCTCGCTATATGGTGGTACAACATGCAGTGTGTGGTTTTCATGAGCAATAAAAAGGGCGGAAATGATGTTTATGTTGATCTCTATTCCAATTTTCCGGACAGGTTCCGGAACTCTCGGGACCGAGGTGATGCTAAACGTTTTTTGATATGTGTAAATGGTCATCTCTTTTGATTGCATGCACTTAGAAGCTTCACATTTTTACACTGCCAAGAGACCGCAGACCTCAATATATGCTGTAAATTTCAACTTGATACGTGTACCCATTCCTGAGAGGAAGCGTTTTGAACAGTTGGATAGGCAGGCAGGCAAGTGGAGAACAAAGTGATCCTATAAGGGTCCCGTTTCTACCGATTGAGGTATGAAACGTCGAAAATGAACTGACATGTGCTTTCATTCGTTACTGTTATGATTCTTGTGATGGTTTCAGTAGGAAGATGCAAACCGAAACGCGTCATTTGTAACGTGTTCAGATTTTAATAGCTAAAATTATAAATGTGGTGAACGGAATTATTATCTTAAATTGTTAAATCATACTTGTATGTTCGCTTCCATTTGGCTATTGATAATATTAAAGTAAACGTTATGGAGTTATGGTATACTGTTAGCAGCATTATCTCGAACGAAGTTTTGGACCTCGAATGATTTTACGCAAATGTTGGTGTGCGAAATTGCTAGCAGTTATGCAAGAAAAATATTTCACAATTAATTATCTCTTTATGACAAGCTATTAATGCTAGAACAGGCAACTGTGTTAATTTTTGTGTATTAATAAATCAGTGAATTAGCATATGGACACCCCAAGCAGAAACGCTGACATCACGATTTACTATTTAACTACAAGGGGTATTCGGAAAGTAAGGTCCAATCAGCTGTGAAATGGAAACCACAGTGAATATCAAAAATATTTTATTGGTAACAGTTAGCTACAACTTCTAACAACTTATCTACATAGTCGCCGCTCCAACTTTCCAGTACCATTGTCATAGAACGCAGCCGCCAGTCGTTTCCGCCAATTCTCTGCGCTGCTCTACAGCTCGTTGTCCGTGTGAAAAGGTCTTCATAGCCAGTGGTTCATGTGAGCAGAGATGAAACTCAGAAGGAGCTGTATTGTGAGAGATCAAACACTTCCCACTTGCCCCTTCAAAGATGCGGCTGAGAATAGTCTTGAAGAAGGAAATGCATGACAGTTATGTGATGTGAGCTGCATAGCTTCAGGCGAAATTTCTCACTGGGCCCTCACACTTGTCGGGAGACACCACTGTTCTTGGCACCTTTACGCACTGGCTATGCGCTCAGAACTGAAAAGAGCGACGTGACGCGATCGACAGGCATACCACAGACACTGCCCAACACAACTGCGTAAACTTCATCGGATTTTCACTGTGGTTTCCATTTCGCGTCTGAGCGGAACTTACTTTCCGAATAGCCTTCGTATTTTGCTTGATTAAGAGATGCAACAGCATATGCACTGCACTACCCGACGCTGTTTTACAACAATGTTCCTGTGCAATCACAGTTCTGTTTGCTTGTGGAACTTTGAAATTGGAGTTTTAGAGAAGAGTTTAACTGAGTCTTATTGATGTGATAAAAGGAAAGCTAACAAAGGCATTACTTCTAATACTGATAGTAATAATAATAATAACAAAAACACAACTCCACCACTCCTGGTCCCAAGTCCAGGACCTTGTATCGAAAGTGATGAAGAGGGAGGGGGAGGAGTAACGCCTCATAAAAAAAATCTGAGTCCATCTGACTCCAGATAGTAGCACCCTGTGAGGGTCCCTGCCTCGGGTTACAGGTGGAGCTCCAAAATCCAAACATGTCTGTGTGGTAGCCAGCAGTACTCTGATCACCATCTGTTGGCTCTGTGAGCTAGGCTGTGATTGAATTTTCTGGAACTCAAAACTCCAGTCTAAATTATGTGAGATCCTTCGTGATTTCACCACCAAAACCTCTACTCCAATAATCACGACTGAACTATGGGAAAGAATCCGCTACCCTCGGCCCCAGGCAGTAAGACCTGATCACTGGATTCCAGGGGCTCATTCATGTCATGAAGAGAAGAATCGGAGCTTCTCAAAAACCCTCAAGACAAAGAGAATATTTTACAATGGAACACTCAACACAAACACACTACTGAATCCAGGTAAATTGAAACAATTAACAAACACCATGGATAAATTCAACATCAAAATTATGGCAATACTGGAAACACTATTTGCAGATGAGAACCACTTTGATTCGGAAAATTACAGATTATATAAGGGAGAACCAGCCATAATCATTCCAGGAGGTAATCTCAGACTCTTTGGAACAGGATTTGTAGTATATAAATCGATACTGGACTCTGTAATAGATTTCACATCAAAATCAGAAAAAATTTCAACACTCACGATACGATCTGGGAACAAAGCCTATACGCTAATTAGTGCACATGCCCCCACAAATAATTATAACAAGAAGAACCCAGATATTATAGAAGAATTCCAGGGAGATATGGAAGAAACTACCAGCAGAATCCCCAAGAATCACAGAAAAGTGTTACTACGGGATTTCAGTGCCCAGTTAGGCAAGGAAAGAAAATACCGAGACATGACAAGGAAACACACGGCCCAAAAGAAAACAAACAAACATGGAGAGAACTTGATAAATTTCTGCAGGAACTTTGAGCTGAAAATCATGTCAACGCGATTCCAGAAACCACACACAAAACTAGTAACTTGGAAATCCCCTGACAATGCTCTAGGAGAATGTCAGATAGACCACGTTAGAGAAATAATTTACATAAGAACTAGGAAAGGAGTTTTTGTGTCTGATCATCTTCTTCAAATCAAAGCAAAATTTATACCCAACAGACAAATCAAGAGAACCAACAGACCTTTCAGAGCAGATCTAGAGTACCTGCAACTAAACAAGAAGGAAATAATAGAAGAAATTACAGAAATCAACAGCAACAACTAGACAGGACTGTCAGAGAAAAATGAGAGAACATAAAATAGGGGCAACCACCGAGAAAAAGGAAACATCTATGGTAGAACATGACATGTGACAGAGCCATAGAAGACAGAATACAAGAATGGAAAAAAATTTAACAGTCATAGAACACAAGAAAAATGGGAATAATTCAACAGGATACAGAAAAACACTTCAAAAATAATCCTCAGAGAAAAAAGAGGTTACGAAAACAGAAAGTTGAAGCGGATAGAGGAGGACTTCACCAGAAACGACACACTGAATTTTTATAGAATATTATGAGAAAATATGGCAGGATATCAACCTCCAAGCTTATGCTTCAAAAGACAAGATGGAACACTGGAGACAAATCCGAAGAATTTGACACGTTACTTAACTGCGATGAACCCAAACAGAGATTACGGGATCTAACCAGGATTCCGAACCCCCAATACATGAAGAAATAGTGAAAACAATAAAATCATTGAAAAATAACAGAGCACCAGGAGAAGATGGACTGATTGCAGAAATATGGAAATTAGACCATGAAAATATTGCACCCAAAATACACAGAATAATCAAAAACATCTGGGAAACAGAAAAAGGGCCAGAAGAATGGAAGTCAGCCCTAATACACCCCCTCCACAAGAAAGGACACAAAATAGACCCTAATAACTATAGAGGAACTTCGTTACTGCCTGTGACACACAACATTCTATCCAAAGCTCTCTTATGTAGTCTAAAAACTTCAGATAGATCCACATATTGGAGAGTACCATTCAGGGTTCAGGAAGGGAAGATTGTGCAGGGAACAAATCTGGTGTGACTCTTCAAGCTTTCCGGCAGATATGTTGTAAATAGTCTTCACGGGCTTGCCGCCGGATCATGTTGTGCAAACTCCACAATATTTCCTCAGAGGAACTGTCTGACATCTTCAGGTGGTTCTACGTTGCTGGTGGCTATGACGTGCACATACCGTCAGTCATACCTAGCCACCAGTAAGGTTGAACCACCTGAAGATGTCGAACAGTTGCTCCGAGGAAGTATTTTGGAGTTTGCACAACCTGATCCGGCGTCAAACCCGTGAAGACTATTCACAACAGATCTGGTGTCTGAGAACAACATTAACAACGAGAAAGTCCAGAAACACCACAATAACATTTGTTGATTTCTAGCAGGCTTACGATTTCATAGACAGAAAAACACTTTTCAATACACTGGATGAAATAAAAGTGGACAACAAGACCAGAAAACTTATTCAGAGAATATTAACAAATCCAAAATCCAAACTGAAGTTCATGGGAGAGATCTCGGAACCGTTATAAATGAAGACAGGAGTGGGACAGGGAGATGGCCCGTCACCCATTTTATTTAACGCAGTTTTAGAGAAAATAATCATGACATGGGACAAATGAGTCAACGGTGTAAAGACGGGGAGACACAAAAATAGAACCATCAACATAAAATGTCTGGCCTTTGTCGATGATATAGCAATCATCTAAAATTCTGCAACTGTTCTAAGTTGTGTCTCTCTACCACTTTCGCGCAACGACGCTCTGAGCGTGTTTTTTTAGGGAATTGACTTGTTTGAACCTGGGACCTTTTGCTGGTAAGGAGACGCCAGACCACACATGACATGTAGAGTTCAGAAGAGTTCAGTGAGACTAGTGATGATATAATCAAATACTTAATGATTTCAGCGTCAGCTCCACTGCACTCCCTGTAAAAGAATCTTAATACTAACTAAATTTAGTGGAAGGGGTTCAAGGCTTTCCTATTTTTAGTTAGCTGGTAAAATAACGTCGAAAAAGCAGTTAAGTTTACCATTGGAATTTTTATTATACTCACGAAACTTTGTTTAAAAATGCACTATTGCTAAAAGGAAATATTTTAATACAGGATGATAAAAACCAACTGCGCTCAACAAAAATGTGAACGAATATTCCCTGCATGGGTTTCCAAGTTCTATAATAGATCAAAGGATGACCTATGCCACATCACATCTATAATCTAGGTTTAAATTAAGTTCCATAAAAGAGAAAACTATCAAAATGGTCTACAGTGACCCTCAATTATCTTTAATTACTTATTCAACTTGTCGTAAATTACAGTGGCTGATGTGGCTTCTCAATAATTATATAACAGAAAAATCATCGCGTTTCAGATTTTAACTTCTCGTAGCAAATGTGAATACCACGAAGTTTAATTGACGATCGACACTAGTATTATACAAAAAGGCGTGTAACAGGTGAGACTTCTGCAGTTCTGAGAGCGGCATTGCGTGCATTCATTACCTTGTCATTGGTTAGCCAGTGTCAGGGGGTGGTGGGCGGTGCATCTCCACACACCTCGCCGTCTCGGAAGCAACTCATTCGAACTTCTCCTTACTAAAATTTACCGAAGTTGGTTTTAGAAAAGCTATCTGGCTGTGTTTGCAACTCACCAATCATGGTCTCAATGTTAACCTTAAGCTCCGCTACAAAAATTCTGTCTATCCAATGAGAAACATTATACTTTACATGGTGGGGAAATGTTTTTAACGTATGCAACGTAGCAGAGATGCGTATAGTCTCACGCTAAAACTTGCAGCTGGTATGGCCCTTTTAGGGTTATTGTAAGATCTATACTTTTCTTCTGGAGGTCTCTATCTTTTAACATGGGCTGGGGGTAGTCTTGGCGGTCGGCTGGAGACGTGGGTGTCCGTCCCTTATCGTGGGGCCTCCTAGCTTACACGACTCTGCTCTCGGCTTCTGTTCTCGTTTCTCCCCTCGGAACTGCGTCTGTTTCACGGTGGGAAGGTATGACATGCATTTAGGCATTCTTGTGTTAGTCTGTGGTATTCCATTTGCTCACTCGTTGATCGTATTACTTTGGTTAATTGAATGTCAGGATTTATTTGGAGCTATGTGACATACTGTCGGATTTGCTATCATGTCAGGGTTTTCATGGAAGGTGTTGGATTTGCCTGACACCTTACATATCACCACCCTTCGAACTTAATTTTTGCACTGAATTTAGGCAATGATTGAATCATTGTCTAAGTCAGTCAAAAATTTATCTAAATTTTGTTGCCTACTGTTCCGCCTCGTTATTCTAGTTCTATGCTAGTTTGTAGTACTAATTTATATTTTTATATTCTTCTACATTATTCTCAAAAATATATTTATATTGAAAAGAGAAGGATATTTTTATGCTATTATCATTATTAATTTTTAAATTATTTTCTTTATTTATTTAAGTGTGAAGTTTGTTTCTTAAGAAGTTTGTTATCAAAAGTGAGAAGTCTTTCACATAGATTTTCTTAGAAATATTTTTTTAAATGTAGTAATTAAGTAAAATCTATTCCTAACACACTTTTTTAATATCATGTACAAGTAAATACTGTGAATATTGTTGCTCATTAAAAAAAATTTTGTTTCTAGACATTTATTTCAACATTGTTACACTAACAAATAAGAATTATTTCCAAGAATTGCTTTGACAAAGAAATATACATACACAAGTATTGAGATATTTTCCTAACAAATGGTCCAAATGTTAAAAAGGGAAAACGTCCAACAAGATAATTTCTTATTCTTAGTTTTTATAAGGAGAAAATAAGTAAAATATAGTAATTTTTTATTTTTATGAGGAGAAAATAAGTAGCATATAGTTTTAGTGTTTATTATGTCTTACTTTTGTTCTTTATACACTGTCCATTTCAGAACTCATTACTTATTTTTATCGATAGTCTATTTTTACCTAAGTCCATACTCAATGACTGTTATTTTTTAGTTTATTAGCTGTCTGGTGTGCTTTACTTATGTAGTTTTTCATATGTGTCTTTTGCACAATTCCTACATTGCTTGCTTTCACACATTTTCATTATCCTATGAATGTTTATGCATGAGGTTGACGAATGTTTTTGCACGAAGTTGATGGACTTGAGCAAGATGGATGTGGGCAAGTATTTGATGTACAGCTTCGTTCGTCGTTCCTTGTTGGCTTTGCAACAGTGTATTGCTGTTGTGGAGGTCCCATAATGGAGTGGAGCGGTGAGTGCAGAATCTCGTGGTTTACTGGCTTTGTATGCATGAAAGTCATCGTTATATGTCGCTGAAAACTTTGAAGTTCTCCTCTTAGTAAGAGTTTGATAAATTGTTTGGATGTGTCATTTCTACTTTGTGGAAGTTTTCTTCAGTTTCGTGCATCAGCGTGCTGTTTAATAGCATTAGTGTGACTTTTACACTCTTTTTTTTGCCAGTGGTGGCTTGCCCAAGCCGTCTTCTCATCGGGCCGTTTTTTTGCTCGCTCCGCTGAGTTGGGGCATCCCGGGACCCTCCTGGCCTTCCGTGTGTCTCTGCAGGGTTCTGCTTAGCAGCAGATTTACTGCCCTCTTCAGATACAAGTGCCCTTTGTTGGTCTCACTGTCCTTTCCCTTCTCTTGACGCTTCTGCCTTGTAGGAATCGTGTCTTGCTAATTACGTCCTTTTCTTTCTTGATACTTCTCTCGTTGCAACTTGTGGGTCGTTGCATCTGGTCCTTGCTGGAGTTTTTACAATGGTTCTTACCAAAAGTTTTACTTATAATCATCTAACATATGTCTAGTACCTACAATGTTTTATGCCTTTTTAAAAAGTTTTACAAATTTCGGTGCCCTTTCCATGTTACAATTCTAAGATATAGTGAGTCTTAACTTCTACAAGAATCCTCAAATTCGTTTTTTATTTTTGTGTAGTGTCGTGGTGTATAGCATTGTAGTATTTCATGCTGTTAGACTATCTACGCTTTATCCCTTGACCTTAATCTATGCTACTATTGGTGTTATTTTTGTTTTTGTTTTTATTGAAACTGCTTTCTTTTTCCCACCTTCCTCTCTCTTCATTCTTCTTTCTCCTGACGATATTATCTGCAACATAAACTTGAAATATTGTGCTAATTATTTACCAGTAATAAAATTAATCTTCGAACTTTTTGATATGGCTCGCATGGTGAAGTCCTAAGGTTTTGCATGTTTTTGGGTTCATTAGTTCCACAGCATTATCATGAGCAATTCGGCTAATTGTGACAGGTCCTTTGTATGCAGCATAAAACTTATATATTTTGTGTTTCTGTTTGCTGGAGAGATGGTGTGTTTTTACAAATACTTTCTGGTCTACTGAGAATGTTCTTTTAATTGCTGTTCTATCTCCTCTTTCCTTTCTATTAATGGCCATGTTTCTGATGTTGGAGAATGCTGTTGCTATGACTTGTTTGTGCAGTCTAAGTGGTACAATAGGAATCTAACATTCTCTCTGGTTATGTTTGGAGGTTCAATATTTTTAAGTACAGTAATTGGAGGTAGTAGTGTAGTGCTATGTGGCATTTAATTTATTACTTCTTGAAAATCTTTAAGGTATATATCCCAAGTGTTGTGTCTTTTGCCTGCATATAATTGGCATAAAGTGCCTATGTCCTTCATAGATCGTTCTGCTGAATTTACGCTGGGTTTGTACTTAGATATGTAGATGGGTTTTATTTTGTGTTGTTTTAACGTGTTCTGCCATTGCACTGATTTGTATTGTGGGCCATTATCCGAAATTATTCGTTCCACTCGACCTACTTGTCTGAGAATATCTGGTGTAAATGCTTTACTTATAGTAAGACCTGTTGCCCGTTTTAATGGTGTCAAGGTAACATATTTAGAAGTAAGTTCCAAAACGACAAATATGAAAATATATCCATTTCTTGTGAATGGGAGGGGGCCCATCAAATCTGTTGCAGCTATTTGTTTTAATTTTTTTGGGATTATTGGAAATATAGGTGGTTTTGTTTGGAAAATGACGTGTTTAGCCCTCATACATTTTTTGCATTTGACTAATACTGTTCTAATTCGTCTTTCCATATTAGGAAAATGGCTTGTTTGTTTTATTTTTATAAAGCATTTCTTTGGTCCAAAGTGACCATTACTTAAATGTGTGTACCATATGTACTTATTAATTAGTTCATCTGGGATATAAATTAACCATTCATTCGTTGCAACATTTCGTCTAAAAAATAAAACATTATTTTTTAGGAGATAGTGTTGTCGAATGTCTGGAAAATCCTTACTTCTCCACTTGTGTTTGATTCCTAGTATTTCGGGATCCTTGTCCTGTTCTTTCCCTATGTTTTTCAATGCTTTCGTAATGTAGTTTTCGAAAGGTACTT
This sequence comes from Schistocerca piceifrons, assembly GCF_021461385.2. Classification (NCBI taxonomy): domain Eukaryota; kingdom Metazoa; phylum Arthropoda; class Insecta; order Orthoptera; family Acrididae; genus Schistocerca; species Schistocerca piceifrons. The sequence goes on along the minus strand of NC_060143.1, from coordinate 94,517,971 downwards.
GTTTCATATAGTACATTGTAAACTGGTCTTCTGCTGCTTCCAAACCTATGTTATTGGATGCACCCTAGGGCATCTTGATAAAGCATCTGCTAATACATTCGCTGGTCCTGGTATGTGTGTAACAGTTAAGTCAAATTCTTGTAGTATTAACATCCATCTAGCTAACCTCCCATGAGTTAGTTCGGCAGATAACAGAAATTCTGATACTTTGTGGTCAGTGTATACTTTTGTTTTTCTTCCGAATAGGAAGTATCGAAAACGTTGGAAGCCCCATACAATGGCCAATGCTTCCAGCTCCGAGACTGAATGGTTTTTCTCGCTTTTTGTGAGTACACGACTGGCAAATGCAATTGTCCTGTATGATCTTAGCCCTGCCTGTTCGTATTCTTGGAATAAAACAACTCCTAAACCTGTTTTCGCGCTATCAGTGGCCATACAAAAATTTTGTGTTAGATCAGGATGTGCTAAAATCGGTGCTGTTGTTGGTGCGTTTTTCACTTTTAAAAATTCTTCATTGGCTTGCTGATCCCATACCCATGGCGTGTTTTTTCCAGTCAATGCACATAGGCATGGTGTTGCGAGAGAGTCGATCCAAATAAATTTCTTATAGAATCCGGTGAGACCTGGAAATCCTCTGATAGTTTTTTTATTGTATGGAGTACAGAATTCTTTGATTGCCATTAGTTTTTCTGGGTCGGGCATTACCCCTTTCTCTGAAATTATGTGTCCTAGAAATTTGATCTCTCACCTTCCAAGTTTGGATTTTGTTATATTTACTATAACCCCATGCTCTTTCATTATCTGTAAAAACTGTGTCGTTGTGATGTTCCCAAAAGGGTTCTGCTATAAACCCATCATCAACGTAACAAGTAACTTTTTGTAAAATTTCAGGACTCAGTATAGTATTAAATCCCCTAATAAACGCTGCTGATGATATGTTTAAACTAAATGGCAATCGTTTAAATTGGTAACATCTACTGAATACGATAAATGCTGTAAATTTTCTACATTCTGGGGCCAATTCTATTTGCCAGAAACTACTATGTAAATCAATTGATGAAAATATCTTAGCACCGTGGAAGTTCTGTACCAATTCCTCTAATTTTTCTGGGCGATCTGTCTCAGTGATAATGATTGTGTTGATCTGTCTGGAATCAAGCACTAACCTGATGCTCCCATCTCGTTTTTGTACAATATGGAGCGGGGTGTTATATGTGGAGGTAGCTGGTTCAATAATATCATCATCTAATATTTTAGATATCTCCTGGAATACTTTATTCCTATAGCTTAATGGGATTGTATAGGGTGGCACTCTAAATGGTTTGTGCTGTTTTACTTCAAACTTGTACTGAAAGTGTTTAATACTGCTAGTTTTAGGTAGAAATACCTCTGCTTTATCTCGTAAAATACCTTCTAATTCTCTTTTACTGTGTTCCTAAATACCTTGAAATTCTTGCAATTTTTTGTCGATTTGTTTATGGACTTCTAACATGAGTTGAGGCGATTCCCATTTTGTGCATACCATTCTAATTCTTCATCCTCTTTATCTCGCATCATTCTTAATTGTTTGTTTATAATTGGTATTTCTTCTAATTTTAGCTTTTGCTCAAAGAGAAGTTTGACATTCCCGAATGTTACGCTACCTTTCCCCATATCTATCATCGCTCGTCTCTCATTTAAAAAATCTGCACCTATAATCAAATCTACAGTTATTGTAGGTATAATCACGTAGTTGGCTTCGATCTTTTGACCTTGGCACGAGAGAGTTAACCTTGTTTGCCTCGTAACTTCCGCAGCAGTGTTTGTAATAGGACCTCTTACTTTAATGTTGCGTGGTTTCAGAACTGGCAATTCCTCATTGGAATTTTCTGAGATCGCGGTCAGTTCACTTCGGCTATCAATTACAATATTGACTGGGATATGTTTTACCATGGCCTTCACAATTGGTTGAATTTGAAAGGGTTGGTTCTGTTCTTCTTCTTCTTCTTCTTGCATCAACGAATCCTCCACTGAATCATACATGAGTCTTTTCAGGACTTTCCGCCGTGAATTCGAACTTTCTGTAGGATAAGCTTCGACTGCTACTTCTCTCTCTTTTATTTCCTCTTCTCTATTTCTTCCTTCATTTACGCTTTCTACAACGCTTTTTTTCCTCATCATCGTCTATCTTCTCCTTCTTCGTCGCTACTTCCACATAATCGCATCTAAATGCTCTAATTATAGCTGCATAACTTCCTTCATTATATACGTTGGGTTGTGTGCCCACTAGTAACTTATTTTCAACTTCTGTCGACTGCGCATTATCCTCATTGAATTCGCTTTCCCTGGTTTCCATCTCAAATAGCTCTGCAATACTCATTACTTCGTCCTTTCCTCCTACATTCGTTGTGCATGCCTCTGGTAATTCATCTTCCTCGCCAGTATTCTCCCAATTAATTTCGTCCCAACACGATATTGTTATTTACCTGTCTTTGTTTTCACCTGGTCCCTGCGGTTTTGTTTGTTCCTTCTTCTCTTCTCGTGATAAGGTATTTACTTCTCTGTTGAAGGTGCTGCAATTATCCTGGGTCGGTGCGTAATTCTCTTTGGCATGGGCGTTTAGCTGTCAATTCCAACGTTTTTTGGTGTTTGGTGGTCTTACCTCCACCTCTTCTATCTGTATTCTCTTTCTTGATCCGCTTGTTGATATTGGTTTCTTTGTTGATAATTCGTCGGTCTATTGGTTCCCTCTGTAATAGTTGTTGCCGTTCCTGGATGAATTATAGTTATTGCCATATTCTCTTCAAAATCCATAACCGGTTCTTTGTTGAAATCTGTTGCCGTTCCTTGGTGCGAAATTATCACATGGTTCGTAATTATTGTTTCTTCGTATTGTGTCTTGTGGATTCCACTGCTTTTTGCTTTCGTTTTCACGTGCGCTTCGTCTTTTTCTTGCATCATCTTCCAAAAATATAAACTCTAGTTCCCTTAGAATTCCTTTAAATGATTTCGACGTCATTGCCTCCGCGACCTACTAATGATTGCTGGTATTTCAATGGTAGCTTCATCGCGCATAATTTAATCAACTCTCCGTCACTGTATGGTACATCTAAACATTGATTTTTCTTTGCCATTACTTCGAAAAATTTCACGGGACTCTTCTATCCTGAATTTTCAGAATATGGGTGCTGTAATAATTCGTACTTCACTCTGTTCTGTGCTTCGCTGGACCAATATCGTGAGAGAAACTTCTCTCTGCAATCTTCGTACGATCGGCATGTCGCTGCAACATTCTGCATGGTTTCTGCGACTGTTCCTGACATGTGTGCACATATAAAGTCTAATTTGTGTGCTAGCGTCCAGTGTTCTGGTAATCCTACTCGGAATTGATCAATAAAAGTTCGTGGATGTAATCAGTTTCCTTCTCGAAAGTGCTGAAATTTTCTGACTGTGAGGAAATGATCGTTGTCGTACTTCGTCATAGCCCCATATGAAATTCGCGATTCTTCGCCACTTTTGTTTCTGATCATTTCTCCCGTCGTTCTTTCCGGTTGTGGTAGATCCATTGGATATTATCCACTGTAACTTTCGCCTACCCTTGCGTAATATCGTTGAAGTGGTACGCAATAATTTTCTTCCATCGGTTGTGAACGTGTAGCTGAATGCATTGCACTGTACTCTTCGTGACCTGGCTTTCCATTGCCACGTATTGGTTCGGTATCTTGTCTAGCTAACCTTGCCACTTCATTGCACGATCCAAACAGTCTTCAAACATACATTTGTGGTTCTGCATGTGTTTGTGGTCCCGTCTGTTCATCAAGAATTTCAAAACGTGTTTGTTGCTGTGCAAGCTGTCTGATTTCACGTATGTTACTCTCCGCCTGCGATTGGAATCGAAAATGCATAATGTCTTCGTTAATTGCTTCTTTTTCCGGAGCTATTACAGATACGGATGTGGTTGCTGATTCAGTGCTTGTTCGATCTTGTTCACTACGCTCTTCAACGGTTTGCAACAACTCTGTTCGCAATTTCTGAAATTGTTGCTTCGTTTGCGCTTCTATTTTGACTATGCGATTATCATATCTTTTCAGCGCTGCTTATGTGATACGTTTGTGTAACATACTGTTTTCAACAATTTCACGCGCTTTACCTGCTGCTTGTCTAGTAATTACGTTTATCTGTTTCTCTAGTTTCTTGACTTCTCCCTGGGTGTTGTTACGTCATGTTTTGATCTCGTCCTGAGTGTCATTACGCAATGTTTGTACGTCCATTGTACCTTGTCAATGTTTGTTTTCAATTGATTGTGACCTGTTATTAAGTTTCCTGTCACTTCTCGAGATTCTTTTGCCTCGTCTTCAATATGACCTAGGTGTAGCTGAATTTTTTTGTTTTGTTATTTAATCTCACGCATTTGTCTCGTGGTTTCTGCAATTAGTTTCGTCGTTTCTGCATTCTGAATTTTAATTTGGTTTGCAATTTCTTTATTTTGCCTTGTCATGGTTTCCGTCATTTGTTGTAATAATTCTGGCAGATTGGTGGGTCCTATTGCGTTTTCTTCCGACGTCTTACGTTCTGTATTTTCGCCCAAGTGTTGGTTTGCAACCGATTGCATTGAACTGTGCGATGACACGTTTCTGCTAGAATTCCTTGTACTCTGTGGTGAGGGGCTCTGATTACTTGTACTATGGGTTCTACGTATTCAAGACGCAAGTTAGAATCCTCATCGACTGTCTCTCTACTTTCCTGCTCCTCTGTCGTATGCTGACCTACGTTTTCTATGCCTTGACGTACATTATCCTCGTTATGGTACGTTATCTGTCCTATTTCTCGCGATACTGCATCGTCTGTTGTACTGTCCTCTATTCTGTGTCCGTCTTCATGCTGGGTCTCTACCTCAATTCGGCCAATGTCTCGATCTGCCATTGCTAATCTTTCCGCTTCCCTTATTTTCTGTTTTAAAAGCAATTCACGCGCCCTACTTCACGTCAACATGCGCTCATACGATCTCACGCGTTTCATAAACTTTTTGCTCACACGACTTGACACATATACACAAGACTGACAATCCATTCACTTACTTTTTGGGTCAGAACCAACTTGTCAACGATGTATCCGCCACCTGTGCGCTTGCATTGAAGAGAAAACTTAATTCTAACAATATTAAAATTCATAACTTAATTATGCTGTTGTCTCTGCTAGAATGTCTCACTTTCTATTGAATACCTTCTTACTATCGATCACTGCAGCTACTGTTTTCGACAATTTATACCCTTCAGAAAAAATTTTTTGGTACAATAATTTTTCACAGGATATTTCTCTGACCTAGTTAGGCATTTGGTCGACCTTCAATCATGGTATTTTATCATCCTGGCAGGGTCGCCATTCTCTAACATTCTGCGTGGTGTCTGTATGTTCTAAGTCGTGTCTCCCCACCACTTTCGCGCAATGACGCTCTTAGCGTGTTTTTTAGGGAATTGACTAGTTTGAACCTGGGACCTGTTACTGGTAAGGAGACGCCAGACCACACATGACATGTAGAGTTCAGAAGAGTTCAGTGAGACTAGTGATGCTATAATCAAATAGTTAATTATTTCAGTGTCAGCTCCACTGCACTCCCTGTAAAAGAATCTTAATACTAACTAAATTTAGTGGAAGGGGTTCAAGGCTTTCCTATTTTTAGTTAGCTGGTAAAATAACGTCGAAAAAGCAGTTAAGTTTACCACTGGAATTTTTATTCTACTCACAAAACATTGTTTATAAATGGCACTATTGATAAAAGGAAATATTTTAATACAGGATGATAAAAACCAACTGCGTTCAACAAAAATGTGAACGAATATTCCCTGCATGGGTTTCCAAGTTCTATAATGGATCAAAGGATGACCTATAACATATCACATCTACAATATAGGTTTAAATTAAGTTTCATAAAAGAGAAAACTATCAAAATGGTCTACAGTGACCCTCAATTATCTTTAATTACTTATTCAACTTGTCGTAAATTACAGTGGCTGATGTGGCTTCTCAATAATTATATAACAGAAAAATCATCGCGTTTCAGATATTAACTTCTCGTAGCAAATGTGAATACCACGAAGTTTAATTAACGATCGACACTAGTATTACATAAAAAGGGGTGTAACAGGTGAGACTTCTGCAGTTCTGAGTGCGGCATCGCGTGCGTTCATTACCTTGTCGTTGGTTAGGCAGTGTCAGGGGGCGGCGGCTGGTGCAGCTCCACGCACCTCGCCGTCTCGGAAGCAACTGTTTCTAACTTCTCCTTACTACAATTTACCGAAGTTGGTTTTAGAAAAGCTATCTGGCTGTGTCTTCACTCACCAATCAGGGTCTCACTGTTAACCTTAAGCTCCGCCTACAAAAATTCTGTCTATCCAATGAGAAACGTTATACTTTTCATGGTGGGGCAACGTTTTTAACGTCTGCAACGTAACAGAGGCGCGTAATTGTCAACTGTCGAAGCTGCGTTGGTAAAGTACCGGAACTTCAAGCGCTGATAGAAAGCACCGAAGCTGAAATCGTTATAGGTACAGAAAGCTGGCTTAAGCCAGAGATAAATTCTGCCGAAATTTTTACAAAGGTACACACGGTGTTTAGAAAGGATAGATTGCATGCAACCGGTGGTGGAGTGTTCATCGCTGTTAGTAGTAGTTTATCCTGTAGTGAAGTTGAAGTGGATAGTTCCTGTGAATTATTATGGGTGGAGGTTACACTAAACAACCGAACTAGGTTGATAATTGGCTCCTTTTACCGACCTCCCGACTCAGCAGCATTAGTGGCAGAACAACTGAGAGAAAATTTGGAATACATTTCACATAAATTTTCTCAGCATGTTATAGTCTTAGGTTTAGATTTCAATTTACCAGATATAGACTGGGACACTCAGATGTTTAGGACGGGTGGTAGGGACAGAGCATCGAGTGACATTATACTGAGTGCACTACCCGAAAATTTCCTCGAGCAATTAAACAGAGAACCGACTCGTGGAGATAACATCTTGGACCTACTGATAACAAACAGACCCGAACTTTTCGAATCTGTATGTACAGAACAGGGAATCAGTGATCATAAGGCCGTTGCAGCATCCCTGAATATGGAAGTTAATAGGAATATAAAAAAAGGGAGGAAGGTTTATCTGTTTAGCAAGAGTAATAGAAGGCAGATTTCAGACTACCTAACAGATCAAAACGAAAATTTCTGTTCCGACACTGACAATGTTGAGTGTTTATGGAAAAAGTTCAAGGCAATCGTAAAATGCGTTTTAGACAGGTACGTGCCGAGTAAAACTGTGAGGGACGGGAAAAACCCACCGTGGTACAACAACAAAGTTAGGAAACTACTGCGAAAGCAAAGAGAGCTCCACTCCAAGTTTAAACGCAGCCAAAACCTCTCAGACAAACTGAAGCTAAACGATGTCAAAGTTAGCGTAAGGAGGGCTATGCGTGAAGCGTTCATTGAATTCGAAAGTAAAATTCTATGTACCGACTTGACAGAAAATCCTAGGAAGTTCTGGTCTTACGTTAAATCAGTAAGTGGCTCGAAACAGCATATCCAGACACTACGGGATGATGATGGCATTGAAACAGAGGATGACACGCGTAAAGCTGAAATACTAAACACCTTTTTCCAGAGCTGTTTCACAGAAGAAGACCGCATTGCAGTTCCTTCTCTAAATCCTCGCTCAAACGAAAAAATGGCTGACATCGAAATAAGTGTCCAAGGAATAGAAAAGCAACTGGAATCACTCAATAGAGGAAAGTCCACTGGACCTGACGGGATACCAATTCGATTCTACACAGAGTACGCGAAAGAACTTGCCCCCCTTCTAACAGCCGTGTACCGCAAGTCTCTAGAGGAACGGAGGGTTCCAAATGATTGGAAAAGAGCACAGATAGTCCCAGTCTTCAAGAAGGGTCGTCGAGCAGATGCGCAAAACTATAGACCTATATCTCTTACGTCGATCTCTTGTAGAATTTTAGAACATGTTTTTTGCTCGCGTATCATGTCATTTCTGGAAACCCAGAATCTACTATGTAGGAATCAACATGGATTCCGGATACAGCGATCGTGTGAGACCCAACTCGCCTTATTTGTTCATGAGACCCAGAAAATATTAGATACAGGCTCCCAGGTAGATGCTATTTTTCTTGACTTCCGGAAGGCGTTCGATACAGTTCCGCACTGTAGCCTGATAAACAAAGTAAGAGCCTACGGAATATCAGACCAGCTGTGTGGCTGGATTGAAGAGTTTTTAGCAAACAGAACACAGCATGTTGTTATCAATGGAGAGACGTCTACAGACGTTAAAGTAACCTCTGGCGTGCCACAGGGGAGTGTTATGGGACCATTGCTTTTCACAATATATATAAATGACTTAGTAGATAGTGTCGGAAGTTCCATGCGGCTTTTCGCGGATGATGCTGTAGTATACAGAGAAGTTGCTGCATTAGAAAATTGTAGCGAAATACAGGAAGATCTGCAGCGGATAGGCACTTGGTGCAGGGAGTGCCAACTGACCCTTAACATAGACAAATGTAATGTATTGCGAATACATAGAAAGAAGGATCCTTTATTGTATGATTATATGATAGCGGAACAAACACTGGTAGCAGTTACTTCTGTAAAATATCTGGGAGTATGCGTACGGAACGATTTGAAGTGGAATGATCATATAAAACTAATTGTTGGTAAGGCGGGTACCAGGTTGAGATTCATTGGGAGAGTGCTTCGAAAATGTAGTCCATCAACAAAGGAGGTGGCTTACAAAACACTCGTTCGACCTATACTTGAGTATTGCTCATCAGTGTGGGATCCGTACCAGGTCGGGTTGACGGAGGAGATAGAGAAGATCCAAAGAAGAGCGGCGCGTTTCGTCACTGGGTTATTTGGTAACCGTGATAGCGTTACGGAGATGTTTAATAAACTCAAGTGGCAGACTCTGCAAGAGAGGCGCTCTGCATCGCGGTGTAGCTTGCTCGCCAGGTTTCGAGAGGGTGCGTTTCTGGATGAGGTATCGAATATATTGCTTCCCCCTACTTATACTTCCCGAGGAGATCACGAATGTAAAATTAGAGAGATTAGAGCGCGCACGGAGGCTTTCAGACAGTCGTTCTTCCCGCGGACCATACGCGACTGGAACGGGAAAGGGAGGTAATGACAGTGGCACGTAAAGTGCCCTCCGCCACACACCGTTGGGTGGCTTGCGGAGTATCAATGTAGATGTAGATGTAGATAGTCTCACGCTAAAACTTGCAGCTGGTGTGGCCCTCTTAGTGTTATTGTAAGATCTATACTGCTCTTCTGGATGTCTCTATCTTTTAACATGGGCTGGGGGTAGTCTTGGCGGTCGGCTGGCGACGTGGGTGTCCGTCCCTTATCGTGGGGCCTCCTAGCTTACACGACTCTGCTCTCGGCTTCTGTTTTCGTTTCTCCCCTCGGAACTGCGTCTGTTTCACGGTGGGAAGGTATGACATGCATTTAGGAATTCTTGTGTTAGTCTGTGGTATTCCATTTGCTCACTCGTTGATCGTATTACTTTGGTTAATTTAATGTCAGGATTTATTTGGAGCTACGTGACATACTGTCGTAATTGCTATCATGTCAGGGTTTTCATGGAAGGTGTTGGATTTGCCTGACACCTTACAATCATAACAAATAACAAAAAGAAGCCAAAGAAGCCCTGGAGACACTACATGAAATCGCAGCCAGAACAGGATTACAAATTCCGTATGAAAAAAAACAGTATATGTACACAAAATCCACAGACAGAAACCAATTGGTAACAAAGGATAGAAAGATAGCACTAGTAGAAAGTTTCAAATACCTGGGAGAAACTATACAGAAAACAGGACTAAACTCGACAGCCAGTGAAGAAAGAGTTGCAAAGATACAAAAGGCTTATAGACTTACATGGAACCATTGCAACAAAAGAAATATTTCCGTTAGTGCCAAATAAAGACATTACAAAACACTAGCTTTACCAGAAGCCTTGTATGCCTCAGAAACGACAGTAATCAGGGGAAGAACGGAAATCAAGGAAATGTAAAAACAAGAGTGGAAAATTCTGTGTAGGATCTATGGGCCAATTCAGAGACAGGGGATCTGGATAAAAAGACCGGCAAAAGAACTGTACAAACAGACTGAGACAATTACAGACAACATCAGAAAAAGAAGGGCTAAAAATTCTATGTCCACATTTATAGAATGAACGAAAATAGGCTGATCAAGAAGATTTTTAACATAGTGATTAGTAATACGATGAAAACTAACTGGACAAAGGAAACGATGGAAGACCTTCAGAAACTAAATATCTCCACAGAGGAAAAAACAAACAGAGAAAAATACAGGGAAACAAATCAGGAAACAGAAATCAGAGGAAACACCAAAAGAGAAGAAACCAGGACAGAAGTGGACAGAAGAGAGGAAGAAGAAACGCAGTGAATATATGAGAGGTTTTTGGGAAGAGAATAGAAAGAGACAAAAAAAGTGCCATGAAAATTGATTGTGTTTTAACGCTCTCCTAAATGGGGAATTAACGGTGATAATAATAATAATAACACATCCATGCACACATGTGGTGAGTCTGTGTTACTGATCATGCGTAGGAACATTGCTACTACAGTACAGGATACTGTGCAGATACTGACATCTAGTAAGTGATTGCAATGGCTGAATATTTTCTTGAAATTGCTTTGTACGTCTTTTAAGTAGCAAATACACCACTGCTTTATAATTATGAGTTGTAGAATAAAAGTAAGCGTGTTCATCATATGATCTTTTAATGAATTTATATAGAAATAAACTAGAAAATATTTACTGAGAAGCTGCACTTTACAATAAGTGTTCGAACGTACCTGGAACGCTGCGTTGTTGCCGTGGGCCCCGCGCATTTTAGTGACGTCCCTGTGGCACATTTACACCTCGTTATACAGTGTAACACAGTTCTTGTTCTCTCCTTACTACATCGCCACTGCAATTGAGACGAGCCGCGCTGTTTTGCCAGACAGCATATTTTCATAGCACTGCATTATAAGGACACATACACGGATACCGGCTCACTACCGGCGGCTACTATTCGATGGTTTTACGGGAAATAAAGTCTCTGCCTATCCAGTGCAGATCTTGCCGTGATAAAATTCGTTAAGTTTTATTTTTCTCACTACGTATTCTATTGTTTCTGTGTTGTTTAACTTCTGAGAGAATGTATTAGAAAAATAATAACATTAGCAATTAGAAATATTCTCAGAATGAAAACGAAAATGTTTATACAAATGGTATCCTACGCTACAAGTGACTTTACTTGTTAAATTTACGGAGCACTGACGCATACATCACAATACCTCAAACTAATTTATTAAACGAGACCAAGAAATAACGAAAATTATGCTGCGCCTTGTTATGTTTTGAAAGTGTGTGTCTTAAATTTGTTAGTGCCTTGACCTAACTGTCATTACAATGTGACGAAAAGCAGCCGAGTGCTGAAACATTATTCGTCCCATCAAAGGTAAGAGGGTTGCAGAACTTTTATGGGACTCACTCTTACGAAAGGAAATTTTAGTTGTGTGCTAAGCACTGTGTAGCCTGTGTAGTCTCGTTGTCGCTGCTGGCTAACGGCGTGAAGGTGTCCGGATCGCCGGCCGGTGTGGCCGTGCGGTTCTAGGCGCTACAGTCTGGAACTGAGCGACCGCTACGTTCGCAGGTTCGAATCCCGCCTCGGGCATGGATGTGTGTGATGTCCTTAGGTTAGTTAGGTTTAATTAGTTCTAAGTTCTAGGCGACTGATGACCTCAGCAGTTAAGTCGCATAGTGCTCAGAGCCATTTTTTTGTCCGGATCGAGCCATAGCGATCACCTCAGGTTTCCTCTGTGGTCCTGAGGCCTGGAGATGGGTCCACCCAACTTGGTGGTTCCATATCATTCATTTTTATACACCGTGAATTCATTGTCCCAGGAAGGGGAAACTTTATTGACACATTCCTGGGGTCAGATACATCACATGATCACACTGACAGAACCACAGGCACATAGACACAGGCAACAGAGCATGCACAATGTCGGCACTAGTACAGTGTATATCCACCTTTCGCAGCAATGCAGGCTGCTATTCTCCCATGGAGATGATCGTAGAGATGCTGGATGTAGTCCTGTGGAACGGCTTGCCATGCCATTTCCATCTGGCGCCTCAGTTGGACCAGCGTTCGTGCTGGACGTGCAGACCGCGTGAGACGACGCTTCATCCAGTCCCAAACATGCTCAATGGGGGACAGATCCGGAGATCTTGCTGGCCAGGGTAGTTGACTTACACCTTCTAGAGCACGTTGGGTGGCACGGGATACATGCGGACGTGCATTGTCCTGTTGGAACAGCAAGTTCCCTTGCCGGTCTAGGAATGGTAGAACGATGGGTTCGATGACGGTTTGGATGTACCGTGCACTATTCAGTGTCCCCTCGACGATCACCAGTGGTGTACGGCCAGTGTAGGAGATCGCTCCCCACACCATGATGCCGGGTGTTGGCCCTGTGTGCCTCGGTCGTGTGCAGTCCTGATTGTGGCGCTCACCTGCACGGCGCCAAACACGCATACGACCATCATTGGCACCACGGCAGAAGCGACTCTCATCGCTGAAGACGACACGTCTCCATTCGTCCCTCCATTCACGCCTGTCGCGACACCACTGGAGGCGGGCTGCACGATGTTGGGGCGTGAGCGGAAGACGGCCTAACGGTGTGCGGGACCGTAGCCCAGCTTCATGGAGACGATTGCGAATGGTCCTCGCCGATACCCCAGGAGCAACAGTGTCCCTAATTTGCTGGGAAGTGGCGATGCGGTCCCCTACGGCACTGCGTAGGATCTACGGTCTTGGCGTGCATCCGTGCGTCGCTGCGGTCCGGTCCCAGGTCGACGGGCACGTGCACCTTCCGCCGACCACTGGCGACACCATCGATGTACTGTGGAGACCTCACGCCCCACGTGTTGAGCAATTCGGCGGTACGTCCACCCGGCCTCCCGCATGCCCACTATACGCCCTCGCTCAAAATCCGTCAACTGCACATACGGTTCACGTCCACGCTGTCGCGGCATGCTACCAGTGTTAAAGACTGCGATGGAGCTCCGTATGCCACGGCAAACTGGCTGACACTGACGGCGGCGGTGCACAAATGCTGCGCAGCTAGCGCCATTCGACGGCCAACACCGCGGTTCCTGGTGTGTCCGCTGTGCCGTGCGTGTGATCATTGCTTGTACAGCCCTCTCGCAGTGTCCGGAGCAAGTATGGTGGGTCTGACACACCGGTGTCAATGTGTTCTTTTTTCCATTTCCAGGAGTGTATATATCACCACAAACTGCTCTAAAGTGTGGCGTCGACGATTTTATCATTTAGCAGGTGTAGCAGGGCTGTGTGGAAGGGGCTGGGAGGATTTTTAGGGAACCACAGAAAGGGCGTCTGTCTAAAAGCGGACAAGTGAAACACAGTACATTAGTTGTAGAAACGATCGGTATTGTAGCTATAAACTGTCGTAGCTATGTTGGGAAAGAACCAGAGCTCCAAGCCCTAATAGAAAGAGCTGAAGCTCAAATAGTTATAGGTACTAATTTCTTCAAACGATCTAACACACTTCAGAAATTAAATACGGTTGGTGGTTCAGTATTTATTGCTGTCAGAAGTAGTCTGCCTTGTATTGAAATTGAAGTAGACAGTTCTTGCGAAATATGATGATGTTTGGTTAGTGGGGCGCTCAACTGCGCGGTTATCAGCGCCCGTACAAATTCCCAACCTTTTCTCAGCCCAACATCACACTTTCATGAATGTTGATGAAATGATGAGGACAACACAAACACCCAGTCATCTCGAGGCAGGTGAAAATCACTGAGCCCGCCGGGAATCGAACCCAGGACCCCGTGCTCGGCAAGCGAAAACGCGACCGCGCGACCACGAGCTGCGGACTCCTGCGAAATAGTATGGGTAGTGGTTGTACTTGACATTCGGGCTAAACTATCAATTGGATCGTTTTACCGACCCCCCGACTCAGAATATATAGTTGCTGAACAGTTCAAAGAAAACTTGAGTCTCATTTCAAATAGGTACCCCACTCATATAGTTATAGTCGGTGGTGACTTCACTTTACCCTCGATATGATGGAAAAATTATACGTTTAAAGCCGGCAGCAGGCATAAAACGTCATCCGAAATTGTACTGAATGATTTCTCAGAAAATCATTTTGAACAATTAGTTCATGAGCCCACTCGAAGCGTAAATGGTTGCGGAAGCAGACTTGACCTCTTAGAAACAAAAACTCCTGGACAAACAGTGAGTATCGGATGAATACAGAGATTAGCGGCCACAAGGTAGTTGCTGCTAGGCTGATTGCCGTAACACCTACAACCATCAAAAAGAAACACAAAGTATATCTATTTAAAAAAGCTAATAAAAATGCTCTTAACGCCGTTTTTAAGAGACAGTCTTCACTCCTTCAGATCTGATCATGTAAGCATAGAAAAGATGTGGAATGATTTCAGAGAGATAGTACCAACAGCAATTGAGAGATATATACTACCTAAATTAATAAGTGTTATTGCTGATCCACCATGGTACACAAAACGGGTTAGATCGCTGTTGCAGAAGCAGCGAAAAAGGCATGCCGAATTTAAAAGAACGTAAAATCCACAAGACTGGCGAAGTTTTACAGAAGTTCGAAATATAGCGCGTACTTCAATGCGAGATGATTTTAACAATTTCCACAACGAAACTCTGTCTCGAAATCCAACAGAAAACCCGAAGAGATTCTGGTCATACATTAAGCGTACCAGTGGCGGTACCTTCACTGCGCGGTAACAACGGTGAAGTCACTGATGATAGTGCCACTAAAGCAGAGTTATTAAACACGGTTTTCCGAAACGCCTTCACCAAAAAAGAAGAAGTAAATATTCCTGAATTCCAATCAAGAACAACTGCCAAGATGAGAAACGTAGAAGTAGATAACCTCGGTGACGCAAAGCAGCCGCGGGGGTATCCGTGCGGTCTAGGGCGTCTTGGCACGTTTCGTGCGGCTCTCCCCGTCGGAAGTTAGAGTCCTCGCTTGGGTATGGGTGTGTGTGTTGTCCTTGGCGTAAATTAGTTTAAGTTAGTTTAATTAGTGTGGTTAGTGAGTAAGCCTAGGGACCGATTACCTCAGCAGTTTGGTCCCATAGTCCTTGCCACTTTTTTTTTTTTTTTTTTTTGTCGCAAAGCAAATTAAATCACTTAATAAAGGCAAGGCTTTTGGTCCAGATTGTATACCAGTCAGGTTTCTTTCAGAGTATGCTGATACAATATCTCAATATCCATCAATTATATACAACCGCTCGCTCACAGAAAGATCCGTACCCAAAACTGGAAAATTGCTAAAGTCATACCAATATCCAAAAAGGGAAGTAGGAGTAATCCGTTGAATTACAGATCCATATCACTAACGTCGATGTGCAGTAGGGTTTTGGAACATATACCGTATTCGAACATTATGGAGCACCTCGAAGAAAACGATTTTTTGACACATAGCACGGATTCAGAAAATATCGTTCTTGTGAAACACAACTAGCACTTTATA
This sequence comes from Schistocerca piceifrons, assembly GCF_021461385.2. Taxonomy (NCBI): domain Eukaryota; kingdom Metazoa; phylum Arthropoda; class Insecta; order Orthoptera; family Acrididae; genus Schistocerca; species Schistocerca piceifrons. The sequence goes on along the minus strand of NC_060143.1, from coordinate 94,502,393 downwards.
CTCATGAAGTAATGGGTACTATCGACAGAGGATGTCAAATTGATTCCGTAATTTTAGATTTCCAGAAGGCTTTCGACACCGTTCCTCACAAGCGTCTTCTAACCAAACTGCGTGCCTATGGAATTATGCCGCAGTTGTGCGACTGGATTCGTTATTTCCTGTCAGAAACGTCACAGTTCGTAGTAATAGACGCAAAGTCATCAAGTAAAACGGAAGTAATATCCGACGTTCCTCAAGGAAGTGTTATAGGCCCTCTATTGTCCCTAATCTATATTAACGAAATAAGAGATAATGTTAGTAGCCGTACTAGATTGTTTGCAGATGATGCTGTCATTTACCGTATTGTAAAGTCATCAGATGACCAAAACGAACTGCAACTGATTTAGATAAAATATCTGTATGGTGCGAAAAAAGGAAATTGACCCTGAATAAAGAAAAACGTGAAGTTATTCACATGAGTGCTAAAAGAAATCCACCAAATTTCGATTACGCGATTGTTGTTGTGGTCTTCAGTCCTGAGACTGGTTTGATGTAGCTCTGAATGCCACTCTATCCTGTGCAAGCTTCTTCATCTTCCAGTACCTACTTCAACCTACATCCTTCTGAATCTGCTCAGTGTATTCATCTCTTGGTCTCCCTCTACGATTTTTACCCTCCACGCTGCCCTCCAATACTAAATTGGTGATCCCTTGGTGCCTCAGAACATGTCCTACCAACCGATCCCTTCTTCTAGTCAAGTTGTGCCACAAACTCGTCTTCTCCCCAATTCTATTCAATACCTCCTCATTAGTTATGTAATCTACGCATCTAATCTTCAGCATTCTTCTGTAGCACCACATTTCGAAAGCTTCTGTTCTCTTCTTGTCCAAACTATTTATCGTCCACGTTTCACTTCCATACATGGCTACACTCCATACAAATACTTTCAGAAACGACTTCCTGACACATCTATACTCGATGTTAACAAATTTCTCTTCTTCAGAAACTTTTTTCTTGCCATTGCCAGTCTACATTTTATATCCTCTCTACTTCGACCATCATCAGTTATTTTGCTCCCCAAATAGCAAAACTCATTTCCTAATCTAATTCCCTCAGCACCACTCGGGTTCACTTGACTACATTCCACTATCCTCGTTTTGCTTTTGTTGATGTTCATCTTATATCCTCCCTTCAAGACACTCTCCATGCCATTCAACTGCTCTTCCAAGTCCTTTGCTGTCTCTGGCAGAATTAAAATGTCATCGGCGAACCTCAAGGTTTTTATTTCTTCTCCATGGATTTTAATACCTACTCCGAATTTTTCTTTTGTTTCCTTTACTGCTTGCTCAGTATACAGATTGAATAACATCGGGGAGAGGCTACAATCCTGTCTCACTCCCTTCCCAACCACTGCTTCCCTTTGATGTCCCTCGACTCTTATAACTGCCATCTGGTTTCTGTACAAATTGTAAATAGCCTTTCGCTCCCTGTATTTTATCCCTGCCACCTTCAGAATTTGAAAGAGAGTATTCCAGTCAACATTGTCAAAAGCTATCTCCAAGTCTACAAATGCTAGAAACGTAGGTTTGCCTTTTCTTAACCTATTTTCCAAGATAAGTCGTAGGGTCAGTATTACCTCACGTGCTCCAACATTTCTACGGAATCCAAACTGATCTTCCCCGAGGTCGGCTTCTACCAGTTTTTCCATTCGTCTGTAAACAATTCGCGTTAGTATTTTGCAGCTGTGACTTATTAAACTGATAGTTCGGTAATTTTCACATCTGTCAACACCTGCTTTCTTTGGGATTGGAATTATTACATTCTTCTCGAAGTCTGAGGGTATTTCGCCTGTCTCATACATTTTGCTCACCTGATCGTAGAGTTTTGTCAGGACTGGCTCTCCCAAGGCTGTCAGTAGTTCTAATGGGATGTTGTCTACTCCCGGGGCCTTGTTTACACTTAGGTCTTTCAGTGCTCTATCAAACTCTTCACGTAGTATCATATCTCCCATTTCATCTGCATCTACATCCTCTTCCCTCTCTATAACACCGCCCTCAAGTACATCGCCCTTGTATAGAGCCTCTATGTACTCCTTCCACCTTTCTGCTTTCCCTTCTTTGCTTAGAACTGGGTTTCCATCTGAGCTCTTGATATTCATACAAGTGGTTCTCTTTTCTCCAAAAGTCTCGTTAATTTTCCTGTAGGCAGTATCTATCTTACCCCTATTGAGATAAGCCTCTACATCCTTACATTTGTCCTCTAGCCATCCCTGCTTACCCATTTTGCACTTCCTGTCGATCTCATTTTTGAGACGTTTGTATTCCTTTTTGCCTGCTTCATTTACTGCGTTTTTATATTTTCTTCTTTCATCAATTAAATTCAATATTTCTTCTATCACCCAAGGATTTTTACTCGGCCTCGGCTTTTACCTACTTCATCCTCTGCTGCCTTCACTACTTCATCCCTCAGAGCTACCCATTCTTCTTCTACTGTATTTCTTTCCCCCATTCTTGTCAATTGTTCCCTTATGCTCCCCCTAAAACTCTGTACAACCTCTGGTTTAGCCAGTTTATCCAGGTCCCATCTCCTTAAATTCCCACCTTTTTGCAGTTTCTTCAGTTTTAATCTACAGTTCATAACCAATAGATTGTGGTCAGAGTCCATATCTGCCCCTGGAAATGTCCTACATTTTAAAACCTGGTTCCTAAATCTCTGTCTTACCATTATATAATCTATCTGAAACCTGTCAGTATCTCCAGGATTCTTCCATGTATACAACCTTCTTTTATGATTCTTGAACCAAGTGTTAGCTATGACTAAGTTGTGCTCTGTGCAAAATACTACCAGGCGGCTTCCTCGTTCATGCCTTACCACCAATCCATATCCACCTACTACGTTTCCTTCTCTTCCTTTTCCTACTGTCGCAGTCACCCATGACTATTAAATTTTCGTCTCCCTTCACTACCTGAATAATTTCTTTTATCTCATCATACATTTCTTCAATTTCTTCGTCATCTACAGAGCTAGTTGGCATATAGACTTGTACTACTGTCGTAGGCGATGGCTTCGTGTCTATCTTGGCCACAGTAATGCGTTCACTATGTTGTTTGTAGTAGCTTACCCTAACTCCTATTTTTTATTCATTATTAAACCTACTCCTGCATTCCTCCTATTTGATTTTGTATTTATAACCCTGCATTCACCTGACCAGAAGTCTTGTTCTTACTTCCACCGAACGTCGCTAATTCCCACTATATCTAACTTTGACCTATCTATTTCCCTTTTTAAATTTTATAACCTACCTGGCCGATTAAGGGATCTGACATTCCACGCTCCGATCCGTAGAACGCCAGTTTTCTTTCTCCTGATAACGACGTCCTCTTGAGTAGTCCCCGCCCGGAGATTCGAATGGGGGACTATTTTATCCCCGGAATATTTTACCCAAGAGGACGCCATCATCATTTATCCATACAGTAAAGCTGCATGCCCTCGGGAAAAATACGGCCGTAGTTTCCCCTTGCTTTCAGTCGTTCGCAGTACCAGCACAGCAAGGCCGTTTTGGTTAGTGTTACATGGCCAGATCAGTCAATCATCCAGACTGTTGCCCTGCAACTACTGAAAAGGCTGCTGCCCCTCTTCAGGAACCACGCGTTTGTCTGGCCTCTCAACAGATACCCCTCCGTTGTTGTTGCACCTACGGTACGGCTATCTGTATCGCTGAGGCACCAAGCCTCCCCACCAACGGCAAGTTCTATGGTTCATGGGGTGGATTACGCGATAAGTCACACAAATTTCAAGGATGTAAATTCAACTAAATACTTAGGGATTGCAATTACAAGTAACCTAAATTGGAACGATCACATAGATAAGTTGTGGGTAGAGGAAACCAAAGACTGGGATTCATTGGCAGAACACTTTGAAGGTGCAATAGGTGTACTAAACAGACTGCTTACAGGGGAGATAGTTCCACAGACATCATTCGTGACGGGATCTTCTAATAAAATTTCAATCACCACTTTTCTGCTCCGATTGCAAAAACATTCTGTTAACATCAACCTACATATGGAGAAATGATCTTCACGATAAAATAAGTCAGAGCTCGCACAGAAAAAATTTAAGTGCTCTTTTCTCTCGCGCGCCGTTCGAGAATGGAACGGTAGAGCGACAGCTTGAAGGTGGTTCATTGAACCCTCTGCCAGGCATTTTATTGTGAATAGCAGAGTAATCACGCAGATGTAGATGAAGAAAACTGCGAATGGTATGTACCACTTGTCCATAGTTGCAAAGTATGTTAAATTCCGTATGTTTTTAGTATCCTTTACAGTTATGGACATGTTGTACATACCACATTAAGCTGTAGCCTTTGCCAAATTAAAACGAAATAGTCGAAGGTAGTTCCTATAGTGTGTTACAGCAGCTTTTTGGTAGCAGACACAGCATGTTTCTCCTGAGACATTTGCTGTTTCTTTTTTGAAACGTAGCTGCAGACAGCCCAACCAGACACCAGTCATCACGTCTTTCGGGCGACGCCCAGCTTCGATGGAAAGAACCGGTTTGTTTCCCTTACAAACAAAATTATGTTTAAAGTGGATGGGTACGTGCCCATTCGAAAGTTGTGTGTGGTGTGATATTCCCTGTATCGATGTATATTAACAGGGACGGCGAGACCCGAAGAATAACGAGTCCGCCAGCAGCGGCAGCCCCCCCCCCCCTCCCCCCCTGGCCCGTGCTGACTGCAACCGCCACGCAGGAACGCTGCTCAGTCGCTGCTGCAGTACTGGTTATTCTTCGTGTTTTACCGTCCCTGTTAATACATATAGATGAAACGAATAACGCAGAGGACTAATTTGGGACCGCTCTATCGAATAGGCAAATAAAATATCAATTTAAAAATCAGTTTGTTTGTAACGGGAAAGAAATCGACGCTTTCCGTCGACGCTGGGAGTGGCATGAAAGACGAGATGAGCAGCGTTTCTTTGGGCTGAGCCCGGCTACACGCTGGATAAAGGAAATAGCAGATGTCTGCCGAAACACCAGAGAAAATGCCATGGGAGAGACACCCTGTATAAATGCGTCGCTTGTTAAATCCCACACCTATAGGCAAGACCAGAGGGTTGTCGGAGGAAGGGACTGCGCCCAGGTGCTTGTCGTACTGCCCTCATTTGCTGTATTTATTATTCGAGGCGTTGTGATGGAAGTAAATGGTGATTCAATGGTTTTCCTGGCTCATCTTACGTATTTCACGGTCATTCTCCACTTCCTTTTAAGTGTCACATCTTACTGTAGACTGCTTTTTAACAACGCTAGTCGTTGCGGTAAAGGGGACATTACCTATGGGGACAATTGGATATGATTGCTAGATTGGATCGAAGTCAGGTTAGACGAATATGTACTGAGGCTACACAATCGACGAGCGGCACCTGTGTTCTAATAATCGATGATATCCATTTTAGCTACTAGATTATTAAACAATTATATTATTCAGAAATAACGAAGCTTAAGGGCTGTTACAAGCGATTTCCTTAATGTACAGATCCAAACCGCGCTTCAGCGGCAACACAGAGGCAGTTTCTTTGTCGATTACTTTGTGAGAATTATGCAAAAAGGGATCCGAAGTCAGTGGCGGCTAATTACAGAGCAATTGCAGGTTTTATCATTGTATTTGCGCTGCACTGAAAATATCTGCACAATGGTGCAGATGTCGACGGCATGAGGCCTGTGTCTTGTTTGGGAACGAACTTGTTACATTCAGTCGCCGTACTTGCTGCTGATCCGGCCGGTGTGGCCGAGCGGTTCTAGGCGCTACAGTCTGGAACCGCGCGACCGCTACGATCGCAGTTTCGAATCCTGCCTCGGGCATGGATGTGTGTGATGTCCTTAGGTTAGTTAGGTTTAAGTAGTTCTAAGTTCTAGGGAACTGATGACCTCAGAAGTTAAGTCCCATAGTGCTCAGAGCCATTTAAACCATTTTGAACTTGCTGCTGATAACTTTAATGGTTACCCTACTGTTCGGCATCCACGTCGCATTCAGTATGGCTAGGCTCTGTCACGTGTGTCCTTTCAAGCGACGTTAGCTGTACGGCAACACTGAAGTACAACAGTATAGATAGGTTAACCGACGAACAGTTCGCCGATGTGCACCTCGTGTATGGGTTCGCTGAACGTGATGGGAAAGCGGCACAAAGATGCTGTACAGCAACGGCAGCCACGTCACTGTACTTTTGCGTCGTCCGAGGGTTATTGCATTACTCTTTGCTTTGTCGTGTACGTTCTGGTGACAGCATATCGCTGGCTTCTTCGCTGACGAAAGATGTTCTGACAGAAACAAAAGTAACAGGAGTAACAAACAGAATAAATGGTAATTAGATTATTACTCTGCAACTCGACACAGGAGACCACGGGTCCCTCATGCCAAAATACTCTGAAAATATCACTGAACAGCTTCGAAATATTGGCGATGGAGTTCACCCTGTATATTGGAGGCAGTTGCAGAAACTCCTGGTAAAAGTGTATATCAGGTATTATAAAGTATCGATACAAGGGCAGATCTGAAGACAAAGGTATGTATGTCTCCAACAATGCGCCCCAGTGGTCGTTCACGCATACCTCCGCTATTAGGTGAGGTACTGGGACAGCGATAGTGGACGGCAGGTGAGCCTGAGCGTCAGAGGTCATGTCGAGTTTGCAGATGCCAGGAGGGACATCGGCATCACTCCAGATTGCTTTCATATGGAACACCGTTTGCCAAGTTGTGTTTTCAGCGTGGGAAAAGGAGGCGTCACTCAAGAGCGACGGGAGCCGATAAAAAATAATCCTATTGGCGAGACAAGGATTGTGAGCTGGTGAATTAAATTCATGTGTACGAGCAGCGCAAATTATGGAGAACGCCGAGGGGGAGAGTGATAAAGTTCTACTATACGATACTTTGCCGGATTCACTATTCAGTGATTCCCAGCTTCGAGTCACATTTCTACTGTACATTCATTCAACACTGTGATTCGGAGTGCAAATGAAGACAATCAGTCAAGAGTAATACCTGTTAGAGGGACAGTCCACTTTGCTGCTACGTAGCTTTTAGTTGTGGTCACATTCATTTATGATGGCACCGGATTGCGTCATTTACATATTAATAAATGGTTCAAATGGCTCTGAGCTCTATGGGACTTAACAGCTGTGGTCATCAGTCCCCTAGAACTTAGAACTAAAACCTAACTAACCTAAGGACACATCCATGCCCGAGGCAGGATTCGAACCTGCGACCGAACCGCCTAGAACCGCTCGGACACTCCGGCCGGCACATACTAATAGTGAACAAATGATTTTGGAACGCCAATTGCAGCAATTTATAAAGAATATGTCACAATTATTTTCGCAGAAAGGTTTTGCGACATGCTTACTCACTTCAGGCTTCCTTAAATTGCTTGACTTCAGTATTTTTGCGGTAAAAATACTCCCCTTCTTGAAAACAATTTTGTCCCACGAATGAACAAATTATTCGGTGGTAGGTAGACCTGTTGTGTACGACTTTCTACACAGCAGTAAGCAGATTACAAATAATGCAGCAAGGAATAGAGTCCAGCTTGTAACAATAGCAACAAGGATGAGGCTCCCTGAACTAAAGCACAAACGACGGTGTCGGGGAGCCGCGATCGGATGGCATCTGCATATCAGAGGTTCCGAGTGTGTGAGCGTTGTGTGGCTGCAGACGACCGTCCTCTATCACGGCGGCAGAGGGCGCTCGCGCTTCAGAGGTCCTGGAGGCGTGGCTCTGCGGGTGTGTTCCATTGGGTCAGTGGACCCCGCACAACCACTATCTCTGTCTGATGGAAACTTGCAATTCCGTTGCCAACAACTTTCTGACACCAAGGGGAGGGGGTTGGGGGGGAGGGGGGGGGGTTGGGCGTGGTATTGATACGTGCTATCACAAGGACTTTTGTGGCACAAGCGAAAATATAAGGGGATTGTGTACAAGTGTTTAAGTCCCATCGCCCTCACTCCCACCCTTAAGTACCTTGGCGTCACCCTCGACCGTCGCCTCTCCTGGACTCCCCATCTCCAGACAGTCCAAGCCAAGGCACGTTCCCGCCTCCGTCTCCTCAAGCTCCTTTCTGGCCGCACGTGGGGTCTGGACCCCTCCACCATCCTCCACACCTATAAATCCCTCATCCGCCCTATCCTTTGTTATGCCCATCCAGCATGGATCTCCGCTCCCCCTACCTTTTATAAATCCCTCCAAATCCTGGAACGCCATGCTCTCCGCCTCGCCTATCGCATCCGTCTCCCCTCCCCCACACGGCTCCTGTATGATCTCATCCCCTCCCCCCACCTCCTCCTTTTCCTTGAAAGGATACGGATCCTGTACACCTCCCGTAAACTTGATCCTCCTCACCCGCTCGTCTCCCCGATCCTCTCCCACCCCCGCCCACTGCCGCGCCTGTATTCTCACGTCCCGCACGGTCTCCATCTCTCCACCCTCCTTACCCTCTCCCAAGGTGGCTTCCGCCAGCTCCCTCTCCCTGATGATGCCCTCCTCCCCTCCATCTACCCCTCCTACCAACTTTGATCCTCCCGCCCTCCTCCTGTACTTACTCCTCTGGGCACCCTCCCTCCCTTCTCTCCCTTTTCCCTCCCTCCTCCTTTTCTCCCCCCTCGGCCCCCGGGCCTCCCCTCCCCTGTCCCTCTCCTCCTGTCCCCGTCTCCTAAGCCTTGGCATCCTCTTTTCCTCCCCTCTCCCCACCCCTGTTCCCCTCTTGGCAGGTCCCCGGACTCACACACGCTCAGTGGACATTCGCGCGCCGGAGATCACCGCCATCAGTGTATCGTGTGTGCCGTCACGTTTAGTGTTTTAGTTTCGCCGTCACGCTCCATTGTTCACCAGTGCCATCGTCTTCTTCCGTGTTTGTGCGTCGTGTCAACAGTTCGTAGTGTGGATTGTCATCAAGTGTGAACGGCTTCTTGTGCTTTTATGTTCTTGTGTCTCCTGTTTTTTTTCCGCCGTTTTTCTAAGTGATGTCTCTTCTTTGTTTATCTCCTTGTACTCTCCTCGGCTGAAGAGCGGCGTATTGTGCTGCTGCCAGCCTACCTGATTTGTTCGGGTGTCAAAATAACAATAAAGTAAAAAAAAAAAAAGTGTTTAAGTAATGCAAAAATATGTCTCAGACGTTCGATCATGCGGGCTTTCAAATTACTACGCACCCTCCGACTCAGAGTTGCAATACTAAAAGTTTTGGCTGGTTTCGTTGTCTAGGGGCTGGGATACGTAGTTGCCGCATTACAAGCCAAATACTGCTGAGTCTACAGTGTACAATATGAATAGACACATGAGTCGAATGGTCGAAGGTTCCTCTCACTCGGCAATTGCGAATTAATCTAGAAATTTATAAATGAAAGATTGCAATTAAATAAAATCTGCAGGTACTATTTTAACGACTTTAAATTATGAGTACGATAGTAGAAGTACTTTTGAGAACGCGGTATATTTCTGCAAAATACTTATTGGTGTCGACGGTCCAGCAATTAAATGAAATATAAGTTGAATAACATGGAAACAATAGATTCCTACTGCACGTAATTAGTTATGAACAACAACATAGCTCACGAGACATTCACTTCTAAACGCACACTACGTCTTCACTGCAGAAGCCACGGAAATCTCACAAGTGCACAAGTCGGCACTCCGAAGTATTTCTATCTCTCGCGACCACGCGCAAACTGCTCCACTCCAAGTCTTTCGCACGCCTGTCCGTCGCGCCTTCACGTCCAGCACTTCCTTCCCGTGTCCTGTGCGACTGTCCGTGTCCTGTGCCGTCCTGCCCAGAACTACCTTGTCCTCCCTCGAAACGATGCTCTTCTCCCGCTTCCATGCAGTCTCCCCATTCACGAGCGCTGTGATTGGCTAGAGCGCTCGCGCCATGTCTTCAAGCTAACGCACCCACAAACATATTTAAGCGCATACGAAATACTGGATCTGCATTTAAATACTTGAAATTAAATAAATATTCCTACGGCTAGACCATAAACACGCTCTAACACACATTAGTAAATACATGAACAAATTAAATAAACATACATCAAAAGAAATAGAACAACAGGTAGGCCAGTGGCCTAATGTCTCTGTGCTTTCTAAAACACAGTAAATATTTAATCAATTTCTTCATGGATAGTATATATCGGATATAAATAAAGACATAGATGAAGAAATATATTTATAAGCATGCTGCTACCGTTTCTTCGTGTAGTCTAACTGTGGAGCACTTATGGCCTGACGCGATCGATAGTAATCGGCCACTTTGACCTCCAATAACTCATGTACTATTCGAGTTACATGCCTGTAATTCATACCAATTTAGCTTTACACTAATAGCTTTCTAAAGACATGGCGATCGACAAATTCGGATAAAGCATTTATATGTTGGTAATGCGTTGCTGGATGCTACTTATATAATTTACCGTCAGATACTAAACGTTAAAATAATAAAGATATTGAAAATCTGATTACACCATCAGAACCGTCGTGCAAATAATAGTAATGTATATGTTTCTGTTGTGACTTGGCAAGACAGCCAAGTCACTATGAGGTGAAGCCGAAAGGCACGCGCTTAAGCTCACGCAGGCTGGCGCGAGGTCTGGAACAGTTAATGGAATTAATAGTAGCAAATAAAGTACGTAGTTGATGTAATACTTAACTTTAATCCATAATTGGTGTACATCGCTCTTGTTGATACATCAATAATAATCTCAATACCAACTGGTAATGGCGCCTTGCTAGGTCGTAGCAAATGACGTAGCTGAAGGCTATGCTAACTATCGTCTCGGCAAATGAGAGCGTATTTGTCAGTGAACCTTTCCTAGCAAAGTCGGCTGTACAACTGGGGCGAGTGCTAGGAAGTCTCTCTAGACCTGCCGTGTGGCGGCGCTCGGTCTGCAATCACTGACAGTGGCGACACGCGGGTCCGACGTATGCTAATGGACGGCGACCGATTTAAAGGCTACCACCTAGCAAGTGTGGTGTCTGGCGGTGACACCACAGTTTCTTTTTAGGTATCATGATTCATTTGGCTACTATTAATTTATATACGAACTGTGAAATGTCTGCCATTAAGGTTTCACAAAGTCCGCCATCTTAGGCACTCCCGGCGTCTCTCTTTCATTGTCACAAAGCACCGTCCTCGTGACAGCGCAATTCCCAGCCACGCGGCTGGACCATGCGCTGCGACTACCCCTCTCGTCCGGCTAACGTTTGCCACCACGTGTTTGCTGCCGGGCCGCGGCTTTGACGAGCGTTCTGTGCGGCCGCCCCAGTTCCGAACATAGGCCTATAATGTTTCCAGGGCGCCACAACTCGCCCGTTACCTCACAGTCAGTCTAGCACAATCTAAAAATATGATTGCGTTCTCTCTTATAGAGAGAATGTGTGCGACGCAAGTGTACACAGCACTTTGTATGACCTAACATTGATTCGTAAAAGACACGAATCACAAATGCGTCATCATCTTCAGAATGGGAGGATGTGTCTCGAAATTCTCAGCAGTATGTTTACTGTAATATGCACGCAAAGAACGAAATATCTTATCTGCTAATGGTAGTTTATCGCGGCACTAGCTCCGCTGAAGGCGGAACGTACTCAGTGGATCGTGCAGAGATCAACTGCGAATTAGGATAAGTAAGCACATAGTATTTGAACATGAAAAACGCAATCATTTGTGACTTCTGAACGAAAAATAATTAAAGAGAACTTGAAATAACTTTCGATTATTATACAACAAGTGAGCCAACGACGTTGCATCCGTGGTAACACCGATTCACGTCAGATCCCAGAAGTTAAAGCGCTGGGCTAGCACATAGATGGGTCACCGTCTGGATCTGCCGAGCGCTGTTGGCAAATGGGGTGCACTCAGACCTTGTGAGGCAAAACAGGAGCTACTTGGTTGAGAAGTAGCGGCTCCGGTCACGAAAACTGACATACGGCCTAGAGAGCGGTGTGCTGACCACATGCCCCTCCGTATCTGCGTCCAGTGGCGCCTAGGCTGAGCATGACACGGTGGTCGGGCAGTACCATTCGCACTTCCGAGGCCTGTTCGGAAGGAGTTAGTTAGTTAGTTAATTATTATTCAGTAAACAATCCTGAAAATCTGGTAATATTATTTCCTATGTCCTCCAATAGACTGCGTATTAATACAGTGCCGCTATCTCGGCGATTGCTGCGCAAACAAGTTCCCCACGTACGAGTACACCGCCATTACTCTACTACGCAAACATAGGGGTTATACTCGTCTGGTGTGAGACGTTCCCTGAGGGGTCCACCGGGGGCCGAACCGCACAATAACCCTGGGTTCGGTGTGGGGCGGCGGAGGGGGTGAGGTGGACTGTGGTAGTCGTCATGGCTTTGTGGACTACTGCGGCTGCGGCGGGGACGGAGCCTCTCCGTCGTTTCTAGGCCCCCGGTTAACATACTATACAGTGCCACATATTGCTATCAGAAGCTGAGCAAAAAGGAACTCCTTATAATTTCAGATCCCTATCACAATATTAATTAACGAGGAAAGTAGCGTGGTCTGTGACCATCTTCCGAGGATGACTTAATGAAAGGCCATTATTAATCTTTGCACATGGAACAAACCCTCGATCAGAACGAACAGATTTACTCTTTGTCATTAAGAAAACGCCTATACAAAGCAGAAAACCATGCAATAGAATATTACGCCAAAGTAACGCTCTCAACCTTGAATCATGAAACGTGCAGCTCAGAAATGACCACCTCGGCATTACACGAGACGAAGGCGCCTGAACTTAGCAAGATGTACCGTGTTGGCTGCCCGCGGCGTCCACACGAAGAGAGGTAGTGTGCGCCGAGGTCCAGTGGTCAGCAGAAGGGAAGTGACGGCTCACTTGCCTGTCCGCGTGGCCGGGCTAACTCAGGTCTTAGATGAAATGATAATTAAATCAAGACCCTACGCTGTCGACAGGCGTTGATATACATCAACGAGGACAGTTGAAAATGTGTGTCCCGATCGGGACTCGAACCCGGGATCTCCTGCTTACATGGCAGACCCTCTATCCATCTGAGCCACCGCGGGCATAGAGGATATTACGACTGCAGGGACTTATCCCTTGCACGCTCACCGTGAGACCCACATTCCCAACTCAATGGCCACACTCTACATTGGTAGTGGCCCTGCCCATTACACTCATTACTCACGGCAGACAATCTTAATGAGTCCCGTAAGAGTTCGGGGAATACGTGTGCATCCGCACAGCAGAAGAAGGTCAATGGCCGGTTAGCCTTACCTATATGAAGATGGTATCTGTTCTTTCGGACATGTCCGAACCATACCATCTTCATACAGGTCTTAGATGGTCAGTCTCCTGGCTGGTCGGTAGGGCTCCGCCACAAATTACAGAATGCAAGTACGCTTATACTGTGCGACCACAAATGCGACTCCCGTAGAAGATGAGAACAGTGCATAGAGAGTCTTTGTTAGGGATTTACAATCCGCGTAGTGATACTTAATATGAACGACGCTCTCTAACAGCTGGCTTTCACAGTTTGCAAAACTATGAATATGTAGCCATAGTTACGATAATCAGATAAAACAGTAATGTGCGTATTATATTAATAAAAATTTACAAGGGTCGTTGCCTGAGTTTCTGGTACTCGTTACTCTGCTGATGGTGAGTCGGCGGCAACGGGGATGGCGGGTAGGATGACCGGCGCTCTGCGGCCGCGGCTGGAGCGGACCTCCGCTGCCAGACTGGGTGAGCGAGTAGGAAGGCGCGCGCCCGGCTCCTGTGCAGGGAGGGAGACGGGGAACACCGCGCCGTGTGTGAGGCTAAGCTGGCCTGACGAGATGCCGTAGCTATCGCCCCGACACAGGCCGCAGAGAGGCTACGTACGGTGCGAGCGCCAGAAGCTGTCAGTGCTGCCACTTCGCAGAACTCACGGTGAATGCTGGGAACAGCGATATATCGCAACATCTGCCTCTAAGTTCTCCTACCGATAAGCGTTGTGAGGAGAAAAGTGCCAAAACGGGGTTCCAAGTGAACTCAACGAGATTATCTGGTAATCTTCAAATGGTTCTAATGGTTCTGAGCACTATGGGACTTAACATCTGAGGTCATCAGTCCCCTAGGACTTATAACTATTTAAACCTAACTAACCTAAGGACATTACACACATCCATGCCAGCGGTAGGATACGAACATGCGGCCGTAGCGGTCGCGCGGTTCCAGACTGAAGCACCTAGAACCGCTCGGCCACTACGGCCGGCCTATCTGGTAATCTGATCGCTTCCCTTTCCTCATCTGTTCTTTTGTAAAAGGAATTATGAAACGCCGGGACACAGCGTTTATCACTATCCTAGGCACAACAACGGGTATGTGCACGCTCCAGTTGTCATCCACCGTGTCATAGCAATGGGGTTTCTAAAACACTGGCACGAAGAGCGTACACCATCTCCGACGCTGACAGCTTGCCAGAGTGAAAATGAACGTCTCAAGTCTCTGTTCGAGCGGAATGGTTACAATGGAAAGCAGAGTTGCCGCGCCTTGGAGATTGGTCAATCGCCTGAAGCACAGAACGATTATTACACTCCTGGAAATTGAAATAAGAACACCGTGAATTCATTGTCCCAGGAAGGGGAAACTTTATTGACACATTCCTGGGGTCAGATACATCACATGATCACACTGACAGAACCACAGGCACATAGACACAGGCAACAGAGCATGCACAATGTCGGCACTAGTACAGTGTATATCCACCTTTCGCAGCAATGCAGGCTGCTATTCTCCCATGGAGACGATCGTAGAGATGCTGGATGTAGTCCTGTGGAATGGCTTGCCATGCCGTTTCCACCTGGCGCCTCAGTTGGACCAGCGTTCGTGCTGGACGTGCAGACCGCGTGAGACGACGCTTCATCCAGTCCCAAACATGTTCAATGGGGGACAGATCCGGAGATCTTGCTGGCCAGGGTAGTTGACTTACACCTTCTAGAGCACGCTGGGTGGCACGGGATACATGCGGACGTGCATTGTCCTGTTGGAACAGCAAGTTCCCTTGCCGGTCTAGGAATGGTAGAACGATGGGTTCGATGACGGTTTGGATGTACCGTGCACTATTCAGTGTCCCCTCGACGATCACCAGTGGTGTACGGCCAGTGTAGGAGATCGCTCCCCACACCATGATGCCGGGTGTTGGCCCTGTGTGCCTCGGTCGTATGCAGTTCTGATTGTGGCGCTCACCTGCACGGCGCCAAACACGCATACGACCAACATTGGCACCAAGGCAGAAGCGACTCTCATCGCTGAAGACGACACGTCTCCATTCGTCCCTCCATTCACGCCTGTCACGACACCACTGGAGGCGGGCTGCACGATGTTGGGGCGTGAGCGGAAGACGGCCTAACGGTGTGCGGGACCGTAGCCCAGCTTCATGGAGACGGTTGCGAATGGTCCTCGCCGATACCCCAGGAGCAACAGTGTCCCTAATTTGCTGGGAAGTGGCGGAGCGGTCCCCTACGGCACTGCGTAGGATCCTACGGTCTTGGCGTGCATCCGTGCGTCGCTGCGGTCCGGTCCCAGGTCGACGGGCACGTGCACCTTCCGCCGACCACTGGCGACAACATCGATGTACTGTGGAGACCTCACGCCCCACGTGTTGAGCAATTCGGCGGTACGTCCACCCGGCCTCCCGCATGTCCACTATACGCCCTCGCTCAAAAGTCCGTCAACTGCACATACGGTTCTCGTCCACGCTTTCGCGGCATGCTACCAGTGTTAAAGACTGCGATGGAGCTCCGTATGCCACGGCAAACTGGCTGACACTGACGGCGGCGGTGCACAAATGCTGCGCAGCTAGCGCCATTCGACGGCCAACACCGCGGTTCCTGGTGTGTCCGCTGTGCCGTGCGTGTGATCATTGCTTGTACAGCCCTCTCGCAGTGTCCGGAGCAAGTATGGTGGGTCTGACACACCGGTGTCAATGTGTTCTTTTTTCCATTTCCAGGAGTGTATAACACAGTTACTTTCTTTCTTTGTTCTGGGAGCGGTCCTGCAAAACTGGGAGAATTTTTAAAACATTTAACAGTAAGGGTTTATTCTGTCTCATATCCGTTGCTAGAGCGCTCCTATGCTTGGTTAAGCATAATTTGGGACTAACGAAATTCGTGTACAAAACTCCGCCCTACAGTGGCAAAATTCACATACAGCACACAATTCGTACAGCACAGGACGGGGGAGTGGAAAACCGGAAAAATCGGCGGTGCCCGAGTAAGCATAAAACGTGGAACAGCGGACACGCACTTACCTGCTGGGATATGTGTCTACTAGGACAGTGTTCTTCTGAAGGCGATGGACGTGAGATTATCAGAAAGCCTGATTAATCTAGACTATGGATTTCCCTTAAGAAACTTGTGGAACCCCGTTGTGTGATGTACCGCCGCACAACTCCTTTGACGCGGCCGGCAGCAGATCTAGTGGCTATGGTCTCGCGAGTCGCCAGTTCTCCCTGCGGTGCTGACCGCTTCCCCTGACAGCTTCTGGCGCACCTGCGGTATGCGGTCTGTGGCCTGTATAGAGGCGACGGCACTGGTGTTTCGGAAGCTATGCTTAGAATCCGAAGGTGGCGACCAGTTGTAATTCCGAAATATCATCTAAAATTGATTTTAGGATCCAGCTGCAAACCTAACATACCACGAACTGCTACACCGGGGAAACCTACGCAGTCAGGAGGTTGGCAGCAGCTGACGGCTGACGGCAGCGCCAGTGGGCTCCTGCCGCTGCCTGCCCTGGAAAATCGCAGTGTCGCGGTAAGCAACACACCGAGGCCCACGAGAAAGACAGACTGCGGCGCGTACGTCACAGCACGCGTCACTGCAGGTCTTACGAGTGCCAGCAGCCGTCGCCGCCTGGGAGCGAGTGAATGTTCCAGAGATGTTTCATAATTATTGATGCACGTTTAAATGCATTTAAGTTCTCGAAAGCATACGACAAAATTAAAGCCTTTAGTGGGTACCTTTTCAAGAAAATATTGATTTCCAGCGGGCCCTGCACGTAGCCGAGCGTTCCCGTAGTATAGCGAACAAGCCACTGGACGTCACAAGTTAGTTGCAGGGCCCGTGTATCTGTGTATCTCGTTGACCCTGGCACCACACTGGGCGTCGTTTTCAACACGTCACTGTCCCCAGAGAAATCTACGTGATCTCGGGGAACTCTCACTGTCGTTTGTTAACGTTGAAACGTCCCCTTAAGCCGGCCGGAGTGGCCGAGCGGTTAAAGGCGCTACAGTCTAGAAGCGCACGACCGCTACGGTCGCAGGTTCGAATCCTGCCTCGGGCCTGAATGTGTGTGACGTCCTTAGGTTAGTTAGGTTTAAGTAGTTCTAAGTTCTAGGGGACTTATGACCACAGCAGTTGAGTCCCATAGTGCTCAGAGCCATTTGAACCATTTTTTGAAACGTCCCCTTAGAAAAATTATGAATTACTGTGCTGGTAAACTTCTACGTTATTTGATTTTCAAACAGCAGAGCAAAACTCAAGTACTCAAACAGTTTTCTCTTTACTTATTCTGATCATTACGAAACTGACACACAAACTGACTTTCAAAAATCCCTACAAAAGAATGGCCCTGACTAACAATAACCTATACCTTTCATGAATCACTTACCTCAGAAAAATCTTCGTTACTCGAATTACTGTAATACAGCGAGCGCCAATACTGCCAGCTAAATAAAAGATTCTAATTATCGATAGGCATAGTTAGCAAATGAAAGATTTTGATAGAGAACAAACAATATATTTACCTTAGTAGTGTTCAAAAGTCATCCATCATATATATATATATATATATATATATATATATATATATATATATATATATATATATATATATATATTTGTAAAGATGGTTGTCATGAATTGATATATATATATATATATATATATATATATATATATATATATATATCAATTCATGACAACCATCTTTACAAATTTCTTTTTTCTGGCGGACGTCCAGATCGTCCGCTCATAGTAACATCTCAAAACTCTGGTATCTCTCTCTCCACATCCACCACTGCTGGCGGCTCACCTCCAACTGCCCAACGCTACGCGCTGTTCACATCCAACTGACCAACACTACACAAGCGAATATTTCAAAAATGAGTCCATCCAGCCACAGGCTGCACACAGCACAGTCAGTGATTTTCATACAGAGCTAAACAGCCTACTTACAACGTAATGCTAGCTCAGGGCAAAGAAATAATCGCAATCGCTGCAGTGAGAAGATTTATTGATCTCCTGTTGGTTCACGTCAACTTTCGTGACTAAAGTCGCATCCTCAGTTGCCAAACCATTGACCTAAAGAAGATCCGAAATTTCTTAACCTACATAGGCTTATCTACACGGCAATGTTTTAATTACATTGTAAAAACAAAAGAGAGACCACGGACTTTTTCTTTAGACATACAAGCTGTCCCTCTGCAAAACGTAGATATGCTTATGCTGATCAAAGTGTAAAAAACGCATCCGTCCAAATCTTCACAGGAGACTGTATGCTGGATGCAACCTAGAACAAACACGGATACTAAGAATCCAATCAAACTGTAGAGAAAACCCGGTGATAAATAATGATTTTTCATGAAAAACTGACAACCCATACTAAGAACCTCTAATAAAAAGAAGTGCCTACACAAGCAGCGCTGAGAGGGCGAGCGCGGGTGGCCCTGGCCCGCAGTACACGACGTACTGGCGACACGCCGCCGATATGCGACGAACAGCCCCGTCGCGCACGCGCGGGAACATACACCATGACAAGTCTCTGTCGCAATAATATGCGCCACAAGGCCAATATAATCAGAACTGAAATTTTAAAAAAGAAATACCCGCCAACAAGAAAGGAATGGGGGGGCATCTGTACAATGTATAGTTTTTCAATAACGTAACTAAGGAAATCATTAGCAACAGGGTGAAATCTGGTAACTTTGGTCCCCACTCCAATCCTGATCAGTTAATTACTTTAACAGCGGCAGAAGGACCGGATCGGATAACATATACACTCACGGAAGGAAATACTAACACCAAAAAATAATTAATGTAGAGTAATGAAATTTGTGGAATATATTTCTCTAGGTAACATATTTAAGTGATTAACATTGCAAGATCACAGATTAATGTAATTGCGAGATAAGCCATTGCAAACGTGAAATGCTGGTACATTAATAACCGGTGTAACCGCCAGAATGTTGAACGCAAGCATGCACACGAGAATGCATTCTGTTGTACAGATGCCGGATGTCAGTTTGTGGGATGGAGTTTCGTGTCTCTTTCACTTTTCGGTCAATAAAGAGACGGTAAATGCAGTTCGTTAATGACACTGGAGCTATCATCCGATGCTGTCCAATATGAGATCCATTGGAGACAAATCTGGTGATCGAGCAGGCCAGGGCAACATGTCGAAACTCTTTGTAATGTTGGGTTGCAACAGCAGTATGTGCACAATCCTGTTGGAAATCACCCCCTGCAATTCTGTTCATGAAAGGCAGCACAACAGCTCATATCACGAGAGTGACGTACCAATTTGCAGTCAGTGTGCATGTGATAACCACATGAGTGCTCCTGCTGTATACCAAATCGCACCCCACACCATAACTCCAGGTGTAACTCCAGTGTGTCTAGCACGCAGACATATTGCCTCCTAACCAACACACGGCCCACTGGCACCGACGTAGAACCATCTTTCATGAGGAAACACAACAGACCGCCACCCTGCCCTCCAATGACCTCTCGCTTGACACCAGCGAATTCGCAAATGGTGGTCGGTTTGTGGTCAATGGAATGCACGCTACATGGCGTCTGGCTCAGAGCTGTTCTTGAAGTAATCGATTTGTAGCAGTTTCTTTGTCACTGTGGTGCCAACTGCTGCTCAGATTGCTGCTGCAGATGCAGTACGATGTGCCACAGCTATACACCGAACATGACGGCCTTCCCTCTCGGTGGTGACACGTGGCCATCCGGACCCCGGATTTATTGCAATCGTACATTCTCGTAACCTTCGCTGAAGCCAAACATGTACAGTGGCTACATTCCTGCAATATCGCAGAAGGAACATCCAGCTTCTCGTAGCCCTATTACATGACCTCGTTCAAACTCAGTGTGACTTTTTCGCCTTAAATGTGTGCTTCACTAACATCAACACACCATGTCCAATCCCAAAGTCACCTGTTAGAAAACGTGTTTGATATCATGTATCTTTACTTGGGTTGTAACTTGCAAGCAAGAAGGAAAACTCCGTAAGCATTATTTCCGCCCGCTAGGGAAACCAGATTTCTCGGTTGTGCGGCAAAAGCGCAGCAGGATGCGACACAGTGAGCAGTCTGGGAACAGGCAACACCGACTCAAAGGAAGGCCTCGGCGCTTGCTCGTGACGTCACGTCAGCTAGGCACGACGAACGCCAGGTCTGTTGCAGGCATACTCATAATAGTGGTGTCTCCCTCTTTGACACAGGAAAATGTGAAACTTTGGCGATAGTTGACCAACACACATTGTTCTGAGAGATTTATGCAATCAATTAATGGTGCAATTTGTGGTGTCACCGCCAGACACCACACTTGCTAGGTGGTAGATTAAATCGGCCGCGGTCCATTTAGTACATGTCGGACCCGCGTGTCGCCACTGTGTGATCGCAGACCTAGCGCCACCACAAGGCAGGTCTCGTGATACGGACGAGCTCTCGCCCCAGTTGTACGGACGACCTAGCTAGCGACTAGATGTACGAAGCCTTTCTCTCTCATTAGCCGAGAGACAGAATAGCCTTCAGCTAAGTTAATGGCTACGAACCAGCAAGGCGCCATTAGCCTTACAGTGATTGTAATTAAAGTCTCCTGTGTATCGTCAAGAGCGATGTACCACAATGATTGATTAAAGATAAGTATTAATCCAGCTACGTACTTTTCTTCATAGCATTAATTACGTAGCCTGTTCCAGTACTTCACGCCCGTCTGCGTTAGTCTAGCGTGCAGTTTCAGCCATCTCGATCTACAAGGTGTTGGCCCCGCTGCCGACACATCACAATTCATTACACTTCTTAACAAATAGTGTACTACTGAACTCAAATTTCCACCTGTTTTAAGGATTGACATACAAAAACAAAACAACTTCATGGTCCAGCAGCAACAGAATTCGTGCTTCTTTACCTTATTTGTAAATCTCAGGAAGTACCGTTTGTACTGGGTTGCTTTTACAAGAAACTGTGAAGATATTGGTGCTCTTCTTTAGGTATCTTGGTTGAATATGGGGTGAGGAGCACTGAATTTTAATGAAATATCTTGCGATGGTACACGTTGAGGGAGGGGGTGGGGGACAGAAGAAGAGGCAAAACAGAGATACTTGTTTTATCAAATAAAATTCTTTTACCTTATGAAGTTTCTCCTTTCAGTTGCAAGAGGGGAATATTTATCTTTTCTAATGTGCATGTTTAAAAAAGTTTAAGCTCAGCAGTATTTTCGATGTATGAAGCTATTTTATTCCCTGTTTAGAACTCCTTTCGTTGAAAACGACTGTAATCTAATGAGTGGCAACAGTTGGATATTTACACATGTAAATTAGGTCACATTTCCAGTGACGATATCAAACGAAAAATAAATAAATAAAAGAAACGAGTTCATTGTAAGGGGGTTGGGGTAAGTTTCGATGACAAAATGGATCAAGTAAATATGTAAAATTTCCGAAGCTTGCAATGGAACAAAGCATCTTCTCATATTGCTCTACGTTTGTTTCGACAGGATTCAGTAATACAGAACTATGATCTTTATTTGTAGCTTTACAATAGTAAGAAAATCATTCATCTAAATAAAACTGCAGACTCCAAAACAATACCAAAAATTTTGTCCAAAAATAAGAGAATTATAGTGATAACCACGCCCAGGCATTTCTGCCTGCAACAGACCTGGCGTTCGCCGTACCTAGCTGACATGACGTCACAAACAAGCGCCGAGGCCTTCCTTTGAGTCGGTGTTGGAACAGGGCAGCCGAGAACTGAGTCAGCGTGCCTTTGTGGACGGAGAGACAAAGTGCACTTGGGTTTCCGCGATGATGGTGGTACCCACATCATGTGGACACTACCTACAATTTTCACGGTTTTCTGTCCGCAGCTCGTGGTCGTGCGGTAGCGTTCTCGCTTCCCACGCCCGGGTTCCCGGGTTCGATTTCCGGCGGGGTCGGGGATTTTCTCTGCCTCGTGATGACTGGGTGTTGTGTGCTGCCCTTAGGTTAGCTAGGTTTAAGTAGTTCTAAGTTCTAGGGGACTGATGACCTTAGATGTTAAGTCCCATAGTGCTCAGAGCCATTTTTGACGGTTCTGTTTGTTCGAAATTCGACGACTTTGTCTAATGCTTTACTTCGACGGTCACTTCTATGCTGAGTTTATGGTGAGAACATTGTTTGCTAGTACACTTTGGCTTAACATTTCTATACACATGATTTTTTGTTTCAAAGGTCTGCTTTCTTCGTGATCAATATTAAATCTCATGTCTTTGTTTCTTGTTCAATATCGATTTTTCATTAACTCATCCATAAATACAGGGTGGTCCATTGATCGTGACCGGGCCAAATATCTCACGAAATAAGCGTCAAACGAAAAAACTACAAAGAACGAAACTTGTCTAGCTTGAAGGGGGAAACCAGATGGCGCTATGGTTGGCCCACTAGGTGACGCTGCCATAGGTCAAACGGATATCAATTGCGTTTTTAAAATAGGACCCCCCATTTTTATACATATTCGGGTAGTACGTAAAGAAATATGAATGTTTTAGCTGGATCATTTTTTTCGCTTTGTGATAGATGGCGCTGTAATAGTCACAAACGTATAAACACATGGTATCACGTAACATTCCTCCAGTGCGGACGGTATTTGCTTCGTGATACGTTACCCGTGTTAAAATGGACCGTTTACCAATTGCGGAAAAGGTCGATATCGTGTTGATGTATGGCTATTGTGATCAAAATGCCCAATGGGTGTGTGCTTTGTATGCTGCTCGGTATCCTGGACGACATCATCCAAGTGTCCGGACCGTTCGCCGGATAGTTACGTTATTTCAGGAAACACGAAGTGTTCAGCCACATGTGAAACGTCAACCACGACCTGCAACAAATGATGATGCCCAAGTAAATGTTTTAGTTGCTGTCGCGGCTAATCCGCACATCAGAAGCAGACAAATTGCGCGAGAATCGGGAATCTCAAAAATGTCGTTGTTGAGAATGCTACATCAACATCGATTGCACCCGAACCATATTTCTATGCACCAGGAATTGCATGGCGACTACTTTGTACCTCGTGTACAGTTCTGCCACTGGGCACAAGAGAAATTACGGCACCATGACAGATTTTTTGCACGCGTTCTACACTCCTGGAAATGGAAAAAAGAACACATTGACACCGGTGTGTCAGACCCACCATACTTGCTCCGGACACTGCGAGAGGGCTGTACAAGCAATGATCACACGCACGGCACAGCGGACACACCAGGAACCGCGGTGTTGGCCGTCGAATGGCGCTAGCTGCGCAGCATTTGTGCACCGCCGCCGTCAGTGTCAGCCAGTTTGCCGTGGCATACGGAGCTCCATCGCAGTCTTTAACACTGGTAGCATGCCGCGACAGCGTGGACGTGAACCGTATGTGCAGTTGACGGATTTTGAGCGAGGGCGTATAGTGGGCATGTGGGAGGCCGGGTGGACGTACCGCCGAATTGCTCAACACGTGGGGCGTGAGGTCTCCACAGTACATCGATGTTGTCGCCAGTGGTCGGCGGAAGGTGCACGTGCCCGTCGACCTGGGACCGGACCGCAGCGACGCACGGATGCACGCCAAGACCGTAGATCCTACGCAGTGCCGTAGGGGACCGCACCCCCACTTCCCAGCAAATTAGGGACACTGTTGCTCCTGGGGTATCGGCGAGGACCATTCGCAATCGTCTCCATGAAGCTGGGCTACGGTCCCGCACACCGTTAGGCCGTCTTCCGCTCACGCCCCAACATCGTGCAGCCCGCCTCCAGTGGTGTCGCGACAGGCGTGAATGGAGGGACGAATGGAGACGTGTCGTCTTCAGCGATGAGAGTCGCTTCTGCCTTGGTGCCAATGATGGTCGTATGCGTGTTTGGCGCCGTGCAGGTGAGCGCCACAATCAGGACTGCACACGACCGAGGCACACAGGGCCAACACCCGGCATCATGGTGTGGGGAGCGATCTCCTACACTGGCCGTACACCACTGGTGATCGTAGAGGGGACACTGAATAGTGCACGGTACATCCAAACCGTCATCGAACCCATCGTTCTACCATTCCTAGACCGGCAAGGGAACTTGCTGTTCCAACAGGACAATGCACGTCCGCATGTATCCCGTGCCACCCAACGTGCTCTAGAAGGTGTAAGTCAACTACCCTGGCCAGCAAGATCTCCGGATCTGTCCCCCATTGAGTATGTTTGGGACTGGATGAAGCGTCGTCTCACGCGGTCTGCACGTCCAGCACGAACGCTGGTCCAACTGAGGCGCCAGGTGGAAATGGCATGGCAAGCCGTTCCACAGGACTACATCCAGCATCTCTACGATCGTCTCCATGGGAGAATAGCACCCTGCATTGCTGCGAAAGGTGGATATACACTGTACTAGTGCCGACATTGTGCTTGCTCTGTTGCCTGTGTCTATGTGCCTGTGGTTCTGTCAGTGTGATCATGTGATGTATCTGACCCCAGGAATGTGTCAATAAAGTTTCCCCTTCCTGGGACAATGAATTCACGGTGTTCTTATTTCAATTTCCAGGAGTGTATTTAGCGACGAAGCGTCATTCACAAACAGTGGTAACGTAAACTGGTATAATATGCACTATTGGGCAACGGAAAATCCACGATGGATCAGCGACCTTGGCGGGTTAATGTATGGAGTGGCATTATGGGAGGAAGGATAATAGGCCCCAATTTTATCGATGGGGATCTAAATGGTGCAATGTATGCTGATTTCCTACGTAATGTTCTACCGATGTTACTACAAGATGTGTCACTGCATGAAAGAATGGCGTTGTACTTCCAACATGATGGATGTTCGGCTCATAGCTCGCGTGCAGTTGAAGTGGTATTGAATAGCATATTTCATGACATGTGGTTTGGTCGTCGAAGCACCATACCATGGCCCGCACGTTCACCGGATCTGACGTCCCCGGGTTTCTTTCTGTGGGGAAAGTTGAAGGATATTTGCTATCGTGATCCACCGACAACGCCTGACAACATGCGTCAGCGCATTGTCAATCTATGTGCGAACATTGCGGAAGGCGAACTACTCGCTGTTGAGAGGAATGTCGTTACACGTATTGCCAAATGCATTGAGGTTGACGGACATCATTTTGAGCATTTATTGCATTAATGTGGTATCTACAGGTAATCACCCTGTAACAGCATGCGTTCTCAGAAATGAAAAGTTCACAAAGGTACATGTATCACATTGGAACAACCGAAATAAAATGTTAAAACGTACCTACGTTCTGTATTTTAATTTAAAAAACCTACCTGTTACCAACTATTCGTCTAAAATTGTGAGCCATACGTTTGTGACTATTACAGTGCCATCTATCACAAAGCGAAAAAAGTGGTCCATTTGACCTATGGCAGCGCCATCTAGAGGGCCAACCATAGCGCCATCTGGTTTCCCCCTTCATTCCCCCTTCGTTCTTTGTAGTTGTTTCGTTTGATGCATATTTCGTGAGATATTTGGCCCGGTCACTATCATTGGACCACCCTGCATAGGCCATGGGTAATGTTACCATCCCTCTCTTTAATACACTCTAAGTAAAAAAAGACACACCACGAAGGAATTATCAGAATGGGACGGAAATCGCTAGATGTCAATAGCAGTGCAAAGCTGGCATCACCCCAGTCTACACTCCTGGAAATGGAAAAAAGAACACATTGACACCGGTGTGTCAGACCCACCATACTTGCTCCGGACACTGCGAGAGGGCTGTACAAGCAATGATCACACGCACGGCACAGCGGACAAACCAGGAACCGCGGTGTTGGCCGTCGAATGGCGCTAGCTGCGCAGCATTTGTGCACCGCCGCCGTCAGTGTCAGCCAGTTTGCCGTGGCATACGGAGCTCCATCGCAGTCTTTAACACTGGTAGCATGCCGCGACAGCGTGGACGTGAACCGTATGTGCAGTTGACGGACTTAGAGCGAGGGCGTATAGTGGGCATGCGGGAGGCCGGGTGGACGTACCGCCGAATTGCTCAACACGTGGGGCGTGAGGCCTCCACAGTACATCGATGTTGTCGCCAGTGGTCGGCGGAAGGTGCACGTGCCCGTCGACCTGGGACCGGACCGCAGCGACGCACGGATGCCCGCCAAGACCGTAGGATCCTACGCAGTGCCGTAGGGGACCGCACCGCCACTTCCCAGCAAATTAGGGACACTGTTGCTCCTGGGGTATCGGCGAGGACCATTCACAACCGTCTCCATGAAGCTGGGCTACGGTCCCACACACCGTTAGGCCGTCTTCCGCTCACGCCCCAACATCGTGCAGCCCGCCTCCAGTGGTGCCGCGACAGGCGTGAATGGAGGGACGAATGGAGACGTGTCGTCTTCAGCGATGAGAGTCGCTTCTGCCTTGGTGCCAATGATGGTCGTATGCGTGTTTGGCGCCGTGCAGGTGAGCGCCACAATCAGGACTGCATACGACCGAGGCACACAGGGCCAACACCCGGCATCATGGTGTGGGGAGCGATCTCCTACACTGGCCGTACACCACTGGTGATCGTAGAGGGGACACTGAATAGTGCACGGTACATCCAAACCGTCATCGAACCCATCGTTCTACCATTCCTAGACCGGCAAGGGAACTTGCTGTTCCAACAGGACAATGCACGTCCACATGTATCCCGTGCCACCCAACGTGCTCTAGAAGGTGTAAGTCAACTACCCTGGCCAGCAAGATCTCCGGATCTGTCCCCCATTGAGCATGTTTGGGACTGGATGAAGCGTCGTCTCACGCGGTCTGCACGTCCAGCACGAACGCTGGTCCAACTGAGGCGCCAGGTGGAAATGGCATGGCAAGCCGTTCCACAGGACTACATCCAGCATCTCTACGATCGTCTCCATGGGAGAATAGCACCCTGCATTGCTGCGAAAGGTGGATATACACTGTACTAGTGCCGACATTGTGCTTGCTCTGTTGCCTGTGTCTATGTGCCTGTGGTTCTGTCAGTGTGATCATGTGATGTATCTGACCCCAGGAATGTGTCAATAAAGTTTCCCCTTCCTGGGACAATGAATTCACGGTGTTCTTATTTCAATTTCCAGGAGTGTACATTGTTACCAGATTTATTCAAGATGTAATCGCGGTATCACACCACTCTACATGGTTGCCAAATTTATAATCCTCCGTTAACCTATTGTTGAGTTCCACATCATCCCATCTCCCTCCTCTTAACCTATGGTTATTTCTCGTCCACCTTGATTACCAAATTTTTAACCCACAGATGTTCAAATGTGTGAATTCCTATGGGACCAAATTGCTGAGGTCATCGGTCCCTAGACATACACACGACTTAAACTGACTTTGCTACGAACAACACACACACCCATGCCCGAAGGAGGACTCGAACATCTGGCGGGAGAGACCGCGCAATCAGTGACATGGCGCTTCTAACCGCGCGACTACTCCGAGCGGCTTTTTAACCCTCCTTAACCCAGTGTTCTGTTAAGTGGTTTTCCATGTCATCCTCTCCCCATCTAGCAAATCTGGAGCCTTCCTACCACCCAGAAAGTCTGCAGCAGTTTTGGTATCAAATTGACTAATTAATTAAATCGACAAATTAATTACCCCTCCCTCCCTGGTAAACTCGCCAGATTTCACTTCGCTTCACACTGTCCCCCTCCCTCCCCCATCTGTAAATTAGTGGGAAAAGGAGTCAATCTGTGTTGGAGAGGAAATTGAAGTCAATATCAACATGTAGCACAGGATGTACTGTTTATTTATAAAATTCAATTTTCAGGGGTTGACTCTCGTTATTTGGCGGCAAAAGATCTCATGCAGCAACTACATGTTCTAATTAAGCACACTGCTGCAGATTGGGTGTGTTGCCTTGTTGGAAAACTTTTGTGTGTTTGCCCACCTTGACGTGTAGGAATCGACAGAGCTAGTACACAAAGGCACTACCAGCGGACGTCCCACAACACCTCTCGTCCCCTCCCTCTCCAACACACCCAGAAAAAACTTGGCTGGAAAAAACTCACTCTGTGCTGGAGAGAAATGATCTCATGACACGAAATTCTAGTCAATGTCAATAATATAATGATCCATATTCTTTATATAATAAATTTGTGGGAGATAGGGCTCCCCACTTGGACAGAGCTGACGTCCACACCCACACGCGCGCTTCCTATGACGTAATAACTGTAAGCACCGAGGAATGGAATGAAGTGCGATATAGTAGACGCTGTTTGGGGCCTTCCTCGCATGTCTGTCGCCCTGTCGCTGCCGCTAGGTCAAAAAGTTCATAATTACACATCTCAATACTAAATACAATGGACGACTGACCGGATGTCGGCCTCCTTTCATCTCGTGGCCCCAAACGAAGCATCAGGTGGGGGCATTTTGTTGATCTGGAAATTCCAGACTCTAATCCTGTCTCTGTCTCTCCCAAGAGACTACTTCCTGTTTGTGTGTGTGAACCAACGTCTCCAAACACGCAGATAGAGGTTTCCATCCCTCCTCAGAATACTGTGTTCCTATTGGTTAATGTGGGGGACAAAGGAAGAGCTGATGCAATTTCGATATCAAAAATAGAGCGTAATAGTTCATTTGCAATACCCTGCAAAATTAATTGTTCAACAATTTACAGAAATCAAATAGATCACTTACTACATTCACCTCACCTTACAATGATCCTTATTCGTAATAAAATATATTTTAAATGTTTGAGTATCACACGCAAACATTATGAAAATCAAGTAGCGTTGCCTACATACATCCGAGGTCTTGTATGCACCAGCGTTTGACAACAGAAACACCCTCCTCCACTACAACGTTTCCACTAAACATACCTGGTGAAAAAAAACCTACTGATCACACAAACTCGCGGTCGCAAAGGGTGCGCCATCCGCCGATTGCTGGGTAGCCCAATCCACGCCGGCCGGTAGAGACTAGCATGCGCCAATCCCCTTGGCACCCACATGCCTGCCGTACCAAACACTCAGGGGTCGGATAGACTGTCATCAAACAGTCAACCGATCAATTTACATGATGGGGGGGAGCGGGCATAATCGTCCAACGCAGACACTCATTATATTGTATCTTCTCAAACAGCGCACACATCCGCTTCTGCCGCTGTTCCGCCGCTCACCCACCACTCGCCAGCGCCCCTTGCCGTGGCAAGAGCAGACAAGTTGACGCATTCTTTGCACCTAACAACACGTCAAAGTTCAAATTAATGCGTGACTTCTGGCTGCCAAAGCCTCATAACCACTCACGCCATCGGCCATGGCGCACTGTGAGACAAACAGCTGCGACTTGGATGTACAGGGTGTGCCAAAAAGAATCATCCGATTTTAAAAAATCATAACTATTATGTTATTTGAGATAGCTGCGTGAATAACATACTGTTGGAAATAGCAAACTCTTGAATCTTAAATGGTTCCCGATAGATAGCAGCAGTGTGCGCCCACTTCAGTTCTAGTAAAAATGGTGCCGGGACAACACAAAATGTTTTGTGTCCTACGTTTTGTGCAGTGCCTGACAGCAATAACTGTTCAGCATGACTTTCGTACCAGGTATGGCGTGGATCCTCCAACAGCACAGAGCATTAGACGATGGCATGAATAATTCCGAGAAACAGGTTGTTTGGGTGAAGGAAAATCGCCGGGCCGTCCCCAGGTGTCTGACGCAGACGTCGAACGCATCCACCATAGTTTCACAAGGAATCCGCAGAAATCCGTTCGCCGTACAGCTCGACAACTCCACAAGCCCCAGATCTCCATCTGGCGTGTGTTGCGTCGATATTTACACATGAAACCATACAAAATTCAGCTACTGCAAGCTCTTCGTGAAGGTGACAAACAACAACATGGGGTGTTCTGTAATATCGTCGTTGGCAAAAGGAGGATATCAGTTTTCTTCCACGCTTAGTGTTTAGTAACAAGGCAACATTCCATTTAAATGGAAAGATGATCCGTCATAATGTGAGAATATGGGGTACGGAACAACCACATGAAGTTGTACAACATGGTAGGGACTCTCTAAAATTTAAAGCGTTTTGTGCAGTTTCTCGGGAAGAGGTGTATGGTCCATTTTTCTCTGCTGATAGCACTGTTACAGGAAGCACATATCTCTATATGCTTGAGAACTTTCTTTTCCCACAGTTGGAGACTGATTCGAACGACCTCATTTACCAACAGAATGGCGCACCGCCACGCTGGCGTCTGGAAATGCGGGAATTTTTAAATCAAAGGATTACTGAACGATGACTCGGTCGCACTGGACCATATGATTCTGCCTTACTTTACTGGCCTCCAAGGTCACTGGACCTGACTGTATGTGGTTATTTCTTATGGGGGTTTATAAAAGAAACTGTTTATGTGCCTTCGTTACTAACGGCAGTGAATGAACTGAGACATCGCGTAACAGCAGCTGTGGAAGTTGTAACTCAAGACATGCTCGCTGCATTGTGGGACATACGCCGTGCTTCTCAAGGTGGGCGTATTGAACACCTATGAAGAGATATGAAAAAAAATTCATTGTGTATGTTTATCAGTTTCAGAAATATAGACGGGTCAAGTCAGATGTTTCTTTTGGTACGCCCTGTATATTCCACCCCAACATAGACATCCCCAGTTTAAAGAATCCACTGTACCCAATCCGAGTCAGGGATATTGTTGTCCTTGCAGCTCGAATTTCTCACGCGAAATGTAGATTTCTCCCTTTTATACAAGTTATTTTCGAAGACACTTGCACAGACAAAGACATACAGAAAATAGAGCAAATGCACTGCAACTGCTGAATATGTGGTTGGAGGCATTCGAATACAATGCTACACAATACTGCCTCACTTATGTGTTGCTCTGAACGCTCATACGAATAATACTGAGGAAGGACTGTCTCCCTTCATCCAACGGTTATTTAGCACACAAAATAGTGTGATCGTGGTGATCACGTGACGTCATCGTGGATCTTTGGAGTATAAAAGGAGCTGTGATAGGCGCAGCAGGACGCCGTGGATGGTTGTTAGTACTGGAGAAGGTAGGCAATCATGTTGCAAATATTGGTAATACAAATTACTTCAGAGATGTTATTCTCTTTAGTAGCATGAATTTAAATGTTTACACCCACTGAAGAACCGCTTTGCGAAGAGTATCTCGCTATTTGCAGAGCTGTGGCACTGTTTAAAATAACATACAAGTGGTTGGAATTGTGAATTCACGATTGGCAGTATGCGTACAGAGTCTATGTGTATGCGCGTAGAGTTGTCAGCGGTAGATGGCTACAGTTCGGACATATAACTTGCTAACTGGTTGTCTATAAATGACGCTGCCAGGGAGATGCAGTCTATACGTAGGGAAAGAGAAGGAAAACTCTTATGGCTCAAGATGCTACCTTACTACTGGGTTAATAAAAATAATTACCCAAAAGCTATAGTTTGTAGATGTCCTGACAGAACTGTGGGTACATATCAGAGTCGGAAGGTATAAATAGAAATAATGAAGCACATCTGGTAAGCCATAAGAGTATGTACTTGTATTAAAAAAAATAATCTGAGCAGCAATAGAAATCAACTCCGCACACATGTAAACTCCCTGTTGCAAATCCCTACATGATGGATTGGAAGTCAATAAAATATGTAGAACTGTTACCATACTTCGCGCTTCCATCAAGAGCAGCACTACAAGAATCTGTAGACAGGCTCTCTGATGGGTCGGAGCAGTACACAGAATTCTTTCCGGACTTCGAGTTTCCAATACATCCATCATCTGCAGCACTCGCTGAGCCACATATAGGTACAAAGCGACTGTTACTATACTTTTCATGATGTCCTATCCAGAATGCTTGCATGTAGATCATCAGGAAGAGGGAAGTCTTAAAATGTTTTAGTAGGTTAGTGTATAAGGCGTGCAAATATTCTCACAGAAAATCAAACAACACATGGCTATGTCATCAATATGACCACAAACGTACATATGGAAAACTTTCGAAAAAATATAGAAAAATGACATAAAATCGGTAAAATTCGAGGAAAATCTAGTGTTATCAAGAAATATTGGTGTGAAACACGTAAAAGTTAATGGAAATAGCGTGAAATATATAAAATCGCGAAAACTTATCGAAATTACAGAAACTGACTAAGAATACATAAAATTAGAGGAAAAAAAATGATATGAGTACCGACCGAACTCAATAAAATTGCATATGCTCAGGACGAGAGTGGACTGATGGTACATAGACACCCCTTAACAGTGGCAAGAGAAGGCATTCTAGAGACATGGTGTCAAGACGAAACAGTTATATTATCCTTCACATGAGCAATACAACCTAACATCGGACCGTGATTTCTGTGTGCAAGAGAAAGGCTACCAGGGGTGATGGTAAACAGCAATAAGACTGTTGCATCTCCTCTGGCTACTGATTGTGGTGTTTATTTCCTCATAAGATTACATTGTTTCTTCACAGGCATTTTCAGCTGCCGATGTTCATTTTACAGGACTGTTGTGAACATATCATGATTTCCAAACTGTAATCAGGTTTGAAATTCGTAAATAGCAAGTGTTGTCATACACCCCAAGAATCCTATGTATTGTTTGTGTTACAAGGAATTGACGTTTTCTTTGGTATGTGAGGTAGTTGTTTCATAACCTTACAATTTGTCATCATAGTTTGTCGGAGAGAAACTTTCTGGGAGAATGTATGTCATGCGCTGGAAATATATTTTTTACATTGGAATATTAACAGCGTTGCATTCCACATGACTAATAGGTCGGAAGCCGCACCGCTGTAGCATTATAACATGTTTAAGTACATAGCCGTGTAGCCCTTGAAATGTGTTTATGTTCCACGATCATTTCTCTCTTCCTGATACCTTTTTGGTATGGAAACCAAACACTGGAAAAATGTTTCAGGATTGTTAGCACAAGTGATTTACGTAAAATGTTTCAAACTCGTTTTCTAAGTCACTGACAGAGGTTTGTGAGGTACTGCAAAACCTGTGTGTGTGTGCATTTGCCTGACAGTTGTTCTGTTTACAGGGTTAGTGCAGCATGGAGTGCTATTTCACGTGCCAAACAATACTGCTATGGATTTGTCTGTTTCCTCATAAGATATATTTTCCATTGTTGTGTTCAATTTATAGAACTGATGCGAGCATAGCATAATTTCTGATTCTAATCGGTTGTGAGTGCTGGGTGCTACACACCTCCAGAAAAATCTATTTTGCGTGTATCACAGAGAATCTATGTTTTTCTTTGGTGCAGAAGGAAGTAGTTTTATCATCTTAAAGTTTGTCACCATAGTGAGTAGGATAGAACATTTGCAGGATGGGTGTATGTCAGATGTTGGACATACATGTCGTGCATTAGAGTATTAAGAACATTGCACTCTGCATGACTAATATTTCGGAAACCACATCACGTTAACATAACGTGTTTAAGCGCATAATTGTTTAGCATTAACACTGCATGTGTTTATGTTCTACAATCGTTTTTCTCTTGCTAATAGCTTCTTGGTACTGACCCCAGACACTAGAACAATACTTCAAAATCGATAGCATAGTTGATTTGTCTAAAGTGCTTGAAACTCCACCTATCTGGAACTCCATCACGCATAAACCATCAATTTCTTCGTAACTGTCTATTGAATCGCCCCAGCACTCCCGTATCTACTATACACTGATAAGAGGTGCTAACTTCCTTGACATGCATGCATCTGGGGAGATCTAGGTCACTCTGTTCCTCCACTTCTAATCAGTTGCAAATTAAATAGGCTACAGTGCTGCAGGTAACATTGGTCAAAGCCAGTGCAGGGAGAACTTTCAATCTTCAACTTTATCCTATGAATGCGAGAATACACAAAGGGAAAGATGGCCTATCATAATCATAAATTCCATCCTGCGATCAAAGTGCTAGAAACATGTAGATAACCGAATTGCTTTGGTACAGGTACAGTATACATTGGTGTATATGTCCGAGAAATAATCATGAATGGACGCACTGTCCAGTCATATATCCACATTCGCAATCTAGTATATGGTACTCACAAAGTAATGGAGGGACAGTTTAGAGATGATACAGAAAATGGGGAGCCTGTTGCCACATCATTAAATGACGTTGAAATTACGTAATAAACCGGTAAAATTATTAAAAGTGATCGCACTATCAACTGTGATGCTTATTACAGTACATCATCACATATCAACAGTGTCTCTTCCATCCCATCTGTCCACTGGTGCGATGTTCTTTACCACATAACGATTGACTTGTTTGAGAGAGAGAGAGTATTGCTGGGAGCCACACCTTTCACGGATGGCCAGCACTGAAACAGTGACCATGTACTTGGCTGCAAAATAAGCAATCAATGCTCATAGTTTCTTCGAAACAGATCACCAAGACATCTGCTACCTCATCACTGTGGAATATGAGATTAAATGTAGAGGTCGTCCCTACGGACAATGTTTGGAAACACTCCACAGTGCCGCAGA
This sequence comes from Schistocerca piceifrons, assembly GCF_021461385.2. NCBI lineage: Eukaryota > Metazoa > Arthropoda > Insecta > Orthoptera > Acrididae > Schistocerca > Schistocerca piceifrons. The sequence goes on along the minus strand of NC_060143.1, from coordinate 94,467,694 downwards.
CTCTCAGTTTCCATATGTTGCGATACCCTCCACATTTTTGTCAATAAGAAACACTGCCGCTGTCTTATTTCAACCATCCTGTATGTTGTGGGAGCAGCATAATTTACACCAAGTCCAGCTTTCTGTGAGAACCAATCTATTGAAACATGTTAATGTCAGTTTTGCGCTTGACACAGACCTCCAAGTTATGGTGGAAATTCAAAATGTATGGCAGTTACAAAGCTGTAGTCATACACTGCTTGGATGTATTACAGCAGAGAACAATGTATCAAACCACTTACGAAAGAAAAACAGAAGAACCCTCTCTTGTGACTTATAGTTTGTGGAATATGGTCCTGCTTCAGTACAGGTGACAAAACTTTACACTGATCTGTGCAAGTGACTTCGATCACTGGCGACCTGCTCCAATGGCCCAATACCTGTGTGTTTAATACGATTGCCACATATGCTCAGTGTCAACGCGCAGACAATATTTGTTTTCGATATCTCATAAGAGAGGGATGCAGTAATATTTTATGACGTTAGCAAAGTGTTTATAGTTCTTAGTTTTACTCCATTGGATGTTATAAAAATTACGAGGAGAGACAGAGAGTGAGAGACAGGCAGAATACTCTCGTATTTCTAATGTGTTAATCAAAGGAATACGATAAATGAGATCAGGACATGTACAGGGTGATATTTACAGACAGTCATTCGATATCAATGAATTGTAGGTGTTATGCTTCTAAATTTATTTATGCAGTCTGAGTATACCATGCATGATATTTTAATTTCCTCCTGTACGTTAGTGTGCTATTTTTCTTACTGTGATAGCTCTCTACCTAGTCAGCCTTCTAACTAATGGAGCAGTGCATCAGAACGTGATGGGATTTGGAGGGAATTAGCAGGGGGTCTGTTACTTGGTTGAGGACATCTCTTACCCACGCAAATCATGTGGACTCAAATGCTACATATCGAAGACTAGAAGATTCGTGAGAATATCGTAGGTAATTGACACACTGACGATAGAGGAATTGAGAGATGAGCTCTACACCGTTCCTTCTACATTTATATGCTTACTTTGCAAGGCATTGTGTGGCGAATGGCGTAGGGTCCTCTGTACCACTACTAGTCATTCCTTTTCGTTTTCAATCTGCAAATAGAGATGGAAAAAGACTGCCTATACGCCTCCTTATTGGCGCTAAATTCTGTTATCTAGTCTTTGCGGTCCTTAAGAAAACTCTGTTTGCAGGGTAGAATCCTCGTGCGATCAGCGTTAAATGTCGGTTCTCAATAGCTGAAAAGAACAATTGTCTTCCCTCCAGGGCTTCCCATTTGAGCCACCTGATGAGTGTATTCCGAGAACGCCCCCACTGGTGGGTGGAAGCGAGAGCTAGGGTACCACGAATATGATTTGGGAGTTGGAGTGGGAATCAGACGTTTTTTCGTTGTGGCGATATTTTTGATGGAATTTAAACCTCCCACCTACACAGGGAGAGATGACCACCGTAATAAAATCAGCTGTATTATCGAATTTATAAAGTGATATTTTGTATAAATCTAAGATTTACAACTGGTCTGTGCTCTTACCTTGTGAGACTGTATAAATTTTGAAGCGTTTGGATATTTTATGTATAATATTCTAGTCCTGTAATGCAGGATGTAACAGATATTAAGCTGATTTTTAGAGCAGATTTTTTACCTGATGAGAGAATACTTAGAGGAAATATAGCCTATGCCATACTTTTACGTGTGCGTTGCATGAGAAGATTCAGCATGATGGGTGTTTCCACTGGACATTTATTCCCCACCCCTCCCCCCACGCAAATTGATTGGTTGACTGCTTGGCGACCTCTGAGTGTTCAGCACAGCAGGTGTGTGGATGCTGGGGGATGAGCGTGCAGGTGCCGGGAAGGCTGGTGCTGGTGAGGGCCTCTTCCAGCCAGCGTGGATGGAGCTACCCAGCAGTCGGCAGACGGCACACGCTCTGCGATTGCTAGTTTGTGTGATCGGTAGAATTTAGTGGAAACGTTGTGGTGGAGGAGGGTGTTTCTGTAGGCAAATATTGGTGCATACAAGACCTCAGATATATGTAGGCAACGATCTATTTGTGGCAGACATTTCATTACTTGGTTTTCATAATGTGTGCGTGTGATACTCAAATATTGAAAATATGTTTTATTACAAATAAGGGTCATTGTAAGGTGGAGGTGAATGTTTCAAGCGATCCGTTTGACTCCCGTAAATTGTTGAACAATTAATTTGATAGGGCAGTGCAAATAGACTATTTCGCTCTATTTTTGATATCGAAATTGTATCAGCTCTTCCTCTGTCCTGGCATTAGCCGATAGGATCACAGTATTCTGAGGAGAGATGTAAACCTCTGTCTGCGTGTTTGGAGATGTTGGTTCACATACATGCACAACTAGGATGTAGGTTCTTGAGAGAAACGGTGACACGGAGCGAGTCTGAAATTTCCAGATCAACAGAATGCCGCCTCTTCATGCTACGTTTGGGGTCATGAGACTAAAGAAAGCCAACGTCCAGTCCATAGTCGGTGACATTTATTACGGTGATCTGTAATTAGGACCTTGGGTTTGTGAACTATGTGACGACGCCCAGGCGACCGACACGTGTGAAAGGCCCCAAACAGCGGCTACTGTATCGCATTTCATTCTATTCCTCGGTGCTTACAGCTATTACACCATAGGAAATGGGTATGGGTGCACAAACGTGAGCTCTACCTAAGTGAGATACCTCTGTCTCCCACAAACTGATTATATAAAATATGCTTCAATATATCATTGACACTGATTTGAATTTCGTGCATTGAGATTTTTCCTTTCCAGTTCAGAGTGAGTCTTTTTCCCACTATTTTTTCTGGGCGAAGTGGGGAGGGAGGGGGAGGGGGGCAAGGAGTGTGGGACGTCGCCTGGTAGTGGCACTGTGTACTAGCTCAGTCAATCCCCGCATGTCAGAGAGAGCTTACAGACAAAAATCTTCCAAGAAGGCAACACATCCAATCTGCAGCAGTGTAATTATGAAATTAGGATATGTAGTTGCTGCATGAGATCTTGTGACGCCAAATAACTAGAGTCAACCCCCGAAAACTGAATTTTATAAATAAACGGTATACCCTCTGCTACATATTGACATTGACTTCAATTTCGTACCATGAGATCCTTCCTCTCCATCACAGATTGAGTCCTTTTCCCACCAATTTCCAGATGTGGAGAGGAGGGGGAGTGCGTGATGTGAGGTGAGGCCCTGGGGGGTTACCAGAGGAGGAGGGGGTAATTAATTTATCGATGTAATTAATTAGTCAATTAATTTGTTATCAAAAGTGCTGCAGGGTTTCTGGGAAAGAGGAAGGCTGGGGACTTCCAGAGGGTGAGAGGGTGACATGGAAAACCTCTTAACAGATCAGTAGGTTAAGGAGGATCAAAAATTTAGTAATCAAGTAGAGTGGAATGAGAACTGAACAGTAGTTTAAAAAATGTAGAGGCGTGACATGTAACAGAACAATAGGTCCAGCAGGGATTATGAATTTGGTAGCCACGCAGAGTGATGTGATACCACCATTCCATCTTTAATAAATCTTGCAATAATGCGTAGTGGGGTAATGCCATCTTTGCCCCACTACAAATGTGATCTGCATATACAGACAAAGAAATAATCACAACTTCAGAAAAACTGGTTGATTTGTTTCAATAGGAAGATCTTCACAAATTGAGCAACTCCATAATGCGTTGGTCCATTCTGGTCCTTTTGCAAGAAGTTACTCAGCTTGGCATTGATTCATAGAGATATTGCATGCCCTGCTGAGGGATATCTTGCCAAATTCTGTACAACTGGCACGTGATACCGTCAGAGTCTCTAGTTGCTTGGAGGGCTCCAAAGTTCTCATTCGTGGAGAGATTTGGTGATCTTGCTGTCCAAAGTAAGGTTTGGCAGGCACGAAGACAAGCAGTAGAAACTCTCGCCGTGTGCGGGTGGGCTTTATCTTGCTGAAATGCAAGCCCAGAGAACAAAACGGGGCATAGAATATCGTAGACGTACTGCGGTGCTGTAAGGGTGCCACAGATGACAACCAAAGGTGTACTGCTATGAAAATAAATGCACATAGACCAGCACTATGGTTGTCGGGCCACATGGCGGGTGAACGTCGCGTTGATATATGACTGCTATCTGGGGCATCTCTAGACACATCATTGTTGTTCATTGTGGTTCATTTCGAATGAGGACTGAAGACAGTTCTACTCCAGTCAATGAGATTCCAGGCCGAATGTTCCTGAAAACGGACTTGTTGGTGTACAGAGGTCAATGGTAGTTGGCACAAGGGGTGCCATGAACTCTCTTTGAGCCACCTTTGTGGTCACTGAAGCACCAGTTGCACGTCGGATAGATGATAATGAAGAATGCGGGGGTTCTGAGTACGTCTTTGACGATTGCTAGGCCCTTATAGACTGTCGTTTCTCTAGGTCAGCGATGGCCACGGCATGCCACACTCACACGTACAGGGACAAGGCCCGACCTGTATCGTCCTTGCTCGGTCCTTCTCGGAAGTTTTCGGAACAGCGGGACATTTCATTTAGCATTGCGCTGTGGCATTTTTCAGTTGCGACAACTCTGTGAGTTCGGCCGATCGTGGTGTCACCGCTGTTTACTCTTCACTGTTTGTTCGTGGTATGAAGGACGTTCTCAGGTCCAGTGAGTTTTTGCCCAAAAAGAGGCAGTCTAGCGATCTGTCGAATCCTTTAAAAGAAATGCCAATGATGGAAGAGAGGGATGAGAATTGTCAGTTCACATAAACCATGGGTACTCTGCATATTTGCTATAAAACGACATTACACTACCATGCAGAAAGGATTTAAAGCTGTAGTTGACAATGGAGGAGGAAAAAATTACAATGATAGATAGATGGGATTCATTATTCTGTACATCAAGAAACAATCTGTTCTAAATTTGTAGGCATGGAACACATAAAGGAATTAGTGGTACGAATAGTAAAATTTCGCGAGTAGTAGGCAGTGGAAATGAACGAAGATCATGGAGACTTCATATATTACTGCAAAGTACATTGATTAAGCCAGGGGGCATCCCTGGGACGATTTTTCGATTTAAAACTCGCTATTATTGAATTTATGAAGAAAAAAGGAATGCAGGAACGAAAATTAGAAAATCAGAAATGGACTGCAGATTTCGCATTTTAAGTGGACTTGACTGCACACTGCCCACAGTAAGACATTTAATAGAACTCCTTCGGCCCCTCCCGCCGGAGGTTCGAGTCTTCCCTCGGGCGTGGGTGTGTGTGTTGTTCTTAGCATAAGTTAGTTTAAGTAGTGTGTAAGTCTAGGGACCGATGACCTCTGCAGTTTGGTCCCTTAAGAAATCATACATGTTTGAATAGAACTTCTTCCTTATTTCTTGGGGATGCATTTAAAAAGAAAATCGCGTTGTAGAAGGGGCATATTCTGACACACACAGTCCAGTTCTCCAAGCTCACTGCCATTAAAGAAAACTTGAAGTCTGAAGGATTCATTGCAGCAAGGATAGTTCTGTAACAGTTCTGAGGACGCTGTCAATCTTATGTTTGTTTCAGCAATATTTTGGAGAGCGTTTGCCATTTCAGTTGAAAGTGCCCTTGTAACAGATTGACCTGCAAGGTAATTCCAGTTACAATGACAATTTTTTTTGCGTTGAAACTATTCGTGACGTCTACATTACTTTCCCCAGGTATAGTTTCCAAATCTTCATAGTCAGGCTGTAAAAGTGCTATAATATTTCGATCAACATATTTGTGTTAAAGACCTTTCTTCCATTGCGAAATTAAATAAGTCATGATTACGTGGCAACTTAAGTGTGAAACTCTGTGAAATTGTCTGCATCTGTCCATATGTCAACACTATGTACCACATAAAAATTATATTAAGTCTTCAGCACATCAAAGCTAATTAAATAATAATGAAAATTTGTTTTGTCTGTAATCTATTTTGCTGAGAAATGTGAAATATAAAACCGAGTCGTATGCATTGTGGCTGCACTGCCCTTTAAATGCCGCGCCTTTTCACAATTACCACCTCTTCCCCCTCTTCACGCTCAGACAGTGTGGAGTGGTGGTGGGGGAAATGTGCAGTGAGGCTGAGCGCTTCGGCCCAGGCGTGGCCAACAAGCCAAAAGTTTTGTTGCCCCTGCTCTAGGTCGATCGCTCCCTTCTTGACGTTGTGTTCACCTGTGGTTCACCCACTTGTGTCAACAATGTACAATAGTGGTATCGCTCCTATTCAAATATCGAGCAATTCGCTGTTCACTCCGATACGTTTCTGCGAGTCCAATTACACTTCCTGTCTCATATACCTGTGTCTGTGTATATTGTGAATGCGCCTATCTTTAAGGCATAGCTACTGTCCAACTGAGTACCTGGGATGAAATTCACAAACACATTATGCTCTAGTATCAACATATCCCTGTTTCCTATGCTTGACAGCTGCACAGTGAAATTGCGCTGCAGCGTCACATATTTATCCAATGACTACCAAAGTTTATAAAAAAAAATGTTCAAATGTGTGTGAAATTTTATGGGACTTGACCGCTAAGGTCATCAGTCCCTAAGTTTACACACTACTTAAACTAAACTATCCTAAGGACAGACACACACACACACACACACACACATGCTCGAGGGAGGACTCGAACCTCCGCCGGGACCAGCCGCACAGTCACCAAAGTTTATAGTTTTGTCCTTAACACTGATACCTGTATGAATATCAATGTGTGACCAACTTGCGTAACTCCTTTGTAGTCTGTGGTTTTCCTTTCTCTCTCTCTCTCTCTCCCCCCTAGTTTTTCTTCTTCTTAGAGAGTATTATTACAGGAATTAGAGATTATGTTTAGTTCCTGTTTGTTCTATTTTTGAAGATTCGTTGTCTTTTCGACATTACCTCACAGTTTCTGCTGAGTAGTTGCTCTTCTAAATAGTTTCTGATACGAGCAAACCAGTGGCATCTTCGCCTGTGGTTACTCGTACTCCAGGTACTGGGGCTATGCACGGCTCTTTTTAAAAAGAACGGCTCGTTGTAGACACAGGGTCGAGCTGCACACGTCCACTTTCATGCCCCGTAGCTAATTCACTGCAAATAATAACCTGTAGCTGTGATCATGGCGTCAAATAATGTATTGGCTAGAACTGAGCGATAGTAAAATACACAGAAATGTAAAATAAAACGTAAACGAATAATATAACAAAAACGGTTCTATTCTGAGGTCTGTAGTTGATGAAGACGACAGAGAATTATGTTGAATGATGTATATACAAGAAGGGACATCTCAAAGTAACGGGAAGTGACTCTACGACGTTCAGTTAAAGTACAGACAGAAAATACCCTTATTAAATGCAGTCAAGTTACGTTGAGAGCGTTACGAGAATAGTAGCAAAATCCCCAGACTAAACACTCATCATAGACTCGCGAAAACTCACAAATTAACACACACGGTTCGAAGAATAGTTCTCAGTTCCGTAAATTTAGCGGAAAAAGTTAGCATCCCACTCTGGAGCACATTCAGACCTCTCGAAATACACACATCAGAAAAAGTTTTGCATCACCCCGGTTCCCAGAATGCCTGAAGACAGACGTTGACTGTGGATATTGTATCACAGACACAGTCCCTTTGACTGTTCAGAGATGCATGAGCAGCGCCTATTAGACGGAGAGGGTCCGACAGCCGATCAGTTCCAGTCATTCCACCAGGAAGGAGGTTCACGGCTCGTGTTGTCTGTATTTCAACATGCCTAGACGGTCAACGCCGCGGTTCGATCGCGTCCGCACTGTTACTTTGTTCCAGGGAGGGCTCTCAGCAAGGGAAGTGTCCAGGCGTCTCGGAGTGAACCAAAGCGATGTTGTTCGGAAGTGGAGGAGATACAGAGAGACATGGACTGTCGATGACATGCCTAGCTCAGGCCGCCCAAGGGCTACTACTGCAGTGGATGACCGCTACCTACGGATTATGGCTCGGAGGAACCCTGACAGCAACGCCATCATGTTGAATAATGTTTTTCGGGCAGCCACAAGACGTCGTGTTACGACTCAAACTGTGCGCAATAGGCTGCATGATGTGCAACTTCACTCCCGACGTCCATGGCGAGATCTGTCTTTGCAACCACGACACCATGTAGCGCGGTACAAATGCGACCAACAACATGCCGAATGGACCACTGCCGGCCGGATTGGCCGAGCGGTTCTAGGCGCTACAGTCTGTAACCGCGCGACCGCTACGGTCGCAGGTTCGGATCCTGCCCCGGGCATGGATGTGTGTGATGTCCTTAGGTTAGTTAGGTTTAAGTAGTTCTATTCTGAGGTCTGTAGTTGATGAAGACGACAGAGAATTATGTTGAATGATGTATATACCTCAGCTGTTAAGTCCCATAGTGCTCAGAGCCATTTGAACCATTTGAATGGACCACTCAGCGTTGGCATCACGTTCTCTTCACCCATGACTATCGCATATGCCTTCAACCAGACAATCGTCGGAGACGTGTTTGGAGGCAACCGGGTCAGACTGAACGCCTTAGACACACTGTCCAGCGATTGCAGCAAGGTGGAGATTCCCCGCTGTTTTGGAGTGGCATTATGTGGGGCCGACGTACGCCGCTGGTGGTTATGGAAGGCGCCGTAACGGCTGCACGATACATGAATGCCATCCTCCAATCGATAGTGCAACCATATCGGCAGCATATTGGCGAAGCATTCGTCTTCATGGACGACAATTTGCACCCCCATCGTGCACATCTTGTGACTGACTTCCTTCAGGATAACAACATCGCTCGACTTGAGCGGCCAGCATGTTCTCCAGACATGAACCCTATCGACATGGCTGGGAAATATTGAAAAGGGCTGTTTATGAACGACTTGACCCACCAATCACTCTGAGGTATCTAAGGCGAATCGTCGTTGAGGAGTAGGACAATATGGACCAACAGTGTCTTGATGAACTTATGGATAGTATGCCACGACGAATACAGGCGTGCATCAATGCAAGAGGACGTGCTACTGAGTATTGGAGGTACCGGTGTGTACACCAATCTGGACCACAACCTCTGAAGATCTCGCCGTATGGTGGTACAACATGTAATCTTTGGTTTTCATGAGGAATAATAAGGGCGGAAATGATGTTTATGTTGATCTCTATTCCAATTTTCTGTAAAGGTTCTGGAACTCTCGAAATCGAGGTGATGCAAAACTTTTTTTGATGTATGTATAAAGTCCATTCAAAAGTCGGAGTACTGCACCAGGTGTTCACCGCCCAGAAAAATCACCTGTTCGATTGAATCGCGCACATTACTGTAGACAGATTTGTATGCTTCCAGATCTCGCCACCAGGTGTACAGAATCGCTCCCTAGAACTCTTCAATAGAAAAGTCCCAGTCTCCACTTGACTCCAGAAGTGTTCTGCCAGTGTCCAACTCTCATTGGCTGAAGGCCATACCCACCAAATATACATGGTTCTCATGATTTGATTCAACGTGACCACTTTCTCTTACTAAACTATTACAACAATATTTAAATAAAGAAATGTTATAAGCATTTACAGATATATGTAATAGTTGGTTTATAAATAAACAAGTACTCTTGTGGAAGTCTGCTTACGTTAAATGGCTACAGATTATACCTAAATATTATTTATACAATTATTTATGCATTCTTGACAGGGCGTCTTGTGGTTGTCTTTTCAACTGTGGTGTTCGCTAACAACGCTTTTAAAGTAGCACAGTTTTTTAATAGCCTCTGCAACCAACATTTTACTAATGTTACTGGCACAAAAGTAAACTGTTCATTAAATGAAAACGCAAGTATGACTAAATACGAGGTATTCATGCTGTATTCATTAGCTGTGTAAATGTGGAGAATAAGCTGTTCCGATAAATATTTGCACAATGAAAAAGATATAAAAGACATCGTAAATCAAAAAATAAAATAGATAGAGATACATAGCTTTCAGGGACGATAGCTATAGTGCAATGCTACCATCTGAGATATTGTATGCTGAAATCGCATGAAACGGTTAAAAGTTGATTCAGAGGTTCATTGTGAAAATATTTAGTCACTATAAATCATTAACTTTTGTTGTTTTAAAGATAACTGGAACCCTGTTGTGTCTTTGGATGAGCCCCATTTTTCTGAGATTGCAGAAGTATTCGGATTCGCTTTAATACGTCACTACATTGTCGAAGTTCAGAGAGCTGTAACTTAGCTCTCTTTACGATCGTCTCAACGTCCGCCATCGCTGGGAGCACATTCTGCACAAAGGCAGTATGAGCATCTGCCAGTCACGTTCTCAGGCCTGTGATTTTCCCTTTTCCGGCCATGTGGTCATTCCGCGCAACAAATTCATCGTATCTCCTACCAATTCTAAGCGGCCATACGCGTTACATATGCGTAAGATTACATTTTGTACTCCACGTGGTGCTGTGGAGTTCATATGTAAATTCATTACATAGATTTTTCGGGTGTATTTATCGAACGGTAATCAAAATTGATTGCTAATTCTCTTCAGTAGCTGTTCTTTCCGAAGCTATATATATTTACCACATTCCCCAAGTCAGTTCCCCTCTGCCTACTTATCCTTTGTCTAAAGTAGCAATTGAGACGAGGTCACTTCATTGAATCGTTCTACTTTCAGTGGAATCATTATTCAGATAAACTGCCAGCAGCAGATAATATATTTGGTATATTTATTGCTTTGCATACATATTACAGATATGTATGCATGTATAAGACAGATGTGAACTGCTGAGAAGTTATAGGCACGTGTTGATCCTGAATGTGTTATGAATGACTGTTACGATTAATGCTTCTTATAATTAAGTGTTAGGCTGTATATTTGGAGTGTGGATTTCCATTGTATGCACTGTTTCTATAAGAGAGAGAACAATAGACTTTCAGACTCCTTTAACAAGTTTGGATGTATTGGTTCTAGTCACACATTACTTAAACTCATTTTCACTATCCTATATATTTATAGATGCGCTATGAAATTCCGCGTGCTTGCTCCTGAATATCACAAATGGAAGTCAGATCGCATTAATATTCATTCACGAGTCAAAATTTTGTATGGAAAGGGGACTAATGTAGTTTCAGGGCATTAACACTGGAGACATACCAATTATGTACTCGGATTAAGTTTAAAAACGAGAAAGGGGCTTAAGAGTGGAAGTAGTCGACAATCGTGGTCGAAGACTTTGCAGTAACCCTGATTCTGCCAATAGGCTTGTCGACAAGGGCGGATCGGTGGACTGCGTTTCCACATGTCCTGTTGCCCTAGTGGTAAGAAACTTCCTCTAGAGGCAGAAGAATCAGTAATTATTAATACCACGAGGATAAAAAAAGGCAGTGAAAAGCACTGCTTTGAAGAATTAATATTTATCCATGGGAAAAACTGCCTTTAACTGAATAAATATGATGTTATTCCCATCGGCAAAAAATTCGCAATCAGCTCACACCGTGGGAGGTACCAAAGGAAAGAGACTGCATGGAGAACGAAGCACCAATGTATCCTTATCAGTGCCGCTCACAGATACAAGATTAAAGAAACAAAATACAAATTGGAATGAATCAGTAAACAGTGTTGTGTAACCAAAAAATATGGGAAGTGAACTGCCGATATTAAGCACTATGCTCTGCAGATCATCGAAGTCTGCCAAACAGCTCCAGACAGCAGTCGGGTCCTAATTGACCCAATGGTCTGTGTCCGAATTTAAAAAAAAAAATGCTTTCTTCCGCACAACTTCAAGTCTTGTAGAAATTCAACATAAAGAGGACGACTCCGAGCGATTGCCGATGTGAAGGACGAGAAAGGTAACAAACTTTACGTACAAATTTTTGTAGAGAAGACACACATTTTACCATCGAGAGATTGGCACTGGCCTGGAGCAGTGTTACCCTGATTGGTCGACAAATGCATGTCATGCGCTAGGTGGGGCGACACAATCTCATTGCATAAATCAAATTTGTGAAGTGGAACCAACGCTGCCTTGCTGGCCGAGCGGCACCGCAGTTTCACAAACCGCAATGGAGCTACGTAGCTAAAACATCATTGAGAATGTTTTGAAGGAGAGAAATGTGTGTGCAAAGTTCGTCCCGCGCACCTTGACGCCCAAACAAAAACAATGTCATGTGGACGTTGTGGGGCGGCGGGTGGATTTAAAATATTTTTGTCGCTGTTTTTATAACCTGAAAACTAGTTCTGCGGTCAGCCAGAAAGAGATGGAGAACAAACTGACCATAATTTCCAGTCTGAAAGTCAACATTCTTCTTGTACTCACTGAAAGAAAATATTTCTATTTGCTGTTTACTCAGCCGGATCAGGAGCTATCACTGTAAATAAAACTTTTGTGTTCGAACTGCTTAACATATTCAGTAAAAGTTCAATCGCACAAACAAGGTAATATTCCTGATAATAATAATAATATTGTCCCTATTAGAAACAGCGCTATTAGTAGTTCAGAGGCGACCTCTACATTAAGTTCCAAGTAAGATGGACTATCGCCGTGACTTCTAATCATCAAAGTTAATTGCTCGCCAGAAAAGTGGAAAATAATCTCATCACTTTCCACGCGGTTTTGTCAGTATTACGGGTGGCACACGAACAGCTACTTCCGTGAAATCTAAGCGGTGCAGGACGGTGTATAGACCTCGCGAGTTCACTTCCCGTTTGTGCCAGAAACGCGTTTCGCACCTGCGTAGCTGTGACGTCATCCGAGGTGCAGCGGAAGCAGGCGTTTGACGCTGACAGATCGGTAGCTCTGTGCAAAGTGTATCTCTCCTCGCTGCCTCTCTGGCCGTATTTATGGGCGTAGCGGACCGCCGAACAGAACATCTATCAACAGCCCTAGGCAGAAGTGGCAGCGTCTAAATGGCCCCTACCTCGGGAACGTATTAATTGAGATCTCTGGTATGTAACAATTTGCAATCTTCGTAATTTTCATAAAACTAGATTTAAGTTTGTTTTAGTTACTGAAAAAGTTTTAGCTCGACTGCATTTAAACTTTGCTGGCTAGAACTTCTGCCGCGCGGAGTGGCCGTGCGGTTAGAGGTGCCATGTCACTGACTGCGCTGTCCCTCCCCCCGGAGGTTCGAGTCCTCCCTCGGGCATGGGTGTGTGTGTTGTTCTTAGCTTACGTTAGTTTAAGTAGTGTGTAAGTCTAGGGACCGATGACCTCAGCACTTTGGTCTGAACATTGTGAATTGTACTTTTTAGAACGAAACCGATGGTAGAACATGACATCAGAACTACCTCTTTAAGAGTCCTTGCATTGATTGTTATTTACACTAAAGTCTTGAAACTTGGTACAGCTGTGTTATTTCATCAATGTAATGAAATTCTGTAATTATAAAAAATCAAATGGCTCTGAGCACTATGGGACTCAACTGCTGAGGTCATTAGTCCCCTAGAACTTAGAACTAGTTAAACCTAACTAACCTAAGGACATCACAAACATCCATGCCCGAGGCAGGATTCGAACCTGCGACCGTAGCGGTCTTGCGGTTCCAGACTGCAGCGCCTTTAACCGCACGGCCACTTCGGCCGGCTGTAATTATAACTTTCTATAACAATTACAAATAATACTTAATCTATTACGAATAAGGACGTTTTTGTTCCGAATTTAGTTTTCAGTAAATTACTTAAAAACTATTAGAGGTAGCTTAATGGAGTCACATAGTTAACGTTTTTATATCAAACTGAGGCTACATACGACTTTTCATCATTCATACAAGGGGAGGCTATCACGTTAAGTTCACAGTTTAATTTCAAACTTTTTACACCTTTAGTAGGCCGCTAAAACAATGTAATGTGCTAGCAGTAAGGTGCTCTACTCCGGCAATTCCGAGGAAACAGCAAAAGAACTTTAAGGCAGCTGTCATGTTGCTTGTGTATCTATGTGTAGGTACCGGACGTTAGAGTTTACGCTAGTGAATAGTTCGCGTTCGAATTTCGTAACACGAACGTGTATGAGGTGGCAGTTCAACTCCCGCTCGAACTAAATTATAAATCTATTTTTTCATCACTGGTTATATTATTTAATTTATACGACAGTTGAGAAATAATATGATGAAAAAAAAATCGTAGTTGCATAGTTTCAATTTATGTTTTCCATTTCTGTATGACAAATACCATTCTTTAACGTGTGATGTCGAGAGCACATCCGGCAAGTAATAGTACATTGCTTCTGTGGTCTGGCACATTGTGACTTACTGCGTTACCGTTTGTGGATGACTTCCTTCACATCATTATTTATCGAGGCTTGACGTGGGCTTCCCAAGCCTGTCCATCGTCCTTTAAGATTTAATTACAAATAGTAAATCGTCAAAGGACATACGACATTTACTACAACTTTATGAAAATGCACGTGGTTTTTTTCATTATATTACCTCTCAAATATCATGTAAATTATGTAACGTGACCAGTGATGAAAAAAAACAGATTAAAAAGTAAGCAGATTCGACCCGCCGCCTATCTCACGACCCGCCGCCTATCTCACGACCCGCTTGCAATGCATGAACGCTAACTGCTTTTTTTTTTTTCAGTACTGTTAGTTGCGTTTGGTCTGGGCGGACGTTCATGATATCCGTTCAAGTTGGTCGTTGATTCTTTTACTCAGTTTTGTTTGTTACTACTACCACTATAGACGGCAAGCAGCCTCTGACCGAAAACGCGGAGCTACTGTGCTAGCCCCGCTCGACCACTATGACTTCTTACGACCATCAGCTTCGCACAGGTCTTAGTTACATGATAGACGTATAAAACTTCTCCAGTTATTTTCTCGAGAATTGCTAGAGCAGTGCACCTTAGGCTACTTACACATTATGTTGTTTTACGGCCCACTAAAGGTGTACAAAGTTGGAAGTAAATCCGTTATCCCAACGTCGTGGCCTCCCATTGTGAGTCTAATATTTAGCTCCATCAGTTTTTTGTAAAAACGATTTTGAACAAAATTTTGCGCTAATCAAGTTGAGACTTGTAACTTTTGATTGTGACATACATTTGCATATTCTGAACAATTTTTGGCCCCCTAGCTTTATTATTTACCGTCCCTTTTTTTAAAAAATTATATATTTAGCAAAACTTACTCATATGATCAGTCTGAAATTTGTCAGCTGTAATATTAATAGACTGTAGCATGCAATGACAAAGTTTGGAAAACCTATTCTAATTTTCAATTTCATTCTTTAATTATGGTGCAATACTCTGTATGCTAAGCGAAGCCACGTTATAATGACGTGGCGCTAGTAGCAATGAACTGGGGTAAGTCCCGGCACATTCACTCGCCTCTGTATCTCTCACAGTGATACAGCGATTGTTTCGTCACAACACATGCCGCGACTTGACTGAAATGCAAAACGCGGACAGTTCTTTTGTGAAAAAAATTCATCACCAGTGGCAAGGCTTCGGGTTGTCAATACGGACCTAGCACAAAATGACGAAGTTCAGAATGGATCTCTAATGGTTAGCCAAGACCGAAGAAGCTGTGAATGACAAAGGCGGTAGTGAAGACAGTGCTCATCGCCTTATTAAGACGCTCACGGCATTATCCAGAGGGGATTTTCTTCCCACTGCCACCACCCTGACTATGTATTATTTGGGTGGCAGTGATCGGCTGTGCCAGAGGATTCTCATAGGGTTCGTTGGCAGTAGTGGAAGATTAGGGGTTTTTTCCTCGCAGAACTACAATGCGGCTGCGCACACCGCTGCAGTTGTAATGCAGTTTGTTTCGAGAAAAAAAAGACGACTTCCCACAGATTAAAATTTACGTGAAGGACTAACGCTTTAACGACGTGACATTCGAGCCAATGTGACGCACGAGTTGAACATCCCAAAGAAGTACTTTTGTGACAGTTTAACCTGGTTGTACGAACGTGCTGTGCGCTGTACTCAAGCCGAGGGAGACTATGTAGATCACCTGAAGCATTAAAACCACTATCTTAACTTTTCTCTACTTCTTATTAATCTAGTCATTCACCGTGTTCACTTTTGAGTAAAGAGAATAAAGCAAAGAATCAATCCCAAACCTCTCTGAGCAAGATCCTTCTAACAGCTTCCTCCTGACCACTGTCAAAGCTTCGCAAGACAGGTTCGTGAAAATTAATGGTTTTTTCGTTAGTTTGTTAAAATTCTTGGACAAAGATAGAGGCCAGCTGGGATGCGACATAATATGTAACACTTTCCAGTGTGATGGTTATTACCAATCTATACCATAAGCCAACTTCGCAATAGTGAAACGTGTCACTTCTCATTTATACCTGTTGCTTTTTAACCCCTTAGGAGAAAGAACAGAAAATGTAGTAAAATAGTGCTCATACCCACACTGGGTCTTCAAAATTCAACTCCTACTTTGCACCGAATTAACGCAAATCCTTGGTTCGGTCAGTAATTTTGAACAGCGCGTTTAGAAAGTCAACAACGAGCGCCGACTGTGGAAGAGACGACGCAGTCATATGGCTGAGCAATCGCATCTTGTGAAAGAACGAATGAGAAACGATGACGCACTTATGCGAGTTCGTGGGAGCTAGCTATGGGGCAATCAGCATACTGCAGACTAAGGACGTTCAAAAAAGTTCCCGGAACAAAACGGTCACTCTGAAAAAGCGTTGTATGGATACTGGGACAGAAGGATGAAGTCATGGTTCAAAATGGCTCTGAGCACTATGGGACTCAACTGCTGTGGTCATCAGTCCCCTACTTAAACCTAACTAACCTAAGGACATAACACACATCCATGCCCGAGGCAGGATTCGAACCTGTGACCGTAACAGCAGCGCGACTCCGGACTGAAGCGCCTAGAACCGCACGGCCACCGCGGCCGGCACGATGATGAAGTCATGTTCCAGTTGCACGTTTTATCGTCCTTAGGAATAATGATGCAACCGATCATCTTATGATATACAGTGTAATATGAAAGCAATCATGCTATCTTAATATTTCGTAGATAGTATATCATGTCTACATTTACAAGTGTCCCTTAATTTCTACCACGTAAATGGATCCCATCTGTATGAAAAGTATTCTTTGATGTAAAAGAAACTATCATTCGATTTCACAATTTTAAAGCCACTGACAAACGATGACAGAAAGACAGTGAAGTTTTATATTACTGCTATGACTAATCCTGTTCATGAAGGGGTTATACCAGACTGATTTCAGTATTCTTCACGATAGTGCAGTAGGAATTGTCTAAAGAATCAAACCGCAGACCGAATGAGGTGGCTAAGGCAGTGTTCAAACACAATGGGCTCTCATTCTGCCGTTCGGATTTAGGTTTTCCGTGATTTCCCTAAATCGCTCCAGGCAATGGCGGGGTGGTTCTTTCGAGAAGAGCGCGGCCTAGTTCCTCCCCTGTTGTTTCGTTATCCAAGCTTGTGCTCCGTCACTAACGACCGAGCTCTCTACGGGACGTTAAACCCACAGTCTTCCTTCCCATAATTCCTTCAAGCCGCAGTAAAACCAGGAATTCACGTTAAACTTTTGAATATCACACAAAAGTGTATACATTTCCACGTGCACGTAAGTAGATGTGTCAAAGATATTTAAGTTTAAGGTGTTGAAAAACAGTGTCCGTTCAAACCTTCCTAGAGTGATTTCATTCCTGTCGTATAACCAACGTCAGATCATTAACTACGGTGGCAACTTTAAATAACAGTTGTAAACAAGAGACGCGCATTCGATCAGTCTGTTGTGAGCAGGCAGTGTTAAGCAGCGGAATTGCTGTCGTAATAGGTCACCGTTGTTTTTTCACAGATCGCAGTGGAGCAACGTACCTAAATCAAGTGCTCAAGACAATTCTGTCAATGTTTTGAAGTAAAGTACGTGCTATTTTTGTCCTACACACCTTGACTCCCGAACAAAAACAAAGATATGTGTACGCCTAACACGAGTTGATTGGAATGCAAAACGTGGCAATTATTTTCTGAGAAAAGAGCATCACATATGATGAGATTTGGTTTTATCAAAAGAAAGCTATCACAAAACGATGAAGTACAGAAATTCATATGAAGGGTCAACGCTTGGACGATGTAAGCTACATTCAAGCCATTGTGATGCGCGATTTGAACAACATCCCAGGAGAGGACTTTTCTTAGTTTGTAGATGACTTTTCTTAGTTTTACGTGGTTTTATGAAGGTTCTGTGCGTCGTACGCAAGTGGGGTAGGAGTGAGAGGGCGGGGAGGGGGCGGGGGGGGGGGTCTGTACAGAGCAGCGTGTCCCAGGAGGAGTGGTCAGTATTCAGGGATGTGACGGGAACGATAATTGGAAACAAAAAAGCCTGCTAAAATGAACACCCTTACGAGCTATGAGCACTTGTTCAGTAACAGAGGTGCGTTTCTCGGATGCGAAAATGAACAAGTGCCCATATTTACTGGGCTTTTTTCCTTGTTTTGGTCCATTCTATCACCTCTCAGGACATAGAAAGCAAAGAGCTCGTAGTAGAAGAGATCTGTTTCACAGTATCGACGATGAAGAAGAGTTCGTGACTCTCAATATATGTATTATAGAGCCCACGTTTACCAGACTTCTTTGTTCCGAATGATCGTTCCTGCCACATCCCTGAGTACTGACCATTCTCCTGGGACACGCCGTATAGAACACCTGAAGTGTTTCTCTAAGGTAGTGAGTTGACGGACTATGCTTCGTATCTGATAGTAAAAGCAAAACTTGGTTTTAATACACATATCTGTTCATTGAAGTATTTCGTAAAATATTTATTAAAAATTGTACTAGTGACCAAGTGTCCGTACACCTCAAAATAATCATCGAACTCAACCCACTGTTATGCAACTGAACCAGTATTCAGAAGGGCAAGATGAAGGATGAGGCCCATAAAGGAACGTGAATTTATTCTAATTGGATAATGAAAAGAAATTAATTTTCGACTTGAATCATTGTGCTTTCTTATAAAATAGGTTGCCTAAAATGGCGTGGGGGGTACCTCATTTGAAGATGTACCGTGCATGGCGCCATACGTCGCAGCCAGATGCGACACAAGGCACGAGTGTGGACACAACATATGAGCTATGAGCAGTCTATTAAAGACAGTAAGTGGGGGGGGGGGGGGGTGGATACTGCAGTACGTCGCGACTCAACCGACTTTCAGCGTGAGTGCAGGACTCACGGGTCACAGCATTGGGGAGATTGCGCAATAATACGAGTTTCAAAAGTCAACAGAGTGTGGTGGAGCTTCGACACAGCCAGGACATCGTTTGCACACTCATAAAAAAACCCAAGCCTGGAACAGTAACGAGTAAAATGGTTCAGATGGCTCTGAGCACTATGGGACTTAACTGCTGTCATCATCAGTCCCCTAGAACTTAGAACTACTTAAACCTAACTAACCTAAGGACTTCACACACACCCATGCCCGAGGCAGGATTCGAACCTGTGAGCGTAGCGGTCGCGCGGTTCCAGACTGTAGCGCCTAGAACCGCTCGGCCACTCCGGCCGGCAGTAACGAGTACGATCAAATTAGCGTGAGTATTGAGGTCTCATAATGAACGATTACGGTGTAATTTCTTAGGTTCAGAGACCAAGGAATATATGCGTACATTCGGGGGTGTATCGACAAAAACTATAGTCAAAATATTTTGTGAGTAACTGTCTAATAACCGGCCTGCATTCACTGCATTCACTCTCTTGTTGGACTCTTTCTACAACATCCATCGGCACTGTAGCAATCTGATAAAGCACGCGAGTTCGCTATGCCGGTACATCATTTACTTAAGCTGCATAAACCAAGTTGTACACTTACTCCCGGTGGAGAAATACGCTGGGAACCTGGCAAGCAAAAAATGAGCGTATCAAACGGAAACTAGCAAAAAGATAATATTTCCTCTAGTTCAGTTTGCCTACTTACTTGCAATGTGCCAGTTTGAGTCCCGTCTGACAAGGGAACGGTCCAATCCGACGCGTCGAAACCTGCCCTGAAATTGTTTTCGGGAAAACACGCCGAAAAAAACACAATGTCACTATTTCAGTAGTTGCTAAGACACACTGCAAGTATTTTTTTTTTAAAGTACTGAAAATCGCCATATTCGTAGCTGGCCAGGCGGCCTGGGAAGTTCACGCAGCTGCCGCCGTAACTGTACTAGCAGACAACCACATGCGCAACAGGGCGGGCGCTTATCTCTTGCAGTCGGCAGGCACACCGGTACACGGGTAACGCGATACGACGCTGTCGTAATTTCTAAAGCGAATTTCAGATTCCGTTGATAATTTCTCTGCCACAATTGTTCACAATTACTGCTCACTAGAATTCGCAGCTCAGTTAATATCCGTAATAATCAGCAGTTCCCTTTTGCGGTATCGGTAAGTATTAACAATGGAGATAAATCTGAATTAACTTTGTTTGTATTTTCTTCTTACATACCTGCTGACAACGCCTGTCTTTGTGCAGGTTCCAGAGTTTCACAGTAAGATTGCAAAGATGAAATATGAGTAATGTGTATGCAACTGAAATCGCCTGCTTCTCCTGATGACCTACATATGTGTTATTCACGAGCTAGTTTCTTGGAAATTAATTCGAACGATGTCGACATTTCGTTATAAATTATGTAAACTTTTGGAGAAATGGGAAATAACTCTGACAATTCCGTGAATTATGATTCGAATGATGATTCTTGTGCTAACTGAAGTCCGGAACAAAAATATAATACCTTCCAAGCTCGATGAAATCATGTACAGTAACAGCGTTCATTGAGAAAGGAAAGATGTAAACTTTTTGGTTAAACAAAGGAGGGAGAAAGCACTTAAAGTAAGCAGTGTACCAAGTCGGTTTAGTTTCATAAAATCTGAATGTAAATTGTATAAATGGAAGAAAAATTTACATAAATCACAAAATATGCGCAAAAATGAAACACACAGAAGAGCGAAAGAAAAACTATTCGAAAGATTTGGAACTGCTCGTGAGAGTCAGTGCACTATTAGCGAGGAAGATCTGTGAAACGGGCTCCGCTGGTTGCACAGATTGAGGAAATAATACAGAAATCATAGTCACAGAGTTATGAAGTTCACTTAAAGTAAACTTGCTGGGACGTCATTCATAGCTAATACTATAGACCAATTCGTAGATGACCGGAAGACGAATCTGCTTGTTAACCCTAAAATGCCGCGTATAAACCAGTCAGTTTTCGTTCAGAAATTGCGTACAAACAACACATTTTATTATTTCAAGCAGAAAAAAAACAGTTGCTTGTGCGGCCGATGAATACTTGAAAAATTCGTATACAACAATACCAGTGATAAGTATTGGTAGATTAATGATTCCGCAGCTTTATATCTGTCTTCAGGAACTTCAAGGGAAATCAGGACAAAAATTTTAAAGGAATGTTTAGCTGCAAAAATCTTGTAATCGACGCAGTAAAATCTGAAAAAAATGGGAGAGAATGTTTTTCAAAATAACAGCCGAAACGTCTTCTTACCAGTTGCAGAAATAAATTCATTGATTTTGTTGGGGTATAATTGAATTTATAGTAACAGGTATCTGTAAATACTTCAACTTTAATAGAGAAATTTATTTCTGTTTAATACGAGTAGCTTGCGGCCTCAGAGTACAGTGAGAAATCTGCACAGCAACTTTTAGTGTTACTTTATTCTCCTTTGGTATATTTTCAAACTCAGTAGCGCCATTTGAGACGTTACGTCTATTTTATACACAGTGCAGCTAGGGACTGTCCTTATTGTGAGCGTATACAAGAGAGTTGGCTGCTGTCCGTAAACAGCTGGAAGCTGCGTTGGCTACCGTCGACAAGCCTCTAGCTAATGCTGAAAGTTGCGGTGACGTCGAGTCGCCAGTGACTAGAGCTGCGACACCTGCGACACCTTTGGTGCCACTGGAATCAAATGTGTGTGAAATCTTGTGGGACTTAACTGCTAAGGTCATCATCCCTAAGCTTACACACTACTTAACCTAAATTATCCTAAGGACAAACACACACACCCATGCTCGATGGAGGACTCGAGCCTCCGCCGGAACCAGCCCCACTGGAACCCCTTGGTGACCCGGACGTCGCCCCGACTTCTGATACGCAACATCTTACCAGTCCTTCCTCACTCCAGAGCGGGTGGCAGACAGTGGAGGGGTTCGCGAGTCACTGGGCGGAAGGTGAAAGAGAGAGCAGGCTATGCGACTGGCTCCCTACGTCTTAGCAATAGGTACGACCCACTGTTGATGATGAATCTGAGACAGCACGGGGTGCCTCTCCTGTTGGGCCAGCGGTCGATTTTCCTGCCCAGTCCGGGCAAGTACAGAGTGTGGGTATGCTAGCTATTGGGAGCTCCAATGTTACGCTGGTGATGGAACCCCTCAGGGAGATAGCAGGCAAGGTGGGAAAGAATTCCAGTCTGCATTCGTTATGTTTGCCGGGAGGTCTCATCCGCAATGCGAAGGAGGCCCTGCCGGCGGCTATCGAGCGCACTGGGTGCAACCGGCAGCATGTAGTGGCACATGTCGGCACGAATGACGCCTGCCACTTGGGTTCTGAGGCTATCCTAGGCTCCTTTAAAGACCGGCTAATTTGGTGAAGGCAACTAGCAACGCACGCGGGGTGCAGGCTAAGCTGTATTTGTAGCATCACAGCCAGCGTTGATCACAGTCCTCTGGCTTGAAGCAGAGTGGACGGTCTAAACCAGAGGCTTAGATGACTCTGCGACGGTATCTGACGCGAATTTCTCGACCTCCGCTGTCGGGTGCAGAATTGTAGGGTTCACCTAAATAGGTCAGGCGTGCACTACACCAGGAAGCGGCTACTAGGGTAGCGGAGTACTTGTGGCGTGCACATGGGGCTTTTTTTAGCTTAGAGAACTTCTCCCTTGGGAGCAAAGACGATTTCCCTGTTAGATCAGCCACAGCGACCTCAGAGAATCTTGGCCCTCGCAGACTGGAGACAGAAAAGATTAATATGAATTTAGTAAACTGCAGGAGCGTCCAAGGAAAGGCCCCGGAATTAGTATCGCTGAAGGTTATAGCCAACGGCCTTACCGCAGTGGTAACACCGGTTCCTGTCAGATCACCGAATTTAAGCGCTGTCGGACTGGGCTAGCACTTGGATGGGCGACCATCCGGTCTGCCGAGCGCTGTTGGCAAGCGGGGTGCACTCAGTCCTTGTGAGGCAGAGCTACATGATTGAGAAGTAGCGGCTCCAGTCTCGTAAACTGACATACGGCCGGGAGAGCGAAGCGGTGTGCTGACCATATACCCCTCCAGATCCTCATCCAGTGACGCCTGCGGGCTGAGGATGACACGGCGGTCAGTCGGTATCGTTGGGCCTTCCAAGGCCTGTTCGGATAGATAGTATTGGGGACAGAAAGCTGGTTGAAACCAGACGTCAATGACAACGAAATCCCAAATTCAGGTTGGAATGTTTATCGTAATGATAGGTTAGTCGCCAATGGTGGTGGCGTGTTTGTTGCAGTAAAAAATTCGACAGAATCTAGCAGGGTTATCACGGATTCCGAATGTGAATTAATCTGGGTGCAATTTAGTATCAAAGAACGGTGAAAAATGGTGATCAGATGCTTCTATAGACCACCTAGGTCAGAATCTGTAGTTGTAGAGCGCTTCAAACAGAACTTGCAGAATACCATTAGTAATTTTTCTGATCATGCTGTTGTAATAGGAGGTGACTTCAACTTGCCAGGTATAGATGGGGAGTGTTACGTCGTCAAAACTAGCGCCAGAGACATGGAATGGTGTGGCATTGTTCTGAATGTCTTGTTCGAAAATTTTCTTGAGCAGATAGTTAGAGAACCAACTCGAGAGCGTAACTTCTTAGACCTCCTGGCAACAAACAGACCTGAACTTATCGAATCAGTTAACGTAGAGGAAGGTATTAGTGATCGTAAGGCTGTGACAGCATCTGTGACGACGGGTCCTACAAGGAATGTAAAGAAAGATAGGAAGATAATTTTGCTCAGCAAGGGTGACACGATACAAATTTCAGAATATCTCAGCATTCAGCATCAAATATTCGGTGATGAGGACGAAGATATGGAGAACAAATGGGAAAAAATCAAAGGCATCGTTCAATATGTCCTAGACAAGTATGTTCCGAGTAAGGTTTTAAGGGATGGGAAAGATCCATCATGGTTCAATAACCGTGTTACAAAAGCGCTGCGTAAACAAAGAGCACTTCATCTCAGATTCAAGATAAGTAAAATCCTAGCTGACAAACAAAAGCTGAACTAAGCGAAAACGAGCAATGAGAGAAGTGATCAATGATTTTGAAAGTAAGATGTTGTCGACCGACCTGAGTAAAAACTAAGATACACTCCTGGAAATGGAAAAAAGAACACATTGACACCGGTGTGTCAGACCCACCATACTTGCTCCGGACACTGCGAGAGGGCTGTACAGGCAATGATCACACGCACGGCACAGCGGACACACCAGGAACCGCGGTGTTGGCCGTCGAATGGCGCTAGCTGCGCAGCATTTGTGCACCGCCGCCGTCAGTGTCAGTCAGTTTGCCGTGGCATAAGGACCTCCATCGCAGTCTTTAACACTGGTAGCATGCCGCGACAGCGTGGACGTGAACCGTATGTGCAGTTGACGGACTTTGAGCGAGGGCATATAGTGGGCATGCGGGAGGCCGGGTGGACGTACCGCCGAATTGCTCAACACGTGGGGCGTGAGGTCTCCACAGTACATCGATGTTGTCGCCAGTGGTGGGCGGAAGGTGCACGTGCCCGTCGACCTGGGACCGGACCGCAGCGACGCACGGATGCACGCCAAGACCGTAGGATCCTACGCAGTGCCGTAGGGGACCGCACCGCCACTTCCCAGCAAATTAGGGACACTGTTGCTCCTGGGGTATCGGCGAGGACCATTCGCAACCGTCTCCATGAAGCTGGGCTACGGTCCCGCACACCGTTAGGCCGTCTTCCGCTCACGCCCCAACATCGTGCAGCCCGCCTCCAGTGGTGTCGCGACAGGCGTGAATGGAGGGACGAATGGAGACGTGTCGTCTTCAGCGATGAGAGTCGCTTCTGCCTTGGTGCCAATGATGGTCGTATGCGTGTTTGGCGCCGTGCAGGTGAGCGCCACAATCAGGACTGCATACGACCGAGGCACACAGGGCCAACGCCCGGCATCATGGTGTGGGGAGCGATCTCCTACACTGGCCGTACACCACTGGTGATCGTTGAGGGGACACTGAATAGTGCACGGTACATCCAAACCGTCATCGAACCCATCGTTCTACCATTCCTAGACCGGCAAGGGAACTTGCTGTTCCAACAGGACAATGCACGTCCGCATGTATCCCGTGCCACCCAACGTGCTCTAGAAGGTGTAAGTCAACTACCCTGGCCAGCAAGATCTCCGGATCTGTCCCCCATGGGGCGTGTTTGGGACTGGATGAAGCGTCGTCTCACGCGGTCTGCACGTCCAGCACGAACGCTGGTCCAACTGAGGCGCCAGGTGGAAATGGCATGGCAAGCCGTTCCACAGGACTACATCCAGCATCTCTACGATCGTCTCCATGGGAGAATAGCAGCCTGCAGGTGGATATACACTGTACTAGTGCCGACATTGTGCATCCTCTGTTGCCTGTGTCTATGTGCCTGTGGTTCTGTCAGTGTGATCATGTGATGTATCTGACCCCAGGAATGTGTCAATAAAGTTTCCCCTTCCTGGGACAATGAATTCACGGTGTTCTTATTTCAATTTCCAGTAGTGTATTTAGGTCGTATGTAAAATCAGTAAATGAGTCAAGATCATCTACTCATTCTCTCAGCGACCACAACGGCACTGAAACAGAAGACAACAGAGAGAAGGTCGAAATACTGAATTCGGTCTTCCGAAGTTGTTCCACCGCGAAAGGTCGTAACACTGTCCCTCCTTTCAATCATCATACGATCATCGATATGGCAGATATTGAGATAACCAATCGCGGAATTGAAAAGCTGGTACTATCGCTTAGTAGTGGAAAGGCTTCAGGACCAGGCGAGATACCCATAAGGTATAAAGATTATGCGAGAGAGCTTGCTCCCCTTCTAGCAATAATTTATCGTAGATCTCTTGAGCAACGAAAGGTACCTAACGACTGGAAAAAAGCAAAGGTCATTTCCGTTTTTAAGAAAGGCCGTAAGACAGATCCACACAATAATAGACCTATATCGTTGACATCTATCTGTTGTAGGATTATGGAACATGTTTTATACTCAAGAATTATGACTTTTTGGAAAATGCACATCTCCTCCATAAAAATCAACATGGATTCCGCAACACAGAGATCCTGCGAAACTCAGCTCGCTCTGTTTCTCCATGAGATCCACAGCGCAGTGAACAACGGCGCTCAGGTTGATGCCGTGTTCCTTGATTTCAGTAAGGCATTTGACACCGTCCCGCATTGCCGTTTACTGAAAAAAAAAATACGAGCTTACGGAGTATCGGAGCAGATCTGTGATTGTATTCAATGCTTTCTTGCAGATAGAACTCAACACGTCGCTCTTTACGGAAATAAATCGACAGATGCATATCCGGAGTACCACAGGGAAGTGTGATAGGACCGTTGCTGTTTACGATATATATAAATGATCTAGTAGAAAGAGTCGGACGCGCTTTAAGGCTACTCGTAGATGATGCAGTTGTCTGTATGCAAGTAGCAACGCCAGAAGATAGTAAGAATTTGCAGAACGACCTGCGGAGAATTGATGGATGGTGCAGACTCTGGCAGTTGCACATACATGGGGAAAGAAATCCACTGCTGTACAGCTACGCTATTGATGACAAACAGCTGGAGACAGCGTCTGCCGTAAAATATCTAGGCATATCTATCCACTGCGACCTTAAGTGGAATGACAATGTAAAACAGATAGTGGGAAACGCAGACACCAGACTCAGATTCATCGGAAGAATTTTAAGGAAATGTTACTCATCCACGAAAGAAGTGGCTTATAAGGTGCTTGTTCGCCCGATTCTTGAGTATTGTTGATCTATCTGGGATCCCTACCAGGTAGGACTGATAGAGGAGATAGAGAAGATCCAACGAAGAGCGGCGTGTTTCGTCACGGGGTCGTTTAGCTGCCGAGAGAGTGTTACGGAGATGCTAAACAAACTCCACTGGCGGACGTTACAAGAGGGGCGTTGTGCATTGAAATTTCGGGACAGCAGTTCTCAGGAAGAGTCTGACAACATATTATTTCCCCCACGTACATCTCGCCTATTGACCACGAGGAGAAAACTCGAGAAATTAGAAACAATACAGTGGCTTACCGAACTTCATTCTTCCCACGAACTGTTCGCGAGTGGAACAGGGTTAGAGGGATGAGATAGTGGTACCGAAAGTACCCTCCGCCACACGATTAGGTGGCTTGTGGAGTAGGATGTAGATGTAGATGTTTTGGCCTGGACGTAACGAGACCTTTCTGTTTAGGAGGATGACAAAAAGACTGCTAATATTATTCGAATTCCATTAGTAACCGCCGGCCTGGGTGGCCGAGCGCTTCTAGGCGCTTCAGTCGAACCGCGCGACCACTACGGTCGCAGGTTCGAATCCTGCCTCGGGCATGGATGTGTGTGATGTCCTTAGGTTAGTTAGGTTTAAGTAGTTCTACGTTCTAGGGGACTGATGACCTCAGCTGTTAAGTCCCATAGTGCTCAGAGCCATTTGAACCATTAGTAACTAATAGTTTGATTCAGCTTCTGAGTAAAGAAATGTTTCCACGGTGTAAAGCATTTTTAAAAATTGTGGGACAATATAAGTTCCGATAGTACTTTTAAACGTCAGTCATTTGTGCATTGTCAGTTTGCACCACTACGTCTTACGAATATGATCAAGTATGCCTGGTATCCAACACAATATGCAGAGCACCCTCGACTATTTGTTACTGCATCCCAGTTCTGTTTAAGTACAACTAACAGTTACAGTAAAGTGCCTGGACGCATTAATTTTTCTTTTAGTGGGTGTGTATGATGTAAGAAAAATGTTTGTTTTCGTCATCCATCAGACACCTCGCATTTTTATGACGACTGCAGGGAACAAACAAGGAACAATGGATTTCACATTAGAACCCAACGTTCCGTCCCCATCTGCGGAAGACATTTTCAGGGGAGATCGTAGCTTCTTTGATGTTCGGTTCACACCCTGGCTCGCTACTGACTGCAGCAAAATTCCGTTGACGCGTGCTTCCGCGCAGCGGCGTGACGGCACATGTTACGAATACCCGAGCGCAACTGACCGTTGTAGACTGCCTTCGACCGCTGTTGCTTGTATCCACCCGGTAAAATTGTTAAAGCTTAGTCAGCCGATGTAATTTTGAAATGAAAGTTAGTATAACTGTCGTGTATTAAATATTTCGCGTGAAGAGCCATTGCGACACAGGCAAAGGTCAATTGTGGAAACTAAGCCACTGAATATTAAAAGTAACGTTATCATGGAATACACCCGACTGACTACACAAAATAAGAGGGCACGTACATTCGCGAGTGATTGATTCAAAATAAGAATTAATACTGTAAAGGAAATGGGCCGTAAGTATAGTTACGTTGGTACACACTCAATTGTAAGCGAATGTACGATCGGGATAGAGGCACGTACGTTCTAACTACTATCATTCGCCGTGGCCTGGGTAAAAAGAATTGTGGTTAAAATGCATTTATTCATCTGTGAAAGAAAATAAAATGGTTCAAATGGCTCTGAGCACTATGGGACTCAACTGCTGTGGTCATCAGTCCCCTAGAACTTAGAACTACTTTAACCTACCTAACCTAAGAACATCACACACATCCATGCCCGAGGCAGGATTCGAACCTGCGGCCGTAGCAGCAGTGCGGCTCCGGACTGGAGCGCCTAGAACCGCACGGCCACCGCGGCCGGCCGAAAGAAAATAACCGGACTTCGTAATTAAATGAAAAGAAAGATTGCAGGTTCTGAATGTCGCGGCAAATAGGCCTAAATATTGAAATTGTCCTTGGCGGCCACGAAGGGAAAGAGATGATCACATTCACGTACCTCTGTTGTTGAGCAGCGCCGTCGTGAAGATCGCCGCCTCCATCTAAATTCTCCATACAAAATTAAAGTAATAATAATAATATTCCAGAGCCAGTGTTAAATACTTTTCACATTAATGAGAGTCGAATTATCTATACAATGATCAATAAGAAAAAATTAAGTTCCGTTATATGCTATGATGGAAGACTGGTACACATCATCTTCAGACCGGAATCCGTATATCATTCAATTTCACGCCCTCCTCATTCCTATTGAAATTCCTGAGGTGTTTTACAATCTCTATGGCCTCTCTTTTCATGGTGTCCGCTTGTGTCTACCAGTAGTTGAGTCCTATCAAAGTGACTGTAGTTGTCTTCTTGCTGCAATGCACGTTCCGTAACAGCCGATCTGTCAATCTCCCCACTTCTACGAGGACAACTGGCCGTTCTCTTTGTAGTACTCACGTACACATCCCCATAACCACACGGAGCCCTATAAGTTTCTGCTTTTTTCAGTGGTTGGCCTATTTTAGGTGATCCTATATCTTATGGTTGGGTTTGCAGATTACCGCAATTTTACAGTTTTTTCAAGAATTTTCCTATGCGATCAGTAATGTCCTTAATGAAAGGCAGGAAATCTTTCAATTTCACAGGTGCTTGTGTATCGTTATGATTTTGGTACGGTGGTCTTAACGCTCTTTTTACCTCAGCGGACGAATAACCATTCTTGAGCACTACATTGGGGATATGTTTCGCTTCTGCGTCAAGCACTTCTGGTTCGCAGATGTTCTTTGCTCTGGCCGCCAACGTTTTTATAATGCTTCGCCTTGTTGTGGGTGGTGGTTCGTATCACGGTGTAGGTAACGGTCTGTGTGCATGGGTTTTCCCGAAAACGAGTATAATATTAAAATATAATCTTCCACCTATCTCTTCCTCCATGGTAAACTGAATCTTTGGATGAAACCCGTTGAGATGTTCGCGAAAACGACCTACTTTCTTAAAAGAGAAGTTAATCACATGAGAAGATGACGTACTTTCTCTCTGCGACGCCTCCACAAAAGAAACGTATCATCCACTACCGGAACCAAATACTCAGTCTCTTGTTAGCAGTTTTCACTGCCTACTCCTCGAATTTTTCCGTAAAGAAATTCGATATAACTGGGTTTAATGGGCTCCCCATAGCTACGCCATCCGTTTGCTCGTATAACTCATCGTTTCATTTGAAAAACGTGTTTGTGAGGATATATTTAGACAATTCTGCAATATCGGGAGGAAGTCCTATTCAGCTTTTGAAACATCTCACTAAGTGGAACCATAGAAAATAGCGATACAACATCAAAACTAACTAATATGTCCTAGGTGGGCGAATCAATAGCACTCACTATAGGTCTTAGAGGGTCAGGTTCTTTGTGCACCTTCTACAACTCATAAAGTCTTGGTGGTAGCGCAACTCAACTGAACAGACTTTTCTGGACGCTCTGTTTCGTAGAGGACATTTTTACCAACCGCGCAAGTTCTAAGAACTTTGTCAGTAGGGTCTTTACCTAGTTTCCTATATGTTTGTGGATCTATTAGTCTTTAATCTTTCTATGATAATCGCTCACATTCAAAATAACGGTTGCATTTCCCTTGTCAGCGGAGAGAATGATAACAGTATCGTCCTTATACAGGAGTTCTATGACATTCCTCTCACCCACACTTTTTGGAGGCTTTGCGCGAGTCAATACTCGTTCACCTCTGTACGGATTTCTTCAACGGTAGCCGTGTCCATACTACGAATGCCTGCTTCTGCACTGGCTATTATTTCTTAAGTGGGCACAACTCGCTGACTAATGGTAAAATTTCCACCCGTGGCAAGCACAGATCTCTCATCGTCAGATAAGGAATATCTGAATAATTCGACAACCGTGTGGGAAGTGTCTAAATTGCGAATCGTCTAATTAGGTTGCCAATTATTAAATTTCTTCTTCTGCCTGTTAGGCGTTACCAACATAAGCTTCCTAATAGTATCGTGAAATAGTCTGTCAGTTCTATCACAGTCACCACTACACAATTTATTGCTGATAGTAATATGGCGAGACATTAACTTACAATCTGTGCTTGCCAGGTGTTGGCGCGCGGGGTAGCCGCGCGATTTAAGGCGCCATGTCACGGATTGCGCGGCCCCTCCCGCCGGAGATTCGAGTGTGTGTGTTGTTCATCTGATGATGAGAGATCTGTGCTTGCCACGGGTGAAAAACTTTAAGTTAGTTTATGTTTACCGATTACCTCAGCAGTTTGGTCTCTTAGGAATTCACACACACCTTCTCGTTGCCTGGTGACGGCGGGTCTGTTGAACCCGCTCTAGTAGAAAGGCCTCTTCCATCCGTTTGCAGAGTTGGGTTTTAATGTGAAATCCATTCGACAACGGCTTAATAGCTCGGACCACTTTATTATCAGAAATGAGGAACTGTTTCATTGCTGGTAATGTATGCATTATGGAAAAATTTTCATAAGAACTGTGCTCCAGGAATTGTTATAAAACATTTAATGTCAAGAAGTTAAAGTCCCGATTGATGGAAGTCGTCTGTAATGTAACATCATACACTCCCTTGATGTTCTATTCTCTGCTAGATACTTGAGTAACACATGTGGAACAATTTACCTGTCGATGTGAACAGCAAGCTATTTAAAAAATTAATGATCTGAGTCATTTTTGGTATGGGGTAAGTGCTGTGGACTACGGGCTACCCGGCGCTACGTCCTCTTGTCACGGCTGCGCATGTTTATTCGCCGAGTCGCGCTCTGGGCAGGAAGGTCCTTACACAGCGCTGTCATGTGACAAAAATTAGTAGCAATATTTTTAAAAAATATGTACGGTGTGCATTAGCAACTAAAATTTTGGCAGTGCTATGTTTTTCGTGTATTCTTACTTCAAGAAAAATTTCAGGGTAGGTTTTGACACGTCAGATTGGATTATTTCGCTTAATGATCTCTGTGAATTGCCATGTTAGATATTATAAACTTCCACAAATAGACATGCATAAAACACCAGACTACTGTCTCCACTAATTGCTTAAAAAATTCATGCTCAACAACTCTCAAGGATACATTTTGAGTACTGGGCGATTAAAGTTTTCAGTCTGATGAGGTGCTTCAACGAGTTTCCCTTTGCTCGCCTTCTGACGAATCCTTGCAAATAAACGATAGGAGCGAAACTTGCCAAAGTGTCGCTTCAGAGCAAGCTGTTATTGGAGTGAGAACGGAAGGAGATTTGGTCAGTTCGATACTCCTGACTTTTAACTTAGCATTATAATCTATCATGACCATACTCAATTATTGCTGGTAACGTGTTGAATCCAAAACCATAAATCGTAACATCGAGTTAGACAACCTGTCCTGTCTTCTTTACCTTGTTTTTTTTTCATTTTTTTAATACGGTAATGCAATGTTAATGTGCAGACGAAGCAGAACGTATATATGAACAGCCATAGGAGCATTTTTAGACTTTCCAAAAGGAAACATTCAAATGGACAACTTTTTCAGTTGGCCAACGATAGAATAAAGAATCAGCCGTGCTGTTGTTAAGAAACAAATCTCGCATGGGTCTGACGTGACTTAGCAACCCTGCAATTTTGCAAGATGCTATACATGTCTGTTTCAAAGCATTCTCGTCCCCTACTCATACATCTTAACCAGAAGGATTTAGTCTCTTGGATTTTTTTTTTGTGCCGTTGTGGCCGAGCGGTTCTAGGCGCTTAAGTCTGGAACCGCGCGACCGCTACGGTCGCAGTTTTGAATCCTGCCTCGGGCATGGATGTGTGTTATGTCCTTAGGTTAGTTAGGTTTAAGTAGTTCTAAGTCTAGGTGACAGATGACCTCAGATGTTAAGTCCCATAGTGCTCAGAGCCATTTGAACCATTTTGTATTTTTTTTTTTTTTTTGTGTTATCAGTGGTGTATAAATCCTAACCTATGTGCATTAATTTTGGGGAAAGAAAACTCGGGACGAAGTAGTAGGGGTAGAGTGGTCGGGGAGGGGCAGTCAGCTGATTTGTGGCACAAAACATTGCAGACAGACGAAGTTGGTATGGCAGTGGTTCTGCCATGCTGAAAGAATCAGGAGTTGTATTGCACTTTCTGCGGTCCCATTTCACAAGCTCTTGAAAGCGCTTCCGTGGTAACGATGACTGGCTGGCTGACTTCGGGACTAGTATTTGAGATGGGCAATTCCATTAACATAAAAAATGAAAGCGTCAGTTAGGCATTCTATCGAGACTATTGTGCATTTTCTCTCCTTTTTGTTTCCGTTTGCCTGAAGATCTTTTAATAAATCTACTGTGACGATGACTTTTGTCTCAACGTTATAGCAGTAAATCCAGCACCCGTCTTCTGCGGTGATCCTTGATATGAATGTTTAGTCCTCGCCTCATCTCCTTCAAAGAGGTTTTGCAAACTTTCACTCAATGTTTCACCAGCTGCTCAGTCGTCAAATGAGGAACAACCCATCTGCAGCTCGATGCACGTTCAGGTATTTTTTTTCGGTTAAAATAAAGCGAACCACTTGAGATTCCTACTTCTTCTGCATTTTCTTAGACAGACGACGGTTGGCAAGCACTAGATATTTTTATCAGCAACCAGCTTATTCTTACACGAAATATACAGTTATAGATAGACCAATAAAGTATAACCATTATACACTCCTGGAAATGGAAAAAAGAACACATTGACACCGGTGTGTCAGACCCACCATACTTGCTCCGGACACTGCGAGAGGGCTGTACAAGCAATGATCACATGCACGGCACAGAGGACACACCAGGAACCGCGGTGTTGGCCGTCGAATGGCGCTAGCTGCGCAGCATTTGTGCTCCGCCGCCGTCAGTGTCAGCCAGTTTGCCGTGGCATACGGAGCTCCATCGCAGTCTTTAACACTGGTAGCATGCCGCGACAGCGTGGACGTGAACCGTATGTGCAGTTGACGGACTTTGAGCGAGGGCGTATAGTGGGCATGCGGGAGGCCGGGTGGACGTACCGCCGAATTGCTCAACACGTGGGGCGTGAGGTCTCCACAGTACATCGATGTTGTCGCCAGTGGTCGGCGGAAGGTGCACGTGCCCGTCGACCTGGGACCGGACCGCAGCGACGCACGGATGCACGCCAAGAACGTGGGATCCTACGCAGTGCCGTAGGGGACCGCACCGCCACTTCCCAGCAAATTAGGGACACTGTTGCTCCTGGGGTATCGGCGAGGACCATTCGCAACCGTCTCCATGAAGCTGGGCTACGGTCCCGCACACCGTTAGGCCGTCTTCCGCTCACGCCCCAACATCGTGCAGCCCGCCTCCAGTGGTGTCGCGACAGGCGTGAATGGAGGGACGAATGGAGACGTGTTATCTTCAGCGATGAGAGTCGCTTCTGCCTTGGTGCCAATGATGGTCGTACGCGTGTTTGGCGCCGTGGAGGTGAGCGCCACAATCAGGACTGCATACGACTGAGGCACACAGGGCCAACACCCGGCATCATGGTGTGGGGAGCGATCTCCTACACTGGCCGTACACCACTGGTGATCGTCGAGGGGACACTGAATAGTGCACGGTACATCCAAACCGTCATCTAACCCATCGTTCTACCATTCCTAGACCGGCAAGGGAACTTGCTGTTCCAACAGGACAATGCACGTCCGCATGTATCCCGTGCCACCCAACGTGCTCTAGAAGGTGTAAGTCAACTACCCTGGCCAGCAAGATCTCCGGATCTGTCCCCCATTGAGCATGTTTGGGACTGGATGAAGCGTCGTCTCACGCGGTCTGCACGTCCAGCACGAACGCTGGTCCAACTGAGGCGCCAGGTGGAAATGGCATGGCAAGCCGTTCCACAGGACTACATCCAGCATCTCTACGATCGTCTCCATGGGAGAATAGCAGCCTGCATTGCTGCGAAAGGTGGATATACACTGTACTAGTGCCGACATTGTGCATGCTCTGTTGCCTGTGTCTATGTGCCTGTGGTTCTGTCAGTGTGATCATGTGATGTATCTGACCCCAGGAATGTG
Organism: Schistocerca piceifrons; assembly: GCF_021461385.2. Classification (NCBI taxonomy): domain Eukaryota; kingdom Metazoa; phylum Arthropoda; class Insecta; order Orthoptera; family Acrididae; genus Schistocerca; species Schistocerca piceifrons. Next base: position 94,432,708 of record NC_060143.1, on the reverse strand, counting down.
TCAATAAAGTTTCCCCTTCCTGGGACAATGAATTCACGGTGTTCTTATTTCAATTTCCAGGAGTGTAAATAAAAATGTAACTAAGTTTAGGATTAAGCCCGAAGTACGCAGGAAACACAAGAGACAAACTAAGATTTCAAAATAACACCATGATTAACTGCAACCGAGAAAATTAAACGCAGAACTTCATCACCCGGACTTTCAAGCATGGGCTGATCTTAGAAACGGCATCATCGAAGCAGCAATCAGAACGGCACCACCTACCAAACGTAAAAAAAGAGACATGGTGGGGCGATCAATGTGGCAAGGCTGAACAAGAAACACAGAAATCATGGGAAAAGTGAAATACAAACAAAAGTCAGGAAAACAGAGAAAACCTCCTACAAAAGAGAAGACAAGGCACTAGAATTTTTAAGAGAGAGGAAGCTGTTCATTACGAATGAGCTACATCAAATCAATAGGCATAAGACGAGAAATTATTACCAACTGTTTAAGAAACAACTAACCGAATTTATACCTCCAACATTAGTACTAATAAGCTCAAAAACTAACCAGATGGGCCATTATAAGCAAGATCAGTCTTACATAAGATTACAGAATTGTCACAAATCTGAAACCATATTCACTTTTATTGAAAATTATACTCAAAATAACAATTCAACGGCCCCGGATTTAAAAGAACTTAAAGTTATATTCGCTTTAAAAAAATAATAAGGCAGTGATGAAGATGGGACCGAGGTGGAGCTATGGAAGGCTATAGATAATGACATCACTCTTAAACTTAAAAATATGATAGATAAAATCTGGGAGAAAGATGAAATTCCAGAAGGCTGGAAAACGGCCATCATAGACCGTCTGCACAGGAAAGGCCCTAAAACAGATCCCACTAATTATAGGGGAATATCATTCTGTCAGTAACATATAAAATCGTATCTAAAGCACTACTGTGTCTGGAGGAACATCAACTATACCCACAAATAGGGGAATACCAAAGTGGATTTCAAAAAAATAGGTCATGCATTGTACAGATCTGGAGTCTCAAAACGATCCCTGAAATGAAAAAACTGAGAAACCAAGACACAACAGTTCAAAAATGGCTCTGAGCACTATGGGATTTAACATCTGTGGTCATCAGTCCCCTAGAACTTAGAACTACTTAAACCTAACTAACCTAAGGACATCACACACATCCACGCCCGAGGCAGGATTCGAACCTGCGACCGTAGCGGTCACGCGGTTCCAGACTGTAGCGCCTAGAACCGCACGGCCACACCGGCCGGCACAACATTTGCGTTTGTAGATTTCTTGAAAGCATGTGACTCCATTGATTGAGAATCCCTTATCAGTATTATAAAAGAATTCTACACCGATTCAAAAATGACTGACAAACATCTCATCTAAAATCAGTTTCTGTGGAGGATTCTCCAAAAGTTTTGAAATAAACACAGGAGTCAGACAGGGACATGGGTTGTCGGGAGAAAATCCGGTCAGATCAGAAAGCATGAAATTAATGTGGGCAGAAAGGAAGAAGAAGAAAGAAAACAAGAATTGACGTATTGATTTAACGTGCTCTGTAAAACCGCCATTCTAAAAACAATGCTACAGAACAGTACTGTACAGTCCATTGTTTGCAATATGTTAGCGTTAGAAGCGGATACGTGCGGCCACAGTGACTCTGCACATCGGGCAGCAAAGTGTGATTCTGTGTTGCTAACAGAACAGTCAAAGTTGGCAACGGATGAGCAAGCCTCACCAGTTCTTGCAAAAGGATTACAGTACTTGCTGGTTGTCCGGTGCTTTAAAAGCAAAGATGATCTGCGTCCTCTTGCTCTTCACGTCAGCAGAAAGTTTTCTGTGCGATGTGCAGCTTGTGAAGATGTATACGGAAGCATCCGGTGATAAATTCGAGTCTGGCTATTCGAGAAGTGAGATGCCTAGACATTGTATGTATAGGGAATTTCGTGGAATAGGATACCGATGAGTGATCGTGTGCTTGCTGCCTTTGTGTCCAGCTGTTTCCAGCGCTGCCGTAGCCAGTCTTCCATCAACCTCATGTGTAATTCACCCTTGTTTCTGCAGTCGTGTCAGCGGGCCCTGACGCAGCGGCTGCTTTGGCTAAGCAGCGAATAGCTGCGTCACCAGATATCCCGCAGGGAGATTCTACCCAAGCGAAGTTAACGGTGTGGCCTTCTTGATGCATCAATTCCATCACACCGACAGTCCTATATACGATGTGATTTTTTCCGTCAAACAGGTACAAAACTATAAAGTACTATTTGAGCAGATAGTGAGTCACTGAGTTGGAAATCTAGAGGTGCTGTCATCCAGAGCAGGAAAGTGGTGCTTCTAGTGCCGCAACAAGTTCCGCCGTCACAATTCTCGGGTTTATTGGTAATTTGGATAGCCAAGACTTCTGAACACGTGGTATATAGTACACACTTCCGTAAGAGTCACTAGGTTATCAGCCGCCATTATAGATCTCCATTTGCACCTAAATCTACGCCTATCGTCCTCAAGCCACCTACCCTGTGGTCTACCATTATGATTGAGGATGAGGAAGGAAATTGGCCATGACCTTTCAAAGAAACCATCCAGGCTTTTGCCTGGAGCAGTTTAGGGAAATCTTGGAAAACATATCTGGATGGCTGGACGGACATTTGAACGATCTTCCTCCCAAACGAGAGTTCAGTGTGGTTTAACACATTGTAAATTTTGTATATATCGTTATACTACAAGTGGAGTTCACCCGCATTAAACTGTCTATTCCAACTGTCTTATCAATGTTCACTGTCATACTGCTGTTCCCTCGGTGATCTTATTCACCCAAAAGCCATAGTTCAATGTTAGGAAATCACACATCTCCATTCTGTTAAAAGTGCCAGCAAAGTCCAGCTCCATAAAGCAATAGTCATCTAGACGAAGCTGTGGCAATATCTCAGAAAGCTCATCCATTACTACAGCCGTTTTATCATTAGAAAATTTCAGTTAGTATGATACAGTCAGACGATTTTTCTATTTTCTTGAAATGGTTTCCAGTGTTACCTTGCTGACTGTTCCGGATATTCTTCTTGCTTTTGCATTACTGTTCCCGACTGTTTCGAATATTCGTCTTGCTTTTGCATTACTATTCCCGTGTAGGAAGAACGGTAGTTTTGCCTTCACACCGTGTCTTGCAGAGATGAACTTCTGGAATTCTCCAAGTATACTGTCCCTTTTCTAATTTTTATTGGAAGTCCACTTACTCAGAGGTTTTAACAACCACAATTACGCCACAAAACGGTTCTGCAATAAGTGTAAACACATTTGAATTTTTCTGGCTACAAAGCATGCCACTTTCGGTGTATTTATATTGCCGATGTTAGTAAATAGATCATCCAAGTTCTCAAATAATATCATCATGTCATTCTCGGTTACACCTCCTAAATTTAGATTCTACTGGGTGCTGTCCCTCAAGTGCAAACCTCTAGTTCCAAGTCACATAACACAGGAGGCACCAAACTGCATAGTGTGGATTCTGTCCTTTGCGTACGTTGGCACGCGTGTGGCGTACAAGGTACAGCACCCAGTAGCCATCTAAACTTGAGAGGCGTGACCGGGTGTGACCTCATGATATTATTTGACAACACAAAGGTCATGACCCACATCTGATGTTGTAATAGAGGGCGTCTGACTGCGACATCGTGGATAAAGCTCAGACGTTATGAGCAGTTTGTCCACTATTCATAGTCTGGTTGAGTGACAAGTGGCTGGCAAGTTGCTGTGCCCTCGCTACTTGGAAATTCCGTGGCGGTTGGAGTAAACTGTGTGGCCGCGAGCTAGTGGACGCAAGGAAAAACGACGAAGTTCCGACTGTGCTAAAACTGAAACTTCAGATATTCACTAAAAACACGAAAACTAGTTCCCGAAATGGTACAAAAAATATAAAGACGATTTCTAAATCACAATAAGGAGATTATTGTATCTAACGTAATTATTAACAAAGGTTTTAACATTTACACTGAAAACTCTTTATGAAATTAATAACAGATGGTATGGACATGCGACCATTGCGTTTAATACACAGTTGGATAGGGACGCCTTTATTATTGCTGAGCAAATAAACAGTGTGTTATAAATAGTTTCCTGATTAATTCCTGAAGTAGTGCCAAACCCAAGATTTCTCCATGTTCACATTTAAGAACACCGTCAGCATGAGTGACTTCTCGCATTATCCTAGTTTGTTTATGTTTATTTAATAAGGAGTTGATCTCTTAGCAACAAATAATCCTGAAGTAATAACAAGCATCAAAACGAATACAGCGATTAGTGAACGCAGGGTTGTCGCAGCGAAACTGAATACTGTAATCCCCAAATCCTCCAAAAATAAACGAAAAATAAACCCATTCAAAAAAAGCAGATAAAAGTTCACTTGATGCCTTCCTGAGAGACTATCTCCAATCCTTTCAAATTAACACTGAAAGTGTAGACCAGATGTGACTTGAATTCAAAGAAATAGTGTCGGCAGCAATTTGAGAGATTTATACCAAATAAATTAACCAACGACGGAGCTGATCCTCCTTAGAATATGTCATCGTACGCAAAATCTCAAAGATTGGCGATCTTTTACAGAAGCTCGAAATTTAGCTCGAACTTCAATTCGAGATGCTTATAATACACTACTGGCCATTAAAATTGCTACACCAAGAAGAAATGCAGATGATAAACAGGTATTCATTGGACAGATATATTATACTAGAACTCACATGTGATTACATTTTCGCCGGCCGCGGTGACCGATCGGTTCTAGGCTCTTCAGTCGGCAAACGCGCGACTGCTACGGTCGCAGGTTCGAATCCTGCCTCGGGCATGGGTGTGTGTGATGTCCTTAGGTTAGTTAGGTTTAAGTAGTTCTAAGTTCTAGGGGACTGATGACCTCAGATGTTAGGTGCCATAGTGCTCAGAGCCATTTGAACCATTTGATTACATTTTCACGCAATTTGGGTGCATAGATCCTGAGAAATCAGTATCCAGAACAACCACCTCTGGCCATAATAACGGTCTTGATACGCCTGGGCATTGAGTCAAACAGAGCTTGGATGGCGTGTACAGGTAACGCTGCCCATGTAGCTTCAACACGATACCACAGGTCATCAAGAGTAGTAACTGGCGTATTGTGACGAGGCCGTGCAGTTTCCTCAACGAAACATTGTTTCGAAACCTGACAGAAAATCCAAAGAGATTCTGGTCGTATGTGAAATACGCTAGCGACAAGACACAATCAATGCCTTTTCTGCGCGATAGTAACGGAAATACTATCGACGACAGTGCTGCCAAAGCAGAGTTGCTAAACACAGCCTTCCGAAACTCCTTCGCCAAAGAAAGCGAAGTAAATATTCCAGAATTTGAATCAAGAAAAGCTGCCAACATGAGCAACATAAAAGTAGATAACCTCGGAGTAGTGAAGCAACTTAAATCACTTAACAAAAGAAAGTCTTCCGATCGAGACTGTATACCAATTAGGATCCTTTCAGAGTATGCTGATACAATTGCTCCGTACTTAAACATAACATACAACCGTTCAAAATGGGTCTAAGCACTATGGGACTTAACATCTGGCCTCATCAGTCCCCTAGACTTAGGACTACTTAAACCTAACTAATCTAAGTACATCACACACATCCATGCCCGAGGCAGGATTCGAACCTGCGACCGTAGCAGCAGCGCGGTTCCGCACTGAAGCGCCTAGAACCGCTGGCCACTACAACCGTTCGCTCGACGAAAGATCCGTACCCAAATACTGGAAAGTTGCACGTTTCACACCAATATCCAAGAAAGGTAGTAGGAGTAATCCACTAAACTACAGGCCATATCATTAACATCGATATTCAGCAGGATTTTGGAACATATATTCTGTTCGAACATTATGCACTACCTCGAAGAAAACGGTCTGTTGACACACAGTCATCTTGGTTTTAGAAAACATCGTTCTTGTGAAACACAATTAACTATTTATTCACTTGAAGTGTTGATTGCTATTGACAAGGAACTTCAAATTGATTCCGTATTTCTGGATTTCCGGAAGGCTTTCGAGACTGTACCACATAAGTGGCTTGTAGTGAAATTGCTTGCTTATGAAATATCGTCGAGAGGTCACAGTTCGTAGTAACTGGTGGAAAGTCGTCGAGTAAAACAGGATTTATTTTTGTCGTTCCCCAAGGTAGTGCTATAGGTCCTTTGTTGTTTCTTATCTATATAAATGATTTGCAGACAATCTGATTCGCCGTCTTAGGTTACTTGCGGTTGATGCTGTCGTTTATCGACTGGTAAAGTCATCAGCAGATCAAAACAAATTGCAAAACGATTTAGAAAAGATATCTGTATGGTAGAAAAAATTGTCAGTTGACCCTAAATAACGAAAAGTGTGAGGGCATCCACATGAGTGCAAAAAGTAATCCGTTAAACTTTGGTTACACGATAAATCAGTCAAATCTAAAGGCCGTAAAATCAACTAAATACCTAGAAATCAGAATTACGAAAAACTTAAATTGGGACGAACACATAGAAAATGTTGAGGCAAGGGCTAACCAAAGATTGCGTTTTATTGGCAGAACACTCAGAAAATGTAACCGATCTACTAAAAAGACTGCCTATACTACGCTTGTCCATCTCCTTTAGAGTACTGCGGCGCGGTGTGGAATCCTTACCAGACAGAATTGACGGTGTACATCGAAAAAGTTCAAAGAAGGGCAGCACATTTTGTATTATCGCGAAATAGGGGAGAGGGTTTCACTGAAATGATACAGGATTCGGAGTGAATATCATTAAAAAAAAAAAAAAGGCGTGTTTCTTTGCGGCGCAATCTTCTCACGAAATTCAAATCACCAAGTTTCTCCTCCGAATGCTAAAGTATTTTGTTGACGCTGACCAACATAGAGAAAAACGATCTTCGTAATAAAATAAGGGAAATCAGAGCTCCCACGGGAAGATATAGGTGTTCCAGTTTCCACACGCAGTTCGAGATTGGAATAATAGAGAATTATTGTGAAGGTGGTTCAATGAGCCCTCTGCCAGGCACTTAAGTGTGATCTTCAGAGTATCCACGTATATGTAGATGTAGACTTAGCTTTAAAAATACTTTGGTAGTTCTTTAAAGACGATATAGTTTCAAAAAAAAAGGCTTCACTCACTATTTCACTCCCATATGATTAAATTTCAAAAAACGTTGAAACAACCTTACATGAAACTGAAATGGGTCGCTGAGCGACTGTTCGCTGTGCCTGTATTTGGCACATACATTTTGCGGGATAAAAAACGCAGGATTTATGTTATTCTTTTTTAAATGTTGACGGATTCAGTCCGAAAAGGGGCCGTAAAAAGGGATGCGGTGGTAGTTCTTGTTATTGTGCTGCCTTACCGGTGATAAACTGGAAGAAATCGGTTGTGTGAGCCTCTAATCGACTTCAATAAAAACATTTACTGGGAACTATTGGACTTTCCAGTGAATTTTATATTTAATAGTTTTAAGAGCTGTCTATAAACATCTGTTATACTGTATGAATTGGTCAATCCATTATGTATAATTACTTTAGCTGTGGCTGCCCTAGTTTTAACATTATCTAAATAGAAGTCGGTTGACATGTTTGGATGATGGGGTAGTTTTGCGCTCACCATTGCTTGCCTCCTAGCATCAGACGCCACTGGCGGTCACTATATCAATACCTTTGCACTTGCTTTCTTAATCATTTCAATAAGGGCTCACTATTCAGCAACTGATTTGGAACGAATCATCTATAAAACGAGGTTAAACATAGGACTGCCGTGAAATGCTTGCTCGTCCGAGGAGCGGGAAAGTTCTCTATGCCGCCAATTTTGTATCTATCCGGCAAGATTCTTCAGGGTTTTATATTGATCCCAAGGAATTTGATTTGACATTTACCAAACTTTGACTTCAGGAGCTTGGTGGTAACCCCAGCATCCAAAAATTTCTTTCACTCTCTCTTGACCAAATCCATATGCTCTTCCCATATCTGTATACCAATGGGTAGGTCGTCAGAATTGTGAAGTCGCCTAATCAAGCCCCGAATACGGAGTCTACTGTTGCGAAAACCAACGGTCAGACTGAAGGAAAGGACTCTAAATTGTTAACTGCTACCAGCGTAGATGAATGTGGTATCTACCAGTAGGAGGCTAGTATAAACTTAACTCCATTGAAGTTCCGTTTCTGTTTATTTACGTTTTCGGGTCTGTTTCGAACCAGAACAATAATCTGCTTGAGAGCACTAACATCGAGAACGAGTTGAACATTAAGCCCTGACTTAGCTACAGCCAGAAGTGACAATGATGGTTCAGTAATTTTTCGTGAAAATATCTTGCACATATCCTTGGTTACAGTTGGTCGTTTGGCCCACGGAATGGAGTACGACGTACTGCAATAGATTTTATGGGGAATGATAACCACGCGGTATTCATAACCACCGATAGCAGCTGGGGCTTCTCTTCAAAAACCTCTGGATATTTTAGCAGTAGATTGACTACTGTTCAGTTTGATGTTCAGCTGTCAAATATTTAGATTCTGATATCTTGTTGTTAATGCACTCATCAGTGCAAGGAATATATGTATATTACCAGGGTGATGACTGCTTATACGCTGAATTTCACTCCTAACCAGTTTGATATTCACACCTTCACAGTATTTGACAAGGCTAAGCTCAGTTTCTAACAAGTCTACAGAAATATCCATTCAATTAATATGCAAGTGGCGTTTACGTGAAGTGTCCCTCTCCCTTAGGAATTCAGAGCCTAACATACAATCCACTGTGAGACTGCCGAAAACTAAGAAAATGCGTTGCATGGTTACATTCCCTAGCATAATGTGAAGTCAGGTTTGTATATTTACATTCCGTGACCTGGTGCCTATAGCTCCCAGGATCTTAGAATTTTGTACTGGGAGAGTGAGTTAGTTGAAATATTGCCAACTATACCATTCGCAGCAACCTATGGTATAGTATCCCACTGTTTATCATATTATTAAAATCTGAGCGTAGCTCATCTCTTATGTCTACCCATCATTATAGTGCAGTTGGTGTACATAACTGTTATTATTGCCCTCACGCCATTCCATTACATTCGAAGGCAAAATGAGGTCACTGTTAGTTTACCGGTTTCTGTGTGGTCTCCGGCCATCTAAACCACACTGACTTCCGGGTTCTGACGCCGCAATTCTGATCGGTATGGCTGTTCTGCATTTGATTGTGATTTTGCCAAGTACAATTTATATTCGATTGCCTATTGTTTCCTATACCGCGATTCCATTGGTTACTGTGGCTGTTTGGCCACTGACTATCATGGTTAGTGGGTTATTCCGGATTATATCTACATTCCTGTCGCTTTCTTTATTTTTAGCAGCAGAACTGGAATTCCCTTGAACATACGTCTTGACAGAAGGTCCAGTTTCGTAGGCGACTTAGTTAACAAGGTACTCAAGAACCATGGGCATATTTTCTTGCCAAAGGTGCCAAAGATTTGAAAGATAACGCTTCTTATGCATTTTTTCTTTTGTTTTGGTAATGTGTGCAACCTGTATGTTTCTGTCACCTTTTGCTATATATATATATATATATATATATATATATATATATAGAGAGAGAGAGAGAGAGAGAGAGAGAGAGAGAGAGAGAGAGAGAGAGAATGTAAATATTAATAGTATAAGGCCTGTTGTGTTTCGTTTAAAGTACGATTTGCTTCATTTATAATCATATGAGACTGTGCTAGAAACTATATAAAATTAATAGCACACCTGAAAAGAATCAGTGAAGGCTTAAATGTAAAATATAATTAAGTACTGAACAGTTCAACACAAAGTACACATAATTATTAACACAACTCCCATAGCATGGAACCTATAGTATTTATTATGTATTATTTTCATGTATCTTCTCTAGGACTACTGATGATAAACATGTGCTTGGTAACATCCACATAAATTAAAAAATTAAGATTACTAGCAGCCATGTCGTTATATATACAAATAAAAATGTATTTCATTAACTGTTTGCTTGTCTTCATTATACATCACACAGTTTTGTTTACTAGTACTCATGTTACCACATTCACATACCATTCCTGCAATAGCAACATTTTTCAATTAGTTAATTACATGTTCCGTAGACCATTTGGACCAATCTTTGATTGAAACGATGTGAAATGAATCAGTGTACGGGATACGTTCACATGATTAGAGTTAACATTAATGAACACGCTACTATTTTACTCCTACACATGCAACTACACTTAGAGACAAAGTATTTTTTAATTAGCTACCAGTTTGTAAGTAGAAATTCGTCAGTGGAATAGAAGGATTTGTCCAGGACAAGTGGTTTTAAGTGAGGTTTAAAGCCAGACATTTTATGTTATTGGGCAAATGATCAAAAATTTGTGTTGCCGGATATTTTTTGAGACAATGACAGCTTTAATAATGGGTAATAAAGGACACCTTTCCCTCTAATACTGTAGGTATGGACATCACTGTTTTTCTCAAACTGTGACGAATTTTGTTTGACGAGTTTCTTTAGGGAATATATATATATATATATATTGTGACGGCGCAGCTCAAATGCCTACCTCCTTGATATGACGCACTGGAACGGTACTGTCCCTGTCACAACGACGAATGGCATTGTGTACTGAATTACTATTGATCGTCAAAGAGCACTTGTCATTTTATGCATTGCCAAGATGAAACAGCTCTTATTAAATTTTATGGTATTATTGACTGTCTAACAATGTAGCAGCCTGACTTGTTTATTTAAATGACTATAATCTAACGTAAAAGTGCTAAACGGTTTTGAGCACTGTGAGAGTTGTTTCAATCGGATTTTGGCTGCTCAGTAATGCTGTATTCAAGGAATGGGGGTTTTTGCGTTAATCAAGATCACGGAAGTTTGCACTACGTAAAGCTGTACACTCTCTTAAGCACACGTGGAGACAGTCATTACCATCGTCGTAGATTTTTATTCATGTTTAATCCCAGCACAGCTCTAATGCATTGAAGTATCATGACATGCTGCTCTAAAATTCGGCACACGGCATCCTTCACTCCAACCCCACTAGCCATCACAGTAGCCGAGAAATGAGCTTTTGCAATCACCTTTATAAAAACACTTTGTTAGTACTCAGTGAAATCGGGTTTGCTGCTGGAGGTCATCCTACGACAAGGATGACACACACCCTCGCTCAGCTGGTACGGCACCCCTCCTCCTGCTACGCCATTATATCCGCTGCCCAGTGACTCTCACAGCAATAGCAGTTCCTGGACACGCTCGGCACTTGACTGTCGGTTGCTGGTCTATCCTCGACATGTGCGAGTAAAACATACTTATCTTTGAGTAAGGACCGAGAATCCCTTATAGTACCCATATGACATCTATGGGTGAACACCACACAATATTTCTACTGCTCGCTTTTGTGCAACCAATACTTTCTTTCCATGTGATGAGTTACCACAGAAAATTATTCCATAAGACATTGTTGAGTGGTAATGTGCAAAACATGTCAAGAGGTTCATTCTTTTGTTTCCAAGACTAGCAATTACACGAAGAATAAAAGTAGGTGAACTCAATTGTCTGAGAATCTCAGTAATATGCTTGTTCCAGTTCAGGTTTTCATCAGTACATACATCCAAAAATTTGGAGCAGTCTACCCTATTTACTGACGCTTCCTCTTGTGCCACATCGATTATTAGTATGGAACTATTTGTTGTACAGAGGTGAATACAGTGTGTGTTTTCAAAAATTAGGGAGAAGCCGTTTTCAGATAACAACTTTATAATTCTGTGGAATATATCATATACTATTTCTTTTCTTACTTTCTATCTAAAGGGATATATTATAACACTGGTACTATCTGAGAGAACTACCAATTTGCTTGCTGAATGTCAAGTGGAAGGTCATTCACATATACAAAGAATAGGAGTGAACCCAAAATTGAACCCTGTGGGTCTTCCTTTGTGATTTCTCCCCAGTCACTAAAATTTTCTACCCTTCCAACATTGTTTGAATTATTCAGCACAATCCTTTGAATGCTGTTTGTTATGCATGATCCAAGCCAGCTGTGTGTAAAGCTAACAGCTCTATAAAACTTGAGTAATGTGATCTACACAGAAAAATGCCTTGTAAGGCGCATAAAAACATCAATTGGTGATATTTTATTATTTGAGGCTCATACTATTTGATGAGTGAAAGTATTAATAGCAGTCTCAGTCGAGCACCCCTTCTGGAATCCATACTTCAACACGTTAAGTAAATTGTTTCAAGTGTAAGACTACTCTGTAGTTCATTACATTTTCATTTATTTTGGAAAAAAGATGTCAGTATGCAATCTCATATTTCTGTACTCTCATATTTCTTATGAAGAGATTTAACAATTGCCTATTTAACCTGTCTGGAAAAATTCCCCATGCCAGTGATGCATTACATATGTCTCTAAGGACATGACATATTAAGCTTGAATAACATTTGAGAATACTGCTTGAAATTCCACCAACATCACATGAGCTTTTGTTTCTCGAAATTTTTAGAATTCTATTAATTTCAGTGAAGAAAGTTGGTGATACTTCTAGCTGCTTAATGTTTTGTGGAATGACATTTTTAATATATTCTCTTGCTTCTTCAACTGAACCATTTAATCCTATTTTTACTGCTACATTTAGAAAGTTATTGGTAAAAGTACTCACAGCTTGTGAATTATCAATGTTAACAGTGTCATTTAGTGTAATTGTATGGTATGTTGTACACTGTCTGGCTGCCCTCTCTCTCATTTGACAATATACCACATGATTTTAATCTTATTGTCTGCATTATTTATTTTTCTCTGGAGACGCGTATACATCCGAAAATTTAATTACTTTCCTTAAAGTATCACTGTATTTTTTGTAGTACGCAAGTAATGCTATATCTTCACTTACTCTGACCTTTATATAAAATTCCCTGTTCTTCTTACATGAGATATTAATTCCCTTAGTTATCCCCGGCTTATTTTTTATGCATCTTCTGGATAACTTTTTAGGAAAGCAACTTTCAACTACTGACGAATTTACTATGGAATAAATTGAATCTGACGTTATCATCACTTTGTATGAGTATATACACCGCATCCCATACCACCTCTTTACACTTATTCATAAAAGATTGTGTCCTGTTCTCATTAACAAGGCCCACGGCTTTGTGTGAACTTGCCTAAAGGCTTTAAGGTGGCATATTATTTATTTTCGTTGGTTGTGTATCATGAGCTGATAGTCCATTAAAAGTTGCGTACACATTGTTTCAGTCCGAGTATTGTCCATAAATATATTACCAATCAGTGATCTACTAGTATCTTTCTGGAAACATCTTGGAAAATGAACTACTGAATTTAGATTGAAACACCCAAATAATGATTCTAGTTCATTTTTGCTGTCCGTATCTTTTAAGAGATCACTGAAATCTCCGAAGTTTCTGTTTTTCTTGTCTGACAGGTAGTTCAATAATGCATCTAGATTTCTCATACGTGGCTGAATGTTTCCTAGAGGGACCAGAGACTGTTTTGATTACTACGGAAGTATTCATGACTAACAACTCACAAGCATATGCTTCTATGTTCTGATCAACAAAAAACCTATTTGTTTCAATATTTCTGATTTTGTGTCCGACTCCCCCATTTTCCGTCTTAACTCTACATGAAATTTTCCACATCTTCTAGGCACACTAGACGATCATATATCTTGTTTTTGAACCCTTTAATGTGCTGATGAAAGAAATTAATTGTATTATAGCCTTGCACTGCTCTAATTTCTTTCAATACTGTCTGTCAGTAATCTAACTTAAAAACTGTGCGCCTTTGACTCGAGTAATCACAGCGATTTTGTCTTGTGTGCTTGTGGCCCCTATTACACATTCTGCAAGATACTCAGCTAAACTTTCATTCCCGTTCCTACTCAGGTGCAGGTCATGATTTGTGTATTCCTATCTCCGTGTTGCAGAAACAGGCACAGCGCAGATATGAGACTTTGTTTCTGTCAGAAGCAGTTCGCTCAGCTCTGTTCAATCGACTAACAGCTATGTTAACCCAGGGCTGGTCATGTCTCTGCAAAATCTTCACAAATCCCACAGCAGTGTGCACAGTTGCCGCTGCTCCTGTTTCTTCCAGGTCGCTTTTGATGTTATACTCTAAGTTGTTAGCCAGACTGTTTCCTACTCCTCCTACTACAAGTGTCTTATGCTATCAAAATCTCTGCACAAGGCTCATATGTTCTGTCACCTAACCTATCTTGGCGTATGTTAATATTGGTCACCGTATTCTTCATCTACATTTTGTTTGCTGTGAGATGCACACACCCGAGTCAGTTTACGAGTCTCTTCTAGGCTGTACTAGTGAAAGTCCTCAGTTTCCGGCTGTTAATTTTATTCCATTAGGCCCCGAGAAGAAAGCAAAAGGGTGTGTTAAGCAGTTTGACGAGGAATGCTTAACGGTAATATACGACAGAATTGAAGCGAGACGAAGAATGTTGCAAAGGAGCACGAGGTTAGCAGCAGAAGAATACAGAGAAAAGAGGAAAAGAGCGCGTAAGCTTTGTAGGATAAAGAAAAGACAGCATGAAAGGAGGATAGAGCAGCTAGACGAAATGAGAGACAATAAAGAGATCAGAGGGTTTATGAAAGAACAAGAGATTTGAAGAAATGTTTCCAACTGCGAGCAGTTTTCTATAAGGACGGACATCTAATTGGAGATAAAAGTAAAGTCCTAGAAAGGTGGCAAAAGTATTTTACCGAAGTGCTTGACGGGAAAGAAGGGGATGAAGAAGAAGTAACTGTGATTGAGAGTGAAAGGGAACAAGACTCAGATTCGGAATCAGATTTAGATGTAGAGGATCAGGAAGAGGAAGTAGTACCAGAGCTAGAAGAAGTGAAGAATGGTATCAAGAGCCTTAAAAATAATAAAGCAGCAGGAGAAGACGGCATAGAGGCCGAATTATTAAAATATGAGGGAAAGAAAATGGAGGAGGCAGTCCATGAATTGATAAAGGAAATATGGATAAAGAAGGTAATGCCTAAGGATTGGAACATGGGAATTATCTGCCCGTTACATAAAAAAGGCGACAAGTCAGAATGTAGCAATAATCGTGGAATCACTTTCTTGGACGTAACGTATAAGATATTTAGTAAAATTTTAGCCTCCAGACTTGAAGGGATGATATTGGGGGACTATCAGGCTGGATTTAGGAGGAACAGATCCACGATGGATCAGATAGTTTTATTAAGACAAGTGCTAGAGACGTTTTATGAGTATGACAAGCAACTAAATTAGTTGTACATTGATTTTAAACAAGCGTACGACAGCCTACATAGGAAAAAAATTATACAGATCATGAAAGAATTTAGAATCCCTCTAAAACTGGTCAATTTAACAGAAATGAAAATGAAAGCAACAGTGTGTAAAGTAAGAATAGAGCAAGAACTGTTTGATGAATTCGAAGTACGGATGGGGCTACGACAATGAGATGTGATCTCTACAATGCTATTTAATTTAGGAACAATACTTAATCGGCAAGTTCAAGTGGTAGCATATGCCGATGACGTAGCATTAATGGCAAGGAATATAAGTGCACTAAAGGGCAACTACGATGCGTTAGAGGAAGCAGCAAGAGAAGTAGGTTTAGAAGTAAACACAAACAAAACGAAGTATATGGTGGTGGGGAAGCCCAATATAAACCGACAAAAGAATTCAATAGTAATGAATGGGAAAGAATATGAAAGAGTGAAAACATTTAAATATTTAGGCTCTGTAGTAACGGAGGACAATAAAGTAGCAGTAGAAATTTAAAAAAAAGGATAGCGAGTGGAAATCGTTGCTATTTTGCCTTGCAGAATGCATTTAATTCCAGAAATGTTAGTGGGAATACAAAAATCAAAATTTACACGACCATATTAAGACCGATGGTAATATATGACTCAGAAGGCTGGGCTTTAATATTAAAGGAGGAGAACTGGTTATTGAGATGGGAAAGAAAGATACCGAGAAGGATTTTTGGAGCAGTGAGAGGAAGATGGCTGGAGAGTAGGGACAAATGTAGAACTACAAACACTTTTCGGACAGGTGGATATACCGGGTGATCAAAAAGTCAGTATAAATTTGAAAACTTAGTAAACCACGAAATAATGTAGATAGAGGTAAAAATTGTCACACATGTTTGGAATGACATGGGGTTTTATTAGAACCAAAATTAAAACAAAGTATTACTAGGCGCGTGAAAGATCTCTTGCGCGCGTCGTTTGGTGAAGCTCGTGTGCTCAGCCGCCACTTTCGTCATGCTTGGCCTCCCAGGTCCCAGTCCTCAGTCCATGCGATTATTGGCTTTGGGGTTACTTGAAGTCGCAAGTGTCTCGTGATCGACCGACATCTCTAGAGATGCTGAAAGACAACATTCGACGCCAATGCCTCACCATAACTCCGGGCATGCTTTACAGTGCTGTTCACAACATTATTCCTCGACTACAGCTATTGTTGAGGAATGATGGTGGACATATTGAGCATTTCCTGTAAAGAACATCGTCTTTGCTTTGTCTTACTTTGTTATGCTAATTACTGCTATTCTGATCAGATGAAGCACCATCTGTCGGACATTTTTTAAACATTTGTATTTTTTTGGTTCTAATAAAACCCCATGTCATTCCAAGCATGTGTGTCAATTCGTACCTCTCTATCTACATTATTCCGTGATTTATTCAGTTTTCAAATTTATACTGACTTTTTGATCACCTGGTAGTTTGTTAAAATTAAGCAGGGAAGAATAAGATGGGCAGGACATGTACAGAGAATACCAGAAACTCGGAGTGTCAAGAAAGTTTTCATGGTAAAAACCTGACGGGAGAAGGAGAAGAGGTGGACCCAGGAAAAGGTGGCTGGACGATATGGATGGAAGGCGATGGACAGAGAAGAGGTTCTTCAAGGGCTGTAGAGCCAACCAAGAAGAAGAAGAAGGCCCCGAGAACAGAGTTCTCACCGTGTTGAATTTCTCTATTCTGTCCAGTACTATTCCAAACTACCTTCCATTCATTCCAGCCGGGGAGACGAATCTCCCATCGTCTCGAATAGGGGTGCGCTGTCTCGCAATACTTCGATTAAAATAACTTTTTGATTGACTTTTCAGCGAGTCGAGTGGTAGGGCTCTACCGCCAGCCAATCATAATTGTTTGTCGAGCGCCCCCTGCCCTGTGGGTTGCCTCTTCTGGAAGCGTGCGCGTGCTCAGCCCCGCCAAGCGTGGCCAACCAGCTCCCGCGGCTGCAGAGCGCCGGTCGCCGCGAGGCTGTTTCATTTGGGCCGTAGCGGAGCCTCTGGTGCCACAGCACAGGTCCCGCGGCGCGGCTCGTTTCAAAAGCCGCGACGCGTGACACACCCTCCGCGGTTGCCCAACCCGAATCGGCGGGAAAGCCGCGGGCCACGGATGTGCCAGCTCACCGAATGATTAACCGGGGCTCGTCTGACTCACGGATTCCGCAGCCTGACACTTTTCGTCGCCTCATTTTTTATTCCGCCCTCTTTCCTACACCGCACGCCGAGCACGTGCCGGAAGTTACACACACACACACACACACACACACACACACACACACACACAAGATTGTAGTCGGCAGCTGCACACCACAAGGTGTCCCAGATTTTGTGCACCGCTACCGCCTTCTTTCGGGCAGGGCGAAGAAGATATGAACGGTGTCACATTTGGTTTCAAATACAAGCAAACGCCCACAGTCTCCGCATGCAACAAACACGACAGATGACTGAAGTATATATCAGGAGATGTTCGCGTATCACTACGATGTCGGCATCAGCATCTAAGGTGTCCGTCTCGGTAACTGCGCCGTTAGCGCGGCGCTTGCACAGCGGAGGGGTCCGGGTTCGATTCCCGGCCAGCTGGGTGTTGTGTTGTCCTTACGTCCGTAACGTCATAATCGACATTCCACTATTGAGGTGGCTGAATGGGCGCGTCCCGAAAGCCCTTAAATTGAACACAACATTTAAGACTTGTATCGTAAATGTGCTGCGGTCTTCAGTCCAAACACTGCTTTGATCCAGCTCTACGTTAATCTATCCCGTTCAAGCCCCTCCATATCTCCAAAGCTACAGCAGCCTACATCCATTCGAACTGGTGACTGGAGTCGAACCTGCGTCTCCCTCTACCATTTTTGCCCTCCCCCCCCCTCCCCACTTCCTTCCATTACCAAACTATTTCTTGTTGCCTCAGTATGCTGAGTATCAACTGATCCCTTCTGTTAGTCATGCTTTGCCATCAGTCTTTTTTTTTCCGCTTCAGTGCCTCCTCAATAATTGATCGATCACTTCATCTACAATTCAGCGTTCTTCTATGGCATTTCAAAAGCACCGTGCGAGGTGCCGCAGTGGTTAGCACACTGGACTCGCAATCGGGAGGGCGACGGTTCAATCCTGCGTCCTGTCATCCTGATTTAGGTTCTCCGTGATTTCCCTAAATCGCTTCAGGTAAATGCCGGGATGGTTCCTTTGAAACGGCACGGCCGACTTCCTTTCCCATCCTTCCCTAACCCCCATGGGACCGATCACCTCGCTGTCTGGTTCCCTCACCGCAGTCAACCAAACAACCATTTCAAAAGCTTCATTTTTCTACTTGTCGGAACTGCTTGTCGTCCAAGTTTCACTGCGTACAGAGCTACAGTCCAGACAAATACCTCAAGAAAAGACATACAAAAATTTATGTTCCAAAATCTCTCTTTAGCCGGTCCCGGTGGCCGAGCGTTTCTGGGCGTTTCAGTCCGGAACCGCGCGACTGCTACGGTCGCAGGTTCGAATCCTGCCTCGGGCATGGATGTGTGTGATGTCTTTAGGTTAGTTAGATTTAAGTAGTTATAAGTTCTAGGGGACTGATGACCTCAGATGTTAAGTCCCATAGTGCTCAGAGCCATTTGAACCAGTTTTGAAATCTCTGTTTGTCATAAACAGATTTGTTGCTATTGCCAGTGAGAATTTTATATCCTCTCCAGTTTGGCAATCGTCATTTATTTTCCTGCCCAAATAGCAAAACCTATCTACTGTTTTAGGTACCTCGTTTTCTACTCCAATTCCATCAGCATCACCTGTTTGCATTCTATTACCCTCGTTTTACTTTTGTTTATATTCATCTTAAATAACCTCTTCTGAAGACATCCATTCCTTTCAACTGATCCTCAAAGACGTATCCAGTCTCTGACAGAATTACAATATCATCGTCAAAACTGAAAGTTTTTATTTCTCCTCCGTGAACTTTAATTCCCTTTCCCAATTTCTCCTTGTTTGCCTTTACTGATTGCTCACTGAACCTATCGAACAGCGGTAGCGTTAGGCTGCAACCCGTTCTCACTCCCTTCTCAACAACTGCTTCCCTTTTGTATCTTTCAGGATCTGTAACTGCAGGTTGGTTTCTGTACAAGCTGTATATATTCATGTATCTTTGCATGGCCTTCGACCGAAGCAGCTGTTATAATCAGGTGTCATTGGTTTTCCCGTCTTAAGCTTACTGCATTTAAACAGTATTTTTATACTATACTCGTTTCGCTTACATAAAAGCGAAAATAATTGATTTTACATGACTTTTCGCTACCAGTACTTAATTGCTGTTACCTCCATAATTTCAAAGAGAATGCTTGAGTCGGCATTGTCAAATGCATTGTCTGAATCTGAAACTGCTGTATACAGGGAGTGGACAAAAATATGGGAACACGAGAAACACAACACACTACCATCATTAATACGGTGTACGAAAACCGTTGGCACTCAAAACAGCATCCAGTCGTCTCGGTATGAATAAATATAGGTCCTGTAGGGTTTCCAAGGGAATCGTAAAGGGAATCGTATACCATTCTTCCCGCGCAATAGTGGCAAGTTTGGGAGACGGTGATAGAGGTGTACAGAGATCACACTGCCTTCTCTCCAAAGTAGATGACAAGGGTTCAAAAATACTGAGACCTGGTGTAACGTCCCCTTAGAAAAATTATGAATGACTGTGCTAGTAGACTTCTACGGTATTGATACTGAAACACCTGAGTAAAACTCAACGTACTCAGACATTTCTCTCTTTGCTCATTCTGATCATCACTAAACTGACAAACAATATTTTTAGCGCAACGCAATCTGATTTTCAATAATCCCTACAAAAGAATGGCCCCGACTAACAATAACCTATACCTTTCATGAATCACTTACCTCACAAAAATCTTCGTTACTCGAACTACTGCAATACAGCGAGTGCCAATACTGCCAGCTAAATAAACGAGTCCAACTACTGAAGGGACTAACTACAGATAGGCATAGTTAGCAAATGAAAGATTTTGATAGAGAACAAACAATGTATTTACCTTAATAATGTTCAAAAGTCATATATATCAGTTCATGATATCCAGTATCACAAATTTACTCTTTCTGATGGACACACGTCCAGATCGTCCGCTCTCAAAATTCTGCCATATCTCTCTCCACATCCACCACTGCTGGCGGTTCACCTCCAAGTGCACAACGCTACGCGCTGTTTACATCCAACTGCCCAACACTACAATAGCAAATATTCCAACAATGCAAACCAGCCACAGACTGCACACAGCACTGTCAGTGATTTTCATAGAGAGCGCTACGTGGCATTACCAATGTAAAATCCTAAACAGCCTATTTACACTCGTAACTGGTCATCACTGAAGATGTGGCAATACATCTTCGTGCTCACAAAGTCAATCCAGGAGGATGCGAGCTGTGTGAGCAGGGACCCATCGTCTTGGAACACAGCATCATCATTGTGGAACGAACATTGTACCATGGTATGGATATAATCATCCACAAGGGTTGCATAATCCTTGACAATAATGTGACCTTGCAGGGTAACCACGGGGCCCCTAGAATGCCACGGTAGCGCTACCTAGCTTTACTGTTGAGATGTAAACTCGGCCAAAAGTAGGAAACAGTATGAAATAAGACTCATCTGACCAAATGAGTTTCTTCTGCAGCTCCACAAGTCCATGTTTATGGCTGCGGCACAGGGTTTTCTGATGCCCGCATCTGCAAAATCAGTGTCTGATGAGTGATTTCGGAATTCCAGCTGGCCCTACAATTCTCAGCTTGTGTAGCTCCTTTGGTGCTGACAGGGTTCGCGAGTTCGACATTCAGTTCTGCAGCGAATTTTTCAGCTGTCGTCATCTTATTCTTCGTCACTGTTCTCTTCAATGACCGTCCCTCGCGACAACTCGACACACACTTTCGCCCGCGTTGTGACTTAGCGGATGATGACTCCCCGCCTTCCCTGAATGCGGTGTAAATCTTAAATAGGTGCGTCCTGAAACACCGAACACTTGGGCTACCTTGGTTACGGAAGCATACACCGTACTGTGCCAATGGTATCATCGCGACGCCTTTGAATGCCAACCGGTTCTACAGTGTGGCGCGACCAGCGGCACTCAGGTGTCGCCCTCTGCCGACTGCCATGAGGGACGGCAGGAGCCAGCTACAGAGAGAACGTTTGCAACCAGGGAGCGAGATGGAAGAGCGGAGCCCCGGACTGCGTCAACCTGCTACACGACGGGTTCCGGACAGAAGATACCTTTGTCGGTATCGGTGACATTGTGGATAGTACCGATCATTAACCTTTTTGAGTTATGGTCAGCTGTGGTGATTGGAACAGTCGTCGCCCAGGGATCTGAATACCGGGCGTGTTTTATGTGGCTCAGCTGTGGTGTATATTTAGCTAAGAGAACTCTGCGGGAGGGGGAGTCCGAAAACTTATCAAGCTACTCATGTGTACTGTATTCAGATGGTTATTTCCGTGTCCCTTCCAGAGACAAATTCTGATAGTTGTGTTGTAACTGTTTGCATTGAGCAAAGACAGACGATTGAGGAACTGCAGTAATTTTGATATGATGAGCGCATGTGTTATATTCACTTCTGGTTGCAAAGTTTTTCTTGGCTAAGGTTCCACATTAAATTAAAGTAAACGTTTAATTGTAAAGTTTTTTGACATATTGTTTTGAATAAATTTTTTCGTGTTTTTAAAAGTTTGGTTTTAAGAGTATCAGTCGATTCTACCGGATGGTTAGTTACAATAAAATTGTGCTTAGAACTGTCGTATTACGCCTACCTCCTCACCCCCAACCCTTCTACATAATGCTTTGTTACAATACGACCACCAAACATTTGCCCGTGTTCGGATTCACACAGCTGCGGTGCTCTGCACTCACAGCTATACAGAACATTGTTCTGACCACGACTGGCGCTTGGAGCGTATCGTGTACACTGCACCGGCGCCGTTTGTGGCCAGATACTGTAACACCCCACCTGTTGCTTGTCCGATTTTTGCGTGTGTTCGCCCCTGACAAACAACTTACAGAGAAATTGGGAGTGGAACTGTACGCAAAAATGGATAACGCTAGATTTAAATGTAGCCCTGTCACCCCTAATTCATCTGCGGTGGTAGTGTTGACGATAAATCACGCCTATTTTTACTTCCAAACATGAATGATCATGAACATTTAGGGTGTTCAATGGCATCAAACACATACACAAAAATAAAATAAAGCAAAAGGGTGAATTCAGGATCAACCACTGAAAGTAAAGGCTCTACTGAATCACAATAATTTTATTATAACCTTCAGATCAATGCTGAATAAAACACAATGAACAATTTACAATTTATCCTCCTAACTGGCATTGGCAGTAACTGTGTTAAAATCGGTCCACAACGCGATCTGGTTCAAATGGCTCTGAGCACTATGGGACTTAACTGCTGTGGTCATCAGTCCCTAGAACGTAGAACTACTTAAACTTAACTAACCTAAGGAAATCACACACATCCATGCCCGAGGCAGGATTCGAACCTGCGACCGTAGCGGTTGTGCAGTTCCGGACTGTAGCGCCTAGAACCGCTCGGCCACTCCGGCCGGCCAAAACGCGATCTCTTATAACTTATATATGAAGAACCACTACACCCCACAGTATCGTGAAACCTCTGTGGAAACAGCAATTGCACGTGATCCAACTATTTAACGTTACTCCTAACACAAGCTGAAGCGGGAGCGATCTCACCGTAATATTCCTGTTGTAGCGGCGGTCTCCTACGGCGACGGCGCGGCCGTGCGGTCGGCGTGTGCTGTCTCGGAAAGTACAAGTATTCGAACACCAGACTGCTGTCCGTAAACTTCTATAATTGCGACAATGTTTCCGTCAGCAATGAGCTGGCGCGGCTAATGTCCTCTCAGAATGAAAGACGAAGAGGGGAGGCGACTTGGCTAACATCCTCCCAGTACGAGAGCCCAGAATTGAAGACCTCTACCGAGAGTCGAGCAAGATCACTCTTCACCTCTGTTTTCCCACCTCAACTTTTACCGAGCGAATCACCTCACTGGCTCTCAAAATACCCAGTTTGCCAGTGCCGACCAATGCACGGCCTGGGAATAGAACTCTTTTCCACAATTCTTTTATTTCTACAAAATTTCACAAGCAAACTCCGCCCACACTGGCTGGAAAGAACCACAGCTATGGGCAATAACACGTTTACTGGGAGTTTTCTCCCAAGAGACCACTCGACATTTTCCCGGCAAGATTCCCCGTCGTAGCGAACACAGACTCTTGCACTGAAAGTTTTGTTATTCGGAACTCCTAGCCTGCCCCACTTGAGTTACTCGAAGGCGTAAAATTAGTGGGACACAGGCGAGAGCACGCAAAGGAAAGCCCGTCCGGCTATCCACTGCTCTGTTTTGGTAAACACTTGAACACCCGCAGCTGCGCGTCCCTCAGAGGTCGGCGGCCGCTGTGGCCTCTCTAAACGGATTAGAGAACTTCCCCAGTTCACCATTCATACCGTCAGGCTGTGGCATTCGGCGGCTAGGTGTGGACGTGGCCGAGCTCTGTTTCGCATACTGCCTTTCCGCAAAATCTTATAATTACAAAATCACGGAATTCTCGAGTGCCGATGCGTTTCCACATAGATTTCCTACACCGTAATTTAGAGTATTACTCCAACAAAACCTAAAGTGCCACGTTAAATGGACTCACCTAAGGTGCAAAGCCGTTGCCACCTTACAATACAACAGCGCAACCTGAAGGCGTGGCCAGCACCTGCATTCTTGTTCGAGCGTGCATTTCTTGGCGTGTTCCCACATTTTTGTCCGACCCCTGCAGAGCAGACAGACGGGAAAGCAAGTACCTCGGGAGAAGTCGGCGAGGCGCGGCGAACAGGCGGGTTGCGAAGAACGAGTCGGGCGGCAGCGCGCCAACTGAGCGCATATGTACGGCGCTGCCGAGCGCACGAGGCATTTCGTGACGAGGCTGATCGAATGGCTCAGTATCTAAGCTCCACAGACACACCGTGTTTGGAAGGACGTTGCTACTACAAAACATCGTTGACGTCACCAACATCTGTGTGTGAACTAGTGGCAGACACTACAAATACACCTCGGCGTCGGAAAGTGTCTGCCACACACCATCGTAGCCAACACTGCTGTGACTTCATCAGTCGTGAAAGGACAGGATCAGTGACTCTTATTCTGTGTTAATATACCAAATAGCTGAACTTTTGCTAATCAGTACTTAACCTGAATAGTATCACGTACGTAAGGTTCCCCACTTGGTCTTTAGATGCACTGAGAGTATCATACAAATGTTCCCAATGAAAGATACACATTTTAAACAATTTAGTAATTGCTACTGTGTAAATCTTGTAGTAAACGAAATAGTGAAATTCTAACACGATGATGCTTTCCGATATCGCTATTGTACAGTTTCTGGTCAAAAGTACCGTGGAATCGATTAAAGATATCATGACAGCCAGACCCGCCAGTATACAGGGTGGTTCATTGATCGTGACCGGGCCAAATATCTCACGAAATAAGCGTCAAACGAAAAAACTACAAAGAACGAAACATGTCTAGCTTGAAGGGGGAAACCAGATGGCACTATGGTTGACCCGCTAGATGGCGCTGCTATAGGTCAAACGGATATCAACTGCATTTTTTAAAATAGGAACCCCCATTTTTTATTACATATTCGTGTAGTACGTAAAGAAATATGAATGTGTGTGTGTGTGTGTGTGTGTGTGTGTGTGTGTGTGTGTGTGTGTGTGGGTGTGGGTGTGGGTGTGTGTGTGTGTGTGTGTGGGTGTGTGTGTGTGTGTGTGTGTGTGTGTGTATGTCTCACCATGTACGACGTTGTATCACTTCATTGCAAAGGTGTTGGTCGTTTCAAAAATGACTGCTCGCAGTTGCTGACTACTCCAGATGACGTAAGCTAATTTCCTAATGTCGTACACAATGCTGCTATACAACAGTGTGTCCCACTGGTACAAGAAGTAGCTTCAAAGATTCCTCAGCCATCCACACAGTGTGGAAAAGAGTATCGTACATCTGTCTCTTCTACTACAGTACTAGAAAATATCACCATCGGTACAAGTAGTAGTTCCTAAAACTCCTCTTTCTCCGACACCGTCTGGAAAAGAGCAACATACATCTGACTCTGGCGTGACAGTTCTAGAAATATCACTTACACCCACTAAAAGACGTCAATCTGATTTCGATTTTAATAAGGATATTGTCAACAGTCCAGTCGTCATTAACAATATCTCTTCCAATGAACACCATATTAAAAATCTCTCAAATGAAACTGTCGGTGTCTTTTTCATGGAAAGTAAGGACATGTGTAAATTTAGCGAGACTGGTGAATCTAATGCTAAAGATCACACTGCGCGAGGGGCAGCAACTAGCAGCTACTACTGACACGCTACCTGCATCTGGTGCTACACAACTAAAGGACGACGTGACAGATACGGAATCCGAATGAGGTTCGTCAGGATCACACTCCACCTGAGCCACTGGCGGAAGATATCCATAAAGATTACCTCATGTCTTCAAAAGAATTCAGAACCTTTTTGAAAGCGGCAAGAAATCATAAAATAATATTTCCGATTACAAAAAAGTACACTAAATATTTTGTAGCTTTGCAACAATTAATTGATAAACAAGTTAAAAAAAAGCAATCGACGAACGTCGCCACGCACAGCGATTGTTAAGTTCCATTAAAAAAGAAACGGCCTCTAAATGAGATATGCGTTTGTCATCTCTGTGCTCTAGCAAGAACAATGCAGTAGCTTGGATACGTCCGAAATAAATAGTACATAACCCAAACAGAACACTTCTGTGAACGTTTGGGTGCTATTCTGTCATCCTGCGCAACGGATTAATCTGAGATGTACCCTTTACCATGTGGCTCCTGCAAGATGCAATTTCCACCCCCGCACTACTACAGAAGTCAGACAGACGCTCCTAACGTTCTAAAGAGAAATGCCTGAAAAACTTTCAGCAATAAATATCATCTGGAATGCCCACTGTAAGGAAATGACACAAAAATTCACAAAATTTCTTACGTAACTAGTGGGATACTTGGGTACTGGAGTAGTGCTAGTTAGTGTAAGAAAAACATGAAACTAACGACAATTATTATTTTTTTGCAAAAATTCTGAGAAATCACAATGGCACTTTTAGTTATGAACTGAACAAGTTATTTCCGGGTTCTTTTCGGAATGTGAAGTTACCTCTTAAGGATAGGATTCGCTAAAGAAATTTCTATACAAAGTTTAAGATTGTTATTGGCTCGGCAGAATGGCTGAGAGCCGCGCCTATTCAACTTGAATAATTATCCGTTAGAATGTTGCTAGGTACGGTCGAGGCTGTCGCGTGTGAAATGCAGTGAAGTTTACTGTTGTGGAGGAAATATGGGGCTCGCAAGAGCTGTAGCGCACAATACCGTAAGCTGCGATGACTGCTGTCTGCGCCGCTCGCTGCTGACAAATGAGATAACTCTCGTTCTATCTGGATTGACCTTCGCCAATCAAACTCTCCCTAAGCCTCGATGAAGTCAAGGACTCCTATTCGCCCCTAGTCTAACTATTGGCATGGTACACCGGTCAAATAACCAGTCCACCGCGATGCCACTCAAAAATTCGCTCGCAGGCGTTTAACTATAACTCTGTCCGTCCACACTGCACAATAAGTGTGGTGGTCAACACAGTGAACAGCGCTTAATTGCAAGAACTCAATGTAGAGTCGCACTCCGATTCGCTCTCCACAGAGGTGCTCTCCCAGTGAAGTACTGAGGAAAGACTTGTTCCTTGCTCTTTGAGTACACATACGAACGCACACGCTCTCGTTACGTGTTCTTTCGCTCCAAGAGCGACAACAGAACGGCCCCTCTCCACGCCAGACGTGCAGGGGTATATCTTTCAGTCTCTTCCATTACTCCTTCAGCTCAAGGCGTCAGGAATATCGTCTGCCAATCAGTATTGCTCTTCTAAAACGGAAGAATGACGTTTCGTTTAAGGCGACCAATCCGGAAATCTGTAGCATCGGCGTTTGGCGTTTGTTGTATCCCTATGAAAAGCTCTGAAACTGCGTGCTATGTTTGTAAAGAATGCGTAGGCTGGGCGCTCCCACACAATGTAGCAGAATTTGCTTTTAAGCTGAACACGGGGTCGCTCTCCCTTTCACTCAGGCAAACGCTGTCTGCTCTACGGGTGACCGCCAGCCGACGTAGATAGGTTGACTCGTCCTCTGAAGGGACCGGCCTCCTGGCGTGTGGTTTGCCTCTCCCAAATTAAAAGCTTTTGTGACCATCGTGTCTTGAATGTGTGTGTGCACCCCAGCCTCGGGTATTTCAATCTCAGTGCGCACTAGCGATTTATTTGTTATTTGCATATCGTTTACATGAATTCATACAACATTGACTTTATCATATCGAGTTTGGGTTCGAATGAAGCGTCTTGATGTGCGGAATATGATTGTGAGGGCGGAATATGTAAGCAATGAAGGTCAGGAGACCATGACATCTTACACATTGATTATCACTAATGGCAATACCAAACACAAGCCAAACAACTTGGTCTCTACAAAAACAAATCAAGGGCATACAAATACATCTACAGCGCTCCAGAACTGCAAAAGGTAACCTAATGCAGCTTATTGACAATATCAGATTCACATCGCTTTAATACAAGAACAGTATTGTCATCAACAAAGGCTAAGGTGACGCAAGGAATAACTCAGCAACAGCGATAACCAACAAAGATATTGCTTCCGCAATGATTAGACGCTTGTCCGACGAAGTTGCAGTATTTGTAGAAACCGTAAGAGAAAATTTGCGATTTTTCATACCTACCATGTACGTAGATATCACAAAACCCGTCAAAGATGACCTGAGAAAAATAGATGGCATGATAACCTACAATAAAGGAGTTGGTTTAGAAATTGCTATGGATAGCAATGCAAGATCTAGCATACAGTAACAAACTCCAGACGAAAGGAGATGGAAGAACTTCTGGCTTCCGCTAATCTGTACTTACTGAGTGAGGAAAATCACGAACCAACTTTTGAATATAATAAAGGACAGACCAATATTAATTTAACTAGGCCCACGACTTCTCTACTGTCGATGCTAAGCCAATGAACCCGTGGTGAAGAAGAGAGTTATTCTGACCATAAGATTATTACTTTAAGCGTGGCAGTGTTCCCAACAGCATATGCTGGAAGCATAGTTTAACTAAAAGTTCATTTTATTTTCACAACTCCTTCTTAATCACATAGATGTCTTTACACTTTACGACCGGTTCCGGCTTACCGCCATCTTCAGATCTGTTGTAAATATAAATACTGTGTAAGCGACAGGTTCAGTTAGTTGAAATTAAATCTAAACAAGTCTTAGTGACTACTCCACAGTGCCTTCGATTTCAGTCAAAAATACAGTCGTCCATTTTGTGCCAGTACCCGACACACTTCCTCATTGTTCTCGGTCATTATGTTTGTTGCTATCCGATCCACAGGTAGAAGAAACATTAACTTGCCGAAGCTAAGGCATTTGATTGAGGTACATGGTGCGGAGAGAGAGATACTGGGCTTGATTCATGTGCGGGGAGTTCGCACGTCCGGCTGTCCAGAATCAGGTTTTCTTTAGCTGACGAAACCAATAAAACGAGTATACTAACTCAAATCTTTCATCGCAAAAATAAGAATAATCCTGATTGTCTAAACAAAGCACACACTACGCTACATACTTCAATGATACAATCGGTCTTGACTGCACTAAGCCGCCTTTAAATCTACAAATACAAGAAAGAACAAAGAGCTAGTTATTATCTATTACCCAAGTTGTTTAAAAGTAAGGCATGAAAGATGTTATCACAAGTTGTACTATGTTACCTAAAATGTAGCTGTCACCGGCATCAGTTGATGAGCGTCATAAAAACTGAAATCTTATCAATGGCCTATAGTCTATATATGAACACAATATCAGTGTTTTTCCTGTCACGCAATGCCGCATTTCCGTAGTAACACGGATGACCGATTTCAGTTGGTAACAATCATCTATAGATTTCCAAAAAATACACACAAAAACCTCAAACAGAGACAGTCCTTGTTAGATTTGGATTAAATTTAGATTAAACAACCATAGTACCACGCCATCAGCAATGTACAGATTTAGGATAAGTGCTCCTCCCTCTGCGCTACGGTTAAAAAGTGCAAATGTCTGGTCACCAAATGGTACAGAAGCACGCACAGTTAACACTAATCTAATGTATAACAGCCAAATACAGTCTTCGTACGAAATAATAAATAAACCTGTGTTTTTCTTTTAGACTGACAAATTCAATAATATCAAATGAAGAAACACATCTGATTAAAAGGTAAGGAACTAAAAAATGCGATCCTAAAATGCTAAACGAATCGAGTTTGTTTATTATGTCGTGATTTGTACATGTCCTGCGACACGTCAGGACAATATAGATATGTTTTCTCGTCAGTCTCTCTTGTGTAATCCAAATTGTTTTAATCATACAATGTAGGCTTGGTTTGTTTAATAGCGACGTTCGTGATTGGTTGGTTTGGTCTTTTTTAGGAACTGAAGATGATTGTTTCGTTTCTGATCAACAATAATAAGAAGCCGTAAGTGAGAAAAATGATTCGAGAACCAATAAATAAAAACAAAATTTTATTGACCTCAATATCAACTTTGTAGCACACCGAGAAATTTTCTCCATGCCCTAATCAAGTAAAAGTCTGCCCCATATTCAAGAAATGAGCGTTTGAGGCAGATGTGTCACTTCTGCATTGCTCATCACAGTCTCGGGCGAGGTCCTACTGGAGACGGTTTGACGTTGCTTTCCTGCGACTTCGCACGAAGTACAGCGACCGGAATGGTCGGCCGCCACTCTGGGTGACTGGATGCAGTAGTCGCAGTTCGGGTTGCCGGTAGTCCACCATCTGGGCAGGGCAGGGCAGGGCAGCAGTGAGGCGGTGAGTGGATACATGGTACACGCCAGATGTTTCATCAAGGAAACAGCACCGACAGAGCACAAATTTATTACTCAGTGCTACAATAGTCTTGCTGATGAACAGAGAGGCCGGTGTCTATGGGATGTAAGCTGTGCACAGCCAGTGGGGAAGGTGCTGTGGTCAGCACGCGGCTCCATGGTGTCCTGTAGGTGAGGAAGCGATGATGCCAACAGCGAGCCAAGGCAATTCTTTCCAGCATACCAGCAGGTGTTGGACGCCAGTGAGGTGTAGCCTCACTTCAGTGGCAGCCGCTCTGCCTGCAGGCGGCACAGCAGCCCATTCCTGACGAGACACGCAGCGGTGAACCAGACTGCAGTGTAGGAGGGGCAGCTCCCCAAAGCGGTATCTGCACAGGCTGCCAGACAGGAGTTTGCCTGCCCAAGAGACGGCACATGAGCTGCCTCACAGCCTCGGACTAGAGCCAAGAGACATCCAGGGTAGAGACAGGCAGCAGGCAAAGTGGGTCCCCAGACTGGCCTGCCAGTTAGAGGCTGCTAAGTCAATGTCATTGGCTCCAGCACTGCAGCTGGCAGGAGCAAAGTATGGCGAGGGAGACAGGCTCAGCCGCACAGACTTATAGACTTGTAGAACTGTGGACTGATGTACGTCCCTCCTCAGGATTGGGGGCTGGCAGACTGTGATACCTTTGATTAAAAATGACGAGTGTTTATGTCGTCTCAGCTCCATTCTTGTTTTGCTACAATGTCAGTTTGTATCAAGCAGGCCACAACATGTCTGTGCCTCGGACGTGAAGTAACCGGGCTATCATCTCTGCCTTCCCACTATATCAGTGATATTTCCACTCCTGCTGCAATGTGCGATATAGTAACTGCCTGTCCTAATGGCGCAGTTCCTCTTCTATCAGCAGCAATCCCCAATGCAATAACATCCGGTCAGCACTGGTCTGACCTGTTTATCTAGCCCCTTGCATTAGCCCTACCCAGCTGCACCCAGTTAATTACTTGCACTGCAAGAGAAGTGTATATGGGTCGTGTGGCTGACGGTGATGAGTAATGTACAGTCGTGTGTTGTCCTGTATTTGTGTCTATCGATTTAATGGAGGGAGAGGTTAATCCCAGTGTCAGTCCATAGGTCACTTGCCTCAGGTAGCCGTCTAATTCAGCATCCCCAGCCGACTAACATGGAAGTCAACAAGACCATGAGGTCTCGTTCCATTAGACACTACAGAAATGCTTGGGATTTTGTCTAGAATATGGCTGCAAAGTCTAGTTATCGTGAACCTCTCCTCCTCTTGCTGGCCAATACCAGTGTTGAAAATTTCTTCTGCCGTCAGGTTGCGAACTGGCAACTCCCGAGACGATCGCCAGTGCGCAAACGTGCGTCACTGATCTCTGCTACGGAAGCAACGCGGCATCTACATCTACACCCGCACCCTGCTCACAGTTGTGAAATGCGTGGCAGAGTCTGCAATCCTGTCGTATAGATTAGCAGTGCTTTTTGCCGTTCCAATCATCTATGGAACACTGGAAGAACGGTTTCTTAAAATTAGTTTGATCTTCCCTTCGTGTCTCCTAGGGGAACGGTACATAAGGGAGCTGTAATATATTCCTTGACTCATCACTTAAAGTTAATTCTGAAATCTTTCTAAGTAGGTTTTCATGGGACAGTGCCTGTCTATATCAAAGCGTGAGTCAGTTCAGCTCTTTCAGCATTTTCGTGACACTCTCTCATGGATCAGACAAACCTTTGACCGTGCGTTCTGGCCTTCTCTGCATACGTTCAATATCGTCTTTTAATGCTATTTCGTATGGGTCCTACACACTTGAGGAATATTCTAGGATGGGTTGCACCAGTGTTTTGTATGCACTCTTCTTTGTACATTGAATACATTTGCCTAGTATTCTACCAGTGAACCACTGTGTGCGAGCAGCTGTACCTATGACTGAGACTATTTGACCGTTCCAGTTCATATCCCTGCAGTTTGTTACAACCAGATATTTGTATTAGTTGACGTTTCCAACTGTTACTGACTGATATTAGTATTTATAGGGCTCTACGATTTCGTTTTGTGAAATGCACAGTCTAACATTTCTGAAATTTAAAGTTATATAATCTTTTCACCACGTTGATATCTTATCAACTGCTCCTTCTTGCAGACAGTATTTCACTATTGCTAACTGCATCATCAACGAAAAGTCTGAGGTTACTATTAATATTGTGTCCGCCCCGGTAGCTGAGTGGTCAGCGTGACAGACTGCCAATCCTAAGGGCCCGGGTTCGATTCCCGGCTGGGTCGGAGATTTTCTCCGCTCAGGGACTGGGTGTTGTGTTATCCTAATCATCATCATTTCATTCCCATCGACGCGCAGGTCGCCGAAGTGGCGTCAAATCGAAAGACCTGCACCAGGCGAACGGTCTACCCGACGGGAGGCCCTAGCCACACTACATTTCCATTTCCATTAATATTGTCTGTGAGGTGATCAATATACTGTAGGAACAGTAAGAATACGAACACTCTTACTTGCTGAACGACCCAAGTTACTTCTGTCGTTGACTCTTCATCCAAGATAAATACTTGAGCCCTCTCTAACAAAAAATCCTGTCCTTGATACCCCATACTACAGTACTTTTGATAATAATCATGGGTGAGTCTAACGCTTTTCGGGAATCCAGAAATGCTTCATCTACTTGACTATCTTGGATCTCGTGGTCGTGCGGTAGCGTTCTCGCTTCCGACGCCCGGGTTCCCGGGTTCGATTCCCGGCGGGGTCAGGGATTTTCTCTGCCTCGTGATGGCTGGGTGTTGTGTGCTGTCCTTAGGTTAGTTAGGTTTAAGTAGTTCTAAGTTCTAGGGGACTTATGACCACAGCAGTTGAGTCCCATAGTGCTCAGAGCCATTTGAACCACTATCTTGGATCACAGTACGAGGGTAATCCCAAAAGTACGGTCTCCTATATTTTTATAAATACAGAACTCTGTGTGGCAGTTGGTCACACTGTTATGAAGAGTGCTTCACTCGCTGTGTGTAAACATGTGCACGCCACACTGAGGCACTCAGTATTGGTTTGGCAGCCGTTGAGAATGGAGCTCCCGTTGCATGTTACCGCCAAGTGCGAATTGCGCGCAGTTATTGGGTTTTTTAACGCAAAGGGCACTGCGCTGAAAGAAATCCATCGCCAATTGACGGAAGTGTATGGTGAGTCGTGCATGGATGCCAAAAATGTTCGTAAGTGGTGTAGAGAGTTTGCAGCTGGTCGGACCGAAATTCACGACGAACAAAGGAGCGGAGACCGTCAGTTTCTGAGGGGACAATGTTGAAGGTTGAGCAAAGCATGCGTGAAGATCGGCGGATCACCCTGGATGATCTCTGCACGTTGGTTCCTGAGGTTTCCCGAACCACCGCTCACAGAATTTTAACGGAAACATTGAACTACCGGAAGGTGTGCGCAAGATGGGTGCCACGCATTCTGACTGAGGACCACATGCGGCAACGAGTCGATGCTTCCCGCGCATTTCTTCACCGCCTTGCAGCCGAACAGGACAACTTTATGGACTCAATTGTCACGGGTGACGAAACCTGGGCATACCACTTTACACCTGACACCAAGCTACAGTCACGTCAGTGGCGGCATCCTTCTTCGACAAAGCCGCGCAGCTGGCGGTGAGCTGGTATGACATGAGCATACATAAACTGCCACAGCGTCTACAAAAATGCATCGGCAGGAATGGTGATTATGTCGAAGAATAGCTAAATGTTCAAGCTGTAAACTGATGTAAACCATTGTAGAAATAAATGGCTCTGAGCACTGAGGGACTTAACATCTGAGGTCATCAGTCCCCTAACTAACCTAAGGACATCACAACATCCATGCCCGAGGCAGGATTCGAACCTGCGACCGTAGCAGTCGCGCAGTTCCCGACTGAAGCGCCTAGAACCGCTCGGCCACCTTGGCCGGCATTGTAGAAATAAACAGGTCTATGTACTTATAAGAAAATAGGAGACCTTACTTTTGTGATTACCCTCGTATGAGTATGTGATATGACGGAAATTCCGTGCCCTAATAAGTAAATAAAAGTTTCATTTGTGAGTACAACAGGAAGAAACTTGTGATAAAATAAAAAAAAATGCCCTTGCCAGCCACTGTACACTGGTACGGAGAGTACAGATGTGCACGAACGTCCCGTTATCGACGCCGCAACTGAGTTGCGATTTCGCCACACAGTGAAGCAGCCGCGGCTCGTCCGCCTCAGCACGCCCGCTGCCAGCTAACGGCGGCGGCCCAGGCGTGACGTCACACGCGGTTCGCGCGAAGTTTGTGAATGAAGCTCCCGGAATACTCGGTTCGCTCTCACCGTTGGCTGTTGCGCAAGGCGCCCGCCCGAGCTGCAGTAATGCCTTGCCGACCGTGCAGCTGTTTATGGAAACGTTCCTAACTCAGAGGTCGCACGTCGTGCAGAGCAGCGCAATGCAAACGCGAACGCCACTTACCCACAACGATTAGTCGGCGAAATGCCACGATTATTTTGCCACGTTTTCACACTACGATATCTGCAGGTTTGTACGAAGAGCGTACCACGGACTGCGGTTAAGCGACCGCCAAACACTGCCAGTTTGCGAACACGGCGCACGTCCTCAGAGGCGTTGTAGCAGCACCGACTCAGAGGAAGGCCTCGGCGCTTGTTCGTGACGTCACGTCAGCTAGGCACGGCGAACGCCAGGTCTGTTGCAGGCATACTCATAATGGTGGTGTCTCCCTCTCTGACACAGGAAAATGTGAAACTATTGGCGGTAATTGACCAACACACATTATTCTGAGAGATTTGTGCAATCAATTAATTGTGCAATTCATTACACTTCTTAACAAACTGTGTATTCCTGAACTTAAATTTCCACCTGTTTTAAGGATTGACATACAAAAACAACTTCATGGTCCAGCAGCAACAGAATTCGTGCTTCTTTACCTTATTTGTAAATCTGAGGAAGTTACGTTTGTACTGGGTTGCTTTTACAAGAAACTGTGAACATATTGGTGCTCTTCTTTAGGTATCTTGGTTGACTATGGGGTGAGGCGCACTGAATGTTAATGAAATATCTTGCGATTGTACACGTTGGGGGAGGGGGTGGGGGACAGAAGAAGAGGCAAAAGAGAGACACTTGTTCTATCAAATAATTTTTTTTTATCTTATGAAGTTTCTCCTTTCAGTTGCAAGAGGGGAATATTTATCTTTTCTAATGTGCATGTTTAAAAAAGTTTAAGCTCTGCAGTATTTTCGATGTATGAAACTATTTTGTTTCCTGTTTGGAATTCCTTTCGTTGAAAACGACTGTAATCTAATGACTGGCAACAGTTGGACATTTACACATGTAAATTAGTTCACATTTCCAGTGACGATGTCAAACGAAAATAAATAAATAAATAAAAGAAACGAGTTCATTGTAAGGGGATTGGGGTAAGTTTCGATAACAAAATGGAACAAGTAAATATAGTTTCTTGAATGTAAAATTTCCGAAGCTTGCAATGGGGCAAAGCATCTCCTCATATTGATCTACGTTTGTTTCGACAGGATTCATTCATATAGAACTATGATCTTCATTTGCAGCTTTACGATAGTAAGAAAATCTTTCATCTAAATAAAACTGCAGAATCCAAAACAATACCAAACATTTTGTCCAAAAATAAGAGATTTATAGTGATAAGCACGCCCAGGCGTTTCTGCCTGCAACAGAACTGGCGTTCGCCTTGTCTAGCTGACGTGACGTCATCAACAAGCGCCGAGGGCTTCCTTTGAGTCGGTGTTGGTTGTACGAGTAGACAGTCGGTGCACTGCCCGCCGCTCTGTCCTCTGAGCAGATGCGTGTCTTCCCTGCGGCTGCGTTTTCAACTGTTACGCGTTTAACCATCGCCTCTGAGGACTACTCTCAACGACGACACGTTTAACAGAGCAACGGCACAAGTAAATACAGATACCGCAGAAAATGTTCTCGGGTTTCCAACCGCGTCAATTGCTTAAAACTACACTAGCTTTCGGACAAGCACTCCTTGGCCATTGTCAAGTGGTATGACTGCCAGTGGAATGTTGGTGCGCCCTTACATACGCTAGCTGCCGGCTGTGACTTCACTGGTGCCCGTGACATTGTCATATATGGGCATGTTTTGAGTCGGCGTTCGATGTGCCCTCTTCAACCGCGCGATCGCTGGAGCCCACGCAGCGCTGAGCTGCAAGCCATCGTCTCTATTCAGGGTGTTTGCGGTAATTTTTATTTCAGTAGCTTCCTTTATTAACTGTCCCAGAAGCTGTTAGTGCGAGCCACGACAGAGGTATCGTCAAATTTTATGTAGTGACCGTTT
This sequence comes from Schistocerca piceifrons, assembly GCF_021461385.2. Classification (NCBI taxonomy): domain Eukaryota; kingdom Metazoa; phylum Arthropoda; class Insecta; order Orthoptera; family Acrididae; genus Schistocerca; species Schistocerca piceifrons. Next base: position 94,396,025 of record NC_060143.1, on the reverse strand, counting down.
TCTAACGCATGCTCAGCTAACGCAGATTTCTCTGGATAGCGTAGGCGATAATACCTCTCATGTTCTTTCCTGCGTTGTTCCACAGTGCGCTCTGTTTGTCCGATGTACTTCTGGCCTCAGTCACAAGGTATTTCATAGACTCCAGGTGTTCTGAGACCTACTGCGTCTTTAACTGGTCTCAGTAATTTTCGTTGGAGGCCTGAAGATTGATTTGATCTTGCGTCTTTTCAACAGGAGGCTTATCTTGCCCGACACAGAGCCACAGAATGGCAGCAAAGCAAGTTTCTTTTCCTGCTCTTCGTCGATGGTCTTATTCTGATATTTCCCAGAAATCACTTCTTTCACTTGATGGGCGCTGTAGTCGTTATTCCTGAAAACCTTGCGTAGGTGTCTCAGTTCATGGGGCAGGTTATCGTCGTCTGATATTACTCTTGCACGATGCACCAATGTTTGTAATACTATTCGCTTCTGTGCTGGATGATGATGGCTGGTGGCGTGCAGGTACAGGTCTGTGTGGGTGGGTTTTCTGTAGACGCTGTGGCCAAGGCACCCATTTCGTTTACGGTGGACAAGGACGTCGAGGAAGTGCAATGGATTATCTTTTTTCACCCCCATGGTGACTGGATGTTACTGTTGATGCTATTGACGTATTCCAAAAACTCGTCTAGTTTCTCGCGTCCGTGTGGCCAGATGACGAACGTATCGTCAACGTATCGAAAGAAACACTTCGGCTTCAATGGCGCAGTATCTATGGCAACATCCTCAAAATTTTCCATGAAGAGGTTTGCAATAGCTGGAGCCAACGGGCTACCCATTGCTATGCCGTCTGTCTGATCGTAATACTGGCCGTTCTACACGAAATAGGATGACGTAAGAGTGTGCCTAAATAGCTCGACCACGTCATTTACAAAGTACTCGGAAATTAGGTCCGAAGCGTCTTTGATAGGCACATTCGTAAACAGCGCCACTACATCAAAACGGACCATAATATCATCATCACTAAGGCGCAGACGGTTGATTCAGCTGATAAATTCTGCAGTTTAATAAAGGAATCTATTGAAATAAGAATTACCGCAAACACCCTGAATAGAGACGGTGTCTTGCAGCTCAGAGCTGTGTGGGATCCAGCGATCGCGCGGTTGAAGAGGGCACATCGAACGCCGAACGCCGATAAGAGCGCACCAACAGTCCACGTGCAGTCAAACCACTTGACAATGGCCAAGGAGTGCTTGGCCGAAAGCTCGTTGAGTTTTAAGCAATTGACGCGGTTGGAAACCCGAGAACATTTTATTCAATGTTATCGTCGCGAGACTCTGCATTCATAAAGATATAGCTATCGTTTGATCATTTTCATTTCACGTTTCAGTCTGATATCTCTGAGGTACCCAGACAACATTACTCTCCTTTTTATTGAAACGCACAGAATGTGCTGTACATTGCTCAACTTTAAACTTGCAAAACCGTGGAGGAGGCATGTACCAAACGTCAAACTGGATACGCAAACGTTGAGCATTTCAGCGCAACCGCTCAAAGTGGATCGAGTAACGCCGCCTACATTCTGCTATAAGGAGAGATTATGCAGTGCGTGTCTCGTTCAGAAATCGCATTTGAATGCTCGTCAGTGAGAAGATCATATAATGACTCGTGTAAGAAGAAGGGAAGAAAAGAAAACCGAGCAACTGTTAGACGACGATCTGTTTGGCTTTAGGAAAGGGGGAGGCGCTAGAAAGGCAGTCCTGATGTTGTGTTTGATAATGGAGGCAAGACTGAAGAAAAATCGAGAGACGTTCACAGGATTTGTCGACCTGGAAAAGCGTTCGACACTGTCAATGGTACAAGATGTTCGAAATTCTGAGAAAAACAGGGGTAAGCTATAGGGAGAGACGGGTAATATACAAGAACCAAGAGGGAACAATAAGCCTGCAAGACTAAGAACGAAGTGCTCGGATTAAAAAGCGTTTAAGACAAGGATGCAGCCTTTCGCCCCAACTGTCCACACTATACATAGAAGAAGCAATGACGGAAATAAAAGAAAAGTTCAAGAGTGGGATCAGAATCCACGGTGAAAGGGTATCAATGTAAAGATTCGCTGATGACACTGCTATCCATAGTGGGGTGAAATAAAAATTACAAAATCTATTCAATGGACTGATCAGTCTAATAGGTACAGAATACGGACTAAGATTAAACAGATGAAAGAGGATACTAATGATAAGTAATAAAAATCAGAATTGGTGATCACGAAGTAGAGGAAGTTAAGAAATTCTGCTACTTTGGAAACACAATAATTCAAGACGTGAAAAGCAGACTATCACGGACAAAGAGGACATTCCTGGCCCAAAGAAGTCTACTGGTATCAAACATAGGCCTTAGGCTTCAATTTGAGGAAGAAATTTCTGAGAGTGTACGTTTGAAGCACAGATTCGTATAGTAGTCAATCGTGGAGTGTGGGAAAACCGGAACAGTAGACAATCGAACCGTTTGTGACGTGGTGCTGTAGATGAATGTTGAAAATTAGGTGTACTGATAAGGTAAGAAATGAGTAATGTCTCCACAGAGTCGGTGTATAAAGAAACATACGTATGGCATTGGCAAGAAGTAGGGAAAGGATAGCAGGACATGTGTTAAAACATCAGGGAATAACCTACGCGGTACTAGAAGGAGCTTCAGAGAGTAAAAACTGCAGACGAAGACAGAGATTGGAGAACAACCAACAACTGATTGAGGACATAGGGTGCAAGTGCTACTAGCAGATGAGCGGGCTGCGTCAAACCGGTCAGAAGACTGATGAGTCCAAAAAAAGTTATAAAAGTAAGAATGTGTGCTCTTATTGCTTACCTTGCCAGGTTTCCTTAGCATCCAACAGTAATTCGGTTTCTCGCATCAAACCATGGAAGATCTACAAAGTGTCTCCAAGATCTGTTGTTCCTCTTCGTCTGCTAAAGGTAAACCTAACAGGTGGACTGTGGTGGAGACGGAGTGCTGACTTTAGATGTTTTAAAGGTCCATTCTCCTCAGTCAGTCTATAAAACAAAAGAATTTTAATATTTTTTTTTGGAAAAAAATAAATGAATCAGTCGACGTAACTCTTTTTGCGCATTGTTTAGTAATTCAGTCCGCAGCTCCCGAGCACGGGACCTCGGGTTCGATTCCCGGCGGGGTCAGGGCTTTTCACCTGCCTCGAGATGACTGAGTCTTGTTGTATCGTCTTTACCATCACCATTTATCCCCCTTAGGTCGGAGGAAGGCAATGGCAAACCACCTCCGCTAGCATCTTACCTAGTACGGCGGTGCGGGTCTCCCGCATCGTCCCCTACGCTCTGTCGTGGCATATGGGACCTCATCATCATCATCATCATTACTGATTCTCGGACAAAATTTTCTTGTTTTTTACAGAAATTCAATCGCCATTAAGCCCTCTCCCCATCCGAGGAATTAAAGTTGCTCTGTCCAAAATGAAGTGTGTGACCATGACGGAAATACTCCACTCTGCGAATCTTGTCTGAAATCAAAATTTGTCGGCGTGCGAGTAGCATTCGCCCACTGCGGGTTCAGTGCAAACTTAATCACATATATATATATATGTATGTAGTTCACCCATCCTGGGAAACGAAAATCTCAAAGATTTTTGCCTGTTTTCGATATTGAGACTGGTAAGGTTCTTGTCCCGGGAATTCCAAGGTCGTATCAGAATCCCTACAGTAGTTCCTCAGAGTAGCCCGGACATGCAAAAAGAAGCGAGCAGTGGACTTCAGTTTGTTTATATATGTATATACAGGAGATTTAATACGATGTCCTTTTATTTAGTTACTGAAACATGACTACAACTTAAATTTTATGTTTGTACTCAGTAATGTTCGCCTATTATGCTTCTGACGGATGATGAATACAGTGGCAAAAAGATATTTTTATGTGATATAATTACAAATTAACGATTTTCAGATTTTTTTGCTCTACTTATACTGTGAAACCTTGCCTCTTGCCAAATTTCATGATTCTAGGTCAACGGGAAGTACCCTATACGTTTTGATGAATGAGCTTTCGAGTATCGAAATATGTGACATAAAAGGCCGTATCTTTTGATTGTATTGACTTAGAAGCTTACAATTTTTACGTTTCGATGAATGAGCTTTCGAGTATCGAAATATGTGACATAAAAGGCCGTATCTTCTGATTGTATTGACTTAGAAACTTACAATTTTTACGCCACTAAGGGACCATCGACCTTAGTATGTGACATAAATTTCAACTTCATACGTCTACCGGTTCCTGAGTTTTTAACAGTCAGTCATACAGACCCACAAAAAAGCGATCCTGTAAGGCTTCCGTTTTTACAGCCTGGGGCACGAACCATAAGAAACAGACAACTCTCTTAATCTATACGACATTGCGCACGGTGAAATAGCACAGTTTTTGAAATCTGACAAAATAATAAAATGTCGGACGTTTGGAATAAAGACGTAGTTTTGTCGTGTGTTTTGGGTCACGTTTTTTGCAATAACTAATGAATAAATTAAAATAAGAGAATTATCCTATTACTCCTTGCGGACACGCCGGAGGAATAATTTGGCTACATTTCAGAAAGATATCTTTGTAAGTGTGCCCGCAATCCATTCCGTCAGGTTGAAATACACTGTGGTGAATAGTGCACCTGTATCCATCTTGCAGGCCTGGTTGAGCTCGGTGTCAACTGGAAACGAAAATGTCTTGCCGTGCACATCCTCAAGCCATCTGAAAATTTAACCACATGTACTGTAGGCTTGCTGTACCGTAGACGCACAGTATGTAAAATTTCGTTGCTTGTCGTCCTTCCTTGTGTTGCAGATTTAAACGCCAGCAGTGCAGGTTTTTGCTTTTTGTCAAGTGCACCATGTTACATTTCTGTACATTTCAGGCAATGTGCCAGTCTTTGCTCCAATTTGAAATCCTATCAAGATCTGACTGGATATTTGCGCAGTTTCCTTCGGAAAGCGTTACAATACAGACAACGACATCATCCACAAAATTTCGGAGGCTCCTGTTAATACGGTCCCAGGTCATTAATATAAAAGATGAACAACAAGAGGCCCAATTCATTTCCCGCCGACACGCCTGGAGTCATTTCTACATCAGTCGATGACTCTCTATCCAAGATAATATGTTGCGTTCTTCCTATTAACAAATCCTCAGTCCAGTCCCAAATTTTGTTTGATATCCTTATGACTGGGCTTCTGTTAATAAACGTGGTATGGTATCGAGTCAAATACTTTTCAAACTCTATAAATGCTGCATTCGCCTGATTGCCTTGACCCACGGCTTTCAGGATGTCAGGTGACGGAAGTGAAGAGCGTGGTGGGTTCACATCATCTACATTTCCGGAATCTGCATCTACATCTACATGGATACTCTGCAAATAACATTTACCTGCTTGGCACCACCTTCACAATTCTCTATTATTCCAATCTCGTATAGCGCTCGGAAAGAACGAACATCTACATCTTTCCGTACAAGCTCTGATTTCCCTTATTTTATAGTGGTGATCGTTTCTCCCTATTTAGTTCGGTGTCAAAATGAATACTTTCGCATTCGAAGAAGAAAGTTGGTGACTGGAATTTCGTGAGAAGATTCCGTCGCAAGGAAAAACGCCTTTCGTTTAATGATGTCCAGCCCAGATCCTGTATCATTTCTGTGACCCTCTCCCCATATTTCGCGATAGTACAAAACTTGCCCCTTCTTTGACCTTTTTCGATGTCCTCCTTCAATCCTATCTGGTAAGGATCCCATACCGCGCAGCAATATTCTAAAATGAGGACGGACAAGCGTAGTGTAAGCAGTCTCCTTTGTAGATCTGTTACATTTTCTAAGTGTCCTGCCAACAAAAAGCAGTCTTTGGTTAGCCTTCCCTACAACATATTATATGTGTTCCTTACAATTTAAGTTGTTGTTATTGTAATTCCTAGGTATTTAATTGAATTTACGGCCGTTAGAGTTGACTGATTTATCATGTAACCGAAGTTTAACGGATTCCTTTTAGCACTGATGTGGATGACCTCATATTTTTCGTTATTTGGGGTCAACTGCCAATTTTCGCAGCATCCAGATATCTTTTCTAAATCGTTTTGCAATTTGTTTTGATCTTCTGATGACTTTATTAGTCAATAAACGACAGCGTCATTTTCACGCAACCTAAGACGGCTGCTCAAATAGTCTCCCAAATCGTTTGTATAGATAAGGAACAGCAAAGGGCCTATAACACTATCTTGGGGAACGCCCGAAATCACTTCTGTTGTACTCGATGACTTTCCGTCAATTACTACGAACCATGACCTCTCAGACAGGAAATCACAAATTCAGTCACATAACTAAGGCGATAGTCCATAGGCACACAATTTCAGTACAAGCCGCTTGTGTGGTACAGTGTCAAAAGCTCCCAGGAAATCCAGAAGTCCAGAAATACGGAATCAATCTGAAATCCCTTATCAATAGCACTCAGCACTTCATACGAATAAAGAGTTAGTTGTGTTTCGCAAGAACGATGTTTTCTACATCCATATTGACTGCATGTCAATAGACCGTTTTCTTCGGGTTAATTCAAAATGTTAGAACACAATATATATTCCAAAATCCTGCTACATAACGATGTTAATGATATCGGCCTGTAATTTAGTGGGTTGCTCCTTCTACCTTTCTTGAAAATTGGTGCGACCTGTGCAACTACCCAGTCTTTGGGTACCGATCTTTCGTCGAGCGAACGGTTGTATATGATTGTCAAGTATGGAACAAATGCATCTGCACACTGTGAAAGGAATCTAATTGGTATACGGTCTGGACCAGAAGACTTGCTTTTATTAAGTAATTTAAGTTGCTTCACTACTCCGAGGATATTTACTTCTACGTTACTCATGATGGCAGCTGTTCTTGACTCGAATTCTGGATGTTTGCTTCGTCTTCTTTTGTGAAGGCATTTCTGAAGGCTGTGTTTAGTAACTCTGCTTTGGCAGCTCTGTCTTAGATAGTATCTCCATTGCTATCGCGCAAAGAAGACATTGATTGTTTCTTGCCGCTAAGATACTTCACACACGACCATAATCTCTTTGGGTTTTCTGCCAGGTTTCGAGACAAAGTTTTGTTATGGAAAGTATCATAAGCATCTCGCATTGAAGTCCGCGCTAAATTTCGAGCTTCTGTAAAAGATCGCCACTCTTGAGGGTTTCTCGTCTGTTTAAAGTTGACATTTTTGATTCGTTGTTTCTGCAACAGTGTTCTAACCCGTTTTGTGTACCAAGGAGGATCAGCTCCGTTGTTTGTTAATTTATTTGGTATAAATCTCTCAATTGCTGCCGATACTATTTCTTTGAATTCAAGCCATTTCTGGTCTACACTTTGGAAGAAGTGCAGATAGTCTCTCAGGAAGGCGTCAAGTGAATTTTTATCTGATTTTTGAATAGGTATATTTTTCGTTTATTTTTGGAGGATTTGGGGGTTACAATATTCAGTCTCGCTACGACAATCCTGTGTTCACTAATCCCTGTATCCGTTTTGATGCTTGTTATTAACTCAGGATTGTTTGTTGTTAAGAGGCCAAGTGTGTTTCCACAACTGCTTACTATTCGCTTGGGCTCATGAACTAGCTGCTCGAAATAATTTTCAGAGAACGCGTTTAGCACAATTTCGGATGATTTTTTATGCGTGCTTCCGGAATTAATCACCTATTTTCGCCAACATATCGAGTGTAAATTAGTCACTAACAACTATAATCGTACGAGTCAGGTACGTGTTTGAAATCAAACTCAAGTTTTCTTTGAACCTTTCAGCAACAGTCGGTAAAAGGATCCAATTATTGTTTTATTTTGATTGCCAACAATGACCTCTTCCCATACTAGCTCACAGGAACTTCTTTTTCAACTTCTTCTAACAGCAACAATCACGCCACCGCCAACCGTGTTTAGCCTATCCTTTCGGAACACCGTTAGGTTCTTCGCAAAAATTTTGGCTGAGCTTATCTCCGGCTTTAGCCAGCTTTCAGTGCCTATAACGATTTGAGCATCAGTGCTTTCTATTAGCGCTTGGAGCCCTGATACTTTACCAACACAGCTACGACAATTTACAACTGTTTACCGATGGTTCCTGTATCTACTTTCTTACTGTGTTCGGCCTACACCCTTTGTGACAAGCCCTTCTTGTGTTTTCCCGAGACCCTATTACCTAAAAAAAACCTCCCAGTCCACGCCACACAGCCCCTGCTACCCGTGTAGCCGCCTCCTGCGTATAGTGGACAACTGACCTATTCAGCGGTACCCGAAACCCAACCACCCTTTGGCGCAAGTCGAGGAATCTGCAGCCTACCCGGTCACAGAACCGTCTGAGCCTCTGATTCAGACCCTCCACTCGGCTCTGTACCAGAGGTCCGCAATCAGTCCTGTCGACTATGCTGAAAATGGCCAGATCTGATTTCATCTTGCAAGCAAGACTGGTAGGCTTTACCACTTCTGTTAGCCGCTCGAATCCAGAGAGAATCTCTTCTGATCCAAAGTGTCACACATATTTGGTACCGACGTGAACCACCAGCTGCAGTTGGCTGCACCTTGTGCTCTTCATGGCATCCGGGAGGACCTGTTTCACGTCTGGTGTGCACATGGAGTGCACATTGGTTTTCTTACCCTTCTTGGCAGCCATGTCCCTAAGGGGCCCCATAACGCACCTGACGTTGGAGCTCTCAACTACCAATAATCCCAGTCTGTGATTGTCCAGATCTTGCAGGCTGAGAGGATTCCTCTGAAACAGGACAGGCGATAGCATCTGGCTCAGCGACAATGTATGCCACAGACAGCACCTGGAACCTGTTTGTCAGACAACCCGAGGAGGCCTTACCTGTGGCCGTCTGGGAAGTCTTTCGACTCCTACTACGCCCCGCAGCGACCTCCCACTCGACCACAGGTGAGGGGTCAACCTGACTGCGAGCAGTAACTGGGCTGTCCACTGGTGAGGACCGATCGGAGGACTCGGACGTGCTGGACGTCCGTTGGAACCCTACGGCCGGCCAACTACAGTGGTGTCCATCCACTGCAGCCTCAGGCTGTGTAACCGTGGTCATAACAGCCTGGAGCAGAGGGCGAAGTGTCATCAACTCGGGTCCCATACAAACACAACAGTCACAGTCCCTATCCATACTAAAGACCGTTGAAAACTAAATATTCAGATAAATGGACTATCGGCACATGCTGTGCAACTCTACTGTAGACACTGACGAAAACGCAGGAACTGTATCTAATACATTAGATTAATACACAGAGATTCAAAAACTTAACTACCGAAGCACTACAGTGAAACCAAATAATACCCCCCTTATTAGGAACTTGTAATATGTCAAAATCGGTTTACTTTCCGACGCAAACAAAAAGGCGAGACGAGAACTGTAGCTATTAATATTGAATTAACACGCAGAAACTCAAGAAACTAAACTATTAAAGCACACAGATGATATAATAATCCGTGCCAACTACTATGGAGGGGGTATTTTTCGAGATATTTCATTGCGCTTGGGCAAATAATATGCTCTAAGAACCTTCAGCAGAGGGGAGTCGAAGATATTGGACGGTAATTATCTAGATACTTTCTGCTGCACTTCTCGTGGACGGGTGAGACATGTGCTTTCTTCCAACCAATGGGCAGAGTTTTTTGTTCGACGGATTTACGCAGATTATGGTTGAAATATACCTGAAATCAGGTAGAGCGATTACCTGCCACGTTCTCGAGCTTCCTAAACTGTGGAGCTCGTGGCCGGCCAGAACTAACTCTACTTACTTTATGTGCGCTTATTACGAGAAAACAGCTACTTTGAAAGTAGCTAGTGCTCCTCGTCTTACATTACTCGACAGTTACTTTTATTTAATATTTCATTTATGTAACAAGCAGTTCACTTACGTAACATTCACAAGCCGCTCTCCGCTATTTGAATACTGGCAAGATAGCACGTTTAACGTTAAAGTGGAATTCACATCCCGGAGTCCAAATATTGTGACAAATCGTACAAGAATCCTTTCATTTTGTTTGTAAACATGCGATGATTCTCTGTCTGCCAGCTGATGCCAAGCGACAGCCCGTTACTCGCAGAGGTCACACGCTGCAGGCTTCCACGCCCGATTTTTATAACCAGGGCGAAATTGTCTTTATGGGCCTTAGGCCGCGGTTTGAGGCAGGTTCCTGTGCCTCAAGTTTCGTCCCTTGTTGCAGGGGACATTCTAAAGGGCTATAAAAACGTAGTTGGTTAATTTTCAAAGGCAAACTTGTTAAACTAGCTGCAACTGCCAAACAGTTTATTGATAGCACACACTGTCAAGCGTACTTTCACTACCACTAGGTAGCAAAAATAGCATCAACACCCTGCTTAAAGAACACAGGAACAATTGTTGTCTGGGGAACACGAATGACGCGGCAGTAGCAGATCACGCACTGAAGCCAAGAAACAATCAAATTCGGTTCTCTCATTTCTCTCTCTCTCTCTCTCTCTCTCTCTCTCTCTTGTCATCAGTCTTCTGACTGGTTCGATGCGGCCCGCCACGAATTCCTCTCCTGTGCCAACCTCTTCATCTCAGAGCAGCACTTGCAACCTACATCCTCCATTATTTTCCGGATGTATTCCAACCTCTGTCTTCCTCTACCGTCTTTGCCCTCTACAGCTCCCTCTAGTACCATGGAAGCCATTCCCTCATGTCTTAACAGATGTCCTATCATCCTGTCCCTTCTCCTTATCAATGTTTTCCACGTATTTCTTTCCTCTCCAATTCTGCGTAGAACCTTCTCTATCCGTCATTGGTTTTTTACTGCAGAATTCCTTAACTTCGTCGACTTCGTGACCATCAGTCCTGATGTTAAGTGTCTCGCTGTTCTCATTTCTACTACTTCTCATTACCTTCGTCTTTCTTCGATTTACTCTCAATCCATACTGTGTACTCATTATACTGTCCATTCCGTTCAGCAGATCATGCGTTTCTTCTTCACTTTCATTCAGGATAGCAATGTCATCAGCGAATCGTATCACTGATATCCTTTCACCTTGAATTTTTATTCCACTCCTGATCCTTTCTTTTATTTCCATCATTGCTTCCTCTATGTACAGACTGAACAGTAGGGGCGAAAGGCTACATCCTTGTCTTACACCTTTTTTAATACGAGTAATTCGTTCTTGATCGTCCACTCTTATTATTCTGTCTTGGTTGTTGTACATAATGTATATGATCCGACTCTCCCTATAGCTTACCCCTACTTTTTTCAGAATTTCGAACATCTTGCACCATTTTGTATTGTCGAACGCTTTTTCCAGGTCGACTAATCTTATGAACGTGTCTTGATTTTTCTTTAGTCTTGCTCTCATTATTAACCGCAACGTCAGAATTACCTCTCTCGTGTCTTTACTTTTCCTAAAGCCACACTGATCGCCGTCTAGCGCATCCTCAATTTTCTTTTCCATTATTCTGTATATTATTCTTGTAAGCAACTTAGATGCATGAGCTGTTAAGCTGATTGTGCGATAATTCTCGCACTTGTCAGCTCTTGCCGTCTTCGGAATTGTGTGGATGATGCTTTTCCGAAAGTCAGATGGTATGTCACCAGCCTCAGATATTCTACACACCAACGTGAATAGTCGTTTTGTTGCCACTTCCTCCCATGATTTTAGAAATTCTGATAGAATATTATGTATCCCTTCTGCCTTATTTGACCTTAGGTCCTCCATAGCTCTTTTGAATTCTGATTCAAATACTGCATCCCCTATCTCTTCTAAATCGACTCCTGTTTCTTCTTCTATCACATCAGACAAATCTTACCCCTCATAGAGGCTTTCAATGTATTCTTTCCACCCACCTGCTCTCTCCTCTGCATTTAACAATGGAATTCCCTTTGCACACTTAATGTTACCACCCTTCCTTTTAATGTCACCGAAGGTTGTTTCAACTTTCCTGTATGCTGAGTCTGTCCTTCCGACAATCATTTCTTTTTCGATGTCTTCACATTTTTCCTGCAGCCATTTCGTCTTAGCTTCCCTGCACATCCTGTTTGTTTAATTCCTCAGCGGCTTGTATTTCTGTATTCCTGAGTTTCCAGGAACATTTTTGAACTTCCTCCTTTCACCGATCAATTGAAGTATTTCTTCTGTTACCCATGGTTTCTTCGCCATTACCTTCTTTGTACCTATGTTTCCTTCCCAACTTCTGTGATGGCCCTTTTTGGAGAAGTCCTTTCCTCTTAAACTGTACTGCTTACTGAGCTCTTTCTTATTGCTGTATCTACAACCTTAGACAACTTCAAGCGTATCTCGTCATTCCTTAGTACTTCCGTATCCCAGTTCTTTGTGTATTAATTCTTCCTGACTAATGTCTTAAATTTCAACCTGCTCTTCATCACTGCTATTTTGCGATCTGAGGCTATATCTGCTCCTGGGTACGCCTTACAATCCAGCATATGATTTCGGAATCTCTGTCTGACCATGATGTAATCTAACTGAAATCTTCCCGTACCTCCCGGTCATTTCCTAGTATACCTCCTCCTCTTGTGATTCTTGAACAGGGTATTCGCTATTATTAGCTGAAACTTGTTACAGAACTCAGTTAGTCTTTCTTCTCTCTCATTCCTTGTCCCAAGCCCACATTCTCCTGTCACCATTTCCTCTGCTCTTCTCCCTACAACGGCATTCCAGTCCCCCATGACTATTAGATTTTCATCTCCACCTCATTACCCATTCAATATCTTCATACACTTTCTCTAACTCTTCATCTTGAGTTGTGATGTCGGCACGTACACCTGAACTATCGTTGTCAGTGTTGGTTTGCTGTCTATTCTGATAAGAACAGCCCTGTCACTGAACTGTGTAAGTAGGCTGTAGGCTGTTTAGGTTTTTATATTGGTAACGACACGTAGCGCTCTGTATGAAAATCACTGGCTGTGCTGTGTGCAGTCTGTGCCTGGTTGGCATTGTTGTAATATTCGCTATTGTAGTGTTGGGCAGTTGGATGTGAACAGCGTGTAGCATTGCGCAGTTGGAGGTGAGCCGCCAGAAGTGGTGGATGTGGGGAGAGAGATGGCGGAGTTTTGAGAACGGATGATCTGGACCTGTGTCCATAAGATACGGTAAGTTTGTAAGACTGGATGTCATGAACTGATATAGGCCTATATATTATGACTTTTGAACACTATTAAGTTAAATACATTGTTCTATGTAAGTAGGCTGTTTAGGTTAATATATTGGCAACGCCACGTAGCTCTCTGTATGAAAATCACTGGCTGTGCTGTGTACAGTCTGTGGCTGGTTGGCGCACATCTACACTTTCTCCAACGATTGCACCTTGTAATTTAATCTTACGTAACGGAAGTGTGGGGCAATCGTTCGATTTGATGCATTTGCTAAAGGCTGTTTCACTAATTACTGAAATGGGACTGCCAGAGTCAAGTACTGCCGTAAAATTTACGTCATTTACTGTAATGTGAATTACAGGATATGCAATATTGTTATGTTTTACGTCGTGTTCCTGGAGTAAGATGTCCCTAATGTCTTCCACTTTTACGTAATTACTAGCCACCGCAGCTACGTCGTAAGCTTCATGAGAACGTTTTGTGGCTGCCAGAGGTGTGAGTCATTGCCTATTGTCTCTTTGTTGGCGCGAGTCGTTATTGGGATTTGGAGATCTAACTTCTACAAATTCACCTTGTCGAGAGGGCCCTGCCCTGTTTGAATCCCGCCAGTTCTAATGAAATTCAGGTCTGTCGTTATGTCAGTAATTTCCATGGTTCCTTTTTTGTCTGTCATGTGGTGGAGAATTTCTCCCGAAATCGTAACTGCGCGGTGGACCGTTGTGTTTGAAATTGTTCTGTCTCCATTGATAATAATTATTTTGGTTCCCATATTGTCTGTTTCTCTGATTGTCTCTGTGATAGTCATTACCATGGAGAGGTGATCTTTCTCTGTAATTATTACTACTCTCCCAACGGTTGTCATACGGTTGGCGTCTGTTTTGGTCACGATATACGTTGTAAGAATACCCTTGTCGTGTCCAGTTATTATTTCTGTCATCGCGGAATTGTGACGGATGTGACCTGTAATTGTTGTATTCCCTTTTTCGCGTCCCACGATTGTCAGTGTCGATTTCCAATTCTTGTAAGAGTCCCTGAAATGCTTCAATGTCGTCTTTGCAACGTCCTGCCAAAATAATATGTCGTAAATGTTCAGGCAATTTGATTAAGCAAATGCGGATGAGTTCTGAGGGGCTGTATGGGTTTGACAGGTACTGATTCTTGTGCAACATGTCTTCAAAATATTTCACAAGACTGGAAAATTCAGATTGTTCGAAATGTTTCATCATTATGATGCTATGTTTTACTCGGTCTTGTGTAGCTTGAGACCAATATGCTGAGAGGAAGGCATGATAAAATTCTCCTTCACTGTGGCAATCGTGAATGACCGATCGCATTCTTACAGCTGGTTCATTCTCTAAATAGCCATACATAAATTCTAATCTCTGTTCTAATGACCAGTTGGGAGGAAAACAATGAGAGAATTGATGAAGCCACGCTTGTGGATGAATGTCGTTGCTGGATTTCTTAAATGTTTTGAATTTACGTGTAGTAATAAACAGCTTATAGTCAAAATCATCATGTCAGCGAATCGCATGTCGGTCATTGTTACGTCGTGTCGGCGGTTCCATCTCTAAATTCGGTGCACCTTGCCAATTTCTTTCATAATTTCCGAAATGCCCTGTGTTATTATTTTGTGGCTTTTCCGTATTTCTAAGTCCCTCTTCCCGTGTTGGAGCGCGAGCCTCCTCTGAAATATGTAATTCTTGCATTACTTGTGCCAACTGCTCTTGCACTTCCCGGATTTCTCTTTTGTGTTGCGTATTAATTTGATTCTGATTTTGTTTGGATTTCATAATTTGTTCATACTCTTCTGTGTCAGTGAAGGCTACGGGTCTTGTGTCATTCAGATCATCATCTACCTTTGTAGATAAGTTAGTGAACTGACCCGAAAGTTCGGCTACTTTCTCCGATAATGAACTGATTTCCTCAGTGTTTTCTGAACCAAGTTTCTGAGTGTCTGTTTGTGTTGATAACGTATCTACTATGTCCTTTAAGTTACGTTGAGTTTTTGCAAGCTGCGTAACCGAATCGGTAGATGCAACTGAGTCAATTTTAGCTTGCAAGATGTCGTGATTTTCATGAACAATAGTTTGCAGTTCTTTTATGGCAGCTTCGCGATTCTGTAATGCATTTTCATGACGCGAAAAAATAGGTTGAAAATGCTCACAAATTTGTGTTTTTACGTCATTACAGACTTTTTGACTTTTCGATTCAATTTTTAGTAACTCAGCAATTAAATCTTTACGAGTTTGTTCAAGCGATTGGTCAATTGTGTTTAACTTTTGAAGATTTTGTTCCATTGTGTCTAACTTGTGTAGCTGTTGCTGTGTTCGTTCCTGATTTTGTTCCATTCGTTGCATGAATTGCAATAACAATGTATTAGTGTCTAGAACTTGTTCCTTTGTGCATATCGGCAGTGCATAACAGGCAACATTCGCATTTTGAAAGGCAGAAAATGTGTCTTGACTTGATTGAGAAATGGGTAATGACGCAAAACCTGAATACGCAGTATTTGCAAAATTTTGTCCTCTCATTTCGGATTCCTGAGGCGAGCTGTTGCCGACCGATCGATCGACAATGTTTCCCTGTTCACTAATTGTTTCACTGTCTACACCATTATTTGCCGCCTGGTCCATTTCCCTATGGACAATTACCAAATTATTACTTTGAACGTCTGTTAATTCATTACACGGTGGTGCTGATAAGCTACGCTCGTCGTCACTATCATTTCTCAATTTACTTTGGAGCCTAGTGTTACGTTTTTCACACGCCATAATTATCACGTATTTCAAACGATAACAAGAAAAACACAATTTGAAGAGCAAAAATAAGAAACATTAACATAGCACTGAAAATAATACCTAGTTAATCGCAAGCGTAGCTGCGAAGTACTTGGTGCAAATCTACATGCATGCTACAACTGTTTTACTGTACAACAATGAAAGACTACTACTACAAAGGAGATTCTCTCTACAATTACGCGCTAGCAATAAACAAAAGCTTCACTAATTACACTAACTACAAGAAAAAATCAGAAGATTCCAGTGAGGTATCATCGGCTAATTGATGAATGATTGTGCTGATAAACCCCTTACGTTATTTTATTTTCAAACAGCTGAGCAGAACTGAACGTACTCAGACATTTCGCTCTTTACTTATTCTGATCAACACTAAACTGACGCACAATATTTTTAGCGCAACGCAGTCTGACTTTCAACAATCCCTAGAAAAGAATGGGCCTTACTGACAATAGCCTGTACCTTTCATGAATCACTTACCTCACAAAAATCTTCGTTAGTCGAACTACTGCAATACAGCGAGCGCCAATACTGCCAGCTAAATAAAAGATTCTAACTACTGAAGCCACTAACTACTGATAGGCATAGTTAACAAATGAAAGATTTTGGTAGAGAACAAACAATGTATTTACCTTAATAGTGTTCAAAAGTCATTATATATATATATATATATATATATATATATATATATATATTGACACATTCCTGGGGTCAGATACATCACATGATCACACTGACAGAACCACAGGCACATAGACACAGGCAACAGAGCATGCACAATGTCGGCACTAGTACAGTGTATATCCACCTTTCGCAGCAATGCAGGCTGCTATTCTCCCATGGAGACGATCGTAGAGATGCTGGATGTAGTCCTGTGGAACGGCTTGCCATGCCATTTCCACCTGGCGCCTCAGTTGGACCAGCGTTCGTGCTGGACGTGCAGACCGCGTGAGACGACGCTTCATCCAGTCCCAAACATGCTCAATGGGGGACAGATCCGGAGATCTTGCTGGCCAGGGTAGTTGACTCACACCTTCTAGAGCACGTTGGGTGGCACGGGATACATGCGGACGTAAATTGTCCTGTTGGAACAGCAAGTTCCCTTGCCGGTCTTGGAATGGTAGAACGATGGGTTCGATGACGGTTTGGATGTACCGTGCACTATTCAGTGTCCCCTCGACGATCACCAGTGGTGTACGGCCAGTGTAGGAGATCGCTCCCCACACCATGATGCCGGGTGTTGGCCCTGTGTGCCTCGGTCGTATGCAGTCCTGATTGTGGCGCTCACCTGCACGGCGCAAAACACGCATACGACCATCATTGGCACCAAGGCAGAAGCGACTCTCATCGCTGAAGACGACACGTCTCCATTCGTCCCTCCATTCGCGCCTGTCGCGACACCACTGGAGGCGGGCTGCACGATGTTGGGGCGCGAGCGGAAGACGGCCTAACGGTGTGTGGGACCGTAGCCCAGCTTCATGGAGACGGTTGCGAATGGTCCTCGCCGATACCCCAGGAGCAACAGTGTCCCTAATTTGCTGGGAAGTGGCGGTGCGGTCCCCTACGGCACTGCGTAGGATCCTACGGTCTTGGCGTGCATCCGTGCGTCGCTGCGGTCCGGTCCCAGGTCGACGGGCACGTGCACCTTCCGCCGACCACTGGCGACAACATCGATGTACTGTGGAGACCTCACGCCCCACGTGTTGAGCAATTCGGCGGTACGTCCACCCGGCCTCCCGCATGCCCACTATACGCCCTCGCTCAAAGTCCGTCAACTGCACATACGGTTCACGTCCACGCTGTCGCGGCATGCTACCAGTGTTAAAGACTGCGATGGAGCTCCGTATGCCACGGCAAACTGGCTGACACTGACGGCGGCGGTGCACAAATGCTGCGCAGCTAGCGCCATTCGACGGCCAACACCGCGGCTCCTGGTGTGTCCGCTGTGCCGTGCGTGTGATCATTGCTTGTACAGCTCTCTCGCAATGTCCGGAGCAAGTATGGTGGGTCTGACACACCGGTGTCAATGTGTTCTTTTTTCCATTTCCAAGAGTGTATATATATAAGTTCATGACATCCAGTCTTACGAATGTACTGTCTGTGATGGGCACACGTCCAGATCATCCGCTCTCAAAACTCCGCCATCTCTCTCCCCACATCCACCACTTCTGGCGGCTCACCTCCAACAAGCGCAACGCTACGCGCTGTTCACATCCAACTGCCCAAGACTACAATAGCGAATATTACAACACTGCAAACCAGCCACAGACTGCACACAGCACAGCCAGTGATTTTCATACAGAGCGCTACGTGGCGTTACCAATATAAAAACCTAAACAGCCTACTTACAACTGTTCACAGTAACACATTCTCTGTCCTACCTTCCTGTTCAGAACGAATCTTACTCCTGATATACCATTTTCTGCTGTTGTTGATATTACCCTATATTCATCTGACCAGAAATCATTGTCTTCTTTCCACTTCACTTCACTGACTCCTACTAGATTGAGACTTTGCACTTCCCCTTTCAGATTTTCTAGTTTCCCAACCACGTTCAAGCTTCTGACATTCCACTCTCCGACTCGTAGAGCGTTATCCTTCCGTTGATTATTCAGTCTTTTTCTCATGGTAACCTCACGGGATCCGAATGGGGGACTACTCCGGAATCTTTTTGCCAATGGAGACATCATCATGACACTTCTTCAATTACAGGCCACATGTCCTGTGGATACACGTGACGTGTCTTTAATGCAGTGGTTTCTATTGCCTTCTGCATCCTCATGCGGTTGATCATTGCTGATTCTTCCGCCTTTAGGGACAGCCCACCCCTAGGGCTAGAGAGTGCCCTGAACCTCCGTCCGCTGCCTCCGCCCTCTTTGTCAAGACCTTTGGTAGAATAGAGGTGACTTGTTATGCCGGAAGTCTTCGGCCGCGCCGGCCGGAGTGGCCGAGCGGTTCTAGGCGCTATAGTCTGGAACCGCGCGTCCGCTACGGTCACTGGTTCGAATCCTGCCTCGGGCATGGATGTGTGTGATGTCCTTAGGTTAGTTAGGTTTAAGTAGTTCTAAGTTCTAGGGGACTGATGACCTCAGAAGTTAAGTCCCATAGTGCTCACAGCCATTTGAACCATTTTTTTTTTTTCTTCGGCCGCCAATGCTGATCATTTATCAAAATTTAAACAGCTGCAGGATTCGAACCCGGGACCGAAGACGGTTTGATTGTGTAACAAAGACGCTACCCCCTTTTCTTTAATCTCATTTTCTTCATCTACACTCCTGGAAATGGAAAAAAGAACACATTGACACCGGTGTGTCAGACCCACCATACTTGCTCCGGACACTGCGAGAGGGCTGTACAAGCAATGATCACACGCACGGCACAGCGGACACACCAGGAACCGCGGTGTTGGCCGTCGAATGGCGCTAGCTGCGCAGCATTTGTGCACCGCCGCCGTCACTGTCAGCCAGTTTGCCGTGGCATACGGAGCTCCATCGCAGTCTTTAACACTGGTAGCATGCCGCGACAGTGTGGACGTGAACCGTATGTGCAGTTGACGGACTTTGAGCGAGGGCGTATAGTGGGCATGCGGGAGGCCGGGTGGACGTACCGCCGAATTGCTCAACACGTGGGGCGTGAGGTCTCCACAGTACATCGATGTTGTCGCCAGTGGTCGGCGGAAGGTGCACGTGCCCGTCGACCTGGGACCGGACCGCAGCGACGCACGGATGCACGCCAAGTCCGTAGCATCCTACGCAGTGCCGTAGGGGACCGCACCGCCACTTCCCAGCAAATTAGGGACACTGTTGCTCCTGGGGTATCGGCGAGGACCATTCGCAACCGTCTCCATGAAGCTGGGCTACGGTCCCGCACACCGTTAGGCCGTCTTCCGCTCACGCCCCAACATCGTGCAGCCCGCCTCCAGTGGTGTCCAGACAGGCGTGAATGGAGGGACGAATGGAGACGTGTCGTCTTCAGCGATGGGAGTCGCTTCTACCTTGGTGCCAATGATGGTCGTATGCGTGTTTGGCGCCGTGCAGGTGAGCGCCACAATCAGGACTGCATACGACCAAGGCACACAGGGCCAACACCCGGCATCATGGAGTGGGGAGCGATCTCCTACACTGGCCGTACACCACTGGTGATCGTCGAGGGGACACTGAATAGTGCACGGTACATCCAAACCGTCATCGAACCCATCGTTCTACCATTCCTAGACCGGCAAGGGAACTTGCTGTTCCAACAGGACAATGCACGTCCGCATGTATCCCGTGCCACCCAACGTGCTCTAGAAGGTGTAGGTCAACTACCCTGGCCAGCAAGATCTCCGGATCTGTCCCTCATTGAGCATGTTTGGGACTGGATGAAGCGTCGTCTCACGCGGTCTGCACGTCCAGCACGAACGCTGGTCCAACTGAGGCGCCAGGTGGAAATGGCATGGCAAGCCGTTCCACAGGACTACATCCATCATCTCTACGATCGTCTCCATGGGAGAATAGCAGCCTGCATTGCTGCGAAAGGTGGATATACACTGTACTAGTGCCGACATTGTGCATGCTCTGTTGCCTGTGTCTATGTGCCTGTGGTTCTGTCAGTGTGATCATGTGATGTAGCTGACGCCAGGAATGTGTCAATAAAGTTTCCCCTTCCTGGGACAATGAATTCACGGTGTTCTTATTTCAATTTCCAGGAGTGTATATTGTTCGTTGAATTTGTTCGGGGCGGCCGTCCGATGACACTCGTTTACGTTCTACGTTGATCCATTCACTCAGTTTTTTGGTTACAGACAGTAGCTAACCCTCTGACCGAACACGCTGAGCTACCGTGCTGGCACCCTCATACTAAAGGTTTTCAAGTGCTGCATCCTATAACGACACAGCCACCAACCGTGTAGTTCTGTACCAAGTGCTGACGCAGCCCCGGTCCGCTAACGACACATGCTCTGGAGCTCAGACGAAAACAGTTCGCAGCAACACACAGTAAATACGCCAGGTTGTTTACGCCGGAACCTCCAGCAGCCGGCACGGTCCAGCGCTGCCACCACAGACAGATATCAGCCACACCGCGGCGTACCTACCACTCTCCCACGAGTCTCGTGCATTCACCCGTATTTAGGTTGTCGCCCGACACTCGATAGCCATTTCATACCTCAGTGTGCACAACTGCACCTTAGCGCTTCCTTAACTGGAGTCCTATCGTCGCGCGCTCTCTACGCTCTGTGCTCTACACCGGCAGAACCTGGCGGTCCGTCACTCTTTGTTTCCACAGAGTGCCCTCTACATTCCGTGCTCTACGCCAGACGCGTCTAGTGGTCCACCGGTCGCAGTCAGCGCAGCTCACAGCTACACGACCTTTGTCTGTGACTCGTCTCCCAGGCTCATTGTCTCACAGAAAACTATCGCCATGTACTTCCTCTACAGACGAACATCGCCTTGAAACCTCAGTAGTTACCTGCTAGGACATTCCAGCACAACGTCAGTGATTACTTACTGGGACACTCTAGTGACTCTGTGATTAACTATCGTACTAAGACAAGAATCGCAGACTAACATTCCAAAAAACAGTTATTGTACTACGTTCATTAAACACAAAAAAGTTCGATTGTTATGGGCTACCTGCGCACATGAATTGTTGTTCCCTCAGCCATGAACATTACAGTGGCTATGAGGACCACTGTTTGCCCCCTCCCTAACCTCTGCAATGGTGAAGAGGAACACCATTTGCTCCCTCCCAGTCCCACACTGCAATGTCAACGTTTGCTCCCTCCTCACCGACAACAGGACTCATGAGGATCACTATTTGCTCCCTCCTTGTCCAAGACTACAATGAAGACCAACCTTTGATTCCTCCTTGACCCACAACACAATGGTGACGAGGATCAACATTTGTGCCTTCCCTGTCCCTACAATAGCAATTAGAATAAAAGTTTGCATCGTTTAGTCACAGTCTGCAGTACCAAGGATAAAAGATCCTACATACCAGTCGCCACTACAATATCGATGAATTCAATCGGCTTAGGGATTACATCCCCAGTGACTAGCGACCATACTATCGAACTTTTTGTGCTTTGGGAAGAGGAATTCCGCCTTATGCAAGACACCTTTTTTCTCTTTTTTTGTTTTTTTTTCACCCAGAAATGTTTTAGCACATTTTGTGCTATCTTCCGTGGGTTCTTTTTTTATTTTTTAACTGTAAAATTGTTGTTAAAAATTAACATTTAGCGAAACTTTTGGTACATAATATTTACAATTGTGAATCAATAATTGTTGTAAAATATTATACACCATTTGTTCATAGTTCACAGTTGAGATTTATTAACGACCTGATGCACTATGTGTTGTTTATAACATTATGTCAAAGTTCTGTTTATAGCTAATTGGCAAAAGAGTGGACGTATGCATTAGTTTACATACCTTACATGATACTGTTGGACACTTATTTTGGTAGCTATTCTGCTATGCAAGTTACAATTTCTCATCTGCAGAACAGCAAAACTTAATTTTTATTTTTCTGTTTATTATGCACTTTCAATCGGAAATGAATATATATCACGTTTTTCGCATGTAACTTACGGTTCTGATATTGTGGTGCTTTCTTATATGTCGCTGGCGATGTGAATAGGCAGATTTCGTGGCCTATGGTCGCTTCACACTGCACTTTCACCGATTTTTTCAAAACATAGGCATAGTTTTCGCCGCCATTACGTGTTGTTGTGGCTGTGTGGTGTTCATTTGTTTCGTAGCGCGTTTGGCTGGGTGAGGCGCGCGAGTTTGAAGTGTATTTGGCATCTGTGGTGTTTGGTTTGTTTGTTTGTGTGTGTGTGTGTGTGTGTGTGTGTGTGTGTGTGTGTGTGTGTGTGTGTGTGTGTGTGTTCAGGAGTGGGATAGAGAGAGAGAAAGAGAGAGAGAGATTACATGTTCATTAAAAACTGAATGATTCGTTTAAGAGAAAGATCTTCAGAAATTATGCAAGTCAGTAACGCGTTCTTCCTCTCTTCCCCTAATTGAAGTATTTATTTGGTTTACCATTGATTAATAGGGTTGTTGAATGTCCCCCTGAGAGATGCCGTGTCAGATTATGTCCAACTGGCACGTTAGACCGTCAAAATCCCAAGCTGGATGTAGGGCCCTGCCCATAATGCTCCAAACGTTCTCAATTGCTGGCCACGGTAAGATTTGGTAAGCACGAAAGACAAGCAGTACAAACCATCACCGTGTGCGGGCAGGCATTATCTTGCTGAAATGTAGCTCCAGGATGGATTTTCATGAAGGGCAACAAAACGGGGTGTAGAATATCGTCGACGTATCGCTGTGCTGTAACGGCTCCGCGGATGACGACCAAAAGTGTCGTCGTATGAAAAGAAATGCACCGCAGGCCTTCACAAGTGGTTTTTGAGCCGTGCGGCGGGCGACAGTCAGTGTGGCATGCCCCTGCTGCCCGGGGCGTCTCCAGCCAGGAATTCGCTGCTAGTCGGAGCTCAGTTCCAAGCGGGACTCTTCTCCATTCAGTGAGACTCCAGGCTGCCAAGCATCTACCGATTTCGAATCCATCCGGTTAATTCCTTCGTGGTGCGTCTTTTTTTTTTCCTTAGATGAAATTTGTAGGAGCATCCACCTTTAAAGAGAGTGGTGCCATCAATATTAATTAAAGTTACACTTACATTCAGATCTGTCTACAGCAGTTCAAAAGTTGTACACAGTATGGTCAGAATGAAACGTGTTATTGTATTATACAGTTTGTTGTTACAGAAGCAAGAAATGATTGTTCGTCAGAACTAGTAAGAATGACTATGTGGTGTCACCGCCAGACACCACACTTGCTAGGTGGTAGCTTTAAATCGGCCGCGGTCCATTAGTACATGTCGGACCCGCGTGTCACCACTGTCAGTGATCGCAGACCGAGCGCCACCACACGGCAGGTCTCGAGATACTTACTAGCACTCGCCTCAGTTCTACGGACGACTTAGCTAGCGATGCAACACTGACGAAGCCTCGTTTATTTGCAGAGAAGATAGTTAGAATAGCCTTCAGCTAAGTCAATGGCTACGACCTAGCAAGGCGCCATAGCAATTGATAGTTATCGTATGAAGCATGTCTCATCAAGAACGATGTATACAAATGATGGATTAAAGTTAAGTATTCCAGAAGCTACGTACTTTTCTTTATAGCATTCATTACGTATCCTGTTTCAGACCTCAGGCCATCCTGCGTGAGCTTATAGCGTGCATTTCGGCCTTCTCTAGCAATATAACAAGTGGCGACGAGGCTTAAAAGAGGATTTCGCGTTCGTATTGCTCTCATTTACTTGTGTCATGGCTTCGCCACAATCTCCAGATGTACTGTCCGAATTTTATCGCTTGCAGAATCAGCAGACGCAGGCGTTATTGGATGCCCTTGGACAGCTCGTCCAGGGTCAACGTGCACTGCAAAACGATGCGGCAGCCGCCGCTCAACCGCTACCGCACCCACAACATGCAGTTGCACCACCGTTTCGACACTTCGATGCGGCGATGGAAACCTGGACGGAGTGGTCACGCCAATTTGGATTCCATCTCGCCGCCTATAGAATTCAAGGTAACGAGCGGCAGCCTCATTTATTGGCGTGTGTAGGGGTGCAAACGTACCGTGTGATAGTGAAATTGTTTCCCCGACGCGACGAAGAAATTTTGTCTGCTTTAGATGCCTATTTCAAGGAATCAGTTAATGTAGTTGCAAAACGGTATACGTTCTTTCATACAAAACGTACGGCCGGTCAAACTAATAGGGAGTGGGTTGCAACTTTGCAAGGCCTTACTAGGGATTGTGCTTTTGAGTGTGAATGTGGACTCCCTTATTCGGATACTATGGTGCGTGATGCAATTGCACAGAACGTTTCTGATGTTCGTATACGGGAACAGATTTTGAAACTAGTCAATCCCTCCCTTCAACAAGTGATAGACATATTGGATAGGCAAGACACACTTGACTTTGCTCAGGAATCGTTTGAAACTTCGCCAGCTGTGTGTCACATTAACCGGCCCGCCGGGCGAGCTGCACGGAACTGTAAACAGCCCTCACGCACGTCCGCGCAACCACGTGTCCCGCGCCAGCATGCAAATGCAATGAAATCATGCCCGCGGTGTGCTACTAGACATTCGCGTGAGAATTGCCCGTCACGCCAAGCTATTTGCTTTTTCTGTAATAAAAAAGGACATGTTCAGAGTGTTTGCCAGAAAAAGCTCAGATCGGACACTAAAAACCATTCCAGGCCCTTTGCTTCGCGCCGGAATCGAACCAAGAATACTCAGGCTCGTGGACCTTCGCCCATGGAAATTCATGTAGTTAATTCCACTCCGCCCAGTGCCACTCTCTCTAACAGTGACTGTGTTCGTCCCACAAAAAGTGTGCGTCGACATCGACGGAAATCACGTCAAGTCGCGAGTGATTCTGTACCAGTGTCTGTTCACATTGCACAAAACAGTCGCCCTTGTTGTCAGCAGGACAATAAACTTTTTGTAGATTTGGACTTTAATGGCAAGGTCATACCATTCCAGCTCGATACCGGAGCTGCAGTTTCATTGCTCAATAAAGACACGTACAAACAACTGGGCACACCTCCGTTGCGTGCCGCAAATGTTAAATCCATATTCAGGTCAGAATATCCCTGTGTTAGTACAGTGCAGCCTTCTTGCAACATACAAGGGACAAACAAAACTTGTGTCATTTTACGTTCTTCGTTCTTCTTCTGCAGTGAACTTGTTTGGTTTAGATTTATTTCAGTTGTTTAACTTGTCTATAGTAAATCAGGTCCTCTCAGTGAACCACACTGTGCCTTCAGCCAGTGTTTCTAGTCTATGTGAAGAATTTGCAGACATTTTTGCACCGGGCCTTGGTTGCGCTCAGAACTATAAAGCACATTTGGAACTGAAAGTAAACGCACAACCGACATTTTTCAGAGCGCGCAATGTTCCCCGCGCATTGCGTGATGAGGTCGCAAAAACATTACACGATTTGGAATCACAAGGTGTGATTGAATGTGCGCAATGCCTCTTCTATTTCAGCTCCGCTTCATCGCTTACGCCGTACAGGTATTCCGTTCGTCTGGACGACGGAATGCGAACGCGCCTTTCGGCAGTTGAAATCGGCATTGCTTTCTCATACTTGCCTTACGCCATTCGATCCCCGGAAACCCCTTTTGTTGATGGTAGATGCATCGGATTTCGGGATCGGTGCTGTGCTTGCGCACAAAGATGGTTCACACGATCGCCCTATTGCCTTTGCATCCAAATTGCTCTCGTCAGCGCAAAGAAATTATTCACAGACGGAGAAAGAAGCTTTGGCTCTCGTATTTGGTGTTACTAAGTTCCATGATTTCTTGTATGGTCGTCACTTTACCATCATCACAGACCACAAACCTATGACGTCGCTTTTTCACCCGAACAAGCCTGTACCTCCACGTACAGCGCAGAAATTCATTCGCTGGTCTATATTCCTCTCGCAGTACCGCTACGATATCTTGTATCGGTCCACTGCTAAGCACGAAAAGCCGATGCGTTGTCCCGTTTGCCTGTTGCCGAGGATAGAGCATTCGATTTCTCCGAACTAGCTTGCATGTTCATTGATTCGGAAACCGATGACGTGGTCGAATCGTTTCCGACTGATTTTCGTCGTGTCGCTACAGCCACAGCTGCTGACCCTGTCCTTGCTACCGTTTTGCGTTTTGTTGCTACGCAATGGCCCTTGTCAAAGTCACGGATCGAGGATCCATTGGTTCGCCGATTTTTTGCTCACAAGGAGAGACTTTTTGTACGATGTGGTGTTTTGTTGTTGCGTTCTGATAATCATCAGTCCAGAGTCGTGGTCCCACGTTCGTTGCAGTCCTCTGTCTTACGGCTTCTCCACCAAGGACATTGGGGTATAGTGCGAACGAAACAACTTGCTCGTTAGCACTGTACTTGGTTCGGAATCGATGCTGCGATTACGAATATGTGCTCTTCTTGCATGGCGTGTGCCGAACAACAATCCGCACCGCCGCGGAACTTCTTTGCATGGCCAAAAGCCACTTCCCCTTGGCAACGCTTGCACATAGATTTTGCTGGTCCATTCTGGAATGCTCGATGGTTGGTTGTGGTCGATTCTTTCAGTACTTTCCCTTTTGTTGTCCGGATGTCTTCCACGACGTCATCTGCCACCATCCAAGCGTTGTCCGCTATCTTTTGCATTGAAGGTCTTCCACAGACTATTGTTTCCGTCAATGGCCCACAATTTATGTCCGCAGAATTTCAGTCATTCTGCAAGGCTAATGGTATTCAACATCTGACATCCGCGCCGTTTTCGCCTCAGTCAAACGGTGCCGCTGAACGATTGGTCCGGACTTTCAAGTCACAGATGTTGAAGATGAAAGAGTCGCATTCTCGGGAGGACGCGTTGTTGCTCTTTTTGTCTTCGTATCGCTCTCAGCCCCGAGATGGTCGCTCGCCGGCTGAGTTGCTCCACGGTCGTCCTCATCGAACCTTGATGTCATTGCTGCATCCGCCGCATCAGGTTCCTGTGCAGCGGCAGACTCCTGCTTTTGCTCCAGGCGACGTTGTATTCTATAGCAACTATCGCGGTTCACGGCGTTGGCTCGCAGGGCGCATTCTTCGCTGCCTCGGCCGCGCGATGTATTTGGTTTTGGGGGCCTCTGGTGAGGTGCGTCGGCATCTCAATCAGCTGCACCTCTGTCGTCGCCTGGGTTCTGCCGCTCCCCGTCTGCTTTCAGCGACGGTGCCGTCCGGTCAGCGCCTTGGGGACCCATCTACTGGCTCGCCTCATCCCCAGGTGTTACCGACGCTGCCTTCCATTTTGCCCCATGGCGAAGCGCCGCCGCCGCCTGTTCTCCCGCCGGCGCCGCCCGCAGTGGACGCTTCTCTGCAGCCGCCAAGCGCCTCCCTGGGTCACGCGCCGCCGATCGCTTCCCGTGACCAGCTGTCCTCCAACATGGACCTCTTGCCCGCTCCGGACCAGATGTCGTCTTCGCCACTCGGGTGCTCCGACTCGATGGAGGTCGACCCGTCGGCCCCTCCTGACTATCTTAGGGTGCATACTCCGCATGTTGGCGTGCTCCCTGGACTAGGTTTTGAGGCGTTTCCTACCTGCCCTCGGACCGAATGGCCGGGTGCGGGTTGCACAGCCTCGCCTGTTGATAGGCTCCCCACCTCGTCGCATACGTCAACATGGGGTGCTCCCCACGGCGGGCGGAAGCATTATCATACAACCGTTCGCCGATTTGCGGGGGAGGAATGTGGTGTCACCGCCAGACACCACACTTGCTAGGTGTTAGCTTTAAATCGGCCGCGGTCCATTAGTACATGTCGGACCCGCGTGTCGCCACTGTCAGTGATCGCAGACCGAGCGCCACCACACGGCAAGTCTCGAGATACTTACTAGCACTCGCCCCAGTTCTACGGACGACTTAGCTAGCGATGCAACACTGACGAAGCCTCGTTTATTTGCAGAGAAGATAGTTAGAATAGCCTTCAGCTAAGTCAATGGCTACGACCTAGCAAGACGCCATAGTAATTGATAGTTATCGTATGAAGCATGTCTCATCAAGAACGATGTATACAAATGATGGATTAAAGTTAAGTATTCCAGAAGATACGTACTTTTCTTTATAGCATTCATTACGTATCCTGTTTCAGACCTCACGCCATCCTGCGTGAGCTTATAGTGTGCATTTCGGCCTTCTCTACCAATATAACAGACTAGATGCTGTTTTTAGGTCTGGAAACGACATTGTATTGCTGGTCTCCTTATGTTGAATTCTTGAGATGTGGTGCGCTTAATATCAATGGAGCAGTTCCGATTGATCGTTTCTTGTGTAGAGGTATGAAAAGAGACTTCGACCAGCCTTCTGGCCATTCCCCAGTTTCCCATGCTTTTGTACACACTGCTGCAACACATCAACACTTCCTGCCCCATTTCTTTGATCATCTCAACAGAGATATGCTGCCTAGAGGAGGGGATTTATATATTGTAGGATCCAATGTGAGTTGTTCAGCTGGTTGACGTTTCATACCATTGTTAATCTCGGAATACTACGAGGGTGAGTCAAATGAAAACTTGAAATATTTTTTTAAATTATTATTTTATTGTGCTGAAGTGGTACAAAGCTGTATCACTTTTCAACATAATCTCTCCCACGCTCAATGCAAGTCCTCCAGCACTTACAAAGTGCATAAGTTCCTTTAGAAAAATCCTGTTGGTTGTCCGCGAGGCGTACCTCTTCATCAGAACGGAACTTCTTTCCTCCCATTGCGTCTTCGAGTGGTCCAAACATATGGAAATCACTTGGGCAAGGTCTGGTGAGTATGGTGGATGAATAAGGCACTCAAAATGCAAAAGGTTCAAATGGCTCTGAGCACTATGAGACTTAACTTCTGAGGTCATCCGTCCCCTAGAACTTAGAACTACTTAAACCCAACTAACCTAAGGACATCACACACATCCATGCCCGAGGCAGGATTCGAACCTGCGACCGTAGCGGTCGCGTGGTTCCAGACTGTAGCGCCTAGAACCGCTCGGCCACCCCGGCCGGCTCTCAAAATGCAGGTCTGTGATTGTTGCAACTGTTGTACGGGCGGCGTGGGGCCTTGCACTGTCATGTTGCAAAAGGACACCTGCTGACAGCAATCCACGTCGCTTTGATATGATTTCAGGCCGCAGATGATTTTTTAGGAGATCTGTGTATGATACACTGGTGACAGTGGTCCGTCTAGGCATGTAATACTCCAACATGACGCCTTTTTTCCCAAAAGAGAGTCAGGATAACATTCCCTGCTGCTGACGGTTCTGTTCGAAACTTCTTTGGTTTTGGTGATGAGAAATGGCGCCATTCCTTGCTCGCTCTCTTCGTTTCCGGTTGGTGGATGTGAACCCAGGTTTCGTCCCCAGTAACTATTCTTGCAAGGAAGCCATCACCTTCTCGTTCAAAGCGCCGAAGAAGTTCTTCACAAGCATCAACACGTCATTCTCTCATTTCACGAGTCAGCTCCAGTGGCACCCATCTTGCAGACACTTTGTGAAACTGGAGCCCATCATGCACAATGTGGTGTGCTCACCCATGACTAATCTGTAAACATGCTACAATGTCATTCAGTGTCACTCGGCGCTTTTTCTTGACTATGGCTTTAACTGCTGCAATGTTCTGTGGAGTCACAATTCGTTGTGCCTGACCTGGACGAGGAACAACTTCCACAGAAGGCACACCATTTGCAAACTTCCTACTCCATTCGTAGACTTGCTGCTGTGACAAACATGCATCACCGTACTGAACCTTCATTCGTCGATGAATTTCAATAGGTTTCACACCTTCACCACGCAAAAACCGAATAACGAACGCTGTTCTTCCCTGGTGCAAGTCGCAAGTGGGGCGGCCAGCTTTATACTGATACTGCGACGGTATGTGTGCATCTGCACTATGCTGCCACCTACAGACCATTCTGCAGGCTGTTTGTAGCACACTTACCAACTTACAGGATAAGGCCGCGAAATTTCTACTTTTTATTACAAATTTAAGGTTTTCATTTGACTCACCTTCGTACTTTTCACAGAACTGTTTCCACGTCGCAGCATCTTCTCCCTTGTCTCTGGCAGGGTTGCCATTCCCATTTTTTAAAAAAATGGTTCAAATGGCTCTGAGCACTATGGGACTTAACATCTGTGGTCAACAGTCCCCTAGAACTTAGAACTACTTAAACCTAACTAACGTAAGGACATCACACACATCCATGCCCGAGGCGGGATTCGAACCTGCGACCGTAGCGGTCACGCGGTTCCAGACTGAAGCGCCTAGAACCGCACGGCCACACCGGCCGGCGCCATCCCCATTATCTACTTGGGAGGGTTAAATTCACCGGTAACGCTTTTGAGTTTCTTGAAGAGATCACGTACCTAATTGTGATTCTGATGTTGTTCTGTCTCATCACAGACGCCGTCAATGAAGTGTGATCTGTCTGTTGTATGTCTCTGCTCAGGTTCTTATATCTTTCTTGATCCTAGGTGGTGTGGATACCAGTTTTCTTCCATTAGTTGTAGTGTGGACTGATATATCCAAGGAAGTTTTGCACCGAATCATTGTTTTCATATTCGAAGCAAGCAAAATTTTGCTCTCCTGGCTGAACCAGCGTCTGAAGCCATACGTTCAGCCTCAAATATCCACAGAACTTGCATGTTTTGTTGAAGGGAAAGGAATTCGTGGACAGATACTCAACATACGACAAATAATTGAGAAACCGCGAGAGTTCTGTGTTCCTGTCTTCTTCTGCTTCCTTGAATACGGGAAAGCTTATGACTGTGTGTCGGACAGGGTTGTGTTCTAACTCCCAATCGAAGAACATATGTGCAGAACACGTCGTTAGGAGTGATCTCGATGCTTGGCCTAAAGGCACCCCAACTGGTGGCAGCAAGCCTCCGATTCGCTGATGACACCGTGCTTTTAGCCAGCAGCGAAGACGAAATTGCTGAGCTATTAACAAAAGTAAAGGACATTAGTCTATCATATGGATTGGACCTCAATCTCAGCAAGTTGAAACTCGTGGTAACTGATTGAGGACTACAGGTTCAACTCAGAGGGCGATTAAAGGAACTGGAAGTAGTGCATTCTTCCCTCTATCTTGGGTCAACCGTCTGTTTCACGGGAAGCTGTTAAGATGATATAAGAACACAGGTCACTCTAGGGGAGAGTGGCTCTGAAGAAGCTTACCTAAGTCTGGCAGAAGATAGCAATAACCAACGCCGCGAAGGTGCGGCTTGTTGAAGCGCTCGTGTTTCCCGTATTCTTTTATTTATTTTATTTATTTATTTAACCTGATCAGATTAGGGCCATCAGGCCCTCTCTTACATCGGACCAGTGTTCCACACATGCAGCATTTCACACATCAGAGTTACATCATGACAATAGTTTAAATGAGAAAATTAGATTACTTTAGTGACAATATGAATAAAGAGTAGTGACTAAGACCTAATAAAGGAAATGCGGCACTATTTTTACAACAGGTGCTATACATACAGATTATGATAAAAGCAATAAATATAACAGTAAAAAAATCAAATAATAATGATAAACATGACTAAGACCTAATAAAGTAAATGCTGGCAGTATTTTTACAACAGGTGCTATACATACAAAATGGTTCAAATGGCTCTGAGCACTATGGGACTTAACATCGGTGGTCATCAGTCCGCTAGAACTTAAAACTACTTAAACCTAACTAACCTAAGGACATCACACACATCCATGCGCGAGGCAGGATTCGAACCTGCGACCGGAGCGGTCACGTGGTTCCAGACTGAAGCGCCTAGACCGCACGGCCACACCGGCCGGCGCTATACATACAGATTATGATAAAAGCAATAATAACAACAGCAAAAAAATCAAATAATAACGATAAACATGAGAAAAATTGGCAATAGTAATGAAGATTTGTGCAGATGTACATTTTTATCTTGGTGTGTAAAGTAGATGTTTACTAGTATAGCGAGCTTTGGGGAAGGGAGATTTAAGGAGGGGGAAAGAGGGAAGTAATGAGGTGAAGTTCATTCATGTACAGAGGAAGGCATTACTGTTGCTTAAGTAGATACGTCATTAACTGTTTTTTGAAGCCGGACGTGTTTTTAAGTTCTCTAACATAACGAGGGAGGTTATTCCAGAGTCGGGTTCCTGCTACTGTAAAGGACTTGGAGAAGGTGACTGAGCGATGCAGTGGAACAGAGAGCATTTTATTATAATGGGAACGTTTATTTCTGTCATGTTGTTCCGACATGAGGGTTAGGGATGAGGAGAGAGATGAGGGACAGTGTACATTTATAAGGCAATAGATGAGACAGAGTGTATGAAAATCTCTGCGTTTGTCTGCATGCAGCCAGAGATGACTGCGAGATACGGACCCTTAAATCCAGAGAGAAAGAGCGCATCGACGCATTTGAGCTTTGGTGCTGGCGCAGGATGCTGAGCATAAAATGGACTGAAAGAAGAACAAATGAGTATATTATTGAGCAACTCAGGATCCTTCTTCTCTCCTCCACGTGCATTTCTTCTCACGTCAACCAAAAAATTCTTAAGTTCTTTGGCCATACAGTGAAAAGAATTGGAGAAAACCTGGAAAAAATAACCACGGAAGGTAAGATCGAGGGCAAGAGACCGAGAGGAAGAGCAGCGAACAGGTGGATTGATCAGATTAAGAATATCTCGGGTCTGTCTCTTCCGCAGGTCCTAAGAGAAGATGGTAACAGTCCGAGATGGAGACGCTAGGTTCGTGTAGACATGATCCTGAGCAACGAGCATGATGACTTGTGATGATGATGAATATCAGTGGATCTGCAGTCGCTGAATGTATCGAGTAGCTGCACAAATGTTAAAAAAATGAGGTCCGCATGAAACTGGTACGAAACAGGAAGCGATATTTGGCAGTGGAAAGAGAGGCGCAGAAACTGTGCCGTACGGAGCAGCCAAGCGCGACGGTGGCGCCCGCGGAGGCGGCTGCGGCCGGCCCGGGTATTTCCGGAGCAGCGAGCGCCGCGCCGCGCCGCGCCGCGGCCTTGGCAAGGTCGCCAGGCCAGAGCGCAAGCCACTGCGCCCTTGCCTCGCCCTGAGCAGTGGGCACTGCCCTACCCTGCCGCCATCACAGCCCGAGAGCCGCCCTTCAGCGTTCCTGACGCGGTTCCCACGCCCGCCAACCAGAAAGGGAGTGGACTATGCCAAATATCTTCAGCGGACTCTAGTTACCGAAACAATAAAAATGTGTTTAAACGGGAAAGGAGTAGTCACCTATAACCTAGATCTCGCACTGATGGAATATTCGGGCGTTGTGCTGTACACTCTGACTGAAAAACGTCAGTTGCAAACGAAACGCATGCCGAGTTTTTTTATTTTATTTTTGCACGAGTTTATTGATTTATACGACCAACAACTTCAAACGAACCTGAAAGCTTGCACGTAGAGGTAGTGAAACAATTTAAGAGTGTGGTGCAGTATCCACATACACACTATCTGACCAAAAGTATCTGGACACCTGTCAGGGGACATTACTATCGCACGTGCCGCCCATTCGCCTATCTGATGGTTCGAACTCTGCTGGGGACACTTACGAGAAAGTGTCTGTATCTCAGTGGAGGAATGGCAGCCCATTCTTCCTCTAGAGTGAAACCAGAGAATGTAGCTATGGCCGATGGCGGCTGGAGTGAAGCCGACGTTCTGACTTATCTCAAACGTGTCCCATCGCAATTTTATAGTTTTGCTCCTGTGCTTTCCTTCGTAAGACAGCGTAATTGGGTTCGGGTGGTGACTCTGGGTAGGTCAGTTCATTTCAGTAATATTACTGTCTACAAACTATTACGTCACAGATGCTGCTTCACAACAGTACGCATTTTCATGTCGATACCAACAGTCATCTCTGAACTGTTCCTCTACTGTACGCAATACATGATGCTGTAAATACGTCCGTATCCTTTGACATATAATACACACTTGGCCATTAAAATTGCTACACCAAGAAGAAATGCAGATGATAAACAGGTATTCGTTGGACAAATATATTATACTAGAACTGATGTGTGATTACATATTCACTCAATTTGGGTGCGTAGATCTTGAGAAAACAGTACCCAGAACAATCACCGCTAGCCGTAATAACGGCCTTGATACGCCTGGGCATTGAGTCTGTAACACCCCACCCGTCACTTATCTGGTTTTGGTGTGTGTTCACCCCAGGTAATTGACTAACAGATCAACAGAGACTGCAAAACAGCCGCAATATCGGATAACGCAAAGAAAGTAATAAGACCCTGTGACTCCTGATTGAACTGCGGTGGCAGTGTTGACATTAATTGATTCAGAATTGATCCCTTTTAATTAAAAAGGGGTGCACATTGATGTTATATTCAGCTATTGAACACCAGATGCAAATGTTGAACATAAAATTAATTAAGAAAGTGACTTGGGATTTCAACTACTTGATTGAAAACAGATGCAGTCGATTAGCACAGATTTATTTTAACTCACAACCTTCAATCATCACATTACATGACTCTCCTAACAGGCAGTGGTAATAAATTGCATTTGCGTGGAGTAAAGCGCGATAAACCAAAAGTAATTCCCATCGACTGACCCAGGCGTAATGCGAAGTGCGAGAAGAATTATACAATACACGGCCGATGAAACCCTCGTGGAAACTTTGCCGACGTGATCCAACAAATTAAGCAGTGGCCGGAGCGGGCGCAATATCACCGAAAACAGCGTGGCGGAGCGTTGTTGTTGTAAGGACGTCGGCCAGCCTCGTGGTGCTGCAAGGCTGCGCTCGTCTATTCACTCCTAGCTATCTTGCTCAGTACATAGCTGAACCAAAATTTCCTATCTCCAAGCTCAATCATTCCCTTTGCTAAGTCCTAACCTGCAGAGATGCTCACGCTTTCTCAGGCAAGCTGTGTCAAGAACGCCACGTCCGCACTCTAGGCAAGCTGGGAACAGAAGACCTCTACTGAGACTTCTCCCAGTCTGCTCTTCGCCTTGGTTTCCCCTCCAGCAAAATCACTTACGCCAATTGCACCGCAAGTCATGTTAATTATGCGTCACTTCCCAGCGCCGACCAATGCCTGCTCTGGGAACTGAACAAATTCCCACAAAATTTCCCTTCCTCTCAACTTCTTCTATTTAGCTCTCCCCAGGCCACCCATCAAGGTTAGCGTCTGCAAAAACACCAAGTTTTCCGGAATTCTGACTCCCAGGAGAGTACTTCAAATTCCTTGGTCCTACGTTCCCATCAGAGGCCGGCGTATTTCATGCTGTCGCTCTTCACCTGATTTACTTTGGGCTCTGTGGACCGTGAATTCAGCGTGAAGTTGCTATAGTCACGAACACGCATATTTTGACCTCTGTTGACCGCTCCACCGTAGCTTTGCGCGGTTTTGTCGCATGTTTCACAGAAAATGGGATGGCGGACATTTATCAACACACATACAAGTGCTCCGTCTGTTTCCCGGTACACCAGCATGGAGTCAGGGTCAACCACCCACTCACTGTCACTCACCTTAAGGCGGCTGGAGGCCGCACACCGTTACCGCTTTCTCAGAGCTTGAGCCACCCTAAGCTGCCTATTGTCACTTCCTTTAGCTGTTCCCAAGCCAGCCACGGTCATCTCTAAATGTTTCCCTGGGGCAAACTAACGTCCAGTAAATCGACTCGTTTCCACAAAGTTTTCATGTCGCGTGAATTACTTTAAAACCATCACCTGACATTAATTATTCCAATACGTCCATACTATACCCTCTACAAGGTGCATTGTGCCTTGTCAGTCATTTTTGTTCAGCCCTACTGTTCGCTCAATGTGAGTTAGGTGATCTTTAATGACTTCATGTAAGGGGCATAGTTCTTGCCATCTTACAGGTCAAACAGAGCTTGGATGGCGTTTACAGGTACAGCTGCCCATGAAGCTTCAACACGATACCACAGTTCATCAAGAGTAGTGACTGGCGTATTGTGGCGAGCCCGTTGCTCGGCCACCATTGACCAGACGTTTTCAATTGGTGAGAGATCTGGAGAATGTGCTGGCCAGGGCAGCAGTCGAACATTTTCTGTATCCATAAAGGCCTGTATAGGGCCTGCAACATGCGGTCGTGCATTAACCTGCTGAAATGTAGGGTTTCACAGGGATCGAATGAAGGGTAGAGCCACGGGTCGTCCCACATCTGAAATGTAACGTCCACTGTTCAAAGTGCCGTCAAAGTGAACAAGAGGTGACCGAGACGTGTAACCAGTGGCACCCCATACCATCACGCCGGGTGATACGCCAGTATGGCGATGACGAATACACGCTTCCAATGTGCGTTCACCGCGATGTCGCCAAACACGGATATGACCATCATGATGCTGTAAACAGAACCTGGATTTATCCGAAAAAATGACGTTTTGCCATTCGTGCACCAAGGTCGTCGTTGAGTACACCATCGCAGGCGCTCCTGTCTGTGATGCAGCTTCAAGGGAAACCGCAGCCGTGGTCTCCGAGCTGCTGCAAACGTCGTCGAACTGTTCTTGCATATGGTTGTTGTCTTGAAAAAGTCCCCATCAGTTGACTCAGGGATCGAGACATGGCTGCACGATCCGTTACAGCCACGCGGAGACGATATCTGTCATCTCGACTGCTAGTGGTACGAGGCCGTTGGGATCCAACATGGCGTTCCGTATTACCCTCCTGAACCCACCGATTCCATATTCTGCTAACAGTCGTTGGATCTCGACCAACGCGAGCAGCAATGTCGCGATACGATAAACCGCAATCGCGATGGGCTACAATCTGACCTTTATCAAAGTCCGAAACGTGATGGTACGCACTTCTCCTCCTTACACGAGGCATCACAACAACGTTTCACCAGGCAACGCCGGTCAACTGCTGTTTGTGTATGAGAAATCGGTTGGAAACTTTCCTCATGGGAGCACGTTGTAGGTGTCGCCACCGGCGCCAACCTTGTGTGAATGCTCTGAAAAGCTAATCATTTGCACATCACAGCATCTTCTTCCTGTCGATTAAATTTCACGTCTGTAGCACGTCATCTTCGTGGTGTAGTAATTTTAATGGCCAGTAGTGTATTTTCTTAAGCGCAACAAGTGAACCACATCCTAACCGGGAAAAACACTCCCTCTGTACTGTAACACCGCCTCTTCCGTACTTCACTCTCAGTACCACACGTGATGGCGGGTAACATTCTGCGGGCATTTACCAAATCTAAATCTTACATAGCGTAATTCATCATTCCAGCTACTGTGCAGAGTTGGGTAATAGCGGTGGGTGGCAGCAGGGATGCTGGCCGATGACACCTTCGAGGAAAGACACGATGAGTTAAATATATTATTAGAACTCGTGCGCGCTACACTTTCAGCTGTTCTCAACGTGTGTCAAGGATGGTGTGCGGTATGCTGACAGCCAATAGGCCTATCGTGACGTCTGCACCCAGGAATGCTGACACGTAGAAGCCTCCTCGGCAACGCTTGGCCCGGCCAGCGTGGCGTCGCTACTCGCAGTAGGCACCGGCAGAGTGGAAGACTGCCGGAATACTTGCAGGACGCGCTAGTCTCCAGGACGGGATCTCCCCTTGCGAGTGTCCACGCAGATTGCCTTATCTACACCAGTGTAAGAGGATGAGTGGCTGTACTGCCTGGATCTCGATCTGTCACCCCTTACAGCAGGAGACAGTCTGCTGTTGGAGTTTACCCAGATTGGCTGCCAGTGGAGAGGCACTAAGGCCGGTAAAAAGGACTTGGTCCTACAGCCCAGTGGTCGAGGTGCAGGCAGCACCCGCTGTGGCTCCTTGCTGTCCCGTATCACTCCAGCACCAGTAGAATCCGCCAGACTGCTGATACGTCTATTAAAATTGATAGTACTTACATGACTTGGCCACTCCCTTGTTGCGGCAATGCACTGCTTCCATCTACGTTCGGAATAACAAACACGTTGGCCGGTAGGTCAGTAACCTGCAAGTGCCCCTTCTTTCTGTAACACTCGGTCTGGCTCATCTCGCTTTATATCAGCAGCCCTGTCGCTCCAGGTGGCCCGCAGGCACCTCAGAGCCTGCCTCCCGTGTGTGGTTCCTACAATTGCTGTGACAGCTGCTAGTCTCTACCCAAACACACTGTGACACATAACTGCCACTGACGCTCTTGCGCTGATGTAACTCTGTTTGCAACAAGACGCTCCATTATTGCCTGAGGTGGGATTTTTAAACCTTATTCTTGCTATCAGCTTTTGCACTGAGGGACCTGTGTTTTATGTAGGGTGCCGTATAGTTATGACTGGCAGTTTTTAATACTGATGCGACTATATATTATATTTCATGTTTGTATTTGCATTTATCAGCA
Organism: Schistocerca piceifrons; assembly: GCF_021461385.2. Lineage (NCBI taxonomy): Eukaryota > Metazoa > Arthropoda > Insecta > Orthoptera > Acrididae > Schistocerca > Schistocerca piceifrons. The sequence goes on along the minus strand of NC_060143.1, from coordinate 94,357,257 downwards.
CCCCACCGAAGTGTATTTTACAACTTAGATGCCGCAACTGCTTGGCATCTGGACATATCATTGACACTGTTAGTCAGTAGTGACAGGTAGCTAGCATGGCACGATCTCGTGCATCGGGGGCTGTGGGGAGAGGCGTAGATCTTGGTTGTACGGAGATTCGGTTATGCACAGTGTTTATGGCTACAATACTACTTGGAACACTCAAAATTGGTATTTGGAACTCCACTATGTACTTTTATAATTTCCCATTACAGAAATGTATTTTCTATACACTTTAATTTTTAATTTTTATTCGCCCTGATTATTTTGGCTATGTTGTTCTGGTCTTCAGTCCTGAGACTGGTTTGATGCAACTCTCCATGCTACTCTATCCTGTGCAAGCTTATTCATCTCCCAGTACTTACCGCAACCTACATCCTTCTGAATCTGCTTAGTGTATTCATCGCTTGGTCTCCCACCGTAATTTTTACCCTCCACACTGCCATCCAATACTAAATTGCTGATCCCTTGATGCCTCAGAACATGTCCTACCAACCGATCCCATCTTCTAGTCAATTTGTGCCACAAACTTCTCCCCAATTCTGTTCAATACCTCCTCATTAGTTATGTGATCTACCCATCTAATCTTTAGCAATCTTCTGTAGCACCACATTTCGAAAGATTCTATTCTCTTCTTGTCCATACTATTTAGCGTCCACATTTCACTCCCATACATGACTACACTCCATACAAATACTTTCAAAAACGACTTCCTGACACTTAAATCTATACTCGATGTTAACAAATTTCTCTTTTTCAGAAACTCTTTCCTTGCCATTGCCAGTCTACATTTTATATCCTCTCTACTTCGACCATCATCAGTTATTTTGCTCGCCAAATAGCAAAATTCCTTTACTACTCTAAGTGTCTCATTTCCTAATCTAATTCCCTCAGCATCACCCGACTTAATTCGACGACATTCCATTATCCTCGTTTTGCTTTTGTTGATGTTCATTCCATTCAACTGCTCTTCCAAGTCCTTTGCTGTCTCTGACAGAATTACAATGTCATCGGCGAACCTCAAAGTTTTTATTTCTTCTCCATAGATTTTAATACCTACTCTGAATTTTTCTTTTGTTTCCTTCACTGCGTGCTCAATATACAGATTGAATAACATCGGGGAGAGACTACAACCGTGTCTCACTCCCTCCCCAACCACTGCTTCCCTTTCAACGGCCATCTGATTTCTGTACAAATTGTAAATAGCTTTTCGCTCCCTGTATTTTACCCCTGCCATCTTCAGAATTTGAAGGAGAGTATTCCAGTCAACATTGTCAAAAGCTTTCTCTAAGTCTACTAATGCTAAAAACGTAGGTCTGCCTTTCCTTAATCTATTTTCTAAGATAAGTCGTAGGGTCAGTATTGCCTCACGTGTTTAAATATTTCTACGGAATCCAAACTGATCTTCCCCGAGGTCGGCTTCTACCAGTTTTTCCATTCGTCTGTAAAGAATTCGCGTTAGTATTTTGCAGCGTGAATTATTAAACTGATAATTCGACAGTTTTCACATCTGTCATCACCTGCTTTCTTTGGGATTGGAATTATTATATTCTTCTTGAAGTCTGAGGGTATTTCGCCTGTCTCATACATCTTGCTCACCAGATGGTAGAGTTTCGTCAGCACTGGCTCTCTCAAGGCTGTCAGTAGTTCTAATGGAATGTTGTCTACTCCCGGGGCCTTGTTTCGATAATTGTAAATATTTTATCAGAAATTTTTACAACACCATCATTTATAATAACTGTCACGGTTTGTTGTTATGACAAGATTTAGCAGTTAACACTGTCGTAGCTCACAACCTCCAGGCGCCATCTGCCGAGAACTGTGCGTACTAGTCTTGTATCCATTCATATCCCGTGTGATACGTGCAGCCAAGATATACACTACATCTCCGGAAAGTTTATGATATAAAGATTTACTGTAGGCCTGATCCCGTTTGCTTTCCATTGGACTGTGCCACATGCCGTAATAAGGTAATGTGCTGCTTCCTGCTTATTTCTAGGGTGGGGGGTGTCAATTCAGGGACAAAGCAGGTAACACATTTTTTTAAAAAAATGCCTTTCGGTCATCTTCCGTGTTATTCTATTTTATAGGCCACCAAGCAGTGTTTCCAAAGCTTTTGCGAGGGACATTAACCTGCTGCGATATTTTGTGCGTGGTACCCCATGTACCCATCGCTACCAAATATCAGTAATGGTAATCCAATCTCACTAAACACCGTCATGCGACTATTATGAAATTTTGTATGATATGTTGCCATCCGGTAACTTTAATGTTGTCTAATCTCGAAATTACACTACGACGCAACACAAAACATACGCAGTGTCACTCCTTATCCTTTACATATTGCTGTATGTCTTGTTTACTTCCCGTCCACCGCTACCGTTAGGTTACCCTCCAGTTCGTTGCTCTCTGAACTCCATGCTCAGATAGCATGTGGTCATATGTTTCCTTCAACACTTCATCCTTGAGCTCAGCTGGCACCACTGTGCGTGGCCCGAACCTAATTGTCGCACATAACAAGCCTCAACAAATGATGAACTGCGTCTGAAAACCGAACAGCTCGCACTCGCCGGCCATCGGCTTGCCCAGGGGATACTGCGTGGCCCACTGCCTGGACGGCTGCCACCTTCCTGCCCAAACCACCCGAGTTTCCGTGCTTCTTGCCTGGCTTATGAATAACTCCAAAATCAAACTCGCTCAGCGTAAAAGCAAAATTCGTGAGTCCGCTAGATGTGTCCAACTATATAACTATATCAGAGCTACATGATCAGCCACCACTTTGAATTTTCTCCCATACAAATAGCATCGAAAATATTTAACTCCATACATCAAGCTCAGCATTTCCTTCTGTCATGGAATAGATCTTTTCCGCCTTATTCAGCTGCAATGAAGTGTAACACACAGGATGTTCTTCGCCCTCCATCATCTGACTTAAAACAAACACACTCCATTGCTTGATTAGAGGTGTCCCATGACATCACAAACTCCCTTTGATAGTCTGGGAAAATTAAAACTGGGCTCGATGTCAAAGCTAATCCCTCGATTGTGGCCTAGAACTCCTTTGCTCACTCGAATTTCATACCCTTTTCTTAGTGGTTCTATGAGTGGCTGTGCAATGTCTGTGAACCCCTTTACGAATTTCCTTCAATAATTTGCCAACTCCAGAAATGATTGTAGCTCTTTACTAGTCTTAGAAACTGGAAAATCTTGTACTGCTTGCACAACTTCAGGTCTGTCTTTACCTCCTCCTTACTAATTAACTGCCCAAAGTAACTCACTTCCCCCAAGGCACAATAGTAGTTCCCGATGCTCAACATGAGGCGTGCAGCATGTAGCCTTTTAAAGACCTCTCTCACCTTCTGTAGATGCACCTCCAAATCCATTGAGAAGACAATTATATCACTGAGGTACATTAAACATTGCCAAGGCTCCAGTCCTCCCAGTACCATGTCCAGTAATCGATGAAATGTTTCTGGTGCGTTCTTCAGTTCGAATGGCATCCTCTGGTATTGATAATGACTCCAGCAGACCAGAAGTGGTGTGTTCAGTCGGTCCTCCGGAACTGCTTCCAACTCATGGTACACACTCCCTAGATTCAGATCCTTAGATTCAGATCCTCCGTGATACTGACTACTGGGTATGCATCTGTTACTGCTTTACTATTAAGACGGCAGTAGTCACGGCAAAATCTATACCTCTTGGAATCATCAGGTGATTTTTTTGGACACAACCACAATGACGGCCTGCCATGGCTTAGTGCTGTAAATACCAGAGTACATAACATGGTTTGCAAAATACCGGTGCTTCGTTTCCTTTTGGGATTCGACGTTGCGCTGCGGACGTCACTAGCAACAGAACGTGACGATAAAACGATACCTCTAATTCTAACAGCAATTTCTCCATCTCCACTCTCTCTGTTACTTCCAGTCGACCTACCTTCTTACGTAATGCAGTCTTACCAGTGATTTGCGTCTGGTCATGGTTCACACTCTACGTGTCCCAATCATTCTCCTCCAGGATTTCAAAACCGCAAGTAATAGTCCTTTTGTAATGTTTATTTCATCGGCATCAAAATTATCCAAATTCATGGGTACCACTCTCCCGCCATTTCTCTCTTGAATGCGTACAATGCTTCTTCTTACAAAACTATCTGATTTGTCCTGTTCTCCCCTAGTGGCTGAATTATACACAACTTATCAACAGATAATTGAGGTTCTATACTTACCCAAAACAACTTCCCTCTGCCCTCTTGCGCAGTATCATGCGAATCACGCCCTAATGTTTTTGTACGCAATTCACTCGATTTGCTCCTTTGATTAGACAATTCTTGCGACAGTACTTCTTTGGCGACAGTTTTCCCTAGCTGTAATGTCGTCCCTAGAAGTTCGACTGTACCTAAAGTCGATTTGGCGTGATGCTCTGACAGAAAGTTCGAAAATGGTTGAAATGGCTCTGAGCAATACGGGACTTAACATCTGAGGACATCAGTCCCCTAGAACTTAGAATTACTTAAATCTAACTAACCTAAGGACATCACACACATCCATGCCCGCGGCAGGATTCGAACCCGGGACCGTAGCGATCGCGAGGTTCCAGACTGAAGCGCCTAGAACGCTCGACCACATCGGCCGGCAGAAAATTCGACCTTAGGATCATACAGTAATCTTTGCTGACATGATGGACTATCTCTTCACATTTTTCAGACTGAACTGACCTAAGCTAAAAATTTGATAACATTGACCCTAATGAGTTCACATCATCGCTTCCCACCCCAGGCAACATATAGCATTGTAGGTTTAATTATTTCCGACCTATGACGTCCCGACTTGCCACTGACACATGCGTCCCTGTGTCCAACAGAAACTTTCGTTTCCTGCCTTTCACAGCCACGACTATATCACTTTCCGCATCTATATACGATTCTCTAGCATCAAAACGTAACAGGGACATCGCTCGTCGGACTTTTCTCTTTGTCCATTTCCCCTTGTCAGGTCCCACTATTACTCGTATAATGTCAGTCGTGGTATCCAACCACACCATTCTTACCCCACTGAGAACGCTACATCACCCTGAACTTCCGTACCTATAACATTTGGCATTCGTGGAAGAGACTCCTCCCTTGTCCCGCACGCCTTTTGCTGCGTCAGTTTCTTGAAACTCCGTAGTAGCGAACCTGACAGCAGTATGCAGGTCAGGTCTTTCGCGGTATCTGTCCAAACGCTTGTCAGTATACTGGGTGACGAGCCCTTCAGCAAGGCGTCAGCTACTCTGTGTTCGGATTCCTGTAGTATAAACGTATTTGCCTCAGCATTCTGTCCAAACCCCCACGTTTGCACATTATTTTTGTGTATTCTACCTGCAAAACCCTCCACTGTTTATTTTGCCGCTTTGTCATGGTACTCAACAGTCCGTGAAAAAAAAAAAAACTCACGCTATTTTGATTCTTATAACGCTGTAGGAGGAAGCTTTCCGTCAACTGCTTAAATGTCTGTGCGTTCTGTGCAAATTTTATATTAAAAATATAATAAAATTAATTAAACAAATTGATTTTTTTCTCGCTTTTATCATTTTGAATCCTCGCTTTTATCATTTTGATTCCTTATAGATTTTTTAAGGGAATGCAATATCCTTCACTTTTAACTTACATCGATTCCTGCATAATTAGTTCTCATTCTTGACGTGTATACAATATTGATTCTTAATCGGACTTCCTCTTCAGATGCAGGCAGCTAGTGACATGACGTTAGCATAATGCGCAGAAGGAAATGAAAACTTTCGTGGTTTTGCACTAATAAGAATCCTCACACTTCATATTTTCATAAAAATTATTATTCAGATAATATAATGTCCACTACACACTTCTCACAAGAATTCGTCTTCTCGCCACGAGAACTAACGACAGAGTCTATCTAATAATTGTCAAAAATAATGAAAAAGGTTTCCATCATTTGTCTTTCGCCTTCCGGCGTAACAAAATATCTCTTTGCCGACGATTATAGTGGCCGCGCTAGTGTTTATCGTAGCGTGTTGGGGCTTTTCCTCTATGTACCTATACAGTTCCTCAACCCTCTGTATACGTGACAAATGTTTCTGTCTCCTCGATCGACAATAATTTCGTTACTTGCAACAACTAATTATCTGACCAACCTCCCGTCTTCGCAGATGACTCCAGATCATCCAAGAAAGACATGAGTCCCCAACTGGCTTACCAGAAAAAGAAGTAATTAATTTGGCGGCAGCTTGCTGTATCCTGCGATCAGCCTGTCTAACACTAACTGCTCATCTTTAACTGCAAGTCACCCCAGCAGCTCCGTCTTACCTACTCTCGCGTGTGCTGTCTCATTGAGTACGTCCGCAGTTCGTGGTCTCGCGGTCGCGCTGTCGCTTGCCGAGCACGGGGTCCCGGGTTCGATTCCCGGCGTGTCAGGAATTTTCACCTGCCTCGAGATGACTGGGTGTTTGTGTTGTCCTCATAATTTCATCATCATTCATGAACGTGGCGAGTTCGGACTGAGCAAAGGTTGGGAATTTGTACGGGCGCCCCAAAAACCAAATATCATCATCATCATCATCATCATCATTGAGTACGTACTGTGTCGCACTCTGCTGCCCAAAACCCTGCATTCCGTACTCTGATTGTGGAACCCTTACCCCCAACATACAAGTGAGTATAACACAGTATTAATCAACAGTAGCTCACGCTCTCACAATTACAATACAATTCAAACTCTGCGCCTTCTCATGAACCATTTTGACTGAGTGCGTTTTCTAGCCTTACAGCCATACCAGCGACATGTAATACACTCTACTGCCTCTGTCTCAGCACGCGGTGCAGTGTGCCCAAGCAAATTACACTGGGAACATCTTACAGATTGCAAATACTGTTCCCTCGTGTTGCCCTTAAACTGAGACACGTCAGCCAGTTCCAAAGGCTTTATTAACTTAACTCTTAAGTTTCGATGAATCTCTTGCATACATCGCATCTTCTCTGCGCACGAAAATAGAAACAATCGATTTTTTCACATACCCCACTGTGATGACACAGCGAGCTGTACTCGTGACGTCGTGCTTTCTAGAGGTCGACTCTTCCGAAACTAACTGAAGTGTCCGAAGACTTATGACGCCGACTGAAGTGGATCCAGGGTGCAGTGCCATTTTCGTGCAGGCTTAGGTAACGGCGGTGGGCCGTGGCGGGGATGAAGACCGACGGCAGCCCGGAGAAACAACGTCTGAAGTCAGACACTTTTATCAGAAACTGCGCTACTTCACTCGAAGCGGTTCAGCGAGGCGGCCACGTTACCTCTCAGCATGTGGCGAGGTTGTACCGTGGTCCGCTGAGGTGGCGGCCTGGCAGCCAGTAACTGTCGGTGTCCAGGAGCGATGACACCCAGATACCCGCTCAGCAGTGCTGCGTCGCTGCTCACGCCAGAGGTCCGGAAGACTGCCGGGGAAGACAGCCCCAGGTAAAAGACACCGACACCGGGAAGGAGGTCCGTCCCGATAGCTGAATGGTCAGCATGACGGACTGCCGACCGAAGGGGCCCGGGGTCGATTCCCGGCTGGGTGTTGTGTTGTCTTCATCATCATTTCATCCCCATCCGGCGCGCAGGTCGCCCAATGTGGCGTCGAATGAAATAGGACCTGCACCAAGGCGGCCGGACCTGCCCCGTAAGGGGCCTCCCGGCCAATGGCGCCAAACGCTCATTTCATTACCGGGGAAGAGGACTCTGTGTTACAGGCAGGGGTCAGCAGCCTTCTCACGGTGGTAGGCGAGGCGCTGCCGGGCTGCTGATACAACTGCTAAGACTGACAGTTGTTTATACGGGTTGGCCGCTAGTTTATTATGCGATGCACAGCTTCCAGCCATGTTCGGAATAACAAATCCGTGGGTCGACAGGGCAGTAACGGCCTAGGCCACTCTGCAAGAGCCGCTTCTTTCCGCTACGTGGCCGGGATTGCCGTTCTCGGCCTGGCCCGGCTCACAACGCACTGCGTAAACAGCCCTGCTGCTGCAGCTGTCGTGTCGCTAGGTTGGGCCACGCCAGTTGCGTATGGCTTCTGCATCTGCTGCGGCTGAGCTGCTAGTTCCTGTAGTAACGTCGAAAAAGTATTGGCGGTGCTACAATACTGACGCGTCTGCCACTCGTGGTCAGTTCCGTGTTATTCAGGGGTGTCTCGGTACTTTTTATCAGATACTGTAACTTGGTACGGGACCTTGACAGCACGAAGAGTTGGAAGAGACCGAAAGACCGGTCAACAGCTTTTGAGCAATCATATGGGAAGAATAAAATGTTTATGTAAACATTAATTATAGAAATTTATAAAAAATACACGTCGCTAAGAAATATCAATCAAAGAGCGTTGCTCACATTTGTCTTGAAACTCTTGAATGCATATTTGTTTTGAGGGGCACATTTACTTTCATGGCATTTTGGACTTTGGGAGTAAGCACTTTCGCTGTGTTTTTGAAGAAACGGAAGGAAAGTAGCAAGTGCCTTACATATCCGTCTTATTTCTCCTCAAATCCGTACAGAATATTATCCTTTATACCTTCTCAGTCAACCGTGATTTATTTTCAAAGAATATTCTTAAGATTTTATTTTATTTACTAGCGATTCATCAAGAACATTAACACATTTAATCACACTATGTAAGCATGGAAGTAGTTGCCAGGGAGTAACTGATGAAATTATAACCAAATTCCTTTTAACAAATAGGAATTTTATTCACTTTAATAGTGCCTAAAAGCATTTTTTAAAAGAAACAGATTTAAAATTACAATCGGAAAGCACCCTCTAAATATCAACGTTACAATTTATTCAGAGGCAGAAAGAAACGAGTTTTGACTGTATGAGCTTTCGGGCACAGAACCTTGCCACTCCCTTTCGACACGGCCGTAGTTACGACCAGTCACAACAGCCTCTGAAAAACTACACTGGTGCAAATCTGCAACACACCACATAATTTTAAACTAAGAGTTTTAACAACTTACACAAGCACACAAACTATGCACCCCTCCCCCCCATAGGAGGGATGGAAATGATACAAAACACTAACAATTAAAATATTAACCTTGCCACCGACGTTGCAACTTGATTTTAACTCCTAAGAAAAGTCTTACGGTGAAAGGGTGGCAACTTTATATACTAAAATGATTATTTAAATAAAAGCCCATGAAATGTAATCTTATATAAAATTCTACAAGGTTGGCCAAACAATAGTTAAGATGCTCTACAGTACACAGATACCGCCTCTCAACACTATAGGCAATAACATCAAAGTTTCCAAAGATCAAAACATATTTCAAGTATTAGGCCGTTACACTCCAAGCAATAAATTCGTTAACACACCAAATCCGACAAACGTGACAGAGGCAGCTACTAACGTACGGTAGATTAATAGGGAGATTACCGAACAACCCGAACCGCAGGTTCCTCTAACCTGCCCCTACTCCACAAGGAAAAAAGGACCACCAAATTTATAAACAACCACCTTCCCGCGGGTGGGCAAACGGAGAAGAATGGTGGGACGACCCCAAAGCAAAACGGCTGGTGACCTCACCAAGAAAACAAGTAGAATTTTTTTTTTTTGGTCATCAGTCTTACTGACTGGTTTGATGCGGCCCGCCACGAATTCCTTTCCTGTGCTAACCTCTTCATCTCAGAGTAGCACTTGCAACCTACGTCCTCAATTATTTGCTTGACGTATTCCAATCTCTGTCTTCCTCTACAGTTTTTGTCCTCTACAGCTCCCTCTAGTACCATGGAAGTCATTCCCTCATGTCTTAGCAGATGTCCTATCATCCTGTCCCTTCTCCTTATCAATGTTTTCCACGTATTCCTTTCCTCTCCGATTCTGCGTAGAACCTCCTCATTCCTTACCTTATCAGTCCACCTAATTTTCAACATTCGTCTATAGCACCACATCTCAAATGCTTCGATTCTCTTCTGTTCCGGTTTTCCCACAGTCCATGTTTCACTACCATACAATGCTGTACTCCAGACGTACATCCTCAGAAATTTCTTCCTCAAATTAAGGCCGGTATTTGATATTAGTAGACTTCTCTTGGCCAGAAATACCTTTTTTGCCATAGCGAGTCTGCTTTTGATGTCCTCCTTGCTCCGTCCGTCATTGGTTATTTTACTGCCTAGGCAGCAGAATTCCTTAACTTTATTGACTTCGTGACCATCAATCCTGATGTTAAGTTTCTCGCTGTTCTCATTTCTGCTACTTCTCATTACCTTCGTCTTTCTCCGATTTACTCTCAAACCATACTGGGTACTCATTAGACTGTTCATTCCGTTCAGCAGATCATTTAATTCTTCTTCACTTTCACTCAGGATAGCAATGTCATCAGCGAATCGTATCATTGATATCCTTTCACCTTGTATTTTAATTCCACTCCTGAACCTTTCTTTTATTTCCATCATTGCTTCCTCGATGTACAGATTGAAGAGTAGGGGCGAAAGGCTACAGCCTTGTCTTACACCCTTCTTAATACGAGCACTTCGTTCTTGATCGTCCACTCTTATTATTCCCTCTTGGTTGTTGTACATATTGTATATGACCCGTCTCTCCCTATAGCTTACCCCTACTTTTTTCAGAATCTCGAACAGCTTGCACCATTTTATATTGTCGAACGCCTTTTCCAGGTCGACAGATCCTATGAAAGTGTCTTGATTTTTCTTTAGCCTTGCTTCCATTATTAGCCGTAATGTCAGAATTGCCTCTCTCGTCCCTTTACTTTTCCTAAAGCCAAACTGATCGTCACCTAGCGCATACTCAATTTTCTTTTCCATTCTTCTGTATATTATTCTTGTAAGCAGCTTCGATGCATGAGCTGTTAAGCTGATTGTACGATAATTCTCGCAGTTGTCAGCTCTTGCCGTCTTCGGAATTGTGTGGATGATGCTTTTCCGAAAGTCAGATGGTATATCGCCAGACTCATATATTCTACACACCAACGTGAATAGTCGTTTTGTTGCCACTTCCCCCAATGATTTTTGAAATTCTGATGGAATGTTATCTATCCCTTCTGCCTTATTTGACCGTAAGTCCTCCAGAGCTCTTTTAAATTCCGATTCTAATACTGGATCCCCTATCTCTTCTAAATCGACCCCTGTTTCTTCTTCTATCACATCAGACAAATCTTCACCCTCATAGAGGCTTTCAATGTATTCTTTCCACCTATCTGCTCTCTCCTCTGCATTTAACAGTGGAATTCCCGTTGTACTCTTAATGCTACCACCGTTGCGTTTAATGTCAGCAAAGGTTGTTTTGACTTTCCTGTATGCTGCGTCTGTCCTTCCGACAACCATATCTTTTTTCGATGTCTTCACATTTTCCCTGCAGCCATTTCGTCTTAACTTCCCTGCACTTCCTATTTATTTCATTCCTCAGCGACTTGTATTTCTGTATTCCTAATTTTCCCGGAACATGTTTGTACTTCCTCCTTTCATCAATCAACTGAAGTATTTCTTCTGTTACCCATGGTTTCTTCGCAGCTACTTTCTTTGTACCTATGTTTTCCTTCCCAACTTCTGTGATGGCCCTTTTTAGAGATGTCCATTCCTCTTCAACTGTACTGCCTACTGCGCTATTCCTTATTGCTGTATCTATAGCGTTAGAGAACTTCAAACATATCTCGTCATTCCTTAGTACTTCCGTATCCCACTTCTTTGCGTACTGATTCTTCCTGACTAATGTCTTGAACTTCAACATACTCTTCATCACTACTATATTGTGATCTGAGCCTATATCTGCTCCTGGGTACGCCTTACAATCCAGTATCTGATTTCGGAATCTCTGTCTGACCATGATGTAATCTAATTGAAATCTTCCCGTATCTCCCGGCCTTTTCTAAGTATACCTCCTCCTCTTGTGATTCTTGAACAGGGTATTCGCTATTACTAGCTGAAACTTGTTACAGAACTCAATTAGTCTTTCTCCTCTTTCATTCCTCGTCCCAAGCCCATATTCTCCTGTAACCTTTTCTTCTACTCCTTCCCCTACAACTGCATTTCAGTCGCCCATGACTATTAGATTTTCGTCCCCCTTCACATACTGCATTACCCTTTCGATATCCTCATACACTTTCTCTATCTGTTCATCTTCAGCTTGCGACGTCGGCATGTATACCTGAACTATCGTTGTCGGTGTTGGTCTGCTGTCGATTCTGATTAGAACAACCCGGTCACTGAACTGTTCACTGTAACACACCCTCTGCCCTATCTTCCTATTCATAACGAATCCTACACCTGTTATACCATTTTCTGCTGCTGTTGATATTACCCGATACTCATCTGACCAGAAATCCTTGTCTTCCTTCCACTTCACTCCACTGACCCCTACTATATCTAGATTGAGCCTTTGCATTTCCGTTTTCAGATTTTCTAGTTTCCCTACCACGTTCAAGCTTCTGACATTCCACGCCCTGACTCGTAGAACGTTATCCTTTCGTAGATTATTCAATCTTTTTCTCATGGTAACCTCCCCCTTGGCAGTCCCCTTCCGGAGATCCGAATGGGGGACTATTCCGGAATCTTTTGCCAATGGAGAGATCATCATGACACTTCTTCAATTACAGGCCACATGTCCTGTGGATACACGTTACGTGTCTTTAATGCAGTGGTTTCCATTGCCTTCTGCATCCTCATGTCGTTGATCATTGCTGATTCTTCCGCCTTTAGGGGCAATTTCCCACCCCTAGGACAAGAGAGTGCCCTGAACCTCTATCCACTCCTACGCCTCTTTGACAAGGCCGTTGGCAGAATGAGGCTGATTTCTTATGCCGGAAGGTTTCGGCCGCCAATGCTGATTATTTACCAAAATTTAGTCAGTGCCGGGGATCGAACCCGGGACCGAAGACGAAGGCGTTTTGATTATGAATCAAAGACGCTACCCCTAGACCACGGGTACGTTTAACAAGAGTAAATCAAACAACATATCACCAATCACTTAACTTCTAATAAACTGCGATTTCTGGAGGATACCTGGCGCAGCACCCCCAAATCGCTCTCCCGAACCGTCCGCTGCCAGCCGCTTCAACGGACGCAGGAAGGATCGCCGATCTCCCGTCTCACGGCCTCGCAGCTCGCACCGCCCAGACTGATGTCGTGGGTTGACTCCTGTTGCTCTCGTGTCGACCGCGAAGTCACTACCCCTCGCTATACGCCGCAGCCAACTGAACTCACGTGGCGACCTCACATGCGCCGACGCTCAAGACGGACAAGTCATCTTGTACCTCAGTGCGCGACCGACCAACCGATCGATCCAACCGCCAATGACCATTCATTGCCTGAGCAAATTCGAGCAGACTGGCGGCTTAACACGCAGACTCAGATGCAGGAACTAAGCCCCCACCGGGCGACCACTTTGCTGAGTTCTCTTACTGCCTAACAAATGCGGACGAGAGACAGACTAGCAAGCTGGGGACGAGAGACTGACCCAGACTGACCGACTGACGAGCTCATAGCGCCCCTTAAATGCACGTGAACGGGCAACCTTTCCCCTTTCCCACCAGAGGGAGACATCAAAGCTGCGATTGCCACAGCGGCGCCACCGCCAAAAACGGAGGGCGACTGCTTCACACTACGCGCTGCGGCTCGCTCTTCAAAACAGCAATTTTTACCACGGCTCACTCAGTTTAGGTGAAAAATAGTTGAACACTGTCTGCATGCACGTGTCATTTTCTCGCTCATCTCAAATTATCCGCAACAATTTCTAGTTACAGGTTGGATTGCAGTGCAGTATTGTCCTTCACGGCAGATTGGAAGGAGACAATCGACTTTCAGATAAAGGAAGTGAAAATTTCGAACAGAGATGAAAGGAAATTACAACGGACAATGAACAAAGACAGCTAAGACAAAAGTGATGCAGTCCGAAAGGAAAATTGTGACTTGCTATACGCAACTATTGGTTTCGACACATTAACACAATAGGTCAAAGACTTCTTTCACTTAGGAAGAACGATCACATGGGGCCAACGAAGATAGAAAAGTACAGTCATAAGCAATTGAAACAGAGGTAGCTGGTCTGTTGAAGAAAGATCGCTGACGTCACCGAGGTGAATAGAATACCCTGCCTGACAAGAAAGTGAAGCACCCGGAGGACGTGGTCAGATGTCGATGTAAGTTTCTACACGTACTCACCATGGATGGCTATGCAGGTGATCAGAGTTGCCGTTCCCTGTGACAGGTAGGACGCCAACCAAAGCGCATTAGTGTTCTTCGTCTTTAATGTCGTTCCCAGGCTCGGTAGGTTATGTAAGGACCGTGAATGGCGTCAGATCTTCAGTGGTCACAGTGAAGGGCCGGCAGGTGTGGCCGAGCGGTTCTTGGCGCTTCATTCTGGAACCGCGCGACCGTTACGGTCGCAGGTTCTAATCCTGCCTCGAGCATGGATGTGTGTTATGTCCTTAGGTTAGTTAGGTTTAAGTAGTTCTAAGTTCTAGAGGATTGATGACCTCAGATGGTAATTCCCATAGTGCTCAGAGCCATTTGAACCATTTGAACCACAGTGAAGGACACCGACCTACTGTGGACTCCTGTAGGACAGCATTATCAGCTCCTGACCAAGTTTGAAACGGACCTCATTTTGGGTCTCCCATTTGGATGGCTGACCGAATCGTGGAATATAGACATTTGTTGGGCATTTGGCTGTGACGGTGACCCAATGTTGGACTGCATGGGAGCGTGAGGGCAGGCATACTCGACGTCAAAGTTCGAATCGCCCACGTCTGACCGCTACAATGAAGGGTCGCCGTATTGTGCACCTAGCACATTTGAACCTTTCACATCTGCTCCTGGCCTCTGAGAACAAGTAACGGACTTCCTGCAGCGTTCTGTCTCACCCAGCACCATTTTTCGGAGACTAGCAGCAGCTGGACCAGGGAACTACTGCTCCATACTAGGGCTGCCACGGAAGCCACGACGCAAACGGCCGCCTCTGGAGTGGCGCCGTAACTGAGAAGCGTGAACTGCTGATGAACCGCTTCGAATCGTTTTCAGTGATGAATGGCGGTTCCACTTTTCAACAAGACAACGCTCGTCCACATATAGTACGTCTTTCTATGAACTGTCTGCGTCATTATCGGGTACTTGTATAGCCAGTAGGATCCCCAAATCCGTTACCAATAGAAGATGTGTGGGACCAGCTTGATCACGAACTCCAGTCCAGTGCCAGTATCGACTATTTATAACAGTTGTGGGCCAGCTTGCCTCAGGAGAAGATAGAACAGGTTTATGAAAACCTTCTCAATCGAATCAGTGCATGCATCCAGGCCAGAGGGGATGCAACGTCATACTGATAAGTGGGCCCATACAGTTAAGTTCATTGTAAACCTGACTTGACATTGTAATCACTGAAATATCATCACATACCCTTTCAATATGAGAAGTTTCTTTTCGTTTCCTCCTGCCCTTCTGGTTCCTTCACTTTTCTTGTCAGGCAGTAAAATTTGGGATGCGTCGAGAGCAGGATGTCGTCAGTCCGTGTGCTGACCGCCTATATGACAGCTGAGACCAGAGTGGGCACTTGAGTGTGATCAGATTCTGGTGCTGGACGGGTGTCATTCTCTCTCTTCGAGGTGGTGCAAGCACTGCATTTTGCATGCGCTAGCGTCCCATTGGTGGACCGTGAGTACACTGACCAGCCAGGACGTTATGACCACCTACCTAGACGGCCGTTGTAGCCGAGCGGTTCTAGGCGCTTCAGTTTGGAACCGCGTGACAGCTGGGGTTGCAGGTTCTAATCCTGCCTGGGGCATGGATGTGTGTGATGTCAAAAGGGTTCAAATTGCTCTGAGCACTATGATACTTAACATCTGAGGTCATCAGAGCCCTAGAACTTAGAACTACTTAAACTTAACTAACCTAAGGACATCACACACATCCATGCCCGAGGCAGGATTCGAACCTGCGTGATGTCCTTAGGTTAGTTAGGTTTAAGTAGTTCTAAGTCCTAGGGGATTGAGGACCTCAGATGTTAAGTCCCATGGTGCTCAGAGCCATTTGAACCATTTGAACCACCTACCTAATAGCCGGTACGTCCATCTTTAGCGCGAATAACAGGGTCAACATGACATGGCATGGAAGCAATGGTAGGTCACTGGAGGAAGTCGGCACGGCATCTGCACAGAAAGTCACCTAATTTCCGTAAATTCCGGGTAGGGGGGCCATGATCTCTGGCTCACGTTCAATTACATCCCAGAGGCGTTCAACTACGTTCATACCTGGTGAGTTGTGGGGCCAGTACGTCAATTGGAACTCGTCCCTGCGTTCCTCGAACCACTCCGTCACACTTCTTGCCTTGCGACATGGCGAATTGTCTCGATGAAAAATGCACTGCCATCGGGAACCATGACGGTCATGAATGAGTGTACGTGGTCTGAAACCAGTGTACGATACTGCTTGAGCATCATGGTGTCTTGCACAAGCTCCACTGGTCCCATGGATGCCCACGTGAATGTTCTCCAGAGCAGAATGGAGCCACTACCAGCTTGTCCTTCACGCAGTATAGGTGTCTAGGAACTGTTCCCCTGGAAGACGACGGATTCGTGCCATGATGAATATATCGGGATTCATCAGACCATGCAACGCCCTGCCACTGCGCCAGCGTCCAGTACCGATGGTCACATGCCATTTCAGTTGTAGTTAACTATGTCCCGGTGTTAACATTGCTACACGCACGGATCGTCGGCTGTGAGGGCCCATCGTTAGAAGTGTTCGGTGCACTGTGTGTCAAGACACACTTGCACTCTGCCTAGCATTAAAGTCTGATGTTAGATCCACCACAGTTCGCTGCCTGTCTACCCACCCTACGACTTCCGACATCTGTAATGCGGTGTGGGCGCCCAAACCCACGACATCTGGACGTGGTTTCACCTTGGCCTTACCACATGTTGAAGACCCTTACCACAGCACTCCTCCAATACACGACAAGTCGTACGGTTTCCGAAATGCTCGTACGGAACCTCAGGTCCATCACAGTCTGCCCTCAGTCAAACTCAAACAGATCGTGTGCCTTCCCCATTCTACAAACGGACAGTGCACTCACTGATACTACATGCAACGTGTGTGTGTCGCCAGGCGATACTGCTGTCACCTGGGCAGGTTTATATCGACAGATAGGTCGGTGGTCATAATGTTTTGGCTGATCACTCTATATTGATTTGGGGAACGCTTCCGCCGCAAGGGTCTGTTGCCATGGCAACGACAGGGTAGCGGTAGCGGCCAACTCTTGCAGACAGTAAAAGTGGTCAGGACATGCCAAACTGCAGAAAATCATTTGCCAATTCAGAGCTACGTAACAACGACCGGTGAAAAGTCATATCACTATCGCCATCCCCTCGCTATGGTGAAGGAAACACCCCAGGAATTGCCAGGAGCGATTTAGAACAATCACAGAAACCCTACAAACCTGAATGGCGAGATCTGGCTATGAATGCTAGACCTCTCCAGTGCGAGCTCAGTGCCCTGTGCACAGCGCCACTCCACTCGGCGGCTATGCGCCAAAGTGTAGATGAAGTTTCATATTCTGGAGAAGAACAGGAGGTCTGGGGAAGTAAAAGGAGAATAAACTGCGAAGAAGGATGATGAAGATGTTGTATCGGTCAAGACAGAAGATAAGACAGAGGTGTGGTATTAGGAAAGAACGAAATTAAGGGACCAGTGGAGAAAATGATGGTATAGAAAAATTAAATTATATGTTGTAGTAGTTGTTGTTATCTCCGGCCTGGTGCAGCTCTCCACGCCAGCTTATCCTGTGCTCCGGCTCTCTTCAGCTCCCCACCTGCTCACTGCAGTCTAACCTGGTTCTCCAAATGTGTGTGAATTCCTAAGGGACCAAACTGCTGAGGTCATCAGTTCCTAGACTTACACACTACTTAAACTGATTGATGCTAAGAACAACACACACACCCATGCCCGAGGGAGCATTCGAACCTCCTGCGGGAGGGGCCGCGCAATCCGTGACATGGCGCCTGAAACCACACGGCCACTCCGCGCGGGCCAGGTTCTCCCTCTGCAGCGTTTACTCCTCATACGCTGCACCAAACTGACAATTCCTTAACGTCTCAGGATATCTCATATCAGCCAGTCCGTTACTTTAGTAGACGGGTTCCGCCACAAATTTCATCTCTTGCCGATTCCAATTACTAACTCCTCATTATCTATGCAATCTGTCTATGTAGTAATGGATTAAAAAGGTCCATCTTATTCCAAGAACACGATTTTGTATACTTACTGCAATCTTTCTTTAATCCTTTCGTCAACTGAAATCAATATCTCGTGTGTTAGCCTAGGGTTTCCATTACGTTTTGTTTTTCTGCCTATTCGATCGTCTATTGCCCTCACTACTGCATCTCTGAAGTTACCCACCCATCTATTGTACTTCTTTCCCCAGTGTATAGTTGCCTAATGTTGTCTTTGAAACTGTCGACAACAAGTGGCTCTCTTTCTATTTATCCATATCCCGTCTCTAATTTGCTACCTTCCTACAATTTCTTCAGCTTTAATCTGGAGTTCGTAATTAATAAATTAGGGTCAGAGTCCACATGTACTTCTGCAAATATCGACAGTTTCAAAACAGACTAGGCGAAACAACGCAATACAGCTCACAGCATAAATTAGAGGAGGTAAAGAGTTGATCGGAGTTTACTTAATCTATCTATAATCACTTTTAGATTTGTTGCTGAACGCTAGAACAGCGATGGTAAATGTTAAATTGCTACAAAAATTTATACGCAGCAAAAATCTAGGTATTATGATCAATTTACAGGATTTTGAGTATTCGTGTAATGTTTAGCGATTTATAGCAAACGTTACATTAAATGTTCTTGGAGGTAAATAATTCTTCGATACGCGAATCGAATAGAAGTCTATCTTACTGTTTAACTTCGAAACGAGGGTGTAGGAACTGTTCTTGTAGTTTCCTATCTCAGAATAGCTCACACTCAGTCTTTTTTAAAGATTGTAAGTGGGCTTCCGAATACATAACATGGGCTGACTAAAAAACTCGTTTTCATGCGAGATTAATCTGGTCAAATAACTGAATTACATTAGTTCTTAGCACAACGGATCATACGGTTTGCAAGTCAAGGAAAGGGAAAAAGGGAACCTCTCGTTAGCCACTCTAAGTTCTACTATATTACACATTTGTCTTTCCTTCCATTACTGTACTCTTTATCATTTTCAGCATTGCAAACAGCATTATCTCTTGGGCTAAAAGAATCGGGATCTGATGGGAAATGACTTGGGTAATGGTAAAACATTTATGCAACTAAAGATGTTCCTCTCCCATTAGTAGTAGTTATTCATTTAGTTAAAGCCCAAGAACAGCGGCGACGATCTGGAGTACATTTAATACATTCGACAGATACATAACGTGGAGTAAATCATACTAAAATAGATATATGCCTGCCATGTGGTTACACAAGGTGTGGCGGGAATGAAAATTATTAATCACTATTGGATGATACAAATGCGAAAGTCACCCACACATTAATGCAGTTAATAAACAGTGGGAAACAGTGTGAACTGCTGATTACTAAGGTCAAACTGAGTAAAGGGTGAACTCACTGGGTGTTGCAGGAAGCTCATACCAAAGACACATACACATGAACACAGTCTTAAGTAATACAAAAACATTGTTGCTGAAAAATTATTCGGGTGGCATGTAGGTAGTCGCTCTACTCAGCCTTTAATGGTCTACACAATTCACGGCACTATATATTGTTAGCTGTGAAACCGTGAACACGTGGTGAGGCAGGTGGTGGTGTCAAACAGCGAATGATGCAATATTCACAGGAAAAAATCATTTAATGGGGTTTAAACTCTGACACAAGCTTCTCCAGATACCTCACAACAAGGATTGGTATAATATTAAGGAAAAAAGCATGGAAGGTGGACCGACATATTTCGCCATTGGTTGTTTCATGGAATACACTTTATTGCTTAGCAATTATTATAATTATAATTTAAAAACTTAGTTCAAAGAATAACAACACGCACAATAATGCAAAAAACTTGAACTGGAACATTTCATTAATAACAAAATTTAACAATTTATAAGATTAAGAACAGGGCTCGAAACCAGGAATACACAGTTCCCAAAAACAAGTAAGAAGTCGCACCAACTAGGTATGGTTGCAAGCGGGTTGAACAAATTGAGTTTTATCAGTAAAATGAATAACAAATGACCCCCACTAAAAGCACTAACAATTCCCAAGGATGGATAACACGTTAAAGAAATAGATAACGCCCACTCAAAATACAGAAAGGATAAGAAGTCACGCCACTGATTGTGGCTGTTGGAAAGCCCTTATCAATCTATAAACCTTAAAATATTATTTTAAGTAATAAAATACACAATCTCCCAAAATATAAAATAATCTGGAAAGACATGCAATGTAAATGTGACTTCCAACTGGTACACACCAGCAGAAACATTGATCATGGCCCTTAAATAAATATGCAATCCTCAAAATACAAGATAGGCTGGCAAACTCACAGGCGGTTGTCACAGCCAACAGTCAACAAGCGGGCAAGTATTACAATGAATGGAGTTAGCTAATGACTGCGGATAAATAGGAAAACTCAACGATTCATACTCATAAGTAGAAGGGAGCAAGGTTTAAACAAGTAGTTAAAGAGCGGGTATAGCGACGAGGAACTTCGGGCTTGCAGAGCCGCTTCAAAGCTTATGTGCCTCCTGAATTCACAATGTTGGATAGATTAAGAGTTCCCGATTAATTGGCGACACTCCGCTGTGGCACGTATCAAACGATGAAATTTAGCCAACGCGCTGCGGCTGCTGGAGGTACCAGATTGGGGGACAACCTAGACGTCGCGCGACGACAGGAGTGTCGCCGCAGCAGAAAGAAAACACGTCTCTGCTCCGGGCCCAGGAAACAGGAACGCATCGATGCTGCCAAAACTGACCTGCCAACAAACACCAGAAGGAAACAGTAATCTGACGAAGTAAGGCTAAAGACGAGAATGCCTGGGATGTAGGCACATTCACTTATTGCGGAAGCGACTTCACGTACAGGTTACAAGCTTAACAATACTTAAAATTACTTGAAAATTTAAATAGTGGAATATCAGCCCCTCCTAATGCAGCGACTAGAGCATACTCATCTACAAAGGGTGCTTCGCCTTCGACACAGATTAAGTTACGATTTAAATTTGATCAACTCAATTTATAACAGAGAATGCTCGTACACTTGCACGGAATATGGCCTGGAACAACAAATTATCAGCAGTTACATTGACCGATGACCATACACACAATCACTCAGAGGCGCGCTAATGTAACAGGTCCAATTCCACAACACAGACATGTCCTTACGATAACAAGTACCAATGGAAAAACAACACTTAACTCCACTCAGGTGTGAAGGAGCAGCGACTTGCAGGATTCCAAGTCTGGGTGTTATTGTTTCCCATCCGTACAGGCGGTCTTCGAGGTGCCGTAAAATTTAACCCTGCAGAGGAGGCCTAGGTTGCACGCGGCGTCCACTGCCCATCCCGCAACTCACCGCCATCAGTCCTCAGTTCAGCTGCCAAGGCTTGCCCCCGACCCTTTAACCACTCGCGGCTTCTCGAGACCCGTACCGGACAGCAGGAGTCCCCCAAACCCGACAACTTGCCAGCCACGTGCCCTCCTGCTAACTACCCTACCAGGTCTCACCAAAAATCAACAAAACAAGCCTCGAACAAAGACCCTACCTCGCTACCGACAGCCCAAGTAGTTATTGGCGCCATCAGAGAGCCATACCCGCCAAAATTAAGCCTCCACCACTCATCTCCTTTATAGTTACTAATGAACCGAACCAAGGAGTAGACATGGAGCGTGGTGGATTGAGTCCATACCTTAGTGGCCGAGCGGTTCTAGGCGCTTCAGTCTGGAACCGCGAGACCGCTACGGTCGCAAGTTCGAATCCTGCATCGGGCATGGATGTGTGTGATGTCCTTAGGTTAGTTAGGTTTAAGTAGTTCTAAATTCTAGGGGACTGATGACCTCAGACGTTAAGTCCCATAGTGCTCAGAGCCATTTGAACCATACCTCAGATGAATTATCGTCAATGGAAATCTCAAATAATTGGAAAAATTGTCACCAGTTAAAAATTCTTAAAGGGTGTAGGTATTCGTTCTACGTGGATTTTAATGCACTACACAATGTAACACATCAATAGACATGATATGATGAACACGTGCGCAGGGTGGGAGGGGGAATGGTAAAGAAAGGTCAAAAAGAATCAACCGCTAGCTTGGGATAAGTTTCGCGCAAATTTCTACACGAGCTATCTGTGAACAAAATACTAGCCACCTATGAACCACATAATACTTAGAGCATGACGTATTTTACCATGTATCGATGGTTCACACTCATACAAAGTAATGATTATTAGACTACATTCATGCAGCGAAATTTAATAGAAGGATCTAAATTAGGGAACCCCGTCTCACTTATCACAAATAACGCTGAAAGAAAGAGAATTAGGTGACTCTACAACTAAAGAACACCTTTTGATACTTGCATCGACAACCTAGACAAGATAGCTGTATAGGGCATGTCAGTGAATTTACCACTATGGGCCAGAGTTAGGATTGTGGCGGGCGCTGAGAAACGGCTCCACTTTCAAAACGGAGGAAAAGGAACTGCTGGACTGGCCAACTATCGCTTGACAAAGTTCTAATCTTACACATATTTCTGACTCTTCTCCTAGTCCTCAATCTTTGCTAAATACGTTCCTGAAGTTTGGTTGGTAATGAATCTATTCATGCCCCAGTAGTCACCTATGTAAGAATCCGAACTGACGATACATTTATTTTCATTAAATCATGAGCACGGAAATTGAACACTAGGAGTGTAAGGGTTGTGTACCAATAGATAAATGAAGAACTCAGCCCATCTTCCTCCAGAGGCTACTAGTCTGCAGAATGATTAAATACAAAACCCGAAAATTAGTGGGACAAATATGCAGCGGCATCAAAGAATGTAATCGTAATGAAATGGTGCTTATGGACCAGTTTCAGTTGGATCGCTGTCTGTTCCAAGCCTCACTGGACCATTACAATTTTGATCGCTGTCCGATCAAGTCTCTCTCATAGAGTTCATTTCGGCGTATTATGAGTCAAGTACCCACTGTGAAAGTGATCTGCTGAAGTTGAACTTATTGGTTTAGAAGACTTATGTGCAAATTTATTAATTGAATGTATTTTCGACGCGTTTAATATAAATATATGCGCTGTTGCTGTAACTACAAGTATTTGACCAAGTGATCGGGGAAGAAGTTCGTCAACAGCGTACGGATGCTTCGTTGCGACTTAACACTGAACGCCAGCGACTGTCGAAGCCTTAACTGAAACACGCTGCTGGCTGAGTGTGGGAAATGGAGTCACAGTTCTGTATTTACTGCTAAAGCTGTTACGAAATCATCGAGCTATGATACAAAGTTGCTCACAGACGTATACAAGCGTGGGGTAGCCAATTAATGCAATCACAATAGGATGACAGCACTGAAGTATTAAAATTTCGCGAGATACGATCAGTTATTTACAGTGAATCAGTTCTGAAACTTTCGCCTTGACAACTGAGTCTGCTCATAAAAATCTTCACCCAATTGTAACTTATGACATTCACACTTAATATAACAGCTGATACCATAAAATAGATGTATTCGCACACACTAACAGTGAAAAATCATTTACTAGCTGCTCAAATTTTTTACTTGTTAGTATGATCCACAACTAAGAGTAATACTAAACGCGTCGGTTTTCTTAATTATGAGAGAACAGATATTTTACACAATACATTGTGCCCGTTAGAGATGTTGCTGTCTTAAAATTATGGCATTGTTTCAAAAGGGGGAAGTTCAAACACTTGTACATTCTTTTTAATTACGTAACTGATAGAAGTTTCCTGCTAACTGACATTTCAAGTGACTAATGCTAGCTGAACAACTTCAGAATTTGATCATTAAGCTTTCCACTAGTTTTTCTGTTCTCTGTCGAAGTTGATACACTGCAGCAACAGATGGTCCACAGTATGGGCCGATGACATCATCGATTATTCTTTATCGATGCTAATAAGCCTTTCCATGTCTCGTTAGCCTTTTACCGTTGTTATGAGGTTGGTAACAGGAAGTGACACAGCGTTTGCAGCCGAAAATTTTGCCAGAGACGATTTCTCCAAATGTCGTGGGAAAGAAGTATAGCAGTCACATTCAGCCGCTGTCGCATACTATAGACGCTTCCCTTACGCTCACGCAAGAGAATTCGCTGTTCGTAGAGTATGACTTACCATCTACTGGTAGTGTGGATAACTTACTTTCTGATTAATCCACGTATATACACGCGTCATTTCAGTTAAGTTCCGCGTGTTTTCGGTGTGATTTTCTTACGCTATCCTTGTAAATTTAGCCCCCGATTTCCTTCCATTTGTTCTATAGCTTCCGTGGCACCGCGAGAAATGAATACCGAACGGTTGAAATGCTATCTAGAAGTTTAAAAAAGCTAGCTATTGATTATCAACCACGCCAGTTCGAAGGATTGGCTTCAAATGGCTCTGAGCACTATGGGACTTAACATCTGTGGTCATCACTCCCCTAGAACTTAGAACTACTTAAACCTAACCTAACCTAAGGACACCACACACATCCGTGCCCGAGGCAGGCTTCGAACCTGCGACCGTAGCGGTCACGCGGTTCCAGACTGAAGCGCCTAGAACCGCACAGCCACGCCGGCCGGCTGTTCGAAGGATACTAGGCTATTGCTTAGTCTTTGTCCACCATATCCTTTCTCCGTGGAGGGTCTGGGTCGACAAGGTGAAAACCTTAGTGGATTTTGAAAGAGACGAGAGAGATACGGTTCGGCCAAAGCCATGAGGCGTTGCCGGATTGCTCAGTGCGCATAGCGTAGTCCATAGGTCTGAGTACAGCCCGGACATACACTACTGGCCATTAAAGTTGCTACACCCCGAAGATGACGTGCTACAGACGTGAAATTTAACCAGGAAGAAGATGCTGTGATATGTAAATGATTAGCTTTTCAGAGCATTCACACGAGGTTGGCGCCGGTGGCGACACCTACAACGTGCTGACATGAGGAAAGTTTCCAACCGATTTCTAATACACAAACAGCAGTTGACCGGCGTTGCCTGGTGAAACGTTGTTGTGATGGCTCGTCTAAGGAGGAGAAATTCGTACCGTCACGTTTCCGACTTTGATAAAGGTCGGATTGCAGCCTATCGCGATTGTGGTTTATCGTATCGCGACACTGCTGCTCGCGTTGGTCGAGATCCAATGACTGTTAGCAGAATATGGAATCGGTGGGTTGAGGAGGGTAATACGGACCGCCGTGCTGGATCCCAACGGCCTCGTATCACTAGCAGTCGAGATGACAGGCATCTTATCCGCGTGGCTGTAACGGATCTGACTGGGTGTTGTGTGCTGTCCTTAGGTTAGTTAGGTTTAAGTAGTTCTAAGTTCTAGGGGACTGACGACCATAGATGTTAAGACCCATAGTGCTCAGAGCCATTTGAACCATTTTTTGCAACGGATCGTGCAGCCACGTCTCGATCCCTGAGTCAACAGATGGGGACGTTTGCAAGACAACAACCATCTGCACGAACAGTTCGACAACGTTTGCAGCAGCATGGACTATCAGCTCGGAGACCATGGCTGCGGTTACCCTTGACGCTGCATCACAGACAGGAGCGCCTGTGATGGTGTACTCAACGACGAACCGGGCTGCACAAATGGCAAAACGTCATTTTTTTCGGGTGAATCCAGGTTCTGTTTACAGTATCATGATGGTCGCATCCGTGTTCGGCGACATCGTGGTGAACGCACAATGGAAGCATGTATTCGTCATCGCCATACTGGCGTATCACCCGGCGTGATGGTAAGGGGTGCCATTGATTACACGTCTCGGTCACCTCTTGTTCGCATTGACGGCACTTTGAACAGTGGACGTTAGATTTGAGATGTGTTACGACCCGTGGCTCTACCCTTCATTCGATCCCTGCGGAACCCTACATTTCAGCTGGATAATTCACGACCGCATGTTGCAGGTCCTGTACGGGCCTTTCTGGATACAGAAAATGTTCACCTGCTGCCCTGGACAGCACATTCTCCAGATCTCTCACCAATTGAAAACGTCTGGTCAATGATGGCCGAGCAGCTGGCTCGTCACAATACGCCAGTCACTACTCTTGATGAACTGTGGTATCGTGTTGAAGCTGCATGGGCAGCTGTACCTGTATGCGCCATCCAAGCTCTGTTTGACTCAATGCCCAGGCGTATCAAGGCCGTTATTACGGCCAGAGGTGGTTGTTCTGGGTACTGATTTCTCAGGATCTATGCACCCAAATTGCGTGAAAATGTAATCACATGTCAGTTCTAGTATTATATATTGGTGCAATGAATACCCGTTTATCATATGCATTTCTTCTTGGTGTAGCAATTTTAATGGCCAGTAGTGTAGATTTCATCTATCAAAAATTTATTGTGTTCTTTCTTTTTGTACATGACATCAACTCACGTTACAAAACATTTATAAATCGTGTTGTAGTACCAGGTATACCCGAAATAATAAATAGAATGCTTCGAAGCTACTATTCTATACTACTCCGACTGCACGCACAGCACAATTCGTCGGAGGGAGCGCCGCTCGCAGTAGGCAACCCGCTGCGCATCGTGTTGTCTCTCATATGATGGGCAAAGTGTCATTGGTGAGTTAAATAATTATACTGGTACAGTCGTGGACTTCGTCGAAAGAAGTAATATGTTGCCACACGAGGTCATTTCATTGACAAGTGGGATAACTGGTAGTTCGTCATTGTAGGAGTATACGATAAGGTGTACTGACCAAGTAAAACAAGCAAACAGTGCCGAAATAGTCATCAATACGCATAGTACCCTCCTCTGACGGGAACGTAGGCATGTATTCCCGCATGTATACCATCGCAAAGGTGTCGAATGATTACTTGCGATAGACTGTCCTAAGCATCTTCCGACTTTTCTTACAATTCGACAGTGATTTTTCGAAGCCTCGTAGAACGAGGAAGTTGCTGCTTCATTATATCGCATACGTATTCAATTGGCGAGAGGTCGGATGATCTTGTTGGCCGGGGCATTTCTTACACATTACGAAGAGCGCGTTGCATCACAGGAACCGTATGCAAACGTGCATTGTCCTGCCGAAAAAGCACATCACCTTTCTGTGTACGGAATGCCAGTAGCACTGGAATAACAGTTTGTGCAATGCAGCAGACACTGGTCACTTTACCCTGCAGAAACACCAGTGTGGCGAAGGGCTGTATCTCGTGGCTCCCCTCACCATGAAGCCTGGGGCGGAACATGCATTTTGCAGTGCAACGTGGAGTAGACAACTTGTAACCTCCCTCTTACTAATCGGCCTATCCTGCTTGCGATATAAAATATGACCGTGGATCGCGTGTATGCCTAACGGATTTTTGTAATTGTATAAGGCTATCTTTGCCAAAGAAGTGATACCGGTAAGTAGGAGGGAAGTGTACAACCGACTCTTTGATGGAAAGTCTACTAAAAATAAAAGTAATTAAACCGAACAGGGCTATAATTTGAAAAATTAAAGTTATTTTGTGCATTCACTCACGAACAACACTGGACAGAAAGGTGTAGGCCTACTACTGATCATGAATCCAAAAGTTACACTAATGAACGAAAAGGAAACAATTAATGGTCGCCATCCCACTAGGGCAATTTACATTCAAAATCCTGTACAAGATGATGGGAAAGAAAAACATGTATTATTAAACTATGACGTGGCAACTGAAGGTTGTCACGTTTCTTGACACTAATTTTAAGTGCGTATGTAATGATAAAGAAAACTGAGAAGTCACTCTTACGTTATGTTTGGCATTAAATTTGGAAAAAGGCACTCGAATAATGATTTGAAAATATGTAATCAAACTGTATGTTAGTACTGAACTTTGTTACGTGAACAATGACATTCAGTGACCTCAACATAACGTCATCAAAGAAATTTAGAAAAAAAGCAAGCATTTTTTACTTTGCAGTTACTTATTTTGCAAATTGGATTTCATATTATTGTCTGAACAGCTGAGCCTTTTTTTACTGACTTGAACAGTATTAAATACTAGAATACGTACCAAACCAAACAGCCATGTGCTCCAAGCTATATGTAAAATAAACAAAACTTCCGCACTCTTAATTTGTGCATTTCTTTAGATTTGGATTTTTTCCAGTGATTGATTATCAAACTTGAAAAATGAAATTGCTTTACTTTAGTCATATACTGAAGCCTCTGTTGTACAACAGTTAACTGAAAGTAGACTGAGGCTAAAATTCTTAAAAGAGAAATTATTCATTAATAAATTGGCTGTAACTATTCAATTTGTTTCTTATGACACTCAGTTAGCATTTAAGGGAAAAAAAGGGAACAAGGATCCTGCTTGGTAACAATGTCTGGGGGTAATGAGGACACAATCGCCCTGAGTTTAACTGATTATTATTTAAACAAATCTTATCAATCAAATCACATTCAGTTGTGCTGCTGGGTTAGCCGTTAATATTTTCTACCAATTGACAGTCTTACTTCAGTGCTGTGCATACGACGAAACTCGGAGCCAACGATGAAACTGTGTTGCTGGAACTGCTGCTGTTGTTGTTGAAGACGGTAACATATTGTGGAGCCACGGTTAATCATAGGAATGGGCAATCGTAATTAATACAGCCTCTTCCGCCCGTCCACTGTCCGTACTCCTGCCCTAGACATCTGGCCGGCGCCTACATGATGCCGTCGAAAATGGTACTCTCTACTGCGAGAGCGTTAACACCACCCTTCCGCACACTGCAAGCGCTTGGACCCGTCTCTCGCTCTCTCCACGCGCTCTGCTCAACAACTCCCTACCCAAAGATTTTACAACGCACAAGCACTGCTATTATCGTTGCTAGTCGATGCAAATAACAATTTCTTTGGATTTTTCCCGGAGCTCATAAGTTTCACAGTAAAACAGATAAATACAATGAAACGTCAACAGACTTCTACCTAAATGTACACATACAGTGAAGCAATGTTCTTACTTATTAAAAGAAAGCATTTGAATCACAAATATTTACATACAATTCAAAAAATGTTATATATCTGTAGCAGGTGCCATGCATCCTGCATTTTCGGCGTTACAAACTCACCACGTATACCCCGCACACGTCTGTATCCGTCAGTCGCACACAGGCACAACCTACTCTTATCAACCGCGTACAGACAGAACCCGTCACTGAAGACAAGAGAGTGCCAGTCCACTCCCTGATCGACGCTTTCGCGACACCAGAGTAGCCATGCGTGGAGGAGCTGTTGTGCCAGTGGTAGCTTGATCAGAGACACGCGAGGTCTTAATCAGGCTGCAGGCTGGTGCGTTATGTGCCCGGATTTCGTCCCTGGATGATGTTCGGTTGGCCATGGCTGCTCCCACAACGCGTCGATTGTGACGCGCGTCTTTACTACACGGAGGTACAGAACCCGGTGTACACAGGTGCTGGAATGTTCCTCAAAAACCTCTGGAAGCAGCGACACGCGACGTCACACTGTGCCCAACACTTGCAGCAGTCCGCCGATATGTCCATCCAGCTTCGCGCAGGCCCATAGTGCAACCCCGTTCAAATGGCTGAAGCTGTTCGACAGGAGTACGTACTCGTCGGTGGGGCGTGGTTGGACCGTAGAATGAATGTTGCAGACACTGTTCACCTCTAAACTCAGCGCAGTTACTGCCTGCAGAGCCAAGACAGAGGCAGCACATACAGGTCGATGACCGCGACAAATGAATCACTAACACCACAACCCTTTAGTATGCACAAATTATACCCTGATGCCACTGAACACAATTCTCGCGTGTTTTTGGCGCTGTAGTACCCTGCACAGGATACTAATAATCACAATAATAGCCTGTGGCGTGACGTACCTACTTCGGGAAAGTAGCCATAACAACTACAGACCTGCTACTTGTCTGACTCGCCCACTAGCGATGTACAAATTGATAAAAGCGGCAACTGGGATGCAGTTTAACAACATTTACAGCAGAATGATCTTCCAGCAGTGGAACAGAAAGGCTGTCGTAAGGAATAAACTCTATGAAGTGCACCTAAAATTCTTAGAGTTCTGTAAGTGTACCATGTAACAAAGGCGCACCTTGCTATATGCAAATAATTCACAACAGCGTTTAGTCACGAATTACACATAGAAAATAATTTCAGGATGGTTCTTTGCTTCCGCTCTTGTCCGATTTCTCTCTCCAGACAATTTAATTAGTCATCTTTTTTGCCTGGATGACGAAAAAATGTGTGTAAGACACAACTGCACTATATTAATTATAACTTCGGGACTGTGGCCGTTATATTCATAACATTTAAAATCCCAAAACTATATGCATTAGTGTACAACCTTTTACCTGTTATTCGACGGAAAATAAAGGCAACCTACACATAATAAGACTTCACCGAAACACGTGTG
Source organism: Schistocerca piceifrons (assembly GCF_021461385.2). Taxonomy (NCBI): domain Eukaryota; kingdom Metazoa; phylum Arthropoda; class Insecta; order Orthoptera; family Acrididae; genus Schistocerca; species Schistocerca piceifrons. The sequence goes on along the minus strand of NC_060143.1, from coordinate 94,326,703 downwards.
TGTGAAAAAAGGAGAAGTTTTTATTTTCTGAAGGCAGAATCCTATTCCAAACAATATTTATGTCACATGTTACGCGTTTTTTTAAATTTTTTTTGGGTTAGATTTACCGTGTTCAAAATCGTTAGTCTTGTAACATGCCTACTAAAGTATAACTTGGCATATATACTTCTAACTCAACATTACAGTTAAGAATGCAACATAATTTTATATAGGCTCAAGTCGAGTGCGTAAAAGTGCAGGTTTACGCACCTATGGGGGCATGTTTGCGAATGTCACAGAACACAATAATGGTAAAACAAAACACACACTGCTAAAAGTTTCCAAATATGTCTTATTGGCAATAAACAAAATTACAGGTTTAATTACACTAATTAACATGGTAAAATGTAAAAACATTTACTGGCAGTAAATAATTTTTTTTCGAACTGGCACCTGTTAGCATAATATGGCCTGCATTGAAGTTTGGAGGTTTGGAGGTCGTCTGTCTGTAGTAAACGCTCAAAAACATCCGCGACATTTCTACCCGTTTTTGTTTTAACAGGTAATACTCAGGCAAATTTGGAGTACATATCAACAGCCATTAAAATATATTCGAATCCATTATTCTCGTGTAAATATTCCCTCATATCTACAAGATCGCCGCGCGGGGTTAGCCGAGCGGTCTGGTCGCTGCAGTCATGGATTGTGCGGCTGGTCCCGGCGGAGGTTCGAGTCCTCCCTTGAGCATGGGTGTGTGTGTTTCTCCTTAGGATAATTTAGGTTAAGTAGTGTGTAAGCTTAGGGACTGATGACCTTAGCAGTTAAGTTCCATAAGATTTCACACACATTTGAACATATACAAGATCAACTTGCTATAAGTAATCCAACTCCGAGATTACGAAGTAATCCAGCTCAGAGACTATTGAAACATTCGCAGTCGCAGTCGATCTATTAGCTCGTTGGTGTCGTCATGATGTATACAGGGTGTTACAAAAAGGTACGACCAAACTTTCAGGAAACATTCCTCACACACAAATAAAGAAAATATGTTATGTGGACATGTGTCCGAAAGCGCTTACTTTCCATGTTAGAGCTCATTTTATTACTTCTCTTCAAATCACATTAATCATGGAATGGAAACACACAGCAACAGAACGTACCAGCGTGACTTCAAACACTTTGTTACAGGAAATGTTCAAAATGTCCTCCGTTAGTGAGGATACATGCATCCACCCTCCGTCTCATGGAATCCCTGATGCGCTGATGTAGCCCTGGAGAATGGCGTATTGTATCACAGCCGTCCACAATACGAGCACGAAGAGTCTCTACATTTGGTACCGGGGTTGCGTAGACAAGAGCTTTCAAATGCCCCCATAAGTGAAAGTCAAGAGGGTTGAGGTCAGGAGAGAGTGGAGGCCATGGAATTGGTCCACTTCTACCAATCCATCGGTCACCGAATCTGTTGTTGAGAAGCGTACGAACACTTCGACTGAAATTTGCAGGAGCTCCATCCTGCATGAACCACATGTTGTGTCGTTCTTGTAAAGGCACATGTTCTAGCAGCACAGGTAGAGTATCCCGTATGAAATCATGATAAGGTGCTCCATTGAGCGTAGGTGGAAGAACATGGGGCCCAATCAAGACATCACCAACAGTGCCTGCCCAAACGTTCACAGAAAATCTGTGTTGATGACGTGATTGCACAATTGCGTGCGGATTCTCGTCAGTCCACACATGTTGATTGTGAAAATTTACAATTTGATCACGTTGGAATGAAGCCTCATCCGTAAAGAGAACATCTGCACTGAAATGAGGATTGACACATTGTTGGATGAACCATTCGCAGAAGTGTGCCCGTGGAGGCCAATCAGCTGCTGATAATGCCTGCACACGCTGTACATGGTACGGAAACAACTGGTTCTCCCGTAGCACTCTCCATACAGTGACGTGGTCAACGTTATCTTGTACAGCAGAAACTTCTCTGACGCTGACATTAGGGTTATCGTCAACTGCAGGAAGAATTGCCTCGTCCATTGCAGGTGTCCTCGTCGTTCTAGGTCTTCCCCAGTCGCGAGTCATAGGCTGGAATGTTCCGTGCTCCCTAAGACGCCGATCAATTGCTTCGAACGTCTTCCTGTCGGGACACCTTCGTTCTGGAAATCTGTCTCGATACAAACGTACCGCGCCACGGCTATTGCCCCGTGCTAATCCATACATCAAATGGGCATCTGCCAACTCCGCATTAGTAAACATTGCACTGACTGCAAAACCACGTTCGTGATGAACACTAGCCTGTTGATGCTACGTACTGATGTGCTTGATGCTAGTACTGTAGAGCAATGAGTCGCATGTCAACACAAGCACCGAAGTCAACATTACCTTCCTTCAATTGGGCCAACTGGCGGTGAATCGAGGAAGTACAGTACATACTGACGAAACTAAAATGAGCTCTAACATGGAAATTAAGCGTTTCCGGACACATGTCCACATAACATCTTTTCTTTATTTTTGTGTGAGGAATGTTTCCTGGAAGTTTGGCCTCACCTTTCTGTAACACCCTGTATACTGCGGGATTCGATTGTTCACTGCTTTATGCTCAATGTCAGTACAATCACTGCTGCTGCTACTGTTGTTGGTTTTATAATGGTTTTAGATTTCTTGTTGCTCAGGCTTTTCGCGATCTTACGTACATCAGTCATGTGCAGTATTTCACGGTACGTTTCCCTATCATTAACTGAATAATTCATAGGTTTTTTGGTAGGTCTTAGGAAAATAAGATTCATTAAGTCAGGTATTCTCTCAAACCACCTATCACCAATCTGTATTGTGTCATCAGTTACAGTTATAGGATGCATTCCCAACATGTACCGTCTTCCCCTGCTTACGCCGAATGTTCTATCTATTTGGTTCAGATAGCTCTAATCACTATGAGACTTAATATCTGAGGTCATCAGTCCCCTAGACTTAGAACTACTTAAACCTAACTAACTTATGAACATCACACACATCCATGCCCGAGGCAGGATTCGAACCTGCGACCGTAGCAGCAGCGCAGTTCCGGACAGAAGCGCCTAGAACCGCTCGGCCACAGGTTCTATCTATCTGACCAGGGGCGTGACGGATAATGAATTCGTCAATGGCAACACCATCGTTATCGTGTGTTTTTGCTTTTGCTGAGAGCTGTCTGAGAGATTCAGTAACAGGCTTAAAGGTCTCTCTTAGTGTCTGCGGTCGATCCATATGCCCTAACCTCAGCAACCGTAACTTCTCACGAACTGCTTTCCGCGCTTGAATCACTTTCTGCTTCGTTGACATCTCGGTGTACACTAATCAGACATCTCCGCAGCGGGAGGCTATATATATTTTCGCTCTTCTTCTTCCTCTTACTATGTGCCTGCTACCCCTTCTCAACAACAAGGAACTCTGAATCTGTTTTCCCCTCAATAGCCTCGTCCTTTTCAGTTAAGTAGGTTACTTTATTACCGACTTCATTAACTCATTTAACGCATTCACCGTTCTCAGAAGAGTTTGGTAATACGTCTCTAGTTTCGTGCGCATACCTCCAACCTTATGCACAATAGCCTGAATTTTCGCATCCATGTACAGGCGAAAGTTCTGTCTGTGTACACCCATTCTCTCTGGTTGAGAGGTAGACATGCGCCCGAATTTGTCCATGGTGCAGCGTATACTGATATACTAACCTCTCTTACCGTGCTATATAAGCAGGACTCTTGAAAGTTTCGCCTTTACCTACCTTCACTCAGTTTTCTTGTTTTATCAATAACGAGAAGCCCATACTGTGAATGATTCCAGCAATCATCACATATATTTACAAAATCATTAAACGACATGCCAGTTCCGACAAGTGCCTGGTAAATGTGTTTTAAATTCAGATTGTCTTGTCTGACGGCAATAACGAGGTTTGCATTATCCCTAACCAACTGTTTCGAGATTCTGGAATATGTTTGGGTTAGATAAAATACACAAGCACCCATACTATGACCGAAACAAAGATATTTTCGAATTTGTTCTTGGTTTTCCACAGCAACATCGTCAAATATGAAGAGAATGTTTGGCTTTGCTTTTTCTGGTGGAATGTCACTGAATGTCGCGTATGTAACACCATCTACACCGCGTAATATCTCCTGTAATTGCTGATACTTGAGTTGAAACAGTGTTTATGAGAATACACAAACATGTTCAAATCTTACTCCGTCTACATGTCTTAGCAGCGTCATGAGGAAATTAGTCTTGCCACAGTTGGATGGACCTAGAAAGGAGAATTCCGTTCTTCTTCTTCTTCAGCTCTTCTTTTGCATCTCCACAGGAACAGTCACCGACATCAAAGTCCTTGTGATGAGGATGTTTCAGACCCACCCCGCCATGATATTAACAAGTAGTTGACATATGTAGAAAGATACACATGAAGTGGGGGTAATAATATGTGTAGCCACTATAGCTCCATCACTTAACCGACTGAGCTATATTGGCTACACAGAGAAATCAGCTATATTATATATATTACCCATGAAGGGTAACTTGATCATTCATTTTGTCAATAACTGATGTAGCGTTGACAAATAATGGTATTAATAAGCGTAATACTTTGACTATAATGAGAGAGGTATGAAACAAAATACAAAAACGGTTTGAGATTACATACACATATAGTATTTATTTATTTAAATATAATACTTAGGATGCAGTATTTCAAGAAACACATCAGACTCTTTCTTTATCTTCTTCTTCGCACTTGCACAGCATTTCCCAAATAAAGCTTTTTGACATGCAATAAATTCCGCGCAGGTTTTTCGCATGCACATTTAATCTGTTTCTCTTTCGGTTCAGCATTCATGTGTAAACAAAGGTACTGCTTCAAATCATCAACATGTACACTATGCATACGTAGGAAATTTACGAAATCATTGTATGCAGATTCAACCAGCGCTTCAATCTCTCCAAAGCAAGACACAGTGCAGTATCCAGGTCGCATAACTTCATAACTGAGGCGTGCCTTAGATAAACACAGTTGTCACCCGTTTTCACACATATTGCACAATCATCATACACTGTTGTAATAGTGCTAATGTCTGGGGGAGAACGAGTTGTATAACACTCTGTAGTCATCTGATGATTGATGTAACGCTCTACATGACATATTTCTTCCCCGTCGAACTCAGAAATCGGCACTTTAACACCCTTCGATGCATTTTCAGTTTCTATTCTCGCATGCAACCCCCAGACAGGATGTGGTTCTATACCAACGTTTACAAGTTTCGTTCCACTGGGAGTTAAATTTTATGTAGAACTGAAAAGGATGGGTACACTCGATGCCTTCTTATCCACAGCATCTGCACTCTGTGCCTGCACTAGCACAAGGATGTTCTGCTGGGATGGGTCGTATGTTGGTGACCAGTACTGTCCTCCATCTTGCTGTTGTTTAGGATCACCAGCAGCATTCGATGTGTTGGGAGCAGATAGCGCGTCCTCATCATACAAATCGATGAGTGGTACAGACAACAACAGCTCCTTGTCCTGCTCCAGCAAATGGGCTATGTGTGCTACAGGATCCCACATGATCGCTACAGGTTCAGACATGCTGGAGGTTACTGCTGCTGCTGCTGCTGCTGCAAGTCCTGAGGTTGGTGCAGGTCTCAACAAGTTGGCAGCTGAGATTGCTACAGGTCCGGATGCAGCACAGATTGGCATGTTGGCGCTCGACCCTGTGGGCTTCGACGCGTCAAGGGCTGCTGCTGAACAAAGACAAGGAAGCACTACATATAGACCAAGATGCGAAAACAATCAATAATAATAATAATAATAATAATAATAATAATAATAATAATGCTAACCACAGAGAAAGATGTGATATGGGAAACTTACTTTTCTATTTCTTCCTGTTCTGCAGTGTTGTCTTGGATTGAGACTACTGTTGATGCTTCATGGTTCTTCTTCTTCTGCTGCTGCTGCTGCTGCTGCTGGCTGACTGAGCAAAACTGAGGTCCCAGAGCTGCTGAGCCTGCCCTATACCCCCTCCAATGATGTTACCAATTACTGCCATCCTACTGGCTGAAGTCTTAACACGTGACTGGATAAAGGGTTCCTATTGGTTCCTGCCATTTTCCCCCTCCAGACCGCCATCTTGAATTCTGCCATGGGAGGGACGATGGTGCCCTCTAGTGGCGGTACTGTGTACTAGGTCAGTTGGACTCTGGACCTCGTGGTGAACACACTTGATGGCAGTACTGCCTCTAATTGTTTAAATAACGACTGCATGCAAAATAAAGACTTACGTCCATCCTATCAAGCACAGGCTGATTACTTTTCCTTCCAATTCCTAGGAAGAGGTGGCGGTCAGGTGACTGAGGTTAGTGGAGGTAGCCATGGTGTGTTACAGTGCCCTGATGGAATTTGAACTTCCCGTCATTTCCTGGGGGAGGGGTGGGGAGGGGAAGGGGGGGTTAGGTTAGAGGAGGTAGACCAGTTGGCCTATTTTCCCGCCAAAATCTGAAGTTCCCACCATGACGTCATAGCGACGTTGCAATATCTATCGCCGCCATCTTGAATAAATTTGGCAATAATGGAGAGTGGGGTGACACCCCTGTTGTTCCACTACTTACGCTGTCTGTTGGCGGACACGACGTTGAAACCATTATCAGTACATCTACTATCCCCCAGGTGGCATATGTTGTCATGGGATCAAAATCGACTTCATCTTTCCGTCTGTACTAACTTTTTGTTTCTGGCAGTGTAGCAAATTTGGAATGAAATACCAAGGAAACTGCAATTTTCTGTCAGATAATCTCAAAATACCCTGAATTGTCTACCTTGAATCTCTAGACTAGAAATGCGGAACATATCAGAGAAAATAGAAAACTTTCAACACCAAGTGAAATCAAAATTCCAAATAAAATATCAAAAACGAGAAAGCAAGTTGAAAAGTACCGAAAAGAAAAAATATTGCAATCTCAAATAATCATTGGTGAAATGTCATAAGGGGGAAAAAAGCCATAAGGGTCCCTAGAAAGTGCACAAACGAGATGCGAACATCGATAGAGGCGTCTCCCTCCATCCAATCCTACAAAATAGTCTTAAAAACTAAGTTTAAATAAGACTGATGTGACTCTAAACAAAGAAGTTTGTAAAATATCACTTTTGTATCTACCAGATCTTCAACTTCGAATCTATAAACCGCCGTAGAATGCGGAGCATCACGAGAATCATGTTTGTAGGGACCCTCGTAATTATTTCGACTTCGTGGGAGAGACACTTCGCACAGTATCATCAGTAAATTTTGAGTCAAAATGAAACTGGAGCACATTATCAAAGAGACGTTAAGAACACAGCGATGCGTTTATGGAACAACTGCAGTTACCTTTCGAAATGAAGAAATCTAGTACGACAAGTCGATGGAGCTTCGACCGCGAGAAACAGGAATGAGGAAGTTGACAGGAAATAAAGTGAATCTTCCGACGATAGAAGTCAAGAAGGATTAATAATCAACCTCGTGATTTTGCTAATGAATTCGATACCACGGAAAGCTCAGAAGAAGCACCCACACAAATCAAACTCACGAACAATAAAACCACTTGATACAGCCATACGAATAAAATTACTTTGCAGATCAAGTTTATACTTGATTTTTGATATTGTGTCACATGTATCAACCTAACCAAAATAAAATTTTAAGTAATGTCAACGTACCAGGCCGCGACCTATTCGCTTTACTTTCATCTGTAGGTGCATAGGATAGAAAAAACCGCTTTTGAGCACTCAGTTCTTGAAAACAACGAAAATAACTATAGCATCTCCTGGAATAACATGAGCTACATCGTAGAGAAGCCAGAAATCTTCGTATTATTGCAAAGTAGAGTATTGGGCAGAGTGAAGATGAAATGAAACTTCTAAGAAACAGCGAGGCACAACAGATCAAGGACAGAATGACGAAGGCCTTCAGGTGACGAAAGCTGAGACTTCTCAGATATCTGTTAAAAATGAATTAGTTGCGCCAAACAGGTATTTAACTACCTCTGACAACAGAGGAATACCACTATGGCATGAATTAATGAAGTTGGGAAACATATACAAGACGTCAGCATCATAAAGTTCCTAATATTAGAAAAAGAGTGCGTTCAGAAGCAGAATATAAAGTTTGGAAGGGTTTCATGTTAAAGATATAGGCCAGAAAACGTGTGGGAGTAGTGGAGACGGAGAGAGCACTAGATCTACCTCTACTTCTATACTCCGCAAGCCACCTTATGGTGTATGGCGGAGGATACTCTGTCTACTATTGTCACTTCCCCCATTTCCTGTTCCAGTCGCGAATGTTGGGCGGCAAGGAATGTTTGCTGGTAGGCCTCCGTGTGAACTCTAAAGAAATTTTCTTTTAATCTGGCTTTTGTTATTGAACCATGCTGCCAGCAGCTTGACACAAATATAAAAACATATATATAGAGAACTCACAATTTAAAAAGTTTGAACAACGATTTAAAATTATTTTACAATGTCCGTGAAGGCACAATAAATATGGCCAAGGAAACTTGACGAATAGACACAAAACAGAAAATTAAAAAAAGCTCCTCAGAAATTGAACAACAAACGTCGCGAGATTAGAGTATATATATGGGAGATATGATACAGCGTGAAGAGGTTGACAGAGCACTGAAAGACCTAAGTCGAAACAAGTCCCGGGAGTAGTCAACATTCCATTAGAACTACTGGCAGCCTTGGGAGAGTCAGTCCTGACAAAACTCTACCATCTGGTGAGCAAAATGTATAAGACAGGCGAAATGCCCTCAGACGTCAAGAAGAATATAATAATTCCAATCCCAAAGACAGCAGGTGTTGACCGATGCGAAAATTACCGAACTATCACTTTAATAAGTCACGGCTGCAAAATACTAACCCGAATTCTTTACAGACGAATGGAAAAACTGGTAGAAGCCGACCTCGGAGAAGATCAGTTCGGATTCCGTAGAAATGTTGGAACACGTGAGGCAATACTGACCCTACGGCTTATCTTAGAAGCTAGATTAAGGAAAGGCAAACCTACTTTTCTAGCATTTATAGACTCAGAGAAAGCTTTTGACAATGTTGACTGGAATGTTGACTTTCAAATTCTGAAAGTGGCAGGGGTAAAATACAGGGAGCGAAAAGCTATTTACAATTTGTACAGAAACCAGATAGCAGTTATAAGAGTCGAGGGACATGAAAGGGAAGCAGTGGTTGGGAAGGGAGTAAGACAGGGTTGTAGCCTCTCCCCGATGTTATTCAATCTGTATATTGAGCAAGCAGTAAAGGAAACAAAAGAAAAATTCGGAGTAGGTATTTAAATCCATGGAGAAGAAATAAAAACTTTGAGGTTCGCTGATGACATTATAATTCTGTCAGAGACGCAAAGGACCGGAAGAGCAGTTGAGCGGAATGGACAGTGTCTTGAGAGGGGGATATAAGATGAACATCAACAAAAGCAAAACGAGGATAATGGAATGTAATCGAGTTAACTCGGGTGATGCTGAGGGAATTAGATTGGGAAATGAGACACTTAAAGTAGTAAGGAGTTTTGCTATTTGGGGAGCAAAATAACTGATGATAGTCGAAGAAGAGAGGATATAAAATGTAGACTGCCAATGGCAAGGAAAGCGTTTCTGAAGAAGAGAAATTTGTTAACTTCGAGTATAGATTTAAGTGTCAGGAAGTCGTTTCTGAAAGTATTTGTATGCAGTGTAGTCATGTATGGGAGTGAAATGTGGACGATAAATAGTTTGGACAAGAAGAGAATCGAAGCTTTCGAAACGTGGTGCTACGGAAGAAAGCTGAAGATTAGATGTGTAGATCACATACCTAATGAGAAGGTATTGAACAGAATTGGGGAGGAGATTGTGGCACAACTTGACTAGAAGAAGGGATCGGTTGGTAGGACATGTTCTGAGGCATCAAGAGATCACCAGTTTAGTATTGGAGGGCAGTGTGGAGGGTAAAAATTACGATGGGAGACCAAGAGATGAATACACTAAGCAGATTCGGAAGGATGTAGGTTGCGGCAGGTACTGGGAGATGAAGAAGCTTGCACAGGATAGAGTAGCATGGAGAGCTGCATCAAACCAGTCTCAGCCAGTCGCTGGAAGGAGCGCCTTCAGTTCCACAAGGTTGGGCAATAAGCGGTTTTACTGTGCTTCGAAGAAATTGCAGGAAAACAGTAAGTGGTTGATATTTCCGTCTTCTTTCTTCTGACTGTCGCAGAAAGACTTATCCTTGATGCCAAAGCGATGTAAGTAGGAAAGCGTTGAACCACGATTGGTATCCATTGTACCGAGGCACTCATCAGCTTGTTGCTCTGCTAAACTTTTCGAAAGCAGGGGGAGCGTCCAGTTGGTGGTTGGGTCGCAGCGCAGTATTGACCCTTGCCCATCCTACCTCGGCCATTAAGCCTAGTCTACACGACGACACTAGGTTGCAAGCAACTGCGCTACCGGCCACTGCGCATGCGCGCCGCGTGTTTGTGCAACTCGTTGGTGAAACTAAACACTTCCGCATGTTCCAACTTTGCGACACTAGTTGCATGGGCTTTTGAGGTTATGTGTGTTCGCAGAGTGAAGACAAACTGAAATATGAAGTGGGGAACGGAGAATAATGTTCGCTTTTTGGATATCTATGCTTTGCGTAGGTGTTTGTGGGATTTCAGTGATGCTGATTACAAAAATAAGCATCATATTGCTGCCGCTGAGACCGTTATGTGCGACTATAACATAGATGGTTTGACAATATCTGAACTGCAGGGCAAAATTTATTGAGTTAGGAGCACATATAGAACTGAATTAAGAAAAATACAAGCAAGTGTAATTCTAGCTGTGGCAATGCTCTCGTCTACAATACTGAAATCCCATCGTTCGATTTGGCCAGCTCTTTGTTAAGCAACATTGTTGACAGGAGGGAAGGCTATACAAATTCAAGAAGCTGAATTCTTTATTCAATATTCATCTACACTCCTGGAAATTGAAATAAGAACACCGTGAATTCATTGTCCCAGGAAGGGGAAACTTTATTGACACATTCCTGGGGTCAGATACATCACATGATCACACTGACAGAACCACAGGCACATAGACACAGGCAACAGAGCATGCACAATGTCGGCACTAGTACAGTGTATATCCACCTTTCGCAGCAATGCAGGGTGCTATTCTCCCATGGAGACGATCGTAGAGATGCTGGATGTAGTCCTGTGGAACGGCTTGCCATGCCATTTCCACCTGGCGCCTCAGTTGGACCAGCGTTCGTGCTGAACGTGCAGACCGCGAGATACGACGCTTCATCCAGTCCCAAACATGCTCAATGGGGGACAGATCCGGAGATCTTGCTGGCCAGGGTAGTTGACTTACACCTTCTAGAGCACGTTGGGTGGCACGGGATACATGCGGACGTGCATTGTCCTGTTGGAACAGCAAGTTCCCTTGCCGGTCTAGGAATGGTAGAACGATGGGTTCGATGACGGTTTGGATGTACCGTGCACTATTCAGTGTCCCCTCGACGATCACCAGTGGTGTACGGCCAGTGTAGGAGATCGCTCCCCACACCATGATGCCGGGTGTTGGCCCTGTGTGCCTCGGTCGTATGCATTCCTGATTGTGCCGCTCACCTGCACGGCGCCAAACACGCATACGACCATCATTGGCACCAAGGCAGAAGCGACTCTCATTGCTGAAGACGACACGTCTCCATTCGTCCCTCCATTCACGCCTGTCGCGACACCACTGGAGGCGGGCTGCACGATGTTGGGGCGTGAGCGGAAGACGACCTAACGGTGTGCGGGACCGTAGCCCAGCTTCATGGAGACGGTTGCGATTGGTCCTCGCCGATACCCCACGAGCAACAGTGTCCCTAATTTGCTGGGAAGTGGCGGTGCGGTCCCCTACGGCACTGCGTAGGATCCTACGGTCTTGGCGTGCATCCGTGCGTCGCTGCGGTCCGGTCCCAGGTCGACGGGCACGTGCACCTTCCGCCGACCACTGGCGACAACATCGATGTACTGTGGAGACCTCACGCCCCACGTGTTGAGCAATTCGGCGGTACGTCCACCCGGCCTCCCGCATGCCCACTATACGCCCTCGCTCAAAGTCCGTCAACTGCACATACGGTTCACGTCCACACTGTCGCGGCATGCTACCAGTGTTAAAGACTGCGATGAGCTCCGTATGCCACGGCAAACTGGCTGACACTGACGGCAGCGGTGCACAAATGCTGCGCAGCTAGCGCCATTCGACGGCCAACACCGCGGTTCCTGGTGTGTCCGCTGTGCCGTGCGTGTGATCATTGCTTGTACAGCCCTCTCGCAGTGTCCGGAGCAAGTATGGTGGGTCTGACACACCGGTGTCAATGTGTTCTTTTTTCCATTTCCAGGAGTGTATTTAAAACGTTGCTGCAGTGCTCCCCATTCGCATATGTTAGAATTTTGAAATATTGCCACGGTTCAGATCTATCTTCAAGAGAGTAGTTTTCAAACCATTCTCTTCTTAATGGGGCCTGCTTCGAATAATTATTGCTGTTAAAGTTAATAATTATTACTGTTAATGTCAATAATTGTTGGTGTTAATGAAAAAGCGTCTTCACCAACTAAAACCGCATCTTATAGCATGCCGAGTGTTCACGATTGTAATGCACGCAATATGATTTGTAATTTCAGCTCTGGCGACAGTGCTTTATGCATTACATACCTTTATTCCTTATCACATAATTAACTCTATTTAGAAGAAACGTGAACAGTTCTGGTGACATTCTAAGATAACTGAAAGAACTTCTTTGATCTTCTGTTATAAATTATTTCAGCAAGGATGCTAAGCAACTGAGCTGGCGTCTTTTCTTCATCCAGTCACGAATCGAAACACGTTTCTTATTTTTTTCTCATGCAGCGATTCCACGCAACAAGCTATAACTCCATCATAACTCATGCGACGTGCAGATGTCAAAACTTTCATTTCAGACACGACTCAGGGACCCACAAAACGACGAAACTGAAGTGTATACAGGTGTCGCCGTATCTACAGTCATATATGAAACCACTTGCGTGCAACTCATTCCACGGAACGAGTGGCGCAACCCAATGTCGTCGTGTAAACTAGGCTTTAGTCACGCCTTTAACTCGAACCGGTGGCTGGCAGAGAGACTGGCGTCCGATCGCTACAGTACCAGAAACACTTCATCTGGTGGTCGACCTGGTCACTGTAGACCACTGTAGTCCTTCACGAGTTGGGACCCGTACAAAAGAGACTGTCACAGCTCTTCGTTTGTTTAGCACTGATTTTCGCATGATTTCCAGTATTTGAACATTCATTTTACTGTTCCATTCCGCGTTTTCAATAGATTGCAAAGCACTTTTTGAGTTTAATACTATCAGCCGGTTTTGGAGTCCCGAAAGACGAGCAAATTTCACAGCTTTTCTGATTGCTGTCGCTTTCGCGGTAAAAAAAAATGAACAATGTGGCAGCATACGAAATTGCCTGGATTATTTCAGCTTGGGGACAACAAAGACAACAAATGCACATCCTGCAGCTGTAGTCCCCTGATATGCACACGGACAAAATACGGCCAATTGACACTAATGTAAGAGCTGAAAATTAAACTGATTGTGCCAAAGCAATTCTTCATAAAACTGTAATAGCGAATATCGAGATTTTTCGACTGATTCGATGGAGTTCTAAATGGGACTGTTTAGCTATCTATTTGACTCCATGGGTCGACTGTACGCACTGAGTCTAATGTTGCCACTAGCTGAGCACGAAGGTTGCTCGTTTCCGATGTACACTTTACGGACGGAAGAATGACTCCCATTTCTGGTAGGAGGGTGACTAATATAGTTTTAGACTGATGACTCTCGTGGCAAATAAATTTGCTCGCCGAGGACTGACGTCGAACATGTAGTATAGATCCAATAGAATCCGAATTATGCAATATATACTTTATGCAGTGCACGTTTATAGGTGTTGTGATATAAGAATCATCCATAATTGACGTCCGAACGGACAATACTCTTGTAGACCCATAAAATTTCGGGCGTGCAGCCGCATAAGTTTGACTTCTTCTTTTAATATTTCGGCTGGATACCGTCCAGCCATCTTCAGAGTTAGCCGAGGTGACTGACTGTCGCCAGCTCACTCTGAAGATGGCTGGACGGTATTCAGCCGAAATATTAGAAGAAGAAGTCAAACTTACGCGGCTGCACGCCTGAAATTTTATGGATCAGTATTTTCACCGCGGAAATATGAGGATGCACATCAAGACTCTTGTACATGATAAAGAGGATGTAAGGGCCTGCACGACACCAAGTTCCAGTTACGGATCTCATTGCGTCAGTTCTTTTTTCTGTTTTCTTGATTACGTGAGATGCGAGATCAGCTCATACTGCGCACTTTTTGGCGAGATATATGAAGGAGGAAGCAATATACTGGTTGACTCTTCTAGGAGCGTACGCTCTCGGAATAGTAACAGTAAACAGCACCGCGCCCCATAACGCTGGTGTCGGAATGGCACCTCCGCAGCACTTTCACTGTTACTAAACGAACGCGTGACAAAACGCGCAGCCCTTCTCTGATTACTCCCTACTTCCCCTCTCAGTCCCGTCTGGTACGAATCCCAGACTGGTGAGCGTTATCCAAATACTCGTCGAACGACAGTTTCGCAAGCTGCCTCTTTTTCGATGGCTCTTGACGATTCTTCCAGTGAACCTCAGTGTGGCATCTGCCTCATCTGCGATTAGTTTTGTAAGTTCGTTCCCCCTGAAGAGATTTAATGGAATGTCAGAAATTAGACCCAGTACGGAGTCACATAGACAGTTGTTTTTCTCTTGTTCGATTTGCAAGTGGAACAGGAAACGGAGTAACTAATAGTAGTGCTACAAGATGCTCTCCGCCGTACACCCAACGGTAGCTTGCGGAGTATGTACGTTGTATGTAGATGGACACATAACTGGTTCCAATGACTGTCCGGAAATCGCTTAATGTTACAATATTGGGTCTTTCCTCATCTTTATGCGCAGTACGTCACCCTTCCTTGTGTTCTTGGTCAACTGCCAAACCCTGCACCAAGCGTCGACTCTGTGCGTGTCTTCCCGCATTTCGCTGAACTTTTCTAGCGATGCGAGTTCTGTGTATCCAACAGCATCATACGCCAATAGCGATATGGAGCTTCCGATGTTTCCTGCTAAGTCACAAAGTACAGATTGTATCAAAAAGAATCATCCGATTAAAAAAAATAATAATAAGTTTTATGTTGTTTTAGATATGTGCGTGACTGTACTGTCGGAAAGAGCAAACTCTCGAGTTTTACATGGTTCTCGCTAGGCACCAGCAGTGTGCACCTACTTCAGTTCTAGAAAAAATGGTGTCGAGACAGCAGAAAGCGTTTTCTGTTCTACGTTTTGCGCAGTGCGGGTCAGTAATAATAATTCAGCGTGGCTTTCGCACTAGGTATGGTGTGCATCTTCCTACAGCACAGATGGGATGAATAATTTCGAGAAACAGGTTGTTTGTGTAAAGGCAAATGGCCGGGCTCTCCCGAGTTTCTGATACAGACGTGGGACGCATCCAACATAGTTTCACAAGGAGTCCGCAGAAATCCGTTCGCCGTGCAGTTCGACAGCTGAACATGCCCCGGATGTCCGTCTAGCGTGTCATGCGTCAACGTTTACGCATAAAACCGTACAGAATTCAGCTACTGCAAGCTCTTCGCGAAGGTGTCAAACAACAACGTGTGGAGTTCTGTAATTTCGTTCTTGGCAAGATGGAGGATGACAGTTTTCTTCCACATTTAATGTTTAGTGACGAGACAACATTACATTTAAATGGAGTGGTGAACCGTCATAATGTGAGAATTTGGCGTACGGGACAATCACATGAAATTGTACAACCTGAGAGGGACTCTCCAGAATTTAAAGCGTTTTGTGCAGTTTCACGTGAAAAGGTGTGCAGTCCATTTTTCTTTGCCGAGAACACTTTTTCAGGAAGCACATATCTCGATATGCTTGAGAATCTTCGTTTCCCAATTGGAGTCTTCATTTACCAACAGGATGGGGCCCCGTCACACCGGCGTCTGGAAGAGCGGGATTTTTTAAATCCAAGGATTATTGAGCGATGGATCGGTCGCACTGGACCACATGATTCAGCCTTACATTACTGGCCTCCTAGGTCAACGGACCTGACTGTATGTGATTATTTCTTGTGGGGGTTTATAAAATGCACTGTTTATTTGCCTCCATTACCAACAACAATGAATTAACTGAGACATCGCATAACAGCAGCTGTGGAAGCTGTAACCCAAGACATGCTCGCTGCAGTGTGGGAACAATCTGAATACCGCATTGGCATATGCCGTGCATCTCAAGGGGGCATACTGAACACATATGTCAAGGTTTGAAAAAAAAACTTTTTGAGTTTCCCGTTCATCAAAAAACAAAATTCAAACAATGGAAAATCCAGGATGGAATGTAACAATATTATGAGAAGCAAACCTGCTACTCACCATATAGTGGTGATGCTGAGTCGCAGATAGGCACAACAAGAAGACTCTCACAATTATAGCTTTCTACAATTAAGGCCTTCGTCAACAATAGACACACATTCGCCTATCGGCGACTCAGCATCACCGCTACATGAGGAGTAAAAAAACAAAAGCCATTGTATATGTTTATTAGATTCAGAAATGTAGACGTGCCAAATCGGATTATTCTGTTTGATACACCATGTAAGAAATCAACTTAAAGCGAGATCCTAAGTGGTCAGTTGGAAAGAGGCAGCAAACACGGATGTGGGCCTATTGTATTTCGAGCCGTTATCCACACTCGGAGGCGGGTCCTCACGACAGGCGCTCGTGTGCCGGACCTGTCCCGTAAGTCGCCCGATGGATAGCCCCGCTGTCGACTGGAACGTGCGCTGCCGGCTCCCCAGCCCCCACCCCCCTCACCTGAACGAGCTGAGTTTGAACGAGCGACCGTTGGCGCGCGCGCTCTTCCGCGAAGTCTGGGGCCGGCCCAGCCACTCCTGTCCTTCCTTTTCTCTTTTTTGCCTTTCCGCGTGGGCGGGACGCAGCTGCGTGCGAGGGCCGCCCCCTGGATCCAGAATCCGCCCAGGCGCTGGACTTCTCGGCCAGCTTCTAGCCTCTGCGGTTCAGAAACACCAGCGCGCGATCCGCCCCGCTCACCTGCGTACGCGCGCCTTCGAACAGGGAGGCAGTGCCTGGCGCCAAACTCCCGTGCGAGCAAAACACCTATTTCAAAACCGAACGTTCTAGTTTATTAAATAAAATTTGCTTTAAACGAATCATTAGTGGCGAATCGAGTACTGGAACTGTTACTGCCTGACATACGTCACCGAGTCCGCACAGCTGGTGGTCTAGTGCTGGCGCCGCTGCCTCTACATCGCAGGGTCCCGGGTTCGATTGCTGCTCTCGCCGGAGACAATACGCTCAGCGACGGAGCGTTTACGTCGTTCTCGACTTTTCACCTCGTCTCCGTCGACAGGAAGGTCGCCGCGGCGGCCTCTAGCAGAGAGACTCTCAATAGGCGGCGGGCGGCGGCCGCATGAGGCCTGGACGGGAGGGATCTCCCGGCCGCCAATGACGCCGTATACCGTCATTTTTTTCTTTTTTCTTTTTTTTTTTTGTCCGAGACTGAAATAACCGACGTTAGATTCAGAATTTAAGATGGGAAAACGGCACAAAAACGCCACGAGAGCGACAGAGAGAATTCTTAGGAAGTCAAACAAGAATAAGTTTAAAATCTTTTTTAAAGATTGTAATGTTTTTCAAAATATTTCTCTTTAACATCAATACATTTTTGCACTCGATGAAATCAGTCCTTAAGGCAACGATGCCACCCATCCTGTCCCTATAACGTTCCACTGCTTCATCTGATGACGAAAAAGTGATTCCACACGTATCCTTAATTTTTGGAAACAGAAGGATCACAAGGAAAGCGTTTCTGAAGAAGAGAAATTTGTTAACATCGAGTATAGATTTAAGTGTCAGGAAGCTATTTCTGAAAGTATTTGTATGGAGTGTAGCCATGTATGGAAGTGAAACATGGACGGTAAATAGTTTGGACAAGAAGAGAATAGAAGCTTTTGAAACGTGGTGCTACAGAAGAATGCTGAAGATTAGATGGGTAGATCACATAACTAATGAGGAAGTATTGAATAGGATTGGGGAGAAGAGAAGTTTGTGGCACAACTTGACCAGAAGAAGGGATCGGTTGGTAGGACATGTTCTGAGGCATCAAGGGATCACCAATTTAGTATTGGAGGGCAGCGTGGAGGGTAAAAATCATAGGGGGAGACCAAGAGATGAATACACTAAGCAGATTGAGAAGGATGTAGGTTGCAGTAGGTACTGGGAGATGAAGAAGCTTGCACAGGATAGAGTAGCATGGAGAGCTGCATCAAACCAGTCTCAGGACTGAAGACCACAACAACAAGGATCACAATGTCTAGGTCAGCGCTGTGTGGCGGAGATTCCATGGTGCTGACCTCTGGGGCTTGCAGGAACTCAGTTCTCAGTTCTCCTACATGCGATGATGCGTTGTCGAGAGAGATTTTTTTTTTTAACACTTTCGCTGCGGCTGACGCGTGTAAGCGTCACAACAAACCATGAGCCAGTGCGGCTGACGCTTATAAGCGTCCGCGCTCACTATCGGATTACTCAGTCTAGTTGCAGTGTCTAAGCTAGCATCAAAGCGTATAAACTTTTGTTTTGCGTGGTCAGTTATCGAGCGTATATTGTTAGTAATGGCGGCTAATTAATCGACACCTGGACCTTCCAAAGTGAAAAGGAGCAGGAAAAGCGCTAAATTGAGAGGAACAGTTGCTTATTGTACTAGACGACAGTGACTTACTGTGTAGTGAGGACGAGGCATACCACGGAGATTGTCATTTAGAGGCTGCAGAAGAATTGCAGAGTGATGATAGCGTGGAAGCATAGCTTTCGAATCTGTTTCGTGACAGTTCCGAATCCTACGATACGGATTACGACGATTGTGTGGAAATAGGCGATGAAAAGGAACCCGACCTGTCACATGGAGATAATCCACTTGAGTCCTGGCATAAAGAACCATATAATATGCAATATCACCCATTTACGAAGGAAGAAGTTTTGCAAATTCATCCTGCTGGCAATTCTCCTATGGATTTCTTCAGATTATTGGTAACAGACGAAGTGCGGCAACTTGTAGTTGACGAAACGAACGATAACGCAGTCAACATATTGCTGAGCTAAAATACAAAAGAGGGATCTAGGATATGTAAATGGAAACCTCTAAGTATAGGCAAATTACTAGTTTTCCTGGGTGTTTCGTTACATGTGGGTAACGTTAAATATCCGCGATTACAAGACTACTGGAAGAAAGAACGGCTGTTTGAGAATAGAGGAATAGCGATGAGTGTAAGCAGAGACCGGTATTTGATCATATTAGGCTCTCTGCATTTTTCAAAAAATCCACTTCCAGGAAACCCGAAACCAGACGACCGTTTATATAAGATACGACCTGTATTGAATTATTTTAACACGAGAATGTCTCAAGTGTATTGCCCGGGAAGAGACTTATCAATACATGAATCAATGATTCTTTGAAGGGGAAGATTGTCATTTAGACAATATATAAAAAGCAAACGTAATAAATATGGCATTAAGATATACATGGAATCCATATTTTTCCTGTATTTTTTGTTAAATTATCAACAAATCACAAACATTTGAATGACGACTATGACCCCTACAGGTGTCAGACAGCAGACAGACTTTAAAACATTACCACAATATAGTCGCAACTTATTTGAAGTAATGTATCTAAGGTGTCATCATTAAGTCAGTATAGAACATGATCCTACAGATATTACAAGGTCTTGACGTCAGCCTGTAGCTCAGGTGTGCCTAGGAGCGTCGGCTCCGAGCGGTACCTGCCGTTTCGGAGTGTTACCGGCCCGCATTCGCACGTTGCCGGGCCGCGCTGGAGAGTTGCGCGCCTGCACCGATGCCGCAGCGAAAGTGTTAACGAGCTTATTCTAAAATTCTTCGAATGCTATATTAACAATATGGGCCATTTTTAGAAAAAAATACCAGATATCTCCCTATCATCACTGCGAATACGTCGGACTTCTGTAGGGTTTGGTTCCATTCGAAAGGCCCACTGGGACGATTGACTTTTCTTTCCATTATCATAACGATGAATTCAAAATGTATCGCCAATAATGGTAATCCAATTTGGATTTGACGCGCCGCCTTCAAATTTCTCCAGTTTTTCTGCACCAAACAATGCGTTGCTGAATAAGATCGGGAATCAGTTTGTGTGCAATACGTCGAAAACACGGTTTTCTTATGTCTGACTGTTGATGTGAATTGTTTGGATTTGATTCATACCGATGCCCAATGTAGCTCAAATAAATCCATAAGATGTTCGTCGATTTTCTTCAAGCAGCACTGCAACAGCGGCAATATTTTCATCATTAACAGCAGTTCTTAGGAGTCTTTCAGGAAATTCATCAATAAGGAAAAAACCAATATCTTTTGAAGTCGCTCTGCCAATTACAAATCGTTGCTTTAGATGCGGCTTCTCAAAATGCTTTTCGAAGGAGATATTCACATTATTTACGCGTTAGTGGTGATTTAAAATCGTACCCCAGAAATGTTCTCTTTTCAAGTTCAGTTTTCGGTGCACATAAAATCTTTAAATGACGACAATGAACAAGTTATTAGAGCCAGTCGAACTAGTTACAAGACAATCAACACGGAAAACATTACAAAGTAGCTGCCATATATTAATAAAATGGTTTGTTTTTACAACCTTGGTATCTAAAAATATTCAGATCTCTCCTACCGTTGCACAGAGCTCTCAGAGCTGTATATTTTTAATCCCTCCGTCGTCGTTAGCGATGGCATCACGGAAAGCATACAGCCTTACCGTATTTTATATTACGAAAAATTACAAACTTTCCCGACTGCCCAACACGCATGATCGATTTCGCAATGCGCATTATGTCACCGAAATTCCTCTATGTATGGACAGCCAATGACCACGGTATTCTACCATACCACTTTACCATGTAGCTAAAACCACATAGAATTAAGTGGACGCCCCCCTTTTTTACATCACATGCGAAACTCAAAATGACGGAGGAGCGTATCAGTCAAAACTGACGTCCATCGATTTACAGGATTTTACGTACGTGGTGCAGTAATCATGCTATCCATGCATGGACGTATCTCACTGGCTGGTCTGTCAGACGCATCTGGTGATTAAACATGTATTCTGAAATCGATCACGAATGTGTAGGAATAATCAACAACAGCAAAGCATGGCTTGAGGAAGTGTAATCTTTCACTTGCCAAACAACTGTACATTCTTATCACGGGAGTTTATGATTTGTTAACCCAATTTGACAATATTATCAAAAGAATCTTTCAGACACTTACACATTTAACGATGTTTAAGGAATCCGACATAAATCTTAAAGAATAATCAGTATCCTTAACAATTACTTTTAATGTCGTAGCGATGAACAGAAGGCCAAGTCGATGAAGATGAGATGAATGATGTGCAACTGCCAGAAGGACTTGACAAAGCGCTGAGAGGTCGAAAGTGCGCGCCTTTGGAATTTTTCAATGTCCACCGTCAATCCTATCTGGTAAGAATCCTGGTAATACCACACAGCAGCATTCTAGCAGAGGAGAGACAAACGTAGTGTAGGCAGTCTCTTTAGTATTCCTGTCCTGGCAATAAAAGCAGTGTTTGATTAGCCTTCCCCACATTACCTATGTGATTGTTCCAATTCAATTTGTTCATAATTGTAATTCCTATGTATTTAGTTGAATTACACCTTAAGATTGTGTGATTTACGTGTCACCGATAATTTAATGGGTTCCTTTTAGTAATCATGTGGATGACCTCACACTTTTCATTATTTAGGATCAATTGTCACTTTTCGCACCACACAGATGTCTCGCCTAAATCATTTTGCAATTGGTTTTGATTTTCTTATGTCTTTACTAGATGAGACGATACTCCATAGGCCCGCTATCTGATTACAAACCGCTTGTGAGAAATGGTATTAAAAGCCATTTTGGAAATCGAGAAACAACCATCTGAGATTGTTGATAGCATTCAGAATAGCTATTTATGTTTCACAAGAACGATATTTTCTGAATGCGTTCTGACTGTGTCAACAGGTTGTTTTCCTCGAGGTAATTCGTAATGTGCGAACACAGTACAAGTTCCTAGTGCCGACTGCAAATCGACGCCAGTGATAAAAGGCACATAATTCGTCAGATTACCCCTACTTACTTCCCTTCCATACTCTGAAAGGAATCTGGTGTACAGTCTGGACCAGATAACTTTGCTTTATTAAGTGATTTAAGATGCTTCGCTACATGGAGGATATCTACGAGGGGTGTTCCTTAACTAAAATGTAAATGTCGTGTGACTAGAGCCTCCCGTCGGGTAGATCGTTCGCCGGGTGCAAGTCTTTCGATTTGACGCCACTTCGGCGACTTGCGCATCGATGTTCAATAACTAATGCAACACATTTTTTTCTGAAAGCAGATAGGTTTTCTTCAGGTTTTCAGTATACCATATTATTCTCCACTCTTTTGCTACAAAACCATATTTATCAACAATCTCCGTTCAATGCGACGGCATTACGCCACCTTACTAGCAGAACCTGTATGCGCAAATGCTACCACTGAACTGGTCGACATCGGAACCAACATCTTGCCGCATCAATAACCTCCCCATCAGGCATGTACTGTTTCTTGCGCAGTGCCTCCTTTATTGGGCCAAACAGACGGAGTTCGGTAGGTGTGCGATCCAGGCGGCAGTGTGGTTCAAATGGCTCTGAGCACTATGGGACTTAACTTCTGAGGTCATCAGTCCCCTAGAACTTAGAACTACTTAAACCTAGTTAACTTAAGGACATCACACACATCCATGCCCGAGGCAGGATTCGAACCTGCGACCGTAGTGGTCGCGTGGTTCCAGACTGTAGCGCCTAGAACTGCTCGGCCACTCCGGCCGGCGCGGCAGTGTGGATGATGAAGAAAAGTTCATTGAAATTTTGTGGGCTCCTCTCAGGTGCGCAGACTCTTGTGAGACCTTGTGTTGTCGTGGAGAGGAATAAGTTCGTTTGCATCTTTGTGGCGACTAACGCATTGCAGGAGTCACAGCTTTGTACGCTAACTGGCATGACAAGCTGGGACATGTTTGCACGATCTTGTAGCGATGATGACAGGCGCCTTGCCAAACGACTCGTCATGCTTTTGCCCACTGCCTGGTCTCTGTAGACATTCTAAAAGCGCTTATGAAGAATATCCGCGATGTTCTGATTTTCTGCCAAAAGAAACTCAGAGACAGCTCTGTGCTTGGAACACACCTCCGTGGCGGCCGGAGTCGCCGAGCTGTTCTAGGCGCTTCAGTCTGGAACCACGTGACCGCTACGGTCGCAGGTTCGAATCCTGCCTCGGGCTTGGGTGTGTGTGATGTCCTGAGGTTAGTTAGGTTTAAGTAGTTCTAGTTCTAGAGGACTGATGATCTCAGATGTTGAGTCCCATAGTGCTGAGAGCCATTTGAACCATTTTGAACACACCTCCGTCATGGACGCCATCTATTGCAAATCATGAAACTACACTGATGAGCCGAAACGTTATGACCACCTGCCTAATGGCTTGTTTGTCCGTCTCTGGAACCAAATACATCACTGAATCTACATATGCCGGCCGAAGTGGCCGCGCGGTTCTGGCGCTGCAGTCTGGAACCGCGAGATCGCTACGGTCGCAGGTTCGAATCCTGCCTCGGGCATGGATGTGTGTGATGTCCTTAGGTTAGTTAGGTTTAACTAGTTCTAAGTTCTAGGGGACTAATGACCTCAGCAGTTGAGTCCCATAGTGCTCAGAGCCAATCTACATATTAGGGATAGGACAGTTCGTTGGTAGGTTTGTGGAGGAATGTGACATTAATTGTCTACGCACAGGTCATGTAATTCGCGTAAATAACGGAGCGCTGATTTGCATACGCGGTAATGGCGCCTCGCAGCGACCCAGATGCGTTCCATAGGAGTTACAAAATGGTTCAAATGGCTCTGAGCACTATGGGACTTAATATCTGTGGTCATCAGTCCCCTAGAACTTAGAACTACTTAAACCTAACTAACCTAAGGACATCACACACATCCATGCCCGAGGTAGGATTCGAACCTGCGACCGTAGCAGTCACGCGGTTCCGGACTGAGCGCCTAGAACCGCGAGACCACCGCGGCCGGCATAGGAGTTACATCAGGAGAAATTGGTTGCCGAGACATCACAAGAGTTCACTCTAATGCTCCTCAAGCCACTGTTGCACACTTCTGGCTCCAAGACTGGGACAATTATACTGCTGTACGATGGCATCGCCGTCGGGGAAGACATCAAGCATGAAGGGATGCAGGTGGTCTGCAGCTGTCAAGATGTCTTCGATTACTACCACACACAGGTCCCATGCAGGCGCGGGAGAATGTCTCCCATAGCATAACACTGCTTCCACCAGCCTGTTCGTGGCGCTGCACGTTTCGAGCTACCTTTCACCTCGATGACAGTGTTTGTGGAGACGCCCATTGACCTAGTATAGCAAAAATGAGATTCACCTGAAGAGTCGAAACGAAACGTTTCCACTGATCGACGACGGTCATATCCCAATGTTCCTGCGCCCATTGCAATCGTAACTGACGATGTCGTTGGATCAACATGTGAACAAATAGTAGTCTGCTGCACAGCACCATGTTCAACAGTGTACGATGAACGGCGTGCTCCGGAACACTTGGGCGTGCACCAGAATTGTCCTCTTTTGCCAGAGATGCCACAGACCGCCATCTATCGTAGTTACAGACCAGACAAGCCTCCGAACCCCACGTTTGATGAAGAGTCGTGGACGTGCAACCATTTAGCACCTAGTGGAAATTTCACTGTCCTACATCTTACCGCAGATGCTCACGACCGTAGCACGTGAACATTCGACCACATTCGCCGTTTTCGAGATATTCGTTCATAGGCTCTGTATAATAGTAATCTGTCCTGTCTTAATGGATTTCCCCCATTTGCAGCCCATATCTTCGCTAGGGTGATCCCTCGTCCCTAACTGCTTCGCTTACGTACTTTTGCTACCGTGTCACGTGTCCGCAACTTCACCAGGTGGTGATGTGGGATGTCACACAACCGAAGTTGGCCGAAAAAAAAGTTACCCATGTGGGCAGAATTTCTTTATTAGAATTCTGAAATATCTACTACTACTACTTCTTCTTCTTCTTTGGTGACTGAATTTCAGAAAAGCGTGTTTAGTAACTCCGCTTTAGTGGCGCTGTCATCGGTAACATTACCGTGGATATAGTGCAGTGAAGGCATTGATTGCGTCTTGCCATTGGTTTACTTCACATACGACAAGAATCGCTTTAGATTTTCTGTCAGATTTCGAGTCAGAGTTTCACTGTGGAAGTTACTAAAATCATCTCGCATTGAAGTTCGTGCTAAACTTCGAACTTCTGTAAAACTCCGTCAATCTTGAGGATTTTGCGTCCTTTTAAACTTGGCAGCTTTTTTAGTTGCTCTGCAACGGTGTTCTGACCTGTTTTGTGTACAATGGGGAATCAGTTCTCTCCCTTATTAATTTATTTGGTATCTCTCCATTGCTGCCGATACTATTTCTTTGAATTTAAGTTACGTAATTGCTTGGGAATGAATAAAGGCTGTCTCGTAGGAAGGCGTCAAGTGAATTTTTATTCGTTTTTTTAAAGAGATATATTTTTCCTTTATTTTTGATAGGTTTGGATATTACAATATTCAGTCTCGCTAAAACGACCTTTTAGTCACTAATCCCTGCACCTGTCATGATGCTCCTTATTTGGTCAGGACTAATTTTTACTAAGAGGTAACTATGTTTTCGCAACGATTTACACTTCGAATGGGGTCTGAACTAATTGCTCAAAATAATTTTCGGAGAAAGCATTTATTACGATTTCAGACGATGTTTTGTGCCTACCACCAACTTTAAAAAATGTATTTTCGCCAACATATCAATGGTAGATTGAAGTCACCCCCAAATGTAATTGTATTTATGGGGTACCTACTTGAGATTCAAGTCTTCTTTGAACAGTTCGGTAACTGTATCATCTGAATCGGGATTTCGGTAAAAAGAACCAATCATCAACTGCTTTCGGTTGTCAAGTGCAGCCCCCACCCACACCCACTCACAGGAACCATCTACTTGAATTTCGCTATAAGATGGACTACTTCTAACAACAACAACCACGTCTATCCTTTCTGAACGCCGTTAAGTCATACGTAACAATTTCGTCATAACTTTCTTGTCAAAACAGCTACGACAGTTTACTACTACAATACTTATGGTTACTAGATCTACCCTTGTCCTCTGCACCCTTTGAGACTGAAATCCTTTTTGTTGTTTCTCGGGACCTAATCTAGAGAATCGCCCAGTCCATGCCATACAGCCCCTGCTACAGGTGTAGCCGCCTCCTGCTTGTAATGGACTCATGACCTATTTAGCCAAACCCAAAACCCCATCGCCCTATGGCCCAAGTCGAATCTGCAGCCTATACTACTGCAGAACTGCTTGAGCCTATGATTCAGACACTCCACTTGGCTCTGCACCAAAAGTCTGCAGTCGCTCCTTTCGACAATGCTATAGATGGTGAGTTCTACCTTCGTTTCGCAAGAAAGACTGGTAGTGTTTACCAATTCAGACCAGAGAGAATCTCTTCTGATCCAAAGTGGCACACATCATAAGCTCTGGCGTGAGTTACTACCTGCAGTTGCCTCCACCTTGTGCTCTTTTTGGCATCCAGAAGGACGCCTTCTATATCTGGGATGACTCTTGGCAGCCATGTCCGCAAGGAGCCCCATTATGTGCCTAACATTTAAGCTCCCAATTCGCATTAATCTCACCCTTTGTGGCTGCCCAGATTTTGCAGGCTGGGAAGATTCCTCTGAAACAGAACAAGAAAATGCATTTGTTTCAGGATCATTATCAGCCATATACAACACCTCATACCAGTTTATCAGACAAACCAGATAGTCCTTTCGAGTGGCTGCCCAGGAAATCTTTCACTGCCTGCTACACCTCAGGACAATCTCCCACTCGACCACTGGTGAAGGGTCAACCTCAGTGTGGGCTGTAATGGGGGCAGTAGTGAAATGATCAGGTGGCATTTGTTCTGGACATCCCTCAGATTCCAACATCCAGCTCCCCCCCCCCCCCCCACCCCTCCCCACACAGAGGGATACCCAGTGACAACAACCTCAAAAAAAAAAAAAAAAAAATGGTTCAAATGGCTCTGAGCACTATGGGACTTAACATCTATGGTCATCAGTCCCCTAGAACTTAGAACTACTTAAACCTAACTAACATAAGGACATCACACAACACCCAGTCATCATGAGGCAGAGAAAATCCCTGACCCCGCCGGGAATCGAACCCAGGAACCCGGGCGCGGGAAGCGAGATTGCTACCGCACGACCACGAGCTGCGGACAAACAATCTCAAGCTGCATGACTGAAGCCAGTACCACCTGGAGCAATGAGTGGAGGGTCACCAACTCAGCCTGCATCCGTACCCAGAAATCACAGTCCTTTTCCATACTAAGAATTGAGGAACTCTAAAGTGCACAGCTATTGAAACGCCTTGGGTGTACCTTGTCAGTACAAAAACGGACAAGAATGTTAAAAATTAAACTATTAAGCTGCTCCTGTATGGATTCCATAATAATAGTTCAGAAACGAACGCTGTCCTCGCCTGTACTGCTGCAGGGACGGAAGCAGCAGCCAGTTTGGGCTGTGCACAGACAACCTGGCATTCTGATCATTCGCCTCCTGTGGGTCGACCTGCAGCGATGGTCATTCACTTCCTGGCTGTCGTCCCATGCTGACTGTGCTTCTGAAGATGTGTCACGTTTTTCTGTCGCAAGAGGTGTTAGTTTCATATCTCAGAGTTCGTACTCTGTGCAGCTCGCATTTTTCTTGCTGTATGTGCATCTTGGATGGAGGGTTCATTGGGTTATTTCGCTTGTTTATCTGAAAATGCGAGTTGCACAGATGAGAAGCTCTGATTTGTTCTTCTTTCAGCCTTCCTGACGATGTCAATCAAAGTCCCACACTATTAGCTTAAGTTTTTCGCTTTATTTTACTGTGTTTTTCTTTTACAAGAGTAACATTGGAGTAAGATTCCATATGGTTATTAAATCTGAATAAAAATATAGTAATATGAAACGGACTTCTATGTATGAACCCTCCTTTCTACAACTTCCCATGATTAGACGACCATTATTTAACAAATATAATCAGGAATACATTGAGGCGTTTTTCAGTGTGAAGATGTTTTCGTTGTGCACAGTGGCAAAATTATTAATGGAGTGCTGTATGACGTGCAAAGCTGTTTATTGTGTTGACGAGTGGGTAGCGCACGCAAGTTTTTATTTCAGAGGTCAAACCACTTTCTAATGCAAATTAGTCTCAAATACCAATATCAATTATATGAAGAAGAACGGAACAAGTGGTAGAAGCCATGCTGGGGACTGTGGGAGGATACATGATGACTTCAACACATTTTCAGTTCGGTATGCTGAATGACAGCTTGTGCTCAATGTGGGATAATGTAGGTCAATCAAGATAAGTAGGAAAACAATCGCATAGCGTCCAAATACAGTACTAGTTGTGTGCTGTTTGACACACTCACGTAACGTTGGAAAAAGACATGAAATGGAACAAGTATGTAAGGTGATTTTTAGGCGAGGGAAAAGGGCGACTTGAGTTTGTTGGGAGAATTCTCGGAAGGCACAGCTCATCTACAAAGGAGGCAGCGTGTAGAATACTTGTGCGACCAGCTCTTGAGTACTGCTAGGAATACAGGAAGACATTGAAGCAGTTCAGAGGCGTACTGCGAGATTTATTGGAATTTGGAATTTGTGGTAAGCTGCAATGGGACCAAACTGCGGAGGTCATCGGTCCCTACGCTTACACTCTACTTAATCTAACTTAAAATAACTTGCGCTAAGGACAACACACACACCCATGCCCGAGGGAGGACTCGAACCTCCGACGGGGGGAGCCGTGAGAACCGTGGCAAGGCGCCTCTGACGGCGCGGCTAACACGCGCGGCGAGATTTATTACCGATAGGTTTGATGAACACTCAAGTGTCACGGAAATGCTCTGCGAACTAAAATGGGTATCCTTGGGGGGAAGAAAACATTCTTTTGTGAAACATTACTGAGACAACTTGCAATTTTCTGACATGACAACCAGGAAACACGGGTGAAGACAATCAGGTAGATGCAGTCTTTCTCGATTTCCGAAAAGCATTTGTCTCCGTACCACACCTATGTTTATTATCAAAAGAGCGATCATATGAGGTATCAGACGAAATGTCACTGGACTGAAGATTTCTTGCTAAGGAGGACGCAGCATGTTATCGAGAGATGTAGAAGTAACTTCGGGTGTACCCTATGGAAGTGTCTTGAATCACTTCAGTTCATGACATATATTAATGACCTTGCGGATAGTATTGAAAGTAACCTCAGAATTTTCCCAAATGACGCAGTTATCTACAACGAAGTACAGTCTGAACGAAGCTCTGTAAATATTCAGTCAGACTTTGTAAGTTCTCAAAGTTGTCCACAGATTGGCAACTTGCTTTAATATTCAAAAATGTAAAATTGTGCACTTTACAAACCGAAAGCACATAATATCCTACGAATATAGTATCAGCTAGCAACAGTTGGAATTTGTAAACTCACACAAATACGCAGTAGTAAGCACCATGAAATGGACCGATCATATAGGTTCAGTCGTGGGTAAAGGAGGCAGTAGACGTCAGTTTACTGGTAGAATAACACTGGGGAAATGCAAGTAGTCTACAAAGCAGATTGCGTAAAAGCCACACATGTGACACATCCTAGATCACTGTGCAAGTTTGTGTGACCCGTACCAAATACAACTAGCAGGGGATATTGAACGCATACAGAGAAGGACTGCACGAATGGTCACAGGTTATTCGAGCCTAGGACAGTGTCACAGAGTTGGTGAAAGAACTGAACTGGCAGACTGGTGAAGATAAGTGTAAACTATGCCGTAAAAGTTTACTGACCAAGTTTCAAGAAAAGGCTTTAGATGATGACTCTAGGAATATACTACAACCCCTTCATATCGCTCCTATAGCAAACGTGA
This sequence comes from Schistocerca piceifrons, assembly GCF_021461385.2. Taxonomy (NCBI): domain Eukaryota; kingdom Metazoa; phylum Arthropoda; class Insecta; order Orthoptera; family Acrididae; genus Schistocerca; species Schistocerca piceifrons. The sequence goes on along the minus strand of NC_060143.1, from coordinate 94,296,492 downwards.
GGACAAGATTAGATTAATTACAGCACGCATAGAGGCATTTAAACAGTCATTTTTCCCACATTCCATATGTGAATGGAACGGGAGAAAGCCCCAATAACTAGTACAGTGGGATGTAGCCTCTGCTATACACTCCATAGTGGTTCGCAGAGTGTAGACATAGATGTAGAAAGTTTAAAGAAAAAAATATAATAAATGGTTCAAATGGCTCTAAGCACTATGGGACTTAACATCTGAGGTCATCAGTCCCCCTGGGCTTAGAACTACTTAAACCTAACTAACCTAAGGACATCAAACACATCCATGCCCGCGGCAGGATTCGAACCTGCGACCGTAGCAGCAGCGAATGTTTAAAGAACCAGCGTTTGAGATAGACTGCTACCAATGTACATCTCACATAAGGACCGCGAAATCAAGGTAAGATAAATCTGTGATCGTATGGAAGCATAGGAGTATTAACAGTCGCATTGCCCTCGCTTCATTTGCGAGGGAAGCAGGAAAGGGGGAATGACTAGCAGTGTGTTGCGCCATCCTTCTATCTGACGAAGAGCACAACTCTTGTGTCTATTCAGCAGAACGACATTATACGGAGGGCATCTCAAGTCAGGTCAGTAACTAGGCGCCATAGCACGGGAACACACATCCAATACGCAAGAAGACGTATTCAGTACGCTATCACTGCAGAAGACGCTGGCCAGCTCTTCATAAAGTCAGAATAGTGACACATTACAGTGCCGACAGGATTTCTGGAGGGGCTGAGAAGAAAGGAAAAACCAGGGTAAATGATGTCAAGATTTCCCAATTATTACTCCTGGCAGCTCTGGTATGTTACAACTTAGTGCCTAGTACTGCTACGGATCGTACAAATACCACCTAATTTAGACTCTCAGACTCAGCTGTTCTCGATTCCTCAGTTACGCAGTCGATACAAGTCGCTTCTCACGAGAACAAGTCCGATCATGGGGTGAGATGGAGTAGCCAGTCGCTATCGTCAATAGCTGTAGGCCACTGCCTGAACTGAGCCTGAATGCTGTCGACTTGGAGCCTTCGCACTGCCGAGCCACCCGCCGGGTGACTACCATCTGCTGGTGGCTGTCTTCCTGGTGGACCACGAGTTCAAGTCTGGGCCATCTAGCTGCACAACCAGCACTGCCCGAGCAAACACGCTGTCGCCGGTTGTCATCCTGGGCCAGTACGCGCTGCTGCTGTCGAGCGTCCAGTGTCGGCACACGCCATCGTCACGAGCCGTGCTAGAGACCGCGGTTTGGGTTGCAGAGAAATGTAGGAACACACTGTCGAGTTCGTTCACCACTGTTCAGGTGCATCGTCTCTGCAGTAGGATGAAACGAGCTTTTCTACACTATCGAATTCTCGCAACAAAGAGAGACTTGTAAAGAACTGGTGAGAAACTTATGGTCATTTTCTGCAATCTCAATGGCAGTATGAGTCCGCAAAGACACGGGTCGACAGCAGCAATCGTAGGAGTATGCAGTATTAACTCGATTGCTACACCCAGTGGCAGAAGAAGTGGTTTCAAAAATGCAAAAAGCATACCTACAAGTTGATTGCTGATGTATCGTGTACTGTTGTCAACATACATGTACGACCACTGACCTCAACAGGAACTTTCTGTGCTTCGAAAAGGAGCTATCTTCGCCATCATCCTCAGACTTTTTCTCTCAGAGGATATCATCACTAATATAGAAGTGGCCATTTGGGCCCTTCCTAGTGAAAAAGCCGAGGAAATGCACATTGTGTCAGCCAGGATACCGAGTCGAGGAAAGGCACCAGCTTGATACCTGGGAAATGAAGAGATATCAGCTACCAAGATCCTCAACATCGACAAGAACATATTTTCTCCGCCAACGACAAGAGAAATGCGACAGTCGTAGCAAATACAGGGTGTTATTAGAAGAATAAACGTGACCTACTAGACGAGATCCGACGACTTACCGAAAGCTAAAAAGCTAACTGTGGATCGTATGGAATCTGAATCGCTTAATCAGGCGTTTTACCTTTCGATGGACGTATCGAAGAACCAGAGTGTAACACAGAAGGCCCACGACGTCGGCTGTATGGGTGACCATTAAGTCCATAATGACTGTGCAATAATAAGGCCGTCTGTAAAGTGCTCCTGGCTCACCGACGTACAAATTTTAAAAACGTTTGGCCTCTCTGCTTCAGCAGCACGCGGAAAAGACTCAGGATATTTCATAGAGAAGTTTAAGAAACAGAAACTGGGACCCATCTACATCCTGATCAGATTTGATGTCGTTTCTTTGTTCACCAAACTGCCATTAAAGTTTTCCTGAAGCACATCAATTCTGTTTCCTCACAGGACATCATCAAGCTGTTTCATACGCGTCTTCCCACGAGCTGCTTTGCGTGGAAAGATGATTTCCACAAACGGCTGCGAGGTGTCGTTATGGGTAACCTCAAGGCTGCCAGTCCCTTCACAGAGCATTTCGAAAGAAACCCATTGGACTTGGCAGCTTGTAAACCTAAGGTGTGGCACAAGAACGACAAGACACCTTCGTCATTTGTGTCGTGTGGAGCTGTGGTGAGGATCGACTTGCTAACTTCCTGAGACATGTTAACGGTGTCCATGGCAGAATTAAATTTACTACGTAGGTAGAAACGGATCAGCAGCTACTATTTCTAGATGTGATGCTTACGAGTAACGGTGACAACCTGGGCTACAGCACATATCGAAAACCGAACACAGACGGATCGACATCTGCATAAACCTTCAGATCATCACCCGAGCCGGAAGAGAGGTATGATTAATGAGCTGGTAATACATGCGGGACAAATATGTCAGCAGCACACCCTGGAAACGAGATACAAGACCTGGAATCCTTTCTGAGGAACAATGCTTACTCTTCCAGGGCCAAAAGAAGTGACATCTAAACTTTAACCCGGAAAAACATTATCTAAAATTCTGGACAGGATTGCGTCACCTGCAGAAATTCCAAGCGGCACTCTGGTGTACGCATAACGATTCCAGTCGGTAATGAAAGCTGTGACGGGTTTTGATTCTTCTGCTAATGTAACCTGATAGTAGGCCTGATTAAGGTCGAGAACTGTAAAAATCTTGGCATTCTTAAACCAACCAAAACACTTACACAGATCAGGTAAAGGTATATACTGTAGAACTACCTTCTTATTCAAGGCTCTATAATCCGCTGCTGGGCGTACCCCGTCCTGTCCCTCGGGCACCACAAACATCGGGTTGGGGGGGAGGGGGGGGGGGGCAAAGGCTGATCTAAACGTTCTAACAACCCCTCAACATCTCGTCCGTGCACAGCTTGAGCTGCTTAATACGAGGTTAAGAGAGACGATACGGTGGGTGCCGTCCTAGTACGCTGTCAGTAAGCTCGGTCTTGTATTCTTCTAATTTCACTACACCCAAGCGATCGGCCAATACGTCAGCAAAGTCACTGGACAACTGGCGTAACCCCCCTTGCCTGTTCCGGGAATAGATGACTAAAATCCTAACCATTCCTGCATTGTAACCACTCTAGACTGATTCTCCGTATCCCTTGCCGACCATGTGATACCAAAACTTGTGATGATGCACGCTCAAAATAGCAGAAACTGAAAAATTCCGAGCTTCCTTCACCTTAACCCTCCACGCAACATTTTCAATCCGGACCTTAACCGTAGCTTCCCCTAACAACAGCATCTCCTCAGAATTACATACACTACACCTCTCTCCCGCGCCGGCAAGCTGGGGAAACTTCCATAAGGCAGTGTGTGCAAAATACCAATGTTCGTTAATCACACTCAAAGAACTGCACGAATCCAAAAGCGCACAAACAGATTCACCATTAAAACTCGCACACACAAACGGAACACTTGAAGATGGGGTGGCCACGATGTTTCCACAAAACGTCCGAAGTCGAGGTGAGGCCCACTTTCCACTAACTGTATATCATCTACCAGGGATGATCCTCGGCAGCGAACATTTCCTCGCCAAATGCCCTTTAACCTCGCACCTGTAACATCGCATATCTGAAAAACGTGATTTCCTCACTGGTGCCGTTCTCTCGGGCGGCCGCCCAATTTTTTCCTCGCTCATGACTCGAGCGCTATCAGCATGTCCCACGGCCTCCATCTGCGAGATTAACGTATCCAGCTGCAGGAATTTCCTCGTTCTGTGGCTAAAAGTGACTCCAAATCCATCACTAGGCCGCCCCCTTCGCAAGATGTTACCGACTATTTCGTGTTCCTGAAAATCTGTAGACAAGCTTCTAACGGCACCCCTGGCCCTTTTCACATACCTTTGCAATAAATCGTCGTGGGCCCGCATCCAAAGGTATCTTTCTCTGTGAACTGATGACGGGCACGTTCAGACAAATAGTCTATACGGATTTTTCGTCTAAACTCTGACAGCGGCAGGGCGCCGCGCATCGCGTCCACCAAGGTTTGCTCCAAACGGCCCTCAACCGTAGTACGAGGTGCATTCAAGTTCTAAGGCCTCCTACTTTTTTTTCTAATTAACTACTCACCCGAAATCGATGAGACTGGCGTTACTTCTCGACGTAATCGCCCTGCAGACGTACACATTTTTCACAACGCTGACGCCATGATTCCATGGCAGCGGCGAAGGCTTCTTTAGGAGTCTGTTTTGACCACAGGAAAATCGCTGAGACAATAGCAGCACGGCTGGTGAGTGTGCGGTCACGGAGAGTGTCTTTCACTGTTGGAAAAAGCCAAAAGTCACTAGGAGCCAGGTCAGGTGAGTAGGGAGCATGAGGAATCACTTCAAAGTTGTTATCACGAAGAAACTGTTGCGTAACGTTAGCTCGATGTGCGGGTGCCTGGTCTTGGTGAAACAGCACACGCGCAGCCCTTCCCAGACGTTTTTATTGCAGTGCAGGAAGGAATTTGTTCTTCAAAACATTTTCGTAGGATGCACCTGTTGCCGTAGTGCCCTTTGGAACGCAATGGGTAAGGATTACGCCCTCGCTGTCCCAGAACATGGTCACCATCATTTTTTCAGCACTGGCGGTTACCCGAAATTTTTTTGGTGACTGCGAATCTGTATGCTTCCATTGAGCTGACTGGCGCTTTGTTACTGGATTGAAAAATGGCATCCACGTCTCATCCATTGTCACAACCGACGAAAAGAAAGTCCCATTCATGCTGTCGTTGCGTGTCAACATTGCTTGGCAACATGCCACACGGGCAGCCATGTGGTCATCCGTCAGCATTCGTGGCACCCACCTGGATGACACTTTTCGCATTTTCAGGTCGTCATGCAGGATTGTGTGCACAGAACCCACAGAAATTCCAACTCTGGAGGCGATCTGTTCAACAGTCATTCGGCGATCCCCCAAAACAATTCTCTCCACTTTCTCGATCATGTCGTCAGACTGGCTTGTGCAAGCCCGATGTTGTTTCGGTTTGTTGTCACACGATGTTCTGCCTTCATTAAACTGTCACACCCACGAACGCACTTTCGACACATCCATACCTCCATCACCACATGTCTCCTTCAACTGTCGATGAATTTCAATTGGTTTCACACCACGCAAATTCAGAAAATGAATGATTGCACGCTGTTCAAGTAAGGAAAACGTCGCCATTTTAAGTATTTAAAACAGTTCTCATTCTCGCCGCTGGCGGTAAAATTCCATCTGCCGTACGGTGCTGCCATCTCTGGGACGTATTGACAATGAACGCGGCCTCATTTTAAAACAATGCGCATGTTTCTATCTCTTTCCAGTCCGAAGAAAAAAAATCGGAGGCCTTAGAACTTGAATGCACCTCGTACACAATAGCTGTTGTCGTTGCGCCTCACTTAAACCAAACATCTCCCCACAGTCCTGCAATTCTAACAAAAAGTACTGGCACCGCTCAACATCCTCGCTACTCACTACTGACAATACTTCCCCTTGCCACAACATCCCTTCTAGGTAGTTGGGTAGTTTAGTAAACAACTGACAATAGAGAGCCCAGGGTTCCTTGCTAATAAGGTCACCACTTCCGAGCTATGTTGCCACAGCTACGCTAGCTGTCTCAGCATCACTATCACAACTATTTAGCCCCTGCACTCTCGCAACTATTTCCTTGACTGAGTCCTGCAACTGTCGACAGCGCAGATCCGCGGGCAGGACGATGTGCAAATCCTGAACTCCGTTAGCATAGTGCACCACACGAGCTCTAATTCTACTAATCTGCGAGCGTGAAGGCTCACCAGTTTCAAAAGAGGACACTAACGAGCTAAGCTCCGCTAACGCACACTGAACGCCAGCGAAGGCGTCAGTTACCTTGGCCGGCTGCGAGTCCAGTGGGGTGGGGTGTAGGGCCGATCGACTGCCTCCTTCAGCCACCGCCGCGGCCCCGGCAGCGTCGCCTCAACCCCCACCCCCGACAGACAACTCGCGGGCGAGGCAAGCTCCCCTTTCCGCATTTCAGCGACACCGAGCATCTCTCTCCTCCCTCGTTAAAAACCCACTGCCTAAGCGAATCTTTAGGGTCCGTATTTCTCAAACTAAACCTTTTCGAGAGGGTGGTGATAGCTAGTTTGCGTAATGTCGTGCTCACTGCGAAGGCGCCACTCGGCGGAAATTCAGAGTGGCGGCCGCTGGCGCCAGAACATAACCTTCATAGATGCATCTTTGGAAAGGCTAGCGACTCGTGCTGATGAGACGTCAGGAAAACCACTCGACGACTGTTGGCCGCTGATCCCGAGACGAGAGCCAACAGACAACAGCTCACAAAGGTGTTTATTTTTTATACTTTCATTCAGAAATGTCATTTGGGACTCCATCCAACTTCCTTAAAGTGAGGTAGTACTCTACGTCTAATGATCTAAACGTCAATAAGGCAGTAGAACATCAACCCTGAGCATCTACATGAAAACGTATACGTCGTGGAGTAGAGTGGTAATGTCTGTTGTCATACCTACATGATACGTAAGCCAAACATTAGAACAGTACTCCAGAACTGGTCGCATTTGCTTATCGTATGCGATTTCCTTGACAGATGCATTCCACAATACGAACCAGAATCCTTCCAAGAAAATGAAGTTTTCCCATTCGCCTTCCATACTACTGATTTTACATGATCACCCTAGTTTTCTAGGCGTAATTGGATAATGGGGTGCTCTCGGGTGATATGCCAAGTCGTTGATTCAGTTTTATAGGATAGAATCAACATCTCGGCTGAACAACCTAAAACACACCATACACTGATTTTACGTAAACCCTCAGTTTCACATCACTTCTTAATATCACTCCTAAAGACAGGGCGAGGCAAAGAGTGGAGAGTACTTTTGGAAAGCGCGGGAAGATGGTGGGAATGCAACTGCCCGTGCTCGTAACACGTCAACATTCAGCAGCTATGGATCGGTAGAAACCTCGGCATCGCGCAAAGCTGTCAAAGCTTGCTGCGAAAACGGTAGTTCTTAAGTGCACACAAGTCGTGCTTTTCGCCCACGTTTTTAGATTATTTTGAACTGGCCGGTGCCGTCTGTCTGTGTGATTAAAACGTGGGTTAATAACTTAGAAGAAACTTTCCTCAACAGCGATAAAGAAGCCTGGGAAACCAAAGACTATGTGTACTCAAAAAAACACTGACCATATAAGGGAGATGCATCTGAAAGACACGCACGTCGCTCAGCTTACCGGCACAGCACTACACTTGGGTTCAAATGCTCAAATGGCTCTGAGCACTATGCGACTTAACTTCTGAGGTCATCAGTCGCCTAGAACTTAGAACTAATTAAACCTAACTAACCTAAGGACATCACACACATCCACGCCCGAGGCAGGATTCGAACCTGCGACCGTAGCGGTCGCTCGGTTCCAGACTGTAGCGCCTACACTTGGGATTTCCAACAGAACCATTAGACGGGTTTTACATAACAGTTTACACTATCAGCCTTACAAGATCCAAAGACCCAAAGACTGGAAAGTTGCACAGGACACACCAATATTCAAGAAAGGTAGTACGAGTAATCCACTAAATTACAGGCCCATATCGTTAACGTCGATATGCAGCTGGATTTCAGAACATATATTGCGTTCGAACATTATGCATTACCTCGAAGAAAACGGTCTATTGACACACAGTCAACATGGATTTAGAAAACATAGTTCCTGAGAAACACAACTAGCTCTTTATTCACATGAAGTGTTGAGTGCTATTGACAAGGGATTTCAGATCGATTCCGTATTTCTGGATTTCCGGAAGGCTTTTGACACCGTACCACACAAGCGGCTCTTAGTGAAATTGCGTGCTTATGGAATATCGTTTCAGTTATGTGACTGGATTTTTGATTTCCTGTCAGAGAGGTCACAGTTCGTAGTAATTGACGGAAAGTCATCGAGTACAACAGAAGTGATTTCTGGCGTTCCCCAAGGTAGTGTTATAGGCCCTTTGCTGTTCCTTATCTATATAAACGATTTTGGGGACAATCTAAGCATCTGTCTTCGGTTGTTTGTAGATGACGCTGTCATTCATCGACTAATAAAGTCATCAGAAGATCAAAACAAACTGCAAAACGATTTAGAAAAGATATCTGAATGGTACGAAAAGTGGCAGTTGACCCTAAATAACGAAAAGTGTAAGATCATCCACATGAGTGCTAAAAGGAACTCGTTAACTTCGCTTACACGATAAATCAGTCTAATCTATAAGCCGTAAATTTAACCAAATACCTAAAAATTACAATTACGAAAAATATAATAAAATTATAAACAGCCGACCAATTGCAATGGATAAAGAATTCTTTACCTAAGTTTCAACAAATTTAAATTTATCTTCTTCAGAAGGTGGCCTAAGGACAATGAACATCATAGCTTACAATAGAAAGGTATGAAACTTAAGTCAAGAATAGATTTTAACATAAATTAGAGAGCTCTTGCATTACAGAAATATAAGAACGACGACTGGTACTTACAATTTTACATTAGTAAGGACTAATGTACCATCGCCGTTTTTACAAATGTCGGCATACATCCATTTGTCAAAATTAAAATATAGCCTTAGAAATAGGGTTTGTCACGTAAATATAAATTAGTACATGGATCTTGCAGAGCTCACAACCGACTGAGTGTAATCGGCCAGCATAGTTACTCTGCGAACAGGGCAGGTGGCGCTCATGGGGCGAACCATGTGCCAATTGGCGTACAAAAGCAACGTGTAAATTATCAGTATTAATAACGTCCTTAGATAAAGTAACAATAAAAAGAAGGAAAGCGTTTAACACTCCCGTTATAACAGTATGGGAACCTTGGTACAATTAATGTAGTTATACATCAAAAAGGCAGGTGGCGCTTACGCCGAGAGAGTTACGCACAGTGGCATATACAGCCAAAATATAAAAATTACATTACTATATTAGTGAAGCCCACAAACAGTATATATGTCAGAACTTTAAAATTGACAATAATGGCTCTTAAGACAGAATTACGAACCCTGGTCCACAATCCAGTTAATACACATTCGCAGGGAACCAACATTTTAGAGCCAGACAAAATCACAAAAGGGCCGATGTAGTGGCAGCCATACCTCCCCACTGATAGCAAAGAAGCTAAAAAATTTATTTCCATTCCTTTCTTGGGTAATATATCGTATAGGATTAAACGTCTTCTAAGGAAAGAATATAACTGTAACGTCTCCTTCTCTACAGATAACAGTTTAAAAAGAAATCTTGTACATTCAGTAGAGATTGCCAGCGATTGGTTTTCCAATTCAGGTGTTTACAAACTAACCTGTAATAACTGTCCTTCATATTATATTGGTCAAACAGACAGAGCTGTGAAAACAAGATATAAAGAACACCTATTAGGTAAAAAAGGAGCGAATATACACAGCTCTACTTTTGCTTAACATCTCTTGATAGCCGGCCATACGCCTAAACAGTTAGAAGACACTGTTATTCTACACAGAGAAGTCAAAGGGCGTAGACTAGATCTGTGGGAAGAGTTACAAATTTTTAAACATCTAGAGCTCAAAGACGGTAATATAATGAACGACCAGTTGAACCTTGCTTGTAGACAATTTTTCGATGGCTTTAAACCTGTACTGTTTATGGTATAACATTAATGCCAGTAACCTTAGTGGTCTATTTTCTCAGGAAGCTATGATGCACTTTCAATGCTTTTTTTTCCCTTTATTGTTATTTTAATACCTGAACAATCAAGTAGGCTGTCAGCGGCATGCTACGCCGCTCTTCAGCCATAGTGTTGACAATAGCAGAACACAGAATGGAGAATCAGAATGAACATAGTGACGGGCAAAAAATAGTTGTCACAGATACACAAAAAACACGGAGCCGTTCACACTCGACGATAACGACACTGAAAACACGTTGACACGGCGCACATCACACTGATGAATCCGACGGCACAAGTGAACGTAGAAGCGTGACGGTGGACACTAAAAACACAAAACGATGTCACACACATGAGACACTGATGGCGATGATCTCCGGCGCGCAAAAGTCCACGTAGCGTGTGCGAGTCCGGGGACCACACAAAATTAAATAATAATTTTTTGTTAAATAATTACAGTATATACAAATTGCTTCATAGCGGCATATATGGTACAATTAAATTTTAGTTTATTAATAGTGTGAGTTTGCCAGGGAACGTTACACCTGCCAAGAGGGGAAGAAGAGTGAGGGGGGTGGGGGTGGAGAGGGGAGAACAAAGATGCCAATGGCTGAGGAGATGGGAGGAGGAGTATAGTGACCGGGGAGGGGAGGCCCAGGGGAGGAGTGGGGAGAAAGGGAGGAGGGAGGGAGGGTGCCCAAAGGAACAGACACAGGAAGAGGGAGGGAGGATCAAAGTTGGTAGGATCATCAGGGAGGGGGAGCTGGCGGAAGCCACCTTGGGAGAGGGTAAGGAGGGTGGAGAGATGGAGACCGGGTGGGACGTGGGAATACAGGTGCGGCAGCGGGCAGGGGCGGGAGAGGATGGGCGAGACAAGCGGGTGAGGAGGATCGAGTTTGCGGGAGGTGTACAGGATCCGTATCCTATCAAGGAAAAGGAGGAGATGGGGGAATGGAATGAGATCGTACAGGATCCGCGTGGGGGAGGGGAGACGGATGCGATAGGCGAGGCGGAGAGCATGGCGTTCCAGGATTTGAAGGGATTTATAAAAGGTAGGGGGGGCGGAGATCCAGGCCGGATGGGTGTAACAAAGGATAGGGCGCATGAGGGATTTATAGGTGTGGAGTATGGTGGAGGGGTCCAGACCCCACGTACGGCCAGAAAGGAGCTTGAGGAGATGGAGTCGGGAGCGTGCCTTGGCTTGGATTGTCCGGAGATGGGGGGTCCAGGAGAGTCGACGGTCGAGGGTGACGCCAAGGTACTTAAGGGTGGGAGTGAGGGCGATAGGACGGCCATAGATGGTGAGATAGAAATGAAGGAGGCAGAAGGAAGGGGTGGTTTTGCCTACAATGATCGCCTGGGTTTTGGAGGGATTGACCTTGAGCAACCACTGGTTGCACCAAGTTTGGTGAACCGGTCAAGATTTTTAATGCATTAAGCTCACTACCCTTTATGTAATGTGGTTTTCTCGTGATGTATGGCTGCCACTACATCGGCCCTTATGTGATTTTGTCTGGCTCTAAAATGTTGGTTCCCTGCGAATGTGTATTAACTGGATTGTGGACCAGGGTTCGTAATTCTGTCTTAAGAGCCATTATTGTCAATTTTAAAGTTCTGACATATATACTGTTTGTGGGCTTCACTAATATAGTAATGTAATTTTTATATTTTGGCTGTATATGCCACTGTGCGTAACTCTCTCGGCGTAAGCGCCACCTGCCTTTTTGATGTATAACTACATTAATTGTACCAAGGCTCTCATACTGTTATAACGGGAGTGTTAAACGCTTTCCTTCTTTTTATTGTTACTTTATCTAAGGACGTTATTAATACTGATAATTTACACGTTGCTTTTGTACGCCAATTGGCACATGGTTCGCCCCATGAGCGCCACCTGCCCTGTTTGCAGAGTAACTATGCTGGCCGATTACACTCAGTCGGTTGTGAGCTCTGCAAGATCCATGTACTAATTTATATTTACGTGACAAACCCTATTTCTAAGGCTATATTTTAATTTTGACAAATGGATCTATGCCGACATTTGTAAAAACGGCGATGGTACATTAGTCCTTACTAATGTAAAATTGTAAGTACCAGTCATCGTTCTCATATTTCTGTAACGCAAGAGGTCTCTAATTTATGTTAAAATCTATTCTTGACTTAAGTTTCATACCTTTCTAATGTAGGCTATGATGTTCATTGTCCTTAGGCCACCTTCTGAAGAAGACAAATTTAAATTTGTTGAAACCTAGGTAAAGAATTCTTTATCCATTGCAACTGGTCGGCTGTTTATAATTTTATTACATGGAACCGTTGCTGTTGTGCAGCTATGTTTAAAATACTGAAATTACGAACAACTTAAATTGGAAGGAACACACAGAAAATGTTGTTGGGAAGGCTAACCAAAGACTGCGTTTTATTGACAGGACACTTAGAAAATGTAACAGACCTACTAAGGAGACTGCCTCCACTACGCTTGTCCGTCCTCTTTTAGAATACTGCTGCACGGTGTGGGATTCTTACCAGATAGGACTGACGGAGTACATCGAAAAAGTTCAAAGAAAGGCAGCACGGTTTGTATTATCGCGAAATATGGGAGAGAGTGTCACAGAAATGATATAGGATTTGGGCTGGAAATTATTAAAAGAAAGGCGTTTTTCGTTGCGACGGAATCTTCTCACGAAATTCCAAACACCAACTTTCTCCTCCGAATGCGAAAATATTTTGTTGACACCGACCTACATAGGGAGGAACGATCACCACGATGAAATAAGGGAAATCAGAGCTCATATGAAAAGATATAGGTGTTCATTCTTTCCGCACGCTGTACGAGATTGGAATAATAGAGAATTGTGAAGGTGGTTCGATGAACCCTCTGCCAGGCACTTGAATGTGATTTGCAGAGTATCCATGTACATATAGATGTAGAAATTGTTCAGACTCTTAAAGAAACACATTACATGAGTCGATGGCGGTTCCGTGAAGAAATGTCAAATTCCAATAAAGAAGACAAAGACACTATAAACAACATGATCAACAAGCCTATCTCCATTTTAAGGTTACGACAATAAGCAGAACTTAAGGTTTTGTAGATGCCAATCTTAGCCAATAACATCAGCAGCCTCTCCATTCCACAAAAATTACTGTGTGGTGCAGTAAGTCTTCATCAGGAATCACAGGTCTCTACTTTTTTGAAGATGATGCTGTGACAGTGACTCCATAGAGATTTGCAACAGGTTGGAAATCTTTTATACTCCACAAATTCTACAGTACGAAACAAACGAGGAGACACTGTTTCAGCTAGATGGAGCACTCTCCCACACGACAAGAAAGGGCACCAATATTGTTTGTACTTTATTTCCACATCACGTCATGTCTCGAAACTTTGTTATAGCATTGCCTCCCCATTCTCTGGAGCAAACAACATCAGACTTTTTCTTGTGCACTTACTTGAACAGTTAAGTACCGTATATTCACCGAGATATATTTGGCAGCCTACAACCTGTCAAAGTCACTGAAGAATTTGCTAAGTGTTATCCGAGGAGACTTGCTACGTGTTAAACGAGAAAAATAAAATTATGTATGCTTTTTAGTATATTAATGTTTACCTTGAGAGAGCCTACGCTCAGTTGAGTCAAGCTGCTCCCAAAACAAAATCCTGGATCCGCTACTGCCCACGCTATATCCACGGGCAACAGCTGTGCATGCTAAGCGAATGAATTTATGGACTGAAGAGGGGCAGGAAATTAGGAGTCAGGAACTGACACATCAGAAAAAAATGATTAACTTGGTTAGAACCTTTCCAAAATCACTTCTTACTCTGCCCCATCCTGTACTCTTTGTGATAGACACATAACGTTTCAATGAGATATTCCCTTCAGGAATTAACCTTCATAATCCAACTTCTGCCAAACTGTTTTGCTTAATGAGCAACCTGAATGTTGTATAAATGTTCATTCTACGCAAAAGACATACTGAACTTTCCCTTCTTCATACAGTTACAAAGGCACAGTCCTCCTCCACACACACACACACACACACACACACAGGCACTCACACGCGATGTTTTCCTAAAACCGTTTACACTTTTGCACAGATTACTCTCCAATTTATTGAGCTAATTTTCAGAGAATACTGTAGCATGAGAACCAATAAGCTCAGAAGTGTTAAAAAATACAAGCTTTCTGTGACAGACTATCTTCAGTTTCATGCCTATGGGGTTATGATATTCTGACACCATTAATGGGATTGGTCAACATCCTTTTAGGATAGTTCAATAAAAGGGTACGATAAGGTAAACTTTACTAACATCATATCCTATGAATTAAATGTTAGTGAGCCACAGTTGGAACCTGTAAACTTATATATATACACTCCTGGAAATGGAAAAAAGAACACATTGACACCGGTGTGTCAGACCCACCATACTTGCTCCAGACACTGCGAGAGGGCTGTACAAGCAATGATCACACGCACAGCACAGCGGACACACCAGGAACCGCGGTGTTGGCCGTCGAATGGCGCTAGCTGCGCAGCATTTGTGCACCGCCGCCGTCAGTGTGAGCCAGTTTGCCGTGGCATACAGAGCTCCATCGCAGTCTTTAACACTGGTAGCATGCCGCGACAGCGTGGACGTGAACCGTATGTGCAGTTGACGGACTTTGAGCGAGGGCGTATAGTGGGCATGCGGGAGGCCGGGTGGACGTACCGCCGAATTGCTCAACACGTGGGGCGTGAGGTCTCCACAGTACATCGATGTTGTCGCCAGTGGTCGGCGGAAGGTGCATGTGCCCGTCGACCTGGGACCGGACCGCAGCGACGCACGGATGCACGCCAAGACCGTAGGATCCTACGCAGTGCCGTAGGGGACCGCACCGCCACTTCCCAGCAAATTAGGGACACTGTTGCTCCTGGGGTATCGGCGAGGACCATTCGCAACCGTCTCCATGAAGCTGGGCTACGGTCCCGCACACCGTTAGGCCGTCTTCCGCTCACGCCCCAACATCGTGCAGCCCGCCTCCAGTGGTGTCGCGACAGGTGTGAATGGAGGGACGAATGGAGACGTGTCGTCTTCAGCGATGAGAGTCGCTTCTGCCTTGGTGCCAATGATGGTCGTATGCATGTTTGATGCCGTGCAGGTGAGCGCCACAATCAGGACTGCATACGACTGAGGCACACAGGGCCAACACCCGGCATCATGGTGTGGGGAGCGATCTCCTACACTGGCCGTACACCACTGGTGATCGTCGAGGGGACACTGAATAGTGCACGGTACATCCAAACCGTCATCGAACCCATCGTTCTACCATTCCTAGACGGGCAAGGGAACTTGCTGTTCCAACAGGACAATGCATGTCCGCATGTATCCCGTGCCACCCAACGTGCTCTAGAAGGTGTAAGTCAACTACCCTGGCCAGCAAGATCTCCGGATCTGTCCCCCATTGAGCATGTTTGGGACTGGATGAAGCGTCGTCTCACGCGGTCTGCACGTCCAGCACGAACGCTGGTCCAACTGAGGCGCCAGGTGGAAATGGCATGGCAAGCCGTTCCACAGGACTACATCCAGCATCTCTACAATCGTCTCCATGGGAGAATAGCAGCCTGCATTGCTGCGAAAGGTGGATATACACTGTACTAGTGCCGACATTGTGCATGCTCTGTTGCCTGTGTCTATGTGCCTGTGGTTCTGTCAGTGTGATCATGTGATGTATCTGACCCCAGGAATGTGTCAATAAAGTTTCCCCTTCCTGGGACAATGAATTCACGGTGTTCTTATTTCAATTTCCAGGAGTGTATATTACAGAGGCATTTAAACAATCATTTTCCCACACCACATATGTGAACAGAACTAGAAAAAGCCCTAATATCTGGTACAGGAGGACGTATCCCCTGCCATGCACTTCACAGTGGTTCGCAGAGTATAGATGTTGATGTAAATATATAGCGGTGGTAGAATTTTTTTTTAATAAAAATGTATGATTGCCGTACCCCTTACATCTAGCATAGGCAAGGTAATCGGTACTAGGTTGGGATGTGTTTTGGTTTTAAATAAGATAGTATGATTGCTGTCAAACAGTGACTTCCTATTCCTTTCGAGCACCTGATTAATCTCTTTAGGACTGCAGAATGAAACATTATCAGTTCAATTTTATGCTGTCAGATGGCTATAGTACATACGAAACAAACAAAATAAAACAGATATTACAAACATCACACATACCTACATTGCTTCACAGCCAATGTCCCACGAGGAGTTTTTACTGGACTGAATCTTGTTTAAAAGTTCCTTTTGTTGACACAAATATTTTTAAAAAAATTTTGCAGTCAAATATCTAAAATTAATTTTACCATTGCAATCCTTTTTACAGAGTCAACAGCCAGTCTACTCCCCTCTTTTGTCCATGGTGCCTGTATTGAGGAGAACAACCTCTCAACACAGGTGTTGTGGACTTCAATTAATAATTTTTAATTGAATTACACTGATCCTCAGTTGTGGCTATACTCCAAATCAGATTTTGTATCTCTGAGCTAAGAAGATCAAAACACCTATTGTAAGCAATAAAATTCATTATCACTGGTTCTACTAGCATAAGAGATCGGACAACCCAATGGCAAATAATGTATTTCAGTAATTGAACTAAAAATATATGGTTGTTGATGACACAAGATAAAAACAAAATCAAAAGATCTTAATTCCCAAAGCAAAAAAAATATGGGTGTGGGGACACCGAGGCAAAGAACATCACTGACCAGCATGGCCAAGACAAGGTGTGAAGTGTCTGCACTTTGGACAGGCAGTTTGCACTGAAAGGTGTCGTGTAGTTACGACTAAATGTTTAAATCCATAATATTTGTGTTTGCATGTTATTGGTATATTTCCTTCCACTATCAATTCCAGCATGGGTGATGTTATGGTTTGGCTCATATTCACTTTATTAGGCACTGTAAGTGACAACTCAAAATTTGTAATGTTGATCTGCCATCTCACAGAACACCACTATTTTGTCCCCGCCCACACACAATTAGTATGCTGCAGCAAAAACAGTGTTTCTACAACAGATCGCTCACACCCCTAAGAAAAAGATGCAACAGGTGATCTACGATGAGTGACTCACAGAGGGATCTCCTTCACAATTATGGCACTGTTTACATTTCTAGTGGGCCTCATATTAATGCAGGACCCAACCCCCTGGACATTATGGGCTGTCAAACTTCTGTCTCAGTTATAGCTTGAAATGATTGTGCATGAGGCGGAACCATTAGATACATGACTTCCCCTAGTGGTCAGATTGTATTCAATGATACGGCACACTTGGTACCCTCCTGGTATGCCAGCACACGATCCGAAAAATCTCAATGCTGCCTGACCTCAGATGGAACTGATGTCAAGGATCCCTCTCCAAGTGCCGAATCACAGATTGCACATTGCACCACATCAGCCACAGCAAACACCATGCCAACTGATCTCGCCTCCCCCCAGCTACAAAACTGCTGGTATCACGTGCAGCACAGGGCAGCCTCCTGCAACTGTCAGCAGCCCTCCTCATACCAAAATGACTACCGCAAGCCATGACAGGTGCACCAACTCGCACTGCAATACCAAGTTGCCTCTCTTCTACCACAGCAACTTCTCATGAAGGACATCTACATATCCAGGACCATTCCACAGACCATCCTTATCAGCATAGTCTGCAACTAGACATGGCTAATGATGCCAGTATCTGCATACGTGGCACTGTGAATCTGACGGTACAACTTACGGATGTACTACATTATGTAGTTGACACAAATTCAGCCTCTCACTTGACCTATACCATAGTGCTCTATTCCACTGTCACACACGACAGTCCATCCTAGGTCTCTCTGCCCCAACATTGGCATGGGCCATAAACCAATGCTCCTGCCTGCCTTTGACCTACGTCACGACCTTGGCCAATAGCAGTCCACTCCTAAATGTTTGTCTTCCAACCATACAATCCATCAACACAATCTGAGAATGACTGCATGAGACCTGCATCAATTCTTGCGTCGGCGAATACACGAGATGTCCCTCGTACTCACACTTGTGCCCAACCAGCTCTGATGAATGTCACACACCACAGTGGCACTGGCGCACACAGCCAAGGGTCCACCAGACAGCCACACCTTACAGCCGCAGCCTGTCAACACAACACACAATGCCTTTTGTCAACAAACTAAACTGGTTTAAAGCACTATCTGCCTTGCTAACTCCTCTTTGACAATGGCATTCCAACTCCTTGCATGACATACAATGAGTTAGCTCTAGCAATGTGGTTGGTAGGTTTGTGGGGGAGTTGAAGGGGCCAGACTGCAAAGGTAATCAGTCCCTCTAGCAATGTGCTATTAGGAATGGTATAATACACCACATCAACATGACCCCATGTCCTCCCATTTGCCACAAGGTACAGTATATTGCATCATTTCTTCTCGAGTCAGTTAACAGTAGACGAAAAGTTGCAAGCGGGCATATTCTAACCCTTAGACAGCACTCAGGTATTACCCATAAAATCTGGATCCACAAAAGACATTTCCATGAAACTCTGCAGGGACTACAAGTCTCTCAATTCTTGCATGATTCATGACAGCTACCTCCCCACCAAACATTTGAGATTTCACACGTTCACTTACAGGAGCTACTATTTTTACTTTGATTGACTGCTGCAAAGCTTATTATCAAGTTCCCTTATATCCTGATGATATAAGTAAACAGCCATTGTAACGCCCTTCGGTTTATTCAAGTTCTTGATAACGCCAAATGGACTGAAAAACACAGCACAGATGTGGCACCATTTTACTGGCGGAAAATTCTAGTGACTCAGGAGAAATCACAGAGTCCCGCAGGGTTCAATTTTGAGTCCTCTCCTATTCCTTTATATGTGAATGACCTGCTAAACCCGCAGGACAGGACAGGTAGTTTAAATTGTGGGAAGAGGCCAAAATAAGTGGCTGTCAGTTACACTCGAACATACAACTTTATTTATTTGACCAAACATTACAAGAGCCAAGAAAATTTTTTAAAAAAAAAACAGCATTAATTTTTGGAACTTAATTACCAGCTGAAAGCACCATACAATCTCATGCCTTAAAGGCAAGACCACTTTACCACTTTAATTTAAAATCAGCTAAA
This sequence comes from Schistocerca piceifrons, assembly GCF_021461385.2. Lineage (NCBI taxonomy): Eukaryota > Metazoa > Arthropoda > Insecta > Orthoptera > Acrididae > Schistocerca > Schistocerca piceifrons. The sequence continues at coordinate 94,277,280 of NC_060143.1, read as the reverse complement.
ATCCAATACCTTTAAAACTCAAACCAAAATCAGAAATGTAAAAGGCAGAAGGCCTTATCTCAAATCAGTTCTTTCAATTTGGCTGAAGGCCCAAACAATCTGACACCTTAAGAGCAAAACAACATTATTTAAAAATTGGCTGAAGGCCCATCACTTAAGACTCAAACCAAAATAACTTTTTTAAAAGGCCATAGGCCTTACCTTAATACAGTTCTTTAAATTAGGCTGAAGGCCCAAACAGTCTTACGGCTTAAGGGCAAAACAACCATAATTTAAAAATCGGCTAGAAGCCATACAAATACAAACAACAAGAACAAATAAGAAAAGGCAGTACATCCAACAGCACTCAGAAGTTTCCAAGGGTCGGCCTGGGATTCAAACACTAACACTCGCTTAGGTGAGACAGGCAGTCGGGCCAACCATTCTTGATCCGACGACAACCCAACCGACAGACAGTCAACGGACCCACCAACAAGATAACCTCCCCCTCCACCCGACCAGTACACAACAGGGAGTTCAATGGAACAACATAGAAGGTATTGGTGCCGACAACCAATTATATACTGAGCTGTCAAACTACACACTATTCTGGACAACGACAACACGATGAGGAATATACACTGCCTGAATTTACATCAACGGCCAGGGCAGGTAACTGGAACGTTAACAGCCACAAGACAGAAGATTCCACTGGTGCACTTCAATTCAAAATAACGAAGTACTGTTAAACTCCACTGGAGGGTGGCTAAAATTTGCCAACTTGAAAACACATGTTGTTGCTCACGGGAATGTCCCAACAGCCAACAATGAAATGCAAACAACACAATGAGAACAGTCGCCACTTGCTGGTAGATTAAGTCAAAACTCAACTTTCATGTCCAGGATCAGTGAGCCACAGACCTCGTAGCAATGGGAACAGCACCACACACTCCGGCAGCGTGTGGACGCCACCAGCGGCCTCAACCAAACTACATGCTGCGTAGATTACCTCGCTGCTCCACGCCAACTGACCAACTGCCAGGCTTGGAAATGGTTAAAGGACCAAATATACGGTGGCCAATGAGACGACCAACCGAACGACCAACCAACGGTTGTCCTGCTCCAATCTCCCTCCGTTGGACAGTTCATGTGTGTCGCCAATGGTCGGCGAGCTCTGGCTGTCTGCACCTCACTGGCGCTCCGTCCCGACTTCACTGCTGCTGTGTGCTGACTGCACTGGTGGTGCATAATAGAAGATGACAAACAACAAATGGGATAAATGCGAGCCATGCACAGCTCAACCTCCCCCCCCCCCCCCCCCATCAACCCAGGGGTGACATAGCAAAATGAAATTGACTGATAGCTCCTTAATGAAAGCAATAATGGCCATGAGAAACCCACAAGAGAGATGTTCACTCGGACCCATCCATGCAGAAGGAATACGCCCATGGGCTAACAACATCCCTGCACCAGGAATGGACTGACTTAAGTCTTGAAAGATGACTAATTCTAGTCTCATTGCTAGGTCAAAAGCTAAAGCGAGACACCTGCTCGAAACCAACCAGGTAGAGGAAACACATGCCGACAGGCAACCCGACATCCCTGCATTGAAGAAGGTACCGAGCTAAGTCTCAGAAGATGACAAAAAAAAAAAAGAACTATTTGCAGTTGCGAACGAAAAGAGCTATTGGAAGTAATGCATTAACTATGCCGGCACCCTATCTAGCTAACTGTCACTAGGTTGGGTTTCTACCGAAACACAAACAGTGTCCTCAAGGCCTCTAACAGCCTCAAACAAAAATTCAGTTACCGCTCCTGTCTCACCCACCACCACTGACGTGACATCAACCGGATGAAGAACGGCAGCATGCAAATGGGCTACTAATTCTGGAACACTGCCCTCAATCGGCTGGCGCCTTACTGCCAACTCATAAACTAGGTGGTCCTTTCTGAGCAGGCTGATCCCTGGACACTGTCTGACTACCATTAAGATAAGCACCTGAAACAAGTAACAGCCAAAACCGTATGGTGCCACAGAACACCAAAACAGAACAAGAGTGAAACTGACAGCAACTGGAATGGCAAGCACAAGCATAACCACACTCTGCTACCAGTGGGATGCCCTGCTAAACCCACAGGACAGGACAGGTAGTCTAAATTGTGGAAAGGGGCCAAAATAAGTGGCACAATCTCGTGCACCCAGGCATCTGACCGATAATCTGACTCGTCACTAAGTGCTTCATTTAGCTGGGTATCAGATGCAACTGCCATGACGTGCATAGACACACCTGTGTCTCAATTGTCAGCACAGAAAGGTGGGCCTAACTTGCAGATGCCCCTCAGCAGTTTCGAATACCATGTAGGTACTTTCGCCGTGTGCATCTACACCTCGTGGCACTTCTGCCAGCATCTAATGGGTAAATATACCTTCTGTCCACTGTTGACTGAGTTTCACACTGGATAGGAGCAGTTCATCTGATAGATATTGTGGCGGACTCCACTGTCGAGGCTTTCGTAACGGCTTGGATATCACGCTTTGGCTGCCCAGATACCATCACCACAGACAGTGGTGGCAATTCAAATCTGCACTCTTCACTGCCCTCTGCAACTTCTGCAGAATCTCCCACCATCACACCATGGTGTATGACACGCAGAGTAATGGCCTGGTGGAACAATGGCACCGTATGATAAAGACAGCACTCACACACCATAGGGGTGCACGGACCTAGGTCCTTCGATGGGCGCTTCTGTGACTACAGTGGAGTTTGGGCAGTGTCTTCACAAATCTCCCTGGCAGGTAATCTCATCATGAGCCTGCCAGTTAAAACACTGAGCAGCTCGCCAACATCAGTTTCATCTCCCCATCAATCACCACCTGTAAACAATTCACCATCACTGTTAGCAGTGCAACAACCAACACCAATAACTGCCACCAACCATTATGACCATCCACATCACCTTCCGCCATGATTTGCTCCGTATCAAACAGACAGAATCATCATTGACCAACACAGCTGAATGAAGGTGCAGAGCATCTACACTTTGGACAGGCAGTTCACACTGAACAGTGAGGGAGGTGGCTTATTGTAATGTGTGGTCATTAATAAATGTTTAATACATAACACTCGTGTACAGATTTTATTGTTGTATGCCCTTCCACTACACAGAGAAAAACATCTACACAGACATTAGCAGAAATCATAAAAATTTATGCAGACGCTGCATTAAACGTTGAAAATGTGGATCTTCATACATAATAGCTGATATATAGTAACCCTACATATCCGAGCATTAGTACCCCAAGTGGACCGTTTTGTGGCTTGACATGCTGTAGAAAGCATTCCGGCCAGGAGAAAGCATGCACTCACAGGCTAAACATACTAGAGAGCAGAAACGGAGTTAGAATGAGTCTAATGTTCAGGGCGCATACTTCACAAATCAAAGGCCACTGTTACATCAGCGTAGTTCCTTGAGTATGATGAGACTAGGAACTGTGGCACTGTAGTCACTTCATACTCATTAACTTGTTCCCTCTTACTGAAGCATGCAAGAGAGTAAAGCTAGTCTTGAATTATTGTTAGTATGGAAGGTGAGTACACCACCTTGCTCCTGAAAAGTAACCCTGACAAGGTGAAATGACTGACTGTCTGGGTCAGATGGCCTTTATGTGTTTGTGAGACTGTGGAGGGTGTAAGAGAAAAATAAATTTAACTGATGCAAAGCAGACAAATGCAAATGTGTTCCATTAAGGAACAGTGGTACCTGGAATAAGTCTCAAGTCATAATCCATGCTGCAGACATAAAACACACAAATTTCATCCAGTGCAAACAGATTTGTTGTATTCTTGCATATTCCATCTCCACCATGACAAAACGTCCTGCGTCAAATGAAAACTGGGCACAGAGCAACGTCACTGTTATATCTTCTGTGACAAAAAAGTGCACTATTTCTGTATTCATTTGGTCATGGCAACTTGTGTTTTTTCGGCTAAAAGTGAGTTGTGTAGCTTATCATTCCTATCTGTAATTTATTTTAATAATTAATCACCATTTAGAGATTGCACTTCATCCTAATGTCACATTTTCTGGTACTGTCTTTACACATTCAGTAATGCCTGGACAGTGTATATATGTTAACATAACAGTTAGACATTCTCTGAATGGATATTAAATATTAAAAAAAGTTTTGTATAGATAAGTGTATGTATAAACATAATAATATTCACTGGTTAGCAATCAGTCACTTTATTGGTATATAATTTATTTCTGTCATTTATGCAGGTCAGTCATTTTGTGACATTTCAGCTTGCACTTGAGAATGGCTATAAAGCTGAAATAATGATTGTGTGAACTGAATGAATAGTAATTTACATTTTAACGTTGGAAATCTCTTTGAGCAGTTGCATATGTAGTGGGAATGCCATGAGACTCCAGTTATACCTGTGCTCTCCTTTCTGAGTGAGTTGTGTCCACTTGTACCTGAAAACAGACTCAGGTGCTGAGTGGACTGTGACAAAGACTCATGAGTTAAGTCCATGGGCACATGGAGATGGTGAGTTTGGAGATGACATCACAGGACTCTCTGGTGAGTTTGAAGTTAGTATCCCTATACGGAGTTCATTTCTGATCTCTGAAAGATACCTGCTGCCAGCAACAAACCTGACACGGACCAGGAGTTCACTGGTGGAGTTTAGGAACCACAGGAAGTTGATGAAAGGTAGGACACAAGGGAAAATATGCTCCACTAGGAACAAAATAACATAAACATTGACTTACCCGAATGTAAGTGGAGATGACAGAAACATATATAGCACCCCCCCCCCCCTCCCCCCCCATTTATCCCATTTATCTGTTCGCATACCCATAGGCTGTATTTCTTTGGATCCAACCCAGTACAAACTTCTGACAGTTCACAACAAGAAAGTTCCGAATTAATTTTAACATTGAGTAGATGTTTAACAGTAGATAGTGAAAGGTCACACACTTTCTGCAGGCCAAATGTTCCCCATAACTGAAAATGCTCTCTCAACTGGAGCTGAGAACAGAGACATTGCAAACTCGACCATTTTAGAAATATTGCAGCTGGAAGCAGTTAATTCCATAAATTATCTGGGAGTATGCATTAGGAGTGATTTAAAATGGAATTATCATATAAAGTTGATCGTCGGTAAAGCAGATGCCAGACTGAGATTCATTGGATGAATCCTAAGGAAATGCAATCCGAAAACAAAGGAAGTAGTTACAGCGCGCTTGTTCGCCCACTGCTTGAATACTGCTCAGCAGTGTTGGATCCGTACCAGATAGGGTTGATAGAAGAGATAGAGAAGATCCAACGGAGAGCAGCGCGCTTCGTTACAGGATCATTTAGTAATCGCAAAAGTGTTACGGAGATGATAGATAAACTCCAATGGAGAGACGCTCAGCAGCTCAGTACGGGCTTTTGTTAAAGTTTCGAGAACATACCTTCACCGAAGAGTCAAGTAGTATATTGCTCCCTCCTACATATATCTCGCGAAGAGACCATGAGGATAAAATCAGAGAGATTAGAGCCCACAGAGAAGCATACCGACAATCCTTCTTTCCACGAACAATACGAGACTGAAATAGAAGGGAGAACCGATAGAGGTACTCAGGGTACCCTCTGCCACACACTGTCAGGTGGCTTGCGGAGTATGGATGTAGATGTAGATTGCAACATGAAGTACAAGTATTTCGAAACACTTTAAAAATCACTTTCCACTACTCTTGAATAGTACCTGCTACTTTTTCAGAGCTTGAACCACATCCCACCCTTTGGTTTTCAATTGCCTCATTCAGCAGTTTATGTCCATTAAATAGATCATCAACATGTGTGGAATTTTTTACAGTTTTATCAACAACTTGTGTACTTGCTTCTATATCAGACCAGGCAGTTTAAATTTGTCTACAGAAACTTACTAACTTTCTCAGAACTGGTTCTCTGCAACTGTAAGTACTGTATACTAGGTTTATAAAAATTTTCTATGCTTGAATCTTTGTCCTGTACCTCATTAGATTATTTTATCATGAATACCAATTCTTTGAAAGAAGATGGTATAAAACATTAAACACATACCTTCTTTTGCCCAGTGCTACAAAATGAGACAAAACAAGAAAAGAGATAAAAATATCAAAAACATATACACAAGTTATCTCACACACAAAAGCAACATACACATATCGCTCCTGTTGTGTTGCAAATTGACAATATTTGCGGTGGAACTGGCCATCATGCCTGCCCCTCAATGTCAGCATTTGCTCCAGAGTCAGCTGAGAGAGCCATGGCAGCAATTGAATTGTTTAACACATCAACTGCCACTTGGACAGTGATGGATGTTTCACTGCCAGAGCACAGTGTCAGGTATAATTCTGTGCTGTGGCCACCAGAGGTCTCATGGCAGTCAACACATTAAAAATGTGGTGCTGAACATATAGGTCTAAAATATGTGTGTGTGTGTGTGTGTGTGTGTGTGTGTGTGTGTGGTCTTCAGTCCAGAGCAGAGACAGGTTTGATACAGCTCTCCATGCTACTCTATCCTATGCAAGCCTCTTCATCTCCCAGTACCTACTGCAACCTACATCCTTCTGAATCTGTTTAGTGTATTCATCTCTTGGTCTCCCTCTATGATTATTACCCTCCACGCTGCCCTCCAATACTAAATTGGTGATCCCTTGATGCCTCAGAATATGCCCTACCAACCAATCCCTTCTTCTAGTCAAGCTGTGCCACAAACTCCTCTTCTCTCCAATTCTATTCAATACCTCCTCATTAGTTATGTGATCTACCCATCTATCTCCAGCATTCTTCTGTAGCACCACATTTCAAAAGCTTCTATTCTCTTCTTGTCTAAACTATTTATCATGCACGTTTCACTTCCATACATGGCTGCACTCCATACAAATACTTTCAGAAAACACTTCCTGACACTTAAATCTATACTCGATGTTAACAAATTTCTCTTCTTCAGATATGTTTTCCTTGGCATTGCTAGTCTACATTTTATATCCTCTCTACTTCGACCATCATCAGTTATTTTGCTCCCCAAATAGCAAAACTCATTGACGACTTTAAGCCTCTCATTTCCTAATCTAATTCCCCCAGAATCACCCGATTTAATTCGACTACATTCCATTATCCTTATTTTGCTTTTGTTGATGTTCATCTTATATCCTCCTTTCAAGACACTATCCATTCCGTTCAACAGCTCTTCCAAGTCCTTCGCTGTCTCTGACAGAATTACAATGTCATCGGCGAACCTCAACGTTTTTATTTCTTCTCCATGGACTTTAGCACCTACTCCGAATTTTTCTTTTGTTTCCTTTACTGCTTGATCAATATACAGATTGAATAACATCGGGGACAGGCTACAACCCTGTCTCACTCCCTTCCCAACTGCTGCTTCCCTTTCATGCCCCTCGACTCTTATAACTGCCATCTGGTTTCTGTACAAATTGTAAACAGCCTTTCACTCCCTGTATTTTAGTCGTGCCACCTTTAGAATTTGGAAGAGAGTATTCCAGTCAACATTGTCAAAAGTTTTCTCTAAGTCTACAAATACCAGAAATGTAGGTTTGCCTTTCCTTAATCTATTTTTTAAGATAAGTCATAGGGTCAGTATTGCCTCACATGTTCCAACATTTCTGCGGAGTCCAAACTGATCTTACCCGAGGTCGGCTTCTACCAGTTTTTCCATTTGTCTGTAAAGAATTCGTGTTAGTATTTTGCAGCTGTGACTTATTAAACTGATAGTTCGGTAATTTTCACATCTGTCAACACCTGCTTTCTTTGGGATTGGAATTATTATATTCTTCTTGAAGTCTGACGGTATTTCGCCTCTCTGATACATCTTGCTCACTAGATGGTACAGTTTTGTTAGGCCTGGCTCTCCCAAGGCTGTCAGTAGTTCTAATGGAATGTTGTTTACTCCCAGGGCCTGGTTTCGACTTAAGTCTTTCAGTGCTCTGTCAAACTCTTCACGCAGTATCATATCTCCTATTTAATCTTCATCTACATTCTCTTCCATTTCTATAATATTGTCCTCCAGAACATCACCCTTGTATAGACCCTCTATAAACTCCTTCCACCTTTCTGCTTTCCCTTCTTTGCTTAGAACTAGGTTTCCATCTGAGCTCTTGATATTCATGCAAGTGCTTCTCTTTTCTGCAAAGGTCTCTTTAATTTTCCTGTAGGCAGTATCTATCTTACCCCCAGTGATATGCACCTCTACATCCTTACATTTGTCTCCTAGCCATCCCTAGCCCTGCACTTCCTGTCGATCTCATTTTTGAGACATTTGTATTCCTTTTTGCCTGCTTCATATAAGGCATTTTTATATTTTTTCCTTTCATCAATTAAATTCAATATCTCTTCTGTTACCCAAGGATTTCTACTAGCCCTTGTCTTTTCACCTACTTCATCCTCAGCTACCTTCACTATTTCATCTCTCAAAGCTACCCATTCTTCTTCTACTGTATTTCTTTCCCCCATTCTTTTCAATCATTCCTTAATGCTCTCCCTGAAGCTCTCTACAACCTCTGGTTCTTTCAGTTTATCCAGGTTCCACCTCCTCAAATTCCTATCTTTTTGCAGTTTCTTCAGTTTTAATCTACAGTTCATAACCAATACATAGTGCTCAGAGTCCACATCTGCCCCTGGAAATGTCTTACAATTTAAAACGTGGTTCCTGAATCTCTGTCTTACCATTATACAATCTATCTGAGTCCTTCCAGTATCTCTAGGCTTCTTCCATGTATACAACCTTCGTTTATGATTCTTGAACCAAGTGTTAGCTATGATTAAGTTATGCTCTGTGCAAAATTCTACCAGGCGGCTTCCTCTTTCATTCCTTAACCCAATTCCATATTCAGCTAATACGTTCCCTTCTCTTCCTTTTCCTACTATTGAGTTCCAGTCACCCATGACAATTAAATTTTCGCCTCCCTTCACTATCTGAATAATTTCTTTTATCTCATCATACATTTCATCAATCTCTTCATCATCTGCGGAGCTAGTTGGCATATAAACTTGTACTACTATGGTAGGCATGGACTTCATATCTATCTTAGCCAAATGCGTTCATTATGCTGTTTGCAGTAACTTACCTGCATTCCTATTTTCCTTTTCATTATTAAACCTACTCCTGCATTACCCCTATTTGATTTTGTTCCTCCTGCCACCGAACTTCACTAATTCCCACTATATCTAACTTTAACCTATTGATTTCTCTTTTTAAATTTTCTAACCTACCTGCCCGATTAAGGGATCTGACATTCCACACTCTTATCCATAGAACGCCAGTTTTCTTTCTCCTGATAACAACATCCTCCTGAGTAGTCCCCACCCGGAGATCCAAATGGGGGACTATTTTACCTCCGGAATATTTTGCCCCAGAGGAGGCCATCATCATTAAACCATACAGTAAAGCTGGTACAGGTCTAAAATAAAAAGTTTAAAAAAACTCTGCCAGTTACAAAATTCTCAAACCATGGGCATTTTTTGCAACCTAAGGCATTACCTTGGACAACACTAACAAACCAGCATTGCCCATGCTAATCGTGCAGGTATGGTATGGTATGGAATGGTATGCTTACATAGCTGAGGTCTGCAGACCTGTATTCAAAATCTAAAAACTAAGTGAAATACAAATAATGGTGAGCACTAACTTCAATTTTACATCATATAAACTATGAAGTTGTCAATGTTGTGAAAGCTTATTGCTATTATAATTCTTAAAACAAGTGCACACCATGGTACTTCCCAGATTTTATCCATAGAGAAAGATATTGAGGTAAATGGAATTGAAATCACGGACAAAAAAATTGCTATAATTTGTCTATACAGGGCGCCAACTGGCAATATTAACATCATGTTAAAGAACCTTGAAAATATCTTACACAAGACTACACAAAAAAACAGAAAACTAATTATATGTGGGGATTTCAACATTGACTTGGCAAGTGAGTCCAATCAAAAAACTGCTTTACTTAACCTCTTAGCAACTTTCCATTTAAAGGCTACTATAGAAGTGCCAACACACATCACAAAAACCTCAGCCACAATCCTTGATCAAAAATTTACAAATGTGCCCTTGAAACATACAACACAAACCCACAATACAGGCTTTGGGGACCACACAGCCCAAGAAATTAGTATAAGATTAGGAAAACCATTTAGTTCAACTGAATGTCTAATTACTACATCTAGGAAGTATAATGACCAGAATATACAACATTTCCTTAACTATCTGTGTAAAGAAACTTGGGAAGACATCTATGAACAAATTCCTAAATAGTTTTAGCTATTATTTTGAACTTTGCTTTCCACTCCATAAAAAGACAGTCACAAAAAAGGATCTGTAAATAAAATGGGTCACAACAGGGATACAAATATCTGTGAAGAAAAAGAGATTAGTTCATGAAATATCTAGACAGCACACCACATCCTCAGAATTTTATTCCTATTTTAAGAATTACAAAAAGATTTTAACTAAAGTCATAAAATAAGGTAAAGAATGGCAAATAGTTCCTTCATAGCAAATGCACAAAATAAAATGAAAGCCATATGGGACATTGTAAGGCATTAAACAGGAGTAAAACGGAGAGAATACCATAATATCAAACTGAATGAAAACACTTCTGTAATATCTGATCCCCAGCAGATAGCAAATAATTTTAACTCATATTTCTCTGAGGCAACTGAGATTCTGGTGAAGCAAAACTTTCACTGTCACTGCAAATCAGATTAAAACTATCCCTAGTAACAAGTCTCTCTTACTATACCCAACAGATGAACAGGAAATGCTAAAAACAATAGGGGAGCTAAAATCAAAATTTTCCTCTGGTACTGACAATATACTAGACCATATCATTAAAAAATGTGCACCCTTAGTAGTTAGGCCCATGGTAGACATATGCAATAGTTTACTTTCTCAGGGAATCTTCCCAGAAAGGTTAAAAATGGCTAAAGTGAAGTCACTGTACAAAAAGGGTGAAAAAACAGATATAAGAAATTATAGGCCAGTCTCTCTACTATCTGTTTTTCTAAAATAATTGAAAAAATATTTTATAAAAGACTCATAGATTTCATTTAAAAAAATAAACTTTTCTCAGCTATATAGCATGGTTTCCGAAAATGTAAATCCACTGAGACAGCTATTACTGCTTTCTTAAATGAAGCTTTAAATGCATTAGATAAAAAAGAACACATAGCAGTAATATTCCTAGACCTTTCAACAGCATTTGACATCATTAACCATGGTCTATTGCTTAGAAAGCTAGAAAATGTTGGTGTCAGAGGCCCAGCCTATGAGTGGGTAACATCATATCTACAAAACAGACACCAAATAGTTTAAATCTTGTACAAAGAAGGAAAAAATTTAACTTCCTATCAATCAGAAAAACAGTGTGTTAAATACGGGGTGCCGCAGGGTTCCATACTGGGACCAATCTTGTTCTTGCTGTTTGTTAATGACCTGGAACCATCCAGCCCTAACTATAAGTACATTAAATATGCCAATGATACAAATATACTTATCAAAGGAAAGACCCCAGAAGAGCTCCAAAATGAAATAAGAAAGAGCACTTCACACGCATCAGAATGGTTCGCAATGAACAACTTAATAATAAACACACATAAAACAAACACTATGCATTTACACACAGTGCAGAATAAACAGCCTTTAACTGCAACCATAAAAGACTTGAAATTGTAAATTGCACCAAATTTTTAGGAGTTTGGATCCAAGATGACCTAAGATGGCAGAAACACACACAACACCTATGTAGTGAATTAAATACCATTTGTTATAGTATAAAAATTCTTGCTGGATGCACATCAATGCAAGCCATAAAAATGTGTACTATGCTCAAGCAGAATCCCTACTAAGATATGGTTTAATTTGCTGGGAAAATTCACCACCCAACAAAAGCTGTTTTATTGCACAAAAAAGAATTATCAGAGCCATGGAAGTCTCAGCACCTCGATCTTCGTGCAAACCCTCATTTAAAAAGCTTCATATTCTTCCATTACCATGCCTATACATTCTAGAAACAATAATGTTTATAAGGAAAATCGTAGATGAAAATAGCAAGATTTCTCCAGAAAACCAAAATATCCATTCATACAACACAAGGAATAATCAAGACTCACATATGCAGTTTTCACATACAACACTAAAACAAAAAGGATCATTGCCAGCAGGAAAAAAACTGTATAAAAAACTACCTAAAAAAATTTGAGGCAATAACTGGCATGCAGAAATTCAAAACTGCAGTGAGTGACTACTTGCTACAGAATTGCTACTATAATGTTGATGAATTTTTATCTACAATGTAAATATGAGAAAAATTTAAATAGTTTATACAATTAAGGCCAAAATAAGAAATGTGTACATATAGATTTATCTGTGTATTATATGTGGTCTATTACAGATATGAGTGTGTCTGTATAATCAAAAGGCTGAAAGTATGAAACATGTGCCTGTAAAATTTATTTGTGTATTTGTGAAATGTTATTTCCATATATTAGAGTTATATTGCTATATACTGAAAACCATACAACAGTTTTCTGTTAAACTTTATTGCAAATTATTTGACTTGTCCTATATCATTATGTACCCCCGTACAGTGTATGATTCACAGGACCAATAAATAAATATACATTCTCACCGAACAATGAACAGTGATATCTGACAAAGGTTATTCGGACCTTTGCCTATACTGATTGGTAGATTGGGCACTGCAGTGAATAATATGGGACAGTACAAATACGAAGCTATGTTTGAAAATGACTACCTTTCTCCTCCCACTCATGCACAACAACATGTGGATTATGCATATTGCTGTTCTGTGTTACCTTCCTTAGATCTTGTGGGCTTCTTTATGGAAAATGAGCAAAAGAGACCAGTACAACAAGTGTTCATGGACCTGCATCAGACTTTCACGTGTGAGTACATCATTGTGACCAAGCCCCTCACACCTCCAGCTGTGCTCCCACACCAGTAATTGGGGTAACACACCTGTTTCTTCCCCCTTGTGGAACCTGGCCAATTGGGGGACACACAGAGATTTTCAGGTTATTTTCCACATTGTGGCTCATCAATGGGGCTATGTTTGACAACAACTCTGGACTGAATTACTTGGTGCCATACAAACACATTTCCATCAATGTTCATACAGTTACCTAAATTACCACAATTTCTGCCGGAACAGCCACAAACATCGGTCACCAGTGTAGAATCTGTGCGTTCAACTCACAATGTCATTGATGGTATGCAAAATATTCTGCATTATTGTGTAATATTGAAGATCATGATGTAATTCTACCACCACCCACCTTTTGCTAGTTGTAAACAGCTAAGGTGGCTCTATTGCAAAGGTTACACTTATCACCTGAACAACAAGTTTGTCGGGCGATTTACTCAGAACCACTAAGTGGACAGGTACCTTCACAGTTCTGGTGTCATTTATGAAACTTAGTGGATTTAAAGTTAATGTGGACAATACATTATGGGGAATATAGACATGCAAATTGCTTCATATTATTTGAGAGTCCTTAATTATGAATGAAAGACTCACACAAGATGTCAAACTACAGATCACAAACCATGCTTTCGCACTGCAAGGTGAACGCAGTTACTACCCAGAGGGCATAATTGAGCCACACTTATGGTATGGCATTCGGTAGCTGAGCAGCACTGAATGCATCCAGTGAAACATGACACACACCCCACAGGTCAACAACTCCTAGCTCCCAAGATTCAATGCGAACAGCTGCGTATTCAGATTATTTATTCATCATTCAGCTTATTATGTGCAATAGGCTTCATCAGTTCACTTAATCTATCAATTTTATAAAGCACATTTCTACATATTTAAGTATAATGGACTGGCTACCACCAGTCGGAGTTCCAACAACAACCAACAGAACAAGCATTGCTGTTAGTTTGCTTCGCATTTCGTTGCCACCTCACTCGAGTGCACCACACTGTGCGAGCACCCAAACACCAGTCACAGTCTCCAGTAGACATCACAGATCACAGAACTGAGAAAGTATGCTTAAGTCCTAAAAATACAAATTGAACTAGTCTGCCTCACGCTTCGAAAAACAATAGCCACTTCTGTGTTCTTGACAACAGTACTGACCAGCATTCTCTAGTGGACTTGAGCTTTGATCCTAAGGAGATCTGACAGCTTTTACATCTCAGGATCTGTGCTACAGCTCTGTATGGTTCCACTACCTGCATTGTCGACTTAGGTCTCAGCAAAACATTTATGTGGACTTTTATGGTGGCTATTAGGGAGTAGTTTTTTTGTATCGTTATCACTTGTGCCGCAAATCAAAAGAACTTCTTTTCAAAAGAGACTAGTGATTCCATTTCAGGTATTCTTGGCAGACCTCTGGCTTTTGTTTCTCCATGGCAAACAGAGTCTGTAACACCTTTGGTAAACAAACTTCAAAAACTAAGGTCGTCACTAGTTGAGCAGCTGACTACGAAGCATCAACTGTACATAGAAATTGGAAAATATCATCTGGCATTACAGAAAGAGAATTTGAAGTTGCACAAGATTTTGCATGACTGATGCAACAAACTTACTGAGCCAAAAAGTCTGCTATAATTAAGAATCTCCTCAGTTATCATCATTAATTTTCATTCATTCTCCAATTTCAACAGCATACCGCAAACAGTGTAGAGTTCATGGAGTAGGATAAACAACTCTGAACACAGTTCCAAGGACAATACAGCACTCAAATACACAGATGGGATGTTTGCCCAGTCTCTACTGGACTCGGATGTCGTGAATACTAGAGGCAATGAGGATGATGCGCAGAAAGCCAGTACACACCACCCACAAGTGCCTCAAAGAACTAGAATTATCGATGGCTACAGCATCTCTTCTGTACAACAGCATTCAACCAGAACTGGAGACCCCCCCCCCCCCCCAACTCAAGAGTGATCAGTGCTTCTCCAGATCATATCCACCATGGCATTAAGGGAAATATACTGCAGAGGACAATCACTACTGAGGGACCCCCCGTCTTCCCTAAAGTGCAGTGACTAACCCCTGCCAAATTACACATCGCAAAAACAGCCAAAGATTAATTACGGTTTTAAAGAAGGGCAGACAATGCCAGGCTTCCCTGATCCATTTAGTACAAGAAAAGACAATACATATAGAATGTGTGGCGACTGCATGGGGTTGAACGCACAAACTGTACCATACAGATATCTCATACTCAGTACCCAGGGACTTCGGTTATTCTTTGGGTAATACTTCGGTCTTGAGTATGATAGGCTGTGAAAAAACTTATTTTGCAGATACCTATGGCTAAGGAGGGCATTTCAAAGGCAGCCATGATTGCTCCTTTCGGTTTGTTGATTTCTTGTACGTGTTCTTCGGTTTAAAAACTGCTGCACAGATCTTGCAGTGCTTTATTGATTCAGCTCTTGGCAAACTTATTTTCTGTTCCCCTTACCTGGATTACTTACTGATTTTTTCCTCTTCAGCTCACCAACATGAGGAGCATCTGCATCTCGTCTTTTGGGCAAAGGGAAAGTTAGATATTGTTGTGGACAAGGACAAATGTCAGTTACACTAGAGGTCAGTGGCATTCTCGGACATTCAGTGACACAGGCCGGTATCAAACCTATGGTAGAGAGGGAGCTAAACTTATTAAACAGATGCCACAACCTGTCATATTCCAAAAACTCAGAAGGTTTCTGGGGATGACTAATTTTTACAAGTAACATATCCTGCTGGCTGCAAGACCATTGCTTTGGTAGGCTAAAACACAAAGGGAAAACGGCCTTTGCAATGGACAGCAGAAATCCTGCATATATTCAAAGCTATCAAAGGGTGCTTACAAAAAATTATCAGCTTGGCTCGCCCTTCCCCACTGACCCATTTATCCATTACAGCAGATGCAAGTGACACAGCTATTGGTGCAGTTTTACAACAGACTGTTAACGGATATCAACATCTGTTGCATTTCTTTTCATGTTAATTTTTCCTTTTCACTGCAAACTTTTGGCCCTAAGTGAAGCAGCAAAGTACTTCTGAGATTACGTTGAGGGATGACCCCTCACAATTTTTAGCAACCATCATCCTTTAGTTCATGCAATACATAATATAAGTAGGAATACTACAATCTGTTGTTTCAGACACTTGGACTAATTGGACAGTTTACTACTGTAATTCCTCATGTGAACAGAGCAGACAGTCTGATTGTGAATTACAAGTTGTTCGATTTCAGGAAATTGCCTAAGGAACAGGAACAAAATCAACAGCTAGCTGTGTTCTTAAAAGACACCAACTTGGACTGAAGTTGGGATATATCCAGGTCCCTGACACTAACTTACTCCTTTGGTGGGATGCTTCACAGGGCAGATTACATCCTCTGGTTCTTGTCAAATTCCACAGAACCATCTTTGACAATCTGTCTAATTTGTTACATACTGCCATTTGTCCCACCACTATGTTAGTGACTGAGCACTTTGTGTGGTCAGGTGTTAGACCTGACTGCAGACAGTGGACATGCGCCTGTCTTGCCCACCAACGCAGTAAAATAGGGTGCCACGCTTTTCCACAAGTGGGAAAATTTGATGTGCCTAAAGGCAGACAACAAGACATCCATTTGGACCTGGCTGGTCTGTTACCTGATGTGAATGATTTCCAATATATTTTACCAACTACTGACAGGATGATGCAGAAATTATACCTTTACAGGATATGACAGCTGAATTTACTGCTTTGATCTTCATTCACATAGGGATTGCTTGCTTCAGTTGTGTGTCATCAATTACTACTGACCAGGGTGTCAGTTTGAGTCACAGCTTTTTGAGGAATTGTGTAAACTGTGCAGTATGTAACATTTTCACAGTACAGCATACAACCTGCAAACCAACAGCTTAGTTGAGTGCTGACATTATATACTTAAAGTGACACTGATGGGCCACAATTCACTGTGGAATGAAGACCTACTATGAACTTCATTGTGAGTTAGCACTGCATACAAGACAGATCTGATATCATCTCTAGCCGAGATACTGTGTGGTGAATGCTTAACTCTTCCCGTATTCTTCCCCTACTGTCACTGGCTCTGGTGGTCTCTGGGTTAACGTCTCTTGTGTCTGAGGTTTTGCCTCCCCAAGCTCACAGCATACAACAGGTTTATGTGTACAAGACCTAGAAGGACTGTGGCCATGTAATGTTCAGCGATGATACCATACAGTTGCTCGGTTGGTTGCTTGGTTTGGGGGAGGAGATCAAACAACAAGGTCATTGGTCCCATCGGATTGGGAAGGATGGGCAAGGAAGCTGGCTATGCCCTTTCAGAGGAACTATCCCGGCACTTGCCTGAAGCGATTTAGGGAAATAACAGAAAACCTAACTCAGGATGGCCGAACGCTGGTTTGAACCATCATCCTCCTGAATGTGATTCCAGTGTGCTAACCACCGTGCCATCTCACTCAGTCTTTGTCATATGAGCAGCTCTTCAACATTCATATCCAAGCCTTCAGAAGGTGCTGCAGCATGGGGCCAAACATTCTGTGGACAGCTTAATGGCAAACAACTGTCCTCGTTTAGTGCCTTCAGCCAGATCGGATGCTGTACGAACAGGAAGGTGAGGACAACCTATTACAGCAACTGGTAGATTCTACATCTACCTGTGCTTCAACCAACAAGAGAGTCTGTCGCAACCAACAAAAACAACAGTGCACCTCCCATTTTCCTCTACAGATCCCCTGCAAGAGTATGTTCAGGATTAGTGACACCTCCATCGACTTTCTCCCCCAGTGCTCTGCATTGAACGGGGAGCAAATGGGGAGGGGCACTCTGTGGCAACATTGACCTGCAGCCTGCATAGGTGCTGATAAGAGCAAGCAAAATCAAGGCTTAAGAATGTTATAAGTGCGTAATATCTTTTGTTTTATTCTTGGTCTTTGGCTGGATTATCTGTGTCAATACACATGTCTCATGCTGTGTAATCATTCATGTTCAGTAAAGTGGCTATGTTCATGGAACTGGTATGTTAAACTTATTCCGTCTACTTACCACTATGGAAAAAGCCACATATAGAGGTTGTTTCACAATTCATGTTACGCACTACTTGAGGCTGTAGAGGGACTTAGTGATGAAGTTTCAAATATGAACCCACGTCTGGAAACATCATCCAATGACGCTACAGTGTTGAAAGCTACAGGTGCCAACACATGTAAATATACACTATGTGATCAAAAGTATCTGGACACCTCCAAAAACATACATTTTTCATATTAGGTGCATTGTGCTGCCACCTACTGCCAGGTACTCCATATCAGCTACCTCAGTAGTCATCAGACATTGTGAGAGAGCAGAATGGGGCACTCCGCAGAACTCATGGACTTCAAATGTAGTCAGGTGATTGGGTGTCACTTGTGTCATACGTCTGTATGCGAGTTTTCCACACTCCTAAACATCCCTAGGTCCACTGTTTTGAATTCTTGAAAAATGTAAACAAATTTAACATCAATGTAGAAGATTACCCAGACAAGGTAAATTTCTTCAACAGTGAGCAATATGAAGGTGAATTTTCCAGTACATTTACCAAAACTACTGTACAAGATATAAAAAATGTGATACTATCACTAAAAAGTAAAACATCAGCAGGATGGGATGGGATACCAACACAAGTTTGTTAGTCTCTAAAATAATTATGCAACCACTAACTACAGTAGTTAACCAGTCCCTTCAGGAAGGTTATTTTCCAGGCACACTGAAGTATGCAGTAGTTAAGCCACTATTCAAAAAAGACCCAAAAGAACACATGGGAAATTATCACCCAGTCTCTCATCTTTGATCACTATCAAAAATATTTGAAAAGGTAGTCACCATACAAAATCAAAATTTCATAGAAAAATTTAAAATAATCTCAAAAAATCAATATGGGTTTCAAAAATGTAAAACCACAGTATCTGCTATAAATAATTTTGCTGATAAAATTAGCTCTTCTCTAGACGACTCACTGCATGCCACAGGAATTTTTTGTGACCTATCAAAGGCCTTTGATAGTGTGAATCACTCTTTGCTACTGTGTAAACTGGAAAAGAATGGAATTAGGGGCATGCTATTGGAGCGGTTTAAGGCCTAACCAACCGAAGACAAAGAGTGGTTATATCATCAGAGACAGGAATTTATACTTCAAAATGGAAAAACATTTCACCTGGAGTATCCCAAGATTCTGTCTTAGGTCCCATTCTGTTTCTGTTTTATATAAATCACCTGCCACTTAATATTGGGTATTACTCAGTTTTATTTGCAGATGACACATCTTTAATCATTGAAAGAAACAGCACTGATCAAATTCCACAAACTGTATTAAATACTTTAGAAAAATTAGATACCTGGTTTGATTTAAACAGGTTAAAATTAAACATGGAAAGACTCAGTTAATGACTTTAATACAAAACAAGAAAAATTAAATTATATTCAGGTCAGTCACAGAAACCGGAATTTGCAGGAAGCTAGCCGTGTGAAATTCCTAGGAATGCAACTACATAAAAATCTATCATGGGGATCACATATACAGTACCTTGCAAATAAATTAAATATCCTAGCATTTGTAATGAAGATATTGTGCAATGCTACCAGTATGAGCATACGAAAAGTAGTGTATCATAGCTACTTTGAGTCAGTAATAAGATATGGAAATGTATTTTGGGGTAACTCAAACCATGTGTGTCCTATACTAAAACTTCAGAAAACCATCATTAGAAATATGCACAATGTAGGGAGAAAAAAATCATGTCACCCACTCCTAAAAAATCTAATTATATTAAGTGTTTCCTCACTATACACATAAGAGCCGATTACCTTTGTACACACTAACTCTGATTTACTTGTAGCAAATCATTTTCAACATGATTACAACGCCAGAAATCAACATAATTTTATGCTGCCCACCCACTGTTTAAAACTTTATGCTCAAACTACACACTGTATGGGTATGAAAATTTATAACAAAGTGAAAGGAAGAGAATTGCACTGAATAAATTTGGAAACACTGAAGAAATCCTTATATGAGAAACTAATGCAGAAATGTTACTATTCAGTAGAAGAATTCGTAAATGACAACCTGAAAATTTGAGCAAGAGAGAGTAAATACTTGGGACTGTTAATTTTTAAAAGTTTGTTACTTTTGAAGGAAAATTATTAATTGCTTAATTAAGTATTTATTCAGTAAGATATATTATATTACTGGTATTGTAAGGAAAATTGTAAACTGATTTTTGTGTTTTTGAAACTGTATGTTATGAGACAGTAAACTTCTATTCTATTCTACTCCATAAGGATGGAACCAGATAAGACATCCATCGCATAAGCTAGCCAATTTAGTTTGTTTGCTAAGAAGTCGACATGTGTCTTCCAATTTAATTTTTTGTCAAGATTTAGACCTAGAAATTTTACATAACTCGCTTTGGTCATTTCCTGATCACTGTGCACAATTTTTATGGGAGATGCTGATGATGTTTTATCACTGAACTGCACAAATTGTGTTTTTGTGACATCGAGTTTTAATCCATTTTACTGAAACCATAATTCTAGGTTTCCCTTTATATTTTCCAGAGTATCATGAATTTGTTCTAACTTGTCATTTTCAATTAAAACCAAGGTGTCATTTGTGCATAAAATGGAGTGAACATCAATGCTTATAGGTAAATCATGTATGAAATACAGAAAAAGATAAGGCCCTAAAATTGAGCCCTGCAGGGACCCTGTACAAACACTAAGCTCACACTCCATTAAAGAAAGGTGCCTACGGATACAAGAGACAGAAGACACCTTTCCAATTCTGCCATGTGTACCTGCCCTTCAGGATCACCCACCCAATCATGCCATACAACTTAATTTTACTTAGAAAACAAATTTTCAAAAGGCTATTTAGGATTAAAGACTTCACCCCCCAGCATTTTACATTATTAAACATTTGAATTACTTTCTGTATTGATAAACTACACAGTCATTATTTCAATGACAAATCTTTGAATACATTAGATATCTCCTTGTCAGTCAAAACTGACAGAATTCCACATGCTGCAACATGACCGAAGGCAGAAATGCCAGACATCTCTGCTCAAACTCCTCTTCATGTACTGGCTTCACTCAAGGAGATTTTTATCAGAACTGAAATCGGTCAATAACTTTTCCCGTGATTAGATTTGTGCAGCATATTTATCTCACTTGGTACTGCTACCCACACTTACCTGTAAATGTTTGCTTAATATGCTGGGAGATAGATAGCTACCACTGACAGGATCACAAAAAATTAATCATATTGTGAATGAATATCACAGAACAAATTCTACACAGTTTCTTAACACACTGCACTCTTAAACTTCATTTCCACATAACTCTGTTTATGAAATATGATATTAAGGCAATGAAATAGATTTTAAGAGCACATCACTGATTTAACCTTTAAAATGTTTGTGGCCTCGCATTTTCCATATAAAGAATTTCGAAATTTATGGCAGTAATTTGACTCACTGATAAACATAATCTATTACTGACCACTTTGGTGGCCTGTTACTAGAAGAATCTACATCAAAGGTAAGACTGAATGCAATTCTTAATCTGAAAAGATCAGCTAAGAGTCCTTGCAATAATGTATGTAGACAACACACAGTAGAACAGTTACATTGCTGTTGTTTCAGCAGCCTTAATGATCTTCAATTTACAATTTGTGTCTTATGCTTTAGCAGTCAATTATTATTATATATTTTTATATTTTTGACCACTACAAGATAACTTACACTGTCTAATTTGATTTACCACATTTTATATATGACTATTAGTGTTACTCTGTTTCGCCCTTTTTAAGAGCAAACTGAACCACTAGTTACCTTTAGTCTTCTTGTTCTTATTTTCCCAAAACTTTTTAATCCTCTTATGAGAGTTAATTTTGTCTTCATATTGTCTACAACAGTAACAGTGGGTCAACAGCGACTTTCTGGAGATACATCTGGGTGCTAGATAGCCATTGTACTTTTCGTTTTAGGACCCTGTGTCTGATGTTGAAGGTTTTCTTGGTCAATTGTGTGTCACCATTCTTGCCATATGTCCTCCGAATTACATACATCTTTTCAATGCAATAAAACTAAATTTTTCTGTTAGGAAATACAATACTTCTGAACTTCTGCATAGCTAGAGACCAGCCAGGATCTTGGGTCTGAATATTTTCCACAATATACGTAGTTCCGCTTTCTCGATTATAATGACGTTCACGGTTGATGAAGTTTCAACTGCATGAGCACTGACAACTGTTTGGAAGTAGCATAGCTGAGTTTGGTGGAAATATTCAAGTGGATTGTGTAAGGCTTTATGTAATTTTTCTGAATAAGTCTTATTCCACTTTTGCTAATGCCTGTGGTCCCAATAATTTGATGTGTTGAACCTGATGATGACACTGTATTTCATGGTGAGTTATATCAAGTCAAGCAAATCCGAGACATTTGGTACTGTTTCTTTTACTTTTTGTTTCCATTTATTTGAGGTATCCTGAAGAGTTTGCATAGTACTATACCAAAAATAAGTGAAGTGGAGACAGTCCATCACTTGCCTTATGCCTGTTTTTATACATACATACATACGTTAAAGCTTGTTCCATAGATCATGAATATGACATTTCGTAATGATGTGGAACGTGTCACTTTAACATTAGTTTTCTTTACACAAAATAAATAACTTTTTTCCATTACTATTTCATATCTAAAAATTGATCTATTGAGTAGGAGGAGTTATCATTCAGAAATTCATTTAATTTGTTTTTGAATGTTGGTTGGCTATCTGTCAGACTTTTAATGCTACCTGGCAAATGACCAAAGATTTTTGTGGCAGCATAATTCACCCCTTTCTGTGTCAAAGAATAGTGAAGATCATCATATCTTCTAGTGTTGGAGCTATGCACTTCACTGTTATTTTTGAATTGGGATGGGTTATTAACAACAAATTTCATAAGTGAATATACATCTTGTGAAGGTACTGTGAATATCCTTAGTTCCTTAAATAAAAGTCTGCAAGGTGATCTTGGGTGGGCTCCAGCTATTATTCTGATTATATGCTTTAGTGCAATGAGTACCTTTTCCTTTTAATGATGAATGCCATATGAAAGCAGTGAATGAAAATAGGCATAATGGGCTAATTTACTGATATGTTTATCACCAAAATTTGCAATAACCCTAGTAGTGTAAGTAGCTGAACGTAGCCATTTCAGCAGGTCATCGATGCGTTTCTTCCAATTCACTTTCTCATCAAGGTACACATCCAGAAATTTTGAATATTCTGCCTAAGCAACAGACTTCTGTTCATAGTCTATATTTATCAATGGTGTTATGCCATTTACTGTACAGAATGGTATATACTGTGTTTTCTCAAAATTTTGTGAGAGTCCATTTGCAGAGAACCACTTAATAATTTTCTGAAAAACATTATTTACAATTTCCTCAGCTGATTCTTGTTTGCTGGGTGTTATTACTATACTTGTAATATCAGCAAAAGAGAACTAGCTTTGCATGTACACGAATATAGAGAGACAAGTCATTAATATATATTAAGAACAATAAGAGACCCAAGACTGAACTTTGCGGGACACCATTCTTGATATCTCCCCAGTTAGAGGACTCTGCTGATTTTTGCAGACTATCTGTACTGTTAATTTCAACCTTCTGCATTCTTCCAGTTAAATATGAATTAAACCATTTGTGCACTGTCACACTCATACCACAATACTTAAGCTTATCGAGAAGAATTTCATGATTCACACAATCAAAAGCCTTTGAAAGACCACAAAATATCCCAATGGGTGATGTTCGATTATTCAATGCATATAATACTTGATCAGTAAAAGTAGTATGTATAGCATTTTCTATTGAAAAGCCTTTCTGAAAACCAAACTGACATTTTGTTAGTACTTCATTTTTACAAATATGTGATGCTACTCTTGAATACATTACTTTTTCAAGAATTTTGGATCAAAAGATTCACAGATTTTGCTCATGAATTTTACTTCAGAGACTGTGTTTGTCACCCTTACTAAAAATGTACCACTTCTGTCTCAAATTTCAGAAAGCACTCTGTAAATGGAGCAAAGCAGTGATCGGTATAAAATCCTAAAAAATCAAATAAAAACAGTCTCGATTATGTTTCCAGATTTTTATCTGTTAGCAGCCAGATTTGGCCCTTTCCTCAGACCATCTTCAGGCTTTTCCACACTGCAGGGCAGTAAAAATACATATCCAGTATAGAGGGATGCAAATATGGCTAAACAATGTCTAAAAATGAACAACAATAATTAAAAAATTGAATGTTATACCCAATATGGCTGCTGGTGGTGGCAGATGGAGTGAGATCTGTAGAAGTAAGGATATCACTGCTGAATAAGGCAGCTTTAGTCAAGATTATTAACTGTAAGTTCCAGCCATCACCTACACTGACAACCAATCGTGTGAGATATGCTACCTTGATTGGTTTAATCGAATTTATAAGAAACATAGATACAGAAATAAATACAAAAATTAGATACATAAAAATTTACATGTCTAATCCTATCATAATTAATTTAAGTGAATGAAACAAAATGAGAGGCATGCTGTAATCACTACTCTGTGCAGACTGCCCCCTGTGGCCATTTGTATGTACTCAGTGCAACAGAGCGTTCTGTCCTCCACCGTGGTATCTGTGATGGCTCTCGCTGCAGTGCAACTATCAATACTGGCAAAAAATTGCTATAGCAATCAAATATAGCTGCCGGAGTTAGCGGTCATGTGTGTGAGGTGTACTTGCCTCTCTCTCTCTCTCTCTCTCTCTCTCTCTCTCTCTCTCTCTCTCTCTCTCTTAATTGTGCCTGTCTGCAACTTGACAGTCTTCTTTACAGTAAATAGTAATCTGTCTTTTCTTACAGTGTTTTTAAATTAGGGCAATTCCCCTGTATTTTCATTTGTAAGGGAATATTTTAAAACCGATTTCAGCATTTCTGTTTTTGCTTTCCTACCCTCAGTTTCAGACCCTATCTTGTCCATGGGTGTCTGGACATTAACTTTGGTTCCACTAACAGCCTTTATGCACAATCAGGATTTATTTGGGTTTTGTGAGAGATCCTTCGATAATGTTCTGCTGTGGCAGTCATCGAAGTCTTCATGCATTACTGACTTGGCAGCCAAAACTGTTTCATTCAGCATTTTCCTATTTCTAGCCTCATGCTTGGTTTCACACCTACTATGCAGTAGTCTCTGTTTCTTTAAAAGTTTCTTTACAGTGATTTCTCTCTCATCATAAACTTTTCTACTACATATCTCTCAAGCACCTGAACCACAGTTCTTATACATGCCCCTGCCAAATGCTAAATGTTTTGAGATCATCCTTGAGATATGACACTACTGCCTCTTTACCTAGGTTGCTGAAAGTATAAATCTTCCTCTTTTAGTTGCCATTTGTATTTTTGTAATATCTCTTGCTACAATTGCCTCACAGTTACTGATGCCAGTCTCTATATTGATATCCTCAAAGAGGTCAGGTCTGTTCGTCACTATTACATCCAATATATCCCCAACACGAGCAGGCTTTCAAACAGTCCATTCGAGGTACTTGACAGAGACTGCATTTAGTAACATTTTGTAGGACATCTTATCATCCCCATCCCTTACACAACAGAAATTTTTCTCAGTTGATTGTTGGATGATTGAAGTCTCCTCTGATGATGACAGTATGATTTCCCCACTTATGATACTGAGTCTTTCCTAGTCTCACCTTGAGTTCCAGTTTCTTTTTCACTGGATTTGAGATACTGGTCTACTGCAACAAGTATTTCACCTTCATTTACTATTAATCCATCCCTTCAATATATACTTAAATTTTCCCCACGTATCTCACTGCTATCAATTTTGAGTTTAAATCATCTTTCTGTACCTAGCATACTGCATGCTCTAAAGATTTTTAGATGTACTTCAAACCATGGCACTTTGTTGCAAATGTTTCAGCAGTTAAATATTAGGATTTGAATGCTCGCATACAGACACATCAAGTCAGCTGCCTGGGTAGAAGCCTCTGATGTGTAGTGCACATCTGATACATTTAGCGGAGCCCTGTTCTCAACCTTCTCGTTGAAGGCCAGGAAGTCTAAGCTTAGCTTGTCATGGAACCTTTGAAGTCTCTGGACTCAGAAACGGAGATCCAGCATCAGTTCTGGCTGGAAACACTGCAAATTGTGAGCTCTGTTGAAAGTCAGTGTGCAAAGCTGGTCTTCTCAGCCTTCTCTGCCAGTTGCTGGAATGGTTCCAGTATGCTTTTGGAGCCCAGACGAAGATAGTTTGTTCCAACATGCACCACGATCTGCAGTTGGTTGCACCCTGTTCCCTCAATGGTCGTCAGATTAGCCACTTGGACAAGATGAATGGGGCCTACAAGCATACAAGATATGTGACAAAAATAATGGGATTTATTTTTTTCTACCAAAGTTTTTTCTTTTTCAAACAACAATATTGTGTCCTGCAAAGTAGCCCCTTCAAAGCAGTTCCCTTCAGCAGCTATACACTGGCAGAGTCATCATTCCCCATCTTGGCAGCAGTGCTGAAAGACTTCACCTGGTAGGGCCTTTAACATGTTGGTCACATTCTTTTTAATGTTCTCCAGAGTCCCAAAATTATATCCTTTAGAGTCTTCCTCAATTTCAGGAAAAGAAAAAAGTCAAGAGAATTCATACCAGGCAAACAGGTGGGCTGTGGAACAACAGGAATGCCTTTTGAGGTCAAAAATTCCGTGACGGTAGTGGTCCTGTGACATGGGGTGTTTCCATGATGCAGTATCCATTTGTCTGCAATTTCCAGTGTTACTCAATTCACCCCTTTCCTGAGCCTTTCAAGACCAATTTTGTAAAACACTTGGTTGTCAGTTGTCCTGGAAGAACAAATTCTTAATGCACGATACCCCTGCTGTCAAAAACACAAATCAGCATTGTTTTTATCTTGATTTGCTCAACTGAGCCCTTTCCAGTCAAGGAGATGTCTCAGTGTTCCACTCCTCACTTTTCCGTTTTGTCTCAGGATTGTACACAAAAATCCAGTGGCCACACAAATGAACCATTCATGGTCACTGGCAATCCTTTCAAGAAGATCAATATGCACATTTCTTTGATTGTAGTTCTGCTTAGCTGAGAGGTTTTTGGGCACCATCTTGGCACAAACCTGTTGCATGGGCAAAACTTTAGTCAAAAATTGATGTACAGTAATTGATAATAAATGTTCCAAATGGACCTGTTTCAACAACAAAAACACAACTTCACTGATGGCACTCTCAAAAGTCAGGGATGGCCGTACAGAGCTGAAACTCTGACTGAGCATCTGGAAGGGATGAACACACCGATCTAGCCAAGTACGACGACACAGTGTTGCCAAATTGCTCACACAGTTTTGTTAGTCTCATTACTTTTCTCACAAATGTTGTCCACACTGAGTGCATCTGGCATTCCTTCCCATCCATTATTGCCTCTTCCATAAGAGATTCCATTATTGGCTGTACGTTTGAGCTACCTACAATTAGTAGACCCCGACCTTTTTGCAGTTGCCTCCTCTTGACACAGGATATGGCAGGTTTCCCAACAAGTGAAGTGGATGTCACTGGCTCAGTTTTGTTTCAGTGAAAGACAGCACCTTTAAACATGTTAGTTAGGAAGACCGGTGTAACATCACGAGTCCTCCCTGGTTCCTGTCTTCCACTGAGAGGGGGCCTAGTTGTACCACTGATACACCACTCACAGTCAGGAGAACGAGTACTGACAAATTCTGTAATTCCCATAGCCAGTACTTCCCGCAGAGGAGACAGGATCCCCAGTAGTACTTGAGGTATCTTTTGCAACTCTGATACATCACTCTCAGCAGCTCTCTCAATACACCCATTCACAGCAGCCTCCAGTCATTTGGCAGTAGCAAGCACGATTTCCAGCTGCTCATTAAAGTCAATTACTTCGTTCTGTGTTTGAGAACAGCAGTCAGAGTGATACTGCATTGTGGCTAGTGCGGTGTTTTACAGAACAGTAAAGAAATAACTTTACAATAAGCTAACTGATTCTCTTTTAATTTCTGGATCTGTAAGCTAAAAGTATTACAAATTCCTTTTGAGAACTGAAGCACTTAGTATGCAAAACAAGATTTCTATTAAGGCAACAGAAAAAACTGGGATAAAACTAACAAATTCCCTGAACATTTTTTGAGGTTATAGTCACTAACAAACTCGAAAATAGCATTAATTTGTGATAAAGTCAGATAGTATACATTCCTGCTGAAAGGGAAAACTACATGTGTTAGTTATAATGTGTGCTATGGGATTTACTATAAACTAGGGCATGAACAACACTCGTTACTTCCAAAAATTCTCAAAAATATGTGTTTGTAAGTCTCTATATGGCACCTGCAGGTAATTTTAATTTGCTCATGAATCACCTTGAAAGTCTATTGGTCTACTGAATCTCACACACACACACACACACACACACACACACACACACACACACAAAAACAGAGAGAGAGAGAGAGAGAGAGAGAGAGAGAGAGAGATTAACATTATCATTCAACTTCATGTGTGTTGTTCTCAACTAGGGCAATTAATTGCTCAAAAACAGCCATTGATAATATCTTTATAAAGAGGACTAAAAAAAAAATATTACACAAAACCATTAAGCAATGGCCTCTCAGACCGTGACATGCAGTTCCTTTTTGTAAATGTCAATACTGCCCAGGATACAAAATCCAATAAATATTATGAGTTCAAGACGGTAGTCAGTAACCCTACCTAATTTCAAGAAACTTGGTGTAATTTATACTCACAACATGAATGAAAAATACAACACATTTATTAATAAAATTCTTATCTTCTTTGGGGAAATCAAAAAGAAAACATTATCCACTTGTCAGAAACAGCTCTCTGTTGATGCCACAGATCACTATTAGGCATAGTGCAGAATTTTGAAGATGGTAATACAGATATCAAAGCAAATGAATTACAATAGGAAGATAGTCAAATCAGGTAATAAAATAAAGACGCTCTAGGACATCGTCCTACCCCCATGAACCATGGACCTTGCCGTTGGTGAGGAGGCTTGTGTGCCTCAGCGATACAGATGGCCGTACCGTAGGTGCAACCACAACGGAGGGGTATCTGTTGAGAGGCCACACAAACGTGTGGTTCCTGAAGAGGGGCAGCAGCCTTTTCAGTAGTTGCAGGGGCAACAGTCTGGAGGATTGACTGATCTGGCCTTGCAACACTAACCAAAACGGCCTTGCTGTGCTGGTACTGCGAACAGCTGAAAGCAAGGGAAAACTACAGCCGTAATTTTTCCCAAGGGCATGCAGGTAGCTTTACTGTATGGTTAAATGATGATGGGGTCCTCTTAGGTAAAATATTCCGGAGGTAAAATAGTCCCCCATTCGGATCTCCGGGCGGGGACTACTCAAGAGGACGTCGTTATCAGGAGAAAGAAAACTGGCATTCTACGGATCAGAGTGTGGAATGTCAGATCCCTTAATCGGGCAGGTAGGTTAGAAAATTTAAAAAGGGAAATGGATAGGTTGAAGTTAGATATAGTGGGAATTAGTGAAGTTCGGTGGCAGGAGGAACGAGACTTCTGGTCAGGTGAATACAGGATTATAAATACAAAATCGAATAGGGGTAATGCAGGAGTAGGTTTAATAATGAATAAGCTACTACCAACAGCATAGTAAACGCATTATTGTGGCCAAGATAGACACAAAGCCTATGCCTACTACAGTAGTACAAGTTTATATGCCAACTAGCTCCGCAGATGATGAAGAAATTGATGAAATGTATGATGAGATGAAAGAAATTATTCAGGTAGTGAAGGGAGACGAAAATTTAATAGTCATGGGTGACTGGAATTTGAGAGTAGGAAAAGGGAGAGAAGGAAACATAGTGGGTGAATATGGATTGGGGGACAGAAATGAAAGAGGAAGCCGCCTGCTAGAATTTTGCGCAGAACATAACTTATCATAGCTAACACTTGGTTCAAGAATCATAAAAGAAGGTTGTATACATGGAAGAATCCTGGAAATACTAGAAGGTGTCAGATAGATTATATAATGGTAAGACAGAGATTTAGGAAGCAGGTTTTAAATTGTAAGACATTTCCAGGGGCAGATGTGGACTCTGACCACAATCTATTGGTTATGAACTTCTGAAGAAACTGCAAAAAGGTGGGAATTAAAGGAGATGGGACCTGGATAAAATGACTAAGCCAGAGGTTGTGCAGAGTTTCAGGGAGAGCATAAGGGAACAATTGACAGAAATGGGGGAAGGAAATACAGTAGAAGAAAAATGGGTAGCTCTGAGGGATGAAGTAGTGAAGGCAGCAGACGATCAAGTAGGTAAAAAGACGAGGGCTAGTAGAAATCCTTGGGTAACAGAAGAAATATTGAATTTAATTGATGAAAGGAGAAAATATAAAAACACAGTAAATGAAGCAGGCAAAAAGGAATACAAATGTCTCAAAAATGAGATCGACAGGAAGTGTAAAATCGCTAAGCAGGGATGGCTAGAGGACAAATGTAAGGATGTAGAGGCTTATCTCACTAGGGGTAAGATAGATACTGCCTACAGGAAAATCAAAGAGACCTTTGGAGAAAGGAGAACTACTTGCACGAATATCAAGAGCTTTGATGGAAACCCAGTTCTAAGCAAAGAAGGGAAAGCAGAAAGGTGGAAGGAGTATATAGAGGGTCTATACAGGGGCGATGTTCTTGAGGACAATATTATGGAAATGGAAGAGGATGTAGATGAAGATGAAATGGGAGATACGATACTGCGTGAAGAGTTTGACAGAGCACTGAAAGACCTGAGTCGAAACAAGGCCCCAGGAGTAGACAACATTCCATTAGAACTACTGATGGCCTTGGGAGAGCCAGTCCTGACAAAACTCTACCATCTGGTGAGAAAGATGTATGAGACAGGTGAAATACCCTCAGTCTTCAAGAAGAATGTAATAATTCCAATCCCAAAGAAAGCAAGTGTTAACAGATGTGTAAATTACCGAACTATCAGTTTAATAAGTCACAGCTGCAAAATACTAACACGAATTCTTTACAGACGAATGGAAAAACTGGTAGAAACCGACCTCAGCGAAGATCAGTTTGGATTCCGCAGAAATGTTGGAACACGTGAGGCAATACTGACCCTACGACTTATCTTAAAAAATAGATTAAGGAAAGGCAAACCTACATTTCTGGCATTTGTAGACTTAGAGAAAACTTTTGACAATGTTGACTGGAATACTCTCTTTCAAATTCTAAAGGTGGCACGACTAAAATACAGGGAGTGAAAGGCTGTTTACAATTTGTACAGAAACCAGATGGCAGTTATAAGAGTCGAGGGGCATGAAAGGGAAGCAGCAGTTGGGAAGGGAGTGAGACAGGATTGTAGCCTGTCCCCGATGTTATTCAATCTGTATATTGAGCAAGCAGTAAAGGAAACAAAAGAAAAATTCGGAGTAGGTACTAAAGTCCATGGAGAAGAAATAAAAACGTTGAGGTTCGCCGATGACATTGTAATTCTGTCAGAGACAGCAAAGGACTTGGAAGAGCTGTTGAACGGAATGGATAGTGTCTTGAAAGGAGGATATAAGATGAACATGAACTAAAGCAAAACGAGGATAATGGAATGTAGTCGAATTAAGTCGGGTGATGCTGAGGGAATTAGATTAGGAAATGAGACACTTAAAGTAGTAAAGGAGTTTTGCTATTTGGGGAGCAAAATAACTGATGATGGTCGAAGTAGAGAGGATATAAAATGTAGACTGGCAATGGCAAGGAAAGCGTTTCTGAAGAAGAGAAATTTGTTAACATCAGGTATAGATTTAAGTGTCAGGAAGTCGTTTCTGAAAGTATTTGTATGGAGTGTAGCCATGTATGGAAGTGAAACATGGATGATAAATAGTTTGGACAAGAAGAGAATAGAAGCTTTCAAAATGTGGTGCTACAGAAGAATGCTGAAAATTAGATAGGTGGGTGAAGGACGGTGACTGATAAAGGTTGGGGAGAGGGGGGTTACAGGAATGTAGGATATATTATAGGTAGAGTTCTCAGCTGTACAGTTCAGAAAAGCTGATGTTGGTAGGAAGGGTCCAGATTGTACATGCTGTGAAGTGATCATTAAAGTGAAGAATGGTGTTTGGGTAGCATGCTCAGCAACTGGATAGTCCAACTGGTTCTTGGGGACAGTTTGTCGGTGGCCATTCATGTGGATGTTGGTTGTCATGCAAATGCAGAATGTAGCACAGTGGTTATCCTGACTGCTTTTGCACATAGCCCTGCCTTCAATGGGATAGGTGATGTTCTTGATTGGACTGAAGTAGCTGGTGTATTACACGGATATGAACCATGAGGCATGGGTTGGGGTGGGAGCAAAGGTGGAGTAAGGATGGATGAGGATATTCTGTAGGTTCAGTGGGTGGCAGAATACTACTGTGGGAGGGATGGGAAAGATAGTGGGTAGTACAGTCCTCATTTCAGGATATGACAAGAAGTAATTGAAACCATGGCAGAGAATGTGATTCAACTGCACCAGATCTGGGTGGTACTGAGTCATGAGGGGAATGCTCCTTTGTGGTAGAACAGTGGGACTTTGGGAGATGATGGGTGACTGAAAAGATAAGGCACAGGATCTGTTTCTGTATTAGGTTGGGAGTGTAATTTGGGTCTGTGAAGGCCTCAGTGAGACCCTTGGTATATTCCAAGAGGGACTGCTCATCACTACTGATGCAATAGCCACAGGTGACAAGGCTACATGGAAGGTACTTCGTAGTACTTCACAGGTTGCAGCTGTCAATGTGGAGATATTGCTGGTGGTTGGTAGGTTTGATATGGATGGAGGTACTGATGAGCCATCTTCATTGTCATCGAGGAAGGTGGCTTGTTGAAGGTAAAGTGAATGGGGTGAAAGTGTTGAGGTCCTGGAGGAATGTGAATTGGGTGTCCCCACCCCAAATCCAAATCAGAAAGATATCAACAGTGAATCCGAACAAGGTGAGGTGTTTGGGATTCTGTTTGGTTGGGAAGTGCAGCAAGCAGTGAAGGAAACAAAAGAAAAATTCGGAGTAGGTATTAAAATCCATGGAGAAGAAATAAAAACTTTGAGGTTCGCCGATGACATTCTAATTCTGTCAGAGATGGCAAAGGACTTGGAAGAGCAATTGAATGGAATGGACAGTGTCTTGAAAGGAGGATATAAGATGAACATCAACAAAAGCAAAACGAGGATAATGGAATGTAGTCGAATTAAGTCGGGTGATGCTGAGGGAACTAGATTAGGAAATGAGACACTTAAAGTAGTAAAGGAGTTTTGCTATTTGGGGAGCAAAATAACTGATGATGGTCGAAGTAGAGAAGACATAAAATGTAGACTGGCAAGGAAAGCGTTTCTGAAGAAGAGAAATTTGTTAACATCAAGTATAGATTTAAGTGTCAGGAAGTCGTTTCTGAAAGTATCTGTATGGAGTGTAGCCATGTATGGAAGTGAAACATGGACGATAAATAGTTTGGACAAGAAGAGAATAGAAGCTTTCGAAATGTGGTGCTACAGAAGAATGCTGAAGATTAGATGGGTAGATCACATAACTAATGATGAAGTATTGAATAGAAATGGGGAGAAGAGGAGTTTGTGGCACAACTTGACTAGAAGAAGGGATCGGTTGGTAGGACATGTTCTGGGGCATCAAGGGACCAACAATTTAGTATTGGAGGGCAGCGTCGAGGGTAAAAATCATAGAGGGAGACCAAGGGATAAATACACTAAACAGATACAGAAGGATGTAGGTTGCAGTAGGTACTGGGAGATGAAGAAGCTTGCACAGGATAGATTAGCATGGAGAGATGCATCAAACCAGTCTCAGGACTGAAGACGGCAACAATTACAACTACAACAAGGAGGAATCCTCTAGATGGCCCATGAATAGTTTGGTACAAGATGGCGCCATGCAAGTGCTCACTGCCATACTCCGGATTTGTTCTTAGCTGATGCCTTCAAACGAGAAAGAATTGTGGGTGAGGATGTAGTTGGTCATGGTGACCAGGAAGGAGCTTATAGGTTTGGAGTCCATTTGGAATCCTACAACCTCCTTTCTGGTCACCATGATCAACTACATCCTCACCCACAAATACTTCACCTTTGAAGGCATCACCTGTAAACAAATACATCTTATAGTGACCTACTCATGGGCCATCTATAATAATCCTTCCTGATCACCCATAATCCCAAACCCCTCACATAGTTCAGATTCAGTGACTACATCTTTGAGATCTGGATCGAGGGTGAGGACACTCTACCCACATTCTTCCAGAACCTCAACACCTTTTCCCCCATTCACTTTAGCTGGTCCTCATCTATCCTTCTTTCTTGATGTTGACCTCCGCCTCAAAGATGGCTACATCAGTACCTCCATCTGTATCAAACCTACCAACCACGAGCGATACCTCCACTTTGACAGCTGCCATCCGTGACATACCAAGAAGTCCCTTCTGTACAGTCTAGCCACCCACGGCCATCACATCCCACTCAGAATACTCCAAGGGTCTCACTGAGGCCTCCACAGACCTAAATTAAGCTACCAACATTATACAGAAACAGACCTTGCATCCCTTATCTCTACAGTCACTCACCACTGACCCGTGGCAGGCTCATGTTATGCGTTGGATTGAACCTTGATTGCTATTGTGTGTTTAGTCGCCCGCAGTTATTGCGATTATGCTGTTATCCTCTCTCTCTCTCTGTGAGTGGCAGCAGTGGTGTGTATCGATATTCGCACCTTGTATTATCTTTGGTCTGGCGCTTATAGTTTCTGGCTGTGCTGTGTGCGGGCGGTTGGTCGGTTGGTGTGGAGCAGCAAGGAAATCTCTGCGCCACATAATTTGGCCGAGGCCACTGGCGAGGACCACATGCGGTCAGAGTGTGTGGTGCTGTTCCCATTGCTATGAGGTCCGTGGCTCACCAATCCTGGACACGAAATTGAGTTTTGAATTAATCTACCAGCAAGTCACGACCGTTCACATTGTGTAGTTTGGATTTCGTTGTCGGCTGTTGGGACATTCCTGCGAGCAACAACGTGTGTTTTCAAATTGGTAAATTTTAGCCACCCTCTGGTGGAGTTTAACTGTACTTGGTTATTTTGAATTGAAGTGCATCAGCGGAATCTTCTGCCTTGTAGCCATTAACGTTCTGGTTACCCACCCTGGCCATTGCCATAAATTCAGGCAGTGTATTTTCCTCATCGTGTTGTTGTGCTCCAGCACAGTATGTAGTTTGACAGCTCAGTGTATAATTGGTTGTGGGTGCCAATACCTCCTACGTTGTTCCATTGAACTCCCTGTTGTGTGCTGGTCAGGTGGAGCGGAAGTTATCTTGTCGATGGGTCCACTGACTGTCTGTCGGTTGGGTTGTCATCGGATCGAGAATGGTTGGGCCAACTGTCTCTCTTACCTTAGTGAGTGTTAGTGTTTGAATTCCAGGCCGACCCACGGAAACTTCTGAGCACCGTTGGGTGTTCTGCCTTTTCTTATTGTTTGTATTTGTGTGGCTTCTAGCCGATTTTTAAATTAAGGTTGTTTTGGCCTTAAGGTGTAAGACTGTTTGGGCCTTCAGCCTAATTTAAAGAACTGTTTTAAGGTAAGGCCTTTTACCTTTTAAAAATTTGATTTTGGTTTGAGTCTTAAGAGACGGGCCTACAGCCGATTTTTATTTAAATTAAAGTTGTTTTGCTCTTAAGGTGTGAGATCGTTTCGGCCTTCAGCCTAATTGAAAGAACTGATTTAAGATAAGGCCTTCTGCCTTTTAGATTTCTGATTTTGGTTTGAGTCTTAAGTTACTGGCTTTTAACCGATTTTAAATTAAAGTGGTCTTGTCCATAACGCATGAGATTGTATGGCGCATTCAGCCCGTAATTAAGTTCCAGAAATTAATGCTCCCCCCCCCCTCCCCCTCTCTCTCTTGTAATGTTTGGTCAAATTAATGAAGTTGTATGTTCGAGTATATCTGACAGCCGCTTATTTTGGCGCCTTTCCACAATTTAAACTACCTGTGCTGTCCTGCGAGTTTAGCAGGGAGTCTCACTGGTAGCAGAGTGTGGTTGCATTTGTGCTTGTCTTTCTAGTTGCTGTCAGTTTCACTCTTGTTTCGTTTGTGTTCTGTGGCACCATATTGTTTGGGCTGTTACTTGTTTCAGGTGCTTATCGGAATGACAGTCAGACAGTGTCCGAATGGCAGTCAGACAGTGTCCAGGGATCGGCCTAGTCAGAAACGACCACCTCGTTTACAAATTGGCAATAAGGCACCAACCGATTGAGGGCAGTTTTTCGGAATTGGTAGCCCATTTGCACACTGTCGTTCTTCAGCCAGTTGACGTCACGTCGGCGGTGGTGGTGGGTGAGACAGGAGCAGCAACTGAATTTTTGTTTGAGGCTATTAAAGGCCTTGAGGACACTATTTGTCTTTTGGAGGGAACCCAACCTAGTGACAGTCAGCTGCATAGGGTGCGGGCACAGTTAATGCATTTAACTAATCGGATAGTGTAGTTACGCATGTTAGATTTGGAAGATCATCACAAAAAATTTGCCTTTGATTTGGGAACTTTGGTGAGCGCATTACAGTTTAAGCTTATGTGTTTGGAGTTGGATGGCAGGAGGGTTGAAGATAGGGACTTATGCTGTCGGGGAGAGGGTGAGAGCCAGCCCAGGGTTGGTACTGTTACATCCTCTGTCAAGTTAGATGCTGTGTTTGACAAGTTGCCTAATCCTCTGGCCTATTTCTTCCAAGATATTACTGAATTGGTGGAGGAGCGAATTGATCAGGTGGAAAAATTATTGTGGTTATTGGTTCACCTAGAACAACATGCGGCTGCCTTTTGCGTTCTGCACCCAGTAATTTTGTTGTTGTTGAACCCTTTGGCTAGAGGCAAGTTGCAGAACCTCCTCTCGCAAGCCATGGTGGAAGGTTTTTCTTTGCAGCAATTAAGGGAGCTCGTAATTAGGCAAAGGTTGACCACCGGGGTTCATAAACAGCTTGAGTGTCGCTACATTTGGGAAGTGCAGCGGGGTGAGCAGTTACATCAGTATGTCAATAGAGTTCAGACAGCCTCTTTGCCCTTGCTAATTGATTTACCTGAACAAGAATTGGTCTCTATCGTTCTTAGGGGAATGCGTGCGGAGGATAAGTCGCATTTTGTCTTCCGTAAGCAGCCTTCAACCTGGGAAGAACTCCGTGACATGGTCGTAGCA
This sequence comes from Schistocerca piceifrons, assembly GCF_021461385.2. Lineage (NCBI taxonomy): Eukaryota > Metazoa > Arthropoda > Insecta > Orthoptera > Acrididae > Schistocerca > Schistocerca piceifrons. The sequence goes on along the minus strand of NC_060143.1, from coordinate 94,239,982 downwards.
GCATACACATTTCTACTTGAGATCCATGTATGTCACGAGGTTAAGGGGCGGGACGTAGGCGCTGATCCCGGAGTATCTACATCCGCTGAAGTTATCAAAAGGGAACCCTGGCATTGTTTCAGGTGCAGCAGTAAGACTCATTTGGTGCGCTCTTGTGTTCAGCCTCATGCACCCAGAACCAATAGATGACACTGGGTTGGCCCACGAACTCGAGTTCGAGCTTTCAGACCTCTGCGTACTCGGGTGGTTGCTCCCTCATCACCCCCCCTTTTCCTTTAAGTTCACTCCTGAAGAGAAGTTTGGCCTTTGCGAATGCACTAAACCTATTGAGCATCAAACTGTTGGGGCGTTGGCTGTTGATGCCATAGTTAACAAGTTTGATCTGGCCCATCAGGCTTCTCTGTTACGTGATTTGTTGCACAGATTTCTCCAACTCCCTAGTGATAACCTGGGTGTTACTAACGTTCTTGATTATCAAATCCGTCTGTCTGACAATATTCTGGTTAGGCAGTCTCCATACCACCTCTCACCCCCTAAGGTGATGGTACTCGAGGCTAAAATACCTCAGATGCTCCAACAAGGAGTGATTAGGCCTTCTACATCTGCTTATGCTTCCTCAATATTTATTGTACCTAAAGATCAGGGGGGCGATTTCAGACCTGTGGTTGACTACCGCTGTTTGAATGCTAAGGTTGTCCTTGAATCAGTAACCCTACCTTATCTACATAATTCTTTTACTTGGTTTCCCGGTGCTAATTGGTTTACGGTCCTTGATTTGAATCAGGCCTATTATCAAATTCCATTGGCTGAAGAATGTAAACATGTTACTGCATTTTGTACTGATTGGAAATTGTTTGAGTTTAACAGAGGTTCTTTTGGGCTAGCAGCGGGAGCGGCTGTGCTTACTCGTTTGTTGTATAATATCCTTGGCGACTTGAAGTTAGTATGTGTGTACAATTATTTGGACGTCTTGGTTATCTATAGTCGTTCGTTTGAGGATCATTTGGAGCATATACAGCAAGTTATTTTGAGATTACAGGGAGCCGGGCTGACCGTTAAGCCTGGTATGATGACGCAAGCCAAGCAGCAGGTATCTTTCTTAGGTCATATAGTGTCGGGTCAGAGTATTTGCATTGAGCAAAAGCGAACTAAAGCCTTATGGGCTTTGCCTCCGCCTACTGATAAGTGGGGAATTGCTAAATTCATAGGCATGGCAAATTGCCTTCGGCGTTTCGTTTCCAGTTTTGCTCAGTTAGCGGCACCCTTAAAATCAGTTATGCCAAAGGGCGTGCATTTTGAATGGGGACCCACCCAGGAGGCTGTCTTTGAGCACATTAAGGCAGCAATAGTCAATCTTCCGGTTCTTTGGGTACCCGATTTTAATAAAAGGTTTGTTGTTCAAACTGACGCTTCTAATGCTGGTATTTCAGCTGTTCTCCTCCAGGAGTTTGAGGGGCAGAGGTAGCCATAAGCCTACACGACTCGTCAGTTAAATGATGCCAAATGCAAGTACTCTGTCTACCAGTGCGAGGCTTTGGCCATTTTATTTGCATTAGAGAAGTACCGTTTCTACCTTGAACATCGGGTTTTCCAATTAGAAACTGACAATCAGGCTTTTCAGGCTTTGAGCTGGGTGTTGGCTAGGCCGTGTAAAACCGGCCGTATTGCCAGGTGGGCAGAACACATTTTGGCATTTCAGTTTGAAGTTAAACATGTGAAGGGCTCTGAAAATATCTTTGCGGATGTCCTTAGCTGGATGCTCGCTGAAACTACACCTAATGAGAGAAACCAGCAGGTAGAGGAGACAGTCTTAATTGTATGGTGTTGGATGAAATTCCCCTCTTGTTTGAAGATGTTACTCAGCATCAGGATCAGGATCAGGACTCTGTTTGGGCCCCCATTAAGCAATGTGTGTTGGCAGGAGAGCTATTGGATGAGTATGTTGTTAAGAGTGGTATTCTCTGTAACAGGGTGGGTGATGCTAAGCAGTGCAAGATCTGTTTACCTGTAACCTTGGTGCGCCCAGTTTTTCGTTATTTTTGTGACTCATTGGTGGGTGGCCATTTAGGTACTTACAAGACTCTCCAAAAAAATCAAGGAGCATTCAACTTGGCCCTCCATGGACCAGGATGTGAGAGAGATGATATCCCAATGCCACTTGTGTAATGTAGCCAAACCCAAGAATGCTCTTCAACAGGGTTTGTTGAGTTATGAACGAGAGTCCTGTCCTATGCACAAGCTCTATATTGGTTATTTAGGACCTTTACCTCGTACTAAGAAGGGTCATCAATAAGTACTAGTTATTAACGATGCATTCTCCAGATTTACTTGGCTCCTTCCAAGCCGTAACATTACCACTGCCACCACTGTTTATCATTTAACTAATGTCTTCAGTGTTTTTGGCCCAGCCAAGCAGCTTGTCAGCGGTAATGCTCCTGCTTTTCTTTCGGCTCCTTTCAAGGCCTTCTGTTTTCAGAACGGTGTCAAGCATATCATGACCACCCCGTATTATCCCCAGGGGTCCTTTGCGGAGAGAGTTAACCGAAATCTTAAGTCCACATTGATTATTTATCAACAGAAAACCCCTAGTAAATGGGACTCCAGTTTTCCTGGCTTATTTTTGCCTTTAATACCGCCAGTCATGATGCCTTGCGAGCTACGCCCGCCTCCTTGATCTTTTCCTATCCGGCTAATTCCCCTCTTTCGAACTTGTGGGGAATTCCAGATCTTATTCCAGCCGACATTAGTCCTCGTGTTATCACGGAAAACTGGAACTGGGCCAGGCGTAATATACTCAGAGCCCATAACAAACGAGCTGAGCATTATAATCGTAATCGAGAAACCTTTAAGGGCAGGCCAGGGGTTCAAGTTTATGTCCGCAATTTCCCGGGGAGGCAGGTGTGTGGCGGGAATCTTAGTAAGTTTACTCCTCATTTTCTGGGGCCTTGCACTATCGTGCATATTTTAGGCCCAGTAAACATGTTGGTCAAGAAGAACAGTTCAAGTAAGCAGTATCGGGTTCACCTTACCCAAGTTAAGTTCAGGTAGCTCAGGGGTTGAATCACCCTCTTCCTGTGTTAAGTTTGAGGGGTGGAGGTTGAGCCGTGGCTGGCTCATTTTATGCATTAGATTAAACCTTGATTGCTATACTGTGTTTAGTCTCCCACGGTTATCGTGATTATGCTGTTATCCTCTCCCTCCGCAAGTGGCAGCAGCAGTGTGTATCGATATTCGCACCATGTACTATCTTTGGCCTGGTGCTTATAGTTTCCGGCTGTGCTGTGTGCGGGCAGTTGGTTGGTTGGCACGGAGCAGCAAGTCTGCGCGGCATGTAGTTTGGCCAAGGCTGATGGCAGGGTCCACCCGCAGTTGGAGTGTGTGGTGCTGTTCCCATTGCTACGAGGTCCATGGCTCACAGACCCCGGACACAAAAGTTTAGTTTTGACTTAATCTACCAACAAGTCACGACCATTCACATTGTGTCGTTCGGATTTCGTTGTCGGCTGTTGGGACATTCCTGCGAGCAACAATGTGTGTTTTCAAGTTGGCAAATTTTAGCCACCCTCTGGTGTAGTTTAACTGTGCTTGGTTATTTTGAATTGAAGTGCATCAGCGGAATCTTCTGCCTTGTGGCCATTAACGTTCCGGTTACCCACCCTGGCCGTTGGCGTAAATTCAGGCAGTGTATTTTCCTCATGTTGTCTCTGTCCAGCACGGTGTGTAGTTCGACAGCTCAGGTGCCAATACCTTCTACGTTGATCCATTGAACTCCCTGTTGTGTGCTGGTCGGGTGGAGCAGAAGTTATCTTGTCGATGGGTCCACTGACTGTCTGTCAGTTGGGTTGCCATCGGATCGAGAATGGTTGGGCCAACTGTCTGTCTTACCTTAGTGAATGTTAGTGTTTGAATTCCAGGCCGACCCTCGGAAACTTCTGAGCGCCGTTGGGTGTTCTGCCTTTTCTTATTGTTTGTATTTGTATGGCTTCTAGTCGATTTTTAAATTAAGGTTGTTTTGCTCTTAAGGCGTAAGATTGTTTGAGCCTTCAGCCTAATTTAAAGAACTGTTTTAAGGTAAGGCCTTTGGCCTTTTAAAAATTTATTTTGGTTTGAGTCTTAAGTGATGGGCCTTCAGTCAATTTTTAAATTAAAGTTGTTTTGCTCTTAAGGTGTGAGATTGTTTGGGCCTTCAGCCTAATTGAAAGAACTGATTTTAGATAAGGCCTTCTGCCTTTTAGATTTCTGATTTTGGTTTGGCTCTTAAGTTATTGGCTTTCAGCTGATTTTAAATTAAAGTGGTCTTGCCCTTAAGGCATGAGATTGTATGGCGCATTCAGCCAGTAATTATGTTCCAAAACTTAATGTTTTTTTATTTTTATTTATATTTTCTTGGCTCTTGTAATGTTTGTTCCAATAAATAAAGTTGTATGTTCAAGTGTAACTGACAGACGCTTATTTTGGCCCCTTTCCACAATTTAAACTACCTGTCCTGCCCTGCGGGTTTAGCAGGGCGTCTCAACCACCTCCCAAAGACCCTCCATCCGGCCACAAAGGAGGATTCCCCTTGTGAATTAGTATTATCTAGGACTAGAACAATTGAATCACATTTTCCACCAGGGTTTCAACTAGCTCTCATCGTGACCTGAAATGAGGAATGTAGTATCCACCATCCTACCCAATCCTCCCACAGTGGTATTCCGCCACCCACCGAACTTACAAAATATCCTTGTCAATCCCTACTCCATCCCCCTCCCAAACCCTTGCCTCATGTATCATATCACTGTAATAGACCTAGATGCAAGACCTGTTCCATACATCCTCCCACAATCACCTACTCTACTCCGTTCACAACCATCATGTATCCCATCAAAGACAGAGCTACTTGTGAAACTAGTCAACAAGATATGCTGCAACCATTATGCTGTGTTCTACATAGGCACTAAAACCAACATGCTGTTGGACCGTACAAACTGTGCCCAAGAAACATCTGGACCACCCAGCTGTTGAGAACACTGTCCAACACAACGCTCTTCAATTTAATGACTGCTTCACAGTCCACTATCTGGATTCTTCCTACCAACACCAACACCAACTTTTCTGAAATGCGCAGGTGGGAACTCTCTCTGTAATGTATCCTATGTTCCCATAACAACATAGTCTCTTCATTAGTCACTGTCCTTCACCCACCAATCCCCTTTCCTACTCCCGACTGCACCTAGTTGTCGTACACTGACTCCATTACATCTGTGTATGCCCCCACAAGCATCACTTTACCTTCTCCCACCCCTAACCCGCTATCCCTCCCCCTTCCTACCCCAGCCTCCTCCTTACTCACGTTGCTTCTTGCTTCTTCTGTCATTCGCAGTTGCTCACAATGTTCCATGCTGGATTTTCCATCACACACACACACACACACACACACACACACACACACACACAGAGAGAGAGAGAGAGAGAGAGAGAGAGAGAGAGAGAGAGAGAGAGAGAGAGAGTGATTCTTATTGTTTAAAAACCCGCAGTGTAGATGACACTGATGCAAGTAATTTAATATAAGACACATGGGGCTGTAAATGTCAGGAAGTATCCAAAAAGTTGATGACAAGTGCTGACCCTGTGACATCACTGCACGACATACCTCGCCGTTAGTGCGCAACACTCATGGCTCGAATCTTGTGTGTGGCAGGAATTTCTTTTTTTCATTGCTTAAACAACTGTATTTACACTTACTGGTATAGTGGTCATAGTCAGTTTATTGTGAAGTAGAGTACAACAAAAAACTAGCATCCTGCATCACAAAGCAATGAGTATAAGCTTCCATATTGTGTCACTACCAGTAAATGACTTACTTTTCTTTATGAAATAAAATCCACAAACAAAAAAAGAATGGACAAAATGAAACACAAAATAAGAACAGCTTTCATTTGGTTACAGCGAGAACAATAATTTTCTAATTTCTACATTTACAACACTATGCAGCACTGCCCCATGCCAACAAGGGTAGGATAAACAGGCTCACCAACTACACATGTGGTGAGGTACATTAAATGGTGACATCACATTTGTCATCCACTTTTCAGCTATTTTCTGAAATTTGCAGCCCCATGTGGCTTGTTAAATTACTTTCCTAAGTGTCACCTTCATCGCTTTGGGGTTTTTTCAGTGCTAATAAGGGTATATTTCTGTTTAGTTTTGAATGTGCCTGTCCGCAGCTCAATGCCTCCTCTTTGTGATGAGCAGTAGTCTGATTTAATGTGTATCATTATTCCATACCGGATTTTTCATCCTTTTATTATTATGTATTATTCTTTTATGACATGTTCTACACCTTTGAGAAACCCCTCACCTGTTTTAAATCTATTATGCTGTGTGCCTAATGACAGTTATGCAATAAACAGTCTCTATCAAATTTTTAAATACAAATTGCTTTGTATTAGCTGCAGTCTATTGTTATTTTGTTGGTTTTATTTTTCTTCTCCTCAGATGAATAACTACCAAGAATCCGGTTATCTTAGGTGACTATATAAACTATAGCACAAGTTTTTAGGTCTTGGAAGGACATTTATTTACATGCATTACAGTATATTTATTATTGTGAAGGATCAGTTGTCAATATTTGCAGTGCATTAGTCATCCGCATTTCGTGATCATTTCACCTCCCTCTACATGATTACATCATCAGCAAATAGTTTTTTAGAGTGACAGACATTATCCACCAAGCCCCCAATGCACATTGTGAACAAAAGTGGCACCATCACCTTACTCTAAGAGGTGCCAAGTGTTACTTTTGCTTCTAATACGGCCTTTCAATTAAGAATTATACACACACTTCTATCTGATGTGAAGTCTTCAGTCCAGTTTTCTACCAAGCAATGTTGCAAAGTTAAATCAGAGACTTGCAGCAATTGTATTGCTTCCTGCAAAATGAGATGTTTGGTCTCCGGAGAATGAATCTTACATGAGCACAAAATATGTTCAGTTCAGTTTACATCATACTACCATCAGAGAGATAGGAATATTTTTCTCTGCATTAGCCTCAGGACCGTTTTTGTTTATTAGGATGACTTGCACTTTTCTTTTTTTTAGGTCCTGTGGTATACTTTCTTATGTCAGTGACTTATGATCAACAGTTCCTAGAAGAGTGTCAGGTCTTGTGCACATTTGATATGCAGCTGAAAATAATGGTGCCCTCTTCAAATCAAGTGGCCTGTCCCCTATCCAGCAATTTGAGCTGGTCTTCAATTCAGTGTTTCGTAATTTACGCATCCAGCATTTCCATATCTATGCAGTGGCAGAAAGCAGAAACTTTGCTGTGATCTTTGATGACAGAACTTAGTGTTTCAGATTTCACTACATCCTATTCCATTTCAGTGCAATTGTGATTAATCAGCATCTGAAGAGATGATTTTGCTCCAGTGACTAATTTTATGAGAAACCAAAACTTCTAGAGTTTCTTGACAACTCAGAAGACCACATTTTCAAATTCCCTGAATTGTTCTGACACTGTTGTTTTTATGTCTGTTTTAACTTCATTCAGTGTGTGTGTGTGTGTGTGTGTGTGTGTGTGTGTGTGTGTGTGTGTGTGTGTGAGCAATGATTTGGTTTCCGTTAAAACTACCATGCACTTCACTCTGTTTTCTTTGTAACCTTCTACAAGTTACTGAATGACAGACAGGTCTTTCCCATTCCTTACTAACTTCCATTGCTACCAATCATGTATAGAAGTAGTTTTATAATCATCTTTCAGCAGAAGTGCATCTTACATTTGTTAAACAGCAGCACAAGATTCTCCATCATTGCTTTCCATCTTCCAGTCTGTAGATGGCAGATTGAAATCTCCTCCATATCATTAGGGCATGACAGAGGAATTTTTATGTAATATTTTCCCCAAGTTTTCTCATTAGCATTCCACTGATCTTTGATTCTTGATGTGGACAAACGATAAAAATATTAAATTCTTGGGTATCCATACTAGTGAAAACTACGTACAGTAATCTTATATTGTAGAGCAACATTCATGAGTTCAGCTATTTTTGCCATAAGACCAACTGCCACATTTTGAGGATATGGAAATTGGTAAGCTTAAATATTTTCATACAATTATGTACTATAGTATAGTATTACACAGTAATTACATTACATTAGATTAGATCCAGTTCTCATTCCACAGACCCAAAAATGAGATGATTCTCATGGGTGTGGACCATGTCAGAACATATAACATGAAAAACATAGAACATTTGAATATAATACTCACTTCCCTGATTGATTGTCAGGAGATTGTCAAAATTTTGTGAGTAAATTACAGTAAACTGGAACTATATTTACAGAATTAATACGCTGTCAGAATGAAATGCAGTTACACACTTTTAATAAATGTGTAACACAAAATACCAAATCTTGACTGTTGTGATCAATGGTGTCAAAACTGAAATGTAGCAGACATTTTTACTTAAGCTGATCTAACAGTCCCTGTTAAGATATTCACTCATAGTGTAGGAGTTGCCTATCAAAAAGTCTTTCAAACTCAGTTTAAACTGTGCTTTGCCTGAAACCAAGTTTTTAATGGTTGCTAGCGATTTATTGAAAATGTATGTTCCTGAATATTGGACCAGTTTTTGGATCAGGGCAGGTGATTGCAGGTCTTTATGCAGATTGTTCTTATTCCCAGTATCGATAGATACTGTGTATTGAGCTATTGGTTGGAAACAGAGATATATTATTTGCAACAAATTTCATTAAGGAACAAATATACCGAGAAGAAGCAGTTACAATAACCAGTTCCTTGAACAGGTTTCTACATGATGTTCTTGAATTTACACCAAAAATGAGCCTTATAACATACTTAAGCTATGAAAATAATCAATTATTGACAATATAATGTAAATGTATAGATAAAAAATCTAGATCCGGGTCAGGAAAGTCACCCAGAACCCTGGATCAGGAGAGACTTACCAGATGGGATGAGAAGTCTTTCCTTCTCATCCCATCTGTTAAGTCTCCCCTAACCTGGGGTTCTGGGTGACTTCTCTGAACTGTACCCATTTTCTTAAGGCTTTCCAGTCCGTTTCCTTCACCCCTCTTCCTTACCTTCAACTCTTCTGCCAGGAGGAGGAGCCACTGGCTCTGAAAGCCTGTAAAAATTAAACCTTTGCATGTGTGTGTGTTCTCCTGCTGCCACTGGTTGAGTAGATTTTTTATCTATCCATTTACATTTTATTACATACTTTTGCTTGGTTTGACAAGTTACCCCAAAATATGATTCCATATGACATAATAGAATGAAAATATGCAAAGTTTTGTTGTATTTATATCTCCTACATTTGACAACATTCGCATTGAGTGTACAGACTTGTTTAAGCGCTTCAGTACTTCTGTGGTATGCCCTTCCCCACTGAATTTATTATAGAGATATAATCACAGAAGTTTAACTCTGTCAACCTCTTTTATCTGCATGCCTTCATATGTTATACACATGCTGGGAGGAAATTATTATAGGTTGTGATCTGCATGTGGTGGGTCTTTTCAAAGTTTAACGACACAGAATCAAATTTAAATCATTTATTAATGTCAGTGAAAATCTTATTAGCAGCCATTTCTAAACCTGTACTTGACTGGCTATTTATTGCAATGTTCTGCAAACAAAGCAAACTTAGCATCTGGCAATGTACCAGATGAGAGGTCATTAATGTACACAAGAAAAAGCAATGGACCCAAGATGGAACCTAGAGGAACACCACATGTAGTTAATTCCCAATCAGAAGAAGACAGTTTAAAGTGGACCTCTAACTATGGTGTGACTTGGCATTTAAAAATCTGAAAATAGACAATATACAACCATGCAAGTACTTTTTTAAGATGCATGTGACACTTTTGTTCAGTTGATGTGTCCCATGTACCAATATTTACTGTCAATATGATACAAATTATTTGATAACGCAGTAGTAAAGTTAACTACTTGTAGTGGCTCACCTTCTTTGTTTCTTTCATTTGTTCGATGTCCTCAGTGTCGACGTACTGCGTTGCTACACTGGCTGAAAAATGGGTTGTGGATTCCAACACTGACTACTGTAAATCATGTAGCCGACAGGTGCACGGTTGCGTTTCACAGTACTTTAATTTCACTGTTCACAACCTCCTGATAATATACAGTTATCTGGCCAGTGCACTATTGTTTAACTTTCGAAGCCTCATTAATAGTGTGCAGACAAACCTCTACATACTGCTACAACAGTTTACTATTGAATGTCTACAAGCAGTAAAAACCTAGCAACAAAGTTCACAGTTCTTGAAGATTAGAAAGGTACCTATGTCATTGTTTTTACACACGGTCTAATTGCGTAGCACTTACAGAAAAGTTGAAGCATTGTTGTTGATGTTCTAACCAACACAGGTTTCTCGACTGAAACTCAGCCACGGACTAACTGTCTCATGACTAAAATTTGGGCCCTTATATATCATCACAATAATAGGTACTGAAATTACACATTGTTCGAAGTTTAATTTACAGAAATTATAATTAAAAACTTAACTCATTAAATTAACTGAAAACATTGAAAAACTGGTTCTTTTTAACAGTTTCTTCTACTGCAAGGGTTAAGCCATATTATTTGTTTAAATAATACTTTGGACAAACTGTTAATTAGTTTGGGATTAATTAAGGGCTGGCTTTGCTAACATGTTTCCAACTACAGCCAAACAGATACTTTAGGTTACTAGTATTTCGTCTTCCAAATGTTTATAATGAGTACAGAATTTATATTTGTTTATACGTCAACAACAGAATTTAAGTTACAAAAAATTACTGATTTCAACCTATAACAAAAGATACTAACTAGGAATAGTCAAAATAAAATAGAAAATCAATTACATGCATAAAACTAAGCACGAAATTAGATCTGATGTTATATTCTTTAAAACTGAGGACCAACCTTTCTCTTCTATGGCAATGCAGATAATATTTACGTATGTTAATGGTAATTACTTGAAATTGAAAAACTGAATTTTAAGGAGGCAGATGGCAAAACATGAGGGGAAGTAAAAATCTCCCAGCTTGCTTCGTAATCATTCTTTCCTTCTCATCCTGTATGGTAAGTCTGCCCTAACGCGTGGTTCTGGGTGACTTTCCCAAAATCTACCCCCTTTCTTAGACCACTCCAGTCCTTTTCCTTCATTCTTCTTCCTTCCTCTTCAACCCTTCTGCCTCAAGAAGGAGCCTCTGGCTCAAAAGCTTGCCAATCACATCAGTCTTTTATGTATGTGTTCTGCTGCCACTTCGTGGGAAGATTTTTTATCTATCCAATTATGTAGCTATTCACTGTGTTAGTTGAGGAACTGAGCAATTAAAAGTTTAAAAGTACAGAAGAGTAATTGTGTTGTCATTTAAGTAAAGCATAAGACATTGTTTGCTTCCCTCTTCATAGTTCCTGCAGCATCCACAATTAAGCTTTGCAAATACATCAAAGAAATGTGAACTACTCCCAAACTGTGCTATTATGTGACTCTTACTTCAGTCCAAGATTTCAGCAACACTATCACTTTTTTTCGATTTTTCAAATGTTGAAGAAACAAAGACAGAACAACAGAAATGTGTCTTACAATGATGACAAGAAAGGCACCATAAAAATCAATGATAAACCAGAATCAGATAAAATCTTGGGGATCAGAGGTACAGAAATCAGAAATATAACAAGCTGTTCTTTTTTCTGAACCAATATGAAAACTATTTTTTTTTCCTTATCAACTACATTTCAATAGTGAATTGAACAATCATTTTAGTCATATATCACAGATTTCTTGTAAGCTTTATATTTATAATACAAACAAACTGAAACAATTTTTCAAATGTTCCTTCCTGTATTACCAACTACACATTACTTACTCCTTGTTTTTCTATAGTATCAAGTAAACTTTGGAGATGAGTATCAAATAGTTCACATCTTATTGGCATCTCTAATGAGTAAAATGGGTTTTTCAGTGCATAGTCTGAATACAGTTCATAAATTTTCTTTAGCAGGACCTCCATCCCTTGTTGTTGAGGTTCTGCTACCACCATGAATTTTACTCCTATAAAAGAAAAAAAAATTGTCAGCTTCATAAACTATATGCTCAGATACTATGTGAGGTGCAAAGTTACTGCACCTGTAAGTGTCTGAAAACAGTGGAGTTTAAAGGTATCTGCTTCCAGTACTTCAATTCCAGAACTTCTTGGCTCCGGACTTAACTGACTTGCAATTGCAAAGAGTGGATAGAACATGCTGGCCAAGAAAATTTTTTCATTGGTTGTCATTTTAGATCTTCCAAATCTCAAGTTAAGAGGAAAATTCTCTTCATTTTCTAAAACCTCAAATACATCTCTACCATCATCCAGTTGTCTCCCTGTGACTGGTATCCCATTCACTGAGATTAAGACATGTCCAACTGGAAAAAAATAACAAAAATGTAATAAATGTTGCGTCTGAAATACAGCAAATGAGAAATTTCAACAAGAATTTCCTTTTATCCCTTGGAACTATATGGATCACAGCTGACATTTTCTTTCCACACAGAAACCTACAATTTTTCCCACGTGATTAATGGTGGTTTTAAAAGTTACAAATATTTACCAACTTTTCCCATAATCATCAAACAGTTTGAAATAAGGAAAGATATAATTATTTATTTGTTAAATAAAACTTGCAAAACCTGGACTACTAGTGCCAGTAAAAAATGTCTGTTTTCAAACAAGGACGGCAGCAAAAGAAATGTGTAATGGAATAAAAAAAAATGAAGTAAAAACTTGTAACACTGACAAATACCACTCTTAAGTCCCACAACAACAGAGCAAACATTCCGAATAACGGTGGTGGTGGTGGTGGTGGTGGTGGTGGTGGTGGTGTATGAGGAGGAGGAGGAAAGGTTTTGTGGGGGTTACATGGTTGGGTCAGTAGTGTCCATAATAAACTGTTGAAACATGGGTTATTTAAGATTTTCAAACACTAGATAAAAATCGGAAGAGAAGTGGAAAGAGGTGGCTAAGTACTACATTTAGTCCTAAAAAAAGATGAGCCAGCCACATTGCAATACAATGAACTCTAAACATTTACTTTGTATCCTGCAAAATTTTAAAACAGGCTGTCATCAGCTAAAAGAAAGGACAGATTTCAACTGTGTTTTCTTCTGTCCTTTCATGGTAATATAAATGGGAAATCATCAAAATGTAGCATAATGAAATGTATAAATCAGATTCACCACAAACTGGTGAGTCTTTGTCAGTGTTTCTCCTCCCCATACGAAGCCAAAATGTTGAAAATTCACAGTGATGTGCTGCAACATTTACTGGTAAGTGTCCACACTGACAGGCAATGCTCAAGAATCAGTTGAATGAGGATTATGCAACTTACCACTTCATTGAGTGAATAAAATTTCCTTAAGATGCTTCCAATGAATTTGTTTGGTGTCTGCTTTTCCTATGACTACTTTAATGTATTGTTCCACAATATTTTGGACCAGATCAATACTGCTGCACATTTTATGGTTCTTTATATATCCAGTCACTGATCACAGACCATTTAATCAAACAATTGGGGGGAGGGGGTCTCTGATTATTTGTGTGCAATAATGACCATTTATTTATACTTATAGCTGACAATTTGTGTACCAAACTTTGATCCTTTGAAAGTTTCCTGCATTTTATTACAATCTGGCATATAAAACAAGCTCATATACTGACAGATATCCACCAGATCATTTATAAATATCTTGAAGAGTAGCAACCCTATAACACTCCCTCACTTTCATACCTGACTATTTCAATTTGTTAAGAATGACACAGAGTTCTATCAGCCAAGTAGCCCTCAACCCAATCACAAAAAGCTAGTCGAGTTCGTGTTTGATTCATAAAATGGCAAAGTATAAATTTATTAAACATAGTTTGAAAGTCAAGGAACATAGCATCAACTCAGGTGCCCAAATCTACTCTCTTCTAGATCTCACGAACAAATCGAGAGATCACAGTTTCACAAAATTGATGTTTGTGGAATTGGTTTCTGCACAGGAGATTTTGGTCTGTGTCATAATACATGAGCATAAAATGTGTTCTAAAATACATTGCCAGTGAATTAGGTCTCCAGACATGTGCATTTGTCTCAGAACTCTTCCTGGAAACAAGAATGACTTGCACCATTTTCTAAACTTTTTTGATGCTTTTCTGTTCCAGCAACCTACAATAAAGTGCTGCTACAATGGAATACATTGCTTCTTATCCTATATGTAGAATTATACAGAGATCACATTGAGTTCAGTAGCCTTTCCATTGTTGAGCACTTGTAGTTGAGTATTTTGTATTTACTTATCTCAATATCTGTATTCATGTCAAAATTGAAAGAAGGAACAGTAGCATGACTCTTACCTCCACCTGACAATAAAATGCAAGTAAACGTTTTCACATTCAAAATGATTCTGTTGTTTCAGCTGTGTCAGGAGACAAGTGAATGACTACAAATTGCAAAGGGTTATGAAGAGCAATTGAACTCCGAACTCTGCTTGGGAAGCATTGTAAAATTACTGTATTAGAAGTAGTGTAACAGATTTTTATAATATAGTAGAGGTATAGGGTAAGAATGATACCAGACATTGCCTTTAAGGACTGCTTTAGATTTTATCACTGGAAGAACTCAAGCCACAATTGCTCCTCTCAGAGAATGTTCACTACTGTAGATGGCTGGGTCATAGCAGTTGTTGACGATGGTGATGATTTGGGCAAAATGTTCTAACATGGTATGGGAAACTTCCTGAGAGCATTAATATCATACCTAGTTCCTCTCCCAGGGATACTCAGGTCATGCTATTGATAGGCTAGTGAAACTGTTTAAGCCTGCTAAGTGTATTTCTTGCTCTTTGGATTGATTGGGCTGTGATATTCTTTTTAACAGAAATTATATAATAGTTATTCTAGTCAATTAGGAAGCTGGCTTCTCAAGTTGTGACAGTTGCAGGCCTGTGTCAGAAGTGACACAATCTACACTGGACAGTTCAATCGAAAAATACCTTTAAATACACTCAGACTTAAGTGATAATTAATCACAACTAATGCTGGGTTAAGATACAATTTAAGTTGCTTTGCCTTTGTTTGCACAATGTGTTATGCATACGGAAACCAGATCAGTGGTTCGGAGAAGACATTTTGATTTATCAAAAGCTTTCGATACAGTATCATGTGAAACATTATAAAACAAACTGCAGTTCTACAAAGGTACCGAAAATCAGGTTGAATAAGTGAAATCTTACATAATTTACAGAATGTTTTGACAACATGTATTAGAATACTTCATGCCTCACCACATAAATGAAGCACTGAGCAACAAACAAGCATATTTAAAAGTAAACTAAGCTATTGGACAACTTCCTTTGCCAGATTTAGAAAAAGCACATACTCCCATTGAAAGTAGACTAAGCTATCAGATGAAGTCTCTTCCCAGATTTTTTCCTAAATCTGATGTAGGACTTTGTATGATAGCTTAGTCTGCTTTTAAATGAGCCTGTCCGCCCCTCAATGTCTCATCTGTGTGTTGAGTAGCAACCTATCCTAATTCATATTGTTATTATTCCAGAGGGCTTTTCCACTGTTTACTAGAATTTTTCGTGTTGAACTTAGTGGTATATAGTCTGGGTGACTGTCCATGCATGCTAGTATTCTACATGAATCTAAGTACAAGTTCAAATTGTATTTACTATTTATATTAGGGAGTTCCTGTACAACTGATGGAACATGTGTAGCAGTATTTTTGTTATGCTGGTCTGCAGCTCAATGTAGCCATCTTTCCTTTTCTTAATTATATCACTGTTTGTTTGCGTAATGGCTTTTCTTCCAGCCCACATGCCTGCTTCTTTACTTCCTGAATCCCTACTCCCCACTGTTGATGCAGCATCCCTATATGCTAACATCCCTCATGGCCACAGTCTTGCTGCAACTGAACACTACCTCTCCCAGTGTCCTTCAGACTACAAACCTCATTCCTCATACATCTTACTAATTTTACCCTAACACACAACTACTTCTCCTTTGAAGGGAAGGTGTACAAATGAATCCACAGCATAGCCACAGGCATCTGCATGGCACCATCCTACGGCAACCTGTTTATGGCCCATTCCTAGCCTCCGAAAACCTCGAACTCTTGACTGGTTCAGGTTCACTGACAATATCTTCATGGTCTTGTAAATTTCCTGCTCCCGAAATTATCCCAGCCTTAACCTATGATAACCTACTGTCCGAATACCTTTCACTCAACAGTTTCAACTCCCCTCTATCCTATCATCTCCTCCCAGTTCATATCGTCTTGCCCTCATTGTGAAATTCTCACTGACAATGCACCACCAGTCTTTTCCCCTCTCTGCTCCTCTCCTTTTCTGCGCCCTGTCCCCCACCCCCACCTCCTCCATCACACATAGCCTCCTGATGCTGCACCTGGCAACACTGTCCTACCACCTTTGCCCCTGCATGCTCCACCAGATGGCACTCTTCTCTCCTGCTACCCATACCCTGCTATTCCTCCCCTTTCCCTGCCCCACTCTGGACACAACAGCTGTAGTCTGGCCAGAGGGGCCGAAGGTAGTGGCCAAATGTGCCTGCATGTGTAAATGTGTGTTTGTGTTTCTTTCTTTTCTGAAGAAGGCTTTGGCTGAAAGCTCAGTGTGTAATAGTCTCTTCATTATGCCTGTCTGCAAGTCAACATGTCATCTTTCTAGTGAGTAGCAATCTATTCTTTTTATTGTCGATATTCCAATGTAGACTTTGTTTAACATGAAGCAACAATGTAAGTGCAGTAGTTTTTTCTAATGATCTCATGGCCTATGTAATAACAAGAACAGCAGAGATATTAAAATATGAAGTAGAACTAATAGCTGATGAAATCTGTAATGCAAATTCCCTCCTCATCAGTCAAGAAAAGATGATGATGTACATATTACATGACATCAACGCATGTTAATAGAACCAGACTAAAATGCTGTCAATTTTTCCTTGTGATAATAAAGGATTTCAAACTGTCTTCACGATAAACATCATAGAAAATCTAGTATAATAAATAAGGAAGTGTATATTTGCTCTGAGGAACCTGTGCCACTTTTTTACTATTACTGTGCTCAAAGTAATTTATAATGCTGTAAGTCATAAAACACACATCAGTATACAAACTTCTTTTTTTCTTACACTTTCAGAGCCCTACATCAAAGCTCTGGAACTTATACAACTAGATATCTTATCCTTGTTCTGAGCTCATCTCCAGTAATTATGAAGGGATATACACACAGTTTTCATGTAAGCAAATAAGAAGTTAGGATACATAAAATGGAAAGCAAACATCATCATGGGATCTTGATGTCAACTGACAGTGTGTGTACAATAATGCACTCAGCAACTGGTATTGAGAAATGAATTATCAATGTAGCACCAGCTTTTTATGTTATTAGATAATTTCTTTGCAAGAATTTATGAAACTCTCATCTTTCAATCTAATCTATACCCCAGGCTACACAACAGGGCAGTGTGTCATCACAACCTACATTACAAAAAGTAATATAGACACAAAAGAAATAATGTCAATGTTCTGTTTGCACACATATGACATAATATGTCACATCATCATCACATTAAGGAACAAAGCCAACATCTATTCTCAATAGGATCAGCTGACCTGTATTGTACACTAGGAGTAAAATGAATGAGGTTGAGCCATTTTAAGCAGACTGGTCATATTTTCAGGAGAGAGGAGTCTCCGAGACAACTAGTTGTCCTGATTTAGGTTTTCCATGGTTTCCTACTATCAGGAAGAGTACTAGAACATTTTTCCACAGAAGTGACTTTCGAGCCCACCCCAACCCTCTTTTGTTTCACACTCTTTCACCTGTGTCAGATTTCACCATTTGCAGTGATATGCACTTTTTATAAACATCCCACGTGGGTGACCCTGGTGCTCCACTCACTTTGGCACCCGAAGCAGCCACTACTAATTTGGAATGTCACATATAGAATTCTTACACCTGTGGCGCCTCTGATAATCCTCTCAGTTTTGCATCCCAAGCTGTGACTCATGTCACTTGTGCCGGCCCTGTCCACGATATAAGGCTACAGCTGACTATCTGTTCCATCCTTGTCAAACTAGACCTGTATATATGCAAATATCTGACTAAACGAATTATAGGAAAAGATAGAGTGCTACTTACTGTAAAGAAAACACGTTAAGTTGCAGACAGGCACAATTAAAAGACACTTACACAAAAGTTTTGGTCGCAGCCTTCATCAGCAAAAGAGAAACAAACACCATTCACACACACAAGCAAGCACGCCTCATGCAATGAATAAGTGTCTTTTAATTGTGCCTATCTCCCATGTAACATGTCTCCTTTACGGTAAGTAGCAATCTATCTTTTCCTACACTGTCGATATTCCTACCTGGAGTTTCCTTTGTTTACATTGCTTGATTTTGTCAATATGAATTGCTTTTTCTCCCTTAAATGACATTTGATAGCTACATAAAAGTTATCCACTACTCCACCACCACCACCACCACCACCACCACCACTACTACTACTACTACTAGCATCTAGGCACGACTTATGGCCTTCTTAAGGACAATTCAAAACAGGTTATATGTTTGCTATAGGAAAAAAGTATAAGAATATCTTAAAAAGAAATCAACTATTGTTTCAAAGGCTGTATGTTATGAGCATGTAAAAACAGGCTTCAAATAATTATAGAATCAATTTTTTAGAAAGTAATTTGTTCTTTATACAAGAACATAACAAAACAAACAGGCATACAGCAGGTAAAAGTTGCAGCAATTTAGTGGAATAGAAAAAAGATAAACAAAAAGTATTGTAATGACTGGCCTAGAAACAACCTAAGACTAATTCCCCTTTAGGGGAAAGGAAAAAGATGTTTTACCGATATTAGAAACTCTGCCAGTGTTCCCAGAATGAAGTATTCTCTTTGCAGCAGAATGTGCGCTGGTATGAATAGTAGGATACAAGGCATTAGCAGAAGTAAAGCTGTGAGGATGAGTCACGAGTCATGCTCGGGTAGCTCAATCGGTAGAGAACTTGCCAGTGACAGGCAAAGGTCTCAACTTCAAGTCTAAGTCTAGCACACAGTTTTAATGTGCCAGGAAGTTTCATATCAGTAAATATTCTGCTGCAGAGCGAAAATTTCATTCTGGAGATGTCCCAGAGGCTGTGGCAAAGCTATATCTCTGTTAGGGTTGTTTAACATATCCTTAATCATTAAGAGCTTCAGATACTTCCTGGAACCAATTTCTTATTTTTCTTCCCTGTAATGGAACCTCTAGCCCCATTAACATCCAGCATATTTTAGTGAAAAAAACTTTCTCGCTCTTAAGAAAGCCACGATACCACTTTTTTCCAGTTTGATTGTTTGCAATGCAGCCTTAGAATTTCATAAATCTGCCTTTTCAATAAGTTTTTGCAAAGATCAATAGAGATTGTCCTCACAAATTGGCAACATCATGTTGGACAGTCCACAACCAAGCCCATCAATATTTTTTCTCCCCCTCCCTCTCAAGACAGAATATGTGCCACAGTGCCCAGTAGTGGAGACAGACCAGAAACTTTATTCCTTATTGTTCTTGGAGCATTATACAATTTGCTTGCAGTAACAACTTTCTTTCCCCCAGCAATAGCCTCCAGCGCATTTTTAACTCCACTGAGAGGATACTGGAATCTCTTATTTTTTGGTTGACTCCAAAACTTTGGGTTAAAAAGTGTTATATTTTCAAAATTCATGTAACAAATTTCACTAAGTTACAAGGATACATCAATTAATATGAGGTGCTCAGACAAGACTAATAATTAGGTCTATCTCTGTATAAAAAAAATACTGGAAACTGTTTAAATATGCCTACTTAAATAAAATCAGCCTAGTTAGAAATGAAGACCAAATCTGTATTATAGATGTTGTGTCATATTTTTAAAAGTGGCCACTACAGGACACACACATATCTACTTATGGCCAAAAGCATGGGCGTAACAGGGAACCATGACTAAAGATGGGTTTGTTAATGGCCACAGAAGTTTAATAATATGTTGTTGGGTTGTACCATACTGAACTTGTAAGAAATGAAACTATAATACTTAACCTTACCTTCCAACAGTTTGTTCTGATGCTTTATTTAAATGTGTAGAATATTAAAAACAAATTACGTGTTGCTTAAAGAAAAACTCTGTGAAACAACTTCAACACAGATATTTTCATAAAATCATGATTCTGAACAATAATAAAGGAATGCTTCTACATCTAATTGAATAGCACATTTCATATTGTTCATAATAAGCTATTGCAAGATTGGCTAATATTCACAAGAAGCTTCAAAATTCACTAACTGCATCAAAGTGGCCAAAGTGAGGTAGTGGCCAAAACAGGAGCCTTGACACTACTACTACTACTACTACTACTACTACTACTACTACTACTACTACACAGATTGGGTGTATTTAAATGGGAACGATCACGGGTACCAAGTCATATGTGTCAAGAACAATAACCTGACCAAGTATGACATTGTAAGTTAGTTCTATATTTATTATCACTATTGTATTGACTATTGTATATGTTAACACTAGTGATGTATTGACACTTACAATGCCTGATAGCTTCTGAGGCCTCGTACGATTTACTTGGACAAATATCTTGAACAGGCTACACAAAATACCAAATAGTATTAAAGTTCTGTGATTAGGCCATAAGGATCAAATTTTACTAACCAGAAGCCATGGCCATCTTCGGAAAACAGCATCACTGAAGCTGGTATGGAGGAGCATATACACTGATCAGCCAGAGCATTATGACCACCTACCTAATAGCTGGTATGCCCATCTTTGGCAAGGATAACAGTAGCAACATGTCATGGCATGGAAGCAATGGGCCTTGGTAGGTCGCTGGAGGGAGTTGGCACCACATCTGCACACGCAGCTCACCTAATGGCCATAAATTCTGGGGAGGGGGGTAATGAGCTCTGAAGCCATGTTCAATCACATCTCAGATGTGTTGAATCAGGTTCAAATCTGGAGAGTTGGAGGGCCATCACATCAACTGGAACTCACCACTGTGTTCCTCGAACGACTCCCATCACACTCCTAGCCTTGTGATGTAGTGTATTATGTTGTTGAAAAATGCCACTGCTGTTGGGAAACATGATCGTCATGAAGGGGTGTATGCAATCTGCAACCAGGGTATGATACTCCTTGGCCATCATGGTGTCTTCATGAACTCCACTGGACCCATGGATGCACACAGGAATGTTTCCCTAGCATAATGGAGACACTGCCAGCTCGTCTCTGGCCCACAGTACAGGTGTTAAGGAGCTCTTCCCCTGGAAGACAATGGATTTGTGCCCTCCCATCGGTATGATGAACAAGGTATCGGGATTCATCAGATCATGCAACATTGTACCTGCATCGAGCGCCAATGGTCATGTGCCTATTTCAGTCATAGTAGCCAATGTCGTGTTGTTAACATTGGCACATCATTAGGAGTCTTCGGTGCACTGTGTGTTCATACACACTTGTACTTTGCCCAGCATTAAAGTCTGATGTTAGTTCTGCCACAACTCGTCACCTGTCCTGCTTTACCAGTCTGCCCTGCCTATGATGTCCAACATCTGTAATGATGGGTGGCCACATAACCCCATGCCATATGGATGTGGTTTCACCATGTGTTGAAGATGCTCACCACGGCACTCCTTGAACACCCAACGGGTCATGCAGTTTCCAAAACGCTCTTGCTCCAGGCCATCACAATCTGCCCTTGGTCAAAGCTCAGATAGAATGGCGCACCTTCCCCATTCTACACACAGACAGCATGCTCACTGATACTAAATACACTGTGTACCGTGTGTGTGTGTGTGTGTGTGTGTGTGTGTGTGTGTGTGTGTGTGTGTGAGAGAGAGAGAGAGAGAGAGAGAGAGAGAGAGAGAGAGACTGAGACTAGCAATCATTTCTGCTATCAACTGGATGGGTTTATATCAATAGCAAGTCAGTGGTCATAATATTCTGGTGGATCAGTATATTGATCACATCACTCTCCCAACTGTTATCAGATTTGCAATCTCAAAATCACTATTCATTTTAAGTTCCTCCTCAACTAATCTTCACAAGGCTGAGTTCATCTAGTTCAGGCCCTACCAGCAAATAAAAATCCTGGGCAATATTGGAAATTTAACCAGCTCCTTCAAATAGCAGTCAGATCTGCTAACTGCTCAGAAATAGGGACCATATTGTACTTTAATTTCTCTATACTGGGTGAGGGAACATGTAAATGATATTTTGAGTTGAGAGTGAACACTAATTTCCTAAGCTAATTTTTTAAAGTCACTCCAATTACTTATTCCTTCCCTGGCACATCCTTCTAACATCCAGTATATCCAAATCAATAACACATTAAAGTGGAAACACAAGGGTTATGGTTAAATGTACCTTTGACTAATAGGTCACTAGAAATATAACAGGTATTGTTTTGGTGAGGATGAGGAGAGAAATAAGCCATGTCATTTTCAAAGGAACCAATTGCCTTAACTGATTTGGGGAAACCATGGAGTATTCAAATCTCAATGGCTCGATGCAAATTTTAACCATCATCCTAACATGAGTCTTGGCATTTTAAATAATGTTTGGTCATACACAGGTGACAAATGTACACACACTAAATGAGCAGAAATTGATTGGCAGTGGAGTATGCCCTTGTTGGATTTGACTGCAGTCTGAAGATGTAGGACTGGGACCAAATGATTGTTTCAAATATATTTTCCAGCTCCTGAAAACAAATTTTGACAACTGTTTCCCACCAGCAACAAAAGAATCCCTTAAGTAAACTACAAAATGGAAGAAAAAAAAGGGCAAAGGCAAGGATGGTGTACTTACAAGTTCGAACACAATGTGTGTTATTTTGCTGCTAAATGACCAAGTTAAAACAGCAGTGATGCTGAGGGAATCAGATTAGGAAATGAGAGACTTAAAGTAGTAAAGGAGTTTTGCTATTTGGGGAGCAAAATAACTGATGATGGTCGAAGTAGAGAGGATATAAAATGTAGACTGGCAATAGTAAGGAAAGCATTTCTGAAGAAGAGAAATTTGTTAACATCGAGTATAGATTTAAGTGTCAGGAAGTCGTTTCTGAAAGTATTTGTATGGAGTGTAGCCATGTATGGAAGTGAAACATGGACGATAAATAGTTTGGACAAGAAGAGAACAGAAGCTTTTGAAATGTGGTGCTACAGAAGAATGCTGAAGATTAGATGGGTAGATCACATAACTAATGAGGAGGTATTGAATAGAATTGGGGAGAAGAGGAGTTTGTGGCACAACTTGACTAGAAGAAGGGATCGGTTGGTAGGACATGTTTTGAGGCATCAAGGAATCACCAGTTTAGTATTGGAGGGCAGCGTGGATGGTAAAAATCATAGAGGGAGACCAAGAGATGAATACACTAAGCAGATTCAGAAGGATGTAGGCTGCAGTAGGTACTGGGAGATGAAGAAGCTTGCACAGGATAGAGTAGCATGGAGGGCTACATCAAACCAGTCTCAGGACTGAAGACCACAACAACCACAACAACAACAACAAAACAGCAGCAGATGCCAGAGCCAAAGATATGATTCATTGCTCTTATCTGAAAGGTAAAGGATTCTACAGAAAGGAAGTAGAAGCAGCCAAGAAGGGTTATAATATTAAGCTAATTTCTGAAGCCTGCAACCCATGCAAAGTGGCCTGTGAACTGGTTGGCGAACACAGAAAAAGACCCACTGCCCTATTAAATGCTTGCAGCCCTGATGGCTTTATTGGTGTTGTTGGGAGTAATGTAGCTGAAGTACCAGAGTTGGAAATTGATATTACAAGCAGTATCAGCTTTAGTAATAGTTGTATCTTGACCAGGAGGAAGAAAGTGCTTCCAGAGGACATAGTGAAAACTGTGAAAGGTTTTAAACACTGTATTAGCATAGATATATGTGGCATATCGTGTGCTGAAACTGTAATGAATAACCAACTGTTGCTTCATTTCAAAGACTACAACCTCTCACTGAATAACCAACAGGGATTTTAGAAGAGGGACATCTACGTTTACTACAATACTTGATGTAACAACAAAAATAATGGAAGCAGTTGAAGAAAAGAACTGCACAGCACTAATTCTTTTGATCTAAATTTTTATTTATTTATTTATTTATTTATTGTTCCGTGGGACCACATTTAGGAGAAGTCTCCATGGTCATGGAACGAGTCAATACATGAAATTATAACACGATTGTAGAAACAGATAAAATGAAATATAAGAAACATATTCAGGCAACAAGTCGTTAGTTTAAATAAAGAAAATCAAGAATGTAACACTGGAATTTGCTTAATTTTTTAGCTCTTCCAGGAGCTCCTCGATAGAATAGAAGGAGTGAGCCATGAGGAAATTCTTCAGTTTAGACTTAAAAGTGTTTGGGCTACTGCTAAGATTTTTGAGTTCTTGTGGTAGCTTATTGAAAATGGATGCAGCAGAATACTGCACTCCTTTCTGCACAAGAGTCAAGGAAGTGCATTCCACATGCAGATTTGATTTCTGCCTAGTATTAACTGAGTGAAAGCTGCTAACTCTTGGGAATAAGCTAATATTGCTAACAACAAACGACATTAAAGAAAATACATACTGTGAGGGCAATGTCAAAATTCCCAGACTATTGAATAGGGGTCGACAAGAGGTTTTCGAACTTACACCATACATACCTCGAACAGCCCGTTTTTGAGCCAAAAATACCCTTTTTGAATCAGAAGAATTACCCCAAAAAATAATACCATATGACATAAGCGTATGAAAACATGCGAAGTATACTACTTTTCGTGTTGAAATGTCACTTATTTCAGATACTGTTCTAATGGTAAATAAAGCGGCATTTAGTTTCTGAACAAGATCCTGAACATGGGCTTTCCACAACAGCTTACTATATATCCGTACGCCTAGGAACTTGAACTGTTCCGTCTCGCTTATAACATGCCCATTCTGTCTGATTAAAATGTCAGTTCTTGTTGAATTGTGGGTTAGAAACTGTAAAAACTGAGTCTTACTGTGATTTAGCATCAAATTATTTTCCACAAGCCACGAACTTATATCATGAACTACATTATTTGATAATGTTTCAATATTACACACAAGATCCTTCACTACCAAGGTGGTGTCATCAGCAAACAGAAATATTTTTGAATCACCTGTAATACTAGAAGGCATATCATTTACATAAATAAGAAACAGCAGTGGCCCCAGCACCGACCCTTGGGGAACGCCCCATTTAGCAGTGCCCCATTGGGACTGAAAATCATTACCACTCTCAATATTGCGGAGGATTACCTTCTGCTTTCTGTTCTTAAGGTAGGAGGCGAACCAATTGTAAGCTACTCCCCTTACTCCATATTGTTCCAACTTCTGCAGTAATATTTTGTGGTCAACACAGTCAAAAGCCTTCGTTAAATCAAAGAAAACACCTAACGTTCGCAACCTTTTATTTAATCCGTCCAAAACCTCACAGAGAAAAGAGACTATAGCATTTTCAGTTGTTAAGCCATTTCTAAAACCAAACTGTACATTTGACAGCAAATTATGTGAATTTAAATGCTGCAGTAACCTTGTATATACAACCCTCTCGATAACTTTAGCAAACACCGATGGCATAGAAATAGGTCTATAATTGTCAACATTATCCCTGTCTCCCTTTTTATAAAGTGGCTTCACTACCGAGTACTTTAATCGGTCAGGAAACCGACCACTCCTAAAGGAAAAGTTACAGATATGGCTAAGTACTGGGCTAACATACGTGGAACAATACTTCAGTATTCTGCTAGATACCCCGTCATATCCATGAGAGTTCTTGGTCTTTAGAGATTTAATTATTAACTCAATCTCCCTCTTGCCAGTATCCTGGAGGAGCATTTCAGGTAGCAGTCTCGGAACACTTTTTTCTAAGAGCGCTATATGATTCCCTGTTGGGACTAGGTTTCTATGAGTCATTCTATTGCATTTCTCATAAGACACTGTTGGAAAAATTACAATCCTATGGTATAAAGGGTGTGGTTTTTGAGGCTAAGTCATCTTACCTAAAATACAGGCAGCAAAGTGCTCACATCCAGGGAGTGATGTCTTATGAAATGGCACTTGACGGTGTACTGCAGACTCCATACTTGGCCCTGTGCTCTTTTTAATATTTGTCAATGACTAATGCTGTGGTGGTCACACCCTGCTCTTTGCAGATGATACACCATTAATAACTAAGGACACACAAATTCAGCAGACACACTAAAGGATTTTGAATTTATTTAGGCCTATTTGTTTTTATTTATTTAGTCACTTTTTAAGTAGCCAAAAAGTTGATCAAATCAAACAAAATGAACTTAAATGAAGATACAACCCAGAAAATATTATGCAGCGTTGTCGACTGTGGGCGCATAGCAAATGTTAGTGGTGTCAAACTCCTGGCAATCACAACTGACAAAAAGCTGATGTGGACCGAACACAATCAACATGTGTGTTCTAAGCTCTTGAGTAATTTATCTCCTCAGGTAGCTCAAATATGTGATAACAGGAAGGTGCACTATTCCACAGCCATATTACTGCTCTGGGGAGACACTACCGGAAGTAAAAACATATTGCTCCTACAAAAGAAGGCTGTAAGAATAATATCTTCAAGCATGTCATTTGACCACTGTAGATCCACTTTCAAGCAGCTAAGAACAATTACAATATTTAGCCTGAATGTATTCGACTCTTGCCTATGTAAAAGAAAATCAAGGCTCCTGCAAGCCAAGACATTCACAACTATGACACATCTGATATGGCTGCCATTGATATTCCAAGTTGTCACATGAAGTGAGACACTGGACAGTTTTCCCCACAGCAGTCCTGAAGATGTTCGACCACCTACCACTGGATGTTAAAACGTTGCCACTGAGGACGTTCAGAGCTAGAATCATGCCTATGCTGTAAGAATAATATCTTCAAGCAACAGCCACTACATTCTGTAAATGGATTCTTCCCTATAAGTTGAACTGTTGACTGGTCAACACCATATCACCACATTTGTAACCACAAACTAGAAACATTAAAGACCTGTACAGAGTTGTTTGTTTTCTTTACAAACACAGTTTATAAAATCAGTATTGCGTAAAGTTTTTTGCCTGTTATGTTAGTTTTAGTAGTTGTTTTAATATATAGTCGGTAAGATAGGACGTAATCTGGCAGGGCATGGCCAACGAACGATGCTTACTTAGTAACAATAATAATAGTTTAATGTAGCAGTTCAAACTAGAAGGAATTAAAACTAATGTGTGGTTTACTCAGACGCCACAAGCAGTAGAATAATTGGTCTGAGGAGGTACTTTTGACTTTGTGATAAACGTGGGCGAGTAATTTTTAGTGAAATCAGATGTATTTATAATAAATAATGCAATGAAAAAGAATTCTTATAGTAATGTTCCAGACTAAACGTGCAAATTCAAACGAATGCTGGTAGCGGTAAATGTGAAGAGATTGGCACACGATAGACTAGCATGCAGATCTAATCAAACCAGTCTTCGAACTGAAGACAAGTACAAAAATACCCCTTCAAAAATGTTATTTCAACGTAAGGTAACTCTCAGGTAGTTCCTCTGTGGTTCAACCCAGAATCTTGCATTGTGTTGACACTTAAAAACTTACCCATTATACCATCCCTCTGACCAAAAACAACGACTATCTTTTTATTTTCATATATAAGCTTAATATCCAAGGGATAACTGAACGTTTTTTCTGTCTCAATTTTTGGTACATTGTGATCATGATTAAATATCAGACCACCAGACTTCGATACGATATAAACACCGTACACAACCATAATGCATCACAAACCAGACAACTGGACAAGGTTATTGTGGCAGCTGCTCCTCCCCTGACATCAGATTCTGTGTCGATCTATCGTTTCATTATCATTTAATGGAGACGACGAAATATTAACATAACTGATCTTTATTTTCTCGTTTACTCCACTAAAGAATAATGACAAAGCAAGCCCTTCCCCGACATGTAGCCATGCGCTTCGTATCGAGAATCGATCGTGATTTGTTATTGCAATGATATTTTCTGAATGTTGTAGTTGAGTTTGTTTGAATGTGACTCGCGGAATATACAAAATGGAACATTTTTATGTAAGTCATTTTAGTTATTACAGGAGTTCGAGTAACAGAATACTTTATGAATGGCCCCGTTTTCTTGCACATCTCCCAGAAACTGTTAAAAAGTGTTACAAAGGTGCAAAATCTTGCTGCCCGATATACTTTGTTGCCTTGGATTGCAAGAACTTACTTTGCAGTGTTGAGTGACACTGTTCTAACGACGCATCTTCTTTTAGGGCATAATGTACGCTGTTTTCCGCGGGTGTATAGATAGCATAAAAGGCACTGTAGGAATATTTATTCTGGATAAGCAGATAAAAGAAAAGGCATCTCAGAGTACACCCAAGAAGGACGCTACGCCCAGGAGAAGGGATTCCTCTAGAAAAGATGAAACATCGAAAGTGTCTTCCAAAGAGCCAGAGTAAGCACTGTATTTAATTTATCCACATGCAACACTGTTGGCAGTCAAATACTATTATGTTTGCTTTCTAAAACATTCTAATTTCCAGGACAGTTTCCGTGTTATCTCGGGCACTACAGTGTTGTGCACTAAATGGTGTTGTGTTTTTATTCAGTATATTTCTTTTTGAATGTGGGGTGCTGCCTTTTTTGAGATTCTTCTTGTCCATACTCTTCGGCCATTCACCAGACACAGAAAATACTGTCTGGTCATGGATACATCCAATACTCACTTGGACGTTCAGCACCATGTGGGTGTTGCCTCTTTTCTTGCTAAGCAAGATTGTAAATAGCTTGTGGTTTCAGGTGAGCATCATAAAATATTTGTACAATTTTATGTGCCATTAGTAATTCATGTATGAGAAATGAAATGAATTCTCATCAGAATGCCCTCCAGTATGTAACGGTAAGTTTAACAGCTTAGAATCATACTCTCAAATATATATACATATTTACTACTAGTCCAGGAAAGAAATTTTGGCAGCCTATTGGAATGTCAGTGATTGCACTTCATATAAAAATAAATTAAAAAAACAAAAACAGACCAAATCATACGTAAGCTTCATTCTACTGGGAGAAACAAGTTTTGGTGATGGGTTCCTAAGCTTCTCTGAACACTAGCCCTCATGTGGTGTGTAATCTTGGTATGATGGTTATTATAATCAAAACCAGTTATTGGTAAAAGTTACATATTGTGACCCACCCTTGCAGTTTTCAATATGGCATGGATGTGAACATTAGGCTTTGCAAGCAGCCAGTTTGCTACCACAACAAGATTTTCGGTTTTGGGAAGGGGGTATCCGATACCCCACTTTGACACTCTTGTAATTATTTATTTTGTTTCAAAATACAGCAGTTACATATAGGCTACAGATAAAAAGAAATTGCAAAAATTATGAAGAGTTGTTCTATATGACACAAAATAATGTCTGGATTTCTGTAAGACAGGCAAATGAGTTACAAACCCTCTGAAAATAGCACACTATTTGCTGCAACATGGTTGAGTGCAAGAAAAATGAATCATGTACTGTTTGGCATCGGGCATAATTCCTATACAAATTCTACAGCCTTTTTTGCAAGGGTAGAAGCCAAGAGCTATCATATCAAAAATACTGGCATTACAGAAGCGTCACATTCCGCCCGTTTGCTTTGACCCGTGACAACATCAGTATGGTGGAAATGGCTAGTTCCAGCGCATACAATATGGCAATCATGACATCCCTACATACATGTGGCAACAAATGTGAACAAAAATAAAAATGACAGTAATGTCTCACTTCAAAAATGAAATGTAACAAACGGGACAACCACGGAAAATTGGGGGCTTAGGTTGGGGACAATCTAAATATGCAACAATAAAGAAACACTGCATCATCCTAAAACAAACCATATAAAATTCAATTACAACATTTTGTTTAGAATTCTCCAAAAATAGTGCATCTCTACTGTTTATTACATACTCGTCCCGGGACTAGTGCAGCAGGGGATACAACCCGTCGGCTTTGGACAATGACGTCACAAGTGGCCAATCGAGAAGCGATTCTTCTTAGTGTTGTAGCTCCCTTCAGTGGCTGATAAGTGTTTTTTGGCTTTTTTTAAAAAAAAATCTCACGAGATAGAATAAACAGATCCACTTTATTAAGCAATCAGTAAAAAAACGAAACTGAAACATAACAGCAAAAGCGAAAATGGTAAACTGCTCTCTGGCGACTTGTGACGTAATTGTCCAAATCCGACGGGTTGTATCCCCTGCTACACTAGACCCCTCGTCCCTATATGCTCCCAGCACTTTGCCGTCTGCCATCTCTAATCTGCTATCCTTCTCCCTCCCCGCCCCAGCCTCCTCCTTGTCCCCACCACTCAAAATCTGAATCCTCACAGTGGCCAGTAGAAACATATTTTTGAGATTTTGCATTTACTACTTAATTGTTTTGGAATCTGCACCATGCCATCACATACAAAGACTTTCAAGTGCCTTAGGTCCAGTATTTTCCCAGTCCATACTTCTTAAGATTTGTGTTTCTCACAGCTTTGATAGGTAATATGGTAATTAAATACATCACAGTTGACACTGCCTCTGCTCAGAAACTGTTATGTAGCTCAGTCAGCATCACTCAGCATACTTCTTGCCTTCTCTACGCTAGTTCTTTCGGCATGTTCTTCAACACCATTCTGAGAGGGCCTATAGCGAATGGTAGTCTGAAGCCTGGTACCCATTTCAATCAACTGTTCCTTAAACTAACTGTTTACATATTCTGATCCATTGTCTGATTTAATAATTTTAATTCTCTTCCCCATCTGTCTTTCAACAGTTTTGCAATAATCAGCAAATAATCACTCAGTTGATCCATGGTACTTATAAAGTAAACATGACTGTATGAAGAAAAATCATCTATGTATGCCACAAAATAGTAGCTACCTCCTATGGATTTATTCTCCATAGGTCCACAGACATATGCGTGAATGAGTTGTAGGACATCTGTAGACTTGATTTAAATGGCAGGCTGGCCTGCTTCCCTTGCTGACACATTTCACGTTCTTCTTTCCATAATTTTCCATCCCTGTTGCCATAATCTTCAATAAGGCCATACTTTTTTCTTTTCAAATGTCCAAGTCTCACAAACCACAAGAAATCTTTGCAGCATAAACAGGTTGATTTCCAGTTTCAGCAATATCCTGAACTGTATTTAATTTGTAAATACACCTCTTAAATATTTGTAGTAGCTACAATGCCACCCAAGAATCGATTATCTTGGCTCCCTCTGTATCGAAGATAACTTTGTTACCCTTCTTTACTATTACACTTACTGACAGGATATTAGTTACAATTTTCTTCACATAATGTACATCATGGGCAGTACAGTTTGTTTTTCCCCATTCACTAGTAAATTAAGATCAACTTTTCCTGCGAGGTCACACTTTAGACCCATTGACTGTGGAAATTCCAATGTCGGGCATTGAGTGAACATCATACAAAACTGATGGAGCTTTAATGATATGCACATAATCTAGAAACCATTTTGCATGATCCTCACTTGCTGCACTAAAAGAATAAAAAGCAGAAAGTGCCTTACATTTATGGGTAGTTTTCTCTCAGGAATACTAGAATTAACATGCTTCTTTTCATTGATAACTCAATGTTCCGTTACACTGTGATGAAAAATATCCAGTCTTCTGGCCTCTGAAACATTTTATTGGCTTTTATCTTACAGTATAAACCTGATGCTGTTTTTTCTTTGGATCATAAGAATCTGGTTCATTTTTCATGTCCTGTAGAATCGTTACCTTCACATTCTTCACTGTAATGGGTATTCCCAAACTTTCCAAACCCATAATCATAGGTGAACATGTCTCTGGTAGTCCAGATAACAATAAAATGCCAATCCATTCTTCAGCAATTTCTAAATCAATTTTCCCACCGAGTGAGGTGGCATAGTGGATAGCACACTGGACTCGCATTTGGGAGGACCGCGGTTCAAAACCATGTCCGTTCATCCTGATTTAGGTTTTCTGTGATTTCCCAAAATGGCTTCAGGCAAATTCTGGTATGGTTCCTTTGAAAGGGCATGGGTGATTTCCTTCCCCATCCGTCCCCAATCCGATGGGGCCGATGACCATGCTGTTTGGTTCCCTCCCCCAAACCAACCAACCAGTATTCTTCAGACAATTTGAGAATGACATTATTTTATTTGCTTATTCATCCATGTTTTTGCATTTGTTCAATCTTGTAGTTATCAGCTCACAAAGTTATCCTACTTTTCTGGTTGAACCTCCATCTTCAAATGCGTTTTTAAGTTTGTCCCGTACCTCCTATGCAGACGTAGCCATTTCTGTGTGAATGTAATTTACTGGATCTATCAATAGGATTAGTTTTGATTTCGCCTTCTGATCCTTAGCAAAAAATCTTGATTCTGTAGATTTCAGTGTACCATTTACGACATCCCACAGATGATCCAAAGGCAAATACACCTCAACGGCAGGTTTCCAAGTTACATGATTCTCGCAACCTACAAGTCACTCTATTTGCGGTATCTGTGCTGTATTTATATTAACAGTCACTTTTATTAACACATGAACACATTTTACATGTGGGCTATGCACAAGATCTCGTTGCCAATCAATAACCATAGAATACCATTTCACAGAGGTCTAATGGTCCCAGCACAATGTAGTCTGTGCACAACTATACACATTGGACAAATACTTTGTTCATATATCTCTAACAGAAACAACAGTGCAAACAGAAACAACAGTGCAATATGCCTTCCATCCTCTTTTTTCCAAACCATACAATTAGTCTGCCCACTTGTTCGAGGCAGAGACCATCAACTACCTTGGCTGCTAAACGTAAAACACCAGCAGAGGGCTCCACATTGGTGCAACTGGACACACCTCAGCTTTCCCTGGCTTCACTGGACAGGGGGAACCAACCAAGTTGCACTCTCAAAACGAACAACACACGTGGCCTTACTCCAACTAGTGGCAAAGTGCCTCAGGGGTCAGATAGCAGAGTTGCTTGATCATCCTCTTGTCTTGAATTGGAAATAGAAAAATTCCCAGAAGAACCAAATATACACACACACGCACACACACACACTTATACTTTTGCAAACCATAGGAATAAGCAAATCATATCAGATAAGTTTTCCAGGATTATCTGTCTGAAACGAAGCCACCCTCTCCATGGTATCATTGCTTCATCAAGAGAAAGTTCCTGTTCTGCTTTGTATATGGTCTGAAAGTTATCTAGGAGGTACTTTAGCACAGGTTTGATTTTGTAAAGTCTGTTTTTCTGACTGCTTTAGAAGGAATTGTCCTTGAAATGCCACAATTTTGATATCTGCTCAAATCGATTTCTGCTCATTAGCTTGCCAATCATCGGTCTCTCTTTTAGAGGATCTGTTGACCAACAGTCCTTTAAAAATCTTTTTTTATTTGCACTATCAAGATAATCAGGCCCAGAATTTTTTTCAGTTCAACAGCAATGATATTTGTAAATTTAGGAGACTTCAGAGATTCTTTGTAATAGTTTTTGTTTTGTTTGTACTATGAATTTGATTGTGTACACATCTGATCAAACAATTAATCCCCTAAAAATAATTCCACAGTGCTTAGAATGCTGGTGATCTCAGTGGGAAGGGTTTTTGCTCCTGGAATTTGCCAAAATGTTTCTAAAATAACATCTTGCCCTTCTTCAGCCAACTTTCACTTTCAGAAGCTTCATCATCTAAATAGTTCATAATTATCTCACTCTAGTTGATGATAGCCACATTGTTTTCTTCTTTACTTCCACTACTACTCTCAGTAACATCATCTGAATCACTTGGAACATCAGAGCAATTGTTCGCAAATAGTTCAGCAAGAATCTTGCTTTCTGTCAACTTTTTTCGTGCCATACCACACAAGGAAACAACTACAGTACTTACAATTTCGTGGTACTGATTGTTGGCTGTGAAACGAAAGATTAAAATAAGTCCACAGTGTTGTTCACTGCACTGAACCTTCCAATTTATATGTAGCCTTTTGTTAAATTGAAATAGTTGCTGGCATGAGCAGCAGGTCTCAGAAAATGCGCACAGGATAAAAAATGTAAATTTACGTGATCCATCTACAATAGTTGGATGCGGAAACACGTAAATCTACATGAACCGAATGCAATGTGTTAACAACATTTTTGGGAAGAGGGTAGACTCCACAGGCTTCAAAGAGAGTGTTGTCATTATTCACATCTCCTACATCACTGTCACTATCTTCACCATTGCTGCTGCTATCTCCCCTAATCATCTTTCATGCCTTCTTAGAGTTCAGCTCCTTGTTACCGTGCCTCTTCAAAGATGTGCCACATATGTTTTGAAATATTGGTCCATTTTGTGGAAGTAAGACTGTCCAATGCCTCACGCACTAAGAAATCGACGTCTTTTAAATTAAGACTTTTACTTCTGTACTGAAGAGGGGCAGCAGCCTTTTCAGTAGTTGCAAGGGCAACAGTCTGGATGATTGACTGATCTGGCCTTGTAACAATAACCAAAACGGCCTTGCTGTGCTGGTACTGCGAACGGCTGAAAGCAAGGGGAAACTACAGCCGTAATTTTTCCCGAGGGCATGCAGCTTTAAGAAATAAAAACTTTGAGGTTCGCCGATGACATTGTAATTCTGTCAGAGACAGCAAAGGACTTGGAAGAGCAGTTGAATGGAATGGACAGTGTCTTGAAAGGAGGATATAAGATGAACATCAACAAAAGCAAAACAAGGATAATGGAATGTAGTCTAATTAAGTCGGGTGATGCTGAGGGAATTAGATTAGGAAATGAGGCACTTAAAGTAGTAAAGGAGTTTTGCTATTTGGGGAGCAAAATAACTGATGATGGTCGAAGTAGAGAGGATATAAAATGTAGGCTGGCAATGGCAAGGAAAGCGTTTCTGAAGAAGAGAAATTTG
Source organism: Schistocerca piceifrons (assembly GCF_021461385.2). Taxonomy (NCBI): domain Eukaryota; kingdom Metazoa; phylum Arthropoda; class Insecta; order Orthoptera; family Acrididae; genus Schistocerca; species Schistocerca piceifrons. The sequence goes on along the minus strand of NC_060143.1, from coordinate 94,204,924 downwards.
TTAACATCCAGTATAGATTTAAGTGTCAGGAAGTCATTTCTGAAAGTATTCGTATGGAGTGTAGCCATGTATGGAAGTGAAACATGGACGATAAATAGTTTGGACAAGAAGAGAATAGAAGCTTTCGAAATGTGGTGCTACAGAAGAATGCTGAAGATTAGATGGGTAGATCACATAACTAATGAGGAAGTATTGAATAGGCTTGGGGAGAAGAGAAGTTTGTGGCACAACTTGACCAGAAGAAGGGATCGATTGGTAGGACATGTTCTGAGGCATCAAGGGATCACCAATTTAGTATTGGAGGGCAGCGTGGAGGGTAAAAATCGTAGAGGGAGACCAAGAGATGAATACACTAAGCAGATTCAGAAGGATGTAGGTTGCAGTAGGTACTGGGAGATGAAAAAGCTTGCACAGGATAGAGTAGCATGGAGAGCTGCATCAAACCAGTCTCAGAACTGAAGACCACAACAACAACAACACAAAATATAACTTCACATGAGTTCTGTTACCTTGAAGTGGCCGTGATATGGGGGCAGGTGTAAGACTCTTGATGATTTTCTTCTGCAATGTTGTCAATATCATAAATGCATAAATGGTATTACGTCATGTGTACTCTTTCCCAATTTCCAACAGTTATGTCCCCCCCCCTAAATGAATCTATGCTGTTCTTCTATAGCCAGTCCACTATGTCGCTCTTCCTGCTGTTGCGTATAGGGGACTAGTTTAACAGATTAAAGTGATATGGTACATTGTCCAATGTTGTGTGGAGTTCTTACATGTGTTCAGAAGCAAAGTGTGTACAAACCATTTTTTAACATTCATTGCCGTAATCTCCTTGTGGTAGTGCCAAGTTTTACTGACGTAACTGTTTGGTACAAACCCACCATTTTTTCCGGCATGTAAAATAATGAACTGACTGGAGCTTTCATTGTCCCTTGCGCTGTGTGACCAGTCCGCACACTCAGTCTGGAATGACCAACATTCACCCACATTTCTTCCAACCTAATGGTTTCATTAGGTATACTTTGATACTACCCTAAAAGAAAAGTCGTGTTCAGGCAACATTATCCTCTTGTTCAAGCAGAAACTCTTGCTCCAGTAAAATTTTTCCATCAAAACACTATCTTCTTCAGTACAACAGAAAGACTGATTTTTTTTTTTTTTTCCTCTGAAAAACAACTCACTGTCTCATAGCGAGAGAAGCAGCGCCTTCCGCGTTGGATACTTTTTCCACATGTAATATTAATAAAAATGTCACTGAACGTATACAGCTCTGTTATTTTAGCGGCATGCACTCTGCTCTTCCCTGTAGTTGAAAGAGCAGCAGTTGACTCTTGTTGATGTCCAGCACACTTCTCCTTAATTATTTTCTTCACAGAAGTCATACCAGTTTTTGGTGGAGCATAGTTCAGTGACTTACGACAATGGTATAAGAGTCCTGCATTACCCCTGTCTTACTCAAAATAATGTCATGCATTAGGTACAAGGATTATTAGATTCACTCTTTAAGGTAGTGCCCTCGCCTACTTTCCTACAGTTAGAGGAAGAGTTTACATGACATACGTTTGAAAAAATGACACTTTACATTGCACTGTTAACACGAACTGAATCAGTAACACACGCTCCACAACAGTTGATGAACACATGACAGATGCTTTGCAGCCACTAAGAGAGCATGACACCACATCTTGAGTGATAGGGGTGGAAAACCTGGCACCATCACTATGGTTACATTTACGAATTGCTAATGTGTCCACTCCACACACAATGCAGTCCATGTGGCGTAAAGTGTCATGAGGGACATTTTGTAGTGACCTGACTATAACACCTGGGGGGGGGGGGGAGTGAGTGAGTTGGCTCATGAAAGTTAATGAGAACTAATGGTTTTACTCTAAGTAAAGTGTAGCTGTGATGATAGTTTGTAACAAGTTAAAAAAGTTAGAACGATGTGTTGGACCTGGACAAATCGTCACTTTGAGACAGTCTGTGAGATTTGCTCAAATGGTGCACATCTAATTGGTAGCATGCTGCTAATAAAATGCCGTGATCGAATCTCAGTCTTGCAAACTATTTTAATGCTACTCGCAGTGATTACAGCAAATAACTTAGCTGAGAATAAGAAAATAATTCTCAGTTTGTGGACTCGGGACTTCCGTCTCAAGCAGAGTTAATAATCAGTACAGACTAGTCTTACATGTCTGAAAATCTTAATACGAAGAAAAGTCTACAGCAATGGATATCAGATAGTGGCTGCTGCTGTTGAAGATTTAACATCTTCAACAGCAGTGGCCACTATTTGATATCCACTGCTGTAGACTTTTCTTAATGTTAAGATCTTCAGATATACTCATCCATGTTGCTTCTACAAGTTTTCTCTGCTGTCTTCTACCTTCTTATCATGAGGTCATTACCCCTATCTTTCCTTGCACCCAGTAAGGATCTTCCATGGTCCATCTAACATTAATTTGCCAAGGTACATTTCTCACCCTCGTTTCAATCATAACTGTCTTCTGCTTCAATCTGTTCCATCATAGCATTTATTTGTTTTCCTGTCCCTCCCAGTAATACCTAAAATATCAGTAGTCAGTTTTTGAATAATGTTTACATTACAAGTCCAGGTCTCACTTCTATATTACAAAACTGGCAATGCACCCTAATGTAAGCCTTCCTTTGAAGAAGTCATATCAGAAGCTTGGTTTTGAAAACATTATTTAGTTTACCAAAATCACTCCAGGCAATTTTTACTCTTTTGTTTACTTTCACCCAGTTGTGGAACTATCTACACTGTAGACAAACAGTAGAATGTCATACACAAAATGTAGTTAGTTCAGTTATGGTCCAAATTTCCTGTAATTTTCTCAGTTTAAACACCTGAAAACCTTCTGTAGGATTTCTGAGAGTAATTTTGGTGATACAGAATGTCCTTGCCTGACATCTGTTTCAGTTCTGAATTTTTCACTGTCCTGGTGACTCTAATGGAAGCTAAATTAAATAATGGACAATAATTTTGATATTTCCGTGCTCTATATCTTAAATACTGTGCAGAAATGTGTGTTTCTGAATCATTTAGACAGTCACATATTATTAGAACTAATAACACTTAAGTTGAAAATTTTTGTTACTCTCGTAATATTTTTTTTCTTAAGGATATTGCAGATTCTGCGTACAGACATACCAGAGGGCGTCCACAAATGTTGAGTAGTGTCAGCAAATTGATTGCAGACCTATTATTCAGCATATTAGTACAGGCATTGTTCCTCGTTCAGGTAAGATTTGATTTGCCTTAAAGTTAATGTGTTATGGTTATCATAAGAAATAATTTGATGTTACTATGATTTTCTGTTATTTCCTTTTGTTATATATATTGCAGTGCCCTTAGAATGTAGCTGGTGTACTACAGTTTAGCATATTGTAAAGAGAAATCCAAATTAATTTTTCTTAATACTGAAATCTCCCAAAACTTAGTTAGTTGCATGTTTTAAACAGATTCATCTTAACGATTCGTTGAGTATGTGGACTGACTGTAGCCTTAGATATTTCTTCACCAACTCGCAGTCAGATTGTTACTTTTCAAACTTACCTAGGCTTTGGGGTACACTACAGATCAGTATTTTACCACAACTAAGATTTTGTATTCGCATTCGTTGGCTTTACCAGCTCACACCTGACGTGTAACCTTTCAACTTAATCTATACTTTGGGCTACAGTACAGTTGAGTCCATCACCACAACCTACATTCCAAAAAATAAGAAAAAAATATTGCCAATGTATTGTTCTCTTCCTGTTCACGCATATGACATAATATGCCACTATGTAATTAAGTTATAGGATGAAGCTGACGTCCAGTATCAGTAAGTTCGGTTGACCCAAAAATGCAAATTATAAAAAAATGAACTTGCTTACTTAGGTACATAATCTGTATCCCATACTGCTGCTTTATACACTCAAGGCACTATGAAGTGCATTTATCTGAATGGATAAAATTCTGTCAGTTCTTGGTTGAATCTTTCAATGTGGTGTGGAAGATAGGGCATTAAATACAGCGTCATTTATAGTTAAGCGTTAAATCGTACAGTTTTTTCTTGTTTTTGTAACTTATAGGAATTGAGCAATCTCCTGACATTACATGCAAAACTTGTTACTTATATACTGAATTATTTGGCCTCTGATGCTGTTTTTCAAACAATTCCAGTGCAAGACAAACTTGTATACTGCTAACTTTAAAATATGCCACATTGCCTCAAAGAATCAAAAGGAATATTTGCTTAACTTCCACAACAAACTTCATATCTTGCTGCCTCAAGTGCAGGAGGCTGCCATGGTTCAGACTTTATCTGTATTTTCTTATTTCTTTACTTATTTGTTCGTATAAATTTTTCTCAGCTAACTGATTTTTTAATTTTTTCTTTAATTTCAGAGCATGCTCGTGAGCTTATTACCAATAATGTTTCTCAATGAACTACTGAGCCTAATTCACATGTGTATGCTATATTCTCTATATTCATTTGAATATAAGTGGTTAAACATGGGCTGGGAGCTACACCAGCGTTTGAATTTCATGGAAAACAACTGGCCATACTTTGTAGGTTTTGGTCTGCCTCTCGCAGTACTCACTGCATTGCCCTCATCATTCATTGTAAGGTGAGTTTCTTCTGTTACGCCGTGCGGTCTGAGGCGTCTTGTCATGGTCCACGCAGCTCCCTTCCCCTCGGAGGTTGCAAGTCCTCCATCGGGCATGGGTGCATGTGTTGTCCTTAGCATAAATTAGTTTAAGTTAGATTGAGTAGTATGTAAGCTTATGGACCTATGACCTCAGCAGTTTGGTCCCATAAGACCTTACCACAAATTTCCAAATTTCTTCTGTTATTCTTTTCCTCAGTAGAAAAAGTGTATGTGATTAATTTCAGTGTCACTGCTGAAACAAAAAGTATTTTTTATGACTTTTAGTTTGTAAGCATCTTTTGTTAATGCAACAGAAAGGAATATCTATACGTTTGTAATAATGCTGTAGTAATATACAGCATCAAAACAGACAAAAATACTAAAGATTGATGACAACAAAAATATTTGCAAATTATTTTTTAATCCTAATGCATGACAAAAGGAAGAAAAAAGCCAGAGCAGAAGTTCAGCAAAATTGTAATATTTTCTAAAAGTACTCAGTTTTCCATCTTTGAATGGAAATCATTGGAACACATTGCAAAAGATGAAAACTTGTATGAAAGTTTACATTCAGTAATTTTCAGTGAGGGACTTCTGAGCTGTTAAATGAAACACACTGTATTTTTTCAATTCTTTTAGTCAAGTCTTCCTTTATGGTCCTGGCTAATGTTAAGGCTTTACCTGAGCAGCAGGAAACTGTGATGATCAAACAGTTTGCTGCTATGTTGGCAACTCCAGTATTTTTACATGATGAAGTTGACATCTGTCACTAAAAATCATAGTATTGGTATCTGATAGTTAATGACTTCCCATTTCTATGATATTTCTCTTTCCCCCCACTCAAATGTTTGTCATGGTCAGTGCTGTAGCAACCTGATGCCTCATATTAATACCATATGGAAATAGAAGTTGCATCTTGTACATTTAATGCTTAGTTTATTGTGACTGCTCTGTCACAATCTCAGTCCATTACCCTACATTCTTCTTGCATGACACCAATGAATTGTTACTCTCCAAAGAACCACTATGGTTTGTTCATATTGCAGTTGTTTCGGGTGCCAGGCAGCAGAATGCTTAAGTTCTTAAATCAGGAGATAAAAAAACTAAAAATAAATACCCCGAAGACAAAATTCATTCTCTCAGTGACCACACTGGCTCCGAAACGGAAGATAATAGAGAGAAGGCTGAAATACTGAATTCGGTCTTCTGAAGTTGTTTAACCGCAGAAGATTATAACACTGTCCCTCATTTCACTGATCGTACGAACATCAAAATGACAGATATTGTGATAACCGATTGTGAAATTGTAAAGCAGCTACAATTGCTTAGTAACGGAAAGGCTTCAGGATCAAATGAGATGCCTATAAGATTCTTTAAAGATTATGCGAAAGAACTTGCTCCCCTTCTAGCAGTAATTTATCGTAGATCGCTTGAGCAACGAAAGGTATCTAATGACTGGAAAGAAGCGCATGTCATTCCCATTTTTCAGAAAGGCCGTAAGAGAGATCCACAGGATTATAGATCTATGACATTGACGTCAGTCTGTTGTAGAATTATGGAACATGTTTTACGCTCAAGAATTACGACGTTTTTGGAGAATGAACATGTCCTCTATAAAAATCAATATGGATTCTGCAAACAGAGATCCTGCGAAACTCGGCTCTCTCTGTTCCTCCATGAGATCCACAGCGCAGTGGACAATGTCGCTAAGGTTGATGCTGTGTTCCTTGATTTCAGTAAGGCATTTGACACTGTTCCGCATTGGCGTTTAAAGAAGAAAAACATGAGCTTACGGAGTATCGGAGCAGACCTGTGATTAGATTCAAGGCTTTATTGCAGATAGAACTCAACACATCGCTCTTAACAGAACCAAATCAGCAGATGTAAAGGTAATATCCAGAGTACCACAGGGAAGTGTGATAGGACCATTGCTGATTACAATATATATAAATGATCTAGTAGAAAGCGTCAGATGCTCTTTAAGCTATTGGCAGATGATGCAGTTGTCTATACCAAAGTAGCAATGCCAGAAGATAGTAAGAATTTGCAGAACGACCTGCAGAGAATTGATGAATGGTGCAGGCTCTGGCAGTTGACCCTGTACGTAAATAAATGTAACATATTGTACATATGTAGGAAAAGAAATCCACTACTGTATAGCTGCACTATTGATGACAAACAGCTGGAGACAGCGTTTACCGTAAAATGTCTGGGCATATCTATCCACAGCGACCTGAAGTGGAATGACCATATAAAACAGATAGTGGGAAAAGCAGACACCAGGCTGTGATTCATCGGAAGCATCTTAAGGAAATGTAACTCATCCACAAAAGAAGTGGCTTATAAGGCGCTTGTTCGCCCAATTCTTGATTATTGTTCATCTATCTGGGATCCCCATCAGGTAGGACTGATAGAGGAGATTGAGAAGACCCAACGAAGACCGGCGCGTTTCGTCATGGGGTCATTTAGCTGGCGAGAGAGAGTTACGGAGATGCTAAACAAACTCCACTGGCAGATGTTACAAGAGAGGCATTGTGCATCATGGAGACATTTACTATTGAAATTTCGGGACAGTACTTTTCAGGAGGAGTTGGACAACATATTACTTCCCTCCACATACATCTCGTGTACTGACCAAGACTAGAAACTTCAAGAAATTAGAGCCAATACAGAGGTTTACCGACACACATTCTTCCTATGCACTATTCATGAATGGAACAGGGTTGGAGGGATCAGATAGTGGTACTGAAAGTACCCTCCACCACACACCATTAGGTGGCTTGCGTAGTATAATGTAGATTGATGGTTATAGACAAGAAAGGTGGTGGAGGTAAGACTGACGTAAAAATAGGTAGTAAACAACCCAAAGAAGTAACTGAATTTTACCATCTCAATAGCAGTATGGAGGAAGACAGTAGATGTGTGAGGAAGAAGAACAATGCCTTCCAAGAGTGCTTTCACAATAAGAAGAACCTTGTATTGAAAAGCACATCAGTTTCCACACTAAGAAAAGATTTGTGTGTAGTGTCCTGACATACGGATAGGAAATCTGGACACTAGCGACGGAGAGATCTGACCTCAAAGCTGCAGAAATGTGGCTCTGGAGGAGATTTATGACAAAATAGCTGGACTGGCAGGAAAAAAAAAAGAAAAGAGATGGCTCTAAAGGAAATAGAAGAAAAGAGAGAACTACTGAAAGTTAGAGACTTGCTTAAAGCAAAACTCATTAGACACTTAATTAGACATGATACTCTGATACAAAACATTTTCAGAGGCAAGATCGTAGGGGAGAAAATGAGGGGACGACCAAGAAAATCCTAGTTAAAAAAATCTAATTATTTCATATGATAATTTTTTGTTATTCTGATTATTAAATTCATTTTGATGTTAAATTCTCAGAATTAGTCTGATTTTGTTCACAAGTCTATACAGAAGATCCAGGTGAGGTAGCAACTCCTGTGAGCAAAGATTAGTCAACTGCCAGAGGGACTCCACATTGCGCAGTGTGGGCCCAAATAGTGAAGCTGGAAGCATGAGGCTTGAAATAGGTTGACTGTCTAGCAGGCCTGTCCGCAACATCCAGCATTCTCATTGCCTGTCAACAGCATCCAGCATTCTCATTAAGCTGTACTATTGTAACGAAATCTTGATGACTGATTAATAAGTAGCTGATATAATTTGATTTGAGTCTCACAAACTATCATTTATTTGACTTCTTTCTCTTGGCAATTCATTTTCATGCAATTAACATAATGGCAAGACTTGTGATCATTTGATAACAAGTCTCATCACAGCATGTGCATACTGAGAAGATATAAAGCCACAACTCTGTTCCATGCATGCGTATGTGAAAATACCAAAGAATAACTGTATATTACAGTTATGATATGATACACTGCCAGTGGGGCTACATAATTACCACAGTTAATAATTTGACATAGACATACTGAACTGTCAGATCAGAGGAGAGGTGATACTACAACAGGATCATTGAGATCAAACCCATATTTTCTTTTAATTACTTTTTACGCATTGTTAATACTGCTTTAAACTTCGAAACTGTGTGTGTTATTCATTTATCATATCTGTGTCCCTGTTTTTGCTAATATTGTGAAGTGAATTTCAGTGGAAGGCATGTTTCTTGGGTGGAATGTTGCCACTGAAGTAGTGACAAAATATGAGTATAATAATATTATGAAAAGGATAGTTGCTACTCACCATATAGCAGAGATGCTGAATACCCGCAGATAGGCACAACAAAAAGATTGTCAGCAAGTAAGTGGTTGTGGTTTTTTTTGTGTGTGTGTGTGTGTGTGTGTGTGTGTGTGTGTGTGTGTGCGTGTGCATTTCTGATGAAGGCCTCTTTGACCAAAAACTTACTTGCGGACAATCTTTTTGTTTGCCTATCTGTGGGTACGGGTACTCAGTATCTCTGCTATATGGCAAGAAGCAACTATCCTTTTCATAATATTGTTATTATTCATCATGGATTTTCCATTGCTTAAAATATAAAGTACATATTCCAGTTCAGAAATCAAATGCAGCTTTGATCTTAAGTAAACTAGTAAACCAGATGAGATATTAATGGGTCATAAATGAAATATGCAGCTCCCTGGTGGGCTTTGTTCAACTACATGGGCAATGGTATGTTGTTCAAATCAAAGTCTGAATGGAAATGGTAAAATAATGAGATGCAGTGTGCTAAGTTTTATTTTGGAGTGTTGGCCTTAGAGATGTAAATACTTGGAGCGTCTGGTGATCAGTGAAGGGTATTTTTAGAAACAAAGCTCAGGTGTAGTTACTTGTAAAAAGATATACTAAAGCTCTTTGTGTCATTTTGTTGTTGGAATATAGGTAAAATCAAACAGTGGAAACTCCAACTTGGAATATCAACAGTATAAGAGAAAGTGATTGCTACTCACTGTGAAGATGACCGATTGAGTTGCAGACAGGCACAATGGAAAGACACTTACACATTAGCTTTCAGCAGAAAAGGAAACACATAGTCATTCACTTAAGCAAGCACACCTCATGCACACATGACATGGCATTCATGTGTGAGGTGAGGTGTGCTTGTGTGCATGCGTGGGTATGTGTATGTGTGGAGAGGGCTGTGGTTCCTTTCCTGAAGAAGGCTTTGGCCAAAAGCTAATGTATAAGTGTCTTTTCGTTGTGCCTGTCTGCAACATGTCATCTTTACAGTGAGAAGTAATCCATCTTTTCCTTGTACTGTTAGATATAGGTAATATTCGGCTAAAAAATTAACTTACAAAGCTACGTCTGTGAAAAAACTGGAAGTGAATACCACAGGTATTCTGGGTATAGATAAGTGCAGCACAATGAAGCAGATCAGTGATAGAACAATACAGTTGCGATGTCTGTGCAACATAGTAACCGGTTGATAGATTTTTACAGAAAAGTTGGAAGCGTGCTAAAGCAGTATAGTGGAACAACTTTCCATAATACTTTTTTTAAATATAAAATGAGTGTTGCTGTATCTGTATTTGCATTGTAATATCCTGTTACTTGTGCCAGCCAAATATTTCAAATGGTCTCTGAGTGTTCTGATGTGGTACATTTGTTCCGGTGACCTAACATTTTCATATTTAGCATCATGAAATTTGGCTGTTGGAACATATTCTTTCATACTTTGTGCTACAGAGGAGTTTCCACAACATCCATACAGATTAGCCCCCCCCCCCCCACCCACCCACCCACACACACACACACACACACACACACACACACACACACACACACACACACAGAGAGAGAGAGAGAGAGAGAGAGAGAGAGAGAGAGAGAGAGAGATATTCATTTGTATATTGTATTGGGCTCAGGGATTCTCTAGCATGCTAAAGGCTTTTCTGAGATATGCACAGAAAGACAACCCCACCTCCCTTATCCTCCTTTTATTCAGCTTGTCCATCAGAATAGTTAAATTAAAATTAAGTTTAAATTATTTTAGCTGGTTATCTTGAGTAGTTATAATTTTCAGTGGATTGCAGAGTCTCTGGCCATACAGCATTTTGTTACTTAAAGTAACTGGATGTGCATTTATATAGCTTTGTTTGCTCTGATTGTTGCAATGGAGAAGAAATCTTCAGTGGAGGATGGTTATTGCACATTAGCAACCACAATGAAGTTGAAAAGGGGGGGGGGGAGAGGAAATCACCTTTTTTTTGCATGAAGCACACAGTTGTTCCAATAAATGGTACCCTGTGTCTCCCTTCATAAACCATAGCCTGGGAATGAGTTACAACAAGAAGTGACTTTCAGCTCTTGTCCACTGTTGATGTACAGGGTGATTCAAAAAGAATACCACAACTTTAAGAATTTAAAACTCTGCAACGACAAAAGGCAGAGCTAAGCACTATCTGTCGGCGAATTAAGGGAGCTATAAAGTTTCATTTAGTTGTACATTTGTTCGCTTGAGGCGCTGTTGACTAGGCGTCAGCGTCAGTTGATGCTAAGATGGCGACCGCTCAACAGAAAGCTTTTTGTGTTATTGAGTACGGCAGAAGTGAATCGACGACAGTTGTTCAGCGTGCATTTTGAACGAAGTATGGTGTTAAACCTCCTGATAGGTGGTGTATTAAACGTTGGTATAAACAGTTTACAGAGAATGGGTGTTTGTGCAAAGGGAAAAGTTCTGGACGGCCGAGAACGAGTGATGAAAATGTAGCACGCATCCAGCAAGCATTTGTTCGCAGCCCAGGAAAATTGACTCACAGAGCTAGCAGAGAGCTGCAAATTCCACAATCAATTGTATGGAGAGTCCTACGAAAAAGGTTAGTTATGAAACCTGAACGTCAACTACCCGAGGCGATGGATCGGCCGCCAGGCAGCCCGTGACAGAGCACTTCATCACTGGCCTCCAAGAAGCCCTGATCTTACCTCCTGCGATTTTTTCTTATGGGGGTATGTTAAGGATATGGTGTTTCGGCCACCTCTCCCAGTCACCATTGATGATTTGAAACGAGAAATAACAGCAGCTATCCAAACTGTTACACCTGATATGCTACAGAGAGTGTGGAACGAGTTGGAGTACCGGGTTGATATTGCTCGTGTGTCTGGAGGGGGCCATATTGAACATCTCTGAACTTGTTTTTGAGTGAAAAAAAAACCTTTTTAAATACTCTTTGTAATGATGTATAACAGAAGGTTATATTATGTTTCTTTCATTAAATACACATTTTTAAAGTTGTGGTATTCTTTTTGAATCACCCTGTATTTCCATCATTTGTATGACCAATAGAAAATAATTATGCCTTCTTATTGTAAAATATCTCGCAGCTGAATACTGTTTGCTTAAAACTTACTTTATGGTGGTCTGATCATTTGTTGATAAGCATTGCCTGTTTATCTTCACTTTGGTACTTCAGATTCCAGGTAAGTGTCCCTAATTTAGTTATTCCACAGTTTTGTTTTGTGATTAGAGTACTTCAGTTTCAGCAGCTGTATATATTCTACAGTGTTTCCAAAGTACATAATAAGTGGCGGTTTTGTAATTTGAGTGCTTCTGTTTCAGCGGCTGTATATTTTCTATGGTATTTCCTATGTTCATAATAAGTGGCAATGAAGCAGTGCCAGTAACTGGAGTCTGGTAAGTTATAGTTAATGTTCTCATTTTTTATTGTAATAAGGTAGTAAAAAGGGCTCTGTAATAAGCCATACCTAAATTGTTGACTAAGTCAATCTCATTTTTTCACAATAATCTCCTAATAGTTGTGCATCATATTCTGAGATTTTACTGTTCTGAATGACCAGTCACTAAGAAAAATCAGCATTGTCTACTGTCATTTCTCCAACAAAATCAGTTACAGTCACAGACTGTTTCCATGTTCTGTGGTGAACATCTACTACTACAGCCACCCTCTGTACACAAGTGTGTTAGCGTGACCACGTACAATCATTTTCCTAGTGTCCTCTTTCAGTTAATGTAATGTTTAGTAAGAACTTTCCTTGTGAGAGGGGTCTTCTTACTAAAGTACATATTGAGTTGTTGCCTCTTATTAGATACTTCTAATATTATAATATGTAATGTGTAATCTGAGGTTTTCCCGGCGTACAGAAATCTTGAAAATTTCTCTGGTATTCAGCCGGGTAGAGGCGTCCAAAAGGCGCGATATTTCGGCAAGCCGTCTTCTTGCCATCTTCAGGCATTCTTGGTGTCTGATTGATCTCTGATGGATGCCAACTTTATATAATCTCCACCCCTTTCCCGCAGCCTCCGTCTGGGCGCTTCTGAGCGGTCCGCAGTCGGTGGTGGGGGAAGCACAGCACCCCGCGACAGCTCATGTGCCGCAGTCCTTCTGCGGCTACGGCCGCTTGCGGAACTCTGCCGTCGTGGTGACAATGCTTCTTCTTCTTCTTCTTCTTCTTCTTCTTCTCCAGGTGTCCTGACAGGAGTGGATTTCCATGTAGACTGTAGTTGTGTTTTAATTATACTCAAATCTGGATGCCAGACTTTGCTTAGCTGGAAACTGCTGCCTTTATTTATTAGTTCGTCATGCAGCTGGATCTCCACTGCCTCTTTGAGGAGACAATCCCAGAAGGTGTTAGATTGCTGTAACACCTTTATGCCACCGTAGTTCATGTCATGTCCATGTGAGATGCAGTGCTCTGCTATGGCGGACTTGGTGGGCTGTGCGTTGTCTTTGTGGCATTTATGTTCACTACATCACTCTTGTACCGTCCGGATGGTCTGGCCTATAAACATTTTCCCACACTGGCAAAGGATGCTGTAAACTCCTGGTTTCTTGAGTCCTAAGTCATCCGCGATTGATCCTAATAATGTTTTAGTTTTGGATGGGGGGCAAAACACGCACTTGACATTATATTTCCTGAGTATTCTGCCGTTCTTTGCCGATGTGTTCCCGACATATGGTATGATCGCTGTTGCAACCGGTTTGTCTTTGTCCTCGGAAGGCTGTGGCCTGGGCCTCTTCGGTCTTAAGGCGCGTTTTATCTGTCGGTTGTAACCGTTCATGCAGAACATGGCCTGCAAGTGCTGCAGTTCAGCTGCTTGGTTGTCACAGTCAGAGATTTCGCGTGCTCTGTTCATCAGTGTGCTTAGAACACCCTCTTGCTGTGAAGGAGCATGACAGCTGGAGGCATGCAGGTACAAATCCGTATGTGTCGACTTATGGTAGACGCTGTGTCCTAGTGTGCCATCTCGTCTTCACTTGACGAGCACATCCAGAAATGGAAGCTGGTTGTTTTCTTCTACCTCCATCGTGAACTTGAGGCATTTTGGCCTCCCTTGTCTTTCTACTAAGATGCCAAGAGGACTGAATCGTACCATCTTTTGCGAAGGTCACTCATCATATCAGAATCGCAGCCGCCAACTGGATCACTAGAAGAGCTAGGCTGGCCCTGGTCAGGGAGAGGATCGGGTACACTCGACGCAGACTCGACGAGACCTCTAGAGAACTCTTCTCACTCCACTTGCAGCTTGCCTCGACACTCTCCCCTGACTCATGGGAGTGGGTAGATGCAGTTAGTTGGTCTCAAGCCAACAGTGCTTGGCAATCGGCCACCTGCAGACAAACTGCCAAATACGAATGCCTTGCAGCCAAACCACCGCAAGAAGAACCACAGAGAACTGTCATTAACTGTACAGGGAAAGTAATTGATGATGCTACCTTATCCGTACTTAAAAAGGTGCTGCATTTCGCACCAACACCAACAACATTACCAACAGAACAATTCAGCAGCGCGGTGGAACAGGCTGCTCTCGCACTTCCACATGACGCTGCAGAGGAAATACGATGGGGAAACATTTTGTCTACTCACCAGGGCGGCTCCCCCGAAGCCAAACATCTTCAAGGAAGAGAGGAAAGCACTGAAGCGACTCCGAGAAGATGCCGAGACTGTCGTCCTCCCAGCAGATAAAGGGAATTTCATGGTCCTACTACTTTGTAATGTATACAGGCAAAAATTGTACAACCTATTAGAAGATAACACCTACCGGAGAATCGAAGACGATCCTACCAATAGAGTGAAAAGGAAGACTATTGAGCTTCTCCAGCACACCTTCGAAGATAATACGATGGTGAAGAAACTTGGTCCACGAGCAGCTGCACCTCCTAGACTTTACGGACTACCTAAAGTCCATAAGGATGGATTGCCTCTCTGCCCGATTGTAAGCAACATTGGAGCACCAACGTATGAATTAGCAAAACATCTGACGTCGATGCTCAGTCCGTTTGTGGACATATGTCAGCACCACATCAGAAACTCCGCACATTTCGTCCAGCAGCTCCAGAACTTCTGATTGGGCCAAGAAGACCTCATGGTGAGCGTTGACGTGGTATCCCTCTTTACTAGGGTACCTCTAAGAGACTCCCTAAGACTCATAGGAGAAAAATTTGGACCAACAAGTTTTCGAATTCGTACTTATGTCAACATACTTTCTGTTCAATGGGAACTACTACGAACAAACAGATGGAGTAGCGATGGGCTGTCCGGTATCACCAGTAGTGGCCAATATGTTTATGGAGGCATTTGAAGAAGCACTCGGGTTTGCAGCCTACAAGCTCTCTTGCTTTATTCGATATGTAGACGATACATTCGTAATCTGGCCGCACGGACGACAACGCCTCCAAGACTTTCTGCTGCATCTGAATTCGCTGCACCAAAATATAAAGTTTGTGATGGAGGTAGAAGAAAACAACCAGCTTCCATTTCTGGATGTGCTCGTCAAGAGAAGACCAGATGGCACACTAGGACACAGCGTCTACCGTAAGTCGACACATACAGATTTGTACCTGCATGCCTCCAGCTGTCATCCTCCTTCACAGCAAGAGGGTGTTCTAAGCACACTGGTGCACAGAGCATGCGAAATCTCGGACTGTGACAGCCTAGCAGCTGAATTGCAGCACTTGCAGGCCGTGTTCCGCATGAACGGTTGTTGTAACCGGCAGATAAAACGCAGAGGCGAAGACCACACCCTTCCGAGGACAAAGACAAACCGGTTGCGACAGCGCTCATGCCACATGTCGGGGTAGATAAAATGCATAGGCCAAGACCACAGCCTTCCGAGGACGAAGACAAACCGGTTGCGACAGCGCTCATGCCACATGTCGGGAACACATCGGCAGAATACTCAGGAAATATAATGTCAAGTGCGTGTTTCGCCCTCCATCCAAAACGAAAACATTATTAGGATCAGCCAAGGATGACTTAGGACTCCGGAAACCGGGAGTTAACAGCATCCCTTGCCAGTGTGGGGAAAATGTTTATAGGCCAGACCATCCGGATGGTACAGGAGAGATGTAGTGAACATAAACGCCACACAGACAACTCACAGCCCACCAAGTCCATCGTGGCAGAGCACTACATCTCACATGGACATGACATGAACTACGATGGCACAAAGGTGTTACAGCAATCAAACACCTTCTGGGATTGTCTCCTCAAAGAGGCAGTGAAGATCTGGCTGCATGATGAACTAATAAATAAAGACAGCAGTTTCCAGTTAAGCAAAGCCTGGCATCCAGCTTTGAGTGTGATTAAAACACAACGGCAGTCTACACGGAAATCCACTCCTGTCAGGACACCTGAAGAAGAAGAAGAAGAAGAAGAAGAAGAAGAAGAAGAAGAAGAAGAAGACGAAGAAGAAGAAGAAGAAGCATTGTCACCACGACGGCAGAGTTCCACAAGAGTTCCACAAGCGGCCATAGCCACAGAAGGACTGCGGCCAATGATCTGTCGCAGGGCGCCATGCTTCCCCTACCACCCAGCACTGCCCTTCCCCCTCCACCGGCCGCAGACCGCTCGGAAGCGCCCAGATGGAGGCTGCGGGAAAGGGGTGGAGATTATATAAAGTCAACATCCATCAGAGATCAATCAGACACCAAGAACGCCTGAAGATGGCAAGAAGTCGGCCTGCCGAAATATCGCGGCTTTTGGACGACTCTATCCGGCCGAATACCCGAGAAATTTTCAAGATAATATGTAATATTTTCCATTGTTTGATTTTGCCTGATGGCTTTTCTTCCCTCATAGCCCAGTGCAGTTTTCCTATTTTCTAGTGAATTTTCCATTGTTTAATATTACCGTGTAAGAGAAAGTGATTCACATTATATTCCAAGTATAAGTAACTGCAGCATCTGATTTTCTTCAAAAAATATTACTGGCCCTGAGTAGAACCTGCCAACATCTTGTTTAACTTAGAGAAATATATTTTCAAGGAGACAGTGAATAATCTTTCGACAACCGCTGTTGGGATTATTATTATTTTCATCATCATCACCACCACCACCACCACCACCACCACCACCTCCACCTCCACCTCATTCTCAAACGTCACATGGATCATTCTGTCAGGTAGCCAAAAATTTGACGTCAAAGTCTAAGTCCATAAATAAAACTGGTTTTGGAAACAGTTTTTCTTTTTAGTTTATTTCATATCAGTAGCTTCGAATACATAAGTACTGATATTTACTAGCACTGCTTTTAACCATGTGGAAGGATTGCCTGTTATTCAGTGTTGCATTGCATTCACATTTATAGCAGGGAAGCCCCTGTAAAATGAGAACTGGTCTGGAAGTCTGTCAGCCCAGCATAACATACCTACAGCATGTATGCTTCTAGTACTACCAAATCTGTGCAGTCATGAGTTTCAGAATGTGGCAAGAGTTTCACATGGGAGCTTGATGTCATTGTACGGTACCACTCAAGATAATAGGTTGTTGAAAGCAGCTACCTACACCTTTCTGTATTTTCCATACTTATGTGAGAACATAAATATAAAACAATTATTAATTTCATAATATCTTTTGATCTAAAGCTTTATAAATGTTGTTCATATATGTTTTAAATTATTTAGTACACTGTTTACTAAAGGAAGTTTTGAGTGACACGGCTGTAAATGAAGGTACTTGGATGTTCTGACTGCTTTTGCTATTAGTTTCATAACATTTGTATTGAAATTGACCCTGGAATCTCAAAGCTCAGTTGGACAAAAATGATTGCAATATTTTTGTTATACAGGTATGGCAGACCTCTCCCCCCTTCATCTGAGGCCAAACAAAATCACAGTTTTTAATATTTCGGACTATGAAAAATGGCTCTTTCATATGATCATAGTCTTAAATTCAGCAGCACTACTAGTAAAAAAACTGAACATCATTCTGGCTATTATGAATTAAAGAGTAAATATAAACTGTGATTTGCAGCACAAAGTTTCCTTAGAATTGATTAATGTTTTTGAAATAAGTTGGAAGTGGAACCTTGGAGAACACTTCATAGTACACTGCACAAGTCAGATACTACCTCATATTCTGTTGTAAGAAACTGTAAACCTGTTTCTTGCGGCTCACAGAAGTCTGAAAGAAAATGAATACTTTCTCTGATACAATAATGTTATTTATCAAAGAAAATGATCAATTTTTGATAATGTAATTGAACAGCTAAAAAACTTACTCACCAGATGACACTAGGAGAAAACATATTGATCCATTGTTATAGAAATGTGCAAGCTCTCGGAGCCAGTGGCTCCTCCTCCTGGCCAAAAGGAAAGGAGTGAGGATGAAGGAATAGGAGTGGTGAGGTTTAGGAAATGGTGTGAGTTATGGAAAAGTTGCCAGTCCTCTTTCTTCAGCCCTCTTCCTTTCAACCCTCCTGCCAAGAGGAGCAGTCACTGGCTCTGAAAGCTTGGACATTTTCATGAGTTTTGTGTGTTTTCTCCTGCCTCTGCTTGGTGATAAGATTTTTTTGTCCATACAATGACATAAAAAGGTTATTTAGTGATATACTATAACCCTCTTCATTAGATCACAGAATAAAAGCAACTGTTGCATTTGTTATTAAACAATATTCCATTATTTCATGCAAAAAGAAATTTATTGTCTTATCAACTTGACTTGTTTTTAAAACTGAAATGGAAAATTGAGCAATAAGTTTTGCTTGAAGAAATAGGCCAACCCTCTGTTAGACATGACCTTTTTGAAAACACCCAGTAGCAATGACTGAGGCCTATAATTATCAACATTCTTACTTAATTATTCTCTATTCTTGTTTGTGAAGTCCAAGCCATGCATGTTTAAGTCAATCTGGAAAATACATGGCTGAAAAAATTTGTAACTACAAATCAGCACTATACTACTTGGTCTCTGATCATAACTGTATGACGCGTTACATTTATCATTTAATTATAGTTTCTGTTTCCTTTCTGTTTGTTTCCAGTAGCCTCGCTTCCTGCTGTTGCCTGAAATAGCATTTTGTTGGAAATCTATGTGTAGGAGGTTCAGATTCAGTTTATACACAGTAGATCAGTTTGTTGGAGATTTGTGTGTCTCAGTAATAACATTGAAGCAATCCAGTTGAAAGCTTGTCTTTCAAATTTTTGGAGAGTGTCTTTGCCACAAGCAGTTACATCTATCCTATCATCAAACTTGACACTTTTTCCATGAATTCTCTCAACTTCATCATCCGTGAGCTCATGATATGGATTTATAAACCAATACAACAGTGGTTGGTATTGATGTTCCAGTTTTATTGCTCACTGAGTTAACTGGCAGTTGCTGATGCTATTATTACCCAGTAGTTTCCTGATCTAAAGTCACCTTTTGAGTTGAATAGCCCTTAAGTCTTCTTTCATACTTTCAGTGTGGCAGAACCACCAACCCCCGCTCCCTCCCCGATTTTTTCCTTTCACAGATACTTTAATTACGTTCCAAAACTCAAACTTCTAAAGTTCTATGATTTGATTTGTATATAAGTGACTTCAGTCCGGTTAAAATTAATTGATAGTAGATGCTTCACGTGTTGGAGCTGGTTTCCTCCAGGTGGAGTGCTCAACATCACACTTGAACCGTTTGCAGTTGCCAAACTGCCACATCGGTTGGGCAGTTCACTTCCAGTTCCTTGCCTGGCTTTCTTTCTTGATGTGTTTGAGTCCCAATCATGTGTCTGGCCGTTTTGTTCTGTATTTCATCACCACACACACACACACACACACACACTAACCGAATACTACTGGATCCTTCCACATGATTCAGCATCACATATTCCATTATTAAACAATGGAAATGCCAGGTAGGAATATCAACAACATAGGAAAAGACAAGTTGCTACTTACCGTAACTCTTCAATTTGCAGAAGCACACAATTAAGACACTTACCTGAAGCTTTTGGCCACAGCCTTCATCAGCAAAAGAGCACCACACACCATTCGTACACACAAGCAAGTGCACCTGATGCACACTTGACTGCCATCTCCGCATCTCGGGCCAGAATGCATTCTGACTTGAGATGCTATTTTCGGCGTTAATGTATGCATGATGTGTGCTTGCTTGTGTGTGTGAATGGTGTGTTATCTCTTCTGCTGACAAAGCCCGTGACTGAAAGCATTATGAAAGTGTTTTTTAATTGTGCCTGTCAGCAGCTTAACATATACAGTTATTATAATCATAGAGATAGGCCTGCATTAGAGAGCTTCACATGACATCGTGTGAAGCTAAATTATAGCATGCAGCAATTCAGCATTGCGACTGGGCTACCAGAGTCGTACACTGAGGGGAAAAAATCGTAACACTGGGGAGGATTTGTGTGGCATAAATGAAAGTTGCTAGAAATGTTTCTGTGTCTGGAAGATGATGTCTGTTCAAATTTCACGCCAGCGTAACAGCGACACTAGTAGTGCCACTATGAGGAGGCAAATCACATTTGCTTTAAGTATGTGCTGTAATGCTTGCGAGCATTAGTTACCTTGTTGATCGGACATCATGAGTTGATGTTAGTCAGGGATGCTTTTAAGGCAACAAAGACATCTTTATCAACATCTCACCTAGTTTGAAAGAGATTGTGTAATAGTGCTATGAAAGGCTGGATGTTCCTTCTGCAGTATTGCAGGGACTTGGCAGGAATGTAGCCACTGTAAACGTTTGTTGGCAGTGTTGGTAATGAGAAAGCACATTGGCAGGAAGACCAGGTTCTGGACAGCCAAGTGGCACTGCTGAGAGGGAAGACCATGTTTGGCTTATGGCTCTAGCATATCATACTACATCAGCAGCAGCAATTTGAGCACCTCAGTGAACTTTTACAAATCAGTTACTTCAAGCACATCTCCGGGTCAGAAGCCCTGTAGTGTGCGTTCCACTGACTCCAAACCACCCCCATTTGTGACTTCCGGGGTGTCAAAAGAGAGCTCATTGGAGGGCAGGGTAGAGGTCTGTTGTGTTTTCTGATGAAAGCTGGTTCTGCATCAGTGCCACTGATGGCCCTTTGTCGGTTAGCACAATGCCAGTTGAGGGCCTGTAACCAACCTGTCTGTGTGCTAAACACACTGGACCTACACCTGGAGTTATGGTCTGGGTGCGATTTTGTAAGACAACAGGAGCACTCTTGTGGTTATCCCGTGGACCCTGACTGCAGATGTGTATGTCAGTTTGGTTATTCAACCTGCTGAGCTGCCATTCATGAACAGCATTCCAGGAGGTGTTTTCCAACCGGATAATGCTCGCCCGCGTACCGCTGTTGTAACTCAACATACTCTGCCGACTTCAGACACGTTACCTTGGTCTTCTTGATCACCAGATCTGTCTCCAGTCAAGCAAATCATTGGAAGGGAACTCCAGCATCATCCACAAACAGCATTAACCATCCCTGTATTGACTGACCAAGTGCAACAGGCATGGACCTCCATCTCACAAACTGACATCTGGACCTGTACAACAATGCATGTATGTTTAGATTCTTGCATTCAGCAGTCTGGTGATCACACCAGTTATTAATGTACCAGCATTTCACATTTGCAATGGGTTATCTCACTCTTACATTAACCTGTGATCTTGCAATGTTAATCACATAAATATTTTATGTAGACAAATATATATCTGAAATTCTTATGTCTACATTAATTGTGTTTTGCTGTTTTTTTTTTTTTTTTCTTTTTTTTTTACCATCAGTATATATTAGGTTGGTGCATAAGTTCATAGCTTTTTCCACAAGCTTAATAAATGTAACAGTTGCACATAATAGACTTTAATTACTAGTAAATATTGGCCTTCACCGTTAACAACAGCCTGGCAATGCTGCGAGCTGCAGTAACTTTTCGATTCCATGACTGTAGAAATCACACGATTTTGAGGTGAAGGACTCATCAAGCCATGTGCGGAGCACATTTTGACGTAGAAAGAAAGTTCCTTGAATGTTGTTCATTAGTGAACAGTAAAGGTGAAAATTGGAGGGCACAAGATCAGGCATATAAGGTGAATGTGGAATGTCTTTACAACCCAATTCCTGTTTAGTGTTTCTTGTCGGACTAGCAGAATGTGGGCAGGCATCATTGTGGAGTAGCATCACTTAATTTAATCTTCCAGGTTATTGTTCTTGGATTGCGTGTGCAAGACATCTCCTCAACGTCAGCAGTGATGGTTATGTTGTGGGGGAGCAATTTGTAGTATTCCACACCGTTGCTGTCCCACCAGATGTATAACCTTTTCTTTTGTGGATGTGTGTAGATATTCATGTGGGAAGTTGTTGCTTTTTTTTGGGGGGGAGGGGGGGGGGGGGGGGCTCACCCGTTCCTTTCTTTTCCTTACATCAGCATAAAGATACAATTTCCCATCACCCGTGATGATAAAGGTACGAATGGTTGGTATCATTCACGAGCCAGTTGATGATGAGCAAGCAGAAATGCACATATGGCCACCCACTGAACTTTTTTACTATTTTGTCTTAGGGCTTGCAGTACCCACAAACCCAATTTGTGAACCTTCCATCATGTGCAAATGTCGCACAATATTGGAGTGATTACAGTTCATCACATTTGCCAGTTCTGAAGTATACTGTTGTCAGTGTTGCCATAGTTCTGGAAATCAGGGAATTTCAAACTTGTCAGGGAAATCAGCTGACAAAGGCTAAGGCCAAAAATTTAGTTGTGAGAGTGTGATTGTCTTTTCTATGTGCCCGTCTGCAGCTCAGTGATAATCTTTATGGTGAGAGTATTCACGCAAGTTATGGATTGATCACTGTGGTCTCATTTCGCCAACTTGGTGTCTGAGACATGTGTAGTTAGCTGGCCACACTGATAGACTTCCATGACGGGCCAAAACCGCAGGCCATTTATGTACATATCTCCAACGGATTGAACCTGCCAATCCGAAGCCCATCATTTCCCACTAATGTGCAGGCCCTGCCCATCGGATCTAGTTTCACCGATCTGCCTGCAGGTCGAGTCCGTTTGTGTGTGGTATAATGCAGCAGATTTTCGTGGTTTATCCATGGACTTAGGACTGCAGTGCTCCTCAGCAGGCCAGAGGCCATGGGCAACAGATATCAGCAGGAATTGCGACTGTCTCATTGCAAGGACAATGTACAGTGCAGCATTTTATAGCCATTTTATTTATTCTAATACATTTTGGCACTTTGAAAGTAGTTAATATATTAGAAAGTATGGTGGATAAGAGGAGGAAAAAGTGGCAGTCACTGGCAGTTTGTACACTGTGTACTCACATATATTGTGAAAGAAAAACCACAAAATACCAGTGAAATTAGTCATAACACAGTGGGCAATAACCGACCATAACAAACATAGTAGAACCAACGTTTTATTGGCAGTCGCCTATAGTGTTGGTTTACACAACTCATCACTGCCTAATACACTTCTTTCAAGAGGTCTACTTCTTTCTGAAATCAGTGAAGATATTTCAAATCTGTCTTGTGATTCCAATGAAATACATATTTTTGTCATCACATGTGTTTAGTTTTATCGAAATAAAATAACATCTATGGTCTTAATGAAACATATATAACATTTTACTTGCTTTCTCCATCTAAACACAGTTCATTGCAAAAGATGTTGATGTTAGTACTTTAGATTTTTGCTCACATGTTTAGAAATACAGAAGTCCTTACATTTTTTTGCCAACTTATGTCTTTACTTACCCTTGAGATCTCAAAATATGTCCCACCAGGGGGCCAACAGCTCTTTGGTGAGTACATGTGTGGTGCGCATGGGTCCCTGAGCTATTGCAGCCTTATCCTTTTCTGCGCTGCTTTCCCTTCTCCTTCCCTGGCCTTCTTCCTTTCCCTTTGCCCCTTCCATTCCTTCTCTTGGCGTTCTTTTTTGTGTCGTTGTGTCGGCCTGGCTATCCTCATGACTTTGCTTCATGTTGCGGTTCTGGTTGGTTGGGTTTCCTCCTCCTTTTTGGCTTTTCTTTTTTGCTCGTGACTTGCTTCGTGACTTGCCTGCATTGGTCACGCTGTGATGATCTTTGTGAGAGTGACCACGTTCCAGAGATTCTGTTATTCCCCTGCCGCTGCCAGGCAGACAGGCCGCCTCCTTGAGCATTCTGCAGGGCCAACTGGCCTTTATATACATCTGCTCTGTGCACTTTGATACCCGTCTCTAGAACTGCATTGACGCTGTCATGCAGGGTATTTCTGCCACCATTCTTCATGCTGCTGGCACTGCTGTCCCCCTATCCACAGGTCCCCCTTCTCGTCAACCAGTACCGTGGTGGACCAAGGACATAGCAGTCACTGTCCAGGAGCGCTGACGGGCACTGCAACAATTTAAACGACACCATTCACAGACTGACCTCCTCGCTTTTAAGCATCTTCGTGCTGAGTCACATTACCTTATTAAGCAGAGTATAAAGGAATGCTGGGGTGGTATGTTTCCTCCCTGGGGACATATGGCTCTTCATTGCAGATTTGGTTCAAGCTCTGTAGTCTTCTGGGCCACCAGTGACAGTCAACTGTCCAGGGGCTTATCCTCCAAGGTGCTCTGTCTACTGATCCATTGGTCCTTGCAGAACATCTCGCGACACACTTTCCAACAACATTGACGTCCTTTTCCTGTCCTGCCACCTTTCTCCGGCAGAAACAGAGTTGAACAGACCCACCTCCTGTTTCAACCCTCACCAGGCTGAACCCTATAATGGACCCTTCACTGAATGGGAATTTTTGCAGGCTCTTACCTCTTCACGTGACACGGCCCCAGGCCCAGATTCCATCCACAACCAGATGATGCAGCACTTGGACCTTACACTGAGGCAGTATTACTCAGTCTTCAACTACATTTGGCTCATGGGTGTCCACCCCTCACAGTGGCAAGACAGTGTAGTTATCCCCATCCTTAAGCCTGGGAAGAACCCACATCTCTCAACAGCTACTGCCCAATTAGCCTGACAAACGTACTTTGTAAATTGCTTGAGTGGATGGCTAGCTTCCAATTATGTTGTGTACTTGACTCTCAGGGCCTTTTGTTCCCGTATCGGTGTGGCTTCCGGGAAGGACGATATCGAACTGACCATTTACTCAGATTCAAGACTGCAATCCGACTGGCTGTTACTAACTGTTGGCACCTTGTCAGGTCTTCTTTGACCTACGGAAGGAGTACCACATGGCTTGGCACCATCGCATTTTAGTTGTCCTCTATGATTGGGGCCTTCGCGGCCCCCTTCCAATTTTTTTTTTTTTTTTTTTTTTTTTTTTTTTTTTCCACTGGCTCTTCCTGGTCCCAGTGGCACTTCACTCAGCAGTCCTTGGATTCAGGGGAATGGTATCTCAAGGGTTCTGTATTAAGTGTCACACTCTTCCTCATAGCCATCAGTGGGCTTGTAATCTCTGTTGGTCCTCAGGTTCCCCAGCATTGTATGTTGATGATTTTTGCATCTGGTGCAGCTCCCACTCGATAGCATCTGCTGAGTGCCAGCTCTAAGGGGCCACCCGACGGACCTCTGAGTGGACTGTCTCCCATGGCTTCCAGTTTTCTCCCTCCAAAATGTGGGTTATGCATTTTTGTCATCAGTTCATAGTACACCCTGATCCAGAACTTTATTTAGGCGACCACCTCCTAGGTGTTAATGCACAATCCCGTTTCTTGGGCCTTTTTCTTTATGAAACTAGCAATACCCGTTGAACGTCGTTCCTCCTCTGAAAATCTTTATATGTTATAGCTGACCAGGCAAATGTTGTTTTGCCATATAAATTATCTCTAGTCTATAAGAATAATGTATATGTGTAACACAACAGCCATTGTTGGCGGGAGCTTGTGACACAAACAATGGTAATGGCCGAAAACTGTGTAGGGAATGATAAAAGGCTTAGGGGTAAGTCCGGCAGTATTGGCCACTATTAGTTCTAGCGTTTCTATAGTAGATCGCACAGATTTAACAATTGCAGGCGATACATGGCTCGTCCATGAGCATACAAACACAGCGGCAATTTCGTGTCGAAACGTGTTCGCCAGCATTATGAATAATGCCAAGCGCACACGCATCGATTTTTATTGTATGTAAAAATATTGTACAATTAAATTCTTTCAGAGGAAGAAAGGAGAGCATAGGAACTTCTTTTTTCCACTAAAAGAATCTGATCATATGATATATTTCCACTCACTCACTCACTGGTCATACCGGACTCGAGTGTCTATTACCGCAGCAACGTATTTTTCGCGATCTGTCCCTGTCTTGGGCTATTTCCTTCCATTCACCTTCAATACCTAGGCTCCTCACATCAGCCTTCACATTGTCCTCCCATCTACGCCTCGGTCTCCCCACAGGACGTTTTTCCTCTAAGTGCCCTAGCAGTACTCTGTGCGCTGCCCTGCCCTCATCCATTTGAGCTACGTGACCCACCCATCGCAGCCTACGTGATGTAATAATACTGATTATGTCAGGGCTTAAATATATTGAATATATTTCCATACGATAAAAATCGATGTGTGTGCACTAGGCCGAAATGTTAGTTTGGCGAATGACGCGTGCTACCTAATTTAACTTCTCGGTCTAGTTCCATTGATTCAGAGAGGGGATATTCGAGTCGTTGCTTTTGGTTCGTTTTCTTCAATTACCTATCTATCGACTAGTGAAAGACCTGGCGCGGATAACTGATCAAGTGATATTTGATCAGTTATTGACTGGGGTTGAAAATTATTAAATTTCTAAAATTGCTATTAAAAAATTGGGGTTGGTGGTAGAAGGGTGAAAATTTAGCGTTGCATGTATTTTGTAATGTCACATCATAAAAAAATAAAAATAAAAAGTTCTGTCCAAAAAATTAGAAAAAAATTTTGGGGTGGGCCGTGCCTTATCACTTAGGGGTATGAAAAGTAGATTACGACCAATTCTCAGACCTACCGAATATACATGTAAAATTTCATCAGAATCGATCAAGTCGTTTTGGAGGAGTATGGCAACTAACACTGTGACCTGAGAATTTTATATATAAGGAAGTTGACGTGGCTGCCCCATATTCGCTGCCTGAAGACTACATGCATGTGGAAGCTTAATGCTCTCCACCTCCTGGCCCACACATCTTGGGGTGCAGACCATGCTACCCTTCTCCATCTTTACAGTGATCTGGTCTTGTCCGGACTAGGTTATGGAAGTCAGGTTTACGGCTCAGCTGCTCCTTCCACTCTGAAAATACTTGATCCTGTTCACCATTCTGGGGTGCGTCTGGCTGTTGGTGCCTTTTGCACTAGTCCCGCTTACAGTCTTCTGACAGAAGCGAGGATTCCCCCGCCACAAACAGGATGAAACCAACTCGTGGTTTCTTACATAATCGCCATTCGCAGATTCCCTGACCATTCCGTATACCCTGTCCTCTTTGCAAGCGAGGGATGTCTCTCTCCTGATCGCTGCCTATGGGTGGGATTGCCGGTTGGAATGCGTCTCACTTCCCTATGTCAGGATATCCATCTCCATTCACTGAAATGTGCCCCGTGTATTTCCTCTCACAACCCACCTTGGGTGGTGCCTAGACCACAGATTTGGACCGATCTATTCCAGAGTCCTAAGGTATCTGTCACCCCTTTGGTCTTCCGGCATCTTGTGCATTCCATCCTTGCAGAGTTCCAGGTTGCTACCATCTTCTACACTGATGGTTCTAAGACGATAGATATATCTGGATACACTTGCACGCCTACTACTGGCTTAGAACACCATTTATTGCCGGAATCATGTAGTGTGTTCAC
Source organism: Schistocerca piceifrons (assembly GCF_021461385.2). Taxonomy (NCBI): domain Eukaryota; kingdom Metazoa; phylum Arthropoda; class Insecta; order Orthoptera; family Acrididae; genus Schistocerca; species Schistocerca piceifrons. The sequence goes on along the minus strand of NC_060143.1, from coordinate 94,177,326 downwards.
AGCAGAGATGCTAGCCGTTACCAGGGCACCCATTTTGTTACTCAGGCCTCCCTCCAGTGTTTTAATATGTAACAACTCATTGAGCATCTTGCTACTCTTGTCATCCTTTGATCTCTGCTGTTCATGACCTTCTCCCTTCTTTGGCCGTGCCGCCTGCTTAGTTGTCTTTCTCTGAGTCCCAAGTCATGTGCATATCCCAGGGAATGAACGGGCTGACTGTTTGGCTAGATAAGCTGATACTCACGCTCCATTCCCTTTCGTGACTCCAGCTGAAGATAAGCAGATCTACACTCATGCTCATAAATTAAGGATAGTTGCAGAATGTGGTGCTACACAATGTGGCACTACACAAAACTGGCGCTAATAGCATAGGCACATAGGGAACAGACACGACAGAATCTATAAGTCCGCGGTATCGGTGATAAGTTGAGAAAACCGTCCCGAAACACATGTATTACACAACACCACTTTTCCTGCGCATGCACGTACCGCGACATCAGTATGGGATATGATCTCCGTGCACATGTACGCAGGCCACACAACACGTTGGCATACTCTGGATCAGGTGGTCGAGCAGCTGCTGGGATATAGCCTCCCATTCTTTCACCAGTGTCTGTCGGAGCTCCTTAAGTGTCGTAGGGGTTTGAAGACATGGAGCGATACATCGACTGAGAGCATCCCAGACGTGCTCGATTGGTATGTCTGGAGAACAGGAAGGCCACTCCTTTCACCTGAGATCTTCTGTTTCAAGGTACTCCTCCTTGATGGCAGCTCGGTGGGGCCGTGTGTTGTTATCCATCAGGAGGAAGGTGGGACCCACTGCACCCCTGAAAAGGCAGACATATTGGTGCAAAATGACTCTCTGATACAACTGACCTGTGACAGTTCCTCTGTCAAAGACATGGTGTATGTGCACCAATCATAATCCCACCCCACACCATCAAACCACGACCTCCATATGGGTCCCTTTCAAGTACTTAATGGGTTGGTATCTGGTTCCTGGTTCACACCAGATGAAAACCCAGCGAGAATCGCTGTTCAGACTATACCTGAACTCGTCCGCGTGAACATAACCTGGGACCACTGTTCCAATGACCATGTACTGTGTTCTTGACACCAGGTTTTCCGGGCTCTCCTGTGACCAGTGGTCAGTGGAATGCACCTTGCATGTGTCCGGGCGAATGAACCATGTCTGTTTAGTCATATATAGACTGTGCGTCTGGAGACAACTGTTCCAGTGGCTGCGGAAAGGTCCCGAGCAAGGATACCTGCAGTACTCTGTGGCCGTCTGCGGGCACTGATGGTGAGATATCGGTCTTCATGTGGTGTTGTACACTGTGGATGTCCTGTACTGTAGCACCTGGACATGTTTCCTGTCTGCTGGAATCACTTTGTGGCACATGGAGGGCCCGTGCTACGACCTGCTGTGTTTGACCAGCCTCCTGTCGCCCTAGTATTCTACCCCTCATAACATCATCAATATGTGTTCTTTGAGCCATTTTCAATACACAGTCACCATTAGCACATATGTAAATGTCTACACACTTACTCGTTGCACTGTACTCTGACATGCATCAACAGACCTCTGCATATGTGGACTGCTGCCAGCGCCACCATGCGACGACCGCAGGTCAAACACACCGCGTGGTCATACCCTGAGGTGATTTAAACCCACAAAGTGCCCACCAGTGCATTGTTTCACCATGTATCCTTAATTTATGAGCATTAGTGTATGTCAAATCTCTCTTTGCCTGAAAGTGGAATGACGTCTGGTGCACCATTGCTCTCACTAGTAAACTCCGCACAATCAAGGAGAGTGCTGTGCTTTGGTGCTCTTACTTCACTCCTCTCGAAAGGAGTCGACTTCTGTGCTTGGTGCTCCGCCTTCCGCTCCCCATAGCAGAGTCCACTGCTTTATGCCGTCTACACATTGGTCATACCAGGCTCACCCATTGTGTGGAGCCAGACTGACGATATCCCACATATTGGTAGATTATCCCCTTCGTGCTAAGTATAGTCTTCCTTAATTTTAATATTAGTAGACAATTCATGGGTGATTGAACTGGTCCTCAGTTTCCTCTGTGAAAGTGGTTATTTCCAGATATAATATTTTGCTTTATTCCTTGAGCAGATGCAGGGTGATTGTGGTTGGGGCCTCTCTTCACGTTTTCTCAGTCTGGGACACCATGACCACTCCCCCATGGAAAGATCACTGTTTTTTCCAGCTTTTAGACTTGGTATAACCTTTTATGCCTTTTGCTGTGTGTGTTTGACATCCCTGACTGGATCTATCACTTTTAGCTGACCCTCTTTCTTCTGTGAGTAACTTAGGAATTGCAGGTCTGATGATCTCGCCATTTGGCCCCATAAACCCTCTCAATTAATCAATCAATAAGTCTCAAAATTTGTCAGGGAAAAATGCTAAAATATGTCTGGAAATCAGGGAATTTCACTTGGGGAAACTTGTGGCAACCCTGGTTGTGGATCATTGTGGATTAATGCACTTAAGTAGCCTTCATCAAACCCCAAAGATCTTGCTGAATATGAAGGATCACTAATGTCAAAATTATCCTCCTTAAAATGAGAGAACCATTTTCTTGCTGTGCTCAGGCCAGTTACTTTGCCCCCATACACAGTGCAAATATTTCTGGTGCCTCTGCTGCTCTCACCCCTCTGCTGAACTTAAAACAAGAAGAATATGTCAGAAATGTTCAGATTTCTTCACTTCCCACTTCATTTTCTACCATCCACAGCTCCACTCACTATCTCCAAATGATAATATGCAAACTCAAATGGCAACAGCGAACTATAGATAAAAAATGGCAGTTTATAAATAAACCCTTACAACCTGAATACCAATATGCAAAACACAAATGCTATGAACTTGTGCACCAATGTAATATATAACATCATCTCACAATTTAGTGGCATGGCACAGTGATTAATGTGTAAACCCAACATTATAAAAGTCGTAGGTTTCTCTCTCATCAAAAACATGGAATTTTTTTATTTCTATAAGCAAAGACTGTGATTATTTTTGTTCAGCTACGTTGGTAATGCTCATGTAGCCAGTATGAGGATAGTTAAAGGTAACCAAGGATAGTGAGAAATTACAGTTTGCTTTTAATGCTGAAACTGAAATTTTTTTGTCTTTAGTTTGTTTGTAGAGGTTAGTTTCAATCGCCATGAAGAAAGTGATTGTGATTTTAGTTGTGGCACAGATTGTTGGCCGCTGTTTCTACGTTCCTTGTGGTGGCTGCTTCCAGCATTGCTCTGTGTTTCACATTAAGAGCATTTGCATGGTTGCCGTAAGTTCTGGAAATCAGGGAATATCGGGGAATTTCAAACATGTCAGGCAAATATCAGAGGAAAAAAAAAACTGGAAAATCTTGTTTTTGTCTCAGGAGATGAAATGGTTTGTTTACTGAGGTGTCATGCATTGTCGCTGACTGCACAGTTGAGTACATGCGCCGCTTCCCTACTCCCTCATTACTACTGCATTTCTAATTCCTGCCATCTCTCTCAGGCTGCACTCCTACCATTCCCTTCTGCTTGCAGTCAGCACTGCCACCAATTCTTGTCGCTAATCTAGCAGCTGCCGACAAGAGGCAGGGAGGCTTGAGGAGTAGTTTGTTTGGATCCGATTCTCAGAGACTGCAGTTGCGGTGGCTGGAGATGGCGGTCATGTGTGCATGAGTTGTGTCTGAGTGAATGTGTGTGTGCTCTCACTTTCTAACAAAGGTTGTAACCAAAAATTTAGCTCTGAAAGTGTGATTATCTTTTCTACGTGCCTATGTGTGGCTCAGCGATCATCTTTACTGTGAGTTGCTACCTATCCTCATTATTATTGATTCTCAGAGTATTTTAACTAGTTATCTGTTGCATAGATAGACCAACGTGGTCTCATTTCATCAACATGGTGTCTGTAGCTTGTGAATAGCTAGCCACACAAGTGGATTTCCATGACGGGCCAAACCCTCAGGCCATTTCTGCAGGTATCTCTAACAGATCAGGCCTTCCGATTTGAACCCGATTGTTTCCCTATAATGTGCAAGCCCTACCTGTCAGATCTAGTCTCACCAATCTACCCGAATGGCGTTCTGTTTGTGTATGGCATAATGCAGCTGATTTTCATGCTTTATCCGTGGACCCAGGACTGTGGTGCTCCTCGGCAGGCCTGAGGCCGTGGGCTGTGGATTTCAGGAATTGCAAATGTCTCACCACAAGTATATTGTACATTGCGGCATTTTACAGACATTTATTCTAGTACATTTTGGCACTTCGAAAGTAGTTTGTATATTAGAAAGTATGGATGATAAGAAGAAGAAAATTGTGGCAGTTGTTGGCAATTTGTACTCTATGCACTCACATATTTCTTGAATGAAAAACCAGACGATACCTCTAAAATAATAGATATAACACAGTGAGTAATATCTGACAATAACGAATATAGTAGAACCAACATTTTATTGGTGGACACATATAGTTTTGGCTTACACAACTCTACCGTGCCGTATACACTTCTTTCAAGTGGCCTACATTTTTCTCAGGTTATGTCTGAAATCAGTGAAAGTATTTTAAATCTGTCTTGTGGCTCCAACGAAATGCATATTTTTGTTACCAAATGTGTTTCGTTTTATTGAAATAAAATAACATCAGTTGTCTTAATGAAACACATATACCATTTCGCTTGCTTTCTCCATCTAGAAACAGCTAATTACAAAAGATGTGGATATTAGTACTTAAGATTTTTGCCCACATGTTTAGAAATATGGAAGTCCTTAAATTTTTTTGTCTACTTGTACCTTTGCTTACCCTTGATATCTCAAAATTTGTCAGGAGAAAATTCTAATCAGGGAAATGTGAGGGAAATTCACTTGGGGAAACTTGTGGCAACCCTGATTTGTGAAGTGATTCACTGTGTTTGTGTGTTGCCTATAACCTAGCAATAGCCGGCAGCTGATGAGGCAACATTATAATGGCAAGTGACAGATATCAACTGTCAGGTAATCCTAACCGAATTATACTTATCTATGGACTTTTGTGCAAAGGAAGAACTCATTAAAAGATTGGTTGTTCTTTGAATACACCTCTGTGTCTTAAATGCAGTGCATTCTGCATCATCTTGCTATTTATCGTTGCTAACCACCACACTCCACTTCCAAAAGATCCCCATGCACTGACTGAGATATGAGCTAAGAACTAGAATTAGTGGTTAAAGACATGAAAACACCAGCAACAATTAATGGACTACACATTCACATTTGTGGTCTCTCAGTCTTTCAGAATAAATGTGAAAGCTAATTAAGCATTAATACTGAGGATAAAAATGGTGGCACAAACATCTTCTGAACACTTTTTCATTTGACACAATCACTAAACATAAACCGGTATTGGCTTGCTCTGGCCCTCATTTGATGCTGGCTAGAGAAGGCTGATACCAGTTGATGTTTTGAAGAGTTTTCTGAATGAATAAATTGTTCACACTAATTCCATTTAACACATTCACTGTTTCATTGGACATAAATGTCAGTAGTTGCAACTGAACTGTCTCACTGTACTTGTCAGATGGTGCATACTAGCGAAAAAAGTTGATACTTTACATGATAGTTTTGCCACAATCCTTTAGAAAAGATCTAATAAGCATTTGACTATATTTCTAGCTAATGAAGTTTTCAGAATGATAAACACATTGAGAAAATTGTCTTTTTTATATGATTATTGTATAACATGACTTTTTTTACAAAAAATAAAATCCATTGTATGCTTTCGTTTCAGTGATTATCCTCTGCAGCTTTTCTCGCCTGTTATAGCAATATCGAATGCACTATTCAACCGAACTATTGGGACAAAACACACTCCATCACAAGCACAGAGATGATCACTGGCTTCAAGTGTTCCATCTAATATACATGTACCAGAAAATGTACTGAACTGTGTAATTAACTCAATTTTAAAAGACAGGCGTTTTAAAATTCCTTTTAGTGCTACTTCAAATTATTTTGAAAACATATCACAGTTGCTTGAAAAAGAGAGAACTTTCCGGTTTTGGGCTTTATTCGTAGCGAGCCCATTCGGAAGCAGATCAGTTTTGCATAATTTACATGTTTTGCTTTATAATTTCATTGATGCAGAGTTATGGTATTGTAAGTAGTACAATAACAGTGTGGAGAAGGAACTAGTTTTTCCTCTTCTTTTCCTAAGAAGTGTCTAAGTGATGTACAATCTGTGATTTTTTCCAAGTAGGTCAGCACAGAGAGAGAGAGAAAGAAAGAGAGTGTTTAAGTTGTGAAATTCTAGTCATAAGACTTCTCCTTTTTACTCTTGTGTTGGTGTATACTCTGATGCACTGCTCACAGATGTGCAGTGATTTTGTGCCTCATTGACAAATTTTTTGCATATTGTTTAGCTATACTTTTATACTGATATTGATATGGATATAAAATATATACAAAATATAACAATGATTTTTTCTTTGTTTTAGTATTAATGTATTCCCTGCAGTTGACAAACAGCCACATTGTAGTTCTAACTGTGAAATGAGCAGCTACACAAAATATGTCCTTATCGAGGTTTCATAGACTGTATGTAATTGACGTATCAAAGAAACACATGAGAATATGAACAAACCATCAATATTACTAAATGACTGACTGAGTTTGTGGCATTCAGTTCCAGTTGCAAGTTGCCTATCTAATAGCCCAGGGGAAATAAAATTTAATTTTCATTATTTCATATAAGTACTGAGCAAATTAAATGTACTGTCATAACCTGCTCATTAAGAGGTATAATTTTATTTTAAAGGTTTAACATAGTAAGATAGGTACTACAGTCTTGAGGTAGCATAACTATATCAGATTGTTTGAGAATGAGAGCAATTTTGAAGGAGGTGAATGACAGCGATGGCTCTGGCGAAGACAGGAAACAGCGTAAGATATATTTTTAATGCAATAGGACTATTTCTTGAAGGAAAAGATCACATTTCACATTAATAATCATAGTTTTATCTGTAGAACTTATTTTATTCTTCTATCAATCTAATAGGCATGTTAGATAATGGCAGTGTGGTGAGCAGAACTCTACATCTTATTTGCTCGACAGTACTCTTTACATGCAGGCATTTAACATCAATACATGATGTCTGTAAGTTATTACACTTCCAGATTTTATGACGGGTAATGTATCTGGAACAATGTTGCATGATAGCAGGCTAAAATAATTCAAATAATTGGTCATATTGACCAGAACTCAGTTTGGAAACATGGGAGTGAGTGAGATGGGTCTCTAATTAGAAATTACTTACTTACCTGCTTTCCTCCACTTTCGTAAATAGGTGTTACTACCGGTAATCTTTCAAAAAATACATCTTGACCCTCTGCCTGCTTACAAAGGTAATTCAAACAGCGTGTTAGCAAATCTGCACACCGTTTTAGTACTCCGATTGAAAAACCATTATAGTCAGAAAACTTGCTGTTTTTTAGTGATCTCATGACATTTCTTCTGTAACAAATGGTTTGACAAAAATTATTCTGGTGGTAGAGTATGCAATGCCTGACCAAGTAAATGTAACGGATCTGCCCTTTTTGCCCCCCTTTTCTGTCCCATTGAGCAAATCCAGAGCTTCCATCCAGTCTTTATGAATCTACATCTACATCTATACTCCACGAGCCACCTTACGGTGTGTGGCGGAGGGTACTTATTGTACCACTATCTGATCCCCCCTTCCCTGTTCCATTCACGAATTGTGCGTGGGAAGAACGACTGCTTGTAAGTCTCCGTATTTGCTCTAATTTCTCGGATCTTTTCGTTGTGATCATTACGCGAGATATATGTGGGCGGTAGTAATATGTTGCCCATCTCTTCCCGGAATGTGCTCTCTCGTAATTTCGATAATAAACCTCTCCGTATTGCGTAACGCCTTTCTTGAAGCGTCCGCCACTGGAGCTTGTTCAGCATCTCCGTAACGCTCTCGCGCTGACTAAATGTCCCCATGACGAATCGCGCTGCTTTTCGCTGGATCATGTCTATCTCTTCTATTAATCCAACCTGGTAAGGGTCCCATACTGATGAGCAATACTCAAGAATCGGACGAACAAGCGTTTTGTAAGCTACTTCTTTCGTCGATGAGTCACATTTTCTTAGAATTCTTCCTATGAATCTCAACCTGGCGCCTGCTTTTCCCACTATTTGTTTTATGTGATCATTCCACTTCAGATCGCTCCGGATAGTAACTCCTAAGTATTTTACGGTCGTTACCGCTTCCAATGATTTACCACCTATGGCATAATCGTACTGGAGTGGATTTCTGCCCCTATGTATGCGCATTATATTACATTTATCTACGTTTAGGGAAAGCTGCCAGCTGTCGCACCATGCATTAATCCTCTGCAGGTCCTCCTGGAGTACGTACGAGTCTTCTGATGTTGCTACTTTCTTGTAGACAACCGTGTCATCTGCAAATAGCCTCACGGAGCTACCGATGTTGTCAACTAAGTCATTTATGTATATTGTAAACAATAAAGGTCCTATCACGCTTCCCTGCGGTACTCCCGAAATTACCTCTACATCTGCAGATTTTGAACCGTTAAGAATGACATGTTGTGTTCTTTCTTCTAGGAAATCCTGAATCCAATCACAAACCTGGTCCGATATTCCGTAAGCTCGTATTTTTTTCACTAAACGTAAGTGCGGAACCGTATCAAATGCCTTCCTAAGTCCAGGAATACGGCATCAATCTGCTCGCCAGTGTCTACGGCACTGTGAATTTCTTGGGCAAATAGGGCGAGCTGAGTTTCACATGATCTCTGTTTGCGGAATCCATGTTGGTTATGATGAAGGAGATTTGTATTATCTAAGAACGTCATAATACGAGAACACAAAACATGTTCCATTATTCTACAACAGATTGACGTAAGCGAAATAGGCCTATAATTATTCGCATCTGATTTATGACCCTTCTTGAAAATGGGAACGACCTGCGCTTTCTTCCAGTCGCTAGGTACTTTACGTTCTTCCAGCGATCTACGATAAATTGCTGATAGAAAGGGGGCAAGTTCTTTAGCATAATCACTGTAGAATCTTAAGGGTATCTCGTCTGGTCCGGATGCTTTTCCGCTACTAAGTGATAGCAGTTGTTTTTCAATTCCGATATCGTTTATTTCAATATTTTCCATTTTGGCGTCCGTGCGACGGCTGAAGTCAGGGACCGTGTTACGATTTTCCGCAGTGAAACAGTTTCGGAACACTGAATTCAGTATTTCTGCCTTTCTTCGGTCGTCCTCTGTTTCGGTGCCATCGTGGTCAACGAGTGACTGAATAGGGGATTTAGATCCGCTTACCGATTTTACATATGACCAAAACTTTTTAGGGTTCTTGTTTAGATTGTTTGCCAATGTTTTATGTTCGAATTCGTTGAATGCTTCTCTCATTGCTCTCTTTACGCTCTTTTTCGCTTCGTTCAGCTTTTCCTTATCAGCTATGATTCGACTACTCTTAAACCTATGATGAAGCTTTCTTTGTTTCCGTAGTACCTTTCGTACATGATTGTTATACCACGGTGGATCTTTCCCCTCGCTTTGGACTTTAGTCGGTACGAACTTATCTAAGGCGTACTGGACGATGTTTCTGAATTTTTTCCATTTTTGTTCCACATCCTCTTCCTCAGAAATGAACGTTTGATGGTGGTCACTCAGATATTCTGCGATTTGTGCCCTATCACTCTTGTTAAGCAAATATATTTTCCTTCCTTTCTTGGCATTTCTTATTACACTTGTAGTCATTGATGCAACCACTGACTTACGATCACTGATACCCTCTTCTACATTCACGGAGTCGAAAAGTTCCGGTCTATTTGTTGCTATGAGGTCTAAAACGTTAGCTTCACGAGTTGGTTCTCTAACTATCTGCTCGAAGTAATTCTCGGACAAGGCAGTCAGGATAATGTCACAAGAGTCTCTGTCCCTGGCTCCAGTTCTGATTGTGTGACTATCCCATTCTATACCTGGTAGATTGAAGTCTCCCCCTATTACAATAGTATGATCACGAAACTTCTTCACGACGTTCTGCAGGTTCTCTCTGAGGCGCTCAACTACTACGGTTGCTGATGCAGGTGGTCTATAGAAGCATCCGACTATCATATCTGACCCACCTTTGATACTTAACTTAACCCAGATTATTTCACATTCGCATTCGCTAATAACTTCACTGGATATCATTGAATTCTTTACTGCTATAAATACTCCTCCACCATTGGCGTTTATCCTATCCTTGCGGTATATATTCCATTCTGTGTCTAGGATTTCGTTACTGTTCACTTCCGGTTTTAACCAACTTTCCGTTCCTAATACTATATGCGCACTATTTCCTTCAATAAGAGATACTAATTCAGGATCCTTGCCCTGGATACTCCTGCAGTTTACCAATATTACGTTAACTTTTCCTGTTTTTGGTCTCTGAGGACGGACGTTCTTTATCAACGATGATAATGTCCTCTCTGGTAAGCCGTCAGGTATTTTATCGTTTCGCCCAAGGGGGGGTCCCTCTAACCTAAAAAACCCCCGTGTGCACGCCACACGTACTCTGCTACCCTAGTAGCTGCTTCCGGTGTGTAGTGCACGCCTGACCTGTCTAGGGGGGCCCTACAGTTCTCCACCCAATAACGGAGGTCGATGAATTTGCAACCATTATAGTCGCAGAGTCGTCTGAGCCTCTGGTTTAGACCCTCCAAACCAGAGGACCGCGATCGACTCTGGGCACTATGCTGCAGATATTAAGCTCAGCTTGCACTCCGCGTGCGATGCTGGTTGTCTTCACCAAATCAGCCAGCCGCCGGAAGGAACCAAGGATGGCCTCAGAACCCAAGCGGCAGGCATCATTCGTTCCGACATGTGCTACTATCTGCAGCCGGTCACACCCAGTGCGTTCAATAGCTGCCGGAAGGGCCTCCTCCACATTACGGACGAGACCCCCCGGCAAGCACACCGAGTGCACACTGGCATTCTTCCCCGACCTACCCGCTATTTTCCTGAGGGGCTCCATAACCCGCCTAACGTTGGAGCTCCCTATAACTAATAGGCCCGCCCTCTGTGACTGTCGGGACCTTGCCGGAGAATCGGCCACTGGCCCAACAGGCGAGGCATCCTGTGGTGGCTCGGAAACGATGTCATCACCACTAGGAAGCACCCCGTACCTGTTGGAAAGGGGTAAGGCAGCTGCCACGCGGCCAGATCCCACCTTCGCCTTTCGACCAGGCACGCGCGAGCCCACCACTGTCCGCCATTCATCCTGGAGTGATGGCTGACCGGTAAGATGCTCACTGCCGGAAGACGCAGCGACATCAGGGGTTCCATGTGATTCCAAGGCCACCGAAGTAGGCATAGGTCTCACCACAGTTGCCCCAACGCCACTACGAGCCGACGCCTGCGCCTCGAGCTCGATGAGCCTAACAGACAAAGCCTCCACCTGCCCCCGAAGAGTGGCCAATTCTCCTTGCGTCCGCTCACAACAACCACAGTCCCTACACATGACTATGTTTACCCTACTCTATACGGTGACAAATTCCCAAGATAATCTTCTGATGAGCTACTCTGATAATCAAGAAACACTCACTGAAATACGAGACGCGAAAACTACGCTAGGTTTTCCCAGAAAAACTATTTAAAAGCTAAGCGCAGCAAATAAGTACAAAAACGCTTTATACAAACAGTACTCGCTGCTGCTGGTGCTCTCGCTCTGGCTGTCACAAGACAACTGCTGATTCAAGTGACTAGTGGCTAACGGCCGCGAAACAAACAAAAGACGGTTTTAGGGCGCTTTCTGTTCTAAACGATCAAGAAAACACTAAGAAATCTAACACGAAAACTACGTAAAGTTTTATCAAGAACTGTTAGTTACTATGCAGAGCAGATAAACACAAATAGAATCCCTTCCTTAGTGGAAGGTCGTAAACAAAATGCAAAATAAACGCTTTATACAAACAGTACTCGCTGCTGCTGGTGCTGTCGCTCTGGCTCTCGCTCTGTCTGTCTTTGAAATTGGGATGACAAGTCAAAATATTATATTACACATTTATTCTTGTGAGAGGATCCTATTACCATACCAATATTTGTTTGCTGCACAAACTTGCAAATGGATGATATTGAAAGTATTGGGAAACATCGAGACTACTCAAAGCAAACAAGCCAATAGGTCTGAAAAGAATTAGTGAATAATTTCTCATGACTTATAAAGTAGCACACGTAACTACTGAAGTTCATTGGAAGGGCAAAAGAATTGATTTTCAGAATTGCATGTCAGTACCCCAGTGAATGACCATTATGGATAGTTCCTAGACAAAAAGTTGCTTGTCTCGAAGAATTGTTGCAGGTTCAGGGAAAAAAAAAATTAGAAAAAAAACACTTGCGTGAAGCGGCTTATATCCCATTCACACACAATAGCTTACAAATAGTAGATTCAATATACCTACATTTTCCAATGGACACTTGAAGTAATTATACATTTGTTGCCTCATAACAAAGAGAGCTTTCACTCTTCCAGAGTATCTTTGCAAATATATAATTCACTCAAAGGTTCCGTTTTACAGTAGAATCCAGGATGTTACAAGGGATGGCAAAAGCTCAGCAGAAATGAAAATGCCATCAGCTGTGCAAAAAAGAGAAAGAAGCTGATAGTATCCAATGATAACACTGCATGTGAACTTCTAGAGCCTGCCACGTTTCTTCAGTATGTACATATAATACTAAACAGTGATATGAAATGGGATAAACGTGTAGTATAACAACAAAAATAACCACTTATTGACAATATAATGTAAATGGATAGATAAAACATCTACTCACCAAGTGGCAGCAGGGGAACACACACACAAACAAACAGGTTTAACTTTTACAAGCTTCTGGAGCCAGTGTCTCCTTCTCATGGCAGAAGAAGAAGAAGAAGAAGAATTGAAGGGGAAGGAAGAGGGGTGAAGGGAAAGGACTGGAGAGCTTTGGGGAAAGGGATACAGTCCATAAAAACTACCCAGAACCCTGGGTCAGGGGAGATGTACTGCCATCTGGTAAGTCTCCCCTAACCCAGGGTTGTGGGTGACGTTTCTGAACTGCACCCCTTTCCCTAAACCTTTGTAGTCCTTTTCCTTCATCCCTCTTCCTTCCCCTTTAACTCTTCTGCCAGAAGAAGGAGCCACTGGTTCTGAAAAGATTACTGGAAAAGTGCAGTCCATCTGAATAGACACTAGTGCACCAGTTTTAGAATACAGCTCCAGTAATTGGAATCCATATCAAGTAGGCATTACAACAGACATGAAATTAAATGAAACTAAATCAGAGATGAACCACTAGGACTGTAACAGGTCTCTCTAAAGTCCATACAAAAGTGTAATAGTTTCCCAGGGAATTCAATTGGGAATCTTTGGTAGAAATGTGGCATTGTTCTTGTGGTAAAAGTAGGAAACTGATGTTGAAGGTAGGCTGTACAAAATTTCTACTGTGACCATTTTCCCTCTCTCTCTTAAAAATCTTGAGAGTGAGATATATTAGAGCACAAGCTGATGCATATAGACAGTCGTATTTCCCCTGCTCTGTAACCAAAGCGAATAGGAGAGTTGCTAAATTGGTATGAATCAACCCCTACCATGAACTGTACAGCGTCTTGTGGAGTATATGTGTGTAGATACCTCCACAGTCATGAACACCAGTTGAGGGTCTCCAACACCTCCATTTACTCACTTTATTTGTATCATCCTACCACTGCAACCACAAAACGAGAGAGAGAGAGAGAGAGAGAGAGAGAGAGAGCAACCCTTAGGTCCAACACATTAAGTCCATCCCAAAACCTGTCACATAAATCAATCTTATTGCTTCTACTGATCATCCCCCATACACTCAGTTTTTACAATGCTGGATTATGCAGTTTCCACAGAGGAGTCCTCTGCCTGTGTTGGCCAACGTCTGAGCAACTATACGCACTCTTTTTTTCCTTTCCACAGTTCCTATCCTATTACCAATCAAGTTGTTATATGGGTGAAGGCACAGGAACCTGTTGGACCTTCTCTAGCTCACACAAGTAGCCCAGATATTACGGCAGCATCCTTGCTTCAAGGTGGGTTAGGCTTGATGCAGACGAGTGAGAAACAGCTCGCAGTGAGATCATGGTGTCAGAAAGAATTTCATTGCACACACAGTGGCATCACAGTGATAATTGCACACCAGTACTAGATTGGAAAGACACCCAGTAAAGATGTAGGCAGAAGACAGACAGTGTTTGCTTATTTCAATTTTGAATACATTTAAGAAATGCAAGAGGTGGTTTTGGACTCCCACTGGTTAGTTCATGGCTGCTGAAAGGAGTATTTGTGATACTACCGTATTTACTCGAATCTAAGCTGCACTTTTTTTTTCGGTTTTTGTAATCCAAAAAACTGCCTGCGGCTTAGAATCGAATGCAAAGTTAGTGGAAGTTCTGAAAAATGTTGGTAGGTGCCGCCACAACTAATTTTTGCCGTCGAATATATGTAGCGCTACACAGGCATGCTTTGCAGGCACAAAGATAAATACTGGCGCCAAAACCTCTGCGTCAGGAAATAAAATTAAAAGGAAAGGTAGAAGAATGTAAACATTATGCCATGTATTCTTTCGTGTTTGCTGCTACCTCATTTAAACCCTGTCTGCCGAATAAACTACGAAACTAGAGTGAGATGACAGCAAACACAGAAGAATATACATATCAAGTCACGTTTATATTCGTATTATTCTTATGCTGAATAGTGATACTAAGCACGGCAACTGACTAGATTTTTAAATCTAAGATGACTAATTTCTGTGCGGAATGTAATGTACTAGAGAGGCGTCTGCAAATATTTTCAAATTGAGAAAAATTTTCGTTAAACTCTCATTCAGAACATCTTCTATCATACGCTGCCTATTATTTGGTTTTTGTTGATCATTATCAAAGAAAGCAGCAGTGTAAGTAACAACAAATAGCAGTCTCTTGTCATTTTTTCGCTTATGAGACAATTCCTCTGTCTTTTCTTTTTATTGTAAGCTGCGGTAGTGCGCACAAAAGCAAGCCATGCCGCGAGCGGCAACAGGTCGTAAACACTCATTATCAGAATGCGACAAACAATGCATGACACAGTACAATAATGCAGTTTCAGCTTAGAGTGACTTAAGCACCTATAGCAAAGAGAACGGCACTTATCAGATCAAAGCAAAATAAGCAATCGACTCAAACCAGACGAAGCACGTGAAAAAGGAAGGGTACCCGTACAAATACGGACGGAGCACCTGACACATAGCAATGGCTACTTGGTAAAGCTTAAATGTTAAGCTTACGACTCAAACCAAACTACTGTAGCTGTATCTTCATCCATTCCACCTAAATTGTGTCTCATGTTACAGTGGACCAACTTTGTTTTGATTTGGAGGTGCGGTCTAAAACTTTTCTCTCCCCTTGAATTTCGAGTCTCAAATTTCAGGTGTGGCATAGATTTGGGAATTTTTTTTCCCTTGATTTCGAGTCTCATTTCTCAGGTGCGGCTTAGATTCGAGTAAATACGGTATTCATAGATTTGAGACAATGAAAGTAAATTCTACAATTACTTTTGAATGAGTATACAGCCGTTTGATGAATTACCAGTAAAGCTGCAATCATTTATCAAGAGCGCAGACTCTGCAATGAGGCTGTCAATGAAAACTCAAAATGTTGACAGTGACTATGAGATAAGTAGAGAGTATTTAAGTATTCACATCCTGTTAGTTATTTTAAACAAAAGCTAAAATACAGTTAACAAATTGGAACGAAGTTGTAAATGATAATCTTGCCTCAATGGTATTTTTTCAACCTAT
Source organism: Schistocerca piceifrons (assembly GCF_021461385.2). Lineage (NCBI taxonomy): Eukaryota > Metazoa > Arthropoda > Insecta > Orthoptera > Acrididae > Schistocerca > Schistocerca piceifrons. The sequence goes on along the minus strand of NC_060143.1, from coordinate 94,161,484 downwards.
TAATGAGCTTTGGAATTTTGCTAACAAGTATGTGGTAATATATTTTGCTATATGGCAACATAGCCAGCTTCTTTGCATTAGGACTAGGCAAAATAGTTTTCATAAGTAGTCTAAATTATTAAATGAAGAACATTATTGATGTTGTGGAGAAAGTTAATGCCATACAAGAATGTGTATAGGGCTGCCAAACAATAGACACACCTCGTAACAAAACATTTATTTGAAATGTAAGTACAAAAATATTTTTTTTTCTATAATGTCAATTGGAATCCACTTGTAACTGTACTTGACGAGTAGTATTATTAAAAGTGCCCACAGAATCTCCACTGTTTTCTGCTGTAGGAAGAAGGCCTAGTCGTGATGTTGCTGGGAAATGGCTTATGTATGAGTCTAGGCAGGCAGGCAAATCATGAAACAGTATACTGGCTTGATTGTTGCAATCTGGAAAATGATCAGTAGGTAGACTCTGCTGAGGACATGGAGCATTGAGCTTGAAATGCTCATTCATGGAAATGAACCTCTGCGATAACTTCACCACCTCGCATCTAAGTTCCAATTTGCAATTCAGTGGCAATGTTTTATGTGGACGAAGCAGTGGTTCAAAAAATGATTTATCATCATCTGGTGCTTTGTATGTAGCTGGCGATATGGGAGAACTCATGATTTTTAATAAGGAAACTTCAAATTTTCCTGCGCTGTTAGGAAACATTGTCCAAATTCTTCCAAGGCTTACTCTGTGCAATTGGTGTTAATGTACTTGTTGTAGTATCCAGGCTATCCAGAGATTCACTACCGGCCTGACAGTTGTCGAGCACAATGTACTTACCTGCTGAAATTGCTTCTTGTCCTGATTTTGTATTTCTTCTCACATTTTGTGTTGGTATCTTCAATGCCCTTCCACATTTCCATGACTTTTGAACTTGTAATGGAACACAGTGTAGGGTACTGGGACACTACTAAAGACTTAACATTATTATTATTATTATTATTATTATTATTATTATCATCATCATTAAGTTAATATTCATCCTTTTCATATACCTGGGTAGTGGCTGCACTCAAATTTATTTGTATTATCACTACAGAATTGGCCACACAACACCGTGAACTTCCCCAAGTGCTTGGGTGTGTGGGATGGCAAGTACGTTAGAATAGATAAACCAGATTTCAGTGCTTCATCTACATCTACATTTATACTCCGCAAGCCACGCAACGGTGTGTGGCGGAGGGCACTTTACGTGCCACTTTCATTACCTCCTTTTCCTGTTCCAGTCGCGTATGGTTCGCGGGAAGAACAACTGTCTGAAAGCCTCCGTGCGCGCTCTAATCTCTCTAATTTTACATTCGTGATCTCCTCGGGAGGTATAAGTAGGGGGAAGCAATATATTCGATACCTCATCCAGAAACGCACCCTCTCGAAACCTGGCGAGCAAGCTACACCGCGATGCAGAGCGCCTCTCTTGCAGAGTCTGCCACTTGAGTTTGTTAAACATCTCCGTAACGCTATCACGGTTACCAAATAACCCTGTGACGAAACGCGCCGCTCTTCTTTGGATCTTCTCTATCTCCTCTGTCAACCCGATCTGGTACGGATCCCACACTGATGAGCAATACTCAAGTATAGGTCGAACGAGTGTTTTGTAAGCCACCTCCTTTGTTGATGGACTACATTTTCTAAGGACTCTCCCAATGAGTCTCAACCTGGTACCCGCCTTACCAACAATTAATTTTTTGTGATCATTCCACTTCAAATCATTCCGCACGCATACTCCCAGATATTTTACAGAAGTAACTGCTACCAGTGTTTGTTCCGCTATCATATAATCATACAATAAAGGATCCTTCTTTCTATGTATTCGCAATACATTACATTTGTCTATGTTAAGGGTCAGTTGCAACTCCCTGCACCGAGTGCCTATCCGCTGCAGATCTTCCTGCATTTTGCTACAATTTTCTAATGTTGCAACTTCTCTGTATACTACAGCATCATCCGCGAAAAGCCGCATGGAACTTCCGACACTATCTAGTAGGTCATTTATATATATTGTGAAAAGCAATGGTCCAATAACACTCCCCTGTGGCACGCCAGAGGTTACTTTAATGTCTGTTGACGTCTCTGCATTGATAACAACATACTGTGTTCTGTTTGCTAAAAACTCTTCAATCCAGCCACACAGCTGGTCTGATATTACGTAGGCTCTTACTTTGTTTATCAGGCTACAGTGCGGAACTGTATCGAACGCCAAATAAAGGGAGTTCAGTTTCACACGGTCGCTGTTTCCGGAATCCATGTTGATTCCTACAGAGTAGATTCTGGGTTTCCAGATACTACATGATACGCGAGCAAAAACATGTTCTAAAATTCTACAACAGATCGACGTCAGAGATATAGGTCTATAGTTTTGCGCATCTGCTCGACAACCCTTCTTGAACACTGGGACTACCTGTGCTCTTTTTCAATCATTTGGAACCTTCCGTTCCTCTAGAGACTTGCGGTACACGGCTGTTAGAATGGGGGCAAGTTCTTTCGCGTACTCTGTGTAGAACCGAATTGGTATCCTGTCAGGTCCAGTGGACTTTCCTCTGTTGAGTGATTCCAGTTGCTTTTCTATTCCTTGGACACTTATTTCGATATCAGCCATTTTTTCGTTTGTGCGAGGATTTAGAGAAGGAACTGCAGTGCGGTCTTCCTCTGTGAAACAGCTTTGGAAAAAGGTGTTTAATATTTCAGCTTTACGCGTGTCATCCTCTGTTTCAATGCCATCATCATCCCGGAGTGTCTGGATATGCTGTTTCGAGCCACTTATTGATTTAACGTAAGACCAGAACTTCCGAGGATTTTCTGTCAAGTCGGTACATAGAATTTTAATTTCGAATTCACTGAACGCTTCACGCATAGCCCTCCTTACGCTAACTTTGACATTGTTTAGCTTCTGTTTGTCTGAGAGGTTGTGGCTGCGTTTAAACTTGGAGTGAAGCTCTCTTTGCTTTCGCAGTAGTTTCCTAACTTTGTTGTTGTACCACGGTGGGTTTTTCCTGTCCCTCACAGTTTTACTTGGCACGTACCTGTCTAAAACGCATTTTACGATTGCCTTGAACTTTTTCCATAAACACTCAACATTGTCAGTGTCGGAACAGAAATTTTCGTTTTGATCTGTTAGGTAGTCTGAAATCTGCCTTCTTTACTCTTGCTAAACAGATAAACCTTCCTCCCTTTTTTTATATTCCTATTAACTTCCATATTCAGGGATGCTGCAACAGCCTTATGATAACTGATTCCCTGTTCTGCACATACAGAGTCGAAAAGTTCGGGTCTGTTTGTTATCAGTAGGTCCAAGATGTTATCTCCACGAGTTGGTTCTCTGTTTAATTGCTAGAGGTAATTTTCGGATAGTGCAATCAGTATAATGTCACTCGATGCTCTGTTCCTACCACCCGTCCTAAACATCTGAGTGTCCCAGTCTATATCTGGTAAATCGAAATCTCCACCTAAGACTATAAGATGCTGAGAAAATTTATGTGAAATGTATTCCAAATTTTCTCTCAGTTGTTCTGCTACTAATGATGCTGAGTCGGGAGGTCGGTAAAAGGAGCCAATTATTAACCTAGCTCGGTTGTTGAGTGTAACCTCCACCCATAATAATTCACAGGAACTATCCACTTCTACTTCACTACTGGATAAACTACTACTAACAGCGACGAACACTCCACCACCGGTTGCATGCAATCTATCCTTTCTAAACACCGTCTGTACCTTTGTAAAAATTTCGGCAGAATTTATCTCTGGCTTCAGCCAGCTTTCTGTACCTATAACGATTTCAGCTTCGGTGCTTTCTATCAGCGCTTGAAGTTCCGGTACTTTACCAACGCAGCTTCGACAGTTTACAATTACAATACCGATTGCTGCTTGGTCCCCGCATGTCCTGACTTTGCCCCGCACCCGTTGAGGCTGTTGCCCTTTCTGTACTTGCGCAAGGCCATCTAACCTAAAAAACTGCCCAGCCCATGCCACACAACCCCTGCTACCCGTGTAGCCGCTTGTTGCGTGTAGTGGACTCCTGACCTATCCAGCGGAACCCGAAACCCCACCACCCTATGGCGCAAGTCGAGGAATCTGCGGCCCACATGGTCGCAGAACCGTCTCAGCCTCTGATTCAGACCCTCCACTCGGTTCTGTACCAAAGGTCCGCAGTCAGTCCTGTCGACGATGCTGCAGATGGTGAGCTCTGCTTTCATCCCGCTAGCGAGACTGGCAGTCTTCACCAAATCAGATAGCCGCCGGAAGCCAGAGAGGATTTCCTCTGATCCATAGCGACACACATCATTGGTGCCGACATGAGCGACCACCTGCAGATGGGTGCACCCTGTACCCTACATGGCATCCGGAAGGACCCTTTCCACATCGGGAATGACTCCCCCCGGTATGCACATTGGTTTTCTTCCCCTCTCTTGCTGCCATATCCCTAAGGGGCCCCATTACGCGCCTGACGTTGGAGCTCCCAACTACCAGTAAGCCCACCCTCTGCGACCACCCGGATCTTGCAGACTGAGGGGCAACCTCTGGAACAGGACAAGCAGCTATGTCAGGCTGAAGATCAGTATCAGCCTGAGACAGAGCCTGAAACCGGTTCATCAGACAAACTGGAGAGGCCTTCCGTTCAGCCCTCCGGAATGTCTTTCGCCCCCTGCCACACCTTGAGACAATCTCCCACTCTACCACAGGTGAGGGATCAGCCTCAATGCGGGCAGTATCCCGGGCAACGACAGTCGTAGTCCGATTGGGGGATGCATCGGACGAGCTGGCCATCCCTGACAAACCCCCATCCGGACCCCCACAGTGATTCCCATTGGCAACAGTCTCAAGCTGTGTGACCGAAGCCAACACTGCCTGAAGCTGGAAGCGAAGGGATGCCAACTCAGCCTGCATCCGAACACAGCAGTTGCAGTCCCTATCCATGCTAAAAACTGTTGTGCAAAGAACGTCTGAACTAATCTACAGAGAGCGCAAACAAATCGACACAAAATTTAAATGGTTATTAAAATACAAGATTGCCTAGTAAATGCAGTAATGCTGCTACTTGCGCACTGCTGACACACTGCTCGGCAGCGGAAGGAGACTACGCGATTTTACACTATTCAGGTACTAAAACGCGATGCTACAACTCTCAAATACTATAATACGCCCGAAATTTGTGAATTAAACAATGCAAGTACCAAAAACACGCAAAGAAATTAAGAATTAAACTATGTAACAAATGAGTGAGCTAGGAGTATACGACTTGCTGCTGCAGCTGCTTATCCAACGGCGGCAGGGAGCACACTGGGTTCTTCAACTGCAAGAAGTTCCATTCTGTAGTCTTGTTCATTGTCGCTGATGTAAACTGTTTGTTCAGCTATATGGATGTTAGATATCATGGCAGAAAATTTGAAAAGGCTATCTTCAAAAACTCTAAGCTGTGTAAAATGTTAGAATGCTGAATCAATTTATACCCAAATGTGAAAGACTAATTTATGTCAGTATTTAAATGTGTAATTATTTATTTTGTGGCTGCACTACAATAAAACCTTGATTACAATAAAGCAATAAAACATTGATACAATAAAGCATTGAACTGGCTGGGTTAACAACATTTTTAAACTATTATTGTTAACTGAAGATTTGTTCATTCAGATGAAATGCTCCAGGCCAGGGAGCAAAGCATTTGCTGCTTTGTGCTATTTCAATTTTTGAATGACCATATTCAAGCAAAAACATCACTATTAGAGCACAAACACACAATAATTCAACAGTGGTACTTACCTTTATTTTATTCTTCTGATCCAGTTGCACAGCAAAATCCTGACAAAGCTTTTCACTCACTTGAAACCTTGCAGTTCCCTTCTTAATCCTATCGTGATATTCCTTGTGAGACATGTCCCAAATCAGGGTATTTCTTCATCTCTTCAATTAACAGTTCCACATCCAAACTGGCTGCATCCTAGGTAGGCTGATGGCAGCTGTTTTTATGTTTGCAAACATGTGTACACTGCACCATTCACCTACAGTGACTGCTGCTTTGTGACGACTGGTGAGATTGCTGCTATGCAGCCACAATCAGTGAACACAATTGTCTCATTGCGACGGCAAGTTCGGAGCATCACTGCTGTAATGTGCTCCACCATTTCATGTCACTGCTAAAACACATGAGGAGATTACACTGCAAGCTCACTCTAGTAATATGCTCGTGTGCATCAAGCCAGTGCTTATTCAGGGCAGCAAGGCAAGAAGCTGCTCACCATCGAGGTTGAGGATGGCTACCTCACATGCCACCTCAATTCAACAGTGACAGTGGCAAGTAAAGAAACTTATGCTCTGAAGCTAGGAATGGTCTTAGATAATTCCCAAAACCTACAGTCTGAAACCACAGCCTTCGCCACTTCAAGAGGACCTGTGACGCAAAAGTTGGGAACCCAAGGAAGCAGAACACTGTCCAGTCTCATGGAGGTTCCCACATTACCTATAGATAGCGCAAAGCTACCTCGGCTCATAGCAGAGGACACAACTACCATCATTTTGGAGCCACTGGCAAAATTCCAATAGTAATCTTGCTCTTTACTTCATACACTATAAGATTAGCTAGTATAGTCCCTAAAAGCCAGTCATAGTAAGGAAGGATCTCATCTCCCTGCTTAAAATTCTGATAGTGTTAGACGGAAAAATTGGCAAACCAACTGCAAATGGTGCCACTCCCAAGTATACTCTGTGCTTTGTAGCTGCACCACTTGAGGTGTCTTTCATGGTCCACGCAATATGTTGAGAAAATTGATCATTCAGCAGCCAAACTTTCCCTTCTGTAGTGAAGTGTTCACAGAAGGAAAACACCCAGACACTGTCAAAACTTCGCAGGGAGTAAGAAGAGTGAAAAATAAAGGGACACCTGTTTTGGCTTAGGTGCCGACATTCAGTAGTTTCTCAGAAAATGACGAAGTTTGGACAACTTTATCAGTCTGCTTGAGCAGCATGAAATGAAGTGAATCGGTAGTGCAGTAGCCAAGAGCTCAGATACAAATTATTTCACTATGTGTTCAGATCCTATCTTAAGTTGTTCTTTTCTTTTTTTCTCTTATCTTTATTAGTCATGGAAGTATATGACATCAATATTTTTGGTGACATTATCAATTATTGGAGGAAGAAGAAGAAGAAGAAGAAATAAGTGTTTGTTGGTCTGAGGGACTAAATTTGCCATTGACTTCTTGAAGTCAAACAAAAACTGTTAGTTACAGCTTTCAGAATGAAATATTCACTCTGCAGCAGAGTGAGCTCTGATATGAAACTTTCCTTGGAGATTAAAACTGTGTGCTGGACCGAGACTTGAACTCGGAACCTTTGCCTTTCACAGTCTGGTGTTCTACCGACTGAGCTACCCAGGCATGACTTACGATCTGTCCTCACAGCTCTATTTCCACCAGTACCTCATCTCCTACCTTCCAAACTTCACAGAAGCTCTCCTGTAGTCCCTGATGGAAATGTTCACCATGTTCCTCTTATGTGTCAGCCAAATTTTCTTGAAAATTGTGCCCGATTTCGATTCCCGGAGGGGTCAGGGATTTTCTCTGCCTCGTGATGACTGGGTGTTGTGTGATGTCCTTAGGTTAGTTAGGTTTAAGTAGTTCTAAGTTCTAGGGGACTGATGACCACAGATGTTAAGTCCCATAGTGCTCAGAGCCATTTGAACCATTTTTCTTGAAAATTGTGTAAGTGTGAAATAAGAAAATGTAGTTTTAGAGGGACCTTGCATCGTAACTGTTTAAATGATTGTAGAATATCTTCCAATATTTCCTTGTAATCAGGCTGCTTATTCTGCCCAAGGTAACATGCACAAAATTTGTAAAACTTCTCCAAGCTTGCTGTTACGTTTCTGTTATTGTATTTTCAAAGTACTCATCAGATATCAACTTAGGTATATCTGGTCCAACAAATCTCTTCTTTCAACTTTGCAGCTGATAGGTTTGGGAATTGGCTACACAAGTATTGGTAACAGTTTCCTGTTTTGTCCAGAGCTTTCACATATTGCTTCATCGGTCCAAATTTGATGTGTGGTGGAAGCAATAAAATGTGATCTGGATTAACCGAATATTCAGTCACAATGTTCTTCGGTCCTACTATCAGGTTTTGCCTCTTAGACTACTCTCACCTATTCCAGTGGTACCCTGATTGCTGGCCAAGAAGAATGCCAGTCACTTTAAAATCACCATTCACAAGCCACGGTGTTCATAGGAGTACTTTCATGGTACTGCATGTCTCTTTGAAGTGTATTGAATACACAGTTGGAACCGATCCTAGCTCATTTCCAATATGTAGCAACAGTGCTTTCAAACTTTGCTTTGAAGACTATATAAATAATCTCCATTGCTTACTCTCATACTTATGAGCTCCCAGTTTCGTCATTAATCTGGCAATGTCTTTGCAGAACAACATTAAACCATCTTCAACAAAAAATTCCCTACATATTTATCACAGTTTCTGTACATTGAATATACTGTACCATGAACAAGTAAAATTAGTTTTACTGAGACATGATCCCAGGAGTTGAACTGTGTCGTTTTGAGAGTCCCAAGTCTTTCAGCAAATTGTGAACTTCTGTTTGAGTAGGAGGTTTTGGGTTGCTGTCGATATCACACTTGGAATAGTCAGATTTACTACTTTCTTGACTTATATCTGGTTCGGAGAATTCAAATGTATCCATTAATGTTGGTGGAGAAGGGATCAGTAGCCCTGGTCCATGAGGGACTGGTCTAATCACCGAGTCCAAGTTTGGACACAAGATTTTGTTCATGTTTCTTCTGTTGTATCCCATTAATTTTGTCATACAGAAGTAACACTCATCAACACGATTCTTCTGTTCACACCATACCGTGTGAATAGTGAAGTTAAAGCAGTTGATTTTACCTTCACTCCTCTTCCTTAATTGCTCCATGCATGTACAACACACAATGTGTGTTGTTCCGGTCTCTGAGTTTCGTGCTGAAATAAGCAGAATATGATTTCTGCACAAATTGTGTTATTTTCGACACCTTGTACTTATCACACAAGTTCCACAGATATAGCAAAATGTATCTGGGCTATTCACACACTGCCATCCTTACATTTTTAACACAGTTTCAGTGAAATAACACAACTCACAACAACACACGTAAGCACATTGTTCTACTCGTAGCACTCACTCACCAATCTCTCTGGTGATAATCGAATCTCACCTGTGAAGCTCATTATTCTCTCTACTCCACCGACCTACAAACAATGCAATGTAGCTTACAGTAAATAATAGAGAAGCAGTAGCAGCTCATTTTTCAAGGCTCTGAGGCAGATATATCTATCTTTTAATTATATGATAAGAATTTAAGTTACACTGCATAACACAGATTTTGCAGCCAATAGTAGGTTGGAAGGAGGGGTAGCTGTGTAAAGAAAATTTAGGGTAATGGGAAAAAACTGATATCAATTTTTTGTTCAGGGTTGACAAGTTAGTGAAGAATACCACTTACTTTCCATACAGCAGAACACTTGTCAACCTGTGTAATGTTCTCTTACTAGAGATGTCATACTTATTTGAGGTTTGATTTGTATTTCTTAAAAAATCAGGGTTGAAGTCCAGAATTATAGTTGAGGTTTGAAGTTGAAACAGTCTTGCTGCTCCCAATTATTCATCAAACATACACTCTTTAAAATTCTTAAGGTAACAGAGGTAAAATACAGGGAGTGAAAAGTTATTTAAAACTTGTACAGAAACCAGATGGCAGTTACAAGAGTCAAAGGCATGAAAGGGAAGTATTGTTTGAGAAAGGAGTGAAACAGGATTGTAACCCATCCCCGATGTTGTTCAATCCATACAATGAGGAATCAGTAAAGGAAACCAAAGAAAAATTTGGAGAAGGAAATAAAGTTCAAGTGGAAGAGGTTTCCCAATTACATAATTTGATAAGATGCAGCAAAGGATTTGGAAGAGCAGTTGAATGGGATGGTCAGTATCTTCAAAGGAGTAAATAATATGAAACATCAACAAAAATAAAACAAGGGTAATGGAAGGCAGTCGAATTAAATCAGGTGATGCTGAGGGAAATAGATTAGGAAATGAGAAACTAAAAGTAATAAAGGAATTTTGCTATTTAGGCAGGAAGGTAACTGGTGATAGCCGAAGTAGGGAGGACATAAATTGTAGACTGGGAATGGCGAGAAAAGCTTTACTGAATAGAGAATTTTTTTAACATCGAATATAAATTGAAGTGTTGGGAAGTCCTGTCAAATGGTATTTGTTTGGAGTGTGGCCTTGTGCAAACTGAATTGCTGACTATAAACATTTCAGACAAAAAGAGAATAGAAGATTTTGAATTGTAGTGCTAAGAAAGAATGCTGAATATTAGACCGGCAGATCACATAACTAATGAGGAGGTACTGAATAGAATTGGAGAGAAGGGATCAACACCTGGTGCAGGGATTGGTAATTGATCGTCAACATAATCAAATGTAATGTATTGTGAAAAGTAGGCAGAGTACAAAATTGCAGAACAATCATTGGAAGCAGTTATTCCATAAATATCTAGGGGTATGCGCATGGAGTGATTTGAAGTGTAACGACAACATAAAATTAATAGTGTGTAAGGCATATATCAGGCTGAGATTCATTTGAAGACTCCTCAGGATGTGTACTTCACTCACAAAGGAGATAACTTAGAAAACCCTAGTGCGATCAATACATGAATATTGCTCACCTTTATGGGATCCATACCAGATAGGACTGATAAACAAAATAGAGAATATCCAAAGAAGAGCAGCACATTTCATTATAGGTTCATTTAGTAAATGTGAAAGTGTCATGGAGATGCTCAGCTAAATCCATTTGCAGACACTGCAAGAGAGGCATTGTGCGTCACATTACGGACCGTTGTCAAGGTTCTGAGAGTGTACATTCCTAGAAGAGTCAACTAATATATTGCTTCCTCCTACACAATCTTGCAGAAAGACCATGAATATGAAGTTAGAGAGATTTCAGCCCACAAGGAGGCTTACCAGCAACTGTTCTTTCAATGAACCATATGCAACTGGAACAGGAAAAGGGAGAAGTAACACTGGTACACAAAGTATCCTCTGTCACACACTGTAAGGTGGCATGTCGAGTATAGATGTAGAAGAATGAAAGCAGTAAGCAGATTCAAATGGATGTAGGTTCAGTAGTTATTTGGGAGATGATGAGGCTTTTGCAGGATAGAGATGCATGTAGAGCTGCATCAAACCAGTGTTCAACTGAAGACCACAACTACAACAATGCTTGTCTTTGGTGCTGACTTGTTTGGTGATATGAAGATGCCGAATTCTGTGTTTCTTCTTGATAGAATTGTATCAGGTTTTAAGAGCTTTGAATTCAAAAGTTTCTGGCTGTAGTGCGGCTGCTCCAGCCATTGCAAACTGCTCCAATGCTGTGTGGTAACTTGATGTCCATTGTTTCTGGCTTCTGTAAAATGATTGAACATCCACAGATTGACAATTTCATATTTATTTCGAGTTGATCCAATGCTTATCACTCGGTTCCTCCACCGCGATAGCTATTTTGTACTTGTGAACTTGGGTGTAGTCTACTCAGTCAACCATTTCAGGAACCACTGTTGACAGAGTCTAACTGCTTTTATGATGCTGGTGCATAAATTTGTAGTGTTCTTGTATAAGTTTAAGAAATGCAACTGATGTACATAACAGAGACTTAAATCATCAATAATATGTTCTCCTTCACTATTTCAATTGTCTGCCAATGCGGGGTAACTTTTTGATTCCATGACTGTAGAATTTGTTCTTGAGGTAAAGAAGTCTCAAGTCATGTTTGTAGCACATTTGCATCCAGAAAGGGAGTTCCTCAAAGGTTGTTTGGTAGAGACTGGAAAAGCTGAAAATTTGAGGGCACAAGATTAGGTGAATAAGGTGGGTGTGGAATCACTTCTCAACGTGACTCCTGTATAGTGGTTTTTGTCAGTCTAGCAGAATGCGGGTGGGCTCTATCGTAGAGTAGCATCACTTCACACAGTCTTCCTGGTCATTGTTCTTGGATTGAGTCTGCAAAGATGTCTCAGTTGTTGACAATAAATGTCAGCAGTGATGGTTACACCTCGGGGAAGCAATTCGTAGTACACCACGAGACACAAAACATTGTCTTTTGTGGATGTGCACAGATGTTACCATAAAGACACTATTTCTCATTACCAGTATCAATTCAGGAATGATCGGTGGTGGTCACAAGCCAGTTGATGGCGAGCAAGCACAGTTGCTGATTTTTGTGATTTTGGCTTGGAGCATGCTGTGGGGTCTTGCCCACTTATCTCATATAGGGTGTCTAAGGGATGCTGCGTTCTCGGAATGCTATACAACAATTCAAGCAAATAACATTAATAGTTTTTATTACAAATAAGAAGAATGAAAATACTTAACTTGTATTTACAATGATGTCGCAAAGGATGGGTGATATGCAACATAAATCAGAGTCCTTTGCTATACGTAAAATGTGATTTATTAGTCTCATACATTGTACAGATTATACGATCTGTTATCATGCAAGTTTGTCACACAGTTGTGGATCACTAATAACTGCTATCGTAGCGTTCCCTGCTAGGCCGTGCTAATACTCTGTGAAAACTGTCCCAGTACTGAGCAACCAAGGCTGGCAGGAGCGGCACTTATATTCTTCTCTTGTAGATGCCCCTCCTGTTGTGGTGTGGTCCTAATCAGCACACGATTGGCCAACATTGTTTCACTGCCAGCTCTTCTCTCACATTCTTCATCTTCGTTCTGGTGCTTGTGGTTACGCCAGAATACATGCTGTATCCATACACCTGGTTTTTGAACCTTCCCTACCGCATGCAGATGTTGCATGATGGTGGAATGATGAAAGTTCAACACATTTGCCCATTCTCAAGTACACTGATGTGGACTATTGTGGATCAATGCATTTAAACAATCTTTGTCAAACCCCATAAATCTTCCTAAAGATTAAGGTTTTCTGTGATTTCCCTAAATCGCTTCAGGTAAATGCTGGATGATTCCTTTGGTAGGGCACAGCTGACTTTTTTCCCCATCCTTCTGAAAACCAATGGGACCGATGACCTTGTTGTTTGGTCCCCTCCTCCAAACCAATCAACCAGCGAGTCTTCCTGAATGTGGAGAGTCACTAATGTCAAAACAATCCTCCTCAAAATAAGACACCATTTTCTTGCCATACTCCGTGCAATGGCATTATCACCATACATGACGCAAATGTTTCTGGCTGCCTCCATTGCTGTCACCCCTCCATTGAACTCAAAAAGAGGAATAGCTCAGAAATGTTCCGATTTCTCCACTTGGACCTCCATTTTGTAGCATCCACAGCTCCACTATATCCAAATGTAAACTCAAAATAGCAACAGTGAACTACAAACAAAAAATGACAATTGTTAAATAAACCCATAGGAACCTGAATACCAACATGCAATACAAAAACGCTAGGAACATATGCACCAACCTAATAACTTGTAATACAAAAAATAGTATAAATAAATATAATTGAATATGATTGCATTGTTAAAATGTTTGTGCTTATCTTAGTTTTTCTTGGTGATCGGACTTCGCTGACCACCTAGTTAGAACTGCAGGCAGCAGAGGACTCCGGGAACACCGGCGCTTGTCATAATCATGAAAATCCTCTTCCTGTAATTTTCCTCTTCACTTACTTCAATAAATAAAAAATACTTGCGTTTTCCCATATTATATTATTCACACACACATGATACACAGAGCTTGCAACTTGCAATACTTCAAATCTAAAGTCGCACATCTTCATCATCCTTCAACATATGAGAGAGAGAGAGAGAGAGAGGAGGGGGGGGGGGCTGTACAATAGTTGACTGCCCCCCCTCCGTTCATTTGTCTGCGTCTTATCGCACATTCATATTCATAATTAACGCCTTTGCTAAATCTTAATTTTACGGCATCCTGAAGGTCTTTCATCATGTACTTAATACAATTGCCCCCATACTGTACGTTGACATGTTATGGAGACGTACAGTGTTTTTTACTCAAATTTGCCGATAGGGGTCGATGCCCTTTATTGTTGGCTTATTTTTTTTTTTGAATGGACATATCAGCTTATTGTTCATATGTTAAATTTCTACAAGAAATTAAATATTTTTATACATAATATGTGAGTCCATTACATATTTCAATTTAGCGCAATAACATTAATGTCCAGTTTGCTTCATTCTCACTGACGGGTTTCATGCTGGCGCACTGGCTGATTTGGTGGCAATAACTAGTTGCCAACAGTCAGCATGCTATATGCTACCGTTGCATGTGCGTGCACTCGTTTTCTTAGTGTTGATGTTACATAGTGTGTCACACTTTCACCTGAGTGCCACGTATCAAAGAATTGCTGTGGCAATTGTCTTCATTCTGTGTGCAGTGGGTGTGTGCTTATTGTTCAAAATCCGATGCTGTGGCAGAAGATCTCCATTTTTACAGCCTGGGTGTTATTACTACCTGTCGTACTCGCATTTTCAGCGGAGAGAACCCCGACCGACAGCATCCATCGATGAGGTAAGTACCAGCTCAAACAACTATAGTTCACTTGTCAATGTATCAAGTATTGTGAGCCACTCGGAAGTTATTTCATTGCTCCCGCACGTTCATGTCACCACACTGTGCACTTGTTGAAAGACACATACAACAATATACATAACATGATAGCCATACATATGGCTGACATTCCATCCATTGCTTATATTACGAACATAAATTTCTTAAGTTTTAAAATGGCATCAAATTTTCATTAACTGGGTTCTGTTACTATAGTTTATTTGTTAGCTTCAACTTATCTTCATTCACATAACATATACAAATTAATTACATATCAAACATTCAAAATAGGACTACAATGTTACGCACTGCTGGCCTCACTATACTTGGCGCCACCTCCTTTGATTGGGTGGGAAGAGGGGAAATACTCATCTACTGGTTCAAGGATTTATGAGGAAATGTTACTCGTACAATCATGGACTAGCTGCAAAGGAACTTTGGTTTCATGCAAATAATATGTACTGGCTAATCACTGACATAGTATCATGTTGTTTCTTCTTGTGCTAGTGCTCTTTACTTCAAATCACGTGTAGCTTAGTGTGAAAACTGATGTTTTAACCATCGTAGACTTATCTTTCTCAAATACCTGGAAATGTCATTATTCAAGCTTTCATGTGACATGATAAAAATTAATTGGTTCTTGTAAAATCTCATGCTTAAATGTTTATGTGTACTCTGCAGCGAATAGGTACTGATGTTAAGGAGACACACTGCGATGATGCATATTTCATTTTTCATTTGCCTTATGACCTTTGTATAAATATCCTTATAACTAAATTGTTTACTCAAGGTGCGGCCCATTCCTTCATTTGGTACCTGCTACTCGTAATGTAATTCTCTTCTTCTGCGCCGTGACAATGCACTGGTTGCTGCGAGAAAAAACTTAAAACTAATTGCATTTCGTAGCTCGGTGGTCACTGATACATTTAGAATTATAATTGTTACCTTCAGCTGCTGACAGGCGTTGATAAATATCAATGGGGACATGTGTGCCCTGACCGGGACTCGAACCCAGGATCTCCTGCTTACATGGCTTACACACTATCCATCTGACCCACCTGGGGCACAGAGGATAGTGCGACTGCAGGGACTACCTCACGCACGCCTCCCGCAAGACCCACATTCTCACGTTATATGCCCACACACTACATTCATAGTGTCCCTACCCAACACACTCATTACTCGCGAAAGATATTCTTACCAAGTCATGTAAGAGTTCGGGTAATATGTGTGCATCCACACAGAAGAAGAAGGTCATGGGTGGTATTGCCAGAACTATATACTTATATGGATATATCCATTTAACTATACTGATACATTTGGTCACTGCACACGTCTGCAGATATTTCCGTACTTTGTTTAAATTCATAGACATTCATTTATTCTGTTACCCATTATTATGATCATTTACTCTACAAAGAAAACTATTTTACATTTCTCATGGTATTTTGTCGTTAGTCCTTAGCTTACATATCTCGTATAATTTTTCATAACGCTTCCTTTTGGTTGTAAATATGTTCTATATAGTTTAGTATTTAATTAAATCTCTGTGTACATATATCAATAGGCTCCTTAGTTCTTAGACAGTAGATCCTTTTGCACAGTATTTCCGTTTACTTTGTATTTAGGTTAGGTACATATTGCATTCCTATTTTGGTTGTGCCTTTTGCCAGTCTGTCGCGCATGCGCACAGGTCAGTGCCTCTTCTCCTGCTGCTGACATCGACAAGTTTTGTTGAACGCAGATAGCTGAGCCATATGCTAATTTTGTTTATACTTTCGCTTCATATGAATTGGTGTATTACTTCTCATTACTGTTAATTTTTATGCCTACGTGTACAAATCAAAAGCATTACTTATGCCTATACACATTACTTTATCTTAAAATACACTCCAGAAAAAAATTACACTTAGAATTATATACACTATGTACAATTGTCTTGTGATAAAAAACAATGTTACCACGCTTCAGGATTCTATAAAGGCTTTTATATCTTTGTGAGGATGAAAACCCTTGTCTCTCCCTGTTGTCTCATAGGCTAATCTGCATGTCCCTGGGTATGGTATTTTGGAAATTACATACGGTCCTGGACTGAGTAATTGCCACTTATTATTGAGTTTGCCAAATTTTATCGATTTAGGGTGTGTCCGTGAGAGCACTCGTTGCCCTTCAAAAAATTTTGTAACACATTTCAGTTTCTTGTTATAAATTTTCCTTCTATACTTGGCCCTGTTTTCTAGTGTAACCATGGCTTGTTTGATTTTGTCTTGTAGTGTCATTTCTGTAGTGGGTACCTTTGGTATGGCTGACTCCCACTCATTCATTTGCTTTGTCCAGAACATTAATTCATTAGGTGTGAAGCCTGTTGAAGAATGTGGAAGGTTATTGACAACTTGCATAAAAGGAGTTACATATTCTACCCATCGGGTGTGTTTGAGAGGGGTGTATGTCCTAATAAACCGGTTAAATTCTTTAAAGACTCGTTCAACTGGGCTTGTTTCTGGATGAAAAAGGCTTACTAATATGTGCTTTATGCCCTGTGAGGTCATAAATTGTTTCCACTTTTGCCCAATGAAATATGAAGCATTATCCGTTAGTAGTACCTTTGGTTTACCTACTCTTCTCAAATAGTCTCCCTCAATTCTTTTTCTGATATTCGTGGCTGTTGCATTTTTAATCGCGTACATTTCGACAACGTTTCGAGAGAATATTGTATGGTGCCACTACGTATCTTATTCCTCCTTTACTTCTTGGATATGGACCAGCTATGTCCAGAGGTACTATATCTAGAGGTTTTTTTTGTGAGTAGTGGGTGTAGCTCAGTATATTTTGATGCATTGGACTGTTTTAACTTTTGACATATTGCACACTTTCTTAATACCTGTAGGACTTGCCTTCTCAAATTTGAAAAATAACGAAGTGTTGCAATTTTTTCAGTGCATTTGCCCACTCCACAATGTCCCCCATACTTCATGTGTGTGTCGTATAAATTCATCGATATAATCTTCAGGAATACACACACACCATTGATCAGATTTTTCATGTTTCCTATGAAGCAAAATGCCCTTGTACTCCTGATACCATTTACTTTCCTTTCCACCTTCATCTTGATTAAGGTTTTGCACAACTTTACTCCATCTGCGATCTTGCTGTTGATAGTTTTCATCTGCTTACAAAACTTACGGTAATCAGACTGTTGTGTTGTACCTTGCATTAATAACTTTTTGATTTCTGCATCGTGCTCTGTTAATTCACCAAATTCCTCTATACCTTGTGTTAGCCTAGACAAGGCATCTTCAGTAATGTTCTGACTTATTTTAAAGTAAATGATAGCTAATCTACAGTGCAATAGTCTACATGTTAAAAGAAATGACAGTGACTGATGGTAACAGTAAACTTTGGTATTCTTGGCCCACAAAAAATATTCAAACTTCTTAAATGCCCGTATTACTACTAAACTTTCCAATTCTGAGACTGAGTAAGATCTTTCTGCTTCTGATAATGTGAGACTAGCAAAACTGATGACCTTGGGTACTTCCTTACCTTCTTCTCACATCTGGAACAAGCATGCCGCCAGCCCTTGAGATGACGCATCCGTGCATAGACAAAAATCCTTGGACATGTCATGGCTTCTTACATTTGCATTGACCAATGCCTGTTTAAAGTTATTAAAGTCCTCTTGACTTTTATCGTCCCATAACAAAATCCTGTGTTTAAAACAAGTTGAGCAATGCATCACTGTTTGTCAGTTGTTGTGATACGAATTTACGAAAAAATGAAGCTAGTCCTAAAAAGGCTTTTAGTTGTTTTTTATTCTTTGAAGCTGGACAATTGTGTATGGCATCAAGCTTATTTGGATCAGGTAATATACGTTGTTCTGGCGCAACATGTCCTAAAACTTTGACTTCTCCTTACCAAAACTAGACTTTTTTAAATTGGCTGTTACTCCATAATCTGCAAATCATTGAAGCACTTATTACATGAGCCTGATATGTTCTAACCAAGTGGGTGTAGGTTGTGCAGGTTGTGTACATAAACAGTGACTTTGCTAAGCAATTTTGGTCCTAACACATTGTCCAGTGCAGATATATAAACACTCCTGTACTAACGTTCAGTCCAAAGATAGAACACGAAATTCGTAACTTCTGCCCCCACAAACAAATGCAGTATATTTCCGACTTTCTTTGTGGAGCTTTATTTGTCAGTAGGACATCTTGAGATAGAGTATACTGAAATATTTTGTATTGTAAAACTTTAGAAGCTGTTCATCCAAGTTGTCTGGTCTTATGCATACTGGTACTATAATGTTACTGATACCTCTGGCATCGAGAACTAATCTTACAGAACCATCTGGTTTGCTTACTGGTAATATTGGACTACAGTAGGGTGAAAATGAAGGTTGTATTATTCCCCATTTAATCATATGATTGATCTCTTCCCTTACTGCCTCTAGTTTTGCCCATGGATATGACATTACACAAAAGGTCTCATGTGGATAGACTTCAAATTTATATTCATAGTCTTTAATTACTCCTGGCTCCTTACTGAAAACATTGGTACTTAAATAATAAGTTAGAAAGTTCTTGTCATTGGATATCATTTAATACTTGTGATTCACTTAGTTTCTGCTCTACCATTTCGTAACTAACCTCAGTGTTCGCTTCTTGTTCAGTATCAAATTTGTTTGTGAAACACACAGTTGGAACAGAACATTGTACTACTACATTTGACTCTGGTTTGTTTTTGTTACTTTCATCAGATACTTTGACTTAATCAATAGAAAAGGTCTGATCCTTTACATAAAACTGGCATTTACCATTACCTGTGTCAGTCTGTGTTTTCTAAGTTCTAAACATGTCCATACCAATAAGACAATTAACTATAAGTTTGTCAATTATAAGAAAGTTGCACTTCACTATAAAATGTTCAATTTGTACTGGAATAAGTGCCTTATGCTTTTTCTCTAAAAAATCTGGCACTGTTTTGTTTCCTAAACCTTTGCAATAACCCTCGGCCAACTCTGTGAACGTAGTAGCATCCTTTAACCCTTTGTGGTATGCCACATAAGTCTTTGCGTCACCTACTAACCGTAACCTTGCCATTTGCAAACACATTTCATCCGACCAGCCACACAGTCTAGCCATACTACGTACATCACCAATGAAAACATTCACATCCTCTAATGTTTTACCCGAGAAGGAAGGTATCAAATTAGCCGCTGAACAATCTGCCACACCAGAAAAGACAGTACCCTTGCATTCTACACTATTGCTTCCCGAGCCTGATTGAGTATTTTGCAACAATTGTTGCTCCATCCTCTGCATGTGCCGCTTTTGCAACTTATTTTCTTCAATCAGTTTCTTAACTTGCTCTGTCAATGCGACTACGGTGTGACTTGTCCCGGTTGCACGTGTCTCTGGAATTTTCCGGGTGGTATACCTCACCTCACAAAATAAAATTGTATTACCCAGAAGCAAGTTAATTCCGAGCACGTCTAATGGCAAGCCATCTAGACTTACCACATTGCCCCGTTACATGACCATAGAAGCCACACACATCACAAGTGCTTGGTACAAATTTATTGTAAGGAGCGACGTGACCTGTTAATCCACACACTACATCTACATAAATACTCTGCAATCCACCATACGGTGCGTGGCGGACGGTACCTCGTACCACAACTAGCATCTTCTCTCCCTGTTCCACTCCCAAACAGAACGAGGGAAAAATGACTGCTTATATGCCTCTGTACGAGCCCTGATCTCTCTTATCTTATCTTTGTGGTCTTTCTGCGAAATGTAAGTTGGCGGCAGTAAAATTGTACCGCAGTCAGCCTCAAATGCTGGTTCTCTAAATTTCCTCAGTAGTGATTCACGAAAAGAATGCCTCCTTTCCTCTAGAGACTCCCACCCGCACTCCTGAAGCATTTCCGTAACACTCACGTGATGATCAAACCTACCAGTAACAAATCTAGCAGCCCGCCTCTGAATTGCTTCTATGTCCTCCCTCAATCCGACCTGACAAGGATCCCAAACGCTCAAGCAGTACTCAAGAATAGGTCGTATTAGTGTTTTATAAGCGGTCTCCTTTACAGATGAACCACATCTTCCCAAAATTATACCAATGAACCGAAGACGACTATCCGCCTTCCCCACAACTGCCATTATATGCTTGTCCCACTTCATATCGCTCTGCAATGTTACGCCCAAATATTTAATCGACGTGACTGTGTCAAGCGCTACACTAATAATGGAGTATTCAAACATTACGGGATTCTTTTTCCAATTCATCAGCATTAATTTACATTTATCTATATTTAGAGTTAGCTGCCATTCTTTACACCAATCAAAAATCCTGTCCAAGTCATCTTGTATCCTCCTACAGTCATTCAACGAGGACACCTTCCCGTACACCACAGCATCATCAGCAAACAGCCGCACGTTGCTATCCACCTTATCCAAAAGATCATAGAAAACAACAGCGGACCTACAACACTTCCCTGGGCACTCCAAATGATACCCTCACCTCCGATGAACACTCACCATTGAGGACAACATACTGGGTTCTATTACTTAAGAAGTCTTCGAGCCACTCACATACTTGGGAACCAATCCCATATGCTCATACCTTAGTTAGGAGTCTGCAGCAGGGCATCGAGTTAAACGCTTTCCGGAAGTCAAGGAATAGGACATCCGTCTGATACCCTTCATCCATGGTTCGCAAGATATCATGTGAAAAAAGGGCGAGTTGCGTTTTGCATGAGCGATGCTTTCTAAAGCTGTGCTGATGCATGGACAGCAACTTCTCTGTCTCAAGGAAATTCATTATATTTGAACTGAGAATATGTTTGAGAATCCTGCAACAAACCGATGTTAAGGATATTGGTCTGTAATTTTGAGGATCTGTCCTTCTACCCTTCTTATATACAGGTGTCACCTGCGCTTTTTTCCAGTCACTCGGGACTTTACGTTGGGCAAGAGATTCGCGATAAATGCAGGCTAAGTAAGGAGCCAGTGCAGTCGAGTACTGTCTGTAAAACAGAATTGGAATCCCATCAGGACCTGGCGATTTATTTATTTTCAACCCATTCGGGTACTTCACAACCCCAGGGATGTCTATCACTATGTCCTCCATACGGGAATCTGTACGAGACTCAAACAGCGGTATGTTTGTACGATCCTCCTGCGTGAAAGATTTCTCAAATGCTACATTTAAAATTTCAGCTTTCGTTTTGCTGTCTTCCGTTGCCAGGCCAGACTGATCAGTGAGTGACTGGATGGAAGCCTTCGACCTGCTTACCGATTTTACGTAAGACCAGAATTTCCTTGGGTTTTCAGCAAGATCTTTTGCTAAGGTATGACGGTGGTAGTAGTTGAATGCTTCGCGCATCGCTCTTTTTACAGCAGCACGAATCTCTTACTAACTTTTGCCTGTCCTCATCTCCCGATCTTTCTTGTACCGCGAGTGCAACTGTCTTTGGTTCCTGAGCATTCTCCGAATTGCGCTGTTAAACCACGGTGAGTCTTTTCCACCCATAACCCACTTTTTCGGCACATACTTGTCCAATGCGTGATTTACAATGTGTTTAAAATTTGCCCATAATTCTTCCATGTCCATCTTACCGGAAGTAAATAAAGTTGATTCATTTACTAAGTGGGATGCTAACAACTGCTTATCCGCTCTTTCTAGTAAGAATACCCTCCTAGTCTTCTTGACCGACTTTTTAACTTTCGTAACCATAGTTGTAATGACAAGATCATGATCACTAATCCCTGTCTCAACACTGGCACCGTCGATGAGGTCTGGTCTGTTCGTGGCTACCAGATCTAAAATATTTCCATTACGCATTGGCTGTCGATTTAGCTGCTCAAGCCAGTTTTCGGATCATGTGTCCAAAAGCAATTCACACGACGGCTTGTCTGTACCATCTATAATGAATCCATAGGCATCCCAGTCTATACTAGGTAGGTTGAAGTCGCCTCTGACTAATATAGCATGATCCGGGTACTTTTGCGATACAGAATGTAGACTCCCTGTGAATGATTCTAGAACTGTCACGGTGGAACCTGGTGGCCGGTAATAACACCCCACAATTAACTTTATTTCCCCTAGCCCTGTTAAACATGTCCAGATAACTTCACAATCACACTCTACTTCGAACTCAGTAGACACAATATTTTTGTCGACTGCAATGAAGACACCACCTCCTACGGTGTCTAATCTGTCTTTCCAATACACGTTCCAACCCTCACTAAATATTTCAGAACTTCCTATCTCAGGGTTCAGCCAGGTCTCAGTTCCAAGAATAATTTGCGCGCTACATGCTTCCTGGAGGGCTGCCCTGTACGCTATTTCCCTAAGGGACTCCATCAGCCGCCTAACGTTGGAGCTCCCAATAACCAGCAAGCCTTTGCCCCTGTGTGCCTGCTTGGGCCCTGCTGAAGGAGCAGCCACCTGCCTACTGACAGGATGAACGGGCTAGGCCAGCCAGCCAGCCTCGACATTGGCCCTCCGCCTGAGGTGAGGGCAGCCCCAACGCGCCAGGTACACTATAAGGTGCCTCGGCGGCTGAGTCAGCGGACGCAGCAAGCGACACCTGGGGTGTCTCAAGCGATGCGCCAGATCCTCTGCCATCGCTGCACCTCGAGGCAGCAGCCTGAAGGCGGCTGACCGTGGCCAACAGCACGCTCAGCTGCTCGCGAACAGCGGCCAGTTCCTCCTGCGCACGCACGCAGCATGCACACACCTGTGCTCCATCCTACTGCTAATATCTAACAACTCCGCGAATTTATACTCTACAGCTATCAGTAAGCAATATTATTCCTCTCAGATACAAGAATATGCAAGGATTTTATGTAATTAAATATGCAAGCGCACAAACACTCAGAAAGAAATTAAGAATCAAACTACAAAACAAAGATGAAAGCTAAATATGCGACTCACTACTGCATTGCTGCTGCACTGATACTTAACTAGCGGCTGCTCAAGGCTCACTGAGCTGTGTGAA
Organism: Schistocerca piceifrons; assembly: GCF_021461385.2. Lineage (NCBI taxonomy): Eukaryota > Metazoa > Arthropoda > Insecta > Orthoptera > Acrididae > Schistocerca > Schistocerca piceifrons. Next base: position 94,137,848 of record NC_060143.1, on the reverse strand, counting down.
AAGCGCACTGGCTGTCCAAAACAAACAACTGACTAACGACTCTGCTAATTTATACTCTACAGCTATCAATAAGCAATATTACTCCTCTCTAATACGAGAATACACAAGGAACTTATGTAATTAAATATGCATGAGCACAAACACTCAGAAAGAAGTTAAGATTCAAACTACAAAACAAATATGAAAGCTAAATATGCGACTCGCTACTGCACTGCTGCCGCACTGATACTTCACCAGTGGCTGCTCAAGGCTACACATTTAGGTGGTACTAAGTTAACGTGACTATCATTCCCACGAAACTGCTATAAGTCTACAGGGCTGCTAGGCCTTTCAAATGACACTCTCACATCCCTTAACGTTACCCTCATCATGTCTAGGCAGTTGCTGGACTCACCCTATTCGGTGTTTCTCGGTTGCTCCACATGGTGCTAGTCAAAGTCGTGGCATGGGTGCGCCTGACACCACTTGTTACGGCTTCTGCACCACTTGTTACACTGACGCGCCACTTGTTAGCAGCAGACACAGTGGCTGTGTCAAAGACTGAAACGGCATGGAGTTTTACAATTATTTATTGAACTTCCTTTACAATTTCTCCCTCGTCGTTGCTGCCCAGGCCTGCGGATCCCTGCACCTGGCTGCTGCTGTGTAGATTCTCCGACAATGCGTGCAACGCGCGCCGCTGATCGTACTCGGGGGCCTCAGGCCACCAGTGCTCCGCTGAAGCCAGGATGCCCTGTGGTTCAGATGAACTCGTCTCCACTCGGCGCCCCCAGTACGGGCATGGAGCCACGTCGCCGTGAGGTCAGCTGCTGACGCCTGCTGCACCGGCAGCTGGGAAGCCGTCAGTCGTGATGTCCGCGAGGTCCCGTCATGGACGGACCACGCACAGTGGGGCCAGGTTGCCGTGAAGTGCGGGTGTCAGTCCCTGGCGGCGCCTGTGACCAAGACCGCGCTGCGGCTGGTCCTGCTGGAAGTTCTCGCCGTAGTTAGTCAGCCATGGTGCCGACTGAACTCGGGTCAACCTCAAGAGCTGAAGTTGACAACTGGCTCCTGCAAGCTGGAGCAGACTTCCGGAATCGTCACCTACGAAAATTGAACATTCGGACAGGGACCCCGTCCGTCCTCAGATCCGAACTGCTTCCTAATGGCTTCTGTCTGTTGCTGCCTGTGCTCCACTATTTTTTACCCTCGGTGGTAGCTTTTTGTTATTACTCCCGCAGTATATTGCAGTGTAACTTAGCGTGCTGGCCTCTCTTCCCCTTACTCAGCACTCTCCAGGCTTCGCTCGGCGCTCGGTCTGTGTGGGTCCTTGCGTCAGTCTGTTGGTAGACTGCTGCTGTCAGCAAGGCTATCTGTGCCTGCTTACTTCACAACGCCTTGATCACCGGTGTGCCTCTGTTTCGCCATTCTCCACTGCGTGAAGCAACACTTACTACATGTGGCCGCAACAGTACTTCATGCCATATCTGTGTTTTTGTATCGTTCAGTTTTTCATCGATTTCAGTGCAAAAATTTTTGGTTAAGTCATCGAATTTCTGTGAGACTATGTCTTGCAAATCCTTGAATACTTGTTTTTGTTCTTGCTTCTTTGCATTTAGGTCTTGTGTAACAGTGTTTTGTTGCTGTAACAGTGTTTTGTTGCTGTTTTACCATCTTGTGACAAATTACTGAAATTGGTGTTTGTATTGTGTTTCATATCATCAGATTTCACACTTATGTTAGATAGTAACTGCCGTAGTAGTGCTTGAGTTGTACTACTGTGGTTGCTGTCAGCTGTACTTCCCAAGTTAATGTTTTCATTGTGACGTAGTGGTGTTTGTAACGTGTTGTCAAAATTCATATTGGGATCACATTCATGAGCAGTATGTCGCTCTGGGAGATGCATGACATTGTCTCATCAATTGTAAACATTGTGTTGTCAAGGTTATTCTGTTGTGGAGTGTCGCTATCATTTGTCACTCCTGCGACACTCATCTCTGATCTACTTAAACTTTCTGCAGTTGACATGCATGGCGCCTGTACTTCAATTGTTCGTTCTCGCAACTCTACGCCATCTTGGCTCCTACCGCCATCGACACTGGGCATATATTTTTTGGCCATGTTGTATGAATATGCAAACAATAGAAATTTCACAAACATGTTAAAAATTTCATATGCTAACCTTGACAAATGCAATTCACTTGACCCTGTTTTACGTCTATTAGGATGTGCAAACTGTTGTGTCACAAATCTGAGAATATGTATCACACTGAAAAATTTCTGTAAATTTTTTGCAAATAAAATTCAAGGAAGCGAAATAATGAGGAAAGGGTTTCTATGTACATCAAAAGAGATGCTGCCAAGCATAACCATGCAAACAACTTGCGTAGCCGTCCTACCTTTGCTGCACCATAAAAAACAGCTTACTATGGAAGATTTTACGTGACCTGGGTCAAATTCTTATTCCTTTCAAAATTTTTCTCCTCAGTTTTTGCCTTTTAGTAATACTTGCTCCCCATCATGATTCATGCAGACAGAAAATACAGGCAGTTAGCTTTATAATTCATAACAATGTCACAGAAATTTCTTACTATAACAAACACTACTCACGACTGGTGCCCAGAAGTCCTGTCATGGTCGCCAGTTGTAATATAAAAAAATAGTATAAATAAATATAATTGGAACACGTGAGGCAATACTGACCTTATGACTTATCTTAGAAGAAAGATTAAGGAAAGGCAAACCTACGTTTCTAGCATTTGTAAACTTAGAGAAAGCTTTTGACAATGTTGACTGGAATATTCTCTTTCAAATTCTAAAGGTGGCAGGGGTAAAATACAGGGAGTGAAAGGCTATTTACAATTTGTACAGAAACCAGATGGCAGTTATAAAGAGTTGAGGGGCATGAAAGGGAAGCAGTGGTTGGGAAGGGAGTGAGACAGGGTTGTAGCCTCTCCCCGATGTTATTCAATCTGTATATTGCGCGAGCAGTAAAGGAAACAAAAGAAAAATTCAGAGTAGGTATTAAAATCCATGGAGAAGAAATGAAAACTTTGAGGTTCGCCAATGACATTGTAATTCTGTCAGAGACAGCAAAGGACTTGGAAGAGCAGTTGAATGGAATGGACAGTGTCTTGAAAGGAGGATATCAGATGAACATCAACAAAAGCAAAACAAGGATAATGGAATGTAGTCTTAATTAAGTCGGGTGATGCTGAGGGAATTAGATTAGGAAATGAGACACTTAAAGTAGTAAAGGAGTTTTGTTATTTGGGGAGCAAAATAACTGATGATGGTCTAAGTAGATAGGATATAAAATGTAGGCTGGCAATAGCAAGGAAAGCGTTTCTGAAGAAGAGAAATTTGTTAACATCCAGTATTGATTTAAGTGTCAGGAAGTCATTTTTGAAAGTATTTGTATGGAGTGTAGCCATGTATGGAAGTGAAACATGGACGATAAATAGTTTGGACAAGAAGAGAATAGAAGCTTTCAAAATGTGGTGCTACAGAAGAATGCTGAAGATTAGATGGGTAGATCACATTACTAATGATGAAGTATTGAATAGAATTGGGGAGAAGAGGAGTTTGTGGCATAGCTTGACAAAAAGAAGGGACCGGTCAGTAGAACTTGTTCTGAGGCATCAAGGGATCACAAATTTAGCTTTGGAGGGCAGCATGGAGGGTAAAAATCGTAGAGGGAGACCAAGAGATGAATACACTAAGCAGATTCAGAAGGATGTAGGTTGCAGTAAGTACTGGGAGATGAAGAAGCTTGCACAGGATAGGGTAGCATGGAGAGCTGCATCAAACCAGTCTCAGGACTGAAGACCACTACAACAACAATTGAATATGATTGCATTGTTAAAATGTTTGTGATTATCTTAATTTTTCTTGGTGATCGGACTTCACTGATCTTCTAGTTGAAGCTGCAGGCAGTGGAGGACTCCGGGAACACCAGTGCTTGTCATAATTACGAAAACCCTCTTCCTGTAATTTTCCTCTTCACTTACTTAAAAAAATAAAAATAATTGATACTGTTTATCCATAAAATATTATTCATGCAGACATTATACATATAGCTCACAATACTTCAAATCTAAAGTTGCGCAGTAGTAGGCTGCAGCAATTATCTCTTCTTTCATTTCCAACCTCCCGCTTCGACACTTCTACATCATCATAAACAGTTTCTATTTCAACAGTTTCGTTTTGTGAAACTGATTGTGAGGTTCTTGTTACTAGCTCACTTTCAGCATCCCCCCCTCCCCCAACCCCTCCCCCTCCTCCCTCATAGTCTCGATTGAGATTTTTGATATTGACAGCTTATAATGGAATAGAGATATTCCCCTGGTTATGGCCTTATGATGCCAAGGGGACAAAAAACAATCTACACCAGTTAGGGTTCATCCTAGACAGCTGTAGACCTATTTGACTATACGCTGTGCCAGCAGACTGATGAGGGTAGTGTTAAAACTTTGAATGTCATTTTCTTGGGAACTACTGAGTGTTGTCATGTAAGCTGAAATAGATATCCCTATATTTTCACAGAGTCATCCTACATCTTGAAGCATCTTATCCATATGTTACGGAACATGAATGCTGTAAATAGCAATCGAGAAACTGTTTGATGAATTAATGCAGTTGAAATTGCAAATCCTTAATTTTCTTCTTAAAATAACAAAACTAATTTTGAGTTTTAATTTATGATATGTTCCAAATGTCTGAGACTTGTCAGCAATACATTGTCTTCCAAAGTTCCATGAACACCAAACAAAAAAAGTTGAGTAGGAGGACGGACTATTATTTTTGGCAGTATATGTACATTTCCTCATCTTGTTTCAGCTCTAATTCAGTGACCACTGTGATTTAACCAATTGGGGTGTGGTGTGTTATAAGTCTTTATAAAAACAAAGGTTTCTGATCTGTTAAAAGCTAGTCATATGGAGTGAAGTGAGCTTGAGGAAATAAAACTCATTTGTATGAAAATACAGATCATCAAGGTTATCACTGCAAAAAATACAATGGTTAAAGATATGTGGCAACATGCCAAAACAAACATTCCATAGCAAAATACCAAGGTGAGGAATGGTGCATGAACTTAAGGCATTCCAACTCGATCAACCTTGGTTTAATATTACAGAACTAATTCTACATGGGTACGGTATTCAAAAGTGATACATTGAAGTTTGTTGCTGTTCTCAACAAGTTAAGTGAACATTTGCATCTCGTAAGTGACTTAATTGCTTTTTCACCAACTTCAAACACATTTGAGACTATTAAACTACCGTTATTGTCACATGTGGCCCAAACACCGGAGCAAGCCTGCCAGGTGCTTTATGAAGTGTTGGGACATAGAAATTCATTGCAATTATGGCGGCATTTGCAAAGTGCAATTAAGTCGGACATTTTGTCCAACCACACATTCAGATAATATGGATGCTAAAACTACCACCTCCTCTACAAGCTAGTTAATTTCTCACAAGCAACATCCTATCATACCAAACTACTATTGGCTGATAGACTTCATGCGCTTTGATAATGTTATGCTTCAGGACGACTGCCATCTTTCTCTCTCTGCGGAGGTTGCCAGCAGCTGGGGTACAGTTCCAGGAAAGTATGAGCTATCATGTAGTTGAGTGGAGACAGCTTCTTGGAACGTGAGGTATCGTGGGACACACTGCACTGTAGTGGCCCATTAGCTAGCCAGCAGGCGACAAACACTATCAACTTTACTTGATGCGAAGTCATTGCTCCCAAGGTTGTGACTGCATGGGACATGCAAATCATTGCGCAATATGCTGTTACCTCCATGCTCGACCAGATATGTTGGTATCGTATGAGGCTCGGCAGTATGGTGAGAAAATGCATTTCTTCTTACTCTTTCAAATCGCAAAGCAGCACCCTACCATTGCTGCTTTGAAAACCAGAAAGACTATTGTGAGGAAGTTATGGACATTGCAATGTAGTACAGGCACAGATCTCAGGGTTTTTGTGTGTGACAAGTTATCAGGGTGCTAATTCCTAATTGATTCAGGATCATCCGTCAGTACAATTCCAATGAACAAATCATGTGTCATCCAAAAAAAAAAAAAAAAAAAAAAACCACCAGGGGCTTTCCTAAGGGCAGTTAACGAAATGCTGGTATGGAACTATGGACTTAAACTTTAACTGTAGATTTAGGATTAGGATCAATTTTGGAATGAGATTTTGTAATGGCAGAAGTGTCAGTGCCAATTATTGGAGCCGACTTTCTACATTATCAGCAATTACCATTGGGTTTAGCTACAGGAGTGCTGAACTAAGTTAGATTGATAGATTGGATAAAAAAAATGGGCTGCACCCATAAAGGAGATTGTTGATACAACAGCACAGGTCAGTAGCGGAGAGGACATTTTAGTTAAGATCCATGCTTTAAGAAGTACCATTTTTATTGCTGACACCAAACCATCAGAGGTAGGCAACATTAACCCATGTTAGCTCAAAAAAACACAGGATTAAAGAACAAGGTACACTACCACCAAGCTGAGTTATTTACACTGCGTCAAAGAATTTCAGAACTTCAAAATACGGGCTAGTGGTATGAGGTCTAATAATACAACAACCATGTTTTCAGTTGCAAGGCATTAGTTAACACACAAGACATGCTGGAGTTGTGCAGGACATCTGTCACTACACTCATACTAAGAATGTCCCCCCCCCCTCCCACCCCCCGTTTACGTAAAAATGAAAAGTCTGACATCGGACAGGTGTCTGGCTGTGAATAAAAATTATTGATGAACTGTTACAAACTGGAGGAGTGAGGCTTTCAGCCAGCAGTTGCTCGTCCCCTATACATTTAGTGCCAAAAAAGAACAAATCCTTTTGTTAATTCACATGCCATACCTGACAAGTATATTATTCCTAATTTACAAGATTTTACTCATGCACCTGCTGGATTGAAATGGTTCATTGTTATAGACTGTAGAAAGGCATATCACCAAATACCCATGGCTCCAACTGCATGGGCATAGCCAGAGGGGGAGAGGTTTAGGGGGTTCAAACCAAAACAAAGCTACAAAAAGAAGGGGAGAAGTGGTTTTAAAATCAATTGCAGTGTAATCTTTATTTCAAAATTACTGCTTTTTCAAATAGCATTTATTGATAGTGTGCAAGGGGAATACGGCATTGATGACCCATTGCTGGCAATTGTGTTGGCACCAATGTGTGGACTGAGATTACAGGGGACATGGTTTATCTGGAGTCCTGGAGGGTCCAGATTGTGCTGCCTATATGTGAAGGCTATCCAAGTAGCCACAATTGCTGAGGCTGGGCGCAGTGATAATATGTTCACACGGTAGCAGCTTACGCTAATTACTGTCAATTACGCTAATTACTGTCAAATTCGCACCTACTTGAAACTGTGTAAATTGTTCTTATTGTCGCAGTGAGTATTTTTTTAATGTATATTTTAATCAGTTGTATGTGATACAAAGGAACAGCTAGTGCGCACAATATGATAATCAGTTTCTTTACATTTACTTTTCTACATATACATGATACAGGCAGTATCTAACAATTGACCAATTTAATGCAAAATTGTGTGAGAGGGAACTTGTAGAGTGTCAAAGAGGGTTTTCAGAAACTCTAGGAAAGTGATGAAAAACCTGGTTGGTAAGTAAGTATTGCCATTTATCAATTTAATAGAAATGTCCTAGAGTATCATTCTCCTTCACTGGCTTCCAAATGCTCACTGCTGTAACCACGACCGTTCCAGTCGCGGGGTTGCCGAGAACAAAAGTGTGGCGGGACCGAATGGGAGCAGCCCACGAACAAACAAAATGGACAATGGGAAAGGACGGATATGAACAACAGCAGATGACCGAGCAAGACCCTGCGAACAAGAACACGCAAGAAACAACGGGGTCACAAGTGAAAAACCTCACGAATCAACAACGTCCACTCGTACACGGAAACAAGCAAAGTTAATGCGCTGTCTGTAGGCGAGATGTCAATAGACTCATGCAAATATCAGACTGCCTCGCTGAGCGAGAGGCAAGTGCTTAAATACATGATAGGGTACGTCGCTATTGGCCGCTAGGACCATGTGCTGCACCGTGGTGCCCTCACACTATACGTGGACCCGGAGTGTGGGCAGCCACGGCTTAAACGGCACGATGGCTGCAGAGACACCTAGTGGTAATCGAGGTCCATGCCGTCTGGCGCAGATTCGAAACCCGCGGCGCTCAGTACCAGACTCACAAATGAGATTCATCCAGTCAGATACCTCATCATCTTTTGGTTGTCCAATATTACTGTGTGTAAAGGATGAGCCAGACAATAGGAGATTTTACTTTATTATGTGAGCCTCCAACCAGTAACTTCATTACTCCATTACGGCCAAGCCACGGCCGGCAGTGTTAGCTGCCTGTAAATTCTTTCGTCCCACGGTCTAGTAACAGGAAGTCAGCACCGAGAAAGGGCACCTTGTTCACGCGCCTCTCTCGTGTGCTGACGAGGTAACGCCGTCCCAGGCGTCGCTTAGCAGGCAACGCTCTGGAAAGTTCCATGCCGCCCGCACGGTTTGCTCGGTCCTGACCAATCAGGGTGGAGGAAGCCGCGTGGTGCGTCGAACATACCCGGCCGCCCGTCGCCGGGCCCGCTCTCTTGTATTCTTGCTCACCCGCGAGGCGGATGCGCGCCCTGTAGCATTGATCATCTCCCGCTTCTCCCGGTGCTGCGGCACTGTGGACTTAGTTTTGGCAGACAACCACTTTCGGTAGCTTCGCGAACAATGTTCGCCGAATTGCAAGCTCTGGCTCACCCTCACCTCCCTAGGCCTATGTAGCCCCTTTCATCATGCTTTAGCCAATAAATGGCCTTTCTCTAAAAATTACACTATTATTCCATAACGCCCACCGCCTGCCCATACCCGCCATCCTGTACAATTGGTGTCAGAAGTGGGATGGGTACCCGTAGTGACTTTGTCGCTACACTAAATTTCTCCCGGCAAGACGCCGTACACTTCGCGCATGGAATGCGCCAACCGGCCGCCACGTTTGCTCCACGTGGGCCGTGGCTGCTCCACTAAACACGCACAGGGCGCGCGCTGCAGCGAGGCAGCCCACGCTAGTCAGCCACGTGAGCCGGACGCCGCCGCGCTGCCCGCTGCCTGAGTTCGAGGGGCCTGCGCTGCGCTGCGCTGCGCGACCGGCCGGGCCGCCGTCATCCGCCGCCGTCATCCGCCACGCCGCCGCCGCCCGCCGCCGTCACCGACGCGCCAGGGGCTGCCGCCATCACCGACCGGCCGAGCCAGCGCCGTCCGCCGCCAACACATTCGCCGCCGCCCGAGGGTCCGGACGCCGCCGCCGCCGCCGCCGCCGCCACCACTGCGTCGCACCGCCTCCATCGCCACGTAAGTCGCCGCGATGCTTACAACTATAGCTTCGACGATCTTCCGCCGCTGGATTGAGAATCTTTGTGGCCGTCCTTTTTTTGTAACAATCATTACTTTTTTCTGGTCACTAGCGTCCCATAAAATTGTAAACATGCCGATAGGGACACGAGCGACGGAACGGGATACCCCCATAGAGGCATCTGTCTCGCAAGACCCGCTCGAGGCCATAAATGCACAAATGCGCCAGTTATTCGCACAAAATCAGGAGCTACTTGAGCAAAACCGCGTCTTGAAACAGACGCTGGAAGCTAGTGCGCGAACTTCCATACCTGTGGCTAGCTCCACCCCTGTAACAAATGCTCAAACAGAGGCAACTAACACTAATTCTGTCTCTAATACAAACGCCACAATTTCTGCTAACATGGCGACTGTAAGCAATTTTCCTGCGGCTGATTTCATTCCCACCTTTTCTGGGAAGTCCCACGAAAATGTAGCTAAGTTCTTACAAAATATTCGTGATGTGGGTCGCACGTGTGCCTGGCCGGACGATCTATTGGTCAATGTAGCCAGACTGAAGTTGACGGGGGAAGCCCGAATGTTCATAGAAACGGTGGATGAATTGCGTGACACGCACGAATTTGAAGTATTGGCCCGCGGATTGACTACGCGTTATACCGATACCAGAGGTACCACATATTACAGAGATCAATTATCAACCCTTAGGCAGAAGCCTAATGAGGATTTTGATGCCTTTGCAGATCGCATACGAGCAGTATCTTGTCGTACCTACAAGCTAGGTGAAAATGCCAGTGAAAACAGAATTTTGCGTTCAGAAGCCGAAGCGCGTGCAATTGATGCATTTGTCCGCGGTATTGACCCCCGCATCGGAGGAGAAGTCAAAGCAGCCTCCCCCACTTCTCTGTTTGAAGCTGTTCGTTTGGCAATGCTTCGCGAAGAGGTGTTGCGTTTTTGCGCTGCCGCCCCGCGCCCATCGGACCCAGTACCGGTCCCAGCAAAAGAAGTATTTTGTCAGCGTTGTGGGAAGCCCAACCATACGGCAATGCGCTGTCGCGCGCCGTATTGCACTATTTGCCAGACAGTAGGTCATGCTAATAATGTTTGCCCCACAAAGTCACCATTTTCTAATCAGATGCGCGGCCACCGCCGCAACGGGGGGTCGCATCAGGGAAACGCTTGGGGGGCAGGTTCCGCCACCCACCCGCGCCCCCGACAAAAATAATACACCCGGTTAGGACCGAAAAATGTAAAGAGGTGGAACACGTTAGTCTATTTGGCGTACTCGGGAACAAATCAGTTAGAATTTTAGTTGATACTGGTGCTCAAGTTAGCGTATTGTTTGTGGAGAAAAATGATCGATGGGTGTTACAGCCACCCCGGTACCATATCAGTGGCCTTGGAGAGGAAGTAATTGTCCCTGCAGGTTCGTGTGTAGTGAACCTGCAAATCGACGAGGGTAAATACAGTCAGAGGATGGAGGTAGTGAGGCTAAAGAAGGGTGAATTTGACATCATACTAGGGAATGACTTCCTGCACCGTTATCAGGGGATAGTGGATTATCTAACGCGAACTGTGCAGTTCGGCGAAGCAATTCACCGATTTGGCAGTGCGCACCCCCGTCAGACGCGAGGGAGCTGCGAAAGGCGCCGTTCACAGTCTCCCATAAAACCGCAGATGTGGGCGATAAAAACCACTCACCCTGTGAGGATAAAAGGCGGAAGTGGAAAGATTCTCTGGATAGATGCCAAAAATCAAGAACGCCCCAAGACAGACATTCTGGTTGACCCGCTCACCCACAATGATGTTTTAGATCGTCAGTCAGTACATATAAAGAGAAGTATCTGCCGACCGGAGAGGAGACAGAAGGGTTTTGCGATACCAGTAAGTATAGATAATTTTGGTGTAGAAGATGTTGTGATACCGAAGGGTACTATTGTTGCCAGTGGTCAGGAAATTTTTGAGGAAATAAGAGGAGCTGAGAAGCAACGAAATAAAGATAAGAAAGGCAGGAAAGGAAAGAAATGTTCAGTTAGAGAAGTGCGATATGTCGCGTCGACGATAAGGAGTCAGTTAGCAGAGAAGTTAGGTCATTTAAACAGTGAGGAGAAAAGGATGTTGCAGCCGGTATTAGAGGAATTTTCGTGGTTGTTTGAAGAGAGGCAGTTTCTACCGGTTACGGATTTGGTTCAGCACAAAATTCCGACCGGAGAAGCTCGGCCTATTGCGCCAGTAGTTCCACCCAAAAAAGCAAGAAAGAAGGTAATACAACAGCCTAGACAGCAACGTAGATACGCTCTAAGGTCAAACCCCTACGATTTGCGTTCCAGAAAGTAGGTCTGAGATGGTATGTAAACAGTTGAAAAAGTCCTGCATGAAGCAAGAGAATTAATTGACGGAAAACACCGTCGTTACTATACCTTTAATTAAGTTGTGCATGTTAGTTATAAGTAGACATAAGAATTGGCAACCATTGGTAACTGGTAATAGAATTTATGATGTCACATGCTAATGGAAGTGATGGAAGTTATGTAATCATTTTGTCTTGTCATTTAACGTCTCCAGTAATGTTATCGTAGCAGTCGAGAATTAAAAACACAACCATTCTTAATCATGGAATTAAGGGGAAAGTTGTCCTTGTCAAAAGAACACGTAGAGAAAGAATCAGTTAATCTTGTATATTTCAAAGAGATTCACATTTCACTTGTTAATTTAGTGAATAGTGCACGAACACAGGTATTAAAGCTTTACCATAAAAACATGATACTAATACGCCTTCGTAACTGCCAGTAGATCAGTGACTACATGCAGCCGTCTACCTGTACTTTGAAAGACGCCCAATTACATGTATGTTTTGCAAAATGATCACACAACGATAATAATAAGAATAAATACGTCCAAGTTAAACAACAAATAGGCTACTCTAAAGTAAAAGGAGTCTTCCTGAAGTGCTATTTTATTGTTTTCGTGATGCGATGTTGAACAGACAACGAGGTAAGTTTTTTGGTACCACGTATTTCTGTATATTAAATGCCACGGAAGGAGTGCGTAAATACCTCCACTGTGGTCTACAGGTGTTCACATGCGCCGAGTCCCGCCCCTCCCTGTCAGCTGGCGACGCGGCCCCCTTCCCTTCCCTCTCACAGCCTGACGAGAGAGAGCGGCCATTGCAGTTCCCCCTTCCCCACCCACCGCCTCTGTCCTTGGTGCGTGCAGCATCTGCACCTCTCCCCTCGCCCCTCCTCACCACCCAACCATCGCCCTGCAGGCCACGTGCCTCAGCCACGCTACACATTCGTATATTCGTACGTTGCAGTTTAAACAGCAAACCTAAAGGGATGGTTATAAAAATAAAATCACCAGCTTAATATTGCCCTACAGATTTTATTAGTCTTATCTAAAGACGGGAATCTATGTGTATTGTCTATTTGAATTTTCAGTATGGAACAAAAATCGTGAGAGAGAACGTTTCCTGGTACGCATTGCCTAAACCATCAGGATTGGTAAATGTTGGAATTTCAGATCGATCTCCGGCTATGTTGTATCACCACCACGGTTAATAAACGGATCTATATGGCGTCAAGAAAGCCGGCACTTGCCGCTATATCTGTCCTGTAAACGACCGCTGTGTGGGGAACGCGTTAGCCAAGGAGTTGGGTTTGGAATGCCATTGCAAAATATAGTTTATATAGAAGCCTAACACCTGCCATTTACCTAAATTTTGAAGAACAGAGTGTTTAAGTAAAATAGTTGTAAGCCGATAGTTTTGTGACCTCTAGCGATTGAAGTTATTAGAGTCCTTTAGAAAAGAACATCCTCCACGCATAACTGTCGTGAACAACATAAGATAACTTTGGAAGGAAATTTTGTGACTGTACCGAGAGATAAACTCCACGCGTAGCAAGAGGACGGACCCAGCGTGAACGCCAGTTATGCTGCCGAGCCAGTGAAACCGGACGCAGCCGTACTGTCAGCTGTGCTGTCAGCAACTTACAATCTCACGAGCGCGACGCGTGTCGCACCTTAGCACCTCAAGCTGCACTGAATCTCAACACAGAAATTCTTAGCCATGATATAACGAATCCTATGAATAACTTTATGCACATTTTCAATAGTCAGGAACTTACTTTGCTCCCTACACACTTTTTATATGACAAATGAACTCCAATTTTATTATAAACCAAAGCACCGACAGGTAAGTCATATCGACGTCTTCGAGATGCAACCAGCTTCGTCGAGCCGCCAATATTGATTATATGGAAGCAGGTAAGTAAGAGAATTAACAAAAGGAACAACAATCATATCCCTGAACGATTGACTGGGTGACTGATAATCACAAATATTTGCAAAAACAAATCAACACAGCAAACAGCATATCTCATGTTTAATAATTATTGGTATGTTCATTGAGGCGACACAAAACCACTTTTCATCAGAGTCTTGTTAAAGGAAGTATTAACGTGACATCACACTATTCCATAGCATTACACACAACATTGCCATTACTTAATGACAGTTTTCTTGTGGGTAGAAGTACCAAAGATCAGTTGGTATGAAAATACAAACGAGAGCTTAAAGGAATACCAGGGGATGCTTACATTGATTTTGCTACGAAATGTAACTGGAGGATAAGGAAGTTTTGTTTGAAGGAAATAATATTTTAAACTTTTGCTTTGTTGCGGTTTTGCCATGTCTTGTAGTATCACTATGACGAGTTGCCAATTACTTATGTCTAATTACTTGTGTCCAATTACTTAAGTCCATGTATTATCTTATTGTTGTTCGTTTTGACTGTTTTATTACTAACTATTTAGAGAATTTTGCTTAAGTTTTTCCAGCACCAGTAATTTAGTATTTGTATCAGCCTAGTGTTTCTATGTGTCGCTGTGTTACTATATTGATGAGGATAGTCATTTTGTAGGATTTCAAGTATGCTAGAGTAAGTTCCCTAGTACTGCCAATTATTTGTTTAATAATAATGATGTCTTAGGTGATAAATTGTTTTGGAAGAGAAGTTTAGGATGTAACCATGCTTTATTTTGATTTGTATTTGAATGTTTATCTGGAGGGACATACCACATGCCTACCCCCGTGATAGATAACGTAAACAGAGTGAATCACACCCACAGAACGAGCAAGCTTTGGCCGTATACCTAGTCTGTTGGATGAACAAGAGAACCACCCGCAAGGGCACGTACCTTACGTGACGCGGCTGGCACCCGCGCGGTCCTTTAGCTGTCTGTGTCGTTTCTTCACTTTTCCGTTCCGCGACATAGTCTGTTCTACCCACTTTCATCTTTCCACTATCAACAGAACAACCCTTGAAGAGTCATGCTCCACCCGCAAGGGCACGTACCTTACGTGACGCGGCTGGCACCCGCGCGGTCCCTTAGCTGTCTGTGTCGTTCCTTCACTTTTCCGTTTCGCGGCATAGTCCGTTCTACCCACTTTGATCTGTCAACTTTCAACAGACACAATACTATTCAGCCCCGACTTTGATCTTCCATCTCGAAGAAGAGTTCACGAGAACAGTGTTCCGTGCTCTCTGACGACAGCTGATCAGGCAACGTCAGACGCGAACCGCGTCTAGCCCGCAGCTAAACGCCAGTAAGCGGAAATCTCTGTTCAAAACCTTGAGCCTTCTTTGTTTTCCCGTTGTATTTTCCGAAGGAATACCGACTATTGAAGTAGTAGCATTTAACTGTATGACGTGTCCCAGGACACTGCGATACAAGCAAGGATAGACGGAGTTTTAAGCAACCAGCTGGGCCCGAGGAGGCCAGCACTACGGAGTTATAGAGACGGCGAGTTTAGTCGCAAAATGTTGAGAGGATGAAGACGGCGAATTTGGTCGTAAAGTTAGTCGCAAGATGTTGAGAGGATAAAGACGGTGAATTTTGTCGCGCAGTAAAGTTTTGTTTTAAGTGAGAGAAGTCGTGTTTTAGGAAGAAGTAAGTAGCAGCTATCTTGGAATCGCAGAATTGTCGTATACACAGTTAAGTAGGCGATAACGTCGTGTAAACGATGCGCCTTGCACTGCACCTTCATAAAGGGAAAGTCCTTCAGAAATTACGCTCAACTTAGTCTTTTCTAATCCAATTCCTTATACTCTCTGTGTCCACTATGGACATCGTCGAGTTTTGTTTCCCCCCCTCTCGTTAGCAACAGCCTTGACATCCAACGACACAATCTACGCCCCACCTGCACCAAACTGGTGTCATTTTTCTTGGTCAGTCTCCATTTATGGTGTTCAGCAAATATATTGAGTTACGAGAAAATGCTTCGCAAAATGTGAATGTTATTACACTTGGATGGTTAGCCCAAGGAGGCATTTAACTTTTTTGTTTGTTATTGATATGGCATTTGCAACAATTTGATATGATACTTGTGTGCCTCATTTCTACATTTATGTATGTTAATGTAATTTTAAACAGAACCCACTGTAACAGCTCATCTAGCTTTATGTCACGCGTAATCCCACTTCTATTTTGTTGCATTTGACAGTCGGCATTTGACAGTCGTAGACCCCTCAGCTGCCGCGTGCAGCCCTGACGACGCGCTGGCTTTTGAAGTTATCTGCCGCGCGCCTTTCTGACGTAGCGCGAGATTGGCCTTGCAGTCAGCTGCCACTCTGCCGTAGCCTCCGCGCAGATCTTCAGCAAACGGTTCCTGTTGGAACACCATTAACAATCTTTCATGCCACTGCGGCTTACTTAGTATTCACACCTCTTTAATTATGTTTTTTTTTTTTTTTATACCTGAAAGCTCATTCATGATTCCCTTGTCAGCTAACGTTCAAGTTTTATCTAATAAATCAAATAAATCACATCCTAACGTCACTTGATGATTTGCTAAAAAATGAAAAAAGGACAAATTTCTTACCTTCGCCTGTTGGCACACTTAAATGAATGGCAAACAGTCGCAAATTAAACCACACAAAAAAGAGAAAACAAGAACCTATCAGGCATGTGCCCTCCCTTAGTTTTAAGAGTGAAACTGAGATATCAGTTAATGCGGAAAAACTAGCGTAGTGTAGTGAAGTGTTCCCTTAGTGATAACTCCCTTTTCAACTGTGTTTTGAAACGTGTGGACCTCCCTTCATACCCCCCCCCCCCCCCCCTGCGCTGAGTTCCAGTGCACGGACCTGGCCACGGCCACGCCCCCTTCCCGCCGGCAGCCTGCGCGCTGCCCGCTGAGGACAACACACCACGCCGCCTCGCGTCTGTCGCCCTCGCCGTGACTCATCAGTGGTGATGTGTTCAAATTTTCAACTTATTTTAACAAAAGGAAAAAAAAAAGACATTTTTACTTCAACTTAGCAACAAGAACACTTGGCATGTTTACCTAATTCACACTGTTATGTTTTGTTCTAATTTTGTGACGATTTTATGATGTTTTGATGTTTTATGATGTTATGATGTTCTGATGTTTTATGATGTTCTGATGTTTTATGATGATTCTTGTATACACACAATATTGTTGACATGTGTAAGCTCCCTTGCGACCCTTAGGAGGTCTCTAGAGTCTCTATACCCTCCCATAGATTAAGACCCCTGCCGTCTTCCGTGAGAGCCAATGTTCACTTTCTTTTGCAAGATAAATTTGTTTACATTCAAATAATAATTGCATTGAGCGAATTCACATACGTTCTCCGCTCCCACGGAAGGGGGAGGAATGTAAAGGATGAGCCAGACAATAGGAGATTTTACTTTATTATGTGAGCCTCCAACCAGTAACTTCATTACTCCATTACGGCCAAGCCACGGCCGGCAGTGTTAGCTGCCTGTAAATTCTTTCGTCCCACGGTCTAGTAACAGGAAGTCAGCACCGAGAAAGGGCACCTTGTTCACGCGCCTCTCTCGTGTGCTGACGAGGTAACGCCGTCCCAGGCGTCGCTTAGCAGGCAACGCTCTGGAAAGTTCCATGCCGCCCGCACAGTTTGCTCGGTCCTGACCAATCAGGGTGGAGGAAGCCGCGTGGTGCGTCGAACATACCCGGCCGCCCGTCGCCGGGCCCGCTCTCTTGTATTCTTGCTCACCCGCGAGGCGGATGCGCGCCCTGTAGCATTGATCATCTCCCGCTTCTCCCGGTGCTGCGGCACTGTGGACTTAGTTTTGGCAGACAACCACTTTCGGTAGCTTCGCGAACAATGTTCGCCGAATTGCAAGCTCTGGCTCGCCCTCACCTCCCTAGGCCTATGTAGCCCCTTTCATCATGCTTTAGCCAATAAATGGCCTTTCTCTAAAAATTACACTATTATTCCATAACGCCCACCGCCTGCCCATACCCGCCATCCTGTACATGTGAGTTGCACATCAGATCTGAAAAATCTTTTTGCACATTTACCATGGTATCTGCTTTCAACAGCAAGATCTTCAGTGTGTGTGAGATAGATCTTATTTCGGTGTACTCATAAAGCATATGTCAGTATTGGAACACAGTGCGGGCCAAAGATGCACTATAAACATATCTGCACCAGAAGAATGTATAGACAAAAAGAAAAATTGACCATTCATATATTTGTTTAAGCCAATATCAAATATTTCACTGTCCAACTGTCTGTTTTTTCCCATCTGTGATTCTGGATGTATGTGTAGTGTGAGTGAGCTGTGTACATATAAAAGTTTTTTACAGTATATCCTCTGGAAAGGGAGGCAGATTTTTCATTTCTAAAATATTCACCCTGGAAACGATACCTGGACAACAACCTGTAGGCTTCTGGAACAATGGTGACCTCATTTATGATTGTTTCAAACTGCATTCTTTATCACGGCTAGGGACAGTGGTCAGTTGACAATCGATGCCTCATGCTGTTCAAGGAAGAATTATTATATAAACCAATTAGAATGTTTCAGTGGTAATTGTAGTGAGAGACTGTGGAGGTGAGAACTTACACGCAATAATCGTTCCTGATGAAACTAACCGCCAGCCACAAGCCTCGAAATAATCCACATTATTCAACCCTCCCTTACACTGTCGTGGCCTTAATAAATATCATACGTACCCTACTCAAAATTTTACGTGAGTTCCCCAGTTATTATTACATATCATCACTATATCCATTATCGATTTTGAAAATGTCTTTGTGACATCACAAATATATTTCTTTCAGAAAATCAGTTCTTTTGCCTCATTTTTCATGTAATCCTGCGACACGTCTTCCCCACAAAACAATTTGTTTCAAGGTAAAATATTTGTAGTGATGATCAGTAAATGTGGGTGAGGAAGTATCCGGCACAGTGATAAATCTGACAGGGTGGTGGTGTGGTGCATGTTTGGAGGGGGAGGGGTGATGGGTTGTATGAATGTAGCCGGCTGGAGTGGCCGTGCGGTTCTAGGCGCTACAGTCTGGAGCCGAGCAGGGTTAGTTAGGTTTAATTAGTTCTAAGTCCTAGGTGACTGACGACCTCAGAAGTTAAGTCGCATAGTGCTCAGAGCCATTTGTATGAATGTACAGTATTTTGAGCATCATCTTGACTGTCGGTGTTCATATGAATGGAGATGTCATCACAGTAGTTGGACAACTGGCTGGTGAATGCTACAGGAAGGCAGGCTAGCCAAAAGAAATTTTTGAACAATGTAGGGAAAGATAGGTTGCTACTTGCTGTAAAGATGACACACTAAGTTGCAGACAGACACAACTAAAAGACACTTACGCATAAGCCTTTGACTTCAGCCTTCGTCGAAATAAGAGAAACACACACCATTTATTCACACAAGCAAGCACACCTCACGCACACAACTGCCAACTCTGGTGGCTCAAGTCAAAATGCAACTATCACATGGAATGGAGGCAGCAGTCTGGAGGAAAAGGGGAAGGGATAGGAGTTTACAGGTGTGAGAAGAGAGGAGCGCTGTCTGACAGAGTATGCATGGAGTAGAATGCCAACAGGCACGATGTCAGCAGGTTGTGGGGCAGCGAGGTGTGGAAAACGGAGCAGAAGAGAGGAGGAGTGGGGAAACATGGGCGGTTGCATTGGCAGAGGGTGGAAGATGTGTTCATGTTGTGCCACAGGGTGGTCTACTTTGCTCTTGGCCACAGTGTGGCGGTATCCATTCACCTTGGTGGGCTGCTGGTTGGTTGTCATACCAATATATAAAAGCTGTGCAGTGATTGCAACAGAAGTGGTAAATGAGATGACTGCTTTCACAGGTGGCCCAGCCCATGATGGGGTAGTATAAACCTGCGACACGACTATAATAGGAGGTGCTGTGTGTGTGGATTGAACAGGTCTTGCACAGGGATATGATCCTTGTGGCAAGGGGTTGGGATTGGCAGTGGTGTACAGACGGATGGTGTCATTATGGAAGTTGGGAGGGCAATGGAACACCACTTTAGGAGGGGTAGGAAGGATCTTGGGTAGGGTGTCCCTCATTTCAGGGCATGATGTTTGGTAATCAAAGCCCTGGCGAAAGATGTGGTTCAGTTGTTCCTGTCCAAGGTGGTATTGGGTGACAAAAGAGGCTCTCCTTTGTGGCTGGTTCTTGGAGGTGGTGGGAGGATTGAGTGTGTGAGGGGAAATAGCAAGGGAGATCTGTTTGAAGACTAGGTCTGGGGATAGTGCCTGTCTGTGAAGGCCTTGGCAAAGGAAGGCCTGGGCAAGGAAGTTCTTGTCACTGCTGATACACCATCCCCGAGTGGCCAGGCTGTATGGGAGGGATTTTTTGGTGTAAAAATGATGAACAGCTGTCGAAATGCAGGTGTGGTTGGTGGGTTTAATTGGACAGAGGTGTGGATGGAGCCTTATGAGGAGGAGGTTAACATTTAGGAAGGCATGCCGCATTGAGGAGGACCAGGTGTAGCGGTTGGGAGAGAAGGTGTTGAGGTTGTGCAGGAATGAAGATAGTGTGTCTTGGGCCTGAATCCAGACCATGAAGATATCATCAATGAGCCTGAACCCGGCTAAGGGTTTGGCGTTCTGGAAGGCTTGGAAGGTCTCCTCTGGATGACCCATAAACAGGTTGGCATAGGAGGCCGCCATGTGGGTCCCCATGGCTGTGCCACAGACTTGTTTGTGCACCTTCCCTTCAAAGGAGAAGTAGTTGTCGGTTAAGACAAAGTTAGTGAATAAAGGCTGAGGCCGAAAATATGTGCAAGTGCCTTTAATTGAGCCTGGCTGCAACTTAGCATGGTATTTTTATGGTAAGTAGAACTCTATCGTTTCCTACATTGTTGATATTCCTACCTCGAGTTTCCATTGTTCAAAAGCTATTTTTGATTGTAGGTGCCACCTGCAGGATGTGTTGTTCTTGGTAATAGTGAATCTGCTGGATTGTTGTCTGTGACACTTGTTGAAACCTCAGAATGCTGTCCAGGGAGGTTCTTTAGTGGTATTGTGGTTCAGATGGTGGCAGTTATAGTTGGTGAGATCTTAGTGGCTGGAGCTGATTCTTTTGACACTGCAGGGGTCCTCCCTGGGGGCAGTAGTTTAAATCATCCCGCCATGGGTGTTTCCCACCAATGCCCGAGTCGAACCTGGTGATCTGCCAAGGTGTGGGCCTCTACTTGATTTAAGAGCCTGAAACGAGTGGTTTTTGGAGTATGGGATAGCATGAGGTGTAGTATCATTATTGGAGTAGAATTATTGATTGTCTCGTGTGAACTATCTCTGCAGAACTTATTTTCTTTGTTTTGAGTTATCCAGTATGTACTAAGGAATAGGTTCAATGCTGCTTAGTTGCAAATAAGCACAATAACATTCTTCAGAAAATTCCAGACATAAGGGTCAATAACAAGATGAGAATGTTAGTAAGTATACAAAATACTTAACATTCGCAAAGACGACAAACTCAGAGCTGCTGTCCGGTGCTAGTGATGATTATCACTTGGCATAAGCAAAGCTGGCCATGGGAACTGCAGTACCATTGCAGTCAGCCCAGGGATGCCCTCTCCAGGGTAGCCATCTATAGCATCTCTGGTTCAGCAAGGTTATTATGAGTACTGTTATACCGTGATGTCATCGTGTTGCATTGTAAGGCGCCATGTATACTGTTTGTATATGTATACATGTATGTCGTCATTGTCATCTCTTCTTTCCCTCATCAATATCAGAGCATGAGAAATGTTTATGTTTGTGTTTACCGATTTGTTGTTGACAACACACAACTGAATGGCCACAATACCACCTGATTCCAGAATAGCTAACTTAATATAATATAAAGATAGTGGGTTTCGATGCAGTGTTATTTAAGTGTGATTTTATTCTTTACTTAATCTTTGAGACTCTAAGAACCAGCTACTCTTAATCAGGCCCAAAACTTGACTTGTAACAAGAGCACTTACGATCAGTCTGTCACAATATTAGTGATATGTAAGGCTCTACGCCACTATAAGAAAATATCACTGTTCATGAAATAACAAAATATATGAATAAACTTCTTCATCTTTCCTTTTATTCAATCAAATGCTTTCAAATTTTTTTTTTTTTTTTTTTTTTTTTTTTTTTTTTTTTTTTTTTTTTTTTCGCATCCACAAATCATTCACACCCCGATGTAGAATCTAAATGTGTGCATGGAAAATAGTACACTGTTTCTGCTGATAACCACGTATGAGCTTTTGGGTTGCTAGGTTCAACAGGATTTATATTGGATTTTGAAATTGATCTTTCCACCGAAACTTACGTCCTCCACAATGGCCCACGAACATTGGGATAACCATAACATTTCTGCCCTTTTGCGATAATTAAGAATTCGCGTAAATTGTATTTTCGCAAGTTTAAAGCAAACCATTGGCAGCGCGAAAGCAGTCTTGACACTGTGCACACTCGCGACGCTTACTAGCCTGTCACAAAATTTACTTGCATACATCTACAATCAATTCCAAGGTCATAATTCGCCCCACGCGATTGTGTGCAATTGAACTTCGTTAAATCAATTATTTCTCGAATCGTAATCACTGATCCTGACACTGACCATTCATAAACACACAATTAACACTCTTTTTCTAAGAGTAAAAGCAGGACGTCACGTCATTTACATAGTTATTAAAATATCATTCCAAAATGAACCTCAAACATTTATTGTCATCATATTTTAATGGTAATGAGAAAAAAATATGATTTATTATCGGAAAATAAAACATAACAGATCACAAAGCGCACGTAACAAATGACAGCATTGCATTGCTCGGGACTTAATCACGCAAAACTACATAAAGAAATGCCCGAAATCTCAGTTTCTACATACCAACTGACAGATACAAATAAGATATTCAAGACTTCATAGATTAATCCCGACCTGTGATGTTGTATTGTTACACACTGAAAGAGCCACACCGAGGAATAAATGATAATGTCAGTAGAAATTGCCAGTACCTCTGGTACACAGCAGAAGATTAAAAATGTCATACATATCACTGACCAAGATAATACACTACTTGAAGGCACATATTTATTAAAAATATGCCAATGTGGTAAGTTGCACCATATAATCTGGGAATTCGGCAATAGGCGAGATAGCACAGATCAGTGCAGGAGAGTCTCTTATAACAATACCGTCTACAGTTTAATAAAAACTGATGATCTGATTACAAAATCAACATGCTCACAGGCACACTAACTAACTATGAACTGAAATCCTATCTCACAGTGAGACAAACTGGCTGAAGACACACATTACAATACTAAAACAACCAAAACAAAATACCTAACTACATCCTTTCAGGAGCAGCAAGGAGATGAACCTCAGGAAGTGTGAGGAACAGTTTCCACAGATCTTGAAGTTGTCACCCTCTCTACTTGTGTAATATCATAAAGAGGAAAATGGATAAAACTTCCGTGGCAGCATGGTCCCTGTGACTCCTAAGCTGTGCCCTAGCACGTTACGGGCCAACAAGCCAGAACAGACGAGAAAAATAATAATCGGACTCTAGCTTCCATTACACAATTATACTGTAATGCAGTGCAATGATCGGAAGTGTAGTGTAGTGTAGAATTACAAATAATAGCGTATCAGAACTGTTGTGTAGCATGTAATGCCTGAGAGTGAAGACAGATCCCTTTTCTGAATATGTAACAGCTCTCTCTCTCTCTCTCTCTCTCTCTCTCTCTCTCTCTCTCTCTCTCTCTCTCTCTTACCCCCCCCCCCCCCTCTCCTTTCCTATCTTAGTTCTTATTCCTTCCAACAGGAATAGAGATGCTTATGTGTTGTGAGACACACCAGGGAAACCACCTACTCGGACAGCTGTGCCTCTCAACTGGTGGGCAATTTTCAGGCTTACTTCAGCAGCAGCTCAGGTCCTGCCAAGGAGCAGTGGACGCCCTGGCGCCTCCTTCCACCACTCACAGGAGTGGGATTTCACATCGGGAGGCTGGCACCCCCTGCAAACATTCCAGCCGTCTTCCGCACCACTAGTGCTACCTGCAATCAGCTGTGACGCACTAACTGGGTCACCGACTACCGGCTAGGTACCAGGCGACACCATGCGCCCGGAGGGGCATGGCCACATCAGCTCAGCATATGAATGTAGAAGCATGAGTTATAATAGTGTGATTAGTTTTTAACATTATTTTACTAAGCTGCCATCAGCCTGCTCCTCTCCACGACCTGCCAAGTCCTGCACAGAAATGGACTGCCACAGCCAGGTCCGTCAGTTGGTGTCACAAGTGGGATCGATTGCGAATTGTGATTAAAAATGCAACACAGTCACACACCATCTATAAGCAGACAGCCCCAATACAGTATAAAGAGGTCACCAGTTGACAAGCAAGGCAGAGTTCAATAGTTTGAGAGGTCCTGACAGCAGATGAACCTCAGGTGAACATCCGAGAGCAAAAAATTATGTAAATGAAAGAATCTATTCCGTTAAGCTTTGTAATACTGCAGCCACTTTGGCCAAGTCGCCACGAGTGGCTGTGGAGGAGAAAGGGGCCGGACTCTCTGCAGTCATTCTGCAAGCACACAGCGGGAAACCAGGCTGACATCCTCGACTCGCTTAAGGAGAAACGTGATGCGAAGGGCCCGTCTGACAACAAGAAGCATGCCGAGAACTGATGGACATCTGCAGCCATTAGGATAGAATTCCAGGAATGTACGTGCGAAAGCATCGCAGTTTCTTCTGGCCAGGTGGCAATCATTTTACCTACCTTAGAAAGCAGGGATGTGCCAACAATTCCAGCACCCAACGGGCACAGGGGTGAGCATGCAAAACACGTGGGGAATTGGCAGAGGGATGTGTGTGAAAAAAGCCAGCATTCTTAAGATGATGATATCCTTGACAATGAGGACAGTCCTTATAAATCACGGATGCCGGCAGATTTTGAGACGGAGCCCAAACATGAGTCTGTCCAGGGCTCACGCAGAGCGAGCGGTTACAAAGAAGTGTTGTGTAGCTGCTCTCCCAACAGCTTCGGAATGCAGGGAAACATCTTAAGAATGTGAAATCATGAGAAAGATGCCGATTCACGAGCCACCTGCCAGCCCACACCAGATAGAAAATTCCCACCCCGCACGAAGAGGCGTGATGATGAAATGGCAATCTGCCATTGGGCTGCATTGAAAATTTCACCCACCAATGACAATGCCAAAAGGAAGAATATTTGGAAGAGGAGTTGAGCTGAAAGAGGATGGAGAAGCGAGAAGGGGGCGTCGTGGAGATACCGCGGGAGGGAGAGGACATGGGCGCTTTTCCACCCATCGCCAACATCCGCTTTCTGACGCCGTGATAGCACAGCTTCGGCCACGGAACTGACAATGGGCAGACAACGTATAGATCGTACCTGGGACCCACCACAACACCGCGATTGCTGATGAGGGCAGTTGACTCATGCAGCACGGCTCTGAGGCGAAGCGCCGTACCAATGCAACGCTCGCCGCCAACAGCAGTACACGACGAGCGATGATGATGATGAATGGTGAAACAATTCATCCCCTCCTCCTACCCTTGGATAACTGATTTGTGTTTATGCCCTGTCAAACTGGCCCTGAGATTTATAATTTTGTTTTGGTTTGTGTAAACAGCATGAAAATAAATACATTTGTTTCATCTTTTGATCATATAAGCAGTCTTTTGTTTTCTTACATGAACCCCTTAATTTTATACCCTTTGTGTTTGATTTCGCTACATTGAGTTCACTACATTTTTGGCACCCAATGTGGGGCAACGTGATTGGTAATTTTCATGGTATCTGATGTCACAAAATAATTTCTCGAGTTCGCTACAGCTTGTACACTAAGAAGCACTTGCATTCTTATCTATACGTAGCTCTGGAGTGTGGTTAGTTAGTCTATCATGGCTTACGTGTACCTATGACTGATTGTCACTTACAGTGTGAACAGTGTTCAGTTTGAGCAATATGATTTGAGTCAAAAGTGATAGGCCAGGCAGGCTTTTTGTTCAAGTAATTTGAATATCTAGAATGCCTCATCTATGTTATACATTCATTGAAATTATGACCTGGTAATTGTGCTCTTCAACATATCCATGTAAACTTGGGAAGAAGCAATACAATCAGACCAAGGTACCAACCCATAAACTTGTGTCTTCATTTCTACCTCCCTAGCCTGATACACAAATCTTTCTGTACTGCCTCCACCCATAGATACCTGATAAACCTCAGCTAGACCTTGTCACCATCTTTTTCCCTTGAATGAAGCCGCTCATGTGCCAAAATGTTGGTAGACCTGAAAAATCCCACATCTCTTCGTATTTGACTGAGGGATTCACTTAAGTACATTGCAACCTCTCTTAGTCTAAAACAATAATATAATAAGTCTCAAAATTCAATGGAAAGCGATAACTCGCTTTAACAGTTTCCTGTTAGTAAAATTCTTTCATGCCAACACGAAAGGACTTACAAAACCAAGTGAGTCTTGCAGATAAATATAAATTTAAGAATAGAAATAACAATCCGCTCTCTAAAACCAAAAATCTGAATGCAAAATTTTAATTCCAATCTTTTCATTACAAAGGGGCTCAACGAGTCTGGTAAATTTCCACATAAGAATGGCACAATTTTGTTGCACTTTCAACATTGGTAAACTTGATTATTCCAAGGATCATATAAAGAATTTCAACAGAGTACAGTTCATTGTTGACAGCCATCTGAATTGGCCAGTGTGTCAACTGTGATTGAAAATGGAGAAAACCAAGTTTCGTGCTATTTTTAAACATTTTCATTTGAAGCACTGGACTGCCACACAGATCAAAACAGAATTGGATGAAGTTCATGTGGACTCTGCACCATCATGAATTTAAACACGATCGGACAAGCACCGAAGACGACGCATTGCAACCATCCAACTGAGGTCACCATTGAGGAAACCATTGACAAAATCTATGATACGGTCAAGACTACCGAAAAAAAATTTGTGGGATTGCTGAGACTGTAGGCATCTCAACAGAGTGAGTGCCACAGTCACTCACAGGCAACCGAAAGCACATCGAGCACAACATTTCAACACATCTGGTGATGCTTAGTCACAATCTGCATGGCTTTTTGCGGTAACTTATGACAGTTGATGAAACCTGGATCCATCAGTTCACAACGGAGTAAGACCAGCAGTGAAAACAATGGACAAAAGATGGTGAAAGTGCACGAAGAAGGTAAAAGATCATTGCATCAGCTGGTAAAGTGATGGCCACTGTTTTTTGGGGTTTCCAAGGAATAATCCTCACAGATTACTTGGAAAAGAGGAGAACCATAACTGTTGGGTAGTTTGAAATTTACATTGGCTAAAAAATGACCAAGGATGGCACACAAAAAAGTGTTCTTTCTGCAGGAAGTTGCAGCATCCCACACAACAGCAATAGCAATGACAAAAGTGCATGAAGTGGGCTATGAATTGGTTTTTCATCCATCCTGTTTACCAGAGTTAGCCCCAAGGGACTTCTTCCTGTTCCCTAACTTGAAACTTTGGCTTTCTGAGAAAAAAGTTTTCATCAGATGAGGAAGTGATGGTTGCAGTCAAAGAGTCTTTTTGCAGAGTTTGACAGAACCTATTTTTTCCTATGGGATAAAAAAAAAGCAGCAGGATTGCTGGACCGAGTGTGTATCCCCCAAAGAGACTATGTCAGGAAGTAAGATGAGTTGTTTAAGAAACAAACACTATTTTTCCATTTTTAGCAAACTTATCAAACCATCCTTGTTAACACTCGCATCCAGCACATATGAAGCCTTTTTAGGAGTTTTCATAAGCACGTAACCAGTAATAAGGACAAGTTACATATTGTGTCCCTACCTAACTTTGTGCTAGGTGGTTATTTTTGTAGAAAAATTCTTAAATATGGTGGCAGTTGTATATTCATAAGAAATAATATAAACTTTGTAAATATAAATTTTCCTGTTCGAGTAGTGAAGGAAAAAGATGTAGAGCTATCAGGAGTTGAGATAGTAGACATTAAACTAGCTGTTATTTGTTTATACAGAGCTCCAACTGGTGACATAAATTCTCTCCTAAAAAGTTTGGAATATTCACTTAACAGATGAACGCAAAGAAACAGAAGAGTTATTCTATGTGGTGATTTTACTATTGACTTTGCAAAGGACACCAAAGAAAAGAATGAATTACTGAATCTCTTGCAAACTTTTAACATGAAATCCACCATAGAAACAGCAACTCATATCACAAAGATTTCACGTACCATGATTGATCAGATATTTGTGAATTTGGGGATCACACAGCTCAAAAAGTCTCCTGAGTATGGAAACTGAGCTACAGCTTAAACACTGCCTAACAACCACCAGTAGAAACTACAGTAATGAAAATATAAATAATTTTTTCCATTACTTGAGCAAAGAAAGCTGGGAAGAGATTTATAACTGCGAACACACAGATGGAAAATATAATAACTATATTAACAATTTTTTTCTACTATTTTGAACTTGTGCTTCCCTCCAACCCAGAGGAAAACATACAGAAGGAAAACAAAAAATAAATGGATTACTCCTGGGATTCTAGTATCTTCAAACAAACAAACAAAAAAAAGATTACTGCACAGATTGTCCAAACAACTCAAATCACCAGAATTTGATTCTTATAACAAAACCTATAAAAAGATATTCAAAAATGTTGTCAAAGAAGTAAAAATAATGGCAAATGACACATACATAAAAAATTCCACCAATAAGACGAAAGATTGTCAAGAAAGAAACTGCAGTAGAACAGATTAGACTTCCATAACATTAACTGCCTAATGGAGAACTCAACTGTGATAACTGAACCTACAAAAATTGCAAATAAATTTAATTCCTACTTTACAAAGATAGCTGCACATCTTATAAATCAAAATTTACAGTGTATTCCAATAAATCAATCCAGATATACTATAAATAACAAATCTATTTTTCTATACCCCACCAATGAAAAGGAAATACTTAATATATCAAAGAACTGAAGCCCAAATTCTCTTTTAGTACTGACAATATCCCTGACTATATCTTGAAGGAATGTGCTCCCCTCATAGCCAGGCCACTTGTCAACACCTGTAACTGGTCTCTATCAGAAGGGGTGTTCCCAGAAAAATTGAAGATAGCAAAAGTAAAACCCCTGTTCAAGAAAGGGATAAAAACAGAAGTATCAAACTACAGGCCAATCTCACAGTTATCTGGTTTTTCCAAAATAATTGAAAAAAATCTATTATAAAAGACTAATTAGTATCATAGAAAAAAATAATTATTTCTCAAATACTCAACATGGATTCCGAAAATCTAAATCTACTGAGACAGCTATCTTTGCATTCCTAAATGAAGCCTTAAAAGCAATAGACAATAAAAAACATATCTCAGCCATATTTCTATAACTCTCTAAAGCATTCTATGTCATCAATCACAACATCTTGCTTCAGAAACTTGAATCTGCAGGTATCAGGGGCCCGGCCTATGAATGGATAAAATCATATCTCAAAAACAGAGAGCAATTAGTTGAGCTTACTATCCAAGAAGGGCACAAGATAAAGTCCTACTGCTCAGAAAAGCAGAGCATCAAGTATGGTGTACCACAAGGCTCCATTCTAGAACCAGTTCTGTTTCTACTCTTTGAAAATGACTTGGAACTGACCAGCCCATGCCATAATTACATAAAATTTGCGGATGACACAAATGTGATAATAAAAGGAAGGACCAAAGAAGAATTACTACATGAGATTAAAAATTGTACCACCCACATTACAGACTGGTTTTCTGGAAACAAATTAGTAATAAACACAGAAAAACAGTTACATTGTATATACACACAGTGCAAAATAAATGTCCACAAGCACCAGACATAGAGTTGTTTACTAGAACCCTCAAAAATGTAAGCTCTACAAAATTTCTTGGGATATGGATCCAAGAAGATCTCAGATGGGTCCATCATACAAAATACATTACAAATAAATTAAATCCCATTTGCTATACTATCAAAATTCTTTCTGATTGCACATCAAAAGAGACACTAAAAGATGTATTCTTCGCCCAGGCAGAATCCTTACTGTGATATGGCATAATCTTTTGGGGAAATGCATCTGCTAGGAAAAGTTGTTTTATATGCCAAAAGAGAATTGTAAGAGCCATAGAAAATGCTGCATCAAGAAGCTCATGCAAGCCCTTATTCGAGAAGCTACATATCCTTCCACTACCATGTCTGTATATTTTACAAGTAATCATATTTGTAAGGAAAATCTTTGAAAAGAGTATCCACCTGTATAACACAAGGAGAAAACAGGACATACATGTTCAACATGCACACACAACACTAAAACAGAATGGACCACTGCAAACAGGAAACAGGCTATACAATAAGCTACCTACAAACATTAAAACAATAAAAGACACTTCAAAACTTAAAACTGCTGTCCATGAATATTTATTGCAAAAATGTTATTATAGTATTGATGAATATCTTGAAACATAAAAATTTATTGCCAAGGTTAAATATAATGAATGGAAGGTGAACCTTCAGTTGTGATAATATTAAGCCTAAATCAATGTAAATATCCTTGTATGATTTAAAAACATGTATTGTAAATCACAATGACTTGTCCAATGTCATATTGTACACCTTGTACAACAAATGATCAAAAGGACCAATAAAAATGTAATGTAATGTAAAGTAATGTAATACTTCTTCACTAGATTTTCAATAGACACTCACAAAGTATCAGTTATTAGCTTCGCATTCTGTTGAGCCATAAAACCAATCAAATTTAATTGCTGATAAAAGAATAAATTAACAAGATGGTGGAGTGTATACATACCATTTAGTCATTAACCTTAAACATATATTTTCACAACCGGAAATTAACATCTATACATAATCCAATCATACTCCGTGCACTTATTTTTTGCTTCTTTCTATTCATTTTGCGGAATACTCGTAGTCACTCCTTCCTGTATCCTCATCAAATTTCCTCCTGTATTTCATCTCACCTGTTATCTTAGTATTCCACCACAAACTTACTTTAAAAACTGGCTGTTCTGTCATTTCCATGATTCATGATCTCTGGTTCCTTACCAACCAAATCACAAACTCATCACTCTTTTCCATGCTGTATATATTAGGTTGGCAAGAGACAGCAGTTTTTGCATACATACAGGTAGTTCCCTGATGCTATTAAGAGTCATATGTATTTCACACAGATCACGTAAATGTTGGCTTGCACTTCCTTCCTTTGACATTTACAGCACCAAAACCCTTTTTTATTTCATTATATGCAATCACTTGCATAATGCTAATGGACATGGCAGATATAAATTACACCATGAAATGCATGTTGCGATTAGGATTCAACTGCATCGCCTCATGTCATAACTCTTGAGTACAGTCATGAACAATGCCGATGTATTGACTGTGTAATATACACAAAGTTAACTATTTAAATTAATATTTCTTGACATTTAATCTGAATATCAAATGTCCATTCTCTCTGTAAACATTTAGATTCCATCAAGACATCAATAAATCTCTAAGAGTAGCACTTGATTCCCGTAAAAGCTGCTCTGAGGGTTCAGTCTTTACAACAGTCTTGGAGAAGCCAATGCTTCGCTGAAGAGCATCAAAACTGAGAGATGCATCATTATCCTCAGGTGGTGGTTCAATTGCCCGATTAACCTGAAATATGATGAAGCAATCATTCATGTTTTGTTCATTAATATGACAAGCTAAACAAATATTTGTAGTGTTATACTAAACACATTTTACTTTACTGTCTAAAGTGTGAAGGTAACAAATCACTGAATAGCAGAGGCAGTAATCAATAACAAGACTGAGAATGTTGCTAGATTTTGGACAAATCCTTTGGCAGAGTGGCAGAGTGGACACACATACCAGTATGGTTATTTTGTTCATAATGACTGCAATGTAGTCAGCCAGAACACTGTAATCATAAAGAGGTGTGTGATGTTACACTAGGACTTTCCATTACTATATTTATTTTACCATTTATAAGATATTCTTTATTAGTACCACAAATTCTGTCCTCCTCTCCAGAATATGTGTGCAGACCTTGAAAAGGTTTCTGAGTAAGGTGGCACAGTCAGTAACATCGGACTCACAATTTGGAGGAGGGGTTCTCAAATTTCTGTTCACATTTTAAGCAAATGTGGCACTGATCCTAGTACCCCATGTACACCATACACTGGTGGAGCCCCTCATTAGGCCAGATATAAAATAGTCAGAGATATGTGTCTAATCTGAAGGTTAACAAGCAGTACTTCACATATTGCCTGTTGACTTTCCTCTTTGGATCTTTGATCAACTGTCTTTTTATGATTTTTCTGATGCTTCAGCAGCACGAGTGGCTGGCATGTCAAAGATTCACCGTACGTTATTATTTGGATCTTTGATCAACTGTCTTTTTATGATTATTCTGATGCTTCAGCAGCACGAGTGGCTGGCATGTCAAAGATTCACCGTACGTTATTAGTGGTAGAGGCACACTAGAGTCAAGCTTGCTGCTGGAGGTTATATCTATTTCCTGTGCCAACATCTTAGTATGTTTCCCTGGACACTACCACTGTGATTCTCTCCTTGTTACCTGCATGGTCATTAGCTGCAGTATGGGAATGTGGAATCCTTCTATCTTGAGTCTTTATACAGGATTTTAATTAATTTGTGGTTAACCGCAGGACTTACAACGAAGCAAAGGTGGTGATATATAAATATTATCATTTTTTTTCATTTTCTTAGTTGCAGACACTTTTTTATTGTTACATGTTAGCTTCATTTGTCTTTTGTTTCCAAATTTCCAGCTTGGTATTACAAGTAATTCTTCTTTTCAGATGTTGTTTGTTTTGGAAAGTGTTAAAGTCAAAGCCTTCTTATGTTATCTTAGATGTCACATTATTAGTAAGTAAACAAACCCTTTTAGTATTGAGAACACGATCAGTAGTGGAAGCTTACTCTACAGTTCTTACTGGACTAGTGTTTTGTGTGTACTGAACACTCTTGCCCACCAGGAATCAAATTGTCTACTTCAGAGAGGGGTGCCACCAAACAAGTGTGCATTAGTAACCTCAGCTGGAGAGTGAATGTTGAGTCCGACTTCCAAAAAATATTCTGAACGGCCCATGACGGACATGCATCAGATGTATGGATTTGGAAATTACAATGTGTCTGAAGTCAGACATTTGTACGCTGAAAGATTTCATAGCAGACATTTACCAAACAATAAGACAAACTTCTAGTGTACTGGAGTAGCTTGGGTCAGCAACTTCTGTTAATCAGTAGAACAGGAAGCCAGTCCAAGTTGTAAATTTTTATTTTTTATTCATTCGATGACTAGTTTCGGGCCGAGACCCATTTTTAAATCATCATAACAAAGTCAAAAATAGCATTTCTAAAGATGTCAAAAACGTGCAATGAACATGTACAGTGCTTTTTCATTGCACTGAAACAATAAGATGATTCGAGGAATACATGAATATCTTATGGAAAAGGCTCCTTTGAGAAAAGCTCATTTCATTATGAGAGACCAAATAGCGTTATATCACCTGATTTTCATACTTCATCATATTAAGGACAATAATGTCAGTAGCACAGAGAGAGAGAGAGAGAGAGAGAGAGAGAGAGAGAGAGAGCAGAAACTGGGAATGTGAGTCATGTGACAGTGTGGAAAGTTTAACGAGAGCACTCGTTTATTTGTACAACTTTCAGAGAGTGCAGCATCTTATTGAAACAGATTTTCAATCCAGAAAAGCTTTTTGTACTTTATTACTGAGGATGTGTATTCTGGGCCAACATTTCCCATCTACCACATTATTCACTGATGAAGCAAATTTTATAATGAATGGAGTGCAGAATTTTCACTACTCTCATTTATGGGTGGATGAGAATCCTTTTGCAGTTTGGAAACAAACCATCAACAATGGTTTAGAATTAATGTATGGGCTGGCATATTTGAGACAGTTTAATCAGACCTTTCATTTTCCATGAAACACTGACTGAAGCATCATATAATAAATTTGTAATGGAACATTTAAATATTTTGCTGGAACATATTCCACTACACTTAATGTCAGAACATGTGGTTCACACGTGATAGGGCACCACCTCATGTTACTCTGCAAGCAAGAACAATTTTATATCAGTATTTCCCAAATAAATGGATAAGTCATGGAGCAGCGACATTTGGGGTTCTTGATCTCCTGATCTCAATCCATTTGTATTTGTATTTTCGGAGGCTTTTAAAACACGTAGTGTACTCAAGACCTATTGCAAATGTTGAAATTCTTCATCAGACTTCAGTAGATACCTGGAATACAGGTGCAAGTAAGACGATGTATGATGTGACATTTAGAAGCTTTGGTTGGAGTTAATGTTAGACATTTTGACCATTTCATTTAGTCATCAGAAGACAACATTTGAAAAGAAAAAATACCTATTGAACCAAGATGGAAATTTAAAAGAAAAAAAGGAGAAATAAAGCAAAGATGTAGTAACAAATAAGTGCTTGTAACTAAGAAAATTAATATATACAATGGAAAATCGAGGATGGAATGTAACAATATTATGAGAAGGAAAATTGCTACTCACCATTTTGCGGAAATGCTGAGTCGCAGATAGACGCAATAAAAAGACTCACACAATTATAGTTTTTGATCATTAAGGCCTTCATCAACAATACACACACACACACACACACACACACACACACACACACTCACACACACAATTATACACTCCTGGAAATGGAAAAAAGAACACATTGACACCGGTGTGTCAGACCCACCATAATTGCTCCGGACACTGCGAGAGGGCTGTACAAGCAATGATCACACGCACGGCACAGCGGACACACCAGGAACCGCGGTGTTGGCCGTCGAATGGCGCTAGCTGCGCAGCATTTGTGCACCGCCGCCGTCAGTGTCAGCCAGTTTGCCGTGGCATACGGAGCTCCATCGCAGTCTTTAACACTGGTAGCATGCCGCGACAGCGTGGACGTGAACCGTATGTGCAGTTGATGGACTTTGAGCGAGGGCGTATAGTGGGCATGCGGGAGGCCGGGTGGACGTACCGCCGAATTGCTCAACACGTGGGGCGTGAGGTCTCCACAGTACATCGATGTTGTCGCCAGTGGTCGGCGGAAGGTGCACCTGCCCGTCGATCTGGGACCGGACCGCAGCGACACACGGATGCACGCCAAGACCGTAGGATCCTACGCAGTGCCGTAGGGGACCGCACCGCCACTTCCCAGCAAATTAGGGACACTGTTGCTCCTGGGGTATCGGCGAGGACCATTCGCAACCGTCTCCATGAAGCTGGGCTACGGTCCAGCACACCGTTAGGCCGTCTTCCGCTCACGCCCCAACATCGTGCAGCCCGCCTCCAGTGGTGTCGCGACAGGCGTGAATGGAGGGACGAATGGAGACGTGTCGTCTTCAGCGATGAGAGTTGCTTCTGCCTTGGTGCCAATGATGGTCGTATGCGTGTTTGGCGCCGTGCAGGTGAGCGCCACAATCAGGACTGCATACGACCGAGGCACACAGGGCCAACACCCGGCATCATGGTGTGGGGAGCGATCTGCTACACTGGCCGTACACCACTGGTGATCGTCGAGGGGACACTGAATAGTGCACGGTACATCCAAACCGTCATCGAACCCATCGTTCTACCATTCCTAGACCGGCAAGGGAACATGCTGTTCCAACAGGACAATGCACGTCCGCATGTATCCCATGCCACCCAACGTGCTCTAGAAGGTGTAAGTCAACTACCCTGGCCAGCAAGATCTCCGGATCTGTCCCCCATTGAGCATGTTTGGGACTGGATGAAGCGTCGTCTCACGTGGTCTGCACGTCCAGCACGAACGCTGGTCCAACTGAGGCGCCAGGTGGAAATGGCATGGCAAGCCGTTCCACAGGACTACATCCAGCATCTCTACGATCGTCTCCATGGGAGAATAGCAGCCTGCATTGCTGCGAAAGGTGGATATACACTGTACTAGTGCCGACATTGTGCATGCTCTGTTGCCTGTGTCTATGTGCCTGTGGTTCTGTCAGTGTAATCATGTGATGTATCTGACCCCAGGAATGTGTCAATAAAGTTTCCCCTTCCTGGGACAATGAATTCACGGTGTTCTTATTTCAATTTCCAGGAGTGTAGTTTTTGGTCATTAAGGCCTTCGTCAACAATACACACACACACACACACACACACACACACACACACACACACACACACACACGACTGCAGTCTCAGGCAACTGAAGCCACACTACCAGTGTGTCTATTGTTAACGAAGGCCTTAAACCGCCGAAAGCTATAACTGTGAGAGTATTTTTGTTGTGCTTCTGTTCTGGCTTGATTGATAGTGATGATTTGCAAATTTGTGCAGGTATCTGCCTGTGTGTGTTGTTTTTTGATACATACAGTGGCCCAGGTACTCACCATTTCTCATAAACAGCAAATTTAGAAATGGTACCTATAGATTCTTTTCTAGCCCCACAGTACATTTAATGTCGGCAGGAAGACTGTTCAGATGTCCTAGGAAGTTACTGAGCTATTCCTGATAATGGCTCCACAAGACAAAGGTGTCACTATCCCACTGTAGGCTTATAAGGTTCCATGTCCTGTGCCTGTCTTTTGAAATGCTTCATGAAGAATTTGGTAACCACTGGAAAAAACAGACTACCATGGTGATGCCTCGCAGCTGACCATAGAAATCGACCATCGACATAAAGTAGCAGCCTCTTCTCTACAGCTCCAGTTGGCGGGAAACCTTAGCATTCAATGGTTGTGTTGTTATAGTGTTAAGTAAGGAACCCTGCACATACAACAGAAAATCCAGGATGGAATGTAACAATATTATGAGAAGGAAAATTGCTACTCACTATTTAGCGGAAATGCTGAGTCGGAGATAGACACAACAAAAGACTCGCACAATTATAGTTTTTGATCATTAAGGCCTTCGCCAACAATACACACACACACACACACACACACACACACACACACACACACACAATTATAGTTTTTGGTCATTAAGGCCTTCGTCAACTATATATATATATATATATATATATATATAAAAAAACAAAGATGAGGTGACTTACCGAACGAAAGCGCTGGCAGGTCGATAGACACACAAACATACACACAAAATTCAAGCTTTCGCAACAAACTGTTGGGAAAGAGGGAAGGAGAGGGAAAGACGAAAGGAAGTGAGTTTTAAGGGTGAGGGTAAGGAGTCATTCCAATCCCGGGAGCGGAAAGACTTACCTTAGGGGGAAAAAAGGACAGGTATACACTCGCACACACACACACATATCCATCCACACATACAGACACAAGCAGACATATTTAAAGACAAAGAGTTTGGGCAGAGATGTCAGTCGAGGCAGAAGTGTAGAGGCAAAGAAGTTGTTGAAAGACAGGTGAGGTATGAGTGGCGGCAACTTGAAATTAGCGGAGATTGAGGCCTGGCGGATAACAAGAAGAGAGGATATACTGAAGGGCAAGTTCCCATCTCCGGAGTTCGGATGGGTTGGTGTTGGTGGGAAGTATCCAGATAACCCGGACGGTGTAACACTGTGCCAAGATGTGCTGGCTGTGCACCAAGGCATGTTTAGCCACAGGGTGATCCTCATTACCAACAAACACTGTCTGCCTGTGTCCATTCATGCGAATGGACAGTTTGTTGCTGGTCATTCCCACATAGAATGCATCACAGTGTAGGCAGGTCAGTCGGTAAATTACGTGGGTGCTTTCACACGTGGCTCTGCCTTTGATCGTGTACACCTTCTGGGTTACAGGACTGGAGTAGGTGGTGGTGGGAGGGTGCATGGGACAGGTTTTGCATCGGGGGCGGTTACAAGGATAGGAGCCAGAGGGTAGGGAAGGTGGTTTGGGGATTTCATAGGGATGAACTAACAGGTTACGAAGGTTAGGTGGACGGCAGAAAGACACTCTTGGCGGAGTGGGGAGGATTTCATGAAGGATGGATCTCATTTCAGGGCAGGATTTGAGGAAGTAGTAGCCCTGCTGGAGAGCCACATTCAGAGTCTGGTCCAGTCCCGGAAAGTATCCTGTCACAAGTGGGGCACTTTTGGGGTTCTTCTGTGGGGGATTCTGGGTTTGAGGGGATGAGGAAGTGGCTCTGGTTATTTGCTTCTGTACCAGGTCGGGAGTGTAGTTGCGGGATGCGAAAGCTGTTGTCAGGTTGGTGGTGTAATGATTCAGGGATTCCGGACTGGAGCAGATTCGTTTGCCACGAAGACCTAGGCTGTAGGGAAGGGACCGTTTGATGTGGAATGGGTGGCAGCTGTCATAATGGAGGTACTGTTGCTTGTTGGTGTGTTTGATGTGGACGGATGTGTAGAGTTGGCCATTGGACAGGTGGAGGTCAACGTCAAGGAAAGTGGCATGGGATTTGGAGTAGGACCAGGTGAATCTGATGGAACCAAAGGAGTTGAGGTTGGAGAGGAAATTCTGGAGTTGTTCTTCACTGTGAGTCCAGATCATGAAGATGTCATCAATAAATCTGTACCAAACTTTGGGTTGGCAGACTTGGGTAACCAAGAAGGCTTCCTCTAAGCGACCCATGAATAGGTTGGCGTAGGAGGGGGCCATCCTGGTACCCATGGCTGTTCCCTTTAATTGTTGGTATGTCTGGCCTTCAAAAGTGAAGAAGTTGTGGGTCAGGATGAAGCTGGCTAAGGTAATGAGGAAAGAGGTTTTGGGTAGGGTGGCAGGTGATCGGCGTGAAAGGAAATGCTCCATCGCAGCGAGGCCCTGAATGTGCGGAATACTTGTGTATAAGGACGTGGCATCAATGGTTACAAGGATGGTTTCCGGGGTAACAGATTGGGTAAGGATTCCACGCGTTCAAGGAAGTGGTTGGTGTCTTTGATGAAGGATGGGAGACTGCATGTAATGGGTTGAAGGTGTTGATCTAGGCAGAGATACGTTCTGTGGGGGCTTAGTAACCAGCTACAATGGGGCGGCCGGGATGATTGGGTTTGTGGATTTTAGGAAGAAGGTAGAAGGTAGGGGTGCAGGGTGTCGGTGGGGTCAGGAGGTTGATGCAGTCAGGTGAAAGGTTTTGCAAGGGGCCTAAGGTTCTGAGGATTCCTTGAAGCTCCGCCTGGACATCGGGAATGGGGTTACCTTGGCAAACTTTGTATGTGGTGTTGTCTGAAAGCTGACGCAGTCCCTCAGCCACATACTCCCGACGATCAAGTACCACGGTCGTGGAACCCTTGTCCGCCGGAAGAATGACGATGGATCGGTCAGCCTTCAGATCACGGATAGTCTGGGCTTCAGCAGTGGTGATGTTGGGTGTAGGATTAAGGTTTTTTAAGAAGGATTGAGATGCAAGGCTGGAAGTCAGAAATTCCTGGAAGGTTTGGAGAGGATGATTTTGAGGAAGAGGAGGTGGGTCCCGCTGTGACGGAGGACGGAACTGTTCCAGGCAGGGTTCAATTTGGATGGTGTCTTGGGGAGTTGGATCATTAGGAGTAGGATTAGGATCATTTTTCTTCGTGGCAAAGTGATATTTCCAGCAGAGAGTACGAGTGTAGGACAGTAAATCTTTGACGAGGGCTGTTTGGTTGAATCTGGGAGTGGGGCTGAAGGTGAGGCAATTGGATACGACAGAGGTTTCGGATTGGGAGAGAGGTTTGGAGGAAAGGTTAACTACTGAATTAGGATGTTGTGGTTCCAGATCCAGCCTAGGTCTTCGTGGCAAACGAATCTGCTCCAGTCCGGAATCCCTGAATCATTACACCACCAACCTGACAACAGCTTTCGCATCCCGCAACTACCCTCCCGACCTGGTACAGAAGCAAATAACCAGAGCCACTTCCTCATCCCCTCAAACCCAGAATCCCCCACAGAAGAACCCCAAAAGTGCCCCACTTGTGACAGGATACTTTCCGGGACTGGACCAGACTCTGAATGTGGCTCTCCAGCAGGGATACTACTTCCTCAAATCCCGCCCTGAAATGAGATCCATCCTTCATGAAATCCTCCCCACTCCGCCAAGAGTGTCTTTCCGCCGTCCACCTAACCTTCGTAACCTGTTAGTTCATCCCTATGAAATCCCCAAACCACCTTCCCTACCCTCTGGCTCCTATCCTTGTAACCGCCCCCGATGCAAAACCTGTCCCATGCACCCTCCCACCACCACCTACTCCAGTCCTGTAACCCGGAAGGTGTACACGATCAAAGGCAGAGCCACATGTGAAAGCACCCACGTGATTTACCAACTGACCTGCCTACACTGTGATGCATTCTATGTGGGAATGACCAGCAACAAACTGTCCATTCGCATGAATGGGCACAGGCAGACAGTGTTTGTTGGTAATGAGGATCACCCTGTGGCTAAACATGCCTTGGTGCACAGCCAGCACATCTTGGCACAGTGTTACACTGTCCGGGTTATCTGGATACTTCCCACCAACACCAACCTATCCGAACTCCGGAGATGGGAACATGCCCTTCAGTATATCCTCTCTTCTCGTTATCCGCCAGGCCTCAATTTCAAGTTGCCGCCACTCATACCTCACCTGTCTTTCAACAACTTCTTTGCCTCTACACTTCTGCCTCAACTGACATCTCTGCCCAAACTCTTTGTCTTTAAATACGTCTGCTTGTGTCTGTACGTGTGGATGGATATGTGTGTGTGTGCGAGTGTATACCTGTCCTTTTTTTCCCCCTAAGGTAAGTCTTTCCGCTCCCGGGATTGGAATGACTCCTTACCCTCACCCTTAAAACCCACTTCCTTTCGATTTTCCCTCTCCTTCCCTCTTTCCTGATGAGGCAACAGTTTGTTGCGAAAGCTTGAATTTTGTATGTATGTTTGTGTTTGTTTGTGTGTCTATCGACCTGCCAGCGCTTTCGTTCGGTAAGTCACCTCATCCTTGTTTTTATATATAATTTTTCCCACGTGGAATGTTTCACACACACACACACACACACACACACACACACACACACACACACACACACACGACTGCAGTCTCAGGCAACTGAAACCACACTGCCAGTGTGTCTGTTGTTAACGAAGGCCTTAAACGGCCGAAAGCTATAACTGTGAGAGTATTTTTGTTGTGCTTCTGTTCTGGCTGGATTGATAGTGATGATTTGCAAATTTGTGCAGGTATCTGCCTGTGTGTGTTGTTTTTTGATACATACAGTGGCCCAGGTACTCACCATTTCTCATAAACAGCAAATTAAGAAATGGTACCTATAGATTCTTTTCTAGCCCCACAGTACATTTAATGTTGGCATGAAGACTGTTCAAATGTCCTAGGAAGTTACTGAGCTATTCCTGATAATGGCTCCACAAGACAAAGGTGTCATGATCTCACTGTAGGCTTATAAGGTTCCATGTCCTGTGCCTGTCTTTTGAAATGCTTCATGAAGAATTTGGTAACCACTGGAACAAACAGACTACCATGGTGATGCCTCGCAGCTGACCATAGAAATCGACCATCGACATAAAGTAGCAGCCTCTTCTCTACAGCT
Organism: Schistocerca piceifrons; assembly: GCF_021461385.2. Taxonomy (NCBI): domain Eukaryota; kingdom Metazoa; phylum Arthropoda; class Insecta; order Orthoptera; family Acrididae; genus Schistocerca; species Schistocerca piceifrons. The sequence goes on along the minus strand of NC_060143.1, from coordinate 94,096,604 downwards.
CCAGTTGGTGGGAAACCTTAGCATTGAACGGTTGTGTTGTTATAGTGTTAAGTATGGAACCCTGCACAGACGGTCAGTCAATGCGATTTAAGCAACATGCAGTCATTGAATTATTCTTGACAGCAGAAGGTGTCACCCCAAAGGAGATTCATCAGAGAATGAAAGCAGTTTATGGTGATTGTGTTGATGTGAGTACTGTGCATCGTTGGGTAAGTTTAAAGATGTCGAGGTGGGAACATCTGACCTGCGTCACAAACAAAGAGTTGGACGTCCTGTGACAGCAACCACCGAGTTTCACAAGAAAAATGTCGACAGATTGATTCAGGATGATTGTCGTATCACTCAGAGAGAAACTGCAAGCACAATTGGCATTTCACAAGACTGTGTGGGTCACATTATTGCTTTGCTTGGCTATTGGAAGATCTGTACATGCTGAATCCTGAAATGAAAGCGCACGGACTAGAAATTTGCGAATTCAATGACTGCACTTTGCTTAAATCGCACTGATCGACCGTCTGTGGAGAGTTCCATACTTTACACTGTAACAACACAACCATTCAATGCTAAGGCTCCCCGCCAACTGGAGCTGTAGAAAAGAGGCTACAGAACAAGCCAGTACCTGCCGCCAACTGCTGAAGAGTTACGAAGGTAGAGGCATTACTTTTCAGTCAACCCTAGTATGTCTTGAGGGGAAAATGGAACTCCACAACGTAGTTGCCACTTCTGATTACTATCGAAAGTCCTGGCATGTCATGGGCTTAGCAGACATATGACCAATTTTTAATGTTCATTGGCTATGCTGACATCTAGGGGATGACAACACACCTGGGTGAACTAGCACTATGACAGATCAAGTTCCTTGTGAAAAACTGCTAAGTGCAGCACACCATGTTACTGTTGAATACCAAGTATTTGTGGATAACAAATGAAAATTACACAAGTCCAGCTCTTGTACTCAAATTTTAAAGTTCTTCAGCTAACTAACTGACTACCAAAACTCTTATAAGTATCATATGTCTCCAGCACAAAATAATACAAGCCCATGGAACAGTTGCCCGGAAAATTTATAAGTTCTCAGTGCCGCTGCACAGAAAACAAGTCTTCTGAAAAATTTGCCACTCAAGGTAAAATAGATTTGACCACATAAAAGTCTCAACACGAACTGTCGTGTGCAAAGATGGCAGCTGTGCTATTATAAACTCGATCTGTCATTGCACAAATTCTCAAATACATGTTTCTCCCAGAGCCAGCATGCATGTGACATATCAATATGGGCCAGAATGTTACAAGCTTTCCAATGACATTCTTAGATTTCTGCTGGGTTCCATGGCTTTCGAAGTGTTTACAATTTAATCAGTGGGGTAGCTTACATGCACTACTTGATTGTTAGCTGTTCTTAAACATAATGGAATTTGCTAATGTAATCTCCTTTTCATACTGCTGCCACTTTTACCAATTTACAATTTATTTTATGTGAAATTATGTTTTTTAACTCTCAGAATGAACATTCTGACTTATAATTTAAACACACTGGTATGCAAAACTTAGGGCAAAAGTAACTCTGACATGGTGTGTCACTGCCACATAACATAGCTCAACGAAACTTGGACCATACATAAAAAGAAACGCTACAGCACAGTACAGAAAGCAACTGAAAGAAGTACGCAGTAAGACAAACAGAAATGACACCGTGATTTATGTTTAACCATAGGACATTACAAAAGACAGGACACGGTTCTCAATAGCATGTGTGATCACCATGGACGGCAATGCATGCTCTGCAATATGGTCCCATGCTGGCCACAAGGCTGGCAAGGAGTTATTGTGGTAGGCCATTTCATTCCTAGATCAGCGTAAATGACAACTGCTGGGCGCTCACTGCTGCATGTGGACATGCTGCAATATTTCTCACATAAGCATCCCATAGGTGCTCGATGAGATGTGATTTCAAGGAATGGGTAGGGCAGTCCATTCATCAAATATCTTCTCATTCCAAGAGCTCCTGCAGCTACTCTGTTTAATGTGGCCATGCATTGTCATCCACAAAAACGAAGTCAGGGCCAAATGCACCCCTGAAAAGAAACATGTTGGGGAGGTGTACAGTGTCACAACAATGCTTGTGACGAAGCAAGCTGGGATATTTTTTACTTCCCCTCTTGTTTTGCCATCTGCCTCCTTAAAATTCATTTCTTCATGCCTGTCTAATTACATACATAATTACATACATGAGTATTATCTGCATTTTCATAAAAGAGAAAGGCTGGCTCTCAGTTTTAAAGAATACAACACCAGATCTAATTTTGTGCTTAGTTTTATGTATGTAATTGATTTTTTAGTTTGTTTCGACTATTCCAAATTAGTATCTTTTGTTATAGGGTGAAATCAGTAATTGTTTTGTAACTTAAATTCTATTGTTGACTTATAAACAAATATAAATTCTATAATAACTAGAGCCTTTTGGGAGAACAACTAATAGTAATTTTAAAGGATCTATTTGGTTCTATTCTAAAACATGTTAGAAAAGCCAGCTCTTTAATAATTCCAAAGTAATTTCCAGTTTTGTCCAAAGTATTGTTTGTGTAACTATATTTGTTAATTTCATGATTTAAACAAATAATACAGCTTAACCCTTGTAGTAGTAGAAACTGTCAAAAAGACGGAATTTTTCTGTATATGCAGTTAATTGAATGAGTTAAGTTTCAATTGTAATTCCTGTAAATTAAACATCGAACAATGTATAGTTTCAGTGAGGATATAGAAGGGCTTGATTTCTGGTCCTGAGACAGTCAGTCCACTGCCGAGTTTCAGACAAGAAACCTGTGTTGGTTAGAACAACAACAATGCATCAACTTAATTGTGAAATAAGTGTTATACCAATAGGCTGTGTGTTAAAGCAATGACAGTGTCTGTTCAATGTATTTGAAAGACTGTGAAATGTGTAGTTAGGTTTTTACTGCTTGTAGATGTTCAACAGTAGACTATTGTAGCAGTATATTGATGTTTGCCTGCAAACTATTAATGTATATGCAGTTAATTGAATGAGTTAAGTTTCAATTGTAATTCCTGTAAATTAAACATCGAACAATGTATAGTTTCAGTGAGGATATAGAAGGGCTTGATTTCTGGTCCTGAGACAGTCAGTCCACTGCCGAGTTTCAGACCAACAATAGTGCACTGGTCATATAACTGTGTGTTATTGGGAGGTTATGAACAGTGAAAGTAAAGAACTGTGAAACGCAAATGTGCACCTGTCAGCTACATCATTTAAAGTAGTCAGTGTTTAACTTCCACCTCCTATTTTTCAGCCAGCATCACAATGCAGTATGTCAACTCCAAGGACCAGCAATGAAGAAATAAAACAGGTTAACATCACATGCTAACCAATGAGTACATGTATTCAAAAATTTGGAGTTCAGTACACCCATGCAACACACACAACAGCGGGACTACAAAAATGATCATATTAAAAACTGTTATACGGTGCACTGTGTGTTCCCAACTCTTGCCATGTGGAGTATGTCTAGAATCACTACTCCTACTGAATCTTCTCGCATTTGAGAAGCGTGCACAAGCCCACACCTCACTGGTCCAGTCTCTATGCCCTGGGCACCATCAAAAACAGTGTGGGTGTCAATGGAACACAACATACCGGTTGTGGTCACCACTCCCCACCCCACCCCAACTGTCATGCCACTGTGGAGTGTGAGATTTCGTGCCCCATAGTCCTGTTAAATATGGTTGCAATTGCAGACATTGTTTAATGTGGTCTCTTCTTGCCTCACTCCTATATGTGTGTACCAGTCATTTCCGCATACGGCAGATGACACAAAGGGGCCAAGTGTTTTATCAGTTTAAGATTGGTGAGCATGGAGGAGCACTGCTGACAGTTTAATGGTGTACCAACTTTGTGGGTATTTTGGTAACCCATACAGCTGAGGTGGTAGGGCTTCTATATGTCACTTGTTCCTCTGCACATCTGTCAAAAAGAGAACACGCCTTGACTAACCATTTTATATTACATGTGGTCCAATGTGTCAGAGGGGCAATTAATTTATGGCATATTGTCAGATCTAGTATGTACATATCTGAACAGTCTCCAAGCCAATGTTAAATGTAGTTTGGAGCTAGACAAGGACCAACAGTTACCAGGAATGATGAGAATCTTGGCCACAGCACATATTAAAAACCAACACATACGGATCAATAACTACACAGACTTTTGAATCATTGCTCAAGTAAGAATAGAGGTACAGTTAAAATGCCTGCAATGTGCATACGATGAATGAATGAAAGGAAACATCAGATCCAGAGATGTCGGGTACAGCTTTTTTGCCACATGATGAGGGACAGAATCAGCTGTATATTGTGCAAACATGGGACACAGTCTATAACAAACTGATCAAAATGACCAGAGAATGTCTCAGATCGGCAAAGGGCAAAAGCAATCCACTTGAAATTTCAGGTTATGCTGCATAGTGGGCGTATGTCAGGAAGTCTATGTTGTAATGACCACATGATCCATCAATACCAGGGTCACTGAACAATGACGGCATTGCAGGCTGGGACATATAGCAAAACTGCTACAGTGGGGCAAGTGCTGTGAGACCAACTGACTGATAAATCGGCCTTGCCGACATGCAGGTTCTCACTGTTGCGAAGGACTACTGAGCCTGTTCATCCAGAGAAGCCACTGAAATTTGTAAGTGTGATAACTGTTTCAACAAGAAAGAGGAATGCCTCAAGATATTTGTTCCTAGATTCCCATGTTGCAGCAAATTACCACATAGGTAATAAGGGGAGAAACAAAGTGTTAATGGCCAGGGAAAGGCCCTCAGACATTGGTGCGTCAGACATACAAAACCTCCAGCTGCAGGCTCAGCTAGAGCCCACCACCAGCAATGGAGGGTGTATCTTTGACAATGCTAGCCACTCGTGCTCCACAGTGGCAAAATCTCAGAAAAATCATTCAACAACTGTCAACCAAAGATCCCGAGCCAAAGCCAACAGGCAATACCTCGACAAGTGACTATGAAAGCCTCACAATTTTGTAAGAAAGCCTCAACAATTCTGTACTATGCATCTTTCTTTCTGGGTGGGTGGGTGGGGGGGGGGGGGGGGGTGGGGGGGGGGGAGATTTTAAGTTTGCACAGATGCTTTGGCCAACTACAGAAGAAGAAAGTCAATTTTCTGTCCTGTCTCACTGGATGTGGGAGGACATTACATTATGCCACAACAGGTCAAGAGCAGCAGACTTTGCTTACAGCTATATCAGCTATTTTGTGTCCTAATTTCCCACATACTTTGCTACCAAGTGGAATATTACCTCATGCTGTACGTGAAGGTAGGTAACACGCAGATCTGAAGTAGTTTCTCTGCTTTACATACACATTCAACAGATCTGGATTGCTCTCAAGGTGTCAGAATAGATGAGTGTCTCTTAGAGTCCAGTGTCCACAGGACTGTGTGTGCCTGTGTCATATGCAGTGAATGTTTTCTACAAGCAGATTTTAAGGAGACAATTAGGGCAAATCATGCAAACACCAAGGCTGTCCCCATAATTAAACAGATAAGTATAACTTATCATATGACACTGTTTTTATGTGTTTATCTGCTCTGTAAATTAAATCTGGGATATCCTCTCATACACTGGTTAACTGTGGACCACAGGAAAGTTTATGTGCCTGTCACACCATGTGGAGATACCACCAAACAGCTATCAGCAACTCATCAGCTTCAGCACAGAGGCTGTATCTAGGACTGTATATACAGGCACCTGAAGAAGTAAAGCTGTCCTCAAACAAGTGGCTGGTTTGAACACTATAATGGCTTACTAGGCTTGGTCCTTTGGGAGATGGTATGCCACTGACCTCTTCCAACCTGTGAACTCATTTACTCATCCACAACAGGAGGACCTACAGTACAATGTGGACTTTGAACAATGGCACAACATGGTATTTTTGATACAGCTTACCCAATTCATTTCCCAAGACATCAACATCAGGCATACAGGCCTTGTCGATCCGTACACCTAGTACCCATAATCAAGACATGTGCTACCTGATTCTGAATGTTTGTAACTGAAGTACTGCAAGATATTATATGCTCTCAAGGCACTTGCCTTCAAATCCACTGGATGTGCTCCCCAAGTGAGTTTGTTGTCAAATATGATGTCCACAAACCACAAAAAAACATTCACATTCATAACAGTTTTATTTATTTTTATTTACACGTCAAGTTCCGTAGGACCAAATTGAGGAGCACATCTCCAAGGTCATGCAACATGTCAATACATGATATTACAACATAAGGGTAATAACAGACAAAAATAAAACGTTTATGAATCTGAAAAAAGTCAAGCCTTAAGTTTAAGTAAATGCAATCAACAATACAACAAGAATCAACATAATTTTTCAAGAAATTCCTCGACGAAATAGAAGGAGTGATCCATGAGTAAACTCTTCAGTTTTGATTTGAAAGTGTGTGGATTACTGCTAAGATTTTTGAATTATATTGGTCTTCTTCTTCTTATACTGGCCACCCAAACTGCAGCCGGTCCTTGGCCTCACTCACTTTTCTGTCATCTGCATCTTCATCTCCCAGACCCAGTATCTGCACGTCTCCCATGGTATTATCCTTCCATCTCATTCTTGGCCGTCCCAGTGGTCTCTTTCCTCCAGCTTCTCCATCCATTACAGCCTTTATTACTGTGTTCTCCCCTCTCCTCCTCATATGTCCGTACCACCTTAGTCTTTACACTCGCTACAAGGTCAGGCAGTGTGTATAATTGTCTGATTTCTCCGTTTTTCCTTATTCTCCACTGTTCATTTTCTTTCACTGGTCCATATATTTTTCTCAGTACTTTATTTTCAAAATTGATGAGTTTTTTCTCTGTTTTCTTTGTCAGGATCCATGTCTCACTTGCATATCACACTATTGGCTTGATTATGGCCTGATATATTCTTATTTTTGCCTGCCTGGATGGTACCTTTGATCTTATGATGTTGTGCATAGCTCCTAGACATCTTCCTCCAGCTTGAATTCTTGTTACTATCTCTTGTTCTATAAGATTTTGTTGGTTGATGTTGACACCGAGGGACGTGAATGAGTCTGTCTTCTGTATTGTTATATTTCCAATTTTTAGATGGTTTGGTCCTAAATGAGCTATTCTTTCTACTACCATGAACTTTGTTTTACTTTCATTTATCGTTATATCTACTTTCTTAGCTTCTTACATTAGCATAGTCCCCATTTTCTACAGTTCTTCCATGTTCTTTCCTATCAGCACAATATCATCCACAAAAGCCAGGACATTTATCTTTTTTACTATGGTGACTCCCACACTTTCACATGTTACTGTCCTCAGGTTCTTGTTGAGGGGCCAAATTTAACAGGTGGATCAGGTGATAGAGAATGTAGGTTCACTTCGTAAAGACTTCACAAAGGAAGATACCATGGTAATAGTGGGTGAGGTGGGCAACAGCACAGGTAGGAACCCTAATTATTCAATTGAGAGTGACCTGGCAAAGATAGCTTCAGCAATGAGACATACTGGTGTTGGGCTTGTGTCTGTTCTGAGGCACCATGACCGGCCTCACTGAAACTCTTCTGTTAGGAGAGTTAATTTAGAGGTGGAATGCCAGCTTGGATCAGATATGGGATCTCATATTAGCGTGGTTGCTGTTGACTCTATCAGCAGGTGGGAGTATGCTAGGCACGGCCTTCACCTCAACAGGAAGGGGAAGGGAAAGCTGTCTGGACTAATAGCAAAAAACTTCAGACGGGGCATTGTCACAAGTGGTAAAGTACCAGTGACGGAGGGCAGAAACAAAAGATGTTCTGAGACAGGCTGAAAATGACATTCACGTTGATAAAACAGGCAGCTAGAAAGCAAATTTTAATGTACACAATTCATGCAGACAGCCTCTGATTGAAACCAGAGATACTCAAAAACTGACAGGAAAATTAGGTTCATCCAGTTGTAATTCAGCCACAAAGTCAGTAATCGTTATTGCATTAGAATATCCCAGTACTAAGGGATAAGCTTAATGAGTTGCTTATTTGTGTTGAAGAATTAGAATTGAGCAAACCTGTTGATATAATCTGCCTCTCTGAACATAATATGACCACTGGTATAGATATGTCAAATGTTACAGAATTCAAGTTAGCTTCTTACTTCTGTAGCGAAAATATGGAGAAAGGAGGAGTGGCCTTACTTGTCAGAAGCTGTTTTGATTACAAGAATATTGATATTAATAAATTTTGCTCAGAGGAGCACTTAGAAGCTTGTGCACAGAAGTAGTATATCACAATACATCCTTCACAATAGTAGGTATAGACAGATCACCTTCAGAAAATTTTAACCTCTGCATAAAAAATCTGGAAGCTCTGCTGTCCCATCTCATGGTAAAAAACAAGGAAATAGTGGTTGCTGGTGATTTTAATGTGGGTTTATTGAAAAGTTCTGTCAGTGAACAATTATTGCAGTCAGTAACACTATCATTCAATTTAGTTCCTACTGTGAACTTTGCTACTAGGATATGGGAATGCTCTGAGCCTGCTATTGATAATATCTTTGTAGACAAATCTAGGGAAAAAAGTAATATCACAAAACCAATAGTAAATGGGCTATCTGGTCATGACAAGCAGCATCTTGTGTTAAATGTTGAAACTCGTCAGGATAAAAAATTTATTAAATTGAGTACAGGAGGGTAATAAATCAAAAACTGAGGCATTCAGGAAATTGCTCAAAGACATGAACTGGATAAATGTTTACAATATTTCTGACTCAAATGGAAAATACAAAGTGTTCATTAACAGAGTTACCTCCACTTTTGAAAACTGTTTTCCCCTAAAGATAATTCAAATCACACAGAAGTTAAAAAATAAACCGTTAATTATACAAGGAATAAAGATATCATGTGGGACAAAAAGCTGACTGTATCTACTGCCTAGGAAAAACTCTGGTGTTAGAATTGTACTGTATTACAAAGAATACAGCAAAATATTGAACCAAGTAATACAGAAATTGAAGCACCTTTATTATGAGAAAAAGATAATCACATCAGGCAACAAAATAAAAACTGTATGGGATATAGTGCAGACAGAGACATGTGGGGCCAAAAAGGAGGAGGAACAGATAGCTCTAAAAATAAATGAGACTTTGGTAACAAGTACATGTAGTGTTGCAAACCTCTTAAACAAGTACTTCATTTCTGTTACCGACAGCTTGGGGTTATCAGGTTCGGTGAACAGTGCAATGGTATCTGAGACCAGTCTTTAAAAATAACTTCAGTAAAATGGAAATGACACCCAAGTCTCCCAAAGAAGTAACATGTGTCATAAAATCCTTAAAATCTAAGTTAATCAAAGAGTGCTCATGTGAATTGAGTTCTATCTTAAGTTATTTGTATAATCAATCTCTTATCAGTGGAACAATTTCCAGACTGGATAAAATATGCTGAAGTTAAGCCTCTTTACAAGAAGGGGGATAAAGAGATACCATCAAACTATCAATCAATTTCACTTTTGCCAGCTTTCTCAAAAATATTTGAAAAGGTTGTGTTCAATTGTCTCCTTAAGCATCTGACTTCAAATAATTTATTGGCCATGTCACAGTTTGGATTCTTAAGGGTTCTGATATAGAGAAAGCTGTTTACATTTACAGTGGGAATGTACTTAATTCATCAGATAATAAATTAGAGGCAACTGGCATTTTCTGTGACCTGTCAAAAGCCTTTGATTGTGTGAACCACAGCATTCTCTTAAGTAAATTAGAATATTATGGTGTCACTGGCAATGCTGCAAAATGGTTTGAGTCTTATCTATCTAACAGGAAACAAAGGGTGTTCCTGCGAAATACCTGTGCAGTAAGCAGTCAGTCTTCATCTGACTGGGAATTAATTACATGTGGTGTTCCTCAAGATTCCATCTTGGGTCCATTGCTTTTTCTTGTGTACATTAATGACTTCTCACCTGTTACATTGCCAGATGCTAAGTTTGTTTTGTTTGCAGATGATACAAACATTGCAATAAGTAGCAAGTCAAGTACAGATTTATAAATAGCTGCTAATCAAATTTTCGCTGAGATTAATAAGTGGTTTAAAGCTAATTCACTGTCATTAAACTATGAGAAGACCCATTATATGCAGTTCAGAACATGTAAGAGATTTCCTTCCAGCGTGTGTATAACATATGAAGACATGCAGATTGAAGAGGCTGACAGTGTTAAATTTCTGGGATTACACTCAATAATAAATTCAGTTGGGAAGGGCATACCACAGAATTGCTTAAGCACCTAAACAAGTCTGTATTTGGAATGAGATTTTCACTCTGCAGCGGAGTGTGCGCTGATATGAAACTTCCTGGCAGATTAAAACTGTGTGCCCGACCGAGACTTGAACTCGGGACCTTTGCCTTTCGCGGGCAAGTGCTCTACCAGCTGAGCTACCGAAGCACGACTCACGCCCGGTCCTCACAGCTTTACTTCTGCCAGTATCTCGTCTCCTACCTTCCAAACTTTACAGAAGCTCTCCTGCGAACCTTGCAGAACTAGCACTCCTGAAAGAAAGGATACTGCGGAGACATGGCTTAGCCACAGCCTGGGGGATGTTTCCAGAATGAGATTTTCACTCTGCAGCGGAGTGTGCACTTGCCCGCGAAAGGCAAAGGTCCCGAGTTCGAGTCTCAGTCGGGCACACAGTTTTAATCTGCCAGGAAGTTTCATATCAGCGCACACTCCGCTGCAGAGTGAAAATCTCATTCTGGAAACATCCCCCAGGCTGTGGCTAAGCCATGTCTCCGCAGTATCCTTTCTTTCAGGAGTGCTAGTTCTGCAAGGTTCGCAGGAGAGCTTCTGTAAAGTTTGGAAGGTAGGAGATGAGATACTGGCAGAAGTAAAGCTGTGAGGACCGGGCGTGAGTCGTGCTTCGGTAGCTCAGTTGGTAGAGCACTTGCCCGCGAAAGGCAAAGGTCCCGAGTTCGAGTCTCGGTCGGGCACACAGTTTTAATCTGCCAGGAAGTTTCAAGTCTGTATTTGCCATGAGAATAATGTCAGAAGTGGGAGATATAAATATAAAAAAAAACGTGAATACTTTGCTTACTTTCATTCTATTATGTCATATGGGATCATATTCTGGGGCAACTCATCAAACAGAGCAAAAGTTTTTAGGGTGCAAAAGCTTGTGATAAGAATCATTTGCGATGTAAATTCAAGAAAATCATGTAGAAACCTGTTCAAGGAACTTTATATTCTAACCACCGATTTGCAGTATATTTATTCCTTAATGAAATTTGTTGCAAGTAAAACATCTCTATTTCCAACCAATAGCTCAATATATAGTATCAACTTATATATATAGTAGTAACTTGGTTTCAGGTAAAGCACGGTTTAAACAGAGTTTGAAAGATTTTTTGATAGGCAACTCCTTCTACTCCATAGATGAATATCTTAACAGAGACTGTTAAGCCAGCTTAAGTAAAAATATCTGTTAGATTTCATTTTTGACAGCACTTGGTCCCAACATGCAAAAGGTATTTTGTGTATGATAAATTTATTAATAGTGCATAACAGTGTTTCATTCTGACAGAAAGTTAATTCTGTAAATATTATCTGTTCCATTTTCCTGCTTTGTATTCACCTATTATGACAGTCTCCTGACAAATGACTAGGGTAGTAAGAATTATATTCAAATATCTTATGTTTTTATGTTATACTTTCAGACATGTTCCACACCCATGAGAATCATCTCATTTTTTGGGTCTAAGGAATGAAAACTGAATCTAATATAATCTAACAGGGTTGGTTATATATGATCTCCCTGTCTCACTTCTGTTTTTACTTCAAATGCTTTTGAGAACTCCCCCTGTACTTTCACTCAACACTTTGATTCCATCACAAGCATTTTAGTTATCTTTATCAGCTTGTCAGGTAACCCATACTCTGGCATTATCCTCCATATTCCTTCCCTTACTATGCTGTCATATGCTTTGTTGAAATCCATAAACAGGCAAAAGGTATCATGAGTGTGCTCCCAGTTCTTATCTAATATTTGTCTTAGTGTGAATATTTGGTCAATTGTTGACTTACCTTTTCTGAAACCTGCTTGTGTTGTGTCTAATATCTTCTCGATGAGTGGGTTGAGCCTGTTCAGTATAATTCTTGATATTACTTTATAGCATGTGCATAGGAGAGATATCCCTCTGTAGTTCTGTGCCAGCATTTTGTCTCCTTTCTTGTATATGGGACATACAGCAGCAGTTTTCCATTCCTCCAGCATTATTTCTGTTCTCCATACCTCTTTTGACAGTTTGGTTAACCATTCATGTATCTTCTCTCCCCCTTCTTTGATGAGCTCTGCTGATATCACGTCTATTCCAGGAGCCTTTCCATTTTTTTTGTCTTCTTATTGCCTCCTTCACCGCCATCAGAGTTGATTCTTCAACTAATGGTTGTACGTTTTGATTGTATTCTGCCTTGTTTTCATTGTTGTAGGTGTCTACTGGGTTGTTCAGCAGTTCTTTGAAGTACTTCCTCCAGTTTTCTAAATTTCCTTCATTCATAGTGATCAATTTTCCATTCTTGTCCTTCATTATCACAGCCTCAGCTCTATACTCTTTTCTATAGCCATTCATTGTCCTGTAAAACTTTTTACTTTTGTTCTGGTTATAGTCCTCCTTTGTCTGTTTATATATGAATGCTCTTTTCTCTCGTCTTGTTATACTCTTCATTTCTCTCACAGCTTTCCTGTATGTTGTTTGGTTTTCATGGCTGTTGTTGTTGTTGTTGTTGTTGTTGTTGATCACTGCTTGTCTGGCTTTCTTCCTGTCCTGTACTGCTTTTCTACATGTTTCATTGAACCATGATTTGCACTTTATATTGCTATTATTACTATCATCTCCAAGTAGTTAATGCGCTGTCTCCCTCATAACTGTTGTCATCTTCTTTCATTTTGTGTTGATATCTTCACCTTATTTTCTATTGTTGTCATTCTCTAATTCAGCGAATCTATTTTTAAGCTTAATCTTAAACTGTTCATTCACCTCCACAACTCTTTTAGCCTACTCACATCTACTCTTTGGGTTCTTTAACCACTGTTGCTCTTACTTGGTGGTTTTGGTAATGATTGTTTCATCTTTATTAGCACAAGAGAATGGTCTGATCCTATCTCAGCCCCTCTCATTGTCCTAACATCTGTTATTGCCTTTTTATGTTTTTTCTCCATCAAAACATGGTCAATTGGTTACCATTGCTGTTCTTGTCCTATTTTGGCATTTAAGTCTCCCAGGATAATTTTGATGTTGTACTGTTGTCACCTGGAGTACATCTGGTCTAAAGTGTCATAGGAGTCATCTTTTATGTCTTCCTCCTTGTCCTCAGTTGGGGTACGGACACTTACTAATGAGATATTTCTATTCTTGCCTTTGATTCTGGAAGAAAACTAGCCTTCCAGCTGGTCCCAAGCCTGGATAAAGTGGGGGGGTTAATCGTTGGGCTAACCATCCAATATTGTAAAAAACTGACGAATTCCTATACACTCACACTCAGCCTCGGATTGGAATGGATCTAATGGAAAATGACCCAAGCTTATGAATAAAGGACTATGAATAAGTACATGGAACGTATAAACACTGTACGCTGCAGGAGAGACAAAGATACTTGATGAAGAACTAAAAGAATACAAGATGGATATTATAGCCCTGCAGGAGATAAGATGACCTGGACAAGGTATGCACAGAGCAAAAAGCTACATGATCATATACAGCAAAAACAAGCATGGTCATCACTTATTTGGGACAGGATTTACGGTTCATAATAAAATAATGGCCAATGTGATGACACTAGAAAATGTCAATGAAAGAATTCTAGTGGTAGGTAGTTGAAAATGGATGCAGCAGTATACTGCATGCCTTTCTGCACAAGAGTTAAGAAAGTCTGATCCAAATGCAGGTTTGATTTCCGCTGAGTACTAACTGAGTGAAAGCTGCTGATTTTTGGTAATAAGCTAATATTGTTAATAAGAAATGACAGTAAGGAATATGTACATTGAGAGGCCAATGTCAAAATACCCAGACTCGTGAACAGTGGCCGACAAGAGGTTTGTGAACTTACACCACTTACTGCCTGAAACGCCCATTTCCGAGCCAAAAATATCCTTTTAGAATGGGAAGAGTTACCCCAAAATATAATACCATACAACATAAGTGAATGAAAATAAGCAAAGTAGACTAATTTTTGTATCGAACAATCACTCACTTCAGATACCGATCCAATAGTAAAAATGGCAGCATTAAGCCTTTGAATAAGATCCTGAATGTGGGTTTTCCATGACAGTTTACTATCTATCTGAACACCTAGAAATTTGAACTGTTTAGTTTCACTAATCATATGCCCACTCTGTGAAATTAAAATGTCAGTTTCTGTTGAATTGTGTGTTAGAAACTGTAAAAACTGATTCTTACTGTGATTTAGTGTTAGTTTATTCTCTACAAGCCATGAAGTTATGTCATGAACTGAACTATTTGAAACCGAGCCAACATTGCACACAACACCCTTTACTATCAAGCTAGTGTCATCAGCAAACAGAAATATTTTAGAGTTGTCCGTAATACTAGAGGGCACATCATTTATATAAATAAGGAACAGGAGTGTCCCTAACACTGATCCTTGGGGCACCCCACACTTGACTGTATCTCACACAGACCCCACATTACAGCCATACTCAACACTGTGAATAGTGGCTGTCTGTTGCTAAAGTAAGAGGTGAACCAATTGTGAGCTACTACCCATATTCCATAATGGTCCAACTTCTGGAGCAATATTTTGTGATAAACACAATCAAATGTCTTAGTTAAATCAAAAAATATGCCTAGCATTCGAAACCTTTTGTTTAACCCATTCTGTACCTCACAGAGAAAAGAGAATATAGTATTTTCAGTTGTTAAAAGACTTCTAAAGCCGAACTGTACATTTAATAGGAAATCGTTTGATGTAAAATGATCAATTATCCATACATACACAGCCTTTTCTATAACTTTAGCAGACGCTGATGGCGTAGAAGTAGATTTCAAATTGTTTACATTATCCCTTTCTCCCTTTTTATAAAGTGGCTTTACTACTACTACTTCACAATAATGTAGTTGGTTTTTAAACAGGTCTACAAATAGTGAACATGAAGTGGCCTCCTTAGGACAACATTCTCCTATTCAAATCTGACTGAAAGAACTTCCTTTACTTAGTATCTGAAGATTCTGAAAAAATGATGCAGCAAAAAGGACTATGAAAATACAGGGAAACATCTCTACAAGCTCTCTGCTGGAGCTGTCCACAAATATTGCATTTCTAAGTGGTACTGTTGGCTATATAAAGTTAGAAAAAGTCACTTATCAGATGTCAGTTGTGTGGGAAAGCCTGTTGTATAAACATCTCCAGTAGGATTGGGCTATCTACGATGGAATGATGCTCCAGCGCCTTTCCTACAGGACTAGTGATTATCACATGGGGAGGTTCAGTCATTCTGGTTTCGTGAGGGACGTTAGTATTGCAACTGACTACAATTCTTGAAAATCTACAACATTCCAGACTTAGTCGAACAAGGTCATGTAATTTTGTAGATGACCTTGAAAGATGCTGCATTACGGGGCAATGCACTTTATAAGTAACTGAAGCCCCACGTATTGTCTACCATGAAAACACAATATTGGCTGCAAACAGCAACAGGAGGCAGGACTGCAGGCATCCTGTGGCGAGCACAGCATGAGGCTACAGAGTGCAGCTAAACTGCTCAGTTGATGAGTAACACACAATAGCGGTACAGTGCTAGTGGTGTTGATACAAAGCACAATGGCAAAAATAAACAAAACAAACATTGAATAATATTTACAACAATTGCTGCAGTCGATATTTCATCATAAAGGAACTGAAGAAATTTCACAGAGTAAGAGGGAAGTGGTAGATGAAATATTAGCATTCCTACAAGATGAGTCGATGGAATGCACATGTTGTATACACTCGACAGTGCGGACAATGTACATGAGGAATTTGATGATGACAATACGTGCTTCACAAGTGAAAGTAACATTGAAAAAGGCATCGAGCCATGTAGTTCATTATCCTTGCTGGACAGGGAGCCATGAACCCCTTCTCGAGTAAAACATAGTAAAGGACAATGATTGTCCAAGGAGAAGGAACTAAACATAATTACATAGATAGAAGATCATCTGCATGTAGGTTATTAAAAAAAGTATGAACACATTTCAAATAAGTATGCAGCAATATGACCATGTAGAGCACAAGAAAAACTATGGATATTCAATGGAGGATGAAGCGCACTTGTTACAAAACCTAGTGTTTACATATTTCGAGATGCTCCATACAATTTACAGGATGTGCGTGACAGTGACCTACTATGTTATGCACATCAAACTGTGTGCAACACAGATTACAGTGGCTTTGAGGAAAGCAGAGGATGGTTGCATAACATCAAACAGTGCTACGGAATTGGAAGGCAAACGATAACGAAATTTCAAATAAAGAGTCAACTTGATGATTCACAATAAACTGCTGAATCTGCCAAAATTCGTAGATGAGATAAACAAATTTATCCCATCATTCACCAAGCAACTTTTTTTCAACTCCAACCAATTGGGATTTGTAAAGGAAAAGCATATGAAAAGAACCCTGGAAATTATAGGTACCGAAAAATTGTATTGAGATAAACTATCATCAATGCCTCAACATATTCATTTACAATTATGCCAACTGTAAATACGAATGGCAAACTGGCTGGAAAGTTACTTATTGTGTTCCAAGAAGTTGCAGGTGCTCTGCTCCCTATGATTCTTTCTCATACACATGATCTTGCAAGAGCAGCAGGAATATTTATGTCACAACAAGCAAGAGTGGGAAAATGGTGTAAGAGAACTACAACTATGGTATGAGCACTGCTTTTGGCCAATAGCTGGTCAAAACAACTTATTTTTGCTCAGTTCCTGGTCTTCATATAAAAATCATACTCCTTTACAAACTATCCCTCCAGAAAAGTGTGTGACATCCCAATTTGTACCACCTGGAACTACTGGACAAATTCAGCCTCTGGATGTTTTTGTTTTTTTCCGTGCCTATAAAACATATTATCATACTCTCTGCAGCCGTGACTTGAGGGCTAGGCAGTTTCACAATGAGCTCTGCAACAGACTGTTTTGCATTTGGCTGCACGCAATCACATTTCAACAGTTCTCATCACCAATATGACACTATATACATTCTTTAACAGTGGATACCTAACAGAATGTGTTACACAGTTTTAGCTCCCAAGGCATTCGCCTTCAATCATGATGATGTGAAGTTTTGTAATCATGATGGCACACCACTTTTCATTCACTGTTCATAGTGCGAGTTAACAGTTTGTTTTGAACATTTCTTGAATGACAACAATGTCTGTCATCCCACAGAAGATTCCCCTGGACAGTCATTTTCTGTCACACTCCTGATGCACTTAGTGAGTCATTAGCAGCTAATACTTTTCCTGTTATAACTGTTAACACAACACTTTGAAATGAGCATTACTAAAGACAGAACTCAAGGGGTTCATTGTGAGATGAGACAGCTGTTAAGTCCTCCTCCTCTCTCTCATACATATTGCAAGTGTCCTTCTCACCAACAAATTGTGGAAGCAGAAGTCTGGATCCTGGAAGGTAGCAGTGGTCACTAATCCTGACATAGCACTTGGAATGTGACTCAAGCTGATCAGGAGAAATCCCTTATTGATGACACCACCACCTGTTCACCTCCAACCTACTCAGAAATCCAAATAGTCTTCCATTCTGTAGTCAACTTTGCAAAAAATTCATAGCATCCAGAAACCGACACTATAAATATCTCTTTGACAGTTTATTGATATTTCACCTTTGGTACTGTTGCCTTCAATACAAAGACTGATTTGATGCAGCTCTCCGTGCAATTGTATCACATTCTACAATTTTTATCCGCTACCACTTACTTTCAAGACCAAATCAACTATTCATTGATGCCTCTGGGTGTGTTCTATAACCTATCCCTTCTTTTAGTCAAGTTGTGCCATTGATTCAATTCTGTGCCTCTTTGTTAGTGAGGGTGAAAGGATACAGCTGTTGCTGCTGCTGTTGTCTTTAGTCTGAAGACAAATGAATGACATAGCTGCACTCACGTGTCTCCCTGTTCGAGTTAAGTACAGCTCATGATGTGTTTTAAGTACTGCTCATGATGTGTTCCTCCCCCCTGGCCCCCTCTGCCAAATGCACAATGCAGTAGCACGAGCAGCATCACTGTCAAGCAGTGCGCGCGGAGGTGCAAATGCAGAAGCGAATGTCTATGCATTGTGCTATTGAAATAGTGATACATTATACAACTTGTACATTAGGCAAACATTTATTAGTTTTTAATGTGATTTGTGTTCACTGTTGTACAAAAAAGAAGTTTCATCCCCTTCTTCACCCTATTAACAATCATTTTTGAAAAAATAGCCTGCATTTTTCCTCAGAGTGTAAGTGGTAGGAGGAGAGGACAGGTTTGCTGAACAATAACAGGGGTGGAAACCTCGGAATAGGGATATAGGTATGAGAATGTCATAGGATTTGACAAGGATGTTACAAAGCTTAGGATGGTAGTGGAAGTTGACAGTGGGTGTTGTTGTTGTTGTTGTTGTTGTTGTTGTTGTGGTCTTCAGTCCTGAGACTGGTTTGATGCAGCTCTCCATGCTACTCTATCCTGTGCAAGCTTCTTCATCTCCCAGTACTTACTGCAACCTACATCCTTCTGAATCTGCTTAGTGTATTCATCTCTTGGTCTCCCTCTACGGTTTTTACCCTCCAAGCTGCCCTCCAATGCTAAATTTGTGATCCTTTGATGCCTCAGAACATGCCCTACCAACCGGTCCCTTCTTCTTGTCAAGTTGTCCCACAAACTCCTCTTCTCCACAATCCTATTCAATACCTCCTCATTAATTATGTGATCTACCCATCTAATCTTCAGCATTCTTCTGTAGCACCACATTTCGAAAGCTTCTATTCTCTTCTTGTCCAAACTACACTCCTGGAAATTGAAATAAGAACACCGTGAATTCATTGTCCCAGGAAGGGGAAACCTACATCCTTCTGAATCTGCTTAGTGTATTCATCTCTTGGTCTCCCTCTACGGTTTTTACCCTCCAAGCTGCCCTCCAATGCTAAATTTGTGATCCCTTGATGCCTCAGAACATGCCCTACCAACCGGTCCCTTCTTCTTGTCAAGTTGTCCCACAAACTCCTCTTCTCCACAATCCTATTCAATACCTCCTCATTAGTTATGTGATCTACCCATCTAATCTTCAGCATTCTTCTGTAGCACCACATTTCGAAAGCTTCTATTCTCTTCTTGTCCAAACTACACTCCTGGAAATTGAAATAAGAACACCGTGAATTCATTGTCCCAGGAAGGGGAAACTTTATTGACACATTCCTGGGGTCAGATACATCACATGATCACACTGACAGAACCACAGGCACATAGACACAGGCAACAGAGCATGCACAATGTCGGCACTAGTACAGTGTATATCCACCTTTCGCAGCAATGCAGGCTGCTATTCTCCCATGGAGACGATCGTAGAGATGCTGGATGTAGTCCTGTGGAACGGCTTGCCATGCCATTTCCACCTGGCGCCTCAGTTGGACCAGCGTTCGTGCTGGACGTGCAGACCGCGTGAGACGACGCTTCATCCAGTCCCAAACATGCTCAATGGGGGACAGATCCGGAGATCTTGCTGGCCAGGGTAGTTGACTTACACCTTCTAGAGCACGTTGGGTGGCACGGGATACATGCGGACGTGCATTGTCCTGTTGGAACAGCAAGTTCCCTTGCCGGTCTAGGAATGGTAGAACGATGGGTTCGATGACGGTTTGGATGTACCGTGCACTATTCAGTGTCCCCTCGACGATCACCAGTGGTGTACGGCCAGTGTAGGAGATCGCTCCCCACACCATGATGCCGGGTGTTGGCCCTGTGTGCCTCGGTCGTATGCAGTCCTGATTGTGGCGCTCACCTGCACGGCGCCAAACACGCATACGACCATCATTGGCACCAAGGCAGAAGCGACTCTCATCGCTGACGACGACACGTCTCCATTCGTCCCTCCATTCACGCCTGTCACGACACCACTGGAGGCGGGCTGCACGATGTTGGGGCGTGAGCGGAAGACGGCCTAACGGTGTGCGGGACCGTAGCCCAGCTTCATGGAGACGGTTGCGAATGGTCCTTGCTGATACCCCAGGAGCAACAGTGTCCCTAATTTGCTGGGAAGTGGCGGTGCGGTCCCCTACGGCACTGCGTAGGATCCTACGGTCTTGGCGTGCATCCGTACGTCGCTGCGGTCCGGTCCCAGGTCGACGGGCACGTGCACCTTCTGCCGACCACTGGCGACAACATCGATGTACTGTGGAGACCTCACGCCCCACGTGTTGAGCAATTCGGCGGTACGTCCACCCGGCCTCCCGCATGCCCACTATACGCCCTCGCTCAAAGTCCGTCAACTGCACATACGGTTCACGTCCACGCTGTCGCGGCATGCTACCAGTGTTAAAGACTGCGATGGAGCTCCGTATGCCACGGCAAACTGGCTGACACTGACGGCGGCGGTGCTCAAATGCTGCGCAGCTAGCGCCATTCGACGGCCAACACCGCGGTTCCTGGTGTGTCCGCTGTGCCGTGCGTGTGATCATTGCTTGTACAGCCCTCTCGCAGTGTCCGGAGCAAGTATGGTGGGTCTGACACACCGGTGTCAATGTGTTCTTTTTTCCATTTCCCATACATGGCTACACTCCATACAAATACTTTCAGAAACGACTTCCAGACACTTAAATCTATACTCAATGTTAACAAATTCCTCTTCTTCAGAAACGCTTTCATTGCCATTGCCAGTCTACATTTTATACCCTCTCTACTTCGACTATCACCAGTTATTTTGCTCCCCAAATAGCAAAACTCCTTTACTACTTTAAGTGTCTCATTTCCTCATCTAATTATCTCAGCATCACCCGACTTAATTCGACTACATTCCACGATCCTTGTTTTGCTTTTGTTGATGTTCATCTTATATCCTCCTTTCAAGACACTGTCCATTCCATTCAACTGTTCTTCCAAGTCTTTTGCTGTCTCTGACAGAATTACATTGTCATGGGCGAACCTCAAAGTTTTTATTTCTTCTCCATGGATTTTAATACCTACTCCGAACTTTTCTTTTGTTTCCTTTACTGCTTGCTCAATATACAGATTGAATAACATCGGCGAGAGGCTACAACCATGTCTCACTCCCTTTCCAATCACTGCTTCCCTTTCATGCCCCTCGACTCTTATAACTGCCATCCGGTTTCTGTACAAATTGTAAATAGCCTTTCGCTCCCTGTATTTTACCCCTGCCACCTTTAGAATTTGAAAGAGAGTATTCCAGTCAACATTGTCAAAAGATTTCTCTAAGTTTACAAATGCTAGAAACGTAGGTTTGCCTTTCCTTAATCTTTCTTCTAAGATAAGGCGTAAGGTCAGTATTGCCTCACGTGTTCCAACATTTCTACGGAATCCAAACTGATCTCCCCCGAGGTCGACTTCTACCAGTTTTTCCATGCGTCTGTAAAGAATTCGCGTTGGTATTTTGCAGCTGTGACTTATTAAACTGATAGTTTAGTAATTTTCACATCTGTCAACACCTGCTTTGGTGGGATGATATTATTTAAGGGTTTCAACTGAGACATTTGAGAATGTCATATCCTTACCAGAGAATTGTACTGAGGCATTTGAGCTCTGGATGATGTTAGGTGACAAGCTGATGCTAGCTTCACTATTCTCATTTCTCTCAACCCCCTTCTACTTCTTGTCTGTCCAATGATCTCAGGATTGAGTGTGGTGTAGTGCTTCCCAGTGTGTTACCTTTGACCTCTCCAATGACCACGCCCCGCCCCCCCCCCCCCCCCCCCCCCCACAACAGCTGGACCTCTTGTATTCTGTGGTCTTCTCCTGCTTTCTATCTTCCCCCAGTCTATCCCTAATAGTTCCAAACTAGGATAGTTCTTTCTACTTTTGTGTGTGTTTGTCATCACTACTTGAATTTTATCTGCTGAAAATAAACACCGTCAACTGTTTCTCATTAAGTAAAAATATTCTTTGTGCCAGTTGTATCACATTACCTCAAATTTGCTCCATCTGTACGCCGAACATTTTCTAGTGCCAGGTGAACTTTGTATAAGATTCTGAATCGTTGGATGTGCAAATCCAAAGAAATCAGGGCCCCTGCCCTGGGTGTTGACCACATCAATTCCAACAGCCATATTGATGCGGCGTAATAGCAATGAGTGGCATTCACTTGCAGAGCTGCCAACAAGAGGGGCTCCTGGATCATTATCTGGCACAATTTCAAACCTGAAAATACATTTTAAAAAACTGGATGTTACAAAATGATGAGAAACAAACCTATCTAACCTGAATGTCATCAGCACCAATACTTAATCTTTATTCTGTATAGTAAGATAGTACTTTCTATCTTAGTAATAGGAGGCAGCAACTGAATAAATAGTCCAATTTATGCAATACATTTAAAATAATATGGATTAAATTATGAGATAGAAATCTTGGAATGCATCACTGCACAGGGTGAACTAAATATTTAAGGCCAAAATAATGCACCTATGATAGATGATCCTAAACTTAGTGCAAGTTTATTGCTGACATAAGCAACTCACATCCAATTTAATAGCAACAGTTCAATGGGGTAACTCCAGTCTCAATACATGCATTACAAATGAATCAAGATCATTTAGTCCCACTGCTTGCAAATGTTGCCTAATGCAGAAATGTAGGTGTGTAATTACTGCAACATAAGAACTTTCCACAATGTGACTTTACACTGACAGCTTATTTTCCATCTTTGTAGCCACTCTTCTTCTGACTAAGACATGGCTCTGTGGCTCAACAGAGTCTTTGTTGGCTGACATAATTGCTAATTTGCTTGTTTAAATTCCCATGTGTCCAAGTAGCTGGCAGAGTAACACCTCCCAGCCCTGATTTTACAGGTTATATAGCTTGAAGAGCTTTCTGTAAATCAAAGCACACGAGGTATTTTGTAGTAGGAATATAATGCACCAGCTACAATTTCCTAAGGATGACATGTAAGTTTGTATCAAACACATAAACAGATCTTCAGGATGAACTCAAGGAAAACACCTGAACAGTCAAGAAACACCCTACTTCAACCCAACAGCAAACAGTGACACACTGCTGTAGTGTTCATTTACAGTTGCATAAAACAATGGAATAAAAAGACATACATGACTGCACACTGAATGTCAGAAAATCAAAAATAATCCTGGACCTCTTCAGTTGCCTTCAAACCGCACTTAGAGTTATTATTCGTCATACACCAAATGCCATTAGTTCATACTCTGTATCGGCTGGGTTACTCATGGATAATTTGTGATAATCATAGTTCAGGGCTTTCCATTGCCACTGCTGGAAAATAATTACAAGAAACAATAATATAGTTTCTAAAATTATCCTGAACAAAGCTGTTCAGGCCCACTTGGAAGAGATCTAATAAATTAAGCTTCTAAGTCTCCCTGGATAAAATCTACAAGCTACCTCCGACACTGATCACAATTTAGTGGTGGCCAAGAGATGAATTCACATATGAAGGAGATTGGTCACGCAAAGTGGGCAGAGTCCTAACAGTGGGTACAGTGGGTACCCTGGATTGCATCTACACAGATACAAGGAAGGCAGGTCAGAAGAAGAAAACAGACAACAGCAAGATGTCATGCCAAAATATGGTTCAGAGCTGACAATGATGTGTGCCAAGGTATGCCAAAGTGTGAAATACATAACATTATGAACTATAGATTTTATAACATTATTTTCAAAAAAACTGTATTGTTAACTTCACATGGAATTATGGTAAACTTTGTATAAGGCACAATTTTCTGCCGCACTGCCACTGTCTACCTCTTTCATTGCAGTAAATAATATCTGTTCACTAAATTTGAAAAATAAATATGAATATGTGTATGAGTTCAAGTGGTTGCCAATGTGCTAAAAAGAAAAAAACAAAAAAGCACACTGAATACAATGCCTAGTAAAGCTCTGAGTTAAAACTTCCTCTGGGTTTATGATTATATAATGCATATAGATCTTTATCATGAAAAGGACAGATTGCTAATCACCACAAAGATGACACACTGAGTTGTAGACAGGCATAACAAGAAGACTGTTAAACACTGAGCATCTGGTCAAACTCTTCTTCAGAAAAGAAAACACATTCCAGAAATAAAACACACACCAGAAAGCACACCTCATGCACACATGGCCATAATCCCCGGCTGCTCCAGCCAGGTGCAACTGCTGTGTTTAATGAAAGCAGCAATCTGGAGTGGGACAGGGAAGTGGGAAGGACAGTAGAGTATGGGTGGGGGGAGTCAACTTAGTCTCTGGCAGAGCAGGAACTGAGCATGCAGGGCCTAGGTGGGGGCAGTACGAGGCTGCCAGATGCAGCATCGGAAGGCTCTGGGTGAGGGAGGTGGGAGGAAAATGGAGAGCAGAAAAGGAGAGGAGCAGAGAAAGGGAAAAGACCTGAGTGCGTTGGCAGAGAGCATCGCACAATGAGTGTCAAGGCAATAGGACAGATGGCGCAGAATTTGTTGAGTGGAGAGTGTGGGTAAAAGTAGACTACCATTGATGAAGGATGGAGTACTTTTGAGAGTAGAGAATGTGGTGTAAGGATAATCCCCAACTGTGCAGTTCAGAAAAGCTGGTGGCAAAGGGAAGGATCCAGATGGTCTGTGCCATGACTGCAGCAGTGCTGCTATATGACATGGCTGCTTTCACAGGTGCTCCAGCCTCTGATGGGATAGGATAAGCCTGTGACAGCACTGGAATAGGGAGTGCTGGGTGGGTGGATTGGGCAGGTCATGCACCTGTTTCTCCCACAGGGATATAACCCCTGTAGCACGGGATTTGGAGAGGCAAAGGGATGAACTAGGATAATACAGAGGTTGGCTGGATGATGGCACATCACTTTTGGGAAAGACCTTGGGTAGGAAGTCCCCATTTCAGGGCACAATGACAGATAATCCGAGGCCCTGACAAAGGATGTAATTCATTTGTTCCAGTCTGGGATGGTAATGGGTGATAAGCGACGTGCTCCTTTGCAGTTAGTTCTTGGAGGCGGTGCGAGGACTGGGGGTGTGTGGGGATATGGCACAGGATATATGTTTGCGGTCTATGTTTGGCGGATAGTGTCTATTTGTGAAGGCCTTTGTGAGACCTTCAGCATGTTGGGCAAGGGAGTTCTTGTCACTGCAGATAAACTGCGCTGTGTGGCTAGTCTGTATGGGAGGGATTTTTTAGTGTGGGAGGAATGGCAGCTGTCAAAATGTGGGTGCTATTTGTGGCTGGTGGGTTTAATGTAGGCAGAGGTGTGGATAGAGCCATCAGAGAGGAGGGGGTCAGTGTGCAGGTAGGTGGCATGCTGGCTTATGGGTTAAGAAGGATCAGGTGAAGCAGATGGGAGGTAAGGTGTTGAAGTTGTGAAAGAATGAGTATAGGGTTTCTTGGCCCTGAGTCCAGGTCATCAAGATATTACCATTGAACCTGAACCAGGCCAGGGGTTTGGGGTTTTGGGAGGCTAGGAAGTTTTCCTCTAGATGGCCCCTAAACCAATTGGCATAGGAAAGTGCCATGCAGGTTCCCATGTTTACGCCACAGATTTGTTTGTATATCTTCCCTTCAAAGGTGAAGTTGTAGTGGATTAGGATAAAGTTAGTAAGGCATGTGAGAAATGAGGTAGGTGATTTGGAGTCTGAAAGACATAGAGAAAGGTAGTCTTCAATGGCAGCAACATTGTGGGCATGAGGGATGTTGGTGTAAAGGAAAGTGGAATCAACAGAGATAAGTAGGGATCCAGGAGGTAAAGGTCGGGGTTGATGGAGTCTGTGAAGGAATTTGGTTGGTATCTTTGATGTGGGAGGCTAACTCTTTGGCAATCAGTTAGAGGTGTTGGTCAATGAGGGTCAAAATTCTTTCACTGGCAGCACAATATCTAGCCCCAACTGGCATCCAGGATTGTTGGGTTTGTGGATTTTTGGGAGCAAGGAGAATGTGAGTGTGTGGGGTGTCACAGGGGTGAGGATGAAAATGGATTCACAAGCGAGGTTCTGGGGAGGGCCTACGGCTTTAAGTGGAGATTTGAGGTTATGTTTCACTTCTGGGATGGTACTACTCTGGCAGAGTTTAGGAGAAGTCAGACAACTGGTACAGGCCTTCCACCAGGTAGTCACTGTGATTCATAACACCAGTGGTGGAACCTTGTCTGCAAATTGGATAATTAGGCCAAGGCTTATTTTGAGGCTGTGTATGGCTGTGCTTTCATCTGTTGAAAGGTTGGTTTTCTTAGGATGGGGCCTGCGGAAGGATGGACATTCTCCACTCCCAAAATTATTCCAGCCTCAACCTGTGGTAACCTACTGTCCCCACACACTCCACCCAACAGTTTCTTCCCCCACTCTCCTGTTACCTCCTTCCAATTCATGTCCCCTCACCCACATTGTGCAGTGCTCTTTGCCGACACACCCACCTTCCTTTTCCCCTACTTTGCTCCTCTCCCTTTCCACTCCCTGTTTTCCTCCCCCCTCCTCCCTGTGCCTGGTAGCCTTGTCCTGCCAACATCTCATCTCTGCATGCTCCGGCTGGCAGCAATGACTTCTCTCCTCCCTATTCATACCCTGCTAAGCCACCCCATCCCCTGTCTTAGATGGGACTACTGTTTTTGTTCAATGCAACAGTTGCATTCTGGCCAGGGCGACCAGAGATAGTGGTCACATGTGACTGAGGTGTATGTGCTTTTTTGTGTGTGTTTTTTCCTTTTCTGGCTGGAAGCTCAATGTGTAACAGTCTTTTTGTAATGCCTGTCTGCAACTAGATGTGCCATCTTTATTGTGATTAGCAATCTATCCTTTTCATAATATTGTTGTTATTCCAACCTGGGCTTTCCACTGTTTGACATATGAAAGGAAACGAAATGTTGTGTGGCAAGGGCCTCCCAACAGGTAGACCTGTTTGCCTGATGCAAGTTTTTTGAGGTGGCGCCACTTTGGCGGCTTGCACGTTGATGAGGCTGAAATGAGGCGGATGAAGACAACACAAACACCCAGTCCCTGAGTGGAGAAAATCTCCAACCCAGCTGGGAATCGAATCGGGCCTCCCCAGGCATTGTTTGACATATAAGTCTTTTTTACTTGTGGTTATTAAGCAGCATGGGTCAGAACATAAAGCTGGCAAACATGAGACACCCCATCAGGAACATGTAAAACACTTACATCGCGAAAAAATAAGAGAAAATATAAGCTCAGATTCAATGGCAGTTACATCATCATCTTTACCTGGGTAATGTTCCTCCATCAAGAACCTTGCAAGTGTACACACATTTCTTTTCTGGGTCTAGAAGGCTCCCATAAACTCTTGTTGAGCAAAAACCCACAGGAAAAATTAACTCTTCTGTATGATAATCAGGTCTATCAGACACAACCTGCAAAATTAAACAACAGTACACAGTGTTATCTGCCACTAAAAAGTTTTAAAACTAATATCCGTAACTATAAAAGAGTAGTATCAATAATAATGAAATCATTTGGTAACTTTTTTTACCACACTGCTAATTATTTTGATACCCTGTGAATGTTACAGTCGTTAAGGTAACTGTGTTGAAGCAGACTGGGAAGAGAAATTGACAGTGATCCTCTTGAAGAAGGCATTCAACATTCCTCTGCTACAGCAAAGGGAAATTATGGAAAATCTAAATCAGAAAGACTGGCTGGAGATTTGAACACCACTCATCCAAATTGTAAGTCCTGATAACAGATGGAACATAAGCTCTAAAAGCTAAGAATGGATGAAGTAGCTGGTATTGGTCTTAATGACTATATCAGCCCAGTATTTAATATGAATGATTTACGGAAAACCTGAAATGCAAGTTTTCTGTTGTACACTGAAGAGCCACAGAAACTGGTACACCAGCGTAATATCGCACAGGGTGCCCGCAAGCACACAGAAGTGCCGCAACACGATGTGGCATGGACTTGACTAATGTCTGAAGTAGTGCTGGAGGGAACTGACACCGTGAATCCTGCAGAGCTGTCCATAAATCCATAAAAGTGTGATGGGGTGGAATGTCTTCTGAACAGCACGTTGCAAGGCACCCCAGATATGCTAAATAATGTTCATGTCTGGGGAGTCTGGTGGCCAGTGGAAGTGTTTAAACTCAGAAGTGTGTTCCTGGAGCCACTCTGTAGCTATTCTGGACATATGGGGTGTCACATTATCCTGCTGGAACTGTCCAAGTCCGTAGGAATGCACAATGGATATGAATGGATGCAGGTGATCAGACAGGATGCTTACATAACTGTCAGAGTCATATCTAGACATATGAGGGATCCCATATGATTCCAGTTGCACATGTCCCACACCATTACAGAATCTCCACCAGCTTCAACAGTCCCCTGCTAACATGCAGGGTCCATGGATTCATGAGGTTGTCTCCATACCCATATATGTCCATCTGCTCGATACAATCTGAAACAAGACTTGTCCGACCAGGCAACTCGTTTCCAGTCATCAACAGTCCAATGTCAGTGTTTACAGTCCCAGGCGAGGCATAAAGCTTTGTTTTGTGCAGTCATCAAGGGGACACGAGTGGGCCTTTGGCTCCAAAAGCCTATATCAATGATGTTTCATTGAATGGTTTGCTTGGTGACACTTGTTGATGGCCCAGCACTGAAACCTGCAGCAATTTGCAGAAGGGTTGCACTTCTGTCACGTGGAATGATTCTCTTCAGTCGTCATTCGTCCAGTTCTTGGAGGATCTTTTTCTGGCCGCAGTGATGCTGAAGATTTGATGTTTTACTGGATTCCTGATATTCACAGTACACTCGTGAAAAACCCCACTTCATCACTACCTCAGACATGATGTGTCCCAATGCTTAAGCGCCGACTATAACAACATTTGCAGACCCACTTAAAGCTTGATAACCTGCCATTATAGCAGCAGTAACTGATCTTACAACTGTACCAGACACTAGTTGTCTTATATAGGCATTAGCAAATGTAGCGCCATATCGTGCCTGTTTACGTATCTCTGTATATGAATATGCATGCCTGTACCAATTTCTTTGGCGCTTCAGTGTATGAAACAATTAGGAGGGTTGACTGAAAAGTAATGCCTCCACCTTTGTAACTCTTCAACAGTTGGCAGCACTGGTATGCGGCAGGTACTGGCTTGTTCCGTAGCCTCTTCTATACAGCTCCAGTTGGCAAGAAGGCTTAGCATTGAACAGTTGTGTTGTTACAGTGTAAAGTATGGAACCCTGCACAGATGGTCGGTCAGCGTGATTTAAGCAATGTGCAGTTGTTGAATTCTTGATAGCAGAAGGTGGCACCCCAAAGGAGATTCATCACAGAATGAAAGCAGTTTATGGTGATTGTGTTGATGTGAGTACTGTATGTCGTTGGGCGAGTAAGTTTAAAAATGTTAAGGCGGGAACATCTGACCTGCATGACAAACAAAGAGTTGGACATCCTGTGACAGCAACCACCGAGTTTCACAAGCAAAATGTTGACAGATTGATTCAGGATGATCGTTGTATCACTCAGAGACAAATTGCAAGCACAATTGGCATTTCACAAGAATGTATGGGTCACATTATTGCTTTGTTTGGCCTTCAGAAGATCTGTGGGTAATACTGACTCCTGAAATGAAAGCACACAGACTCGAAATTTGCCAGGAACTCCTATCGCATTACGAGAATGAAGGTGACGCCCTTCTCCAATCAACAGTGACAGGAGATGAAATGTGGGTACACCAGTATGATCCGGAGACGAAACGCCAGTCTATTGAATATCGATACAAAGACTCGCCCCAGAAAAAGATATTCAAGACGCATCCCTCAGCTGGAAAAATCATGGCCACAGTGTTCTGGGATGCAGACGGTGTTATCCATATTGATTTCCTTGATCGTGGAACAACGATAAATTCAGAGCGTTACATCACAATGCTGAAAACTCTGAAACGACAGCTAACAAGGGTCTGAAAGGAAAAAAGAAATGTTTTCCTGCAGCATGACAATGCCAAACCACACACTTCATGTGTCACCACAGCAGAACTTCAGAAACTGAATCTCACCACCATACGGCATTCTCCATACAGTCCAGATTCAGCACCGTCTGATTTCCATCTGTTCCCGATAATGAAAGATGATCCGCGAGGACATCATTAGGCTTCTGAAGAAGACATCGAGGGAACTGTGAGACTGTGGTTGCAGAAACAGAGTGTCGACTTTTTCCGCGACGGCTTCAGAAAATCTGTTCATCATTGGCAGAAATGTATCCAATTGGCTGCTGATTATGTGGAAAAGTTAATATTGGTAATTAAAGATCACATTCTAAGGATTATTTCTGTGTTTGATTTATTAAAATATTCCCATCCAAACCCAATTAACAAAGGTGGAGGCATTACTTTTCATTCAACCCTCGTATTTATGAAAAAGTAATCATGCTGCATTGTTAAACAGAGATATCCACAACTGTAACACAAGAAATAAAAATTATTATCATATTGAAGGAAATCAGCTGACAAAGAGCCTAAAAAAAGGTGTCTTCTATACAACAGTTTTCCAATCTATATAAAGATAACAGGAAACGTATGATCTAAAAAAAATTGCTACTTCATTAAAACCTGTCCATATAGTGTTAATGAACACCTTGAAGCAAAAAATTATGGTAATTTTTCATATGTAACTCTGCAAATATGCAAAAAACTTTCAGAAAGCATAAAGTGATTTTAATCTTTGGTAATTATGTATGTATAACAGCTTTTTTTTTAGATGCTTCTTTTTTAGAGGCTATTTTTGGAAAAATAAGTCATTATTTTACTGATATATGGATGCAGTTATGTTTTGAAACTTGTAATTTTTCAAACTTCATGTAAACTTGTCCAATACCATTGTACAGAATGGTCCACGGATACAAATACGTACAGCAAATAAATATTCTGCTGACAGTAATACAAATAGCAGATGCAATGGCTAGAGACCATCCTTTATGGGATATCTGGGAGTACACATACAAAGGGTGGCCACTAGGTTTCCTACTAAGACAGCAAGTGGCCAAAAGCCTGTTCTCAGTCCACCACCAGCATAAAGTGTGCCAAAGACTACACTTCTGTTACCAGTGACCCTGAAGTTGACTAGATGATTATCCCTGATGCTCTTAAGTCAGAGTGTTAGAACTCCTCCTTCAGTGACATCAAAGCGTGTCCACAGCCAAACAGCTTGCATGCCAGTATGTATACTAGCACGGTATACCTATTGACATCACCAAGATAGTTGTGAGCTGCCAGGTGAGCACTACATCTGAACCAGCATCAATTCAGCAGTTCATCGCCACCACCATTGTGTCCCTAGGGCTGACTCAACGTAGATTTTACTGGACCATTTCAACAAAATAAGTGGATGGCGGTAACAGATGTCCATTCACATCTATCTGGGACAAATGCTCACACCTCAGGAGAAGCCGCCACTAGGTGTTAGCTCATTTATTTGCAATGAGCTACAATTGTGATCTCAAACCATTTTTAACTTATGTGCCCTCAATGGCATTCAGCATCATCTATCTGCTCGATCTACTCCCATTCAATGGTCCAGCAGAACATCTGTTACAGATACATATGGTCCAGGTTAAGAATAGGGGGACAGCACAGGCCTTGTTATTAAGAATGTATCATACTACACCCATCAATGCAAAACCTCTCTGGCTCCCTGGCACCATCATCAATTTTTAGAGTAAATCAATGGCCACTGAAAAAACAGAGGTGGGAATGGTTTGGAAATACATCAACCACATGTGCTACTGAAGGGTTTTGATGCCTGATGAGTCAATGTGCCACTGCCAGCAACAAGACAATGACAATGACCACCAGCAGCAGCAGCAGCAGCAGCAGCAGCACCACCACCACCACCACCACCACCACCAACAGCTACAGAGCCAGACTTAAATGCCAAGCCATCAGCTCCAGAACCACAGAAGTTTTTATGTGCCCGGACATGGAAATGGCTCGATAGAAGAGACCGTGGACATCATCGGTTAAGGTGCTCTGCCATAAGGAGCAGTAACTACACACATATGACTGCCAGATGTGCAAGGCAGCTGTGAGGAGAACTACAAAAACAGCAATATAATCAACCATAAATGGAAATCAGTTCTCTTTGGACAGCCATTTCAAGCAGGTCATCGCCAGCTACACTACGTCACTGTCTTTCCACCCCATGGCTGCCAGCCTCCGAGTGCGACATTGCTCCACTGCACTAGATTCGGCTGAATTTCCACCCAGATGTACTGCCATGGGATGTTGACCCTGTAAGTTATACTTAACTATGGGTGGTAGACTCAGAAACATTTCCCCTGCATATCTGTAGCCTGTGTCTTGTAATGTTTGTTTTAGAAGCTTGCTGATATGATGTGATTTATGAGATTATTTTTTTCTGTCCATAATAAGATCGCACATTGGTCTCTCTACTGTAAGGTGTTTATATGCATCCCTTGTTCAGTTTCTTTTCTAGGTATTAAAAGTGTGAGACGATCATCCTTATCTTTCCAAAGGAATTTTAAGCACTTTCTGTACTATGAGCATGAACTATTTTTTTGAGTTACAAATGTATCATTAATCCATACTAAGATCATACTGTATTATATTGTAAATTCAGTTCCACAATTAGTTTATTACTTTCTTACATTTCCCAACTGCTACATCCACGAATAAGGCCAAACTTTGAATGCAATGCCCTCATATGACACCAGCTATTTTACTTCTAATCTGCCTAAACTGTGACCTTTCAAATGATGGTTTGTATTTTAGGGGCAGTGGTAGTGGTATAAAAAGTCAAAATTTCATGAAAATTTTCCAACAACTGTTACATTTTGTCAACAATCCTGCAGTATCTTTACAAACATTTGATTTCGAGCTCTTACTATGGTTCAGCTCTTTATCACTGATCTGTTTTGTGCATGTGCCACGTTCCAAATAGCTGCCGTATTTTTGTGCCAACTACTTTTTGAAATTGCACTGCAAAAACACATTTCTCACAAAATTAGCCAAGATAAGTACAGAAATATATTACATTTCGGAAATGTAACTGAACTTACTTAACAAAAGGCATTTATTGTTAGTGTTAATATAAACAGCCAGCATCATTCCAATTGTAAATACAAATTGGATCACATCAATGATGAGATTGTCACCTATTCAAGAATAGCCATTCAGATATTTGTTGTTTCATATTACAGTTGCTGGTCACTCACATATGTTCCTCCATCATTTAACCAACGAGAAATCACGTGTTCAACTTTGAACCTCAACCAACATGCAGCTAAACACACATGTCTAATACACTTCCTCTGTTTTGCACAAAATAATCTCTTGGCCCTAAGCTGAAGAAGTATGGAACTCTAATCATACAGGAACCATGTGATAGATTTTTTTCCATCATTTCAAATATCCCTTAACCCTAGCAAGGATAGTCATAGGTATGCCACTACCTTTTTGAACTTATAGCTTGTAATCTAAGAAGAGAGATCATTCTGATCTCACTCTTAAACCTGGGAATGATTTGTGCACCTCCAAATAGTTGTCACACTGTTTCTTTGGTACACTGCATACAGCAAACATTTGACTGGATGGAGAAATGCTGTTTGGTGTAGGTTGATAAAACCAGAAAAAACATCAGATGGTTCCAATGGGGATTCAGAAGATTGTGGTTAAATCATTTTAACCTGATTCAGCTGGAAGCAGCAACCCAGATGTAATGTTAACTGAATCTTCCATCAGTTCTTGGCAGAACAACATTATAATCAATAAAAAGCACCAGTTTGCTTTTGTTCTACATTTTTACTTTTATTGTGTTAACCAATTTTTGGCTTACAAGGCCATCTACAAACATTTAATGTCTGAAGCTGGCCTTTTAACCCGAAAACCGGTTAAAACAAAAAAAGTAATACTGTAGAACAAAAGCAAACTGGTGCTTTTCATTTATTAAGATGTAATGTTCCTACACAAGCAACACTTTAGCTGCCTTTTTCCTTATTGCAAAAAGCTTGTAGTATAGGGTAGCTAAATTAAAACTGGACTGAAATGTGATTTGGCATTTCATGACAGCATAATGTAACAATTAGAATGGTCAGTGGTGACCACCTCCAGAATCTTCTGTTAAGAGCAGTTCTCCTCCTGTTGATTAACTGAAACACACAATTCATGTCAGCTTTGCAAATATTTCCTGAGCCAGGTTTACTTTGGCCACTCTTCACAGCAGGTATTCAGCACTTTTACTGCAACTACTCACTGAACCCTCCCCCTATTACAGGGTGGGGAACCCTTAAAAGCAGTTTGTATCACATTCATGAGCCCTGAAGCTGAGTCAAGAATTCAGTTCTCTGAGGCATAATGTTCCACCATCGCTTATCCTGCCCACTGAAATATGTCTACAGTTTGCTATAATAAATGGCTAGCAGTGCTGCCCAATTATCAGATTGGGAACCTTGGGTTTACGAAACCTATAGTGAGTCCAGGCTGAGAAGAGTAGCCTGAGAAGCTTACCAATTACAGTGACCCTGGGACCATACATAAATTTGTAATATGCAACAACTTGGATCAAGATTACATCTTGCCCCTTTTCCTCTATAATTACTGACAACTATTGTTTCTCATATCTGTTCAAGCTGTTCCTACTTCACCTATTACCATGCAGATAATCCTCTCCTAGTTCTCATAATAACGAGCTGTAGTTTGACCTCCGCATCAGAATTTAAAGTATATAATATGTAAACTAATATTCATGTACATGATACATTAGCTTGATTCTATGCCAAAAGAATCCAAACACTAATAAATCTAAAGAATAATTGAAATTGACAAGTTATTTACCTCACCCAAACTATGCACTGTGAGTCCTCCGAGAACTATTGGAAACACTGGTCTTCCTGTCATATCTAATGGAATAGGTTGTACAATCTTTTTTGTTTTGTTCAGACTTGACTTCTTTTGCTTCAGACTGCCCTTCCAGCTCTCTGCAGTAATAAAAAAATAACTTGTAAAT
Source organism: Schistocerca piceifrons (assembly GCF_021461385.2). Classification (NCBI taxonomy): domain Eukaryota; kingdom Metazoa; phylum Arthropoda; class Insecta; order Orthoptera; family Acrididae; genus Schistocerca; species Schistocerca piceifrons. The sequence continues at coordinate 94,061,417 of NC_060143.1, read as the reverse complement.
TAATTACATTAAACCAGCACAGGTTATGAATTATGATGTGATCAGCTGAATTCATTACCAATAATTTCTAAGGATTTCTTCTTTCCTGAGATTTTTTTCCCAGAGGTGTTTGTTTCTAGAGCAGGAGAAGGTGAATTCACACCTGAAGTCTGAGTTTTTGGAGCTTGTATTTGACTGTCAGCTTCTGAAATAAGAAGAGCAATTTAAACTTCGAATGCTCAGTCCTTTGCAGTTGATATTCTAATTGTAATAACATAAAAATAATTTTAATGGCTTATAAACTCCACACTCCTAACAACAAAGAGGAAAAAAGAGCCACTGATATTGTTTTCTCAACTAATTCTGTACACAATGAGGAAGATAGATGGGCACACAAATGTGAAATGCAAACATCAAAAGATACGATGATCACATTATTCACATCTGTGTCACAAGTAGTTCCAGTTCACCATTTCTCAATCCCTTCACTGAAATTCCATATTTGTGCTGAGATGAAGAACAAGGTAAAAATATTTGACAACATGGCAACTTCTACTCTGGGAAATATGGGTCTTCAAATACGGCATGTATGTGCATATTATTTCAAGCAAATGTATGCATTTTGCCAAATAATACCTCATTTATGGCTCTTGTGAATCTGATGCTCATTGTTTATTACATGGTACTAATTCCTCTACAATCTGTGGTTCTGTAGCCCTCGCATCTGTTAACCTTCAAAAACAGACTGTAACCAAATGCAGTTTTTTACAGATAAATGGCCTTGTGTGTGGTAGAACACACATCTCAAAATTTTACAATAATTTTTATTCAGTTTTAGCTGCTCGAGCAGGGGTACCTTTCTCGTTAGCTGGATTTCTCGAGAATACACCACTAGTCAGCTATTTAAGTTGCTCTATAAATTACACACTTTTTCATTACATTACATTACATTAACATCACATTGGCCCTATTGCTCGGATCCTGTGGAGATGGATCTCTGGAATATGGAGAGAAGTCAAAGCTGTAATTTTATTTAAGTGCAATACAACTAAATGACTTCAAATTAGAAAGTGCTAGTCTGTTACAGAGGTAATGTTCATTACAAAGTAATCTAAAACATCAATTTTCAGAGTTCCTGTGAGGATACAATTTAGTGGAGTAAGATTAACCCAAACATAGTTTTACACTCCATCATATTATTTACACAACATTTAATATGCTCTGACAGTTTCAGTATAGATATTTTCACATTCTACAGATTACAAATGTAGCTTCTCACTACAATGGGAAATGGGTCAGTATCATAGTTATAATACACTTTCTCAGCAAAACAATACTGCAAAATGCTGACAATTTAAATGGTTGTATTCTATGCCTAAATATATGCTCTACAAACCACTCAGAAGTGTATGGCAGAGGGTACTCACCATTGTACCACATGTCGTAATTTCTTCACATTCCAATCATCTATAAAGGAAGTATGATCACCCGAATGCCTCTCTGCATGCTTTACTTATCCTAACTCTGCCTTTGCAGTCCCTGCGGGGGAGTAGATAGGGGACTGACAGATATTTCTAAATTCTTCACATATCTGTTCTTGAAACAGTATAAGTATACTTTTGTGGGATAACTGGTGTCTTATCTTTGAGACTCTACCCCTTCAGATTACGTGACTCTTTTGTAAGTGGGGAAAAAAAACTCCCTTCTTTGTAAATGTACAGTGTGTCCTTTTAGTCCTATCTGATACAAGTCCCACACACTCAAGCAGCATTCTAGGGTGGGATGCACGAGTGATCTGTAAGTAGTCTCCTCTGTAGAGTGACTGGATGTTTAGAGTATCCTGTCAAAGAACTGGTCTGTCACCTGTGTTACTTACAATTGAGCCTATGTGACTGTTCCATTTTGTATCCCTATGTAGCTGTTACACATAAGTATTTGTATGATTTGACTGATTCCAGGTGTGACTCACCAGACGTATAGTGACATAAGTGGATAAGTTTAATGTAGGCATCTGTCCAAGGGAATTAGCCAGCCAATCAAATAGCAGGACCAACATGTCAATGGGTGGAGGAGATGGGGGAATAATAGATACACCTCACCCATAAAATTAATGACTTACAATTGCAGAACCCAATGGGTTCTGACTATATGTGAAGGAGCCAAGACTCTCAGAACACGGAAGACTCCTATGCTTGGATGTGTGAGACATGTATATACTGTACGGAAGGTAAGGGTTTAACAACCTGCTCATGAAGATGTCATTAGAGGCACAACAGAACTCGGATTAGGGAAGGAAAGGAATGTGTCTTTTTAAAGTAACCATACCTTAAGCAAAATTGTGGTAAACCCAAATCCAGGTGGGCAAATGAGGTTTTGAACCATCATCCTCCCAAGTGCGAGACCAACGTCTTATGTCTGAGGCATGCTCCTCTGCAAAGCTGAAGGAGTCTGACACCGCTGTACAAAAGAGTTACAAATTTCAGAGGACTGGTGATCTCAAACAGGAGAATGCTAAAGGTAGTGCAGCCATATTAATCAACAATGAACACCACTGCTTCCATCTCCTTCTCAACAACAGAATGTAAGAAGTAACTGCAATAGTACATCTGCCATAAATGAGGAGAAAAATATCCACATGCAGTGCGGACTCTGTAATATGGCAGTCAGTCTTGAATGTAAACAGATGGGCATTCAGACATACAAGGAGAGAGGAACAGTGTGACGGGAGGAGCCCTGGCGGCACCTCACAAGCCTGGCATACCATGTCCTTGTACAGTGCTTCTGCAAAAGCAGAACTGACACTTAGGCAGAGAAACCACCATGACTTCTGGTGTCACGAGAGTCACATTTTAAAATAAGAAAAGAAAATGATAAGCAACGTTCATCTCGATACAAAGTGGAGTAAGCAAAGCATTTAGTAATGGTTATGGCGAATTTGCTTACTGAGGTCAGTAGTGTCGTAAACGAGGTAGTTCGGGCCCAAGCTCTACCAGTACCTCATGTGACCACAGTTCAAAACACCCTCAACACAAAAACTGCCACGTTAAAGTGACTGCATTATACCTGCCTCCTTACACATCTGTAGATAACATTTGTCATCAGACAGCTATCTTATCAACAGCTCCTTTAGGGAAACAGTATTGCACACAACAAGATGGGACTCGGTTACAACCTGCACTGGGATAGAGCAGTTGGGAGTCTCATTAAGGCAGAAACTTTATTTTTTCTGTACACAGGACAGAGCACACGCTTTCCACTGCTGCACAGTTATTTCCCACAATCGATCTCCCAATACGTTCTCCTCATCCTCTCAAACACTGCTACACTGTTCGGTGAGATATGGTCAGTGACTTGCAGACCCTATCTGGAAACATGTGAAAGACAGGCAGTGCCTAAAAGAGAGCTACCAAAATGGTGCTCTGGAAGTCTGATATCACGCTGTACAGAGAAATGACTGAGCTTGAGCATCCACAACTGGGTGGGTGACTTTACATTTGTCATCTGCCTTGTCACTTATGCAATCATTCTAAGGACTTTCTGCTGGGAGTGAATTACTTCTATGCAAGCTGGGATAGGGTACAAAAGTGACTCTGGAAAGGTTCAAATGATGACAGATTCCCTACAAACTTGCAGCTTTTTGGGTATTGATGACCAAATACTGCTGAGCTATGAATAAGAGTAAGAAGATTTGTGGTGTGAATTTCTGAACAACATTATTTGCTCCGCAAAGTAAAAAATATAAGACAACATTTTAAGAGGATTTCTAAGATATGTGGAAGGTGCCTGTGGAAGGGCACAGTGAAACTGAAGTCTCCAAACCAAACCTGAAGACATACTCCAAACAATGGCTGAAAATTTCTCAGAAAGTGACTACCGCTACCAGCCAGTACTCTGTTGTCTGCCATAACAGAAATTCGCTGAGAGGGGCAGGTGGAATTACAATTGCCTCTCCTCCACGTAGAGCAGAAATTGGCATTATATGCAGCATATGCAGCTAGTGGCAGAAAACTAGGTCATGAAACATGCATCAGATGTTTCAAAACTTCCCATCAGATTAAAACTGTTTTGGACTAGGAATGCAACACAAAATATTACCACCTGAGCAAATTATCTGTATTTTAAACTAAGTCTTCAGATTTCTATGTTGCATGTGTCCCTAAGGGATATTTTCTTTCCTCTTGAAAAGAATATGTACTGAAACATCATTTAGTAGCTGTGTTGTTACTACTGCATCAAATTTGAAGCCGCGAAGTTGCACTAAGTTATTTGATACAGTATTTTGCAAAAGCTGTTCTTCAGAAGAGACATTCAGTAAATTAGTCTACCAACATTTCTTCTCATTTCACATTTTAGGAATGTCAAGAATAGCAATGCAAGATAGCTACTTTTCCACTTCCTGGGCAGAGCTGTGCTGTGAGTTAATGCAGAGATGGAAATGGTGCCAGCGAGCGCGAATGGGTGCATACTGAGTATTGAGAGATGGAGTTTCACCAGAAGTTGTCTGCAATTTGATAGGACTGGGAAGATATGGTTGGCAGAGCGAATTAGTAAGAGTAAAGTGGATAGGGATGAAGCCACACATGGTAATTGGTAGGAGAACTATGCCTGTTTTAGATTAGATTATGAAAACAGGTTCCCCTGGGCAAAAAGTGTCATAAGCAGTTTAGAGAGTTATGCAACAGATACACACGAGATAGAAAGCATCACACTGGAGGATGCATTCACCAGTAACATGAAAGAAAAAGAAATTGTAAGGATGAATACCACAGTAATGTATACAGAATTATCAATCCTTCATCAAAATATGCAGTATATTAAAAATAAGGTACAGCAACTTGAAGTACGGTCTTTGAACAGCACGGTGGTATGCATTATAGAGCAATGGCATAGAGCCATTGAAATACAGCACAGCATGTACAGGCTGGTTATAATTAATCTTTCACAATTAAAGAGGGCCTCATCAAAAACGAGTGACTGTAAGACCCAATGAAACTTTTTGGAAACGTTTGTAAGGAAGTGCAGAAGAGAAGTAACGAATAAAGCATTTAAAAACACACATTTTAATTTCTACATGAGAAGGTAACATTTGTTGATCGTGTAGCATGTTTACATTACAAGTTGTAAACATGCTCAATGAGACGATCACCTGCATCCACTACAGCCTGGAACCGCACTAGAGATACACTTTCACAACTGTCCACAGCACTTTTCCAATGGTGGACCGTAGGCTGTTCAGCTGTTGTGAAACAGCTTGTGCACTACTTGAAAATCACACACTGTGCCTAGCATTCTCAGCCACGGTAACAGTAACTTCTTCAAAAATCGGTGGCACGATTGACTGCCGGCCTCTCCCGGGAGCATTTCCCAAATTGTCAGTCAATTCAAACTTCCAAATCATGTTCTTCAACCCCGATATGGAAAGAGGACCCCTCTGTATTCCTTTAATGTGTCAATACCCTTGAACAGCACCAGCACTATTATTGTTGTTTTGATAAAACAGTTTTACGAGATCCCGTGCTCACCCCATCCAGGCCCATTTTGACTGCCTGCATCTGTAATGCATGCTGATGCTTGTGTTTCAACCCTACAGCACCGTACGAGTACCGCCACCTACCAGCATGTTATTACACAAAAACTACTAATAACATAAAACCTGCATGCACAGTACGATCATCATTCCTATTAAGTCAGATACACATACTAGTTTTCCTTCAGTTCTGGCTCAAGTAGTGGAAGTTTAATTATAACATTCCTGTATTTCCTCATCCTATGAATGGGCAAGCTGCAACTTCAGAACTATCATAAAGGTAAATTTTATTTATATGAGAAATGTGGCACATTTTAAAGATAGGGAAGATCTGATGACAGCTAGTGTCGATAAACGTTTAGAAATGTCAGCTGTTGAACTGAACAAAGCCTGACATTCACAAAAAGTTATTATTCTGTGTGTGAACTGCTCACCTGAAGGCAATGTAGACACATTTCTTAACAAATTAACTGGAGTCATGAACAGAGTTGCAGCTCTAAAACTAAGATAATCTTTTGTGGAAATGTGTCCTTGAACAGAAGGGTTAAGTAACTTTGAATAATTTTGTCATGGCACAAACGGCAAACATTGCCATGAGAGTAGTCAAATATTCAGCATTAAGTTTTGGCCATGTACTCACAGATAGCAGCAAGGAAAAGTGTATGTAATATTTTGGTCTCTTAGATTATAACAGACAAATAATAAATCTAAAGGCAGGCACGAAACTGCAGGTTTTTAAAATAATCCTCTCTAAACCTAAAATACACATTTTGTCAAGAGTACTGGCAAACCAACTAAAGGTGAAGTATAAACATAAAATAATGTAAATGTATAAGTCTCTGAATTCTTCACACTTTTCAAACTAATTTTTGAGGAGGCATAAATGTGGCCACTTCAGAAGCAGCAGCTAAGGAAAATAAATATATAACTGTAGATATTAGAATGTCCTCTAAGGCTCTTTAAATATTTCAGCTTGTTACAAAACAAAAAGTTGTGCTAAATCCGAGTTCTTAAATTATAATGACAGTTACAAAGCTGCAGCAAAAATGGATAATATAATGAGAAAAGAAATATATAGTGCATAATATAAAAGTACCAAACAGTAATATGGGACATCATGATGTAAGAAATCACAAAAGTCAGACACCAGTGTACAAAACGTACAATAACACGCAAATCAACGATGGAAGAAGAGTAACAGAAAGTCCACATGAACTAGTAAATTTTGTAAATATATTTAAAAAAGGTTATTTCAGTGGGTACAAATGCAATGCCATCTCTGTTCTGAAGGCATGCATGGACAGCATACAAGCTTCTGAAGGCATGCATGGACAGCATACAAGCTTCTGAAGGTACGCATGGACAGCATACAAGCTCCGTTAACACACAGATCATGCACAAGTTGGTCTCCTACTAAAAGAAAAGTAATACAGAAAAATACTGAAAACCACATGACAAATTCTTTGTTAGCATTCTTAAAAATTATAAAATCAATCGTGAAAGGCAGACTAATGAATTATCTAAATAAAAACACAGTAAAGTTTGGTTCACAGGTAGCAGAAGTACAACACGGACCATAACAGAGTTTACAAAAGTGTTACTGGATGTTCTTGGTGTGAATGACAGTGTAACAGGCATATTTTAGACCTGTCCAAGGCATCTGACAGAGCTGACCTTAAAATATTGCTTAACTATAAGAGAAGTAGGTAATGAATGGTTCCAGTCATATTTGGAAAACAGGATGCACAAAAGGTAGAGACAGCCCACACTTCTTATAATGATAACCAACTGTCAAACTGAAAAGTTTAAATTAAGCCTCCCTCAGGGGAATGTATTAGGACCAATTCTGTTTTCTGTTCTCAATGACTTTCAGAAAAATTAAGACTTTGAGAGGGAAAAAACTGACATTCTAAACATAAATTATAAATTTACACATTGTTGAGCCCATGGGTCTAGTGGTAAAGCGCCTGCTAGGAAACCAAAAAGTTGTCGCACTGAATCCCGTATGGACCATGGAATATTTCAATCTGCTTTTAACCTAGGCTTCACTTCCCAATGTTTTCTAGATCTGCCAGGAACTGACATGTTGGCTGAGATTCCACATTACACTGTAGAATTACTGGATAGGTTAGGCGAACACAAGTCACCGAAGTGACATCCAATTGAAAGACTTGCACCAGACCACTATGCCGTATGGAATTATAATCAATAATAATAATAATAATAATTATTATTATTATTATTATTATTATCATCATTATTATTATTATTATTGTTGTTGTTGTTTACAGACTGTGTAGCAAACACAAACTTTTTAGGAGTGAATACTGATTATTTACTGACATGGAATGAACATATGGAGATACTGGCAAGGAGAACATCACCAGCATGTTACATGCTTTGGGTACCACATTAGTATGCAACATGTTTTGATGACATGCTATTCCTATGAGCACTTGATTCTTAGGATTATGATACTTTTCTGAGGATCAAATGTGCGAAACATGGACACAATTTTCAAACTGCAGGAAAGGCTATAAGGATAATAATTAAAAGTAGTAGTCACATTCACTGAAACTTTTTTTTTTAATTATGGGTACCACTACTGTACCAAGTGAGTTTGTCTGCTAACATTAGGAAAAACATTAGTAAGTGCATTACAAATACTCTATACATGGAGCAAGAGCAAGACTGGAAGTGCATTTACCACAGAAAAACAAAAGAAAAGTTCTAAATAGCATTTTCTATTAGAAATTGCAATTGTGTAATAATTTGTGCAAGAGGATGAAACAGATGACTGAAAAACATTTCTTTACATAGGCTGTCAAAGCAAACCTCTTCAATAACACATACAATACATTTAGGACTGCTTAGAGAACTCAAGAGGACTGGTTGTGGTAGTTAAAACAGGTGACAATGTCACATTATAAATACACTACAAATGTGATGGTTTTTAGAGGAAATCATCTCCCAAGATTGGTAGTGCGTAATGCCTTACCATTCTCCTGCATTCAGCATCTCATTCATTTTGACAGGACGATGACTCAGTTTTTCAGACATACAAAGGGGCAGACATGAATATGTCACAAAGGAATGGCAAGAATAAGATTTTCACTCTGCAGCAGATAATGCGCTGATATGAAACTTCCTGGCAGATTAAAACTGCATGCCATGCCAAAACTCAGACTCAGGACCTCTGCCTTTTGTGGGCATGTGCTCTACCAACTGAGCTACCCAAGCATGACTCATGACTTATCCGAACATCTTTACTTCCACCCGTAGTTTGTCTACAATCTTCCAAGCTTCACAGAAGTTCTCCTACAAAACTTATGGGACTAGCACTCCTGGAGGAAAGGATATTGCAGAGACATGGCTTAGCCACAGCCTTGGGGATGTTTCCAGAATCAAATTTTCACTCTGCATAGGAGTGTGTGCTGATATGAAACTTTCTGGTAGATTAAAACTGTGTGCCGCGCCAAGACTCAAAACTCGGGACCTCTGCCTTTCCCGGGCAAGTGCTCTACCAATTGTGCTCCTGAGTTAGGGTCTCAATCTGGCACACAGTTTTAATCTTCCAGGAAGTTTCAAGGAATGGCAACATGGTCATTACCTCAAATCATCTGCTGGTGAGTGCAGGGTGTGTTGTGATAAGTGTTGACAGGCTAAGTTCTTACTTTTCATGTTTTTACACAACACTGTTCCACTTACATACTAATATGAGAAAATTGTATGTTATGTTTAACCAGATGAGGTACTGCATTTGTTAAAGACACTGGCCTCAGACTCAGGAGGATGGTGGCTCGTGCTGTCATTCAGATTTATGTTTGGGATGGTGTGGTTTAAGATTGAATTAAAGGGGGTAGACACAGTTGTCCGGGCTCAAAAAATGCAATTTTCAAAAATTGTTCCTAACACTTCTTCTTTCCTTTAGTATTACAGATATGAACATTTTAACACAGATTCTTTATTGGTTGCACAGTTATAGAGAAATAAATATGTTGGTGAACATTCCACACCAACTTCTTCACTATTTCCTAACTGTTAAGTCCACTGTCGGTTTTACTTTGACATGTAATTCTCATACTTAAGTCTCTTGAAATGCCTCTGTAAATTTCTCATACTTGTTAGGTAAGGATCCATCTTTAATTCTTCACCTTTAGAACTATTTGTTACTGAATTGTGCTTTGTTATTGAGTGTGTTGACTACTTTCTGTAGATGTTTTAGTGCGATTTCTGAGACAATTCTTTTTTATTTAAAAATGAGAAATCTCAAAGCATTTAATAAAATGAAAGAGACATGTTTTTGTGGAAACCGACACACTAATTTTCAGGGGAATGTTAATAATCTTAACCACACATAGGGTTCTTCAATTAAAAAAAAAGTGAAAATCAATTCCAGTCTTATGGAATCTGCAGAAAATAACAGAAAAGTGATTTCCAATAAAGATTTAATTTTTGAGGAAATACAAAGGTGTGTGCATCTGGATTCACTTAAAATGCTAAGGGGTCATTTCATTCCAATATATGGAAGATATGTCCAAAGACTGTCTTTTTTTGGAACAATAATAGCTGAACCATTTGTGGTGCTGAAATTACTTTTAATAATGAAATAGTTGACAGATTAATAGTTACTGACAGATTTAAAATACCTGTAAGGGAAAACAGGTCTGCACATGAATGTGCAATTTTCAGGGGTCACATCTCGGTTTACTGCTGACCACAGAAATAAAAAGTCAAGTGGTTTGGATAGCCCTTGGACTAGCAACCATTTGTATATCTATTGGAACAATTGGCACACTGCACTTATCTTACAGTACACGGTCAAAATATAAACATTACATGCTTCCTCTAGCCCAGGCAAACTGAGCAAATCAGTTAGTTCTTTTGCATTAGGTGTTGTCTAGGGTAAGCCTTTGGTGGCTTATAAAAGTACCATTTGTTTCTGGACAGTTCCTGAGAACACTCGGAGAAACCATGATTTTTAGGTGCAAAAAGTACCAATTGTGGGGACTGGCATTTCTATTGTATTCATGGCAGATTGTTCACATTTTCCTGATACATTCCGATGCTGATATTCTATGGGAACTTCGAAACTTTTTTTGGTATCATTATCTGTTACCAAGATCCAGATGTCTGAAGTTAACAGGCTTATGCAGAAAATCACAAAAACCAGTTTTTGGCCATTTTTGTGCTGTGGACTGCAATAACTAACCATAGCCAAGGGCTCGAATTGTAACTGTACATTCTTTACACAGTCGGACATCATTTTTCAGGTTCGAATCCTGCCTCGGGCATGGATGTGTGTGATGTCCTTAGGTTAGTTAGGTTTACGTAGTTCTAAGTTCTAGGGGACTGATGACCTCAGATGTTAAGTCCCATAGTGCTCAGAGCCATTTGAACCATTTTTGAATAATTTTTTACAATATGAATCCATTAGCAAGATACACCCGAAAAACGATGATTTTTGGGTACTGACAGTACCACTTGTGGAAATGGTAAGTTCTATAGTTTCTATTCAAGGTGAAATGTCAAAGTTTTTACAATATGCTCTTAAGATGATTTTCTTGGAGAACCTTCAAACATTTTCCTGTATCATCATCAGTCACCGAGATCCAGAGGTTCAAATTTATCGTAATTAGACACATAAAATAGATGCGTAATATAGAGTCTTGGGCATAAATATAGTTTTAACTGATGCAGTGAATTCACTCAAAGGGTCTGGGAGCATCATAAGGGCTCTGAGATCACCAAAATATGTTTTTAATCATAAAACAATCAATTTTTGCCAATATAATGTAATTAGATAAACAAAAAATCTATTCACCATCCAACAGCAGAACACACACATAAAAAAAGGTTATAATTAGGCAAAGCTTTCAGAGCCAGTGGTTCCTCCTTCAGGCAGAAGGGTTGAAGGGGAAGGAAGAGGGGTGAAAGAAAAGGACCAGAGAGGTCTAGGAAAAGGATAGATTTCGGAAAAGTAATCCAGACGAGACTTGCCAAGTGGGATTAGAAGGGAAGACGGTTTGTTGGGACTGCATCAGACGAGATTTGAAAACCTGAGAGCTTAAAGTGGAAGACCGGGTAATATGCAAGACAGAGACTACTGCTAAAACATCATGTACAAGTTAATAACCTAATTAAAACCCTGTTATATGTGTGTGTTCTGCTGCCGCTTGGTGAGTGAATTTTTTTATCTATCCAATTACATTATTTATATATAAAAACAAAGATGAGGTGACTTACCGAACAAAAGCGCTGGCAGGTCGATAGACACACAAACAAACACAAACATACACACAAAATTCAAGCTTTCGCAACAAACTGTTGCCTCATCAGGAAAGAGGGAAGGAGAGGGGAAGACGAAAGGAAGTGGGTTTTAAGGGAGAGGGTAAGGAGTCATTCCAATCCCGGGAGCGGAAAGACTTACCTTAGGGGGAAAAAAGGACAGGTATACACTCGCACACACGCACATATCCATCCACACATACAGACACAAGCAGACATATTTAAAGACCAATTACATTATTTGTTTTAAATCAGCATTTTTTCACCAGTAAAAGTGTTTGATGAGCTGTCTCTGTATAATGGGCAGTTCACACATATATAAATATGCAGAAAGTGGTACTGCAATTACAAAAAATAAGCTACAAAGAGCCTTAACATACCTGAAGGGGAATTAAAATGACTGACAAAAATTATGTATAACTGGAACAACAACTGCAAATCCAGTCAAATATTTCTAACAACATTTTTACTCTTTTAAGATACAAATCATAAGTTGGGAAGTTTGAATGAATTATGATCAATGAGCAAAGTGTCCAAAAACATCGTGAAGCAGACAGTTTTGTGTTAATTGGTCAGAAGTTCATTACATGTTGGAGGCAGCTACATGGATAGCAATAGCTGTGTGGTGTGTACTGGGCATTTTTTTAGTTTAGGGGGTGCTGGAGAAACACAAAAAAGGCTTCAGTCTCAAAGGGTGCACGGCAAACACAGGAACTACGTATATCTAGGAACCATCAGTATAACAGTTGTAAATTGTCGTAGCAATGTTTGAAAAGCACCAGAGCTCCAAGCACTAATAGAAAGCACTGATGCTCAAATCATTATAGGCACTAAAGGTGGCTAAAGCTGGAGACATGTTCAGCCAAAATTTTGGCAAAAGACCTAATGATGTTGTGAAAGGAAATGTTAAATACAGTTGGTGGTGGTCTGTCTGTTGCTGTTAGAAGTTGTTTATCTTGTTGCAAAATTGAAGTAGATAGTTCTTGTGAGTTAGTATGATTAGAGGTCACTCTTGGAAACCAGAACAAAATAATAATTATATCATTTTACCAACCTCCCAACTCAGATGACAAAATTGCTGAAAGGTTGAAAGAAAACTTGAGTCTAGTTTCAAACATGTACCCAACTCATTCAATTATACTTGGTGGTGTCTTCAATTTACCCTCCATATGTTAGCAAAAATAAATGTTGAAATCCACATACATGTAAAACATCATCCGAAATTGTACTAAATGCTTTCTCTGAAAATTATTTCAAGCAGTTAGTTCATGAGCCCACTCGAATAGTAAATGGTTGTGAAAACACACTTCACCTCTTAGCAACAAATAATCCTGAGCTAATAATGCCTATCAAAACAGACAGGGATTAGTAAAAAGAGGGTTGTCAAGCGAGACTCAATACTGCCACTACCATATCCTCCAAAAATAAATGAAAAATATACCTTTTTAAAAAACCAGATGGAAATTCACCTGACATCTTCCTGAGAGACAATCTCCACTCATTCCAAATTAACAATGTAAGTGTAGACCAGATATAGTTAAATTCACAGAAATAGTATTGGCAGCAATTGAGAGATTTATACCAAATAAATTAGCAAATGACTCAGCTGATCTCCCTTGGTATCCAAAACGGGTCAGAACATTGTTGCAGAAACAACAAAAAAATCCAAATGTAACTGAATGAAAAATACCCGATATTAGGGATCTTTTCCAGATGCCAAAAATTTAGCAGGGACTTTAATGTGAGATGCTTAAAATGGTTTCCACAATGAAACTTTGTCTCAATATCTAGCAGAAAATCCAAAGAATTCTGATCATAAGTAATGTATGTTAGTGGCAAAACACAATCCATGCCTGCTCTGCACGATAGCAATAGAAACACTATCAATGACAGTGCCGCTAAAGCAGAGTTACTGAAACAGCCTTCCAAAATTCCTTCACCAAAGAAGGTGAAGTAAATATTCCAGAATTCAAATCAAGAACATCTGTCAACTTAACTAACTTAGAAGTATGTACCCTCAGAATAGTAACACAACTTAAGTCACTTAATACAAGCAAGTTTCTGGTCCAGACTGTATACCAATTAGGTTCCTTTCAGAGCCTGTCGATGCAGTAGCCCCACACTTAACAACCATATACAACCATTTGCTTGACATAAAATCCATACCCAAAGACTGGAAAGTTGCACAGGTCACACCAATATTCAAGAATAGCACTAGTAGTAATTCACTAAATTACAGGCCATATCTTTAACGTGAATATGCAGCAGGATTATGGAACATATATTGTGTTTGAACATTATGAAATACCTCAAAGAGAATGGTCTATTGACACATAGTCAACACGGATTTAGAAAACATTGTTCTTGTGAAATACAACTAGTTCTTTACTCACATGAAGTTTTGAGTGCTATTGATAGGTGATTTCAAATTGATTCCTTATTTCTAGATTTCCAGAAGGCTTTTGACAATGTACCTCACAAGTGGCTTGTAATCAAACTGCTTGCTAATGGAATATCGTCCCAGTTATGAGACTAGACTCGTAGGTAATATCAAACTGATTCCTTATTTCTAGATTTCCAGAAGGCTTTTGACAATGTACCTCACAAGTGGCTTGTAATCTAATTGCGTGCTAATGGCATATTGTCTCAGTTATGTGACTGGGCTCATGATTCCCTGTCAGAGAAGTTGACGGAAAGTCATTGAGTAAAACAGAAGTGATTTCTGGCATTCCCTAATGAGGTGTTACAGGCCCTCTGCTGTTCCTTATCTATATAAACAATTTAGAAGACAATCTGAGCAGCCGTCTTAGTTTGTTTTCAGATTATGCCACTGTTTATCATCTATTTAAAGTGAACTGAAGATCAAAGCCAATTGCAAAATGGTTTAAATAAGATATCTGTAAGGTGCAAAAATTGGGCATTGGCCCTAAATAATGAAAAGTGTGAGGTCATTCACATGAGTGCTAAAAGGCAACCACTGAACTTCATTTACATGATAAATCAATCAAATCTAAAGGCTGTAAATTCAATTAAATACTTATGAATTACCATTAGGAACATGTTAAATTGGAAAGAATACAAAGAAAATGTTGTGGGGAAGGCAAACCAAAGACTGTGATCTATTGGCAGAACACTTAAAAGTTGCAACAGATCTACTAAAGAGACTATGCTCATCCATACTCTTTTGGCGTACTACTGTGCAGTGAGGGATTCTTACCAGATAGGATTAATGGTCTACATTGAGAAAGTTCAAAGAAGAGCAGCATGTTTTGTATTATCGAGAAATAGGGGAGAGAGTTTCACGAACATGATACAGGATTTGGGGTGGACATCATTAAAATAAATGTGTTTCTCATTTTGGTAAGATTGTCTCATAAAATTTCAGTATGGGTATTCATTTTTTCCATGTACTGTTCAAGAATGGAATAATACAGAATTGTAGTGAAGGTGATTCAATGAACCATCTGCCAAACACAAAAGTGTGATTTGCAGACTATCAATGTAGATGTAGATGTAGATGTAAATGAACCTTAATGTTATGCAACTTTTACAGCACAAAATAGGAATGGGTAGAAATTAGAAAATTTTATTAAAACTCATTCACACTGCCAGAGGCAAACTCAAGTCATGCCACATACAGAGGCGGAAGCAAGAAGCAGGACAGTACCAGTATGTTGCCAGTGGGCCAGGTCATTGACACATTACGACACTGTCTACCGAGTGAGAATATGCATTCAGCAGGAAGGAGACTGCGACAGAAACCAAAGGAAGCAAGGCAGGCATATTCGTTAGCTCATAAGACATGCTGCAAGAAACTCTCTCTCTTTCACAAAAGCAACCAGCGAGAAACTGACACATGAGTTAACAGCCTGTAAAGTGAATATAGCACAGTAACGAGGACACATGCAGTCATTATTATGAACTGAGCCTCACATCATAGCCTCATGTGAGATCCTTTTAAACACCCCAGCTCTCTAGCTCCCATCACGAGCTGACCACTGGGATTGATGGCATTCACAATAACAGCACTCTATTCCACGATTATGACTGTGTAGTGAATCTACATCCTTCATGCTCCACCGCAGTCTATGAATTAGCCAAAGATGTACTCTTCACGTGATAAACTTCGTACTACTCGCCACCTCCATCTACTGATGGAGTAACTGGCTGTCTTCTGACAACGCCACATCATTGGATGCTGCCAACATTGAACTTCAATGCAGAGCCAGCCAGCAAAAGGGCGTCTCGAGGTTCACATTCCCGTGCAATATCCAGGCGCCTCCAGGTGCTGAAACCTATCAGGCTAGGGAAAAGATCAACTGTCCACATGACTACTGACACCAGGTACATCGCAAAAGGGTCATCGAGGGTCACTGTTAGAATTCGGAGTGGGACTGAGGACACTTCAGCAGCCAGCCTGAGACCACTACGTGCCAGGCAACAGCTGTGCCTGCTCACTGGCAACCCATGGCACTGAAGTCGTTCGACCTCGGCTGGGTGTGTAACTGTGGAGCTGACTGGACGGGATGTCAGCTAGAACCTAACATGCAGCCAAATGAACACAGGCGAGGCTAACGAGGAAGAATGACAATTTGTAAACATTAGGAATAAACGATCGAAGTCTTAATTATGTTTTGCTAGCATCATTGATGCTTCACACATTCCCAACAGCTATGGCGAATTCTCGTTGCTGCACCTCCGCTCAGTCCTCTGGAAATTGGTGTCAGAGTGTGCACTCTGAAGCCATCATCAGACAATTTGCATCAGAAGTGTTTGAGTCCAAAGCTTGGAATTCAGAGGCAGTGGTCTGCATCCACTGCCATACCTCACATTGTGAGATACCTAAGAAACAACACTTTCCAAATCAACAAATGAAAGGCTTGTTGCAGCACTAAAGGGCAGTGGCAAAACAAAAACTTTTTATGAAACTTAATAACAAACCCTCTCCATCTTCTAACAGGTCTTCACCTGGAAAATAACAAAGTTAATTAAGAAGACAGGACATAAGAGATAATCCAATGAAGTTTTTCACTGTAAGGAAGGAGAGAGTACTTGGCAGTAGCTGGCTGAAAATACTTTTGGAAACGACATTGGAGAGGTCCAAAGTCCTGCAGTGGTGGTGCCAATTGGACACTGATAGAAGAGCTAGTACTAGCCATCGCACGAGTTGCCCCAGGGCATCAGTGGAGAACTCCCAATGAGTGCAGTGCACCGCTCTAAATAGCCTGGTGCACAGAGGTACAATTCTGGATCTATTCCCACGCACACGACTCGGTGTCAGAGGGAAATAGATCCCGAGCGAGGAGGACATCTGGCTGCACTTGCCCCCGTCTGTTGGTCGTGATAGGAGACTCAAGGGCAGCCGAAGTCCCGGGAGGCAACGCCTCAGAGGGAGGCATGTATGTGATGCTCCTTTGTCCGGAAGGTCACCAGGCTGTTAGGCATACTGGTGGTATGTGATATCTAAGATGTTCATACATCACAGAAAGCACGAGACATTTTTATTTTACTCTGGTTGTAAAATGGCAGAGTTTAAGCATA
Source organism: Schistocerca piceifrons (assembly GCF_021461385.2). NCBI lineage: Eukaryota > Metazoa > Arthropoda > Insecta > Orthoptera > Acrididae > Schistocerca > Schistocerca piceifrons. Next base: position 94,044,082 of record NC_060143.1, on the reverse strand, counting down.
CTGATAGGCGTGCTATGACCAAAGTAATAGTGGAATTTATGGAATCTGTTGATTTTTCAGAATTCAGAGAAAATTATAAAGAGACATGTTTGGTAGCAGCAAGATGTACTATTTGTAATCTACTAGTTCATAATGAACCGTGCACTAACTTTGTACCAGTAACTTGTTCTACTTGTAGACAGTATGGTCGTGCAGCATATGAGTGTAGTGAGTTTCAATGGGCAATGATCAGGCAAAAGAAGTAGTTGAGCCTAGTTTTGTACATTGTTAGTACTATTTTCCTCAGTTGGTATTTTTGTCCTATTGGAAGCACATATTTTCAGTGTAAATATAAGATAGAGGTCAACTGCACAAAATGCTAGGCACAAGGTTAGCTACTACTAGTGATAGTGCAGCCCCTCTAACAAAGCAAGTGTCTCAGCTGTTAGAGGAAAATGCTCAACAGAAGTTACTCCACAATGAACTGATGGTTCTCTTAGAATCATTGTGGGCTGCGCAAGAGCCACAGTCAGGTTTGAGTGTATTTAAGTCACCAGTAGCAATGCCCCATTTTTCAGTAGACTTTCATTAGCTAAGCTAATCACATCCATCTCCAGAAAAACAAAAGAAGATGTAACGGTATTCGTTAATGGTGTACTGCCTGCAGTTAGAATGAGTAAGTGGTCAGATGCCTTATGAGTGAAGCCAGAACATATGTGATATATTATGAAACATTGAGCAAGGCAAGTAAATCTGAACAATTAGCATAAGGTTTGCATCAAGGTTTAGAGAAAAGATGAGTGGGGTGACACAGAAGGCAAATGAGACTGTGGAGACTTTTCAGATAAATCCTAAAATAAATGTGCAAACACAGGAGTTGACAGGGAATCTGGAAGAAGATTACAGCACACTCATGGAGGCAGAAAATGAAGTTCTCAATGTGTTTTTGTGAGGAACTCCTGTGGAGTTTTCACAAAGAGTAAGAAGGGAAAATCCAGAGGATCTGGCTACAGTACTGTGTGTTGCCACGCATTTGCTGGAAGCTGATATTGTTACATTAGTATGAATGATAAACTATTTTTGCTTCTTAAAAGAACTGTTACGATTGTGGGAAGAAATGACATTTGAAGGGGCAATGCAATTAACCTCAATGTTACAGATGTGGGCATCTTGATCACAAGACAAACAAGTGTGGGAATGAAAATGAAACACTAATTTTGAATTGAAAAGTAAAAACGTTAATTCAAAGTACTGACCATTGCTTTCTATACACTTTGACCACCTTTCTGGCAATTTGTGGACACCACACCAATAGAAATGTTTGTCTTTTGAAGCAAACCAATCAGACACCCAATTTTCGACTTCTTCGTAGGAATCGAAGTGTTCCTCAGCCAATGCGAGTCCTATTGATGAAAATAAATGGTAGTCGGAAGGGGCCAAGTCTGGTGAATACGGCGGGTGGGGTAGCAGCTCCCAGCCAAGTGGTTTGATTGTATCCTGAACCAGTTTTGCTTTGTGTGCAGGTGCATTGTCGTGTAAAAAAATTACTTTGCCATGTCTTCTGGCCCATTCTGGTCTTTTTTCGATCAATGCATAGTTCAAATTGATCATTTGTTGTCTGTAGCGATTAGTATTCACAGTTTCTCCGGGTTTTAGAAGCTCATGATACACCACACCTTTTTGATCCCACCAAACACAGAGCATTGTCTTCTTGCCGAATCGATCTGGTTTTGCAGTCGATGTTGATGGTTGTCCCAGATTAACCCATGATTTTTCCCGTTTAGGATTTTTTAAAATACATCCATGTTTCATTGTCAGTAACAATTCAATGCTAAATTGATTTTCTTTCATGTCTTTGAAGCAAAATTTAACAAATGGTTTTTTGGGTTTCCATCTGTGTTTCATTCAATTCATGTGGCACCCATTTTCCACACTTTTGGATCTTTCCCATAGCTTTCAAATGGTCAGAAATTGTTTGTTGTGCAACATTTAGCATTGCTGCCATTTGCTTCTGACTCAAAGTATCATCTTCATCCAATGTTGCTTGCAATTCAGCGTCTTCGAACTTTTTTGGTGGTCTTCCACGTTCTTCATTTCTTACATCAAAATCATTACTTCTGGAACCGTTGCTTCTGATAGAGCATGATCACCATATGCCTTGACAAGCATTCAATGCGACTCTGCAGCACTTTTTTTCAAATGAAAACAAAAAATTAATGCTTTCCACAAATCATCACTTTCTGGTACAAAATTCGACATTGTTAACATGATGAAAACATATCATGTTGTTTGTTCCATGACTTGATGTACACTAAATATCTTTGACAGATCTCATACCGACAAAAAAAAAATTAAGGCTCGTTCACAACAAATGTTCCCTATCATCGACACATTTGTATCTTAACGCTCATTTCATACTGGTACACCTGGTACACAGCAGGGTAATGGAAATAAGCAATGGAAGAGTCAGAGTGCTGCATACACTACTGCAGAGGTGGGATGCTGTTTGATGGGCTCTGTAAATGGTGAATTTTTTGTCGAAACCAGTGCATATGTATCTGTGATAAGTCTAGACCTCGTAGGTAGGACGAGAAGACTAAGGACTCCAAGGTATAAATTATGTGGGAGTGAGAAATAATGATTTGGTATCATTGGGGACAACATAGCTCACTTTTAGGATTTGAACTATAAAGTTTTGTGAGCATATGGAAGTGTTGCCAACTGTTGGACAAGGGTATTCCGTGATTCTCGCACTTTACTTCCTGGATGGGCATCATGGAAAAATTAATCTTGCACAGCACACAGTTGAATTTAGTGGAATTTTTTTTTCAATGAGTCCAGTAGCTGCAAATGTTTCAATGTCATATGGCACACTGATTGCTTAAGTGTCACCAACTGAACTGTATACAGGCACACATTAAATAAAATTATGCATGACAAAGTATCTGCTGGCACAGGGGAATTAGTTTGTGTTGTATACAAAGAAGCATTGCACATGTAATAAATGTTAATGGGGAACTGTTGATTCTTGTAAACTTTGGTAACTCTTTGACAGATTAAGAGAGTCTTCTGAGAGCATTACTGTAGTGAGTTAAGAGATACTCCGAGGATATCAATGGATCATGAGGTGATCGAAGGATCAAACAAACCATCAGGGTATCTGCACTACATGCCAAAGTTCATCAGTTGAAAGAAAATGAATGGGAAGCCATATAAACTATTTTGTTAGGCTATTCAGATTTATTCAGTACACATGGTCCACAACCACCAACTCCTATCACACAACACCGCATACCAGCAGATGATAGTCCACCAGTCTACAAGAAACCATACAGAACAGCAAAGCACCTGCAGCCACTAACAGATGAATTTAAAACTTAACAATTATGTGAGAGCATTACTGAGCACAGTGATAGCCCATGGTAAGCAAATACGGTTACTGTCAGTTGACAGTACTTGAAACTATCAATTTTGTTGAGACTACCTTTATTTGAGTGCACAAAATGGGTGCACATCCGCTCCCAAACATCTCTAGTACATTAAACAACCTAGGAAGATGTAAATATTTTTCAATGATTGCTGTTACAAGTGATTATCACCAGCTATAAGTGTTTCCCGAAGACAGACCGAAAACAGCTTTTACAACACTTTCAGGTCTACCAACATCAAAGAATGTCGTTTGGACTGAAAAAGGCTCTGGCTACATTCCAACACCTATTACATGGGTTACTTTGTGGATTAAAGCCAAAATTCCGTATGGTGTATCTTGACGATATAATCATGTATTCAAGAACTATACAGCAACATGTTACATGTCTGGGTGAAGTATTTAGTAGATTTGCTTTCATTAGAACGTTCTACATGGGGTACCACAGTAACAGGCAGCTCGGGTGGCTGACTAGTGGGATAAGGATATGTAGAACAAAGCGGGAATTGTACCAAAATGTTAGAAGTAGTCTCAATCAAGCTACAGAAGCCCACTACAAACGGTATTGTAATGTGCTTGAAAGTGATATTAGGAAGGCAAAGAGTATGTGGTATGCAAATAGAATAGCTAATTCACAGGATAAAATTAAAACCATATGGTCAGCTGTGAAGGAAGTGTGTGGTCAGCAGAACAAGGTCGACAATAAAGTCAGTTCATAGTAAAAATATTTCTGTTACTGATAAATCAGATACATGTACAGTATTTAACTATCATTTTCTGAGCGCTGCTGGTGAATTAAATAAAAATTTAGTTTCTGCAGGGAATGATATAACTTTCTTGGCACATGTCTTTCCAAGACTGGTGTCTGAAATACTCCTCTGTGATGCAGACAAGTTTGGAGATTGAGTCAATAATTAACTCACTGAAGATTAAGGATTCTCATGTAGATGATGGTTTGCCTGGCAGAATGTTAAAGTACTGAGCTGCTCATATTAGCCCTGTATTTAGCCATATGTGTAATTTTTCCTTTAGGAATGGTCAGTTTCCTGAACAATTAAAGTACTCGGTAGTAAAGCCAGTTTATAAAAAGGGAGAAAGAGAAAATGTAGATAATTTTAGACCTATTTCTATGCCATCAGTGTTTGCTAAAGTTACTGAAAAGGCTGTGTGTGTAAGGATAATTGATCATTTTACATCAAACGATTTGCTATCAAATGTACAGTTTGGCTTTAAAGTCGTTTAACAAATGAAAATGCTATATTCTCTTTTCTCTGTGAGGTACTGAAAGGGTTAAACAAAAGGTTTCGAATGCAAGGCATATTTTTTGATTTAACTAAGGTGTTTGATTGTGTTGATCATAAAATATTGCTCCAGAAGTTGGACCATTATGGAATATGGGTAGTAGCTCACAATTGGTTCACCTCTTACTTTAGCAACAGACAGCAAAAGGCCATTATTCACGATGTTGAGAATGGCCGTGATGTGGGGTACAGTCAAGTGGGGGGTGGCCCAGGGATCAGTGTTGGGGCCACTGCAGTTCCATATTTATATAAATGATATGCCCTCCAGTATTATGGGTAACTCTAAAATATTTCTGTTTGCTGATGACACTAGCTTGGTAGTAAAGGATGTTGTGTGCAACACTGCCCTGTTTTCAAATAGTACAGTTCATGACCTAAGTTCATGGCTTGTAGAAAATAAACTAATGCTAAATGACAGTAAGACTCAGTTTTTACAGTTTCTAACACACAATTCAACAAAACCTGACATTTTAATTTCACAGAATGGGCATATGATTAGTGAAACTGGACAGTTCAAATTTCTAGGTGTTCAGATAGATAGTAAACTGACGTGGAAAGCCCACGTACAGGATCTTGTTCAAAGACTTAATGCTGCCATTTTTACTATTTGAACGGTATCTGAAGTGAAGGAGTGTTTGACATGAAAATTAGTCTATGTTGCTTATTTACATTCGCTTATGCCACATGGTATTATATTTTAGGGTAACTCTTCCCATTCTAAAAGGATATTTTCAGCTTAGAAACAGGTGGTTCGGGCAATAAGTGGTGTAAGTTCGCGAACCCCTTGTCGACCCCTGTTCACTAGCCTAGGTATTTTGACATTTGCCTCTCAATGTATATATTCCTTACTGTCATTTCTTGTAAACAATATTAGCTTATTCCCAAGAATAAGCAGCTTTCACTCAGTTAATACTCAGCAGAAATCAAACTTGCATTTGGACTGGACTTCATTAACGATTGTGCAGAAAGGTGGGCAGTATACTGCTACATCCATTTTCAATAAGCTACTGCTCGAATTCAAAAATCTTAGCAGTAATCCATGCGCTTTCAAATCGAAACTGAAGAGTTTCCTCATGGGTCACTCCTTTACTTGAAAAATTAAGCTGAATCTTGTTGTGTTGTTGATTGTGTTTACTTAAACTTATGGATTGCCATTTTTTGGGTTCATAAACATTTTATTTTTATCTGTTATTACTTTTGTGTTGTAATTTCATGTACTGATGTTCCATGACCTCGGAGATTTGTTTCTCAATTTGGTCCTACGGAACATGTAAAAAAATAAATAAAAAAATTGAGGGCAGCATATCTTACACTTAGTGTGGAGAAACGACATTTTGCTCAGACACAAGTACGTTATCTTTGGCATATTATCAGTTGAGACAGAGTGAGGATGGATCCTCAACTTACTACAGCTGTATGTGGTTTTTCGACACCACAAACTTCTAAACAAGTACAGTCATTTACTAGAATATTTAATTATTATCATAAGTTTGTGAAGGGATTCACTGAAATTCCACGCCTGTTAACTAAGTTGCTATTTTTGAGTGGACAACATGGTGTCAAGAAGCATTCGAGAATCTCAAGGCAATATTAATATCAGATCCTGTGTTAATATTCCCTGACTTTTAGCAGTAATTCACAATTTTGTGTGATGCCTCCAACAATGTTCTGAGTTGTATTTTAAGTCAGAATGTTGATGGAAAAGATGATCCGGTGGCACATGCCTCCAGACAACTCAATAAGGCTGAAAATAATTATTCAACAACTGAAAAAAATATGTTGGCAGTTGTTTACAGAATCTCTTATTTTCATTCCTATTCTTGTGGCCATAAATTCAAAGTCATTTCATACTGTGTGTCTTTAAAACAGATCCATCAAGTTGATTAGTGAGATGGGCATTAAAATTAAGCGAGTTCAACTATGAAGTAATTCATAAGCTAGGTGTAAAACATACAAATTCTGATACCCCAAGCTGGGAGACAGTAGTTTTACAAGTAGCAGGTGAAAGCCAGGTAGACTGGATAAAGGCGCATTCAGCTGACAGTGAGTGTCAACTGTTTTGAACACGGCCTCTGTTTGAAATGCAAGAAGGTTTACTATGCTATTCTACAAAGTGTGGATCTTGCTTTGTAGTTCCTAAAGTGCTGAGAATGTAAGTATTATGTCAAGATTTTGGTGGAAAATGCATTGCACTGATGTAGAACAATATCCAAAGAATTGTAACTCATCTGCAAAAGAACGGATTGGAGTCAACAGAAATTTCTATTACAGAGACTACCAGAAGCTGACAAAACATTTTCTATGCTAGAAGTGGATGTTTCAGGGCCTTCTAATATAACACAAGCAAGTAATAAATATGTCCTTATGATGTTAGATCATTTTTAACGATATTTAATTATAGTAGCCATCCCAGATCGGAAGACGAGTACAGTAGCACAGGTCATGGCAAAGAACTGGTTACTGAAGTTTGGAATGCCAGAAACCATTATTACAGACCAGGAAACTAACTTTATACCTGTCCACAGCTCGTGATCTAGTGGCTAGTGTTGCTACCTCTGGATCATGGGATCGATTCCCAGCTGGGTTGGGGATTTTCTCTGCACAGGGACTGGTTGTTTGTGTTGTCCTCCTCCTCCTCCTCCTCCTCCTCATCATCATCATCAACATCATTATTTGTGACTGTGGCTAGATTGGACTGTGTAAAAAATTTGGACTGTGTAAATATTGGGACTCCGTACAGGCGCTGATGACCACGCAGTTGAGTGCCCCCCCCCCCTCCCCAAACCAAACATCATCATCATCATCAACAACAACTTTGTATCCGAACTAACAAAACAGTTATGTCACTTATTACAAATTAAGAAGTTACATAACAGTCCATTCCATCCTCAAATGAATGGATGGACAGAACAAGTTCACCATACTTAATCCAAAAAGCTTCACTGTCAGTGTGTATAGTTCAAAAGTTCATACTGGAACTGGCTTCTTGCCGTGCAAGGTAGCATACAGGCAAAAAATTACTACTTGCTAATCCGAACACCCCAAAGGGCAAAACCAAAACAGTTTTTAATGAAATATCATGGACCATACCAAGTTATCAAAATGACTTCACCAGTCAATGTAAAATTACAGCTGCCAACTACGGTTTCTATAGTGCATGTAAGTAGAGTCAAGCTGTTTGAAGGTGAAATTGATGCTTTGCTACACATTCCTTCAACTTTTAGGAAAATGAAGGATTACCAAGGAAAAAGGACATTAGAGAAACGTATCTTATGCACCTAGGTCTAGGAAATAGTGTAAATGACATGTAAAATGCACATATGGTACTTGTTCGTTGAGTTAGGTTAATCTTCCATTTTCTTTACATGTTATGCTCTGTGTTCGTTTACTTGTATAAAGGAGGGGGGGGGATTGGCAGTAACTCCTTTTCTCTCTTATGATAAACTGAGGAATCATTTGCAACAATTAACAAAAATAGTACCATGAATGATAATGCATAAAAATGAGGCTCATTAGATGCAGAAGAGAGAATGTTAAAAAATGTTTGGAACAGCGTATAAGGAACAAAGTCTTGAACGAACTGTGACAGAAGCCCGAACAACAGGGGACTGACGTACTAGAACATACACTGATACCATGAAATAGTGCACTGATAATGGCTAGGCACAGGCTGAAATCTAGATTTGCCCAATAAAACCTGAAAGAAAAGGATGACTGTTGTGCTCTATCATTTGAAAGCATTTAATGAAGATATCAAGGAAGATACAAAACGAACAACCAGCCATGTGAAATTTAGCTGTTCTTCAGAAAAACGGAAGCAGTACAGTGAGAGAAAAAGTTTTAACTCCTCAGCCAAAATTCCACAAAACTGGAGATCACCGGATCTACTCCATATTTATACCAGAAACAGTAATTATCACTTGATATAAAAATTGTAACCCAATTGTTGGAAATGGAGTGGGGGCATGCGAACAGCTCACCAGTCTCCTTGGCTGTTAACAGCTTTCGTGACCAGAGCCGCTGTTTCTCAATAAAGCAGCTCCTCAATTGCCCTCACAAGAGGTGGGTGGACCCTGCTTGCCAATAGCATTTGACAGTCCCAGATGGTCACTCATCCAAGTGTTGGCCAAGCACGACAGCACTTAATGTCTCTGATCTGATGCGAACTGATGTTACCACTCTGGCAACGCCATTGCCGCACCACACATATTACCTAAACAAAACCCCAACTTTTTTTAACGATACCTTAGATTCCACCTTGCTACAATCCTAGACAAATTATTAACTTCAGTAAAAAGGACAAATTTCAGTCAACCATGTAATGCAACATGTAGTACATTATTTCCAAGAAACAGAGACAAAATACAATTATTTTCGGTGTATTAACAACAAGCATTATCTTGCTTCTAGTGGTCATCTGTGCAGCTTACATCTGCCTACCATCTACTGACGGAGGAACTGACTGTCTCCCGACAACATTGCATCACAGGGTGCTGACATTACTGAACTTCAATGCAGAAGCCACCAACAGGGACTCTTGAGATTCATGTTCCTGTTTAACACAAAGGTTCCTCCAGGTGCTGAAACCTACAGGGGTAGGGAGGATGTCAACCAACCACACGACTACCAACACTAGGTACACAGTGGATGGGTCATCGTAGAATTCGGACCGGGACTGAAGACACTCCAGCAGCCAGTCCAAGACCACTCTGCAGTGGGCAATGGCCGAGCCTGCTTGCTAGCAACCCGCTGCAGCACTGAGGTCACTAAACTTCGTCTGGGCATGCAAACCCCAGAGCGACTGGACATGACATCAGCTACAACCCAACACACAGCTGAGTGAGCAACAGGCAAGGCTGGTGCAGATAAATGACAACTTGTAAACATTAAGAATAAATTACTGAACTCTAGTACTGTTTAATTAGGGTCATTTACACTTAACTGGTTACCAACAGCTATCCTGAGTTCATGCAGTGGTGTCTCCACTCGGGCCCTCTGAAAACACTTATTTTTTTGTTTATTTTTGTCAAATTACAGTACATTACAAGTATGTAAATAAACTGTCAAAACTTTACTGGCCTATATAATTCATTTTATACAAGCGGCATGTCCTGCTGTAGCAGAGCAAAGAGAGAAAACCAGCAGAAAAATGCTCCACCACAGCATAAAAAGGCAAAGGAGCTCCTCTTCAAAAGACTTTGACAGAAAAGTGGGGAACCAGCTGCCTCAATCCTCATTCTGTCTGCCTCACCGAGAATTTTGGCATGCAAGGACTATCCTGGCTTTTTTTGTGCTGGTAAGAGAGTAGCAGATATATAGTGACGGTGGTAGAGAGAGAAGACAGAGCCAGTGGGAGAGCAAGAACGAGGAGACAGTGATGGTGGAAGAGAGAAAGTGTTAGAGGAAGAGAAAGACAGAGGGTTGAAGATAGCAGCAGAGGGAGCAGAGAAAAGAGGAGATATTGCTGATCAGTGAGAGACAATGGTAGTAAAAGAGAAGAGAGATGGACAGAGATAGAAGCAGTGGGAGCAAAATTTGGAGGAGACAGTGGAAATGAAAAATACAGTTGAGTGGCGGGCATACACAGACGCTGGGGGAGGGGGGGGGGGGGGGGGGATGTTTGGACCTTCCAGATCAGCGAACTGGTACAGTGGAGACTATGTCATCTGCACCACAGTTACATGGATTAATGATTATCTGCTGGACTGTCAACTGCAAACCAATATCTCTGTAGTCCAGTGCATCCACAGACATGAGGCACTGGCACTACGGTACTCGCCCGCATCCCGTGTGTTTCATTTTTGGTTGACTTAGACAGGTTGCCAATCCCTACATTGCTGCAATGTGTCACGTCTGTGTTTAAATATGTCAAAGTGCAAGAAAGCGGTGTTATCACTTAGAGACAAAAAGAAACATTTGATTCATTGAACAAAAAAAAGGAGAAATTGGTCGTAAGTTACTCGTAGGTATTAAGAGTAAGCAGTACAGAAGAATACCTGCAAATTTGATACTGAAGATGAGAGTAAACATCGAAAAAGTGGTCAAAGAAACCAAAAAACGAACTTTTTGGAAGAAGACCAGTACTGTTGGATTTTTCAAAAATGATGTACTGTGCAATGAATATCTGGTCCCCTGCTCTGCAAAAAAGCATTATAGTTATAATAAATAAATAAAAATAAAAAAAAGAAAGGGGGCGATGAATTGTTTGTGGCAAGTAATGGATGGCTGTACAGATTTAAATCCCATTAAAGACTTCGCCAATTGGAAATACAAGGTGATAAAATGTCAACTGATGTAGGTGTAGCAAATTTTTTAAAGATGGTTTTAAGAAAAGATGTGGAAGAGGAATCACTATGATTTGGACTTTTTTTAAAATGCTGATGAAACTGGATTAAATTGTTAATCATGACCATCGAAATCTTCAGCTTCTCAGTGAGAGAGTTCAGCTCCGAGATATAAAATGAGTAATGAGCAAGTGACAATATTCGCTTGCACAAAGGCTACTGCACCCATAAGATGCCTTTACTTATCATAGGAAAATCAAAAAAATCCGTATGCTTCGAAAATATCAAGGTTCCCTTTATTCATAAAAACCAAAAAAAGCCCATGAACATCGAAATATTCATTGACTGGTATGTCAACACTTTTATCCCCAATGGGGGGGGAGGGGGGGGGGGGAAAGGAAAATCCAGGATGAAATGTAACAATATTATGAGAAGGAAAGTAGCTACTTACCATATAGTGAGTAGAGTTGCTGAGTCACAGATAAGCACAACAAAAAGACTCACACAATTGTAGCTTTCGGCCATTGGCCTTCATCAACAGTTGCCCTGAGACTGCAGTCGTGTGTGTGTGTGTGTGTGTGTGTGTGTGTGTGTGTGTGTGTGTGTTGTTGACGAAGGCCAATGGCCGAGAGGTGTAATTGTGAGAGTCTTTTTGTTGTGCCTATCTGCGACTCAGCATCTCCGCTATATGGTGAGTAGCCACTTTCCTTCTCATAACAATCTAAAAAAAATGAAAATGAAACTGGTAAACAAGGAAAAGTCCTACTTTTACTGGATAAGGCAGCAAACCCATCCCTCAGCTGAGCTGTTAGAGGCACAAATTTTGCCTTCTAGTGTGACATTCTTGCTAAAACCAATGGACCAAAATGTTACTTTACAGGAAACAACTTCCATGTTGATCATTACTTGTTGATGGAGACAGTTGTAAAAACCATCATTTATCAAGAAAATGAACTTAAAGGAGTGTTAATACATGGTTGTAAATGAGTGGGATTTGATTGGAAAGATGACTGAACAAATCTTGGAACAGAACATTAGAACAGGAACACAAAAATTCAAGAACCAATATGGATTACTCTGTTGCTGAGGATCTAAATGAGCTAATAACAAACATACAAATATGTGAAGAATGTGATGGCATGAAAGAGTGGCTGATTTATGATAATAATGATCAATGTTTTCTGATCATGTCGGATGATGAAATTGTTGAAAACATATTGCAGGAAGATGAAACAGAAGAAAAAGCAAATGCAGAAAATGATGCAGGACCATTCCATGTGGAAGACCACTCCATGCGGAAGCATTTCAAGCCCTGGAAACAGCTTTCAAATGACTCAAAAAACAAACATAATGTGATACCATGATTTACAACAGTTAAAATGAATTCATAATGTAGCAGCAATGAAGAGAAATAGCTGTTTACATCCATCAAATATTTTAAACAATGTAAACTACTGAGCCTGTCTTATGCAACTTTTGTTAGGTATTTCACAATTAAGGTAGCAGTATTTCAGTAATTTTAAGAAAATATGTATGTACATACAAAAATGTGTTTCTTATCCCTTAATACACACTGATTGTTTTAAATTTAATTCAGTTTTGCTGTTTTGAATAAACACCTACCTTTATGTATTACCCCCATATGACAATGCACCTGAAAGATAACCACACACATGAAATGTAGGTTATCTTTCTAGAGTTGGTAGTACAAAAGTTGCTTTTCTTCATACATTCAATTACCCAGATTTTTGATTATCTGAATGACTTACAACAATAAGTCCTGGATAATTGAGTCTCCACTACACAGGAGATGATGGTTTATAGGGGCAAAATGTAAGTTGCCGCACCCCACCCATCTTTGAGTTACCAGAGTTGCCAAGGTAATGGTGGAGTCAGTAGCAGTGGGATATACTTTAAATCAATGGAATAAAAAGGAGGCAATGGGAAAGAAACATATGTAGACAGTGGCCTTAGAGGGAGTATGAAGGCTTAATTATAAAAGAGACAGAGTGGATAAAAGGATTTAGAGTGTTCTTTGTTAAAAGAGGACAAATCTGTTTGCACACCAAAATTTATGGTGAGGCAGGTGAAAAGAGGACAGAGATGATTGGACCCCATGTTTCTGTCACACTCTTTTAAAGAGAAACATATTCACCTTTTTTGATATTCAGGCAGGAGCATTTTTCCACTAATATGATAAAATGTTTGAGAACGAAGACAGGCAGAGAATAAAATCATCCAAAAAAGGCTTAATGATCCACTAAGGAGTCAAGGAAAGCAGGAAAGAGGCTGAAACTACAAAAGGCAGCAAGCAAGGAAGGAAGAAGAGAAACAAGTATGCTATTCACCTAGGCAGTTTTAGTTCACAGAAGTCCCTCTAAGGTATAATAAATTATTTTTCAAACCTCAAAGCTGATTTGCTCAGTTTGTGTACTTATAAAATATTCCCCTTGTACATTTTTGTCTAGTGCATGAATCTTCTAACAATTTTCAGTGGATACTCTACTTATGGTGATCAACAACATACACCAGAATTTATGCTGAAGACAGAAAACTTCTTAAGTTATGAATTTTAATGGATGCAAATGTGATACAAAAGAGATTAAGGAATTCCAGTTATTATAAAACAATTTTCACAAGGGAGTGACTTCATGAGCTTAGCAAATGTTCTATCTATGTATTATAGATACAAAACCCAATCAGAATAAAAGCAAAATGTTCATTACTTGTTGGGTTATTTCTCCACACAAAAAACTGCACGGAACTATCTCTTGCATTTTGTGAGGAACAAGAATTAGAATGTACCCTAACTTCACTGTGCAACAGATAACTGTATTTACTCCTTATAGAACTTACTGTGGGCAGTATCTACTACTCCAGTGAAGAGTGCCTTCACAGAAATGCTAACTTCATGTTTTGTATTATTTTATACTTGGAAACAGCACTTTAATACAATAATGTAATTTCATTCACTATGTTGCAGTGTATATGCTAAGTCCTTCTCTTGTAATACTGATTTATATTTGGCTGCTGGGGGTATATCTTTAAACTTTTCTTAAAAATGGCATTCCAGTTGACTGTATTCTTCTTTTGTCTTTCTCAGTTAATGTCCAGGATTTTCTTCCATATATTATAAGAGGGATGGCCCTTACATTTTTAACTTTGAATCCTTCCTTGTCTTGTCATCTAGTGCTCTGTGTATTGTCACACACATCATCTGAAGCTTATTAATTTATTAGTGGTGTCATTTTCATATTCATACATAATATCAAAACCTGGAAATTTTAGTGATTTCGATAATCATAAAACTGTAAGACAGTTGCCTATTGACATAAATGCAGATCACGGTGTTATTGTACCTGTATATGACAGTCTGAGCAGAAAGGAGGATATGAAGGGTATGTAAACAAAATGCTTATATAACGGCTCACATTGCAGTGGTGCCAGTTGAGTCTACCAATAGACTGGGTTTCACTAGGCACGACCTGCACCTCAATAGGTATGGGAAGGGGAGCCAGCAAAACTTACAGGTGACAGGGTAGTGGGCAGTGGTGGGATCACTCATGGGAAAATTCCTGTAGTAACTGGTGGTACAGCTGCACCTTTTTTTTAAAATTGAAGTCAGCTGATAGGTATCCCTGATTGAAGGAAGTCCCTCTAACAAAGGAATCACCTTCAAGGGAAGTCAGGTATCCCCATAGTGAAGGAACCAGCATATTTCAGTGGTGGGCAGTGGTGGGATCACACATGGGAAAATTCCTGTAGTAATTGGTGGTACAGCTGCACCTTTTTTTTAGATTGAAGTCAGCTTATAGGTATACCTGCTTGAAGGAAGTCCCTCTAACAAAGGAATCACATTCAATGGAAGTCAGGTATCCCAGTAGTGAAGCAAGCAGCATATTTTATCAGAATATAAGAGGTATTAGAGATAAAGTTAGTGAACTGCCTACAGACATTGATTCTGACATTGCTGGTGTATTGGAGCATCACTTAAACAATTTGACAATTCAGAGGCTTCTTTTACCAGGATACAGATTAATCCATAGATGCATCATGGCACTGCACTGAATAGGTATTTGAATGTCGTGCAGGGGCAGTTGAATTTAGTGAAACTTATCTTCTAATTGTTGTTATTTATACGTCCACTAACTCTGGCTCAAGCTAGAGAGTGTTCCTGGTTCACTTTAGAGGAAGTACCAAAAATTTGTTATATGTGGGGACTTCAATATTAATTTTTTATGCGATTCTGCAAAAAAAGAAAAGGTGGGTGTGTATGTTGGAAGATCTCCTAAATTAATATGATCTGATGCAGACTATGTGTGTGTGTGTGTGTGTGTGTGGTTTTTTTTTTTCTCCCAAACCAGGGTGTAGGGGAACAGAAGCACAGCCATAGGCAATATTTTTATTCATTCTTCATTATTAGATGGATATTCTGTTAGTAACAGGGTGAATGGCCTTTCAGACCATGATGCACAAAATTTAACACTAAAAGGCTTTTGTACTCAAACATATGTATATAATTACAAACTACGTACAAAAGCTAATCCAATGACAACAGAGAGTTTTTTAAAGGTTGTTAAGGAACAAGAGTGGCAGGACGTTTATAGTGACGATAACATAGATGACAAATATAACGCTTTTCTTAACACATTTCTCAGGATCTTGGAAAGTTGCTTTTCATTAGAACATTCTAAGCTGGGTACTAGCAGTGAAAGGCATTGTGAGTAGCTGACTAATGGAATAAGGATATCACATAGAACAAAGTGGGAATTACATCAAAATGTTAGAAGTAGTCACAATCAAGCTACAATAGCCCATTACAAGCAGTATTGCAAGGTGCTTAAAAATGTTGTTAGGAAGGCAAAGAGCATACGGTACACAAATAGAATAACTAATTCACAGGATAAAATTAAAACCATATGGTCAAACATGACAGAAGTGTGTGGTCAGCAGTACAAGGACGATAATATAAAGTCAGTTCATAGTAAAAATATCGCTGTTACTAATAAGTCAGATATTTAACAATCACTTTCCGAGCATTGCTGGTGAACTGAATAAAAACTTAGATTCTACTGGGTATCTTCAAATACTCCTCTGTGATACTGACAATAGTGGAGACTGAGTTAATAATTACATTGCTGAAGACTAAGGAGTCTCGTGGATATGATGTAGTACCTAGCGGAATACTGAAACAGTGTGCTGCACATGTTACCTCTGCACTTAGCCATATTTGTAATTTTTCCTTTAAGATTAGTTAGTTTCTTGAACGGTTAAAGTACTCAGTAGTAAAGCTGTTTTATAAAAAGGAAGAAAGGGATAATGTAGACAATTTTAAACCTCTCTATATACCATCAGTGTTTGCTAAGGTCATGAAAAGGCTGTGTATGCATGTATAATTGATCACTTTATTTCACATAATTTGCTATCAAATGTACAGTTCGGATTTAGAAGTGGTTTAACAACTGAAAATATTATATTATCTTTTCATTGTGGTGTACTGTATAAATTAAACAAAAGGTTTTGAGCATTATGCATCATTTTTTATTTAACTAATGCTTTTGACTGAGTTGATCACAAAATATTGCTCCAGAAGTTGGACCATTATGGAACACGGGGAGTAGCTCACAACTGGTTCACCTCTTACTTTAACAACAGACAGCACAGTGTTGAGAATGGCTGTGATGTGGGGTCTGAGTGGGACATGGTTAAATGCGAGGTGCCCAAGGGATCGGTGCTTGGGCCATTCCTGTTCTTTATTTACATAAATGATATGCCCTCTAGTATTACAGGTGATTCTAAAATATTTGTTTGCTAATGACACCAGTTTGGTAGTAAAGGATGTTGTGTACAATGTTTGCACTGTTTCAAATAGTGCAGTTCATGACATAAGTTCGTGGCATGTATAAAATAAACTAACGTTAAATCACAAGAAGACTCGGTTTTTACAGTTTCTAACATACAATTCAAAAAAAAATGAAACTTTAATTTCACAGAATGGGCATATGATTAGTGAAACTGAACAGTTCACATTTCTAGGTTTTCAGATAAATAGTAAACTGTCATGGAAAGCCCACATTCAGGGTCTTGTTCAAGGACTTAATGCAGCCATTTTTACTATTCGGTCAGTATCTGAGGTAAGTGATAATTCAACACGAAAAGCAGTCTACTTTGCTTATATTCATACGCTTATGATGTATGGTATTATATCTTGGGATAATTCTTCCCATTCTCAAAGGATTTTTCTGGCTCAGAAACAGGCGGTTCGGGCAATAGGTGATGTCAACTTGCGAAACTTTTGTTGCCCCCAGTTCATTAGTCTGGGTATTCTGACACTGGCCTCTCAATATATATATTCTTTACTGTCATTTCTTGTTAACAATATCAGCTTATTCCCAAGAATTAGCAGCTTTCATTCAGTTAATACTAGGCAGGAATCCAACCTGCATTTGGATTGCACTTCCTTGACTCTTCAGCAACCAATGTGCAGTATACTGCTGCATCCATTTTCAATAAGCTACCACAAGAGTTCAAAACTCTTAGCAGTAATACACTCGCTTTCAAATTGAAACTGAAGAGTGGGCACTCCTATTCTGTTGCAGAGTTCCTTGAAAAATTAAGCTGATTCCTGTATTATATTATTGATTGTGTTTACATAAACTTATGTATCTGTTATTATATTTATGTTGTCATTTCATGTACTGACACATCCATGACCTTGGAGATTTGCTTTTCAAAAAAGAAAAAGAAACAAGTATTATCATCTGCTTCTGTAGTATTAGGATTGAAGAGCTGGGTTGAAAAAAGGAAGGGAAAGCTATTCTTGGTAGAGCACTAACCCACTTTGACAGAGGAGCAGAATGAACCTGTGATGGCTGCAATAACATAAACAGTCATCAGCACCAGTAGTTGAAATGACTCAGGAAACCAATACAATCTAGCTCAGATTAAACAGCCCAGAACAATGCCTTAAAACTGTCACACCGAAGTGGTTTAAACTGTTACTATGGGAAAAATGTGTTTCAGGAGTTCACAGTAGTGCATGTGTACACCATAAATGTTTGAAACTTGAAAAGGTCTCTGGAACCATAGTGTTTCATTTGATTTAAGTACCTATGCCGGAATTTCAGGCAGGATCCCTCATTTTATTCAACAGTGAGGTCTTATTCCAGTAGAGTTCAATGGGAATCTGAATAAAGGAGGGAAGTGTGCTAGGGTAGTCCCTGCAGTTGTGCAAAGACACTGTGCCAGCATGGTATAGTGGTTAGCACATCGGTATGGTGAGCAGGAGACCTGGGTTCGAATCCTGACCTTGTTAAAAAAAAAAATTCATTATTACAAAGCCACAATTCCAGAGGTGGAGTAGGATCATCTGCTGGGTGAGCAGGAGACTTGCATTCCAACCCGGTCCTTGGTATAAATTTTTATTTATTGCCTCAGCTGCATATACATATCATAGATGTTTAAAACTCGAAAAGACATCTGAAACCACATAGTTTCAAGCAAGGAATAATACATCTATAAATGAAGCATTGCAACAACATCCGAAGAAAGAAAATGTACATTCTCGAAATTAAAACATTTCGTGTGCCTGCTGATGACCCAAAATCGTATCACGCAACTCTGTCATCTTTGTACTCACGCCACTATATCTAAAACAAACTTATTAATTCAAGATAGTACGTTATATGTGTAAGTAGAATGGAAATGACAAAGCCAATTTCCTCATCATGTTTTTATGATTTACAACGGGTCGCATCAACTTGAAGGGCACTTGCCATAAAGTAAGCGAGTCTCTAAAATCGAAACAAATCATCAGTACTTTTACTCAGTGATTCGACACAATCGTACGTAAACAACACACCTGCAATTGTCTGCAGATGATAAAGTTTCTTCAACAAAAATCTTCTTTCTTCCTTTCTAATTACGATCTGTTCCTGCATCTGGGAGACTTGGTCGCATAAGGCAGCATTTTCCTGCACATACGAGCATGGGCACGTAACTCCGACATAATCGTGACAACTAGGTGACGACCTTCACATAATGAAAAAATTAGAAGTATATACTTACAAACACTAAATCTTTTATTACTCTTTTAATAGCATTATACTTCTTTTTGTATTTCAAATTTGTTGCATCATTTGCCTCATTCGCGTTCGGAAAAGTTTTCCGTTTATTTGTGCCAAAGTGGTATTCCATTTCAGCGCCTCCCACACCTTAAACAACCGCGTCAACAACAATATTTACGTTTTTCACGTCAGGTATTGCCACTAGAGCGCTGATGTTCGTCGCCCATTGCTGCCAATCTAAAATGTCAAAGAAATATTTACATTTCAAAACAGTCGATTTTAATATACGAAAAAAATTTTCGTTTCTAGGGTTTCCAAAGGTAGTCAGAACTTTGGTGCAAAAACACTCATATTCCAGTGATTTAATTCTAATGAACCACTTTTCGCTATTACTGGTATTTTTAACAGACATCTATTGCAATAAATTACTTCGTATTGTAGTAGGCATGGAGCAGATATCTCTGCTATATGGTAGAATCTAGAATGGCAGTAGGCGTAACGGCATGGTCAAAGACAATCAAGAAAGAGATGTGCGAAACAGTCCGGGAAATTTAGATAATTGTGAAATGCGATGTCACAAGTTAAGAAAGCGCTGCATGGCGTGCTATCAATGTTAGATACAAGAGCGCAAACATAAGTAAATTCATAATATTTTATTCTGCAGTGTAAGGAACTATCTGTACAATATACCTCAGTGTTTATTGTGAACAGTGGATTACTGTTTACAGAACTTTCTGTGATAAAAATGAAGCACATATATCTTAAGTAAAAGAAATGGGCCTTCTTACGGATCCCGGGGTTGGACGGGGCAAGGTTGTAAAACTTTTAATAAAGCACCACGATAAGGTGTGTGCCTTATCATACATAGCTGGAGTTTTGTGGTTTGCAAGTCTGGCACATGACAATTTTAATGCAGGTATGTACTGGAGTTTTGTGTCACACAATTATAAAATTCCATTTCCTCACCCGTATGGGCGTGTTCAAGCAACTTGAGCTGCTTGGTCATACATACATACACGAGCAATAGTGCATTGTGATTATACAATACAGGCTTTCACATCCACAGCTACATCCTTAATGATATCAGGCCATGGTCTAAGGGACATTTTTATGGTTTTTCTCCTGCTACAGGAGCCATCACGAAACTGAATGTTGTAAGATGATACGGCAAACATAACACTGGTTTTTCTGTAGGTGATTTAACTAGTCAGCAACCAATTGTTTTCACCAACAGCATGACAAAATAACACTTCATGTTAAATTAAAAAGTAATAACTAATCTCCTACAGCAACAATTTTCATCAGCAATCATTTTCTTGAAAGAAAGAAAACCACGTGACTGCATTATGTATTTTTTTTTCCATTCTGTCAGAGCTGGGGGGGGGGGGGGGGAGAGAGAGAGAGAGAGAGAGAGAGAGAGAGAGAGAGAGAGAGAGAGAGGGGGGGGGGGGGAGGGGGGGGGGTCCTTCTTGGCCCCAGGGGTGAGTGTTCTTGTGTGTCAGTGTTGTTACAGCTACATAGACAATTATTGTTTGCATCAACATCCGTTTGCACCTCACAGTAAATAGGCGGGTACAGCTGTCAAAAGTGTTCTTTCAGTGTATGAGGTACCTGAAATCACACAGGAAATTCCTAGCATTAAACAGCCGGTTTCAGGCAAGAGTCAGCGTTTCTGCATGACAACACAGTTCCCTATTGAAACCTCTCTTGCAGTGGGGTCTGGTGGTGTAGTGGTAAAGTGCTTGCCTGGAATCTGAAAGGTCACGGGATCAAATCCCATTCAGATCACATATTTTTCAGTCTGTTTTTTGATCTATCCTCCACCTCTCCATGATTTTAGCAGTCACCAGAAATGACACATGGTTCAGATTCTACATAAAACTGTAGGTCTCGTTTACAAAGTTGAATAACAGTGGTACACTCGAGACATGCAAATCACCGAAATGGTGTCCAATTTGCAAGGCTGCACCCGACCATTGAGTGGCAAGAAATTATTATTATTTGCATTTGTCCATAACAGCAGCCATAACAGGCTGTGCACATTTCCATATTAAGCTCAGTGTACCGTTTTAACTGTATAGTGATCCATAAGCACACTTAAGACACAACAGTGTTCAGTAATTCAACGTTTCTTTACCCATGGGATCTTAAAATGATCATGTTACCATACTCCTGAAAACTTGATGTAAGTTGATTTTTTCCCCTAAATGCTACAGACCCCTAATTCTAGCATTATATTACTTCTGGCTTTTGTTCTCGTACCAGCAAAGC
Organism: Schistocerca piceifrons; assembly: GCF_021461385.2. Classification (NCBI taxonomy): domain Eukaryota; kingdom Metazoa; phylum Arthropoda; class Insecta; order Orthoptera; family Acrididae; genus Schistocerca; species Schistocerca piceifrons. The sequence goes on along the minus strand of NC_060143.1, from coordinate 94,022,754 downwards.
TCATACATGACGTCTCATTACCACCTTTCAGTTGTGTCTATACCGTCTGCTTGCTTCATCTTTTGCCCCAGACGCCTCACAAGTATAGTTCGAACGAAATAACTTTTAGATTGGTTGATGTAAGTGGAGAGAGTGTGTGTGTGTGTGTGTGTGTGTGTGTGTGTGTGTGTGTGTGTGTGTGTGTGGGGGGGGGGGGGGGGCTGTTTCCACTGTACGGGATTACTGGAAATTGTAGTTCCACATTTCGGCTGTGATCCAAGCCATCACCAGGTTATTGGTTCCCCATGCTTAAAGCTTATTTACTTACTTATGACTGTCACGTCACACATCACACACAGGAGCAGACAAAAACACAACTCAGCAAGGTGGCGCACTGGTTTAGGTTTTCTGTGATTTCCCTAAACCGCATCAGGCAAATGCTGGATGGTTCCTTTGAAAGGACACGGCTGACTTCCTCCTTAATCTGATGGGACCAATGACCTTGCAGTTTGGTCCCTCCCCCAAACCAACCAACCAACAAAACAGTACGAAAAATGTTTAATTGCAGAAATAACATGAAGCAAATGGGAATTAGAAGTTCTTGTATGGGGATTAACTAAATATACAGCAATAAAAAAAAAGTTACCCAAAAATGAACCAGATGACAACCTCTACCATCAATAAAACCACAATAATGAACAAATATGGGGGGGGGGGGGGGGGGAGGTATCAGAAATTTACCTTTACCCATGTGGTGAAAATGAAGTCCACGGTACTACAAACCCACACGTAACTCCAAAACCTGGTACAACCACAACTAACATAACTATTCTTAAAACCTAACCATACCAAAATAACAACAACACACTTCAACTGTAAACTACTAATCAAGAATTTCAGCTACCAACCTAAGCCACAGATCACACGAAACTGCTGCCAACATAAATCTAGGTACCCATATCGCAAAGAAAATGATGTGTGTAAATACACACACCCCTCACTTTTTACCGCAAATAAAAAAAAATGTATTTACCACCCAGTCAGCTGACAAATAAATCTAGTGTGGCATATCATTCACACACTAAAAAAAAGTAACCATTACTGAATAGGGGACCTGTGCTAATCAATCTTCAAGCATTGTGTCATTGCCACATGTGTATTGTATATGGAACCGGGAACCTAGAAACGACAGAGAGGCTTTGTTTCCACTGAAGCCCTCAGTGGTTCACAACCCCACAACAGGCTACAGCAGTCCACTCACCCCATCGCCACCCCCCACTGAACTCAGTGTTATTGTGTGGTTCGGCCCCCAGTGGACAGCCCCCCCCTGCCCCAGGGAACGTGTCGTACCAGACAAGTGTAACCCCAAATGTTTGCGTGGTAGAGTAATTATGCTGTATGCTTACGTGGAGACAGTGTTTACGCAGCAATCGCCGACATAGTGTAACTGAGGCGGAATAAGGGGAACCAGCCTGCATTCGCCAAGGCAGATGGAAATCCACCTTAAAAACCATCCACAAGCTGGCCGAGACACCGAACGTCGACAGTAATCCACTAGGTGGATTCGCACTGGGAACCGGCATGCCTTCCCACTTGGTAAGCAGCGTGTTAGAGCTCGCAGCTAGCCGGGTGGGCTCACTGCCACATGTACTCATCTCTGGTTTGAGAAGCAGTAACTTTGGTCGATTTCATAAATTCAACAGACTGCTTGCACTTCACACATTCTGCCACAAGGCTATATAACAGAGGAAATTTAATTCTAGCAGCCATATTGTCAGCCATAAGGGCAACTAATGGATGACTAGTAAATTTCACCGTATGATCCATACCTAGGACCAAATGAAAAATTAAATTTCAAACCATTAATAGAATGATAAACAAGCAATTCCAAAACTGAAAACAAATCAGTAGCTAATAACTCATGTCATTAAAATAACTCACTGATAAATAAATGAAAACAAGCTCCCAAAACACTGAGTTATTTTACTCACTGATGAACAAATGAAAACAAACTCCCATAACACTGAGTAACACACAGCACAAAATTCAGTGCCGCACTAACATCAGTCACAAACAATTTCGAAACACAAACGTCTCACACTAGAGAGCACCATTACTTACTCCATCTGCAAACGTGATCATCTTAAGAAACTGCACACAGTGACATTGTACAACATAGTTACATCATGGGTCAAAGCCAACAGGTGGTACTGCAATTTTTTGGCCCCTCTGCATGCAGTTCACAATTTTTTACAGAGTATAGATGTAGCTCTAGATGAAGAATGAGTATACCAGCCACAGTGGGGTGTCTTGTGTGGTCAGGTTTATGTACCTTTGAAAGCATGTAGAAGATGGGTGGCTGGTTACTGTATCCTCACAGAGAGAATTTTTGCCCTGCAACCCATGTTTCTTTGTAAAAGATACCAGCTGATTCCTCTACTGACTTCCCCTGTTCCTTTTCCTATTCCTTTACCATCCAGCACCCTGCTCATCACTGTCGGCGCTATCTCCCTGTTCACATTGCTTGTGGCCTTGCTGATTATGAACAATACCTTTCCTAATGACCGGCTGACTCCAAACCTACTACCCTCTTCCTGGTCACCATGGCCCACTAAACTCTCACCCACAATTACTTCTCCTCCGAAGGTATCACCTACAAACAAATCCTTAGTACAGCAAATGGCACCTGCGTGGCACTATCCTACACTAATCTATTCGTATGCCATGTAGAGGAATCCCTAACCCTCCAGAATCTCAAACCCCTCACCTGTTTCAGATTCATTGGTGATATCTGCATGGTGAGGGCCGAGGGTGAAGACACCCTATCAACTTTCCTCCGAACCTTAACATGCTCTGCTCCATTCATTTCACCTGCTCCTTGTCACCCAACAAGTACTTTCCTCGATGCCAACCTCCACTTCGATGATTGCTGCGTTAGTACCTCTGTCCTACCAGTCGCCAACAATACGTCCACTATGACAGATGTCACCCATTCCCCCCCCCCCCCCAAAAAGGGGGGAGGGGCAACCACCATCTATACAGCCCAGCTACATGTGGCCCTTGCATCTGTAGTGATGAGCAATCCCTCTCCTGCCCCTACCTTGTTCAGAAATATCTACTCTTCCCCACATACCCCCTGTGCAACGACATAGAAGCATCCCTCTTGTGTTTCACTAACATCTAGTCTAAATGAAGCAAATGAATCACATTCTCCATCAGACTTCCAACATCATCTCGCCATGCCTTAAAATGGGGAACATCCACTCCACCACTCCAACAGTGGTATTCCACTGCCCAACCAACCTACACCGTATCCTTTCCTGTTCCTATCTGACCCTTGCCTGCAACTCTTTGCCTCTGGGCTCATTCCGTGCAATAAAACTAGATACAAGGCCCTTCCCACGGCCTCGTATTCCAGTCCTGTCTTAGGCATCTCCCTACATCACCAAAGGCAGGGCTACCTCTGAATTCAACCATTTGATCTACCACACTGCCAATCTGATGCGAAAAGACAGCTGGACCACCCTGTTGATGAACACGCCACCTAACACACTGTACTTGACCCCAACAAATGCTTCACAGCCAGCGCCATCTGAATTCTTCCAACCAATAGCAGCTTTTCTTAATTACACAGATGTGAGCTCTTCCTGAAATGCGTCCTTCATTCGTATAGCCCTGCGGGCCTAAACCTTCAGTAGCCTCCAGGCCTGAGATATTACGTGGAGGCAAAATATTGTGTTGCAGCTCGATGAATGGGGTTCTCCCCACTCCCATAAAATCCTTCCTCCATGAAAGGTATTTTAGACACGGAGTCAGAAATGTCTTGCGGGACTGTTTTAAGCAGAAGAACAGCATTCCTCAAGGGAGTGTTTTAAGTTTATGGCGTTCACCATAGGGATAAACAGTATTACAGCTGTGGTGCATAGTCTTTTATGTGTTCCTTGTTAGTGTATGTCTTCTCCATCTTCTGTGCCTCCTCCAACCTCGCAGCAGCTACTCAACAGTTGTTAATGACAGTCAGGTATTTGACAGAATGAGCAAACACAAGTAGTTTTAAGTTCTCTTTGAAGAAAAGAGTTTGTACTTTTTTTTTTTTTTAATTGCTCCAAACTGGGGGATACTGTTCTCACTTTTAAGGAAAAAAGTGATATATCTGGGCTTCACTTTTTGTGAAAGACTAATGTTGCTGCCATACTTTAAAGAATTGAGATTATGATGCCTCAAGGCTTTAAACATTCTCAAATCTGCCAGTCAAAAGTCTTGGGAGCTGACATCATATCTGCACCAGTTTTGTATAGCCTTCATGCAAACCTGGCTTGACTGTTAATGCTAGATTTACGGGTCAGCAACCTTCATACCTCAAGATGCTGGATGTAGCTCACCACAAGTGTATTTGGCTGTCAACAGGGGATTCATGCATTATTCCGGTTTTGGGATTATTGCATTATTCCAGTTTCTAGCTTGTGTGCAGATGGTGATGAGCCTCCAATGTCTATTCAATATTTTCTGCAAGCATATAGGGCTCTGGCTGTTCCACAATCGCCAGCATTCACCTCCTTTGCCCGGCTGTCACTTTAATGTCGGTTCTATAATTTCCCTCAGGCAACGAGGCCATTTGAGATCTATATGAGGGACAGCCTTGAGTTACTACAGGTGGAGGACATAATGTTCAAAAACAGGGGTGGAGTATGGGATCCCCAAGGCTACTAAAGAGGACAGAGTTCCTTTTTGAAATTAATTAATTTTTTAAAATTAAATTTAATGAGATTTTAAATTGCCACCCAAATTTTATTAATGTTTACTTTGATGAGCCTAAGCAGGGAGACATTCTCAGCTGTTCCACCATGTTTCCGAATTTGTCCTTAGAATAGGCTCTTGGAGCAATTTTCCATTTATTATGTGGAATTGTTTGCTATTCCGTGTGCAGTGGAGCAAATGAGTTGGCATCATGGCAAGAAAGTCGAGGACAGTCTCCTTATATTGCAGAGGCAGGATACGGAAATAATTTTCTGCCAGATTTCAAGGCACGTAGGGATCCGGGGAAATGAACATTCTGATGTGACTGCCGAGGAGACTGTCCCTTCCACCCCCAGCTCAGTGTTCAGTCCCTCCCTTACAAGGATCAGAGTAGGACACATGGCTTTATCTGGGGTCCCAAGGAGCCACCAATGTGTCAGAGATGTTTAACACCGATTTCAGTACAGCATATTTTGATTTAGTGTGTTTTATATGATGACTTGAGGACAGATCTGGGTCTCCCACTGGCCTGCTGTATATTTTAACTGAAAATGAGGCTAGTGTGTGGTTCATGTTGTGAGGTATTACAGAATTCCTTCCCAAAATATTGGGTGAGAGATTTTAATACGCCGCTGAGTGGCTTGGTCACCCATTATTTCTAGAATCCTTTTCAAAGTATGTCCTGGTATTTTGTTCTTCATCTTATCTAGTTATTCTGTTGTATTTTATCAGCTTTTTATGATAAATGAATCTCAAAATGAAGTATTTTAAATTTTTGTTTGTTGAAACAACTAGGTCTTAAAATTTATCATAACTTTTTATTTTATCACCCGTATCTGTTTATTTCATGCAGGTTCACTGCTGGCCTCATTGTTTAGTGTCCTAAAACAGTCATCATCATCATCATCATTATTATTATTATTATTATTATTATTATTATTATTATTATTATTATTTGCTACTCCCTGACCTCCACCTGCCTATCCCTTTTCCTGCAACCACTCCAGCCCAACTAATGCCTTCCATTTAGCTAGCATAGTCCTTTCCCTTTCTCTACTTCTCTCCCTCTTTGCTCCCCCCACAGCTTCCTGTAACAGCGTCTTCCCCCATCCCTATTCTGCTGCTGTCCCTCCACCACTACACACCCCAGCCAAGATCACTTCTCACTTTAGACACAATCAGGCCAAGCCTTGCTGTCTTGAGATGACAGTGGTCATGTGTGTGTGTGTGTGTGTGTGTGTGTGTGTGTGTGTGTGTGTGCTCTTTTTTTCCATACTGCTGCTATTCCATCCCAGATTTTCAGTTGTTTAATATATTCATAGATATAGTTAAACAATATTTTGAGACAGCCTTAAAACTAAAAAGTTAAAAATAAATATGATAATGGAAAGTCTTTGGTAGACTATAAATAATGTAAGATAATGGCTCGATGAATAGTTCAAGCACTGACTTGTGGATAGTGATGCTAAATATTGAGATAGATTTGAGTGTTGTCAGTTCACTAAAATTTTGTTTTGTTCTTGCTGTAAAGGAACATATTTCTCAGAAAATGCATTACTTCCTGGATTGGTCAAGGGAGATTATGAAGAAAGACTTGTCGCTAGAGAGTACTTGAAAGAACTAGCTGATGAAGCTATAAGACATCCTGACAGTATTCCGTACTCTTGGCTGTTAGCAAAATTTGGACAGCTTAATCTTGAAACGTATACCCACAATTTTACTGTGCATTATCCTTTAATTCCTGGAACTGTAAGTATATTTATCTTTTTCCATGGTAGAAATATGCTAGAATGCTCTCACCATCTCGCTGCAAAGATATTTGTATGTAGAAGAGACACAATTACATCAATTGTCTGTTTCAGAAATACACAGGAAAGAATGTGTATGCTATATTACGAGCACCAAGAAGTGCTAGTACGGAAGCTTTGGTTTTGTCTACCCCCTATCGCCCACCTAAGAGTACAGAAGCTACAACCATGCCATCTGTTGCACTCATGTTGTCACTTGCCAAGTTTTTCAGGTGTAAGTAGCCTACACTGCTCATAATAAATATTTTTAATTTTGAGGAGGGAAATCCATGTTTGAAGATAATGTAATACACAAAAATGAAACATATTATCAGTAATTTGGCTGCAAAATGTCTACCATTAAGTTAAGTGAGTCCCTAAGTGGTTTTGACATCTTTATGAATATTATTCCTTAGAGTAATTAATTTATCCTGACTCGTAATAGTATGGATGGGGCAACTAAATAACCTGTCTTTGATAACATGGGTAAAAATCACTCTGCCCTTATATGTCAACCCATGTCTGACAATTTCAAAGAGTCTTCTTCAAATCAATAAAATGAAAGTCATATTTCTGTACAGGGCAGAAGTACTGGGCAAAGGATATCATCTTCTTAGTAACAGAACATGAACAACTTGGGGTGCAGGCATGGTTAGAAGCATATCACAGAACATCCTGTGGCCACCCAGGGGTTCTGGAACATGGGGACATGATGGGAAGGGCAGGTGCAATACAAGTAAGAGTAATTAAACATTTAAAATTGTTGTTATATTATACAACAAAGCAACCATTTTAAACACTTTTTGTATTGTTTTTATAGGCTGCAGTCAACTTGGAATTACATGCTGAGAAGATAGGCTATGTTGATGTTAAAGTGGAAGGTCTTAATGGACAACTTCCAAATTTAGATCTTGTAAATCTTATCCATAGGATGTGTGCTAAGGAAGGTGTGAAGCATACATTCAAGAACAGGGTAACTGTTGAGGTGGCTATATGTATATACAGTCTTGTTGTGTGTTTTTACATTTCATTCACTACTAACACACATTCTTTCCATAGGAGAATAAAAAATTTGCAGATGAATTCAAAGAATGGTCATATGCCTTCAGAACTCTAATGGCTATGGTTTCAACACAGGCAACAGGTGTACCAAATGGCAATCATGGCTTGTTCTTGAGGTATCATTTTATTTCATGATTCTAATTTACTTGTTATTCTTTATATGATTTTGCTGTTTGCTGCCTCCCATTGACTGTCTATCTGGAGCTGCTTCTGAGAATTCTAATGAAGGATTTTTATATATTTAGACATGATACTACCCCTAAGAAGGTCCACTCACCTTGGAGGCTCAGGATTTTCTGCTGGGATTACCCTTGCAGCAGATAAGGTCCAGTTATCTGAGAGTGCCTGAAATTTGCACATCATGCTCTTATACTGGCTACCTGACACATATTCATTAAATAGACTGTTTAGGGATTTCATAGTGAACATTGAAGCAGTGTTTTTAAGCGAAGTTTGCAGCTACACTAGCATTGGTGACCACCACAACCAATGTATTATTTCTCTTAATATTGTGCCCAGCCATCTACCCCCTGTGTGTGTGTGTGTGTGTGTGTGTGTGTGTGTGTGTGTGTGTGTGTGTGTTTCTCCTAAAAGCTTGAAAAAATAATTCATAATGTAGAAGTAAAATCAGACATGCCCCAGAAAAATGTGCCAAGCCCCCTGAATTCATCTAATATGCCAGTGACATGGCAGATGGTATTAGAAGGAACCTCAGACTTTTAGCAGCTGATGCTGTTATCTATAATAAAGCAAATCTAAAAAAGCTACAGAAATTTTCAGTTGACACTTAATAAGATTTCAAATGGGTGAAATATTTGCAACTTGTTTTAAGTGAGCAAAAATGTAAAATTGTGCAATTCACAAAATGTAAAATTGTAATATCATAAGACTACAGTATCACTCAGCCACAACTGAAATCAGTCAACTTATACAAATACCTTAGTGTAACATATTGTGGGCGTGTGAAATGGAATGGTATGACCTTTCATAGCTATAAAAATCTGATCGTATCTGTAACACATATATAAGATGGTGGAGAATTTGGATTTGCCAACATGATCATCAATCCTTGGAATGGGAAAAGTAAACAAATTGTGCCCCATAAATGTTCAATGGGATTCATGTTAGGCGATCTGGGTCCATAATGTTCTTCAAACCAATTGTGAACAGTTGTGGCATGGTGATGTATTGCAGTGTGATCCATAAACATTCCATTGTTGTTTAGGAACACCAGGTCCATGAATGCTTGCAAATAGTCTCGAAGTACCCAAAAATAACCATTTCCTGTCAATGATCAGTTCAGTTGGGCTAGAGGACCCAGTCTACACCATGTAAACACAGCCTGTATGATTATGAAGCCACCAACTTCTTGCACAGTGCCTTGTTGACAACTTGGCTCCACAGCTCCGTGCGGTGTGTACCACACTTGAACTCTACCATCAATTCTTACCAACCGAAATTGAGACTCATCTGACAAAGCCAAGGTTTTCCAGTCTCCCAGGGTCCAACCAACATGGTCACAAGCCCAAGAGAGGCATGGCAGGCAATGTCATGCTGTTAGCAAAGGCAGTCACGTTGGTCGTCAGCTTCCATAGCCCATTAACACTAAATTTCGCCACACTGTGATAACAGATATGCTCATCGTACTTCTCACATTCATTTCTGTGATTATTTCACCTTATTTTGCCTGTCTGTTAGCATTGACAACTCTACACAACCATCATTACTCTGGGTCATAAAGTGAGGGCCATCGGAGCCTGCGTTGTCCATGGTGAGAGGTAATGCCTGAAGTTTGGTACTCTTAACACTCTCTTGACGCTGTGGATCTCAGAATATTAAACTCCCTAATGATCTCCTAAATGGAATATCGCATGAGTCTAGCTCCAACTACCATTCCGTGTTTAGAGCCTGTTGATTGCTGTCATGCAGCCATAAGATTGTTGGAAACATTTTCAAATGAATCACCTGAGTACAAATGACAGCTCTGCCAATATACTGCCCTTTTATACCTGGTGTACATGATACTGCTGCCACCAGTATGTGTGCATATCGCTATCCGATGACTTTTGTCACCTCAGTGTAGATCTACATCTACATACAAACCTGAAATCCACTGCACAGTGCATGGTGAGGATATCTTGTACCATTACTAATCCTTTCCTTTCCTGCTCCACTTGCAAATAGAGCAAGGGAAAAATTACTGTCTATATGCCTCAATTAAAACCCTAATTTCTCTTATATCTTTGTGGTCCTCACCCTAAATGTTCAGTCATGGAAAAAGGTATTCATTTACCGTTGTTCATGAAGAATAACTGAAGATGATAACTAGACATGTTATTTGATAAACTAGCAGTATGAGGTTTCTGTTATGTTGGTAATCTGGCTCCTTGGTTCTTTTTTTTGTATACGTCGAGTATGACAAGTAGACTATATTTGCTCTTTATGCTCACTCTCTTAAGTGTGCTACATGTAATGTGTTGTTATCAGGATATAAGTATTATGAACAATCTGTTACTTATCTTTTTCAGTGCCTAACCTTGCTCTGCTAACAATTTATGGAGCCAGAACGGTAAATCTGTGCAGTGAACTATGTTTGGTGTGTGGGTAGGAAGATAAATAACTGAAGAAGCGTGTTAGGAAATGTGCCCGTGTTGTGTGTGATACTTGTTTTGATTTGTGTTTTGTCAACTTCATCAACATTTTAACTCTCGTTTTTCAGAAGAAATCCGTCATGTATTCTAGTGCTTTGAATTCGAGTGTCTGAAAATGGCTTCAAATGTAAGTTTGACAAAAACCACTGCTTCAGTGGTAGACAAACTGAGAAACAAGGATGATTATAACACGTGGAAGTTTGGAATGAAACTCATTCTAATGTGCGAGAAATTATGGGATCATACCATAGGTGCAAGTACTGCTACAAATGCAAAGAAGGATATAGATGCGTGGACACTTATTCTGTTGCATGTGGATAAATCTCTGTATGCACACATCGAAAACACAACAAAAGCAAAGGAAGCTTGGGATACTTTGTAAAAACTGCTTGCTGGTAAGAATATAACCAGATGGATGAATCTCTGGGATGTTCTGCTGGATACTACATCATCCAAATGTGAAGGAAATATTCAAAATTACGCTACTCACATCTTGGATGTAGTCAACAAACTGCAGAGCATGGGCAAACCAGTTGATGTCGGGCTAATTACACTGATTATGCTTAGAGGTTTACAAAAAGTTTGTTTACCATACCAGATGGGTATAGAGTCCAGTACAACGGACAAAAATTTCACATCAGAAAATATCAAAGCAAAGTTGGTGAATGGTAGTGTAGAAGAATACTTCAAGTTGGACAAATATGGCACTGATAGTGCCTTAAGATTTACAAAGAATTATAAGAAATCACAACAGGGTTTCTCAAAAGACAAGCAAGAAAAGAAGAAAGTGAAATGTTTCAATTGCTGGAAGTATGGTCACTTCAAGTCCAAATGTCCTCAGAAGCACGTATCATCAAAGAAAGAATCAAAGGAAACAGAAAAGCACATTGTTTTGTGCACTTGGTATGTCAGATTTCAACCAGAATGAGGGGATCATTGATTACGGAGCATCGTCACACATGACATCAAGAAAGGAATGGTTTAAAGATTTTGAAACAGAAAATAGCAAACAAAAAATTGTGAAGTGTGCTGTTAATGTTGAATTAGTGAGCAAAAGGAAAGGTGATGTTATTGTCAGTTCTTCAGATATATCCTCAGTAAAGAGTGTTATTATTGTCCCTGGCTTAGCAACTAATTTGTTGTCAGTTTCTGCTTTAATCAGGAAAGGCATAAATGTTGTTTTTGACAAAGATGGATGTAAGGTGCTCAAAAGTGGTGAGATACTTTGTTCTGGATCAGAGTCAAATGGCATTTATAAACTAAAAAATGATGAACCTGTGTTGTCAGGTGAATATGCTCTCACTGTTAAAAATTTTATTAATCTGGAAGACTTATGGCATCGTAGACTTGGTCATGTAAGAGTTGACACAGGACTTAAGCTATGTTTACAGAATGGTGACATAAAGTTGGAGTGTTGTGACTCTGAAACTCTTGACAAGTACAAATCGCGTGTACTAGGTAAGATGTCGAAATTCACTTTTCCTAAGACAGGAGGGCAACTTGTATCTGAGTTGCTCGGCCTTGCACATATGGATTTATGTGGCCCCATGAAGAAAATGTCACATGGTATGGCTAAGTACATGTATGTACTAGGGGATGATTATTCCGGGAGGACATTCTGTTACTTTCTCAAGAGTAAAGAACAAACATTTGAATTTTTCTGTGAATTTAAAACTTGGGTAGAAAATGGAATTGGTGCAGAGATAAAATCAATTAGATGTGACAATGTCAGTGAATTTGTGAACTCAAATTTTGATTTATTGCTTGGAGAGAATGGAATAGAACATCAGATTAGTGTGCCCTATAGCCCAGAACAGAATGGGATTTTGGAGAGGACCAACAGATCAATTTGTGAGATGGCCTGGTGCATGCTATTTGAATCTGGTCTGCCTAAGCAGTATTGGGCAGAGGCATGCAATACAGCTGTTTACATAAAGAACCATGTTCCACACAGAGCACTTAATTGTAAAACTCTACAGGAATTATGGACTGCAAAAATATCTCGTTTGAACCGTTTAAAGGTGTTTGTTTGTCGAGCTCTTCTCCGCATACAAGATCAAAACAGACGAAAGTGGGATGCTATAGCTAAAGAACCTGTTTTTGTAGGTTATGATGAAATAAGCAAAGGTTACAGACTAATTGATCCACAGAACCCCAAGAAAATAGTGAAAGGTAGGAGTTGTTTTTCTGGAGAATGAGTGCATGACTGACAATACCAGGACACCAGCTGTTAATAATGAAGATTACTGTGTGTTCTGGTCAGATAAACAGTATACTGAATGGGGAGAGGCAGAGGAAGAATAAGACCTCAGCTGTGCTGGAAGTGACAGAGATCAAGACCCACACTACATCCCAGATACTCAGTCGGTGGCAGACGCAGAAGAGACTGAGGTGCAGCCGAAGGACCCTGATGCTTTAGAAGAGGACCAACCAGTCAGAAGACAGCCCATGTACCCAAACCCAAGGAGTACCTGGATTATGTCACCTATTTGGTAAGTGATTTTTCTAGTTTGGGAGAAGATTCTGTGAACTTGGAGGATGCCATGTCGAGGAGTGACAAAGAAGACTGGATAAAGGCCATGAAAGAGGAAATTAAGTGTTTCCAGAACAGTACTGTTTGGGAATTTGTGGACCCACCAAAGAGTAATAAAAGTATTGTAGGTAACAAGTGGGTATTTAAGCTGAAAAGGAATGTGAATGGTACAGCACTCCACCGTGCTAGACTTGTTGCTAAAGGGTTTACACAAAAATTTGGTATTGATTATTGAGACTTTTTCACCTGTTGTGAGACATAGTACTCTTAGAGCTCTCATTAGTTTAGCTGTAAATCTTGATCTTAAGATCTATCATTTTTATATTAAGACTGCTTTTCTGTATGGGGACTTGGAGGAAACTATTCTCATGAAGCAACCAGATGGTTTTGTTTTAAATGGGAGTGTAGGTAAAGTGTATAAACTAACTAAGGCCATTTATGGTTTGAAACAATTGGCCAGACAGTGGAATGAAAAGGCAAAATGTACGCTTTTAGACCTAGGTTATATTGCAAATACCAATGAAGATTGTGTGTTCATCAAATAGTCAGGTAAAATGTTGCAATTATTGCTTTGTTTATAGATGATTTTTATGTCTTGTGTAATAACAGTGTGATGAAAGACAAGTTGTATCAGGGATTGTCTGAGAATTTTGAAGTTAAATATGTAGGAGAAGCAAAGTCGTGTCTCGGTATGTGTATAAACAGACACTGGGAGGAAGGTAGTTTAAAACTTGACCAGAAGGGTTATATTGAAGATGTGCTGAAATGCTTTGATATGGTCGATTGTGCTCCTGTTAGAACACCAATGGAAGCTGGATTAAAGCTTTGGGATATGCAGGGTGATAAAGTTCAAGTGCCATATCAATAACTTATAGGTTGTTTGCTATATATCAGCACTAATACAAGACCTGACACATCTTATGCAGCAATTGTTTTAAGCAGTATAATTGTAAGTTTACTAGTGTTCACTGGAAGGCAGCAAAAAGGGTGCTTCATTATCTCAAGGATACTATAGATTATGGCATTGTGTTTGACAAAGGAGATTTCAAGTATCTGAATATAACTGGTTTTGTTGATTTGAATTTTCTAGATTATTTAACTACAGGGTTGTCACAATATGGAAGTGTTTTTCTTCTGGGGAAAAACATAATTTCATGGGAGAGCAAGAAACTGAAGGATGTAGCAACCTCAACTACTGAAGCTGAATATGCAGCTGTGAATTCTGCAGCCAAAGAGGAACTTTATTTGAGACAGCTAAAAAGTGAATTGTTTAATAAGCACCAAAATCCTGTAATCGTTTTACATGACAACCAGAGTTCCATCAGACAGTCACAAAATCCTGTGTTGCATTCTAGATTAAAACATGTTTGTGCTGAAGGACATTTTATTGGACAATGTGTTAAAAGAAATGAGATTGATGTTAAGTATTTGCAGTCAAAGGAAATGCCTGCTGATGTATTAACTAAACCACTTGCAAGAGAGCAGCACATCTATCTTGTTCATAAATTGAAATTGTCACCAGATTAAGTGGTAGTGTTATGTTGGTAATCTGGCTCCTTGGTTCTTTTGTTTGTATATGTTGAGTATGGCGAGTAGACTGTCTTTGCTCTTGATGTTCTCTCTCTTAAGCGTGCTACATTTAATGTGTTGTTATCAGAATATAAATATAATGAACAATCTATTACTTATCTTTTTCAATGCCTAACCTTGCTCTGCTAACAGTTTCCTTCCTAAGCTGTAGCCTTCTGCATTAACCAAATAAAAATTTTGTACCAGCTGGCATCGCGCAATGAGGATAAAAGTATTCATACATTCAAAGGAAGTTACGAAGTACATAAATATAATGACAATGTTAATGCTTTGTGGACATTCATCTTTTATGTATCTCTTCTGTTAACCTCTTTGACACAGCTTAAACAAATTTTTTGGCAGTCTCTAAGGTAATATTTTCCCATTCTTGTTGTAGACATTGTTTCAGAGCAGTTGTAATTTGTATTTCATGTGTCCTGACCATTCTTTCAAGCATAATCCAAAGATGTTTAATTGAGTTAAGATCTGCGCTCTGTACTGGAAACGTAAGAATATGGGGAGTCTGGTATGACAACCACAGATGAACGATTTCTGCTGTATGCTTAGGGTCATTAACTTATTGAAAGTAGTAATTTGTCCCTAAACCCAAGCTATTAGCACTTGTTTGCAGAGTTTCCTTTAGGATATTTAAAGACCGAAATCTGTTAAAACGGTCACCCAAGACGAGCCATACACCCCCATACCATAATTCTTTCAGCACCTTGCTTTACTGGGGTTGAATGTGTTTGGGATACAGCTCAGTATTTGATCATCTCCACAACAAATTCTGCCATCATTTACAAATATGTTAATTTTACTTTCATCTGTGAATAGTGCCTTGTCCCAAAAACTTGTGATTTTGCTTATATGCACTTGAGAGAAATCAGGTCTTAGTCTCTTGTCCTTCTTGCTGATGGGTGATTTTCTTCTATATACTCTAGCTCCATAACGTGAACTACTTAAACTGATCATTAATATGCACAGGAACTAAAGAAGCTGTTGATTTATGATGTGTTTTGACCCTCCCTTATGAACATATTTTGTTCTCTTTGTGTTAGCTCCTGTGCTCAACCCCTTCTTTCGCTATTAATTAGAGCATTTCTTTCTCTAAATTTCGATATTATGGACTGCACAATAACCCAGTTTCTACAAGTAATATGAACTATTTCTGAAAATTACTTTCCCTTTACATATTGAGAGATAACTATTGCCTTTTCTGTACAGTTGTTTCTTTCCCTGCATGCCCATTTTGCTGTTGCATGCATTCACCACATATCAGAACCAATATGCACAAGGTGCAGATTTCCACTGAAGGTGTTCTTTGCTGCAAGCAGTTCATTAGTTGTTTCTATATTTATATTTCCAATAATGTATGAACATTTTTTTCTCAATATGTGAAGTCAGCTAGTACAGAATTTTTATTTACTTTTTGCAGAAGGCTAATTTAGCTAACCGTTTTATGTATACAGTTTAGGAAGGAAACCCCTTACTGTAGTTTATCAAGTAACATGTCTGGTTGTGGTCTTTAGTGCTAATACAGTAAATAAAGTTATTGTAGGTAAGCATTGGTATGAATACTTTTTACATGACCGTATGTTGATGACAGTAGAACCATTCTTCATTGAGCTTCAAATGCCAGTTCTGTAAGTTTTCTTAATAGTATTCCATGAAAAGAATGTTTTCTTCTCTCCACTGATTTCCACTTGAGTTCAGAAATCATCTCTATAATAATCACATGTGGATCGAATCTGCCAGTAATAAATCTGCATTGCACCTGCTTCTAGCAAATCTGAAAATTTTTTCTCTACTACAGACTGCAACTGATATGGTAAGTGAAATGGTTTCTGGGCTATAGGCCTGTAGGGATCTCATAGTACATTAAGGAGATTGCCAAAGTTGTTTATTTTCTTCAAACAAACTCAGCAGTCCTGATCTGCCTTACACAGGCGTTCAAATTGCATAACAATTTCTGATTTTATAGGTGACATAACTGAGGTGGAATTTATGTAAACTGTTCATTCAGGCTGCTTGTTTTCATGGTTTGCTCTTATCTCATCAGTACTTTGTGCATTTTTGTGTGTAAACTACCTTGAGGAATTTTAATGTCTCTGCTTCCACTGCTCACTGGCTAAAATGTTCCCTCGTCTGTCGTACTCATAAGAGCTAAACTGTCCTTTCCATGCGTTGTTTACTGTCTAAAACACTCTTTCTTGGTAATGGATCCACTAACAAAATACCTCCTCTACCTTCAACACTATGATATGCGGTTTACTGAGTTGTCAGAATGTAGCCAATCATTCTGTACTCCCTCGTGTCCTTATAGTGCAAACACAGCTGAAGTGGTATGTATTTCCCCCTATTTGGACTGCTTGTCTTTAGAAGCTAACTGTACTTTCAAAGTATTGCAGAAAATAGGTGTCAACTATTCCACAGAAGCCCACTTACAAAGTTTCAAGAGCCAGTGTTAAACTAGGAACCTCAAAATATATTGGAGCCCCTGCATATCACTCTCAGGGGGACCAGCAGAGATGAGATTAAACTAATTATGGCACACACAAAGGAATTCAAGCAGTCATTCTTTTACAATCTGTGGTGTGAGAGGAACTGTGATATGCAGGACAATGGGAAGTACTCTTAACTACATATTGTGTAGTAGTTAGCAGAGTATAGATGTAGATGTGGATTGTGTAAAGGTAAACTAATGTATCACAAGCCCTGTAATGTTACTCATTTAGTTCTTGTACACAGGCTTTGTACTTACTCCTTTTTGCAGATTTTGTATGATAGTGTTGACCACTAATTCTACATGTTGTATAGTTAATATAATTTAGTTTTGATGATGGGTTTGACTTTAATTTTTTTAATGATTACGTGTATGTTAAGGAAGATAACGATATAATCTTCCAGCGATGCTAACTGAAATTCATATGTGTGAAATGGCATTTTAAGCAGGGCATTACTTCCATTTTTTGAAAGACCTAATTTTTTGCTGTGAAGGTAATTAAGCTACTTTGACAGTTACATGAAGAAATAAGATAACTCTGCTGCAGTTCTGTTTTTATAGGCAAACATGTTTTTTATGCTCTTGTAATTGATCTTGGAAGAATATGCTTACAAAACACCTGAGTTGGATTGTTAGCAGAAAGACAAGAATATCACACAGTACTAGACATAATATGCAGTATTCAGTTAACAATATGTGTGGACCAGTCACTTTTCTGCATCTGCACAGGCTGTGCGTGAGTGCGTGCATAGTCCCCCCTCCCCGTCCCTCATCCTGCTGCTGAATGATGTACTCTTATTTTTTTCGAGATATCTTGTGGAAAGTAAGAACACTGAGCAGAAAGACTGAGATGGAGATGATATGAGGTTCCCCCCCCCCCTCCATATTTTAAGATTTGAAGGGTTCTAGAGATTAAATATGCTGCTGTGACATTTTTAATTTTTTGCATTTCCCAGGATAATATTAGTTTGAATAATAATGTAATATGTTCCATGTAGGGAAACAGAAGAAGAATTGTGAGGCCTGAGTTTCTCATGGCATATACAGTGCTCAAATAACTTCTGGAATGCAACTGAGTGGCGTCGTTGACAACTGCTGATATTTTGGCACGTGCACGCCCTATTGAAATATCGGCAGTTGTCGATGACATTGCTTGGCTACATTCCCATAAATTATTTGAACAAAAGAAGAATTTTGTGGTTATGCTTTCCAATACACTGTAGTAATAAAAATGTCACTGGGAAAAAAGATGTATGTAGAGGAAATGGAAGGAAGGAAGAACAATACGAGTTTTACGTCCCATCGACAATGAGGTCGTTATGAGATGGTAGAGGAAACAAGACCAGAACAATAATTGAGGTGCTGTCTGACTCCAGTAGTGTCCATTAGGCTACCACTTCAGTAGATGTAACATTCTGGGAAGAGGGAATTGGGTCATGTTACATTTAGGGAAATATTTATACAAGGTCTTCTCAGAACTCTCCAGAATGTTGCCCTCAAAATTTTTCTATGCTTACCTTTAAGTTATTGTGGTTGGTCTCCTTTGAAATATTCTCCTCCACAATTGACCTATCACTCCCAACACTGTTTCCACTTTCAGAAGCAGTGTTCGTGTGCCTCTTGCTGGATTGCATGAAGCAGTGTGTGTGAATTTTCTTTTTTTCGTCTGTCGTTGCAAACCTTTGTCCTTTCAATGGTGTTTTCAACTTTGGAAATAAAAAAAAAGTTTACAGGGTCAGGTCTGAAGAGTACAGAGGATGAGTCATGGTGCAAGTGCCATTAATTGCCCCGCCACATTTCAGGCCAATTTCTCACAGGTGTTGCAACACGTCCTGTTAGTACCATTGATTAACAGTTTGCCCATGTGGCAGGGATTCATGATGAACTAATCCTTCATTTGTTAGCATGGCTTTGACAGTTGACCTGACCTAATGAGCCTTTTTTGGTCATGGAGAACCGTTGTGAAGATTGCACCTTAGTCTCAACATCATAGCCATAGACCCATGTCTCATCACCAGTTATGATTCTCTTAAGGTACATCTCATTCTCATTTGCATGATCCTAAAGCTCTTCATACATTACAAGGCAATGGTCTTTCTGGTCTCGACTCATGAGCTGTGGGTTGAAGTTGGCAGCAACATGATCCATTCCAAGATGCTGTGTCAGGTTTTCATGATGTGATCCAACTGAAATGTTAAATTCTTTTGCAATCTCTTGGACAGTCAGTCTTCGATTGGCACTCCCAATTTCACGATGTTCCTCACATGAGCATCATTGGTAAACTTCAAAGGCCATCCTGAACGAGGGTCATCTTTAACTTCCATCTAGCCATTTTTAAACCATGTGAACCACTCGTAACAACCGAGCGAGGTGGTGCAGTGGCTAGCACACTGGACTCGCATTTAGAAGGACAACGGTTCAATCCCGCATCTGGCCATCCTGATTTAGGTTTTCCGTGATTTCCCTAAATTGCTCCAAGCAAATGCCGGGATGGTTCCTTTGAAAGGGCACGGGCGATTTCCTTCCCCTTCCTTCCCTAATCTGATGAGACCGATGACCTCGCTGTCTGGTCTCCTCCCCGAAACAACCCAACCACTCGTAACACCGAGTACAGCTTAAGCATTCATCACTGTTGGCTTCCTGCAACATTTGGTGTCTCTCTGTAAAGGTTTTCTTGAGTTTCAAGCAAAATTTAATGCAGACAACATTGCTCCTCCGACTCTGTCATCTCGAAATTCACAAACTGTGTGACAACATTTTACTCAGTACAGCAATGACCAACAACTAACAGAAATAGAACAATTAAACTTTCAGCAGTAACTCATTAAACGCAGGCTTTGTAAGGATGTCAACTGCATTTTGCTCCAACACACCATTGGTGCAAAATTTACGAATGTTCCGGAATTTTTTGAACAGGCCTTGTACTAGAATGGAAGCAGTGTTTACCGAACAAAATACCCAGAGAAAAGTGAAATATGGAATATTAAATCTGTATTGTTTCCTGACATTCTGTTTTTATGCTTTAGGTTTGGCATTGATGCTGTGACCATTGAAGGATTTCCAAAGACTGATAAAGGGAGTTCATCAGATTTCTACCAGATGGGAAGGTTGGTAAATACATATTATTATGTTCCAGTTAAGAAATGTTAGTCATCATAGAAAATGTTATTTGTCAATTCTGCATTTTATTCGAAGTTTTTTTGTACAAATTAACTTATTTTTCTACTTTTTTATATTTCTCCTAATTTACATGCTCTTTCTTACATGCTCTTTCTTTTGACTGTTGTTGTATTCTATGAGAGGGATCTGAAAAGCTAAAAAATATGCCTCCCTACAGGACATTAACTGTCTTCTAATTTTTTTTGGAAAAGGGACTGTGCTTAGGGATGGTTGAGCATATCTGCAAGTAGGAGATACCAATTTGGTCAACATTTGAATTCCAGAAGGGTTTCTCCAATGACCATGACATTAGCATTTCACCATGTGTGCTTTAAAATACTGAAGAACAAAATTTGACCTACCAGACTTTTTGTAAGCTGTTTAACACATTCTACAGTGCAAATTAAAAGTTTCTACAGTGTTGCACAATTCATCACGTTTGTTTAGGTATTGCAACTGTGTCACAGAAATTAACTGCAGTTAGAGATATAATAAGAGTGAGATTTGTCATCACAGAGAGCTTTACTTATGAATATGAAGAGCCCACATTCACAAATGAGTCAAGAAACATATTGCTTCATGTAACAAGCATCTTGAATCAGTATGACGAAACTAAAATTAGAGAAATTTGTACTCACACAGAAGAATATGGAAGCTGCCATTACCCTTGGATACCATCTGTGAATGGCATAAGGAGGGGAGAAAATTATACACGTACATTGCACTGACGAGCCAAAACATTGTGACCAACTGGTTGAAAGCATGTTGGTCCATCTTTGGAATGTAATACACTAGTGAACTGTTGAAGAATGACTGCGTGGACGACAGAATTATGACTTTGCTGTTTAGTCTCCTAACCTCCCTGCCAACCATCTATGTGTTATGGACTCATTAAGTCTTGGGTAGGTTTGTGGAGGTATGTGACAGCAAATATATATGCAGAGGTCACGCAATTGCCATAAATTACGGGCCAGAGGTTTGAGGGCACTGAACTGCTGTTTGGTAAGGTGACAGTTGTGTTCCGTAGGGTTCAGATCAGGTGATTTTGGTGACTGGGACTCCAGCATGCATTCACTACTGTTGTCCTCAAACCAGCATAGCATGATTCTGGCATTGCGACAGATAGTTACCCTGCTGAAAGATTCCATTGAGCTCAAAGACATGCACATGGTCCACAATAATGCTCACAGAGTCCACAGCTTTCATGGTGCCTTTGATTACTACTGCAAGTTCCATGGAAGCTCAGCTGAATGTCACCCATAGCATAATATGGTCCTCACCGATTTGCATCTGTGGCATGTTGCAGGTTTTGAGCAGTCGCTCGCCTAGATGACAGCAAATCCGGACTTGATTAGAGACCTAGTGAAACGTTAAAGACAATTCATCCGACCAGGCCATAAGTTTCCATTGCTCCACAGTCCAGTCTCAGCCCACGACAATTGTAATTGATGACATCATTGAGCAAACGTGGAAATGTGTAATGGTTATTTGCTGCAGAGACCCATGCTCGACAGCGTGTGCGGAACGGTGAGCTCTGAATGCAGAATTGTACTCTGTTGTCAGAGTTGTAACAGATCACTGCTTGTCTTATTTTAAAGAGTTAAAGAGTGGGCAAGCCTCTGGCCAACATGTTTTGCGTCAAGGCACAGACGCTCGACACCTCGCAGCGTACCCATGGTTTTGCTGTCCATCAGAAACTTTCCACAGATGCTCATGACAGCAGCACTCGAAAACCCAACCAGTTCCACCGTTTCTGAGATTCTTGTCCCAGGTGCCAGGACATATCAGTGTACCCTTTGTCAAAGTCACTTATGTCAGTGAATTTCCCCATTTGTGGCCCATATTGTTGCTAAAATGATTCCCCATTAATCTTTGGTGTGCTTACATACTTTCCATGCCAAATGCATACAGGCAGCATTAAATCTCACATTCATAATGGTTTGGCTTATCATTGTATGTACGCTATGCAACACAATGTACAGCGGTTTGCAGAGTACAGATTTAGACATTGATTCTCTTAGAGATACTTAAATTGTGCAGTTTTTCAGGATACAGTGATTATGTAATTCACTTCATATCCCATGAAATTATCGTAATGAGTCTTCTTCAAAGTGAGGACAGATTATTATCAATGTTAAACAAGATTTAATATGTGAACCAGTCCTTTTCTTGTCATATGTAGATGACTTTCCATTTTGAAGAAGATGGTGCTAAGTCTGATGTTGCAAGCATCATATGCGGGCCCAGCAGGTATGATACTGCAGAAGGAAACGAGATGAAATATTCAGACATACTGTTGATTAGTTATTGTTTCAGTGGGTAACTTTCACAATACGTAGGGTATTTGACTGTTTCCTGGAAATTGTCTTAAATTATAAAATATATCATTTTATGCTCCTAATAAATTTCAGTATTCTTGTATAAAAACGGAAATGAAATTCAAATAATTTGAAAGCCCACTAAAGTGCTCCATTCAGTCATGTGATACCTGTGATGTCAGCACAACAAAATGACCATCACAAAATCAGCTTTCGGACAACAAGGCCTTTCTCAAAAAAAGACAAAACACACACGCGCGCGCACACACGTACGACCACAGTCTCTGGCAGATGAAGCCAGCATACGAGCGGCAGCACATGATGGGAGAGGCAACCGAGTGGGGTTGAGGAGGAGGCTGGAGCAGGGAGGGGGAGGGATAGCAGGGTAGGGGTTGGGGATGGTGAAGTGTTGCTAGTGAGAGCATGCAGGGATGAGGTGGAGAGAGTCTGGGGCAGCTAAGTGCAGTCAGAAGGTTAGATGGACGGTGAAGAAGAGGTAGCGGAAAAGTAGAGAAGTAAAAATACTGTGTGCGTTGGTGGAATAGAGGGCTGTGTAGTGCTGGAATGGGAACATGGAAGGGGCTAGATGGCTGAGGACAATGACCAATGAAGGTTGAGGCCAGAAGGGGTAGGGAATGTAGAATATATTGCAGGGAGAGTTCCCACCTGCGCAGTTCAGAAAAGCTGGTATTGGTGGGAAGGATCCAGATGGCACAGGCTGTGAAGCAGTCACTGAAATGAACAGTGTCATGTTGGGTGGTGTGCTCAGCAGCAGGGTGGTGCAGTTGTTTCTTGGCCACAGTTTGTTGGTGGCCATTCATGTGGACAGGCAGCTTGTTGATTGTCATACCCATGTAGAATTTAGAGCAGTGGTTGCAGCTTAGTGTGTAGATCACATGACTGGTTTCAAAGGTAGCCCTGCCTTTGATGGGATAGATGATTTTTGTAAGTGGACTGGAGTAGGTGGTGGTGGGAGGACGTGTGGGACAGGTCTTGCATCTAGGTCTATTACAGGGATATGAGCCATGAGGCAAGAGGTTGGGAGCAGGAATTGTGTAGCCATGTAGGAGTGGATGAGGATGTTGTATAGGTTCAATGGGCGGTGGAATGGCCTCTGTCTAACCTCCCGACTGCACCTAGCTGCCCTACTCTCTCTCCACTTTGTCCCTGCATGCTCCCACTAGCAGCACTTCACCATCCCTCCCCCTCACCACCCTTTCCTCCTCCTTACGCCCACTCTGTTGCCTCTCCCATCATCCATCATGCGCTGCTGCTCGTAGTCTGGCTTCAGCTGCCGGAGACTGTAATCGTGTGTGCTTGTGTGTGTGTGTGTGTGTGTGTGTGTGTGTGTGTGTGTGTTTTGACAAAGGTCTTGTTGGCCGACAGCACATTTTGTGACAGTCTTTTTGTTGTGTCTGTCTGTGACTCAGTGTCTGTGCTATATGGTGACTAACTACATCGATGCTAAAGCTGAATAACTTAATTAAAAATGTGTTGTACTGTGAGGTTAACATTAACTTGCCTCCAAGATATGCTCTCCCACTGCTACATTCAGCAAAATTATAACACCTAGTGAAAATTGTCATTTTACTCAACTACACCTCAATTACTTGGTATCTCAGTTGTTAGAATGGTAGACTGTCAAATTTTATAAGACAGTTCCACAGGTCGCTGGTTCAAATCTGAACTGCTGTTTGGTAAGGTGACAGTTGTGTTCCGTAGGGTTCAGATCAGGTGATTTTGGTGACTGGGACTCCAGCATGCATTCACTACTGTTGTCCTCAAACCAGCATAGCATGATTCTGGCATTGCGACAGATAGTTACCCTGCTGAAAGATTCCATTGAGCTCAAAGACATGCACATGGTCCACAATAATGCTCACAGAGTCCACAGCTTTCATGGTGCCTTTGATTACTACTGCAAGTTCCATGGAAGCTCAGCTGAATGTCACCCATAGCATAATATGGTCCTCACCGATTTGCATCTGTGGCATGTTGCAAGTTTTGAGCAGTCGCTCGCCTAGATGACAGCAAATCCGGACTTGATTAGAGACCTAGTGAAACGTTAAAGACAATTCATCCGACCAGGCCATAAGTTTCCATTGCTCCACAGTCCAGTCTCAGCCCACGACAATTGTAATTGATGACATCATTGAGCAAACATGGAAATGTGTAATGGTTATTTGCTGCAGAGACCCATGCTCGACAGCGTGTGCGGAACGGTGAGCTCTGAATGCAGAATTGTACTCTGTTGTCAGAGTTGTAACAGATCACTGCTTGTCTTTTACTTTTTTGTAAAACAGCTTGACAGTCCTCTCAAAAGAAAACCAAATCACAATTACAAAACTTCACCACACCGATCGGAAATAGAATATTGTTGTGCTTTCTGTGCTGTCTATATGCACTTACATTTGCAGTCACTGTTCACACATGTCATGTTCTAAAAGATATTTTCTAGTTAACATGACCACATACTTTTTACTTTATTAGAAACTGTGTTTTTATTTTCGTACGGTCCAGCTAGGATCATCATTGTTTAAACTTTTGCAGCTTCATCATCGTACATAAAGATGAAGTAAGTCTGCTTCAGACCCTAACGTAAGTTTACACTCACAAACATCACAGCCCTTATGTTTGTGTCACTGACATGTTGTGCACGGTTTATATCTCTCCGTATAGCCACATCATTCTACACCTCGTTATACTGTGGACATATGGTGATATCTTCACTACCATCAATGCTTTCGAAAAAAGTGAATTGTTTGTTCAGAAAGTAAATGCTTTTATTCTCTGTTGTCCATTTCTCTGACTAAGACTGATGTGAAGCTATATATAATACATCCCACAGTCAAAGCAACTGCTACACTCTGTTCTTGTTTACACTTTTTTTTGTATTTCATGTAAAACATTTCAAAAATATATGACCCTTCCAGGATCCAAACATGTGACCTCTTTATCTCCAGTCAGGTGCACTATCTGTTGCACCACCTTCTACTGCGGAAATCAGCACTAAGTTTCACCAAGAATATTTTTATCGTGCTATGGGACATAGCTCATGACTGATAGGCAACAATGTAGCTACAATATATGGATCCATTTAAAAAAGTTTTAAAATTCCATACCTCAGAGCAAGTTTTATGAAGTTGCAGGGAGCAGGGAAAAGAATGTCTGTCGCTGCACATATCATCGCCCTAAATGGTTGGAGCATGAATGCAAGGCTTCCACTATTGGCATTCACAAAATTCCTTTCTATTGTTACTTAAAAGTTGAAACTGCATTTTTCATCTCTACGTAGCTAACCTGTTTGCAGAAAAGTATGTAAAAACCTCGGTAACTTCAGCTAACGCTCCTTAACACACATATAACATCATCTTACTCCTAGTCTCTGACAGCACCAGAGATCGGCCAATAACAGAGCATTTTCAATCATGTAACCAGAGTTTGATATTTATTGTTTTTAAGCTTTAATTACATAAAAATACCAGATATTTTGGGAGAATATTGACCGTACATGCTATTTATTTGTTACAATAAATCAGAATAACAACAATCAACATCATATTTTTAACATAGGAAAGCAGCCTATTCCAAAGATCTGGGATTCAGTTGCCAAAGGAGCATTCCCCTTGTAACACAGCATCACCCGGGACTGGAGTAACTGAATTACATTCTGTGCCAGAGTTTCGATTACCTCTCGCCGTGCCTTGAAATAAGAAATGTCCTGCCCACTATCATTCCCACCCCTCCCCCAGTGGTATCCCGCCGTCCACCGAACCTACACAATGTACTCATCCATCCTTACACAACCCTTGCTCCCAGTCCGTTACTTCATGTCTCATACACCTGTAATAGGCCTAGATGCAAGACCTGTCCCATACGTCCTCCCACCACCACCTACTCCAGTCTGGTCACTAAAAAACATCACCTATTTCATCAAAGGCAGGGTTATCTGTGAAACCAGTTGAAACGTTCTTCTACTAGGGTACAGGGAAACAATAGGAAGGACTGGACTCCTTTTGTTATCACTCGTTTTATTTAACAATCGTATCAACATATTCCTTTAAAACAACAATATTTTAATCCTGATTACTTTAGGTAATAAGAATAGTCTGTCACAAGAATTTAGTGAATCTGCTACCAATGTCTTTCTATGAAACAAAGTCTATCTGATATATAAGAAAATTTTAAAACCACTGACAATTATGTGCCTGACGGCTTTAATTAAGACACACAATATTTCTGACTAGTCTTTGAACACTGAGAACTGATGTTCTCAAAAACAATTACCTAAATAACATCCTGCCAGAGATGCACCCAATAAATAATAGGATGAAGTTAATACAAAGGCACTTGTTTCACACTCAAGAGTCAATCAATATCACCAAGGTTTCAAATTTCGGCTCCAATGCCCAGTACCACAGTTAGCGCAAAGTCTTACTAAGAGTAGCACAATTGTATGTTGCTCTTGAGACAAGGTTTAATAAATGTAATAAATACCCAAGTAAATATAATTATCACCAGAATTAATTAGCGAGGAGTGTGTGTGTGTGCGGTGTGTGTGTGTGTGTGTGTGTGTGTGTGTGTGTGTGTGTGTGTAATTGTAAGAGTCTTTTTGTTGTGCCTATCTGCGACTCAGCATCTCTGCTATATGGTGCCACTCGAAGGCAGAACGAAAACTTATCTTGGAGAAGCCAAGGTGAAAGGCAGAAGGCGGAAAGTGGCAGTTCATACAAGACCCACTTCTCGAGCTTCGACCCGGAGTCACCTCCTGCTACCCAGGATTTCACATCCCTGGGACCAATAGCTGGAAAAGTAGCACTTACTCCAAAACACCAGCCAGCCAGCTGTAACATTTAACAAGCGCATAGAACAGATCCGCAGGGACAATGTAAACAACCACCAAAAGATATTAAATAACAGGTTAAATTATTCACTAATAAAATGGCAGACTGCCTTTGCCCCATTACGAATGAACTACACAGGCAAGGTACAATCAACAGCGCAGATCTTATCAATAACCTTAAGGAGAATTGCCTGCTACTAAGATATTTAAAAATAGCTTACAATTACTAGCAAGGCCAGCGGGCACTCCAATCTTAGTCACAATTAAATTACGTGAACTCTTATGCCCCACTGTTCAGTGAAAACTGTAATGAGCACAATTCTGAAAATTTCATTATAAGCTTTACTGGTGTGCTAAGGCTACCAAGCACTCAGATGCAGTATATTTGATAAACAGATTATGGCCATGCAGCTGATTACGTATTACATCAAACAACAATTTCCCACTAGCTGCAAGAGGCATGCTTGTCCATTATATTAATATTTAACACCTGTCTTAAACACCATGAACTCTTCATAGGCACACATTTACTTCCATGGTAACACCCATGTGCTTACAGTTACCAGAAGTGAGGTAGCAGCCCTCAACACCTTCGCACACATGCCCTAAGTACAATCTCACTTAACTTTTCGCTGGACGTCCGATATGGCTTGTGTCGGGTACAGCAGGCAGCAATAAGGCAATGGACAACCGTAGACAGCCGTGTCCAGAACTAGCAGCAAGCAACTCAAGGCAGCAACAAGCCTCCTCACAGGCGACAGGAAAGGCTCTCCACCAAGCTGCCCCGTACACTTGGTCAGTTCCCGCTCCACTACAAGTGCACTCCGGCCTCAGGTAACATTGAACGCCAACTGTCCATGTCCTTGGTGAGAACTTGCAGTTAACTCCTCTGGCAAAGATAAGGCAACCAAGACTCAGTACGCACCACAAGCAAAGATAAGAGCGCGAAGGCGAGGTCCTTGGAAATACGCTAGCGCGCCAGCAAAACGCCATGGCTGGCCAATCATGTGGTCTACAAGCTAAGCTGCAACCACTGTGCTGCATTCTATGTAGGCCTGACAACCAACAAGTTGTCCGCCCGCATGAATGGCCACAGGCAAACTGCAGCCAAGAAACAAGTGAATCACCGTGTTGATGAACATGCTGCCAACCTTTGCCATATGGATCCAACCCACCAACACCAGCTTTTCTGAACTGTGCAGGTGGGAACTTTCCCTGCAATACATCCTATGTTCCTGTAACCCTCCTGGCCTCAACCTTCGTTAGTCACTGTCCTCACCTATCCAGCCTCTTCCTTGTTCCCATTCCAGCACTACATAGGCATCATTCCACCACCATACCCAGTCCTTTTGTTTCTCTCCTTTTTCACTACCTTCCCCGTGGCCCCCCTCTCCCCACCTCTCCCCTGCCATCGTCAAACCTGCAGCACTTCGCTGTCTGCCACCCCCACCATACTATCCCCCCTGCTCCCGCCCCAGGCTGCTCTTTACCCCCACCCAGTCGCCACTCCCATCATGCACTGGTGCTGCTGCTCGCAGTGTGGTTTCAGTTGCCTGAGACTGCAGTCGTGTGTGTGTGTGTGTGTGTGTGTGTGTGTGTGTGTGTGTGTGTGTGTGTGTAATTGTAAGAGTCCTTTTTTGTGTCTATCTGCGACTCAGCATCTCCGCTATACGGTGAGTAGCAACTTTCCTTCTCATAATATTGATTTTTGCTAAATTCAATTTTTAGTGTTCTTAAACAAATTCATGATCAGCATGCTTGCAATGAATTGTATTTAAGTTAGTAAGCTACATAGGGTGCAAGTAGTCTAATGAAATTATAAAAGAGGCCATTCATAGTTAAATTAGTGACTCACTGACATAGGTACTTTACTGACCAACTATTAATCACGAACTTGTGTATTGACTGTACTCGGTGATTGTTGAACGAGAAATGACTGACTGTAAGTTAGTAATTGCGCACTTCGAACACTAGGTGGGAACTGGACATAGCTTTGTGCATGAGTGTGTTTAAAGACCTGTGCAGGATAGAAATTACAAAATGTTAAAATATAACACTGCTACACACTAGACAGATACACTGTTTGTTTTAATTGACTGTTGTGTGGATATCCTTAAATTGCTACAAGTATTGGTTCTGTTCTATGGAAATTTTGGCACACATGGGGATCTGCAAAAGCCTGCCAAGAATTTTCTGGAAACCTAATTGTCTAATTAAAATGTATCACAACCTAACTTGTTATTATAGGAAAGTTATACATTTTTGGAATCTGAAAATTTAGAGCTACAAGACAATAAAACCAAAATTTTAAAAGGATGCATTTTATAATTCGAACATTCTAGAAATGAATGATTTTGAATTTACTGAGTTTTTAAGAAAGACAAGATGTATGTTAGAAAGACAGGGTGAGGGTATTTCAATGAGGTATGTTGATCGTAAAACAAACCGTTATTAAAAGGGTAAAATTTTGAGGTGCATTTGGTTTTAATGGATTATAAATTTAGAATACTTTTTAAGTAGGATGTTTCTATCTGAAATATTTACACTGCTGTTATGACCTGACTGTAAATTACTTACTGAATAATAAAGATCTGAAATATACAACTTATGAAAGAAGTGTAATGTTTCATTTATTCACAGTGCCATGTTTTATGAATGGAATAAAAGAAGAAAAGTTGAAGTGGGATTATAGCAGTTGGAGGTGTTCCACCTTACAACATTTCACACCATGGTTCAGAACTACATTAAGCCATAGGTCCCCCGTAGCAAGCTGTGCAGGTTGGCTATGAGGTCAGAGAAGGTGAAATAAAACCTTCTCTGGTAAGCACTACAGTGTTGGAAGCAAACTTTGGGTTGAAGACAGCTTTACTTCTCAATAAATTGTCCATGGCTCAGAAAATTGCATAGTAGGACCTATCATCATTGATAAAACACGTCATGGGGAAAGAAAATACATAGAACTGAATGTTCAAACTATCTTCCTATTTTTATTTATTAGCATAGAAATTGGAAATCACATATTATAGATCTTTGGAAATGGTCGACTCAGCGATGTTTGATATAGATGTAAATCGTTAATTTTTTTGTATAATTGCATAAATAAGTTTGGTTATTGTGCATACTGCCATTCTGTAATGTTGCAATGCTATATTAGGGATTGCTGTGTGGAGGTAATTAAACACTTATACGGAAAGAATTCATTGCACAGAAACTGGTACCCTAACGTGTGAATCTTATGTACACAACTATTTCAACCCTAACCTTTTTACTTCTCTCCTTTTCTGCTGCTCCCCCTCTCTCTGTGTAATGTCCCGCCTGCACCTTGCTGTTCTTCCCTCTCTCCATCTCGTCCCTGCATGCTCCCACTAGCGATACTTTACCACCCCCACCCCTACCCTGCTATCCCTTCCCCTCACCACACCAGCCACCTTGTTACTCCCACCCGGTTACCACTCCCATCATCTGCTGCTGCTCATAGTCTGGCTTCAGCTGTCAGATGCTGTGTCGTGCGTGTGGGGGGGGGGGGGGGTGTTTTTCCCATCAAAGGCCATGTTGGAGTTGGCTTGAAGCTCATTTTGTGACAGTCTTTTTGTTGTACTTATCTGTGACTCAGCATCTCCACTATATGATGAGTAGCAACTATTCTTTTCATAATATAATTTCAACCCTAAGATTATCCAATTGGAGGTAGCATGCCATTGCCTTCCTCCGGCCATAGAACTGAAGTGACTTACAGTATCTCTTGTAGTGGGCGAGATACAGTTTAATGTGGACTTTGAAGTGTGGCACAACTCTGCATTTTTAACATTAACAGACATTACCAGGTGTTAAACGAATGATAGGTGACATACAAAAGTCCTAGGATTCCCCGGGGACTGAGCCCCATTCCTTTAGATCCATATAGTATGACACTTAATTATTGAGCCACACTCCTGGAAAGAACCAGTCACAATTTGAAAATGCTAGCAGCATTCAGAAACATGACACTAATAACAAAAATTAGTACCCGGAACTTGACCTTGACATTACCCTACATAAAAAGGAGAAAAGTATGCTCTAATTAAAATATTCATCCACCTCACTCATTGCTTTAAAGTATTGAATAACAACAAAAAACTGTTTAAAAAACAAATTGAAATCATTGTTGCTTGACAACTCTTTCTGTTGCATAGACTAATTCATAAACAACATTTATAAAATTTGTGTAGCTACTGATGTGTTCCACATCATAACACATTGTTACAAATATAATCCATGGAACATGCAAGTAATTGGCTAAATGATTGAATAAGTAATAAATGGGATGAATAAGGGCACTTCAGAATAAGATAATCTCTATGGCTGTTAGTGGTGCTCATATTAGGTCAGATACTGCAGTAAAGTAACTGCGGTACATATTCACTTCAATTAACATTTCCTGTGAATGGTCTAAGTACGACAGACATGCTTTATGGATGTATCTGCTATAAATTGATTTTTTTTTCTTTTTTGTTTGTATTGAAATATGGGGACAGCACAGCCAAGTTCCTGGAGTAAATCATGGAGTAAATGCAGAATGATTTTTTTTGCTGGAGATGAACTGTTGTCTGGATATCCTTATACTGCTACAAATATTGGTTATATTCTATGGAAGTCTTGGCACACATTTGGATCTACAAAAGCCTGCCAAGAATTTTCTGGAAAGTCTAATTTTAATTGAAATATATCATAACCTAACTTGTTATTCTAGAAAAGTTGTATGTTAGTCAGTCATTCCTTCTATAGCCAGCCTTTCATTCTTTCACCTACCCACTCATCACATTTGGTAAATCCCACCATGAAGGAGAGGGAGCCTTTACTTATGTGCAATGAGGTAAATTTAAACTTTAGCTGGTGGAAGCAACAACAGGAGGTCACTTCAGTAAAGCATGTAGGCAAATTACAATACCCACATATAAGGTATCTCAAGTTTATTATCAGCAGAAAGGAACTTCGAACAACAACACAATCAAAGAACTATTATAGTTCACCATTCACACATTCCAAAGAGTACCTATTGCACTTGTGTTGGGAAGATACCTATTCCCACACAGCCCTCCCCCAAAGTGCGGAGCACTGGGAACTTAGGGTACTTGAACTTGACAACTCATTCAGTTCTTGTGCAAACCATCTTCAGCTGAGATAAGTGGCGTGGGTGCAGCAGACTAGGATCTCCCCACCCCCTCCCCATGTTGTTTACCTCTTCGCCTGAAGCTGGAGCTGGAATTACCCACACTGGTCTCAGTCTTTTTGCTGATGCTTTGCTGACTTCCCTGTGTTGCAGAATTACAAGTCTGTGTTTATTTGGTAAGGTCTCATATATGGCAGCTGAAGAGGCATCCTCAGAGAATTGGTGTGCAGCATAACATGTGAGCAATCTATTAGTGCCTTATACAAGAAAACGAGGTGTGAACCGTGATGTGCAGGCGGTGCTTGTGGCATCTTTGCACGTGATCCCGAATCCTCTGTGCTAACAAGGGTAAATCCATTTGGTTGGGGTGTAGAGGTGTGAAGCTCTGTTGGGATTCTTAATAGCTCTCCCTTTACCATGTCAGCTACTGAGGCACATACATCAGTCTTTTAAGCTGTCCATAACTCCAACAGTACAACAGGGAGTGCTTCGGTCCAACTTTATTGGTTGTACACAAGGGCTACTTTCAACATACAATGCCATCCCATTGCTGCCTGAGTGGTAATTAGTTATGTGGTGGTGGTGGAATCTGCACAGTTTGGCCAGCTTGCTGAACATGGTGGATTCGAACTGCCTGCCCTGGTCTGTCTTTAATGTGAAGCGGACAGTAAAGTGCACCAACCAGTGTGTGACAAATGCCTTTGCAACCATCTCAGCTGATATGTCTGGTAGTGGTACAGCATCTGTCCATCTTGTGCATCTCTCAATGAAGGTGGAAAGTATCTGTAAACCGTCAGAGGGTAACAAGAGACCCATGATATCAAGGTTTGTATGTCCAGATCTTACTGGTAGACCTGAAAAATACCCAACCTCGTTAACAGTGGTGTTCGCCCCTGGGTGTGCCTGATTGGGCTCACTGTTGAAAACTATCTTGCGAAGTTGGGGTGCGATGTAGGCGCTTGGCACCTACCGAGAAATGTCACACCATACCTTTTACTGTAACCTGGTACCTCATCCTGCTGGAATTGTGGACTTGAAGACTGACCCATCTGTAAGTCTTGCAGCTGATGATCTGCCATTTGTGCCCAGGTGAGGTCATCATACTTCAGGATAACAACCACACCATATGCACTAAATTTTCAGCACTTTGATATGTTGAATATATGTCACAAACTGGCTAACAATGAATTTTCAAGGGGAGCACTTATCACTTGCATTCTGAAATGTGGGTACAATTGGCTTGTGGTCTGTGTAAATCACCACTGGATTGGCTTTTATAGGAGGGCAAAAGTGCTTCACGCTCTCACTTGGTAGTGGTGTGTGGGGTGGTGGGAGAAACTTGTTGTTGTTGTTGTTGTTGTGGTGGTGGTCTTCAGTCCTTAGACTGGTTTGATGCAGCTCTCCATGCTACTCTATCCTGTGCAAGCTTCTTCATCTCCGAGTACCTACTGCAACCTACATCCTTCTGAATCTGCTTAGTGTATTCATCTCTTGGTCTCCCTCTACGATTTTTACCCTCCACGCTGCCCTCCAATACTAAATTGGTGATCCCTTGATGCCTCAGAACATGTCCTACCAACCGATCCCTTCTTCTGGTCAAGCTGTGTTACAAACTTCTCTTCTCCCCAATCCTATTCAATACTTCCTCATTAGTTATGTGATCTACCCATCTAATCTTCAGCATTCTTCTGTAGCACCACATTTCGAAAGCTTCTATTCTCTTCTTGTCCAAACTATTTATCGTCCATGTTTCACTTCCATACATGGCTACACTCCATACAAATACTTTCAGAAATGACTTCCTGGCACTTAAATCTCTGCTCGATGTTAACAAATTTCTCTTCTTCAGAAACACTTTCCGTGCCATTGCCAGTCTACATTTTATATCCTCTCTACTTCGACCATCATCAGTTATTTTGCTCCCCAAATAGCAAAACTCCTTTACTACTTTAAGTGTCTCATTTCCTAATCTAATTCCCTCAGCATCACCCGACTTAATTCGACTACATTCCATTATCCTCGTTTTGCTTTTGTTGATGTTCATCTTACATCCTCCTTTCAAGACGCTATCCATTCCATTCAACTGCTCTTCCAAGTCCTTTGCTGTCTCTGACAGAATTACAATGTCATCGGTGAACCTCAAAGTTTTTATTTCTTCTCCATGGATTTTAATACCTACTCCGAATTTTTCTTTTGTTTCCTTTACTGCTTGCTCAATATACAGATTGAATAACATCGGGGAGAGGCTACAACCCTGTCTTACTCCCTTCCCAACCACTGCTTCCCTTTCATGCCCCTCGACTCTTATAACTGCCATCTGGTTTCTGTACAAATTGTAAATAGCCTTTCGCTCCCTGTATTTTACCCCTGCCACCTACAGAATTTGAAAGAGAGTATTCCAGTCAACATTGTCAAAAGCTTTCTCTAAGTCTACAAATGCTAGAAACGTAGGTTTGCCTTTCCTTAATCTTTCTTCTAAGATAAGTCGTAAGATCAGTATTGCCTCACATGTTCCAGTATTTCTACGGAATCCAAACTGATCTTCACCGAGGTTGGCTTCTACCAGTTTTTCCATTCGTCTGTAAAGAATTCGTGTTAGTATTTTGCAGCTGTGGCTTATTAAACTGATAGCTCGGTAATTTTCACATCTGTCAACACCTGCTTTCTTTGGGATTGGAATTATTATATTCTTCTTGAAGTCTGAGGGTATTTCACCTGTTTCATAAGTCTTGCTCACCAGATGGTAGAGTTTTGTCAGGACTGGCTCTCCCAAGGCCATCAGTAGTTCCAATGGAATGTTGTCTACTCCGGGGGCCTTGTTTCGACTCATGTCTTTCAGTGCTCTGTCAGACTCTTCACGCAGTATCGTATCTCCCATTTCATTTTCATCTACATCCTCTTCCATTTCCATAATATTGTCCTCAAGTACATCGCCGTTGTATAGACCCTCTATATACTCCTTCCACCGTTCTGCTTTCCCTTCTTTGCTTAGAACTGGGTTTCCATCTGAGCTCTTGATGTTCATACAAGTGATTCTCTTATCTCCAAAGGTCTCTTTAATTTTCCTGTAGGCAGTATCTATCTTACCCCTAGTGAGATAAGCCTCTACATCTTTACATTTGTCCTCTAGCCATCCCTGCTTAGCCATTTTGCACTTCCTGTCGATCTCATTTTTGAGACGTTTGTATTCCTTTTTGCCTGCTTCATTTACTGCATTTTTATATTTTCTCCTTTCATCAATTAAATTCAATATTTCTTCTGTTACCCAAGGATTTCTACTAGCCCTCGTCTTTTTACCTACTTGATCCTCTGCTGCCTTCACTACTTCATCCCTCAAAGCTACCCATTCTTCTTCTACTGTATTTCTTTCCCCCATTCCTGTCAATTGTTCCCTTATGCTCTCCCTGAAACTCTGTACAACCTGTGGTTCTTTCAGTTTATCCAGGTCCCATCTCCTTAAATTCCCACCTTTTTGCAGTTTTTTCAGTTTTAATCTACAGGTCATAACCAATAGAATGTGGTCAGTCCACATCTGCCCCTGGAAATGTCTTACAATTTAAAACCTGGTTCCTAAATCTCTGTCTTACCATTATATAATCTATCTGATACCTTTTAGTATCTCCAGGGTTCTTCCATGTATACAACCTGCTTTCATGATTCTTAAACCAAGTGTTAGCTATGATTAAGTTGTGCTCTGCACAAAATTCTACCAGGCCACTTCCTCTTTCGTTTCTTAGCCCCAATCCATATTCACCTACTACGTTTCCTTCTCTCCCTTTTCCTACTACCGAATTCCAGTCACCCATGACTATTAAATTTTCGTCACCTTTCACTATCTGAATAATTTCTTTCATTTCATCATACATTTCTTCAATTTCTTCGTCATCTGCAGAGCTAGTTGGCATATAAACTTGTACTACTGTAGTAGGTGTGTGCTTCGTATCTATCTTGGCCACAGTAATGCGTTCACTATGCTGTTTGTAGTAGCTTACCCGCATTCCTATTTTCCTATTCATTATTAAACCTACTCCTGCATTACCCCTATTTAATATTGTGTTTATAACCCTGTAGTCACTCGACCAGAAGTCTTGTTCCTCCTGCCACCGAACTTCACCAATTCCCCACTATATCTGACTTTAACCTATCCATTTCCCTTTTTAAATTTTCTAACCTACCTGCCTCATCAAGTGATCTGACATTCCACGCTCCAATCCATAGAACGCCAGTTTTCTTTCTCCTGATAACGACATCCTCTTGAGTAGTCCCCACCCGGAGATCCGAATGGGGGACTATTTTACCTCCGGAATATTTTACCCAAGAGGACGCCATCGTCATCTAATCGTACAGTAAAGCTGCATGCCCTCGGGAAAAATTATGGCCGTAGTTTCCCCTTGCTTTCAGCCGTTCGCAGTGCCAGCACAGCAAGGCCGTTTTGGTTATTGTTACAAGACCAGATCAGTCAATCATCCAGACTGTTGCCCTTGCAACTACTGAAAAGGCTGCTGCCCCTCTTCAGGAACCACAAGTTTGTCTGGCCTCTCAACAGATACCCCTCCGTTGTGGTTGCACCTACGGTACGGCTATCTGTATCGCCGAGGCACGCAAGCCTCCCCATCAATGGCAAGGTCCATGGTTCATGGGGGTAGGGGGAGAAACTTATGGCTGCTAAAGATAGTCTACTTTCTGGTGTAGCACAGCCCCGATTGCAGTCTTACTAGCATGAACTACCACAGCTAATGGTGCGGGTGATACTGGGTGGGCAAGTGATGCCGCTTGCTCAAGACTGGAGATGGACGAGGCCTTCCATGCTTTGCAGAACAGACACTTCCCGCTAGTGCAGTGGCCAGCAAGAGTGTCTATAAGAGGTGAATGAATAGCCACTGTTGCTTATAAATGGCAGGAATAAAAACTCACGGTGACTAACAAACATTGTAGTTCTCGGTAATTCCCCAGGCGTGGCAGCTCTCGCAAAAAAAACCAACTTTTCCAACAGTGGGCTGATTCCATCACGTGAAACTGTACACCCGAGAAATGTCACTTCACTTTTACCTATCATGCATTTATCTTCGTTCACTACCATACTGTAGTCTTGGAGCCTTTGCCATACCTCAGCCGCATGCCTGAGATGTGATTATGCATCAGTAGAGTATATCAGAATTTTGTCAAGATACATAAAACAAAATTGCAATCCCAGAAGCACTTCATTAATGAACTTTTGCTAGGTCTGAACCACATTTCTAAGTCCAAAAGGCATGCACAAGAACTTGAGCAGACCGAAAGCTGTGATCATTGCTGTCTTGGGAACATCCAAAGGTGCTACTGGGGTTATAGGCCTTGTGGCAATCCAGGACTGTAAAAACAGGTGCACCAGCCAAAGCATATGTGAATTCTTTAATATGTGGAATAGGATATTTGTGTGCGATGGTCCTGGTGTTTAATACTTGGTTATCCCTGCAAAGTTGCCATATACCTTCTTTTTCCTGACCAAATGTAGTGGATAGGCCCAGGCACTGTTCGAAAACTGTATGATACTGGAATGCAACATCTCTTCAAAAGCTCTTTTAATTTCCAATATTTAACCTGGCACAGTTCTACAGATGCACCGAGCAACCGGCAGCTCTGGGATTGTATGTATGAAGTGTATGGTCTTGGGGTACATGCTTTTCATGTAAATTGCTGACCCGACATATCCTACCATCTACAGAGCTGCTTAAAATCTCACTGACTTTGCTGCTGCTGCTGGATCCACTTACTACTTAGTCCTTAGACAAATGCACCGATAGTGCAAAGTGTGTAAGGAAATATGCTCTTAAGATAAGCGGGGAAATGTCTGCCACTACAAATGTCCACTTGAAATGAGTAGCAAGACCAATACCAGTTACCAGCTCCTTGCAGCCCATTGCCCCCATACTAGGATTACTGATGGCTAGCAGCTGCAGTGGCTCCAATGCTGCCATGTCCGTGTGTGCAAATTTGGCGGAGTACTGACTTCCAAATCAGTGTCCACCGGAAATGCTAAACCAGATTCTCTGTCAACAATGTGCAGTCACTGTGATGTTCCCACACGTTTCTGTTGAACCCCCAATTTACTTGTGAGGACTTTTCATACTGTAATCTTCAAGGGTATATTAATATTGCACTATGTTCTGGGAACTACTGCTAGTCTGTGTTTCGTATGCTGTTGGCAATGTTTGGAGGTACCGAGGTCGATGGCGCCCGTTGCGGACCGCTCTTGCCATTTGGGTGATTGCACAGCGTTGTGTGTTTTGTAGCCCATGGACCAAACCATCTGTGATACCAACAGATGGTGAATATGATGTTTTGAATTCTGGTGCTGTCCTGAGCTGGTGTATTAGCAGAACTTCATGCCGGTGTATTAGCAGAACTTCATGCCCACAGCCGTCCAGAGCTCCGATGGCTGCAGTTGCTCAGATACCTTTTCTAGGTAAATCTTAATGAGCTCCAGTCCTTCTTGGTGTCTGTTGAATTACACGGTCACACTTTCTGTTCTTCTGATGCCTGACTGTTAACGTGCAGCATCAGTATTCACTGGTACTATAGCCACTACAACTGTTGAGTCTGACTTGCTGTGTGCGTGATCAGCTACCTGCAGCACTTTATCCGAGGGCTGCCCCTTATGCGCTATCAATGTTAACTGCACCTGTGGAGGGAGCTGCTGTCTTCTGGAGTAGCAACTCTTCGCTGACGACTCTTAATTTCCATCAAAGCCTATAAGTGTTTCCAGAATTCCAATAGTGTTCTGTCATCTCTTCAATTGTCATACAGGACCACTTAAGCTTTTGTTCGGATGATGTGGTGTAACGAATGATTGACACCGTCTTGAGAACACGGTAGATCCATTGATGTGGAGGTTGCAGGATAATATCTGTAACTGTGACAGTTCCTCTACGATCTAAATAACTGGCTGCCAATGTAAATTTCTCCTGATTCTCCATGATCTAGTGAGCAAAATTCTTTCTAAAATCATGAACCAAACCTCGGACTGCACAGACAAGAATGGTGGAGACCTTGTCTGTAACTGCAACATGGATGACACTAATGAGACAGCTGTCAGATGGCATGCAATGCGTGAATGTGTTCGTGGCATTGAAGATATCATCAGAGCTGTTAAGTTCATTGTACCTGAGCTGTCATCATTCCTTGGCATAGAAACTTCCAGAACTCCAATATCCTCAGCAGTTACAAGCAGAAATTTTGCCATATCTTCCACGATTGTGAAAAAATAATGCAAAATGCAACTGTTCTTATTGTTCATGAACTGTTTTCATCTCAGGGTCATCAGTTATGTATGCAAATTACAATACACACATATAAGATATCTTGACTGTGTTATCAACAGAAAGGAGCTTGGAGCAACATCAGATATCACCAGACCTGTTAAGTTCGCTGTACCTGAGCTGCCATCATTCCTTGTTGTAGAAACTTCCAGAACTCCTATATCCTCACCAGTCATCATCAGCAATTTTGCCACATCTTCCACGACTGTGTAAAAATACAGTAAAATGCAGCTGTTCTTATTGTTCATGAACTATTTTCATCTCAGGGTCATCAGTTATGTATGCAAATTACAATACACACATATAAGTAATTTCGTGTTTTAGTTACTGTAATCGTAAATTAAGGCAGGTTGTAGTGCAGTCGTTAGGCATTTGTTTTGTTTTGGTATGTCAGTGGCACTTGTCTGTCTAGTAGGCTCTCAGAGACCAGTGTGGCCTGAGCTCCCAGTTGGTGCACATCGACAACGCAGAAAGATACGTATATAGCTTCTTTTCTGTGTTTACTTCGTAGATTCTTACTTAAATTGCGTGTGAGTTTCGTATAGGAGGTGTAATTTCGAGTTTTAGTTACTGTAATCGTAGGCAGATTGTAGTGCTGTCGTTAGGCATTTGTACAGGTTAGTTCATACATTCTTTGTGTGTTTCCCTTGTGTTATCTAGGCACGGACTCGTGTTTCAGTAACTGTTGTTCAACATCAATTAGAATGGGCAGGGACTATGATTGCTGTGTTCAGATGAGGGCTGAGTTGGCATCCCTTCACTCACAGCTGCAGGTGGCGCTGACTTCGGTCGTGCAGCTTGGGGCTGTTGCCAATGGGCACCACTGTGGGGAGCCGGACTTGGGTATCACGGGGATGTCAACCTCGTCCCGTCTGTCCCCAGATCGGTCTGCCACTTTGGTTGCCCCGGTTGCTGCCCGCAGTGGGGCTGAGCCCTCACCTGTGGTTGATTATGAGGTCGTTTTGAGGCGTGGCAGGCAGCGAAAGACATCCCCGGAGGCTGATCAGAAAGTCTCCCCGGTGCGTCTGACAAACAGATTTCAGGTACTGTCTCTGGCTGAGCCAGATGCAGTTGCCTGCTCTGTTTCAGAGGATGATTCTCAGCCTTCAAGGTCCGGGCAATCACAGAAGGTGGGCTTATTGGTAGTTGGGAGCTCTAATGTTAGGCATGTAATGGGGGCCCTTAGGGATATGGCGGCTAAGGAGGGGAAGAAATCGAGTGTGCACGCCGTGTGCATTCCGGGTGGAGTCATTTCTGATTTGGAAAGGGTCCTTCCGGATGCCATGAAGAGCACAGGGTGCAATCAGCTGCAGGTGGTGGCACATGTCGGCACTAATGACGTGTGTCGCTTTGGAGCTGAGGAAATTCTCTTTGGATTCCAGCGGCTATCTGATTTGGTGAAGGCTGCCGGTCTTGCTTATAAGATGAAGACAGAGCTCACCATCTGCAGCATCGTTGACAGAACCGACTGCGGACCTTTGGTGCAGAGCTGGGTGGAGGGTCCGAATCAGAGGCTCAGATGGTTTTGCGACCGTGATGGCTGCAGATTCCTTGACTTGCGCCATAGGGTGGTGGGGTTTCGGGTTCTGCTGAATAGGTCAGGAGTTCACTACACTCAGCTGGCGGCTACACGGGTAGCGGACACTGTGTGGCGTGGACTGGGCGGTTTTTTTAGGTTAGAAGGCCTCGGGAAAGTACGGGGTGGGCTGCAACCTCAAAGGGTGCATGGCAAATACAGGACGTGCTTGGATCAAGGAACTGTTGGAATTGTAGTTGTAAATTGTTGTAGTTTTGCTGGGAAAGTCCCTGAGCTTCAAGCGCTAATAGAAAGCACAGAAGCTGAAATCGTTATAGGTACAGAAAGCTGGCTAAAGCCTGAAATAAGTTCTGCAGGAATTTTTATGAAGTCTCAGACGGTGTTCAGGAAAGATAGATTAGGAAGAATTGGTGGTGGAGTGTTTGTGTCTGTCAGTAGTGGTTTATCTTGTAGTGAAGTCGAAGTAGATACTCCGTGCGAATTGGTATGGGTGGAGGTTATACTTAACAGCCGAACTAAGTTAATAATTGGCTCCTTCTACCGACCCCCAGACTCCGATGATATAGTTGCTGAACAGTTCAGAGAAAATTTGAGTCTCGTAACAAATAAATACCCCACTCATACTGTTACAGTTACAGTTGGTGGGGACTTCAACCTTCCCTCGATATGTTGGCAAAAATACTTGTTCAAAACCGGTGGTAGGCAGAAAACATCTTCCGAGGTTGTCCTAAATGCTTTCTCTGAAAATTATTTCAAGCAGTTAGTCCACAAGCCCATGCAATTTGTAAATGGTTGCGAAAACACACTTGACCTCTTAGCCACAAACAATCCAGAGCTAATAGAGAGCATCATGACTGATTCAGGGATTAGTGATCTCAAGGTCGTTGTAGCTAGGCTCAATACCGTTTCTTCCAAATCCACCAGAAACAAACGCAAAATAATTTTATTTAAAAAGCGGATAAAGTGTCACTAGAAGCCTTCGTAAGAGACAATCTCCATTCCTTCTGAACTGACTGCGCAAATGTAGACGAGATGTGGCTCAAATTCAAAGATATAATAGCAACAGCAATTGAGAGATTCATACCTCATAAATTGGTAAGAGATGGAACTGATCCCCCATTGTACACAAAACAGGTCCGAACGCTGTTGCAGAGGCAACGGAAAAAGCATGCAAAGTTCAGAAGAACGCGAAATCCCGAAGATTGGCTAAAATTTACAGGCGCGCGAAATTTGGCACAGACTTCAATGCGAGATGCCTTTAATAGGTTCCACAACGAAACATTGTCTCGAAATTTGGTAGAAAATCCGAAGAAATTCTGGTCGTATGTAAAGTACACAAGTGGCAAGACGCAGTCAATACCTTCGCTGCGCAGTGCCGATGGTACTGTTACCGACGACTGTGCCGCTAAAGCGGAGTTATTGAACGCAGTTTTCAGATATTGCTTCACCAGGGAAGACAAATGGAATATTCCAGAATTTGAAACACGAACAGCTGCTGGCATGAGTTTCTTAGAAGTAGATACCTTAGGGGTTGCGAAGCAACTCAAATCGCTTGATACGGGCAAGTCTTCAGGTCCAGATTGTATACCGATTAGGTTCATTTCAGATTACGCTGATACAATAGCTCCCTACTTAGCAGTCATATACAACCACTCGCTCACCGATAGATCTGTACCTACAGATTGGAAAATTGTGCAGGTCGCATCAGTGTTTAAGAAGGGTAGTAGGAGTAATCCATCGAACTACAGACCTATATCATTGACGTCGGTTTGCAGTAGGGTTTTGGAGCATATACTGTATTCAAACATTATGAATCACCTCGAAGGGAACAATCTATTGATACGTAATCAGCATGGTTTCAAAAAACATCGTTCTTGTGCAACGCAGCTAGCTCTTTATTCGCACGAAGTAATGGCCGCTATCGACAGGGGCTCTCAAGTAGATTCCGTATTTCGGGATTTCCGGAAAGCTTTTGACACCGTTCCTCACAAGCGACTTCTAATCAAGCTGCGAACTAAGCACCTGGGTGTTAAAATTACGAACAACTTCAGTTGGAAAGACCACGTAGATAATATTGTAGGGAAATCAAGCCAAAGGTTGCATTTCATTGGCAGGACACTTAGAAGATGCAACAAGTCCACTAAAGAGACAGCTTACACTACACTCGTTCGTCCTCTGTTAGAATATTGCTGCGCGGTGTGGGATCCTTACCAGGTGGGATTGGCGGGGAACATTGAAAGGGTGCAAAAAGGGGCAGCTCGTTTTGTATTATCACGTAATAGGGGCGAGAGTGTGGCAGATATGATACGTGAGTTGGGATGGAACTCATTAAAGGAAAGACGTTTTTCGACGCGGTGAGATCTATTTATGAAATTTCAGTCACCAACTTTCTCTTCCGAATGCGAAAATATTTTGTTAGGCCCAACCTACATAGGTAGGAATGATCATCAAAATAAAATAAGAGAAATCAGAGCTCGAACAGAAAGGTTTAGGTGTTCGTTTTTCCCGTGCGCTGTTCGGGAGTGGAATGGTAGAGAGATAGTATGATTGTGGTTCGATGAACCCTCTGCCAAGCACTTAAATGTGAATTGCAGAGTAATCATGTAGATGTAGATGTAAGATACGTTGACTGCGTTATCAACAGAAAGGAACTTGGAGCAACATCACAATCAAAGGACAATTACACTGCATCATTCACACATTCCAAAGAGTATCTAATGCGTTTCATTTGGGAGATACCTATTCCCACAACTATATGAGTAGCAAATTATCACTTCATAAACTATATTGATAATTACAAGAATTAATGCAGCAAACTCGTGACTGTCGAGGTTAATGTGGATTTGAGACTGCACAGATTGCTGAAAAACATTGGTAATCCAAAATACCTGTGTTTTTTTTGTTTATGTTTTTTCCCCTGTTCCTGTACTTGAAGAAACATGCTTACATATATTTTTAAAGCCCACTTATAATTTACAAAATTACACTTAAAGAACATTGTATTTTGCATCACTTGCTTTGTTTTCACTTTTATGAAACAATCATTCTGTTTTCTCTGCTTCTGTTTTTCATTCACTCTTTACCTAGTGGTGGTTCTCAATTTTAGGAGTGTC
This sequence comes from Schistocerca piceifrons, assembly GCF_021461385.2. Classification (NCBI taxonomy): domain Eukaryota; kingdom Metazoa; phylum Arthropoda; class Insecta; order Orthoptera; family Acrididae; genus Schistocerca; species Schistocerca piceifrons. The sequence continues at coordinate 93,978,516 of NC_060143.1, read as the reverse complement.
AGAACATTGGTATAGTCAGATGAATGTTGTCCTGAATACTCTTGTAACAGATCAGTAAGTTTCAGTGCATCGGTGTGTGCAACAACAGGTTTCTCAATCACTTCCTCTTTGCTCTCTTTCTCTACTGAACATACTTTGTTCACTGTACCTGCATAACGTAACTGTTCAAATCCTGGTTCATAGATGTCACTATTTAAGTATTTGTGAATGTTTTTATCGGCTGTGTCTTTGCACCCAGAAATTTGTATCCAAAACAAAAATATTAATTCTGATTGTAAAAGAAGACTTCAGGCTTTGTTTTTCTTAAAATCATTGAACTGTGCATGGATAATCCAGAAGCCTGATTATCTGCACATGGGATAACTGAGGTTTTGCTGGGAACGAGCCACACTGGTACTTCTGTCAACTGTTCAGCTTTTGTTGGCAGCTCGTGGTCTTGTGGTTAGCATTACTGGCTCTCGATCACAGGTCCGCTGGTTCGATTCCTACCAGGTCGGGGATTTTCTCTGCTCAAGACTGGGTGTGCGTGCTGTCATCATCATCATCATCATCATCAATGTGCGAGTTGCTAAAGAGGCATTAAATAAAAGAAAACTTGCACCAGGTGGTCAAACTACCCCCAGACAGATATGCTATACCCACATTTCATTTCGTTTAGCTACTTTTGCTGTCTAATACTGCAAAGTATTTATGTAACCACACAGAACGCTATCAGCTATTTATGTACTGGCAAAGTCGAAACCAATTTAATGTCAACATTAGAATTAAATGACAAATTATAAGAGGAGTTGCGTATTAGATAGTCTTTAATTCTATCTCTTAATATCTGGGATTTTTCTGTTTCCTGTCTGATTTCTATCAGGTACCTGTTTTAGACTTGGCTCCAAAATATAAATCTCGATTCTGAACTGCAGATCAGGACCCATAGTTTATATGGAAATTATTTTCACTTCTAATATTGTGTTTGTATATTTTACTGTCCATCCTAAATTCACACTTGTTATTAACAACAAATTCTGTTTGGCAGCAGTGTGCTGGCCCTTGCATGTACGAATCCCTAAGCCCTTGAATAAGTTTTTGCGAGATTTTTTGAAAAATTTAAGATCCAAGAAAACCATGTAAACTCAAAAATCCAATCCCATTAATAAGGGTTTGTTTTCAAATAGACATACCTTGCAAAGCCCTGTTTCTCTACTATGTGAATGACATTTTTTCCTTCTTCTAAAATTGTATAGGCCAGGAGACACTGCTTTGTAAAATTGTAATAATTGTAAGAAACTCAGACTATTAAGATTTTATTATGCAAACCTTTCAAAAATTGAGTCTTAAGTGTACTCTTTTATTGGGAAAACATGCTAGTTTGAGAAACAAGACTTATAATCATCTTCATCATATTTTACATTTTCCAGCTCCTAGCTAGGTCTATTTAGGACATAAGCCTCTCCATCTTTTCCTGTCGTCCCAACATGTTTTTCTCTCCCCTCTGCCCCAGATCTCTCTCTTCATCACACTTCCTTTTACTCCAATGACCTATCTGTCTCCCAATCATCCTCTAGTTCTCATGCCTGCTATTATCTTTTCATGAGCCTAGCTCATTATGCTGCCAGATCCCATTGTTTTAACACACCCATAGCATCTTAAACTTGTCTTTTCTATGGTCTTTTGTATGGGCTTCTATTTCGCTGCTTCTCTCAGCATATCGTACCTTACTCTATTCGTTCTAGTAAGTCCTAGCCTGCTTCTGTGAAATTTATTCTTACAGGCCTATATCCTGCTCAGCTGGCATGTGAGTTGCATTTGTGTGTGTGTGTGTGTGTGTGTGTGTGTGTGTGTGTGTGTGTGTCATTTTTTGGTGAGGGCCTTATGGGCCAAAAGCTATATTTGTGACAGTCTTTATGTTGTGCCTATTGGCGACTCAGCATCTCCGCTATAAGGTGAGTGGCAGCTTTCCATTTCATAATATTATTACATTCCGTCCTGGATTTTCCATTGTTTGACTTTTCCCATTATAGTTACCCAATTTCTTTGATCTACATTTGTGTGCCTTGTGACGAACTCATTGACAACTAAAACATTATGGCTGGCGACACTGTACTTTTCAGTTAATCTTTCTTCTACATCAGTAATATTCTTTGTTTGACACAAACATTTTGTGATCATTCTGAGGCTTAGTAGCACTATCTATCTCTTGCAGATAAATGGCTACATGCAGCAATGCTGCTACGTCTTGTGATTTTCCATTCTCACTCTGCAAGAAAATTCTGGAGCAGAAATCCTCCTTAGGAACACATGTAATGCCATGCCCATAGCCCCTCTTAATAAAACTGTGTCAGTGTCCGGGTTGTAAGTCAGCTCGTAAGTTTGGATGTTCAACTTGGGTATCCTGTCTGAAAATGCTTTTACAGAATTTTGGCCTTTGTCTCAAGTTAGTTAACTTTTCTTGAAAGAAACAAGCACTATTTTGTTTTCTGTACCTTTGCTTGAAGCCATTTGCCAACTCCTTAAATGTGGTTACGTTATTCAGTACCTCATGATATGTGATGTACATCTTAGCCTCACCTGACATGCACAATTGGGCCATCTGCAATGATGTTTGTTCAGTTCAGTTGTACAAGCTGGCTGTGGATAACACATCGAGCATAAAAATAGTGACATCCTTCGCTGTTTTGTCAGAAAAAATGGACGTAAGACCAGCAGCTACAAGATCTACAGATGGAGAATGAGCAGCCAGTATCAATTTCACTCACAAAGGACCTGATTCTGAAGGGTCAGCTGTTTCACTATCCAGCTGCTGAGCCATTTTCTGACTCTTTTCCTTTAACCGCTTGACATAAAGCCCCAAGTTATCTAATTTTTATTGTTTTGACACAAATGTTAAATTCCAAATATACTTGGGCAACTTAAGAAAAGACCTTCAAAAAAAAATAAAATCCCACGTATATTCATTTCAGCACTGATAGTTACATGTTCTGCTGATAGAGAGCTTCTGGTACTTCATTTGTAGCCTGGTTGTTGTGTTTTGGTTGACAATGTTGCCACTAGATATCGTCTTTACTGTGTGCAGCATTGGATACTCAGTAACAAAATGCTCACTTTCAGGCTCTCTCCTATAGTGGTTGTTTAGTAGTGCTTTCATAAACGGATTACTGTGGTGATCCTGAGTTTGACATTGAATTTAGCAGCTCAGAAACCGAAGAGGAACGTGATGTTACTTCATTAGAGACAGAAAGTGATGGCAGTTTGTCAGTTGAGTGACAAGCGTTCATCAGTGGTACGAGATAAATACATCTACTGTGCTCCAACCAGATGCTCCAGGATTTGTCTTCACAGGAGATTGTTGTAAAATGCATGGTTAGACTTCACAGCTACACAGAAACTAAAAAATGACTTTACATTTCAGGATATTTTAGTCGAAGTCCAGTGAATGAGTATACTCAGGATTTTATTGTTGGTCATTTGCAAAATTTTATAACTTTTTATTTTGAGCCTTAAAAGCTGTTTTTATGTGTTTATATGTAATGTCATTCATTGTAGGATGTTTTTCATTAATAAAAAAGTTATAATTTTTTGGAACATAATCTGAAAAAAAATTGTTAAGGGGTTAATAATCTAATGTGCTCTGTTATAGCTGATACTGAGTCTGTTATAGTCATTGCTCGCATTTGTGTCATATTTGTGCAATTTCCTTTTATATCCCAGTTAGCTTTATACTTCGTGCACAATATACACTCTCACGCATATAAAAAATTACTTATTACTTTGTCTTATTGACGTCCAACGACACTTAATACAGCCCTCTTTTGCATGACCATAATTCCCACAAGTGTAACATGTTACAAAAATAAACTTGTCACAAGGTGTGCTGAGGTCAGACAAATTACAAATTTTATGATCTACCAGTACTAAATACAGTGCCCTTTAATTTCCTCTAAATTCAGATACATGTATAGCTTCAATAAAAAGTAACTTTTAACTAACTGTATCCTATTTTGGCCATGATCACAACCAAACCATGTTTGTGTGAGCAACGAAGCTTTTGAGTGACTCATCCCACAATTGTAGCTGCTGGTGTGCTCCAGTACGAAACATTTCTTGTGGACTTCTTATGCTGATACTGCAAGTGTCAGAAGCATGATGACTGTGACACGAATTTTGCGAGAGTCAACTGTTCGAAGGGAGGGAGTAGAGATGGTTCTGTGTTTGCGGGCACTCTCCCATTTCACCCCTTGCCAGTTTTCCTCAGAAAGAAGATTCAGAATTAGTTATTTATTGCCACAAGTTACAAGCAGTGTCTTCACTCACTGTTGACATCGGCTGTTGATGTCCATCGAGGAATCGTGTCATAAGCGGCTGTGAGTCCACAAACGTGGTCCTCATTAGCTGCTGCTATGGCAGGTGACATCCACAGTGGCTTTGCCGCTCGCTGTACCATGGCAGTGAGTGGACACGGTGTGTGTGTGTGTGTGTGTGTGTGTGTGTGTGTGTGTGTGTGTGTGCATTGGACACAAATGCCAATTTAGGAGGTGCTCTGTCCCCTCCCGTTCACTACTGTTCTTCATGTGTTCAACTGTGATAATGGTTGTAATGTAGCTGCGTAGTATGGCAATCCTGGCCTGCCAATTAGGTAGGCCTTGGTCCATCTGCTGAAGTTTGAGGAATACTGGTGTCCTGCAATGGGATGATAGGGAAGAGCCCACAATCCACCCATCTGTGACAGTGGCAGACTGGTGTCAGCTCTGCGATTGGTATTTATGTCGAGGCAACCATCTCTCTCCCTATAGGGGCTATCGTTGCTCAGTAGCGTGCAGGAAATCTTCAACAGACTTATGCCAGATATCACTTTATTGTAATCAGGGAGGAATTATGGACAAAGTTTAAGCAGATAGTAAATCGTGATCTGGAGAGAGGATGGAAAAGATGCACCATGGTTTAATATCGAGATTCAAAAAATGCTGAGTGGAGGCTGTTGCAGTCTCGGTTGAAAAGAAAATGTGCAGGTGATGAGCAACAAAGATCTCTCTCTCTCTCTCTCTCTCTCCCTCTCTCTCTCTCTCTCTCTCTCACACACACACACACACACACACACACACACATAAATGCAATACCTGTCCCATACATCCTCTTACCACCACCTACTCCAGTCCACTTACGAACATCACCTATCCCATCAAAGGCAGGACTACTGGTGAAACTGGTCATGTGATCTACAAGTTAAGCTACAACCACTGTGCTGCATTCTACGTGGGTATGACAACCAACAAGCTGTCTGTCCACATGAATGGCCACCAACAAACTGTGGCCAAGAAACGATTGCACCACCCTGCTACTGAGCGGACCACCCAACATGACATTATTCATTTAAGTGACTGCTTCACATCCTGTGCTATTTGGATCCTTCCCACCAACACCAGATTTTCTGAATTGTGCAGGTGAGAACTCTCCCTGCAATATATCCTGTGTTCCCGTAACCCTCCTGGCCTCCACCTTCAGAGTCATTGTCCTTACCCATCTAGCCCCTTTCCCGTTCCCATTCCAGCACTACATAGCTCTCTTTTCTACCAACGCAATCAAAACAGTTATTTTACTTCTTTCCTTTTCCACTTCCACTACCCCCACCCTCCGCCCTTCATCTCCGTCTAAGCTACCAACTGCACCGGCTGCCCTACTCTCCATCTTGTCCCTGCATGCTCCCAGCAGCACTTTACCATCCCCCAACCCTACCCTGCTATTGCTCCCACTCCCTGCCCCAGCCTCCTCCTTACCTCCACCTGGTTGCTTCTCTCAGAATGTGGTGCTACTTGCAGTCATCTCCAGCATGTCTGTGTGAGTTGCATTTGTGTGTGTGTGTGTGTGTGTGTGTGTGTGTGTGTGTGTGTGCGCTTTTGACAAAGGCCTTGTTGGCCGAAAGCTAACGTTCTGACAGTCTTTTTGTTGTGCCTTTCTGTGACTCTGCATCTCTGGTGAATGGTGAGTAGCAACTATTCTTTTCATATTATTACATTCCATCCTGGACCTTCCATTATTTGAATAACTCTATTATTATTTTACAGCAATAGAAAGATATTTCAATTTTAGTGCTCTTCAAAAGCATTGGTTTATTAAAAAAAGCTTCATACATAACTGTTTTCTTGCTATATAGGGTGCTGGAAGGAGTGTTTAGAAGTCTTAACAACTTGTTGGAGAGATTTCATCAGTCTTACTTTTTCTATCTTCAACCAGCAACTGACCGCTATATTTCCATAGGTAAGTGACCTTTAAAAAAGTAAATTTGCAAAATAGATCCGCTATTATGTGTCAAAAGAGAAATATAATACGTTTTTGTTGTGGTCTTCAGTCCTGAGACTGGTTTTATGCAGCTCTCCATGCTACTCTATCCTGTGCAAGCTTCTTCATCTCCCAGTACCTACTGTAGCCTACCTCCTTCTGAATGTGCTTAGTGTATTCGTCTCTTGGTCTCCTTCTACAATTTTTACCCTCCACGCTGCCCTCCAATACTAAATTGGTGATCCCTCGATGTCTCAGGACATGTCCTACCAACCGATCCCTTCTTCTAGTCAAGTTGCGCCACAAGATCCTCTTCTCCCCAATTCTATTCAGTACCTCCTTATTTGTTATGTGATATACCCAACTAATCTTCAGCATTCTTCTGTAGCACCACATTTCGAAAGCTTCTATTCTCTTATTGTACAAACTATTTATTGTCCACGATTCACTTCCATACATGGCTACACTCCAAACAAATACTTTCAGAAACGACTTCCTGACATTTAAATCTATACTTGATGTTAACAAATTTTTCTCCTTCAGAAATGCTTTCCTTGCCATTGCCAGTCTACATTTTATATCCTCACCATCATGAGTTATTATGCTCCTCAAATAGCAAAATTCCTTTACTACTTTAAGTGTCTCATTTCCTAATCTAATTCCCTCAGCATCACCCGACTTAATTCGTCTACATTCCATTATTCTTGTTTTGCTTTTGTCGATGTTCATCTTATATCCTCCTTTCCAGACACTGTCCATTCCGTTCAACTGCTCTTCCAAGTCCTTTGCTGTCTCTGACAGAATTACAATGTCATCGGCAAACCTCAAAGTTTTTATTTCTTCTTCATGGATTTTAATACCTACTCCGAACTTTTCTTTTGTTTCCTTTATTACTTGCACAAAATACAGATTGAATAACATCGGGGATAGGCTACAACCCTGTCTCACTCTCTTCCCAACGACTGCTTCCCTTTCATACCCCTCGACTCTTATAACTGCCATCTGGTTTCTCTACAAATCGTAAATAGCCTTTCGCTCCCTGATTTTACCCCTGCCACCTTCAGAATTTGAAAGAGAGTATTCCAGTCAACATTGTCAAAAGCTTTCTCTAAGTCTACAAATGCTAGAAACGTAGGTTTGCCTTTTCTTAATCTTTCTTCTAAGATAAGTCGTAGGGTCAGTATTGCCTCACGTGTTCCAACATTTCTACGGAATCCAAACTGATCTTCACCGAGGTTGGCTTCTACCAGTTTTTCCATTCATCTGTAAAGAATTCGTGTTAGTATTTTGCAGCTGTGACTTATTAAACTGATAGTTCGCTAATTTTCACATCTGTCAACACCTGCTTTCTTTGGGATTGGAATTATTATATTCTTCTTGAAGTCTGAGGGTATTTGGCCTGTCTCATACATCTTGCTCACCAGATGGTAGAGTTTTGTCAGGACTGGCTCTTCGAAGGCTGTCAGTAGTTCTAATGGAATGTTGTCTACTCCCGGGGCCTTGTTTCGACTCGGGTCTTTCAGTGCTCTGTCAAACTCTTCACGCAGTATCGTATCTCCCATTTCATCTTCATCTACATCCTCTTCCATTTCCATAATACTGTCATCAAGTACATCGCCCTTGTATAGACCCTCTATATACTCCTTCCATCTTTCTGCTTTCCCTTCTTTGCTTAGAACTGGGTTTCCATCTGAGCTCTTAATATTCATACAGGTGGTTCTCTTTTCCCCAAAGGTCTCTTTAATTTTCCTGTGGGCAGTATCTATCTTACCCCTAGTGAGATAAGCCTGTACATCCTTACATTTGTCCTCTAGCCATCCCTGCTTAGCCATTTTGCACTTCCTGTCGATCTCATTTTTGAGACGTTTGTATTCCTTTTTGCATGCTTCATTTACTGCATTTTTATATTTTCTCCTTTCATCAATTAAATTCAATATTTCTTCTGTTAGCCAAGGATTTCTACTAGCCCTCGTCTTTTTACCTACTTGATCCTCTGCTGCCTTCACTATTTCCTCCCTCAAAGCTACCCATTCTTCTTCTACTGTATTTCTTTCCCCCATTCCTGTCAATTGTTCCCTTATGCTCTCCCTGAAACTCTGTACAACCTGTGGTTCTTTCAGTTTATCCAGGTCCCATCTCCTTAAATTCCCACCTTTTTGCAGTTTCTTCAGTTTTAATCTACAGATCATAACCAATAGAATGTGGTCAGTCCACATCTGCCCCTGGAAATGTCTTACAATTTAAAACCTGGTTCCTAAATCTCTATCTTACCATTATATAATCCATCTGATACCTTTTAGTATCTCCAGGGTTCTTCCATGTATACAACCTGCTTTCATGATCCTTAAACCAAGTGTTAGCTATGATTAAGTTATGCTCTGTGCAAAATTCTACCAGGCGGCTTCCTCTTTCTTTTCTTAGCCCCAATCCATATTCACCTACTATGTTTCCTTCTCTCCCTTTTCCTACTCTTGAATTCCAGTCACCCATGACTATTAAATTTTTGTCTCCCTTCACTACCTGAATAATTTCTTTTATCTCATCATACATTGAATCAATTTCTTTGCCATATGCAGGGCTAGTTGGCATATAAACTTGTACTATTGTAGTAGGCGTGAGATTCGTGTCTATCTTAGCCACAGTAATGCGTTCACTATGCTGTTTGTAGTAGCTTACCTGTACTCCTATTTTTTTACTCATTATTAAACCTACTCCTGCATTACCCCTATTTGATTTTGTATTTATAACCCTGTATTCACCTGACCAAAAGTCTTGTTCCTCCTGCCACCGAACTTCACTAATTCCCACTATATCTAACGTTAACCTATCCATCTCCTTTTTTATATTTTTTAACCTACCTGCCCGATAAGGGATCTGACATTCCACGCTCCGATCCGTAGAACGCCAATTTTCTTTCTCCTGATAACAACGTCCTCTTGAGCAGTCCCCACCTGGAGATCCGAATGGGGGACTATTTTACCTCCGGAATATTTTACCCAAGAGGACGCCATCATCATTTAATCATACAGTAAAGCTGCATGCCCTCGGGAAAAATTACGGCTGTAGTTTCCCCTTGCTTTCAGCCGTTCACAGTACCAGAACCCTATAATTGAATATAATAGGGAAACATTCCACGCGGGAAAAATATATTTAAAAACAAAGATGATGTGACTTACCATACGAAAGCACTGGCAGGTCGATAGAAACACAAACAAACACATACATACACACAAAATTCTAGCTTTCGCAACCAATGGTTGCTTCGTCAGGAAAGTAGGAAGGAGAGGGAAAGACGAAAGGATGTGGGTTTTAAGGGAGAGGGTAAGGAGTCATTCCAATCCCGGGAGCGGAAAGACTTACCTTAGGGGGAAAAAAGGACAGGTATACACTCTCACACACACACATATCCATCCGCACATACACAGACACAAGCAGACATTTGTAAAGGCAAAGAGTTTGGGCAGAGATGTCAGTCGAGGCGGAAGTAAAGAGGCAAAGATGTTGTTGAAAGACAGGTGAGGTATGAGCAGCGGCAACTTGAAATTAGCGGAGGTTGAGGCCTGGCGGATAATGAGAAGGGAGGATATACTGAAGGGCAAGTTCCCATCTCTGGAGTTCTGACGGGTTGGTGTTAGTGGGAAGTATCCAGATAACCCGGACGGTGTAACACTGTGCCAAGATGTGCTGGCCGTGCACCAAGGCATGTTTAGCCACAGGGTGATCCTCATTACTAACAAACACTGTCTGCCTGTGTCCATTCATGCGAATGGACAGTTTGTTGTTGGTCATTCCCACATAGAAAGCTTCACAGTGTAGGCAGGTCAGTCGGTAAATCACGTGGGTGCTTTCACACGTGGCTCTGCCTTTGATCGTGTACACCTTCTGGGTTACAGGACTGGAGTAGGTGGTGGTGGGAGGGTGCATTGGACAGGTTTTACACCGGGGGCGGTTACAAGGGTAGGAGCCAGAGGATTAGGAAGGTGGTTTGGGGATTTCATAGGGATGAACTAAGAGGTTACGAAGGTTAGGTGGACGGCGGAAAGACACTCTTGGTGGAGTGGGGAGGATTTCATGAAGGATGGATCTCATTTCAGGGCAGGATTTGAGGAAGTCGTATCCCTGCTGGAGAGCCACATTCAGAGTCTGGTCCAGTCCCGGAAAGTATCCTGTCACAAGTGGGGCACTTTTGTGGTTCTTCTGTGGGAGGTTCTGGGTTTGAGGGGATGAGGAAGTGGCTCTGGTTATTTTCTTCTGTACCAGGTCGGGAGGGTAGTTGCGGGATGTGAAAGCTGTTTTCAGTTTGTTGGTGTAATGGTTCAGGGATTCCGGACTGGAGCAGATTCGTTTGCCACGAAGATCTAGGCTGTAGGGAAGGGACCATTTGATGTGGAATGGGTGGCAGCTGTCATAATGGAGGTACTGTTGCTTGTTGGTGGGTTTGATGTGGACGGACGTGTGAAGCTGGCCATTGGACAGATGGAGGTCAATGTCAAGGAAAGTGGCATGGGATTTGGAGTAGGACCAGGTGAATCTGATGGAACCAAAGGAGTTGAGGTTGGAGAGGAAATTCTGGAGTTCTTCTTCACTGTGAGTCCAGATCATGAAGATGTCATCAATAATCTGTACCAAAATTTGGGTTGGCAGGCCTGGGTAACCAAGAAGGCTTCCTCTAAGCGACCCATGAATAGGTTGGCGTACGAGGGGGCCATCCTGGTACCCATGGCTGTTCCCTTTAATTGTTGGTATGTCTGGCCTTCAAAAGTGAAGAAGTTGTGGGTCAGGATGAAGCTGGCTAAGGTAATGAGGAAAGAGGTTTTAGGTAGGGTGGCAGGTGATCGGCGTGAAAGGAAGTGCTCCATCGCAGCGAGGCCCTGGACGTGCGGAATATTTGTGTATAAGGACATGGCATCAATGGTTACAAGGATGGTTTCTGGGGGTAATAGATTGGGTAAGGATTCCAGGCGTTCGAGAAAGTGGTTGGTGTCTTTGATGAAGGATGGGAGACTGCATGTAATGGGTTGAAGGTGTTGATCTATGTAGGCAGAGATACGTTCTGTGGGGGCTTGGTAACCAGCTACAATGGGGCGGCCAGGATGATTGGGTTTGTGAATTTTAGGAAGAAGGTAGAAGGTAGGGGTGCAGGGTGTCGGTGGGGTCAGGAGGTTGATGGAGTCAGGTGAAAGGTTTTGTAGGGGGCCTAAGGTTCTGAGGATTCCTTGAAGCTCTGCCTGGACATCAGGAATGGGATTACCTTGGCAAACTTTGTATGTGGTGTTGTCTGAATGCTGCCGCAGTCCCTCAGCCACATACTCCCGACGATCAAGTACCACGGTCGTGGAACCCTTGTCCGCCGGAAGAATGACGATGGATCGGTCAGCCTTCAGATCACAGATAGCTTGGGCTTCAGCAGTGGTGATGTTGGGTGTAGGATTAAGGTTTTTTAAGAAGGATTGAGAAGCAAGGCTGGAAGTCAGAAATTCCTGGAAGGTTTGGAGAGGGTGATTTTGAGGAAGAGGAGGTGGGTCCCATTGTGACGGGGGACGGAACTGTTCCAGGCAGGGTTCAATTTGGATAGTGTCTTGGGGAGTTGGATCATTAGGAGTAGCATTAGGATCATTTTTCTTCGTGGGAAAGTGATATTTCCAGCAGAGAGTACGAGTTTAGGACAGTAAATCTTTGACGAGGGCTGTTTGGTTGAATCTGGGAGTGGGGCTGAAGGTGAGGCCTTTGGATAGGACAGAGGTTTCGGATTGGGAGAGAGGTTTGGAGCAAAGGTTAACTACTGAATTGGGGTGTTGTGGTTCCAGATTGCGTTGATTGGAATTTTGAGGTTTTGGAGGGAGTGGAGCTGGAAGTGGGAGATTGAGTAGATGGGAGAGACGGGGTTTGTGTGCAATGAGAGGAGGTTGAGGTTTGCTGGAAAGCTTGTGAAGGGTGAGTGAGTTGCCTTTCCGGAGGTGGGAAACCAGGAGATTGGATAATTTTTTGAGGTGGAGGGTGGCATGCTGTTCTAATTTGTGGTTGGCCTGTAGGAGGATGCTTTGAACAGCCGGCATGGATGCGGGAGAGGAAAGATTGAGGACTTTTATTAAGGATAGGAGTTGACGGGTGTGTTCATTGGCTGAGTTGATGTGTAGGTGAAGGATTAGGTGGGTGAGGGCAATGGATTGTTCAGTTTGGAACTGGTATAGGGACTGATGGAAAGAAGGGTTGCAGCCAGAGATGGGAACTTTAAGTGTGAGGCCTTTGAGGGTAATGCCAAATGTCAGACAAGCCTGAGAAAATAAAATATGGGAGCGTAATCTGGCTAGGGCGAAGGCATGTTTGTGGAGGGAATGTAAATAAAACTTAATGGGGTCATTGTGGGGGTGTTGTGAGGGTGACATGGTATTAGAAGGTGGAAAGTGTAACATGAGGCTGAAATGAAAATGAAAAAAAATATATATATGGGGAGAGATAAAGGTGAACTAGAAAGCAACTGGAGATCTGGTGTGAAAAAACGCGAAAAAGTGTTGATTAAAGCTGGGCTGTGTTGATCCTGTGGTGAACTTGGGTTGGTAGACAACGATGTGCTTAAAGGTTAGGTGGTTGTGTTGCCGCCAAAACATGTTAAAGGGTGGAGAAATTCGGGAAAATTGCGAAAAAACTACGTGTAAATGTATTAAAAGGAGTGGTTTTGTGGTGGCAGATTATGAGAATGAGGCTAACAATTGTCTGACGAAGAAATAATGACGTTAAAACCTGTGGGAAGTGGCTAAAAATGATCAATGATGTGTGAAAAAACGGAAATGTAAATAAAGTGAAAGTTATTAGAACTAGCCGAAATGGTTGTTTAATAGGTGAAAGGAACTGTTTGTGAACTAGAAACGGTGGATTTTATAGCGGGGGTAGTGTTGAAAGCGGGAAAAAAATTTTTTTGGTTATGGTTTGGAAGTGGGTTACGTATTATTACGTATTACATATTATTGAGTATATATCGGTCTCCTTCCCTCTTTCCTGACGAAGCAACCATTGGTTGTGAAAGCTAGAATTTTATGTGTATGTATGTGTTTGTTTGTGTTTCTATCGACCTGCCAGCGCTTTCGTATGATAAGTCACATCATCTTTGTTTTTAAATATATATATAATGGGATAGATAAAAAATCTACCCACCAAGCATCAGCAGAACATGTACATAAAAGGAGATTATGATTATGCAAGCTTTTGGAGCCAGTGGCTGCTCCTTCCAGCAGAAGGATTGAAGGGGAAGGAAGGAGGGGGAAGGAAAAGGACTGGAGAGGTTTAGGAAAAGGCATAGATCATGGGAAAGTCACTCAGAATTGCAGGTCATGGGAGACTTACAAAGCGGGATGAGAAGGAAAGTCTGACTGTTGGGAACTGCACCAGACGAGATTTGAAAATCTGAGAGCTTAAAGGTGGAAGACAGGGTAATATGCAAGGCAGTCTTGCAAATGTCTTAAAAGTGCTATTGAGAGTGGTTTTGGTAGTACAAAATCTCCTTTCCTGAGTCCTCTTTCAGTTCTAAATTTCTCACTATCTGGATATTGACAAATAATTCTTCTTTCTACTAACATATATAAAGTCAGTGCAGTGTTCCTCAAGGGTTGCTTGAACAGATTTTGCTCAAATTAAGACTCCTCAAAAACTATGAATCTTAAGCAAAGTGGTAATTTATAGTCATTGCTCTTTCTAGAATTTCATTCCTGAGTGACAAGTAGTCCCTTGTGATGTATCAGCGCCTAAAGTCAGCCTGTTCCTTTGCATAATTGGAATGCGATGTTTTTTTGCCCACACTCTACGCACTTGGTGATACTTTGAGTGAATGTTTTGAGATTGCAAAGGAGAAGAAGGTTGATAGTGTATGTCTTTCACATTTATTGTGAAGTTGAACAATGAAATATATGTTTATTTGAGGAATTGTCTTCCTCCACAAAAAGTCTGTAAACAGTTTTCTTTTGTATTATTTTGGTTTCACCTTAAGTATTTGTATTGTGACAGCTTCATCTTCTGCTATCCTTTCTTTTTAGTATATCTTGATTGGTTTTGTACATCGCATCTACCAGTATGGAGATTATCAGCATGTGCTGTGCCTTTCTTCTCTTCTGGTATTGCCTTCTGCATGCCAGTATTGTTGTTATGGAATCATAAACATGTGTAAGTGTAAATTGTTTCTTAATCCGTTTTATTGTTTTATTTGGAGAAACAGGAAAACAAAAAGATCAGGAGACAGATCAGCGAGGTAGGTCTAATTATGACTGTAATGTAAACAAAACAGAGGTTGTTGGGACATGAAGCAACTTGAATGGATGCAGTGTTTTTTCTGAATTCCAAGATACAAAAAAATTGGACAACAACCTAATTGGAGGTGGGTATATGATATTAAAAAACATGCAATGGCAACATAAATGTATACCATTTACGATTGTAATGCATGAAAATGTCTTGGTGAAGAATTAATCCAGCAGTGGGTGACTGGTCAGTGCTGCAGATGCTCCTGCTGCTGCTGATGATGATGATGCAATAAGTTGTTCTCATAATGCTTTGAATGGGACTTCTTTTCCAGGTATGTATATGCCATGTCTTGGCTTGTTATGTGCTGGCCTATTTATTAAAGCTTTTGCCCTCTGGTTAAAAATATTTGAGGAACAGAAGAAAGAGAGAGATGACAATCGTATTGAACAGTTTCCTGATCAGTCAAAGGTGCAAGAAATATCACCAGAATCTCAGAAACAAAGTACTGATAAATCTGATGACAAGATTTCTGAAACCACAGATAGTGAAGTCACTGCAAATAAGCAGAATGAGGTAAGTTACAAATATAAAACTGTATTTGATTATTTATCATCGTTGAAAATTGGATTACTGGGCTATAAAAAAGGAGGAAGGACCAAAAAGATGAATTGCTTCATTATTATATAATTCAGCCTCAGGATACACAAATGGTATCATTACCTGTTTCAACTTATTACTGTCATCATCAGATTATCTGAATATGTTTCGTAGCAGCTTATCAGTTGAATATCTGATGAGGACTGTAATAAGTCAAGACTGATTGTGATGCCTTTTTTGTGAACAGCGACTGAAGCAAATGATGCAAAAAAAATATGTGAGACAGTCATTTTCCCCCCACTTAATGAAGTGTGACTAGTCCCAGTTAGTTTTTTTTCTTTGATGTATTGATATGAACTCATTTTCTATCAGAGGAAAATTAGTCTTCGGCTTCAAACATATTAAACAAAACATATTTGGTATTTGGGGAACTAAGCAGTTAGAATAAAAGTGTTTGGAATGTATCTAACGGAAGAATAAAACATTGAAATGAATTTCTGGTAGTAACAGGAAATTGTCTTATTAGACACTGAACCTATTTCACAACCTATTGATGCTTAACAGGTTCAAACCTTTTGGAAAAGTGAAAATTCGGCTTGCGGCTTTGTGAATTTAGTCCTATTTGATTGAGTG
The DNA here is from genome assembly GCF_021461385.2 of Schistocerca piceifrons. NCBI lineage: Eukaryota > Metazoa > Arthropoda > Insecta > Orthoptera > Acrididae > Schistocerca > Schistocerca piceifrons. The sequence goes on along the minus strand of NC_060143.1, from coordinate 93,962,790 downwards.
TACATATGAGGTTGAACGTTCTCAAAATTTCTACAGATTAGAGAGTTCTGACATCAATTTTGTTATTTTTGTGGTCATGAGGTATATTCTGAGTATTAGTAAGTCGAAACTTCCTGACAGATTAAAACTGTGTGGGTGACCGAGTCTTGAGCTCGGGACCTTTGCCTTTCGCGGGCAACTGAGCTACCCAAGCACGGCTCATGACCCGTCTTCACAGCTTCAATCCTGCCAATACCTCATCTCCTAGTAAGTTGTTTTAGATTTGTTTATTGGAGATGAGTACAAAACTGCCATTCACTGCTGACGCTATTGTCTCTCATGGAAACTGAAACTGAGCCAGTGGGACTCACTTCACCTGTTTTTGAGGAAACCTGTTTTGTATGGTGCCCAAGAGGAGGCAAACACAAAAGAATAGGGGTGTCTTAATCATCGGCATTTCAAACGTATGGCAATTGATGGTACCCCTTAGGGAAATGGCAGGAAGGGACAGGATAGGACACACAGTGCACTCCGTATATGTGCCTGGGGGCCTCAGTCAACATGTTGAAGAGGCTGTGACAGCGGCCATTGAGGGAACAGGGTGCAACCAACTGCAGACTGTGGCACTAAAAAAAACTGCTCCTCCCGAACAGGCCATGAAGGCCCAACAGTACCAACCAGCCACCGTATCATCCTCAGCCCATAGGCGTCACTGGATGCGGATATGAGGGCATGTGGTCAGCACATCGTTCTCCCGACCGAGTGTCACTTGCCAAGACTGGAGCTGCTACTTCTCAGTCAAGTAAATTCTCAGTTTGGCTCACAATGACTGAGTGCACCCCACTTGCCATCAGCACTTGGCAGACTGGCAGACCGGATGGTCACCCATTCAAGTGCTAGCCCAGCCCGACAGCACTTAACTTCGGTAATCTGATGGAAACCGGTGTTACCAATGTGGCAAGGCCGTTGGCGCAGACTGTGGCACACGTTGGAAAAAATGTCGTTTGGGCTTGGAGCTCATACTTAGGTCATTCCAGTGGCTGGCAGAGAAGATTGAGAAGACCACCCTTGCACATTTAATTTCAACAAAGCTCACAATTTACAGCATTGTCCCCTGAACTGATCATGATACTTTGCTTCTGAGTTGAGTGGAAAGGTGAACCAGTGACTTCAAAGGTTCTGTGATTGACTTGGCTGTGATTTCCTGGACTTGCATCATAGGATTGAGAACTGTAGAGTCCACCTAAATGGGTCAGATGTGCACGACACATCAGAGGTTGCACACAGATAACTGACTGTGTGTGGGGTGCACACAAGTTTTTTTTAGATTAGGCGACACTCTGTCCAATTCAGATAATGATAGCTTTCACAGGTGAGAGTATTAAAATCGTAATGGTAAACTGCCGAAGTATTCGTGATAAAGTGCCAGAGTTTGAACTGCTCATGAAAGGCAAAAACCTGGTTGAAACCTGAAATAGATAGCAGTGACATTTTTGGGGAAAATTTAAGTGTATATTGAAAGGATAGGCAAATGAAAAATGGATGTGGTGTATTTGTCGCAGTAGACAAGAAACTTAAATCCACTGAGATAGAAATTTAAGCTGCATGTGAGATTGTTTGGGCAAGATTCAGTATCAGGGATGAACATAAAATGATAATTGGATCCTTGTATTGCCCACCAGACTCAGGCCCGATGTAACCAAAAACTTTAGAGAGAACCTCAGTTCACTTGTACGTAAGTCCCCAAATCGTCCTGTAATCATTGGTGGAGCCTTTAATTATCCAACAGTTAATTGAGAAAATTACAGTTTTGTTAGTGGTGGGCGTGATCAGACATCCTATGAAGCAGTACTAAATGCCTTCTCTGAAAACTATCTGGAACAGATAGTTAGAAACCCACTCACGATGGAAATATATTGGATCTGGTGGCAACGAATAAACCTGTCTCTTTGAGGATTTCCACATCGAAACTGATATCAGTGACCGATTGCCAAAGTGTAACAGACAACTAAATCAAGCAGAAAGATATATATATTCAATAAACTAGATAAAAAATCAGTAGTATCGTATCTCAGTGAGGAAACTGAAACTTTCAGCATAAGGCAGGAGCATTTAGAGGAACTGTGGCTGAAGTTTAAAAGAATAGTTGACCATGCACTGGATAAATATGTATCCAGTAGAACATTCCATAATGGGAAGGAACCTCCATGGTATTCAGTCACTGTACAGAGACTTTTAAAGAAACAGAGGTAACAGCAGAACAGGTGTGAAACTAAGCAGAGGGCTGTAGATAGAGAGATGCTGAATGAAACATGTTTGGCTATCAAGGGAGCAATGGGTGATGCCTGCAATGACTACCATAGCAGAATACTATAAAATGGTCTTTCACAGAATCCAAAGAAATCCTGATCATATGTAAAGGCTGTTAGTGGCACCAAAGTTAGTATCCAGTCCCCAGCGAACGAGGCAGGAACAGAAATTGAGGGTAGCAAAGCAAAAACTGAAATGCTTAACTCCACTTTCAGATGTTACTTTAAGGAGGACAACCCAGGAGAATTGCCCTAGTTTAATCCTTGTACCCCTGAAATGATGAATGAAAGAAGTATTAGTGTCAGTTATGTTGAGAAACAGCTGAAGTCACTAAAACAGCTGAAACTGCTAACATTGAACAATACTTCATGGCCCGACGGAATACCTATCACATTCTATACTGAATTTGTGGCTGAGTTAGCCCCTGTTTTAACTGTAATCTATTGTAGATCCCTTGAACAAAAAACTGTGCCCAGTTCTTGGGGAAAAGCAGGGATCACACCTGTCTACAAAAAGGATAGTAGAAATGATCCACAAAGTTACCCTCCAATATCCTTTGTTGCAGAATCTTAGAACATATTCTGAGCTCGGACATAATGAGGTATCTTTAACAAAATGACATCCTCAATGCCAACCAGCATGGATTCCAGAAACATCAACCATGTGAAACCCAACTTGGACTTTTCTCACACTACAAACTGAAAACTTTGCAGCAAGGCAATCAGGTTGAGGCAGTATTGCTTGATTTCTGGAAAGTATTTGACTCAGTACCTCAGCTACACTTAATTTTAGTAGTGTGACCACATGGAATACCAAGCGAAATTTGTGATTGGAGTGAGGACATTTTGGTAGGGAGGACACAACATGTTGTCTTGGATGGAGAGTAATTGTCAGATGTAGAAGTAATTTGTGTGTGCCCCTGGGAAGTGTGTTGGAACTCCTGCTGTTTATTTTGTATATTAATGACCTTGCAGATTAATATTAATTGTAACCTCAGACTTTTTGCAGATGATGCAGTTATTTGTAATGAAGTACTATCTGAAAGAGTCTGCATTAATATTCAGTCAGATCTTGATAAGATTTCAAAGTGGTGCAGAGATTGGCAACTTACCCTCAATGTTCAGAAATGTAAAATTGTGCACTTCACAAAATAAAAAAAACATAGTGTCCTATGACTATAACATCAATAAGTCACTGCTGGAATCAACCAACTAATACAAATACCCAGGTGTATCTCCTTGTAGGGATATGAAATGGAATGATCACATAGGTTCAGTCATGGGTAAAGTAGGTGGTGGACTTCAGTTTATTGGTAGTATACTGGGGAAGTGCAATCAGTCTACAAAGGAGATTGCTTACAGATCACTTGTGCACCCATCCTAGAATTGCTAAAGTGTGTGGGATCTGTAACTGGGGATACTGAACATACATAGAGAAGGGCAGCATGAATAGTCACAGGCTTGTTTAATCGATAGAAGAGTGTCACAGAAATTTTGATAGAACTGAACTGGCAGACTCTTGAAGCCAGACATAAACTATCCCTAGAAAGTCTATTATCAAAGTTTCATGAACCGGCTTTAAATGATGACTCTTAGTAATATACTACAGTTCGCTACATATTGCTCACATAGGGATCATGAGGATAAGATTGGAATAACTACTGCATGCCCAGAGGCATTCAAATAATCATTCTGCCTGTGCACCATACATGAATGGAACGGGAAGAAACACTAATAACTGGTACAATGGGACATACCCTCTGTGATGCTCCTCACAGTGGTTTGCATAGTATAGATGTAGATGTGGATGCTACCACTACAACCCACTATTACAACTGAACAATGTCATTTTTAATCCAGTGCAGTTCTAGTGACACTTTGTCAGTAACTTTCTAATTTAAATTTCTTGGCATGTAAGGGAGTAAAACATTTTTTTTAATGGTTTTCAGCATATATTAATTAAGGTAGACAGTTACTTGACAGCATCTTCTTCTTTTTTTCCTCTTACAGGTGGACCATGAATTAATTGTAATTCCAGTAGGAGTTGTCTTCCTTGTTGCACATGTCTTTGGCACTGCTGCCCTGTTTGCAGCAGACGCATACAGTGTGGTAGGGAGAGAGCTTATTGGGTTGTCAACAGATTTGTCTGTTTTCGCAGGCTACTTATGTTACAGTCTTGTACTGTTACCTTTGCCTGCCTTTGACAGGTGAGCATAACACTGTTGAAAGTGACTTGACTTTTGTACGTATTGCTTGGTTTCTAGTACCTGATTAATTCTACAACTGAATTAATATTGGATATTTCCTTTTGACCTCTGGTATTTCAGGGTTGTAGGCCAGCAGTTCAAGAGTTGCTCATTACTGAATATTGCTGCTTTACTAGAGTTGGCTACATTGTTACTTGCTGTTGGAATGCACAACTTCTCACTGTCCTTCATTTTAGCCACATTTTATGTACCTGTGGCACTGTCTGTGAGTCCGACGAAAAAAGGGTGAGTGTTATAGAACTAATGTGTAACATGTTCCACATAGATATTTGTGCAAAAGTGTGGTTTGTATGTTGCTTACATTGCTTTTGTGAAAAGTTAATATGAAATTCAAACTGCCTCTAGTATTTACGTTCAGCAGTCTTCATCACATCCTTAATACCCATGTAAGTATCCTTCAAACTAATGTTCTGTTTCTTCCTTTGTACTGCAAAACAAATTCGATGCTTTTAAATAGTTATATTTAAACAAAGAAGAAGTTGTTAAGCAAGTAAAGGCAAATAAACTCAGTTCAAGGCTTTTGCATATCAAGAGTTCCCAGCTTACACTGTTCAGTACCATTAGCTTGGGCATGCATCAGCTACCATTGTGTGAGGTGTGAGATAGCTAAACATTGTGAAAGTGTGATCTTGGCTTTTGTGTCCATGCTGCAAAAACAGTACAAGAATGGGGGGTGGGGGTACCATCTATATGTTAGCAGCATGCCCAAGAAGGATGGATGAGTGTCGAGGTGAACTGTCATTAGCGGCAACTTCTAGATGACAGTTTACACCTAACTATTTTTAGCTCGCTCAGTTTTGTGTGCCTCTCTTAACCAACTTATATGTACAAAGCTTGTTGTAGAAAGTCTTTAGGGCAAAAATCTTAGCCTCAGTATCTTTTATTGCTTCATCGGACCTATTGGGCAATATATATGTAATGTGTTTGTGTTGTTCTCTGGTCCAATTGTGTATTGTTTGTTGTTAAAGTAGGGGTTTTGAACAAAAGTCAGTTTTCTGCATTCATTAAGCTCTTGAGCATCTAGAAGGGACACTTTAATCAATTAAAAGGTGGCATAATGGTACAAGCATCATCAAGCCAATAAAAATTGTGCTAGTAAGGGAGCTGTTAAATGCAAAATTTTTTGAAAAGTATGCTGTGGTTAGTGAACCAAACACAACTCCCAGTTACAGTAAAGGGGTAATCAGTGTAAGGACACAGTGCAACTGAACATCAAAGAGCTTCTGTAAGTATGGCAGGAGATTTGTGCAGATTAATTTAGAGAAATTATATGGAGAATAACCAGGAAGCTCTAAAGCAGTACTATCTTTACAAACTATGGAAGGAATAAAGGTAACCTGTTAACCACTAACTGAATAATGGTACAGAGGCACATAAACAAGCTTAGACTCATTGCTAAGCTTTTTGATAAAGTCTTTCTTCAAAAATAACTACTGCTGTGTGTGTTGTGGGTGAGTGGCAAAGGAGGGGAGGGAGGGGGGGGGGGGGGGGTTAGGTGTAGCACACTTGTTGTGAAGAAGAAAGGAGGCAAAGATGAAGGGAAATGCATCAAATAAGGTAGGTAATCAAGGATAGTAATCGACAACCACTTTTCCAGTTTCCATTCAGAGACCATAAAAGAGACAGAGTGAGAGGTAAAGTACGATTAGCAAAAGAAGAGGAAATGAAAGGGGGAATATATCTGTGTAATTAGCTCCTACAGCTTCACAAATGGGATCTACATCTACATATATACTCCCTAATTCACATGGCAGAGGGTAGCCTGTACCATACTAGTCATTTCCTTTCCTGCTCCATTCACAAATAGTGTGAGGGAAAAACTGAGGTATCGTTACACAGTCAATACCACTCAGGGGGCCATCATCATTGAAGACTCAGAAGTCGGCAGCACAAGTGCAGCTGCCATCCACCAGTGCTTAGTACAGCAACAGGCGCCGTCCAATCCCAAGCTGCTGCACCATGTCCACGCCCCCTGTGTGGCAGCGCCATCAGGGTGCGAGACTTGAGTGGATAGAGAGATGTTGTCTGCAGCGGCAATTCCAGATAGTCGCCAGCAACTCTCCAGTTACTCTTTGGGGCCCAGACAGTCTAGTCCCTGACAGTACCAGTGGAGTCACTTAGCAGTACAGTGGGGCACATCACTGTTCAGAAATGATCTCACCTCAGAGATGTCAACTCACAGCTGGGACAGTTAACTTCATGGAACTTCAACATCGGCTGGGTGCAAGAGAACTACTGTATGGACACTAAAAATTGCACATGTCAACTCCATCAGTAGGCAAAGGACTTCATTCTGCATCACATGCAGATCTTCCATGTATTGAGTATTCACACTATATGTATTTCACAGTGATGTTTGTTATTCATTCTGTGTTTGATTTATTCTTCAGCTCCTGTACACCTTCCTGAACAGAACTGTATTTTGTACATGTGTCTACCACTCAGACATATATTGTTTCACCCAATGCTAAGTGCCATGCCAAAAACAACTATCCATATGCCTCCATACGAGACCTAATTTTTCATACCTTCCTGTTCCTTAGCAAAATGTGCCTTGGTGGCAGTAGAATCGTTCTGCAGTCAACTGCAAATGTTGGTTCTCTGAATTTTCTTAATAGTGTTACTCTAAAAGAATGTTGCCTTCCCTTCATCAGGGATTCGCATTTGAGTTCCTGAGGCATTTCCATAACACTTCCATGTTGTTTGAAATTACTGGTAACAAATCTAGCTGCCTGCCTTCAAATTGGTTTGATGTCTTCCTTCGATCCGACCTGGTACAGATCCCAAACACGAAAGCAGTTCTCAAGAATAGGTCGCACCAGTGTCCTATATGTCATCTTCTTTATAGGTGAACCGCTCTTTCTTAAAATTTTCCCAATAAACCAAAGTTGATCATTCACCTTCCCTATTACAGTCTTTACATTCTCATTCCATTTCATATTATTTTGCAACATTATGCCCAGATTTTTAATTAACATCAAGTAGCACACTACCAAGGCTGTACTTGAATATTATGGTTTTGTTTTTCCTTCTTTCTGCATTAACTTACTTTTCTGCATTTAGATCTAGATTCTATTCATCAAACCATCTAGAAATTTTGTCTAAGCAATCTTGTATTCTGAAGTCACTTATTGACAATACATTCTTGTACATCACAGTATCATCAGCAAATAGCCACAGATTGTTGTCCCCCCTATCCATCAGATCATTTATGTTCATAGAGAGTAACAACAGTTCTATTGCACATCCCTGGGGCACTCCAGACGGTACCCTCATCTCTGACAAACACTCATCGTTGAGGACAACGTACTGGGTTCTGTTACTTCAGAAGTCTTATAGCCACATACCTGTCTGGGATCCTATTCCTATCCTTGAACCTTCAACAACTTGCTTCTGTGACTGATAGAACTGTGGGGAACCGGGCTGCTTGTAGGTGTCCATTCTCATCGGTCACATGACATACTCTATGTCTCCTCAGAACTTCACTGCCCACTGCATATTTGTTAATGCTTTTGGTGAGCCTCAGCTTAGGAGTTCGTTGGACGCTGTAGGCACTGGCATAATGGCAGGCATGGAGCAGCGCAGCCCCATGGTGTGCTCTTCACACTGACTGGGCCACACAACTGGTAAGTGTCATCACATTCAGGGCAGCAGTATCACTTGTGCTTGCTGCCACAATCTGGACAGAACTTTTGCATCTTAGAATTGTGAGAATTTTTAGGCAACAAAGTGTTAGAGGAACTTTATGAACTGCTGACAGTTGAAACCAGTGGTGTACTAAGCATTATTTATGTAGGTCGGTACTTATGTTGAGGTGAATGTGTCACTAGTTATTGTTGTAACTAATCTATTGTATCCCAACCTATCTGCATCCCCCTCAGAGTCGGAGGAGGAAACACCACACTGTTTACGAGTCAAGCTGTGGCCCGAGCTGTGTGTGATTGTTTGCTCCAGTTCGCATCGAGACAGAAATCTGATCTGTTTTCACATTGGTAACATCCTTTGTCCATTGTATCAAATGATGTGTTTTATAGTTAGTTACTTGCATCTTCCTAGATCATTTGCATGCTTCTTTGGTGTGGAATGAGTCAGTTTACAGGATATGTATACATGATTAGTGTTAACATTAATGAATATGTCATCATTTTATTCCTACTCGTGCATCTACACTTAAAACCAGTAGCTGGTGCCAGAGATCTCTGTTATGAACATTTTATGTCGTGATTCACAAATGTGGTGTAAATGAATCAAACGAATCAGTGTGTCCTTAAATATTTAGTGTTGTGGTATTCAATAATTAATATCACTGTTGTGTTTTATTTTCTTTGGATTTTAAAGCTGAGTTAGTTAAAGTGAAGTACATTGGCAGGAGATACGCTGTTCGTCAGTGTAATTAGCCTGATTAAATTGTAAATCTAAAATTATGAAGTACATTTCATAATAATTCTTCAGCTGCTGAGACTTATTCCTGTGGACTTTGAGGGGTATTTGTAGCTGCAGAATATCAGTTTGAGAATATTCTTAAAACAATAGTTATCAAAATGACACAAATAGGACAGTGGTTATCACTGCGCTGTGTAGTACTTCGAACTTAGGCATTAAGAGGCTACAGTAGGGCCGAGTGAATGACACACAACCATGGTGCGTGAAAGTGGCCTCAGTTGCCTGAGACTGCAGTCGTGTGTGTAGTTGCATTTGCGCACGTGTGTGTGTGTGTGTGTGTGTGTGTGTGTGTGTGTGTGTGTGTGTGGTGTCTATTTTTGACGAAGGCCTTACTGGCCAAGAGCTTTATTTGTGACAGTCTTTTTGTTGTGCCTCTCTGCGACTCAGCATCTCTGCTATATGGTGAGTAGCAACTTTCCTTCTCATAATATTGTTACATTCCATCCTGGATTTTTCATCGTTTGACTTTATCCTTATGTCCTATTTTCTTGTACTGTTGTCAGACTCTTTAATGTGTCGAAAGTGTGTATATGTTTCATTTTGAGGTATATACATAGGCATGTTCAGAAGGTAAGTGTACTAGATTTTTTTGCTACCCACTGTAAAGATGGCAGGTTGAATTGCAGACAGGGATAATGAAAAGACAGATATACATTAGCTTTCAGCCAAACCCTTCTTCAGAAATGGAAACACACACTCGTTCCGACCCCAGTTGCCAGAGATGTTGGTCATGTGTGAGTGTGAGATGTGATTATTTGTGTGAATGAATGTGTGTGAAAAGATGATAGTAACTGAGCGAATGCCATACAATGAGGTGAAAAAATTATGCAGGTCGATGCAGCCATCAACATTTGTGGCCAAGACACTTTTTGCCAAAGGTGACATGTCTGTACAGGTGTAGACCAGCAGTGGAAGCATAGATACATACTCTTGTGAATATTGTTGTAAAACAAGCACTACCTTCCCTCTTGTACAAAGCAAATCAGTCAAGCAGTGTGGTGAGGACACAAAAATCATAATACACCACAGCAAAGAATATTACAAAGTGCAACATCCAGCATGTTAGAACACCCATCACTGCTAACATCGCAAAAAAAAAAAAAAAAAAAAAAAAAGAAAGAGGCCAGTGAAGTGAGAGTCAAAAGCCATCAGACCATCCTGCACTCCGCATCCATAAAGGAAATGGGGTACAAAGTCTCTCATAGGGAACCAACAAGTTTGCCCTCTGCTGAACACTCAACTGCCGTATGTCTGCGCTCTTGGCAGCAAGAAATAGTCAGATGTACAAACACTTGACCAATAAAATGGCACCCATACTGTAGTGAAAATCGAACAAGTTCTGGATGAGTTTCGAAGAGCTGTAGATCCTTAACAAAGGGCAGATCAGTCTAATGCCCATGTACTAAGGAGCTGTAGCCTCCCCTAAAGGATGACTACAGCAGGGAGAGGGCTAAAGGCAACGTGGCCATGTACATCACTGACAAATACTATGACTTCTCTCTCCTCCTCAACACCAACTTGTGTACAGTTGCTGCAATATAGTACAGTATAGTGCAGTACAGTACAGTGCGATACAGTACTGCAATACAATACTGTACAGTTACTACGCTAGTGTGTGTACTGTACAGGCCAACACTGTGCCCTCTATAAATGCTCTGTAATGAATGCATAGTTCAGGAGGCTCTCAGGGATCTTATTGCACATCTCCTCATACCATTCGTCTTCTGTTGAGATTTCAAAACACGTAATTTTTCTATAGGGGTCTACCACAATCTGTCCCCAAGGTCGAGCTATTGAGAACATCATTTGTTGGGATTGTGCCTCATGAGCTTTGGGTAGAGCACACATTTCAGCACTGCTACAGGATCATTGTCTGCTGTAGATCTGTAGATTCGCTCTCCTGCACTTGTCGACATTGCGTGGTGGGCTGTGGGCAGCCATTATCATTCCAGTGGCCACTTTCCCATCTGGATACATATGAAAAACCAAAGACAGTCTAAAATAAAGTCACCAAAGTGGATGCTGCACTAGTATTTAAGTGCTGGTGCCTTAAGGAGGTGTGTAAAGAGGTGCGAATAAAGTGGATTATTTTGAGGTGTGTGGTTGATGGATACTTTCACTGGTAGCAATTAATGCATATTAAGTTCTTACCTCCACAGTCTCTGGCTATGATTAACAGTGTAACAATCTAAATTATATCTAAAAACAAAGATGATGAGACTTACCAAACAAAAGCGCTGGCAGGTCGATAGACACACAAACAAACACAAACATACACACAAAATTCAAGCTTTCGCAACAAACGGTTGCTTCATCAGGAAAGAGGGAAGGAGAGGAAAAGACAAAAGGATGTGGGTTTTAAGGGAGAGGGTAAGGAGTCATTCTAATCCCGGGAGCGGATGGATATGTGTGTGTGTGCGAGTGTATACCTGCCCTTTTTTCCCCCTAAGGTAAGTCTTTCCGCTCCCGGGATTAGAATGACTCCTTACCCTCTCCCTTAAAACCCACATCCTTTCGTCTTTCCCTCTCCTTTCCTCTTTCCTGATGAAGCAACCGTTTGTTGCGAAAGCTTGAATTTTGTGTGTATGTTTGTGTTTGTTTGTGTGTCTATCAAACTGCCAGCACTTTTGTTTGGTAAGTCTCACCATCTTTGTTTTTAGATATATTTTTCCCACGTGGAATGTTTCCCTCTATTATATTCATAACAATCTAAATTGATTGATATATTGACGTTCCTTTGAACAGTGTGATATTTACCTTCTCTTTCTCAAAGAAGAAGATGCAGTGTCGAGCTCCATGATATGGATTGCGGTATAATAGTCCTAAATAGAGCTGTCCTGTGTTACGAAGTTTGCAGGCTACAGTGTATCCATGTTTCATTTTCAGGAAGAAGCTATTTAGAAATGAAAGATACTGCCTACCTTTCCAGAAGATAAATTGCAAAAACTTCTACACAAATAGTCTTAGGTGGAGATTTCAATTTACCAGATATAGACTGGCACACTCAGATGTTTAGGACGGGTGGTAGGGACAGAGCATCGAGTGACATTATACTGAGTGCACTATCCGAAAATTACCTCGAGCAATTAAACAGAGAACCGACTCGTGGAGATAACATCTTGGACCTACTGATAACAAACAGACCCGAACTTTTCGAATCTGTATGTACAGAACAGGGAATCAGTGATCATAAGGCCGTTGCAGCATCCCTGAATATGGAAATTAATAGGAATATAAAAAAAGGGAGGAAGGTTTATCTGTTTAGCAAGAGTAATAGAAGGCAGATTTCAGACTACCTAACAGATCAAAACGAAAATTTCTGTTCCGACACTGACAATGTTGAGTGTTTATGGAAAAAGTTCAAGGCAATCGTAAAATGCGTTTTAGACAGGTACGTGCCGAGTAAAATTGTGAGGGACGGGAAAAACCCACCGTGGTACAACAACAAAGTTAGGAAACTACTGCGAAAGCAAAGAGAGCTCCACTCCAAGTTTAAACGCAGCCAAAACCTCTCAGACAAACAGAAGCTAAACGATGTCAAAGTTAGCGTAAGGAGGGCTATGCGTGAAGCGTTCATTGAATTCGAAAGTAAAATTCTATGTACCGACTTGACAGAAAATCCTAGGAAGTTCTGGTCTTACGTTAAATCAGTAAGTGGCTCGAAACAGCATATCCAGACACTACGGGATGATGATGGCATTGAAACAGAGGATGACACGCGTAAAGCTGAAATACTAAACACCTTTTTCCAAAGCTGTTTCACAGAGGAAGACTGCACTGCAGTTCCTTCTCTAAATCCTCGCACAAACGAAAAAATGGCTGACATCGAAATAAGTGTCCAAGGAATAGAAAAGCAACTGGAATCACTCAATAGAGGAAAGTCCACTGGACCTGACGGGATACCAATTCGATTCTACACAGAGTACGCGAAAGAACTTGCCCCCCTTCTAACAGCCGTGTACCGCAAGTCTCTAGAGGAACGGAGGGTTCCAAATGATTGGAAAAGAGCACAGATAGTCCCAGTCTTCAAGAAGGGTCGTCGAGCAGATGCGCAAAACTATAGACCTATATCTCTTACGTCGATCTCTTGTAGAATTTTAGAACATGTTTTTTGCTCGCGTATCATGTCATTTCTGGAAACCCAGAATCTACTATGTAGGAATCAACATGGATTCCGGAAACAGCGATCGTGTGAGACCCAACTCGCCTTATTTGTTCATGAGACCCAGAAAATATTAGATACAGGCTCCCAGGTAGATGCTATTTTTCTTGACTTCCGGAAGGCGTTCGATACAGTTCCGCACTGTCGCCTGATAAACAAAGTAAGAGCCTACGGAATATCAGACCAGCTGTGTGGCTGGATTGAAGAGTTTTTAGCAAACAGAACACAGCATGTTGTTATCAATGGAGAGACGTCTACAGACGTTAAAGTAACCTCTGGCGTGCCACAGGGGAGTGTTATGGGACCATTGCTTTTCACAATATATATAAATGACTTAGTAGATAGTGTCGGAAGTTCCATGCGGCTTTTCGCGGATGATGCTGTAGTATACAGAGAAGTTGCTGCATTAGAAAATTGTAGCGAAATACAGGAAGATCTGCAGCGGATAGGCACTTGGTGTAGGGAGTGGCAACTGACCCTTAACATAGACAAATGTAATGTATTGCGAATACATAGAAAGAAGGATCCTTTATTGTATGATTATATGATAGCGGAACAAACACTGGTAGCAGTTACTTCTGTAAAATATCTGGGAGTATGCGTACGGAACGATTTGAAGTGGAATGATCATATAAAACTAATTGTTGGTAAGGCGGGTACCAGGTTGAGATTCATTGGGAGAGTGCTTAGAAAATGTAGTCCATCAACAAAGGAGGTGGCTTACAAAACACTCGTTCGACCTATACTTGAGTATTGCTCATCAGTGTGGGATCCGTACCAGGTCGGGTTGACGGAGGAGATAGAGAAGATCCAAAGAAGAGCGGCGCGTTTCGTCACTGGGTTATTTGGTAACCGTGATAGCGTTACGGAGATGTTTAATAAACTCAAGTGGCAGACTCTGCAAGAGAGGCGCTCTGCATCGCGGTGTAGCTTGCTCGCCAGGTTTCGAGAGGGTGCGTTTCTGGATGAGGTATCGAATATATTGCTTCCCCCTACTTATACTTCCCGAGGAGATCACGAATGTAAAATTAGGGAGATTAGAGCGCGCACGGAGGCTTTCAGACAGTCGTTCTTCCCGCGAACCATACGCGACTGGAACAGGAAAGGGAGGTAATGACAGTGGCACGTAAAGTGCCCTCTGCCACACACCGTTGGGTGGCTTGCGGAGTATCAATGTAGATGTAGATGTAGATATATATTGTTGTCTGAGACACACACAATACATCCACCCAGAATCACGAACGGGAAGAGACCGATTGTTGAGGAGTGAAAAATTTGATATCAGCTTAAGGAAACACTAGAATACATATATATGTTCATCTTTCGTTTCCTTCATTTCTTGTTTTGGTGCGGGCATGTTTATATTGCATTTTTTTCCCCTCAAAGTATTCTGATACTTATTAAATGACATAAACTTTATGGCTAAACCAAAATAAGATCTGTCACAACTGCTCCCCTACTGTATACTGGCATTGTCTATTATTACTGGATGACAGTATACAGTAGTAGTGCATTTTACAAACACATGTAGCATAAATTATCAAATTTTGAACGGAAGTATCATTTAAACTACTTTTTGGCCCTGTTGGAGATCAAATTCCTTTATTTGTGGCCAAGTTTATATCTTATTTATCCCCTGCATGTGTCAGCTTTATTTATATTACAATTAATTTACATGGAATTTACAAAACTTTAAAGTTTCAGTTTCTGAGAGATCATGACTCAACAAAGAGCATGTTTAAATTAGTCTTTTGCTGCGTGTGAGCCTGTCAGTATCAACAGTGCAACTATGGAGAACAGTTCAGTCTCAGATCTATAACTCGGTAGGCAATGATCAATTCCACATCGTTATCGTGTCTGGAGGGTAACTCCATAGGATAAGTGCACATTTACGTGTGTTTGCTTAAAAAGTTTGATGCCACAGTGGAGAAGCTATAAAGTTCCAACCATGGTTATATGGGCATGTCGTCCATCACATATTTCAGTGTCTGAAAGGCCATCCCGTATCATCTGCATCACTATGAGAGCTCACAATATTCTGTGTAAGTCTATTAATTACTTGTTTTAATTCCTCCTTCGTAGTAAAGCTGGGCGTCCAGTGCTACTACAGAGGGTACTTAGAAGGTTTTTTGTCATTGTAGGCACACACAAATTTGATCACTACTTCACATGAGTTTTATTTCTCATTCAACACTCACTAAACATATGATAGGTGGACAGTTTTTCTTGAAGTACCTTTCATTTCACACATGTTAAGACACCCTTTTTATATATAGTTTTCTTTACATGTCTTTGTACAAGTGCATAAAATTTTACATGACTTACATTAAGAAATGAAAACATGACATAAATTTGCTCTTATAACTGCACATAAATGTCTTTAATATTAGCTGACATGTGAGGTCTAATACATTTCCCTTATATACAACTTTGCACATAAATCTGTCACATCACTTCTGATGTTTGCATGTTGTCATGGTCTTCAGTACAGAGACTAGTTTGATACAGCTCTCCATGTTACCCTATCCTGTGCAAGCTTCTTCATCTCCGAGTAAATACTGCAGCCTACATCCTTCCAAATCTGCTTAGTGTATTCATCTCTCGGTCTCCCTCTACGATTTTTACCCTCCACGCTTCCCTCCAATACTAAATTGGTGATCCCTTGATACCTCAGAACATGTCCTACCAACTGATCCCTTCTTCTAGTCAAGTTGCACCACAAATTCCTCTTCTCCCCAATTCTATTCAGTACCTCCTCATTAGTTATGTGACCTACCCATCTAATCTTCAGTGATATTTTGTGCTTGTAAATTAATCACTGAATTGTCAACAGTGGTTTTATCTACTGCATCCATTTCTATCCTTGTGATTTACTAATTGCAAAATTTTGAAATGAATATCCCTTTCTTAAAAACTGTGAGAAATTCTTCATTTGTGTGGCTATAGTGTCCGTAGTTGCTTTATAATTCATGAAGGTATTTTTGATCTGTCATTGCAACTAGAAAATGCATGATTTCTTCACCAGATGTGTTTCACTTTATTTAGGTAAAGCATCATCATTGGTCTGTAATTAAGTTTATTTACGTTTTGATTTGCTTCTAGATCAAAAAACAGTTAATTAAGAATAGGTTGGTTTATACTAACAGTGATTTTTCGGCTGATTTCTCGCTCACATCGGGAAATGCCGTCTACTTGCACATTGTTGTTTTGCTGTGTTAGACACTGATAATTTTTAGATGTTCTGCAGAACTATGCATTTCTCACAAAACACTTTTATGCACACCACTGTATTCTGTTTGTTTTTGTACTTCAAGTATGTATTGCTGTTTGTGTTTTGTAGTGTTGCCAACATAAACTTTTAATTACTTTGTCTGTGACCTGCAAATATTCTCTTTTAATTTAGATTATTGTATGTGTGTAATTCTATTTAAGTGTGTTTTTGTGTATTTATGTAATGTGTATGAGTAGAGAAGGGATAGTGATGGAGTGCAGGGGGGGAAGACCATGATGAGTGGACATGAGACACAAGTATATAGCAGTGTGATGGAGTGTGAGTTAGAGGAGAAGGTGAGGAGTGAGAAGCGAAATAAAGCTCTGAGTGAGGGGGAAGGGGGGGGGGGTGAAAAAGGCTCTTTTCTTTTACATGTGATTTCATCAATTATTCTTTTCCAGTATTTATCTGGTCATTGAGCAACTGTTTATGTTGTGTTAATTCCTTCTTGTATGTGGAAATTTTCATGCAAAGGAAGGATGTGTCTGTCTTTACTGATTTTTATTATATTCCTTTTGTTTTCAATATTGCATGGTCTATGGTGTTGTTCTTTTAGATGAACCCCAAATGTTGGATGATTTTACCATATTTGAATGCTCTGATGTGTTCTTTATATCTTGTGTCAAATGTCCTGCCAGTCATTCCAATGTATATCTTTTCACAATCTCTGCAACTGAGCTGATAGATACCACATTGTTGGTATCTGTCTGATTTTGATTTTAGTTTTGGGATGTGCTTTTGTATGCATTTTTATTTTTATTTTTTATTTTTATTTTTATTTTTATTTTTTATTTTTTATTTTTTTTTTTTTTGCAAGAAATGTTTATGCCTTATTTTTTTAATATGTTTCCTATTTTATGAGTGAATTTGTTGTTGTAGGTCATTTATTCCCTTTTTTGTTGTTGCGAGTTGTGCGAGTTAGTGTGGTTTGGTTTGTTTTCTTCATTATTTGTCTCTTTATTTTTTATTCAGTTTGTTGACCTTTGTTTCTTTGAGTCCATTTTTTAATGTTGTTTGTTTTATAATGACTAACTCTTTCTGGTAATTAGAAGTGTTTAGGGGGATCCTGTTCAGCCTTTTTAACATGCATCTGATTGCTGCTTGTTTGTGGTTCTGTGGGTGGTTTGAAGTGTCATTTAAGATAATGTCACTTGTTGTGGGTTTTCTATATATGTCGATCATGTGTGTATTATTATCTTTTCTATATAATGGAAGGAAACATTCCACGTGGGAAAAATTATATATAAATACAAAGATGAGGTGGCTTACCGAACAAAAACGCTGGCAGGTCGATAGACACACAAACAAACACAAACATACACACAAAATTCAAGCTTTCGCAACAAATTGTTGCCTCATCAGGAAAGAGGGAAGGAGAGGGGAAGACGAAAGGAAGTGGGTTTTAAAGGAGAGGGTAAGGAGTCATTCCAATCCCGGGAGCGGAAAGACTTACCTTAGGGGGAAAAAAGGACAGGTATACACTCGCACACACGCACATATCCATATGTGCGTGTGTGCGAGTGTATACCTGTCCTTTTTTCCCCCTAAGGTAAGTCTTTCCGCTCCCGGGATTGGAATGACTCCTTACCCTCTCCTTTAAAACCCACTTCCTTTCGTCTTCCCCTCTCCTTCCCTCTTTCCTGATGAGGCAACAATTTGTTGCGAAAGCTTGAATTTTGTGTGTATGTTTGTGTTTGTTTGTGTGTCTATCGACCTGCCAGCGTTTTTGTTCGGTAAGTCACCTCATCTTTGTATTATTATCTTTTCTTATGGTTATGTCTAAAAAGTTGATTGTGTTTTATTGTTCTTCTTCTATTGTGAAGTTCATGTTTTTGTGTACTGTTTTTATGTCGTTGGGTAGTTGCTGTATTCTTTTTCAGGTTCTTCTACCATTCATATAGGAGGGACCTTGTTTCCTCATCGGAGATATTATAAGATAACATGGGTATCCCCATATCATATTACAGAAAATCAAATTGACCACATCACAGTATCCAGGAAGTTCAGGAGGATCCTGGAAGATGTGCGGAATAGAAGAGGAGCAGATGCAAATAGCAACCACCATCTTATTACTGCCAGTTTCCGAATGAAGATTGTGGCTTCCAGAAAGAAATTCAAGCCAAGGAATAGAAGATTCGATGTAGGTAAACTGAAAGATCCACAGATAGCTGAGGGGTTCCAGCTGGAACTCTGGAATAGATTCCAGGCACTGGAACTGGAGATGGATGAGGATAAGGACATGGATGAAATGTGGACAGAAGTTAAGAATACTTTTGTGCAAGTGAGTGAGAGACACCTTGGCTTTAAAAATCACCTGCGGAGAGATTGGATGTCCAAACATACCTGGAGGAAAATCACCCATAGAAAGGAGGCCAAGGGAAAAGTAAATCAGAGCTGGACCAGGCAACAAAAAGCACAGGCACAAGCTGATTATAGAGCTGCAGATAAGGAAGTGAAAAGGAGTGTGAGAAGAGACCACAGAAGATGAATAGATGGACAGGTTGATAGAGCAGAACAGGCAGCGCGAGGGGGGATGTGAAAGAACCTGATATCACTAAGATGCTCTCAAAGTAAAGCTTCCAGAGGAACCGACCAGTAAGGAATAAGAAAGGGGAGATACTAACTACACATGAAGAACAATCATGTAGGTGGAAGGAACACTTTAAAGAAGTTCTAAATAGAGACCTGAGTGGGGAGGTAGAAGAACAAGAACCAACGGTAAACAGTGATACTAGTCCCAGCATTGGTGTAAATGCACCGCACCCACGAAAGCAGAAATTCAGATAGCACTGAAGCAGATCAAGAAAGGGAAGGCACCAGGACCAGATAATATAACAACTGAGATGCTGAAAACAGACTTGGACACCACTGTTGAGTTATTGTACATCCTCTTTGAGAAGATATGGAGAGAGGAGAAACTGCCAACAGATCGAATATGAGATATTATCATGAAAATACCCAAAAAAGGAGATGTTACTAACTGCAACAACTGACAGGGCATTACCCTATTGTCAGTACCGAGTAAGGTACTTTCGAGGATCATTTTAAACCATATTAAGGATTCTGTGGAAGCACAACTGAGGAGAGAGCAGGCGGGTTTTAGAAAACATCGAAGCTCTGTGGACCTTATCAATACTCTCAGAATTATTCTGGAACAAAGTGCAGAGTGGTAGCACCTTCATTGACTTTGAAAAGGCTTTCGACTCTATCAATCAAAGAGTCATGTGGGATACTCTTGCAAAATATGGCATTCCAACAAAGATTATTAACATCATAAGGAAATGTATGAAGACTATGAATGCCAAGTACTACATAATGGAGAACTAACAGAGCCTTTCCAAGTTAATTCGGGAGTACGACAAGGGTGTATTCTTTCGCCAACTCTATTTCTTTTGGTGTTGGACCATGTGATGAAGAGAGTGATGGGGGGACAGAAGACAGGTGTACAATGGGGGATGCGGGATAGGCTTGAAGATGTAGATTTCGCAGATGACATTTGCTTAATGGCACAATGATATCAAGACATCAAAGAGAAAGTGGCCAGGTCACAGAGAGAGGCATAAGTTGCAGGCCTCGAGATAAATGTTCGCAAAACCATAGAAATGCAGATAAATTTGACCATCACGAATAGGCTGGCCATTAATGGAGAAGATGTAGAACAGGTCCAATCTTTCCTCTATCTTGGAAGTGTAGTCACAACTACAGGAGGCGCTGAGGAGGACTTCCGTAATCGCATCCACAAAGCAAATGGTGCATTTGTACAACTGTACCTTGTCTGGAGAAATAGGAACATCTCAAAGAAGACCAAACTCCGGCTTTTCAATAGCAGTGCGAAGGCTGTTCTGTTGTATGATTGTGAAACTTGGACGGTGACTAACCACATCAAAAACCAGCTCCAAGTTTTATCAATCTCTCTCTGGCATATTTTAAATGTGAGATGGCCAGATATAATGACAAATGAAGATCTTTTGAGGGTGACAAATCAGCAACCAATCAATATACAAATCAAAGAAAAAAAGTGGAACTGGATTGGGCATACATTGAGGAAACCAGATGGAGCTATTGAAAGGATGGCTTTGGATTGGCACCCTCAAGGAGTTTGAAAACGTGGTCATCCCAAACAGGCATGGAAAAGGACAATCGAGAGAGAAGCTGCAGAGGATGGGAAAACCTGGAATGAAGTGAAGAGACTTGCTAGAAATCTTGCTAGGAGTTTCGTCACGGCCCTATGT
This sequence comes from Schistocerca piceifrons, assembly GCF_021461385.2. NCBI lineage: Eukaryota > Metazoa > Arthropoda > Insecta > Orthoptera > Acrididae > Schistocerca > Schistocerca piceifrons. Next base: position 93,942,127 of record NC_060143.1, on the reverse strand, counting down.
TCCAAAGGGAACGACAGGAACTAAGCAAAGCATGCATGTTATGTCATCCATGTATCTGTACCAGTAGATGACATTGTAGCTTTTATTTGTTATTGTGTCTTCAAATATTAGTTTTTCTATGTGATTCATGAAAATGTTGGCTAATGTGTTTCTGACATAGGTGAACCCATGGGTAAACCTCCTCCTTGTATGTAGTATTCTTGATTGAGTTCAAGGTAATTTTGTTGTGTTATTAACTGTAGTAATTTTGTGGTTTCATCTGTGTGTTCATGAGGTAGCTGGTTGTGTGTTTGCAGGTTTTCCTCAATTATTTTTATGGATTCACTAACAGAAATGCAACTGTACATGCTTTCTACATCAAAGGAGAGCAATGTTGCTGTGTCAGGGATTTTAGTGTATATTATGTGTTCTACCAGTTGAGAGGTATTTCTGATTGTTCTATCCTTTTCTAATTTATAATACTGGTTGAGCTGTGACTGCATTTGTTTTGCTAGTAGGTATGTAGGAGCTGCTCTGAAATTTACTGTTGGATGGACTGGATAATTTTCTTTATGGACCTTGGGTTGACATCTCATGTTGGGGGCTTGAGGGTTTTTTTCATACAAGTCTCTGTTTCTCTCTGTCTGTTAATGTATACTCTATGTTTTTGAGTGTGTTTTTAACTTCTTGTGTTTGAAATCTGTTAGTTGGGTTTGATTTTAACTTTTTTTTTTTGTTGTTTTTGCTGATGAATTCTTCCGTTTTTTCTATGTATTCTTCTTCTTCTTCTTCCTTTTTTTTTTTCACCTTCTCCTCTAACTCACACTCCATTACACGCTATATACTTATGTCTCATGTCCACTCATTATGGTTCCCCCCACTCCATCACTATCCCTTCTCTGCTCTTACACGGTGCATAAATATACAAAAACATACTTAAATAGAATTACACACATACAATAATCTAAATTAAAAGAGAATATTTGCAGGTCACAGACAAAGTAATTAAAAGTTTATGTTGCCAACACTACAAAACACAAACAGCAATACACACATGAAGTACAAAAACAAACAGAATACAGTTGTGTGCATAAAAGTGTGTTGTGAGAAATATGTAGTGCTGCAAAACATCTAAAACGTAGACGAAAATTATCAGTGTCTGTCACAGCAAAACAATGATGTGCTAGCAGACGGCATTTCTCGATGTGAGCAAGAAATCAGCCGAAAAATCACCATAAGTACAAACCAACCTATTCTTAATGAACTGTTTTTTGATCTAAAAAGCAAATCAAAATATAAATAAACTTAATTACAGATCACATGATGCTTTACTTCAATAAAGCAAAACTTGTCTGGTGAAAAAATCACGCATTTTGTAGTTGCAACGACAGATCAAAAATACGCTCATGAACTCTGAGAAAATTTTCTAAATTATCCTGTGACCTGTTGCAAACGTATACTGCAGTGTTATCGCACTTGCACTCACTCAAAACTCTCAGACAAAAGATTTTTAATAAATTCACTGTTTTACTAAAATTTAAAATGCTCCAATTTTTAGGATTGTGGGGGGGGGGGGGGGGGCAGGAGATGTACTACTAGTATTTGGTATGAGTGAGACACTAACAACCGCAGCCATGCAAGTTGTCAGTCAGAATTTTCCTACCTTCTCAGAGGTTTCAGCAGTTCCCCCCCCCCCCCCCCCCCCCCCACCCCATACAAATTTTATTATTCATCTATGCACATCCTTCATCCTTCTTTTGTGACCCATCCTCTCTTTCTTTGGAGAGTATTATTTGTCTTATGCAACAAAGAAAACAAGAGATAATTAATTCTATGGAAAATTTTTACAAAATGTTTTATATATTTTAATTACTTGAGTTATCTATACTCGGCACCACCCTGTCATGGTCACCAGTTATACTGGTATTTAAATACTGGCACCATAAGGAGATAACGTCAATTATTTCAAGTGTGTGGTTGGGGAATACTTTCACTTGTAGCAGTTCACACATTTAAGTTTGCACCTCCACAGTCTCTTGCTATGCTTACCACTATAATAGTCTAAACTGATTGATATATATACTCTGCTTGTAACAGAGTTATATTTACTTTTTCTTTCTTGAAGAAGAAGATGATGCAGCTTCCAGCTCCGTGATAAAGAATGAAGTACAATACAATCGTATATAATGTCGCCATATGTTGTGAAGTTTGGCAGGCTACAGTGTATCCAGTTATCATTTTCAGGGTGAAGCAATTTAGAAACAAAAGATGTTGCTTCCCTTTCCAAAAGATATATTGTAAAAACTTTTACACAAATATATATTGTTGTCAGACATAAATGCAGTAAGTCCACCCAGAACCAGGATGGCAAGAGACCGATATTACAAGAGTAAAAAATTTGATATCAACATAAGGAAACATTAGAATACAGATATATGCTCATCATTCTTTTCATACACATCTCTTTTTGGCACGGGCATGTTTATATTGAATCTTGGCCCCGCACTGTGTCTTGATGCTTATTAAATGACATAAATTTTATGGGTACACCAAAATAAGATCCATCACAATGCTCAGGAAGGCTAACAACTCTGTAAAGTCAACTAGTTGTGTTTGATCACAGAGAGAGAATCCAGAAATGGGTGGATCATATTAAAACAGTGATACCCAAAAATCATGTTTTTTTGGAGATTAACTTGATTATGGATACAGATTGTCAAAAACTGGAAAATGGCATTTCTAGATAAATGTCTAAAAAATGGACAGTTTGAGTCCATTGCTGTGGAGGCCACAGTGCAAAAATGGCTGAAACCCGATTATTGCATTTTCTGCCTAAGTGCGGTAACTTTGAAACTCTGGATCTCAGTAAGTTTCGAAGTTCATCTTAAGATCATATGATATAAATTCTGATGATCTGCAGTGAATAGAAATTATAGAAGTAGCCACCCCCACAATTGGTACTTTTCATACACAAACCAAAACTCTTTGATTGTTGCAGTTTTCTCGTGAACTGCCCATGAACAAATGGTGTTTTTATAATCCACCTAAGGCTAACTCTAAATAACAACTAATGAAAAAATTTGTCAATTTGCTAATTTCTCTGGGCTGCAGGAAATGTATTTGGATTAAACACAGTCCAATGACGCATAGCTTCCTGCTGTTGTGGGAGGACCTTCCAATTTGCAGTGCATGTGATGCAGATTTTAATATGTAAGATTTTAATTAAACATATTTTGTACTCAAACAAGAGGGCTGAGGCTAATTTAACAGCAGATCTATCGTCTATATTAGTAGATGAGAGAAATGATGTATGGCTTAAGAATTTGTAAATTGCTAGGGGGAAAATTTTAACGTATAATCAATGTAGCTGGCTCGTCCTGATTTTTTGTGAGTGATCATCCATCCACACTTACCTGAACTATTTTTAAGCATTTATTCTGTAGTTCAGTTCGGATTTTAATAGTTCATTTTAAAGTTTACAGTTGTACATTCTGCATGATTAGGTGGGTGAATGGTGGTGGAATAGGAGAGTGCAATTGTAATTTTAAGGGAATTCTGTCTCTATGCATTTTTAATTTTACCTGTTACAAGTATATTCATCTAATACGTTTCGGCAAAAGCACTAGCAACCCTGCTGTTGATCACAGTTTAATACACTGACTGTCAGAGACATAGTGATGGACATTTCATGAACAGGCTTAAGCCAAGCCAGGCATCAGGGATGAGGCTCCACTGTGACTGCCACAGGCCATGTGGCTGTCAGTGTGTTAATACAGTTCTCAAATTGTTGGATAGTTCTTTTCTGTTTGGAATATTGTTAATGGCATTTTACATTATGTTTTAATTATCTGATCACTGATCAACTTAAGCTTTGTGGTGTTTTGTTTGTTTGATAATGCTGAATTTATGTTTGCAGGAGGCTGGTGAACATCACTCAGAGAATAATGTGGTTGCTTCTGCATCCACTTTCACTTCTCATGCTCACTGTATTCGCATTCTCTGCATACACCTTTCCAGAAGAGCCTTCAGATATGCTTGTGCTGAGGACATTTGAAGCAAGTTGTGAAGCACTTCTGTTTGCTGTTGTTGATAATCTTATATATGGCAACTGGTTATTTAGTGTTGCTGTGGCTGCTCTGCTGCCTGTTTGGTTACTTTTCTGGGTAGTGTTGCATACAAGTGCAAATATTGTTCAAGTAAAAACTAAAATGTGAAATAAATAATATCAGTCAAAATAAGGGTAAAGTGTACAGAGAGATACAGATTCAAACTACTAGAGCAACTGCCATGATCAAGAATTAAAGAGAAACTGTGGAAAAAAAATACATTCCATTACTTTATAGCACCATTGTTTTTCTTAATAAAACAAAGGCATTTTCTCCCAACTTGCTTGATTACCCATTCCTAATTACTGATAAAGGTACTTGACTCAGAAGTCCTGAATACCTCACACACAATATTGGCAATAATGGATCGGAATGCAAGTGAGAACATATCAGAATCACCCTTTCAGTTTTGAGAATGGTAAGAGTTCTAATTCATTGTAGCTGTTTCAGGAAAGACATGTAGTGGCACCAGACCAGCTAAACTTTTGTTGCATAATTGCTTATTATTATGTATGGAAGACCAACACTATTACCACATTTTGGACAGCATGCAGTCACACTAAGGCAGAGTTAAAATGGGAAATTTCTTGATTCCTTGTTTTTAATCATTTTGCAATGTGTTAATTGTGTGGTGAATGATTGGATTTTGCATGTGGCATTCCTCTAGTTCCATTACTAGTCCTCAGTTCATTCAACAAATCAACTTGAATTTGTAATTTACAGTAATAACATCAAAAATGCCTTTTATGTCAGAGGATAGGTAAAGAGTGTGCCCACTGCTTCCACTAAACTCTTACATATGGATACCAATATCTTCCATCAATCTCTGCACCAGTAAGGTTTAGTTTCTTGACAACATACCCTCTCACCATGGGACAGCAAGTTCAAAAGTTAGAGTTGTGTGAATAACAGCTTGGGAAGTTTCATAGTGGTGATGGCAAAACCTGCCTGCCCCAGTATTTTATCTAGATGTGCATTTTGATGAAGTGAAGGGAGTGAGGATTCTGGCAAAAGAATGGAATGCACAGGCTTCATTGCATGGTCACATCAGAAAATAACTTATGTGAATGTTTCTTCCTAGGCTATTATTTAAAGAAAAAAAAATTGCAAAGTCAGTCTTATACATTATAATATTCGATGTTTGCTCACAGGTGTCCAACTAAAGTATTCCACAATGACACTCAAACTTCCAGGGAGTTGACCCGGGTGGAGGGATCGATTTTTGAAACTACCTGTATGGTGATTTAGGTCAAGATCCAAGGTATCACACCCTGCAGCCATTCACCCTGGTGGGCACTCATTTGAAAGCAATTAACAAAAAAAATCTAGACTTTTGCATGACACTTAATAGCATTATAAAAGGAGTATTGTATGGACTTGCTGCATAGCATAATGGATGGGTCAAAGCCTTCACATGCAGAAGGTCGTGAATTTGAGTATCTCCAGGTGCTTTAAATTTTGCTTATTTTTAAATCTTCATTGAAATGATTTTATGTGGTTTAAATGTAATTTTATTTCTATTCCTTTGTCATGTCATTTTAACCATCACATCTGTTTAATTTGCTCTCCTCCATCTTCCTGTCATTTTTTTCGGCTTGAAATCTTTGTTCATGTGATTTTAATTAAATTTATGCATTACTTTCAGTTACATTTATTTCGTTTTATCATCCTATTTTTTCCTCCATGTTATTGCATTCATTATTTCAATTCTTCGTTGTGCCTGAATTTTGTTGTACTTATTCCTTCTTACATTTAAATCTTCATCTACATTATGATGTCCATATTCCAGTAGGAGTTTAGGCTATGTTTTAAATGTTTGCATGATGATAAGAATGATATAAAGAAAAAAAAGAGGACAAATGAAAAACTCATAAGGTGATTAAAATGATGTGGCAAAGGAACAGATATTTAAAGAAATACATTTAAACTAACTGAATAAAAAAATAATCAAAGCCATATCAATAAAGATTTAAAAATAAACAGAATTTAAAGCACTTGACAAGATTCAAATCCACAACCTTCTCCATGTGAAGGCCTAACCCTAACAATTACACCACACAACCAGCCTGTGTAATACTACATTTTTAATGCTATTGAGTATCGTACAAAATTGTGAATTTTTTTGGCTGCAATGTGCGATACCTGGAATCTCAACCTACATCACCATATAGATGGTTTCAAAATATTGACCCCTCCACTGGGGATCACTCTTTGTTTAGACACTTTTTAATTTATTAATCGTTTTTTGGGCATCACTCTTACTACTGACCTCAGAACCGTAAAGAACAGCTGTCAGTTACAGCCATGTCCCGGAAGTCAACAGATGCTGCATTAGTTTTGTAGTTTCTTGTTATCTTCTTCGGGAACTGAAGAAAATGTTATGAACATTGTCCTGACAGCTGCATTCACAACAAGATGTGATCATGTTGAGGTGGTAGAAATGTTACCAGAATCTCCTGTGATTGAATCGAAGTCGTGCCACTGTCACTAGAAATTTTCTGCTGTAGGCATAATTTTGGTTCCAAGGACATGTTGGGACATAAGGTACCACTGTTGAGTGTCTCCTTTTAATTTCATAAGACTGTTGGAGATTTTCATTCCATTGGGCCATAAATATAGTCCTTAGCATGAGGAAGATTCTCGGACTTTTTGATTTCCCTTTATTCCACGGTGCACTTTCACCATAACATAATGGTCATCTTATTTAGGCAGGAAAGCTCCTGAACTGCTTCTATAATGTAATATTGACATCTTAACTCTTTAATAAGCACCAACACTGAGTGTGAATCTGATAAACTTATGATTGGTGCTTCTTGCACTAGCTTTGTATATTTAAGTCCCTCTAAAATTGCTGTACATTCTGTTGTGAGTATAGATGCAACTTGAGGAAGCTGGAATTTGCCTCTGTTAGTCTTGCCATCTACTAATGCTCTTCCTGCCCTATCTTTTTGTTTGAACTCATCTTATCTGTTTTGAGGACAGCCATATGCTATGTCATCAGCTAAAATTTTCTCTTGTAGTGTACCTGGTACAAATGGAAGATGTCTTGATATTCAATATTATGAGAAAGAAAGTTGCTACTCACCATATAGCGGAGATGCTGAGTTGCAGACAGGCACAACAAAAAAGACTCTCACAATTATAGCTTTCGGCCATTAAGGCCTTCGTCAAAAATAGGCACACACACACACACACACACACACGCACTCTGTGGTATCATTTGCCTGAGACTGCAGGCTCTCTCTCTCTCTCTCTCTCTCTCTCTCTCTCTCTCTCTCTCTCTCTCTCTCTGTGTGTGTGTGTGTGTGTGTGTGTGTGTGTGTGTGTGTGTGTGTGTGTGTGTGTGTTGTTGACAAAGGCCTTAATGGAGGAAAGCTATAATTGTGAGAATCTCTTTGTTGTGTCTATCTGCAACTCAGCATATCCACTATTTGGTGAGTAGCAACTTTCCTTCTCATAATACTGTTACATTCCATCTTGGATTTTCCATTGTCTTGATATTCAGTTTCACCAAGATATTGACATAGGGCATACTGAAGCAGCTTTAAGTTGGGGAAGTGGCAACACATTCACATAAAGACAAAGCATCGAAGTAAAATTCTCCTAAGGGCAATAGTTTCTTCTTAATAGCAACTTCATCTGCCCTAAGGCTAGATCTGGTTCCAAGGGTTTCTTACTATTTTCAAACACACAAAAGCCATAAGTGGAACTCGTTTGGGTCCCTGGAAATAGCTTTACTTGCATACAAGTGTTTCTAAATAACCTTTCCAATAAGGCACATTATGCTTTTACAGGACACACAAGTTCTTGTGCAGCACTATGGTAAACTCTTTGAGAAGATGTAGAAGTATAGGTCCAGAAAAGCTTGGATTACTTTCTTATAGCAAACTGATGCACACAGCACACAAATACACGTAACTGAAAACAGTAACTAGCTTTTGAGCTCTTGACCTTTCTCTAGTCGGAAGTACACACATTCACTCACATTCCCACGATCACAGCGAGGTTAGTTATTGATTATCAATTACAGAGAGCAGTTGCCTGGGTAGATGGAGGTGGTCAAAGACACGAGACAAGGAGAGGTAGCACCATAGTGTGTGGTATCTTTCTACAGTTGGCTCAGCAACTGCACAATATGAAAGGAGTTCAAAGGGAAGAGTATATAAGGGACATAAAGAGGGAAACAGGGAGGGGGGAGAGTGGTTGGAGAAAGCAGTACACAATTTAGACAAGGAACGAGTGAAGTGGGCAGAACAGAGAAAAGGCAGGTAAGGTAAGGTAAGGCAAGGTAAGGTGATTAGGCATTGGCAAGTAGGTTAGTGGATGTGTAGACCAGGGGGGTTGAGAGAGTATGAAATATGCTGGAGGGACAGTTTTGACCTGCAAAGTTCAGAGATACTTGTCCTGGTAGGGAGTATCCAAATGGAATGTGTAGTGAGTAGCTGTTCAGATCTTTTGTATTTTCGTGAACGACATGTTCAGCAACTGAATTGCCAAGTCTACAGTTTCCCACAGATTTCTGCTGGATATCAGAATCATTTGTGCACAGTATTTAAACAGTGTGACATGTTGTCTTTGTCAGGTGCTACCTGACACTGCCCTTTAAGTGGAATGGCCCCAGTATTTATACCTGTGGCCTCCCCCCCTCCGTGGTTCCAGGTGTTTCTTCTGTCTGCAGTCCTCTCCCACTAGAAACACCCCTCTTCAGTCCAATGCCTCCAGACTGAATGCTAACATTCTTCCTTCAGTCCGGTGCACTGTGGCAAGTGCTTGGCCTGGCACAGCAGACCAAAGAGGGAACACACAAGAATGCTTCTAGTGGGAACAGACCACAGAACCCTCAGCATGGCACACTGGATTGAAGAGGGAATGATGGCCTAAGAACACTTCTAGTGGGAGCAGACTGCAGAGGGAACACCTTGGAACCAGTTGTGGAGGGGGAAGGTTTTACAACACGTATATGCCCCGGGACAGCTGGAAAAAATCTGGGAAGTTTTTCATCTGGGAGAGAACCAGGAATTTTTCATTCTTTTAGTTTTCGATTAAATATTTGTAATTTTGACTGGTAAGGACTAATATGTTAACAAATAATTTTACTTTAGCCCACTAGTGCAGAGTAATAGTGCAGCAATAAAACAAATGAGCGAATAACAATAAAGTAAAAATTTAATTGCCAAGAAAATTCGCAATTTACAACAAAACACAGTGCACACAGAAGTGTCTGTCGACAGCAGATTTTCTCAAAGACTTTAAGACGAAGACTTTGCAATACTTAGCAGTTATGAACTGTATTCAATGACCTTGATGTCGCAACTGTTTACATTAGGTTCATTTAAGCAGTTGCCAGCAGGATCATGCGCTTGCTGCCTTTCCCTGCTTCTGGCTACTTGAAGTATGGCTGTTAGCTTTATAAAGCAGCAACAGCAGCCAGATGCTAGTTGGAAAAGTTTCTGCCGCACCCAAGCTGGCAGATTAGTGCACAGGCAGAGCACTCTTAGTTGGGAGGAGGGGAGGTGGGACGGAATCTCCCTCCACATGACCTGTTTAATGTTTCATGATTGTGTGCTGTTTTCTCATCGTTTACAGTTCTCATGTCAAATGTTTTCTGATTTTATTTTATTTCCACATTATTGGCAATCAAACATTAATCATCTTGCAGAACAAGGAATGTTATTTTTGCTGGTTTGCTAAAGCAATTTAGTTTTTATTGATCTTTTCCGTAGAGGCAATCAATTTGAAGTGAAGTGTTTCATTTCACATTATTGTGGTTCAACTGTTTCTTTTATGTCGTAATATAAGATCTCTTAATTGCTGTACACATACAAACATACGTAAATGTTTATTTAAAGATGACTAAGGAGGCAAATTTGGTGAGTAGTATTGAGTAAAGTGTTTTGTTTCAAAGCTTTAGCAGAATTCTACAAATCTGCCTTGCGTGAAACAGTGTTTTTTGATCCCAAGACAAGTTTCAGCACTTGTATGGTAACTCCTCTAGGCTTGATGTTATTTCTTAATCTCTGTTGTTCAAGCCTTAAATTTACAGAACACCATTCTTTGGTAAATTATAGACTAGCAGCATGCCGTGTTTTATCATTGTAAATCTCCACAAGGCTTTATATTTACTCCTGTAGTGGAATAAAAACTACCCATTCTACAGTTTCTTGGCTTCAGATAATGCTTTTAATTTTTTATACAGTTTGAAAAAAACCATAAAAAAACTTGTTACTCTTAGTTCTAGTGTATACAAACAACTTTTTATTTTTGCAAGAAATCTGAATTCCTTCTTACTAGCTTTTTGCAATGCTGTGTGGATATAAACCTGATTGGAAATGCAACATAATAGCATTGCAGAGTATGAATACGTTAAAAGTTATCGCATAGTAAAACATTAGGGTACTTTGAGTTGAAGGGTTTACTTTTGAAATGAATATTTTGCCAAGAACTGCTTTCTTATTTTCCATTTCTTGTCTGGATAGGATATGAAAAAACAATTATGCTATATGTACTGCATGTACCCTACTAACAACATGCCGCAATGCAGCACATGGTCATGTGATGCACCAGTACGCATGAAATTCTGACAGAAATGCAGAGGCATAGTGAGGAGAGTATGTTGTCATAGCTGCGCATGCACTGCAATGCGTGTTTCCTGGCACTCTCTGGCAACTGCCCAAATTAACCTATTTCTAGCAGGTTGTGGGAAAATATTCCAAATTGTGGTTTGATAAGCTTTACTTTCAAAGTAAATTTCCTTTTATGAAAGATGAATTATGGTACATGTGAGAATGTGTGATGAATTTCCCAAATCACAGAGCGCCTGACACTCATTCAAAACTTAGCACGCTGAGAACCAGCCACTTGGAAAAATTTCTGGCCCAGAAGAGCAGCCATTTATGTCATTATTTAAAATTTTACTGGCACATTTGTGTTTGATATATCTTAAAGAGCAACATACGCAAAAATAAGACCAATATTATGTGTGAAAGCTTAGCTTTTCGTGTAGCTATTCTATATGTATATTCATTTAAAGCATGAACTTTTCCTATTTGTGTGTTACTACGTCACATGTCCAATGCTGCGGTCACTGGCTGGCAGGATCATGGGACGTGAACAAACTATGATTGGCTGACAAAAGTGTATCGCAAATGTACAAAAACCTTTACCAGTCAAAGGACTGATTATTTACAGGTGCTTGGGAAAGAACACTGTTATGGAAAAAGTTTATTTTCGCATGGGGAAAGAGTACAATTCTAACCAGGAAAAATCTTGGAATTTTTCTTTTCCACTATACACCCTGACATAAGTTCCTGTTCCACTTGATGAGCAATCTCAGATAGTACGGTAATGAGACACATTGTACAAATATTGTATATGAACAATACTGATATCTGGCAGAATACCCCAACACCTTAAGACTCACCTGTCCTGCATTACACTGCATATGTGGCATCCACAGGTGGTGAAGCTAAAGGAAGAGATTTTGACATGGAATGGGTGACTGCTGTGAAAATGAAAATGGAGGTTACTATTGGTGGCTGGTGCATGCCACTTGATATGATCGTAAGTATTATGGAGCCATCTAAGAGGAGGAGATATTCATTCAGGAAAGTGGCCTCATTGAGTTGAGATGGAGTAGGTGTTGAGGTTATGGAGGAAAGACCAAAGGTTGACCCTGCCAAGAGTCCAGATCATGAAAATGTCATCAATAAATCTGAACTGGACAAGGGGGTTTTAGGTGTTGACTGTATAGAAAGGATTCCTCCAGATGGCCCATACATAAGTTGCCATAGGATGGTGTCGTGAGTACCTGCGGGCTATATCACAGATTTGTTTATAGATTTGGCCTTCAAAAGTGAAATAATTGTGGATCAGAATGTGGTTGGCTAGGATAATTGGGAAAGATGTGGTGAGCCTGGTGTCAGTAGGATGTTGGGAAAGGTAAGTTCTATGACTACAAGACCAACGTCACATCCACAGTGACAAGGAGTCTGGTGTTAATGGGACAAGAACTCTGGAAAGGCAATGAAGGAAGTGAGCAATGTCCGGAATGTAGGATGGGAGGTTACAGAAAATAGTTTGAAGAAGTCGACCAACAAAGCCAGAGGTTTTTTCTGTGATAGCATTGTATCCAGCCACAATGGGGAGATCCGTCGGGTTGGATTTGAGAAGTGCGTAAAAGGTATGAGTGCAGGGGGTTGCTAGTGTGAGGAAGAAGCTCATGTTTTTTTTATGCAGAGGTGTCAGAAAGTTGGCAGGAAACCTTAGCCACATACTCACTTATGATTTATGACCACTGGTGTGGAGCTTTTGTCTGTGGAAGGTTGACAAAGTCTGAATTGCTTTCTCTGGTTACGGATAGCTGTGTGTTCTGAGGAATGATGTTGGACTCACTGGGGAAGGATTTAAGAAAGGAAGGTGAGGCAAGGTTACAAGTGAGAAGTTCCTGAAAGATAACCAGGAAACAACTAGGTGGAAGATCACAGTTGGAACTGTTTTAAACAAGGTTCTATGTGGGGTTTTGGTTGACTTGTGCTGCAGAGAACAAGAAAAGGAACGTAGGTCCTTTACAAGTCCAGCATGGCTGAACTTAGGTTTAGGGCTAATAAAGATGAGGCTTTTATAAAGGACTGAGACTTCTCCAGAGGTTAGAATTTTAATAGAAAGGTTGATAGCAGTGTTATGGATGGGTGTTTGGGAACAGTGTGTTTCATGGAGGGTGGAAGAAGTTTTTGGGGATAAGTCAGCAAAATATGGTAAGGGAGGTAGGGGTTGACTGAAGGGGGATGGGGGTCAGTGGATAAGAGTGGTAGGCTCTTTCTTGGCTATAGGTATGCGAATATAGGACAGAAGCAGTTGGGGCAGCTTCCTCAGAAGGTGCTAGGAAGCTGTTCCAGCTACTGAAGGACAAGAGTTTCTACTGGAGTGACATCATTAAGGATTTTGTGATCACAGAGTAAAAGGATTTTGTGAAAGGAGTAGGTGCTGTCAAGCATGGTTTGAACTTGGATTGCATGATTATGAAAGACCAGATTGGTTAGGATGAGGGACTGATGGAATTGGAAAACATGAAGGTTCTTGTCGTAGGATCGATGGTAGCATGAGATGCCAATTTTAATGGTGAACGCATTATGTAGAATACCAAGTGCCAGACAAGAGTTCAGAAAGAAAATGTGTACTTGGAGTTTTGCTAGGACAAGGGAGAGATTTCAGAATCAAAGGAGGTAGAATGAGCAGGGATTCACAGTTGGATGACACAGACACAAAAGGCATAGTTGAATATAAGAAGGTGAAAACTCATGATTGAAATATTACAATGGAAATAAATGGTTGGTACAGTATAGAGGTATGTAGAAAGTTAGAAGGCAGGTCATAAAAAGATTTAAAGAAGCAGGAAGTAGTAGGCGCATTCATAAAGAGACATTCAGTTGCAAATTGAACCATGTGACAGTAAATAAATTAGCATGATTATAACTCCCATGAAACACACAGCTATCCATAACCTGAAAACCAATCCAGAATTTATCACCCTTCCCACAGACAAAAGTTTCATCACAGTGGTCATGAATCATAGCGACAATGTGTCTCCACCAACTGTCCAACACCTTTGCAAATAAACCTTATGACCATGATTCCATCTCAGAAGTCCATCAGTACCTCCAGCAGCTCCCTCTCCCTCGTTACACTAGCAACACCCATACTCTTACTTTGTACCTACTCCACAAACCCAACCTCAATAGTCGCTCCATTGTGGCTGTGTACAATGTCCCCATAGAATAAACCTCTGCTTTTGTCACCACCTCCATCCTATTGCCCATAACTTCCCATCCTACATTCAAGACACTGCTCACTCCCTTCACTTGTTGGTCACTGTGGATGTGAGGTCCTTGGGCATCAACATCCACCATGCCAATGGCCTTGAGGCCATGGAAAACTACATTTTTCATGACATCCTCATTGTACCAAATCCACCACCCCCACCTCTTTCCTAATCCTCCCACCCAATCACAATTATTTCACTTTCGAAGGCCAAATCTATAAACAAATCCATGGAACTCCCAAGGGTACTTTCATGACACCACCCTACCAGCTTATTTATAAGCAATGTGGAGGAATCCTTCCTATCCAGTCAACAGCTAAAACCCTTGTCTGATTCAGATTCATTGAAGACATTTTCATGATCTGGACTCAAGGGAGGAGATAACCATTGCTTTTTCCACCATAGCATCAACACCTACTCCCAAATCACTTTCACCTTGTGCCTCTCAACTCAACAAGACATTTTACTAGATTTCTATCCCCAATCTCTTGGGTGGGTCCATAAATGCATCTGGTCATATCAAGTGCACAAAGCACCAATACTACCTCCACTTCATCAGCAGTCACCTGTCCCATTCCAAAAACTCTCTGCCTTACATTCTCATTACCTGTGGATGTCTCATTTGCTGTGGAAAGCAGGAGTTGTTGACATATACCGACAACCTTACCAGAGCCTTTATTGATACACAATATCCTATCAGATCATCCAAAACATATCTCCAATGCCACCCCTTCTCTGACACCAATACACCTGTTACCCAATCACCGAAAAGCACTAGAACAGTCTTCTGACCACCCAGTGTCACTGTGGCCATAAAATTCATAACCCCACATCCTTCATCAGGGCTTTGACTACCTCTCACCACACCCTGAGATGTGAGATGTCCTATGCATAACACTCAAAAGTAGTGTTCTGCCGCACACCAAACTTACGGAATATCCTTGTCCTCCCATGCTTCCTACGGGTCAACCCCTTGAGGAAGACTCAGTTGCAAGACCTGTCCCAAACACCCACCCATCACAGTCCAGTCATCAGCATCCCCTACCCAATAAAAGACAGGACCACATGTGAAAGTAGAATATCATACATCAGCTCTGGCACAATTACTGTAAAGTATTCTGTGTGGGCATAACAAGTAACCAACTGTTAACTCATATGAATGGCTACCCCCCAAACTGTGGAAAACTGCAAACTTGATCATCTAGTTGCTGAATGTACTGTGCACCATAACACAAATGACCTCAATAGCTGTATCACTTCATGTGCCATTTTAATATTCCCTTCCAGCAGATGTTTGTCTGAATGATGCAGTTGTGAATTGTCCTACACTCTCGAAATCCCCCCCTGCCCTCTCCTAAACTTCCACTAACCTGTTGCTTCCCACTGCCTTACATTACCTTTTCTCTCTTCTGCCAACACCACTCCTTTACCACCCTACCACTGTTGCACCTCCCCCCTCACCACGTGGGCATTGCCCCCCTTCTACCCCCTCCCTGTGTTTGCTTAATCTCCATCTTCCTCTTCTCTCACCCATATACTCTACCCTCTGAACTCCTTTCGTCTCATTGTGCAGCCACTGAGTCGTTTGTCAAAAGACCTGCCTCACACTATTCTGCTGCCCCCTCTGCACAGGCAACTGCTTTCAATAATGTCTTGCTACAACTGTGGGAGTGTGTGTAGTTTAACTAGAGAAGAGCAAGAGCTTGAAAGCTGGTATGAATACTGTTTTCCATTACATGTATATGTGCACTGCACATTAGTTCAAGATTGCCTTTTCATTATTTTTTATCCAGGAATATCCATTATTTTTTTAATGTCCTGCATATATAAGTGCTTGTAGCTTTGTCCAGGCTTTACCTTCTTTCTCCCCTCACTGTTTGATTTGAGATGGAGAGAAATCTTGTAATGTTGTCCATCCTTTTGTAATATTGTGTGGCAGAATAGAAAAAATTCTAAAATATTATTGCACAACTGCATAGGACTTTTGCATTAACTTCCAATCTTATAATTACCTGGTACAACTGGCCCCATGCAGCAAACACATTTTGTTAAGAGGACCAAGTTGACTGAATTGTGTAGCAGTATCTGATTTATAAGAAAAACTGCAATGAACTCAACGACACTTTTCTTATTTAACATATTTAAAGGTAGTCATGCTTGTTAGCCTTGGAGTATATGAAGGTCATACTTTCACTCTCTGATGTCATATGGAATAATATTTTGGGGTAACTCAACACTCAGGCAAAAAGTATTCACTGCTCAAAAGAAAGTGGTTAGAATAATGTGTGGGGCTCATAGTCGCACATCTTGTAGGCATCTGTTTAAAAGGTTAGGAATTCTTACACCAGCCTCACAGTACATTTACTGAGTAATGAAATCTGTTCTCAACAACATGGACTAGTTTAAAAACAACAGTGACATAATACCAGAAGAAAGAAAGAAAGACTTACACTGTCATCCACTTAAACTATCTTTGGCACAGAAAGGGGTAAAATATGCTGTTGTAGAACTTTTTGAAAAATTACCAGATGAAATAAAATGTCTGACAGACGGCAGTAATAATTTCAAAAATAATTTGAAATCATATCTCGTTGACAACTCCTTCTATACCACATATGAATTCTTGAATAGGAATAAAATCTGCAGGCATAACATATGCATTTTGTGCCATTCAAGAGAATGGGGTTGGGGGAAAAAATTTAAGCTTAAGAAAAAGAAAAAAAAAAGAAAAAACTTTGTGTGCATTTCTTATGCACTTGACATGTTCCACATCATAAGGGTTTCCACGAGACCGATCAATGGAACACGTAACTAAATAGTTTTGTCAGTTAATAAATCTTTTTACTACTTACAAAATTCTGTGTTTGTAATGGTGCACTTGCCATATTTTGTGAATTTGAGCTTGGCAGCTGCTATTAGAATGTCTTCTGAGTAGCATTTGTTCATTAAGTTAGTGATACTTCCTGCTGTAAGAATGTCTTTACATGCCTCATAGAATCTAGCCATGTCACCTAGAATAAGCATGCACATACATCTTGATTTAAGCAGTATGCAATTACTTTTGCTCATTGACAACAGTACCATGATGAAGTGCAATTTACTGGAAGAGGGGTCTCAAAAGTAAGAAAAGTAACAATCAGTATACTAAGTTTGTTTATTGCACATTTATAGCCACACAATACATTTGGATAGTGTCTTGTGTTGTGGCTGAACATACCATTGATGCTGTTACTGTTTGATAAAACAAATTGTGCTGGCACACACAAGCTCACAAACACTCCCTGATTAGATCTGACATCAGTTTACCAATTTAGAGACAGCCAATATTTTAAGTGTAACTTTAAATATCTACATTATTTGTAACTAATTACATTAATTTTTTACATTTATATTGTTTGCTGAGGCAGTGAAATATTTTATATTGTATTATTACACAATGTCTTTTTCCATTATTACAAAAAATTATGCAATAAGAGTTTAATCATTAATAAATGAACATGATCTCTTAAATCAGTCACAGAATTATGTGCAGTGGGCATAAGGAAGCAAAAAACCTCACACAGCTTCTGCCTTTTTCAACTTTCACAAGAGGAAGAGGGGGGGGGGGGGGGGGGGGATACAATTTTGTGATAGTCAACAAACAGTAACTTAAAATATGGCACAGCTGACATTTAAATACATCATTATTTCACAGTACATAAAAGCAGATGGAATGGTAATTCCTTCACCAACACGACTTAATGAAGTTAATAAGACCATTAGTGGAGGCATCATGTGTACTGACAGCACAAGAGTGCTGCAGTTCTGGTTCAATTGCTTTTGCTAGCTGCTTTCCCAACTCGACTCTGAAATAAGCGAAAAGATAATATTAATAAACATACAGCCAGTCGAAATGACTATTTACCATTATACAATAATCACTAACCCTAACTGTCTTTGTAAATATACTATACACACAGTCCCTTTCAAATCCTTATGACCCTACACTGCAAACGAATGCTAAGAAAAATATATTCTGTGAACATCTGTTTTAACTTTCTTACCAAATGTGCTCAATTTTTCAATATGGGTAGTGAATGGTTATAAGAACTTTGGAAATTCGTTGTCACGACTCAAAGAACAAAATTTGCAACTCTGAAATTGTGTCAAACTGTCCACGACTATTTCTCAAGGGATATTTATGTTGTCATACTGTGCTCATAATTTTTGCTGTTGCCACAACTTAGTTGTTTTGTGGAGTGTAAAGCTTTCTGTATGTATGATATTCTTGAACTGTTCTAGAGTATTACATTGCATGTAGACTACATTCAAAACTATCTGAGGAACTAGCAAAATTATTTGCAGAATGCCTGCAGGAGGAGACAGTTCCTAAAAAACTGGAGCACTGTCACATCTTTCTCTTCTTCTTGAAGGGGGGGGGGGGAGGGGGGGGCAAAATTTTCAGTTCCATATTGAGGTGTAACATGTCACCCACAAAAAGAAATCTGCAACATCCTCGATACCCACTGGCCAACAAAAGATATTCGTGGGTTAAAGTAACTGGTAACTAGGAAGCACTCCACTTTCAGGAGGTATTTGATTGTTTGTGCAGATAGGAACTGTACTGATCCTGTGCTGTCGGTGATGCAGACCACAGACTGGCACTTCTATCTGCTGGGTGGAGTCATCTGCTCCATGGAGCTGCAAGTGAAAGGCAGGTAGCACATGTGACCTCCATGACGCCAAAGAAATCATAATATCATTAATGTTCTGCTTCTATTGTACTATTGTTCAGAGTCTCGTGTGTGAGGGATGAATTATTACACCTAGTTGGAATGTAACACATGCACAGTCAATTCAGCAACGGAAGTTAGAGATGCACGTTATAGGAAATACATTGAGTTCAACTTCCCTACTTGTGTTATTCCATTGGAACAAGAAAAGTCTCTTTCAGCAACTTTGATGCAACAGATCAAAGTCCACAGGTGAGAAGCTGTGTCACAGTTCATGGGTACTGAATAGCAGGACCCTTGCAGCATTGGTTTTGCACAGTGAACACAAGAAAAAAGTAAGATAAGCACAAAACCTATGGATTTACTACTGGACTGTTTCGACAATCCATTGCTAACATCCCCATTAGGAAAAATTAAGACCAAGGAAACAATTCATTTGGCAACCTCGGTGCAGGTCATGAACAGAAATTGCAAAGAAACAGACAAAAAGGAGGGCTATAAAAAAAACTCATGAAATATTGTTAGGGACAATGGGAGTCAGCAACGGAATGCTGCCTAATTGGGTACACGTTATATAGTGCTATCAAATTATTCATATATTAAAGAAGAAGAAATCTACGCATGTCAGAGAAAAACAAGAAAAATGTATTGGGAATTGGAGAATATAAACTGTGGTTGTTGTTATTAACAGCATCAACTGGTATCTTGTCGTGCTTGTTTATGAAACGTAGACACAAGTCACACACATACAATTCAACATGCAACATAGAAGAGTTTACGTTGGGCTCTGAGAAGAAGATTAACGACATATTAGCAGCTGGAGGACCTCGTGAAAACAGTTCAACTTGGCGAGCAGCTTACAGCACCACACCACAGCAGTTGCAGCAGCAACCTGCTATAGCCGAACAACGCAATATATACACAGTGTGCCAGCAGCCCGACTGGTTCACTGCAGCACGCAATAATGACATATGGTGAACTGTATTAGTTACAAATTTGCTTATAGTCAACACTGTTAAGGAATGACATAGATGAACTGCTGAGTAGTGGTGAGCTCCAAATTATAATTTTAGTACATCCTATGCCTGTAACCACTAGTATGATGGCAACTGTGGCAAAGGCAATAGATATAACAGATTTATTGGCTAAATTTCAAGAGGATGCGTTTAAAACAAACTCCAGGAAGCTTTTAAAGCTCAAGGGGATGATTTTAAAAGAGAACTGGGTAATATAACCCCTATTTCATTTTTTCATCCCGTCTAGACTTAAAAAAATGCAAAATTGAAGAAACGACAGAATCAAGGATAATGTTCAAAAACCCCAAAATCTGAGCAAAACCACACATAATTCGCACATATGATTATAAAAAACTATCCTCTCCAATACTTAGACACATTTTATACAAAGTGAAGGAATTAAATGTCAATACAATGTTTCGTAATTATGAGTTTCATCAGTTCTTAAAAAATCACAGATGTGTAAAAGCAAGTAAAAACTCATGAAAAAATTGAAACTGATATCTGGGTGCAAGGTAATTAAGCTATTTTCCACCAAGCTACGACCACAAATTATACGTTCAAAACATGCATTTTTCTGACATCATCGTTTTTGCTCACCCAGAAAAAAGCAAAAACTAATAAACATGTTGATTTAAACCAAAAACAATACAGTAGCTAAGTGGTTAAACCGTAGTCATAAATGCAGACATCTGCTCTATGACATACTTTATCACCATTGCTGTTACTGTTAAATGCTTTTCTTACGAGCCACACTTCATATGCTCACCACTATTAAAGTGTTATTTTGGGCTTGATGAGAGAAACAGATGTAAAAAAAATGAGTTTACTTCCCCAATTGATGTTACAAGCTGATCAGAAATTGACTCAGAGAATTTCTGTACACTATGTAAAATGTAAATTTGAAAGAAAGCTCAGGTGCTACAGTTTCGGTCCATGCATGCTACGGTTTCAGTTCATGCCCTCTATCACTGCTGCCAATCTTTACGATCTAGTGTGTGGTGTATGCAATGCTAAATATATATGTGAGTATTGTATGTAGTTGTTGCAACTGTATCATGTCAGATTTGAACACTAAAGTCTTTAAAATGTGCTACCGCAAAACCCGTATTCTATTTTCATGTGAAATCTCTGACATAGAACATCATCTGCACGAAAAGTATATTTTCAGCACTTCACAAAATGCTTTCACCCTTACCAATACTCCTATCACTGAAGGGCCACTCCCCCTCTCCACACATCCACTAGGCAAGCTCATTTTGTGAGTGCTAGTGTAGTGTGGTGGCTGCAATGGGTACTGGGTGACTTAACAAGTCATCAGCGAATAAGAATTCACTAGCCAGAAATGAGTGACGTTTCCTTGATTATGACTGAACATATACTTTGAGACTCTGCATTTGAATTTAAAGATTGATGATTGATATTGTTGCTGAATACAATACATCAAAATACACACAAAAAGATGAAAGTTAGTTACAAGTGCACAAGAAAAGGTGGTGGCTGGGACCCTTCCATCACATATTGGCTCGGTCCGGAACGCTTTGCACTGACTGTCGTGTTTTTTCATTACCGCTGCAACACAGCAGTAGTTGTATCATAATGTGCGATGAAGCTAAATGTTACAAGTTGTGTTGGCAACGCCGATCATGAATGATGTCAGCATTTCCTCTCACACATCTCCCCTCTCTGCAACGGCCTAAAATATTCCCCTAACTCTGCCACGACCCATGGTGCAAACCACCTGTCTTTTGTGCCACTTATAACTTGCTCAATCGCAACAAATGTCAATAAGAAGAAAATTGGACGAAATCAAGCAAGACGTTGAGCAAGAACTTAGAATCGAGGTAAACCTCAGTAGGAAGAAATGTAAAATTGGGGTATTTTTTAGCACTGATCTTATGGGTTTTTCACAGGGGCTATGTATTTATGGCGTGGGATCCTCAAAAACATAGTCACAGAATGTAAAATTGAAATTCCACTGTATTAATTAATTTAATTAGTGAACTAGAGCAAGCTCATGACAATAGGATGACTGCACGAGTTTGCAGAAAAAGAAGTACAGGAAAGAATTGATTCCTCTTTTACACCTACTTCTATTGGTGAGTCTAATTCTAATCAAATATGAAAATGTATACAACACATGAACAAATTCTATTATTTCAAGAATCTAGGCAGAAAAATTAGGGAGGTCTTACGATGCTATAAATTGTGTAAGAGGGTGAACGCTTGTTCTAGATCATCATCAGAGTTCCCATATAAAGAAAGAAACTAGTAAGTTTTTTTCCCAAAGTATTGTGGACCCTACAAGTTTATGAATATACCACACTCAAAAGCAGTATAATTTTTACACACCACAACAAGCCAAGATAAAGATCTATCGAACAATGGAAAACCAGGATGGAATGTAATAAACAGCTGCTACAGACTGGGTGGTGGTGGTGGTGGTGGTGGTGGTGGTGTGTGTGTGTGTGTGTGTGTGTGTGTGTGTGGGCGCGCGCGCGCTTGACAAATGCCTTGTTGGCCGAAAACTTATTTTGTGACAATCTTTCTGTTGTGCCTATCTGCGACTCAGTCTTATATATAATACTGATATGATAGTGATTTTAAGTTCTCAGGGGAACATGCATACTAAGCTAGTTTGGCATGGATATGCTGTCACTCTCCAGTCTTTTTCTACCCTGTAATCTTTTGAAAGATATCATCTCTAAGTATCCTATCCCACAATTAGGTATATTAAACACCAAAGTCAGACCATAGAGTATCTGTGTGGTGTACGAGAGTACATATAATCACACATAAAATACCTCATATATGTATGAATAACATTTACAATACTGTTAAAACTTGTGTGTCATCTCAAATCTGTATTTTATACATTTTGTATGAATGCTGTGTTTTTCTTTTTTTTACTTAATGTACAATAACTTAAGTATATTGAGAAGGTATACCACATAATGTGACAAACTTTATTACTGATAATTAAGTGCCACATGGTAGTCGTGTCAGGGGAACGGTGGCAGACGAATATGTGCACATTGCATATCAATTATAGTAACAGTAGAGAGACAGAAGAATTGCAATAAGCACATACCTATTGCAATAAGTACCTATAACATGTTAGATTAAAATCAGAGAAAGGGTGAAAAAGAAGTTAAAATATGGTGACCATCTATCAAGCCAAGTATGTGAAACATAATTATTGGCAGAAGCTATTGCATAAGGAGAAGCACACAACAAGGATAAATAGTTTGCAGTTAAGGAACAATAGCGGCACAGCACAGAACTGTTAAGAGGTGCAAGTATTAACGTAAGGCAATACCTGATGAAGGTGAGAATTACAGAAAGTAATGATCACTAGAGTCAAACATAGGAGTTATGTCTTCTGCTTATGAGAGTGTAAGCTGGGTAAGATAATTAGTGTAAAGTGTTGGTGCAGTGTCCCTGAAGGCAACATGTTAGGAGGGTAAAGGGTAAGAGGACCTATGGAAGGTAAAGGGTAAGATGACCTATGGAAAGCACGACTTAGCTCACTGGATCTGAAGGAGCAGGGACCTGTACCACTTTTAGGAAGGGAGAGTTGTAAAGGAACACTTGCATATCAAATGGAAAGATAACTGAGGAGTGTTCGCCCCTAGAATGAGGTGTAAATGTGCACAGGAAGGCTGCTGACATTATAGAAGCATTCTCCAGACTAGTGTAATGTAGTATGGACCTGGCTGATTAAACTTCATAAATTTCAGTACATTTCTACAGCAGTTTAAGGAAGCAAGTATCTGAGGTTAGGAAAAGTTAAACAGATCATTGATTTCAATCCAGGAAGTAATTCTTTGAGTAAATGAATTAATTTAAAAATTGCGAATAAATACATCTGCCAAGACCTGGAGTAAAGAGAACATGACAGTGAACTAGTGTCACCTATGTACAGCAAAGAAAGCAAGAGAATTAGCTGTGTGTAATATCTCAAGAAACCTACAGAAATATTTGTGCATATCAGAATACCAATATCTAAGGGAAGTAGACATTATGTAGCTCAGGTATTAAGAACGAAACAAGAATTCTAAAATGTAATCACAAAATTAAAATTTTCAAATGATGGTGCAGAGGTGAAATTATACTGTGATAAATAAAGACTGCAATGAAAAAGGAAACTGTATGTGAGGCCCATAGGGACCGGATCTAAACATAACATGGTGTTAGGTAAACTTATGATGGGACATAATTAGTGAAATATGAGCTGAGTTAAGTGAAATATTATGCAAAGTCCCAGAAGGAGATGAACTGCAAACAACATTAGCATTTTGTAAAGTAGTAACATTACACTATTGTTTGAAAATGATATTTATTGCAAATGTGTTAAACTTTTAGAAGTCAGTTTATGAGCATGACATCTTTCATCTCGGTGGAAGAATATGAGGTGTAACATGTCATTAATAATTGAGATGTTCCACATTCTTGCTATCCACTGGCTGATGAAAGATTGGGGGTTAAAGTTGGAAGTAAGTAGAAAGCACCCCACTTTCGGGAGGTTTTTTGATGGTGTGTGCTATTGGTGAAGCGGGCCATGGACTGGTGCTTCTACCTGCTGCGTGGAGACATTTGCTCCATGAAGCTGTGAGGGAAAGGCATAGAGCACACGTGACCTCTATGCCGCCAAAGAGATCATAATGGCACTGATGTTCTGTTTTTTATTGTACTATTGTTCAGAATCTCATGAGAAACAGACAAATGACAAAATCTAGCTGGAATGTAATACATGTGTAGTAGATTTATTAAGATTAGTTTAAGAGTTGTACGTTACAGGACACTGAGTTCAACTTCTCTGATTGTGTTACTCCACTGGAACAAGAAAAGTCCCTTTCAGCATCTTCAAGGCAACAGATCAAAGTCCACAGGTGAGAAACTGTGTCCTAGTTCAAGGGTACTGAATAGCAGGACCCTTGCAGCATTGGAACTGTATGGCGACCATGAGAAAAAAGTAAGAGAAGCATAAAACCTAGCAAGATATGGAAGTTACAGGCCAACTACTAGACTATTTCAATGGCCTATTCCTAAACACTCCCATTAGGGAAATAAAAGACCAAGGAAACATTCCAGATTTCATTACATGGGAGCCATTTACATAAGTCTGTAGAGTACTGCTCACGAGGGTATGTGTAATGAAACTGATGCACCTTTTTAACTCTTCACAGAAAGCTGCACTTTCTTCCACAGCCTCAATCTATACCTACATCAACATTGCAAGCTGCCTTACAGCATATGGAAGAGGGGACTTCATGCACCTATATCATCCAGTCATGCAGAGTGCACTGGCTGTCTGTAAACTCTGTATGATCTCTAATTCCTCAGTTTTTCTCACTGTGGTCATTTCAGAAGATGCATATGAAAGGAAATGATATGCTGTATGGCATTTCTTGGAATGTGAACTACTACTTGATGCACACTCCTCTCTAGTAGTGACTGCTACTGGAAACTTTTAATGCCTTGAACCCATAACAAATTGTGCCAGGATTTTTTTTATTTCTGTATCTTATCTTTTAATCGTACATCATACAGGTCCTATATTGGTACACTCGATCATTCAAACAAGAGTATGTCGTGAGACGACCTTAACTTGGTGTCTGATTTTCCTACAACTAACTTCACATGGGCTTCCCGCTTAAGGCCTCTCTGGTCAGTTAATGCCATGCATTTAAAATTTTTACTGCTTCAAGTGATTTATTGCCGACAACGTGATCAAATACACGTATATGTGTTTCCATCTATTTACCCGCGTCTACATACCACAACCTGTCCTACGGTGTGTGGTGGCAGGTATTAAATGTATCACTCTCTCTTCCCCTTTTTCCTGTTCCACTTGTGAATGGTGCTCTCACCACGAGATTAAATCTCTCTAATTTTACTGTAATGACCTTTATGTGATATATATGTAAGGAAGGAAGGAATGAATGTATGCACTCTGCCAGGCACTTAAACGTGATTTGCAGAGAATCCATGTAGATTTAGATGTATACAGTAAACCTCTCTATAATGTACAGCACTTCTCATAGTGCCTGCCATTGAAATTAAGTGAACATTTCAGTGACATCTATGCTCTTATTAAACAAACCTATCACAAAACACTCTGTCCACCTTTTGAATCTTCCCTAATAGCTAAATCAATACTCTCTGGGACAAAATAGGAGTAATACTCAGCTGTGGATCAGATGGGGGTTTTTGTAGGCTACTTCCTGTGTCAATGGTGGACTACCCTTCCTGAGTATTCTTCCAATGAATCTGCTTTTCTACCATTAGTTTTACGTGATTGTTTCCTTTTAAATACCTCTGTACTTATGCTCCCAAATATTTAATTTCAAGTGGCTGTTGCCTGTCACTGCTCAGCAAACAACAGATCTTTCTGCCTATTTCTTCTTAGTATGTCACATTTGTTTTGATTGAGAGTCAAACTGCCAGTATGTGGACCAAGTACAGATCCTCTACAAGTCTTCCTGCATTTTACTACAATTCTTTAGCACTGTGTACAGTAACGGTTCTGTGCCATTTCCTCAGGTTATACCCCAAGTTACTTTTGCATAACAAAGAATTTTCTCTAATAAAAACAACATGCTGTGGACTGTGTACTACAAGACAACTCAACACATTTTTGAAAAACCTAAACAGTCAACCTAAAAATATTCAGTTCACCATAAAGATTAGCAACAAATCCAAAAACTACTTAGTCTCACTACTCACATCAGTACACACACACACATCATTTCAAAATTTATAGAAAAACTACAACAGGAACAGTAATACCTTCTTCCTCACAATATCCCATAGCTCACAAACATGCAGCTTTCCACTCAATGGTACACCATCTCATATCCATCCCCATATCCAGAGATGATTTTAAGGCAGAGTTAGATACAGTAATATTTATTGCCACAGCCAATGGCTACAGTCCAGTAATTATTGACCACATTTTGCATAGGAAACAAAAACAGAAAATTATACCCCTCCTCTATGCCCCACCTGCTTCCCCATCCACTGTCTGCAAGAAATGGTGTGCACTACCATATCTAGGTGAGGTATCACAAATTGCAGCCAAAGCACTGAAAGCCAGTATAGGCTTTCCTACTACTTTAAGATCACAACAGGCCCGTGTATTTTTAATGGCAGAGATAAGATCCAATTATTAGCCAACAGTGGGGTATACAAAATCACCTGTTCTGAACGTGACAAATTTTACATCAGTCAGTCAGGCAGAGACATAGCAACTAGGCTGGCTGAATATGAATGCAGCTGGAGGTTGCAGAATTCTAACTCCGCATTTGCTGGGCATGTACTGAGTGAGGGTCACAACTACCAGCCAGTGTCCTATACCTCAACCTGCTGGAAGCCCTGGAAATTAACAAACATCTTGCTCACAGTCCAGATCTAATTCTAAATGACCAGACACAGCTCAACACCTCCCCTCTCCTAAACTTCATACAATCATCTCTGTTGTCCATTACTTCCCACGCTGTCTGTTCCTACATATTCCCATTTTCCTGTATTCATTAATTTCTTTTGTTTTGTTGAAGTTGTCCATGTATTCCATATAGACTGTATTTTCAATTGTTAAGGCTTTCTTTTAACTGGTACTTGCATTGCTGTCCATGTTTAACACCACTTGTAGTTGCTCATCAAATATTGTTTATATTTTACTTGGTTCATTTATTTAATGCAAACTGTTACATAGCCACAGTTTTGAATATAATGTTAATGTTAAAGTGCAGTACCACCACACTCTCCAAGATTGCATTTACTGTATGTTCCCTCAAACGCCTTCATTTTCCTGCATTTATTTATTTATTTATTTCTGTTTGTCTTATTGACAAAGCTTAAGTTCTTTATGTATTCTGTAGTTACATTGATAGTTTCTTCTTTTAATTGTTTTATACCCCCTGATGTAGCCTTGTCAAGCATTCACTTTATTTTATTAGTTTTGTTTATGAATAGAATCTGTTATTTAGGCATGCTGTTCCTATTTTGTGTTAAAGTTTTTCCTGTCTACTACATTTTTATTTATTTACTGTTCATTTTTTTTACTTCTTCATTGCATTACCACCACACTGTCAAAGATGTTACTTGCTGTATGTTTCTGCTTCAGTCTAGATGTGTTACTTCTCTTCCAATGTTGTTTGCAAATATTGTAACTTCTTTGGTGACCATACTCAGTAAATGTCTGAAGATGGCCTTTTAAGCCGAAAACTGGTTAACACAATAAAAGTAATATTGTAGAACAAAAGCAAACTGGTGCTTCTCATTTATTAATATGCTGTGTTTTATTTGCTACAAATTCTTCAATCCATCATTAAGCTGGGCTGACAATCTGACATTCTTATTTTGTTAATTAGGTGATAATGTAGAATTTTTTTAAATGTCTTTCAGAAGTCAAGGAATATGCACAATTGTGGCACCAGTATATACTAACTCCTAGGCCTTGTGAATGAACATAGGAGCCTGACTGATTCCTACAGATGGGATCTTTGGGCTCCAGAATGCCACATGAAATTAAATATTTGGGAGCATAAATATATGCAAGCATAAAATCTGTTCAAACATACAGTGGATTGAAATCAGCAACATAGGTCAATATTTTCATGCATCTGTTTTGACAGCACTTCTTGAAAAGGGGAATGGCCTGCACATTTTTCCAAGCATTGAAACAGTGTTCCTCCAGTGACCTGCTACTAGAAAATCAGCAGGTTCTTTCACATATTCTATGGAGAATCATATAGATATGTCACCGAGTGAGATGGCACAGTGATTAGCACACTGGATTCACATTCACGACAATGACGGTTCAAACTCACATCTGTCCAGCTCCTTAAAATGCTCTTGGCAAATGCCAGGATGGTTCCTTTGAAAGGGCACAGCTGACTTTTTCCCTGTCCTTGACACAATTCGAGCTTGTGCTTCATCTCTAATGACCTCAATGTCGACAAGATGTTAAATCTTATCT
The DNA here is from genome assembly GCF_021461385.2 of Schistocerca piceifrons. NCBI lineage: Eukaryota > Metazoa > Arthropoda > Insecta > Orthoptera > Acrididae > Schistocerca > Schistocerca piceifrons. The sequence goes on along the minus strand of NC_060143.1, from coordinate 93,913,514 downwards.
TCCTTTCTTGATACAGTTATGTCGCCACCTTTCCTCTGTTGAGAGATTTTAGTTGATTTTCCATACCAGTCATTTACCTCAATATTTGTAATGTTGGTGTCAATATATAACTGAATGAATGGATAGATAGATCTGATACATTTACTGACTTAATGCAAGATCAAAATTTTGCTTTTAAACTCACTAAACAGTACACATGTAGCTCTCCAGAGACTCATTTCGACTTCATTAGTCCCCCCCCCCAACAAAGCTTTGGTCTTGGAGCAACAATTTAACACAGCTGTGGAACCATGATAGGTATAGGTCTTTCCCATACCTTACAACTTTACTTAGCACATACCTGTCTAATGTGTAATGTACAAAACTCAACATGCTGGGTCTCTGACATGAATGCATGACACTGAGTGCTCTGATAATCTGAAATCATCTTGTCACACTTACTAAACAGAAATACCTTCTTATCTTTTAACATTTCTACTGTCGCCTTGCAATCACTGATGCTATATTAGCACTACGATCACCGATTCCCTGCTCTATGTTAACTGAAATAAACATTTAGGGCCTGTTTGTAACCAGGAAACCTAATAAGTTACTTCTCTATTTTTCGAAAAGGCCTTTAGAACAGTGTCACCTGAATCCCTATTCTTGTCACTTGTCCTTCCCTTGAATCTCCCAGTCTATAGCTATTAATACTGTAACTTTATCAAGAAATTTACATGCTGTATTCTCCAAGTATTTCCTCAAATGTTCCACCACTGCAATTCCTGAAATATGGAGTTTATAAAAGCACCCAATTGCAAGTATGAGCAACCTTCAACATTTATCTGCAGCAAAGTTCAAAATACGTACTCTCCTCAATAGACGTTATCATGATATTTATGATTTTACTTCTGCCTTCATTGCCAAAATCAATACTATTTTTGCAACAGACATTCCAATCTGAATTTAAAATTTTATTGAAATTCACTTCTGGTTTCAGTCAGCTTTCTGTTCTGGCCCTGTGGAGGGGTTTCTCTGCACTATAAAACTCACATTTGCATACCACAGCTACTCTACTACGCTGATAACTGCTTCATGCATGTAGCGTACTATTAATCAAATGGGAAAGGGGGAGAGGCAAGGATCTTAAAGTTCTCCTTCTAGTAAAAAACTGATTGAAATCTCCCCATCCAACATCACAAACATTTGAGCCTCTGATGTGTGTTCCATTCATCTCAAAAAACAAGGATTGCAATCACTTTTGGGAACAAGGCTAGTTGTCTTTACCAGTTTCGTCAGCCACCTTCATTTGTGCCAATATGAGCAAAAATTTGCAGCCACATATGTTCAATAGCACTGGCAGAGCCTTCTCCATATCTCAGAGCATATCTGGCAAACATATCGGGTGGATCTAAGTGTTCCTTCCTGACCTGCTTGCTGTTTCTTTGGGATGCTCCATCACCTGCCTAATCTTGGAGCTCACGATGATCAGCTAACCAACCCTCTGCACTTGTTGGATCTTTCAGGCAGATCAGCACCAATTCCAGTACATTGGGCAAAATGCACTCTCAACAATGGGCAACACATCAAATGTTCTATGGCATACGACGACAACTGGACAGCCAGTCATCACTTTCACCTTCCACCCAAAGATTTGTGACTGACATTGTTTCCCATTTACCCAGGTGTCAGACATATCTGAAGGTAATGAGACATCCGGTATCTCTGACAGTGCTGTAAGCAACAGTTTTCACAACAAGTGCTTCAATGTCATCACACCCCAGAACAAGACAGCAGCTTGAAGATTGCTGACCGTGGCCAATGCAGCTTCCTTTCAAAACAGTGATCAAATATACTTACATTTCTACACAACAGTAGAGTCTGTAACCATCTTTAGTTGTGTCAATCAAGTATTCAACACCAAATTACTAACCTAAGGATTCTAAGTACTGCAATCTAAGTACTGTTGCTGTGCTTATACTTGGTATCAGTTGCTCATAAAGGAGTGGACTATTTGCAACAGCTGTTACTTAAAATTGAGCCACGCCACTTTGGCCAACATGAAATTAACATATACAGTAAATGCCACTAACGATAGGCCCTATCTGAAGTACTGCTCTGTAAAACACTTTCGAACTGCAACTCAGTATAAAAAAGATCAAATCTGTATAAGATAGGGAGCATCCAGCAAACAAGATTTACTTTCAGAAGGCACAGTTTGGAGAATCAGTCCATTAATTCATGTAGAACTAATAGTGCAGCACAGCACCCTCCTGTTTTCAGATTGTGCTCTTGATTACTTGTTGAGGATTTCCAGATCTCCAACGCTGACTTTTCTTTGAGTTCAAGTACTTCAGTAAATGCCCCAAACTTCATGAGGAAAAAAATGGAAACTACAATTTGGCTGAACACCTGAAAGTACACAATCAGTTTTAGGGAATGCCTTCCAGGAGTCAAGGGACAAGGCATGACAGTTTATCCCGCTGGCAGGAAATTTTTTGCATCCTCTTGGTACAGATCTAGAACACTCATTGGACCATATTCATGTGGGAACAAACTGACTTTAGAAGCGGATGTAACGCAGTAGCTCACCTACTAGTCATGTACAGATGATAAAAAAGCAATAAGTGTCAATGAAACATACTGCCTCAGTATCCTTGTCCAAGATCCAGAACACGGCTGCATTGTGGTGCAACTAAGGTATCCATGATCAAACAATGGAAAATCCAGGATGGAATGTAACAATATTAGAGAAGGAAAGTTGCCACTCACCATACAGCGGAGATGCAGAGTCGCGATAGGCACAACAAAAAGATTCACATAATTATAGCTTTCGGCCATTAAGGCCTTTGTCAGCAACACACACACACACACACACACACACACACACACACACACACACAAACAACTTGACACACACACACACACACACACACAAACAACTTGCATACATGTCTGCAGTCTCAGATAACTGTAACTACATTGCGAGCAGTAGCACCAGCGCATGATGGGAGTGGCGACTGGATGGGGGTAAGGAGGAATCTGGGGTGGGGAGAGGGAGGGATAGTGTGGTAGGGGTAGTGGACACTGAAGTGCTGAAGTTTAGAGGGAGGGCAGGAGAGAAGGTGGGGAGGGGGGGAGAGGAAGTAGCGGAAAGGAGAGAAATTAAAAGACTGGGTGTGGCGGTGAAATGACGGCTGTGTAGTGCTGGAATGAGAAAAGGGAGGGGGCTGGATGGTTGAGGACAGTGACTAACAAAAGTTGAGACCAGGAGGGTTACAGGAACGGGGGCTGTATTGCAGGGAAATTTCCCACCTGTGCAATTCAGAAAAGCTGGTGTTGGTGGGAAGGATCCATATGGCACAGGCTGTGAAGCAGTCACTGAGATGTGTGGCAGCATGCTCAGCAACAGGGTGGTCCACTTGTTTTTTGGCCAGTTTGTTGGTGGCCATTCACATGCGGACAGCCAGCTTGTTGGTTGTCATGCCTACATAGAATGCAGCACAGTAGTTGCAGCTCAGCTTGTAAATCACATGACTGGTTTCACAGATAGCCCTGCCTTTGATGGGATAGGTGATGTTAGTGACCGGACTGGAGTAGGTGGTGGTAGGAGGATGTATGGGACAGGTCTTGCATCTAGGTCTATTGCAGGGGTATGAGCCATGAGGTAAGGGATTGGGAGCAGGGGTTGTGTAAGGATGGACAATTATATTGTGTAGGTAATGCCCACAAAGAAATCCGGGGTATGGCTGGTGCTTCCAGCTTTTCTGAATTGCGCAGGTGGGAACTTTCCCTGCAATACATCCTACGTTCCTGTAACCCTCCTGGTCTCAACCTTCGTTAGTCACTGTCTTCACCCATCCAGCCCCCTCCCTGTTCCCATTCCAGCACTACACAGCCGTCATTTCACCACCACATCCAGTCTTTTAATTTCTTGTTATTTCTCTGCTTTCCGCTACTTCCTTCCCCACCCCCATCTTCTCTCCTGCCCTCCATCTAAACTGCAGCACAGCACTTCACTGTCTGCCACCTTCACCACACTATCCTTCCCTCTCCCCATCCCAGGCTGCTCCTTACCTCCATCCAGTCACCACTCCCATCAAGCACTGGTGCTGCTCTCACAATGTAGTTTCAGTTACCTGAGACTACAGGTGTGTGTGTGTGTGTGTGTGTGTGTGTGTGTGTGTGTGTGTGTGTGTTGCTGACAAAGGCCTTAACGGCCGAAAGCTATAATTACGTGAATCTTTTCGTTGTGCATCATATCGCAACTCAGCATCTCCGCTATATAGTGAGCAGCAACTTTCCCTCTCTAATTAGGTATCCATGAGTTAATCATGCAAATTATCTAGATTATTATAACTGTGCAAGTCCGTGTTACCACAATAATGACACAGGAGGCCCAGAAATTTGTGCCCAAGATGAGTATTATCAGTGCTTATTGATAATACAAAATGTAATGACAGTTTCACTTCTACATTATATCTTTAACTATCCCAAGCTTTTGAATGTTCTGCTTCACTGTAGGACATAGTGTGTGTTTCTTATTTATGTTCTTCCTTTTGTCTCTTTTTCTTCATTGTTTCACTGCACTGTTGACACAAAATCGCGTCCTCAACCACATTTGACACACTTATGCACTGTTGTTTACAATAATGCTGGAATGATTTATATATTTGTTCTTCACTCCCGTCACCAAATTTTTAAAATTCTTTTATCTATTTATGTTAGTATAACACACAACTTAAAAGAAGGTTAACTGTTCATTGACAGTATTACTTACCCCCACTGATCAAAAGAATTTATATCCCATATAATTCCTTGGACAAATATTTTATGTTCGTACAAAGCTGGAACAAAATAAAGAAAAAAAATAACCAACAGGGCATTTTAATATTGAAGACAGAAGAGATTTTTAGTGTTAAAGAGTGTACCTGCCTTTAACTAAAAAGTAATTGTTTTACATACCTATGAGAGCTCCAAGTGTGAAAGGTGTAACCATTTTTACCACTATGGAGTTAGTGGGACGATTTCCTTCAAACACTTTATGTGGTGCCAACTTATCAATTGTGTCTGGTGCCACTCCACTTTTTTCTAGCTCTGAAACAACTTGCTGGTGTGTCTTTCCCTTCATCAGTGCTTCAGTTTGTGCAAGAAAATTTGCCAGGAGTATCTAAAAATTTTAATTAATTTCTTAATTAAAAACATTTTTCTGTTTACATGTTGTATATAAAATTACAAAGTGAATAGTTTTTGCAGTTTCATTTGTTGCACTTAGTGACAAGACAAACATATGGTACGTACTACGTACCTTGTGATGCAATCGGTCACGAATAGGATTATGAGTCAATGCCGGTGCAATGAAGTCTGCAGGTATCAGTTTTGTGCCTTGGTGAATGAGCTGGTAAAAAGCATGCTGTCCATTGGTTCCAGGTTCTCCCCAAACAATAGGACCAGTACTATAGTTGACTTTTGTTCCTGTGCTTGTTATGTACCTGTGAAAAGCGTATCTTGGTCCAGTGATTACTGTATTTCAATATATAAAATGGTATGTTTATAGTAATCAAAATTCTACTCAGTAGCTATTAATCCTTTTGCTGCTATAGACATGCTCTTTGCATTCCGTGCTGAGGCAGTTTTCATTATGGCTGTACTCACTAAATGCTGGTGGCCTATGTTGAGAGACGGCACTCTGGCCAACTTGATATACTTATCATCTGATTTTAAAACTATTAGGTGAAAAAATTTGATTTTTGCACACCTTATAATCTGATATCATCAGTCAATAAAGAACTGAATTTCTTTTCATAAGCCATCATATTTACTGCACTGCATCAAATTAAGTAAAACATCACACAAAATTTTGAAGAGTAAAAATGCATTGTGTAAACTTTGAATATGGTTGGTTTTAGCTCAATCATTGTTCTGTATGAAATGAAGATATCAAAATCTTATTTAAAACTGAGAGCAGAAGGATATTTCATTTTGTTCTCGAGTAATTGTGTTTTTTATCCAAAGGAAAGTTGCATACGACACAATCATTCATGTACTTTGCATCAAGAATCATCTGGTCATTACAATCATCGTATCTCATAAATGATTCAAGATATTGAAGCGGTTTTTTGCAAATGACAGCCCAAAATGAGGCACATATCTTATAAATACTCAACATTTTTATTCACTGATATATGGAAGTAACTTATCCACAGCAGTGACAGGTCGGCAGCTCAGTGTGCATTCAAACGTCCATATTACCAATGGAAAACCCAAGTGCCGCGTGTATACAAGTCCAAACATGTGGGAATGGTGTAGTGGGACTTTATATAAGACCACAGCAGCGAAAGGGTTAATAGGTATGCCAGGAGGACTATTGTGCTACCATATTCTCCATACCTTAACAGTCATTTTTCTTTTAGATTATTATATTTGAAGTAACTGAAAGGACTTCAAGGGGGGGATAAAAAGAACAAGTCTCATGATCTGGGCACAATTGCACTGGACTGTAGCCTGGAACAGATTCATAAACATTGACAGTGAATGCTATCAGTAAGTCATTGTCCACACTTTTAGTTTGGCTTACTAAATATTTTGTCAGGAGAAGCCATTCTCAGTTTGAGCCGAGGTCACAAGTATACAGCATTTGTCACCCCACATTGATCAGCGTATAGTTCACTCCGTGCTCTTTGCTTGTGCCAGGTGGTCATACTTAAACTGACAATGTTGCAAGTGCTGCAGTGCAGGCTGTATATATTGCAAGTCACTGGAACATCAATGGTATGTTCACTAATCGGCATACTCGTAGAGTATGCTGAAAAAAATAATAGTTTCACTTTCAGCCACCTGGTGAAAATATGGCACTGTAAGTGGTCTGACCGTGGTGCAGGTGCATGAAATGGGGAGGGACAATCAGACACATGATAACAATTATTCGGCACATTTATTAGTATACGGTCACAAGTTACAACATGTGTTCAATATGGTCTCCCACCTCAGCAACCTGCTGCATGTGTAACACGGCATAGTCAACAGTTCCTCACAGCATACGATATGTGATCAGAGCTCAGGATCATGACATGCCACCTCAGCTGCTAGAGCCATCCTTTCATTCCCCACAATACCCATATGCCCCAGCACCCTGCATGAAAAGCATCTCCTTCCCCAGTCACTGTAGTTCGATAGTGTGGGCTACTTCATCTGCTGGATAAAAACTTTGTAGAGAGTGAGGGGCACTCACAAAGAATTGGAACAAGCAAGAAATTTAGCACTACCTGCTCCCATGCCCGCAAGCTCGCATATAATTCTGTGTCTAAACACAGTAAAGTTTTGAGGCAGTCAAACCTTGAGGAGACAATTTGGAAAAACAATAGGGCAACCAACTGAGGCCCCCTGTTAAGGCCCATCTGTAAAGACAGCTACATAGTTTTGGTGCTCTATAAAATATCAGAAAATATCGTATGAAAAACCAATATCTCATATCCTGCACCAAATGTAAAATTACTCTGGGCCTCTGCAGTAACCAGGGCAGCATACAGTTAAAGCCCTGCTTTCGACATTGGAGTTGCTCCACACTGAATAACTTCAGCACATGCTGCACGTAGATCCCAAATGACATTGTGGGTAATGGACAGTTGGAGAAAAAGCGAACTAGCAACATTACGATACATGGGTGCAGTCAGAGCTGCAAGGAACTTACATGCTTGATGCACCATGAGGAGCTGCCACTGGACAGTGAGTGGCAGTTCCCCGGCCTCTATACAGAGACTGTGTATGGGGCTGGTCCAGTAAGCACCTGCAGCCAGCTGAGTCCCCTCATAGTGGACAGCGTCAATGATCTTCAAATAGAAAGGCCTCACCGATCCATACACTGTGCGCAAACACACAAAAGCCCTATAGAAACTGGAGCAGACGAGCCCTGCCTGCTCCCCAAGATCTGTAGGTAAGGCACTTTATGATGTTCAGTGCCCTGTGTGTTCTGGCTTTCAGGTCTCTCAGGTGTGGCAACCACAACAACCTGGAGCCAAAAATGAGGCCCAGAAATCTTACTGAGTCTCTAAAATATAGGATGGTGTCCCTCACATGCAAGTCAGGTAAATTAAAAATATAACAAGAACAATTAAAATGAAAACACACACGCACGCACGCACGCACGCGCGCGCGCGCGCGCACGCACACACACACACACACACACACACACACACACACACACACACACACACACACACACACACACACTCTTATCTGCAGAAAATTGAAAACCTGTCTTTGTAGTCCACTCCTCTAACCGCCACAATGTAAGTTGCAACCAACGGCTCACTGTTGCAACACTGGAGGAGGAAAAGAAAACAGCAAAATCATCCACAAATAAGGTGCATTGTGCAGCAGTACTTACATAAGATGTGGCAGTGTTTATGGCAATGGCAAAGAGGGTAATACTTCAGATACTGCCCACAGGGACACCATTCTCCTGCTCAAAATGATCACACTGTGTGTCACCAACTCAAGTCCTAAGAAACCACTGAAACAGAAAAGACCATAGGAATATGGGGAAGTGGTCATGAAAGCCCCATTGATGTAACTGCATGAGAATACTGTGTCTCCATGTAGTATCATATGCCTTACTGATACTGAAGAATATGCTGTGATACTGAAGAATATGCTGATACAGTGATTGTTAAGTAGAAAAGACTGCTGAATGGCCATCTCTAGCAGAGTCAGCTTGTTGGCAGTGGACTGAAATCTCTGGAATCCACACAGAGTGGCTAAGAAGTTGCCTGATCTCTAACAATCAGACCAAACGACAGTTAACCATTCACTCCACGGTCTTTCCTACACAGCTCGCTAAAGTGATACTCCGGTAACTACTGGGACACTTGTGATCCTGTCATCATTTGAGGAGAGGTATCAAAATTGCCTCTCACCACAAGTTGGGGAAGTGAGCTGACTGTAATATCAAATTAAAACGTTCGAGGATGATTTCCTTCAATGCTGGTGGCAGATGTCTAAGCACGCAGTACCCGATTTGATTGTGACCGGGCGCAGTGTCACGCATCTCAGACAGGGCCAATTCTAGCTCCCATATGGAGAAAGAGGAGTTGTAGGACTCTGAACTGGTGGATCTGGAGCCCAACTTGCCACTCTCTACAGTCACACAGTAGCAGCAAAATGTCAAATCCTGGCTGGAATGGGCTGTAGTTTTTGCAAAATGCTCTGCCAGTGTCAGCGATGTCTTTGGGTGTTGTTTGGAGACACCCGTTTCAGTACGGCTGCTATTGTTAAACGACTGTGTTTGGCTTCCCATACTTAAATAAAACAAATGGAACAGTTGATGGTGTCCAAGAATGCTTACCATGACCTTTTTCTTCTCTGCTGGATTACACATCAAGCCTTGGCTCTCGCAACTTGAAAGACTGTGAGGTTGTCTGAAACTGGGCAGCATTTAAACTCTAAGGAGCTCCACTCCTATTCCGGAAAGCTGAACAGATTCATCAGTCCACCAAGATACAGGTTGCCTCCTAAGATGACCTGAATACTTTGAGATGGATAAGTCAGCGGCATGATGGATCACTCGGGTGATATGGTCCACCCATTCCTGGAAGCTGTTATGGTGTTAGAACACAGCCAGTTGACTGAACACCGTCCATTAGCCCTACTGACCATCCATTCTGGTGGGTTCTGTTGATGCAATCCTCATCCAGGAAGTTAATGTGGAGTGGGAACTGGTCATTGGAATAAGGTCATCAATGACTTCTTACTGAACAGAGTTTGCAAGGGCTTTAGAGCAGAAAGATAGGTCAATGGCTGAGAATGACTCAGTGGCAGTACAGAAATGAGTGGGAGTACCAGTGTTTAGGATGCACAGCTCTCGGGATGTCATGAGGTCCTCCAAAACCCAACTCCAAGGGCAAGTGGAGACATGACGAGCATTGAAGTCACCCACCAGGGGAAATGTGTGGGGGGTTGCTCCATAAGATCTGTGAGAGCCTGAAAGTCTACTGCATCAGACGGAGGTAAATACAAGGAACAAACTGTGCTCCTCAGACCCATGTGAATTTCATCTGCAACTGCTTGCAATTCAGTAGTCTGGGGGAGAGTATAGTTGCAATGAGCGTTATATACAAACACAGCAACCCCTCCTTTGGCCCTTTCCCCACTCTGGTCATCCTTGTGATAAACTGTATAGCCCCCTATGACAGGGGCATCAGACGCTTTAAAATGCATTTCCTGCAAACACATGCATACTGGGCATTCCAGTGCGAGGAGTTTCAGTTCCTCCACATGTGTCCTGAACCCATTAACATGAGACTGAAGGATGGAGCCATTTATCACAGGGGTTGCTCTTCACCTTGTCTTTCCATCTAGGAGGAGAGTCTACTGTATGAGGAGGCTCAGCTTTGGGGTGAGCTGGTCGCCCCAGTCTGACATCAAGGTCCATTAGCTCTGCTGAAGAATCGAGAAGTACATCAGAGATGATGAGATCAACATCGTCGGACAATCTGCTTCCTGGCTCTGTCAGTAGGTGATGCTCTGTCTTCAACTTTTTGCCCTGAATGGGCTTTGGGGCCACAACTGTGGACCAGGTTGAAACTCTGGATGGGCAGATAGCTCCGCAACAATGGCAACCACAGCCTTGACCTGGATGGAGGTATCGGTTTTGAAATAACTGCAGCAGAGCAAGTGCACTGGGAGACACAGCTACTAGTGCTGACACTGGTAAACTCTGTTTGTGGAGCAACATTGGTTTTAGGGACTGGCTGTTTAAGAACAAACGCAAAGGAGGTAGTGAACGTTGGATGCTGCAGGGCCTCATAAATCATCTTTGCATCTCCATATGAGATAGGTTTCGTGGTTTTTATGTCCTGTATATTCCTTTTTTCAAAAAAGATACAGCAGCCCCTACTCCAGACATAATGATACCCAGAGCAGTTGACACATTTCACAGGAGATGAACAACCACATTTGCCACAAGTGGCTTCTCCCTTGGATCCAACAGTAGTGTGCCCAAAGTGCTGGCACTTAAATCCGTGCCTAGGGTGCGGAAAATAAGGCCACACACTGGCACAAAGGAAACCTGTCTTGACATGCTGTGGAAGCTTCTTGCTGTTGAATGTAAGTATGAGAGAGTCCAATTTCACTAGATCGCCATCCATCCTTCTCATTATATTTTGCACATCAACAATGCTTTCTTTGGCCAACTCATTTTTCAGTTCTCCTCTGCGAATGTCAACGAGATCCCTGAAAGTCACAAAACCTTTGCTGCAGTTCAAGGTGTCTATTGCATACTTCCCAAGACATCTAGCATTTTGGAGGTCAACTGCTTGCTGGGAATTAGAAGTTTCCACTAACAATGCTCCATTTTGCAAGTGCTTGACTGACTTTAAAGAGCCACAGATTCCCTCTGAGGCTTTTTGGATACAGATGGACAAAACCTTTTCAAATCTACCCTCTTCCGCTTGACTGTGAAAAACACACTCTGGACAGCAGCATGTGGTTTGTTATTATAAATACCACCACTCTGAATAAATCCAGAATAAGGAGCACTGGCTACACAAGTTCTCTTGTTTGATTGTGTGTTGGTACTTACCAGTGGCCCACTCTTTCCACTGAGAGGAGGAAGAGAAAACTTCAAAAGATTCATCCTGGTCCCATGAGTAGCTAGGGAGATAAAAGTCACCTAGACAGAGACCCTTATGCCTAGGTAAGCCTTATACAACTGAGATGCGGCAGGTTTCCCAGAGGTTGCCTGCGAACGACTGTTCCATGTCAACAGCTGGAAGCATTTCATCGGCGCTCAGCACGTTAAGATTTAGCGTTTTTTTTTGAGGTTTTTACCATCCTCGCAATCAAGCCAAGATCCCCAATCTTCATGGCACACAACGTTCCAGCATTGCACTGCACAATGGTCACTGAAGCGTGTCCAGAGCTTATGGTGATAGGGCATACCAGTCTCCAGCTCAGAAACCCCAGGACACCAAGCTCATACTCAGGAAACAAATGCTGAGCCTGTGAGGGGTGATGTGGTTGTTACTGAAGGTTTCTCAAAGCAAATCTTTCACCTGCCAACTGACATGTAATGTCATTCCGTACTGCATGAAAATAGTGGTGTGGATAAAGTTGCGTTCTTGCAAAGCTGAAATCTCATGTCGCACAAGGAGGTCCTTATAATGTGCAAATGTCACTGTACACCTAACAGGCCGACAACGTGTGATCTCCTTGGGAGAGGGGGGAAAAAAAGAAAAAATTATTGAGAATGAAAACCTTGTGAAACACCACACAGGCACATAAGCTGAGTGCAATGGATGTTTCTGCAGAGCATGTGGTAGAGTAGAACACCATATGCAACAGTCCTATACATTCACGCCACCAAGTAGAGTAAAATATGCCTCATCCATCCAAAGAATATTCCTGGCTACATGTCATCCATTACCATGCATGCCAAGAAACAAAGGGCAAAGTCATAGTGTTGTGGTCTGTTTTGGGGCTTCATTTGGTGCACATTCAGAATCTTGAAGAGATACCAGTGAAAAATGTGCCATACAATCTTTTGAACTGTTGACCTGGGGAGAGAGAATGGCCATAACACAGCTTAGCACTGGCTGCAGAACTTTACGCATGAGATGCAACTTCATCAACTACCCATTTATTGACATGGGGCCTCTCCACAGTGGTTACTGTTGGCTATATTCCCGCAATGCAGTGCTACTTTTGCTGCTGTTCTGATAATACAACTTTACCAGCAGCTTTCTTCTCAATAGCCTTTGGGTTTCACACGCAAAACTTAAACCTTCTTAACATTGTACAGCAACAGTCACTTCACAAAAGAAATCAACATGTGTCGCCAAGTGACAAATGGCATACTAACATCAAAACAGGGAACATTTCACATTCTGACTGCTTACAGTGCACAATGCATATTTTCACCTGTTGGCAGAAAGTGGAACTATTATTTTCCCAACTTACCCCACAAGCACAACAACTAGTGAACATATCAATGACGTTTCAGCCTCCTGCGATGTATACAGCCTGCACTGCAGCTCTCTGAACACTATCAGTTTAATTATAACATCCTGGTACTTTTGCACCTTCTGATGTCCGTCAATGCATAGTATGTATAAAGTGCCTCATTGAAAGGTAAGTAGAGACTTGCAGCTGGATGTGTTGGCAGAGGGCTGCAAATAAACAGAGTGGGAGATGAGAATGGAGAGGAGGTGATGGGGACAGAAGGGATGGAAAGTGTTGGGTGGAGCATGTGGGGCAGTATGCTACCATAGGTTGAGGTCGGTATAATTACGGGAGTGGAGAACGTGTTGTAAGGATAACTCCATCTGCACAGTTCAGTAAAGCTGGAGGTGGGGGGAAGTATCCAAATGGCTCAGGTAGTGAAGGAGCTATTGAAATCGAGTGTGTGATGTTCGGCTGCATGTTGTGCCACAGGGTGGTCTACTTTGCTCTTGACCATAGTTTGGCAGTGGCCTTTCATCCTGGTGGACAGCTGACTGGTAGTCACACCAATATAAAAAGCTGTGCAATGATTGTAGCAGAGCTCTGAAATGACATGGTTGCTTTCACAGGTGGCCCAGCTCCTGATGGGATAGGATAAACCTGAGGTAAGACTGGAAAAGGAAGTGCTGGGTGGATGGATTGGGCAGATTTTGCACCTGGATCAAATGCAGGGATATGATCCTTGTAACAGCGGGCTGGGATCGGGAGTGGCATAGGGATGGACTAGGATGTTTTGGAATTTGGGTGGGCGATGGAACACAACTATAGGAGGGGGGGGAGGGGGGAGGGAATATCTCAGGTAAGATGTCCCTCATTTTCAAGGTATGATGATAGGTAACCAAAGCCCTGGCGAAGGATGTGGTTCAGTTGTTCCAGTCCGGGACGGTACTGGGTGATGAATGTGCACTCCTTTATGGCTAGGTCTTGAGGATGGTGAGAGGTTTGGGGGTGTGAGGGGAAATAGCACAGGAGACATGTTTGCGGACTAGGTCTGGGGGATGGTGCCTGTCTATGGAGGCCTTCATGAGACCCTCAGCATACTGAGCAAGTGAGTTTTTGTCACTGCAGATTTGCTATCCCCAAGTGGACAGGCTGTTTGGGAGGACTTTTTGGCATGAAAAGGATGACAGCTGTCAAAATGCAAGTACTGTCGATGGTTGATGGGTTTGATGTGGACAGAGGTGTTGATAGAGGCATCGGAAATGAGGAGGTCAACATGTAGGAAGATGGCATGCTGGGTTGAGAACGACCATGTGACATGGATGGGAGAGAAGGTGTTGAGGTTGTGAGGCAATGAAGATAGGGTGTTTTGGCCTTGAGTCCAGATCATGAAGATATCATCAATGAACCTGAACCAGACTAGGGGTTTAATGTTTTGGGAGGCTAGGAAGGTCTCATGTAGATGGCCCATGAACCGGTTGGCATAGCAGGGTGCCATGCTGGAGCTCACAGCTGTGCCATGGATTTGTTTGTGTATCTTCCCTTAAAAGGTGAAGTAGTTGTGGATTAGGATGAAGTTAGTGAGATGTATGAGGAATGAGGTAGTGGGTTTGTAGTCTGAAGGGCACTGAGAAAGGAGAAAGGTAGTGTTCAATGGTGATAAGGCCATGGGCATGAGGATGTTGGTGTCTAGGGAAGTGGCGTCAACAGTGACCAGTAGGGATCCAAGAGGTAAAGGGGTGGGGATGGTGGAGAGTCTGTGAAGGAAGTGGTTGGTGTCTTTTGGGGAGGCTAGATTACAGGCAATTGGTTGAAGGTGTTGGTCAATGAGGGCTGAAATTCTTTCAGTGGTGGCACAATAACCAGCCACAATGGGGCAGCCAGGATTGTTGAGTTTTTGGATTTTTGGGAGCATGTAAAAGATGGGTGTGTGGGGCATCATAGGGATAAGGAAGGGAATGGATTCAGGAGATATGTTCTGGGAAGGACCTGAGGCTTTAAGCAGGGATTGGAGGTTGTGTTGGACTACTGGGATGAGATCACTCTGGCAGAGTTTATAAGCGGAGTCATAACAGGTGCAGGCCTTCTGCTAGGTAGTCACTGCGATTTATAACAATGGTACCTGGGTAGCAGCATTTGATGCATAGAGCATCATCACACAATGGAGCTATATATATGTTCCCAATTAGTGAGATACAAACATCTACCCAAAAAGGCCATATAGAGACAACAACATAAATCTTTCTCACTTGTGTAGTGGTGCTGACCCGCACAAGCCGTAGCTGCCATAGCCATATTAATTGCAGTAACCAGCTGGCACAGTATTTCGCCATTGTGGCTGATAGGTATGTTGGTAACACTCGGTGAGTAACCAGTATTGTTGCCTAAATACAGCATGCTCCTGCAGCAATGTGACAAGGAGCCATGTGATACCAGGGGATCTGCCTGTCAACACACCTGACCCTGGCCAGCCAGACAGCAGAAGGAATCAAAATGGTGGCCACTGTGGAATGACTACTGCAGTGTGACCCAAGACGCTTTGTCATTCCACTGTTGTCCACTTGTGCAGTCATCACTATCCACCATTCTACAGAACCACCCACTGTACAAACCAACATCAGCTCCAGTGAGCAGAGGGTCGAACGAGGTCCATTCTAGCCTATGACCCATTTAGTATCTACTAAATTGCCAGGTGCAGCCATGCAGACGTTGAGGCCGGGATTTACTCCTCAGGAGATATCGCCAAACAGCCGGCAACATCACAGAGCCGCAGCTATGCTGCAAGGCAGGACTGTGTGGCCACCACTAACTCAGCATCAGCTGCATCGAGTGCCTACCTAGCAGCATCCATTGCTCTGAGCTACACTGAACCGTTTGCAAGTGATGGGTGGGATCCTGACAACACACTGCCCGCTGGGGACTGCAGGTTTGACACCCCCTCACTTGTTATGCATCAGCATTATGTGAGCACTGGATCTTCGATGTATTCTAAACTTATGAAATAAATCAACTAGTTCCAAACAGAATGTGCCCATACCGTATTTACTCGAATCTAAGCCGCACTCAAATCTAAGCTGCACCTGAAAAATGAGACTCGAAATCAAGGAAAAAAAAAAATTTCCCGAATCTAAGCCACACCTGAAATTTGAGACTCGAAATTCAAGGGGAGAGAAAAGTTTTAGACCACACCTCCAAATCGAAATGAAGTTGGTCCATTGTAATATGAGACACAATTTAAGTCAAATGAATGACGATACAGCTACAGTAGTTTGGTTTGAGTCGTTAAGCTTAGCAGTTAAGCTTTACCAGGTAGGCATTGCTATGCGTCAGGCGCTCCGTCCGTATTTATACGGCTACCTTCCCTTTTTCACGTGCTTCGTCTGGTTTGAAGTGATTGCTTAATTTTCTTTGATCTGATAAGTGCCGTTCTCCTTGGTATAGGTTTTTACGTCACTCAAAGCTGAAAATGCATTATTGTACTGTGTCATGCATTGTTTGTCGCATTCTGATAATGAGTGTTTGCGGCCTGTTGCCGCTCGCGGCCTGTCACCGCTCGCGGCATGACTCGCTTTTGTGCGCAGTACCGCCGCTTACAATTAAAAGAAAAGAGAGGAATCATCTCATTAGCAAAACAATGGCAAGAGACTGCTATTTGTTGTTACTTACACTGCTGCTTTCTTTGATAATGATAAGCAAGAACCAAATAACAGACTGCGTATGATAGAAGATGTTCTAAACGAGATTTTATCGAATATTTTTCTCCGTTTGAAAATCTTTGCAGACGCCTCTTTAGTACATTACATTCTGCACAGAAATTAGAGTCATCTTAGATTTAAAAATCTAGTCAGTTGCCGTGCTTCATTTCTGACTGTATCACTATTCAGCATAAGAATAATACGAATATAAACATGACATGGTATGTATATTCTTCCGCGTTTGCTGTTGTCTCACTCTTAGTTTCGTAGTTTATTAGGCAGACAGGATTTAAATGAGATAGCAGCAAACACGAAAGAATACATGGCAAAATGTTTACATTCGTATTATTCTTATGGTGAAGAGAATACTGCATGTGATTCACAATTGATAAAAGTTCCTATTAGGAACCATCTCTTGTCACAGGTAGGAAAAAATTCAGAATGTAGAGTTAGCCATATTGACGGACAAATATCCCAAACAGTCTTACCAGTCGGATTTTCGTAGTACATTGAAAGGCTGCTACATTCGAAGATGAACAATACGGAATTTGTATTTACTTCGTTGGGTAATGTAGGAAAATGCAGTGGTCGAAACTCAGGGTGGAGAAAAAAACTCGTCTTCCACCTTTTTTTTTAATTTATTTACTGACACAGAGGTTATGGTGCAAGTATTTATCTTTGTGCCTGCAAAATATGCCTGTGTAGCGCTACATATATTCGACAGCAGACATTAGTCGTGGCGGCACCTACCAACATTTTTCAGAACTTCTGCTAACTTTGCACTCAATTCTAAGCCGCAGGCGGTTTTTTGGATTACAAAAACCGGAAAAAAAGTGCGGTAAGATTCGAGTAAATAAGGTACTTGCACTTGTTACCACTACAGAACCTGCACGCTTGGGGTGAAGTAGTCTAATCGGCTGCCCCGACAAATCTACTCTCGACCTCCCCACACACCCATGGGGTCAACCCCACCAGTGTTGTCAACACTGTCGCACTCTGAGATACCCCCATACTTACATAGGTTTTCATCCTTTCAGAATATAGTGGCCTTTTCACTTTTTGTATCAAGAAGATGTCTGTCTTTTGTGGGGTGGTTTGTCTCAACATCATTCTGATTTCAGAATCCTTGTGAAAGATACTTTTTATTTGCTATTTCTAATTAATGTAAGCCTTTGGTGACTTATTTTAGAGGTGATGTTTTGAGTTTCAGTGGATCAGAAGTTTGTTGTTTAGTACTGCATGATTCATCTGAAATGTATGTCCCTAAGAAATGCCTTTTCATGAACACAGCTTCATCCCGGTCTGCAAGTGGTCCCAATGTCATTTCCTCAAGATTTATCAACGTTTTAATTTCAATTTTACTGTTTTCCTTTGTCATCGTTATTTTGTCCCACGACTGAACTCAGTAACTTCCAATTTGTTGTGCAGTCATAAGACAGATGAATGCCCAGTAGTCTCTGCATCTAAAGTTGTGGAACAGACATTTTTGCTGCTTTTTGTCACCTGATAAAACATCTCAGCTTACCAATCTGAGATACTAGAACCACATTTTTCCTTGGTCTTTGAAACTCTCAGCTTTCAAGATTGCGCCTAGTTTCATCAATACTGGATGCAAAAGTTACAAAATTGATAATAAGAATGCACTTCAAAAATCAAATAAATAAGATAATATATTGTTCATATCTCGTGCAACGGGCACAGTTTGAAGGTCATCCTGCATAATTGTCCAAAAGCTCAACAGCAAGAATTGGCTGTTCCAACAGCCATGTTCCCAAGAGTGTGAGCTGGTGTTAGCTAAGGGCTAAAAACTATAATCGTGTGCATTAAATATACTATTTTTGCAATGATATCAAAAAGTAAGTCAAATCATCACATTTGACTTAAGAAAAAATGGAATGGTTGAGAAAGAGAAATTGAACAATGGACAATCCAGACTGGAATATCAAAAATTATGAAAAGGATAGATTGCTGACATGTTGAGTTGCAGACAGGCACAACAAGCACACTCTTACACACTAAGCTTTTGCCCATTTCCTTCTTCAGGAAAGAAAGGAAAATACACATTCACACAAGCAGGCCACTTCATGAACACACGACCGATATCTGCAGTCGCTTTGGTCGGACTGCAAGTGTTGCATTGAACAGCTAAAATGGCTGGAGATAGCAAAGCTACCTGCTTGTGTCAATGTGTGTGTTCTTTCCTTTCTCTCCTGAAGAAGAATTTGGCCAGAAGCTTAGTGTGTCAGTATTTTTGTTGTGTCTGTCTGCAACTCAATGTGCCATCTTTACAGTGAATAGCAGTCTACCCTTTTCATAACTGCTGAAATACAAACTGAGTACATGAACTATTAATGAGTATCTTGATGCATGAAGTAAACAATTAAGTCACGAATTACCAATGCTTTGTTCCACACACAACAATTTTATCTATCTATTATGTGTTTAAACAAACACATTTAATAAGCTCATTAAAATTCTCATTTAAATTACAAAATTGTTGTAAAACTGAGTCTTACTTTCCATTTGATTCCATATCACCCTGCTGGAAGTATGCGGCAAATCTATGCAGATACTGGTCATATGGCAAGAGTACATGAGTTTCTGCCTTGTAAAAATTTATGTACCAAATCCCAAGAAGAGCAAGAATTACAGGTGCCTGTGACAAAGAAGCAAAGTCTAATTAATATTAACCTGACTTGACAATGTAAATGAACTACAATACAAGTTTGAAATAAGAGATTAGGGAGAATGTGGATGACAATTGTGTATGGCAACCATACTAAAATTCATGAAAGTTACACAAATCCAAGAATTTTTTTTTCAACATCTCTATTTCATGAACAAGTAAAGCTTTTGTCAATGGCTGAAAATGTTACCCACACCTATTATATTTCTATTACCATAGTTCCATATATTATTCTGTTTCTTGGTTAGGGAGTGTGTTGTTATTCCCAATAGTACATCTTCCCAATATGAAGGCACTTAAAGTAACATTATTGAAATCTGGAACATAGGGTTGCATATATAACAACATTAAAAGTGAGTTATTCAGAAAACTTTCAAAACTGCTCTTCTTTCCAGGTGTTTGCCTTAAGATGAGTAAAGTATAACAACCAACTTACATTTTCCTCAAGTGGAGTGTTGCAAAAATGGTTGTCCATGAAGTGAGCTCCCTTCAGCAGCTGTTCAAAATTGTCAAATCCAATCGACAGAGCAATCGACAGTCCAATAGCAGACCACAGTGAGTACCTTCCACCAACCCAATCCCAAAAACCAAACATATTGTTTTGGTCAATTCCAAACTCCACCACCTTTGCAGTGTTCGTTGATAAAGCTACAAAATGCTTTGCAACAGCACTTTTCTGGAAACAATCAATGGGAGGCAGCTTTGATTTTAATACCCTTTTGACATGAAATGATCAGTATAAATTCAACTATAGTAAAATAATATAGTAATAATAATAAAATATTATTATTATTATTATTATTATTATTATTATTATTAACAAACAGTAAGATAATCAAATCAAATTCTTACGTCTTTTGCTTTTGCCAGGAACCATTCTCGAGCAGATGTTGCGTTTGTTATTGTTTCCTGAGTAGTAAAGGTTTTTGATGCAATAATAAACAATGTTGTCTCTGGATTCACTTTTTTCAAAGTTTCTGCTAAATGTGTACCATCAATGTTAGAAACAAAGTGTACTTGAGGACCAATTGCATAATGCTTCAGAGCTTCTGTGACCATTAGTGGTCCCTGGAGAAAAAAAAAAAAAAAAAACACCTCTCATAAATACATGTAACATCACAAAACAAGTTTAACAAATTACAGTAAATTTCACTAAGACACATTTCTTGTCCCTCCCAGAATTTTTCTTCATAAGCGGAAAAGCTTTCCAAAATTTAGTGGACACACTTTGGACTGACACAGCACAAAGCTAAAGTAGATTTTATTGCACTCACATGCTGTGACAGCCTTTGTGTGCTTATTTTGTACCAATCATCCATGTAGTTCAGTTTCAGCATCTGCTGCTGCAATGGCCAGTCACACATGTGATTCTATACTGAAAACCTCAACCCTGTTCTGTTGTCTGCAACACTTATTTCAAAGCATTTCTTTTCTTTTCTCTGTGACACATATGTCTACTGTATGTACCATCCGCCTGTGTAGGACAGTATGAACTGCTATTAAAAATGACCAATCTTGCAAAGTGACTTCTGTATTGACCCCCTCTCCCCTATCTCCGTTGCCCACAAGCACTTATTTCAAACCAGGATTCTGTTTCTGTTGTACATTATCTTTCTATTTGCGGTACTTTAATATTCAATCTTTTACATTCTCCTGTACTTGTGTACAACACAACATATTAGAAACTCTTATAAAACCAAATTCATGATTGCAATCTACTTGTACTTCTTCAAACATTGTACATTGTTCTACACAGCCCTATCCACTTTATTAATGCCCAAATCACCCAGCTTTACCATCTTTTTCACCATAGCTTGGCTTCCTCTTATTTTCAGAATGCTCTGGTATGAGGAATATTCTTCCCTCACTCCTGAAAGAAGTACCCTGTTACTTGTCCAATCTACCGAGTGTCCTTATTCAATGACACTCTCGCTCTAATCCCTGCAACCTAATGGAGAGGCAATCCCTGTCTCACACATCTCTCTCTTGCCATCTCAAACTATTCAGTCAGAAGCATTTCTTTTCAGGTCACAGAGAGAGCAATATATGTAAATGACCACATCATCAACCACTAATCCTGCAAACTAGTGCAGAGGATCCTACAGGTATGACTAGTAACCAACTATCTGAATAGCCATCATGGAAATCAACCACAGTACATCTTTTATCCCACAAACCTCTACTATAGTCTGGTCAAAATTACTTTACAATTGATAACTATGACAGCGGGTAGTCCAAGCTGGAGGCATGGACTGCATCCCATCAATCCCACGAGGCCTGTAGCCACAGCAATTGCCTGAAGTTGCCAAACCTTTACTCCATACTGCAACACTTGCCACTTGTACTGTGTCAGAGTTCTGGACAGTTTGTATACTTTGTGAACGTTGTGTCCTGTGATTTTGTCTGTTGTCTTTTTACTGATGCAAGAGGTAATATTTTATTTGTTGTTACTGTTATTTTTTATGTGGTACTGAACAATATCAAAAGTTACGAGTGGAAAAGTTCTGTGTTCTTCTCTTGACCAGGGGACTGCCATACGAGGTCAGCTGAGAGAAATGATTTGCACATTTGTGACTACTTAGACTGAATCACTTAATGGTGGCTCACTGTTCTCCATTAACAATGTGATCAGTACAACTGCTATGGCTCTGTACACAAATAAAAACACTATTGTGAAGATTGGCAAGGAAATGTTTGAGAAATAAAATGAAGCTGAAAAAACATCTAAGATAGACAGTCTCAGGGGGAGGGGGAGGGGGGGGGGCGACATTGTACGTACAAGCAGATTACAATATACGTAGATGCATTTGTTTAGGATGCTATTTGTTGTCACGGCTATGATTATTACCGTAGAAAGGAAACTCTGACATTCAACTTGTTATTGGTCACCCTTAAACAATCAGGTCTTTTTCAACACAGTTTTGCATGACCTAGGATTTCACTATGGACATTTCTATGACCATTTTCTGTTGACGGAGAGGGATAATGTAGCTGCATGGCAATGCCAATTTTTAAGACACAGCCTCCGTATGAATATCGGATGAAATAGTGTGGCTTAATGAAACATGGGGCATTTCTGGTCACGTTATGAAGCAGAGCTGGACAGATGACACAACTAATGGAACAATGGCAATGCCTTCAGGTGAGGGATATAGATTTATTCTTTGTCATGCAGCCATCGTGGAAGATCTTCTCTTGAATGGTCTCTGGCTTGTTAAATCAAATGAGACAGGAGATTATCGTGAAGAAACAAACCACATTACATTTACAAAGTTGTTTCTAGAATCACTCATTAAAAATCTGGGAAAATTGTCACCAACTGAGCAAGATAATGCTTCTGCACATTCAGTAGTTGTTGTCAAGGCACTTCCCACGGCAAAGTGAAAGCAGGAAATGACTGTGGTTGGCTTCAGAGTTGTAATGTCAAAGTATGTGATAATCTTAGAAAGGTGGAGTTTATGGAACTGACATATCTCCATTCACAGTTCTCCAAATACAAAATCTACAAGCTGGCAAAAAGGTATGGGCACGCAATTAATAAGTTACCATCTTACCACTGCTACTGTGGCCTTGTAGATTTAACATATGCGCAATTAAAAGTTTTGTTGCCAGGAATAAACTTACCCTTTCTGCAGTCTAAGCACTCACAAAAGAAACTGACAGTAATGCCACCTCTGAAGACTGGAAGAAGGCTAACATCATGTAGATCATTATGGAGAAAGCATGGCAGAGTGAAGCTGTTTTGGAACATTCAATGGAGGAGATGACTATTTCATTAAATAGCAATAGTGACAGTTACAGTGATACTTCAAGCATCTGTCATAGCAATGAAAGTGATGCTGGTAGAGTTTTTCCATTATCACCACAAAAATTAAGTATAGGCAGATTCGCATGCATGAAGTGTGCAGTTTGCAATGGTAAGGAGCTACACAACAACTAACTGCAAAGGAAGATCATCTCAGGAAGTCATTCTACATAACACTATAAATGTCAGTGTTTACAATATAATTGCTGAAAAACTGAAATAATATTTTTTGTACCACTTTTGTCCTTTCTCCCTGTCCTGGTTTGCCTATTTAAGATGCGTTTTCTCACCGCAATAAACATGCATAAATCTTATATTTCGCTGTGTTAGAAATAAGGAGGAGGATCAGAAAAATTAATAAAAGGATAATTCTAAATCTAGCGATCTGTTTCTCATAACAAAACCATACAGGCGACCACTTAGTACTTGACACGCATGCGGAACACTGTGCGTCACAGTAACCTGAAATTACCTCATGTTACGAAACTGACAGAGTTCTGGCATGAAGTACATGAAAAATTGATGTTATCTTAAGATTTCATTTACTTACTGTGTTCATCTAACTTGAAAAACAAAAAAGTTTCCCTCATGTCGAGAATTCTCTAATTTCATAACAAAATGCATTTCTGTAAACTGTCTGTATATCATCACAATTTTGTGTGGCCGCAAACAAAACTAACATGAAAACATAATGCAGCTCTTCCACAACACACTGATGCAAGTTCCATGTTTATTAAGTGAGTAGTTTGCGAGTTTGGGTGTAAGCTAATCCCATGTGGGGTGTGGCAACTCTGCTCCATACCTCCATGTGCTCCTGCCACACTGTCAGTCCCAAAGTAATTTTGAACACACAACAATACCTGATTTTAGCCACCACATTTCCAGTCCTTTGCCATCTCCAACTTTTCCTCTTATCATGTTTTTACTCCTATTCCTCTTCTCACATGCCCCCCTCCCATACACACACACATACTAGTAGTACTGAAGCTCCTCAACACGCATTATCTAAACCGCTCAAGAATGGCATACATGACAAACTAGGTTCAAGTTAGACATCATATTTTTTACAATTGCCTAGAAAAAAAATGCAGTTTCATTAATATAGCACACCTAAAGCACTAACCACAGTGAAAATATTAAAATTGTAGCAGTAGGAACTAATTGACATTAATCAAAACAAACAATGATGTGACATTATTTGTACATTTCACTACTACACGGGGAAAGGAGACACACAAACACACATCTTTATATTTTAATATCAGAAATTACTAACCTCTGTTACGAGTGATGTTCACAGTGGCGTTTATTTACACATATCTCATAATGGGTAAGAAAATTTCAATTAAGACACAAGAGCTCTCCTTTAAATAAATCTTAAAAAGCTTTGTTCTGAGTTTTCTTCACAAATTGTCTATCAAACAGAAATTATTCTCATATGATTATGATATCAAAGCCATGTCTGATCTAAAAAAATATTACATTCAGATGAATAGCACCATCAGGGGTCCACTTGCACAGCACTCACATAGATAAAACAGTGTAAGATAAACTGCTAAAACTACATGAGGACAGCCTTTACATTTAATTGGGATTTTCTCAAAAATGTGTCAGAAGTGTGAGCACAGAAAAATTCGCACAGACCAAAATACATTTCCCACAACGACATACAAAAATGCAGCTATACAGTCAAAATGCAAATAAAAGGACACAAAACTGTGGCAAAACTGCCTTCCAACTCTGACAGAGTGCTCTGGAATGCTAGGCATCTACTAATAAAACAAGCTACATTTTACAACCAACAACAAACAAAACTTCATAATCACTAGATTTGGGACTCACTATATAGCAACAGAGCTTTGGGCTGCACAAATGATACATGAATGTTTTACCGATGTTCGTGAAAGTGTGATCATTCATTGATAAAACTATGAACTGTTGTCTGCTGGCTGCAATACAGTGTAATTTGAGGAGCAGAAAATTAAAGTACATTTTATTTTATTTTTCTGCATCCATATCCTTTAACAAACTACACAATATTTTGATTTTAGAGTAGGAGCAAAATTTCACAAGTTCAGGAGAAATTTCTCTTTCACCATTGTGTTTTGATTATGGTACAATGTTCGTAGCTGAGCTAGATAACTCAATGAATAAATTATGATGGTAGACAGTGAAAATATTCAAGCATACCATATTCAATTTAAATTCCACACCATGGTCATTATCTTGCAAAATTTCTTTACTTCTGAAATATTTTCGCGAATTTAATTTGCTTGTGAGCAATCAGATTTAAATAATTTTAAATGGTGACTTGGTGAGATGATAGGTAGAAAATGGAAACGAGCTTTGATATAGCTAGTGTAGTTCCCACAATTAATGGTTTGGCATTCATAGGATAGAGGTGTCCTGCATGCAATACTTGCCATATATACTGATAGAAACAAAGAGAAAATCATGGGCCTGGAAATATTTCACAGAAGTCTCACAAAATAAAGTCCAATGTTTTATTTGTTTCCAGTATATTAACTTCAAAAGCTGAAATACACTCCTGGAAATTGAAATAAGAACACCGTGAATTCATTGTCCCAGGAAGGGGAAACTTTATTGACACATTCCTGGGGTCAGATACATCACATGATCACACTGACAGAACCACAGGCACATAGACACAGGCAACAGAGCATGCACAATGTCGGCACTAGTACAGTGTATATCCACCTTTCGCAGCAATGCAGGCTGCTATTCTCCCATGGAGACGATCGTAGAGATGCTGGATGTAGTCCTGTGGAATGGCTTGCCATGCCATTTCCACCTGGCGCCTCAGTTGGACCAGCGTTGGTGCTGAACGTGCAGACCGCGTGAGACGACGCTTCATCCAGTCCCAAACATGCTCAATGGGGGACAGATCCGGAGATCTTGCTGGCCAGGGTAGTTGACTTACACCTTCTAGAGCACGTTGGGTGGCACGGGATACATACGGACGTGCATTGTCCTGTTGGAACAGCAAGTTCCCTTGCCGGTCTAGGAATGGTAGAACGATGGGTTCGATGACGGTTTGGATGTACCGTGCACTATTCAGTGTCCCCTCGACGATCACCAGTGGTGTACGGCCAGTGTAGGAGATCGCTCCCCACACCATGATGCCGGGTGTTGGCCCTGTGTGCCTCGGTCGTATGCAGTCCTGATTGTGGCGCTCACCTGCACGGCGCCAAACACGCATACGACCATCATTGGCACCAAGACAGAAGCGACTCTCATCGCTGAAGACGACACGTCTCCATTCGTCCCTCCGTTCACACCTGTCGCGACACCACTGGAGGCGGGCTGCACGATGTTGGGGCGTGAGCGGAAGACGGCCTAACGGTGTGCGGGACCGTAGCCCAGCTTCATGGAGACAGTTGCGAATGGTCCTCACCGATACCCCAGGAGCAACAGTGTCCCTAATTTGCTGGGAAGTGGCGGTGCGGTCCCCTACGGCACTGCGTAGGATCCTACGGTCTTTGCGTGCATCCGTGCGTCGCTGCGGTCCGGTCCCAGGTCGACGGGCACGTGCACCTTCCGCCGACCACTGGCGACAACATCGATGTACTGTGAAGACCTCACGCCCCACGTGTTGAGCAATTCGGCGGTACGTCCACCCGGCCTCCCGCATGCCCACTATACGCCCTCGCTCAAAGTCCGTCAACTGCACGTACGGTTCACGTCCACGCTGTCGCGGCATGCTACCAGTGTTAAAGACTGCGATGGAGCTCCGTATGCCACGGCAAACTGGCTGACACTGACGGCGGCGGTGCACAAATGCTGCGCAGCTAGCGCCATTCGACGGCCAACACCGCAGTTCCTGGTGTGTCCGCTGTGCCGTGCGTGTGATCATTGTTTGTACAGCCCTCTCGCAGTGTCCGGAGCAAGTATGGTGGGTCTGACACACCGGTGTCAATGTGTTCTTTTTTCCATTTCCAGGAGTGTATAAGGTGTACAATTCACAATTTGAAAAGACGTCAAATACTTCAAGCAATCGGACATCAGCTGATAGCTTTTCTTTCCTGGTATGATGGTAATGGCTGCATTTTACTCATTTTTTGGGGGGATAAAGACACTTTTATACGTACATTAAGGATAAAGCTGTAAGTACTGGGGTATGTATTCAATCTATTGTTTTGTAGCAAACTTAGCCAACTTCTCTCCTACTTCTCTACCTGTTCTTCATTTTCTCCAACCACAAAAAGCATTGGGGCACCTAGTTATTTTGGTTTAGGAGCTTGATAACAGGAAATTCAGTATACTAAAAAGAATGTATATTACAGATTGTAGATGCTATAGCATTCATTTTACACATGACATACACAAAGAACAAACTGTAATGCTGTATAAAATCAAATGACTTTCAGCAGTTGTCCATTTAGGCATGAACAAATATCTGGGCACCTAAGGCTTCTTTTTAATTCTTGTGATCAAATTCTTGTTCCAACATCAACTGAAAGTATCAGGAAACTTAAAAGTGTTGTGGCTTGAAGGCAATCAATTTGATTTTGAAGGTGGTGTGGAGATGAATAATTGCAACAGTTCCAATGTATATGAAAAGCTGAAAATTCAAAATATTGACAAATTTACAAAAACAGGCAAAGCAAATTTAAAACAGATTATTTGTTGTCAGATTAATTGCCACTCTAAACAGACATCTTGTTTCTTATGCTTAAGTGCTTTTTGGGAGCATTTGTTAATTGACAATACCAGTACTGATGTCACCAGTAACAATATTTGGCCCCATGGTTCTGGAAGTGAGTTCATCAGATCATCTTTAGTTCCAGGTTCAAAAATACTCCAAAAATTATTTCACAGAATTAAACGAGAAGAATGGGAAGTCATCAGATGTTGTACAGGAACCACATGATATCTGAAGAAGTATGCCGAATACTACTGCCCCATCAGAAGATAAAACTGTTTTCTCCTACATCTATACTCAGCAAGGAACCTTCCAGTAGTTTTTCATTTTGTGCAAACAACAACTGTTTTAAATCACAAAATCTATAGCAGCAATGTGCAGCTTGATTGCCAATCTAGAGGGAAGTCCTTACACTAACAGTACATTGATTTGCACACCCTGCCAAGAGACTGCAGCACAGTTCAGTTCCAGGTACTTCACAGGATTATCCAAAAATTGGCTATTTTTTCCAATCTTTAAGAAATTTTCATTTTAAAATTTTTCAAGCCATTTCCATTTACAAAATAATGGAGCACAGTAATTTTTCACCACTAATCACTTCACTGTTTTTTCCTTTATAGCTGTGATAGGAGAGGGAGTAAGCATCTCCTTGAAAAATCTCTCCATCCTGAGTTCATTGAAATCCACAAAATATCATAATCTCTCTGTATTAAAAATAATTACAAATGTACTTATAACTACACTTCACCATGCTGACTACATCTCAACAGCTGATTTACAGACCCTATTCAGAAAACCAACATACATTCAAAAAATCAATATATTAACCCTTTCTGCATCTGCGATTCCAAATCGCATCATTAAGTGTTCCTGGCTTTTTTGAGCTTCCCAAAGCTTCAATTATACCGTTTGGCATCACTTCGCATAGTTCCAAGTTTGGCCAACAGATCGCAGTGGCGTTTTCTTTCGTGGCTCACTGTTTGTTTGAAGTGCAGAACAAAGAAGTGTCGTGAGTTGTGCTACTGCATTTGTGAGTAAACAACGATTGTTGTGTTTAGTATTATTCTGCGTATACTGAAATTCCAGGTTATGAAACTTTACCTAGTTCCTCAATGGCAAGGGAAAGAAATATGGTAGGTTTACAATACAGTTATGTATACATTTCTTTGAGTAATTATTACGAATTTCTAATTGCGCCATTTGGAGTCACTGATGCATTAGTATGTATGAGGTAAGCATAAATGAATTTGTATCATAAGAATGAATTGTGTTTGTTCTTATATGATATTTCATAATTTTCATTCTTGCATCATATCTTCTTTATAGGTTAAGCGTAGAAAATATGAAGCTCTACGGGATGATGAAATTCTTCTTCTTCTTCTTCTTCTTCTTCTTCTGCATGGTGTTGACTCTGAAATATCAGATGACGAAATTCTTTCGGATGATGAAAGTGGCTATGATCCATCAGTACAGCAAGTATTGCCTCTACAGACAGAACCCGAGCTGGACAGTTTAGAAGAAGCTCTTAGTGATGATGAAATTCCCCATCTGTATGGCTTGAAACTTTAGGAACAGGAAATGAAATTTCCTGAGCTATACGTGGGTATGCAAGGATCTGCAGGCTATGGATGTTCAGTGTGCTGTGCAGTTTTCTGATCCACCAAGTGAAGAACATTCTCCCCTCCAACATTTTGAAAGTTTTATTGATGAGACTATAGCTGACAATTTAGTTACACAGACAAATCTATACTCTACTCAAGTGTTAGGACAAAGTATAATCACTAGAGTCAATGATGCAAGACAGTTCATTGGCATTCATTTACTAAGTGGTATTGTGAGTGTGCCAAGTTACAAGATGTATTGGACAAATGAGAAAAGGTATAGTGATTACCGTGCAGATGAAACAAACGAAATTATAATTTTGAAATGTTATGACAATAAAGCTGTTCACCTGCTTTCTACTTATTAAGGCAAGGAACCTTTTGAAAATGTGGAACGTTAGAGGGGAGGGGAGGGGAGGGGGGGGGGGGGGGGAACCTGATTGTATATAGATGTTCCACATCCCAACATTGCGCAGGAGTATAATACGAACATGGGAGGAGTGGACCTCCATGATATGTTGGTCCAAATATACAGAACAAACATAAAAAGCAAGAGGTACTACCTGAGAAATATTTTCCATTTCATAGACTTGGATTGTGTGAACGCTTGGCTGCTTTGCAGGCAACATTGCGCTCATAAAAATGAGAAATATACACCAGTGCTGAAGTTTCGAGCAGAAATAGCAAGTGCCTTGCTGAAGAAAGGAATTGTTACACCTGCAAGAAAGACAGGCCATCCAACCACAGACTGTCCAAGGCTACATGCTCCCAAAAGAAAGCCTAAGGCAATTTGCCCAGTCGCTGGTGTGTGCTTTGACCAAATAGGACATTGGCCAGAGCATTTAGAATCAGAATCAAGATACAGCCTTTGTATAAAGGTATATTCAAGAACTAAATGCTCCAAGTGCAATGTTGCATTGTGTTTTAACAAACAAAACAACTGTTTCAGAAATTTTCATTGTAATAAATCAGTAAAAAATCAATTCTGTAGCATGGTTTTATGTTAAAAACAAATGAAAGGTTAAAGAAACATGCTGTTTTATTCCTTAACAAAACAATAAAGAGTTTTAATACTTACTAACAAAATAAATAAGAAATTAGTTTATGAATTTATACTGACTTCTTTACACCTAAGTAATATTTACGGTGAATTTCTGTGACAATGATGCCATTTGGAATCATTATTTTATTTATTTGCCAATAGCTTCAAAAGGACTTTTGCAATAGATATGGCATATGTGCAGCATATACAGTAAATATTCATCATAAAAAAAATTGGGGTAATTTCTTTCTAGATGTGATGCACAAAGGGTTAATAATGAGCTAGCAACTTCAGTTCAGGCCAAATGTGAGCAGAGCAGCAGAATATGTCTATGAATCTTGATTTTCATCTTCTGCAAGTTGTGTAGCATGTAAATATAGTGTGAGAAAATTTATTTTTTATTCCAGTTTCAGAGATGAACAGTAAATGTGTCTTGCACCACATGAATGAAGGAGTTAAAATGATAAATTATGTCCTTCAACCCTACCAGCTCCTCAATATACTGGCCTGGGTACTGAGATTTCTAAAATACGTAACTTGTTTCGTAGAAGGTACTCAGTTATCTTCAAAATAACTCCCATGGAAAGCCACATGGTAACTGTAATGGTGAATCCCCTTGAGCAGAGAAACATTGCAAAGATTAAATTTCTGGGAGCACATATATACTCACAAAATATTCTTAAACGAGGATCAAAAAGTGACAGAGCGCATTTTTTATGACACATCAACTACGTGATGATGTATCACTAACATATTTTTTTTCCCACACTGGGGGAAGTGCTACCCAGTAAAAATGGTCTGTCATTGAGTCACATATTCTTTTATTGACCAACTGATTATGGAAGTCACTTATATTAATTCTGATAAATGTGGTGGTTTACAGCACATAGGAAACATCTCGTTTTATCATTCCAGTGATCACACAGCAATGTCGACAGACAGTGGTGTTACTGAAGGAATCTAAATTGTATTAAATTGTCGTGTTGCAGTAATATTTAATAACAACAGACTGATGTTAACACAGCATCTTCAAGTACTTGTTATTACAGACTTCTGTTAATTAGCTAACTTAAAGGATAATGACAACTGTAAAACTGGATAATCTGAGTTGTATGTATCACCACACCAATCATTACCTGTTTCATCCAAAGATAAGAAACACGACTGAAGTAGCACTCTAAACTAAACGAAAAATTATTAGTCATGGGTGACTAGAATTCGAGATACGATACTGCGTGAAGAGTTTGACAGAGCACTGAAAGACCTGAGTTGAAACAAGGCCCCGGGAGTAGACAACATTCCATTAGAACTACTGACGGCCTTGGGAGAGCCAGTCCTGACAAAACTCTGCCATCTGGTGAGCAAGATGTACGAGACAGGCGAAATACCCTCAGACTTCAAGAAGAATAAAGCAGGTGTTGACAGAAGTGAAAATTACCGAATTATCAGTTTAATAAGCCACAGCTGCAAAATACTAACGCGAATTATTTACAGACAAATGGAAAACCTAGTAGAAGCCGACCTCGGGGAAGATCAGTTTGGATTCCGTAGAAATGTAGGAAATGAGACACTTAAAGTAGTAAAGGAGTTTTGCTATTTGGGGAGCAAAATAACTGATGATGATCAAAGTAGAGAGGATATAAAATGTAGACTGGCAATGGCAATGAAAGCGTTTCTGAAGAAGAGGAATTTGTTAACATTGAGTATAGATTTAAGTGTCTGGAAGTCGTTTCTGAAAGTATTTGTATGGAGTGTAGCCATGTATGGAAGTGAAACATGGGCAATAAAGTTTGGACAAGAAGAGAATAGAAGCTTTCGAAATGTGGTGCTACAGAAGAATGTTGAAGATTACGTGGGTAGATCACGTAACTAATGAGGAGGTATTGAATAGGATTGGGGAGAAGTTTGTGGCACAAAAAGCATTTGACCCACTACCACTTCTACATTTATTGGCAAAAGTTTGATCATATAGGGTATCAAGTGAAATTTGTGACTGAATTGAGGACTTTTTGGTCGGGAGGACACAGCATGTTATCTTGGATGGAGAGTCATCAGATGTATAAGTAACTCCGGGCGTAACCCAGAGAAGTGTGTTGGGACCCTTGCTGTTCATGTCTCATATTACTGAGCTTGCCGACAATATTAATGGCAACATCAGACTTCTTGCACATGATGCAGTTATCTGTAGTGAAGTACTATCTGAAAGACACTGCATAAATATTCAGTCTGACCTTAATAAGGTTTTAAAGTGCTGCAAAGGTGGGTAACTTGCTTTAAATGTTCAGAAATGCAAAATTGTGCAATTCACAAAATGAAAAAGAAAACATAGTATCCTAAGAATGTAATGAGTCCCTGTTGGAATCAGCCAACTCATACAAATATCTGGGTATAACATCCTGTAGGGATGTGAAAAGGAATGATCACATAGGTTCAGTTGTGGGTAAAGCAGGTGGTAGGCTGATTTATTGGTAGAATATTAGATAAGTGCAGTCAGTCTACAAAGAGGATTGCTTATAAATCACTCGTGTGACCCATCCTAGAATATTGCTCAAATGTGTGCGATATGTACCAAATAGGATTAACAGGGGATACTGAATGTATACAGAGAAGTACAGCACAAATGGTCACAGGTTTGTTTAATCAATGGTAGAATGTCACAGAGATACTGAAGGAACTGAACTGGAAGACTCTTCAAGATAGGCATAAACTATCCCGAGAAAGTCTATAAATAAAGTTTCAAGAACTGGCTTCAAATGGTGACTCGTGCAATATACTACTATTCCCTATGTATCGCTCACATAGGGATCGTGAGAATAAGATCAGAATAATTACTGCATGTACAGAGGCATTGAAACAATCATTCTTCCCATGCTTCATACATGAATGGAACAGGAAGAAACCATAATAACTGGTACAATGGTATGTACTCTGAGCCATGCACCTCACTGTGGTTTGCAGAGTATAGATGTGGATGTAAAACAGCACCACCAAGCAGTGTAGTTACAGTAGTTAATGAAGTACACAGATTAGATTGTCCTCGTCTCATGTTTATGTATATCTTGACTCATTCCAAATCCCTGATGATGGGAAACAACAAATGAATAATACACTGTAACAAGACAACAGACTACTGTATGTTATGAGAGTGCAGTCAGGAACTGAAGACCATGGTAAACTATAGCGATGCGAATGCTTTTGTAAAAATTGAAAATGTTTGATAGGAATCACTACTTTGCTGCGAGTAATTTACGAATGGAATCTCTGCTACTCTGAACACTTTTTTACCTTTTCAATTAAAACATATTTCTGTGAAATTTATTTAGAGGTAAACCCCTATATTTTAATAACTGTTTTTAAGAGCAAAGAATAACACCTACAATTATACACAATTTTTGGCTGTAGGTAATGCAAATGTGGTAAAAATATACAATCATTATATGCTGCAGAACTTGTGCGTACTTTTTTATATAAATTTATTACATGTTCCCTTTTCCTTTACTGAACTGCATACTCAATAATGGCCACAGAAAAAAGAATTGCTACACAATTAACAATAATCACATGCACTTACCTTTCACAGTTGATCTGTAAATAGGTATGAAATGGAGTTTTACTGTTTGACGTGCACTATCCAAAAATTACCTCGAGCAATTAAACAGAGAACCGACTCGTGGAGATAACATCTTGGACCTACTGATAATAAACAGACCCATACGTGTCGACTCTGTAAGCGCAGAACAGGAAATCAGTGATCATAAGGCCATTGCAGCATCCCTGAATATGGAAGTAAATAGGAATATAAAAAAAGGGAGGAAGATTTATCTGTTTAGCAAGAGTAATAGAAGGCAGATTTCAGACTACCTAACAGATCAAAACGAAAATTTCTGTTCTGACACTGACAATGTTGAGTGTTTATGGAAAAAGTTCAAGGCAATCATGAAATGCGTTTAGGCAGGTACGTGCTGAGTAAAACTGTGAGGGACAGGAAAAACCCACCGTGGTTCAACAACAAAGTTAGGGAACTACTGCGAAAGCAAAGAGAGCTTCACTGCAAATTTAAATGCAGCCAAAACCTCTCAGACAAACAGAAGCTAAACGATGTCAAAGTTAGCATAAGGAGGGCTATGCGTGAAGCGTTCAGTGAATTCGAAAGTAAAATTCTATGTACCGACTTGACAGAAAATCCTAGGAACTTCTGGTCTTACATTAAATCAGTAAGTGGATCGAAACAGCGTATTCAGACACTCTGGGACGATAATGGCATTGAAACAGAGGATGACATGCGTAAAGCTGAAATACTAAACACCTTTTTCCAAAGCTGTTTCACAGAGGAAGACCGCACTGCAGTTCCTTCTCTAATTCCTCACATGAACGAAAAAATGGCTGACATCGAAATAATTGTCCAAGGAATAGAAAAGCAACTGAAGTCACTCAACAGAGGAAAGTCCACTGGACCTGACGAGATACCAATTCCATTCTACACAGAGTGCGCGAAAGAACTTGCCCCCCTTCTAGCAGCCGTGTACCGCAAGTCTCTAGAGAAACGGAAGGTTCCAAATGATTGGAAAAGAGCACAGGTAGTTCCAGTTTTCAAGAAGGGTCGTCGAGTAGATGTGCAAAACTATAGGCCTATATCTCTGACATTGATCTGTTGTAGGATTTTAGATCATGTTTTTTGCTCACGTATCATGTTGTATCTGGAAACCCAGAATCTACTCTGTAGGAATCAACATGGATTCCGGAAACAGCTATTGTGTGAGACCCAACTCGCTTTATTTGTTCCTGAAACCCAGAAAATATTAGATACAGGCTCCCAGGTAGATGCCATTTTCCTTGACTTCCAGAAGGCGTTCAATACACTTCCGTACTGCCGCCTGATAAAGTAAGAGCCTACGGAATATCACACCAGCTGTGTGGCTGGATTGAAGAGTTTTTAGCAAACAGAACACAGCATGTTGTTCTCCACGGAGAGACGTCTACAGACGTTAAAGTAACCTCTGGCATGCCACAGGGGAGTGTTACGGGACCATTGCTTTTCACAATATATATAAATGACCTAAAAGATAGTGTCGGAATTTCCATGCGGCTTTTTGCGGATGATGCTGTAGTATACAGAGAAGTTGCAGCATTAGAAAATTGTAGCGAAATGCAGGTAGATCTGCAGCGGATAGGCACTTGGTGCAGGGAGTGGCAACTGACCCTTAACATAGACAAATGTAATGTATTGCAAATACATAGATTGGTTGGTTGGTTGTTTGAGGTTAAAGTGACCAAACAGCAAGGTCATCAGTCCCTTGTTTCAAATAGACTCCATTCTGCTAACGGGACATCTCAGAAAAGTCAGAACAATAAAACGGAAAAAGGGGAAACGTAAAAGGGCAGTCACGTTGTCAATAGTAAAAACAAATGAGGGAAGTTGGCAAGAGAATGAACCCAACACTATGCTGAAGCAGCATAGGCAAGACCACCTGTGACTTAAAAGGTACAACTGCTATAACGCAGAAAGTACGTATGGGAATAGGAAAAACTAACCAAGCCTTAAAAAGAAGGGGTAAAAACAGAGTAAAAGGGAAAGAAAAGAGGATTCCGGTCAGGGAGGTGAATCGGGAATCTCTGAACACTGCCTACAGTGGGAGACACCCAAACACTCACCGCCCTGCCCCAACACCAGAGGGAGATTAAAAACTTTAAAACTGAGAATAAAAACCACTCTCCCGAAGGAAACCTAGAACCAGAGAGACCATCCGGGAATCGTCAGCCAACATCAAAGGTAAAGTGTGGGGGAGTCTGTACTTAGCACGCAGAGCCAAAAGAAGGGGGCATTCAACCAAAATGTGGGCCACTGACTGGAAGGCTCCACAACCACATAGCGGGGGTGGCTCATCACGCAAAAGGAAACCATGGGTCAGCCTGGTATGGCCAATGCGGAGACGACACAGTGTGGTCGCTTCCTTGCGGGAGAGGCGAAAGGAAGAACGCCATGGGCCTGGATTCACCTTAATGGCACGAAGTTTATTAGACAGTGGAGTAGCCTCCCAAGAATTGGCCCATGACTGTGCAAAGTGGGATTTGATGTGAAGCCGTAAATCCGCTGCAGGAGGGGTTACAGAAAACGGGGGTAAGTAACTGCTCCCCCAGCCAAACGATCAGCGAGCTCATTACCCGGGATACCCACATGGCCCGGGACCCATAGGAAGTCAATGGAACAAGCAGCACGGTGAAGATCAGCGAGATGGTCATGGATGGCAGAGACCAAGGGATGGCGCGAAAAACACCGGTCAATAGCAAGAAGGCCACTCATTGAGTCCGTACATAACAAAACGCGGTTGTGTTGGGATTGTTTAATAAAGGTAAGGGCCCGGGAAATTGCCATCAATTCCGCAGTAAACACCCCACATGAGGGTGGCAGTAGATGATTTTCCGTTCCAACAAAGGACGTGAAGGCATACCCAACATGATCAGCAGATTTAGAGCCATCAGTGTAAAAAACAACAGCATCCCGAAACTCCCTTAAAATTTGGCGGAAAAAGGAACGAAACACCACCGGGGGGATGGAATCTTTCGGACCGCGGCGGAGATCCATCCGAATTCGAGGCCGAGGAACTAACCAAGGAGGGGTGGAGGGGAGGGAGCGAGGAAGACAGGACAAAGAAGGAAGCCGAAAATCACGGTTAAGAGACGCAAGGCGCAGCCCAACCGGTAAACCCGCCCGAGGGCGGGAGTCAGGCGGGCGACGTCCATGGTCTGGGAATAGGATAGAATAGGAAGGATGAGCGGGAGAAGAACGGATAGTAAGGGCATAAGACACCAGAAGCTGGGACCGCCGAACAGAAAGGGGGGGGGGGGGGATCCCAGTTTCAACTAGGAGACTATCAACAGGCCTAGTAGGGAAGGCACCGGTGGCCAAACGGATACCACGATGGTGTACCGGATCCAGCACGTGCAGCGTGGAAGGAGCAGCTGAACCATAAGCTTGACAACCATAGTCCAAACGTGACAGAACTAGAGCACGATAAAGACGGAGGAGGAGGGAACGGTCCGCACCCCAAGAGGAGTGGGCAAGGAAGCGAAGGACATTGAGTTTACGGAAACATCCTACCTTCAGGAGTCTGATATGGGGCAGCCAAGTGAGCTTGTTGTCGAAAAGAAGACCTAGGAAACGAAACTGTGGAACCACAGGCAATCTTTGTGCAGCAAGATAGAGCTCTGGATCAGGGTGGACCGTAGGACGGCGACAGAAGTGGACCACCCGCGATTTTAAAGGAGAGAATTGAAACCCGTGTGAGAGGGTCCATGCAGAGGCACGCCGTATAGCCACCTGGAGCTGCCGTTCTGCAGATGGCATCGAGGAGGAACTAACCCAAATGCAGAAATCATCCACATACAGGGCAGGGGCGACCAAGGGACCGACAGAGGCCACAAGTCCATCGATAGCAATGAGGAAAAGAAGGACACTCAAGACAGAACCCTGTGGGATGCCCGTCTCCTGGGTCCGTGGAGAACTAAAAGCAGTACCAACTCGAACTCTGAATGACCGATGGATCAGGAACTGGCGGATAAAAATCGGGAGTGGGCCCCGAAGACCCCACTGATGAAGGGTAAGTAAGATGTGATGGCGCCAGGCCGTGTCATAGGCCTTGCGAAGGTCAAAAAACACTGCAACCAAATGGCGGCGCTGGGAAAAAACCTGCCGAACTGCGGATTCCAAGCGAAGTAAATGATCAATTGGAGATCGTCCCTCTCGAAAGCCACACTGGTAAGGGGACAATAGATCCCGAGATTCGAGAACCCATGTGAGCCGACGGGCTACCAGCCGTTCAAGTAACTTACAACCAACATTGGTCAAACTAATTGGCCGATAGCTGTCAACAGATAGGGGGTTCTGACCAGGCTTAAGGACAGGAAGCACAATGCTATCCTTCCACTGAGAAGGGAAGTCACCCTGGAGCCAGATACGGTTAAACACCCGAAGAAGATGGTGCCGTTGTGGAGCACTGAGATGTTGAAGCAGCTGGTTATGAATGGAATCTGGGCCAGGGGCCGTATCGTGAGAAGAAGATAGAGCAGAAAGAAATTCCCATTCAGTGAAAGGTTCGTTGTAAGATTCTGACTCACAAGTGGTGAAACATAAGGTGACAGCTTCAGCCTGCTGTTTTTGATGAAGGAAAGCAGCTGGATAGGAGGCCGACGCTGATGCCACTGCAAAATGGGTCGCAAGATGTTCTGCGAGAACTAATGGGTCCGTACAAATGCCATCTGGGAGGTGAAGGCCTGGGAGGGTGGACTGCCGATGGCAACCTTGGAGAGAGCGAAGTGTAGCCCATACCCGTGACAGAGGGACAGTGGAACCAAGGGAAGAAACGAATCGTTCCCAACATATCCGCTTGCTCTGTTTGATTAAATAACGGGCTTTAGCGCGAAGGCGCTTAAAGGTAGAAAGGCTGGCTACAGATGGGTGCCTCTTAAAGTGTTGCAAAGCTCGACGGCGATCACGGATGGCAATGGCAATGGCCGTACTCCACCACGGGACTTGCCGACGACGAAATTGTCCAGATGAGCGCGGGACAGCAAGGTTAGCAGCGCGAACAATCGCGTCAGACACGTCACGTAGGACGTCATCAATACAACCCGACAAAGAGGGAGAAAACTCGACCTGTGCAGTATATAGAGGCCAATCGGCGCGGTGGAAAGACCAACGAGGTAACCTCTCCATCGGGGAGCGGGAAGGGAGCGTGATAATCAACGGGAAATGGTCACTATCACAAAGGTCGTCGTGTGGCGACCAGTGTAATGAAGGGAGGAGAGAGGGAGAAGAAAGAGAAAGATCAATGGCAGAAAAGGTACCATGACCAGCACTGAAATGAGTAGGGGAGCCATCATTAAGAAGGCACAGGTCGTGGTCTGCAATAAATTGGTCTATAAGAAGACCTCGTCTAGATGGAAAGGCACTGCCCCACAAAGGATGATGAGCATTAAAATCCCCAAGGAGGAGGAAGGGAGGAGGAAGTTGCTGAAGAAGGGTGGTTAAGGCAGCAGGTGTAAGAGTCCTGTCAGGAGGGAGATAAAGATTGCAAACTGTGACTGCAGAGTCTAAGTGGACCCTAACAGCAACCGCTTCCAATGTAGTTTGGAGAGGAATCCACGTGCTAGCAATGTCTGTACGGACCAACGTACAAACGCCACCAGAAGCCCGCAAGGGTCCGACCCGATTTCGACAGAAAACACGGAACCCACGGAGGGTCGGTGAGTGAGCATCAGTAAAATGAGATTCCTGGAGAACCACACAAGCTGCAGAGTAGGACGAAAGAAGGGATTTTAATTCTGGAAGGTGACGATAGTATCCATTACAGTTCCATTGGAGAACCACAGAACGATGGTTTAAAGGAGGGCTAAACATGCTAAATCCAGTCATACCGCCGGGTCCCCACCCGTCACCGACAAGGAGGGGGCGACATCCATAAACGACAGGTCAGAATCCGGTTGTGAAGTCGGGGAAGGGACCTCCGGTGACACCAGAGGCTCTTTGTCCCGGGACTTATGTTTCTTCTTCTTTTCAGGCTGAGATCGAGGAGGGCTGTGTGGCATAATGGAGCCAGCTGCAGCAAGATCAGGAACAGAAAGAGACCGGGCGACCTGGGGGCCGATAGACCGCGGCTCTCGCGGTCGCCGCGCTGCAGCAGACCTTTGACCTGGAAGGTGCCGGGAAGGAGCATCCCGGGAGAGGCGCCCTTGACCGGCAGACGCCGAAGGAGTGGGACACTTCTCCGGCTGGGGAGGGAGAGCAGCGCCCAGAGGAGAAGGTGTGGGAGCCGCAGGGGTGGGGGGAAGGAGAGGGGTCCGGGACGGGGGTAAGGAAGGGGGAGGAAGGGATGAAGATGTAACCAAGGCGTAACTAGATGTCATGGACACAGGGTGCAATCGTGCATATTTCTTACGGGCCTCTGTGTAGCTTAAACGATCAAGGGACTTATACTCCTGTATCTTTTTTTTCTTTCTTATAGACTGGGCAATCTGCTGAACGTGGAGAATGACTACCATGACAATTTACACATACAGGAGGGGGAACACAGGGACTCCCCTCATGGAGTGGACGGCCACAGTCACCACAGAGAGGGTCCTGAGAACAGCGAGAAGACATGTGGCCAAAACGCAAGCACTTAAAACAGCGCATAGGAGGTGGGATGTACGGCTTCACATCACAGCGATAGACCATAATCTTAACTTTCTCAGGAAGGGTATCCCCTTCAAAGGCCAGGATAAAGGCACCAGTATCAATACGATTATCTTTAGGACCCTTCTGAACACGCCGAACAAAATGAACACCCCGCCGTCCGAGATTGTCCCGAAGTTCCTCATCAGTTTGAAGGATGAGGTCTCTGTGAAAAATCACACCTTGTACCATATTTAGAGACTGGTGAGGGGTAATGGACACGGGAATTGTGCCAAGATGGGTACAGGCACGAAGGGCCGCAGATTGGGCAGCCGAAGCAGTTTTTATCAGCAACGAACCCGACCGCATCTTGCTCAGGGAGTCCACTTCGCCGAACTTGTCTTCAATGTGTTCCACAAAGAATAAAGGTTTGACACTGGTGAAAGTATCTCCATCAGTCCTGGTGCAAACTAGATAACGGGGGAAAGGTTTTGCCCCTAGACGACGGGCCTGACCCTCCTCCCAGGGGGTAGCCACGGAAGGGAAGGCCGAAGGGGCAAGAGAAGAAGCACTTGAGGAATCAGTACCACGCAGAGAGACGGCCGCAGAAGAGCGGCCAGAGTTTTGGACCCGTATGCGTTTCATCTGCATAGCGTCCGCCCTGATACCACCCACTCCGATCAGGGGCTCTCCTCACGGGCGCCACCCAGCCACAGCAAGGGCCGTCTGGCACGGCGGCCATTGCCGGGAGTTCCGATGCTCCAGGATGACGAGCAACCACTCCAAGGCATGCATGAGGAGGTCACAGCTCAGGTATCAGAAGTGTGATCCCTGTGTGTTCAGGGGGCTCAACCAAAAGGGTACATAGCGACCCCACCACACGGGCTGGCTACCGTGCTGGCTATGCACCCTAGCATCAGACAACGACGTAAAAGAAAAGGTGGAATGGACTAGGAGGGCACACGTCGGAGACACTAGGTAAGGTGCTCTTCCCCAAATGGCTCACACTACGGAAGAGAAATTTTGGAATGGAGGTCAAACCCC
This sequence comes from Schistocerca piceifrons, assembly GCF_021461385.2. Classification (NCBI taxonomy): domain Eukaryota; kingdom Metazoa; phylum Arthropoda; class Insecta; order Orthoptera; family Acrididae; genus Schistocerca; species Schistocerca piceifrons. The sequence continues at coordinate 93,871,913 of NC_060143.1, read as the reverse complement.
AGAGGGGGACCAAGGAATGCCAAAAGGAGGAGATGATTACGCAACAAAGCCGGAGTGTAAAACCAACAGAACCAGGAGGATAGCGGGGGCCAACATAAGCAAGGACACCAATAGAGGGAGAGGAGAGGGCGAGGGGAAAGGGGTATGGAGGGGAAAGGAGGGGAAGGGAAAGGAAATGCAGCCCGGGAGAGCAAGAAGGCTGCAATGGCTCGGGGCCCCGTGCTCGCCACGCACGTATCCACAAAAGAGTTGTGGACCCCCTGGGGGGGCAAATACATAGAAAGGAAGATCTTTTATTGTATGATTATATGATAGCGGAACAAACACTGGTAGCAGTTACTTCTGTAAAATATCTGGGAGTAGCGTACAGAATGATTTGAAATGGAATGATCATATAAAATTAATTGTTGGTAAGGTGGGTGCCAGGTTAAGAGTCATTGGGAGAGTTCTTAGAAAATGTAGTCCATCAATAAAGGAGGTGGCTTACAAAACACTCATTTGACCTATACTTGAGTATTGCTCATCAGTGTAGGATCTGTACCAGGTCGGGTTGACGGAGGAGACAGAGAAGATCCAAAGAAGAGCAGTGCGTTATGTCACAGGGTTATTTGGTAAGCGTGATAGCGTTACAGAGATGTTTAGCAAACTCAAGTGGCAGACTCTGAAAGAGAGGTGCTCTGCATCGCGGTGTAGCTTGGTGTCCAGGTTTCGAGAGGGTGCGTTTCTGGATGAGGTATCGAATATATTGCTTCCCCCTACTTATATCTCCTGAGGAGATCACGAATGTAAAATTAGAGAGATTCGAGTGCACACGGAGGCTTTCCGGCAGTCGTTCTCCCAGTGAACCATACGCGACTGAAACAGGAAAGGGATGTAATGACAGTGGTACGTAAAGTGCCCTCTGCCACACACCGTTGGGTGGCTTGCGGAGTATAAATGTAGATGTAGACGTATTTTTGATAACTGCTTTCAGCAGGTCATTATTATGTATTTGCATTTGCTCATCTGAATACTTAAGAAAATTTTAATTTTGTCTTTAGTGCCAATATTATTTATCCAGCAGCAGCAAGTTCTTATAAAAACTTTGCTCCTTATCTTATTCATATCAAAATTGAATCGTAGACTTTATGAAATGTGATGACTTATTCCTGTTTCACATTCTGATACACTAACAAGTTCATGGGAAGCTCCTCTTTTCTATGTTCATACTGCCATTGGACACACAGGAAAGAAATTATGTAGATGAAATTTGCAGATTTTTCATCAAAAAATCCCACCATGAACGACAAAAAGTTAACTAAACAATTGTAGGGACTCTAGGAATCAATTATTTGTGGCCATGTCATAACTTCACAAATGTATTGAGTTATATCATAAGCTAGAGAACTGGAAAGTTGATTATTTTCACAAGTATTTATAAAAGTTTACCTAATAGTTTCTGGTTTGAATTCTCATTAGTATCAGCCAGAAACATGACTGATCCACCTGCTTAATCTGCAGGACACGCATCAGCACCCAGCCACCTGCAAACTGTTTCAATGGCCATCAGGCATCACACAAATCCTGTACTCTATAAACACAAAACAAATCCAGTGATCTAGGTTCCCTTACCCACATCTTCATTTAAAATTATACCAGGCTCATTTCACTGTCATTCTTATTGAATGTCTAGTTGCAAAACTAATTGAAAGGATATAGTTGTGCGCTGTCTGGGTCAAAACATTCCCTACATTTGGCTCCTCAGGTTAACTATGAGCCATCATCAGCCTGTGTAGACCACAGGCAACATCTAAAGGGCCAGTCTTCAATGATATGCTCCTCATGACAGTGGTTGTTAATGTTCAAATGAAGACATCACTGTGTATGCCGACTAGGGAGATGGCAACCCTGGCTGACAACAAACCTTCTCGATTCAAAGAGACAACGAGCAAAAGCTCGAACTCCGAAATGACACTCTGAGGCATGTCAACTGACCGAACAATGTATGCAAGCCACTGCTGGAGGCAAAATGCACTCTTCTGAAATGCATTGAGAATGTGGGCTTGCTTTTACCTCCATGGCTCTATATACAGACAGGGGTTGCAAATCGAAAAACCCAAACAATGCATGTCTTTAGTGAAGTGCAACACTTTTTATGATACATTTAGTGTTAAGCAGCACAGTGCCAGTTTACTGTTAGCATGATGTTCAGATTAAGCTTCTAGGTGTTTCTCCTCTTATTAATGTACAATCTTACTACACTCATGCTCATAAATCAAGGATAATTGTAGAATGTGGTACCACACAACATGGCACTACACAAAACTGGCACTAACACCATAGGCACATAGGGAACACACACAACACAGACCTGTAAGCCCACGGTATTGGTGATAAGTTGAGAAAACCATCCCCACGCATGTGCTACAAAACGCCGTTGTTTCCTGCACATGTACCCTGACATCAATATGGGATATGACCACCATGCACACGTACACAGGCCGCACAATGGGTTGGCATACTCTGGAACAGGTGGTCGAGCAGCTGCTGGGGTAAAGCCTCCCATTCTTGCACCAGTGCCTGTTGGAGTTCCTGAAGTGTTGTAGGGGTTTGAAGACATGCAGTGATACGTCAACAGAGAGCATCCCAGACGAGCTCGATGGGGTTTAGGTCTGAAGAACAGGTAGGCCACTCCATTCACCTGATATCTTCTGTTTCAAGGTACTTCTCCAAATGGCAGCTCGGTGGGGCCACGCTTTATCATCCATCAGGACAAAGGTGGGACCCACTGCACCCCTGAAAAGGCAGACATGTTGGTGCAAAATGACGTCCCAATACACCTGACCTGTTACAGTTCCTCTGTCAAAGATGTGTGCGGGTGTACGTGCACCAATCAAAATCCCACCCCACACCATCAAACCACAACCTCCATACAGGTCCCTTTCAAGGAAATTAAGGGGTTGGTATCTGGTTCCTGGTTCACGCTAGATGAAAATCCGGTGAGAATCATTGTTCAGACTATACTTGGACTCGTCCGTGAACATAACCTGGGTCCACTGTTCCAATGACCATGTACTGTGTTCTTGACACCAGGCTTTACGCACTCTCCTGCGACCAGGGGTGAGTGGAATGCACCTTGCAGCTCTCCGGGTGAATAAACCATGCCTGTTCAGTCATCTGTAGACTGTGTGTCTGGAGACAACTGTTCCAGTGGCTGTGGTAAGGTCCCGAGCAAGGCTACCTGCAGTACTCCGTGGCCGTCTGCGGGCACTGATGGTAAGATATTGGTCTTCTTGTGGTGTTGTACACTGTAGACATCCTGTACTGTAGTGCCTGGATACGTTTCCTGTCTGCTGGAATCGTTGCCATAATCTTCAGACCACATTTTGTGGCACACGGAGGGCCCGTGCTACGACCTGCTGTGTTTGACCAGCCTCCAGTTGCCCTAGTATTCTACCCCTCATAACGTCATCAATATGTGTTCTTTGAGCCATTTTCAACACACAGTCACCATTAGCACATCTGAAAACGTCTGCACACTTACTCGCTGCACCGTACTCTGATATGCACCAACACACCTCTGCGTATGTGGACTGCTGCCAGCGCCATCGTGCAATGACCGGAGGTCAAATGCACCACATGGTCAGACCCAAAGTTGATTTAAACCCGCAAACCACCCACCAGAGCATTGTTTCACCATGTATCAGCATTATCCTTAATTTATGAGCATGAGTGTAGTTCTCTTGCTCATGCTGAGTAATACGGGGTAATCTGTAAATATTTAACTGGAAGAAAGACAACTTCTCAGCCAAGATCACATTTGTAAAAGCTTTATTTACAATGATCGGTTTCAGTATACTGAATTACCATCCTCTGATCTTCTCTGATGAACACATTTCTCCTGTGCTGCTATCAGTTTATGATTTTCTTCCGTCTTTGATGCATTATTCGACAATGTTACTCATCTCTGACAGTCTGGTGGGTCAAAACACCACTCATTATTCTATCTATCTATTGTGCACAAAACCTTTGAGACAGTGAAAATTGTCTTGCAATACTGCATCTTCCTCATACTAATCGCACTTAGCACCGAACTTGAAATACCAGCACTATTCAACTCCATATAAAACAAAGTATAGACAGAAGAAAGATAATTAGCTATAAGGAAAACGCAGTTTTGCAAGACAGTAATGTGTACTGTTTCGAGAAGTTTTGTAGGCGATAGTTAACTGGAACAACAAGTGGTGTTTTGACCTACCAGAATGTCAGAGCCGAATAATATTGCTGAATAATGCATCAACAGCCATAGAGAATCAGAAACTGATGGCAGCACAGCAAGACAGGTGTTCATCACAGAAGATCAGATGATGGTAATTTAGTTTACCGAAACCAGTCATAAATAGAGGTTTTCCATATGTGATCTTGGCTGAGGAGTTTTCTCTCCTCAAGCTGACTAGTTCTAATACTTACATTTTCATTTTAGGTAGAATCAACACAATACAATGAACACACCCATACCTAAGGCTAGATGTAACTTGGGAACCTCTAGTGAACCACTGTGATTCTTTATACCAATCTACCACAAGACAGCATTTCGATATACTTAATTGTTTCAAAAACACTATGTGATTCAGAATAGTAATTAATTAGTCTTGGATCTGCTACATCTTGCTTTTTGTTATCAGAAAAGTAAAAAAGTGCAACTGTAAATTTATGGGTGAATAAAGCAGAAAAAAAGGTAACAGTAATTTGGGCAGCAGATTTACCTTTTTTGAAACAGACATTATCCTTAAAAGCAAGAAACAAAATGTACCACGAGCAAACTTAAATCTGTATTTGCATGGAGTAAAGGAGTAAAATTTTGAGGATGCAACTGGAAAAATACAACAAAAGCAAAAAATGTTTCACAATAAACTTTTCTCACAATAGCGTATGATACTGGTATTATGGAGAGAAGGTAACTTAAGATACCCTGCGTGGTGATGTAGAACTTTTTGCATCATTAGCTAGCCAATGAAACTATTAAAAAAAAAACATGTAATAATTTTTTCCAGTCCTGTCAAAAATTATGCAACTTAGAACCTCTCCTGCTATCCTTGTAAGGCCTGTTCTTATCATTGTTATGACCGATCCATGTCACACTAGGTCAGTGTACAACAGCCTTATGTACATGATGAACAGTTCCACAAACATTCTTCAATCTGTAACTCAAAATCAATTTACTGTAAATTCCTGGATATTACACTGTTTGAGCAGATTTCGATGTTTGTGGTCGTTAACTCTGAAGGCTTATCTTCAATTCATTCTTCAATCTGCCATTATTAACATACTTCGACAGCAATAATGCATCATGTTACAAAATGGGTGATAATCATGCTGCAGTCATTATTTGCTTTAGGCATGACACTGTAAGATAGTCTCCACAGTAATAACTTATGATGAATTTAGGAAAAACACAACATCTGAATGTTCTCCACTGATCTACCTAACATTCATGTTCAAATATTTTTTTCTACATATTTCCTTCTCCAATTAAAAATATACCAAGTAGCTAAAAAAATTTGTGGGCAGTACTGAAGTCTGTTAGTGCTACACAGGTAGCCACAATAGAGCAACAAACATTCCTTACGTAGTGATTCCACTACTGACTGATCCCCACAGCAAAACCTCAAAGAGTGGTTTATGACAAAATGAGTGCCTTAGTTTTTCTTACTTTTCCACAAAAAAATCAACTTCCTGTAAATTCCTGGTTATTACACAGTTTGTGCAGATTTCGACGTTTGTGGTCTTCAACTCTAAAGGCTTATCTTCAATTGATTCTCAACCTTTTGAATATGCCTTCAGCTGCCCACATATTTGAACCCATGAATAAATGAACTCTCCTAACAATTGCTAAGATATTCAATTGTAGTTGTACAAGAATCTGAAAAAAAATACCTTCATGATAGTCTCTTGCTTAAAATTCAATCATGCAGATTCAAACTACACGAGAAATAACAGCTGTGCTCGAAAAATCAGTAGAGATCATCATGCTACATTAGACAGCTGAAACTCAATAGAGACTTCTGTAGTATTCGGCTGTCACCACAGGCAAGGGTATGCCCAACACTGTTGCCAGATAGAAAACCCCACAACCAGTGTTATTATTTATGTACACAATTTGTTATTACTTCACTAATCTATTTGTATTGTTGAATCTTACAATTCATACCTACCAAGTCTGAACCTCCAATTCCTATGTTAATGACATCTTTAATAGGTTTCCCTGTATATCCTTTCCATTCACCAGTGATCACCTAGAAAAAAAGAATTATTAGAATTTACGAAAAATTCAGCATAATCTTTAACACAATTTTTCTGCTCTAAACATAATGTGAGCAATGATCCATTCTAGGATGAGGCAGTAAGAAGTGGATAATTACATAAAGAGAGTGTGATGAGCAAGCATGTCTAAATACATTTACTGTGTTTTCCTTCATAATATCAATACTAGTACAACCAACTATTAACTTTTTACCTGTTTTGTAAATGTCTTCATGTGCTCCAAAACGCTGTTCACTTCTGGCATTACATCTTTTCCATCAACAAGAATTGGAGTATTGCTACGGTTTCGCAGTGCCACATGCAAAACAGCTCTGTCTTCAGTAAAATTTATTTTAGCACCCGAAAACATGAGATCACGTGCTTTCTCAACTTGTCTTGCTTTAGCCTGAAAGCAATAAATTAGTAAATAAAGACTACTCATGAGCAGATAAAAGCAATTACGTAATTGTACAGGGGACTTATCACCCCCAGTATGGAGGTTTTTCCAGAATTAATGTACTATCTGACAAGAAAAGAGCTGTTGCACAATACTTTAAAAATATGTTTAAAGAAATGGCATTTCAAAATTGATGGACATTTTACACTAAAATTACAATAAAAATAATTTTCACATAAAAATGTTTCCCTCCGTAGTTCTCTGTTGATATTTAAAAATGCAATGTTGTGTACAGCTGCTGGGAAGTAAAAATGACGAAACACACATGAAGTGTTGCAATGGTTCACGTATATTTTCCTTTCTACAATCAATTTTCCTTAAATCCAAGATGGTCATGTGACAAATCACACATAAATGATAGCTCAGAAGTCTATTACATTAATTTCTTCATAACCAGAAATTTCATGTAGCTGAATGTTATAGGAATTGCAGGAATGCACAATGGGATGCAGATGAATACATGAGCATCAAACTGTGTTGACACATCTGTCTGAATTTCACAGAATAATGCCATGAACTCATCGCATGATCTCTCCAGGCAGTCTGATGACATGTTGAGCTCTCCGACAGCAAGTAGAGGCAAGCTGTGTAGAGCCCTGAATCGTGACAAGAAGACAACACTAAAAAAATACAAGTTGTTGGATACATGAGATGAGTCGTCAGTAGCCATCCATTTAGGCCCTTTGACAAAAACACTGACCAATATCAATGGAACTAGATTAACCACATTACTAACTGCTAGTAATGCTATCACATACAATGCCTGTCAGCAAATCATCCAATCCTCCATTGTGTCATTTTTCCTCACAATGAATATAAACTAAAGTCAACTTACTCGTTAATCACTGGTGAAGGTGGAGAGAGTTCTATGTATCTGACCCAGTAATATGGACCTTATATTTCTTCCTATTCACTCAAACTCCCTTCCTGTCTCACCAATAGTCACAGATATTTGACGCCAACAGTGCTACTGATCACATTTTCCAAGTATGTTTTAGCTGTCATAAACTTCTACACTAAAATTATTATGTGACTTTCTTTTAAAATGCTAGGATAATTGTTCATGTATAAAATCAGAATTCACATTAGCTACATGATCATTACATCTTAATATGGATGTGCACATATTTCTGTGTGTGACGAATTACTGCGTATCACCCTGTACTGAGTCAAATAGAAATAATCCCACAAAGTAATCCAGGTAATGGCTTGCACCAAGTAGCCACAACAGAGTCTAATTTGCCACGTGTGCACTAGAATTCGTGTCTGCTGCAATCTTAAGCTCGACAAGGGGCAAAACCTGAATTTTAAATTCCCATTTGTATCAGCAAAATCAAGGAAAGTTACTCTGATCATCAGTTTACATAGACATTAAGCAATTGCTGACAAACTGTAGCAATACCAGAGAAGGGACAGTTTGTGCTTTTTCAGGGAGGGTGGCTGAAACCGACCGAAAGAACACCAACGATTTTCTGTGGATATAGAGCCACTGGCTCTATCCCGTATAATATCACTACCCTATCGCAGCAAGAACAACTATATCTATGTCAGATCAGTCATCTGTAGTACGCGCTCTATGCTACACGCATTGGTTATGCGCTGCAAGAATAACAGTATTCGCAGTAAGTGATGGGAGTGTGAGCGATTATTTATTGTCATAATTACCACGCCCACTCAACTACCAACAGTGGTGGCCCCATTATTTTCTTTTCAACCGCACCGTGAAATACCGAGCTATACTCATGCCGGGATTCCAGCAATTACTGTGGGATACAAACTCCACGCCGTGAAGAATATGCCCCATGATGATGCTTCATCACCTGGCATCAATACAGACGATTTATCTGTGCATTTATTTGGTGTTCTCGCTGATTCTCGGACGATATAACCAGTGCAACTATAGTTCTCGAACGGTCGACAAAGTTCCCATAGTTTCAACAACTGCCAAACCAGAGAATAATGATCTCTCGGCAAATAGACAAAAACACTAAATCACAAATCAAGTACAATGTTATCAACGAAGGTGGTGAAACGAAGCCTGCAACTCCCTTAATTAACTGAGCTACCTCAACAGTGACCCTACACGGTGAACAATGGTTTCCTGCTGCCATCCCCACTTCCCACATGACCAGTGCTACTAATATACCAATCAGTGACAGTGTTAATGAACCATACACATTAATTTTCATTCTAGTCACTCAGCACATATCGACATTCCGTGTGCAATGTACCAAATTATGGACACCCTCCAGAGTACCGCAATTGTTGTTAAACAATCGTCACCATATACTACCGTCTTCCACTGCAGAGAACCAATATTTACGGGTTATCGTGGACAAATCCGTCCTACAAGTGACCTTCATGCGCCAGACCATGTTATTCTACAGCCGACGCCTGAACTTTATGCTCTGCGCGGTACTGTACGTCACCCGGTGACATCATACTTGTTACAGCCGCACCGTGACCCTCATGACATCATCATGGTGACGTCACACTGACAACAGCCGCACCGTGCTCAGGACCATGCCAGCCATGTGATGTCACTCAACAAGCAGGCACACCGTGTCTACCTGCAACTGTGGAGGGTTTTCACACCTTGCGACCACAGCATATCAATATGGCAAGCCTCACCAGCTGCCGCATTGGGTGACCCACGCCGATGTGCCATCCACTACAATTGCCACCAATCAGAACCCGTCCACCATGCCACATTCCTTGGTGCCCCACTACATCACCGTCCTCCATGACACCTGCGCCATGTTCCGTGATAATTGGTCAAAATACCTGCATTACTGACATACCTCCCACAACTACTGCACCACGACAACAGCTGCCACCTCTATCGGCGCCACCAGACAGAGTTCACAAACCTGCACCAGATACTCTGCACTATTACAACCACCTCATACTGCTCGCGGCCCCTCGCCACCAATCAGATTACCAGCGGCCATACATCAGGTTACACCTGCTGCTACCACAAGTTGATTCTCCGCAAGTATGATTCACACTCTGTGAGTGCATGATGCAGCCGGCCGGGATCACAGACGACCATGACAAGTTTTTGGTGCTTTTGAACCACCACCACGCCAACACTGATCTTATCAGCAACCTTCTATTGCACACACCAAACACTAACGGAAATGTGACAGTGAAGACACTCACATTACAGGCCTATCGCATTCACCTGAACACCCACTCCACCTAGCCATCACTGAAACGTTGCTGGGCCATGAAAATCAGTCAGTGCTGTGGCACAGGTTACGCCTCCGAATCGACACAAACCTCTCATCAGATTGTGCTCTATGGTCACTATGGCTTTTGGAGCTGCCTGAAAACATTGAGACAGCAATGCTAATGCTTGAGGACAAACAGATGGAAACCTGGTTATGCCTTGCCAACTGGATGTTTACCCTCGCACAACATCATGCCTTGATAAACACTCACATTGGCTCCGGCACAAACATCAACACCGGTTGCATCTACAGCCAGCCCACACGTCTCCACATTGGCCTTGCCCGTGGAGACCACTGCGCAGCGCCCGGCCAACCAACAGTCGCTGATCTGCTCTGACCTCAGCCAAGCCCTTCCATGCCTGCCCGCAGCAGCCTCACAAGAATACGTTGCAGCGAGGCACCAATAATCAGGTACCACGACAGACCCAGGCGCCACGTTTGTAGTGGAATGTAAACAACCACTTGCCGCATTCACACCTGGCTGTCGACCCACGCCTAACCGCCACAACAACTCCCCTAGCTAGGTTACTGTACCTGCCCGGTCACGCCGCCCCTCGTGGTTCCACGCATGCTTCACTGCCAACACATGTCACTGCCATCCATCCAGCAGTTACCCAAACTAGAACAGCAGCCTGACACAGGCGCATCAGGTCACTCCCCTGCTTCAAGCTGCCTCACTATGAAGCATTACAACACTCATTATAATCTGCATCTACATTCTAACAGTGCATGGCTCTTACCAGGAAAGTACTTGGGCTCGAACAAACAGATCTGTATGAACGTTTGGTTACAGGACCATTATGTACCTCTGAATGTGCTGGTGGGTATCGCTTTTCTGCAAAACTCTGCAGTCATGCTCTAGATATCACTGTAGATGTAATTGTAGACGCCATACGCAATGCAGCAATCTTAACTATAAATGTAAATGCGGAATGTCAATAAAATGCTTTGAGCAATACGAATGACTGCAAAACACACAGTGAAGAAATGCAAGTTGATCGCATGGCGTATCTGCACATTCTATAATATCAGTGTTGAACGCCACATCAATGACACTTGAAGTTGTTCACTGGTTCACCAATATCGTAGCCAGCGTTCTGCCACACGTAACGAAGCATTGGTCTGTATACTCCTGCACATAACTGATTGTAAATGACAGAATGCATATTCATGATAAAGAATCTGTCGTGCAGTTTCGGCTGCATATTACTGTAACAGTTTAATGAAGTCTGTTATTCTCTTGGCATATATTTTATATTGCCTCAAGAAATAAACATCCAGAGGTTGTGCATATTTTGTAGTTTTAAGCGGAATGATTTTTAAACCTACATGTTTTCCGCCAGATGCTTCCAGTAGTACTCGTTCATCCTTATATCCAGACCAAGAGTCACAAAGTACTAATGACTTTCTTGACAAATATGGATTCAAAACTGACAGAAAAAATGTCTTCAGATGTTGTTTCGTCATCTTCCCACTCACACTTGCATCAACGACGACATTTGGAGGGCACCGCGTTTCTATTTCCCTTGACACGCGGGGTCCAAACTTTCCATTGGATCCTTGGAAGCAAATATAGAGTTTGTCTGCCAATCGTCCATCCATTGATATAGCGACATCGATCGTGTAGCTATGTGTTGCAAGTTAACTAATTGCAACATCGCGACAGTGTTTCTCTCCCCTTTCATGGATAGTGTTCTGCCACAAGAAAGTTCATAGTTGAACTGACTCTGATCACAGTTCAATACAGAACTAATATCGATGTTTTCTCTCATGATATGCTCATTGACGTCGCAACAAACATTTGAGCTCTTTCAATCAGCTCCTCTTCGTCATCCTTATCTTTTCGTTCTTGGAGCATAGTGATACGGCGTGGTGTCATCCTAAACTCCTTTCCAAATTAGTAATAAATCCTAGTGAAGCTGTAAAATTTGTACACCCAAGATTTCTGGCTACGTCCAATGCCCAATGTTGTAAATGCCAATAATGAACGGTGGAACCGCATTCTCGCGCTTCATCGAATTTCGCTATTACACGCTCCTTGATGGTCTTGAACAGCAGTGTACGATTTCCTTTGAAAACTTTATTTCCTTCTCTTTTCTTTGCCACGTAATCCAGTATGTTTTTAATATTGCTTTTAGACTTCAGCTTTTCAGAAGCTTGTCGTATGTGTTGAAACCTCTTAACCTGTTACGTAATAATCATCGTACATGTTCTCCAGTGTGTTGTCATCAAACGCCGTGATGATACTTGCAACTTTAACCTTCTTCTGGGAGACAGTTGGTATTCACTGTCACTGCTTCCATCGCCTCTTCCCGCACTTGCCGTAGCACTACCGTTTGCAATGAGTTGTTCGTCATTATCATCCTTATCATCATCACTATGTGTTAGTGTTACAACAGTATCTGTTTCTAACTTATGCTCATATTTCTGCACTATAATAGATACCAGAAAACATGCGAATGATTTGTCTTGTACACCAATACCATCTTCACGAAGAAGGGTTCTTCGTAACTTCATCTCAACCAATCGCAATACATTAGCAGGATTGATTACCAATCGCCGAGCCATCTGACGCTTCAATACACAAATCATGTCACAAAACGCAGCTTCAGAGGCACACTGCACTGTCCCCACTGGTCCCGACTGGTGTACCAGCATGTCAGTGTGCAATGCGGCATGGCATACGTAGAGGCCGCCAACGGACGACTGCAGAGTTTTGCAAATGCGGGAGTATCACTAGTGCAATAAGAGACCTTTACATAATTTCTCACACGATTTTGGTTTATTTGTGTTTGTTCGAGCCCAAGTACTTTCCTGGTTAGTCTTCAACAACCATCTTAGAGCACACTTCCTAGTCGATAGGTGCGCCAACTTTAGTACACTGCCACCTCAAGTGGCTCCTGGAAAACATGTACCATCCACTATACAACTATGCGCCATGAAAGACTCAGTGATTCCAGTGATAGGCATGGCCTCTATCACAGTTCAACTGGATAACTACACCCCTCACCTATGAACATTTTTTGTGGCCAACACTGTAGAGCCAGTGTTGGGTGCAGATTTTTTGAGGCATTATAACCTTCTGCCAGACCTGGGCAGTCCTTACTGCTACAATGCGACAGCCACAAGCCGATCAGAGGATCACCTACCGATGAATGAAACTCCGTCGCCCGCTTCTCCTATCTCTGAAACAGTACTGGATCTCACGCTAAAGTGCCAGGTATTGTTCAAGGAGCTTAAAACCATGATTACTGCGTACACCGACCTCTGCCACACCAATGCCAGCTCACAAGCAGCTAACAAACACCTCCACAAGCGCTACTCCGAGATCATGGCACAACTGCACACCACATAGCAACAACTGTCCTCGCACCGGCAACAATGAGAACCGCAGGCCCGAGATGCCACCAGGGCTTCAGAACCACAGATCAGTCCAGCGTCTCTTACTTCTGGTGACAACACTCCCGTGGGCAGGCCGTGCAAAAACAATGATATTGCTCTCGTGAGTGGGTCGAGTATAATATCGCCTCTGCGAGCAGATTCTGTGCCTCACATGCTAATCTACATCAGCTGCATAAAAAGATTAACATTGTACATGACGGTACTGTACACAGAAGTAATACTACCCCCGGTCCACTAGTCCAACACTGGCCCCACCACCTCGCTCCTCACAAACTAAAGATGGCCAAAGCCACGATCAAGGAACTGAAGCGACGGCACCATCAGATCATCAGACAGTGCGTGGGCTCATTGATTACTATGAGAATGAAAAAAGATAAAACATGGCGCCTGTCACAGGGACTATAGACATTTGAATATGTGCACAGTCTTTGATAGTTACTCCGTGAGCAATATTCAGGACCTCTCCCGGAACTGGCTGACACAACCTCTTTAGCATGATCGCCTATAAAAAGAGCTTATTCGCAGATTCCAGTGGCCACGAAGGACATCCCGAAAAGGCTATAAGTACACCATTTGGCCTATTTGAGTTCCTTTTTATGCCCTTCGGACTGAAGAATGCAGCCCAGACTTGGCAACAGTTGATTGATGGCTTGTTTTTTACCATGCTCTTTTGCTATTGTTACTTGGACGATGTAATTATCTCCTAACAAACAGCTCAAGGTCATGAGAAACACCTCTAAGCAGTATCCGACAAACTAGCAGAGATGGTGTTGTGGTCAATGAGGAAAAATGCTAATGCCAGCAAAAATGTGTTACATTCATAGGTCACGTCATCGACATTTTGAGCATCATCCCCACCCTGGAAAAGATAGGCCAAATCCATAACCTAACACCCCAACGGACTATCAAGAGTTGTGCCATTTTTTTAGGAGTAATTAATTTTTACTGACAACACTCCCCCACGCAGCAGAAACCCTTCTGCCATTCACAGTCACTTCACGGCAAGAACACGTCAGACAAACATAAGCTCACTTGGACTTCTGATATGCAAGCAGCTTTCAAGAAGATCGAAACCGAGCTCATTCAGACCACTCCCATCGCTGGATGCCCATAATGTTATAATGGCAGACACTAGTGACCGGGCGGATGGGATAGTGCTACAACTGGAAGTCTCCAGTGTAATCCAACCTCTACGGTTTTTCTCACTCCTATAAAATGTAGTCAACCTTCAATCACAAGCTTCTGGTGATATTACGATATACGAAGCAGTTCAGCACTTCTGAGATGAAATCGACAGCCAATCGCTCGCTATCTACACAGACCACCAACCTCTGACTGATGCTATTACAAACCCGCCAGTCAATACCTCCCCTCAATGACTTGATTTCACAATATACTACGGATGTCCGCTGTGTAGGGGGAGCAGAACACATGGTGGCTGACTACCTCTCACTATTTGCCGCCACATCAGCACACCTTGAATTCGAACAACTAGGGGAGGCATAAGCAACTTACACCGACCTTCAAAACCTGCTAGCTGGACACACAACAGGCCTCCAGCTCAAGTAGTGGACCATCACAGGCACAACCAAAGTAGTTTGGTGCGATGCATCCCATGATGGCAATGATCAGTCATCCCACAGAAGTTCAGGAAGACATTTTTCAACCTCCTCCACAACTTGTTTCACCTCGGTGTATGCTCGACACAAACTCATAACAGAACGTTTCGTTTGGGCTAACATTAAACATGACTGCACTGTGTAGACGAGAGCCTGCATCCAATGCCAACAGGCTAAGACAGGATGTCACATCCAACCACCCCTCGGTAAATTACCCATTCCGAAGGGCCATTTCCAACATGCTCCACATACACCTCGTGGGGACATTCCCAGATTCAAATGGATACAAGCAAACTTTCTCAGCCATAGACAGGAGAGCGACAACACCGTTGTTGCACAGGTAAGCCCATAGCTAATAAGGCATGCACGAGCTGTAAGTGATACAGAAAGTGGTACGGATGGTGGTAGTTCTTAATGTAGAATGTTCCACACGGTAGCCTGGCATAAGCCCTGCTGGCAGATCATGTGCCAGGTGGTGATAAGGAGGTCATAGTCAAATATCTTTCATCTCCACCTTCAAGTGGCTGTATCTCCTTTGCAACGCATTTCCATATGTCTGTCCGTATGACCTTACTTGCTCAGGGACTGTTTCCCGCTGTTTGTCCCCATTTAGCAAAATCATATCTTTACATGTGTATGTTATTCGCTTCTCACCTGACAGCGTCTTTCACTGATCCAGAAATATTGCGTAATATTTTTCCCTCCCACATTCCAATGGCTTCTTCAGTTCTT
Organism: Schistocerca piceifrons; assembly: GCF_021461385.2. Taxonomy (NCBI): domain Eukaryota; kingdom Metazoa; phylum Arthropoda; class Insecta; order Orthoptera; family Acrididae; genus Schistocerca; species Schistocerca piceifrons. Next base: position 93,856,188 of record NC_060143.1, on the reverse strand, counting down.
TATTGCAATCCAGCTTTCACAATGTTCGAAATGATTGTATAAGTGCCTTTCAGGTGCATACTAAGATTTTCGTAGAGATATTTCTGCTGTTTTAAGATGTTGGAGTGTGTTTTATGCAGTTTAGTTGCATTCTGAATTGTAATTTTTGTATTTTATATTACTTGTGAACCATGGACCTTGCTGCTGGTGAGGAGGCTTGCGTGCCTCAGTGATACAGATAGCTGATAGCTGTACCGTAGGTGCAACCACAACGGAGGGGTATCTGTTGAGAGGCCAGACAAATGTGTGGTTCCTGAAGAGGGGCAGCAGCCTTTTCAGTAGATGCAGGGGCAACAGGCTGGATGACTGACTAATCTGACCTTGTAACATCAACCAAAACAGCCTTGCTGTGCTGGTACTGCGAACGGCTGAAAGCAAGGGGAAACCACAGCCGTAATTTTTTCCGAGGGCATGAAGCTTTACTGTATGGTTAATTGATGATGGGGTCCACTTGGGTAAAGTATTCAGGTGATAAAATAGTCCCCCATTTGGATCTCCGCGCGGGGACTACTCAGGAGGACATCGTTATCAGGAGAAAGAAAACTGACGTTCTACGGATCGGAGAATGGCATGTCAGATCCCTTAATCGGGTAGGTAGGTTAGAAAATTTAAAAAGGGAAATGGATAGATTAAAGTTAGATATAGTGGGAATTAGTGAAGTTCGGTGGCAGGGGGAACAAGACTCCTGGTCAGGAGAATACAGGGTTATAAATACAAACTCATTTAAGGGTAATGCAGGAGTAGGTTTAGTAATGAATAAAAAAATAGGAGTGCAGGTAAGCTACTATGAACAGCATAGTGAACGCATTATTGTAGCCACGTTAGACACAAAGACCACACCTACCACAGTAGTACAAGTTTATATGCCAACTAGCTCCACAGACAATGAAGAGACTGAAGAAATATATGATGAAATAAAAGAAATTATTCAGATAGTGATGGGAGATGAAAATTTAATATTCGTGGGGGACTGGAATCCCACAGCAGGAAAAGGAAGAGAAGGAAAAGTTGTGGGCGAATATGGAATGAGGATACGGAATGAAAGAGGAAGCTGCCTGGTAGAATTTTGCACAGAGCGTAACTTAATCACAGCTAACACTTGGTTTGAAAATCATGAAAGAAGGTTGTACATGTGGAAGAGGCCTAGAGACACTGGAAGGTTTCAGGTAGATTATACAAGGTGTACAACTTTGCTTCCACCATTTTTTCCCAACATTTGAAGCTTTAATGAAACAAATTGGTTACACATGTGTCATTCAAAGTGTTTTCCAGCACTGGCCACAACTTTCTCCTATCTTTCAGGCAGTGTATGAATCCTGTGTCGAAAAAATTGTTCATCTTTTGAAGCGATCCAAAAAATGATCCAAATTGTAACTTCTTCGTGAGATCGGTAGTGTTGGTCAGCCAGGCCACGCACCATTGATCTAAACAGGTGATGTCAGAGGGAGCAATGTCTGGAGAATACGGCGGGTGGGGTAGGACTTCCCATTTTAACGTTTCCAAGTATGTTTTGACCACTTTTGCAACTTAGGGTCGAGCGTTGTCATGCTGCAAAATTACTTTATCATGCCTCTCGCTGTATTGCGGCTGTTTGTCTTTTAATGCTCTGCTCAAATGCATTAATTGCGTTCGATAACGAGCACCTGCGATTGTTTCATTTGCTTTTAACACCTCATAGTACACAACGCCAAGCTGGTCCCACCAAATGCAGAGCATGATCTTGGAGCCATGAATATTCAGTTTGGCCATAGACGTGGAAGCATGGCCGGGATATCCCCATGATTTTTTGCGTTTAGGATTATCGTAATGAACCCATTTTTTGCCCCGCTTACAATGGGATGCAGAAATCCCTTCCGTTTTTGCCTCTGAAGCAACTGTTCACAAACACACAAATGCCGTCAACGTCTCTTGGTTTCAGCTCACACGGGACCCAAGTTCCTTCTTTCTGAATCATTCCCATAGCCTTGAGACATTTCAAAATAGCTTGCTGTGTCACTCCCACTAATAGTGGCAATTCTTCTTGAGTTTGACTTGAGTCTTCACTCAGCAATGTCTCCAAATCTGTATCTTCGAAAAAGTTCTCTCTTCCACCACTATGCCAGTCTATGACGTTAAAATCACCGTTCTTGAAGCACTGAAACCACTCACAACATGTTCTTTCACTAACAGTATCCTTACCATATGTGCTTGAGAGCATTCAATGAGACCCAGCCGCTGTTTTCTTCATACTGAAACAAAACAGTAACACCTCCAGCAAACAACGAGAATTAGGCTCGTAAACTGACATTTCAATCAAGAACAACTTTATGATGCAGACACAAATCGACTAATGTTTGAATGAGGTTATGTTGACTGAGGTTCAAGATAACTGCCTGACGTCTGCGATCTGTTTCTTTCGACCACTACTTACCGTTGTCGCCACCTATCGGCAAACGGCGGAAGCCAAGTTGCACACCTTGTAGCTAAACACAAGTACAATGTATAATAGCAAGACAGCGATTTAGCAACCAGGTTTTAAACTGTACAACATTTCCAGGGCCAGATGTGGACTCTGACCACAATCTATTGGTCACGAACTGTAGATTAAAACAGAAGAAACTGTGAAAAAGTGGAAAGTTAAGGAGATGGGATCTGGATAAACTGAAAGAACCAGAGGTTGTAGAGAGTTTCAGAGAGAGCATTAGGGAATGATTGACAGGAACAGGTGAAAGACATATAGTAGAAGAAGAGTGGGTAGCTTTGAGAGGTGAAATAGTGATGGCAGCAGAGGATCAAGTAGGTAAAAACACGAGGGCTAGTAGAAATCCTTGGGTAACAGAAGAGAGATTGAATTTAATTGATGAAAGGAGAAAATATAAAAATGCAGTAAATGAAGCAGGAAAAAAGGAATACAAACGTCTCAAAAATGAGATCGACAGGAAGCGCAAAATGGCTAAGCAGCGATGGCTAGAGGACAAATGTAAGGGTGTACAGGCATATATCACTAGAGGTATGACAGATACTGCCTACAGGAAAATTAAAGAGACCTTTGGAGATAAGAGAACCACCTGTATGAATATCAAGAGCTCAGATGGAGAGCCAGTTCTATGCAAAGAAGGGAAAGCAGAAAGGTGGAAGGAGTATATAGATGGTCTATACAAGGGCAATGTACTTGAGGACAATATTATGGAAATGGAAGAGGATGTAGATGAAGATGAAATGGGAGATACGATACTGCGTGAAGAGTTTGACAGAGCACTGAAAGACCCGAGTCGAAACAAGGCCCCGGGAGTAGACAACATTCCATTAGAACTACTGACGGCCTTGGGAGAGCCAGTCCTGACAAAACTCTACCATCTGGTGAGCAAGATGTATGACACAGGCGAAATACCCTCTGACTTCAAGTAGAATAAAATAATTCCAATTCCAAAGAAAGCAGGTGTTGACAGATGTGATAATTATTGGATTATCAGTTTAATAACTCACAGCTGCAAAATACTAACATGAATTCTTTACAGACGAATGGAAAAACAGGTAGAAGCTGACCTCAGAGAAGATCAGTTTGAATTCCATAGAAATGGTGGAACACGAGAGGCAATACTGACCTTACGAGTTATCTTAGAAGGTAGATTAAGGAAACGCAAACCTATGTTTCTAGCATTTGTAGACTTAGAGAAAGCTTTTGACAATGTTGACTGGAATACTCTCTTTCAAATTCTGAAGGTGGCAGGTGTAAAATACAGGGAGCGAAAGGCTATTTACAATTTGTACAGAAACCAGATGGCAGTTACAAGAAAGAGGGGCATGAAAGGGAAGCGGTAGTTGGGAAGGGAGTGAGATGGGTTGTAGCCTATCCTTGGTGTTATTCAATCTGTGTATCGAACTAGCAGTAAAGGAAACAAAAGAAAAATTCAGAGTAGGAAATAAAATCCATGGAGGGGGGCCGGGAATCAGTAACAAACATATCTTAACAAAATGACATTAAACAGTCTTGTGAGAGGCTTGTGTGGGCTGACACTGGACGATAAATTCAGTGAATTAAATTGCAAACTTACTGCATTGTGTGACAAACATGCCCCTAAACATTCTGACAAAGTACAGAGAGCTCTTGCCCCACAGCTGACTACAGAACTATGCCAAATAATCAATAAACATGATTCAGCATAAAAAAAGAAAAGATTCAAGTGAAATCCACTTCTTGAACTGTATAAATTACACAGGAATCTGTGAAACATAGCAAAGCAAAATATACAATGTCAAAATTAGGCACACCTGCTCTGCTGTACACAGCATGTCGACTTCTGCAACATCGTGGTAAACGTTGTACAGCTTCGGCACAGGAATGGCAAAATCTGGTACTGTTTTTCAAGCTTCTGCAGAAAGAAATGATTTTTCCTCGACAGCAGCCAATTCTCAATCATCAAATTACCAACCAGAAGACTGCATCTTCTTGACAGAACTGTCTTTCCTAAAATTTGCTTCTAAACACAGAGTATGGAAATTTTTTCTGCAGCAGTAGGCAATGATGCAGTACGCTTAGGTATGACTAAAAATGTTTTTGTGCTCTACCAACTGAGCTACCCAAGCATGACTCGTGACCCGTCCACTTGCCCGCAAAATGCAAAGGTCCCAAGTTCGAGTCTCGGTCCAGCACACAGATTTAATCTACCAGGAAGTTTCACTATTATTCCAGTTCTCACACACAGCATCAATATTTCTCCAATTAGTGGTACATACCCTCCTGTGTGGATGCAGAGTTTAATTCAACGCATACCCAAGAATGAAAATCCAAAATCACTAGATGACTGCTAGCCAGTCAGCATATTATCTTCAGTATCTAACGCCTTGGCGTATACTGTTTATGAACAGCTGACAGATTACCTCAAAACTCCTAATACCCACGATAAATATCTATCAACCTTCTGAAAACACCATATTACAGCAACTGCATTAATCATAATGACTGATGACACAAAACATGCCATGGACAGATGTGAAACAACCATTTTACCATGGGTGAAATTCAGTAAGGCCTTTTACACGAGTGATTTCAATATATTACTTATTAGAATGAAACAGTTGCCTTTCGCAAATTGTACAATGATATGGATTGACAACTACCTCAGAAACAAAAGGGTTGTAGAAGTAAAAATGGAAAAAGTGCTTAACTTTACCATTCTTCAGCCAGGGCATTGTACTTGTGTTGTGGTACCATGTAGTCTCAATTGACAGAGTGGGTGTAAGGGAGGGGGGATGGAGGTGGTGAGGAAAGGGAGATGTTCATTGGAGGATCTGAGGGACAGCTCTAGTATTTACCTTAAGCCAAAGGAACCTCAAAAACTCTCGCCAGAACTACTGGTGTTAACACATTATTTTGCCGCATGGACTGCGACTTCAGTTTGACGCAGGCTTCTGGAGTTACCACTGCAGCTCTGCTAGTGACAGCCTACATTGCGTCTCACAGTTGTGAGGCTTCATACGAGATTATCAGCAGTTGTGTTGCATCCTCTTTACTCTGGGACGACAGCAGTATTTCTTCACTTCAGTGTCGGCCACAATCACCTCTCTCACAGGCATTCGTGTGCAGCATGTGGCCCGGGCTACGACACTCACCTCAATATCAGATTAAATGGAAATTTTCTCAGCTTTTCACTGCTGTTCCTAGTTTTCTGCTGAGTTCATTAATGATCAAAGTTTTTTTAAGTGCAATCAATACCTTATGCTATTTTGCCATTAATACACCAGGAAAAAATAAAACTAAATTTATACCCATAGACCTGCGACTAAATGATATGCTGCCATTACACTCATTACATTATTAATCTTTCACTGAAACTCTGCGTTCTGTGCTTAGAATATATATTCGAACATGAAATTTAAAATATATAATGTTTATAAAACATTTACACTAATTTGTCCTAATAGAGCTGTATGAGCTCTATCCTTTGACTAAGTTTACAGAAATTGCACAAGGCAAGGGGATGATATTAACTTTTAAAGTTAATTTTAATTGTAAAGACCTTTAACTAAACACACACACACACACACACACACACACACACACACACACACACACACACACACACACACTATTTTTCTATCTCTAAAGGCGGTACTATTCTATAACTGTCTTTGAACAGTTTTTACCCAATTTATGCCTATTTAGTGGTCACTCTGGCCATTCAGCTCATGGTGGGTACCCCTTCCATGCCCCTTGGCAACAGCTAAAACACATCGGTGTTTTCCAGATCACATGCCAGATCTACTGTTTACCTGCTGCACTCCTGCAGTCATAGTATTCTCATACTGCAGTGTTTGTCCAAGGCATCTAGAAACACAGGTACTTAATTCTGTCATCTGCTGAACTGCAGTGACTCAAACATGCTACCATCTACTGGCACACTCTGGGACTCACGCACGGCCACCACTGGGTCCAACCTCGCTAAGCCGAAATGCCTCTTTCGGCTGTCAGGTACATTATATGCTCAGTTGCATCTGTCTTTAACGGTTCTGGTGTTAAATTGTTTTGAGCTGTACCCTCACAACATGTATCCACATTAAATGACTTTCCTGATTACAGTGAAATGGCATCCAGCAAAAAAGAGTGATTAATGGAGAGAGAACAGAAACTTTCAAGCCTAACAGGAAGTTGACTGGAGGGATTTGACAGGTGTCAGTTGTAAAGTGTATCAATGCTCTGGATTAGAAAAGGAGTCACACTACCATGTGAAAAGAAATGAAAACTACATGAAATCAGGATTTCCACAAGTTCCCCAAGTGAAATTCCGTGAAATTTCTCTGATTTCCAGACAAGTTTTAGAGTTTTTCCATGACAAATTTTGAGATTTCAAGTGTAAATTAAGACGTAAGTTGACAATCTGTCTTTGCAGCTATGGTACAAGACACAACAGTGCAAACAAGGAAATACCTAAAAAAAAGTTGCAAGCAGATGGAGCTTCCTGACATGAGCAAAAATCTTAAGTACTAACATCAACATCTTTTATAATGATTTAGATGGAGACAGCAAGCTAAATAGTTTGTGTGTTTCATTAAGAGCACCGATGTTATTTTATTTCAATAAAACTAAACACATTTGGTGATGAAAGTACGCATTTCCTTGGAGTTGCAAAACAGATCTACAATACCTTCACTGATTTTAGAAATAGCCTCAGAAAAAAGTAGGCATCTTGAAAGCAGTGTATATGGTGGGGAAGAGTTGTGTAAACTAACACTGTAGGTGACCGCCAATAAAATGTTGGTTCTACTATGTTCGTTATTGTCAGTTATTACCCAATGTGTTATAACTATTATTTAACAGATATTGCACGATTTTTTTTTTCCAAGAAATATATGTGTACAAACCACCAGAGACTAAGACAATTTCCTCCTCGTTATTGTCCATACTTTTTAACATATAAACTACTTTTGAAGTCCCAAAACCTACTAGAACAAATAAAAAGTCTATAAAACGCCACGCTGTACAACATGCTTGTGGTAAGACAGTGCTGAGAAGCACCACAGTCCTGGGTCCATGGATAAACCACGAAAATCCGCTGCATTTTGTCTCATGCAAACAGATCCAGCCTGTGGGCAGATCGGTGAGACTAGATCCGACAGACAGGGCCTGCACATCAGTGGGAACCGAATGGCTTCAGACTGGCAGGCCTGATCCATTACAGATACCTGCAGAAACCGGTTTTGGCCTGTCGCGGAAATCCACTCGTGTGGTTAGCTACTCATGATCCATATGAGCTCATGTTGATCAAAGGAGACAACGGTGGTCAATCCATGCCATAGATAACTAGTTCAAATACTCTGAGCATCGATAATAATGAGGACAGATAGCAACTTACTGTAAAGATAATTGTTGTCCCGCAGACAGGCCCACATAAAAGACGATCATACTCTCACAACTAAATGTTTAGCCAAAGCTTTTGTCAGAAAATGAGAGCGCACACACGTTTACGCAGTCACTCAGATACAATGCATGGACACATGACCACTATCTCCGACCACAGCTCCTACAGTCTCTGAATCAGATCCAAACAAACCACTCCTCATAACTCCCTGCCTCTCGTCGGCAGCTGCTAGGTTAGCAGCAAGAAGTGGTGGCAGCACTGACTGCAAGTTGAGGGGAGTTGTAGGAAGGGGAGAAGTGTTAGGAATGAGAGTAGGAAAGTCACACACATACTCCTCTGCACACAGCCAGCGACAATGCATGTCACCTCAGTAAACAAACCATTCCATCTACTGAGACAAAAGCGAGATTTTTGCAGTGGTTACTCGGAATGGGCAGATTAGATGCACTCCCTTGCCTCATCACTACAGTACAATCTGTGGAGGACGAAACCAGAAAGAGGCAGCCAAAGCATTTTATGCTGTACACCAGTTTGCTGCCAGGGAAGGCTACATCGAGCTTAACCCAACAAATCTGGGGTATACCAGATTCTGTGTCAATGTGGCAAGACATACGAGGTTTGTCCAGAAAATAAGTATAAAAGTTGAATAATAACTTTATTTTACAATTATGTAGGTATTACAATATGGTCTCCTTCAAAATACTCACCCTGAGATGCGATACACTTCTGCCAACACCGTTTCCACTGTTGATAAGATTGGTGAAAGTCTTCAGTTCTGGTGATGTTCAGTTGCCATGTCGTTTCCGCCTTGATGGCTTCCACATCTCCAAAGTGCCGCCCCCGAAGCACCATTTTGCCTTTCGGGAACATGAAGAAGTCACATGGGGCTAAATCGGATGAATAAGACAGGTGGTCTGTCATGGTGATTGAGCTTCGGGCCAAAAACTTGTGCACAACGAGCGATGTGTGAGCGGACGCATTGTTGTGATGAAGGCTCCACCTGCCCCCTTTTGCGAACTACGGTCGAACTCGGGCCACACGAGCTCTGAGATGTGTCAAAACTTCAACGTAAAAATTTCCGTTCACTCCCTGGCCGGAAGGGACAAATTCCTTGTGCACAATGCCCCCAGAATCAAAGAAAACAATCAACGTTGTCTTCACATTGGACCTTGATTTTCGCGACTTTTTTGTTCTCGGTTCTCCTGCTAGTTTCCATTTCTTGCTTTGAGATTTGAGCTCCACATAGAATTCGTAAAACCAAGACTCGTCTCCAGTGATGACTCGATTGAGAAAGTCCCCTCGTTCCTCTGCTTCCAACCAATCCTCACAGCACTCAACCCTCTTTGCTTTCTGTTCTGGCGTCAAGAGCTTCGGTACAATTTTCGCACACAATTTCTTCATTTCAAGTTTTTGTGTCAGGATTTCGTGTACGATTGTTTGGGGGATTGACAGCTCATCAGCAATCATTCTGACTGTCAATCTACGGTCTTTAAGAACACAAGCCTGAATTCGTTCAACATTTGCATCGGAACTCGATGTCGACGGGCGTCCTGGGCGAGGGTCATCGTTCAATTCTTCTCGGCTATCCCGGAACCTTTTTAACCACTTGTTCACAGTTGGTTCCTTCAGAGAATTGTCTCTGTAAACCTGTTTCAAACACTCAAAAATCTCACGGCCATTCTTGCTTAGCTTTGCAAGAAACTTGATGTTGACGCGCTGTTCCTCAATCAGAGAGAGCCCCATGCCGACAGCAGGTGAAAAAGAGTAACTGTGAACAAGCTGCCGCACACTCCCACCTTTACGCAGAGTGCTCCGACTCGAACTGAGCGTTGACAGGATTGATTACAGCAGTAGTCCCACCTGGCGGTAACTGCAACTTGTAACATAAAGACATTATTCAACTTTTATACGTATTTTCCAGACAAACCTCGTATATACTACAAACAGTGGGCACCATTTAAAACTGTTAAGAAGACCAACAGCATACTCAACTAATGTAGCAGTTGTAGTCAGCAGTCACAGAGCACTGGACTTGCGCAATGAAATACAAACGCAGCAGGATCTTAGTACAAATGTCAAAACATTGAGACACTGTCATTAGAGAAGCCAAGAAAATATGCACCAAAGGCAATCCTCCAAATAGCGGCTTCAGTTATAGTCTCAGCACAGCTAGGGAACAAGCGCTCAGCCTAATTACAGAGTAATCACATGGCAGACACAATGAACTGGCGAAAAGGGCCTGGTGGTCCTGGCTACAGCCATCAACACTATAACCTCTTCAGATGACAGTATGTGCCTCCATTCAGAAACTGCATACGAAGCAGCTGGCAGGAGAAGGGGGAGGGGGTGCTATACAAGTCAACCACGTACCTGCACAAAATCAGTACATGAATGTGCCTGACAAAGGCAACACACCTGATCGCTAAAATATTGTGCCTACTAGGCACAACGAACAGAGTAACGTTGTGAATAGCTCAAATGAACCATTTAATGCCCTCAGTGAAAATACGGAGCACTGTACTAAAATACAAAGGGCAGCTAAAACAAGCAGGAAGATTTACATATTCTGCAAGTTAAAGAGGCAGTTGTGACATCTTGAAGAGGAACTTTTACGTTTACCTCTGAGCAGTATTATGTAGAAGAACTGTGACCCATTTATCTAGTAGAACAGCTCTGGGAGGGATCCTCCAAGGTACAAAGTCACTGTAAACAAACTTTATAAAGAAACAACACCTGTTGCATAAACAGATGAAAAACCATGTGGCCATATAGAAATGTTGAGTGAAACACCTATGTCAGTCAAGATGGGAATAAATGAAGCCTTCAATGACTACAGTAGCAGAGTCTTATTGTGAAAATTCTTTCAAAACCAAAAGAAATTCTGTTCATGTATAAAGGCTGTCCATGGCACCAAAGATGCTCAAGGATATCACAGGACCTGAAACTGAGGGCTAACAAAGCAAAATCAGAAATATGGAACTCATTTCCAAATGGTCCTCCACTACAGAAGAGACAGCTGTACTGCTCCCATTTACTTTTCTACTGAAAAGACAAGTGCTGTAGATAATAGTGTCAGTGGGGGCATTGAGCAACAGCTGAAGCTGCTAAAATTACACACGTCTCGAGGATATAGTAGGATACCTGTCAGATTCTGCACACAATTTCTGGCTGTATTAGGTCCGATTTTAACCATACTATACCGTATGGGGTATCAAAGGGAATTTTTGATTGTTTTGAGGACTTCTTGGTGGGGAAGACACAGCATGTTTCTGCGATGGAGAGACATTGACAGATGTAGAAGTTACTTCATGCGTGCACCAGGCAAGTGTTTTAGAACCCTTGTTGTTCATGTTGCACATTAAATACCTTGCAGACAATATTAATAATAACCACAGACTTTTTGCACGTGATGCAGTTATCTATAATGAAGTATTGTCTAAAAACCTGCATAAATATTCAGTCAGATCACGATAAGATTTCAAAGTGGTGCAAATATTGGCTTGTTTTAAATGATCATAAATTTTAAATGATCAACTTCGCAGAATGTAAAAACATATTACACTATGACTACATCATCGATGATTTACAATTAAAATCAATCAACTTTTACTAATACATGGGAGTAATAATTTGTCGGGATATGAAATAGAATGACCACAAAGGCACAGTCATTGGTAAGAGAGGTGACAGAGTTCAGTTCAGTTCAGTTCACTGGCAGGATACAGGAAAAATCCATTATACACAAGAGATGCTTAAAAATCATTTGTGTGTCCCATCGTAGAATACTGCTTGAATACCAAACAGGACTAACAGGAGAGACCATACACTTACAAAGCAGAGCGGGAAAAATGGACACAGGGATGCTTCATTCATGACAGAAATAAGATACCAGCTATCCCACAAAAGCCTACTTACAAGGTTCCAGGAATCAATATTGTGCGAAGAATTTAGAATTATCCATCAGCCCCTATCTATCACTCCGATTGGAACTGCAAAGACAGGGTCAGGCCAAGTAAAGTATGCACAGAGGCATTTAAGCAGTCCGTAAGTGATTGGACTGTAAGAAAGCCTAACATGTGGTACAATGTTAAGTACACTCTGCCATGCAACTCACAGTGGTTTGTAGAGCATGTATGCAGACAACTGTGTAAATTGTTAGCATTTTTCAATATTGTTTTACTGAGGACATGTATTATAACTGTAAAACTCACTCATTTCCAGTTAGAGTGAGGAGTTACAATTATCACCCATGGAACTTGAAAATAACTAAACTAAAACTGGCATAGCATATTAAATACCATGTAAGTAATGTGGAGTGCGAGGCTAAATTCTTGCAACACTTATCCCACTGAAGTGTATCTTCTCAGGAAATCTTAAAATTAAATTTTTTGGTTACTTAATGATTAACGTTACCACAATAATAGAATAGCATTTTGTAATTTGAAGTCCCTGAATTGTATTGCACTTAAGGAAATTTAGTTCTTTGACCTTGTCCCACCATCCCAGAGATCCAAACTCTGCAGCATCCATGGAACAGCACAAATGTAATATAATGAAAAAGGGGCATATTTATGGATAAAGTCAAGCAACTGACTGCTATCTGATCCAAACAGTAGTGAAGATTTCTCGAGGAATCCTGCTAACAAAGAAAGTACCCACCTCAAACACCTGAAAATGAACAAAAATTATTTTAAAATATGGAGATGTGTGGCTACAGAATCACTCATTGCTGAAGGGTGAATACCATGTAACTCAGAGAATTACTGTCAGATTTGTGAGTCATTCATAAGTTGTTATTTGGTAAAAAGCTAAACATTTGCTGGAAACAATATATGTTAACGTTATCAGTACTAGCAGAGTCTTATTTCTCAAAATAGAAGTTCCTGTGTTGTAACATATATTTTTCACTTATTCTTCATCGAACTACAAATGTGGAGTTTCAATGACATGATTAGAATACACCAAATTGGAATGACTTGCAACAAAGATGTGAATAGGGTAGCTTTTGATATTCTACTTCTGCAGTGCAGTGGTAGATCGACATATTGTCCATGAGAAGTGTGTACACTGTTCCATTCCACTGTGTGTAAAAAACCATTTTATAGAAATTCCACATCTGCACTTCAGTGGGGAATAAGCAAAAAACATGTGACAACGCTGTAACTGTTACTGTAGGAAACGTGACTCTGCAAGTACTGTATGCGTTGACTTATTGTTTGAAGCCTTATAAATGTTCAGTATGCAGCCATATTTACAAATCAATTTCAGATGGGAATGTAAAATGAATTGTTCCAAATCTTTAAGATTCTCATGCAAAATGATCTGTGGAACATGAAACTAACTCATGAAAATGGACAGAATTTTTTCCCCACCAAATAATACCTCATTTATGATTCTTGTGATTCTGCCATAACTGTCTGATAAACAGTATTTGTTAACCTTCAAACACTGATTGCACATAAATCCAGCATCTTATAAATAAAGAGCCAATATGGGCACAGGAACAGACCCATCTTGCTTTTTAATTTAATTTTTTTTTTATTTTTATAAAACCTTCTTGTGTTATCAGCTGAGTTACGGTATTGTGTTGCTGCAACATATTGAAGAGTTTCCCCACTTGTCACCTTCAGCCAAAGGTTAGGTACGTGACCAATTGGATCCTTTACAGCCACTGAACTGCAGACACCTCTGCTGAGGGCCCACCAGATGAACCAATTACTTGCCACTGTAACAGAAGCTGTGATAGTTGCTCGAGGGGGGGGCACTGGTGGGGTGGACAGGTTCTGGAAATGGAGCCCCAGTATTGGTTCTCTAACTCGCCCCCTGCCTCCATATATGCGTTCCTGATGTATTACTGCTAAAACCAAATCCCAAACAGGGCTCACTAGAAAGCTGTTGGTCCCGTTGACCACATCCATTATTTCCATTGCCTCTTTGTTCAGAGAGAGAGAGAGAGAGAGAGAGAGAGAGAGAGAGAGAGAGAGACTTCTGTGGTCTGGAAATACACTTAGCTCCTGGGGAACATTGTCAGACATGTGCTATAAAAATAAAAAAGCTAGCATGTACTACTTTTACTTTCATTCCATAACACCATATGGGAGAGTTTATTGAGGTAACTTATGAAGCCATGTTGAAGTTTTCAGGGACCAAAAGTGTGTAATACATATTACACATGTTTTGAATGCAAGAACATCCCCAGAGGCACATTCAGGAAACTGGGAATATGACTACTACTTCCTGGTATATTTATTTTTTAATGAAACCGACAAAAAAATTTATATCTCTTTTGCAAACCAACAGATTGGTTTCAGAAATCAGTACTAGAAATAAGAATAGTCTTCACAAAAATCAGTCACTTTGAGGCAAAAAGGTATCCATTATTCAGAAACACCTATTTTCAACAACTTGCCTGCAGCAATAGTGTTCAGCTACTAATAAAGTTCCGTAATAAAGTTTCTGCCCTATCCTAGCCTACTGTGTTTATGTTTTATATATGTTTTTATTATTTCTGTAATGTGCCTCATATGTCAAATACTGCTGTACTGAATGGACTGTGGATGGACAAATGAATGAATAAAAAAAATAGATGAATAAATAAATAGTTCAAGTGGAGCCTAAAGGATTTATTGATGGCCATTTACTTCTTCTCAATCGATGAATTTCTTATTACTGGCTGACGAGTATATATTACCAATAATATCAAATAACCTGTGTGTGAAGAAAAATCTGCCTTCTGCACATCTTCTGTAGCAGTAACGCAGTCAATGTGAATAAGTATTTTGAACTGATTTTCTGTTTGATAACACATGGCTACAATAGTCTAAGATTGTACACAGTAATACTGCTATTTGAGTGTAAGCTTGTCAGTGACCATACACAAAGCTACAGTGACACAGACTTCTGCCTTCTACTGATTCAGAACAAAACAGTGTAAGTATTAAGATAAGTTCAACCAACAGTTACGTTGTATTCTAGTATGATAAAACTTTAAAAGAAAAGGTCAGTTTCCTTGAACTGTTGCTTTAGAAGGAAATCACCATTACTTATGAAAGACTTCAATAACAAACTTTCTGGTAACAATTTCCTTGAAGACTGTAACGTGCATTTGGTGCTACATTACATTCTTTGTCAATGGACTGGTAAAAACACCAAACTGTCCTTGGAGCAAAACAATGTTAACATTTGTATTGTGCTGGATGTTTGCAAAGAGAATGCCAGTCCTAACTTTTTGACAATCGCAAACGAGCTTCTCATATACAAGCGTTTAAGGGATTGGCTATTAAAGCTCAGAGCTAATAGTATTGTTTTTAAAAGTGATCGCTGAACAACACATTCCATGCAGAACATATGGTATGGGTATTACTGGACCTGGCAAATGGACACACAAAATTTTATTGTTTTAATGTGAAGAGCACGCCACCTGGAAATCTAAGTAGAATCCCGACGTTTCCGTTACGACTGTTATTGTAGTAAAATGTAAACACAACGACGTAAACATACCAGTTCCAAGAGCGCTCCCATTATCTCGGAATTGATGCGATTTTTGGAATAGTCGATTAATATAGCCCCATGGTCTGGCGTCTGGATCTTTAAGCTGCGAAATTATGGACAGACGAATCTTTATTACTTTCAAAACAACACAACTCGAAATGTAAACAAAGGTCATTTGAAGGTGAGATGAACGAATTATACCTGAATTCTTCGAAGCGACTTGGATTTTCATTCATCATTTTTTTAATATCTAATGTGTCCCCATATTTACTGAAACATTCGTTGAGTTTTGCCCAAGCGGGCTCTGCCGTTAAATCGCCTCTTGGTTCCATATTCACACGCCCACCACAGCTTGCAATTTGCTGAACCGCCAATGTCAATGAACTCGATTCTTCTGTCGACTCTCGGTCGACTATCAAAATAAGTCACATAGAAGCAAAATTCTGCTAACGTGCAATATCGTTGGCCACCTCAAATTTCAAGCCGCTACACAGTGTCGCTGGAAACATGTTTCTGTTGGAAACATTGTTTTCGGCGATGTTTCGCAAATGTTTCCGACTTTGTTTGTGGTTTCTGTTTCCGTCCACACTGTCGGCAAACATTTCTCGTTATGTGTTCATGCCGTCTGCAGTGCTCCTTGTATTATTGTCTTCATATCGTCTGCTGCCGCGTTATATCTGATCCTGCTGCTGCTCACATCTTTTACTTTCCCCTCTTTGGGGAAGTGTGTGTGGGGGAGTTTGTAGCCTTTCGGCTTTTACTCCCCTGTGAACGTGTGTGTGTGATTTTTCTATAGTTTTTGGTGTCTGTGACTTGTGATGTTTGTTGTGAGTGAGTCTAGTACTTGCCTGAGGTAGGCGAAAAGATTGGTGTTATATGGGAAGGAACTGGATTAGGGATTGGGTTTTGGGATTTTCTCTTCGACTTAGTCGCCGAAGATCGTCATAGGGCGCTTATGCTTATCGCGGGACATGTCATACCGACCTAGGGAGTGGGTGAGCGCGTTTTCGGATCTGGAAGAACCCTCATGGAAGGCCCTTGCCAGATCCTGGAGACGCTCTCTCAGGAGTGGGATTTCGGCTGCGGCGTGCAAGTCGTCTGTGGGGAATCCAAGAGGTAGGTGCAGTGCCCTTCTGAGGGCGCGGTTCTGCAGCCTCTGGAGTTTGTCCAGGTGCTGCTTTGCCGCGTATCCCCAGACAGGGCACGCATACTCCATTACTGGCCGGATCAGGGCCTGATAAACATTTACTGCTACTGGGCAGGGAAGGGAGCTGTTTGTGTTCAGGATAGGGTATAGAATGGACATTCTGGCGCAGACCTTCCTGTGGACCTCGTCTATGTGGGGTTTCCACGTAAGACGAGAGTCCAAGGTTACGCCAAGGTACTTGGCGGTTCTGCGCCAGGGGAGTTGGATTCCATTTAGGTGAAGGTGGAGGGGGGGACGTTGAGGAGGTTCGCGCCTTCCGAGCCTGCGGGTAATCAGCATTGCCTGTGTCTTCTCGGAGTTGATCGTGATGCGCCAGCGAAGGGCCCAAGTTTCTGTGTCATCTAAAACCTTTTGTAGCCTACGGATGACCAGGTCCTTGTTCGCATTTCTCGTGTAGAAGGCTGTGTCGTCAGCGTACTGTGCAGTGTGCACCAGGGGGGCCGTCGGAGTATCCGCAGTGTACAAACTGTACAATACGGGCCCCAGGACCGATCCCTGTGGCACCCCGGCACGAATACGCCTTCTGGTGGAGGTGGCAGTTTCTACTTTGACGGAGAAAGTCCTATTCGTGAGATAGCTCTTAATGAGCTGAACTATGCTCCCGGGAAACCCTTGTGTGTACAACTTGTAGAGTAGCCCTCTATGCCATACTGAATCAAAGGCTTTGGCTACGTCTAGTAGCACTATCCCGCAGTAGCCTCTGTGGTTGAAGCCCTCTGTGGCTGCTTCAACCATTCTCATGACCTGCTGTGGGGCAGAGTGGTTCTGCCGGAACCCAAATTGGAAATCCGGCAGAATTTGCTCTCTGGTAATGTGTTCTTGTATGGGTCTTAGCAGGAGGCGCTCATAGATCTTGCTGAGTGTTGGCAAGAGGCTAATCGGCCTGTAGTGCTGCGGGAATAGAGGGTCTTTCCCTGGTTTGTGTATCGCGACCACTTCCGCATGTTTCCAGCAAGCTGGGAAAACACGGGAACGAGTAATCTCGTTGAGGACGTTCGCGAGGTGTGTGATCGCTGTGGGTGGGAGTTTTTTGACTAACTGGTTTGTGACACTGTCGTGCCCTGGCGCCTTTTTTGTAGGGAGGGACCTGATTACTCTTGCCACGTCCTCGGGGGCAAAAAGTATGGGTTCGTCCTCTGGGTCCTCCTCAGCATTGAGGAAGACGGCCATTTGACGACTGACTACCTCTTCATGTTCTTCATCCTGGGGTTCTGCCGCTTGGAACTGCTTCTCAAAGGAGTCGGCGAGGGCGTTGGCCTTTCCAGCATGGCTGTAGACCAGTCCCCGCTCGCCATGCAGTGGCGGCATCCTAGCGCGTCGTTTTGTAAACTGTTTGGTCGCTTGCCATAGTGTGTGATCGTCTACTTTGAGAGATGTGAGGCGGTTTTGCCATTGCTGGTTTCTGTGCTCATTGAGCGCTACCTTCAGCTCTCTCTGTAGACGATTGAGCAGCCTCCTGGTGGCCTGATTTCTGGTGATCTTCCACTCTTTTGCCACTCTGTTCTTGTGTCGAATTTGAGCTAGCAAGTGTTCTGGGAGCTGTATTTGCGGCGGTGGGCCCTCCCTTTGTGGAGGGGTGGCTTCTTCCGCTGCCTGCAAGATGGTGCCTGTTAGGTCTTGTAGCGCTTGTTCTACTGTTTCAGCAGTGGGTGGCGGAGCGCGAGCGATATCAGAGGCGACAGTTTCTTGGTATCGCTCCCAGTCTGTTCGTTTGTACGACGTCTGGTACCGTGGGAGTGCTACCCATTCTCCCACATCGACCTCCAGAATCACTGGGTTGTGGTCGGAGGACATTCTGTTGATTGTCCTTGCGGCCACGAACCCTGCGATCCTCCTGGTGAGAGCTATGTCTAACACATCGGGCCTGCTTCCGTTTTTCGGAAAATGTGTGGGCTCGACTGGACCCCACGTTTCGAAGTGGTGGGCGCGCGCTAGTTGTTGCAGTTTGGCGCCTGCTCTGCAGGTTACTCTAGAATTCCAATCAGGATGTTTGGCATTGAAGTCTCCCCCTATTATGAGTTTGCCTTCAATTTGCCCTAGAGCAGCTATGTCTCCCTCATCTATCTGGTCATGTGGGGGTCGGTAGACTGCAACAATTGTTAGGGGTCCAGTGGCAGTGGTTACTTCCACCGCCACTGCTTCGATTTTGTTGGTAGCTGGTAAGAATACCTGGTGGTGGGGGATCCCTCTTTTTACATATATGGCCACTCCTCCGCCTTGGGTTGGCCTGTCTTTACGGTAGCTAATGTAGTTGGGAACTGTCGCTTTTACTCCCGGTTTCAGGTGGGTTTCCCCCATCATGCATATGTCGATGGAGAACTCCTTCATGAGTTCTCGGAACTCGACCTCTTGATTAACAATGCCGTCTGCGTTAAAGACGCACATTGTCAGGCCTTGAATATTTGGTCGTCTATTCATGATGGGGTGTTGATACTACTGAGGAAGTCGCAGAGGGGAGCGACTGCTGGACTGTTGCCTGAAGGGCGACGAGGATCTGTGTGTTCTGCTTCTGGGCTTCCCTGAATTCCTTCATCATTTCCATGACGAGGTTCATGGTCTGCACCATTACGCCTAACAACTGATCCATGGGGGGAGAGTGTGTGTGGGGTTCCCTGGGCCTTCCTCCGTCATGGTGGACCTGGTCGTTGTTGCTGTGTGTTTCCCGGTGTTGTTCTCGTGATAGTGTCTGGTGTTGTGATGGTTGGGCTACGCTTTCATGGTTCCTCGGTGGAGAAACCACTTCCGCATAAGTCGCCCTCGGTGTGTCCGGCCTTGGTTTTACCCAGGCCTTGTCCGTGTGTGTTGCCATGGTTTGTTTTCTTGTGTGTCTTGGTGGGTTTATGGTGTTTTGTTTGTGTGTGTGGGGGGCGGCCTTTGCGCCCTTTGCCTGTTGTGTGTGTCGTTTGTGGACCTCACAACCTTGGTATCCCGCCGTGTGGTTTTTGCCACACAACGCGCACCTTATTTGTGGGTCCGTGTGGTGAAGTGTGCATGTTCTCGTGTCGTGGGCCTCGGCGCACTTCCTGCACCTTACTGGCATGGTGCAGTAGGCGGCGATGTAGTTAAGGCCCTGACACCTGAAGCACTGCACCGTCTTGTTCTTACGGCGCAGCGGTTCGGTGGTGACAGGCACTGCCAGAACCATCTTTATCTCCCTTTTGTTCTGGGGGATGTCAGGGAGTGTGGCCTGGTATAGTGGCCACTTACTGTTTATGTTGCCCATCTGTTGGACCCCCTTGACGACGTACCCCTGGGCAGTCAAATCTGTTTTGATTGCCTGGGGGGACACTCGTCTTGGGAGGTCTCGTATCACGATGTTTCTGTTCCTTGTTTTTGTTGTGGGGAACGTGTAGTGTGGTATGTTTTTATTTGTGAAAAGTGTTTTGACTGTTGTGTAGTTTTCGAGTGTGTGCAGTGTGATTTTGATTTTGTCTCCACCAGCAGGTTTTGCCTGGAAACTGCCTCCCCCGATTTCTGCCTTCAGCAGCTCGAAAAGCTCTTCGTAGCTTTGTGCGAACTCTGCTACAATCGGGGGGAGGTGGTGGGCGACTTGGTTCTGCGTTTGTGTCGTGTTTTCTGATGCCTCTGGCTCATCAGCAACCGCCTGGAATCTGTTCGGGGTGGGTTCCACTCCCCGGGCCGGCGGAAGCTTCGGCTGGCGAAACGTTTTCTTAGCCAGCACGAAACCATCCGCATCCTGCCCGGTTACGTGGTTCCCTTCCAGTACCGGTGTTTCCTGGTCCCCTCCCAGTGCGACGACAGGTGCTGTCGGGGGCGCTGGCTCCTCAGAGGGTGTGGAAGCGGTTGGGGTGGGGGTGGTGGATATTTTCTTCCCCTTGGAGTGCTTCTCCTTCTTGTCCTTCCTTGCACGCCGCTGGTTGGATGTGGTGGACTTGAGTGGGGGGGATTTAAGGTATTTGGAGCGGGTGGAAGACTGAGACGAGGGGGTGGGTTTGGGGAGGATTTTTGTCAGCAGACGGGGCATCTGCTTGCCATTCTTCATGGACGTGAGAAATTCGGGAAGTGTGCCGGTGGCGTGGGCAAGCAGGAGCGGAGATAGGACGAGGTTAGGAGGGGCAGGATTGCAAGTACTGACAATATATTTTGTTGTCGGCGTACTGTGTATGACTGCGTTTTTTTCTGTGTTTCTTGCCATGTCCGGGGCGGAAGGTGGGGCTGCTGCCAGGGGGGTGCCAGTTACAGCCTTCGTTGACACCGTTAGGTATCCCGGCTGCATTGCTGGCCCTACTGTATTTGTGGACGCGGAGGTCTGATCGGCGGCGGCGGAAACCTTCTCTGCGGTTCCGCGGCCGGCTCCCAGGTCCTGGCCCACATTTTCCCTAACCTTGGGGGGGGCAGAGCCTAGCTCTGCGGCAGCCGAAGTACTCGAGACGGCCGACGACGCGGCCCGCGGCAACAACAAGACGCGCTTTTTGTCGACAGCGGTTGACCGCTTCGACCCCAAAGCACCACTGGAGCTCGACATCCCGCAGTTGAAAGAGGAAACACGACAATTCTGCTGTCGGGCGTCTCCAAAAATATCCTGCCCGCCGTAAGACCTTACTGCAGACCTTGACTGGGTCCCGCCGATGCTTTAATAAAAGCAAAGCCGTGGATTCCCCTGGTGTGTCACCCATACAAGCGGGGGCCTATGACTGACAGTGCGCGAGTCAGAGGAGCAAGCTCAACCCTTGACTGCCACTCAGCGAGTCGATTAATATAGCCCCATGGTCTGGCGTCTGGATCTTTAAGCTGCGAAATTATGGACAGACGAATCTTTATTACTTTCAAAACAACACAACTCGAAATGTAAACAAAGGTCATTTGAAGGTGAGATGAACGAATTATACCTGAATTCTTCGAAGCGACTTGGATTTTCATTCATCATTTTTTTAATATCTAATGTGTCCCCATATTTACTGAAACATTCGTTGAGTTTTGCCCAAGCGGGCTCTGCCGTTAAATCGCCTCTTGGTTCCATATTCACACGCCCACCACAGCTTGCAATTTGCTGAACCGCCAATGTCAATGAACTCGATTCTTCTGTCGACTCTCGGTCGACTATCAAAATAAGTCACATAGAAGCAAAATTCTGCTAACGTGCAATATCGTTGGCCACCTCAAATTTCAAGCCGCTACACAGTGTCGCTGGAAACATGTTTCTGTTGGAAACATTGTTTTCGGCGATGTTTCGCAAATGTTTCCGACTTTGTTTGTGGTCTCTGTTTCCGTCCACACTGTCGGCAAACATTTCTCGTTATGTGTTCATGCCGTCTGCAGTGCTCCTTGTATTATTGTCTTCATATCGTCTGCTGCCGCGTTATATCTGATGTCGAGTAAACAATAATGATATGTGTTGCTGCATTATTAATACTAGGTTTACACAAACAAAAGAAAAGTCGCCCTCGTTGCAATTCAGCCAATCAAAGGCTTCGTTTTCTGGCAACAGGAAAATCATTTCAGAGCCTTGCGTATTTATTTCACATATCGAAGCAAGCAATATCTCAAACAGTACCTGAAGTATGTGGAGCTCTGATGGAAGTACTGAAGGATTATGTAAAGGTAAGTAAATGAAAAACATCGTTAAATAAGCATCTTTCCGAAATGAAAAGATGGCGTCGCGTATAGAAGTGTGTATAAATAGTTCCACGGTAAACGGCTCCATATCGAGTACAAATTGTATAAAGTGCAATAACTACATCGCGAAAGGTATCAGGTTATGTGCAGAGTCGCAAAAATAGATTCATGCAAAGTGTTTCGCGGGAACGCAAGAATGGGACCCGAAATGTGACTGTGGCATGGAATGCTGCGATCTACTAACGGTAACTTTGTCAAGATACGATAACTGCATAAAAGAAAGTGTTACTGCATCGCTTCAATAAGACCTTGTGCTTGCAAATCGTTACGAAAATAAGTTAGAGGAACTGATAAAGCAACGGAAATATGACGATTTAAAAAAACGATTGTAATGAAAACATACCGGTAATTTTCGTTTCAAACAAAACTGCTCGTAGTGAACGAAATCTTTATGACTGTATGAAATCGTCAGTAAACAGAGTGCAAAGAAAAACAGGTAATAAAGACACGACAGGACGAAATGTGAACTCAAAAAATAAGAAAAGTGAAAGTGAATCTAGATCACCTGTGTGTTCTAACGAGAGAAATGTTTCTTCAAAGTGTAATATAAAACCGACGAAGCGAGGGCACCTGGATAACAACAAATATCAAGTTTGTGTATGTTAGGTGATAGTCATGCAAAGGGTGTGGCACAAATAATAAATGATCGGCAGTCCCAATTTAGAGTAACAGGCATTGTCAAACCTGGTGCTCCCCTTAATGAAATAGTAAATAATTATGAAAACTTAGTTAAGACTGGAACATGCTGTGTGCTAATCGATGGAGCAAATGACATATACAAAAATGAAAGCCAACTAGAGACAAGGGCACTTCAAACAACTTTAAAAAAGCTGTCAGATCTAAATTTAAAGGTTCTCGTTATAAGTGTCGCACTTAGACATGATCTAATAGAGGAATCATGTGTAAACAAAGAAATAAAGTCAACAAATAATAAATTTAGGAAGATCTGCTGTACTTTTAAGTGTGCAACTTTTCTGGGTGTAAACAGCTCAGTGAGAAATCATTTCATGGGGCATGGACAGCACAGGAACTATTATGGAAAAAAGATGATGGGTGAAAAGATACTAGAACAAATATGCCATATATCAATAGAAAAGTTCCCTAAAATCCCACTCCAAATGAGGGCAGAAGCAGAAGAAATGAAAACCTTAACAAGAGCAAGATTTGCTGAAGCACTAAAAACATCAACATCTGCTGTAGTGAATATTAAAATGTCATCAGCTGCCACAGCTAGTATAAACAATCAATCAGCATCATCCACTTCAAGTAGGAAAAGCAACAGAAACAAGAAACCTATAGTACAAAAGGATTTTTGGTATCCAGCCATAATGAAAACTCCAAGTTAACAGTGTTAAACGAAAGGAGAAATACCATCGGTGCTCACTCCACTGTTCTAATGATTATGACACTAAATGTGCAGTGCCTCAAGAACAAATATTGTAAACTTGAAATAGCAGTAAGTAACACCCAACCTGATGTCTTGTGTGTTACTGATCATTGGTGTAAGGACCATGAAATTAATAGTATTCATATTAATCCATTTAAACTGGCAAATCATTATAGTAGGAAAATTTCAAAAGGTGGTGGAGTCGGTATTTACCTTAGACAAGAGTTAGAATTTAAAGAGAGATGTGAGGTAGAGAACTTAAATATTGAAAAGTTTTTTTAAGCAGGTGCTGTCCAGCTATATGGCCTGATGAAAAAAGTCATAGTCATAACAGTGTATAGGTCACCATGTGGAAACATAGAAGTCTTTTTTGATAAATTAGAATTGTTGCAAAATACTTTTTCAAAAAACAAACTGTGATTATTCTTTGTGGTGATATCAATATTAATCTTCTAGTTTAAAGTCAACAAAAAAGGCATATTTTGGACGTGTTAAAGAGTTTCAACATGTCACCACACACAAACAATTCAACTAGAGTAACAAACACCTCCAATAGCCTCATAGACAACATTTTCTCAAATATGTCAGCAACTGACATAGAGGTACCAAAAATAGATTTAGGATTGTCTGACCACAATGCTCTCACCATTGAAATCCCTTTAAGGTCAAAGAAAGATAAAGGTGTAAATAATATTTACAAAAGAAACTTCTCTGTGGACAGCTGTCATCAGTTCATAAGTATCTTAGAAAATGAAAATTGGTTAGATGTTATGAAACAAACAAGAACAGATGAGGCATATAGTGTATTTGCATCGTTTTATATGATGAACTCTGAGATGTGTTTTCCAAAGAAACTGGCCAGAATAAAGTCTACTGGATACATAAAGTCAAGTTCTTGGATGAATCTTGGAATTAAGAAATCATGTGGAAACATGAAAAAACTGAATTCAGAGTTGAGGAAGTGTACAGATACTGATTTTATAGAATATGTAAAAAGTTATAGGAAAATATACTGCAGAGTAATTGCAAATGCAAAGTTATTAAGTAATTGTATGGAAATAAAACAGTCCAGAAATAAAACTAAAATAGCATGGGAAATTGTGAGAAAAGAAGCTGGGCTACCTATCAAAGACAAGGAAATTATTCTAAAAGATGAGGAGAATAAAATGGTAGATAAATATGCCATGCCGAATTATATAAATAATTACTTTTTAAATGTACCTCAGACATTAAGCAGGAATTTTGGGGAGCAGATGAAGATGGAAGCACCCAAGGCAGCCATGAGTATGATGGCAGTTCCAACAAACGAAAAGGAAGTTTTAAAAGTCTCAAGTCCAAGATGTCAGCTGGAGTAGATGAGGTACCAATAATACTAGTAAAGAAAACAGCTAATCAAATAGCGAAACCACTGGTGCACATAGCAAACTTGTCAATGGCTGAGTGCGTGTTTCCACAGAAACTGAAAATTTCTGAAGTCGGTCCCCTGTTGAAAAAGGGTGATAAGCTTAAAATAGAAAACTACAGACCTGTCTCACTTCTCCCAACTTTCTCTAAGTTTTTAGAGAACTAATGAAATATAAAGTCACACATTATCTTAATATCCACAATCTGATAAACAGTAATCAGCATGGATTTCAAGCTGGGAGAAGTACCAAAACAGCTGTACTGGAATACACAAAAGAAAGAATCACTAAATGGGAAGAGGGAAAAATCGTATTTGGGATAAATCTAGATTTGTCAAAAGCCTTTGACACTGTTGACCACAGCATACTTTTGGAAAAATTTGAAGTTATAGGTGTTAGAGGACCGGTAAAAAAGTGGTTTGAGTTTTATTTGGAAAAGAGGATGCAGGTGGTTAAAATTACAGCACCAAATATTAATCAAAAAATTAAACTAAAATCAGATCCAAGGGAGGTCACAGTAGGAGTATCCCAAGGAATGTATTAGGCCCCTTGCTGTTCCTCACTTACATTAATGATATTCAGGTGTCAGAGAGAAGAGCTAGAATCATGTTATTTGCTGATGATACTAGTTTAATAGTTAGTGATATGAAGCAGTCATTGCACAGTACTGTGGACCATGTCCTACAAGATATACAAAAATGGTTTAGTGCTAACAAGCTAACACTGAATGCAAAAAAAACTAATTATGTGCAATATGGAAAAATAAGTGAACACGATGACCTAAATCCCACCATGGAGGGCAAACAACTTGAAAGAGTACAGTGTGCAAAATTCCTGGGTATGCACATTGATGAGAAGATTAACTGGATGGACCATGTGGTGAGCATAGCACTAAAACTAAATTCAGCATGTTTTGTACTTAGAATAATTTCAAGAGCTTGTAGTAATGACTGTACCAGATTAGTATATTTTGGCTAATTTCAGTCCATCGCATCCTATGGGGAAGTATTCCGGGGGGAAACAAATTGTCATCTAAATGAGATTTACAAATTACAAAAACGTGCTATTCGGATAATGACCCAGAGCCCTCCTCAAGCACATTGTAGGCCCCTTATTAAAGCATTGAAAATTTTAACAGTTCCATCACCATACATTTTGAAATGTCTGTTGGTGATCAAAAGAAATCGGGAGAAAATGAAAACCAACACAGACTACCATAATTACGATACGCGGCAATGTAAAGATCTCCACATACAAGCTGTAACAAGGACCCGAAGTCAGAAACATGTATATAATCAAGGCATCAAACTTTTTAATGCACTACCAAATCATATCAAACAGCTGGAAAATGAGGATAAATTTAAAACTGTTTTAAAGAACCACATGCTTGACAAATGTTATTATGGCATAAGTGAATATCTCTGCACAACTGTATAAGAATATATGTTTAAGTTATTGTGACAAATGAAATTACATCAGTAAATATGTCTGTCAAGCACATAAGAAATTATATTATAAAAACAGTTATTAGTTGTATATTGTATTAACCATAAGATAGATTCATATGAATTCAGCATAGATAACAATTTTGTAAAGATATTATATAGTTGTTAAAATGTATCCTGACAAATCCTATATCACAAATGTGATCATTGGGATGATAATAAATAAATATATAAATATTATTATTTGTCAATTACATTACAGATCTCCAAACACAACTTCTTCAGTTGTGTTATCACTGTCTACATAAATCGTAAATGTAACAGGGGAGTTACTAATTGATGATGATTGTCCTGCCACATTCATACCCACTGTCGACTGCTGACTTCCCAAATATGGTACATGCTGTTTCGTTAACACTTCATTAAGCAAAGGCATTGTTTTTTATCTTTGTAACTGTGGCTTTTTCCGTAACACTGATGCTACATACTGCCTATATGTACTACATTCATCGTTCTTGTTATCTTCTTGTTTTTGCAGCACTTTCCTTAATAACTGAGACGCAATCTTGTAGGGTTGATGCATGACTTTTTCTCGCCCACCCTTCTAATTATTCGTGGTGGAGGACTGGAAGTTCCAGCCACAACCTCTTCATCTTCATTTATTCCCTCTAGCGAATGTACGAAAACCTGAAATCAAATTTCTTTCTTTCAGATACCAGCGACTGAAAACGACTGGCGTGAAACGGTATGTTTGCTCTCACAGATTCGTCAGTTCCCCCACTGTGTCGGAGCAATTAACGGGAAACATATAGTGCTACAGTGTCCTGTTGGTAGTGGAAGTGAATATTATAATTATAAAGGTTCATTCAGCATTGTGCTGCTTGCTGTCGTCGATGCCAGCTGTAACTTTTTGTACGCAGATATCGGCTGCTAACCCAGAATATCAGATGGTGGCGTGTTCCAAAACGCAAGCATAAGTGAGTTAATTAACAAAAAGAAACTAAACTTTCTCCAAGTTGATTGCTTACCAGGTGGAACCATACGTTTTTGTAGCAGACGATGCTTTTCCCTTACAGGAAAACATGTTAAAGGTTCAAAAGAGAGAGTTTTTAACTACAGATTTTCTAGGGCCAGAATGGTTGTTGAGAACACTTTCGGCATTATGGCTTCAGTTTTTCATGTGTTTAGGAAACCTATGTTGCTACAACCGCAGAAGGCAAAACTGTCACACTTAACAGCAGTATGTCTCAACAGTTTTTTAAGGTGAAATGCTGAGGCACTAGTACACCCCACAACAAAGCTTCGATTCCTACGGTTTACAAACAGGTGAGATGATTCCAGACACATGGAGACGACACTGCATCAATTTTCATTACAGCACAGAATATACCAAGGAAAGCTGCTTCCATGCATAAACAAATTCGAGTCAAGTTTGCTAACTATTTTTTAAACCCACAAAGAAGTATACCGTGGCAAAATAACTATGGGTGAATGTGACTGTGTACTATACATCATTTTCCACAGTACCTGTTGTCTCCTTCGGTTCATGAACATCGTCCAAGAACTGCAGCGGCCGATAGCCGAACCTGTTGGAGTCATATGCAGTGTCTGCACCACTACCAGATGGTTGACAGGAAATTATTTTTCTTTTCTCACGCCTGTAAGCAACCACGAGCGATCGTATTTTTCTCTACACTTTCCTTGCCCATGCCAAAAGCTACTCAATTTTTGTAAGTGCATCATGTTTTTTAACACTTGTTTTTATATTCCTTGCTCCGGACATTCCATAAGCAATCCTCCCCCTGGTACATGGCAAGTAATCAACAATTTGCTGCCTTGACCACTCCATTGTTTTAGAAAAATGAAGCGAAAATGACACTATAGTAAACACAACACCACTTAACAGTAGATGACACACACGCACGCTAGTGCCGTGCAGCAGTGACAAGTGGTGGCTAGCCTGAAGCATTGTTTCCTTTTATCTGTACCGACGCTGCTACGGATAGATGTTTCTGTGTTTCGAAACATGTTTCCAAAAGGTGTCAACATCAAGTAGCCGGAAACATATTTTGAAAACATGTTTAAGGCTCAGTGTGTATGCAGCTTTAGAGAGAGATATAGTGATGGGCCAAACTGCGATTTTCCGACATCTGTGATTTCTGTGAATGCTACTCTCCATTATCTGTTATTCTTAACTATGATTTGTCGCAGTTTAGAATCGCAGTTAATGAATCTACTCTACCACTGGTATTTCTGCGACTTCTGTGATTTCTGCGATTTATCACCATATGAGAAAGTTACACTTGTCGACAGAAAATTGCATCTCAGGAAAACTGTCATTACCAAGTATGTTTTACATCTGTTCGTCCATTGGCTTTAATTTTGTATTAAAGAAACAATTGTGAAAATATTAATAGTGTAATTAATACGTAAGTAGCCATACAGTACCGTAATAGTTCGTTTGTAGAAAATGAATTCTAACACATTCTTATGTTCACAGGTTCCTGAACTACGTTTCAGTCACTCAGTATAGCCATAATTCAAAATATCATCGTCAACAAATCTGGAGAAACTGCCACTGCATCTTACGACTCTCTCCATCAGACGAGAGGTTAGTTTCTAGGTGTTTTGATGAACTTAATTACTTAAGTGAGGTCGTTCTTGCAAATATGAAACATCCCCCGTTGAGTTGCTTTCATTATAGGAAATATTAGCAATACTGTCGATTACATTGCTTCTAATTAGTAATAGCAAAAGTGTTTAATAATCCTTGTGATTTTGCAGTTGCAGTTCTGATTAGTGGTTGCTGTGCGTATCTATCCACATCAAGGCTCTTGAGAGAGAATCGCGAAGATTCAAGAGGACTTGCAGCTTAAAAGTGCCATAATTATGAAACAAGTGTGCAGAATGAGTGACTGAACCGTAAACATAGTTGAAGTTATTATGCGATGTTAAAGGAATGATAAATAAATGTTAAATACAGTGAGTGAATAATGAAAATCTCAGTTTCCCCATGTTAAGCCATTCAATGTCCGTAAATTTTCCGCCATTTAATTACTGTGAAGACTCGCTGGAGAGTGACATGCCTCCCGTACCCGCAATTATCTTGGTGTGGTGACGCTGACCTGTAACATAGCCTGAAGTCTATAGTATGCGTTTTGAGGCTGTTGATATGAAAGTGGGAAGTGTGGCTCTTCCAGTTAAATCAGGAATAGTTGTAAGTGCAGTACTTGAAGGTAACACAGGAAAAGTTTACTTGTGTAGGTAGTTGTAGTATTAGCAAAAAGTTCGTGTGTGTGCAGTTGCCATGTAGAACACAAGGTGTAAAATTTTTCTCCAGAGTCTTGAACTGTCACATAACGTATCATTTTCATTGCACTACACTTATACAGGTGTCTGAGTTCTGCTGTGTTAACATTACAAAGTCCTGTAGGCATGTGGAGTATTGACCACAACTCTCATATTGGAAGCAGAGTAAAACACATTTAAGTTACTTGTCTCTGATATTTTCAGGGAAAAGGCAATGGTGCTTCTTATTGATATAAGACATTCAGAGTCACAGCTCTGTTTGACCAACTGTAACTAGTGCTGAATGTGCATGTCGTCATACAGTATACACACACAGTATATCGATCTCGTGAGGCACAAGGTTCTTATAACGAAGTACGAACGTCGGTCAGCAGATGGTACTCGGCAAAGAATATTAACTGCGGTTTTTAGTCGCTACTTAACGACTTTTGGTTGCAACTTGTCACTGAAATCTCAGCTAATTCCGTAGCATGACACCTGGTTTACAGAAAGCAGTACGAAATTCGACCAACAGATGGCACACGGCGTTGAATGTGAAATGCTACTTGTGACTGAAATCGCATTCTCTAGAGTTGTTATTGTAATATCTGTGACTTCTCAATCACTGTGATTTGTAACAGATTTCCTGCCCTCCACTAGAGAGATGTCTAAGGACAAGAAGAGACATACAGAAAAACGGGAGATATTATGGGAAATTTGCATTTGCAAAACAAGATGCTGTAACAGCAGGTAAGGATTTGTATGAATGTCTCGGCTGACATTCAGAAATTCGTAAATCAAATCAGTGTCGAGTAAATTCACTCTTTATTATTAATCATAAGTACCATTAGGGAGTAAGTGGTTTAGGCTGTAAGTCTTAGAATTTCAGTGTTAGAATGGACAAGTTTTAAATTTAGCTGCGCTGTTTAAAAAAAATGCTGTAGGACAAAGTGAATAAAAGTATGCTGTCAGTCCTGTTTGTGGGTCAGAACAGGGCAAAGATTTCAAAATGCAAAGCAGATAGTACTGACCTTTTTGTGTTGTACAAAAATTACGCAGACTCTGAACAAATGTTTCAAAAGTAATTACGTTTCATTCTGGATAATTTAGCCATGTTTTATTGACAATTGGCAGTCATTATCTCATCGCTATTTCCTACCTGAGGCTAACGTGAGGTTATTTGCAGGTCAGGAGCTGATGCTACACCCATCTGCTTTGACCTGTGATGTAACTGTGATGTGATGTGTGATGTCATGGTGAGCCTTGACGTTTTTGAGTCTTTGTGTTTGTAGAGGGTGTGTTGTAGTCCTTGGTGGCGTCCTCTTCTGCTGGATGTTTGTTAGTGAGTTGTTTGACATGAATTGAATGTTCCAGGTTGCTCCTGCAAGAATTTGTACTGGCTTTCTGGTGAGTTACTTTGAATTTGCAAATTGTGGCCGATGTATTCATTTTTATGTGTGCAAATATTAGTGCCATGTGTTTCTTGTAGTTGGAGATTTAATATTATTTTTCTTCAGTTGTGAAGAAGATACAGATATTTATGAGTAGTTCATTGCATGCTGCAATGGGTGAAGCTGTTTGTGTATATTAAAATTGGCGATGATGTAGGCTTTCATCAATTTTAGGAATTTCCCTGTTAGTGTTTGGTAATTGTGTTGGATTGTTATTGGTAGGTATCATGGGTTTTGGTGTACCATCATTGGTTAGAATACATTTCTGATATTAGTCATGTGAGCGTGGTTTGGTTTGTTGTTTGTGGACTTTGCTTTAGATAGTGTGGGTGAAAGTGTGGGATCTAGGGATTTGCTTGAGCTATGTGAGTGAAGTGAAATTTGCAACACCATGTTTTAGAATTTTATGTTGGTTCCTGCTTTGTAGGAGCTATGTAAGTAAACTGAAAATTGTGGCATTAAGTTTTTGAGCTGTGTATGAGTTACTGGTATTGTGATATTCATTTGAGGTACATAGGTGACACGAAATTTACAACACCAAAATTTTTCATTTATGTATTGTTGTGTTAAATTTTGAGGATTTCGTATGCTTGATTTTAGGCAAATATTTGTTTTGCAGTGATGTCATTATTGCCAGTGAGTGGAGGAAATCACTATTCCTTTGAAATTGTGATAGTGTATTTATATCAAGTTGTGACCTCCCCTTCTCTCTTTGCTCCATTTCTTTTGCTGATCTTTCCTTTCCTTCTTCGTACCGTGGCTATATCTCAGGGTTTCCAATGCAGAAATGTAGTGAGTAGGGGGCAGATGTGTGTGGTGGTTCACGATATCGTAGCGCTGTGAGGGAGCATCACTTGTGCCTCTGGTTTGAGAACACTGACGACTGAACTACGAACTTTTCTCAAAAGAAAAACTGGTATGTGCTCCCTTTTCTTTTAAAACTATGAATAGTAGTGTGACTAGTACTATATATCGTTCTACTAAACTGAATGAGCGCGACACCATTGATGAAGTTTAAACCTCGAAAGAAGTTTATTAATACCAATTAACTGAAATAAAAAAAACTCATGCAATCCAGAAGTCACTCACAGTTAGAGTAATTAGTTTCTGATGTGTTTGTAGTGGGCACTGATACTTAAAAGATCGTTTCAATAATTCTATCACTGTCCGTTTATGAGTTGCTAAGTGATGTATCAACAAGCTGACTATGCAATGATTAATATTTGTCGATCCCAACGGCAAATCGCCTCTCGCTTGCTTTATGCATCAAGACGATTACTATGCCGCTCATATAAGTCTTTGATGTTATGATCAAGCTACTGTCCATAAATTACGGTTAATGTTACTGAATCACACACGTGACGATAATGCCCGATACCCAACCAAGTATCTTGAACACGCGCCGATATTTGAGAATTCTCGGGCGCTTTGTTTCCACCAAAGCTGGGCCATGGTTCCCTAGAGTAATTTTTAGATCAACTGCGGGTTGTAAATTAACAATTCTATGCCCATTCATGAAGGTTACAGCAGATCTGCACTCGACGACTACTTCATTGCGCACTCGAGCAACACGGAAGTTTTTGCTTTTTCTTACAAACAGAAAACATATCATGCATAATGCAACAATGTTATTTGCTATGTCAAAACATATTTATATCTATCTCATTAAAACTCATTATCTATTAAATGTTGCACATAATTAAATTCTTTACTCTGTAAATAATCAATAAAATTTAGAAATGAATGACTTGTATAAAAAAATCTCAAATTGATATGACATGGGTCACTTATTTAAAGAGCTAGAGATCTTCACTGTAGCCTCACAATATATACATTCACTTATGAAATTTGTTATTAACAATTCAAACTAATTCAAAAGTAATAGAAGTGTACATGGCTACAACACTAGGAGAAAGCAAGCTCTTCACTACTCAAGGTTAAATCTAACTTTTGCTCAGAAGGGGGTAAATTATGCTGCCACGAAAGTCTTTGGTCACTTACCTAATAGCATCAAAAGTCTGACAGATAGCCATGTAGCATTTAAAAGGAAATTAAAAGAATTTCTTAATGGCAACTCCTTCTACTCATTAGATGAATTTTTGGATATAGTAAGTGGGTAATTTCCCCAACCCCCACAAAAAATTAAAAATATTAAGTGTCATATAATATTTTGTGAAATGTAATATCTTGTATAGACACCTTTTATTAACCTGACATATTCCACATCATTACGAAGTTTCGTATTCATGATCTATGGAACAAGTACTAATCTAATCTAACTAATGGTTTCGACTCCCGTAGACTCATATGACACAAAGTACATCTGACTATATAGGACATATTCATGTAATGTTACAAAGTAACATTAGTAAATGTATATATTGTGAAGGTGCTGTTAAAATGATTGATGCCTTGAAGATGCACATACGAAATGACTGTCGTTAAACACTAGCATCACTATCTCCTGTGATCACTTACAATGTGATGCAAGACGTGATCAGATTAGCTGATTATATGCTTCACCATTTGACAACTTAAATTTGTTCAAATGCAGGAGTTTTTACTCCTATGTACTTCATTTGAGATTTATTTGTACCTCACCGGTGACGGAGTGATGTACTCTACATACAACATTGATGCTACTAATGAATACATACTTAATTCTTTTCTAATTTGACATATAGTGATAATATTCTTGTTATGTTTGTTATTTCTATTTCTGCCAGGTTGTATCAAAAATATTCAATAATTCATTCAATAAACCTTTGATTTATTTTCAGAAACATGTCGCACATCCAGTACCGCAACAGAATGACTACAGGATTGTACAATCAAGCGTTCTCTGCAACCACCCTATATTTTCTGGGATGGTTACTAAGGGTAGGCCATGGCCAATACCCAAGATCATTATTTTATATTTACCATCTGTGCCAAATTAATGTGTCTGGTTATATATTAATGTTATGTCACTGTCAATAGTAGTATCATAGATACACTTTAAGAAAATGAAATGGTTTACATTCCACTGTGAAAACCCACTGTCCTAAAATGTTTATTGAAGTGGATGACACTTGTATCTCTTGTGTTGGAGTTAATGTTACAATGAATGTGATTTTTTAGTATGACTGTGAAAACCCACTGTCCTAAAATGTTTATTGAAGTGGATGAGACTTGTATCTCTTGTGTTGCAGTTACTGTACCAATGAATGTGATTTTTTAGTATGACATGTTAAAAACAACTGCAGTAAAATAAATTTGTTTATTGCAAAAGGAGTTATGATTCTTACATATGTTATAGTGTCCCATTTTATGTATGTCTTGTTCATAATCCCTGCTCCAATCCCCATCCAGAGAAAGGAATTACAGAATCATGTTAAATTGTGTGTGTGTGTGTGTGTGTGTGTGTGTGTGTGTGTGTGTGTGTGTGTGTGTGTGTGTGTGTGTGTGTTTGTTTGTTTGTTTGTCTGTTTTGGAAGGGTGGGATGGGGTGATAAAGTGCATGCACTTTTGAGAACGGGTTATTGGTCCATCCACAAATGATTATGGGTCCAAGGATAATATTTCTTGAAGTAGGGATCTTGGGGTAAGGGGTTGGGAAGGGTTTCCTGTCTTTGGGGCTATCTTCTTTCACTTCTTCAATCTTAGCAACTGTCTCTACTTTTTCTTTTCTTACTTCTGTATTGAATACCTAGCTATCTTTTGCTCTTACCACATGCATACACTTTATTCCTGAAGTCCTTCCCAATTTCTGTGGTTCATTATAACCTTCAACTTACTTCACATAAGTCAACTGAAGAATCAGGATACGGTTGCAGGTTCCAATCCTGCCTTGGGCATGGATGTGTGTGATGTCCTTAGGTTAGTTAGGTTTAAGTAGTTCTAAATTCTAGGGGGCTGATGACCTCAGAAGTTTAGTCCCATAGTGCTCAGAGCCATTTTTTTGCAAACAGTGAAAATACAGATTGAAAAGTTGTGAGAACTGTCAAGGAAAGTATATGGACATAGAAAAATATGCACACATTCTTGTTTGCTGTGACAGTTCTACATGACATATATGTAAGTACTAAAAAATATTTAGGTGTGTAAGAACTATTATGATTATTGTTCTTATTGGTGATTCTACATCACCTATTTTATATATATATATATATATATAATGACCTCATATCACATATGTACATACGTATAGAAAAGCTAGGATAACCCTACATCAAGTATAAATCAGGAGGATAAGTGAGTAAGGAAAGAGGACATAAGCCAGAGGAGAAATTATTAAGTAGGGTCAGTGTATTAAATATTCTGATGACGTGTAGGATAGTGGGACTCTTATAACGCAAGTAAGCATAAAATATATTGAATAATGGATGTAGGCATGATGTATGCAGGAAGCATAGAAGTTGTTGCGTAAAAGAGGACTCTAGGATATGAAGTGATGTATTAAAGAGTGAGTATGAAGTGTGAAATAGATTTTAATTTTACCAGATAATATTTAATTACGGTATTCATAAAGATGTATACTGGGGCAATGAACTATGAAGCCTAGTGAGGAAGGAGGAGGAGGGCGCACCCAGCATTTATTGGATGAAAAGGGCAGATAGGCAGACCCAAGAGAGGCTGACCTATCCTATGTGGACATGGGCACCAAGAAGGGGATTGACCTGTACCATAGATTAGGAAGTTAAAAGGGGTGTGAGCATTCATAGAGTCAACCCATAGGTAAGGTATAGGCACTGTGCCTAAAAGGAAAACGGCAGTGTCGTGACAAAAGACATATTCTGCAGAAATTATTCTGGTAAGTTTGAATTCATTATTCTACTAGCAGTGTCAGGTTGCCTGTTTAAGAGTGTCTGAAAGGACACTTTTATTTGCCCAGAGTTCCTTCAGACTACGAGAAACTGTAGATAATGAAATGGGTTGGTACTAAAGAAAGAAAAAGAAAAACAGTAGAGAATGGTAGTGTAAAGAGCAACCATAATTAAGGGTCTGTAACACCTGGAGTTTATGATAGTTTGAGACGGAGTCCTAACGAACCCTAAATATTAGGAAAACTTCTCAGAGTGCCATTAAATATTCGAGTTTGATGCCAACTTAGTGCGAGAGTAGAATGAAGGAAAAGTTAGTTAAAGTTTACTCTAAATAAATACAAAGAGCTGTGTTGCAATGTATACTGTTAGAATTATATGTGATTTTATAAATTATCACATGTTCAATTTCAGGAGGATAATATGTAGTGCTTCGAGAATTTCGGAGAAAATTCTAGAATCACTCGGCCTTTCACAGTTTCTAACATCCGATGTCTTAGATATGAGTAGGAGAAACGAATCAGCTGACTGCACATAGTTTATTTGTAAGTGCAGGTCAAAAAGAGAGACATGGTGGCTGAATGGCTGCCGACTAGTACTTGCTGTACGGTCCACAGAGTTTCGTGTATGGGCAAAGAGGAACAAGAAAAGTTTATGTAGCATTCTGTGCTCTTTAATGTCTGTGATGACTGTAAAAAGACTAGTGGACAGTTGAAAGTAGTTTCCTAAGGACACTCTTGAATTGGACTCGTTTTGAGACTAGAGGTTCTCGAAATACTCTATGTCTTGGTTATGATCGAAGCGAGACACATGTAAGCTATTTTGAAGAAGTGTAAACGATTCTAATGTTCGAAGAATGAGTTAGCTTGCCAAAGATGTTGTTTATGAATGTTGAAAATATATTGTAATTGAAGTGAAAAGTATTCTACGAGTACACAAATTATTCCAAGAATAGAAAAGTAGTTAGTAATCAAAATATCCACGGGTGTACTGCCGGTCTACAGTGTCCAACGGGCACAATATTTCGGCGATCATACATGTCGCCATCATAAGGTGAACTGATGGACTGACCTCCTGTGAACGTGCCGGCACGGAGATCCGTACGCTATGGCTGCTCGGAGGGAACTGGGTTTGGTCGCGGCGGCGGCCATTTAAATACCCTCCGCCCGCGGCGCCCACCCTCCGCTGTCCGCGCCCAACACCACGGTCGCGCAGTGGAACAGATTGCGACGGCGTCTGAGATGACGTCGGAGTGATGGCTCTGTCCACCGTGGTCGTCACAAGTATACGTTTGCTCGATTTACTCTTGATTAACCCAATCGCTGGTTCCCCAGCCTGGCTAAGATTATAGCCACAGTCACGGTTTATGAGGTCGTCATTGGTGCGAATTTCGATGGCCTCTCTAACAACGCTGTCCCAGTATCTCGACGTCTGTACCAGAATCCTCGCGCGTTCATACTCCATAGCGTGATTTTCCGACAAACAATGTTCAGCGACCGCCGACTTGCTCGAGTACATTAGTCGAGTGTGCTTCTGGTGTTCACGGCATCGATCCTCGACGGTATGCATCGTCTGACCAATATACGGCTTGCCACATTGACACGGAATCTGGTACACGCCGGCCTTCCTCAAACCGAGGTCATCTTTGGCGCTCCCCACCAGTGCACGAGTTTTATTCGGAGGACAAAACACAGTTCCGACCCGGTGTTTCTTCAAAATGCGGGCGATTTTCCCCGAGAGTGCGCCTGTATATGGAATAAACGCAGTGCCTACCTCCTCCCTCGTGATTTCATCCATCTCCACTGGTTGTGCTGTGGTGGTTGGGCGGAGAGCACGTTGAATCTGCCACTCTGAGTACCCATTTTTTCGAATTTCAGTTCTCAGATGTTCCAATTTCTGGGGTAGACTCTCTGCGTCAGAGATAGTGTGCGCCCTATTTACTAGAGTTTTAAGTACCCCATTCCTCTGTGATGGGTGGTGGCAGCTGTCTGCGTGCAAATACAGATCAGTGTGCGTTGTCTTCCGATACACCCCATGACCTAGGGCGCTGTTAGCCCTTCTCTTGACCAAGACGTCAAGGAAAGGTAATTTACCCTCCGTTTCAGTCTCCATAGTGAATTTGATGTTGGGGTGTATGGAGTTTAGATGTGTAAGGTAGTCAAGGAGTTTATCCATACCATGTGGCCAGATGACGAACGTGTCGTCCACATAACGGAAAAAGCAAGTAGGTTTCCATTCAGATGACGACAGGGCTTCCAAAAACATATTTCGGCTCCTGTGTATGATCGCCGAAATATTGTGCCCGTTGGACACTGTAGACTGGTAGTACACCCAAGGATATTTTGATCATCAAATACGCCGGGGGAAACTCAAGAATCACAAGTAGTTAGTAAATTCCTTTAACCAGCACCGCATTGTCGGAGAATAAGCATTTTGGAGATCAACATAGCAGATTAACCAGAGAAGAGGATCGGCTACACACAATGTGCAAGTTAACTGAATTGAAAGACGTGTGAGTCTTGCACCCCAAGCACCACACTGTCTCTTGATGTCATCCAGAGAACGTTAGCA
This sequence comes from Schistocerca piceifrons, assembly GCF_021461385.2. Lineage (NCBI taxonomy): Eukaryota > Metazoa > Arthropoda > Insecta > Orthoptera > Acrididae > Schistocerca > Schistocerca piceifrons. The sequence continues at coordinate 93,817,629 of NC_060143.1, read as the reverse complement.
TACATATAGCTAAAGAAAAGACCAGAACATTGAATTTATACATGGCACATGTATAGCTAAAGAAAATATTATAAGAAAATGGCAAGTAAATAATGTTATGCCTTGGTGTTGTTTCTCAGGATCCAGTTGTAGCTGGGACTAATCTTTTTCTTTCCAGTATGGTAACCAAACTGGTCTGCCATGGTGTCTCCCAGACGACTCAGTCTTTGGTGTCTTTTATTTTCTTTGAAGTTACTAATATTATGATTCAGTTTTTCCTGCTGTGCCAGCCACCCTTTGTACCGGATTACTTTATCAGTTATCACCGTTTTGTCAATCTTTGCTATTCAAGTTGATCTGGTTCTATCCTCACAGGTAGTTGGCCAACATCACCTTATTGTTTTTCATCTCGGGGTGATCTTGTGGACGTCCACCTGAAGTGTCTGTATCTATCGTGTTGTTTAGAGTGCTCTTTAAGGTGGGAGGTTATCATGACACCTGTTTGTGCACTGACCTGTATCAATCTCGACTCTGCTTGTGGCCACTGGTGGATGGTTGCTCAGCGGGTGGTAGGCTTCCTTCAGTAAGGGACAGGCTGCTCCCAACTCAGCAGATCATATGCTCCTTGCAACGAAATTATATAGTATAGTATTCCCAATTAAATATATCAATAAATGTGGCGATTCTCACTGTAAAGTTGAATCCATGTTCACATATAGTAACTTCATTAACAAAGTAGAAATATGTAATTTAAATAGATGTCTTACTTTAACTATTATTTGACAGAACTTTATAAAATAAACACAAGACTGTTTCTGCACCAAAACATGGGAAGAAACATCGTTCACAGAAGTTAATAGATTCACTTCTACTACTGCGTATTGTCTCAACGTTGTCAGACTATGCCCAAATACTGATGATGCATGTTTGAGGAATGTTCATAAAGTACAGTAAAAGACATCATTAAGTGCTTCAAGAATGGCTACAGATTTTTGGCGTCTTTGAGGTACAGAAAGAGTACGTTACAGCAGTGCTCAAAAAATGACTGAATTCCAATCATGGGATGGTAAGTAATGTAGTAAAGTAAGTAGCTTATGATGTGTGTATTTAAGGTAGTTTTATTTTTCCTATCAACAGGTGAAGAAGAGTCCTTGGTACTTTTATTGAGTTTCATCCTATATGACCGTTATTCTGATGCAGTTTTAAACTCATATTTTAATGTGTATATAAATATTTTTCTTTGTATTAATCCACATTCTCTGAAGAATTTGCTTCTATTCTAAATGACAGTCACAAACATACTAATCAAGCATGGTTAACATAGTGTCTATTCTTGTTAGCTAATAACAGTACTCACTGTAATTTGTACAGTATTCATAGTATATCTACACTCTGTACTGTGATCTTTACAAATGCTGGTATTATTACATGATTTCAGTATGCACTGAGAGTAAAGATGAGCAAAATGTGGAATTGTAATTGTCTTAAACATTACAGTAATGATTGAGATTTTATTACACTGGCATTCATTGCCTAAGTTCAACTTGGTTTGCCAGGACCAAAGGCATAAGGTATATTGCGTTAGTAACACTGCTGACAGAGTACTGCCAAAGTATGTGAATTTTGCATTGACAGATTATCCTGTACAGCTTGCATCCTGTGTTGAAACATGTATCTAATGTTTAATGTTTTTTGTGTAAACATGCTGAAGTCTGCGAGTTATGTAATACACCAATGGACATGTACAAGAAAATTGCACCCTAGTTTTCTTTGGTCAGAACACAATCAAAATTAAACCAAAATTTTTTTGGCCAATGGCCTTGCCACAGTGTTAAAACCAGTTGCTGTCAGATCACTGAAGTTAAGAACTGTTGGGCTCGGCTAATACTTGGATGGGTCACCATCCGGGTCTGCTGAGTGCTGTTGGCAAGCGAGGTGCACTCAGCCCTTGTGAGGCCTATTGAGGAGCTACTTGACTGAGAAGTAGTGACACTGGTCATGAAAGCTGGCAACGGCTGGGAGAGTGGTATGCTGACCATGTGCCCCTCTGTATCCACAGCCAGTGATGCCTAACAGCTGAGGATGACCCGGCAGACACTCATTACTGTTGGGCCTTCAAGAACTGTTTGGATGGTGTTCTACATCCACCGACTATTTATCAAGTGTTTGTTGATAGTAAATATTGGAAATGAGAATAGATAATTGAAAATAATAAAGATACAGACGCATATTTGATGTAAAAATCTCTGAGGATACTACACTGTTAAAAGCATTGGCTGTAACTTACTCGGGAAACTTGGATACATTTTGTTATAGGCCACAGCTTCCATTACATTTTGTAATAAGGCACAACTTCCATCCATTTGAACCTGCTTACAGTAGTCAAACCTTGGTGCACCTCTGTAATTTTTACCCCACTCACTTCCCTCCAGTACCAAATTGACTTGATGATTCCTTAATTCCTAGAGATGTGTCCTAAGAGTCAGTTCCATCTTTTAGTAAAGTTGTGCCATTAATTTCTCTTCTTTCCAGATTTATTCAGTACCGCCTATTTAGTTGTCCAATTTACCCATAGACTTTTCAGCATTCTTCTGTAACACTACATTTCAGATGCGATTTTCTTACAACAATTAATTTTCAGATTCTGTAAATACCTCCTTTATCTCCCTAAATGAGCACTGACATAACAAGATTGAGCAGGCATTTTGTTGTGATGACTGATCTGTAGTGCAGCCCAAGGACTAAGTTAGAGTGGCTGGGTGACAGTTCATTTGCATGTGGCTGAATGTGGAAGCATCATGTTAAGAGTAAAGTAAATTGTCCCATACCTGTGCAGATAGTATTGTATGGATGGGTACAGTGGAAGTGATGGAGGTTTCGTTGTGTACGAGCACTACCTGGTAGGGGGATGCAGTTCAACAAACGAAGCCCATTCAAAAGCAGAACTTCTAAGCTCCAGTTAGTGAGTCTGCAAAATATCATATGGACAGCTCATCCCAGTACGACTAATAATATAAGTGACTGGAGTGCCTAATAACAAAATCACCCCATTAACAATTAATGCAAAGGTAGACATACCTGGGGCTGAGAAAAGTATGGGTGCCGAGTTATTTGGGGCTAGATGAAACATATTGATTCATAGAGTAACATGATGTCTATGTTCATGCCGTATTTAGTGCATTTTTTGTTACAAAAATGAACTGCAAGGTAAATTCAGAAAGCACATACAGGATAATAAACAGGTACCTCATGAGTGCATGACATATATTGTACGAAAAATACAAAAAAGCACTGGGGGAATGGCATTTTGTCCTATCACCACATACAATAAATAGTTCTAATTTATTTCGTGATAAATAGTTGAGAAGATGAAACTGGTATTATTACATGATTTCATTATATCACTGTTTGTTTACATTCCATGCAATGACTAAAATTTAAGTATTACATTATTTGGTCATCCTTTCATATTTACTGTTACTGCTACAAATGCATAGACAAATCCATGAAAAAGGAAACAATTACATTTCTTTCATAGGACAGTATTACAAATGTTCAATTATATTAGTAAGAAATTGCAAAAAACAAATACACAGAATCTGGGTGAAACTCATGCCATGGATGAAGTCACTGTATGAGAGTCTAGCAGAACAAGAAAGGAACAGTGATATTTTTTATGGCTGGTTCTGAGCAAATTACATTGCTGGGAGCATCAACGCAATCAAGAAGTTAGCTGCTGTTGTTTGTACACAATCTCCTTATAAGAGAAGACTATGTATAAAGTGAGGACAATGAAGTGCTGCTGCCTAAGAATCCACTTTTACCACTTTGTGGTGATGATTCATGATTATTCTTATATATAAATGTCAGTTCATTAAAAAATAAAATTGGTAATCTCAGTATTTTGTTAGGTGTAAACAAGGGAACTAGACTATATGTTAATAAACACTGACTCACTGAAGATAAGCTACAACTGTACTTATCACGGGGGGATCAGCCTCTGATATGTCAGTCCTGGCATACTGTGGCAGATAGAGCTGACATCCTCCACCTGCTCTAATTACACCCCAACTACTACCAATAATTTTTTCTCTCCTTTTTGTCTCTGGGCGTCTTTTGGTTCTGATTTTCAGTAATATTCGCATGTGTGTTGGCATAAATCTTGCCATTTGTTATTTAGTGCAGATTTCATTGTTACACTTGCAGTCTCTGTATCTTGTGGCACTACATGGGTAATCGTAATAGTATCCCACGTAATCTTTAAGTAACAATCTTGTCAGAATGTCCATTAAAGTCAGATATACTTTGTGTCACGTGAGAGTAGGAGAGTCAAAACAGGTAGTAACATTTGACATCATCTCAAGTCGAGACTTTTTTGTAGTGCAATCTTTGCTGAGCGATTGACGCTGTATAAGAATCGATAGGTAATCAGTTTTTTTTTAACATAGCAGGTAACAAAGCTGCATTATGCGTGAGTTTTCTTTTCTTTGAAAAAGATAATAACTTCTGAGTTGCTCTAGTGCGCGGACAAATTGTAATCGAGTGTGGGTCCTCTTTAATTTTAAAGGATTGACGCAAAGCTGATAATCCATAATCTGGAGTTGGTTTGGAAAATATTCTAGAGAGCCACAGCCAAACTTTGTTATAAACAGATCGCGCGCGGACTTTGAAATAATGGCTTGAAGTTTGGGATACGCTGCAGGCTATCGCGCGTTATGGTCGCGTTAAGGATTAATTGATACTACCTGTAATTTCTTGACATTAACTTGGTAATAATTATTAAAGAATTATTGGAGGTTATAGTAATCGTTCTTGGTGCTTACTGTAAATGGGGTTTGATTTACTGTTTGAATACGACATATATTAATCACAGAATAGTCGATTGATTGATATGTTGGTTAGCAACCAATAAACAGATTGTAATGGAATTAACAAAATGATCATTTCAAACATTGGTGACCACTTCACGCACACCAGAAAACTAACTACTCTCGTTGTGAATGACATTTGGAACGGATGAGTTTTGTTTCAGCTCCTTGGGGTCAATAAACTTCATCCAAAGTTCGAACTTTATAAACTGTGTCATGTTCCTTCAATTTAGTAGATCGATAAAAATTATAGTCTACACTACAATTTTCACCGTTTGAAAAAGAGAGCACTTACCTCTTTAGAGAAATGTTTCAGCTTTAGTCATCAATCTTTCCAAAATGGAGATAAGGGTGACATTTACACGTAGCACTATGTCATCCTGATCAACCACATATGTGCCGCCTTCTCCCTTCCTTTTGTCGAAAACACTGAGATATACCTGCGGTACGACGAAGGAAGAAGGAAGAGGGTTTGGACAGCCAAGGAGAACAGAAGAAAACGACGACAACGGAGCAGGAGAGTGAAAGAAGGAGAAGGGAGATCACATATGGCGCCCAATTTGGGCCCTGAGTATGTTGCAGCGTAGGATACATCTGGCCGTAACGTCTAACTTCGCACGGCCTGACCGAATAAGTATGCAGTACTGAAATGTGAGACCCGCGGGTGTGAGTAGAGTAGTGAATTGAAACCTATTATTGTATTCTTTTGTTGAATGTTGTCACGACTTTGGTTACAGCAGTGTGTTGGGATATTTAATTTGTGAAAATTCTTACTCGAAGAAAAAGAGATCTGAATAAGAGTGGGAAAAATATGGACGTAGGGAGTAGTGATAATGAAACAGAACCTGAGCCTCAGGGTGAGGCATTTCAGGAATTAAATGTGGGACAGACATTGCATGACCTAAGAGAGGGTAGCCATTAAATATCAGATGTGGGAGAGATAGAATCACAAGCACTGGATGTGGGTGAAAGTGATGTGCATGATACTGAAACAGATAGGGAGATAGGTGCCACAGCCGGTGGCCCAAATGAAGTAAAGGTGATAACAGACAGGGATGCCAAGATACTGCATTTGCTGGTGGCACTAAACACAGATATGACATCACTGAAAACAGACATGAGTTCATTGAAAATGGACGTGGGTTCACTGAACACAGACATGGGTTCACCGAAAATAGAAATGGGTTCCCTAAATGAGAAGTTTGAGAAATTAAAACTTAACTGAGAAGGATGATTAAATGCTAAGTTCGAAGAATTGAAAACAAAGGTATCTCAGGATGTCAGTGATTTATATTTTGAACTTATGGGAAAAATCAGTGAAGTAGGTAATAAATGTGATATTATTTCACAAGGGCATGTCGATTTATCAAACAGAGTCGGCAATTGCGAAAGTAGTTGTCTGAAACCGGTGTACAGATCGAGAATCTGTCAGCAAAAATGATAGATTTCGAAAAAGATACTTGTAAGGGTATTGAAAATTATTTACAGGAACAAACTTCAAAATTGGAGGAAGATCTTAACGAATGGATTGTGGTTAAAAATAACGAAGTTGAGGAGAAATTTAATAACGCCCTCGACGTCAAACGATCCGAGCTTATCGAAAGGAACACGACGAACTTGTCAAATTGTTTACTGATGAATTTCAGGAAATTAAAGAAAGGGTACTTGAAGAATTGAAAAATTGCCGAAGGGACAAAAGGACACTAATTTTAAAATTCCCGAATTAGGTCGGAGGTCATCACAAAATGTTTTGGTTGACGATAATCATTCAGTGGACAAATCGAAAAACGGTAGACACTGTAGTGAGAGTAAATGTAACTACAGTGCCAGGTGCCTGACAGATTCTATGAAGATTACGAGAATGAACTGATCCGTTTGTACAGAGAGGGTATCTATCGTCTCTAAAAGCTGAAACGAGCATATTTAAAAGCAGGCATTTTACAACATTTTCATCAGGAAAGAACAACATCCATCAAAAAATTTTCGTAACTAACTTCAAGCGTATTTTTCCACATAGTTGGTTGGAACAAGATAGCTTCAGGTCATCGTATCCACACTCACAGGTGAAGCAGCAGTGTGGACTGCAGAAGCAAGCAAGAACTGTAGTACTTGCGCAAAATTTGAGCAGCTTTTCGTGTCAAAATACTGGTCCAAGAGCAAATAGAAACGGTTGCATAAGGAAGTGCACCAACCCGAATATTATAACAGTAAGCGAAGTTCACTGCGACAGTATTTCGATAAATACACTCCTGGAAATGGAAAAAAGAACACATTGACACCAGTGTGTCAGACCCACCATACTTGCTCCGGACACTGCGAGAGGGCTGTACAAGCAATGATCACACGCACGGCACAGCGGACACACCAGGAACCGCGATGTTGGCCGTCGAATGGCGCTAGCTGCGCAGCATTTGTGCACCGCCGCCGTCTGTGTCAGCCAGTTTGCCGTGGCATACGGAGCTCCATCGCAGTCTTTAACACTGGTAGCATGCCGCGACAGCGTGGACGTGAACCGTATGTGCAGTTGACGGACTTTGAGCGAGGGCGTATAGTGGGCATGCGGGAGGCCGGGTGGACGTACCGCCGAATTGCTCAACACGTGGGGCGTGAGGTCTCCACAGTACATCGATGTTGTCGCCAGTGGTCGGCGGAAGGTGCACGTGCCCGTCGACCTGGGACCGGACCGCAGCGACGCACGGATGCACGCCAAGACCGTACAATCCTACGCAGTGCCGTAGGGGACCGCACCGCCACTTCCCAGCAATTTAGGGGCACTGTTGCTCCTGGGGTATCGGCGAGGACCATTCGCAACCGTCTCCATGAAGCTGGGCTACGGTCCCGCACACCGTTAGGCCGTCTTCCGCTCACGCCCCAACATCGTGCAGCCCGCCTCCAGTGGTGTCGCGACAGGCGTGAATGGAGGGATGAATGGAGACGTGTCGTCTTCAGCGATGAGAGTCGCTTCTGCCTTGGTGCCAATGATGGTCGTATGCGTGTTTGGCGCCGTGCAGGTGAGCGCCACAATCAGGACTGCATACGACCGAGGCACACAGGGCCAACACCCGGCATCATGGTGTGGGGAGCGATCTCCTACACTGGCCGTACACCACTGGTGATCGTCGAGGGGACACTGAATAGTGCACAGTACATCCAAACCGTCATCGAACCCATCGTTCTACCATTCCTAGACCGGCAAGGGAACTTGCTGTTCCAATAGGACTATGCACGTCTGCATGTATCCCGTGCCACCCAACGTGCTCTAGAAGGTGTAAGTCAACTACCCTGGCCAGCAAGATCTCCGGATCTGTCCCCCATTGAGCATGTTTGGGACTGGATGAAGCGTCGTCTCACGCGGTCTGCACGTCCAGCACGAACGCTGGTCCAACTGAGGCGCCAGGTGGAAATGGCATGGCAAGCCGTTCCACAGGACTACATCCAGCATCTCTACGATCGTCTCCATGGGAGAATAGCAGCCTGCATTGCTGCGAAAGGTGGATGTACACTGTACTAGTGCTGACATTGTGCATGCTCTGTTGCCTGTGTCTATGTGCCTGTGGTTCTGTCGGTTTGATCATGTGATGTATCTGACCCCAGGAATGTGTCAATAAAGTTTCCCCTTCCTGGGACAATGAATTCACGGTGTTCTTATTTCAATTTCCAGGAGTGTACATTAACAAAACGAGATATTGGAACGGGCCTATCTCACATCGGGAAGTAATACGCATTCTAAAGGGAAGGTTGCCAATTCATATTCGCAAAAAAAACTGATAAATGTTCCTGATTGTGATGTGGAACAATTTTTGTCTGTAGTTGATTCTGTTGATATGATTCTGGAAGATGCCAAAGTTTATAATAATAATCAATGTCTGCTACACAGCATAATGATGTAATCATGGTGATGGTTGTAATGACCACACCAAAGATGGGAATGCTAAGCCTACACTACCAGAAAGAAAGTAAACGACGTCTTATGGCTATCATAAAACTAACAATGAAGGAGATCAATATAACCGCGATGCTTATTATACTAAGAAAACCTATGGGAATAATGGTAATCGCGTAAATTGTATCAATACGGGAAAGCAGACGTGATACATATCCCGAAGAAGATCCTGATAGGATACAACCGTGGGCAGATTATCCGCAAGGAGCTGCACCAGCATCACAGCCGCAAGGACCGATCCCAATGAATGACAGACCACCGGAATTATGGAGGGAACCAATACCGATCTCTGAACACAGCATTCATATAACTGAAATTCATGCACCGCCAATGAACACATCTAGCGAAAGGTTAAACTAAAACTGGTCTCCAAAAGCCTTCCTAGGATGACTGGGGATGAAAAGGAGGGCAGGCATCATTTTTCAACAAATGTACACTCCTGGAAATGGAAAAAAGAACACATTGACACCGGTGTGTCAGACCCACCATACTTGCTCCGGACACTGCGAGAGGGCTGTACAAGCAATGATCACACGCACGGCACAGTGGACACACCAGGAACCGCGGTGTTGGCCGTCGAATGGCGCTAGCTGTGCAGCATTTGTGCACCGCCGCCGTCAGTGTCAGCCAGTTTGCCGTGGCATACGGAGCTCCATCGCAGTCTTTAACACTGGTAGCATGCCGCGACAGCGTGGACGTGAACCGTATGTGCAGTTGACGGACTTTGAGCGAGGGCGTATAGTGGGCATGCGGGAGGCCGGGTGGACGTACCGCCGAATTGCTCAACACGTGGGGCGTGAGGTCTCCACAGTACATCGATGTTGTCGCCAGTGGTCGGCGGAAGGTGCACGTGCCCGTCGACCTGGGACCGGACCGCAGCGACGCACGGATGCACGCCAAGACCGTAGGATCCTACGCAGTGCCGTAGGGGACCGCACCGCCACTTCCCAGCAAATTAGGGACACTGTTGCTCCTGGGGTATCGGCGAGGACCATTCGCAACCGTCTCCATGAAGCTGGGCTACGGTCCCGCACACCGTTAGGCCGTCTTCCGCTCACGCCCCAACATCGTGCAGCCCGCCTCCAGTGGTGTCGCGACAGGCGTGAATGGAGGGACGAATGGAGACGTGTCGTCTTCAGCGATGAGAGTCGCTTCTGCCTTGGTGCCAATGATGGTCGTATGCGTGTTTGGCGCCGTGCAGGTGAGCGCCACAATCAGGACTGCATACGACCGAGGCACACAGGGCCAACACCCGGCATCATGGTGTGGGGAGCGATCTCCTACACTGGCCGTACACCACTGGTGATCGTCGAGGGGACACTGAATAGTGCACGGTACATCCAAACCGTCATCGAACCCATCGTTCTACCATTCCTAGACCGGCAAGGGAACTTGCTGTTCCAACAGGACAATGCACGTCCGCATGTATCCCGTGCCACCCAACGTGCTCTAGAAGGTGTAAGTCAGCTACCCTGGCCAGCAAGATCTCCGGATCTGTCCCCCATTGAGCATGTTTGGGACTGGATGAAGCGTCGTCTCACGCGGTCTGCACGTCCAGCACGAACGCTGGTCCAACTGAGGCGCCAGGTGGAAATGGCATGGCAAGCCGTTCCACAGGACTACATCCAGCATCTCTACGATCGTCTCCATGGGAGAATAGCAGCCTGCATTGCTGCGAGAGGTGGATATACACTGTACTAGTGCCGACATTGTGCATGCTCTGTTGCCTGTGTCTATGTGCCTGTGGTTCTGTCAGTGTGATCATGTGATGTATCTGACCCCAGGAATGTGTCAATAAAGTTTCCCCTTCCTGGGACAATGAATTCACGGTGTTCTTATTTCAATTTCCAGGAGTGTATTAAGATATAATAATGATTTGGACTTAAGGGAAGAGTTAAGTGAAGAAGTGCCGAACATTTCCAAAATACGTGGGTGAATTTTACAGACTGTGATGCAAGCAGTAATAAATGGCATCGATATTGAAATCTTGATCGACACAGGCGCAACCATTAGTGTAATGACACTAGATTGTTATAAACAGATCAGCCAAGAAGGGAGAGTGTTAACGTTTCCTGTTACTGGACGCATTGTATCCGACGCATTTGGTGCGATAGCGCAGAGAGTCTCAAAACAGGCACGAGTTGACATTATAATGCGGGGGGCTACTATAGAAAGTGCCTTCCTGATCGTTTCGAAAATGGCCGTGCCTTGTGTTTGGGGTCTTGATTTTTTCTGTGGAGCTGGAGGAATAATTAATTTAAAAGAAGGAACGTGTACGTTACACTCTGGAAGCGAGGTTGTAACAATTCCTATGATGAAGGGCCAAATAATCCCAGAGTGATGTTGTAAAAAGCTAATGATTAGCTATATTGGTATTAAGTGTGATATAGCAAAAGAAATTTATTTTATCGAATCTTCTGAAAGACGAGATAGATCAAGACACAATACGAGACAAAGTCTCTGAATCCGAATATCTGACGTCAGATCAGAGGGAAGACTTACTCTGTTTGTTGACTAATTATGCACCAGTATTTAGTAAACATCCAGGAATCATCAAGGAGTTCGAGTTTGATATTCAAACATATCCTCATGAAGCTTTTTGTCACACTTCATACTCTGTTCCGTGGTCTAAGAGAGAGGCAGTAAAAAAAGAAATCGCTAAGATGTTAGAGTGGGGAATAATAGTGCACTCTAATTCTCCATATTCGAGCCCTCTCTTGGCTGTCTTAAAGTCAGATGGTGATGTAAGACTGGTTCTTGACGCCAGGGAAATTAACAAAATTATTGTTCCGGCGCAAACGAGACCAGAGAATTTGGAAGAACTTATGTAGAAGTTTAACGGTGCCCGCTATTTGACATCCCTGGATATGAGGAGTTCATATTGGCAGACGAGAATATCACCTGAATTACGGAAGTACACTGCTTTTATCTTTCTTGGGAAAAGCTGTCTACTTGATAGAGCTACCGAGTATGTAGACAACCTTTCGATCGCGACTATGACATATGAGGAGCATCTCGATTTATTAGAGAAAGTATTCATGAAGTTCTCAGAGTACAGAGTGACGGTGAATCTGACGAAGTCAAAATTCGTCAAGAATCAAATAAAGTTTCTTGTACACATATTTACGTTGGACGGAATTATGCCCGATCCCAAGAAGATGAATGCCATCAAAGAGCGTCTGTATACTCGGAGTAAAAAGGAATTAAAGTATTTTTTGAGCCTCGATTCATTTTTCCACGATTTCTGCATGACCAATAACTAGCAATGACTGTTAATTACAACTATTACGATAGAACATTACATGGAAATGGATCCAGGAATGCAGCCAAGCATTTGATAAAAACCGGTATGCTTTGACTAATGCACAACTTCTGCACCATCCGAAACTTGAACAAGACTTTTGTATTGCAACTGATGCCACAGAAAAAGGCTTAGGGCCACGTTGTTCCAAATAGATGATCTCCATGAACAGAACACCATTAAAATTATAGGGTTTGCAAGCAGAACACTATCTAAAAGCAAGAGAGCATACTGTATCATGGAATTAGAGGTATTCGCTGTAATTTGGACACTCAAGAAGTTCAGGCATTTTGTTAATGGGAAGAGGATTACGATATACTGTGATCATAATGCTTTATCCTATATCTTGACGGGTTTAATGATTCATTCAAGGTTAACCGGATGGGCCCTGTTGTTACAAGAATACAACACTTCGGTGCAATACATAAGGGGAAAAGACAATGTAATTTCTTGTTCTTTATCTCTATTACCAAAAGGGAGAGCAAATGAAGAAGATGATGAACTATCTTTAAATCTTAAAATAATAGATGTATCAGTAAATTACTGTGAAAGACAAGTTTCAGAACTGTATCAAAAGCTGTCAAAGTTGCAAGGAGAAGACCTATGTTGGAAGACTATTAAGGGTAAAGTAAATATAAAAATCCCACTAATGCTAAATATCAATATATTTTACAATCTGAGGTATTATTTAGGAAAGAAAACAACAATGATGGATGGAAAGGTTCGTCCCAAAAGATTATATAGAACCATTACTTTGGTATACTCATCTGAAGTGGGGACACTTTGGGCCTTCTAAATGCAAAGCTAAGTTGGGTCAATATTGCTATTATCTGAACCTAGAACGGCTAGCGAATAATATTCTGAACAAATGCAAAATATGTCAAAAGACCAAACGCATAAACTATTGCAGAAGGATTGAGCTATGTCCCATAAAGCCTCACCAACCTTTAACACTAATAGCTTGCGATGTGTGTGGTTCATGTCTGACTGCACGAGGGAGGTTGAAGTACATACTGGCCTGTTACATTTTTTCAAAATATGTCAAATTATATCCTTTGCGGAGTCTAATTGTCCAGACAATGTTAAGGAAGTTCATCATCAACTTCATTACTGCCTATGGAAAACCAAAGATGATTCTAACTGATAATGCAGCATATTATACTAGTGGGTTGTAGAAAAGGACTATGAAGGAACACAATATCAAACATATATACATATCACGGTTCTATCCTTGTGGGAATCTGATCGCGAGACTATTTCGGGAATTACGAGGGTTGTTTTTTAAGTAAGGGCCGTTTTTATTTTTTAAAAAAGATACAAATACTTTTGTAAAAAGTTTTTATTTTCTGATTCTACAGACTTTTACCTATTTTTCTACATAGTTGCCTTGTTTATTTAAGCACTTGTCATACCGTACAACTAAGATTTTAATTCCCTCTACAAAGAATTCGGCTGCCTGCTCCGACAGCCAAGAGTTCACGGCCGCTTTCACTTTATCGTCGTCATTGAAGCGCTGCCTGGCAAGATGGTGTTTCAGGTACCGGAAAAGGTGAAAATCGCTAGGAGCAAGGTCGGGGCTGTATGGTGCATGGTCCAAAACTTCCCAGGCAAAAGAATCAATCAAATCCCGAGTCTTTTGAGAGGTGTGAGGCCTAGCGTTATCGAGCAGGAGCAAAACTCCTTTTGTCAGCATGCCGCGCTTTTTGTTTTGAATTGCTCTGCGGAGCTTCTTTAGAGTTGCACAGTAGGCATCTGAGTTGATTGTCGTTCCTCGTGGCATAAAGTCCACTAGCGAAACACCGCGCCGGTCCCAGAACACAGTTGCCATAATCTTGCGCTTTGACAGCGTCTGTATGGCATTGACCTTGACGGGTGAGGTTGTGTGTCGCCATTCCATCGATTGTCGCTTGCTTTCGGGAGTGATATGGGATACCCATGTTTCGTCTCCAGTGACAATTTGACTCAACATGTCATCCCCTTCTTCCTCATAACGAATCAAGAAGTCCAATGAAGTGGCAAATCTCTTCCTTTTGTGGTCCTCTGTGAGGAGTCTGGGTACCCACCGAGTACACAGTTTCTTAAAGTTTAGGTTTTCAGACACAATTTAGTACAAAACCGATCTTGAAACTTGTGGAAATTCCAAAGAAAGAGTGGAAATTGTGAATCTTCTGTCCTCACGAATCTTTGTTTCGACTGCAGCCACCAAATCATTAGTGATCACAGAGGGCCGGCCTGAGCGTTCTTCGTCATGGACGTTTTCACAGCCATTTTTAAACTCTCTAACCCATTGACGCACTTTACCTTCACTCATTGCATTCAAGCCATAAACGTCTGTTAACTGACGATGAATTTCTGCAGCTGATTGGCTTCTCGCGGTCAAAAAACGTATCACTGACCGTATCTCACAAGCGGCGGGCGATTCAGTAATCGTAAACATTATAAAGTAGCACAGCGATGCGTACACGTCAGCTACAGAGCTGCAACTTGCATCAGTGCGAACGGGAAGGATGCCGGCAAGTGGCGCGGTGGCTTGTTGAGGCGTCCGCGCGAACTACGGGACTATACGCGCGAACGGCCGTTATTTAAAAAACAACCCTCGTAAACCGATTTCTGCGTGTGCATATACCGCAGTGACACTACCAGTGGATTGATTGGTTGCCAGAATTCGAAAGGGTCTACAGTGACCTGCCACATGGTTCTACTGGATATTCACTGAATCAAATAACGCATGGAAGAAACGAATCTTAAGACTGGTTTGGGAATTGGCCCAGAATTCAAGAAGAGGACATTCTGCAAAAAGTTTATGAGAACCTCCAGCATCAGGCTAAACTACGGAAAGCAAAGTTTGACAAAAGTGTAAAGAAAGTAACCACATATACAGTTGGTGAGAAAATACTAATAAGAAATCATCCAAAACCATCGAGCAAGAAGAAACTTAACAAAAAGTGGCAGTATTTATATACAGGGCCATACAAGATAATGCAGATACCACACGAAGGGAGTTAAGCAGATTGTGACTCAGATACCATAAAAGGACTGTTTTCGCCATAAAGAAATTAAGAGACGGACAGTAATATGGAAATAAACTGCAAGAAAGAAGCATAAAGAAGGAATTTGATACCGGAACACCATTAGTGGAATGGAGCCACACGAGTAGGGCAAAAGCATATCATGAATGCTATGGCATATTAGTAGTATACAGTTAGAAAGAATATTTTTTAACTGTTATTAAATAGTATATGTACATAGAAGAAAGCATTTGTATATATATGTTCGAAGGAGACAGAATGAAGAAAGTCAGCAAAAACGGGATCCGAATTGGAAAAGTAATTGGATAACAGTTTCTGTGTTAAGAAGAGAGGAAATGCTGATGGGTTTCAAGAGTGTTATTCAGAGGAATGAAGAATTGATTTAAAATCTGTAAGTATTTGTCTTACATTTTTACACATTGTGAAGAATGTGTTGTTAATAATAGTATTAAGATGAAAAATAATTCCATATTTGTGTGTAGTGGTTATAAAGAGAAAAAGGACAGGAATGTAAGAAGGAAGATCTGTATGGAAAAGGGAAAGGAGATCATCATCGATGAGAAAATGACCTGCAAAAGATCACATCGGAGAATTCATTGTCAACTACAGTTAATCTGCACACAAAATACATTAAGATACTTTTATGCCTGTTATCGTAAAATAATCATCAGTAAGGTGCGAAATGGGAGGACGAGTTTTGTGTAAACACAAGAATGATACAAATACTGGAATGGTCACCAAAGTAATGTAGAACAGTGGAAGGTACAGTGCAGAAATGCATTAACAACCAGGATATCTTTTACTGAATTCATTTCGGAAATCATTCGTTGTATAATTGTAAAGGAAAATTAGAACACATTATTTTAACACATGCAACGACTTGTTGATAAACATGAAGTGTCAAAGATCCAATGCTGACACCAAAGAGAGTAAGAAGACGCACTATTGGGAAACAGAGATGACCCTGTCAGCCAAACTATTAGATAACCCGGCGTTATAAGCAGCCTGTTTGAGATTTGGAATCGCCGATCGACGAGCAGCAGTACTGGGATCTTCGAACGATGAAGAGCCAAAGAAGATGACTGAGCTGTCTTTAGCAGCCTGAACAGCCGATGGCAGCCGCTGTCTTGGTCATTTTATCCATGAGAACTGGCTGCAATCCCTGCTTTTTGCAGTCAGTTAAAAAAAGGGCTCCTCAACTAATAGTGTTGTGAAATTAGTGCAGTGAAGTGAAAGTGTGATATTTTGTTATGTTGAGTCTGGAAATGACTGGTTCAAAAACAACAGTACACAACATCGCTCAGAGAAACCCGCAACATCTATGACCTCTTCAAAGATATTAAGGTTTGGGGGGCAGTGTAGCATTACATGAGTAATCGTAATAGTAGCACACGAAATCTTCAAGCAATAATCTTGTCGGGATGTCCACTAAAGTAAGATATACTTTGTGTCACGTGAGAGTAGGAGAGTCAAAACAGGTAGTAACACGTGACATCATCTCAGGTCGAGATTTTTTTGTAGTGCAGTCTTTCCTAGAGATTGACATTTTATAAGAATCAATAGGTAATGAGTTTTTTTTGACGTAGCAGATAACAATGCTGCGTTATGCGTGAGTTTTCTTTTCTTTGAAAAAGATAATAACTTCTGAGTTGCTCAAGTGCACGGACAAGTTGTAATCGAGTGTGGGTCCTCTTTAATTTTAAGGAATTGACCTAAAACTGATAATCCATAATTTCGAGTTGGTTTGGAAAATATTTTAGAGATCCACAGCTAAACTTTGTTACAAACAGATCGCGCCGGACTTTGAAATAACGGTGTGAATTTTGCGATATGTGGTAGGCTATCACGCATTATGGTCACATGAAGGTTTAATTGATACTACCTGTAATTTCTTGGCATTAACTTGGTAATAATTATTATAGAATTATTGGACGTTTTAGTAATGGTTCTTGGTGCTTACAGTAAATGAGGTTTGATTTATTGTTCGAATACGACATATATTAATCAAAGAATAGTCGATTTATTGATACATTGGTTAGCAACCAATACACAGATTGTAATTGAATAACCGGAATGATCATTTCAATCAGTGGTGACCACTACATGCACAGAAAACTAACTACTCTTGTTGTGAATGACATTTGGAATGGATGAGTTTTTGTTTCAACTTCTTGGGATCAATAAACTTCTTCCAAAGTTGGAACTTTATAAACTGTGTCGTTTTCCTTCAATTTAGTAGATCGATGAAATTATAGTCTACACTACAATTTTCACCTTTTTAAAAAGAGAGCACTTACCTTTTTAGAAAAATGTTTCAGCTTTAGTCATCAATCTTCCCAAAACGGGGATAAGTGTGACACTCACACATAGCACTATATCATCCTGATCAACCACATATGTACCGCCTTCTCCCTGAGATATAGCTGTAGTACGACAAAGGAAGAAGGAAGAAAATTTGGACAGCCGAGGAGAACAGAAGAAAACGACGACGACAGAGCAAGAGAGAGAAAGAAGGAGAGGGGAGGTCACAATCTGAGAGCGAAAAAAAAAATATCATACCACTCATTGTAAAGACTATCATTCCAACATTTCATTAACACAGCTACAAGTTTGTGGAAAAAATTAATTTACACGATAATTATCATTAAAGTTCAGAAGCAGACGCATTTTACGTTGCAGATTTTGACTCTGTGCTTTTTAGATTTCATCTTTGACTGCTGCGCTTCTGTTACTCCAATTTTTATGCACAAGGTGGCTTACTTCATTAATTGACTGAACCATTAGTTATGAATTTTGTATACTCTACTGTTATGTTCAGTATTGAGCTTGTATGCATAAACAGATTAGTGCCAATCCAGATGCGTAAAATGATTCCTCATACTTTTCCAAACTTCTAGATCACTACATGTTTTACAAACCAAATTATTATTAATGATGATGGTCTGTCCTGAGTAGTATTTTTTTTGTATGAATCAAGAAATTGGACATCATCCAACAACAGGACCTTGATTACAATATATGAAAAATTGAAACCAAAATTGTGGTGGTGTGTATATTTTTGGGCAAAAACTATCCTGAACTCATTAAGATTTTCAGCTCTGTGATTTCAGACTGATGAGTTACTGAAGATGCATCACAGAAGAGAATACAGAAATCAGGTTGGTGGGCTTACAGTACTTGTGCAATACAGTGTCCTTAGTGTGGGTGATACAAGCATAGAAAATGCAGTGGAAGCAGGTGCACTGTTACAGCCCATATTAAAAATCGTAACTATATTTTTGTACTGTATGCCAGACACTAATGTTGAGGCATTTGCACAGTCTTGGAGAAAACTGACTTACTTCTTGAAAAATGGTCTAATGACAGGTTATATATTCTTGGGGACAGAAATACTGATTTAAGACTAAGGCAGCCAAACAATTTAGTTTTATTTAAATGCTAAGATTGGATGACTTGTATTGAATTAATGATAGTTCATAACAATTTTTCTGTCATCATCAGGATTCAATAATGATACTTCAGAGAACAGCAGGGTTTCGATTATCTCTCATCATCATGTCCTGAAATGAAAAATTCCCCCCCCCCCACGTAGGTATTCCACTGCCTACCCAACTCACACGATATCCATGTCTGCCCCTATTCCACCCCAGCTCGAAACCAGCTGTCCCATGGGGCTTATCCTGTAATAGATGCAAAATCTGACCCATACTACAACACGCTCCAGTCCTGTCACATGCATTTCCCATCCCATAAAAGGCAGGGACAAATGTGAAAGCAGTCAGGTGATGTAATAATAATAATAAAAAGAATAGGCGTGTGGTATGTTCTGCCAGTCGTAAAAAGCGACGAAAAGAACAAACCACTTATAGGGCTAGCCGCCTTTCAGTGTGATTAGTTGGATCAGGACAGAATTAATGAAGCCTCAGTCAAGCGCAGTCATGGTTGGGGACGACGCTTGGACCCTATGCCCGTCCACAATGGTAACGACACTGCTAGCCACACGGAAAATGATTTAAATCCAAATAGAGGTGTTTTGCAGGATATGCTTCCTGCAACCACTCTAGAAGGAAAATAAAGATAGAGGATGAGATGGTCAGATGAAGGTAACGAACACCTCATGTTCTGTTATTACCAAGCAACAAACTTAGGAACAAACACAACTGGATACAGATCACAAGTATACACAACATTTATTACCAGATACCCAGAATTAAAAATTTTAACCGAACAACGACTAGCTGATCAGATCCGTGTAATAATCAAAAATAACAGGATACCCCAGTCAGAATTAGAAAACATCAAACAACAAGTACAACAAATACTGGAACAAAATAATGTGCAATCAGAAGAAGTAGAAGAAAATACAGTAATGGACTCAAACATCCCAGAGCAAACAAACAAAGAACAACACGCATCAATTAAACAATCAGAGCAAAACGAAATCTTAAGACAGCCACCAGAACAAGCATAAATAGAACACAAAGTGACACACATGTTAGATATAGAAGAAAAATTTCAGCTGACATATATAGAATACAAAGATACAAATACAGACATTAGACCATTCTTGCATAGACCCCCAAATAACCAACAAGTAGAAACAACAATAACAACTATCAACACAATCATACACAACAAAATAAATGAAAATACAACTATGGAAGAGTTACAACTACTGGTTTATGTAGGAGCACTCGCCACATTAAATATACACACCAGGCAGAGATCAGAACCAACCAACACACAGATGAAACCCACAAAACCAGCATGGCAACACAGGCTACAGATCAGAACAGAAAAACTGAGAAAAGACATCGGACAGCTAACACAATTTATAAAAAATGAAATATCAGACAAAAAACGAAAAAGGTTAGGTAAAATCTCACAACAAGAAGCGATAGAGCAATCAGATGAAAAGAAGCAGAATTTACAAGCATTGGCCAAATGACTTAGAAGATGCAAAAAAAGTGAAAATAGAAAGAAACAAAACCAAACATTCAACACAAACAAAAAGAAATTTTATCAGACAATAGATAACACACACATTAAAACAGACAATTCACCAAACATAACAGACATGGAACAATTCAGGATCAACATATGGTCAAACCCGTTACAACATAACAGACATGCACGGTGGATACAAGCAGAAACAGACACATACAAGATGATACCACAAATGCCTGAAGTGATAATTTTGCAACATGAAGTCACCCAAGCAATTAATTCTACGCACAATTGGAAAGCCCCTGGAAAAGATAAAATAGCAAATTTCTGGCTAAAGAAGTTCACCTCAACACATTCACATCTAATTAAATTATTTAACAGTTACATTGCAGACCCATACACAGTCCCTGATACACTTACACAAGGAATAACTTATCTGAAACCTAAATATCAAGCAGACACAGCAAACCCAGCAAAATATCGCCCCATAACATGCCTACCAACAATATACAAAATATTAACTTCAGTCATTACACAGAAATTAATGACACATACAACACAGAACAAAATTATAAATGAAGAACAAAAAGGCTGCTGCAAAGGAGCGCGAGGATGTAAAAAGCAACTGATAATAGATGCAGAGGTGACATATCGAGCTAAAACTAAATAAAGGTCGCTACACTACACATACATTGATTACCAAAAAGCTTTTGATAGTGTACCCCACTCATGGTTACTACAAATATTGGAAATAGACAAAGTAGAGGAGGAGGAGATTAGTGTTTAACGTCCCATCGACAACGAGGTCATTAGAGACGGAGTGCAAGCTCGGGTGAGGGAAGGATGGGGAAGGAAATCGGCCGTGCCCTTTCAAACGAACCATCACGGCATTTGCCTTAAGCGATTTAGGGAAATCACGGAAAACCTAAATCAGGATGGCCAGAGACGGGATTGAACCATCGTCCTCCCAAATGCGAGTCCAGTGTGCTAACCACTGCGCTACCTCGCTCGGTTACAAAGTGGATCCTAAATTGATACAGTTCCTAAACAGAGTAATGAAAAACTGGAAAACCACACTTAATATCCAAACAAATTCAAATAATATCACATCACAGCCAATACAGATTAAGCGTGGAACATACCAAGGAGACTCATTTAAGTCCTTTCTGATTCTGCCTTGCTCTGAACGCACTATCCTACATGCTAAATAATACAAATTATGGATATAATATTACTGGAACATACCAACACAAAATCACAAATTTGCTATACATGGATGATCTAAAACTACTGGCAGCAACAAATCAACAACTCAACCAATTACTAAAGATAACAGAAGTATTCAGCAATGATATAAATATGGCTTTCGGAACAGACAAATGTAAGAAAAATAGCATAGTTAAGGGAAAACACACTAAACAAGGAGATTACTTATTGGATAACCACAGCGACTGCATAGAAGCGATTGAAAAAACAAATGCCTATAAATATCTAGGATACAGGCAAAAAATAGGAATAGATAATACAGATATTAAAGAAGAACTAAAAGAAAAATATAGTCAAAGTCTAACAAACATACTGAAAACAGAATTGACAGCAAGAAACAAGACAAAAGCTATAAATACTTATGCTATACCAATATTGACCATTCATTTGGAGTAGTGAAATGGAGTAACACAGAACTGGAAGCACTCAATACACTTACACGATCACAATGCCACAAATATAGAATACATCACATACATTCAGCAACAGAAAGATTCACATTAAGCAGAAGGAAGGAGGAAGGGGATTTATCGACATAATAAACCTACATTATGGACAGGTAGACAATTTAAGAAAATTCTTTATAGAACGAGCAGAAACTAGCAAAATACACAAAGCAATCACTCATATAAATACATCGACTACACCATTGCAATTTCATAGACACTTCTACAACCCTCTAGATCACATAACATCAACAGATACAAAGAAGGTAAATTGGAAAAAGAAAACACTACATGGCAAGCACCCGTATCATCTAACACAGCCACACATCAATCAAGACGCTTTAACGAAATCGTCGAAATGAATGGAATTGATTTGAAATTTCGTTAAAGAAGAATAATAAATTTTATCTTTTGCTTTTAAGTTAATTTTCTTTCGTGCGAACTTTGTTGTAGAACCACTCTCTTATTTTCGTGTGGTAATATAAAGTTTTACTTTCTTAAGAATTACGTACATTTAAAGAAAAAATAATATTTACGTGGACTCATATGAACTGGTTAAGAATGTTAGGTTGAGAATTGAGTCCTTTAAATCATTCGGCCTTGGCATACACTTTCCAGATGCAGTGGGTTTTTTGTTAAATATTTTTACTGAATTTTATCCTGGCACTAGCCATAGAACACAAGATTACCTCTATTAGCAGAAAATGTTTTAATTATTGCCAAGCCGACATTTATCACTGATCAAACCTACTTCATTACACATTTAAGATATTTTGAAAGAACCAAACTGTTTAAATTTCAATGTTAACTAACATTAACTATCCGCCTACGAATGCACAAACGTATAATTAATTCAAATTTTATCAGCCACAGGATCTCTGAAAAAGAAGAACAATTTCTTAATTCACTATTGATTTTTATGCATCTGTTCCAGATTTACGGGTTTGATAATTTTTTTAAATATGCCGCCGCTGCTATTGTTGGTCACGGCACAGCCCAGCAACACCGCTAAAAAATGCTGAAAAATTCTTAAAGAAATTTTATAGATGACGTGGGCAAGCTAATTTACATAAATAATTCACACATTTGATAAATTCTGATATATTTAGATCAAACAGTAGTACAACTCACATTAATTCGTAACGCATCGTCTAATGGCGGCTAAGCCCAGACAGAGACAAAAGAAGTCTACATTCGTAAAAAACTCTTTCACAGTGTCCTACCGCAATGACTTCTGAACAGAGAAGACCAAAGAATACATAATGCATTGTGCTTAAATAGTATTGCTGACTATTGACATTTCTTTGCAAATTGACGATATTATTCTCTTCTGACAACATTTTATATCTCTGCTATCGCAAATACTGACACATTTTACAATCACATAATAAATACAGAAAAATTCCTATCCTAAATACAGAGAAATATTACAACAAAAAATATAAGGAGAATAACAAATGTCTTTTACACCACATTCAGTAATATTTTTGTTCAATAATTTCGATATATACAACTTGCTCAGAGCGGCGTATATGGTACAAATAAACTCTTGTTCTTTAATAACGTGAGTTTGCCAGGGAACGTTACATTGCCCCCTGGCAGCATTTGGCAAAGAGTTTTTACACTTTGACACAATGGTGCCAGTAACGTTCTTTACACTTCTGTATTTTTTTACGGAATGGCTCTTTTATTTAGTCCCAGGGTTATATAAGTTCATGGCTCCCCCATTTGGGCGTAGGCAAACAGGAAACCTGGGCAAAACTGTGCCAGAGCCCAGCCATCCCAGTTGGTTCATGGTCAATATTGTCTCTTTAACAGTTATTCATTTGAATTAAATTAGCAGTTCGTCACAAACGGTTACACAATTACACAATATCACAGTCACATACAGTTCAACGGAAGTTTTTGTGCGTGACACTATTATTCTTGTGATACACTACAAGGTCACTTGTCCTACATAGTAAATGTTCAATGTTTATCGAAATGAAGTCATTGACATGTTATTCAGTTTATGTGAACATAAAAAAAAATCAATAATGCTGTATTTGGTGAGCGGTGCGGAGTGATTGTTGAGCGGCTCTCGGTGCGGCGCGCTGACTCCGTGTAGGTCACCGCCCCCGGCGTTGACAGCTACGGCGCGGAGGGGCGTGGCTGTCTGTCTGGTCTGCTACGGGCCTGCTGCGGCCGCTGCATAGCTGATGTAGCCGGATGCGCGTTGGATATCCGCTCGCCCGTGCGACGTCTTCTTGCAGTGCTCCAGGAAACATGCAACAAGTTCAGAAACAGTATACTATCCTTATAGGCACTTTTCCTGCTGTGGGAAAGAACGCACACAGTTAGTGGCAGTTATTACTCAGTAGGCCTTCACTAGTCTGGTTTGCACAATGTTTCGTTGTCACAGTAACACGTTTTATGGGCATACAATATTTTTCACCATGTCATGACTTGTCAGTAGTCACACGCAAGTTTTCACCTTAGGACAAAATGTATCTCTGTAGTCAATGCGCTTTCCTAGCGTCCCTTGACACACAAAGAGTTAAAGTTTGACACTAGCTTGATCCACCGTCCGTTATCGGTTCACTGTTCGTGTCGTGCTAGTTCCTTGTTCACTTGCACACACGGCGATGATACAGTTTTTTTATTACTTATACTCAACTATTCCGTGACGTATTGCTGCAGGTTTAACAGTCACTGTCTGTCTCTGCCGCACAATACTGCACTTTTGTTTAAGTTCCCTTATTTTTATTTACAATGTCCGCTGTGCAATTTTCTTTTTGTAATAGCACATTCGTAACTCTTTACCAAGGTGTGATATTTGCGTACATGGTAACAAATATTCAAAATTTGGTATTAGTTTGCCCAAAAGTCATCTATATTCGTGTTCGAGTAGATTTTATTTGTGCATTCCAGCCGGATTCAGGCATATTGTTCAATAACTCCTTTGAACTCGTGTCACACTTTACTATCAACGTCCTACGTAACTACAGTGTAGTCTCTGTAGGCAAAAATTGACTTGGACTGTATCTGGCTAGCTCTTTTTTACTGTTTGAATCTGCACATGCTTCAATTGAAGCTTCTTTGTGCGTAACTTTGCACTACTTAAATTTGCAACAAGTTTGCCTCCCGTGGTGCCCTCGGGTCACTACTGGGTGCATTATTCTCTCTGATAACATTGGTTAGATAATAAAGTTCTCAGGGCCTCATATTATTGATATTATTCTGGGTTCGAGTCTGTCAATCTGACAGCTACACATATATACATACATACACATAATAGAAGAGATTGTGCCAAGAAATATTTCAAATTTGGACACATAGAAAATTATGTAGTACACTAACTAATCATTACTAAAATGTTCTTTTTGATTGAACTCTGTCACAGCTTAACACTACAAATAATTGCACTAATCAGATTATCTGTGCAAACATTTAGAGCATGTTCTAGATAACACAAATTAAAAGAGTACATAACACAAATATCCATACACATGAGAAAGTCAATCATATTCTTATAACTAAACACTTCTACACTAGTACATTATCTCTAAAGATCACACATCATTAATGTTCATTATTTACAAAAGAATGGTGTCCACATAGGACTATTAGTCCTTTACTGTAGGAATGCTTTTACATCCTTACGCAGATACAGTCCCCGTACTCTCCCTGAGTGGGGATCTACTAAGAGATAGCTACACTCATGTGGCACACTTACTACTCTAAAAGGTCCATTGTACACCAATTGCCACTTGCTATTCTGTTTCAAGGATGCCGAGGACTTAGGATGATTGCGTAAGAGTACCAAGTCCCCAACACTAAATTTTTTGTTATTCGTCACATGTCGATTATATTTTTCTTTCCTTTTCTGAGCGCACCTGGTAAGGTTGCACCCTGCTTTTCTTATCTTCTCTTCCTTAGGCTCAGGAATGACTGGGACCTTAGGCAAAGGTGCCAGCCACTCATTCAAAACTCTATTATTATTCATTATAATCTCGTTTGGTGGATACCCCGTAGAAGCATGCGGGGTTGCGTTGTGAACTTCTACAAACTTAGGTATCAGATCTGGCCATCTTGTGTGTTTATATGCAATGTATAACCTGAAAAATTTATTTAACTCTCCAAATGTTCTCTCTACTAAACTTGCTTGTGGGTGAAAACGGGAAATTAGTATATGCTTTATATCTTGTTCATGTAAATAGTTTTTCCAGGTATGGCCTGTAAAATAGGAAGCATTATCCGATATTATCGCTTCAGGCTTACCCACTTGTGTAAAATATTCCTTCCCTAACCATTTAACTATTCCACGAGCAGTGGCTGATTTAAGGCAGTATATTTTTAAATATTTAGAGAAAAGGTCATACACCGCTAAAATGTACTTCAATCCACCCCTGGCTCGTGGGTAGGGTCCTGCTATGTCTATAGATACTAACTGAAGTGGTCGATGAGGCACTATAGGATGCAGTTCAAACCTTGTGGACTTATTTTGAAACTTAGCTTTTTGGCACAGAGGACAAGTCCTGATAATGGTGCGAGTCTGCTGGCTTATCCCCTTAAAATAACAGAATTTGGACAAAATCCTTATTGTCTTGCCTATCCCAGCGCGACCCCATGCTAAATGCGTGTGCCACACTACAGCTGGGATAGCCTGTTGTGGTATACACACGACTCCATGGTCATTTGACACACCTGTTTTATAATACAGATTATTGTCTACTATTTTGAAATTCTGAACACTTTTAAGATTGGTTCCTTCTTTAATTTTACTAATGATATCTCGCCAGATCGGATCAGTTTCCTGCAATATAGACATATTTTTACACATATGTAAAAAGTCCCTCCTATGTACC
Organism: Schistocerca piceifrons; assembly: GCF_021461385.2. Classification (NCBI taxonomy): domain Eukaryota; kingdom Metazoa; phylum Arthropoda; class Insecta; order Orthoptera; family Acrididae; genus Schistocerca; species Schistocerca piceifrons. The sequence goes on along the minus strand of NC_060143.1, from coordinate 93,791,003 downwards.
TTATCTTGTACTAATAGTATTCGATATTCCTCCGATTGTTCCAAAATATTTGACATTGAGGATTGCCCTAGTGGAAGCCTCGACAAGGCGTCTGCTACAACATTATCTTGTCCTTTTAGGTACATGATTTTAATTTTATATTCCTGTAATGCTAACCTCCATCTTAGCAAGAGGGTATGGTATAATTTGCAAGTCATTAAATAGCTCAGAGCCTGGTGGTCACTGAATACTTTGACTTCTTTACCATAGATGTAATAGTTAAATTTCTTTACCGCCCAAACCACTGCAAGAGCCTCTAATTCGGTAGCGGAATATGCTCTCTCGCAGCTGTTTAGTGTGCGGCTGGCAAATCCGATTACATTGATTGTTGTCGGGTTGTTGCTCCTGTCCCACTGAAATAAACACGCGCCCAGACCGTATGAACACGAATCTGTCGCTATACAAAAATCTTTTGTCATGTCTGGGTGTCGCAGTATGTTTGCGTTCACCAAGGCATTTTTGATAGCGTCAAATGCTCGTTGACATTCTTCTGTCCACACCCAGTGCGCATTTTTACGCAACAGGCTCAATAAAGATTCGTTATTCATTAATTGGTTGGGAACAAACCGTCTAAAAAAAGATGCTAGACCTATAAATGGTTTGAGCTGTTTCTTAGTTCTCGGACTAGGAAACCCACGAATTACATCAAGTTTTTTGCTGTCAGGCTTGATGCCTTGTGGTGTTATTATGTGACCTAGAAATTTAATCTGATTACGTCCAAATTTGGATTTATCAAGATTCGCTGTTACTCCCGCTTGCTTAAACCTTTCTAAGACTTTACTCAGTAGTTCTACGTGCTCCTCCCAGGTGGCAGTGGCAATCACTAGATCGTCTACATACACTGTTACCCTTTGCAGCAAATCCGGACCTAAAACCGCGTCGAGGGCTGTTATGAAAACTCCTGCACTTACATTTAAGCCGAAAGGTAGTACCCTAAATTGGTAGCTCCTTCCCCCAAATATAAATGCAGTATATTTCCTCGACTCGGGTGTGAGCAGGATTTGCCAGAATGAACTTCTCATATCAATAGATGTCAAATATTGCACTCCATGAAATTTTTGAATTTGCTCATCAAGATTTTCCGGATGAGTCCTAACGGGTACAATAATTTCATTTATGTCTCTCGCATCTAGTACTAACCGTACCTGTCCGTCTGCTTTTGCTACCGCCACCAAAGGACTACTATAAGGGGACAAAGACGGTTCTATTATTCCCCACTCGATCAGTTTTCTTATTTCTTTAGCTACTATTTCCTTCTTGGACCAAGGAATGGAGTATGAGGCTCGACAGTAAGTTTTGTGAGGCTTCTCCTCGATATTGTACTGATATCCCTTAACAATTCCTGGTCGTTCTGAAAATACGTCTGCATAATTAGATAATAACTGTACCAAATCCTGCTGTTGCATAGAGTTCAAATTTTCGGACTGTGATACTTTGTTCACAAGTGCGTCCACATTTGCTTTTAATTGATCACCTTGTACGTCAGGATAATAGAGATTCTGTCCTAGACAATGATTGTCTAAATGTAGTATCGACTGATTCCTACACTTTATGTTAATAGCATTACAATTAGGTACAGGTACCTCTTCAGATCTGAGCATGGACAATTCTATTCTCCTACCAGCATTCATCAAACTTAATTTTCCCCGAGAAAGGTCGATTATTGCGTCCCTTTCTCTTAAAAAAATCTACCCCCAAAATGCAGGCTACCTTTAAACCCTTTACTACCAGGAATGAGCACGCTATGGCTTCATCCCCTAAATACATCTCTACCCGCACTTGGAGTTTAATTATTTGTCGCTGTGCACTCATGGCTCCAGTGACTTTACAATTATTCACGGGAAAAGTCAGCATATGCCTTTCCTTCCCCAGTACTTTGAATAAGTCCATACTCATAACACTGACAGTAGCACCTGTATCTACGACCGCTTGCACATCAATATTGTTAATTTTGATCTCTATTATCGCTTGTACTTTGTCTTTGTGCTCCTTTATGCACGTGGATGGTCCAGTTATTAATTCATCTCCCATCTGTACCCCGTCATTATACCTAAGGATACAGATGTTGTTCGGTGTTTTGTTCTGTGTCGGGCTGCTCTCACTCCAAACCTCAGCCGACGATGGAGAGCGCATCTCGGCTGCATCTAGTTTGTTGAATTATTGCTAGTGGATGGGTGTGGCTGCTCTGTGTCACTGACCTCCACTATGTGCACGTTGTGTTGCGTCGGCCGCCACGGTTGCGCAATTGGCGCATTTTGTGGTGGCGGTCGGTTATTGTCATATCTATCACTGTTTTGCCGGTCCGGACTGGGCCTCTGGTTCTGCGGCCAAGTTCGGTTTGCATCATTATAAGTATTAGTATTTCTCGGCCCCCTGGCATTTTTCCATCTATTATTGCTTGGTGGGCCTGTCTCATACCGGTCATCGAACCTCCTTTTCCGGTCATTATTCACCGGCGGACTATTGCCGTTCCGGTCTCTACCTCTATTTCCGTTTTGTGCATACTCTTGTCTCCTATTATTACCTCCGCCGTTTCCATTACTTGGTGGAGGCGTGTTATTTCTACCATTTCTATAACCATTTCCGTTACTTCTAGCCTGTTCAGAGGCTGCCTTAACATCCTCCTGAATCGGGTCAATTGAGTCCAGAACAGGCAAGAAATGTTCCATATCATTTTCGGGCACGTGTATAAGTTTTTCCTTTACATGTATCGGCAAGTGTGATTTCAAAAGTCTGATCAAATCCCGGGATGAAATCTGTTCGTCCCAGTAACGGGTCTTATTAATGTACTTCTCGAAATATTTTCGCAAATTGCCTAGTCGTGGAGAATACGGCTCTGGATTATATACCTCCTTCCGTAATCTCTCCTGGATACATGTTGACCAATATTTGGCCAAGAATGCTTTTTCAAATTGCTCATATGTATCGCAACTATCAGCTGCTTCGGTTGCCCATAATGCAGCATCTCCTTGTATGTAAGACATAACGAACTGTATTTTCTGGGTATGACCCCAAACGCTAGGCAAAATGTTTCTAAATCCCTTGATAAACACTACAGGGTGAACAGATTTCTTCTCCGTTGTAAAGATCTGAAACTGTCGGTTCCTAATTAAGCTTTCTTCAGTCACTACTTTGGAATGACATTTATTTGTTTCGCTTACATTGGTTGCCTGTTCTGTCTCGCAGTCGCAATTTTTTACTGCAGTATTTATATGTCTATCATTGTTGGACCTGGCTGGCGTGACATACGCCCGTGCCTCGTCATGCCGCAAGCTAAGCTCCATCTCGGCAAGACGACGGTCCACACTCCGCTGCCACAGCGGAATGTCTTTGTGCACTATCTTTTTTAGATCCTGCACATCCGCACTTGAGCCCACATCTCTGCCCTCAATTGCGGCGTGCACTTTCTGCTCTATTTCTTTTATGACTTCATTTTCTACTTTGTGCACTTGTTCGATCACTTTGTTCTCAATTACTTGAGTTGTGTCAATTTCTAGTTGTTCGACCCTATTAGTCAGGACACTGATTTCCTCTACGATATTGGCGTTAGCCACTTGAACACTATCTACTCTTTCGCTTAATTCTTGCACCGTTTTGGGTATGGTTTCATATTTTTGTTTCAAACTAACAATCTCACTTTGCATAACTTCTAAAGTTTGCATCAACTGCAAGTCCCTCTCATGCAGGCGTCGGTCACGCTCTGCTTGTTTAGCATCACGTTCTCTATCGCGCTCTGCTTGTTTGGCATCACGTTCTTTATCGCGCTCTGCTTGCATACATGCAAATTCAGCTACCAATCTCTGGTCACGCTCTGCTTGTTCAGCATCACGTTCTCTATCGCGCTCTGCTTGTTTAGCATCACGTTCTCTATCACGCTCTGCTTGCACACGTACAAATTCAGCTTGGAAATTGAGCATGCGCTCGAACATAACTCTTAATGATTGCACTTCTGACACCTCACCACTCTCTGGTCCGTGTCCAGTGCTTGCGGATGGCACAGTATTTCCGCTATCAACTGAATCACTGGGTGGCAATGGCAACATTTCTTGCCCTTCTGCCCCCAGATTTTCACATTGTACTTCCTGAACTACGTCACTAACATTACTTTGTGTCCCACTTTCTAACTCAGTATCACTACTTACTGACTGTTGCTCATTATCCATGTTGATATCTTTCTGACTACGCAATCTAACCATAGTAAACAAAAGAAATAAAATCTGAACTAAATATCCTAACACTCAGGTTTCACTGACATAATCACACAAGAAATGGACATTAACTAATACACACTTACTATATACTACAATGACTAACTACCTAAATGTCCTGTTATTTTAAAACAAAGTACTAACAACAAGCACACCACTAATGATCCGAGAACACTGCTCTGAGGCTACTTTACTACCCACAGGACAACTACACTGTAGCTTTACCTTTTGGTGATCTATCTTGGGTGCAGCTGCCCCCTGATATTGTGGTAGGTAATTAATTTTTCGAAATATTGAGCTCTCTTCTTCAGCTTGCCTCTGGGTAAATAGTGTTCTCATGCAAAAAAAATCATACACAGGTATTACCACACAATATTGGTTATGCAATACATACAATACATAGAAAAATTATTAAATGTTCTGCAACAAAGTTCGACTATATTAATTCCCTAGTTATCTCACGGGTATTTAGTGGCCACTGCATATTCGGGCCCCACGTTGGGCGCCAATTTAACGAAATCGTCGAAATGAATGGAATTGATTTGAAATTTCGTTAAAGAAGAATAATAAATTCTATCTTTCGCTTTTAAGTTAATTTTCTTTCGTGCGAACTTTGTTGTAGAACCACTCTCTTATTTTCGTGTGGTAATATAAATTTTTACTTTCTTAAGAATTACGTATATTTAAAGAAAAAATAATATTTACGTGGACTCATATGAACTGGTTAAGAATGTTAGGTTGAGAATTGAGTCCTTTAAATCATTCGGCCTTGGCATACACTTTCCAGATGCAGTGGGTTTTTTGTTAAATATTTTTACTGAATTTTATCCCGGCACTAGCCATAGAACACAAGATTACCTCTATTAGCAGAAAATGTTTTAATTATTGCCAAGCCGACATTTATCACTGATCAAACCTACTTCATTACACATTTAAGATATTTTGAAAGAACCAAACTGTTTAAATTTCAATGTTAACTAATATTAACTATCCGCCTACGAATGCACAAACGTATAATTAATTCAAATTTTATCAGCCACAGGATCTCTGAAAAAGAAGAACAATTTCTTAATTCACTATTGATTTTTATGCATCTGTTCCAGATTTACGGGTTTGATAATTTTTTTAAATATGCCGCCGCTGCTATTGTTGGTCGCGGCACAGCCCAGCAACACAGCTAAAAAATGCTGAAAAATTCTTAAAGAAATTTTATAGATGACGTGGGCAAGCTAATTTACATAAATAATTCACACATTTGATAAATTCTGATATATTTAGATCAAACAGTAGTACAACTCACATTAATTCGTAACGCATCGTCTAATGGCGGCTAAGTCCAGACAGAGACAAAAGAAGTCTACACATTCGTAAAAAACTCTTTCACAGTGTCCTACCGCAATGACTTCTGAACAGAGAAGACCAAAGAATACATAATGCATTGTGCTTAAATAGTATTGCTGACTATTGACATTTCTTTGCAAATTGACGATATTATTCTCTTCTGACAACATTTTATATCTCTGCTATCGCAAATACTGACACATTTTACAATCACATAATAAATACAGAAAAATTCCTATCCTAAATACAGAGAAATATTACAACAAAAAATATAAGGAGAATAACAAATGTCTTTTACACCACATTCAGTAATATTTTTGTTCAATAATTTCGATATATACAACTTGCTCAGAGCGGCGTATATGGTACAAATAAACTCTTGTTCTTTAATAACGTGAGTTTGCCAGGGAACGTTACAACGCATCCAACACATGGCTAAGAAAAGGCAATACATACAGTGAGACAGAAGGAGTCATGATTGCAATACAGGATCAAACAATAAACACCAGATATTACAGCAGGCATATTATTAAAGATCCCAATACCACAACAGATAAATGCAGACTTTGCAAACAACAAACAGAAACAGTAGATCACATCACAAGTAGATGTACAATACTAGCAAATAGAGAATACACCAGAAGACATGACAATGTAGCAAAAATAATACATCAACAACTTTCCATACAATATAAACTAATAAAACAACACGTTCCCACATACAAGTATGCACCACAAACTGTACTGGAGAATGATGAATACAAATTATACTGGTACAGAACGATTATAACAGATAAAACAACACCACATAACAAACCCGACGTCATACCAATAAAAAGAAGAAATTAACACAACTAATCGGAATATCCATACCCAATACAACAAATATACAGAAGAAAACAGGGGAAAAAATTGAAAAATACATCCAACTGGCTGAGGAAGTCAAGGACATGTGGCATCAGGATAAAGTTGACAATATACCAACTATACTATCAACTACAGGAGTCATACCACACAATATCCACCAGTGCATCAACGCAATACAGCTACATCCAAACGTATATATACAACAACAGAAATCTGTAATTATTGATACATGTTCAATTACCCGAAAGTTCCTAAATGCATTGTATCATATACCATACAGTTAAAAGGAAGTCACGCTTGATCAAGGTCCGCATCACTTTTCATTTTTAATCAGACATAACATCTGAGAAAGGAAAGAAATAATAATATTTATTCAACATCGAATAATCATATACAATCCATAGAAATAATACAGTTCAGGACATCATACAGATTATTCTTCTGAATACGTCAGTTTATAAATTACAAACTAAAGATTTGTTTGTATTAATGAATTTTACATTTTGATGGATTTTACATTTGGTAGTATACAATCACAATATTACAAATATTGTTTTTATCAACATTATATTAGTTGTAGGTTACTTAAAGCTATGAGCTTGACATACTTATGTACCAAGTTATCTGCAACCACTTTCTGGCATTCTACATTGCCATGACCACTACCAAGTTGTGTGTCCGCATGAGTGGCCAGTGCCAAACTGACCAAGAGACAGTTGGCTCATTCAAGGCTGAGCATGCCACCGAACATGATATGCTCGAATTCAATGACTGCTTCACTGATTAGATTCTTTCCTCCCACACCACACCTCTGACCCAACCTTCCCTGCTTCCACTCCAGCCCTACACAACCTTCTACCCCAGTGGCAGAATCCTTTTCTTTTCTCTACTTTACTCCACTTCCCCCAAAGCCCCAGCATAGCCTGCAGATGGTGCAACTAGCGCCTCACTATCACATGCAAACAATTTTTGTCAGTTCTACAAGAGTACATAAAATGCACATAATTTGTTTTTCACTGTAAGTGTCAATCACTCATAGTGATATCTGAAACTGAAATTGTGATTTTATATATAGTTTACTTCATTATCTGTGCAAATGTTGCCATTTGCAGAAATGTAAGATTCAGCTTCTGGATTCTGCTATCTCTCAATTGACACGTTGCACATCATTACGAAGTGTTGTATTCATGATCTATGGAACAAGTACTAATCTAATCTAATCTATTCTGGACTATGCCATACAGTACTGAGAAGTTCATAATCCATGTCACTTCTTCACTACCTGTATAAATTTCGGTTACTGCTTTTAAAATATCTTGGCGGCTGTTGTGCCATTTTTGTCTATTCATAAAGTTTTGTTTGTCTGAACTAATGGTATTGTGATCAAGTATCTTATTACACATATTTGATTAATCTTGATGGTATACAGAAAATAAAATAGTGAAAGTAAATATCTTTTTTATGTTTCTTTGTATTATGTTCTGACATGTGGTCGTTCCTACACAAGATTATACCTACTTAACCCAAAGTTCTTTTTTGTAGCTCTTTGTCTTAGGTACATGTCATGAAATATTTATGTGGGAGACACCTTCGTCGATGTAGATTTGGTGCAAGTGTTACTGCTCTCTTTTACAACAACAGCGTTCTGCTACTGTGTCTACTGACCCAAAGAAATGCTATTATTAGAACATGCTACCACTTTGTGAAAAGGAGGGAATTATGTTTGATCCAAGAGCTGTAATGCTTATCCCTGAATTTATTAAAATTTTGGTGATTGACATACCAAATACAATATTATTCATCTGTTAAAGATAATTTTAATCCAGAGAGTTACATAAATGCAATGAATGGTTTCCTGTACTTTTTTATTTATTGTATTTGGCCTTGAGCTGTATAACACTATTTATACAAGGTTTCCTGTACTTGCAATTTGTTTATTGATCATGGATTCATTGCCTCAATGAACTCATTGCATTACTATGTAGACTATACCAAATTTCATTGTAAGATGTGCATATTAACACTGTGTGTAGGTATCTAGCTCCCACTTGTAATTTTAGTTTTCTTCAATTTGCCTAATGAACTTATAATTGACCTAATAATAACTCTTATAGGCATATCTTGTATGTGAAGAGTAGAAATCTTTACAAAATTGACTCATTCTTCATATGATTTGTTCACTTCACGAAATAGAAACAAACACTTCAAGTGTCAATGGCCACACAGTACAGTATAGCGTTCAGTATTGCGGTTTTGGGCAGTCTGTTTTACCAGTTGGAAAGGAAGTTGCTTACAAAATGATTTTTTTAATGTGCTGTCCTCTCATACTTCGTTGTAAGGGTAGGCACATTTTATGTTTAGTGCATCATTGGGAAGCTTTTCATCATCATTAGGGATTCTACAGTTGCCCAGTGAAATGCTAAACACACTATGCAACATTATTGACCTGGTTATATTGCTGATATTCATTGCCAATGCTAAACTTTTGAAGTCTCATTCTCTGAAATTGGTTGGAGACGTAATCCAATATTTCAGTGATGGACATGAAATCATAGTTTTAACTTAAGATTACTTCACATTTCTTAGCGCCAAAACACATAATGATGAATATTAACTCCTACTATCAACTATTTTTATAGTTCAAATAAACCAAATCAGCTACTACACTTTATGAACTCTTAACAGTGGTAGGTTCCTTCCATGGAGAAGTGATCATCCAAGTCTACAAAAAAATAAATCTTCAGGAAATAGCATTTGAAATAACACAGTCACTGAATCTTTACTAACACCTTAACACAGAGAAGTTATGTGGAGGATACAGACAGATTTTCTAAACAACTTCATTAAAGTCTAGCCAAGATGGCAGTGATAAAAGGTACGCGAAATTCGAGTTCCGTGAAAATCATGAAACAAAATGAGTTTCTATGCAACCAGTGCAGAAAAACTAGTTTAATCCAACCAGGGAAATGTTATTGCTCTAAGTTAAAAGTAAAAATCGTACATGAAATCATCACAAGATCGAAAGCAAGTGAAAAGACGGAAGCAAGTTCAGTGCACAAGTGTAAACATTGTGACGACTTTCGTATTGTGATATCCGCAAGAAATAGTGAAATAGAAGAACTAAAAAGGACTGTAATCCAACTAAAGAAACAGTTGGAAAATCGGGACTGTAATAATCAAGAAGAACATTATCAACAGAAGCTCCAAACAACATCGGACACCAGTGAAGTAAATGAAAAAATTACAGCAGCCACAAGCACAAAACTTGGACATATCAAAGTAACTGCTTCAAACAAAACTCCAAACGAGTCTGGAAACAGTGTAGCTGAAAAACAAGTGAGTCCAGAAACTATTAAAAAATAGCAGGAGTCACGTTCCGTGAAATCTACTAGTGTTTCAAAACATGTCCAACGCAAAAAAGACAAAAATTTACTAATTTTTGCCGATAGTCACGGTCGTCAACTGGCGGAAAAAGTGACAGTCAAACCTAAGCGTACAAGCCTTTATAAAGCCAGGGGCAGGAATGGAAGAAGTTACGAAGTCTCTTGCAAAATCATGTGAAAACCTTGACTTCAATGACTGTGTCGTGATTTGTGCAGGCGCAACCGACGTTGGCAGAGATAAAGGTAAAATACTCATCACAGTTCTCGACAGTGTGCTGCCCAAATTAAACAAAACAAACGTAACTATGGTAAATCAACCCCATGGGTATGACTTACCGCCCTGGTCATGTGTAAACAAACTGATAGAAAGAGTGAACGTTGAGATAAATGAACTGTGCAAAAAATATCCTTATGTGAATCTAATATATGTCAGTACATTAAACAGAGACATCCATACCAGTCACGGCCTACATTTGAATTACTATGGTAAACAGTTCTTGGCTGAAGAAATCTGCTGTCTTGTAAACAAGAGTGACAAGAAGCACAAAAAGATTGCAGGTCAGAGTACCTTGGAGAAATGGATCACTAGGGAAGCCTCATCTCGCCCAACATCAGGCAGCCTCCTCATCTGAATGCTTTTTTACTGCCAAAAGCACTAGTTACAAATTGCACAAACAAGAAACATTTAAACTGAAGGAAGGTGGTACTGTAGATTTTCCCACAAATTCTGTAATAAAGATCTTTCACTAAAATGTTCAGTCTCTAAGCAATAAAGTAGAAGAACTAAATATTTTATTAATGCATGAACTAGAGGATATTTCCGTAATGTGTCTTCCAGAACACTGGCTTGACGAGAACTTAATTAAATCTGTCTGCCTACACAATTTCACTCTGGCTGAGTACTATTGTAGACCTAGTGGCCACTATGGAGGTGTAGCCATATATGTAAAAGATAATATAGAGTTTACTAAAATAGATAATGTCACCTCCCTAAGTTGTGAAAAAGACTTTGAGATGACAGTGATAAAAATTTCGAAATTAGGTTTGATAATAGCTACAGTGTACCGCTCTCCAACGGGAAAGTTTGAGGTATTTTTAGAAAAAATTGGAAATTTTCTTAAATAAGCTACATAAAACAAGGTGTTTGTTGTAGTATGTGGTGACTTTAACATAGATTTTCTTAGTAAATGTAAACAGAAAACCGCCCTTGGCAATCTCATTAAAACACATAACCTTACAGCCACAGTTAAAGTTGCAACGAGAATAACACCAACCAGTCAGACAGGTTTAGATCAAATCCTGATTGATAAATAGAAATTGGAGTGGTCAGTAAAAGTGTTTAACACAGGATACAGTGACCACAAAGCTCAAATGCTTACCACCACAAAGGAAGGAAGACCAGTTAAGAATAACTTACTAAGGGTCAAGAGAAGGATTGCATACTGAAGACTGGTCTGATGTCTATGAAAAGCAAAATCTGAATTCGAAATTCAATATTTTTCTAGAAAAAATGGTAAAGCATTTTGATACAGCCTTCCCTCAAAAAATGGTAAATATAAGAGAGAAGACAGGAGGAAAGGGTTGGATTACTAAGGGAATCAGAACTTCTTGCCAGACAAAAAGGGAGCTCCACATAATGTGCAAAGAAAATAATGCCACTGAGGAAATGCATACTCATTACAAAACATACACTAAAATCTTACAAAAGGTCATAAACAGGCAAAAAGAATGTACAATGATTACTACATAAATAATTCTACAAATAAAGTGAAAGCTATGTGGGACATCATTAAAAAAGAAACTGGCAAAAATAAGAGAGCTGAGGAGAACATTGTCTTGATACACAACAATAAAAAGTTTTTACAGCCTACAGAAACAGCAAACATATTCAACAAATACTTCACTGGGATAGCTGAAAATTTAATAAAAACTAATTTTAGTTCAACTCAGCATCAAGTGGTAAACAAGTGCAACAGTAATAAATTTTCAATGTTTGTGGACCAAGTAAGCAGGGAGGAGACATTGAAGGCTGTCAGAGAACTAAAGACAACATACTCAGCAGGAATTGATGGTATACCGAACAGAATCCTAAAACTCTGTATACAAAACATAATTGACCCCTTTACTCACTTATGTAACTGTTCCCTAGAGTCATGCATCTTTCCAGATCAACTAAAAACATCAAAAGTCATCTCTATTTTCAAAGCTGGTGACAAAGATGAAGAAATATACTATCGTCCCATTACATTAACATCCTGTTTCTCATAAGTAATAGAAAAAATTATGTGTAGTAAGTTGTTAAAGTTTATAAACAAAAATAGTGCGCTATCTAATACTCAACATGGCTTTGGAAGCAAGAAATCAACGGAGACAGCAATCTATGAATGCATACCTACTGTATTAAAAACAATAGATGAAAAACAACAAACAACAGGTATATTTTGGACCTAACCAAAGCCTTTGATATGTTGTTGTTGTTGTTGTGGTCTTCAGTCCTGAGACTGGTTTGATGCAGCTCTCCATGCTACTCTATCCTGTGCAAGCTCCTTCATCTCCCAGTACCTACTGCAACCTACATCCTTCTGAATCTGCTTAGTGTATTCATCTCTTGGTCTCCCTCTACGATTTTTACCCTCCACGCTGCCCTCCAATACTAAATTGGTGATCCCTTGATGCCTCAGAACATGTCCTACCAACCGATCCCTTCTTCTGGTCAAGTTGTGCCACAAACTTCTCTTCTCCCCAATCCTATTCAATACTTCCTCATTAGTTATGTGATCTACCCATCTAATCTTCAGCATTCTTCTGTAGCACCACATTTCGAAAGCTTCTATTCTCTTCTTGTCCAAACTATTTATCGTCCATGTTTCACTTCCATACATGGCTACACTCCATACAAATACTTTCAGAAATGATTTCCTGACACTTAAATCTATACTGGATGTTAACAAATTTCTCTTCTTCAGAAATGCTTTCCTTACTATTGCCAGCCTACATTTTATATCCTCTCTACTTCGACCATCATCAGTTATTTTGCTCCCCAAATAGCAAAACTCCTTTACTACTTTAAGTGCCTCATTTCCTAATCTAATTCCCTCAGCATCACCCGACTTAATTAGACTACATTCCATTATCCTTGTTTTGCTTTTGTTGATGTTCATCTTATATCCTCCTTTCAAGACACTGTCCATTCCATTCAACTGCTCTTCCAAGTCCTTTGCTGTCTCTGACAGAATTACAATGTCATCGGCGAACCTCAAAGTTTTTATTTCTTCTCCATGAATTTTAATACCTACTCCGAATTTTTCTTTTGTTTCCTTTACTGCTTGCTCAATATACAGATTGAACAACATCGGGGAGAGGCTACAACCCTGTCTTACTCCCTTCCCAACCACTGCTTCCCTTTTATGTCCCTCGACTCTTATAACAGCCATCTGGTTTCTGTACAAATTGTAAATAGCCTTTCGCTCCCTGTATTTTACCCCTGCCACCTTTAGAATTTGAAAGAGAGTATTCCAGTCAACATTGTCAAAAGCTTTCTCTAAGTCTACAAATGCTAGAAACGTAGGTTTGCCTTTCCTTAATCTTTCTTCTAAGATAAGTCGTAAGGTCAGTATTGCCTCACGTGTTCCAGTGTTTCTACGGAATCCAAACTGATCTTCCCCGAGGTTGGCTTCTACTAGTTTTTCCATTCGTCTGTAAAGAATTCGTGTTAGTATTTTGCAGCTGTGACTTATTAAGCTGATAGTTCGGTAATTTTCACATCTGTCAACACCTGCTTTCTTTGGGATTGGAATTATTATATTCTTCTTGAAGTCTGAGGGTATTTCGCCTGTTTCATACATCTTGCTCACCAGATGGTAGAGTTTTGTCAGGACTGGCTCTCCCACGGCCGTCAGTAGTTCCAATGGAATATTGTCTACTCCGGGGGCCTTGTTTCGACTCAGGTCTTTCAGTGCTCTGTCAAACTCTTCACGCAGTATCATATCTCCCATTTCATCTTCATCTACATCCTCTTCTATTTCCATAATATTGTCCTCAAGTACATCGCCCTTGTATAGACCCTCTATATACTCCTTCCACCTTTCTGCTTTCCCTTCTTTGCTTAGAACTGGGTTTCCATCTGAGCTCTTGATATTCATACAAGTCGTTCTCTTATCTCCAAAGGTCTCTTTAATTTTCCTGTAGGCGGTATCTATCTTTCCCCTAGTGAGATAGGCCTCTACATCCTTACATTTGTCCTCTAGCCATCCCTGCTTAGCCATTTTGCACTTCCTGTCGATCTCATTTTTGAGACGTTTGTATTCCTTTTTGCCTGTTTCACTTACTGCATTTTTATATTTTCTCCTTTCATCAATTAAATTCAATATTTCTTCTGTTACCCAAGGATTTCTACTAGCCCTCGTCTTTTTACCTACTTGATCCTCTGCTGCCTTCACTACTTCATCCCTCAAAGCTACCCATTCTTCTTCTACTGTATTTATTTCCCCCATTCCTGTCAATTGCTCCCTTATGCCCTCCCTGAATCTCTGTACAACCTCTGGTTCTTTTAGTTTATCCAGGTCCCATCTCCTTAAATTCCCACCTTTTTGCAGTTTCTTCAGTTTTAATCTACATGTCATAACCAATAGATTGTGGTCAGAGTCCACATCTGCCCCTGGAAATGTCTTACAATTTAAAACCTGGTTCCTAAATCTCTGTCTTACCATTATATAATCTATCTGATACCTTTTAGTATCTCCAGGGTTCTTCCATGTATACAACCTTCTTTCATGATTCTTAAACCAAGTGTTAGTTATGATTATGTTGTGCTCTGTGCAAAATTCGACCAGGCGGCTTCCTCTTTCATTTCTGTCCCCCAATCCATATTCACCTACTATGTTTCCTTCTCTCCCTTTTCCTACACTCGAATTCCAGTCACCCATGACTATTAAATTTTCGTCTCCTTTCACAATCTGAATAATTTCTTTTATTTCATCATACATTTCTTCAATTTCTTCGTCATCTGCAGAGCTAGTTGGCATATAAACTTGTACTACTGTAGTGGGCGTGGGCTTCGTATCTATCTTGGCCACAATAATGCGTTCACTATGCTGTTTGTAGTAGCTTACCCGCATTCCTATTTTCCTATTCATTATTAAACCTACTCCTGCATTACCCCTATTTGATTTTGTGTTTATAACCCTGTAGTCACCTGACCAGAAGTCTTGTTCCTCCTGCCACCGAACTTCACTAATTCCCACTATATCTAACTTCAACCTATCCATTTCCCTTTTTAAATTTTCTAACCTACCTGTCCGATTAAGGGATCTGACATTCCACGCTCCGATCCGTAGAACGCCAGTTTTCTTTCTCCTGATAACGACATCCTCTTGAGTAGTCCCCGCCCGGAGATCCGAATGGGGGACTATTTTACCTCCGGAATATTTTACCCAAGAGGACGCCATCATCATGTAATCATACAGTAAAGCTGCATGCCCTCGGGACCTTTGATATGGTAAACCACAAAACCCTATTGAAGAAGCTAGAGCACTATGGAATTAGGGGGTTGGCAAATGATTGGATTCGTTCATTTCTCAGCGACCATAAACAAAAAGTATCCATCAGACATATAGATGATAAAGCATGAATAATCACAGAATATGTATCATCAGAAAGCCCAATCACTTACGGGGTACCACAAGGGTCGGTAATGGGACCCCTACTTTTCTTGTTATATATCAATGATTTGGATATACATATTGATTCCCACAAAGTAATACTGTTTCCTGATGACACAACAATACTGGTAAAAGCAGCAAAAAATGAAGATATACAAGAAGAAGCAAACACAGTTACAAAACATCTAAGTAACTGAACAGCAGAAAATCAGTTGATAATAAACTACAACAAAACAGTAGCCTTAAATTTCCATAACCACCAAAACACCACATTGATATATCCAGAAATAAAAATCAATCAACAGCCTATTGCAAATGATGAGGCTACAAAATTTCTCGGCATCTGGATACAAAGAGACTTAAAATGGGACAAACACATAGAACAAATTAATGCCAAGCTAAGCACGGGCCGTTATCTTCTTAGGGTTCCCAAACAATGCATAAATGAACAGGCAATATTGTGTGCCTATTATGCGTACTTCAATGCCCATCTCAAGTATGGACTCATATTCTGGGGAAATTCCCCAGCAGCTCAAGGGACATTCAGAATACAAAAAAGAGCCATTAGGATTATGACAGGGAGTGGTGCTCGACAGTCCTGCAACCAAATATTTAAAGCACTGAGTATACTACCTCTACCTTGTATGTTTATTGTTGACACACTAATGTATGTAAAAAAGTATATGATTCGAAATGATGATAATACTTTAAAAAACAAAGATATACATGATTATAATACTCGAATAAAATATAACTTGCATGTACCCCCAGCCAATACCAGTTTGTATCAGAAAGGTACATGCTATCTGGGTATTAAACTCTATAATAGACTATCAAATAGTATAAAATGCTTACAAAATATTAGTGCTTTTGAAAGATCTGTCAGAGAATATCTACAGTACCACTATTTCTACTCAGTAAAGAAGTACTTGGACCAGAATAACTGTTAAGAACTAAAGCTACTGTAATTTTTAACATTGTATCGTTGTAAGAACTACAACTATTGAAATTGGTAGCGTGTTGAAAAATGTTTATTTAAATATGTATCATTTTGCACTTAGTAATAAGTCCAATATCATCCTGTACACTGTACTACATATGATCAAAGGACTCAATAAATAAAATAAAAAAAAAGTCACACTGAGTGACTACAACAGTGAGATATGCTCATATTAATGACTTTGATATTGAAATGTGCGATGGATGAGTGCACTCTATGATGAATTTTTACATTGAGATATTAAGATGAAAATATCTAATCATGATACTGCCATGGAGAAGTTACTGTAATGATTACTAGGAGCTAAATTCCTATTGCTATATAAATAGAACAATTACGAAATTTTTGGCAATGACATTTTGGGGAAACAAGTAATAAATTGATTTATCTATGTGATAAATGATTGGGAAATAAACAAAGTTGGGTGGATTATTTTATTCATACCATGTGCACTGTCGTGGGAATTTAGCGAGCCTCTTGTAAATTTCATAGGATAGTAGTTTTCTTCATTTCTTAGTTGTCATATTCCTCTGATAACCAAAGCCATTTTCTAACTCAAAAAAAATTAGAGCAAGAAAATTATAACTACAGCTATAACTTTATAAACATACTTACAGGTCCAAATAGTAATATTATTTCTGGATGTGGAAACTTTAATTACAAATAACTTTTCAGTTAGTGATTTTTCACAAATAATAAAATGTTTACCAAAAGAGTGAAATGAGGGCTTTCAAATAATTTATGTCATTCTGGAAGTAAACTATTTTTATCTCATGATATGTTTCTGAATAAAGCAAATTACAGATTTCTCTTAAAAGAACATACAAATTATGGTGCTTTATGTAAATGTGGTACATCTATTACCAGCATAATATAAAACAGAAATAAGAAAGTTATCTAAGAGTAGAGTTATAGCAAATAGAGTTACTCCAACTTGTTAACTGTCATGTTCCTCATCCGTACAATAGAAGCATGTATTCTGCTGCCTCCACCTCAAAAAAGTGAGTCTACATTTCTCAGATCCAAAATGGGGCATGTCAGTCAGTGTTTATGAAGTTACTGCTAAATGATTTAGCACTGCAGATAATCTAGCTGGATTATGAAAACCTACCAAATTTGGGAAATCTTAAACACAGCATACAGCTGCAAGTTTCTGAGAGGAACATGGTATTTAAAATAATAAAGTGTTATAACAGAGAACTTGTGTACATAGTGCACAAATCTACAAAAGCTAACTAAAGAGAGAGTGGCGCAAAAGGGCAGTCAAATTAATACAAAACACATGGAAAAAAGTAAGTAACTATTCATTAATACAGGAGTAATTGCCATAGTTGTTAACACATTTATTCCACTGTAAGGCAAGAGAATGAGTGTCTTTGTGGAAAAATGTTTGCAGTTGCCTCCAGAAACATAATTGTACTCAGACATCCACCTCTTTATCTGAATCAAAAGGACAGCCATGAGTGTCTTTCTTCAGGGCTCTAAAAATATGGAAATCACATGGGGACGGATTTGGACTTTATGGAGAAAATGTAAGTGTTTCCCAGTGAAACGTCTACAGCATACTCTATATGACCTTGGCAGGAATTTTATTGGCAGGTTGCTTAAACTATGCTGCAGAGTTTTGTCTGAGAAGCCTTCACGCAACTTCCATACAGTCTCAATCTCTCATGTGATTTCCATATTTTTGGAGACCTGAAGAAAGACATTCCTGGCCATCTGTTTGGTTCACACCAAGAGGTGCAGACACATGGGTACAATCATGGCCATGTAGGCAACTGCAAACATTTTTCAATGAAGCGATTGACCATCTTGTCTTGTGGCATAAATGTATTCAATCTTGTCTTGTGGCATAAATGTATTCACAGGTAAGGTGATTACTTTTGAAATACTGAACAGTATACTTACAGTTTCCATCAGTCTTGTTTTCATTTGACTGCACCTTATACACAGAGCTTTCATCTTGTGCACTCTTTCTGAAGTTTTGCATCAGTGTAACCAAATATATTACAACAAAAGAAAGATGAATGTGACAGGGTTCAGATACCATGAAGAGCAATTCATAAAATATTTATATTCCATTCATCACTTTCAAATTACTTTTTAACTTTATGTTGACTCAATGATAAATCTGTAGTGACAGATCCATTGGGATTTCTTAATTACATATACCAAGATAGATTATTCCATGTGAACAGTGCACACCTTCCCCTCTGCCTCCACGCTCTCTCCTCCAACACACAAAAATTTAGAAGACAAATTTCGTTTATAGCTTTCTTTGGGTGGCAGTGGGCAGCAAGGACATAACTGACAAGAGACATGTAAAACTGAACTGGACATTATAACAAATCCACTCTCGTGTGCATAAACACAACTCACACACACATATCTCATCACAGTCTCTGGCTGCAGTGTATGATTTCAAAGTCTTGCCTTTGCAGCCAGAGACTGTAGCCATGTGTTTGCACGTTGCATTTTGTGTTGTCTAATTCTAATGAAGACCTCTTTGGCCGAAAGTTTTGTTTGAGAGTCTTTTTGTTGTGCATATCTGCCTATTCCTCCACTATATGGTAAGTAGCAACTATCCTTTTCATAATATTGTCAAACGTTAATCTTCCTTTTTTATTGCTGTGAGATCACAAAGCAATCCAGGGACAGTTACTGATGTCACTATTTTAGACCAAACAACCGCTTTTGTTGTTACAACCAGTGCTCAATTTGTGATGATACGCCATACCGATACCTCTGGTTGGTCACAGTACCAGTACCTCTTCTTTTTTACAAATCAAGCACTGGTCATAACTGTTGCTACTGCTGCTTCTTTTATTTCTTCAAGATCAAGTCATGTCCAAAAGATCAAACCAAACTGAACATATCTAGAAAAAACTGTTGTAAAAAGTGTTCATTTTCATAGCCCATTATGTACAGGCTGATCAAACCGCAGTTACAAGCAGAGGAGAGGCGATATGTGGAAAGAATCAAAGAAAAAGAACTGAACACATCACAAATAAGAAGCTGTGTATCATTGGGTGAATGTGTTACAATTGGTTCATTTTAACTTATTCCAAACACATACACAGTGAATCTTTGATGAGATATCTAGGACAGATGAATATTCAGTATTTCTTCATCTCATTTACATTCAGATTACTGGAAGTTATGCAGTCAAAAGACATATTCAGTGACATCTGACTTCAAACCCAAATTTTCATGGAATATTGCCTTGTAAGAAGAGAGAAATGTAGGTTCAAGTCGCAGTCTGGCAGAAATTTTCATATGTGACTAATAGATATAATGACTTAGGCTATCAGCGCAGAAGTGGCCTATACACATTTTTGGAAAAAACGAGGTATTTACACAGAACATCACTTTATGCCCAACCATTATGTTCTACAATGTATTCGGACATCATGGACAATATGGCAGTGTCAGACATTGTTTATGCACTGTGCAGTGGCTTACAAGATGGGGCACAATAATGGCCTATGCCACATACGCCTCTATTGCACCACGTTTGCATAGCGAGTAGGAAAGTGGGACAGCGTACCATATGTCATACAGCATGTGACGGCTGGTGGAGGACACAGCTGCAGTATAGACTCACAGTATTGTGGTTGACACACCGCTGAACTGTCATCAGTGTGCGTGTACTACAGAA
Organism: Schistocerca piceifrons; assembly: GCF_021461385.2. NCBI lineage: Eukaryota > Metazoa > Arthropoda > Insecta > Orthoptera > Acrididae > Schistocerca > Schistocerca piceifrons. The sequence goes on along the minus strand of NC_060143.1, from coordinate 93,770,847 downwards.
CCACAAGTGCAGTAGCCATGGTGACGATGTCGAAGCCCCATTGAAGGTAAGGATGGTGTTATGTTCCCTTGTTGGACTCATATGATTTGATATGGACACTGGTGTAGATAAGGAACGTTTCCTTTTCAGACCTGTTTGGATTGGACACTACTACCAATTGCCGATTCAGCCAGTGTGCAAGTTGTACAGCGGATGAGTTACGTGTCATGTTAGCAGAGCCCAATCTACCTGGTACATCGAAGAATACCATACCCACTACATCAATCATGGACGTATTGGAGTGGGATCGTAGTACAGGTAGCGTAAGTGCACTGCAACGAGGAAGATTACAAGGGTTCTTTCGCATGAAGTGCAGCACCAGACCCCACCCATCAATGAGCGAGGCACATGCCCTGCTAAAAATAAAACACCAATAGCATAGATTGTTGCGTTAGAGAACTTCATAAAATGGTTTCCAGGACTTCAGAGCGATTATGCATGAGTGAATGAAACAGTGGATCGTCACCAGACCTGAGCAAGGGGAAGTTATATCATTTATATAAAGCCGAGTATGATGATCTGGTCTCATAGTACGTTCGGTCAGATATTTAATACAAGATTTAATCTGACCTTTCATCCCCCAGTAAGTGCTTCCTGCCATAAATGTAACCTCTATATCATCATACATGCTGCAGCTGACACTGCGGAAGAGAAAGGTAAATGGGAAAGTGAAAGAGAGTTACATCAGCGAAAGGCTGAGAGCACGCGGAAGGGAATGCTTCATGATGCAGCAGAAGGGAGGCATAAGGACAACGATATGACTGTGATTGCCTTTGATTTGATGAGGACTTTACCGACGCCAGTACTTACGACAGGTATCTGTTACTACAAGCAGCAATTGTGGACATACTGCCTTGGACTACACGACCTATGGACTAAGAAAGCTATATGTATGGAGTGAGGGCGAAGCATCCCAAGGACTGCAAGAAATTGGATTGAGTCTCATGCATTACATTAAACATAATTTCCAAACAAAGTGACTGATTATGTACTCTGATCAATGTGGCGCGCAAAAATAGAATATAAAAATGCCTTACTATGTCAATTCATGGTTCTCAATGCAGATTTCACGCTGGAAGTGATCCATCATAAATTCCTAGTCATTGGGCATTCATACCTACCATGTGACCAGTACTTTGGTATCATTGCGAAGAACAGGAAATTTCAACCGAACATATACACACCCTCTGGCTGGATGAATGTCATTATCACTGCATGAAAACAACAACCCTTCATGGATATAACAATGTCAAGGAATGATTACATGTCCACAGTATGTTTAGAGAAAAACATGTGTAACTGTAAAGTGTCTACACAAAATACCAGGGTGCAATGGTTTCATATTCAGTGGCTTCAGTACAAAGCATCCTCTCCTCATATAATGTTTTATAAGTACTCCAATGAGCCAGATGTCCCATTTGCTGCCGGCCGATGTGACCGAGCGGTTCTAGGCGCTACAGTCTGGAGCCGCGCGACCGCTACGGTCGCAGGCTCGAATCCTGCCTAGGGCATGGATGTGTGTGATGTCCTTAGCATAGATTAGATTAGATTAGATTAGATTAATACTAGTTCCATGGATCATGAATATGATATTTCGTAATGATGTGGAACGAGTCGAATTTTCCAATACATGACATAATTAGGTTAATTTAACAACATACTTAAGTTAATATAACAACTTTATTTTTTGTGTTTTTTTGTTTTTCTTTATTTTTTATTTTTATTTTTATTTTTTTTATTTTTTTAATATTTTTGGTTTTTTTCTTTTTTTTCTTAATTTATATCTAAAAATTCCTCTATGGAGTAGAAGGAGTTATCATTCAGAAATTCTTTTAATTTCTTCTTAAATACTTGTTGGTTGTCTGTCAGACTTTTGATACTATTTGGTAAGTGACCAAAGACTTTAGTGCCAGTATAATTCACCCCTTTCTGTGCCAAAGTTAGATTTAATCTTGAATAGTGAAGATCGCCCTTTCTCCTAGTATTGTAGTTATGCACACTGCTATTACTTTTGAATTGGGTTTGGTTGTTAATAACAAATTTCATGAGAGAGTATATATACTGAGAAGCTACTGTGAATATCCCTAGATCCTTAAATAAATGTCTGCAGGATGATCTTGGGTGGACTTCAGCTATTATTCTGATTACACGCTTTTGTGCAATAAATACTTAATTCCTAAGTGATGAATTACCCCAAAATATGATGCCATATGAAAGCAATGAGTGAAAATAGGCGTAGTAAGCTAATTTACTAAGATGTTTATCACCAAAATTTGCAATGACCCTTATTGCATAAGTAGCTGAACTCAAACGTTTCAGCAGATCATCAATGTGTTTCTTCCAATTTAATCTCTCATCAATGGACATACGAAAAATTTGGAATATTCTACCTTAGCTATATGCTTCTGATTAAGGTCTATATTTATTAATGACATCATACCATTCACTGTACGGAACTGTATGTACTGTGTCTTATCAAAATTCAGTGAGAGTCCGTTTACAAGGAACCACTTAGTAATTTTCTGAAAGACAGTATTGACAATTTCATCAGTTAATTCTTGTTTGTCAGGTGTGATTACTATACTTGTATCATCAGCAAAGAGAACTAACTTTGCCTCTTCATGAATATAGAATGGCAAGTCATTAATATATAATAAGAACAACAAAGGACCCAAGACTGACCCTTGTGGAACCCCATTCTTGATAGTTCCCCAGTTTGAGGAATGTGCTGATCTTTGCATGTTACGAGAACTGCTTATTTCAACTTTCTGCACTCTTCCAGTTAGGTACGAATTAAACCATTTGTGCACTGTCCCACTCATGCCACAATACTTGAGCTTGTCTAGCAGAATTTCATGATTTACACAATCAAAAGCCTTTGAGAGATCACAAAAAATCCCAATGGGTGGTGTTCGGTTATTCAGATCATTCAAAATTTGACTGGTGAAAGCATATATGGCATTTTCTGTTGAAAAACCTTTCTGGAAACCAAACTGACATTTTGTTAGTACTTCATTTCTACAGATATGTGAAGCTACTCTTGAATACATTACTTTCTCAAAAATTTTGGATAAAGCTTTTAGAAGGGAGATTGGACGGTAATGGTTGACATCAGATCTATCCCCCTTTTTATGCAAAGATATAACAATAGCATATTTCAGTCTATCAGGGAAAATGCCCTGTTCCAGAGAGCTATTACACAGGTGGCTGAGAATCTTACTTATCTGTTGAGAACAAGCTTTTAGTATTTTGCTGGAAATGCCATCAATTCCATGTGAGTTTTTGCTTTTAAGCAAGTTTATTATTTTCCTAATTTCAGAGGGAGAAGTGGGTGAGATTTCAATTGTATCAAATTGCATAGGTATGGCCTCTTCCATTAACAGCCTAGCATCTTCTAATGAACACCTGGATCCTACTATATCCACAACATTTAGAAAATGATTATTAAAAATATTTTCAACTTCTGATTTTTTGTTCGTAAAGTTTTGATTCAATTTGATGGTAATACTGTCTTCCTCTGCTCTTGGTTGACCTGTTTCTCTATTAATAATATTCCAAATTGTTTTAATTTTATTATCAGAGTTGCTGATTTCAGACATGATACACATACTCCTGGATTTTTTAATAACTTTTCTTAATATAACACAGTAGTTTTTATAATTTTTGATAGTTTCTGGGTCATTACTCTTTCTTGCTGTCAGATACATTTCCCTTTTCCGGTTACAAGATATTTTTATACCCTTAGTAAGCCATGGTTTGTTACAAGGTTTCTTACGAGTATAATTAACTATTTTCTGGGGGAAGCAGTTTTCAAATGCATTTACAAAAATGTCATGAAATAAATTATATTTTAAATTGGCATCAGGTTCACGGTACACCTCATCCCAGTCTAACTGCTGTTGGCTTTCCCTGAAATTTGCAATTGTTAAATCGTTGACTGAACGTACTACTTTGGAGGACTGTTTAGTATTGCTGAATGGAGCTATGTCACATATTGTAACTAGCTGTGCACCATGATCAGAAAGACCATTCTCAACAGGCTGAGCATTTATCTGGTTAAACTTATCTTGGTCTATGAAGAAGTTATCTATCAGTGAGCTGCTATCCTTTACCACCCCAGTAGGAAAATCAATAACGGGTGTCAAATTGAAAGAACCGAGTAATACTTCAAGATCATTTTTCCTATTACCCTCTTTCAGAGAATCTACATTGAAGTCCCCACAAATAATAATTTGCTTCCCCCTGTCTGACAGATAGCACAACAAGGAGTAAAAATTTTTCAGAAATAGATGAAAATTTCCTGATGGGGACCTATATACAGTTACAATTATAAATGTGCCTTTATTTAATTTAAGCTCACAGGCACATGCTTCTATGTTTCTCTACACAAAACTTTTTTGTTTCTATACTTTTTGCACAATGATAACTTTTGACATATATGGCAACTCCTCCTTTCTCCATATATTCTCTCATTACATGTTCAGAGAGCTTATAACCACTTACATTTACCTTATCCATATCAGTAACAATGTGATGCTCAGACAGGCATAGTATATCTTTTTCATTCTCAGCTTCTAAATCTTCTAAACAAACCAGAAGCTCATCTATTTTATTCTTTAAACTCCCAATATTTTGATGAAATATACTTACATTATTTTTAATTATACTTTTATAAGAACCTTTCCTTATTCTAACATTTGCAGTACTCTCCTGTCTTAGTTTCTCATTGTGCTTAGGCCTAGTTCCTATACCAGTGGTCACATGGTGTTCAGAGAGGCAGATTATGTCAACTGGGTTGGGTGACTTTAATTCATCAATGCAATTACCTAGGACTGAGATACAACTTTGTGGAGATAAAATTTCTGGTGATTGGTGAAAATTTATAATTGATAGCTGTGATTGGTGATCCAATGTGCTAGAATTGTGCTGTTTAATTTCTTTCCTAAACTGAAGATTTTTTCAATCCTGGCCTCTCGTAGAACTTGACATCTTTCTGTCTTACCTATCCTAAAAAAGGTGCTGCTCCAACACCTGTAACCACTGGTATTTTACCATTCATGGCAGTGCCTCCCCCCCTTAAATTTCCTGCTATTACCCCAGCCAGTTTACCCTTCCCTTTCCTGTTGAGATGTAGGCCGTGCCTGGTATAGTCCCACCTACTGAGATAATCAACAGGAACCACACCAATATGAGCCCCCGCACCCGACCCAAGCAGCCGTTCCAACTCCCAATTAACTCTCCCAACAGAAGAGTTCAAATGAGGCCGCTCATGGCGTCTCAGGACAGATACAAATTCAACATTGGTGTGTCTCGATGCCGACGCAATCTTTACCAGGTCACACTCTCTACTGTACCCAGGATCTCTGTCGATGCTGTTCCCTGGCCCTCCCACAATAACCACGGTGTCTTCCCTGGTAAATCCTTTACAGAGTGAACCTAAATCCTCTGTCACCTGATCCAGACTAGCACTTGGTTTGAAAAAATTTGTGACCTGGTATTCTGGTCCTAATTCCTCCTGCAGAAGTTGGCCTACACCTCTGGCATGAGAACTGCCTAACAACAAAACTTTCTTCCTTTTCGATGACTTTCCTACATTCTTTTTCAATTTCCTATTGAAAGTTTATTGTGTCCTGTCTACACCTACCTCTGCTTGAGGCTCATCAGTTTCTAACTGAAGCAACAGGTCAAACTTATTTTTGACATTCACCACAAAACTGTCAGACTTAGTTCTAGGCCTGTTCCTTCTGCTACCTGTTGCCACTTCCCACCTCTCTTTGCCCTTCTCCCTCCTTAACCTGTCCAGATCTTCCATAGCCTGATCTAGCTCAGCCTGAAGGGCAGCAATTTTCCCCTCCTGTTCCACTATCTTCCTATCTCTGCTGCAAATCCTACATAACCACTGATGAGCCACGTCACTGCAGTCCCCCCAGTGAAAAAAACTACTGCATCCATCACACCAAACCCCGGAACTAACAATTCTACGGCAAGCCAGGCACTTCTCACTCATGGCAAAAATAATACTTTAGCTAGAATAAATCAATTAAATTACCGAAAATCAAAAAAGACGTTACAAGAATTAAGCCTATTCACAAATGTATATAAGCAAGTTTCTGATTTAAAATTCCGCTGTTTTTCTTATATCTGTATTAAAACAACGAAGGTATACGCTATTTATTATATATTTCACTAGATGGAATGAAAAAAAGGACAATTAAACGAGATACTTTAACTTTGATTCTCCAAAAACGTTACGAGAATTAGGCCTATAAACAAATGTATATAGGCAAGTTTCTGATATAAAGTTACGCTGTTTTTCTGAAATCTGTATTGAAACAATGAAGTTATACGCTATTTACGGTATTTTACTTATTTGTTACCGAGAAACTAGTTAAATTACCGTGAAACAAGAAACAAACACGTTTACAAAATTTAAGCCTAAGCGCGACTTCGCGAAGTTACGATCTTTTCGCGTTTTCTGAAAAAATACGCAAAGAAAAGTCAAACCTTTAACGGCAAGACTAAACGATACACTAATGCACGTATTTAATTTGTTGTCGGCGTTAAACTAAATTATATTCCTGTCTAAATCACTTAACTTTCTGGAAATGGTGTCTGGCGTCACTTACTCGGCGGCCATCTTGGAAGATAGTTAGGTTTAAGTAGTTCTAAGTTCTAGGGGACTGATGACCACAGCAGTTAATGGACGCACTAGAAGCACGTTAAAGAAGACTGATTTAATGACCTTGCTGTAATTTGTACCCCCAGTGTACCATGTTATTACCGTAACTTGAAGACGTTTGCACAACCGTGCTGTGACGCCATCCCTGTAAATGATGATATGGATGATGAACATTAATGCGTCATGTGTATCTTGTCCAATGTTTGACTACAGTGTGTAAAGCAATAATGGCCTATCACACGTTTTGTGTATTAAGCCCAAGTGCGCTGAAACAATAGTTGCCTGACCCACACACTATTACGGTAACTCCACCTTCAACCTGACACCATACCACAATCATTGCTATACACCGCAATCACTACCTTCCACATCAATTCTGCAAACATCAATATCTTCCAGTGGCCATTCTCACAAACCAGTGTGCTGTGGCTTAGGCCACTATGGTGTTGATAGCCTCATTTATACAAGGGTGGTTTGAAAAGTTCTCTGAATCACCACGAGAGGTCAGCGCTACGGCAATTAGTTGTTCACGTGATATTCATTGGACTGTTGCCTGCAAACACATGCCACGTCATTGCTCTTAGAAGAGAGCTGTGGCAGTGACGTGGATCTGTTGTTGTTCCCACATAGTAATTTGCGAAGATGGAAAAAATCGAGATTCGAGCAGTGATTAAGTACTTCATAAAGAAAGGTATGAAAGCAAAGGACATCCATGCCAATTTCTAGTATACAGTGGGGGACTCTGCTCCTTCATATTCAACTGTTGCCAATTGGACAAATGAATTTAAATTTGGTCAGGACAGCTTAGATGATCGTCGCAGCAGTCGTCCAAGATGCGTCACTAGTCCAGAAATTATTGCAAAAGTGCACAAAATGGTCATGGAGGATTGCCACCTGAAAGTGTGTCAAATTGCTCACACTTGCCAGATGTCATATGAAAGGGTATATCACATTTTAACTGAAGAATTAGGAATAAAAACATTATCTGTAAGATGGGTGCCACGAGTCGACAAGTGCCAGCGCACCTGTGCCATTGCCATGACAAAATTATACAAACCAAGGTATGAATTGTTGTCATACCTGCCTTATTCACCTGATATGGCCCTGTCAGACTCCCATCTCTTCCCAAAACTGAAAATTTTTCTTGGTGCACAAAGATTCACATCAAACGAAGAATCGATAGCCGTAGTTGACACTATTTTGCAGGCCTAGAGGAAACTCATTTTCAAGATGGGGTCAAGGCAATGGAACATCGTTGGACCAATTGCATTAATCTACAAGGAGACTACGTTGCAAAATAAAAAAGTTTCAGTGACATAAGTACTTTTTTTTATTCCGTTCCGAGAACTTTTCAAAACACTCTCCTACCTAATGCAGTTGATGTCTAATAGTTCACAGTAGGTGAATAAATTTTGAATAATTGAATATATTATAACAAAACATTCAACATTCCATGCAGAGACAATCTCAAAATATTTTAATTTCATACTTTTCATAGCTTTACTTTTGAAGAAAAGTAAGCAACTCAATCAAAAAATATTATCCTTGGACCTATAACCATTAGTGGATGGACCAATAAACTCTTCTCCCCCCGCCTCCAAGACACACACATGATGTAACTTTATGCAATGATTCTGTAATTACATTTCTGGGTGGGGATGGGAGCTGGGATTGTGATCAACACAGATATAAAATGGGACAATATAGCGTATGTAAGAGACATAACTCATTTTTCAACGAACAAATTTATTTTACTGCAGTTATTTTTACATGTCATACTAAAAAATCACTTTCATTGGAACAGTAATTCCAACACAAGAGATACAAGTGTCATCCACCTCAGTAAACGTTTTAGGACAGTGGGTTTTCACAGTGGAATGTAAACGATTTCGCTTTTTTAAAGTGTATCTATGATACTACTATTGACAGTGACATAATATTAATATATTGCCAGACACATTAATTTGGCACAGATGGCAAAATAAAAATAATGATCTTGGCTATTGGTTGTGGGCTATCCCTAGCAATCATCCCAGAAAATGTAGGATGGTGGCGGAGAAAGTTTGGTTGTGCAATCTTGTAGTCATTCTGTTGCGGTACTGGAAGAGCGACATGTTTCTGAAAATAAATCAAAGGTTTATTGAATTAATTATTGAATACTTTTTACAGGACCTGGCAGTAATGGAAAGAACATAAGTAGAATAACAGCACTATTTGTCAAATTAGAAAAACATCACTATATGTCAGATTAGAGAAGAATTAAGTATGTAATGTTTAATAACATGAATTTTGTATGTATAGTACACCACTCTGTTGCCAATGAGGTACAAATCAATCTCAAATGAAGTACCTAGGAGTAAAAACGCCTCTCTTTGAGCCCACATTATGTTGTCAAATGGTGAAGCATATAATCAGCTAATCTGATCACATATTGCATCAGACTGCAAGTGGGCAGCTGGAGATAGTGATGCTAGGGGTTTACCGACAGTCATTTTGTTGGTGCATGTTCAAGGCATTAAGAATTCTAACACCACCTTCACATTAGATACATTCACTAATGGTGGCTTGATGTAAATAAACAATCAATTTCAAAAGAAGAGAGATTTCTTCCACTCCATCATATTCTGTACATCCACCAAGAAGGTGTACCTACAGGGCAAAAGAATAGGTGAAAGTACACATTCACAAAAGACAACCAAACATTGCTTAAGCTGTACACTATATTAACAAGAGACTATCACAATACTGCTTAATACTAGATAATTGGAAAGAAAGCTGCTGCTGCTACTTCAGTTATATTAGGTAGCTGCAGGCTGTCTTATCAGAAACTTAATATTTACTTCATTAATGGAGCATTTTTCAAAGAAAATAGTAACCTATATATGTAATTGCACAGGACATTTTACAACACACTGCTTGCCATCCATCTAAAGGAGCAAACAAATCCTTGCATCATGAGGTATGTTGTACATTTTCTTTTGAATTGGCTGAGATAACCAATTACTTGCTGTATGTTAGATGGGAGCATCTCAAATATTTTCACACCATATTACATAACTTTGTTACGTCCTGGGATGCAAAGTTTACACAAAAGTTCTATTTCTGTCTTGTATTGATAGTTCAGCTGGAACTGGTTTTTCACAACTGCACTACACTTTGACTAAAATAAGTCTGTGATTGTGCCTGTGGCTAGCCAACTGCAGTTCTTTCTTGACATCGCTATAATGACTGATTTTTTTAGGCATGCCACAGATTTCTCACATGCAGTAGGATGCACAGGAAGGGGAGAGCCAACTGTTGCCCTATCCACCACCCCCACTGATGTACCTCTCACTGACAACGACAACAATAAAAACAACCTGAATGTATGTTTTGCTCTTTTTGCATTAAATGTGCAGCTCTTGCTCGTTCTAACTATGTGGAATGTTGTACATAACAAACAATCCTTTACCACCATAGCTGTTTGTCACCCATGAGGTTATTTTAATCAAAATTTAGAAGAAAACTTAAGTGTTTGTCATTAAGTCTGCTAAAGACTCACCAAAGCATTCAACAATAGCCACAAAAGTTTGCTATTATTTCCCAATAATACAATCTGACAGGTGCCAAAAAAATTAAAACTTTAATATCTATCCATTATATGAGTGGGACACTGTGACTGTGATGAATAAATGTTTCCATAAATTACTGCTACAGTGTATCAGCCACCTTTTGTATTATTTTTTAATCATTTTTACCATAACTGTTTTGAATCACTATCATCAGATGGTATATATTTATTGCATGTTTGCAGCATTGCTGGAGTTGTGCAGCCTTGGACAGGCATGAACTGTACATACTTCTCACCACATTCAGTGTGAACATGTTTCGTTCTCTTGCCATAGGTATAAGCCACAACACTGCTACAAATATACAATAAATAAGTACTATCTGATGATAAATCGCTTGTCAAATCAAAACCAGTCATGGTAAATAGAAACTGAAGAATAAAACCAAAGGCAGCTGGCTCTTGTAAACCTTTACACAAATTTAAATCTGAACTGAAATTGGTTCTTCTGGCAACCTCTGCTCTGAAGATGGATATTTAACAAAAACCTTGTGGCATAAAAGACTACAATGATTGCTTGTGCTATTTAGAAGTAGATGCAAACATTCCTTATCAGTAACATGAGGTGTGACAGAGACCAATATGTTTATTATTATTACTTTTCAATCAATGAGCTAGCTGGTAATCTGTAAATAGCCAGTATGTAGCCTTAAACACAAGAAAGACACAGAGTGTAAAACCAATGCAATCTACACCATTTCAATAGAAACAGACCAATGATCTTTGAAACATAGCATTATTTTTAATTAATCAAAACACAGACAACCTATATCCAATGAACAACATCAGTCTATATAAAGTGATCTATTGCTCTATTATAGAAGGTAGACTGTTTTGACCAGGAATACAATCAACATGGTGTACTCTATTTCAAGCCCATACAATATGGTGACCACAACGTCACTCATTACACCTGCAAAAAAACATAAATAACATGTAAATAGTTGATTCCAGCAATAGAATGAAACTAACAGGACAACCAAATAAAGAGGACAAACTAAATAACTGACAATAAGAATAATGACATCACTACAAAACAAATATATGCTCAAAAATCAAGTATACAAAATCCTTAAAAGTTTAACACAAGGAACTTACTAAAATGAAAAATTTTGGTGTTGTAAATTTCACGTGACCTATATATCTCAAATGAAGATCACAATACCAGTAACCCATACACAACTCAAAAACACAACGCCACAATTTTCACTTTACCTACATAGCTCTAACAAAGCCCTCGATACCAGGAACCAAGATAAAACTCAAAACCATGGTGTTGCAAATTTCATTTCACCCACATAGCTCAAGGAAAGCCCTAGATACCACACTTTCACTTACTCTATCTAAAGCAAAGTACACAGTACAACAAACCAAATCATATATACATAACTAATATCAGAAATGTATTCTAGCCAACGATGGTACATCAATACCCATGATACCTACCAATAACAATCCACCAGAATTACCCAACACTAACAAGGAAATCCCGAAAATTCATGAAAACCTGCATCACCACCAATTTCAATACACACAAACAACTTCACCCATTGCAGCAAGTAATGAGCTACACGTAAATATCTGTATCTTCATCACAACTGAAGAAAAATAATATTACATCTCCGACCACAAGAAATACATGGCACTAATATAACCAAACACAAAAATGAATCCATCAGCCACAATATGCAAATTCAAAGCAACTCACCAGAAAGCCAGCACAAATTCTTCCAGTAGCAACCTGGAACATTCAATTCATGTCAAACAACTCACTAACAAACATTCATCACAAGAGAGCGCCACCAAATACTGCAACTCACCATCTACAAACACAAAGACTCAAAAACTATCAAGGCTCACCATGACAACACAGTTACATTACAGGTCAAAGCAGATGGGTGTAAGATCAGCACTTGACCTGTGAATAACCTCACGTTACCCTCAGGTATGAACTAGCGATGAGACAATAACTGCCAATTGGCAAGAAAACATGGTTAAATTATACAGAATGAAACTTGATTACTTTTGTTCCGAGTTTGCGTATTTTTGGTACAATCCATAAAGGGCAGTACTACCTGCTTTGCACTTTGAAATCTTTTTCACTGTACTGGCCCACAAAGAAGACTGACAGAATACTTTTATTAACTCTGGCCTACAGCATTTTCTTTTTAAACAGCGCAGCTAATATTTAAAACTTATCCATTCTAACATTGAAATTCTAAAACTTACAGCCCAAACAATTTACTCCCTAATGGTACTTATGATTAAAAATACAGAGTGAATTTACTTGACACTGATTTGATTTACGAATTTCTGAACGTCAGCCGAGACGTTCATATAAATCCTTACTGCTGTTACAGCATCTTGTTTTGCAAATGCAAATTTCCGACAATATCTCCAGTTTTGCTGCATGTATCTTCTTGTTCTTAGAGAGTTTCATCGTTATATACTTTAGTGACTAAAAATAGACTCTATTACTTAACAGTTCAACATGTTTAAACTAGAGTTAACTTTGAAGAAGCCTTCCAACAGCCATTACAACAGTACTAAGTTGCATACAACACAGCTGTGTACCCTTTCATATGCACACAGCTATGAAACTAAATCTGCAGTCTATTACATTCATCAACACAACACTACACTTGCAGCTTGAGTACATACCTCAGAGTATTAAATGAATCCTAAACAGTTACATTATAATGCAAAATACGATATTCTAACCACAATCATTTTAACAGATGAACTTATTTGCCTCCCAGAGTGCGAATGTATATTACGTTTCCTATTTTCTCTCCAACAATTTTGCGTTCCGCTTTTCGTCTCTTAGAAATCAGAATAGCACAAAGCCTATTGCTGAGTTACTACGACAGTTCAATGCAGCATCTACCACCTCGACGAAACAATAACAAACACAGATCTTTCGGCCCACCAAAAATGTCGTCTTCAAAGTTTATACTCACAACACCTTCAACAGGAAACGTTAGCGACATTCCCCGAGATTGCACAAGCTCCACCCATTTGCCCCCCTCCACACCAACCAAGTGCATGTGTGAAGGCTTTGTACACGCCGTGTAGCGCATCCATATGATTTTTGGAACTTGAAATATGCACGCGGTTACGGTTTGAAAGTGAACGTAAATGTTTTTATTAACATGCACAGAACGAATGTAACACAAGAGTAGGCAAAAAACAACCATGTTAATAGGAACGTCTATAAAAGCGTCCGTAGCAACTGCGGCAAAAATAAATGTGTAGCAGCGGCATCGATTCTAAATTCCAACACCCCCACTAGAAGCGATGTCTCTCAGTACTTCATTCTTGGAGTCTAAATTCTTGCGTTAGTTGCTGATGTCTGATTCTTGGCAGTGGCTTTGTCATCATACCTGCAAGCATATAATTTGTGGATATTTGCTCCACTGTGATTTCCCCTGTATCCACTAGTCTTTGACAGATCAATTGCATCTTTGTTGTCGCAAAACAATCTTATTGGGTCCTCTTTTGGGAAAGGGGATATCTCTCTTTGCAGATGTTGCAGCCAAAGTGCTTCGTGACATGCAGAAGTTAAAGACATATATTCTGCTTCTGTTGTCCAGAGAGCTACTGTTGGTTGTTTTTTTACTATTCCATAAAATTGCTCCACCTTGTGACATAAATAAAAAACGAGTGGTTGATTTTCTATCTCCTACGTCCCCAGTACAGTTGGCATCAGTGTAACCTGTGATGTCGTGATATTCTTTGGAAAATTGTAGGGTGAAGTCTTTAGTTCCCTTAATATACCTTAGTATTCGCTTTACAGCTTGCCAGTGGGATATTCCAGGGTTATTATTAAACCGACTCACAACTCCAACTGCGTACGCTAGATCTGGCCTTGTACCTAGCTGTGCATACATTAAGCTATCTATGGCTTCTTTATATGGGACTTTCTTCTTGTGTGTGTGTTTGAGGTTTACGGGCACTAAACAGCGGACTTTCTTCTTGGCATCTCTTTCTCTTCCTGTTTTTGGGCTCATTTCATGAGTTAATACTTGGTTATTGTTAATCGGAGTGGATACTGGCTTACAGTCTTCCATATTATACTTTCGTAAAATCTGATCTATATAATGCGTCTGATCCAACCGTAAAAGTTCAAGCTTACGATCTCTTGTCACTCGGATCCCTAGACAATTGGATACTTCTTCAAGGTCCTTTAGTTTATGTTGTTCCTTTATTTGTTCTTTAAATGCAATTTTCTGTAGCATATTGTTACAAAATATCAGCATGTCATCTACATAAACAGCTACAATTAATATATCGCTTCATTGGTATCTATGATAAACACATGGATCAGCAGTGTTCCTGCTGAAATTTAAACTTTGTAAAACTTTGTCCAGTTTGATATTCCAACAGCGACTTCCCTGTTTAAGTCCATACACTGCTTCCTTGAGTCTTTTAATACCTTCATATTTTGCTGTTTTTGTCATGTAGTCAACTGTGGGAATTTTGACATAAATTTCTTCTTTCAAATCACCTTGCAAAAAAGTTGTCACCAAATCACAATGATCAATGACCAAGTCGTATTTAGCAGATAGACTAAACAAATATCTAAGTGAATTGTATCGTATCACTGGTGAGTATGTTTCTTCAGAATCTAAACCTTTAACTTGTGAACATATCTTAACTACAAATCGAGCTTTATGGCGACTTATCTGTCTCTTCTTATCTTAAAGACCCACTTAGCATCAATCGCCTTTTTGCCTTGAGGCAGGATAGCTGATTCCCAAGTTTTATTTTCTGCTTCTATTGCTTGAAACAATTTATCTGAATCCTTAGATTGCAAAGCTTCTTCCAAAGTTGATGGCTCTGATTCTTATGAATCTTCTTTAGTACAGTAGGTCACATAATCATCCATCTTCTTTGGTATGGGTATTCTGGAAGATCTTCTGAGCACTTGTTGAGGCGGTTCAGATTCATTTTCTATTTCATCTGAGCCTGTTTTTTCTGAAATGTTGTTATCTGATATGTTGTCCCTTGAGTCATCTTGAATCGTAATGTTCTCCTCCTTATTTGCGAACGGGATAGATATCTGATTTGGTTTCAGCAAATGATCACATGTTCCTGGCTTGTTATTATTCTCTTGACTAATTTCTTCTTTAAATATCACATCTCTGGATTTAATGATTCTTTGTTGAACTGGATGAAACAACAAGTATGCCTTGCTGTCTAATAATCGTGGATGTCAGAGGTCAGGTTTCCTTTCTGAGAAAGCTTCCTCTGGCGCTATGTTGTTCAAAGCTTTTGTCAGTTATTTATTAATGAGATAACCTGCGGTTACCTTTCTGCAACACCATCTTGCTCTGGAATGTAAGGAACAGTGGTTTCATGTTTAACTCCTTCTTCCCTTAAAAATTTCGCCAGTCTTTCGTTTACATAATCTTTTCCATTATCAGTTCGCAAGATACAAAGGCTTTTGCCTGTCTAATTCTCTATGAACTTTTTAAAATTGTGCATAGTGTCAGGTACTTGGTATTTATTGCTGACAGTGTACAAAAAAATCTTTCTAGAGAAATCATCACTCAGAGTTAGAAAATATTTAGCTCCACCAATCGATGTGGTTTGCATTGGACCACACAAATCTGAATGCACTAACTCCAAAATCCTTTTAGCCCTAGAAGTGGAGTGAGGAAAGGAAAATCTAGTCTGCTTACCTTCCAGGCACGTAACGCACAGAGTGTCGACGGCTCCTTTATATTTGATGCCATTAGCCAAACCGCTTCGTAATTCTTCCATGGCATCTAAGTGAAGGTGGGCTAATCTTCTGCGCCATAGATTCGCATCAATAGACAAGGATGCATATTTTGTTTCTGCACTGTGATCACTTGGTTGGTCCAGCCTATACATTCTGTTGTTTAACGATGCTGTAGCTAGCAATTTCTTCTCTGTATCTCGAATGCGACAGCCTCTATTGTCAAAAATGACTGTGTGACCCTGTTGCACTATTTTGCTTGTGGGAAGTTAATTTTGTACTCAGCTGAGGAACATAAAGTATATCCGTCACCTTAATATTCATTTTCTCTCGGCCAGCCACAGCATTAATATGCGTGCAACCTGTCTCTTTAACGGGAAAATTTTCGTTGTTGGCCACGACCACTTGTGAACTGGGAACTGACGCTACGAAGATTAAATCACATGGATGGCTTGACATGTGAGCTGAGGCATCAGAATCCTCAAACCAGTCTTTGTCTATAGCTTTAGTTGACGTTGCCATCATGAAGAATGTCTTGTAGCTGGTTTCTTTAATAACTGATTTTTCGCTTGCCTTGTGTTTACTGCAACAATTTTTCGCTATGTGTCCATATTTGTTGCAGTTGTAACATCTCGGATCTCTGGGATTGTGGTATGAGGTGATTCGCTTGTCTTTTTTGTTCGTCTGGAGAGCCACGTCATTAACATACGAGTTGCCACACACTTCGTCCTTTACATCCTGCAGTAATTTGTTTTTAATGGAGTCGCCCGTTATCGGCGTGTTGGAGTTCTCTAAACCCATTATGATCGGTTTGTACTCATTAGGTAGCCCAGCTAACAAGATACATCCTACCCACTCGTTTTTCACTTCAAAGTTAAGATCATTCAAATTATTTGACACTGAAATTATTCTCGTCACGTATTCTTCCACAGACGAACTTCTCTCTAATCGTGTTATTAAAAGCGTTCTCAACAGCCTATTCTTCGATAAAGTCCTGAATCCTATAAGTTTGTTTTAATTTATCTCACTCTTCTTTTGCAGATGACATGCTCTGCAGATGCACATAAATAGCAGGATCAACTGATAAGATTATTTTGACCCTTGCGGAGCATGTCTTAACTTCATGTTTGATCTCGCCCATTATACACTGCCACAATTGTTCGTGCTGTAAATAAGTTTTCACTGCAGATTTCAATGTATTGTAATTTTCTCTACCTTTCGGTTTTTCAATTAACGGCAATGAATTAGCACTGACTGAACTCATGATATCGGCGTTCTGTATCTGCGTCTTGATGTGACGAGAAATACGTAGTTTTTATTCACTTCAAATAAACCGCTGGGTGACTGTGCCTCGGCCCATAACCTGTTATTGGACTTGAAATAAACAGGCGGTTACGGTTTGAAAGTGAACATAAATGCTTTTATTGACACGCACAGAACTAATGTAACACAAGAGTAAGCAAAAAAACAAACATGTTAATAGGAACGTCTATAAAAGCGTCCGTAGCAACTGCGGCAAAGATAAATATGTAGCAGAGGTATCGATTCTAAATTCCAACAATTAACTTGGTCCCCGCTTTTTTGTAGTCCATGTGTTTTACCGTGGTTGCTTATACTAGCAGTGTTGTGTCAGAAGTACTTCTTAGCAGTCTGTGTAATTAAAACATTTAAAATGAGTGCTTTTAAGAGTCAAATTGGTGGAAACGAATACAATTATCTGAGAAGTCTGAGGCGGCATATTTCCAGAGCGCACCCACAGCAGTTGAACGAAATCGTACCTCACGTTACAAATAAAGAACCTTCATTTCCCTATCAGTGCTACACATGCGACAAGAGTTTTACTTGGAAAAGAAGTTTAAAACGCCACCAAAAAGACATTCATGGCGTAATGAAGCAGCAGAAGAGGTTGAAGTGTATGATATGCACATTTGAAGCAGAGTCAAAAAAAGTGTTGTACTGATCATTTCCAAGCCACTTATCAAATACGCGTGAAATCTGAAGATCTGGAGTTCCTTAGTGAAGATGAATTTTTGTAGTGGAAAGAGGAGATTGAACATCCTACACAATCCAAATTCGTCAAACACCATGGCATAAAGTTTGTTGATGATTGCTCAACCTGTAAGTATGTTTTCCCCATTCACGTCAGTTTCTTTCCAAAAGTGAAGGTATGAGACACCTCGAAATCGCAGGTAGTAAGAAAATTGATGGAAAGTGCCCTGCAGAGATGAAAGTCCGCTATAAGGAAGGAAAGTGCCTTGCAAATTTTGTGTCGTCACATGTTGGATACAATCTAAACTTAAGTCATTTGAATCTAACACCACAAGAACACGAGAGCATAGCTGTAGACATTACTATAGGAATCCCCTTTCCTATTGTTCTTGATAAAATTCAAGCAATAGTGCAGAATTCAAATTCGGAGAGACTACATCTCACAACATTGCAGTACGTGCACAGCATTGCAGCTTTTTGTAATTTGGCTTCAAAGTCAGTCAGAGATCAAAATAATGCTATCAGCGTTACTGTTGGGCACTAAAAATAAACTTCAAGTCAGACTTGAAGAGAATGTTAATGGCTACATGGCTGATAATGTACATATATCCTGGAGTAGATCTTACTGTACCAGAATGGAGCACATGAGCATTTCAGGTATTAAAATATTACCATGAAATGGTTGCTAATTAGTGGTACAAACCTTCACCAAGAAGAGTTCTCAATATCCCATGGCTCTCTTCTACGTCAGGAACAGCCATAGGTATGTGGTGTAATGATTTCCTTTTCTTTGCTTCCTCTGTGGCACAAGGTTTCTCTTGTGACTCCTTTGTGGGTTCTAACAGCACCTACATTCGCCTTCAACATTGTCATCATTTTTTTCGTTAGCTTAACTTCGGCAGTTGATATGCTAGTAATGACTTCCAAAAACATTGAGACAATTTTTTTTTTATCTGACAATGCTTCTTGGGTGTTTCAGCTACCATTTGTGGCTTACTATGGCCAAAATTGCTTCCCTCTCATCAATCACAGACACATCTTCAGCACCAATAACAAGTGCATCAGTCAACACAAGATTTTGCAAGGGAGTCTCACTTCTGCTCTTCTTTTCTGTTTAATTGCAAACAATATGA
Organism: Schistocerca piceifrons; assembly: GCF_021461385.2. Lineage (NCBI taxonomy): Eukaryota > Metazoa > Arthropoda > Insecta > Orthoptera > Acrididae > Schistocerca > Schistocerca piceifrons. Next base: position 93,751,678 of record NC_060143.1, on the reverse strand, counting down.
ATGTGCTTACGCATATTTAATTTAATACTACAGAGATTAAGAGGTTATGGGTGGGTTGGGAGTATGTTTTGATTTTGTGTGTGTGTGTGTGTGTGTGTGTGTGTGTGATTGACCTAGTGTAGTGCCCGAGCTTTTTTGTGGTAAGTAGTCGTTTTTTTGGGTGTATTTTTCGTGTGTATGATGTTTGGTGGAGTATTCCTGTGTTGTGTGGTTGGTGGTATTTACTGTATGTGTTTTAGGTTGATGATGTGGTATTGGCAGTTGGAGTTGATTTCTGTTTCTTTGGGGAAATACTCGATTTATATTTATTTGGTATTGTTAGTTGTTTTTGACCTATATAGGTCATGGAGGTGTCCGATTTCAATGGGCCGTTGTAGCTATGTGTGTTTTAGTATCGTGAGCTGCTGTTGACATATACAGGGTGAGTCACCTAACATTACCGCTGGATATATTTCGTAAACCACATCAAATACTGACGAATCGATTCCACAGACCGAACGTGAGGAGAGGGGCTAGTGTAACTGGTTAATACAAACCATAAAAAAATGCGCGGAAGTATGTTTTTTAACACAAACCTACGTTTTTTTAAATGGAACCCCGTTAGTTTTCTTAGCACACCTGAACATATAAACAAATACGTAATCAGTGCCGTTTGTTGCATTGTAAAATGTTAATTACATCCAGAGATATTGTAACTTAAAGTTGACGCTTGAGTACCACTCCTCCGCTGTTCGATTGTGTGTATCGGAGAGCACCGAATTACGTAGGGATCCAAAGGGAACGGTGATGGACCTTAGGTACAGAAGAGACTGGAACAGCACATTACGTCCACATACTAACACCTTTTTATTGGTCTTTTTCACAGACGCACGTGTACATTACCATGAGGGGTGAGGTACACGTACACACATGGTTTCCGTTTTCAATTACGGAGTGGAATAGAGTGTGTCCCGACATGTCAGGCCAGTAGATGTTCAATGTGGTGGCCATCATTTGCTGCACACAATTGCAATCTCTGGCGTAATGAATGTCGTACACGCCGCAGTGCATCTGGTGTAATGTCGCCGCAGGCTGCCACAATACGTTGTTTCATATCCTCTGGGGTTGTAGGCACATAACGGTACACATTCTCCTTTAACGTACCCCACAGAAAGAAGTCCAGAGGTGTAAGATCAGGAGAACGGGCTGGCCAATTTATGCGTCCTCCACGTCCTATGAAACGCCCATCGAACATCCTGTCAAGGGTCAGCCTAGTGTTAATTGCGGAATGTGCAGGTGCACCATCATGCTGATACCACATACGTCGACGCGTTTCCAGTGGGACATTTTCGAGCAACGTTGGCAGACCATTCTGTAGAAACGCGATGTATGTTGCAGCTGTTTGGGCCCCTGCAATGAAGTGAGGACCAATGAGGTGGTCGCCAATGATTCCGCACCATACATTTACAGTCCACGGTCGCTGTCGTTCTACCTGTCTGAGCCAGCGAGGATTGTCCACGGACCGTAATGCATGTTCCGTAGATTCACTGCCCCGTGGTTTGTGAAACCCGCTTCATCGGTAAACAGGTAGAACTGCAACGCATTCTCTGTTAATGCCCATTGACAGAATTGCACTCGGTGATTAAAGTCATCACCATGTAATTGCTGATGTAGCGACACATGAAACGGGTGAAAGCGGTGACGATGCAGTATGCGCATGACACTACTTTGACTCAGTCCACCGGCTCTCGCAATGTCCCGTGTACTCATGTGTGGGTTCATGGCAACAGCAGCTAACACACCAACTGCACACGCTTCTCCTGTGACGGGCCTTTTACGGACCCGTTTGCGTGCTACGACCATACCTGTTGCATACAGTTGGCGGTAGATGTTTTGCAATTTGCGGCACGTTGGATGCTCTCTGTCCGGGTACCGTTCTGCATACACCCTGCAGGCTTCAGCTGCATTTCGTCGACACTCACCATAGATGAGTTTCATCTCCGCCTTTTCAGAGTACGAATACACCATGGTCACAGTTCCTACAACACTACACTATCACAGACGTCTGGTAACACGGTGTACTACAGTTGGTCTGCGTGCGGAGACGAATGCAGAATAACAATAGCAGCAAGCGCTACATGCGGACACTGCGACAGCTAGACCAAACCACACTCGTAAACACGGTCGTCATCGTAAACATGTCCCTGCAGATGCTGCTCGCCGACCGTGGCCCCTGTTTGTTACAACACACAACCGAACGTCGGAGGTTTCAAGCGTCAACTTTAGGTTACAATATCTCCGGATGTAATTAACATTTTACAATGCAACAAACGGCACTGATTACGTATTTGTTTGTGTGTTCAGATGCGCTAACAAAACTAACGTGGTTCCATTTTTTAAAAAAACGTAGGTTTGTGTTAAAAAACATACTTCCGTGCATTTTTGCATGGTTTGTATTAAACAATTACACTAGCCCCTCTCCTCACGTTCGGTCTGAGGAATCGGTTCGTCAGTATTTGATGTGGTTTACGAAATATATCCAGCGGTAACGTTAGGTGACTCACCCTGTATAGGTCAAGGGAAGTGTCCAGTTCCATGAACATAAATATTACCATTTCCTTATTTTGCCAGCAGTTCACCTTGTGCAGTGTTCATTATTACTAACATGAAATCCTCAATTCCGGGTGTTCATTATTACTAACATGAATTCCTCACTCCTCAATTCCGGGTGTTCATTATTACTAACACGAAATCCTCACTCCTCAATTCCAGGTGATGGTCAGTGATTATTTCTTGTGGCTTATGACATAATAGGCCTACACACAGATTATCACTTTGCTTAACTTCTTGTACACAAGCTTTGTGCTGATGTCATCACTTTGATGTCAAACTGATTTTGAAGCAAAATTATAAGAAGCTCATTGTTACGCAAGTCCTGCAGTGTTGTGAGATATACTCTCTCCAAATCTGAACCCTGCACTGTTGATCAAATTTTGCCAAGAACAATGGGACACAGGATTCCTACAGCAGTGTCTGCAGCTATGCTCTCGTGTTCTTGTGGTGTCAGATTCAAATAACTTAAGTCTACATCATCTCCCACATGAGGCGACACAAAATTGACAAGACACTTTTCGTCCTTATAGAGGATTTTCACCTCTGTAGGGCACTTTCCATCAATTTTGTTACTACCTGCCATTTTGAGGTGTCTCATACCTTCACCTTTGGAAAGAAACTGACCTGAATGATAGCAAACATACAGATTGAGCAATCATCAACTAACTTAATGCCATGATGTTTGACAAATATGAATTGTGTAGTATGTTCAATTTCCTCGTTCCATTTCAAAAATTCACCTTCACTAGAGAACTCCAGACCTTCAGATTTTACACATATTTGATGAGTGGCTTGGAAATGATCAATCCAACACTTTTTTGACTCTGCTTCAAATGTGCATATCATACACTTCAACTACTTCTGATGCTTCATTACGCCATGAATGGCTTTTTGGTGGTGTTTTAAACTTCTTTCCCAAGTTAAAACTCTTGTGGCATATATAGCACTGGTAGGGATATGAAGGTTCATTATTTGTAACACGAGGTACGATTTCGTTCAACTGCTATGTGTGCGCTCTGGAAATATGCTGCCTCAGAGTCTTCTGGTAATTGTATTTGTTTCCACAGATTTTTCATATTTAAAAGCACTCATTTTAAATGCTTTAATTACTCCAACTGGTAAGAAGTACAAGGTAGGCAGTCACTCTATTTCTGAGTTGAACAGGAAAGGAAATGACTAGTTGTGGTAATGACTGCTGTGGACCGTAAGATGGCTTGCAGAGTACCTATGTAGATGTAAAATAACGTTTTATCAGGAAACACTCAGGGAATTCCAGGAATGTTATAAAATCCCAGGGAATTCTGCATTTTAATGTAGCATTTAAATTGAATTTTATTGAGTTATAAATCACAAATTTTAAAATACCTAATATTTGAAATTGTGTTACTTATATGAATATTATTCCATATAAATTAGTGATGTTTAAAAATTAGATAAACTACTGCTTATAGCTAGTATGTAGTACAGCTGAGAGAAAGGAAAAGTCATTATTGTGGTGTTCTGCACCTGCCCCCCTCACTGCGCCCCCCCACCCCCCTCCAAACTTCTCCTGTTACCATAACTTTGTCAGCAGTGTATTGACACATTCATCCTTCTCACACCTGGAATTCTCGGGATTTTTGTTTTCCAAGTTTGAGCAGCCACCCTGGAAGTAGTTTAGCACTATTAAATTATTAACACTGCTGTTGTGCATTATTTTCTTTGCACTGAAGAGGTGATACTGTTAAACTGATGTACATTTGCAGGAATTGTACTATTCCTCAATGTAATTTGAAATACAGCATGTGGAATAACATTATCCTTCAGATTTAGTGAGGCTGTTGTGACAGTCCAAAAGGAATCATCCATGTATTTGTTCTCTGCAGTAGTCTACATCAGTGAGATTCTCCTCACTATATATGTGTGTATATATATTGAACTAAAACTACGTATATACTCTGGTCCCTGTGAGAGCTTAGAGCTTGTAGTGTATGTGTTTCAGTGCAAATGAATGAACGTTAATGTGATAACTCACATCTCATGTTTTAGTCTATGGTATTTGCAGATCCAATTCCCAATTTTCTGTATTTCTGGTGCTCAGTATTTTGATTTGATTTACATAATGCTCATGTGATGTCATATCCATATCCTAACTTATTACATTTTGACACCCAATGTAGGGTGTAATTTAATGTACACAGTACATTCTTTTTTTTATTTTTTGTGTTTACCTGATACTTTGTTATTTTGTGTGACCTTTACTAAGATAAGCAAATACTATTTTTCAGTTTTAGATAATTTTAGCCATGAGAGTTATTATGTTTCAACCACACCATTATCTCTGTTTCACCAACTAAAGTACTTGGTGGCCTGAAACTAATCATACCTAATTGTCTTATTTGTTGCAAAGCTTTTGAGAAAGATTTAAATTTTGGATGCAGTGGGAAAAATGTTTTTGTTCTCTTGAGATGTTCAGAGTTTAATATTTCATTTAGTAAGCATAGAAAGCCAGTTGACTGACTATTTTGAACTACAGAGAGCTGGCAGTAGGTCACTTACAACTTATTCCCACATTTGTTTCATTCAGATGTCTGTAATAGTTACAAGAATTTTTACTGAGTCAATGAAAGTATATCCTTACAAAACTTGTTTCTTATTGATTACCTTACCCATTTTACATAATTAAAATTACCCATTGGAAATATGAAGGGGGACTATTGAAAGCTCATCACTTGATAAGTATATGTTAATGAAATGGTCATCCTAGCAATGTTACGTAGTAATATACACCTTACAAATGGTGCTGCATTGCTTCTCAGTAAAAGTGCACAATGCATGGTCCCAGCTCTCACCCATCACAAAAATCCAACTGTTTTATAATGTGCTGCCTATATCTTTCTCAGTACCTGTGGCTGCTTGAGTTGTGAACTACTGTTGACAACTGTCAGTGCTATCTTATGCTGTACATAGTTCTTAATGTGTAGTTCTACACTGAACACCCAAGACGATTTCAGCACAAGGATTCTTTCTGGCTACTTAAAAATGCACTGCAGTGTGAAAGGACTCTCATAATTGAAATCCAACAATGGATAATCCAGGCTGGAATAACAGTTATATTAAGAAAAGGATAGATTGATACCATATTGATGAGCTGTTGAGTCGCAGACAGGCATATCAGAAATACTGCTATACATGTGGGTTTTCGGCCAAAAGGCCTTCTTCTAATGTAGAAAATACACACACACACACACACACACACACACACACACACACACACACACAAACGTGTGCACGTATTCATGCAACCACAACTGTCTCATAAGTGAGCACTGTGTCTGGCCATGAACAAGGCCTTTCTCACATGTTTGTTTTGCTTGTGTGCAACTCAGTATCTCCTCTGTGTGGTGAGTTGAAATCTAGCCTTTTCAAAATTAAAATATTGGACCTCATGCAGCTAACAGTTCATAATATTTGAAACATGAAGATATGTGAAAACTCTTAGAATTATTTCTATCTTCGTGTGTCTTTAGTTGGCATGTTCACACAAGACTTGGGAACTCTAAACTGTTATAGTGAACTTGAATTTTGATTGCTATTAAACTGTTAGGAAACAAAGCTAAAAGATTCTTGCATTAATGTGGTAGGTAAAGTGTTTTCCTGTGAGTATTGATTCTGCATAAAATTCCATTTAGAATCTGTGGAGTTTTTATTGCCATCTAGTGTCAACTTCTGCATCTGGCTAGTAGATGCAGCATACTGTTATGAAATAATCTTTGTCGTCATACACACACATTTGTAAAGCAGCCGAGTCCTTAACGTGGTGAAGTAACCAGTTTTCTCAAGATAAATTATGTATCCTAGTGCAGCCCTATGCCATTCCCAATCACCACCCGTTGCCATAGGGGTCATATCCCTGTGGAAGATCTATGTGCAAGACCTGCCCAATCCTCTCACCCAGCACTTTCTATTCTACTCCTCTCACAGGCTTATTCTACCCCATCAAAGAGACCAGGTCTCCTTGGAAAGCAGTTGTGTTATGTACCAGCTCTCCTGCAGTAATTGTTCAGATTTTTATATTGGTATGACTATCAAACAACTGTCAGTAAGGATGAATGGCCACCACAAAACTATGGCCAACAACAAAGTGCACCATCTTGTGGTGCAACATGCAGCTTACATAAAATAGTTGATTTCAATAGCTGATTCACAACACAGCCCATCTGGATCATCCCCTTCACCACCAGCTTTTCTAAACTGCACAAATGGGAGTCATCCTTACAACAAATTCTCCCCTCCCAAAATCATCCTGTCCTCAACTTAAGCTAACCTACTGATCCCACATCTTCCACCCAATTGTTTCCAGCTCCCTCTGTCCTGTCACCTCGCAAATTCGCCTCCCCTCACCCACACTATGTGCTGTTCTCAGCCATTGTATCCAATGGTCTTTTTTTTTTCTTCTCTGCTTCTCTCCTTTCTGCTCCCCGTCTTCTCCCTCTCCCACAGACTCCCGATGCTGTACTTGTCAGCCCTATCCTGCCCCCTCTATGCCAGAAGGGCCGATTCCTGTTTCCTCGCCCATATCCCACTGTCCCTCTCCCTTCCCCTCCCTGCTCTAGATTATTGATTCCGTTCAACATGTTTCTGTTGCAGTATGGTTGGAGGTAGTAGTTGTGTGTATGAGGTATTCTACCTTGAGCGAATGTGTGTTCGTTTCTCCTTTCTGAAAAGGTCACTGGCCAAAAGCTTATATGTAACAGGATGTATCTTTATGAAGAGTATCAATCTTTCCTTTTCATAGTATTATTGACTTTCCAGTGTTGGATGTTTACTTGAAACATTAATGGAAGATCACAATTGTGAACTAGCCAGGAGTTGAATGCAGGTACCTGATTAGAGCAGTGCATTCACCAGTAAAGACATTTCAATCTTCCATTAATACTTGTAAAACAGCTCACACTCAGCTACAGAGTGAATAATTTTGCCCGATACAGGACAATTGGAACAAAAAATGTGAGTACACGAGGGATATGAAAGTGTGAGGTTAGAGGACACAAAACATCATCTGAAAAGTGATCTTCTGTGTGAATATGCACAAGAAAGACCACATGCACAAGTTTTTCAATAATTCAGTTTAGTTATATGTAGGTGACTGAAGAAAGAGCAATCTACCTTGTTACTTTACGTGGAGAATCTGTCAATACTGAAACTTCAAATTGCTATTCTTGTGGTAACATATTTATATTGAAATGAACTATTAAACAAAACAGTGTACATTGTGAAATTACACAAATGTGGGCATGTGTTATTACATTGTTGTACTAAAGAGCCCTTGTGGATGCAAGTGAGTAATGTAATGGCTTTCTGATTTTGTTCTGCATAAAAAACTGTAACAGTGGAAAACATTTTTATTTGGATCAGTGTTAAGTAGGTGATAGCTCCTATGAGAGCAAAGGTTGACACGTAGCTGAACTAACCTAATTAAGATAAAATAGGTTGGCATGGGGGGGAGGGGGGAGGAAGGGTTATTTGTTTGATTCTGAGAGAATGTGATGAACAGTTGTACATTAATGGATCATCCTTGTAAACAACACAAATTGGAAAACATTTTCAGCTTAAACATTCCTGATTTGCTGCAGTCAATGATCCTGGTAAGAGATGAAAATTACCAATTTGTGGAGGTACATGACAACTATGTGGAAAGTTACAGGTTTACAAATTCAGAAACAATGAAATTAGTACATATATGTCTCAAGTTAAAGGACTGCATTGTGATTCTAGTACAGGTCCAGCAATGGAAATTTTTTCATTGCTAAATAAATTAATAGAGCTTTACATTATTAGATAACATGACCTCACTTCCATCAGTTCCTCCTTTTCCCTCCCTACTCCAGGCTGTTACTGGACAGCAGTCAAGGTGTCCTGGGGTACAGTGGAACCTTTGTTAATATCAGTGTGTTGTTGCCTGGTGACGTCCATAGAATGGTATGGAAGTCTGTATATCTCCCAGTTCCAATCTTGTCTGCATGGTACATATATCCACATGAAATTATTTTTTTAAAACTGAAAACTGTTTGTTTGTTGCAATGTTGTATTTATTCATCCAGGGGTCATCTTACAATGGTATAGGATTTGTTGTTGTAATAAAATGAAACTAAGAACTTACACACACACACACACACACACACACACACACACACACACACACACACGACATGATAGGGAATTTACATTTGCATTATAGATTTTTTTTAACATCGTGCCACCCAATATTCCCTCACATCCTATCATCAGTACTTTTGTTAGTGAAATTAATGTCACATTTATATTATGGAATGTACAATAGCAATCTACATCTACATCCATACTCCGCAAGCCACCTGACGGTGTGTGGCGGAGGGTACCCTGAGTACCTCTATCGGTTCTCCCTTCTATTCCAGTCTCGTATTGTTCGTGGAAAGAAGGATTGTCGGTATGCTTCTGTGTGGCCTCTAATCTCTCTGATTTTATCCTCATGGTCTCTTCGTGAGATATATGTAGGAGGGAGCAATATACTGCTTGACTCTTCGGTGAAGGTATGTTCTTGAAACTTTAACAAAGGCCCGTATCGAGCTACTGAGCGTCTCCCCTGCAGACTCTTCCACTGGAGTTTATCTGTCATCTCCGTAACGCTTTCGCGATTATTAAATGATCCTGTAATGAAGCACGCTGCTCTCCGTTGGATCTTCTCTATCTCTTGTATCAATCCTATCTGGTACGGATCCCACACTGATGAGCAGTATTCAAGCAGTGGGCGAACAAGCGTACTGTAACCTACTTCCTTTGTTTTCGGATTGCATTTCCTTAGGATTCTTCCAATGAATCTCAGTCTGGTATCTGCTTTACCGACAGTCAACTTTATATGATCATTCCATTTTAAATCGCTCCTAATGCGTACTCCCAGATAATTTATGGAATTAACTGCTTCCAGTTGCTGACCTGCTATTTTGTAGTTAAATGATAAGGGAACTATCTTTCTATGTATTCGCAGCACATTACACTTGTCTACATTGAGATTCAATTGCCATTACCTGCACCATGCGTCTATTCGCTGCAGATCCTCCTGCATTTCAGTACAATTTTCCATTGTTACAACCTCTCGATACACCACAGCATCATCTGCAAAAAGCCTCAGTGAACTTCCGATGTCATCCACAAGGTCATTTATGTATATTGTGAATCGCAACGGTCCTATGACACTACCCTGCGGCACACCTGAAATCACTCTTACTTCGGAAGACTTCTCTCCATTGAGAATGACATGCTGCATTCTGTTATCTAGGAAATCTTCAATCCAATCACACAATTGGTCTGATAGTCCATATGCTCTTACTTTGTTCATTAAGCGACTGTGGGGAACTGTATTGAACGCCTTGCGGAAGTCAAGAAACACGGCATCTACCTGTGAACCCGTGTCTATGGCCCTCTGAGTCTCGTGGACGAATAGCGCGAGCTGGGTTTCACACGACCGTCTTTTTCGAAACCCATGCTGATTCCTACGGAGTAGATTTCTAGTCTCCAGAAAAGTCATTATACTCGAACATAATACGTGTTCCTAAATTCTACAACATTGGGTAACATCATATTACAGCAAACAATAAAAAAAAGAATTGCTCGTATCAAAAAGATGGATTTCAAGTCAAAGTCATGTAACTGCAATATATATAAAGGTCATGCAAGAGTGCAGAAGAATTTTAAATATTTTCAGGTGTGACCATTAAATAAGCATCCTTGCTTTTCCACCAAGTTGGAAGACAGATATTACAAAATTGAACACTTGCTGATTTGGTTTCACCTGTGACAGCAACTTCTACAGAAATTGTAGGTGAAAATGACAGCACCTGAACTTACACCAGATTCTTTAAACACAAGTACCCAGTATTTAGGTGAATAGCTTAGTAAGAAATACACCTCAGGGTGATGGAAAACTGTAACCTCAATGCTTGGGGCATATTTATGTAGCACAATCAGAAAAAGAATAATGAGAACAACTTACAGAATGTAGATAAACATACTGGCTGAGAGGTGACTTTCAGAATTCAGACAGTATGTGACAAAATACAAATTTTGGCTGAAGTTCTGCAGGGGAGCCAATTCACTTTATTGCTGCCACTACAACCCAAACTTTGTGTATGTGTGTCACACAGTTTTAAGTTTTGCTGCACAGTTTTAAGGGTGGAAAAAGAATTTAGCAATGCAATCAAGAACATTGGTTTTGGCCATAAAAAACCTATGTAGTACTTGTTTCACACCATTCCATTGTGTTAACATGTTTCTTACATTCACATCCCAATTATTAAGTTCAGATTAGATTCAGTTTTTGTTCCATAGGCCCAAAAATGAAATAATTCTCATAGGTGTAGAGCAAGTCAGAAAGTATGTAATAAAAAAAACAAAACATTTGAATACTCACTACCCTGGTCATTTATCAGGAGGTTGTCAGACTATGCGAATACATTACAGTAAATTGGAAATGCTAATATTTAGGGCATTAACACACTGTCAGAATGAAACATAGACATGCACTTTCAATAAAATTGTCATATACAAGATATCTAATCTTGACTGTTGTGACCAACTGCTGTCAAAACTGAAATCCAACAGACATTAAAGGACAAGATGGGTTGAAATGACACTGACTAAATTATATACAAATGTTTAACAACAGATAGCTCTAAATCTCTGAAACACTAAAGAAGAACTCAAAGAAACAGTCACAAGAGTTCACAAGTAAAAATTCATCCATTACACATGAAAATACTAATGAAGTATGTCACATACATAAATGTGTGACTGCTTGCATTTCGCACATCTACATTCTCTCTCTCTTATATTCTTTAATTTTGATGAGGTAATCAGAAACAAATCAAGACATCGATTTTGGCTTGTTTATGCACAACATTGACTTTAGATAATCGAGATACGAGACTGCATCCTTGGCGTTACTACCAATAAATATTTTCCAACAGTATTTCTTACACTACATGAGTTGATGGAGATTGGCGCTCACCGCAGCTAACAAATATCAGATTTTTTGATATACTGCAGATGAAAGCCCATGACTTAAAAAAAGACAGTATGGATACCAATTTTATTTTTGTTTTTTATTGGCAATTTTTCAACTCACATATTCAATATACATATTTCTATTTATTTAATAATATGCTCTTTTCACAATGGTACCAGAAAAACTGAATGTCATACTAATTACTGATTTTCTCCATTGTTTTTATCACTGGCATATCTGTGATACTAACAACCTTGATGTCGGAACATGCGGCAGACCATGGACGGGACATATGGATAGGTGTGGAGGGGGGTGAATGGGCGGGACTTGTGCAATGTCCAGGGCTGTTGCTAACGTTACGTCCTTCACATGGAGGTAGAAAATTTTTACCTCCATGGTCCTTCAACTGGATGTGCTAGCTTCTTTGAACTATGTCACTTCCCGTGTTTTGCTGTCGCTAAAGTCTTCGTTTGAGTAGTTGCCAGAGCGCGCCGGGAAACAGGCTGTACTACGCATGCACAGCTACAATGATGTAGGTAGCCCGTGCTTGGTGTGTTCTGCTCATACCCTTTTTTTTCGCATTTCTGTGTGGAATTTTGTGCGTGGTAGGGCATCACATGGCCATGTGCAGCTCTGCGGCATGTTGTTGAGAGTTTTTCCAAGCTTCCTCTGGGGTCTTTGCACTGGACCTGCTTTTGTTGATGTTCATCTTATATCTTCCCTTCAAGACACTATCCATCCCATTTAACTGCTCTTCCAGGTCCTTTGCTGTCTCTGACAGAATTACAGTGTCATCGGCAAACCTCTTCTTCATGGATTTTAATTCCTACTCCAAATTTTTCTTTTGTTGCCTTTACTACTTGTTCAATATACAGATTGAATATCAGGGTAGGCTACAACCCTGATTCACTACCTTCCCAACCACTGCTTCCCTTTCATGCCCCTCTACTCTTATAACTGTCATCTGGTTTCTGTACAAATTGTAAATAGCCTTTCACTCGCGTTATTTTACCCCTGCCACCTTTAGAATTCGAAAAAGAGTATTCCACTCAACACTGTCAAAACCTTTCTCTAAGTCTATACATGCTAGAAATGTAGGTTTGCCTTTCCTTAATCTATCTTCTAAGATAATTTGCATGGTCAGTATTACCAAGTGTAATAATTAACATATGAAATTTTACCATTTTTTGTGAAATTTTTATTTTTTGCATATTCATACAACATGGTAGAAAAATATATGTCCATTGTTGATAGCAATAGCGAAAATGCAATCAGCCAATATGGTGTAGAATTGCGTGATCTAACAACTGAAGTTCAGGTGCCATGCATGCGTACTGCAGAAAGTTGGAGGAGGTCAGAGATGAGTGTCGCAGGTGTGACAAATGATAGTGACACTCCACAGCAGAATAACCTTGATGAGACAATGTTTACAATTGACGAGGCGGTGTCATGCATCTCCCAGAGTGATATAACACACATGAATGAATGAAACATTGGAGAGCGATAAAAATATAACTCTTGACAACACATTACAAACGCCACTTGTTCACAGCACTAACATTAACTTGGAAAGTACAGTTAACAGCAACCACAATAGTACAACTGACACACTACTATGGCAGTTATTATCTTACACGTATGAACACCAATTTCAGTGATATGAAACAAGATGTGAATACCAAAATTGATAATTTGACATGAGATATGAACTGGTAAAACAGCAACAAAACACTGTAATACAAGATCTAAATACAATGAAACAAGAACAAAAACAAGCATTCGAGGATCTGCATGACACGCTCTCACAGAAGTTCAATGACTTAGCCAAAAATTTTGCTCTGAAATCGATGAAAAATTGAATGATATGAAAAAACAAAGCATGAACAACTTTCTGAAGTTAACAGTAACATTACATAGTTAAAACAGAAGGTAGATAATTTTAATGAGCATCAAGATCTAGTAGAGCAACAGATAAAGAAAATCACACATGTGAACACAAATATTGAAGCCACACAAAACCAGTTGTGTTTGACAGTAAAAAAAGGTAACCACTGTCATTAACAAACTAAACAAACATTATGAAGGTGTACCTACAGTGTAGAAGAGCTTACTTTAAGGGTAGCAATATTAGAAGTTGACTCAGCATGTGCTAAGAAGGAGAGAGAGAAGACCAATGAAATTCTAAGAGATATCATTAGTCAAGATGAAGCAGGTACATTAGATAAGAGTAATTCCATTGCAGAGAAGTTAGTAACCGTTTGTAAATTATACACAGATGTCATAGAAAAAGCTATTCTTCTTCTTCTGCTTTTACGGCCTCATTGGACCACTTCAGTCAATCATTTCTGGTCCTCTTCTTTGGTATTTTCCCCTTCCGAGTGGCCCAGTATCTCTTCATTCATTCCGATGCTTTTCATCGTTCCTTATCTGTAAATACCCTTTTCATTGTATGTCGTTTGTCAATTTTTGGTTTAAATCTTATTTGTGTGTCCCTCAACTTCTTTAAATTTGGCGTTTTGTTCTGCAAATCATCCAGAGTTATTTCCAGTTCTTCCATATCCTCTCTTATTTCCTTAAGCCATCCTCCTTGCTGTTTCAAATTCCAGAGTTTCTCAATAATTTTCCTTGATAATCTGGTTTCTGGTGTCCTCAGAATGTGACCACAAAAAGAGATCCTTTTCTTTCGTATAGTGTCAGTGATGGGCTCCAGTTCTCTGTATACCACTTCATTTGGAACTATCCGCCATTGCCCAGCTTTTTGATATTTCTACTTTATGCATGTTCTAGCAATTCTTCTCTCTACTTTTAAAATTTTGTCAATTCTGTTTTTCTGGGTGACTTTAAAAAGAGTTTCACTTCCGTATGTAACCTCTGGTTGAACCACCGTCTTGTAATGTTTTAATTTTGTTTTAATTGATAGACATTTTTTATTGTATTGGAGGGCAGCGTGGAGGGTAAAAATCGTAGAGGGAGACCAAGAGATGAATACACTGGGCAGATTCAGAGGGATGTGGGTTGCAGTAGGTACTGGGAGATGAAAAAGCTTGCACAGGATAGAGTAGCACGAAGAGCTGCATCAAACCAGTCTCAGGACTGAAGACCACAACAACAACAACATTTTTTATTGTACGTAGACCATGTTAGTTTTTGAGCTTTTATCATTTTATTAGTTCTTGCTCGCCATGCAGGTTTCTCGTCCAATTTATGTGTTATAATTTCACCCAGGTATTTAAATTGTTTCACTATTTTAATTTCCCTATTATTCACTGTGATGTGATCTATTACAAGTGGATCCGTTACCATTATTGCAGCCTTTTCAAATGATATCTGGAGTCCTAATTTTTGTGCTATATTTTGTAAGCTTGTTATTTGTTTCGTGGCTTCCTGAATATTATTAGCTAGTAATGCTAGGTCATCAGCAAATCCCAAGCAATTTAGGTTTATTTTATCTTTCTTAGTTCCAATTTTAAT
The DNA here is from genome assembly GCF_021461385.2 of Schistocerca piceifrons. Taxonomy (NCBI): domain Eukaryota; kingdom Metazoa; phylum Arthropoda; class Insecta; order Orthoptera; family Acrididae; genus Schistocerca; species Schistocerca piceifrons. The sequence goes on along the minus strand of NC_060143.1, from coordinate 93,736,593 downwards.
ATTCATAGGATTTTCCTTGTACCATTCTCTCATTACATATTCAAGAGCACAATTGAATAGCAATGGTGATAAACAATCTCCCTGTCTCAACCCTGTTTTAATCGTAAATGGTTCAGATATTTCTCCTCTAAATTTTACTTTGGATTTGGTGTTTGTTAAGGTTAACTGTATCATTTTTATTAATTTAGGATGAAGTCCAAAATTCCTTAATATTTTCATCATTGAAGATCTATGGATGCAATCATAAGCCTTTTTGAAATCTACAAAGGTTATGACTAGTTGTTTTTGCCTTCTTTTGTAGACATCCATAACTAACTTCAAGGTGATTATCTGTTCTGGGCAGCTTCTCCAGGATCTAAATCCTCCTTGATATTCTCCCAGTTCCAGTTCTAGTTGATCTTTACAGCAGTTGTATAGTATTCTTGACATGATCTTATACGTGCAGTCCAAAAGGGAAATTCCTCTATAGTTGTCTGGATTTGATTTTTCTCCTTTCTTACGTAATGGATGTATTATAGCAGTAGTCCAATTTTCTGGTAATTTCTCTTCATTCCAGATTTTTACTATGCATTGGTGTAATGCTATCTTTACTGGTTCTGCTGCATATTTCCAAAGTTCAGCAAACGTTTGATCTTCTCCACTTGCTTTGTAGTTTTTGAGTTCTTTCAAAGCTCTGTAGACCTCATTAATTGTAGGTGGATTTATATTTTCTGCTGGTGTTTTAATTGGGGTTTCTGTGTTTATCTGAAGAAGTTCTGGGGGATCTTCACAATTTAGTAACTTGTTAAATGTTTCTGCTAGAATTTCTGTATTTTTACTATTGCTATGGGCTAGGTTATTATCTTTATCTTTTAACATTAATGTTGGAGGATCATATCTTTGTAATTGTCTGCCAAATATTTGGTAATAGTCTCTTGAGTTTGTTTTTTCACTATTTGTTTCTATCATTAGAAGTATATCTTTTTGGTACTGACGTTTAACTCTCCTTATTATTTTTTGTGTTGTCTTCCTTTGTTTTGTGAGTTCCAAATATGATTTTTCTGTTTTTTCATTCTGATGCCTTAACCAGGCTTGGTGTCGATCCAACACTGCTTCATCACATTCATCGTTCCACCACTGGTGTTTTTTCCTTGGATTTATAGGGGCAACTTGTTCAGCTATTTGTTTCAATTTGGGAATTATTTCTTCCAGATCATCTGTTATTTTTATATCCCTGGTTTGCGCTTCATAATCCTCAATTTGTATCAGTTTATGAGGGTCATAGGTTCTCTTCTTCTTCTGGTGGGATTTTTTCTTTGCTAATGGGGTTAATTTAATTTTAATTTTTATCATGTAATGATCTGATCCGGTATCTGTCCCTCTCAGTACTTTCACATTGTAAACTTCCTTGTGGTAATTCTTATCCATGCAGACATAGTCCAGTTGCCATTCTCCTTTTTTCCAGTCTGGATGTTTCCAAGTTTTTAGTTTACTTGGTCTTCTCTTAAAATACGTCGACTTTGAGATCATGTCATGGTTTCTGCAAAATTCCACTAGTCTTATGCCATTTTTGTTTGTTCTTCTTTGTGCTGTCCATTTCCCTATTATGTCTCTATGTCTCTTTTCCCTTCCTAACTGGGCATTGAAGTCTCCAATTAAAATTTTGATGTGATTTTTATTAATGTTATTCGTCGTTTGATCTAAGAGCTCCCAAAATTTTTCTACCTCTTCTCTGTGTTCTTTTTTATTATTTTTATTATTTTATCATTTGTCGGGGCATGGGCATTTATTATTGTGTACATTTCATTTGCAGCTTTTAGAGTTAATGTTGAGAGCCTGGGAGATTGTGCTTTAAATTCTATTATGGACTCTATTATTTCCAGACTCACCACGAATCCTGTTCCAAATTGTGGACACTGTTTCATGACTCTTTTCCCTGGTATTCCATTATAAATCCTATATCCTTGTGATTCTATCGGCTCCTGATCAGTATTTCTCATTTCTTGAAGTCCGGTTATTCATAAAAAAGAAAATGAAATAGTGAACATGGTAACATTCACCTACAAGCTATGGAAGGTAGGTTACACAATCTTTTATCTTCAAATATGCATGTAAATAATACACAGGCTACAGTGAACAAACCACAACCTGTCGGTATTTATCCACAAATTATTACGAGTCCTACATCAGGTACCAGTGACAGTTGCAGAGGGCAAAATGTAAACTTACCCACAACTCCAACACCTGAGCAATTACCAACCGGAATTACAGGTAAGTACAATAGCAACATAAATGCGACCAAAAATGCCACATTTCTATAAACTATTTTTGCAGATGAGGTTTGCCGAGTCATCGACAGTTTCCTGCATTCACTACCGAAGGTAAAAGAATGAACCTAGTAGTATTTATCAGTTATTTTCACCCTGTATTTCCACGTAACTGGACGGAAGCACATAAAATCAGATGTTGTGGGATGTATGCAAGGCAACGTTCCTTTATGGGCAACTGAAGTGGCCGAATGTCGCAGCACTTATATACAATTTGAACGAGCTTTCCTTGACAAATACTGGACTGAGGCAGTACAAGAAAGACTCAGACGTGAGGTTTTTAGCCTGGCGCCATTCAGTGGCAAATATTGTAGTTGACACAGATACTTTGAAAAATACCTGAACAAGACACACTACTGGATGAACCCAATATCACAGATAGACATATTAAAAATGCTGAAAAGTCATTTACCATCGCACATTGGAGAAAAATTTTTCACAACACGAGAGCATGACTCTGAATATTTTCCGTCAGTGCTTGATTCTATCAACTTAATCAATGAGGAAAGACCTGTATCAAATAGAGAAACAGAAAATCAGGCACAACAACAACATAGTTATGTAACTCACTCAGTGAAGCATGATCTAAACATGCAGCAGGTATGGTACACACAATAGCAAAGTTACATACCCAGTGGTAACGAGTACGGTAAAAGGAATGGAAAAAAACAAACAATTAAAAAAAAAAATTCAAAACGGGAGTAATTTCAATGTACAATTGAATCACATTATACCATCACAAGGCCATATGCTGAATATAAACAAATACAGCCAGCTGCAGCAGTGGCCAATGCGCGGCAAAAATGATATGCCTTATGTTGTACAGTAGCCAACTTCTGGGCAGCGAAGTAACAGCACAGTAGTTTTTACTAATAACAGCATGAGCACTTGTGAAGGAATGTGACGAGCAGCCAATAACACAAATTGGCAAAGTACCCACACTGTGCAATTAAATGAAATTACTTCAGGTAATGAATTAAGTCACACTATGCCTTGGAAAACCCCAACCAGTCCAGGCTACTGACACTCTGGGAGTGGGGGCAAAGCGAAACTACAAACATGTTTCATAAGATCTGACAAAAAAGGTGCTATCAAGGATGATCTGTATCAGCATGAGTTAGATACAACGAATAATATCCAGGAAGAACAAGTACAAGCAAGCATTAAGGTGAAAATATTTAATATTGACACACAGTTAATTTTAGACACAGGTTCAACTACCAACCTAATGTCAAATGCATTTTTCTGTGAACTGATGGAGAGAGGAAAATTTCCAATGTTTCCTGTTCAAAACTGCAGGGTGCAAATTGCTACAGGGAGCAAGACTAAATTGGAGAAACATCAGGCACTTATTCCATTACAAACTGAACATTTTACAGTGAAGTGCAATTTTCTTATAATTCACGAACTTATAGCTAATTGTCTTATTGGCATGGACACGTTTAGAACATACAAAACACAGATTGACATAGTAATGGTAAATGCCACTTTTACGTAAAGGATCAGATTTTTTTTCTGTTGATTTAGTAAAAAAACCTGATAAAAGTAACAAAAACGAACCAGAGTAAAAAGTAATAGTACACTATTCCTTTCCAACTGTATACTTCACAAACAAATTTGAGCCTGAACAAGAAGCAAGCACTGATGTTAGTTATGAAATGGTAGAGCAGAAACTAAGTGAATCACAGATACTAAATGATATGGAACGACAAGAACTTTCTAACTTATTTTTTAAGTATCCAAATGATTTCAGTAAGGAGCCTGAAGTAATCAAAGACTATGAATATAAATTTAAATTTTATCCACATGAAATATCTTGTGTAATGTCATATCCTATTCCATGGGTAAAACTAGAGGCAGTAAGGGAAGAGATCAATCACATGTTTAAATGGGGTGTTATAAAACATTCATTTTCACCCTGTTGCAGTTGTATGTTACTAGTAAGTAAACCAGATGGATTAGTAAGCATATTTCTCGATGCTAGAGGTATCATTAAGATTTTAGTACCAGTACGCTTAAGACCAGACAACTTGGACGAAAAGCTTTTACAGTTTTACGATACAAAATACTTCAGTATACTCGATCCCAGTGTGTCCTGCTGGCAAATAAAACTCCACGAAGAAAGTCGAAAATATACAGCATTTGTTTGTGGTGGCTGAAGTTACGAATTCCGTGTTCTACCTTTAGGACTGAACATTAGCGCAGGCATGTTTATATTTGCACTGGACAATGTCTTAGGACCAGAATTGCTTAGTAAAGTCACTGCTTATGTAGATGACATGCTAACAGCCACACCCACTTGGTTAGAGCACATGAGACTGATCTCTTTCATCCCAATTGTTAGATATTAATTATCTGTTACTTGTAGCCATTCGGGATACTTGTATCCAATCTGGAATATGACTGTGGGATACATACCCCTTCATCATGCCATTTGCCATTAAGTAATCGCAATGAGACAATATTCTTCATCTCGTTCATAGGCAGAAATGTATATTTAAGTGTGCAAATGTAACCTTGACTTTGTTATGACTGTGACATTACATGCCCAATCACACTGATATTAAATGTTACTCGTAAGCAGAAACACATGTTTAAATGCGTAAGTGCAAGTTTGACCCAATGTCAGTCAAAAAAACTTTTCATATAATTGAGGACTGTGACATTGCACACCCAGTCTTTCTGATACTGATGGTCAACTTCTGTTCTTTCATTAATCAGTGGTAGACAATGTCAGTTTAACACACCTGGAAACTAACTTATTATTTAAGTACAAAATATTTAGGCACTGCTGCCTTTCTTTCTCTCAACCATTATGTTTTACTAAGAATATGTAATTCGATGCAATATAAATGCATGAACATTGTTCCATTGTATTTATGGTGTTATCTGCCAAATTTATAAAAAGGTCCTCAGAAAGCTAACACTTAGCTTTATACTTTTTTAGTGCCATGATTAACGTGTTACATCATGTTAAGTACCTACCTGTATGTTCTGCTAGGCTTACCCAGTTTCTACCTACCCCATGAAATTTTTGTTAATGCTACCTTCAGTACCGCTACTAATGCTATGTTAATTCAAATTCATCTACTTTTAAGTTTTTAAGTGTTGTTGCCTTTATTGCTGCTTAGTCATACTGATGTACTCTCCATGATATTACAGATCATTCCTGTAAATAGTCACACACACATTTATTAATTAACCAGGTAAAGTTTGAGCAATGTATTCAAAATTGAGAAATAATTTTGCCAAGTAATAGCTAGTCTTTCTTACGGGCTCCAAATCTGTTATAGGGGCATCGTTCTCCTCAGAAGTAAGTTTTTTTTAACATATTATGCCATTAAAGGTTTTAATGGTTATATTAATCCAAGTCCTAGTGTAAAGGTAGCTACTGTTATGTATCTACACTCCTGGAAATGGAAAAAAGAACACATTGACACCGGTGTGTCAGACCCACCATACTTGCTCCGGACACTGCGAGAGGGCTGTACAAGCAATGATCACACGCACGGCACAGCGGACACACCAGGAACCGCGGTGTTGGCCGTCGAATGGCGCTAGCTGCGCAGCATTTGTGCACCGCCGCCGTCAGTGTCAGCCAGTTTGCCGTGGCATACGGAGCTCCATCGCAGTCTTTAACACTGGTAGCATGCCGCGACAGCGTCGACGTGAACCGTATGTGCAGTTGACGGACTTTGAGCGAGGGCGTATAGTGGGCATGCGGGAGGCCGGGTGGACGTACCGCCGAATTGCTCAACACGTGGGGCGTGAGGTCTCCACAGTACATCGATGTTGTCGCCAGTGGTCGGCGGAAGGTGCACGTGCCCGTCGACCTACGACCGGACCGCAGCGACGCACGGATGCACGCCAAGACCGTAGGATCCTACGCAGTGCTGTAGGGGACCGCACCGCCACTTCCCAGCAAATTAGGGACACTGTTGCTCCTGGGGTATCGGCGAGGACCATTCGCAACCATCTCCATGAAGCTGGGCTACGGTCCCGCACACCGTTAGGCTGTCTTCCGCTCACGCCCCAACATCGTGCAGCCCGCCTCCAGTGGTGTCGCGACAGGCGTGAATGGAGGGACGAATGGAGACGTGTCGACTTCAGCGATGAGAGTCGCTTCTGCCTTGGTACCAATGATGGTCGTATGCGTGTTTGGCGCCGTGCAGGTGAGCGCCACAATCAGGACTGCATACGACCGAGGCACACAGGGCCAACACCCGGCATCATGGTGTGGGGAGCGATCTCCTACACTGGCCGTACACCACTGGTGACCGTCGAGGGGACACTGAATAGTGCACGGTACATCCAAACCGTCATCGAACCCATCGTTCTACCATTCCTAGACCGGCAAGGGAACTTGCTGTTCCAACAGGACAATGCACGTCCGCATGTATCCCGTGCCACCCAACGTGCTCTAGAAGGTGTAAGTCAACTACCCTGGCCAGCAAGATCTCCGGATCTGTCCCCCATTGAGCATGTTTGGGACTGGATGAAGAGTCGTCTCACGCGGTCTGCACGTCCAGCACGAACGCTGGTCCAACTGAGGCGCCAGGTGGAAATGGCATGGCAAGCCGTTCCACAGGACTACATCCAGCATCTCTACGATCGTCTCCATGGGAGAATAACAGCCTGCATTGCTGCGAAAGGTGGATATACACTGTACTAGTGCCGACATTGTGCATGCTCTGTTGCCTGTGTCTATGTGCCTGTGGTTCTGTCAGTGTGATCATGTGATGTATCTGACCCCAGGAATGTGTCAATAAAGTTTCCCCTTCCTGGGACAATGAATTCACGGTGTTCTTATTTCAATTTCCAGGAGTGTATATTTCCACGCACACTTGCACATGACCATCAGCGATGCTCGGTACACAGCTGCCGCCTACTGATCTTGTCCGCGCAGTGGGGCTTGCTGTCTTTCTTCAGCCCAAGTAATGTGGATTTATGAGTGGTTACTACAGTGCTACAGTTTTATACTTGACATGGCCAAACTTTGGCATGCACTAGTTTAGTGTCACTGGCTTCTGAAGAAGGCCAAATTACTTTGGCTGAAACCTGGGTAAAGATTGGTTTCTATTTGCGACTGAGGCTGACGTGTTACATGTTCCATTATCACAGTTGCTGAAAGGGCTGTACGATGTTAAAAATTCGCAAATGTATCATATGCTTGTATTGTACCATAATAATGTGTTATGGAATTAAGTTGTATATATGATGTGAACAAAGATAAGTTAAAACTAACAAACAAACTGTAGTAACAGAACCCAGTTAACGAAAATTTATGATGTTTTAAACCTTAAGAAATTTATGTTTGTAGTATAAGCGAGGGATAGAATGTCAGCCATAGGTATAAGCTATCATATTATATTTTGTTGTAACTCAATACTTGTACGAATTTTCATTGGAAACCAAACTCCATGTAAAGGAGTGAACTTTAAAGACAAGCAATTTATACTATGTTCTGGAAGGCTATATGTGTCTTTCATCAAAGTGTACGGTGAATTGTGATGACATTAACATATGAAGTAATCACTGAGTATTGAGTCTCACAACGCCTGATAAAAGTTGACATATCCCTTCCATTAAATAAAAGAGAAGCTGACAAATAAAGGGCATGGAACTCTATTGGCAAATTTAAATATAGATATGTACAATGAAAAACACTGTACGTCTCCATACCATGTCAATGTACTGTGCTATGTGGGGGCCTTTGCTTACGTATATGGTAAATGATTTTGTTTCCCCCTCTCTTATGTAGAAGGATGGTTAAGATGTATTGCTTGAAGTATGATGTGCTATGAGTGTTTTGTATTATATATGATTCTGAATAAGAGAAGACTTAATGACAGTATTAAATATTTTTACTGAAGTGAAGTGGAGGCAAGTTGGGAGGATTTGCTTCATCTTGAGGGACACTGGTGTCCTTGGAGTTGGCTGACTGCATCTACAATTGAAACATAGGAGAGGAAGTATGTGGTCCTATTTCATAAGATTAATGGAAGTATAAGAGCTTTCAGAAGATGACAAATATAATTAAAATATATATAGTGATGGACACACACACACACACACACACACACACACACACACACACACACACACACACACACACACACACACACACACACACACACACACACACACACACACACACAAATAATAAAGAAGCAATGCAAGGTGAAGTAAGAAGCAATGCAAGGTGAAGTGAATGAAGAATAGCACAATTTTGTACACGCAGAGCATTTACTAATAATGCAATTGTACTACCCCTCGATTTTTTCTATTTCCAATTATATAGCACATTTTTTGTTATTATTATAATACAATGGCTCACTTGGAATCACTATAATAAGAAATTTATTTCTGTCAATGCGAAACTAAGGCATTACAACACAGTAGTCCTACCAGAAGCACTTTATGCTGCAGAAACTACAGTGATTCATGGTCATACGAAGATCAGAGAGATTGAAAAGCAGGAAAGAAAATTCTGAGGAAAATATATGTACCAGTGTTTTAGGAAGGAATTTAGATGAAGAGGCCAACTAGAGAGTTTTACAAAGCCATAGAAACAAGAACAGACGCCATTAGAAAGAGAAGGATAACATTTGATGGACATATCAGCAGAATGAATAAAAACAGGCTCACAAGGCAAATCTTTGAGATAGTAAACAAGAGCAAAAATAAGACAAAGTGGATCACTGAAACAGAAGAAGACATTAAAGAACTGGGGATCACACAAGACAACATAAACAATAGAGAACAGTTCAGAAATATCATAAAGAAACACACATGTAAACAAGAACACATGGAGAACAGAACGGAAAAAAGATGGTCGGAAGATCGCAAGAGAGAACGCAGTGAACGTATGAAGAGAATTTAGGAAGAACAAAGAAAGAACAAGAAATCATGACTACTCAAGTTCAGTCGCTCTCTTAAAAGGGAATAATCAAAAATAATACAATACACACATCCAGAAATTTTGAATATTCTCCCTCAGCCACAGACTTCTGTTCAAAGTCTACATTTATCAATGGTGTTATGCCATTTAATGTGCAGTATTGTATATAATGGGGTTTTCTAGAAATTTTGTGACAGCCCATTTGCAGCGAACCACTTACTAATTTTCTGAAAGACATTATTTACAATTTCCACATATAATTCTTTTTCGTTCGGTGTGATTATTATACTTGTATCATCAGCAAAAAGAACTAGCTTTGCATCTTCATGAATATACAGTGGAAGACATTAATATATATTAAGAACAATAAGGGATCCAAGACTGAACCCTATGGGATACCATTCTTCATACTTTCTAGTTAGAGGACTCTGCTGATTTTTTCCAGACTATCTGTACTATTAATTTCAACCTTCTCTATTCTTCTAGTTAAATACAAATAAACCATTTGTGCACTGTCCCACTCATACCACAGTACTTAAGCTTATCTAGAAGAATCCCATGATTCACATAGTAAAAAGCCTTTGAAAGATCACATAATATCCCAATGGGTGATGTTTGGTTATTAAGAGCATTTAAAATTTGATCAATGAAAGCATGTATACCAATTTCTCTTAAAAGGCTTTTCTGAAAATCAAATTGACATTTTGTTGGTATTTCATTTTTACAAATACGTGAAGCTACTGTTGAATACATTTTTTTTTCAAGAATTTTGGATAAATCTGTCAGAATTGAGATTGGGCAGTAGTTGTTAGCATAAGACCTATACCCCTTTTTATGTGATGGTGTAACACTAGCATATTTCATTCTATCTGAAAAAATGCCCTATTTTACTGAGCTACTACACATGTGGTGGAGAATCCTACTCATCTCTTGGGAACAACCTTTTAGTACTCTGATGGAAATGCCAATTCCATGCTAGTTAACTTTTGAGTGAATTTATTATTTTCCTAATTTCAGCGGGAGAAGTGGGTTGAATTTCAGTTTTATCAAATTGCATAGGTATTGCCTTGCATTTTTTAATCAACAGCTGGTTCCTATTTTCTCTACAACATTTACAAAATGGTTATTAAAATATTTTCTACTTCTGACTTTTTGTTAACAAACTTTTCATTGAGTTTAATGTCCGGCCCCGGTAGCTGAGTGGTCAGCGTGACGGAATGTCAATCCTAAGGTCCCGGGTTCGATTCCCGGCTGGGTCGGAGACTGGGTGTTGTGTTGTCCTAATCATCATCATTTCATCCCCATCGACGCGCAGGTTGCCTAAGTGGCGTCAACTTGAAAGACCTGCACCAGGCGAACGGTCTACCCGACGGGAGGCCCTAGCCACACAACATTCATTCATTGAGTTTAATAGAAAGAAACATTCCACGTGGGAAAAATATATTAAAAAAAGATGCTGTGACTTACCAAACGGGAAAGTGCTGATAGATAGGCACAATAAAAAACACACAAATATCAAGCTTTCGCAATCCACGGTTGCTTCATCAGGAAAGAGGGAAGGAGAGGGAAAGACGTATGGATGTGGGTTTTAAGCGAGAGGGTAAGGAGTCATTCCTATCCCGGGAGCGGAAATACTTACCTCAGGGGGAAAAAGGGACAGGTATACACTCGCGCACACACACACATCCATTCGTACAAATACATAAACAAGCAGACACATGTAAAGGCAAAGAGTTTGGGCAGAGATGTCAGTTGAGCAGAAGTACAGAGGCAGAGATGTTGTTGAGTGACAAGTGATGTACGAGGAGCGGCAACTTGAAATTAGCGGAGTTTGAGGCCAGGTGGGTAACGGGAAGACAGGATATATTGAAGAGCAAGTTCCCATCTCCGGAGTTGTGATAGGTTGATGTCAGTGGGAAGTATCCAGATAATCCGGACGGTGTAACACTGTGCCAAGATGTGCTGGCTGTGCACCAAGGCATGTTTAGTCACAGGGTGATACTCATTACCAACAAACACTGTCTGCCTGTGTCCACCAACCTATCGGAACTCCGGAGATGGGAACTTGCCCTTCAATATATCCTCTCTTCCCGTTACCCACCTGGCCTCAACCTCGACTAATTTCAAGTTGCTGCCCCTCGTACATCACTTGTCACTCAACAACATCTTTGCCTCTGTACTTCCGCCACAACTGACATCTCTGCCCAAACTCTTTGCCTTTACATGTGTGTGTGTGTGTGTGTGTGTGTGTGTGTGTGTGTGTGTGTGTGTGTGTGTGTGTGTGTGTGTGTGTGTGTGGCGCACGCGCGAGCGAGCGAGTGTATACCTGTCCCTTATTCCCCCTAAGGTAAGTCTTTCCGCTCCCGGGATTGGAATGACTCCTTACCCTCTCCCTTTAAACTCACATCCTTTCATCTTTCCCTCTCCTTTCCTCTTTCCTGATGAAGCAACCGTGGGTCGCGAAAGCTTTATATTTGTGTGTGTGTGTTTTTTATTGTGTCTATCTACCAGCTTTTTCCCGTTTGGTAAGTCACAGCATCGTTTTTTAATATATTTTCATTGCGTTTGATAGGAATACAGACTTTGTGTTCTTGGTTGCCATTTCCCTTGAACACATTCCAAATTGCTTTAATTTTCTCATCAGAAATGCTAATCCAAGTCATAATGCACGCACTTCTGGACTTTTTAGTAACTTCTTAATACAGTGTAGTAGTTTTGTACTGTTCGACTGCTTGCGGATCATTACTCCTTAGCTATAAGATACATTTCCTTTTTCTGTTTACAAGATTTCTTTATTCCTTTAGTAAGCCATGGCTTTTTAGATGGTTTCTTACAATTATGCTTCACTGTTTCCTTAGGAAACAGTTTTCAAATATACTCACAAAGGTATTATAAAACAGGTTGAATTTTAAATTAGTATCAGGTTCCCTGTGCACCTCATCCCAGCACTGCAACCGTTGCAAGCTTTCCCTAAAATTTGCAATATTTAAATTGTTAACTGACTGCACTATTTTGCATTACTGTATGCAGCTATGTCATATACTGTAGCTAGCTGTGCATCATGATCAGACAGACCATTCTTAACAGGAAAAGTTTTTATCTGATTACATTTATCGTGGTCTATAAAAACATTAATGGAGAACTCTCTATGACGTTTGTTATTCAATAATTTTAAAATATTGTATAGATTGTTGTGTTACATTGCAGTTTTGAAAAACTCTCCCATTTCGAAAAATTCATCATATAAATACATCATACACCCACAATTACCTGCTTCATAGGTTTCCACAGAATTTAACTAATTGTGCTTGCTAATATTAACTGACTGAACTTGAGAGCATAAGAATGAACTTTCTCTCACCAGACATCTTGAAGTTACGGTTAATCTCTTTTTGAATGTGATTACTCCGCTCATTAACGTACTTTGTTCTTGCTCCTTCTAGTTTCAAATGCGCCAAATTTGGACCATGCTTGTTCAACTGTTGAGCTTTGATCTTTGGCCAGTACAGTCACATCCTCTGCCAATGTAGCCCCTTCCTTTCTTCTGTCCAGGGGGTATCTTTCCTTCAGGGCTTTTCTTTAAATCTTTGGACTACATTCAGAGTACATCTCACAGACTGCCTGTTCTGGAGGTCAGTTATTCCCATTTCTTTAATGTCCTTTTCAGTTTCTGTCAGCCAAATGGTGCGAATCTTCTTGTTTTGCCAGAAGGTGAACAGATGATTGGTCAATCTGTTTGGAGACAATCTTGCAACATGGCTATAGAAAGCTACTCTTCTTTTTCTTTCACAGTCAGAGAGCATCTCGATATGCTCGTAGAGCTCCAAATTATGTCGCCTTCTGAATTCCCCATCTTCTTCTACTGGGCCTAAGATCTTCCTGACGATTCTCCTCTCTCTGACTTCCTATTTCTCCATCAGAACTCTCCGGTTCATGGAAAGGCTTCTGGTCCTACGACTGATGTGTAGTGCGTAAGTTTCAGGTTACATGGCAGGCATTTTTTGTTCTTTATTTCACCTCGTATCAACACTAATAACTTGTCGTATGATGCAGAGTTCATTGGAAAATAATTTATGAAATCTTTCGAGTTCACGATTCTGGTTTTAGTCAGTAAATTAACATGTGATCAGTTGCAAATTTTTCTTTAATCAATCTCAGATCCATTTCCTCTTTTTTGTGGTTTTCCACTTCTTTTTCTTCTGTTTCTATAGCTAATATAATTTCAGCCCATGCTTTCTTCTCTGTTATCGACTTCCAATATATTGAAAGTCTGACAATCTACTATTTAACATGTGCAGCAGAAGCAGTTTACGTGTTTGTGGTTATCACAGAAGATTAGTTGAGAGATAACCCACTTAATATTGAATACACATTTATTGGTCACTCGTACATATAACAAAGAACAGTTGTTACACATCTGCACGCTGAAAATTCACACAAGAACAAAACTAGTCCAAAGAAAGAAAGTGCAAAAGATAGGGCACTGTGTGCCAGAGATGCCACAGACCCCTCCACCTCTCCCCTGCAGTGTGGACAGAGGGGAGAGGCGGCTCACGAGATGAAGTCATAATCTTGGTGTCAACACAGCGGTTGTAGGTGGCAGCCGGTGCGGGAAGTGGGGGTGGCAGTGCTGGTAGTGCTGCAGCCCGGTGGTCCCAACAGCTGCATGTGAGAGGTGACGTTAGGCAGAGATGAATCAGCTGAAGGCAGGACGGCAGTGTCAGGAGGAAGGTTGTCATTGAGGGACCACGCTGCTTTAAGTCTATTAACTGAGACTGTCTGGGGCCGTCCATGGGGGTGGATGACGAACATGTTGGTACCGTGACGTAGCACATGGTGAGGACCTGAACAGGGTGGCTGAGGGGCTGCCCGCACAGCATCATCCCGCAACATCACAAAGTCGCAAGTAGCTAGCTAGGTCCTTGTGGACAAACACATGGTGGGGGGAGGGGGGGTGGAGGTGTGTGACGTGCATGTGGACATGTTTGACCGGGATGGGGAGATCCTCGGATGCAGCAGAAGGTGAATCCCCAACGAAGTCGGCGGGAAGAAGGAGAGGTTTGCCATACAGAACCTCGGTGAGTGAGGCATTAAGATCTCCTTTATGAGCTGAGCAAATACCTAGGAGTATCCAAGGAAAGGCCTCCAACCATAGGCGTCTGAGGCACACTAGGGTAGCCTTGAGTGTACGGTGCCACCACTCAATGAGGTCGTTTTCCTGCAGGTGTTAAGCTGTGGTATGAAACTTGGCGACACCACAGAGTTTCGCGAATACGGCAGACTCAAATTGGCGTCGCTGGTTGGTGGTGAGAGATAGGGGACAGCCGAAGTGAGCAACTCACATTGAGACAAAAGAATGGGCGACGGTCTCGGCCGTGATAGACAGGTGATATTTGGTATGCCGTTCATGTGCATGTAAGTCAAAGTTCTATGTGCGGAGTTCATTGATCTGGGAACACACTTACAATGTGCCGTGATGTCAGTAAGGGGGACTGACTCAACCCAGTCGGTCACACGGTCGATGACCGATAACATATATCTGTAGCCCTTGGATAGAGGAAGGGGACCAAAGACGTTGATATGGACGTGCTGGAAACGCCCCTTCAGGATATCAAACTTGCCCAGAGGAGGTTGGGCGTGCCTGCTGATGTTGCTGCACTGGCACAGAACGCACACACGGCTCCAAGTGCAACAGTCGTGCTTCACACCAGGCCAGACAAAGCGATCCGTAACCAGATGTGTCATGACCCGTGTCCCAGTGTGAGCTAAGCCATGCAAGTCCATATGGTGAAGGGTGGCAGGGACCAGGGGGCAAAGTGTTCCCATAGAGGTGTCACGAAGGACAGGGATTGCTGAACCAGGTAGTATACGGGGCTAAACAGAGAGCGATGAACCCTTGTCTGATCTTAGTTGCTGTATATCATCGTTGTTGGTTGTTGGCTTGTAGTTGGGGAGCTCCTCCAGATCCAGTGGTGCGGTTAGCACACAGATGTGGGAAAGGTCATCTGCCACAATGTTCTCCATGCCATAGATATAGAGTGCATCGGAAGAGTGCTAACAGATGGAGTCCATATGGCGGAAATGCATGGGCAAAAGATCTTTAGCTGGATTATGAATAGCTCCATGAGTGGCTTGTGATCGGTACAGATCGTGAAGGGTTGCCCCTCAAGGTCACTACAAAAATGTTTAATCACCCTGTACACTGCAAGTGGCTCATGGTCAAATGCGTACCACTTGCACTGGCTCTTAGTCAGTTTCTTGGAAAAGAAGTGGAGGGACTGGGTGGAGTCGGTGGTGTGATGCTGTAAAACGGTGCCCACAGCCGAGTCATTGGCATCAGTCATGATCAAGACACAGGCCTCAGGGTCAGGATGGGCGAGTGTCTTGGCTTTGGCTAGTGCAGTTTTACGGTTACCAAAAGCACTGAGCATAGGTTGTGTCCACTCCAACTTCTGTTTTCCAGTGGTGTTCTTGCCAGAGAGTGTGTCAGTGAGGGCCATTTGGATGGAGGCAGCTTGAGGAATATGGCGGTGGTAAAAGTTTGCCACACCCAGAAAATGACAGAGCTGAGCATAATCTTCGGGGAGAGGAAGTCTCAAGTACGATTTCAACACGAGAACTCATTGGTCGGAGGCCGTCGGCAGAGACAGAATGGCCGAGGAAGGTAATGGATGTGGAACATAGTTGAGATTTATCACGGATGGTCACCACGCCATTGGCAGCGAGGGCCAAACTGACTGGGGCGAGGTGAACTTGATGCTCCTCAGTGGAGGAAGAAAAGATAAGGATATCATCTAAGTAAGTGTAACCAAAAGGCAGAGGAAGCAAAATGGAATCAATGAACCATTGCCATGTCTGCACATTTTTCAATCCATAAGGCATTAACAGCATTCAAGTAGGCCAAAGGGTGTGATGGTAGCCATCTTTGGAATATCCGGTGGATGCATAGGAATCTGGTGATACGCTTTGGAACAATCTAATATGGAGAAAAAGGTAGAGCCATGAAGCAGTTGCATGAAATCTTGAATATGTGGTATGGGGTAGATATCGATAATGGTGTGGGCATTAAGGGACCTGTAGTCCCCGCACATGCGTACGGAGCCATCCTTTTTGGAAACAAGATGAACAGAGGAAGACCAGTTGCTATCGGAGGATGCCCAAAGCCAACAGACCCGGTATAACTCTGGCACCAGCATCTGGCTTCTGTGTGGGTGGCACACCAGTCACGGTCTTTACCACTTTTTTGCTATTGGTACTGAAGGCACACGGCTCACCCGGCAGCAAAACCACCTGAACACATGAAATAGTGATAACCACCAGCTCCATCTGCAGCAACAAAACCTGCTTCCCACAATGCAGTGGTCACCACATCTGTTGCTGTTGCCTCTTTACCAGTTGTGCACACTACTGCTCCTGCAGCCTGTGGCTGCTAAAATTCAACTATTGTTGCATTACATACAATACAGCCAGGAAGCTGTGTAGACACTTAGACAATGAGAGACTCAATATCGGCACCATCACTGCCGCAACACTATCAGAGTCCCTTGGCATTATCCTGTCGACTACACCTCTCCTGCTTTAGCTCCACTAAGAGGAGACGAATGTGGTGATATAAGATCTCATTTCTACCACAATGGAGTTCCCAATGACGGTCCCATGTCTAGGACTGTGACAGACATTGCCCCCCCCCCCCCCCCTCCATGGACTCTAGTGACACCCCCCTTTCTGTGCCATCTATATCAGCACTGGAGTGAACAAGGGAAAATTCTGTATGATCGTTCACTGCCGGCAGATGGCCTAGTTCACATTACCTCTCATTGCATTAATATCTTGAGTGTTATTGGCCCTCTTACATTGTGTCAAACCATGCAATGCCTTTTTGCTACAATCTGAGTTTCTATGTTTGCTTTGTTCGCCATACTAATGACTGTTAGGTTTCTAACCCAGAGCTCCAGGCTCTACTGCTACAGCAACAACACACTAGTCCTGTCTACCAGTCAATTTCAATGTGACTATCATCTATTTTGGCTTACATGCAGCAATTCCATTTTTTTACAATATTGTTATTGTCTTAATAAAAATCTGTTCAGCACAACATTCACTACTTTTAACTGTGAAGGTCATACTGAAAAGATCTCTGCACATGTCACCTCCAGCATACAGCCTGGAGGCTTAACCCCAGGCTCTTCATGTACCACTGCCGCAACTGGTACTCAAACAGATCTCCCTACCCTGTTTTTTCCAACCAGAGTTGCTGAGCATTCAAAAAAGAAGGCCTTGTCATTTATAATAAAACACTTGATTGGCACTGTTTCTGCCAGGGTGTTGATTATAGCACCTAAAAGTGTGGAATATCCTCTCCAGAATCCTTCCTAGCCTTCTCAGTGTGCTATTCTACCATCACCCAACCAAAATACTGTTTTAGTTCATTCTTATACCACCCCTGCTTCCAACCTTGACCCGAATGGGTCATATCAGAGTGAAAGTCCACAGTTTAAGGGCTAACCCATTTAGTTACCCAGCACACATTATCCAAGCATCAAAGACAGTGTCATCAGTTAAAACAGTCAATAGAAGGATCTCAAGGAGAAACTGAATCCGGACAGGAGTACTACAATTTATAGGCAACTTTGTGACTTTACAGGCCAGCAGAAGTCTTATATTAAAGGATGTTCACCAGTATTGATGAGGACAGGACATCTGCACAAAACGTGTCTTTTATTTACACAATTTCACGATACAACTTGTAAAACAGAGTTAATGAACAAGACTTTCTTTTTCCTCTTTAAACTTATAATGCAGCTCTTTGCAGTCCTCATTGGAAATGTTCTCCCAGCCAGTACTCTTCATGTGGTACACTGCAAAGAATATCAACAAAGTGTTGAACAGATATTTGATAATATTTATATTTGAAACAAAAAACAAGACAGTACAAAGCAAAGTATTTTCAAGGCAATTTGTTTTGTTTTGAACGTGAATGTAAACAATGTGTGTGTGTGTGTGTGTGTGTGTGTGTGTGTGTGTGTGTGTGTGTGTGTGTGTGTGTTTATATATTATGAAAAAGATAGCTGCTACTCACCATATAGTGCAAATGCTGAGTCACAGATAGGCACAACAAAAAGGCTGTCAAACAAAGCTTTTGGCCAAACAGTCCATCATTAGAATAGAAACACACACACACACACACACACACACACACACACACATTCATTTTGGTACAACAAAACACAAGGAAAAATAACACAGATGTGGCTGTTAGTTTATATTATGTATAGGAACACTGGCCATAGTGTGTTCCCTCACACATACTTGCCAATGCCCATCAATCAGTTAATTTTGATTCACTGAAATGTCATAAGTGTCTACTAGCTGTAGTGATAAACAAGAAATAACTTTAAAAGGAGAAACATATGGTTAGACTCAGCAGTCTGTAGTACAAACACAAAGATAAACAGGTAGAAGCAAATACTGTATAATTAGTATCAGAAAGTCAGATGATTTTGTGTTTTTATATTTGAAACTGAAAGTGCACCAAATTGGTATTTCTTCTGTTTTTAATCAAACAGAGAGAAGCAATAAACAAAATTTCTCATTTAATAAAAACTCTTTTATACCTTCTGGAAAGCCTTTTTTAAAATAGTACTTCAAGAAAGAGACCAGATACACTATGTGATCAAAAGTATCCAGACCCCCCCCCCCCCTCCAACTATGTTTTTCAGCAACCTCAGTAGTCATTAGACATCATGAGAGAGCAGAACAGGGTGCTCCGCGGGACTCACGGACTTCAAACATGGTGAGGTGATTGGGTGTCACTTGTGTCACATGTCTGTACACAAGATTTCCACACTCCTTAATATCCCTAGGTCCACTGTTTCCAATGTGATAGTGAAGTGGAAACGTGAAGGGACACATACAGCACAAAAGTGTACAGGCCGACCTCGTCTACTGACAAAGAGACCGCCAACAGCTGAAGAGGTCATAATGCGTAAAAGGCAGACATCTATCTAGACCATCGTACAGAATTACAAACTGCATCAGGATTCACTCCAAGTACTAAGACAGTTACATGGGAGGTGAGAAAACTTTGATTGCATGGTCAAGCGCCTACTCATAAGCCACACATCATGCTGGTAAATGCCAAACGATGCCTCGCTTGGGGCAACTGAACAGTGGAAAAATGTGTGGAGTGACAAACCACAGTACACAAAGTGGTGATCCAATGGCAGGGTGTGGGTATGGCAAATGCCCGGTGAACATCATCTGCCAGTGTGTGTAGTGCCAACAGTAAAATTCAGAGGTGAAGGTGTTATGGTGTGATCATGTTTTTCATGGAGGAGGCTTGCAAGCCTTGTTGTTATGCATGGCACTATCACAGTACAGGCCTACATTAATGTTTTAAGCACCTTCTTGCTTCCCACTGTTGAAGAGCAATTCGGGGATGGCGATTGTATCTTTCAACACGATTGAGCATCTGTTCATAATGCACAGTATGTGGTGGAATAGTTACACGCAAATAACATCCCTGTAATGGATTGGCCTGCACAGAGTCCTGACCTGAATCCTGTGCAACACCTTTGAGAGGTTTTTCAACACCAACTTCGTGCGAGGCCTCACCAACTGACATCGATACCTCTCCTCAGTGAAGCACTCTGAAGAATGGGCTGGCATTCCCAAGAAACCTTCCAGCACCTGATTGAACGTGTGCCTGTGAGAGTGGAAGCTGTCGTCAAGGCTAAGGGTGGGCCAACACCATATTTATTTCCAGCATTACTCATGGAGGGTCATTTTCAGCCACGTGTCCGGATAATTTTGATCACATAGTGTATCTTATGTGTCTACAGTGACGGGGGTAAGACGAGTTAAAAGACAAGTATTGCCTCTCAATCAGCTGATTTACAATTACATATCAACAGTATTGCTGTCATTGATATACATGACATGCATGAAAATGTCAGTCCATGACTCCCATACACCGAAGCCCCCATGAGAAGAAACAATAGAAAACAATAATATTTAAAGCTGCTGATCACCACTGTAATACTACCTGTATCTCAGAAACAGTATAGTCCTCTGTTCGTAAAAACTTACCTCTTACAATGCCCCCACTGTAAGCATCCCTGTGAGTTGCATGATAAATTGCACGTCGACCTAGATCGTATGCTTCTTCATCAGATAAATCCCAGTTATATCCAGCATCCAAAACACCGAAGGCATACACCGAGCCAGAACCAACCGAAAAAACTTTTCCTTTTGTTCTCGTGCCTTCATTGTCCACATAGTAGAGTCCTGGTCCCTGTCAAATGCATATCCAAGGAATGTATATTTACCTTTTTTCACCACACTGGATGTTGCATGCCATGACTATTAAATATATTTCTGAGGAAGAGTTTACAGCAACCAGTTACTACAGTGTTTTAAATATTGTTACTTACCAGTTGAGCAAATGCAGATACTTTCACATCCATTTTTGGTCAGTGAATATTTAATTTATATTTGCATTTGATGACTAACTACAGTTTCCAATATTCATTCTTGAAATTCAAATTAATTGTAATAGGTACATAGGTATTACATGAAGTGTCATGTGCTGAAGTGTCATGTGCTGGACTCAGACCTGAACCTGGATTGTAAGCTTATCATGATAAGGGAGATGGGAATATACTAGACATGGCCTACACCTTAATAGGAGGTGTAAAGATGGGTTGGTTGAGCTTCTTGCAGATAATATATGGGGTAGGAGGGGGGGGGGGGCACAATCACACACAGCAAAATACCTGTGGTTACTGGTGTCAAAGGGGCAACTTTTTTAGGTTAGTATCAGGATTCAGGCACCCTATTTTAAAAGAAGTGAAAATAACAGAAGAGCCATACAAAATACTTAATAATGCACAGAAAAGTAATGTTAAGCAATGTAAAATCCAGGATGGAAAAATGACAATATTATGAAAAGGATAGTTGCTACTCAGCATACAGTAAAGATGCCGATTGGCAGATAAGCACAAGAAGACTGTCAAAGAAAGCTTTCAGCCAAACAGGCCTTTATCTTAACTAAACACGCACAAGCACACACGCATGCACGCACACACCCTACGCAAACCCAGCTGACACACACACACATGACCACAGATCCTGGCTGCCAAGGACAGATTGCAATCAGCAGCACTTGAAGGAGGAGGCTGGGGAAGGGAGGGGGAGGGGTAGCAGGGATGGTAAAGTGTTGTTATTGAGAGAATACAGGAGTGAAGTGGGCAGAGGATAGAATAGCAAGGTGCAGTCTGGAGGTTAGACAGAGGGCAAGCATTTCCCAATGGCAAAGACCGTGGATGTGTAGGTGGAGCAGAGGGCTGTCTAGTGCTGGATTGGGAACAGGGACATGGATAATTGGGTAAAGGACAATGATGGATCCTGGTGGCACAGGCTGTAATGCAGTCATCGAAATTAAGAACATTGCCTTGGGCAGTGTGCTGAGTAACTGGATGGTCCAGCTATTTCTCCGCCACAGTTTGTCAGTGGCCATTAACGAGGACAGACAGCTTGTTGATGGTCATGCTCCAAGCAGAGTGCAGCACAGTGGTTGCAGCTCAGCTTGTAGATCACATAACTGGTTACACAGGTAGCCCTTCCTTTGTGGGATAGGTGATTCTTGTGTAGGTGATGGTGGAGCGAGGTTGTACGGGACAGGTCTTACATCTAAGTCTATTACAGGAATATGAGCCACAAGGCAAGAAGTTGGGAGTAGGGGTTGTGTAGTAATGGACGAGGATATTGTGTAGGTTCGGTGGGTGGTGAACTGCCACTCCAGAGGGGTGGGGACGATGGCATGGTGGACATTCCTGATTCATTTCGGGGCATGATGAGAGTAGTTGAAACCCTGGTGGAGAATGTGATTCAGTTGCTCCAATAACAGGTGGAGTGAGTCACAAGGGGCATGCTCCTCTGTGGCCGCACCGTGGGACTTTGGGAGGTGGCAGGTTACTGGAGGGATAAGGCATGGGAGATCTCTTTTTGTACAATGCTGGGAGAGCAATTACAGTCTGAAGGCCTATGTGAAACCTTTTGTATATTTTGAGAGGGATTGCTCGTCCCTGCAGGTGCGACAGTCACGGGTGGCTGGGCTGTATGGAAGCAATTTCTTGGTATGAACTGAGTTAAAGCTGTTGAAGTGAGGGTATTGCTACTGGTTGGTAGATTTGATATGGACAGAGGTACTGATGCAGCTTTTTTGAGATGGAAGTCAGCATCGAGGAAGCTGGCCTTCTTGGTTGAGGAGGACCAGGTGAAGTGAATGGGGGAGAAAGTGTTGAGGTTCTGGAGGAATGTGGATAGGGTGTCCTCACACTCGATTCAGATCATGAAAATGTCATCGATGAATTTGAACCAGGTGAGGGGTTTGGGACTCTGATAGGTTAGAAGAGATTCCTCTAGATGGCCCATGGACAGGTTGGCATAGGATGGTGCCATGCAGGTGCCCATAGCTGTACCATGAATTTGTTCGTAGGTGATGTCTTCAAAGGAGAAGCAATTGTGGATGAGGATATAAATTAGTCATGGGAATCTGTTGGGATTTGAGAAAGGTATTGTTCAATATCAGCAAGGCCACTGGCATTAGGAATGTCAACGTCAAAGGAGATGGCATCAATAGTGATGAGCAGGGCACAATGTGGTAAGGAAGAGGAACTGTGGAGTGTCAGCAGAGGGAATGGTCGGTATCTTTTATATTAGGTTGGTACGATGCAGGTAATAGGCTGAAGGTGTTTTCTTTATCTAAAAGTTTATCATGACCTTTCCAATTCTATCTGCTGATAAAGGCACCACCACTACTGGTCTGAACTGCAAGGATTATCTGGCAAAAGAACTATGCCAGCTGTCAGACTCATCTACCCACACACCCTGCCACAGTGACACCATTCCAGAAATCCGGCAGGCTCTCCAATCTCTGCTCCAATTCTGAGGCCCATCCCAGAACCTCTCCCGGAGTCCACCCCTCTCCTTACCCTGACTAGTCCCTGGTCTCCTACCTTCTACATGCTTCCTTAAGCCCACAAAACCCAACCAACCAGTACAGCCCATTGTGGCCGGTTACTGTGCCCCCACAGTGAATGTCTGCTCTCTTAGACCAACACCTTCAACCTATTACCCAGAACCTAACCTGCTGTATAAAAGATACCAACAATTTCCTCCACCAACTCTCCACAGTTCCTGCCCCTTTACCACATGGTGCCCTGCTCGTCACTACTGATGCCACCTCCATGTACACTAACATCCCTAATACCCATGGCCTTGTCACTGCTGAACACTATCTTTCTCAACACCCAACAGATTCCAAACCCACAACCTCCTTCCTAGTCGCTATGACAAACTATATCCTCAACTTCCATTACTTCACCTTCGAAGGCATCACCTATAAACAAATCCAGGGTACAGCTATGTCCACCCCCATGGCACCATCCTATGCCAACCTATTTGTGGGCCATCTACAGGAATTCTTTATAACCACCCAGAATCCCAAACCCCTCAACTGGCTCAGATTCACTGATGACACCTTGTCATCTGAATTGACAGTGAGGATAACTCCTATCCATATTCCTCCAGAACCTTCTCTCCCATTCACTTCACCTTGTCCTCCTTTCGCATCCCGCAACTACCCTCCTGACCTGGTACAGAAGCAAATAACCAGAGCCACTTTCTCATCCCCTCAAACCTAGAACCTCCCACAGAAGAACCCCGAAAGTGCCCCACTTGTGACAGGATACTTTCCGGGACTGGATCAGACTCTGAATGTGGCTCTCCAACAGGGATACGACTTCCTCAAATCCTGCCCTGAAATGAGATCAATCCTTCATGAAATCATCCTCACTCCACCAAAAGTGTCTTTCCGCCGTCCACCTGACCTTCGTAACCTCGTTGTTCATCCCTATGAAATCCCCAAACCACCTTCCCTACCCTCTGGCTCCTACCCTTGTAACTGCCCCCAGCATAAAACCTGTCCCATGCACCCTCCTACCACCACCTACTCCAGTCCTGTAACCCGGAAGGTGTACACGATTAAAGGCAGAGCCACGTGTGAAAGCACCCACGTGATTTACCAACTGACCTGCCTACACTGTGAAGCTTTCTATGTGGGAATGACCAGCAACAAACTGTCCATTTGCATGAATGGACACAGGCAGACAGTGTTTGTTGGTAATGAGGATCACCCTGCAGCTAAACATGCCTTGGTGCACGGCCAGCACATCTTGGCACAGTGTTACACCGTTCGGGTTATCTGGATACTTCCCACTGACATCACCCTATCACAACTCCGGAGATGGGAACTTGCCCTTCAATATATCCTCTCTTCCCTTTACCCACCTGGCCTCAACCTCCGCTAATTTCAAGTTGCCGCCCCTCGTACGTCACTTGTCACTCAACAACATCTTTGTCTCTGTACTTCCACCTCGCCTGACATCTCTGCCCAAACTCTTTGCCTTTACATATGTCTGCTTGTGTCTGGATATGTGCTGGTGTGTGTGTGTGTGTGTGTGTGTGTGTGTGTGTGTGTGTGTGTGTGTGTGTGTGTGTGTGTGTGTGTGTGTGTGTACACCTGTCCCTTTTCCCCCCTAAGTCAAGCCTTTCCGCTCCCGGGATTGGAGTGACTCCTTACCCTCTCCCTTAAAACCCACATCCTTTTGTCTTTCCCTCTCCTTCCCTCTTTCCTGATGAAGCAACCGTGGGTTGCGAAAGCTTGATATTTGTGTGTGTGTTTGTGTGTTTTTTATTGTGTCTATCTACCAGCGTTTTCCTGTTTGGTAAGTCACAGCAATTTTTTAATATATTTTTCCCATGTGGAATGTTTGTTTCTATTATATTCATGACATTGTAGTTATATATACCACATGGAACAAACACTTACATATGCTAAATGAATTTTTCAACAGACTATGATCACAAGGAATTACAATTAAACTATCAAAATCACAATTTGGTAGGCATAGGTGAAATGTTTGGGACACACAGTGAGTCTGACACTATTTGAAGGTTCTGGACAAAGTTTAATAGCAATTAGTGTACGTGGGTCCGGTTTGATTCCTGTCAGTTGCATAATTGTATTTTTTGAATATTCCAAAATATATCCAGTTGGAATATTTCAAAATATATCCAGTTGGATATATTTTGGAATATTCAAAAAATACAATTATGCAACTTCGCAACAAAATTGTGTGGAATTTTCGACATAAGTACCATAACCACTTAACATCACATTTTTATTTACTCTGTATTTCATCATTTGGAGGTTAGTTATTTTCACATAGGGCACTTCTGACACTGTTTCCTACCGTAGGGCAACAACACACCAACAATACTTCATCACAGTGGAAGAATAAAAATTGTAAACAGCCGTCTGATGATGAACTTGCTAGTTCGAAACCGGTAACGGTGCTATTTACCTAAATAAATAGCAGTATTAATAGTGGCTGGTTGCTGTTTTCTTCTTTGTAAGAATTAACCTCCATTAATTGTACACAGCCACAGTCTCCCCATGTCAGTATCAGACAAAATAGCAGTAACAGAATTAATTACTTGGTATGTATACTTAGGGTATGTACACTCTGGATCATAGAAATGTATCATGGATATGAAAAAGTACTACTACTTTAAAAACATGAATAGACAGGTACCAAAAATATTACACTCATGTGAGATATGCCAAAAGGTAAAAATAAATACTTCAGGAGTACACATATTGCTGTATACCATTATTAGAGAAAAAATTTGGGAGTTTGTGGCATTGGATCTCTTTGGCTCAGTGCTTTAAGGCCATGGAAGCACGGGATACAGCCTGGTTATTTTAGAATGCTGGTCAAAGTCGGTAAAGCTGTACTCCCTAACAAAATCTACAATTAACAGCGTAGCAAATAAACTATGAGATGACTATTTTAAACAAGTTGGTAAACCTAAGAATCTTAATGAACAATGGGAGCCAGTTTACATCCACAAACCTCCAAGAGTTTTTAGCATGGGAGAATGTAAACCGTATTTTGAATTCACACTACCATCCTGAAAGTAACCTATCAGAAAGGGTTATGCTTCATGTGAGATTTTTTTCTGAGCTTACTGTGTGATTAAGCTTTCAAAGTGGATAGAATTAGTGTTGAATGAATTGCCACTAAAGTGTTAGCACTAGAGGTAACAGGGCAACAAGTAGAAGGGGAACCCTTCTTGAAATGGTTTAAGTAGCCAGAAGAAAACTCTGCCCTCTAGTTGATGTCAACAAAGAATATTAAAGAAGAGAAGACTATGGAAGCTGAAATACCGAGGGGGGAAGAGAGAGAGAGAGAGAGAGAGAGAGAGAGAGAGAGAGAGAGAGAGAGAGAGAGATGGGAGAAAGGCACTGCTGTATCATACAGAGTGGGATGCAGCCTTTGTTAAAAGCCACAAGTGTGGAGAGACAAAGAGCAAGTTTTACTCACCATATGTGGGACCATTCATGATAACCAGAAAACCATATGCAAAGGCAGTAATATTAACAGAGACAACAACCAGCAAAGAAAAGTGTATGTATGATACCCAGGACTTAACAGCCATTCACAAGAAATTATAGTGTGATTTAGTAACAGTCCATTTTCTTCATCAAAATCATAGGGTGTAACAAGCTTATTAGGAAATTTGTAAAAAATTAAGTAATTCAGAAATCTTATGTAGTTAGTCCCCAGCAGGGTCAATATAATGACATTAACCCATTGTTTATAAAAGTGGGATACAGGTAAGGCTAATGTATGCTAACACTATTATGATAATAATAACATGATGAATGTTGTTTTACATGCCTTCACTGAGTTGTGGCAAGAGGAAGGTGATTACGTTATAAATGGTGACTGAGAAGTTAGGATTGAACCTGACTTGAGGTATTTAGTTGGGCAGTGAACCCATCAAGAAAAACAAAGAGAATTTTTTGTTCCCTATAAGGATTTCCACAACAATACAGGTATTTGTTATTGCTGCATGTACACAGCGAGTTAAGTAGCAGCTCCAAGATGAGGCGGCTGTTCTCAATTATGAAGCGATTAATGCAAGCTATAGGTATTCCAAGGGTTTACATAAAGAAAGAGCTGTAGAATGTCTACACTAGTATTAATACTGATAGCATTATGACTGAGCAGAAATTAAACATTTCCTCCGTTCCTCCACTTATAACCATGTTACAAGTCATTACATATTATTTCTGAATTGGAGAAGTTTTATCAGGAATGGAATATGAGAAATTACCATTTAGATGACAAATTGTTTATCAAATGTTATTCCATTTTGCATACAACATTTTATTTGGTTTTGGGTGTGATTATAGTGGATTTTATAATGGAACTAAGCTTCATAACGACACCCCAAAAAAGAGTTATACGAATCTTTGCATACAAATACACACCGAGATCCTTGGGTTCCAATATTGAGTTGCTTTCAACCACAGGAATAAACAATTCAACCGTGAGTGTGGTCGCTGACAGTGAATCAAAATCAAGTGTTCCTCAAGTTGGATTATTGACTAATATGGACAAAAAAGACAAAACAAACATTGCCACTATGTAACATCCAAATACCAGCAGCCCTAAAAACAGTTATCAACTAACAAAAACATGTAAAATAAAACTATTTGCAGATAGTCAAGGATGGAACACAGCAGCCAAATTTGTCTAGAAGCAGTCACAAAATAACTAGCATAGTAAAACCAGGTGCAAAATTTCAGGCAGTGACTTCCATGAACCATGACATGAAAACAGCAACAACAAATAAGTTTTTTTGTGTTCTTAGCGGGAACAAATGATGTAGCAAAAAACAAAATGAAAGACCTAGTGATCTCACTTGAAAGAAGGCTAAATGAGCTGAGAAGTTCAAACATGATTGTTTTCTCTGTTCCACAGCACACTGACTTGCCAATCCAGTAGTGTTAATAAAGAAGTGCAAAACACAAATAAGCAGATCCTAAATATATGCATGAGATTAAAAAATGTTACATTTGTGGACATATGCTGTGTAGGAGGAAGATTCCACACATCCCACGGTTTACATATCAACAGACTAGGGAAGGACTTAGTTATAAATTGGATCCAAGAAATAGTGAACAGCAAAAATATAATGTGCAGTGTTGTGCTAAAGAGGCCATCCCTCTCAAGGACAAAAATAACACATATTTGGGAGAATCAACCATGAAATGCCAGGTCAGTAAAGCAATACATTGGCAGGAAAAGAGCGATGTCTTAAGATGATAAAACCTTCCACCAGTGCAACACCAGATGCAAGTGTATGTGCCTCAAGCAGATGTCAGTCCACAAGAGAATAATTTATCACTTTTGCATTATAATGTACAGGGGTTAGAAAACAAAATAGATGCTTTTGAATCATTTATCACAGGACTATCTCCACATGTAGTAATAGTTACAGAACACCAGAAAACAGTGAACAACATTCAAATTGGAAATTAGAAGGTTCCAACCTAGCTACGTTATACTGTAGAACGCACAATAAAGGTGGTGGTGTTGCCATCCACACAAGAAAATGTGAGTTCATAACTACCAAAAAGTGATATGGGGGAAGAATTTCTGTGTTGACAAAGATTTTGAAATTGCAATTCTTAAAATCACATTTTGCCCTGTTCCTTTCTGTGTCGTAGGTGTATATAGATCCCTCTGTGGGAACTGTGATGCTTTTCTGAAATCACTTGATTGATTTTTAAGTAAATTAATCTCGGGCTGTAGAAGTGTAAATCTTGTCATACTGGGAGATCTGAACATTGACACTTTACAAGATGGTCAGAAAAGCAAATGTTTTACAGATTGTATTCCATATTATGGGACTAAAGATTTTTTGGACTAGTACCCACCAGAATAGCTAACAAACATAGTAGTTCAACTGATCATGTTATCACAAATTATGAATACATTATCTGAACAGACATAATAAATGGTCATGTCTCAGATAATTTAGGCCAAACACTAGTGCTAAAATGTAATACGAAATTCAAACCAAGAAAAAAAGTATGAGCACAGGCGAATATTATCAGCAAACAACATTGCTACACTAAGTTACAGTTTAAGCTAGGAATCATGGGAATCAGTTATGACTACCATTGGGGTCAACAATAAATGGAACATGTCCACAGAAATTATGGCTGAGCACTTAGATAGAGCCATGAAATTAAAAAAAGGAGAGTATCCAAAAAATTAACCTTGAAAATCAAAACCTGTGCCATTGGATTTTAAAACAAAAGATCTGAAAGGAAAAAATGGAAAACATGTATACCTTAACTCAGAGTTACATAAAGAACTCTACAAGCAGCACAAATGTAAGTACCACAACGAAATCAGGAGATTAAAATCAGAAACTAAAAACCAGAAACAGAAACTAAAGACCAGAAACAGAAACTAAAGACCAGAAACAGAAACTAAAGACCAGAAACAGAAACTAAAGACCAGAAACAGAAACTAAAGACCAGAAACAGAAACTAAAGACCAGAAACAGAAACTAAAGACCAGAAACAGAAACTAAAGACCAGAAACAGAAACTAAAGACCAGAAACAGAAACTAAAGACCAGAAACAGAAACTAAAGACCAGAAACAGAAACTAAAGACCAGAAACAGAAACTAAAGACCAGAAACAGAAACTAAAGACCAGAAACAGAAACTAAAGACCAGAAACAGAAACTAAAGACCAGAAACAGAAACTAAAGACCAGAAACAGAAACTAAAGACCAGAAACAGAAACTAAAGACCAGAAACAGAAACTAAAGACCAGAAACAGAAACTAAAGACCAGAAACAGAAACTAAAGACCAGAAACAGAAACTAAAGACCAGAAACAGAAACTAAAGACCAGAAACAGAAACTAAAGACCAGAAACAGAAACTAAAGACCAGAAACAGAAACTAAAGACCAGAAACAGAAACTAAAGACCAGAAACAGAAACTAAAGACCAGAAACAGAAACTAAAGACCAGAAACAGAAACTAAAGACCAGAAACAGAAACTAAAGACCAGAAACAGAAACTAAAGACCAGAAACAGAAACTAAAGACCAGAAACAGAAACTAAAGACCAGAAACAGAAACTAAAGACCAGAAACAGAAACTAAAGACCAGAAACAGAAACTAAAGACCAGAAACAGAAACTAAAGACCAGAAACAGAAACTAAAGACCAGAAACAGAAACTAAAGACCAGAAACAGAAACTAAAGACCAGAAACAGAAACTAAAGACCAGAAACAGAAACTAAAGACCAGAAACAGAAACTAAAGACCAGAAACAGAAACTAAAGACCAGAAACAGAAACTAAAGACCAGAAACAGAAACTAAAGACCAGAAACAGAAACTAAAGACCAGAAACAGAAACTAAAGACCAGAAACAGAAACTAAAGACCAGAAACAGAAACTAAAGACCAGAAACAGAAACTAAAGACCAGAAACAGAAACTAAAGACCAGAAACAGAAACTAAAGACCAGAAACAGAAACTAAAGACCAGAAACAGAAACTAAAGACCAGAAACAGAAACTAAAGACCAGAAACAGAAACTAAAGACCAGAAACAGAAACTAAAGACCAGAAACAGAAACTAAAGACCAGAAACAGAAACTAAAGACCAGAAACAGAAACTAAAGACCAGAAACAGAAACTAAAGACCAGAAACAGAAACTAAAGACCAGAAACAGAAACTAAAAACCAGAAACAGAAACTAAAAACCAGAAACAGAAACTAAAAACCAGAAACAGAAACTAAAAACCAGAAACAGAAACTAAAAACCAGAAACAGAAACTAAAAACCAGAAACAGAAACTAAAAACCAGAAACAGAAACTAAAAACCAGAAACAGAAACTAAAAACCAGAAACAGAAACTAAAAACCAGAAACAGAAACTAAAAACCAGAAACAGAAACTAAAAACCAGAAACAGAAACTAAAAACCAGAAACAGAAACTAAAAACCAGAAACAGAAACTAAAAACCAGAAACAGAAACTAAAAACCAGAAACAGAAACTAAAAACCAGAAACAGAAACTAAAAACCAGAAACAGAAACTAAAAACCAGAAACAGAAACTAAAAACCAGAAACAGAAACTAAAAACCAGAAACAGAAACTAAAAACCAGAAACAGAAACTAAAAACCAGAAACAGAAACTAAAAACCAGAAACAGAAACTAAAAACCAGAAACAGAAACTAAAAACCAGAAACAGAAACTAAAAACCAGAAACAGAAACTAAAAACCAGAAACAGAAACTAAAAACCAGAAACAGAAACTAAAAACCAGAAACAGAAACTAAAAACCAGAAACAGAAACTAAAAACCAGAAACAGAAACTAAAAACCAGAAACAGAAACTAAAAACCAGAAACAGAAACTAAAAACCAGAAACAGAAACTAAAAACCAGAAACAGAAACTAAAAACCAGAAACAGAAACTAAAAACCAGAAACAGAAACTAAAAACCAGAAACAGAAACTAAAAACCAGAAACAGAAACTAAAAACCAGAAACAGAAACTAAAAACCAGAAACAGAAACTAAAAACCAGAAACAGAAACTAAAAACCAGAAACAGAAACTAAAAACCAGAAACAGAAACTAAAAACCAGAAACAGAAACTAAAAACCAGAAACAGAAACTAAAAACCAGAAACAGAAACTAAAAACCAGAAACAGAAACTAAAAACCAGAAACAGAAACTAAAAACCAGAAACAGAAACTAAAAACCAGAAACAGAAACTAAAAACCAGAAACAGAAACTAAAAACCAGAAACAGAAACTAAAAACCAGAAACAGAAACTAAAAACCAGAAACAGAAACTAAAAACCAGAAACAGAAACTAAAAACCAGAAACAGAAACTAAAAACCAGAAACAGAAACTAAAAACCAGAAACAGAAACTAAAAACCAGAAACAGAAACTAAAAACCAGAAACAGAAACTAAAAACCAGAAACAGAAACTAAAAACCAGAAACAGAAACTAAAAACCAGAAACAGAAACTAAAAACCAGAAACAGAAACTAAAAACCAGAAACAGAAACTAAAAACCAGAAACAGAAACTAAAAACCAGAAACAGAAACTAAAAACCAGAAACAGAAACTAAAAACCAGAAACAGAAACTAAAAACCAGAAACAGAAACTAAAAACCAGAAACAGAAACTAAAAACCAGAAACAGAAACTAAAAACCAGAAACAGAAACTAAAAACCAGAAACAGAAACTAAAAACCAGAAACAGAAACTAAAAACCAGAAACAGAAACTAAAAACCAGAAACAGAAACTAAAAACCAGAAACAGAAACTAAAAACCAGAAACAGAAACTAAAAACCAGAAACAGAAACTAAAAACCAGAAACAGAAACTAAAAACCAGAAACAGAAACTAAAAACCAGAAACAGAAACTAAAAACCAGAAACAGAAACTAAAAACCAGAAACAGAAACTAAAAACCAGAAACAGAAACTAAAAACCAGAAACAGAAACTAAAAACCAGAAACAGAAACTAAAAACCAGAAACAGAAACTAAAAACCAGAAACAGAAACTAAAAACCAGAAACAGAAACTAAAAACCAGAAACAGAAACTAAAAACCAGAAACAGAAACTAAAAACCAGAAACAGAAACTAAAAACCAGAAACAGAAACTAAAAACCAGAAACAGAAACTAAAAACCAGAAACAGAAACTAAAAACCAGAAACAGAAACTAAAAACCAGAAACAGAAACTAAAAACCAGAAACAGAAACTAAAAACCAGAAACAGAAACTAAAAACCAGAAACAGAAACTAAAAACCAGAAACAGAAACTAAAATCAGAAACAGAAACTAAAATCAGAAACAGAAACTAAAATTAATAATGTACAAATAACTGTGAATAATGAAGTTATCTCTGACCCTCTTCTAATCACCACTATTTTCAATAATTACTTCATACATACTGTCGATAATGATGCCTATGAAACAGGATATACAGCACTCATTTGAGAGTCCAGTAACAAACAAACTCCAGCACACTACCTGCAAGCACATATGACATTCTGCAGCATTAGACGAAATTTCTCCATATCTATTGAAGAAATGTAAACATGAAATAATGAAAGCACCAGTTCATTTTATAAACTGTGTTCTCGAAGATGGTGTCTTTCCTGTCAAGTTGATACTTGTCTGTAGTGAAACCAATACACAAAAATGGGGAAATAAAGAATGTACAGAACTACAGACCCATTGCCTTTATATCAACTTTCAGCAAACTGATAAAGAAAATAATATTAAAATAATCTTTGAACATGACAACAATGCTGAAATATTAAGCGATTTCCAGCATGGTTCCAGAAGAGTTCAAAGTACCAAATCAGCAGCAGTACAATTTGTCCATAATTTACTTGAAAAAATAAATGAAAAATCTCAAGCAGCAGGAGTATTCCTGGACCTCACAAGGGCTTTTGATAGAGTACATCATCACGTGCTCTTATCAAAAATTGCAAAGAGTGGTGTCACTGGAAAACTCATGCAATTACTAGACACACATTTAAAGGGTAGGCAAAAATGTGTGGAGATAATGTATTCTAATGGAGAAATACTGGAGAGGAGAAGGTCAAATATAAGAAATATACATTTTGGTGTTCCTCAGGGCTCTATTTTAGGTCCAACCCTATTCATATGCTATGCAAATGACTTCCTAAGTTCTCCTGACAGTAAGCAATTTATCACTATGCATGCAGACAATACATCTGATGTCTGCTTTGCAGACAATGAGCCCATCCTAGTCAAAGAGATACATAACTTTATTGAAAGAGAGAACCTAAAAGTAAACATAGAAAACACTAATATTGTTAATTTTAAACCAAATGGTCCAAACAGACAAAATACTGTGATTGATGAAATTCTCCCAGCCCTGTAAAGATTGTAAATTCTTGGGTTTATACATAGATCGACTTTCATGGAAGAAGCAAACTGATTACGTCTAAAAAAAACCAGTCTATATGTATTAAGAAGATTATCACCATATCTTAATTCTGAAACCTTGAGGACTGTATATTATGTATTAGTGAATCCTTTAACTTATGGAATAGTACTGTGGAGTGGGATATGCTAAACTAATATGAAAGAGTTTTCATACTGCAGAAGTGAGCCTTGATCATAGCAAAAGTAAAACCAGGAACTTCTTGCAAACCCCCTATTCATTACACACAATATTCTCACAGGTTATGCCATGTATATACTAGAACCATAATGCTAGTGAAAGAAGGCACTAAGATCACAAAAAGAAACGTAGATATTCACAACTATGAAACAAGGCACAGAAAAGATTTTCATGTGGTTAACAGATTTTAACTTTAACAGCGCAAAGCCCCTATGTCAAAGGGACTGTTTTTAATAACTTGTTACCAAATGAAGTTAAGATATTTATTGACAGGTGATACTTTTAAAAAGCGAGTCAAGCAGTGGCTTATCCAAAAAAAATGCCCTTATAACATTAATTTATCGTGAATTACAACATAATAAGAAATAATGTAAACTAAAACAAATTGTACCTGTAAAAACTTTATACTTCGTTGAAAACGCACATGCAGGTAAAAGACATGTTACAAGCAATAAACTGAAATGAATCACGAGTGCTGTACTATGTAACTAAAGTATTTTAAGTGATACATTGCCTGATAAACTTATGTTGGAAAGGTACAAATTTTTCAGATAACTACATCTGTTCGTTACTACCGTAAGGTGTAAAAAGCGAAATAAATAAATAAATGAAAGGTTGATTTATTGTCTTTGAAAGCAGATGGAACACAGTTAAAGGACGAGTCCAAGGTGTTTGTAACTTTATTTAATGTTTTACAATATTGTGAAAGTATCTCTCTTTTATGTATGTTCTTTTTTCCTTTTCTGCTCCCTTTCCTTTCCCAACCCCTTGCTTCATGGCTCATATCTCTGTAACAGACATAGACGCAAGATCTGTCTCACACATCCTCCCATCAAACTACTCCAGTCTGGTCACCAACATCATCTATCCCATCAAAGGCAGGGATATCTGTGAAACTAGTTACGTGATCTACAAACTAAGCTGTAAACACTGTGCTGCATTCCATGTGGACATGACAAGCAAGAAGCTGTCTGCACGAATGGCCACTGACAAACTGTGGCCAAGAAACAGCTGGACCACCACACTGTCGAGCAAGCCGCCCAACACAACGTTCTTCATTTCACTGACTGCTTTACAGCCTGTGCTATCTGGATTCATGCTGAAAAATAGTTCACTTTCAATTGAAACGGTATATGGATCCCCAATGGGAAATTTTGAACTATTTACGAGAAATATGGGTTCCTTACTGTGCCATCTGTCAGACAGTAGCAAGCAGTTAATAGTTTATGGTGATTTCAATGCAGATTTTCTAAGGGATTCTGATATGATAAATTATCTGGAAACCTTATTTGGGTCCTACAATCTGATCTCGGTAATTAATTTTTCAACACTGATGGATAAAGACAGCAGGGCCCGTATTGCTGATGTTTTCCTTGATGAAGCTCAAAGCAAGAAAATAACTGTTTACCCAGTAACAAATGCTCTCTCTGATCATGATGCACAGTTAGTTAGGATCAATAACACAGCATGTTTCTGTATGGATATAACTCAGTGGAAATCAGTTAGAATAATTAATGACTCCAGGCCAAGTGTTTTTAAGAATAGTTTACAGATGACATGGGATGTAATCTATAATGAACCAAATGCTAATATAAAATTTAATTTATTTCATTACAATTTTATATCATTATTTGAAAATAGCTTTCCGCATAAGCTAATCAGAAAGGACACTAAACAACCACGTAAAAAAACATGGATCGCTAGAGAAATAAGCATCTTGTGAAAGGAAAAGGAAATTTATCTTTTGGCAAGACCAAGTAGGGATTCTGAAGTACTACAAGAACTACTTGAAATTATTAAGAAAGGTTATTAAAAAATCAAGGAACATGCACATTATGTCATAAATCAGTACTTCCGATAACAGACTTAAGGCTATATGGAATGTAGTGAAGTGAGAGAGAGAGAACAACCAGCCACAGAACAAAGAAACAGCACTATTGACCTGAATAGAAGGGCTATAAATGATGATTCACAGGTAGCAAATGCATTTAATATTCATTTCTTAAATGTAGTAGAAAGCATAGGGACAAAAAGGTCAAGAGCAAACTCACTGCTGCATGTTGAAAATGCAACACTTATAAAATTCAATCACATGAATGTACCACCAACTTCTTTTGAAATTAAGAAAATTATACATTCTCTCAAATAAAAGCTCATCTGGTTTTGCAGGTGTCTCCAATAGAGTACTAAAATTTTTTTCACATGTAATAAGCCAAGTCTTATCTGAAATATGTAATGCATCACTAATTCAAGGCATTTTCCAGAGAGATGTCAGTAACTACTGACCTGTTTCACTGCTGACATTCTCCAAATTTTTTTTAGATTATGATGTATTTTAGAATAGTATCACACCCCAGCAACAATAGCATCCTTAGCAAATCTTAGTTTGCGTTTCAGAAGGGTTGCTCTAATGACAATGCCATTTACACATTCACTTATCAGATTTTACAAGCATTAAATAATAAAATAGTGCTGGTTGATATTTTCTGCAACCTCTCTAAGGCATGTGACTGTGTGAATAACAGTATTCCCCTACATAAATTGACATTATATGAGATTGATGGTATAGCAAACCAAAGAATAATGTCAAATCAAACTAAGAATGCAGAAAGTTGTAGTTAGTAATTCAAGTGATATAGTCCAGACACAGAATTCTGAATGGGGATAAATCACATATGAGATTCAATCTTAGGTCCACTACTGTTTCTCATATACGTGTACAATATTCTGTCTAGTAAATAAGCAGAATTAGTTCTTTTTGCAGATGACACTTGTAATCAATCCAATCATATGTAAATAAAAAGAACAAATGGTAAACGAAGTCCTTAAAAGTACCATTGACTGGTTTTCTGCGAATGGTCTCTCACTCGGTTTTAAAAAGACACAGCATCTACACATCTAGAGGAGCTACACCAATAATTATACGTGTAACACATGGTGAAGAAATAATAAACAGGGTGGAAACTTCGAAATTCTTAGCAGGCCATACTGATGAGAATTTAAATTGGAAAAAACACCTTTTGTAACTGCTAAAACAACTTTGTTCAACTGCATTTGCACTTAGAATCATTGCATATCTTTAGGTGACACAAATTAGTAAGTTGATGTATTTTGCATATTTTCACTCAACAATGTCATATGGAATAATATTCTGCAGTAACTCATCTTTGAGAAAGAAAGTCTTCATTGCACAAAGACATGTTGTGAGAATAATATGTGGTGCTCACCCATGATCATCTTCTAGACATCTGTTTAAGGAGTTGGGGATTCTAACTGCTGCTTCACAGTATATTTATCCCCCCCCCCCCCTCCCCTCCCCCATGACGTTGGTTGTAAATAATCCACCAAAGTTCAAAAGGAACAATGAGGAACATAATTACAATACCACAAGGAAAAACGGCACTCATTACTCCACATTAAGTTTGTCTTTAGCACAAAAAGGGGTGCACAATGCTGCAACAAAAATTTTTGATCACCTAACCAGTGATATAAAATATATGACAGACAGCAAAGTAAAATTTGACAACAAACTGAGAAAGTTTCTCCTTGACAACTCCTCATATTCCATACATATCTTATCTTTTTCCCTTTTCTTTAAAAAATAGAAATGTTCAGCAAGCAATCATATTTACAAACTAATTTGTGACGTGAATATAAAATGACTTGTTCCACATCATTACACTCTCTCATGCAAAATAATCAATGGAACATGTGAGTGACTGACTAAGCGGGGTTTGAGTCCCAGTCCGGTATAAATTTTTTATGTCACTCGGGTAGTACATCTGTACCTATTACAGTTAAGATGAATTTCAAGAATAAATTTCAATATTTAGATTATCAATGAAAATGACAAATTTTTTAAAATGTAATAATTGAGTAGATAAAAAATTTACTCACCAAGTGGTGGCAGGAGAACAACATACACAGATAAAGGTTAAGGAAATTTGCAAGCTTTTAAAGCCAGTGGATCCTCCTCCTAATGTAAGGGTTGAAGGGGAAGGAAGAAGGATGAAGAAAAAGGACTGGTGAGGTTTAGGGAATGGGGATCATTTGGGAAAGTCACCCAGAACCCTGGGTCTGCAGAGACTTACTGGATGAGATGAGAAAGAAAGACTGATTGTTAGGGACTGCACCAGATGAGATTTGAGAACCTGAGAGCTTAGAGGTGAAAGACAGGTAATAAGCAAGACAGATTACTGACGAAACATCATGCATGAATTAGAGCAGAAAGCTAAGTGCATTGTATGTGGTAGAGGTTGGGGAGGAGTGGGGGAAAAGAGACAGGTCAGATTGTAAATGATATAGGAAACAAAAAAAGAATGAAGAAAGGAACAGTTAGTGAGAAGAAATGCAGAGTTCGAAGAAATTAACATAAATTAAGGTCAGATGGGTGGTGAGAACTAAGGACATGTAGTAATGCCAGTTCTCACCTGTGAAGATCTGAGGTGGTGAAACAGGCACCCAGGTTATGACAGTCATGTTGTAGAGCACGTAATGCAACAGGGTACTGCATGTTGCTAGTGTACACCATATGTCTATATCCATTCATCCTGACTGATAACTTGATGGTAGTTAAACCAATATAGAAGGCTGAACAGTGTTTACAGAACTGTTGGTACATGACATGTGTCATTGCAGAGGCCTCTCTCCCTTTGATAGAGCATGTTTTGCCAGTCACAGAGCTGTTATAAGTGGTTGCAGGAGGGTGCATAAAGCAAGTTTTACAGTGGGGACTGTCACAGGAGTTGGTGCCACAGGGTAGGGAAATGGGTGCAGAAGAAGCACGTGGTCTTAACACGATACTGTGAAGATTGGGGGCAAGATGAAAAGCAAAATGTCCGGCAGAATGAATCTAATTTCAGGGCACAATTTTAGGAAGTCATATAGCCTTGTAGAGATAGCTGATTAACGCATACAATACCTCTGTGTGTGGGTGGGGTAAGTGGTTCTATGGACTGAGGTGTTAGTATCTGTGAGGGGCCTGACGTTTTATGGAGGAACTGTGTGAGAGTTTGTATTACAGCGATGGGCTCTTTATGGCAGACGCTGTACGTAGAGCTGTCATACAGCTGGTACAGGACCTTGTTTACGCACCTTGTCTGCCTGGAGGATAATGATAAGAGTCAGTAGTTTTTAGGGAACGAAGAGCACAGATTTCTGCACAGGAAAGATTAAGATCATGTTGTAGAGACCTGAGAAAGGGTTGTGAAACAATGCTGGATGTTAGGAATTCTTGAAAAGCTTGTAAGGGGTGATTTTTGAGGTAGTGGTGGTGGATCAAATTGGGATTGTGGTCAGGACTGTTCATGGAAGAGTTCAATGTGAGGCTTGCTGTTGGAAAAGTTTTGAGATTAGGTTGCAAAGCAATATTTCCAGTCGACATTACGTGTGAAGGAAAGTAGGTTCTTCACCAAAGCAGCACGATAAAATGCAGCTTTAGGGCTGAAAGTGAGACCCTATGGATAATTCAGAAGGGTAGAGTGCCTTAGATGAGAGGTTGAGAAAACAGTATTGATGTGGCTGGTTCTTGTGATCATGTTTTATCACTGCTCTGGGAGGCAGCTGTGGAGGCTGTGGGACATTAAGAAAGTTGGCCAAGTTGGGTTTGTAGGAAAGGAGTGGTGGTTCATGGTGTTGTATTTTTGGTAGTTGGAAAGAGATGGGAAGGTAAACACCTGTGTTCAGGTAGTTCAGAAGAAGGTGGGACAGTTTTTTGAGGTGAAGTCTGGCCTGTTGTTGCAGTTGAAGTTGGCTTGGCAGATCATATCATCCAAGGAAACATGAAACGCAAATAAATGCATGATTTTGTAGATGGAGAGAAGTCTGGTGGAGTGTAAATTGGCAGATTAGGCATAAAGGTCACAGATTAGCCGGGTAAAAGAAAGATTACCGTATTGCCATCTTTTCTATGTCAAACATTCCCTCTAATACAGCCTTGGAATTTGAGGCAATCTTATTTGCTCATCTGCAGACTCTTCACACCAATACACCACCATTCCAACCTCCACCTTTACTAGATGTAATTACATCACCAGCCTATTTGAAAAGCAGATTTCCCAGGCCACTGCATTCAATCCTTGTACTGAAGATCCCTCAAAAAACAATTTAGGAGTACAACTTTTGTCACTCAGTGTTATTCTGGTCTTTAATATATTAATCAACTACTTCAAGAATGCTATGACTTCCTAAAATCGTGCCCTGAAATGAGGTTCATCTTGTCTGACAATTTTCCCACCATACGTGAATACCTTTTCGTCACGCTCCCAATCTCTGCAATATTCTTATCAGAACTTAAGCTCCTTCTGCATCAATCTCCCTAACCCATTGCTCCTACACCTGTGTCCCCACTGCAAGACTTGCCTTACACATTTTCCTACCACCACATATATCAGCTCTTTAACTGGCGAAACATACACTATCAAAGGGAGGGCCACCTGTGAAACAACACGTGTGTATTTGGAGTTGTGAAAACATTGTTCAGCCTTCTACATTGGTATTACTACCACCAAGTTATCAGTCAGGATGAATGGACACAGACCAAGGGTTTGCACTGGCAATATATAATACCCTGTTTTACAGCATGCTCTGCAACATGACAGTCATGATCTTTGTGTCCATTTCACCACACTTGCCATCTGGATTCTTCTCCCATGCACTAGCTTCTTTGAACTCTGCTGGTGGAACTGGCATTACACCATGTCCTCGGCTCTCACTACCCACCTGGGCCTAATTTACATAAATTTTTTTGGTCTCATCATTTCTTCACAGTAACTACTACTTTATTCAGTCCATTGTAGTTTTCAACATCTTTTTATTTTCTGACTTGTCTATTTTCCCCTGCCACCCATCTCTACCATATACAATGCACTTAGCTTTCTGCTCTTATTAGCTCTTATGATGTTTTGTCAGTCCATCTTGCTTATTCTACTACCTTTCATCCATAAACACTCAGTTCTCAAATCTCATCCACTGCAGTTTCCAACAATCAGTCTTTCCTTATGTCCGGTAAGTCTCTGCAGACCCAAGGTTATGAGCAACTTTTCCAAACTCTCCTTGTTTCCTAAACCTTGTCAGTCCTTTGTCTTCATCCTTCTTCCTTCCCTTCCAACACTTCTGAAAGAAGGAGCCACTGGCTCCTAACAATTAGAAACTTCTTTAACCTTTATATGCATGTGTTCTCCTGCTGCCGCTTTGTGAGTAGATATTTTATCAATTGTTTTTATTTTAAGAAATCTAAATACTAATTGTTGCTGTGAATCCTTCTTCAGGAATAAAATTATGTAATAAAGATTTACTCTCTCATTTTTTGAAATGCTGAGGAAATAATAGAAATACAGAAAAAGAAATTGTGCAGTTTGGCAGTGGGATTATTAAATAAAGCATTTCTAAACATGTACATTTCTGTGTACATAGAAAATATCTGTGGTGGCTTTGCAGAATAATGAAGTTAAATGCCTTATTATTTTATTGGCAAGAAAACAGTATCATCACGGAACTGAATAAAATAAATTCGGCTACAGAAATTATAGCATATCTTATTGAGTAAGAGGGATAAGGTGGGGGGAGAGAGAGAGAGAGAGAGAGAGAGAGAGAGAGAGAGAGAGAGAGAGAGAGAGAGAGAGAAGACCATCATAAATTAGGAAATAACATCAAAAAATGTCAGTAACAGTCACGGTAAAGCCTAACCTAAAAATGTTCGCATTTAAACATCAAAAAAAGTTTAGCTTATTTTGTTGGGCATAGTTCAATTGCAAATAAAAACATTATAATGAGCATTATATTGATGAAAACAGTGCATAATTTATTCAGTACAAAACTGGAGGAAATACGTCTTCCATCACAATTAAATATGAATGTTGGGACACCTTCCAACAACAGATGTTATTTTCCATCCCTCCAATATTTGTACAGCTCATTACAATATTCAACCAACAACTGTTGCATGTTAGCAATTTCAAAGCCATTCGGGGATTTCCACTCTTCTTTACACTAAAGCATCTACATCTACATTCACACATGCTCTGCAAGCCACTGTATGGTGCGTGCCTGAGGGAACCCCATACCACTGCAACTGGTTTCCTTTCCTCTTCCACTTGAAAATAGAGTGAGGTACAAACAACTGTCTATATGTCTATGTAGGAGCCCTTATTTCTCTAATTTTATCTTTGTGTTCCTGTTGTGAAATGTAGATTGGCAGCAGTAGAATAGTTCAGTAATCAGCCTCAAATGTCAGTTCTCTAAATTTTCTCAATAGTGCTCCTCGAAAAGAATGTTTCTTTCTCTCCAGTGGTTCCTATTTGAGTTCCCAAAGCATCGTGTTCGAACCTACGAGTAACAAATCTAGCAGCCTGCCTCCGAACTGCTATGACACCTTCCTTAAATTCGACCTGGTGTGGATACCAAACATTAGCATCCTATATGACATCTCCTTTACAGGTGAACCACTCTTTTCTAAAATTCTCCCAATAAACCGAAGTTAACCATTTACCTTTCCTTCCACAATCCTTACCTGCTCTTTTTGTTTCATATTATTCTGCAACATTACACCTAGATATTTAATTGACTTGACTGTGTCAGACAGGGGGGTTAGTTACCATAGCAACTTTTGTTACTGAAGTTAATAAATCAACCAAGAAGGCTAGGAGAGAGTTTCTGATAGAAAGAGCAGATAAGCAGTGACAGAAGCTGTCTATGAAACCATTCAAAGTGGAGCTAGTGCAGAAGCTCAATGACGATGGCAAAGACAAGCATTTTGAGTTTCATGAAATGGCCTCCCCGATTACCAGATCTCACTCCATGCGACTTATCTGTGGGGACACATTAAAGATCTGATGTATGTACTGCCTCTACCACGTGATGTAGCAGAGCTCTGGGAGAGAATATGGGAAGCGACTGCCAAAGTCGACGATGCCATGCTGGGATGGGTATGGCAAGAATTCGATTACCGTATTGACATCTGCCGGGTCACTTATGGTTGAGCTTCTCTTCAAAATGCAATATATATGACATCTGTACAATGTTTAGTTCTTGTGCAATAAATAATTGAGAGTGTTCCCAGACTTTATGTATGCCCTGTATGCTCCATAAATCACTAAATATCTTTTGAGCTTTCTACTTACAAGGGAACCTCCCCATCGCACCCCCCTCAGATTTAGTTATAAGTTGGCACAGTGGATAGGCCTTGACAAACTGAACACAGATCAATCGAGAAAACAGGAAGAAGTTGTGTGGAACTATGAAAAAATAAGCAAAATATACAAACTGAGTAGTCCATGGGCAACATCAAGCAGGTTGTAAGCTCAGTAGTGCCGTGGTCCCGTGGCTAGCGTGAGCAGCTGTGGAACGAGAGGTCCTTGGTTCAAGTCTTCCCTCTAGTGAAAATTTTAATTTTTTTATTTTCAGACAATTACCAAAGTTCAGGCACTCACACATAATCAACGTTGCTCTCCAAAATTCCAGGACATGTTCAGATTTGCTTGGACATATGCAGGATTTGACGGTCTACACACGGAAAAATTTGAAAACGTTAAAAACATATGTTTTGATAGAGCACAGAGAAAACAGTGCGACTGTGAAACTGTTGCATTCATTTGTTGCAGTTTAAGTGACACACTCTTATGTTTTCATCACTTTTTTGGAAGTGATTATCACATCCACAAGAAAACCTAAACCGGGCAAGGCAGAAGAATCTTTTTAACCATTCGCCAAGTGTGCAAGTTAGGTGGGTCGACAACATATACCTGCCACGTGACGCTCATGCCGTCACCAGTGTCGTATAGAATATATCAGACGTGTTTTCCTGTGGAGGAATCGGTTGACCTATGACCTTTCGATCAAATGTTTTAGGTTCCCATGGGAGAGGCACGTCCTTTCGTCTACTAATCACACGGTTTTGCGGTGCGGTCGCAAAACACAGACACTAAACTTATTACAGTGAACAGAGACGTCAATGAACGAATGGACAGATCATAACTTTGCAAAA
Source organism: Schistocerca piceifrons (assembly GCF_021461385.2). Lineage (NCBI taxonomy): Eukaryota > Metazoa > Arthropoda > Insecta > Orthoptera > Acrididae > Schistocerca > Schistocerca piceifrons. The sequence goes on along the minus strand of NC_060143.1, from coordinate 93,692,291 downwards.
ATGGTAATTAGACTTTTCGCTCGAGGGAAGGCTTGAACCAAGGACCTTTCGCTCAGCAGCTGCTCACGCTAACCACAAGACCGCGGCACACTTACGATCACTTACTCCTTGATATTGCCTATGTTGCTCATGGACTAATCAGTTTGTATATTTTGCTTATTTTTTCGTAGTGTAGGGAAGCAGCCTACTCACGCTGTAGTAAATTTACATCAGTTTCCATTGTGTGCCAGCCAGTCTGCTGTAACTAGCTCTGACGTCATAAATGTTGCGCAATACCTTAAAAATCAAGCAAATGACCTAAAACTTTTCTAGCATGTCAGGAATAATACTAAATTAATGTGTGTTAAATATCAGTTCGATAACTTAAGTCATTTTCGAAATTTGGACGTTTTTCTGAAAAAATCATTGGCGCAACAGAAAAGAGCTAGAGACTTCAAAATTTATATTTAGATTCATCTTTCATAATGATTTAATAAAAACAGTACTTTGGATTTCACATATTAAGATTTTAGTGGAAATTCATGATTTTGTGGTTTTCGTATCAAAACTGAAGGAAGCAAGATAGATTAAGTAGGTTAATAAATAAGGCTAGGATGTTTAGATTTAAATAGGTTGGAGGTCCGCTATGATTATGAAAATGTGTAAAGTTTCTTTTTAATACCTATAAAATTATAGCGATAGCGGATCTCAAAAGGGGCAGTTCAGAGCTCATCTACTGCGGGCAGTGTAATTAGATTAATTCTCTCGCCCAGAATATTTAACTTAGCCACGTCAAAATTTTATTATCAATACTTACCTGCGTGCTGAATGCACGTTTAAATTAAGAGCTTCATCGGCCATCAGCAAAAGAAGCTATAAATTATTATGTAACTTGAAGTGGTGCGTTACTAGCCCAGCGGCTAGTCGAGAGAGCCGAAAAGATCAGGCGTTCCCTTCGCCGTCCGCACCGCGGCTTTATATATAAGGACGCTACGCGAGGAAGCAAGGCCCCAGTTCTCTCCAGACGCTGAATGACACGCCATCTGTGTCGGTAGTCGCGTCGCATCAGTGTATCTGCTACAAACAGCCTCGGGTGCCGTATTAAGTTACTAGAGATACGCAGAACCATGAAAACATTTCATGTGAAGTGTTAATTCTGGAATGATTTTCATTATCTAGCTTCAGTTTGCGTATTGTCGTATTTTCACGTGCCGTCGCGGGACAGACATTCTACCAAATATTTAGCGTGGCGTTTGATGAAATATTTTCATCAAATTATGGCGAGCATTCTTTTTAACATTTAATTCGGACATTTATAATTGCATCAGCGCATTAGACTCTGAACTGCTCTGTTAGTTAGGTTGTAGGGATACTTGTGTTTATCAGTGAATTTCAGAATATACTCAACTATTTTGGAAAACCGTTTTTGATTAGAAATCCCGGACAATCTCCTAATTCCTCAGAGCTATAAGCTGCAGCTATAATGGTATCTCAATAGAAGTGGGCACTAGGATCTCTAAATACTGGCTCCATGTTTTATTAAATCACTTTCTGGGTGCCAAGAAGTAAATAGAGAGCCAGTGTTGAGAACGGCGAAAGACAGCATTAACAACATTCTAAAAGCCAGAAACTGATTCAACACGCAAGCATATATCCAGCAATTAATTAAATTATTGTTACAAACTCATCCGCCGCCCCACAGTAGTTCCACACAACTTCTTCCTGTTTTCTCGATTGATCTGTGTTCAGTTTTACAAGGCCTATCCACTGTGCCAAATTATAACTAAATCTGAGGGGGGTGCGATGGGGAGGTTCCCTTGTTAGTATTTCTGGCAGCTCTCAGTTGCAAGAATAATTTGAGCATGGTAAGTTTCCTGGAGAGCCATAAATCCAGAGACGTTGTTACGAATACTTCGACAATTTACTGATAAAATTTTGACAGTTGAGGTGTCTTTACTATGAATGTGGTCTGGTTCCACTATCTTTGAGTCACCCGGTGAGTGTTCATCAGAGAACCTCAACTACCATCCAGCCAAATAACCCCCACCCCCATGTTGTTGTTGTGGTCTTCAGTCCTGAGACTGGTTTGATGCATCTCTCCATGCTACTCTATCCTGTGCGAGCTTCTTCATCTCCCAGTACTTACTGCAACCTACATCCTTCTGAATCTGCTTAGTGTATTCATCTCTTGGTCTCCCTCTACGATTTTTACCCTCCACGCTGCCCTCCAATGCTAAATTTGTTATTCCTTGATGCCTCAAAACATGTCCTACCAACCGATTCCTCCTTCTAGTCAAGTTGTGCAACAAACTCCTCTTCTCCCCAGTCCTATTCAATACCTCCTCATTAGTTACGTGATCTACCCACCTTATCTTCAGCATTCTTCTGTAGCACCACATTTCGAAAGCTTCTAATCTCTTCTTGTCCAAACTAGTTATCGTCCATGTTTCACTTCCATACATGGCTACACTCCATACAAATACTTTCAGAAACGACTTCCTGACATTTAAATCTATACTCGATGTTAACAAATTTCTCTTCTTCAGAAACGCTTTCCTTGCCATTGCCAGTCTACATTTTATATCCTCTCTACTTTGACCATCATCAGTTATTTTACTCCCTAAATAGCAAAACTCCTTTACTACTTTAAGTGTCTCATTTCCTAATCTAATTCCCTTAGCATCACCCAATTTAATTTGACTACATTCCATTATCCTCATTTTACTTTTGTTGATGTTCATCTTATACCCTCCTTTCAAGACACTGTCCATTCCGTTCAACTGCTCTTCCAAGTCCTTTGCTGTCTCTGACAGAATCACAATGTCATCGGCAAACCTCAAAGTTTTTACTTCTTCTCCATGAATTTTAATACCTACTCCGAATTTTTCTTTTGTTTCCTTTACTGCTTGCTCAATATACAGATTGAATAACATCAGGGAGAGGCTACAACCCATCTCACTCCCTTCCCAACCACTGCTTCCCTTTCATGCCCCTCTACTCATAACTGCCATCTGGTTTCTGTACAAATTGTAAATAGCCTTTCACTCCCTGTATTTTACCCCTGCCACCTTTAGAATTTGAAAGAGAGTATTCCAGTTAACATTGTCAAAAGCTTTCTCTAAGTCTATAAATGCTAGAAACGTAGGTTTGCCTTTTCTTAATCTTTCTTCTAAGATAAGTCGTAAGGTTAGTATTGCCTCACGTGTTCCAACATTTCTACGGAATCCAAACTGATCTTCCCCGAGGTCCGCTTCTACCAGTTTTTCCATTCATCTGTAAAGAATTCGCATTAGTATTTTGCAGCTGTGACTTATTAAACTGATAGTTCGGTAATTTTCACATCTGTCAACACCTGCTGTTTTTGGAATTGGAATTATTATATTCTTCTTGGAGTCTGAGGGTATTTCGCCTGTCTCCTACATCTTGCTCACCAGATGGTAGAGTTTTGTCATGACTGGCTCTCCCAAGGCCGTCAGTAGTTCTAATGGGATGTTGTCTACTCCCGGGGCCTTGTTTCGACTCAGGTCTTTCAGTGCTCTGTCAAACTCTTCACGCAGTATCTTATCTCCCATTTCGTCTTCATCTACATCCTCTTTAATTTCCATAATATTGTCCTCAAGTACATCGCCCTTGTATAGACCCTCTATATACTCCTTCCACCTTTCTGCCTTCCCTTCTTTGCTTAGAACTGGGTTGCCATCTGAGCTCTTGATATTCATACAAGTGGTTCTCTTCTCTCCAAAGGTCTCTAATTTTCCTGTAGGCAGTAGCTATTTTACCCCTAGTGAGATAAGCCTCTACATCCTTACATTTGTCCTCTAGCCATACCTGCTTAGCCATTTTGCACTTCCTGTCGATCTCATTTTTTTTTTGAGTCGTTTGTATTCCTTTTTGCCTGCTTCACTTACTGCATTTTTATATTTTCTTCTTTCATCAATTAAATTCAATATTTCTTCTGTTACCCAAGGATTTCTACTAGCCCTCGTCTTTTTACCTACTTGATCGTCTGCTGCCTTCACTACTTCATCCCTCAGAGCTACCCATTCTTCTTCTACTGTATTTCTTTCCCCCATTCCTGTCAATTGTTCCCTTATGGTCTCCCTGAAACACTCTACAACCTCTGGTTCTTTCAGTTTATCCAGGTCCCATCTCCTTAAATTTTCCACCTTTTTGAGGTTTCTTCAGTTTATATCTGCAGTTCATAACCAATAGATTGTGGTCAGAATCCACATCTGCCCCTGGAAATGTATTACAATTTAAAACCAGGTTCCTAAATCTCTGTCTTACCATTATATAATGTATCTGATACCTTTTAGTATCGCCAGGCTTCTTCCAGGCATACAACCTTCTTTTACGATTCTTGAACCAAGTGTTAGCTATGATTAAGTTATGCTCTGTGCAAAATTCTACAAGGCGGCTTCCTCTTTCATTTCTTCCCCCCAATCCATATTCACCTACTATGTTTCCATCTCTCCCTTTTCCTACTGACGAATTCCAGTCAACCATGACTATTAAATTGTCGTCTCCCTTCACTACCTGAATAATTTCTTTTATCTCGTCATACATTTCATCTATTTCTTCATCATCTGCAGAGCTAGTTGGCATATAAACTTGTACTACTGTAGTAGGCATGGGCTTTGTGTTTATCTTGGCCACAATAATGCGTTCACTATGCTGTTTGTAGTAGCTAACCCGCACTCCTATTTTTTTATTCATTATTAAACCTACTCATGCATTACCCCTATTTGATTTTGTATTTATAACCCTGTAATCACCTGACCAAAAGTCTTGTTCCTCCTGCCACCGAACTTCACTAATTCCCACTATTAGTAACTTTAACCTATCCATTTCCCTTTTTAAATTTTCTAACCTACCTGCCCGATTAAGGGATCTGACATTCCACGCTCCGATCCATAGAATGCCAGTTTTCTTTCTCCTGATAACGACGTCCTCTTGAGTAGTTCCCGCCCGGAGATCCGAATGGGGGACTATTTTACCTCCGGAATATTTTACCCAAGAGGACGCCACTATCATTTAATCATACAGTAAAGCTGCATGTCCTCGGGAAAAAATACGGCTGTAGTTTCCCCTTGCTTTCAGCCGTCCGCAGTATCAGCACAGCAAGGCCGTTTTGGTTAATGTTACAAGGCCGCCAGATCAGTCAATCATCCAGACTGTTGCCCCTGCAACTACTGAAAAGGCTGCTGCCCTCCTTCAGGAACCACATGTTTGTCTGGCCTCTCAACAGATACCCCTCCGTTGTGGTTGCACCTACGGTACGGCCATCTGTATCGCTGAGGCACGCAAGCCTTCCCACCAACGGCAAGGTCCATGGTTCATGGTTCATGGGGGGGGGGGGGGGGGGGGGGGGGGGCACGGGTGCTCCAAAAGTACTCTGCTAGCCAAGTAGCTGCTTCCTTCTTGTAAGCACCTGTGACCTATCAAAGAGTGTCCTACAGTTCCCATCCAATAATGTAGGTCCAGAAATCTGCAGCCAAGATTATCACAGAGCCAGTGAAGTCTTTGGCTGAGATATTCCACTTAACTCCATACCAAAGAGCCCCGACAACTCTGGGAATAATGCTGCAAATAATGAGCTGTGCTTGCAACCACCGCATGAGGCCCCCAGCCTCAAACACCTCTGCATTAGTTGACTGCTATGACATAACCAAGTGAAATGCTTTCAGACTCTACATAGCTTAATGCACAAAGCATTACACCATCACAAATTTTTCAAATCCAAAGTCATTCCTGCATAATTTTCCTTCTGTGTTTGGTAATATGTGATGGGTAATGTCTTACACAAAAAATATATTAAATCAAAGTATTAAAATTCTCAATAAAATAAAGCAAGCACACCATGTGTGTACTTAGCAAAAGTGACACACTTATGAAACTCACTCTCTTGTCCCAACCACAAATCATCATCCCCATTGAGAGACCCATTCCTTTGTAGTTGTACACCATATTGGCCATCAGTTTTGAAGCAGCTGCCACAGAGATGCGTTCACGGTTACGCAATTCATACATGCGGCACTGTTTTGCCAACACCCTGTCCCAATACACACAGTCAGCTGCACCTCCAGCCAAAGTACCAAGCAAATAATCATTTATCTCCACAATCTTCTTCATTGTCTGTGATCCTGTGAACATGTATTATACAGCAAACTTTCATTCTATGTATTATGGATATGGTTCTAGTTAACACTGCATGAAGACTGAAAATTATTTTACAATAAAAGAAAAATCTCTAATTTACTGCACAGCAATTAGAACACATGTTATTTGGAAGAAAAATTATTGCTGAAGGCTGACTGACTCCTCTTATGAGAATCTAGAGATATTTTGTAATACTACTTCAGAATCACAAATATAATTTATGATAACTGTGTAAAATAAATTTACAATTTTACCTCTCTAGACAAAAAGCCTCTAAGGATATCTGTGAATACATTGGCACCAAATGGAAAAACACTCGTCTTAATCACCAAAATAGTTTTATTTATCATCACATGACAATTTGGAAGAACCCCATCATGACTGATGACTACAGCCCATATTTTTTTACGTAATTGCCCAATATTTTCCTTTGCTCCTATGCACATGAAAAATTTAAAGAGCACAAATTGTGCTGCTAGCATTGACCTTTTATTTTATCATAATATATTTTTACATATTTCACTTTAATCAGTAGTTGCATGTTTTAACTTTACACTACATAAAATTGCATATTACTGCTTTTTTACCCTCCTCCATATTTCCCCCACACTGTCAGTAGACCGTTCCCTTAAAAAAATATCTGAATCTGATCTGTCATAAAAGTTGAAAATAGAAAGAAATTATCCCTAAAAATCACAACAAAACATTGTTAAGGATACAGGGGACTTATAAATGGTGGAAAACTCAAAAATTTATCACTTTATTAAATTCTATACTCTTTCCTGATTACACTGATATATACATTATAGGGTTTCAAATGAAAAATGACCTACATATACCAAATTTTAAAGTTACGGTCATGTATGCCACCACACCCCCTTTATTTCTGTTACAGAAACCAATATTATTTCGAAAAGAACTGAACTTTCTGTTCCCAGCGATTATGCGTATGATACGTTGTGTATGTTGGTAACAGTGCAAGTTTCTAGTGTCTGTATATGATTATCTTTGCTAGTATTTAGTTTTGTTTCACTGAAGCAGTTTGCTCACATTTTACTGAATGTTTGTTGCCCAAGTGCTACATATATCTGTGAAAGTACAAATCCTTTAGTGTGCAATAAATACCAACTATGCCACGCATCAAGAAATTCAATAAAAGGAAATTCCATGGTAACCAGTTCACAAACAAAGCATGCCACACCGTTTAAAGTAACCTATGTATCAGTTCTTGAGGGAAGAAACTCCCATATGGCATGCTTCCGGGTGATTCAAATTTTTGTGTTAACAGTGACACTGTTTGTAGTTGATTTGTTGTTGTTGATGCGGGCATCTTAACTTCTTTGATAAAGAAAGGGTAAAATGTAAGTATTAGTGGAACCAGGGGCATTGCTGTCGCACTCGATGACATGGCAACGTCGAGGACATAGTTCCTTGAATAGTGTTTAAGTACTACTACTCTGAAGAATGGAAAAGTTGTTGATGTTGAGTGCTTATTTAAGTACTGCCACACCTGCCATGGTAACACTGAAGGACATATTGAACATTAGTGTTCTAGGAATTATGATGGTTACAGTGGAGATATGGAGTTTGATGGAGCTCTACAAATATTTAAGACGTTGGTGCCTGTTTGTAACGTTAAATATGCGAAGTACCTAGGCAATGGGGACTCTAAAGCTTTCAATAAAATTAATGAGTTCAGTGTTTATGGTGATACCTTGGTAACAAAACTGAAGTGTTGTGGAAGTGTGCTAAAGAGGATGGGTGCTAGACTGAGGAAGCTACGAAGAGAAATTAAAGTTGCTACCCGATGGAAAATCTCTGTATGGCCGAGGCAGATTGAAGAAACTGAAATAGAGCTCCTTCAGAGTTATTATGGACTGGCCATTAGATGAACTGCACCTCTGAATGATGTTACAGCTATGAGAAAAGTTGTCCACAGATGACCACCCTGTTCACAGACTCTGCCCTAAAGGAGCATATTCTTGGTGTGGTTACCAAAAAGCAAAAGAAAGTGGTCAAATATACCTCCATAAGTATTCTCTTCCTGAGCCTGTTATAAATGAAATAAAACCAATTTTTAGAGACCTGAGTGACCCTATTTTGCTTACTAAATGTCTTCATGGGGGCACTCAGAATACAAATGAAAGTTTCAACCATTGCATATGGGAAAGATTACCCAAGAATGTTTTTGTAGGACTAAATACATTAAAAGTTTGTGTACCAGATGCGGTGATATGTTTCAATGATGGAGTGGTAGGAAGGTTTTAAGTCCTGAGAAATTTAGGCACAAAATGTGGCTCTAATATGGAAAATCAATTACTTGCATGTGACAACGGTTGCATGAAGCTGAAAGATTCACTCTTCAAGTTACCAAAGAAGCAAGAAGTACTAAAAGGATTGCCAAGAGGTTGGCTGGTTTAAAAGAGGGGGGAAGGGACCAAACTACAGGGTCATCGTTCCCTTGTTCCAAAGGAAACAATGTCACAAGGGTGAGAATAAGACAATGAGACTTACAGCACAAAACAGAATGAAAGGAAAAACCACAACAACGACTGAAGGGCAACAAACACTTAAATGGACAAAAGGGGACAAGAAAACCACAAAGATGCAAGAAACAAGTAGGAGGAGTTACAACAAGAAAGCAGGTTACCATCGTTGGCTGACCATGAGGATAAAAAAAGGAAAAGCCAGCCACTCTGCAACACATTAAAACCTCCACCCTGAAAGCACTAGGGTGGAGGACACACAGGGACAAAGGACATGTGCTAAAACTTAGAGCAAATGATAAAACTCACCTTCATGAATAAAAAGTAAAACTAAAGCTGCTATTTAGGCATTGTCACCCAACACCGAAGGTAGGGTGCTGGGAAAGTTAGAAGTCCACCACAGAGCAGCTAAAAGTGGGCAGTCCAGCAAGAGATGGATGACTGTTACTCATGAGCCATGGTGATACCGAGGTGGCTCCTTGCGACGGAGAAGGTAACCATGCGTCAGCCACGTATCGCCAATGCGGAGCCAAGAGAGAACCACAGAATCCCTGCGAGAGGCGTGCACGGATGTCTTCCACACATTCATAGTTTCCTTAGTGGCACGCAACTCTTGTGTGTACTGAGGTTGTGTCATTCGGTCTCCCAAAGCTGCAAAACCTTGCAGCATAATACTGAAAGCAGGTCAGTTTCGGAGAAGCCGATCTCCATAAGCGGTTTAGCCTGTTTGACCAGCTTGTCAGCAAGTTCGTTGCCTGGGATTCCAACGTGACACGGGTCCAGACAAACACCACTGAACGACCCGACCGTTCCAGGGCATAGATGAACTCCTGGATGGTCGCTACCAAAGCATGACGAGGGTAGCACTGGTTGACAGCTTGTAGGCTGCTCAAGGAGTCAGTACACAAGAGAAATGACTCACCTAGGCATGAGCAGATGTGCTCAAGAGCACGAGATATGGCCACCAGCTCTGCAGTGAAAACACTGCAGCCCTCTGGTAAGGAGTGCTGTTCTGTATGTCCTCCATGAACATAGGCAAAGCCAACATGGCCATCAGCCATCAAGCCATCAGTGTAAACCACTTCATGGCCCCGGTACATGTCAAGAATCGAGAGGAAGAGACAGCAGATAGTTGCAGGGTTAACCGAGTCTTTAGGGCCATGTGAAAGGTCCAGGCAAAGCCGTAGCCTAGGTGTACACCAGGGAGGTGTTCGTGAATGAAATACAAGTACAGGTGGTAAAGGCAAGGACTCTAGTTCGGAGAGAAAGGATCGCACATGAACTGCAATTGTAAGCCCTGACCTGGGCCGCCGCAAAGGAGATGAACTGACGTGGGTGGGAAAAGGAGACAGTAATTCAGATGTGCAGGATAACTACAAATGTGTGCAATGTAACTGGAGAGCAATTGCGTACCCCTAACCTGCAATGGAGGGACTCCGACCTACACCAGGACACTGGTCACCAGACTCTTCCTAAAAGCTACTATCGATAGGCGAACACCACATTGGTGCGCTGGGTCGAGTAAACGCAATGTTGAGGGTGCCACACAACCATAAACCACACTCCCATAGTCAAGGCGGGATTGAATAAGGGCTCTGTAAAGCTGCAGCAGCATAGGATCTGCACCCCAGTTGCTGTTGCTCAAGCAGTGGAGGGCATTGAGGTGCTCCCAGCACTTCCACTTAAGCTGACAGGTGAGGAAGCCAAGTCAATCAGGCATCAAAAACCAGTCCTAAGAATCGATATGTCTCCACTACGGTGAGTGGATCATTGTTAAGATAAAGTTCTGGTGCTGGATGAACGGTACGACGCCGACAGAAGTGCGTAACACACGACTTTGCGGACGAAAACTGGAAACCGTGGGCCAGAGCCCATGACTGCGCCTTGTGGACAGCACCCTGTAGGCATCACTCAACAACCACAGTACTGGTGGGGCAGTATGAAATGCAGGAGTCATCTGCATACAGAAAAGGTGAGACGGACAGCCCTACAGCTGCTGCTAGATGATTAATGGCCACTAAAAATAGAGATACACTCAATACTGAGCCCTGCGGGACCCCATTCTCCTGGATGGGGGGGACTATGGGAGGCACCAACTTGGACACGGAAAGCACGAAGCGACAGAAAATTGTAGATAAAAATCAGGAGCGTGCCTTGGAGGCCCCACTCATATAATGTGGCAGGGATATTATGTCGCCAGGTCATGTCATCCGCTTTTCGTAAATCATGAAAGACGGCAACCAGGTGTTGGCGTCCGGAAAAGGCTGTTCAGATGGCAGACTCTAGGGACACACGCTTATCAGTGGTAGACCGACCCTGGCTGAAGCCGTCCTGTCATGGAGCCAGCAGGCCACGTGACTCCAGGACCCAACCCCACTGCCGACACACCATACGTTCCAGCAGCTCACAAAGAACACTGGTGAGGCTGATGGGCCGATAGCTATCCACATCAAGTTGGTTTTTACCAGGTTTAAGTACCAGAATGATTGTGCTCTCCTGCCATTGCGATGGAAAGACACCATCGCACCAGATCCGGTTGACGATGATATGTCACTTGTAGTCAGATGAGAGATGTTTAATCATCTGACTGTGGACCCGATCTGGCAGAGGAGCTGTGTCGAACAATGTGCAAGGGCACTGAGGAGCTCCCACTCTGTAAATGGGGCGTTATAGGGTTCACTGTGGCCTGTAGCGAATGAGAAGACATTCCATCCAGCGTTAGAGGGTGCGAAAGGCTGGGGGTAGTTCTCTGTCAGAGAGACTCGAGCACAGTGTTCAGCAGTCGCGTTTGCGTCGGTAGATAACAGGCCATTGATGTTACTGCCAGGGACACCTGTTGGGGTCTGGTACCCAAAAAGACATCTGATCTTCGTCCAGACTTGGGAAGGTGACGTATGGCATCCAATGGTCAACACTCATCTCTCCCAACACTCCTGCTTCCGTCTTTTGATATGCTGATGAATGTGTGCACGGAGTCACTTAAAGGCAATGAGGTGCTCCAGGAAAGGGTGCTGCTTATGCTGCTGTAGACCTCACTGGCACTCCTTACTTGCCTCAGACTTCTGGCAACCACCGAGCGATCAACTTTCACTGGGGCCACCCTAAAGAGCGAGGGATCGTGTTTTCCTCTGCAGTAATAGTTGTTGTCACCTGCTCAACCATCACATTGATGTTACCATGTGGGGGAGACTAAACATTGACCGCAGAGGTGAAAGTTTCCCAGTCTTCCTTGTATAAAACCCATCTGGACAGGCGTCCATGGGCCTGATCCCGGGGCAGACAGCAAGATGGGGAAGTGGTCACTACCACACAGGTCGTCATGTGCTTTCCAGTGGATAGATGGGAGAAGTCCTGGGCTGCAAATGGATAAATGAATGGCCGAGTAACTACCATGAGCCACTCTGAAATGTGTGGTGGCCCCAGTATTTAGGAGGCAGAGGTTGAACTGAGACAGTAAAGTTTCGACATCTCTACCTTGGCCAGTAAGCACAGTGCCACCCCACAAGGGGTTACGGGTGTTAAAATCTCCCAATAGTAGGAAAGGTCTAGGAAGTTGATCAATCAGTGCAGCTAATACATTCGGGGATACTGTACCATCTGGAGGAAGATATACATTGCAGAGAGTTATTTCCTGCATCGTCCTTATTCTGACAGCCACAGCTTCAAGAGGGGTTTGAAGGAGCACAGACTGGGTTTAGGACATAAACGCAATCTCCACCCGACACATTGTTACAGTCACTACGGTTCCTGTAACATCCCTTATAGTTGTGGAGGGCAGGGGTCCGCATTTCTGGGAACCAGGTTTCCTGGAGGCAATGCAGAAAAGCAGGTGTAAAGCTTAAGAGTTGCCGTAGCTCGGCCAAGCGGTGGAAAAAAAACCGCCGCAATTCCACTGGAGGATGTCATTCTGAGAGTGGGAAGGCATGGAACATTCGATGAGGCAGTTTACACCTCAGAGTCACCTGCTGACACTTACTTACTGCCTGAGCAGTCTATATCCATTGTGTCTGAGGGTCCAGCAAGATCTAGGTCCTCAGCGGACGTCAGAATCTCCACCTTATTCCCAGATGCAGAACCTGTAGGTAGCAGTGGTGAGAGTGCCGCCACAATTTCCTTGGTCTTAGGGGTCTTCCTTTTGGACTTTTCTCACTGCCCCTGGGTTTCCGTGGCTGGGAGGGGGTCACTGATTCAGTCTCCGGGATTGAGGATGATCATGAAGCCTTACGACCAGCTGCTTTTGGGCACTTCAGCCACTGGGGGGGGGGGGGGGGGGGGGGTCATCTTTCCCATTAGCAGAAAGCTAGGAAGGGAGTGACCCAAGGGACCCCTTCCTGGCAAGAGGAACCGAAGACGACTTATGATTCTCCGGCTGAGGAGAGAAGTGGGGACTGGTGTTCCCAATGGTTGGGGGGGGGGGGGGGCACCAACAAGGGGGTAGGTGTAGCCCTCTGGCTCTGAGAGCCGACTGGAATTCGCAGAACTGATGGGGCTACAACTGTTCTCATAGCGGCAGCCACAGAATGTAGGTGCTCACATTTTCTCTTAGCCTCAGTGTAGGTCAGTCGGCCCCTCCTTGATTTTCCTCTCTTTCTGTAAAATGCTGCTGTTTGGTGAGCACGATGAATGATGCTCTCCGCAGTTGACACAGATGGGAGGCGGGGCACATGGATTATTGGGATGTGATGGACGTCCACAATCTCGACATGTGACGCTGGAAGTAAAGTGGGAAGACACATGGCCAAAACTTCCTGCAATTAAAGCACTGCATCAGGGGAGGGATATATGGCTTGACATCACAGCAGTAGACCATCACCTTAACATTCTCAGGTCAAGAGTCACCCTCAAAGGCCAAGATGAAGGCACCGGTGGCAACCTGATTATCCCTTGGACCCTGATGGACGCACCGCATGAAAAGAACACCTCGCCACTCTAAATTGGCGTGCAGCTCATTGTCAAACTGCGAAAGAAGGTCCCTGTGGTAGATAATACTCTAGACCATACTTAAGCTCTTATGTGGCATGATGGTAATAGAAACATTCCCCAAATTGTTACAAGTGAGTAAAGTCCCTGACTGAGCAGAGGATGCTGGTTTTGTGAAAACTGACCCAGCTCGCATTTTCCCCAAACTTATCATCTAAATACTCTACAATAAACTGTGGCTTCATCAAAACAAAGAAGTTGTCAGTTCTCATACATACGAGGTACTGGGATAAATAATGTTCGCTGCCAACCTTAGCCTGGCGTTCCTCCCATGGTGTGGCCAGGGAGGGGAATGGTTTGGACTCATACTTTCTTGCACTGTACTGAGACTTGGAACACTCAGCGACTGCTGTTGATTGATCACCAGCATGTGATGATGTGGTACGCTTCATCACACGTCATCTGCCCTGATGCCACCCACTCAGACCAGGGGCCCTCCCGACGGGCACCACCCAGCCGCAGCAAATGCCACCTGGCAGGATGGCCATTGCTAGAAGCCCCAATGCCCCAGGATGACAGGCATCTACCCCTTGGCATACGTGGGGAGTTAATGGCGCAGACATCAGCAGAGCAATCCCTGTGTTGTCAGGGGGTTACAACTAACAGGGTACATGGCGGCCCCACCACAATGGACTGGCTACCGCGCAGGATATGAGGTGCAAAGAAGTCCATGGTCATCGTTGGCGCAAAAAGCGGCACTGCACAGTGCATGGTGTCCTCGCCCAAGAGATGGAGAATGAGCTGGATTGCAGAGAGACAATGAGAAAGTGGGCTAAAGATCTCAAGGCACAATGAACACTATGCACCATGTAAGGGGCCCTTACCCAGTTGGCTCACTCTTTGGGAAAATTATGAAAAATGGAGGTCAAACCCTACAGGAGACCATCACATAAAGGCCTAAACATGAGAGACTCCTTTTAGTCGCCTCTTATGACAGGCAGGAATACCTCCGGCCTATTCTCTTCCCTGGACCTGCAGGGGTGACTGCCAAGAGGAAGCTTGAAGATGAAGAATGCTGCAGGATGAAGACTATGCTTCAGGATTGTTCTAAGGCACAGTTTAATTGGACTCATATCGTCAATCGCAATTTCCCGCAAGTTGTATTTTTCAGAATTCAGGTAAAAGTATTTCCTAAAGTTTATAAAGCATTGCTCTAATTATTTCATAGCTTGCTTTGATCTTTGACAGCAGCACCACTCTATCAAAGGTGAGGAAGAGAGTGCGAGTGAGCACTGGGCAGGAATTTACCCGTTTAGTTTCACAATGGACGGCAATGACACCCTGATCAGAGAGGTGGTTGTTGGGATGTTTAAGGGGGACTAAACAGCGAAGGTCATCAGTCCCCCATTCCAAAATCAGGCGAGCCGAAAATCTACGGAGCAGGTAAAAACCAAAGGGGGAGGAGACGTCCCCCCAGGCGCTAAAAGAACACAAATGCAGGGGGAACAAAAAAAAAAAAAAAAAAACGGGAAAGAGTCAACCATCTGACGGCACACCAGAACAGCAACAGACACAAGGACAAAAGACACAGAAAGGGAAAGGCGCAGGACCTCCCTAAATCGAACCATAAAAAGGACTACTACGGATAAAATGTGAAACACTGTCAGCCATGGAGGCATCGTCGGATAAAACCAAAGCCAAAGTGCCCGGGAGATTAAAAGATTGCCGGAGTGTGCGCAGTCGAGGACACTCCAGCAAAATGTGGCCGACCGTCAGCCGGGACCCACACCGACACAAGGGGGGATCCTCCTGACGCAACAGATGGCCGTGCGTCAGGTATGTATGGCCGATGCGCAGCCGACACAGGACTACCGAGTCCCTGCGAGAAGCCCGCAGGGAGGAACGCCACACATCGGTTGTCCCCTTGACAGCCCGCAGTTTATTCGGGGCTGTCATGCCACGCCACTCAGCAGCCCATATCCCAATCAGCTTACGGCGCAACACCAGCTGCTGGTCGCGAGCCGTAAGGCTGATCTCCAAAGCCGGGGCGTCGATCGCCCCTTTGGCCAGCCTGTCTACACGTTCGTTCCCTGGGATGCCAACATGACCGGGCGTCCAAACCAAGACCACCGAACGACCAGAACGGGCAATGGCGGAAACAGACTCCTGAATGGAGGACACCAGAGGAGAGGAGGGATAGCAGCGGTCGATGGCCTGAAGGCTGCTCAGGGAGTCACTGCAGATCACGATGGACCTACCTGAGCAGAAACGCATATGCTCAAGAGCGCGCAAGATGGCCACCAGCTCTGCAGTAAAAATACTGCAGCCAGCCGGCAAGGAGCGTTGCTCAACATGGGCAGCGTGAGCAAAAGCGTAGGCAGTGCGACCATCAACCAGGGAACCATCAGTGTAGACAGGCTCACAGCCCGGAAATGATTCGAGGAGCGCAAGAAAACGGCGACGGCGAGCCACAGGCGGAACCGAGTCCTTAGGTCTCTGTGCCAAATCCAGACGGACGGACGGCCGGGACAAACACCAGGGAGGTGTAGGTGTACGGACCCGGAAGGGAGGCAGAAGAGGGTATGACCCCAGTTCTGACAGCAGGGACTGGACACGGACAGCTACGGAAAGCCCAGACCTAGGTCGCCGTTCGGGCAGATGGAGGACCATAGCAGGGAAAAGCAGGCGACGATTGGGATGGTCAGGCGAGCAATGCACGTGGACAGCATAGTCGGCGAGCAGACGATGGCGGCGAATCCGTAGTGGGGGAACCCCGGCCTCCACCAGTAGACTATCCACGGGGCTGGTGCGAAAAGCGCCAGTTGCAAGCCGAACCCCACAGTGGTGTATGGGGTCTAACAACTTCAACACTGAGGGTGACGCAGACCCATAGGCCAGGCTCCCATAATCAAGCCGGGACTGCACAAGGGCTCTGTACAATCGCAGCAGTGTGCAGCGATCTGCACCCCAAGACGTGTGGCTAAGGCAGCGGAGGGCGTTGAGGTGCTGCCAGCATTTTTGCTTCAGCTGAGTAACATGAGGAACCCATGTGAGCCGGGCATCAAACACGAGTCCCAAGAAGCGGCAAGTGTCCACCACTTCAAGCAGGTGGCCGTCGAGGTAAAGTTCAGGATGAGGGTGGACCGTCCGACGCCTGCAGAAGTGCATAACTCGAGTCTTGGGTGCAGAGAACTGAAAACCATGAGTCAGAGCCCATGATGCTGCCTTGCGAACAGCGACTTGCAGCCTGCGTTCGGCGACTCCCGTAGTCGTGGAGCTAAATGAGATGCAGAAATCGTCGGCATACAAAGAAGGAGACACCGACGACCCCACTGCTGCAGCACACCATTAATGGCCACTAGAAATAAGGAGACGCTCAAGACTGAGCCCTGCGGGACCCCATTTTCCTGTATATAAGATGAACTAGAGGTGGCACCGACTTGCACCCGGAAAGAGCGGCGCAATAAAAAGCTTTGAAGAAAAGCCGGGAGCTGACCACGAAGACCCCACTCATGCAACGTGGCGAGGATGTGATGCCTCCATGTTGTGTCATACGCCTTCCGCAGATCGAAAAATACAGCAACGAGATGCTGACGTCGGGCAAAGGCCGTACGGACAGCAGATTCCAGCCGCACCAAATTGTCCACTGCAGACCGGCCCTGACGGAAGCCACCCTGGGATGGAGCGAGGAGACCACGCGACTCAAGGACCCAACACAAAAGCCGCCCCACCATACGTTCGAGCAATTTGCACCGCCAGTGGGTCCGCACCGGGCTTCAAGATGGGGACAATAACACCCTCTCGCCATTGCGATGGGAACACGCCTTCGCTCCAAATGCGATTAAATATCGCGAGAATGTGTCTCTGGCAGTCCCTGGAGAGATGCTTCAGCATCTGCGCGTGGATGCAGTCTGGGCCTGGTGCTGTATCAGGGCAATCGGCGAGGGCAGCGAGGAATTCCCTCTCGCTGAAAGGAGCATTGTATGTGTCAGAATGACGCGTGTGGAATGAGAACGGCGTCCGCTCGGCTCGCTCCTTGAGAGAGTGAAAGGCGGGGGGATAAGATGCAGTCGCAGAGCTCTGAGCAAAGTGCGCGGCAAGCCGTTCAGCAATGGCGGCAGCGTCCGTGCAGACAGAGCCGTCCAAGGAGAGCCCAGGGACACCCATAGGGGTCTGGTATCCATAAATCCGCCGGATCCGGGACCACACGAGTGAGGGGGAGACATGGGAGCCCAAGGATGAGACATGCCTCTCCCAGCACTCCTGCTTACGCCGTGCAATAAGACGACGGGCCAAGGCACGGAGCCTCTTAAAGGCGATGAGGGTCTCCAGAGCCGGGTGCCGCCTATGACGCTGAAGAGCCCGCCTACGGTCGCGAATAGCCTCAGCAATCTCCGGCGACCACCAGGGGACAGCCTTCCTCCGAGGGAGGCCAGATGAACGGGGGATGGAAGCCTCGGCCGCTGAAATGATGGACGTGGTTAAAACACGGACCACCTCGTCAATGTCACCCTGTGGGGGAGACTCAATTGTTGCCGCAGAAGTAAAACCCGGCCAGTCAGCCCTGTGGAGAGCCCAGCGGGGCAGGCGCCCAGAAGAATGACACTGGGGCAGTGACAAATAGATGGGAAAATGGTCATTACCACACAGGTCAGGATGCACTCTCCAGTGGAGGGATGGGACAAGTCCAGGGCTGCAAATAGAGAGATCGATGGCCGAGAACGAGCCATGGGCAACACTGAAATGCGTGGGAGCACCGGTGTTCAAGAGGCTAAGGTCGAGCTGAGCCAACAAATGCTCCACGGCCCGACCGCGGTCATCTGAGACAGTCCCACCCCATAGAGGGTTGTGGGCATTGAAATCGCCCAGAAGCAGCAATGGTGGCGGGAGTTGAGCCAGCAGCGCAGCCAAGACATGTCGGGGGAGCTCCCCATCCGGAGGAATGTAAACAGAGCAAATAGTAATAGCCGGCGAGAGCTCAACCCTGGCAGCAACTGCCTCTAAAGGCATCTGAAGGGATACTGGCGAGCTGCAGACAAAGTGGTGAACAAAGTGGCAAACCCCACCTGACGCTCGTTGACAGGCAGCACGGTTCTTATAGTATCCCCGATAACCGCGAAGGGCGGGGGTCCGCAGTGCAGGAAACCAAGTTTCCTGCAGAGCAATGCAGAGAACAGGGGAATCACTCAGAAGCATCCGGAGCTCAGGCAGGTGGCGGAAATAACCGCCGCAGTTCCATTGGAGAATGGAAGCAGGAAGGGACTGGGAGGGCGTGAATGCGACTAAGAGGCAGACAGCGCTTCACAGCCAACCGCCGCCACCGGGGGAGAGTCAGCTGAGTCCATAGGAGAGGCCCCCAAGGGTTCCGTGAGGGCGAGATCCGCGGCAGAGGCGAGGATCGCCACCTCATCCCCGGAGCCAGGACTATGTACAGCAGGCGGTGCTGAAACCGCCGGAACGTCCTTCTTCTTGGACACATGCCGTTCCTTCTTCTCATGTCGGCCCTTAGGGTGAGAGGGCTGGGAGAGCTTCTCTGAAGGAGCGTCGGAGGCTGACGACGACGCAGAAGCCCTACGACCAGCAGGTGGCGGAACCTTCAGCCACTGGCTGACATCTGGCTGGGAAGGAGAAGAAACGGAGGAAGGGAGAGCCCCGAGGGACCCCTTCCGCGAGAGAGGAACCGGCGGAGGCAACGCCGGCGGAGAAGGAGGGGGAGGAATCGAGCCTCCCGGTTGTGGAGCAGATGTCACTCCCGAAGTAAGCGTGGGGGGAGCGACAGAAGAGGGTTTGCCCCCAACTGCTAAGGGGGCAACAGAGGAAGGCTTGCCCCCAGACACGAGGGGGGCAGACAGAGATACATGACCCCGAGGGCCCACTGAAGGCGGCACAGATGAGGCGACAACAGTCACTCGCGTGGGCGACGATAACGTGGCTGCAGCATAAGATGGTCGAATGGAAGCAGGATACAACCTTTCATATTTCAGTTTTGCCTCTCGATAAGTAAGCCGGTCCAGGGTCTTAAATTCCATGATCTTCCGCTCCTTATGAAGAACGGGGCAATCCGGCGAGCATGGAGAGTGGTGCTCCCCACAGTTGACACATACAGGCGGAGGCGCACATGGAGAATCGGGATGAGAGGGGCGTCTGCAATCTCGACATGTAGCGCTGGATGGGCAACGGGAGGACATATGCCCAAACTTCCAGCACTGGAAGCACCGCATCGGGGGAGGGACGTATGGCTTCACGTCGCAACGGTAAACCATCACCTTGACCTTCTCGGGCAAGACATCACCCTCGAAGGCCAAGATAAAGGCACCGGTGGCCACCCTGTTAGCCTTGGGCCCCCTATGTACACGACGGACAAAATGTACACCACGTCGTTCCAAGCTCGTCATCGGATTGTAACAAGAGGTCACGATGGTAAATAATCCCCTGGACCATATTTAAGCTACTGTGGGGAGTGACGGTAACAGGGACGTCACCCAGCTTATCACACAAGAGCAACGCTCGTGACTGGGCTGGGGAGGACGTCTTGAGGAGGATGGACCCATTCCTCATTTTAGACAACCCCGCCACTTCCCCAAACTTATCCTCCTGGTGTTCCACAAAAAACAGAGGCTTCGTCATAAGAAAGGAGTCACCATCAGTCCTGCTGCAGACAAGGTATTGCGGTACGTAAGGCTCCCGCTTGGCACTAGATCGGCGTCCCTCCCATGGCGCAGCCAACGAGGGGAACGACTGAGGGTCATATTGTGCAGCATCAAAGTAGACTCTACCACGCTTAGAGACACTGGTGGCCGTGTGACCACCAGCTTGGTGTGATTTATTGCGCTTCATTGCGCCACATCCGCCCAGATGCCACCTACTCCGAACGAGGGCTCTCCCCAAGGGCGCCACCCAGCCAAAGCAACGGGTACCTGGCCGAGATCCCGTTGCCTGGAGTCCCCGTGCCCCAGACAAGATGGGCACATACTCCTTGGCATGCATGGGGAGGAAACAGCTCTGGCATCTGTAGTGCGATCCCTGCGTGGTCAGGGGGCTACCACCAAGAGGGTACATGACGACCCCACCACAACGGACTGGCTACCGTGCTGGATTTTAGGTGTTGAAAGGGTCCACAGTTGTCGTAGGCGCTAAGAAGAAGAGTGCACACAAGGCGAGAAGGAGACAACCCAGAAGATGTTGGTCGTAGTCCCCCCCACACGACAATAGGTAACATGCAAGATGGTGGAGCATGATGGACTAATAGAAAAAACACCACGTAAGGTGTCCTTCCCCAAGTGGCACGCACTAACAACGGAAATTTGGAAAAAAAAAAAAAAAAAGGAGGTCAAACCCAAGAGGGGACCATCACAGAAGGCCGAAATGTTTGAGACTCCTTTTAGTCGCCTCTTACGACAGGCAGGAATACCGCGGGCCTATTCTTACCCCCGAACCCGCAGGGGGCGATCAGAGAGGTAAGATTGGATTTCGGCCTCTGTTAGACCGCCGAGCAGCCTAGTGTAAATTACACCACGGGAAGAATTCGAAGTTCCATGGGCCTCAACACAAACAGGGTAGACGTGGAGAAGCAGGGCAGCATGCAGTTATGCTTGAGGATCGGAAGTGGACTCCAAAAGCAAAGTGCCATTCCGTAAACGAGAGCAGGATTTCACAGGGCCAGCAACGGCATGAACACGTTTCTGAATAATAAATGGATTTACCGTGGCGAAGAACTGACCGTTTTCAGTGCATGGGACCACAAGGAACTGTGGTGTAGCGGGAAGGGTCTTCGAATCATTAGCCTCATTACGTTTATGTTTCATAGATGTTGATTGGGAAGATGACTGACTCATTGCGTGAAAATCCCCCATGATTGCCAGCATCTCCTTCCAACTGGGGGCTCCCTCCACAAGGGGGCGCATCCACCATAGGTGGTTGTTCACACCTCAGGTCACACCTCCCAAACATCTGACAGAGGGACCAATTGGTAATTTGGGAAGGTTGCAGCTCAGGCAATCACCCCTCTCTGGGCCTGGCATGTACCAGGGGGGAGGGGGGGGGGGGGGGGATACGTTCGAACCCTACCTGTTGACCCAGGGCTGGGAATTATGCGTTACCCAGTCACCTGTTATGCATTAGATGCGTGGGCCGGCCTTCGAGAGTGCACAGGGAGGAAGAAGAAAAAGAGAACCTCAAAGGCCAAAGCAGATGAATGAAAGGAGAAGGGAAACTAAAAAAGGAACAGGGAGTGAAAAATAAAGGTGAAACTGTTCTTATGTCAGAGACATAGAATGCAGAACAATCCCAATAACAGCCTAGACATGTTTCCCAAAGGAGGAGAAAAAGAATAGCAAGAGGATAGACAAGCAGTATGGAAGGAAAAAACCGCTGTAACGGCTGGGCCCCTGCGGTTCCTTTAATTTGACCTTGTGGTGATCATAAATATTCTAACTGTACTTAGGAATGGACTGCACGAGCTTTCTGTTCAGTCCCCTTTATGAGCTGTGCTAAACAATTGCAGCACTCTGCCAATAAATAGTGATCAACCACTCGCCTTCCATACACAACTGGCCTTATGTACTTGTTCCATTTCACATGGTTCCAAAATGTTACACCTAGATATTTAATTGATGTGACTAGGTCAAACTGCATACTGTTAATACTATATTCAAAAGTTATAGCCATGGCGACCCTTCCCATCTGCATTAGCTTACATTTGTCCAAGTTTAAAGTGTATTGCCATTCATCACATCAAATGGAAATCCTGTTAAACTGGTCATTAACACTTTGGTGACCAAACCCGAGCACAGATCACGTTACAAAACTTCTGCAAAAAGTCAGTGCGCAGTAGATTAGGCCACACTTGCACAGGCCACAGGAGCCAGTTAATGATCAAAAACTGCACAGCTTTTGCAGAACTATGTAGGCATCTGCCTACCCAATTGTTGGTTGATGCTGCCCTCTGTGATCTGGTTATAGCATTAACTGGAAAGAAGCAGGAAGTGACACAGAGCTGCTACAGTGAAACTGTGCCGTTCTGTGTGCATCGCTGTGAGAACTGCACAGGTTTAATTCGTTTTTGCCATTTTACTAAATCTTCTCTCAAATATTTCTTGTTTTTGAGCGAGCACAAAAGTTTGGAATCTCTAAAGGAAGAATTTAATTATTTTGGTTCGGAGGTAATATCTGAGTGTAAAGCATACAGAGAACATTCATGTACACTGCTTTCTAGCAAAATTTTCTTTGCTGTTATTGCTACAATTGATAGTGCTGGTGGGGTTTCATTTATCATACAACTTATTCGTCTTTGTCTAACCTGCTTTGCAGAGGAATTTGATGATGAGCCTCCAGCAGGTTAGATCTTGTTCAGTCAACCAAGTATGTCCTTTGCAAAACAGTTGTCTGCATATCCAAGGAGGAGGTAACGAAGTTCTCAAGAGAAACTAATTCCTGCCAAATTAGGCTGGAAATTTGCTAATAATCAGTCTACTGTGCCACTGTTAAAAAAATAAAAAAGGAGAGTACGAGCAGCAGATGATGAGAATCTACCTTCCTGTGTGTATTTTCAATCTTTTCCCTCAATCTATGGTGAAACTTGGAAATTCAGAAACCAACAAGAAAATTTCAGTACTGACACATGACAGTGTTTCTAGTACACTTCTGAGATCCAATAAGAGAATGAAGAGTTTGATCAAAGATGGCAGCGAGGGAGGGGGCGGGGGGGCATCCAGTGACAGAAGTACGAAGGAAACGAGCTGGTCATGTCATGAATGTACTATCACTCTAAACACCTGAATCCCTGAAAATCTTTCACAATGAAACTAATCACCCACAAAAACTGAAAAATTTTTTTGGTAACAATTTTTTTTAATTACTATTGTTTAACAAAAGATAATTAAGAAAAAAAGTATGTAAAATAAACTTTGAAAATTGCTCTTTTGCAACATGCATTTTTCTTTATGATACGTCAAGTAAGCACTTACCAATGACATTTAAAAAAATTTCATGAATGATTGGTTTTTCAGTCCCAGAATGTATGTAAGCAGTTGGACCTCTAAGTATTAATTCCCGTACAGTCAATTACACGATAACACACTATTGTTGACATCATCAACTACTAGTCTAAGACTGCTGCGCACTATATGACAGATTGCATTTATACACTGCGATCAATAGTGGTCTATGCACATTTCCCTGGGCTCTACTGGTGCCACCACTGTATTGGATGAACACTAGCTGTCAAGACAACATACTGGATTATATCACTTATTCAAGGATATACCCTGAAAGCTCAGATTTTTAACAGTCTACAGTTTCATAATATGCCTAATGTTTCCCAGAAATTAGAATCTGCCTGTTGGTCTGCCGGATATCATGTAAAAAGGATGAGCTGTGTTTCATATAAGTAGTTCTTGCTAAATCCGTGCTCAAATTGAAACTGTTTGACAACTGAAAAGTGAATTTGTGGCTATTACAGCAATCTCAATGAATACTCTCTACTAGTTACAGTATAAACTGTTCATAATAGTTACTTGTTTGAGTTGACTGCAACTATTTCATGCAGGTTTAGGTACAAAATATTCAGCAGCTTCTTGCTTTCTACCATTTTACAGTTTCCAACAATTTCTCAGAATGTAAACTGAAACTTAACACTAGAGTTGTGCTGTATGCTTCCAAAGCAGATTTCCTTGTGAAGGATTCTATCTATTGAGTCTTCTTGTGGACCCTGGCCTCTTTTGGAACTAATTTAATTTACATTGGCATAGCATTTCAAAACATAAATATTGTAACACTAGCATGGGCTCAAAACTTTCATAGTTACATGTACTAGTGAGTAATTATTATGCAAAAGTACTCCACAAACTCAAGATCAGAATTAGAAACAGGCCAAAACACAATAATTAAAATTTATTTCAAAGTGGATTATCACTATTTAAGAAGCCACATTACAGCTCTTCACAGTACATTCTCATATCCATCTTAATCGTGACTTACCAATGTACTGGCCACCAGTTGCACGAGAATCAACAGCAAGTACCACACCCCCTTTGTACATGAAACCCAATGTTGTAGTTCCATGGTCAAAATGAATTTTCATGCTCTTCCCATGTTCATCTTTGGTAAATGCTTCTATGTCTTCCACTGGCTGCAAACAAGACACTGACTTAAAGTTGAATCAATTGTGCAATTACAGGAAATGCGACAGATTCTCTCTCATGGCATGATAGCCTTTTGCATATCACTGTTTTCCTATAAATAGATACCTCTACATACATACCTCACAAGCCACAAGCATGGTGGAGGGTACCTTGTTCTATTACTCACCATTCCCTTGCCTGTTCCACTCACCAATGGAGTGATAGAAAAACATCTATCTGCCTCCATACAAAGCCAACTGCCACTTGCCTCCAAATTAGCAAAAATTTATCTAACTATTCTTCACAGTCCTTATATGAAATGTACGTTGGCAGCAGCAGAACCGTTGTTCAGTAACTGCAAATGATGATTATCTAAATTTTCTCACTAGTGTTTTGCAAAAAGGACATCATCTTCCCTCCTGAAATTTTTATCCAAGTTTGTAAGGCATTTCCACAATATTTGCATGTTGACTGAACCAACCAATGACAAATCTAGCAACACTGGGCTAAATTGCTTTGTTGTCTTTCTTTAATCTACCCTGGTGGGGATTCCAAATCTCAGGTAGTGCTCTGGAAAGGGTAACACTGCGGTTCTGTGTGGGGTCCCTTTATAGATGAGCTATACTTGCATAACATTCACCCAATAAATAAGATACTACTATCTGCCTTACAAGCCTGTTTCATTTCATATAACTTTGCAGCAATACACAGATTTGTAATTGACTTTACAGTGTCAAGCAGCGCCTACTAGTACAGTTGTTTGACCTACTCATCTGCATCAACTCTTATTTCTCTACATTTAGCATGGGCCACCATTCATCACATGAAACAGATATTCTGTCCAGGTTATCCTGTATCCTCCAATCACTTCTGCAACAGCACTTTCTCATCTACTACAAGGTTATCAATAAACAGTTGCAGACTGCTACTCGCCCTACCCATCACATCATTTATGTATACAGAAAACAAGAGCGGTCCTATGAACACTTCCGTGGTGGGGTACTCCTGAGATTATACTTGTCTCTGAAGAACACTTGCGATTTAGGACACCATACTGGATAATATTCCTTAAGAATTCTTCAAGATACTCACATATCTGGGAACCTAATCTGTATGCTCAGACTTTCATTAATAGTCTCTATTGGGGGACTGTCAAATGCTTGCCAGAAATCTACAAACATGTAATCTATTCCTCCATGGTTTGCAAGATACCACATGAGAAGGGCAACCTGAGTTTCATAAGAGACACTTCCTAAATCCATGCTGATTTTTTTTTTATGTAAGCTTTTCCATCTCAAGGAAATTGGTTTTATCTGAACTTGGAATATGCTAAAGAATTCTACACCAAATTGATGTTAAGTACATCTACATCCATACTCCGAAAGTCACCTGACGGTGTGTGGCGGAGGGTACCCTGAGTACCTCTATTGGTTCTCCCTTCTATTCCAGTCTCGTATTGTTCGTGGAAAGAAGGATTGTCGGTATGCTTCTGTGTGGGCTCTAATCTCTCTGTAATTTTAGCAAGTCCATTCTTTTACCCTTCTTATATTCAGGAGTCATCTGCACTTTTTTTTCCAGTTGCTTGGGACTGCAATAGACAAGAGATCTGCAATAAATGCACACTGCATAGTGGTCCAGTGCTGAAGAGTACTCTGAAACAGAACTGGGACTCCACCTGGACCTGTTGACTTATTTGCTTTTCATGTTTTAAACTGCTTTTCAACACCAGAGATGTCTATTTCTATGGCATGCATGCAAGAGTTTGAATTTTGTTATTAAACCATATGGGTATTTTGCATCTCAGTTCAGTCACTCAGCGCATTCTTCTCCAAGAGTGTGGTTTACAATTAGTTCAAACTTTGCCCATAATTCCACTATGTCCATTATAGCGGAACTAAATGTTATCCATTCCTTGTCTCAGTCGGACAACAACTATCTGCTCATTCCACCACAGAAACTGCCCTAGGCTTCTTGGTGGATTCAACGAACTTCAGTCTCCACTTTCACTATTTTATGATCACTAATCGCTCTACACACACACACACACACACACACACACACACACACACACACACACACACACACACACTCTTTGTCACACCTGTTTGTAGCTACAAAATCTACGATATTTCCATTGTGTGGGAGTTGTCAAACTAGCTACTCATGGTAAGTTTTTGGAAAACTTGTTCAGAACTACTACACAAGAATGTCTACCCATAACACTTACAATGGATCCACAGAGACCCAGTCTACACTAGGTCGGTTAAAGTCCCCTCCAACTAATACTGGTTGGTCAGTGCACTTCTGAGCACAGACTTTCTTTGAATGATTCTTTAGCTGTTGCAGTGGAATTGAGTGGCCGGTAAAAACATCTGATTGTTAACTTGAGTTCACCTAGGGCTGTTAATCACAGTCAGATTGAATTTAGATATCAACAGAGATCTGTAGTAAAATTATAAGAAGCACTAGAAATATTATGCAAATAATGCTACATTAACCTATAGAAGAACCAAATGACAGCCCACCTTCATAAAGGTTATTACAAACACCTTGTGCCAGCCATGCACAAAGTATTTCCATTGAATTTCCAGGTACACATACACGAAATGAGCAATCCTTTGGCAAGTCAAAATTACAAATTACTATGTACATCACAGTTCACCAAAACATTGTTCCCATAACATGTCATGCCTACCAGGGTGTCACAAGACTGTCAATAGCCAGTGCATGAGACAGAATGATAAGCACAACAGGTATCACTCCAGTACGTAGATTCTGTCAGTAAATGTCAAATACATAATATAAAAACAATAATGATTCTAAAAATACATATATAACTAGTTCTGTAATGTTTATAAAATATTTTTGATGATTTCTTCGTGACAATATTGCTAAGAAACCCTATACACCATATTTATGATACTTGCATTATATCATTACAAAACTGCAAGTACTTTTTTTGACAATACTGCTAAGTAATTGAGAAACGTAGTTTCAAAAGAAAAATAATTTTTTAAAAGCTTATTACAAGAAACTGAAGTTAGCCAAAGAATACTGAACATGAGAAACCAAAATGCAATCCTGACTCAAATGGCACGTGGGAAAAAGGAACACCTAAATCTTTCCATTCGAGCTCTGATTTCTCTAATTTTATTATGATGATCATTTCTCCCTATGTAGGTGGATGTCAACAAAATGTTTTCGCATTCGGAAGAGAAAGTTGGCGATTTAAATTTTGTAAACAGATCTTGCCACAAAGAAAACCGCCTTTGTTTCAGTGACTGCCACCCCAACTCGTGTATCATATCAGTGACACTCGCCCCCATTGCGCGAGAACACAAAACAAGCTGCCCTTCTTTGCACTTTTTCGATGACCTCTGTCAATCCTACCTGGTAAGGATCCGACACTGTGCAGTAATATTCCAGCAGAGGATGGACAAGTGTAATGTAGGCTGTCTCTTTAGCGGGTTTGCCGCATCTTCTAAGTATTCTGCAAACAGAGTGCAGTCTTGTTTCGCCTTCCCCCACAGTATTATCTCTGTGGTCTTTCCAATTTAAGTTGCTTGTAATTTTAATTCCTTGGTATTTAGTTCAACTGACAGCCCTCAGATTTGTGGAGTTCATTCATTACATTATTTTAATATAAGTTACAGACTGATATACACCAAAGAGTCAAAGAAACTGGTATACCTGCCTATTATCATGTATGGCCCCTGTGAGCATGTACAAGCGCCGCAACACGATGTCGCATGGACTCTACTAAAGTCTGGAGTAGCGCTGGAGGGAATTGACACCACGATTCCTGCAGAGTTGTCCATAAATCCGTAAGAGTACAAGGGGGTGGAGATCTCTTCTGAACAACATGTTGCAAGGCATCCATGTTATGCTCAAAAATGTTCATGTTTGTGGAGTTTGGTGGCCAGTAGAAGTGTTTAAGCTCAGAAGTGTGTTCCTGGAGCCACTCTGTAGCAATCCAGAACCTGGGGGGTGTCACATTGTCCTGCTGGAATTGCCCAAGTTTGACGGAATGCACAATGGACATGAATGGATGCATGTGATCAGAAAGGATGCTTACATGCGCGTCACCCGTCACAGTTGTATCTACACATATCAGGAGTCCCATATCAATCCAACTGCACATGCCCCACACCATTACAGAGCCTCCACCACTTTGAACAGTCCCCTACTGGCATGCAGGGTCGATGGATTCATGAGGTTGTCTCCACACCTGTACACGTCCATCCACTAGATACAATTTGAAACAAAACTCATCTGATCAGACAACACATTTCCAGTCATCAATAGTCCAATATCGATGTTGACAGGCCCAGATGAGGCATAAATCTTTGTGTCATGCAGTCATCAAAGGTACACGAGTGGGCCGTTGGCTCCGAAACCCATATCGATGATGTATCATTGAATGGTTCACATGATGACACTTGTTGATGGCCCACCATTGAAATCTGCAGCAATTTGCAGAAGGGTTGCACTCTTGTCATGTTGAACAGTTCTCTTCAGAAACTGTTGGTTCCATTCCTGCAGGATCTTTTTCCAGCTGCAGCGATGTTTGAGATTAGATGCTTTACTGCATTCCTGACATTCACAGTACACTTGTGAAATGGTCATATGGGAAAATCCCTACTTCAATGCTACCTCGGAGATGTGTCCCATCGCTTGTACGCTGATTATAACACCATGTTCAAACTCACTCATATCCTTATAGATTGTAGTAGCAGTAAGTGACCTAACAATTGTGCCAGACACTTGTTGTCTTATATATGCATTGCCGATCGTAGAGCCATATTCTGCCTGTTTACATATCTCTGTATTTGATTATGCATGTCTACACCAGTTTCTTTGGTGCTTCAGTGTATAACTTAATGCCTAGGAATATAGTAATGCTGTAACCCAATTGTCTTCATGCATCAACTTACAAAATGGCTATCCAATGTGGATGGAAACTTAAATAATCCATAATATAAGCCGAAATAATTAAAAGTTGCATAAAGTAGTTTCAACTGAATGCTGCTGCAAGCAGACCTCTTAACTGTGGTGGTGTCATAAAACGACTGATTAAGGGAAGCCTATAAGTATTCTTTTACTAATTATTTTCACTCTGCTGTTTGCGAAAAAAATTTGCCTAAATTATAGTGGAAAACAACCAGAAACGCTCAATTAATTTTTTTTCAGTTTGGGCGGGTGATATTGTTCCGCTAAACAAAACTGGTTCAGAATTTCATTTACATACCAGATCCCACAGGGTCATCCTTCCATA
Source organism: Schistocerca piceifrons (assembly GCF_021461385.2). Lineage (NCBI taxonomy): Eukaryota > Metazoa > Arthropoda > Insecta > Orthoptera > Acrididae > Schistocerca > Schistocerca piceifrons. The sequence continues at coordinate 93,662,352 of NC_060143.1, read as the reverse complement.
GCCAGATAAGCCATACAGCAACAAAGGCTTAATGAAACCAGGCACATGCTTAAATCTACCATTTTCTGTAAAGAGCAGTCTCAGTGGTTAGAATACCATTGTCACGCCTTCCTCTTAGTCCCATCGTAATAAAGATCGACAGCAATTGGAATTTGCAGAACAAAGACTAATTGAACCCGAAAGCTGTAGTAACAGTCATAGCAGGGCGTTTCGGTTATAAAAATTGTTCATAACTAGTCATGGCAAAGCGTTATTTTTCATTAAAAAGTATTTAACACACACTATAATACAGGCTAAAAATGAAAGAAAAGGAATAGGGACAGAATGCTATATGTATTGACAGAGAGGAAAAAAACCAAAGGTCGCTCAACGCCAGTTTTCTTTTTCCTTTTTAAGTGTTACTGGTGATATTAGAAAAATGTACCTATCATTGCCTTTAGGCAAATATCTTGCACTTACGTTCGAGAATGGAGGTTTCGCCAACTGCATGTTGTGAGTAAAATTTCCAGCTGAGAAATTAAAATCGAATCCATCGTGTAAATCCTGATTGACACGACAAGGATTTACAAAATTGCTCCTACAACCAGTAAGCACTTCCAATGCCATGATGACAAAACTGACGCCAAACTCACAAATCACAAGTAACTCCTGTAACACTCAGTGTTTGCACTTCTTCTAGTCATGCCAGGTTGGCCAACATAAGACTCAACGAATTTTTAAAATGTTGATTTACCCATGCTTTTGAGGATAAAAATAATTTTGGGCACTATATCACTAAAAATTTAACGGAAAAACACAATGAAGATTAAATCATTAAACCCTACTATACTATTCATTAAAGGAACGAAGTGATACGAACAATTGCATGCCTACACTCTATTCTCTTTGACCGCTCAGTAGTTGCGTCATATTGCACGGAGAAGTAGAAGTTGTTTGTTTATTGATGCATTATGGCAGGTAAGGTGACAGGAGTTGTGTGTAAATATGTTTTGTTGTTAAAATGTTGCTCGCTTCAGTGATGTGGAGAAGCGTTTGTTTAAGGAAATCCATCAGTCGCAAGTAAACCGAAATGAATAACATTTACAGATGTGCCAGAAAGGTCTTTAAATTTCCTGCGCTGTGAGTGACGCATGTTTGTTGTGACAGGCGTCGCAGGTTCTTAGCTTCTGTGCGGCGTCACGTTCGGCAAATTGGTGTTTGTCTCAAGGAATCGTAAGTAATCATTGGCATTTTATTTATTTAATTGAATCATGGATTAACAAGCACCTCAGTTGTTGTGAAAGAAATCAATGTCATGTTTCTAAAACAAGCTTGTAGTTTTCTAAATTAGTGGTCATTGATGTTAACAAACACCAAAATTTCACGACAAATATCTGCCCGACATCATTAACACCGTTATCATACTTAGGGCCAAACACGTCACCAGCCGTATTTTCTCGCCCTCCGTTGCTCTGTAATTTACTAGCAATCTGGTGTTACCAGTAGGACGCAACTTCTTTGCAGATTTATTTACATTAAAGTTTTGCATTCTGTATTTTACTTAATGCATATGTGCATTCGTCTGCACATATCTCTTCGATGGAACTTATTTAATGCCTTACTGGATTTAGATAAACCCTGGAAAGAGAGTATTCATTACCCGTCACTGTATGTGATTTTTTGTCATCAGGATATATTTACCATTTGATTCAATTTTTCCTTTTATTTCTGAAGCGTAAGTAATGCAGATTAAAAAAAATCGACGAATTGGTATATTTTTATATTACCTAGGACACCTTACAGATTATTCCTTTTAGGGAGACTCATGGCTGTGACTGATGAAATCTTCATGAACCTGTAACAGTGTAGTCTTACACCTGTCTCTCGAGAAGTTCCCTGCTTGACATCTTTGCCTGAACGGATACGGTGTTCATGATTATGTCTTTTTCTCAAGGTTTTCATTGTATACAATATGTTTATTTCTATCCAGTATGCCCTACATTGTTTTTGTTACAACCTGGGGTGTCCCAACATTGAACATGGCTATTTTTCACTGGTAGGGGCTTACTACATTTTCCTTCTCTTGTCGATCAGCAGTACTTGACATTACTGTATACATGTCACAGGTATTTTTAGTAATCACCTTTTGGATCTGCAGCTTTTGGCTTTCTTTCCATGTTTGCAGTTAAATTATTGGATAAAGATTCTCCTTTTTATGTAAAAACATTGTTTTTTTTTTTTTTTTTTTTTTTTTTTTTTTTTTTTTTTTTTTTTTTTTTTTTTTTTTTTTGGGTTACTGAAACATGTTTCTGCACATCTGTGCCATCATCAGTGAGTTTAGTTTGTTGAAAACTGTAAACAGTGAACATATTTTAGGTTGTAATTGACCTAGCAAATTGAGACCTAAAGAAAGTTTTGTTTATTTTTATTCTTACCGTGCTTTTACATTATATGATTTTGCAGGACCATCTATATGGTGTCCTTTACTGATAGCGTGTCATCAACAAACCAAATGATGTAAATGTGAATTTCATTGGCAAGTTAAAACATCACTCTTTTTTTTTTTGAAGTGATTTTGGGGTTAAAAAGACCATGGTGTGTACTATCTATTCAGAAATTCATCTTTGTATTGGATGATCATGTCAGACATAATTTGAATTTGTTTTTAAAGCTTCATTGTCTCCCAGCATCTTTAGTTCAAAAGGGAGGTGGTCAGATATTTTCATGACTGCCTGCATTGCACCTTTCTGTGGAACAAAGGCCTGCCTGTATGTTTAAGTTGTGGATAGCAGAGATAATTTTTGTTCCTAGCCTGATATTTGTTAATGTAGCATTATTTTAAATGTTTGCCTTATTCTTCACAACAAACTATGCAAGAGCAAATCTATTGTGAGACTTGTTAGTATGCCTATTTTTTTTTAAACAGATACCCACAAGATTCCCAGCCAAAACTATAACGCATAATGTAAGTAAAAGGAAACAAGTTATGTAAGGTAGCACAATTGCCAGTGTACCATTAACAGTAATATTGCACTAGTTTTTAAATTATTTTATTTTGGACACTGGAATACAAACGTCTCAAAAATGAGATCGACAGGAAGTGCAAAATGGCTAAGCAGGGATGGCTAGAGGACAAATGTAAGGATATAGAGGCCTATCTCACTAGGGATAAGATAGATACTGCCTACAAGAAAATTAAAGAGACCTTTGGAGATAAGAGAACGACTTGTATGAATATCAAGAGCTCAGATGGGAACCCAGTTCTAAGCAAAGAAGGGAAAGCAGAAAGGTGGAAGGAGTATATGGAGGGTCTATACAAGAGCAATGTACTTGAGGACAATATTATGGAAATGGAAGAGGATGTAGATGAAGATGAAATGGGAGATGTGATACTGCGTGAAGAATTTGACAGAGCACTGAAAGACCTGAGTCGAAACAAGGCCCCCGGAGTAGACAACATTCCATTGGAACTACTGACTGCCTTGGGAGAGCCAGTCCTGACAAAACTCTACCATCTGGTGAGCAACATGTATGAGACAGGCGAAATACCCTCAGACTTCAAGAAGAATATAATAATTCCAATCCCAAAGAAAGCAGGTGTTGACAGGTGTGAAAATTACCGAACTATCAGTTTAATAAGTCACAGCTGCAAAATACTAACACGAATTCTTTACAGACGAATGGAAAAACTAGTAGAAGCCAACGTCGGGGAAGATCAGTTTGGATTCCGTAGAAACACTGGAACACGTGAGGCAATTCTGACCTTACGACTTATCTTAGAAGTAAGATTAAGGAAAGGCAAACCTACGTTTCTAGCATTTGTAGACTTAGAAAAAGCTTTTGACAATGTTGACTGGAATACTCTTTTTCAAATTCTAAAGGTGGCAGGGGTAAAATACAGGGAGCGAAAGGCTATTTACAATTTGTACAGAAACCAGATGGCAGTTATAAGAGTCGAGGGACATGAAAGGGAAGCAGTGGTTGGGAAGGGAGTGAGACAGGGTTGTAGCCTGTCCCCGATGTTGTTCAATCTGTATATTGAGCAAGCAGTAAAGGAAACAAAAGAAAAATTTGGAGTAGGTATTAAAATTCATGGAGAAGAAATAAAAACTTTTAGGTTCGCCGATGACATTGTAATTCTGTCAGAGACAGCAAAGGACTTGGAAGAGCAGTTGAATGGAATGGACAGTGTCTTGAAAGGAGGATATAAGATGAACATCAACAAAAGCAAAACAAGGATAATGGAATGTAGTCTTAATTAAGTCGGGTGATGCTGAGGGAATTAGATTAGGAAATGAGGCACTTAAAGTAGTAAAGGAGTTTTGTTATTTGGGGAGCAAAATAACTGATGATGGTCTAAGTAGAGAGGATATAAAATGTAGGCTGGCAATAGCAAGGAAAGCGTTTCTGAAGAAGAGAAATTTGTTAACATCCAGTATTGATTTAAGTGTCAGGAAGTCATTTCTGAAAGTATTCGTATGGAGTGTAGCCATGTATGGAAGTGAAACATGGACGATAAATAGTTTGGACAAGAAGAGAATAGAAGCTTTCGAAATGTGGTGCTACAGAAGAATGCTGAAGATTAGATGGGTAGATCACATAACTAATGAGGAGGTATTGGATAGGATTGGGGAGAAGAGAAGTTTGTGGCACAACTTGACCAGAAGAAGGGATCGGTTGGTAGGACATGTTCTGAGGCATCAAGGAATCACCAATTTAGTACTGGAGGGCAGCGTGGAGGGTAAAAATCGTAGAGGGAGACCAAGAGATGAATACACTAAGCAGATTCAGAAGGATGTAGGTTGCAGTAGGTACTGGGAGATGAAAAAGCTTGCACAGGATAGAGTAGCATGGAGAGCTGCATCAAACCAGTCTCTGGACTGAAGACCACAACAACAACAAGGAGTTTTAATTAGATAAGGCAATACTGAATGGCTGCCATGTACTGTTGCTGGAACTGGTGTATGACATTCCAAGATTGCTCCCTCTCAAATTGTTTGAATTTCCTATATGGCACTTATGCATTTGCTTCCATTGGCAGAAATGGCAATGCATGGACACCACCTGTTATGCATGAGTGAGTGCTGCATGCCATAACTGGTATTTCTATACTTTGTACAGTCTTATAAAATGGTATTTATGAGTTTTTACTAATGCTAGTAATTTATATGCTGTAAGTTACCAAAATTTTTTGTACCAGAAAGTTTGTCTCATCTATCCTAGTGCCACAACCAGTGTATTATTTTTGACCACTCAATGCATTGTTTTGTGAAAGAATACTTTTTTGTTAAATAATGTAAAGTGATTTATGTGAATTATTTACTGATGAAATTGTTTTATATGATGTAGAAATGAAAATGTAGTTTTGAACAAACAAATGGAGCATTTATCATGTATCCAGTGCTGCCTAGTGGTTTAGTCCACATCGTTTCCAATTTGTTCCTTGGTAGCAGTTTGCACTGGTCTTGTGGTTGGGAATTTTGATGAGATACAATGTATCTACTGATCAATTTTAAGTGTTTAATATAACATTGGTTAGCTAGAAAGTCGAATTTCACTCATACTATGTCTCTAATCAATAGTGAAATGTAACATATTTCGTACCTTTTGATACAAGTTTTGTGTTGTATTTTTTAGCTTTTGATAATTACAGAATGTTGAAAAGCATAAGGTGATTTTGGAATAATAGAAAGTGTGGTCAAAGCAACAGAAAGTTATTAAAGTGCATCCAAATGGTCATTTCATCTCACAGCATTTTCGTGCAAATTGTTTTCATTTTTTATTTATTTATTTTTTATAGCTTGTGGCATACATCTATTTTATTTTCCTCTTAATCCTTAAGCCATTCCAGAGACCCAATATTGCACTCTTTTAAGATATTGATGAAATTATGTTGTTAAAATAGTTGCAGTCATTCTGCCTCAGTTGCTGCTTCAAATATTATAATAATAGTATTTGTTGTAAGTAACATTCAGTTTCAAAAGAAATTAATATTTGTTCTTGTCTACAAGACAAACATAAGTATTTCCTGTTGTCAATTGAGCATCTTCATCTAGTTGGTCTGTAGCAATTTGTTTTGTGGAGCAAGAGCAGCACTAAGTAGCATTGATCCATTTGCAAATGTTATTGTATGATTGAGGAAACATTAAGGAAAATCATTGAAACTGATCATGTAAGCCAAAAGTAAAAAGTAACTAATTAATATTAAGTTTTCAGGAGAATGATTATGGCAAAACTGGAGATTACGGTACCACCAGTCGTCTTTGACCTATGACGTCACCAAAATGATGGACACCCCCGTGTCAAGTGTATACAACGTACAACCATGATGTCTCTCATTATGCCCATGAAAGGACATAAATGATACACAAAATATTTAATTACAGCAATACAATGAAACTAGTTGGACAACTGCAGGAATTAAAGGGTTTTGAGCAGGGGAAAAGTAACTATACTACAATTATAATAATAAAGACATACAGAAATTGACACAAATGAAAAAAAAAATCAAGCAAACAAAGTCCTCAGCAATTGAAAAAAAAAAAAAAAAAAATGGTGTCAGAGATTTCACTTCACCTTTGTAGTGTAAACATAGTGACTGTGATTCCATGCACATACTACACACAACAGCTAGGCCCAGTACTGCAAATTTCACTTGACATATATGTGGGATTACCATCATTTTTTGTGTTCAACCCAAGCCATATTTTTGAAATACCTAATCGTCTTGGCAGTTTACTGAAACATTAAACTTTATTTATTCAGAGGTATTTTTCACTAGCTTAAAAAAAGTCTCTGATAGTTGCTGAAGCAGTAGCATTAATAGGACGCCAGTGTTTAGCTGTTTCCACATGGTCTTTAATATCACCCTTTCCTTTGTGTGCAACAAAAAATTCTACACTACATAGTGTTCAACATATGTGTTCATTGCTAATGTCCTTAAACAATGTCAGAGATTTGTATTCCTGTTGCATGTTAACATTAAACTCTTTCTGTTGCTCATTGCTAAATGATAAGACAAAAGGTGGACAGAGATAAAATTTGTAGAGACGATCTCTACATCAACATCAGTGCTAATTGATGTTGGTTGAGAGACGTTGCAGTGCCATATCCCTTTATAAATAGGTTACAACACCAATATGTGCAATAGTAATGGACACTTTGGATCACATGTAGAAAGTACTAAATTTTGACCTTAACGGACTTCTTTTCCAGAGTGATGTCACAGCAAAAATTGAATTAACTCTAATGATTGTTTTGATGAACTTTCGGCAAGTTCGGAAGTTGAGAGAGATGAAGGTTCAGTTTTGTATGTATCAAACACTCATAAAACACCTTGGCTTTTCCTAAATTGAACCTGTGGCCTAATATCGGAGCTGATAACTCGCAATATATTGATCAGTGCCTCACTTTAATATTTAGTGACTTTCCCAAATTAATCAGTGAAATTCAATCCTCAAATCAATCATCACATGATGACAACAGTTTAAAAATGTTCGTACATATCTTTATCATATTCCAACGTATAAAGGTTCTTGATTGAGAAAGACATCAATGTTCCCAATCATCAATGTACAAGGTGAACACAAAGTCTTGTCCTGATCATAAAAATTTATAACAGATTAACTGCTTGACAAAATAAGTTACATTTGATGCCGTTACAAAGGTTACTGTTACTAGTTGTTGTGACCAATAGATGGCACTAGTGTTCCACAACACCAACACTATCTGTTAAGTCACATTAGTTGCTGCCGAAATGGTGTTGAAGCACGAGAAAGCGCAATGTATGCTTTGGTTTCATGAAACGAAATCACCCATCAATGTTCAGCATAAATTTCGGGCTTCTTAAGGATGCAGCCCTCCTGACATTAAATCAATAAAGCCATGGTATGCAAAGTTTAACAAAACAGTCAGCGTTGAAGATCATCCTCGAAGTGGCAGGCCTCGTGTGAGTGATGCAACTGTTGATCGTATTCGGCAATCATTTCAACGGAGTCCATGTAAATCAACTTGCCAAGCATCACGTGAACTTCAAATACCGCAAGCAAATGTGGTGATGATTCTTCATGAAAGGCTTAGGTTGCATGCTTACAAAGTGCAAATCGTGCAGGTCTTGCAACCCAATGATTTGCTGACATGTGCTGAATTTGCAACTGAAATTCTCAACAGGACCGATGGCGCTAACAATTACTTAAATCGCAAATGCTTTACCAATGAATCCATCTTTCATGTTAGTGGAATGATAAATAGGCATAATGTCCATATATGGGGTTCAGAGTCTCCACATGCTACTGTACAGTTACAGTTAGACAGCAAAAAAGTGAATCTTTGATAATGCGGCCTCATGCATAACAAGGTTTTTGGACCGTTTTTCTTTGCAGAAAAATCCATTACCGCTAACATTTACTTAGATGTTATGCAACAGTTCATTGCCCCACAGTTAGAAGAATATCAACCATGGATACTTTTCCAGCAAGATGGAGACCCCCCCCCCCCCCCGCGCACCCACACACACACACACACACACATTGGGCTTTGATAGTGTGTGATTTCCTGGATGACACATATCTGGATCAGCTCTCCAGACATTATGCCCCCTGACTTTTTTTCTGGGGCTATATCAAGGTCAGAGTCTATGCCACACCAGTTGCTAACGACGATGAACTGAAGGCTAGGATACAAGCTGCTGTGGGTACTGTGACAGAACACATGTTATGAAACACCTGGTGGGAACTGGAATACTGCCTCGACATTCTCTGAGCTACCATTAGAGCACACATTGCTCACCCTGTATATTTTCACATGAGAAGTCATACACTAATACACATGTTCTTAGTATCAAGTTTAAACAAGATCCGACTGTAAACATGCCATTTTACCATTTCCAGCATAGCTCTCCATTATTACAGAATGTTTCAACAGTTATTTTCGTTCATTAAGTTAGTGCCAGGTCTTCTCTCACCTGAGAGCCTTTGCATGGAAGGCAACAGTGGCCAGATCACAGACACTGGCGTAGGTGCTGAAGATGCTGCCGACTGCAAGGTTGACTCATCTGCCAACTGAGCAGTAGGATGTGGTGTAACTGTCTGGAGCTTCTTGTCGCACCATATCCCCCACTTGCTAGCTAGTTTGGCTGGTAATGAGATTAGTACTGTTGTTTCAAATTATATTGTATGGACATCGTGGATAAATTGCTTTTATGCTTGGATTGTGTTGTGACTCACTGAACTTTCAAAGTGCCGTCGCGCAGTTACGCGCGTCCTCTACATGCGGCGCTGTCTGCCAGCTATGCAGCAGCAGTGCCACCTAAGTGGCCAGCCAGCCAGCCAGCGGCCGCTAGACTTGGACTCTGTTACGATTTGACTGATTTGACTGTTAAAGTGTACACACGTCTTACTCTGTTTACTTGATCTGTGACTTTCATGTATTGCGTCTTTCTTGAAATATATTTGTTCAACTTGAAGTTATAACAATTGGCGACAAGGTAGTGATTTTCCTTTTCCATCATTGACCCACATGTTTCCATGGCTACTTTAGAGCAACTATTGCAAGGTCTCATAGAACAGCAAACGCTTCTCACAAATGCGATTCGTGATTTCGTCACGGCATCCAATGTGGGGCGTCTCTCGTCGTTGTCTCTACCTACTTTTCCTCCTTACGACGAGACAGCGGAAGACTGGTCTGATTACGAAAAACGTCTTCGACAGCACTTCTTAGCATTTCATGTTGCGGATGAACAAACATGTAAGTCTCTGTTCCTTCATGAATTTCACCTCAAATGTATTGGTTGTTGCCGCAGTTGGCTCCTTCGATAGATCCTGCATCTTTGTCCTTTGCTGAAATGTGCTCACTTTTGTCCGTCTATTTTCAAAAGCAAATGCATGTGGTAGCCTCTCATGTTGCCTTTTATCATTGTCAAAAACAACCGAATCAATCCTATCGCACTTGGGTTGCTAAACTTCACGGCCTCAGTAGAAAGTGTCTGTTTTTTACTGAAGTTCATAAAGAATCCTACACCGATTCCATGGTATGGGATGCTATTATCTGATCGGCGCCCGACAAAGAAGTTAGGCAACATGCCCTTCAGTTGGCAAATCCGACTCTAGATGAAGTCCTATGCATCGCTCAGTCTTTTGAAATTTCTCGCGCCGCTGGACTGCAAATAGAGGCATGGGGCAATGTCGGGGAAGTACAACCTCTGTGCGATGTTGACGAAGCGTGTGGCGTGTCCCTGCCAGCCGACGTGGCTGCAGTACCCTCCCAAGCGCAGCCTTTGCTTAACCGTAAACAAACCTCTAAGAATCTGCGGCAAAACCCACGGGAACTTCCTTCGTGTTCGCGGTGTTTTACGAAACATTCCCGAGAATTTGTCCACAACATTGGGCCGTGTGCCACAAATTCAAAAAAAAAAAAAAAAAAAAGGTCATGTGTCATCTGTTTGCAAATCCGACCGCATACATGATGTTCATGAACATGATGCTGATTCTGACTCTTTGTTGTCTGTGTCCGCAGCTCGTGGTCTTGCAGTAGCGTTCTTGCTTCCTGCGCACGGGGTCCCGGGTTCGATTCACAGTGGGGTCAGGGATTTTCTCTACCTCGTGATGACTGGGTGTTGTGTGTTCTCCATCATCATTTCATCATCATTGACTTGCAAGTCGCCGAAGTGGCGTCAACTAAAAAGGACTTGCAATACGGCGGCTGAACTTCCCCACATGGGGTCTCCCGGCCAACAATGCCATACGATCATTTCATTTGTTGTCTGTCAATTGTACTTCTTCCCTTTCTGGGAAGTTATTCCTCACTGTCCAAATACTTGGTCAAGATGTTTGCATGCAGGGGGATACTGGTTCTGCTGCCACTATCATCAATTCTCAGATGTATCTTCAGTTGGGATCTCCAATCCTGTCACCTGTCACTAGGCAATTACGGACTTACAATAAACAGATTTCTCTCTTGGGACAATTTGATGCTGAGGTATCTTACAAATCTGTTGTTCGCACTGTTCCCATATTTGTGGTCGACCATAGTAATGCGGAGAATCTTTTTGGTTTCGATGCCTTTCGCATTTTTGGGTTCTCCATAGATGACTCTGTCAATATAGTCTCTGATGCTATTCCTTATGCTCAGTTGGATTTCTTGTCAACATCATTTTCGTCCCTTTTTTCTCCTGGGTTAGGCCATGCAAACGACTTTGAAGCTCATATCACACTCAGACCCACTGCTCGGCCTAAGTTTTTCCGGGCTCGGCCCATTCCTGTGGCCCTTCGTGATCAGGTCAAACGGGAGCTGGATCGTCTCACTGCTTCAGGGGTCTTGCTGCCTGTCACTTCCAGTGAGTGGTCCTCTCCTGTCGTTGTCGTTGCTAAGGCAAATGGTGATATTCGTCTCTGTGGCAATTTCAAAGCCACTGTAAATGCTCAATGCCATATCGACTCTTACCCTATGCCTCGACCTGAAGAATTGTTCACTAAACTTGCGGGAGGCCAGTATTTTTCTAAACTTGACCTGTCAGAAGCTTATCATCAACTTCCTCTCGACACTGCTTCCTGGCAGTTTCTGGTCCTTAACACGCCTTTCGGCCTCTATCAATACCATTGATTGCCATTCGGGGTTGCCAGTGCCCCTGCTCTCTTTCAGTGATTCTTGGAACACTTATTACTCACTGTCCCTGGGTGTATAAATTACCAGGACGACATTGTTGTCACTGGCTCCACCACTGAAGAACATCTTCAAAATCTCCGCTCACTTTTTCATGTCTCACAGACTGCCGGTCTTATGTGTAATCTTCAGAAATCAAAATTTTTTCTGGCATCTATCACGTACTTGGGGTTTCAACTCTCTCAGGATGGTAGTCGTCCGCTTCAGCAAACTGTCGCTGTGATCGATGCCCTTCCTCGCCCTACATCTGTTAAGGAACTGCGGGCCTTCTTGGGGAAAATAGCATACTATCACAAGTTTTTACCGTCTGCTGCTTCGGTGGCTCAGCCGTTGCATCGCCTGTTGCATAAAAACGTGCCTTTTCACTGGTCCGCGTCATGCAATGCAGCTTTCCAGAAATTGAGGACTATGCTGAAACAGGTCCCGTGCCTGGCTACTTATCGACCTGGCCAACATCTTGTTCTTGCCACGGACGCCTCTCAATACGGGGTCAGTGCAGTCCTTGTGCACCATTTTTCTGACGGTTCTGAACAACCCATTGCTTATGCCTCCAAAACGCTCACGGATGCCCAACAAAAGTATTCTCAAATTGGCCATTATTTATGCTCTTCATAAGTTTGGTGTTTTTCTCTGTGGATCCAAATTTCATCTTGTCACGGATCACAAACCACTGTGTTTCCTTGTTTCATCCATCTACGTCACTTCCCGACAGGGCTGCACACCGCCTCCACCGTTGGGCTCTTTACTTGTCTTGTTTCAATTATGAGATTCATTTCCGGCCGATGGCTCAACATGCGAATGCTGATGCACTGTCTCGCCTTCCCATGGGTCCTGATCTGGCATTTGGTAGGGACGAACTTTTGTGTTTCCACCTGGATGTTGCCAAGCAGCGGGTAGTGGACTGGTTCCCCATCACCGACTGGCGGCTGCTACGGGTTCTGACCCTACCCTCTCCTGGGTTTTATGCAGTATTCAGAAGGGTTGGCCAGATCGTCCATCCGCTAAGACTTCTGATCCGTTGCGGAACTATTACACTTTGCGTTAGCGCCTCACGGCTAGGGATGGTGTTATCCTCCTTTCTACCGAAAATGCTTTGCTTCATGTTGTGGTACCTGCGTCTTTGTGTGATTTGGTCTTGCACCTCTTTCACCAAGAGCACTGGGGTGTGTCTCGCACAAAATCTCTGGTGCGCTGTCATGTGTACTGGCCTGGCATCGACTCTGAAATCGCACACATGGTCACTGCCTGCGGCCCTTGTGCGTCACAGGCCGCCGCCCCAAAGCCATCTTTGTCACCGTGGCCTTCGCCTGAGAAGCCCTGGGAGCGTATTCATGCTGACTTCGGGGACATTTTTTAGGTACTTATTGGCTTCTCATTACTCCTTTCATTGTCCGTTGCACGTCACCTACCACCGCGGCAACCACCAATGCTCAAGCTCGCATTTTCTCTTTGGAAGGCCTTCCCTCTACTCTTGTTACTGATAATGGTCCACAATTTGCCTCTTCTGATTTTGCGAATTTTTGTGCCTGTCACGGCATCATGCATGTCACGGTCCCTCCGTTCCATCCACAGTCAAACCATGAGGCTGAACGACTGGTCTGCCCATTTAAGGCTCAGATGAGGAAACTCCTGACTTCTTCTGCTGATGATGTGCTTCTCCAATTTCTGGCTTCTTACCGTTTCACCCCCATGGGCGACCACAGCCCGGCTGAGCTCTTACATGGCCGACAGCCCCACACGCTATTTCATCTTGTGCGGCCTTCCACCTCACAGCCGCGGGTGCCTTCGCTTGGCCGGTTCACCGCCGACGACCTTGTATGGGTACGGGGATATGGCAGGCGGCCAAAATGGAGTCCTGGCCGCATCTTACAACACTGTGGCCAACGCCTGTATAAAATCCAGATGGACACTGGTGTTGTAGTGCGTCATTCGGACCAGCTTTGGCCTCGTGTGCCAGCAACGCCTGTTCCGGATGCCGCTACACCACCTTCGGCCCTACCTGACGCTTGGGATACTGGAATCTCTCATTACTCACAACGCAGTCCTCTCACCATCATATCGGTGCCAGCACAAGAACTGACGCCACCAGTAGACATGCCCATGCAGGAACCAGATAACCATCATCTGTCGGAGTAACTCTACTCGCCTCCTTCTCCTACGGTCGCGTACACATCGCCCATGTCTCCTGTTATAACAACCGGACTTGCCGCAACGGGCAGACTGGTGCACGGGGCCACAGCAGATTCGACCCCCACGTCTCCTGTTGTCTCGACCTGTTAACATCGGGGACACTTCCGTCCGTACGGGAAGCCTCCTCCTCGAGACTTTACGGCCAGTCAAACAACACCTGTGGACATTAGCAATCTACAGGCCACCTCCATTAAGACCTGTGCAAAAAATTCAAAGGGGGGAAAAGTGTTGTGACTCGGCGATCTTTCAAAGTGCCGCCGCACAGTTACGTGCGTCCTCTATATGTGGCGCTGTCTGCCAGCCATGCAGCAGCAGCACTACCTAAGCAGCCAGCCAGCCAGCGGCCGCTACACTTGCCACCTCCATTACTTTCCCTTTCATTTCGATTATAATGTAAATGAATTTCATTGTTTGTGTAGCTTGATGTATCCTTGTATTGGTACCTAGGTTTATTGTATTGGTAACAGGTGTTAATGTACTATTTTTATTTTAACAGTGCTCCTTTAGTGTTTTTAACCTTTTTCTAGTCGTTAACTTATACTTACTCCCATATAATATTATAGAAAATTTTCCACTTACGTATTCATGTCTATCCAAGTCACTCTCTCATTACATGCTGGTCTATTTAATCTTCACACTATCAGAATACTTGATTACACTTCCTTTTTATCGAGGATCATAAGTCCATCCGATAACCATTGTTGTCTGTGGACAAGATTTTTAAAAAAAATTTATTATTATTATTATTATTTATTTAGCTTCTGAGTATTCATAAGGTGGTTTATTGTGCATTTAATCTCCTAATTCAATTTTTAGTTAAAGCTTGCGTATTTGCCAGGGCGTTCTGCTCCCAATAATATTTACACCCCACAAAAAACTAATGATACTTTTCTTGTGAGACGACAAGGCGACACCTTCTGCATATGCTCAGTACAAACTCCATGCAGTATAACCACTTCACTACATTTCTCAAGATTTGAGAGAAGTTCCTTAAACCTAACTGTGAGAAGCATGTGGCTAGTGTCAAGTTTGGAGTGCTGTCCCATAATGTCTATGCAAACCATACTAATGACACTATCAGTACCTTCCTGCCCACATTTATGCCCCGGAACACCTGTGGTCCCCATTCACTTTTGTATGTTCCCTTGGTGCACTTATTACCCGAGGTCCTTAAGGTGCTTTACCTGTCCCTTCTGCCTCAACCATAAATCTATACATATTCTTAACTCTTTTGCTCCCTCATCTTTTTTTAAAGTCACTTTTAATAAGATTGCAGGTTTTTCCATTTTCACTACAATAATTAAATCACAGTCAAGGTACTCTTGATAACAAATCTCTAGTACCTCCCGCCGTGGAAGTCGAACACGCGCCAGAACAAATGGACGTGGTCTGCCCATGGAGTTCTCTGTGTCTGCTGTGGCTATTCCGCGCAGCGGCTCTCGCGCAGCAAGGGCGCCACCGCTACGCCACATGCAGACCGCGGCCAATAGCCGCTTCCCACGGTGTCGTATATAGGGACCCGCTCTGCCCTAGTCCAGTCAGTCTGGTACTCGCTCTGGATTGCGTTTCTATCTCGGCGGTACTGCGTTCTGGTCGTTGCTTGTTGTTGACATTGCCTGTCCCTGGTTCTGAGTGGATTTACTGTTGGTGTTTGGTGTGGTGGTTTCTACAAGCCTCCGTTGTTTATCTCTCCTTGTTGTGTCGATCATGGTCTGTCGTGGTCGGTTGTTGTCGGTTGTCGTTGATCTGTCATCTGACTCATCCTTGTGTTTACCCAGTGGTGCGTGTTCCACCGCTGGCGGCTTCCCCGCCTGGCGGCTCTGATCCGCAGCCCAAGGTGTTCCCGCAGTTGGTTTTGGTTACAACAAAATCTTTCAGAAATCCCTCGCCTTGACATCACACTGTTACATTCTTTATTATCCCACATTAGCTCATCCTCGCCTCTTCTTATTATCACACACTTCTGACTTATGGCTTGTGGAGCTCCTCTTCCTTTTCTTTTGCTTTTTTTAAAATGATCCTTCAGGGTAATCAGTTCCTTCAGTAATCTTATAAAGAGCCATTGTGAGTAACATCATTATACCTAAATAAAGTAAAGACTTTCATCTGATTAATTATTCTTCTCCTGGCTTCTTACATAGCAGTAAATGTTACTTTTGCCAACATGCTTATTACTTTTTCTGTCACACTGATTATTCTAGAATAATTATTTCTTTCATGCTAGCAGCCCACGAAATCTCTGAAAACCCCAGATATTTTAAGTGCCTCTTTTCCTGTGGCGTAATAATTTCATTCATGCTTATTCATCACACGGCTCACAAAGACAATGGGGCAGTGTAAACAGCTCTCATTGTTCAACTCTTCTGACACATCCTTTGACATGTTAAAATCCTGTTCAAAATTTGGGCGAAATGGAATTGGCTCATACCCTAAGTCATGTTTTGTTTTGCAAAAAGTATTCTCTTTCTCCTTACCCCAATTGTTTTCTGTTTCAGTAGATCTAGTAATTTCAAATTAGTGAGCTTCGTCCCTGGCGGGAAATGCATAAAAAAAACCCGACCATTCCCAGAAAGGACTTCACCTGTTTCCTATTACTTGGGCTTTGATACAGGGCAGTGGCTTCTACTCATGCAGGATCAGGCTGATACCTGAACTGTAAATTATGTGACCCAAAAACTTAACTTCGTGGCTTCCAAAAAAGGATTTAGCTAACTTAATCATAATGCCTTTCTCCTTTGATCTTGAAACTTAATGTAGGAATATGCTCTTCCAAAGTATTAGTTATAACTAAGATATCGTCTACGTATATGATTAATTTTTGCAACTGTTGTGGTCCTCAGGCAAAATCTAGTGCTCTGATGACATTCACTGAAATATTTAGCCCAAAGGGGAACACCCTGAACTGATATGACCTGCCTTGGGACAAGAAAGCTGTGTGTTCTCTGGAATCTGGATGCAATTTCTTGTGCCAGTATCCTGGTCTGAAATCCATTGTGCTAATATATTTCATTCCAGAGAGCTTCGTAAGGATTTCTTCCATTGGCATAGGGCGGTCTCTTTCCATTTCGATAATACAAGTTAGCGCCTTCACATCCGAAAGCAACTGAACTGTGATAGGACCTACTGCCGAACAAGAAAGCTGTGTGTTCCCTGGAATCTGGATGCAATTTCATGTGCCAGTAGCCTTCTTCGAGATCCATTGTGCTAATATATTTCATTCCAGAGAGCTTCGTAAGGATTTCTCCCATTGGAACAGGACAGTCTCTTTCCATTTCAATAATACAAGTTAGTGCCCTTTCATCCAAAAGCAATCATACATTACCTCCTGCTTTCTTTACCTCTAACAATGGATTGATAAGTGCACTACGGGTTCTCTCAATGATGCCTTGTTCAGCCATTTTCTCGACCTCTGTCGCAGCTGCCTTACTTAATTCCAAGGGTGTAGCATCTGTTGTTGTTGTTGTTTTTTTTTTATTATTCTTAATTTTCAGTTTGCATATGTATTCTTCTATAACCCCTGGTTTATCAGAGAAAACTTTGTAGATATCTAATTACAAAGATTTTGGCTCTTGCTTTTCTTCCACTAACAACAAACTGTTTTTATGTTCTCGTAGCTAATACATAGATGCTGAAACTATAACTTGTGCATTACGTATAATAGATTCTTCTACTTCTGATTCTATAAATCCAATGATCTGTCTTTTCTTATTATCTTGACATAAGGTCAAAAAATTCAGTACAGCCTTGTACTTATGAAGCCAATCTATTCTAGAAAGTAAGGATATATTAAACCAGGAACTACCAGGAAGGAGTGGGTAAACACTTCCTTGTTTGTAGAGAAGCTAAGGAAATCTTCTTTGCTTACAGTTTGACATTTTTGGCCTGTAACTCTGATGTAATGGGTAATGTATGACACCATCACTGTTTTCTTTTGACTTGATGTAATTTCTTTGCTAGAATGCTACTCTCACTTCCAGAATTGAGAATAATATGTACATTGGTACCCCCTATGTTTCCTTTGACAGTAGACTTTCTGTATATATTTCTTACAATGGGCTTATTTTCATACAACAAACCTTCCTGCCAGCTTTTAGTACCACCACATTCTATCAAAGTAATAGCAACAACAGGCCTCACTTGTGTCAAATTTGGGTCTCCCGAAGGTTGGCACTCACCTTGGGACCCTGTTAGTGTTCTGAATTCACGATAATAGTGTCCCTTGCTGGATGTCCATTTTCATTATGACTGAGTTCTTTTGCAGTCTACTCACTTTTGGATCCAGTCTGACTGTTTCCTTTGTGGATACTTCCCTGTTTTGCCTTTTCATTAAACAGTAGTGGCTACTATTTTCTATGTTTTTCCTTTAATCAAAATTTGAATCTTTGTTGAACTCCGCTTTATTCACCATAACCTGTCCATCTCCACTAGTTTTATTGAAAATATCCAATTGCTCTAAATAGCTTAAAATAACACTAATTTCGACCATTCTTTTCCTATCAACTTTTCCATTACATGTACCAGCATGCGACTAAGTGCACCTGAATTAGGCGACTCTTGCTTATGGTTTCATCCAGCAGCTTTCTCTTATTTAAATACCATTAAAAGTACTTTCTAAATCAACCCCATTTTTTGTTGTAGGGACATGGATCTAGCAACTTGAGCATAAGCTTCTGCTACTCGCATGCTGACTAGGATTTATCCTTGTACTGCTGTACAAAATCCGAGCACTCTTTAAAATGCTACTTACGCAATACTGCCCATTCGGCAGCTTCTGCCTCCAAATGTCCGGTCACAAATCGAATTTTCTTTCTGTAATCCCATTTAGGTGGCAAATCTCCCTGATAAATTTTCAAAAATATTTTGGGTGTTGTTCCCCTCCTGGTTTAAAGCTTGGGATCTGGCTAGACACATGGTTACTATTAGTCAAACTAAATTCCTCCCACCATTGACTAGGTGAATACAATTTGTCCTCTTTAGGTTGTTGTAAATGCAGCAAATTGATTTTGTTTGTTACTGTTTCTGTTGATTCTATCATATGATTCAAACAATCAAAAATGGCTGTATTACTCCTCTTCTCTACATTGTTACTACTGTTTGTAGTATTGGGACTCTTCTGCATCACAATCTCTGAGATTTGTTTATGACATTTGTGCAAACCCATCTCTGTTCATTCTAACCTTTTGAACAATGGTGCTTTTTTATTCAGTGATCCTCACCACAGTATGAAAATTCTCTTCCTGTATTATTCCGTAGTAAACGGTTTTTAACTTTTGAGTCTCCCTGTGTTCTTCTTCTACATGACGGGTGATTGTTGTGATGTCCGCACCAGGAAGTAGTAAGTGTCCCTCAGCATTAGTGTAAATATTGTTGATATATTCTACCAATTCATCACTTACTCAACTAGTTTACTTCTCTACCATATGATAGATTACTGCTTTATTTTTCTCAATTTCCTCCTGCACAAACTACTTCATCTTTCCTACCTGCTCCTTCAAGTCTTTGATGTCTCGTTTCATTTTCAATTTCTCATCCCTAGATTCATGAATGTATTCTTTCAAAACGGAATATTTATTTGCAATGTGAGTGCTTAAACTGGTTAACTCAAATTGTGTTTTTGAACTCAAAGTCTCTATTTCCTGATTTGTTACTTGTATCCCTAAGGTCCAATTTTCTGTTTTCTGGATTAGTACCCTTGCCCACAAACGCCTATCTTCTGCATCCACTACACTATCTTCCATCATGTTTTCTATTTATTTTAAAACTTGAAACTGTTATCTGTATTATATACAGATATTGTAATCGATCAGTCATATTGGCATAGCTTGTGTTCAATACAATATACTTTCAGTCTCTGTCAGTGTGAATTGAACTCATCGAACCTGTCTTTATGTAAACTGGCTTGTAGTGTAGATAGCATCTCAGCACTCACTGCAGTTTCACCCGGTTGCCACCACCCAGTTGCAGTGTGCAGATCTCATCACCTGTCAAGTCAGGTCGCACATACCACCAGGACATGACAAGTTGATGTTGGCTCCTCCAGGCTGCTGCTACCTACAACTCTAAATGCTGCTAGTGAAAGCACATGACTGCCACTCCCTGCAAATGCTACGTCTCTTGGTCATTGCCTGCAACATCTACTGCCCTGGGTGCCACCACCAGGATGTGACATTCATTTGTCAACAGCGCTCGATTACCTGCCATCACTGTATTTTGTAGTCATTGTTTGCTGGCCAAAAAGTCCCTTTCTCCTCTTATGATCTTTGCTTCTGCGAATCTCTGCTCATACTCACTGAATCGGTTGCCATGTGCAGTGCCATGCCCCTTTCTGAATAGATTACAACACCAGCATGTTATATAGTAGTGAACACCTTTGATCATATTTGAAAATACTAAATATTGATCTTAACAGAATTCTCTTCCAGAGGGACACTATAACAAAAACTGAATAAACTAAAGGGATCATTTTGCTTAACTTTCAGCAAGTTCGGAAGTTGAGAGAGGTGAAGATTCAGTTTTGTGTGTGTCAGACATTCATAGAACTCCTTGGCTTTTGCACCAGTGGCCTAATATCTTTACTGGCAACTCTCAATATATTGATTGATGGTGCATTTTAATACTCGGTGACCTTCCAAAATTCATTAGTGAAATTCAGTCCTCAAATCCACCACCACATGACGACCTGAGACTAAAAAAAAATTCATACATGTCTTTATCATATTCCAATATATCAATGTTCTCAATTGAAAAACATGTCAACTTTGACAGAAACCAATATATATTTTGACATCAGAAGTTGTACAGTGACACACATTTTCTTAGTATAAAGTTTAAACAAGATCTGATCTTAAACATGGCATTTTTCTGTTTTGAGTATAGCTCTCCATTATTACATAATATTTCAATGATTATTTTTGTTCATTAATTTGGTTTAAGTCAAAGGTGATAACGAGTGCTGACAGGATCTTCTCTCACCTGACAGCCCTCATGCGGAGGGCAACAGCAGCCAGCTCATGGTTATTGGCATTGGCATCGAAGATGCTGCAGACTGGAAGTTACGGCACCTTTCTCCAATGTGAAACAGAATACAAATAAAACATTGAATATACAGTTCAAATAATTTTAGATCCAACAACAATACTTAACACTAATAGTTTTCAGCATTGGTCATCATATCGGTATAATATTGCCTTGCCTACCAACTGAGTGATAGGACATAGTGTAACTGTCTCGACCTTTTTGTTGCACCACAACGTATGGCCGTAAGAGAATGTTTAAAAACATGATGTCAAACATGTAGGTCTAAAATTTAAAAAAAGAAAATAACCACAGATACTATACACACTATTATAAAAATCAAATAAAATCACAAATAAATACGTACCAATAAAAGCCTCTGACACGCAAATATAGGCTGTCCAACCACAAACAGCCTAAAAAACAAAGAAACCTCCATAATTGCCATCCATATTTCCCAAACCCAACCATCTCTCCCTAAACCGCCCCCTCTCAAATATTACCCATGCTAAACCCACTACCCAAACAAAAATACAACAAAAAATAACACGTCATACAACCTCCAAACCTCCCCCCCCCCTCCCCCACATAAACCTATTTGCCCATCCACCCCGAAAAATCTGTTGAGCTAACAACCCTCTGTTTGTACATTTTCCCAATAGCCCTCTACAAACTTTGAAATGGCCAAAAGTTATCAGGGACACTCTTCCTCCAGCAGTACCCATCTAAATGAGGCTGTAAGGTGGAAGAGCACCTTCTTTCCCTCCCTGTCACAGATGCAACAATCCTCCTCAGTACCCCGTTTTTCTATTTGTACAAGCCCCAGTTCTCTAGTCCTTAAACTTGGTACTATGGTTGATCAGTAAATCCTCATACCCCTGTTCCCTAAATGCTTATAAGAACAAAATGCCCTGAAACTACCTATAATTGAACCCTCCTCAATAAGCTCCTCAAGTAATACCACCCATACCTGTGTCACAAAAGCCTGCCTTGGTAGCACAGAATTCAGTGGATGAATTATAGCAAAAATAATAAGTCATAAAAGCAATCTCACAAGCAATCTCTCTGGATAGACTGCCATACATTATCCTAGTGACAAAACCATGTATACTGGTCTTTGTTCCGAGGTGCAGCAACTGTTAATTTCATTTCACCTGCATATATGTGACACCTCATGTACTCAATGATGAGATCATATAGCTGAAGGAAATTAATAGTCATCTGTGTGTCATCCAACATTGCCAGATCAAGAGACCTACTTGTAAACTTGTCATATCCATAATGGACAAAATATTAAATCTCGAACCATAAGCACCATGTGCCACCACTAGTTTCAGACATACACATGAATTCATTAGCCACAACTTCCAACATAAAAATAAGTTACTAGTAAACTGGCACAAATTCTGCCAATATTAAATTCACACATGGAAATCATAACATCAAATGATTACTACAATACATAATAAACAACTTTGAAACATAAACATCCAACACTAGGGAGTGCCACTGCATGAATACACACACACACACACACACACACACACACACACACACACACACACATACCATCTGTTAATACAATCCGGTTCAAGTATGTCACAGCACCATGACGTCACATGGCACGTGCCACAGGTCAAAGTAGATTGCAAATTTTGATTGGCCCATAATGACCCGGGAGGAAAGTCTTTTGTATTTGAATTAGAGATTTTATTATGGAGACACATACACACACGTGCACATACACACTCACGCAAACCCAACTTGCACACATGTCTGCAGTCTCAGAGAGCTGAAACTACACTGTGAGCAGAAGCACCAGTGCATGATGGAAGTGGCGACGGGATGGGGGTAAGGAGAAGGCTGGGGCAGGGATGGGGAGGGATAGTACGGTGGGAATGGCAAAGAGTGAAGTGTTTCAGGTTCGACGGAGGGTAGGAAGAGGAGGTGCAGAGGGGGGAGAGGGTAAGTAGTGGAAAGGAGAGAAATAAAAATAATAAAAAGAAATTAAAAGACTGGGTGTGGCGGCGAAGTGACAGCTGTGTAGTGCTGGAATGGGAACAGGGAGGGGGCTTTATGGGTGAGGACAGTGACTAACGAAGGTTGAGGCCAGGAGGCTACTTACCCCCTCCCCCCTCCGCACCTTCTCTTCCTGCCCTCTGTCTAAACTGAAACACTTCACTGTCTACCTCTCCCACCATACTATCTCTCCCCGCTCGAGCCTCATCCTTACCCCCATCCAGCCGCCACTCCCATCATGCACGGGTGCTGCTGCTCAGTGTAGTTTCAGCTCTGTGAGACTGCAGACATGTGTGCAAGTTGTGTTTGCGTGAGTGTGTGTGTGCGTGTGCGTGTGTGTGTGTGTGTGTATGTGTGTCTACTGCTGACAAAGGCCTTAATGGCCGAAAGTGATGAGTGTGTGAATCTTTTTATTGTGCCTATCACGACTCAGCATCTCCGCTATATGGTGAGTAGCAACTTTCCTTCTCTGATATTGTTACGTTCCATCCTGGATTTTCCATTGTTTGATTTTATTGTGGGAATAGTGAAATACATAGGTTTAGTCTCAGGAGTAATATACATTAGCATAGAATTTTCCACTTTGAAACCTAATACAAAAATGCCATAAGTTTATGTGAGGTAGGAATGTAGGTTCTGATAAAGTTGTGTTTACCTACACCTGTGCCATATTCGCTTCAGAAGGAACATAACATTTTCTTTATTTTATTTACAGGAGTGAAAATAATTCTGGATGTTTTGCCTCAGTGTCTTCATTATTTTCCATTATCTGCTGTCCATCATATCCATGGTGAAATATTATTCACCAGTCTTTCTCGAGGGGATGAAATCCGGCAGAGTTAGCTAAGGTGAGTAAAATTGATGGGTAAGCCTTGTATCGAAACAAGGAAATGTTTTCATTACTTATGGTTCTTGTACATGTCCTTTTATATCAGTGAATATTAAGATGATGCAAATTCTAACAAATAAAAATTTAGAAAGGGAGCCATTCACCTGAGAATGATTGGTAGGTAGTATATAGACATCCATAATGTCTCATAGCTGTAGCTTTGTTCATTTTTGTAGTTTTAAGAACCTGTCTTCAAGGCACAAATAAAAGCCCATATGTGTAGCTGCAACAAAACCGAATGTTATGGGTGGTTGTAGAGACACTTGGATGAGTGCTGGGAAGAGAAAAATAAAGGTTTTTTTGGGGGGGGGGGGGTGGTGGTGGGGGGGATGAAATGAATGATTGGAAACTGTTAGGAGAAAGGAAGGGATGGTGGCTACTGGTAAAGTGGTAAAATGAGGATAAATTTTGTTAATAGTAACAAAACTGAGTGATGGTGATGTGGAGTGTGACACAGAGTAGAGAACATATCAGGAAAAACTGGTGTGCAGTGTCTGGACCAGAAAGGTGTGGGGTGAATAGTGAGAGGTACAGGAGTGGGAAGTACACAGCTAATAATGTGGATTAGTCAAGGCCTGGGCTATGGGGTTTGAGAGCATGAAAGAGTTGCTGCTGAGGAGAGAGGAGAGCGAGGGAAGATACAAAAATGCATAAGGAATTTATGCACCCATTCAAATCGTCGATGTTGTAACCTCGACAATTTGCTTTCAGAAACAAGATTGGTCAAGTTTACAATCTTCCGTAACCAGTCACTTTATAGTTAGCTGGTTAGCTGTCATATCCACCTAGAATTCTGCACAGTAGTTACAGCACAAGTGGTTGTATCTTTGAGGGGGTAAGGAGCACTTGAGACCAGACTTCATTATAAACAACAGAGGATGGGTGCAAAATTGTTGACACTCTCATGCCTCTAGTTTACATATTACCTGCTGGCTTCAGTCACATGCATTTCTGCTATTGTTTGTTTAACAATTTTCCTAATGTTTTTCTAGCACGAGTGGCTGGTATTTACAGAAGTTTTTCCTCCAGACAGATTGAAACGGAACCCACAGCTAAAGACTGTACGTACCTATCATTCTAACTTCTGAGGACTTTCTGTTGGTTCTTACTGCTGTGGCTACCCCCTTGCTACCTGCAAAGTTTCAAGGGAGCGTGGATGTCTAGGATCTGTATACCTTGAGCCTTTCTTCTTCCTTGTTGAAAATATTTTCATATATGAGAGTTTCTATGGCTGCCCTGAGCAAGTGGATGTGGCAGCTCTTTTCTAGAGTGAGAACCACTTTGTTGGTGGATTTTATTGTGTGGTCAAACTCACACAGTGCATGCTCCATTGTGGCTGATTTCTCTACCTACCCCAACCTTCAATACCATTTGTGTCGAGGAATACTGATATTGATGGATCATCCGGTCATTCCAGATGTACACAATATTTGGTATAGTCCTTTCGTTGTGAATGGTCGCTTTTGCCTTTGGTGATCTGAGACACCCTTTTATATTCTCGGTCAGTTAGTAAGCAGTCTTTACACCATGTTTGTGCAATTCTGTCTGTCACTGTGGGGGTTTACGGCAGAAAGGCCGTGCCCAGCAATCCGTCTTATGACATGATACTTCACCAAGAGTTAGATTTTGTTTCACTTCCTATAAAATATGCATTTCTGTAATGTTGCTGCCCTGTGGATAATTGGGGGCATTGAAATCACGTAGCAGGATGAAGTGGAGGTGTAACTAGTGTCATAGTTATTCTCTTTCTTGATGGTATATATCTGTACCTGGTGGGATGCATAAGTTGCAAATCGTTACCAGGGTAAACAGTGGGATTCTAACATTTTGAGCTTTGAACCTGGCGTCCAGTAGCACTTGTTAGCTAAAATGGATGACTGTAGCAATATGCAAACACCTCCTGAAGCCTTCTTCGCATTATTACAGTTATTACTAAAAATATGGTTGTTTCTGACAGTAGGCAGGTGGTCTTCCAATAACAAATATTCCAGCATATGCTCTCTAGTGGTAATGGGTAGAAGGTGAAGAATTTTAATAGTCAAAATGGGCACAGTTGACCACCCAGTGCATCTGTCAGCTGGAACAGATGAGGACCTGCACGTAATGATGGGGCTGGAGACTGCATAGTGATCCCATGATGGCGGCTAGTGTGGTAGTAGGTCAATGTATGGTAGTAGGTCAGTGCTTCTGTGAGGCCCAAATTGTGCAAATATGAAACCACTATTATAACTGGACTGAAGAACAATACAGATTTATGTTCATATAAAACTCCCCAGAGTCATTATTTGACACCTGACCATTTTCAAACCAGTTCCTTTGTTCTGGATAATTAAGTTTTCTGCTGTTGCAAATGTAGTATTAAGTAGCTTCTTCTAAATTTTTTGGTGTATTTTTCCTGTTCTACAGCTTTATATGGAAGAACTCTGTTGCCATTCTTTGTTGGTTCACAGTATCATTGCATATTGAGTTCGGTTGGTATCCAAATGATTGGGCATTTGAGTTCAAGGATATTGTTCTGTTGGACATATACCACAAGTGAGCTACTTCCAAAGTATGCTTCTGCTCTGCAGAATGTGTTCAAAAAGCTTGCTAGTGGTGTAAAAGCCTTTTAAAATAAACTCTGTAGTGTGAGATAAACAACCCTGGGGAGCTTTTATATTACAATATGGTGGAGACATCAGCTGCTTGTGTTCAACCAGTGGCGGTAATAGCCATTACAGGGCTGAAGTATCTTTGTTAAAAGAGGGGGTGATAAGACAGTGGACATGAAGGATGGTTTGGCTAAGTCAGTGTTCCTTCCCTAGCTTCCTATACAACTGGTGAAATGTCCATATCTGTGGGTAGCTCTTGTATAGGTAAAGTTTTAAGGTAGGGCAATACCACCAAATACGTTTTCGATTTACATCTGTTCTTGTATTCCTCCATATATATAGAAAAAGTAGCACAGGAAGAAACCAGAAATGAACTTCAAGTTGAGATCATGAATTGTCTTACATTACTGCCGGAAACAGAGGACTCGGATGAAAATCAGCAGTGGAAAGAAATTAGAAATGTGGTTACAAAGGCTGCAGGAGCAATAATTGGAAAAACAGTGGCAAGGAAGAAGAAATGGTTCAATGAGGTCTGTGAAGAGGCAGACAACAGGAGAAAAGAAGCCCATGACAAGCGGTTACAGTCAGCAACTGGTTAGGGCAGTAAGACAGAATTTTACAGTGTCTGAAGAGAAACACAAGCAATATTGCGGAGAGAAAAGAGGAAGTTTGTTAGTGGGGTTATTACAGAAGCAGAAGACGACTTCCAGGGAAGTAGGATGAAGAACATGTACAGAAAGGTCAACTATCTGAGGAAAAACTATAAACTCATGGAGAAATTCATAAAAAATGCCGAAGGAGAGTTGCTGACAACTGAATATCAAATTGCAAAGAGATCGGAAGAATATTTCAGTGACTTGTTAAATTGTGAAGACCCAATGACACTCTTTAACTTCCCCCTACCACAGACAGCAGACCCTGAACACCTACCGCCAACTGTAGAAGAGATCAGGAAGCAGATAAAACAGCTTGAAAAGGACAGAAGCACAGGAGAAGATGGCATCCATGCTGTAATAATTCAGGAAGGGGGTGAATACCTTGTCGCAAGGATTCACAAATTAATAGAGACCATTTGGAATACTGAAAACATTCCAGAAGACTGGAGGAGTGCACTAATCTGTCCCATCGACAAGAAGAATGACCAAATGGCATGTGAAAATTACTGTGGTATCACTCTGCTCAATATTTGTTACAAGATCTTCTGAAAATGTTTTCTAGATCTAATCCAGCCGTTGGCAGACACCATTATTGGAGAATTTCAAGGAGGATTTCGTCACGGGAGATCTACTATCAACCAAATCCTTGTCCTATGCCAGATCGTAGAAAAAAGGTGGGAGTTTGGCCAAGAACTACACCTGCTGTTTGTCAACTTCAGAAAAGCGTATGACTGCATTCATCGGGATAGTATGCTGAGGTGTCTGGAAGAGTTTGGTTTTGCCAAGAAACTAGTAAGCCTCATGAAGGCCTGCCTGATGGGTACTAAAGCAAAGGTAAAAATTGGAAGTAAAGTGACTGAAACAGTCAAAATAAAAACTGGGCTATGGAAGGGTGATGGACTATCACCTGTTCTTTTCAATCTCGCATTAGAGAAGGTAATGCGAGAGATGTCATCTAATTAACTCACAGGAGTCCCGATCGGGGATGTGAACATCAAGTACCTTGCATGTGCCGATGATATAGTGCTAATATTTGGGTCGCAAGAAGAATTAGGGGAAATGGCTGACATTCTGGAAACAATGGCGAGGAAAATTGGACAAGACGGAATACATGGTTCTACACCGTAGACATAATGAAACTCAAGAACTACTCCCACCCTTAAAGACAACTGAAGGTTCTTATCAAGTCACAGAGTACAAATATCTGGGCACAGTGTTCAGAGATGAACCATCTAGTAAAATGGAAATACAGGTGGGTGTGCCACCTGGAGTATAACCAAGCTAGATCTGTACAGACTGATGATATTTGAAAGGAAAGTCGTTCGGAAGATTTTTGGACCAGTTTATGATAATGAGAGTGAAAAATGGAGGATTAGTCACAATACAGAATTGTATGACATTTACAAAGAGCTGAACATTGTGGCTATAATGAAGACACGACGACTCCAGGGGGTATGGCATGTTGCTCAAATGCAGGACAACCGATGGCCAAAAACTGTACTCAACACCAAGCCAACTGGCAGAAGGCCCGTAGGAAGACCTAGAACTCGATGGAGTGACTGCATATCCAAAGAGCTTCAGAGAGTGGGACTGTTAGAAGGATGGCAGAAAGGAGCCAAAGACAGGCTGAAGTGGAGGCAATCTCTCAAAGCAGTGCTCGGTCCATTGGGCCTGATCATGTAGAGTAAGTGTGTGTGTGTGTGTGTGTGTGTGTGTGTGTGTGTGAGAGAGTAATTCATGAGGAAGTTGTCAGATTGTTCAGTGATCTTACTGCTTTTCTCAGCTGATGTGTTATTTGTAGATGTTCTAGAAAGCAGCCTTCTCTCTAGTTATACCTTAGAAGAATGGAGTGCCTCTGGCTCTTGTCAGTGGAGGGTTTGTAGTCTTCAAAGAAAGTGGCAGATTATTCTCCGAGTGGTTTACCAATTTAGGAAGTTGTTCACAACATTGAACAGAGGAGCTACCAGCAGTAACTTTTGCAATATTTATTTCTTCTCTGAAAGTGAAAATACCTTGTTGGCACCCACTTACATAGGGAGAAAATGTCATGACAATAAAGTAAGTGAAATCAGAGCTCACTTTTTGGGTAGAACAGAAGAGAAATAGGTGGTTGGATGAACCCTCTGCAAGGCACTTTTATTTATTTATTTACATTTTTTTGTGTGTAGGCTATCAAGCTGATGTCTTTTGCAAATGCAATATATAGGTTGAGTAGATTATTATAGATAACACTTACATATAATAGTGATGCATACATTCTTTTTAATATTCTAATTATATTACATGTTACAACAGAGGGCAAGTAGATTAGAATTTACTGAGTGAATATAAACATTTATTTACTAAGAAGGCTTTAAACTCCCTGTAGAACAGCTTTGGTTCACAAGTTTTCAAAGCTTGTGGCAGCTTGTTGAACCATGTCTTCCCATTAATATATGGACTATTGTTAGTTAATTTTAATTTTGTCCTCTGCCTGAAGTGGTTACCCTTACTTTTAGTATCATAATTATGTATGTCAGTGCATTTATTTACTTTGTTTTTACTATTCAGAAAAAAAATATAATAAGTTTCTACAGATATAAGGAATATACTGTTAGGTATTTATGTTGGACACAGATTTCAACACAGGATGTTTGTCTTTAGTACATACATTAACCTAATATTCTTTTCGGGTGCAAGTCTGATGCACAACCCCACAGTTCAATTCCATAATTAAGAAATGGATGAACTGTTCCATAGTAAACAATTTTTAGTGTTTCACTTGGGACTATTTTTGCCAGCTGATTTATCAGATACAAGCTACTGTTGATTTTCTCACATAAAGAAGTAATGTGGTTTACCCAATGGAGATTTTTGTCCAGGTGGACACCAAGAAATTTAATTTTATCTGTTTCTGCTGATGTAATACCACAGATATTGTTTATTTCAGAATCATGAGAATTAGTCGTTTTAAATGTTAGTAACTGGAATTGGTGCTTAGACCCTGGTGTAGAAAATATGTGATTACTTCCATTACACCCTTAGTTACAGCTGAGTGTACTGTCTCCAAGTCTTTTTCATAAAATAAGGGGGGGGGGGGGGGAGGTTCATCAGCACAGGTTACTAGATGTTAGTTGAAGAGAAGAGTTGTGTCATGTCATTGACATAAACCAAGAAGAGAAAGGCGCCAACAATCGATCCTTGTGGTACCCCGTCTTACTTTATTTCTAGTCGACTGGAAATCTATTACCTAACTATCTACACTCCTGGAAATGGAAAAAAGAACACATTGACACCAGTGTGTCAGACCCACCATACTTGCTCCGGACACTGCGAGAGGGCTGTACAAGCAATGATCACACGCACGGCACAGCGGACACACCAGGAACCGCGGTGTTGGCCGTCGAATGGCGCTAGCTGCGCAGCATTTGTGCACCGCCGCCGTCAGTGTCAGCCAGTTTGCCATGGCATACGGAGCTCTATAGCAGTCTTTAACACTGGTTGCATGCCGCGACAGCGTGGACGTGAATCGTATGTGCAGTTGACGGACTTTGAGCGAGGGCGTATAGTGGGCATGCGGGAGGCCGGGTGGACGTACCGCCAAATTGCTCAACACGTGGGGCGTGAGGTCTCCACAGTACATCGATGTTGTCGCCAGTGGTCGGCGGAAGGTGCACGTGCCCGTCAACCTGGGACCGGACCGCAGCAACGCACGGATGCACACCAAGACCGTAGGATCCTACGCAGTGCCGTAGGGGACCGCACCGCCACTTCCCAGCAAATTAGGGACACTGTTTCTCCTGGGGTATCGGCGAGGACCATTCGCAACCGTCTCCATGAAGCTGGGCTACGGTCCCGCACACCGTTAGGCCGTCTTCCGCTCACGCCCCAACATCGTGCAGCCCGCCTCCAGTGGTGTCGCGACAGGCGTGAATGGAGGGTCGAATGGAGACGTGTCGTCTTCAGCGATGAGAGTCGCTTCTGCCTTGGTGCCAATGATGGTCGTATGCGTGTTTGGCGCCGTGCTGGTGAGCGCCACAATCAGGACTGCATACGACCGAGGCACACAGGGCCAACACCCGGCATCATGGTGTGGGGAGCGATCTCCTACACTGGCCATACACCACTGGTGATCGTCGAGGGGACACTGAATATTGCACGGTACATCCAAACCGTCATTGAACCCATCGTTCTACCATTCCTAGACCGGCAAGGGAACTTGCTGTTCCAACAGGACAATGCACGTCCGCATGTATCCCGTGCCACCCAACGTGCTCTAGAAGGTATAAGTCAACTACCCTGGCCAGCAAGATCTCCGGATCTGTCCCCCATTGAGCATGTTTGGGACTGGATGAAGCGTCGTCTCACGCGGTCTGCACGTTCAGCACCAACGCTGGTCCAACTGAGGCGCCAGGTGGAAATGGCATGGCAAGCCGTTCCACAGGACTACATCCAGCATCTCTACGATCGTCTCCATGGGAGAATAGCAGCCTGCATTGCTGCGAAAGGTGGATATACACTGTACTAGTGCCGACATTGTGCATGCTCTGTTGCCTGTGTCTATGTGCCTGTGGTTCTGTCAGTGTGATCATGTGATGTATCTGACCCCAGGAATGTGTCAATAAAGTTTCCCCTTCCTGGGACAATGAATTCACGGTGTTCTTATTTCAATTTCCAGGAGTGTATTTTATATGAAAGTTTAGTACGCTGTGATTTGTGAAGTACGTGGTCAGTAATTGCATAGCTGAGTCCTTGATGTTGTAAGCCTCCAGTTTCGTAATGAACAGCCCACGGATGACTGAGTCGAAAGCTTTGGAAAGATCTAAGAATATGCCTTCTGTCTTCATACCTCGGTCTAGGATGGTGTACACTTTATGGAGAAATTCAGCAACTGCAGTAGTTGTGCACTGATCTTTCCTAAAGCCATGTTGTGTTTCTAAGGACAATTTGTTCTGAGAAATGATAGCCATTTCAAAAATCTTACTAAAGGTAGAGATCAGTGGTATTGGGTGTTAGTTTGAAACCCCTTTTGTAATACCCTTCTTATGCACTAGTTCAACAATGCTTATTTATAGACTACTAGGGTAACTGCTTTATGTAATACTACAGTTTACGAGGTGCTTTAGTGGTTTAGCTGTTTCTTTTATGCATTTTTTTTAGCTATGACACTTGACATACCATCCTATCCAGCTGAATATTTGTTCTTTAATGTGAGGATTATTTCTCTTCTATCATTTTCTTTAACCTCATCTAATTCAAAACTGACTGTTTGAGGGGTGTGATTCAGTACCTCTTGCCACATTTCTAAAGTATGTGTTGGATTTCCTGTTGGTGATATGAACTGTTTATTAAAAATGTTACATAATACTTGTGTTCTCTTCTATCATTACCAGCCAGTATAATGCATAAGGGTTTGCTGTCCCTGGTTGTGGAGGTTTTTTGACACTTATTGATCAGTTTCGAGGATGCCTTGCTTACACTCGTAGATTGTGAGATTTCAATACTGTGGACTTTCTTTTCTAAGGTTTGAAAGTTCTGCTTTAAAGGTTTTCTTAGCTGTATTATATTTTTGTTTGAAGATGTGCAGTCTTGTTGATTTGCACAGAATATTCAGGTCATTAATATTTTGCCTGAGTTTACCGATAGTACAAGTTTATGTTACTATACTTAACAGTGTGTTCAGCAGTTTTGTTAATTATTGCATAATCTATCCTGGTAGAACTAGAATCTGAGGCCCTGGTATCAATGGTAACTATATTTCTAAGATTGTATGATTAACTTCTATAAGTTTCATGTTAGCAATTTTGTTGGAGTTTGCGTCCATGTTAAGGTCTCCAAGTATAGTAAGATCATTGGGACCAGTTTGACTACTTATGGTATTGAAGCTGCAGTCATCTCTGTTTAGTTTGTTTGTTTCTATGGTTAAGTTTTCTACCCCAGAATTGAATGTAGCTCCTGATTTGAGCTTAGCAAACACCGAATAATTTAAGTTCATATTTTCATGAAGGGAAACAGAGAGGCCTTTTCCGTGGCTATCAGTGTAAATTAGGAGTTTTTGTGTTTTTCTTGACCCGTGAACATTACTGTTTCAAGATTTGTTGGACATCTTGTTCTGTGTTTTTTGCCTATACAAATAGTTGCTTCACAGTCTAAATCGTGGGCTGGATTCTTAGAAAGCACAGATGAAGATGTGAGACTTCCGTGTTGTGCTTGCTTGTGCATTTTCTTCATTAAATCACACTTCTTCTGCGATGAATGGATGCTGTTAGCTTCATTGTTGTGGGTATTATTGCGGTAAGTGGTCCAGTCCTGTTTGCAGCTGATCTGTGGCATTGATTTGCTGTTTCATCTTTCCTGCAAGAGATCTGATTTGGTAATAATTTATACTTAAATCACCACATTTCCAATCTGTCATCTGTTTTTTATTGTCGCTCACTGATGGATCTACAATTCCAGTTTTCATTGGTCTGTTTATTTCGTATTTCTCATGCAGTTTTTACTTTTGCCCTACAAAACTGTAATAATTGAAATAAACATTAGGTTTTCTTTTTGATACTGTCGATCTTCCTAGCTGCTTCACAATTACACACACATATCTTGACTATTAACGGTCACTGCTTTTCTTTTATGATCTACACAGTTCCACACATTCGCATAGTTATCGTCACTTCTCACTGAAGGGTCAATCTTTCCACACCAAATGCCAACTAGGGCACATTGCACAGTTTTCATG
Organism: Schistocerca piceifrons; assembly: GCF_021461385.2. NCBI lineage: Eukaryota > Metazoa > Arthropoda > Insecta > Orthoptera > Acrididae > Schistocerca > Schistocerca piceifrons. Next base: position 93,628,644 of record NC_060143.1, on the reverse strand, counting down.
CACTTTTTGGAAGATTGACACTTCATAGCATTTTTTTTGTGAACATCTATATTCAGAACGTATGCAGCTGAGCCGTCTTGTTAAAATGGCGCCATGTGAAAATTGTGAATTGCACAATAGTTGTGTAGAAATTGTTATATCCACTGGATGAAGATGTTCACATACTTTAAAGTATGACAGGTGATCAAATGTCTTCTATTCTTATATCTTGTTTTCCTTTTTTAAAATAGGGCAAACTTGCAACTCGGAAGGCTGATAGCCCATGCTGCTTTTTGTATGGTGGGAATTTGTTCACAGGGCAGTCATTGTGATGAGTTTGCCAACAGTTTCCAAGAACAGGTTCTGAAGTACAGCAGGATGATGTGTGAGCAAAACAGAAACACAGGAAGCACCTCATGATTCATGGGAAATGTGGTTTAATGTCAAATTTATATACTGTAACTTTTACTTTTTCTGGTTAGATGTCTTCTTCAAATGCCAATATCAAGCACCTGTCTCAACTTGGTTTTCATTGGTACTCTCTGTAGGTAACATACAAAGTTAACACTACGATTTTCCAAGTTTTCTCCGAGTTCTTTGTCGGAGTGGATGTTAGATCTATGTGAAAGGTGATGCCCCATGGCACATTAACACTTTCGAATGGATTAGTAGTGACAGGCATATGTCCTAGCTCAGTACAGACTGGAAGTGCTTGAGATTGTGTTTCGGGCACTGCTTTATTTAATAAGAGTCAATTTTAAATTTTTTCCAGCTCAGGACTTGGTCACACTTATCTTCTATATTCTCAAAATAAACATAGGTTTTGCTGTTATGAAGGATTCGTCCTCTGTCCTAGTGGAAACTTAATATTGGGTGAATTGTTTAGTTCCTTGTTTCTTAGCCTGTTACTCATCCCAAGGCATGACTGAGACAGTCAGTTCTGCACAGCTATTACCTGGTGTAAGTTTAATATGTTTCATTTGCGAGGTGTCCGCTACAACACCGTCTACTCTGATCAAGCACTCACCTTGGAGGTGCCACCCAGCAACACCAATGTCCACCTGTCTTAATGGTTACTCAAGACTTCTAAAAGGACAGGCATCTTCGCTCTGGTGTATGTGTGGAGCTCGAGCATCGGTTGTGCAACCCCCGCATTGTCAGGGCCTGTGGCTACAAGATGACCCTACCAGATTGGAGTAGTTACCATGTTGGCCTTGTGACAGTACTAGTTTTTCACGTACTGAGAATATTTAGGTGGTCATTTCTACACAATAGATAGGGTGTCCATCCCCAAGTTATGTACATTGATCTCGGTATTTAGAAAAAAGATATAAGGTAAGTCAAACATGAAAGTAGGGATTAGGTTTAAATTTGTGGAAAGCATAGAAGTCTGCAGTTATGAGCACAGTTTATTTTCCATTTTACACTGACACAGTAAAGACAATAATGTATAAGTTTGATGTCACACAGCCAAAAGGCAGCCAGCCAATATTAAAGTCCAAACGTAGTCCAAGATCAAAGCACAAGTTTTCAGCAGACAGCAGCTGGTACGGTGAAGAGTCCGTCAAGTGAGTACACAAGAGAATGAGTCCTCTGCATGGCAGGCACACGGTTATAACTGACCGGAGGTCATAGGATCCCGCCAGGTGCCGTGTCAGCTCCAAGGGTGTGGTCTCTTCCCAGAGCACTTCTTGCAGTGACAGCCTGTGGATTGTGGCACCACTGGTGGTGAGGGCTGGAGGTAGGGACTGATCTTAGATAACAAGGACAGTGCCATGTCAGTGTCAGAGTCTGTCACTATAGAAAGGTTGATTGAAGAAGCATCATTGTTCAGTACCTAAGGATTAGCGTTAAGATTTAATACTGCTGTACATAGAGCCTGAAAACCAATAGACAGAGGAGATTGGGTGAAGGAAATTAAAACACCGGAAATGATGAGAAAATTGTTTCAACAGCTCATATCCTATGTTTGTCTCACACACACACACACACACACACACACACACACACACACACACACACACAGAAGATACAGTGGTTGGGGAGAGATGTAATGTGTATTGTCCAGATCTGTAGTAATTATTTCCCCCAAATGATGTACAACGATGCCGGCGTGGCCATGCTGGCTATTTTCTCTTTGTGTTGACTTCATCCTTGAAAATCTCCATTTACAAATACAGGTCCTCATCAAATCGGGAGAAGGAAATTAGGCCGTAGCTTGGTAGTAGAGTGAAAACTTGTGATTTGAGCATATTATAACTTTTACTTGACACAATTATGAGACAACACAGTTATGTGTGTTTTTCTCATACCAGCTCAAAATAATGACAGACAAAAATAAACCAAAAGAAATACATAAGAAAAATTATAAATTTGTTCTTCAGTTTTCTGTCATCGCAGATACAATCATACCTCCCTACTATATCTTTGCAGTACGGGGATGCTGCTAATATTTGTTTATATGTGTAGACAGTGTTTACTTTGTCCTCTGTATACGGGGTGGTCCATTGATCGTGACCGGGCCAAATATTTAACAAAATAAGCGTCAAACGAAAAAACTACAAAGAACAAAAATTATCTAGCTCGAAAGGGGAAACCCGATGGCGCTGTGGTTGGCCCGCTAGATGGCACTGCCATAGGTCAAACGGATATCAGCTGCCATTTTTTTTTTAATAGGAACCCCCATTTTTAATCACATATTCGTGTAGTAAATAAAGAAATATGAATGTTTTAGTTGGACCACTTTTTTTGCTTTGTGATAGATGGACCTGTAATAGTCACAAACATATGGGTCATAATTTTAGACGAACAGTTGGTAACAGGTAGGTTTTTTAAATTAAAATACAGAGCGTAGGTATGTTCAAACATTTTATTTCGGTTGTTCCAATGTGATACTTGTACCTTTGTGAACTTTTCATTTCTGAGAATGCATGCTGTTACAGTGTGATTACCTGTAAATTCCACATTAATGCAATGAATGCTCAAAATGATGTCCGTCAACCTCAGTGCATTTGGCAATACGTGTAACAACATTCCTCTCAACAGTGAATAGTTCGCCTTCCGTAATGTTCGCAAATGCATTGACAATGCGCTGAAGCATGTTGTCAGGCGTTGTCGGTGGATCACGACAGCAAATATCCTTCAACTTTCCCCACAGAAAGAAATCCGGGGACATCAGATCCGGTGAACATACGGGCCATGGTATGGTGCTTCGATGACCAATCCACCTGTCATGGAATATGCTATTCAGTAAAGCTTCAACCGCACTTGAGCTATGTGCCAGACATCCATCATGTTGAAAGTACATCGCCATTCTGTCATGCAGTGAAACATCTTGTAGTAACATCGGTAGAACGTTACATAGGAAATCAGAATAAATTTCACCATTTAGATTGCCATCGATAAAATGGGGGCCAATTATCCTTCCTCCCATAATGCCGCACCATACATTAACCCACCAAGGTTGCTGATGTTCCACTTGTCACAGCCATCGTGGATTTTCCGTTGACCAATAGTGCATATTATGCCGGTTTACGTTACAGCTGTTGGTGAAAGACACTTCGTTGCTAAATAGAACGCGTGCAAAAAATATGTCATAGTCCCGCAATTTCTCTTGTGCGCATTGGCAGAACTGTACACAACGTTCAGAGTCGTCGCCATGCAATTCCTGGTGCATAGAAATATGGTTCGGGTGCAATCGATGTTGATGTAGCTTTCTCAACACCGACGTTTTTGAGATTCCTGATTCTCGTGCAATTTGTCTGCTACTGATGTGTGGATTAGCCGCAACATCAGCTAAAACACTTACTTGGGCATCATCATTTGTTGCAGGTCGTGGTTGACGTGTCCTTAAATAACATAACTATCCGGCGAACGGTCCAGACACTTGGATGATGTCACCCAGGATACCGAGCAGCATACATAGCACACACCCGTTGGGCATTTTGATCACAATAGCCATACATCAACACGATATCGACCTTTTTCGCAATTGGTAAACAGTCCATTTTAACACGGGTAATGTATTACAAAGCAAATACCGTCCGCACTGGCGGAATGTTACGTGATACCACGTACTTGTACGTTTGTGACTATTACAGCTCCATCTATCACAAAGCGAAAAAAGTGGTCCAACTACAACATTCCTACTTCTTTACGTACTTCATGAATATGTTATAAAAAATGGAGGTTCCTATTTTAAAAAAAACCCAGTTGATATCTTTTTGACCTTTGGCAGCGCCATCTAGCGGGCCAACCATAGCGCCATTTGGTTTTCCCCTTCAAGCTAGATGAGTTTTGTTCTTTGTAGTTTTTTTGTTTGTTGCTTATTTCTTGGGATATTTGGCCCGGTCACTATCGATGGACCACCCTGTATATATTCCTTAGCTTAGTTCTTCCTAATTTCTAAATCTTAGTTTAGTTCTGTAGTATAGACATTTTATTTTCTTAGTAGTCAAGTCGTATAAAAAGGTTTTCTCTAAGTTTGGATTGCATGGCATTTCTTTGTTAAGGTACGATCATCATCTTGTGTCTTTCTGTTGGCTTACGCTGTGCTGTGCGCATGTGCAGAAGTTGTTAACTGTAAAGATATCTGCTGTGTTTGTGCAGTTCTGTCCCCACGCCATTTCACTACTGACATGTGCTGCGTCTCAATCACAAGCATACTGTGTGTTTGAACAGTACAGTGTCAAATTAAATAATTTCGTGTGCTCAGTGAAGGTAATGTTTGAAGGTAATGTTTTCTGAGCTTCTCTGGCTTGTAAACATATGAAAAGATCTTACATTATTAAAACTTACATCCTAATAAGGCAACACATATGAAATAGGCAAAAATGAATTCCTTAACACTAAACATCAATAGTAATAAGTATATTCAAGCAGACAGTAGGTCTTATATACATTCTTATATGCAGTCCTCCAAGCTGTGCTTGATCAATGTCAAATTCCATTTACTGCAGAAATTCACGTAAATCTTTGCATGGGTAGAGCTCTTTTTCCTTACCAGTGAGGAATTTTGGATGTAATAAATGCCCCTGTGTACGGCAATTGCCACTTACGATTCAGTTTACCATACTTAGTCAATAACCAGGGATGGTTTATCTGTAGAAGATTCAGTAGATCATCACTATTTAAAAGCTGCTGTGGTATAAATTTTCTGAAGAGAGATACTAATCCAAGATATCCCTTCAATTGTTTTTCATTTTGAGGTACAGGGCAGTGTCTGATAGCATTGAGCTTCCTAATGTCTGGAAGTGTGCCTATATATGAAGTTTTGTGTCCAAGGAATTTAGTCCTTTCCTTACTGAAATGTGAATTCATTAGGTTGGCTGTGACTCCGTATTCTGGAAACCTATACAAGACCTGAGCCTAGAGCCTTAAGTATTCTGATCACGTGTGGGTAGCAATCATTAAATCAACAACATACACGGAGATTCTGCTTAACAGTTCAGGTCCAAAGACTCGATCTAAAGCAGAAATAAATATGCCTGCACTGACATTTAAATCAAAAGGGAGAACACAGAACTCATAGCTTCTGCCCACACATATAAAGACATTGTACTTACGGTTATTTTTATGTAGTGCAGTTTGCCAGTGCAAGGCTCGGAAATCTAATATGGTGAGTTACTTAACATTATGGAATTTTAGATGTTCTTCCATGTCATTAGGCTGCGTCCTGACAGGCACAATAATTTTATTTATTTCTCGTGTGTGGAGCACGAGACTGACACTATCATGTGATTTGCTAACGGCCAAAATGGGGTACAGTATGGAGATCAGGATAGTTGTATTATTTCTCAGTTTAGCATTCTATTGATCTCTTTCCTCACAGCTTCCTTCTTGGCCCATGAAGTGGAGTAAGATGAAAATGTAGGTTTCATTTGGTGCAGCTCCATTTTGTATTTATATACTTTGTTTATGCCAGTGCATCATTTGAAAACATCAGCATAATATATTAAAAGCACCTGCAGTTCTTCCTTTTGTTTTTCAATTTCCTCTTTCTGTGATTGCTTAATTCCCAGTGTGTTTGCAAACATGACTGTAAGATAGAAGAATTGTATTCAAATGTAAGCATGTGACAAAGCAAGCTGAGATATTTTTACTTCCCCTCTTGTTTTGCCATCTGCCTCCTTAAAATTCATTTTTTCATTTTTGAATGAAGTACCATATATGAATATAATCTGCATTTTCATAAAAGAGGAAGGTTGGCCCTCAGTTTTAAAGAATATAGTACTAGATCTAATTTTGTGCTTAGTTTTCAATATTTAATTGATTTTCTAATTTATTTTGACTATTCCTAGTTAGTATCTTCGATTATAGGGCGAAATCAGTAATTGTTTCCTAACTTAAATTCTATTGTTGACATATAAACAAGTATAAATTCTATAATGATTATAAACATTTGGAAGATGAAATACTAGCATTCTTTAAGTATCTATTTGGCTCAATTCGAAAACATGTTAGCAAAGCCAGTCCTTAATTAATTCCAAAGTAATTAACAGTTTTGTCAAAAGCATCATTTGTGTAACAATATTTGTTAATTTCATAATTTAAACAAGTAATTCGGCCTAACTGTTGTAGTAGAACAAACTGTTAAAAAGACACAATTTTTTGATGTATTCAGCTAATTGAATGAAGTAAGTTTTAATTGTAAGGTCGGTAAATTAAACTTCGAATAGTGTGTAGTTTCAGCACCTATTATTGTGAGGATATATAAGGGCCTGATCTTTGGTCTCGGTTAGAACAACAACAACAATGCATCAACTTAACAGTGAAATAAGTGTTACACCAATAGGCCATGTGTTAAAGCAATGACAGTGTCTGTTCCATACGTACCTGATTATTCCAAAAGAACTGTGAATTATGTGGTTATGTTTTTACTGCTCGTGGATGTTCAACGGGGAAACTATTGTAGCAGTATGTGGATGTTTGCGTGCTAACTATTAATGAGGCTTATGGGAAGTTAGAACAATAGTGCACTGGCCGAATATAACTGTGTGTTGTCGTTGGGTTGTGAAAAGTAAAAGTAAAAGGCTGTAAAACGCAGTTGTGCATCTGTCGGCTACATCATTTACAGTAGACAGTACTGCACTTTCACAAACGTATTTTTTCAGCCAGTACGTCGACACCAAGTACAACAAGCGAAGAATCAAAGTAGGCGAACCGCTACATATGGTACCCCAGGTGAGGAATGTTGTACATAACCAGAATAAAATAGGACTCGCGAATTTTGAACAGTGAACTCAACAGCGGTTTACAGTGTAGCAGTGCAACAGCCAATCCGCGCATGGGTTTCTTAACCACAATAGGACAGCAGCCAATCAGTGAGCGGGTTGTATGGAAGCAGCCACTGAGCATAGGAGCAGCCAGTCAGCACACAGGTGGACACAGCTGACTGCAGGTAAACAAGATGCCTCACCAAGAGCCTTACAACTTGCCGCAGCCATGCTGATGACGAACCAAGATGACAACCGCAGCAGCAGCAACAGCAGTAGGAGATGAATGATTGAAAGATAAGGTAATTCATTGCAAAAGCTGTTTTATATTAAGTGATACATAATGAGTGACTTTAATGAACCAGACAGTGTGACTGAGAACAAAGCTGTAGAGATTAAGTTGTTAAATGAACAGAAAAATCTAAGTGGGACTGGTTCTGTAAACGTCAGTGATTATAAATCAAACATGAATATAACTTTGAATGATGGGGTCGAAAGTCCTATTGTAGATGGAATGATAAAAAGAGTCATATACATTGTGTGGTGATGTGAGCGAAATGGACTAAAGCCGTACTGAGATGGGTGAGATCGTTATGGTTAAGGAGGAGGATTCTAGTAGCAAAAATCAGCATGGGCAAAAGTTTATGGCGAATGGAAAAGTGGAAAAAATGTTAAGGCAAATTATGTGTGTTTTGAGTAATATAACTACGAAAGAAGACGTTAATGGGTTTGAAAATAGTGTGAAAAAGGACATTAGGAGGTTGGGAAATAGTATAAAGAAAGTACCCTACTGGCCATTAAAATTGCAACACCACAAAGATGGCGTGCTACAGATGCGAAATTTAACCGACAGGAAGAAGATGCTGTGATATGCAAATGATTAGCTTTTCAGAGCATTCACACAAGGTTGGCGTCGGTGGCGACAACTACAATGTGCTGACATGAGGAAAGTTTCCAACCGATTCCTCATACACAAACAGCAGTTGACCGGCGTTGCCTGGTGAAATGTTGTTGTGATGCCTCGTGTAAGGAGGAGAAATGCGTACCATCACGTTTCCGACTTTGATAAAGGTCGGATTGTAGCCTATTGCGATTGCGGCTTACCGTATCGTGACATTGCTGCTCGCGTTGATCAAGATCCAATGACTGTTGGCAGAATATGGAATCGATGGGTTCAGGAGGGTAATACAGAAGGCCGTGCTGGATCCCAATGGCCTCGTATCTCTAGCAGTCGAGATGACAGGCATCTTGTCCGCATGGCTGTAACGGATCGTGCAGCTATGTCTCGATCCCTGAGTCAACAGATGGGGACGTTTGCAAGACAACAACCATCTGCACAAACAGTTCGACGAGATTTGCAGCAGCATGGACTATCAGCTCAGAGACCACAACTGCGGTTACTCTTGACACTGCATCACAGACAGGAGTGCCTGCAATGGTGAACTCAACGACGAACCTGGGTGCACGAATGGCAAAATGTCATTTTTTCGGATGAATCCAGGTTCTGTTTACAGCATCATGATGGTTGCATCCGTGTTTGGTGACATTGCGGTGAACACACGTCGGAAGCATGTATTCGTCATTGCCATACTGGCGCATCACCTGGCGCGATGGTATGGGGTGCCTTGGTTACACGTCTCGGTCACCTCTTGTTTGCATTGACGGCACTTTGAGCAGTGGACGTTAAATTTCGGATGTGTTACGACCAGTGGCTGTACCCTTCATTTGATCCCTGCAAAATCCAACATTTCAGCAGGATAATGCACAACCGCATGTTGCAGGTCCTGTATGGTCCTATCTGGATACAGAAAGCCAGCACATTCTCCAGATCTCACACCAATTGAAAACGTCTGGTCAATGGTGGCCGAGCAACTGGCTCGTCACAATATGGCAGTCACTACTCTTGATGAACTGTGGTTTCGTGTTGAAGCTGCACGGGCAGCTGTACCTGTACACGCCATCCAAGTTCTGTTTGACTCAAGGCCGTTATTACGTCCAGAGGTGGTTGTTCTAAGTACTGATTTCTCAGGATCCATGTACCCAAATTGCGTGAAAATGTAATCACTTGTCAGTTCTAGTATAATATATTTGTCCAATGAATACCCGTTTATCATCTGCATTTCTTCGTGGTGTAGCAATTTTAATGGCCAGTAGTGTAGTATGTAATACTAATGAGAAATTAACATCGAATAGTAAATGTTTAGAAGAGAGAGAGAAACTTTGTAATGACAATAGTAGGAAGGTGGAGGTTTTCGAGAAACAATGTGCTAGAAATGGGGTTCAACTTGAGAACCAAATTGATCAGATTAAATGTGACTTTGAAACGGATGTAGAAACCAAGTGTGCAGCAGTGGTAGAGCAAAAACTGGTAAAAGTAAATGAAAATGTAGATTCAAAATCGACTGAAATGGAGAAAAGGGTGGAAGGGGTACAAAATCTAAAGCATAGAGAAAGTGAAAGTGGATCTGATTCTGATAGCAGTTGTAATGATGATAGGACTGACAAATCCAGTAGTGATAAGGATGAGGTATTTGAATTTATAATTGATAATGATGGCAATGTGTTAAGTAAAGAAAGAATAAAGGAGGACAATGTCAGGCCTAATGAAGAGATAGAGAGTGGTAATGAGGAAGAGGACCATGCTATCTGTCATTTGACTGTCTGATAATCATTTTGGTAAGCAGGATGACAGTTTTTCGAGGGAAAAGATTAATGAGGAGTTGTTGTATGAACAAGATCACATGGTCAGTAAAAAGGAAGTGAGTCCTCCTGTAATAACAGCAAGTGTACAAGGTATAAATGTTAAGTGTTTACTGGACCGTGGTTGTAATTTGGATGGCATTTCACAGGCAATTTTTGAATCTATTAAGAATACAGAGGGTATAGTAGTGATGAATGTTTCTGGAATAAAAATTATTGGTGCTGCTGGTAAGCTATCAAAGAGTGTGAAACAAGGGGTACTGTTAACTGTGGAATTGGCAGGACAGCTGTTGGAGTGCAGTTTCTTGGTGATTCATAATCTGAGCACTGATGAAATATTTAGGATTAATTCCTTGTGCAATTAGCAAGTAGGTGGTTCAACATTCTGTGTTTGATTTATTATGTGACAGTAATGCTTACCCCAGCTGTCTGTCTCATATTTCATGTTTCCTGAGGCAGTCAAACTCTTCACCTATCCTATCTGTAGTTCATAAGTAAATCAGAACCATTCTATCTTCAACTTTCATGCAATTTTATACAGTAGGATACTTTAGTATAGGTATATCTTAGAAAAGGTTTCACCAGTGTTTCTGTGTGTGTGTGTGTGTGTGTGTGTGTGTGTGTGTGTGTGTAGTTTGTTGTGTTAGTGATAAGTAATGCAATCATAAGAGGATGGAAGAAAGTAAATTGGTACAATGATTAAAGAATTTCTGTCAAAAGGGTAAGGTAAACTGAAAATGAAAGATGTCAGCATATGCGGAGGATAATTAACATCTGAAGTAATCAGCTCATTGGTGTAGCAGCAGAGGCAATATGCAGTAAAAACCATCTTAAATATGAGATCTTAATATTAATTCTGGTATAATAGAACTGTTTCTGCTCATTGCAGTCAGTATATGGAGATAACTATCTACCTATAGAAGTGTGTCATGGTACAGTCTTTTCTGACATTAAGGAATTACAACTTTAAACATTGTTGCCTGGAGTAATCCGTGGAAAGAGAAAGCAAGATTTGTATGTGCATTGCCCGTCAGGCTAGAATCTCATGCTATTTGATGGAATACAGTGAAGTAATAGTTTTTCTAAGTGATAATTTTGTCTGATCTGTAATGGGAGTTAAGTTTGCCTTAGCATAAGGATCTGTTACTGTGAAGTGTTTTTCTGTAGAATCAATTTTGCATTAGATAATCAGAGCAGGTGTTTATTTACTAGGTAATGAAACAATAATGGAATAATAAAATAATGAATAATGTTAGGGTCTTAATGGTTAGGGAGCCTGTCTCTGCAGTAGGGATATTTTTTGAGAATGCACTCCACTAGGTAACGAGGTAAAAAATGTAGGTAAAATAATGAAGCTGACAGACATGATTAACGAAGAATATGACTGTATACAAACAAATGTGATGTAACTATATTGAGGATCTAATTGTGAACTTGACAACATTGGGTACTGTGTATATTGTGCAATTCATGACACTGCAGCTGGGAATGAGAGCTTAACAGAAAGAGCAATATTTTTGTGAGGTACAAATCATATAATGCTGCATCATTGGATCTATAACTTATCTGAAAAACTTCTATTTGTGTTCTGGGGAATTATGAGCTTAAAGTGGTAGTGTTGGAATAATGAAACTTAATTTTGCTGATTAACTGATAACTGTGGCCCTAGACTGATGTGAATGTTCTGACAGGTCAACTATTCGGTAACATATTGTGATGATTTAATTTTCTGGTTGTGTGAGAGTAATACTCGAGAGTTGGATAGACAAGTGGGGCTACGATTTGTTAAAACTTCCATCCCCTTAATTTTGATTTGAGTAGTAATTAAGTTATTTGATGTTTACTATTCTTTTTTTATAACATAATGATTAGTAAATCTATGCTACTGCACATCTTGAGTTTTTGCTATTTTGAAAAATGAACAGAGATCCAAATCTTTCAAGTTTAACCAGATTAAGACAGTTATGACTTAAAGTAATTTTTTGTAGTGTAATGTGTATTTGATTTTAAATTTTTACTAGTCCACACCTTTCATACTATAGTCAATTTTAGTACTAATTATTGCAATGTTAAGAGAACTGTGTATTTATGTATGGTGTGGTATTTATTTATGATGTGGTGACTGTCATTTGCCAATAGTGTTAAACATTTTTTTTAGACTTAAGTTAGAAGTAAAAGTGTACTAAAGTAGGGTATTTTGTCTAATTTTTTCATGTACTATGGCGGAGGAGAACCACCTCCAAGGGAAGTGATAGCAGTGCATTTCCTTTCTAACTGCCACTTGGACCTGTTGAAAGTGTGGACAACTTGGTGAGAAAGTGTGTTAAAGCTCAATAAATGTGTGAAAGTGCTTGTGAAAAATACTAAACATTGAGCAAGTGAAATTGTCTGTCTATTGGAACCCATGAGGATTTGTTATTTGAAGCAAGACAGGACTAGTATCTTTAAATGTAATATTCGCTTACCCAAAAAGACATCTTTTATGATGAAGAAGATGCCTAATTTTTTGTTAAAAGTATAACTTGTGGATATTTTATGTAAATGTACAAAAATACAGTGTATATAATTATTTTGTATGGCGATTTTTGCATGGCCAGTTCACATAAGTATAAATTTGAAAGAACATATGTACTGTAATTGTAATAAGATTTCTTGTATAATATTTTGTGTGTGTTGATTTTTAGCCCACTGCCTGGGGTCACTTGTGGTCATTGAATTGCCCAGTGAGCTATTTGCAATATCTATGTGGTCAATCCAATGAGGGGGTGATGTGATGAAGCAAGCTGGGATATTTTTACTTCCCCTCTTGCCATCTGACTCCTTAAAATTCATTTTTTTTTGTTTGTTTTTTAATTAAGTACCATTAACACACGCGAATTCAATCTGCATTTTCATAAAAGAAGGTTGGCCCCCAGTTTTAAAGAATATAATACCAGATCTAATTTTGTGCTTAGTTTTGGATATGTAATTGATTTTCTAATTTATTTCGACTATTCCTAGTTAGTATATTTCATTATAGTGTGAAATCAGTAATTGTTTTGTAACTTAAATTCTGTTGTTGATGTATAAACAAATATAAATTTTATAATAATTATAAACATTTGGAATACAAAACACTAGCATTCTTTAACTATCTATTTGGCTCTATTCGAAAACATGTTAGCAAAGTCAGCCCTTAATTAAATCCAAAGTAATTAACAGTTTTATTAAAAGTATCATTTGTGTAACAATATTTGTTAATTTCACAATTTAAACAACTAAATCGGCCTAACTCTTGTAGTAGAACAAACTGTTAAAAAGACACAATTTTTCGATGCATTCAGTTAATTGAATGAAATAAGTTTTAATTGTAATGTCTGTAAATTAAACTTCCAACAGTGTGTAGTTTCAGCACCTATTATTGTGAGGATATATAAGGGCCTGATTTTTGGTCTTGGTTAGAACAAAAACAATGCATCAACTTAACAGTGAAATAAGTGTTATACTAGTAGGCCGTGTGTTAAAGTAATGACAGTGTCTGTTCCATATGTACCTGATTATTCCAAAAAAACTGTGAATTACGTGGTTATGTTTTTACTGCTTGTGGATGTTCAACAGGAAACTATTGTAGCAGTATGTGGATGTTTGCGTGCTAACTATTAATGAGGCTTATGGGAAGTTAGAACAATAGTGCACTGGCCGTATATAACTGTCTATTGTCAGGGGGGGTGGGAGGGAGGTTGTGAAAAGTGAAAGTAATAGGCTGTAAAACACAATTGTGCATCTATCGGCTACATCATTTACAGTAGACAGTACTGTACTTCAACAACCCTATTTTTTCAGCCAAGGAAACTGAGGACAACAAGCGAAGAATCAGAGTAGGCGAACTGCTACAAGCAGTGTGTTTTGGTTTGCTTTTTCTGGTGTTTGACTTGACTGGGTCTACTGAATATTGTTGGTCGTTCCCGTTATCAATGTCCATTTGTGCTTCGTGCTTCCTAAAGGAGTCCATGCTGAAAAGGCAGTTTACTATTAGCCTTTCAGCCACAAGAACAATGGATTGCAAAGAGAAGCTATTAACTGGAATAGGAATCCATACCTGCAGTTTTGTGCCTTTAAACTGACCTCCAGCAGCTGTTTGGATTTTACAATTTTGGACTGGGAGTGTCAGTATGTGTCCTCATTTTTTTAGTTGGTCAAACAGAACCTGTGAAATTATATTTTTTGTAGCTCCAGAGTCCAGTGCTCTTTGTATCCTTAAACCAAGTATTTGTGCATTGATTACTGCCTGTACTGTGTCTTCATTTTCATCCACACAGTTAGTAATATCTTTGCTGACACTGGTCATGTTTGATATCACTACAGTTGTCGTATCTAAGAAAACAGCTTTTAACTAGTTCCATGTCTCCATCCTATTACTGGTCATCAAACAGGGTCTTGCCAGCTGTGTTGGTTGTTTTTGCCATGCCCTCCATGTTGTTCGTTAGTTCTTCTGGGGTCTGCCTGCGTGCTGTCACTTTGTGGTCGTGCGGGCATCTCTTCGTAGATAAGATCAATGGAATTAAGAACTGAGAGGAAATTCTGTATATCATGCTCAGAAGTGGTGATTAATTTCTCATGTATGTTAACCTGTAATCCTTAATTGTTGGATTCTAATCCGCTTTTCTAAATTTTTAGGACATCTATGTGTGATATTGGGTTTGTCCAGTAACAGGTTTTATTGAGATATTTCTCGAAGTATCTTCTGAGCCCTCCGTGTTTACTGCTGAATGGTGCCAGGTTAACCACTTTGCATCTCAATCTCCCTTGTACTGTGATGGACCAGAACTTGTCTAGGAATGTCCTTTCAAACTGTTTGTACCAGATATATTTCTGCCACGTCAGTGGCCCACAGTAAGACGTCACCCTGTGTATAACCTACCACAAAACATATCTTCTGCGCTTCAGTCCAATTCAGTGGGAAAATGTTCTGGAAGGTTCTTATGAACATGACTGGGTTTGTTTGCATACCTTTGGAAGAAAAAATTGGAAACTGCTTGTGCCATAATAAGCCTTCATCTGCAAGGAAAGTAGAAAGGCGTGATGTACTGTCCATTGCTAGCGTGGCATGGTTTTGAATATCTGATTGTATTCCGAATACCTCTTCTATATGACAGGGATAGAAGTCAGCAGCACCTGCTTCATGTTACGTAGTCACAATCTATTCCACCTGACGGGATAGGGTTCAAGTGTGGATAGATGTTCCGATTTTCTATCCTGTCTGTTCACACCTCATAGCATGGGGTTGAATGTTCCCTTTCCTTTTCAATGTTAATAATGATGTTAGTCGGCGATTGTTATTCCACTGCTTTCAATCTCTAATCTGTTTCAGTTCTTAGTTCTGCCTTCTGTACCTTCATTGCTTCCTTGATCACATCTACACAACCCATGTTCATGGACTACTTTCTGCACCAGGGTACTGCCTTGGTCTAGGGTACCAGCCTCAGCTCTATCCTTTATTTTCTTACTGTCTTTATCTATCCTTCTTGATCCTTTCTCACAAACTGAGTACCGTATTTACTCAAATCTAAGCTGCACTTTTTTTCCGGTTTTTGTAATCCAAAAACCCGCCTGCGGCTTAGAATCGAGTGCAAAGTAAGCGGAAGTTCTGAAATATGTTGGTAGGTGGACGCCACAACTAACTTCTGCCGTCGAATATATGTAGCGCTACACAGGCATGCTTTGCAGGCACAAAGATAAATACTGGCGCCAAAACCTCTGTGTCAGTAAATTATTATTATTATTTTTTTTTTTAAAAAAAGGTGGAAGACGACCTTTTTTTCTCCACCCTGAATTTCGACCACTGCATTTTAATACATTATCCAATGAAGTAAATACAAATTCCGTATTGTTCATCTTCGAATGTAGCAGCTTTTCAATGTACTACGAAAATCCGACTGGCAAGACTGTTTGCGATGTTTGTCAATATGGCCAGTTCTATGTTCTGAATTTTTTCCTACCTCTGAGAAGAGACGGTTGCTAATGGGAACTTTTATGAATTTTAAATCACATGCAGTATTCTCTTCACCATAAGAATAATACGAATATAAACATTTTGCCATATATTCTTTCATGTTTGCTGCTATCTCATTTAAATCCTGTCTGCCTAATAATCTATGAAACTAGAGTGAGTCAAGTGAGACAACAGCAAATGCGGAAGAATACACATATCATGTCATGCTTATATTTGTATTATTCTTATGCCTAATAGTGATACAGTCAGAAATGAATCACGGCAATTGACTACATTTTTAAATCTAAGATGACTCTAATTTCTGTGCAGAAAGTAATGTACTAAAGAGATGTCTGCAAAGATTTTCAAATGGAGAAAGATTTTCGCTAAACTCTCGTTCAGAACATCTTCTATCAACCGCAGTTTATTATTTGGTTCTTGTTGATCATTATCAAAGAAAGCAGCAGTGTAAATAACAACAAATAGCAGTCTCTTGCCATTGTTTCGCTAATGAGACGATTCCTCTCTCTCTCTCTCTCTCTCTCTCTCTCTCTCTCTCTCTCTCTCTCTCTCTCTCTCTCTCTCTCTCTCCTTTTTTTTTTAAAGTGGCTGTGGCACGCACAAAAGCAAGCCATGCCGCGAGCGGCGACAGGTGCTACAAACAGAAGCTACAAACAATGCATGACACAGTACAGTAATGCATTTTCAGCTTAGAGTGACGTAAACACCTATAACAAAGAGAACGGTACTTATCAGATCAAAGAAAAATAAGCAATCAATTCAAACCAGACGAAGCACATGAAAAATGAAGGGTACCCGTATAAATACGGACAGAGCGCCTGACGCATAGCAATGGCAACCTGGTAAAACTTAACTGCTATTTTACGACTCAAACCAAACTACTGTAGCTGTATCGTCATTCATTCGACCTAAATTGTCTCATATTACAATGGACCAACTTTGTTTCGATTTGGAGGTGCGACCTAAAACTTTTCTGTCCCCTTGAATTTCGAGTCTCAAATTTCATATGCAGCTTAGATTCGGGAAAATTTTTTTCTTTGATTTTGAGTCTCATTTTTCAAGTGCGGCTTAGATTCAAGTGCGACTTAGATTCGAGTAAATACGGTATTTAAACTTACGCTACTTAGTTGCAATGACAGGTCTTGCACCTGTTTAGGTAGACCTTTGTATGCTGTCCGCAACCTGTCATCAGTACCTGCGAGTGTATTTATATTCTGTCGCAATTGTGACTGCTCCTGCTGCATTTTTCTCTAAGCCTCTTCTACCTCTTCTGTGAACTGTTCTTGTGTCTTGCCTACTGATGACACTTTTTGGCTTAAATTATCTACATCTTGTGACAAATCATTGAGCAATTGTGTATTTAGGTCATTCCCTATACTTCCAAGTATATCCAACAATTCATTTAAAAGATGAGCACACATCTCATTGAACTGTTGTGTTATGTCGGTTTTGAAAGCTTCAAGAGTTTGGTTTTGCTGTTCAGGTAATTCCCTTTGTGTATATGTCTGTCATTTTGAAAAATCATTAAATTTTTCATCAGTACTTTGTTTGAGTGTTTGTTTTTGCTCTTCCTTAAATTCGTTCTTAACTTCATTGAAGCTTTATTTAAACAACTATTGTAACATTTTCATCGTGATTTAGGTTTTCATTGTGCACAATGCACCCTGTCAAATCGTGTTTGCATTAGGTGTAAGTGAGGCAGGCAAAGAATGATTTAATAAGTCTGTGCTGTCGCACACTACATTTTCCTCAGGGAAAAAAATACTCCCTGGTGAAAATTGTGACCCATCTCATCTACTGTCAGCATTGTATCATTTCGAATGATAATGTTACTATCATCTGTGCCCATGTTAATTGAAAAGTGTAACAGGTCGTCATCACTGTAACTGACATTTTCAGTTTTGGTTTCATTTGTTACATGTCCATTTTGGTGACATCTTGTGCCTGGCTATCCGGCAATGAATTGGCGACAATATGCCTATTGTGTGTACTCATTTTTTGATAGTTTTACAAAATGACAAGATAAATGAATATTTTTGAAAATGAAATATTCTGTTTGTAGTAGGATACCACTACAAAACCTATTCAGTGGTGCCTCGCTAACAAGTATCATAACAGATTGCCAGCGTAACTCACTTGTATGCACATACTTATCTCCCTAAAGCTTATTTTCTGCCCCAATGTCTAATTTGGGAATTGGATTAGAAAAGGTTCTATGGTCACCATTGGTGGAAATGCTACTAAGTGCAATCATGAACACAGTGGATCGTGAATTTTCCTGTCTTTTCGTTGGCTTCCTTGCTCCTTCCAGAATTAATTCTCCAATTGATTATGTTTAATCTTTGCGCATTGTGTGATTTCCACTTTTGTTCTGATAAAATAGTCTCTCTTTCATGAAACAGAAAAGACAACATTCAGTGTAATAGAAAATTTACAAATTGATGATATGAATATAAAGAGGGAAACATTTCACGTGGGAAAAATATATCTAAAAACAAAGATGATGTAACTTACCAAACAAAAGCGTTGGTATGTTGATAGAGACACTAACAAACACACACACAAAATTCAAGCTTTCGCAACCCGCGATTGCTTCATCAGGAAAGAGGGAAGGAGAGGGAAAGACGAAAGGATGTGGGTTTTAAGGGAGAGGGTAAGGAGTCATTCCAATCACGGGAGTGGAAAGACTTACCTTAGGGGGGAAAAGGGACAGGTATACACTCGCGCGCGCGCGCTCACACACACACACACACACACACACACACACACACACACACACACACACACATATCCATCCGCACATACACAGACACAAGCAGACATATGTAAAGGCAAAGAGTTTGGGCAGAGATGTCAGTCGAGGCGGAAGTATGGAGGCAAAGATGTTGTTGAATGACAGGTGAGGTATGAGCAGCGGCAACTTGAAATTAGTGGAGGTTGAGGCCTGGTGGGTAATGGGAAGAGAGGATGTATTGAAGGGCAAGTTCCCATCTCCGGAGTTCTGATTGGTTGGTGTTAGTGGGAAGTATCCAGATAACCCTAACGGTGTAACACTGTGCTCATACCTTTTATCAATTTATTCCGCTATCCATTTTGGGCTGCAGCCTAATTTTGAAGCACCAGAGACCTACAGGCCAAAATCATTAGTGAAATAAATTGATTATCATGCCACTGAAAGTTACCTGGCAACCATGTTGTTCAGTAAACATATGTATGACTCTTGAATATCTAGCATTTGACATGTAGCTTGGAAAAGTAGGAATTAGCTGTCAACCACAAGTCTGTATCATGACGATTGTAAGAAGTAACTGAGGCCATAAGAAATAGACAAGACAGAGGAGACAACCTTGTGCTAGTAATCCAAACCTTCTCCATATCCCCTCATAGCTGCCAAACCCTGTCTCTAGACCTGTTACACGTATCCCACCCTTCAAAACTCCCACCCACCACCACGCAGAATCCAGAACCTATGTTGTTGTCGTCGTCGTCTTCAGTTCTGAGACTGGTTTGATGCAGCTCTCCATGCTACTCTATCCTGTGCAAGCTTCTTCATCTCCGAGTACTTACTGCAACCTACATCCTTCTGAATCTGCTTAGTGTATTCATCTCTTGGTCTCCCTCTACGAGTTTTACCCACCACACTGCCCTCCAATGCTAAATTTGTGATCCCTTGATGCCTCAGAACATGTCCTACCAATCGGTCCCTTCTTCTAGCCAAGTTGTGACACAAACTTCTCTTCTCTCCAATTCTATTCAATATCTCCTCATTAGTTATGTGATCTACCCATCTAATCTTCAGCATTCTTCTGTAGCACCACAATTCAAAAGCTTCTGTTCTCTTCTTGTCCAAACTATTTATTGTCCATGTTTCACTTCCGTACATGGCTACACTCCAAACAAATACTTTCAGAAACGACTTCCTGACACTTAAATCTATACTCGATGTTAACAAATTTCTCTTCTTTAGAAACGCTTTCCTTGCCATTGCCAGTCTACATTTTATATCCTCTCTACTTCGGCCATCATCAGTTATTTTACTCCCCAAATAGCAAAACTCCTTTACTACTTTAAGTGTCTCATTTCCTAATCTAATTCCCTCAGTGTCACCCGACTTAATTCGACTACATTCCATTATCCTTGTTTTGCTTTTGTTGATGTTCATCTTATATCCTCCTTTCAAGACACTGTCCATTCCATTCAACTGCTCTTCCAAGTCCTTCACTGTCTCTGACAGAATTACAATGTCATCGGCGAACCACAACATTTTTATTTCTTGTCCATGGATTTTAATACCTACTCCGAATTTTTCTTTTTGTTTCCTTTACTGCTTGCTCAATATACAGATTGAATAACATTGGGGACAGGCTACAACCCTGTCTTACTCCCTTCCCAACCACTGCTTCCCTTTCATGCCCCTCGACTCTTATAACTGCCACCTGGTTTCTGTACAAATTGTAAATAGCCTTTCACTCCCTGTATTTTACCCCTGCCATCTTTAGAATTTGAAAGAGAGTATTCCAGTCAACATTGTCAAAAGCTTTCTCTAAGTCTACAAATGCTAGAAACGTAGGTTTGCCTTTCCTTAATCTAGATTCTAAGGTCAGTATTGCCTCACATGTTCCAATATTTCTACGGAATCCAAACTGATCTTCTCCGAGGTTGGCTTCTACCAGTTTTTCCATTCGTCTGTAAAGAATTTGCGTTAGTATTTTGCAGCAGTGACTTATTAAACTGATAGTTCGGCAATTTCACATCTGTCAACACCTGCTTTCTTTGGGATTGGAATTATTATATTCTTCTTGTAGTCTGAAGGTATTTCGCCTGTCTCATACATCTTGCTCACCAGATGGTAGAGTTTTGTCAGGACTGGCTCTCCCAAGGCCGTCAGTAGTTCCAATGGAATGTTGTCTACTCCCGGGGCCTTGTTTCGACTCAGGTCTTTCAGTGCTCTGTCAGACTCTTCACGCAGTATCGTATCTCCAATTTCATCTTCATCTACATCCTCTTTAATTTCCATAACATTGTCCTCAAGTACATTACCCTTGTATAGACCCTCTATATACTCCTTCCACTTTTCTGCTTTCCCTTCTTTGCTTAGAACTGGGTTTCCATCTGAGCTCTTGATATTCGTACAAGTGGTTCTCTTTTCTCCAAAGGTCTCTTTAATTTTCCTGTAGGCAGTAGCTATCTTACCCCTAGTGAGATAAGCCTCTACATCCTTACATTTGTCTTCTAGCCATCCCTGCTTAGCCATTTTGCACTTCCTGTCAATCTCATTTTTGAGACGTTTGTGTTCCTTTTAGCCTGCTTCATTTGCTGCGTTTTTATATTTTCTCCTTTCATCAATTAAATTCAATATTTCTTCTGTTACCCAAGGATTTCTACTAGCCCTTGTCCTTTTACCTACTTGATCCTCTGCCGCCTTCACTACTTCATTCGTCAGAGCTACCCATTCTTCTTCTACTGTATTTCTTTCCCCCATTCCTCTCAATTGATCCCTTATGCTCTCCCTGAAACTCTGTACAACCTCTGGTTTAGTCAGTTTATCCAGGTCCCATCTCCTTAAATTCCCACCTTTTTGCAGTTTCTTCAGTTTTAATCTACAGTTCATAACCAGTAGATTGTGGTCAGAGTCCACATCTGCCCCTGGAAATGTTTTACAATTTAAAACCTGGTTCCTAAATCTCTGTCTTACCATTATATAATCTATCTGATACCATTTAGTATCTCCAGGGTTCTTCCATGTATACAACCTTCTTTCATGATTCTTAAACCAAGTGTTAGCTATGATTAAGTTATGCTCTGCACAAAATTCTACCAGAAGGCTTCCTGTTTCATTTCTCTTCCCCAATCCATATTCACCCACTATGTTTCCTTCTCTCCCTTTTCCTACTCTCGAATTCCAGTCACCCATGACTATTAAATTTTCATCTCCCTTCACTACCTGAATAATTTCTTTTATCTCATCATACATTTCATCAATTTATTCATCATCTGCAGAGCTAGTTGGCATATAAACTTGTACTACTGTAGTAGGTGTGGGCTTCGTATCTATCTTGGCCACAATAATTCGTTCACTATGCTGTTTGTAGTAGCTTACCCGCATTCCTATTTTCTTATTCGTTATTAAACCTACTCCTGGATTACCCCTATTTGATTTTGTGTTTATAACCCTGTAGTCACCTGACCAGAAGTCTTGTCCTCCTGCCACCGAACTTCACTAATTCCCACTATATCTAACTTTAACCTATCCATTTCCCTTTTTAAATTTTCTAACCTACCTGCCCGATTAAGGGATCTGACATTCCACGCTCCGATCCGTAGAACGCCAGTTTTCTTTCTCCTGCAACGATGTCCTCTTGAGTACTCCCCGCGCAGAGATCCGAATGGGGGACTATTTTACCTCCGGAATATTTTACCCAAGAGGACGCCATCATCATTTAACCATACAGTAAAGCTGCATGCCCTCGGGAAAAATTATGGCTGTAGTTTCCCCTTGCTTTCAGCTGTTCACAGTACCAGCACAGCAAGGCCATTTTGGTTAGTGTTACAAGGCCAGATCAGTCAATCATCCAGACTGTTGCCCCTGCAACTACTGAAAAGGCTGCTGCCCCTCTTCAGGAACCAGGCGTTTGTCTGGCCTCTCAACAGATACCCCTCTGTTGTGGTTGCACCTACGGTACGGCCATCTGTATCGCTGAGGCACGCAAGCCTCCCCACCAATGGCAAGGTCCATGGTTCATGGCAGTAGGTCCAAAACCTAAATAGACCCAAAACACAGTCATGAACCTTTTCTCCAGGAGCCTTAACCCCACAGAAATATCCATCCTTTTCAAAGGCCTCACCTTCTTCCCCAATCCCAAATTCAATCATGCAGGATGTAATCTACCCCTCCCACACATCATTTGTTGATTGTCACTGTCTGTATTGTTAACTTTTTTTAATAAGCTTCGAGAGGAGTAGGATTTACAATAAACTTTTTACTTTTCTTCTTTTCTTGTAGTTGGCTCCAGTTCTTCATGTCTAGGAGCTGATTCGTGAAGCTGAAGTTTCTGTCATTATTGGTTCTCATGGTTTCAATTGACATAATAAATTTGAAGTGAGCCTGCACTGTATTTTTTGTTTTGCTCAAAAATTTTATTCTCTCACATTTTTCTGTATCACACTGTCTTTATAATTTCCATGTCAACAAAGCCGAACATTACATTGTTCTTCCCAAAAATAAAACATGTCCAATCACACCAGAGTTATGCCCACTACTACTTCACTTGGCAGTACTAACAGTATTCCAAAGGGTTTACAAATTCTCTTGACAGATAAATTTCTATTACTTTCTGTTATTATTTTATACATGAATCCAGAAATAAATTTAATAAATTGCGCTAAATTGCAAACTTAATAATAGAAATCATAAATATGCCAAATATTTCACAATTTCAAATGTTTGTAAGAGAAAATAATTTCAACTATACGTTCAGAGTTAGTACATATCAATTGTAGTAAAGAAAATAAAGTTATTTCTGTTAGCTTGAATTACAAGACGTAGTGTACAAATCGTATGAAATTCTGTTAGAAAAACAGCTGAGATATTATTAACCTTTTCAAAATTTTTGAATATTTTTGGTATCGATAATTTCTGTTGAGGAAAAGTAATGCTAGAGGGGGATGTCCCTTTACAAGGACGTGTTAAAGACCTTCTCTTCTTCTCCTGGTCCCTACAGTGGAAACACATTTTCACCACCAACCCTACCAATCAGACTCAACCAAAGAGCAATGTTGAACCCTGTCTAACTCAGCTCACTCACCCATCCAACCTTGATCTACCCCCACAGCCCAAAATCACCCTCTGTTTACTTTCCAGAATTTCTTAACGTTGAACCTTGCTTCACCATCATTCCCCAAATCCCTCATTATGCAAGCTAACCTTACATCTTACATCTGCGAAAGAGCTGCAATCAACCACCTAAAATCTCATCTTGACCATACTATTCTACCTGCTGACAAAGCCTTGACCATTGTTATTTGAACCACAAGGGTTACCTGGCAGAAAGATTCTGCCAGCTGTCAGATACTTCCACCTACAAACCTTGCCGCAGTGTCTCCATTCCAGAAATCCAGCAGGATCTCCAGTCACTCCTCAAATCCTTACGCCCATCCTATCTCCCCAGAGTCCATCTCTCTGCCCACCCCTACCACTCCCCACACTCCTACCTTCAACTTGCTTCCTAAAGCCCATAAACCCAACCACCCATAATCACTCCATTGTGGCTGGTTACTGTGCCCCCACTGAGAGAATCTCTGTTCTCATAGACCAACACCTTCAACCTACTATCTGGAACCTATCCTCCTACATAGAAGATACCAACCATTTCCTCCACTCACTCTCCACAATTGCTGTTCATTTACCACGCGGTTCTCTACTCGTCACTATTGATGCCACCTTCCTTTACACTAACATCCCTAATGCCCCTGGCCTTGCCGCTATTGGACACTACCTGTTCCAACACCTGACTGATTCTAAACCAACATCCTACTTCCTAGTAATCATAACCAATTATATCCTCACCCACAATTATTTCTCCTTTGAAGGCATTACCTACAAACAAATGCAGGATACGGCTATGGGTTCCTGTGTGGCACCATCCAGTGCGAACCTATTCGTGGACCATCTAGAGGAATCCTTCCTAAACACCCAGAATCCTAAACCCCTCAACTGGTTCAGATTCATTGATGACATTTTTGCGACCTGGATTGAGGGCAAAGATGGATCCACATTCCTCCAGAACTTCAACAACTTCTCCCCCATTTGCTTCACTTGGTCCTACTCAACCCAACAAGCCACCTTCCTAGATGTTGACCTCCACCTCAAAGATGGCTACATCAGTAGCTCTGTCCATATCAAACCTACTAACCACCAGAAATACCTCCACCATAATTATCCTTCCAACCTTGTACAAAAACAATTCCCCCATACCTTATCTTTCCAGTCTTCCACTACCACTGTCAGGCCACAGAGGAGCATTCCTCTTGTAACTCAGTGCCACCCCGGACTGCAGCAACTGAATTACATTCTCCGCCAGGGTTTCGACTACCCTCTCATTGTGCCCTGAAATGATAAATGTCATGTCCTCTGTCCTTCCCACCCCTCCCACAGTGGTATTCTGCCATTTGCCAAAGCTACACAATATACTCGTCCATCCCTGCGCAACCCCTGCTCCCAACTCCTTACATCATCGCTGATACCCCCAATAGACCTAGATGCAAGACCTGTCCCATACATCCTCCCACCACCACCTACTCCAGTCCAGTAACAAACATCACCTATCCTATTAAAGGCAGGGCTACCTGTGAAACCAGTCATGATATACAAGCTAAGCTGCAACCACTGTGGTGCATTCTATGTGGGCATGACAACTGACAAGCTGTCTGTTTGCATGAATGGCCACCAACAAACTGTGGCCAAGAAGCAAGTGGATCACCCTGTTGCTGAGCACACTGCCAAACATGACATCCTCCATTTCAGTGACTGCTTCATAACTTGTGCCATATGGATCCTTCCCACCAACACCAGCTTTTCTTAATTTGCACAGGTTGGAACTTTCCCTGCAATACATCCTATGTTCCCATAACCCTCCTGGCCTCAACCTTCGCTGGCTGGTGTGGCTGAGCGGTTCTAGACGCTTCAGTCTGGAACCACGTGACCGCTACGGTTGCAGGTTCGAATCCTGCCTTGGGCATGGATGTGTGTGATGTCCGTAGGTTAGTTAGGTTTAAGTAGTTCTAAGTTCTAGGAGACTGATGACCTCAGATGTTAAGTCCCATAGTGCTCAGAGCCATTTGAGCCTCAACCTTTATTGGTCACTGTCCTTACCCATCCAGCCCCTTCCCTGTTCCCATTCCAGCACTACACAGCCCTCATTCCACCCTTGCACCCAGTCTTTTTTTTCTCTCCTCTTCCACTATCCCCCCCTCCCCCTTTCCCCGCCACCCACGCCTCCGCACTCTCTTATGTCTCCCCTGCCCTCTGTCTAACCTTCAGCACTTCATGTCTAACCTTCAGCACTTAACTGTCCACCATCCGAACCCTACTATCCCTCCCCCTCCCCACTCCAACCTCCTCCTTACTCGACCCAGTCGCCACTCCCATCATGCACTGGTGCCGCTGCTTGCAGTGTGGTTTCAGTTGCCTGAGACTGCAGTCGTGTGTGTGTGTGTGTGTGTGTGTGTGTGTGTGTGTGTGTGTGTGTTGGTCCGTTGTCTATTTTTGATGTTGGCCTTGCCGGCCAAAAGCTTTATTTATGACAGTTTTTGTGTTTTGCCTATCTGTGACTCAGCATCTCTGCTATACGGTGAGTAGTAACGTTCCTTTTCATAATATTGTTACATCCCATCCTGGATTATCGATTGTTTAATTTTCTGTAAACAGTTATTAGCAAAAGCACGCTATTTAATAAGACAACAGGCATAGGATTGTTGGCAACAATACGTTACTTCCACTGGATGGACATATACCAGATGTCCAGATGCATACAAAAATTGTGACCTATCAGTAGCCATTCCTGGCTAGAATACGCGGAATTTTAAACAGAGGAGTACAATGTACCACTTCTGTTGACATAATGTAATTATTGGTCTGCTAAACAAAACTGTCAGTTTCAAACTAGTTTCACCCATATCTTGATCAACATTGGCTTTAGCAGGATGTACATTTAGTACTTTAAGACCCCAACGGACAGAAACCTGTAACATCTCTTTATACACTGAGAATTCAGCAGTGCACTGACATAGTACAAAAATACCTCCCTTAGCCCAGATACAGTACACTACCAAGTGCTTCATCACCATAGTGACCACCAGTAAATTCCAGTTCTTTAAAGAATCAAACTCCCGTGTATAAAACAACTTCAAACATTTGATTACTTTTCAAATGAGTTAATGTATTAAATATTTGACATTAAGCCTGTAAGTGAGAATATTTTAGAAATAGTTTCAAATTATGCTTAAAGTTGTTTGGAAGTCACTAAGTGCTCCTGTTATTATGAACACTGGCAGAATACAGTCTGAGTAATTAATACTTCATTTTAAGCAAAAGAAAGTTTTGTGTGCATCTCAGTGTTTACGGTGATGTGTCTACTGAACTGTGGGTTGTACGATGATATAATTTTTAAGGTACATTCAATTGCATATGTAGATATTGTGTGCAAAGAGTGTTGTGAATGGAGTTAGTAGTAAAGAACTAATAAATTAAAATGTCATGCGTGATGTTGAAGTTTTACTAAGTGCAATTTTAAGCAGAAAAGAATTTTCACACAACTCAATGTCCATGACTACGTATCTCTTAACTATATGTCATATAATGGTATAACTTTGCAGGTACATTCAGTGGTATATGTGGGCAGTGTCTGCAAACTACATTGTGAATAGAATCTTTAGTAAAGAAGTAATGAATTAAAATGTCGTGTCTGTTACTGAAGTTTTACTACACGAACAGCGAAAGTGTACTAAGCGATAAACTTTTTCCTTTCATCAATTTGTGGGAGATGGAGGGTCAGCCAGAAAAAGTTTTGTGAATGTTTGAAATAATATGTAAACTTTGTTGTAAGTTGCTCAAGTGTCCTCATTCTTAGATGCAGAATGAATAAAATTGGAGTATTTGCTTCCTGTCTGCTAAGCTGCTTCAAGACAAACACATGGTTTCTAATTATAACACTTGTCTTGCTGTGTTAAACTTCTAACATATGATCATACCTCTCAGTAAGTAGCCTATGGTAGTATTTTAAATCTGACCAGTAATTACATGTTGGCCAGGTGACCTGCAACTGGTGTAGGTTCCAGGTTTCGGAATTGTTCTTAGTAATATAGATACCAAACAAAGCAGCCTGATGATGTTAAACAAGATTTGCCTGTAGGAGTTTCTTTCACATTCATCTGGCAGACAGTATCCTTATACCAATATTGAAACCTGGTAACCCCCCCCATAATACAGCCCGACCAATCAGTCTAAAAGCAACCCTATGTAGACTGTTGGAATGGAAGGTCAGTCAAAGACTTTATCAGCATCTGGAAACAATAATTTGTCTCACCATTTCAAAGTGGATGCCACAGGTCCAGAGCAAGAACTGACAACCTTGTATGATTGGAGTCTGCTGTCAGAGAGGCTTGGTCTTACTCAACTTGTAGAAGGCATATGTCACAATGTGACGGCACTGTATCTTAACCAGATTATATAGCTGATATTTCTGAGCAACTTGGTGTTATAAATTTATCGTCCCATTGGCATTTCCGAGTTAAAAAGTTGACACTTCCATAATAATTGACTTGTACAGCAAAACGGGTTTCCTCTTTGCATTTGCCATAAATGGAATAGCAAATATATCATCAGCCTTGTATGCCAATGACTCCTGTTTGCACTGCAGCTGTGTATCATTATTTTCAGCTGAATGTCATCTTCAGATAGCCATTCAGCTGACATTCATGTGTTTGAGTTATGTCTGGACAACCAATGGCTGGAAGTGGTAAATGCCCTTTGCTTTTTAGTGCAGTTCAGCCATGAACTGACATTATTGCCTCACATAAAGCAACTCAAGCTTGTATTTAACTGCCTGTGCTTTCTCAAAAACGGGACCCTATGCACCTCAGTGGAACCTGCTTTACGACTGGAATTTCCCATACAAAACCTGTCCATAGTGTAGTAGTTGAAGTAGGTATTTCACCATTAAAGGTACACCGCCGACAACTCTTAAAAACGTGGTTGCGACTTACTGTATTTCAGAACATCCTTATTAGACAACACATTCCCATAACCCCAACATCCTTCCTCTTATAAGTCGTTTTTAAACAGGGAGAACAGCAGTGGTTAGACTAAAAGAAATGCATCCTCTTGAAACTTATCCACCTACCGTAGGTCCTAATATTCATCACTGTAGGTTGTGTTTGTTCCTCCATGACCAAACGACCTGTAGTCTGATGTATACTAATTGCTCCAAGGGTGATGAGGAAGTGGGCTATGCATTTACCAACAAATAGGTTTATGAACAACACTTCGTTCCCACTGTATGTGGCTTCTGCACCTTGGAATTAATAGCAGTATGCAGAGCTCTTGTACAAGTACAGCTTCAGCCTACCAGAAATATTCTCCTGTAGAATGATCCTTCAGAAGTTTGAAGGTGATTGAAAAGTACTCTTTGGAATGTCCTTTAGTCTCTGCCCGTTACAGACTTTTTTATGAACTCCACAATACAGGAACTTTCCTGATATTCCACTGGATATTGAGCTGTATAGGCAACCTGGGCAGTTAGTGTGCTGATGTACATGAGCTAAGGCAGCCTCTAATATGGATCTGCTGGCTGTACAGTAGGTGAAGCTGATTTGCAGGTACATCACAGGAGGTGCAGCTTACAAAAATGGGGAGCAGAATGGATGACTAACATCCATCCCAAACTTACCCTGAACAAGAAAAGAAGTGGAGGAAGTCACTCCGCCCCTCTCCAAAAGAAACTGCAGTGTTCCATCTCTTCACACACGACTACACACAGTTGGAAGAAAACCTCGCTCAGTGTGCCTGTAGAATGACTCTGACATTCTGCCACATTCTCAATGGACATCCAGACTCGCTTGATGGACAATATAGATTATACTCGATGAATTGTAGCCACATATCCTAGATTATTGTGTGACAAAACAGCTCAAGTTTTAATATTTCTGCCGGAAAGATAATATTGCCAGTTGATTTGAAGTATTCATTTTAGCAGTTGACTTATGGGATGAAGTTAGGCAGGGGACACCACCTGCAGCTTTTTTTTGCTTTAGGTGGTGGTTCTGACCTATCTCCACTCCATTCCAGACATCAACTCTAAATCTTGCTTCCCTATACTAGAAATTGATCTATTTTATTTCTCCTTATCACCCGCAATACATTGAATGTGTTTTCCTTTTTGCGATATTGTGTCCTAATGTTGAAGTAGCCCTCTTATAGTGGGAGAAACTTGACCATTCCCTTCCTCCTCCTTTCACCTGTGCGTGGTCTGCATCTCCTTCTATCGATACTCTTTTTCACTGTTCTCTGTAAGTCATTTCTTGTTACAGCACCGCTCCTCTTGACCGGACTCTGTTCACATTACTCACAAAACTCTTCCATTCATTCTTATTTGTGATTATAAAAAGACTAACAACTGCCTGTTCAGTTCCTTGGAAACCCTGTTTATTATCACCATCTCAACATGAACCTGTGGAAGTGCCTCTTTGTCACCTTAGGGAAAAGGGGGAGAGGGAGGGGGACGTCTGTGGCCATATAATTAATGAAGATAGAATCTGTTTTTTTTTTCTAAAAAATAAGAGCTGTAACAAGCTCATCATCTACCCAGCACACTTGGGGGTGTGAAAAATTTGTTTGAAATGTGTTGCTACTACTGATGAGTGATGGAGGATTCCAGTTGCAGAAATGTAATGCTCAGCTTATCCATGACATTTTCGTAAAGACACCTGTGCCCATTAGGTTTTTTAAAATGAAAATACCTAAGGGAACTCAGCTAATTGAAACTGGCTATTTATGCTACACATTTGTGCCCCGAGCTAGGGTTTGGTTAAGACTGCCTGTCTTCTGGTACTGTAAGCTCTATGAGTGCTTCAGCAAGTTCTCAAAGTGCATATAGACTCACTTGATGCACGACATAACCCCTGATCCAGGAATGCTGCAAATTGCCGTGCAAAGTGACAAGTATGAGGGGTAGTTATAACATTTTAATTACCACCTCAAAAATATAAATTACAAAATTAATTTTTTATTTGTTTGGAATCATGGTACACATTGAAATCTCAATGTCACAGTACCATAACATGCCACGAAAGCAGTTGAAACAAAACGACACAATCCATAGGTAAAATGGTGTATTGTATTGTAACTTGTTTTTGGTGACAGTGACAATTTTGCAGCAGTATCAGGCCAATTTAGACAACTAAGGAGTCATTTATGCTGCTGTACTTATCCATTCTTTAAACACTGTCAATCTTTCCATCAAAATGATTTTTTGACCCTTTGAAAATGATGAATCACTTAACATTATGACTCGTGTAGGTGATGTCTCTGTTTTGTTTCTGTGTGCCCCAAGCCTTTGTCCAAAAGTAACAATTATCCTATAATCTGAACCATCACTTACTCACAGGGAGACCCTCTCACTATGTGATATCACACAATGACAAGGTACTTGATAGTTACTTGTGTACCTGCTTAACCACAGACACCTTTGCCTCAGCTGACCTCTACACAAGTACTTTATATGGCTGCGTCATTGCCTTGCCCCATGGCAAACAACAGGAGCTCGAGAGTCATACGTATGTGTTGTTTCAATAATCCTCACTTACCTCACTTATTATGAAGATATTAATTCATTAATTTATTCTTACTTTGTATTCCGTAAATCCCATCATGAAGACCCATTATGAATGTGGAATGAATCAAATTCATCTACATCTACATTCATACTTTGCAAGCCACCATGCAGTGCATGGTGGTGGGTACATTGTACCACTACTAGTCTTATCTTTTCCTGCCCAACTGCAAATGCAGAAAAAGAAAATAATCTATATGCTTCCATGCTAGCTCTAATTTCTCTTATTGTGTCTTCATGGTCATTACAGGAAATGTTCACTGACAGCAGTAGATTCATTCTGCAGTCAGCAGCCAATTCCTGTTCTCTAAATTTTTGCAATAATATTTGCAAAATGAATGTAGTCTTCCCTCCAGTGATTCCCAGTTGAATTCACGAAGCACCTCTGTAATACATGCGTGTTGAATGAACCTACCAGTAACAAATGTAGCAACTTGCCTCTGAGTTGTTTTGATATGTTCCTTTAATCTGACCTTGTGGGGATCCCACACATTTGAGCAGCACTTAGGAATGGGCCATGCTGTTGTTCTGTATGTGATCTCCATATATCTGAGCAACATTTGCCTAAAATTCTCCCTCTGTAATACATGCGTATTAATTGAACCTACCAGTAACAAATGCAGCAACTTGCGTCTGGGTTGGTTCGATATGTTCCTTTAATCTGACCTTGTGGGGATCCCAGACATTTGAGCAGCAGGAATGGGTCATGCTGTTGTTCTGTATGTGATCTCCATATATCTGAGCAACATTTGCCTAAAATTCTCCCGTTGAAATGAAGTCTGTCATTCTTTTTCCCTGCCACTGACCTTACATGCTCTTTCCATTTCATATCACTATGCAGTTTTTCATCTGGATAGTTAATTATTGTGACTGTGTCAAGCAGCACTGATACTATAGTCTAACCTTATAAGGTTAGCTTTCCTATTTAGCTGCATTAACTTACATTTTTCTATACTTAGAATGAACTGCCATTTATTGCACCTAGTAGAAAATTTTGAGTTTTTATGCCTCAGACAATGATGATGCTTCACTGTACACTACAGCATCATCAGCAATCACAGAGTGCTACTCACCGTATCTGTCAGATCATTTTTGTATATAGAGAACAAGAGAAGTCCTATCACCGTCCAGGACAACGTTCTGGGTTCTGTTACTTGAGAGGTTTCGGGTCTGTCTCATATCTGGAAACCAATTCCATATTCTCAGGCCTTTGTTAACAGTCTGCAGTGGAACACTGTCAATCACTTTCCAGAAATCTGGGAATATGGAATCTACCTATTGCCCTTTGTCCATGGTTCACAGGATATTGTAAGAAAAGTGCAAGCTGAGTTTAGCATGAGCAATGTTTCCTAAATACTTCCTGATTTGTGGGCAGAAGCTTTTCTGTGTCAAGTAAATTTATTATATTTCAACTTAGAATATGCCACAGCAAAATGATGTTAAGAATGTTGATCTGTAATTTTGTATGTCTGCTCTTTCAAAGTTCTTATATCACCTGCACTTTTTTCTAGTTCTTTGGGATTTCATGCTGGGTGAGAGATTCACAATAAATGGAAACTAAATAAGGAGCCAGTGCCAAAGAAACTGAATTGTGATTCCATCTGGACCTTGTGACTTATGACTTGTTTTCTTTTCAACTATCAGTTGCTTCTCAGTGCCAGGGATGCCCATTTATATGTCCTCCAAATGGGAATCTGCGTGAAGGTCAAACAATTACATGTTTGTATAATTCTTCTATGCAAAAGGTGTTTTAAACACAGAATTTAAAATTTCAGCTGTTCTTTTGCTGTTTTCTATCACCATGCCGGACAGGTTGATGTATGACTAAAGCCTTCGCCCTGCTTAGTGATTTTACATAGGATCAGAATTTTTTCAGATTCTTGGCAAGATCTTTCATGAAGTTACGATGGTCGAAGTTGTTGTATGCTTTACGTATTGATCTTTTTATAGACATAAGAATTTTTGCTAAATTGTGCCTGTTGACATTTCCATTTTTCTTTTTGAATCGAAAGCGCAACGATCTCCACTTCCTCAGCATTTTCCGAATTTTGTTCTTAAGTGATTGTGTGTCTTTTCCATCCTTAATTCATTTACCGAGCCCATACTCATCCAGAGCACAGTTTACAATGAGTTTAAACTTTTCCTATAATTCCTGTGTGTCCATTGTAATGAACTTCATGTTGTCTATTCATTGTTAAAAAATATTTTGGCTCAACCACTTGTTTATAGTGTAAACAAGTGGTTGAGCCGAAATATTTTTTAACATTGAAATTGACAACCACGACTTCTGATCCAGTATGGATAAAATCAATGTCTATTCATTATCTAAATAGGATGCTAACAACTGCTTATCTGCTCTTTCCAGCATACACACTCTCCAAGCCTTCCTGATGGATTTGTTAACTTTAGCAACCTTCATTGGTGTAATGAGATCATGATCACTAATCCTTGTGTGTCTACTTACACTATCAGTAAGGTCAGGCCTGTTTATAGCTATGAAGTTTACAGTATTTCCATTGCATGTGGATTGTCAAACTACAGTGGAACATTGATTTTATATTCTCTGATTCTGTGTGTTTCACAATTCTACACCATAAATTCGTAGGCACTGTGAAAAACCCATAAGGTTAATGCTGAAAATTCACTAATTTTATAATTCTTGCTAGTAAAGTTTACGTCGATTCTAAGTTCTTACTTGACATCTCATTTGACTTCATCCTGTTTTCTTCCTATTGACATTTGATGTGACTGAATGAGCTATAAGTGGCTCGAAAGATGGATGGTTTGCACAACGGTTAATGGCAGAATTAAGGGAATATTTCAGACCGTTGTGGAGAGGGGAGATGTGTGAGAGGAAACGCTGATATAATCCATGATCGGTTTTGCCAACACCAGTTGCAACATTTAGCTTCACCATGCAATTATGACACAACTACTGCTAGGTTGCAGTGGTAATTGATAAACAAGATACTTGACGCGAAGTGTTCCGGACCAAGCCAATATGTGACTGAGGGCCCCCAGGCACCACCTTTTCTTGTGCACTTATAACTCAGTCTCATCATTTTGCATGTATTTATGATGTGTTGTATTTAGCAGCAATATCAATCATCAACCTTTTAAATTCAAACACTGAGTCTCAAAGAATATGCTCAGTCATAACCGAGGAAACGTTTCCCCTTTCTGCGTAGTGAACTACTATTGGTTGGTGACTTGTTAAGTCATCCAATAGCCAGCGCACCCATCACATCACACTAACACATGTAAAATGGTCTCACGTACTGGATGTGTGGAGAGGGGGAGTGGACCTTCAGTGATGAGAGTGCAGGTAGTAGTGAAAGCATTTTGTGAGGTGCTGAAAATATAATTTTCGTGC
Organism: Schistocerca piceifrons; assembly: GCF_021461385.2. NCBI lineage: Eukaryota > Metazoa > Arthropoda > Insecta > Orthoptera > Acrididae > Schistocerca > Schistocerca piceifrons. The sequence goes on along the minus strand of NC_060143.1, from coordinate 93,594,000 downwards.
CGATGATGTACTGTGACAGAGATGTCACACGAAAATAGAACAAAAAAATTTGTAATAGCACATTTTACAGACTTTCACGTTCAAATATGACATGATACAGTCGCATCAACTACATACGCTACTCGTGCATTTTCTTTGCAGAACACACACACACCACACACGTAGATTGTAAAGATTGGCAGCAGTAATGGAGGGCATGATGTGAAACTTTAGACCTTAGATTTCTTTCAAATTTACACTGTGTACAGAAATTAACTGAGCCGACTTCTAATAAGCTTGTAACAACAGCAGAGAAATAAACTCATTTTTTCAAGTCTCTGTTTCTCTCATCAAGCCTAAAATAACACTCTAATGGTGGTGAGAATACGATTGCAGCTCATAAAAAAAGCGTTAAACAATATCAGCAATGTGATTCTTCAGTTTCTCCTGGCTTATTTCTTGCTTGAACAGTCCTCGGGTGTACTGCTGGTCCATAGTGTCCAACGGGCACAATATTTCGGCAATCAGATAAGTCGCCATCGTCAGGTGCGCTGATAAACTGAGCTCCTGAGGGCGGGCTCCCCTTTTGAGGCGTTCTCTTAGCGGTCCACGCCCACGCGTCAGTAGTCGCTGAGATGCTGGCATCGACGTCTTTGGTAGCGTCGGTGTAATTGCCTCGTTCGCCATAGTCACCCATTTGTTTCCTTTGATGAGCATCTTTTTAGTTAGACTCAGTGCTGGTTCCCATGCCCTGCTGAGGTTGTAGCCACAATCTCAGTTGATGAGTCCATCCCTGGTACGAATTTCAATAGCCTCTCTAATGATTCTGTCCCAGTATTTAGATGTCTGTGCCAAGACCCTGGTACGTTGGTTGTCCATTTTGTGATTTTTGGACAAACAGTGCACTGCGATCGCCGACTTGTTGGGGTACCCAAGTCGAGTGTGCCTCTGATGTTCACGGCAATGATCTTTGATGTTGCACGCTGTCTGTCCAACATAAGTCTTCCCACATTGACGTGGAATCTGGTTTATGCCGGCCTTCTGCAAACCAAGATTGTCTTTAACACTTCCCAGTACTGGGTGTACCGTAATGAAATGAGCATTTTTTTTGTGAAAATGGAACACTAGTTTTGTATTGAAAAGTAAAAACATTTTATTCAAAGTACTGACCATTACTTTCTATACATTTTGACCACCTTTCTGGCAATTTGTGGACACCACACCAATAGAAATGTTTGTCTTTTGAAGCAAACCAATCAGACACCCAATTTTCGACTTCTTCGTAGGAATCAATGTGTTCCTCAGCCAATGCGTGTCCCATTGATGAAAAAAAATGGTCGTCAGAAGGGGCCAAGTCTGGCCAATACGGCGAGAGGGGTAGCAGCTCCCAGCCAAGTGTTTTGATTGTATCCTGAACCAGTTTTGCTTTGTGTGCAGGTGAATTGTAATGTAAAAAAATTACTTTGCCATGTCTTCTGGCCCTTTCTGGTCTTTTTTCGATCAATGTATAGTTCAAATTGATCATTTGTTGTCTGTAGCGATTAGTATTCACAGTTTCACCGGGTTTTTGAAGCTCGTGATACACCACACCTTTCTGATCCCACGAAACACAGAGTATTGTCTTCTTGCCGAATCGATCTGGTTTTGCAGTTGATGTTGATGGTTGTCCCAAATTAACCCATGATTTTTCCCGTTTAGGATTCTTAAAATAAATCCATTTTTCATCGCCAGTAACAATTCTATGCAAAATCGGTTTTCTTTCATGTCTTTGAAGCAAAATTTGACAAATGGTTTTTCAGTTTTCCATCTGTCTTTCATTCAACTCATGTGGCACCCATTTTACACACTTTTGGATCTTTCACATAGCTTTCAAACGGTCAGAAATTGTTTGTTGTGCAACATTTAGCATTGCTGCCATTTGCTTCTGACTCAACATATCATCTTCATCCAATATTGCTTGCAATTCAGTGTCTTCGAACTTTTTTGGTGGTCTTCCACGTTCTTCATTTCTTACATCAAAATCCTTATTTCTGAACCATTGAAACCATTTTTTGCATGTTGCTTCTGATAGAGCATGATCACCATATGCCTCGACAAGCATTCGATGTGACTCTGCAGCACTTTTTTTCAAATGAAAACAAAAAATTAATGCTTTCCACAAATCATCACTTTCTGGTACAAAATTCGACATTGTTAACATGATGAAAACATACGGTGTTGTTTGTTCCATGACTTGATGTTTACTAAATATCTTTGACAGATGTCATACCAACCAAACAAAAACAAAATTAAAGCTCGTTCACAACAAATGTTCCCTATCGACACATTTGTATCTTAACACTCATTTCATACCGGTACACCTGGTAATGCTTGTGTTTTATTTGGTGGGTAAAAGACAGTTCGTACTCTGTGTTTCCTCAGTATTCATCCTATTTTCCCCAATAATGCGACAGTATACGGTATATAGGCAGTGATTATCTCTTTCTCTGTGACTTCTTCCGTCTCCACACACTGTACTGTAGAGGTGGAGCGGAAAGCACGTCTGATTTGCGATTCGGAGTACAAGGCCGGTAAGACAACAATCTCAGGGTTCTGTCTCTGGTTACTAATGGCTGTCCTCTCCCTGATGGTAGTATTCGACTTGATCGGTTTAGTTCTCGTCAGAGCCAGGAAACATACCAGTGTCTTGGCACAGACATCTAAATACTGGGACAGCATCATAAGAGAGGCTATCGAAATTCATACCAGGGATGGACTCATCAACCAAGATTGTGGCTACAACCTCAGTAGGGCATGGGAACCAGCACTGAGTCTAATTAAAAAGACACTCAGCTAAGGAAATGAACGGGTGACTAGGGCAGACAAGGCAATTACACTGATGCCACCATAGATGCCAACGCCACTGTCTCAGCGACTACTGACGCGCGGGCGCGGACCATGGAGAGAACGCCTTGCGAGGGGAGGGGATTTAATACGCCCGCATGCTCTCAGGAGCTCAGTTCGTCAGCGGACCTGACGGTGGTGACATGTCTGATTGCCGAAATATTGTGCCCATTGGACACTATGGACCGGCAGTACACCTGTGGACTGTTCAAGCAATACCAGCAATGGTGACAAAGCTTGTCATTAATTAGATGTTCACATTTATGCTTATGGTTTAACCACTTAGGTTCTGAGATGTTTTTGGTTTAATTCAACATGTTCATATATTTTTTTTTTTTGTGTGAACACAAAGGTTGATCACTCAAAAATGAGTGTTTTGAACGTATAATTTGGTTTGTAGCGTGTTGGAAAATAGGTCTATTACCTTGTATCCAGATACCAATTTCAATTTTTTGATGAGTTTTTACTTGCTGTTACACATCTCATTTTTTAAAAAACTGATGAAATTCATTACCACAAATTTTTGTATAAACATTGTAGTCTACATTTAATTTCTTCACTTACACAGAATTTATATGAAATATTGGAGAGGATTCAAATTTTTAATCATATACACCAATTACATGTGCTTTTGCTCGTATTTTGGGGGTTTTAACATTTTCCTTGATTCTGCATTTTCCTCAGTCTTGCATTTTTAAAGCATAGACCACATGAAAATGTAAAATAGGGGTTTCACAGTAGCTTCTAGCTAGTTTTCGGGAAATATTTTAGGTCTGCTTCTCAACACTGTCAATACCTGCTGCTATGAACCCATAGATGTCCCACTCTATACTCTGTAAGTTAATGTCCCGTCTCAGTAATTTTACGTGGTCAGGATATTTCCGCACTACTGAATATGGATTTTTTTGAATCAGTTTACAGTTATTACAATAGGATTAGCTTGAGAGTTACAAAAACCAGTAAAATTCCCACACAACATAATTTATTTATTTATTTATTTTTTGACATTTAGATCTTTATATTATATTCAGGCTCCACATACAAATTAAGCAGAATTATGTAAACACTTCAGTGTAGTTTTATTGTTGCAATTAAGGGAATACATACTCGACTACTGGAAGGGAAATAATTGAATAAATAAAATTTTACTTTGTTTAATTTAGTGTATTAAATTATGCATTCTGTATTGTAATGTTCTTTTCTGTTAAGAGTGAATTGTTATGCAACTCTTGAAAGAATTGTTAAGACTTATTTAATCGAGTTTGATTAATGATCACTGTTACTTTTCAGACTGATCGGAAGAGAAGTCCATTGGAATGGAATTTTCTTGAGGACAAATGTGGTGCAGTACTTCGCACCTCCATTTTCAGTTAACTTGAATGGACAGCCTGATGCCATTATGCTGCTTGAGATACTTCTCATATTTGGTTTAAGTATTTGGAATGGCTCACATGCACATTTAGGTAAATGTTGATGAACAATGTTGTCAGTGAAACATTATTTTATTAGTTGACTCTAATGAAGCACTATGAAACCAGTGTAAAAAGTAAGTAAAGTAGGTTTATAAGTACAGAGTATACTTTGGATGTGAATTTAATGTTGTAAGTTGCTGACATCTGCATGAGAAAGACAAGTGTTAAACTAAAAGTCTTAGACAACAAAAATAACATATATACTTTCTGGATCACAAAAACTCAGTAGTGCGAGAGAAAACAATGTTCATTATGACTGAAGACAACACTATGTTCGTTATGGCTAAGGCTGCAGGCTCATGGAACACAGAATGGAGCTAATACCTTCTGTAACTCTCACCTCCTAAACCAACTGTGAGTGAAATGTTCACGCCACCAGCCAGAACAAATACAACTCTCAAGAACGTAACAAAACATGACAAAGATAGCTCTTGGGGGATTAAATACAGGTAAAGAAATTCTTGTAAATGTATGCTTTCCCGGCGTATACAGTTGGCGAAGAGTTCTCGGGCTTCCAGCCAGGTGGCGGTGTCTTCAAACTGCGATGTTTCGACGAGTGACATACTCGTCATCTTCACCAGAAGATGACTACTCGTCATCTTCACCAGAAGATGACGAGTATGTCACTCATCGAAATGTTGCAGTTTGAAGACACTGCCACCCGGCTGGAAGCCTGAGAACTCTTCGCCAAAGAAATTCTTATTATTCCAGTGACTAAGACAGCACTAAGCCATCAGCACATGGACTGTGCATTCAAACAGTGATGTCGAACCTAGCGGATTTCTGATGTCATATCATGGAAAAGCACAATGGTGAGTCTTTCAGTATGTGCAAGGCAATAACGAGGATGACATATATATGGGTGTTTGAACTTGGACCACTGAATGGAAGCACACCACTTATGTCACAAGAATGCCATCTGTTTTTAGTACGCAGCCTTGATACACAATATTGGCTTTCACTTAAAACCTATGTTTGGTTGGTTTTATGTTGTAACATAACATCTTATGAATATATGGTGTTTCAAAGCACCAGCCAATTGATCTCTCGAAAACCTGTGATTTATAGGTGGTACAATTTGTTGTGATAAAGTTGTAGGAAACATCATGTTAGTGGTTAAATAATTTTCAAATTATGTGTGTTATGGAAATATACCATTTTGAGTTAATGGCACATTGAAGATCCATGAAAAACAAATTTTTCTTGATGTGATTTATTAGAGTTACATTTCAGTTAATAATGTGTCAGCAGTTAATGCCTTCAGAAGATAATAACATTCAAGACAATGTCACATGTTGTGGAAGTTCAGTGTAGAGTATTGAACAGAGATGCTGAGACAAGTGCTAATTTGTATTGCACTATTTGTAATGGAATTTTTGTGAGCTGATGTCCTTACTGACTGTGTTTGGAACTTTCCTTTCTGCCTTATAAAATGTTCATGGAGACTGAAGTTTTTATTTATGTATACTACAGACAGAACAACAGGATTAGCATACAGACAAGGAATAAATGTGCATTTTAATAGAGGTGACTTAAGAATTTTACAGTTGCCCATTTCGTAAACACTGCGATTTGCGACCCAGAGACAGCTGACAAGTGTTACTGGAACATTCTGTGAGCATTCGGCAGTACATTGAACTCGACATGCCTAGTGTTGATGTTTGAAAGCACGGTCTAACTGTCAGTGGCTTTAGGATGATCGTAAGGAAGAAGAGTGACCATGATAAATGCCAGGATATATTACAGTCGGGTGATTTAGGAGAGCTCGACAGGTGGTATCCTTCAGCCATTGTGCATAGGGTAACTAATAAAATCCCATTTGAATATACCTGGTAATGAGGAATGTCACACCAAATTAAAAATGTTGGCACCAAGATGAGTATACTAAAATATTCACAAACCAGGCATGCCATTGAGACATGCTGTGTGTGTGAGTTGCATTTGTGTGAGTGTGTCTGTTGTCTTTTTTCCATAAAGGCCTTGTCGGCCTAAAGCTCATTTTGTGACCGTCTTTTTGTTGTGCCTATCTGTGACTCAGCATCTTGCTATATGGCGAGTAGCAACTATCTTTTTCTTAATATTATTACATTCCTTCCTAGATTTTCCATAGTTTGATTTAGATACGGAAGTTATTTAGTTAAGAAGTAAATCACAATAAAATTAAAATAAAGATCCTTGTGAGTTCAGAATGTATGTTTGTACAACTCACTGATTGTTTTTTGCCTTTTGTATTCCCATTTCTGTTTTATCTACATAGTTTGATTTAGATACGGAAGTTATTTAGTTAAGAAGTAAATCACAATAAAATTAAAATAAAGATCCTTGTGAGTTCAGAATGTATGTTTGTACAACTCACTGATTGTTTTTTGCCTTTTGTATTCCCATTTCTGTTTTATCTGCATACAGGAGTAGTTTAACATTCTTGAACTTGTCTTATTCCTGTATGTAGGCGGGACATTCAGACTTTAGACTGTAATAATTAACAAGTTTTTCACCATATATCTCAGCCCAAACATTGTATCATTGTTACTGTTGTTGTTGTGGTTATTATTATTATATTATTGTCACAGTGCCGCCTCCCCCCCCCCCCCTCCCCATATATATGGCAGAATCATTTTAAAAATTTCTTTTAAATCAAATAATGTTACTTTTTGTTTCTATTTACTCGTGTGATGCTTTATTGTTACAGAGCATCCAGAATTGTGTGTGGTGAGTTCTTTGGAAACACCGTATTTCACTCCCTGGCTTGAAACTCCTCGCAAGGCACGTGGCTGTTGGGCGACTCCACATGCTTCCAGTGTAGCTGAGGTGTGCATAATTGTAAACGATTCACATAGTTAAAATTTTCTGAACAATTGTATTCTGCTCATTATATTTATTTGAAAAAGCTTATTATTGTTATTAAATTTGTTTATTGCATGTCTTGAAACATACATCCATTTTTTTCCTCAAATAAATCAGGTGTTTTATAATGGTCACTGTGAAAATTGTGTGAGTTATTGGTGTTGATCCAGTTTCACACTTCTAGGATCTCGCATGAAAATAGCAGTGTGTGTGTGTGTGTGTGTGTGTGTGTGTGTGTGTGTGTGTGCGTGTGTGTGTGCTTCAGTAACAGCTATTCATTCCAGTTATTGTTCCGTTCAGCCTTGGATTTGAAACAGGAGCATGTCTGTGTGAAAATTCCTGAAATTTAAGTGGATGTTGAATATCACCCCTTATTGGGATCTGTGTTTCTCTTTGGGACTTATCTTTTGTTTAACAGTTTGACACTGGAAAAAAAAAGTTGAAAAAGAAAGTGGGTCTGAATGTTCACAATAGTGGAAAACAGAGCGACCAATGAACAGCAGTAAAAAGTTACAGGGCAGTGTCACTGTAAGCTGACTAGTTTGATGTGTGTGGGGTGATTATAAAATAAAATTTAAAAAATTCAAAAAAATCACTATAACAAATGACACAGAATGTGCAAGACTAGAGGTAGAAAATAAATACTGTCCCTGTTGTAACCCTAAAAGGAAAATATTAGCAAATTCCATTGACTTGACTTCACAAAAAATAGCATGTCATAGTTATTTTGAATCTGTCATTAGGTGTGGTATCATTTCTGGGGAAGTACAACTAGTGTATCTTGAATACTAAAACTGCAGGGGAAACTTATAAGATACATGTGTACTGCACAGAAACAGAATCTTGTTGCTCATTACTTTGGAAACTACAAATCATAACTGCTCCCTGCACGTGCACTTATGGAATTATAATGTTCCTACACAGCAGACAAAATTATGTGCGGAGAATCATTTGAACCACACATATAACATGAGAAAGAAAAATAATTTTATACTACCCATGCACAAAGTGAAATTATATGCATGGACTCACAGTATAAGGGGATGACAATATATAACAACTTGTGAATTCTTCTCGGGTTATCAGCTGAGTAGTGGCGTCATCTTGTCGCAACGTTTCAATGAGTTTCATATCCATCATCTTCTGGCGAAGTGTCAGGATGCTGTTTTCTGCACCTTAGTACAAAGAGCCAGGTTGATCTGTGACAGCGAGAGTTTGCCGCACTTCTGCGGGAAACCTTCAGTAAGAATGGCTGCACCAAGACAAAAATAAGACACACCTTGTGTGCAGACAAGAGGCGGGAGGTGAACCAGAAGAAGACAAAGCAAAACGTGTGGTGTTTCTGCCATATGTTGGACCGCCAACAGCAAAGATCGCAAGAATATTCAAGAAGCACAAAATAATGACCATCTTTCGCGCACCGAAAAAAGTCAGAGATATACTTGACTCAACCAAAGACCAACTAGGGCCAAAGACACTGGGCATTTACAGTACTGAATGCGAATGTGGGATGGAATATATCGGGCAGACAAAACGATGCATCTCCCAGCGCTGTACTGAACACATCAGGAATGTACGACTAGGACAGACAAACAAGTCCACTGTAGCAGAACATAGCATTATCGAGAGACACACCTTCGAATTCGAAAAAACAACGAAGCTGTGCAGTGCCAAAGGTTTCTGGGACTCAATCATCAAAGAGGCAGTGGAGATACGTCTGCACAACAATTTAGTAAACAGGGATAGCTGTTTTCAGCTCAGTGCAGTGAGGAATCTCACAGTTGACAAAATATGTCAGGAATGCTCTGATCTGAAGGCAGTGGCATCCGCAGACAGATTGGATAGCCACCGGGCCTCGATGCCGGTCCGCGCCGCGCCCGCCCCCTCCCCCCCTCCTCCACCCCCCCCCCCCTCCCTTCCGACATGGTACCCCCTTCCGGAGGAACATGATTGGCTGGCCTACAGTAGCGGACAACGGCCGGGCAGCTATATAGATATGCAGAACACAGCATCCAAACACTTCACCAGAAGATGATTGGTACAAAACTCATTGAAACATTGCTACAAGACGACGCCACACTCGGCTGATAACCCGAGAAGAATTCATCAGTGGAATACGCCGAGAAAGACTGAAATCGCATATATAACAACTTAACTGGCATAAACATATTTATTATGAAGCCACAGATTGTAAAAACATGGCTACAGCAGATTCTGAGGAAGAAATGCTGCTGTATTATACAATAGAGTAATTCATAGAGGATGAAATGATAATTTGAGCAAGGGTCAATTAAGTGTTAGATATTGTTGTATGTATATATAACAAAATTGTCTTATTATTATTATTATTATTATTGTTGTTGTTGTTGTTGTTGTTGTTGTTGTTGTTGTTGTTGTTGTTGTTGTTGTTACAGGGCTATTACAAATGATTGAAGCGATTTCATAAATTCACTGTAGCTCCATTCACTGACATATGGTCACGACACACTACAGATACGTAGAAAAACTCATAAAGTTTTGTTCGGCTGAAGCCGCACTTCAGGTTTCTGCCGCCAGAGCGCTCGAGAGCGCAGTGAGACAAAATGGCGACAGGAGCCGAGAAAGCATATGTCGTGCTTGAAATGCACTCATATCAGTCAGTCATAACAGTGCAACGACACTTCAGGACGAAGTTCAACAAAGATCCACCAACTGTTAACTCCATTCGGTGATGGTATGCGCAGTTTAAAGCTTCTGGATGCCTCTGTAAGGGGAAATCAACGGGTCGGCCTGCAGTGAGCGAAGAAACGGTTGAACGCGTGCGGGCAAGTTTCACGCGTAGCCTGCTGAAGTCGATGAATAAAGCAAGCAGGGAGCTAAACGTACCACAGCCGACGGTTTGGAAAATCTTACGGAAAAGGCTAAAGCAGAAGCCTTACCATTTACAATTGCTACAAGCCCTGACACCCGATGACAAAGTCAAACGCTTTGAATTTTCGGCATGGTTGCAACAGCTCATGGAAGAGGATGCTTTCAGTGTGAAACTTGTTTTTAGTGACGAAGCAACATTTTTTCTTAATGGTGAAGTGAACAGACACAATGTGCAAATCTGGGCGGTAGAGAATCCTCACGCATTCGTGCAGCAAATTCGCAATTCACCAAAAGTTAACGTGTTTTGTGCAATCTCATGGTTTAAAGTTTACGGCCCCTTTTTCTTCTGCGAAAAAAACGTTACAGGACATGTGTATCTGGACATGCTGGAAAATTGGCTCATGCCACAACTGGAGACCGACAGCGCCGACTTCATCTTTTAACAGGATGGTGCTCCACCGCACTTCCATCATGATGTTCGGCATTTCTTAAACAGGAGATTGGAAAACCGATGGATCGGTCGTGGTGGAGATCATGATTAGCAATTCATGTCATGGCCTCCATGCTCTCCCGACTTAACCCCATGCGATTTCTTTCTGTGGGGTTATGTGAAAGATTCAGTGTTTAAACCTCCTCTACCAAGAAACGTGCCAGAACTGCGAGCTCGCATCAACGATGCTTTCGAACTCATTGATGCGGACATGCTGCGCCGAGTGTGGGAGGAACTTGATTATCGACTTGATGTCTGCCGAATCACTAAAGGGGCACATATCGAACATTTGTGAATGCCTAAAAAAACTTTTTGAGTTTTTGTATGTGTTTGCAAAGCATTGTGAAAATATCTCAAGTAATAAAGTTATTGTAGAGCTGTAAAATCACTTCAGTCATTTGTAATACTGTTTGTTAACATCAACTGTTCTATGTTTATGGTGAAATTTTACCACAGTTTTGACTTGTCTCCTCTACCTGAATCAAATGATTTAGATTAGTGTCTGTTATGAGACTAATAAATCGAAATTCACAAAATAAAAGGATCCGGGGATCGTGATGGCGTCTCGTGTAGTTCCAGGTCAACAACCACAACATGGCCCATTCCAGGCCTATTGCAATGTGTCATTCAGGTAATCTCATACACAGTAATAGAAATGTGGAGGAACACCATGTTATTGAAAGCTTATTGGAAGATGAAATCCCTGCTATCAGTTTCAAGTTGTGGTGTGAGCCACAACTGCAGCATGTTGAGACAGGTGATGCCATTGACAATTCTTCCAGTGAAGTTGATGGGCCCATAGACTGTCTTGTTGGATATGATGCACAACACGTTATCTTTCTTGAAATCCCGGATCCTCTGACCCTTATATGTATGTATTGTGTCAGTTGCCCTTTCCCAAAGGATGAAAAGTGGCTTCGTAATAGAAGATGACTTTGCTTGTGAAGACATCATTTTCAAGATGGTTCTGCATATTAATGCAGAACGGTAGGTTGCCCAGTTTGTCGTCATAGCTTATGGCTTGGAGGAGCTGCAATTTGTAAGAATTTGCTCCTAATCACTTACGAAGAATTTCCCTTGCTATTGGCTGAGGTGTATTCAGTTCCGCACTAGCTTCATAGGTGGACTTCGTGGTACTTTGCAACATAATGTCCCTCAATTCGTCCACTGCCTGTCCTGGATGGCCAGTTGACTTTAACATTTTATGTAACTGTATCATTTGTTATGTTTAACAATTTACCTCTACCGATTTTTTTGAAATGTTGCAGTGATTTTATAGATACCATTTATAATGTAAAAGATGTCAACTGTAAACATAAAATAATTTACGGATGGCTTTCTGTCAATCTTTAAGAGCTATATTCCCCAGAAAACAGTCGAGCGTGGCACAAATAATACAGAAAAATCCTTAAATTATGAAAGGAATCAAAGTATCATGTGCAATGAAAACAAAGTTATATGAAATCGAACAGTGGAAACTCCAGGTAGTAAAATCAACAGTGTAGGAAATGATAGATTGTTACTTACTGTAAAGAAGACACATTAAGTTGCACACAGGCACAACTAAAAAGACACTTACATAAAGCTTTCCACCACAGCCTTTGTCAGCCAAAGAGAAACTCACACCATTCATACACACTAGCAATTACACCTCATGCACATGTGATTGCCAGCTCCAGCAGCTTGGGCGAGTATTACAGCCCAAGCTGTCTGAGTTGGCGGTCGTGGGTGCATGAGTTGTGCTTAGTTGTGTGTATGAATGGTGTGTGTTTCTCTTTGGCTGATGTAGGCAGTGGCTGAAAGCTTTATGTAAATGTCTTTTAATTGTGCCTGTCTGCAACTGAACGTGTCTTCTTTACCATAAGTAGCAATCTGTCTTTTACTACATTGTCGATATTTTTACAAAGTGATGTGAAATACTTAGGGTAAAGAGAGAAGTGGGACTGACTTCATTTCTCAACTTATAACATACAGCTCTAAGGAAACTGCTTGAGGGGAAAACAGCCTGTGTAGTAAATTAGGTCCCAACATTAAATCTGTATTAGCAGTAGCTAATGGGGAATGGGAAATCAATTAAGGCATGTCATAACTTTAATATTATAGGAAACGGCCAAAAAGTAAGTGATACCAGTCATGTAAATAATCACTTATTAGAAATAGCATGAAGATTGATGTGGACAGTGTGAAGGATGAAGCAATAGAATACATGCACGAAGCAATGTCAGAGACATTCAATCAAATCACAGTGACTCCATATTATGAAAACAAATTAAGTATGTTATTAATTCCCCCAAAAGCAAAAACTCTTATGGGATTGTTAATATCTCAAGTAAAACACTCAACATTTATGAAATTTAGTTTGTCATAAATGCAATATATCACTTTCACATTGTATTTTTCTAGACAAATTGGTATATACTATTGTCATACACCCATACACCAATGGTAATAAGAAAGATATTAATAACAACTGATCATTCTGCTTACTTCCTTCTCCAAGACACTGCAAAAGATAATATGCGAAACAACCTTAACACACCTATGCTGAAATGAGATAGTCAGTCTCGATTTACATTTCAAAATTATCTTTCTATAGAACATGCATTTTACTGTTCACAAATTAGGGTATGCAAAATTTAAATGACAAAATACTGCCATGTGGTATTTCCTGTGACTTATCAAAAGCATCAGATTGTGTAGCTGACAGTTTTTTCTCGGAGAAGCTAAAATATTGTATCAGAGACCTTGCTACTAACTGGTTTTCATGCCAACCAACTAAAAGAATACAGTTTTGCATTAAGAAACTCGGGGAATGTGCACAAGAAAACGCTGTTATTTAGAATGGGGAATAATCCCTACAGATTTACCACACAGACTGGTTCTGGGTCTGCTCTTGTTCTTGTTATATGTACATGATTTCCCATGGCGTATGACAAAGAATTACTCACACATCGGCATCATAAAATGAATGTAAGGAAGTGGTGGTTTGCTAGGTCATAAGGGCAACACCAATTGGACATATATTTATTTTGAAATGCCCTTGAATGTTAATGTCAATATGAAGAGCATTCAAAGTGTTCTTGTAAGAAGTTCTGGCAATGAAAAGGCCAGAATAACAGTAATAGTGGGTGCACTAGCAGATGGAAGGATGCTCCCCTCCCCATTCCCCCCTCCCCCTCTCTCCCTCTCTCCCACTCCACCCATATGTGATTCTTCACAGGAAAATGATACTGAAAGAAACTTATCTTTAAACGCGAAGAAAATCAGTGGATGACAAAGACTTGATTTCCTTACTTAACGCAAGGGAATTTTTTACTGCATTCTTTTAGGGGACACCTCACATAGGCAGTTAAGGATCTGATAGCAAAGAACAACACAGACTTGCTAATGATTTATGGCAGCATGAGCTCACAATTTCAAGTAATGGATGTCGTTGTGAATAGACGTGTTGAGGTTCACCTGCGACAGCTTTACAGTGAGTGGCTTCTTCAAGGAGACCATGCCGTGTCTCCAAGGGAGAAGTTGAAAATATCCATGCTGGGCCAATGGATCCTTACTGTCTGGGGCAGAATTTCAAGTGAATCTATTATGAAAGGATACAAAAAGTGCTGTATATCCAATGCTATGGATAGTTCAGAAGATGACACTCTGGGAGGACTGTAGGAAGGAAGAAATATCAGTAAGCTTACAAATGAAGATAGCAATAGCATTGATGATGATGATGATGATGGTTAAGAATATTGATACCACAGATATAGTAAGCAAAAAAGAAATGAAAATAAAAGTTAAGGTAAACCATTTGTTGTTGTTTAGTTTGTTTCTTCTTTTAGTGTAAGAATCTAAACAGTCAATAAATGGCATAAGTTTAGAATAGGTATAATTTTAAAAAATTGACAAAACAGTTTGTAATTTTGATTAGTCAATAGTTTAGCTCAGGGGGAGGGGGAGGTCTCGAGGAGCCTCTTTGGGAGGGCCTTGTATTATATTGAGAGTCGTCTTGTACTTGGGTGAATGCTTCAGAATTTTTGCTAGGAGGCCCTTACACATCTTCCATGCAGTCCCGATCTCTCCTCATGTGATTTTCATATTTTTGGAGCCCTGGAGAAAGACATTCATGGCCGTAGATTTGATTCGGATGAAGAGGTGCATGCTCATATACAATTGTGGTTCCAGAAGCAACCACACACATTTTTCCATGAACGCGTTGACAGTCTTGTCTCACAGTCGGATAAATGTATTAAAAGTTATGGTGATTACTTTTGAAATAATGGACAGTTTATTTACTTTTTTCATTTGTCTCATTTTCTTTTGATTGCCACTTATGTGATATGATATGTATGTGTGTGAGCCTGAACATAGTGACATAACTTTCTGATTCCACATCATCAAGAGATTTCACAGTGATACTCCTTAGAACATGCAAATAACTTATAAACTGGTAAAGGAAGTCTGTTTTGTATTTCGAAGAATGATTGAGGATGACAATCACATTCAGAAACCCTGAGTTTGGATTGCCAGTTATCTGCAAGATGCTGCTTAAGAGTCTATGTGCCAGGAAGGACACAAATCAGTAGATATGACTTTGTCTAAACTCAGCACTTTGTGTCTGTATTTTGTTTATGGAATGCTTTACAGTTCAGTTGCACATGGTCAGGTTTAATTTTCAACAGTGTAACTGTTTTTGTTATTTATTTTTTTAGTGTATGGAAAAAGTAGAGAACAATAATCATAGAAAACACATTTAACAAACATACGAGAGTGATAACAAACTTGTGTAAAATTATAGCAAGTGAACTTCCAGGGAGATATTAATACCACAACTCCAGCAGAAGTCTATGTTCAGGGAACTTAACACCACAATAACCTTTGAAAAGACATTTGTGAAGTCATTCAAGTCCCCTAGAGATATTACTGGGAATTCACTAACAATGTGTTCTACTATGTGCACCATTGTTTCACTTTGTAGCTGTGTGCAACATACCATTTGTAAAGGGATACTTTGCATCTTGTGTGCCTGGGTTTGATTTCATTGAAGCAGCTCCAGATATTTATTGGCAGCTGCACACCTGTGGATGGTATGTTTGGGCCAGTGCTATTCTCCAGGCAGTGTCCAGTTAGCTCTCTGGTACCCTTCTAAATCACAAGTAGTAAGTTGGCCAAGGCTGTTGAGATCCCATATGGACTTTCTTGATTTAAGCGTGGTATGTGAGAGAGTATGTTGTTGTTTGGAAAGTGCTTCGGAACTAATCAATCTGGCTTCAGCTGCCAGAGACTGTGGTTGTGTGTGTGTTTTTTGTCTATTTTCGACAAAGGACTTGTTGGCCGAAAGCTCAGATTCTGAGAGTCTTCTTGTTGGGCCTATTTGCGACTCAGCATCTCTGCTGTATGGCGAGTTGCAACTATCTTTCTTCATAATATTGCTAGGAACTAATTTGTTACATATGTTGCTCCACTCTCAATTTACTGCCTAATACGTGAGATCTGATGGAGCTGTATAGATATCAAAAGGAAGATTCATCTGAGAAAACTATACAATTACAAGAAGGCAGAATGTCTGGTAAGTATTTACCCTAAGGATGCTAAATTAAATTAATGCTAATGTTCCCCCGTAAGTGTTCATCAAGGATTTTGGAGCAACTCTGAAATGTTTTTAATAACAAATGCCACTTCCAAATGCTGCCTCATATGAAAGTAGATCAAAAAGACAAACAATTTATTGGAAGAAAATATGGAATAACGGTGCTGAAAGCTAGGACTGTGTTGTTTCTACTTTAAATGCATTTATTGGTAGTATTGGAATTTTGCCTTCTGAAGGTAAGCACTCAGCAGTCAGGCTGCCTCCTTTTAATGCTGCATTTTTTCTGAGCTAATCCTTGTTCTGATGGGTAAATGTTCTCATCATTTCTTGTATGTTTGTTTATTTGGTTATGTACTGTACTGGTACTCAGTTGTCAGTCAGCAAGAGTGGAAAATGAAATTATGATTTTTTTGTCGATAGTTCTTGATCTGTTGTGCTTTTAATAGTGGATGTAAGTTTGTAAGCAGTTTTAGAGTTATATGTTGTTGTTGTTGTTGTGGTCTTCAGTCCTGAGACTGGTTTGATGCACCTCTCCATGGTACTCTGTCCTGTGCAAGCTTCTTCATCTCCCAGTACCTACTGCAACCTACATCCTTCTGAATCTGCTTAGTGTATTCATCTCTTAGTCTCCCTCTACAATTTTTACCCTCCACGCTGCCCTCCAATACTAAATTGGTGATCCCTTGATGCCTCAGAACATGTCCTACCAACCGATCCCTTCTTCTGGTCAAGTTGTGCCACAAACTTCTCTTCTCCCCAATCCTATTCAATACTTCCTCATTAGTTATGTGATCTACCCATCTAATCTTCAGCATTCTTCTGTAGCACCACATTTCGAAAACTTCTATTCTCTTCTTGTCCAAACTATTTATCGTCCATGTTTCACTTCCATACATGGCTACACTCCATACAAATACTTTCAGAAATGACTTCCTGACACTTAAATCTATACTCGATGTTAACAAATTTCTCTTCTTCAGAAATGCTTTCCTTGCCATTGCCAGTCTACATTTTATATCCTCTCTACTTCGACCATCGTCAGTTATTTTTCTCCCCAAATAACAAAACTCCTTAACTATTTTAAGTGTCTCATTTCCTAATCTAATTCCCTCAGCATCACCCGGCTTAATTCGACTACATTCCATTATCCTCGTTTTACTTTTGTTGATGTTCATCTTGTATCCTCCTTTCAAGACACTGTCCATTCCATTCAACTGCTCTTCCAAGTTCTTTGCTGTCTCTGACAGAATTACAATATCATCGGCGAACCTCAAAATTTTTATTTCTTCTCCATGGATTTTAATACCTACTCTGAATTTTTCTTTTGTTTCCTTTACTGCTTGCTCAATATGCAGATTGAATAACATTGGGGAGAGGCTACAACCCTGTCTTAATCCCTTCCCAACCACTGCTTCCCTTTCATGCCCCTCGACTCTTATAACTGCCACCTGGTTTCTGTACAAATTGTAAATAGCCTTTCACTCCCTGTATTTTACCCCTGCCACCTTTAGAATTTGAAAGAGAGTATTCCAGTCAACATTGTCAAAAGCTTTCTCTAAGTCTACAAATGCTAGAAACGAAGGTTTGCCTTTCCTTAATCTTTCTTCTAAGATAAGTCGTAAGGTCAGTATTGCCTCACGTGTTCCAGTATTTCTACGGAATCCAAACTGATCTTCCCCGAGGTCGGCTTCTACTAGTTTTTCCATTCGTCTGTAAAGAATTCGTGTTAGTATTTTGCAGCTGTGACTTATTAAACTGATTGTTCGGTAATTTTCACATCTGTCAACACCTGCCTTCTTTCGGATTGGAGTTATTATATTCTTCTTGAAGTCTGAGGGTATTTCTCTGTTTCATACATCTTGCTCACCAGATGGTAGAGTTTTGTCACGACTGGCTCTCCCAAGGCCGTCAGTAGTTCCAATGGAATGTTGTCTACTCCGGGGGCCTTGTTTCGACTCAGGTCTTTCAGTGCTCTGTCAAACTCTTCATGCAGCATCGTATCTCCCATTTCATCTTCATCTACAACCTCTTCCATTTCCATAATATTGTCCTCAAGTACATCGCCCTTGTAAGACCCTCTATATACTCCTTCCACCTTTCTGCTTTCCCTTCTTTGCTTAGAACTGGGTTTCCATCTGAGCTCTTGATATTCATACAAGTGGTTCTCTTTTCTACAAAGGTCTCTTTAATTTTCCTGTAGGCAGTATCTATCTTACCCCTAGTGAGAAAATCCTCTACATCCTTACATTTGTCCTCTAGCCATCCCTGCTTAGCCATTTTGCACTTCCTGTCGATCTCATTTTTGAGACGTTTGTATTCCTTTTTTCCTGCTTCATTTACTGCAGTTTTATTTTTTCTCCATCCATCAGTTAAATTCAATATTTGTTCTGTTACCCAAGGATTTCTACTAGCCCTTGTCTTTTTACCTACTTGATCCTCTGCTGCCTTCACTACTTCATTCGTCAGAGCTACCCATTCTTCTTCTACTGTATTTCTTTCCCCCATTCCTGTCAATTGTTCCCTTATGGTCTCCCTGAAACTTTGTACAACCTATGGTTCTTTCAGTTTCTCCAGGTCTCATCTCCTTAAATTCCCACCTTTTTGCAGTTTCTTCAGTTTTAATCTACAGGTCATAACCAATAGATTGTGGTCAGAGTCCACATCTGCCCCTGGAAATGTCTGACAATTTAAAACCTGGTTCCTAAATCTCTGTCTTACCAATGGCAAGATCCATTGTTCATGGGGGGTAGAGTGATGAGAAAGAAACTATTTTAGAATACCTAATCAAGACAAATGTTTCTACAAAAAAGGTCTTTAATTCCAGTTGTAGTTGCTGGCTTCTGTTTTAATACAATATACAGCATTTTGCACCCCATTGACTAAATTTAATACAGTTATGTTCATTTTTGAACTCGTATTTATCATTATCAGTCCCATTGTTTTGTGTTCTAGACCTTTTTTTTATACTACGATGGTATCTGTTCTTTCAGACATGTTGTGCATGCACAAACAGTGCCCGAACTCTTACGGGAATCGGCAACGTGCCACGAGTAATGAGTATAATGGGTGGGGGCACTACGAATGTAGTGTGGAACAGTACGTTGAGGATGTGGGTTTCGCGGGAGGCGTGCCAGAGATAAATCCCTGCAGTTGTGCTATCCTCTGTGTCCTCGGTGGCTCAGATGGATTGAGCGTCTGCCATGTAAGCAGGAGATCCCTGGTTCGAGTCCCATTTGGGGCACACATTTTCATCTGTCCCCGTTGACGTATGTCAACGCCTGTAAGCAGCTAAGGGTGTTCATTTCATTGTAACCTTTTTTTTAACTGATTTTCTACAATTTTCATTGTTGTATGTAAAATTTAATTGTTAGTTGTTTGGAGATTTAGATACAGCAGGCTCCATGGAATTAAACTGATTTAATGTAAACATGAACTCCAGTGTAGTGTAATTTGTTAAACTCTTGACTGAAATATGTGAAAATACATTTTGCAGACAGATGGACATTTTATTTCTAATTTTATCATCTTAAGTGAAAATGATATTAAACTGAACATTGATATCTGCAATCAACAGGTTCACGTACTAGTTTTACGAGGTCCACGTGTTTCCCCTTGGGTGAGTCTTGATGTCCTAGGATCTGGTTTGAGGAACAGTCTTGTTCTGGTTCTCACATCAGCCCATGCTGTTAACTGGAAGATAACTACAAGGCTCCCTAATGGAGTTACAGTGCCACATGTTATGGTAAGTGAAATGAGAGCAAATTTTATGTTTCTGAGAAGAATGATAATGAGTTAAGTGTTTCATAATTAGAGAAAACATGTTTGGTGAAAGATCTGTTGATGAACCTCGATGTGCCACTCACACTGACCCATATAGAACAGTGAACAAAATTTCCAGAAGGTTATTGACCAAGGAAATAAAATGTGTGCTTTGATGATGATTACAAAATCACAATTACAGTTTCTCACAGGCATGAAGACTTGGCAGTATGATGGTTCCAGACTTGTGACAAAGTAACATGATCAGGATCTTCACAGACATATACACCTGAATGGAAAATAGAAAAGTCTGATGAAGCTGTCATGAGTAACACCACCCTAGGAACAGTAAAGTCTATCCTGGATGCAGTACAGTTACACCAAGGGAAACAACGATGAATGCTGGATACAGCAGTGTTGGTGCCTACAATGGACTTTGAGATCGTCCTAAGACGATAGGGTGAAAGCACCCACCCAGATTAGGAGAGGCTCTCGAAGGCTGAATGACTGACTTCTGAGCTCTGGTGCCGATCTTTATAGCTGCCTGTTGCAGAATACTTGTGGCACTATTTTCTGGTCAAACGTGTGGCAGACCCAGGTAGGTCCCTTGGAAGCGGCAGCCTGTGTTAGTGCTGGTACCGGGGCCTGGTGGTGTCTGTCTTTACTGCAAAAGGGCACAACTGCAATGCTGAGGTGTACAGGATCCATGTAGGCTGCTTGTGTGCCTGATGTGCCTGAAGTGTTGCCAATCGCTTTTGTGAAGATCGCCGGTATAGCAAACCTTATCAGTGTTCAGCAAACTTTTAGTATCTGTGGGCTGAATTGGCAAATGTTGAATACCTCGTGGACTGCTCCACGCAGATACCATCTTCAAGTTATACTGTCATCACCGACAGTAGATTGGCGAAGAGGAACATTCTCATTGAGCAGTGTGCACTGTGCAGTACATTGCTCACAGATCAGGAGCACATGTCCCCTTCCATCACCAGTGTACAGACACCTGTTATAGCCATTCCTCCACATCATCGCATTAAGCCCATAGCATTAAGTTGCAGAAATTGTGCCCCAACTATTGTTCAGAGGATAAACACTAACCAGTGTCCTTATTACAAGCTAGGACACCTAACTGACGTATGCTTGGGCAAGCAGCAACAACAGACACAGAGTTCCAGATGGACTGATGTGCATCTGGCATTAATCAATTGACGCACATACCAACACATTGGCGCCCCTCAATTCCAAGACGGCAGAGAGGCAAGTTAGTATGTGAAAGAGATTCAGATTCCCTGCCCAGCCACAGCTTGCTCATGCACAAGGTACTGCAAGATCAAGCATGTTATGTGGAACCGTTCAGTGTCCACTGATGCGAGACTGCCTGTAAATACCTTGGCAAGACACTTGCCAGTCTGTCTCACCAGTTCAGTGAAACATCAAGTACTGAAGTGTTTTTCTAGCTGGTTTAAGGTTTTATGTAGCTGCTGGCTCACTCATTGTAGTAGAAGCTGAGTCAGAACACTTCATGAGATCTGTCACCCAATGCAACATCTGACATATTTATCTTTTCCTTTTAAGCCGGTTGCTGTAGTTGATTCTCTTGAATTAGAGATCCTGCTAATCAGTACCTCTGAAATTTTGTGTTTAACTGAGGAAAGGCTTGACTTCTTCATTTTCTGTAGCTGTTATTGAAACAAAAGAAGATAACTTCTACTCATATCATGAAAAAGCACATCCACTGCTTTCTATATTTCCTTGAATAGATGCACAGGTCATTAGCGTGACACGTGAATTAGAGTAGAACACAACTTTTTATACTGCAAATGCCTCGAAGGCTCAACATGACATTCAAGATTACAATATATTTCATTTGTTACAAAACCACCTTGTCTTTTATTTCCAATCTTGGAGAGTGTGGTTGCTCTTTATGATCAAGCCACTGCCAAACTGCAACAGCAAAATGTAAAAGGCCCAGCCCACAGCAGGTGAATCCATATATTTGTCATCACAGCTTGCCCTTTTCTTGTATTCCACACCTCCCTTTTAATGTCTGCACCTACGAAAAAACACCTGCATACAGTGTATGTTCCACGACTTATGCTCTACTTAATCTTATTCCGTTACAATCATTTTCCCTTGTACTACACAAGGAGTGAAATGTCATTTGCTTGAATGGCATGCAACACTATGTATTCCCCCACTTAAAGGAAGGAAGTCAGGACATCTCTCAATCTCAAAGTTGATTTCTCATTAACATACTGCTATAAACAACCTGATTGCTTAAAAACACATGATATTATTTCCTTCTGTAAAATGGAATGAAACTTCATTTTTAGTAACAAGTCTTTTCAGCTTGAACAGTCCACATATTTACTGCCAGTCCATAGTGTCCAACGGGCACAATATTTCGACGATCAGACGTGTAGCCATCATCAGGTGCGCAGTTCGTCAGCACACCTGATGATGGCGACATGTCTGATCGTCGAAATATTGTGCCCGTTGGACACTATGGACCGGCAGTACACCTGTGGATTGTTCGGGCAAGAAATTCGCCGGGAGAAACTGAAGAATCACAAGTCTTTTCAGTTTTGTTGTTTCATTTCAGGTAAATTGTGCTTAACAGTGTTAGTCCACTTTGTGTAACTCCATCTTTTTTACTTCACATCCTCTGTGATGCAAGAAATTGTCCTTTAATGACCCATCTTTCTATATAGCAAGGTATCATTTTAATATATATTTTTGTATCATGTCAACTTAGTTATGGTTTTCATATTTATCAATTTATTTAACAATGAATTGTCTTCAAGCCAGTATGCTCGAGAGTTTCTTGTTTACTTTTCGTATACATACAGAGTTAGTTACCTTTTACTCTTTCTCACATAATTATTATGTGAGGAGCTGCTTGTCAGGTACCTGCCTACTATTCAGTCTCTAGAATCAAATCTCAGTAAAGGCTGTAGTCAACAAATGTGGAACATTCCTGCTCCAACAATTTTCGTCTCTACTATCAGGTAAGTCTATTTGATTATCGAACTAGTTTGGAGAAAACTTTCATATTGTGACCACCAGTCATTATACAGCTTCATACTTCTGTATTCACTGCACTTATACTCCTTCTAAAGGCAGCCACTGTGTCAAACCTCTACACCGTTATAGATGTGGGTGTAACCTTTTTTCCCTTAAAAAATTATAGTACACGTCATTCCCTCAATGGATTCACCTGAACAAGGTATAGATCATCCCTTCTATGTGCCTGTCTAACCTTAACCTTTCTGCTATCTACATTAAGTGGTACAGGTCTTGCCTCCTGTAGACTCACCTCACGAAGGTATAGGTCATTCCTTGTATGGATCCGCCTACCCTTTCCTTCCTCTACACCATCAGATAATTGGGTGTGCTTCGTCTTAACTTCATCTGTAAACACAGTTACTAGCCCCCCTCTTGCTATCATTTCTCACTCTTAGCGATACGTTTTTCCCTAATTGCTGTCAGCTGACATTAACTGATTGCTCTCTACCTAAATATTTTAACTCCTCTCTTCTAACTACTTTTTTTCTTACTCTTGTTTATAACACATATAACAACACTACTCACACATGCTTCTCATGCTTATGTATCTTGCTTCTACTTACTGACAAATATAGCTTATCCTTTGCTTGGCAGCTAGAGTTGCGTGTGCGGGAAGTGTGTGTATATGATCTATCTCTGACGAAGGCCTTGCTGGCTGAAAGCTCTTTTTCTGACAGTTTTTTTATTCTAACATACGTGACTCAGCCTCTCTGCTACAAGGTGAGTAGCAGCTGTCCATTTCATAATATTGTTACATTCCATCTGGGACTTTCCGTTGTTGAATGTTATCCTTTACTTTCTTATAATTACTAGATTTAGATGGTACAAAAGCTTTTACTCCCGGTATCTCTTGTGAATACACTAGGATAACATTAGCAGTTCATCTCCTATTATTCCTCATGGATCTATTCCTTATTGAATACTAGTTATCAAACCTTCTTGTTCTCTTGTTAACTCTTAAGATCTTGCTTCTTATATTGCTACGCATGGTAGCACGCCATCAGTTTGTCTTGACTCCCGCCTCCTACCTGGACTCTTCTCCTCTACAATGTGTGGTATGATGAACATCTGTCACGTCCTTCAGATGCTAATTTATAGTTAAGTTTATTAAGTAAGCTCATGGCTATCTTCATAAACATAACAGTGCAATTATTATGGAATAAAACCTAGGAGCTATGCATTGTTTGTTGGTGCCATATTTTTAGTTCTGTTTCTGGAAGAAGTGGTGGTAGAAGGTATAGTATTAATAAAAGATAATAGAATAGTCAAGGTAGATAGAAATTGTCATCGAGAAAACTAAGATAGAATTATGAAAACAGTTTAACTTGGGCGGTTGATGGTTGTCAATCCACTGAATTTGCAAAGGGCGTGAGCTCTCCTGGGGCATTAAATCTTTTAATCATATCTGTATTGTATAATCCTATATCTTACCCTATATCAGGGTCCATTAAATGTACTGCTTTTGGATGTGGTACATTCTGAACCTTAAAAGGTCCACTGTAATGCTGAAAAATTTGCTCATTTCCTTCCGTAAATTCTAGCTATGATGAAAATAATGTACTGGTACCAAATCATTTACTTGAAAGTTTAGTACAATAGCATTATTTTGCCTAAATGGCATGTAACACTTCAGTACATGCTGTGATCAGTAGAGTTTGACTGTACCCGTATTACGTTTTTGATTTAGATTGCTCTCTGGAATCTTGGTATATGCTGAAGATGACTTTGCTCTGGTCTGGCTTTGATTTTGTGAACTCTGCTGTCATTGATCTCAGGAACACACACATTCTCTCTCTCTCTCTCTCTCTCTCTCTCTCTCTCTCTCTCTCTCTCTCTCTCTCTCTCTCTCTCCCCCCCCCCCCCCTGCGCCCCTCCCCCCACCCCCCACTGTTCTCTGCATTACTACAAATATGAGTGATCATATCATAAACTGTGTTCTACCCATGCAGATTACAATATAGGAAAAGTCTCATGCATTGGGCAGCAGATTATGGTCCATGCAGATTACAATATAGGGAAAGCCTCATGCATTGGCCAGCAGATTATGGTAGGTGGAAAATCAAAGTCCCAGTCAGTTATGAACGAGTAGCTTGAATACTTATTGTAGTTAGCTCATCGACAGGAACCAACATGTTTTATATAGCTGCATGTACATCGTTTGGTTTCTTAATCGACAATCAGGAATAGTTGTGAAGTTTTGAATAAGCTACAAAAGATAATGAAATTTTGCCCTGCCTGTGACAGCACTTTTACTTTCAAGTGCCAAAGGTAAACATTGCCACTTTTTGAATAGATATTTTATCTATCCGATAGCATTATATTGTCAAAAATTGATTATTTTTATTCATATATTAGTAAAAATGATCCATTCCATTTTGAATAAGGATGTTTTTCTTCCAAATTTGTTTTTAATAAATAACTTGAAAGCTAAAACTGAGGCTGCATACGAATTTTCATCTTTCCGCGTCTGATATCTAGTACCTTCAAATTTTCCTGAAAATGCCGGTTTTGACCAAAATATTTCCCCGATCAAGTTGAGACTTGTAACTTTTGATTGTGACATAGATTTGCAGATTCTGAACAATTTTAACTTTCTGGTTTCATTATTAAGCTCCACTTATTTATTTCTTAAAACAATATATGTAGCGAAACATATTCCTTAAATCATACTGTGACTTCACAATGTTAACATTAATGTTCTGAAGCACACACTGACAGAGTTTGGAAAAGTTATTTTAATTTGTAGTTTCATTCCCAAATTATGGTGCAATCCTTTGTATACTAAGCACAGGTGCATTGCACTGGTAATAGTGAACTGGGATAAGTGCCGGTACACTTGCTCGCCTTTGTTTCTGTCACAGTGATACAACACTTGTTTTGCCTCTCTCTCTCTCTCTCTCTCTGTGTGTGTGTGTGTGTGTGTGTGTGTGTGTGGGCGCGCGCGCGCATGTTTTTCCTACAGCTAGAAAAGGAAGTGCATTCCGAAGGCTAGCCAAGCTGTGTATCTTTTGTCTGTGCGCTTCTGCCTTTCGGTGAGTCATCTCCTTTATTCCTAAAATAAAATAATGAAAAACCATGTGGCCCTCAAACTTAATCATGCTTCAGATTAATATAATGTACGTGCAAGTGGACTGCACCTGATGATGGCAGTGTGCTGCTGAAATGTGTCATACTAATCAAATGCCAGAAAAAAAAATGACTGAAGCAGTAGCAATTATTTCATAAATTTACAATATTGTCAGTCCTCAAAACATTCTGTGTAACATGGATAAAAATTGTGTGTAATGCGTGAACATTCTTTGTGAAGTGGAGTGTTGTAAGCAACAATATGACATGTTTCGATATACAGAGGAATGCAACTATAGGAAAAATGCACAACGAAACAAATTTTCACTGCATAGAGCATGAAGTGTCTGTGTTATTTTGAAATGTCTCTCATTTTTTTTCTAACCTTTGTGCCACTCTCTTCCTCAGCACCGATAAACACTACCTTGATTATTCATTATTGTGAGATTCTTGGGTGTAGTAGTGTTTCTACAGAATAGCCAGGTGCAATAACAGAGCCAAAATTTTTGTGAAGACAGTTTATAATATTAGAATTTTATTTAATATTTGTGTTTTATAGCATCCTGTTTATAATGTCTTTCTGCGTGTTTACTTTCTTCTGGTAAGGTATCTAATGGATCTACACTGGAGTCACACACTGAGCTCAACACTTCACAACACTGGTGGCGAAACAGAAGAGCTCTGCAGAGATATTTACACCATCAGTTTAAGGATCTAGCTTCCTATACAGAAGTACAAGGTGCAAACAGAATTGAGCTTACTGTGGGTTTGTCATGGCCAGAGGAATATTGTGACATGCAATCATTGTCTGAAAGCCGTGTTGTTTCTGCTTCACGGGCTGTACAAATTAGAACGGAGGGCTGCTTTCACAAAAACTACATTGGAGACAATCCCATGTAAGTCGCTTTGGATTAACAAGTATTAAGTAATTATGAGGTGTGTTTGTGTTATTTGTTTATTTTTATTATGCAGTTATGAAAAAAATCACTGCAGGAGTTTAAACATAATACAGAGCAATTTGAGCTTTTTTATGCACAGTAATGAGTTGCAATACTGTGTGGTGTTGCAATGGAAACATGTTATTTTGGTAGAGAGAGAGAGAGAGAGAGAGAGAGAGAGAGAGAGAGAGAATCAATGTAGTGTGTGTGTGTGTGTGTGTGTGTGTGTGTGTGTGGAGAAGTAGAATCATAAGCAGATTTACCAAAGTCTTTATTAGCAAGTTCAAACATATGGTAGGTACGATATGCAATAACATCTCTATCATTAAAACTTTCAAGTCCAGGAACACTAGACACTCCACTACCACCTCTCACAATAGCGATGTTGAACCATACATTTCCATGTGAGAAAGTGTCGTTTATGTCCAAGCTAAAATTAAGAGAACATCCAAGAAATACAGAAGGTCGATCAATGAGAGCGTGGGCAGCAACACTCTTGACTGGAATGCAGTTCTTCTTGTCTCCTGATGTTGTAGTGAGTTCAGTGTTTTCTTTATTTTTGTAAAATGTTGTGTGACGACGACGTCGATTTGAAAAAATTGTAAAACATAGTTCCCCATGCTGGGCCTTCAGCTGCCACACTGCCCGCTTATCGTCTAGACGGTGGTTACGTAACCGTCTGGCTTGGCGTTGGCGGCGCGCCAGGGGAACGCGCATACCTAGAACACCCGGTATGCGCGTACGGGATAACGCTTCCACTGGCCACTGTGAAAACACTAAGTCCACGCACAGTATTTAAGCGAGCGTGCTCTCGCACTACGCTCATTCTGTGTCTTGCTGCTGCACAGGCAACTGCATTCAACGCCGCCAACATGCCGTACAGGAGATATCGACGTTGTCATCGCACAACAGTTTACAAAAATATAGAAAACATTGAACTCACTACAACAGCAGGAGACAAGAAGAATCGCATTCCAGTCAAGTGGGGGGTGGGGGGGAGGTAGTTCTAAGAAGGTAGTACAGACACCATAAGGGGGGGGGGGGGGGGGGGAAGGAAAGCAGTTTGCTTATGACATATCAACAAAGAGTGTCAGCTGGATGCAAAAGAAGTGAATTTCAACTCCCAGGGAATAAAGCTGGGATTCTAAAAATTTTTAATTTCCCCTCCTAAATTATTATTATTATTATTATTTCTATGCTCAGAGCAACAGCTTTCATTTGAGAATTTACTGTGTCTTTGCTTTCCATCTATTCCAATGTAAGTAAAACTGTTGTTGGAAAATGACTATCTGTGTTACAATTTATAATGTAAAGTTTTTCATAAATAAAATAAGAGTGAACATATAGAGCTGCCTTTTTGATCTGGTTGAAATGGGGGATATAGTTACACTTGTGTGGAAAACCAGAATTCTTATTGTACAGCAGCACAAACAGAAGCCAGAAGATAAAGTTAAAGACAGTGATAAGTACCTCAGATCCCATTGCACTAATATGTCTGCTTTATGACTGAGTTCCAGATAATCACATATTTTGTTACAATTTCCCCTTCCTTCCGTATTCGCTCTTCATGTCCAGAAAAACTGAAAGTTTGAAATCATTGAAACATTTGTATTTTTCCTATACACGCAGCTTTTTCATCAGTAGTTACAGATGTAATTTTCAACTTTTTGGTTATTTTTTCAGTTTTATAATCATAGTCTGTGCTCCTTCTGTTTCCTTCATATGCATGCACGTATTGAAGAGTTTTTAAACAGTTGGGAAATTGTGGGACTACCTTACAATTTCTTTCATACTTTATAATTGAAATACAAAAATAATATGGAAAAAATCAAACTTGAATTGCTGGGAGAAATTTTTCCTTTTATTAAATTATTGAAAAGAAGTCAATAAAGTACACAGACTTTGTTATTTTTAGTATGTTGTTGTAGTGTGGTGTATGTTCAAAATCATGCTAACAAACTTTATTTGTTATGTACATTGTATGTTAATGTGTTTCTTTGCATTTTTGTGTACTTTTCTACCGTTTTAAGTTTTTCTTTGACTTTGTTCATACCTAAGCTCAGTAACAGGGTGCCACAAAAAACATGACACATAATTTATTAGTGATGACTACTTTGAATATTGTACAAGTTCAACTAGTAGTTATGTTAACTTACGAGAATAAACAACTGATTTTAAAAAAGGAAAATTAAATTCAGAAATTTCTTAAACTGACAAAAAGTGGTATAGATTAAACAGTAGTTTTGTCTTCAGGAAGTAGAACTTCCAGCTCAGTTTAAACAAATAAAAAACTATCATTACCTTTTGACAGGACGTCAGTAAGCACTGTACCAGTTACAGTTCAAAGATCTTAGAAGAGAGTTAATAGAGTAAGAAGCAAAGATAGGTATAGAAGAGGGAAAGAAACAAAGCAAATGGGAAGAAGAATAGAGCAGAACAATAAAATATCAGGATTGTGGCTTCTGAGGGTGGGAGGTAGGGGATGGGAGCTAGAGGAAGGAAAAGAGGGAAAGGTAGCTAACAGGTTGGGTGTGGGATTGTAGCAGGATGATCGGATGTGTTGGAGTATGAGCTCCCATCTCTGAGTTCAAGAAAGCTAATGAATGAGGATCCAAATTGCCTAGATGGTGGTCCACTCCCCCAGGTACCTTCATTCATGCTGTAGAGCAAGTCCAGGGAATGGTCTAATGCAGACAGTTCATCTCTTTCCATTAATTCATTCTGCCTGTTTGAAGGTAGTCATTACCCTATGGCCTACTGGGCAGGGAACACAGGATGGTTTTTAAGTGAAATGAGTCAGTTTATGTGGGAACTTGATTTGAATGATATGCATTTTAATAGTGCTGGGACTAGAGTTAAGTGATTGCATGTGGGTGATAAGCTGTAGCAGGGAAAATAAGTTCAGTGATTTAATTCTAAAATGGTAACATAAATTTTGGCACATTATTGTTAACATCAGTCTCTCAGGCCTTGTAATTTTTATTTGAGTTTACTTGCAGATTTTCAGTGCGGTATTGAGTTTTTTCCATATTTCATGTTTTTAAATATAATAAAACGGTTTCTAAACAACAAATTACAGTTAAGTAACAAGAAACACTTATTAGAAAAGTATGAATTTGTGTGAAATTCATTCTCATATACCCCACTTTTACATTGATGTATAATTTATTTCACATAATAGTAATATAACATTGTGTTCAGTAGTGTCTTGTTCATAAAATTGCATTGTCACCATAAAGAAGTTACAGTTTCATTACACATTCTTTGCACAACTTCTTAGAACATTCCAAGCATTTTGATGTCCCATACTTGATGCACTTGTAATTAGTTTTCCTGCATTTTTATATGGGCAATAGTGGCATTTTTTTAAATATCATTTCTGGTCCATGTTCCTTTCTGCATCCTGCTGTCAGAAAGTGTCTATTATTATTTTCCTTACTTCTGCTGGTATATTTGGAATGTGTAGCCTCCGTATC
Source organism: Schistocerca piceifrons (assembly GCF_021461385.2). NCBI lineage: Eukaryota > Metazoa > Arthropoda > Insecta > Orthoptera > Acrididae > Schistocerca > Schistocerca piceifrons. The sequence goes on along the minus strand of NC_060143.1, from coordinate 93,563,602 downwards.
ATATGTGTTTTTATTAGATTAGTTGCTAATATCTTCATGAAGTTGAATCTGTTCAGTGTTGGAATTTGTTCAAAGCTGGGAATATTATTTCCTTATTTACACTGGTAACTGATATACATGAAAAAGAAAATAGTGGAGGCCATCTCCTGGCTTGCTGATTTGTTGACTAGTTTGCATTATTTTATATCCATTGTGTCAAAACCAGATTTTGTGGCATTATAGAAGGAAATATAGTCATGTTTTGTTGTGTATCACAGGTGGTACTTTGAGTGGTGCATCAATGACACAAGAACCACAGCTTTATATTTCTTAGGCACATAAAACAACAGTATTGCATTACTAGTGAAGCCATGTATTGAAGAGCCAATTTGTCTAATTTTATCTCTTTTTAAATTCTTTCTTAGAGTTCCTCTGTAGTTGAGTTTCCTCTTTCCCAGTTCAGACACCAGTTCAAGAGATGAGAATCAGTTGTCTGCCATTATGTTGCAATTAGTTCCCAATGTTGGTGTAGCAAGGTGCACTACACATTCTGTTGGTTTGCTCAACTTTTTCTCATTCAGTTAACAATGTCTTTCCATCAGTATCCTCCCCCAAGTATATACAGGGTGTCCCATTTATCTTGACCATATTAAATAACTGTTTGTCCAGAAGCAAATCTCAAAATGTTTGAAGCAAATGTTCTTTAGCCATCAGGGGGATATCAATCAGCACGATTGCCTTTGTTGTATCTTTGTTTTTTACAAAGATATGATCAGCGATATGACTCTTCAATGGCATCCTGTATTTTTTATTCGGTAATTCATTTCCTCAAGAAGCTATTCAAAAATGTATCGCAGTGTACCATTCACTGAAACACAATGTTATTAATTACATAACACAACATTGACTTTGAGCCCGGGATCACAAACTCGTCCACTTGCTGGAGTTGTCAGAAAACAAATGAAAACCAAGTAAAAAATCTCACAATATTGACTTTGACTCTCCTGTACCATTGCCCAGGACTAGAACATTCAAAGGTGCTCAAAGTGGTGACCCTGGACACTGATAAACTGGTGCACTCATTGAATGAAAGAATCATTCATTGCTTCCAGTGCTGCCCACTGAAGAGAATTACAAGCAAGCACGATATGTTCCTGCATGTCCTCTGGAGATGTTGTAATACTGCAATAGACAATGTCTTTAATGCATCCCCAAAGAGAAAAGTCATCTGGTAGGATACCTTCGGTTCAGAACACGATGTGCACACAAGGCATTATGTGCTGGACATCCATCGTGTTGATTCCACATAAGCATTCTGGTTTTTAGCTACACTTCACCCAGAAGAGGAGGAAGAATTCATCTGAGTAAGTTGGCATACACTGTGCTGTTTAGACTACCATTGATGAAATAAAGACCATTAATTGTAGTACCAAGCATCCCACACTGGACGTTAACTCTCCATTGACAGTGACGTTCCACCTGTCTAAGCCATTGTGGGTTGTTGCTGGACCAGTAATGCATGTTCCTTGTGTTTACCTGTCCTTTGTTTGAGAAGGAACTTTCATTAGTAAATAGAACATTGGAGAAGTAGTTCAGGTTGGCAAGGATTTGCTGCTGTGCCCACTGACAGAACTGTACACGATTTTGTAAATCATTCCCATGCAATTTTTGATGTATGTGTGCATGTTAAGGATGGAACCGGTGACATGTAAGAATACGATGTACACTGGTTTTAGGAATGCCCATCTTGTATTCAGGCTGTTGTGTGCTCACATGTGGATTCATAGCAACGAAAGCAGGAACAGTAACTTCGGCAGCTTTGTCTGTGTGAGTGCTATGATAATTGCGTTATCATGGGTTGAAACTTCCTGTTTCCTGAAGTGTTGCAACAAGATGAGAAAACATCCATTGGGAAGGTGGGTTCTTGTCAGGATATCGCTCTCTGTACAGTTCCGCTGCCTGCGTAGCATTCCGCCTACCTTCAACAACAACAGTAAAAGAAACGTTATGTCGACTGATGCAGTTTGTAGGAAGGGCAACCTTTACTGTATGCTTACTCTACACAACAATATTTAAAAGGACTAAACTACTGTACTAAATGTACTCATACATAAGAAAACAGTATTGCAATTACTGTTCTGCTAACTTACATTCCCCATAGATGAGTAGCATTTCTGCCTTCTCTTTGTTGGTGTACATTTTACTCACACAACTCTTCAACTGACGATGGCTGATGGAATGATGGGTGTGCATTATACTTATGTTTACAATTGTCCTCTGTCAATGTCAGCACATGGATGTGTTCCATTACCTCAAGTACCTGCACTAAGCGCTGGGAATGTCAATGTCAATGTTGTGTTATGTAATTAATAACGTTGTGTTTCAGTGAATGGTACACTGTGATACATTTTTGAATAGGTCTTCAGGAGAGGAAATGAATTACCAAATAAAAAATACAGGGTGCCATTTAAAAAAGTCATACCACTGTTCATATCTTTGTAAGAAACAAAGCTACAATGAAAGCAATCATGCTGATTGATGTCCCCCTGATGGCTAAAGAACATTTGCTTGAAACATTTTGTGATTTGCATCTGGACAAACAGTTATTTAGGGTTGTCAAGATAAATGGGTCACCCTGTATATGATTTGGAAGATATGCATTATGAGCATCAGTAAGACACATGAGCTTTATTCAGTATTTGACTGGTTTATTTGGCATGAGTATTTGGAACTGACACATGCTTCTGTGTGGAATTAATATTTCATCAACAGAAGCATGTGCTCCAAAATGGTATAGTTTCTGATCTTTTTCTCTTTCTTTTCGAGTGGATGAGTCATCAAATCGTAAACCAATAAGAGGACTTGACTTCTTTTCAAGAACATATTCCTCGAAAATCTTTGCTGCCATTAGTGTCTGTAGAGAACAGTGACTGGATATTCTAGTCCAGATGGCAAATGGTATAACAATTTTCCGATTCCTTTTGTTTTTGTGCAGCTAACAATTTTTGTAATTATCTCATCATTGAAAACTAAGTGTCATACTTCATCAGGCATAGAATGCTATTCAGACTTCAGGAATTGCTTTTTAGTGCTGTCATTTTTAGTTTTATAACATTACTTTCCCACACTTTACTGTGATTGTGTAGTCTCTCTGAGCTCCATGTGAAGCACTTATTTTTCCCCATAGAAAAACTGTTTTCTTCTTCTGTTGCACCATAATCTGAACTCCCATTGTCATGGCATTCACTATTTTTACTTTCATTTTCATCAATTTCAAACTCTTGTATTACCAGTGGACCATGACAGCTTATCATTTTCAGGAACAGAGGAGTCATATGAACCATAGTTGTCACTAAACATCTGCTTGTCATAAATCCAACTGGACCATCAGATGACATCGCCATGACACATTTACATTCAAGAGTCTCTTTTGACATTTTCATTGAAACTGAAATAGAAACATCTTTGTGCTACTTAACAGTGATTGTTTACTAAGAGAGTGAACTATTACTTGTAATATTGTTGAAAGCAACAATGACTTTTTGTAAAATGAGAGATCAGGAGTACACAGAATCTACATACATTAACTGTAAAACCGGCCTATGAAGCCTTTTTGATAAATTTGTAATAGTGGGTAGCAACAATTACAAAGCCACATTTTCACATCAGAGACAAATGCTCAGCTTGATGTTTGAGGTTGCAACATAATCAGTGTAGGCATTATCACAGAAAAATAGAGCACCACGATCTGAGAGACCAATGCTACCACTTATGGGTGAAGCAGGTACAGTAGTTCATCTTCACCAAGAGTCCGAAAGAGAAACATTTCATCAGTGAACATATTTCACACCAGAGTTCTGGAAGCTAAGGAATGCTTCTTTCTTGCAACCCATGATATAGTGTAGACTGTGGCCATCTTGGTTCGCATAACCACCATGATCTGTTTGTAAGTTAGGCTCTGTAGGTGAAGCAGTTATGCAGAAAGGATGAAGTTGGCTAGGGTGGCAAGAAACAGATTTTTCTGGAGACTTTCCAGCTGGTATTTAGCGATGATTGATTCATTGTTGAAAGTGATGGTGATACTCTACCACTGGAAGAGGCTTTGTGAATGACCCGCATAAGCAGGACCATTTCGTGAAGAAGAAGGAGAAGAGGAAGAAGAAGAAAATTGGGGGATGCTATTTTGATGGGCAGGAGGGTTACGTGTATATGGATGCTGGTGTACGTAGAGGTCACGTAAATGGTAATAAGGGAAATTTCAGGTAGAAGAGTTCTAGAAATGGATTTGAGTCATTGCAGTTAACAGTTGATGTGTTTTATGTGGTATGGTAAATTTGGCATGTTGGGTTGGAGTGACTGGGCGTTTGGAGGAAGAACTATTGAATACTAGAATAGTTGTCATTCTGCTCTCTTGTGTTGTGTGGATCAGGTGGGCCAAGGTCAGTGGCACTTGTTATAAGAGTCAAGCTGGACCTTTTTTGCTGTGAGGAGGATGATAGAGTTGTCTGCATTCAGATCAAGTACATCTTATCTCTCTGTCGCTGTCATATGCTGTGCACTGGAGGACATGTCAACTTCTACTTATCGTTTCTTACTGGGTTCACTGTTTTAATCTTCCGTAGAGTGTACATATAAGGAAAAAAATCCATATTAGAGGTAGTATATATTGAACATTTCTCCAGGTTTTTGATTTCATTAAATGATACTAATGAAAAGTTATTTTCTGGAATGAGTTTCATTCAATACTTAACTTCCAGCTCTCAGAATGCAGAGCATTCCTTACTCAGAAGTTATTAGGATAAAATTCATTCTATCATAAGTATTCACATGTCACAACACTTTATTTGCTATTGTTGGTGCATTAGATGGCTATACATGATAATCAGAAGGGTCACACTGCTCCAACACGACACAAAAACGGTTTGGCCCTGGACATGTGCTCTTTCTTAACTGTTGTCCACCCAGTCTCTTCTCTGTAGTCTGTGTATTTGAGTGGGAACTGCCTAAGCAGTTTTGGCTTCCAAAGATTTCTTGAAGTTGTATTATTATTATTATTATTATTATTAAACTTCAAATAATCAAACATAAACTATAGAAATAATACATTTTCAGGGCATTATACAGATTCTTCTTCTGAATATGTTGATTTACAAATCACAACCTAAAGATTTATGTGTAACAAGAAATTTTACATTTTAATGCATTTTGCATTTGTTAATATGCCGATAACTGTTTTACAAATGTTTTTTATTATTATTAGATTGCTTGTGAACTACCTAAAAACTGTGGGCTTGACATACTGACAAACCACTTTTCAGTAAGGTACAGAATTCATCTAGGGACTAAAATGGATTAACAGTAAAAATTCTTTTGGCAGATCTTTTAATTAGCTAGTAGGAAGGGCTGTGAGATTTTTTGGTAGGGTGTTGGCTAGTTTCAGCCCAGCATGTAGTGCATGTTTTTCATGCAAAGCTGTTCTGCGGATATTTACATGGTACCATAATTTTGTCTTTTATTATGCTGGTGTAAGTCACAGTTAAAGCTTGGATTTAGTGTCTTCACAAGCAATATAACTTTTATTATATATACACCTATAATTGTGAGTACACCTAATTTTGGCAAAAGGTTTTGATATGATTCTCTAGGTTTGGCACCACAGATAATTCTGATAACTTCGTTCTGTAGTATTAGTAGTGTGTTCAGTTGGTACACATTGTTGCATCCCATACTTCTATTCCATGGTTTAAATTTGATCAGAAAAATGAATGAAACTTAGTTTTATATGTATATTTGATAGTAATGTTCATCACAAATATGCTTTTAGACAACTTACAGGCTACGGAATTTGTATGCATGCCCCATTTAAGGTTGTCTTGGATTGTGATTTCCTAGAATTTTGTCAGTTTTTCCTTTTTTGCAGTGTCATTTCTCTGGATAATTTCATAGTTTTTCCTTATTTGCTGTGTCATTTCTGTGGATAATTTCATACGAAATTCTATTTGGTTCCTGGTGTTAAATTTAGCTTTCTGTAAATCTGTTGAAAGCATTATTTTTATTTACCAATATTCGCATAGTTTATTTAGATTTCCCTGACTTCAAGCTATCCACTATTCTCTCAGACATTCTTCTATGATAGAGTGAAGTACTTGTGTTTAAATCATTGGCTATATATATATATATATATATATATGTGTCTGTATATGTGTGGATGGATAGGTGTGTGTGTGCGCGAGTGTATACCCGTCCTTTATTCCCCCTAAGGTAAGTCTTTCCGCTCCCGGGATTGGAATGACTCCTTACCCTCTCCCTTAAAACCCACATCCTTTCGTCTTTCCCTCTCCTTCCCTCTTTCCTGATGAGGCAACAGTTTGTTGCGAAGGCTTGAATTTAGTGTGTATGTTTGTGTTTGTTTGTGTGTCTGTCGACCTGCCAGCACTTTCATTTGGTAAGTCACTACATCTTTGTTTTTTGATATATTTTTCCTACGTGGAATGTTTCCCTCTATTATAACCATATATATGTGTGGGAAAGAGCATACTTTGATGGCACAATGTGCACAATCAAAGAGCATGAAATTGGAGAACTGTGATGTTTTGCATGGGGATGCTTCACTATTATCCTGCTTGTGCCTGGAAATATAATAAGTTTTCACTTTTGATTGAACAGTTTCCCAAAGCTAAATGTTAAAGAGGATAATACTCATATTATATTTGTCAGGATCGTGTGCATCATGAAACTGAACCCTTGGTAAAATCATCACAGTCCAGAGAGCTTGACTGAGAGGAACAGAAAATTTCGTAAGCAAAGACAATCATTTTTGTCTCTTTGCAAGATTGGGGAAGTAACGTGATTTTTTTCTAAATAATTGAAATAATTGGAAGAATAGAAAAATTAATATAGAAGCGTGTAAACAAAAGCATCTGAAAGGATTCTGAATAAGAATAGTGCTATCCACCCTTTCAGCCCAAGAACACTATTTGTGTACATGAATGGAATAAGGTAGAAGGTGAAAATTGTGTTTTTATGTAGCTGTACACATTGATTAGTCTACAAGTGTCCCATTAGATGTGAAGCTGCCATTAAAGATTGCAGATACAGCTGAGTTGTTCAGTTGAGAAAGAAGATGACATACAATTACTCTATTAATAAATTTTCTCAAGATAATGAAGAAAGCTTAAAAACCTCATTCAAATGGTTGTTTGGAAAGAAAGTATTGAATATACTGTATGCAGGTGTGAGATACGTAGTTTAAAAGAGTTAGTCTGTGATTTACATGGTGAATATTGTAAGGCCTTAATCTTAAAGAATATTTTATGGTTGCTATGTATGTTTCATTGGGAAAATGTAAGATAAATGTAGGCTTACAATATTTAATTTCGAAAACTACAGAAATTTATTTATTCCAAGCTAAATACCCACATTATTCTTATTTCCAATGCACTTACGCTGGATTGTATTCTTCGTTTTCTGTTAAAAGTATCTGTTTTTCAGGGATGTATATGTGGTGGAAATGGATGCCGGTCCAAGAAACAATGGAAGAGATGAACGTGCAGATCGAGCTTCACTGCCAGTAGTCCTAGTACATCTTCATGAAGGTGGAGATAGTGGAGATACACTGCTAACTGAATTACACAATCTGACTTTGGTACTGAAGAGCAGCCAGCCTGTTCGATGGAGATTTGGTCACACACCTCGTAACACTGGAAAAATTGTTATTGTGGTCAGTATTTGCTTTTGTATGTCTGAAAATTCTGCAATTAAAGCAACATGGTTTAGTCCATTGTCATCAATTTTTATGTTAATAATATGCATGATAATTCATTATTATAAGAGTATCTCCAGTTACCTGTGACGCATTTGAGAATTGGGAATTGGTATGACGTTATACTTATTGCACATTTCTGTACATTGAATTCTGTTTTTCTTCAGGGAGGTTACTTAAAAGGAGGAGAGAGAGAGAGAGAGAGAGAGAGAGAGAGAGAAAGAGAGAGAGAGAGAACAGGCAAAGATAAAAAATAAAAGAAAATTTATGTCTTTGAAATCTGTTATCACCTGAATACAAGTTGAAATATGCTCACTATTTTTATATACTTGAATTTAGCATATTTCGTGACAGTACTCACTTTTCCGTGAAATTTTTATAAGATGATATTTGACTTTCTGTGTTGGCTTCAGTTGTCTAGTGAAAGTATGATTCCACAATTCACTTTCGTCGGCTGCAGAAATGACCCGGTTCAATGCGTTTGCTTCATTTTTGATGCTTCAAATACCATTTCTTTGAATGTGGTTCCTTCTTGATGTTTATATAAAAAAAGTAGTAACATAATTCATTTTTCCTGTTCGCTAGCAAATTATTATAACGGCAACCTGCACATTGTTCCACTGTCACACACACCGAGAGTTCACTGCCGACTGACTACGGTCAAAGACGACTCCAGTGTCAAAGACATTTTACACAACACACAAGCTTCAATTTGTAACCAGTCTCTTTGATATTCTTCATCACATCTACTAATATTAATCAATATGCTGTCACTCTCAAACATATAAGCAAATTAGCATAAAATAATGCAAATTACAATTCACAAAAAAAATATTTTGACAAAAATATAAGAAATCATTTACAACTTCCCTCATTGGATTTGGTATCGACAAATCTGGTAGAAAATAACACATCTCCCAGATCCATTACAAAGTGTCACTCAACATTGATGCTGAAGAACATACACTACTGGCCATTAAAATTGCTACACCAAGAAGAAAAGCAGATGATAAAAGGGTATTCATTGGACAAATATATTACACTAGAACTGACACGTGATTACATTTTCACGCAGTTTGGGTGCATAGATCCTGAGAAATCAGTACCCAGAACAATCACCTCTGGCCGTAATAACGGCCTTGATATGCCTGGGCATTGAGTCAAACAGAGCTTGGATGGCGTGTACAGGTACAGCTGCCCATGTAGCTTCAACACGATCCCACAGTTCATCAAGAGTAGTGACTAGCGTATTGTGACGAGCCAGTTGCTCGGCCACCATTGACCAGATGTTTTCAATTGGTGAGAGATCTGGAGAATGTGCTGGCCAGGGCAGCAGTCGAACATTTTCTGTATCCAGAAAGGCCCGTACAGGACCTGCAACATGCGGTCGTGCATTATCCTGCTGAAATGTAGGGTCATAGCCGGCCGCGGTGGTCTCGCGGTTCTATGCGCGCAGTCCGGAACCGTGTGACCGCTACGGTCGCAGGTTCGAATCCTGCCTCGGGCATGGATGTGTGTGATGTCCTTAGGTTAGTTAGGTTTAAGTAGTTCTAAGTTCTAAGGGACTGATGACCACAGCAGTTGAGTCCCATAGTGCTCAGAGCCATTTTGTAGGGTCATAACACATCTGAAATGTAACGTCCACTGTTCAAAGTGCCATCAATGCGAACAAGTGGTGACCGAGACGTGTAACCAATGGCAACCCATACCATCACGGCGGGTGATACGTCAGTATGGCGATGACGAATACACGCTTCCAGTGTGCGTTCACCACGATGTCGCCAAACACAGATGTGACCATCATGATGCTGTAAACAGAACCTGGATTCATCCGAAAAAATGACGTTTTGCCATTCGGGCACCCAGGTTCGTCGTTGAGTACACCATCGCCGGCGCTCCTGTCTGTGATGCAACGTCAAGGGTAACAGCAGCCAGGGTCTCCGAGCTGATAGTCCATGCTGCTGTGAACGTCATTGAACTGTTAGTGCAGATGGTTGTTGTCTTGCAAACGTCCCAATCTGTTGACTCAGGGATCGAGAAGTGGCTGCATGATCCGTTACAGCCATGTGGATAAGATGCCTGTCATCTCGACTGCTAGTGATACGAGGCTGTTATGATCCAGCACGGCGTTCTGTATTACTCTCCTGAACCCACCGATTCCATATTCTGCTAACAGTCATTGGATCTTGACCAATGCGAGCAGCAGTGTCACGATACGATAAACCCCAATCGCAATAGGCTACAATCCGACCTTTATCAAAGTTGGAAATGTGATGGTACGCATTTCTCCTCCTGAAACAAGGCATCACAACAACGTTTCACCAGGCAACGCGGGTTGACTACTGTTTGTGTATGAGAAATCTGTGGGGAACTTTCCTCATATCAGCTTGCTGTAGGTGTTGCCACCGGTGCCAACCTTGTGTGAATGCTCTGAAAAGCTAATTATTTGCATATCGCAGCATCTTCTTCCTGTTGGTTAAATTTCTTGTCTGTAGCACGTCATCTTCGTGGTGTAGCAATTTTAATGGCCAATAGTGTATGTGTTACTTCTGCTTCATGTTGTTATTGATCAACACACCCAAAAATTTAATGAATTATTTTTCCTTTATGCTTTATTGTTAAAGGGGAGGTTTAGCCTTGTACTTTAATGTATTGGTATTTAGTTACAGACTAGTTACAGGAAACCATTAATAATTTTCAACAAAATTTCATTTACCTTTCATGATGTTTGCTCTACAAAAATTTATGTGATATGATATAATCAGCAAAGAGAAGTGTTTCAGCTTGTTACTAATCTAATGGGAAATTATAATGATAATGACATGCATACAGGTTTATTACAGATGATTGAAATGGTGTCCCCCCCCCCCCCCCCCCCCGTAACGTAACTGTGTTGTTGGATGTAATGTTGCCAACTCAAAAGTTGTGAGTTGTTGCAGTAGTTCCCACATTCTTCCAATAATTAACAGTTACTAAAGAACATAACAGGTGCTGAAAAACTTTCTGTTGTGCTTGAATTTTATTAAAATTACTCTTACACACCAGAGGAATGACATTTCAGGACAAGGTTTCCAAATATGGACAGTGTGGCCATTCCGTTTGGTAATGACAAAGCAGTTCACACCATGGTATACTTCTGTAAGAGGAAATCTGTGACTCAGATAACTTAAACAGTATAAGTCAGCTTCTTGCTGCAGTTTAGTCTTTTAGCGTCTATAGGATTAGCTTGGGGACACATATTGAACATTTGTAACAAAAACTCATGAGTTTCTCAGTGTGATTGCAAAGTTCAGCAACAAGCTACGATAAATTTGTGAAACAGTTTCATTGTTTGTAATAACACCAAATAATGAGAATGAAAGTGCCTTCAATATTGAGCCCTGTGGTAAAATACTGGCAATTTGTTCTCTCGTCAAAGCACTGTTGCCATATGTTGCATTCCATTCAGTTAGTTAGATAAGATGAAAAATGATTTCCATTTTGATGGCTCATGTGGCCTTGTAATTCTGAGGTATTGACATTTTTCTAACAATATTATGAAAAGGAAAGTTGCTACTCACCATATAGTGGAGACACTGTGTCGCAGATAGGCACAACAAAAAGAGTGTCACAAATAAAGCTTTCGGCCAGTAAGGCCTTCATCAACAATAGACAAAAAAAACACACACACACACACACACATATATTCACGCAAATGCAACTCACACACATGACTTCATTCTCAGACAACGGAAACCACAGTGTGGCAACCTACAGCACTTCACTGTCCGCCACCCCTACCTTACTATACCTCCCCCTCCCCACCCCTGCCTCCACCTTACCCCCACCCAGTCACCACTCCCATCATGCGCTGGTGCTGCTGCTTGCAGTGTGGTTTCAGTTGCCTGAGACTGCAGGTGTGTGTGTGTGTGTGTGTGTGTGTGTGTGTGTGTGTGTTTTGTCTATTATTGACAAAGGCCTTACTGGCCGAAAGCTTTATTTGTGACAGTCTTTTGTTGTGCCTATCTGCAACTCAGCATCTCTGTTATATGGTGGGTGACAACTTTTCTTTTCATAATATTGTTTTGAATTCCATCCTGGATTTTCCATTGTCTGACATTTTCCTAAATGTGTTTAAATTCACTGTGGAGTGGGGAGTTGATCAACTGCCGTATCAAAGATAAATAATTTATTATGAATGAGACTGTCAGGGCGTATATGACCCGGGACAACCGGGAGATCTGGGAAAAACCTGGGAATTTTTTCATCCGGGAGAAAATCGGGAAAAACCCGGGAATTTTTTAGAATTCTGGGAATATTTCAGTGTTTTAGTTTCTGTTAAACTTTTCTAATCAAAGGATATTACTGTATCCCGCTACTGCAGAATAACACTTCACCAATAAAACATAAACGAGAGACAAAAATGAAAATAACTTAAATTGCAAAGCAAATGTGCAATATACAATGACACATGCAAGCGTATGCCAACAGCAAAATGTGTCAAAGGCTTTAGGAAGACTATGCAATGCTTCATAACAACAAATTGCCTACGATGAGCGTGACGTCACAACTGTTTACATTAGATTCGTTTTAGCAGTTACGAGCGGGCTCATGCGCATGCGCAGTTGAGTTGCGTTTGAGCAGTAGATTCTCCCATTTCTGGCTACAGGAATGTGGCTGTTGGCTGTGCAAGCAGTTGCAACAAGCAGCTAGCTGCTACCGGGAAAAGGGGGTGCCAAATTCATATTCTTGAGGAAAGAAAGCTTGTTTCACAAAGCGCTTAGCATCCAGCGCACGTTGTTTAATCGATTATTCATATGATTTTGAAATGCACCTCTGTTGGTTTTTGAATATTTTTGAACACATTTTAAGTTGATTTCTGAATGCGTGCATAGTGTACATGATGTCTCTGTGAGGAGAATCCTTGTCGCATCTAGAAATAAACTTTCTGCAGACGAAAGGGGACGGGGCTGTATGAGCTGAGCGGAGTAAAGCCGAATGGATGAATGCCAATCACTGTCTGATTATGTGGTTGATTGGGTTTCCGAATGATCAGTGTTGTTATAATTACTAGCGAAATCCATAGATTCAGACTGCGAGAATGGCAATAAATGACTAACAGGAATAACAGGTGAGAAAGATTACGTATTATCTTCTCTGTGTATCCAAGAAAATAAAATTTCGACAGAAAATTTTTGGCCAGATCGCTACACTTGTAAGGACCAGTTGTACAGTCCCCAACTAGCAGCAGCATAAGTTCTATTCTGGAAGTAATGCGGAAAACGTGTTGTATGTACACGTAACAATGCCTAACTGGAGAATAAGCGTGGGATAACTAAACCTGTGATTCTGGCCGGGTTAGTGAAGTTAATCGGCAAACAAATTTTGACGATGGTAGGAATAGCTATAGAATTGGTGATGGCAAGATTGTTTGTTAGAACGAGGAAGGAGAAGAAACGGTGACATCACAAAAATTATGGAAGAATAAGACGATTCCAAATTTATAAAAAAATTTCATAATACCACTTTTCGATCACATGCTTGAGGAACTGGTGTGTGTGAATGAAATGTGAAACTATTTCCTAACATAAAGCTTTTTGCTTGTAGTAGGCCTAATAGGCATTTGATATTGGTACTTAGTGAATTATATTCTGCCGTGTTATAAAAATGACCATTTGTGCCAAAACAGTGTCGTGTATTTGGTGTGTGTTGCAAAATTGCTGCAATATTAGAAAGGCCTATTTTGTTTTATCTATCAGACAGTTACAAAATAGACATAATCAAATCAAGAAACCACACCATCTTTGGTATTATTTGTATCAACATCTTTTTCAGTATTAGATAACGACATTTTGATTTTTCATGTAGCAAAATGTTGGACGAACTTTGATGAGGTGATAGATTCTTTCGCAGAAAGGAAAGCATGCCATGTAAAGCTGTAGCAAGATTAGAGAGAAAAAAGGCTAGGAGCTAAGAATTGAAGAAATGTGTACTTTCTTGATTGTCTCTTGTCTTATTGGTTTTATGTTTCCTATATTTAATTGTATGTCACACAAAACAGCGAGTTATTAGCTAATAGGCAATAAAGAGTGCATATTTTGTGAAGAGTTCTTGTTCTCCCGATTACAGATAATCCCATCTGCTATTAATTGCGAGATTTCTTCTTTTTTTCCCCTTTTTCCTGAATATATTTTGATGACATCCATTACAAAATGTACATGTTTAAATTCCATGGAGTGAAATACAGTGATGTGCGATAGAAGAACGTTGTCTGAAGAGGTGTGGCCTGCACTTTGGCACACTTAAGACCAAACAACATGTCTTACATTTCCTTGAAAATATATGTTTTATGTTTCAGACTTCTTAGGAAGGCGTGTGCTACAAGATGAACATATTTTTGAAAATTCTATTTTTTTTAGTATTGACCTGGTTAGCAAATATCGTAGATCTGGGGCTGATGCGCAGAGCAGTCTGAGTTATAGTGGGTAGTCTCCACATGACCCGTGTTTACATTTAGTGATTTTGCTGTTTCTCCTTCGTTTACTCTCACATCAAATGAAAAGAAAGTGGATATTTGTGACTGGGCGCTATCAAGTGAATTAAAATACATTTACACCTTTCTCACAATCAAGCATTAATCGCCTTGCAGAACAATGAAGTTATTTTTGTCTGTTTGCTAAAGAAATTTGACTTTCATTAACCTTTTCGGCAGAAGCAGTCAATGTATTTGAAACGAAATGTTTAATTCCACAGTACTGGCTAGTTTCAACTGTTAGCTGCATTTCAGGTGCAAGTTTTCATCTTCTATCACGTATGGTATTATGCCATAATAAAGAACCAAACATGATATCATACAGTACTGGTGCTCCAAGAAAATTTACATTCCGAAAACCACACTGAAAAGCTTAATGTCAGGTCGAGGTCTACTTCACTGGGTATTTGGATGTACGAATGTGGACTTTAAGTATGCATTTTAAATGTGCACATTTTAGTATGGTTCATGAAATTCCGATGCTCTTGGAGTATCCTCTGATGTCTTGTTTATTTTATGACATAATGTATGACCTTTCAATGTTTATTGCTGAGCTGTTATAGGCGCTCTCTGGCAACTGCTGAAACGAACATATTTCTAACAGGTCGGGGCAAAATAATGCGAATGGTAGTTTGAAAAGCGTTACTTTCAAAGTAAATATCCTTATATGTAGGTTGAACTATGTGCGAGAATGTACCATGAATTTCTTAAATTACACAGCATTTGACTCTCATTTAAAAATCAACTCTTTAATGACGAGCCATTTAGAAAATTTCGAACCCTGAAGATCACATTTATGTCATCATTAAAAATTTTACTGGCACGTTTGTGTGATATATCTTAAAGTGTAATGCGCAAAATAGATTAACATTATATGCGAAAGCTTAGCTTCCCTTGTAGCGTATTAACCTTAGAGACCAATATTAAATGTGAAAGCTTTGCTTTTCTTGTAGCAACACTATGTATATTAATTTAAACTATTAACTTTCCCTGTTTGTGTGTCTGTGCTACTTAACAGTGACGTTGCTGTTGGCTGACTACATCACGTGACCTATGCTCTGAATATCCGCTGTCATCGGCTGGCGAGATCACATGACATGAGCTACGACTGGCTTACAAAAGTGCATTTCAATCTCGATTTCAATGATTCGGAAATTAACATGCAGTTTTGGTGGGATTCCAATGTATACTTTCGTAATACGAAAATACGCAGTGTACATGTTGCTGCACATAAAAGATATTTCCAAAACGTGTCTTTTTTCCTGAGTTTCGTTTTCTAAAGTGCCGGGAAATTCAATGCCCGTGCATAAATCCATAACAATTCAAAGGACTAATAAGTTTTGCAGGGAAAATATACTGTCACTTAACATGAAAAAAGTGTGTTTTCACCTGGAAGAAAGTGTATTTTTAACCGGGAAATCCGGGCATTGTTTTTCCTTGTCTGTGTAGACACCCTGAGTGTGCACTGGTATGAAACTTCCTGGCAGACTAAAACTGTGTGCCAGACCGAAACTCGAACTCAGGACCTTTGCCTTCCGCGGGCAAGTGCTCTACCATCTGAGCTACCCAAGCACAACTCATGACCCGTCCTCACAGCTTCAAGTCTGCCAGTACCTCATCTCCTACCTTCCAAACTTCACAGAAGCTCTTCCACAGGAAGGAAGAAGTTTGGAAGGTAGGAGATGAGGTACTGGCAGACTTGAAGCTGTGAGGACGTGTCTTGAGTCGTGCTTGGGTAGCTCGGATGGTAGAGCACTTGCCCACAGAAGGCAAAGGTCCCGAGTTCGAGTCTTGGTCCGGCACACAGTTTTAGTCTGCCAGGAAGTTTCAATTTATTATGAAGTTAAAAAAAGTTCGTAAACTACACTTACTCCATTTTTTAAATATGAGCAGATATTTCCTTAACAATGGGATATAGCATTTAATATGTAAGTACAGAATTAAAAGTTACCAGCTCAAATGACACGGCCTATTGGATATGGTTTATCATCATCTGTTTAACAAAACTGTGTAATGGTACTTTGACTTCCGCAAAGTTATAATTTACGATCGCGCATGCAGAAGAGCGCTGCGCCAGCGACCTATTTTATAAATAATTTTGTTCTTTTTTTTTTTTTTTTTTTTTTTCGTAGTTTTTTTGTTTTTAAGAACTAATGGATGTCTCTCTCTCTTGTCTTGATACGAAAGACGTGTATTTTTCCGTGATGTGTTGAGTGTGCTTTTGGTGAAAATTAAAATTACATAACAAAGCGATGTTGTTTCAGTAGCTAATGAGGAGAAGATAATAAAAGGTAACACTACAATTGGCGTCCTGGTGACAGGACTTGCAGTCTTCGGATTTGATACAAGTGCAGTTTGGATTTGATACAAGTGCAGTTTGGATTTGATACAAGTGCAGTTTGGATTTGATACAAGTGCAGTTATTATAAATTTTGGACATTTTATCTAATTTTAACCACTTAATAGCATCAGAAAATGAATTTGGACTAAGTCTCATTCATTTCAATTGTAATGTTACGTGAATGAAATTTACAACAATATTGTTTTCCCTGTTATTAATTTGTGTTAATTTTCATTTTCATGCTGAGGAAATTAATTTGGTAAAAAAAAAAAAGGGAAAAGGATAATGTTCCATAAAATAATTTGCACGGACGCGAAAGAAAAATTTTGGATTGAAAACTGTATAGTTGACGCTACATTTGCAACATAAGACTGAAAAAAATTGGTGAGTACAGAAATTTACATTTTTTTCCAGTTTCAAACAGCCATCTGTACTTCCTTTATTCCGATCCATTTATTTTGAAATTATTTTTTCAAATTGTAGTTAAAATTGATTTACTACTATTATTGGAAATGGTAAGTGAAGAGCATATTCACAGTCATTTATTTGTGAGAGGGAAATTTCAGTACCAGTTTAATAATTCAATTTCTAATTAGAAATCATATAGAAATATCCATTTCCATAAGAGAAATTTCAGATTTCAACATATCATATTTAAAAAAATTTTTTTTACCATTGGAAAATTTTATTTGCAATTAATTATGAAAATCGCAAGATGGACGTTAGACGCGTAGAAATTGTTTCCGCGGACGAGCTTAGTGAAAGTGACACACTGCAAAACATGTCCGACAGTCAAATGAATATTGAACTTAATAGGGAGGATGTTCAAGACATAATTTTACCGGATCGATTAAGACAACAACCCCTATATTTAAACAGATATACAGGCAAATGGAGAGTGAGTACTACGTGACAAAATATAACATTGACAACATCAACTTCAGAACCAGACATCAATCAGACACGAAAAAATGACGAAACTAAGACACAGGACTCTGACATGCTCAACCAGATTCTGAAGTTACTTGGTGACCAAAACAGAAAATTTGACAAAAGATTTGACGCTTTAGACGAGAAAAATGAAAATTTAAAACATGACATTGGGAAATTTGACACTAAATTCGATGAACTGACACGGGACATAAAACAAAATTTTGAAAAACAATCAAGATAAATTGCCGACTTGACAGGAACCACTAGTAGTCTTGGAAGGAAATTTACTGACTTATCAGACAAGGTTACGAGACAAGAAAAGGTATTTGTGGAATTCAGTGACGAGACAAAAACTGACTTACAACGATGTAATGAGAAATTGTTAACAGTAGTTTTTGAACAACAGAAAACCAGTACCCAAGTTGACGAATTACGACAGTCACACAATTCCGTAAAAACAAACCAAGAACACTTAGACCTGACGATTACAGACCTTTCAGACAGATTAAATGTTGTAACATTGGAGCAGAAATCCTTACAGGAAATGTTAGAAAAGCTTGAAGACAGAGCAGATGTAGACTCTTTAAAGAATGACACAACTCTAGCAGAAAAACTTGTACATGAATGCAAATTATGTGATGATTATTTAGATGAGAAGTTTGAGACAATGACACAGATCATTTTAGATAAGACAAAGGAACAAGTAAAGGGAGAAACAGATAATATTCAGAAAGAGGTACGTAAACTTAAAGAGAATGTAATACCAAGTTCGTCAGTGATATCAAAACCCATAACAGACAACCAAAACATAAATGAGAATCATAATAATGCTAGACTCAGCGCACAGCCGAAAATAGAATTACCAATGAGTGACACAAATCCCAATGAACCATTTTCAATGCTACCACAAGATCAAAATTACTATCAGACATCACCACATACTATGCACAGTTTGACACAAAATACAGGACCCATAATACCATCGGGAGTAGCTGATGAAACATTAGTACAACATGGATACTTTCAGACATTTTCATGTGATGAGAAAGACAAAGTGCATCCGATTGTTTTCATCCACTCTTTTGATGGTATTTTCCCGAGACATTGGTTAGAAGCCGATAAAATTCGATATGTTACAAATTTGTTACGTGGAAGAGCAGCTAAGTGGGGAGCAGCAATTAAAAGACGGTGTTTAACATTTGAACAGTTTGAACAAGCATTTCTTGAGGAATTCTGGTCAATCACAGAACAGCAAAGTTTAAAACGAGAAGTATACAATCCAGAAATTTACAACCCGAAGAAAGAGACTTTACGACAATACTTTGAACGCTACCTAGACAAAACATTATATTGGACAAAACCAGCAGATTTACCAGATGTAATTAGAACACTTAAAAGCCACTTACCATTTCCTTACCGTGATAAATTAATAGGAGTGTCCGAGGACAACATAAAGAATTTTTTCAGTTATGTTGATGAGATAGATGTTGTTTACAGAGATGAGATCAGGAATTTCAATCAATTGTATCCAATCCATCCAAGCAATTCGCGTACGCACAACAGAAATGACAGAGGCTATTGGAATCCGCCTCCGACACCACAACAAAACATTCAAAGAAACAATTCACACTACAGTGGGACAAATCCATTCAATATTAGGAGAAACAACTCGCAGCATTGGCAAGGAAACAGTAATTATTACTATAATGGTTATCCGAACAGTAATTACAATCAGAACAATAACAGTTATATTCAAAATAACAACAACAGAAGAAGGAACCGAAATTATAGAAATCAAAGAAGAGAGGATAACAGGTACCATCCAGGATATTTTCAGAGGAACAACATCCAACAACATCCAAACATGTATTGCAGGAATAACAGTAATGACAATACCAGTTACAGTCATGGGCGAAATAATGTATGGGGAAATCACAATGGACAACTGCCACGACACATGCAATACAGCAACCCTCAATTTGTACCTAACGGAACTC
Source organism: Schistocerca piceifrons (assembly GCF_021461385.2). Lineage (NCBI taxonomy): Eukaryota > Metazoa > Arthropoda > Insecta > Orthoptera > Acrididae > Schistocerca > Schistocerca piceifrons. The sequence goes on along the minus strand of NC_060143.1, from coordinate 93,544,079 downwards.
CCGATGCGACGCGGGGTAATGTCAACAACCAGACAGCTGATACTTGGGTGACGCACGACAGAAATGTAAATATTATTGAGTTGGGCAATGAACCCAACCCGCAGCAACAACCGAATTTGCTGGAAAACGAACGACGACCGAGCTAAGCGCTCGAGTTACGGTCAATAGGGAGCAGAGCGCAACGGAACCGACGATTTGTTTTCTCCGATATGATGACAGTAAGAAAATAGAAAAACAATTATATCAGGATGTAGATTTTAATAGTACCAGTAAAACAAAGAAGATTATTCAGGCTATAACACGAGTCATGATTGGTAGTTATGAAGTGGAAGTAATGTTAGATACAGGAGCAGCAGCAAGTGTCATTTCAATGTCCTTATATAATGAACTCAAACAAATAATGAACATACAAACATTGCCAGTACAGAATTGTCACATTATAAGTGCCACCGGTAACAAATCAAAGAATGTGAAATTTCAAGTGCTAATTAACTTCACATTTTCAAATATACCACTCAATTACAGTTTTCTGGTAGTAGACAAATTAGTTATGCATTGCATATTAGGAATTGACTTTTTGAATGAATATCAAGCAATCATAGATTTAGGAAAAGGGAAATGTCATTTAACCGTAAACCAACAACAACTGACGATAGAGTTAACACAGGGTAAAAACTTAAACAGTAAACAAGGTAAATTTGAACAGTTACATTTTGTGTATCCACCAGCAATAAACATATGTGATTTAACTTTTAATGAAGCTGTATCTCAGGGAATTAAACCTAATGATTTATATGAGAAATGCACAGAATCTGAATATCTGACGAAGGAACAACAACTTGAATTACTTGAAGTTTTGCAGCAATTTGCTGAGGTATTTGTGGAAAAACCTGGAATTATTAGAGGCTATACTTATGAGAGATGGATGTTAAACCACACAAAACATACTGTAGAACATATTATAATATTCCTTGGTCAAAGAAACCTGCAGTTTTGAAAGAGATTGAAAAAAATGAAGCTTGGGGTATCATTGAGAGGTCACATTCACCATATTGCAGTCCAATACTAGCAGTTAATAAAGAGGATGGTAGTGTAAGGTTAGTGCTGGACGCACGAGAAATTAACAAAGTTATAATTCCAATCAACACACGACCTATTAATTTGGAAGAACAACTTTTAAAATTTCATAATGTACAGTATTTAACCAATATTGACCTCCGCTCATCATTTTGGCAGGTGAACCTCCATAAAAACAGTCATAAATACACTGCATTTCTATGTGAGGGACGTAGTTATCAATTTTGTGTTCTACCCTTTGGTCTACGAGTGAGTGCTGGAGTATTTATTGAAGCCTTAGATGCTGTTCTTGGACCACAATTGTTATTGCAAATCACAGTTTATGTTGACGACATTGTCATTGCAACCACTACTTGGGAAGAACATGTAAATCTTTTGAAGCAACTTCTCACTAAATTTTGTGACGCAAGTGTCACTATCAATTTATCAAAGACGAAATTAGGGAGGAGAGAAATCAAATTCCTTGGTCACATCATATCAACTGAAGGCATTTATCCAGACTCAAGAAAAATTGATGCAATAAAGAATTTTCCATCCCCACAGAATCGTAAACAACTCAAAGCCTTTCTTGGTCTATCTTCATTCTTCAGGAAATTTGTACCCTACCACCTTCTTAACAGTCCACATCTTCTATCTTTACTGAAAAGAAATAATATTTGGAAATGGACAGAGTTCTGTCAGACAGATTTTGAAGCGATTAAGAATGCTTTAGTTAATGCATCGTTGTTATGTCATCCTGACATGACGTCAGACTTTTGCCTAGTAACAGATGCAAGTTCCTATGGGCTCGGAGCATTTTTATTCCAAATTCATGTAGAAGATGAACAAACAGTCATCAAACCTATAAGTTTTGCTAGCCGCACGCTCACTGAACGCGAAAAATCATATTCAGTGACTGAGCGCGAAACACTTGCCATAGTATGGGCGTTTCGCAAGTTTCGCTACTTTCTATGGGGAAAACGTACTAAGCTTTATACTGATCATCAAGCTCTTTCTTTCCTGCTATCATGCAAGTTATTACATCCACGTCTTGCACGCTGGTGTGCATCACTACAACAATATGATTTTGATATTATATATATAAAAGGAGAATCCAACATTATAGCCGATGCTCTATCTCGTTTGCCACAAGGCCTACAAGAATTTTCAGATATGACAGAACAAACATCAGATTTTAAAATTTTACTCATGTATGACGGTACATTTGCACCTTACTACAAAAACATGTGCAGGAAGTTAGCCATATTGCAGGACAATGATCCCAGGTGGATCCAGATAAAGAATAAATTACGTGCAGGAACAGACCCACATCTTGAAAAATATTACACGTTACACAAAGAAGTATTATTTCACCGACGAAACCGTGAATCACAGCATTGGTGTGTTTGCTTACCTGAAGCTCATGTTGATGATTTTATTTTATTTACACACAGAACTTGGGGACACTATGGTGTAACCAAATGTAAAGATAATATTATACAATATTGCTATTTTCCAAATTTAAGGCGAAGAGTATTGAGTAATATTAGGAAATGCATCATATGTCAGAAAGCCAAATATTCTAATCGCACAAGCATGAATGAATTGCACCCAATCATACCTAAGAGGCCATTACAGCTAATTTCTTTAGATATTGCAGGACCATATCCACAAGCACGTGGAGGAATGAAATACATCCTTGCTGTGTTAGATGTTTTCACAAAGTATTTAAAATTATATGCTTTACACCACTGCTATTACCAGATGTCTATTAACAGATTATTTTGTAAGAATAGGAAAACCTGAAGTTATGATCACGGATAATGCAGCATATTTTACCAGTTTAAAATGGAAGACATTTATTGAAGAACAGAATGTTAAACATATTTTAATTTCAAGATTTCACGCAGCAGGAAACCCAGTAGAAAGAACATTTCGAGAATTTGGACAGTTTATGAGAACACACACACCAGAGAAGCACACAAAATGGGTAGAATACCTAGCACCATTTGAACAAATAGTGAACAATTTAACTCACATTTCTACTGGATACACACCAACTGAATTAATTATGGATAAAACAGAAAGAAATGAATGGGCAGACCCTCTACCTAAATTTACAGCAACAACAAATCATGTTAGTTTAGAAGAAAAGATAAGACAAGCTTACACAACATTATGTGACAAAGCTAAGGAAAGAAAGCAGAAATATGACAGAGGTGTCAGGAAAGCCCAAACATTTCAAGTTGATGAGTTAGTTTTACTAAGAACACATCCTAAACCCACAAAACTGAAACATTTAAACAGGAAATGGCAGATCTTATACTCTGGACCATACCAAATTGCAAATATTCTGCACCCTGGCTGTTATTCATTAGAATATCCATTAACACATAAACCCAGAGGTCTACATCCACACAGACATTTGAAAAAATACATACAGTAAAATGTTAGCTACTGAGGAGAAGATAATTAATATGATATACAGTTATGATGAGCCTACATTTAAGTTATACAGATACTTACAATCTAATGAATGCAGGTAAGTCTAGAAAGCAATGTGAACCATCCAATAGCTAATAAGATATTTGGTTATAAGAGGAGTTGCTATTGAGGCATATACACATTAGAGGAGGCATATACACATTAGAGGAAGCAGAGAACTAAACAGAATTATTTTCTTTAGGAGGCATGTGATAATAGTAATGTTGATATGAGTGATGTGAGTGACTGAATGAGATGAGTGAATGTAATTTTAGTTTAATAAGAGGACCAATAGTAATACGGAGAGAGGTAAATGGTATATAAAATGAGAAAATGGTATTATTATTATTATTATTATTGTTGTTGTTGTTGAAGTAAAAAGTAAGTGGTGATGAATAAGAGGAAAATATATATATATATATAATGCTGAGGAATAAGTATATGTTATTTTGTGAAGAATGAATAATGGATAGGTGAGAATGTTATGAGTAACTGAGAATATGTTGAGAGGAGAGAAACTAGATTTGAACGCTATATCACATATACTCATGGAATACAGAATGAAAGTAGTGGAAAGAATATTATTTATTGAAAGATTGGTATGCCTGAGATAATAACTTATGTGGTGTCTTATATATTCTTATAACTAAAGGTGAAAGTATAGATTTATGTGGAAAGAATTATTTACAGCAGCCACTGTTGGAAATAGACCAGAAGATTTAAATCTATAACACTTTAACACTAATCTAATGGGAACTTGTAATGAAATTTTTGGAGTTATGTAGGCTTGACACTTCAGATTGGAAGAATTATTTAAGAGAACATATTTAGCAGTCATCTAATGACATAATTAAAGCTCATCTACTGTACTGAACTAATGCGCCATTAAACAGAAAGGAGAATAAGGAGAAAACAAAACGTCAGTCCTCTGTTGCGGTTCATACTCTCATCCCTCCCTTAGAAAAATTTATACATGTTGATGAAATATTTGACATTATATAATTCGTGATTATCTGACAGTATGGAGAGACATACACACATATTTATTTATGAATAGAATTTTACAGGTACCACAAGGTAAATACAGAATGGATATACAGCATGGAACGCAGCAGCAATTATCTAAGAAGATTTATTTATTTATTTATTAAGTAAAACATTTATTTATATTGCTTGATACTCATGAAAGGAAGGAGATGAACTATACAAACTTTATAGGAACATGATTGACTTGAACTACACACACACTTACCACACTGATGTACATACTTGTAGGATCCTAAGATATTTAGAGGGGCACCACTCTTAGAAACGGTAATAGAGGGGTACCACTCTTAGAAACAGCAATAGTGGGGACACCACACTTAGAAACGGTATTAGGTATAGGAACTTTTACGTTATATTAAGTTAACATGTATTTTATTTATCATATTTTATTTTGTGTAGTCCACTGTAGGGGATGACTTTACTAGTATTTATGAAGTAGTTAGCAACCATCCCATGAACCTATCCTCCTACAGATGGCTGTCTTGAAGCTTGAAATATGTGTAAATTTTATTCCAGGGTGCAAGATGAATTTTAAGTTGAATATTCTAGCGAGTTGCCACAATTATCTTCAAATGTTGCAAGTGTAACGGGGGGGAGGGGGGGGGGGGGGAAGGAGAGAGAGCTAACAAATAAAATAAATAAAATGTATATTTCAATCTGAATGTAATGTAATTCACATGTCAGCACAATGATATTGAATGTAACGTAAAAAAATTTACTATATTTTTCATTTAATTCTGTAACTATCTCATGTAATGATTAATTGTAAATATTTGTATATTTATGTACTTACTGTATCAAGAAATGTATTTTAAGGAGATGTTAACGAGCTGCAAAGGACTTGTGCATGTAGCACATTATTCATATAAATGGAACTGAAAATGCAAAGAAGAAACCAACGTGATGGAACACTGGTCAAGCAATATTTACGTAGTGTCAATATGCTTTGAAGTGTATGGTGTTGTGGAAGCCGGCAGGTCTTCAGGTTGGTGTAAAAGACGAGCTCATCACCTGTCGTAGGCAGTGAGGTGTTTCCTGTGCCCTCATTGACCATTTATACCCCGGTAGACGCCACCAAAATTCGACTGCTGGAGATCACAATTTCGTGTTGAGACATTGAACAAACTTTGGATTTTCTTCAAGTCACACGCAAGAGATCCAGGCAGTACACACACACTCAGAATCCGATACTACGTTTAAAGACATTGGAGCAATATAATAGAAACATTTATTGTTCAAATTTATTCCATTGTAAACACGAATCATGTGAACTGAATTCAAACGCTGTGCTAAGCAACGATAATACGCTGCAATTCAAAGACATTAATGTTACGACTCCTAAAGAAGATACATACCAAAAAGACTGTATACAAAGACTGATATGCAAAGAGCATTATGCTCAGAAATATTTTTTGTAATATGTAAATTTCTTATTTTCTCATATATGTATGTATCTATGTAAATTTTCTATACTGCCACGCTCGCTTGCGGAGTGTGTCAGTAGAGGAGGCATTGTAATGGTACTTTGACTTCCGCAAAGTTATAATTTACGATCGCGTACGCAGAAGAGCGCTGTGCCAGCGACCGATTTTATAAATAATTTTGTTCTTTTTTTTTTTTTTTACTTTTGCGTAGTTTTTTTGTTTTTAAGAACTAATGGATGTCTCTCTCTCTTGTCTTGATACGAAAGACGTGTATTTTTCCGTGATGTGTTGAATGTGCTTTTGGTGAAAATTAAAATTACATAACAAAGCGATGTTGTTTCAGTAGCTAATGAGGAGAAGATAATAAAAGGTAACACTACAACTGGTATTGCATGAGACTATACAAGATTATCCAGGAAATGTATCCACGCTCTCTCTTCCAGTGGTATAGGTGTCGTATAATGTAATCAGTACTTTTTATACTTTTGTATTATACAGAATGTGAAAAGCCAGGAGAAACAAAACATCACAATAGAAACAGTCTTCTTATGACTTTGATTGCAGATGCAACTTTCTTTGTCCTCCCATGAAGTTGCACTTCATAATCAGTAGCAGGAACATCATCTCAATCATTGTCTTCATATGGTGTACCACAGCTGTATATTTGTGAAAGAAATTTCTACAAGTTCCACACCAGCTGTTTTTACACATATTTACTTATGAACAATTGATCGCTTTCGGCCTTATACACCATTCTCACTTGCTGCAGACGTCAAAATGTCACAATATATACCAGTGTAATTAAATAAAGTAAATACATGTAAACAACAGCTGGAATGGAATCTGTAAAATGTCTTTCAATAACAGCACTTTTCAGACTCTGATAGGTCATGGGCAAACTTTACTTTTGCTGCATGGCACACCATATGCCAGTTTTAAGCTTCGGAATTTAGTTATTAAGACTAGAAAAACATGTAGCGCTGGTATTTTATGACAGGGCTCTTGCTGCTTGCTGATTCATTCTTTCACTTATCACTACATTACTTCCATATTATAGTATTCTTACATAGGTCTTGCCACTAGTTAATTCGTTCCAATATTCTGATGCCAGTGAACTGAAGCCTTTTATATGCTTGTTTTGGTAAAAGCAGCAGTATTTTAAAAAGTATCAAAATATTATTCATGAAATAATAAATCTGATGTATTTTGCAGGTATTACCTTCATTGTTCCTTCAAGATGCCTTAAAAATTAGTGCATGAAATGGAGACTATTTACTAAAGCAAAGTCAAGTGAAACACGATCTTCAGTAACTATCACTTTGTCCTCTGTCTTGTCTCTCCCATATTTTCCAAATAAAAATTCATGCACTTAGGCTTCGCAGCACAACTCCTCACATGCCAGTGATAAAAAAATGTCTTTCACAAAATTCTGCCTGGCAAATATGTCCAGCAGAAAAAGGACATTAAAGAGTGGAAATCTGGTGACACTGTAACCACATGTATGGTAACTGCCTTTGTCAGCAAATACGAGTCATGCTGTACAGTTTGTGCAGTGGATAGAGTTTTGGGATTAGCATGCAAGAGTTCAAGGGTTCGATTCTGGTTTGTGGCATAATTTTTTATTTGATAAATGTACCCCTGTGGTACGGTCAACAGTGATTGCAGCATGTCTTCTAGAAAACACTTGCACTTACATTCACGATCTTAGAAATAGAAGATTGGTCAGCTTTGAAAGAAGCCCTTTCCATGTCATGGGCATGAATTTATTTGCACCACTTCATCTACTAGATGCAAAACCTGTTTTCTTTGTGCCCTCCTTCAATGGTCCCACAGATTAGTACCAACTATTATTCTTGCCTCGTTCAGGTACATTACATTTTGTAAGGGCCTTATGTTACCAGTAGTACTAGCAACGTGCTTTGCTTTGTGAATAGTGTCCAAACTCAGTTAATATTTGAATGTGTTATCACCATGGTCCCACTAGTTATGCCTTTCAACATTAAGACTGGTAACCACATGCTGTTTAGTACATATCTCAATGCATTATTATTATTATTATTATTATTATTCTATCGATGGGATTGTGGAAACATCACATCTATTAACATTAGGGAAACAGTGTAATTTGAAACTGAGTATTTCACATTAGCAGTGTCGGGATGAACCATGTAGAACAATATCTGTCAGATGGGTAATGCACATTATGTGGAACACCGCGCAGGACTGACGGTGTGTGTACACACATTGAGTTTTTTCATTGAAAACCTCTAAACCAGTGTGGCAGATGTATGGCATACACAAACGATGAATATGTGGGTATGCTTCTAGTCCATGGTGCATCTGATAACTGGACTGGTTTTGCTGCTTGTGAATACGTTGCTGGATATCCTCATTGATGCCATCCAGATAAACACGTGTTTCGTCATCTGGAGCTGTGCCTTCGGGAGTCAGGTTCTCTCCTTCCACCACTGCGTGATAGAGATTGTCCAACCCAACCCAGGATCGAACCCTTGATCACCTGCAAACTAAGCCAAAACTCTGTCCACTGCAGCAACTGTACAGCACGGCCAACATGTGCTGACAGAGGTAGTTACCATACATGTCGTTACAGTGTTGCCATATTGCCACTCTTTGACATCCTTTTTCTGCCGGATGTACTTACCGGACGAAATTTTGTGACATACATTTTTTTATCGCTGGCATGTGAGGAGTCGCACTGCGATGCCCGAGTGCGCGAATTTCACTTCACCCTGTGTGTGTTGTCTGTGTGTGTGTGTGTGTGTGTGTGTGTGTGTGTGTGTGTGTGTGTGTTTTTCTTCCTTTGGGGAAGGGGTGTGGCAAGGAGAGGGAAACAGGGGAATGGGGGAGAGCACATGTGTTCTTCTGCAGGCACACAACTTTAGTCTGCCATGAAAACCCGATAACCCATATTAATTGTTACCAAGGTTACCTTTCACATTTGCTTGTCTGCGGCTTATAACACTTTGATTTTCAGATTCTTATGTTTTTCTGTTCCACATACATTAGCATGCTTTGCACTGAAATATATTCACATTGACTTCAAAATTATGATGATATCTTTTTCACTTTTATGCAGAGTAATGAAGGTGATCAAGTTGAGAATGAAGATCATCCTGGCCTGAGTGTCCGGTGGGAAAGGCTACCTGACAGACTGGATACTCTTCTTTTAGCTATCACTAAAGAATTTGGTGTCCCACCAGTGTTGTATGCAAGAACTGGAAGGGCATCTACATTAAATCTAATTGTTGGTACTTGTACCAGTAATGGTTAGTAATTTGATATGTTTTGTTCCCATCAACAAGAAGTCATGTCCATTTATAAAGAAGTTACTCCATATTTTATTTTATAGGTTGTGCTGGTGACTCAATGAAAGTAATACCTGTGGCTGAAACCAGTGATGTGTTTCACCTGGATGGGTGGAAAGTTACTGAGGATACTCTTGGTGTAATGCAACAACAACCTGTGTCTAGTGATAGGAGTACTGCTCATAATTTAAAGACAGACGGTTAGTACATGTGAACTGAGTGCAAAAGCTGACATGGAAAGGTTTTTCAAGTTCATTGTTGTGAGAATGTAATTATAATAGCAAAGATTATTTTACATGTTCATAAAAAAATTACATATTATGTATTCAGTTCTGTTAGATTTAAGCACAGATTTTTAGTTTTTGCATGTTAATCTGTAATGATATTGTACGCAGCTTGTGAAGGAGATGAAAAGAACTGCTACTTAGGACAATCATTAGTGATGGGTGGAATTACAGTGTAAATCTGCAGAGGCAAAGTGGTACCTGCTAAAACCTCTGAAACAGAAAACATACTGGTTCAAGCAGCTTGGTATGAAGAACAACATGGCACATGATCCTATCAATTTAAAATAAAGGGGTTATCTGGAAAGTAATCTCCAATGGCCTATAAATAAAATTCTGGAATAACTACTTTTTTAGAAATATTAGAAATATTATAACTACATTACTACTTGGCACATAGCAGAGGCATTGAGTGGCTGACAGTCACATTGAAACTAGACTGCGAGATATTATTCAGCTGCCAGAGCTAACTTCCTCATCAGATGTAGATAAAACACAATTTTATGAAAAGGAAAGTTGCCACTCACCATATAGTAGAGATGCTGAGTTGCAGATAGGCACAACAAAAAGTGTGTTGCAAATAAAGCTTTCGGCCAGTAAGGCCTTTGTCAACAATAGACAACACACACACACACACACACACACACACACACACACACACACACACACACACAGCTGCAGTCTCAGGTGGCTTCAGTTGTCTGAGACTGCAGTCTTTTGTGTGTGTGTGTGTGTGTGTGTGTGTGTGTGTGTGTCTGTCTTCTATTTTGGTGAAGGCCTTAGTGGCTGGTGGCTGGAAGCTTTATTTGTGACAGTTTTTTTGTTGTGCCTATCTGTGATGTAGTATCTCCGCTATATGGTAAGTGGCAACTTTCCTTTTCATAACATTGTTACATTCAGTCGTGGATTTTCCATTGTTTGATTTGTAGATAAAACACCCATACATTTACACATCCATAGCTCACACACACACACACACACACACACACACACGGCCACCGCTATCTGTGTACACTAAGGGTTTCACTCCTGGTGTCCATGTCTGTGTGTGGGTGGGTTTGGTTTGGTCTACATCTGACGAAGGACTTAACCCAGTTGCTGAATAATATCCAAGCGGTCTTTCCCCCTCTACCCCTTTCTACCAATCATTACTTCTTCATGTTATAAGTAACAGCCTATCAATTTCATGTTGCTAATCTCACCCCAGATTTCCTATTGTTTCAAAAATAAGCCTTTGCATTGCTTTAGCACATTATCACTGTTCGGATGTAAGCATTTATAATATCTCTTAACAAGCAGACAAATTCTTTCTGCAGAATAATCTGTTGCTTGAAACAATAGCCTACCATGACAGTACCTTGAAGTTCTTCAGCAGAGTCATGGTGTTGCTAGCCAAGTCTGTTTTACATGTATGTGAAGAGGTTGATTACTTGGAGTCAAGTCTGGGCTACAGGATAGATGTTCAGAAATTTCCCATTCAAACCAACACAGTCTGTTGAATGATATTTCCACTATTTGACTGTACAAACTTTTTTATTTTATGTTACAGCAGAGTCCTGCTAATCTGAACCCCAGTAATCTGAATGTTCGGTTAATCTGAACGTCAAAAATGTTAGTCTAAGTATGGAAAACTGTGTGGTAAACTGCTGTTCATACACACTATTTTAATTTACACAGTACAGTAAACATGTATTAGAAAAACTGGCAAGAAAACATTAGGTTTAAAGAATGCATAACAATGAAAGAGAAGCTGTCAAATTTACTAAAATACAGTCGACATTTTATCCCTACTTTCTAGATGACAAAAACTCAATCACTGTTTTTGGCGTAATGAAGACAGTCTGCTATATGACACATAGTTGTGCCATCGTCTCATAAACATCAAATCAGCAGGTGTAGCAGTGGGCTGTTGCTCCAAACAATACAGCGCAAGGTCAAGGGCTTCTGCTGTGTCACTGTGTGGCACCAGCTCTCCTTTGTTGCTTTCAGGCTCATTGTCACTTCCGTCACACCAGTCCACTTCTTCCTGGTCTTGAGTCACAGTAGCAACTTAATCAGCATCAGTAAGGTTCTCCACACATGTTCCATCTGCTGCCATCCACTCATCTATGTCTCTTTCACTAGCTTCTTCACATCCAGGGATTGTCTGTATAATTTGTAGTAGATTTTCCTCTTCATTTTCCACTAGGTTGTCCTGAAATTCAAGAGATGTCCACAGTTTTCTGCATGATTCTCTCAGAGTATTTTCTGAAATATTCTGCCATGCCTCAGCAGCCCAATAAACAACATCCTTCACATTGGTCTTTTTTATTTTGTCCACTTAAGGAATACTATCATCTTGGAAAGCATTCTTAAAAATTGTTTTCTGTAAATCAGTTTTAATGTTGGCAGTAAGCCCTGGGCCATCAGCTGTAGAAGTGTTGTAACATTCAGTGGCAAAAACTTCATCACAATTTCTCCATCATATAATTCCTCAGTGCTGGGGTGAGATGGAGCATTATCAATCAAAAGGATTGCATGGAGAGAGAAATGATTTTCCTTAGAAAACCGTCAAACAGAGGGAACAAACTGGCCATGAAACAATTCTTTGAACAGCTTGCCATCCATCCATACTTTTTTCTGGTTGCAATATTATACGAGCAGGGACTTCATGTTGCAATTTTTAACAGATTTGCTGATCAGCATTGAAAGCAGCTTGTGATTACCAGCAGTGTTGCTGCACACTAATAAAGTCACATGATCTTTGCACATTTTAAAACCGAGAGCACGGTCTTCCGCTTTCGTTGCCAGGCTTCTTGTTGGCAATGCCCCAAAATTAAGGCCAGTCTCATCAGCATTATAAATTTATTGGGGAGAATGCTTTCTCTCTCTCATCATTTTTCCAAACTCACCCAAGTATTCCTTCGCTGCATCACGGCCAGAAGAAAGCTTCTCTCCAGTAATTGTTAGCGGACGGATTCCATGACTTTTTTGAATCTGTCCAACCAACCCATACTAGCATTAAAAGACTCATCACCATTCATTAACTTGTTCAGGTAAACAGCTTTCTCCTGAACCAGTGCTCCATTCAAAGGAGTTCCCCTTTCTCTTTCCTGTGTAAACCAAAGGAAAAGAACTTCATCCACTTTATCGTACTGGGACTGTTTCAAAGTCTGCTGAATTTTGAGTGTTTTTCTCAAAGATGTTGCTTTACCAACACCCAGTTCCGTTGCCTGTTTAGATACATTCTCACCATTGTCTATACACTTCAAAGCATTCAGTTTTTCTTTGAGAGTTAATGTTGTATGTTTCCGTTTACTCATGATGAAAATACGTATACCACTACACCTGAACAAATACAATACAACTGTTACGCGTGCCAGCGATCGATAACCAACATAACCAAGTGCTTTGCGAGCCAACTGGCAGTGCACTGACCTCAGACACTACAAAGGTCTCAACATTGCACAACAGCAAGGGCAGGGAGTGAGAGTGAGCCATTGTTCCCACACTTGTTCTCATTTGTTATCATGATGTACCTACTTATCTGCTTGGTATACTGCATTCTAGAAACTCGCCACCGTAATTCCGGCTAATCTGAACAAATCGGTAATCCCAACAAGGTCCGATCCCAATTAGTTCAGATTAATGGGACTCTACTGTACTGTCTTGGTTTCGCCCTTAAGTCATTATCAAGTACATATTAATGTTGGATACATTTAGACTTAGTCAGGTGAAGACATTTTCGAGCTCTAGTGAACTGGGTGCCCCAGCATGTACAAAATCACCAAAATGTATGGCTGGCAATAGCAAACAAATTTTCCAGCCACAGAATGGACATTAATGCTTTAGTTCATATTGAGTGAGCATTTCATTGCACATGTAACCACTGTATTAACTACTGCATTGATGTTCGTTCTATGGCACAGTTGTTCTATGGCTGGAAAACATGCTTGCTACCTGCCTACCGCATATTTTGGGTATTTTGTACTTACCTGCATGCTGGAATATCCCGTTCAATAGGTCTTGACAATGTCTTCACTTAACTAAGTGTCATTCAGGTTCATTATTTAGCATCAGTTGCAATTTTTCACAGCATACAGGCATCTTATCTAAATCATTTTGCAATTTCTTCTGATGGCTTTACTAGATAATAGTGACAGCATCTTTTGCAAACAACCAGCTGCTCGGATTGTCTCCCAAATTGTTTATACAGATAAGGAACAACAGAGGGCTATAAGACTACCTTGCAGAAAGCCAGAAATCACTTTTGTTTTACTCGATGACTTTCCATCAGTTACTATGAACTCTGACCTCTTGACAGGAAATCGTGAATACAGTCGCATAACTGAGACAATATTCCATTAGCACGTAATTTGATTACAAGCCACTTGTGAGGTGTGGTGTCAAAAGCCTTCTGCGAATCTAGAAATGTGGAATCAATTTGAAATCCCATGTTGATGACACTCAACAATCCAGGTGATGGTTTGGGATTCTGGGTGGTTAGGAAGAATTCCTCTAGATACCCCATGAACGGGGTGGTGTAGGATGGTGCCATGCAGGTGCTCATTGATGTACCATGAATTTGTTTGTAGGTGATGGCTTCAAAGGCGAAGTAATTGTTGGTGAGGATTTAGTTTGTCATAGTGACCAGGAATCCGTTGTCATTTTGGAATCCGTAGGTCATTGGGAAAGGTAGTGTTCAATAGCGAAAACACCATCGGCATTAGGAATATTAGTGTAAAGGGAGGGGGCATCAGTAGAAATGAGCAGAGCTCCATGTGGTAAAGGAACAGGAAATTCCTAACTGCCCACAGTCCCAAATGCTTCATCTGGTTCAGGTTCATTGATGACATCTTGATGAAGTATGCTGGGGATCTCGACTGAGGGTGAGGACATCCTATCCATATCCCTTCAGAACCTCAACACCTTCACCTCCAATCACTTCATCTGGTTCTCCTCAACCCAACAAGCCACCTTCCTTGATGTTGACCTCCACCTCAAAGATGGTTCATCAGTATCTCCACTCTTATCAAACCTGGCAACCACCAGCAATACCTTCACTTCAACAGCTGCCTCCTGTTCCATAAAAGAAGTTCCTTTGCTACAGCCGAGGCACCCACGGCTATCGAGTCTGTAGTGACAAGCAGCCCCTCTTGAAATAAACCGAGGGTCTCCCTGAGGCCTTCACAGACTGAATTTACCCTCCCAACCTTGTACTGAAACAGATCTCCTGTATTTTGTCTCTCCAGTCACCCACTACCTCCCAAAGTCCTACCATCCAGCCACAAATGAGCATTCATGACTGATTAGCAGAACTGGAGCAGTTGCATCACATTCTCCGCCAGGGTTTTGAGTACCTCTTGTCATGCCCTGAAATGAGGGATGTATTACCCCCATTCTTTCCACCCCTTTCATAGGGGTATTCTGCTATCCACCAAACCTACACAGTATCCTTGTCCATCACTACTCGTCCCTTGCTTCCAACCTCTCGCTTCATGGCTCACACCCCTTAATAGATGTAGTTGCAAGATGTGTCCCATACATCCTCGCACCAGCACCTACTCCATTCCAGCCACAAGCATCACTTATCCCATCAAAGGCAGGGCTACTTGTGAAAGCAGCCATGTGGTCACAAGCTAAGTTGCAACCACTGTGCTGCATTCAACTTGGGCATGACAACCAATGAGCTGTTTTTCCGGTTGAATGACCACTGACAGGCTGTAGCTAAGAAATAGCTGGACCACCCAGATGCTGAGCACACTGCACAATGCAACATTCTTCACTTAACTAACTGCTTCACAGCCTGTGCCATGTAGCTCCTTCCCACAAATACAAGCTTTTCTGAATTGTGCAAGTGCGAACTCTCCCTGCAATATATCCTATGTTCCCCTAAAACCCCTGGCCTTAACCTTTGTTAGTTACTGTCCTTCAGCCAGATATCTCTTTCCTTGTTCCCACTCCAGCACTACACAGCCTTCTGGTCCATCAATGCACCAACATCCCTTTTATTTCTCTCCATTTCTGCTCCCTTTCCTACTCATCTGTCCTTTTAACATCCCGACTGCACCTAGCTGCCCTTATCCGCTGTATGCTCCCACAAGTAGCACTTTACCGTCACTCACAGCTACCCTGCTATCCCACCCCAGCCTTCTCCTTAACCCCAACATCTAGACTGTTCCTCCCATCATGCATTTTTGCTGCAGTCTGCCTCTGTGGCTAGTGTGTGTGTGTGTGTGTGTGTGTGTGTGTGTGTGTGTTTTATCTACTTTAGAAGAAGTTCTTTTCACCATAAGCTTAAGTGTGTAGCGGCTTTTTGTTGTGCCTCTCTGTGACTCAACATCACTGTTTGGTGAGTAGCAGTATACCCTTTTCATAATATTGTCATTCTTCCTAGAAAGGACTCTCAAAATTTCAATTGTTAACCTCTCCATGATGCACAGTGTCCATCTTGTACATGTCTGCCACTAGCATTTGTTGAGCTTCTCTATAACACTTCTGAGTGGACTGAACGATCCAGTGACAGAATGCACCTCCCTTCATTATATCTTCTCTATCTCTTCTAATAATCCAACTTGGTTAAGGTCACAGGCTGATGGTCTGTACTCAGGAATCAGTTGAACAATGCCTTGTAACCCACTTATTTTATGAATTACATTTTTCTCAAGATTTTTCCTGTGTATCTCAGTCAGGCATTTGCTTCGCCCCCTTTTTTATATGTTGTCACTCCATTGAATGTCGTTCTAGATAGACACTCATAGATATTTTATGACAATATTATGAAAAAGAAAGTTGTTACTCACCATATAGTGGAGATACTGAGTTGCAGATAGGCACAACAAAAAGACTCTTACAATTAAAGCTTTCAGCCGTTAAGGCCTTCGTCAACAATTGAAACACACACACACACACACGCACACACACACACACACACACACACAAAAGCATCTCGCACACACAACTGCAGCCTCAGGCAACTGAAACCACGCCTACATGAACCACAGTTTGCAAACAGCTGCAGCCAGTGTGCTCGAAAGGTGTCAGCAGAGTTATCCATGACTCAGATGAAGCCCCTTTGGCAAACATACTGAGTGCATGCACACTGGTATTCTTTCCCAACCTCACTATTTCCCTGAGGGGCTCCCTTACGAGCCTAACATTTGAGCTCCCAATAACTAGTATACCAACCCTCTGCCTGTAATATCAAATCTTTGACTATAAAATTCAAATGCAAGAGACTAAATGACTGTAGAGGGGGTAATCCAAAAAGGAAGAAAAGAAAAATACCAGACTTGTGTTGTGAAATTTCTTTTATCATCTTGTAGTGCTTTAGAGGCTAGACCCTTCAAAGTAGTCGTTGCCTCTTGTGTACAGAGGTCCAAAATTTCATCAGTTTTTGTAACACTTCCTTGAATATTTACCTGAAGCTGACGTAAAGTTACCTTGTCATATTTCGTGGATTTTGTGAAATGAAATGATCTTTCAACATAGTGCTGTTTTGAATATGCGGATGTGAAAAAAATGTAGCACGACCAAGTTGGAGGAATTGGATGAACTGAGTGCTACATTGGTGCAATGTTTTGCCAGAAAATATGTATAAGAAGTGGTGTATGAAACAGTACGTTGTTGTGTGGTGTATAAACCAGTATGTAGTGTTTTAACTCTGACAGTTGATTTTTACACACCCTAAATGTTTTCCTGTGCACAGCTTCTTCTAAACAAGCTAAAATCCTGTGGTGAAGTACTTTGTTTACTGTATGGTATATGAGCTTTTGATGCACAGTGCCTTTCCATTTAAAGGGACTTAGTCACCAGCACGTTGATGTCTCCTCAGTTCATACATGATTGCATTAACTGAGGACATCTTTTCCTATAGAATATGACAGTTTTGTCCTGTTCAACAGATTTTACTGTTTAATGACAATATTTTGAAAATGATAGCTTGCTACTCACCATGTAGAGGAGATGTTGAGTCACAGACAGGCACAACAGAAAGACTACTGTACATTTAAGTTTTCAGTCAAAAGGCCGTCTTCTAAAGTAGTAAACACACACTCTGGCTGAGTCCAGAGACAGTGGTCACTCGCATGCCCGCGTGTTCTGTGTGTGTGTGTGTGTGTGTGTGTGTGTTGTCTACTTTAGAAGAAGGCGTTGTGGCTGAAAGTTTAAATGTACAACCTTTTTTTGTTGTGCCTGCCTGTGACTCAATGTCTCTTCAGTATGGTGTGTAGGAATCTACAGTTTTCATAATATTGTCATTATTCCATCCTGGATTTTCCATTGTTTGATTTTCTTGTGAAGTTTGGTTTTTACAATGACAGGACATGGGAGTTTCGTCATTAAAATGACACTGCATGATTATATTCTGATGTGTTCATCAGTATGAACATTTTGAAATGTTAACCTGTGAACCCTGCAAATCACTGCATTGACACTCTCCTCATGAGCTTCTTCCAAGTATTGTGTGAGATTTCTGCTGTCTTTAATATGTTTAAGCCACCTGTAGCAATATGTATAGCTAATTAATCTGATAACATTTTTTAACATCCTTTAAAAATTGTGTGTCCATATCAGTATAATCTTTGAAATACTTTTTTTTCTAAAGGAGTATTCTATAATTACACTAAAATCCATTTTTAATCTCTTGATGGGTTCCCAAATATTTTTTCCTTAAACACAGGTTTTCCTTAAGCGGGGAGTTTTCCCCAAGCACACAGGACAAGTGACCTGGAATCGTAATTCAAGCATGTTTTGGTGATATAAAATCACACTTTACACATATCACTTTCTTTTAATAAGAAGAATTCTTGTCTTCCTTGTGTGTGTGTGTGTGTGTGTGTGTGTGTGTGTGTGTGTGTGTGTGGACGCATGCACGCTGATCGACAACTCAATGCTTTCAGTGAGTGGTCTCCTTTAATCCAAAAGCTTCTACATTCAACAAGAACTTTCGTACAATATCCAAAAGAGGAGAAGTATTTCCTAATGGTATCAGCTCCTTGCACAGCAGCTACGACACTTTTGCGATGACCTCTTCTTCTTCTCCATCTTTTTCTTCTGATATTCTTTTTCTTCTTCTTCTTCTTCTTCATTATCACCACCACCACCACCACCAGTTTCTACCTCACAGTCTTCCTTCACAAGCACTTCACGTATATCACGTATATTCATTTCAGTATGGAGGTAAGGATATCATCACCACAAGAAATGAAGTTTTGTAACGTCACATTTTTCTGGGATATCTGTGATCCAGCTCCATTCTTCTTCTGGAACAATGTCATCTTTAGCAGCAATTGATGTAGCACAATTCACCTGCCTCACAATACTTATACTTTTTACCTCATTGCACCTGTGTGGTGCCAGAGGATGCATTGTGGATGCAAAAACACACACACACACACACACACACACACACACACACACACACACATATTTACATTGTCTTCGAATCACAATGTGACTAGGGTGAATGTGGTGGATGGAGTGGATAATGAGGAGGAGGAGGGAAGGGGAAGTTGATGGATAAGAGAAGTGGATAGAAATTAGCGCTGGTGAGCTTGTCTGTAGCTAGCAGGAGAAGTCATCTGTGGTAAATGAGAAAATAAGAGCTTTAGATCAGTATGTGGGGGGAAGGGGAGCAAGATAGAACAGGGGAAAGGATAGATGAATCAGACATGAGTGAAGTCAGCGTAGGAGGTGAAGAGGATGCAAGGTATGGAGACAGGGAAAGGGATGTGGTGTGGGAGGTGTCAGGGGATAGTGGATATACAGTTCCGGCCCACGAGATTCGGAGCAGGTAGAATTGAGGAGGGGCGAGTGGTGGATAAAGGTGGCATGGTCGTGAAGTGTCTGTTGAAGTGGAGCATTTCATGTTCAGTAACAGACTTTCCCACAGGATGGGCAACTTTGCATTTGGCCACAGTTTGCTGGTGACACTTCATTCTGGTGGACAACTTGTTGATGGTCATGCCCAATGTGTTCAAAAGTTACAACAGTTAAGAGAATGACATGACTGACTTCACAGGTGCTCTTGCCTTTGATGGGGCAGGATATGCCTGTTAGATGATAGGAATTAAATCAGCTGGGTGGATGGATGGAATATGTCTTGCACATGTCTTTCTTGAGGCTGTTATTCATTTACCATTGAGTAGGCACTGGGTGTGAAGTTAGGATGGACTATGATATTTCATAGCTTGGATGGACAGTAAAATACCCCTTTGGAAGAGGTGGAACATATTTTATAAAGAATGTTCCTCATTTCAGGGCATATTGAAAGATCATCAAAGCATGGTGGGAGGTGCGGTTATGCTGCTTGTTGTATCTACACTCTTTATTGACAGCCTCTAAATACACAAAAAATATGTCAGCTGATGACTGTATGCCAAATATTGACAAGGTCAAAGAAACATTAACACAAATATTAACTGTCCAAGTACAGAGTCCAATCACCAACAACTGAATGAATGCACATTGGCACGGAGCTGGTCTGACTTGAGTATGTTTCTGTACAGTGGAGAAAGATGAGACACCACTGGGAGAGGCCTGTCATGTCAGTATTAGCCAGTCAGTGCGCTGGCTGCCTGCCAGTGATGGTGGTGCCCTTGCTTCCCCCGACTGCTGCTGGCGCCAGACACAAATGCTGCGTTGGCAGATTGCGCAGCGTGCTGCCACATTCCTCCACTCTTCTGCAGAGCTGCCCCCACTGGCACTGACGCGTGAGAAAGGAAGACCACACCAGCTGGATCACTTCTGGTGGAAGGTCGACAATGGTGAAGAAGCCACCAGATTTGGCCAGGTGAACCAGTGTCGACGACAGCAGTGGTGTGATGGCAGCTGCGTGGTTACTGTGTTGGTTTCCATCAGCTCGTAAGCATCCGAAGAGGGATCACCTAGTGGGGATTGGCCTTCAGCTGTCTCCATCCAGGCAGGGTGTGTAGGTGTAAGTGGCCCGAACAATGGTGCGCTGGCCGCAGTGATGAGCTCGCACGTGGGTGCTTTGTGGACCTATGGCAGTGAGAGATGGAAGCAGCAGCAGTGAGAGGGGAACATCCACCCGGTGCTCTGGTGAGTGGGCGGCATCCAGGAATTTTCTGTCAGACAACGGTCGAGGGTCCAGAGCAGGCAGCAGCTCTATCTCGACGTTGTCATGCCCACCGGCACGTCCGAGGATCGAGCTCAGGTCTCGGGGAGGGTGCAGTGCCTGCAGGAGGTCCCTTGGACAGTGTCCGCTGCAGCTGTGGCAGGTTTTTCCCCCAATAAGGGCACAGTTGATTTTGATGGTGGGAGAGTGATGCCCCAATGACATCCACAGTGACCATTTACTAATCATGCATTTGCTGAACCATAGCCGGCAACTGCCCTGGCTGCCGACTGAAGGTGCACATATGTACTGGATCACTCACAGCATATCGTGAAGAGTGCGTCTGTGCCACAGGCTGCAGCAGTGTAGCAGAATTTAGGGTTGTCGGCTACAGAGAACCTCCGCGCTGGACTGTGGCCGTTCAGTGGTTAGTTCTGTAGGTGCTGAGGAGCAGAGGCAGTGCCATATTGGCAAGTGTGTCTGCCGTTGAGTGATACCATTCTGGATGCAGGAATCATGGAACAATGCCAAAAATTGTGTCATTCACCAACCATCATTAAAGGCTGTGAAATTCACAAGATCCAACACTGATAAAGTAACTTCTTTTTTGTCAAATTCTGGTTTATAAGCCAATGGGGAATTGTGGCAGCACATCTGCATAAGCATGATGAGTAGTGGGACTATAATGAATCTTGTGGGGGTGCGGTGTATATAGCAGTGGCTGGGAGCCAGTGGCTCCAGGAATTTGTAAATAATTGACGAATCAAGTTTGACAGAAGCTGTTACTGCTCAAGCTGTTTGATGCTGCTGTTGTAACAACTGAACCAACATCATATCTGTGTAACTCTCAAAAGACACGTGCAAAACGAACTAGCTTGTTGCCAAATCTGCTGTACCTACATTCTTTATTGACAGCCGCTACATGCACAAAAATTACATAGGCTGATAACTGCACACTGAATACTGACAAAGTTAGAGAAATATTGACACAACTATTAGCTGCCCAAGTGTAAAAACCTGCCACTGACAACTTAATGTACACTGCCATGGAACTGATGTGACTCAAGAACATTTGCATACCTTGGAGAAGATGTGAGTGGAAGAGGCCCTGCTGACAGCGGCCCGACATGTTTATATTTGCTGGCCAGGGTGCTGGCTGCATGTGATGGCAGTGCACTTGCTTCGCCCAGCCGTCATTGGCACTAGGTACAAACACTGCAGTGGCAGAATGCGCAAGTGCGCTTCGGTGGTGTTTCAGTCCTTCACGGTATTGGCTATCAAAAGTATGCTCATTTGCAGCTAATTAGTGCTGCTGGCTGAAGAAATATGGGCATATATGGGTGTTACATAGGAAATTTATTTGTCGAATAGTTTGAGAGTGGTGCACGCGTGTGACGGCCGTAGCGAGAGCTTCAGCGTGTGGGATGAGGAATTTTGTGTGATTTTAGAGAGATGTCTAGGCTCCAGGGGAGAGACTTTTTAATGTGAACTGGATGGCAGTTATCAATGCGGAGGTATTGTTAGCTGTTGGTAGGTATTATATATATCGAGATGTTCTGTGATCCCATTGGAGAGTTGGAGGTCAACATCCACAGAGGTGTCATGCTGCTAAAGAGGAATAGGTTTAACGGATAGGAGAGAAGGCTTTAAATCTGTGGAGGAATGAGGACCCAGATCATGGAAGTGTCATCGGTGGACCTTCTGCAACTGTAACCCACACCTCCTACTAAATTGTGTATCACACATCAGTTCCCCTGCTTGCAGCAGAAAAATCTCACCATCACCACACTCTTGTCCTACTCCCTGGTCTCTCTGTCTTCACTCTCTCTTCCTTTCATTGCACCTTTATTTACAAAAACAATGAAAGGAAAGGTACTGATTTTGTATAAACCTGTTTTCGTTTCTGTAAATATTCACTTTTAAAATGTATACACTTTTGCATGCTCTCAATCCATTCTGGAAACATTTTTTCCAGTCCATTGTAGGAATCTCAAAAACATTGTTTTGCAAAGTATTCAATAGCTTCTGGAAAAGGTGCTTATCATTACGTACTAATTGTTTGAATATAATAGAGGGAAACATTCCACGCAGGAAAAATATATCTAAAAACAAAGATGATGTGACTTACCATACGAAAGCACTGGCAGGTCGATAGACACACAAACAAACACAAACATACACACAAAATTCAAGCTTTCGCAACCAACGGTTGCTTCATCAGGAAAGAGGGAAGGAGAGGGAAAGACGAAAGGATGTGGGTTTTAAGGGAGAGGGTAAGGAGTCATTCCAATCCCGGGAGCGGAAAGACTTACCTTAGGGGGAAAAAAGGACAGGTATACACTCGCGCCACACACACACACACACACACACACACACACACATATCCATCCGCACATACACAGACACAAGCAGACATTTGTAAAGGCAAAGAGTTTTGGGGAGAGATGTCAGTCGAGGCGGAAGCACAGAGGCAAAGATGTTGTTGAAAGACATGTGAGATATGAGCAGCGGCAACTTGAAATTAGCGGAGGTTGAGGCCTGGCAGATAACGAGAAGAGAGGATATACTGAAGGGCAAGTTCCCATCTCCGGAGTTCTGACAGGTTGGTGTTAGTGGGAAGTATTCAGATAACCTGGACGGTGTAACACTGTGCCAAGATGTACTGGCCATGCACCAAGGCATGTTTAGCCACAGGGTGATCCTCATTACCAACAAACACTGTCTGCCTGTGTCCATTCATGCGAATGGACAGTTTGTTGCTGGTCATTCCCACATAGAAAGCTTCACAGTGTAGGCAGGTCAGTTGGTAAATCATGTGGATGCTTTCACACGTGGCTCTGCCTTTGATCGTGTACACCTTCCGGGTTACAGGACTGGAGTAGGTGGTGGTGGGAGGGTGCATTGGACAGGTTTTACACCGGGGGCAGTTACAAGGGTAGGAGCCAGAGGGTAGGGAAGGTGGTTTGGGGATTTCATAGGGATGAACTAAGAGGTTACGAAGGTTAGGTGGACGGCGGAAAGACACTCTTGGTGGAGTGGGGAAGATTTCATGAAGGATGAGATTCGTCTTGGCACAGTGTTACACCGTCCGGGTTATCTGGATACTTCCCACTAACACCAACCTGTCAGAACTCCGGAGATGGGAACTTGCCCTTCAGTATATCCTCTCTTCTCATTATCCGCCAGGCCTCAACCTCCGCTAATTTCAAGTTGCCGCCGCTCATACCTCACCTGTCTTTCAACAACATCTTTGCCCCTGTACTTCCGCCTTGACTGACATCTCTGCCCAAACTCTTTGCCTTTACGAATGTCTGCTTGTGTCTGTGTATGTGCGGATGGATATGTGTGTGTGTGCGAGTGTATACCTGTCCTTTTTTCCCCCTAAGGTAAGTATTTCCACTCCCGGGATTGGAATGACTCCTTACCCTCTCCCTTAAAACCCACATCCTTTCGTCTTTCCCTCTCCTTCCCTCTTTCCTGATGAAGCAACCGTTGGTTGCGAAAGCTTGAATTTTGTGTGTATGTTTGTGTGTCTATCGACTTGCCAGCACTTTCGTATGGTAAGTCACATCATCTTTGTTTTTATAATAGAGGGAAACATTCCATTTGGGAAAAATATATTTAAAAACAAAGATGATGTGACTTACCATACGAAAGTGCTGGCAGGTCGATAGAAACACAAACAGACACATACATACACACAAAATTCAAGCTTTTGCAACAAACTGTTGCCTCATCAGGAAAGAGGGAAGGAGAGGGAAAGACGAAAGGATGTGGGTTTTAAGGGAGAGGGTAAGGAGTCATTCCAATCCTGGGAGCGGAAATACCCCTAAGGTAAGTATTTCCGCTCCCGGGATTGGAATGACTCCTTACCCTCTCCCTTAAAACCCACCTACTTTCGTCTTTCCCTCTCCTTCCCTCTTTCCTGATGAGGCAACAGTTTGTTGCGAAAGCTTGAATTTTGTGTGTATGTATGTGTCTGTTTGTGTTTCTATCGACCTGCCAGCGCTTTCGTATGGTAAGTCACATCATCTTTGTTTTTAAATACATCTTTGTTTTTAGACGTACTAATTGTTTGTTTGATACGAGGGAACAAAAAGAGGCATGAGGCAATAAATCAGGGGACTTGGGTGATGAGACATTAATCTGAGTGATTGACTTCGTGTGTGACATCTGGCATTGTTAAGAAGAATGATGTTACCTTTCTTGTTGTTTTCTTGATTTCACCAATGAGTTGTGGAAAATAAGTTCCTGTATACCACACACCATTAACTTCTCTTCACTCCTGTAAAGCAGTGGTTGTGACATATTCAGTGTAACAAAAGAAACTTTTTAAAATGCTTCATGAAAAAACCAATTTTGTTGGTTTTGGTTCACCTTGGAACAACAAAACAGCTGACAGCTTTTTAGTTTGAGTTTATATGAATACCAGTACAAATACCCCTCCCCCTTTTACATTTTTTCCAAAACTTCTGTGTATAAAACATCCGTTTCTCACATTTCAATGTTTATGACATTATATTTTCTGAACTGTGTTTTGTACAATCATATAATTGTGCTGGTACATTCAGTGACGTGCATAGTATCAGCAAAATGTTTCACAAAGCGGTTTAATACTAGAGAAGTAATAAATTGAAACATTGTGCCTGATGCTTGAAGTTTTACTGCATGAACAGTGAAAATATAGTAAGTGATAAACTTTTTTCCTTTCATTATATAGTGGGAAGTGTTGGCATGAAAGTGTTTAGAAAAGAGTTGAAATGATGTGTAAGGTTTTAGTGCCCTCATTCTCAAATAATGGATGAATGATGCATGAGTAATTTACACATCACAAGTTATGCTGCCTCAGCGTGTATGGATAGTTTCTAACTGCAATACTTGGCTTGCTGTGTTAAACCTTTACCATAAGGTTATTTTTTGTAAGGAATAGATTATGACAGTATTTTAAAATTTCAGATTTTATTGATAATAATATGAAATATTGAAAAGCAAAATTTTGTTGCCTCTGGAAGTGATTAGATGGGCAACCTGCAACTGGTACTGTTTCCCTGGTTAGTGACTTAACAGTATGGGTGGCCAGGTTTGAGGTCCTCTTACAATTGTCTATGGATTTTGCATTCCCTTATTCAGATTTGTAACTTCTCCTTAGACAAATTGACTTGAGCATGTCTTTAAACTTACGTCAAATTATGCAGAGTCTGTGAAAACAGATCTTTTTCATAGCTAAAAGCTGATGCAAATTTTAGTATTCTACAGTTTTCAGTATGCCTAAGGATGCATGTATGTCACAGTAAGCCTCATATCTCTCTCTCTCTCTCTCTCTCTCTCTCTCTCTCTCTCTCTCTCTCTCTCTCCCCCCCCTCCCCCCCCCCCCCACCCCCTCCCCCTCCCTCC
The DNA here is from genome assembly GCF_021461385.2 of Schistocerca piceifrons. Classification (NCBI taxonomy): domain Eukaryota; kingdom Metazoa; phylum Arthropoda; class Insecta; order Orthoptera; family Acrididae; genus Schistocerca; species Schistocerca piceifrons. The sequence goes on along the minus strand of NC_060143.1, from coordinate 93,518,008 downwards.
CTGTCATGTTGTGCACAGCATTAATATTTTCATGGAATAATAACTGATTTTGGTCGATTTTCATTGAAATTAATTGTGAGGGGAAGCACCACAGCAGCAGAATTCCGCAAACCCCTTGTAGACAGTATTTTCTAAAAGAGATTAATTACCAAAAGTTTGACTAAACAATTTCAGGCATTATGCTTGATTTAGGCCTTCAGGAGAATTATAAAAAAGTCACCCGACAAAAATATTTGTGTGAAATTTCTAGCACTAGTTCTTTAAATGCTCACTCTAGTTAAGCTGTACTGCTTTCTTTGATGTTACGATTTAGCAATATTGTTGTCCTTACTCGTCACTGGCTCCTGGAATTTTCAAAACTTGAGTGCACATTTGCTCTATTGCGGCCACTGTTTCACTTTTAATGTCAACAGTGCCTGAGTACTACAGTTCATATCCAGTACTAGTGTGGAGGGGAGTCATTGTTGTGATTACGTACAGAACGCTCTCACATAACTGTATCATGGGTAATTTGCCTGAAGGATTTATCAGGAAGTATGATTATATGATTATAATTCGAAAGTATTGTGTCAAATTGCAGAGTAATGGAGCCTTAATGATTCATCTTTATTCATGGACAGGCATGTAGGATAAGTTATGAAATTTGTGGTTCAAACAGCATTGTGTTTGTTAATCAGTAACTTCCATGGTGGAACGTATCGTTTTCAAGACATAATTGAAGAAGTCTTCCATGATTGGTGCTTACCTGTTAAATTAATGTGGAAGACGGAATGCACCAATGGTTACTTCAGTATAAATGTGAAATGAGCTTAATTGTTGATTCAAGAGTGGCTGAGCCTAGACATTGTTAGGAAGTGTTTTACATGCTAAAAGGATTATAAACTGAGGTAACATTGATTTGTAATCTTATTATTTCAATGTGACATTTTCCAGATTTTAATTGACATACCTTAATATTCCCCCCATGAACCATGGACCTTGTCGTTGGTGGGGAGGCTTGCATGCCTCAGCGATACAGATGGCCGTACCGTAGGTGCAACCACAACAGAGGGGTATCTGTTGAGAGGCCAGACAAACATGTGGTTCCTGAAGAGGGGCAGCAACCTTTTCAGTAGTTGCAGGGGCAACAGTCTGGATGATTGACTGATCTGGCCTTGTAACAATAACCAAAACGGCCTTGCTGTTCTGGTACTGCGAACGGCTGAAAGCAAGGGGAAACTATAGCCGTAATTTTTCCCGAGGGCATGCAGCTTTACTGTATGGTTAAATGATGATGGCGTCCTCTTGGGTAAAATATTCCGGAGGTAAAATAGTCCCCCATTAGGATCTCCGGGTGGGGACTACTCAAGAGGACGTCGTTATCAGGAGAAAGAAAACTGGCGTTCTACGGATCGGAGCGTGGAATGTCAGATCCCTTAATCGGGCAGGTAGGTTAGAAAATTTAAAAAGGGAAATGGATAGGTTAAAGTTACTAATAGTGGGAATTAGTGAAGTTCGGTGGCAGGAGGAACAAGACTTTTGGTCAGGTGATTACAGGGTTATAAATACAAAATCATATAGGGGTAATGCAGGAGTAGGTTTAATAATGAATAAAAAAATAGGAGTGTGGGTTAGCTACTACAAACAGCATAGTGAACGCATTATTGTGGCCAAGATAGACACAAAGCCCATGCCTACTACAGTAGTACAAGTTTAGTACAAGTTTATATGCCAACTAGCTCTGCAGATGATGAAGAAATAGATGAAATGTATGACGAGATAAAAGAAATTATTCAGGTAGTGAAGGGAGATGACAATTTAATAGTCATGGGTGACTGGAATTCGTCAGTAGGAAAAGGGAGAGAAGGAAACATAGTAGGTGATTATGGATTGGGGGGAAGAAATGAAAGAGGAAGCCGCCTTGTAGAATTTTGCACAGAGCATAACTTAATCATAGCTAACACTTGGTTCAAGAATCGTAAAAGAAGGTTGTATACCTGGAAGAATCCTGGAGATACTAAAAGGTATCAGATAGATTATATAATGGTAAGACAGAGATTTAGGAACCAGGTTTTAAATTGTAAGACATCTCCGGGGGCAGATGTGGACTCTGACCACAATCTATTGGTTATAAACTGCAGATTGAAACTGAAGAAACTGCTAAAAGGTGGGAATTTAATTAGATGGGACCTGGATAAACTGAAAGAACCAGAGGTTGTAGAGAGTTTCAGGGAGAGCATAAGGGAACAATTGACAGGAATGGGGGAAAGAAATACAGTAGAAGAAGAATGGGCAGTTCTGAGGGATGAAGTAGTGAAGGCAGCAGACGATCAAGTAGGTAAAAAGACGAGGGCTAATAGAAATCCTTGGGTAACAGAAGAAATATTGAATTTAATTGATGAAAGGAGAAAATATAAAAATGCAGTAAATGAGGCAGGCAAAAAGGAATACAAACGTCTCAAAAATGATATCGACAGGAAGTGCAAAATGGCTAGGCAGGGATGGCTAGAGGACAAATGTAAGGATGTAGAGGCTTGTCTCACTAGGGGTAAGATAGATACTGCCTACAGGAAAATTAAAGAGACCTTTGGAGAGAAGAGAACCACTCGTATGAATATCAAGAGCTCATATGGCAACCCAGTTCTAAGCAAAGAAAGGAAGGCAGAAAGGTGGAAGGAGTATATAGAGGGTTTATACAAGGGCGATGTTCTTGAGGACAATATTATGGAAATGGAAGAGGATGTAGATGAAGACGAAATGGGAGATAAGGTACTGCGTGAAGAGTTTGACAGAGCACTGAAAGACCTGAGTCGAAACAAGGCCCCGGGAGTAGACAACATCCCATTAGAACTACTGATGGCCTTGGGAGAGCCATTCATGACAAAACTTTACCATCTGGTGAGCAAGATGTATGAGACAGGCGAAATACCCTCAGACTTCAAGAGGAATATGATAATTCCAATCCCAAAGAAAGCAGGTGTTGACAGATGTGAAAATTACCGAACTATCAGTTTAATAAGTCACAGCTGCAAAATAATAACGCGAATTCTTTACAGACGAATGGAAAAACTGGTAGAAGCGGAGCTCGGGGAAGATCAGTTTGGATTCCGTAGAAATGTTGGAACACGTGAGGCAATACTAACCTTACAACTTATCTTAGAAGAAAGATTAAGAAAAGGCAAACCTACGTTTCTAGCATTTGTAGACTTAGAGAAAGCTTTTGACAATGTTAACTGGAATACTCTCTTTCAAATTCTGAAGGTGGCAGGTGTAAAATACAGGGAGCGAAAGGCTATTTACAATTTGTACAGAAACCAGATGGCAGTTACAAGAAAGAGGGGCATGAAAGGGAAGCAGTGGTTGGGAAAGGAGTGAGACAGGGTTGTAGCCTCTCCCCGATGTTATTCAATCTGTGTATTGAGCAAGCAGTAAAGGAAACAAAAGAAAAATTCGGAGTAGATATTAAAATTCATGGAGAAAAAGTAAAAACTTTGAGGTTCGCCGATGACATTGTAATTCTGTCAGAGACAGCAAAGGACTTGGAAGAGCAGTTGAACGGAATGGACAGTGTCTTGAAAGGAGGATACAAGATGAACATCAACAAAAGCAAAACGAGGATAATGGAATGTAGTCTAATTAAATCAGGTGATGCTGAGGGAATTAGATTAGGAAATGAGACCCTTAAAGTAGTAAAGGAGTTTTGCTATTTAGGGAGCAAAGTAACTGATGATGGTCGAAGTAGAGAGGATATAAAATATAGACTGGCAATGGGAAGGAAAGCGTTTCTGAAGAAGAGAAATTTGTTAACATCGAGTATAGATTTAAGTGTCAGGATGTCGTTTCTGAAAGTATTTGTATGGAGTGTAGCCATGTATGGAAGTGAAACATGGACGATAACTAGTTTGGACAAGAAGAGAATAGAAGCTTTCAAAATGTGGTGCTACAGAAGAATGCTGAAGATAAGGTGGGTAGATCACGTAACTAATGAGGAGGTATTGAATAGAATTGAGGAGAAGAGAAGTTTGTGGCACAACTTGACTAGAAGAAGGGATCGGTTGGTAGGACATGTTTTGAGGCATCAAGGGATCACAAATTTAGCATTGGAGGGCAGCGTGGAGGGTAAAAATCGTAGAGGGAGACCAAGAGATGAATACACTAAGCAGATTCAGAAGGATGTAGGTTGCAGTAGGTACTGGGAGATGAAGAAGCTTGCACAGGATAGAGTAGCATGGAGAGCTGCATCAAACCAGTCTCAGGACTGAAGACCACAACAACAACACAGGAGGCAGATATTCATATTACATGCGTGATCGGGGTTATTTTGTAATGAAGCATATTCTCTGTATGTTAATCTCCTATACTCAAATCCAGGAGCCACAAAGTAGCTGAAATAAATAGAAAGGAACTTTACATTGTGGAGCATAACTGTTGCTTATACAAATGTGCCTTCGGTAGCTGCATCTCTGTCAGATCTGGCTGAAAAGTGGTTGTTAAAAGTAGCGTATTGCCTGTGATTTAGTCTGTACCAGATATGCAGTTCAAACACTTTACGTGCTCTTTGATTACTCAGTGAACCCAGATTTAACCTCATCTATTATAATTACAATATGGATAATCATATAACCAAGTAAGGAGATTACACTCAACCAATGTCCAATAATGTGATTTTTCAGTCTAACCTAACCTAACACTGATGTGATGTGACATGGAAGTTCTCATGTGGCAAACATATCCACTGACATAAAAAGAAAAAAGAAAAAATCAACACCAAGAAGGAGTTGTGTGACATAACCAAACATTGGTGTGCGTGTTCCTACATCTGAAAGATAATATCTATTCATATTTTGCACCAGTCACATAAGAGTGGCACTAGTAGCACCACTCTGAGGATGCAAATCAGGTTTGCTGTAAATCATGCTGTAACAGTTGTGAGTGTTAGTTACTTTTGAGATTGGACATTATGAGTTGATGTTAGTCAAGAATGCCTGTTAGGTGACAAAGACACCATTAACAACACCTCAGTGAGTTTGAATGAGGTTGTGTAATAGGGCTACAAGAAGCTGGATGTTCCTTCTGTGATATTGGAGAAAGACTTGGCAGTGGTGGTCACGAGAATGTATGGATGGAAGAAGACTGAGCTCCAAACGGCCACATGGCACTACTTAGAGAGAAGACCATCATGTTCGGTGTGTGGCTCTGGTGCATCATACTGCATCTGCAGGAGCAATTTGAGCAGCAGTTGTTATCACAGCAACATAACAAACTGTGACAAATCAGTTACTTCAAGGACAACTCTGAGCCAGACTCCCCGTAGCGTGCTTTACACTGACCCCAAACCACCACCATTTGTGACTTCAGTGGTGTCAAGCGATAGCTCATTGGAGAGCAGGGTGGAGGTCTATTGTGTTTTCTGATGAAAGCTGATTCTGCCTTACTGCCAATGAGGGCCACGTGTTGGTTAGAGGGAGACCAATTGAGGGCCTGCATCAAACCTGTCTGCATTCTAGACGCACTGGAGCTACACCTTGAGCTATGGTCTGGAGTGCGATTTCGTACGACAGCAGGATCACTCTCGTGGTCATCCCACACACCCTGACTGCAAATTTGCATGTCAGTATGGTGATTCAACCTGTTGTGCTGCCATTCACGAACAGCATTCCAGGGGTGTTTTCCGACAGGATAATGCTCACACACATATTGCTGTTGTAATGCAGCACTCTCTACAGTGTGTCGACATGTTGCCTTGGCCTGCTAGATTACCAGATCTGTCCCCAGTTGAGCACATATGAGACATCATTGGACGACAACTCCAGTGTCATCCACAAATGGCATTAACCGTTGATGTATTGACTGACCAAGTGCAACAAGTATGGAACTCCATCCCACAAAGTGACATCCGGCACCTGTACAACACAATGCATGCATGTTTGCATGCTTGCTTGCAACATTTTCGTGGTTACACATGTTATTGATGTACCAGCATTTCACATTTGCAGTGGCTTATCTCACACTTATACGTGTGAACTTGCGATGTGAATCACTTGAATGTGTTATGTAAACAAATGTTTTCCAGAAATTTCATTACTCTTAATTATTTTTTGGTGCTGCATTTTTTCCCATTGTTGTATAATTAATGCAGTCACTGAATAAAGTTCTTGAATCGATGTGCTTGAAATTTAACAGCCATATAAATACAAAAACTATGTGGACAGTAGGTGATTGTTATTAAAGTTTGAAGTTTGATACAGTCCATGATAATAATTACACATTCACAGTATGATTAATCATTTAAAACAGTCACTGAATTGTTAAATAAACTCCCAGACACAAAATATGTGTGACTTGTGGTACATTTTCTGACTTGTAACTTGTACTGACTTATCCGCAATACATTCTCCTGTAATTTGGACATATTCACAGATGTTGCTCCATTGAAACTCGCTGCAGATTGGCCTAAAATGGCTCCCAACAAGCCTATTTTATAAAACTACAATAATTAGAACTAAAGTTGTTATTGTTTACTAGATTTTTCACAAATTGCAATTAAAGCTTTGCATTTCTGAGTAACTGAACAGGGGAAGAAGATTTGTTAGAATGAGAACTTTTAGATACCAAAAGAATTTCTGTTGGATTATGTTGGCTAGTTTGCCTAAATATGTTTTGCTAAGGAATCTAATTACTATGAAACTAAATGAGTGCAACAGTTGCAGACATGTTTTCCTCATTGGCTGTAAGGCTACTTCACTTATTTATATACCTTTTTGATATGCTTTACTAGGAAGTCAGTAATCAGGATATATGATACCAGGTATATATTTACATATGAACAATGGCAATGAAATCTAAAATTACTGATATTTTGTAATTAGCATGGTTTTTAGACAAACTAGATAGTTCACCATCACCTGATAACCAAAGGATTGTAATAGGTAATAAAGATAATTTGGATATAAGCCCTGAGTCAATATCGAGATTTTTTTTAAATATAATGTGCACACTAAGATATCACAGAATTTGGAAAAAATTAATACTAGTTTGGGGGGGGGGGGGGGGGGGGGAAGAGAAAAACATAACAGCTGGAAATGATCCATTTGCTTTGTTAAAGGTGTAATAAACTACATAACTAATATGAACTGCCATTGTTTTAACAATAACAAATGACAAATTTTAAAACCATAGAAATGTCATATCAGTAGGGCTATCTGGTTCTTCTTTTTACAAAGTTAAAGTGTGTATACTCTGCAAACCACCTTGAGGTGCATGGCAGAGGGTGTGTTCCATTGTACTGGTTATTAGGGTTTCTTCCTGTTCCATTCATGGATGGAACATGGGAAGAGTGATTGTGTGAATGCCTCTGTGCATGCAGTAATTATTCTAATCTTATCTTCATGATCCCTGTGTGAGCAACTCGTAGGGGATTGTAGTATATTCCTGGATAGTTTAGTCTCTCTTCAACAGTCTTCCAGTTCTATTCCTTTAACATCTCTGTGACACTCTCCCACAGATTAAACAAACCATTCATGGTGCCCTTCTCTGTATGCTTTCAATATCCCCTGTTAGGCCTATCTGGTATGCGTCCCATACCCTTGAGCAGTATCCTAGAACTGGTCACACAAGTGATTTGTAAGCAATCTCCTTTGTAGATTGATTACACATCCCCAGTATTCTAACAATAAACCAAAGTCTCCACCTGCTTTACCCATAACTGAACTTACGTGATCGTTCCATTTCATATTTCTATGAAGTGTTACACACAGGTATTTGTATGGGTTGGCTAAGAGTGACTCATTGATATTATAACCATACGCTACTACATTTTTCGATTTGTAAAGTGCACAATTTTATATTTGTGAACATTTAAAGCAAGTTACCAATCTCTGCACCACTGTGAAATCTTATCAAGATCTGACTGAATATTTATGTACCAGAATCACTAGCAGGTTCTGTAACTTGTGGGCACCTTGATCCCACTTCATCCACAAATATGGCCTTTGAGACTTATTGATGAAACTGCATGAGCAATATTAGGTATAATATGAATAACTTCTGCAAAGCAAATAATGTACCCAGTCACTGAAAGCAGTAGTGCTAGACAGATAAAGTTAAATTGAAATCGTTGGCCACTAAGTTCAATGAATTCTTTCTAACATTAGCAGAAAGTACAGATACCAAAAGCTGATCCATTAGATTTATTTAGACAGGCAGTGCAGAGTTCACCATTATTTACTGGTTTTTAACTCACTTCTGAAAAAGCTCACAAAAAATATTTGCTCACTGGAAAGAACTAATTCTTCATGCTATGTTGGTGTTTCAGTAAATGATGTAATAGTGCAACTGTCAAGTTGCCTTTATAATCATTCACCCAGCCGAGATGTCTTTCCTAAAAGGCTGAAGTATGTAGTAGTATCTCTTCTTTGTTCTTGAAAGTTTTGTATGTGGTACATGGTGTTTGCTGTTTTTGATGACACAGTGAATAGTACTGAAGTACCAATTATAGTGTATCTTTCAGTCTTGATTGGTTAATCATCTGCCCTAAATAAAACTCTTTCTTCAGACACAAGATACTTTTTCTTTTTTTAGGTGTTAACCACCCTTTCTTTCAGTGTCTTTTGTTTCTGGCCTATTCAGAGTATCATAAGAATATTTTGGAAATAATTATATGTCTCATCTACTGTGTTCCCTTGATAAACCTTTTCCCATCATTCATCCTGTAAATACTCTCTGAATACCAAACTGAGTTAGCATTTATGGTTTTATTAAATCGTGTTTCCCTTATTAGTTAAATCTGATCGATAGGGAGCTGTACTGGTGCCACGTGACCATCATGATATATAATCATGTAATGTGTGGCTAACATCTATTTCATATAAGACAGTTAATTTTCAAAATAATTTATCCCTTGTGTGCAAAATGAGTTTCGATTTTTGTTCAGAATGCTACTATTGGGATCCAGTCAAAACCGGACATTAGCAACTCTAAATAACCCAGATTAGAACTATAGGGCAAAAATCAGTATTTAAATTTTCACATACAATTACTTCTCAGTTATTGCATTAAGACTTACTAGTATTCCATTAAATTTTCTTACAAAGTTAAACCATTTCTGGTTGAAAGCCTGTATATTGTTATAAGCACTTTTACTGAATCGTGACACTGAAAGGTGTGATCTTTATTCCACTTTCTTGTACATATGCACTCTACCTATTCTTATATTATGAGTTCGGTAAAATGGTACTGATGTGCATCTACTTCATTTACAAGTGAGAGACTTACAGGCAAATGGGCAGGTGGTCATCTGCTGTTTCATTTGGGCTCAGGAAATACCATTCCAATCTTTCTAACAGAAATCGTCTGCTGTTTTGCTGTGGTAAAGAGACTGGACTCATGTTCATGAGATCTGGATTTTGAAGCCTTATCTGTTGGTCCAGATTTAGTTTTTTTCTGTGGTTTCTTGATGGTTCATTTGTGCATGATTTCTAATGACTTTTTTTCTGATGAGATGTTATACCCTAATATTTCTTTCTTAACAGAAACCAGCTGATGGTAATTATATAGCAGCCTTTCACTCAAAAGGTATTTGTTTGTTCTTTTGAGGTTGCCTGTGAGTTTCCATCTGTATGTAGGCCTTCCTCTGATGAGCAGTTGTTTTCATATTTTCTTTGTGATGCTCTTTCAGGTCATTAGTAGTTAGTGTTAGCCCTCAAGATTCTGTTTGAGATTTAACTGAATATCTATCAGTGTACTGGAACACACATCTGTTAATGACATAAACCACAAAAATCTTTTTATTAGTAATCAAACTTTCAAATTATTTTCTAGAGTTGTTACAGTGTAACTGCTAAAAATCTAAGCTACAAAGCAATAAAACACGGACAAAACTAAAACATATTCTTGTATAATTATTGCAGTGTTTCACAAAATACACACAATGAAAGAAGGCTTGCACATAAACCAGTTTTTGACTGTTTCTAATGACCTTGTCATTAATGAGGTGAATAACCCTAATCTTTGTTTTTTTCTGACAGATTTTTAGACTCTTACAAGTATTCTATCCCTCTTAATTTTATTGGTACTACTTCTACTTTTATTTGCTTGAGCTCTGAATGATGAGCACTGTCCGTAGATAAAAACTCCTCTATGCCGCTTGGACGAGTTGCCTTGATTGCTACATTGAAGAAAATTTAAAACAAAATGCACGAGCAGCATGACTAAAAAGTGCATGGCATGCAGTTCAGCAAGCAGCAAGGCTATTGTGGCTTGCTGTGTTCTATTTGCCATGAGGTAACAGGCAAGCAGCAGGTGGTTGTAATTGCTGTAGCAGCCAGTTGACACGTGATGATGTGTTACAGACTATTTTCTGTTCAATAATTACTAGGATTCATAACCACTGTTGATTGACAACTGAAAGAATCTTCATAAAAATGATTTGGATTCTCACAGAGCATTTGTGGTTCAAACTGCTGCCCTCATCATAGGCTCCATCCCTCATTAACACTGATAATTCAGAAACTGGAATTGGTTGTGGTATATCGAGTACAAAGAAGAATTTACTTCAGAATATATTTTAAATCTCTATTGCATTATCTTTTAAACAATGAGCACAATGTATAATTGCATACAAGAGCCATGCCAAAAACTTTTAGTGGATGAGTATAGTGACAGTCTTTGTGTGTGTGTGTGTGGGGGGGGGGGGGGGGGGGAGAAGGAAGAGAGAGAGAGAGAGAGAGAGAACTACACTTTGGTTTGTAATATAATGTTTCATCTGGAAAAAGAGATGTTTTTTCTTTGGCTTTAATTACCTAAAGCAAACATGCTTCAAGCGATTCAGAGATCACCATCAGCAGGCAAATTTCTGTGATTATCTGATAACTTTTCATCTGGTTTTTATGTATGTTCCGGCCAGTGTTGAGTATAAGTCATAATGATATGCTATAGTTACACACGCTCTGTGTTGCCCCAAACTCAACACTACAATTCCTCAGTAATCGTAAACAATGATAATCAGTTGTTTTACATTGAACTGCAACCATTTGGATGGTTTTAGACTTGGAGAAGAGAAAATCCTTGTCAAACATGTCACAGTCAACATCATCTTAACTTCCTTCATTAAAGGAATGCTTTACACTCAACAGTTGTGTAGTGTCCAGCCATCTCTATTTCTGGTCAGCTGTTAGGCACTAAGCAGCCCCTTGCACACAGTTTTTCCTTTCATGAAAGTCAATTTTCAAAATATGGAACATGGATATTGGTGACTTCTCAACTGCTGTTGAAAATTCTTCACATATTGCATGATAACCTTCGGCAAGTGGTTCACCATATGCTTCATGGATTCATAATCAGTTGATGCTTTTGCAGAGCCTACCTTTGGGCTTTTTTTTTTTTTTTTTACACTGACATGAATTGTATTGAAATTAGTTTCTCAGTGGGAACTTGGATTGTGATTTGCAGCCTTATCTCCATCAATTTTCTGCAAAACAACTTGAGTTCCTATACCACATTTCAATTTATGTTCTTTGATTCACTACCATACCGTACTGGAGATGCCTACAATATCCATTTCACACAGTCACCACTTTTATACACTAACATGGATAAAATATGCTTCTTCATTGTACTGTCATGGCAAGCACTCTGAATGCGTCACTCTTTCCACAGTGTTACTGTCCTGTACATTACTTTTGAAGTAATCCTTAGAAGTCCTTGTGCATGTGAGATGTGATCATGCAATGAAGTGCTTTATTTATCCAAACTTCTTATGACCTTAAAGCTGTCCCTTACGTGATCCAAGTTGTTAAATGAACCTGATTACCTTCTTCACTTGCAGTGGTATGGCAAAGGTGTCCTTTCACAGAGAACCATGGCATTTTGGTATTTGCAGAAAGGCATCATCCGAAATGAGTAAAAAGACTGGACTCTTTGGCACACCATGTTGTGTTACATGTTATGAGCTTACTACCATTTACATGGAATCACAGTGGTGGAAAGGCAAGTCTTTGGGATTGAGTAATGACATCTTAAGAGTGAAACCAACAACGGGTACATGTCATATCTCTTTCAGGGCACTCAGACAAGCATCTAAATTGTGCATTGTCAAAACACATCAATTCTTGATCTGGTAAGAAGATCCATGAGTGTATAGTGGCTTTGTGACAATACTTACTAATGTCAATTAATGGAATAAATAAAAAATTTACGTACCAGGTGGCAGCAGAACACACACATAAAAGAAGGTTGTAATTAGGCAAACTTTCAGAGCCAGTGGCTGCTTTTTCAGGCAGAAGGGTTGAAGGGGAAGGAAGAGGAGTGAAGGAGAAGGACTGAAGAGGTCTAGGAAAAGGGTTAGATTTTGGGAAAGTGACGCAGAATCCCGGGTCAGGGGAGATTTCCTGCATGGATTGAGAAGGAAAGACTGATTATTGAGGACTGCATCGGATGAGATTTGCAAACCTGAGAGCTTAAAGGTGTAAGACAGGGTAATACACAAGACAGAGATTACTGCTTAAACGACTTGCTGAAGTTAATAAAAGTTAAAAGCTAAGTGTATTGTACGTAAAAGAGGTGGAAGGTTGGCAGTGAAAAATAGATGGGTAAGCCAGTGAAAAATGTAGAAAACTAAAATGGAGTGAAGAAAAGAGTAGTTACTGTGAAGAAACGCTGAAATGGAAGAATGTAAATTAAGGCCAGGTGTGGACAGTGAGAACCAAGCACATGTAACACTAGTTCCCATCTGTGGAATTCTGAGGAACTGGTGTCTGGCGGAAGAATCCAGATGCGGCATGTGGTGAAACAGACACTGAAGACATGATTGTCATGTTGCAGAGCAACAGGATATTGCATGTTACCAGTATGCACCATTTGCCTGTGTCCATTCATTCTAATTGATAATTTGGTGGTAGTCGTGCTGACATAAAAGGCCGAACAGTGTTTACATAACAACTGGTATATGATGTGTCATTTTACAGGTGGTTGTCCCCCTGATGGTATATCTTTTGCCAGTTACAGGGCTGCTATAGGTGGTGGCAGGAGGGTGCATAGGGCAAGTCTTGCAGCGGGGATGATCACAGGGGTGGGAGTGACAGGGCAGGGAGATGGGTGCAGAAGGAGCGTAGGGTCTGACAAGAATGTTGCAGAGATTGGTAGAGCGATGAAAAGCTATTCTAGGTGTGGTGAGCAAAGTTTCAGACAGAATGGATCTCATTTCAGGGCATAATTTCAGGAAGTCATGGCCCTGTCAAAGTAGCTGATTAATTCATTCGAGACCGGGATAATACTGAGTCACCAGTGGTGTGTTCTGAAGTTGTTTTTAGGAGGGATCAGCCGTACTAGGATTGGATGCGATGGCCCAGGAAATCTGCTTTTTTAAATAGGCTGGTGGGGTAATCACGTGCAGTGAAGGCTGAAGTGAGAATGGTAGTGTATTGCTGTAAAGAGTCTGCATCTGAACAAATACGTTTGCCTCGGGTGCCAAGGCTGTATGGGAGGAATCATTTGGCATGGAAAGGATGGCAACTGTCAGAATGTAAGTACTGTTGTTTGTTGGTAGGTTTAATGCGGATTGAAGTGTGTAGCTGGCGTTTGGTGAGGATGAGATCAACATCAATGAAAGTGACATGGGATTCACAGTAGGACAACGTGAAATTTGTTTGGGAGAAGGTATTCAGAGATTGCAGGAATTCTAACAGGTCAGCCTCACCGTGAATCCATATGGTAAAGATGTCACCAATGTATCATAACCAAACAAGAGGCTGAAGACTTACAGATCCCAGGTAAGCCCCCTCCAAACGGACTGTGAAAAGGTTGACTTAGGAAGGAGCCATCCTGGTTCCCATGGCCGTACCCCTGACCTTTTTGTATGTCTGCTCCTCAAATGTGAAGTAGTTGTTAGTAAGTATAAAGTTGATTGAGGTGAGTAGGAAGGATGTCGTAGGTTTGGTATCAGGCGGGTGCTGCCTGAGGAAATGTTCAGCAGCATACAGAGCATGTATGTGGGGTATGACAGGCAAGGTGTGTGGTGGGAGTGGGATGGGCATGGATTTCAGACGGTCTAGGAAATGGTTGGCATCTTTGATATAAGGGGGGGGGGGGGGAGTCTTCGTATTATGGTTTGCGGGTGCTGATCAGGTGTATGCTTTGAAGCGAGCAATTATAGGATGGCCAGGATGATTGGGTTTGTAGATCTTAGGAAGAAGGTAAAAGGTGGGGGTGCATAGTTTGGATGGGGTGAGAAGTTCTTTAGATTGAGGTGTGGTCCTTGTGAGGGGCTTGAGGTTTTAAGAATCAGTTCGAATCACAGGGATGGGATCTTGATGGCAGACACTGTCAGACAGCTGGTGTAGACCTTCACTAACATACTCCTTTTGGTCAAGTACTACCGTGGTAGATCCTATGTGTTCTGGGAGGATAATGATGGAGTCATCAGCTTTTAGGGAATGTAGAGGCTGGAGTTCTGCAGAGGACAGGTTAGGGCCATGTTATAGGGACCAGAAGAAAGGTTGTGAAGCAGTGCTAGCTGTGAGGAATTCTTGTAAGGCTTGTAATGGATGATTTTGAGGTAGTGGTGGTGGATCCAGTTGGGATCGTGGTCTGAACTGTTCAATGTAGGGTTCAGTGTCAGGTTTGATGTTGGAAAGGTTTTGGGATTGGGTTGCTAAATGATATTTCCAATTGATATTACATGTGAAGGAAAGTAGGTCCTTCACCAAAGCAGCATGATCAAATGCAGCTTGTTATAATCACTTAATGTCACACTTTAACTTTCGGAGAGGAAGGCAGCTACCATTTACTCTGTGGCTCGCGCTACATTTCAGCTTAAAAGAAGACTATTGCTATACAAATTTAAAAATGTATGTAATGTAAGCAGCTTTCTTAAACAAATGTGGGTAAATTTGTTTTCACAGGCAGTGACATACAGTTCTGTAATTTGAGTTTTCTTCTTCTTCTTGAGATTAAACTGTGATGTTTCTTTGTCATTTTGTTGTAGATTTTCTTCTACTATTTCATGTTTTGCATACAGTTGTGTGAATGAATGCCTGAAGAAAAGATGGGTGTGACTGAAATTTTCTGCATTGATCCATCTCAGCACTAGAAATAAATTTTGCCACCAATTCCTTCACTCATACAAATATTTAAATTTATATTCTGTATTTATTTTGTTTGTTTTTTAAAATATTTTTCTTTGTGGTACCTAATGAATTATTCTATATTTATACCTTTTAAAATGTTCACTGTTGACGCAGCTGAAAAAAATTTTAAGGAAACCACATAACTTTAAAGAAATGTAAATTCATTAGTAACAGTTGTAATAATTACTAACAATCATCAACTGCTGTGTCTTTGACTTGAGGAAGTATATCTGTTTCATTATTGTATTGCAATTTCTTTGCCCAAAAAATACAGCACAAACCTATTGGCTGATTTAAAAATGCTTCTTATTTTTAAAAGACAATCTCGCAGAGTGGTTTCTTGGTGAACACTTGGGTATGCTGCAATGTTTCTGCCCATACCTTTGTTACATGTTGTTACTTATTGTATTAGTCTTGCATAAATGTACTAAGATCTTCTTGAGAAAATGACATACAATTTCAACAATGGTTCTGTAAAGATGTATATTATGAGTAATAAGAAATAATTTTCAAATTTTGTGTGACTCTGTACAGAAATCAGAGAAGAAATTTTGGCACGGTTGAAGAAAGCAATGATCGTGAACTGCAGTGAAAAACGTTTCACCATTACCTTTCCGTTGTCAGTAGTGAAACAGCTTGGTTCCCCGCAACTGAGCTTCAGTGATCGCAGCTGTATTGGAGTCCCCAACAGTACGCATGTGACACTTACCAGTCCTTTAACATCGTGTGGGAGCACAAGTGCAATTGACCGTGGCCTCACCGCTTTTTACAACTATGTAAGTAATGGCTGCGATAATGGTTTATTAATTAATCTTTCTTTTGTATACATTTTGTGTTAATCCATAGGGGTTCTTTAATTCACAATTATGATATTAAAAGTTCTGACAGAATGTAAATAATTTATAAGTAAAAGTAACACTTGTGAATATTAGATGCATTGAGATGTTGACAGGTACATAAAACTGATAACTTTCCTATCTTTTGGGTGATTTCTTCATCAAGATAGAGTACACACACACACACACACACACACACACACACACACACACACACACACACACACACACACACAAACTCCCAGCTGTGTAGTTCAGAAAAGCTGGGGATCCAGAAGATTGCATGTGTTGTGAAGCAGCCATTAAAAAGTTGAGTACATTGTGCTCAGCAGTGTGTCCTGTCACTGGGTGGTCAACTCTGTTCTTAGCCATTGTTTCATTCTTTGGCAGTGGCCATCATTTGTGTGGGCAGTTGCTTTGTGGCCATGCCCACAGAAAAGGCTGTACAGAAATTACAGTACAGATTAACTGTCAGGAGACATCTGCCAGGTATCTGACTTCTCCCTGACATAGTGATCCCCAGAAGTCCAGTATAGCTTCCAGTCCCTGCTCAAATCCTTGGACCCACCCGAGTATCCACCCCCTCCCCCCCCCCTCCCCCCACCTTCCTAAAAAAATCTCTCTCTCCCCTCACTATAATGCCCTGCTCTTTCTTCTCCCCCCCCCCCCCCCCCCCCCACGTTTTCCATCATAGCCTAGCCTCTCATATTAAAGATACAAACCAATTCCTTCACTGACAGTCATCCATACCACCTGGATCACTGCTCATCACAGTCAATGCTGCCCCTCTATGCATCAACATCCCCATTGCCCATGCCTGTAGCTTTGCTGCTATCAACCACTACCTTTCTTAATGGTCTGACTCAAAACCACCACCTCATTCTCTACACAAGCAACTAACTACATTTTAACACATAACTACCACTCCTGTGAGAGGAAGATATGCAACCAGATCCATGGCATGGTCTTTGACACCCACATGGCACTGTCCTATGCTAATTTGTTTATGGACCATCTAGAGGATACCTCCCTAGCCTCCCAAAACTCCAAACCCCTCGTCAGGTTAAGGTTCTTTGGCGATTTCTTCATTATGTGGACCCAAGGCCTTGACACCCTGTCCTCATTCACTTCAGCTGGTCTTTTGCAGCCTAATGTGCCATCCTGCTGGATGTTTACCTTCACCTCTCTCATGGCTCCATCCAGACATCAGTTCGTATCATGGTCACTAATTGTCAGTAGTATGTGCATTTTTGCAGGTGTCATCTCTTTCACAACAGAAAATCGCTCTTATATAGTCTAGTCATATATGGATGGTGCACCTTGTCTAGTATGCTGAAGTTCACTCTCAAGTGTTCATAGACAGGCACTATCCCCCTACCCTAATTTACAGACATATTTCCTATGCCATGTTCTCACGTACCCTTCATCGTTCCACCATACTGAACAACCAACTGTGAAGGTGCACCATCCTCATCACCCAGTATTGTGCCGGACTGGAACAACTGAACCGTACCCTGAGGCAGGCTTTGACTACTGACTGTTGCCTGGAAATGAGGATCATCTGCCATGCTTCAAATCTGGTCTCACTGAGCGAGGTGGCGCAGTGGTTAGCACACTGGACTCACATTCGGGAGGACGACAGTTCAATCCCGTGTCCGGCCATCCTGATTTAGGTTTTCTGTGATTTCCCTATATCACTTCAGGCAAATGCTGGGATGGTTCCTTTGAAAGAGCACGGCCAATTTCCTTCCCCATCCTTACCTAATCTGCGCCTGTGCTCCGTCTCTAATGACCTCGTTGTCGATGGGACGTTAAACACTAATCTCCTCCTCCTCCTCCTCAAATCTGGTCAGTACCGTGGTCTGCCCTTCTACCACACCCACTCAAGATACTTTGTTAGGTGGATCATATACCTGGGGGATACTAAGGTGTGAGACCGTACAGTTCACCCTCCTGACACATCTTACTCCAATCCTGTCACAAATGTAACCTATCCCATAAGAGACAGGCCCACGTGTGAAGGCAGCCACAGTTACTGCAGAGCATTTATTCTGGCATGATCAGCATTTGCTGCCTCCCTCTGAGCTGTAAGCCAGACTCCCTTTCTTCTCCACCTCCCCCCCCCCCCCCCCCCCCAGTTTCTGTCTTCTTTCTTCCCTCACCCACTGCACCACACACAATCCTTCCATGAAAAAGGTTTGTCCCCAAGTTCCAAGTTGCCAAAGTCTTCTGTCTTGTTTATGTACCAGTCCATGAGTCATCACCTCTAATATTAAATTATTTAATTAACAATTATGTAATTGTGTGTATATTGGTTGCTGCTAAACTACAGACATAACAGAATTAAAAATATAAAAGTAATAAATAAATTATTTAATTAACAATTATGTAATTGTGTGTATATTGGTTGCTGCTAAACTATAGACATAACAGAATTAAAAATATAAAAATAATAAATAAATTATTTTTGAGGCAGAAAGAAGCTCCAATTAATGAAGGGAAGATAATGCGCGAAGTCTCTGGCATTAAAATTTCAATTAATTTCCTTTTTGAGAGACATACAGAGAGAGAGAGAGAGAGAGAGAGAGAGAGAGAGAGAGGAAAGGTGAAAGGAGCATAGAAGATTCAGATATTCAGATTCAGGGCAGAAAATACCAGGTCTGAAGTAGAGCACAGAATACGCAGTATTTACATATTCTTAAGCATCTAAACATCACCCTTCCTCCAGGGTCTGTTTCAGTAACTGGCCAACAGCATTTGCATTAATATTTAATATAAAAGATTATAACAGATGAACTTTGCCTTTGGCTGTGAAGACAAAATGATTGATTACAAGGCTATCAAAGTGTACAGCTACTTAATATTTCTCTGATCTTGGCAGTGTTCTTGAGGAATAACTATCAAAATGTTGATCTCTAGTTGCAGTCCACATGTATGGCAGTTCATACAGTCATTCAGTGCTTTCAGCGTGTATTCTATCCCTGTACCTGATGGTCACTGTTCACCATGTCACCATAGGACAGGAGTACATTTAATCATTTAATTTCACACATTAAAAAGACAATTACAAAGGATTACTGAACTCATCATAAAAATGTTTGCCTACATCATCGAAAATAAATAACACGACCACTATGAAACAGCTTTCAAAAAGGAAGATCATGCTGCGGTGGCTATTTTTAATTGAAATTACTAATAGAAAAACATAGAGAATGCAATCTGGAAACACACATTGCTTTCGCCAACTTCAGAAAAGCTTTGATGAAGTCAACACAAACAATTTATTACAAATTCTAACAGACGATCATGTTCCCCAACAATTTAGTGGTGATATAAACAAAATTTCCAAAATAAATTGAATCTGCATCAAGAAAGAAGACAATTAATCATAGTGGGATAGAATACGTGCAAGAACATGGCAGTGATGTGGTCTTTCACCAGGCTTGTTACATGAATAAAATCATCCAAGAGTG
Source organism: Schistocerca piceifrons (assembly GCF_021461385.2). Lineage (NCBI taxonomy): Eukaryota > Metazoa > Arthropoda > Insecta > Orthoptera > Acrididae > Schistocerca > Schistocerca piceifrons. Next base: position 93,498,598 of record NC_060143.1, on the reverse strand, counting down.
GAGACAGAGAGACAATACTACATGGTTTCATTGAAATCATAACACATAGTTAGATGATTTATTTTTTGCAAGTGATTAAGCTCTTTTAACACCTTCAGAGGATGACTTGCATCTACATCTACTTCTATATGATTACTCTGCAATTCACAATTAAGTGTCTGGCAGAGGGTTCCTCGACTACCTTCAAGCTATTTCTCTGCTGTTCCACTCTCAAACAACATGCAGGAAAAACAAACAAATCTTTCTGTGCGAGTTCTGATTTCTCCTGTTTTTATCATGATGATAATTTCTCGCTATGTAGGTGGGTATCAGCAGAAGATTTTCAAAATCAGAGGAGAAAGTTGGTGATCGAAATTTCATGAGAAGATTCTGCCACAGTGAAAAACACCTTTGTTTTAATGATTGCCCCTGCAGTTCACATATTGTGTCCATAGCACTCTCTTCGTATTTCGCAATAATACAAAATGAGCTACTCTTCTTTGAACTTATTTGATGTTCTCCCTCAGTCCCATCTAATGCATATCTCACACCACACAGCAGTACTCTAGAAGAGGGTGTACAAGCATGGTGTAAGCAGTCTCTTTAGTGGACTTGTTGCACTGCCAATAAATCACAGTTTTCAGTTTGCTTTCACACAACATTACCTGTGTGATCATTCCAATTTAAGTTATTTGTGATTGTAAATCCTAAGTATATAGTTGACTTAACAGCCTTTAGATTTTTGATTTATCATGGAACTGAAATTTAGTGGACCATTTTAGTGCTCACGTGGGAGACTTCACACTTTCCATAATATAGGGTCAATTGCTACTTTTTGCAGCATACAGATACCTTGTCTAAATCATATGGCAATCTGTTTTGGTCATCTGATGACTTTACGTGATGGTTAATGACAGCATCAACTGCAATCTAAGAGGACTGCTTATATTGTCCCTTAAATTGTTTATATAGATCAGGATGAGGAACACCAGATATTACTTCTGTTTTATTCAATGATTTTCTCACAGGAAATCACAAATCCAGTCACACAACTGATAAGACAGTCCATAGGCAAGCAATTTGGTTAGAAGTTGCTTGTGAAGAACGGTGTCAAAAGCCTTCTGGACATCTAATATATAGAATTAATTTTAATGTTCACTATCGATAGCACGCATTACTTCATGAGAATAAAGAACCACTTGTGCTTCACAAGAATATTTTCTGAACCCGTATAGGCTATTCAGCAATAAATCATTTTCTTTGAGATGATTCTTAATGTTCAAGCATGAAATATGTTCCAGAATCCTACTGAAGAGTGACGTTAGTGATATGGGTCTGGAATTCAGCAGATTACTCTTATTTCCTTTCTTGGGTGGTGTTGTGACTTTCGCAACTTTCCAGCCTCTGGGTATGGATCTTTCTATAAATGAGCAGTTGTGTATGATTACTAAGTGAGGAGCTATTGGATCAGCATACTCTGAAAGGAACCTGACTGGTATACAATCTGGACCGAAAGCCTTGCCTTTTTTACATGTTTTCACGCTGCTTCGCTACACCAAGGATATCTACTTCTAAGTTACTGATGTTGGCAGTTCTTGATTTGAGTTCTGAACCATTTACTTCATCATATTTCGTGAAGGAATTTCAGAAAACTGTCTTTATAACTCTGCTTTAGTGGCGCTATCATCAATAGCATCACTGTTGTTATTGCGCAGTGAAGGTATTGATTGTGTTTTGCCTCTGGTGTATTTTACATATGACCGGAATCTCTGTTGGTTTCCTGATGGATTTCGAGACAGAGTTTCATTGTGGAAACTATCAAAAGCATCTCATATTGAAGTTTGTGCTAAAGTTTCAGCATTCATAAAACTTCGCAAATCTTAGGGATTTTACGTTCTTTTAAATTTGGGTTACTTTTTGCCTTACTTCTGCAACAGTGTTCTGATCTGTTTTGTGTACCATTGGGGATCGGTACCATATCTCATTAATTTATTTGGTATATATCTCTCAATTGCCATTGCTACTATTTTTTGCAATTTAAATCACATGTGGTCTACGTTACACAGTCAAACTAGGAGTGGAGACTGTCTACTAGGAGGATGTCAAACAATTTTTTTTTATTATTATTTGTTTTAGTAGATGTATTTTGCTTATATTTTTGTTGTGTTTGGATGGTACAATATTCAGTCTAGCTACAACGCCTTTTGGTCACTAATCCTTGTATCTGTCATGATGCTCCTTATTTGTCCAGGATTATTTTCTGCTGCACTTTTGAGTGGGCTCCTGAACTAGTTGTTCAAAATAATTGCCTGAGAAGGCATTCAGTACGATTTTGGACAATGTTTGATGTCTACTGCAGACTTTAAACATGTGTTTTCGCCATCATATTATGTGTAGATTGAAGTTACCAACAGTTACAACTGTATGATTGGGGTATCTATTTGAAAGGACATTCAAGTTTTCTTTGAACTGTTCAGCAACTGTATCATCTGTGTCAAGGGTGCAGTAAAAGCAGCTAATTATTAATTTATTCTGGTTTTCAAGTGCAACTGCTACCCATACTAGCTCGTAAGAACTATCTACTTCAGTTTCACTACAAGGTAAACTACTTCTGACACCAGTAAACATTCCACCACCAACTTTATTTAATCCATCCTTTCGAAACACATTTAGGTGCTTTGTAAAAATTTCGGCTGAACTTATTTCTGCCTTTAGACAGCTTTCTGTACCTTTAATGATTTGATAGTCAGTGATTTCTATTAGCGCTTGGAACTCTGGTTCTTTTACAACACAGCTATGACAGTTTACAGCTACAATATTGATTGCTCCTGTGCCTACCGTCTTCCTGTGTTCATCCTGCAGCCTTTGAAACTGAAGCTCTTTCTGCACCCTCTAACCTAAAAAGCTACCCAGTCCACTCCATACAGCCCCCGCTACTGGTAAAGCTGCTTGCTGCGTGTAGCAGACTCCTGACCTATTTAGCAGAACCTGGAAACCTACCACTCTGTAGCACAAGTCAAGGGATCTGCAACCTACATGGTTGCAGAACCGTCTGCGCCTCTGGTTCAGATCCTTCACTTGGCTCTGTACCAAAGGACAGCAGTCGCTTCTGTCGATGATACAACAGGTGGTGAGCTCCTCCTTCATCTCACAAGCATGACTGACAGTCTTTGATACTTCAGCTAGCTGCCCAAAACCAGAGAAAATCTCTACCGATCCAAAGCGACACATCATTAATAACAGTATGAACCACCGTCTGCAGTTGGCTACACACTGTGCTCTTCATGGCATCCAGAAACATTCATGCTACATCTGAAATGACTCCTCCTAGTTTGCTCACAAAGTGCCTACTGGATTCCTTCTCCTCGGAAGTCATATTCCTATGTGGCCCCGTTACATGTTTAATATTGGAGCTTCCATCTACCAGTATACCCACCAGCTGTGAATGCCCAGACCTTGCGGGCTGAGAGGCTTCCTGTGGAACTGGGTGAGCAACAGCATCTTGCTCAGGGACTTTGTGAGCCACAGATAGTGCCCAGAATCTATTTGTCAGATGAAATGGGAAAGCCCTCTGGTTGACCTCTCGGAAAGTCTTTCACTGCCGCCACACCTTGGAATGACCTCCCAGTCGACCAAAGGTGAGTGATGAACTTCAGTACAGGCAATAACCAGGACAGCCACAGTAATGGACTGATCAGAGGACACATGGTATGTGCTGGATGTTCCTCAGATCTCCATTTCTTCGAATGTAGTTTCTTCTTATAGTTTGTATAAAAAAAATAGTAACATAATTCAAAATGATTTATGACGGCGACCTGCACATTCTTGTACCATCAACACACACCAAGAGTTAACTGCTGACTGACTATAGTCAAAGACGACTCCAGCGTCACTGACTATAGTCAAAGACGACTCCAGCGTCAAAGACATTTTACACAACACACAAGCTTCCACTTATAATCAGTCTCTTTGCTATTCTTCGACACAATTACTAATAGTAATCAATATGCTTTCACTCACAAAAATATAAGTAAATTAACATATAATAAGGCAAATTATAATAAAAAAAATTCTGACAAAAAATATAAGAAAACATTTACAATTTGGTATTGGCAAATCCGGTAAAAAAAATAACAGATCTCCCAGATCCATTACAACTGCTCCCCAGGGCTTTTGTTGTTATGGACATATACAACAAAATCCCGACCACTCTCAGTAATGGATCTGTATTACGCAATTAGTACATTAATGATGCAGTCTGATAACCTCTTCCAAATTTGGACTCTTTGAATCTGTGGATTTGTTACTGGCTGTTGTTGCAATGATTCTTCCCCATCAATCTCATACACAAAAAATTCAAGTAAAGAAATTATTTGACATGACAAATATACATGGTATAAAACATACATGAGAAATATTCTAACATACAGCATACAGACTGAAAATAATAGAAAGGTAAAACTCATTTCCTAGGATAAGATTTAAATTTTTTTTATATTACTGTTAATTTCATTATGCTTACATATCGTACAGTAAAAATGATACTGGACATATATAATGTAGTGTTTTTTTTTCTATATATATTTGCCTTTTATATATTTTTACTTCTGATTTTCTTTTTTTGAATTTTTTTATTCATGTTTTTTTTTATTTTTTATTTTGTATTTTTTTTTTTGCTTATGATTTTCTTCTTTTAGTACAACTAAAGATACATCAGTATTATCCCCCTGCGGGTTCGGGGGTAAGAATAGGCCCACGGTATTCCTGCCTGTCGTAAGAGGCGACTAAAAGGAGTCTCAAATGTTTCGACCTTAATGTGATGGTCCCCTAAGGGGTTTGACCACTACCTTTCAAAATTTTCTGTTAGTGTGTACCATTTGGGGAAGGACGCCTTATGTGGTGTATTATATATCCATCTTGCCCTAAGCTCTGGCACACCCAATATTGTCATGGAGTTGGCCTTACACCGTGCTTCCAGCCACATCAGCTGCTGTGTGTTCTGGGCAGCATACATGCCCTCCATTATGAACTTCCATCTTTGCCCTCCTGACACATATGGATATTCGACACCCGACGTCCAGCACGGTAGCCAGTCCGTTGTGGTGGGGTCGTCATGTACCCTCTTGGTGGTAGCCTCCTGACTACACAGGGATCGCACTGCTGATGCCTGAGCTGCTACCTCCCCACGTATGCTGAGGAGTAGATGCCTATCCCTCTGGGGCATCAGGACTCCCAGCAAAGGCCATCCTGCCAGGTGGTCTTTGCTCTGGCTGGGTGGCGCCCGTGGGGAGAGCCCCTGGTCGGAGTGGGTGGCATCAGGGTGGATGACCCGCAATGAAGCGTGGTACATCATCTCTCGCTGGTGGGCCTCCACCAGCAGTCTCTAAGCGATCGAGGTCTAACCTCAACGGCAAGCAATTCAATCCAAGATCATTTCCCTCCCTGGCCACTCCATGGGAGGAACGCATGGCTAAAGACAGCAGTGGAGATTATTCACCCCGGTACCTTGTCTGTACGCGGGTCGATGGTGAATCTTTTATGCAAACTAAGCCTCAGTTTTTTGTGGAGCATTTAGAGGACAGGTTCGGGGAGGTGGAGGGCTTGTCCAAAATGCGCTCTGGGTCGGTTCTCATCAAAACAGCATCCTCTGCCCAGTCACGGAGGTTGCTCACTTGTGACAAGTTGGGTGATGTTTCCGTCACCATCACTCCCCATAAAAGTTTAAACATGGTCCAGGGTATTATATTCCACAGGGATCTTCTTCTGCAGTCCGACGATGAACTACGTGCCAATCTAGAACGACGAGGTGTTCACTTCGTCCAGCGCATCCATCGGGGTCCGAGGGATAATCAGGTAGCCACCGGTGCCTTCATCTTGGCCTTTGAGGGTGATGTCTTACCCGAAAAGGTTAAGGTGATGGTTTACCATTGTGATGTGAAGCCATATACCCCTCCTCCGATGCGGTGTTTTAAATGCTGGAAGTTCGGGCACATGTCATCTCGCTGTACTTCCAGCATCACGTGTCGGGATTGTGGACGTCCTTCACATTCTGATACTCCATGTACCCCGCCTCCTATCTGTGTTAACTGCGGAGAACACCATTCCCCCTGCTTGCCGGACTGTAGGATATTCCAGAAAGAAAGGAAGATAATGGAATATAAGACCCTGGACCGCCTGACCTACCCCGAGGCTAGACGGAAATACGAGCGGCTCCATCCTGTGGCAATGACTTCAACCTACGCCGCTGCTGCAACGACACTTCTCCCATCATCACAAATCGGCTGTAAGATCGGTCAGCATCCACCAGCCCCCTTGCTTGTGGGGGGCACTTCACAACCTGTTGCTCCTGCTCCATCTACTTCAGGAGCAACACCCCCCCCAACACTCGGGGACATCAGTTCCCCCTTCCCAGCCAGAGAAGCGTAAGACTTCTTCGGCTACCCTCGCAAGGAAGGGGTCCCTTGGGGACCTCCCTTCGCAAGTTCCGACCAGCGGCACAGCAGACACCCGCAAGTGGCTCAAACAACCACCAGTCCCTGGTCGTAGGGCCTCACGGTCATCGTCCGTCCCTGAGGCTGACCCTGTGAAGCCCTCCAAGCCTGAACCACCGAAGGCACAACGAGGGAAACAGAAACAGAAACAGAAACAGAAACAGAAGAACGTCCCCATGAATACCGACATTGCGGTGGCACCCGTCTCGCCGCCTCCTACAAGCTCTGCGTCTGAGGACGAGGTGGAGATTCTGGCGTCCGCTGAGGACCTCGATCTCGCGGGTCCCTCAGACGCCATGGATAGCGCTAGCACAGGTGCTCAATCGGAGGCAGCAGGTGACCCAGCGGCGTAATCTGCCTTCCCAGTCCCGTCATGCCTTCCACAGACATGGAAAACATCATCCTCCAGTGGAACTGCAGTGGTTTCTTCCACCATCTCACTGAGCTCTGGCAGCTTATCAGCCTTCACCCTTTCTTCTGCATTGCTCTTCAGGAAACTTGGTTTACAGCGATGCGAACCCCCACCCTCCGAGGCTATCGGGGTTATTATAAGAACCGAGCAGCTTATGAAAGGGTGTCTGGTGGCGTCTGCATCTATGTCCTTAACTCTCTTCACAGCGAGTCTGTCCCTCTGCAAACAGCTTTAGAGGCTGTCGCTGTTAGGGTGTGGACGCCACAAGCTATTACCGTCTGCAGTCTTTACCTTCCACCGGATGGTGATGTCGCGCAGCATGAGCTGGCTGCGCTGCTAGCCCAATTGCCGTCACCTTTCTTGTTACTGGGCGACTTCAGTGCCCATGACCCTCTGTGGGGTGGTTCAGTGGCAATAGGTCGAGGCGCCATCATTGAGCATTTATTGGCACAGCTCGATCTTTCACTTCTAAATGATGGTTCCTTCACACACTTCAGCATGGCGCATGGCACATACTCCGCCATCGACCTTTCGATCTATAGCCCTCGCCTCTTACCGTCTGTCCAATGGAGTGTGCATGATGACTTGTGTGGCAGTGACCACTTTCCGATCTTTCTGTCACTGCCACCACGTCACTCTTCTGGGCATCCCAGCAGATGGGCTATGAATAAGGCTGACTGGGACTTGTTTTCCTCGACTGCCGCTATTGAGCCTCTCTCTAGTGCTGACATTGATGCGGTGGTTCACTCGGTCACCACCGGCATCGTTACTGCCGCCGAATCCGCCATTCCCCGTTCTTCTGGGTCCCCTCGGCAGAGGGCTGTGCCTTGGTGGTCGCCTGAGATCGCTGAAGTGATTAAAGATTGCCGGCGGGCGCTCCAGCGTCACAAGTGACATCCCTCCATAGACCACCTTATTGCCTTCAAACAGCTGCATGCGCGGGCCCGCCTCCTTATCCGCCAAGGCAAGGAGGAGTGCTGGGAGTGGTACGTGTCCACCATTGGCCTCCATGTCACTCCATCGCAGGTCTGGGCCAAGATTCGACGCGTCTACGGCTATCGGACCCCTGCCAGCGTCCCTGCGCTCTCACTGAATGGAGCAGTTTGTACTGACTCCGACGTCATTGCAAACCGCTTAGCAGAGCATTTTGCTATGAGTTCCGCTTCTGCGAATTACCCCCAGGCCTTCCGCTCCATTAAAGAGCGGATGGAACATCGGAGCCTTTCTTTTCGCACAAACACTTCTGAATCCTACAATGCTCCATTCAGTGAGTGGGAATTTCACAGTGCTATTGCCGCTTGCCCAGATACCGCTCCCGGGCCCAATCGCATCCACTGTCAGATGCTGAAACACCTTTCAGTGGACTGCAAGCGACGCCTCCTCGACCTTTACAACCGTCTCTGGGTCGAGGGTGAGTTTCCGTCGCAATGGTGGGAGAGCATTGTCATCCCCGTTTTGAAACCGGGCAAGAGCCCTTTGGAGGTGGACAGCTACCGCCCCATTAGCCTCACCAACGTTCTTTGCAAGCTTCTCGAACGGATGGTGAGCCGGCGCTTGAATTGGGTACTGGAGTCTCGGGGCCTTCTGGCTCCGTCTCAGGGTGGGTTCTGTAAAGGCCGCTCCGCCGCCGACAATCTGGTGAGCCTAGAGTCAGCCATCCGTACTGCCTTTGCCCGCCGTCAGCACCTTGTCGCTGTCTTTTTCGACATGCGGAAGGCGTACGATACAATATGGCGTCATCACATCCTTTCTACGCTTCATGGATGGGGCCTTCGGGGCCCTCTGCCGATTTTTATACGCAATTTCCTGTCGTATCGTACCTTCCGCGTGCAAGTCGCAGCCTCATATAGTTCCTCCCACGTCCAGGAGAACGGCGTGCCACAGGGTTCTGTTTTAAGTGTCTGCCTGTTTTTAATAGCCATTAACAGGCTCGCTGCGGCCGTGGGAACTTCTGTCTCCGCTTCCCTGTATGCTGACGACTTCTGCCTTTACTACAGCTCTACTGGCATTGCAGCTGTTGAACGTCAGCTCCAGGGCGCTATCCGCAAGGCGCAGTCTTGGGCTGTAGCGCACGGTTTTCAGTTTTCGGCTGCCAAGACCCGTGTTATGCATTTCTGCCGGTGCCGAACAGTCCATCCTGAGCCGCGGCTTTATCTTGCCGATGAACTCCTTGCTGTGGTGGAGACCCACAGGTTTTTGGGTGTAGTTTTTGATGCCCGGCTGACTTGGCTGCCTCATATTCGGCAGCTTAAACAGATGTGGTGGTGGCATTTGAATGCTCTGCGATGCCTGAGCCTCACCAGGTGGGGAGCCGACCGATCTACTCTCCTACGGCTCTACCAGGCGTTAATCCAGTCTCGTTTGGATTATGGGAGCCTGGCTTATGGCTCAGCATCCCCATCTGCGTTGCGGGTGCTGGACCCAATACTACACAGTGGGATCCGACTTGCCACTGGTGCCTTCCGCACCAGCCCTGTGGACAGCATACTTGTGGAGGCAGGTGTCCCTCCACTGCGGTTACGACGCCAACAATTACTGGCTGCTTATGCTGCCCATGTTTTTAGCTTGCGCAGGCATCCAAATTACCGTGTCCTGTTCCCGCAGTCAGTCGTCCATCTGCCAGTTTGTCGGCCCCGATCGGGTTGTCCGATCGCCGTACGCGTCAAGGAGCTTCTCTCCGGGCTTGGTTTTTTCCCTGTTCCACCTCCTTTCCGGGCACCTCTGCGTACACCCCCGTGGTGTGTGCCTCGCCCTTGCCTTCGGCTTGACTTGGCACAGGGCCCGAAAGACTCAGTCCCTCCAGAAGCCTTCCGCCACCACTTTTATTCCATCCTCGCCACATATGAGGGCTCTGGCATTGTTTACACTGACGGCTCGATGGTTGCTGGTCGGGTCAGTTATGCGCTAACTCTAGGGGACCATTCTGAACAACGTTTCTTGCCGGCTGGCTGCAGCGTTTACACTGCTGAGCTGGTCACCATCTTTCGAGCCCTAGAGTATATCCGCTCCTGCTCAGGTGAGACCTTCATTATCTGTAGCGATTCCCTGAGCGGTTTACGAGCTCTCGACCAGTGTTTTCCTCATTCTCGTCTGGTGCTGGCTATCCATGAGTCCCTGCATACTCTTGCACGTCGCGGCCACTCTGTGATCTTTGTGTGGACCCCAGGCCATGTTGGGATACCCGGCAATGAGAATGTTGACCGCCTGGCGAAAGAGGCCACCAGTCAACCACCTCTGGAGATTGGCCTCCCGGCGACTGATTTGCGGGCACTATTACGCCGCAAAGTTTTCGATTTCTAGGACACTGAATGGCGCAACCTGCCCGTGCCAAACAAACTCCGTCGTATCAAGGAGACGACGACTGTTTGGCGGTCATCCATGCGAGCCACCCACAGGGACTCAGTCGTCCTTTGTCGGCTCCGCATTGGCCACACCCGACTGACGCACAGTTATTTACTGTGTCGTGAGGATCCACCTCTTTGTCGTTGTGGGGTGTCCCTGACGGTGGTCCATATTCTGTTGGAGTGTGCCCTTTTAACTGTGCTCAGGCAGACTTTTGCGCTGCGTGATACGTTCCCTGCACTTTTAACTGACGACTCTACCATAGCGGACTTAGTTTTGCGTTTTATTCGGGCAGGGGGATTTTATCGCTTAATGTAAATGTGTGTGTTTTTTGTGTTGATTCTGGCCTATGACCTACGATTTTAGTCTGCTTTTTTAATGCGTTTCTCGGTGGTTGACTTTTCCCTTTTTTCTCTATGGTCGGCCAACCACCGTCACACTTGGTGTGATTTTAATTTGTTTTGTCTGTTCTTTGTTGGAGTATTTCTTGTCCTGTGTCGTCTGCCGTCTTTCCTGTTGTTCGTTTTTATTCTCTTTGGGTGGTTTTAATTTTTTTTGGAAAAAGGGACCGATGACCGTTGCAGTCTGGTCCCTTTAATCCCACAAACCATCACCAACCATCAGTAGTCTCTAAATTTTTTGCAATTATTTATGTACACTTGCCTCTCTACTACAATATTTCTACAAGTCACATTCTTGTGAGGAGTACTTTCGCTCCCCACAACATCAGTATAAACAACAATAAATTGCTCATATATCATGAGGCTTTATCTAAAATTGTTTTTGAAACTTATACCTTTGCATGCATGTCCTCACATGCATGCCTTCACCCCCAGGGAAGACTTAGCTTCCAAAAATTAGAAAAATTCAGAAATGCTCACTAGGGAGACTTTTTTTTTTTGTAAAAAAGTAAAAATAAATCTTTCTCTCATTCTTTGTTACAACAGTGTTTTTTTATCAGTTTCAATTAACATGTGACTTCAAATTATTAATTTATACATGCAAATATACATACTTGGTTTTACAGGTAGTTTTGTTCTAACAAGCATATTCCAGTGGAGGACTTTTGTTTTAGATGATAATAGGTTATTTAAATTTTGAAATTATTATTTCTGTTTGTATAGTTTCAAAGAGACAACATTCCTGAGACCAAATAATTTCTTTGACTTAGGATACACCAATCGATAAGCATTAGGGTGTGGATTTTCTATGACTTCAAAAGGCCCAATATAGATATCAAAGAATTTTTTAATTTCTGGAGTAACATTTTTGATTTTTCATGAGATTTGACCAGAACAAGATCCCCAATTTTGAAAGTGGTTAATTTTACCCTATTGTTATGTCTTTTATTCTTCTTTTCCCCTTGTTTCCTCATAATTTCCCTGACAATATCTTCTCTCTCTTGCATAGTTAAAGGTTTACATTTAGGAAATTCAATAAGTTCTGATATAAGATTTGGAGGTCTGATGTTAAACATAATCTCATATGGTGAAAATCCTGTGGAACTATGTTGTAGGCTATTCATAATATCTTCAAAATTTCGAATGTGCTCAAGCCAGGTTGGATGTTTATGGCTACAATAGGTTCTACAAAGTCTCCCAATTTCCCTCATATATCTTTCTGCAGCATTGGTGGATGGGGAATAAACAGATATAAGTATATGCTTCAATTTTGATCTTTCAATAAACTTTTTCCAAATTTTAGAGGTGAACTGTGAACCATCATCTGATAATATAGCTTTTGGTATACCCACCTGTGCGAAATAATCTCTTTCAATTTTTATTATAATTTCATGGCTAGTAGCTTTTTTCACTGGATATAGTTTAATTAATTTTGAAAATACATCTACCATAACAAATATGCAACAGTGACCACCTTTACTCTTTGGTAACATTCCATATAAGTCCACTGCGATAAGATCTAAAGGTTTTTCCGGAATAATGTTTTGCATCTCTCCACCACATCTTTGATTGCTCACTTTAACTCTCAGACATTTGTCACAGGTTGCCAATTCTTTTCTTACCTTCTTTTCAATATTGTAAAAATAAACATTTTCTTGTATCTTTTGAATGCACTTCTGTATCCCACAATGACCAAAACTTTCATGTATGTAAATGATCAGCTTATCGGCATCTGCCTCTGGCCACAATTTCCAATTATCAGAATCTACATCTGTTCTCCGAAATAAAATCCCCTTATGTAATTTGTAAAATTTATCAAGTTTCTCATACCCCTTCTTGCCTAAACATTCTTTAATTAATTTCCAACTCTGATCCAAATTTTGATTTTTTCTAATTTTGTTACACATAGCTCTAATTGTTTTCTCATTTTCCACCCCTTTCAAGTATCTAATTTTAAATTGCTTTTCCTCCTCTTGTTCAAAAATCTCCTTTTCTCCCCCAATTGGTAACCTTGAAAGTGAATCAGCTACTACATTCTCAGAACCTTTTATGTGCTTGATTTCAAAGTCAAACTGTTGCAGAAATATTGCCCATCTGGTCAATTTACTGTGTTATAATTTGCACTCTTGTAAGTAACTCAAAGCTTTGTGATCCGAAAACACTGTGGTTTTATGTCCAATAAGGTAAATTCTAAATTTTGTAAAAGCCCAATGAATTGCCAAAAGTTCCTTCTCTGTGACTGTATAATTTTTTTCATGCTTGAGCAACATTCTGCTTGCAAATGCTATGGTACAATGTATCTTAACTCCATTCTCAACTCTTTCTTGAAATAACTCTGCTCCAAGCCCATAATTACTGCTGTCAGTGTTCAAACAAAATGGTAAATTAAAATCAGGTCTGTGTAATAGGTGTTGCTTCCTCAACTCTTGTTTAATTTTATCAAACTCTTTCTGACAACTTTTATCCCAAACCCAAACAGTGTTTTTCTTAAGTAACTGACTTAAACATGGTGCATTCAGACTCTGATCACTTATATGTTTTCGGTAATAACCGCATAACCCAAAGAACGACCTTAATTGTTTTTTAGTCTTAGGAATAGGAATTTCTGAAATTACTTTAATTTTTTCTGAATCTGCCACAATTCCCTTGTCTGTGGCAACATGACCCAAAAATTTTAATTCCGAAACTGCAAATTTACATTTCTCTAATCTAAATGTCATCCCCCCTTTTCTAAGTTTTTCACAAACTGACTTCAAAATCGAAAAATGTTGCTCCCAATTTTGCCCTGTAACCAAAATGTCATCTACATAAATTATGTTTAGACGCAAGTTCTTGTGACAGTACATGATCCAAAGCTCTTATAAATTCAGAAACAGAAGAATTTAACTCAAATGGCACAACACAATATTGGTAACTCTTACCATTGTACAAGAAAGGAGTATATTTCCTAGAATTAACCGAAAGTGGTACCTGATGAAAACCCGAAGTTAGATTCAAACTTGACATAAATTTTATATCTGTAAATTTATAGAGTAACTCATCAATATTTTCGGGATGGTCTGTCTGTCTGAACAAAATTTTGTTTAAGTGTCTAGAGTCCAAAACCAATCTTACTCCACCATCTTTTTTCGAAACTACTACTAGAGGATTATTATATGCACTGATACTCCTTTCTATTATATTACATCCTTCCATCTTTTTCAGCTCTTTCTCAACAGCAGGTCTTTTTGATATTGCAATACTGTATGGTTTTATGAAAAATGGTTCATGAGGTTTTACCTGAAGCTCACACTGATATCCCTTTACCCTACCAGGTATGTCATTGAAAACATCACTGTATTCCCACAGAAGATTTTCTAACTGTTGTTTTTGCTTCCCAGATAAATTTTGCGTTTCTGAAATTTTCAAATTTACTAAATTCCCAAATTCAACTTCATCAGTATCAAATCTATGAGTTTCAATATTCTCCAATCTATTTTCTTTTAGTAAATTGATACTGTCAAAATTTCCATTACTCTGATCACCAAGTGTGTTCACAAAATTTGTCTGAATGTATTCCCTTTCACTAGTTTCTATCAAAAGTTTTCTTCCAACCCAATCAAATGCTGTATTTACTTTTACTATCCAATTCATACCCAAAAGAAAATCTTCATTAAATTCCTGAATTACAAAACATCCATGTGTGAACAACTTGCCTTCAATTAAAAATGTCACTAAAGCCTGACTTTTTACCAATCTACTGCTCTTCCCAGTAGCACCTTTTATCTCTACCCCAACAACTGGCATTTCAACAAAATCTTTTCCCACTTTTAATTTCTTGCTTAACCTTTCAGATATTCCTGAGATCTCACTTCCTGTATCAATTAAACATTTACCAATCCATGACCCAATTTGAACTTTTATATAAGGACTGCAAAATTGATCACTTTTCTCAGAGCCTGTATCCTCACGTAATAAATCACTTTCAATTTCCCCAAACCTATACTTATCAGAATCATATGGTATAACATTACATGTATTGTTTGTCACAGTTATAAAATTTGCACAAGATACAAAATTGTCATTAGTACTCTCTATTATCTCCAATAGCCAAGAATTTTCATCCAAATCACATTGTATACTATTGAAGTACTTATCCTTCAGCTTTTCAAAAATAAAATATCTCATCTTTTTCCACCACTCAGGACATACAGTTTCACATACATTAATAAGCATCTTTCTAAAGTTCTTGTCAAAAGAAATAGTTTCACTGTTCAGCCATAGATTATTAAGAAATGTGTGTGTGTCATTAGTATCTGTAAAAGTTTCACTTAGGCTAGAAGTTATACATGTGTCATCATTATTTGTGAAGTCAGATTCTTTACCAACAACATCAAAATTCACACTTTTACATACACCCAGCTTGTGAGCCTCATTCATCCTGGTAACATCCCTGGGAATTTCTATAACATTTTCACTATTTAATCCATATTCAACCATGTGTATACCCAACTCCCTGTTTAAACTAATGAAACACCTTTCCTCAACATCATCATCAATACCATTACTATCATAATCAACTTTATCATCAACATCATTATCATTATACATATTCAGGTCATACACATTCAAATTATCCCCCAAAATATAATTTCCCCTTTCTAAAGTTACCAGATCCCTTTCACCAATATTTTCATTCTCACAGCATGCATTTTCTCTTTCATTCACACAAGTCTCTGAACTACTACAAATTACATCATCTGACAAAGTGTTGTTCTTTTCTGCCCAAGTGTAAAACTCTGTTAAATTAAATGAATCACAATTACTTTTATCTACTGTATATTCTTGTGTACTGAAAATTTTATCTTTATCAATATCATCATTATTTTCCTCTTGAAATTTCTTCAATAAGTAACAACTAATGACCTCATGTGATAGCTTAGGTTTGGAATTGTCATGTTTAGGTTTATGATAGTCACATCCATTAGTCCTTTCAAGGGGGCGTCTACTCCTTTTTTATTTCCTGAGTTACAACTGGTTCCTGTTTGAACTGCTGATTGTGGTTCTGCCAATGTCTCTGATCAACATTTCTGTTCCCATTCCTATGCCAAACATTACCTGATTGTTGGTAGTTTCTATTGTACTGATCTCTAGCAAAATTTCTGTGATTTTGATCCCTAAAGTGTTCTCTATTTTGTTGATTATTTCCGTGAAAATGTTGTTCTTGTTTTGGATGAAAATTATGGTCCTTCTTTTGAAAATTGTTATATCCCCCTGAGTTTTGACTGACACCATGATAATTGTTTTGTTCCCTTTTTTGAAAGTTATCATTTCCCCAATTTTGACCATTACCTTTCTGAGTAAACCCACTGTGTGTTCTTGTTGTTACCCTATCCAACTTTTCAATACAATTGAGAAACTGCTCTACATTACTATCAGGACAATGAACTAAACTCAACTGCATTGCTGATGGCAATCTTCTCTTTAAGGTATCAATTTTGATCAAGTTATCCAAAGGTTTTGTTAAATGAATAAGTTTTTGAAGTTCACTTTTGCAAAATTGTTTCATGTTCCCATCTGATTCTCTATAGTTTCTCCCATTCAAAAATTCACTTTTGATTCTAGTTTGTTTAAGACCATTCCAAAAATTTTCCAGAAATTTTGATTCAAATTCTGAAAAGGTCATCCCCACAGTCACAATCCGGTTTGCCCAAGACAAAGCTTCCCCTTCCAAGAATTTTTTAACAAATTTAATTTTCATATCATCTGGTGAGTGAGGTAAATAACAATCCTTACAATACTGTATAAAATCAACGGAGTGTAAGGGTCCATCTACCGAAAAGTGCTTCACTGGAATATTAGATACACGATTGCATGTGTTGACATTGTGATTTTTGCTTTGAAAATCAATGTCAAAACTTTCAATTTTTTTGCTAAGTTCTCTGACAGATTTTTTTGTTTTCTAAATCATTACACTCTACTTTTTTTTCTAAAGTAACCAAATGATTGTCAGCTTCTTGTTGTACATTTTTTACTAAAACTTTTGTGTTCTCATCCAAATTTTTAATTTCCCCTTTTATCTCATTAAAATCAATTAAATTTCTTTCCCTATCTGCCAGTAACTCATTTTTTACAGTATTAATTTCATCGCTCAATTTAGCATCAATTTCATTTACTTTTGCTTCCACAGATTCAATTTTTTCCTCAACACTGCCAACTCTGTTCGAAAGATCACCCACTTGGGTATTGACTGCTTGGACTTGCAACAAAATGTTATCAATTTTTTCATCCCAGTAAGTCTTATTGTCGTCAACTGATTGTTTAATTTCTTTCGTGAAATTTACAAGAAAACTTTTTAAATCAATTTGATCAGTTCTTTCTGTTTCATTTGATCTGTCCTGATTTTCGAAGTCTATTAAATTACTCCTTTCTACTTTAGGCACAATACTCTCGAAAATCTCATAAGTCATTGTGAAGAAAAAAAATTTATACACAACAATACAAAACAAGATAAAAACATTGTTTTAACAAAATACGAGGGTTTCGTGACTTATCTGGAACAATCTTCTACTGTTGCAAATCCACGTTTTCCATCCATGTGATTGTTGACCAAAATTCTTGAAGTATTTTCTTCTGTCGAAAATTATATTTTTTGCCGAAACATTTCTTCTCCAAAGCTTTTACTTCCCGATGAACACAAATACTGTAACACACATTCTGAAAAAACTGGTATTAACACACAAAAATTTTCTTCCTCGTAGCACTGTTGACGATCTTGTGAACACAGTATCCCGGCTGAGCCCCCAGTTGAAATATGCTAACCTGGCTGAGTCACAAAGTTGAAATGTGCTCACTGTTTTTTATTTACTTAAATTTGGCATATTTCGTGACAGTACCTTTTCCGTTAGATGTTTACAAGGCAATATTGGGTCTTGGCTTCAGTTGTCTATTGGGAGTATGATTCCACAATGCGTCTTTGTCGGCTGCAGAAATGACCTGGTTCAATGTGTTTGCCTCATTTTTGGTGCTTCAAATACCATTTCTTCGAATGTAGTTTCTTCTTATAGTTTGTATAAAAAAATAGTAACATAATTCAAAATGATTTATGACGGCGACCTGCACATTCTTGTACCATCAACACACACCAAGAGTTAACTGCTGACTGACTATAGTCAAAGACGACTCCAGTGTCAAAGACATTTTACACAACACACAAGCTTCCACTTGTAATCAGTCTCTTTGCTATTCTTCGACACAATTACTAATAGTAATCAATATGCTTTCACTCACAAAAATATAAGTAAATTAACATATAATAAGGCAAATTATAATAAAAAAAATTCTGACAAAAAATATAAGAAAACATTTACAATTTGGTATCGGCAGATCCGGTAAAAAAAAATAACAGATCTCCCAGATCCATTACAGAGTGATGTTCAAATACCTCCCCAGATATCATGATTTGGATTTGTTGTGGTTTTCTTTCCTTTTGGAAGGATATGGTCTGCTCCCTGCCCCATAGTAATTCTGTCAGAACTTGAGCTCTTGGTTCTAATAACCTTATCATCAGTGGGACATAAAGCGATAATATTTCTTCCTTGCTTCAAGTGATCATTTTTCTGTTACATTTTTGGTAACCTGGCTATGTACATATTTGTTCTGTAATAAAAAAGATTCAGAAGTATTGTAGCACACAATAGAAATGAATGCTGAAGAGTTACTTGGTTATGGAGCCAAACACAAGACTGAAAAGAATACAATAACAGGGAAGTAACATCTGGAGTCAGTAGCAGTGTTCTAGGCCAACATAGAGTAGCCTATCCAAACTGTAAACAGGAATAAAATTCAAACAGCATAGTGTATCCAAATCTCAGGTGTGACCTGGCAGGATGGCAGTGAATAGTAAGATGGGGAATGATGATTCCACAGATAGTCTTACAATGTATATTTATTGCAGCCTTCCAGAGAAAATAAAGTCTACCAGTAATAACAGAAACATCATCCTTAATCGAGGTAGATATAACCCAAAGTTGAAATTAACCTCAGTTTAATAATCGCCTTAGCATTGTACGCAGTAGCACTAAGTCTGCCAGTGGAGATATGTTAGTCACGGGGTCATTTACTGGAGTGATATGGTATGGTGCAGACTCAACAGGAACTCAAAACATGTGGGACGCTGCAGGTGATCAGTGCCAGTGGCCTGTAGCGGAGCTACAAATGCAACTGGTTGCACCGTGGCTAAGTACACAATGTCAGAGGAATATCCGTGGGCTCTTGATGACCACATAACCTGTGGACAAGAGCTGGTCCCTGATAGCAGAGCCACCATTGTTGCTGCTGTGTGTGCTGCTTGTGGGTGATGGTGGCAGTTTCTGATGGTGCCTACTAGAGTTATGCCTGTAAACATCCTATTTAGAATCAGCACCGAATCCAAACAAGCAATATACTGGCAAGACGTGTAAGCAGTCCACAAAGGAGGAGCAGATGTCATGTCGGAATGGGCACGGTCAAGTATGTAGAAGCCCAGGTGTGTTAATACTACACTCCTCATCCTGTGAAAATTCAGAACCTCACCAAGAAGAAGGCTGCTAATGCGAGGATGTCTGTGATAGGTGGCGATGCGATTAGTAGTCGTTGTGGCAGGACTGTCAGGCCATCACGGAGAGGACTCATGACAAATCTTCCTTGAGGACCACACCAAAAGTTCTGGAAGAAACATCTGGCAGCCAGCTGGGGGCTTCCGTGCATGGTGGCTGGGCCACAGCAGCGTAGGTTGAGGACCTACTGAAAATGCGGCGTGTGCTGGAGGGCTGCCTGTGGAATGTCTGGAAGGTATTGAAAACCCTGGTAGCCCTTGTGGGTGGGAAAGTATTTGATTGTGTGGAGCTACATGCTGGTGTGCGGGAGTGTGCGTCCTTTCGTGATGGGCTGTAGAGACTGGCCACATGACTGACTACAGCTGCGGCAGAAACAGTGATGGCAGGAATGACCAGGCTGGCCACAACCTGGTTGACCGTGACTGAGTCAGCACAAGAGATGCAGCATCAGTGTCTACTGAGCCGACAGTGGCAGTCACAGGACCAGTGCCGGCGAGCCTGATTATGGCAGCAGGGCCATCTGTACTGGGGGCTGTCTTGGTGGAGCTGGCACCGACCTCTGTGGCAGTTATGGTTATGGAGGTGACGGAGGAAGATGCAAATTGTGAAATGTGTGAAGGACTTCAAAAGAGTGGAGTCTCACCCAGAGGAGGAATGAATCAGGATGCAGTGGGGGAAGGAGTTGGGAATGATGGATGCGTATAAGAGCATGATGACCGGGCAGTGAGGAAGGCATTACAAAAAGTAGTGAAAATGTGAACTGCGAGGAGGAGGCAGAGAATACTGACTGTGTGCACATTTGACCGCGGTTGGGCCTCACGGTGCTTCGAGGTGTGTGAAAGTACTCTCAGTGGCACAGAGGCATGCTGGAGTAGAGGGCACAGAGGGAAGAGTGACACGAGAAGCTATAAACAAGGACAGAACAGAAGAACTGGAAATCAAGGGAAGGGTAACTAGTACAGAAGGGCTGGCAGTGGCAGGGGCAGAGACTGCCAGTGTCAGCTGAAGAGGGTCTTGTCATTGGCACAGAACTCATCAAAACCCACCAGAAGCATCAGAGTTGGTGGAGGGAAAGGTGTCTCTGCTGGATCCTTTTGCAAAACTGGGGCACAGTAGAGCTGGCTGCAAAGGAGCCAGTGGCAACAGGCAGCGAAATCTGTAACAGAGCCACTTGGGAGTCCCGAGAGGACAGAAAAAAGTCATAAGCATGAGAGACAGTGGTAGCAGCATAATGAGTGATGATTTTGTCCTGCAAGTGAATGTAGGAGAGGGAAGAAAGGTTGACTGCAGGTTGAAGTGAGAGAAGAAGTGATAGGCCGAAGTGCCAGACCAGGTGATGAGAAGAACTTGTTTGCGACAGCCCTTGTGAGTGGTGAAGGCCACAAAAGATCATCTGAGCCAATTGAGGGAGGGAGTGTCATTGAAAACCTGAAGAGTGGGAAGCTGTGGCATCCATATAGAGAAAGGGCCGACAGCCAGGTGATTGAGCTGCTGAAGCAGAAATGTGGTGGTGGACTGTGACAAAGATTTTGCAGTCTCTTCGGGATTCAGGACCCCTTCAAGGAGCTCCTTGGATGTATTTGACTTCACTCATGTTCAGCTTTTCAGCTGCCACAAAATGAGTGCCAAAGATTGATTGTCCACAGTGATGGGTAAGAAGGAGAAACATGTGCAGTTTGCCATAAAAACCAGAGAAGACGCAGTTCCAAAGTTCACAGTCAAGGCTCCAATGCACAAAAGAATTCACAGTCCTAGTATACAAGCACAGTTCACAGCTCTGAAAAGTGCACATAAAATTGTCACAGACCGAGTGATAGAGCAGATGTAAAGTTCATAGTGCTTGAAGCAGTGCACACATAAGATAAGACTGCAGTCACCAGTTGCGAGGGCCACAGTCTGAAACACATGAAAGAGGGGTGGCCCTGAGAATCATGTAATTGTCACTGTGGAAAATGATGCAAAACCAATAGATAGTCCTCCTTGTCAGTTGTATTGTAGCTCATGATACAAATGAATGCTGAACAGTTAATTTTTTATGGAGCCAAACATGAGACTGCTCAGAATACAATAATAGAGACGCGACAGCCGGAGGTGATACTGAGTCAGTAGCAGTGTTCTAGCCCATTGCATTGTAGTGTATTTATAGTGTAAACAGAGTGAAGTCCAAACAGTATAATGTATCCAAATCTCGGATATGACCCTGTAGGAAGGCAGTGAATAGCAAGAGGAGGAATGATGTTTTTACAGATATTCTTACAATGTATATTTATTGCATCCTCATCACAGAAAGTAAAGTCTCCAACAAGACTGTAATAACAGAATGATTGTCCTTCATCAGAGGTAGATACAACTTGAAGCCCAAACTAATGTTAGATAATCACCTTAGCATTGTATGCACTAGCACTGAGGCTCCCAGTAGATGTATGGTAGCTGTGGGGTGGCATTCATGCTCTGTTTCTCAGTGAGAATTCTGCTTCTTGTTGACAACTTCTTGTTGCGCTAATAAGATGTGCCTTTCAATTCACGTTCATCATTGTGTTTCGTACATGATGTTAATAGTGTATCATCTTTTTCTGTATTCATGTGTGCTGTTCAGGGTCTTTTCTGTTTGTTGGTGAATGGTCTATTCTTGTATGGATAGTTATAATACACACTAGATCTTCTCAACTTATTATCATTTTTCTATAAACAGTTACTTTCATGCCAGACTATTGTTAAAGTACAAATTATATTCAACAGATAGTTCTCTGTGTACTCATTTGCCATTGTCTAACAATAGATCAGAGGGTAAGGTGTAATACAAGGGTTGTGTTGTGTTCAAAGAAATCTTGGGCTTCCAACTGGTCACCATTTACTAAACTACACAATATTTTGAATGGGCATCTACCCGTCATCCTCAGGTGAGGCATCGAGGACTGACTAAGACTTCCTCATTCTGTAATTTATTATCATGCTGTGTGTATTTTGCACATACCTTAATGTCTTGGAGACAGACTGACCAAACTATCTGGATGGCGTTGTGGAACTCTGTTGTCCATGTGGTTGTCACTTGCCGTGCCTTTGGCGTAATGTATTGTCTTCAGCTAGAGCAAATTGTGGGGTTCCACACATTGTCCAACTGGTTGCTGCTGTCTTGGTTCATCAGGTTCTCCACAATGCATATGTTCAGATTCCTTAATATTGGAATCCCAAAAAGATGTTGCTGTGGATAAAATCATTATTTGATCATATTCCATTGAATGTCTAGTGGAGATAACAATCTTCAGTAGTAGTTCAATTGCAAAAGGTGAGTACAGGATCAGTGTTTGGTGTGCTTCCCCAGCGTTTGTGGTCTGGTGTATGTAAGGTGTACTACATTACAAAGGTATTTTTTAAATTCCACAATTTTGCAACAACAAATTGTCCTTCTCTGATCCCATAACGTCTGCCGTTTTAGCCGGTGGACAGAAAACCTCTTTCACCTGAAATTTGTGAAAGATTCTTACTATTTTAAACAAAATATTGACAACAAAAGGAAGAAAACCTAGAGATTTTATTGATGTGCTCTCCTCCTCTCAGAATGCCCCAGAGAGCCATTATTCTCCAGTCTAAACAAGACATCCAGAAAGACAGACAACCATCTTTCACAGTTTCCACAGTGAAGGGTATGTTCGTATGAATGTAGTTGAGGGGATGTAAAAGCTGCATCAAGGCCAGACTGTGAGCAACAATGCATGGTGGAAGAAGGAATCTAGTGTTGTTAAAGAGGAGGCTGGGGCAGGGGAGGGATAGCATGGTAGAGGTGGGGGGCAGTGAAGTGCTGTTGTGGAGCATACAGGGATGTAGTGGGGAGAGAGTAGAGCTAGGTGCAGTTGGGTGGTTAGATAGGGGCGGGGATGGAAAAGTAGAGAAGTAAAAGACTGGGTGTGTTGGTGAAATAGAAGGCTGGAGTGAGAACAAGGAAGGAGATAATTGGATGAAGGACAGTAACTAATTGAGGTTGAGGCCAGGGGGGTTATGGGAACATAGGATATATAGTAAGTATTCTACCAACACCAGCTTTTGTGAATTGTTCAGGTGGCAACTCACCCTGCAATATATCACACATTCCCTGTAACTCCTGTGGCCTCAGCCTTCATTAGTCACTCTCCTTAATCAACCTAATCAACCTGTCTCCTTCACTGTTCCCACTCCACCACTACACCACCTTCTACTCCACCAAAGCACCAACAGTCTTTCTATGTTTCTCCTCATCCACTCCCTTGCCCCCTCCCTCTCTCCCTCCACCCATCTAGCCTCCCACTGCACATAGCTGCGTCTGTTCACCACATCCCTGTGTGCTCTCACCATCAGCACTTCTCTATCCCCCCACTCTTACCCTGTTATCCCTTTACCTCCCCACCCTACTCTCCTCCAGGTTCATCCAGGTTGCTTCTCCCTTTGCACTGTTTCTCGCAGTCTGGTCTGAGCAGCCAGAGACATTGGTAATGTGTGCATGAGTTTTGTGTGTGTGTGTGTGTGTGTGTGTGTGTGTGTGTGTGTGTGTGTTCTATTTCAGAAGAAGACCTTTGGCCCAAAGCTTACTTGTTTCGCCATCTTCTTGTTTTGCCTGTCTGTGACTTCATTATATTGTGAGCAGCAGTCTATCTACTCCATTAATTTATCTTCTCCATGAGGCCACACTATGAAAGTACCATTTCCATACCTTCAAACTACTGTCAATTCAAGGGCTGCTGATTCCAGTGCTCTCTCTACAAAGTCCTCAATAAAAAAGTTTGCCACTAGGGAGACAAATGACTGTGGCAATGCTGTCAGTCTGATCAAAATAAAATAGTGTTTTGAAACAAAATGCCGACATCCACCTGAAACTACCAAAGAATCGGATACTGGGACCTTTGTACAAAGTGATTCTGTATCGGAGCTAACTAGGCAGTGTGGACTATTGAGATGGAGATTCCTCAGTGTATTGATAAAATTGCCCAATTTATGTATGTGATGCAAGCATTTGTCCATCAATGGTCTCAGCAAGGAAGAAAAATATTCAGTTAAATCAGATGTAGAAGCACCAGTGTTGCTCACAATTGGGCGTAAAGGGAGACCTTCTTTATGAGTTTTAGGAGAGCTATGAAGTCTGGGTGGGATGCAAGCATGTAATCTTATCCACTTGATGGTCTCTCAAAGTAATGAGGAAGAATTCAGGAGTGCAGAACTTTTACGCTACACTCATCGTGTAAGGTATTAATCAGTCTTCCTACTGCCTAATCACTTTGTAGAACACACATCTTATCAACATGCAAATGTCAAGGTTACAGTACTGTCAAAAGTGGGAAGTCTTCATCGGTCTTCGACAGCTCACCTGAGGATGATCGGCTCTCCTCCAGTTGAAATATTGTGGAGTATAGCAAATGATAGTCAGCTGCAAGCCCGAAACTTGTTTGAACATCTAATGTGCTGAGAAAATTTTAAAATTCATAGTTGTTATGGTTGTTAGCTACACACGGTTTGCAACATCTGTGTTCTGCATTAATCTAATTTCATTCAACTATTGAGGTAGATTTTTCTTTTTATTTCAGATTCAAGTCCAGCCAGCTGGAATTGAAGAAACAAGTGAAGACAAGGAATTTTATGGTGATTTAGCAGAAAGTGAGGGAATTCCTATTGTCTGCAAAAATCAACCATACTACATTGGTGGTAAAGTAGATGTGTCAGACAGCAGTACATTTGTAAGTACTGAAGGCTGAATTTTAGTACCTGTGTCTTACACTGTACAGTACCACT
Source organism: Schistocerca piceifrons (assembly GCF_021461385.2). Classification (NCBI taxonomy): domain Eukaryota; kingdom Metazoa; phylum Arthropoda; class Insecta; order Orthoptera; family Acrididae; genus Schistocerca; species Schistocerca piceifrons. The sequence continues at coordinate 93,473,640 of NC_060143.1, read as the reverse complement.
AAATCTTTGCTATATTGCTATACCAGTGCTCTGTGGAAATGTTGTAACGCCTCGGCCATCTAGAAATTGATACTTGTATGTACACTTGCTTGCTTTGGCTCGCTTTACGTGACAAGGTCCAGGACCATTCGCAGTTGCAAGGCTCCTCTGCCACTGAATTTTGTTTCTGCTTTCTGCTGCCAATCATTCTGTGTGTCAATCTACAGCAAGTCCTTTTGGATTTCATCTCTCCACCTTTTCATTTGTCTTCCTCTCAGTCTTCAGTGTGGGGAGTAAAATAGGTGGATTTCTAAGGCCAAGCAACATGACCTAACCTTACAAGCCGTTTGGTTCTGATAGGGCGTATGGTATTTGGTCTGCTATAGATCTCTTCCACCTCATAATTACGCTGGACCCTGCTTCCCAGTGACCTTGTCTTGTACTGGGCTGTAGATCTTCCTTATGTCTTTTCTCTCGAACACAAGGAGATTATTTTAAGTGTTTCTTTGGACAAACTGCATATCGATACAGTCATATGAGTTTAATCTTAGTGTTTTGTACAGCTGGAGCTTGAAATTCCATGCTTAAGAAAGCTGGTTGATACTGTAATGTGATTGGTGTGTATCTTGTATCCTTGCTGTAATGTCTGCTTCACACAAAGTGTTCTGTGTAAAGATTATTCCCAGATATTTAAAATTATAAACTCTTTTATAGGATTAGGTTAAGACTACCACCAGCTGGAGGTGGGTCTCTCAAATAGGCACAAGTTCTGCTCGCCATCTTATACTAAATCTTCGATTCATTCGGAAGGAGAATGATCTTGCTCGCTTCCACCTCTACGACAACAGGGCCTTGTTGTCAAGAAATGTGAGGTGTGGGATTTTCTCAGCTTTTACATTGATCCTTTCAAAATTCTTATGGAAACCTTCCCTCATAATTTTTTTGAGTGCCAGATTGAACAATATTGGTAACACACCATCTCTTTTTCTTAACTCTGTGTTTATGTTAAAACTCTTAGTGTCTTGGATCCCGAGCTTCAGTTTGGCTTTTGAATCAGTGAGACAAATTCTTAATTGGGCTGATGAGTTTCTTTGGTATTCCAAACTTCATTAGGCAGTTCATGAAGTTCTCCCAGTGAATGCAGTTGTATGCCTTCTTAAAATCTATGAATAGCACATGAAGGTCATCAGCACCTCCCCACATCTTCTCAGCGAGCTGTCTCATTACATTCCTGTTGTCCACAATTGAACAGCCCTTCCTGAAACCACCTTGATACTCACCAATCTCTCCTAGAAATTGCTGGATTCTGTAGAGTGTACAGATGGACAAGATCTTATAGCAGATGTTTAAGAGGGTGATTCCTCTGTAGTTGGAACAGACCATTTTGTCACCTTTCTTGTGTAAAGGGCAGATTTCTGCTGTCTTCCAGTCTTCTGGGATCTCCTGCACAATCTATATCCTCTTGAGTAATGGATGAATTCTCTTGTGGAGTCTCTCACCTCCAGCCTGAATGACCTCCACCTGCATTCCACCTGCTCCTGGACTTTTGTCATTCTTCAGCTTCATTATCTGACTTTTAATTTCTTCCAGTGCAAGAGGTGGATAATATAAATCTACAATGTCAGGAGGTTGGAATTTGAACAGATCTTTAGGTTCATCACAGCTGAGGAGCACCATGAGGTATTGCTTCCATCTCTCTGCATTGTTGAATGCATTCGTGAGTGTGATCCCATTATTGTAATTGACAAACTTTTGGTGGCCCTGGTATCCCTTCTTAAAAAGGTTAACTTTATAGTACATCTTTCAAGCCTCTTTTTCCAAGAAATCTTATTGAACTTTTGCCTAGTGCAAAATCCGTGCTGTGTAGCTGGCTCTCCTTGGTCGCTCTTCTCCTCGCAAGTTATTAATGCATTCAACCATAAGCCAAGATTTTTGCCCCTGATCTGCTTCCTGATGACTGCGTTTGTCACCTCATTTACTGCATCCTAGATTTCTTTCCATTCTTCTTCTAGGTTCTTTCGTGAATCATTTTCCTGTAGAATTTGAAAGGATTTGCTGAGCTGGAGCTGAAATTCGTCTTTCTTATATTGCCTTTGAATGCATTGCTGTGATAGCACACAACTACAGACTTTGGTTTTGGCTTGTACTTGTAGTCATATTTTTTCTAGGAAGTGATGCTGCATCATTCCGCACCTTGTGCTGTCTTCACATCCATCACCCAGCTCTTTCCTTCATGGTCAGTCAGAGTGTGATCTGTCTGATTAACTGTTTTATCATCTGGTGACAACTAAGTTCCTTTGTGTATATTCTTCCAATAGAAATTTGTGCTGCTGATGAGCATCACTTCCAATCAAGTAGTAAAAGGTCACAATCAGTCAAAATGATGTGATTCTTGAGTTTCTCCCGGCGTATTTCATAATCAAAATATCCACGGGTGTACTGCCGGTCTACAGTGTCCAACGGGAACAATATTTATTTATTTATTTATTTATGCATTTATTTTACCTGGCAAGATTAGGGCCTTCAGGCCCTCTCTTACACCTAACCAGGCATACTCAGATTCAACAAATTTCAGTTTCTACAGAACATTAAGGACATATAACATGTTATACAGTATTAATGTTAAAGAAAAAAATAGAGATTATAAAAGTAGTACAATGATAATTATAACAATCAAAAAATAATTATAACAATCAAGAATAATAATAATAATAATAATAATAATAATAATAGTCATGACTATGTATATGAAAGTAAACATATTTTTCTTTTATGAATGTCAGTCCTATTGCTAGTTGGGAATTTACTCGTTATATTCTTGCAGCTTGTGAGTTATTCTCATCAAGCAGCGACATAAGACGATAGAATGGGGTGAAAGAGATATAGAAGAGGTATATAGGTTAGAGGAAGAGAAATAGAATGGTAAAATTCGAAGCTATGATGGAGAGGAGAAAGAAAAAGATGAGAGGGGCACAACAATGGTGGCTATACCGTCCCTAATATGTAAGTCTTGAGTTCCCTCTTGAATGTTGAGTGGTTCTGGATAAGACGCAGATCACAGGGGAGCGTGTTTCATAGTCGTATGGCTGAGATGGAGAATGACACGGAGAAAGATTTCGTGTTATGTAAAGGTACAGCCAAGATGCTAGACGTATGTGATCTGGTATTGCGGTTGTGGAATGATGATAGGTGTTTAATGTGAGAAGATAAGTATTGGGGGCACCAGTGGTTAAGAAATCGATGAAGTAAGCACATCATGTGGAGATCACGTGCATTATGTGGGCGTATCCAACCTAGCTGGGAGTATGAAGGACTGATATGATCATACAACCATATATTGCATATGTATCTAACGCAAGCATTCATCACTAGCTCGAGGCATCTCGAATTTTCACTATTTGTGCCGTGCTGAACTACATCACAGTAGTAAAGATTAGGCAAGACTAGTGTTTGGACTAATTTTTGTTTAACATGGGTTGGAAATATTTTTCTAAATTTTTGAATTGCGTGTTGGGAGGAGAGCGATTTCCGGCAACCTGTGACTGTTTGTTCTTCCCAGTTTAGGTGTTCATCCAATATTATTCCAAGGTCTTTTACTGTTTTTTGGTATGTTAGTTGGGTACCATTGAGGAGTATTTGAGGGACTTTTTCGCGAAAGTACCGACTGATTAACTTTGGATGAGATATAAGTATGACCTGGGATTTCTTGGGGTTTAGTTTCAGACCTAGTTTCTGTGCCCATCGAGAAACAGAGCAAAGATCTGCGTTCATACTCGCTACTGCGTCAGCAATGTTCTTGGGGCTTGCACTTATGTACAGTTGGATGTCGTTGGCATATAGATGGTAGTTGCAGGAGTGAATCACTGAAGAAATATCATTAATGTACAGTAAGAAGAGTAATGGACCAAGGACGGAGCCTTGGGGAACTCCAGAGCGCACGTTTTTCCATGATGACTTTTCCGACCCACAAATGACTTGTTGACTTCCGTTTTTGAGGTAGCTGTCGAACCAGTGTATTGCGCTGTTTGAGAAATTCAGTTGCTTCATTTTAATTAGTAATATATCAAAGTCAACTGTATCAAAAGCCTTGCTAAAGTCAAGCAGTGTTAGGATGGTAGCTTCACGTCTGTCCATAGCATGTTTAATGTCATCAGTTACTTTGATTAATGCAGTTTCTGTACTATGGTGCTTTCGAAAGCCTGACTGATATTTGTCGTGGATGTTATGAGTTTTGAGGTAATCTGTCAGCTGTTCATGGACGATGTATTCTAGGGCTTTAGATATTGCAGGTAGTATGCTGATCGGCCTGTAGTCACCTGGCGACTTAGGGTTGTCAGGTCACAGTCAGTTCCCCCTGAGCAGCCATAGCGTACGGATCTCCATACCGGCACGTTCACAGGAGCTCAGTCTGTCAGTTCACCTGATGATGGCGACATGTATGATCGCCGAAATATTGTGCCCGTTGGACACTGTAGACCGGCAGTACACCCGTGGATATTTTGAGTCAAAATGATGTTTATGGCATATCTAGATTTTTGTCACTGTGTGGCTATCTTCAGTGCTATAAAACGTTATGAACCAGTTATAATGATGGCTTACTAAATTTATTGTTGCGCATGCTCTAAATATAAGTCAGTCATGAAACACACTGTGTGATCAAAAGTATCCAGACACCCCCAAAAACATACATTTTTCATACCAATGAAATTCAGTTCAAGAGAAGACTAAAGGATTTATTAGTGGCCAACTCCTTCTACTTCATTGATGAATTTCTCAGTAGAACCAACTGATATGTGTGTGTGTGTGTGTGTGTGTGTGTGTGTGTGTGTGTGTGAGTACAATATAACTTCTGCACCAGGTCAGTGCAGTAATGTGTTCATTGTAAATAAGTATTTAATAGTTGTATTACACATTTATTACCTTATAAATAAATAAAAAAAATTATTTTAAATTCAATGCAATAGTATTTGTAAAATGATTCTTTCATATAGCGTTCATTAAAAAATGACAACCATGCCACTTGGGACCTGTGGAATGGTACATTAGATTATTTGTTTGAGTTGTAAATATTTGTCATGTATTGTTGTTTTCTGACTTATTCTACATCCTGGAGGACCTCCTCACTATCGATCAATTGGAATGAAAGTAAATCTAATCTAATCTAATCTAATATTAGGTTTATTGGCCTGCCACCTACTACCAGGTACTCCATATCAGCGACCTCAGTAGTCATTAGACATCGTGACAGAGCAGAATGGAGTGCTCCGCGGAACTCACAGACTTCGAATGTGATAAGGTGTTAGGGTGTCACTTGTGTCATACATCTGTACACAAGATTTCCACACTCCTAAACATCCCTAGGTCAACTGTTTCCAATGTGATAGTGAAATGGAAAGGTGAAGGGACATGTACAGCACAAAAACGTACAGGTCGACCTCGTGTGTTGGCTAACAGAGGCAACTGACAGTTGAAGAGGGTCTTAATGTGTAATAGGCAGTCATCTATACAGAGCATCACACAGGAACCAAACTGCATCAGGATCCACTGCAAGTACTATGACAGTTGGGTGGGAAGTGAGAAAACTTGGATTTCATGGTCAAGTGGCTGCTCATAAGTCACACATCGTGCTGGTAAATGCCTAATGATGCCTCACTTGGTGTAAGGAGCGTAAACATTGGATGATTGAACAGTGGAAAAACGTTGTGTGGATTGACGAATCACGGTACACAATGTGGTGATCCAATGGTAGGGTGTGGATATGACGCATGCCCGTTGAATGTCATCTGCCAGCGTGTGTAGTGCAAACAGTAAAATTTACAGGCGGTGGTGTTATGGTGTGGTTGCATTTTGCAAGGCACTATCACAGCACAGGTGTACATTGATGTTTTAAGCACCTTCTTGCTTCCCACTGTTGAAGAGTAATTCAGGGATGGCAAGTGCACCTTTCAACACAATAGAGCACCTATTCATAATGCACGGCCTGTGGCAGAGTGGTTACACAACAGTAACATCCCTGCATAGAGTCCTGACCTGAATCCTATGGAACACCTTTGGGATGTTTTCGAATGCTGAGTTCGTGCCAGGACTCACCAACTGACATCAGTACCTCTCCTTAGTGCAGCACTCCTTGAAGGATGGGCTGCCATTCCCCAAGAAACCTTCCAGCACCTGATTGAACACGTGCCTGCGAGAGTGGAAGCTGTCGCAAGGCTAAGGCTGGACCAACACCATATTGAATTCCAGCATTACCAACGGAGGGTGCCACGAACTTGTAAGTCATTTTCAGCCAGGTGTCCAGATACTTTCGATCACATAGTGTACATAGCAGTAAACGTAAGTTAAAACATTAAACACCCTTGTACAAGCACATGGTTTCAACTGGACTGTTCATTTCAGAGGCTGAGTTCACACTAAGGCCATTGTTTAAATTATAGGACGGTTGGCTTCAGTGTATTTTGTACCTGTTTTCAGTGCCTTCTTTACATGTATGATGCATTGACAACGGGTATTAACTTCATTTTTCCTTCACAGTTTGTATTTTTTATCATTTTATTTCTTATTTTATACTTTTTAAGTACATAAAACAGAAGAGGTGTTTGTAACTAAATGTAATTACTGAAGTTTTACAGTTGTACATGGTGATAACTGTGTGTAGCCACTGCTGCCAGTTACTGCTGCACATTTTGCATTTGAACATAATTTTAAAAATATCTTGTTCAAATATCTATGTTAATAAAATTTTATCAGGCCTTTACTACATACTAAGGACAATTAAAGGAATTGGAACAAAAAAGAGTGGTGCTAAAAGTCACTGTACCATCAGCAGAATGTCAAAAGGCCAGGAATCATTTTGCTTTAAAATGCCCTCTCTTTTGTGTTTCATATACTAATCCAACACAATTTACACAGTTTGCTGTTAAAATTAATAAACTATCAACTGCATCATGTAATTATGCAGTAAATACTTTGCATCTGTGTGTGATCTAGAAGGAGTGTAAGCATAAGTAGGTGATTATTGTCAGGTCAGTGCATCTGCTGGGATCGGCACATAGTAGCTTTTATCCCAGTGATTCTTAAACAGTTTCTAAAACTGGGTGCTTTTCATCTACGTCTTCCCTTTTTGCACAGCATTCTCATGTGTGAGGACAAAACTGGTATATTGTACCCACTTGTAAGAAGGTACACAGCAAAGTTAGATATTTCTGCTGCATTTTTACATCTAATGTGAGATGTTTACTGAACTTGCCTTCCATCCATCTACCAGTTTCTCCCACGTAGCAAGCATTGCAATAAGGACATTTAATTCTATATACACCTTGAAACTTCCTGGCAGATTAAAACTGTGTGCCGGACCAAGACTTGAACTCGGAACTGTTGCCTTTCACGGGCAGAATTGGAGCTGTGAGGATGGATTGTGAGTCGTGCTTTGGAAGCTTAGACAGTGAGCACTTGCCCACGAAAGGCAAAGGTTTCATGTTTGAATCTTGGTCTGGCACACAGTTTTGCTTTCTGTTTTCGAATAACTGAGGCCACCCTTCACTAATTTTACATAAATTTTGTAAACAAATGTACATATTATTGCTGTTATCGCTTATATTGAAACTAGTTTCTTTCTGCCTATGTTGTCGTACTTGTCATTGGTGTAATTATGAGGTTAGTCATTGACCTTAGCAATATGTTTTACTGTATTCAGCTCCACTTCATGCCCTGTACTTGAAACTGGAATTTTTAACAACCAATTGATGGAGAAATTAAAAGTATGATATCTTGTACGGACTGGGGCGGTTCGTTTTTTAATTTATGATACTGTCAGCTCAAGTGCTTCTCATTTAAAATAGTAATGTTCAAATCTAAAAAGTTAATTGATCAATTTGACTCCATATCATATGTGGATCCAATTTTCCTTTGTTGCCCATTGAACTTCTTGACAATTATTTTAACATCTTTGTTGTTACCTCTAATTAATAGCAAGATATCATCAACCTATCTGAATTAGTATATTAATATAATAGGGAAACATTCCACACGGGAAAAATATATTTAAAAACAAAGATGATGTGACTTACCATACGAAAGTGCTGGCAGGTCGATAGAAACACAAACAAACACATACATACACACAAAATTCTAGCTTTCGCAGCCAATGGTTGCTTCGTCAAGAAAGAGGGAAGGAGAGGGAAAGACGAAAGGATGTGGGTTTTAAGGGAGAGGGTAAGGAGTCATTCCAATCCCGGGAGCGGAAAGACTTACCTCAGGGGGAAAAAAGGACAGGTATACACTCGCACACACACACATATCCATCCGCACATACACAGACACAAGCAGACATTTTGTCTGCTTGTGTCTGTGTATGTGTGGATGGATATGTGTGTGTGTGTGTGTGTGTGTGTGTGTGTGCGCGCGAGTGTATACCTGTCCTTTTTTCCCCCTAAGGTAAGTCTTTCCGCTCCCGGGATTGGAGTGACTCCTTACCCTCTCCCTTAAAACCCACATCCTTTCGTCTTTCCCTCTCCTTCCCTCTTTCCTGACGAAGCAGCCATTGGTTGCGAAAGCTAGAATTTTGTGTGTATGTATGTGTTTGTTTGTGTTTCTATCGACCTACCAGCGCATCATCTTTGTTTTTAAATGAATTAGTATATTAGTATGCTTGTCACATCTGGATTGTTCTGAAAAAAATTATTGTCCAAATGGTTGATAAAAATATCAGGTAAAAGCCTGAAAGGGGCTCCGTACACTTAGACCATCTTTTTGTAAAAATAAATCCCCCATTGATTTAAAATATTTATACTCAAAAATTAATGTAAGCGACTTGTACGTTATCACTGATTTCATCATTGGACAATCTGTTTTTTAAATTATGTTCAATTGCCAAATGTGCAGCAGTAAGTGATGCCATTGATGGTACATCATGTACAACTGTAAAAGATTAGTCGCTGCTTTTAATTACAACCACCTTATTTGTTTTATGTTCATAAGTTTTAAAAACGTATAAAATAATAAATAAAATGATAAAAAATAAGAATTGTCAAGGTAAAATAAAGTTAATACATGTTGTCAATCCATCATACATGTAAGGAGGACACTGAAAATTGGTGTGATGTACACAGAAGCCAGGTGTGCTGTAATTGTGAACAGCGGCCTCACAAGCTCACAAGGAGAGGTCTCCAGCTATGGGACTAACTTCTTGAAATCAGCTGGTGTGGTGATGTAGGTTAAGATCCCAGGTGTCACACCCTGTAGCCATTCACCCTGGTGGGCCATCATTTGTGAGTAATTGAAGGGGAGGGGGGGAAGGGAATTTTGTGCGACAAGCAGTAGCATTCAAAAAGTTGCATTACATAGTCTGGTTGTGCGGTGTAACGAATAGGATATTAGTTAGCTTCATATGCAGGAGGTTGTGGGTCGAATCTTGTCAGATGTAGTTTTTATTCACTTGATTGGTTTAAATGTTATTTTTTATTTCTGTTCCATTGTCACATGATTTTAATCACCATATGAACTTTTTTCATTTGTTTCTTTTTTTCTTCGTGTCATTCATTTTCCAATCATAATATTTGTAAATATGAATTTAATTCTGTTTATCTATTATAATATGCAATTATTTGGAAACTCCAATTTATCAGTTAAAAACAAAAGACAAAATAATCAATTTATATATATTTTTTAAATTAATTAATTAATTAATTTTTTTTGCACTGTCATCAACAGAAAAGAGAGAGCAAATGAAGAAGCTGATATTATGATTAAAATTATGTAATAAAGGAATGGAAATAAAAAATTTAATTTAAGTCAATTAATTGAATAAAAATTTTGATCAAAGCCATTTCGATAAAGACTTAAAAATAAATAAAATGTTTACTCCACTGAAAAGATTCGATCTCGCAGTCTTCTGCATGTGAAGCTGTTATCCGATCCATTACACCACGCAACCAGCTACATAAGAGAACTTTTTGAATGCTATTTAGTGTCACAAAAATTCCTCGGAAACAGGGGCCCACCTGGGTGAATGGCTGCAGTGTGTGATACCTGGGATCTTAACCTACATGGTTGTATAGATGGTTTCAAAAAGTCGATCTTACCACTGGTGACCTCTCCTTGTCGGTGTGAACTCAAACTCTGACGTGAATAGTCCAGTTGGACTATGTGCATATACAAGTGTGTTTAATGTTTTATCTTATATTTACTGGTATGTATTTTATAACTAACTACCATTTAATGCTTACGCAACTATAAATTTAATAAGGCATGTGTGTTACCCTATTGTAACAGGTTTTCCACATGTTTTTTAGCATTGAAGATGGGCACACGGTGATCAAAATCTAGATATCCAATAAAAATTATTGTAGCTGATTGCTGCACCCTTTACTACTTGAAATGAATGCAGTCACTGGGCACAACTGTTTCCCTATGGAATCAAAACCTGATCTCTTCCGATATTGTGAAAGTGATGAACCTGATTCCATTGTTTCCAAGTTCATCTACGTGGCTACTCTGCAATTCATAATTAAGAGCCTGGCGGATGGTTCATCAAACCACCTTCAGGCTACTTCTCTACTGTTCCATTCTCAAACAGTGTACACGAAAATAGAGGTGCGACTCGACAAAATATTTTTGCATTTGGAGGAGAAAGTTGAGGACTGAAATTTTGCGAAAAGCTCAGAGAGCAACCAGAAACACCTGTTTGCAGCCCTGTGCCAGGCTAGATGCGTGAGATTTTATATTCTTGTAATTATAAGCCATTTAGATTGTAATAATAGACAGTGGAAAGCACAGAATGGTATAACAACAATATGAAAAGGATAGAGTGCTACTCACCACATAGAAGTGGTGTTAAGTCGCAGTCAGGCACACTGAAAAAGACTGCTGAACATTTAAGCTTTCAGACAAAAAAGTGCTCCCTTCAAAATGGAATACACACACATTTAGTCAAGCCATTATTTGGGTCATATTAATGGAAAGTCTTGTAAATTTTAAGTTGTTTGATTCAGACTCTTTGCAGTTTTGTTTGTTTACATATTGCTGTGTGTTTTTGTAAATGTGTTTTCTTGTTTATTGCTAATTTAATTTACTAATTTTTACTAAAGTGTTGTCTTTATCGTACGTGATAAATAACTGACCAAAAGTGACTGATTGTAGCATTGTTAGTTTCGGGATTTGGTGTGACAGGTGCTGTAGTTTTTTCAATTGGGGGCTGTAGTAGCGTTGGAATTGGGGAAATAAATGAGATGCTTCAGTGGTTTGTAGGATAAGTAACACAAATAAGAAGATAATGGAACAAGAGGGGAAAACTGCTGTCCTTCAGCCTGAATTAGACAAGTCTATGAAAGATCTGGAGAAATTAAAGAGGGAGAAAGGTGGAGAGAGTTGGGAAGTGACAACAGGCAGCAGAGGGGACAAGCTCAGAACTTCATCTGACAGTTTTGTGTTGAAGATGAAAAATAAGTTTGATTGTTTCTTCAGTTGTAAACTGATGTGCCTCAGACAAACATTGGTGTAGACAGGGCACTGTAAAGTTACAGCAGTCAATTGAAAAATAGGGACGTAACAAAGTCACTGAAGAGAAAGAAAGTAAGTTTTGTTGTTACATAATTCTCACACTACAGCTGTTGGCCAACTTTCACCGGATAAACTAGGACCAGAATACCAGCTCACCAATTTTTTTATACCTAGTGTTGTTGGTCTGGAACAGGTAATGTATGATTTAGGATCGCTTTGCAAAGACTTCACATGAAGAGGCACCATGGTTATAGTGAATGGGCCAGGTAATAGCATTGTCAGAGATGCTGGGTACAGAGTAGAGTGTGACCTGACAATGGCTGCATCAGCATTGAGACATACCAATGTTGAGTTTGTGTCTCTCCTGAGACCGCGTGACTGACCTCATTCGAGCTCTTCTAGCAGGAGAGCTAATCTGGAATTGGAATGGCTGTTTATGTGGGGTGCAGCATCACATATTGTTGTTGTTTCTGTTGTTTTCATCTGTAGATGGGATTATACTAGATATGCCCTCCACTTCAGCAGAAAAGGGAAGGGTAAACCAGTTGGGCTAATAGCAGAAAAACTCTAGGGAGGGAGCACTGTCACAAGTTGTAAAATTTCCCTGAACTCCTGAAGATAGACGTTGACTGTGGATACTGTATCACAGACACAGGCCCTTTGACTGTTTAGAGATGTCACTAAACCTGCAGAAAGTCAGGATGAAAATGCTACCCCTGTGAGAGATGGCACCCCTCCTACAGTGGAACACAAGGTTGAGGACACATGTGGAGAAACTGAAACTCCTAGCCCCCTGTGCTTGTGTTTACAAGAAGCAAATTTTAAAGCCACTGATGACGCTGTGCTACAGGGCTATGACCTGACTGGGGACAGAGCCAGTTGAAGGGTTGCTGTGTGTGTCAATAACACATCTACATCTACATCTACATCTACATACATTCTCCACAATCCACCATATGGTGTGTGGTGGAGGGTACCTTGTACCTCAACTAGCATCTTCTCTCCCTGTTTCACTCCCAAACAGAACAAGGGAAAAAATGACTGCCTATATGCCTCTGTATGAGCCCTAATCTCTCTTCTCTTATCTTTGTGGTCTTTCTGTGAAATATAAGTTGGTGGCAATAAAATTGTACTGCAGTCAGCCTCAAATGCTGGTTCTCTAAATTTCCTCAGTAGCAATTCACAAAAAGAATGCCTCCTTTCCTCCAGAGACTCCCACCTGAGTTCCTGAAGCATTTCCGTAACACTCGCATGATGATCAAACCTACCAGAAACAAATCTAGGAGCCTGCCTCTGAATTGCTTCTATGTCCTCCCTCAATCTGACCTGATATGGATCCCAAACGCTTGAGCAGTACTCAAGAATAGGTCGTATTAGTGTTTTGTAAGCGGTCTCCTTTACAGATGAACCACATCTTCCCAAAATTCTACCAATGAACCAAAGACGACTATCCACCTTCCTTACAACTGCCATTACAAGCTTGTCCCACTTCATATAGCTCTGAAATGTTACGCCCAAATATTTTTTTTGGATTGGATTGGATTGTTTCGGGGAGGAAACCAGACAGCGAGGTCATTGGTCTCATCGGATTAGGGAAGGATAGGGAAGGAAGTCAGCCGTGCCCTTTCAAAGGAACCATCCCGGCATTTACCTGGAGTGATTTAGGGAAATCACGGAAAACCTAAATCAGGATGGCCGGACGCAGGATTGAGCCGTCGTCCTCCTGAATATTTAATCGAGGTGACTGTGTCAAGCGCTACACTACTAATGGAGTATTCAGACATGATGGGATACTTTTTCCTATTCATCTGTGTTAATTTACATTTATCTATATTTAGAGTTAGCTGCCATTCTTTACACCAATCACAAATCCTGTCCAATTCATCTCGTATCCTCCTACAGTCACTCAACGACGACACCTTCCCGTACACCGCAGCACCATCAGCAAACAGCTGCACATTGCTACCCCCCCTTTCCAAAAGATCGTTTATGTAGATAGAAAATAACAGCAGACCTACCACACTTCCCTGGGGCACTCCAGATGATACCCTCACCTCCGATGAACACTCACCATCGAGGACAACGTACTGGGTTCTATTACTTAAGGAGTCTTCGAGCCACTCACATATTTGGGAACCAATCTCATATGCTCATACCTTAGTTAGGAGTCTGCAGTGGGGCACTGAGTCAAACGCTTTCCGGAAGTCAAGAGATATGGCATCTGTCTGATACCCTTCATCCATGGTTCGCAAGATTTCATGTGAAAAAAGGACGAGTTGCGTTTCGCAGGAGCGATGCTTTCTAAAGCTGTGCTGATGCCTGGACAGCAACTTCTCTGTCTCAAGGAAATTCATTATATTCGAACTGAGAATATGTTCGAGAATCCTGCAACAAACCGCTGTTAAGGATATTGGTCTGTAATTTTGAGGATCCGTCCTTCTACCCTTCTTATATACAGGCATCACCTGCGCTTTTTTCCAGTCGCTCAGGACTTTATGTTGGGCAAGAGATTCGTGATAAATGCAAGCTAAGTAAGGAGCCAATGCAGTAGAGTACTCTCTGTAAAACCAAATTGGAATTCCATCTGGACCTGGCGATTTATTTATTTTCAACCCATTCAGCTGCTTCACAACCCCAGGGATGTCTATCACTATGTCCTCTATATGGGAATCTGTAAGAGACTCAAATGGAGGTATGTTTCTACAATCCTCCTACATGAAAGATTTCTCAAATGCTAAATTTAAAATTTCAGCTTTCGTTTTGCTGTCTTCCGTTGCCAGGCCAGACTGATCATTGAATGACTGGATGGAAGTCTTCGACCTGCTTACTAATCTTACGTAAGACCAGAATTTCCTTGGGTTTTCAGCAAGATCTTTTGCTAAGGTATGACAGTGGTAGTGGTTGTATGCTTCGCGCATCGCTCTTTTTACAGCAGCACGAATCTCTACTAACTTTTGCCTGTCCTCATTTCCCGATCTTTCTTGTACCGCGGGTGCAACTGTCTTTGCTTCCTGAGCATTCTCCGAATTGCGCTGTTAAACCATGGTGGGCCTTTTCCGTCCGCAACCCACTTTTTCGGCACATACTTCTCCAATGCATGATTTACAATGTGTTTAAAATTTGCTAATAATTCTTCCACGTGTATCGTACCAGAAGTAAATGAAGTCGATTCATTTACTAAGTGGGATGCTAACAACTGCTTATCTGCTCTTTCTCGTAAGAATACTCTCCTAGCCTTCTTGACCGACTTTTTAACTTCCGTAACCATAGTCGTAATGACAACATCATGATCACTAACCCCTGTCTCAACACTGACACCGTCGATGAGGTCTGGTCTGTTCGTGGCTACCAGATCTAAAATATTTCCATTACGCGTTGGCTGTCGATTTAGCTGCTCAAGACAGTTTTTGGATAATGTGTTCAAAAGTAATTCACATGACAGCTTGTCTGTACCACCTGTAATGAATCCATAGGCATCCCAGTCTATACTAGGTAGGTTGAAGTCGCCTCTGACTAATATAGCATGATCCGGGTACTTCTGCGATACAGAGTGTAGACTCCCTTTGAATGATTCTAGAACTGTCACGGTGGAACCTGGTGGCCGGTAATAACACCCAACAATTAACTTTATTTCTCCTAGCCCTGTTAAACGTGTTCAGATACCTTCACAATAACACTCTACTTCGACCTCAGCAAACATAATATTTTTGTCAACTACAATGAAGACACCACCTCCTACGATGTCTAATCTGTCTTTCCGATACCCGTTCCAACCCACACTAAATATTTCAGAACTTCATATCTCAGGGTTCAGCCAGGTCTCAGTCCCGAGAATAATTTGCATGCCACATGCCTCCTGGAGGGCAGTAAATTCATTCCGAACACTCTGAAAACTTACTGCCAATATCTTGACAGCTGAAGTGTCTTTACACTGAGCGCGTCCTGATTTCCCTGCCTGCACGTTGACTGGTGAGTGTTCATCAGGACACCTCGCACTACTGCCTAGCCTAAAAAAACCCCATGTGCATGTCACAAGTACTCTGCTACTCGAATAGCCGCGTCCTTTGTGTAGTGCACCCCTGACCTATCTAGGGGCGTCCTACAACCCACCCAATAGCGCAAGTCTAGAAATCTGCGGCCAAGACCGTCACAGAGTTGAGAGTCGACGAAGCCTCTGGTTGAGACCCTCCACTCGGCTCCAAACCAAAGGACCCCGATCCACTCTGGGAACGATGCTACAAATAGAGAGCTCTGCTTGCACCCCGCGTGCGAGGCCAGTGATCTTCACCAAATCCGCCAGCCGCCTGTACGAACTGAGGATTGCCTCAGAACCCAAGCGACAGGCATCATTGGTGCCGACGTGAGCAACTATTTGCAGACGACTGCACCCTGTATGCTCGATAGCCGCAGGCAAGGCTGCCTCCACATCTTGGATGAGGCTCCTCAGCAGACAAACCGAGTGCACGTTGGAATTCTTTCCAGCCCTGTACGCTATTTCCACTAAGGGGCTCCATCACCCACCTAATGTTGGAGCTCCCAATAACCAGCAAGCCTTTGCCTCCATGTGCCTGCTCGGTCCCAGCTGAAGGAGCGGCCACCTGCCCACTGACAGGATGAACGGGCGAGGCCAGCCGGCCAGCCTCCACATTGACCCTCTGCCCCGAGCGATGCGAACACGTTGCAGTCTGCCACTCACCCTGAGGTGAGGGCGGCCCCAACGCGCCGGGTACACTTGAAGGTGCCTCGGCGGCTGAGTCAGTGGACACAGCAAGCGACACCTGGGGTGTCTCAAGCGACGCGCCAGACCCTCCGCCGTTGCAGCAGCCTGAAGGCGGCTGACCGTGGCCAACAGCATGCTCAGCTGCTCGCGAACTGCGGCCAGTTCCTCCTGCGCCTGCACACAGTACGCGCGCACCCTATCCATCCTACTGCTAATATCTGGATGTATAGAGTTGCGACAAATAAAACAGCAATATGCGACTGCATAGTTGTGTCACCAGCGCCATATTGAGCTGCAATATATGAACAATTACTTACGAACCAAGCAATCAAATGACCACGACTAGGCCACTATACAGATATTACAATGCGATCCTACCCCCGTCTGAGTACAAATGACAACCGTCTATGCGATGTTACACTCTACCGTTATTAAAATTTGATACTACCCCTTTCTAAATCGAAAATACGCAAAGTTCCAAAAAATTTCACCACGCAAGCACACAAACACACAAAGTAATTTGAATTAAACCTGTGGAACTAATACGAAAAACTGAATATACGACTAGTTTCTGCTACTGCTGCTCGCATACGTCACTCTGCAAGCACAGATGAAACTGCACTGGCCTCTGTCTGCTGCTAACTGACTCTACGAAATAAACAGAAAGCACTGGCTGTCCAAAACAAGCAACTGACTAACGACTCCGCAAATTTATACTTTACAGCTATTAATAAGCACTATTGCTCCTCTCAGACACGAGAATACGCAAGGATTTTATGTAATTAAATATGCAAGTGCTCAAACGCTCGGAAGAAAATAAAGAATCAAACTACAAAACAAATATGAAAGCTAAATATGCAACTCCCTACTGCACTGCTGCTGCACCGATACTTCATCAGCGGCTCCTCAAGGCTCACACCACTCCTCTGCTCTTTCCTTGGTTACTGACTGACAAACAGTAGCTATTACAGTTCATGTGGGTCAGAAGATCACAATCTGCTCACTCCATTTACATCCATAGATCGTGATAGACTGCGAAGCTCCCACAGGCCTTGTTGGACATGTCCTGTGCCCATTTCTCATAGTGGGTGATTTTAATGTCCATAATGTGTTATGGGGCACGAGTTATACTTGCCCTAGGTTTTGAGTCTTGGAGAACCTCATGATGTCTCAGGAGCTGTGCACCCTCAATACAGGCATCCCACTCATTTACTGGCTGTTAGTGGGTTGTCCTCAGCCATCAACTCCTCTTTCTGCTCTTCTGGGCTTACAGTCTCTGCTCAGTGGGAAGCAACTGATGACTTTCAGTCCAATGACCACTTCCCACTGTCGATCCACATACTCGATGGAGGGCCACTTGAAGAAAAGCCACCAGATGGATGATTAGCAGGGCTAACTGGACACCGTTCAGCAAGGTGGCTGTGTTTGAACACTGCAACAGCATCCAGAAATGATTGGACCACATCACACAAGTAATCCACCGTGCCACTGACTTACCCATCCCAAAGTCCTCAGGTCATCTTAGGAGGCAACCTGTACCTTGGTGGACTGGTGAGTGCCACTCAGCTATTGAGGTCGGTGTGTGGCTCTTTGATGGCTTAAGTACTGCCTGACAACAGACAACCTCAGGGTATTTCAGATCACAAGGGTCACGGCTAGACATGCAATTAAAGAGAGCAAGAAAAGGTCATGGCAAAAGTTCCTGGACTCCATCAACCATTCCACTTGTTCTACGAAGGTGTGGGAAGGCATCAGGAGGATTTCCAGCAAACACAGTTATTCACCCATATCAGCAGTGATGTCTCCAAATAATGCCTGGAGACATTGCTCAGATGATGGTAAAGCATTTTACAGCAATTACTGCTGTTGCCAATCACAATCTGGCAATTTGTCACTACCGTGTGACTGCAGAGAGGGGAAAGTTGGACTTCAGATCCCACAGCTCTGAGGTCTTACAACTGCCCTGTCTCAATGTGGGTGCTGGAATTGGCACTGTCTGAGACTCATAATACCACACCTGGTCACGACCAGGTCTGGTACTGCATGTTTTGACATTTTCCAGCGGCGTCAAAGGAAATCCTCCTCGAATGTTTTAATTTGATGTGGCAAGCAGGACAATTTCCCAGCGTGTGGAGAGGGGATATTCTGATAAACCTCCTTAAACCAGGAAAGAACCACATATGTCCCAGTAGTTAACAGAGTGTCACCTTAACGAGATGTATAGGAAAGACCCTGGAGTGAATGGTTAACCATCATTTGGTCTGGTTGCTAGAGAGCAGGCAACTCCTTCGCTACTCTCAGTGTGGATTCCAGAGATTTTGGTCCACTGTCAACAACCTGCCCTTGGAGGAGGCTTTTCAGCAGGCTTTCATGTGTAAACATCACTGTCTGGGTATATTCTTTGATATCAGTAAGGCATATGACATTACTTGGAGACTCAGCATTCTCATGAAACTCCATCAATGGGCTATTGTGGCCAACTCCCCATCTTCATAGGGGCCTTTGCTGTCTAAGCACTTTGTTAGGTCCCGAGTTGGTGACATGCTGTCCGATCATTTTTGAGCAGGAGAGTGTTTTACCTCAGGGCAGTGTTTTTCGACCCGTCAATTGCAATTTACATTGCGGAGGTTAGGGGAGTGGGCTGCAATTCAGGGTTTCAGTTTTCTGCAGATAAGTGTGTGCATGTTCATTTTAATCATCCTTGTATTTTTAATTTACCTGCCTTGCGTATGAGGGCACCATTCTACATTTTAGAGACTCTGTGAGATTTTTGGGCCTCATTTTTGACTCCAAACTGTCGTGGTTCCCACACCTGAAAGACATGAAAGCCAGAATTTAGAAGGTACTGAATGTCATGAAATGCCTTAGCATCATAAGTGCCTTAGTTACAGGTCTTGGGGAGCAGACAGAGCACGTCTGCTCCAGTTTTATAGGGCTTTTGTGCATTCACGGATAGACTACAGATGCACATCTTACGGGTTAGTGAGGCTGTCTTGCATGGAAGGTTGTTGAACCATCCACCATGAGGGGATTAAACTATCCACAGGTGCTTATAGAACCAGCCCCATCGCAATCTCTGATGTGACTGGGGAACCACCACTCACCATCTGGCAGCAGCTCATCATGGTGCATCAAGCTTGTAAGTTCCTCGCAGTTCTGACTTCATCATTTACCATACTATAGCTCATCCAACTTTACAACTCCTTTTCTCCAATTGTCCACAAACAACAATGCTGTTTAGAATCTGCATGCAGCGTGTGTTGGAGTCATTTGGTGTGGAGCATGTACAGCATCAAATCTAGGGTTGTAACTGCCAGCCACCATGGTTACTGCAGAGGCCCAGGGTAATTTTAAATTTAGTGCAGTATAGGAGAGATTCCACTTCTATATATGTTTTTAATACTTTATTTTCTGTCTTTTTATGGGTCACCACACTTTACAACTGTTTTTACAGATGGGTCAAAACATGGGACTCCTTTGGATGCTCTGTTGTTTTCCCTGATCGTGTCTTCAAGGTCTGACTGCCTCTCAAGACTTTATTGTATTTAAGTGGAACTGTATGTGATCTCGTTGGCACTGGAGAAGATGATGCATGCTTTGAGTGCTAAATTCCTTGTCTGTCCTGATTCTCTGAGTGCCCTTCACTCTGTGCAATGTTTGTACCTGGCGGATAAAGTAGTCCAGAATATCCAGGACACCCTCCTCCAACTACAGTGGCAAGGGAAGGAGATGCCTTTCTGCTGGGTACCAGGGCACATGGGTATTACAGGAAATGAAAGGACGGGTGTAGCAGCCAAGGAGCCTTGTAGCGAGTGTCAGTTATGTCAGTGTTCTATCACCCTGTGTGCTATTACCTTGCTGTTGAGGTACAGAGACAGTGACGTGTCGATGGGAAGACAAGTGGCTGGAAGTTACTAATAATAAGTTGTGTCTAATAAAGCCCACTACGTGGTTGTGGCATACTTCCTTTCAGCCATGAAGATGAGGTAAGTTACTCCTTACCTGTCTTCGCATAGGTCACAGCCCAATGACGCGTGGCTTCTTGCTCCGGCTAGAGGACCCTCCAGTGTGTGGTGTTTGTGGTGAACAGATCACTGTGTGCCACGTTTGCCCCCCCCCCCCCCCCTCCCCCCTCCACACACACACACACACACACACACACACACACACACACACACACACACACATATTTAAAATATGCCTGTAATGTCGCACTGTTTACAGCCAAATTAAAAAAAGATGTTCTGAACAAAGCATATTTATTAAAGACTAATCTTGTGTCAAACAATAATTGGATATTGCCACAAAGGTAAATGTGAGACAGGTTGGAAAATTAATATAAGTAGACAGGAAGGTAACAGTAAATACTGCAGCCATTGATGGTGTTTAATGACACAGCAAGGTGCACCTCATATTGTTTCGAAGTTGGTGCACTGTGGATACCGTGCAAGCTAGTCATATGGCATTTCAGAGAATAGATCAGGCATAATATTGACACATTCATTGCTACAATGAAATATATGATATTCTTACCAAAATTTTCATAGGTGAAGATTCTTGTGTATATTATTACCAATCTGAGACAGAAGTATTCATCCATGCAACTGAAACATCCCGTTGAAGACATCACCTGCAAGGAAAGTGCTGTGTGCAGTTTTCTGGGACAGTGTATGTAGACTACTCATTATTCTTCATCCTCAAGGACAATCTCTAAATGGAAACGTGTACTATCAAATTCATAAGATATTTCAGTGGAAGTGAGTTACGTACACCCCATATATATGTTGCTCGTGCATGACAGCATTTATTCTATTGCTTCCATCAAAACAAATGAGGCACTGTGAAATTTCAAAAAGAAAGTTCCTGAGCTTCATTCATATATTTATGACCTTACTCAAGCTATTTCTATTTGAGCCTCTTAAATATCATCCAAAAGTAGGAAGACTGGCATAAGTTGCTTCCGATGACTGCCAAATGAACTATACACTTCTATTTAAGGAACAGTGTTTCAGTATATGGTGAGAATAAAAGTATTTTTAAATCATTTATTGAAATTTAGTATTCCGTAAACAACTTCTTGTGCAGCTAATTGAAATTAAATTGATTGTAGTGTAGCACTGCTATTCAGCATATGTGTACAAAAAATATTCAAGAACTGCTGCAGGTCTTGCAGGTATGAATTTGGTATGGTGTGTTATACAGTCTAAAATAATATGGTAATGTTCCTCAATTGATGTAGTGCTCCTACAAAATCACTGCTGAAATTCAGTACTGTTTATTTTAGGCAGCAACTTAGTATATATTTTTCAGAATTAAATTCAGTTGTCAGTTGCAAGTATGATTTTATCACTCTTTCTGGTTTGGACAAATTAATTAGTCATCTTCAGGAGCTTAGTATAGGTATAACAGATGTCATTATCTTCTTCATAGAAGCACAATGGCATGATATATCCAGAAATGTACATATTGTATGTAAGTATTGTAAATGCAGATTGACAATTTACAGTGTCTGAATCACATCTATGTATATGTCAAACTGAATCAAACAATGGAAAGATGACGTAGGAATGTGAACAATATAGGAAAAGATAGATTGCTACTTACTGTAAAGAAGACATGTTAAGTTGTAGGCAGGCACAATTAAAATACCCTTACATGAAACTTCCCCCCCATGAACCATGGACCTTGCCGTTGGTGGGGAGGCTTGCGTGCCTCAGCGATACAGATAGCCGTACCGTAGGTGCAACCACAAGGGAGGGGTATCTGTTGAGAGGCCAGACAAACGTGTGGTTCCTGAAGAGGGGCAGCAGCCTTTTCAGTAGTTGCAAGGGCAACAGTCTGGATGATTGACTGATCTGGCCTTGTAACAATAACCAAAACGGCCTTGCTGTGCTGGTACTGTGAACGGCTGAAAGCAAGGGGAAACTACAGCCGTAATTTTTCCCGAGGGCATGCAGCTTTACTGTATGATTACATGATGATGGCGTCCTCTTGGGTAAAATATTCCGGAGGTAAAATAGTCCCCCATTCGGATCTCCGGGCGGGGACTACTCGAGAGGATGTCGTTATCAGGAGAAAGAAAACTGGCGTTCTACGGATCGGAGCGTGGAATGTCAGATCCCTTAATCGGGCAGGTAGGTTAGAAAATTTAAAAAGGGAAATGGATAGGTTGAAGTTAGATGTAGTGGGAATTAGTGAAGTTCGGTGGCAGGAGGAACAAGACTTCTGGTCAGGTGACTACAGGGTTATAAACACAAAATCAAATAGGGGTAATGCAGGAGTAGGTTTAATAATGAATAGGAAAATAGGAATGCGGGTAAGCTACTACAAACAGCATAGTGAACGCATTATTGTGGCCAAGATAGATACGAAGCCCACGCCTACTACAGTAGTACAAGTTTATATGCCAACTAGCTCTGCAGATGACGAAGAAATTGAAGAAATGTATGATGAAATAAAAGAAATTATTCAGATTGTGAAGGGAGACGAAAATTTAATAGTCATGGGTGACTGGAATTCGAGTGTAGGAAAAGGGAGAGAAGGAAACATAGTAGGTGAATATGGATTGGGGGACAGAAATGAAAGAGGAAGCCGCCTGGTAGAATTTTGCACAGAGCACAACATAATCATAACTAACACTTGGTTTAAGAATCATGAAAGAAGGTTGTATACATGGAAGAACCCTGGAGATACTAAAAGGTATCAGATAGATTATATAATGGTAAGACAGAGATTTAGGAACCAGGTTTTAAATTGTAAGACATTTCCAGGGGCAGATGTGGACTCTGACCACAATCTCTTGGTTATGACCTGTAGATTAAAACTGAAGAAACTGCAAAAAGGTGGGAATTTAAGGAGATGGGACCTGGATAAACTAAAAGAACCAGAGGTTGTACAGAGATTCAGGGAGAGCATAAGGGAGCAATTGACAGGAATGGGGGAAATAAATACAGTAGAAGACGAATGGGTAGCTTTGAGGGATGAAGTAGTGAAGGCAGCAGAGGATCAAGTAGGTAAAAAGACAAGGGCTAGTAGAAATCCTTGGGTAACAGAAGGAATATTGAATTTAATTGATGAAAGGAGAAAATATAAAAATGCAGTAAGTGAAACAGGCAAAAAGGAATACAAACGTCTCAAAAATGAGATCGACAGGAAGTGCAAAATGGCTAAGCAGGGATGGCTAGAGGACAAATGTAAGGATGTAGAGGCCTATCTCACTAGTGGTAAGATAGATACCGCCTACAGGAAAATTAAACAGACCTTTGGAGATAAGAGAACAACTTGTATGGATATCAAGAGCTCAGATGGAAACCCAGTTCTAAGCAAAGAAGGGAAAGCAGAAAGGTGGAAGGAGTATATAGAGGGTCTATACAAGGGCGATGTACTTGAGGACAATATTATGGAAATGGAAGAGGATGTAGATGAAGAAGAAATGGGAGATATGATACTGCGTGAAGAGTTTGACAGAGCACTGAAAGACCTGAGTCGAAACAAGGCCCCCGGAGTAGACAATATTCCACTGGAACTACTGACGGCCGTGGGAGAGCCATTCCTGACAAAACTCTACCATCTGGTGAGCAAGATGTATGAAACAGGCGAAATACCCTCAGACTTCAAGAAGAATATAATAATTCCAATCCCAAAGAAAGCAGGTGTTGACAGATGTGAAAATTACCGAACTATCAGCTTAATAAGTCACAACTGCAAAATACTAACATGAATTCTTTACAGACGAATGGAAAAACTAGTAGAAGCCAACGTCGGGGAAGATCAGTTTGGATTCCATAGAAACACTGGGACACGTGAGGCAATACTGACCTTACGACTTATCTTAGAAGAAAGATTAAGGAAAGGCAAACCTACGTTTCTAGCATTTGTAGACTTAGAGAAAGCTTTTGACAATGTTGACTGGAATACTCTCTTTCAAATTCTAAAGGTGGCAGGGGTAAAATACAGGGAGCGAAAGGCTATTTACAATTTGTACAGAAACCAGATGGCAGTTATAAGAGTCGAGGGACATGAAAGGGAATCAGTGGTTGGGAAGGGAGTAAGACAGGGTTGTAGCCTCTCCCCGATGTTGTTCAATCTGTATATTGAGCAAGCAGTAAAGGAAACAAAAGAAAAATTCGGAGTAGGTATTAAAATTCATGGAGAAGAAATAAAAACTTTGAGGTTCGCCGATGACATTGTAATTCTGTCAGAGACAGCAAAAGACTTGGAAGAGCAGTTGAATGGAATGGACAGTGTCTTGAAAGGAGGATATAAGATGAATATCAACAAAAGCAAAACAAGGATAATGGAATGTAGCCTAATTAAGTCGGGTGATGCTGAGGGAATTAGATTAGGAAATGAGGCACTTAAAGTAGTAAAGGAGTTTTGCTATTTGGGGAGTAAAATAACTGATGATGGTCGAAGTAGAGAGGATATAAAATGTAGACTGGCAATGGCAAGGAAAGCGTTTCTGAAGAAGAGAAATTTGTTAATATCCAGTATAGATTTAAGTGTCAGGAAGTCATTTCTGAAAGTATTTGTATGGAGTGTAGCCATGTATGGAAGTGAAACATGGACGATAAGTAGTTTGGACAAGAAGAGAATAGAAGCTTTCGAAATGTGGTGCTACAGAAGAATGCTGAAGATTAGATGGGTAGATCACATAACTAATGAGGAAGTATTGAATAGGATTGGGGAGAAGAGAAGTTTGTGGCACAACTTGACCAGAAGAAGGGATCGGTTGGTAGGACATGTTCTGAGGCATCAAGGGATCACCAATTTAGTATTGGAGGGCAGCGTGGAGGGTAAAAATCGTAGAGGGAGACCAAGAGATGAATACACTAAGCAGATTCAGAAGGATGTAGGTTGCAGTAGGTACTGGGAGATGAAAAAGCTTGCACAGGATAGAGTAGCATGGAGAGCTGCATCAAACCAGTCTCAGGACTGAAGACCACAACAACAACAACAACATGAAACTTTCGGCCACAGCCTCTACCAGCAAAAGAGAAACCCACACCATTCATTCAAACAAGGAAGCATGCCTCAAGCGCATATGACTACCAACTCATGCATTCTGGCCTGAGCTGTGCTGGAGTTGTCAGCGATGTGTGTGTGTGTGTGTGTGTGTGTGAGAGAGAGAGAGAGAGAGAGAGAGAGAGAGAGAGAGAGAGAGAGAGAGAGAGAGAGAGAGAGAGGTGTGCTTCCCTGTGTGCATGAATGGTGTGTGTTTCTATGTTTCCCTTTTGCTGGTGGGGGCTGTGGCTGAAAGTTTTGTGCAAGTGTCTTGTAATTGTAACGTGTCTTCTTTTTGGAAGGTAGCAATCTATCTCTTCCTATATGTTGAGCTGTTAAGTATCAATCTATGTTTAGAATAATCACGTACAATATTTACATTTCTGGAAATATCGTGGCATTACACTTCTATGAAGAAGATACTGACATATGCTAAACTAGTACTAAGCTCCTGAAAATGACCAATTAATTTGTCAAAATAAGTAAAGCATAATAAAAATATATTTACAAATGACAACTAAATTTTATTCCGAAAAAAGATTAATATGGTTTTTTAAACATCCACATTTGTTTCAGGATATGGTGGAACATAATGGTGTCAGACACAAAAGTCTTTACAACATGGACCTGTTCAGAGATAAGGAGTTAAATCAGCAACTCCATTTTGATCCTCTTAATGTTCAAATAGAAGAAGTTAGATATGGTGAACAAATTTTTGTGCGGGCTTGGATGGAAGGAGGTACAAATGACACAATATGTTTCTTGTTATTTAATATCAGTAGCTTGAAACTTTAAATCAGAGAAAATAATTCACATATTGCCTTGGTAAATTGTTCTTGGATAATATGTAGGAAGGCATTTCTGATAATTCTGCAGAGTGTTAGAGGCATTATCACATTAATAAAACAAGCTGGTTATTTTTACAGCTAATGAGATAGGGTCTGTTTTATGGATAGCAAGACCACTGTTGTAAATTTCATGTAGGAGGTAGTCTGATGACAGTACTGAATGTGAGTAGCTACCGGTTTTTGAACAATATCTTTCTTCTTTTGCTTCCCTATTTTAAGTGGACATAATCGGCTATTACATTCACAGCGTATCAGCCAGTCTTTGTGGGGTCGCTGTCAGATATATTTAATGAAAATGTTTGTTTCCTTCTAAATATGTGATTACTTTAAACTTCTTTCAATTACACATTTTGTATGGTAACATTTTCAGTTGTGTATGACTAGAATGTCATTTCATTTGGGTGGTTCTTTGCAGTTGGTTTTCATGTGAAACATTGTAAATTGTTGTACGAACAAACCAAGGCAACTACTTCAGTGGTCACAATTTTTTTTGAAAAAGCTATAACATGTTTTTGGAATTAAATTTCCACTATCTGTTGGACAAGCGAATTCTGTCTGCTTGCTCACTGGTGAAGAACCGTGTCCATACATTGCGTCCTCGCATCTTTTGTTTCTTCAGTGTTTTGCTCGCACATAACAGCAACCACTAATGACGGGCAGTCACTTACCCATGGCTCACCAGTTATTTTCGTATGGTTCTGTGGCTGGCTGTCCTTCCTGTTGCTGTAAACATTAGAAACTGTCATGGAGGAGAGTTGCTCCACGCTCTTGTATGTGCAGGTGCCGAGTAAACCTTCGTTAAGTGAAGTTAGTGTTCATCATTCATCTAATTACACCTTCTTCTGCGTGACATTATTCTAGTGGAGATGCTGGGTATTGTAACTTGTGATAGCACACATTATTGACGACACAGTGGCTTCCATCAGGCCACAACATAACCGCTCCCATCAGGCCACGACAGAGCCACCGTTTACATGATGAGCACCCCCAGCAATGCATCAAAAAAAGAATTACACGCAAGAAGTTTGAACAGCTTCCAAATGTCGTATCGATGTCTGTGATGGAGGAAGCAACTGATTTCACAAGTGTTCTTTGTCAGATAGTGAGAGAGGAGGTTCAGAAGGTATTTGGATTGCACAGTGAGCAAAAAACCGAAATGCTTCAAGAGGTCATAAGGGAGGAAGTGGAACAGACATTGAACCCAATCTCTCATCCTTCATTTCCCTTTAAAATGGTGAAAAAGTTGAGACCGAGGTGGAGTTACGTTCCTACAATGCCACGTGAGGAACCTGTTTGGGCACCAAGGAAGACTAACATATGGAGGACCCAGGATAACCAATCAGTATGTTTCCACTGTGGCCGACCAGGACATTGCGGTGCACTATTGTTGGGAAAAGCAGCGGATATTTGATTGTGCCTGCACCAGAAGACAGCAGACCGACCTTAGCCGACGCCAACTCCGGGATGACAAAGATGAACAAGATGATGTGGGTGCAGGACGATGTAGGTCACCGTCGCCGCAAGCTAGCCACTGGAGAAGACGCTCCCCAACATGCCGATCAACGTCTACCTCGCTGTTTAGAAGCTTCAGCCGATCACCTAGCCGCTGCAACCTGGAAAACTAAAGGGTGCGACCTTCCTTGGAGGTGAGGCCGCTGAAGAGAAAAATCCTCTGCCTTTGATCACTACAAAAATGATAGGAAACTATGTCGATATCCTCAGGGATGGCCAACTAGCCCAAGCTCTTGTGGACTCTGGAGCTTCATAGTCAGTCATTTTGGAGAAGTACTGTTGCCAGTTGCGGAAAACCATATTTGTCGACAACAAAACATCTTTGCTGAAGGTGGCCAATGGGAAATATGTAAAACCTACAGGAAGATGTACCATTCATGTGGGTATAAGTGGCCATACACAGCCCTTAGGATTCATCATCTTACAAGAGTGTAGTCATGACGTCATTCTCGGATGGGACTTTCTGAAAGTTTTTCAGGCAATTATAGATTGTGGTCACTTGAAGATTATGCTAGACGAGATGAGATACTGTGGACAGGAAGATGCGCATCTGAATGTGTGGAGACTATGTGTGCTGGATGAAGTGATCATTCCTGCAGTCAGTGCTAGAAAGGTAACTGTCACACGTCATGCCATGCATCAACCCGTGGATCTTGTAGTGGAATGTAAGAGAAGCATACCACTGAAGAATAACTTGGTCATCACAGCGTCTGTCATCTTGCTTAAGAACGGATTCGGTTGATAGTGGATAGTTAACTGTCACTGAGAACCACAGATCCTTCCAAGACACATGTGCATAGCAAATGCTGAGCTCTTAATTGAAGAACAGCTGAGCATCATAGAAACCTCCCATGCCAAGTCTGTGGGTGAAATTAGTGCTACCACTATGAGACAAGATCTTCTAGTTCAACTATCATCAGATCTCACTATGGAACAACAGAAGAAGCTACTTGCTATTCTTCAAGAGTTCACTGAATGCTTCAATCCACAGATGAAGAGCAAATCAGACAGAGTGACGGTGAAGCACTGGATTAGCTCTGGAGACCATCAACCAATAAGCCAGAGAGCATACCGTGTGTCAGCAACCGGAACATCGAGTAATTTGTGACGAGGTAGAGAAAATGATGAAGAATGACATCATTCAGCCTTCGCAGAGCTCATGGTCGTCAGCAGTGGTCCTCGTCAGGAAGAAGGATAGCAGTTGGCGCTTTTGTGTTGATTACAGGAAGCTTAATAAGATAACTAAAGCAGATGTTTATCCTCTTCCAAGAATTGGCGATACACTAGATTGTCTGAAGGGGGCTAAGTTTTTCTCAACCATGGACATGTACTCGGGATACTGGCAAATTGAAGTAGATGAGGCTGATCATGAGAAAACTGCATTAATCACCCCTGAGGGCCTGTATGAGTTTAAGGCAATGCCGTTTGATTTGTATAATGCACCAGCAACTTTTGAACAGATGGTGGATAATCTTCTAAGGCACCTGAAGTGGACAATGTGTCTTTGTTATTTAGATGACATTATAGTATTCTCAGAGACATTTGATGAAAATATAAAGAGACTGAGGGCTGTTCTTAAGTGTCTCCAACAAGGCGGACTGAAACTTAATCCAAGATAGTGTCTCTTTGGAGCAAAAGAAATCAAAATACTTGGACACCTTGTGTCAAACGAAGGTGTGCGGTCAGACCTAGAAAAGGTGAGATCTATAATGGAATTTCCTATTCCTAAAAGTATCAGAGATATGAGAAGCTTCCTCGGATTATGTTCTTATTACCGTCATTTTATCAAAGACTTTTGTATCAAAGCCAGGCCACTCCAACAGTTGTTAAAAGCTGATGCTAAATTTATCTTGGTTGGTGCTCAACAAGATTCTTTCGATGTGCTGCGAAAAGCTCTGATGACTGATCCTGTACTTGGTCTGTATGATGAGAGACCACCTACAGAACTACACACAGATGCCAGCAGGTATGGGATCGGTGCTGTTCTGGTGCAACTTTCGGATGGAAAAGAGAAGGTTATAGCCTATGCTTCTAGGACACAAACAAAAGCCGAGAGAAACTACTCATCTACAGAGAGAGAATGTCTTGCTGTGATCTGGGCCATGTGCAAATTTCAACAGTATATCTATGGAAGGCCATTCACAGTTGTTACAGACAATCATTCACTTTGTTGGTCGACAGGTCGTAAGGATCCAACAGGACGACTCGCCAGGTGGGCACTACGTCTTCAAGAGTATGACATTACCATAGTGTACAAAAGTGGAAGAAAACACCAAGATGCCGATTGTCTCTCAAGAAACCCTGTGCAAGACAATCAAGACTGTGATGAAGATAGTGACTGTCTCGCTGCACTTCAGGATCCCTCTGCTGAGCAGAAGGAGGACGCCAAGATATCTCAAATTATGCTTGGCTTAAATCGGTCAGAGGATGTGAAAGGACAGTTTAAGGTAGTTAATGGATTACTTTGCAAGGAAAACTTTAAAACTTTGATCCGTTTGGAAAGAGGTGGCTACCAGTGATTCATAACACTTGCGCTTAGATGTTCTACAGAAATTCCATGAGACACCCGAGGCCAGACATTTAGGATTTATTAAGACATACGATAGAACCCGCATGAGACTTTTCTGGCCAGGCTTATTTAGAAGTGTCTGTCACTACGTGTTGCACTGTCAAGAGTGCCAGAGGAGAAAGGCAGTTCCTCAGAAACCACCTGGCTGACTTATACCAATTCCACCAGCTGAAACGTCTTTCCAGTGTGTTGGGATTGAGCTCCTCAGATGATTTCGTACATCTGCTAGTGGCAATAGATGGATTATTTTTTGCACTGATTATCTGACACGCTATGCCATTACAAAAGCCATGAAAACAGCTGAAGCATCTGAGGTAGCCAAATTCATCATGGAAGACATTGTATTAAAACACGGTGCTCCGAGGTTGTTAATTCCGGATCGAGGGAAAGTTTTTCAATCGAATATTGTGATAGAGATAAACCATTGGTGAAACATTACTCATCACATGATGACTGCCTACAATCCACAAACTAGTGGACTTACTGAACACTTTAATAAGACCTTGGCTGCCATGCCATCAGTGTTGAGCAGAGGAACTGGGATGAGGTGCTATCTTTTGTGACGTTTGCCTACAACACCGCCAAACAAGACATCACAGGATTTATGCCATTTTTCCTGGTGCATGGGCGTGAGGTGACTACGACTTTGCACACTGTGTTTCTGTTACATCCTGATGACGTGGATGACTACTACATCGGCCAGGTATTAACCAGAACTGAGGAAGCTTGGCAGTTAGCTCAACTCCGCACGCTGCAGGCTCAAGAAAACGATCGTCGAAGGTATGACGCGAGCCACCTCCCTGTTGTCTACCAGCCTGGCAACCTCATCTGGATCATCACTCCTGTTCGGAAGGTTGGTCTCACTGAGAAGCTCCTCAGGCACTACTTTGGACTTTATAAGGTTGTAAGACAGTTGTCTGCTATTACTTATAAAGTTGAAGGTTTCGACCCTGACACAAGACGTCAAAAGATCAGAGATACGGTCCATCCTTAGAATGAAGCCCTACAAGGATCCTGCAATCCAGGGTAAATTCGAAGCTCCAGTGACAAGCAACAAGCAGAAACATTACGAAGAGCGTAGCGGCAAAAGAAGTTCTAAGAAGATCACTGCCAGGGTGAGAATCAGTCATTGGGAGTCAGAGTACGCAGGACCAATGACTCATTCCTGGACTAGGATGACGTAACACTGAGACGCTGTTCTCGTAAGGAGGGAGCAGTGTCATAGAAGAAGCTGAGTAGCACCGTGGTGTAGTGGTTATGATACTGAACTGTTGCATGGAGAGTTGTGAGTTCAAAACTCACCTGGACTATACAATTTTAATTTCTATATTTGGTTCGAGTACATTCTAGAAGTATCCACAAATGTCAAGAATCATTGCACTGGAATGTTCTGTAGCTGTATATATACTGTATGTGTTCTGGCCGGAGGCAGTTTGCTCTGTGCTCTTGTACGTGCGAGTGCTAACTAAACCTTCGTTAAGTGAAGTTAGTGTTCATCATTCATCTAATTACACCTTCTTTTACATGACAGTATTATATTAACAAGCAAAGTTCTTTAAAAATTAGCTGCACTTTCGTGTTGCTGCCATGCTGCATACTTGCAGCACTATTGTCAATACAGGTACGTAAATAAAGTATTAAGAGTTAGAAATGACATTCTCTGTGTCAGCAATATACCTTCGGTCCAGAAAGTACCAAGACTGACTTTACTGATGACATTTATATGCCGTACAATAACTGTGGCGGCAGCTCGAACTAATAACTCTAAACTGCAGATGTGATTCAACCAGTCAGTAGCAGGCAGGCAGTGTCTTGGACATACAACAACAGCATGTCAACATTTTTGTGCCTCAAATCACAGTGAATGACATCTGTAAATCAAATGTTCAAGACATTCTCCAGAATGTTTTGAAGAAGAGAAAAGTCCACGCAGAGTTCTTCCCACAGACGTCGACTCCCAAACAAAAATGACAACATGTGGACACCTGACACTACTTCATTGAAATGCAAAATGCAGACAATTCTTTTTACTTATTAGTAAAGGAAGTCCCTGATGATTTGGAAGACGTCCAGTGTGAAATGCCTGTGAAGGTTATGACATAGGGCCTCCAACACATAACCCTTTCACTGGAAAGGTCCTGTATAAAAACCATTGAACATTCCTTCCAAAGCACACACATGCAACATTATATAACAGTCAAAATCTCTGCTAGACGGGAAGCAGAACATCATCTTGTGCACCAGGGAAATTGGCTGTTAGAATTATATGATATGTTCATGCAATCATATGGACTGGAAACAAAGAGGAACCCAAATTGTTGTCTGTCAGTATTCTGTGCCCTATTTGTACTGTTACTGAAGATGACCTGCCTTCAACAGCTATGGGTGAGTTCTGGGTGAACTTCACACAAATGGTGTATTTTGAGTATATTGAGAACATCATCATAATGGAATAAGCCTTCATTAAATAATATCACAATGTTTATGAAATAATCACGAGCTTCCTATCATGTTTGGAAGCATTCATAATGATAGGAGTGGAAGCCTGTGGAAATTAATGTCTGTGGAAAGTCCAGTCTAGCACTAGCATCTGAAAGGGGGCAGCATCCTTCAGTAGTTGCTGGAACAAAAATGTGGTTGACTGACTGACCTTGCATTATAACATTAACCAACGTGGCTGAAACCAAGGGAATGTACAGCTATTATATTTCCTAAATACAAGCATCTCTACTGTATAGTCTGATGATGGTTGCATGCTCCTGTGTAAAATATTCTGCACATGGAGTAGCCCTCAGTCATCTCCAGATGAGGACTGCTCAGGAGCACATTGTCATCTGAAAAAACAATTCTGGCCTTGTATAGGTCAGAAGAGGGAATAAATAAAGTAGGTAAGTTGGAAAAACTTCAAAAGAGAACTGGATAAGTTAAAACTAGATATAGTTGGAATTGGTGATTTGTGGGAGTAGGAAACACCAGATTTATGGTCATGTGTATACATGGTTGTCAATGCAGAATCGTATCAGGATTAATGCAAGGACTAATAACGGGGAAGACAGAAAAAAAAAGAAATACAGGTAAACTATGATGAACAGCATAGTGAAAGGATAAAGACAGCCAAGATGGACAAAACTAATGACCTGCCACAATTGTAAAAATACATGGGAGTGTGTATTGAACCGGGGACATAGAAACGATGGAGAAACTTCATCCCCGCCGTAGCCCTCAGTGGTTAACAACCCCACAACATGCTATAGCAGTCCACTCACCCCACCACTGCATGTTTACGTGGTAGAGTAATGATGGTGTGTACACATACATGGAGACAGTGTTTGTGCAGCAATCGCCAGGCGGATTCGTGCCAGGGACCGGCATGCCTTCCCACTGGGGAAGCAGCGCATTAGACTGCATGGCTAGCTGGGCGGGCTACATGGGGGTACTTGCTACACAGTTAATGAAGAGACTGACAACAAGTACGATGAGATAAAATAAACAATTCAGCAATTTTCGGGAAATGAAAATTTAATTGTGATGGAGGACTGGAGTTTGATAGCAAAAAAGGAAGAGAATGAGAAATAGTAGAACGACGTGGTCTGGTGGAAAGGATTGAAAGATGAAGCCATCTGGTAGAACTTTGCACAGATCATAATTTGGTACTGTGAACACTTTGTTTAAGAATAGTAAAGGAAACTGTATTTGTGGAAGAGACCTGAAAACACTATAAAATTTAACATAGATTATGTAGGGGTGAGAGAGAGAATTAGAAACCAGGCATTAATCTGCAAAACATTTCCATGTGCCAATATGGACACTGGCAATAATTAATTAATTATGAATGGACTGCAGATTTTTAGGTTGTAAAAAGTGCATTCTAGGCACCCAAATAGGCCCTTTCAGTGAATCATTTAGGCTTTATAAAACCTACTGTAGGCCCTATCAAGTATTATATAGAAAAACTATAATGTAAAATACACGGTATTGATGTAAGAACATATTACTTTTCATTGAAAATGTGCATATGGCTTATTCAGCCGCCTGATGGAAGTCCTTTTAATTTGATGCCACTTTAGCAACTTGAATTACTTGACTTAATTCCTTTGGCCCCCATGGGGGCATAGGGCATCCAGGAGAACTCGCCATCCGTCTCTGTCTTTGCCCATTTGCCTCAATTCTGCCCAGGTCTTGCCAACTCTTTTTGCTTCCCCTTTCACTGTCCTTTTCCATGTGCCCCTTGGTCTTCCTCTCTTCTTTGTTCCCTGGGGATTCCATTCCACTGCTTTTTTCTCGGTGGCTCCATCTGGTTTTCTCAAGGTGTGCCCCAACCAGCCCCACTTTCTCTCTCGTATCTGGTCTTCTATAGGTATCTGGTTTGTTATTCGCCAGAGCTCCTCATTTCATATTTTTTCTGGCCACCAGATATTCATGATGCGTCGAAGACATCTATTTATGAAGCTTTGTAACTGGGTTGTTATCTTTTTATCCATTTTCCAGC
Organism: Schistocerca piceifrons; assembly: GCF_021461385.2. Taxonomy (NCBI): domain Eukaryota; kingdom Metazoa; phylum Arthropoda; class Insecta; order Orthoptera; family Acrididae; genus Schistocerca; species Schistocerca piceifrons. Next base: position 93,439,024 of record NC_060143.1, on the reverse strand, counting down.
TTTCACTGGCGTACAGAAGGACAGCCTTCACATTTGTATTAAAAATACGGATTTTTGTTTTGTATGTGATATTTCTATTTTTCCATATTGGATACAATTGTATGAAGGCAGCATTTGCCTTTTTAATGCGGTTTTTCACGTCATCTCCAGCTCCACCATCTTCTGCCACTATACTACCCAGATACAGGAATGAGTTGACAGTCTCCACTCGCTGCTCACCTATTAACAGGGGCACCTCCATGTTACGTGAATTTACTCTCATTTCCTTTGTTTTGCCTGTATTTATCTTGAGGCCAGCAGTCTCTGCTTCTTCTTTCAGCAAGTTTAATTTAGCTTGCATATCAGTCAGCCTTGGAGCTAATAAAACTGTGTTGTCTGCAAAATCCAAATCCTCCAGACGTTCGTGGATCCCCCACCGGATTCCTTGTCTCCTGCCTGCTGTGACTCTTCCCATAACAGAGTCTAGAATGAGTAGAAAAATTGTTGGTGACAAAATGCAACCCTGCTGGACTCCAGTTGTTACTTTTATGGGCTCTGTCATATTTCCCTTGTGGAGTATGCAGCATTCGTAGCCATCATATAGATCTTTTATGATGTTTAAGATCTTCTGTGGTATGCCATACTTCCGCAACACCTGCCAGAGCACTTTATGTTTCACGGAATTGAAGGCCTTTTGAAAATCAATAAATGCCAGGTACATGGTTGCTTGGAATTCTTTGCTTTGCTCTAAGATGATCCTAAGAGTGTTAATAAGATCAACACAGCTGCGTTGTGCCCTAAAACCGGCCTGTTTTTTACGCAGTCGCTTTTCAAGGGATTCTTTAATTCTGTTTAAAATAATTCTGGTGAGGACCTTACTGGGCACTGACAACAATGTAATACCACGCCAGTTGTTACAGTCTGACAAATTTCCCTTTTTTGGGAGCTTTACCACCAAGCCATTTTTCCACTCCTTTGGAGATTTCTCTTCAAGCCAAATATGCTTCAGCAAAGGATGGAGCATTTTAACAGTACTTTCAATATTGGCTTTTAAGAGCTCCGGTGCTATGTTGTCTAGACCTGGAGCCTTTGTATTTTTTAGTGTTTTCAAGGCAATCCTAATTTCGTCCATTGTGGGGCACTGCAAATTTATATCTTGGTCTTCTTCGACTTCCTCTGGAACTTCTCTTACGTGTTCCTCTTGGTTGTCTTCACAATTTAACAGTTGCCTGAAGTGCTCCTCCTATCTCTGTAGCTGTGCTTGTTGAATTGTAAGCATCACACCATTCTTGTTCTTAACTGGTCCTTCATGTCTGAAGTTCTTCATTGACAACTGTTTGGTAATGTTGTAGAGGTCTTTCATATTTCCTTGTCTTGCTGCCTCTTCTGCTAATTTTGCTTGCTCATCTATCCATTTCGTTTTATCTCGACGTAGCAATGTTTTAACTTTTTTGTTCGCCTTCATGTATTCTTTATGCGCTTAGCTCTTCTACGCTCTTGTCTGATTTCATTCCACGTAGCATCGGAGATCCATTCCCTCCTTTGATGTGCCTTAAATCCTAGGATTTTTTTTCTCACATCTAAATAACTGTTTTTGATTTTTTGCCAGCATGTTTCAATTCCCTCTTCCATAAAGTTTTCTTCAGAGAGGACCTGGAATCTGTTTTGTAGTTCAAGGGCAAATGTTTCTTTGATCTGTTGGTCTTTTAATCTTGCCACCTCTATTTTCTTGCACCTATGATTGAGCTTGGTTCTATTTGCCACTATCTTCAGTCTGAATTCCACCAAAACTAGGTAGTGGTCACTTCCAACGTCTGCCCCTCTTCTATTTCTGATATCTAACAGAGAGTGTCGGAACTTGTGGCTTATGACTATGTGGTCTATTTGATTTTTGGTAACGTGGTCTGGAGAAACCCACGTTATCTTATGGCAGTTAAGATGTGGAAACAATGTGCCTCCTGTGACTAGGTCATGTTCAGCGCATGTATCTATCAACAGTTCACCATTTACATTCCTGATCCCCATACCATGCACGCCCATGATATGTTCAAGCCCTTCATTTTCTGAACCAACTTTTGCGTTCAAGTCACCCATTAAAATTTTTATGTCCCTAGAATTTGTTTGTCTAAGAACTCCGTTAAGCTCTGTATAAAATGCATCTTTTAATTATCCTTTAGCTATTTCAGTAGGTGCATAGCATTGAATTACAGTGACGTATCGCACATTTGTTTTAAAGCGTGCGGTTATTATCCGTTCCGAGACTGGTTTCCACTCCAGTAAGCTCTTCTTGCTGCTTTTAGATAGTAAGAGCCCTACACCATTCCTGTGCATCACGTCCTCACCTGTCTGACCCGCATACAGCAACACTCCACCATTTTGTGTTTGGAATTCCCCAGATTCTGGCCACCTTACTTTGCTTAGTCCCAATATATCTAGTCGATAGTTCTCCATCTCTTTTTCAACTTGTCTTAGCCTCCCTGCCTCTCTCAAAACCTTGGCAGGTGTCCAGGCCATGAGGTGGCAGCCCCCGAGTGTCCTGGTGGGGCTGCCACCTCATGGCCTGGACACCTGCCAAGGTTTTATTTCAGGGCCTTACCCCTTAGATAGCTTGTCTTCACCACGACTACAGAACGCTATCCATCCCTTCGCAATAAGGCCTATGTGCATCAACGTTGTCCTGATTTCCAAGGATCTTCCGCTGTCCACATTAGGGGACTTTGTCTGCTGCCACACAATCACAAGGAGGAAAAGGAAATGAATGGAATGTATAGGATGGGACAGAGCAGAATAGGATAGGACAGGACACTAGACGGGACATTGTGAGACACACTTTGTCTGCATCCTCTATGGAGACCTGTCCGGCTTGAAGCAATGGGAATGCTGCACCATATATGCAGCAGCACCTGCGAATGCCAGAAGCACCTCATTTACGTCCACACCATTTGGATATAGCAGCTTCAGCCCATTGTAGACAAAATAGGCAGTTGTTTGCTGGTTAGTCTTTGAGAGTTGTTTTGAACAAATCAAATAAGCCCTGGAGAGCATATCTGGAGCCAGCTTACCAATAATCAGATTTGAAATGTATGGACCAAGACTGTAACTGGTTTCATCAATAGAAATCCATATGCAAGACTCACCAATATCTTATTGGATTCTGTGCAATGTGTTACACAATTTTGACTCTATAGGAACAGACTGATGGCAGTAGTTCTCAAGAAAACCTTTGAAAATAGAATTTTATAGTTTTCGAAAAGAGAGTTTGCTGCCACAATAGCATGAAACAAGTCACTGCAGAATTGGTTCTTTTTGGTGGATTCGTCAGATGTCTTTGTTAAAAGCTTTTGCTTCAATTTTGATATCCATTCTACATTTCCCTTATATAATGTTCTACATTTCCCTTATATAATGCTCCTTCTGCATGCTGAGTTAAGTGGGACTTTTTATCACTTGAAACAAGATGCTACATAGAAGTGCGTATAAAAAGTATTTGGTGCTGTTAAGGGATAGTGATACATAATTTTACCAAAAAAATTTAAAAAAATAAAAAAATAAAATAAAATAAAAAATACAATTTGGCAATTTTAGTTTTCCAACTATCCTGTCGCTGAATAGATATTTCTTACAACTCAAAACTATAAAAAAATCAGAACTTGGTGTATCATTTTAAAAACATTTATTCTTTGTCCTGTAGGTATGATATTTTCACATTGCTTACTTTTCCTTTATATGAAAATTGAACTCAGCAACTTAAAAAATTAGAATAAAAGTGAACAGTTGTCTCTTAGTGTAATTTTAAACAGTATTTACAAAATATCGTGCTTCAAAAACGCTCTGGTGTCAAAAGAGGTATGAGGAAATTTGCAGTTCCAAAACAGCACTAAAAACTAAGTAGCACCAAAACATAACCACTAACCTCTTGGTTGAATACTTGGCACAATATAATTTTTCCATCTGTCGTATCTTGCAGAAAAATTAGCTGCTTTTGATATTATCTTCCATTGAGCTATTCGTGTACTGAAACTAGAATAGATTTTGAACAATGAACACATTGCACTTTATATTATATGTCCATTGGTACACTTTGTACTGGTTTAGTTTGGTGGGTGTATAACAAAAATTCGACAATTGCCTCCGTGTATAACCAAGGGGAGAATGAGGATTTTTCCTTTAGTTGCTAGGCAGCTTTAAAGTCTCTCCTTGTGTATGTATCCCCCCCCCTCAAATCCGATGTCAGTTCAAGGCCTACAATTATCTATTGTTGTGGAAGTAGACAGTTGGGCAGGATTCTGTGAGCTACAAATTATTATTATTATTTTATTTATTTTACTTTTTTTCCCTTCAAATATTGTCTTATGTCCTCCCACCTTCAATTCTTGTAAGCAATTATGATAATTTGGGGGCGGGCGGGGGGGGGGGGGGAAGTGTTATATTAAAGAAATAGGTATCTTTTAGGATTTTAAAACTAAAATAGGCAAAAACAGTTGTTAATGTTGAAATAGGCTGTTTTTGTTGCTGTAAAATTACCAGTTTTGAGTTCAGTTGGTCATGAAATGCATAAGTATAAATTTATTTTTATATTGTCAAAAAATAATTATTTTGGTTGAGATATTAATTTTCGTTAATGAACAGAGAAAATATAAAAATGCAGGAAATGAAAGAGGCAGAATGGAATTAGATGACAAAAAATGAAATTGACAGGAAGTATGAAGTAACAAAGTTGGAATAGCTAGAGGGCAAATGCAAAGCTGCAGAAGCGTGTATGACTATAAGAAAAATAGATGCTGTATATAGGAAAATTAGAATTAAAGAAAACTTTCGAAATTAGAGAACTTGCTGCATGAACATGAAGAGCTCGGGTGGTAAGCCATTACTAAGCAAACGCTGAAAGGTGGAACAATATATAGAAGGACAGCATAAGGCAAAGAAACCCTAAGTCAGTATAGCAGAAAGGCAAGAGGAAGTAGATGAAGATGAGATGAGAAGGTGATGCTGTGAAAAGAATATGTCAGAACACTGCAAGATCTAAGGTGAAACAAAGCACCTAGAATAAATGTCATCCCATCAGAATTATTGAGATCCTTTGGAAAGCCAGCCAAAACTAAACTCTCAAGACTTCAAGAAGAATGTAATAATCACAGTACAGAGGAATACAGGCACTGTCAGATCTAATTGTTACTGAACTAATTTGTCGCTGCAAACATTGGTATTATTTGTAAGATATTAAAAAAATTGACACTCTTGAGTGAAATACACACCTTGAAATTGAAAAGTGACAAAGGATAAAAGACAGGTAGCAAAAGGTTATCTACAACTTGTAAAGAACCCAGGCCTCAACTTGTAAAGAACCCAAGTCTCAGTTATAAGAGCCAAAGCACACGAAAAGAAAGTAATAATAAAGCAGTGAAGCAGGGCAATAGCCCATCCCCATCTTTATTCAGGCTGTAAATAGAGAAAAAAGTAAAGAAAACCAAAAAGAAATAAATGGTCTACCCATCTAATCTTCGGCATTCTTCTATAGCATCACATTGTAATAGCTTCCATTTTATTTACCAAACGGCATATTGTCCATGTTTCACTTTTGTACAAGGCTACACTCTTGACAAATATCTCCAGAAAAGACTTCCTAGCACTTAAATTTATGTTTGATGTTAACAAACTTCTCCTCTTCAGAAACAATTTTCTAGCCATCGCCGGGTTCATTTTACATTCTCTCTATTTCGGCCACCATAAGTTATTTTACTACTCAAATAACAAAACACATCTGCTACTGTTAGTGCCCCATTTCCTTATCGAATTCACTCAGCACCTCCTGATTTAATTAAATTACATAATATTACCCTTGTTTGGATTTTGTTGGTGTTCATCTCTTATGCTCCTTTCAAGACACTGTCCATTCTGTTCAATTGCCCTTCCAAGTCCTTCGTGCCTCTGATTGAATGATAAGTCATCGGCAAACCTCGAAGTTTTTATTTCTTTTTCCAGAACTTTCAGTTCCTTCTCCAAATTCTTCTTTGGTTTCCTGTACAGAACCATGTCTCAGTCCCTTCTCCACCATTGCCTCTCTTTCATGCCCCTCAGCTCGTATAACTGCCATCTAGTTTCTGTACAAGTTATAAAATAACCTTTTGCTCCCTGTATTTTGCCCCAGATACCTTCAGAATTTCGAAGATAGTATTCCAGTCAACATAGTCAAAAGTTTTCTCTAAGTCTACAAATCCTACAAATGTAAGTTTGGTCTTTTTTAATCCATCTTCTAAAGTAAGTTGTAGTGTCAGTATTGCCCTGCACATTTTTAGAAACTGATTTTCCCTGAGTCCGCCTTCTACCAGTTTTTCCATTCTTCTAAAAGTAATATATGTCATTCATTTGCAACCATGACTTATTAAACTGATAGTTTGGTAGTGTTCACACCTGTCAGGACCTGTCATTCATGAAAGTTTCAGTTTCCAAGTATACTGTTTACCTAGAGGCAACTGCCAAAATTTTTCCCAGATATTTATTGATAATTCAGGGCTTTGATATCCACCCCCCTCCTTCCTGGTCTCTCTCTCTCTCTCTCTCTCTGTGTGTGTCTGTGTGTGTGTGTGTGTGTGTGTGTGTGTGTGTGTGTGTGTAAAACTTTTGTTTGTTGTTACGTTTCAATGAAGTTGGAAGCAGTCTACATGTCTTTATTTTCCAGGTGGGACCAAAGTTCAGCTGGTTACTGAGAACTGTTGGCTGACAAATTCTTCTGATCCGAAAAGCAAAATACAGAAGTTTCTTCTTCGTAATGCGTGCCCTGTTGACTCTGCAGTCAGCTTACTGCAGCAGCATGGAAGCTTCAGTTTTAAAACAAGCCCTGAATATGTAGAAGTGGGTGTTGTGTATATGCACTGTCGTATTGGTATGTGCACCTATTTGGAGTCCCTTACCAAAGGAAACTTGGCATTGGTGAGTGTACGAGCATATTTTTGTAATATGCATTGTTAAACTGTACACTGTTTACTATCAACTTATAGAAATACATCAATTTCAGAGTATTACTAATGATCAAATGCTTTTTTCATGTGTTACTGAACTATTTATGCATTATTTGATGTTACAATGATGAAAGAGCTGTGTTATTTAGCTGTTATGCATCTGCTAAGTCATTTCTGATTTCTCCATAACCAAGATAATTTCTTTCTTTTGTTTGAATAACAATGTATCATTTTAAAAATAATAACAAACAATGAAAGGCAGCTGTTGAATAAATAACAACGAAAATGAAGTAACAGGTAAGTTGGACTAAATTGCAACAGTGTTTTAAATTATATTGGCAAAAAGACGATTGACTGTAGAATTTATTTTTGAAGCCAGTGATAAGATGTACAGTGTATGCTGGAGAAAAACCTTCACTAATCATAGTCATGGGCAACAGCTAATTATATGGACTGTTTGGTCACAGATAGTCTTTATTTCACAAGTGGGGTGGGTAGCATGATGTGTAGTCATATGTCTTGATTAACATCTCTAAGAAATAAAGTTATATAACTGATTTTTTGTTTATTTCCAGGTACATGCCTGCATCCCTGGTAAGCATTGAAATCCCTGTGCCACAGTACTGTAGTATGCTGACAGGAGAATTGGAGTAAAGCGCTGCCCGCAGCCCATCGATAAAGTGGAGACGGGCCGTGGCATGTTGTCTTGTGTCTCCCCTGGCAGCATGCTGTGCTGCTGCGGCACAGGGATTTCATTGTGTACAGAAATGTACCAGAAAACAAACAAAATATCAATTATGTAACTTTATTTCTTAGAGATGTTAATTAAAATTTAGTGACCATTCCATAAACTATCAGTCACTACTGAGAAAGAGTTTTTATTCAAAGAGAGAAGTGTTGATTGCACACAGGTATTCTAAAGAGATGATAGAGTACTTATGGAGAGAGTTTTTGTGTGACCAGTGAGGAAAATGAATAATGGAAAACACTATTAGAGTTTGCCGAAGTTAAGAGCTGACAAGATTATATAGGTACAGATATTACAAACACTGAAGTATGAGAAACACTACTTAGTATGAAAGTGTAGTTAGTTGTTAGAATATAAGTTTCAGTTAATGGTTGTTCCACAACATATCAATAAGCATTGGGCAAATTTGTTCACTCATCAGCAGTGAGATATATAAGTTGTGATGTTGACTAGAGTTAAGTGTTACATATTTGTATAAGTGACATTTCTCCAGCCATTTTACAGCTGCTCCATAAATATAGAAAAGCTGCACTTAAGGCAAGTGTTGTATCTTATTGGGGTGGTGGATAAGTTCATAGTATTTTTCCACAAGTTTAATAAACATAACACATATGCATAACAGAGACTTAAGTCATCAGCAATATTTTCTCCTTCACTATTTACAACAGTCTGCCAATGCTGGAGCAAGTTTTCAATTCCCCTACTCTAGAAATCGCACAGTTTTGAGGTGAGGAACTCGTCAAGCTGTGTTTGTAGCAAGTTTTCATCCATAAAGGAAGTTCCTTGAAGGTTGTTCAATAGAGAGGAGAAAAGGTGAAAATCTGAGGGTGTGACATAGGGTGAATAAGGTGGGTGCGGAATGACTTCCCAACCCAGTTTCTGTATAGTGCTTTTTGTCAGTCTTGCAGAATCCGAGGAGGCATTATAGTGGAGTTGCATCACTTCACACAGTCTTCCTGGTTATTGTTCTTGGATTGCATCTGCAAGGCGTCTCAGTTGTTGACACTTGCAGTAGTGATGGTCACACCTCAGGGTAGCAGTTTGTAGTCCCTTCGCTGTTCCACCAGATGCATAATGTTATCTTTTGTGGATGTGCACAGGTCTTTCTATGGGCTTATTCTGCTTTGCTCGGGCTCAGCCATTCCTTTCGTTTCTTTATGTTAGCATAAAGACACCATTTCTCGCCACCAGTAACAATACGGTATAGGAATGGTTGGTGCTCTTCACAAGCAATTGCTGACGAGCAACAAGTAGAACTGCACATGCTGCCACCCACTGTTTTTTTGTGATTTTGGCATAGAAATTTGGTACCTATACACTCAGTTGCATGCAAATGTCACACAGTGGTCTAATGATCACAGTTCATCACAGTTTTGGATCATTGAGGATTAATGCATTTAGACAATCTTCTCCAAACCCCTATGGTTTTCCTGACTGTGGAGAGCCACTAATGTCAAAACGATTTTGCTTAAAATGAGAAAACCGTTTTCTTCAAATGGTTCAAATGGCTCTGAGCACTATGGAACTTAACTTCTGAGGTCATCAGTCCCCTACAACTTAGAATTCCTTAAACCTAACTAACCTAAGGACATCACACACATCGATGCCTGAGGTAGGATTCGAACATGCGAACATAGCGGTCGCCTGGTTCCAGACTGTAGTGCCTAGAACCGCTCGGCCACTCCGGGCGGCACCATTTTCTTGCTGTGCTGTATTCAGTGGCTTTAAGTCCATATATGATGCTAGTGTTTCTGGCTGTCTCCACTCCTGTCACCTTTATACTGAACTCGAACAGAAGAATATGATGGAAATGTTGTGATTTCTCCACTTAGCACTCCATTTTCTAGTGTCCACAGCTCCACTCTCTCTCTCCAAATGACAAAATGGTAATATGTAAACTCAAATAGCAACAGTGAACTACAAATAAAAAATGACAATCAATATATAAACCCATAGCAACCAGAATACCAGCATGTAGAACAAAAACACTATGTACTTATGCACCAACCTAACACCTTAAGAGTGTATGCCAGTCACAGGGATACACCACTGCATCACTTGTGAATAATTTGCAGAACAGTCACAGTCATAAAGCAGCTGACTCCTGATGCTCCTCTGCTTGTTGCCATATACAATATACAATACTGTCATATGGTGGATGAATGCACATTTTCATAGCAGGGTGGCCAAAGAAAATCACCTTGGGCTTCCAGTTGCATCAAATGGTTATACATCCTTGTGGTTGTTTTTGATTGAGTATTCCTCAGTATTTGTCAGATGATAATTGACTGCCGTGTGGTGAATGGTTTCATCTTTATATTTCTGTGATAGCAGCTGTGACGTCACTGGTCCTCAGTCCAGTGCCATGGTATAGTCCATTTAAAATTACTTGATAGTTGACGTCTGCCACTTGGCATTGCAGTGTTGCTATATTGGCTACTGCTCGGTTAACGCTTTGGGTCCTGAGCCATTGCGCACGGATGTCTACCATAAAGACTGGCTGATTTTAACGTATTTTAAACTACTACAACTCATGGAAGGTTTCAGTTATAGCAATAAAATTACTCTTATTGAAAAACCTAAACTTTCTTGTTTAAAACCATATATAATACATTTCTCTTGAATTAATACATACTTTTGACAAGCGTTATTATTATAACATTGTTTTTTAAAAAAGGAAAAATTGGTCAAAGGTATATTCACTGTATTTTCTAGAAGGAATTTTTTTTTTATTTTACACAAAAATTGTAATTATGATTTATACAGTATGTATCATCTACAGTAACCTCCTGTAACTATTTTAGGATGCAATTTTGCTCTTTGTGTGGTAAATTTTGAAGTGCGGAATTTTGTACAATGCTACTTTACATTCACTACACTGGTAGCGTCTGTCTTTTCGCCACACTTTGCCAGAAACTTCCTTATTTCCATAAGTTTAACTCCTTTCCACTTTGATAATGAGCAGGTGGGTGAAAGGGAATTTGTGCTTCGTAATTTCCTGATGCATTGTTGAGCATACAGATTAGTTTGTTCCTTTATATATTTCATCATACTATCTGTCAGGAAATATGAAAAAAATTCTAGAGGTGCACTATTCTGGTCTAAACTGACAACATTGCATATTCCAAATTGTCCTGAGAATAGATCGATTTCTGATGCACGATCAGTAGTCGTCCAACCTTCCTCAGAATCGGTGTGGCGCGCACGTCTCGGCTTACCCCTCGCCGTTAGTCTCGCTCGTTCTTCAGGCACAATATCGACGGGATTACTTGCTGCTGAAGTGCTTGGACACCTGCTCTCCTCTTCTGAGTCTATCAGAAGAGTAGTATTTGCAAATAAAATCATAATTACGTACTGAGAGTTTTTTCAGTGAAAATCTGAACAAAAATTATAGATGTTTTGTTGTCAGAATTCTTTACCTGAACTGCCAGAAACTTCTTCTTGAACATAGTCCACATCATCAGAGTCATCTACAATATCTTCCTCTGACAAATCAATGTCAATTTCTTCTAAATCACAATATAACTCGCGAGCAATTTCTTCGTCCGTCAAGCCACGCTTTGCCATGTCGACGCTACTGAGACCACGTGGGGCAAAATCGCTGCTTACAAAACCCGACAAATAAAAAGGGAAGCACACCCTTCCACAGCATGCCTGCACTATCTAGTGACCAATACTCGAACTACAGTCCATGCAGCGCCTCCCAGACAAGCGGGAATCGTGAGAACACACAAAGGAAAGAAGCGGAAGAACGAGAAGACGCGCCCATAAAATTACGGGCGCCAGACTTATGGGCAGGTCGCACACGCCCGTATTTTTACGGGCATCGGCGCCTAAGTGTTAAAGACGACACACAAATATGGTGGATCAATTCCGAAGTGCTGAAATGTTGTTCATGTAACACGGAGGGAGCTGCTGCCATCAGGTATGGGGTTGAGTGCTAGATGCTCTGTCCACAGCTGATTTTAAATGACCAATGACAGAACTGTGGCATATAACGCATTTTGTAGCCCTGAACTTACACTTTTATCCTAACCTAACCACAACCTTTTAATGTGCAATGTATATAAGAAAATGGCAGTCAGCAACCTGCGGCAGAGCTGTTAATCACACTCTCTTTGCTCATGGCAATTAATGCTGACAGTATGAACAAACCCAAGACAGAAAAAATTCAGTTTCAGTGCTAAAAGTGAACTGTAACACCTTGCTTTTGGTACACAAGCTGACTTTATACCAAATGATGAGCAGTCCAGGTTGGGACTCATTTACAGATTATAGGCGAGACAGGCAGATTCCAGATGAAAAAAGAGTGATAAGAGGACCAAATAAAAAAGTCAGTATGATGATAAAAATGATGTGACAAAAGATTAAAAATAAAAAATTATATTGAGACCAATTAATTGAAAATAATAATAATCACAGTCATTTTGATGAAGATTTAAAAATAAAAATATTTCCCCACCTGATGGGATTTGTACACACAGTCGTCTGAGTCTCTAAATGTAACTTTCCTTCTGCACTACGGAAGACCTGCGGATTATATTGTTATAATATTTATTTATATCTAGAACCAGTTGCAACGATCATTCACTGTGTAGAAAAAGTTCGCTTTCATGCCATGTCACATCAGGTGTACCTACTGTAAGCCAATCTCTGTGATAATGATAATTGAATATGTGAATCCGAATTGCATCTTGTGTGAAAGAATCCAGTACTCTTTGGCTAGTGGTATGTACGGAATGCGCATTATTTTGTTACCATCATTTTTTGTGTGTTGTTTTGGGTGTCTTTATCATGTGTGGTTAAATGCAAAATAAAAGGGCCAGATCCAAGATTTGGGATCCAATCACAAAAAGAAAAAAAAGCCAGGCAAGGAATTGATAGTGAACTGACAGTTATTGTGACAGTTTGGCAATGGTGAACAGTCTGACACCTCCAACTATCAAGTAATTCTAATCATAATCTTGGAAGAGTCAGGTCCCAAGCTATACTCTCCTGCATGGCACCACCTTCTTTGAGAGTGTTGTTAGATATTTTGATCTCTGTATTTTCTTTGATTATGTTCTCTCAGAAACTCTTAGCTTTCTTGATGATAAATATTGTTTACTGTCATGGGAAGCCAGTTAGATCTGACCATAACAAAACTATTCATTTAAAACTTTGAGGGTACCACCGGATACCACCACACCCTCAACACAGCTCCTGTGAAACAAAGTATGTTTTGCTGGTATGTTGATGACACTTTTAGTGTACAACCAGGCCAACATCAAAATTTGAAGAGTCCATGCAGTTCCTCAGTAGCATCTATACCACATCAAATTCATGATAAAAATACAGTGCCTTGTAAGGGATCCGTGATCCCACGAACATAGATGCTAGTATCAGACACCCAGGTCACTAGCAGACAGGAGTCGATTATCGAGCACTGCAGGAGGCAGTGAGACTAGTGTCGAGTGAGCAGTAGTACTGGAGAGACGGGCAAGAATGATGGTCGAATGACTAGTAAACGGTAAATTCACTGGAGTATGACAAATGAGCGCGTCCCCCTGATCGTCGTGGGGTTGACCCTCATTGATACCGATTTGCGACTGATATTAAACCAAAAGTGATAAGTGCTGAATTACATGTTTCGCGCCAACTGTGTCGGCCAGCAGTAACCATGGATTGCAGTGAGGATTGTTGTGAATGTTAACCATCATCATTGCGTGTGACGAAGTACTTAAATTCAGCAACCAATAAAAGATATAACCGTAATTAGACGTGTAAGGTGAAGGTAGCAACTGCCTCAGAATTTGTGTATTAGTAGAAAATACGTATCAGTTTGTACATCGCAACCTTTATGGTCTTTAATAATAGACAAACTTTCAATCATTAACTATTCTTTCTCTGAACAGCTGCACTCAGTTGAAATACCCCCGAAACCACAGCAGAAAAACCGATAGCCTTTCATCCATTAAGTACACGGTCATATAATTATAAAAATTAATTGTTTGCATCTTCGGTAATCACACAAAACCCAATAAAGGACAAAATGGGGGTGTTTCATGATCCTTCTTTGATGTCCTCATCTGCCAAAAACCCAATGGGTGTCTCAGCCAAAGTGTGTACAAGAAACCCAGTTACGTGATTCAATATCTACAAGCTCTTAACCAGTAACCCCAACATACGATCCAGCTATGGACTGTTGTAAGGAGCTTGATTCATCAAGCAGAAACTGCCTCTGATGCCAGAAATAAACCACAGGAAGTGAACAATCTACGAGTCTTCTGTGGGAATTTCGACAATAACCATCAAATATATCAAACAATTTCACGATGTATCTGCAAGTGAAACATTGGCACACTGAGAAATAAAAAAATTGTATTTATTGCCATTCAGTCATTCAGTGGTTAAGCGACAGGGAATATTAAAGGCTCCAGAATAGACAGAACATCAAGTGAGTTTTTAGGCCTACAGACAAATTATGCAAATTCATGTGGCCTGTGAAAGATATTATAGACCTCAGAGTTCCTGTCATTTACAAAATACAATGTGAGTGTGCACAGTGTTACATCAAGCAGACTGTGCGCGAGATAGAATGACACCAGGCTGAACGTGACAGGAGTCTGCTACTGTGCTATTCAGAGAAATCAGTAAAAGCTGAATGTGCTTCAGAAAATGGGCAAAAAATTGCATTTGATGATCGTCAAGATGGCTAAATGTTTTTGGGATAGTGTAAAAAAAGAAGCTATAGAGATAAAAAAATCTAATGATGTACTGAACTAAGGCATAAATGAAAATAATCAATTTTTGAAGTATAATATAATTGATGGATAAAAACATATACTCACCAAGTGGCAGCAGAAGAAAACACGTATAATGATATTGAAGTTTGCATGATTTCAGGGTCAGTGGCTTCTTCTTCTGGTGGGTGGGTTGAAGGGAAAGAAGAGGGGTGAAGGAAAAGGAATGGTGAGATTTAGGAAATGAGGAAAAGTTGCCCAGAACCCCAGTTCAGGTGAGACTTACTGGATATAATGAGAAGCATAGGTTGATTGATTGGGGAATGCACCAGATGAGATTTGAAAACCTAAGAGCTGAAAGATGGAAGATAGGGTGCTAGACAAGACAGAGATTACTAACAAAATGAGTTAATAAGAGTGGAAAGCTAAGTGCATTGTATGTGGTAGAGGTTGGGTGGGGGGAAATAAATGTGTCAAAAAAATAAAAGATGTACAAAACCAAAAGGGGGTGAAGAAAGGAATAGTTACTGAGAAGAAAATTTGAAACCGAAGACATTAACATAAATTAAGGCCAGGTGTGTGGTGAGAACAAAGGATATAGTGTAGCACCAGTTCCCTTCCCTCAGAACTTCACAGGTAGGAACTGGCATTACAACAATGTTTTCTCACTAATCTCTGCCTTGAATATTACCCTATCTTCCACCTTTAAGCCCTCAGGTTTTCAAATCTCGTTTGGTACAGTTCCCAACAATCAGACTTTCCTTCTCATCCCTTCCAGTTATGTCTCCCCTGACTGAGGGTTCTGGATAACTTTTCCAAACTTTCTCCACTTCCTAAAGGTTGTCAGTCATTTTCCTTTACCGCTCTTCATTTACCTTCAACCCTTCCACCAAAAGAAGGAGCCAATGGCTCCCAAAGCTTGCAAATTCCAATACCTTTGTACATGTTTTCTCCAGCTGCCACTTTGTGAGTAGATTTTTTTATCTATTCAGTTACACTATATTTTCTGAATAATGACAGTCATTTGCAGTTGAGTATGTAATGAAACTTGATGATCATGAGTTTAAAGTAGACATTGCAGATGCAGGATGAGAACAGTGAATAAAATGGCATTGGACTGAGGACCAGTGATGTCACAGCTGGTACAGTGGATGTACAGGGATGAGGCCAGCAACTGTACAAAAGTCAGTTACCATTTGACAATGCTTGAGGAATACTTGGTCAAAATGTTCTTCATTAACATGTTCTCATAGTAAATGCTTTCACAGGAAATTTTGCATAAGCTTTGCAGTATAGTGGACTATTGTTGTTGTTATGCAGATGCTCAGAATAATAGGTATACATTAATAATTAAAGTGTATCTTCCCTTTATTGGAAACAACTTTCAGGTAAATTATATAACTCATCATATTGACATGTCATTTCAGTGTGTCAACAGAACACAGCATTGCTCAAAGCCAAGGTCCCAGCCACTTGTGAACCAGACGACAGTGTCGACAGCTCAGCAGATAGTTACCCGTGGGCCACTGAAGTTTGTACCCAATTTTCTGACACATGTAAAGAGTATTGCAGGTATGGCAACATTGCACATAGATTATCACATAGCTTGTAGATGCCTATTGCAAAATGAGTATTTGTTATTTTCGTAGCTTCTCTTGTCTTTTCAAACGTCGCTGCTGCCTCTCCACTATTTGCTCTATCTTCACTGCCGTCTTTCCACTATTTGCTCCATCTTTTAATTTTTCAGTTACTGCTCAGATTTGCCTCGCCCTTTCTTTCATTTTCAGTCTCTCTATTCAAATCTCTGACATATTATTGACTGCCTTCCATCTATTTATGTGTTCAGTTCTCATTTGCTATTTATATTACATTGTTCATTTCCTCAAATCCCATTATCGTCTATTTTCTTTGATATTGATAGTAGACACCTTTTCAAATGTAGCTCCTGAGTAGTCTCATTTCTTCCAACCCTTCGCTCCCTGTTGGTCAATGACTGAATGATTCCTTTTTATCTAAGGCTAGCATTTCTGCCAACTATTTTTGTCATCTACCTCTTGCTAGTAAAACCTTTTTAGTAGCATTATTAGATAATGATCTGTAACTAAAATGACGGTGTAAGACATGTTTGTGGTTGTGTAATATGAAAGTGAAGCTCTTCACTAGCACAAATGAAAAGGGCACAGGTGACAAGTTAATAAATGAAGCAGAGTGGGCAGTGCAGCCTTCTATGCCGACCTGTTTTTGGGCAATCTAGAGGATACCTTCATAGCCTCCCAAAATCCCAAACTCCTAACTTGGTTCAGGTTCATTGATGATATCTTCTAGATCTGCACTAAGGTCCAAGAGACTTCAACATCTTCTCTCCCGTCCACTTCACTTAGTCCTCCTCCCTCATTCCTCCACAACCTCAACACCTTCTGTCCCATCTGCTTCAGCTGGTCCTCCTCAACCCAGCATGCCACCTTCCTGGACATTGACATCCTCCTCTCTGATGGCTCCATCTACACCTCTGCCCACATTAAACCCACCAACCACCATTGAGTACGTGCATTTTGACAGCTATCAGCCCTTCCAGGGGACAGCATATTTACAGGGACAGGAACTCCCCCACCCAGTATACTGAAGGTCTTACCGAGGACTTCAGAGACAGGCACTATCCCCCAGACCTAGTTCGCATAAAGATTTCCCGTGCCCTTTCCCCAGACAACCCAAATCCTCCAACTGTGCCCAGGAAGCTGCTGCAAAGGAGTGCCCTCTTTGTCACCCAATACCTCCCTGATCTGGAACAGGTCTCCTTTGGAGCTTTGATAATGTATCATCATATCCTGAAATAATGGATTCCTAACCATAATCCTTCCCACCCCTCCTAAACTGGTGTTCTGCCACTCGCACAACCTCCACAACATCCTAGTCCATTGCTACGCCACTCCCAGTCTGAACTGTTTGCCACAGGGATCATAGCCTTGTCAAAGACCTAGGTGCAAGACCTGCTCAGGCCACCCACCCAGCACTTCCTACTCTCGTCCCGTCACAGGCTTAGCCTACCCCATCAGAAGCCAGGCTACCTGTGAAAGCAGCCATGTCATTTACCAGCTCTGCTGCAATCACTGCATAGCTTTTTATATTTGTATTACTGCCAACCAACTGTCCACCAGGATGAATGGCCACTGCCAAACGGTGACTGGGAGCAGAGTAGACCACTCTGTGGTACAACATGCAGCTGAACATGACTAGTGTGATTTCAATGGCTGCTTCACTACCTGGGACACCTGGATCCTCCCCTCCACCACCAGCTTTTCTGAACTGTACAGGTGGGAGTTGTCCTCACAACGCATACTACATTCCCGAAATTACTCCAGTCTCAACGTACAGTAACTTACTGTCCTCACACCCTCCACCCAACAGTTTCCACTTCCTCTGTCCTTTTTCCCCCCTCCCCCCCCCCCCCCTCCTCCCGTCCCCCTCGACCCACTCATCCCTTCCCTACAGTAGCCTGCTGCTATGCCTGTTGGCAGTCTACTCCCTGCACTGTTTCCCAGACAGTGTTCTTCTCTCCCCCCAGCTGTATCCTGCTATACCTTCCTTGTCCCCTCCAGATTGATACTTTGATGCTTCCGTTCTACATGACAGTTGCATTCCTGTCTGATCTGTGGGAGGTGGCAATCATATGTGCGTGAGGTATGCTTGCGTGTGTGAATATATGTGTGTGTGTGTGTGTGTGTGTGTGTGTGTGTGTGTGTGTGTGTGTGTGTTTTCTTTTCTAAAGAAGACTTTGGCCAGAACCCAAATGTGTAACAGGCTTTTCATTGTGCATGTTTACTATAATGCAATGTGTCATCTTTATGGTGAGCAATCTACCCATTTCCTTATACTTATCTGAAGTCAAACCCAGCCCATAATTGTAAGTTCAATTATTGTTAGAAAGAGTAGCAGGGGAAAACTTGGACATGTTATTTCATGTCCCAACATTATTTGCTTGAAAATAGTCTGTACATACATATATACATATATACATGTGAAGCAGCCAGCCTCAACCTGTAGGACATGCCTCTGTAGGGGCTGCAATAACACTAGAGTGGGGCACAAGCTTGTTGGAAAAAAGAATTAAAATGTTGATTAATTTTCTGAAAGGAAAGCAAAGCAAAATACTTTTTGACACAATGAAATACTACAATTTACTTTTACACTGATGTAATGCACTTATACATAAAACTTCATCAGTACCGCACAAATCATTTAATAATCAACGTTTCAGAACTAAATTAAAAAACAACTTTAGTAATTATTGGTGACTCACTTGGGTCTGCCTTGCAGAACAAAAATTTGCAGAGCAGGTTTTAATATTAGAAATAGACAGTCTTGAGTTTGTTTTTTAGGTTAATTGAGATCTATATTTTGTCTTCAAAGCAGCTCATGCATAAAATCCAGTTTTGCGAAAGTAGGATGTTCAAATGGTAATTGTATACAAAGTGCTTGTGTTTTCAGTGCAGAAAACTCGTCATCCATCTGTGTCCAAAATTCAAATACGATTTGTTACAAAACTGTCGTCCGATTTTGTCACTTCCCATAAAGTCTATGAATGTTTCTTTTTTAACAGTTGAGATATCTTCGGGAGTAGTTTGAAATGGATTCATAACCTACTTGTAACTTGCTACCAATTTTTCATCAGCAGGAAAATACATTTTAATTTTTTTTCCCCACCATGTTTAAATGATTTTTCAATGGCTACAAAAACAGTTTTTATTGGCAGACATTTTCAGATTTTTTATGGTTTAAATTTCGGCTCCACAATTCTAATTTTCTACAAATATGTGTGTTTGCTACTTGGAGTTGATGATTCCAGGTATTTATTTCCTCAAATATGTTGACCAAGTAGCTCAGTTTCATCACAAATAAACTGTCTCAAAACTTCTTGGCTTCCGATCAGTTTTCCTCTTCTAGAAACGCGGTGATTTCATTTCATAATTTGTAAAGACATAGAAAAAATTTCCCACATGATAACCATCTTGCATCACAATAAAATAATAACACTCAATGTATTTCACCCATGTCTGTACAAAGTGCAGAAAAAAATCTTGATTTTAGGGCTTTTGTATTTATATCATGTACTACAGCTGCAACTGTCAGCGCATGCAATGTTTTCAGACCGGTCCAGACACACTGTAGAAATTTTTGCTTTACAAGTGTTTGTATACTGTGGAATATTCCATACATTGAATGTGCTTCTTGGTACCTGTTCTGATGCAATTTTTCCATTCTGTGTTTGCCTAGTTTAGAAAATCATTGAAGATAGTGAATGATGTGATTGCTGTTGCTTTCAGTTCCATTGGTTTACAGAAATGTAGTTCCTGTACAGCTGACATACCATCACAAAATCTGACAAAGGCAATAAGTGTCTTTATTGCTATCTGACAATATTATGAGAAGGAAAGTTGCTACTCACCATATAGCAGAGATGCTGAGACAACAAAAACACTCTTTTTGTTTTGCCTATCTGCGACTCAGCATCTCCTGTATATGGTGAGTAGCAATTTTCCTGCTCATAATATTGTTACATTCCATCCTGTATTTTCCATTGTTTGATTTATTGCTATCTGTTCATTCATCGAGCTGAATTGAAAACAGTTTGTCATGCAACGTCCTGAAAAGCTGAAGCTGTACATCTTCAGCTGTATCATATATGGGCAACAGTACCATTTAGTAGAGGTATGGACTACTGTTGTTTGGTGAAGTTATCTCCAAACATAGTTTCTACGGTCTTGATTGCAGTTGACAAAACAGGCTTTTTACCATTGATGTGAGACTTTTTGCACCTGGCTATTTTATATGAAAAATTGTAAGAGGCAAATAAATCACTTTCATTACAGACAAAACTCTTTTTTCCTTAATAAATAAATAAATAAATAAATAAAGCCTTCCAAATGGTTTTGATTTCAGTTCGATGATTATTTGGGGTTTGTTAGTGTACTCATTGTGAAGCTTTTCCAAGCGTCATTTAAGTTGAATAGGTTTCTCACTCTCTGGTTTCAAAAGTTTTGAGCAGATGATGTACAGGGGTCTTTCTCCTTATTTACTTCAATGCTGGTAAACTGAAAATTTAAGTATTCTTGAGAATATTTTCTTGGTTTCACCTTCATAATCATGCTCTTCCGTGCACTTTTTATGCTTCACTGTCGACTAGTGCTGACTTATGTCCATTTAAAAATGTATCCATGATTCTATATAAAACTATTACCAAGAATATTTAAGACTGCGAACCACAGTTAATACATAATTTACAGTGTACACATTCATGATAGATTGGATAGTGATAAAAACTGGACACAGAATGGCTGGAATTCAACAAGGAGCAGCATTTATCCACATTTATGTAGTGGTTGTGCAGGTGTTCCAAAATTTTCAAGGCTAATCAAAACTTCTCATTCAGCCAGGGCAACATCAGATATTGGAGTTGTTTTGTCTCCATTTCTGGTGGCAGCAATTGTTGGTGAATGGCAGCACATGAAAAGTTAACTGACTGATTACATGTTGGCACCATTCGGAACACTTTGTGTTGAATATGCTGTCTATCCCACAGCTACCAATGCCAGCGATCTGACTGATGTGGCACTATGGTCATTGTCAACTCCTGGCTAGAGGAGGGTAGTTTTCACTTTTTCCTTTTTGCTGACTGTGCCCATGACTGTGTAGTTTTTATTTGTTTGTATAAATAATAAAAAAATCAATTGATCAGTCATCTTACAGTTGGAATTCTCAGGAAGATATGACACGCATGCAACAGTATAGGAGGTAATGTACAGTAGTCAATGCATATGGTTTATCATCTTCGAAGCTTTTGAAAGGTAACTGGCACTTCACTACGTGGTCAGTAACCTCTTCTCAGGTCACAGCTTCATTTGTCAACTAAACTATATGGCACTGTGTAGCTTATCATGAAATTTCACCATGGCCACAGGCATGTGCATTTGGTTGTCTTCGTGGATATGTGTGTTTTACTCTTCATGTTTCAGTGGGCCACAAATCAGCTACCTGTAAGTTAGTGGTTGCCTTTCGTTTATTTTATATATTGTTATGAGGTCAGTTAGCAATAATGTGAATAAAATATTCATGGTTTTCAAGCTGTATCATGTTGAATAAAATACTCAAACTTTTTGCAGCTATCTCCCATCGGGCCAAAATGATACACATCTAGGAATGCGAGCTAGGCAGCTTTTGGCAGCTGTGCTGTGGGAACGAGTAATGTCAGATGGTATGAGGAGCTAGTGCTACATTGGGACCTGCCACTCCACGTCTCTGAAAGCGTCAAGTCTAAACACCACCTGCGATCCGATTTAATATGTACACATTATCCTGGTTAAAATTATTGCAATTCAATTTAATATCAGGTTACATCTTCATAAAAAGATTCTCTTATGAAAGCAAATGTGCCGAGGCCCTCATTTGTTCAAATTGTGTTTATGTATGTTCCCTAGGCAATATTCATCTGTGGAAGACTGCTGGAGCTCTTTTGTCTAAAGTGGTGCATTTGATCAGTGCAACACACAGCGTTCGTTTGAGTTACGAGGCCTCTGTACATTCTGCCACATTCACAGAGGACGCCACATACATCGATTGCTTGATGACTTAAGTCGCCCTTAATAAGGCATTGCATATCTCAGATGTTGGAGGCAGGTTAGAACAGCTGTAATATCCATATATGTGGAGCATGCAACCTGTTGTACTGGTTGTCATGTCACAGAATGAAAAGAATGCTGCCAGCTTAACCTCACTGAGTTACTTAGCATTCTTCATTGGTGGCACCAAACAGTAGTGTCTATCTTGCTGTAGCTATTTTCCCTGAACATGAGAGTCAAATTCTGAAGTTCAGACTGTAGACAACGATAATCAGAATCATTGTAGCTATGTGTGGCAATGTGTCCAAGGTTGCTTTTTCTCTGCACAGTATGGTGAAAACGGTTTGCATTCAGATAGTGGCCAGTATAGGTTAGTCCCCTATACACTGAGTGACCAAACCATCAAAATGGAGAGGAATGACAAGCTTCGATAAGTTAGTTGAGCAGAAGGCAGATGGCCACCTTGGTCATTTAGCATTTAGGAAACTGGCCTACACCAACCAGTTTGTGAGTGAAAATAGATTTCTCCATCCTGTACACAAAAAAGCAGACTCGAATGTATTGGTACATAACTAAAGTGATTTCAGATGATGACCATCTACAGCAAAGTTGATTGAGAATTCACCTCGAGAGCCCCGCCATGGCATGAGTGCTGTAGCGTTCTACACATCTGCACATTTCCTCTGTCACCATGGAAAACTGTCTGGGTGTGAGGAGGGGGAAGGGGGAAAATGCAGATGTGCCACCTTTAAATGGCAGTGTTCTCTCACTGCATACAACTTGGTTTCATATTTCACTATTCTCAACCACATAGATCACAAACAAAACAAATTTTCAGTATTGTTTAATTATTTTGGCATGTTGAAGACATAATATAATTATTATCTGGTACAAACTGTCAGCATTACAGAAAGGTGCAGGCAATTTCACAGATTTTCACACTCTTGTTGTCTCGTTATCATTACTTATTTAGTTTGATAATCGAAAAAGATCTTTCACACACACACACACACACACACACACACACACACACACACACACACTGATTGAAATTTTATAGTGATTTTACAGTCTCATTAGGGAGATGTGGAAACTCTATCTGAGGAAGCCAATGGAGGTGTCCTGCACAGTTTTAACATAAAAGAATGTAATGATAATTAAATAGACACCCTAGCTGCAAGCAGGCGTAGATACACTTCATTGGGGACGTGTTGAAAATGTGTGCCCCGACCGGGACTCGAACCCGGGATCTCCTGCTTACATGGCAGACGCTCTATCCATCTGAGCCACCGCGGGCACAGAGGATAGTGCGTCTGCAGGGACTTATCCCTTGCACGCTCCCCGCGAGATCCACATTCCCAACATGTGTGTTTAAAATGGGAATTACATTGCATATCAATCAGTTACATCTGCACATGCACAGGGACACTTCTAACTGCAAAACAGATAAAAAACAGACTTGAAAACAGATAAAAAGACAGATGTAAAATTGGCAATGTTCTCAAACCATTTAGAAAACTATCCTTGTGATTCTTTCATGTCCACAATGAATTCTTCAAACCTCATGCTTTCTTTAACACAAGTGAGTTTAGGGAACTGTAATGTATTGGCCAGAATTTTTACCTTCTACAATGTGGATTTCTTTGTAAATGCATCCCCATAAAATTACAAATAAGTTTTTTCTCACCTTGCAGTGTCTTACTCTTGGCAGTGTGCT
Source organism: Schistocerca piceifrons (assembly GCF_021461385.2). Lineage (NCBI taxonomy): Eukaryota > Metazoa > Arthropoda > Insecta > Orthoptera > Acrididae > Schistocerca > Schistocerca piceifrons. The sequence continues at coordinate 93,415,286 of NC_060143.1, read as the reverse complement.
GTCAAGTCCAATTAAAAATATCAAGTCTGAAATTCATTTCAGATGTTCTAATTTTTGTTCCTGCTCTCCTTTTCCCTTTATAAATTCAATAATAGCAATTTTTAAATCGAAAACTTGTTCTAAGCACGTTCCTTCATTTAAGTAACATACTTTGCAGTAACATATGAAGTCTCCATTCTCTTTGTTCAATTCCATTAAAAACTGTTGCACCGAGCGAGGTGGCGCAGTGGTTAGCACACTGGACTCACATTTGGGAGGACGACAGTTCAGTCTCGCATCCGGCCATCCTGATTTAAGTTTTTCCCTGATTTCCCTAAATCGCTACAGGCAAATGCCGGGATGGTTCCTCTGAAAGGGCACGGCCGACTTCCTTCCCCCACTCTTCCCTAATCCAATGAGACCGATGACTCGATGTTTGGTCTCTTCCTCCAAACAACCCAACAACAAAAACTGTTGCAGCTGACAGTGAAATAATGCTTGTGACTTCAGAAGTTTTACTATTCGTACCAACAATTTCTTCACATGCTCCATCCTTGCAAATTGAGCACAAAGTGCATCTTGATGTACAGAAAAGTGAATCCAGTTGTGACAGTTCAACCTGCTTTTTATTTTCTTCGTTTGTTGATTGTCCTTGGTGTCTACGTATTGCATTGCTACACTGGCTGAAAAATGGGTTGTGGATTCTGACACTGATTACTTTAAATGATGTAGCTGACAGGTGCACAGTTGTGTTTCACAGTACTTTAATTTCACTGTTCACCTCCCCACCCTAATGATACACAGTTATATGTGTATGGCCAGTGCACTATTGTTTAAGCTCCATAGGCCTCATTAATAGTTTGCAGATGAAACTCCACATACTGCTACAGTAGTTTCTTGTTGAACATCCACGAGCAGTAAAACCTAACCACAAAGTTTCACAGTTCTTGAAGAATAATCAGGTACATATGGAAACAGTCACTATCATTGTTTTTACACACGGCCTATTGGTGTAACACTTATTTCACTGTTAAGTCAATCATTGTTGTTGTTCTAACCAACACAGGTTCCTCGTCTGAAACTCAGCCATGGACTGACTCTCTCCTGACCAAAAATCGGACCCTTATATAGCATCACAGTAATAGGTGCTGAAACTACACATTGTTTAAAGTTAAATTTACAGAAATTACAATTAAAACTTACTTCATGAAATTAACTGAAAATATTGAAAAATTGGTTATTTTTAGCAGTTTCTTCTACTACGAGGGTTATACCAAATTATTTGTTTAAATCATGAAATTAACAAATATATGAATATAATAGAGGGAAACATTCCACGTGGGAAAAATATATCTAAAAACACAGATGATGTGACTTACTGAACGAAAGTGCTGGCAGGTCGATAGACACACAAACAAACACAAACATACACACGAAATTCAAGCTTTCGCAACAAACTGTTGCCTCATCAGGAAAGAGGGAAGGAGAGGGAAAGACGAAAGGATGTGGGTTTTAAGGGAGAGGGTAAGGAGTCATTCCAATCCCGGGAGCGGAAAGACTTACCTTAGGGGGAAAAAAGGACAGGTATACACTTGCACACACACACATATCAAGACTTACCTTAGGGGGAAAAAAGGACAGGTATACACTTGCACACACACACATATCCATCTGCACATACACAGACACAAGCAGTCTGCTTATGTCTGTGTATGTGCGGATGGATATGTGTGTGTGTGTGCGAGTGTATAACTGTCCTTTTTTCCCCCTAAGGTAAGTCTTTCCGCTCCCGGGATTGGAATGACTCCTTACCCTCTCCCTTAAAACCGACATCCTTTCGTCTTTCCCTCTCCTTCCCTCTTTCCTGATGAGGCAACAGTTTGTTGCGAAAGCTTGAATTTCGTGTGTATGTTTGTGTGTCTATCGACCTACCAGCACTTTCGTTCGGTAAGTCACATCACCTGTGTTTTTAGATATAATTAACAAATATCGTTACACAAACAATACTTTTGACAAAACTGTTAATTACTTTGGAATTAATGAAGGGCTGGTTTTGCTAACATGTTTTGGAATAGAGCTAAATAGATACTTTAAAATTACTAGTACTTTGTCTTCAAAATGTTTATAATTATTACAGAATTTATACTTGTTTATATATCAACATTAGAATTTAAGTTACGAAACAATTACTGATTTCACCCTGTAATGAAAGATACTAACTGGTAATAGTCCAAATAAATTAGAAAATCAGTTTCATACATAAAACTAAACACAAAATTAGATCTGGTGTTATATTCTTTAAAACTAAGGGCCAACTTTTCTCTTTTATGAAAATACAGATTATACTCACATATGTTAATGTTAATTAAATCAAAATGAAAAAAATGAATTTTAAGGAGGCAGATGACAAAACAAGAGGGCAATTAAAATTATCCCAGCTTGCTTCGTCACACAGTCTGTCAGTAGTTGTAATTTTTTGCTGCTTCACTGTCAGTTAAATCTTTAAATTGTTTCTGCATAGTATTGTAATATCATTTTATGGCTAATTTGCAGTCCCTGTTGCTTATGCAACGGCATAATATATATATTGAGAATTCTCACCCCTCTCTTCTGTCGTTCCTGATAATTTCTAAAGGCTCGTGAGGACAGATCACGAGACTGCCTCTTTCTGTTCAAACGTCCACTGGACCTGTGAACATCCTTCATAACATGAACAAATAGTGAAGGGTAAACAAGACTAACACCACAATTCTGCTGAACTGAAGAGAGTTGTGCCACATTGCATACTAAGTGAAATCTCGCGCTATACCTGATACTTCTGAGAAGGAACGAACAAAGCCATGACAGGCTGAGCCTTGGCCCGCACACAGAGCCAGCATGAAGTGTGGCACACCGTGGCCATCCTGGTCTACAGTCTGAATTTCTGCATATGAGGCTTGTGTTCAGGGAAAATGGTTACAGCAAGTATAATGCTCTCATTCTCAATATTGACAATAATAGATACAAAATTTAGCCCTAATCGCAGTTTACTCTAAGGGATAGAGTTTGTTGCACTATATTGTGTATTAAGAACCTAATTTAGGGGAATCAGTTACCCAATCTCTCTCTCTCTCTCTCTCTCTCTCTCTCTCTCTCTCTCTCACACACACACACACACACACACACACACAAACCGCAAGAAAATGAGCACCTACATAGTGCTGGCTGGACTGTCAGGTGGTGCAGAGAGAAAGAGACAGCGAGCAGGAGGGGGGGGGGGGGGCCTGAGGACAGGTAGCTGGAGCTCTGGGGCCTTGGGGGGGGGGGGGGCAGAATCTGTAAGGTGTGAATGTGGGAGGAAGTGGTGGCAGGTGCATCAGTGAAGTGACACACAGGTACAGGAAATGGTGAGGTGTGGTGGGTGTTGAACCTGACATGAATTTGGGGGGGGGGGGGGGGGGGGGGAGGGGGAGGACTGACAGGAGAGAGGGAGGGAAAGCTGTTGGGTGGAGGCTGTGGGAACTGTAAATTAGCTGAGGTTGAGATGAGGAGGATTATGGGGGAAAAAGTATCTGTTGCAAGGATAACTTCCATCCGTGTAGATTAGAATACCTTGTGTTGGAGGACAGGACTCAGGTTACATACGTTGTGAAGCAGGCATTGAACTCCACTGTGTTCTGCTCATTGATGTGTTCTGCCACTAAATGTTCAACTTTGTTGTTCGCCACAGTGTAGCGAGGGCCATTAATTCGGGTGCATAGCTATGATGGTCATGCCTGCATAAAATACTGTGCAATGATAGTAGCATGGCTGGTATATGACATGGCTGCTTTCACAGGTGTTCCTGCATCTGATGGGATAGGATAAGCTGGTAATAGGGCTAGAGTAAGATGTGCTGAGTGTGTAGATTGGGCAGGTCTTGCACCTGGGTCTTCCACTGGGATAGGACTCCTGTGTCGAGGGGTTGAGAGTGGGAGTGGCATAGGGGTTTATTTATTTTATTTGCGCCTCAAGTTCCATAGGACCAAATTGAGGAGCAAATCTCCCAAGGTCATGGAACGTATCAGTACATGAAATTACAACATAAAAATAATAACAGATAAAAATAAAATCTTTATGAACCCAAAAAAGTCAGTCCATAAGTTTAAGGAAACACAATCAACAATACAGCAAGAATCAGCTTAATTTTTCAAGGAACTCCTCAACAGAATAGAAGGAGTGACCTGTGAGGAAACTCTTCAGTTTCGATTTGGAAGTACGTGGATTACTGCTAAGATTTTTGAATTCGAGTAGTAACTTATTGAAAATGGCTGCAGCTACTGCACACCTTTCTGCACAAGAGTTAATGAAGTCTAATCCAAATGCAAGTTTGATTTCTGCTGAGTATTAACTGAGTGAAAGCTGCTTATTCCTGGGAATAAGCTAATATTGTTTACAAGAAAGGACAGTAAGGAATATATATATTGAGAAGCCGATGTCAAAATACCCAGACTCGTGAAAAGGGGTCAACAAGAGATTCGTGAACTTATTGCCTAAACCGCCCATTTCTGAGCCAAAAATATCCTTTTAGAATAGGAAGAGTTATCCCAAAATATAATACCATACAACATAAGCCAATGAAAATAAGAAAAGTAGACTAATTTTCGTGTCGAATGATCACTCACTCCAGATACAGTTCGAATAGTAAAAATGGCAGCATTAAATCTTTGAACAAGATCCTGAATGTGGGCTTTCCATGACAGTTTACTATCTATCTGAACACCTAGAAATTTGAACTGTTCAGTTTCCCTAATCATATGCCCATTCCATGAAATTAAAATGTCAGGTTTTGTTGAATTATGTGTTAGAAACTGTAAAAACTGAGTCTTACTGTGATTTAGCATTAGTTTATTTTCTACAAGCCATGAACCTAGGTCACGAATTGCACTATTTGAAACCGAGCCAATGTTGCACACATCATCCTTTACTACCAAGCTAGTGTCATCAGCAAACAGAAATATTTTAGAGTTACTCATAATACTAGAGGGCACATTATTTATGTAAATAAGGAACAGGAGTTGCCCCAACACTGATCTCTGGGGCACCACCCACTCAGATCCCACCTCACAGCCATTCTCAACATTTTGAATAATGACCTTTTGCCGTCTGTTACTAAGGTAAGAGGTGAATCATTTGTGAGCTGCTCCCCGTATTACGTAATGGTCCAACTTCTAGAGCAACATTTTGTGATCAACACAATCAAGCACCTTAGTTAAAGCATAAAATATGCCTAATGTTTGAAACCTTTTGTTTAACCCATCCAGTACCTCACAGAGAAAAGAGAACATAGCATTTTCAGTTGCTAAACGACTTCAAAGCCAAACTGTACGTTTGATAGCATAACTTTAGCAAACACTGATGGCATAGAAATAGGTCTAAAATTATCTACATTAGCCCTTTCTCCCTTTTTATAAACTGGCTTTACTACCGAGTACTTTAATCGATCAGGAAACTGACCATTCCTAAAGGAAAAATTACAAATATGGCTAAATACAGGTCTAACATGTGTGGCACAGTACTTTAATATTCTGCTAGGCACTCAGTCATAACCATGAGAGTCCTTAGTCTTCAGTGATTTAATTATTGACTCAATCTCCCCCTTGTCTGTATCACAGAGGAGCATTTCAGACATCAGTCACAGAAAGGCATTTGCCAGGAAAGTTATATGATTCCCTGTAGAAACTAAATTTTTATTTAATTCACCAGCAATGCTCTGAAAATGTTTGTTAAATATTGTACATATATCTGATTTATAAGTAACGGAAATATTTTTACCATGAACTGACTTTATGTCGTTGACCTTGTGCTGCTGACCATGCACTTCCTTCCCAGCTGACCTTATTATTTTAATTTTGTCCTGTGAATCAGCTATTCTGTTTGTATACCACATACTCTTTGCCTTCCTAATAACATTTTTAAGCACCTTACAATACTGTTTGTAATGGGCTACTGTACCTTGATTGTGACTACTTCTAACATTTTGATATAATTCCTGCATTGTTCTACATGATATCCTTACCCCACTATCAACCACCTGGGCTGCCTATTACTGCTAGTACCCCGTTTAGAACATTGTAATGGAAAGCAACTCTCAAAGAGCATGAGAAATGTGTTAAGGAAAGCATTATATTTATCATCTATGTTATCGGCACTATAGCCTAAACATCTTGCCACTCTTGTTCCTTGACAAGGTTTAAAAAACTCTCTATTGCTGTTGGATTAACTTTCCTGCACAGCTTGTAATTATATGTGACATTTGTTTGCATACAAAAGCCTTTTAGTGTTAAAATTTGTGCATCATGGTCGGAAAGGCCATTCACTCTTTTACTAACATAATGCCAATCTAGTACTGAAGAATGGATAAAAATATTGTCTATGGCTGTGCTACTGTTCCCCTGCACCCTAGTTAGAAAAACCACAGTCTGAATCAGATTTTATGAATTTAGGAGATCTACCAAGATCCTTTATATTGCACCGTCGCATACAAAATTTATATTGAAGTCTCCACATATAACTAATTTCTGGTACTTCCTGCAAAGTGAATCAAGAACCCTCTCTAGCTTGAGCAGAAATGCTCTAAAGTCAGAGTTAGGGGACCTATAAACAACAACAATTAGAAGTTTAGTTTCACTAAATTCAACTGCTCCTGCACAACATTCAAATATCTGTTCAGTGCAGTGCCATGATACGTCTGTGGACTCAAATGGAATAGTGTTTTTTATGTACATAGCCACTTCCCCATCTCACAAGGAACTCCTTGAAAAACAGCCAGCTAATCTGTGTCCTGGTAAAGGAAGCCTCTGAATTGTCAAATTATGTAAGTGGTGCTCCAACATACCAACAATTTCAGAGTCAACATCTATAAGCTGTTCACTAACTTCATCTCTAATATCTCTTATAATTTGATGAAATATGCCAATTCCTTCTCTGCTTGGAAATATGATGTCCTCTGAAGGTGATCCCTTAGTTAGAGGAACTTCCTTTAAGCTGGTGTACCTATCAGCTGACTTCAATCAAAAAAAAAAGGAGCAGCTCCAACACCAACTACTACAGTGTTGTGTAAATTGGGTGGACAATGGGATATCACTTTAGGAGGAGTGGTTGGGAGAATCTTGGGTAGAGTGTCTCTCATTTCTGGTCATGATGATAAATAATCAAAGCTCAGACAAGGGATATGGTTCAGCTGCTCCAGTCTGGAGTGATACTGGGTGACAAGAGGTTCCACTCCTTTGCAGCTTCTTGTTGGAGGTGATAGGAGGGTGAGGGATGTGTGAGGATATGGTATAGGAAATCTGTTTGCTGAATAGGTTGGGAGGGGGGGGGGGGGGGGCAGGCGGTAGACTACTGCCTGTCTGTGAAGGCCTTCATTTTTTGGTTTTGAAGGGTGACAGCTGTCACAATATGGGAACTGTTTGTGGTTACTGGGTGTAATATGTATAGACGGGTGGATGGAGCCATCAGAGAGATGGAGGCCAACGTCCAGGAGTTAAGAAGTGTTGGGTTAAGGAGGGTTGGGTTAAGGATACCCATGTGAGGGGAATAAGAGAGGAGGTGTTGAGATTGTGGAGAAATGAGGATAGGGTGTCTTGACTCTTGAGTGAAGATCATGAAGATATTATCAGTGAATCTAAACCAGATAATGGATTTGAGGTTTCGGGAGGCTCGGAAAGTATCCTCTACATGGACCATTAACGGTTTGGGATAGAAGAGTGCCATGCGAGTGCTGTGGCTGGGCTGCAGTTTTGTTTGTGTACCTCCCTTTCAAAGGAAAAGTAGTTGTGGGTGAAGATATAGTTATCCTCAAAATAGGGACCCCTGTTAAAGTTTTACTCTGTCACCCACCCAACCTAAACAACCTCCTGGTCCATCACTATGCCACACCCCCTCCCAGCCCCTTGCCACAGGGATCCTATCCTAGTGCAAGACCCAGGTGCGAGACCTGCCCGATCCACTCAATCAGCACATCCTACTCCAGGCCTCTCCCAGTCTTATCCTATGCCTTCAGAGAGAGGGCTGCCTGTAAAAACAGGCATGTCAATACCAGCTGTGTCACAGTCACTGCAAAGCATTATATGTGGACATGACTACCAACCAGCTGAACACCAGCAAACTGTGATCAAGAACAAAGTTCACCATTCCATGTCACAACATGCCACTGAAAACGGCACGAGTTCAATGGCTGCTTCACAATGTGTGCACTCTGGATTCTTTCTTCTAACATGAGCTTCTCTGAACTACATAGATAGGAGTTAGCCTTGCAACAGATCCCATACTTCTCGCGGCATCAGCCTCCACTGTCCCTCTGTCTCCACTATCTCTACTGAACACACTCCCCACTCCCTATGTCCTGTTACCCCTCCAAATCCACACCTCCGCGCCACCTTCATTATGCGTCACAACTCACTAGCTCAGACTGTAACCTTGTATCACAGGTCTAGCTGGTGTACTTGCCACTCCTCCCTCTTGCATTCATATTTTACACACCTGCTACCTCTATCTGAGTTGCTAGCTAAAGGATTTGTACTGGAAGCTAGAAAACTTGTCTTCCTCTTTTGTGTGTGCCTCTTGACAACTCATTGACCTCTGCTATTTGGTGTGTGGTCTCCTTTACTCTTAATTATATTTACATTTTGCTAGAGTTTTCCTTAATACTTAACACAAAGAAACAATTTTCTCAGCAATTGTTGGTAATAGTTATTTCATATCGTTGGGCAAAGTCATAGATTTTTAGTATTTTGCATACAACTTATAGGCAGGTCACTGTTTACATAAATTTTTACAGCCTAATTAATTAATTATTCACAACTTTCTCCACTGCTTCACCATCCTGACCAACCAACAACCTCCATAACAACCAACTTCAACTCACTACAACCACTAACTTGCTCCTTTCATGGCCTTGCACTGGCTCTTATTTGGAAGTATAAGCAAATAACAGTTTTAATTTATCTTGTATTACAATGAAGAAACGTCCATTTATAAAGTTGTATGTGTGACAGCATATTCTGCATAAGTGAAAAATAGTTCTCTTTTAATTGGAACTGAATATAGATCTTCATGGGGGTGTTATGATATCTGTCAAACAGCAACAAGCAGTTATTAGTCTGTGATTTCATTGTAGATTTTGTTAAGAATTCTAATAGAAAAAAATATCTGGAAACCATATTTAGATCCTGCAATTCGATCCCAGTAATTAATTTTCTGACACAGATGGATCAAGACAGAAGGACTCTATTTGACAAAGTTTTCATTGATGAAGTTCAAAGCAAGATAATATCTGTGTTTCCAGTAACAAATGGTCTCTCTGATCATGGTGCTCAAGCAGTTAGGATAAATAAGATAGTGCCTTACAGTATAGATACTCCTCACTGGAAATTAATGAGAAGAATTAATGACTTCAGGAAAGACTTTTTAAGAATCATTTACAAGTGCTGACATAAAATTTTATCTGCTATATGATAAATTCGTATCTTTATTTGAAAATAGTTTTCCTCATAAGCTAATCAGAAAGACCATTGGTCAACCATCTAAAAACTATAGGAGGAAATGAAGTATCATGTGAAATAAAAAGGGAAATGTGTCTGTTGGCAAGAACAAGTAAAGTTCCTGCAGGAATTTCACACTACATAGAATTTTTAGAAAAGTTATTAAAAATCTAAGAATGTGCACATTATGTCAGAGATTAGTATTTCTGACTTCACACTTCAATCTGTATGGAATGTAATGGAAGAAGGCACAGAACAACAGGCCATGCAATAGGATAATATAACTATTGATTTAAATAGAAGGGCTATAAATGATCAGACACATGTAGCAGGTATTCCTAATCATCAGTTCTTAAATGTAATAGAAAATACAGGGACAACCAGTTCAAGAGCAAATCATAGTAGCATGTTAGAAAAGCAGCTCTCATAACATTAAGTTATATGAATGCCTCACCAGCTTCTCCGTCTGAAATTAGAAAGTATATATTCTCTCAAAAATAAAAGCGTATCTGCATTTGATGATGTTTTCAACAGAGTAGTAAAGACTTATTTCCATATAATAAGCACTGTCTTTTCTGAAATAAGTAACACATCACTAACTCATAGCATTTTCTCAATGAAATTGAAATATGTCATTGTCTCCATAAGAAAAGTAATAGGAGGAATGTCAATAATTACCATCATGTTTACTACTGACATCATTTTCCAAAATTTTAAAGAAATGATTTGTTGTAGAATAATATCCCACCCGAGCGAAAATAGTGTCCTCAGTAAAACACAGTTTGGATTTCAGAAGAGTTTCTCAACTGAAAATGCCATTTACCTGTTCACTCACAACATTTTACAAGCATTAAATAACAAAATAGCACCAGTTGGTGTACTGTGTGGCTGATCTGACTGACTGTGTGGATCATAGTATTCTTGTAGATACACTGAGGTTTTGTGGAGTTGGAGGATAATATCATGTCTAATCAGAAGAATAAAGATAAAGTTGTACTAAATAATTCAACCAGTATAAATAGGGGAGATTCTTCTGTTTAGGAAAAAATCACATCAGAGGTTCCTCAAGGCTCAATATTAGGTTCACTATTGTTTCTCATATATGCAAACAACCTTCAGTCTAATATAAAATAAGCAGAATCTATTCTTTTTGGAGATGACGGAGTAGTATTGTAATTGGTCCGAACTTAACAGCAACAGACAAAAATGTAAACAGTATTCTTAAAAGTATTATGATGTGGTTTTCTGCAAATGGTCACACTGCTAGTTTCAAAAAGTCACAAGATATTCACATCCACACATCCAGGTGTAGTACACCAACAATAAATATAACATGTAATGAGGGAATAATAACTAGGGTGGTAACTTTAAAATTTTTTGGTATCCACATTGATAAGAATTTAAATTGGGGGGGGGGGGGGGGGGGGATTTTGGAACTCCTAAAATAACTTAGTTCACCCAAATGTGCACTTTTGAATCATTGAAGATCTTGAGGAAACACAAAGCAGAATGTTAATATATTTAGGGTATTTTCATTCTAATATATTTAGGGTATTTTCATTTGATAATGTCTAATGAAAAGTTTTAATAAACAGTTCTGTTGTAAACAACCCACTACAATGCAAAATAAACAATGATGTACATAATTACAGTAGCAGAAAAAATGACCTTAATTATTCCACATTAGGTTTGTCTTGAGCACTAAAAGGGGTGCGCATGCTGCCAACAAAAATTTTAATTACTTACCCAGTGATATAAAATGTGTGAGAAACAGCAAAGTTAAATTTGAAAACAACCTGAAAAGTTTCTCCTTGACATCTCCTATACCACAGAAGAATTTCTGTTTTTGCAACATGTAAAAGATGGTAATAAGAACTACTAATTCACCCCTTTAAGGCACTTGTAAATGGTCGCAATGGCAGCCATATTTATATATGGATGTATTATTTGAATATACAGTAACTGATACCAGATTATTACAATAAATTGTATAATACCCCATGGAACATGAGGCTACCTAATGAATAACAAATTTTAATTACACATTTTTGTTAAATACAAACTTTACTGTAATAAATTTTATGAAATGTTTAATTTTAACATTCCGTTTTAAGATAGAGAAATTTCAGTAATATATAAATTATTTTAGTTTCCTTTAATTACAGTGTTTCTAATGCTTCAGTTTTATTCTTTAATACAGAGAATTGTCTCGCTGAAGGTTGATAATGTGCTAAATATCCACATTTTGAATATGTAACTACAGCATTTCACAATACTTTCTAGTAACTTCCATTAAAAGATACACTGTATTTTATTAAAAATTTGCGTTGCATGACCACATTTTTGTTTTCACAGATTTAAGCTATTGAAATGACTGAATTGGAACATGCATGCACAAAATTTCATTTTATAAAAAATCATAATTTTTCATAAGAAATGAGATGATGAACTTTTACGTAAAATGAGGGAAAGCCAACCACTCACCTACAGATACACAGACTACTGTTGGCACAAAGAAACACACAACAGAAAACAGTATTCACACTAGCTTTCGAGCTCTTGCTCTTTCTCTAGCAAAAGTACATGCATTCACACACACAATACGGTCACTGAAACACAAACTCTTGCAGCTACGGTGAGAGTGACTGTTGATTATTGGGAGCAGTTACATGTGCAGTTGGAGGTGGTAAGGAGGTAGGGAAGGACACACAAGCCAAGAATGGGGTAGCGGGATAGTGTGAACCAAGTGTTTCGACAGATGTCTCAGTGCCTGCACAACAAGATGAAAGGAGTTCAGAGGGTAGACCATGTAAGATATATAGGGGGAAGAGAGAAAGGTAAGGATGAAGATGTAGTCTGAAAGGGGTGAGAAAAAGGGAGAGAGGTGGCAAAGATAGGGGAAGGGGGGGCAGGAGAGAGGAGTGGGAGGAGCCTGCCTGAGGGGGGGGGGGGGGGCAGTACATGATCTGGATGGGAAAGGAGTGG